>NC_057882.1:6763100-11638100 GCF_019740435.1 Gambusia affinis
TTACTCTAATAATTTGATGACTCTCTCAGCCTTTTTAGCCGTAGGTTACATTATTTGCCGACGTCACACTGATTAGGCTCCAGTTTATCCTGTGCTGCCACCCAGTGGACATCAGCTGGTAGTGATGTTGCTCTACTGATTTTAATTTCCAATTAATAACATTTTTCTAGAACAAAAATAAACAAGAATGAAAGTACATGAAATACAGACTGACCACTTCAGGCAGAAGCAGAAGTTTATCACAGCGATATTTTAAAAGCAGCACAAATTTCTTTATCAGAACCAAAATATGTTGCAATGTCAGAACTGGATGGATGTTTGATACTTTGGTGTCCAAAATTCTTGTATATTGGTTCTTTTTATTTTTAAAATAATTAGATTCTGTCCTTTAGTATGTCTTTCAATAGATTACATTCTTTGAAAAAGTCTCAAAGTATGAATGTTATGTTTTACAGCGTTAATAATATCCAAACTATTACTTGATTTTCACTGATAAATTCGTGGCAAGACTAGAAGTTTTAATTGCACACAATTGCAGGATCAGTAATTGATTAATCACATTTTTGACAAAATCAGCAACATTTTCAATTCATAAACCATTTTTGCTGCTAACAGTCGCCAGAGCTGAACATCAACCATATTTTAATCGTTTGGTTTTTTTTAAACATATTTTTACATATCATATTTTTACAGTTTTTAATCTTCAAGTTTTTGGAGCAAAGAGTTTTTCTATTTGTTCATGTTTCCAGAATTTCACTGATCTTTCATGGACTGTAGAAGCTAACATTAGTGTTAGCTTCTACATGTTAGCATTAATATGCTACTTCAGGCTAGCATAGGTTCAAGTTTAAGCACAACTTGAACCCAACAGGAGAAGCAGAAATAAACCCCAGTGGGGCCGGAGGAGAGTCTTCCATCGCTGCTGTTAGCGGACGACGCTGTGGGTCAGATTTACTGATGTACCAGAAACACCCAAATACAAAGGTTCTGGACCTGGTCGCCAACGATGAAGGTCTTCATCTCTGAACATCTATACAAACATTTTTCTGTCTTTGTAAGGAGTAATGGCTTCTTCTTCTTCTTCTCTGATTGGCCTTTCAACCCATGAAGGGACAGAACTGGTTTCACAGTGGAGAATGACTTTCTACCCGTTTCAGCAGCTTCTTCACAAGATCTTTAGCTTTTGCTTTGGTTCCTTTCAGAATCCGGTGCTGACTGGACATTTCCCTCATGTCTATGTATGGATGTAGTAGTTTGATCAGATGAACCTTCTGCCACCTGCAGATTGGACTGGAGGATGACAGTAAACAGCTTCTGAATGCGGTTCTGGTTTATAGCTCTTCCTCTGGGTAAATGGCAGTGAGTTCCAGATGTTGCTGCAGCTGACTGGTATCAGAGGCTCTTGCTGACATGTTTTCAGTGTCTGCTTTTTATTTGAACATATTTCTACGTTGTGATTCCCCCCCAAAAGACGGGTGGTCCTGTTAAGGTCGGCTCCAGCTGCTGAGCAAACAGTTCTAGTTTTCCACTGTTCTTCAGACGACCTGCTCCTCTGCGCTACGTTGGTGTGAAGCTCTTCAGCATATCGGGGTTTCCAAGATGGCCGAAGCGACGCTGTTTGTCACAGAGCTGCGATGTGGGGGCGTTAGGCTGGAACTTGGCGGTCAGCACAAGACAAACATCCGCCCACTCTCTCTGCTCTGGATGTATGTGGAAAGCACAATGAGACACAACAGAGTGTAGGACAGGGTTTACCCTCCTCCTGCTGGGTTCAGGCGTCTTTACAAAGTGGAAAGTTTTAAGAAGGTTCCAATGTTACGTAAGCGACTTTCACCTGAAACCGTCCCTTACTTTCTTTTTGCTGTGTCTATAAGGATAATCTAACGACCCTTTAGATCTGGGCTGCTGAAACGTTTTGAGACCAAGATCTAGTTTTTCTCTCAGCAGCCGGCTGAGATCTACCTCATGACACGAAGACATAAAAATAGTAAATTAAACTCTATTGACTTATTTTATCTGCGAATATACATCAGTCATAGCAGAAATATTAAAGTGATAGAAAACCTAATGCAGTTTCTTCCTCGGAGAGATTCTGACACTGGGAGGAGGTTACTGGTTACAAACCTGAGGCCAGCAGGTATCAGTCAGTTATGGTGGATCTGAAATTTGGTTTGATGATCTGAATATGAGAAGCTACAGACTGATAGGAGGAACCAAAGAGCTCTGTAAAGGTAAAGGCAAATCTTCTGAAGCTGGGATATAATTAATTTAAATTCACATAATTATCGCGGTAGAAGCCATTTGTTTGTTAAAATGTTATGAAACATATTTGTTCTATTTGATGTTTGTTGTGAATGATGTAAACTCACAAACGAACGAGGTAATTAGTCCAACGTTTAGAAACTACAGCGGCTGTAATGAGCCACAGCAAAGGTAAACAAAGGTAAAATAACCCAAACAGGTGATCAACTCAAAACCACTCCTACCTTTTTACTCTCCCTCTCTTTGTAGTTTAAGCACACCTGTTGCCGTGGCAACCGCCTGCGCCCCGCAAGCCGAGCAAAGATTACGTTAAAAACAAAACATTCAGTCCGTTACGATATCAAGTTTCCAGGCTTGATATTTATTTCTCGATTATTAATCATCGCTTCCCTGAACTCAGAGATGGTTGATTGACCAGCTGAGCAGGAGTTTAAATTAGCTAGTCGGTCTTTGAGTCGAATTGTTTTTTTTTAATACACTGAATTGCGCAACACCTTGTTGAAACAATAATTACTGATAAGATTAATTTTAACATATTTTGTAGATTTTTTTTTAATGACCATTCTTTAACGAAGCTACAAACGTTTAGGATCTTAGTGAATATTTTGATAAGCGCGTCAGAAGAGGAAGTTCTGGTCTCAGCGTTCAGTTTGTCACCTTCTGCCGAGATCGACTCAAAACCTTTTTGAAACTTGAGGTCGTTTTTAGCTTTTCTGAATAAGAATTATTTTAAATTATTTTATCTACTTACTGGTAGTATAACTAAATTTTCTAAAAATGCTTAGTCTTTTAAAATTTAGATGTTTCATGTTGTTTAGCTCAGCTAGCTAGCTATTTGTTTTAGCTAACCTGTTAGAGCTGAAAAGTGATATGTTTTTATGGGAGATCTGGGCTTTTCTAAAAAAACAACAACAAAAGACACCCTTTAAAGTTGAATTTCCAGCTTTTAATCTAAACAAACTTTCTCTAAAACTTATTCAGTTTGTGTCATTAAATCAGTCACTTTCTATGCTGTTAACTCTTTAGTGAGTAAAAATACTAAATGTTATTGTTTGAAAACAAAAGTATGTAGAATCACAGCCTGATTAGCCTGTTTGCTAACCACAGTCTTACTAGTTTTCTTGTAACTGAATCCCAATCGCTCAGTTTTTCTTTGAAAATATGTTTGGGTTTATTGTTTTATCATTTAGCATGAATACTTTTGGTGTTAGACTTTCTTTTGTTATGCTTTTGGTTGATATTTTTTGAAAAAAAAAAATCTTTTCTCAACATTTATGTCTAGCTTTTCTTGACTAATACATTTTGCTCTCTGTGGTGTTCTATTAATGGTCATTTTATAATAAAGGCTAAATTCAAACTAAATAATTTAGAGCCGTCGGTCAACTGTATTCTGACTGAATGCTCCATAAATAATCGGACACAGCAAAGATTAATTAGTGAATTTAGTTTGATTTAATTTCTCCCTGTGGATCATTTGGATCCTGGTAAACGAGCGTTTTAACTTTCATTTGATTGGAATGTATAGCAGTGACCACGGCCTCCACAACAATCCGGTCAGGGTTGATTATTAACCCGCTAACATGGGGGTGGCAGTTGCTGGGTCCACTACGCTGAACAGCCAGAAGAAGGTTGATCACATCTGGATTTTCTTTTATTATTCTCCGTTTTTCATCTCCTCTTCTCAAGCGAAGTCCAGGTGAGTTTGGGTCAGCTCGTATTTCGTCAGAACTTTGTCTGATTGGTTGTTTGGGGAGAAATCTGCTACATTAATAAAGTCTTGTTTGTAAAGGTTAATTGTGAGTGTAATAAATGTATCCATATCATCCACTGATCTCTGAATTATGATTGTGGCGGAGGACCTGAACTGTTGGAAAGTGTTTGTGTTTTCATGCTCAGTTCATTGTTTTCTGCTTTGTGTTTATTCAGCGTACTGCCGTTCAGCCAAAAATGGTTCTGAAACACTAACCTTTAGTCTCCTGGTAAACATAGCTGCCACATCTGAACCATCCACTGGTTCCGACCCGTCTGGGCTCCGCACTCACTGGATATTTACATAATCGCTGGTTCTAAAAGCTGTTTTGTCAGTTTGGTGTAAAACAGGATGTTAGGAAATCTGATTCTTCTAAAATCTAATGGATCACATGACAGAGTGGAGAAATGGAGGTGGATCCAAAACTTTAACCTGGAGGGTCTCAGTTACATCAGAACAATAACAAGAGTTTGGTTCTGCTCATTTTGATGATCATAGTTTACAAAGGATGAAAACCCAAAATACATGTTACACACGCTGGGACCTCAACGATCAAGGAGGACATCGCATCATTTCCTGCCATTAGCACATGCTGGACAGGTCTAGTTAAAGTCTGCCGAGGCTGAACAGAACATTCCCTTTTGCATGCCTGGATTTAAAAATCGATGTTCAGAACCAAAGATGAACTCTACTGACCAAAAACTTAGTTCTGCTAATGCTAAAGCACTAGACCAACACAGTATTTAGTTGAAACAAAAACTAATCCGTGTGGTTCAATATGAACAAAATGAATTCAACTGTATGGAAACCCAACATGTTGATGACACAACGTGCACTACAAAACAGTATGTAGGAGAAGCTAAGCGCACTAGATGAGATGATAAAATGCTAAACGAAAAACTAGCTCTTCGCGCATAAGCGGATTAGTGAAAGTGTGCTGACCACTGTGCAGAGCTGGTGTTCAGTCATGTCTTTGTCTGTATTTCCAGGCTGGCCGTCTGGAAATGAAGCTGTGTCTTCTTCTGCTGCTGCTGTGCCTCAGTCGTCAGGGACTGACCGTAAGAAGAACCGACTCGTGGCGTTTCTCTCGTTAGCATTCGTGTCTGAACTCTGTGTATGTCTGTTCAGGAAGAGCCCGCCACAGCAGCTCCTGGATTCTCTCCAGTCACAGATGAAAAGGAGGAGAAAAACGTCAGTAACTGTGGGAGAACATTCACCCATGAGGAACACCGGGCGATAGGGGGCGCTATAGAGCAGTTGGGGTTGAAGATCCTGGAGAAGCTTGCTATCAGCCCACAGCAGCCCAACGTCATCCTCTCCCCTCTCAGCCTGATGTTCGCCCTCGCTCACCTCACCTTAGGTTCACCAGCTTCATTTTCCAGATGAAATCTAGATTTAGAATGAATTATAATGTTGCAGATTAATGCTAACACGCTAACGAGTTTCATTTATCTTTCCTAAGGTTCCCGCAATGAAACAGAGAAGCTTCTCCTACAAAGTCTTCAAGCCCACGACCGACCATGCTTCCATCACATCCTGGGAAGCCTTGTGCCTCATCTAACCCACACGTCACTGGAGGTGGCGGCACGCATGTACCTGAGGCCAGGTGGGACATCAGCGGTGGTGGTTCCTCACATCAGCACACATTAGTAACTCTCGTTCTTTCTTCTTCCTCACCTCAGGATTTGAAGTGAAGCTGTCATTTGTTGAGGAATCTCTGGCCAGGTATCGGTTATATTTGGGAACCAAACCCTTACAAAGATAACAGAAGAGGGAACTGGACTAGTGTATTTAGACAAAGTGGATCAATCTTTCATCAAAAAATAATTTTCCACACCAGACTTTTGAAAGATCTGGTTTGATGTTTTGAGGAGTTTGTAATTACTTAAACAAACAGTCATCTTTTGTGTGGTCTGGTCTATGCCAGATCTGTTTTCAAACTGTTTTACTGTCCAGGTACCGGTCCCGGCCCTTCCCTCTGGTCTCTGTGGATGAGGTCAACCAATGGGTGGAGAACGTCACCAATGGAAACATCCCCAACTTCTTGGAAAGCATTCCACATGACGTGGTGCTAATGCTCATTAACGGTGTTTACTTCAAAGGTGAACCCTTCAATCAATCCCTCACCAATCAGAAGTGTATTGTAGGGTGTTGGAAGAGGATGACCTCACCTACACCTTCCCCTGAGTTTGAGCTGAAACCATAGGAGTCATATTTAACAAAAGATGTCTGCATGTTGACCTTGATTAAAAGTTTGTTTTTGCTGTATCTGTTTGTCAGGTGAATGGAAGACCCAGTTTGACCCCCAGGTGACCTCAAAGGGAGTGTTTTATCTTGACAGCCAGAACTCAGTGTCAGTGGACATGATGAAGTCTGCCCAGTATCCTCTACGCCTGATGGACGACCCTCAGCTGCAGGCACAGGTATCACATCCCCCATACGTCATGGAAATCTGATGCTGGGATTAGTTTATTTTATCCTAACAAAATGAGTCTTTGTCCCTTGCAGGTTGCCAGCTTTCCCTTCAAAGGAAACACCAGCTTCCTAGTCATCCTTCCCATAGGAAACGTCTCATTGGTGCTTCCCAAGCTAAACATTTCTGACCTCTACAGTCGTCTACCTCAAGAAAAATCAATGCAGGTCAACGTACCAAAGATGAAGCTCCAATATCGACAGGAGCTCGAAGAGGCACTGACCAGCATGGGTGAGGGTTGTGCGATCTCATTGGTTAGTTAGACAGGTAGACTGATGCCTGTTAAAGCATTTCAGGACTAACTGTGGTTCTATTGGTCAGCAGTGACACAGACTGGAAGCCTCAAACTATGGTAGTATGCAATGCAGATACGTCATGATGTAACCAGCTGACAGAGACAGGACACGTACATACACCAATCAGGCATCAGATTATGATCCCCAACAGGTGATAGCATTTTCATTAAGCAACCTATCAAAAGTGGGACGTATCAGGCATCAACTGAGCATTTTGTTCTCAGAATTGATGTCTTAGAAGGAGGAAAAATTGGGAGCAAAGGATTTCAGCAAGTTTGACCAGGGCCAACCTGCCTGAATCAGAACTCTAAAGCTGCATTTCTTGTGAGGAATTTCTGGTCTACCATGATCAGGTTTAAGGAAGGAACAGTGGTGAACCAAGAACATAGTCATGGCTGGTCAAGGTTTAGTTATGCACAGGAGGAATGATTGTTGGCCCATGTGGACCATCAAATGAGTTGTTTTGGTTCTGACAAGAGGATGCCGGAGCACCCAGTGCAGTAAGATATTAGGTGCCCATGACTCCCCCTGAAAGAGGCAACGAGCAGGACTGTAGAGGTCCAGTGGAAAGAACTGATGGTGTCAGTGGAAGTCCCTGCCACGGCAGGTTAGGCTGTCACATTATTAGGCAGGTGGTAATAATGTAATGACTTATAGGTGTAGAATGTGTGAAGAAGGGACAAATACTGATCTGTCTTCTGAAAATAGCCAATCTGTTGGTGGTTGTGTGGTTTCCTGCTCTGAGGGTCTGGTTCAGAGCATCATAGACACTCTGGAGGATGTTGTGTATTTACATCTCTGTTGAGTTTTTTTCTCCTTTTGTGCTTGTCTGTAAGGACTCGGCTCCCTGTTTTTGGGTCCGGACCTCTCTGGGATTTCTGAGCAACCCCTCAGGGTGTCGAGCGTCCGTCACGCCACCACCATGGAGCTCAGTGAAGAAGGTGTCGAAGCGTCCGCCACCACCGTGGTGACTGCAATGCGCTCCATCTCCCTGTTCTCTGTCAACTCCCCTTTCCTGTTTGCCCTTGTTGATGACTTCTCTCTGGCCCCTCTGTTCATGGGCATCGTCACAAACCCCGCCCCCGACAACGACCCTATGCCTAACGACGACCCCAACGGGAACAACACCATGAACGACCAGCCTGGTACAGCGGCGGCCAGGGAAACAGACCTGAACGTCGAGCTCAACAGATTGCCAGCAGAGGGCAGCACTCTTCAGTCCTGCAGCGCCCCTGGTGGGGGGAAAGAGCAGCTGCAGCAGGTCGATGAACAAGATGGCAGCAGCAGTAAGACTCAAGGAGACGAGCCCTGCTCCAAACCAGAAAATTTCGTCCCAGTCTGAAAAATAAAAAAATTATAATAAAGAAATTATGCAACATCTCTTCAGATAAATAGAGACTCCGACGTCTCCCTTCCAGATCAATACAACCAATAACTTACAGTGACTAGATAACAGACTGGACGGCTTCTGTAAACCCTCTGAAAGCTAACGCGTTAGCTTGTTTCATGTCTCACTGTTAGAAGACGGGCGCATCACGTGATCGTAGTTTAGCTAAAAACCACAATATTCTGCCCTGAAACAGGTCTGTAACTAATGTTTTTATGATTGACATGTTCTGTTTTTACACAACGTCTGTTCTTTATTAAATTTCAAAAATATCTTCCAGCGAGTAAAAACAGCCTCTGATAGGAAATATTGTTGGTTTTTTAAAACTGCTACCATGTTCATCAGTAACTGTGAAATAAAATACCTTATTGTTTTAAAGAGGTTTGGATACATTCATCTGATTCCACATATAAACAAAGAAATATTCACGAAGTGCAAAACCTCACAAAAACAAACAATAATGAAATGATATGGCAGCTGATTTGTTGGCATTTGGACCCGATGGACCTTCTGGACCGGAACTGACAAAGATGAAAACGGTTCCATGTTGCCACAGGTAACAACGGACAGGAAGAAGCTGTAGCTCATCTTCTTTTTTACAGTTTGTGTTTGATTCTAATTTTTTAATCTATTTTGAAATTTTCTGGCTAAATCAGTGAGAAACATTAAAACAGAGGAAACTAAGTTCATCTGCTTCCAAAGCTAATAAAAGGAAATTTGTAGATTAAATAATAAATATTGTTAAAAGTTTTTATTTAACCTAAACTAAGCTGAATGCAGCTTCCTAAAGCGAAACAGTGTGCGCGCCCCGTGCGCGCGCCGCCTTTGCGCGACGCCGCGGGTCCACCAGTCTCCGCAGACAGACAGACAGACAGACAGCAGCACCAGCGACGTGGACCGTCCGGACCGGAGAGGTGAGTGAACTGCTGCTCCTCTTTTTTGCGTTTTTCCTGAAATTGAAATTATCCGTTGATGGTCAAAAATGTGCAAACTGGATCCGGGCTCCAGTTTGCAGTTTTGGGTCCAGTGATTCAGAACTGTCAGAAAGACACTTGGGGCTTCTTTGGGCCGCTTTGATTTAATTTTTTACATTTAAATCCGAAGTGAATCAGTCCAGTTTTTATGCTCGTTTTTTTTTTCCTGAGAGTTGTGCTGAAAAACAAAGTCTTCCTTCTGCGCCGCGGAGCCAAAAACTGCAAACAGCTGCGGCGATTTTCCACTCCGGGGTTTATATAATGTGAAACAGCAGCAGCTCTGGTCCAAACTCAACCATCAGAACCATGAGAACCTCCGAAGAACTCTCATATTTATTCCTGTATGCCTTCAACTGTTTTCATATTCTGATCTAATTCTGATTCCACACGAAGTAAAATATTAGACATAAAATATGTCAGATATTTTACTTTGATATATTCGGCTTTAACTCCAGTTAAAACCTAAGTAGGAGGGAATTTCCCTGGGAAAACTTTCCATTCCAGGTTTGGGCTTCATGTATTTTAGAAACAATTATGGATTGTTGGTTAAGAAGAGCAAACAAACAAAGCACAGTGGTGGAGGAGTGATGATGTGGGCTCGTTCTGCAGACAGTGAGAGCTGATCACGTGAGACGATGATTTAGGTAATAAACCATAAGATCAGGACGGACCTGGAGCTTCCCTGGCGGACAGAATGAGGCGCTGGACGAGTTTAGTTTGTTTCTGTTGAGCTTCATGTCAGGAAACGTTGAATCACTTTCTCCACTCCACGGCTCTTGTTTTCGTTTTGAGTCTCAGAGGAAAAAATCTGCTGGCCAACTCCATCTGGGTTTCCCATCATTCCTGTGTGGTCTGAGGTTTGGTGTGAAGACGGTCCAGATGTGCGCAGGAAGCAGCAGAATGCCGCCATTGTGCAGCGGAGGCTGTAATCAGAGCGTCTGCTGTCTGTGTCAGCTCAACAGAAAATGCCTCTGCCTCCTCCTGCTGAAAACAGGTTTCTGACCCGTGAGGGAAAACGTCTTCTGAGATATGAACTCAGCTCATTTCAGTTCATTTCTTTACTCCGGTTCACAACAAAAGCTTAGAGATGATTTACAGAGGAACTCATTTCAGACTTTCAGCATTCTCTCCTCCTGACCAGCAGGGGGCGACAGTAGAACACCACCTGTGTTGTGTCGCTGACTTTACAGCAATCCCTCACACTGAGCATGCATGTTGCGACAGTGGAGAGGAAAACCTCCCTTTTACAGCAAGAAACCTCCAGCAGAACCAGAACCGGACTCAGATTCAGAACCGGGCTCAGTACCAGCGACAGACTGGAGCTGAGAGAAGACAGAGACACAACAAGAACCAGGAGAACCTTCTATGTTAAAGTAAAATGTTCACAGCAGGAGAGGAGAGTGATCAGGTGATGGCAGCATTATGCCCGCTGATGCCCCGCCTCCAGGAAGGAACCAACCAATCAGAAGCCAGACCAGGTGTAACTTCTATAGAGAGAAAATAACTGAACATGAAGTTAACCGTTGGAATAACAGCAAGTACAGCAGAGTGGAGAGTAGTAGGAGAAGAAAATGAGAGAAGTGGTGAGTTTGTCCTGACGCATCAGGACAACCTCAGGCTGCGTGGAGAGAGGCAGAACAGGAAGTCATGTGATTCTTCTGTCTCTTCAGTGACATGGCGTCACAGCATCATAGCGTCATGGCGTTCATCTGCTTGTTTTTCAGGATGATGCGAACAACGTTCCTGCTGGCGTTGGCAGCCGTCCTGAGCTTCTGCTGGGCTCAGGTAATCACAGAACGTCTCCTTGTGTTTCAGGGCCTTCAGCTTCCTGCAGCTTTTACTCTGTTTAATTCATGGAGTAAAAACGTTTAGTTTGTGGAATAAAAACGTTCAGTTCGTGGTTTCTGTTGCTGCGTTTCAGTAAAAACCTCCTGCTGGGTTCAGATTCCAGTCTGGGTCTTTTTGCATGGAGCTGCATGTTCTCCCTGAGCATGTGAGGGTTTTCTCTGGGATGCAGGTCCTGTAGAGTTGGAAAGTGTGTGTGTGTGCATGGTGGTGTGTGTGTGCCGGTCGTCCCGTGTGAGTATAATCAAGGTTAAAAACTGTATTATCCTGCTGTCCTGGCTGATAAGGTAACATATCAAATATATATATTAATAGCCGACGGTTACAGCTATGATTTTTGTGTTGAAAAGGTGAATTATGACAGAGAGATAATTCAGATTTGATGTTGGGATGAACTGAAAACAAACAGACGAAACCAATACCAACATTTACAATCTGCAGACAAGTTTGGTTAATTCATGATGAAGTGTGTTTAGAGTTTTCAGCTTGTTTAGCAGATCAGATTGTTCGAATGCAATCATTTAAATGAAAGTTGGTAAATGTGAAACTGTTGTGCACATGGCCTGTTTTCCTGGCGAGAAAACTAAACCAGCTTAGAAAGAGAAGTTCCAGTAGAACATCTCCAGTGGAACTGGTTCCAGTACAGACATTTGTCACTTCCAGGATTTAGTTCTGGTTCTGCTCAGTATAACCAGCTGTGAAACCAGAGCTGGGTGTAGTGCCGGTCCGTTCTAATGGTTCTGTCCCTGTTCTGTGCAGTCGGACTTCGGAGATGAGGAGGCGGCCGCGGAGGAGGAACATGTGGAGCTCTTCACCACGCCCACCACCAAGATGGGCGCCGCCACCTCGGACTTTGGCTACAACCTGTTCCGGGCTTTGACGAGCCGCGAAACTTCGGCCAACCTGTTTCTGTCTCCGATCAGCGTGTCTTCGGTTCTGACCCAGCTGTCCATGGGTGAGTGTACTGGCTCTAACTGGGCCTGAACCAGTTTACTTTGATTGGTCCCCTCAAACCTTCAGGCACCCTGTCTCCTTATTCCTCCTCTGAAGCATCATCATAACCAGCGACTCTGCACTTCCCCTCCTGTCCTGCAGGGGGCTCTGAGAACGCCCAGAGGCAGCTGTACCGGGCTCTCCGGTACCACACCCTGCAGGACCCCCAGCTCCAGAATACCCTGAAGAACTTGCTGGCCTCAGTGAACTCCTCAGGCAAAGGCCTGAGCTCGGCTGCTCGGCTCTACGTGACACGACGTGAGTCCATGTTAATGACCCAAACCGTTTCAAAGGTTCTGGTGTCTCTGACTTACTGAAAGAGTCCAGATCTTCTAGAAAAACCCAAAGCCATCCTGACCCATCACTCCTTTGGTTTTCAGGACTCCGTCTGAAGCAGGACTTCTTCAAGCTGGTGGAGCAGCAGTATGGCATCCGCCCCAAAGCGCTGCTGGGTGGAGCCAAAGACACGAAGGAGATCAATGATTGGGTGTCTCAGCAGACGGGAAGGAAGGTCCAACAGTTCCTGACCAAGGGTCTCCCTCAAACCGCCGGCGTCAACGCCATCAGCGCCGCCTACTTCAAAGGTATCGACGGTTCATGAAGGAAGAGGAAAAACCTGGTTTGGTTTTCGGTTTGGTCTGATCTTTACGAAACAGACGGAGAAGTTTTGTAAAGATCAAACCGAACTCACATCCTGGTGACAAGAAGTTCAGAACCAGTTAGACAGGCAGGAGAAATGTTCATGGATAAAGTGTTCACTGTACGAGAATAATGTCATAATAATACAAGAATAGATGCAAGAATAAAGTTGTAGTATTACCAGAATAAAGTGATAGTAATATCTCATAATAACAGTTTTTTTTTCACAGAATGACTTTTTGTTTTTTTCTGGTAATATTGCATTACTGCTAATATCTTGAGTATTCCTGTAGTTATTTTTTTCAGTCTTAGTCTAGCTCAGATACTTTGTTGTAGATCATTGATAGGAAAGTAAAAAATTAGATCTTCAATGAGCTGGAGTGGCCACCAGGGGGCGGAGAATATTTCACATCAGCAGCAGTATTAATGGTTCCTGACGTTTGGTGGTCAGACCCTGCAGGGTTGTCGGTTCCAATGCCGGACCCTGAGACAGCCACCGGCTGTTACAGCAGCCAGAACCGGACTGACGTCTGGGTTTTCCTCCAACAGGGGGATGGGTGACCCGCTTCAGTCAGGGAGGAGTTCAGCAGGACTTCCAGGTGGAAAACGGGGCTCCGGTCCGTGTTCCCATGATGCAACAGGATAACTACCCGGTGAAGATGGGCGTGGACTCGGACCTGAGCTGCACTGTGAGTGTTGTGAGCAGCAGAGCCGAGGAGCTGTTGGCAAAGAACTCAGGAATGTTGTGGTTCCTCCTGCAGATCGCTCAGATCCAGATGCAGAACGACGTCAGCATGTTTGTCTTCCTGCCCGACGACGTGACGACCAACACCACGCTGCTGGAGGAGAGTCTGACCGCCGAGTTCGTTCAGGACCTCTCCATGGCGCTGCAGCCGGCTCGGGTGTCCCTGACGCTGCCTGTCCTGAGGCTTAGTTACTCCACCGACCTGCTGCCACTGCTTGGCGACCTCGGTGAGTCACCCAGAGGAGCAAAGACCTTCCATTTCACTCAGTCCATGACTGAGGAGGTCTCTGGTTCTCTGACACAGGACGGTCAGTCCTGAAGGAAAGTTAAGGGACTAGTTAGTGAAACTGGGGAACCCAGCAGAACATTCAGCCACACAGCTGACTGACTCCCAGCATTTAAAAGCAGAGGTGTCTGGTTTGTGCGAGGCAGCGGTGACCCAGTGGGACACCAAGGAGCATGAGTCGATCCTCACTCTCCTCATTCCTTCCTGCAGGCCTCAATGACTGGTTGGACAACCAAGAACTGGAGAAGATCTCAGTCCAGCCGGCCAAACTCACCAGCATCAATCATAAGGTTGTCATGGAGACGGCGCCCGAAGGAGCCCAGTACCCCAGCGCCGTCTCGGTGCCCTCCCACCTGACGTACCGAGTGGACCGGCCCTTTGTCTACCTGATCCGAGACGAACCGTCAGGAGCGCTGCTGTTCATCGGGAAGGTGGTCAACCCCAAAGACCTGACAATTTAACACACACACACCCCCACACACACACACACATACACACACACACACATACACATACACTCTTAGCAGGTCCTAGGAGGGGTTCCAGCTGTTTGTGATGGCAGATGGTTCGAGAATATTTGATCTTATTTTTCATGTTGAAACACAGTTGGATCATGCTAACCTGAGATTAATCCTGAAATAATCCACATCAAGAAATGTTTTGTAAGAAATCAAATATCGCCATTTGTTCTAATAACAATAAACATGACAATAAACTCCAGCACACGTTTTGTGGTGTTTTCTGATGTTGGACACGAGCCGGTCGGGATCTCGGAGGAGGTAAGCCAGGTTTTGAGGTATTGGTGTGATGTTTACAGGTTTTGAATGGTCAGGAACAGAACCAGATATGAGGGAACGAGAGGCCAGAGTGACGGGACACGAGGCTTAGGGTTAAAGTTTGACCAACTTTATCCAGACGGTCAAATTTAGTGGAGGACTCAGATTTATGACCAACTGAAGATGTTTCAGCAGGTTCTACGAGAAAAACAGCAGATTTAAATAAATCGCAGTAGCAATCACCTTTAGTCATGACTGCATGTGATGCGCCTCTGGCTCCAGCAGAGGGAGACAAACAGCCTTTAAACCCAGAAACCAGAACAGAAGAAATCTGGTTTCTGTTATGTTTTCTTTTCTTTTTCTTCTTCTGAACCTCCGTCTCTTTTCTGCTGATAAAATAATAAAATTGATTGAAAATCTAAGAGGAAATGTTTGTAACTGTTTGAGTTTTAATGAAACATTTTGTGTTGAAAACAAAATGTTTCCTGGAAGACATAAACAAAGCTGCCTTCTGCCGAGAGATAAAACAGAGGAAGAAAAGCTTCCAGCCTGATGGACTAAAATCCAGTTTACCTATAAGCTTTATTTATTTTAAAAAATCTTCAGATTTTCTTTCAAATGAAAATGAAACTCTGGATTGTCCTGCACCATAGCGTCCAGTAGGGGGCAGTTTAACTCTTCTGGCCTCCTGGACAATATGTTCTGTGTCTGGTTTTAATTTGATCAGTTCAGAATCTCAACTATGTTCATGTAAAAAAAGAGAAGATTTATCCCAGTTGTTTATTTCTGGGTTACATTTTTATTTTTTTTCCCTCTTTTTGTCTTTTAAACTAAATCTGGTTGATTTGTTTGCTGATTTCCAGGACATTTTAATGCGTTTGCATTCAATTAGATTTTCATGTTTCCATTCCTCTGCCTTTGAAATGTAATTTATCTTAATTTATTTTAGCAGGTAAATACGGACAGTTTCCTTCTATGGAAAAGTTTAACATTTAAACAACATTTCACTACGATACGATGCTAAAGGGTTCAATTTGTTTTAATGAATATGTGGAGTCTGAACTGAGTGCATGGGGGTCAGATCTACCAGAACCAGCCCGGACCGTTCTGCTGGTTTCATCCGGCCGGTGTAGCGGCCGTCTCTCAGAGAGAGAAGCTGACTTCCTGTTGGGCCGACCAGCTGGTGTGATGAAACGACCTTTAGACTAGAACGCTGCTTCCTGTTTGGGCGACACTCTGCTGACCTCGGCCTGACTGAGGGAACTTCATCAGACTCTGGAGGAAACCAGAAACACTCGGTCTCATCCCAGCGGTGGAGCACGGTGGTGGTGGAGTCATGCTGTGGGCCTCCTTCTGCCTCTGGTCACTTTCATGCAGATGATCTCCAGTTGTTTGCCTGGCTTCACCCAAATGGAAATAATTTCTTTGCTGAAGGCGAAACCCGGACGTCCTCAGAACCTCGGCTTCATCTTCTGACTCATGTTGCTGAGCTAATTTCCAGTTTTACGTAAATAATTACTCATGACAGGATTACTGCAGCGTTGCACACACAGCTCAGCAGAACCTTCTTATAAACGGATGCAGGTTCTCTCAGTTTCGACGGAGCGGTACCAGCACTTCCTGTTTCCTGTCCTCATCCAGAATCAGAATGTCACTCAGCCTGCTGGGAAAACATCAAAACAACTTCAACAAGTCTAAGCATTTCTAATCAATCCTATTAATTGATTAATGATAATCGTTCAGCTGATACTGCAGATACTGCAATAAAAGTATCTGCACTGAAAAAACCCAACATTTTAATATTAAATAAATATTTTATGACATCTTAATTATTAATTAAATGAAAGAGTTTTGTTTTCATTTTCCACATGTTTCTGGTCTTTTCCGTCAGGTTCTGTGAAAACGGATCACCTACAGTGAAAGTGTGAGTGACTGTTTAAATATCTGTCGGATGAGCGGTACCGGTTCCAGGCCCGCGGGTCTGGACCTGCACCGCGTTTCTGTAAGCCGTTCTGTGTCTGAACCTGTCCGTCTGGCAGGAATACTCTCTGACTGAGGTGAACGAATCGTCTACCTGCCAGGAAGATCTTCCTTCAGAACCTCACATGATCCGAACTGTCAGAACCAGATCAGAACCAGCGGTGGAGGAGAATAGTTCAAGTTTCATCCCCAGGAAGAGAATCAATGAATTTCAGGAAGTAAAATGAGTAAAAACTGAACCATGAATCAGATAAACCAGAATTAGCTGCTGACATGGTGAAGATTAAAATGTTTCCACAGAAGAAAATCATCTAAAGGTAGAGCGGCATGACGACGACCCGGGTTCCAGAAATAAAACAGTCACCACTTCCTGCCTGGATCACAGAATTTTACGCAAAAAACATTCAGAAAAAGTTCAGTCATAACTTCCTGAATCGCCTCAGCTGAAGCTGAACTGAAAGAAACAGGAAGTGAGAGATCAGGAGGATCAGGATGGAGAATCCAGAAACGAACTGGAGGAACGCTGAATGAGCGAGAGCAAAAACACGAAGCCATCAGCGAGAGAAAAACGACAGAGATGAAATCCTGAAGGAGATAGTCCAACCAACCAATGAAACATCCATTCAACCAACCAACCAACCAACAAACCAATGAAACATCCATCCATCCGTCCAACCAACCAACCATTTTTCCATAAACATCTTTTCTGTTGGTTTTAAGTTCTGACAGAAAAAATTCAAAAAACGATTTCTATTCTTAAAAAACACAGTTTATAAAACAAACTTTAGTATTTTACATATGTTTCCTTAAATCACAGTTATAAATCACTGTTTCTGTTCTGAAAAGGTCCAGAAGTTTCAATCAAAAATCCTAAACTTGTAGAAAAATACAATTTATATGCAGTAGAGGTATATAAAATAATATTGTTGAGCCTGAAATTTGGTTCAACGTCTGAAAAAGTGAAGCAGCAGCAAGAAAGTCGAGACATTTGCTCTGATTTGAAGAATTCAGCGATTATTGATCCTCTCTTAGAGTCAGGTAGAAGTCTTCGTCAGCCGTTCACCTCATCTTTCTCTTCATTTAGAGTTCCGATCGTTTGAGCAGCACCTAGTGGATGGTAGCAGAAGTGCAGCTTCTTAAAAGCAGATTTCTGGAGTCACTGTCTAAAGTCGATGTGGTTTCAGTTTCCCTGCAGTTGTTGCCAGGTTGAAGAGGAGATGTCTGAAGGATGAACTGGAGCAGCCTTTGAGACAGAGTCTGGGTTTATGTACAGAATGAACCGGGTCAGTACTGCAGTTCACTGCTAATGGAAAGAGCTTATATTTTCTTTTCATGATGCTTCTGTATTCACATTGAAATCTGCACTGTAGTTCACAAAGAAAAGTCCCATAAAAACCATTTAAAGATCAGTTTACTGTCTTTGTTCTGCATCGGGCTGCACAACCCATTGAGGTTCCACAGAACGGGTAAAAAAATTCTGCATAAAAACATTTTTTGTACAAAAACTCACAGTAAACGTTAGCAGGGGGTGCAGAGTAGTAAAGGCACAAACATAAAGACACCGTCTTGTTAGGGCCGACCGGCTCTTTATGCCAACATCAGGAGAACCAGTGGGCAGCTTCCTGTTCCGGTCAGGAGCACTTCCTGCTTGTCCTCCTGCTGCCTCTCTTCAGGTCTTCAATGGGGTCTGCTCTTTCTCCAGAGCATTCTGCTCTTTCTCCGGAGCATTCTGCTCTTCCACCATCTCGTAGCGTCCTATGGTTCCGGGCGGCAGCTGGAAAGCTCCGGCTCTTCTCTTCAGGACGACCATGATCAGCAGGAAGCAGAGCAGCGCTCCGCAGACAAACACCACCATCAGACCCAGGAACCTGCACACACAGAGCTGCAGTCACTACCTAACGCCAACTCTGACTGCTGGGAAATTCTTGAAATATTACGTCATTACTCGAATAGCGTGAAGCTGAAGGTGATGGAGGCAGAGAAAGTGCTACAGGTTCACCGTTCCCTGAATCACCAGAGGAATCAGAGACCCTTTGGTTTTTTAACTATTCAAAGACATACAATCATTTTCTGAACAGATTAAGAATTTGTTTCATCCTGCACTCTCAGATCAGGGAAAGAGTGATCATGTCCAGATTGCACCTTTGCTCAGCTGTGCTGGTTGCTGGGAGACAGAAAGAGGGGAAGGACGACTTGATAAGGCAGCATGATTCAGCTGAACATGATTAAAAACAAAGAGTTCCTGCTTTAACCTTTTGGGGAACTTTGGAGTGAACAATGCTGAATGTCTACCTGATAAACTTGGACTGAGCCCAGGTCTCCCCCTGTTGGATTCACACTGCATCCCCACCAGCCCTGTTCAGTCCACTTCAACCCAACTCCAGTCCATTTGTCTAGAAAAGTCTGGTCCGGTTGGGGAGGTGTGAACGCTAACTGACCTCTGACCTCTGGTCCTCCAAACCTTGTAGTGAACTCTGGTTCGGTTTGAATGCGAACCGGAGGCTGCTATAAAAGCAATAAGTGGACAGCAGCGCAGGGCATTCTTGGTAACTATAGCCAAAGCTAACGTGCTAGCCTAGTGCTAGCAGGAAAAATGGCTCGTGGTCTTTAGCCATAGACTAAAGAGATATCCTCCACTAAAGTCTGACGCCTCCATTTTAATTTCCATTTGGTGAAGAAGGAAGTTTCATGTGTTGTTTCCTTCAGTGGTTCTTGGTGCAGCGCCCCCACAGGTCAGGAGGGGAACAGGTTGCTCAAATGGTTTGATTGGTTAGACTCAGAACAGAAAGAAATAGAACCACAGCAGCTGGAGTTGGAACAGATGAAAGACTTTTGGTACCAGTAGAACCGGGTCTACTGGACCATCAGGGTGATAAACAACCTGAGTTTGGTTCTGAACGAGAAATGTTAAAGATTAGGGTGATGGTGCGGAGGCCTTCTAACCTGGTTGATGTGATACCAAGAAGATTTTTTCAACTAATTATCGAGAAGTGAATAACGTTCCTAGGATGACCAGTGGGTGGAGCATGTACCTTTGTCTGAACTTGTCCAGGTTGTAGTAGAGACAGGAAGTCCTTTGTCCACACTTCTCACCCCACAGGATGCAGGTTGTGTCGATGACGCTGCCGTACAGAACCGGGCCGGGCAGGAACGCTGCACAAACAAAAACATTGCACATGTTGACCTTCTGGTGGCACCAGTGCTCACAAGGCCACAAACATCTGGCAGCAGCTGGTTCCCTTTAGAACTGAGACAGTTTCTCTATTGGATGGCAGAACAACAGCAGAACATGCAGGAGATTCTGACGGGCCGCCGTGACTCACCGAGGACTCTGAACAGCATGTATTGAACTCCCACAGCAAAGGACTTATCTTCAGGTGGAACCGTCCTGCAGAACAAACGCAAACATGATGAACAGATCCCAGAACAGAATCTGTTATTTCAGTGAGTTCCTCTGGATGAACCAGGAAGGTTTATCTGATTTCCTTCCAGACAACTGGATGTGATCTTTAATCTCTCCAGTCAACCGTTCAAGATAAGAAGCTTTAGAACTCAAGACTGAAGGGAATTCTGGCTTTGAGGAAGGGAAACATGGAATGGAATGGGAAGTTTGTGGAGCTGCAGGAAAACAACAAGATTCCCTTCCTGATCTTTGGTTCTCAGACTGGTACAACAAACAAACAACCAACCAAACAACCAGCCAACCAAATATCCAACCAGCCAAATATCCAACCAACCAACCAAATATCCAACCAACCAACCAACTAAATATCCAACCAACCAACCAAATATCCAACCTACCAACCAAATATCCAAACAACCAACCAAATATCCAAACAACCAACCAAATATCCAACCAACCAACCAACCAACCAAATATCCAACCAACCAACCAACCAACCAACCAACCAAATATCCAACCAACCAACTAAATATCCAACCAACCAACCAAATATCCAAACAACCAACCAAATATCCAACCAACCAACCAACCAAATATCCAAACAACCAAATATCCAACCAACCAACCAACCAAATATCCAAACAACCAAATATCCAACCAACCAACTAAATATCCAACCAACCAACCAAATATCCAACCAACCAACTAAATATCCAACCAACCAACCAAATATCCAACCAACCAACTAAATATCCAACCAACCAACCAAATATCCAACCAACCAACCAAATATCCAACCAACCAACTAAATATCCAACCAACAGACCAAATATCCAAACAACCAGAATCCAGCTGTGGCTCTCCTACCTGAGTACCATCATGTAGGAGGGCGTCTGGGTGAAGGAGATGATGAAGCTGGTGATCCCCATCAGAATGATGAAGGGCAGCAGGAGGTGGGAACAGCCACTGCCGCAGGTCCCGGGCCGGGCCCAACCAGAACCATTATAGATGCACCGACAGTCTGTGAAGTTCTACAGAAACAGACAAATGGTCGGGATAATGTTGAGGACACTGTTTCTATGGTAACAGTCCTCATCCTGAGGTCTGGTATCTGACTTAAAAAACAATGTCAATAAAACAGTTTTTTTAGGAGTTCAAAGCACTGAACACAGAATCAGAACCTCAGAAAGGTTCTGTTAAACATTTGGGATGAGAATCATTTCCATCGTGATCTGGTAACGACTCCGATCAACCTTTGACACCATCTTACAGAACATCTTTCTTGTTCTTCAAGGTTCTGTCCTCGCTTGTTTATCATATAAATTTAATATAAAACAAAAAACAAAGAATATCAATCGACTCCCTTCACTTTCATTCCTCTCTGCAACTCCTCAGGTCACAAGTGAAAACCATACAGCTTGTAGTATTAGATTATTTTGTTTAATAAAATGTATTATTATTATTATTATTATAAATGGATAACCCCGCCATCATGGAAGCACCAACTGAGTCAGAGGACATCAGCGTGCGAGTTGGGACGGAGTATCAAAGTAATGGACTGGAGGACATTCAGATTGGGCTGTGAGTTGATGGTTCTGTTGGTCTGGTGTGAATCTGGAGTTACTGAATCCATATTCAGCTCAGTGACTGACGACTCTGCTCACCGTGGGTTTGTTGCTGGGGTTCATTTCTTTGGCCAAACAGCCGGCGTGACAGGGAGACCTGTACTCCTCGCCATTGGAACCGCAGATGGGATTGAACGCGTCCGGACGACAGCCACAGCCAGCGCTGCACTGTGGGGAACTGAACCTGGGGATACACAGAGACCGATTCAACCCAACTGGGATCAGAACCAGAACCACACATTGGTGGAGCAGCTTAAAACAAACCCCAAAAACAACCAGGTCCAACAGACTCTCCTGAGCATGGCTGACTAAAGACTCTGGCTGTGAGTTATGAGTCACTGATGGAGGCGGATGGAGGCGCTACCTGTCAGGGTAAACCTCGGCGACCTTCTGGGTGGAGCAGCCGATGAAGAGCAAGGGCAGAGCGGAGATCAGGCAGAGCAAGATGGCCGTCGTGCACAGCTTGCTGGCGCCGCCGACTGACATGTTGAACCGTCGCATCAGAGCTCCGCCCAGAACCACACCCAGCACCGCCAGCGGCATCCCGACTCCTCCTGAAGCAGGAAGGCCCAGTTACAGCAAATCAAGTTTATTTTTCTAGAACATTGTTCAAACAGCTTCACATCACAAAACACAGAAACACAAAGTCATAGAACCAGAACTAGAACCTCCTGAGTTCTGCTGAGTTCAGAACCATCTGGAGCGACGGCGTTGGCGTTGACGGCGCTCTCACCGATCATCATGTTGGAGAAGGAAATGGTCTGGCTGAACTGCTTCTCGATGAACTTGGGCATGAAGGTGCCGAGGCCGGACACCAGCGCCGCCATGTTGACCAGCGCCAGAACCACCAGCAGGTAGATGGGACCACTCAGCGTCCGCAGCGCAATGCGAGGGAAACCTGGGGAATCGGATCCGTTTTAATTTCAGCTTGGACTGGTTGGGACATGTAAACACTTTGGGTTTCATTTTTAGGCCAGTCATCTGGAAAATGTTTTTCCAGGCGTTCAGCCGCAGGCCGGTCAGCATCCTGACCCAGAGTGACCTCAGTGGCGTCAGGCAGGAAACGGAAGTGGGGAAACTGACTCTTACTTTTAAGGAACTGGAGCAGGGTGAGATCCCTCATGGGGTCGGTCCTCGGTGGCGGCTTGATGTCGGTTCCGGACTCCTGGTCGTCTGCTCCATTCTGCACAGAGAGGAACCAGATGAACAGTTCTGGTCTGCAAACGACGATTCACTTTCAGCCGAAGGACCAAAAACAGAGGTTAACTTCCTTTCTTTCATTCTCATGAAACTGGTGGGCAGGCATTCATTTCAACGGAAAAATATTTTGTTAAAACTGATAATATTCTGTTATCTGGTCTCTGGTTTGTCTCTAGCAATGAACCAGACCCGTTTGCATCGTGCAGAGTCTGCAGCTGGTTCTGAACAGCTGGATCTCTGTCAGGTTGTTGCACAACAACCTGGTCAGAGCCAAGTCTCTGACTTTCAGTTTTAACACCAGGTCCAAATCCAGACAGACTGACTGACTCTCAGTTTGACTTATTTCCATTACAGATGAATGAGTCTCTTGTCTGAATCAGAACCTTTCCTGACCCGGTTTCATGTTCTCAGAACCTGATGCTGATGATCTGACCCACATTTACACGACACGGAGCTGAATACTGAATACTAAACCATTAAAATATCATTTTCCCTCCATTGCGCTCTCACTTTGTCTGCCTGGACCAGGAACTAGACTGAACAGGTTTCACAAATAAATCCATGTGTGTATGCATCTCTATAAATTATATTCCCATATAATCAATGACGCAGCCCGTCTTTGGTGAAGTAATTTCAGAATTAATGTACTTGTGGATTTTCCTGTCTTAACGTTGTGATCGATCGAACGTGATTGGGTCTCGTTTGTGCTGCCAGATTCTCATAAAGATTCCAGGATGTTTTGCTCCAGAAGGAAACAAAAAATAAAGATTTATGCTTATTTTTCAGCTGAAGTTTTTTTAGACTGCGGGTCAAACTGGAACTCTGTTGCGTAATCTCCAACACAGCTGCAACATTTAGGTGAAAACATGTGCAGAGTTTATATAACGTTTATGCTGCTGCTTGCTAAATGGGTCGCAGAACTCTCTGCCTCAACAAGCCACAGCAGGACTGAGCTGCACTAAGTCAGATGTAATGACATTCCTGCCTCCTCTTCTGTAAATAAACCCGATCCTCTGTTCCGCTGATTCACTGACCTCAGCAGATCTCCATCGCGGGCAGCGGACCACAGGAGGCCCGCTGCACATAAACTATGTTCAAGGAAATTACTTCCTGTGGAAAAATCCACCCAGAGCTGTGAAGACTCCCCTCTCCTCTCACAGTTGACTGATGGCCAGCAGGAGCTACGTCTGCCCACAAACATTTTAATCACACACATTAGACGCTGCAGGGATCATCATGTTGTTGATTCACAGTGCTTGTTTTCATTGAGAGCGACTGAGTCACAGAGATACAGGATTATCCTCAAGCGGCAGACGCCTCAGGACAACAATGGATCAAGGTGTTTAGCACGCTTCTCAGTGTCGCAACTGTAGCAACACCCGAGGAGACACTGATCAGAGAGGCAATACTAGTTACCAGGGACCAGACAATGGGACCCAACGGTCCAGACTTACTCCAGGCGTTGAACTTGAGGTCCAGGAGGAGCGGAGCGGCTTTCATCCCCAACCAGAGATCTGCTGAGGTGGCCAGTTCCTCAAGTGTTGTATTGATCTGTTCACTAATGGGTCCTCATTCTGTGGGGGGTAATGGGCACCTGGTTACTTTGACAACCTTCCAGTCCTTGTGAACCTGCAGCAGGAGCTGTCTGTATCCTCAGCTGGTAGTTAAACTGGTTCCCAGTGCATCTTGGACTTTGAGGAGACGTCTGGCTCTGTTGGTGGATTAAAGCCATCATCTTCATCGTGGCCTGCAGAGGTTCACAGCTGTTTGGTTCCTCTAGGATCTCTGGACTCATAAGGTGAGGAGTTCTGTCATCCATCATGGATCTAGTTCGGTTTGAAGGTGTTCCAGTCATGGCCCATGGGTAGCAGACCCAGAATACCGAGTCTCCTTCAGGTCTGAGCTGAACAGAACAATGTGTTGGTTTAGCAGCTAGACCCATTACCTGACTGGACCAAACTCAGACGAGCAGAAGTCAGTTCCTGGTTGGGTCACCATGGACTGATCTGGTCCCCAGTTCATCACAGGGCAACTCAGAATCACACAGGAGACGCAACAGAGGGGGGAACAATGAAGAGGCAACAAAAGTATTTTGTATTTTATGTTTACAAACCAATGTTTATCTTTCCAAACCAAAGATAAACATGGAGGCACTGAACACTCTGTAACTTACAGTGGAATGAAAAGGGGAGAAATCATGAAAAATGTCCGAATATAAAAGTCCTGATTCTCATCTCTACACTCTTTGCAGACAAAGACTGAATCATCACTCATTTTTAAATGATTCTTAACCCCCAACATTCGTGTCACGAAAAGTAACTTTTCATGTAATTCCAGATTCTGCTGTGGTGAGTAACGGTGTCTGTTCTGGGGTGAAACGGTGGTGCAGCGATTCGCCTGACTCACCTCTTTGGGCATCTCTCTGGGGAAGAACAGGTACGGCAGAGCAGTGAGGAAGAGGAAGCTGGAGGCCACGAGGAAGCCCAGCCACCAGGCCCCGACCCAGCGGAGGTCTTTCTGATCCAGCTTTATCTCATCTGGACCGCACACACAAAACACAACTTACATTTAATTTAAACATCCTGCGAATTCAAGAGAAATGATCTCAAAACAACACGTTTGTTTGATCTCAAACATGTTCGTTTGTCTCCAGTTAAGATGCAACTGCAGACATCTTAATCTCCAGTTGCATTTAAAGACGGCTCAGAAAAACAATCTGCATCATAACAAGAGATTAAACTGTTGTAATGGGAAACTGTGAAAAATATGAGCGACAGAGGAGACAGGTGGAGGAAGTGTGGGAAGTCCTACTGCATCAAATCGATTTATATTTCACCATACAGCTGTGTGTTATTTGCTGTTTAACTGATAGAGCCTGTCTGGGAGGAAGATCTGAGATAATAAATAATGATTAATCACTGGTGGCATTCTGTCACTTTCCCCTGAGACTTTTCAGGGAAACTGGATCAGAACCTGTTCAAACACATCCAGCAGCAACGCTCCTGGTTTTACTTTCCCAGGATTTTAGTTTCTACAGATCTACCACTGACCAGGTGCCAGAGCACTACAGCTGGGCCGTCACTGGGCTTTTACTGTAAAATAAATACATGAACTAATGTTCAAATCAAATAACCATGTTTAATAATACAAAATCAGCAATAACGACATAAACAGCAACATGTAGAAAAACTAATGTTTCCCATCTCTGAAGTTTATTTCCTTAAATAAAAAATCTATCTGCTCAGGTAACAGTAGCAATATTAATATTACTCAAGGAAAAGTAAATAGTGCAGTGTAGTAAAACTACTCCTAATTACCCTTTTAAACAAAAAGTTACTAAATCAAATGTAACCAGAACTGCCCACCTCTGAACATAGATAATAAAATTAGCAGCATGTTCTTGTTAACAAGTTTAAGATGATATATTAGCTTGGATTTGCTAGTTTAGCTAACTTCATCTGCATCCAGCAGCATCACTCAACTCGGCCTGTTTGGTAAAATCTGCCACGGTCTTTGCATTTTGCTCGTTTTCTGTCATGATTCGACCACACACAGCCTGCAGTTCTGCACACGTCTCAGTTTCTGCCCCTAAACGGTGCAAACATCTTAATCTCCAGGTGCATTTAAACACGGCTCAGAAAAACACTTTGGATCATAACAACAGATTAAACTGTTGTAACGGAAAACTGGGAAAAATATGGGGGAGAGAGAGGACAGATAGAGGAAGTGTGTGAGATCCTGCTGCATCAAATCGAGATAGAAATAATAGAAAGTTTATCACTGAGGTAAAAAATACAACAAAATAAACAGCTTCCAGCATGGCTGCCCTCCAATGTGCCAGCTCACAGGAAATGTAATCTGAAGGCACATTTAGTCCCTTATTTGCTGAAGTTTGACTTTTAACATCATATTTCATCTTTGTTAATGTTACCAGCTCAGAGTTTCATTCAGGTGAAACTATGAAATCTATTTTCCAGTTTATGAACCGCAGTTCTCTCCAAGAAGCAGAGGTAAACTTAAAAAACTAAAAATGAAAATGTTTTCTTATGCAGATGACGCTGTCATGCTGTACTCTGCTTTTACAGAACCAGACTTGAACTAGGAATGCTGGAGGCTCATGGGGGTGGCATAAGCGCGTTGGGAGACAGTTTGTCTGAATGTTTTTGTTTGATATCAGTTGACTTTACGGTACAATAAAAATCAGAAACGTGTGACCCACAGAGAATGAAAGAGCGGTTGCTGCACAAACAGACATTGACAAGAATGAAACAACATGAACTTTGAAAGCCAAAACGGTGTGCAGGTTTTCTTAAACACGTGGGAGAAATGCTTTATTTCCCTGTCAAATTCAGCAAAGCATCAACTATCCCATGAAGCTTTGCTGAATTGAACAACTGGTCCCACTCTCCTGTGGTTACTGGGAGAGAGGTGGTACATGGCCCAACGGGGCGGCGATGAGTCCACAGTCACAAACCAGCAGCTATAATTTGGGTCATTTGCTTGTCATGGGGAGAAAATGGGAGTTGATTTTTCAAAGTAATAGTTTCTCCATATTTTTCATTCATTTATAGATGTTTCAATTAAATATTTAATTAGCAAACTAAATATCTAGCTCCAAACTAAATGTTTTATTGGTAAGCTAAAGCTATTTATCTCCAAGAACGCATTTTGCAGCTCACTTCCACTTATTGGCAAGTGAATTTAGAATATTACCAAAATATTAAACTCTGAGCAAAATACTTCACTTCAAACTAAATCTTTAATTAGCAAGACAAACATCTAGATTTTAAAACATACCAGTGTTCTTCATTTCTCCCCATAAAAAGTTTTGTCATCTATTTAATCAGAGTCTAATTGATCAGCTTCAGTCTGTTCCTCTGGTGTCTGAAGCTGAAACAGACTCTCCAGAACTTTACTGCATTTGCTTGGACTGGAACCACATTTCTGCTAAACCATCTGTTTTCCATTTTCTGTTCTCCTTCATTGTTTTCAGGGGGATATGAAAAATCTGGATCAGTTGAACTAATTTTGCTAAGACTGTTTCTGAACCCACATAACTCAATAAAAAAGGTTATTTTTATTACGGATCCTGCAAAGTAAACAGTTTCTGGAGAATCGTGACCCAGACCTTCAGAAAGCCTGGAGAATTAATTTCACCAACACCTGAAAACTAGGACAGCAAACGCTGATGCTCCCTGGTTTTCATATTAATGCTTGGCAGAGTCAGTTATGCTTCCTGATGACGCATTTAAAAGCAATGCAAAGTGAAAGTTATCTTGAGTCATTTTATAATTTCTTTGAAGCACTGAGAGGTTGGTGACGTTATTCAAACAGACTTTATATAAGACCAGTCACCTGGTGAAACGTTTGGAAACCACAAATTTATCAGATTGGCGATTTAAACCTTTATCTCCTGGGTGTTTATGAGCCATTCGGCCTCTTCTCTGTTGAAATTCATCTATATATCAGTGAGTTTAAGAAGCCGTCTGTTCTTCAAGTGAATCAAATGAAGAATTTGAAGCTCAGCATCAAAATAAAACAATCTCCGTAACAAATATTTTGTTATCTTAGCTCTTGCTCTCTGCTGCTGCAGCAGAACAGGAACCAGAACCAGTGGAGGCTACTGGGTCAACCATCAGAGTCTGACCCAACCCTAACAGACTAACTGAAGCTCAACAGCCCAGAGGTTTAGGAATATAATCTGTTTCAAAGTCACAACAAAGAACGCTCATAATCTCATAATCCCACATGCTCACACACACAAACACACACCTTCCTGTCATTGTGTGTTCACAGGAACTTGATGAATGACTGCTTTATGAGAACATTCATCATTACATTCCTTAACTAATAGCCCCTGTGAAAACAAACCCCTAACACAGTGTGCGCTTCCTGGAGACACTAGTAACTGTCCATGATGACATTTGGTGACTCTTCAGACTTTTTCTGTACTGTTGGAAGGTTTAATGGCAACAGAAGCAGCGCTCCATCTGGAGTGAGCAGCGGGTGCTGCCTTCACCCCGTCACTCTCCCTCAACTCTGTAGTCGGTTGTTCTGTTTGTGTGAATTTTACCGCCATAAGTCCAGAGCTCATATTTTCAATTTGAAAGCAGATTTCATCTCTCTGCTCTCAAAACTTGTAATTCTTGCACTCAAAACTTCTGCTTTGTTTCAAATACTCTCTGTCCTCTCTCAGATTTTCTCTTCCCATCCAAACATTCTCTCTGCACTCGCAAACCTTTCTGCTCGCTTGCAAATTATTTTCTGCTCTCTGGGGGGTCAAGGAGTACTGTTGCCTAGCAACCATTCCAGCGAATAGAATCACAGCGTTCCACTGGGTGCGCTTGGTAACATCTAGACTATTGGGTGGGTTTGTCTGTGTGGCTGCAGCAGATAACTGCATCGCTTCTTCTCACCACGTATAGAAAACAACTTCTGCTCCTTCCTCTGTGTTGCAGATGTCAGGAAGTCATAACATGCTTACAAAATAAAACTCGTTTGTTCTTGTCAGCTTAATGGTTTTCCAACTGTGAAGAACTTAAAGAAAGTTTCTGGTCATATTGCCCAATTAAACAAAAATAGCATGTAATAGCAAATAATTTTTTAGCCTGTTGATAATGTAGCTAGTTAAAATGGATCCATTTTTTACTACATTCAAATATTTAGGTTACATCTAACAAGCAGCACGAAGCATATTAGCTACTTCTGTTTTTTTTTTATTTTACTTGCTTCCAGGAAAGAAATCTGTTGAGATTATTAATCTCTTTTACAAAAGTCTCAGTATGCAGAAGGTGTTCATCTGAGCTCTTATGAAAATCAATTATTATGGGCAAAGTCCAGTCAGTATATAGCAGAGTAAACACAAAATGCAACTTACATAAAAATACTTTACCGATGAAGTGTGAACTTCACATGAAGAAACTATTTGTACAGTTAATCAATAAAAAACAAGTTGAGTAGGGGATTAGTTTCACTTTAAGAACTATATAAAACGCCAATGAAGGATTCAGAAAGATGAAGTTAGACCTACATGAGCCTCTGCTGTTAAAATAAATAAAATGAAGAAATATAAATGAGGAAAAGACACTGTCTCAATGATTAAATGTGTCCTCACTTTCAAAGTGAAAGTAAAAGATGTGAGTTTTCTTTCAATTAAACATTAAAAGTATAGTTAAAAGGTCCAGAATGATGTTGGCTGTGTGTCCTGCTGTCCTCCACTGAGTTTAAATATTATTAGTAATTATAATATGCAGAGATAGAGGCCAGATTCTTTCCTAAAATAAAAGGTAGAAAACTAAAAAATCTAAAAATGACCCAGTTTAATATTTGATGAGTGATTATTCATCGGAGGGTTTACATTTAATTGTCGACTAGATTCTTTTACAACTTAATTATGAAAACCTTTGAACCTTTGAGTTGAATTGGTGCAAAGTCTGGATTCATGATGACTGAGCACGACCCACACACCCATCACACACAATCAGAGTTGCAACATTGTACACTTGTACACACCTGCCCCATATGAGGAAACATGCTTTTGTTCAGACAAGTCTGCCAACTGTAGATCTACTAATCACAAACATGTCAAACTGGATCAGCACCTGAGAGAACAGCAATCTGTAGATCACAACAGCTAAATTAAAACCTACTAAAATGTGTTTTTATCTTCTGAGCCTGCAGTTTGTTTATATCCCTGCTGAATCTGAGCTCACGTGAATGACAGTGTTTAAATACTGATTTATTTTAGCTCAGTGTTTGAGCATTAAGGATTTATTTGCATTGCTTTTTTTCTTGCTAGCCGCTGAATGAATATTTACTGAATAATGAAGCATTTTATCTTCAGCTGTAAAGCAGCTTGAAGAAGCAGGAAAACGCCTCCAGTTGAGATAAAAGTAGCATCCTGCTGAATGACCTCTGACCTGTACTGTCTGCACCAGTAGCAAAGTGTGAAGCTTTCCTTGGTTCTGAAATCAAGCTGTAGATATTTGTAACTCAAGGCCAGTCTCTGCCAGCAGCTCGGTCTGTGAAACGCCTGACGGGTTTGTTTTCTCTGCTGCTGCATGTTTGATTCAAACGCTGAACTAAAAGTAGAGCATGCTTGTAGGAAGTCACTGTTGTCTTCAGGAATTGCTGGATTCCAGGAAATGGGTTGGAGCTTTTAAACGCTACTGGTTTCAAATTGATGTTTGTTCTCATATTTCCTGCCCTCTCCTCAGTGATATATATAATTTCTGTAGAAAAAGGAAACACTGAGTTCCCCAAAGGGCGTACATTTGACTTTAATCATCTATGTTTTGCTCCTGGTAGCTTTAGCAGTTTGTTGATGAGTGACCCGCGTCCAATCCTCTGTTTCTCTTTGAGCGTCTGTGTTAAACAGGAAGTCCTCCCTTTTGTTTGCTAATGTTAAACAAGTGAACTGTCGGTGTCTGGTCCAGCTGGGACCTGTCAGCAGAGTGAATCCTCACCTCTGGACAGTTTGTCAAAGTCCACATAGAAGCGCAGCAGGAAGGATCCGGTGACAAAGCCGACCGCCGGGCCGATGGAGGTCATGGCCAGAAGGATGCCTGCAAGACGCAGCAACACATCAAAGCAAAACTTCAGAGAAAAACAAACAACTAAACCTCACTGTAGTGCTTTGAGTCGATCAGCACCAGAAATACATCAGTTCAGATGTTTATAACCAATATGTATAATATTACAGACATGGCATGTTGCTGCTCATGGATCCCAGATGAAAACCAGCAAATCTTCTGTTTGTTGGTGTATTTGTGTATTTTCATGCATTCTGATTACTGAGTTTTTAATGTGGATGTGAACATTCGTGGGAATTAGAACATCAAGTTCCTATGAAGGAGTTTCAGCTGAGCAGAGGAGAACTGGAGATTTAAATCTGGGATTCAGATTCAGTTCCAGGAAACCAGTTGAAGTAGGTCAGTCAGATAGTTTCACAAATATGTTTATTTTAATCAGTGTTGCTATTTGACTAGACTGACAGATTAATAAATATTTTTGTCTGTATAATCTTGAACTGTCTCCATGATGATTAGGGAACATTTCCTTAGAAACCTCCAGGTTGATCTCAACGACACACAGAGAGAGAGAGAGAGAGAGACTAATTTATCCAACAGAAACATGCCGTTCATACCAGCCTTTAGTTCGTCATTATAGAGGACCGTGGTATTTTTCTCACAGCCAGGCTATCAGTCTGAGGAATCCAGTGTACAACACTCTTTTGCTCTATTATTTTAAAAGTAAAGCCTTATGTTTAGACTGGGACTGGAATTTTAATATGCTAATTTTGATTAATTACATACATTTTAACGCATCAATTTTTTTTAACGTAATGATTTGCAAATTCCGTCAGGAAGCTTTGTGTTTGTGTGTTTCTGGTACTCCTGTAAATCTGACGCAAAGCGTCATAAGCTAACAGCGAAGCGTCTCCTCTGGTCCCACTGGGGTTAATTTCTGCTTCTAAACGATCCGATTGGACGCTGGAAAAGACTGTTGCTGTGTTCAAGGTGTGCTAAAATGAGTTAGCCTATCAGCGATTCAATGCTAGCCTAAAATAGTATCTGAATGCTAAAATGTTGCAGCGGATGCTAACGTTAGCGTCCACAGTCCAGATTTCTAAAGAAGCTCCGTGAATGATCAGGACTTTCTGAATCTCTTTGCTCCAGTCTGATGGTTGAAGAACCTAAAGATTAAAATCTATAAATATCTCTGAGCTCTGCTGGCCAGCTATTCATTACTTTAGCACCAAAATAGGTTTATAAATTGAAAATGTTGCTAATTTTCTCCACATGTAGTTTTAATTAAAATGTGATTAATCACTTGCAGATCCTCCGATTGACTTGATTAATAGTTTAATCGAGTCCCACCTCTAGTTTAACCGATGTTAGATTAATCTGGTCCAGCAGAAAATTGGACAGAAGCTCTGAGGCATCATGGGACGGCAGGAGGAAACAGCTAACTGTCTTAAATGAGGCTGAACTTGTCTCTGCAGCGTCCCAATGACGTCTTCAGGAGTTCATTACAGACATTACTGGATTCCAGTGAACAGCTCAGTGAGTTCCTGGACGGCTTTCAGCATCTTGTTGAAAGACGCTCACACAGTTCTCATGTGACATGAGAACCGTGGGAGGCCGTTTCCACCAACGCGGTGTGGAGTCCGAGATTTTGAACCAGTCTTGAATGTTTTCATAACACAAACCAAATCTACCACTGGCTCCATTATCGCTGGTCAGAGTTATCAGCTTCTCTGTTGCTTTGTGACTTCAGTCTCTCTGTTCTTGGCAGTAAGAGTGATCAGATAAAAAGTCTGTCCTCCAGACTGCAGATTACTAAGTTAAAGGAAGATATTTAAACAAAGCAGCAACAGCTTCGCCATCTTGCATGCTGGGTTCCCCAAACTGGAGGAAACGGGTGTCGACTCTCAACAAAGCACCAACGTTTTAAGAAACCAGTTCATGTACGGGAGTTTATTTGGCAGAAGCTCAAACACTCTCTGAGCTCGTTAAATTTGACCAGCACTAGAAACAGAAGCTACGTGGTTCTCGACTGGGTTAAAGTTTATCTTTAGCCTCCTACCAAGGTAGAGCGGAGAGTTCCTCTTGCTGGCGTAGTCGTCGATGTAGGAGATGCCGAAGGGCTGGATGGGAACGGCGCCGATGCCCAGCAGCAGCTGGCCCAGCAGCAGCAGCGGGTAAACGGCCCACTGGGTGTCGCTGTCCTCCTTCTGGCACGTCTGGTTGGAGGGCAACGAGGAGAAGCAGAGGCCGGACTTGTTACCGCTGGATGCTGTAGGGAAACAGGCAGACTCAGCCTCAAGCAGCAAAGCAAACCTCAGTCTCAGGAGGTAACGTTCAGGTCCAGCCAGAGGTTAGAGGTCAGAGGTCAGTACTTACCGGTGATCTTGTCCGTGTAGGTGTATTCTCCACTCAGGAAGTGAGGCACCGCCATCAGCAGCGAGGCCAAGCACGCCAGCAGAGCTCCGCCCCCGATGTACCGCGGCCGGTGGACGCGGCTGCCGAAGAAACTCACAAAGACGATGAGGACGGTGTTCCCCACCTGGACACGAGAGCAGAGGGACGGGTGGAGGACAGCAGAGGGGAGAGTAACGGTGAAGGTCATAATCTGGAACAAACCTGCAGAAAACTGCAAAGCAACCGAAACACTGAGCTCCTTTAAATCAAGGCTAAAACCTCACCTGGTCAGAGATGATTAGTAATAAATTTAACATATTTAATGTGTATTTGCGTGTTGATGGTGTTTGACTACAGTCATCCTGATGACTGCAGGATGTTTTTATGGCACTTTGAACTGCCTGAAATAAAACCCATTCATCAGGTTCTTATTGTTATGCTTGGTCCAAATGAAACTCACTGATAATTGAATACTTTGACCTTTGACCTGGCGCTGCTGTTGCCTCAGATTTTATTTTTGTAACATTTCGGTGCTGGAGCGGTTCCTGCTCGGTCTCCAGCCGAGACCTTCGGGTGATTTGGGTTTGAATCGAGTCGAAGCTCTCCAGCTGCGGCACTGACCTCGTTGAAGGCGGCCAGGATCCCGGACTTCTGGCTGGACAGGCCGTAGCGCCTCTCGATGGTGGAGATGGAGCTCTTCATGTAGCCTGACACGAGAAGCTGAGCCAGCTGCAGCAGGCTGTGGCACAGCACAAACACCTGCAGGCAGAGAGAAGACAGGATAGCAGATTTTTCATCCTCTGCTCCAACAGAAGAGCCCAGGAAAGTCCTGATCCACTCCAGATTTCCCTCCCCTCTTTGCAAACCACCAGATATCCCTGGAAATGTTTTTCCATTTCAGGAATCTCCGGCAGCTTGGAAGAAAAATAGAAAAGGGTGGGAGGCTGGACCAAGAGTTTCATAATGAAAACGAGAACAAAATGTCCTGAAAGTCAAATGCAGAGTTTATCTGGGTCTTCAGACCCGAAACCTTCACATTCTCAAGATGACTGGATGAGTTAATCCAGATGTCAGGAAGCAGCAGGATTCATCCAGGCTCTAACTGCTAAGAACCGCAGCCTCTGCTTCAGTGGAAAAACAAGCAGCTTCAGCCAAACAACAGACCAGCTTCTTTTCATCTCCTCCACATTTAAACTTGCCTGTTTAGATGTGGAGGCCACATCCTTTGGACCACAGCCAAAAGGATGTGGTCCTTTTGGCTTCATCGGGACGTGATCTGCAGCTCTTGCTGGAGCGGTTCGCAGCCGAGTGTGAAGCGGCTGGGATGGTGATCAGTGCCTCCAAATCCGAGGCCATGGTCTTGAGCCGGAAAAGGGTAGAGGGGGGTGTCCTGCCCCAAGTAGAGGAGTTCAAGTATCTCAGGATCTTGTTCACGAATGGAGGAAGAAGGGAGCGGGAGATCGACAGGCGGATTGGCACAGCGTCTGCCGTCAAGCGGGCGCTGTACCGGTCCGTCGTGGTGAAGAGAGAGCCGAGCCAAAAAGCGAAGCTCTCGATTTACCGGTCCCTTAGAGATAGGGTGAGAAGCTCAGTCATCCGGGAGGGACTCAGAGTAGAGCCGCTGCTCCTTCATGTCGAGAGGAGCCAGTTGAGGTGGCTCGGGCATCTGGTCAGGATGCCTCCTGGACGCCTCCCTGGTGCGGTGTTCCGGGCACGTCCCACTGGGAGGAGGCCCCAGGGAAGACCCAGGACACGCTGGAGGGACTATGTCTCTCAGCTGGCCTGGGAACGCCTTGGGATTCCTCCGGAGGAGCTGGAAGAAGTGGCTGGGGAGAGGGAAGTCTGGGCCTCCCTTCTGAAGCTGCTACCCCCACGACCCGACCCCGGATAAGTGGAAGAAGATGGATGGATGTTTAAACTTTAGACAGGTGTTTAAACGAATGCCTGTTCAAATATTGCAGCAATAACTGAATTGTTTTACCTCATGTTACACCCTGCAGACACTCTGTGTGCACTAATGAACACTTTAATGCTACAATGGACAGCAGTCTGACCTGCTGTCTGATTGGTTAAGCTGATTATAATTTGATTACTTTCATGTGCTCTTGGAACAATCTGTTGGTTGAAAATGTTGAGCTCATATATTTGTTTAATAATTTAAATGAATATATAAGCTTTGAACTGAAAATGTTGCTTATTTTGGTTTTTGATTAAAATGCTTGTTTTTTTTTATTAATTACAAGGCCTGCAATTAACTTGATCAAAAATGTTATTCAAGTCTCAATATTAATTTTCTATGATGTCCCAAAAATAAGCATAAACATAAATCAGCTCAAATGTTGTGAATTAACTCATCAGAAGCGTAAGGAAACCTCATCATAATCAGGGTTTTGTTTTGTTCTTAACCGAGCAATCCTTAAACGTCGCACTTTAAAAAAAGACGAATCCTTTTTTAGATTCAGAATTTCGTTCATCCAAACCGACTTGAGTCAGAAAAGGTTTGATTTAAACAGAGAGAAAAGAAGCCGGTGTGTTTCCACTCAGTGAATGCTGGCTTCCACCAACCATCCATCATGTCAGCTGCTCCACCCTGAACCCAAACTGACCTTGATGCTGCGGAATGGGCTCCAGCGGCGGCCCGCGGACCCAGCGGGGTTCATGCTGTCGGTCACCATCCTTTCTCTGCAGAACCTGCAAAAACACACAGCGATGAGGCGGACTGCTGCGGCCGGTTCTGGACTCTGTCATTAGGTCCCGAACCGCCGCCGCCGCCCCCACACACACATTCTTTCACACCCACGTTGCTCTGCACGCACAGCACATTTCTGCAACCCTCAGGGAGAAAAGTAAGACGGGAGTGAAGCTGCAGAGGAACCGAAAGGAGAAATCAGACGCGACCCTCTAAGGTCTGGTGGCATTCAGCCCGACCTCTGGGCTCCACGAACGGCCTCCATCAGGGCCGCGAGCCGCCGAGGCTCCCACCGCCGACACGAAACACAACAGGGCTTTTATTGTGAAGGATCTGAGCTCGTTTCCTAACGCGGCTCTCCGTTAATTCCCCACGTCTCCATGGTAACCAATATTTCACTCTACAACTGGTCTAAATTCGTCCGTGGATCGTTTTCTGCAGCATTTAAATAAAAACAGGCTGAAACAGAGAGTCTGTCCTCTGCGCGGTATACGGCCACCAGTCCGCCAAAAACTATAATTATATAGCTATATATAAAAAAAACCCCAAAAAAACAAACATGGAGGTTTCCGAGTTTCGAAAGTCAGAAATATCCGTGCTTTTTCTAGAAACTTTCAGAGTACTCTTGAAATTTTGCAATTTTTTTCTAACAAATTTGTGACTTTTCAAACTCATTAAAAAAAAAACAAACAAAAAAAAACTGCTTATTTAGGTTTTTGATTAAAATGCGACTAATTAATTACAAAATTAATCTATCAAACTTTAAACTTTCTTAGTTTATTTTTTATTTCTGAGGCAATATCAAACTTTCTGATTTTGTTCGATCTACAAATATGTTGTGGTAATCCTCAGGTCAGATGATGTGGTTGATGAGGAAATCATCAGATGTTCAGCGCACAGATTAATCTGATTAATGCTTAACTTTTGTAAGCTTTAAATGTAAAAATACAAATTTTCAAAAAATACTTAAGAAAATGTTTTATTGTCTCAAACCAAACATCTGCAGGTTTTCATTTTCAGAAAACTATTTTGCCTCAAACATAATCGAGAAATGTTAAAACATGGTCATTTGATTAAATGTAATGTTTGTTTTCATAATTGGTTTGTAATGTTTTTAAAAGTAAAGCTCTTTGGCTTGCCTTTGACTTGTAGAGGTTTGCAGCTCAGGTTCTGTTTAAACTACAGGAAAAAGCCTCCATAAAAAGATAATTTCAACATTTCTTTGATGGATTATCATTCAGATTCTCCTCTGCCTTGTTTTTATTTATTCAGTAATCTGTTCCAGGTGATTTAACTTCCTGTTTCAACAGGAAGCAGTTCCTTGTCAGTGCATTGTCAGCTCAGAATCGGTCTCACCTCGAAGGCAGCAGATAAGATTTCTGACCTTAGTGAGTCATCCTATGATGGAACAACTTTCTACATGCTGTCAAACTGGTTGGACTGGATTTCTGTCTCCTGGCAGCAGTGAAGCTTCATGACTTCCTCTGGAGTCCAACCTGAGTCTGGCTGCAGCTCGGTCACCAGCAGAACGACAGACACAGCCTCAGCGCTGGACTCGCTAATGTAGCAGGCTAGCTGTTTGGAGCGATGAGGTCATCGGGGTAATAAAGCTGGTCAGAACCGGAGCAGAAATGGCTGCTCTCTGGATTCAGTCAGAACTTTCGATTCAGTTTGTCGCCTCTCCTGGTTCTCTACTGTCACCAGAACAATCCCAGAGCTTTTAAATGCCTCTGTAGGGTTCCGGTTTGGAAAGTCTCCTCTTCCTGCTGATTCAGGCAGTAAAACTGAAATTCAAACATCGCCCCTCTGAGCTGACTGAACTCATCACTCCTTTGATTTCAACATTTTATCATTACATCTTCATAAATGTAAGAATTGTGATCTACAAACCTGAACGAAGCTAAAAAAAAAAAAAACCCAAACAAACAAAAAAAAAAACCTCATTGTAAAACAAGGTAAAAAAAAAGAAAAGAAAACAACAACCAAACCATAAAAGCATCGTAAAATATCATAAAAACAGTGTTATGATTGACTCTGTTGAGAAATTAAATCTGTTCCCTGAACTCCAGTAAGTCCAGAGTTAAACTTCTCTTCTCGTTTTGACTGTTTCTTTTCGATCCAACATTTAGTTGTTTCTACCGGGTCTCCTGTAGAAAGTTTGACGCTCTCTGGGGACTCCGACCACCCCGTTAAACTGACCTGAGATCAATTTCATTTTTGATCTCTCTGTGTTTTTCTATCTTTTCTGATTTGGCTGATTTTAAATGTTCAAATCTTCTGATTGTTCCGACTCGTCCTTTTGGAGTCACAGTAAACCGGACCGGATCCTGGTGGTTCTGACAGGCTGTGTGGTGCAGAACCTCCTGCAGATCCCGATGTTTGAGTTAATCAGTAACTCTTGGCATTATCAGGAGGTTTTACAGCAGACCGTCTGGTTCGCGTTGCAAACATTTGGAATAAAATCCGAAAACAGGAAAAGTTTCACACTTCCAGCTTTCACGCAGATGGTGATCTGATTAATTGATCAACTGATTTTATTTCATTTTATTAAATTCTTTTAAATTAAATTCAGAGTTTATCTAATCTGACGGTTTTCAGTGAAATCAGAACAGCTGCTTCAGGCTGCAGGTCTCCTCTAAACCCAGCAGATCGTTTTACGGTCAGACCAGCAGCAGCATGAAGACCCGTCACGATGAAGATGAAGGAAACAGAGAGGAAGACTTACTGTGAAGGCTTCAGCAGAGCGGCGGCGCTGGCTCTGGTTCTGCTGCTCTGCTGCAGCCTGAAGCCGATCCAGCCTCAGGAAGGCGGGGCGGCGGGAGGAACCAGGAAGATTGGAGACGCTGTTCGGCTGCAGCAGATATCAGAGACCCATCAGAACCGGTTGAACCCGCTCCACTGCTGTTTGACCCAGTGGAGCGTATTTCCTTCGGCCGGCCCGCCCACTTCACATCTGGATCTGGGATCTAACTGGTTCTGCCAGCTCTTATCCTGTGGGATTCCTATTTCCGGATCTGGACCAGGAATCTGAATTCCCCTGTAAACCGAACCGGCTGTGAGGTAAAAGCTGTAGCCTACTTTTCTGAATCTGGTGGACCGGTTGCAGTTGTTACGCTGCTGGAGAAAATAAATCAATTAATTGGAAATAAATTAATTGGTCAAAAGTAACTAAATGAAGTTTATCAAATTTATTTGATCTACATTTGTTAAACTTGACTTCTTAAAGGAGCAGCATCTGTGTTTTCTTGCCACACCGACTTTCACAATCAACTAACTGTGTTACCTTCAATTAAAAAATGCTTCATATGTCAAATATGACTTAAATAAAATTTTCTTCCTAATTTAACTTGAAATTGGCCCTCCTGCTCTTTCTGATGCTCCGCCTCCAGGAAGTCACCCCAACATGGCTGCTCTGTTAACCTTTTAATGTTTTTACCTGCGCTGCTCTGAGCAGCAGCTCCTATAAGGAGCTCAGCAGATGTTTGCTAATTGCTGCTGGCTAGTCTGAAGGAGCTGAGTGGGGGAGGAGCTGTGCCTCAAAGGCGGAGCTGGGTCCACCCAGGGGTTTTAACAGTTGAATGGTTGCCATGGAGATTAAAGGATTTCTCAAACATCAAAGCAGCACTCCAGAGAAAAACTTTAAAACGAGATTTAAGGATTAAATAATTTTACAAAAAACTGCCCCTTTAATAAGCTTCATAAATTTCATAAATACTTCATAAATACTTGTGACCAACCTCTCCTGACCCCACTAGGGACAAAGGTGTGCACAAAATGGATGGCTGGATGGATACTAGTGATCAATTAATATAGTCTATATATTTAAGTTGGATCAGCTGTTCATTTTTTTCAGTGCAGGCTGACCATGCCTCCCTTTGTTACTCTCCAGTTATTCATTATTAACAGCTTTATCTTTTCTCTCCAGACTCAGGAGGCAGGTCAACTTCAGTGCTTTGACCTAAAACTCTGGAACATAACTGAACCCAAACCGTCAAGAACTGGGAGCACTGGGAGCACTGGGAGTTCTGGGAGGTGTAATGAAAACTGGTGATCAGAGGAAATAAAACTCCTCCAAAGTAAAAGTGAGCAGAAGTTGAACAGCAGACGTATCCACTCATGTTCCTCTCATTTTCCCCTTCCAATCAGAAACAGTGAGAGAAGCCTAAAGTCAAGCTGTCTTTTAAAAGGGGGAAAATCTTAAAAGTGTGGCATGCATCTAAATTCAGCCCAGACCAGTCCATCCTTCTAACTGTTGTACAGCAAGTCCCTCAGGTTTTCCTCTTTGAGTTGATTGGATGTTTTCTTGGGTTTTGTTGTCAGACTGAAACTGTCCAGTTCTTCTTCATCTGCTCCACATTCACTTCCTGTTTGTGTTTGCTGACATCCTCTCTGTTTCCTGTCATGTTTTTTTTTTTCCATCAGACTCAGACTTTTAAAAATAAATCACGTCAAACTCCTTTCCAGACATCAGCAGGACGTTGGCTCCAATGGCCAGGATCCATGGCTCACGGCGGTCCGACAGCGCCACCATCAGGCCGTCTTCATCCACCATCAGGCCGTCTTGAAGCTTCAAATCAAGCTTGAAACATGTATCGCTCCTCCTTTAGTTGTCAGAAACCGTCTCCTGCCGAGAGAAACCTGACATCAGCCTCCTTCCTCCATGAAAACAAAAAGCTGAAACATGTTTTTAGAAAGTGGGTCAAAGGAAGAAAGACTGGAATATGAAATTAGGACAGTTTTTAATGATTCAAAATATTAGAAAAGTGCAGATGAATGAAATGCTAACTTTGGTAAAAACACCAGAGAATTGTTCAGATGGGACCAGCAGGGGGCGCCACAGTCCAGAAAACGCTCTTCAGCAAAAACAGGATCTTTTTACTACAATGACAGTGTGGAAAAAACTCTTTACATTGGAGTTAATAATCTGTGATGACATTGCTTTAACTGATAAAAATAATTTGTTTGATCATTTACAGTTTAAATTGAACCTGTTAACTCACAGCGACTCCTGAAGAAATCCTGCTGATAGGAACATAAACACTTTTATTCTCCATCATCTGTAATTCACTTTAATGACCACATTCCCCCTTAAGCTAGAGAGACTCTTGTACACTTGTAGGTAAATGTGAGTTCAAGTTTAAGACGTGTTAAGTTATTGCAAAAAATAAATCACTTTATGAGAAAATTGTGTGTTTTTGTTTTTGACAGAAATCATTACTAAAAAACAAAACAAAACAAAATCAGCTCCACTGAGGGGGCCCCTTGGTGGCTCTGGGGCCCTAAGCGGCTGCTTGGTTTGCTTGTGCCTTGGGCCGCCCTGTATAACATTTAAAAGAGTATTTCTGTTACGGAGGCATAAACTTTGAACAGAAACTCAGTAGTTTGAAGTAGAAACCACCTCAGCTGTTACAACCTATTCATTTGTCAGATAACTCTAACTGCTGAATATCTACAGCACACTTTAAAAACTGAGACCTGCAGTGAAGATGTGTCTGAAAGCAGGAGCATTTCTACCCCCAAATTACAAACAAAGTGTGTAGAGAATATGAGTATGAAATACGAATATCTTACAAGCTGTGAATCTCAAACATGTAACCTTTGAGCAATCATTATTTTATTGAATCGCACTTCTTGAAATCTGAACTGACACTTTAAAGCGAAGGTGGTTCAGGGCTGCTGTCCTGAAACGTTTAGATTGTCTAAACAATAATAATGTCAGTGAGCAGCCAGGTTCTCCAGAGTCCTGCTAAAATGATGACTATTTGACTCAGATCTGAAATAAAAACACCAGGATTGGAGTTAGCATCCCTGCTTATTGTGGTATGAAGAAAAGGGAGAAAAAATAAAATAATGGAGTAATTTGAAGTTAATTTAAATGTTATTTTAATTAGGTTTGTTATGGTTAAATATATGTTTACTTTAGTGCAACTCATTTTTTTGTGTGGATGCAACTTCATGTTTAACTTTGACAAAGTCCAATTTTGAGTATTTAAAACTTAAAAAGCAGCATGTGAAGATGAATAAACATATCTAGATACATGTACTAACATGTGCTAGTGGTTAAATATTATTAAATGTTCAATTGTGACGTTTGCCTGTTGAAATTCTAAGTTATTTCATGTTAAAACTGTGTATTATATTCCGTTGTGTTGACCAGAGGGTTGCCATGGTGACTGAATGTTTCCGGCCTTAAAATAATTAAGTCAAAAGCAAAATTCAGATTCACTTTATTCTGGTAAATAAACAGCACTGCATAAAATTAAACAGCAAGACATTTGTTCAGTGCTTTATTGAACAAAAGTATTTGTAAAAATATAAAGTCCTTACATTTTAAAGTATTGCTTTGAATAAAAAGTTTACTAGTTGGCTCATAATAACCCATTTATTAAGCCCAACTGCCTTTTTTGCAACTTAAATAATATGTTAATAGTTTATTTGCCCCTCACCATATTTATGAGCAATACAACAAACAGAGCATAACCAAGTACACAACATTTACGTTAAATAAATCTTTCATTTTAAAAACATTGCAATAGTTTTTGTAATTTTTTTCTAATATGTTTAATATGAGGCTTCCAACTAAGTTTTTCTTTAATGAGTCCTAAAATGTTGTCTCTTAATACACTTGATCAATTTTCGTTTCATATACATGTAACTTTACATTATTGTAGAGCCAATTACCACAAAATACCATAAATTTAGATTTTAAAATTTAATAAAAATCTATTATAACTGAACCACTTTTTAAAACTTTTAAACTTTTTTCTGTTTGTAGTGGTTTGTCCATATTCCTTCCAGAAGAAAAGAAGTTTATCATCCTCATAATTTTCTGGATACTGTAAAAATATAGTTTAAATAAAGTATGAGTAATTACACATGCATAAATATACTTTTTATTTACACATATCTAATGCATTAAATATAAAATTGTTTGGATAATAATTTGCTTATTTGATTTGATAATTCTTCAACAACTAATAATGAATCTTATTTTAAGAAAAATATCCCAATGAAAACTAAAGTTTGTATGTTTGGAGAAAAAAAAAACATTTCCAGCAGCTTTTATGCATTTTCATGTTTAGCTTCTTCATCAGTTATAAATGGAAACTAATTAGTTCTTCAGTTTCAAAACTTGTATTATTCAGCAGCTTCTGAGAAGTAAAATGTTTAATAACAACAACAATATTACTAATTCTAATAATAATAATAATCTGTTAGTCATTGTTGATAGATTGTGGAGTTTCTCCCTGTGACGTGGTTGGATGAACAGAATCATTTCTTTCATGCACAGTAAACCTCTAATTGGTGCTGTTTTGTTCTGTTGGACTCAAACTGATGACTGGACCTTTCTGGGCTGAAACCACCCGGTCAGAACCTTTTTCACTTCGCTGGACTGAACTCCGTAGATGATGGGGTTCAGGCTGCAGGGGATGATGTGGTACAAGATGATGGCCAGCTTCCTCTCCTCTGTGAACTGCGGGAAGCGGTGCAGAGCGATGCTCACCTTGCTACTGGTGAACATGATGATGTAGACGACCAGGTGTGTGCTGCAGGTCCGTAAGGCTTTGCTGTTGAGGGATTTGCAGCGGCGGCTCAGACACACGGCCATGATCTTGGCGTAGGTGATGACCATGCTGCCCACCGACACCACCGACAGAACCACGGTGAAGGTCAGGCCGTAGATGTTATTGATCTCCACGCTCTCGCAGGACAGCTTGAACAGTGAGGCGTTGTCACAGTACGGGTTGGTGATCAGAGTCCTGCAGCGGCTCAGCCGGATGGTCAGACCCAGCAGAATCCCCACCGGAACCAAGGCCGACCCCCAGGCAGAGACGGTCAGTTTCATCACCATCCTGCTGGTCATTATCACAGAGTAACGCAGAGGATTACAGATGGCAACATATCTGTCAAAGGCCATGATCATCAGCATCGTCTGCGTTGAGGTGCCGTACATGTGGACCAGGAAGGCCTGAACCACACACTGATGGTACCCGATGAGGCGCTCAGCCGGCGGCCTCAGGACGTCTGACATGACACGAGGCAGCACAAGAAAATTTCCTAAAATATCATTGAATGCTAGACTGCAGTACAGCAGAAACATGGGCTGATGGAGGCTTCTGTTAACTACGATCAAAAGGATCATGCCAGCATTGGTGACCAGAACAAACAGGAAGGAGAAGAAGAAGAAGAAGAACAAAGGGAGCCTGGAGAACTTGGTGACCATCAGCCCCTCCAGCTGCAGCGTAAGGCTGTTGAAGGTGGAGTTTTCCATTCACCTGGAATTTTTATTTGAGAAAATTTAACATTTTATCAAATAAACTCAACAGTTCAATCATCCAACTGTAAATCTATGAGTTACAGGTTAACATTTCATGAGAACCAGTTAGACAAGCTGGTACCTGCTGGTTTCCAGTGGCTCCAAACAGAGCTGCAGACACAGCCTGGGATCCTTTTTATACCAGAAACTATTCAACCGAGAGAGTTGCATCAAAATGGTTCCCATAGAAACTGTCACAACATAGAGTTACCATGTAGAGGAAAACAATGACCTCATCAGACTTGAAGTTCAGTCTCACAATCTGCTGCGATTCTAAAACAATAAACGTCATCGTATTGTTTTCCAGAGTACATTTTACTACTCCTTTGATCCAAAAAGAGCCTTCAGGATCCCAGCAGCTCCCAACTTATGGAAGACAAACCAAACAGCAGAACTGTCTGACTGGCAACAGGAAACTGGTTTCCTTCCTCTGGTGGAAACCAGAGAGAGGAAAACAATGACCTGTGTCATTTCTGAACACTTTACTCTAAACCTGCTTTCTGAGGCCACATTTTTTAATTGATGAAATCTGAATTTGTTTTGTGTCGTTGTTCATAATGTGAGTGGAGGAGTTCCGGTTATGTTGTGTGCTCTTATTTTGAAAGGTGAGGCTGTGCTGTGGTAGCCATGTTTGCCCTATAAGAGTTTCCCTCGTGCTGGAGACTGAAGGGAAGTTTGTGATTAAACGGAGATGAGTTTCGTCTATTTCAACTCTTATCGTCCCACTGGACACGTTTGAAACTCACATCCGACACACGACTGAATGATGTAAAGCATCAAAATGGTGCTGTCGCAGCACTCTGTTTACGGCAGAAAGATGGCCGCCGCAGCGCTCTGTTTACGGCAGTAAAGATGGCCGCCGCAGCGCTCTGTTTACGGCAGTAAAAATGGCCGCCGCAGCGCTCTGTTTACGGCAGTAAAGATGGCCGCCGCAGCCTGTTTACGGCAGTAAAGATGGCCGCCGCAGCGCTCTGTTTACGGCAGTAAAGATGGCCGCCGCAGCGCTCTGTTTACGGCAGTAAAGATGGCCGCCGCAGCGCTCTGTTTACGGCAGTAAAGATGGCCGCCGCAGCGCTCTGTTTACGGCAGTAAAGATGGCCGCCGCAGCGCTCTGTTTGCGGCTGAGAGAGACAAATGAAGGAAGCTGATAAACTGTAGCAGCTAGTGGAGCGTATTTTTTTTGGATTAACTGACAATGGTGTCATGTGTCCCTGAAGTAGTTCTTCATTTCATAGTTACGGTCTAATTCATACTGGTGGATGATTTTCATTTATATAGAACTGTTTTTGTAAATCAGACTCATTTGACTGAGTTAGATGGAGATTTCTGCCTCCAAACTCTGCAAAGCCCTGATGAAGATCTAAATATTTGGTTCTAGATGGTCCAACATCGTCTCTGATTCTGTTTTCTCTTAGTGAATTTTGTTGGTTCAAAGAACTAAACATTCCACCATGATTCTGAGGTCCCTTCACTCCATTTATAATTCACCTTATTCTAACTGTTATTCGCTACTGGTTAGGTTAGTATACACACTATAAGGCTGAGTATGTTGGGTTACCTCCATTCACACACTGACCCTGGATGCCAACTGTTATTACAGTTAACATAAAGGGTTTAATTTGGTTGGCCAACCCTGAAGCAGCTTTAGCATCGTTAGCTTCGTCCAGTCGGTTTAGGGCAGAGTGTCAGTCTGACTCGCAGTCTCTGCTTTAATTCATCCTAGAGGTTTTCTGCCAGGTTGGGATCAGGGCATGGGGGTAATGTTTTATAAATTAGACTGCAGAATTAAAAATGACTCTATAGGGTCACACCCAGACAGGCAAATTTATAAATCCAGCAAAAATACCACAAAACACAAAGTGACTAAAACAAAACCAATATGAACTATTGGTTCTTCAGCTGCCTCCATGGTTGAAGACCATATCTACCTTCAAAGAAAACATTACAAGCCTACTGTTCCCTGAAATGTTTGCTCTGCTACCACTTGGTTAGTGAGCCAGAAAACTCCAACTGTGAGAGACACCAAACCGAGTAACAACAATGTGTTCAGACCCAGGTTTCCTTCTGAAAGAATTTAAGATTAGCAGAGCTTTCAGCTCCTTTCCCTGTATTAGTTAAACTTGCTCCAAGAATGAAACATACATCAAGAAGCTAACTGGGCATGACGTAGCATTAGTGCTAACATTCTAATTCTGTTCAATTTGGCCGCTCTGAACTTAATAAAAGAGCTTCTGGTTTGGAGCAAGCTGCCAAATGACTGAAAAAAAGTTCATTTCACTGAACCCTTTTGAATCTAAATTAAATCCTTGAGGTGAATTTCATAAAATACAACTTCTTCCATTTATATTCCTTGTAATCTTTATCAGGTTTGAATGTATATTTGGACCTAAAGTGAAAGTTTTGTGGCATTGATTTCAGTCATTTTTATTTCACTGACATAAGTAATGGAGTACCTTTGTGAAGAAGAAATCGTTTGTCATTGTGAATATTAGCTGTCATATCTACTGGATGAATTGTCATTGAATTCAATCTATAAGTTCATTTAAAGCCAACTGGCTGTTGATACTAATACAGTCCTTTCTATTGGTTATTTCTCGTTTACATTTCTTGCAGACATCCATTAATTAAATGGATAATTATATTGATAGTTCCAGACCACAACACCAAAAAGCTGAGGTAATAACATGTCTCAACAGATGAGTCAATCTGCAGCACTTTCAGGAAGAATGAAATACTAGATGAGGAGAAAATGAACTGATTGTTTTACAAAATGAATGATTTAATTAATAAAAAAACACTGTGTGAAGGAAAATTATTTTATTGACTTAAAACTGTCAAAGACCAGACGTTAAAGTACCGTCAATTACTTTAAAGTATATCTGACTACAAAGCGTACTACAAATATAAAGATGTGGACTTTACATTAAAAGGATGCAAATTGTTCATTTTAAGCAAAAGCATTCATTGTAATTAAATGCTTCACATACAAGAAACATAATTAAAACTAACTAAAACATGATATAATTAATGTCAGGAATTCCTTTGAAATAATTTTCTATTTTTCAGAAACTGGGGACAATGCGTCGTTAAATCTTTATCTTTAAATTTTTCCACAGTAAGCAGAAAAAAACCCAACAAACCAACAAAAATAGATTTGAGACATTATGCTGACAGAACCTTTCTGGAGTGGAGCAGCTTGGACAGAAACCGTTTCATCTCTTTGGACTGAACGCCGTAGATGATGGGGTTCAGGCTGCCGGGGATGATGTGAAACAAAATAAGACACACTTTCCTGTACTCTGAGTATTCAGGGAAACGATGCAGCGCAATGTTCATTTTCCCAAAAACAAACATGATCATGTAGACAAAGAGGTGTGTGCTGCAGGTCTTCAGGGCTTTACTGTTCAGAGACTTGCTGTTACTGGTCAGACAGACAACAGTGATCCTGCTGTAGGTGACAATGATGCTGCCGATGGAGGCTGTCAGGAGGAGCACAGTGAAGGTCAGACCGTAGATGTTATTGATAACCACACTCTCACAGGACAGCTTGAACAGTGAGGCGTTGTCACAAAATGGGTTGGTGATCAGAGTCCTGCAGCGGCTCAGTCGGACCGTCAGGCCCAGCAGAATCCCCACCAGAACCAAGGCCGACCCCCAGGCAGAGACGGTCAGTTTCATCACCATCCTGTTGGTCATTATCACAGAGTAACGCAGAGGATTACAGATGGCAACATATCTGTCGAAGGCCATGATCATCAGCACCGTGTGGGACGTGGTGCCGAACATGTGGGAACAGAAAGCCTGAACCACACACTCATAGTAACTGATGAGGCGCTCAGCCGGCGGCTGGACAATGTCCATCAACACACGAGGCAACATGACAGAGTTTCCCAGAATATCATTAAAAGGCAGGTTGCAAAACAGCAAATACATGGGCTGATGGAGGCTTTTATCAAGGATAATCAGAGCCACAATCCCAATGTTAGCTACCAAAATGAACAGATAGACGAACAGCAACAGGAAGAATACAGGATACATGGACGCCTCTTCCACATTTAACCCTTCAATCCGCAGCATGTAGCTGTTGAAAGTGTAGTTTTCCATCATTACTAGATGCAAAAACCAATGAACAGTTGAAAGGTATAAAATTTGTTAAATCTTTTTATGGAAAGTTGTAGGACTTTGCGCTCAAAGTCTATCAGAAACGCTCAGTAATTTAATGCCCAGATTGTACCTTTAGTTTCTCCTGACTTTCTATAATGAGGTTCACTTGCTCTCTAACTGGCACTGCAGAAAATCCCAGCATCCCTCCCCAGTTTATAATGACGGAGTCAGGGAAGCTGTGGAAAGGGGAAGTCCCAATATGGAGGAGGTGCCACTGGAGATGGTCAACAGTTTTCAATCTGTTTGCAACTAGACAGAACAAGGTCAAGTGTGTTGATTCAATTAAAATGTTTTAGCTAGAGTTCAAAGGAAAAAGGTCCAAACTCTACAGAGTCTGAACTTTATTTTATAGGTGTATTCAGACAGCAGGATCGTTTTCCCACTTCAGCTCAGCTGATACCAAGGCTGCTGGAAAACACCAGCTGAGTTAAATGCTGTGAAGATTCCTGTTTCCAAGTCCTCCAGTCAGAGGCTCAGGAGAGTTCACCTCCATCTTACGCTGCTGTCTTTTGTTGTCAGATGACATGGTGGAGATGGGAGCAGGAGTTTGCACTGCAGTTAGTGGGTGGACAGTTCAATTCATCTGCCTCTGTTGTTGTTTCCTAGGTCAAAGACACTTCACCCCTCTTGCCTGCTGGTGGAGGTCAAAGGGCCCAACAGGTTGCATGGCAGCCTTGCCTCTTTCATTCTGCTCCAGAGCAGCTGTGCCATTATGCAGCAGTTTGCCACCATCAGTGCATGAATGTGTGTGTGAGTGACTGTAGTGTGAAGCACTTTGGGGGCTTCTGGATGTGTGCACAAGGGTTCTTCTCCATCTCATGATGTAGCTCCTGAGTTCTGTATTGAGATGATCCAGGAAATCCTACCGCTTCGAGGTTTCTCTTGTCCAATATGGGCAAACCTCCCGAAGCTACGGTAAAAATAATCACCAAGAGAGGTTGAAAGTGAAAATTCTGATACACCCCAGGTCCAGACTGGCCCAGGAAAGTTACTCATGTTCCTGTCCTTAGTTGTCAGATGGTAATGGTCACCCGGTCTGGAAGACCATTGTCCATGATGACAATAGTCATCTGGGACTCCCAGATCCAGACTGTGACTAACATAACCTGTCTTGACAATTTTCTCCAGAAGAGCAGAGTCCTCTGTAAAGTTGTGATGCTGTGCAAAGGCTTCAAGCTCTGGGGCCTCTGAACTGACAACGAGGTGAGCAGCAAGGTTGGTTTTGTTTTACACATGCACTGAGCAGCCACTCGATTAGGTAAACATTAATATTTCTGTGTTGGACATGGTTTGCCATCCGAACTGTTGATTTGCTGCAATTTTATCAACTGCACATAATTCAAGTACTGTGAGATGACTCGCTGTGTTTGGTTCTGGTTCTGGGGAGCCAGAAGACCTCAGAGGTCTGTGTTGCTAAGACATTCAGGATTTATAAACTAACGACAGTATTTTCTATTCTCTCCGTGGAAGGACTTTAGAACTGGGCTGATGTTCTCCATCTTTCTGGTTTCAGTCAGAACGTTAGCTGCAGCTATTGAGTTTGTCTACAAAACTGCAGTGACATCATTGCAACAGATGCATTGACTCTGATGCAGTAATCAGTGCAACTGAGATGAACGCATGGATGAGTTTCTTTACATTTTGCTGGAATATTTGTGTCTAAGTCCTGGAAATGTTCTTCAGGTGATGGAAGGCCGACTTTGTAACTGTCTTTCTTACGTCAGTCCATGATTCATCAGTTGATTCTAAATCTGTCATAGCTACATTTAGGAAAAGGAAACATCCACCCTGGTCACATTCAACACCATTTTCACCATTCAAATTTAAAAATGGTCAGAATGAAGTCAGCACTGCTAGGTTAGGTGGAGATGCACCGTTGACTCAACACCAGTTTATTGGCGTGGCCTGTGGGCTTTAGTCTCCATGACTACCAGCATGTTGTCACAGCGCTACTCTCAGATGAATAGACAAATTTATATAAAAATCAGCCAAGACAGACCTCTCCTACAGTCAAGGTGGTTTATCTTTGCAAGCGTATGAAGGATAGAAATCCCAGGTAAATGTTGGGGTTATACTCAAACATTTTGAATATGTTGCTTTCATCAATCTACATTTGGTGTCTAAAGGAACAAATCATTTTGCTCGTCCTGAAAGATGTCTGTCTAATTTTTTCATAATTATTTTTCATGGGGCAAGAAAAAAATCTTGATGTTCTCATTTGGTCTTTCTTTCAGGTTGATGGAAAATGAAACCTACAATAATGTGGCCCTCCAGTTGGAGGGGTTAAAGGTCATAGAGACATCAGTGTACCCTGTCTTTTTGTTTTTCCTCTTCTCCTATCTGTTCATAATGATACTGAACATTGCGATTATAATCCTGGTTGGCATTGATAAAAGCCTCCATCAGCCCATGTATTTGTTGTTCTGTAACCTTCCAGTTAATGACATCTTTGGGAATTCAATCGTTGTGCCCCGTTTGCTGTCGGACCTCCTGAAGCCGCCCTCAGAGTTGATCATCAGTTACTATGAGTGTGTGGTTCAGGCTTTCTGCACTCACATGTTCGGCACCACGTCCCACACGGTGCTGATGATCATGGCCTTCGACAGATATGTTGCCATCTGTAATCCTCTGCGTTACTCTGTGATAATGACCAACAGGATGGTGATGAAACTGACCGTCTCTGCCTGGGGGTCGGCCTTGGTTCTGGTGGGGATTCTGCTGGGTTTGACCATCCGGCTGAGCCGCTGCAGGACTCTGATCACCAACCCGTACTGTGACAACGCCTCATTGTTCAAGCTGTCCTGTGAGAGCGTGGCGATCAATAACATCTACGGTCTGACCTTCACCGTGGTTCTGTTCACCTCCTCCATCGGCAGCATCGTCTTCACCTACAGCAGGATCACCATGGTCTGTCTGACCAGCAGGAACAAGTCTGTGAACACTAAAGCCCTGAAGACCTGCAGCACACACCTGCTTGTGTATCTCATCATGCTTTTCTGTGGCATACTGATCATCGTGTTGCATCGTTTCCCTCAGTACTCGGACCAGAGGAAAATGTCAGCCATCTTGTTTCACATCATCCCCTGCAGCCTCAATCCCATCATTTATGGAGTTCAGTCCAAAGAAATAAGAAGATTCCTCTCTAATGCGTTCAGATCTAGAAAAGTTTTATCTTCATCTTGAAAAAAATCATATTTTGTGGTTTACAAAAGTTGTCTAGAAGGAATTGAGAAATAAAATGTTTTCTTTAAATGCAAACAGCTGTTTTTTTATTTTTATGACCCAAGATTTAATAATCTAAAGGAGAGTCTGAATTTAAATGCCTGAGTTGTTTTTTTGTGTGTGTTCCTTATATAACATTGAACTTTAATTGGTCATTTTTATGCTTTCATGATGTAAAATTACCTTTTTATCTTGGGTCAATTTTCTGTCATATTTTGATCTGTTTGATTAAAGAATAAAGATTTTATTGCATTTGTCTTTCTGTAACCTAAAATCCCAGTTAAAAACTAAGAAGTAATTTAATGTATTTTTCCCAATTAAATACCAACAATTGTTGGTATCGTTGGCCTTTCATATAAAAGTTTCATTCAAAACATAAAGTGTTTCTGAAAACTTCTTCCTGTTGAAACTAAAACACATTCAGTTGGTCTGTTTTGTGTCCAGAGAGTCAAACTTTGTTTCAGGCGCTCAGGGGACACAGCGCCCCCTGGTGAGCAACAGGTTTCATCAGTATGTTTTGAATAGAACAGTGTTGAAGTTTCCAGAACAAAGAAAACCATTAATGACTCCCAGTGTGAGCTGCTCCATAAAAACACTTACCAACAGTTTCTGATAATTAACCCAGAGGGAGGAAGATGTTTATTACAGTTCAGACAATAACCTGATTACAGAAACTGTTGATGAAAGATCTCCTCAAACTGTGAAAGACTTTAACTTATTTTGTCAGCGTTTACCAAAGTCTCAGTCTGAAAACACAGAGCTTGTGTTTCTCCTTTAGCCAGCAACAACAAGCTCTTCAATAAATTACAGTTAAACAAACAAAGCAATAAACATGTCAAATAATTTAAATCCTGAGAGACAGCGGCGGTGAAGACATGCAGCCGTCAACATGTACAAACACAGAGAGACATCAGACCAAAGAGTCTGCAGAGACAGAGAACCAGGTCAAATCAGTCTGTTTGATTTCATTAGTGTTCTGGTCACTCACACACCTGAGAGCCTTGAGGCCTGCAGGGGCCAAGATTACAGTTTATAACTTACAAAACTAAAGCACAGTTGTCTGATATGTTATTGAATCGGTTTTTAAATTTCCTTTTCACTTTCTGGATTCAGTAAATGTCTCCACATAAAAGGGGGGAGTTGATGCTATTGAACAGAGTATGAACTCTGTTCAATAGCATTCAATCTTTATACTATTGAATACTGTAAAGATCAAGAAGCAGGAAAAACATGGAACGTTTCTTGGAGAAACTTCCTCATATTCAGTAAACTCCAGAATAATACACACTCCTGGATAGTTTAAGTTGAAAACAAGCGATGGTCAATAAATTGCTCCTTTGAGCTGGAAGTAGTGTTGAGATTATTGAAGGACCAGTGGGCATTACCACCACCATGAGCTCTAGATCAGGGTGATGGTATGGAGGCTCTCCAACTTCAAAGACCAGGCTGAGTTTTGATCAAAAAGGATAAAAAGGAATTTCAAATATGTTGTTTTAGTTCATGAATCATCTTATTAGAATAAATCTTATATTTGCATCTCTGAGGGGCCCGCTGACCTATGACCCCAAACTACTATCAACTCGAGGAGCACACAGAGATTTCTTTTTTCCTGTAGATGTCAGAAGACAGGAAGGGTTTGGACTCAAAGCAGCAAACAGGAAGTGAAGCATAAAAAGTTATTTGTGAAGAGATTGAACTTTGAAGGTCTTTCACCTCACCGGTTTGTGTTCAGGGAGTCAAACTGTTCCAGGTGTTTGGGGCTCTGGGGCCCACCGGTGGTTTCATCAGTCTGCGTTCCAACAACAAGCAGGAAACAAACACGTTTCTCAACAACAGTGAGCATTAATGACCATAAAAGCCCAGAGGACTAACTATCAACAGTTTCTGATGATAATTAGTCCTCTGGGAGGAAATGTGACTGGAGACGTTTCTGTGGGGATTCACATGTTGTCACATATGAGCTTTGATGAAACACTCACACTATGTTCGAGTCATGACAACATAAAGGTCAGGGAAACAAATCCAAACATAAATCTGAATCTAAGAAAGTTTGTCATGTAAACTTGTAAGAAGACAATGTGCTAAAAGAGAAAATGTTAAAAAAATTTTAAATAAAGACAATAATAATTCAGTTTCAGGAAAGAAATTATTTCAAAAAGCAGCTGTCTGGTCCAGACTGAAAATCACTGGATCTTTAAACAGAGTGAAGATCAACATAAAACCAAACCAGTACAGGAAGGTCCTGCTTGGTCATCCTGCGTTCAACAGTAGAAACCGTCCAAGAGGATTCAGAGCTCTGGACGATCTCCAGACGACTCTGGTTCAAATGATCACACAGTCATCTGGGAACCTAAAACACACAAATACAACTAGGGAGGCCGCATGGCACCATAATGAGACAGAGAGTCCCTGTCCATCGTCCCCTGAACACCTCAGAGTCTAATTCAATTATCTCACTGGTCACAGTGGAAAGCAAGAGATTTCTGAGGTCCTCATTAGACCAACATGAACTCCTTTAATGCAGCATCAGAAGAGTCATTGGGGGAAATCCTGGACAGGCCTCCAGTCGCCCACAGGACTACCAACTGTGCACAAATCTAGAGGGACCACTTAACCCAGCAGTCAAGTTTTAGGACTGGGAAAATGCCAGAGTACCTAGAGAGAGCCCACATATTCACAGGGAGAATGTGTGACCCCCATGCAGAATGACCCCCAGCCAGGATTCGAACCCGGGACCTTCCTGTGCTTCCAGATGTCCTACTGCACTGCCCACCACTGTGGTCTTCACAACACAAACAAACAATCACTGGACTGAATAGATTACTGACTGGACAAGCCAAAGGCCAGATTAAAAATGTTCAAACCCAAATGTCATGAACTCTGAGGGCAGGACGACCACAAAGAGTCTTACAAATACAAAATACTGCAGTAAAAACAAACATGAGTGATTGATGGGATGAGCAGAAGGCCAAACTCAGCTGCTGCAATGGGGATATAAAGATGGAAATAGGGGAAGGACATTGTTGAAGGTTTGTTAATCACTGACCAGCTAACAGACTGAAGCAGGACACACCTCCATGTTAGAAAAAACAGATTTGCAACTTTGGAACAAACTAAATTTACGGCAAAGTCGCAACATGTATAAAAAGATGAACAAACTGTGAAGGTCTGAACTGAAATCATGTCAAAGTTTGTGTCTTTATGTTGCATCTCTTAACACATTGAAGTGACTCTTCAATGCTCTGTGGTGTTTTGCCCAAAAACTGCAGATCCCACATTAAAGACTGGAGAAACCAGAATGAAGAGGATTTCAAAAGTGTGAACGCCTCCAGCATTATGAAGTGAGTTAAAGTTTATGGAAGAACATGCGTGGTGTGACGTAATGTTGCAAGGTGCTTTTGGGTGGATGGTTTGATTTCTCCCCCTCCCCACCGGTTTAGTTTTACTCTGAATATTCTCCCCACTGATGATCCAGGTCTTTATAAAACTGAGACTGAAGCTGCTGTTTCCTTTCAGACAGTCGGTCTCTGAACAGAACGAAGGGAACTAACTGGTAAATGGTTATAGTTGTGTTATAAACAGGTAAGTTGGCCTTCATGATGTGGATGCTTGTTTAATTCGTTTGTTAATTATCTCTGCATGTAAAAATGTCCTCCTGTTTTTTCTGCAGGTTGATGGAGAACTATACCTTAAACAGCTTTACCCTCCAGATAGAAGGGTTAGATGTCGCAGAGAGATTTTTGTACCCTGTGTTTTTCTTCTTCCTCTTTTCTTACCTGGGGATAATGATGCTGAATGTGGGGATTGTGATCCTGATATGCCTGGACAGAAGCCTCCATCAGCCCATGTACCTGCTCTTCTGTAACCTGCCGTTCAACGACATCCTAGGTGTCTCATACATGCTGCCCCGCCTGATGTCGGACATCTTGCTGCCGCCGGCTGAGCGCCTCATCAGTTACTATGAGTGTGTGGTTCAGGCTTTCTGTTCCCACATGTTAGGCACCACGTCCCACACGGTGCTGATGATCATGGCCTTCGACAGATATGTTGCCATCTGTAATCCTCTGCGTTACTCTGTGATAATGACCAACAGGATGGTGATGAAACTGACCGTCTTTGCCTGGGGGTCGGCCTTGGTTCTGGTGGGGATTCTGCTGGGCCTGACGGTCCGACTGAGCCGCTGCAGGACTCTGATCACCAACCCATTTTGTGACAATGTCTCATTGTTCAAGCTGTCCTGTGAGAGCGCGGCGATCAATAACATCTACGGTCTGACCTTCACTGTGGTTCTGTTCACCTCCTCCATCGGCAGCATCGTCTTCACCTACAGCAGGATCACCATGGTCTGTCTGACCAGCAGGAACAAGTCTGTGAACACTAAAGCCCTGAAGACCTGCAGCACACACCTGCTTGTGTACCTCATCATGCTTTTCTGTGGTATTTTTATTATAGCTATGCATCGTTTCCCTCAGTACTCGGACCAGAGGAAAATGTCAGCCATCTTGATCCATATCATCCCCAGCAGCCTGAATCCCATCATTTATGGAGTTCAGTCAAAAGAAATTAAGAAATTCCTGTCCAAGTTTTTTCAGTCTAGGAAGATTTTTTCTTGGTCTTAAAAACTAATGTGTTCAGGGAGTTAATCCAGGATAACTGTCTACATTAGAAGTGAACTGATTTATTGGCCCTGATTTCCTTCATTTTAGGAGATCAGCGATCGGCCGATTCTGACATGAGAAGTCGATCTTATCCTCCGATCTCATACACCTCAGCAAAGGTCTACAGAGCCACTGTCCCTTCTTGTTCTCTCATGAGAGACGTTTGTCTGGCCGACCAGCCCACCAGGTCAGCTCTGCATGTTTGCAGTTAACAATAGTCGCCCCACTGTTGCCAACTCAACACATTCTTCAAATATTTAGCAACATTTCAACAAAAAAGATTGTTTTCAGAATCCGCAGGTCAGACATGTTAAGGATCAGTTTACAGTGATATCAGCTGGACTAGAATCCTGTTTGTCTCTGTCTGTTCCGACCACGTCCAGCTGAACTGAACTCTGCTTCTCAGAACCGTTTCTCTGTCTCCACCCACAACAGGCAACCCAGCTGAGAAACTCTTTAAGCTTTTTTTTTTTTTTTTTTTTTTACCAGCAACATGTTAGTTTCAGTTTCTTTGGTCAAGTTTGTGAAAAATCCCCACACTAACATTTTTAAAAAATTAGCTCCGACACAACGATTTCTTAAGATGCTTTCACATCTTCCTGCATGGTTAGAAGATGGTTAGAAGGCAACACGGTGGAGACTCTGGAGTGGCCTAGTCAAAGCCCAGACCTCTTCACAGCAGAGCCCCAGCAACCCAGCAGAAGTATCTCAGTTTAATGGGAAGAATGGGGAAAGCTAAGCAGCCTGACTGACTGTCTGCTGGTACGGCAACCAGAGGTGCCAAAACTACATATTGACTGGAAAGGAGGGGACAATTATGCAATGACTTTTTTTTTTTATTGATGTAGAATATTTTTATTTGAAGTTCATTATTTAAGCAGTTTTTCCTTTGACAATTAATGCTGTTGCATGTAACTATTTCATTTATGTATTTTTGAATATTTGTTAAAATAGACTGAGCCGGAATGGTGTTGGGGTGAAGGGAGGAGGTGGAAGAGATAAATGTTTTCACAGATTGTCTGTTTTATGTTAATGTGTCACAACATGGTGACTTTACAAAAGATATATAAAGAACAGATTTTTCATAAAAGTTTCATACTGTGGCTTTAAGGCTGTAGTATTGTTGGGTTTTCTTATAAAATCAACCATTCATGACTGATTTACAAAATAAAAAATAAAACATCCAAGGGAGTGAATCCTTTTCACTGACACTGCTTTCCAAAAACATCTGAAACGTTTCTGAAACATCGTCCCACAGGTCCAGAGTTCTGACTGGAAAACTTCAGTCTGGATTCAAGTTTTCCTATAGAGGTAATCACCCCAAAGATAGAGGTGATGGTTCTGATTCTGACGGTTCTGGTTCTAACGGTGTTGGGTGTGGTTCTGTTGAGTCTGGTTCTGTTGGGTCTGATTCTGATGGTTCTGGTTCTGGCCTCCTGGGACAGTCCAGCTGAACGGGTTGGTTTAATCTCCACAGTGAATGCCTCCATGGTTCCTCTGGTTCCTCTGGTTCCTCTCAGATCTCAGATCTCTCCCTGGTCGGGCCTCAAGCGGATCTTTTGTCTTCACGCCTTCCACCAGTCAGGAGGTCCAGAACGAGTCTCAGGTGTGAACTGGGCCAACCTGCTGACTGGTCCGTCATCCAGGTGCTCAGCGTTCTCCTCGTTGTGACTCGTATAACTTTACATCCTCATGAGTTTGATCAGTTTTATCAATCTTAATCCCGGTTTGTCTATCAGGAAATACTTCTGACCATTAATCTCCTTCTTGATAATTACACTGCAGTACTACCATTATCAAAGCTTTCTTTCTTTTGCTGTGCTGCCCCCTGTTGGTGACCTGAAGCATGTGCTCATGCCTGTGACACTTCAAAACTAGTGGTCTGTTTATTTTGTTTAAAAATGTTTATTGCTATACCAACAAAGCGCTGAGCAGCAGTTTGCATGGAAACGATCGAACCTTTAATTATTGGGATAAAGTTGAATCAGTTTACAACCTGCAGCCTGGTGGAGACTGTAGAGCCAAAGAGATTGATGTTTGCAGTAACTGGACTCAGTGACATGTTGGATGACATCACTCAGTAAAATAATTATCCTTCCTGTATTAGTGATGGAGTCATGATGAATACAATACAATATTTCACAATCTTTGCCTAGTTGAAAAAAATAATAAATCTTGAGAAATGCACAGAAATCTTTTTTTCACAAATTTTTTATTTGTGATGCAAATAAAGAGAAAATGTGTTTCGTTCAGATGAAACCCACGACACTGATTGGTTTAAATAATTTAACACATCTCAGGTTTATTCCTAAATATTTCCCTAAAGTGTTTTGACATCGATCATCTTCATAAAGTCAGTTTACCATCAGCTGCCACTGACAGGATGTGTCTCTGCTGCAGCAGATGCAGCTTTTATTTTGAAACATCCCTGTGTCTGGATGTGGAAACAACTTGTTGCCGTTTACGTTCAGTGATGATGCTTCACCAGAGTTTCACAATGTTGCTATAAATGTGCAGACGGAGCCGAGGCGTCAGAGGAGGAGGTTTCAGCCATCAGGGGTGAGTATCGGACTGAATGTCTCCTGTTGGTTTTACCATTCACACTTTTACTGTGTTTGGCATCAAGTTTGGCTCCTTTGCTGGCAGCGCTCTCTTTACACATTATATATTTATGTACTGATGATGTCATAGTGGTAATTGGTGGTGTTGTCGTCCTCATCAACATTTTAAAAGGAACCAAGAGGAAAGAAAGCGACATCTGGAGATAGATTCTAACTTCACTGTCAGATTCTAGTCCTGGTATTGTCCAGTACGCTGAGTGAAACCCAGAGGAGATCTGATGAATCTGCTGTCAGGTTGCTGCAGATCATCATCTGATTCACCTTCAACCTGTTCACGTTTTTTACTCTCTAGTGATGAGGAGGATGTTGTGAAGTGTTTCTGTTTTATCATTCATTTATCACATTTGTCATCCCACCTGGTCTCTTTACTGTACTCACTTTCTATAGTAAAAAGCAGAGATGAATCTTCATGTCCTGATTATTTTTGGTTGTATTAACTAAACGTTTGACAGCAGCTCCTGTGAAATATTGAAGCTGCCTCTGCTTCGCCTCATATCCTGCTTTATTTGTCATGTTTATTGAAGCAGGTATTCCTCATTGAGATTTAATTATTCTAAGAGACACACAGTTTGATAACAGTGCATGTTATGCAGCGTGAAAAGGTGAGGGGGCGCTGTGGTTTCAGTCTGTTCTGAACAGAGCCTCTGTTTGGATCAAGCTGGGCTCTGCAGGTTCATGTTACCTTTCTGTAATTAACCCAGGATCTGAAAATAACATCTACAATTTTTGAGTTTTCTCAAGTTTTCAGGTACTAATCACCCAAAGTAATTTCAAATGGGGACAAGCTGTTGATTTCATCTTCAGGTTTCAAGCGTCCAGCGTGCTGAGTTGAGCGTGCTGCTGGGATTTTTGGGGTGCAGCTGAGGCACATTAGATTAGTTTATCACATGCAGACTTACACACAGTACAGTAATTCACCAAACTGACATTTTGTTGGTAAAGTGGCTCCAGACAACGTTTGTGTTGAATTGGTGACGTGTAAACACACTGAATGGAACTGAATTAATGTCTAGTACTGTGAAGGCAGAGATGCATCCAGTTGGAGAAAATTTGAGGATTTCTGCAGGTGAGACTGACTGCTTTTGACTTTAATTGGTGATTTTATTTTTTAGGCGTCATTAAATCTCATCCTGTATGGAAAACACAACTTTAGTTCCAGACCTCCTGCTGCTGGAGGGGTTAAAGGTCACTCCTTATTCGTCTGTCCCAGCCTTCGTCCTGCTGCTCCTCATCTATGTCTTTGTGATGCTGGCCAACGTCGGCCTGGTGACCATGATCTCCCTGCAGAGGAGCCTCCACCAGCCCATGTTCCTGCTGTTCTGCAACATGGGCGCCAACGATGTGCTTGGCGCCTCCACCATCATCCCCCCGGTGCTGAGCGCCGTCTTCACGCCGACCGCGCAGAGGTACATCCGCTACAGCAGCTGCGTCCTGCAGGCTTTCTTCGGCCACTTCCACGCCAGCGTCGTCCACACCGTTCTCATGATCATGGCCTTCGACCGCTACGTGGCCGTCTGCAAGCCGCTGCACTACGCCGCCATCATGACCAGCCGGATGGTGGTGAAGCTGTCCGTGTCCGCCTGGGCGGTGTGCTTGGTGCTGGTGGTGGTGCTGGTGGGGCTCAGCGTCCGCCTGTCCCGCTGCCGGGCGGTCGTACTCAACCCGTTCTGCGACAACCCCTCGCTGTTCAAGCTGTCCTGCGAGAGCACCCTGGCCAACGACGTCTACGGCCTGGCCTACACCGTGGTCCTGCTGGGCTCGTCGCTCGGCAGCATCACGCTCACCTACCTGCGGATCGCCGTGGCGTGCCTAACCAGCCGCAGCAAGACAAACAGCGCCAGGGCGCTGCAGACATGCAGCACTCACCTCGTCCTCTACCTCATCACCTTCCTGTCGGGAGCCCTCATCATCGTTCTTCATCGATTCCCTAGCTTATCGGACCAAAGGAAGATGGCCTCCATCCTGTTCCACGTTGTTCCTCCGGCGATGAACGCCATCATCTACGGACTGCAGATCAAAGCTGTCCGCCAGAGGATTTTCATCCTGTTTACCAAGAATACAACTTCAAATATGAAGGGATAAAATGAAAACGTACCCTAATGTAAACCGAAACACGATCATCTGTTAATATTCAGAATATATTTAACTTTTACTCCTAAATTTTTATCTAACAGGTTTTTCAGAATCTGTTCATGAACTGAATTTGAGTTTTAACTGCACTTGGGAACAAGAACTGCAGTTTATCCAAACATATTTATACTTTAGTGTTCATTACTGTTTTATTAAGTATTATGAACAAGTTCTCACATACAGAATACAGATTTCAAATTATAATTATTGTTATTTATTAAACAAACCATGAGGAGAACACACAGTTATTGTGAAGCAGTTTTATCTAGTAAAACTCTAACTTTAAAACATTTGAAATACATAAAGGTCAGTTTAATTATTTGCATTTTGTTATTTGCTATGACATAAAATTCTTAATGTTTTACTGTGTTATTTTGGGTGATTTTAAAAAACAAACAATTTGTACTTAAAATGTCTCCCACTTCCACTGTTTAAATATTCATTAGAAATTAAACTTTATTAACATGTGAGAGAACATAATTACACTATTATGCCATCATTATTACATTATTGTTTATCACATTAACATTTGGGACAATTTATGGGGCAGGAAAACTTTCCTACAGAGATGCATCAAATAAACTTTGTTTCTTTTTACGCCGATTTATTGGCTCTGAGTTCCTTAACTTTGTGAGATCAGTGATCGGCTGATACTTACAGCTGATCTTATCCCCTGATCTCATCTGCCTTTCGACATCAGCCACTGTCCTCTTCTGCTTTACAACGAGAGGTTTGACTGACAGACCAGCCCACCAGGTCCGGTCCACCAGGTGCGGTCCACCAGGTGCGGTCCACCAGGTGCGGTCCACCAGGTCCGGTCCACCAGGTCCGGTCCACCAGGTCCGGTCCACCAGGTCCGGTCTGTCCGTGTTAACGCTGCAAATGCGTTAAAACACTAACAATATTCAACCCCACTGTTGCCAACTCAGTGATTTTCTTGCTACATTGAGCAACATTTCAACAAAAAAATTTGGTATCGGCCAAAATGATCAGCTTGTGAAAGGAGGATGTGTGTGTAAAAGGAATATATGTGTTTGTGTTGAAATGTCGCCACGGTGGAGGAAGGCATTGGGCTGGTTGGTGCCTGAAAGTGGAACCAGCGGTGGAATGGCGCGTGCTGAGCAGAGGAACTGGGAAAAGAAAGTTTATCTAAACAAAAAGAAGAAGAAAAATAAACTAAAATACACAATAATGCTCAAGAAAGAAGGTGGAGTCAAAAAATTAAATAATAAGACATGATCTAACTGCAGCAAAGAACACAGTCATTCATACAGAGGAACAATAAAACTGCTGCTGGGTTTGAGTGAACCGTCTCAATGGTGTTTATCTTCCAGAACCAAAGGCAGAGGTTTGAAGCAGCATATCCTCTCCAACATCCTCACAGACGTTCAACTGGATGCTTGTATCATTTCCACTTATACACTTTGCTAATTAAGTTTTTAAAAATCTGTCTATTTTAATGCAGCTTCTGGATGATGTAGCAAACCAGAACTTCAGCCAGTATTGTCTGAGTTGCATGTTTAGATGTTGCATGTTTAAAAACCTTTGTGTTTTTACTACGCCTCTATTGCATTTATGCTTTTTCTGTGGCTTTTATTTAATTTAGGCTGCATATGGATTAAAAATATTTAGTGCAATATTTATCTCCGAATATTTATTCGGAGATAAATATTCTAATATAAAGAATATTTATCTTTTTAGCCGAATAAATCAAAAGAATAAATCCTTTGATTTATTCTGAGAATATTTATTTGCAAATTCTGAGACAAATATTCTCAGAACAAATCAAAAGATTTCTGGGTTCAAAAGAAAGTATTATTCTCTCTTTCAATGACATCCTTAGAGAACCAACAAACAAAAATCTGTACAGTTCTTCTACATTGAAAAGAGCATGTCAGGAAATCCAACAAATTATTTTATTTTCATAAAGGAAACAAATACATTCAAATACACAACAAATAGGACATTTACTGAGCTACTGTTGTTACTGGTGGCAGCCGAGTTTATAGGGTTAGTGTTTATATTATAGTATTTTTACTGCTGTGAAATCAATAGCTTAAGGAAAAAACTTTCAGCTTTGGGGATTTAAATTTTTATCTCCATTTCTTGTCTTTTAAATGTTTCCATGTTTAAATCAGGTTGAAATTGTTCAAAAGCCAGATCAGAAAAAGACAAACACTGAGTTGAACATCTGAATTTTAAGACTTCATTCGAACAAAGCTACAAAAGGCTGAAACATGTTGGCTTCATATTTTTTCTTTTCTGACATTTTACCATCAAAATATAATCCAGTCATCGCTATGTTAGAAAAAAGCATAAAAAAAACCACTTGATTAATTAGATAAAGTCAGGCTAATTTTTTTACATCACATTTTAGCAATAAAGCAGTTGACAGAGTTTTACATGTTTAACAATATTACTGTAACCGATTATGAAGTAAGCAACAAACATCACATTTTGTCAAATGCCATCATCAAATTCATCAGGAATAGTAATAATCAAATATTAAATGATCCAGTTACTGCCAGTCATTCAGGTGAGTCTTTAGCTTTTATTTAAAGCACAGGTCTCAAACTGCAGTCCTCCAGTCTCTGTCCTGCTGTTTTTAGATGCCACAGTTACAAAACACTGGAATGAAACGGTTTAATTACCTCCTCCATGTGTAGATCAGTTCTCCAGAACCTTAATGACCGAATTATTATATTCAGGTGTTGCAGCAGAGGCTCATCTAAAAGCTGCAGGACTGGAGTTTGACACCCCAGATTTAAAGGAACTCAGTGTTTTGGCTGTTTTTCAGTTTTCTGGAAGTTTGTTCCAGATTTGTAGTGCATAGAAGCTGAATGCTGCTTCTCCATGTCTGGTTCTGGTTCTGGATGCTGAGCAGAACCAGAACTAGAACCAGCAGACTTGAGTGGTCTGGACGGTTGGAACGACAGTAACAGATTTTTCAGTGATTGATAAAGAAGACGTTTTAAAACTCTGCTTTATTTGCTCCTTTTTAACTTTGAGCAGCTGCTCTCAGCACAGCCCTGGGCCAGAGAGGAGGAAGGCCTGGTGCTGACTGGTGGCTGAGACTGGAACTAGTGGTGGGATGGAGCGTGCTGAGCAGGGGAACTGGGAAAAGGAACAAAAACCAGCAGAGAATCAGGACAGAGATGTTCTCAGAAAATGTTTTTAAAAAATGCAGTTAAAGAGTTTTTCAACGTTATCTCAGCAGCTTTATGGTCCCTGCATTTTGCACAATCGTAAGAGTTCAGTTTATAGAACAGAACATAATTAGTCTATTCTAATGTAGCCTAAAGACTCTAAAAATCCTGGTCAGAAAAGAAAAGCGCTTACATCTGTGGATGAATAAACATGGTCACGGTCAGTTTTTGTGTCAATAGCCAAGTTAGTTAGTTATTTGTCTGACATGTAAAGCATCACAGCTGAATAATGAAAATATCCTCCATAGCAACAAGATAGAGGATGAAAAAGATTGCAGGACAAAACTAAACTTTAATTTAGACTTAGACTCATTTTATTGTCATTGCACAAAGAAATATAAGTAAAATTATCAATGAAATGTCATCACCTGGCCACCGGCGCACAGAAACAGAAGTGTGCCTATAATTACATAATAAACAAATAATAATTGATAGGCATTTCTCAAACCTTCATAAAGAGAGAACCACAGACAACATTTAGGAGTTTTCAACCGAGCTTCTGCAGAAGGAGAAGACACAGCAAACCATTTCTCCAAGGTGTTTGCAGTCTGAGCCTGTCTGTTTATTAAGCAGGAGGAAAGAAAGAAGTCCGGAGTGAAATGTGGGAGAGTGATAAATAAAAAGAAGGGGGCTATTCTGAAACAAGGGAGAACTTCATTCTACTCACTCGCAGTTTAAGGAGTATACCAAGATAAGAAGCAGCTGCAGCTTCAAGGTTTAGGGAAAAAGCAAGTTTTGTCTTTCACACAGTTTAACAAATTCTTCCTCTCTGGGGTGTAAAAACTAAACCTTTAAATGAAAAGCAAACTGGTAACTACTTATGTAAGAATGATAACAAAACATAATTATTCTAACAATAATGTATTGCTAAATGTTTATAACTTAGTATTTTCAAGCAGTCTCAGCCAGTTTTAGTGAGTCTGGCTGTTCTGCAGCAGATGCTCCAGAATCTCCTGTCAGATGTCAACTGGATGAACAGACATGGAGAGGATGAGTGGAACCAGAGAGGATCTGGACTGTTCTGTACCTTTAAATGTACCTTTTAAAATCACAGCCTTTAAGCAGGTAAACATGAGCAAACATTTATATATTCTGTCTTTTTTTAAAACAATATTCTTCTTGCTTATTTATTGCATTGCGAACATGATAGATGTATAAAATCCCACACATGAACAATGAAAGCAAAAGACATTTTTCTGTACTACAATAATCTTAACATGCTTGAAAAGGAGAAGGAAGAAATAAGAAACTTATAAACTCCTACCCCATAAACTCATGCAGTATTTCCAGATGGACCCACATTGTTAAATAAAAGAAACAGGTTAAGTAATTTTCCATCTTATCCGGGTTTATATATGTCTAAAAAACATACATCCATGCCCACACACACTCATTTACAGTTTATATGATGCCTTAAACATAGTTGGAGCAATTTTAAATTCCACCAGATCTTCACATTTTAGAGTTCTAGATTTTAAGAATAATTGTGTTCAAATAAAAACTGACATTATGGATTATTCTTCTCTAATTTTATTCTAACTTTTCAGTACCTGTAAGTGGAAAATGATCATAATTAAGAGACAGAATCGTCAATGTATGTATAATTAGTCTATATAATGTGTTTCTCTTAGTGATACACTTCCTGAAATAAATAGGATGTTATGTAGAAGTTCTGCTTTTCTTCAAATGCTGAGAATGTTGATCAGTTGCATTTTTTTTAAGAGAAAAGGTTTCCTGTCTCAGAGCCCTACACTCGTGTAGTTCTCATTCAAATCTAAGAGTAAAAGGAAATTATTCTGCTCAGATATAGAATATATGGTGTGCAGCTCAACGAAGTCGACCGCTTGCTACGCCGCCATCTTCTGGAATCCATAACACCAGTTTTAAAGTCTCTCCACTGGCTCCCTGTCGCTCAAAGAATAGACTTTAAAATACTGTTGTTAGTTTATAAATCACTGAATGGTTTAGTGCCACAATACATTAAAGATCTGCTGCTGTTGTATCAACCAGAACCAGAACCAAATGAGGAGAAGCAGCATTTAGCATCTATGCACCACAAATCTGGAACAAACTTCCAGAAAACGGTGAAACAGCTGAAACACTGACTTCCTTTAAATCTCAACTAAAAACCCACTTGTTTAGAGTTTATTTGAAACGTAAACAATTACAAATTTATTGATGGAACTTGACTTAATGTTCTGTTTTTATTGTTGATTCTATGTTGCATTGTATTTTTGTGTTTGATTTGATGTAAATCACTGTGAAATGCCTTGCTGCTGAAATCCGCTATACAAATAAAGTTTGATTTTTTATTTTATTTGATTTGATCAGATGCTGTCCCCTGTGCTCCCACACCAACGTATAGAAACCAGGAATTGGCATCAATGAGATCCATCAACAGCACAGAAAACCCTCCCTTGTAATTTCTGAAGGTTCTTCCACTATGAGCTGGGGGTAAAATGTTCATGTACTTTCCATCTAAAGCAGACCTGGGCATTTTAAGGCCCGCGGGCCAGATATGGCCCGTTGGGCATCCCTGTCCGGCCCGCGTCCCCCCAGTCAAAACAAAACACCGTATTTTCGTGTGCATGCGACACAGCTGTCTTTTATTTTGAAAGGGCTTGACGCACCGTTTATGAATGCACGTACGTAAATGCTAACGCACAGCAACAGGTGATGCTAGCAGCCGAATACACGATCCCCACAAAATGTCATCTCACGGTAAAAAAAGAAAAGTTGATTCCGAATTCTGCATTTTTAACAAGGCATGGACAGCGAAATATTTCGTTATTGAAGTCAAAGGCAAGGCCGTGTGTTTAGTTTGTGGTGTGCAGGAGGCTGTGTTAAAGGAATATAATATCCACCGTCACTACGTGACCAAACACGAGAAAGAGATACAAGAACTTTTCAGAGAAAGAGCACGTCACTGAGTCGTCTGTACTCGTAGCCAAGTTGCAAGCTCAACAAACACTTTTTACAAAACGCCTGGCATCTAGAGGAGCTGCAGTCAAGGCAAGTTTTGTCATATCCCACAAGATTGCTAGGAAGAGCAAACCTTTCTCTGACGGAGAGTATATTAAGCAGTGCTAATATGTCCTGAGAATAAAGACGCTTTTGAGAACATCTCCCTCTCCCGCCGCAAACGTAACGAGAAGGTTTGAGGACATCGCGACGAAGCTGGTGCTGCAACTGAAAGACAGCGTGAATGATTTTGAGTACCGGTCTTCCGGTATTTTTCCCTGGCTTTGGATGAGAGCTGTGACATACGGGACACTGCCCAGCTGCTCATCTTCGCGCGGGATCAATGCAGAATTCAGCATCACGGAGGAGCTGGCAGGCATGCGGTCAATGAAAGGGACAACAACAGGGAGTGAGCTCTTAGTAGAGGTAAATGCGTGTCTGGAAAGCTTGGGTCTGAACTGGGACAAACTGGTGGGCGTGACAACAGATGGGTGTCCAAATCTCACAGGAAAAAAAGTTGGTTTATTTAAGAGAATCCAGGACAAAGATACTTGAAGCTGTCTATTCCTTGTAGTATTTCAGTTTTGGTTCTTACAAGTTTCATTACAGTTTCATTTTGTAATTACATTTTGTAATGAGTTATTTTAATGTTACCTAAAGTGATATTAGTTTTGTGTGTGTACCTCTTTAAGTTTCTGCTATATTTAAAGTACTTTGTGGTACTTGTTTTCCCATTCATTTGCATCTGATTGGAGGTACTTTTGTGTTAGTCCTTCAAGTTGCAGCACTGCAGGTTCGTCAGGCTTTTTCCAACACTTAAAACCATTTATTGCTCATATATGCAGTTGATTAATATAACACACACCATTTCAATTGTGGAGAGATTAAAAAGTTAAAAATAAATTCACATGTGATATTTTTTTAAACTATTAATTTGATAGTATTAATTCTCACTTCAGCCAAACCACAAATTAATTTTTATTAATATTTACTGAATATTCTTCTTAACAAAAGAATATGATTTAAATATTTTATTACAACAAGAGGTATGAGAAAATGAATAATGAGTCAAGATTAAATTTGAGTCATTGCTGGATCGGCCCTCCAACATATTTCAGATTTTTCATGCGGCCCCCTGAAGAAATTAATTGCCCACCCCTGATCTAAAGCCTCGAGGCAGTGGGGGAACTGCCACTTCTGTTGAAAATACAGTCCTTGTTCAAGATGTCTCCAGTTCTTAATCCAAAGCTTTAATTTTTGGTTCCGTCTTTTTGGGGTTAAAATAAGCTGACAAACTAAAGTTCCCGCTTCAACATCGTCCATGTTTGTTTACACTAAATTCAAGTGTGGTAGCGCAGAATTTTAAAGGATTTCATATCTGGAATTGGAAAGTCCTTGAGTGAAACCTCAACTCTACAGTCGAGTGTGAGGTTATACCTATAGGATTTTTAATCGACTAGTGTGTGTCTCACGATGTGAGAATCGGCCGACAGTTCTAAAGTCGTGAAGTGTGAACTGGGCTTAAGACGTATATGTGTTTGTAAGATTTGACTGTTTCTACAATAAAGTTTTGTGAAAAAACTAAAAAATAATAAAAAAATATATATACAAATATATATCTAAAGCCTCCCAGGAGGCTGGAAAGTGAGCTGGCTTTGCTGTTGCCTAGCAACCTTGCATACATTAGGTTGTTCCACTGATGGAATCTGATGATGTCATAGTGTTATGATGTCATAAGAGACAGAAGCCTTGAATATCCTGCGTCTGAATCAAACTTGCAGAGCTCAAGCAGGACGGACGTTGGTTTGACCTCATTGGATTCATCGTTGCGTTTTTTCGTGGATTTTTTGGTAGACCAGTTAGATAGTCAAAATGTCGGGATTTGAAATCGATTCGCTAACTAAATACCAAATAAGACGAATGAGCAGAGACGAGTTAGTTGTGCTGCTTATGGATTGGTTGGAGAGATTGAAAGGAAGATCTGCTTCACTGATTAAGGAGCACAAATTGCAGGAGGAGTTGGAAAAAGCTCAAGAACAAATTGGGCTTCAAAATGAAAAAATTATTTCTCTTACAAAAGAGTTAAACGTCTCCCTGAAGAAGAGCAAAGACTTGGAGTACCAGACGGTCCCAAAACTAAAACAAGAAATTGAGAACTGGACGTCCCACAAGAATAAATTGTCATCTGAGGTGCAGAGTTACCAACATAAAGTGAAAGATCTTCAAGCCTCCGTCAGAAACCTGGAAAGAAAAACTAAACAGCAAGAAGAAAAGTTGGAAGAACAGAGACAAATGTGTCAAGTCACAGAATCGATAGTGAAGCGAGAACAACATGCAAGTGAGGTGGAGAGACTTAAAGCTGAGTTGTCCAGAAAGGCAAATGATATTGGAATAAAGAATATTGAAATAAAGAAAGAAAGAGAGAGATCCAGATTACTTGAGGCCAAAGTAAAAACTCTGGAAAAGACTTTGACTGAGGCACAGAAGGAAAATAAAGACCTCATTAAGAAACTGTCCAAAACTCCCATGGAGGAAGCAATAGAAAAAACCAGGATAGCTTTTGAAGCAAGAATTGATTTTGACACCCTGGCCAAAGAAAAACAAAAAAGCAGAGCATTACAGGAATGTCTCACCAGGAAAGACCGGGAACTACATAAACTACAGCAGGAGCAAACTAAGAAACGCTCCACGTTCTCAGATCTGACAAAAGAGGCTCAGGATATCATAAAAATCCTTGAACAAAGAGCACACACAACTGCAAACTGTCGAAGAGAAACACAGACAAGAACCATGCAGGAGACGGAACCCAAGGATCTGGGGGAACCGTCCCACAATAAAATGGCCGAGGTAAAAGAAAACACTTCTACATTTTTACCAAAAATTGATGCGTCGACCGTCCAGCCATCTAAAACACAATCGTTTCAGAATTACAAATCTTTACGTCTGGGCGATGCCAAGTCAGACGTAGACGTCCAACATTACCTGGCGAACCCAGGGAAGATAAAACTGCTGAAGCCTTCGCCTCCTAGCACAGCAAAACCTAAAAGATCAGGTTTAACATCAGCTGGCAGAACCCCCTGGAAACACTAAGGGGACAAAACAGCAAAAATAGAAACCAGAAGAAATGATCAGGTTAATTGGAGTCTTTAAATTTACTTTTGTCTCTTGCTCACAAACTGTTAGAGACACTCTTTAAACTCAACACAGGTTTTCTCCGGGTGCTCCGGTTTGTCCTACCTTATGGAAAAAACTGATTAGGTTAAATGGTGTCTTTTAGATTTACCTTTGTCTCTCGTTCACAAACTGTTGGAGAGGCAAAGAATATTAATTTATTAACTTATGCGATCTAAAGCGGAAGAAGATGGATGGCTGGATGGACAGTTTTATACGTCTCTTGGATTAACTAATAACGTTTAGACTTTTATTGATTCTAGCAGTTTGGCCATAACCATAATCAACTTTAGATTCACTCAATAATTAATAACTTGCATCCCTACCTGTACTGAACTTTGTGTTTCTTTCTGCAATACTCTTTAGATGGGATGCCCAGGTTTTCTCCGGGTTCTCCGGTTTTTCCTTCCATTCAGGATGAAAAATCTTTATGGTGGCCTAAAGAAGTGATTAGATTAATTGGAGTCTTTTAAATTTACTTTGTCTCTCGCTCACTAACTGCTGGAGACACTCTTTAAACTCAATGCACAGGTTTTCTCCGGGTTCTCCGGTTTTTCCTACCATCGTAAAAAAAAGTGATGAGGTTTGACTTGATGCCTTGAAGCTGAAGTTGAATGTAGAAACAAAACTGAAGCTGCAGGATTTCCTCAACTGCTTTAGTCAGTTTATTTTCAAACTACTTGTTGGATATTTGTCAGCTCCAGACGACTCAAAAAGACTTGGATGAGGGTTGTTTAATGTTTTATTTATTTTTCTTAGCTTGAATATCTACAGAAAAATGAAATTTTCTTTTGCAATCAGTTCCCTTTAATATCATTTTTAATATTGCAAAACAGTCCATTTCTACAAAAACTGTCTAAAGTTATATAATGAGAAAGCAAATAATTTGTTGCAGCTTTAAAGAGCAAACAAACAGTTTTTGAATCATAATTTTCAGATTAATCACAATAGTACAAAATATAACAATTAAATTTCATGTCTGTAAACTAGAGGTGAAATTTTATTGTGATATCTTGTACCATCGTGATCACACTGAAAATTATGATTCAAAAACTGTTTGTTTGGGGCGTGCTGTGGTGGCGTAGGGGACAGCGCCGCCCTGAGTCCTCGACGCGACCGTCGCAGGTTCGATTCCCAGACCCGGCAACATTTGCCGCATGTCTTCCCCTCTTTCCTTCCCCATTTCCTGTCAGCCTGCTGTCATATAAGAGACACTAAAGCCCATAAAAAGAAAAAAAAATGTCTTGCAATATCCAGCCTCTCCTCCTTTTTACTACGGATCTGAAATGACAATTTTATACATCACTTGAAAGATCTTCAATACTTTAACTTTTATTTTAAGCAATAATTATTTCATAATATAAATGATTGCTTAATTTTAAACATGAGATTAAATTCAATTTTACTACAATTAAAAGTTTGCCAAGAGGACAAATGGCAAAATATACTTTTATGAAATATTTCACTGTGGTTAATTAACGTTCATCGTAAGTTCAATAATAGATCTCTATTATTGAATCTATGAGATGTATTCAATAATAGATCTCATAAATTAGGACATAATTCTGAAAATTAAATGCCACAATAAATCATCATAATTCAGCTCTGTTTAAATACGTGTTTTTAATTTACCAAGTTTCAATAACTTCAGACATGGATGGAATGGAACCCATTAGTCAAAAATAATATTTGTTACCTTGAGATCATCCTCAGCCAATGAATTATACAAGGCTTCACGTTTCACTCACAATCTTAGAAACTGTCGATTTTCTTATCCTAAATTGGTAATTTAAAGATGTAAAACAGGGGTCACCAAACTCGGTCCTGGAGGGCATCCAGCATGTTTTAGTTTTCTCCCTGGTGGCACCAACAACCTTTTCAGCAGGTCAATGTTCTTCTTAGTCCTTCTAACGAGCCATCATCTGATTCAGGTGCATTAAACCAAGGAGAGAACTAAAACATGCAGGAGGCCCTCCAGGACCGAGTTTGGGGACCCCTGATGTAAAGGACTCTCCTTCAGAATATGGAAAAATAAAAGTTGAGTAGCATTCATTCAATAAAGTAAAGGTTTATGTAATAAAAACATTTAATAAATGCCAAAGTGTTATCTGAGTGTTAACATAAGTCTCTCCTTTGCAGAAATTGACAATCTCATTTTACTATCCTACTTTGTAATGAATTCACCTTAAACCATAAAAGCAGCTTTTCTCAGAGAGGATCTGGACTGCTCTGGCTAAACAACATCTGTGTTGCACACAGACGCTGTACCTTTAAATGCACCTTTTAAAATCACAGTCTTTAAGCAGGTAAACATGAGCAAACATTTATATATTCTGTCTTTTTTTAAAACAATATTCTTCTTGCTTATTTATTACATTGCGAACATGATAGATGTATAAAATCCCACACATGAACAAGGAAAGCAAAAGATATTTTTCTGTACTACAATAATCTTAACATGCTTGAAAAGGAGAAGGAAGAAATAAGAAACTTATAAACTCCTACCCCATAAACTCATGCAGTATTTTCAGATGGACCCACATTATTAAATAAAAGAAACAGGTCAAGTAATTTTCCATTTTATCTGGGTTTATATATGTCTAAAAAACATACATCCATGCCCACACACACTCATTTACAGTTTATATGATGCCTTAAACATAGTTGGAGCAATTTTAAATTCCACCAGATCTTCACATTTTAGAGTTCTAGATTTTAAGAATAATTGTGTTCAAATAAAAACTGACATTATGGATCATTCTACTCTAATTTTATTCTACCTTTTCAGTACCTGTAAGTGGAAAATGATCATAATTAAGAGACAGAATCGTCAATGTATGTATAATTAGTCTATATAATGTGTTTCTCACTTCCTGAAATAAATAGGATGTTATGTAGGAGAAGTGATACTGCAAGTCATTGTTTTGATGGTCTGTAGGATTTCCTTAGATGGAAACTTTTCAGTTCACTTATTATTATTTTTAAGTTATTTTTTTTTCACACTTTCTGTGATTGCAGAGTCAGCAGCTACTGGCAGAATCGTTCCTTTGGATGGATCGTCTGTTTCTAACCACCAGAAATCACATGTTCACAGAACAGAACACGTGACAGAGTGAATATATCTGAGTTGAGATTAAACTGAAATCAGAACATCAGCAGCAAGAACATCCAAGAACAACTGCAGACATGACTGAAAGAACTCTTCTCCTCCGTAAGAACATTTATAATTTTATATATATTTATATATATGGGAATATATATGACTTTTTGTTTCATTGCCAGTTTACAAGACAATGACCCATCAGCAGGTTGGAGTAAAAAGCTCTGTCAGAAATAATCAATATACTTTAATACATAGGAACAGAACCATCTGGAGAAACGGTTTGCCAGACACTGCATCTGTAGGAAAACATCTAACTGTGTGTGTGTAGCTCAGATAGGTTCATTAGGTAAAGGTTTATAAGCATTAGAATAAAATATAAGATGACCATTAGATAAATATAAATAAAACATTATCCTGTAAAAAAAATTCCAGCGCTCTACAGTTGAAACAAAACATGCAACACTCATTCAATGCTGTCATTTTATAATTATTTACTGGCATGATTGAATCAAGGGACTTTGTTTTCTCAGAGAATGAGGAGAGTGCTGGAGCAGCTGCAGCAGGAACAAAGAATCAAGGTAAATTTAACACATTACTGTATTTCTAAGTCTTGCAACTAGATCTCAGAACGACGCCTTTTGGCTTTTGGTCTCCATCAGAGTAATTCACCAGCTTGTTGTTCTGCTATTTAAGTTGTTTCATGTTGTAAAATGTGGTAGGAAACTGGAGCTGCTGGTCTTGGGAGATTTTTTTTCTAGATCTGTCGCGTTTCCTCATCGTCTCAGAATTTGAATAGATCCGAGTTCACCTGTAACAAATAAACTCTCATTAAAAACCTGTATAAACTACAACATGATTCATTTAAAGTTAGTTTTGTCCATTTGAGTTTTCTGTGTCTCTGAGTCTCCATGTTGTCCCGTCTCCGGTTGATTATTCCCAGGTTTGTCTTGTTCCCTGATATGTATTGTTCCTGTGTATTTAATGTCACATGTGTCTCTGTGCTGTTATTCGTCTCATTTGGTGTCTGTACTGCCGTTTGTCTAGTTAGTCCTTTCATGTTCTCTGTTGCTACCTGTGTGAGCCTCAACTTCTGCTCAGCAGTGCTGCCAGGGATTTGGACTTGTTTATTAGTAATGGTGAGATGAAGCCTCATGAGGCATTGTACCACTTGAGCCAACTGGTTCGAGAAAGGGTTCATTTCTTGAAGCTTCATGTGCACACGACACCACCTACTGGCCAGGTGTATAATCACAACCAGCTGTATCTTAACACGTGTGATGTATTGAATTTTTGTCTATTATGGCTCTTGGGAATGACTTCACAAAAGGTGAAGAAAAAAAGAGACAAAGAGAGAGAGAAAATATATATATACAAAAAAAAATCCTATCCTGTCCCACAGCTATCTTAAAAATCCTAAAATAAAAATTAATAACTTTAAAACTAACTAACCAATCCTATTTGTAATAGTGAGATTATTAGTAAAAAGCTCAAATTAAATAAATAACCCAATTATAAGTCCTGAAATAATAAAGTCTAAAATCATTAAATATTAATCCCAGAAAAATAAATAAATAAATAAATAAATAAATAAATAAATAAAGGGGGAAGGGAAAAAAAATCATTTAGATCAATATCTTGCTTATTCCAGAGCAAATCTGCTTATGATGTGTGATGATGGTATTGGAGTTCAAGGTAACTCAAGTTAAATCAGGTGGTGAAAACTCACGTATCCTTAATATTAGAATTGAAATTAAAATTAAAAATAGGATAGCTGTGGGACAGGACAGGATTTTCTCTTTTTTCTTTTCTCTGTGTCTCCCTCTCTCTCTGTATATATATATATATATATATATATATATATATATATATATATATATATATATATATATATATATATATATATATATCCACTCTCTCAACTGACCGCAACTCGACTACAACAACCCACATTTTGAATGAAGCCTGTGGGGTTTCCAAACCCCGCGCCAAAATCGGAACCATTTCCCGAAGCAGTCACGTGGTACAGCCGGGCAGCGAGGCTTCGGACGTCATCGTTTTCGGCTCCTCCCCTAAATGAAGCAAGCCTCGATACGCGCTTTACGGAAATGCCCCCTCCATTACTCGACACACGCCTCGAAGCCTCGGCACATCACGTAACATCACTAGATATAACTCTTAATCAAAACCATCATCACTCATTTTCAACCTGGGTTCACCGCGTCTGCCTCACCACCTCACACTGGTTTATGACAGTCTTGGTGTTTCTGGCGGCATGTCCATGGGCCAAGTCCTGCTGGAAGATGAAACCTGCATCTTCATACAAATCCTCAGCAGAAAGAATCACAAAGTCCTCTAAAGCATTCTGGTAGATTGTTGCAGTGACCTTCGATTTAAGAAAGCAGAGTTTACTAATGCCTGCAGTGGTTATCATGTCCAAATCATGACTGACTGTGGAGGTTTCACGCTGGACATCAAGCAGTTTGGGTTCAGTTTCTCCTCCAAACCCTCAGAGGTCCAGTTCCTTGATTGTGTTGGTTTTTGAAACTGACTCCTGTCTCATTCCACTCTTTTCTGGATCTCTGCCAGATTCTTGAATCTTTCTCAGTTTTAATCCATTGAAGTCTTTGGTTGGTGCGTCTTCTCCTGCCACATTTTGTCCTTCCACTAGATTTTTAATGATATTTTTGGACACAACATTCTATGAACAGCCAGCGTCCTTAACTATAAACTTTAGTGCCTTACCCATCCTATGGAGGACATCAAGTCTTCTCCACATGGAACTGAACTGAACACATTTTATGACACCTGGTTGTGCTTTGAGTTTAGTAGATGATGAGTATGTCTCACTCAGTTTACAACATTCATGCCCTGTAAAATTTCTTCTTCTAATTTTCTGAATTTCTGGTTTTGTGGGTTTTATAAGCTAAAAGCCCAAATTATGCAACAATAAACAGGCAAATATAAATTGTTTAAACTATAAATCTATAAAGTTTAACTTTTTGAATGGTACTATGGAAATTCAACAAGGTTTTGATGATATTCTAATTTTTTGGAAAGGGTCTGCATACATGTATAACTCTCCTCATGTATTTGATCTTTTTCCTAACAGAACCAGTGGAACCAGTTCTCAGGATGGTTCTTCTGGGAAAAACTGGAGTTGGAAAAAGTGCAACAGGAAATACAATCTTAGGAAAAAGAGAATTTAAATCTTTGCCCTCATCTTCATCAGTGACACTGAAAAATGAGAAAAAATCAGGAGATTTCGAAGGCCAACTTGTGGAAGTGGTAGATACTCAAGGTTTCTTTAACACTGAAGGTGAGCCACTAAAGGAGATGACTGAGATCATTAAAAGCATCTCTCTGTCTGATCCGGGTCCTCATGTGTTCCTGGTGGTGATCCAGCCAAGCAGATTTACGAAAGAAGATGAAGAAACAGTCAGAATGATCCGTAATCTTTTTGGAGAAGAATCACTCCGTTACACCATGGTGCTGTTCACTCATGGAGACGATCTGAAGGATGAAGATCTCTCCATTGACGACATTATTAAAAACAACAAGACTCTCCGTGACATCGTCACTCGGTGTGGAGGAGGATATCACGTCTTCAGCAACAGAAACAAGGATCCATCTCAGGTCAGAGATCTGCTGGAGAAGATCAACAGGATGGTTCACAACAATGGAGGAAACTACACCAAAAAGATGCTGGAAGAAGCTCAGAGAATAAAAGGAGAGGAACTCAGGATTGTCCTAGTGGGGAAAACTGGAGCTGGGAAAAGTGCAGCAGGAAATACTCTACTAAGAGATAAAATATTTAAATCTTGTATTAACTCCTCAGCAGTTACAGAAGAATGTCAAAAAGAAACACGAGTGTTCAATGGTCAAATGTTAACTGTAGTTGATACTCCAGGTCTGTTTGATACTTCTCAGAATCAACAGCAGGTGAAAGAAGAAATCCTCAAATGCATCTCAATTGCTGCTCCTGGTCCTCATGTTTTCCTGCTGGTGATCCAGCCAAACAGATTCACAGAAGAAGAACAAAACACGGTGAAAATCATCCAGGAGATTTTGGGAGAAGGATCACAGCATTACAGCATGGTGCTGTTCACTCATGGAGACGATCTGGAGGAGGAAGTCCTGTCCATTGACGACCATATTAAAACCAAAGACCCTCTCCGTGACATCATAGGTCAATGTGGAGGAAGATATCACATCTTCAACAACAGAAACAAGGATTCATCTCAGGCACAAGAGCTGCTGGTTAAAATCAAGAGGATGGTTCAAAACAATGAAGGAAACTGTTACACCAAAGAGATGCTGGAAAAAGGCCTAAGAATTAGAAGAGAGGAACTCAGGATTGTCCTAGTGGGGAAAACTGGAGCTGGGAAAAGTGCAGCAGGAAATACTCTACTAAGAGAGAAAATATTTAAATCTTGTCTTAGCTTCTCAGCAGTTACAACAGAGTGTCAAAAAGAAACACGAGTGCTAAACAATCAAATGCTGAGTGTGGTTGATACTCCAGGTCTGTTTGATACTTTTAAAAGTCAACAGCAGGTGAAAGCAGAAATTGCTAAATGCGTCTCATTTATTGCTCCTGGTCCTCATGTTTTCCTGGTGGTGATCCAGCCAAACAGATTCACAGAAGAAGAACAAAACACGGTGAAAATCATCCAGGAGGTTTTTGGAGCGGATTCCAAAAATTACACTCTGGTTTTATTCACTCATGGAGACGATCTGGAGGAGGACAAAGTCTCCATCAAAAAAATAATTGATGGCAACAAAGACCTGAAGAATTTCATTGATCAATGTGGTAAAAGATACCATGTGTTCAACAACAAAGCTAAAGATCCAGATCAGAAAGATCCAGATCAGGTCAAAGAGCTTCTCAAAAAGATTGATAAGATGGTTAAGAAAAATGGAGGAAAGGAAAAATATTACACCAACGAGATGCTGCAAACAGCAGAGGAAGCCATAAAGGAAGAGATGGAAAAACTGCAGAAGGAAAATCCAAACATGAGTCTTGATGAAGTCAGAAGAAAAGCTGAGAAGAGCAACAGCTTCATCCATGGAGTTTTGGCTTCTGCTGGAATTGTTGTAGGAACAACTGTTGCTGGGATCATCACTGAAGTTGGTATTGCTGCTGCTCTTGGAGCTGCGTTAGGTCCAATAGGAATTGGTGTAGGGGTTGGTGTGGGGTTGGTGGTTGCAGTTACGGGAGCTGTAGTGAAGAAGAAGTTATGTAAAGTTCAGTGAAAATTTAACCTATTAATTCACCTGAAGGTTATTTCTGGACTCATTCTGATTCTGTCTTCTGATAATCCAAGGATTCTTCATTTCAGGATGATGTGTGTTTAATCTCGCAGAATTATATAATCAACATGTGATTTCTAGGTGGAAAAGCTTGGGGAGAGAAAACTGATCAGAAATATAAAACAGTATTTCTAGAAGAATAAAGAAAATTAAAAACACATAATATAAAATGAAAACTGAGCCTTGAAATGCAAATCTGTTGTTTTGTATTTTAAGAGAGAAATGTAAGAAAAAAAAATTTATATTGAAGAAAATAAGATTTAAAAATTCTTAAAGAAGACATTTGCACTCACTTTGTGTTCTGACATTATATAATAATAAAATTACAATAACTATATAACAATGTATTTTCATTTCTCCTTTAAACTTCCAGTCAGTGCCAGAAGGCGACCTCTAACACAGAACCAGGTTCTGGTTCTGCTGTAGGTTTCTTTCTGATAACAAGCGTTTCTTGGTGTTAATCTGGATGAATTGGAGACGCAGTTCTCTAGAAGAAGAACAGAGTGACTGAGGAAGAAAAGATCCTTCCAGGTCTTAATCTAACATCAGTCTGTTGGCGAGGGGGAACCAGAACCTGAACCAGAACAGAACCAGGGACCTGAAGAGGCTCAACAACCTGAGGAAGTAGGTTGGTTCTGTTCTGGTTCTGTTCTGTTCTGGTTCTGTTCTGTTCTGTTCTGGTTCTGTTCTGTTCTGGGAATAACTGGAGAAGACGATGCAAAGAAGGATTTTTCATAAAATCAAGAAAGTTGATTTCTGCTCATCCTCTTTATGACACTCTTAGAAAAACTGTGTTTTTAGTCAGAGACTTCTTCAGATTCGCTGTAACACAGACTGCTACAGAACTTTTATTTCAGCTTTTCTGTTACTGCTCTTTCCTGCCAACAGCCATCAACATCTACAATAATTAGCATGAATTACAACAACATTTAATTTCCCTATGGGATCAATAAAGTTATTTTGAATTTGAACTTGTTTCCATTGGTTGACTTGATGTTCTTTTGAAAGTGTTCCTTGGTCTCCGTGATGCTGGTTGCTCTAGAAAGTTCCAAGGCCAGAAACAGAAAAGCTCCAGTTACACACGGCTGACTGGTTACTGTTCACTTACTGGTTACTTATAAAAGTATTTACACCCCTCAACCTCCTTCTACCACAAACCTGAGTGGATTTTATGTTGCAAACTCAAAGCAGAGAAAAAACACAAGGAGTGGAAGGAACATTATGCAAAGTTTTAACAATTAATTTAATCTCATTTACATTAAAATCCCTGGACATCATCCCGTCCAGCCACCTGGATTCAGAAACACTTGGCAGTAGCCAATGATGCCCATGTTCTGTTTAGCAGCAGACATGTCTTAATGAAAACACAGAATCGTCTTTAAAACATGCTTTTATTGTGAAAAAGTAATAAAATAATAAAATATTGTTTTTCTTAGTCTTAATTTCAGCTTACATTGAAAACAAAACTCCACACATACGAGTCAGCTCAACATGAACGTAAATCTGTTTATCATAAACAGCTAATCAGCATCATCACCTTCTGCTTTAAAGCACGGCAGAGGAGGACTCATGCTACTGCAGGAACGTTGCAGGCGTCGAGTTAATCATGAACTCCTCCTGACCCAGAAGTAGCTTAGAGAGACTAAAACAAAGGAACAATACTTTAGCTCCTCTTTGGATTTCAGAAAAGTGTTTCAGGTGCATCAGGAAGCGGTTCGGCCTCCAGGTCCGGTTGTTCCCATCGAGAAAACCATCAAATGACATGGAGTTCGACTCAAACACAGTTAGAAATGAACCTAACATGTTTTCTGACAAAGTGCAGAATAAACTTTATAAAGTTCATCTAGAGCTGCTCACCTTCTCAACCTTATTGGTTGAAACGTGACGATAAAATAGTTCAGACATCCGGGTTTTCTTTTCATTATTTCAAAGACGATGGATTTTTAAATTGTGAATCTGAAGCGTTAAAAGTGTTAAAAATTACTCAAACATTCTCTGAACTCAAACTGAATCACCCAACAAATAACTCAGTTAAGGAAGTGAACAAATATATGGTTGCTATATAAAAATGACTTTTTTTGAACTAATCTCTGGTTTAACTTTGGAGCTTCTAATAATAAAATACCTTCTGTTACTTCTTTGACAGGAAAGTGCTTTCATGTCTTTAAGGTGACATCAAGACTTTATTGGTGTGAAACATCCTAGAAAAATATTTCTTAATCTCTTTGGACTGCATGCCATAAATGACGGGATTCAAGGCACCGGGAACAATGTGAAACAAAACGGCTGCGATCTTCTTTTCCTCTGCGTAGTCAGGGAAGCGCTGCAGAATAATGATGATTATTCCACTGACGGCCAGGATCAGATACACCAGCAGGTGCGTGGCGCAGGTCTTCAGTGCTTTCCTGTTCAGAGTTGCGCTCTTGCTGGTCAGACAGACGACGGTGATCTTGGTGTAAGTCACCACCATGCTGCCGATGGAAGCGGTGAACAGCACCCCGGTGAAGGTCAGGCCGTACATGTTGTTGATGAAAACATCCTCGCACGAGAGCAGAAACAGCGAGGCGTTGTTACAGTACAGGCTTCTCATGAAAGTTCTGCAGCGGCTCAGCCGCACCGTCAGGCCCAGAAGGATCCCGACCAGAACCAGCGCCGCTCCCCAGGAAGCAGCCGTCAGCTGCGTCACCATCCTGTTGGTCATTATGGCAGAGTAGCGCAGAGGGTTGCCGATGGCCACGTACCTGTCGAAGGCCATGGCCATCAGCACCGTGTGGCAGGTGGTGCTGAACATGTGGCTGATGAAGGCCTGGAGGACGCACTCGTAGTAACCGATGAGGCGGTCCGCGGGCGGCCGCATGACGTCCAGCAGCACGCGGGGCAGCACGACTGAGTTCCCGAAAACGTCGTTGGCCGTCAAGCTACAGAACAGGAGGTACATGGGCTGGTGCAGGCTCCTATCTACACACACCAGGACGGCAACCCCGACGTTTGCAACAATGATAAACACATAGGAGAGAAGAATGGAGACGAACGCAACATATCTGGATCCACCGGAGACGTTTAGACTCTCCAGCTGCAGCGTGAAGCTGTTGTAGACGTAGCCCTGCTCCGACCTGAAAGAAAAGTTTCTGCGTGATTGGAACTGTTCAACATGTCATGGAAAACAACTACTATGTAAAATCACTCAATCAGGTTTATTCATGAATCGTGAACAACTCAGACAGCTTGTAGGAGAATCAATGATGAAGTAAGTCTGGATGGAAAGCTCTGCCAGGCAGAGACAACACATGAGTTTTATACAAAATGGATGAAGAATCCAAAGCCTGGGAAACAGACTGGTTCAACCTTCTACATGTAACCTAAATACTTTTAACTTGGTGGGAAAATACAGAAATAAATATGTAGCAATACAACTAGCAGGTGTGACCTTATTGTAATTTTTCCACATCAATCACAAACAAACTTTGCTGCAAACATCACACAGTGAAAGCTCCAACCTGACAACATGAACCTTTAAACAAGTGTTGTAAAATAATTACTTGTTGTTCACGATGATCCTCCAGTCTTTGTGACCGTGTGTGTCTGTGTCGAAGCTGAAGGTTTCCATCATGAAACTTCTTTAAACTGATTTTACTGCCAGTGCCTCAAATCCCACAAAAACAACACAGGAGAATAAACACTGCACTAATAAAAACACATTTAATAATCGACTCATGAAGGACAACATTAATTTGTCCGTGCTCTTCCTCACATGTCTTCCCTTTTTCTTCCTGTAAGGAATCAGACATCTGAGATTTAAAAAGACTGCTGAGCTCAGAGGGAGCTGCTCTTCACACAGAGTATTATGGGATGGATCTGGGGGAAGGAACCCTGGCAACCAGTGGCTCCATGTTAACCTTGTTCACTGAAAAGCTGTGTTGAAACGTCTGTGGGTTTGTTTGTTTTTTTTTCTACCAGTACAGATCTGTACAAGCTGCTAATGTTGTACAGCTTCATCAAACCTTTGTGACGACAGGCAGAAACTTTGTTATGATTTTATCATCTCATCTTTCAAGCTTTATTATTCAGTGAGGCAACATTAACCGTCATGCTTTTAAACAGTTTTGTTTATATCACACCTCTGACTTTTAGGTGACCTTTAGTGAAATAAACAAAACTATTGGAGTTAAAATTTATAAACTTTATTAGAGGTTTATATGATACCAGGAAACAGATAAAACCTGCAACCGTAACTTTTTTAGTGGCTCGTTCTTCTTCTTCTTCTCTTCGTTCTTCTCCGACTATCATGTCCCTCTTTTACAACCACAGCTGACATGGTTCTTGTCAGCAGCAATAATAGTTTTTAATAAAGTTTGTCAAAGAGTTCGTAGTGTTATAAGGAAACACTATAAAAATCACCTTGAGAAAAGTTCTGAAAGCAGGAACTGATTCACTGACTTTATTTGTGTTTTCCTTGAGCTGGAAGAAAAGAAAAACAAACCAGGGGAGTCTGTATGTTCAGATGTGATCTGGTTCGCTTTGGAAACAGATTCAGTAAATAGATGTGACTTTTTCTCAGCCAGTCTGGACTGATTTTAATTGATCGAGCAGATTAATTATTTATGGACGATTGGTGTAACTTTGTGGAGCCTGATCACATTCAGAAACACAAACACACGTTGGCGATGGGAAGACGGAGCCATGCAGGCCGTGCTTGCTAACCTGCTTTATCCCGATCACTGACCTTTGACCCCTCCGCTATGGAACATATCTGTTAATTTGTTGCCTTTGGCTGCATCCTGCATTGACTTGCTTTGATCACAGGTTTTTCAAATTCAAGTCTTCTTCTCTCCTTTGATTAACTGATGAATTTATTCTACTCCTCAAATTGGGACGGTTTGCTCACAGAACATTAGACCGACCCAGACTGATGTTTCACTGCCTATAAAACACCAAACTGGCCCTGAAGGCAGCACTAACGTCATTCATAGAGGTGGAACAAGAACAGGTTCCAAACCAGAGTCCATTTGGGATCAGACCGGTCGTTTAGGAAACCCGCTCTGACCCCTGCTGAACGGTTCTCCTTCAGTAACAGTCAGCTCTTCAACACGTCTGACATATTTAAAACATGTCAGACAAACACACAGGTAAATGAGAGCAGGTTGAAGTGAGCTGAGGTCTGTCATGAAGAGGCAGCTGGTTGGACACTGGGAAAGGTTCATTATCAAGGTCACTGTGAGACGTTTTATTTTTAACAAACTGGTTCAAATAACAACTGGAAGGAAAGAAAAATATTATATAGCATCTTTGAATTTTCTCTGATTTTATTGATGATAAATTAAAAAAAACACTCGGTTTTACTGCGTTACATTATTGTGAGCTACTGGTCATATTTATTTATAAATAGTGCTTTTGAAATAAATATTTATCGTAAGACAGAGAGTCAGTTCTTGTGAGCGGTTCTGGTGGAAAACCGCTTGACGATGCTGGAGCGCAGCTCCTTACTGACCAGCCCGTAGATGATGGGGTTGATGGCCGGAGGGACCATGATGAACAGGATGCTAAGAAACTTCTTCATGTTTTTACTGGTGTCTGGAAATCTGTAGCTAATGATGATAATCAGCGAAGCTATTTCATAAAACACATAAACCACCAGGTGTGACGCACAAGTCTGGAAGGCCTTGGTTCGGATGCTGCTGTCGGTCCTGCCCTGCTTCAGAGCAGCTCTCAGGATCCCGATGTAGGAAAACGCGATGATGATGAACATCCCGGTACTCACAAACCAGGTCATGGCTAAACCTGTAAAAACACAGAACGGCAAAGAATTACAGTAAATAAATGTTAGTGACGGAGCAGAGACTGTTCTGCTTTATGAGGCGGTGTTACGTCCTGATGTTTTCCTGAACTGAAGTATGCGTTTCATCGATTAAAATACTTTATTTACACTGACCATAGATGTCACTCATGGGAGTGGGTGTGCAGGCCAGGTTCAGGATGCCCCGGTTGCTGCAGTAGACATGTTGGACCAGATGGCCGCACAGCGGGACGTTCATGTGGAAGGAGAAGAGCACAGCGATGAGCAGCAGAGCAACGATCCAGGCCACAGCGCAGCAGCTGTGCAGCCGAGCCGAAGTCATGATGGAGTGATACCTGAGAGGTTCACACACTGCCACGTACCTGCAGGGAGACACAGCTGTCAGGGAGCAAAACCCTCACACACAAATTTATTCTAAAGGACCAGGCGAAATATATGGGGGTGTAGCTCGACCTGTGGGATATGCACACCAACTATCAATGAGTCTAGAAACAGAATACATACATGCGAATATCTTTTTTTGAAAATGTAAAAAAACACATCAGTTACTTGACAACAATGAATTGAACACAGAAATCAGTCATTTAGCAGCAGCTGCGTCCTTCAGACAAAGGCTGCTGCCCTGGTTACAGCCTTACTAAAACATTCAGATACCTGAATGTTCCTGAAACATTAAAGAAAGGAATGTTTCTCTCTCTGAAGGAAAACAGGAAGAGCACGTTGAATGACAGAGCAGTGAAATGTTCAGGAATTAGCAATAAATATGAGATACATCACAAAACAACATAAACAGTAAGATATGAACTGGTTCACCCCCTCACCTGTCAATAGCCATCACTCCCAGAATGGTCTGCACTGCAACTCCGTATGTGTGAACACAGAAACCCTGAGCAATAGCTGGGAGGTAGCCGATCTTCTTCTGCCCCGTCAAGAAGTGCATCATGAGGCTGGGAAACACCGCCGTGGCGCCCAGCAGGTCACAGACCACCAGGTGGCAGATCATCACAAACATGGGTCTGTGCAGGCTGCGGTCCGTCACGATGACACAGATCACCACACCGTTCCCCAGCAGCACCACCATGTAGGCAAACAGGGCCAGGAAGAAGAGGAGCGGACCATGTCCTGGTGGAACGTCGAAGCCCTCCAGTTCAAACACAATCGGCTGCCTGAGAGGAGTGAATGTTAGGTTCTCCATGCACACGAGTACGAGCCTGTCAAAAATCAGAAAGATGACACCAACCAACAATATTAAAGTGACAACAAAACAACCTGCAATAAACTAAAAGATTATAAAGATATAATAACTATACTGCTATTTTCATAAGAAGCTGATTAAACGTCAGCAAAACCAACAACCTTTAACATCCAGTGAAGCACATCAGAGGGTCTCCTGTTGGTTGGCAGAGCCCTGATCATGGAGGAGTGTGTTGTCCATTTAATGTTTTCACTTTTAAAGCCGCCTGCTGTCAGTAGCACCATGGAAACACTGCAGCCTCTCCCTACCTGCAGCCTGAACCTGCATCCCTGAGTCAGGCACCAACAGTAAACTTCATGATTGCACAATCACTGACAATGTTCCAATTTATGAACCGTTGTGACCGAGACAAGAATTTAAATCTTGTTTTGCTGAAATCCTTCATTTTTAATTCCATCCATCCATCCATCCATTTTCTTTACACCCTTCTTCCTTAATGGGGTCAGGAGGGTTGCTGGTTCCTCTCCAGCTGCGTTCCGGGCGAGAGGCAGGGTTCACCCTGGACAGGTCGCCAGTCTGTCGCAGGGCAACACAGAGACATACAAGACAAACAACCATTCACACACACACTCACACCTAGGGAGAATTTAGAGAGACCAATTAACCTGACAGTCATGTTTTTGGACTGTGGGAGGAAGCTGGAGAACCCGGAGAGAACCCACCATGCACAGGGAGAACATGCAAACTCCATGCAGAAAGATCCCGGGCCGGGAATCGAACCCAGGACCTTCTTGCTGCAAGGCAACAGCTCTACCAACTGCGCCACTGTGCAGCCCCTCATTTTTAATTCACTTGACTTATTTTTATTTACTTGTCGAGTTAATCCAGTTAACTGATTGACATGACTGGTTCGTTTAATAGTTTTTAGGTTTGTGGTTGGAGTTCGTCCTGTGATCGGCTGCTGGTGTTCATGTGACCCAACCGGTGGCACCTTCAGAGGGTGCATGTCTGAACGTATCGTGAAGCACTTTGGACTTGATAAAGACTATTTACCACGGCCTTCTGTGGCTTTATTTCTTCGGTCTGTTCTGTACCTTACATTACTTAAGCTTTCTGAAGAAAAACAGAAAAAGAATAATTCACATTTTAATGTCCAGGCCCACAGCATGCCGGACAATATCAACCTGCAGCTCAAACTGCAGAGGCCAGATTTGCTCCAGTAGTGGCTGAAACTCCCATGAAAAGTACCTTCCTTTATGCATTAACTTACTTCAGACAAACTATGTCCACAGCTGTAGCTCATTTCTAAGGCATCCCAAAGCATCTTCTGGGAGGGATTCATGGCCTCATCTGGATCCTCTCAGGGTGAAGGAGCAGAGGCTCTACTCTGAGCCCCTCCTGGATGACTGAGCTTCTCTCTGTAAGGGAGAACCCAGACACCCAGCAGAGAAAACCCATTTCAGCTGCTTGTATCCGTGACCCAAAGCTCATGACCATAGATGAGGGTATGAATGTAGATCGACGGGTAAATTGAGAGTTTCTCCTTTTGGCTCAACTCTCTCTTCGCTAGGATAGAGCAGCTCAAGTCCAACTCAAGTCCATGACCTCGGTTCTGGAGGCACTGATCCTCATCCCGACCGCCTCACACTGGGCTGCGAACCACTCCAATGAGAGCTGTAGATCATGACCCGATGAAGCCAGTAGGACCACATCATCCGCAAAAACCAGAGACGGGATCCTAAGGCCACCAAAGCGAATCTCCTCAACACCTTGGCTGGTCTGGAAATTCTGTCCATGAAAGTAACGGAGACAATCTGTGACAAAAGGAAGCCTTGGCCGAGTCCAACTCTCACTGGGAGCCGTTCCTTGTTCATTGATAGTGTCATACTTTTACAATGTAAAGTGTCTTGAACTGTTGCTGAAATCTTATATAATCTGGACAACCACATAAATTCTGGTAAAAACCATTTTAGTACCATCTTAGGACAGTGGTGCAGGAATTTAGTTTATTTTCATAGATGAACAACTGTGAACATTTTCCTCTCAGAGAAGGTTCCCTTGTTGTTATATAACACAGGGCTACATGAGGGTGGTACAGCTTTGACCATGAAGCCTTTGACAATACAGTCATTGTTTAGAATGATGCCAGTATCTTCAGATCACAATAAAACATCCATTTTTAAAACATCAGTGAACATATGGTTTCAGTCTCAGGCCTCCACCATGTTCTTCCTCCACAGCAAGGTTGGCATCTGCAACTCACAATGACTGTAAGAGGATTACACTTTTTAGTTTTTCCATTTTGTTTTTGCAAACTTGTTTAAGGTCCCCGTGTTTACAAAAAAAAATCAACAATGTAATTAATTCAAGTTTCTAGATTCCATTTTTCATCAGCACCGTCCAACCAAAGCGTCTGTTAAAAAGAAAAAACGTTGTAACAGCCTTTAAATAAACTAAATAAACATTAAAATGCTGAAACTTCAAAGTACAGAGAAAAACTCAGTGATTTAAAATATCTGATAGTTTCATAAAATAGAGGACAATCAATAAATTCAATTTAAAGTTTTGAGAAACTGACACATTACTTGCTTTAAATTTGAGAATGAAAGCATCAACAGTGATTCAGAGACTCTTACTCTGGATCGGTATTTATAACTTTATTTTTACATATAGTGAAACTGAAGCTGCTCACCGTCAACAAAATAATGCTTTTCTTTCAAGTGTCACTTTTTATTTTAGCTACTTGTGGGATACTGGGGAAGATGAAACCAGTTACAGATGATGGAGCTTTTATTTTGTCCTTCATTTTGACATCCTGCCTCTGCAGCAGCTCATTACTGCTTGGTTTTCACTTTCTGCAGACAACAGATCCCAAACAGACCTGTTTGTACAACATTGCATTATTACTAGTTACTGTTCCTCCAACATCTTAGAAATATAACAATGTGACAAAATAAGTCAGTTCTTGTGAGCGGTTCTGGTGGAAAACCGCTTGGCGATGCTGGAGCGCAGCTCCTTACTGACCAGCCCGTAGATGATGGGGTTGATGGCCGGAGGGACCATGATGAACAGGATGCCGAGAACCTTATTGATGTTTTGGGAGGAGGATGGAAATCTGTAGTTAACGACTATAATCAGTGTGGCCAATTCATAGAAGACATAAACCACAAGGTGTGATGCACAAGTCTGGAAGGCCTTGGTACGGATGCTGCTGTCGGTCCTGCCCTGCTTCAGAGCAGCTCTCAGGATCCTGACGTAGAAATAGGAGATGATGATGAACGTCCCTGTACTCACAAACCAGGTCATGGCTAAACCTGTAAGACACAGAGAGTTACAAGACCAATGAAATTCATGCAGCTATCAGAAGTGGGAACTGTTTCAGTAAAATGAGCTTTTTGCTGTTCCAGTTTTACTCTGATGGTTGTCTGCTTCTGGTCGCTCATTTGCACTGACCGTAGATGTTGCTGATAAGAGGCGGAGCGCAGGCCAGATTCATCATGGACTTATTGCTGCAGTAGACGTGCTGAATGATTCGACTGCAGTAAGGGAGATTTATGTGGAAGGAGAAGAGCACAGCGATGAGCAGCAGAGCAACGATCCAGGCCACAGAGCAGCAGCTGTGCAGCCGAGCCGAAGTCATGATGGAGTGATACCTGAGAGGTTCACACACTGCCACGTACCTGCAGGGAGACAGCAAAAAACACACTTCTGTCTGCACTATGCATATTATTGTAGGATAGTAGTTTAACTCTTGGACAATAGAAGAAAATGTCAACATGTTAGCACACAGAAAAAGTTAATACAAACATGGATACCTGTCAATAGCCATCACCACCAGGATAGTGTGCATTGCAACTCCGTATGTGTGAACACAGAAACCCTGAGCAATAGCTGGGAGGTAGCCGATCTTCTTCTGCCCCGTCAAGAAGTGCATCATGAGGCTGGGAAACACCGCCGTGGCGCCCAGCAGGTCACAGACCACCAGGTGGCAGATCATCACAAACATGGGTCTGTGCAGGCTGCGGTCCGTCACGATGACACAGATCACCACACCGTTCCCCAGCAGCACCACCATGTAGGCAAACAGGGCCAGGAAGAAGAGGAGCGGACCATGTCCTGGTGGAACGTCGAAGCCCTCCAGTTCAAACACAATCGGCTGCCTGAGAGGAGTGAATGTTAGGTTCTCCATGCACAGCTGGACAGCTCTGTGGAACACAAGCAGATTAAAGGCCCCTGTACATTAAACTGCTATAAAAACACAAAGTAAGTTCATCTTTGCAAAAGCATCAATAAATAGGTTGCAGCTCTCCTTGGTACAGATTGTGAAATAATACCTGAAAATTAAACACCACTTAATGAAAGATCTTAGAGATGCTGAAATCTTCATGAAAAGCATCAACAGAAAACAACGAAGGTGATGTTAAACACTGAAGAGAGGATTTCCACGTCTGATCTCGTTGGAGCGTCAGTGTGGCTCCGTCCTTCAGGAGGTTTTCCATTTAAATCATTTCATATCTGCTGGTTTCCCAGAGCACCACCTCTTCCTGCCTCTCAGCCAACAGCAATACGCTTTAATGTTATTCCATTTTTAGAGGACAACGTTCAAATTTACTCTCTCTGTGTTGTCAGCTACAGCTTGATTGAGTGCAGCTGTTCCTTGTTTGAACCCACCTGTGTTCCTTGTTCTTTGTCGGTTCCTCATCTTGTCCTGTTTAGTGCGTCTAGCTTTGTCTGCTGTCTTTAGTTTGACTACCAGTTGCTACCAGAGATTAGCTACTAGCTCACTTCACTCTGTGCTGCCTGGATTTTTGGATTGTTCTTCATTAAATCTCCATTTTCTCTCCATAACCTGTGTCTACTGCGTCTACCTCACCATCTCATATGTTATTGTCTCAAATCATGACAATAACTTTATTTGTGATAATCGGATTGGCTTGTTTTGTCTCATAGAAACCTGGCTGTAACAAGATTTACGTTAAATCAGCAAACCGCTTTTAATTCTTCTACATTCCTTGTAGTACAGAGGTTGGCAGAGGAGTAGAAGCTATTTTTCAGATTATTAATCCTGTACCTGGCTACCGTTCTGTTGAACACTTTAGTCTTCAAGTAATTCCCAATCCTTTTTCTCTTGTCCTCAGACTTTCGCTGATTTGTGGCATTGAGTGTGAATAAATAGCAGAACTTCTCCAAAACCCTGCTGTAAACTCAACCATTGAGTTTATTTTAACTGAATTCTCCATACCTGAGAAAATATCATTATATTAGATCTTTTTCAAACACATAACAAATTTTAAAGAATCTCTTCCATGTTCAATTTCATCAATATCAGACAAAAGATGTAATCTCCAGCTCTTCACAGATTGATGATCTAGTTCATATCATTTCTTCCTTATTGCATGTGGCGTTAGACAATGTTGCCCATTAAAAATGAAGATATGTATCCAACAGCAGTTGGGTCACAGGTTGAAATATGAGTCGTTTTCCTCTCCTCGTGTTTTGTGTTTGTTGTGCATACAGCAAACACAGAAACTACAGCAGTTACATGAACAAACAAGCCTGTGTGATAATTAAACAATTATATGCAAAAATGTGAGTCTGCTCTTTCAAAGACAAAAATCTATGAATATCTCAACATGGATCCAAAGACAAAGACTCTTCTTCCAGTAAAGCCTAAAATCCTTTGATAACAAAGTTTCTCTGGTAAATTTATGTGTGGTTGAAAAAATGATTCTATGCTTCAGTTTAGGATTTAGTATCCATCTTGAGTTAAAATTGGCACCCAGACGTAAGTAAAACCAGGCTTATGAGGTTATGGTGCGACAGAAATGTCCAGGCAGGAACTGGAGGCAGTTTGAGGCTCTCAGCTGCGTAATTTGGGTGAAAACGCTTCGCCTCTCTGGTCTGGCTCCACAGACAAACTGTGAATGCTCCGGTTGCTGAAGGCCTTTCTCCCGAACCATTCATGGTTTATTTCTGGTACCAGACCCAGTTTCACAGATGTCAATAGGACATGCGAGGCGGGGAATCCGTTTCCATGGTTTAGTTGACGGTGGTAATGAATCGTTTACAGTGACATCATTTAACCGACATGTCAGTTTGCTCAAAAGGAGAGGAGGGCGCTCCTTCATCTTAGACTGAAACTTTAGTTCTCTGCTGTTCAGGTGATCGCCGGCATACACTGTGTAAAGAAAAATGATTATTTCTAATGCTTTAAACAGTTAATCTTATGTCATGTGTAAAAGGTATCTTCAATATTCTATGTTGTATGAATTTCTTTGTTTTAAACAGATATTGTGTGAAGAATTTACAGTTAAATTATCCAGCAGAGTAAATGTCAAAGGTCAGGAACTAGATGCAGATCAAAGGAGATCTTTTAGGATTGTTATCAGGGCTCAGGAAGCCACGAAATTAGCATCTATTGCAGGGCAGAAGCCGATTGGGTTCACAGAACATCAAAGGTTTCCCAGAACCACATCTGACATGGTTTAAACTAAAATACAACATAGAATGTTGAGATCATTAACATTTAATTTCTAAGACATTTTCTAAGTATTAATAGCAAGTTTTTAACCAAAGTGCATTATCTAAGTTTAGAATGGTGAATGCTGAATGTATTTGAAAATTGTACTGTCTATGATAATATCTGAACCAAATGGAAATTGTTTAAATGAAAATGTGTTGTTTAGTATTAGAAAACTGTTCAGGATGTATGTGATAAGGCAAGGATTCAAATCTTTGGAGAGGCTCAATGCAAAACTAGGTTTGTGAAGATAATCTTTCCTTAAACTAAATTACTTGATTTGGCCGGGAGACACTCCGAATTTCACAGGTAGCTGTGAAGTCTTGTTGTATGCTTTTATTTGCCCAAATGGCCCGGGGGGACGGAAGACCAGGACGCAGCTGCCCCTGCTCCTTTGTCCTCTCGGAAACCAAATGGCCTTTGATCTTTTGCGTAAATTAGGGAGGCTCTAAGTTTTTCTGAGTCTCCAAGGAAACTTCCAATTGGTCATACAGAGCTACGCCTTGATTGAATACATTAACAAGGAGAGAAACGCCCTCACTATAAGAGATCGAACGCAGTGATAATAATTCAGAAAGCTGCACTGTTTTGCGTTTTTGCATCAGCCTTCTCCAAAGACGCGTCTTTGCCCCTTTTTGTATTCTTTGTCTGTCTCAGGTAATGAGTCTGTATCTTGGCTGCTTTGCAGCTCATGTTGTTACTTCATTGTGGTTTCCTATGAGATTAAACGCTGTAACTCTGTGACGTCATCACGCATCGTTGCTCCTGATTGGCACACGCGGCTCGCCAAGAAGAACTTGGGATCGGAGGAAATAAAGAGAGCCAAGCTTTTTCCAAATTAAGCTAACTTAGTAACTTTTTTTCTTCAACAACTGATTCTTTACGTTTCATTTTGTTACCTTTTTGTTTGCATTCTGTAACATATCTTAAAAGTTTTATAGCTTGTACTGAGCATCAATATAACATGTTAGTCGCTAAATCTTTCACAGTTTAATCTGCTTGTGTTCCACAGAGCTGTCCAGCTGTGCATGGAGAACCTAACATTCACTCCTCTCAGGCAGCCGATTGTGTTTGAACTGGAGGGCTTCGACGTTCCACCAGGACATGGTCCGCTCCTCTTCTTCCTGGCCCTGTTTGCCTACATGGTGGTGCTGCTGGGGAACGGTGTGGTGATCTGTGTCATCGTGACGGACCGCAGCCTGCACAGACCCATGTTTGTGATGATCTGCCACCTGGTGGTCTGTGACCTGCTGGGCGCCACGGCGGTGTTTCCCAGCCTCATGATGCACTTCTTGACGGGGCAGAAGAAGATCAGCTACCTCCCAGCTATTGCTCAGGGTTTCTGTGTTCACACATACGGAGCTGCAGTGCAGACCATTCTGGGAGTGATGGCTATTGACAGGTGAAGAAATGTTTCAGGTGTGAGAACATTTTGAACTGCAGGGATGCAAGTTTAGTTTAGTTTTTAATGTTCAGATTTTGCATTATAGGAGCATTTGGTGGGTAAGTACATTTATTAAAGTTACATTTAACTTTAATAAATGTACTTAATAATGAAATGGTTGGATTGTATGTTATATTTCACCTCAAAGAGGAACGTCTCTTTCTTTAAATGTTTATTTTAACAGAAATAAATTCAAAACAGGTAAATGTCAAATACAAATGGATCTTAATGGGATCCCTGACAATAATAGAATAGAACAGAATTCAACTTTATTGTCACAAGTACAAGCAACGAAATGTAGTTTGCATCCATCCAGAAGTGCTATACAGGATATAAATATTTATTTACAGGTGTACAAGACTAAATATAAATATAAATATAAATATAAATATGGGAGTCATATGCACAGATTATACAGAATATACAAGAATGTTAGGAAATGGATTATATACATTAGTAGGATTATAATACCAGATAGATAATGGCAGATAAGATTTACAGATTGTGTGTGTGACGAAAACAGTCTGTGGTGTGTGTGTGTGTGTAGGGGGGGTGCATGTGCGTGTGTGTGGGCGTGTGTATGGATGTGTGTGTGTGGATGTGTGTGTGTGTGTGTGTGTGTGTGTGGATGTGTGTGTGTGTGTGTGTTCTTGCTGTCCAGGTGAGAAAGGACAGAGTGCAGAGCTATGGAGACTGCATCCTCTGTGCTCCTGTTCTGCCTGTATGCAAATTGGTGGAGGTCTAGTGTGGGAGGGAGACAGGATCTGAGGTGTGCTAGGACCAGCTGCTCCAAGCACTTGGTGATGATGGGGGTAAGGGCTGCCGGGCGGTAGTCATTGAGTCTGGTTGGGTTGGGATTCTTGGGGATTGGGACGATGGAGGTAGACTTGAAGCAGGTCGGTCCCACAGCGCGGGCCAGGGACAGGTTGAAGATGTCCGTCAGCACTCCTGCCAGCTCCTCAGAGCACGTTCTGAGGACACGTCCAGGTATGCCATCAGGACCTGCAGCCTTGTGGGATTTAATCCTGCTCAGAGCCGCTCCTACGTCAGTGGGGAGGAAAGTCAGTGGCTGTTGGCCTGGGGTGGTAGCTGCTTTGGTATTCCCTCTCTTAAACAAGCACAGAAGTTGTTACGTTTGTTGAGGAAGGAGACATCAGAAGAAGCGGGGGTGATATTAGGGTTCTTGTAGTCTGTGAGAATCTGAAGGCCTTGCCAATAACAGTTTAGTTTAAACATTGCTCCCTGACAGCTGTGTCTCCCTGCAGGTACGTGGCAGTGTGTGAACCTCTCAGGTATCACTCCATCATGACTTCGGCTCGGCTGCACAGCTGCTGCGCTGTGTCCTGGATCGCTGCTCTGCTGCTCATCGCTGTGCTCTTCTCCTTCCACATGAACGTCCCGCTGTGCGGCCATCTGGTCCAACATGTCTACTGCAGCAACCGGGGCATCCTGAACCTGGCCTGCATTCCCACGCCTGCCAACAACATCTACGGTCTGGACATTTACTAAGAGGGAAGCTCTGTGTTTGATCAGAACCTGTAAATGAAAATGTTTGAGTTGTCTTGCCTGTGTTTTTCAGGTCTGGCCATGACCTGGTCTTTGAGCACCGGGGTGTTTGTCATCATCGCTTTTTCCTACATCAGAATCCTGAGTGCCTCCTTCAAACGGCGGCGTACCGACAGCAGTGTTCATTGGAAGGCCTTACAGACGTGTGTGCCTCATCTCGTCGTGTATGTCCTCTATCAGATCGCCTCAGTTATCGTCATTGTCAGTCTCAGGTTTCCCTCTGTCTCCCAGAACATCAGGAAGTTCTTTAGCATCCTCATCATCATCGTTCCACCAGCTCTCAACCCCATCATCTACGGACTGGTCAGCAAAGACTTACGATCCGGCATTACGAAGCTTTTCTCCATGCAAGTCATGAGAGTGTGTCACAAGCAGTGACACACAGAAACACCAAAATGATCGAACCCTGCAGAACACGCTGGGTGTTGTCTTCTCTTTTGGATCTCAAAGAGAAGACTCTATAAAGAGTTTGTGAACTCTTCATAGAGACTTTAAGGTTCGGCATGTTGAATCAAACCAAAGCTGTCGAGTATCACACAGTTTTTGTCCCTCTGTCTTCAGGCTTGGCAACAAAGATATTGAAATCTCCCACAGTTATTAAGCAGTTCATAATAATCAATGAATATTTATTATAATAAATGAATATAATGTCCTCATATTTTGGGGTTTTGTACAGAGTTAGTGTCGCCGCTCATAGACTTTTACCTCAAATATTCAAGAGTCAAATTTTCCCAGAAAATCTTTTTACAGTTAATGAATCATAAAAACTGCAGCCACCTCTGCCTCTCTTTTATATTTTCCATTCTTACTTAAAAACGTGTAATTAGAAGATGCTGCCACAATTAGTACTACTGATTCATCCAACAATGTTTCTGTTGGAAACATGGCTTCATACAGAGCCAAACATGAGATCACTAATATTCTCAGTGATGAAGTCATGAAGCAGAAGCTGATAATGATCTTATTTTTAACAGAGGCAGTTTCAGTGACTTTCTGCTGGATAATTGCTCCACTTGAGGTTTCTTCAGATAAATCTGAGCTTTGACTTTTGACTGATGCATTGAGTTTGTCCTGCTTTCTATTAATGTTCTCTCAGTGATCTGGATTCAGACTGTCCTGTATCGTGCTGCCGGAGGCCAGACGCTTTCTGGAAGAAAATAGATGCTAACCTAATGTCTCTCTTCAAAATCAATCAATGAATCAATCGATCAACAAATTGATTCTTTTTTTCCAGACACACAAAAGGATCATGATGAAACATGTTCTCACTGTACGATCATTGGCTTTTCTCTGCGTGGCTGTGTGACCAAGAAATCCACTTCTGAATGTTTGGATAAACCAGCAAAGAAGAGACTCTGTTCTGTTCTCCTTTAATTTGAAATAAACAGACCTGGAAAGTCAAATAAAATGTGCTTTATTATTTCAATGAGTGCCAGGTTTAAACACAAAGCAGTTTGTTGATGGTTTTATGTGTCATGCTGGGTAAAAAGGCTTCCACATTTTCTGCCACCTGGAATAGTAAACTGAAGGATGTAAAGTTATCACCTCTTATTACCTTCAATCCAGTATGAAGGACATCAGATGTCTCACCTCCTGGTTCTGAACCTTTGTTTAGTTAAACACAGTCTCTTGGTTGTGTGTTGTGTGTATTTGGTCTTGTATTTTGGATTTGCTGCTTGTTGCTGCTGTCTTGGCCCCGTCACTCTTGGAAAAGAGGGTTTTAAACTCAGTTAACTTATTTCCCTGGTTAAATAAAAACATGCATACACACCTCTATCAGTCACAGACACCAAATGACACAACCTATCGCCTTTTCCTACATCAGAATCCTGAGTGTTTCCTTAAAACAAGGCAGAGCAAACAGCAGCATCCGCAGCAAGGCTGTTCAGACCTGCGCTCCACACATCATTGTTTACGTTCTTTTTCAGATTGCTTCACTGATTGTGATTTTGACTCAGAGGTTCCCCTCTCTTTCCCAAAACATAAAAAAGTTCCTCAGCATCCTCATCTTTATCGTTCCCCCGATCATCAACCCCATCATCTATGGACTGGTCAGTAAAGACCTGAGGGTCAGTTTTATCAAGCGTTTCTCAACCAGAGTGAGAAACAAAACGTAGCAGCTGATGATATATAACTCCTCTGGTGGAAATTATGCTTCTCATAGATGCTGTAAATGTTTAGAAATCTCATGATCTAAAAGGTTGTCTATAAACATTAGCACTCATATCCCTGAACGGCACTTTAAGTTGAGTTGGTGTTTCCATGGTGCCTCTGTGTTTGTAAATGTGTTGAAAACTTGTAGAAACCCTTAAAGGGACGCAGGTTTTCATCCTCCCCTCACAGCAATGTCAGCTCTCAGCAGAGAGGAGGCTGATTCTCTCCAACACACACAGAGTTGTAATTACTTTGTTATACAATCTCAGCTGCTGATGCTTTTGATGATACATTTTGTTCTTTGATGTTGTCTCCATTTAAGTCTCATTTGCATGATTTGGAGGTAATATGCTGTCATAGTTTTATGAGAACTGTAGCTATAGATTTGTGTTTTCATGTGTTACAGTGTGTCACTCTCAGAGTATAAACCTACCAACATTTCTATCATGTGAGGTTTTAATCTGTTCTGCTTCTTCAGGGCTGTGCTGCTTTGGATGGAGAACCAAACCTCGGTGATTCCTCTCAAACAGCCGATTGTGTTTGAACTGGAGGGCTTTGATGTTCCTCCAGGAAACGGACCGTTCTTGTTCCTGTTGGCTTTGCTGGCCTACATTGTGGTGCTGCTGGGGAACGGTGTGGTGATCTGTGTCATCATGACAGACAAGAACCTGCACAGACCCATGTTTGTGATGATCTGTCACCTCATGGTCTGTGACCTGCTGGGGGCCACAATGGTGCTTCCTCGCCTCATGATGGATCTGTTGATGGGGCTGAAGAAGATCGCCTACATCCCAGCCATCGTCCAGGCATTCTGCGCTCACACATATGGAGCAGCGATGCTGACTGTTTTAACTGTGATGGCCTATGATAGGTAAAGAAATATGTAAGAGCAGAGCAGTTCATGGTTCAAATGGTCTCTGTACGTTTTGACTGCAGACTCAAAAAAATGATTTCAGTTTAATCACAGAGTCAATCCTAATTATCAAACAGTGAAATAATCTCATTTTTGTCCTGCATTGACTGAATTATTGTCATTACATCTGAAATTTTAGTTACTGAAAAGTAAGTTTAGCTTTAGAAACTGCCTTCAATTTGAGGTTTGACGTTAAACAGTTTTAAAGACAGTATGTTTTTTTATCTTTAGGGGTTTTGTTCCCTGACAGCTGTGTCTCCCTGCAGGTACGTGGCAGTGTGTGAACCTCTCAGGTATCACTCCATCATGACTTCGGCTCGGCTGCACAGCTGCTGCGCTGTGGCCTGGATCGCTGCTCTGCTGCTCATCGCCGTGCTCTTCTCCTTCCACATGAACGTCCCGCTGTGCGGCCACATAATCCCTCTAACATACTGCAGCAACCGGGGCATCCTGGACCTGGCCTGCATTCCCACTCCCATCAGCAACGTCTACGGTCAGTGATTCCCTCTTTCACAAGAGGAGAAGCATCATATTCCATTTCTGTCATTATTTAAGCCATGTCTTGTTTTTTCAGGTCTAGTGATGACCTGGACTTTAAGCACAGGGACCTTCATCATCATCGCCTTTTCCTACATCAGAATCCTGAGTGTTTCCTTAAAACAAGGCAGAGCAAACAGCAGCATCCGCAGCAAGGCTGTTCAGACCTGCGCTCCACACATCATTGTTTACGTTCTTTTTCAGATTGCTTCACTGATTGTGATTGTGAGTTACAGGTTCCCCTCTCCTTCCCAAAACATAAAAAAGTTCTTCAGCATCCTCATCTTTATCGTTCCCCCGATCATCAACCCCATCATCTATGGACTGGTCAGTAAAGACCTGAGGGTCAGTTTTATCAAGCGTTTCTCAACCAGAGTGAGAAACAAAACGTAGCAGCTGATGATATATAACTCCTCTGGTGGAAATTATGCTTCTCATAGATGCTGTAAATGTTTAGAAATCTCATGATTTCTCTAGACTCAGACTGATACGACTACTTACAGCTGTTGTGTTTAATGTTGCAGTGAACCACAAACTACTAAAGTCCATCACAAGAATATTAACCAAAAAATACAAAGAACACATGAAATTATAAATAATTTAATCCTGACTCACAGATTTAAATATTTTGACCTTACCTTGACCTTAAGCTGTTCAGACTGGTCAGACTGGTTAGACTGGTCAAACTGGTCAGACTGATCAGACTGGGACTCGGCTGCTGCTTTAAGTTTGTGTTGTAATCAAGAAATGCTTGATGTTGTTTACTTTGCTCCTTCTGTGATGTAATTTTGAGTTTGAACTGAAGTTTAAACTTGCAGAAGTTACATATAAAGTGGTACTGAAACTATTTTGGATTTGTCTAGTTTTTGTCTCCCCGGGTTCTCTGGTTCCCTTCCCCAGTCCAAAAACACGACTGTCCGGTTGATTGGTCTCTCTAAATCCCCCTGAGGTGTGGGGGTATGATAGTTTGTCCTGTCTGTCTCTGTATTTCCTTGTGATGGACTGGTGACCTGTCCAGGGTGAACCTGCCTCTCACCAGCTGACCGCTGGAGATCGGCACCAGAACCCCTCAGAACCACTCTGAGGACAAGCAGGTAAAGATAATAGATGGATGGATGTCTAATTTTCGAAGAAAATAAGTTCACCTTTATTTGCCTCAACCTCAAGTGTCTTATTTGTTTTTGTGTGAAACTTGAACGTTCACGTTGTGAAACCCAAAGAGATCCATGGAGGCAGTTTTGTTACAGTCAAACATTCGCTGATGAAAATACGACCCAAAGAAAGAGGGACACTTGGCTATGACTACTCATTCATTTCTCTTTCAGATGTATGACACGTAGCAAGACACTCCAACAACATCTAAACTGATCTGGGCCGTAACACCAGCAGACAAAATACTGCATGTGGAACGTTTTTTCTTTATTTATTACTCTCACATAAACTTGCAGCTGCACCATTAACCTGACAGACTACTTGAGAACCCAATAAGAAACTACAATTCTGCTAATCTGGAAAGTTTTATGAAATTTATTTATTTTTTTTAAAAGGCTACAAATCAAGATAAATAATGTTCCCATAAGTCAAGCGGGTCGTTTCACATACATGCTGATCTTTCATACTTTGGTCCTTAATCTTCACCCTGCTCAACTCCATTTGTTTGATTTGTACAATTGCATGTGTTGATTCACCACAGACATGAACTTTCCAGGTGCAGGGAAAAATATTTGATCATAAATGACTTTTTTTTACTTTTTAACTCCAGCCCAGGCTCATTTTCCACATGTTACACCGGGGAATAGGTAGGGTTTCAATAAATGGCCTGTTGACATTTGCTTTATGTTTGTCCCGGTTCTGAAATATGATAATTGACCCAAAATGCCCTGTTTTTTGGAGACTTGCCATTCATTAGAATAGGAGAAAATGCAAAGCAAATATCAATGAGCCATTTGGGAATAACTTGGCCACAATCCCAATGGGAATATTTCCCTACACTTTCCCTAAGAAAGTTTAATGTCAATCAAAATATATGACAAGTGTCCCTAACCTCCCTAGTTTGAATGACAAGTGAAATTCAAATATATATCACTTGTCATATATTAGAATTGATGAAGTGTAAGGCAAATGTCAATGGACCATTTGGGAATATGCTGGCAATTTGCCAGTTGCCATTCATTGGGTAAAAATGGCCGAATATTCCTCCAAATAATTGGTTCTGGACAGGACAGAGTTCAAGTTGTCAGATAATTGGAAACAAATGTTCCAGGTTTACCCAGGACATGGTGAGTCGTCCCTGGGAAAGGAATCTGGGCTCCATCTGAACAAGTTGAGTTTTCTATCCAATATTTGGAAACATAAAATATTAGAGCCATGCCTTGAGTTTGGGGGTAAGGAGCCTGGATGTCGGTTGTTTCCCGACTCCTGGACTTCAACTAGGACAGTGTTTCTCATTTCCTGTCCTCGGGGCCCCCCTGCCCTGCATGTTTTAGGTGTTTCCCTTCTGCCACACACCTGGATTGAATATGTGGGTGATGAACAGGCTTCTGCAGCACTAGATGGTCATGCAATCATTTGAATCAGCTGCTCTGGAGTAAAGATACATCTAAAACAAGCAGACCAGGGGGGCCTGAGGCCTGGAATTGAGAAACACTGATGTAGGAGGAGATTTGGCCTCAACTGGAAGTTCCCAGACATCCAAGGACCCATCCTTTGACAGACTGTACCCAGACAACAAGAACCTCTTTCTGGGAATGCATGGTCCATGTCCCCTTTGTTTCTTTGGACAATGGCAATTTAGGGACATTTGGCAAACATCACAATATTATAGCGTGTAGGAGAAATGGCTCGTTGTTATTTTCCATTCATTTTCTACCAATAGTATGTATGAAAAAAATGATACGCCAGATTTGTAGGGTCATGATGATCACTTGTTATTCTGGAGGTGAATAAAACTAACATAAAAGGCCAAACTGCTTCCCCTTATTTGATGTTGAACAATCAATCTGAGCCGTCTTCCCATCACCCTGGAATACATTTTCCCAAGGAGAGAGAGAGACGTTGGAACCGTCAATACTGAGATAAATCTTTCCATGAGATCTGAGTCCATGCGGTCCTGTGGCTTTGGCTCCACAAATACACAAAATGGACTAATTCATATCAGACACACTTGTAATGAAACTCATCTGACTCCTAATTATTAGATCAAATTCAAAACTACAGAATGTAATAATGATTCAGTCGAGTTTATTTCAAGAACACAGTAGTTAAAAATGTTTTACATTGTGAAAACGTTAAGACTTGCAGGGTCCAAAGAACCCCATCTTGTAGACAGCAAAAGAGTTTAAAACAGTTTATTGTTTCTGAGTTTTATATTTAAATTAATGAAGAGTTATATTTTTTGTAAACTGGTGAACATGGTGATGGTTTGTGGTTTTGCTGAACGAGTAGTTCAAACGTTTCTAATGAAAATGTGGAAGATGAATGTAGTCTAAATCAGTATCAGCCTGAATATTGACCTCTATATGCACCCTATGATGATTCAGTGGTAAAAAAATGTTGGGATTCTTCAAGCACAAGTAGAGGTTTAACAAAGCAAAGCAAGGGAAGTGAGAATTCACACATTAACACATACATCACAAAGAGACAGTGGTGGCTTTCATTTTTGTTTTAGCCTTACAACAGGGCCAGATTCAGCTGTGCAGTTCAGAACAATCCTTATCACAATTTATATGATTTCAAATGGTCCAGGGTACTTCCTGAACTTCATCCTATTTAAACTTTAGCTACATTAGGCAGTTCTAACACCTACAAAGAGAATTACTTCCACCACAAGAGTCACGTGGCCTACAAGCACCAGATGCAGTGTTAGTGCTGAGTTTAGTTTCTCACTCTGATGGAGAAATATTTGATAAAACTGACCCTCAGGTCTTTGTTGACCAGACCGTAGATGATGGGGTTGATGATCGGGGGAATGATATAGACAAGGATGCTTAAGAACTTTTTTACATTTTGGGAAAGAGAGGGAAACCTGTAACTCAATATTAATATCAACGCAGCCACGTTATAGAGAACGTACACAACCATGTGTGGAACGCAGGTCTGAAAAGCCTTGTTGGGTTTGCGGCAGCTGGTTCTGCCTTGGTTTAAGGAAACACTCAGGATTCTGATGTAGGAAAAAGCGATGAGAATGAAGGTCACTGTGCTTATAGTCCAGGTGATTGTTAGTCCTGAAAAAAACAAAACACAAAACAAGACAAGTGATTATATATCCTGCATATTTCAAATTCTAATTTTCTGTTGAGTAGCATATGCTGCCAACTTTGTGTTTTGTTCCCCAAGAGCAAACAAACTGATTCATCAAGAAGTAATGAAATGAAAAATAGGCATTCTACTGCTTAGAATAAACTACTATAGCAACAATTCAATGAATTTTAAGGTGCTTTGCGCCTACAAGCAGGAAAAAAATAAGTTCTTCAACTGTTAAGCAGATCATTCTCTTCATAAGAAGTCCCCAAACTGTTGCATTTCATTTGTGGTGTGAAAAAAAAAAAGCACAGACCGTAGATGTTGTTGGCAGGCGTGGGAATGCAGGCCAGGTTCAGGATGCCCCGGTTGCTGCAGTAGACATTTTGGACCAGATGGCCGCACAGCGGGACGTTCATGTGGAAGGAGAAGAGCACAGCGATGAGCAGCAGAGCAGCGATCCAGGACACAGCGCAGCAGCTGTGCAGCCGAGCCGAAGTCATGATGGAGTGATACCTGAGAGGTTCACACACTGCCACGTACCTGCAGGGAGACAGTCGTTTTCAGAAGTACGGCATCCAAAAGAAACTGTTTCCTGTCTGTTTTAAAGTTAAAAATGAGTTCTACTTCCTGAAAAAACGTGTTACGTCCAGCATCATTACTGTCTTAAGATTGAATTAACTAATTAAAACGAGTTTAGATCGAGGAATTAATCATCTGATTCATGTTCAGAGTTTCAAGGATAGAAATTACTATTCAGTCCACATTCAGAACATTTGAACCATTTCCATTAAATTTCATACACATTTAGATTTTTGATGAACTGTTTTTGAGACATAATTATTCATATTGTAGCACAGAAGAATTAAAAACAAGAGTCCACAATGAAAACCTAAAAACACCTCCTGAAAAAGATGGTTTTATAAAATCAATTTAATTTATTATATGGTGCCATTTCACATCATCTCAAAGCCTTTCACGCAAAAATAATCTCAATCCAATAATTGATGCATCCTTATTGATCAGATTACACAACAGTGACTGAAGTTCAGTTAATTTTTCAGATTGATTTTAAAGTTTTCATTTGAAGGGATTTATGTTTTTGTGATGTAAAACACTTTGAAATGCTTGATTGCTTAAAGGTGCAATACAAATAAAATGTTATTAATTGATGGAAAAGGAAATCCAGCAAACTTCATCATGTCATTGACTAATTTAGACCATTATTCTCTGACATACTTGATTACCTGTCATAGGCCATCACAGTTAAAAGGTTGACCATCGCTGCTCCATATGTGTGAGCGCAGAATGCCTGGACGATGGCTGGGATGTAGGCGATCTTCTTCAGCCCCATCAACAGATCCATCATGAGGCGAGGAAGCACCATTGTGGCCCCCAGCAGGTCACAGACCATGAGGTGACAGATCATCACAAACATGGGTCTGTGCAGGTTCTTGTCTGTCATGATGACACAGATCACCACACCGTTCCCCAGCAGCACCACAATGTAGGCCAGCAAAGCCAACAGGAACAAGAACGGTCCGTTTCCTGGAGGAACATCAAAGCCCTCCAGTTCAAACACAATCGGCTGTTTGAGAGGAATCACCGAGGTTTGGTTCTCCATCCAAAGCAGCACAGCCCTGAAGAAGCAGAACAGATTAAAACCTCACATGATAGAAATGTTGGTAGGTTTATACTCTGAGAGTGACACACTGTAACACATGAAAACACAAATCTGTAGCTACAGTTCTCATAAAACCATGACAGCATATTACCTCCAAATCATGCAAATGAGACTTAAATGGAGACAACATCAAAGAACAAAATGTATCATCAAAAGCATCAGCAGCTGAGATTGTATAACAAAGTAATTACAACTCTGTGTGTGTTGGAGAGAATCAGCCTCCTCTCTGCTGAGAGCTGACATTGCTGTGAGGGGAGGATGAAAACCTGCGTCCCTTTAAGGGTTTCTACAAGTTTTCAACACATTTACAAACACAGAGGAACCATGGAAACACCAATGCAGAGTTTCCTGTCAGGGTTTCCAGCAGAGAGTCAGCTCTGTCTCAGAGAATGTGAATGTTTATTACATTCACCGATGTAGACGAGGATGAAAATGAAAAACAGAAGATAACTTTGACTGTACAGTGAAGAGTCATAAAATAAAGTCTAAAAGAACCAAATAGGTCAAACAGAATCATCATGAAATCCAATCAGTTGAAGAACAAAGTTGAGAACCAGATCAGAACCAGAGCTGTTAGAGGACAGCAGTTCTTATCCAATCTTCAGCTCTCTCACTTTATTCTTTTGTTTTTTCCTCCAAATGTATCAGAGTTGTTGATTGTATTGATTGGCTTTTGACAAAAACCTGATCATAGTAAGTACTTGCTGCACCATTGTCAGCTCTAGTTAACAGGATAAAACTCCTTATAAATTAAGACAATTTCAGGGAACCTGCAGGGCATTTGGTGAAGCTCTGAGTTTCTAAAGATCCTGTAAAATTATAAATCAATCATTGTATCAGTTTGCTGGTGGCATTTTTAGTTTGATATTTTTACTGTTTCACTTTTAGTAGTTCATTAGTTTTCACTATTATTTCTACATTTACTTCGTAGTTTAGTTTAGAGTTACTAGCTGGAAAGGCCTGTATTTATATCTGATACACCTTTATTATATGATATAATATAATATATTATACAGTTTATGAAGTCCAAAGGTCCCCTAAGTGCCTGACATGGTATTAATTCATAGTGTTTAGTTATTCTTAGTTTGATTAGATGAACCTGGTTTCTGTTTTACTTCACATCAATCCATTATTATGTTCATGGTATTCATTCATTGTGTCTATTTATCCTTTATTCTATTATAACTTTGTTTTCTCCATTTCTTTCTCCTCCTTGCTCCCGTCTCTCACCTGCTCCTTGTCAGTAATGAAGCTCCTCTGTTATTAAAAGCTCCAATCATTTAATACTGAATTCTCTCTTTATTCCAGATTTTCCATCTCATCCACATCCAGTATTTTTCTTCTTGCTCCCTGTGTTTTCCTCGATGCTTTTGTTTGATCAATTTTTTATACATTTTTTACCATCACCTCACCGGCTCAACTTGTTCTGCATTTGGATACAATAACATGACAATAACCTGAAAGTCTGTTTACTTCACTAAGTGAAACTCAAAATATATATCAGCTACACACAGATGAATGTTTGTAACCCTTTATTTTTGTTAGTAATTATTTTATATTTTCAGTTAATAAAAAGGACATTTATAATTAGAATATCACACCGTAAAATTAAAGTATTATTTAATACAGGAATGTGAGTTTGATGAAAAGTATCATGAAAATGTTATTTTCAAATGGTACTTCTGATCTGAAAAATGGTCAATATTGGAACACATGCTCTAATTTATTAAATATGACTGTACATTTTGTCATTCACTGATTCATCACTGATGGTGGTAAACTACACAGCAGCCATGGGGAAGCCTGATGGAGGAATCCTCAGGAAAAATCCACCTTCTTTAACATTTTTCTTTGAGTGAACTGAGGGAAGCTAGGAGAAACTGTTTGAAATTGTTTTTTAATATTCATATCTTGCAGCGTGTTTTTGTCTAGTTAAAGTAGAACACCTGCATGCAGAGACATTGCTTTCTTTGTTTTCCAGAACTACATACTATTTTCTGTAAGAGGCAGTTCGTCTCCTCACTGTTGGCATCACAAACTGGATTCGGCGAGCTGACCATGAGGGAGTCCAGTGACTGGCCACCCTGAAGACCAAATCTTCAGCTCTCCTGAAGTAGAACAGAAGGGGAACCTGGATCTCATCTCCTGTGTTGAAATAACACACCATGTTTATCTTGTTTGATGTAATATATCTGGTATATAACCTGGACCTGGATGTTAAATCAGGACCCTTTGCAGCCCCTAACCCAGAATACACAAAGGGTGCATGGATCTTTACATCCTTTCAGGGAACATGGACCAGATTCTCTGATGTTCCTTATGAAAGTCCAGTGAGGAATCAGCCACATTGTGTCTCCTTTGTCAGAAAATACCATGCATATGTTTTAAAGTTAGCATCAATTCCCCCAAAAATCCAGAGTAATGTTTTGTTGTGTGTTATCTGACTTGCACATAGCATGCAAAACCTAGCCAACAATAATCACTTTCATCCAAATAAACAAATATTACAATATTTGTAGGGATTCGGGTTTTCATGTGAGTTTATTAATTTAGTCTGTTTGTCTGCATGTCTTGGCCTCAGTTGTTCCCAGTTGTGTTTTGTTCCCTGATTATCTCCTTGTGTATTTAAACTCACCATGTCTCTAATGTTGTGTCCTCGCCGTCGCTCTGTTTAAATTCCAGTGCTCCCAGTTTGTCAGTTCCTTGCTGCCTGGATTTTTTTGTGTTATGTTGTTTGTCGTCATTAAAACCATCCCCACATCCATCTTCCTCACCAAATAACAACTCATGACAAAGTTACTGTAGGCTGGAGTTTTGTTTGTGACTTTTGTTGATAATAACTTTAAGTCAGATGCGAAGAATGCACATTAATGTTTTAATTTGTAAAAAGCATTTATTTTTGGAATAATTTTCTTGTCTCTGTTGGTAAAAGGACAGAAAAGAGAACATTAAGTGAAGCATCTAGAGAAAATAGTGATGTAATAAAATATCCTTAATGTGTAAGTTGTTAGAAATCTAATAAAAGAACGACTGACTTTTGGTAAAAGAGGATTCATTCAGTAAATGCATGTTTGTTTTGATGATATTTATTTCAACCTTTTTGAACAGCTTTAATCAAAGATTTACTTTCACGTGACGGGAAACATTTTCTACAAATAAAAAGCTCATATAAAAAGTGCCGTATCTCCTGGGACTGTAAACCATAAATGATGGGGTTGAGGCTGCCTGGGACAAGGACGAACAAGATGGCTGAGAGTTTTCTGTAGTCTGAATATTGGGGATACCGATGGAGAACAATAATCGTAAAGCCACTGAGAGACATAATAAGATAAACCACCAGATGTGTGCTGCAAGTCTTAAATGCTTTACTGTTCAAAGATTTGTTCTTGGTGGCCAGACAGACGGCTGTGATGCTCCCATAGGTGAGAACGATGCAGCCAATAGACGCTACATACAGCAGCACAGTGAATGTCAGACCATAGACATTATTAATGACCACACTCTCGCAGGACAGCTTGAAAAGCGAGGCGTTGTCACAGAAAGGGTTGGCGATGAGGGTCCTGCATCGGTTGAGCCTCACAGTCAGACCCAGCAGAATCCCAACCAGCACCATCGGCACGCCCCAGGACAGCGCTATCAGCTTTACTACCATCCTGCTGGTCATCACTGTGCTGTAGAACAGGGGGCGGCAGATGGCCACGTATCTGTCGAAGGCCATGGCCATGAGCACCGTGTGGGAAGTGGTGCCAAACATGTGTGTAATGAAAGCCTGAACCACGCATTCATAATAACTGATGAGACGTTCAGACGGAGGCAGCAAGATGTCTGACAGCAAACGGGGTAAAATATGAGTACTTCCAATGATGTCGCTGACCGTCAGGTTGACAAACAGCAGATACATGGGCTGATGAAGCTTCTTTTCAAAGACAATGATTATTAAAATACCCAGATTCATAATCATAAATATGACGTAGGAAAACAGAAACAGGAAAAAGATAAAGTGCACTGAGTAATCTGCAACCTTCAAGCCCTCCAGCTGCAGGGTGGGACTGTTGTAGGTGAGGTTCTCCATCTGGCTGCGAAACAAAGCAAAGTTTAAGACAACAGACAATTTCTTAAACAGATTTACTAGAAAGTTTAAATTAATTAACAATAACTACAGACAAAGTTGGTAGAAATTGACATTTAAAATATTAAAAGAGCAGCACATCCAGCAGGTTGATACGCACTGCAGGCATGCAGAGAACCACAGCTGTTATCCAGATCATTTGATGCCGATTGTATTTCTGGATGCATTTTTAACTCTAAGAGGGAAGGGCCAAATTACCAAGATAATGTGTGATGTAATCATTGTCACTGGACAGTTCCTATTGGCTCTGCAGGCCTAATGATCTCACACTTTATTCTTTAGTTTTTCCCGCTAAGTTTATCAGAGTTGTGTGCTGGACCTGATTGGCTTTTCACAAAAACAAAGTTGATTCTGGCTGCACCTCTGTAAGCTTTAATAAACAGGATGATACTTATTATTTATTAGGCCGATTTCAGGGAACCTGCAGGGCATTTGGTGCAGCTCTGAGCGTTCCTAAAGGTCCGGTAAAATTATAAATCAATCACTGCATCAATTTCCTGATAGGATTATCAGTAGGAAATTTTTACTTTTACTTTTAGTCTTTCATTAGGTTTCAATATTATTTCAACATTTACTGAGCAGTCTCACTTACAGTTACTAGATTTAATTGCCTGAACTTGTAGAGTGCTTTATCAAGTTCATAAAAACCAAAAGTGCCTCAAACTACAATCCTATTCAATAAATTAAAGTACTATTGTCAGGATCTTATGTTTTTGTTTTTCTGTGTTTGTAGTTTTGTTCATTTGACTTTTGTGTTCTGCCTTAGTTATTCTTAGTTTGATTAGATGAACCTGGTTTCTGTTTTACTTCACATCAATCCATTATTATGTTCATGGTATTCATTCATTGTATCTATTTATCCTTTATTCTATTATAACTTTGTTTTCTCCATTTCTTTCTCCTCCTTGTTCCCGTCTCTCACCTGCTCCTTGTCAGTAATGAAGCTCCTCTGTTTTTAAAAGCTCCAGTCAATCATTTAATACTGAATTCTCTCTTTACACCAGATTTTCCATCTCATCCATATCCAGTCTCTGTTTCTTCTTGCTCCCTGTGTTTTCCTCGATGCTTTTGTTTGATCAATTTTTTATACATTTTTTACCATCACCTCACCGGCTCAACTTGTTCTGCATTTGGATACAATAACATGACAATAACCTGAAAGTCTGTTTACTTCACAAAGTGAAACTCAAAATATATATCAGCTACACACAGATGAATGTTTGTAACCCTTTTATTTTGTTAGTAATTATTTTATATTTTCAGTTAATAAAAAGGACATTTATAATTAGAATATCACACCGTAAAATTAAAATATTATTTAATACAGGAATGTGAGCAAAAAATAAAAAAATAAAAAAAGGCTTTGTGCCTGGTCCCCAGAAGGAGAGGACCAGGCCTGACCCAAAAACCGGGTTTAGGGTTTAGGTTTAGGACTGAGGTGTGAATTGAGTTTTGGTTTGGGGTGGGATAAAGGGCAGAATGGAGAAAATGAATTGAATGAATGGACTGAAATATGAAACTATTCCTTTTTTAATCAGGGTCTGAATGGAGCTTTTGCATTTTACAGACAATATATACTGACCAGTTTGTTTTTCTTTGTCATTGTTGCAATCAAGTCTTACATGGCAATGATTTTTATTTTAGAATAGATATTTTTATGAATTCTCACTTGATAACAGAATTTTCAAAGGATCAAACTTGCTGCAAGATTTCTTAGTGAAGACTTTTGATTGTATTTACTTTGTCAACTTTTGCTTTTCAATTAGTTTCCCCAAAACACTCCAATGATTCAATACGATGCACTAGTTTCATCACTGGTTGTTCTAGTTGTCACTGTTGTTTCTCAAGCAAATGTGATCATTAATGAGGTCCACAGTGAACTGTTCTCTAACAAACATTTACAAACAGTTTCTGGAGCTAATTAGCCCTTAGGGAGGAACATGGAAACCAAGAATTGGATGTTAATAAGAGCTCAGAGAACAACACCAAAGTACAGGAGGGTAATAGTGACATTCCCTAAGGTCTAAAAGGAATTACGTTTCTGTTCAAGTATGATAAACTTCTTTTCACTGATTATGAACAGGATTACATAATCTTGGTGAGACTGAACGGAGCAGGGATTCAAACCAGGAACTTTTCTCAAGACAAATTCCTCCCTCCTGAGTCACTGTCAATACCGTCAATACCAGACACATACTGGATAAATTCTCACAAATCTTACAGAAGTATTGTTTTTAATGTTATTTCTTTATGGATCACGTTTGAATTTTCCAGCTTGGGAAATCATCTGGCCTTCAAAAACATCTATTCATAACCCACATCCATTGACTGGAATCCTTATGAACCTCACATGTAAACAGGCTGGTAAAGCTTCATTGTAAAGTTGATCAGGACATTCTAACCTTTAGCATCAGTGAACAGAAGGACTTTCCACTCATATTTGACCTGTTCTTGAAGTTGAGGACGTTTAATCGACCCTGCAGAAATCCTTAGATGTGCTGCCACTAATACCTCGGCAGGATCCAATAATCAAAGGTGACTTGAAAATGATATTTTTAATGATAATTAGCTATTTTTGCCATTAAAAATACTTAAATAAAAATAAATGTCAACCACAGTCAAACACTATTTATTCACAGAAGAGTGAGAAGTGAAGGTTAATAAAAAAAGCCACTTGGATCCATTGACTCTCTTTATGACGGTCTCTGAACACAACAGTCCAGATTTAATTGAATCTCTTGCTGGTCATTGAGACTCAGGGGACAAGAGAGGCCTCATTTCAGCCAAGTCCCAAACAAAGCTACATGCAGTCAGTAAGTGAGTAAGTCTGCTCCAGTGAAGCCAGTGTTGGAGATAAAATAGTCATTAAAACAAGGCTAAGAACACTTTTGTTTTGGACAGAACATATCAAGAGCGGCTGATGATTACTAGCAGCCTGGATGAGCATGAATAGACAATATACAGTCACTTGCACTCACTCATGAACTCTTACTGATAACTAAGTCCAGAGTGGGTACTCAATTGTGGATTCCCTGTTTTACTATGTTGACCAGTGCTTCTCAATTCCAGTCCTCAGGCCTCCATGCTCTGCATGTTCTAGATGTACCTTTACTCCAGAGCAGCTGATTCTAATGATTGCATGACCATCAAGTGCTGCAGAAGCCTGTTCATCACCCACATATTCAATCCAGGTGTGTGGCAGAAGGGAAACAACTAAAACATGCAGGGCAGTGGGGCCTGAGGAGAGGAATTGAGAAATACTGAGTTAAACCAAAGTTTTTGAGTATATCACACAGACTTTGGGCTTGGCAACATGGATGTTGAAGTTTTCCATAATAAAACAAATGACACACAAAATGTAATTAAGATCACTTAAAAAAAACTTGCCACATATATAGGGGTTTTATATAAAGTTTATATCAGTGCTTGATTATAGCCTTTTACCTCTCTTCCCAAATAGTCAAGAATAAAATTTCCCCAGGAAAACCTTTTTATATTTAGTGACTCGTGAAATGTGGCAACCTCTTTCCCTCGTACATTTGATTAGGAAACTGTAATTAGGAGGTGCTGATTCATTTAGTACAAGTGCTTCATTGGTTTTATCCAGCTATGTCTGTTAGAAATAACATCAATGATATTTATGCTCAGTGAGGAAGTTGTTAACTAAGAGTAATGTTCCTGTTACAGATCTGATACTTAGCAAAGCCAGACTCAATGGTAGATAATTTTCAATATGTCTGTTTGAAAAACTACAAATAATCCATTGTTTTATTCCAATGTCCTATAACTATGTTATAAATAGTTCAGTAGCTTCCACTTTACTTGTGGTAAGACTGAATATTAATGACTGTGTTAGTATAGCATTTGACACTATAATAACACTTAAAAAAAATCTTCTACAACGTTGCTACTTGTTTCACTTTTCTTGAGGTCAGAGTTAATATTAATGACACTGTAATAACACTTAATGACATGTTTATAACTGTTGCTACTTGTTTAACTTTGCTTCATGTAAGAGGAATCATTGATGACTTTGTTATTAAATTATTTGACAGTGTAATAAAAGTTAATGACATCTTTATTATTGATCCTACTTGTTCCATTTTATTTCAGGTAGAGGGAAATATTAATGACTGTGTTGTTAAAGCTTTTGACAGTGTATTAACACTTAATGACATCTGTAACTAGTCCAATGTTAAAGAGAGAATATTAATCACAATTATAATGATCTCATAACTGTCAAAGTTACGACTAACAACAAATGACAGAGTAATTTTATAATACACAAATAACATTTAAAATTTTGATAGTTAACTATTATGACAGTTATTGCAGGTGGTGATTCTTGGTTGATATCAAATTGTCATAACGGTGACATTTTGAATAATGCCAACTTTGCTTTCAAAATGTCATTATTTACTGAATGACACTTTATGACAACTGTCATAAATATTAATGAAGACTTATTCAAGTTCACCACAGGTGTCATGTCATGTGTATGACGGTGTCATGTCAGTCTGACATGCATCAGACTGACATTAGGTACATTACATTAGGTGATGAAGTATTATCTGATGTACAAATTAAAGTGTAAAGAAGAAACCTTTCCAAAGATAAACCCCTTTGAGAGACAGTTGTAGTCACGTCATATATTTCTTAATATTACATCAGTTAGCATGCAAACATAAGCACACCCATCCAAAGATAAACCATATCTACCAACAGGAGCATTGCTGCTGACAGATGGTAACATTTTCCCACAGATGCCATCCTCCTCTCCATGAACTGCCTCTTACTGTTGTTTATTGTTATTGATTGTATGATATTGTGACTTATTATAACTGGTGTCAGGTTTTGTTTTTCAGACTGATGGAAAACTTCACCTACAATAGTTTTATGCTCCAGCTGGAGAGCATAGACTTCACAAAGGATGTTGTGTACACCGCCTTTATCTTGTTCCTAGTTTTCTACATTTTTACTCTGACTCTTAACTTGGGTTTTTTGATTCTAGTCATTGTTGAGAAGAACCTTCAGCAGCCCATGTACATTCTGTTTTGCAGCCTGACGGTCAGTGATATAATTGGAGTTACAAACATCTTTCCTCGCCTGCTGGTGGACATTGTGAGGCCTCCGTCTGAGCGCCTCATCAACTACTATGACTGTGTGGTTCAGGCGTTTCTGAATCAGTGGGTGAACAGCACGTCCCACACGCTCCTGATGATCATGGCCTTTGACAGATACGTTGCCATCTGCAGCCCCCTGCGTTACTCTGCGATTATGACCAGCAGGATGTTGGTGAAGCTCACGGTTACCGCCTGGGTCGTTCCCTTCTTGTTTGTTTCGGTTCTGATCGGACTCTCTGTCAGGCTCAACAGATGCAGGACTTTTGTCTCAAACCTGCTGTGTGACAACGCCTCATTGTTCAAGCTCTCCTGTGAAAGTGTGGAGATCAATAACATCTATGGGCTGTTTTACACGGTGCTGCTGCTGGTAGCGTCGGTCGGCTCCATTGTTCTGACCTATGGGAAGATTGCTGTGATATGTCTGACCAGTAACAACAAATCAATGAAGAAAAAAGCCCTAAAAACCTGCAGCACTCACCTGCTCGTCTACCTGGTTTTGTCGTTCAGTGGATTTAGTGCTATTGCTCTGCATCGATTTCCTCAGTATTCATATTACAGAAAAATCCTCACCATTCTGCTTTTTATCGTACCTGGAAGCCTCAACATTATTATTTATGGTGTCCAGTCGAAAGAGGTGCGACTGTTTGTGTTTAAAACATTTAAATGCAGAAAAGTTTTGCCTTTCCAAAAGAGAACATGATTTCAATATGCTATTCTCTAGAATGTGAACATTTTATTTGATTTTAATCAATATTAAGATATTTTATTTTGTGTGTCAATGTTTTTATTATTAAAGTGTTATTTCCCTGATTGTAAACAAAGAACGAGCTGTCTTTATTTATTGGCTGAGTGTTAGGACAGGTTTGGAGAGCAGTAGGACAGTCTACCAGACTGAGCCAGTGTGGAATCAATAATTGATCAGATAAAACATTCAGGAACCTTTTAAGGTTTTACTGAATTATGGAGAGCCATTTCAGCCAAAATTAAATAAAGAAATATATTGGGAATTAAATAAATAAACGAGTAAAATAAATACATGGGTAAAATAAATGAGCCATTGGCAGCTTTATTCCTATTTATATTTACTTATTTATACATATATTTATTCCCAATTTATTTCTGCCTGGCCTTTTTTCATTGTCCTATTTTCCTTTTCCATTTTTTCATTTATCTATTTTTCATTTATCAATTTATCCCTTTTTTCATTCATTCTTTTTGCATGTGTCCTTTTCCAATTTTCCATTTTCATTAATTCATTTTCATTTATTCTTTTTCAATTTTCCTTTTGTCATTTATCAGTTTTCCCCCAGAACTATGAAGAGCCATTTTAGCCAAAATTAAGTAAATAAATCTGTAGGTCACCATATTTCTTGAAGCAAAGTACGGTGGGATGCTAACCAACCAGTTGGAGAAGTTGCAGCCTGATGATGCTGCCCCTCCTCACTAGCATATATTTATTTACCTTTTTCCCAGTTCTGGGGAAAAACTGATAAATGAAAAAACATTGCATTCTCTTTAAAATCCAATCAAATCAAACTTTATTTGTATAGCACATTTCAGCAGCAATTTCAAAGTGCTTCACACCAAATCAAACACAAAAACACAAAGTGATGCAACATAGAATCAACAGTCAATACACAACATTAAGTCAAGTTACGTCAATAAATTTGTAATTGATTACGTTTCAAATACAACTCTAGACAAGTGGGATTTTAGTTGAGATTTAAAGAAAGTCAGTGTTTCGGCTGTTTCACAGTTTTCTGGAAGTTTGTTCCAGATTTGTGGTGCATAGATGCTAAATGCTGCTTGTCCTCATTTGGTTTGGATTCTGTGCATGCAGAGCAGAACCAGAACCAGAAGACCTGAGAGGTTCTGGAAGGTTGATACAACAGCAGATCTTTAATGTATTGTGGTGCTAAACCATTCAGTGATTTATAAACTAGGAACAGTATTTTAAAGTCTATTCTTTGAGCTACAGGGAGCCAGTGGAGGGACTTTAAAACTGGTGTTATGTGCTCTATCTTCCTGGTTTTAGTCAGAACGCCAGCAGCAGTCCTCTCTTTAGTTTTCTCTGTTCTGTTTGTACTAGAGACTTGAATCACAGGCGCCATTTCAACCCAAGGTTTGAAATGCGCCTCTGAACCCGACGCTCCAAAGCGTCCGGTCCATAACTCTTCAACACGTTGCCAGCTCCCGGTCAGAAAGACTCATTGAGTTCAGAGTCCATGAGATGATATTCAGAAATGATTTTTTTTTATTGATTGATTTAAGTTGCCTTTGCAATGAATTCTTTGTAAAGTCTATAGCGTCTGCCCATGTGCACTAGTCAATGGTTTAATTATAACCTCTCAAAATGATAAAATGACGGCTTCAAATTTTTGTTTTTAAAAAAGAAAAAGTGGTCAAATGAGGAAAATATTCCATTAATGCGACCTCTTCTTGTAGGTATCAACCGATCACCATCCACCAAAATTAAGGAAATCGGGTGGGCCTGGTTGTGGTTCTGGTTCTGGTTCTGGTTTTGGGCCTGGTTCTGGTCCTGGTTTTGGTCCTGGTTCTGGTTCTGGTTCTGGTTCTCTCCACTGGTTGCTCTGGTAGCAGCTTGCTGGTTTCCTGCGGATAATCAGTCGAGGTTTTATCCTTTAGCATCAAGTGAACAGAACAGTTCTGGACCTGGACAGTACTGACCCGGTTCATGTGGATGTCAGACTCAATGTCGGATCAGATGTTGAGGGAATGAATGATTCCCTATTTGTTCTGTAAAGTGAACCGATCTAATGAACTCAAAGCGAAGAACCTTCACAATGTCAATCCGGGTTTATTTAATCTGCAGGACTCTGGTGCCCTCTGCTGGCCTCCTTTCGTTACTGCACTCTGGAGTTCATGTGGGAAAAAGTTTTTCTTTTGATCAGATCAAAAGAATGAACGCTGTAGTGTCCTGTTTATCAAACTTTAGCAGGCTAAGCTTTACCGTATTAAATCTGCTAGGGATGGATCCATATCTGCTGCATGAATATTAATATTATTAGTGAGACGGCTTCAACCTGGGCCCAAATACACAGAGACAAGCCCTGCAGGGAAACAATTTTAATGACAAATGCCAAAACGTTTGGATACGGCTAGTCTGGTGGTTGTCATGGAGATTCATTATTCTGGGTCATTGATGGAGTGGTTCTGGTCAGTCAGCCTGTCCACCAGTCCAGGTGTGGATCATGACTCTGACTCAGGTTCTGGAGACCAAAACCTCAGTTCTGTACGCGTTTCCAAACTGGAAAAAATGTGTTTCTGTTGTTCCAGGCTCTTCAGCTCGGAGCAGGATGTTCTGCTGTTTCACATTCGTAAAGTTCTGGTTCTGATCGGGCCTGGATGAGAATAAATTGTTTTCGGTTTTCCAAAGCTGTAGTTAATTGTTCATGTCCTTATGATGAAGATATTTGGCACCTAACGAAAAAACCCTGGAAACAAACAGAAAGTTTGTATGGAATAAAAGAGCAGAAAGCTGAGCTGCTGTTTCTGTTGATTTATCTTCTTCATATTATACCAACATATTATTATGGTTCTTAGTACATTTCTTTACAGTGTTTTCTCAATTTTTTTCTTGTCTTAAAATTAATTTTTGATCAACCTGCAAACATTGTTCCTCCACAGTGTAGTATGTCCATTTGGCCATACAACAGAGCCAAATCCACATTTATCTTGACCGGCAGCATGTCTGAACTTCAACAAGCTTATTTCTTGTCTAACTTAATCTATGGGGAATTCCAAATTTAAATGAACCGTTTAAGCCGTCAAATCTATGTAATGTTTATTCGACCGCAGTATGATTTGTATTTTTCTGTTTTCTCTCGTTTCAGTTTCACACTTTTTCTGCATCAAATCCTCTTCAAATACAACTCTGGCCTGGTCCTTGAAGGAAGTGACGAGAGACACAGTATGGATCACCGTGAACGCTGCCTCACATTGGGTGGGCCAGTGCTTTTATCTTCAGGACTGTCCTGCTGTTGGAACCTCGTGGGATAGAAAACCATTCTGGAAAATTGCCGACTTGACTTGAGGAGGCCGACAGGAAGCACGTGGTGGGGTGACTGTGAGCAGGTGGGTGTAGTGAAGAGGAAAGACCTGCTTGGTTGGGCAAGGAACCCATTAGAACTGGAGTTCTAGTTCAGCTTTGTCTTCTGTTTATTTTATGCTTCCCGGGGGGCGACTCGCATGTCATCCACCAGAGGGCGCTGCAATCCTCCCGTTCTGGATCTCGGTTCTGAACCGAACAGGTCTGGTCCAGAGTTCATTGGGCCACAGATAAAAATCAGAAGCAGGGAATAATTATAAATATCATTTATTGTAAATCAATACAATCACAGGTTCAGCTGACTGATTATACTTACTGAACAGTGAGCAACTCATGCAGTGTTGGTTCATAAAGTGGACAAAATGTTAAAGAATCAGAACCGACCCCGGTCCAAAATGAAGCTCCCAGGTTTTTAGGACGTTAGATGATTTTATGACCTTAATAAAGCACTAAATGATCGGATTAATGGATAATCTGCTGTCATTTAACGTTTCAAGAAACAGCATGAAAAACCTCTGAAGCTAAATATTATCAAACATGAGGAAGTTCTGGAAGTTCTCAGGTCCATGAACGACTCGGCAGAGTACCCAACTAGAACCAACGGAGCCGTTTGGACTTGCAGAGAACCGGACCCAGGTTCTCCTGGTTCAAATAGCTACACATTATTGCTTCAAATATTTTAATCTGACTGTATCCTTCACTTCCAGAAAACCCGACTTCATCTAAAGGTTCTGGGATAAGATTCAGCTTGGTCCTGTTTGGGTTCAAAGGTCACGAAGCAAAACATGGTGAAAAACTTCAAACTTGATGAGGTGTAAAGGTGAGAAACCTCAGGAGACTGGAGGTGACGCTGCTCACGGCGTTGCCACGGCGGACCTGTCCAGATGTTCTGGTCGGATCCGTCAGACGGCCTTGCCCAGGATCAGGACGCTCATGAAGAAGAACATGATGAAGAAGAGCCACATGAAGAAGCGGTCCATGACCTTGGCGACCTTCCTCCACTCAGCGACGCGGCGCTGGGCGGTGCGCTGGTCCTCGTACGACCCGGCGATGGACTCTACGCTTTGCAGCAGCCGCTGGTGCTGGCACACACACCTGGTTCTGACCCGGATCTCCCTCTGGGTCGAACCGCCGGCCGGCTGCTCTGCCTCTCTATCCTCGGAGTGGTCGATGGTGACCAGCAGATCCTCCTTCCACACCGCTTCCTGCCCCCCTGCCTGCTGCTGCCCCTCTTCCTTCCCCCCTGGACCCTCCTCTTCGACGCCCCGCCCTCCCCACGCCTGCCCATTGACGTCCCAGCTGGCTCCTCTTCCTCTGTCGGTGGATCGGCTGCTGGACTCCTGCCGGGAGAGCGGCTGCTTCCTGGACGGCGCCCCCCCCAGGCAGCTGGCCCCCACCTCGCTGACGAAGCAGATCCGGGCCAGGAAGTTGAGGACAAGGAGCTCAGCCCACTTTGGGATGGGCCGGGCCTCGGGGCCGCAGTGGTGGATGTTCATGATGAAGATGGTGAGGGCGGTGGAGGCGGTGACCATCGTCATGGTAGCGATGTAGTACTTCCCTGGTGGGACACAGACAGGTTACCATCTGGACTCAGAACCGGGTCAGACTTAAAGATCTGGTACCATGTCTTCCAGGCACATAGTGCCATTTTACAGCTCAGTAACTGTGTTATAAAATATCAAGTATAACTTAAAAGAAATGCTACTTGTTATTTAACTCCCTCTTTCTCTTTAAGAATCTCCTGCTCTCTCTGATGCTCCGCCTCCAGGAAGTCATCCCAACATGGCTCCTCTGTTAACCCTTTACCGTTAATTACTCTGAGAAGTGGCTCCCATAATGAGCTCATCAGTTCCCCCATCTGTCAGCTAATTGCTGCTGGCTAGTCTGAAGGAGCCGATAGGGGGAGGAGTTGTGCCTCGAAGGCAGGGCTAGGTCCACCCAGGCGTTTTGCTCAGCTGAATGGTTGCCATGGAGATTAAAGGATTTCTCACACATGAAAGATTCAAACCAGCACTGCAGGGAAACACAACATGGTGAAAGCTGATTTTACGTGATACTGCTCCTTTAAACAGAACCAACCCTGACAAAAGCTAACTAACAGATCATTTTTCCCGTTTCGTATGGCCGTAACCATGGCAACTAGGTCAAAATGACATGTATTTACTAAAGCTGAATATTTATTAAGTCTGACCCGGTTCCTGATTTCAGCCTGCTCCTCTCCTCTTCCCTCCTCAGTGTGTGTGACAAGGTGTGTGTGTGTGTGTGTGTGTTTGTTTCTAATACTTTGTGGGGACCATTTTCCTGAAACACACTACGTTGTGGGGACCCACTGCTCCTTGTGGGGATCCAAGCCTGGTCCCCACAAGCCTGGTTCAGATTTAGGACTAAGGTGTGAATTGAGTTTTGGTTAGGGTTAGATATGTAATGGTTAGGGTAAGGGTAAGGTTTAGGCTGTAGAAATTAATGGAAGTCAATGGAAAGTCCCTGCAAAGATAGCTGCACAAACATGTGTGTGTGTCTGTGACTCGGTGTGTGTGAGGATTTAAAGCTGCTGCTGCTGCCGGAGCTGCCCGGTGCTGAATGGATCGGCAGATCCTGAGCTGTGATTGGTGGATTCGCTGACAGGAAGCATCGACCCTCCGGCTTCCTGCTGATTGCTCTGTCACAGTCATTACGGCTGATCTGCTGACTCAGCAGGATTTAAACTCTTCCTTGTTCTGCTCTGATGGAGCGACCCGATGTGGATCCCGGCCAGGAATCTAAATCCTTTAATGAGGACCGACGCCTTCGCCCCCCAGCAGACCAGAGCTGGAGGCTTTATCCGTTTATCTGGAAGCCGTTTCCTCCACGGAGTCAGACTGAAACGCTGCTGCTGCTCATTAAAATTTCCCTCAGAGAAATTACAGGATTCAGTGAGAAAATAACTTTATGCCTCCAGGCAGGTTTATTAGATAAAACTGCTGCGTTTCTGTTCTGTACGATTGATTCTGATGATTATTAATGTGATAACAATGTGATAATAATGTGATAATAATGTGATTAAACTCAGCTGTTTTACTGAGACAAGCTGACATTAAATCTCTGCCTGGATGCAACATCGGCTTCATCTGCCTGCAGCTTAAACAGCAACAAGGGAAATTAAAAACTTGCTTTTTTTAATCTAATAAAGAATTATAGAAATCTACATAATCTCTCACTGCATCACATTAACTTTCATATTTATTTCCCCAGAAGATATAAAAACTGGAGAGAAATATTAACATTTCTGCCCAAGATCATTCCTGAATAAAACACCGTAACATACTTCTTGTTGTTGTATGGCAGGCCGTTTTAACATTAAATCAGTTTTATCTATAATTACATTCTAGTTATCTAAGCAATGGCTGCTGAAATCCGCAAAGAATTTTTTGTTTGTTCTTTCCATAAAACACCGACAATGAACTGAAAGGGCATAGATGAGATAAAAGTGCTGCTGTCGAACAACTTAAAATAATATTTGATTTTTTCATTAAAATTTGAAAATGTTATGTAAATCTGGGACACTGTGACAGAATAATTAACAGTGATGTTTCCTGACTAGTCAGAATGTTCATGCAACATATCTGGAAAAGAAAAACTATCTAGATTAAATATATCTACTTCATTCAAAGACATAACGAATTATGATGAGTCAGAATTCCAGATATCTATAAGTTAGTTTTGCTGAGTCATCATTAGGTTTCATCGGCACTAATATAATAATATATATCTATGCTTAGGATGTCTTGAATGATGGAGTCATCAATCTGTCTTAATTGTGTTTTATGTTGATGTTTGACAGCAGACATGTTGAATCCTCCAGCCAGAGACGTTTGTTCTCTGCTGAGGTTCAGGTCAGAGGAAACTCCTCACCGATCAGCGGGACGCTCTCGGACGGCGGCATGCTCTCGGCCACCAGCAGCTGGAACACGGTGAGGGCCAGAAGCACCGTCACGCCCAGCGACACCTTTTCGCCCGAGTCGGCCGGCAGGTAGAAGCCCAGCGGCGCCAGGAAGGAGATCATCATGCAGGGCAGCAGCAGGTTGAAGATGTAGAAAGAGGCTCGGCGCTTCAGGTGCAGCGTGAAGGTGATGTCCGGGTACGGGTCCGAGCAGCAGCCGTACAAGATCACGTTCTTTTTGGCTGGCATGCGCAGAACCTGCGGGACAAAGGTCAGAGGTTGGGCACAGCAAGCCGGGCAGCAGGAGACCCGGCCGGTGACCTCTCACCTCCCACTCAACGTTAGGGACAAAGTCGGCCAGGTCGGCGCTGTCCAGCGCGTTGAACAGGTCCATCTGGTTCCCGTTGTGGGTCCAGGAGCCGAAGGTCAGGTGGCATTGCTGAACGTCGAAGGGGAAGAACACCACGTCCACCGAACATGAGCTCTTGGTGATGGCCGGCTGGTCCCACGTCACCTGGCCGTCATTACGCAGCACTACGTTGGTCTCCATGGAGCTGGAGAACTCATCGTCCGCACTGCGGAGAGGCGAGGGTTAAACCTCAAGGAAATCACAAGCCCCGCTCACCTGATATAGCCCCACCCACCTGATATAGCCCCACCCACCTGAGACAGCCCCGCCCACATACTGTAACTCCTCCCACCTGGAGAACTCATCATCCACACTAAAGACAAGGAAGCGTTAAACCTGGGGGAAACCAGGGCCTGTAGACCACAAGCACTATCCACCCTACAGCAGCCACACCCTGTGCCCTATCCCCACCCCTGCAGTAGCTCCGCCCACCTTACAGTGCCCTCTCCCCTAGCCCCACCCTCCTGCAGTGGCTCTATCAACCTGCTGTAGCCCCTCTCACCTGTTGTAGAGCACGATGTCGGGCCTCCAGACGTAGCTGCTAGGGATGCGGACGACGTCCAGGCCGTCGTACTCGTCGCTCCTCCAGCTCAGGAAGGCGTCCATCCACACCTGGCGGATCCACAGGTAGGTGGTCAGGATCTGGTTTCGCTCGTCCTGCAGAGAGCGAAGCGGTGAGAGTGGGGAGCCGCCGAGCGCGCTCAAATGGTGGCAGTGGCGTCGGCGGCAGTGTGGTTACCATGTCGATGATCTGGGACAGCGTGATCTGCAGCGTGACGTTGATGACGTGGTCGGTGTCGTCCACTGGCCGCAGAGCGTTGGTGTAGTTGGAGAAAAGGTCGCTGAGCAGCTTCTGGGCGAAGCGGCCATGGGCCGAAAAACACCCTGCAGACCGGATTATTCTGGATTATTCATTCTTAAAGGCTTGGTTTATAACTTTTTCTCGTGTTCCTTTAATTTCTCTTTTCAAACGTTAAACTTGTTTCCAGGAGTTTCTGTCCTCTGATCTGATCGTGAATTGTTTCTAATCTGCAGTGCTTCCTGCTGCAGCTGATTCATTCCCTCCTTAATTAACCTGATCCTCACCTCAGCCTTAATCTGGAACAGCAGGATTACACTAATCCACTCATTAATGAGGAACAAGATCAGAATCTGATCCAACTCTTTTAAAAATTAAAGTTGTTTAGCATTCTTTTCATGAGTTCATATTTCTGTATTTATTATGTTTTATTGGTTGGATGCCTGCAGCTGCCGACCAATCAGATGAGAGAACCCTGCAGATGATCCATCGAACCATCAGGGATTCCCCCTCTGGTCAGAGGAACCTCCTCATAAGAGTGGAGGGAAACTCTGCAGATCCATAAATCAGGAATAAAATCCATGAACGGCCCAGAACCAGCAGCAGAGCCAACTGGGCCTGCTAAGGTTTTGTTGTTATCCTGGTTTGGCCCAAAGCTGCTGGGTTCTAATGAAATGAGGTCCAGGTGAATTTTAACTAGAATATTAATGAATCTGCTGTGGTTCTGATGGAAACAGGAATAAAACCCAGTGAGTCTCTGTGGCCGTTGGAGCTTAACTGGGTTCTTGTTCGGCTCGGTTCTGGTCCGATTCAGGTTTCATTGAGTTGAGCAGCAGCTCGTTGAACTAAAAAGGAGCGGCTGCTGCGGCGCTGACCTTCAGATTCCTGAGGACAGGAGATGCTGCTGCTCTGGACAAACATGGACATGCTGACTGGACCCGGTTCTGACCCGGTTCTGGCCCACTATCTGCACCAGCTGGAGTTGTTTGTCAGAACCTGCCGGCCTTTAGCGCGTCTGGGAGATAATCTGAGACGGGACGCCTCCCACGTCTCTCTGGGCTAAATATTTACCTTGTTAGGCTGATTCTCTCTGGCGGCCATCTTGCCTCTGGGGTTATTTACTTCCAGATTAGATCAACTTTGCTCCGTTTACCTCATTTCTAACCCTTATTACTCCGCGTGCGCTTTAAATCTAAGGCCCAAATCACAACCAGAATCAGATACAGATCAAATAAACATTTACTTGTGCTGCATTACATCCTGAAATATTTGCAGCTGCCTCGATACTAAACCCCAACGTCTGATTGGTTCCGCTGTTTGGGCCGCTTCAGGGGAACCAATCAGGTGACGCCTCACCTAATTGGTGAGGCGTCATGGTTAGTCCTTAACTCGCAACATGTACCCAATAATTACCAATAACATTTTATTTATTTACTCATTCAGGATAACTGAAAGAATCTGATGCGCAGCTAGATATTATAATAATGATAACAACAACAACAACAACAATAATAATAATAATAATAATAATAATAATAATAATAATAATAATAATAATAATAATAATAATAATAATAATAATAATAATAATAATAATAATAATAATATAACTACTGTCTCTTGTGATTTGAGTCTCAGCCATTAAAGCACTTGATGTCCATAAGCGCTTCCCCTCTCAGCATGATGCTGCCTCCACCGGATCACCAGCTGGGCTAAGCTCCGCCCACATTGGAGCAGAACCCACCAGAACCAGAAGAACTCGGCTCCTAAAGCTCTGCTACTTGGAAGGTTCTGGTACAGAGGACTAGTGGACCAGAACCGGGTCACAGAAAACCAAACCAGCCAGATAGAACTGAATAAATGCAACCACAGAGGACATGGAGAACCTCCAGACAGGCTCTGATTCTGGTTCTGCTGGATCAGCTCAGTGAGCCTAGATTGAAGGTTCTGGTTCTGATGAGAAAAAGTTCTGCTTTTCTCATCAGAAGGAGGGGGAGTTCTGCTTTGATGCTTCAGAAGCTGCTGGTTCGGAAACTGGATCGGACCAGGAGGTTCTGCCTCACTCTGTTTAACACCTTGGTTCTGTCAGAACAGAAACTGTTCTGAATCGTTTCTGTGCTGACGGTTCTGACCCATTCCACTACGTCTCACTGCCCAGCAGAACCAGGACCAGTCTGTAAAGGTCCTGACTTCTGTCCTCCAGGTGGGACGTGATGGACTCTGTCCGTCCAGAACCTCCACAGAACCGGCTCTGTTCTCAGAATAAAGCATCAGAACTTTGTGTCTCAGTTCAGGAACCAGTACCAGGTTCTGGTTCTGTTCCTGGTCCAACCCGAGCGCAGACCCACATTAAGCTGTTCTTACCTGGAAGCAGCAGCAGCAGCAGGACGGCAGAGGTTCTGCAGCAGAGCTCCATCCTGGTTCTGATCCGATAGTCAGACTGGGTCCAGCCTGAGGAGAAGAGGGAGGGGGAGGGGCTGAGGCAGAGGATGGTGATGAAGGTCTGAGCGTGTGCAGTAGAGCTCTGGTCTCTGATGTATGAGGAGTCGTCTGTGCTCCTCTGGCTCTGCACCATGTTAGGACAAAACTCTGCAGGACACCGTCCACCGTGCCTGGAGGACAGACCTGGTTCTGACCTGGTTCTGGTTCTGCTGACCCAAAACTCCATCGGTCAGTTCCTCTTTGATCCAGTTAAAGAAGACAGACTGCAGTTCATCTGATTCACAATTGATTCACAATTGATTCACAATTGATTCACAATTGAATCAGATGAACCGATTCGATCTTTTGAAGATTTCTGTCTGAGCATGCTCAGTTCAGATCAGTTCAGTTCAGTTCATCAGTTCAGTTCATTCATTTATTCATCCCAGTTTATCCTGGTTATCAGTGCAGAAAGCTAAATTCATTGTTCAGATGAGATTAAAAGGTTTCTAAGGAAACCCAGCAACATGCTCATCATGCAGCTCTGGAGACAGGACTTCCTGTAGAACCTGTCACAGTCAAAGTCTGCAGAAGTTTATCAAAACGTGGTGAAGCAAGAAAACAAGCCGACTTTTTCTCCTACTGCTCTCCAGTCTACATTATCTGCTGTTATTCCAGCTCTTAACTTTTTGTTTTCTCAATTATTTCTACACCTGCTCTGTGTTCTGATTGGCTGATTCCCTCCTGGAGGCAGGGCATCAGCAGTCATGATGCTGCCATCACCTAATAGTTTTCTGTCTCCAGCTGTTAACTTTTCACTGTAACATAGAAAGGTCTTCTGCTCTGTCAAACCTCCAGTCGGGTCAGACTGCCGCTGGTACTGACCCGGTTCTGGTTCTGCTGGACGTTTTTTTCTGTTAAAGTGAAGCGTTTCCTCTCTCCTGTCGCCCCCTGCTGGTCAGGAGCAGCTCTGCTGGGTTTCCATAGAAACTGAACTGATTTAATATTCCTCCATTGAAACGTTAAAATAGAAAAACAAAAGAAAATATTTTCATGAGAGCAGAAGATCAAATATTCCTCCTGCGAACAGAACCAGAACCAGGACAAGGATCAGAACCAGAACCGGGACTAGAACCAGGACCAGCTGATGGTTCTGGAGTTTCTGATCCAGTTTTCCAGCTATTGAAGGTCGGAGTTTGTGACGTCAGCTGAGTCTCCACCAGGGGGCGCCAGAGACTTTTACATCAGCAGGATCAGGTTCACCTGCTGGGTTAGGGTTACCTCAAGGCTGCAGGTCAAAAGTCACATGTTGCTTTTGGGTGTTTCTAATATTTATATATTGATTTATAATTATTGATTTATAATTATTGATTTATTTTCTCTGCCTTCTAGAGTTGTTATTTTTAAATTTGGTTTGGTGTCTCGCACAATGATGATAAATGAATTCTGATCTGATGGGCAGCAGCACCAGAACCGGAACAGAACCAAAACCACAGCAGAACCAGAACAGAATCAGCATTCTTCATCCGGTTGTTTAGCCCAGAAACAAACTCAAGTCCTCAAGGGCCAGTGCCCTGCAACTTTAGATGTGTGTCATTAGCAAGGTTCTGGAGAACCTATCTACACAAGGAGGAGGTAATTAAGCCATTTCATCTGGAGGTGATGGTGTAAAGGACTCTTCAGTCAGAAGTGTCAGAGGACGGCTGTAGTACAAACTGCTACAGGAGGTCGTTCTTGTCTATAACATCTATAACATTTAATTTTCCCTTTGGATCAATAAACCATTTCTGAATTGACCAAAAAGGATTAATGATTTATAAATGTTCATTTTTCAGTTAAATGTGAAATAAAATTTTACTTTGATTTAATGCTTAAGAAATAAGCAGATTTGAATGTAAATTATATGGAAAGTTATGTGTTTGTGCCCTCATAATGTTCCACTGTGGAACAACAGAGCCATTCTATGTGGTAGAAAATCTATTTTTCTAGAAAATTGGTGGAATAAAGGAATCTGGTCAATTACTCATTTACTGGATGGAAATGGTGATTTTCTAAGTTTGGAGGATTTTAACAGGAAGTATAGAAATGATTGTTCACTAAGAATTTATAAGAAAGTTTTACGTAGTATCCCTGATGTCCTCATTCATTCAGTTAAAAACAGTTTATCTAATTTCTTTATTCCTAGACTCCATAAGATTCAATTTGAGCATGTGGACATTAGAGATAATAAATGCAACAACAAGTTTTTGAATCAGTATTCTATAAATAATATGTACCCAGGAAGAACAAAAAGCACAGTTCTCTTACAAAATTTTAAGAAATCTTTGATAGTCAAAATTAGGACAAATTATTTGAAATTCCCAATTCCTCCTAAATATAAAGAATTACAATTTAAAATAATAAATAACATATATCCTTCAAATGAGTTTTTAAGAGAGAGATTTAAGTTTAATGTTGAGAATTATGGCTTTTGTACAACTCAATTGGAAACAACTAAACATCTTTTTTATGAATGTAAAGAAGTATCAAACTTATGGGGTCAACTTCGAAACTTTCTGTCTTCTAAAACAATAAATGTAGATTTTATTTCCTTGCAAAACATTCAATTCGGTTTATCCATTAAAGAAAAAAATTTGGAATTTTTAATCAATATTCTAATAATTGTAACAAAGTATTATATCCATAAATGTCGCTATGCAAAATGCTCCCTCTCAATCTCTGCTCTCAAAAATGAACTTTCCCTTTTCAACAGATGTCTGAAAAAGATGCAGAATTTAAATGCAATTAAATTGTTTGAGTTAATTGAAGATTTTCAGTTGGTAGTCCCCACTGATTAATTTATTTTAACTATAATTATTTAATTTATTTTTAATTATTTTATTTTATTTTATTTTATACTTTGTTCCAGCCTTTGTATTTAATTGTATTTTTCAAAAGCAGGAGTTGTGATATTTCTTCTTGTATTGAAATATTGTTATTGACTTGTTATTTGAGATTGTTATTGTTTTTTTTTATATATTCAATAAAAAAAAAATAAAAAAAATAAAAGAAAAGTTATGTGTTTGTTCTTTCACTTCCGAACGTTTTGTGATGCCACGCCCCCTCTCTCTGATTGGCTGAGCGAACCGTCACTCCAAACAGAACCAGCCAATGGTAGTACGCAGATCAAGATACAAACTAATACAAACTATCCGCCGCCATGTTGTGTCTCCGCGGCCCGGAGGGACGTCCGGTCGTAAATAGTAAATGACGGTACCGCCCGCTGGGCCGCTGACTGGACCAGACCACAGCAGAACGCCATGAGCCGCCCGTCCTCAGCCGGAGGTGGAGGACTGGGAGCCGGTAAAGCCGGCGGGGGAAAGCACGGAGGCTCCGGAGGCACAGCTTCTGCTGCCGCCGCCGCTGCCGCTGCCGCGGCCGCAGCAGTGGCAGCTGCCGCCGGTGTAGGGTCCGTCCCCGGCTCGAGTTCTGCCGCCTCGTCCTCCGCCGGGTCGCTGCCAGCCGCCGCTGCTCTCCCCGGTCAGCCCCCGGAGCTAACGGCGCTGTTCGAGTGCCCGGTGTGCTTCGACTACGTTCTGCCGCCCATCCTGCAGTGCCAGGCGGGTCACCTGGTCTGCAACCCGTGCCGCCAGAAGCTGAGCTGCTGCCCGACCTGCCGCGGCCCGCTCAGCCCCAGCATCCGGAATCTGGCCATGGAGAAGGTGGCCTCCACGTTGCCGTTCCCCTGCAAGGTAAGGCATCGGACTTGAAATCGGACCGGTTCGAGCCGGGCCGGGCCGGGAGACTTCGCTTCAGCTAGACGCTTCCACTTCATGCGCGCGCGTCGGGTGACGTCAAGGGGATTCCTTCTGAACCAAAACAAATCTAGAGTCTGGACCCGTCCGGTTCTGGTCGAGAAACAGAACCAGGAAGGATATATTCAAGTGGTCAGGGCGCAGGAGTCTGGTTCTGGTTCTGGTTCTGGTCCCTCAGGAACCAGAGAGAGGGTTCAGTATGATCCTTATCTGGAATAAATATTAGTATTAATTCAATGTTGATCTGGTTCTGGAGCTGTTTGGGTCAGGTTCTGCTTCTGCTGCTCCGTGTAACAGAACCTGCCGTCTCTGGTTCTGTTGCAGACACATTAAAGTTGAAGTGGATTGGACTGAAATCTGATTCCTGACCTCTGACCTCATCTTGGTTCTGGTTCTGGTTCTGGTTCTACGCATCAGAAGTGTGTCATCTTAAAAGAAATCTATTCAAATCTGATCTGGTTGGAAAAATTTTTATTTTTAAGCAGCAGAACCAGAACTCGTTCTCAACTGTTGAACCCAGACATCCAGTTCTGGTACTGTTCTGGTTGTGACCCGGCTCCGGTCCGTTCCCCTCTCCCTACAGTACTCTGGTTCCGGCTGCCTGCTGGTCCTCCACCACAGCCAGAAGGCCGACCATGAGGAGCTGTGTGAGTTCAGGCCGTACACCTGTCCCTGCCCTGGAGCCACCTGCAAGTGGGCGGGGCCTCTGGAGGCCGTCATGCCACACTTGATGCACACGCACAAGTCCATCACCACACTGCAGGTCAGTACACACAAACACCTGTCTGGAGTCCAGTCAGAACCAGCAGAACTAGTTCTACTGAACGCCTGGAAACTGTCAGTAAACTAATCAATATCTCCCTTCAAACATCCTGACTCTGACCAGAGGTATGTAAACGTCTGAGTTCATGGGAGGTTTTCATCAGAACTGGTTGTGATGGTTCTGATCAGAACTCATACAACTGGTTCTGATTGGACAATAAATCAATAACAAACACTTTAAAGACGGAATCAATATCAATAGATATGATCAATAGATAAAACATGATCAATTATTAATAAATAAAACATCTTGATGAATGTTAAATATTTTCACTGATCTCCTTTCATGAACTGCACAGCATTCTGGGAGATGTAGGCTTTAGCCACTTAACCTGGGTCAGGCTCACTTTCTGGTTGCCTAGCAACAGCCTGCAGGGTAAAGGACAGTTCAAAATTCCCCTTGACTTTGGTTCCCTAGCAACTGCCTACTGGGTGCAAGGTGCAACAGCAGTTTCAGGTTTCTCCTCTTTGCCTCAGAACTGCTTTGAAATCAAAGTATGGAGTGAAAACTGGACAAAAGGTTAAAGGTCACATCACCAGTTCTGCTGTATGTCCAATAATAAAAAAAACTGATAAATAATTATCAATATAATAAAGTTTTCTAGCTGTACCGTCCAGCCCTGGGCGTGTGTGTGATTGTGTCTGAGCTGCAGGTCAGAGGTCAGCATGCTGTCTCTCCGCAGGGCGAGGATATCGTGTTCCTGGCGACGGACATCTCTCTGCCCGGCGCCGTGGACTGGGTCATGATGCAGTCCTGCTTCAGCCACCACTTCATGCTGGTTCTGGAGAAGCAGGAGAAGTTCGAGGGCCACCAGCAGTTCTTCGCAGTGGTTCTGCTCATCGGCGCCCGCAAGCAGGCCCAGAACTTCGCCTATCGCCTGGAACTCAACGGAAACCGGCGCCGCCTCACTTGGGAGGCCACGCCCCGCTCCATCCACGACGGCGTGGCAGCGGCCATCTTGAACAGCGACTGCCTGGTGTTCGACACGTCCGTCGCTCACCTGTTCGCCGACAACGGCAACCTGGGCATCAACGTCACCATCTCCATGTGCTGAGGTCGGCCCGGTACCGACCTGGTACCGACACGACCCGGTCCAGATCGGGTCTGATAAAAACCATTGAAATAAAAGTTCTGTTGGTTCTGGTTCTGGTCAATGATCTATGGATCAAAACATTGTCCAACTCAGAGACAGAACCGTTTCAGATTGTTGGACCCGTCCAGCTGGCAGAACTTTCGTGGTTGATGGTTCGTTTCTCTAGGGTTCAGTTCTGAACAGACAGAACTCTGACTGGGCTCTGTCACATGACCTTTGACCTTCTGTTGGCAGAACTTCCACATCATCAACTGGTTCCTGCAGAAGTTCTGTTATGGGCCGGCAGGGGAAGGAACCGGTTCTGGTTCTGGTGTTTCCCTTCAGCTTTGAGAGGACAACCAGAACCCCTAAGATGTCTCTAGGTTGGCTGCAGAACCAGAACTGTTGGATCTGGTTCAGTAGAACGACCCAACAGAACCATGTGTTCCTGACTCTGTTCTGAAGGGCTCAGACTGACCCTGGGATTGGGAGGTTGCTGGTTCTGATCCAGTCCACCACCACAGCCTTACTTTTCTATCGCTGCCCTCTTTCTGTGCTGCTGAATTTCTGATGAGATCCGCTGGACCCGGAATACTGCTCAGGTCTACAGAACCAGAACACAAACAGTTCGGGTTCACTAATGACTGCAGCAGGAAGATACCTCAGAACTCCTCCAGAACTCCTCAGATGCCAGGAACTGGACCTTGACTGCAGCTCAGGACACGCTAGTTCAGCAGAATCTGCAGATTTGGGGTCAAAGTTCCATCTTAAAATATTTAAAGCTACTATAAAGATCAGTTTATGTGAGCAGAAGAAGAAACATCAACAACGTTTTTTGTGATTTGGGCCTTTTAACTTTCTCCGGCCCTTTAAATCATTCCAAGTAGTTAAACCTTCAATCAACATATGAATGTAAAACACCATAAATACATCAATAAGAAATAAAACCAACCTGATGCTCCATCAGCCCACCATTACACTGTCAGGCTAGCTTAGCATTGTGAGCATGCTAGCTTTTGGATTCCTGATAAATTTCTTTCTGATGAGGAAATGAGCTTCTGATGTTGAACATAAACACTGTTCTTTAGCTGGTCTGTGATTTGGTTAGACCGGTTCTGGGTCAGTGTGCTGACTGTCCGGACCAGGACCGCAGCCGTCTGGGGTTCAGTCCTTCCTGAAATAATCTGAATAAAATTGGATTATCAGATTCAGAGAGGTCCAAGTCCCGTCTGAATCCCTTCAAACACTCCTTATGGAAAATAACTTATTTTTCTCTAATTTTAAATAAAAACAGATACCAGGCGTCTAATCTGGCATGTAACAGGTTAAACCCTGAAAACTGCTGAATGTTTTGAGCTGGGTTCAACTTTGATGAAAATTATACTGATACAACATTCATCTGTAACGTTTTCAGCACTTTGTGGCAGATGTAGCTGAAAATAAATCCAACGGTAAATTAGATCATGATTTAAAGCTAAACAACCAGCATGTTATACTATCAGGAAGTTTAAAACTAAAAATGTTTTAGGTTTATTCACATAAACTGATCTCATCTGTTGTTACTATGTTGTCTCTAACTGGAGCTAATTCAGGTAAAGAAAAATCTTTATTGATCCCAGATGGATAGTAAATATTCAGGTCTGACCTCAGAACCTCCCCGGTTTGATTAGCAAGCATGTCGTAGAACCCAGAGAGATGCTAACTGTGTTAGCATTGTCGTTAGCCTGGATGCTTGGTGCAATAATAAGGATTTAACAGAACTTTTTCCTAAGTTGGTGTGACATCAAAGACTAACTTCCTGTTGATTGAAAATGACACTTCCTGTTTCCATAAGCCCGCCCACACGCTTTATTCTGATTGGCCAGTTTAAAACACCCTACAGAAAAATTTATTTCTACTGTTTGCTGTCTGGAGGTAGATTCATCTTTTTCAGATGTTGTAACCAAATAAAAGAGTGAATAAACAATGATTTTATTTACTTCTATTATTTTCTGTCTCAGAAACATTCAGTTCTGTCTGGATAATCCTGGATCGGAACCTGGTCCAGACCAGTGACTCAGAAAAGGAGGGAGTCACCATAGTAACCAGTGCTTTTTCTTCTATTGAACTTCAAACGTTTCTCAGAAATCAAAGTTTCAGCCAGCATTTTATTTTTTTTATTATTAAACTGATCTGTACAAGTCTTTTTTTTTTTCCTGCTGTGGGTTCTGGCCAGCGCCCTCTGGTGGCCGGACGCTATGCAGCTACAGCAGCAGTAAGTGACATCACAGGAAACACATTTAAAGAGAAACTAAAATGAGCTTCCAGCTCTGGTTACAGCAACCATCCTCTTCATCTACGCTCCGTCTCTCGTCTCCTGATGTCTCTGTCTCTTCTTCGGCTGTCCTCTCTGTCCCTCCATCTGTCCTCTCTGTCTTCCTCTCTCCTTTCCTCTCTTCTTTTGCCATCGTCTCTCCTTCTGTCTGTCTCTCTGTCCCTGACGTCTCTCGCCCTCCTTTCCGTCTCTCTGTCGTCTCTCCTTCTGTCCCTGTTGTCTCTGTCCTCTCTTCTGTCCATCTCTCTGTCCATGTCCTCTCTGTCCCTCACTCTTTCCGGCACCCCCTGGTGGTTGTACTTGTCATACGCAGCGTCCTGTTTCTCCTCTTTGACCCGGATGGCTGCAGGAGGATGAGGAGACGAATCGGTCGAAGAAGACGACTCTCTGCTCTTTTTCTTCTTCTTTTCCTTCTTCTCTTTCTTTTTCTTCTTCTTCTCTTTCTTATCTGAAGGAAATGAAAATGCCAAAAGAAGAAATTAAGAGGCGCCTGGTTTTGGGTCGGGGGTTCCTTGTCAGCAGGAAGTGGCCTCACCCTTCTTGGCTTTCTTCACGGGGACGTCCTGCTGCTCATCTTCCTCAGAGGGGGCAGCAGCAGCTGGTTCAGAGGGTGCGCAGCCGTCTTCTCTGAGACGCTTGGTGATGTCATCAATGTCCTCGTGGTCTTTGGGAGGACGGTAGTTCTTCACATGGTCCACCCGGATGGTCCGCCCCTTGATCTGGAGATCAGAAGCATGTCAGTACCAGCTTCGGGTACCGGCCCCTGCCTCTGAGCAGGGGGGTGGAGCTTCTCAGCATGCTCACCTTGATGCCGTTGAAGTTGTCCACAGCCAGAATGGTGCTCCTCTGGTCCTCGTAGCAGACGAAGCAGAAGCCTTTGGACTTGCCCGTCTTCTTGTCTCTCACCAGGTTGATGTTGACGATCTCGCCGTACCTGACCGGAACGTATCGTTAGCGCCATGCTAGCAGGACGACCTCTGGAGGTCAGAGCGAGCGGGACTTACTGGGAGAAGACACAGATCAGGTCGCCTTCCGTCAGCTCGTAGGGAAACCCGCCTGCAGGACCACAACACACACACACACACACAGCTGATTACTCACAGGTCAGCATTCACACCGTTACATCACTTCCTGTCTGGACCTGGATGGAAATACGGACGACTAAAACAGTGAAAGCCAACTGCGTTATTATTACTTACATTTTAATGTCGTATCGTAAAGATTTTCAACATTTCCTTTTTGAATCTTTGTACCAATTAATTGATCAATCATCGTAAATTCTTTAGGATTTAATGAATGTTTTTGTGATTTTTTTGTTTTTTTATTAATTAAAGTTTATTATTCTGTGGAACTACTTTAAAAATATTTACAAACAATTTTGCTATATTTTTTTTTTCTTTAAATGTTCCCTTCAAAATCCATACATAGAAACAATTTGAGAAAAAATAAATAAGCAGACAAATTTAACATTTTTATTCTTTAAAGACTTTCATCAAGAATGAAAACTAGACAAGTTAGGCTGAAACAGCAGCAGAAACGAAGTCACTTAAATTATGATTGTCATCATTTTTACAGAAAATTTGGGATAAACTCAGTTATTTGTTACTGTTAAAAACTGGAGGAATGGATAATCACTATATTTAGAAATGAAGCCAGAGAATATGAATGCAACATTTCAAAGAACAATAGTAAACTGAGTTTATTGAATGATTTAGACATCAGTTAGGACAGGGGTGTCAAACATCTAAAAGTTGCAGGGCCGCTGTCCTGCAACTTTTAGATGTGCCTCTACTGCACCACCTGAATAGAATAATTAGCTCATTAGCAAGGCTCTGGAGAACTGATCTACACAAGAATTAGGTACTTAAGCCACTTCATTCCAGTGTTTTGTACTTGTGACACATCTAAAAACAGCAGGACAGTGGCCCTTAAGGACTGGAGTTTGAGACCCGTGAGTTAGGATCTTATTGTCCTAGCTGAGCTGTGTCTGTAGTAGCTGCAGATTTTTGGCAGCTACTACAGGCCTCCGTAGAAACATGTGTGAGGTGAAGACCTCACCGACAAAGATCCAGGCGCTGTCCCTGTACTCGCTGTGCCAGGACACGGCCTCCTTGATGCCCAGGTCGGCCTCGCGCTCGTTCAGCTCATTGATCAGCTTCACCTTCGTCAGCGGACTGCAGACAAAACAGAAGTTGGACTCAACAACCAAACTGAACAAATTAGGACATCAAGTTTAATAAATCCATGCATGGTTTAAATATTTATCTCCATATAACAGTTAAAGGAGATGTTCTACATTAGTCTCATCCATCCTCTGGTGTGAAGTCAGGTCAAATTTATTTCCCATCTTATTGAGAACTTTCTCCTTCTCTGCTGTCCTCAGGGGGCTAAGCCACCGTGGAGGTTATACCCTAGTACCGGCCCTGCCGTCAGGTTAAAATCCACAAAGACTAAACCAGTCCAACCTCCGAGTTCCAGCATGAAACTTCTGGCAACAAGGGGAACCTTTCACATCAAATCACATAACTAAATAAAGCTGAATCGTTTTTAAATGCTCAGGAAGAAAACGGTCGAGAGCTAAAATTATAAAGTTTTGGCGTTATTGTGTGAACCGATTTAGAGAGCACCATATTTGTGTCTCTGTGGATGTTCTAGTTTGGGTTTGTTCTGATTTATCAGCCAGTTATTGATACACGTAAGTTTAAATTGATCAGATTGTGAATGAGGTCCGGGGAGGAGCGGAAGAGCGGATGCTTCCCGGACCAACTGCGGCTGCAGGTCGGCTACAGTCTTTAGGAAGAGGTCTTCATGTCATCGATTCACTACCAGCAGAAAAGCAGCTTGAATGAAGGAGAAAATCACTTACTTCATGGTTTAATACAGCTCGGAGGAAGCGGCGTGAGGAGGAAACGGTTTACTCTGTTTACATGAACAACTTCCGCTTCAAAACTCTCCTCTGCTGCCACCTAACGGTCAGATCAATACAGTACTAGTTGGTTAATAAAACATATCTACTGTATATCATCTGAGAGTTTAAAAGATTAAATAATTAAATAACTTAAATTAAATCAACAGTAATGAGATTTGAGTATTTTTTTCTCTTCTCAATAAACCAGATAAAACTATCCGTTCTACTCCCCTCTTCTAGGGGGCGCTATGAAGCTAGCTGTTAGCTGTTGAGCCGGTTAAAAGTCTGTCTGTTCTGCATAAACGTTTCATTTATGTCTAACTTGACCTCTAAATATTTCAGGAAAATAGTTTATTCCGACGTTGATCAGTTTGATGTGAGCTAGAGTCATGAAATATCTTCCGTTTTAATATAATTTAGGTAAATGTAATAACCTAGCTGCTAAATTAGCTCTTCTGCTGTCAACTGAGGCAACTTAAACTTTCAAGATTTTTATGTAAATAAACCGAGCCGAACTGAACCGGGTCCAGCTCTTACCTTCAGTGGTGAGTACATTTAATTTAAACCCGAAATCCAGGAATAATGCTGGATGTATTTTAAAGCTTCCTGACAGTTTCTGAATGTGGAGGTTTCTGTTTGGTGGAACCGAGAGGGATTGAAGTGAAGCGTTACAGGAGCATAGGTAAATAAAACAGAAATAAAAGAAGGTAGAGGACGTTGGGGACTGGGGTCAAAGGTTCACATATTCTGGAAAAGATGCAAGGTCATTTCATTATTATAAAGGATTTCGGCAACAAGGTAATTTAAAGAGTTTTACGCAATTAGAAGGAAAATATAACAAGAAACAAGCAAAACAAAAAAAAAAAACATGACACAGCAGGCAAGAGGTTGAAAAACAGACACAGGTTATGATGTTCCACTACTCAACAAATGATTTCTAACCAGGTAGGTTTCAGCCTGGTTTTGAAGAGACTTGATGTTTCGGCTGGTTTTCAGTTTTCTGGAAGTTTGTTCCAGATCTGTGGTGCATAGAAACTGAGTCCTGCTTCTACGTGTTTGGTTCTGGTTCTGGTTCTGGTTCTGGATGCAGTAGCAGCTTTTTAATCCATTCAGTGATTTATGGACCAACAGAGGAATTTAAACAGGCAGGGAAGAGGAAGAATAATTGTTGCTTTAAATTAAGAACATTTTATCCGTTTAATGTTATAAAGCTTTGATGTCATCATCCGGCTGGTTGATGACTCCAGAACCGGGTCAGGTTGGAACTGTCTCTGGCCTGGTTCTGGTCTAAACAGACTGAGGTCCCAGTGAAAACAACTGGGCTCTTTTCTGACCAATCAGAATGCAGCCTTAGCTGTGTCAGGTTTGGGTCAGTTCTGTGGCTCCTCCTGCCAGACAGGGGGCGCTGTGGAGTTCAGCCTGTGGTAACCTTCTGTTTGTCTCAGAGGGACCGAGACGATAACGATGATGATCTCTCAGCTCTTCATCTTGTCCTCCAAGGGCGACCACCTCATCTACAAGGACTGTATCCTTCTGACCCAGTTAGCTTCAGGTCCTGATCCTAGTCCTAGTTGTGGTTCTGGCTCTGGATCTGTTTCTGGTCAACCCGAGTTCAGCCAATCAGAGTTCATCTTTTGTCTGTGTTCAACACTTGACTCTGAGACTCAGACCGTGGAGAGGCAGGAAGTGATGTCATCGACGTTTTCTATGAGAAGGTCACAGCGCTGACGGGAGACCAGCCGCCCGTTGTCATGGTAATGCTGCCGTCCCTCTCTCCCTCCTTCCATCCCTCCATCTGATCCTCTGTTTTCCTGCAGAGCCATAAAGACCTCCACTTCGTCCACATCAGGCAGGGCGGTCTCTACTGGGTTGCCACGACGACAGCTGACTCCTCTCCATTCAGTATCATCGAGTTCCTGAGCAGGTTGGTGTTGGTTCGCCTCCAGCTGCTGACCTGTCAGCTGTGGTGACCTCTGACCTCTGCTCCAGGCTCAGCGGTCTGGTGAAGGATTACTGCGGCAGCCTCTCAGAGAAGGCCGTTCAGATGAACTTCGCCCTGATCTACGAGCTGCTGGACGAGGTGCTGGTGAGTCTGTGACCACAGGGGGCGCTGTGCTGTTACCCTGACCAACGGCACAGCGCCCCCTGAGCCAGAGCCGTAACTCCGCCCACACACACAGAGCGCTTTGTCTTACTGTCAGTCATAGTAACGAGATATATAACTGAAAATGTGTGAATAATGTCAATAAATATAAAAAAATACAAAAGTTAAAAACTCGATCAGTCTCTGTGTTGGAATAATCAGAATTATTTTACTGTTTTTAAACTAATGAGAAACATGAAAACTGATCAATACTGAAGCAGCAGAGACCCGAGGAAGGATCCATGTCCATCTGTCCATCTGTCCTGCTCTAGACATGAATCCCTCTGTCAGTCTGAATAATCATTTAGCTCCATGTAAAAGCGTTCAGGCTGTGACTCCATGTCTCCAGGACTACGGCTACGTTCAGACGACATCATCAGACGTCCTGAAGAACTTCATCCAATCAGAGGCAGTCTCCTCCAAACCCTTCAGCCTCTTCGACCTCAGCAACGTGGGACTGGTACGTATCGCCCCCTACTGGCGCCGCGAGTCATTACCTCCCTCTCAGCCAGGCCCTGGTCACAACCTGATCAGAACCTGATCAAAATCACATCAGGCTCTGATTCCATCAGCAGAGGTTCTGCTCTTCAGGTCCAGCAGTCTGGGCTGAGTTGGACCAACATCTCCAACTCCTTGTTCTGGTCCAGGTTCCAGGTGAAGCCGAGCTTATCTGGTAAAATCTGGACCCGTGGGGCTGGATCTGATGGTTCTGGTTGTTCTCTGTTGTAGTTTGGAGCGGAAACCCAGCAGAATAAAGTTGCTCCCAGTTCTGCTGCCACCAGACCAATCCAGACCAGCAGAGATCCGGTAACAATACTCTGACTGTGTTCGACCAGAACCGGACCTCTGGTTCTGATCACTGACGTGGTTCTGTTGTTCTCCAGGGAGGGAAGAGCGAGATCTTTGTGGACGTGATCGAGAAGATGTCGGTGGTGATCGGCTCCAATGTGAGTTCAGTCCAGTAATATCCAGAACCAGAACCGCAGTCTGGAGGTCCTGGAGGTCCAGACTCAGAAACAGAACCCAACAAACCCGGTTTTGAAGTGCATCAGAACCTGGTGGTATCATTGAGAGTCTCAGTGGAGACATTCTGGACTTATCTGCAGATGAACTGGACCTTCTGCTCTCCAGCTGTCAGAACCTGAACGGTTCTGCTGGTTCTGTTGACCCAGGACCCGAGTCGTCATGCGGAAGGCTGAGCTGTCTGTGTTCTGACCCACAGGGGGTTCTGATGAAGGCTGACATTGAGGGAGAGGTCCGAGTCAAGTGCTACATGCCGAGCTGCTCCGGTGAGTCTTAAGAACCAGAACCGTGATATTACCAGTAGAACCAGTGTTCCCAGTAACACCAGGTGTTCCTCCGTCTCCCAGAGATGCGGATCGGTCTGAATGAGGAGTTCAGTGTGGGGAAGTCCCAGCTCCGAGGTAAGCCACACCCCCTGACCTCTGACCCCTGACCCATCCAGCAGCAGGTTCTGTCCACTCAAAGGTTCTGACCCACCCAGGTTACGGCGCCGCTGTCCGGGTCGATGAGTGCAGCTTCCACCAGTCGGTCCAGCTGGACGAGTTCCACAGCCACCGGATCCTCAGACTGTGTCCCAGCCAGGGAGAGGTGACCTCTGACCCCATCGTCACTGAGCTCTTCATCCTGTGATGACATCACTGACCGCTCCTCTTCCTCCTCCAGCACACGGTGATGCAGTACCGGCTGAGTGACGAGCTGCCGTCGGCGCCACCGTTCCGCCTCTTCCCCAGTGTGGAGAGGGACTCAGCAGGACGGTAAGCCCCGCCCCCTCAGTGGTTCTGGTTCTGGTTCTTGTCTCCAGACTGGGGAATTGTTTGTCATCACCAGCAGGGGGCAGCATCACCATAACCTCTGGGTCCTCCATGTTTCTGCTTTTCCTCATTTTACTAAACAAACATTTTATTTATCTGCATCTGACCTTTGACCTTATCCCCATTCTATACCTATGATGATGTCACTTTCTGAGTTCTTGATGAAGCATTTACAGAATATTAAAGCTGCTCAGCCTGTTTACCGCTGGCCGTTCCTATCAGGGCATCTCCATGGTAACAGTGAACCGCCACCTGGGGCCTCAGGTCCCTACAGGTGAGGCTGCTCTCTGATTGGCTGCTCTAATGAAGCTGTTGTTGTCCTCCTCAGGCTGCTGATGTACCTGAAGCTGCGCTGCGACCTTCCGCCCAACAGGTCAGTTGCCCTGCTTCCTGAGGGGGCGGGGCCAGCGGCTCAGGTGGTGCACACCTGCTGCTCTGCGTCATTCGGCTCCCTGAGCGCAGCTGGAAATGGTTTGTTTATTCAGGAGGAAATTTATCTGAGTTCTGGTGGTTCTGGTTGGAGCTGTCGGTACCAGGGCCACCGACCCGCTCTGACCAGAACCAGACCGGCCTGCTGCCACACCCTGCAGCCACTGCTCTGGTTCAACATGCTGAACATGCAAATCAGGACAGAGTGGCTGCAGCTCACCTGGCTGGTTGCTAGGAGACCACAGGTAGCCGGGCTCCAGCTGGGTTCCTGTCTGAGGAACAGCAGCTTCTGGTTCTCCTGGTTCTAAACCGTCTGGTTGTACCTGAGCGGGCCTGGGTCTGATCCTGGCTCTGCTGATGGAGCTCAGTGACCCGGTTCTGATCCAGTTCTGATTTGGTTGTGACCCACAACCCAGCAGGACATCAGTGCTATTTTTTTTTGCTATTTTGTTTTGAATTTTACTCACTAATTCAGGCTCAGATCATCTCCTGCCTCTAGTTCACAAACAGAAACCAGCTGCATAAACTATAAAATAACAAAAGAATCAAAGATTAATATATCAATCAATCAATCAGATTTTATTTGTACAGCACATTTCAGCAACAAAGTCTTTCAAAGTGCTTTACATCATAACAAACACAAAAACACCAAGTCGTGCAACATAGAATCAACAATCAAAACACAACATTAAGTCAAGTGCCATCTTTAAATTTGTAATTGTTTACGTTTCAAATACAAATCTAAACAAGTGGGTTTTTAGTTGAGATTTAAAGGAAGTCAGTGTTTCAGCTGTTTTACAGTTTTCTGAAAATTTGTTCCAGATTTGTGCTGCAAAGAAGTTGAATGCTGATTCTCCTCGTTTGGTTCTGGTTCTGGGAATGCAGAGCAGACCAGAACCAGAAGACCTGAGGCGTCTATAAATATATAGAACAAGAACCCGGTCGAAACTGACTCAAAAGTTACCGGTTCAATCATCCAGCAGAACGGGTCACTTCCACACCCATTCATGGGTTAGAAGGAACCGTTTGGTTGTTCTCCAAGTGAGAATCTTGTAATTATATGAAAAAGTTCATATGGTGTGAATAACTTTCACAAATGCAATTTAAATTATTTAATTTGGGAAAGTATTAATAAAGGTCAGGAGTTGTGAAATTATTTCAGTTCAGGTTCCTTCATGATAGAAGAAAAACTCTAATCCGACAGATTATCTACCTTAGATTACACAGGAACAAATGAATGGGTTCACAACCGCAAACTACAGACACTACAGTAAGATACTGAAACAGGAAGTAGAAGTCACTGAAACAGGAAGTAGAAGTCACTGTAGCAAGAAGATGGAGCACAGTGATGATGATGATGATGACGTCACCTTCTTCTCTTTCTAGCACCGCCATCAACCTCAGTGCCTCCATCCCGGTTCCTAAAGGCTCTGTGAGGTGAGCGTTGCCATGGGAGCTCTGATTTGACTATGGTTCTGATGTTTGGTTCCTGACCCGATTTGGTTTGTAAAGTCGGATGGAAATAAGGAGCCAGCATCCGTCCCAGTTGTATGGTTCTGGCTCTGATCTGATGGTAGAACCAGAACCTGCCTGGGTCGTGGATGGATGCTGATCTCATGGTGACCTCTGACCCCTGTGAATCCTGTGTTTGTCTCCAGTCTGTCCCAGGAGCTCAGCAGTCCGGATCAGAGCGCGGAGCTGCAGAACAGAACCATGTTCTGGAAAATCCCACGGTTCTGTGGAGGAACCCAGCTGTCCGCCCTGTTCAAGGTGACCCGGTTCTGTTCTCTCTACCTGCTGGTACCAGAACCAGCTGGTCCAGAACCAGTCTGCCAGAACCTGTTGATGGAATAATATGTCCAGTTTCTGACCCGGTTCTGGAATCATCTGCTCCATATTTTCAATCATCATCAGAGCAGATGGGTTCTATATGGGCCTGTCTGGTTCTGGACCAATCTGGTTCTGTGCCGGCAGTGCATGCTGTCGGTAACAGAACTTCTGATTCTGTCCTGTCCTCCGTCCCCAGCTGGACGTTCCGGGTCTGAGCTCCGCCTCCATGCTGGAGGTCGGTCCGGTCGGGCTCAGCTTCGAGCTGCCTAAGTGGACCGCTACCGGACTGCAGATCCGCTTCCTGCGCCTGTCTCCCATCCATCCCGGCCCGTCTCAGCGCTGGGTCCGATATGTCACCCACTCCGACTCCTACATCATCCGGATCTGACCCGGTTCTGAACTGGCTGGACCCGGTCTGGAGCTCTGGAAATTATGTACTGTTGGACCTTTTAAAGTAGAATTCTGAGTCTAGAACCAGGAGGAAGTTCTGTGCTGATTCAGCCCGAGCATGCTCACTGACCCATTCCACTTCTGCTTCAGAACTTCCTGCTGATAATGATTCACCAGCTGACCCGGACCAGCGCGTCGCTGAAGGTTAAACCCGGCTGCGGCCCGGCCCGACTCGCTGGGCTCGTCCCTTCCTCTGGGGTCCCACAGGAAGGCCTGCGGTTCTGATCCAGAACAGCGACAGGAAGCAGAGGAGGCTGCAGAGACAGTAGTAACCAGGTCGGCTCTGGACTTCCTGATGGAAACAGTTCTGACAGGCCCGGTTCTGAGCAGCGGCTCCAGCACATGTTGCTGCTCTGCTCCTGTTCAAGATAGAACCAGAACCGGTCTAGAACTTCTCTGACCTGCCCTGAGGTGATAGTTACTGGAGGAAAAGTTCTCCTTTGAGTTCTGGGATTTGAATAAGTTACTCTGACTAGCACTTATGCTAATCAGCTAATAGCAAAGCTAATTTTAGGCTTAGCGATAACTCTGAAGCTTCCCCTAAATTAATGTGGATGGATAAATTCTGAAGCACTGATTTCCTTGGATGTTTTTTAAGATTTCAGTTGAATGAAGTTTGGCATCTGGGTTGAAGTTTTGGTTTTTGACTGTTAGAAATCTTCAAAAAGTTAGGCCTCATAGTCATGCTCTTATTTTGAAGTCTGTTGACACAGCAGCTCTGATTCATTGCTCCACAGTGAACAATTTAAAATCTGCTGAATTCCTGGTGCTTTCTGACCGGAGCCTTAACGCGGTCAGTTTGGCTAAACTAGCAACAGAGTTAGCAACAACTATGAAACTTAAACTTGGTATAACTCATGTCACTGACACATGGAGCATATCAATATGACGGAATTTAGTGCTTTAGCATTCACTTCTGCTAATTACCATGTTGGTATAGAGCTTTAGCATTAGTTTCTGCTAATTACTGTGTTGGTATAGCTACTTAGCGATAGCAGAACTAATATTTATAATTAGTGCTTTAGGGTTACCACAGCTAGGTTTGCAGTTAGCGGTCCTACCACTGAGTTAATGTCCTTCCTCAGTGGGTCATAGAAGCATCCATACAGGCTGACCTCTGACCTCTGGAAGGAACCAGACCTCCTTACCTGCTCTGTTAACAGAACTCTGATCGATCAGTTTCACTTCCTGCCAGATGTTGAAAGCTTCCAGATGTTTTTCCATGAAGACTTCCAGCTGTGAGCCCAGCCTCTCCCTGCTCTCCCTCAGCCCCTGGGCTGTGTGCAGAGCCGACCGGAGCTCCTTCAGCTGAGTGAACATGTTCTGCCGATTAACATCTCGTTCCACTCAGTGGACCGCAGGACGGAGCCGGGTTCTGCTGGGACCGGCTGGAACACTTCGACACCAAGAGGAGCCCGGGTGGTTCTGGTCAGAACTCAAAGCCAGGATCTAGACCCAGACTGAGGTTCTGGAGGTGCTTCAGTCAGTTCTGACCCAGAACCAGGACGTTCTCAGTTTTATTTTCATGTTAAGAATTTTAATTTCAGTTTCTATGGCAACTGAAGCTAGTGAGGCTTAATATTAGCATAAACTAAAAACAAAACAACTTCCTATGGAGTCCTCCTCTCTTTTTCTGCTGTAGAAAAGTTCCCCAGCCTGATGAACTTCGGACTTTCATCATAATTAATGTTCATCAATAAATTACGGAGGTTTGGTTTTGATCTGGGAACCAGCTGGACCCGTCCAGCTAACCAGGACCGGCCCAGTTCTGCTGGTTCTGACCTCAGATAAGCAGAAGGAAACGGGTCAGCGCCGCAGACCTGCTGCCTCAGCTGTTCTGAGGAAACAACAACTGGCTGGACTGAACCGGTCCTGGGTCAGAAGAACTAGGCCAGCGCAGAGTTCAGCTGGACTCAACAGGTCCCGGTTCTGAGCCGGTCCGGCTTGTGGATATTTTCTCTTTAATAAATGAGCTTTTATGCTTCTGACTCATTGAAATTGTTTTATTTTCAACTATCTGTTTATTTATATTTTTATTTTTAACAGTTTTCCAGAAACTTGCCAGGAAGCTTCAGACTGATCATGTAAAAAACCAAAACAGCTGAGTGTTTTGGTTATGTTTGCATATTTGCAAACATAAGGAGTTCACCGGGCCGTGAACCGGTCCGGGTTCTGATCTCGGTTCTGAACCGGCTCTGGTTCTGATCACGGCTCAGTTCCTCTCGGATGAATCCTGATCTGTTGAACGTTTCACGCATCTTGTTGACATGTTGGAGGACTCCGCGTTGCGCAATCTGCAGTCTGCGCGCGCACTCACGCACGCAGACGCAGGTTTGTGTTCCCGCATCCCCCCGTCCTTCCCCTCCTCCTCATCTGGACTGAGTCCTTCACGAACCTTAAATCCAACTTGTAACCTTCGCAGTTGCGGTGAAAGTGCGCTGGTTCTCGGTAGTGCGGGTTAGCGGCGCGCTCGGTCCTCACAGACACAGCAAGCCCGCTCTCACACACGCAGCCGTTGCGGAAGCTCGCAGCAGCCGAGGCGGCGCTAAAACCTATTAGCATACTAACCAGTTCTGGGTGGATGGACGGCTGAACTGAACCTCCCGGACCGAACCGACACCGTCTGACAACCAACAACACTCCGCCTGCTCAGGCCTCATTTTGTCAGGATTCTGCTGCCGTCCGCCTGCCGAGGAGATGGGGGACAAGGCGGGCACCAGGTAGGACTGTTAGCCGCTGTTAGCTGCGGTTCTGACGGGCGGCGCTAGCGTTAGCAGCCGCTTTGCTGGTTCTGGACGGGGTAGCTGGGCCAGTCGGCACCGGCGGGTTTTACTGCTTTATTGGAAGGGGTACCCGAACCGGGGCGAACAGAACCCTTGGGGCTCGGTTCGGGTCTGTTCCCCCTGAGGACGCCAAGGCTGCGGGCGAAGTTAGCCCCGCAGCAGGGTGGGGTTAGCGGGGCAGCCCAGTCTCCAGAACCGGTCTGAACAGAGCCACTGCTGTGGGACTGGAACAGGTTCGGGTCGTGGGTGGAAAACACGACTCCAGCATGAAGACAGGTGGGCGGAACGGACCCAGGAAATCCTAGAGTTTCACGGAGATGAAACTCCAGGATTTCCGCCCGGGAACACACCGAGCTGCTCCGTTTAAATATCAGCCTGGTTCTTGGTCCACCTGCTGGTTCCGACCCAGCTGGAGGAGCGGGTCGGCCCGGGTTCAGTCACTGGTCTGAAGCCAGTGAACGGGAAGCCAGAGTGATGGCCTTCTGGTTCCTGCAGACACATGAAAGACTGTAGTTTGTTGTGTGTTTTCACTAGAACCAGAATCAGGCCGGTGGAGCCCACCAACCTGCTGCAGTACCTGCTGCATGTGGATCCAGTCGAACCGAGAACTCTGAGTCCCAGTTTCACATCCTGATTGTAGGAGTTTCCGGGTCACCTTCCATGGAAACCCAGGAATCAGTTCACGAATTGGTTCATGAAGCGGTTCAGGAATCAGTTCAGGTGTTGCTGTGGGGTAGATGGAGCCCCAGTAGCAGTCGGTGTTACAGTGACTCTTTGAGGCCTCTAAGTGCAAACGGTTGCCTCTTGCTAACATGCTGACAGCTGATGCTCCTCAGTAACCTGTCCAGGATGACATCTGGTTGGGAAGTTGTTGCTTACCGACTAGTGAACTCAAAGACTCAAAGTGAGCAGAACCAGAACAGGTCCCCTTATGATCCATTTGATCCTATCAAAACCAGTCAGGTACCTGTCCGGTTCTGATGTTCTGTTTTCTGCTTTAAGGATCCACCAGCTGGTTCTGTGTAGGTTCACTCTGGTTTCCACGACAGCAGTCTTGTTTTGCTGATTCCAGAACTAATCTGAGTCGGGCAGCAGCTCGGCCTGAATCGTTTGTTTAGGAAATCTTCAGTTTTCCATTTTGGAAATGTTCCTACTTCCTGCCAGCCGCTTCCTATTAGGAAGCGGCTGGCAGGGCAGGAAGTGAGGAGCCAACATGGCCGCCAGCTGCAGGAGGAGAGTTCTGGTTCTGCCGCACCCGAGTCCACAAGGACTCACCAGGGGGAACCGGCTGGTTCTGGTTCAGCTGCTAGTTCTGGTTCAGTGTTTCCTGCTTCAGTGCCGCTGGTTCCAGTTCACACAGGGAAACCCAGAACATTCAGAACACTGAGATCGGAGTCAGGGTTACACTCAGAGTGCTGAAGTCACAGGCTGGGTGGATCTGTGTGGTTCTGGTTCTTGTGATCAAACAGAACCCAGTTTGGACCAAATGTAGAGGTGCATACTAGGCCAGATGTGGTCCTTAGAACCCGGCTGGTTCTGGGTCAGATCATCAGAAGCAGCCTACAGCACCATCCTTCCACCGCCATGTTCCCATCTGTTCATCTGATTTCTAGAGCGAAGAGGCTTTCAGGATTCTGACCTCTGACCTTTGTCCTTCTACCTGTAGAGGCTGACATGGAGCTTGTTTCTCTGAACTTCCTGCTCTGTCCTTTGACCCCAAGCTGACCCTGCTGAGCCGATCTTCAGGTTCCCTCAAATAGAACCACCAGAACCAGCTCCTCCTAATCGTCTTCCTCCTGACGTCTGGCGTTTTCCCAGCAGGCCATGCTGCAGCAGGTGGAGGTGATTCCCAGGAGGAGCTTCAGTCTGTAAACACAGCGACATCAGCAGCTGGGCCAGAACTTGGTCCAGTCTGGGTCTGACTCATTAATACTGAATAATAAATGGGAGATAAAGGTCAAAGGTCAACCAGATTACCAGAACTGGAGATGGTGGGTCGGCTGAACCGTTGGACCGGACCAGGATTCTCCTAGAATCATAAACTGATATCACACCTCTGTGGAGCTGCTCCAAACACGTCACTGGTTCTGATTGTTCTGGTGGTCCAGCAGCTCGTTATTGTGTCAGAGGTAGAGCGACCTGCTACTTCCTGTTTGGTGGTTGTGGTTATGATAGTGGCAGGAAGTGAGCGTTGTACCCGATCAGAGAACAAATGACAACTTCCTGAAGTTGTGATGGGCCTGGACCCGGACATCCAGAACAGAACACAGGCTGTTCTGGTTCTGCTCACATCCCAGAGGGTCCCACCACAGCATTAGGCTCTGAACTTTGACTAGGCCTCTGACTCTTCCAGAACCAGTTGTTTAGAAAAGCTGCTGCTGTCATCAACCACTTCCTGCTGACTGCACACCAACAGGAAGTTCACACACTTACATTTCCTGTGGCTGCTGTTGCAACTCACCTGCAACCTGTCATAACCACTTAGAACCGAGGGCCCCATTCTGGACCAGTGGCCCCGTGCAGAACCAGGAGCCTTTCCAAACACCTTTCAGAACCAGCAGCTTGTCTCGGACCCAGACTAACTTTCTTCTTCTTTTCCTCTTCCTCCTCAGAGTCTTCAAGAAGTCCAGTCCGAACTGCAAGGTGAGTTCTGCTGAGTTCGGTCTCTGGTGCCCGAACTCGGGTTCTGTTCAGTGGTTCCGGATCCACTCAGGGATGCTGATAAACTAAAACTGGATCAGAAACAGGAAGTGAGCTGTAAAGCCTGACAGAGGGGTAACTGCGCCTCCATGTGGTTAACATGGACCTTACAGGTTCTGATGGAGATGGGTCCATCAGAACCTTCATGGGTCAGTACAGAACAATAACCCAGTCAGACGCTAAAGCCAGGTCCAGTTCAGACTGAATCAGGACAGAACCGGGTCAGGCTGTAGGAGGAGGTTCTTGTTCCTTAAGGAACCCAGGTTCTGAACACACACACACAACAGAACCTCCAGAAACAAATGAACAAGTTAGAGAGCTGATCTCAGTGTCACGGACAGAACCAATCAGAACCTGGTCCAGTTTCTGGTTCTGCTTCTAACTGGACCTCCTGGTTCTGACCCGCAGCTCACAGTCTACCTGGGGAAGCGGGACTTTGTGGACCACCTGGACCACGTGGACCCAGTAGGTGAGTCCTGACTTCCAGAACCCTCGGAGGTTTGACCAGAACCGGGTTCTGGACACTTGACTGATGGGTGTTTTCCTTCCAGATGGAGTGATCCTGGTGGACCCGGAGTACCTGAAGGACAGGAAAGGTGAGCCGGACCTCATTGGGTTTTGTCAGAATCATTCCTGAAGCTGGAGGGTTTTTGTCCTTCAGCCAGACGGGTCAGTACTACAGAGTGGGTCAGACCCAGCAGAACCCAGAATGAAGGTCCAGTCAGAAGCTCTGGGTCTGAACCCTGACTCCAGAACCTGGATCTGGTGGGTCCCACTCACATGTACTCCTCCTCTTCCTCCTGCAGTCTTCGTCACGCTGACCTGCGCCTTCCGGTACGGCCGGGAGGACCTGGACGTCCTGGGCCTGTCCTTCAGGAAGGACCTGTACATCTCCACCTTCCAGGTGAGACGCTCCACCGCGAGGAACCGCCGGCTCTGACTGACACCAGAACCACGGCTCGTTTAGGAGGATACAGGCCCCACTAATCCGTCAACTATAAACGCCGGGTTTCCTCAGACACCCTGCTGAGCCCAGTGGGAGGGTGGCAGGGAAGTCATCCAGCGGCCTGCTGTTTTTGAGTTGAAAAACTTTTGAAGTTGACAGAAAATATTAAAATATCACAAGGTAATTATGTGTTATTGGAAAACATTAATAATACCTAAACACCAACTATAAAGTCTTTAAAAAAAATCTGAAATAAATAACCAAGGTGTGCCTGTCCTGCTGAGGGCACAAGGAAAGTCTGGTGGCCCGCCAGGCTTATAATAAACTGGGGGAAACCCTGAAGTGCCTCAACGTGTGATTCCCCACCACTCAACAAGAACTTGCAACAGTGTGACTACAACTCAGCTTTTAGAGTTCTGTTGTGGACTACCAGGGTGGAGACACCTTACAGTCTTCTGAAGAAACCTGAGATTAGAAAGACCCCATAGAGCAGGGGAGGACAACCCCAGACCTCCTGTGTCCTGCAACTCCTAGACGTCTCTCCGGTCCAACATGCTTCAATCATACAGCGGAATAACCTCCTCAGTACAGTCAGGTTCTCCAGAGTCCTAATGACCTCATTATGACTCGGGTATGTTGAAGTAGAGACGCATCTAAGAGCTGCAGGACACGGGCCCTCCAGGCCTGGAGTCAACCGGTCCCAAGATTGACTCTAAGGGGTCCTGGTAGATCCTGGTAGAGACCCATAGTGTCCCTGTAGAACCATCCACCTGCAGCTAAATGCTGATCAATGACGAGCGTTATCATGTTGTGTTCTCCAGGCGTTCCCTCCAGTTCCTGAGGAGAAGAAAGCCAACAGCCGGCTGCAGGAGCGTCTACTGAAGAAGCTGGGCCAGCACGCCCATCCTTTCTACTTCACAGTGAGTCCTTTCTACCGCTACAACTCTACCTTCCTCTAGAATGGTAGTTAGAATCTCCTGAGGCTGATGGGTTTCTGTGGAGCTCAGGTTCTGGTTCTGGTCCGTTCCCTGCTGTGCTTCCTCCATCCAGTTGTGTCTGTTTATCTGCTGAACCAGATGATAGCAGAGCTTTGGTTCTGCTCAGCGTCATGGAGGCATGAACAGAACAACTGGCTACAGGTTCTTATCACAGGAAGTGACTCACTTTCTGCTTCGTGGAGCTGCAGCCAGTTCCTCTGCGGAGCTGCGTTGTTCTCCTGCAGGTGACCTTCCAGCCACACTGAGACCTACAGCTGTGGAAAACTTCTAGAAATGACCTATGACCCTTTAGGGAACAGTGAAAGCTGCTTTCCGATTCTGCTGCTCCCTGGTCAGGTCTAGAAGGGACACCAGGGGCCACAGAGGGCCTCCTGCTGTTTCCAGACCAGAAGAGTCTCCAGAGCTCCAGTCTGCAAAGCTGCACTGATATTCATCAGATCTGGGTCTCTAGTTTATAATTTATAGAGAATAAAGAGTTAATCTCACTGCAGACAGTAAGCCATGACCTCTGACCCAGAGTTTAAATGAGAGATGAGTGAATGCATCCCATAATAACCAGCAGTCCATGTAGCTCTTAGCATTGATGATGATGATGGGTTAAACTATGATGCTAACTGTGTTCCAGATCCCTCAGAACCTGCCGTGTTCGGTCACCCTGCAGCCCGGACCAGAGGACACTGGGAAGGTAACAGCTCACCAATAATCACCAATATTCATCATTGATCAACAGTAGAGCCGAGTGTCTGGCTCATGTCTGAGGGAACCAGCACCTGGACTCTAACTGGACCGCTCCAGATCTTTAATGTTGATCAGGTTAAAAGACGACTGCAGGGGTATGGATAATTCTGAGCCTAGCTGTAGTAGAGGAAGCAGATCATCATCAGATAAATCAGCTGGACCGGCCCAGTTCCACTCAGTCAGCATTAGTCCAGGCTGGTTCTGCTGGTTTTGGTTCTGAAGTGAACCCGGTCTGTCCTCCTTGTAGGCTTGCGGTGTGGACTTTGAGATCAGAGCGTTCTGTGCCAAGTCCATAGAGGAGAAGATCCACAAGAGGTGAGTTCAGAGCAGCAGTTCCACCCCGACACCACCAGGTGGTGCCCTTCCATCCCACCAGAGTTCAGGTGCTCCCAGTGTGCCCAGTGCTTCCATTGTGCTGTGTGTCTCAGGAACTCGGTGCGCCTGGTGATCAGGAAGGTCCAGTATGCCCCGGAGAAGCCGGGCCCTCAGCCCATGGTGGAGACGACCCGGAGCTTCCTGATGTCGGACCGCTCCCTGCACCTGGAGGCGTCGCTGGATAAGGAGGTACTGCTGCTGCTTCCTCATCCTCCTCTTCATTGCCCACCTCACCGCTGTCCTCACTCAGCTCTCTGTTTCCCATCATGCAGCTGTACTACCACGGCGAGCCCATCAGCGTGAACGTTCACGTCACCAACAACTCCACCAAGACGGTGAAGAGAGTCAAGATCTCAGGTCTTCCTCATCCTCCTCTTCCTCATGTGTACTCAGTGGGTCCAGAAAGTTCTGAAAAACCCATTGGTGTCGCTCTCATTCTTTCTCTGCAGTGCGCCAATACGCTGACATCTGCCTGTTCAGCACCGCCCAATATAAATGCCCAGTGGCCCAGCTGGAGGCAGAGTGAGTCCCAGTTAAACCACAGCCAACACATGATGATGATGAATATGACAACTTCAGGCTTTCTGTCAGAAACCTGTTTGAAGGTCAACTGGTTCACATACCAGCTAGAAACTAGTTTGAGATTGGTTGAGCTAGTTTGGACCAGTTTAGTTGGTGTAAACCAGTCTGAACTGGTGTAAGCTGGGTGAACCAGTTACACTTGTTTTGAACTGGTTTAAGGTAGTTGAATCATTTAAACCGGTTTACATCTGGTGTTTTAACTTTACACCAGATAGAAACTGGTTTGAACAGGAACTCTGAGACTAACATCAGCCTGTGGTTTCCATAGCGACCAGGTGTCGTCCAGCTCCACTTTCTGTAAGGTGTACACTCTGACTCCGACGCTGGACAAGAACCGGGAGAAGAGAGGCCTGGCTCTGGACGGGAAGCTGAAGCACGAAGACACCAACCTGGCCTCCTCCACCATGTAACACAGACACACACACACACACACACTATCATTGACTTCCATTCATTTCTACAGCCTGACTCTAAGCAAATGTTATTTCACACGCTAGCCCTAAACCTAACTTCTGACCCAAAAACAGTGTTTCCCCACACAGGCATACGTGCTCTTTGCTATGGTCACATAAACTCCTCTTCCTCCTCTTCCTCAGAGTGAAGGACGTGACCAACAAGGAGGTTCTGGGCATCCTGGTGTCCTACAGGGTCAAGGTGAAGCTGGTGGTGTCACGCGGAGGGTAAGACACTTCCTGCTCCACTTCCTGTTTTCTTATCGTTCACATTGGGAAGAAAAGCCATAGCCCCTGGTGGCCAATTAGAGCTTTGCAGGTCATCTTCAGGGCTGCTATTGGATGCACTATTCAATTAATCAGCCTCAGTAATAGACTGGACTCTTCACAATTAAAGCCTGCATCCAGTTGACTGAGCAGTGATCCTAGTTAGTGGCTACTGTTCTGGTTCCACCCGGTTCCAGCAGCTTCCTGTCTGTCCTGCAGGGACGTGTCGGTGGAGCTGCCCTTCATCCTGATGCATCCCAAACCCGTGGAGCCGCCCGCGTCCCGTCCACAGTCAGGTGAGACACGCCCGCACTCGCCATCAACCCATTTCCATGGCAAACCCCACCGCTCACCCTGTCTCTGGTTGCAGCCGTGCCGGACTCGGACCCACCCATCGACACCAACCTCATCGAGTTCGACACCAAGTGAGTCACCGACGGGTCCGACCAGTTGCTGGTTCTGGTTCCGGTTCTGACCGTCTGACCATCTGTCCGTCTCATCCTCTCAGCAGCGTCTCCCAGGACGATGACTTCGTCTTCGAGGACTTCGCCCGCCTGCGCCTCAAAGGCGTTGTGGACGACAAGGACGAGGACTGCTAGGAGGACGCCTCACGCTCGCTTCAACACACACACACTGATACACACACATACACAAACACACCGACACGCTTCATCACCTTACATTCCCCAGCAGGGTGCGGGTGAGAGCTGGACTGCATTGAGGCTCGGTGGTTCTTGTCCTCCTGTTTCAACTTCTTATCCCTCCACAATCTCTCCTCCTTTTCCTGAGCGGGCGGGGCTTAGAGCTGACCACTTCCTGTTAGGTGTTCCTGAATGTGGATTGGTTTTGTCTCAGACCAGCGTTCCCCTGTCCCCTGTGCTGCTCCAGTTCAGCTTCAGACTGGGAACCAGTCAGGCAGCAGGAGCCAATGGTCAGCATGTAGCTGAGTAGACCTCTGCTGCCACCTGGTGGCTAATCCCAGTCACTGATGTTGTTCTCTTGGTGTCTCAAGTTCAGGAGTCAGAATCCGGTTCCTCCCAATCCCATGATCAACACCAGCGTTCCCAGTCCTATTCCCAGTCCTGTTCCACTCCACGCGGACTGGCTGAATCGGTCCAGTCTGGTCTGGTCTGGAAGGAAGCCACATCCTTCCTGGCTTGTTGAAGGAAGAGGAGGTTCTTCCTGATGGTGCCGATCAGAACCAGAACTAATCTGACTGGTTCTTGTTTTTAGAGGAGAATCTAAAATGTTCTGATGTTCAACTTAAACGGGTTTGCAACCTGAAGACTTTTGGTCCTTTAGAATATTGTCCCCTTTTCAGCACCAAATGTTTTGGGTTTTCTGGTTGGAGATGAGGTTCTCTCAGAATCTAGATGTTTGTTCTGGAGCTGAATCAGGGTAGTTGAGTTGTTTCTAGACAGGTTCTGATCCGATTGGGTGCCTCCAGCTAGACCTGAGCCTCCATCAGTCAGTTTTCCTGTCGCCCTGCCACACCGACCCGTTCAGAACCGAGCCCCTCTCAGCCGGTCCTCCGAGCCGCCCGTCCGGCCTCGCTCACCAAGAAGAAGAAGGTTTTTTTGTTCCCACGCCGTGCTGTGAATCTTTGGAGCTGTGATTCTGTCCTGGTTTCGTCGTGCTCTGTGGGGTTCCTTCGCTCTACGTGTAAACAGTGCCACCCCTTGGCCGCCGCCATGCCCTGGGCCGCCGCCACGCCCTGGACCGCCAACGCTGCCCTGTGGGCCGACGCTGCCCTCTGGGCCGCTGCCATGCTTATGTCTATACAACAGAGAAGTGATCTGGAACCATAGAGTTCTTCTTCTATTATTATTATTATTATATTATTATTATTATTATTATTCTGCTTCTGATTATTATTATTATGGTGACTTATTACTGCTATTGTATCATCAGCGACCATGATTATTCTCATAATCAGTTCAGAGTCTGTTTGCCATGTATTTTTTATTTTCAGATTTTTATTTAGTTTTCTTTTTCTTATTAAAGTGAAATGAACTAACAGTCTGCCTGTTATTTTTGATTATGTAGAAATGATAACCAACTAAAAAAACAAACAAAAAAATTTTAGTTCTACTTAATATCTGAACCATCCATCTTCCACTTATCTAGAGTCGGCAGCCTCAGTAAGGATGCCCAGACTTCCCTCTCCCAGCCGTTCCCAGCAGAGTAACATCGTCCCTTCAGTGTGTCCTGGTCTTCTTCTGGGTCTCTTCCCGGTAGGACCTAAACTTCTCACCAGGAAGTCTCCATCCTCACCAGATGCTGATCCACCTCAATTGGATCCTCTCAATGTGAAGGAGCAGAGGCTCTACTCTGAGCCCCTCCTGGATGACTGAGCTTCTCTCTCTAAGGGAGAGCTCAGACACCTTGCAAAGAAAACTCATTTCAGCTGCTTGTATCCGTGACCTTGTCCTTTCGTTCATGACCCAAAGCTCATGACCATAGATGAGGGTAGGAATGTAGATCGACCGTTTTATCAAGGGCTTAACTTTTTGGCTCAGCTCTCTTTGAGAGTGCCCGCTTCACTGCAGACGCTGCGTCAGTCCGTCTGTCGATCTCCTTCACTATTTTTCTCTCATTCATTAACCCAGAGATACTTGGAGCAGGATCTTTCCTCCCCCCAACCAGGAAAAGGCATTCTACCCTTTTCCAGCTAAAGACCCTCGGTTCTGGAGGCACTGATCCTCATCCCGACCGCCTCACACTCGGCTGCGAACCACTCCAATGAGAGCTGTAGATCATGACCCGATGAAGCCAGTAGGACCACATCATCCGCAAAAGCCAGAGACGGGATCCTAAGGCCACCAAAGCGAATCTCCTCAACACCTTGGCTGGTCTGGAAATTCTGTCTATGAAAATAATGAACAGAATGGGTGACAAAAGGCAGCCTTGGCGGAGTCCAACTCTCACTGGAAACAAGCCCAGCTTACTGCTGGCAGCCCGTATCAAAGGCCCTGGTACCATGGTTCTCCGGGAGGGCTCCCCAAGAGACACAGTAGAGCACCTTCTCCAAGTCCACAAAAGACATGTAGACCGGTTGGGCAAACGTCCAGCCCTTTGATCTCTGATTAAATTTAAAATGTTTAAAACTAGAATAAAATGCAGAAAATAAAAATAAATAAATAAATCAGAAATAAAGTCAGGTTTTGATTAGAGCTATCCTCTCTCTGCTGCCCCCTGCTGTTCAGGAAGCTAGTGTCATTATAAAACCCGGAACTAGACCGAACCGGGTTTAAAGTGGTTCTAAGCAGAGCAGCCTCTGGTTCTGGTGGATCCAAGTCATGTGAGGAACATTAGACACAAAATTGTCACTTCTTGTTGTTCAGTTATGCAAGATAAAAATTTTATTATTTTCTTTAATATGCCGGACAATAAAATCTAAATTATATTTTCATAAAGTTTTAGACACATCTAAAGGCTGAAGGCCTCTGGCCCACGAGGAATGCTTTTTCAGACCACCGGTCCTGATGGTTCATCATAGCAAACAGAAACCAGTCAGAAACTGGGAACCAGTCAGAAACTGGGAACCAGTCAGAAACTGGGAACCAGTCAGAAACTGGGAACCAGCCAGAAACTGGGAACCAGCCAGAAACAGGGAACCAGTCAGCTCCGTTTAAATGATGCAGAGCGTGACGGTACCAGCAGGGGGCAGCAGAGAACAGCGGATAAACCGGACACAGAAAGTGTCCCCTCATCAGAAAATATTATCCTTAATAATTATAATAAAATATGTTTCTATCACGGCACCAATAGAAACCAGCTGGAAGTCAAAAAACCTTTATATTCAAAGTGAAAGTGAAAACGACAAAATATGTAATAATAATAATAATAATAATAATAATAATAATAATATTATTATTATTATTATTATTATTATTATTATTATTATTATTATTATTATTATTATTATTATTATTAATTATCGTTTCTGTTTTCAATTTTCAAAATCAGGCTTTTACTTTGAAGGTCTCGTGTCGGCTCTGACCCCATTCTTCATCATTTATGGCCCACCATCATCATCATTCTCCATAAAGCGAAGTTTTATGAGCCTCGGGGTTTAATGATTCACCTGCAGACAGGTGAAAGAAAACAGAACCTCTCTCAGGTCATCGCCCGCTCCCGGTTCTGGTTCCGGTCCTGGTTCTGCTCGGTTCAGTCAGAACCTTTTCCCGGTTGGATCTGGAGATACTTTCTTGCTTCTTCTCCAGAACTTTGAGCTCCTCGCCGTTTAACTGAAGGCTGGATGAATTGGACCGGTCCACTGGTCAGCCAACAGAATCAGAACCGGAGCCGGAACTTTAGGAACGCTCCAGAACTTCTCTGGTTTCTCTGTTGGATTCCAGAAAACGTTCAACGTTCATATGAAGCAAAATGAAACATAAATCTGATTTCTGTTCAACAGTCCAGACAGAAAGAGTGAATGGGTCCATTCTGAAGATCCGGATCCAAATCTGAAGATCCGGATCTTTTTCTTTAAATTCCTAGTATTTTTTTTTTCTGAAAACAGAAGAAGCATCGATCACATCACTGATCACTGATTGCTCTTCTGGCTCATATGTTGATAACTAAATACATTTATTTATTTATTTATTTATTTATTATGAATGAATAATTAATAATTAATTAATATTCCAGATGAACTGGCTCTTTTATTATTATTATTATTATTATTATTATTATTATTATTATTATTATTATTATTATTATTATTATTATTATTATTATTATTATTATTATTATTATTATCATGATGATTATGATTATGATTATTACTATTATTAGCAGCAGTAGTAGTAGTAGTAGTAGTAGTAGTAATAATAATAATAATAATAATAATAATAATAATAATAATAATAATAATAATAATAATAATAATAATAATAATAGTGTCTAAGTCATCATTAATTGCCTACATAAATCAAACAAATTGAAGAAAAAAAACACACCAAAAATAATCGATTATTTGGACCTTTAAAATGGAACCAATTGAAAACTGGAATATTTCTTAAATCAATTTTTGTTTATAAATAAAGAGTAAATGTTTGTAAATAATAAAGCAACGCGGAGGCGCAGCGATGATCTGAGGCAGAAGTTTAAACATCATTAAAGCTCCAATCAAACACTTGAAAAGATGAAAAGTGAAGCTTTACGCGGCTTTACGGCGCCACACTAAACTAAATACTCATCAGCGTAAAACAATAAATCTCCCATAAATCCATAAAGACGCAGATAATTCCTCCGCAGGAGGCCGCGGAGGCTTCTTGAGAGTTGTCGGTTCGAGTCCCTCAGAGAAAAAAAAAATGAAAACACGAAGAGGATTCATGAGAGAAAATCTGAGAAATATTCCCGACAAACTGGAAGAGTTAGAGCCAGGAAATATGGGAATAATGAAATCATCTGTTCACTGCAGAAAAACGGGGCAGAGATTCGTGTTTATAAGTCTTTCTTAATGTTAATTGTGATTTTTTAAATATAGAATTGTAAAATTAAATCAGAACAATAAAAACATATCAATGTAGAAATATGGAAATAATCAGAGTAAGGATTAGAATCTGCTTAAAGGTCTTCTTTATATTTATATATACTATAATGAACTACACACACACCAACCAGGTTTTGGTCCCTATTGGACCATCAGAGACTGGATCCTCCAGGGAGGACAGAGCAGACAGAGGTCCACATGGTGGAGGTGGCATCAGGCTGCGGGCTTCCCAAAGAATGGCTGGATGGAGAACCACGGAAAGAGTAAAAACCAGTCCGGTCTGCCTCCAACTGGGCAGCATCTGGTTCAGTCCAGGTTGGTGTGTCTCCACTGGCAGAGTGTTCCTCTGTGGGCAGGAAATAGGAGGAGCCACGTTCACAGGAGCCGTGGCAACACTCTGATGATGTCATTCAGCTCATCTACTATTGGCGGCCATCACTCTGTAATCTCTGGGAGTGTCAGGTCACTACGGGTCGCTCCGTCTGGCTGGTAAACAGTTTGGACCTGAAGGTTAGACCACCGAATCATCGATTTACTGCTAGCTAACAGCTAACTGCTACAGTCTCATCATGGATTGGTTGACGTAAATCATTGGCCAATCAATGAACACCGTTTGCTGCCAATCAAATCGCTTAAGCTCTACAACCGGCTAAGTCTGGCTGGAACCACCAGAACCGTGCCGGATCAGTTCTAACCCAGTTTCATCCTGAGCTGGAGGCCAACGACCAATCAAAATGCTTCAAACTCCTGCCTAAGTCTGATGGTTAATCTGCTGAAATCCAGTAGAACCCAGAGGCAGAACCACAACCAGCTGGTTCTGATGGTCCCAGAAGGACCCGGCCTACACAGAGCTGATGTTCTGGACCATCTCCAGAACTCCAGCCCGGTTCTGGATCCATCACATCTCTCCTGTTGGAAAGTACTGGTTCTTGTTCAAAGCCCTGTTTTGGGCTGTGAGCTTAGTAAACTGGTAATCAGACCTGCTGGTTCTGGTTCTCCCGGTCTGCAGCATGACTTCGGGACTCCCAGCAAAACCAGCAGGTTTACGACCCAGTCTGGTGGGGAGCTGCTCTTTGTTAATGAGGCGTCTTATCTTGGGTCAAAGTTCATCCAGCAGCAGCAGGAGGCCGAGCAGGAAGTGGCGCCGTCTGAGAAACACTGCTCCGCTGCTCCATGTTCACCTCGAACTCAGTTCTGGAACGTTTTTCCTGGTTTAGCTGGTCTCTGGGTCCAGGTGGGTCGGGTATGTTCAGCTGGGGAAGGTCCGGTATCAGTCAGCCTCTGTGTTCAGGAAGCTGGTGAAGGCTAGCGGACAGCGGCCATTTTAGGACACATTTCTGTTCCTCCAAACAAAATGGCTGCCAGCCGCGGGCCGGCTGCCGGTCCGGGCCTCTGGGCCTCCGAACTTCTGCAGAGAAATCTCCTCTGTTTGGCTCCCGCTGCTCCATAAACAATGATTAGAGCAAATAAAAGAGTAAGTAAGTGCACCCCTCGCAGCCCATAAACTGGCTGGCTTATATAGCCGCCTGTTTATGGGTCATTTTCCCATAAACTTTCATTTACAATATGCTAACTGGCCCTAATACGGCTATTGGCGCTGATGGAGGATCAACACAGAGCCGTAAAGCAGCGGCAATAAAGGCCTGATTAGCCCAGATTAGCATCGCTCCCACCGGCGGCAGACTACTGGTATTCCCCGCTAAACATACCGGAGGACGGCAGCTTCCTCAGCTCACACCAGCTGGACCAGTGTTCCCAGTTCATTCACAGCTCTCCACCCGGGTGCTCCTCTATCAGCCCGGTACCAGCCTTGGAAGGACCCGTCGGCTCACCGCTATCAGCTCAGGTATTCCAGGTAACTTCGGATCCTCTGCAGGTTTTATTAGATTCCCACTTTTAAACTTCGATTTGTTCACTATGAAAACGCTTTTATATAAATGTCTCTTCACTTTTATTCATGGTTTTATTTTAGTCTTAGAAAATATTAAATGAGCAAATATTTAATTTAATAATTTAACAGTATTAAAGTTGAAATAATGAAACATTAATTATTCAACTAATTAAAGTTTCTAAATATTTATTTGGAAAATAAATATTTCATGTTTAGTTATGTTATTTATTTTAAAAATATATTTTGTGTTTCATTATTATTACATTTCTCTGTGGCGAAATTCATATAAAAAATAAATTCTTTAAATGTGGAAGTTCAGGTTTTCATTAAATTATACTGATAAGAACAGTATATTAATAATGTCGATTGTTATAAGCGACTTATAAAATTAATGGTAATTATTATTATGTAATTATATTTATTGATCAGAAAACAATCTGAAAGAAAGAAAGACAAAATTAACTCAAGTTGAAAATTAGAAAGATGTTAAATATTTAATAATGAAAACATAATATATTTCAAACAAAACCTTAGAATAAAGCAGAGCAACGTTTTTGAATTAATTGTTGAATTAATTTAGAAATAATTAATTTAACAGTTTGAACAGTTAATGTTGCATTTCTTAATTTTAGAAAATAAATTCTAGATAGTTTTGCACATTCAACATGTCAACCGTCTGAAAACTTATTAACATTCACTGGCCTCAAACCAAACTGGGACTGATTATTGATTTTATTGGTTTAACTGTGTCGTTTTATTATGTTATGAATTGAGTTTTTAATTCTTTATTGTGTGCTTAGTTTGGTCACTTTATTTTTATGCTTTTATTTCATGACTGTAAAACTGCTTTACAACTAAAGTTATTGATGACAATGATGATTGTAAACTTTACTGTTAAAATGTTAAATCTTAAAAAAAATCTTAAATTTAATAAAACACAATTTTGTAATGTGTTGTATTGTTTTAATTTAATAATATTTTAACTTAGCGTCAGTGTAATTGTTCTTTCAATGTCACAAATGTTTTCAATCGGTAAAATTAAAGTAAATAACATTTTATTAATGTCAAATTAATGTATCTTTTCATTTTGATGAAGTTAAAAATTATTTCTGATTCAGTAAAGATCAGAACTGATGAGTTTAATAAGGTGGTACGGGTCGGAACCAGAACAGGAAAGGTTCTGTCTGCTTTGGCTGCTGCAGGAGGAAGAGGAAGTTGAGTCGATGAGAGGAAGATCAGCCAGGAGAAACCATAAAGCAGCGGTTCTGGTCCAGTTCTGATCTCTGGTGGTTCCGGTCTGGTTACTGATGAGTTTCTCCACATAGAGCAGAACCAACACCGACCCAGATGAGATCCAATCAAAGTTAAACCAATTAACCTTAACAAGTTCTGGTGATTTGGCAGTAAGACCCGGTCTGTGGATCAGAACCAACATGGGGGCCCATTTCGACTGGTTGGGTTCTGATCCTGATTCGACACCAGTTTGTGTCCAGCAAGTGGAGTCATTAGAGCTGGTTTTACCATCCAGAACCACGACCTAATGGGTTCTCTGGTTCTGGTTCACCTCGCTAACCTGGACCCTGTCAGAACCATCTGGTAGACGAAGGTTCTGATGGTTCTGAAAGTCCAGTTCTGTCAGCCTGATGTTTCTCACTTGCAGAGCTGAGTATTTGCTCAGCTCTGCCCGATGTGGCCCAGCCCCGTATGTCACGAAGCCCCGCCCCTGTCCCTGAGGCCCCGCCCCTTCCAATCTCCCCCTCGTTAACCTTCGTCCCTGTGATAATGTCTGAGGTTTCCACATTCCAGATTCACGATTTCCCTCCAGAATCTCCACCTGTAAAACCCGACCACTGATCTGGACCTGAACTGTTGAGCAGGAACCGGTCTGGGCTGAGACCTGCTTCAGGTTCTGACCCAGTTCTGGAGGCACTGGGAGGTGATGCCGGGTCCCTCTGACCCGGCTTCAGCAGAAGCCACATCAGGGTGTGTGCGTATGTGTGTGTGCGTGTGTTCCCGTTAAACAGTCAATCGTTAACCAGCAGCAGGTAAAGGCTTAGTGACACCTGAGTTCATCACCGGTTGCCATGGTGCTGACCTGCTGACCCCAGCGTGACCCCTACCCATCATGGCTTCACGACCAAGTGAAAAACTCCTGGACCAGCTGCCTGAGGGCACTATTATTATTATTATTATTATTATTATTATTATTATTATTATTATTATTATTATTATTATTATTATTATTATTATTATTATTATTAACCTGTGATGTCATCACCTGGTTTCTTTGCTGCAGACGAAGCAGATCAGGAAGAGGAATTATGGGAAACTGCTGGATGCCTCTTCAGGTTCTGGAGGTCCAGTCTAATAGGAACCATTATGTCCGAGTCCAGAAAGCCAGAAGTTTTCCAGAACCTCTCAGTTCACCTGACAGCAGCTGGTTTTGATCCAGAGGAAGAGTCGGACCTCTGGATGGTGTCAGCCCAGGAGGTTAAAAGGAGGTTCTGTTGTGCCTCAAGTTGGTTCAGGGCCAGCAGCGGTTCTGTAAAGGTTCTGTGAAGGCTCTGCCGGGCTTCCTCAGGTCTCTGTGGTTGACCTTCGACCTGCAGAGACTTGTTGCAGATAAGACTTGGCACGCAGCTCCTTTTATGATTCTCAACAGGTTTCCTCTTGTCATGACCCAGTCATGAATAATAACCTTCAGCTTATTGATAATCAGCGTATCGATTATCAGCTTATTGATTATCATTATTAATGAGGACGGCGCTGGTTCAATGTTTTTCTTCTCTGATGATTTCTTCACTAAGATGCTGTTAGAAACTGAAACATGAAGACTTACTGATGTTTCCACATGTTGTTCTTTATCCTGCAGCGCCCCCTGCTGGCTCTGCACCACTACGGTTTTATCTTCTTGAGTTCTCAATGTGTTTCAGGGGAAATGTTACTTTTTTTCTCTCCTCACTCAGTGTATCCAGATTTTCTATTAAAAATATTCATGACTGTTGTACATATTTTGACTCATTTTATATGTTTTAAATAATTAATAAAGATTAATAATACACAGAAAGAGTTCATAGAAATATTAGAAATGTTTCTGATTGATAAGAAAATAAACACTACATATATTAAAGTTTATGAGGAGATGAGAAGAGTGAAACATTTGACAAAATAAAATAACAAATGTGGAAGAGATGGAGAAATCCATAAATATCAGTGACTTTTTAAACAAGACAATACCGCACATTAAAAGGGGACAAATTATTGTTGTTTTGCTTCCAATTGTGTATTTTGTGTTCTTATTCTCTGTTTATATGTTTTTCAACATGCTTGTACTTTTATAAAATTCTGTTTTCTGTGTGAGAAAACAATGATTGTTTATGTTTCACCATCCTGGCTCTATTCTGTTCTGAGCCAGTTTAGATTAGAAATTGGTGCAGTTCCTGGTGTAAACCTGTAGGTGGCAGTACTGCACTGCGGTGCCAGTGTTGTGTATTGTGAAGCAGCAGAAGCAGTAGCCGCTAAGATGTCTGCACCAAAAACAATCCCGAAAGATGCACAGGTAACTTCCAGACATTTATCACGTTAAGCTGTTTGGTTTGACTAAACTAAAGCAGTTTCTGTCATATTAACAGTTGTTCTGAACTGCAGCTAAAATGAACGGAGACTCCGTTAACTTGTTAGCTTAGCTGTTAGCCGCTAGCTTTTAGCTCCGCGCTGTTTTCTATCGTAGGACTATAAACAAACATTTGAGTTAAATGTATTATTATTTGTTGATTTTAGCTAAACATAAAGTGCATTTATAGAAGATGAAGTTTATACTTATACATTATATTTGTGTTTTTAGCTGAAGCCTTAAAGCTAACTGCAGAGGTTTAAAACGTTGTGGTAAATTTGGACACCTGGTTATGATGCTCAATCAACCTTTAATCAGTCCAGCTGGTTATTGACAGTTAAATGTTTTCTTAAGTTATCACAATAACTCAAACGTCAGTTTTAACAATAGTAGATTATCATCTCGTATTATTTGATGTTATCACAGATGCTGATGAAACACGTTTATTATTATTTTGATTTTTTATTATTACCTCCATAAGGTCATCCTCCTCTCAAAAACGAGGGCCGCCGTACAATGAAATACAACAATCATTCATTTCAATGAAACATTTAAGACATTTTGCTTCTTCATAAATCCAATTTATTACATCTCTTCGTGTGTAAATGAAGTTATGAGAATCATGTGACTCATCTGGTAAAATAAATGTCGCATCATCTGAATAAACCAAAACTTGAGATTAAAATCCTTCATAGATTTGATTTTATTCCTCATTATTATTATTATGAACCTGAACATTAATTCTCATTATAACTGTTGGAAAGGAGCTGATTCTGGCTTTAATGTAATGGTCTAATTCAACAAGCAGCTACCAACAGATTTAACACACCTCCTAAAGGAGAGACCAGATGACACTGGTATGTTTACAGAAACATTAAAAACTTGATTTAATATATGGTCCTGTCTGAAAGAGTTCAGAGTATTTTCCAAGGGTTGCCAGAACCCATCAGACCCATCAGTACCAGGCTGGTCATGATGAATCCGTTCCGTTTCCCAGGTGATGATCCAGATCCTGAAGGACATGGGCGTAACGGAGTACGAGCCTCGAGTCATCAACCAGATGCTGGAGTTCACCTACAGTAAGTCACTGAAAAAGAAGAAGGTTCAGATCAGGTGACCTCAAACAGGAAGTGACCTCTGACCCATGCTGTCTCCAGGATACGTGACGACGATCATCGAAGACGCTAAGATCTACGCGTCTCACGCCAAGAAGTCGGCAGTGGACGCCGACGACATCAAGCTGGCCATCCAGTGCCGGATGGACCAGTCCTTCACCTCGCCGCCGCCGCGAGATGTAAGCCCCGCCAACCTGTGGCCCAGGGCCCGGTTGTGGTTCTGGTGTCCATGATGTGCTCTGTGTCCAGTTCCTGTTGGAGGCGGCGCGGCAGAAGAACCAGACGCCGCTGCCGCTCATCAAGCCCTACACCGGCCCACGCTTGCCGCCTGACCGCTACTGCCTCACCGCTCCCAACTACCGCCTCAAGTCCATCCAGAAGAAGGTCTGCTTCTCTTCCTCATTCCAGACCCCCACTCTGATGACTTCTGACCTCTCACCTCTCTTCCCCTGCAGGTGTCGTCATCCGCCGGCCGGATATCGGTGCCTCGCCTCAGTGTCGGCGCCGTCTCCAGCAGACCCACAACACCTACCCTGGGTGAGTTCAGGAGAGGAACCAGTAGAACCAGTATGCAGCCTGACCTCTAACCCCTCTTTGTGGTCCTCAGGAACCCCTTCGGTCCAGTCGGTCTCCTCTAAGGTTGGAACCCCAGTGTCTCTGACGGGTCAGAGGTTCACGGTCCAAATCCCTCCACCCTCCCAGACGGCCACCACCAAAACCAGTAAGACCTTCTCCCTCCCAGTGGGCCGAACCCAGAGCAACCAGTTCAGGTTCCAGTCTAGGTTGTGTCCGAGGGCAGTTCCTCAAGTTCCTGAAAGGTTCTAGCTTTCTTCTTCTGTGGTATTAGTCAGACAGCACGTTGAACTGGTCCCAGTCTGAACCTGGTTCTGGACCCAACCAGAACCAGGCTGATGGTTTCTGTGGGCGGTAATGAATCCTCCCAGTATGTGACTGGGAATCACAGCTCTGTTTTCTCACCATCCGGGTCAGTACCATCAGAACTTTAGAAATATGATCATCAGGTTTGAATATTCTCTCCAAAAGAAACATCAGAGTTTTGGCGGCCATCTTGGTTCCTTCTACTTTATTTTTCAGTAGTTCACTAGCGTTAGCTACTTTTAACTAATGGCTTTATTAGCACATGTTGGCTATTTGAAGCTAATGTAGCATTAGCTTCAGTTCTACCTTTGGTTCTGATTCTGGCTCGTTGGATCCAGTCAGTCAGAGGTTGTGGGTTTGAGTCCTGATTTGAATTCTGCTGAGAGGAAAACTCCAACTGATGAAGTCTCCACTCAGCTGACCTTTGACCCTCACCACACTCCCAGAACCATTTGGATCTCAGCTGAGATCAACAAGATATGGGACCTGTTGACATCCTGTTGGTGTTCAGTCATCAGACACCAGAGGGCGCCATAAGCAAACTAAATATATTCATTTGATCTAAAACAAGTCATCAATCAGGAACAAATCCTTTTGTTTAATTAAATAAAAATAATTAATGAAACATTCAATATAAAAAATACGTAACTTCATATTCATAGTAAATATGAAACTAGCTCACAGGCTGCTGTTAGCATGCTAATATGATCTAGTGAGCTAAAGTACGGCTGTATACTAACATAACATGTTAGCTTGTTTGCTAGCTGTATTTCAGAGAACTTGATGCTTCCACAGATTTATTTTCATAAAATAATAAATATGTAATAAGTCTCATCATGTCCTGTGTGAGTGAAACATTTTATCAGAACATTTCCAGCTAAAGGATAAAATCAAACAGTTTCTAAACTTTCCAATAAAACCAGAATATGTAACATAAACCAGATCATTTCCATAAAGTCGTTCTGTAGTTTTCCATCAGCTGACCTGTGGCAGCAGAGTGATGGCGGTTGTTTGTGTCTCCATAGCAACAGCGGCGTCGCCGGCCGTGTCCAACGTCCTGATCAACCCGTCTCTGATCGGGTCCAAGAACATCCTGATCACCACCAACATGGTGGCTCAGAACGCCAGCGGAGACGCTCTGAAGAGGAAACTCGAAGACGACGACGACTACGACGCTTTATGACCACAGCTGGACTCAGACGTAGACTCTGGTTCCTAGAAGCTGAACCAGGACAACTTCTGCTCGCATTTTCAATAAATTAAAAAAAACCTGAAACCAAACGTGAACAAATCACTTTGATAACCAGAAGTTACCAAGTTCAGATCAGAGATAATTTACTGATCACGGATGAACATTAGGCAATGGTAATACTCATAAAGTTATGGATCCATAATGTATCAGCATGAACCCATCAGTAGCGGTCTGATCAATAGAACTGGGCCCATGTTAACAAATGAGTGTAGGAGAGTTGAGTGTTTAACTAGAGCAGAGAATAAATAATCATCTCTGGTTGGGTTTCATTGTCCAAAGGGTAGACAAATATCAATGTCAAAAAATATTGGGTATAGCAGCAATAATATTGAATATCGGCCCAGATTTACATTTCTGTGTATTAGAAATGAAAATTGAACCGATATCTAATATTTTTTACTTCTATTCTTAAGAAAGTCTCTTTTTCCTGTTGGATGCTGAGATACTCCACTCAGAGTGGAGTTTGGGTCAGAGGGACAGAACTACCTGGCTCAACTGCTGACTAACAATAAATGGTTTCAGTTCAACTCAGTTCAAATGTTCTTTATTTGTTGTGAAGGGAATTAAATGTTGAAACTCAAATCATCTGAGTATCTTCAAAGAGTTGTGGATGGTGATGCTGTGGACAGGAAGGGTCTCCAGTAGCAGTCAGTGTTGCAGCTACTCTATGAAGCCTCTGACTAAAGACATCTGTCATATGATTGTTATGACAGATGAACATCCAGACAGCAGAGACCAAATTCAACCAGCTGGTTTTAGTCCTGATTTAAAGGAACTCAGTGTTTTGGCTGTTTTTCAGTTTTCTGAAAGTTTGTTCCAGATCTAAATCTGGAACGAACTGAATGCTGCTTCTCCATGTTTGGTTCTGGTTCTGATGCAGAACCAGCAGTTTGATCCAGCAGCAGCAGATCTTTAATCTGTTCAGTGATTTCTAAACTACTAGCAGGATTTGCTGTATCTTCCTGGTTTAGTCAGAACTCCAGCAGCAGCGTTCTGGATCAGCTGCAGCTGGAGCATCGATTAGTTAGTCAGATGTGAAGACACTGCAAAAACATCTTTATGGGGCCCTGAAGGTTCAGGTCAGAGGTCAGCCTGATCTCTAGTTTCCAGCTGAACAACTGAAGCTGCTGCTGACTCTAGATCTATAAATCTAGATCTATAAGTCTAGATCATTCATCTTTTTAGGTTCAAAGATTACTTCAGTTTCTGTTCAGATGGTGAGTTTTGGCAAAGCCAGCTGATGACATCATGAGGTAGAGCTGTGAATCATCTGCGTTGTCATGGTAACTGATCGTATTTCCTGTTTCAACCTGAGCCAGTGGGAGCATGTAGATATAGAATCAGAGGGGTCCCAGGGTTGAACCTTGAAGAACCTGACATGTAACCTCTGACCTCTTAGACAAGAAATGTCCTATTGAATCAAAGAAGTTCCAGTCCGTCATGTCAAACTGAAACCAGTCCAGTTCTGAACCAGAGAGTCCGACCCAACTTCAGTTGTTTCAGTAACATGTTCTGGATGCCTCCATCAGCTATTGGCTAGCACTGCTGATCCACCTCATTTGCTTTTTCCACTGCTCTGTAAATCTCTGTCTGGTCGTATTGTTGGACAGTCGAAGATCTGATCTTTGTTATGATGGATGGAAGAGATTCAACTTCCTGCTCCGTCTTCACTCTCTGGTCCAGGAAGCCTCTTTTTCAACTCTTCTGAGATTTGGAGTGTTAGTTCAAGTATTATTGGAGCTCTTGACATAATAATAATAATTAATAACAACAACCTTTATTTAACCAGATTTATCCCACTGAGATCAAAATATCTCAATTACAGGAAAGGCCTGGTCTAGACTGGCAGCATACAGAGAAAAAAACAAAAACAAAACACTGTTACAACACAGAGCCACAGTAAATGTAAACTTACAATAAAACATCAGCAGCATGTGATTCTGTCCTTAGCACAGAAATGAATTGGTGCATTTGAAATATCCTTTCCAAAATAATTAATATAAAAAATAAATAAAAAAGGACCCAGTACATAACCTTGTGGTACCCCTTTGTGAATAAACTGAACTCCAGAACAAAAACCATCAAACGGATCACTCTGGACCTGATATTATTCACTGTATGAGTAGAAAACCCAGCTGCTGTCAGAGTAGCTGGGTTTCAAGTAGAATGAAGTGATCAAAGTGTAAAAGGCCTTAGAGAAATCTACTAATAGTGAAACACTGATTTAATCCAGACCTTCTGCTATACCATTTAGAAACTTTCATGCTGCAAGTCTACTGTTCTATTTATTTATTTATTTATTTTTACAAAATCCTGATCGGTAAATCAAAGAATTAAATTAGAGCCAGATTTCCTTTTACTTGTTCACTAATAATGGACTCAAAGACTTGTGGAGGCACAGATCATTTAGAAATTGCTATAATTGTCAAAAACTGTTCGATCTTCTCTTTTAGAAGTGGAAATAAAAATAGATTGCCCATGTTTGGGAATTACATTGATCAACAAACTGATTAAAAATCTGAAACAATGTCAGATGCCTATTTTAAAAACATGGGTTCCAATTGATCTGGATCTGGTTTCTTTGGGAGGATCAGGGTTTTTTAAAACTTTAACTACCGTCTGCAACAACAATTTAACTGAAACCAAAATAACCCCAAGCCAGTTCTACATCACCAGAGAGAGAAATCCTCTCCCAGTCAAATAATGAAGGTCCTGTCAATGAGCTCGTTCAACAAGCATTTTCAATCTGCGCTTTTCTACAAGTGGTACAAAGTGGGCTGTGGGAGGGGAAGACGTGCAGCAAAGGTCATCAGACTGGGATTCAAACTCATACCAGCTGCTCCAGGCATGGCTCCAGCTCGCTATCATGGTGCCACCGCCGGGCCCCAAGTCTAGCTCTTAACAGGCTCCTGACGGCTCCCAGCTGGGAAAACAATACCTTGTCGGCTTGGTTACGTATCATAGCTGTCCAAGAATAAAAAAATTAATAAAGTAGGAGCAAAAGTCTTTATGAAATGCTCTCTAATTAATTGGCTCGTAGCCATCATGCCCTGATTGACAACATCCACACAATAAATATCTGAGACACTGACAAAGGCAACAAGAACTGGAAATTCTTTCGTCTGACGACTCTTCACCTGGTGACCTAGGGTCAGTTGACCCATAACCAGATGGAGCATTTCCTCCAGACCTGGACTGTGAGCTTTGTGGAAAAGGTTTGGGCCTTGAATTGTCGTCTTGTTGTGGAAACGGTGTGGCCTCTAATCTGTCACAGGGTTGTTCTCCATTTTGTTGAACCATCTTATCGACTATCTGAAGGAAGTTTCTAACCTGCTGCCAGTTGCTACACTGGGTGTTGTCGAACACACAGTATCTCTCTTTGCACTGTTCAATCAATTGAGAAACTTCTTTGTTGGCCCTGATCTTCTCCTCAAAGCTCTCACCTCCCAGACCATCTCCATGAGTAAAAAGCACCATAGTAGACCTTAAAGCATCAGGGCCAAACATGGATGGGAAATACTGAAGAAAGCTACAATCTTCTTTAGAAAGTTTACCAATCTTTACCACTATGACCAAGGCATGGACATGTTCTCCACATAATGCTCCCAATAGGTCTTTAGCTACCTCCTGAGGAGACCTGCTGCTGTCATCCACACCTGGAGTGTCCATCACTGTGATCTCCTGACTTCCTATTATGGCTGACTTGCTGACACACGTCTTGGTACTGGACTCAAAGCCACAATCTGACTTGAACTTTTTTGATCCCAGAATGGTGTTTCCTGATGAAGTCTTCCCGGCTCCACTCAGTCCGTACAGAACAATCTTCCTCTTCTCCAGACTTTCAGGTGCAGACAGGATACCTGGAAGGAGCAAACAGATGGTAGAAAGAGATCGTTCCAGAGACAGAAGACCACCAGACTCCTGCTGATTGTGATCTAATGAAGGGTCTGTAGAAATCTCCAGCTACATTCAGATGTTTCGCAGAAACCTGTTGACTAAATGATGTTATAATGTGAGTCATATGTCAGTACCTGTCTTCTGGAGCAGTTCCTTGACCTGATCCGGTCCTCCATTTCTGTTGTCGAAGCTACAAACTCTTCCTCCAAACTTTCGAACGATCCTCTGAAGTGGAGATTCTGGAGATTCTTTTTCTTTGTTGATAAACTCCTCCAATGTCCCGGCTAAATGATCGGCACGAGTGAAGAGCAAGTACGCTTGGTCCAATCCGTATGGTTCAATAACTCTGATGGTGGCGTTCACTGCTTCCAGCTGCTCCTTAGTGAATCGATCTATTTTAACTACAACCAGAAACCGACAGGATGAGGAATCCAGGTTCTCCTTGCAGAAGGTTTGGATCTCCGTCTCTATACCTTCACTCAGTATCCCCGGAGTGTCGATCACTGAGATCTCTCTGCCAAACACCGTGTCAGTTTCTTTCTTTATCTCGGTGGTCACAGATGTGAAAGTAGCCTTTGATTCAAATGCTGTTCGTCCTAAAATTGTGTTTCCTGAAGCACTTTTACCGACTCCTGTATGTCCCAGAAGAACAATGGAATGACGAGCCATCCTTGAAAACCCTGTAAGGTGAGAGAATCATTTAGACGAAGTGACCATTTGTGACTTAGACATGGGGAAAATTTGACTTTTACTATCTTATTAGCAAATAAAATAACAGAAAAACTGCAGAGAGAAGAAAAATCTGAGAGAATGTGAGTTCTTAAGTGAATTGTTTAGCTGCAGCTAGAAGTAGGACAGTTAATTAAAGAGTTTTATTCTGAAAATAAGAAAAACTTACCATTCTGTTTTCCTCATGCCTCTCTTAATATGGGTCCAAATACTGAAAGGAAGCCGAGAGACGCCGTTTCTCCACACGCTCCCTGTGGAAGTTTACATTTATAAATAATTACTGTGTAACACACATTAAATATTTCCTTCTTATTTCAGTTCATGTCCATAACAGCCTTCAGTTGTCATTCAGATCGCTCTCACATTATAACTACAATATCATGTTGCGTATCAATGAGACTCAAAAGAAGGATTTGTTAAAGGTTTTATTTCTGACAGAAAAATGAGGTACAGGAGGAGCATTCTGGATCCTCACTGGGCTGCAGATTAATACGTTTCTGGACCAACAGACCTGCCTCAGGTTCTGTTGCTACAGCAGCTCCATTCACTCCCGTTATTCTCCACTTGTCTCCATGCACACACTCCTCATTTGCTCTCACTGCAGCCATTGTTTATAGTAGGTTCTTGTTTATCAGTTTTCCATTAAATATTCAACGTAATCCAGTACTTACATTTGTTCTGTGATTCTGGGTCAAACCCACATCATTCTGTGGAGTTTTGATTTATGTTCAAGGCTTCAGAAATGCAGTTTATTTACTATCAAACAGAAGAATAAAAACATTCAGAAGGTTTACTACTGTCTGCTCTGATGTACTGTTAATAGTTACTAATAATAACGATAGTCACGACATTAAGTTTATTAAATGTTTTCTATAGCCAGCAAAATAAATCAGCCATTTTGGAGACGTGATGTAAAGTTACCTGTTAGCTTGAGAAGTAAAACAAGCGAAGCCTTCGTTTTAAGCAGACTCAAAATTATATTTTACAACGACCACATAAACAAAAAACAAATTTTAATATACTGTAGAACTTTTTAAAGACAGGTAATATGGTGGAGGAAACTTATGAATGCTTCATCAAAACTATAAACCAAACAATCACTCACCTGATTCTCAACCCCGTCAAACGTTTCTTTTCAGTAAAAGTGAAAGTGAAACTAAAAATGTCAAGGATCGACAGCAAAACTTGAGTCAAAACTTTTCAAGTTAAACATTTTTCAATCAAGTTTTCTTTCAGCCAGTCACACAAACACAGTGGTTTCTTAAAGGTGCATCGGAGTTTCTAGGAGTTTCTTTCTCTGGTAAACTGCACACATAATTGGTGTCTTACAGTGAAAAGGTTCTGCGGCGAAATCTTTTTTCTCTAAACTGGCTGAGCCCACACATTGTGCTTTACGGTAATACAACAACGACGCCTTTGTAGGCTCTCCTTCTGCTTTTCTAATTATTGAGCCTTTTAACTAATAAAAATAATTTTGGTGATTCTAACTGACCTAAAACAAAAGATTTGTTCTGATTTAACTTAAGCTACTCAGAAAAAAAAGTCTATGTGTCTTTATTCAGTGTATGTAAACTTCTGCTTTCAACTATGTGAAATGAAACTGTTACAAAAATCTGTTACTATTGAAAACATGTCGATGTTTTGGTTTCTTTCTGTGGGGAACATTTACTGACCCAAAGAGAAGAGTGGGACCGCCTGCTGTGTCAATGTTAGATTTAATAGTTCACATTTCTGATTATTTAGAAGTGGAGAAGTTAAAAAAAAATCTGCTTTTCATGAGATTTTTCATTTATTCTGTTTCACAAAAATAAATCTTTATAAGTTATTTACATTAAAAAGTAATTAAGTAAAAAGATGTGTGTATCAATGATACTATTAACTCCTTAAAATACATCTGATCTGAACACGGATCAGATGTTCCGTATTATTTGTTTTAATAATAACCTATTATCAAAACAAATGGGTGTTTTTGATAATAGGTTATAGATTGTAGAAACTAAGATGAGTATAGTGTGGATGTTGATTATCGTACACAACACCTGGATCCACCTCCAACACAGTAAAATTAAAAAATATTTATTTCTGTATATATGGAGTAGTAACAGGGGGAAGGCCGCCCATGCTGCTTTATTATCGTAATGAACCATGTATATGCAACGCTAACTCCCAGATGCTGCGACTCACAGGTAACAAGGTCCGAAAAAAAAGGTAACAAGGTCCGCTCCTTTACAGTCAGCTTGGGGATCATGGCGGAAGGAGCAATGAGTCGGTGTGGGAGGAGTTTCTGCTCAACTGCTCCAGAGCAAAACGTTGGACGGCGCCAGAAATGCCGTTAAAGCAATAATCATTGATAGAATAATTAGGAAATAATCTACGTTGAGACACTAAGTTTAATTATTTCTGACATTCTTTATTTCACACAACATCTTCATTCATCTCTGGACCGAAACGTCTCTGCTTTGTCACATGACACAGATTTATTGAGACCGGCGTCTTCGCCGGTAGGGAAATGATGCAAACCTACTGTGCGTCTTTGAGAGACTTTCTCTAAAACTTTCCTTCTTGATGTTTTTAACTAAATATGTAGATGGGGAGTTTCTCATTTAATTTGAGGTTTATATTGACTTGTAGCTGTTTCTGGCCTGCCCTACCTGCTTCTAAACCCAGGCAGGTGAAGATTTCCGGGTTGTTCTCTTCCGTGTTCTTCAGCGAATAGAGCAGACAAACAGGACGACATGGCGCAGGCCGCAGGATTTGGTAAGTTTACTAACAGACGTTACCAGGTGCTCTGAATAAAGTTAAAACTTCAGGGTTGTGGATAGTTTCTTTCCGCTGTCGGTTACATCATAATGCGTCAAGTTTCATTGGTTCTGGTGCTGCGACACCCTGTGATAATAACGTTTATTATTATTATTATTATTATTATTATTATTATTATTATTATTATTATTATTATTATTATTATTATTATTATTATTATTATTTTATTACTGCTAAGTTACTTTGAGTTGCTACCACGTCCTGAATGGGCTTCAGCTCCGACCAACAGTCAGCTGATGTTTCAGTGAAAACGAGTGTCGTTGCTTCATGGTTCATTTATTCTGTTACGACAGAACATGCAGTAAATGTACCTTTATGTTCCAATGGTTCTCCTACCTTGGCATTACTTTCATATTGTTATTACTGATTGCATGTTTTCCTAATATTATACAAACTGAGGGATTTTTGTCAGTAATGCAAAGTGATCTATGTTCATCTGTTTCTACAGGATCAAGAAGAAGAAGTAGAAGCAAGGACTTCCCTCCAAGTATTACATTACTATCTATCTTATCGATCGCTCGATCCTCAAGAACTGAGTACCTGATTTAATCTGATATGTTATTTGAAAATGATGTAATCAGACAGTCTTAATTCAGCCATTTTCTGATTTTAAAAGAACAAAATGACCAAAATGACAGAATCTGGCAGTAGAAATGTTTCTCCAAATGACTTTTTAGAATATGAAACATATAAATCTGATACTGACACTATTACTGTATATGTGGAACTGCTTCTAGTGCCATATGGATATTTTACTGTTTGTTCACTGAACCTGCAATAGACTCAGGAAAATATCACAACAACAAAGCTGCTGAACAAACAAGAGGTCTCACTTATACTGTGGATCTCTGCTGCATTTTTGGCTCCACTACTACAGAAATTTTACTGAACTTAGAGAAGTGATACTTTGTAATAAAATTACACAAGTGAAAATGGTGAAACTCTCCTTCAAGTGTATTTTTAATTTAAAAAAGGTAACTTAGGTTAATGTAACCTGTCACTACTCACTTCCTTATATTGTGCAGAGGTAATCTCTCCATATTTCATATGTTAATATAAGAATAGTCTTTACCTGGTTGGAGAATATGGGACAGATACAAACTGTTAAAGGGCCAGTATCATGTCAAATCAGCTTTTTATCTCCAGTCATGTTCTAATTTTTCCCTGCCATGTTGCTTTGATTCTTTCATGTGTGAGAAATCCTTTCATCTCCATGGCAACCATTCAGATGCAAAAACCCCTCAGTGGACCTAGTCCCGCCTACAGGGCGCAGCTCCTTCCCCAATCAGCTCCTTCAGACTAGCCAGCAGCAGTTAGCAAACAGCTGCAGAGCTCATTATGGGAGCTGCTGCTCAGCGCAAAAAGACGTTGTTATAGGGTTAACAGAGGAGCCATGTTGGGATGACTTCCTGGAGGCGGAGCTTCAGAAAGAGCAGGAGACTCTTAAAGAAACAGAGGCCCAATTTCAGGGCATTAAATCAGAAAGTTAAATTTCTATTAAGTCATATTTGATACAGACAGTAAGTAATAATAACTGATAATAACATTCCAGTAACTATGGCAGTAAAATTGACACTATGTTGCTGGAAAACATGATACTGCCTCTTTAAAACATGTTGAGATGCTACATGATTCATTAGAGAAATCATATCCCATGTAGTAAAATGAGTTAATGCAGATGTGATGTTCAATAAGAAAGCATAATATTGACTTGGTTTTTGTGACTTGGTTTAATTTCCTTCTCCAGATCTCAGACTGGTTCTTGTTGGGAAGACTGGGTCAGGGAAGAGCTCCAGTGGGAACACCATCCTGGGCAGAGACGCCTTCGTAGCTGCAGTCAGTCAGTCCTCAGGTATTTAAATCTCTGTTCTGAAGTAGACATGGAGCATCTGCACCAATCAGAGCTGATTATTAAGGGCTTTATATGTGAGAATCTGAGATTATAATCTGGATTAACATGGAAGTTAGAACAGCAGAAATCTGATTTGTGTTTTTAGTTCCCGTCAGAACTCTGCTGCAGTGTTTTGGATCAGCTGAAGGATTTTAGCTGCTCTTTATGAACTCCCTCACAGTAATCCACCCAATCAATCACAGATTAATTTCTTTTCAAATTTACGATTTGTTTAATTACCGTAAACTTTATTTTATGTTAATTTAGGTAAATCTTAATTAACCTGACACTATTTTTAAAAAAACCCAATATTCATATTTCTGTTCTGGCCAACAGCCAATTCCTAACTATATTATATATTCCTGAGACACAGAGTTTCCTTTGTGTCCTTTATATTGGACATTTTGTTCTTCTTTTTAATCTTCCTTTTCAATTTTGAGTTACCATATTCCAGTCGTTCCCTGGACTGACCTGCTGGAGCTTAACTCCATTCCTCAATCAAAATGGCCGTCTTAGCATAAAAGCCTTTAATGCTGATCAGAAACCATCCCGCTGTGACCATGATGATGTCATCAGGACATCATGATGTCATCATATCCTGAGTGTATCCTCTGTGTTTCTCCCAGTCACCAGGCAGAGCTGCAAGCAGGAAGGCGAAGTGTTTGACAGAACAGTGACCATCGTCGACACGCCGGGTCTCTTTGACACGTCGATCTCCGAACACACCATCAAGAGAGAGATCTCCAAGTGCATCAACATGTCGGCCCCGGGGCCCCACGCCATCCTGCTGGTCATCAAGGTGGGGCCTTTCACCGATGAGGAGCAGGACGCGGTGAGGCAGGTGGAGGACATCTTTGGGCCGGACGCCTGGAGGTACACCATGATCCTGTTCACCCAGGATGATGGAGCTGCTGAAGACGTGAAGCTGCAGCTGCCGGAGTGCGGCCCCAAGCTGGAGAGCGTCCTGCAGAGGGTCAACAACCGCTACCTGATGCTCAACAACCACAGGGCCCACGACCGCAGCCAGGTGCTGGCGCTGCTGGAGAAGGTGGACAGGATGGTGTTTGAGAACGGAGGAGAGTTCTACTCCAACTACACCTACCTGCAGGTGGTGGAGATGCTGCGGCGCAGAGAGGAGGAGCTCAGAGCGTTCTACCAGAAGCAGCTGGAGGAGCAGACCAGAGCTGTGGAGCAGAAATATGAACAGCTGCTGACTGCTGCTCAGCCTGAAGGCCCCGACCTGAAGAGGAGATGCCAGGCTGAGTTACAGGAAGTTCAGCGTTTCTATGACAACTTGCTGCGGAGCACCCGCCATGTTGTAGAGCAGAGCACTCAGGAGGATTCAATGGAGGTCGTTTTCCAGTTCTCCAAGACGCTGAAAGTGAAGACCAGCTCCTAAAGACCCAGAAGTCCCTGTTTTCATTACCCAGCATGCATCAGCGTCAGGATGACCAGTCCAGCCTTGAGGTTCTGGTCCGCATTGATGTTTGGTCACTCAGGTTCCTCTGAGAAACCCCTGCGGTCCAGTCAAAGTCCTTCCTTCTGAAACATTTCAGCAGCAGCCTGAAGATTCCTGAAGGAACTAAAACCTTCTGCTACAACAACCAGTTTCTGCCCACATGGGGATTTTTCCTCCCTGAACTGGCAACCATTCATTTCATTGTTGAACTATGCTGTAACTTAGTCTAATAGGTAATACTTATTATCTATTGTTTATTCATAAAAACATTAACAAGCAAAAGTTGATCATTGTTGAAAATTGTTGTGAATGTCAGAGTGATAATGAGCTGAACTCTAAACCTGCAGCAGTTCACTGACGTCATCAGAACCAGAACCTTTTCTGCTTCGGACCTGCAGGAGGAACGCTGCTGACCTCAGCAGAAACGTCTCTGACCAGCAGTGAGCTGAAGTTCTTCTCACTGAGAACGGACTGATGGTCAGCAGATTGTTTGGGATTTTTCAACTGTTTCAGGGTCACATTGATGCTCTGAATCTAAAAATCCCTTTGGTTTTGTTAAATCAGGTGAACTTTGTGAACTAACCTCCACATTGGTTTGGGACGCTGGACGACGTCATGATGAACAATGAGTGTTCATTGGACGTCCTGCTGCTGAGCAGAGAGCCGCTAAAGAAACTGAATTTTGCTCAATGAAGACGTGATGTTCAGTTTACATGTAGCTGCTCACCCTGATCAGTGTTTATTAGTCACTTTACAGAAATACAAGTTTGTATCATTTCATTAATCCTCTATCAGAAAGTATTATTTTCCTCCTAAAACCGTCTTTGGATGAGAAATATTAACAGAAATGAACTGATGACATCACAAAAATATCTTTAATTTAGTCAGAAGATCAGAAGTGATTTTTGTATTCAATGGTGCAAAACAATCTTAATCCAGTTGAAAAACCATAGAAAACTTCCTAAAACATATTTGTGAACCCAGTGTTATTATAATGGTGCATATGAAACATTTTAAAGATATTCCATATAATTTCTAACAGTGCCTTTTTGACAATAAATGGAGTTTTATAAATCTGAGGAATGTGTGTGTTCATTAGAATCAGTCAGATGGAAGCAGCTTCAGATCCATGAACCTGAAGAACCGTGAAAATGTTTCACTGTGACCCGTCAGACGCTCCAGAACCAAACCCAGAATTCACTCCTACAGATGGATCATCTCGGGTTTCTTCTCATAATCTGGGTTTTCATTCTGTCTCTCCGTGTTTGCAGATTCGAGTCCAGATTCAAGCAGATTCAGACGAGCTAAATATTAAATATTAAACCAGAAATATCAGAACCGTTTGCTGTAAAATGTAAATATTTAGCTTAAAGCGCAGAAGCTCAGCAGAAAGTCTGGTGTAAAAACGTATTGAAACTAAAATGACGTGATAAACTGTGAAATCTGCAGAACTTCAGGAAAATCAAACTTGCTGTAAAACCTTGAGGGATCGTTCAGCCGCTCTGAAGTTTTTCTAATTTTTTTAAAACTTTTCATCCTCAGAGAATCTCCTCCATTAGAGCTGCTGTCAATATTTGCTGCTTTAATAATTAATGCTGCTAAATGAGGTGCCGGGGGAGGAAGGAGCTCCTCCTCATCATCATCACACCCAGAGGATTACATCACTCAACACACCGTCTCCATGGCAACCACCCAGCTGACGCTGATGACTTTAATGTGAGACTCTTCGAGATTAAACACAACTTTTATTAATCTGCAGTAACTGATGGATGTGGGGCTGAGACGGGTCAGAACCAGAACCTTTAATCAGAACCTCTAACTGGGTCAGAACCAGAACCTTTAATCAGAACCTCTAACTGGGTCAGAACCAGAACCTTTAATCAGAACCTCTAACTGGGTCAGAACCAGAACCAAAAGATGATAAAACCCAAAGTGTTTCTCTGGTTCAGTAATTATGTGAACAGAAATGAATGGATCAGAACCGCTCTGACCCGTTGACCTGGCCCAGTTCCTCCAAATGGTTCTGCAGGTTCTGGATGTCTGGTCCAGGTGCTGCATGACCTTTGACCCCAGATGCTGCAGACGCCTGCTGGTCACTCAGTCATTCAGGTGGAATAGTTAAAGCACGGGCCCCTGAGGACCAGGGTGGGAAACCCCTTATATAAAACACAAACACATGAAGCCCAACAGAGGTTCTGGTCCACCGGGTCAGAACAAGAAGCACTTTAATGCATCCTGGATAAATGTTCAACATCAAGGAGAATCCAGAACCAGAACAGAACCGTCTGGTTCTGGTCTGGATGATCAGAACCAGACGGTTCTAAAGGTTCTAACAATGAACCAGAACCTCCTCAGGCCATCATGGATCAGCAGAGATGATGGATGAACCGTTTTAGATAAAGAAACGTTCTGCTGGAACTCTGGTAGCTAAAAGCTCAGACATAATAAAACGATAGGCGCCTCCTGGATCGCTCTGGTCTACTGGCGCTGACGAGACGCAGGGCGGCCATCTTGGAGTGGTCGACCTCTCCAAGATGGCGCCATATTTCCTGCGCCCGAGCAGCCAATGCAGGGTCTACACATTTATTACGTCTGTGGCTAAATGTAGCTGAACTGCCGTCAAGCTAGCAGACAGACAGAAGCAATCGATCAGATCAAATCCAACTGGAAGGAAAACGACTCACCAGGGACAAAAGGTAAAGATTCTGGTTCTGTTCACTAAAACTCTGAAACCAGAGACACAACACGGATCCTGCAGGCCTTCATCCTCTATCTTTATCACCATCACCATCATCACCATCATCATCATCATTATCACCATCAGCAGCATCACCATCATCATCATTATCACCATCATCATCGTCATCATCACCATCATCATCATCATCATCGTCATCATCACCATCATCATCAGCAGCAGCAGCAGCAGCATCACCATCATCACCATCCTCCATCATTATCACATCATCATTATCACATCATCATCATCGTCATCATCATCATCATCACCATCCTCATCATCATCATCATCATCACCATCCTCATCATCATCATCATCATCATCATCATCATGAGTTTCCAGTTCCAGACCAATAAACACGATGACCAACCAACTGGGTGACAGAAAAGTTCCTCAGAGATCTGGAAGACAGAACCATCAAGCTTTAGAGGACAGACGTATAAAACCTCAGAGACCATCGTCAGGAAGAGGACAGCTGTGGTCTTTTGTTTCTATTCGTTCAGTGAATCGTGTTTATTATGAATCATGGTTTATGAACATCATCGCGAAAACATTTCCTGTTCTGTTTTTCTAGTGAAACGTTTGCATGAAAACTTTTATTTCTCCGCAGAAAACAGTAAAGTGTGTAACTTCCCTCTGAATCGGTAAGGAAGTGTTGACGATGTCTTGCTGCTCAGTGGTCATGTGATGTTTACAGCTCTCACCTGGTGGCAGCAGAGAGAGGATGAGATAAAAGCTGATGACAGGAAGTGGATCTGCCAGAGCAGCTGTTCTGATGATGTGGGGTTGTAGTGGCAGTGACCTCTGTGACCTCTGTGACCCTGCTGGGTGTGTGATGATGATGATGCTGTGATGCTGAGCAGGAGTGCGCTGAACGTGACGCTGACGGGGCCTCACCAGGGGGTCCTGGGTCTGGTGCTGTTCACCATCGTCACCACGCTGCCATGCTGCGTGTTCCTCTTCATCAACCTCACCATGCTGTACACGCTGCGCAGCCGGCCGCTGTTCAGAGAGGCGTCCCGCTACGTGCTGCTGTTCAACCTGCTGCTGGTGGACACCGTGCAGCTGTTCCAGAGCCAGTCCATGTTCCTGCTGTCCGCGGTCAGCCTCTCGCTGCTGTACCCGGTGTGCGCCGCGCTCACCGCCTTCAGCAGCCTGGCCCACTGTGTGTCCGTGGTCACGCTGGTCAGCATGTGCCTGGAGTGGTGCGTGGCGGTGTGCTACCCCCTCCGGCACAGCGCCATCGTCACCCTGAGGAACACCGGCGCCGCCATCGGCGTCATCTGGGGCGTCAGCTCCTCCCACGTCATCGTCCAGCTCAGCCTGATGCTGTCCCGCTTCTCGGTAGCTGACCTGGGGGTCATGCAGATGGTGTACTACTGCGGGAAGGAGAGCGCCTTCATCGACCCCGTGTCTGACCTCTACGACAGAGCCTTCACCTACTTCCTGTTCCTGCTGGGGGCGGCTACCGTCTCCTTCTCCTACGCCGGCATCATCGTGGCGGCGCGCTCTGCGTCCACGGACAGAGCGTCGGCCGTGCGGGCGCGGCGCACGCTGCTGCTGCACCTGCTGCAGCTGGGCCTCAGCATGACGCCGTTTCTCCACACGCTCCCTGTGGAAGTTTACATTTATAAATAATTACTGTGTAACACACATTAAATATTTCCTTCTTATTTCAGTTCATGTGCATAACAGCCTTCAGTTGTCATTCAGATCGCTCTCACATTATAACTACCATATCATCTTCCATATCAATGAGACTCAAAAGAAGGACCCTCACCCTTAAGACCCCCTAACCCTTTAATGGATGCAGAAAATAATAATAAACAGAACAGCACGAAAAAAAAAATCCAGCTTAAAGGAGAAGCAAGTTTGGTTATTTTCAGATTCTCAGCACAAACTGGCAAATTTTAGAGACCTTTTGAATCCTTGACCATAGAAGAAATGAGAGTGCTTCTCCCTCCATTGTGTAATCTTCCTATGATGAAGCCACATTTATCTAAGTCAACAAGATTTTAATTTGAGCTCTATGTGTGTTTAAACCAATTTAAAACAGTTTCCTCTAAAGGTAATTGATTGTGGCTCATCACCACACCTTCACAATGACGTTTAGTTCAGTTAAACCTGGTCTGAGTTCATTTATGGGTAATTCCAAATCTAAATTAACCATTTTCAATGAAGCCACCTTATCCATGTAAGGCCAAATACAGTTACTACCAAATTATACCAAATTATACCAAATTATCTTGGCCAACAACATAAACCTCTAAACTTTTACACAGAATTATCTACGGATAATTCCAAGTTTAAATGAACTATTTAATCCACCGTATTTATGTAAAATAATGTTTTTTTGGATGTAATATAATTTGCATACTGAGTATTTTTCAGTGTTTTCTGACATTTTAGTTTCACACTTTATTGTATTAATTCATCTTCAAAAACAACACCAGTTCATTCAAGAAAGACAATTTAGCTGACTGAACACTGTAAGAACAATAAGAATCAGTCGGGACTTGGAGAGTGAAGTTGTGTTCAGCTGAGGAGCAGCTGATAAAATACTGAGAGTTTTTTTATCTGAAACATGAAAACTCAGTTGGAGAATAAAAATATTCACAGTAACAAGATGGAAAAGTTAACAGTTGTTGAAAATAATGAGACTTTATTAAATTTAGCTCTGGGAAGAAGAAAGTCTCCAGATGATATCAGGTTTAATTGAACAAACTGTTAAAAGACTTCTGGGAGTTTGAGTTGTAAATGTTAATCCCCAACAGGACAGTCTTGGTGCCGTTGTGCTACAGGAAGCAGAAAAGTTGAGATGCAACTCAGGATTACTTTAGGTTTGGTTGGGACTTTGACAAGAGATTCAGTAAATATAAAACTGTTACATTTTAAACTCCACCTGTAATTTTCTGTTTCATCACTTGCTCTGTTTCTACCCACCAGATGTCACATGTTCACAGGTAGAACACGTGACAGACTGAATATATCTGAGCTAAGAAGAAACTGAAACTATCAGAAAATCAGCAGCAGCAGCAGGAACAACCAGAAGAGACCAAATATGAGTGATAAAATTCATCTTCTTGGTAAGAACATTTATTAGTTAATATTTATGACTCTCTTCTTCATTAGATATATTTTATATAATTTTATCTAATTAATATATTTATTTCTTATTTATGTTTTCAAACTATTTCTACACATCATTGTTCACTACCTCCATATTACTAACTTTAAAGTTTAAATATTTCAGATTATAAGAAAATCACCAGATTTCACCAATGAATAACTTTATAAATTAGTTTGTGTTGCAGCTCACTGCTTCAACTTCCTATTAAAATCAGAGGATATTTTGTGTTTTATTTTCTCTGGAGTGTCGACTTTTATTTATTCATAATTTATTGTTCAACCATTTCTTCCTCTCAGTCTGTTTTAAAGTTGTGACCATGGCTGAGTGGTTTGCTTGGTAACAGAAAAGAGTAAATGTCAGTTCAACCAGAAACAAACTAAAGGCAGAAATAGTCAAAGGAAACGTCGCTGCAGCTTCTTCAGGCAAACCTTAGTGGTTGAAAACAGATTTGACTGGGATTTGTTTCAGGAAGCTGGAGGACTGAACCAGATTAAGATGAACTTTGTAATTTTCCAGTCAGAGTTTTAGACGAGCCCAGGGTTCAGAAAACCGTTTATTAATTCCTGATAAACCGGTTTATAACAGCCTTTCTCAGTGGCTTCTTGTCCCTGCATGTAGTAACACCTTTTTATATAGTTGTTGTTTCATCAACATGTGATGAAACTCAACCAAAAGCCAGAATAAAAACTGCCAGATCTATGATGTACTGTAGTTATTTCTAGTTATAGAGCAGATCCAACATTATAGTAATATTTCTATTCAGCTTCAGCTACACAGCTGTAAAAACTGTAAAAATCTACCTCATAGTTCTTAATTATTGTTTTAATCCGCTTTATGCATTATTTTGCACTTCGGGCTAAAAACGTTTTTGATGTTGAGTGTATTACTACATAGAGTAGAAGTTGCATCTACTAGAATATTAATATGACTCTTTTAAAGGTGAATTAAAACAGCAGTCACAGGTTTTAAATTATACATCATAACCAGAACACCCAGGAATATAATGAAATGTTTCTTTGTTTATTTTGTCACTATGTCTGTCTAAAACTGGTACAGCCAGAACTAGGTCTTCAGGGCATGTTCTGTCTATTTCTCCAGGCAGATATTTACTCATAAAGAGTTTTACTATTATAAGTTTTATAATGTGTGAAAATTTAATTTTTCAGAGAAAATGGAGGTGACTGGAGCAGCTGGACCAGAAACACCAGGTAAACTTAATTCACATACTTTACTTTTCTGAATGTTGAAACTAAATCCCAAACCATTTTGTTTTGGATTGTGGCATTGAAACATTAAATTCAGATTCAGGAACCAGCAGCAGGTTAGTAAGAATGTTGTAACGATGACATGCACAGTAGAATGGCTGCAGATGCAACCATTCTACGTCAGCAGAACAACGTAGAATAGTTATTCTGCTGATCATTTAGTTGTCAGTTGCAAAAAACCCAAACTTAGAAATTATATTGAAATTGAGGATGTGTTTAATCTGTTATGTTAAATATGAACAGAAGACAAAGATCTCATTATTTTAGCAATATTTATTGAACATAAAGACAGACTTTTGAATCCTTTATTGTATATTTTAGTTATGGAATTGAATTATGTAAATGTTTTATGTTTGGGAAGCTTGTTCTGCAGCCATCTTGGTATCAATCTAGTTCTATGTTATGTATAATGACCAACAGGATGTATTATTGACTTGGATTTTTTCTTGCACGTCTTAAAATACAAAAGAATAGCTTTTCCATTCTTTTTCCTGGATGCTCATTGTAAACATAACCCTTGACAGTGATATTTCAGAGGGTGATGATCAGCCTTGATGATACGTCTAAAAGTATTTCAGACGGTTTTTGAGAATAAAATTTAGTGATGGACTGTCAGACCAACAATGACATAAACAAAAACAAAAGAAATCTCTCACATTTTTACTGAAGACTAAGTCTATAGCTACATCATTTATCTGGGAAGGTATTTCATAAATGATGTTGTTACTCTCCTTGTAACTCCTCATGTATTTTCCTAACAGAACCAGTGGAACCAACTCTCAGAATGGTTCTTCTTGGAAAAACTGGAGTTGGAAAGAGTGCAACAGGAAACACAATCTTAGGAAAAAGAGTATTTAAATCTTTGCCCGCATCTTCATCAGTGACACTGAAAAATGAGAAAAAATCAGGAGATTTCGAAGACCAACTTGTGGAAGTGGTAGATACTCAAGGTTTCTTTAACACTGAAGGTGAGCCACTAAAGGAGATGACTGAGATCATTAAATGCATCTCTCTGTCTGATCCGGGTCCTCATGTGTTCCTGGTGGTGATCCAGTCAAGCAGATTTACGAAAGAAGATGAAGAAACAGTCAGAATGATCCGTAATCTTTTTGGAGAAGAATCAGTCTGTTACAGCATGGTGCTGTTCACTCATGGAGACGATCTGGAGGATGAAGATCTCTCCATTGACGACATTATTGAAAACAACAAGACTCTCCATGACATCATCACTCAGTGTGGAGGAGGATATCATGTCTTCAACAACAGAAATAAAGATCCATCTCAGGTCAGAGATCTGCTGGAGAAGATCAACAGGATGGTTCACAAAAATGGAGGAAGCTACTACACCAAAGAGATGCTGGAAGAAGCTCAGAGAATTAAAAGAGAGGAACTCAGGATTGTCCTAGTGGGGAAAACTGGAGCTGGGAAAAGTGCAGCAGGAAATACCATATTAGGAGGGAAAATATTTAAATCTTGTATTAGCTCCTCAGCAGTTACAGAAGAATGTCAAAAAGAAACACTAGTGTTCAATGGTCAAATGTTAACTGTAGTTGATACTCCAGGTCTGTTTGATACTTCTCAGAATCAACTACAGGTGAAAGACGAAATCCTCAAATGCATCTCAATTGCTGCTCCTGGTCCTCATGTTTTCCTGCTGGTGATCCAGCCAAACAGATTCACAGAAGAAGAACAAAACACGGTGAAAATCATCCAGGAGATTTTGGGAGAAGGATCACAGCATTACTGTATGGTGCTGTTCACTCATGGAGACAATCTGGAGGAGGAAGTCCTGTCCATTGACAACCTTATTAAAACCAACGACCCTCTCCGTGACATCATAGGTCAATGTGGAGGAGGATATCACATCTTCAACAACAGAAACAAGGATCCATCTCAGGCTCAAGAGCTGCTGGTTAAAATCAAGAGGATGGTTCAAAACAATGAAGGAAACTGTTACACCAAAGAGATGCTGGAAGAAGGCCTAAGAATTAGAAGAGAGGAACTCAGGATTGTCCTAGTGGGGAAAACTGGAGCTGGGAAAAGTGCAGCAGGAAATACCATATTAGGAGGGAAAATATTTACATCTAGTCTTAGCTTGTCAGCAGTTACAAGAGATTGTCAAAAAGAAACACGAGTGTTAAACAATCAAATGCTGAGTGTGGTTGATACTCCAGGTCTGTTTGATACTTTTAAAAGTCAACAGCAGGTGAAAGCAGAAATCGCTAACTGCGTCTCACTTATTGCTCCTGGTCCTCATGTTTTCCTGGTGGTGATCCAGCCAAACAGATTCACAGAAGAAGAACAAAACACGGTGAAAATCATCCAGGAGATTTTTGGAGCGGATTCCAAAGATTACACTCTGGTTTTATTCACTCATGGAGACGATCTGGAGGAGGACAAAGTCTCCATCAAAAAAATAATTGATGGCAACAAAGACCTGAAGACTTTCATTAATCAATGTGGTAAAAGATACCATGTGTTCAACAACAAAGCTAAAGATCCAGATCAGAAAGATCCAGATCAGGTCACAGAGCTTCTCAAAAAGATTGATCAGATGGTTAAGAAAAATGGAGGAAAGGAAAAATATTACACCAACCAGATGCTGCAAGCAGCAGAGGAAGCCATAAAGGAAGAAATGGAAAAACTGCAGAAGGAAAATCCAAACATGAGTCTTTATGAAGCCAGAAGAAAAGCTGAGAAGAGCAACAGCTTCATCCATGGAGTTTTGGCCTCCGCTGGAATTGTTGTAGGAGCAACTGGTGCTGGGATCATCACTGAAGTTGGTATTGCTGCTGCTCTTGGAGCTACATTAGGTCCAATAGGAGCTGCTGTAGGGGCTGGTGTGGGCTTTGTGATTGCAGTTACAGGAGCTGTAGTGAAGGAGAAGAAATTATGTAAAGTTCAGTGAATAATTACAGTATGGAGTCACCTGAAGGTTATTTCAGGAATAAATCACAAAATTAAAGTATCACTATCATTTAATCATTGTTGTTCAAAGACTTTACAAGAAATATTCATTTTCAAGGTGATAAATGTTTAATTTAGCATGTCTATATAATCAACACTGATTACTGTACATGTGATTTCTAGGGCGGGTTGTGGATAGAAAACTGGTGATATAGATATATATAACATTTTTTGTGGAATAATAAAGAAAATTAAAGATACGGTGATTTAATTTACCACATCAGAAATGAAACCATAGACATATAACTGAAATCTGTTTTGTTGTGTTGGAAGAGTAAAAATGTAAAAAAAAAAAAAAAGAAAGAAAAAAAAGAGAAATACTAATGTAATCAATTACTTTGAAGGGGAAGTATGTCTTAACTTTGATAAATATTTCTGATTTAAATGGCATGTGGGTAGAATTAATTGTTTTCTGTTTGAGTTCTGAAATAAGATCAAATAAAGTCACAGAAAAAAAGTTTATCTGGTTTTATGTTGATTCACTACATTTTTAAAAATACTACTATCTGTTTCTTCATTAAACTAATAACTAATCTGATGGTAAAGGGGAGAATCCATCAAAATCAGCGTCTAAATCCCCAATATGCACAATTTCCCTGTTCACACAATTCACTATAGTTACTGTCAAATATAATTTATTGCACAACCTTACACAACAGTTATTAGTGGTAGATGTTGTTTATTTTATAAAATGTAGAGTAATAGCTGGAGGTTTTTAAATGCCGCAGGAAAGATAAATTTATTAGTGAAATAATAAGATTTAAATATCTGAGAAAACCATAAAAGATCCAGGCCAACAGGAGCAGTAAAATGGAAGAATCCATCAGTGAGACAAACACGGCAGTGAGTTTTAATGCTGTGAAGATGCAACTAAGGCATGAAAGTGAAAGCAAACAACAGAACGAGGAACAGCTGGAGGAAAATCTAGACAGAAAACTGAAGGAAGGCAGAATAATTACTACTAATAGGTAGAACCAAGAGTCAGAAATACAAATCAAGGGGAAAAGAACAACACTGATCTCAGGAAACTAAACGCACAAAGAATAGAATGTAATAAAGTAACAAAGAAGTGAACTTATTTTTTTACTAGCAAAAATAAGAAATGGATGAATACGACACCCAAAGAACAAAATAAAAAGAGGTGGTACAGATACAAGCACTAATGAAACCAAACTGAAACACTCCAAGATCATAGAGTGAAGTCCTCTGGAGAATAGATTTAGATATTTCAGTTCTCATGTTTTTAGTCTCAAAGGAGATTCTAAAGTTTTGGTTATTTTCTTGGGACAGTAAAAATGCTTCAACAACCAGTTGAGATGTGTCTAATATTTAGTCAATGCATGGCTGCTGACTGCAGGAGACAATTAGCACTTCGGCCCTGGATGAAAGAAAGAGAACTCCAACCATAATCTAGTTCTGATGCAGGATATTCCTTCCTAAAGATGATTCTGGGTCTCATTTGTGAACAAATGGAGGACTAATGTTTCAGTTACATAAAATCCTTTTACAGTGGCGCAGTTGGTAGAGCTGTTGCCTTGTAGCAAGAAGGTCCTGGGTTCGATTCCCGGCCTGGGGTCTTTCTGCATGGAGTTTGCATGTTCTCCCTGTGCATGGTGGGTTCTTTCCGGGTTCTCCGGCTTCCTCCCACAGTCCAAAAACATGACTGTCAGGTTAATTGGTTTCTCCAAATTCTACCTAGGTGTGAGTGTGTGTGTGAATGGTTGTTTGTCTTGTATGTCTCTGTGTTGCCCTGCGACAGACTGGCGACCTGTCCAGGGTGAAACCCGCCTCTCGCCCGGAACGTCAGCTGGAGAGGAACCAGCAACCCTCCTGAACCCATTTGGAACAAGGGTGTAAGAAAATGGATGGATGAAAATCTCTTTATTTCATTGTATACTTCTTATAGGAACATCCCATCACAAATATGGTTTGGTCATTGGTGCATTGAGTAGTTCTAGGAAAGTAAACAACCAATCTGCTTAAATTTCCAGTCAAGGACTGTCACTATCCTGCACATCATAGCTTCTATTGGCAGGTGACCACTGGTTCTGAGCCAGAGGATGTTTTCCTCTCCACTGTCGCCCCCTGCTGTTCCAGGGGGAGTGATGCTGAAGGACTCGATGCTCTGCTGGGAGAGAAACTGCAGACTGTGACTTTAATACTGACAGGAAATAATGAAGGTGAAAGAAATGATTGATGGTTTAATGATGGCACTGATAAAATGCTGTACTGGCTGTTTCATTCTATGTTCTTAATCAAATAGTTTATTGTCTCATGTTTTTATCATGTAAAACACTTTAACCTGCCGTGCTGCTGAGATGTTTGGCTCAATAAACTGGAACTGAATCAGCTGAGAGAATGTAAATGGTTACAGCTAAATCAAAAAAGAATATTAAGAGTAATAAAAATAAACAAACTGCAGCTGCATGAGAGAAAACATGTTTTCTTTATAAAAAAGAGAAAACAGAGAAAAATTGTTAAAATGTTACAATACAAACAGTTATCTATCAATCACTTTATAGATCAGCTGTGACCAATCTGATATAAGGTCAATAGTCAATCATCAAAGAGACACCAGCAGACTGGTTAGAAAATGCTTTCAGATGATGTCATCATCCTCCATATTTGTTTGTTCCTGCTTGCCGTCCAATCAGACAGCAGGATTTTCCTCTGAACCTTTAATGAGAATAACATCGTTTTAAACACAAACATGTTGGACATTCCTGGTGTCAGCAGACCAGACGGTCACATGGTCACTGCTGAGGATGATGATGTTGGTGATGATGGTCAGCGGTGCAGCAGGTCCCACAGGCAGCAGCAGCACAGAGCAGCAGAACATGCGGCCAGGTACGACCCGATGCCGCCTGGCTGCTGATTGGTCCTGGGATCCATCAGCAGAACTGTTGATGACATCATCAGTCTACTGTTAGTCTGTGGCCAATCAGACTACAGTCCTCAGGTGAGGAGGTTACCTGTGGGTTTTGCCGGATGGGAGGCCTGGTGTTTGTTGTCATAGTAAGCAGGTGACATCACTGAGGCCCCCTGCTGTGGAGCGGGTCCTGGTTGGATGATGGTCTGAGGGAACGTCTGTGGGAGGAGAGGGGTTACCATGGAAACAGGAACATGTGACAGAAAACAGCTTATCATTAAGGTGTGAATTAATTAGTTCTTTCACTGAAATATCCTAAATAACAATAACTAGGTTTCAACTTTAATTTCTGAACTCAATGTTTAATTTTTAAAAATATTTTCTTTGAAGGATGAAGATTAGAAACATTTTAGGTTCTTACTGGATGCATTTACAAATGAGGCACAAAAATCTGAATCAAAGTTTGTTGGAAATTCAAATGTGAAATACACCCCCCACACACACACACACATGTTTTTGCAGCTATCTTTGTGGGGACTTTTCGTTGACTTCCATTCATTTCTACAGCCTAAACCAGGGATGGGCAATCCTGGTCCTCGAGGGCCGGTGTCCTGCAACTCTTAGATGTCTCCCTGGTCCAACACACCTGAATCCAACAGCTGAATCACCTCCCAAGTGCAGTCAGGTTCTCCAGAGTCCTGCTAATGACCTCATTATTTGACTCAGGTGTGTTGAAGTAGAGATACATCTAAAAGTTGCAGGACACCGGCCCTCGAGGACCAGGAGTGCCCACCCCTGGCCTAAACCTTACCCATACCTTTATCCTAACCCTAACCATAAAATACTTAATCCTAACCAAAACTCAATACACACCTTAATCCTAAATCTGACCCCTGACCCATAAACAGCGTTTCCCTTGGTGGGGACCAGGCTTCAGTCCCCACAAGTAGCAGTGTGTCCCCACAACGTAGTATGTCAGGAAAATGGTCCCCACAAGGTATTAGAAACAAACACACGCACACGCACGCACACACACACGCACACCCACGCACACATGCACACACACACACACACACACACACACACATATGAAGTCTTTGGCTCCATCTGCTCGTCATAATGTGAACAACAGATTGTTTCCTTCTACTGTCTTTGTTGTAGTTTTTATATTTTTCTTTTGTTTCTAATGTTTTTAATCTAGTTTTTATGGATGTTCAGGTATCAGAGCAACAAATTATTTCATAATTTCCTCTGGATTAATAAAGTACCACCCAAATGAGCCTGGCCTGCATGGCGCCCCCTGCTGTTCAGTTTCTTGGTTATCATCCTGTTCTGTTGTTTGTAGTAAATTACTTTTTTAATCTGTATTAATTTTTTGTTAGATAATAAATGTTAAATTAAAATTTATGAGTATTATATTTTCCAACAAATTATTTCATAATTTCAGCTGATTAATAAAGACATTAAATGAGCCTTTTGGCTTCATGCAGCTAGCTGACTGGGACTGAGATGGTTATCATCCTGTTCTGTTGTTTGTAGTAAATTACTTTTTTAATCTGTATTAATTTTTTGTTAGATAATAAATGTTAAATTAAAATTTATGAGTATTTCTGTAAAGTGAAATCAGCTGATTTCCTCAGACATTAAAACTTTTTGGCTTCATGCAGCCAGCTGACTGGGACTGAGCTGGATTATCTTTAAACTGGATTTTATAGTTTGTTTTTATTTTATTATGTTTGGATTAATTATGATAAAACTGCTGGTTATTAACTGGCTGTTTTTCTTGTTAAACTTCTTGATATAATGAATACATTTCCTGTAGTTTATTCTGAACTCATCATCACATCAGCAGCAGGTGAATTTTGTCACATGACGTCAGACAGGAAGTTGCCGCGGTACATTCTGGGTACCTGATAGGCGGAGCCGGGGAAGGCAGTCGGCGGTGAGTAAAAACCTGAGAAAACAAAAAAACAACATTTTATAAAAATTGTAGTAGAAACATAAATGAGATTGTCTCATAAAGATAACAGCTAAATAAAGTCAGAGTAATGAAATGATAAATCTAAACTAATTTATAATTTGTTTAGAGTGAGAAATTATAATAATTACAGAGGTTGTAGCATCTCTGGAATAAGAAGTAGATAAAGTTTAAATTTTACTAAATGATTTCTGGCTTTGTGATAAAAACAGAAACGAACCTGGAGGAAACATGGAGGGAGACGAATCGTCAGGGAAGAACGGACGATACGGAGGAGGATAATCACTCATCTGGATGGATGGATGGATGGATGGATGATGGATGGATGATGGAAGGATGATGGATGGATGATGGATGGATGGATCTATGCAGAAAGCAGAAACATGTTTTTAGCTTCAGATTAATAAATATGATATTATTTATTTTAATATTGTATTAAAATAAATAATATTATATTTTATATCAAATATTTTGATTAAAATGTCTTTTTTTCAGACTTAATATTTTAAATAAATAAATCTAATCATTTAAGATCAATGATTAGATTTATTTTAAGTCTTAGACATTGTTTCCATCTCTGTGGACACCTGAGACGCTCCAGGACATAAATCTGATGTGTCTGCTGCAGATTCATGTGTAATAACCTCATTAACATCACCATGACGACGGACTTCCCTCCAAACCAGTCAGCCTGACCTCTGACCTTTCACCAGGCAGTAAGTAAACGTTTGTCCCTGCAGAGACATTTGAACGTGACACACAGTGCTGTCAGCTGCCTCCATACCAGCGCTCATCTAATAAACAAGTTGCCACGGCAACCGCCACACGGACACAAACAGCCGCCTGTCCCACACAGGAGAAGCTTGTTCCAGTAAAACCAGTCAGCTGCTGCTGGGAGAGCTGGACCGGCAGCGTGTTACCATAGCAACAACCAGAACCAGCCCGAGACCCGACCTGACCCATCAGAACCAGCCTGAAACCTAACTAGCATGGTGAACAGCTGCTAGTTACTACAGCAGGTACTGATGATGTCATCCAGGTGATCTGGCTGTGATTGGTGGAAAGAAACCGTCCATCTGTCCTGCTGCTGCTCCGTCTTCACAAGAGGACAGAGACACGCAGAGCTGATGTCTCTCATGTCTCTGATGTCTCTAACATTTTAAATGTTTCTATTGTCTCATATCTAACGTCTCCATGAAGTCTGAAGAAAACTGGACTTACCTGAAGAGGAACGGCTCTGCTGTCCTGATCAGATGCTGATCGACTGAGGAGACGGTCAGAGACATGAGGACAGGGTGAGGCCTGAGGACCCTCCTCCTCCTCCTATTCTTCCTCCTCCTCCTCTTTGTTTTCCTTGTCTTAGCTGCTTTTCACTTTTCCTCGTTTTTTTCTCGTCTTGTGAAGAAAGTCCAGTTTGCTGTTTGCTCATGAATCATAAATCTGTTTTTTAAACTCTGTTGCTGCAGAAATAATAAATAAAATCACAAAGCTCTTCCTTCTGACTGAAACCTTCCTGTTGACTCTACAAAGGAAAACAATCTTCAGGTTCATCCTGACCTGCAGATATATTTCATAAATAACTCTACAATCTCTCCCATCCAGCAGTCAATTGGTTAAACTCCATGTCTTCAATTTAAATCAGCCAATCACCTCAGCCTTCCAAAGTGAGGAAAAAGGAAACAAACACACATAATATAAACATTAACAATTATTAATCAATAAGAAAATATCAGGCAAACATTTGCTGTATGCAAATCCACAAATTACAAGACCTTTTATTCTTTTAATTACTTTAAGCTTCAACCAATCAAACTCCAGCTTTTATCTTCGATGTTTTCAGGCAGACCTCCTCTTTATCTTTGGGACCCAAAGATAAAGAGGTTCAGGAGGACATAGCTGGACCTTAGACCTGTCTCTTGTCCTCCACTGTGGCAGGAAACAGTTAAAGGTGGATCAGAACCAGAACCAGAACCACGTGGTTTACAGGAAACAGAACGCTGCATCTGCTGTTTCAGGAAGCTGCTGACTCAGCCAATCAGCAAGGCAGCATTTCAGCTTCTTTAACTGATTTCATCATGATCATAAAAAATAGATCAGATTTTATAATAAAAAAACATTTAAAATGTAATTTAAAAAAAAATCTTTGGCATGCTTTTCCTCATCGTCCTTCCAACTTTCTGAGGCTCCCTCACCGCCTCTTAGAGGCCCTCCAGGGGGCCACGGGCCCCAGTTTGATAAACCCTGTCATTCAGTCTATTATTTACTTTATAAACTGGAGTTCTTGTGTCGACCAGCAGGTGGAGCTAAAGTCTGACTCAGCCATGAGTTGTTGTCTACAGACAGAACAACTTGAGTTCATGCTGCAGCTGCTCACACACACACACACACACACACACACACACACACACGCTCATGCCGACACACACTCACATGTACACGCCCATGGCCACACAGACACACGCATGAACATAAACACACACACACAGTTCCACTGGGAGTTCCCTGATAAACTCTCTGTAACTTCTGATGTGAACTCTACGCTGTGCTGTGATTGGTCCTCTGCAGATACTCTTATAAAGCAGCAGACCATGAGGGGATGTCCCACAGCAGCAGACAGCTGAGCTGGACTAAGGGAAGGACAGAGGGACGGACAGCAGGACTCTGTCTGCAGCGTCCAGCACAGTAAGTCACGTTCGGTTCAGATTATCTTCAGGATTCAGAAACTTCCTGTTTCCTCAGAAAAGAGCAGAAAGAGACCAGAAACACTCAGCTGATCAGACTGCTGCAGCTGCAGCTGCAGCTGCAGCTGAAGCAGTTGCAGCTGCAGTTGCTAGTTGCTGATGTTGTAATGTTGAACTGATTATAACAATCAGCTGAAACCTGTGTGGTGACGCGATAATCAGAGGTCAGAGGTCACAGTGTTGGGTGGAATTAGAAACACTGAAGCAGTTTCTGTTTGTTGTGTCATGTGACCCGGTTCAGGTCTCTGCAGAACCAGAACAAACTGCATCTAAATTTATCCTCAGTGAAATAAAACCTGAGTTTCACTTTGAGTCAGCGCCGCTTCCCTTCAGCCTGTCGACACGGCTGAACTCTGACCCTGCAGCTTCCTGGAAACCAGCCGAACAGAACCAGCTTTCCTGTAAACCTCTGGTTCTGATGCAGCCTGCCGGTTCTGATCTGCTGCTCTATCTTTAATGTTTGGAGGCTCTTTGGCCATTTCCATTTATCATAGAAATGATTCTGTTGTTAATAAATTACAGATAAAATTCCCAGCATCACTTTCTTAACTAATGCTGTTTGAAATGAATAAATGAAAGTGGAATAGTTTTTGCATTTTTAAATACATTAGTGAGGGTTGTAACATTACGACTCTCCATTATTTAACTAGCTTTTTAGCTAGCTGCTGAGCTCTGAAATCAGCTGAGGAAATTCACATTTTCAGCTGACAGTCATATGATTGGAGCTGGAACTGGAAGCACCAAACAGGTTTACCTTTGGTCAATAAACTGATTTATTGCTGACTACCAAAAAAACAAATATTGTGCAATCACCATTTTTTTTATTTCCACAATAGTTGTAAGGTAATTAGAAAACTGAAAAAAAATTTTTTGGGAAAAACAGTTTTTATTTTTGAAATATCATGTGTCCACTGCAGGGGACATCGGAACGCCATACATTTGAAATTGAACCTTGATGGTAACCAGTTTGTCCCAGAGAAAATATCCAAACATCAACATAAGAATGAATTTCACATTGACAAAACTGTCCATCATCACAAAGGTTTTGCTTTCCTGTGCTTAATTGCTATGATGCTTCAAAAAGTAATTCCCCTTCTTGGAAACACAAAGGAACACTTTGCACTTTGTGCACATCACATGTTTTGCTTGTGCAGCCAGATCTGCGACACCTTGACGCATGTGTTTCGTCCACCATCTCTGGAAGATGGATGGCACTGTAGAGTCTCAGAGCTGCTTTTGGCTGTGGTTTCCACTTTTGACCTGGAGGAGTGTAGTCATCTTCACTGTCACTTCTGATTCCTGCTTGGTGAGGAGTAATCAACTCCTCACCAAGGAGAAGTTTGAAGTTAAGCAACTTCAGTGGTTTCTTCCCCCAGACACTGGCAGTCACTCTTACACTGAAGCCATGAATTGGTGATTGCCAGGTCAAAAAAGTGGAAAACTCCACACACTGTCCATTTCCGAGTGTAAGAAGCCATCCTGTAGAAACTCAACATTCGGTCAACCAAGTCCACGCCACCCATGTTGGTGTTGTACTCAGCAATTGCTAGTGGCCTTGACACCTGGACAAATTTGTCTTTCTTGGACCATTTTCTGCTCAAGGTGTACTTTGTATTCTGGCTCCACAGAGGACGCCTACTGGACTGAGATGTGGACTGTCTTGTTTCATCTGACTCTACATCTGCTTGCCCTGCCTGAATTTCATCCTCAGAGCTCTTTGAATCAACTTCCTCTGTTTCTGCCTGAAACATTGCATCTTCACCTTCTTCATCAGACAACTCAATATCTGAGTCTCCATCAATAATCCGCAGTAAAATTCTCTCTGCATCTGAGAACGACCCCCTTTCTTGTCATTTAAAAAAAATCAACATAAAAAAACAGAACAAAGCAGAGACAATAACTACAAATGTCCTCTAATTTTTCAACTTTTAAATACTTCTATAAAATACAGTCAAAATACTTCATAGAAAGTTTTAATATGCTGCCAAGAGACTTATTTAGAATATACCAACAAAATTTTAAGCCAAAATTTGCACAATAAAAAGTATTATGGACTTTCTTTTTCTCTTCCCATAAAATGTGCTTGTACTGATAAATGCTATTTTTCTGAATGAGAAAAAGGAAGTTTAAAAAGCCCCACCCCTTCACATTTGGTATCATTGAAAAGCCCTAAATGTCCTCTGTAGATAGCAAAAGGAACTCATTCAGTAGTATGCAGTGGGTGGGAGATATTCAAGTTTACATATGTCCTCTACAGAGGACAAATTTGAACTACTGGTAGTCATAAAATAAACACAGCGGCATTGGGCCCGGACATCCACCATGTTGATTGGGAAAGTAGCGGCTAAATAAAGAATCACATGACTTCTATCTGTTCTCTGAATGCCAGAACTTCTTCACTCTGTTATATATGCATCACCTGAAAACAAATAAAATGTTAAAGTGTTTCTTCTGACTGAATTTAGTCTTTTTTACGTTGTGTCATTTGTGTATTTTTTTTATTTCAGTCTAAAATACCACAATGTGAACAGAAAAATTAATGAGTAAGTTTTGATCCTTCCTCATTGGGCAGCATTTTATTACCAAATACCTTTTAACTGGAGGGATTTCTTGGATATATATATATATATATATATATATATATATATATATATATATATATATATATATATATATATATATATAGTACCCCCAAGAATTTAAAACTACTTTCACTCCTGCTTTTAGCTGATTAGAATGGTGCTGCTGCGTTCTCCACCTCTGAATGTTGCACATCCTGGTTCTAATGTTTATCTCCTGCTTTCCTCCTTCAGCGGGGAAATAAACACTCTAGAAGGTGGAGCAAACCCCTGAAAGGAAGACATTTGTTAAACTGACTTTGAGCAATAAGTGGGGGTGTCAAGAGAGATCCTGGAGAGAAAATCTTCCTCTAGACCTTTGGATCAGATGTTGTTAACCCAGGAGTAACTAGAACTTTGTTTAGTCTAATTAGATGAAAGATCAACAACTGAGCCAACAGCTGCATTTTACAAATAATTCACTGAAGACAGAAACATATTTTCTTGAAGCAAAAATAGGTTTGTACTTATAAACATATGCTGTGTAAGCATAGGCCACTGCTGCCACCTGGTGTTTTGGAGGAAAACTTCATGTTCTGGATCTGTGCTCTGCCGGGGCGTTCCCTCTCTGGGTTGATGTTGTTTACACTAAACTTTCGACTTACTGACTGAAGGTAACAGTACAGCGTGTGATCATCAGCGGTGACTTCCCTCTCCCAAACCTTCTGAAGTGATTAGATTTACTCTGTAAACAAGCTGAGCTCAAAGTTTATCAAGTTAAAAACCCCAAAACTGCTGATTGAAGCATGAAGCAGTTTCTTCATGACTTCAAAGAGAGCATTTAGCAAAAGAATCAAAAAGTACAATTTGTCATAGGGACTGAAAACAGAGCTTATTAATGGTTGTCTTAAGTGGATGTCTTTACTACAGTTTCTATTTATATGTTGTCTTGTTATTTTTCTCTGTCTTAATCTAAAGGGTTTTGTATATTTTTAGAACTAAACAAATGCAGGTTTGAATGGTGGGTGCGTGAGTGAATGTAAGTGTGTATAAGTACATGTTTACAATGGTAAGTTTGTTGTAAGTTTGTTTTGTCCTAAAAGAGAAGATTCAATAGAATACATTTTTGAAAAAAACAAAGTACAATTTGCTCATAAATCTGTGTTTTCTCAATTTTCTCTGCTTTGCTGACTTGTTCCTGGTTTTCTGGTGACAAATGTTTCCATTTTGTGTAGCTCTTACAGCTTTTATCACAAAGCTTAACAGGAAGTGAAAGTCCTGACCAGTGATGGCATAGTTACTTTGAAAAAGTAACTTTAATCGGACTACTGATTACTCCTTGAAAAAGTAACTTAGTTATATTACTGACTACTTGATTTGGAAAGTAACTAAGTTACATTAAAAGTAACTTTTTAGTCACTTTCAGCAGCTGCTAACAACGCTCCGCCTCCTGTGAAAATCACATTGAGCTTTGCCAAAACTTAATTGTGAGCTATTTTATAATGGTAACATCAACAATGTGTCTCCACTGATAAGGTTGAACTGAAGAGGAGATTGTACAAAAGAATTAAAAAACGTGAATAATTTGTGATCCTCTGTTGTCTGGAAAACTCTAAGAAGGATTTTAAAGCCCCCCCCCTTCCAGGTTCTGTGTTACGGCCCTGCATTTGGTGTCAAAGCTCACAGAGCTCTTCCTGCAGCTCCACCACTGAGATGGCTGCACAGATTTGTGACACTTATCTTAATATTAATAATTATAGTGGCGTTAACTTGCCATTATAATTATTGGAAACTATACAGACACATTCATTCGTGGCTATTTTCACGTTTATTGCGCTGTTCAAATTATTCTCGATGTTTGCAGTGCAAATGTTCTGGAGCGCAACGCGAAGCTTGACGTCATTCACAGGTAATATATTAACTAGACATTAACAAAGACACAGCGGGACGGATCATCCGGGAAATGATGGACAGGACTGACTAAAACTACCTTAATGACTGACAAATTCTGGGATTTATTATGAGTCTCTGCTTATTCCAAAGCCCAAATGAGCAACTTCACGTTCAAAAACGAGCCCAAAAAGGCGCAACCCGCCACTCATTAAATTTGCAAGCGACTTTAAAAAAAAAGGAAGCCCAAAGCCGCTTATAATAATCGGACTTGACGACAGAAACTCAAAATAGTTCCAGTTTTTCCACCAACAAAATGCGCATCTCCCTCCATTGTTTACATTAGAGACGTCGGTCACTCGACAAGACGAGTAGAGAAATCTGATTAAATAACAAAAGAAGATAGTAACGCAGTAACGCAAAGTGATTTTGAAAAGTAACTGTAGTCTGACTACTGGATTTGAAATAGCAACGCGTTAGATTACTCGTTACTGAAAAAAGTGGTCCGACGTCAGTAACGCGTTACAAATTAACGCGTTACTGACGTCACTGGTCCTGACCACACCCAGACTTCAACATGAGCAGAGCATTTTGTGCTCACAATGGAAATTAGCCATTAGGCCTACAAACGAAAGTCATAATAAAGTTTCCATTACATTGTCTACCGGAGGTCGGTCTTGCCCAGGTAGGGTGGCATCAGTTGAGATCCTGGCGAGGCCCCAGCTGAGCTGTTGGTGTTCGAGATTTCCTGATGAGCTATACGGCTGCATCGTTGTTGGCATTGGAGTTTCTGGCTTCTGTTTGTGCTGATGGACCAAACAACAGCCTAGATTCCCAGAACCTCTGTGGCAAACACAGGATGTCCCTGACAGACGACGTGTTGGAGCATATCTGAACTGTAGACATTGAAGGTCCTTCAATCGGATTAATAAACTGATAAAGTTTCTCAAGAGGAACACTTGAATTTATTGTTTCCTGTAGATAATTGATTCTTTGTCCTTACAGAGCTAAGAAATGGTAGCCACCATTACAGTAACCAATGAGACCCCTTACACCTGGTACCACTCTTATGATAAAGACAAGGTAAGAGTCCAGACCGAGATATGAATCAGTAGATGAACCTTCCCTAACTGTTTTTATCTCCTCGTCTCCACAGAGTGGGACAAAACTGAAGCCACATGGTACAGCAATAAAAGAATGGCCTTTAGTATTTCCGTTGTTAAATGATCCATTCGGATTGTTTGGTGCTGTTCTGTACAAAGGCGTCTACCTTAGCTATGGAAACCACTCCAATTGGGACCTCCATTCTGACAATCGCATTGATAATTTCACTGTAAGAGAGAGCGATGATCGGGAACACTTTGAGCTGGTCAACAGTTCTGATGAAGTGGTTGACCGCTGTACCAACTATGGTAAGTCTTACAGAAACCTTCAGGCTGCACATTAATGCTTTACTTCCTGGACAGGCGTGGTCTGCTGTTCACAGTGAACCTGTTCCAGTTAGTTCAGATTTTGGATCGATACAGAACAGTTAATGCTGAATGATTTCTACACACTTAGATGAACTCAGCTTAAATTTTTTAACTTGATGCGTGAAATGATTCGGTACATGAACGGTTAGGAGTCAACTCAGCTGGAAACCAAGAGAGAACACTGATCACTGCTCAATGTTGGATTGAGAACATGATGAGTGAACAACTTTTTAGATGTTGTGTTTAGATCAGTGGCCATTCTTTATTTATGTCTTTTAATCCATCCATCCATGACCTTTGTCCACCATAGTTGCCCCTACTTCTTTAATGGATTGTTTAGGCACTTGCAAACTAAATATTTATTTGGCTTAGTACTTAGCTTACTAAATAAAAATTTAGTTCCCCAAATAATTATTTAGTTTCTTGTTCTGACAGGAATAAGTAAATGAATAACAAAAAATGAATAACATGGCAGAAATATGACTTTGAAAATGAGCTCCCAATTTCTAATTAGGTTGCATAATCTCAAATTACTGCTGTTAATTATTGACTGCGTAAATTTTCATAACAGCACCCATATGTTTCAACATCAACCTTGTTAAGGATTTTATTAATCTACTTTAATGGGTAGGAAATAATCTGAATTTTTAAGGCTAAGAGAATAAAACCTAAAAAATTTGAACCATCTGCCTGATACCTTTAGTAACATTACTGACTTATTTTGTGCCAAAAATTCAGTTAAAATAAAGTTAACTTTTTAAAACCGTGTAAAGAAATATTAACCCAGAACATGCTAAGTTAGCTTTGATTAAACTAAAGAGGGTGATAAAATTCACAAGAACATTCTTGAATTTTCTTTTAGCAAGAATCGAAGAAGACAAACGAGAAAGAGAAGAACGCAAAAGACGGCAACAAGAAGAGAAACGTCAGAGGGAAGAAGAGGAGCAGAGGCGCCAGGCAGAGGTGGAACGAAAAAGAAAGACCCAAGAGGAGACAAAGAGGAGGCAAGAACAGGAACGTCAAGAACGTGTACGACAAGAACAAGAAAGGCAAGAACGTGAACGACGTGAATGGGAACGACAAGAACAGGCAAGACTGGAACTTGGAAGGCAAGTATGTGAACGACGAGAATGGGAACGTCGAGAACGTGTACGACGAGAACAAGAAAGGCAAGAACGTGAACGACGAGAATGGGAACAACTAGAACGTGAACTACGAGAATGGGAACAACTAGAACGTGAACTACGAGAATGGGAACGTCGAGAACGTGTACGACGAGAACAAGAAAGGCAAGAACGTGAACGACGAGAATGGGAACAACTAGAACGTAAACTACGAGAATGGGAACGACAAGAACAGGCAAGACTGGAACTTGAAAGGCAAGATCAAGAAAGGCAAGAACGTGAACGACGAGAATGGAAACGACAAGAACAGGCAAGACTGGAACTTGAAAGGCAAGAACGGGAAAGGCAAGAACGTGAACGACGAGAATGGGAACGTCGAGAACGTGTACGACGAGAACAAGAAAGGCAAGAACGTGAACGACGAGAATGGGAACAACAAGAACGTGAACGACGAGAATGGGAACGACAAGAACAGGCAAGACTGGAACTTGAAAGGCAAGAACAGGAAAGGCAAGAACGAGAACTACTAGAATGGCAACAATGGAAGAAACGACAAAAAGAACTGCAGAGAAAAAGGCAAGAAGAGGAGAAAAGACGCCTGGCAGAGCTGGAGCAAGCCAGGAGAATCCAAGAGCAGATTGACTTGGAGAACAAAGCCTCCAAGAGAAAGATCAGAATAGCTCAGGAAAGACTTCAAGAGCAGGAACAAGTCAAAGCTCGAGAACACCAGCAGCAAAAGACTGAAGTACTGTACCAGTTGCTGGACGATCATACAACTTACATAGAGAGGGATGAGGTAAGGTTTGAGATCTTCTAGGTTTACCACATTAAATTTGAAAAAGCAAGTTAGACTCTGGCAATAGTTGACCATATGAATGTTTAGACTTGATGCTAATGTGCTAAATTGATCTTTTATGCAGTTCAGAGATGTGCAGCAACAATTTGAAGAACTTCTGTCAAGCTACCAAATCAAAGAGAAAGAGAAGTCAAAGATGAACCTTGAAGACAGAATGAAGTATCTCCAAAATGTGCTGATGTTAAATTACCTAGAACAGCACAACATCCCCATCTGGTCACAGTGGGCTTTGGATCAGGCCACTGGATATGTGGATCTATCCCTGACCGAGCGCTTCAGTGTTCTGGAGGCTGTGGTCAAAGTTACGCTGGAGGGTGAGGCTGATTTTCAGTTTGAGCACAGAACTGGACAAGACAAGAAAAACAAATTCTTTCTCAGTTTGGAAGATCAGCTGCAGATTTCTAATCCAACTCTAGCCAGACAAGTTTTCGTAAATATTTTTGAAATTACTTCAAAGTTACCAAAACAAGGCAAGGAAATCCTCAGTCAAATACTTTTCAACAACATCTGGACTCCTAAAGAAATCAAACTGTTCATTGGACGGACGTTGGGCATGGATCAGGTAAAAGTCTCAAACATCCTTCACTGCGTATGCACCTATAGGCTAAGCTGCATACTGGCTGTCACTGCACTGAATCACAAAGATCCCATAGGATATATTCGAGACTGTATATCATGTGAGGAGGACAAAGATCATGAGTCTATCCTGACTGAAATGCGGGAAAATAACTATCCAGAAGATCTCCTGTCACAACTGGAAAAGACTCTTCAATACGTTGAGGCTGTGTTGCCCAGATGTAAAGGAGTGGACCTAGAGTCAGACTTGATTGAAGACTGCAAAAGGTGGATAGTTTCAATAGATTTTTCCAACCCTAACACTGACATGTTAAAGAGCATCCTCATTGTCATGTCCATAGCTGTGAAGACATGCACAGCCTTCATCTCCTCCAGTGGAAAGAGCGTTCAGGGATACTTTCCCAGACTGACTCAGCTTGCATCATTACTGCTACTGCTGTTACAGCAGTCCCAGGACAAACGAGGATGCCTCTTGGAAATCGGAACCGGTGAGGGTAAGACCTGCACCTTAGCCATGTTTGCCACCATCCAGGCGATACGAGGTACTGCGGTGGATGTTGTGACCAGCTCCCCTTTGCTTGCCATTCGCGATCAAGAGGAGTGGAAAAAACTCTATGCAATGTTTGGTGTGACCTCATCAACTGTTCCTCCACCACACCAAACTAAAAGTTCCTTTGAAGACCATGACAAACTGCTTGAAGAAGCTTATTCTATGCAAGTAGTTTATGGCACTGTTTGTACTTTTGCTGCAGACATACTGAGGCAAGAGTTTGAGAAGAAAACAACTCGAGGACAGAGAAAGTTTGACTGTGTTATTGTGGATGAAGTGGATTACATGACGTTGGATAGTGGAGTCCAAGTAACCTTTTTGTCACATCAAGCCAGTGGGCTGAGACACCTGGAGCAAGTCCTAGCAAGCATCTGGGCCTTGATGTCTGCCTGCCGTCCGATAGAAATATTTGAAACTGGCGAGATCCAATGGGGAACTAGGATCCAGTACTGTCACAAGGTTGCCAAGCAAGCTGTGGTTGGCTCAGAATCAGACTTTTCAGAAGATGACATACTGTTGCTGGGTGTGAAGCTGGGCCTTTATTCTCAGGAGGATCTCAATAAAGTAAATGAAGCAATGAGTCAAACTCAGACAGAGAAAGCCAGCTCTGAAGATTCCACATTGCAAGTCATTGGAACCATCATGGCTAAGTTGGGACATCAGCAGCAGCATGAGTTGTTCAGGGAACTTGAGACAGCAGTGCTTGATGGCGTGGTGGTGGACTGTTACTCACTAGTAAACAATAAAGCCAAACGCTACAGTGAAGACGATTCTTCCGCAGACCCCGATGTGAAGATCCTTCTTCTGGAGAACGGATGTGCCTGTGAAATCATGTCTGAGAAATCACTCATTGAATCAACTCTTGAAAAACTGAAATCCAAAATTAGATTTTCTGGTGAATGCTCATTAAAGTCAGTGGAGGAAACTCAGGGATATATTGTGATTCCATCTTTCTTAAAAGAGTATGTTGAGAACCAGTTGCCCGTTTTTGCAGAGAATGCCTTGAGAGCCATTCAGATGGCGCTAGATCGAGAGTACATGATTGAAAAGACACCAGAGGTTGACAGGCCTGGTTTCGGTAGTGAGCAATCTCATCACTATGATGCCATAATTCCTGTAGACTTTCAGGCCAGTGGGGTGCTAGAGAAAAACAAGCGCTGGGGTGAGGGCCTGCAACAGTTTTTGGAGATGAAACACCAACTGGCAATTTCACAATTATCTAACATCACAAACTACATGTCAAATGTCCATTTCTTTAAAAAGTATCTGACAGGCAAAGGGATTTTTGGAGTCTCTGGGACATTAGGGGGCGAAGCAGAGAAAGCATTTCTAAAACGGCAATACAAAACAGCCAGTTACATCATTCCAGCTCACCGTCATAAAAAGCTTGTAGAACTTCCTGCAGTTCAGGTTTCTGGAGGAAAAACTGAGTGGATCCAGGTCATCTGCGAGACCACATGGAGAACTGCAGGCAGGGGGCAGGTTGTTTTAATTATCTGTGAGGATGTCAAGACTGCCAAGGAGCTGAAAAGTAAAATACAGGTTCAAAAAGAACACTCTGCTAAGATCAGCATGTACACAATCAGCGAAAAGCACAACATTGAAAAGGAGACTTTCAGGAAGGGACACATCATCATAGCTACAAACCTTGGAGGAAGAGGTACAGACATAAATGTTCACCAAGAAGTCAATGAGTGTGGAGGGCTCTTTGTGCTTCTCACATACTTCCCTGGAAGTCACCGTGTAGAGAGACAGGTGTTTGGACGCACCGCCCGCAAAGGAAACCCAGGAATGGCGCAGATGATACTTAACCGGGATCTTCTAGCACCAGCATACCAAGGCCACTCAGTGGAAACCATGAGACAACTCAGAGAGGAGTACGAAGTCAGACGTTTGGATGGTATGGAGAAAAATGAGCTTCTACAAATTGAAATGAAGGAAAGTCTGTTCTCCACATTTTGTGAGTTTCTTTGTGACTTTGACAAGCATTACACAGAAGAGGAGAGGAGGGATATCAAAAAGCTGAAGTCAAAAGATCTTCCTGAGTGTTTTAGGAGCCATCGTCAAAAATTTGATTATGAGACTGCGATCAATGCTTTGAAAGAATCATGGGCCTTGTGGCTCATCCTCCATGAAGAGCACTTCAGCAGGCATGATGATATCCACCTCCTGAAAGAAAACCTTATGAAGGGGTTGAAGAAGACTGCTGATCAAATCTTAAAGGGGAGGAGCAACAATTTCTATGACTACATTAAACTGGCAAAAAGCAGAACTGACGTACACCGCAGCAACAAAAAGGAAAGTGACTTTGGAGCATTGTTGTACTGGAAGAGTGCTGTACAGTGTGATCCTTTCTACTGTGCTGTGGCACTTTATAACCAGGCGTACATCACAGTCAACCTGAAAAGGAGCGGCTACAAAGAGGAAGCAAAGCAGTTATTAGAAAAAGCAAAGACTGCTGTGAATGTGTACCTGTCAGAGTCAACAAACACCATGATGTTTTGTAATTTTGCTGTGGCTAATGACTTTGTACCCCACCACAAAGACAGCAACCTGCAGAACCAAATGAAAGCCAGAATGAGTGTCTTCAAATGTTGGAGAGGATACATTGAGAATGCCCTGAAAGCCCTACAGCACATTGAGAACAGCAAAGGAGAGGCTATCTTAGAAGACTCCAGTGTTTACAGTCTTTCCAAAGACAAAGACCCCATCACCACGAATGAACTGATGGTACTTCATGAGTTTGGTCTCTGCATCGTGTTTGAGGTTAAAAAGAAGCCAGAGTTTTCCATCGACGCCTTTGTTTGTTTTTGTCTAGGAGTTGTCCAAGTGGCAGCAGGTGTTCTTGTTTGTGCTCTGTCCTATGGAAGCGCCAGCCAGTTTGGGCTTGGACTCATCAGCGAAGGGGTTTCTGACATGATTCACGGCATAAAGGGAATGATACAAGGAAGCTTTGACTGGGCAGAGTGGGCAATCTCCAAAGCCATCAGTATTGGGGTGTCTCTGGTCTTTGGTGGACTGAGCAAACTCAAGGGAGCTGTAAGGGCTGTACAAAGTGGTGCCAAAGGTCTGGTTGCTGGGGCTAAATGTAGCTCGATTCTCACAGTAAAAGAGTGCTGTAAACATGCAGGGAAATTTGCTGTTCAAGAACTGGCAAAGCAGGGATGTGTCTCTGTGGTGAGCTACAGTGTCAGCAATGCACTTCCAGCTGTGTTTAAAAGGATTCTGAATGAGGCCTTCAGGGATAAAGTCTTTTCGATGACAAAAGCTAATAGCCGCCTGGATTCTGCTCTCACAAACTTCATTTGTTCAGCAGTACCAAAGACGGCCATGGAGCAGAACTTCACCAACTTCACAATAGACATGAGTTGTGAGAATGAAATCCGTCTATCAGTGGACATGATGACGCGAGACATAATCCCTGACCTGATGATGGATTGCACCCAGGTTGGTAAAGTTCTTGATACTCTGTCAGAGGTCTGTGGTTCTGTGGGACGGCACATGGAGAAACGGAAAGAGATGAAAGTGTTGATGAAGCTTTTGGAGTCAGCTCAGTATATCAAACTCTGTGTAGAAATCTTGAATTCATTTCCCACAGAAGACGTCATTTATAAAGCCTTTGTGCCTGGGTTGTTGAAAAGCCTGGATCAGCTGCCACAGGAAAAATATGACAAGGATGGAAGGCACTCATTACCTGATGTGAAAAGGCTTAAAAAAGACCTTCTCCACATTATAGCTACAAGTGTTTCAGAGTCATTTGTTGAAACTTGTTCAAGACACATGACCTCCATCATCACCAGAACCTGCATGACTCGCATAAACAGCGCTGCTAGTAGTGCTGTTGGGAACCTACTGGGCAGGGCTAATACTCAAGGTTTCTTTGACAACCAGCTGTATAAACACCAAATGAAGGAGGCCATTCGCAGACCATGTGAATCTCTCTCAGAGGAGGGCAAACAGGACCTTCATTGTTACATAGAGGAGGTTTGTGATGTTGATCGTCCTGCTTCAGCTTTGGACATCCATGTCCTCACTCAAAGTGACGCTCTCCAAGGGAAAGGCATCAGAGTTATAGTTGTGGACAAAGATAAGAAGAAGCTTTCTGAAGATTACTTTCCAGGAAAGGACAGTTCCGCAGGTGATATCGTCCTCCAACTGAACAAAGACCCAGAAACACAAAAACAGTGAGTAACGATTGAGAATCTCATATTGATGATGTGTTTTATCGTGTTGGAGTTAAGAAGTATTCATCAATTCATTTTCATAAAACCTTATTCACAGCAAACGTCCTCCAAATGCACATTATATAAAAAAAAAGCATTCCGTTTATATGTGGTGTTCCATCTGTATAAAAGTGTTTTGGTATTTCTGTTTGTAATTTTCAGGACGTTTGCAGAACGGCTTGCTGGTGAAACGAGGCCCTACAGCGGACATTTTGACATTGTGAAGCCAGATGGCGCTGTGATTCCTGTGAACTCTGCAGATATGAACTGCTTCTATCATGCTGTGGTCCAGGCCACCAGCTGCAGTACTGTTGACCACAAACAGAGGGCGGTGCAGCTTCGAAATGAAATGAAGGATCTGGTGAGTATGATGACATTCAAAACATTAATGAAACATAAACTGTGCTGATAATGAAACTAAAGTATTTTTATGTAGAAATCATTTAAAGGTTTTGAGAAATACCAAACATAAAGACTTCCAGTCACTCTGGCAGAAACACAGAAACCTCCTGCTCCTCTCATCAATCTGTTTTTGAAGCCTTTCTGAGTTTTTTGTTTTTTTTTAGCTTTACTTTACTTTAAAATCACACTGAGATTAAAAACTTCTTTTTGGAGAGAGTCCTGGCCAAGAGGCATCAATAAATAAAACACTAACAAGTAACACAGTTTAAAGAAAACAACAAGCTATGAAAAACTGGCGCATGGTTTTGAAACTTTTACTTTGGAGGTAAATGCACAGTGAGATAACATCAGTTAATTTAAAAGTTTTCTGCAGCGAGTTCCAGGATCAGAGAACAGGAAAAAAAAGTCTTCTCAGCCAATTCAGCCTGAGCAAAAGGAGCATAAAAATGTGAACAAACCAGAAGGGTCAACATTTCTCAGTGCAGATAAGCTGGCAGAAGTCCAGGTAATTCTTATAGATAAAAACTGAGCAGGACCAGACAGAACATCCCACCTGTGAGGATGAATCACGGTCTCTGATGTCATTCTGCAGTTTGTAAAGAACCTCAGAGAGCAGAAGTTGACAGTCAAAACATCTCTGTAGTCCAACACAGACAAGCAAACTGCAATGACAAGAAAGTTTTTATCTCTGTATTATGAACAACCTACTTAAAAAATAAAACCCAACTTTGATTTTAGCCTAGACTAGACTTTCCACATTTGATTTAATTTCACAGATCCACTCCTCCAATCCAGTGCAACAAATAACCGTCATCTGCACAGAAATACAAATCAGACACATTTTGTCCCAATTCATTTATATAAATTATGAACAGAAGGGGATCTAATATAGATCCCTGCTGTACCATTGCTACGTCTCCAGGCAACAAATTATATTTAATACATTGTGTCCTCACCTGAGATAATTTGTGACTCAAACAGCTTGTTTTGAAATACTAGAGTCCCCAAGCATTGACTACCAGAATTTTGTACTGAGTGAAATTGTTCTGATAAATCTACAGCACAGCGCTGCTTCTATCCAGAGCTTTTCCAGGCCACAGGGAAATCAGTTTAAACTTAAAATGACTCTGAACTGTAAGAGTTAACCACAGAAAACTGGGTGAAATTGATTGTCTATGAAAAAGAGAACATGAAGTTATTGGTAGCTCAGCTGTGGCAGCCAATCAGAGACTCGGTTCAATGAATCCAAAGTCGACAACTTCTGTCTTATCAGGTCTTAAAAACAAAAAGATGGAGTCATCCAGACGTTTATGTTTTCCAGACATAAACTCTAACTAATGGACAGGATTAATCAGGATTTATGGATAGATAGAGCTGATTTTCATCAGCATCACAGTGGATGTTTATTCCCTGCTGTCTGATGGTTTCACCAACCGGGTGAATATTTGGCGATTGGTGGTTGAAGAAGAGGAATAAAATAAAGTACTGATAAATGTTGTTGGTGGATCTCAGCAACACCACCTATCTGCTGAGTTTATATTTATATGTCTATTGTAATTTAAAATATCTGCTTAATTCAGCATCTTGTTGTCAGTAAAACAACTGAATGTAGCTTTGATGTAAGGAAAAGTAGAAATGGTGAAATATTTGTGACGTGTCATGGTTCAGATGCTTCAGGACACAGCCAAGTACGCAGCAGCCATGAACCTGCAGAGAGGATATGAAGAAACCCACAGATACCTAGATAAATACATCATCAGTGGAGGAGGCAGGAAGACGCAGGAAGCCAGCAGAAAAGACTTCAAGGACAAACTAAACACAACAGACATGCAGGATTTCCAGGAGCATGAGGCCGAACTGATAAAATGTTACGACCTGGGTCTGGTTGGAAGGTTTGATGAGTGAGTTCATTCTGTCCAAAGATTTAAAATCGCAGCTGTCACTCTGCAACATATAGTCATCTCTACTTGATGTTTGGTTTGTGAAGCATCAAGGGCCTGCGGAGGACAAACAGACCCAACGCTAACAACAACCAGAGCTTTCCTGTGAATGCAGACCACATCCCACCTATCAGCACCTTCAAGAAAGCTCATGAGATGCTGCAGAAACCAGAGAACGAAGCCCTGAGAAACAGGCTGAAAACAAACCAGCCTAAGCTTTACGACATGATTGATAAAACCGGAAAGCGTGGGCTCTGCAGAGAGGTTCTCACCGAACATCACAAGCAGGCGCTGACCACCGGAAACAGCAAGGGGTCTCACAGAATCAGGTGAGGATGCATCACTGCATGGCTGATTGCAGCCCTTTGCTGATGTCACTTGCTCTGTTTGCTGCAGGGAAAAGCTTGCTGAAGTTCTGGTTTCTGGTGATGCTCATAAAGCGATGAAGATGTCCTTAATAGCGGCCAATCCAGAGATGTCGGAGTCTCTCCGGAGAGATGCAGGTGCATAACAGAGACTGATTCAACTGCTGCTGCAACTAGCCTGCAGAAAAACAGGCTGTTTCAGCCATTTGGCTAATGTTTGCTCTCTGTGCAGGAATTTATCAGCAAAATAAAAGACCTGATGTCATGTCCACCAAAGCCACCAGGACATATCACAGCATTGGAGACAGACTGCTGTTGGATAAATACTGTGAGATGGGAGTCATCAATCAGAACTCTAAGGATGATCTTCGTCAGTGGACAAAGTCCCAGCTTTACTCCAAGAATTCACCAGAATATCATGAACTGCTGGAAGTGCTGAAGCCGTCTGCTAAACACCAGAAACGCCTTTAGATGTAGGTTTATCTATATAACATAACACTTTTCATCTTGATTGGTATTAATGAACCATTTTCTGTTTCTCTACTCACTCAGATGAGACTGGAAACAGGAGTCTGGTTGAACTGGGCTTGATTCCATGCAACCAAAACTCTGAGCTCAGCAGACAAAAGAACGTCTGAAGCAAAGAACAGCATGATAACATGTAACAAAAGTTTCCTTAGGAAATAACTTAATATTTAAATCACAAGAGGAACATTTATATTTAAATGTGAATGACCACCCTGCTGCTGGATCAACCTGCAGATTGCTCAGGTCTCCTGATTCTGGATTTGGATGCAGGACCAGAACCAAACATGGAGAAGTAGCATTCAACTTCTATGCTCCACAGATCTGAGACCAACTTCCAGAAAACTGAGAAACAGCTGAAATACTGAGTTCCTTTAAATCTCTAAATCCAGATGGTTAGAAGTGATTTTAACTGGAACATCGAGCAACATCCTGATGTGGAACAGTGACACTTAGTGACATGTTATGGTCTCTGTTTCTGACTTTGTATTTGTATGTCTTTGTGATGTAAAACACTTTGAATTGCCTTGTTGCTAAAATGTGCTTTAAAAAATAAACTTCATTGATTGATTGTTCCCTTATTCAAAATTCTGAAGGAATAAATCTTCCTGCAGGAGTCCAGGCCTTTCTGTCCATTCTTATAGATGATTGTGTCTGTTGTTCAGGTGAACATGGCGGTTTTTCTTCTCCTCCACTTCTTCTACTATGGGACTAATGTTTGATCAAACCCTGTTTCCCCTGAAAGGAGAAAAATAAACGGAGCGGCAGTTGCTGATCTGGTTGGAGACAAATAGTGGCAACAGAAGAGTCCATGAGTATCCAGGAGAAAAAATAAATATACTAAGCATATTAAATTTTAGCATACTTCAAGTCAGACTAATCATCAGCAAGGGTGTAACTTTGTGTTGCAAATTGTGAGGAGCAGCTGGGGATGAGGGTAGTGCTAATGCACCCTGGAAAGCCTTTTTTGTGCAAAGAATAAGGCCAAAACTTAAACATGAATGCCATGCATTCTTACTCGGTAACTTAGGATATAGATCATAAGTTGTATATCCTAGTGATGAATGATTAGGCTTGTCAGATTAATAGTACTTATTGAAAATAAAAACCTTTTAGAAGGTATTAAACATACAAAGAGATGTAAGGATGTTGAAACATAAGTTGTCTATAAGGTCACTTGGTGAGGAAATTGCTTAAAAAATGACCTTTTTAGTCATATTCTACTCTGAATCTGCATATTTGCACAGTGCTTGCCTACAGTTAAAAACAGTAAAAAGTTTTTGCTCATGTTGTCCCCACAAGATGCTGCCCTGGGTGGTTGTCCCCATGTCGCCCAAATCAGAAACCACCACGGCATGTCACATCTGTGTCTCTGCTCGTCAAGGATTTCAGTGGGACATTTTTGGGTAAATAACATTCCCTTCCTGGAGTTCTGCTCCAACAGGGATGACCTTGCATGTTTCAGGTCCACATCGATCATCACAAGGTCTTGTGGAGGTCTGGACGTTTGGGGAGTGGAGAGTGAGTTTGCTCTTTAGCTGCTGCCCTGCTGATGCGGCTCCTGGATCTGTTGTGGCTCAAATGCTGGAGCTTCAGGATTTACTGGAAATGTTTCATTTGTCTCACCCAGTTCAGTGCTGCTGGTTTCTGCTTGTCTTCATGTTAAGGATTTTAGATTACCTTTATAGGTCCTTGTTCACTTCATCATCATCATTTCTGGTTCCAATATCATTCACCATTTCCATGGTGTCATATCTTTTTAATAATATTCCTCATCCTGAGTGTCTGAGCTGCACTGTTCAATCTGCAGGGTTTTCGTCTATGGCTGAAGGGAACAAGGTAAAACCTCAACTCAAACTTCTTTTGAGACTCTGTACTCACTGCATCACAGAGGAAAAGCTAATGAGCTTTAGAGACTCTTCTGAGTCAAAGTCAACAGTTGTTTGAAGGTCTTTGAGTCTTACTATTTTACTGACTTACAATGATACAACCTCAACAATATCTTCATCTGTGTCACCATGGAGTGTGTCCTTCAAAATGATCAATCTCCAGGCATTTGCACTGTACTTACTGCCAGTTCAACAACAGAAACCGTATTTTTCTCTGGTCAAAGTTAAAATGATTACTTGGTAAACTCTTTACAAAGGTCGTTTGAGGCGTAAAACCCTCCTGGCTGGCTCGCCATGTTGGGTAACGATATCTGGAGGTTTGCCTTTGACCGTAGGGACCCAACATTAAACTGGGAGAAACAGGACTTTAGAACAAAAACAATCTCCCAGTTACCAGCTTATTTTTACATTTCATTGTAAAAAGCAATGAAAGCAATATATTGTTATTGTTATGCAACTTAAACAAAAAGCCATATTGCAAATTAAAATAAACTGAAATAAAAGTACAATAAATCAAGTCAGCAGGAAGAACAACGAAGGATTTTCTGTTTTATTCAGATTCATTCATACATGACATCATTTCCAGACATAAAGAGTCTCAGCAGCTTATTGCTTCCTGAAACTTAAAAGCTCCTTAACCTGCTGAGGCATCAGCCAGTCAGGAGGGAAAGCAGGAAATGTGAGACTAACGTGTGCCCCCTGATGGTCAGCAGCACTGCAGACTCAAGGTTTCTGTTCAGAAGACGCTGAAGCAGACAGAGGAGCTGCTGTCTGGGATGGAAGAAGCTTTCTCTCTAACTCTACTTTTCTGATTTTGAAGGACATTTTAGGGAAATCAGAGGCAAAAGTCCTCCTGGATCTTAACCACTCTTCATCAGAACAGTTCTCTGCTGTTCTGTGAAGGAGTAACTTGGTATTTACAGCTAACATCTTAAAATCCTGAGTCGGTTCAGTTTCTACAAGTTGGTTTGTTCTAAACGGAGGAAGAATTGATCGCTCTGATTGGTCAGACACCTGCAGACATTCCTCCTGTTCAGTTCAGTAGCAGCGACAGATAATACAGGAACCCAGCTGCTCCTCAGGTGGGCCTTGCTTCAGGTGTTGCCAGTTCAGACGCTGATGTCATCGCAGTCCGGTCGGACCAGCAGCATCCGGTCGGACCAGCAGCGTCCGGCGGCCATCACTACGAGGTGGCGGCTTGTTTGTTGCGGAACGTCTCGAAGAATGCCATCATCCCTTTCCTCACGTTGCTGCTGCTGCTGCTGCCCTTTGGCATCGGCACCAATGTGGTGCTGCTGCTGCTGTTTCCATGGTGATGGGATGTCAGCGGGGGAAAGGTGACGCCATCCATGGAGTTGGCTCGTTTCACCTTGGATGGAGTCGCACGCCAAGATTTGGTTCTGGGAGGTGGAGTCTGAGCCACCAGACACTTCTGGTACTGGAGCTAATGAGAGGAGACAATGAAATTATCCACCAGCAGGGGGCGACAACACAATGACTACAAAACACATGAATGACCACACAGTGTTGGGCGTCCCAGGTAATTCAGGGTGGGATTACAATTCACATCCAGCCTGAAGGGCCTCAGATGTTTTCCCTTCATCATTTGCTTTTGGGCATCCTCAGGTTTTCTTTCTCTGATATTAAAATTTTGTTTGATAATCTGAAATGTTTCAGTTAGACAAGAAAGCAAAAACAGAAGAAATCTGCAAGGGGGGAATACTTTTTTACCGCTCTATAGCCATCAGTCGCACCCTGATGACATCTTATTTTGATTGTTTGCAGTCATAGGGAGAGGGCTCCCCCTGTGGTGATAAACAGTACTGCTAAGGATGGAAACTAATTCACAGCTCAGTTTCTTAATCATTCAGATAATAATACTCAATAATACCAGCAGTACTATCAATAGTACTATCAGTGGTACTATCAGTAGTACTATCACTGTGATATGGCTCCTAATTCCTACAGGAGAAAACAGGAAGGCCTCCAGCTTCTCTCTAAGGGTGATGATATTTTTCTGTCTGTTTCTGAATTTCACAAATATTGAAATGTGAAAGTCTTTAGCTGTGTTCTGAATCCCTGTGAAAGCTCATAATCCTCATCGTCCTCCTTCTCCTCATCATCATCCTCATCGTCCTCCTCCTCACCATGCATGCCGCCTGGACAGCCTCAGAGATGATCCCTGCGTCCGGTTCACACCAGAACACATGACACTCAAACTGCTGCGTCCCAGCGTCCATGATCACAGCGAAGGTGTGGCTGTCATGGCCAACACCCAGGAAGGTGAGGAATCGCACCTGGCATTCCCAGAGTGGCTCATCTCCATCCTGCTGGCAACCAGCAACAGTTAGACAGGTGAGGCGATATATTACCTGAGCTCCACCAGTGGCGAGGACGGTACCTGCCCCTTCCACAGAGACAGAACCCTGTCGCTGATGTGAATCACTGTTGGCTCCCAGTCGTCACGGTCTGTGGAGTTCATGATGCTTTCGATGGCTCTGTTCAACACCTCCATACCTGCAGAACAGCATGTGGTCCGGTGGGTTGGTTACAAAACGCCCCTTCATTCAGAACTGGGTCTGCTGATCGGGATTAGCAGAAGCCTTGTCCACACGTAGCTTTTATACAAACAAATCTGTCACATTTGTTGAAAAGTCATATCTTCCAGATCAGTGTCAGAAAAGTTTTCATCCACATGAACAAATCTGCCCTGAGCATTGTCTAAAAACATGCCAGACCCATAGGGGGCAGTGTAGCACAAAGCTAAAATTGATAAGCCAATTAGATTGCTTCTAAACAGCCATGACTTCCTACTAAACATGGTACCAGGAGGTTCACCTGTAGGTTGAACAACTTTTTAATACAATATTAGAACATAAAGTTGATAAAAACACAAGACGATGTAGACTGGGAATCGTAGCAAAGCAAGTAAGTTGATATATTGCCGTAATATCTGTTGCAGACTAGTATAAGTGTGTTAATACTAGACTCCTTTTTCCCATGAACACACACAAACACAGAGTTTTCTCAAACCTTTGCTGTGGTTGGAGTTTTTATAATAATCATTTTTAGTGATATTAACTTGGTTGTTTCTGTAGATGGAAGGACCAAATGCATACAAATGTTTTTCTAGCTTTTGGCTAGGTGTGGATTAGGCCTCAGGCTGCTGGGGAAACTGGGAACTATATTTTTAGGATATTCTGGAGCTGACAACCCAGGGATGATTATCTGATTAATCAGTTTAACAATCTGGGAACTAAAGCAGAGCTACAGAACACCTGGTGGACACCAAGTGAGTCTCTGTCCTACCCATGGCTCTGGACACCGGCAGGTTCCCGATGTACTGGACCTCAAACTTCTGGACCTGCTGTCTCACTGCCTCCAGGAACTCCACTGAAACAACAGAGCATGGTTACAGAACCGGTAAATGGTACCAGGTGGACCCGGAGAAGGTGATTCACCTTGTCTGGGCAGGTCTTCAGGTGAGATGCTCTCCATGGTGAGAGAACGCGATGGTCTCATCAACGCTTTCTCTGACATCATCTGCATGGAAGAAAGAATTCAGTCAGAACCGAACAGAGCAAGAGGAAACCATGTTTCCATGACGATCAGTGAGGAGATGGCAAAAACTGGATCTAACACAAGGTCCAACAGAACCAGAACCTCCTCTAGCAGGCCCAACAGATCCAGGACCTCCTCCAGCAGGTCCAATAGACCTTTCTCCAGTTGTGATGATTGCTGATGTCTCCATTGCAGCAACCTGATGAGCTCCTGCTGCTCTGGAGTTGCTCAGACTGAGGGTAATCAGCTGGTCAGTGTCCTGGTTCTGACCCGGACCTCCAGGCTGGACTCAGCTCTTCAGACTTTAGTTTTCATCAGTTCACTAGCAAGGTACTTCAGGTGTTGGGGTCTCACCTTGGAGCACATCTCATGCAGCGTGGAGGCGATGGCCTTGGCCGGAGCGTTACAACGAAACACGTGGCACTTCAGGACGCAGCTGTCCTTATCGCCAGCCACGAAGGCGAAGTCCCTGAATGCACCACAAACACACACACACACACAGAGCCTGGTGAGCGGCAGCAGCACAGGAGAAGTCCATGGATGACCCTGAGGTTCGGCTGTGAGTGTGGAGGGGTTTACCTGTCCCTGCACACATAGGGGTGGGCGTGGCAAAGAAACAGAGAGCAACAGTGTTAGAGCGCAAAACACAAAGGTGAGCTTGATTTGAGCTTTTCAGCATGCAAGAGCAAAGCAGCAGCAGTGAGTCCACCTTAGCTTAGCACAATAACTGGGAACACCCCCCTCAGAGGCCAGACCTGTCCTACAGCTACAGGTGAGTCTGACGGACAGGTGATGGACAGGTGGAATGTCCAAGCTGGGCACAGTCGACATGACTGGTTTCTACAGACCGGCTTTAGTTTCAGCACTCAGGATTAACCAGACCAGAAGAATCAATCTGAACACATCAAACTCTCTGGAAACTCAGCTGAAGGTCTGATGGGCCTAACCCACTAGTAGGGGGCGCTATGAGTAGATATTCAGATGGGTTATATTCCTCTTCTGCTGAGTTTTAAGTTGTCGCTGCATCCAGGAGGAATGAACGTTCAATGCTGAGCTGCATTTCCTTAGAAACTTTAAACTACTGTGAATAACTAGCTGAGCTCAATGCACTGTGTAATAACTAGAATCGATTGGAATCCATGTGTGATTAAAGTGAAATACTTTTCTGTCAAGTGATTTATTTCTAATTTCCTTCATTATTTACTGTTTTAGTCTGATTTTATCCCAGCATGACTGTAACTAACAAGCTGAATATTATTACGCCCAGCGCTGCGCATTTGTAATGTCACATAGCTACACATAAAGTTTTTACTGAAGGCGACTCACAGCGCCTGTCATGTCCCAGCCTCATTCTGATTGCCTGTCAGCAACACATGTTTACAGTCGGGTCGGTGATCTGTTCAGACAACCCAAACAGGTCGCCCTGTATGCCCTGTATGTCTGTTTAACCGAGGCCAAGGAACCCTTAGCACAATGACTGGTTCCCTTCTCTCGCTAACTCGCCTGCTTGCTTTGCCGACTGACCCAAACTAGAGCGGGCTGGTCCAGACTTTGTGGACTGGTCCAGTCTTTGCAGACTGGTCCAAACTTTCCCCGGCTACACCTGTTGAAAAGTCATGTATCTTGGCCCCAGCTTAGGTTGAGTCTAGACCAGCATTCTGCAGGTCCAGTCTTTGAGTCCCTCTGGAGGTTTGGACCTACAGAACTCTGATCTCAAGTCATGATAACGTAATTGAAGTCAATTCTAAAGTTTTTGTGTTTCAACCCAGGTCTGATTGACTCACCTGCCGTTGTTGCAGCCTACGCCCCATACTCGGATGTTGATGATTGGCTGACAATGGAGGGGGGTGTGGTCTAATGGGTCCAATAAGGTCAAGGTGTCTTTCTTGAGAACCAGCATCATCTCCCGGCCCTGCAGGTCAGAACATGCTCTCATAAGAACCTGTCTGCTGACTCCAGTTAGCTTGACCTGTTCTGTTTATCAGCGTCCATGGATGTTAATGCAACATTAGTTTAGTGAGCCCTCTAGTAGCTGGTGAGTAGGACAGGTCAGGAGAACATTATGCAGGTGAATGACATTTTTAGTTTATGGAGGTGCTGTGAATATGACCAAAGATATCAAACTGCAGAACTGCTGTCTTTGCACAGAAATCAAATTCACAGAAAAACCCAGATAAAAACAGGTGCAGTTCTGGCATACTGCCACTGGAGGCAGCCCTCGCATCTCACCTCGCCCCAGGCCTCAGACCTGTCTCTCTGCTCGGGGCTGCTGCAGTGAGACAGCTGCTGGATGACATTGCTGACAGCTAAGCTGCTGCGACCTGGAGACAGATCCTCCTCCTCCACTTGCAGCCAGCCCAGGGAGCGAACAGCAAAGCACTGCAGAGAGGCAGGCGACATCAGATTACTGCTCCACAAAACTAAGGTGGAGAGAGATTAGAACAGATTAGACCATCAGATTAAATCCTGATGCAGAGGAGGAGCTAAACTCTTATTCTGGCCTCATGCCCTTCATCATCACTTCCATATTATTTTCAGTGTATTGGAACAAAAGTACAGTCTTTCATAGAGAAGATGTTTTTATGCTACCTTTGAGTCAGGGTCATGGTCTGTGAGATAGTCCTCCTGCCACGAAGACCTGAGGGGAAAGAAATTCATATAAGCTGTGGAGGTCCTGATGATGACTGAACAGTAAAGAACATCAAGACAGCATCTGCATAAAACTGCTGGTTTACTAGCATAAACACTTTAGAGCTGCTGGTTACAGGATGAAGACAAAAACTGGTGGTTTATTGGAATGTGGAGGTAAAAACTGGTTTATGGGGATGTGGACATAAGGACTGCTGGAGAAACAAGACCAAATCACCTCCACCTCCCAACTATTAGGACCTGACTAGGCCTGCAGACCTGCTGAGGTCCAGGTGTGAGGCTAACAGAACATCTGTCTGTCCAGAAGCAACTGTTCAGAAGTTGTTTGACCCCCAGGGAACCTAACAGATGGACATTCATCCTGAGTTACCATTCCTCAGAGGCTCCCTCCGTGTCTTTGGTGGCACTCTGGTCTCCTTCCTCTTCGTGCTGAAACTCCACAGAAGAAGAGCAGGCTGAGCCACACTGGTGCAACCGAAGAAGCTACAATAGGCAAACCAGTCATGTCTCACCTGTGTCTCGAGAGTCTTTGGTGTCCCTGTAAGCCGGGGGTGCTGCCACTGGGTGGCACCAGTGGGAACGTGCCAGTAGTAGGTCCCTGTGGAGTCTTTGATTGTCCTCCAGCCAGAGGGAAGGTCGGGGTCCAGGAGGAGGTTCTGGTCTGTCCAGATGTTGTCTGCAGGGAAGTAAAAAGCTCTCATCAAACAGACACACCTGTCTCTGTCAATGCCCCCTAGAGGCAGCAATGGTCCCCACAGGTAACACAGGAGTGAAGTGACGGGTTTTATTAGATCCATTCAAACTGCCTCTATAGCCAACCGGTTTTGATCTGCCAGTCATTGTAAAATAAATATTAAATAAATCCATTTACAATATAATTATAGAATTAGTAAATATGTAGTGAAATGAACTACCGAGGAGTTAAGTGTTTCAGTTTCTGTGCTTTATTTCAGGAAACAAACAGATCAGCTGCTAAAATAAAATTAGCATCACATCTGGAGCCGGTTAAAAATGATGATCTCTGTCTGCATTTAAAAAAGAGATTATGCAGCATTTATGGGAAAGATTGTAAATAAGCAGATCCTCTTTCACAGATTAAAGCACAGAGACAAAGAATAACAAAACCTTTATTAAACTGAAAACACAAACATAAATTTTATGGTCCACTAATCTGGAACAAACTTCCAGAAAACAGAAAAACCGCTGAAAAACTGAGCTCCTTTAAATCAAGAACAAAACCATTTGTCTAGAGTTGCCTTTCTATTAACTGGGACATTGATCATCATATTTGATGATGGCATTTGAGAAAATGTAATGTTTATTGTTTCATAAATGGTGACTGAATGATATTTCATGGTGAACACATTCTGAAATTTATTGTTGCTGAAATGTGCTGTGTGAATAAACTTAATTTGGGTCTGAGGAGAAAACCACATATTTATCACTTTTAATCAACAATGTTTATTTTTATCTGTCGTTGCAGGCTTTTAAAACATATTTTAAAAAAACTTAAAAAAAACTATAAATTTCTCTAAGAGTTTTAAGTCAGTTTCTATCTGTCAGGTTGGTGAAAGATTTATGTTTTAATTGAAGTCAAACTGTCATTCAGAAGATTTGAACTCAGACTTTCAACAGAAGTAGAGAAATTATTGATCAGAGTTTCTTCTGTCCAATCAGTCGCTGGGCTGAAGAGCTCCTGTCCAATCAGCTGTCCATGCCAGCAGCTCACATGTTGTTTTTATATTTTGCTATGATTAGATGACATATTGATTCTCATGCCTGCATAAGGACAAAGCAGGAAACTTAACCCTCTTCTTTTTATGTCCTCGTTGACTCAGCAGTTTCATTCCTGCAGATGAAGGTCACCTTGACCATCAAGGGTCGTTGCTGACTCATCAGAACCATGTTTGTCACTTAGGACAGCAGAACCGGCCCAAGGTTGAAGCAGGTCTTGTTGGAGCCACCAATCACTGCAGCTCCACCTTTACCTCCACTGTTTTTAATGGTCTGTGCTTCACAGCTCACCTGGATTTCTACTTTAACTCAGTTAGCTTCATAGTTTTTAACAAAAGCATGTTAAAGTCTGTTCTCTCAGTGAAGGACTGTAGAACTGGGTGATGTGCTCTATCTTTCTGGTTTTAGTCAGAACTACAGCAGCAGAATTCTGGATCAGCTGCAGCTGGACCATTAATTTCTTAGTCAGACCTGTAAAGACGCTGCTGCAGTAATCAATGACTAAAGAGAAACGCCTGGATGAGTTTCTCTGATGCTGAGACATTAGTCCTCTGATCCTGGAAATGTTCTTCAGCTGATACAAGGCCCACTTTGGAACCGTCTTTATGTGGTTCTGAAGGTTCAGGTCGGATTAAACATTGGAGGGTTAAGGTTATTTTACTCTAAAGTTTAGATTTTAGTTTTAGTTGAATAAATTTAACCAACTAAAACAGACTTGGGACTAAGCATGCAGACTAACGTGACTAACACTAAAGCTAACATTAAGTCTGACCCGACCCGAACCAAAGGTTCTGTCACAGTTAACACGTCTTCTGGTGAATGGCGGGTTGGTGGTTTCAGATGGATCTGTTTGAGGTTTCTATTCTGATAGGACTCGGTTCTGTCTTGTTGACCCGCAGGGCAGGCTGGGTTCTGATCTCCTCCTGTAGCAGCAACTTTCTGAACCCAGATTATGTTGCTGATCCAACATCATGTGTCAGGACCGGCGCCATCGATCGGGTCTAACTGCTGAGCAGGAAGAGATGAAACTGAAGAAGCCGTGAATAATTAATAAACTCTCGGACACACGAACCACTGAATCAGCTGAGAGAGACTAGACATCCTTCGTCTATCTGAGCTGCTGGGCAGAGGCCCGGGTTCTGAACAGAACCAGAACCCTATCCTCCTAAAGTCTCTGGGTCCAGATTGTTTTACAGCATCAGCCACTCCAGGCGCTGACATCTGGCTCTGATGGGTCCAAACTAGCAGACAGGGACAGACAGCTGGATGTCCTATGCAGCAGAAACAAGATGACCCTTTAAAGGACTTGCCCTCCTCTTCCTCACAAACACTTCCTTCCTCTTCCTGGTCCTCCAGATTCTGAGGGGTTTTGCTGAAGAGCTGCAGGTCCAGAGGCAGAGGGGCCGCCAGCTGGACTTCAGGAGGAGGGATCTCTAAAATGTTGTCAGAAATTATTAAAACTTTCCATTGATTTCCATCTGAAACTCAAACAGCAAATTCTTCTGAAGTCATATATCCAATTTCTGCAGATATCAAGTTAAAAACACGATGAAGAGATGCAGAAACTGATTACAGAGTTTCATTACCAGCAGGAAGATGAAGCTGAAGGAGGTTCTAGTTGAGGGCAGAAAGTGGATCACAACCAGAACCAGAGGTAGAACCCACTCAGGAATGGGAGTAATGTGAGTGACTGGCTAATAACAATCCAGCAGAGAAAACATTCATGCAGCAGAGCAGCAAACTACTGAACTACCAAAGCTGCTTCAGTCAGGAGTTCTGCAGAACTCCACAGGTTCTGGTTCTTCTGGACCTTCTTGATGGGTTGTTCATGAGTGGTTCTGGTGGGTCGGCCTGCTGTGAAGGCTCACTGTGGTTCCAGGTGAGAATCATGGTTCTGACTGAGATTCTCTGGAGTCCAGAACCTCAGAGGTGGTTCTGGAACCGTTTCCAGACTGATGTAAGTCAGACACTTTGTTTTTTATCAGTTCTAGTTCTGTAGTTTTGTCTTTGATGAGCTGCTTCGGATCTTCATCTTTGTCCGATACTAAACTCAGTTTGACCAGATGAACTCAGGAGCTGCAGGACTTTCTGCCTTTAACTGTGCCACTAGTTGGGATTGAAACTAAAACATCATTGTGCATCTGAGCATTTACACCCAGAAACATCCAACATAAGCCCCAGCCTGCATCAGGATTAAACATCCATTATGAGGTCGGTCCTCATAATGCTGTCCCACGCCCCAGACCTCGGATCAGATGGAAACCTGAATGTGTGTGTGTGCGTGTGTGTGTGTGTGTGTCTCACCATCATAGTTGACGATGATGATGGCCAGCATGTAATCCTTGCCCATCATGGCTCCACCCTCCCCGGTGAGTTGCAGTCAGCTGATCAGGCCCAGAGGACTGCTGCTGTAGCCTGTCTCTCCCCCACTGACCCCCTGTCTCTGTGGGTGTCTCTCGTCCCGCAGTCCGCCCCGCTCTCAGATACCATCAGCTTTTCTTCTCCCTTGTTTTGTTCCCCGTCCCAGCGTTTTCTCTGCCTCCTCTCTGCCTCTCTCCTCTCCGTCTGATGAAGGATGCTGTTTTCCTCCTCCTCCTGATGATGATGTCATCACTGCCCTCCCTCTCTGCCTCACTCGCCCTTCCTTGTAAAAAATGACTCCACTACAGCAAGTGATGCTGAAAGTAAAATATGTTAGAGCATCTTCATCCTGAGGCTGAAGCTGGAACAGGAAATACATCATCAGGCTCAGTGGAAGCAGTGACGATGATGCTGTGACTCTCAGCAGTGGAGAACCTTGCGGTTCTCATGGATTCATATAAATCTAAATATTTCATTTTTCTTCAGGAGGCAGCAAAGTGAGTTTTTGAGTAAAAGTCACAAGAACGATGTAGAGCTTGAGAAAAAGGCAATAAAAAACTAATAATTGCTCCTGTGGCCAATATTTTCTACTGTAGGGAGACTTTAATGTGTCTGTGATGATGTTGACCTAATCAAAAATAGAAGGTTTCTATCTACATCAAACAATTTTGCTGTGGGGAAGAATATGCATTATTACAGGGGCCACATACAATCAGTTTGGGGACTGCAAATGCCCCCCTGACCACAAGTTGGACACCCAGATTTAGGTAATGCAGTCAAGCGATGTAAAGCAATATCTATGCGTGAACTTTATTGGATAGAAAAACCAAAACAAAGACTAAAAAAGGTCCGTAAAATAGTCACTGTACATCCACCTGACGTCGTGCTGACGTCACACTGTTTCAATAGGCGTGTCACGGTGGCCACGTCCCGCACATTCTTGAGGAACTGGCAGCACTCAAAGCTAGCCTTTTCAACAGGAAGTAGAATTATTCACCTCTTCAAACAAAAATCTATAAATATGAATATAAATCTTCTGAAAGACTTCAGGCAGAATCAAACTGAGCATTTTGATTCTGGATTAATTTTGATGACACAGTTTGAATCCCAGTCAGCGGTCAGGCTTGTTGTCCATGTGGACATTCTCTGGGTACTCTGGCTTCTTCCCACAGTCCAGAAATATGTATATTAGGTTAGCTGTTGCTGCAGCAGATGGGTGACCTGTCCAAGATGGACCCCACATACTCACAGACAGCTGGAGGAATTAACCGCCCCGCGTGAAAAATAGGAGCAGAAAAAAGATAGAAATAATCATCCTTAAAAAGGAATTAACGGGCGTGCTGTGGAGGCGTAGGGGATAGCACAACCCACATTTGGAGGCCTTGAGTCCTCGACGCGGGTTCGATTCCCGACCCGACATTTGCCGTATGTCTTCCCCCCTCTCTCTCTCCCCCTCTCCTGTCAGCTTACTGTCATATAAGGGACACTAGAGCCCACAAAAGACCCCCTGGTGGGAAAAAAAGGAATTTATATTACCTAGCTATGAGTTTTATGAATGCAAACACTTTAAAACACAAACACACAGTAATATGGTTTTACCTTTGCTGCAATATACTAAATTGTGATGCTTTAGTCTTCTCTCAGTGTAAAAACCTGAAGATAAAAACCACAACAGACACATAATTAACTACCTGATATTAACCTAAAAATCCTTCAGTCAGGAGCTTATTCTTTGGCACATTTGATCATGTAAATGTGCATAAATATGACTTTAATGAAAAAATAAGACAAGACAAATAGAAGAGTCAAAATAAATTAACAGGTGACATCAGAAGCTTTTATTTTGGACATTCTGACCGGATGTGGTAACTGCAGTTTTCTAACTTAATGGGTTATTTATTGCAACAACAAAACACAAGACTTTTGTTTAGTTCAGGGGAGTTAGACAAGAAATGGCCTTTAATTAAATCCAGAGTTTAACCGAAGTTTAATTGACGCTCTTATTCTGTAAAAGTTCTTCCGGTTAGCCTAGCTGCTAGCTCCGCTCAGCCTCCCCGGAAAGAATCAGCTGATTCCAGGCTCCAACATGGAGGACATGTACGTGAAACCCGGTGAGTTTCCTCCATAGGATCCGTGCTGTCCGGGAGAACATTACCATAGTCCCGCGGCGGGGATTAAAACGGTCGGGCAGCTGTTAGCCGGCTGCTAACAGTCACAGACTGGAACCTTACTTAAAAACCTCTGTATTCAAACTTCTCTGATCTATATCCCATAATAGTCTCTGAGTTTAAGCGGATTCAATATGGCGGTGATGACAGTCCTGTGTGACGCGGTGAATTCAGGTCTTTAATAGTTCATCTAATGTCAACCAGCTCAGATTATGAGTGCTGGAACACTGATGATTCATAAACTTGATGTTTATTGTGATGTTTGATTATTGATCATAAATTTCTGTCCTGCTGGATTAAAGCTGCAGTTAGTTTGTATTATTGATCAGAGGTAATAGCTGTAGGTGATAATCCAAGCCTGATTAATATTTATTATTATTATATTTAGTCATCAAGGAGTCTCTGGATTCTTTTCAGTAAAATAAATATTTATTAGAGATTATTTTCCCATCAAGCTGTTCAGTTTCAGAGCATCTCTCTATGTTGGTCATAATCAGGATTTCTGCTGGACTGTCTTTGTTTACATTTCTGTCTCCAAGGTAACCAGGAGCGGGGATGGAATGACCCCCCTCAGTTTTCCTACGGGCTGCAGACGGCCCACGGACCTCAGAGGAACCCCTTGAGCAAGAGAGCCGTTCCAGCAGCGAGCTCAGGTACTCTGACTCACCTCAGCACTGACTTTCCCTCAACTGTCATCTGATGTGAAACATCTGAATCTGATTGGTCTCTAGGTCCAGGAGCTCCACCCACAGCCCCTCTGTCCTCCAACCCCATGGCCCCGCCTATGTGTGGAGTAGCTCCGCCTCCTTTGCCAGGTAAGAGTCAGAACGGTCTCACTGCACCCGTTCAACGCACCTGAGTGACGGCTTTAATGTCCTCCAGCTGGACGTCCACTTGAGGCCACGCCCCCTATCCAAACGGTACCAATGAGAAGGCAGGGAGAGGCGGAAAGCAGCCAATCAGAGCCCAACCTGGAGACTGTGATGTCAGTCCTAAACAGAGCACTGGAGGCCTGCAGGAGCTCTGTGACGGTAAGTCTCCACCAGCAGGGAGCGCTGGAGGCCTGCATTACCACACCTGGCCAGCAGGGACACACACTAACACATCACCTGTCTGCAGGCTCAGGTGTGTAACGAGGTCGCTAAGAGGCTCTGCCTGCTGGAGGACAGCTGGAGGTCAGGTAAACTCAGCCTACCTGTAACCAGACGCATGGGCGTCCTGTCCCAAGGTAACCTGTCCCACCTGACTGTCCCACCTGACTGTCCCTCCTGTCTGTCTCATGTCTCACCTGTCTGTCCACCTGTGTGTCCCAGAGCTGCAGGCCGGTCACTGGGACTCTGCTGATGAAGCTCATCGCTCTCTGATGGTCGACCATGTGACCGAGGTCAGCCAATGGATGGTCGGTGTCAAGCGGCTCATCGCTGAGACCCGCAAACTGAGTCCAGAACACCTGAAACCGCTCCAGAACCCAACGGTACCAGCCAAGGACACAACAGAACCAGCCCAGGACCCAATAGAACCAGCCCAGGACCCAGTAGAACCAGCCCAGGACCCAATAGAACCAGCCCAGGACCCAATAGAACCAGCCCAGGACCCAATAGAACCAGCCCAGGACCCAATAGAACCAACCCAGAACCCAGGATGCCAGTCCTGAGTTTCCCAGATCCATGGGCGGGATTCTGTATGGTTCTTCTCATCTTCTGCGCTTTCAGTTGTTTTGGTACAGGTACCATCTGGTTCTGTTCACCTGGTTTGGACTCCTACATCCTGGGACTCTGGTTCTGCTCAGATTGACTCAGAATCAGAACCTCAGATGGTAAACTGAACTGGACGTACTGACATCAGAACTCTGGACTCTGGGTTCTGGAACCAGAACCTTTGTGGGTCATCAGGTGGACTTGGACCAGAAGAACCAGAACTTTGAGGCCCGGACTCTGAGGGTTCTGGACTTTAGGGAATCAGAACTTCATCATCAGAACCAGCTGTGTAGAACCAAACTGAACCAGAGCAGACCTTTTAGCTGATTGGATGGAAAGCTACAGGCCTTTGTTGATACCATAGAACCTCAGCATGGGTCCAGACCCGGTTCTGGATCCCCAGCTGTATGACCGGTAAACTCTCTGTGTTCTGATCCGATTGTAACTCTGACTGGTTCTGTTGCGGCGCAGCAGAATAAAGATCTGAAAAGCGTGGCGTGTCATTACCAGCTTCATTAATAACTGGAAGGAGAATAAATGCTGCAGTCAGGTTTCTAATAAACTAGAGAGTTTCTGACTGGAACCAGAAACATTGATGGAAATATCATGTGACTCATGTCAGACTCCAGGTCCCTTCAGGGCCCTCTGGTTTTTTAATAAATCTGTATTTAAATTTAAACATTTATTTTCCTGTGGCATCGTCCCGGCTGTAGTTCCAGTGTTTGTCCAGCAGGTGGCAGCAGAGGATCAGACAGAGATGCTGAGGCTGGTCCCCATCTTGCAGGTAAGGGTGGTTCCGGTCAGGCAAGTTTTCTTAATGGGCCTGATCTGGACAGAACTTGTTGGTTCTGGAGCAGTCCTGGTCAAACATCCAGTAAACCCGGATTGTTTTTAAGTTCGGCTTGCCGTCGTCAGAACTAGAACCTGTCAGTTGTTATCAGAACCAGCTGGCAGCAGGAAGTAGGCTGGAGACCCAAATCAGCAGAACTTCAGGTTCTGTTAAGAACCTGGGAGACTGATCCAGACCCGTCTCTAAGGTGGCCAGAACCTCTGAGTAAGCGGTACCAGAACCTGTCTGGTTCTGTTGGACTGCAGGCTGAACTCTGCTGACCAGGCCGCCCTCGTCTTCCTCCTCTTCATCTCTGGAGACAGGATGAAGAGGAGGAAGCCAAGCAGAGAGAGAGAGGAAGATGACAGGAAGAGATCGGATCCCATCGGAACCAGAATCTAAAAATAACCCGGAGGAAGGAAGAGATGCTGCAGGCACCGACTCACAGAGATCTGGACCAGAACCTGGAGGACCAGGACTGGGCCTTCAGAACCAGATTTTTATAACTGGGCCTTTAGAACCAGACCTTCAGAACCCGTCCTGAAGAACTGCTCCAGAACCTCCAGTCAGCCTGTAACTGCTGATTTACCAAACCTGACGACGGGCCAGGGAATCGAACTGCTTCTGGTTTTATGTAGGATCCTGGATGTTCTTAAAGGGCCAGCACCGCCAGCATGCTTGATGAACCCATTAACTGCTGGAACATTAGTAATGTGTTTATCTGGAATGAAATAATCCACTCTGCCATTCATCCTGGGATTTTCTGATGCTAATCTAGAAATATTTGCAATATTGACATAAAATTTGTATTTTATTACTCGGCATATTAATCACGGACTTTGACTAGACATGAAGTAAAACTGGGGCAGCAGAAATACTGCCACCTACAGATCACGTAAAGCCAGTTCTGGATTAGCGGGAATAAATGAGTAAATCTGATGTAGTTTAGCATCACCACGGGGCCACAGAAGAAGCATGTGAAGGGCCACATGTGGCCCCCGGGCCTTCAGCTTGACACATGTGATCTAAGTGGACGGAGGCCCAGCAGGGACATTCACTGTTTGGGTTGGGATAACCCCAACCCAAACTCTCTCCAGAACCAGAACTCCACCTCAATAATCTCTCTCTCTCTCTTTTCTCTCTCTTTCTTTCTCTCTCTTTCTCTCTCCTTCCCGCTGACAGCTCTGGCTGAGGACTCAGTTTCCATGGTGACGCAGCACGGCCTCTGATTGGCTGAGTGCGCAGTGGGCCGGGGGCCGAGTCTGTAAAGCTTCGGCGTCTCGGTTCTGATTCTCATTTCGGTTCGAGAGACGAAGCGGCTCTTCCTCGCTGCTCTCTCCCTCCATCCTCCTCCTCCTCTTCCTCCTCCTCCTCCTCTTCCTCAGACGGTCGGTCCGACTCCTCGGCTTCGCCGCCTCCATCATCATCCTCGGAGCCAGTCCACCCCTGACCCTCACCATGGCAACGGTCATCAGCACGCGCTTCTCCGATGAGTATCAGCTGTACGAGGAGCTGGGGAAGTGAGTACCACCTTCATCACCCTCCTCTTCCTCACTGACATCACACCAAGAACTTTAATCTATCAATAAATAATCGATCATGTTCATCCTGATTTAAGCTGTGGTTTAATTATTATTACTATGATTTCTTTATGACTTTATTGGACGTTTTGATCATTTTTAAAAGTTTTCATGGAGCTTTGCTGTTTATAATAATGTTCATTGATTATTGATTTTCTCAATATTACCTGTTTAATTATTTAATTAAAGCATAAATCTGTGTTTATCTGAATTTAATGATTAGACTATTTAAAGATTCAGCCAGTGATTATTACAACTATTGATTACAGATTATAAATAATATCAGGTCTAGATCATAAATTATAGATTACATCAGGTATGGATCATTGAATATATCAGGTATAGATTATTGATTGTGAATTATACCACTATAGATTACATCAGCTTTAGATGATAAATTATAGCTGGTATGAGGTATGGATTATTGATTGTGCTGCTGATCAGTCGCTGATGAACAGCAGGATAAACACATCGATGGACGGATGAAGGGAAGAGTGAAGCACCTTTCTGACCCCGTCCCACTCACCACCCACCCACACACACACACACACACACACACACACAGTCTCCCTCACACTTAATGCCAGGTCTCTTACATAATGCGATGGTGGGCGGCAGATTGCAGCTCAGAAGAAACTCGACACTTTCAGCTTCACTTCCCTTCAGGAACGTCTCCAACTGATTATTGATTATTGATCTGAAGGGATCAGCTGGACAGCACCTGGTGGGGTTGTTAACCCCACCATCTCTCCATGTCGGAGTCTCTCATTCATTCATTTAAACACAGTAAGATGAAGATGGAGGAAGATGGTGGTCTGGTCAACATCCCAGGCCCACAGGCTTCAGATTCAGTCTGAGGTCAGAGGTCAGAGACATGACCAGAAACCCTTGAGCTCCATCCCTCTGTTAGCAGGTCAAAGGTTAAATGTCAGGCCCCTGAAAGCCTCTTCTCTCTAGAAACAAGATGGCCACCAGACTGAGGTCAGCAGAGAGGTCTGGGCCAACATCGAGACTCAAGAGGCGATGATGGACCGGGACGTACAGAACCAGACCCAGCAGATCTGTGAAGCACGGTAGAGGAGGGATGGTGATGGGGGTCATCTCTTCATCTTCTGAAGGCAGTGTTAATCAATCTGTCCTACAACAGAATGGCCCAGTCAAAGGCCAAAGCAGGAAACTGAATGAACTGCATCTACGCTGAGAAGAACGGACCAGAACCAACTGGCTCCGATGGACCCACATTCACTTCCCACCCTGACCTGGAAGAGTTTTTCCATGGCAACTGCCTCTCCACTGGGATGGGTCAGTTAGCTTAGCTTAGCTTAAACATTCAATAGCTCAGTATACCCATGCGCAGCGCCCCCTGCTGGTCGTATCACAAGGACTCTTTTCTGGAGGGGGAATGTGGAACAGGAAGTGACATCCTGAACCTCCTGCAAGACGGAGTCCCAGGTTGGTTATGAGTCCAGACCAGATCAGAACCGTTGGACCCATCTACGTCTATTCTGGTGTTTCCTGAACAGCAGTTCCAGATGTCCACTGTGTCCGTCCACCAGGAGGCGCAACGACCAGCTTCCTCCTCCGTCCCTCTGTAGACGTAAGAACCATGGGACAGGAAACACCTCCAGAACCTTTCCTGGACGGTTTTCTCTGGTTTTAGCTGTTTTACTGGTGGATGGACGGCCCCAGCTGTCCACCTGTCTGTCTGTCCTATGACTGATCAGTTCCTCCTGCTGTGTTTCAGGGGAGCGTTCTCCGTGGTGCGGCGCTGTGTGAAGGTTCTATCGGGTCAGGAATATGCTGCCAAGATCATCAACACCAAGAAGCTGTCTGCTAGAGGTGAGAGGTCAACAAATGGTGGGCATGTTGCCATCTGAGCTGCTGCTGAGATGCTACTGGCCCAAAAGAGGAGAAGAACGTGACGCGATTGGCTGAAACCTAACAAGGTGAACCGTAATTGGCTGAAACCTAACGAGCTTAAAGGTTATTGGCTGAAACATAACAAGCTTAACCGTGATTGGCTGAAACCTAATGAGGTGTTTAGAGTTTGGGTCATGTGGGTTATCTAAAGACGGTATTTAGTTGTTGTAGCAGCAAATCTGATATCCCCCACCCCTTCTCTTCCCTCCCCTCCTTCTTCCCCCTACTACCCCCAAGCAAAGTTCAACTGGAGGCAGTGGGAGAATAAATGATAAATATTAACCTGTCCTCCAGCAGCCGGTAGCAGCCTGACAGCAGCAAGGGCTCTGGCTAACCCCGGCCAGCCAGAGATGGTCTGCAGCAGGAAGGGAGTCATGTTGGCAGTTGCTGACAGCGACTGGAAGGCAATCAGGGTAAATCAGGACAAATCAGGGTAGGAGTGTAGGAGTTGGTCCCTCAGTCGGTGGGTTGCTGGTTCGTTATGGTTGTGTCCTGGAGCAGGACTTCCAGCTGCCTCCTGCTGGAGGTCAGAGGGCCCAGCAGGGGGCGCTGGGGAAATGGTAGCATGAAGAACTTTGGAGTCCTCTGGCCTTGATAAAGGTGGGGCGGATACTGGACCTTCACCATCAGCTTCATCACAGCTGAAATCTAAAGTCTGGAAAACATTCAGGGTTCTGCCTCAGGAAACTGGTTCCACTGGAGAGGAGACCTGCCTCCCTGTCTGTTCTTCTGGTTCTGCTGCAGCTTCCTTCCTGTTAAAGGCAGAGAGTCAGAATGGGGATTGCTGCAAGTTAATGACTGAATTCCTGCAGAAGAAACCTCTAAATATTTACAGCAATAAACTAAACATAATGTATTGACCAGTTAAACCAGTCAGCATGTTCCTCTTAAAGGAACAGACTCCAGTAACGCTGAGTGAACTGCAGTTGTTCACTGTCCTAAGGCTTTATGCTGTTGCTCTAATTTAGTCTCTAGCAGATGTATAGTCAAAGCACGGCAATATTTACCTGATCAGAATCAAACAGAGGAGGGGACCGCCCTCACACACACACACACACACCCACACACACACGAAGACATACACACACACACACACACCCACACACATACACACACACACAACCCCCTGGCTGAAACTCAGTCAAGCTGAAGGATTTTTCACTCTGGGAATTTTTTCACTATTCTGGTTTTAAGATTTCCTTCGGTTGCTTAGCAACAAGCTGCAAAGTTGACAGAGAATATTTCTGTGTGTGTGTGTGTGCATGCGTGTGTGTGGGCGTGTGTGGGCGTGTGTATGTTCTGCTGATCGGTGTTACATAACGTTCCTGCAGCTGTTTAACACACCTGATTAATCAAACATCTGCAGCTGAAAGAAACTCTGACTGGATCCCTGATTCACATCGAGAACTCTGAGAACTCAGGGAACCTGGGGAACTTGGAAGTGAACTCTTCCCTTCCTGTCTGTCTCTTCCTCCAGCAGTGTCGGTACCTCTGCTCTGCTTCATCACTTTTAATTAAACTTTTTCTGACTTTTGTGCAGAAATTTGGGCAAATTCTCTGCTATGAGCTTTACAAAGAAAATTGGTCTGGATTTCCCTGAATAACCATCATGACTCGATACCTTGATAGCTACCGCCAGCAGAACTGAACTTCCCCTTCAGTTCTGCTGAAGGGGAAGTTCTTCCCCTTCAGCAGAACTTCCTGCTGAAGGGGAAGTTCTGGTAGCTGCTTATAGATAAATGGTTAGCAGCTGTTAGCGGTTAGCTGCCTATTGGTAATTGATCAGCATCTGTTACGGGTTAGCAGCTAGTAGTGGTTATCAGCATATTGGTAATTAATCAGCAGCTGTTAGCGGTTAGCAGACATTGGTTGTTAGCAGCTGTTAGCGTTTAGCTGCGTATTGGTAATTGATCAGCAGCTGTTAGCGGTTAGCAGTTAACTGCCTGGCTGAGGGAATGACCCATTCTATAAACACTCAGACTGACAGCAGAAGCACACACACACACACACACACACACACACACACACACACACTGCATGGGTATAAACACATGCTCCACTCTGCGCCCTCTCTGCCCTGTCATGCTGTCAACATGTTGGTTTATGTGCAGGATGTTTCTGTGAGATATGACCCTTCCCCTCATCTCCGATCACACTGTTGTTATTCTCAAGGCTGCAGCATCAGGCGCCACCTACCCGTGTCTTTATTGTTTATGTTCTTTGGACGGGCTGAACTGAAAAGTTTTTTTCAAATGTGGTTCGGTTGAAGTGAACTGTGGTTTGATTTGGATGTGAACGCCAAGTGGACCGGAGACCACTCTAAATGCAGGAAGTGGACTACAGCACAGGGCACTATGGGTAAATACAGCCAAAGTGTTAGCCGAGCACTAACAGGAGAAATGGCTTGTGGTCTTTAACCAAAGACTAAAGAGAAATCCTCCAACCACTAAAGTCTGATGCCTCCATTTTAGTTTCCATTTGGTGAAGAAGGAAGTTGCTCTCAGTGTCTTCAGAGACACTGAGAGTAAACACTGAAAGAAACAACTGCCATGTTGTTTCCTTCAGTGGTTCTTGGTGCAGCGCCCCCACCTGTGGGGGTGGGGAGGGGAAAAGATTGCTCAAAGGGTTTGGTTTGTTTGACTCAGGGGTGCTATATAGGGGGGGAAAGTGATGACAGGGGGCCCTCCACGATTTATTTATTATTTATTTATGTTTTGTTCATAGAAATAAAACTAAAAAATTGGGGCCCAGTCAATTACAAAATTGTGTTTTCTAAAATAGCTTTTAGCAGTAAAAATGTAATGTTCCCACTCCCAGACCAAAAAACACACATCCCTGAACCCCCCTGGATCTGCATGAAATGGTTTGTTCCTGCTTAGCGCACTTGACGACGGTGTTCAACAGCAGTCAGTGCCTGTTTGGCAAGAATGACTGTGGCAGATACTATGCTGCTAAGAAAAATTATAAAATCAGGTTTTCACAAAAAAACAAAAGAGAGAGGGAGAGAAAAAGGTAAAAGTGTCAATTTTTAACCCAGTTTTTCTCAGAGGTGGGTAGACTGTGTGAGATTATAAACCATTTAGCATAATTAGCTTAGCTACAGACTGCCTCCATTTCATTAGCATTTCATGAATTAAGGAAAAAAATTACCAAGTTTTAACTTGTACCTTTTACCACACTTAACAGATGAGTCAGTCAGCAGCAGCTCTAGCCCACATCCCTCATGACCCTCTTCTAAGAGAAATTAAAGCTGCAGTATGTCACTTTTATAAAAAAAAAAAAAAAAAAAACTTTTTTTCACATATTTGTTAAAACTGCCACTATGTTGTGACAAGATAATATGTGAAAAATCAATTTCCTCTGCCTTCTCCCAGTAATATCTAGAAACAACCAGTCGGTGGCAGGAGAATTTTAGTGCTGTCATTCACGATCTCATATGGCTGCTCATCCCTAAGCTGCAGCTAGCATAGCCTGTTGTGAATGCTCATGTCTAGTTAGGAGCGATGGTTGACCCGTTGCTAGGGGTGGTTGCTAGGGATCAACCACCCCTAGCAATTCCTAGCTAGGGGTGGTTGACCCATTACCAGAACTGGACCCAGAATAACTGAATGTCTTTCATCATCTTCATGGTCAGCAGCTGACCAATCCTCTCTGTTTGTCCCCAGATCACCAGAAGTTGGACAGAGAAGCCCGGATCTGTCGGCTGCTGAAGCATCCCAACATCGGTGAGTTGCCATGACGACCTGATGCTGCGACCATGATGAAACTGATTTCTGGTCACTTCTCAAAGAAAAACCTCTCATCTTTTTCCTTCGTTCCGGATATTAGTAATGATTTTGGAAGCAATTGAAACAATTTTTACACATTGAGGAAATATGAGAACATGAAGATCTCCACCAGTCTGGACCAGAACCAGAACCAGGACCAGAACCTTCAGATATCTGGACCATCCGCACCCACATGCAGAATGTTCCTGGTTCTTCCTGGTTTCCTGTTTGCTCCGTCTCTTTCCAGAACGGCGATGATCATGATGTTGATGATGATGATGGAGATTGATCAGGGTGATGAAGAAGATGCTAATAACGCTGCAGACCCTCTGGTCCTGGTGTTGCTAATGGTAACCATAATCCGGTAGCTAACAGCTAATTATGGAAGAGATGCTGTCGCCATGGCGAAGTCAGAGGAGTCTTCCTCCTCCAATCTGGTCTCAGATCTGCTGCCTGTGGGTCTGCAGAGCAGGTCGGCCGTGGAGTTCTGGGACCGGTTCTGCAGAACCTCCTTTGAGCCCGGCAGTTCTGATGCGGTTGATCCGCTTCGCTTTGACATGCTTTAGAAATAAGAAGGCAGGGTGCCAAAACTTTAACGCCAACATCATCAGCAAGTCAACAGAAACTACTGGACAAAGACAGAAGGAAAGAAAACTGGGCAAGGATTTAAGTTATGGTTCAGGTGATCTGGCACTGCTGGGGTCAAACTACCAACCGCTGGGCTTAAACTACCAACCACTGGGCTTAAACTACCAACCGCTGGGCTTAAACTACCTGAAGTTGTACTGGTCTGGTCCAGTTCAGTCTGGTCAGGTTTTTACTGGTCTGGTCCAGTCCAGTCTGGTCAGGTTTTTACTGGTCTGGTCCAATCCAGTCTGGTCAGGTTTTTACTGGTCCGGTCCAATCCAGTCTGGTCATTTTTTTACTGGTCCAGTCTCTCTGACTCGGCGGTTCCTTCCAGTTCCGGCTGTGTTCCGCTCCGTCTCCTCGTGGCCGACGTTCTGCTTGCTGAGGGTTCAGGATGATTTCGCCGTCTGAGCTGCAGCCAGGTTCACGTTTCTCTGATCAGATGCTCTCCAGATGTGGACATTCATTGTCCATCGTCTCAGTGGACGAGTTTTAGCCTTTCTTGTAACGCTGCTTTTGTTCCGGGAGGTTTGCTGAGACAGTTTTGTCCTCAGAGTACCATTTTGGACAAACCAGGTTTCCCTGACGAATGAACACAGCGAGCTGCTGCTGTTCCTGCAGGTTGTGGTTACATAACGACCCGCTGCACTGCGCCCTGAGGTGGGTTATCCACCTCTGAGACACTAGGGCACCATCAGAAGGACATCGGAGCATCATCAGCGTAAACGCATCACTTTTCATTCCCTCATTTCCATCCAGGTGGATTTGAAACCAGACTGTCTTTGTTTCAGTGAGTCTCCACTCTCTGACTCAGAGGTCTCTTCAGGATGAGCAACTAGCCTTTCAAAATAAAAGCCTGTCTGAACAGTGCTGCTCTCTGAGAGAAACATTTGAAATGTAAAACTAAAGCAGTAAGCCTGATGAAGTCTGGAGGAGAACAGCCAACGAGAGAAGTATCAGTCACATGGCCCAACGAGCCAATCAGCAGTCAGCGACCCAGCTCCGCGGCCAATCAGGACATTCTGTGGGAAAGTGATGCTCCGCAGATATGAGCAGTGTTACGTAACTGTGTGTGTGTGTGTGCGTGTGTTGCTAGGAAACAGCGCCCATAGGTGAAGGCATTAAAACCATCCGTCCTCCTACACACACCAACAGAACGTACCTGTGTGGAGCACTCAGCAAGAAATCATCAGGTTTCTCTTCAAACACTCCTACACACTGCAGCAGTGGGGTTTAATGTGTGTGTGTGTGTGCGTGTGTGTGTGTGTGTGTGTGTGCGTGTGTGGGCAGCAGCTTCTTTCTCTTCTGTGATAATATGAGATATTATACAATATAAGCAGAGAACAGACGCCTGCAGAAAAACTCATCCATCATCTCAGGACGACTTCCTGCAGAAACTCAATTAGACTCAACATCAGCTGGTGTTCATTAGCATCCAACCACTGGAACATCCAACCACCAGGACATCCAACCACTGGATCATCCAACCACCGGATCATCCATCATCTCTCTTTCCTGCTCCGTCTCCAGATCTCCTGCTGCTCTGTGTCAGACGGACAATAAATGAAAATTCTTTGAGCGATTCTTATTTCCTGGTTTGTTCTCGTGAAACTGATTCCCATTAAACCCATTAATGTCTTTGGGGTTATTGTGAGTCAAAGATGTGTTTTTGGCTCGTTGGCTGTTTCTGCATTCTGACTTGTGATCAATAATAATCACTGCGGTTATAATCAATCATGCAGCGACTGAAGCTGAAATTCAGAGAAAACCTGTTATCTGTTTTACAGTTCGTCTTCATGACAGCATCTCAGAGGAGGCGCACCATTACCTCATCTTCGACCTGTGAGTTCATACCCGACTGTCTGGTTAAAGCAGGGGTCCCCAAAGTTGGTCCTCGAGGGCCATCATCCTGCATGTTTTAGTTCTCTCCCTGGTGGCACCAACAACCTCTTCAGCATATTAAGGTTCTTCTTAGGTCTTCTAACGAGCCATCATTTGATCCAGGTGCGTTAAACCAGGGAGAGAACTAAAACACGCAGGATGCCGGCCCTCCAGGACCCACTTTGGACCCCCATGGGTTAAAGGGACTGTGTGCAAGGCTTAGTGCCATCTGGTGTTCACGTTGGGAACTGCAGAGATGATCATGCATAAAATACAAAGTTTCCATAGCAGAGTTAAATATTCTGCTGAGAAGAAACGAAGTGAAAACCATCAGTAGCTGCGTTTCCAGTCACCATAAAACGCACAAATAGGATTTACAAAAATAAACTTGCTTAATGCAAACTGAATAAACTGTTGAGGAATCAGAACGGTTTTTGCACTGGGGTGGTGTGGTTTTTCAGCAGTAGTGAAATCTGTGTTTTGGAAACATCCGTGTGATGTCACCAACACACTTCTCCCTAGTTTGATTCCAGCTGATTATTTGCTGCTCTGGCTTCCTTGGAGTAGACCATCTGTCTCCACCAGAGCTGCCACAGCATTACACTTCAGAAAACGTCTCATTCCAATGTGTTGAATCCATAATTCCTCTGTAAAATCACCAACTACAATTTCCCCAAAGCACCGCATGCATAGCTGCTCCCCTTGTCGCTCCTTGGCCTGAATCAGACGATGACATATCCTCTGATTGGCTGATAGATGATGAGCGCTAGCGCCACCATAGCTGATTTATTAATGCATGTTTACATCCATCACTGCAGGGTTTCACCCAGAAAACGAGCTAATCCCACTGGTCGGGGCGCCGAGGCGTTCCACCAGCAATCCGCTGTGTGGGGGCGGCTAGCAAAGCATGGCGGGCCGCCAGGCTTATAATACACAGGAGCAAACCCTGGCACTGCCATTATTTTAAGGACTTATTGTGTAAACCAGCTTATCAATGTGAATTTAATCTCATTTATTATTTAATGGGAACAATTGGGTGTTTTTTATATTAGCAGAAAAAGTTTTGCGAACAGAATGTAACAGAAGCGCAGCTAGGGAGAAGAGCAACAATAATTCATGTCCATCTGGAGTTTTCTCCTGACACTTATCTGTTAACCGTGATTTGATCCAACATGATGGAGGAATTTTTCTCAGTGATGATCAAGGAGCCATTACAGTGTTTTATCAGCCGATTAAAAAGCTCTAATGGCTCCCAGTGATGAGCAGACTGAAGCAGTCATGGCAGATCTTATTGGCTTTAATGGCCGATAAAAGCTCAGATCTTAGACCCGCAGAGATTTACCATGTGGTCCGTGTTCAGCCTGCAGCCATCAGGATAAATCATTGATCAGCTCAGATCTGATCTCTATCCACAGGAAACATTCAGACGGTTTAGAGGAAGTCAGTCCAGTGACGGAGAGCAGATCAAACCTGCAGCATTCGGACCATTAAGGATCCGGTTTATCGGCGCTTTCTGGGTGTTGACTCAGTTCTGCTGTGAACCAAACACCTCCTTCTGTTACATCACATTCTGTTGTTCTGCTGCTTGACTTTCTGCAGCCAAATCCAGGATTATTTATAGAAATGTGCTGGTTTTAATGCAAGCGTTCTGTTTCTGGGTTTATTGAGCACCTTCACCTCTTTATTCATAATCTGACTTAATCTGACTGTTTCAGTCACATCCTGTAATTCTTTCATACTCAAAGGAAAAAGTTGCATGTAAACATTTTTACTCAGAATCAAAACGTCTGTCACTTATAACTTTATTTATTTAAGTTTATTCACATTTATGAAATGAGTTCTGGTTAAATTCTGTTATTTATTGTTTTATTCTAATAAGATCATGTGTGTCTCACTGTTACCATGACATTAATACTTCAGACTATTTCCCTGATTATTGACCAGATTATTTATCAGATTATTGACCAGATTATGGGGTTTCCAGGGTTACAGGTGGAGAGCTGTTTGAAGACATCGTAGCAAGAGAATATTACAGTGAAGCCGATGCCAGGTGAGAAGCACACCTGCTCCTTCACCTGTTGAAGGCATGACGCCTCCTGTTATCACCTGCACTATGTGACCTCTGACCTTTACCTGCAGCCACTGCATCCAGCAGATCCTGGAGGCGGTGCTTCACTGTCATCAGATGGGTGTGGTCCACCGAGACCTTAAGGTATCGCACGACAGAAATGTTCTGGAGAAAACTGGAAAATGAAATGGTCTGATGTTTGGTCAGCAGCCTGAAATATTCTGACTGGTTTAAATGGTTACTGGTTCTAGGAACTCCCAGGAGCTCCGTTAGCATGGCTAGCTAACGGAGCTCCTGCTACTGTTAAAACATTTACAGAATTGACATTCTTAGCACCAACCATTTAAACCAGTGGACAAAGTTAGCATTGTTAGCACCAACCATTTAAATCAGTGGACAAAGTTAGCATTGTTAGCACCAACCATTTAAACCAGTGGACAAAGTTAGCATTGTTAGCACCAACCATTTAAACCAGTGTGCAGAGTTAGCATTGTTAGTGCTCCTCATGTAAACCAGTGGATGTAAACCAGTGTGCAGAGTTAGCATTGTTAGTGCTCCTCGTGTAAACCAGTGGATGTAAAGCAGTGGGCAGAGTTAGCATTGTTAGCACATGTGCTCTGTGTCTCCAGCCAGAGAACCTGTTGCTGGCCTCCAAGTCTAAAGGAGCGGCGGTGAAACTGGCCGACTTCGGCCTCGCCATCGAGGTGGAGGGCGACCAGCAGGCCTGGTTTGGTGAGGCAGTCCTGACTGTAGTACTCAGATTACTTTTACTGAAACTTTATCATTCCTTCATGCTTCATTTACTCCAAGTAGTCTGTGTTGTTGTTGTTATGAATGCACATTTTGTTTATTCAGCCTCAGCTTTCGGGTTTTAAACAAATTTTGATTTTAGTTTAGATTCTGTTTATATTTCAGAAATATTGTCAAAAAAATTTTTTGTTGTTTAATTTTGTTGTATTTTTTATCATAAAATAAAAATGAAACCCGTTATATAAAATACAGGTTTCATTTTTACTTTACTGTCTTCCTCAACATGTTTTCTGTTTCCTCTTCCTCATTTTCTAACTCCATAAACAACAGAGCATTTTCACTATCAAGCTGGCTGGCGCTTAGCAACCAGCCCAGTAGCCATGGTAACTGCATGCAGCAGATGTTGCCTCTGGTGTAGCTGTGTAGCTTCCTCTGTGTGTTTGCAGGCTTTGCAGGAACTCCAGGCTACCTGTCTCCGGAGGTCCTGAGGAAGGACCCATATGGGAAGGCGGTGGACCTCTGGGCCTGCGGTCAGTCTCTCCTCATGTCTCTGTGTTGGTCACACTCAGCTGACCCGCTGCATTCTGGGTAAACGCGGCGTTTCTGATCCTCAGGCGTGATCCTCTACATCCTGCTGGTGGGCTACCCTCCGTTCTGGGATGAAGACCAGCACCGCCTCTACCAGCAGATCAAAGCCGGAGCCTACGACGTAGGTCACATGATTTGCTGTGAAGTCATCAACACGGAGCGCTGCCGTTGGTCAGTCTGCTCTCCTTGCCTCCTAGTTTCCTTCCCCGGAGTGGGACACGGTGACGCCCGAAGCCAAAGACCTGATCAACAAAATGCTGACCATCAACCCGGCCAAACGCATCACCGCCGCCGAGGCGCTCAAACACCCCTGGATCTCTGTGAGTGGGGGGAGTGTAGGAAGATGATAGTGGTGATTGATTAGGATGAAGATGATAATAGCAATGAAAATGTTAGTGACGATGACGATGATTGTGATGATGGTGATGATGATAAAGATAATGATGATGACGATAACGATGATGATGACAATAATGATGGTGATGATGATGACACGACCTCTTCCTCCCAGCACCGCTCCACCGTGGCTTCCTGTATGCATCGCCAAGAGACGGTTGAATGTTTGAAGAAATTCAACGCCAGGAGGAAGCTGAAGGTAAGGATTTTCACAATAAAGTGACAAGAAGTGATGTCATAGGGGTTGCCTGCTGACGGTGCAGTTTCTGCTTCTGTCCTGCAGGGGGCCATCCTGACCACCATGCTGGCCACCAGGAACTTCTCAGGTAAGCTGATCAGAGGTCAGAGGTCAGGCTGGAGGCCACAGGGCTCCTCATTGCCTGTGAGGCTGGCAGGTCATGACCTTTGAACTGCAGGCTTATGTTTCAGTAGCTGTAGCCTTAAAGAAATCTACCAATCAGCTGCCAGCTTTACATACAGTTAGCGGGTTAGCACTTTGTGTGTGTGTGTGTGGGTGTGTGTGTGTGTGTGTGCGTGTGAGCAGCTGCTGTGGTCTAAAGATAGCAGGAAGGGAATCCCCCACCAGGCTCCCCGTCCTCCCAGTTCCTCCAGCTGGACCAATCATGTTCAGCCATCTGCACATGCTCAGTACAGATCTGAGAAGGAGCTGCTGCTGCACAACGTCCGGTTCTGCTGGTTTTACTGGTTCTGTTGGACCACCTGCTGTGCAGCGCAGCGCCACCTGCTGTTACTTTTCTCTCTGATGAAAACTGAACAATATTCAATATTGAAGTTTCGTTTTAGAGGATATAGTTTTTCTCCCTGCAGCCAGTAGGTAGGGTGGGGTCAAAAGGTTAAAAGGTCAAAGGGCCACCAGGTTCTCAACAACCTAGGCTTTAATCTGACCAGAAAGTCTCAGATTCGGACTACAAATCCTCCCATGATGCATTTTTCCATCAGAGTCATCAGATTGTCTCCAAGCTGCTTCTGCTGTCAACCGGATCAGTATCGTCTGATACGGGCCAGGTCCAGAACCAGGCCTGAAGGTCCAGATGCTCAAACAGCTGCAGCTCAGAATATCAGGAACTATAAAACCAGAACCGGACCCGTTCTGGTGTAAGCAGCAGAACTGGACCTGTCAGCAGCTGGCTCTGTGAAAGCAGGCTGGTGGAGATCAAAGGTCAGACGCGCTCTGTGCAGCAGAACCGGACCGGGTCGGGCCCTCAGGAATGTGCCGGGCTCTGCTGCTATCTTAAGTTGCTCCTAAATTTGGCCTCAGCCCCCAGGGAGTGACCCACAGGCAGCCGGACCGCCCCCGGCTGCGGGGCAGAACCAGGGCTGTTCTGACGGGTCCGGTTCTGCTCCCCGACCTGCGATGGCGCCACTCCTCTTCTCTGCTTTCGTTCCATTTTTTCTCACTTTGCTGCTTCTGTTTCTGTTCGTTGTCATCCCTCGCTCAGGAGGAAAGAGCGGCAGCAACAAGAAGGCCGACGGAGTCAAGGTAACACTGCTCCCAGTTACTACCAGAACCAGTACCAGAACCCGCCCCACTAACTGACTGCTGTTTCTGCTGCAGGAGTCGTCTGAGAGCACCAACACCACCATCGAGGATGAAGACACCAGAGGTGAGGCTCCGCCCACCAGACTTGCCACCCAACAACAACCACCACCCTGATTGTGTGTGTGTGTGTGTGCGTGTCAGTGAGGAAACAGGACATCATTAAAGTGACGGAGCAGCTCATCGAGGCCATCAGTAACGGAGACTTTGAGAGCTACACGTATGTCACCGCTTCACTGTCCTCACTGTTACAGGATTTCACTCTGAAACGCCTTTTGGTACCAGAAAGACGGTAGGAATTTTAATAAATTTAGCTCTCTGCTTTGAAGCTCTTGAAAAAGAACGAGCTGTGTTTCAGCTGCTCACATTAGCAGGGAAATACGTTTTAATTCTTCAATCCATCGACCTAAAACACACGGTGGAGCGCTGCTACACAAAGACGGCAGTTCAAGATGCTGCAGAGCCCCATTAGGCAGAGGTGGGCACCACTAATTGAGAAGTTGACATTAAAACACCATACCAACATGGTATTTTGCAGATGTTAAAGCTAAACTTCTACATTAAGAAAGTACTTATTAGAAAGCTAATGGTAAAGTCCTACACTAGCACGGTTTTTATTGGAGGCTAAAGCTAAAGTGCTAAATTCAGCCATGTTGATACACACCATGCATCTTGAGATGGACATAATCTCAAAATAATTGATATTTATGAGTTTTGACATGTTTCTGTTTAGCTCTGGTTGTTAGCGTTGTATTTTTCTGTAAACCTTCGTTGGCTTGTTGAATATTTTGCATTTGCTCTTTAAAGTTTCTTCAGGGCCAGTAATACTGCTACTTATGGTCTGGCCCAGGAAGTTCTGCTATGAGGTCAAGAGGTCCCAGCAGAACCTCTCTGGTTCTTTTGGCAGAACCTCTCTTTCTGTGTGTCCAGGAAGATGTGCGACCCGGCGGTGACGGCGTTCGAACCCGAGGCTTTGGGGAACCTGGTCGAAGGCTTAGACTTCCACCGCTTTTATTTTGAAAACTGTGAGTTTGTCTCAGTCTTGTGGACGAGCCAGGCCGGCTCACCTGCACAGGTAACCGCTGTGTGTATGTGTTTCAGTATGGTCCAAGAACAGCAAGCCGGTGCACACCACCATCCTGAACCCCCACATTCACCTGGTGGGCGACGAGGCCGCCTGCATCGCCTACATCCGGGTCACGCAGTACATCGACTCCAACGGCACGCCGCGCACTGCCCAGTCAGAGGAGACCAGGGTGTGGCACCGCCGGGACGGGAAATGGCAGATCGTCCACTTCCACCGCTCAGGATCGCCCTCCACCCTCAGCAAGTAAGAACCGGCCACAGAGGCGTTCAAGAAGACTGGGACAGACCGGACTCAGCACTTTGTCCCAGCCTTCCTGAATGCCTCTACGCCACAGCTCAGCTTTAGATGAGCTTGTAGACAGTAAATGAAACATTGACCAGTTTAGTTTCCTCCAGTGTTTTATGGTTATGATGTTTGCTGCTTCCTCCATCATTCTTAGCTGAAGCTCTCTCCTTTGTTCCTCCAGCTAACGTCCTCCTCCAGAGTGGGCCGGGCTCTAATGGGGCTGCTGTCGCCTTGACAACGGGATGATTGACAGCAGGCCAGCTGTTGTCTGACACTAACCATTCAGGATTTTCTTTGAGACGTTGGAGGAGGAGACTGGGGGTCAGAAAGCTTCAGTCATCCAGCAGTGAATCCCATCACCAATTAACCAATCAGTCATCCAACCAATCACACGGCTTTGTAACCGACCAATCAGCTCACTCTGTGCAGTGGGTAGGAAACCTTGTATCTCCAGCTGTATGCACACAGCGCCGCCTTGTGGTCAGAAGCTCTCATTGATTAAAGTGTGTGGTTAGCTCTGACCTCTTTGATGCTACTGAGTATGTGCAGAAAGCTCTGTGCTTTCATCATCATGTCAGACGTTTATTATCAACTAATCAGAATCTGAAAACCATCAGAACCAATCGCATTGATCCCAATGAGCCTGAAGTAGTCTGAGATACAAGGTTTCCCCCTGCTGGTCACTTTCGATATCTGCAGTAATAAATAAGATTTAGTTTATTGTTAGCTTTAGAGTTAAAATATGAATAAGTTGTAATATTGATTATCTGCTGATTACAGAGTTTATTATAACATCTCATTTACACTCACACACACACATCTTTGCCTGACATGCACACTGCACCCTCTGGGGTTCAGAGAGTGCCAGAAACTTCCTCCACTTTCGATCTTCCACTAACACCACCCACCACACCTAGGAGGGCCTAACGAGCTTGTTTAACGAGCTAGCTTAGCGAGCTATCTGCTGCCTGCTCCTTCTCCACGGCTCCTTCAGCTGGAGGAAGTTTATCGTTCTGGTTGAAAGATTTTCCATCTAGAAATAGGAAGAGGAAGTGACCTCAGGTCTGTGGACTTGATGTCTGTTAGACTCGTTCTGCCGGGAGATTCTAGGTGCTGCTTTGGTAGAACCAGCAGGTCGTTTCAGAACAAACCCGAAAACAGACGACCAATCAGAACCACCAACACCACACAGCGGCCAATCAGAACCACGACACCATTCACATCAACCTGGTACGATGTACCAGTACCGTGGTTGGTACTGGTATCAGTACCATGGTTGGTACCAGGTGTAGAGATGAGTAAATGGATCAGAACTTGAACTGGACTGCAGGTTCTGATCCTATATATTTAAATAAAACCTTCTAAGCGGTACGGATCACAGATATTGGGCTGAAATGGATCAGAACCAGCTAAACTTCCATGATCATTAAACACCACCACGTTCTGGCTGCAGATCCAGTTGTGCTCATCCTGCACAATATCCTGGTTCTGGTTGGTACTCTTGTTGGACTCGTCTGGACCTCTGTGAGCAGAACCACCAGGTTCTGTGGGTTTGTTCTGGATCGTCTCTCTTGGGTTTTTAGGAACTTGGGTTGACCTGGACTGAACTCAGCAGCTCCCTCTGGAGGTTGGTTCTGATGGACCCTGCATGGACAGCTCGTGTTTCTTCCTCCTCGGTGCCGGTACTGTACAGACTGTGTGACTCTGCATGCTGGACTTTGTGTTTAGTGTTTGGGCTTCAGGCGCCGCCGCGTTCCGGCCGTTCCCGGCTCTCGGACCTTTCCATCGGTAGGGGTTAGCTCTGCTGGCATTCCTCATTGGGATCAATGGTGTCCGTTTGCTTTGAGCTAACGAAACGCCGCCGGTGCCACTTTGATATTCTGCCTTTTCGGACCCGTTGTGTTTGTCTCTGAAGCTTTCAGAAGCTTTTTACCGTCGGGAGAATGTAGAACTTTGTACAATCAGATTCTTACCATGACGATGACGATGATGATGATATTATACCTTCTTGTGTGGCGTTTGTATATTTGAAGCTTTTTAAGCTTCCAGCTTCCTGGTTTGGGTTTTTCCGTGTTTTAGCAGCTGCTGAATGTTTTCCCTGCTGCTGCCCTTTGGTTCGCTTCACACTGATCTCTGGGTCATCCGGAGTCCAGGCTGAAGACCCAGGGGTGCGGGGCATCGGGGGCGGAGCCTTCTAGCTAAGGTCTAGGCCACTCCCACTGATCCAACAGGAAGTTGAGTCAGATAACCGCTGCACGTTAAGGCCGGTCCATCAGGTTCGGTTCTGATGACCCGTTTTGTTCCTCCTGCTCTGAATTCATGCTTTTATATCAGTGGTGGGCACAATAATGCTAATGCGCTAACAGCAGAGCTACTTTTTAGCTTCAGTGTTGTTGATAACTTAGCTTGTCCTGACTTAATTTTTCTGGATAAATTCTAAAGTGCTAATTTTCCCGGCTGTTTTATGAATAAAGTTTAACATGAATCGCATGTAAACATCATTTTGTTATGAACATGTAAATCATAACGCCAACATTAAAGCGGTGCTGACGGGTTGTCAATAATCTGAATGGCTTTAGTGTTAGCATTTGTTAAATACCGTGTTGTTTAGCGTGTTAGCATTAGCGTAGCTAACTTTATAGCTAGCGGTGCACACCACTGCAAAAAAATCTGTTTACGCTCCTGTCCCTTTAAGATGCCCCCTCTCTGCTGATTGGCTAGCCTGTGGATGAGCCCTGACCTTTAGAGCCAGTGTTTGCTGCAGCTGATCGATAATAAATTGTCTCCAGAACGTCAGCTGCAGCCAGGCTGCAGTACAATGCCGCGGCTGGACTCCGGGTGGCGCCACAGAGCAAACGGCTGTTTCCTACAGTCTCGGTGGTTTTTACAGCTGCACTTTCACTCTGCACTCTTACGACACTTGAAAGTATTTATTAGTGGCGAACGATGCAAAAATATCTGAGATGTCATTTTTTTAGAAACTTTTGCTGTTGAAGCTGAGTCGATTCCTCTCCCGAAAAGAATCGTTCTGCTCCTGTATCCGCTTCAGGATCCGTTTCCCGGCGCAGCGGCGTTATGATGTGGGATCCCACCTCTCCACCGCAGCTCTGCAGACAGGAAGTAGGAAGAAGCTCCAGACGTTAATAAGTGAGCCGGCTGAATGTATTCCTGCTGGTTTAAGGTCCAGCCCAGAGAGCCGCTCTTCCTACTTCCTGTCGCCCTGCAGAACCAATCAGTGATCAATAATCCCCAATAATCCTCTCAGCTTTTTCTACTATGATGGATATTGTTCTATACTGTATTATCTGGACTAATGCTGCATGCTCAGTGTTTACCTGTGGGAGTCTGTGTGTGTCTGAGGGAGAGAGTGTGTTTTTAAATAGTTTCTTTTGTAGTTTTTGGAGTATTTTTCTTCTTCTGCATCGTGTTCAATATGATTCTGTAAATAAATGAGATGGTCAAACTCTTTGCTCTGATTGGTCCGTTTATCCTCCAAGTATTCACACACTGCTCTAATATCTGGTTTCTAGATGCTCTGAGCTTCTGCAGTGGTACCAGGTCAGAACGGTTTAATCTGTCAGAGTTAGCAAAACTACTGCATTTTAGATTGATTCTAATAATAGTTATTTCTCTGATAGCTCACTAAAACAGGATAAAAAAAATGCTCAATAAAACTTTAAAATATAATATAGTCATGCAAGCACATAAATAATTTAATTAATTAAAAATTATAAACATAAACAAAATAAAAAATATAAACAGTATTTGCTTCGAAATAAATATAAGTTAAAAACAAAAAACGTTTGTCTTTTTATTCATGTGGAACAATATTTAAAAATGAACAAATAGACTATTTACATAATGCAAGACAAGATCAATTAAAAAGATTATCAAATTAAAGTAAGAGCACCTTATAATTAGCAACAAAACAAAATCATGAAAATATAAAGAAAGCCGAATGTGGTCAGATCTACGTTGAGATTGAAGCATTCAATCTGATTAACAGCGAGAGAAGAGGTATCCAGCAGGGGGCAGCAGCAGCAGATTGAGAGTCTCGTTATTTCTACTTCCGGTGGCGGAGGTTCCTTCCTTTCTGATTGTGCTCAGTGAAGAGACGCTGTAAGGTGAGTCCTGCTGAGGAATAAATCCGCTTTAATCTTCCTTCCAGGTGACCATCCTTCCAACCGAGGTGTGTTTTGTGACAGATTGATGCATTAAGGTTCTGTTGGTGTCTGAATTATGTCACTGCGAAATATTTGAGCTACCTTTATTTCCCGTTTTCCGCTGTGCCGTGCCGCCATGTTACGTTTCTCACGGTGCGTCCAGCAAAAAGAAAATAGCGGTGATTTATTGTGAAAGTTATTATTTTAGAGATTATTTAGGGTTCGGAACGATGGGGTGGGCTTTTCATAGTGTTGAAATTCTTCACCAGATGATAACTGTGAGGTTTATTTCAGCGGTGTCTGAGGGAAAGCTAACATGCTAACATTATCCAGGTTGTGACTCGATGTAAATCTAGAAATTACTGCAATATGTAATGGCATATATGAACTTCAGAAGAAAATTCTGGTGTCCGTCCGTTAAAAGGACTGGGGCAGCAGCTTTAACTGGTTCTGGTATCGGTTTTGGTTAGCATCCGGAGCATTAAGCTGCAGGTCTAGCCATCATTTCTGGACATCTCTTGGTCTGATTCTGAACCTACTGCTCTGCTTGATTCTGAACACAAACCAGTAAGGGACTGGTTATGAGAGGATCCAATATCTCTATGATGTTCTGGTTCTGAACAGACACAGTGAGGCTGTAATGTTCTGGTCCTGATGCTGTGGTTCCTCCAGCAGACATGGCTCCCCGTAAAGGCAAGGAGAAGAAGGAGGAGCAGGTGATCAGCCTGGGCCCGCAGGTGGCCGAGGGAGAGAACGTGTTCGGCGTCTGCCACATCTTCGCCTCCTTCAACGACACCTTCGTCCACGTCACCGACCTCTCCGGGAAGTAAGTGCACCCCTGTCCCGACCTCCGACTCTCCGGTCTGGTTCTGACGGCCGCTTGTTTCCAGGGAGACGATCTGCCGCGTGACCGGCGGCATGAAGGTGAAAGCGGACAGAGACGAATCGTCGCCGTACGCCGCCATGTTGGCGGCTCAGGACGTGGCGCAGCGCTGCAAGGAGCTGGGCATCACGGCGCTGCACATCAAGCTGAGGGCCACTGGAGGGAACAGGTAAGTCTCAGCTGGAGGTCAAGGTTCATTGCCCAGAGGTCAGCATGCTGAGCTGTGTCTCTGTTGCAGGACAAAGACTCCTGGACCTGGAGCCCAGTCTGCACTCAGAGCTCTGGCCCGGTCCGGCATGAAGATCGGCCGCATCGGTACTACTTACTCACACACAATCGTGTTTTCCATTGACTTTCATTCATTTCTACAGCCTACCCACCTTAGCCCTGACCTCTAACCCTAAAGCAGAGGTCCCTACCGCCCACACTGTAGACAGAGAGTTTCCCACCAGGATACAAAGACCTGGTTCACACACACATTGTGTTTAGTGTCCCACCAGGTGGGTTCTGGCCCGGTTCTGGTCTAGTCTTTTCAGGTTGAAGCTGAGCTCTGATTTGCTCGTTGTCCTTAGTCACATAGTGGTTATTATGGATGCTTGTGAAATCTATCTGAATTTGCAGATTCATTTGTTTCCATGGTAACCATGTTTAACTGTAATCATGAAGTCAGTATGTTGTGTTGGCGTTATTGTGGTACCCATTGGGACTCTACTGTCCCTTCTGGACACTTGGAGAAGTTTCTGTCTTAAAACATTAGTTTCTATCTAAAGTTTAATGTTGACTTACACTCAAGTGAAATCTACTGATTGATTGTGACTAGTGAGGGATTTTGGGTAATGAAGGCGCCAGCAGAACAATACACATTTCTAATGCAGAAAATTAACAGATGCTGACATCGGGGGTAGAGACAGAGGAACGCTCCAGGTTTTATGTTTATTAGAGGAAACAGGAAGAAGATCTGATGATCTGAATGTTAAGCTGTTAAAGTTTCTGCTGATCGTTTTTCTGTTGATCTGATTTAAAGGAGCTGTAGGTGTTAACAGGATGGTCAGAAACAAATCTTAACCAGAAATATGTTAGACATATTGATCACTTACAAATAAACAGTTAGCATGATAAAATAAAAAGGTCTCATTTCAGATCAGTGGCCGCTGTTGTAAACAATATAGCTTTATTTTTTCCTTCCCATTCAGTGTTTGTCATGAACATCTGACTAACCTTCAGAGGAAACTATAAAATAAATGAGGAAATACCACTTGGTCACTTGAAACCCTTCGAGGTGGAAAATATTTGCATCGTTTTCCTGAAGGTAGAATAAATGTTTCTCGGCTAGAGATCAGGGAAACGCATTAAAATCATCTAAACAACTCAGACTTGTCATAACTCTGTGATTCCTGGATGTTTGTCTGCTCTGCAGGCAGAAACCAGTCTGCTGCAGAGCCCCTCCCCCACCTGTTGCTGGGAGGAGCATTACCCTGGGATAAATTCATCATTTAATAATCTGATGTTTAAACTGTTTTCTCTGCTGTTTGTTCAGTGACTGTATGGAAATCAATAACTGATTAAATGTTAACTGAGGAAATCCCGTCTCTCTTTGGGCCTGTAACAGAACCTGTCTGTGGCTCCACCTGTTGCCATGGTTACCATCACTGGTTACCAAGGACTACAGCCTGGTTCTGCTGTCATGACATTCCGCTCTGTGGTTCTGATGATCTGTTCTGTTCAAAGTGTCTCATCAGAACCTCCGGCACGGTTCTGGTGCTCCTTCCCTTTAACTGATCGCCATGTTGTTTTTGTTCTTCTTTTCGTGTCCAGAGGACGTCACTCCGATCCCGTCAGACTCTACCAGGAGGAAGGGCGGTCGCCGTGGTCGTCGTCTGTAAACAGCTGCTGGAATTTCACAATAAAAGCTTGTGGTTAACTCGAGTCTGGTTGATGTGAAAATGTTCTGATGGGCTCTGAAGCTGAAACCCCCTGAGCCCAGACTGGCTCTGACCAGCAGGGGGCGCAGCCAGCCAGACTTCAACATGGGGTACATAAAGGTTTATGTTGCCTTTCAAATAACCACTTCATTAATCTGAAAGGATGAGTAAATGCTGAGTGATTCTGCTCTGATTAGCATAAACGTTAGCTCCATCAATCTGTTTCTGATCCCTGAAGTTCATTTCTAAAAATACTATATCAGTCTGAGGGTTACCCACCCTGTTCATGTCAGGTTTTGTGAAAAAGACAATTTCACAACTCTAATGTGACCTTTTGACCTACACAATGTAGCAGAAAAACAAACTGAAGCCTGCAGAGGGCAATAAAATAACCTGGCTGCATAAGCTTCTTCAAGCTAACGGCTTGTTGGGGGACCTCTGGGTTTCTTCCAGCCTGTGTATATGCGAGGAGCCTGTTCTTTAAAAAGCAAACAGGCAAGTTGCCCTGCCTGTACTGAGCCCTCTTCACGTGTTCCATGGGATCCAGGTCTGGACTTTGACTGGGCCATTCCAAAGCCGTTCTTTAGTTGATTGTCTGTGTTTGGGGTCATTAAAACAAGAAGTTCCTCTGAAGGCTGAAGATTTTACTCCAACACTGACTGGTATATGCAGCCGTTTAGAATTCCCTCCATTCAGACAAACAGCCCCAGATCATGATTCTGCCACTACCAGGCTCCACTGTACGTTTTCTCTTCATCGGACCATAATATGTTTTTGTTAATGAAGCCGGCCTTGGATGTTTTCCTATCAGCTCAGGCTTCCCTCTGGCTGGCCTGAAGCCCAGACACCTGAAGAAGACGATCGTCTCATGTAGTGCACAGACAGTAGTTACAGAAACTCCTGCAGCTCCTCCAGTGCTACTGTCGGCCTTCCTATTTAGACATCCTGTTCTGGTTAATGTTGCTGTTGGGCCATATTTATTCTCCACTGTTCCATGAGGATCTTTGGAAATTCTTTTGTAGCCTTCCCCTGACTGATACCTTTGAATACCTGGATCTGATGCCTTGGAGGCTCTCCATGTCTTGTGCAGGGAAATGTCTGTAAACATGTCAGGAAAAGCAAACGAGAGTGGGCGGGAAATGATTTTCCTAAATCGGAAAATTTAGGAAATTTTACAACATTTGGAAAAATTTAGGAAATTTTACAAAATTTGGGAAATCTTAAAACATTTCCTAAATTTGGGACTTTTGGGAAATTTTACAGAATTTCCTAAATTTGGAAAATTTCCAAAAATTGGGAAATTTTACTAAATTTGGGAAATTTTACAAAATTTCCTAAATTTGGGAAATTTTACAAAATTTCCTAAATTTGGGAAATGTTACAAAATTTCCTAAATTTGGGAAATTTTACTAAATTTCCTAAATTTGGGAAAATTTCTCATTTCCTCATTTCATTCTCATTTCCTAATGAAATGAGGAAATGAGAATGGACCGTTCTCATTTCTATATCTTCTGTCCAGCTGCTGCCTCATTTTTATCAGAACTAAGCGGATCCGAACAGATCCAGAACTTCCTCATAACAAAACGCTATTTAGATTTTTCCACGTGTGAACAACAGAGCAGCTGATTAGATTCAACATGGAGGGAGACTCCTGTCTGAACCATCATGGAACGTTGCCATGGAAATGGCCCTCCGTCATCTCCATGGCAACACTATGATGCTGGGACGTTAGTATAGAAAGATTTTCCTGCTCTGTGGAGCCGGTGGAGGACTTTCTCTGATGTCTCAGGTCGGTAGATCAGAGCAGCTTTGGACCTGGTTCTGATGATTTCAGGTTCTGGTTCGGTCCAACAGTAATTACTTAACCACATTTCAACCAAAAACTATATATAAAGTATCAACAAATTGAGCAACATTTTCAATTCAGGCTTTTCAAATTGTTGAATAACTGAGCTTCAGAGAGATTTATGCTTCTTAAGGTTTTTGTAGAGTTTTTCTATCCGTTCATCTTTCCAGAGTTTCTTTAATTATTCGTACACTGTGGATGCTAACATTAGCAGTAGCTGCTACATGTTAGCATTCAGATATTGATATGCTATTTTAGGCTAGTGCAGCTTCTCTGATAGGCTAACTGCTTTTAGCACAACTTGAATGCAGCAGTTTTCCAGTGTGACTGCAGCTGCTGTCCAGCAGGGGGCGCAGTCACACCGAGCAGCTGCAGCAATTCTGGCTGGTCCAGAGTCACAACATCAAATTATTTCACACACATACACACACACACGGTGGCTGCGGAGGGAGGAGATAATGACAGAGTGAAGGAGCCGGAGCTCCAGCGCTCAGTCAGTCTGGATCGGTCCGTCTCCCGTCTGTTCCTCCAGCATGGACCGGCCTGGTTCTGGACTGCTGGTGCTCATCTTCCTGCTGCACGTCAGCTGCTGCCTCTCAGGTGAGCTCAGGTTCCTCTCTTCTTCTTCTGATGTGGACATGTCCTCCAGCCATGACCTCTGACCCCTGCTTGCTCCCTCCATAAGGCTCAGAGATTATATTTCATGCGCTCAGAGAATGTGAAGCAGCTCAGGTTTCATCACATCCTCCTGCGTGTGTGTGTGAGAGAGAGAGGGAGGGAGAGAGAGAGAGAGAAAGTGTGTGTGTATGAGAGTGTGTGTAAATCATATCAGCTACTGTGAAGACATGTATCCATCCGTCTGGGGTTCCAGGGAGGGAAAACGTCTACTGAGCGCACTTAGAGCAGGGACCTGCAGGAGTCAGAGGGATCCTGGTGTTCCTCCAGAACCAGAACCATTTCTCCAACAGAACCAAGGTCCAACCCTCAGAAAAACACCAGGACGAGGCAGAACTGATCCAAACCAGAACGTCAAATCAACCTGGAGACAGAAACCAGGAAGAGAAACTGTACCCGTCTGTACCCGACTGGACAAAGACAAACAGGAGAAGAAAGATTTAAATTCACAGTAAACTCAAAAGGAGCCAAATTAAAGATTAAAATCGTCTCGGAGGAAAGAGGAGAACCTGCATTTCATCTCCAAACAAACGGGTTGGTTCTGGATGGAGTTTAATCAGAACCATCTGACTTCTAGGAACCGGAACCAGAACCAGGACGTTGTTGCACCTGAAGCAGTTGCCTGCGCTCGGGTCAGATGATTTCTGGTCTGGTTTCAAAACTGGACAGGAAGTCTATGAAATATGCCTCAAAGTGAAGCATCTTCCTTCAGCTAAAGTCTTGGAGCCATCAGTGGACACCAGTCGGACCAGGCAGTACCAACGGACAGGAAGAACCCAAGAAGCAGAACCAGCAACTTCCAAGCTAAAGCTCTAGAGGAGTTCTCCTGACACCAGAACATCAGAACCAACGGTCTGGTTCTGGATGGCTCTGCTGTTGATGCTACAAGATGGACAGAGAGAGACCGGTTTGGTCTGACACAAATGGACCCGGTCCAGGTCCCCAGTAATGAAGACCAAAGTGTCTGTTGTTTGGGTCTGACCGTAGTCCTGGTACTGGTTGGTACTGGTTGGTACCGGTGGGTGAAGACAGTAGCTCCTCTTACTTTAGCTCCAGTCACCTGTCACACATGATGAACTCGCTGGCTGTAAGGGATGATTGACTTCTAGGTTTTCAATGAAGGTTCTGCTGAAGATGCAGTTGCGTCCATTTCACATTAACCGGGTCAATAATTGTTCTGATCTGCTGACGATCTGATGACCACCCGATCTTAAATATCTTCTTCCTATCTCCCAGGTTCTCTCCATCAGGTTCTGTCAGAGTTCAGCATAATTCGTCCAATCAGAACCGACTCAGAGGGACGGCTCCTTTCAGCATCAATCTCTGCCCACCAGCCATACCGAAGCAAGAGACACGCCCCCTCAACTAAGGATACGCCCAACAACTCCCAGGCACAACAAGCCCCGCCCACTTGGAGATCATCGTTCAGCCATTCATGGAGGGGGAGGAGTCCCAAGGAAGAGGCGGAGCTCTTCTACAACGTGACTGTGTTTGGTCGGCACCTTCACCTGCGACTGCGTCCAAATTCCCGCCTCATCACTCCCACTGCCACTTTGGAGTGGGAGGAGTCAGGATACCTGCACTCTGAGCCAATCAGAGAGGACGACTGCTTCTACACAGGAACAGTGTCAGACCTGGATGACACGTCTGTGGCCCTCAGCAACTGTGACGGACTGGTAGGTGGTTTCCAGAGCTGATCTGGTCGAAACGTTCAGGACCAAATGCCTGAAAGATGAGGTGAAATGCTTTGGGGGAACAGCGGCTATATTGGACAGGATGTTGAGAAGAGCTGACAGGGACAAAGAATAGAGGCAAGGATCAGGTGCTAACAGAGGACGAGAAGAGGGTTGGTGCAGCAAAGGAGACTGGTAGAGACAATCTGGAGACTTCTAGACATCTGGACCTGGTTTAGGTTCTGGTTGGAGTTTAGGTTCTGGTAGGAATCAGTGTTTCAGGTCCTTGAAGATCCGTTTCTCAGTGATCTGTTGAGGAGTCTCTGGATCTGAGGAGGGAGATGTGTTTTAAACAGGACTCTCAGCTTTCCTCCAGACTGGCTTTGATAACTTTGGTCTTCATCATGATGATGTTTTATCTCTGCACTGATGCCGAGTCAGACTCCAGAACTTTTGTGTGGATGAAGCTGGTAAACTGTACCAGCCTCATCCACTGGGCCAATCCAGTTGGTTCTAGTTTAATGCTGGTTGCTGCCCAGGCAGGTAAGCTGATCCAGAACCGGGTTACAGCAGGTTCTCGTATCTCCAGGCAGGAATGATCCGGACCGGAGGAGATGAGTTCTTTATCGAACCGCTGAAAGATGATGAGGAGGAGGGCGAAGGTGAACGAAGGCACGTTGTTTATCGCTCTTCAGCCATCATCAGGAATGCATCAGCTGCTAATCAGACCTCAGAGGACTTCCAGCGAGGTGAGTCAAACACTGGTTCTGTTCTGCCAGGTCTGGTTCAGATAACAGCAACCATCAGGAGGTCAGGAGGTCAGATTGTTGCATTCTGCACTGCGTTTTAGCATGCTAACAAACCGAGCCGAGCTGCAGCGCCTCCACCTCCTTCATTCCAGCTGAAAGAAGGAAAATAAAACGGTGGATAAGATCCAGGAAACTTGGCTTTGGGCTCGGAGACACATTGCAAGCAAAACACTTAAACAGAAAATGCTGTGAAACGTATTTCAACACATATCAAAAATACACAGAACCCAGAGAAAGTGAACCCGTAGTGGACTGTAGTGGTTTACAGTGGTCTGTACTGGTCAGTACTGGTGCAGCCTCATAACTGTTCTTCAGACAGTTTATGAGGTAAAGAAAGATTTTCTCTGCCTTGTTTCCATAGCAACCATTTATGGTCAGCCTTTGGCTCCTTGGCTTCATCTGGTTTTTATTTCAAGTGTGTGTTGTAGTTAAAGCCTGTGGCAAAGAGCTGAACTCTGACTGAGATCCGCTGCTGTTTGGTTGGCCGGGTTGGGACTCGTTACAGGACTGACGGGTTCCATGTAGGAACTGGACCCGCCACTGGGATTCTGATGAGGTTCACGGAGGTCTCTGTGGTTCTGGTCCATCCTGGAAAGATCCATTGAATCAGCTGAGCTGACGTCCTGACCTTCAGACCGGATAAATTGTGCTTGCAGGGCCGCTGCTAGGACTGCTGAACCCGAACCCAATCCTGGGTCCAAACGGGTCAAGTCGCCGGCGCCGCAACACCATGGCTGAAATGTTTCACATTGAGGTATGTGACCTTTCTGACCTTTGCTCTCTGAACTCCAGATTTATGTCAGAACAAAGTATTGGCGCTTTCGATCAGTTGAGCAGATGAATTCCCAGGAGTCTGTCTGCTTCTCAGCCAATCAGAAATTAGGATGAGTCACCTGAGCACCAGAAAAAACACCAGATTATTTAATCTTTCCTGGTGTCACACCTGAAGTCCAACAGCCAGCAAAGACTTGAACCGCGGCTAGCAAAGCCAGACTGGACGATTTCATAGATAGACCCTCCTCCGTCTGGTTCTGGACCGCAAACAGAACCATGAGGTTCTGAAGGTCTTCACAGTGAGGCATCAGAACGGTCTGTCCAGGTGCTTCTGGACCTCAGAGCCAAGTTTGTTTCTATTGATCAGAATAAACCGCCTGAGAAACAATTGGTCAGAACCAAAACCGCTCACTGCTGCTAACCTTCAAAGGTCAAAGGTTATCTTCTCCATCTCATATTTTTTTATGACTCGAGGTTTCCTCATGTTTTCTGCGTTTCTATATTGATTAATTTTGTGTTTGATGTTTACGGTGTTTTCTTTGTGAGGCATTTAGTTTCCTGCTCTCTCATTGGTGCTCACCTGCCTCTGCATCCTCCAGGTGCTGCTGGCTGTGGATTACTCCCTGGTTCTCTTCCATGGCCGCGAAAACATCCTGAAGTATCTCCTCACCCTGATGAACATTGTAAGTGGAAGCAGTCGTGCGTTTTGCATGCAGCCATGTAGGCCCTGCACAGCCTACCAGAACCCAGAAGGACTGCTCTGGGTTCTAGTTCCTTCTGTTTGATGTTCTCCTGCTCTGTCCGGACCTGCTGACGTTTCCTGCTCTTGGTTTCATTCAGAAGGTCCTCATGCAGATTCTGCTCGTCTCCTCCAGGTCAATGAGATCTACCAGGATCCCTCTCTGGGGGCCAACATCAATGTGGTGGTAGCAAGGATCATCATGCTGAGTGGAACCAAGGTACGGGCTGCAACGTACCACAGATAGTCACTCTTCTAACAGGAAGTCAGTCTGCTCAGGCCACATGCTAACAGGAAGTCACTCTGCTCATGCCACAGCTAACAGGAAGTCAGTCTGCTAACAGGAAGTCAGTCTGCTCAGATCACATGCTAACAGGAAGTCAGTCTGCTAACAGGAAGTCAGTCTGCTCAGGCCACATGCTAACAGAAAGTCACTCTGCTCATGCCACAGCTAACAGGAAGTCAGTCTGCTAACAGGAAGTCAGTCTGCTCAGGCCACATGCTAACAGGAAGTCAGTCTCCTAACAGGAAGTCAGTCTGCTCAGATCACATGCTAACAGGAAGTCAGTCTGCTCAGGCCACATGCTAACAGGAACTCAGTCTGCTCACGCCACAGCTAACAGGAAGTCAGTCTGCTCACGCCACAGCTAACAGGAAGTCAGTCTGCTAACAGGAAGTCACTCTGCTCATGCCACAGCTAACAGGAACTCAGTCTGCTCACGCCACAGCTAACAGGAAGTCAGTCTGCTAACAGGAAGTCAGTCTGCTCACGTCACAGCTAACAGTCCTGATAACAGGAAGTTGATAATCTGTAGCTCAGTCTTGTTCCGGTTAAAACCCGACATTAGAATCTCTATGTAACACCAGCCGGGTCACAGTTGTAGAGATTCTTATCTGGCCCATTGCTCATTAAACCACTCACCTCTGACCACAATGAACTAGAATAACTCCTGTTTAAAGTAGAAAACCAGTAAAAGCTGGACTTGTTTGGCCCCTCAGTCCCAGGAGCTGATTGCGGTGGGGAATCCTCAGAAGAGCCTGGAGAATGTCTGCGGATGGTCGTACCTGCAGCAGGTGGAGCAGAACCAGGAGGCGCAGCATGACCACACCATCTACCTGACCCGCCAGGAGTTCGGTCCCACTGGCATGCAGGGTACAGCTACTTTACTACCTCTGGTACTATAGTACTACAGCTATCCATATTACTACTACTATTACTACTACTAACATAATAATAATAATCCCCTTCCTGTGCTGCAGGTTATGCTCCTGTCACCGGGATGTGCCAGCTGCACCGAAGCTGTGTCCTGGTTCTGGAAGACGGATTCTCCTCGGCTTTTGTTGCTGCGCATGAGACGGGCCACGTGTGAGTCACACAGGAATGGTGATACTAAGGATAATATTACCTGTTTAGTGATAAATAACTAAGCTAAGGTGTGTGTGTGTGTGCAGACTGGGCATGGAGCACGATGGGGAGATGAACGACTGCATGGACGACGTCCCTCTGGGCAGCATCATGTCTCCCCGGGTCCAGGCCACCTTCTACCGCTATCACTGGTCCAGCTGCAGCTGGAGGGAGCTGCACCGCTACCTGCAGTGAGTAGCAGCCGCAGTGCCTGCAGCGCCAGGAGGGTTTCCACTGATAGCTGCTCCCTCTGCCCACAGCGCCTATGACTGTCTCCGTGACGACCCCTTCAGCCACGAGTGGCCCGCCCAGCCGCAGCTACCGGGCTTCCAGTACACCATGGATCAGCAGTGCCGCTTCGATTTTGGCCCGGGATTCAGCATGTGTACCGCCGTAAGTCAGAGTCAAGGTTCTTACTGATTCAGAGTCCAACCTGGCCCAGAGTCCAGCCAAAAACAAGGTTCTCACCAAACCTGAGCAGCGACCCTTTACAGCTGCCTCCGAGTCAGTTCCAGCTGAAACCTCTGAGCAGAATGATTCACTTATTCATTAATATTAACCTGAATAGAAAATGAACCTCCTATGATCTGGTGGTATCGTCCCTTTAGCCTGTCATTCCCAGACTAGTACTCTGTCAGACCTGTCTGAGGTCCGGACTAGTTCTCTGTCTCAGTCTGAGGCGAAGAGCTGGCAGACATGCTGGCTGAAATGGTCCTGATCCGATTCAGAGGAGAAAACCACAAGAACCAAAGTCATCAGTAGAAACGTCCAGCTCATCGGGCTTGGAGCTGCTGGACCCGATCTGCCAGGAATGCTTCCTGTTATCAGTTCTTAAACACTGCATCTGGACCCGATCAGCAGCTGGACTGGAAATTTCAGGAAGCTCATTAAAGTCCTGCTGGTGTCCTGTCAGTTCTAGGTTTTTTCTTCATGGAGCTCAGGGTTATTTTCATTTCACATCTGGAGAGATTTCTGATTAATTTCTGATCAACAAGATCATATAAGCCACAGATCCTGATCTCTGAGTGATCTGTGTCTTCAGTACACGACCCCCGACCCCTGCAAGCAGCTGTGGTGCAGCGACTACAACAACCCGTTTTTCTGTAAGACCAAGAAAGGCCCGCCACTGGATGGGACCAAGTGCGGACCAGGCAAGGTGAGTTCACGAATTCATCCTCAGCGTTTATTTAACAGCCACGTTCTGCTGGCAGCAGAGAAACAATCTGGTACCTCCCCGGTACCGGTTGGTATCACTGCAAGACATATTTCCAGTCTTTATTCATACAGCCAGATGAGTCACCAAGGCAACTGTCTGTTTTGCAGCACTGCTTCAAAGGCTTCTGCATCAAGCTAACCCCAAACCTCCTGAAGCAACACGGAAACTGGGGGCGCTGGAGTCCGTTCGGCAGCTGCTCCCGGACCTGTGGGGGTGGGGTCCGGTTTCGGACCAGACAGTGTGATAACCCCCCGTGAGTGACCGGCAATGATCTCACGCACCAGCTGCTCCAATCAGACACACTTACCTGTCGCTGTTCTCAGTCCAGCTAATGGAGGGCGCACCTGCTACGGGAACAGCTACGAGTTCCAGCTGTGCAGCCAGGAGGACTGCCCCCCCCTCACCGACTTCAGGTCAGAACCTGGTTCTGTCCTCCGGCTGACCGGGTTAGGACCTGGTTCTGTCCTCTGGTTGACCGGATCAGAACATCTGAAGTGTCGTTGTGTTTCAGGGAGGATCAGTGTAAAGCCTGGAATCCATTCCTGGAGCATGAAGGAATGAAGCATCATTGGCACCCATATGAGCATCCTGACCGTAAATACACACTCAGACACACAAGTTAGCATGATGCTAGTAGCAGACAATGTCATGCCAACATGATGCTAGAAACAGACACACCGCTATGCAAGCATGATACTAGTATCAGACACTTCCATGCCAACATGATGACCGTAAAAGACATATTGCTATGCTACCAACATGTCAAACGTTATGCTAATGTCATATCAGTAACAGACACTCTGCTATGCTAACATTAACAGACACTCTGCTATGCTAACATGTTGTCAGTAACAGACACTCTGCTATGCTAACTTGTTGTCACTAACAGACACTCTGCTATGCTAACATATCAGTAAGAGACACTCCACTATACTAACATGATACCAGTAAACTGGAACTAAGCTGTTCCTGGCTGCTGCTGATATAAACAGCCTCTGCTGTGGCCAGATGTGTTTTAGGACCTCTGAGTTCATTTTTCAGTGGAATCTCCTCTCATTGTGGGGATGTTGTGTAATGCTGTGGGACGGACCAGATCTGGGTACTTCAGTCTAATGTCCCTGGAATGCACTCTGTAATTCACGGTTCTCATAAATACCAAAGACAGACCTGTGTGGATGAGTGTGTTTGTACTTGTTTAGGCTAACTCTTCAGGACTTGTTCTGGCATTTTTATGTGTTTGAGGACCAATGACCGAGTAAAGGGACTGGATTAAAATGTTAATGGAGCTCATTTCAGGGTCTGTAATTAATTGCTCACATTTAAATCTAAAATCACACATCAATTAAATAAGCAACATTTAAAATTCAAGTGTTAAACTGCTGCTAAATTATTGAATAAATAGAATATGAGCTCAACAACAAATATATTTATAGTTTTTCATTCTTTCTTTTTTATTGCGAACAATTTAAAAAATAAAATAAAAATGATGTCAATACCAGAAATGTGCAAATACAAAGGTTCTGACTCAGAACTTCTGTATACAAAAACAAGTAATTCCGTTAAAATTTTAACACATTAAAATCTATGAAATCCATTAATTTATTTAATGAGTTAAAATTATGATCATACAATGAATATATTTGGAACAAAGCAAGGTCTGAATTATCCTAATGTGGTGATAAATACATGTGCACACATGCAAGTACTTCTATACAAACTGAGGACTTTGCATTGACGTCCATTAATTTTACTAACTAATTGTTTGCAATTTGTGCCTAACCGGCACACTACACAATACTAGTTTAGTCCTAACTAACCCTAACCAAAACTTAATCCACTTAAAGCTACCTTAAAGCTACCTAAACCAGAAGAGCTGCAAAAAAAGTGAGGACCGCAAAAATGTCCTCACTTTCCCCACTGACCTCTATTTGTGGGTGAAAGTGTTGAAACTGTTCCTCTATGTGTGTTATACGCAAGAAAGTACGAGTGTGGGTGAGTGTGAGTGTGTGCGCTCACATGTTAAAGTCATCAGACAGGAATCTGTTGTTGGAAGGAAACTCTGAGCCTCTCCTCCCTTTAACTCTTCATCATCTGAGAATAATTTAGTGTCTGCAGGATTTTTATGATCATCTTCAGATATTCCACCTTAAATCTCTCTGAGCCTGTGTGTGCGTGTGTGTGTGTGCAGAGGACGAGCGCTGCCGTCTGCACTGTCAATCCAAGGAGACGGGCGCCGTGGTGTCCATGAACAGAATGGTGCATGATGGGACGCTGTGTTCCTATGACGATGCCTACAGCGTCTGCGTCCGAGGAGAGTGTGAGGTCTTTATTGTGCTTCAGTTTCCAGGCCTGACTCACATCTTGACCTGTTTTTCTCCTGACTCTTGTTTCTAATGTACTGAGGAAAGAGGGAAATAAAAACTCTTGACCCAAACTTATCCTGAATAATTAGGATTTTATTTTCTTTCAGCCAGTTGTTGTTTTCCCTGTGATTGACCAATTTGATCATTTTATTGTAGAATTAATTCCAATTTTCTGATGTCTTGTCACTCAGCAGTGTTGCGATGCTCAGCATTGTTGCATATCTCCCCCCCCACAGCATGTAGGATGCGACGGCCAGATCGCCTCGGACCGTCGGGAGGATCAGTGCGGAGTCTGTGGTGGAGACGACTCCACCTGTAAGATTGTTAAGGGGAACTTCACCCGCAGCACCAGGAAGCTAGGTGACTCACTGGCACAGGCACAACATTATGACCACCCACAGCTTCTCCATCAGAGAAACCCTGGGGATCGGGTCAGAGGTCAGGGTCTTCAGCCTGATGGGTCTGATGTTCTGCTTGTCCAAGCTGTTCCATCCAATTGTCATGAGAATTATAAAGTAATGTTTGAAATGTCACAAAAAAACAACAAAGAAACAAACATAAAATGTGAATTTCCATCTGTTAGTTTAGAGTAAATCAACCAGGCTGACATGGCTCAGATGTTGCTGCTACGCATAGCAGTAATAACAGGAAGTGGAGGTCGCTAACTGGACCAGGGTTCTTGGTGCCTCTGGTAAGGCTCAGACCCACCAGTGACTGGGAACGATTGTTACATCTGAACTTACTCAGCTAATGTGTGTCACAAGTCTGTGTAACGCTGTTAGCTACAGATAATCACAGCTAATGGCAGCTAATAGCAGCTAGCAGGAGCTAGAAGCAGCTAACTAATGATATCGCCTGCGGGTTGTGGCTCAACCAGTCCGAGGCTTCAAGTTCCTCGTATGATTAGGTTCTGACTGCTTGGACTTCAGAAACAAAGCAGACCTTCAGAGCGCTGATGGAGTCTGTGGTCGTAATGTTATAACAGGTTCATGAATGTCTGATGATTGGCCCCATGCTGTAGGTTACTTGAAGATGCTGGAGATCCCCAAAGGAGCCAGGCATCTGGTGATTCAGGAGTTTAAGGGGAGCCCTCACACCCTGGGTAGATGGACCAAAGACGCTTTCGGTTGCCCGATGACTCAAGAACAAAGTTGATCTAGAGTTTTATGTTGCAGCCGTGAAGAACCAGGAAACGGATCACCTCTTCCTCAACGATGAACATGAGATTCCTGAGAGCCGGGTGGTGATAGAGAAGGGAGTGGTTTGGCAGTACAACAAGACCGGTGAGCAGGAGGCGCTGCACAGTGGCGGGCCGCTGAAGTACGGTGTCATACTCATGGTCAGTCCAAAGAAGGACCAGCACAATACCGCCAATGGTTCTGAAAGGCCCAGAAGAGCCAACCTCCTCCTTCCTCTGCTGCTCAGGTCCGTTCTCACCTGGACTCCAAGGTGACGGTGTCTTACAGCTACATCATTCAGGACCACATCCGGTCCTCTCTGGAGTCTAACCTGGTGCAGGAGGAAGCTGTGGTCTATGAGTGGGCCCTGAAGAAGTGGTCCCACTGTTCCCAGCCCTGCGGTGGAGGTACGTCCAGGCCAACAGGTGTCCAGTCTGCAGTGACCCTCCTGGGACTAAAGGTCAGCGTCTGTTGCAGGGACCCAGTACACCCGATTTGGCTGCAGGAGGAAGGCTGATGGGAAAATGGTGGAGAGGGTCTACTGCTCCAACATCAACAAGCCCAGACCCATCAGCCGCAAGTGCAATGCCGAGAGCTGCAGATCTCCACAGTAACTCATGCAGATGACCACAGAAACCCTACATGACCAATCCGTCTGGTCAGCAGCAGGCTAACATTTGGCTCTTCCACCAGGTGGGTGACTGGGGACTGGGAGGCCTGCAGTGCCTCTTGTGGGCAGACAGGGTGGCAGCGACGCTGGGTGAGCTGCCAGCAGGAGTCCAGCAGCGGGAAGCAGCGCCGCTCAGTAAACAGCAAGCTCTGTGGCGACGACCGGCCAGAGGCCAAGCGGACCTGCAACCGGTTCCTCTGCCCCGCTGGTTGGAGGACCGGGCCCTGGACCACGGTGAGGACATGGCTACAGGACCGTGTCTGACCCGGTTCACCTCAAACTCCTAAAGCTTCCTTTCTGTTCTCGGGACCAAATTCCTTCAGACTTCCAGTTTCTTCCTTTATTCTGCTTTTAATTTGAATGTTAATGACTTTGACATGCTTCCCTTCACTAAGCTTCACGCTTCTCTGTGGAACCATTGTTCATGCACCCTCGACCTTCCTTCCGACAGCTCATATGGCTGCTAACCCGCCTGTTTCCTCAGACGGGTCGAATGCTGGCGTGTCACTGGTTCCGGTCCACCGGGTGACTGGTTTCAGTCTGGCGGTCTGATTAGGGTCTAACTACCATGAATGTGTTTGCAGTGTTCGGTCTCCTGTGGAAACGGGACTCAGGACCGTCAGGTTGCGTGTTTAAATCCTGAAGGCTCACCTGGAAACTGCAGCGATCTTCAGCCAATAGCAGCGCGCCCTTGTCAGGCCCCGCCCTGCAATGGTAGGCCTTGACCAATCAGCAGGTCTCTCTGCTACAGCCAATCAACCATTGACTGTGTGTTTCCTTCCCAGGAGATCCGAAGAACGCCATCATTCTCTGGCTGTCCAGGTCCAACCCCAGCTTCCCGGCTCCACAGACATCTCCCAGTAAGAACCCGCTGATCCATCTCCATGTTCTGACCCGGTAGACCGACGTCTCCTCGTTTGTCCTCTTTATGCAAACAACTAAACCAGTCAGAACCATCAGCCATGTCCAACTGGACCTTTGGAGTGTTGCCTCTGTAGCGGAGGGGTCATCTCTCTGACCAGAACCGATTATTGTTGGTGTCTGTCCCACCGGGTCAGGCTGGCATTAGCATTGCCCAATTTTTTTAGGATTCTGGAAGTTCTGTAGAACTTCTTGGACTGCTTAGATCTGCCAGAACTTTACTGATCTCTCTGTGTCTGCAGGGCAGCGTTGCCGTGGCGACCGCTCCGTCTTCTGCCGGATGGAGGCGCTGAGTCGGTACTGTTCGATCCCTGGATACAGGCAGATGTGCTGCAAGTCCTGCAGCGAGAGGAACGCCAGCAACTCTGATGGGTTCAGCAACTTCACTAACTCCAGCAACTTTACCAACTCCAGCAACTTTACCAACTCCAGCAACTTTACCAACTCCAGCAGCCAGAGTCCCACTGACTCCCCAGTAAACAACAGCAGGTCAGTACAGTAGTAAAAACAGTTTTAAGACATACAATACACACTGATGTAAAGAGTCGCACTGAGACCGGGTCGCACCATTTCTAACCAGATCAGACTGGTTCAAAATTAGTCGAAATGAGACAGAATGTTCTAATACCAAGCTACTGCTACCACACATCTTGCACCAACATGGAGTAGAGAAGCCAATGTTTCAGAGCTCATTCCTATTTTGATGTGAAATTTATACCTTTGTCTTTTAGTTCCTGGGAGTTGACTGAAATGATGATGTCGGTGACCTCGTCTACCTCATTGGTTGGTGATGTCATCAGTGATGTCACGAGCACACCAACCCCTACAAGCAAGAGCAGCACCGACTTTGTCTATGTGGACTACGACTACGAGTTTCAGACATACGTCGACAAAACTCCTGTTGCTCCAGCTACCACAGCGGCTGCAGTTACTGCGGTTACCATGGTTACCACAGTTAGCTCCACAGCTGGAACTATGACAGCACGGCCGATAGGAACCATTCCAGTGTATTTGCTGAGCAGGAGAACCGACCCGGTCTCCCTGGTTACGGTTGATCAGAACCAGACAGCGCCACCAATCAGAGCCTCTGAACACACCGCCACAGCACCAGGGGTGCCAGCACCGGCCTCCAGGGAGAAGAACTCTGTGGATGAGGTCCAGTACCGGGTGGTTGGAGCGGACAGTACCACCAGAGACCAGCAGAACCTCTTCGTTCCCCGCATGCTGCCTTTCCACGAACGGACTCAGAACCAGCGCATCCAGCAGCTTCTGAAGGAGAGGCAGCTGCAGAACCTTCTGAGGCTGGAAGACCGGACCAGGGCGAGGCGGAACCTCCTGGCCCAGCAGAACCAGACCAGGGCAAGGCGGAGGGACTGACCCGGCTCTGTTGGGCTTAATAATATCAGTCAATGAGAAACAGAAACTGACAGAAACTCCTCCATCTTTGTTTCTCTGACCTTAAAACAAAGTTACTCTATCAGGCGTGAACGACCAGAACCGGGCCGCAGAATGCTCCGGTTCTGTTGGGTTCTATACTCATGCTGTTTGTACCAACTAATCCTGTCTTAATAAAGCAAAGTCTCTTCCAGCTGCTGATGTCATCATGACTCATCAACATCACCTCAGTCAGTCTGAGTGTCCTGGAGTCCACCAAGGTTTACGGGCCAACCAGAACCCTTTACGGGCCTCCGGGCCCACCAAAACCGGCCAGAACCAACCAAAACCGGCGGTTCTGCATCAGAACTTGGTATGGACGGCGGTTGGAGTCCTGTCTCAATCTGGCAGCCATCTTGTTTCTAGAGAAGAGTTTTTCTCCTTCAAGCCTTCCTAGCAGCCAGACTGGTTCAGGGTTATGACCTTTAACCTGTGGGATGTTTGGTCATCTCTTTTAGCTTTACGCTCTGACCTCTGACATTGGAGCAAGTGCTGATTTTAACCGAAATCACCAGGTTCTTGTTCCGTCTCATGTTCTGGTGTTGCCATGGTCAGTGTTTCCCAGGCAGGTTCTCCGGAAGCAAAGCCTGGAGGTTCTGGAAAGCGCTGCTGATCATGAATCGATCCCTGCTTCCAAAACCACCTGTTGCCAGTCAGTGAATCAGCCACCAACTGAGACAGAAACCAGGGAATGTCTAAAGCAGGCAGGGCAGGAGGACCAGGGACCAGGGAACAAGAAGATCCTGATGCTCCAGGATCTGCATGTTCTGGTTCTGTTTCCAGACCAGAACCATACCCATGAATTAGCCTGGCCCCGCAGAAGGAGGCTGTTCTGATTTGGTTTTCTGGTCCTGACTGGGTCATATATGGGCGACTTGCTTTGGCCACAGGTGTCAAACTCCAGTCCTGGAGGGCCACTGCCCTGCAACTTTTAGATGTGCCTAGAGCTGCTGCACCACACCGGAATAGAATAATTAGGTCATTAGCAAGGCTCTGGAGAAACGATCTACACAAGAAGGAGCACATATTTCAGGTCTTATTTTATTACTTTATTACTGATTTGATATCAGTCATATTTTCTCTCAGCTTTGATTCTGAAATATTAATCTGCTAAATGACGTTTCTGGATAATAACCTGAATATGATCCGTAACACTGTAAGATATAAAACTTTCAAACAATAAAGAGACAGAATTCAGAATGCTCAAATTATCATAAAAGTCACTGATGTAACTATTGAATCACTTTTTTCCATTAATCACAACAAGTCCTAGCAGCTGTGCACTTCCTTTTACTGTCTGTGATAAATAACTAGCAGGTGAGCGCCCTCTGGCGGACCGTAGTTTATCTGTGATCAACTTTTCAGTTTGCTATCTTTAGTGGCTTAAATAATTTCAGTTTAATGTCAGGTATAGCTGTACAGATTTGGGAATATTGTAAATTGATGCTGCAATTTGACTTCCTGTAAAACATTGTGCGTTTATTTGCGCAGCCTGATCCTGTCAGGACAAACCCAGGGAGAAACACGCCCATATGAGGAGCCTGTCAGGATGCACCCGGGGCTGAAACAACCCATAGCTCGTCCTTGACAGACGAGAAGAAGCCAAGATGGCGGCCGCCGGAGCGAGAAGCCTAACCTCCAATTTGGCTAAAAACCTGCGAGAGATCCGCCTACACCTCTGCCAAAGCTCAGCAGCCAGCCAGGGGGCCAGGTGAGCGGGGAGCCGGGGCGGTCAGGGCCGGGGAGGTTCTCCGGTTCATACCGAGACTAACTGCTGCTAACTGGGGCTAGCTAATGCTAATTGATGCTCACCGAGGCTCACAGGCGGTACCTTCTCCCTGGTTCTGAATATTAATCGCAGTGTTGACCAGGGTTGGTCTCCACCTACCGCATTCTGTGGTTCAGAGAAGGAATGAACGGAACAAGAACTTTCCTGGTCTTCTCTGGGTCAGCAGATTCTACTGAGGTCCAGTGTATTGGAGGTTCTGTCCCGGTCTGTCAATCCCAGAAGAGTGACCAACTGTTAGTGGGTCGATGGTTCTGCTGATTGGGTCACTGAGCTGAAGAGGAAAGGGTCCAGTTCAGATCTACTGGAGCTCCAGAGTCGCACCCTGTGACGGGTTGCAGTCCTCTGCTCACCTGGACCAGGTGTCTCTGTCCTCGTGGTGTGTTTAGGGGTAATTGGTTTCCTCAACTTTATGTTATTACCATGTGAATTTTTTATTATCTAGAAATTATCTAGTTATCACCTGGTTATCATCTAGTTATTACCTGGACAACTGGTTAGTTGGTTATCCATTTATTGGGACCTGCCCATAGCAATGCATAAGGAGAGCAGTGACTGACTTGCTGTTAGTAGTTATTATTGCAAAAGATAAACTGCTTGCAGGTAGATAAGCCACTTTCAATATAGCGGACGCTATAACGTATCGCAGCAACGGGCCGACCCGTTCAAGCGATAACTTCCGGTTCAAAAGCACTGTCGTCCAATCAGTGATCTCTCAGGTCTCCAACTGGGACATACCGTTTCCGTTTTTGTTAATGTGTTTTCGTTGATGTTGTTGTGTTTTTACAATTAGTCATTGTGCTTCGTTAATTTTGTAGTGCTTTGCACCTCACAGCCATCGTAACAAACGGAGGACAAAACCAAACAAAATAAATGAAAGGTTGTTATCCCGCCCTCACAAACACTAAGGAGAGACAAACAATCCAAACTGGGTGGACTAACAAATCAAACTCTAAAAGGACAGCAGGAAGCAGTGATAAAACTGTAAAAACAAAAATACAAAAATTACTAAAGCTTATTATGAAATCACTTTAATCAAGTCAATCTAAAACACATTGAAAACACTGCATCACATAAACCAGCACTCTAAAGTCAAACTTGATCTAGTAGATCTGGTGCAGCCATGCCAAATAAAAGCAATATAAAAGGCAAAAACATATAATTCAATCTGATTAAAAGAGACAAATGTATAAGCCAACCTGCGGCGTCAAACAACCACACGCCCAGGTAACGTTCCACCGGAATGCTAATAATAATGCGGCCCTGTATGGAAACCCCACATCAGGACAAACTTATTAAGAGGATCAATTTAAAACAGTTTTCCTCCAAACCTGCCACAACCAGCAAACAGCGTGGGCCCAACACACACCTGGTCATATATACATATACATATATATACATATATATATGTATATATGCATATATACATATATATGTATGTATACATGTACACATGTATATGCATATATATACACACACACACACACACACACACATATATATATATATATATATATATATATATATATATATATATATATATATATGTACTATCTTTCCCCGATGTGTTGGTTCTTGCCCTGTTTGTCTGTCTCGTTTATTACTTCTAGAAATTGTGGAGTACTCACTATTTAGACCAATATTAAACTTTTTAGATTATTACGCAGAGAAATTTCTATTAGTTTCTCTTCGGGAAACTCCTTCTAGCTTATAAACGATAAATTATGGAGTTCTTATAATTATCTTGCAACCCAGAACAGGAATTAGAACAAACTTAGAATCCAGAAAAACAACTTCCAGAACAGGAACATTAGGTTTGCTCTTTCCTTTGGTTTGTTGTTTTGTTTGTATTTTCTTCTAATTCATGTAAAGCACTTTGAACTGCCTTGTTGCTGAAAATGTGCTAAATAATATTACCTTACATTACCTGGTTATCACCTGGTTACGGAACCCCTGGTTGCCACGGCGCCCCCTGATGGTTGTCTTTGGTGTTTCAGGAACTTTGTGGAACAGAACTACGTGGCCCTGAAGAAGGCCAACCCAGACCTTCCCATCCTGATCCGGGAATGTTCTGGGGTCCAGGCCCGGCTCTGGGCCCGATATGGTGAGTAGGCGAGGATCTACGGAGGTCTTACTCTACTGCATTAAGCTCAACCTGGCCTGATGTGTTTGTGCTCAGATTTTGGGAAGGAGAAGAGCGTCTCTGTGGATGACATGTCAGCTGACCAGGTGGCCACCGCCCTGGAGATTCTGGCCCAGTCCAAACATTAAGCCCCGCCTCCTCTGATTCAGCTCTACTTTCTCTATTTTCTCTGTAAATGTGTTGATATGAATAAAGACTCTTGACTCCACAGCTGTGTCTTTACTGGGAGGACAGGGAGGAGTGGTCCAGATTGGTTCTTGATGAACGGGTCAGAACCAGAACAACTGAGTCTTTATGATTTTATAAAACATTTTAAACATAAAATGTTACAGCATCTACTTTCAAAGATTGCTTTATTAAAATAAAATCCTGTAAGATCTTCAGATTATTCATAAATAACCCAAATATGAAAAAATGACCTGTGTTTTCTCCAAGTCAGATTTTAATGTCTGAGTGAAAATAAAACATGTTGAACATCCGAAGAGCCCTGGATGATTCGCAGCAGACCTCCATCTGTGTGAATGAGACCAACAGCTTCACTCCACACTTTATAGATTTTATACTAAAACTCATCCAGATTCATAAGGTCGAACAAAATAGATCAAATTTAACCTACATCTCAGTTTTTAAGCAGGAAAATAAGGAGGTTTTTTTTATTGGCACATTATCCACACAAACAAAAAATCTGAATATGATTCATTTTTGCTTTCAGCACAATAAAACATTTAATACATAAAGATTATACATAAAAGAGCCAAAAAATACATGTACTTTCTATGTTTAGTTGCTTTATTTTATGGTTATTGTAGCTGAACGTCAGAGGTCGTTTATCAGATAATTGAGAGAACTGAAGCAGCAGCAGAACCGCCGGCTGGTCCTGGAGAACCTTCAGCAGAAGAAGCTGCAGTGACTTCTCCAGCCTGCAGGGGGCGATGTTACCCTCCCAGTCTGACGGGAAGAAAGCCCTAAACTGATATTTAAAATAAATTTAATTTCTACGTAATCAGTGTAAAATATTAGTTTTTGGTTTTTATTCATTATTTTGTTTTCTTTCATTATTTTCATATTTCTCGTGTCTTTGCCCGTTGGTGCGCTGCTTTAAACCTCCTGCTGGCGTCGCTGTCCGAATGAAACGGCAGGAAGTGACGCCGGTGCACCTCTACACAGCTTCAGACAAACACAACAAACGGAGCAGCGGAGAAAATCATCTTCATCCTACAGAAAAACAGTTAAACACTGAGACTTATACCGTCCCACCGCCGGGATAAAGCTCCTGTCAACCCGGAGCAGAAAACCAGAAGCCCGCAGCGGAGAACCAGCGACCCGCAGAGATGCCTGAGAGTGAGTCTGTTAGCAAGCTAACTGTCGGTTAGATAGTGTAGCATCCTGTAAGACTGATATCTAGCTAAAAACAAATCTCTATATAATAATATGATTCTGAATTAAACTATAATCCCAGAAACATCTCTGGTTGTTTCAGTTTGTGTCCTTTTATCTCAAAGAGACTGTTAGCTCAGACCGTCACCAGACTCCGCTCTTCTTCTGCCGGTTTGAAGCAGTTTTGTAGTTCAGTTCCTCCTCTTTGTTGCTTCTAAGCTATTTATCAGGTAGAGCTTAAAACTGAGGACTCGCTAATCACATCGGCATATCTCTCAAAATCTGTAGGGCAAATAAGATCAGACAAAAGCAGATTACAGTGTCTGGTTCCGTGCAGACCAGATAAACCGGATTTCTGATCATGATGTAGAACCTCCAGATGTTTGCTCATCGGTCTGGCTTTAGGTCTGAGATCCAGGGCCCGGGTGAGGCGGACCGGGTTCCTTCTGGAGACTCCAGGAAACTTTCCTTCTCTTTGTGAAACGTGAGAGAACGTAAAGGAGGTTGATGAGCTGAGCTCCTCACTTCTTCTCACTCACTTCTCCCTTCCCTGAAGGAGGGTCTCCTACAGGGAGACCTTCCTGTAGGAGCAGAAGACAGGTGATCTCAGGTCATCTCACATGTCTTCTGCTCTGTAGAGCTAGTGGACGCCTCTTATCAAAGGTCAAATGTTTGTCCTGGGACTGTGGGTCGTGTTTGGTCCTCAGCTTCCTGTTGTTTGGAGGTAACATATTGTCTGTCTTGCAGCTGAGAGCTACTCCAACCCTCTGGCCCCCGAGGGCCACGAAGTGGATGACCACCGCTCTGCCGCGCAGTGAGTGCTGCTCACACACATACTGCAACACACATCGTCACTGCTCCTGCTGAAATCTGTGTGTGTCTCCTCAGGTCCAAACTGACCAACGATGACTTCAGGAAGTTGCTGATGACGCCTCGGGCCACACCCACCTCGGCTCCACCCACCAAGTCCAGACATCATGAGTGAGTTGGCTCAGAGAGCAGCAGGAGGTCAAAAGTCAACTGTTTCTGCTGCACCCCTGCTGACGGGAGCCGTGTGTTTATTTCCCAGAATGCCGAGGGACTACAATGAGGACGAGGACCCCGCGGCCAGGAGGAGGAAGAAGAAGAGGTCAGAGGTCACGCTCCAGGCGGGTCAAAATTGATCCATCTGTCCTCAGCTGTCCTCAGCTGTCCCCTGTGTGTCCCCTGTCTGTCCCTCTGCAGCTACTATGCCAAGCTGCGGCAGCAGGAGCTGGAGCGGGAGAGAGAGCTGGCTGAGAAGTACCGGGACCGGGCCCGAGAGCGCCGCGACGGCGTCAACAAGGATTACGAGGAGACAGAGCTCATCAGCACCACAGCCAACTACCGGGCCGTCGGACCCACCGCCGAGGCGTGAGTACTGCTTCTGATCCAGGTCCAGGTTCTGGTTCTGGTCTCTACATATAAACCCGGCGTCTCATAAACCGGATTTCTGATCCAGGGACAAGTCTGCAGCAGAGAAGCGTCGGCAGCTGATCCAGGAGTCCAAGTTCTTGGGTGGTGATATGGAGCACACTCACTTGGTGAAAGGTCTGGACTTCGCTCTGCTGCAGAAGGTCAGGCTGGGGACAAGAGGTCAGGGGTCAGGGAGGGTCTGGTGGGTCGGCTCTGAATGTGTATGTCTTCCAGGTGAGAGCTGAGATCACCAGCAAGGAGAAGGAGGAGGAAGACATGATGGAGAAGGTCCAGAAGGAGACCAAGTAAGACCGGCGAGTCCTGCACGACTAGAGCAGGTCAGAACCGGTTCTGATCTGATCTGGTCTGCTCTGTGTTTGAACAGGAAGGACGTGGAGCCGGAGGAGAAGATCGAGTTCAAGACTCGACTGGGTGAGTCCCCGGAACCAAGGACATGTTCAGAGTTCAACCCAGGAGTCCAACTGCTGCTAGGGGCGATCAAACCCGTTACTAAGGGTTGTTAAACCCATTGCTAGGTGGTCAACCCGGTTGCTAGGGTTGGTATGATTGGTTATAGGTGTAAACCTGGAAGACAGGTTTACATCTACACCCAATCACAGAGATCTTTATTGGTTGTTCCTCTTATGTAATGGCAGTTGGTAACAATTTTATGCAGCATTGGCGCCTCCTGCTGGTGAAGTCCAGACGTCTGTTAACTCTGTCCCAGTAGCTTTGACTTCCTGAGGCTCAGATAACAGCAGGTCAGGTCTTGGCTCTGATTGGCTGAAATGTGAAACAAAGTAAATCAATAAACCCAATGCTCCGCCCCTCTACTCCAACTGAGTAGGGGGGCTTCTTTACTCAAACTGAAGCTCTGCTCCTTTACTGTTAACATCAGCAGCTGTGAAGGCCTGACACGCTGCAGGAATCTGAGGGAACATTCAGAGGGAAATCGTTCTGTAGTTGTAAGAGTGTTTTCCCAAAAGGTGTCACCGGTGGCTGCTGTTAGTCCCATGCTAAAAGTAGCTGCAGTTAGCCTCTTGCTGACAGTAGCTCACAGAAGTTGCCCTTAGCCTCATGCTAAAAGTATCTGCCATTAGCCTCATGTCCATCCTCATGCCCCAGGCAGGAACATTTACCGTGTGGCTTTCCGGTCGGGCGTCCAGGAGAGGAACGAGCTGTTCCTGCCCGGCAGGATGGCCTACGTGGTCGACCTGGACGACGAGTTCACCGACACCGACATCCCCACCACCCTGATCCGCAGCAAGGCCGACTGCCCCAGCATGGAGGTCAGACACCTCCCCATGGAAACACTGCTGTCCCTCTGTGTCCTCACACTGTCCTCTTGCTGTTCCAGGCTCAGACGACTCTCACCACCAACGACATCGTGATCTCCAAGCTGACCCAGATCCTGTCCTACCTGAGACAGGGGACACGGCACAAGAAGATGAAGAAGAAGGATAAAGGTTGGACTCACTTGCAGCCTGTGTCCTCTGGACTTGTCCTCTTCCTAACATGTCTCTGTTTCAGGTAAACTGGATGACAAGCGAGCTCCTGAAGCTGATCTCAGGTGGGTTATCCTCCGCTGTCTCTGTTCCCACTCCCAGCTGTCCGAGTAAAGAGCAAAGATGCTCCTTTTTCAGTATCTTTGACGACATCGGGGACTACATCCCGTCCGGCACGTCCAAACCCAAAGACAAAGAGCGCCACCGGGGTCGAGATGAAGACAGCAAGAGCAGAAGACACGCCTACTTTGAGAAACCGCGCGGAGACGAACACCCGCTGATAGATGTAGACCCGGGTAGGTGTCCCCCACTCTGACCCGGACTGACCAGCTGATGGGTAACCTGTCCATCTGTCTGTCCCCTGTCCTCCAGCTCCTGGGTCGATCAAAGACCAGATTAAGATAATCAATGAGAAGTTTGGAGCAGCAGCCAACCAGTGGCAGAACCAGGAACCATATCCTTCTTTACTGGGACTTCCAGTCTGACTCTGATCCGGTTTTGATCCGGTTCTGAATGGTACCATGAGTCCAGTTTTCAGCCTTAACTGGTGTTTACTGGTTCCCAGAGGAGGGACTCCAGTAAGGAGCAGCTGGGAGATTTCTTTGGAGGATCCAACTCCTATGCAGAGTGTTACCCGGCAACGTGAGACACACACACACACACACACACACACACACACACACACACACATGCTGAGCCAGGTGTGTCCTGACCTGAGGACAAACCACTGTCCCTTCTGATCTGGTGTGTCTCTGCAGGATGGACGACCTGGCGGTGGACAGCGATGAGGAAGTGGACTACAGCAAGATGGACCAGGTGGGTGGTTCTCCCAGCATGCCTTGCTGCTGGTGGCATGGGGTTGGAGGTGATGGCCTGTGGTTCTGTTCCAGGGGAACAAGAAGGGGCCGCTGGGCCGCTGGGACTTCGACACCCAGGAGGAGTACTCTGATTACATGAACAACAAGGAGGCACTGCCCAAGTAGGTCGGCTGTTCCCTCAGCGCTGACTGGCAGGCACCAGGCTGCTGCTGACGCTGATGTTTGTCCCCGCAGGGCCGCCTTCCAGTACGGCATCAAGATGTCTGAAGGCAGGAAGACGCGGCGCTTCAAGGAGACCAATGAGAAGGCGGAGCTGGACCGCCAGTGGAAGAAGATCAGCGCGGTGAGTCTGATGAAGGCTAGAGTCTGGTTGAAGCTCCTTCCCTCTGCTCTGGAGGCTAAACTCTCTGTTGTGATGCAGATCATCGAGAAGAGGAAGAAGATGGAGGCTGATGGGTAACTACTTTCTGTTTACTGCTTCCTGTTCATCGCTTCCTGTTTCCATTCTGATGCATTCCCATTTTCAACTTCCTGTTTACTACTCCCTGTTTGGTGTTTGTCTATAAAATATGATCCGGTTGTTTTTCCAGTGTCGATGTCAAGAGACCCAAGTACTGAAGACCTGCTGAGGTTCTGCTCTCTTACCCGTATTGACCTGTTGCTAGGAACCGTAAATACACAGTTTATTGTCATGGAAACAAAATCTATCCGGATTATTGTGTCTCTTGTTATTGTGATTTCCCAATAAAACTATCAGATCCCAGTTTGTCTCACTCGTTTGACGTTCTGGACCTTCCAGGCTTATGTAGCAGGAGATTGAGACGAGGGATGGACTGAGGAAGGTTCTGGTTCTGGTCTCCAGCGATCCTGAGGCTAGTCCACTCTGGGGCGGTCAGCAGAACTTGGACTGTCTTTCTAAGGTTGTGGAGGTCCAACAGAATTGTTATAATCAGTTCTCTAATGGTTCTGGGCTGGTTCTGAATGAAGTGTAGTATCTGATGTCTTGCAAGGGGCAGTGCTGCTCTGAGCTCAAAGTTCTGGTTCTGGTTCCATAAGCACAAACTGGATCAAAGTTCACAGAAAGTTCTTTATTTATTTACTCAAATCAGCAGCTGTTTGAGTTCTGATTGGTTCTGGTCTCATGACGTTCTGATTGTGAGCTTGTTAAGGCGAACCAGCTCATTAGCACAACAAGTTTCTGTTTATTAGTGGCTGAATATGGATCTGAGCGGTATCCATATTCAGATACATATAGATTGTTATGGTCTGGCTCTAGAACCATAAATAAAGCGAAGCAGCACATGGGGTAACTTAAAATTAGACTTAACAAAAATCATGACTGGCTGGAGAAACGAGGGCAAGGAGAGGGAGAAAGGGGAGAGAGCAACAAATAGAGAGACAACGGGCGGTTTGAGCGAGAGACAGATGTGCATCTTAAGCTGGATCTCAAGTTCTGGACAGCTGCCTCCATTTCCAATCAGGAGCTTTGAAATGAAACAGAAGTTAGAACAGTGGTGTCCAAACAGGGTCCTGGAGGTCCAGCATCCTGCAAGTTCTAGTTTTCTCCCTGGTGGTAGCAACAACCTTCTCAGCATGTCAGTGTTCTTCTTAGGCCTTCTAATGACCTGTCATTGGATACAGGTGAGTTAAACCAGGGAGAGAAATAAAACATGCAGGATGCCGGACTGACTTTGGACACCCCTGAGTTAGAGAGACTCAGAGGACAGGGTTTGGCCCGTGACAGTATATGTAATGGCCTAAATGAAAACATAAAAGACAATTGATATAGATTCGTTAATCATATCTGTATAATCCCCTTGGGGGGTTATTTACAGTGATTACTTGTAGGTTAATAATTGTTTAATTTCTATTTTGTTTCTTTGTATTTACTTTTCTAAGTTAGAAATGTGGGTCAATATTCTACAGGAACTGGTACAGGACCAGCATGCACTGGGTTGAACCCATTGTTATTTACCAAAGCAGGAAAAGCAGCAGGAAACAATGAAAGGTTTTATCTTTATTTGCTTGCCAAACTGGAAACATTAAACAGTAAAAAAAAACAAAAAAAAAAACGTCCAATTTTCGGATATCGGACTTCTCTTGCAGCCCTGCGACAGACTGGCGACCTGTCCAGGATGAACCCCGCCTCTCGCCCGAAACATTCGCTGGAGATAGGCACCAGCACCTCTCCCGATTCCACTAGGGACAAGAGTGTACAGAAAACGGATGGATGGATGGACTTGGCTGCGTTGAAGACATCAGCTCGGTGCAGCAGTGGCTCAGTGATTTAACTTTTACAGGATGTTTGGTTTGACGAAGAGTCGCCACGACACACACAGAGAGGCTTCTACGGATTACAAATCCAGTATTACACACGCACGGGTATTTTGAGACTATTTTATCTCCATAGACAAACAGTTATATTAATATAATTGGCGCATCCACCCATGCTGACTGGATTTAATGACGTCAGTCAACAGTTAGGGTTCAAGCTTTAAATATATATATTTTTAGAGCAACTCTGCACTGGTAGTAGGCAGCCATATTCTCCCTGTATTGTACCTGAAACACATGAAAAAAAAAGCTCTAAAAATAAACAATGAACACGTTTCCTCCTGGTCACATGATCGTGTTTTTTCTGCCAACATGGCTACCGAGGACCTGCCGTCTGATTTTGACATCGTCATTTTGGGCACAGGTAGGAGCTAACCTGGATGTTAAGACGTAATCTGGCTTGGGTCTTGTGTCGGAATGAGTTCTGGTTCCGGCTCGATCCAAACCATCTCCAAAGACCGATGTAAACCAGTATGAACCAGACCAGGAGCTGGACTTAGCCAAGCCGTTAGCTATAGGCTAACAGTCAATCCATTTTCAATGACAGCGGCTAGCAGCTGACGGTTAGCTGCTAGATGGAAGAAGTAAGATAAACACTACTACTACTAATAATAATAATAACAACAACAATAATAATAATGTTAATTGTAATAGTAATAATGGATTAATAAGGTTGTAAATGACAAGAAAGAAGAGAAGCAGAAAAGGACTACAAATCTGAGGTAGCTTTAGCTAGCTGAGGCTAGCAGCTGCTCAGGCTGGTGGGTGTGTCAGATCATCGGTAGTAAACAATGTTTATGGTCAGCAGCACATCAATAATCACTTTTTTATTATCATTGCTCCTCTTTATCAGAACTGAATCGCTGATTGGTTCCAGATTGATCAGAATAAGAACCTGGACCAGAACCAGAATCCCCAGACTCAGCAGAACACCAGTGTGGTAACCACTGTTTAAACTGAACCACACTACAGAACTCTCCACGTGACAGTTGTCATGTGGAGGGTTCTGTAGAAACCCGGTTGTGTTCCTGGAGGTTCTGATGTGAAGGTTCTGCTGGGTCTAATAAAGTTCTGGTCCAGACTCTGCTGGTTTTGTTCAGCAGAACCCAGATGTTCTCCTCTTCAGAAAGAAGCTTGCTGCTCTGAGGCGTTCACCAACACGCCTGATTTAAAACATCTTCAGTTGTTTTTACTCCAGAGAAAAAGTTTATTTTACTGTTTATATTAATATGATAAGCAACCAAGCTGCACAGAGACTGAGCCCTGTACTTTGACTAGGACACCAGGGAGGTCTGTGGGGATTGTGTGCTATGTGGTTCTTGGTCCGGAAGGAGAAGAACTGAGGCGGGCCTCCTTTATCCCCTCCTGTCATTGATTCTGAATGTTAGATGATGAATCTGTATCGGTTATTGATTGATCAGGTTTGGCTGAGTCAGTGGTGGCAGCTGCCTGTTCGAGGGTCGGACAGCGAGTTCTCCACCTGGACAGGTGAGCTCCGGCCTGCCTTAGGTCAATTTCTACTTAATGATCAATCAGGTCATTGATCATCACCAATAATATCACCTGGGAGGGCTTTTATTGTGAAAGGCGTCTGTTTGTGTCCTCAGGAGGAGCTACTATGCCGCCAACTGGGCTAGCTTCACCTTCAATGGCCTGCTCACCTGGATCCAGGAGCAGAATGTGAGATTATTGGTTATTGATCATCTGATCAGTGATTATTGATCTCCAGCTGATTGATCTGTGTGTCTTGGTAGGAGGAGCCAAAGCCAGAGGAGGTCAGGGATTGGTCAGGTCTAATAGAGGAAGGGGAGGAGCTAATTCACCTGACACAGGCAGACTCAGCCTCCATCACCAACCTGCAGGTGTTCAGCTACGCCAGGTAAGCTCCGCCCCCTGTCCCTACCTGTGGGCTGTGACATCTTGTGAGCTGTTTACATCTCCCCAGTGAGGAAGAGGAGGAGGAAGCTGCAAACACCACAGAAGAAGAGAAAGCAGCTGATGAAGGAGCGGTTAAAGAGTCGTCAGAGACAGAATCTGCAGGTGGGACCTCAACGATACTCGTTACCTGTTATTGATCAGTCTCTGCATTAACGACTCACATGTTCAGGCTCAAAGGAGGAAGAGGAGGAAGAGGAGGGAGCTGGGGAGGAAGAGGTGCAGGTGAGGAAGACTCAGCACATTAACCAAGTCTGATCATGTGACACTAACTGTCATCAACCATTCACAGCCCATTCAGGCAGAAGGGGAGGAGCCAGAGGCTGACCAGCCCCGTCCCTCTTCTCCTGGCCAATCAGAGCCGAGCAGGAAGAAGATCAGTTACGCCCAGCTGGTGAAGGAAGGCCGGAGGTTCAACATCGACCTGGTCTCCAAGGTAAATGCAGCAGTGATGTCATCATCTGGACAGCAGCAGTACCAGCTGATGATGTGACACACTAAGCCCCTCCCACTCCTCTTCAGCTCTTGTTTTCTCGTGGCTCATTGGTCGATCTGCTCATCAAGTCCAACGTCAGCCGCTACGCCGAGTTCAAGAACGTCACCAGGATCCTCACCTATCGTCACGGCAACATAGAGCAGGTTGGTTTTTGGTCTGCCGCCCACCTGCCAGTCTCTCTGCTGACCTCTGACCTCTGACCCCTGCCAGGTGCCATGCAGCAGAGCAGATGTGTTTGCGAGTCGCCAGCTGTCAGTAGTGGAAAAGAGGAAGTTGATGCGCTTCTTGACTTCCTGTGTGGATGAGACGGAGGAGCAGACAGGTGACTACTATCTGTCCTCCTGATGACATCATCAGCTGTTTAGCCTGAGGCATTATGGGTGATGCATTCTTCTTCCTTCAGCATACCACGGTCGGCCATATTTGGAGTTTCTGCAGGACCAGCAGCTGGGGGACAATCTGCAGCACTTCCTGCTTCACTCCATCGCCATGGTAGCCGACGACACACCCACAGAGGAAGGTCTTGGCTCAACACGCCACTTTTTGCGTAGCCTGGGTCGCTATGGCAACACTCCCTTCCTGTTTCCTGTGTACGGCCTTGGAGAGATCCCCCAGTGCTTCTGCAGGTGAGAACTAGCTGTTCCCATGACGACGACGCCAAAGGTGCTGGTTCTGCTTGATGTTAAAGTTCTGGCCCGACCCGGTTTGGTCTTAGGACAGATCAGCTGAGAGGTTCTGGTTCTGTTGGGCTGGGTTTGATCAGCTGGGACTGCCTCCAACCACAAGCTGGACGGTGTTTGTTTGCAGGTGTAACATAAATCATCAGTGGGATATTACAGTAGATAGGGGGCGTGGCTAGACAGACGGCTACCTCTGATTGGAAGGCATTAGAAGCCAGTAGAACAGTGGTTCTGACGCTCTGACCCGGTGTCGTTGCAGGATGAGCGCCGTGTTCGGAGGGATCTACTGCCTCAGACATTCTGTCCACTGTCTCATCGTGGACCGAGATGCCAACAGGTAACCATGGTAAACTGCACCAACCAAAGCTACGGAACGGTTTGGACCGGTAGACGTCCGTTTTGGTCAAAACCAGCATGTTCGGCAGTGTTCGGTACTGCTCCTGCCTGCTTTTACCCGGTTCTCTAAGAGTGGACCTGGTTTGACCTTTGACCCGACTCACCTGTATCATTGATGAACCTCGGGTCCAATCAGAACCACTCAGAAGTCAAATGTCAACCCAGTTCTGCTCCATGAGGGTGCAGAGGGGAAGAGGTCAAAGGGCACAACCCCATCCAAATGGACCATGGTTCTGGTTCTGGTTCAACTGACGCTTTGTAACATCACTTCCTGTTGCAGGTGCAAGGCCGTGATCGACAGCCGAGGACAGCGAATAAGCTGTAGCCACATTGTCATGGAGACCAGTTACCTGGACAGGAGCAAGGTGGCCACGCCCCCCAGGTGAGTTCAGTGAGACCATAGAGCACCTGGTGATGAAGGTGGTGATGAAGATGATGATGATGATGGCGTGTGTCTCCAGGTTCCTGAGCCGAGCTGTCCTCATCACCGACTCCTCAGTCCTTCCCTCAGAGTCGAATCAGCAGGTAACCCCCATCAGAGGGCAATCCCCAAACCCCCCACCCCACATCAGTAGGTAACCCCCTAATAGGGAGGTGGGGAGGTAACCTCTCCTCACCCCCCCATTAGCAGGTAACCCCGCCCCACATCTTTATTGGAGCAGTAAACTGGAAGTAGGAGCTTAGCCATCTCCCCTGTGTGTGTGCAGATCTCCATGGTAACGGTTCCCCCCGAAGGAGGAAGTCCTGCAGTGAAGATGGTGGAGCTCAGCCCGTCCTCCATGACCTGCATCTCTGGAACCTGTGAGTGGGCGGGGCTTCCTCAGGTTGCCATAGAGATAGCCACAGGCTCTAATTGGTTTCCTGTTTCAGATCTGGTCCACCTAACCTGTCGGTCGGTTGGCTCCGCCCACCAGGACCTGTCGCCATTGGTAACCAGGATGTTCAGAACCACAGAGTCTCAGGAGGAAGGTGAGAAGCAGAACCGACCCGGTTCTGACCAATCAGAGCAGAGGAGGAGGAGCCAATACAGTTCCAGTTCCCTCCTCTTCTTCTGTGGTGTAATGGCCATTTGGTGTTAATGAGGAAGGCCTCTGGCACCGCCAAGTTTGCCCGGCCTCCCCTGGCCCCATCCTCTGATGTTGTCCCTCTGTCCCCAGACCGGCGTCCCTCTGTCCTCTGGAGTCTGTACTTCAACATGGCGGAAGGCATGGCGTCGCAGGTCGAAGGTCAGCCGCTGCCTTCTAACGTCCACATTTGCCACGGTCCAGACAGTGCTCTGGGACATGAAGACGCTGTCCAACAGGTGAGACATCTAGGGTCACCTGGTCTTCACAGGTGGTACTGCATTCAGGGTCATCATGGCCTCCAGCTCTTCTTCTTCTGCTGTTTTCAGGCGGCATCCATCTTCCAGAGGATCCTCCCAGAGGAGGAGTTCTGTCCTCCGGCGCCCAACCCAGAGGACATTGTCTACGATGGAGACAACACGTCCACTGGAGAGGACAGGGGAGACATGGGCCAAGACGATGAGCAGAACCCAGAGCAGAACCAGGAAAACCCAGACCCAGAGCAGAACCAGGAGTACAGGAACCAGAACCAGAACCAGGAGAACCCAGACCCAGAGCAGAACCAGAACCAGGGGAACTCAGAGCTGCAGAGCGTTGGACCTGAGGAACGTCCATCTTCATCCTGAAATCTTCCAGAACCAGCACCGGGTCAAACTTTCTGCTGGTTTACTTTGTTCTGTTTCAATGTTTTGTCTCAATAAAGTTTCATTATGAATCCAGACGCTTCCTTCCACAGTCCAAAAACATGATGGTTAGGTTAATCTGTCTTTCTAAATTCTAGGTGTGAGTGCGTGAGTGTGTGTGTGTGTGTGTGTGTGTGTGTGTGTGTGTGTGTGTGTGTGTGTGTGTGTGTGAATGGTTGTTTGTCTTGTATGTCTCTGTGTTGCCCTGCGACAGACTGGCGAGCTGTCCAGGGTGACCCCGCCTCTCGGGGACGCAGCTGGAGAGGAACCAGCACCTCCCGACCCCACTAGGGACAAGGGTGTTAGAAAATGGATGGATGGATGGATGGATAAAATAAAATAGCCGCAACGCGCCTGCGCAGCTGTACAGTGTGCTCACGGGAAGTGACGAAGCGAAAGTAAATCCCTTCAGAAAGTTCCCTCAGCTGCGGCTTCTAAGTTGTGCGAATCGTTTTACCTGAACAGGTGAGTCCGGTCTGGTTCGGTTGTGATGTCAGAGTTCCGAACCTGCACGGAGCTGTTCGGCTTGGGTGGGGTCTGGACCTGAGCTCGGTACCAGCCTGGTTCTGGAGCTGCAGCTCAGGCAGTTGTAGGTTCTGCTCTCTGATTGGAATGAGTGGGATCTTGAGTAGAGCAGGTTTGGGTTCGGGTCTGGACCAGAATCACAACTAACAGCTGATTTCTGCTCCGGTTCTGTAGCTTCACTACCTGGACCGGGATGGGTGAGACCTGAGGGAGAGGAAGAGGAGGCTACCTGACTCATCGGTCCCGGTCCCGCTGCGTCGGTCCATCATGGTTCCGATGGTTCTGTTACGGCTCTCACCACCAGTAGAACTCTAACCCTATCCATTCAGACCGTCCAGCATGCACGGTAAGCTAGAAGGGCTATGATTCAGTAAAAAGTTATTTATAAACTAATAATTTAGTCAGTTTGTCTTAAATATCTAAAGATTAATTCAGAATCAGCCAGTATGTTGGACCTTAAAGCTGCAGACACTTACTTACTGTTTACAACTTTTTTATTATTGGACAAATTATCTAATGTATGAAATAGCTCCCCCTTCAGTTCTGGAGAGTCTCCAACTCTCCCAGTTACGACTTGTAAGGCCAACTTTGTGTTTTAATATGACAAGTCCTGGCATTTCAATATGGCTGCTCCCAGCATCTGCAGCAGTGTTGGTTTTAGTTCCCTGCAGCAGACAGATCAAGGCTTTTATTGGCTCTAAAACCTTGGTTTTTATTGGCCTTTATTTGATAGTGAAATGACAGAAAAGTGGGTAATGAGAGAAGGGGGTAGACATGTGGCAAAGCTCACCATGCCAGAAATCAAAACTGCAATGGCCGCCTGCAGGTCTAAGGCCTCCTTATGTGGGTTGTGCTTAACCCCTGCATCACCACAGCACCCCATGATGAACGTTCTCTGTCCTGCAGGACCTTCAGCCATGGAACCAGAACCGGACCTGACCATCGTCTTGCTGGGGAACTCTGGCGTGGGGAAGAGCGCGTCGGGGAACACCATCCTAGGCCGTGCGGCGTTCATGTCACGGGCATCCTTCAGTCCCAGCAGCATCCCTGTTAGACAGGAAGCGGGTTGGGTCTTTGGGACGCAGGTCCGGGTCGTGGACACAGCCGGGATCCTGGAGTTCGAGGAGCAGATCCGGTCCTGCTGCCGGGAAGTTCAGCGGACCAGTCGTGCCCACCTGTTCCTGCTGGTTCTGAAGCTAGACCGCTTCACCCAGGAGCAGAAACAGGCGGTTGAGGCATCCCTCAGGGCAGTCGGGGAGCAAGACTTCAACCGCTGCTTCCTGCTCTTCACCCACGGAGACGCCTTGAAGGACGCCTCGTTAAGGGACGCCGCTTTGTTAAAGGACGCTGCCTCGTTAAGGGACACCGCCTCGTTAAGGGATGCCGCCCTGAGGAACTTTGTGTTCAGGGACGAGCAGAGCTCACTGCCGGAGGTGGCTCAGAGGTTCTGTGGGAGGATGCACCTGTTCAACAATGAGGATGGAGGAGGACAGCAGGTCCAGGAGCTGCTGGACAAGGCTGGACACCTGCTGCTACCTACAGGTAAAGAGCTGACAAGCTAATTAGATAACCAGCTATCAAGCTAATTAGATAACGAGCTAACAAGTTAATTAGATAGCCAACTAACGAGGTGGTGTCATGCAATATTGACTTTATATTGTGTTCTAATGTTTTTCTCTGCAGTGTTTCTTTGATTCTTTCATTTTTGAGAAATCCTTTAATCTCCATGGCAACCATTCAGCTGTGCAAAATGCCTGGCTGGACCTACCGCCGCCTTCGAGGCGCAGCTCCTCCCTCCCTCAGTTCCTTCAGACTAGCCAGCAGCAATTAGCAAACAGCTGGTGGAACTGCAGAGCTCATTATAGGAACTGCTGCTCAAAGCAACAATGGTTTTAATAGTAAAGGGTTAACAGAGGAGCTTGGGATGACTTTCTGGAGGCGGAGCTTCAGAAAGAGCAGGAATTTTTTAAAGAGACAGATGCACAATTTCAAGGCATTAAATCAGAAAGTAAAATTTCTATTATGAAGGATTTTTTATAACAACTGAAGATAAAATGGAAAACATGGTACTGGCCCTTTAAGGAGACAGCAAGTGGTCCACTGGCTCTGTTGGGTCGATTGCTCTGTTTGTTATTCAAACTGGTTTAAACTGGAAGGGTGTGAATACTTTTCTCCCCACTTTCTCTGGTCCTGCAGAAACTTCCAGTGACGGGACGGACCGGGTCGTGGGTTCTGATGGTCCACATGGTTCTGCTGGTTCTAATGGTTTTGCTGGTTCCGCCGCCCCGCTGAGGGACAGGAGGATCGTCCTGATTGGACCAGCTGGTTCTGGAAAGAGTTCTGCTGGGAACACTCTGCTCGGGTCCCGGTGCTTTGAACCAAACTCGGATTTTGCCGGAGTGCGGTCAGACCCGGAGTGCAGTTCTGCAGAGGTGGGCCGGGTCCAGCTCACTGTGGTGGATTCGGCTGGACTGCCGGAGGAGGTTCTGACCCTGAACCGACTGGTTATGGAACTCCGGGCCCGGATGTACCTGGCGGAACCGGGACCTCATGTACTGGTTCTGGTGCTGAAAATCGGCCGGCTGAGCTACGGTTCCATTCAGCTGCTCCGCCTGCTGACCCGGCTGCTGGACCAGAACCAGAACCTGGCCCGGCATGCTGCGGTTCTGTTCACCCACGGAGACGCCCTGTGGGGGCGGAGCCTGACGGACCGGGTCCAGGCCAGCAGCTGCGTGTCGGACCTGCTGACCCGCTGCGGCGGCAGGCACGCGGTTTTGGATAACACTCAGAAACGGGACCAAGTCCAGGTGGACCAGTTCCTACGCCTGCTGGACCAGATGGTCCAAGAGAACTCGGGCCGGTTCTTGAGCACAGCTGACTGGAACCGGCCACCCGATCCGGGTCAGACGTTCTGGAGCAGACTGAGAAGATCGGGTCTGCTCAGGGTTCTGTCTGCACTCGGGTCGGTCCAGATTTTGCTGGTCAATAACCAGAACTATCGGTTCTACTGCTGACCCACAGACATGGGACCAGGCCCAGTCCTGGTTCTGGTCCTGGCTCCTGGAGCATTCTCTGTTTCAGGACCAGTCCTGTCGAACCGGACCGGGTCTGTCCAGGTTCTGCTGCTGAGCCAGAGACAACAGTTTTTATTTTTCTGCAGAACAAAATGTTTCTGTTTTTTTATTTTTGTATTTTTGGTTAATTTTCTAATAAATTTCTAAAATTTCATAAATCTGGATTTGTATTGTGGTCATTATTCACATCCCCCAGTTGGCAGCATCAGGATACGGGAAGCTATTGCTAAGCTAGTCTGTAGTTTCAGTGTTTTGCTGCCATGTTATCTTACTGTTAGCTTGCTGTTCACCCCACACTACCCAGAATCCCTTTCTACTTTCTGTTGAAGGTTTCTAAGTTTCCTTTGCAGCAGACAACTTAATCACTTTTCTCTCTGATACTTTCTCCTACTGCTCTACAGTTATTAAACCGAATGTTCAGATTAAGAACCAGTCTGGCCCAGAACTGGTTCATGGCTCCACCAGCAGGGGGAGACACCACCTACTTTCTGCTGAAGATTTTTGGTCCAGTCAGTTCTCACTGGGTTCATCTAGAGGGACGCCGCTCCTGCACATGCCTGGTCCTGAAATCCTACCAGAACCTGACCTTGATCCAAAACCTGATCTTGAGCCAGGTCTGGACCAGAACCGGACCAGAATCCTCCAGGAGCAGCAGCAGCTCGGTTCTGCTCTCACTTCCTGCTTGGTTCACTTTGGCTCCACTTTGAGTCGGATCTGCAGCGATTCGCGTCGACCAACAACTCTCAGGTAGGAAGAGCCGCTACGGGTCACAACCAGTACAGGTCAGAACCAGTACAAGAACACACTAGGAATAAAGTAACATCCATAGTAAAAATATTAGTATGACGGTTTATGCTGGGGGTTCTAGAGGGGTGTGACCTCTGACCTCTGGGTCCATGGTGGTCTCTGGGGTAGTGGCTTTCCACTCAGGGCTCTGGATTTGGGGGCAACTGGTGAACATTATTATGGCCTTACAGCCTTATAGGCACACACAATCAGTCTCAGGCTGCGGTTTGCAGTAAATGCATCAGCTGTTAGCGTGAAGCGTGTTTGTTTCGCTGAGATCCTATTATTAAACACGCCGTTAGCTGTTCTGGTTTCTGTTTTTCTCCTTTTTTTGCAAGTTCAGAAGCAGATCTAAGGGTTTAGCACCTCGTTACAGTAAACACCTGCTGCCCTCCAGACCAGTCAGGTCTGCTGGTTTTGATCTGTATCTAGAACCAAACACAGAGAAGCAGCATTCAGTTTCTTTGCACCACAAATCTGGAACAAACTTCCAGAAAACAGAAAAACTGACGAAACCCTGAGTTAATTTAAGCCCAGAAACCTGGTTAGAGTTGCTTTGATTATTGATGACTAGAACTCTGATCAATACAATAGAAAATGATTCTGATGATGGCGTTTGAGATCATGTCTGATGTGTTTGTGAAGTAAATGAGGTTAAAGCGGCTCTTCCACCGAAGCTCCACCAAACGAGTGGCGACGCCTTGTTTGTCTGCTGCGTGGGTGGAGGATGTGAATCTGGTCTAGCTAGAAATCATGTGACCCAAACCCACTCTGACCACTGACTCGCATTTCCTCTCCACAGATCAGCGCGGAGAGGGGCGGAGCCAGCTTTCGCACCATGTTGCCCTGGGTGACGATCCTGATTGTGATGATGATGATGAAGAGAAACAGTTAGTAACCTTTCATTGTTCTCACCAGAACCAGAACCACATGGCTCATGATGGTTTCACCCGCAGGATTTGATTAAACAACACAGGCGTACCAGTGGTTGGCCTTAACCAAAGTCATAAATACCATCAATATCCTTCAGATATAATCAAATAAACTTGATATAAAGTTAAAATCAGATGGGGGTTTTTAAACCTCAGAATCAGGTCACTCAGACTGTGGAGGAAAACAGCTGCTAATGCACTAAAAGCAGAGGTCATTTTTAGCACTTTATCTAATTTTGAAAACATTTAGCATGCTTGGCTTCCCTTAAATTTATTCTACAGCAGAAATTCACTTGGTTGTTTGTAAACTTTCAGTCAAATGAAATTCAACATCTGTGTTGAAGTTTTGTTTTTGACTGTAAAGAATCCTTCAGGTAGTTAGCCGTGTATATTCATGCTCTTGTTTTGAAGGGGGCGAACACTGTTTTTGTTTCCTCTCCACATGTTATTTTTGCTTCCATGGGAAAAATTCTAAGGCTGCAATAAACGAACAAATAAAAAATACAAACGGCTAGGATATTTAAATATTTAAATACAAAAATTATTTGAGGAAAGGTTGTTGTTCCTGGGCAGCAGCAGGAAGTTCACCTCTGCTGTAACTTGTGAACAGAATGTGGGAGGAAATGATTCAAAGACTTGAAGGATGTGAAACTTTAAATCCGGTTGATGCAAATGTGATAAACCTTCAATAACTGATCCATCACATGTTCTCTGTTTGTGACCTCTGTCCTCAGCTGTCTCTGCTGACATTACCAACGTAACTAGAATCAGCGGCGAGAGCCTCAAGCTGTCGCCTGACATCAGAAGAGGGCGTATGGGGACTGAACTGCTATTCAGGTGGACCCACCCCCACCTGCTGCTGGACAACCGGAAAACTAAATGTCACCACGGCCGCTGTGAGCTGCTGGAGGATGGGTCGCTGAGCTTCAGCAGAGTCCAGTCAGAGGACTCTGGAGTGTACAGGCTGGAGGTCTACAACCAACAGGGGCGTAGGCAACACCACCAGCTGTTCCACTTGCAGGTGGAACACCTGAAAGAGGAAGGTGAGTCCAGAAAACACCATCAGCCTCCATAAACACCATCAGCTACACCCTGAGGTTCTACCTTCACCAGAACCACCCGCAACAAAACCTATGGCACCAGGTTAAGGCCAAATGTAAGACTATTCCTCAGCCAGCGGGGCTGCTTACCTCTCTTTGGAGTAAATACATCCTAAAACCACCCATTTGATTATTGGTTGTTGATTAATAATTAATGATTATTGATTAATGATTGATAGGCCAACACTGGGAACTGAGCAACCAGCGCCAGCCAATGAGAAGGAGAGCACTAGCTAGCTTTGTAGAGGCAAATGACTATGATGCTTAGCTGGTCACCTGTAGCCATTTCTGTCTGTACGTAAAGTTTGACAAAGGATCATAAATGTTAAACGTTCTCTACGTGTGCAGGTCCTTTTCAGGTCCACAGGGCACGCTACATTTACCCATTCACACACTGACGGGGGCAAGCAACACACGGTAGCCAGAGCCTGTCCAATGCTAACCCATTGCCAACTCCACCCTATCCTTTGCTAACGCTAGTATATTCATTACTAACTCTATATCCAATGAAAAAACTAGCCTATCCAATGCTAACATTAGCTTATCCAGTGGTACCACTAGCTCATCCAATGCTAACACTAGCCTATCCAATGCTAACATTAACCTATCCAATGCTAACATTAGCCTATCCAATTCTAGCTCCAGCCTATCCAATTCTAACTCCAGCCTATCCAATGCTAACTGTAACCTATAAACACTAAAGATCTTCCACTGCAGGTCATTAGCATCAGAGGCCAAGCAGCCTGAATATGGTCACCCTCTCCAAAGCTAATGCAGTCCTCTGGTTTCTGTTGTCGGCCTATCATCACTTATCAGCAGCGTCAGAATGGTGATAGCCTCCTGCTTCCAGGTCGTAGCTGTGACCATCCACCCATCTCTGTGTCCTCAGAAAGCAGCCAGTCCTGGAAGACCGCCATAGTCTGCTCACTCCTCCTGCTGCTAATCCTGCTGCTCCTCATCATCTCCTTCCTCCTGTGGAAGAGGAAGCTTCTCAGGTCCAGGACTTCAGGTGCAGCAGCAGGTCAGAGGAAGGCGGAGCCAACAGGTGTTCTCTTCAACCATAACATGCCTGCAGTCACTGACTACCTGTTCTCCAGGTGAAAGGGAGACCCAGATCTACATGGAGATGCGTGGTAACCATGGCGACAAGGACCAAGAGGAGGGGGAAAAGAAGGAGGAAGAAGCTATTTATGGTAAAAACATGACCTCTGACCTCTGAGTTGGTCTGCAGCTGAAGTTCTCCCTGTTCTCCACAGTTCCCTGTTATCCTGGAGTTCCTGCTGAGCCGGTTGAGAACGTCTATGTCTGACGGCCAATCAGGGAGCTGCGTTGTGGGGCCGGCCAATCAGGGCGCTGCAGGGCTAGCCACTGTGGGGCTCTGATTGGCTTTGATAAACTGATAAACTGTTTTCCTTTCTACCAAATAAAAATAATAATTAAACCAGACTTTGATGTTAGAACCTGCTGACATCTTTCTCTTCAGGTCCGGCCTGGTTCCTGTCAGACAGAGCCAGGTCCGTTCCAGCTTTTTCTGCTTGGTTCTGCTTCATGGACTCAAGACCAGAACTGGATAAGGACTCTGATCATAAACCAGCTCCAGGTCCAAATGATCCCAGAGTCCTGAAGGTCCTGGAGGCCCGCCCTGTGACCCAGGAGAAGGTTCTGGTGATGTTACACATCCAAACCAGCTCATCATCAGGCCACAGGAAACCGGTGGAGATCTGATTTCCGGAACAGGAAGTGGTTTTAGAATAAAGGTCACCAGAACTGTTGTCACAGTGATACATCTCAAAGATGACTTGTTAACTTGAGGAAGTGACCTGGAACTCAGAGCTTCACCTGGTGCCAGAGATCCTATTCCAGTCATGATATTACATTAAAGTACTATGTATTGGAGCTACTCCTCAATAAAGATTATCTAGTTACTGAAGTAACTGAGTAAATGTAACAAATTAACAAATTGTGTAGAGGACAGAGGGTGAGTGAATAAAACCCTTAAGGAATGAAAAGACTTTCTGAGAACGAAACAGGAAGCCGACAAACATTCATGAGCTCAGAAAATCCTCCAGATCACCTCCAGCAGATTAAAGATGGCCGCCATGAAGACCGCAGGTCAGCAAGACGCCATCATGGTGGACATGGACTCTGTCCTCAAAGGAAGACAATCAGCATACAGGCAGACGACCAGCAGCTTTTGGATCACCCCTCCTTCAGGTGAGCCTGGTACTGAAGGAAGTCCAGAAGTTCTGGTATGAACCCGGTTCATGTACTGGGCCATAGGAAAACAGTTCTGATGTCCTCCAGTGAGCAGAACCAGAGCAGCGGTTCTGTGGGCCACCTCCATGGTTAAGACAGCAGTAAAGACACAGAGCCACCCAGCAGGGGGCGCCACAGTAGACACAAGGCTTTTATTTTTCGATTCAGTGGGATTACATGAAATTGGATCAGAACCAACACCCAGAGGACAGAAATAGGTCGTACTTTAAAAAAAGATTCTGATGATCAGAAAATATGCAGGCATTAAAATCAGAGAAACTTAATCACAGGAAGGTGATCTGCTCCTCTTCATCATCCTTTTCTGCTTTGTCTTCATCTTTCCGGTCGGGAGTCTGCACACAGATTGGATCAGAACCATGAGCATCACCTTCAGCCTCACGTCCACCAGCAACAGCCAATCAGAGCTCATGTTTACTCAACACACCTGGACCATTCCTCGACACAAAGGATTTGCGTTACTGCCATCTAGTGGTCAGATTTTTGTCAGGTTATTATGATTCCTTACAGCCTTTCTCAAATTGTGGTCCCCCCGGACCGTTGGTGGTCTGCGGGCGCCCCCTAGTGGTCCGCGAGGTGCTGCATGTAAACGACGGTTTATTTGGCGTGACGTCAGCTCAAAGTGCGACGGTACAGCTAACTTACCAAAGGACTGCGTTAAAAAATAATAATGGAAAACTGGTTTTAAACCGTGTCACACACAAATCAACTCCAGGAATATTATATGATCAGAGGAAGCTAAGTCACAGCTGTTGAGTGTTGATGTGTCATTCACTAGCGACTGGATTCCTTTGAACGGTAGGAATCGCTCCAGGTAGTCAGAACTGTTCTTTGTTTTTCTAACTTTACTTGGTAATGAATGATGCTCTGCTTTCTGGTCAACACCTATTGTAATTTTTATTGAATTAAAAATTATTACATTGAATTAAATAAAAACAACTGATGGAAATGGGTGATGATATATAATGAATTTTATATTTTACGGTGCAGAAAATATTTTTTATTTCTGTTAAAGCAACTCAAATCTATTTTTCTTTAATTGTGCTTCTGAATCACAAATAGCTCTAAATTTTATTAATGTACATAACACTTGGTAATAATTACCAACTTTTTTAATTTTATTTTTGTGTTGGACATCATTGGAAAGCTTAGACACTTTAATACTCAGTAAATAACTCAAAATACCCAAGTAGATGTGTTCATGGCTTTGTCATGGGCAGTTACATTTACCAAACAGCACCTCTCCTTTTATTAAGATGAACAAAGAAAACCATAATATGTGAGTTAAGAGACTATTTTCATTTCAGGTTGCATCATATATTAAGTTGTGTAATTATCGCGGGGGCAATTTCAGATTAGGTGGTCCATGACAGCTTGCTAAATGGGTTAACTGGTCCTCAGCCTGATAAAGTTTGAGAAACACTGGATTAAAGGCAGTGGAGGCCCCCAGGAAAGACCCAGGACACGCTGGAGGGACTATGTCTCTCGGCTGGCCTGGGAACGCCTTGGGATTCCTCCAGAGGAGCTGGAACAAGTGGCTGTAGAGAGGGAAGTCTGGGCCTCCCTTCTGAAGCTGCTACCCCCGCGACCCGACCGCGGATAAGCAGAAGAAAATGGATGGATGGATGGATGGATGGATGGAGATTAATTTCCTATCTGTTATCTGAATTTTCAGTATAATTGTAAATAAAGTCAGGCAGTGAAGGGACATCAACAACGAATCAAAGCTACATAAGAGTCAATGGTGAAAATCTACAGTAATTTGTAAATATTACTTTTCTTTTCTGTTTTATATTGTAATTCTTTCACCTTTCCTGCCTAAACCGTTAGCTGGGCTGTGGCTCAGGCTGGAACTATCGAGCTAATCCCAGAGCCAATCCCAGAGCTAATCCCAGAGCCAGGCAAAGAGCTAATCCCAGAGCTCAAAGCGGCTAACGATGTTCCGACCGCTGTCAGTTCTTGTTCTGTTAGACACAAGTAGCTATCTGATGGCTAACAGTTAGCTTACAGATGGCTAACGATTATATTACCGGTAGCTAACAGGTAGCTAATAGTTAGCTATCAGATGAGTCTCAGGAGTATTCTGTGATGTATTTCAGGTGTGTATTCTCAGGTGAGTCTCAGGCAGTGCAGCGGCGGTGCTCACCAGGAACAGTAGCGTGTGGTGGATGATGAACTCCCTGGTGAGTGCGATCATGTCCTGGCTCATGACGCTAAACATGGAGGGCGAAAGAACCACGGCCAGGTTGTGGGCCGACATCTTGTTGTCCTGAGAGAACACCTGGACCCTGGACAGAGTGGGAGGAGCTAGTGAGCAGGTGGACATCAGGCAGGTAATTATGTCATGGTTCGGCTCAGTTACATGTAAAGGTGTCCAAACATCACATTCAGGGTGGCTCTGTTGTCAGGGGGTAGTTGCCGTAGCAACCGTCGGTACTCTTTGAACCTGCTGCGCTCCTCTGGAATCACTGGGAGATAGTAACTGGTTAGACTGATGACTGCAGGTGGAGACGCTTCACTTGTATGGTGGGTAGGAGGCGTACCTGCAGCCTTCAGCCACTGCTGCAGCTCCGCCTGCGGCACCAGGCTCTGCTGGTCCCGGATGATCTGCTTGAGGGAGGAGCCAACGTCCAGGATGCCCTGCTCGGTAGCCTCCAGGGGGGCGGAGTTTGGTGACGTCTTCAGTGCCTTCACCAGCTCTTTGACCTTCAGCGCCAGGCCGCAGCGCCGGTACAGGCCCTCCACCTTCAGCCCTGCACAGAAGTACACTCTGCCCACTCAGGTTTCCATGGAAACACTCATAACACAGTTCAGCCCAGTTTAGGTCAATAGCAGTTCTGGTCCTGCTGGAGGCAACCAGGTCAGTCAGGAGGTTTTGGTACCAAATTGGTTCTGGTCCATCAATTGGAACCGACCCTGTCTATCAGAATCAGACGTGGGCCACTGATCTGGACATGGACCCCATTGGTTCTGCTTCAGGTTCTACAGCTGGACCAGAACGTTCTGTTGGATAATCCAGGTTCTGACCCGGATTGTGGCAACAGGAAGTGAACTCCTGACCCAGACTCACCGTAAGTGGTGATGTGTGAGATGCAGCGCTGGATGGCCGGGGAAACAGAACCTTTCACGGCGCCGTCAGTCATCGACATCTGACTCGGCCCAGCTGGGTTCTGATTGGCTGCAGGTGGACCCTCAGAAGCTGGATGCTGATTGGCCAGAGCTCTCTTCAGGTGCTGGGACCAGGTCTCACTGCTGAGCTGCTCCTCAAAGCGTAACGACACGGTCCTGATGGGAGAACACCTGTCCAGGCTCAGCCAATCACAGCTGGGGAGGAGCTGTGATTGGCTATTAGGTGTTAGACACCTAACAGCAGAAAACTCACCTTTCTGCTGTTACCAAGGTTACGGTGTCTTCATACAAAACCGTCTCTGAAAGAGGAAAGAGATCCAAACTGAGTCAAGATATGAAGAAACGGAAAAAAAATTTACACTTGAGGGGGGACAGGTGGGTCTTCTCTAGAAAGAACAGGAAGTTACAATAAAATTTAAAAAATGACTATAAACATCCATTTTCTAAAGGTGTGAATGTTTAGGAGTGTAAATATTTTTACGGGGTGAATATCTTGGCATCAGCCAGTGGGCTCTACCTGTGGGACTGAGCATGCTCAGTGGGAAGCTCAGGCTGCGCTGCCCGGCTCTCTCCACCGGGTGGAGGCTGACTCCTTCATCCCATAGCACCAGCCAGGCGTCAGACTGAGTGGAAGCCCCGCCCACATCCACCTTGCACACCTTGCTGACAGCTGAGGCCCCGCACACCTCAGCGTAGGTCACCCCTCCTGGTAGAATGACCTGAAGGCAGGGCAGAGGTCAGTGTGTCTGCCTCGGCGGCGGCAACAGCAACAGATTTCTACCTTCAGGATGTGAATCAGGTGATTCTGCAGCGAGTCTCTGTCGTCAGCGGCACAGATGATGTGGTCGTTCAGCGTCACCATCTCAAACTGGAGCGCCGACCTGAAACAGCCACAGGTCACGGGATCTGAATCGGAAAACTGAACTAATCATTCCTGCTGGAAGAACGTCCTGAGGCTGCAGCATCTCTCTATCAAAATTTTTGTCTGGTGACTAGCATTAGCATGCTAACTCCTCAGGTCTTTTCATGTTTCGGCAGCCATTTTTCTTCCCAAGATGGCAGTCATTTGGAAGCCGTTTAGGTCAATTTTAAAACCTTTTAGATCAATTGAGGCAAACAACTGCCTCATCATTTGCTTTCCACTTTGCTCATCGGGTGGTTCATAATCTTCTAAAGTGAATCAGAAACTAAGGAGCTAGCTGTTAGCCAGCCTGGCATCAAGCAGTAAAAGATGAAACACAGACTGAGACAAGCGTCTTTATGGTTATTGTTAGCCTCTGCTAAGTGCTAAGTGTCCAGTTATGTCTGATTCGATACCAAAAGTATTCATCCATGATAAATATGATCAAATTTAGAGCAAAAATTATGTTTCATTGACAGCCATGACCACCATTTTGAATGTTTTTAGTGGCATTTGTTTTTTTGTTTTGTTTGTTTTTTTAAATCCATCCTCTGGAAACATCTGGACCACGTTCGGCTCTCATGCAGGCATGTGAGGATTCAAAAGAAATAATCTGCTGCATCATGGTGGAGGTTTGTGTTCACACTTAAGATGAAATAATTCATTTGTCTGGAGTCACGACAGATTTCTGGGACTTGTTTATCATTTACTAATTTCTGTTATAGGTAAAATTAATTAATCTTTTAGTATTATTTTTACTGATGACTTCGGATTGACTGGTTGAGTTTTAGGTTTGTGATCTGAATTCTAATCCGGTTCATAATCTGGATTTACCCGTCTTTGAGGAAAACGGACAGAACTTCTCTCAGGTCCAGGACATCACAGGCTGCAGAGTCATTTTCCAACGAGAAGAAGAACCGATCTGCCTCCAGTTTCCCGTGGAGTTCTTCCTCCTCCTCTTCTTCCTCACCTGCCCAGGTAACACAGCACACATCATTTAAAGGGATAGAGCGCCTCCTGGTGGACACACGGCACAGGGCCGACTACAGGCTCAGAGCGTTCTGGGAGGGGAAGGAGACAGCATGGAGGTCCAATCAGAACCAGTGGCATGGACAACAGAACCAGCAACATAAGAACTGGGCCACCAGGTTCTGGTGCTGGTTCTGATAGCAGCTGGTCTTCAGAGTCCTACGGACCCACAGCTCCCTCTGCAGGCGGCATTGGGTCCTGCAGCGTTTTTTCTGTGATGGAAGAACCCAATCAGAACCTGGCCTGTTCTGAGACTGGGGTGACACCAGAGAGCCTTTGTGGTTTGGGTCCAACTTCTGATGAGGCCCGATCACACCAGAACCGAACTCTCAGAATGGCCAGGACTTCCTGTACCACAGTGTGATTCTGGCTCTGGCTCTGGTTCTGGTCCAGCAGTCTTCAGGTTCTTTGTGTTTCTGTTTAGATGGAATCTAACCTCGGCAATCATGGTGTCTTTGCTCCAAGGATCAAAGGTAGAGCCTCACCTGTGGGGGCGGAGTCCTGGTTCCTGTTGGCTGGTTGAGGCTGGTGAGGTTGTACTTCTGCAGGAGAACACAGGTGTGTTAGAGGCTTCAGCTGTGACCTCAGGTGAAGTCAGGTGAGGTTTACCTGTGTACTCGTTGAGGCGCAGCAGCTCAATCTGCAGAGCCTGGCTGGCTTTTTCAGCCAGTCGTATGGGGGAGGGGCTCTGAGGGTCAGACGAGGACACCTGCACACAGGTAGAATGGTTCAAGTGATGGCTCAGGGGTGTAGAGGGTGCGGTGCTAAGCTAAGAGATAAAGACCTTGGCTCCAGAGCAGATCAGAGACATCGTTTCCTCCACGTCGTCACTGACAACCACCTGGCACAGCCTCTGAAACACCATCACCATCATCATCATCCTCATTCTCCTTCTCCTGTGTTTTCCTCTGACCCGGCCGCCTCTCCTCTCACCTGGTTCATCATGGAGCGGCTGGAGGTCAGAGCGTGGACTCGCCTGTAGCGCCCCCTTCTGTATTTGTTCTGGATAAACACTGCCCTCTCCTTCTCCGTCGCCTCCGGATGCAGCTCGTCTGCTGCTGGCACGGCTGGAGCCCACACCTGATTGGCTAGCCGGTTGCCGTAGGCGACAAAGAGCTGGAAGAATGGAGGGTTGAAGGTCAGGAAGAACTACCTGTGTGGCAGGTTCAGCTGACTGAAACGCTCAGGTTTTTCAGGTCATGGATCCAACATGCCTTCACCAAACTTTCACAAATCAAAGTTTAACAAAACTCGAACTGTCTGTTCCATGTCTGTAGAGTCTGAACTTTTTAAACTAGAGCGATCCTCAACATGGTGGAAAATATGGTGGAATCTGCCTTTAGTAGTTAAGAGGCTAACTTCAGCTTGTATAATTCAAGATGTTTATGTTTGGCCTCACGCTGGATTACAGTCAAATCTGTCAAAAAACAAGGCAACACATACAGATATAGCATGGCAATCATGTTTATTTAAACAGATTTCTTAAAAGAAGAAAATACGAGGTGAGTGACTATCCCAGGGATCCTAGCTATTAGCTTATCCAAGGCTAATGCTATCCCATCTGAAGCTAACATCAGCTTCTCCAATGCTAATACTAGCCTACCTACAGTTAACACCAGCTTCTCCAATGCTAATACTAGCCTACCTACAGTTAACACCAGCTTCTCCAATGCTAATTCTAGCCTATCTAGAGCTAACTCCAGCTTCTCCAAACTTTGGAATGGTCATGGCCTCCTGAGACGATTGGCCTTCAGGCTTCTTCTGTATCAGTGATTCAGTCTTTGGTATTTTGGCACTAAGAGGACACCATATGTATGTAGTGTTCTGGAGATAGCCCTTCCTGAGTAAAGCACTCTGCTGTTTCCGTGTTGCTATCAAGAACCACGGTGATCCAAAACACTGCAGCCAGATTGCTGACATTTTGTGTCGTTCTGGTAATTCTAGTGAAGTTTAGACCTCTAAACCTCCAATTTTCAGCTTTAGCCAGACAGGAGCCCCTTACTTCAGACCCTCAGACCTGTCAGTCCTCCTCACAGTTCAAAACTACCCAAAGGAAACTAGTTTTCAGCCTTGGCATTTACACCCAGGATGTTTAGGATGTTTAACACCTTCTTCCTGCATGTTTTCTCAAAGCTGCATTTCCAGTTTGCTGCTGCTGATAATTATGCTGCTACCTTTGTGCCCCAATCTGAGACTGATCTGAGCGTATACTGTATGTCTACGTCAGCAAGCAACAGTTAGTGATACGTATGTCTGAATCTGTTCTGACTCGCCTCCACAGTGATAAACTCTGACTATTGTCAGGGTGTTCTCTCCTCAGATAAAAAACAACACATACCCAACCAGTCAATCAGCATCAAGTTAAGCACAAAACATTCTTACTTTGTGCCTTTTAGTTAATGTCCCTGCATTTCTTCAGCTACCATATGAGGTATGAGAGGGATTTTATAGTTTTACAGGAGATTTTTAGAGCTGTAGCCAGAGTTGTTCATCTTCCCTTGTGTAGCAAGACTTTCGGAAAGTCAGCTTTGCCTTCTGTTGAAGCTGCAGCCTCTGAGTAAACGGTACCAACCCCCACATGTTTAAAGCTTAGTTTTGTATGAAACTGAACAATGATCTACATTTTCTAACATGTTGATCCTTCAGGCTTCACCTGTATCAGTGGTTCAGTCCAGGTCTTGTTGTCCATCCTCAGGCTGCGGACCGTGGACAGGTTGCTGCCCAGAACTCTGTGCTGAGCTGACAGACATTGATGGACAATCAGAGCAGTCTGGTCTCTAGCAGTACCTTTGGTAGCCACACCCTCAGTGGCTCCGCCCACAAGTTGTTTGCTTCCTACCTGCACAGTTATGGCAGATGACCAACAGTAGATTAACCGATGCCCACTCAGGATTGGCAGCTCCGCAGTCACCACACACTTTGTTGTAGGGGTTCTCCCACAGACGTAGCGCCACCTGGCTGCAAGACTCAGCACTCTGGATGGTGGAAGTCAGGCTATCCAGCCAGAGCGACAGGTCCTTTGACGAGTCAACGGACAGGCTATAGCACAGAAACAAGATTAGCAGTGGCGCCAAGCGTAGCGGAAAGGAAAGCTTGATGGACAGGTGAGTACTTGAAGGTCTTGTATGGGGTTACGAGGGCAAACGAGTGCTTTCCTGTCGCTTTCACTGTGGCTACGTTCAGGGGCACGGAGAAGGAGGCGATGCCCAACAGGAAGCTGTCTTTGTTGGGATAAATCCAAAGGTCATGACCCCAGACGGCAGCGTAGGCACGGCTCCGAGAGTCTTTCAAGGTGACTTGTCCATGTAGCTCAGAAGGCGCTGGGCTTTGCAGGCCACGAGTCGCCAACAGAGATGTGACCCACCCTTCCTGAACCTCTGAGGGAAAGAAAGGAGAAGAAAATAAGGATGAGATTCCGAGGTTATACCAGAGGAATGAACAGAGGATTCATGCTCCCATCTTCTAATCTACTGCCAGAAAGGTGTCTGATCTTGGGTGATGGATAAGGGGTCCAAACTGGAAATTATTTGATCTGACATTCCTGTCCTGGTGTCTCCCTGATCGCCTCAGTCCGTTACAAACCGCAGGATCTCTACAAAGAGAAGTTCTCACTCTGTTCTCACTCTCCACCAAACTTCACATCAGGACCAGAACATCTGGAGGGATCAAAAGTCATATCAAATTCACCTGAAGAACTTACAGACCACAACTAAAGCTATGGAAGGCTAAAACAGTACAGAGTTAAGCCAGAAACGTCTTCAGCTCATATCTGAGGACAAGAAATGGGGCGAAAAGAGACGGGACAAACTGAGACCTATGAGGATGGAATTCTGGAGAGAGTTTTTAACAATGTTCTTCTTGGAATCCATTTCTGTGTTTGTCTCTCATGAGACAGGTGGACAACACCTTCATAGGTAATCATATTAACATGAACCAGACATGAGTCTCTGAGGAACTAAGTCCCAGGAAGACAACAGGACTCTGTCCAGGCATCACTGTCCTACCGTTACTGTGAGCCATGAAGTCGTAGTGTTTCTTCCTGAAGTAGACGGAGAAGCGTCTTCTGTCCTGTGACTTTACGTTGGTGATACTGGAGACATGGAACAGCATCTCACTGAACCGGTCCTGATCCACAAAACAAGAACCCAGTTAGTTAGCTGGCCGACACACACCGGAGAACACACACAGGTAAAAACACAAAGGAGAACACTTACTGTTCGTTTCTTACGCAGGGACATCAGCTGGCCATCCAACGTCACCCACAGAACGCTGTATCTGATGGACAGAGAAGATATCATCACCTGGCATCCATCCATCTATCTGTCCACCCAAAGCCGCCCTGCAAAGCCCTGAGGTTCTGGTACCTGAACCCCTTCCAGACGTCCAGCCAGCTGGCCCGGACCACGGCGCTCTGAGGAGCCGAGTCTCTGCTGCCGCTGCCCTTCTTCCTGGAGACCCTGATGGTGGCTGCCCTGTGGAGCAAAGAGCTGTCAGCAGACTAGGGCATCTGTCAGGTTTAACTCTGTGATCCTTTAATCTACCCTGAGTTAGATCCATTGCTCACTGGTGCTACCTGGTCAACATGACAGGTGTTCTGGTAACATGACTCTAGTTGACCAGGTCGGAGTTCAGCGTCCATACATTACCATTATTAAAACTGTGCTTGGATGTTATTGTAGTCTGGTTTCTATAACAACATGTCTGTGTTTCTGGCATTAGCCAATAAGAGGGTCTGGAGGCGTTCAAACCAATCATCAGCTCTAGTTTAAATGTTGAACAGCAGAAGAACCCGGAAGGAGTTCCCTCAGTGAACATCGGACCTGGACGTACCTGGGAATCTTCTGGTTCACTGGTTTAGACTTCTTGCTTGGAGGGAGCGGAGCTGGTCGAGTCGGTTTCAAGCGATCTGATTGGTTGGGTGAAACTCTACAAGGTAACCAAAAGCATAGCGTCAGTGTTAGAAGAAGGAGAAATCATCATCATCATTCATCACAGACTCACCTGGTGGTAACTGGATCAGAACCAGGATCCTTATCCACTGATGCATCAGAACCAGAGGCAGCAGGGCTACTGCCTTTATCCTCCTCCTCATTGGACGACTCTGATTCAGCTTCTTCCTGATTGGTCCAAGTACCCAACACTGTGACATATGGATCTTCTTCTTTGGTGGACAGAGGGGATGGAGACTGAACTGGAACCAGAACCATTGATCAGAATCAGACAGAGAGAAAGAAGGAAGGTCAGGTGATCAGAAACAGATCAGAACTACTTGGGTCAGTAAGAACCCTGGGCAGGAATGATGGGACCAGTGAAACAGGAACCAGTAGAACCCGGAGAAAGGAAACCAGGGTTTATAAGAGGTTTGATCAGTGGACCACAGGTTATAACTGAATTTAGATCAGTTTAAGCAGATTTAGAAGAATCTGGATCCAGACAGGTACTGAAATTCCAGAACAGAGACAGGTTTTTTTTTTGTTTTTTTTTCCCCCCCTGCCAGGGGGTCTTTTTGTGGGCTCTAGTGTCCCTTATTCGAAAGTAGGCTGACAGGAAAGGGGGAAGGAGAAGGGGTAAGAGATGCGGCAAACGTCAGCCGGGTCCAGGAATCGAACCCGTGACCACCGTGTCGAGGACTGAAGGCCTTTAAATGTGGGTCGCGCTATCCCCTACGCCACCACAGCACGCCCAAGAACAGAGACAGGTTGATGGTACCAGTACCTTCCTCAGCAGTACCTCCAGCGACCTCCATAGATGGAAACTTGACTCCTGCGGTTGGGTCCAAAGATGCCTTGACCAGCTGCGACAGAGCCCCGACATCTGGACACGTTCAGAACAACATGGACAGGCAGGTGTTATCATGGGAAGATGTCTGTCTGTCCTGGGTCAGACAGATCCTGAGGATCTGGGTTTAGGGTCGGAGGTTCTGGTCCTATTTCTGGGTCAGAAGAAGACCGTCGGAACCCATCTTCAGAACTTCAGCCCATGTCATTTATAAACATGCGAATGGACAGACTTTCTCTGGTTACACAAGCAGGAAGCAGGTCATCCCCGTTCCCTGAAACAACCTCCAGCTCCTCCTGGTGGGTTCCACCCGGTTCTACCTTCAGCTGTAATCAACCACCAGGACCATGGATGCAAAAAACTCTGCATTCATCAATCTACAGTACAGACCAAAAGTTTGGACACACAGTTGTGTCCAAACTTTTGGTCTGTACTGTATGTTCTAGATTAATGAATCCAATCTAGAACATGGTTGGAACATCTATAACACATCTGCGGTCCGTCTAAGGTCTGTCTATGGTTAACTGGTTCAGATCCTCAATCTGATTGGCTAGCTTACCTGTGTGACTCCTTCCGTTCATGTTCAGTGGTGGGTGTGGCTCAAGTGAAAGGGGCGGGGCTGAAGGGTTATGAATGCTGCTAACAAACTCATCCACGCTGGTGATGTTACTCAGTGAGCTGATAATGCTTTCTAGGCTCGTAGAGTCTGAGCCGTTGGCAGCAGGTGTGGAGGGGTCAAGCCATATCTTAGCCTCAGCAATAGCAGGCATAGCGTTAGCAGTCTCAGCTAACCCAGGAATGGTTGTGGAGAGGCTGTCAGTTAGTATGTCTATGGGGGGAGGGTCAGAGGGGGCGGAGGCGCTGAAGCTGGTAGCGACTCCAGCCAGAGACGGGATGTTGGTGGCAATGAGGTTCGTGATTCCGTCTAGAGTCGGGAAGTTGTCTCGTGTTGACTCACGAGGTGAGGAGAGAGGGAGAGCGTCTCCATCTGGGGGGAGGAGACAGTGATGTCATCAGTTACATCATTTGATAAGTTGATACTGATATTAACGCCCCCTGGTGGATTGCTCTGGAAATGCAGGACCCACCAGTGAGGACATAGACAGTGCAGAGTCTAAGTGTTTGAGGACCAGGAAGTTCTGGTCCCCACCTGGGCTGGGTCTGAGGTCCAATCATTCAGAACCACAGAGTGCAGACCGGACCTTCTGGTTCTGCTTGTAGCTCTGGTCTGGTTCTGATGAGACGGGTGTCAGTCTGAACGGATCAAAGTGATTCTGAACCAGAGAGAAACGGGTTTTATGATTCAGGACCAGAACTGGTCCCAGAACCAGCAGAACAATCTGGCAACGTTTGTCAGGATGATTCCTGATGGAACTACGAGAAAAAACGACTTCATGATGATGAACTAGGCCAGAGGTTCTGGAGGATGACAGCAGAACTTTCTGGGTCTACAGGATGGAGGAGACACAGCTCACGGTGGGCCTGTATAGTTTTGGGCCAGAACTTTCTGGTTCCAGTAACTTCATGATGTCTGACTCAATGTCTGATCAGATTCCGTCTCAGAACGAGCTGAGAGCCAACAGTTGTGCAGCTCAGCCTGGTTCCAGGCCTGGTTCTGGTCCATTCAGGCTGCAGAGCTTCTGGTCCAGCACCAGACTGAGCACAACAGAACAGCGTCTGAGGACAGACTGGTTCACAAAAGGATCACTGGAGACGGCCGGTCAGACTGGTTCTGCTGGTCTACGTCAGCAGCTGCTGGTGAACAATCAATCAGCCCGGGTCTTGTGACGGGCCTCTCTCCTCTGAATAACAAACTGAAAGGAGAAGCGAGGGCCACAGATTTTTATCATCAAGAAAGAGAAACTAAGACGGTTTATCAGCTCAGAGAATCTTTTACTGGATCACAACAGGTAAGACATGAAAACTAAACATGTCAGAGCCCAGGATCTGCTCTGCCATTGCTTCTGGTTCCAGTTCTGGTTCGGAACCCAGATAATTTCTGATAAACCTGCAGATCAAACAGTTTTGCTCCTGGTTCAGGAGGAACGGTGGTCTTTCAGAACCGATCAGGTGGGTCCAAGTCGATCCGGTTCTGGCAGATGATGACATCACAGCAGAGGACAGGAAAGGTTGCAGATGAAAGATTCCTGTTGCTGAACAGAACCTCCCAGAACCGGACCAGTCAGGCCCATCTGATGACTCGCAGGCAGACGCACCAATCAGATTGCACCTGGAAACTCCTGTTTACATCCTGGCGGCAAGCTGACTCACCATGACGCTCTGATGAGGTCATGATGATGTCACAGGTGGGGCCAACCTGCTGACGTTACAGTGATGGCCGTCTAGACGTGGATGTGTGATGTGAGCAGACATCCATGTTTAAAATGTGGATGTCTGACCGGTCACGCATCCACATTTTAAAAAAAATTACCCTGAATCAACAGGAAAGCTGAGGAGACGGGCCAGGTGGGGTCATGAAACCAGGTGAAGGTCAGAGCAGCGGCCCAAGAACTGAGCCCTGAGGGACGCCGTACAGGACTCAGCAGAGCAGGGAGGCTCTGGATCCTTCAAGACGGCTGAACCACAAACACCAGGAGGTCAAAGGTGATTAGATGCCTGCTAGTTAGAGTAATGAACCTGTTGGACCTTCAGTGAGGCCGGATCTGGACCGGAATCAGAACCAGAGTGTTTACCTGTGCTCCGGTGCCGTTCTTTTGGGAAGCTCAGCTGCAGGTTTTCACAAGTTGGGTCTCTGAAACACAAAGTCTGAGTCAACCCGAGTTAGCCCGAGTTGGCCCGAGTCGGCCCAGGGGATGAGTCGGTACCAGGTGAGCTCACCTGTTTAGTAGGGAGGAGAAGCTCCCGGAGGAGTGGAGCCTCGGTTTTGGAACCGGAGGAGAGGGGGGCAGAGCCATCTGCAGAGCAAGAGCACAGAGACCCATCAGAGCTGATCACTGACCTTCCTGAGGAAAACACACCTGGCAGGGAAAGGTCAAAGGTCGTTCCCAGTTCCTTCCTCAGGAGGAAGACACACCTAGAAGAGCCAGACATTTTCCTGAACCAACAAAGCGAAGACATGAGGAGAACCAAGTCGGACCCTGAGTGTTCGGATCCATCCTGTCTCCATGGAGATGTTTCCTAACAACATGGAGGGACATCCTGGACCAGAACCTGAACTGAACTTGAAACTCCTCTTCTAGGTCATCTGGCGGTTGGTTGAGATATCACCAGGACCCGGACTCCTATGTGACACAGGGGCCTGGACCGGTACCAGTTGATATTCTATAGGCCAGATGGTACCGACCCGGAGACGATGGTCCACTAGAGCCAAACCTAACATTTATGGGAAAACTAAATCAGTTTCTCTAAATGAAAAATGAATCGGCAGATTTCAGTTTAGCTCCTGTAGCCGAATCTGGGTCTCCTTCTTTCAGAACCGCCTGCCAACAGAACTCAGAACCTCCCGTCTCCATGTTTTTCTAACCCTCAGTTTGGTTTCTGGATCTGCAGGTAAACTCTTTCTGAGAAACAGAAGCAGATCTTACCTTGCTGTCGTCTCCCAGACACCTGCAGTTCACCTGTTCACTGGTTCACCTGTCTGTCCCGGGACCTGCACTGCTACCTGTGGCTCACCTGTGGACCAGGTGTGTCTGCTCTTTTCTTTTCTGCTCTAATAAACTGCTGCAGCTAGTTTTCTGTCTCTGTGAGGACACACTCTGCAGAACTCTCAGGGTTCTGGTCTGGTCCGGTCTAACATACTGTACTTCCGAAGGAGTCCAGAGATGTTTCCAAAACCAAAACCAGACAAAATAAGATCCAGAGATCCACAGAGCCCAGGTTCTAATCCGGACTGGGAAATCAGAACCTGCTAGCTCAGAACCTTCAGAACCAGAACTATCAGAACTTTACAGAGTATGTTTCACCAGAGCAGGACCGCCAGTTCCTCTGAGAACTGAGAATAGAGCGGCTTCACCTGTTCTACCTGCTGCAGGAATGTGGGCGGGGGTTCTTCTAGCTGTGCCGAGTCATGTTGCTGTGTGTATGTGTGCTTGTGTGTGTGTGTATTTACCGTGTCAAACCTGCATCAGAATCAGAACTCCAGATTCTAGTGTCGGTCCAGGAGTTTCAGAACCTTCAGGCTGTACGCGGTTCTGACCTGCTGATCTGATCTGCAGAACTCACTGAGAGCTGATGATGATGACGATGGTGATGAAGAGTGACTTGTCAGACGGCAGATCCGAGTCTCACTGAAACCCGATCCAGCCGGTCTGAAAGGTTCTGCTGTAATGGTCCAGTTCTGGGAGCTTCAGTTGGCGTCAGAGTGAGACATCCGACCCAGAGAGGACCTGTGGTTCTAAGAACGAGGACTAGATTTAATGTGTTGACTTTTTGTAAGACCACGCCTCCATCAGACCACGCTCTGTTATGCCACACCCATTATTTACCTGGGTCTCAGTGAAGCAGCACCACCTACAGGCCCAGGTTTGGGTCATTGTGGTTCTGAATCTGGCCTGAAAGCAGAACCATCCCTCTGGCACCAGAACAGGGTCTGTGTTCCTGCTGTTGGGCCAATCAGATCTGGGTCAACTGCTTCTGATTACAAAGGCATCAGATACAGAGCCTGGTTCTGTCAGATCTAACTGGGTTCATCAGAACCTGTGATCAGAACCATCCAGTAACTCTCCACCAGCAGGCGGTGAGTGCATCCAGACCTCTGGACTGGATGCAGTGACTGCAGGTTTTAATATACACACCGCCTGCTATAACCATTCATTTTGATATTTTAATATCAAAAAAAATTATTTAAAAAAGTTTTACTTTATTAGTATTTTACATTTCAGTCTTTAAAATGCCAGAATTCATTTAAATTCTAAATCAGATTTTCTGATCAGTTATTCCAGAAACATTTCCACCAAACTCTTAGTCACAGTGACAACATTGAGGCATTTCTGCCCTCTACTGCCCCCTGCTGGTGTCTTAATGCCAGCACAGTCTGCTTCACTCCTGCATTCAGCTGCTGCTGCTTACTGAGCTGGACCAGTACCAGAACCAGAACGAAAACCAGGACCAGGACCAAAACAAGGAGCCGGAGCAGGACCAGGAACAAAATCAGGACTAGAACCTCTCATGTGGTTCTGGTTCAGTTAAACCTGGATTTAGGATTTTTAGTGACTGACATGAACTGAAGTCAGTCTGATGCTCCCACACTGCAGTGTGTGTGTTAGTGCATGTGTGTGTTCTGGTTTGGCTATTCTAATTAGGACCATTTCTGATATCCTTTTGAAGACCGATGGCTTTATGGGGCCTGAAGCCTGGTTCTGCTGTGCTGACCCCGTGGTTTAGGGGAAATGTCTGGGTTACAGATAAACACGTTTACTAAAATGAATCCTATACAAGGTCCTCATATGGGTAGAAGAACAAACTGGTGTTAAGACCCGACCCATTTCCTGTCAGAGGAGAGACGGGGCGGGCGAGCGAATTGAAAACAGACCTCCTCTCTCTTTCTCGCTCGCCCAGCTGGATCAGAGTTGGACTGAAGAGGAACAGTGAGGAAGAGGAGCAGTGAGGAAGATCCGATAGAACCGAGGAGTGGAGCTTCATCTGAAGGTTTCTAACTTTTCTTTCTGTAACTTTTGCTTATTCTGCAGTTCTGAGGTTCTCCCGGTCCAGTTGGAGGTTCCGTCTGTGGGGCTGGAGGTTCCGTCGGTGCGACTGGAGATTCTGCTGGTCTGATTGAGGTTCTGTGTTCTAAACCCGGGAAGTCTGGCAGGAAAAGTCTCTGAGTGGAATTCTGCTGGTTCTGATCCAATTCCCTCCACGGCTGCTCTGAAACTTGTTTCAGGTCAGGAAGTTGATCCACAGAGGATCTGGTCTCAGATCAGCAGCCGGCGGGTCTGATCCGGTCATCCAGAACCTCACAGAACTTCCTGGTTCCTAAAGAACCCGACTGAACTGCCAGGACCAGCAAAACTATTCTGGCAGAATGACATCAGGACCAGCTGAAGGGTTCTAAGATGGACGGACAGCTCCAAATACATGGACTGGACCAGGACCGGAGCTGGACCCAAATCTCCATCCGGACCTGGAACTGGACTTGGATCTGGACCCAGAACTGGACCTAGGACAGGAAGTTCTGGAGGTTCTGCAGCTGAGCCCGGTGAGCTCAGAGACCAAGATGGAAGCTGCTGGTGTTGTGACATCATGAGCATCTGCTGCTGACCCCAGACCGTCACATGACCTCATCATGACATCATCATGACCTCAGCTCACCTTCCCGTGTCCTGAGGAGTTACTGGTTCTTATTCTGGTTCTGCTCACTCTTTCTTTCTCTGTCTGCAGGTCAGAGGTGATCAGTCTAAACCAATCAGGGGCCAGACAACAGATCACATGGGGCGCTGACAGCCAGGTGAGAGTGACATCATAACTGTTTTGTGATTGGCTGCGGCAGGTTACCTGGACAGACGTTACCTGGGACGAGGACACAGCAGCTGCTCTCTCTCTCCTCGCTGCGGCCACAGGAAATACCTTCTTGTTTATTTTCTTCTTCTGTGGTCGAGCCACATTCTTTCCTCAACCAGGACCAGCTGTGATTGGCTGAGCCCCCAGCAGGATGAGCTCTGATTGGACGGCTGGCTTCTGGCACAGTGAGGGATTTGTTCCCGTCGGTCTGAAGGAGCTCAACTGCTTTAACAGACGCTGCCTTCAGGAAAACCCGCCAGAACCAGAATCTAGGTCAGAACCAGGCCTTTCCCTGTGGTTCTGTTCAGAAAACTGTCTAAACAGAGCCACAGGGACGGAACGGTTCTGGACCCGGTCCTGGTCCGGCTGATGAGTAAGAGGAGCAGACGAGTTCAACTCATAAAACTGAATCAGAACCTGATAGATGTGTTAAGAGGCTCGTTAACAATCTGAATCTGAATCTGACTCTGGGTCTGATATAAACACTCGGATCAGTCGGAATGATCAGATTAATCTAGATTAGAGGATCATGCTTGTCTGATCAGAGCTGATCAGCTGATTGATGGAATCTGATCAGTTTCAGGTCTTCAGGCTGTAGTCGGAGGCGTCTGAAAGTTTCATCTCCAGGCCTCGGCTTCTAACAGACTTTCATTGTGAAATGTCCATCAGGACCAGCAGCCATGACGGCATCCATCAGAGCCACAACAGGAAGTCTGAGCCTTCTGCACTTCCTGCTGGGTGAGTTTAAGAAGCTACCCCCAGGTGAGGCCTTCTACCTGTCCTGAGGAACTGGACCTGGTTTTTACAGTCGGTTGGTCGGTTCTGAGAAGAACGGTGAACCGGCTGGGCCGGGTTGGTTCTGTAGAACCCTCTACCAGATGTTTGGCTTCTCCATCACATTGTTGTGGTTCTGACCAACCGGTTCCTGTCACTCCTGTCCGTCTGTCCAGGTGTGTTCCTGAGCCGTCCAGAAGGGGGCGTGGCCCTGGAGCTGCTACCTTCCTCCCCAGAAGTTCTCCTCCAATCACAGTCCAACTTCTCCGTGGTGAGCTTCACCTGCCCGTCTCTAGGCAGATCCACCTGAGTGTCTCTGCAGCGCCCCCTGTCTTTTTGTCCACAGGTGTGTTCAGGGTGGAGTGAGGTGAAGTGGCGCTTGCCTCAGGACGCCGACGGAGGTCCAGAGGTTCTGGTGCGGGTCGACGGCTCCAGCCGCATCCTGCAGCTCCTTGGTGCCACCTGGAGGAGCTCCGGCAGGTACACCTGCGAGGAGCCGTCCGCCGATCAGAGCCGCACGGTGGACGTCTTCATACCTGGACAAGGTAACGGTCCTCAACAGGTGCTTGAGCAGAAAACCTGGTGGGGTTTCAGAGTGTCCAGAACCACCCTGATCCAATCAGAACCACTCTGATTGGCCCTGTAGGCTTCTGTTTCACGCCGTCTCATGATGCTGGGAAGAACCAATGGAACCAGTGGCTTAAAGCACTGGTGAGTCCAGAGAACCCAGGAGATCAGTCAGAGAACTGAAGGTCGTCTGGGTCCGGCGGAACTTCAGAAGATCCATCGTGTCAGAGGGAGGTCTGCGGGGTCAGAAGGAGGTCTGCGGGGTCAGAAGGAGGTCTGCGGGGTCAGAAGGAGGTCTGCGGGGTCAGAAGGAGGTCTGCGGGGTCAGAAGGAGGTCTGCGGGGTCAGCGGAGGATCTATTGAGTCCTGATGAAGCACATTGTTGCAGCTCTCAGATGTTCTGGAGAAGTCTTGGTGGATGGAGCAGCTCATCTGTGAACCCATGTTGAGAGAGGAACAAAATCCTCTCGTTCTTCAACTGGCTGTTTCATTTTGACCCTCCTGTCCTGATAGTCCTCGGGTTCCTCAGACGGACTTATAGTCCAGTTTGCAGGGGCTGCAGCAGGTGGAGCCCCAGGCTACCTGGTGAAATATGTCCACCTTCTTGAATTCTCCAAACCCAAAGTTTATTCAGATTTTCTCCTGTTCTGGTCATCTTCTCTCTCTGTGGGAGAGGTTTCTCCATCCGGCCGAGAGGTTCCGTCAGATCATTCGGACCAAACATTCAGTCCATTTGTTGGTTTCCTATCTCAGGTCCAGAGCAGTGGTTCGTCCCACAGAGTTCCTCCCAGGTGTACAAGCACTCAGAGGAAGGTACCATTCCTTGCGTGGTGTCCAACCCAAAGCTCAACGTCTCTCTGTTCGAACGACCCGGCAGAACCGCAGTGGGCGGAGTCAGATATGAGCCGGCTCTGGGCTTCATGGGACGCCTCAACGATGCAGGACATATCTGCGTGGCGACAGACGGAGACCAGGAGAGGGAGTCCCAGGTCTTCTATGTCTTCACCGTCCTCGGTAAGGACACGTTTACTGACCCGAAGCATTCTGGACCCACCTATAGTGACCAGCTGTCTCTGTCTCCGGTCTGTCTTCAGAACCGAAGCAGATGGAGATGGAGCTGTCGGTGTCCAGCCAGGTCCTGAAGCAGGGGGAGGTCCTGACCATGAACTGCTCCGTCAAAGATGTGGACATAGCCTTCTTCACCTGGACCTTCCCCCGCAGACAGGTAGCCATGGCAACAGTACTGAGTCAATAGCAGCAGGATGAATCTTGAAGACTATCCTACTTTCTTTCTGCTTTCTGAGTCTGGAGTGTTATGGTTGGAGTTGATTCACCGAGTCATGACTTGGACTTGGCTGTAGGCAACCTGGTTATCTGGCAAGTGGAACAGAGCCAAGGGCTCAGGGAATCTGACTCACAGCATCTCAGTCATGACAGAGGTTCTGGCTGTATGGGGGGTCGGACCCCTCACCCTGGCATGGGGGGTCCGTGCATCTCTGTACACTAGAGTATGTGGGAGCCTTCAGAGTTAAAACATGGAAGAAAACCAAAGCACCATCGTGACTGTTTTCATTTTTGTATTTTATCTGAATGGTGATGTTCAGTAACCGTCAACTGAATGGTTTCTCTACAGGAAGTAGAACCCCTGACGGACATCCTGTCCAATGAAATTCGCTCGTTCATTAACATCTCCAAGGCAACAGAGTCAGACTCAGGTATGTGTTTCAGCAGCTTTATCAGATCCTACACGCCACTGCAGTAAGACTCTTGACATCAACAGGTTGCTATGGCAACTGATGCTGCTGCTTTAGTTGAGAGCTTGTTACCGTGGTGACTGTTTTCTGCAGGTGTGTATGTGTGCAAAGCTCAAGACTCGCAGTTTAGATGGACCGTGAGGAAAAACATCACAATAACTGTTCTGGGTCAGTAGCGCGCGCGCACACACACACACACACACACACACACACATGAACAGATACAGGTAACTCCTCCCTCTCTGCAGACCATGGCTATGTCTACCTGTGGCCCTCAGGTGAGACCAACATCTCATCTCTCGTCCACCACACCGTGGAGTTGAAGGTAGAGGGTGACGCCCACCCCACGCCCACCTTTACCTGGGCCAGGCCAAACCAGACTATCGCCATAGAAACCAGCTCCGTCAACACCACTCACCTGACCAGCAGCAGGTATGTGGAAAGATTCGTTAATCAGTTTAGTGCAGTGAGAGGTGGAGGTCCACACCTTCAGCTCATCCAGATCTTTAACCTGACCTGGTGCTGTGCGGAGAGGAACTGGAAACCTTCCGGCAGGTTGAGGTCAGGAACCACAGGGTTTAAAGTTCAGGGTCCTCACATCAACATCTGGTGGGAACAGCTCTGTGGTGACAAAGTTCTCCTTCCCAGGTAGAATCCAGCTGAACTGTCTACTGTTCTCAGCTGGGACAGTCACTGAGTCTTTCCTTCATCAGACGGTGTTGGTCCTCCCTTAGACTCTAAAACATGCTATCCAGTTGGTTGGTTGGCTGGTTGGTGGAATGATTGGTTGATTGCAGGTATGTGAGCACCCTGACGCTCCATCAGGTTCAGTTGGACCAGGCAGGAACTTACACTGCAACTGCATCCAATGAGGACAGCAGAGAGGACGTCATGTTCTACCTGCAGGTCACAGGTGAGAGAGATTTGTTGACCGGTCACCTGAGGGGTATTTACCCATCTGTGAGTTCACTTCCCAGTGTGTCCTTTTCCAGCTCCTCCAAGGATTTTGTCTCTGTCAGAAGTCGATAAGAAAGACATCCTGTGTGTCAGTGAGGGAGTCCCGACTCCATCTGTTGCCTGGTACACCTGTCCACGTTCGATCAGGTAGACACTCATACACACAGGTGAAACAACGACCATGTTTCCATGGTAACCTTTTGATTTTCCTGCTGCAGGTGCAGTAATCTGAGTGACGGTTGGAGGAGCCAGTTAGGGGCCTTGGAACAGGACGTCACCACAGTGATAGAAGGAGGCGGTACCCTGGTAACCATCATCATCACAATGTGGGAGGGGCTAACTGACCACTGGCTAACCACCCGTGTGTGTCACCTGTTCAGGTAAAAAGTGTGTTGACTCTGAAAACTCTGGACTCTGTGTCGGCTGTTCGGTGCGAAGCTACGAACGCAGCAGGAGGACGAGCGCGAGACCTGCGAGTCCTTCGCACCTGTAAGTACTGCTGGAGTATGGGAATACCTCTGTGGTTCTGGGGGAATGCTGCAGGATGATCCAGCAGCACACTCATCAACACTCAACACTCATCAACACGTGGTTTTGAGGATTCATCAGATGCCGAAGCTCAGAAGGTCGATCCTAAAACCGAACTGAAAAGCAGCTAGTCAGACATGAGAAGGTACCTGAGCAGGAGGTTCGGGTGTCCTGTAGGTGTTCTAGAGCAGATCAGGGATGTTCGGTTGATGTTTGAGAAGACACTGATGTTCCCGTTGAGACTCCATGTAAGACTCTGTCCTTCTTCTTCCAGCCCTTCTGTCTCAGGTGGTCGTCTTGGTGGCGGTCCTGGTCCTGGTCATCATTGGTGTGATCTTCTTCATCATCCTCATTGCTCTCTGGAGAAATGTCAGTAAGATCATCAGGTTGAGTATTTACCAAACCTCTGCTGCGGCTCAAAGACTTTGGAGTTTGGTCTCTTTGTGTCTGCAGAAGCCTCACTATGAAGCTCGCTGGAAGCTGATGGAGTCTGAAGGTTCTGACGGACAGTCGTGTTCCTACGTGGACCCTGAAGACCTGCCCTACAGCTCCGTCTGGGAGATTCCCAGAGACCAGGTGGCACTTGGTACATAGCACCAGCACCTGGCAGAAACTCTGCATTCAGTTCACCCACAAACGCCCCATCGGGTCAGACTAGTGTCTGTCTGTCTGTCTGTCTGTCTGTCTGTCTGCAGGTCAGGTCCTGGGTTCTGGTCCATTTGGACGAGTTGTAGAGGCAACAGTTTCTGGTCTGACTGGCTCTGACACACCAACAAAAGCTGCAGTGAAGATCATGAAATGTAAGGTCCTCCCCCTCTGAGTTGTTTGAGTCAAAGCTGCGTCTCAACCTGTGGTTGTGGTTTTGCAGCCAGGAGGGATCCCGCCAAGTCTCTCATGTCCGAGTTAAAGGTTCTGGGTTACCTGGGTCCTCATCTGAACGTCGTCAACCTGCTGGGAGCCTGCACCAGCCCAGGTACACATTGCACACCTCAAGAGATACACTTCTGGTTTCACATTCTGCCTTGATCCGGATTAAACTGTTAACAGCTTTTCCAGATGTAATCCAGATGTAATCCAGAATAAAGATGTGACAGGAACAGTGGGCCCAAATCCCAGAGTGAAGCTGGATTACAGGCAAAAATTTCCATTCCGACGCAGCCGTGTGATTGGTTAGGAAAAGTAAAGTAATTTTATTCACATAGCACAATTCAAAGTGCTTTACATGAATTAGAGAAAATACAAACAAAAGAAAAGAAAAGCAAAAGAAAATCAAAAATATAAAAAGGTAAAAGTATAGAGCTACATATTGGTTCCCCATGTTTGATAAGAATAAGAATTTATAAACTAGTCGGGGTTTCTCTGGATTCTTGATCTGATAAAACTAAGTGTTGGTTCTCCATGCTTGATTCTAAAAAATACATGGTCCTAAATGTGGATCTAATATAAAGAGTCGTTTCTCTGGATTCTAAGTTTGTTCTACTTCCTCCTCTGGATCTTTTTGTTCTGACTAATAGGTTTGATTTCCATTCTTGGTTGAGTGCCTAAAGTAATAAATTCTCCACAGTTTATAAAGTATTTAAACTAGATGCTTCTGTTTTGGGTTGCTTGGTAAGTAAAGTACTCCCTCATTTATAAGATGGGAGTTTCTCTGGATAAGTTAGACAGACATGGAAAAGAAATCAGGAAAAACAGCACATGCAGCAACATTCAGTTTCATTGGTCAATGAAGCTGAAAAAAAGATACAGAAGAGGTGAACTCTGTGATCGTCTCATCAGCCTGAGGGGAAAGAAACCAGAGATTATACTGGAAATAACCTGGAGTGGGCGGGGCCTGAAACCCAGATCCTGGTTCACCATCAGAACCGCTCCTCAGCCAGATGCTCTGTCGGGTCTAACTGGTTCTGTCCAGGTGTGCTCAGATCTCATCCGGAGTTTAGAATGAAAATAAAGTCCGGTTCCGTGTTCCAGGTCCAGTTTACTTGATCACTGAGTTCTGTCGTCATGGCAACCTGCTGAGCTACTTGAAGAGGAACAAAGACACATTTGGAGAGGTGGACATGCCCAGCAGGAGGTGAGCCAACCCTCTGACCTCTGACCTCTCTCTCCCAGTGATTACTCAGTGTCTCTCGCCCACAGTAACAGCGACGGCGGCTACATGGACATGAACCAAGACGGGCGGGGACGTTATGTTCCTCTGAAGGAGCTGAAAGACACCGAGCAGGGGACAGGCCACGCCCCCACAGGTGATGTCATGTGATCAGGTTACCACAAACAGGAATAAGAAGAACTTATGATCACCACTGCTGTTCTCTTTCAGACCACCAGAAGGCGCCATTGCTCCTCCTTAGTGACTCTCCCTTCCTCACCATGGAAGACCTGTTCAGTTTCTCCTTCCAGGTCGCTCAGGCCATGGATTTCCTGTCCTCCAGGAAGGTACGACCGCCGCCATGTTGCTTTCTGCAGCTAGACTCTCCTCCATCCTGCTTGATCAACCCAGCTGCTCAGTTTGACTCGGCTGAATTTGTCTTTTTAATGTCGTACCAACTGGACAAAGTGTCTCCAGATCAAAAACAAAGTTGGAAAATTTTTTTTCAACTTAGAATGAAAGCCAGAGAAGATCAGCTGGAGTCCCTAACAATGCCTGATGTTTGCTACAGTTTGACCAACCACAACATAACCCAGGGAATTATCACAGGGTAGTCTGTAACCCTGATCCTGATCCTGATGGATCTCCTGACCTTCTCCAGACACGTTTCAGCAAAGTCTTCACGTTTGGACCAACAATATGGTTCTGGTGCCACTGGATGTCATGTCATGTCATCAGGGACATGTCAGGCAGTACAACGGTTCTAGGTCCAAATGTTTCTAGAACCATTTTACCGCCTGGTTCACATCTGTCTCTAGAACCGTTGTACTGCCTGACATGTTGTCCACATGTTGTGTGTCCCTCAGTGTGTCCACAGAGACCTGGCAGCCAGGAACGTCCTGGTCTGTGAGGGGAAGCTGCTGAAGATCTGTGATTTTGGTTTGGCCAGAGACCTTCAGAAGGACGAAGATTACATCATCAGGAGAAACGTCAGTCCCACACAAGACATTGGTCCTTGGTTGATGACATCATCAACCAGGTAGCTGAGGTGTCCTGTGCCTGTTTGGTTTCAGAGTTTCCTGCCACTGAGGTGGATGTCTCCAGAGAGCATTTTCCAGAACATCTACAGCTCTGAGAGCGACGTGTGGTCCTACGGAGTCCTGCTGTGGGAGATCTTCTCTCTGGGTAACTCAGTCTGACCAGTATACAGATCCCAGTATAACCAGTGTAACCAGGTTACACGAGGTGGTGTATTGTGTGGCAGGCTGCGCCCCGTATCCTGACCTCCTGACAACCCGACAGTTTAGTTCTGCTCTGAAGAGAGGACACAGAATGGACCGACCGGAACACGCTACATCTGACATGTACGACGACAAGTCTCAACACTCATAAACCCGTCTCAACACGCATAAACCCGTCTCAACACGCATAAACCCATCTCAACACGCATAAACCCGTCTCAACACTCATCAACCCGTCTCAACACACACAAACCCATCTCAACACACACAAACCCGTCTCAACACGCATCAATACGCCTCAACACGTCTTCTGGTTCCAGGTATGCTGTGATGAAGCGGTGCTGGGATGAAGATCCTCTCTCCAGACCATCTTTCTCATCATTGGTTGTTGCTGTGGGCAACATGTTGCCAGCTGACTACCGACAGGTGAGCTGATGTGGATGAACAGTCTGAGTGATGTGTGGGGTCGTCACTCCTCTGTGTGTTGGGTCCACAGCGGTACGCCCAGCTGACCGAAGACTTCCTGAGAGGAGACGGCCCAGCCATCCTGCAGTCCAGACGCAGCCTGTCCCGGACGACCAAGACGGAGACAGAGACGGACGTCCAGTTGGACAGAAACTCCTCCCACTGTGCCGCACGCTTGCAGGAAGCTGAACTCGGCTTTCACTTCACAGGAAGTCCTTCCTCTGACGTGAAGGAACGCCTGCTGGAGGCGGAACCAGAGGACTCAGGCCCCTCCCATAATGCTTACGTCATGCCTGTCGTCACCATGGAAACCAGCAGCAGCACTGCGCTGGACGCAGTCAGGTACCTGTGTAGAGTCTCTCTATAAATCAGGCATTCTGTCCCAGCTAGCAGGAAGTGATGTCAGAGGCACCTCTGCTGCCATCTTGGTTCTGGAGAGACATTTTTTAACTTCAGTAGAACCTGGCAGATCTGGTTCTGGTTCTGGGTCCAGATGGCCTTTTCCATCCTGGAAGGCTGCAGGTGAACCAAGCTGGAAACAGAGCATGCTTTTATTGTGAAACTCCTGCAGGCGTCACATGTCTTCTCAGTGGCGTTTCCTTGACGATGACTGTGTTTTTCTCCTTCAGCCCTCTGCTGTCAGGTCCGGCCGACATCTTTGAGACACAGGAAGTGACATCACCACCAGAAGCTCCTGCTGAGGCAGAGGAGGAGAGCTGCCTGTGAAGGTGCCGCCTGGTGTTGGCCCCGCCCCGGTGCAGCTGGACCAATCAGAGACAGAGGAGCCGCCATGTTTCCTGCTAATATGAAGAGAGAAGCAGCTCTGGCTCTGATTTATCTGTAGTCATACCCGCCATGTAGCTCTACTGAGATTACCTGCTCCTGACCCGGTCCTGACCCAGGACAGAGCCGGGTCAGGACAAATGCTTCAATAAAATATATCCAACAGCTTCTCAGTCTCATTCAGCAGACGTGATCCACCTTCATCATCAGTTCTCAATCCCATCCCTGTGGGGTCGCGAGGTCGTACTGCTGCTAGTTTTCTGCAGCACTTCTGCTTCCTTCAGGTGAGTTCAGGAGTTATTGGAGGTAAATCTTTATCAGTTTCTGGTTTTCAGAACTAAATGAAGATTGAAACGTGAAGCATTTAGCACCAGAGTCTTTATCAGTTCATGTTAAATAATGGAAAGCTGTTAGCGTGAACCAGTTAGCTCAACATCAGGCTAGCTTTGAGATTGACCAGTTAACGCAGAATCGTCTGAAGAATCTGGTGAAACTTCCAGCTAATTTCCCCCTCATCATCTCTAACCTGCTCTGATTGAAGAACTGGTGTCAGACCTGCACTAGATTATTTCACAGTCACAGCACAATAATCTAGTTTCTAACCTAGATTAAACTGCTGCAGGTTTTGGGTAATTAGGTGGAATGTCCCTTTAGCTGAACCAGAACCAGGTTCAGGTTTTTCCGTGTTTATGGGTTTCTGTCTGCAGCAGCTTCTGGTTTCTAATCGGATCAGGTGCCAACACCACAAACCGGGTCACCAGTTTCACTGTAGCTGTGTTCTGGTTCTGGTTCTGGTTCTCAATCAGCCTTAAGATTAACATTTAGTTTTTATTAAAATACTAAAATGACCTCCAAAGACAACACACTGGTTTGTATTGAATGTGATGAGTTATAATCTACTGGTTGTCTCAGAATCTATTTAAGCTTCAGGAAATGAGAGAAACAATTTTTACTCTAATTATTGTAGGATAAATAACATTTATTATGTTCCTCAAACCTTCGATGGACTGGTGACCTGTCCAGGGGGAACCCTGCCTCGTCCCAAATGTCTCGCTGGAGACCCCAAAAGGGACAAGGGTGTAAGAAAATGGATGGATGTTCCTCAAACTAAAATGGTGAAAGTTGTAACACTTTATTTTGAAGGGGTGAGCACTGTAAGACATGACACAAATAACATGACGGAGTCTTCATGAATGCTCACAACTGTTGTCGTAAGGTGTCATTCGGTAAATAACATTTAATCAATGCAAAGTTGCATTAAAAGTTCAATACAAGAGTAAACTTTGCATTATTTGGTCAATAATAATCCTTTTAATGCAAAGATAAGCACAACCCACATAAGGAGGCCTTAGTCCTCAACGCAGCCGTCGCAGGTTCGATTCCTGGCCTGGCGACCTTTGCCTCATGTCTTCCCCCTTCTCTCATTACCCACTTTCCTGTCAATTGACTATCAAATAAAAGCCACTAGAGCCAATAAAACCTTTAAAACAAAAAAACCTTCATACATACTGTCGGTTCTCATGGACAATCTGGAGGTGTGCGCTGTTACATCTGGCCCAGGCTGTGAACAGCTACTGGCAGTTTACTGTCTGCCAGGTTCTGCTGCGGTCTGTGACTCGATAAAACCACAAAAATCACACACGCACACACACAACGTCACGCCAACTTATCTTCGGCTCAACAAAAATCAAGCTTTGGTTTTTGAAGCGAATTCATTTTCATACTTTTCTCAAACATTTGAGAGCTCAGCGCACACCATCTCTCTCTTTTTGCTATTATTGTGAGTGAGGTTCAGACATGTATCGCGGTACTATCAAAAAACATTAATTTCATAATTATGCATGAAGCATTTATTCCCTGTAATGACTTTCTGCAAAAGAAATTCAAAAATAAATATCAATTCCTGTGTTCTATGACTGAGATTTTGAGATGTGGTGGAAAATTAGTACAAGTTAACATCTGCTGATCATGTTATATGAAATGCTGGTGAACTCTCACCAAAAGAACTATTTGGGTTACATGTACAAGTCTGGAAGTTGTTTTCTACAGCTGCATCAGAACCAGACTGTCTCGCCCCTTGTTTTTTAATTCCTTATCTTTGGCATGTGTTGTCTCTGCCTGGCGGGGCTTTTCACCCAGACCTGCTTCATTATTGATTGTCCTACAAGCTCTCTGAGTTGTGCACAACATTTGAATAAATCTGATTGAGTGATTCCACCTGACTGCTTGGTAAAATGCAACATCACAAAAGCCCAATTTTTATACCAATATGTTAATATCTCAATTTAAGATTTGAAATTCCTCTTGCATTTGTTGCATTTTGTTTCACTTTCCTCAATTAGTGACTGTTCTTTTTATTTCTTCTTTTGCTCAGTTTTTATTTCTGCTCAGTTTATCATATCTATCTTTTTTATTACTAATGTGTGCCTTATACTATTTTTTTTTAGTATTTTCTATAAAGATGAAAAAAACAAACACTGCCATAATTTTGCCTTTTAACGCCAAACGTTACATGCGGCAATTAATTGTGGGTAATACATTCCACCAAATTCCGCATGAATGTGGGTTTAGTGTAAGGGTGGAAATAGGACCCAAAATGGGTGGAGCCAAAGCAGGAAGTGGAAAATTTGGGACACACTACGACCTGAAACCCTCCCTGAGACGCACATCAGAAGGACGGACCGGAACTTCCTCCCTGATGCTGGATCTGACCACGCCCCTTCTCTGACCACGCCCCGATTATGTTGCCCCGCCCCCTCCTGTCTTTCCTCCTGCTGCTGAGTTCATTTTTATCATTCTCATAATGTTTACTAACATCTCAGATTCACAGAGACATGATAATCATATTCAGATTGAATCACTATTCAATATAATACATTATAAAAGAAAACAAGAATCAGGATTAATTTGACTATTTGTAATTCAAACCATTCTATTTTTTCAATTTTGGGCTGATCAGCTCCTCAGAGCAACAGAACAATTTTAATTAATTCATATTGAATAACCAGATAATTCAGCCATTACCTCAACGTCTCTGGACTCTGGTCACTCCAGGTCACTCCAGGTCGTCACAGATGAACTTCTGGTCCCGTCTGATCTAAACCTGAACTGGTCAGCTTCTTAGAGTTAAAACGTCACAAACTGGAGTCGTTTATGAGTTTTGAAAACTGTTTGATGATGTGATTGCAGAATCAGATCATGTGACCAGAAGGAGGAGGAAGGAGAGGAGAAGGAGGAGGAGGAAGAGGATTAGGAGGTCAGTTTGTTTCAAGAGGAAGTTTCTCCTTCAGTCAGAGTCACTCTGGCTTCAATCTGAGAAAGAAAGAGAGAGAGAGAGATGGGGCTCCACTCAGTGCTGCTGTTGATCGCCCTCGGTAGCTGCGCTGCTGCAGGTCAGATAATAGTTATTTACTCATTAATTACCCGTTTATTAAACTCTGATGCACATTAATTACCCAAAATGATTCCTGAGTTTAATACATCAGAACAGGTTCGTTAATAATCTGATGATTTTATCAGATTATTAAACCAAACACATCAGCTGTTAGATAACGTTTTAAAAAATCTGCTTATTATAATTAAACATTAATATGATTGAGCTGTTAATAAATGTTAATAAATGTTAACGACCTTTTGTTACCTGCCGGTTTAATAGCTAAGTTGAATTAATGTGGAAATGAAACCAGGCAGGTTCATGGGGTTCACTTACTTTCTAAACTTATTAATAAAAACAACAAACTGATAATTTCACGAGAAAATGTTTTTTTAAATTTTCTTCATAAAATAGATTTGATAATAAACAGAATCTGTTCAAACTAATAATTTTATGTTTCCTATAAACTCAGCTGATCATAATTCATGTTAAACAATAATTTGCTGTTTATTACTGCATAATTAGTGTTTACATTGGAGGTAAATAACTAATGAACCCTTAGGTCACCATATGATAACCTGCTGATTATTGATTAATGATCTGCTGATTATTGATTAATGATCTGATGATTATTCAGCCACTGTGTTTACAGATTTACTATTTTACACAGTAAAAGTGAAATGAAAATAATCCAGAAACATAAAATCTGGCTTATTAAATATGAGTATTAATGGATCAGAAATGTTTTCCTCTTTTAAACTTTCTTCAACTGATTCTGACTTGAAGAAGCTTCTCAGAATCGTTTGGACCGGGCTCAGAACCAGAATCATGCTATTAACGAGCTCCGTTACAGACTGAACCAATCAGGCACTGATTCTGACTGACCCGTTCTGGCCGGAACATGAGGCTGGTTCTGATGATGATCAGTTTATTCTGACAGCACCAGAGCATGATGGTCTGGATCTGGTTCTGGTCCAGTTTGTGGTCTGGATTTGGCCCAGATTCTGGTTCTGATGAGGCGACTAGGTCCAAACGTTCCTCTGATCTTTCATAAGCAGTAAGCGGACGCAGGTCACATGACCCAACAGGAAGTCACACCTGAAACAGTTGCAGGTTCTGGTTCTGATTCTGCAAGGTTTTGTTCCTGCAGGGCCCCAAACCGCCGTTTAGACAGCAGACCACAAGTAGGTTACCATGGTGATGACACCTTTGGGATGAAGTAGAGTCCAATAAATGGTTCAGCTTTTGACAACAGAAACATTAAAAATAATATTTTAAAGCAGAAAATTTGAAAAATGCTTTTATATAATTTATTTTTCCAGGTTTATTAATTTGTCTCCATGTTGTTACAGTTTATGAGACAAATAATCCCAAAACAGATCTCCTCCAAAACAACAACAACAACAACAACAACAATAATAATAATAGAAGCATATTATTATTATTGTTGTTGTTGTTATTATTATTATTATTATTATTATTATTATTATTATTATTATTATTATTATTATTATTATAGTTCAGTTTGGACTTATGAAAAGTCCAAATTGAAGTTTTTGTCATTTTTGTGACATAATGTGTTGGCTGTTTTGATCAGAACGGTTTCAGGATTCCGATCGATTGCTAAACGTTTCTACTTGGGGGGAAAGCTACGTGTCTCTGTGTGCTTAGCGCTGTCAATCACTGCTGTGCACACACTGCTCACTCACTTTCCAGTTACTCTCTGCTGCCCTAGCAGAGCCTGTAGTGAATGCTAAGGGTAGTTAGCATAGCTACCATTGAGAGCAGTCACTGATGGCTATGCTAACCCACTGCTATTCTAACTTTCCATTACAGTTTTCTGAATAGTAAGTACTTTCAATGTTATTAGCACATTTAGCAGTGAGTACATGATGATGATTGACAGCGCTAAGCCCCGCCTCCTGCCTCTTATTGGTTGTTTTGGTGCATTTCAGCAGCAGCAGCTCAGGGAGGATCTTCTCTGATTATCTGAATCATAACAAACATGGAGACGGATCAATAAATCTGTAGAGATTTCTTTTCGTAAAGTTCCTCTGATATTTCACACATTAAAACCTCAGCAGCTGGAAGTCTGCCGGTTCTGGTTCTGGTTCTGCTCAGACAGCTGAGTCCTGACTGAACGTGACCTGTTGCCATGGAGAGGTCTGAGTTATTTTATACCCTGATTGTTTGTGAAGGGATGTAAACATGAAACTGAACAGAACCACTGGGTTTACTGTCTGACCCGATCCCGGCTCACCGCTTCTGGTTCTGATTCAGAAAAACACCCGTCAGGTCCAGAACCGCCAGAACCACCGACAGGATCTGCTGCAGAATATGACCTCTGACATCCAGGAGAACCGGACCAAGATGGAGCCGGATCCCTGAAGAAGAACTGGAACCAATCCGCTCCACGTTTTTGACCCGGTAGTCAGCCTGAAGGTGCTCCTGTTCCAGACCGTTGGTACCGACCCATTACCAGTGGTTCTGGAGCCAACCTTAGCCCCCACTCCTCCTCAGTTGGACCTATAAATACCAGAGAGTAGGGTGTAAACATGTTGCTGTGGTAACCGGTTCCTCCAACACGCCGCAGAGTTCAGACCAAAGAAGAAGTCAGAGGAGGAAGTGGGAGAAACCTGGGGGGGGTCCAGTGTGTGTGCGTGTGTGTGTGTGCGTGAGTGTGCGGTCTGTGGTCGAATGTGTTTCCTGGCTCTCTGGGGTTTCTTCACTTCTCCCTCCGATCTGAAACCGACTGCAGAACTTTCTCCAAAAACAGAAGTGGGACAATAGGACCTGCATCAGCTCAGAACCGCTCCCAACCCGTTAGCCTGAACCGGGTCAGGAACCTGGTGCCAGAGCCGGTGTTCTGGTTCTAGAGCCAGAACCCGATCACCATCCATGATCAGGTTCTGCTGATCACCAGACAGTCTGGTCCAAGTGCAACAGAGACCCGGATTCGAGAACTGACCTGAAAGCCTCATAGAGGAAGAGAAGGGCAGAGAGCGCCCACTGCTGGTGGATCCACCTGCAGTCAGGTGCCACCTGTCTGTGACTCCATGAAACTTCAGATTGCTCAGATCAGACAGAACCAGAACCAAACCGTCCAATCACTGAGCAGAAACATGAGAGGATGAAGCATCTTTGGATCAAAAGCATTATAGATCTACAGTTATAGATGTAGATTTATAAATCTGGAGTTATAGCTCTAGATTTATAGGTCTGGGGCTGTAGATCTAGATTTATAGATCTAGATTTATATAACTAGAGTTATTGCACAGCTTCACTTGTGCCAGCTGGAAACTAGAGATCAGGATGACCTTTGAACTCTGACCTGAACATTTAGAGACACATAGAGACGGTTCCAAAGTGGGTCTTCTATCAGCTGACGAACATTTCCAGGATCAGAGGACTAATGTCTCAGCATCAGAGAAACTCATCCAGGCGTTTCTCTGCAGTGGCATTGATTACTGCAGCAGCGTCTTCACGGGTCTGACTAACAAATCAATGGTCCAGAACGCTGCTACTGGAGTTCTGACTAAAACCAGAAAGATACAGCACAGCAACCAGTTCTACATCACCCAGTTCTACATTCCTTCACTGAGAAGGAAGAGACTTCAAACACTGCTGGTAGTTTAGAAATCACTGAACAGATTAAAGATCTGCTGCTGCTGTTGGATCAAACTGCTGGTTCTGGTTCTGCTCTGCATCAGAACCAGAACCAAACATGGAGAAGCAGAAATCAGCTACTATGCACCACAGATCTGAAACAAACCTCCAGAAAACTGAAAAAACAGCCGAAACCTTGAGTTCCTTTAAATCTAGAAAACCCAGCTGGTTAGTTTCTTTTGAAACTTTGATCAATATAATCAATTTTTATTCTTGATGATTCTGATGATGATTATTGATCAAATTGAATATTTGTTGATGACAGTTTGTTTTTTTATGATGTAAATCGTCTTCAACTGCTTTGCTGCTGAAATGTGCTTTACAAATAAACTTCACTTGACTTGAGCCCCTATGCGAACCAAAACCAGACTAAAGATGGACCAAAACTGGACCAAATCGGATCAAATCCGGGCCAGCTATCCAGGTTAAGCACTATAGGATCAGCGGATTGAACTGGGCCAGAGGAGCGTCAGTGAACTTTGGGTCCATTCCACCATCAGCAACATGGTGACATGCTGCCAGAGTGCGTGTCCGTGTGTGTGTGCAGTTTCAGTTCAGCTTTTCGCAGATTGTGAAACCCGATGACGTCTCCAACGGTCACATGAAGTTCTGTAGCAGATCTGTTCACTGGAGGCGGTCCTGATCCAAACAGGAAACATCTGCTGCCTGGAGGATCCTGCAGTCTGAACCCACAACACAGCCACACACATACACCGGAGAACAGAACCTAACTAGAACCCGACCAGAACCATGTCATTCATAGTGATGTTCATCGTTTTGCATTCAGATCATAAAGTTCAGTTGAGTTCTGGTCCTCCTTCCTTGTGTTTGCTGAATCCAACATGGCAAACTGCTAACGGCTAATTGTTTACATGACTTCTGATGGCTTCCTTTAACTGCTAGTTGCCCTCATTGCTGTGGATCATTTGGTCCAGAGTCTCCATCTTGGCTGATCTCTGATCAGAGCTCTCCTTGTTCAGCCTGGAAGTTTAGCTGGACTTTGCCTAGGCTGTGTCTTGGTTCCATTGGACCAGACTCTTTGGTTTCTGATTGGACGGTGAGACGTTCAAAGCCGCAGCCTGCTGTGAATTCCCTGAGCGTTCTGCATGCTCCTCCATGATGCCATTTGCTCCAAATCATCTCTGAACCTCTGAGGCATCAGAGCAACAGGAATAACTGTGGGATTAGATTAGGTTAGAATACACACATCTGGACTCGACTTAGTCACTAGGAATCATCAGGCAACGTCTGAAGGCAACTGGTTGACCTCTGAGAAAAGGGCGGGGAGGGGGAAAAAATTTTTCTGCACTTTTCAGTTTTTATTTGTAAAAAATATTTTGAATCATGAATAATTTCTACTTCATAGTTATCAAACACGTTGTGTTGATATTTCATATTAAATTCCAGTGAAATATATTTATAACAAAATATGGAAAAATTCAAGGGGTATGTATACTTTTGCAAGCTGCATACATAGACACACACACACATATATGCAAACATATATATGTGTGTATCTCAATGTATGCAGCTTGCAAAAGTATACATATCTATCTATCTATCTATCTATCTATCTATCTATCTATCTATCTATCTATCTATCTATCTATCTATCTATCTATCTATCTATCTATCTATCTATCTATCTATCTATCTATCTATCTATCTATCTATCTATCTATCACATATGTGCGTGTATATGTATATCTATACACGCACACACAGGTGTATAGATATAGAGATATGTGTGTGTGTGTGTATGTGTGTGTGTTGTGAGCGTTGCTGTTGCCGTCGAGGTTTTTGCAGCAGCAGATCTTGCGGTTGAACCTCAAACCTCTCTCTCCTCCCAGAAACCATAGGTCCTCAATCACTTTCTGTTTTTATCAAACTTCTTTCACTGTCCAGTCAGGCGCCGCCTGGACTCACTGCTGCCCTCTGGTGGCCGCTCCAGAGAACTCGTTGATGCTTACAGGTCGGGCTGCGCAGGTTTTGGTTTTCAAATGAAGTCTCATTTTTGCGTTTCCATTAATCTCTCGGCATCTTTTGGTTTCATGAAATTCTTATAGTTCCTGAAAGTCTAAACTCACCTGAGCTGCCCTCACTTGCCCTCACCTGGAGTAAGGTGTGAAACTGTCGTCATGGTTTCTGACCTGGAGACTAACAGAGCCGGACTCTGTAAAGTTTCACCTCCATGGTCATCTTCACTGCAGGTGACCGCCGACCCGCTGCCATGACGATGGGCGCTGCCCAGGCTCCCGACCAACTAGGGCTCGACCCTGCTGCCCCTGGCTCCATCCCAAGGATGTCAGACCTGGTTCAGAACCAGGAGCAGGGTGACACTTGGAAAGCAAAGGTTCTGGAGCTGCTGACCCGGTTGGTTCAGATCCAGGAGGAGCGGGCCAAACACCAGGCCCACGTTGAGCAGCAGCTCAGTCTTCTGGTCAACCAGGTGAGTCTAGCCCAGTCAGCCCAGGTAGTCCAGTTCAGCTCAGCTAGGTCCAATTAAGCTTATTGTCTAGTTTATGAAATGCTTTGAGCTCATCTGTTAACTTTAGCTTTAGCTAATCTCCAGAACATCTGGATCAGATTTGTGGGTCAGCTTGGTACCGCTCCCATAGATGAAGGACCAACAAGAACCTTCTGCTCATGATTGGTTCTGATCCGTTCTAACTGAATTCACCTGGACTCACCCTCAGGGCTCCCAGCAAATCCAGAACCTGCAGAACCTGGCCCGGCACCAGAACCTGCTGGTGGAGAACCACCAGGCTTTACTACTGCAGACATCACGCATCGCCACCCAGCTGCAGGAAATCAACAAGAAACCCACCACTCTCGGCCAATGAGATCCTCCGACTGCCCACAGCCAGCCAATCAGATCTCTGTCTCTACATGCCACCAATCAGATTCTTTAAAATCAGACATGCAGTTGAATCTATATGTTCTTCTGAAGGCTGACCAAATATTTTAATTAACCAATTAGCCTTTGCGTTTAATAATTAATGAATTGATTGACTGATTCTGTGATGTTTTAAACTGTAAAACAAACTAACTGTTCACCTGTTCAAGCTCTAAATCGCTTCAGGCTTTAATTGCTCTGTTCCTCTGATTTTAAATAAAATTTTACATTTTTGCTGCAATTTTGGCTTCCTGTTTATGATGAATTCAACAACACCTGTGTGTTCACACACCTGTCTGTTTACGTACGGGTCTGCATAGACTAGGTTTATATGAATCTGCCAGGCTCGGCGGCTGTTGCCAACATGTTCTGACCTGTGAGCACCACCTGGTGTCGAGCACCACTTGGTGTCCTCAAGTGTGCGCTCTACCTGTTTCAGGTATTGTTGGTTTACCGGAATTTGTTGTTTCTCCTCGTTTCAGAACCTCCAGGACCAACACTGATCCAATTAAACTCGATCTTCCAACCAAACCAGTCAGAGGTTGTTCTGACTGCCGGCTCTAAGGTCCAGCTTCGTTGCCTTGGTGATGGGTTGGTGAACATGTCCACCACTGCGTTTCGTCCCTTACCGAGGAATTGTTGGAACACCTTGCAGATCAACAGTGTGTCTCCCAGACACACTGGTACGTACCATTGCAGGTACGCCAACCAGAGCCTGGACCACCTGAACATCTGGATACACCTGTATGTCAAAGGTAAGCAGGCCCGGTGACCTTCCTGTTTACCTCCATGACATCACTCACATTACCTAATTTCCCATGATTCTCCTCTGTCAGATCCAGGTAACAACTCTACGGTGTTTGTCACGCCTCGCTACACACCTAGCTATCCTAAAGAGGGTGACGACTTCCTGTATAGGTGTCTGCTGACTGACCCGTCTGTCACAGACCTCACCCTCCAATCAGAGGGTGGGGACAGGGGGCGGGGCCTGCCCCCAGGTATGAACGTCGCCTTAGACCCTCGAAAAGGAGCCTTGATCAAACATATAAGGAAGTCCTTCAAAGGCCGGTACTCCTGTTCAGGTTGGAGGAATGGTCAAGAGTTCCGATCAGAACCGTTTGCCCTGATGGTGGCTCCCAGTAAGACACCTGTCTGTCTACACACCTGTGGGACATTACACCTGTCTGTCTGTCTGATGCCCCTGAGTCTCTGCCTCACCGTCTACCTGTCTGTCTGCAGTGGACCGCCCTCCCTCTGTCGCTGTCAGCCAGGGTGAGTGGATCCGTCTACAAGGAGAACAGTTCACAGTCACGTGTCAGAGCAGCAACCCTTCACACAGCTACACCATCACCTGGACACACCCACACACAAAGGTGAGCAGCCAGAGGTCACTTGTGTCTCTTTGGTCCCAACAGGCCCACCTGTCTGCCTCTAACAGGTAGTTTGGTTGTTTTAGGACCTGGCAGTCAGTGAAACCAAAACCTACATCAATGGGTACTTTAACATCAGCAGCACTCTGACCGTCTCTGCTGTCAAACATCAACACAGTGGACTGTACACCTGTACTGCTGTTGGCAGAGCTGGGATTGCCACGGCAACCACCCACCTGACCGTGTTGGGTTAGTAATCAGTCAATACCAAGGCGATGATGATAGATCAGGGTCTCCATGAAACTGGACCAGATATCTGGAGAAAACCTTCATGCTGTCTTCTTCTCCTCTTCCTCATCAGATCACCCTTACCTTAGGATCTACCTTCAGACTGCCAACACCCAGCAGGTCTCCAATGACCTGCCCGGCAACTTCAGCAGTGAGGAGACGACTGAGGAACCAGCGGCTAACGTCAGCTTCGGTTCGGAGGAGCTGCAGAGAGAACTGGTGTTTAACGGGAGCAGAGGCAGCGGCTGCAGGACAGTGGAGGTGTTCGAAGGTGGAGATCTGACCCTGACCTTCATCCTGGAGGCCTATCCTCCAATCACACAGCATCACTGGACGACACCGGAACACGTAAACAATGATGGCAGCAGCGTGTATGAGAGAAGCTACACAGCTACCGCCTACAGGTATCCCAACCATTCCACCTTAAAACTCTGCAGACTAACAATTTCACTTGAAACCCAAAATAAAGAAACCATGCTAGTCGCACCTTCATAACCTGACAATACTACCTTAACTACCCACACCATCTGCACTACCACCTTGGAAAGTCCAATAATCGTCAATACCACCTTAATAAATGCAGATATACCAGAAGACTTCCACGCCACCTTTAAAATTTAACAGTATAAGAAATTAAAAAGCCAGCCATGCTGCCTCCTTAACAGCTACTGCAGTCATTATAGGAGCCACAAACCTACCACTTAAAAACAGCCTACCAATATTTCAGTCTGACCTCCTTAACAGCTTTGAAGTAAACCTAAACTTCCGTGCCACCTTTAAAACAATAACTACATACCACCTTAATCATGTAACATGTTTGTTTTAGTGAAGACCTTTTAATATTAATGTTCGGTAAGATGGTATGTTTGGCACCACTTTAAGTGGGTGGTTCTAGTAATGTGTTTTTAAGGTGGTATTGTTGGTATTTCAGCTTGACATTGTTGATGAGTGTTAAGTTGATAATTTAGTGCAGCCATTGAGATTTCAGTGCTAGGAAGGGATTTTTTTTTTATCATTTAACTTTTTATTGGGTTTTTCCATTTTTGCTTACATATACAATATACATGAACACTTTACAATCAACATAACATAACATAAAACTTTGGCTTGGGAGCTGTTCCTCTATTTGACCTTAGTTCCATCTAGTTTGTCTAGTTCTTTATTTCTTGTCGCTGACTTTTGTCTTGAATGTTGTCCATTTCATCCACTTCTCTTCCATTTGTGTTTGCTGTAGTCTCAAACGATGTGTCAGTTTTTCCATAATGTAGATTTCTTCTATTATTCCAGTCCATTGTTCTTGACAAGGGGGATCCGCCTTTCCCCATTTCCTCGTAATAGCTTTCTTGCTAGCTATTAACAGTATCTTAATCAGATACCTGTCTTTTGCCCTTACTTTGATATTATTAAAATTGCAAAGATATAGTACCTCACTACTCATAGGGATATCATATCCCATAACCTTCTCCACTGTTACATGAACATTTTTCCAGAATTGGACAATGACAGGACAGTTCCAGAATATGTGAGAATGATCAGCATTCACTGATCCACAGTTCCTCCAACACCCCATGTTTGTGCCCTTGTACCTATTCTGGACTTTAGGCGTGATGAAAAATCGTATTAGATTTTTCCATGAGAATTCCCTCCATATCCGTGAATTAGTGGACGTCTGATGTGTTTCCCACATATCCAACCAGTCTTCATCTGTAATTGTCGTGTTAAGCTCTGACTCCCACTTTTCTTTTATATATTTAGTTGAATGTTTGTTCATCATCAATTTTTGATATAGAGTAGAGATTATTTTAATTTTTGTTCCACTGGATGAATTTATCACAATTTTAATCACCCCATTCACTTCCACAGAGGGATCCCACCTGATTTCTTTCTTATAATAGTCTCTCAATTGCAGGTACCTGTAAAATTCATGTTTATCTAAATTATACTTCTCCTTCATTTTTTGAAAACTCTCCAGCTCCCCATCTTTCAGAAGGGTATACCATCCCGTGACCCCCTTATTTATCCATTGTTTGAACCCTTTATCATACATTGCTGGTTTGAAATCACTGTCATATGCTATCCACCGGAGCACCTTCATTTCTTTCTTTATCTTGTGTTTTTTTAATGTTTTGAACCACAGTTCCAGTGTAAACACTGTAATTGGGTCCATGTATTTCTTGATTTTCTCATATCTATCTTCATCTCCAATAACACTTTGAATTGGGTATCCTCCAAATTCTTTCTCCATATCTTTCCACTTAGCTATGTATTCTGGTGTGCACCAGCATATTACATGCCTGAGTTGAGCTGCACAAAAGTACTCCCTTAGTTTTGGGAGACCCATACCTCCCTTGTCTTTCGGTAGCTGGAGAGTTTCATATTTAACTCTAGGTTTTTTTCCGCCCCAAATGAATCTTGATATTATCTTATCCCAGGTCGCAAATTGTGTTTGAGGAACCTCTATTGGTAATGATTGGAACAAGTATAGGAGTTTTGCTTGCACATTCATTTTAATAGTTTCAATTCTTGAATTCAGATCTAAGGGCAGAGTAGACCACCTATCTATATCTTTTTGTATTTCTTGGCTTATTTTATCGTAATTTGCTTTGTAAAGTGTGGATAACTCTTTAGTGATGTTAACCCCTAAATACTTAATTTCCTTCATATTCCATTTGATGGGAAAAGTTTCCTGAATTTCTTTCGAAGGAATGTAATTGAGTGTTAGAATTTGTGTTTTAGTTACATTAATTTTATATCCTGAAAGATAACCATACTTTCCAAAGAGATTCATCAGTGCTGGTAGTGATTCATTCGGCTGTTCAAGAAAAGTTATTATATCTGCAAAAAGCCCTATTTTGTGTTCTTCTCCATTTACCATAACTCCCTTAACTTTGTCGTCTTGTCGATTACTGCCTGCAGAGGCTCTATAAAGAGGGCAAACAGTGTAGGTGATAGGCAGCACCCCTGTCTAGTTGATCTTTGTATGTTGAATTTGTCAGTCAGGCTTCCGTTTATTTTAATTCTCGCTGTGGGGTGGTGATATAGTGTCTTTATACTCTGTATTGATTTATTATTGAATCCAAATCGTTCTAATGTTTTATATAAAAATTCCCAATTTACTAAGTCAAATGCTTTTTCTGCGTCTACACTTACTAGTATGGTACTTTGTTTTCCCAGTTGCGCTTGATCTACTATATGTAAAACTCTTCTAATATTATCATGTGTTTGACGTCCTCTCATAAATCCTGTTTGATCTTCCTCTATCAATTCTGTTACAAAGGTATTTAATCTATTAGAAATAATGGTTGTGTATATCTTATAGTCCACGTTTAACAGTGAAATTGGTCTGTAATTGCCACAGTGTTCCTTATCTTTTCCTTGTTTTGAGATGACTGAGATGATAGCTTCGCTCCATGATGGAGGTATTTTGTTATTTTCGAGTGTCCAATTGAAAGAAGCTGTAAGTATTGGCGATAACTCTTCTCTAAACATCTTATACCATTCTGCCGGGTATCCATCACTGCCTGGCGACTTATTATTTTTTAATGTATTTATTGCCTGTTTCACTTCCTCTATTGTGATTGTTGCTGTCAGTGTCTCATTTTGTAGTTTGCCAATTGTTGGTAAATCTAATTCATTTAGAAAGGTTTTCATTTCCTCCTCATGTGCAAATTCTGGTTGTGTATACAGTTCCTCATAATAATCTCGAAAGATACCCTCTATTTCCTCTGGATTATCCGTTAGTTCACCTGTATGTGGGTTTCTAATTTTATATATCGCATTAAGTGTTTGTTGTTTGCGTATCCGTTTCGCTAACAGTTTAGTTGCCCTTGGACCTGCTTCGTAATAATTCTGCTTCAGAAATGCATTCCTTTTTCCAGTCTCTTCTAGTAATATGTCATTTATCTTTGTTTTAACTATCTTGGTTTCTTGGTAAACCTTTGAGTCTTTTGTTTTCTGATATTCCTGTTCTAATTCCCTAAGTCTCTCTGTATTTGCCCTGTATGTCTGTAGTTTAAGTCTTTTATCATGCGCAGTTTCAGCTATTAACTTTCCTCTGATGACTGCCTTCATGGCATCCCATAATATTGTTGGGTCTACAGTTCCGTTATTATTTTCTTCAATATATTGTTTTATTTCTGCTTTTATTTTTTCTCTCCGTTGTTCACTGTTCAATATTCCCACATTTAGTCTCCATAGTGTATTTCTTTTCCTATTACTTAGACATACTTTTAAATAAATTGGATTATGGTCAGATACGTCTGCTGCCCCTATCCTGCATTCCTTCACTCTGTGTTTGTCGTCTACCTTGATTAAAAAATAATCTATTCTCGAATGTACTCCATGAGCAGCAGAGTGATGCGTAAAATCTTTTTCTACTGGATGTAGGCTTCTCCATACGTCTGTCATTCCCATCTCTTCTAATGACACGTTTATAAATTTTGCCAAATGCCTTTTTGTTTTTTTATGACTCGTTGTGTCCATATTATGATTCAGAACTACATTTAAATCACCTCCACAAATTAGAGTTCCTTCTGTTTCTATTGCAATTAAATCGAACAAGTTTTTGAAAAAGTTTTTGTTACTCTCCGGGGGTGCGTATACATTTACCAAGGTTATTAATTCATTTTCTATTCTTCCTTTTAATATTATGTATCTTCCTTCTTTATCTTTTAATTCTTTTTTGTACTCAAATTGTATTGCGTTCGAAATTAGTATCGCAGCACCTCTTCTACGTCCTTCTTGATATGAACTGTGGTATAAACTTTTGTAGCCATACTTTTTTAATTTTTCATGCTCTGTTTTGGATAAATGAGTTTCTTGTAAGAATATAATTTGTACTTTTTCCTTTTTCAGTTTTGTCATCACCCTTTCTTTTTTACTCAATGCATTCAAACCATTCACGTTCAGCGATATTATATTGATATCAGTCATAACTATGATTTACTATTCCCTTTAAATATACTCCCAAGCAACACAAAACAGAACAAGCATGAACTTTTGCAACCTAAACATAAACCAAAAAACCGGCGGACTTTCAAACATGGGGTATCTTTCTTCCCCAAGTCCCAGTTGGTGGGTGGAGAGGATATCCTCACCCCTTCTGAGGGCCCCTCCCTAGATCTAGTACTACTCCCATCCTGTGGGGTACCACTCCATCTAGACATGTCCAACTTAAATCCCTTACCCTCTCCCAGTCGGTTTTAATTGAATCCTCTTTTCTCGCAGAGTCAACTTCTGAAAGCAAAACATTCTAAGATTTCCACTGGAAGCTTTGTAATTTTTCTTTCACTCGGTGTGCTGCGTCTCGCTCCCGATCTTTCCCCTTCACTCGCTGCCATCCCGCAGCTCCTCGCTGTCTCTCCCCCGCTGCCGTGGTGTCTCCTCCGGGCTCAGCAACCGTGTAGCCCCTTTCCTTCATATCCTGCGCTGCTGCCCTGGCACTGTCATATGTCTTCGTTCCGTTCTCCCAATGAATCCGAATTTTAGCAAGCGGTGTCTGAAAACGTATTCCTTTCTCCTTCAATATTTTCTTAATGGCCGTATATGCCTTTCTTTTCTGGACAATCTCGGTCGGATAATCGTGGTCGAAGTAGATTTGTTTACCCGTTACCTGGATCTTTTTCTGCCATGCTTTTTTCAAGATCATTTCTTTGGTCTCAAACTGCAGAAAGTTAACCACGACTGACCTCGGTGTTGCATTCGGGTTCGGTTTTGAGGTGAGGGCTCGGTGGGCTCGTTGAATCTGGAGTTCGGTCCCCTCCGGAAGTTCGAGTTCCTTCTTAAAAAGTTGTTCCAGAAAAGTAGTTGTGGATCTCCCTTCTACTTCTTCTGGTAAACCGAAGATTCTGATATTGTTTCTCCTTGATCTCCCTTCCAGATCGGTTAGTTTTTCCTGCATTCGCTGTACTTGTTCCACCATCTTCGTTAGCACCTCATTAGCATCCACCTTCCACTCCTCCACCTCAACTATGCGTGTCTGTGCCTCGCTAATGCTCACTTGCTGTGCCTGTAGCGCCCGGTCGCTCTCGGACAGCCTACGGTCTATTTCTTGCCGAAGACCAGTTATTTCTTCCTTCAATTCTTTCTTCAGCTCGTCTTTGAATACGACCAGCTCCCGGCACAGCTCTTGTTTAAGGGCTTTAATATCACCTCTAATATCTGCGAGCCCATTTTGCAGCGTCTCCGTGTTAGCTTGTTCTTCCATGCTCTCTGCTGGGGCTTTTTCGTGTTCGCTAGCTTCGTGTTCGGAGATTTCTTCTGTTACAGGCAGCTTTTCAGTTCTGTCTTGCTTTTCATAGTTTTTCCGACTTCTCCTCTTGCTTATCCCACTCATGCTTTAGATTTATCTATCGAGTACCGATATTATTGTGGGCATTTTAACCCGACTTTGTAGAGCTAACTGACTACACTCCTATTCCCTCCGCCATCTTGTTTCAATCCCTAGGAAGGGATTTTATTTAATGATTGAAGGAGATATTTTTAGTCGCATTTAGTTGCTTTTTAAGGTGGCATATAAAAGGTCTGTGACTTGTTTTAAGGTGGTATTGTTGTTGGAACAGGTCAGAGGCCAACCTTCTGGTGCGGCGCGTTCGTCAGGAAGATGCCGGTCGATATTCTTTTAATTTTTCTAACTTGTTCTTTAATGGGTCGCAGGATGTGGACCTCCAGATCTACCGTAAGAACCGCTTTCACCTTTTCTACGTCCGATTATATCATTGGGTTTTTAGTCCTGGTGAACCGTTCGATCTGATCCGAACCCTGCAGGTTTTCCAACTGTCAGCGTCATGCAGCAGAACCAGTCCCTGATGTGCAGCGGTTCTGGTTACCCACGGCCCACCATCCTCTGGTCCGTCTGCACCCACGTGGACAGGTATGTGAACTTAGCTGCCAGCGCCCCCTACAGGCTCTGCATGGTATGTCCTGAAGGGGGCACTGCAGCTAGTGACACTTGAAGAACATGAAGTTTTATTTGTTGTTGGGAAGTTTTGGTCAGAAACATCTGCAGCCATGTTGGGATCAGAATAAAAGCCAAGATGAAACACTGATCTCTTGCAGGTGTGAACCCAGCTCCAACCACCAGGTGTCTCCATCTGCTGCAACCTCAGACGATGGGGAGGAGGTGAGGATATTCTTTCCTCTGCCCAGCCCTGACGATGATGTCACAGTCATGTGTTTGGCGTCCAACCTGATGGGCGAGTCTCATCAAGTGTTTGTTCATCGTGAGTATCAGAGGAACCCAAAGTGAAAAACTTCAGAGATCTGATCCCAGACCAGCTCCGCTCTTAGCACCAAACTGTCCTGGGCCGGCACGGCTCATCTGAAGGAGCAGATTAGGATTAACAGAGCTCAGTCTCTAAATCCAAATTTGGTTTAAAACTGACTCCTGCCTCCAAAACTGAGCAGTTGCTAACTTTATCCATCCGGTGCTGCGTTCAGGTTCCACAGGACTTCGCACCGCCTTCACTCCAGCTTTGATTGGAGCGCTGAGCATCTCCTCCGTCCTCCTCCTGCTGCTGTTGATTGTGTTCTATAAGTGCAGACAGGTGAGTTCCTCTGGGGCCGGTCAGTACAGGTTCTGGTGTCCTTTTTGAGTGACAGGAATCAGAACCAGAACCACAGACAAACTGTCTTCTTCTCTTCAACCAGAAACCAAGGTATGAAATTCTGTGGAAGATCATTGAGAGTAACGATGGGAACAACTACACCTTCATTGACCCCACCCAGCTGCCATACAACCAGAAGTGGGAGTTTCCTCGAGACAAACTGCGACTCGGTATCAACAGGACCTTTGACCTCTGTGTAGCCTTCCTCAGCCTTCCTCTCCCATCTTTTTACTATGTCGCTGCTCTTTGTCCTTCAGGGGGTGTCCTGGGCTCGGGGGCGTTTGGAAAGGTCGTTGAGGCGACGGCGTACGGCCTGGGAACAGAAAACAAGGCCACCAGAGTTGCTGTGAAGATGCTCAAACGTGAGTGGTCCCGTCTTCACAGTCAGCATCCGGCTGCCATGTGACCAACCACCTGAGTTTCATGTGTTTGTCTGCAGCCAGTGCTCATTCAGAGGAACGGGAGGCTCTGATGTCAGAGCTGAAGATCCTCAGCCATCTCGGTTACCATGACAACATTGTTAACCTGTTGGGAGCGTGCACGCAAGGAGGTAATCAGTCCGAACCCAAAGGGTGTGACAGACAGAACACTGAGGCCTTGGGACTACCATCTTTAAGCATTAAAATAGCCTTTAACCAGTTCCTAGCCACTCTTAAGACATTCTTAAACATTAGTCTAGGTTTCAATGGCCGTCCATGCATCATGTATACCCTCTGGTCCTTGGAGTTTGTCTCAAGCTGCATTTGGGTTGAGAGGCATTGGACACCCTGGACAGGTCTAGAGTCCATCACAAGACAGACAACTACGCTCACTCACACCTGAGGACAAACAGACACCACTTAGCCTAACTCCTGTGTCGTTGGGCTATGGGAGAAGGCTGTTATGAGTTATTCCAGAACCAGTCAGGAACCAGGAAAAGTCTGAACCCCTCTGGTCTAAACCAATCTGAAACTGGTGTGTTACTAGTCTAAACCTTTCCCAGCAGACATCTGGCCCAACTAGAACAGTTTCAGTCAGTTCAGTTCTGGTGAGTCACACACCAAGTTTAAGACTCCCCAGAACCAGTCTTAGGTCACGTCTGATCTAATGTAAACTGGTCAGAAACCATTTAAAACATTCCTGACCCAGTCTAAAGTGGATCTTGGAGGAACCACAATGGTCCTCAGGTGTGTGACGTCCATGTGTGGACACGTTCTCTGTCTGGGTTCGTATCGCCTGCCGATGTTCATCAGAATGTCCAAGAGAAACTTTAAATGAAAGTTCTGCACACTGGTTTATTGATTGTTTCATGTTTGTTATTAACTAAAACACTTTGAATCATATCCCTTAACCTTTGACCCTGACAGGCCCCATGCTAATGATCACAGAGTACTGTAGCCATGGCGACCTACTCAACTTCCTACGGACTCACGCGCCAGACTTTATGGCGTCCATGATCACCATAGACGAGGTTGGAGACGAGGTCTTCTATAAGAACCTGACAGGACAGCAGGAAAGGCTACGCAGGTCAGAGGTCATCTGTTCTTTCCTGGGTTTCCAGTTAGAATCTGTCTGTTGGTGAGTCAGGCCTCACCTCCACAGAAATCAGTGACCGGTTGGAGTCTGGTCGTCAAAACAGCCAAGATGTTGGGTAAAGTCGGATAATTGCTATTTATTCCTGTTGTTGCCGAAGAGTTCTTGGTACTTAATGTCTCTCCAACTGTAAGACCTGCTCAGGTGAATGATAACATCCAATCATCTGACCTGCAGTGACAGTGGGATTTCATGCTGGTCAGAGTACCAGGAGATGCAACCGGCACTGACTCCAGGTCCAGATGAGCCAGGTAAGACTGAGCCCACCTGGATGCACCTGGTTTCACCTGCACTTTCACCTGAGCTCACCTGGGGTTCTCTGTCAGGTGAGCACATGGTGAGCCTGTCCCTCTGTGACCTCCTGAGGTTTTCCTACCACGTTGCTCAGGGATTGGACTTCCTGTCCTCCAGAAATGTGAGAACACACCCCGACATACACATGCAGTAAATCAGTTCAGGAATGTCTCGGAACCAGAACCCAGCCAAGCCTGGTTCCCAGTCTAGTCCTAGGTCCGGTTTAAGAGCTGCTACAGCGTGAGGATGAGGCAGAATGTGTTTAAAATGCTGAAAGTCCTCTGACCTGTCTCTCACCTGTTGGTGCTCTAGTGCATCCACAGAGACGTGGCTGCGAGGAACGTCCTGCTGACCGACTGTCGGGTTGCAAAGATCTGTGACTTCGGTTTGGCTCGAGACATTCAAAACGATGACAGCTACATCGTTCAGGGAAACGTCAGTAGTTTAACTCAACACAGACTGATTCCTCGGATCCAAAGGGAACTTTATCTTGAAATTTGGTGCTTTATTTTGACAGGCTCGGCTGCCGGTGAAGTGGATGGCTCCAGAGAGCATCTTTCAGTGTCTGTACACAGTTCAGAGTGATGTCTGGTCCTATGGAGTCCTGCTCTGGGAGATCTTTTCTCTGGGTAACCATGGAAACAGTAACCTGAACCTCACTGAGGAAAGGTCAAGCATCTGAGCACCTTTGAATCACTTCCTGTGTTCATCTGCTCAGGTAAGAGTCCATACCCCAACGTTGTTGTGGATACCAACTTCTACAAGATGATCAAAGATGGCCACCATATGGAGCAGCCGGAGTTCGCTCCTAATGAAATGTGAGAAAAAACTTCTTCATGCTTGTTATGTTTGGAAGCTGGGAAGAGGTAAAAGCACAAGTAGACAAAGAACTCTTCTTTACAGCTTTTATTCTTAACTTGCTCAGCAGTACAGCAGCATCAGGTATTCCTTTCCTCCATCATGTTTCCTTTTCTTCTCCTCTTGATAATCAGTACTACTCCTGTACACCACCTAGTGGTAGACACAACAATGGGAATTTATCTTCTCACCTATTTTCAAGATATTTTAAGATTATTTTAATTTTCATGGCAACAGTTCTAGAAAGTAAACCAAAATCTGCATGAAGAAGGGAAATGTAGTTCCTCCAACCCCGGTCCTCCAGATCTGCTGACCTGCAATACAACTTTATTTACAAAGCAATTCAGAACAACAGCGTTGGCCAAAGTGCTGCACATTAAAACAGTTAAGAGATTAAAGTCAACACCTCAAGCCCAGAGCTCCATCAGAGGGCAGCTTTGGGTTTGCATAGTCCAGTCCTTCTGGTTTCAGAGGCTGAGCCATGATGGGAGCCAGCCTACATTTCCAGAGCGGCTCCTTTCCTGTTATCAGGGTCCTGGGGCCGTTGGACCCCCAGTACCCTGATCTCTGGACCTCCAGGAGCCGGTCTGCTGGAGGAGTCATGGTCCACTAGCTTACTGAGTTTTCCTCCCTCTGAGCCATGAGCCAGGGCCGGCTGTTCAGAGTCAGTTGTTCAGGAACCGTACTAAAGCTGATTTCCTCTCAGGTATCACCTGATGAAGCTCTGCTGGAGTGGGGAGCCCACCCACAGACCCACCTTTAAAACCATTGGTCAGCTCATCGAAAGGCTCCTCCCCTTGACCAGTGACATGTTGCCGCGTCACAGTGACCAGGTGAGGAAGCTGAGGGTTACCCAAGCCCTCGCCGTTGTCTGTTGCTTCATTGTTCCACTCTTCTTCTCTCCTCAGGTGCTGTATGAAAACATTGATGAATGCAGAGCAGAAGAAGAAGAAGAGGAGGAGGAGGATGAGGTCCAAGGTGGAATACTGAAGAGAAAAGAAGAAGAGCAAGGTAAGATTTTCTAAAGCCGCTGGCGTCCTTCATAAAACTGATGTCGCTTCACTTCCTGTTCTCCTGCTAGCAGATCGCCATGACGATGGCGAAGGAGAGGAGAGAGAGCAGACGATGAGCAACATCTACCAGCTCTCCTGATCAGTGATCTGGTGAAGATCAGGAGAGCTTCCAAGAACTCACATTGAGTTCATCTCATCTCCACACATCAGCAGCTCCTCTCTGCGCTCAGACTCTCCTAGAGACTAAAGCCAAAAAAGGAAAGACTTGCCGTTTAGCCAGCATGGTCCTGTCTGAGCTACTCTACAAACTCTGGATCTCCAACCAATTGAAGGTTAAGAGGGTTTCAACCTGCAACCTTCTGAATCTGATCCTCTCCTCCAGATCTTCCTTTCACTCCTTCAGACTGAAGCCAATCCACCAGGCTGGTTTCCAACCCAAAGGTTAGAAATGCAGAACGCAGCCCTGAGGCTCCCCAACCAGGTTTGGTCACCAGGCCAACACGGACGGCCAAACCATGTTGGCAGTCCATCCAACATGGTTTCTAGTTTGATTTCAGTGATTTCTTCCTGTTCAGGTTTGTCAGTTTTGGACGTTATGCATTTTTCTTCTTCTCTGAAATGTGATTGATAAATTCGTGTTTGTGATGTTTGAATCATGTTGTGTCATAAAGAAAACAGAAAGTGCCCTTCAGAATAAGACTCTGGGCTTTATGGAATAAACTCAGAAACAAACTGTTGTGTCTCAACTGATTTTATTTTCTGAACTTCTAGGTTTCATATAAAAATGTTTGTGATGCACTGACGGTCCATTTGGACCAGAACCGGTGACATATGAGGTTCTGGATCAGAGATTCTGAAGGTTTCATATGAACAGCTGACACTACCACTATCAGAACCATCACACTGGAACTGAAGCTGGTTCTGCTGCTGTGGGTTTGGATCTCTGAGACCTGTTTGGGTTCTGAGTCGTCTCTGGCCGAAATGTTCTGACCCAACCTGATGGAGCGGACTCTGCAGGTGACAGGTAACGATCAATAAGCCGATCAGAAGAAAAACAACCGATAATCAGCAGCAGTCAGCTTTATCAGTTTTATTCCTCATCAGTCACGCGGCGGCGCCACAGGTGAGCTTCCTGCTGCGCGGCCAGGTGTGGGCGGGGCCTGATTAGCAGACTGCTTTACAGGTGCTGGACTTTAGATTGAGATAAACCAGCAGCAGTTGCTGACGTCAGCTCAGCGATAAGCTGACCCCGGCAGACGTCACGCTTTCCCAGCGGGGGTCTTTAAGCAATATGCCAGCAGCAACATGCTAAGAACAATTGATGCTAGTCATGAATGATTCTGCAGAACTGGAACCGGGCCGATGGAGCCGGCCCGCCGCTGGCTCCTCCGTTATCAGCTGCATTGATTTCTGGCGAGTCAGGGATTGATATAAAAGATCTGATCGGAGGATCGGATTAGAACCGCTTCCTCCTCTCAGCAGGACCAGGAGCTGAACGGAGCGCTGCAGGTAACTGGTTCTGGTTCTGGGTCGGATAAGACGGTCTTTAATCTCACAAAGCTCTTCTTTAATATTTCAGGTTTGATTTCTTCTCAACCTTAATATAATATTAAGGTTTGAAAATAAAATAATTTAATGTTTTGCATTTTAGATTTTACCAGAGAAAGTTTTCAGATGTTTTTCCAATATGTTTTGAGCTGTTTTTATAGAAATTATAAATTTATTGTTTCATACTGAGAAAACCCAAATAAATATACACAAATGAATAATTTCTCTTTATTGCTATTTCAAACCAGAATACTAATTTCAAAGTAATTAATGATTGAATTATTTGTGTAGCTTTAGCCAGAGAGCATCCTGGGAGAAATCGCCGGTTCATTTCCTGCTAAATGATAGTTGCTTTGAATATTTCCTGTTCAAAGTGTAAATTGTTCTAATACAAGAAAAAAAACATGATTCTGATCCAACCTTATGAACTGAACTGATTCTATCTGAACTGATTCAATGTGAACTGAACTGATTCTATCTGAAGTGAACTGTTCAGGATGTCTCGCCGCCTGTCCTCTTTGGAAATCATCCTCTTCGTCATCTCGTCGCTCCTCTTCCTCTGCTGCGGCGGCCTTTGCGTCGTTTCTTGGCTCAGCCTGACCTCTGAAGGTAAGTGTTCCGGTTTCGCCATGTGACTATATATATAGGTTCAGTGCTGATGATGTCATCAATGATGAGTTCAGGTCCAGATGAACCCATGCAGCTGTCGGGTCGGTTGGTGATCACAGCAGGAGTCGAGTTTTCTGACGAGCTCAGAAACTCCAGCAGTCACCAGTTCAAATCCCTGGCCTTTGACCTTCAGCAGCTGGTGAGGCTTTTATTCTGAAGGGTCACAGGAACACTTAGCAGGAGCTTTTATTCTGAAATGCTGAAGACAGCATCCTGCTATAAAGTCTGCTTTTAACATAAAAACCAGGAAGTTTTGTTCAGCTTCAGGAGAGGTCAGCTGACAGCAATCTGGCCTCTGATTGGTTGGCAGGTTAATGAGGCATTCATCATCAGCAATCTGCGGCGGTTCTACCAGTTGTGTTGGGTCCGAGACTTCAGGTTAGACCTATGACCAATCACTGATCAGTCAATCACTGAAGAATCACTGATCAATAACTAACCAATCAGTGATAAATCAATCACTTTGATTAACTTCAAAAAGTTCTTCCTTAATATTTCAGGTTTGATTGACTGTTTGATCAGTCAATCACTGATCAATAGTGATCAATCAGTCAATCACTGATCAATAAATGATCAATAAATGAACCAGCTCCTGCAGCTCCAGGAGGTTGGTGGGTTTTGTAGGCCGTATCGTAACCATGAATTCCAGGTTTCCAGCGACAGGTGGACAGGTAAACATGGCTGAAACTATGACATCATCAAGAAAAATGTTTGAAACTAATGTGACCTCATTCTGAAGGGAACTTGAACATTTTTAGTTTGATCTTCTAACACGTCCACAGAATGAATCCAGAATAATTTCAGCTGCTCATCAGAAAGAAATTAAAACAGAAAATGAGGAACTGGGCAAATTCATTGATTGTTGATCATTTCATTCACTGTGATTATTAATCATCTGGTGTTTGGTTCTGACCTCCAGTCCTGGCAGCGTGGTGGTGACCTTTGACCTGAGGTTCAATCAGCTGATTAACACTGAAGAGGTGGAGCAGCAGCTGAGGGAGGGGCTTCAGGTGGCTGGGAGCGGGGCCTTGGTGATTGACACCAACAGCATCCAGATTACAGGTAAATCTGTGATGTCACATCCTGATCAGGGGTCAGGATGTGACATCACAACCTGAGCAGAACATTGGATGAGATTAGATTAGATGAAAAAAAAAAAAAAAAAAAAAAGATTAGATTAGATGTAATCTGGCCAATCAGAAAGAAACGTTCAGCTAATGTCCACCATAAGTTCATCCAGCGGCAACTGACAGCAAGAAGTAGTAACCAGAACCAGAACCTGAACTGAACCAGTACCAGCCAGGTGATCCAGCCAGGATGGGATGACAACAAAAAGCTTTTGAACTGGAAACCAGTGAAGCTTTCTGGAGCTCCCAGTCGATCTGAAAGATCTGGACTGGACCGGGTGTGACGAGAGGCCTGATGGACTCTGAATCAGATCAATAATTATAAATAGTTATCAATAAGAATCCTTATTGATTGTTATTGATGAATGTTGATCAATAGGCAGTTGATCCAGTCAGTCTTAACTGGATCATCTCTGTTAGTCCGATTTCACTTCCTCCAACCAACCGGAAGCTCTCTGTGTTTCTGCAGAGAAACCTGAGAAGACAACACCTACAGCAACCGGCAACACGCCTGCAACCACTGGCAACACGCCTGCAACCACCGGCAACACGCCTGCAACCACCGGCAACACGCCTGTACCAGGTGAGTTTTCCTCCAGGCTGATCGACTGGCCTGATTGACCATATAGATGGTGACAGAGCGATGGTTGGTTTGTGTTTTTCGGACAGTGTACAGCCAGCTCCACCAGAGCTCCCATTGAAACGTGTTGAATCCATCGCTCTTCTCTAAAATGGCCGACTGCAAATCTTCCCAAATGCCACATACATAGAAACTCCCAAGTTTATTTTATGAACCATAGCGATGGCCGCCTTCTGCTTCCAACAGCTGTAGAATTTGGACACAAATCAATCCATCCATCCAGCCAGCCTTCCATCTTCTTCTGCTTTTCCGGGGTCGGGTCGCGGGGGTAGCAGCTTCAGAAGGGAGGCCCAGACTTCCTTCTCCCCAGCCACTTGTTCCAGCCCCTCCAGGGGAAATCCCAAGGCGTTCCCAGGCCAGCCGAGAGACATAGTCCCTCCAGCGTGTCCTGGGTCTTCCCCGGGGCCTCCTCCCAGTGGGACGTGCCCGGAACACCTCACAAGGGAGGCGTCCAGGAGGCATCCTGACCAGATGCCCGAGCCACCTCAACTGGCTCCTCTCGATGTGAAGGAGCAGCGGCTCTACTCTGAGTCCCTTCCTGATGACCGAGCTTCTCACCTAGACACCCTATGGAAAAAACCTATTTCAGTGGCTGCTTCACTCCAGTCGCTTTGTCAATCCATCTGTCGACCTCCTGCTCCATTTTTCCCTCATTCGTGAATCCAGGGAAACTTAAACTCCTTCAGCTGGGGCAGGACATACTTGAGTGACCCTACCAGGTGCATGAAGTCCCAGACAGCATAGCTCCTAAGATCACAGGAATACTCAAACCCCTCAACCACGATAAGGTGGCAGCCCACAGAGAGGTGGTCACAGATCAGAAACGGAAAAACAGCAGGGGTTAGAAGAAGGAGACAATGGTTCTGATTAGGTTTTGATGGTTCTGGTCGGGTTCTGATCAGAACCTGATTGGGTTCTGATGGTTCTGTCTCTAATGGATCTGTGTTTTGCAGTGACTTGTCCTCCTGGTAATACTGCATGTTCTGACGGGTCCGGTTGTGTTCCAAGCAACTGGTTCTGTGATGGAGTCCCCCACTGTTTGGACTCGTCTGATGAATCTTCCTTTTCCTGCGGTCAGTGAAGAATCCAGAGGGGCAAATAAACCAATCAAAGCGGTGCATTTATGAACCAAGAGGGGCAACAACAGGCTGCTGTGATTGGTTGATTTGCCCTTGAGGGTTTTGGCAGGAATGTGATGCATTAATTTCTGAAAATCAAAGGTGTTCTGGTCATGAAGGACTGCGATGTCACTTTCTATGTCTCCATAGCAACGCCATGTGATGGACAGTTTGTGTTGGAGGGATCGAGCGGATCCTTCAGGTCGTCGCACTCTGATGCCTACAACAGCAATGTCTTCTGCCGCTGGATCATCAGGTCCACACATGGTTCTGAAGGTTCTTCCTGACCTGGTTTCGTCTTTTGGTCCAATGTTTTCCTGTTGTGATGCGTTCAGGGTGAGCAGGGGACTGTCAGCCCAGGTGACATTCCAGCAGTTTGAGACGGAGGCGAACATCGACGTCCTGAGGCTGTACGAAGGAGTTGGACCCAACAAGGTTCTAGCAGGTCAGAACTTCTCAGTTCTGGAGGACCCTGAATGCCTCGCAGTGTGTCCAACACGTTGAACTTAAACCTGGTGATCTTATTGGCAGCTGAGCTCTCAGGCTCCGCCCCCCCTGGTACTGTGTGGCTGCTGACCGACCAATCAACAGTGGAGTTTACATCTGATAGTTTCAACAGTCTGGCGGGCTTCAGAGCATCTTTCAGAGCTGCCAACACCACTGGACTGTCTGGTAAGAACCAGGCTGGGTCAGAACCCCATCCTACAGTCAGAACAGGACAGGGTCAGAACCGGCTGATTTCTGGTTCCAGACCCAGAGAAACTCAGCTGCAGCTTCGAAGATGGAATGTGTTTCTGGAGGCAGCAGCAGGACGATGAAGGAGACTGGATGAGAACCAGTGGCGCTACCTTCCCCTCATCAACGGGTCCGAATTCTGATCACACCCTGGGGAACAGCTCAGGTGAGTGAACCGGTTCAGGTGAGTGGACCCTTTGGAGCGGTTCTGGTGGGTGAAATCTGATCTTTGATAGGGTTCTACCTGGTCACCCCTATGAGTCCTGGCCAATGGGAGAAAAGCTTCCGGCTGCAGAGCCTCCCTCTGACTCCACCCCCTCAGCCCACCTGCCTGAGCTTCTGGTAAACAACAAACACGTGAAGATCTGCCATCTCATGCTGGGCACCAGGTGTGTGAGCATGTCATCCGTCTGCAGGTATCACATGTTTGGTGTGGACGTCCATCGTCTCAGAGTCGTCCTCCGTCCCTCACTGCCAGATGCTGATGCCATCGTGCTGTTCCAGAAAGACGGTAACTATGGCGACACCTGGAACTATGGACAGGTGACCCTAAACCTGACCTCAGACGCCATGGTCAGTGACATCACCAGGTATTCCACATGCCAGATGGTGTCAGAGGTCACCTGACTGATCATGTGACCTGTGTAGGTGGAGTTTGAAGCTTGGAAGAAAGGTGGCAGGTTCAATGACATTGCTCTGGATGACATCACACTGACACCTGAGCCCTGTGGCCCCGCCCCCCCAGAGCCAACCAACGTCCCACCTCCCACCACTATGGCGCCCATACCAGGTGAGTCAGCCATGCCTCCACACTGGCTAAACATCAGGTCACATAACCACGGTAGCTAAACATCAGACCACGGCCCCAGGTTAGGTAAAAATCAGTCACGCCCCCATTCTGGGTAAACATCAGGCCATGCCCCCATGGTGTGTAAACATCAGGCAACGATTTATAATCTGGTTGAGTTCCAGTCAACCAGAACTCTGTACCTGCGGAAGGCCGTGTTAACACCTGTACACCTGACCCTGTCCTTCTCTCTGATTGGTTCAGCTGACTGTGGTGGACCTTTTGATCTCTGGGAGTCGAATTCCACCTTTAGCTCTCCAAACTACCCTCATTCCTATGGAAACATGGCCAACTGTGAGTACATCTGTGTTTCTATCTGTGTTCCTGAGCCTCATCTACCTGCTAACCTCACCTGTCTGCTCACGTCTGCAGGTATGTGGACCCTGCATGCACCAGCAGGTCAGAACATTCAGCTCCACTTCCTGGACTTTGATGTGGAGGCGACCTATGACATGCTGGAGGTGCGGGATGGGGCGGGTTCTAACTCCACCTTACTGGGTAGGCTCCAGGTTCACCTGTCCCGAGTCTCCAGGTGGGTTTGCTCTGACTCAGATGACCTTTTGCTGTTTCCTCCCAGCTGTCCTCACCGGCAGTGCTGGCCCCGCCCACGACCTGTTCTCCACATCCAATCAGATGACGGTCCGGTTCTTCACAGACAGCAGCGGCGCCGGCCGAGGATTCAGAGCCAACTTCACCTGTGGGGTAGCGCTGGGGTCTCCAGGTGAGAGCACGCCTCAGAGGTCCAGGTTCCGGCCCAGCTGATGGTTCTGATCACCATCTGCTTGTGAACAGCTCCGTGCGCGGTGACTCAGTTCCAGTGTCAGACGGGAGCCTGTATCCATGGCGACAGCCAATGTGACGGCACGCTAGACTGTCCCGACGGTTCTGATGAAGCCAACTGCGGTATGTTACTGGGTCAGAGTGGGAAGGGGTTGGATCCAGGGGATCCCAGAACCGAGCCTCGGACCTGGTTCCAGTAGGATTGGGTAGAAGATCTGGTAGGAATCAGAACCTCCCCCAGGCCTCACCCCCTACACTCAGGTGTTGGTACAGACAGGAAGTGATGAATTAACCCCTCCCCACCTGTTGCTGTGTCAGTCACCCTGCAGGTAAACGGCTCCAGGCGGCTCCAGGTCCAGATCGGCGCCACTCTGCACACCGTGTGTTCTGAAGGCTGGACCTCTCACCTGTCAGACTTCACCTGTCAGTACCTGGGATACAGGTATCCCTGATCTGCAGACAGGTCCAGTGGAACCTGTCTAACAGGTTCTGAGCTTTGACTACTTCCAGGTCTGGAGACACATCTCTGCTACCAGCTCTGCCTCAGGACTCTCCGTTCGTATCCATCAGTGTGACCAGAACCAGAACCCATAATGGGTCACTGGAAACCAACGTGAGGTAAGCAGAAGCAGAACCAGATCTGGCTCAGAGGAACCTGCTGACCTCTGACCTCCACAGTGAGACGTGCAGCAGCGGGGAGGTGGTGTCTCTGAACTGCACCAACCAGCGTGAGTAAAACCGAACCTGAAGCAGAGAAACGCTGCAGCCTCAGGCGTTGACTGCTGCTGTTCACAGCCTGCGGACGCCGCCAGGTGACCCCGGACCAATCAGAGGCCATCGCTCTGGACCAATCAGAAGCCAGCACTTTGGACCAATCAGAGGGCAGAGGACCTGCAGATGGTGAGAACCTGGATTCTGGATCTAACCTCTACTTGACCTTGTCGGGTCGTTGGGTTCAGTCTGACTATCGCTGCCAGGTGAGCACAGAGTGGTTGGCGGAGTCAATGCAGCGAAGGGGGCGTGGCCTTGGATGGTGTCTCTGCATTGGAGGGGCCGCCATGTCTGCGGCGCCTCGTTGATCGGTGGCGACTGGCTGCTGACGGCGGCGCACTGCGTGTATGGGTGAGAGACTCGCCTGAGGCTAGCAGCAGGTGAACCGCCGGCCTGCAGGTGGCACCATGTGCCGTGTTCTTCTTCTCTGTCTACAGGAAGAACCTCCACCTGGAGTCCTGGTCGGCTGTTCTGGGGCTGCACGCTCAGTCACAGATATACGCTGCAGAGGTTCAGACCAGACCAGTCGATCAGATCGTCATCCACAGAGAATACGACCGGCTGACCAAGCACGACGACATCGCCATGATGCGTTTGCAGCAGCCAATCAACTTCACCCGTGAGTTACACATCACAGGCCTAGTTCACTGACCTGACACCTGCATGTGACTGTAAACCTAGAGCGATGTCTGTGAGGCTGATGGTAAATCCTGAGTCTTGTCTGTCAGGTTGATAGTGGCCCTTGGTGTGTTGCAGAGTGGGTTCAGCCCGTGTGTTTGGCTGCTGAAGGTCAGAATTTTGCTGCAGGAAGGAGATGCTTCATCGCCGGCTGGGGGCGAGAAGCAGAAGCAGGTTAGAGGCGAGAACAGCCAGCAGAACCCAACAAGGACATCGTGTTCTCACCTGTCACCCCCCTCACCTGTCTGAGTTGCAGGTTCTCTTCCTGATGTCCTCCAGGAGGCGGCGCTTCCTCTGGTGGAGCAGACCCAGTGCCAGCTCCTCTTACCTGAGTACACCATCACCTCCAGCATTCTGTGTGCCGGTTACCCTGAGGGCGGAGTCGATAGCTGCCAGGTAACAGCTCACCTGGTCTTACCTGGACAATCGGTGCAGAATCAACACATTTTAAACCAGTTCAGGAAGCTGGTCAAATGACTGACTGAGGGTCTGAAATGATCTGACAGCTGATTGGTCAGAGATCGTTCCAGTTTTTCACTGAACTGGGAATATTCTGTCTCTTTGCAGGGAGACTCTGGAGGTCCACTGATGTGTGAGGAGGACGGACACTGGACTCTGATTGGTTAGTGTCTTTCTGTCTCTCTCTCTTTTTCTCTGTGACTTGCTCTCTGATCTCTTATTGGCTCCTGACAGGCGTGACCTCATTCGGTGTTGGCTGTGCACGACCTCAGAAACCTGGAGGCTACGCCCGAGTGTCAGCCTTCGCCTCCTGGATCGCTCAGACCAGACGCTCTTCCTCTCCGTAACATGGAGGACTCTTAAACTTTGATTAAATCTGAAAAATGTAATTGAAAGAAATAAAAAGTGTTGAAATCTTCTGAGTTGGTTTCTGATTTCTGACACAGTCCAAACAGCTGATAGCATCAGGTCTCCTTCCTGGGTTCCCTGGGTTTCCATGGTAACAGGTGGAATGAATCTCTGAGCTAAAACCGAAACTGATTGGACCTGCTTCAGATAGTAATCATTTCCTGTTTGTTAATATGCTTCATGGAAGCTCCGCCCACTGTGGGGTGTGGTCAGATGTGACATCATCATCTATGATGGGGAACTCTGGTTCAATTAACTGGTTATTATTTTGACAGCGCTTCAGCCATGATGAAAATTTTCCCAGCAGCATGATACTGCCATTGTTTATGTTTCATCACGTCTGACTGGACCCGACATGACCTGGTCCAGACCAGAACCTTCATCCATCAATAAATATTTATTTAGACTTCACACACCCAGAAAGACCAAAGTTCTCTATGGGACAATAAAATGAAGCCTGACCAATAAAACTCCTACAATAAATCAGTAAATGGATCACTAAAGATCAGAACATCCTGATCGTTCTATATGGTCTGAGTTTTGAAAGAAAATATCTTTTAAAACCAGGAATGGATGTGTTTTCAGTCGCTAAAAGCAGGAAATGACAGTGAATAGGAAAACTTAAAAAGCTGTTTATCAGATTAGGCTGCAGTTAAATAACATGATTTTCTGTTTCTGTTCACTTTATATAGACATAATCTGAGACAAGCGGCAATCTGAATGTTGAAACTTTAAAAACCAGAATCAAATCCTAATATATATATATATCTAAAACATACAGGAAATTGTCAATATTGTATAATTGTACAGAGAATGAAACAATAGAATATATTTTAGTTTGTAGAAGATGTGAGATCAATGTTAAAGGAATTTAGAAAAAACTAAACAGTTTGCTTTAATAAGTGTGCTTCAAGTAAATTTAGATTGTTTTAAAAAAAAAACAATCTAAATTTAGATTGTAGTTTTACACATTGTGTAAAAATATTCACTACAATGTGAATATTTTTACTATCTAAATTATTAGATTATTAAAGATAATTAATATGGTAATGTCTGTAAAATGATGGACTGGCGACCTGTCCAGAGTGACCCTGACTCTCGCCTGTTGACCTCTAGAGCGAGACGCCAACTGACCTCTTGACCCCACTGGGATAAAAGGGCGCGGGGAATTGATGGGCGGATAATGTTTGCATAAATTCATGTCAGTAGGTGGCGGTAATACAACCATCAGGTTTCTTGCCAACCACCAATAAAAAAACGAAGAAGAAGAAGAACACGGAAGTGACGTTAGCATACCCGGCTGTTTGTGAGGTGTTTTCAGGTGAGACGGCGTAAAATTACCTGGTTTTAATATTTAATCCTTTAACTTGCTGAGAGACGTCATTATGACGTCACTCTGATCCGGATCGCTTCAGCCCGCTGACGTCACAGGGTCGCTTTTCAGCAACAGCTAGCTCTGCAGCTAGCTGTTAGCGTGTAGCTGATCTCAGATCTCCGACCTGCTGTACCACGTGATCACACTCAGGATGAAGATGATGATGATGATAATGGAGGTTTAAACTGGTTCTGGTGTCTATCTGAGATCCAGCTGGAGGGTCAGAAGGTCAGTGAACGTCTCATTTCAGCTTCACGATGAGCAGCCGAGGAGCTCATAGGGAGGAAGAGGAGGAAGACTTCTACGACTGTCAGGACAGCATGGAGACGAAGGAGAAAGAGGAGAAGGAGGAAGAGCTTCCGAAAACAGACAGAATACCTGGGAGAGGAGCCGCAGAGAGGGAACGATGGACAGAGGGAGAAGGGGAGGAAGAGGAGCGTCAGGAGGAAGAGGAGAGTCAGGAGAAAGAGGAGAGTCAGGAGAAAGAGGAGCGTCAGGTCTTTCAGGATTCAGATGAAGAAACGTCCAGAGTGGAGTTTGACGATGTCTACCTGAGGGAGGTGGAGAAGGAGCTGACGGAGGAGGAGAAGGAGGTAACACCAGTCTCTGCTCCACAGTTCCCCCCAGTTTAAACCAGTTCAAGCTAGTTTATACCATTACAACCAGTTCAGAATAACTTAACCAGTTTATACCAGTTCAGGTCAGTTCACACCAGTCTGTGGAGTTTTCAGGCGTCAGGTTCTGGGTAGTAAATCTGAGCTGTGAGTGTTTCTGTTTCAGAGTCGTCGGCAGCAGAGCGTTGCTCTGAAGGAAACGGGAAACGGCCTATTCAAAGCAGGAGGTGAGTTTAGTTCTGTCTACTGTCCGGCCCAGGGTTCAGGTCATGATGCATTCAGGTGCCTTGTTCCCCTCTGTGTAACTGTGTTTGTGTTCCTGCAGACTGGAAAGAGGCGGAGCTAAGCTACACACAGGCCTTGGCTCTATGTCCAGTTAGCTGCAGCAGAGATAGAGCAGTGATATTCTCCAACAGAGCGGCTGCAAGGCTGCACCTGGTAAGGCTAATGCAATGCTAACGCTATGCTGCACCTGGTAAGGCTAATGTAATGCTAACGCTATGCTTCACCTGGTAAGGCTAACGTAATGCTAACATTACCCTACACCTGGTAAGGCTAATATGATGCTAACGCTATGCTCACCTAGTAGGACTAACGTGATGCTAACAATATGCTACACCTGGTAAGGCTAAGATGATGCTTATGCTATGCTACACTTAGTAGGGAAAACGTGACGCTGACACCATGCTAAAGTTATGCTGCTTCTGATTAGGCTAAGGTGATGCTAATGCTATGCTACCTCAATACAGCCTGTTGGCGCCTACGATTTTAAATATTCTAAATGTTCGTTTCTTTGAGTTTTCTTGGCTTTGTTGCTTTGCGTCTAGTTTTTAATATGTGAGTGGACTCAGCTAACCCAACTTTCCTGTTAAATAACAATGCTAAATGTATTAGCATTATGCTAATGGTTTGTACTAGCAGAAGGCTAACAGCTTTGTGTCTTTTCAGGACCTGAAGGACGAGGCCATCTCAGACTGCAGCAGAGGTGAGTCATCACATCATTTCATCACCTTTTACTTTAAATAAGCTAACCAATCAGCACACTGGCTCTGGTTACCATAGCAATAGATCTGGATCCAGAGTACCTGCGGGCGTTGCTGAGGAGGGCGGAGCTTTACGAGAAGTCGGAGAAGCTTGATGAAGCTCTGGAGGACTACAAAAAGGTTCTGGAGCGAGATCCGAGCCACAGTGGAGCACGGCAGGCCTGCATGGTGAGTTCACTGACCGCTGGGACCAACGAGCACTGAAGTCTGGTTCCGACTCCATGAGGAAAACCATGTTTCAGATTCTGTACACCAAATTTGACCCAAATGCTCAGTTAAGCTTTCGGTTTAATGTCCTTTTGTCCCCATCTCACCTGTCCCGCCCTTCATCTGTGTGTCCCTCAGAGGCTGCCTCAGCAGATTCAGGAGCGAAACGAGAAGCTGAAGGAGGAGATGATGGGTACGTACTGCCCTTGGACGCACTGCATCTGTGCTGTGAACACCTTGTCCCTGAACGTGTCCCTAAATGTGTGTCCTGTCCAGGTAAGCTGAAGGACCTGGGCAACCTGATCCTGCGGCCGTTCGGACTCTCCACTAGCAACTTCCAGGTCAACCAGGATCCGTCCAGCGGTTCCTACTCCATCAACTTTGTCCAGAACCCCAATAACAACCACACCGGATGATGTAATCGTGGCATCACAGAAACAGATTATCAAGCTATGGTTGAGGTTCCTGGTTGGTTAAAGCTACAGGATACCGCAGGACATTGCAACGCCAGACTTCAGACTCAACCAATCAGGAGCTTGCTTTCTGATGACATAATCTGCTGTATCAGCTGTTAATAAAGCAAACAAGAAGTGATGCAAGCATGCTTTTGTGACGTCATCAAACAGACGGGAAACGGGGCGGGGCTTAATGAGTTTATTATGAGCAGGAAGTGAATCTGATTGGTCAGTGGGCTCGCCGGGACAGGAGCATCTCTCTGATGTTGTCCTCCGCTTCCTTGACGCTGCGCTCCAGGTACACCTTCTTCTGCTGAACACACACAGGTCAGAGGTCAGAGCGAGCCATACAAATACAAACCAGGCTGTCATGGCTTTGGAAGAACCTGATAGGCTAACAGTAGATCCTTCAATTTCATTCAGAGCAACTTTTAAAAAGTGAGTTTTTGATTTTTGAGTAAATGATAAAATCTTTGCTGCCTCAGGATGATGAAGGTCACAACTCAAGTCTACAGAACCGGACCTGCTGTGCCAGCTGAACCAGCAGCAGAACTGTGATGTGTTCAGGGTGTGCAGTAAATCTCAGCTCTTTACCTCCAGCTCTTTGATCTTGTCGTCGACCGTTTTCTGTTTGTCGGTCAGCAGGTCGTCGATCTCTTTCTTGGACTGCAGGACAAACCTGAAATGGCAGACAGTCACAGATCGCCCTCTCCGCCGATGATGTCACGGCTCAGTGGGGGGACCACTCACATGCGGCCGACGCCCTCATAGAGCCGCGTGTTGGCAGGGAGCGTGGAGATCTCGGCCTGCGTCAGCTTGGTGTGTTTCTGGACCCGACCAAGCTGCTCGATCTGCAGGTCAGCCAGCTTCACCTTCTGCTGCGTGTCGATCATCTTCACCTGCAGTTCCGAGAAGGCCTGCAACAACAGGAGGCATCACTCTGAGCTAAAAAACAATCCCAATGACAGGAGAGGAGGCGTCACTCTGAGCTAAAAAACAATCCCAATGACAGGAGAGGAGACGTCACTCTGAGCTAAAAACAATCCCAATGACAGGAGAGGAGGCGTCACTCTGAGCTAAAAAAAACCAGCCTCATGACAGGAGGCGGGGGGCTGCAGCTCCACTGCAGCTTCAGGGCCTACAGTGGAGTCTTTGCTCCAGTCATTGAGGGACATGTCCTTCAACCTCTGGACGTGTCCCTGGTTCAACACATCTGAGTCTCCTACTGCATTCTGCTGATGACCTCATTATTCTCCTCATGTGTTGAAGCAGAGATGCCTAGAAGCTGCAGGACACCTCCAGGCCTGGAGCTGAGGACCTGGAGGACCTGGAGTGCATACATTCAGAAAATGTGCGCCGCCATATTTTACGCGCAAGTCAGCATGCACACCTTTTCCTTGGCGTGAAAATGTGCGGCAGCCACGCAAACTTTTTCTGTGGACAATAACAAACTACAAAGCATTAAAACTCACCTAAATACACTGAAATCTGACAGGATTCACATTCAATTATTTAGACCAAGAAGCATCAAACCCCATGTTTTTTTTTTATTTTGATATTTTATTGTTTAAACGTAAATGATTAAACTGAACTGCATTTATCCTCAGACAGTAACCTAACAAGCGCACAAAATAAAAATAAAAGGATGTGAAAATCTCACTCCAATGTAAAAGGTCGACAAACTTTTCCTCAGTTTTTGTCTCATAAAGATGTAACACCTTGGTCCGTGCACCAAAGCGCATGAAATGCATCTATGGGGTAATTTCATTCTCACTAAAAGAAGAAAACAGGGTTGGATCAGCAGATTAACTCCAAACAGGTTTGATCATATTGATCTGCTGCGAAATGTTGATGATGGTTTATTAGTGATTAGATTAATCCAGACTGATCATCCTGGAGCTCTGAGCAAAACTTGAAGAAGTTGCGGTACCGGTACCGGTGCAACTGCCTTCAGTCGAGCCAGGCCCGCTTGTGGATACCTTTCTGGACAGAAAACATTTCTGCTCTGTAAATGTACAACTTATGCACATGATTCCACTATTTAGAATAAACGCCCACATGCCCCACTCAAAGCTCTGACACGCTCCCTGTCTTTAAATCCCGACTGAGCGTTTTTTGTAAAAAAAAATGTAAATTTTTTTTTACAATTTGGATTTTTTTTCTCTTTAAAATTTATTATTTTTATTCTTGTGAGGTGACCTTATGTGCTCTGAAAGTGCCTTTTAAATAAAATATGCAATTATTATAAATGTTTATACTGCTACAAACAATGACGTTGCCATGGTTATTGCTTCACGTGCTGTCAGACTTCCAGGTATTTATACTAATTTACATATGCATTTATGGGTGGCGACAGGGCGGACCAGCAGCTGCGCTCTATTTCCCGCAAGTTGAGATTTATAAAAGGCAAAGTGCGCGCACGGCTTTTACATCTGAATTTTTTTTTAGTGCGCCGCACTTTTCTAAATTTGTCCATTCGCCAAGTTTTAGTGTGAAAACTGCGCACTCTTTTATGCACAAGGCCCCTGGTCTCCAGCAGTAATCCTCCCTCAGAGTTGACCCAGGATGTTTCTGGTTCTGGTAGCCCTACCACAGAACCAGGGTCCGGTTCCAGAAAGGGAGCCAGTGGGAATAAATGACTGGTGCGTTCAGAAACCGTTATTTCCTGCGGGTTGTGACCCTAACAAAGCGACTGCATCATGAGGAGAGCGGGGCGGATACACGCAAAGAAAAACGAAAAATAATCGTAATAATCAGTCCAGAAACAGAAGAGTTCTCCCGGTTCAAAGGAAGGTCCAAACCCGACTTCAGAGGAACCATAAAGTTGGAACCGCTCTAACAGAATCCCGAACCTTCCACACTTATTGATGAATGAGGTTCTGGTTCCGGCTAGCCAGAAGCTGCAGGGTAATTGCTAGCTGTTAGCTTTCTGCATGGTCAGACCACAAACAGGTGAGCGCAGAGAGTACCACTTAGTACCAGACAGAACCAGAACCTCGGTACCTTCTTCAGTTCCAGATCCACGGGGGCTGCCATCATGCGCCTCTTCTTCTTCTCGGCTCGCAGCGACGTGGAGGACTTCCGGGTGCGTTACTGCCCCCAACGGTGAACGGAAAATGTTTTTCAAACAAACGTACTGATGGAAACAAAACCAAGGCAGATATTATGTCTGAGCACAAAACATGAACCGGATCATAAAGTTCAGAGTGGAAAGAAGTGTGAACATGATGCAGGAGTAATGAAACATTTAAATCAATGAAAGGTTTTCAACTACTCTGATTCACTCTTTAAACTACTTTTATAAAATTTGGTTTAGATTTGAACAATGAAAACTTACCTGTTTAAACATTATTTAGAAAATGGTCTTGTTAATTCAAAATGTAATGAATAAATATTCAAAATAAAAGCACCAAATGTACTGATTATTCAGACTGAGGAAGTACAATGTGAAACAGTTTGCAGTTAAATAGTAAATGGATTAAATCTCATTTTCAGCTGTCGACCTTTAACCTTCTGCTGATATATTCATCAAGATCGTCCTCTGGGTTTTTATGGTGGAGGAAACACACGCGCGCGCGCGCACACACACACACACACACACACACACACACACACACACACTCCCCCCCCCCCCACACACACACACACACACTAACCACTAGGTGGCGCCATGTCGTTGCTTGCAATAAGAAATGTATTAAAACCTTGCAAGGTGAGAACAGAAATACAGAGTCAAAGGAGTCTGTCAGTGTGCTCTGACTAACAGTGGGTCTGGCTTCCAGGTTCTGGTCAGAGAACAGAGACTTGATTGGACAATAGTGTGAATCCCTGATTGTGATGAACCAGGGATTCTGTGGAGCCCAACATAGATGGCCTGGCCATTTGTCTATTGTTAAGGAAAGAGGGTTGTTCTTTGAAGCTAAAGGGGAAGTAACACTAGATAGTCTCCAGGATCAAGGACATCCCCTGCTGTTATATGGAACTGTAGAGGTCTGTGGGAGAGCAACTTGACCAATCTCATGATGAGATCATGCAGACACATGATCTCATCATCAGACACAATCTAAAGCAGAAAAGGGGTGAGGGGCATATTATAAAATTTTCCGTTACAGTCCCCAGTTCTTAACATTATTTTATCTGAATTCCAGTTATATTTGAAATCTCCAAAATATTTTGAAACATATGAATACCTGACTGAAAGGGCAATGGAATTGCCCACCTACGCATGTTCCTCCTAAAGCATTTTTCTCCTTGTTGTAGTTTTATTTGGTATTTTTTTATTATTTTTTTAATCAGTTATTTTTTTGAATTCCCATAAGTCCGCCTCTTCAATGTCCTTTATAGATTTACACTATTGTGAATTGGAATAAGTATGCTTGTTTTTATAAAGTTAAAAAGAAGCAGCAGAAGAAGAAAAAGAATATTTGATTTTTTGATTTTTAACAAAACATTTATTTATTCAATAATTTAACAAGACACTGTTAAATACATAATCAGGACATACTAAATAAATAAATAAATAAATAAATAAATATTCACATAAGCAGCTTATATTGTAGCTCTCCCTGATCAGAAATGCTGTACAAAACACTCTTAAAACTCCCCGGTGCCAATAAAGCCAAGAAGAAGAAGAAGAAGAAGCCCCACCCCGGAAGCAGAACTCTGTGAGCGCGGAATTTAATCTGTGAAGCGAGTCGCGCGGTTTTTCACAGTTTCAGCGCGCTCAGAGAAAGACCAGCTGGACAGGTAAACATCTGCGGCCTGAAGAAATCCTCACTTGATCACCGGTCAGACATGGCGACTCCTCCGAAGCGGCTCCGCGGAGCTCCGACCGGCTCCCCGCTCTCCGGCTCCCGCAGACACAGGAAGATCTCCATCGAGGGAAACATCGGTGAGTTCTTCCTCAGAACCTCTGGACTCAAGAACAGAACCTCTGGACTCAAGAACAGAACCTGAGCCAACCAGAACCCGTCCGACCCGCCGGAATCGAAGCAGGTGGTGGGAACAAAGCGGGCCAGCCGCTGGTGGAAGGTCCGGGCCGGACTGCGATAAAACAGCGGCCCCGCCGTTTTGGACCAGACAGACCCACCAAATATAAAGCCTCCGTATTTATGATTTTTTAAAATTCTTTATTTTTGGTTTGTCCCAGCACAGCACACAATAAAACTTAAAATAAATAAAGTGATAATAATACAACAATAACAAATAACAGTGAGTAGCGATAGTCTTAAGGACACACACACATATCGCTCAGTACATTACTAAAAATATATTCAACATTTAAGACACACAGCTCTAGAGACTGTATTAATTATAACGAACTTAGGAGGGACGAATGCGTGTTTACGAAGGAGAGAAATGGTGTCTGTTTTCCACTCAGCATCACATTTCACTGCATCACTCCCTGTGGTCGGCAGCTGAACTGTCAGCTGGATTCATGTTTTTCGGTTTGTAGGGTTTAGTAAGAGAGGAGCTGATTGATGGGTCCTGGTTCAGTCAGTGGCTGCTGATCAGCTGATGGATCGGTGCTGATCAGGCGTGTGTGTGTGTGTGTGTGCGCAGCTGCAGGTAAATCCACCTTCGTCCGCATCCTCCAGGCTTCTTCCTCAGAATGGGAGGTGATCCCAGAACCGATCGGGAAGTGGTGCAACGTTCAGAGCGACGGCGACAACGTCTACCAGGTGAGCAGCTGAGGCAGCCCGTCAGAGGCTGGTCCAGAGTGGGAGGAGCTTCCTGTTGTAGATCTGCAGAGACCAGAATTGACTCTTCGTGATGTTTGCTTCATTTCATGCTGGTGGTCCTACAGAGAAGTAATGAAGAAAGTTAATTGATCATAAATTCAATATGAAGCAGCAGGAAATAAACTGCAGCTGAATAACAGAAAGTTATGTTGAAGTTTTGGTGTTTTAAAGACTAATATGAAAGTTTAGGTTCTTCAGACTGAAGGGTGAAAGTTTCTCCAAACTGATCAGCGAGACAATCTGACCTCTGACCTCTGTCCACGCGCCTAGGAGCTGAGTTCCTCCCAGAAGAGTGGAGGGAACCTCCTGCAGATGCTGTATGACAAGCCGAGCCGCTGGGCCTACACCTTCCAGGTAAGTGCAGCAGAATCCGCCCCCTGAGGCTGCGCTGCGCCTCACCTGAGCCTCACCTGTGCAGAGCTACGCCTGCCTGAGCAGAGTCCGGTCTCAGCTTCAGCCTCCATCAGCCAAGCTGCAGCAGGCGGAGAACCCGGTTCAATTCTACGAACGCTCCGTCTACTCAGACAGGTACCGACCAGAACCAGAACCCCACCAGCCGGGATCGGTTCCTCCAGAACCTGATCTGGATTTCTCTACAAATCAAACCGCTGTGTTTCTGTGGCCGAGTGTGAAAGGTCGTTGTCACGGCTGCGCCTGGCAGGTTCTGTCAGGGTTCTGGCTTGGCCCGAGATTCTGACTGAAACCCAACAGAACCGTTTCCCTCTCCACCTGTCTCAGGTACGTCTTTGCGTCCAACCTGTTTGAGAGCGGCAACTTCCTGGACACGGAGTGGAGCGTCTACCAGGACTGGCACTCCTGGTTGCTGAACCAGTTTGAACCCGACATCGCCCTGGACGCCATCATCTACCTGAGAGCCCCCCCGCAGGTAAACGACCTCTCCCTCCCCTCCCCCACCAGGTGAACGGCCTGGTTCTGAAAGCAAAACCAGGTCGGTCACCTGGCCGGGTCTGAGTAACTGATATAAACAGAGCAGATCTTCAGAATGCGGTGCCTTCAGGGTCCTCTGTGTGTTGCAGCGCTGCATGCAGCGGCTGCTGCACCGCGGCCGGCAGGAGGAGCAGGGAATCCCTCTGGAGTATCTGGAGCAGCTGCACTTCAAACACGAGGCGTGGCTCTATGACAGGAACCTCCGGTAACTGAGCACGCTCAGACGGCTGCTGCTGCTGCGTTCAGGGTCAATGGGATAAAATAATTTTTCTGTGCGTGCAGGCTGGACTTTGAGTACCTCAGTGAACTTCCTGTTCTGGTTCTGGACGTGAACGAAGACTTTCAGAACGATCGGATCAAGCAGGAAGACATCGTTGATAAGGTGCTTTTATACTGAAAGTCTGGTGAAGCTTTTATTCTGAAGTTGAACACAGCTTTTATTCTGAAAGTCTGGTCACATGACATTCATTTGTCCTGCAGGTCAGGGAGTTTCTCAGCACACTATGAAACTCCTCCAATCACCTCACAGAATGTCAACAGCAAGGCTTCTGATTGGACAGCAGCTCATTATGATGCCCCCCTATTGCGACTCTGTAAAGTTTAATTTGTTCAGGGGTTATAGTGAAAGTGCCTCTGTGTGTGTGTGTGTGTGTGTGTGTAGGTGTATGTGTATTTATGCTTCAGTTTTTTTAAATTTTTTTTTATTGCTCTTACACTGGAAGTGTTCCTGTTTACTACACAGTAAGGAGACAGTGAACGCATCGCATCCTATATTCTGTAAATAAATTAAATTGGACCCAAACTGCTCTGAGTCTGTTTCTGGTTCTGGATGGAGTCAGCGCAGTTAAGGACCCAGCTCTGAATAAGACGCTGATAGACCTTAGAAATCTGAACCTTTTTTTGCCTTTTATGTTTATTAAACCTGTATTTTCTGGTTGTCATGGAAATGTGAAGCTCTCCAGTCATCGCTCCTATAATGAATCTGAATGTTTCAATGGTTCTGGTCCATTTCCACCAATCAGCCTCTCAGAAAACGCTGAACCAAGTCTGATCTGGTTCCGGTTGGGTGGACCTGTGATGAACATCTGTCCAGAGTGGGTCCATCGGTTCTTGTCCTGTGCTGTAACCTAGAGCATCAACAAATTACCATTAAGATAACTGGGTGAGACTGACCCACGAATGCCCTGACCTGACCGGGGATTAAACTTTCACCAGTACTGGGTTAAAGATCCACAAAATGTTGTGACATCCTGACTCACTGAGTCTGACCAGAACCCAGACGGAGCAGAGATGTCCTCTGCTGCACCCAGAGGCAACAGCAGAGGATGTCCCAATGGCAGAGGAACACCAAATGGTCCCTCTACGGGCCCCTGATGGGACTGACCTGAGACAGGAACAAACTAAAGATCTAAAGACCCAGCTATCAGGAACACCGTCAGGTCGTTTCTGGGTCGACAGACTGCAGTGAGTGTCTCACCTGACATTGTGTCACCTTGAGGATAGGGCTGCTTCATTGCACTACAGAGGGCGAGGGAGTGAGAGCAGCAGAGTTTTGAGTGGAGTTTAGGATGGGTGGAGTTTATCGTTATGTTTGTCGTGGTTTAGCTTAGGAAAAGTTTGGTGGAATGTAAAGGCGAAAGGTCTTCTGCATAGCAGTGAAGATTCAGGGCTGAAGGGAGATGCTTCCAAGAGGGAGACGGTAATGGACGAACAGAAGAACACCGAGCCCTGGGGGATGGCTTGAGTAGAGGTAGAGGAAGAACTACTGGTGAGGTACAACCTAACCCAGGCTGGAGCAGACCAGAGGTCGCCTGTTGGTCCATCAAGGTTCCCTAAGTTGGACCTCATGCTACTGTCCGGTTCCCGGGTGTCAGTGATCTTTATGAATAGAACACGTTTATATTCTGCTTGAGATGCTCTCATGTGTCTCATCAGTTGAACAACCACACACCTGAGGAGAATTTAGAGAACTAGGCTTCCTCCCGTGTTATGTTATAATCTATGGTGGATCCATCCATGTTATAATCCATGGTGGATTCTCTCTGGAGTACCCAGAGAGAATCCACCATGCAAACTGAGATCCGGCCCAGGTCTCAGAATCAAACCCAGGACCTTCTGACTGCAAGGCAGTGATGCTACCATGAACTGATCATAGTCTCTAAATTTTACTTTTTGGGTTACCCTATCATATGCAGGCTGCTGGAGATGGAAGGCTGGAGACCCTAACCCTTTTATTTTTGTTATGTTTTGTAAAAAGATCCTGTGAGCCTAGAAAGATGTCTTCTTTTTACTGTTTTTTAATCAGGGGTTGTTGCCATGGTTCCTGGGACTCATGGCAGGAGCGTTGTGCATATTTATGTATTGGTGGGCTGAACCCGGGCGGTCCACGCAGCACCTGCAGCTCTGCTTCATGCAGATCAGGATGAATGGAGGAATGTAGCGCAGCCTCAAGCGGGTTCATGCAGCTGAATGTTTCAGGATTCCCTACATGCCTTGTGAGGGACGCATGAAAACTCAAACTGTGAACTCTTACGCACGAGGCCCACGCTGAGCCTCCAGCAGCTTCATCATGTCTCCTCTGCTGCCTCCTGATTGGCTGAGCGGCTCTATGTGACAAACTATGTGACCGACCACAGATGCTGCGAGGCTCGACCGACCTGCTGGGATGTTTGTTGTCTGGGACTCAGCTGGACCAAGAGGAGCCCAGCGAGGAACCGGGTCAGTGAAACAGACGGAGGTGGGGAGAAGGGGGCGGGGCGCGGGACAGGATGTTCTGTACTGACCTAGGTCAGAACAGCAGGTGGACTAGTGAAGCTAACCATAGGGTCAAAGGTTAACCTTCTGGAGACTCATTGTTCTGAGGATGTTAGCGTCAACCAGAATGCCGGTGCTGGACTCAGTCCTGTTTCCTTGTCCAATCATTTACCTCCAGCAGTTGTCCTCTGCTGCTCCACCCTGCTCCGTCCTCCAGTGCTCCAGTCCTCCAGCAGCCTGCAGACGGTAAGTACAGCCAGAAAATCCTCTTTTCTTTTTCTGTAATCCTTCAGGAATTTCTCCAGACTGTTCAGATCTTTCAGGTTTAGAGTCCCGGGGAGACGGGGGGGTTGGATGGTCTGGGATGTTAACGAGTAGGTTTTGGGTGGTTGATGAGTTTTGCTGTGACGGACCTGCAGTTCAGACACTGACCTGTCCTGGCCGCTCCTGACTGTCTGCATTGCATCGCTGGGATGGGCTTCACTGACCTGCTGGACCAGGTGAGTCCGCTCTCTTCCTCTCCGGCGCTCCTTTCACCTGATGAATAACTTTCCTGGTGTCTGGCTGCCATGGTGAGGTGGGTGGCTTTGGCAGGTACCAGTGGATCCATGTGATCCTAATCAGTTTACCTGGTCTGATGACGGCGAGTCAGAACCTGCTCAACAACTTCGTCTCAGGAATCCCAGTCCACCACTGCAAACCAGCCACCAATCAGAGCCTGCAGGACCTGGGGCGCATCTACCAGGTAACTGTCTCTCTTCCAGGTTCTGGAAGAGCCACTCAGCCAATCAGGAGGGAGCAGAGGAGACATGATGAAGCTGCTGGAGGCTCAGCGTGGGCCTTGTGCTTAAACGTTCTCAGTTTGAGTTTTCATGCTTTCCCCACAAGGCATTGAGGGAATCCTGAAACATCCAGCTGCATGAACCTGCATGTCTTTCCAGGTTCAAGGGGTCACCTTGCAAAACATAACAGAAAAAATACAAAAGAAATGATCAATTCAAGTGAAAATGTTTCTTCAAACTCAGCAGAGAATCCTCCGGAGTGTACGGGAGATCTATTATTGTTTCAAATGTTTTCATATATCAGGCTAAATGAGGTTCAGCTTCATCATCGTCAACTGAAAATGTTTGAGTGGCTGCTGTGCTTTTCCACAGCAGGAAAAGTTTGCTCATGTTTACGCAATATAAATTTTTACATGCATGAAACATCACAGCATTAATGAGTAGCTGAGAGCTGATGCAGTCTGATTGGTTGTTCTAATGCATGACTCCGATTGACTGTTCTAATGGGGGGCTCTGATTGGCTGCTTCAGGTGGACGAGCAGCAGCTACTGAAGGTCTTCATCCCTCCAGATCCTTCAGGAAATAGACTCGACCGCTGCAGGAGGTAAACTGGCTTTTGCCCTTTGTTCTCTTTTGTGGTGACATCTCTGACATCACTTCCTGTCCTAATTCAGATATGTGGAGCCGCAATGGCACATGTTGAGCCTCAACATTTCTCTGAACGCCCTGAACGTCAGTGAGCTGCAGACCGAAGGATGCGTGGATGGATGGAGCTTCGACCAATCAGAGTTCTCAGCCACCACCGTCTCCGAGGTAACAGTTGTGATTGGCTGATGGAAAGCAGAAGATGATTGGTTTGGATTCAGCCTGCGGCATCTGAATGACAACATTAATAACAACATTAACAGCATTAATAACATTACTAACTGGATTAATAGCATTAATTACATTTATAATAACATTAATAATAGCATAAAATTCAAATTCAAGTATTTTATTAAGGAAATCTGAAGAAGCCTCTGACTGAAGACACTCTGATGAAGAGGATGGACAGGGTTGACCAGAATTTACTTGGTTTTATGAAAAATCCTTCTTTGCATCGTCATCTATTCATGTCCCTAGTTCAAGTTCTGATGGCGATCCCACCAACAGACTGATGTTAGATCCAAACCTCGAAGGATCTTATCTTCCTCCAGTTGCTCTGTTCTTCTAGAGAACTGCGTCTCCAAACTGTCCAGTTGAACGCCGAGATTTTTATATTCCTAAGCCATTCCTCTGGGTCTCTTCCTGGTAGGAACTGAACTTCTCACCAGGAAGTCTCCATCCTCACCAGATGTTGATCCACCTCAATTGGCTCCTCTCAATGTGAAGAAGCAGAGGCTCTACTCTGAGCCCCTCCTGGATGACTGAGCTTCTCTCTCTGAGAGAGAGCACAGACACCTTGCAAAGAAAATGGAAGGCATGTTGGTGGGATTGAGGAGGTCTTTGAAGTATTCTGCCCACTGGCCCACAACGTTACGAGTCAAGATCAGCATCACACCAACCCCACTATAAACAGTGTTGGTGCCGTACTGCTTCCCTCTCCTGAGATGCTGGATGGTGGACTAGAATCACCTCGAAGCCATGCAAAAGTCTTTTATGGCCTCTCTGAACTCCTTCCACTCCCGAGTTTTTGCCTCAGCAACCACCCCTTGGACTGCCTGTACCCATCAGCTGCTTCTAAGGTCCCGCAGGCCAAAACGGCCCAATAGGACTCCTTCTTCAGCCTGATAGCATCTCTCATTGAAGGTGTCCTCCAACAGGTTGGAGGGTTGCCTCAACAATGGAGGTGTGAAAGTCCCCCAGAGGGGCACTCCAAAAAGGGAGGATAATCTGAACTGCTGTTTGGTGCATAAGCACAAACAACAGTCAGAACCCATCCCCCCATTCATAGGTGGAGGGAGGTTACCTTCTCATTTAGGGGGTTGAACCCCAATGTTCAGGCACCAAGATTTGGTGCAACAAGTTTGCTCACTCCTGCCTGTCGCCTCTCAACATGGGCAACTCCAGAGTGGAAGAGCGTCCAACCTCTCTCAAGGAGACTGGTTCCAGAACCAGAGCCATACGTTGCGGCGAGGCGCCACCTGAGTCTGCTGGAGACTCGCCAATCTGTAGAGCAGATTAGGCTAAATGGAGAAATCAGATTCGCTGCTTTAGTCAGGTGACAGGGGGGTGGGGCAGGTGTTTGATGGTGTCTCCATCTCCATGGTGATAAGCAAATTTCAGGGGTTCCTGAAATGTGCTTGTCTGCTTCCTCAGATAGGTAAGCAGAACCTGACCAGCTCACATCCATCATGGACTCCATCGTCTGTCAGAGGGAGGTAGAGGAGAATCTGAGACCATCTGTCAAAATATTACAACTGAAGCCAAACTGGATCCTGCAGTATGACAATAACTCCATCCTCCTAACAGGAAGTTGACGTTTCCTTTTCGACTCCTCTTGGACTTCTGGCTTCAGCTGTGGTATTATTCCAGCTTTTACTCCAGAAAGGAAAGAATGAAAGTTTGAAAAAGAAAAAATGTCAATGAAAGTTCAAAGCTACTCCAACATGCTGCCACTCTGAGCAGCCCAACTCTAATTAGTAACATTAATACCAACATTAGAAACAGTGTTAATAACAACAATAACATTAATGACCAAATTTATAACATTAATCATATTAATTCACTTTACGATAATAAATTGCTTCATGTTTCAGAGCTTCTAATGCACCAACCTGACTTTATCTCTCCACCCGTCTGTCTCAGTGGGACCTGGTGTGCTCTCTGCGTCCTCTGAAGCAGATGATCCAGACCATCTATATGGGTGGTGTTTTAACCGGAGCCATTGTGTTTGGTGGCCTGTCGGACAGGTGAGACTCACCTGGCCAGAGTTTCACCTGACCCATCAGGGAGGTGGAAACCATCAGACATGTTCTATATACTAAGTCTGAATTCATGTCATTTCTATCAGCCATAGGTATTTCTTAACACACTGTTTGTCTCTCAGGTTTGGCAGGAAGTCTGTCCTTATATGGTCATATCTACAGCTGGCTGTTCTTGGCTGTAGCTCCGCCCTCTCTCCTTCATACACCGCCTATTGCATCTTCAGGTTTCTGAGCGGGATGGCCATGTCTGGAATCATCCTCAACGGAGTCTCACTCAGTACACGTTTACCTGTTTACATGTCTGAATGGTTACCTGACTGTTTGTTCAATAATGAAGCTATAGAGCCTAGAGCTGTAACAACACATTTCCCCAGTAGGGGGCGTCAAAATGTTTTAAGTGAAAACTTTTTCTTCTCCTTCATTGAGAAAATTAAACCAAATTTTCAGTCATTTCTGTTCTGCCCCCTTTTCAAATGTTAGATTATTGTAGAAATCTAATTATTGTCAGAAATACTGACATTCTTTGTTTACTGTTGGATAAAGTAGAACAGTTGCTATGTCTGTGCTCGCCTACTGACCGTCTTCCTTCCTCTCTCTCCTCAGAGGTGGAGTGGATCCCAACCAAAACACGGACAGTAGTGGGGACTCTCACCTCCTTCTTCTTCACCTTTGGTCAGATAATCTTGGCAGGCCTTGCCTATTGGCTGAGAGACTGGAGGAAGCTCCAGGTGGTCGTCTGCGCACCTCAGTTCCTGTTCTTCACCTACAGCTGGTCAGTGAAGCCCCGGCACAGTGGATCCCTGGGATTTATAGTGGTTAGGGACCACAGGCGCCCACCACCTGCTAAAATCTGTAAATACTCGAGACCACGTCAAAAAATGATCCTAGCTACTTCTCTTAATAGTTCATACACCAAATATACCTTCGCACCTGGAATGGTGTCGAGATAGATCCTTCCAACACCAGAACGGGGAAAAGCAGGCGGGGAGGAGGATGAGGAGGGTGTGGAGTCCACTGTACCTTCCTATGATTGTTCAACGGTCTGTCCTGTGATTGGTCGGGTGATTGAATGTCTGGACTGTGATTGGGCAGGTGGTATGCAGAGTCAGCTCGTTGGCTGGTGATGAACCGTCGGTCTGAGGAAGCCTTAAAGAATCTCCACAGAGTCGCTCGGATCAATAGGAGACCAGAGGCCATCAACAAACTGACCTTGGAGGTAACCTCTGTTTACATGTGCAGTTGTACTCTGACCAATGAAGACCTGACTTTGGCACCACATTACTACAGGTACTTCACTCTCACATGAGTAAAGAGATTGAGTCGAGCCGTTCATCGTTTACAGCCTTCGATCTGCTGAAGACCAGAAGGATAAGACGCATCTCCATCTGTCTGACAGCCGTCTGGTGAGAAATTCACCTGTTTTAACCAGTTTCACCTGTTTCTTGCCTTCATGTTACTGTTCCTCTTGGGGTTAGGTGTTCATGGTGAATCTTGTTATGTAAACTTCATTTATCAAAGAATGAGAATCTGTTTCAATAATAAGAAAAAGATTAATCTTTCTCTTTAAGTTTCTTTATTTGAAGGCAAAAGCGTTTGAAGGCCTGACTGACTGAACGCAGTCAGGAGAAGAGCCCTGAACGCAGTCACATCACATTGTTATATAGTCACAGCAAGGAAAATATCCACCCAAAGTCTGATCTATTGCCAGATGGACCACAGAGACAATGCTTACCCCCACCTCATGAACTATCCCTCACCTCTTGGAGGGGACGATTTTATTGGAGGAAAGAGAACCGATAAGGATTTCAGGAGAAACTTCTAATTCTTCTTTGTCAGTTAGTCATGGGTACTGAGTCAAACAAGGGTACAAACTACATTCCACATGTCAGTCCTTTGAGACAATTGCCAGGTTAAGCATTTTACCCAAGTTGACTTCAGATCTCTTATACTATCTTATCCTTAGTATAAGATAGTATAAGAAACTATCTAAACACTATCCAGATAATGTTTAGAAACATCTAAACATTATCTGGAAACTTATTTAATGGAAAAACACATCTTGCAGAAATACCAAAACACAGCAGATATAATCAGTAAATAAAAGTTTAAAAAGTGTCATCAGTTCCATCAAAGATGAAATAAGGCTAAAACAAAATTTTCTATTACAATCTCTATTACAATGGTGTCGAGATAGATCCTTCCAACACCAGAACGGGGAAAAGCAGGCGGGGAGGAGGATGAGGAGGGTGTGGAGTCCACTGTACCTTCCTATGATTGTTCAAGGGTCTGTCCTGTGATTGGTCGGGTGTTTACCTGTGTACCTGTCTGCAGGTTCTCCACCAGTTTTGCTTACTATGGTTTGGTGATGGACCTGCAGAAGTTCGGGGTGAGTTCTCTGATTTCTGCTCACCTGTCTTTGTTGTTTCTGGAGTGAACTGCATTCTGATTGGCTGTGGGTCATTCCAGGTAAGTATTTACCTGATGCAGCTCATCTTTGGAGCCGTAGATATTCCTGCAAAGTTCTTGGCTCTGGGCATGCTCAGTTACCTGGGCAGGCGGGTCACCCAGGTGTCGTGCCTCTTCCTGTCGGCTGTCATCATCTTTGCCAACATCTTTGTCCCCACAGGTACAGAGGTTCTGGTTCTGATATGACCCTAAATCCAGCCCGGACTCTCACCCTGATTCCAGATCTGATCTCTACCCCGTCTTTTTTGGGTTTTCAGAACTATCTCCCGTTCTGGTTCTGATTCTGACTCCATCTCTAATCTTTGTTCAGATTATGTATTAAATTCTGACCCGACTCACTGTGTGGTTCTGATTCTGACTCAGGCCAAATCACTGGTTCTGATCTGGATCTAATCTCTAATTTGTGATTCTAATGCTGATCATTTTGTAATGTGTGGTTCTGGTTTTAACCCGGTTTGTTGTCCTGATCTGGATCTGGTTCTGGTCTCTATCCTGCAGACATGCAGAACCTCAGAACCTCCCTAGCCTGTCTGGGTAAAGCCTTCACATCGTCCTCCTTCACCACCGTCTACCTGTACACCGGAGAGCTCTACCCCACTGTCATCAGGTGGGTCCAGCAGGCCCGGTTCCGTCCTCATCAGAACTTCTGACCAGGTCACCTGAACATGTCGTGCTGTACTTCCAGGCAGACAGGAATGGGCTTCGTCTCCATGATGGCGAGGATTGGCAGCATGGCGGCGCCTGCAGTTCTGATCCTGGACGAGGTGAGCCCGACTGGAACCAGAGCCAAAATTAGAACCTTCTGGTACATTTTATGGCTAAACAGCAGCCGGTCTGCTTGGACACGGAAATATTTATTTAGCTTTGGTTCAACAGGTCCAATTGAGATGTAAACATGGTTCGGCTTTGGCCAATTACAGTCCAGGTCTTAGGAAACTAACATCTGGTATTGATTAATAATCGATCATAACGGTTCAATTAGAGCGAGGTTAATGTCAGATTTTTTTTTACCTCCCGCTTAAACGTACAGTATCACATCATCACCGTAGCAACCGGCCCACAGAACTGTTCTTCACATTGCCAGGTGTTTCCTGCACTACCCAGTGTGGTCTATGGGGGCGCTGCAGTGCTGGCGAGCGGTTTCGCCTTATTCCTGCCGGAGACGCTCAACAAGCCGCTGCCCGACACCATCGAGGATGTGGAGGAAAGCAGGTGAGCTGTCTGCTGCGGCTCCAGAACTCTTCAGGTTCTGATCCGGATCCCAAAACAGAGAGCTGCACCTCAGCTGGTTCTGATCAAACAACGCAAACATCACAAACAGAACAACTCAAAACCTGCTGAGGATCCCACTGCAGGATCCCATCCCGCAGTGGGATCCCGCAGTGGGATCCTGCGGTTAGACCCAGTATCTGGATCCTTGTGACTGTGGTTCTGTGGTTCTTTCTTCTGGGTTCTGGGAGGTTTTGATGGATAGCATCCAGAGCGCTGCTCCTCCATAACCCTGGAGCTCACTGATCAGATTGGAATCATTAATTATTATGTGTGTCAAGGTCTGGAGGAAGCTGTGGCTCCCACCTGAAAGAGGGCGTGGCTCTGGACGAGGGCAATGCTTCTCCTGATGACTGGGGTGTGGTCACAAATGAAGGCGTGGCCTTAAAAGGACTGAATGAGAAAGAGGGAAATGGCCTCAATGCTCTCTAACCAATCACAGGATGCTACATCACAGGGTCTGGACCAATCACTGCAGACCAATTAGCCACGTGAACGATTTTAACAGTAAAGTTTAATCTGTAATCAATAAGCAGGTGATTGTTTAGAGATGAGAAGAACCTGAACTGCCCAGATGATGAATGACGTTTAATGTCTAGAGTTGAGATATGAATAAATTGACTGAAGACACTGATTATTGATCACTGATTATTGATTACTGATTATTGTCCAAAGCACTTATTGGCTGCCGTCAATAAACATATTGATAATCTGAGTCTGATCTGTTTCTTTTCTCAGCCACATGGTTCACAGGTCATGTGTGCTTTAAGAACATTCAGCAGGGATCACGGATGTTCTGCTTTTCAGTTTACCCGTTTGTTTTGTCATCTCCTTTTCTGTACTATAATAATAACTAATTTTTTTTTTTTTATGCTCATTATATCTTGAGATCTCAAAGGGCTACGTTGTGTCACTGAAAGGCATCAGCAGAATTAATAAATCTGTTCTTTCATCAAGTTCTGGTCCATGCGAACAGAACTGTCCACTTACTGTCTAAGATTATAATAAAGACTTAGACTCTAAGCTTTGTTTTAGCAGTGACCCGGTTCAGGTTCTGTTCAGTCATCATCTGTGTTTTGATCCATTCAGGGTTCATTCCCCTACAGTTTGCTAGTTGATGGCCCAGCTGGAAGTGATATTGAGTGGTGTGGGAGGAGCTTGTTTTCTCAAACAAATTCTCCATCTACCTAGAGCCAGTTTCCAATTCACCCCAAGAGACAAACATACTTGTCCAATGTACAGGAGTACCAAAACACATCAAACAGATTGAAATTAATCCTGGTAATTTCACATTACATCAAGTTCAGGTTATGATGGTGAGTAAACCAGACATTTACTGGCTTCATCAAGTGGCAGTAGAAAGAAATAGCATCCATAGAACAGGAATAAAACCTCCTTCAGGACCAGAATCTGAATTAGCGCGAGCAAACATCTTTGAGAAGTCAGATGCTGTCAGAGGAAGCATTGACTTTCTATAGGGAGAAGTAATACATCAGTGACTCTTTAATTGTTGAGAAACAATGAAGCAGATAAATGCTGAGTCTGAAAGAACATCTCTGGATGGAAAACAGAGAATATGTGGATGGTGGCAGCAGTGAGGGAGGAGTCACAACATCTTATCTGCTCAGATGAATCCAGCCTGTTTGCATCACTAACAACTAATAAAGTGGAACATTTTAGTATGCATTTTAATATACAGATGTTATGTTACTCCAGGCTTATGATTAGCCTGGAGTTCTTTATTCATTTATTTAAGAGATTTTGCTGTGATGTGGATCACATCGGTCCCGTGATCCTGCTGCTGGATCCTAAAGGGTCTTCCCGCCGGAGATCCGGTGGGTTTCATAGAGAGACGCTCCGACCACAGGATGCGCCACCTGTTTCACCGGCTGACAAACGATGCGTAGTCATAGAGTCTCGCTCAATCAGCCAATCACAGACGTCGATCTAACCCGCTGTCATTAACTGACAGGACATAAGACCAATCAGAGCAGCTCTAGGCAAGAGGCCGTGGAGCAGGAGGGTGGGGCTTCATCGCCACTCAGTAGATCAACGGAACAAAATGGCGGCCGTGGCTGCGGAGCCAGGAGCTGCGGTTCCGACCACAACACGGTCCGAGAGTCCGCCGGAACCCGGACCGTACAGCCCCGCACATCACGAGATTCCGGCGGAACCCAACGACGGCCCAGAATCCAGTCCAGGTGGGAATCCAGACAACGGAGAATCCAGGGAGAGCCGCCATGTTGGTCCGGAGCAGAACCCCGGGGTGGGATCGGTTTTACCCGCGACAGACAGAACCATAGAGGGTCAGCTAGACCGGAGCGGGACCACAGAGGATGTGTTGAACCGGAGCGGCGTCCACCCGGACCAAACCGCGACCACAGGCCTTTCGAACCTCCCGGTGGACTGCAGCGGTTCTGAGAGGGTCTTTCCCGGACTGCCGAACTCAGACAGTACCAGTACCTATCAAACCATTCCTCTGGACCCGCAACCCCCCGCAGTTTTTCTGCACTCGGTTCCGGACCCCGCTCCGGTCTCTGAGGCCGGTCTATCTCTGGCCGAACCGGCAGAACCTACCGAGACCACGGAACTGGACCGGTGCTACACGATTCTGGAGCAGGAGGAGTTGGTACCTGGACCTACGGAGGATTCAGTTTTGGATGAGAACTCAGAACCTGCCAACGGGTTCTGTAAGAGCTCAGCGAGACCGAAGCCCGAGGATAGCTCTGGGTCGGAACCGAGTTCTGTGCTGGACCTGAGTCCTGGTGCCGAGGTCCGAGTCAGCCTGGAGCACGTGATCGATGACGCGCTGGTGGTGTCGTTCCGGCTGGGGGAGCAGGTCTTCTCTGGGGTTCTGATGGACGTGTCCAAAAGGTAATGATCTCACCCACAAAATCCACAGTAGGTTTTGTATTGTTGTGACCAGAACCTAACAGGGTTAGAACAGAACTTCTCATGCCCTATGGGTTCAGAGTCAGTGATCAGAACCGACCTAGTTAGTGGTTGGCCCTGAAAAGTTCTGATGATTTCTGACTGGATTCATCCATTCATCAGTGGAAGACATTCTTCTTCTCTGGTGTTTTTCCAGTAGCTGAGCCAGTGTTGGGTTCTCCACATCATCTCCAAGTTCTCGTCTCTGCAAAAGGATCTCCTTTGACAGAGCTGGTTCTAACAGAACCGGATCGCCAGCATTGTTTTGGTTCTGGTTTCTACATGGGTTCAAAGGTCCAGAACCTTCGTCAATTGTCCTCAAAACTTTCAAATTGTCTTCACCATCAAAACAACAAGTTGTCCGGCTGAGTTTTGGGTCACGTTTGATGTTCTTGTGCACCAGAGGCAGAACCTCTACAACAGGGGTCTCCCAGTCTAGCCCTCAAGGGCTACCATCCTGCAACTTCTAGATGCATCTCTGTTCTCAGCAGCGTTCATTCAGCTCTGCAATAGGCTGGGAACAATCAGGTTATTTGTTCCAGGTGTGTTTGAGCAGAGATGCATCTAAAAGTTGTATCATGTAGCCCTTGAGGACTGGACTGGGAGACCCCTGATCTACAGAACCTCTACAGAGCTTGGTCTCAGTAACACAGCTCAGCCAACTTGGTCTTTAGAGAGAGACTGGTTGAGGTCGGCCGGGTCAGAACAGTTAGGTAGTTCATTGATCATGAAGGAAATTAAGTGGCCCATTCATACAGACAATAAAATTAAAGAGCCACTAGATAAAAATGAAGTATTAAAAAACAAATGTCAACATGATGATGGCGGCTTTATTTCACCTGATACTCCCCCACCCCCACCTGGTTGGTTCTAATTGGGTTTCTCTCATCCAGCGCTGCAGGAATTCTCGTTGGTTTAGGGTTGACCCTTCCAGACCAGCTGATGACTCAGCTGGTTTTGGTTCAGAAGTTCTGGCCCAAAAACAACAACGAGATTGGAAGTGAACTGAGCCAGAACCATTCAGACTCTCCAAAGCTTGGTGTTGCGATCTGGGTCGGTTGTGAGGGGGTTTTGACCGGGTTCTGATCTGGTTGATTCTATTGATCAGATATTCTGGTACCAGCTGTTGTTCTGGTTCTAACAGTACTGTCCTGTTTCTGCAGGTTCGGACCTTTTGGAATTCCTGTCACCGTGTTTCCCAGACGAGACGACCGCTGCCGTCCTGCAGCGTCTCTGCAGACGGCCGCCGTTGGCGACGGGCCGCGCACCGAGCTGGACGAGGCAGCCGCCCCCCAGCCATGCGGCCCCAAGCCGCCACCGCTGTTCCAGGAGGGGGCGCCATACCCGCCGCCTTTGTTCATCAGGGACACCTACCAGCAGGCCTTACCTCAGCCGCCGCCTCGCAAGATCAAGAGGCCGAAGCGGCGTTACCGCAGCGAGGAGCCCACCTCCATCATGAACGCCATCAAGCTCCGCCCCCGCCAGGTGCTATGTGATAAGTGCAAAGGTGTGGTGGCATCAGGCGGCCATCGGGAGGCGCGACGGGGGGAGGAGGCGACGCGGCGGCGACGGCCAGCGGACGCTCCCATGTCCTCGGAGTTGAAGCGTCTGAAGATGGATGACAAGTCGGGGCGCAGTGCTGACAAGCGGTCGTCAGGGTTACAGGGGCCGCAGTCCTCGCGGCGTGTCCTGAGAGGCGTGGTCTCCTCCTCTTCCTCGACAGCGGCATCCGGCCGGATGCGCCTGCAACTGAACTCTAAGAAGGTTTTGACCCCGGCGGCGGACTGCCCCGACGCCCGCAAAGTCCTCCAGAAGTTGGCTCCGCACCGCCGACCCAAAGACCAGAACCAGGACCGTGGCAAGGCAGTGACCAGGGCAGCGGCGTTGCAGAACCATGGGCAGAAGGTCCACTTCACCCGCCGCTTGCAGAACCCGGGCGGTGCCGCCGTCCCTGCGCCGCTGCCACCCAGAATGCGCCTCAAACCTCAAAGGTATCGTACCGACGACCTGGCGCCGAGCTCCGCCTCTGAGGCATCGCCCCGACCCGCCACAAGCCCCACCCCCTCGCCGCCAGCTCCTCCCACCCCTCCCCCGGCCGCTGTCGCCATAGAAACGAGTGATGGAGAGGCGCAGGAAGGAGCTGGCTGGCAGGAGGCGGAGCCTCCCCTGCCGTCCTCCTGCTCCCTAGACTCCTCCCACTCAGAGTGCAGCTCCACAGAGACCTTTGACCTCCCGCCCCCCGGGGACCCGCCGTCCTCTTCCTCTGCCCCTCCCCCAGCCCCACCTTCCTCTTTCGTCCCTCTGTGCACCCCGCTGGCGGGCGAGGACGAGGAGGACGGCGACCCGAAGCGCCGCAGGAAGTCGTCCACGTCCTCCTCCTCCTCGTCTTCGTCCTCGTCGTCCGTCTTCTCCAAGTCCGTGTCCAAGTGTCTGCTGCCGGACGGCCGCACCGTGTGCGTCGGCGACATCGTCTGGGCCAAGATCTACGGGTTCCCCTGGTGGCCGGCACGCGTGCTGGGCATCACGGTGGCGCGCCGCGGTGACACGGGGCTGGCGGTGCGGCAGGAGGCGCGGGTCTCCTGGTTCGGCTCGCCCACCACTTCCTTCCTGCCGCTGGCGCAGCTCTCGCCCTTCCTCGAGACGTTCCAGTCACGCTTCGACAAGAAGAGGAAGGGGCCGTACCGCCGGGCCATCGCCGAGGCCGCTAGCGCCGCCAAGCAGCTGACGCCAGAGGTCCGTGCGCTGCTCACGCAGTTCGAGACGTAGCATAGGCCCCGCCCCTATTACACTGGCCCCGCCCATTTCATTCACTGGGAGGAGCCAACCCAGACTAATAAAGACTGTTTCCTGTGTGGAGAGGAGGGGAGGAGCCTCAGATGGCAGGGGGCGGTGCTTAATCTTCCACCTGGTCAGGTGGCAGCATTTCAGCTCACTGATGTCATCATTTATCAGGATATTCAGGGCGATGATTGGCTCGCCAGTCTGACATCATGATGACATCACTCCTACCTGACCTGTTGTAAACACTAATCTCTCATCAGGCTCCATAATGGTGAGGTCATCGATCAAAATGGCTGACAGTTTTATTTTTGTATCTATCGATGACGCTCTGGTGCCCCCTTCAGGTCTTACTGGGGCTTGAAATGCTGACACACTGACATCACTTCCTGTCGAGTTTGACTGAAAATATTTGTACTTTATTTTGAAGTTCTGTTTAGACATTTAACTGTGAAATTGAGTGTGGTCCAAACTGAGGCTGCGGGTCCAGAACACGGTCGGGAGTCACACACTCTGGTCCCTAGTGTGCTTACATCATCGCAGCTGCGTTTGATTGGCTCCAGCAGTCAGTTCAGTTCATTGGTAAACTGGATACCTTTAATCTGGATCCCAACTGGTTCCCAGTAAGGTGGGTTCCAGTAAACAGGAATTAGTTTTAGCCAATCAGATTGTCCGATGTAACTCTTGGATCCTCCTGGTTTACGTTCAGAGATGTTTTGTTTTGACGTCTCACTCGTTCTGTGTTTGGAGCCCTGAGCCTGAGTTCCTGGACTGGGGACAGGTGGAACAGGTAGGACAGGTAGGACACACTGACTGTTAGCCAGATGAGGATGATGAAGGTGGATCTTCTTTCTGCTGTGACTGTCGGACTCTTTTTACCGTCTGTTTGCAGATCAGAGACTCTGACCAGTGTACATGTCTTTCTGTTTGAATCTGTTAATAAACTGTCCAACTGCTCTTTAAACATCGTGGGCGTCATCATTTCCGCGGGCGCCATTACTTCCGTGGGCGCCATTACGTTCCCCTCTGTTTGACTGCCGGTGCCTTGCTCATGGGCACGCCTCAGACTTTCTCACCTGCAAACAGATGTTGGGTAAACTGGTCTGCAGAGCGGCTTCAGAGTGGGAGAGTACCAGCAGGCACTGGTTGAATCAGTCTGTAGAGAGTATTCACGCCCCTTCCAGATTCCTCTGAGGGTTTCAGATCATCAATGCGTGTTAGCATCAGACAACCTGAGAAATGAGCAGGTTTCCTGTGTGGAAAAGTATTCACAACCTGAACACAGTAACTGGTCCCATCATGTGTTTCCAATGGGAACGAGTTTCTGGCTTCAGTGGGTGAACTCTGACTCCTGCTCCTGCCGGGGGCTTTAATTCACACACTGGAGGGTTTTCCAGCAGGAGGAACCTGTTGGGAGTCAGGCTGCAGCGTTTCTGGCTAAATACCAGGCTTTGACTAGGCCACCCCACTAGATACTTTATAGATAAGATGCAGCTCTGTCTGTAGATTCGTGATGTCCCTGAACTGATCCGCTGTAGATGGTCCAGACCTGCAACTCCTAGACATGTCCCTGGTCCAATTAGAACCTCCTCAGCTCAGTCCGGGCCGGTTCTTCTCAGGGTTCAGTCTGGTTCTGCTAGTGGTTCTGGGTCTCCACAGGTGGGGTGTGAGTTTAGTGTGGACATTTTTCTGTCTTATTTACTTTGTCAATTCCAGCAACAGATTTTGTTCCTCAGCGATGTAGCAGTTAGCACTTAACTGTTTGAGGCTAGCTGTTACTGCTTAGCAGTTAGCTGTTATTCTTTAGCTGTTTGAGGCTAGCTGTTATCTGTTATTGCTTAGCTGTTAGCGGTTAGCTTTCTGTCTTCCTCTGGGGTTTCTTGTGCCCTGGAGGTTTTGCACATCAGAGCAACTTTCTGTTGTCAGGCAGGTTCTGTGACCTCTGGGTTGCAGAGGTCAGACTGGGTCTGAGTTGGTTTGGAGCTTTTTCCTTCAAGGATGAAATCATGGTTTAAAAACTTTTAGCTTTTATTCAGATTGTTTTTGTCCGAGATGAGTTGATGATCTGAAACAGCAGCGAAGCTCACACCCGTGTCAGTGGGCGGAGTTTATCGTGTGTCCTGAGCACAACATGGAGAGCAGCTTTGCCTTCCGGAAGCACCAGGTTCAGACCGAGCCAATAATCAATGAATTGATGATGTGAATAAAGTGTAAACAGCCTTTCTGTGTCTCTGCAGCGCACCGCTGAAGAGCTGCTGACGCTGGAGGCCGGCTTCACGCAGGGGGCGGGGTCTGAACACACATGGACATCAATAATCAATATTTAAGGCAGAGTTTATATTTATGAAGAAAAATCAATGTATTGATCTTACTGCTGTGTTTCCATGGATACTAGGTACAGGTTATAGGTTCTTGCGTCCTTCAATCAGAAATTGATCAGTTGATCAACTCAGCTCAGCCCTTGATGGAGAGTTTCCTGACCTGGAGACGCCATCTTCAGTTGGAACCAGCAGGTGAGGCTCCGCCCCCAACCTCTCACCTGGGTGTGGCTCCAGGTGAAGCGGTGGGCGGGCCGAGCGGTGGCTCCACGCTGCACAGGTCAGAGAAAATGATCCGTTCTGATCCATTTTCAGACAAAAATGAAAAAGTGATAAGTTTTTATTTGGTTTTTAATCGGATACAAATTATTAAAATGTCGGACCAGATGTGATTCTCATCTTTATTGATCGGGTTAATGTGACTCGGAAATATTTCTGAGTGAAATGCCAGAGGTTTAGTGACACTGTGGAGGCGCTGGGGCCAAACGTGGACCTGGCATAGTCAACAGCGGTCTGAAACACGCAGACGCTTACTTCCTGCTGCGGCCGAAGGACTTCCTGCTCAGAAACGAGCCGCAGAACATCAGCAGAGAAGAAGACGTGGGATGCTGGAGTTGGGTTGAAGTCAACACAGTCTGATGAACTGGGAACCAGCCTGGCAGGACCATGAATGATACCCAAAGCTCTGCTGGACAGGAAGACCGCCTGCTTCCTGTTCCTCTCAGTGTCTGGTTCTGATTGGACGCTTCAGGTGACCAGGGAGTTTCTTCCTCCTTCACGTCCTCATCCTCGCTTCATCTGGTTCTACTGGTTGTTTTCAGCTCATTTCAGTCTCACGATGGTTCCTCTGGTCCAGTTTGGTCTGGTTTGCTTGTGCCTATTCCGTTCCTTTTCTCTGGTATGGTTGGATCCGGTCCGTTCTGACCCGGTCCAGTGCGGTCGGGTCTCTGTCCTCCAGCTCCTCCTCTGGAGGCGTGGCGAAGCGCTGGTGAATTTTGATCCCATGAGTCGGCTCTCCAAATCAGCCTATCAGAGAACAGGTTCTCTAGCAGCTGATTCTCCCAGTGATTTGTCAGATCTGCCCAGTTCCTGGTCCAGTCAAAGTATTTCAGTGGGAACTAATGAATTTAATCGGGTCAGAGTGGATATTTAAACTGGTTAGGTCTGAAATGGTTCCAATCTCTGGATTTATTTTAATATTATCTGATTAAAACTGCTATGTAGTTTAATCTGATCTAACTGGGATAAAACATGTTTAAATTGGTTTAAACCGGTTGGAACTGGGTATTGATGGTCTGAAATAGGTTAAATCAATTGGAACTGGTTCCACAAAGTTTAACTGAACCAGTAAACAATCTTCTGAGCTGGTGAGAAGTAGATTAAATGTGCCTGACATGGTCAGAACTGGTTACAACTTTTTTGAACTGGTTTAACTGGTTATAACTGCCTGACCTTGTTAAAACTTGTATAAACTATTTTGAACTGGTTAATACTGGTCTGACCTGGTCTCAACTGGTTTCCACACCGTCTAAAATGTTCTAAACTAGTTTAAATCAGCATCCTGTGATTGAACCAGTGGGAACTGGTCCAAACTGGTTTTAACTGGTTGTCTGATGACATTTTGAAGATTAAATTTTTTTTTCTTATTGTTTGAGTTGAAAATGATGCAGACAGGAAATTGTTTTATTATTGTTTACAGATTGAAATGCAATAAAAATGCTGCATGTGTGAAACACTTTCCTGTGTCGGTGGGTTATTGATCAGGGGTCAGAGGTCACATCCTGACGACGTTTCCCACCTGCTGTCCACGAGGTTTCAGACTCACTTTGGGTAAAGAAAGAAATCAACTTAATTAACTTCACCAGGATGAAGGTGAAGAGGCTGCCTGAGAGACATCAGAGCGACGGTTTCCTGTCCTTCAGCGTGATGTCACACTGCCGTGGCGTCTCGGTGGAGAGAGGCGGGACCAGTGAAGAACCAGTATAGAACCACCTGAAAGCTACTTCCACTGGCTTCCACACCATTTCAGCTCCAGCTGAATCCAGCTCCATAATTTGCTCTTCATGCTGATCCAGGAGGAAGACCCCTCTGCCTGACGAGTTTCCTGGTCCGACTATCAGGCCATCACAGAACATTAAGGTCAGAGGTCAACAGGAAGCCTTTTGTCTCCTGAAGCAGTTTCAGTCACAGCTTCCTCCCAGGCCTTGCAGCGAGAGTGGCTGGTGATGAAGGTGTTCTGCTCTCAGCTTCCTGTCCTCGGGGCCAATGATTGGCCCCTCAGGTGAGCTCAGGTGTGAGATGGGTAAAGGTTTCTGTGCTGATGGTTAATAATCTGTTAATGATCTGCTGGACTCTATCCTGAAGCTCAGAGTTCCTTCAGACGGACGACTGCAGCTCAGATGGAGGACGACACCAGGGTAAGGCATTCACGGTTCTGATTCTGGTTTTGGTCCTGGTTCTGGCTCTGATTCTGGTCCAGGTTGGGGGAGTTCTCAAAACTTGAGGTGAGGGTTTCAGGGCTCAGAGTTAAACTTTGTTTAAGCCTTTCCGGTTTGATAAGATGACCACTCGTCCAAAATCAGTTTCTGTGAAGAAATATTATTAAATCTGTGACGAATGAAACCTCCAAACCATCCAGCTTCAGGTGTCAATTCACCTCTGGACACACAGGTACACAACACCGAAGCGTGACTCCCATTCTTCAGAAACGTGTGTGCCTTCCTGGAAGTGGTACCAAAGTTTGTTTGCTCTGATTTTGGTCACAGTGACACAATCAGCAGTTTATAGTCCATGCAAATGTTTTACACAGTTACTACATTCCTCAGTCAGTCAGAATGACCTGAAAACACCAGGAATAGCTTGGAAACACTGGAATCACAAGGAGAACCAATCACTTCCTTCTGTTAGGAGAATCACAGCAAACAAGCATCTCCTTCCTACTTCTTGTGAGGAGGTTGAGTCAGAACCAGGAGCTGCTAGTTAGCTGCCGGTTAGCTGCTGCTGGCTAGCTGCTGAGGGCTACCTGCTAGCCAACAGGTCATCATCAGATTCCTGCTCTGCATCATCAGGAGTTGTTACCACAATGCCACGGTGGAAAAACTCAGCAGCAACTGTTGCTTCTCTAAGGGTCAAAGGTTATCTCTAAACCACCTAAAGTCCATCGTTCTCCAGAGGAAAACTCATCTGTCATTAATTCTTCCCTTCTGCAAAAGTTTGAACCAGCACCTTTCTGCTTTGCTGTCGGTTTTGTCCCGACATTTTTGTTCTTTCACAAGCAGTTTCTTGCTGTTTCTTGTCGTTTCTGTCCTCACAAAAGCTGTTTCTGTCCGTTTTTGACCATTTCTTTTTGTTTCTGGCTGTTTCTTGCAATTTCCTGCTGTTTCTTGCTGTTTCTGTTATCACACAAGTTGTTTCTTTTTTTCCCGTTCCTGGCCATTTCTTTTTGTTTCTGGCTGTTTCTGTTGTCTCACAGGCTATATTTTCATTTCTGGCGGTTTCTGGGGTTTTCTGGCTGTTTCTTGCCGTTTCGGGACGGCCACAGAAAGCTGCCAATGGGAAGATTGCCCTGTCGTTTCAGTCATCTGTTTACATTTTCTGGCCTTGGTGTTTTGGACCTGGAACAGAACTCTGGACATTAAGGAGTGGATTCCACACTGCTGATGTAGAAAAATCTGTTTTCTCAGAACTAAACCGTTTCTTCTGCAGTCAGCGTCTTATTCTCACTAAATGTTCCTGAACTCCATCTGTTGAACCTGAATACCCGGTCAGGCTTCTGCACCTCTGTCCAAACAGGGCCCGGATTACCTGGAAGATGGACGGGGCCGGAGGCCGAGCAAGTCCGATTCTTCCATAAACCAGCCAATCAGAGCAGAGAGGGCGGGACTAGACATGATTTACACCATTGAAGACGTCCCACCATGGTACCTGTGCATTCTGCTGGGACTACAGGTGAGAATCGGACTACGCTGGCCCAGTTCCATCCAGAATGGTTCTGTCAGAACTCTGCAGACCATAATGGGTCAGGTGGGTCCTGACTGGATGTTTCAGTTTACTTCGTCTTGTTCTTGATGAATCCGTCACAAAGAAAATATGTTCTTCAAACAGCCTAAAAATGCCCAGTCCATTTAAATCCTGTTCAGGAGTCCGATCCAGTAAATCTGGAGGTTCTGACAGAATCCTGCTGGAGCCGGCTTTCCCTAAAATTACTACTAATTATTTTTAGCAGCAATAGTCAAATGACCAATGAAGTTGTGCAACATTGAAGAGTTTTAGGTTTTCCTCCTCCTGAGTCGATTTCCAATCAGTTTTATTTGAGGTGTTGCCAAGGAGACCCTGTGGTTGGGTAGCGGGTCTGAAGCAGCTTCCTCTTCTGGACGCTGAATCCTTGATCCTTCACAGGAAAGCAGCTCCATCACAGTGGGTCAGAACCGAACCGTAGCACGGCCAAACCTACCAGCGTTTGATCAGTTTCTGGAGACCAGAGAAGTTTCTGAGTCTGACATTGGTTTGGCAACGTTGCACACCGGAGCAAAATTAGCTTTACAGATAGCTGCTCATCAACTGCCAAATGGTGGCTCAACGACCCACCATTTGGGTCGTTGAGCTTTCTGCTGAGACTGAAGGGTGACTCTTTTCTCATTGGTTCACAGCATTACCTGACATGTTTCAGTGGCACTGTGGCAGTCCCGTTCCTTCTGGCTGAAGCTATGTGTGTCGGACGAGACCAAAACACTGTGAGTCAGCTGATCGGAACCATCTTCACCACCGTTGGAATCACCACACTGATCCAGACCACCGTAGGAGTCAGGTAGGTCTCTGCTGAAGCTTCAGGAGAATATGAGGAGCTGAAGACTAAAGTGAGTCTGTGCTTCCAGGCTTCCTTTGTTTCAGGCCAGTGCTTTTGCCTTCCTGATTCCTGCTCAGGCCATCCTCAGCCTGGACCGCTGGGCGTGTCCCAGTGAAGGTGATTCTTTATTTTTGAGCACTAATGCTTTGTTTCTGTGAATAAACATGGCAACCCTGACATTTCTGGGTTTTATTTCCAGATGTGATTTATGGGAACTGGAGTCTTCCCCTCAACACTGCCCATGTCTGGCACCCTCGGATCAGAGAGGTATGGTGACCTAGGTGGTCAGGCATCTAGATGTGGGTCAGGACTACTCTGGTCTCTTCAGACAACTTCAACAAGTCCTTAAAGAAGACTAAACTCTAAGGGCCTGAACCTGGTTCAGACAAGGTCGTGACAAACTCTGGACTGGACCAGAACTGGACCTCTGCCTCTCTACTGGAGCCTGGTTCTCTTCTGTTGAGAGTCAGAAGTTGCCAGGTTCTGCTGCAGGTCTGATAATAGAAGACATTACTCAATCTTGTCAGACTTCAGTTTAGCTTTAAGGTTCATTGTTAAGGCGGTTCTGATCCATTTAGTATTTTGTGCCACAGTGTCCTGGTGGAGTAGAATGTTACCTCTTAACCCCCACAGTGGCCTCCTGACCCCTGGCCAGCCTACCTCTCCTCGGCTGGGTCAGATTAAATTCGTTCTTCAGGGTCTAAAAGATTCCGTGATGTTTCTGTTTTCTATAGGAGCGCATGCTGGAGACGTTTTGCTCTTTGCTTGTTTACAGATTCAGGGAGCCATCATCATAGCGAGTCTGGTGGAAGTTGTGATTGGTTTGTCTGGATTACCTGGTCTGCTATTGGAGTACATTGGTCCACTCACCATCACACCAACCGTCTCCCTGATCGGTCTGTCCGTGTTCACCACCGCTGGAGACCGAGCTGGGGCCCACTGGGGCCTGTCTGCTTTGTAAGACACCTGTCCACCTGTCTGCGAAACCTGTTCATCTGTCCACCTATCAGCATCTCTCAACTTCTCAGCTTGAAACACGTAACCCTTAACAGACATGTATGTTTCTCTCTACAGATGTATTTTACTGATTGTGCTGTTTGCTCAGTACCTGAGGACAACATCACTTCCTGTTCCTGTTTACAGCAGAAGAAAAGGACTGACGTCCACCAGAGTCCAGATCTTCAAGATGTTTCCTGTAAATGAGACTCCACAGAGGCGGCGAAGTCAGTGATGACGTGATGTAATGATATTATCCTCTGATTCTCGTCACAGATCATCCTTGCCATAATGCTGGTCTGGCTCGTTTGTTACGTTCTGACTTTAACTGACCTGCTTCCTAACGACCCGGACCGCTACGGACACAAAGGACGGACCGACGCTCGTGGGGACATCATGGCGTCAGCTCCCTGGTTCAGGATGCCCTACCCATGTAAGGAACGCCCCTGATGTAATGAAGACACAGGGCTGATGATGATGATGATGATGATGATGATGATGATGATGATGATGATGATGTCCTATAGGTCAGTGGGGGTTGCCGGTGGTGACTGTTGCCGGTGTGTTGGGGATGTTGAGTGCCACCATGGCGGGGATTGTGGAGTCCATTGGAGATTACTACGCCTGCGCCCGTCTGTCGGGCGCCACGCCGCCACCAGTTCATGCCATCAACAGGTGAGTCTGGAAGTCGGTGGCTGGCTCCGCCCCTTTCCTGTTCAGGTTGTTGATTTTCTGCGTTGCTTGTTTCAGGGGGATCTTCATTGAGGGAACCTGCTGCATCATTGCAGGTCTGCTAGGGACAGGAAATGGATCGACCTCCTCCAGTCCCAACATCGGAGTCCTTGGAATCACCAAGGTGAAAATCTTCACCAGGATGAATGAGACCCTTCTTTACATCTAGTCAGATTACTCCAAGTTTTACTGGTTCCAGATGAACTGGTGTGGGGTTTACTGGTGCAGGATTTACTGGTACTTGGTGTTCTGTTGCTGGATGTACTCGTCCTGGGCCTACTGGTCCATTTATTACTAGTTCTGGATTATTGAGCATAGGGTTTAATGTTCTGTTGTATTTAAAATCATTTTGTTTATTTAGTGTCAATTGACAGCTAGCATCACCATGGGAGCTGAGTGTCTCGTAGTTTCTGGTCACCACTAGGGGGAGTATCTCAGTTTTATGTGCTGAGGCAGCTAAGCTGTTATTTAAGGCCAGTAGAAATCTATCTGGGGGTTGCTAATGAAAAAGGGAAACGGTTTTCTGTTGTGCTTAAACCATTATCTGCCTTCCTATAATGAGCTCAGCAGCTCCACCTTGGAGATTAAAATATTTCTAAAACACGAAAGAATTAAAGCAACACTCCAGGTTTGTTGTTGATGTGGGAATAAAATTATAAGATGATAAAAAGTACAAAAAGTTGATTTCACATAATACTGACCATATAAATGGAGGAGTTTGTCTTTTACTGCTGCTATAGAAAAGAGTCTTCTAAAAATGTCAGAAGGTTTAGGAGTTTTAAAGTCAAGCAGAGCAGGGTTGGTAGTAGGGGTGCATCAATTGCAGTTTTCTGGCCAATCGCCAATTACCAATCTTTTAAAAAGCTTAACCTGCCGATTCAGATTATGGTCAATACCAATTTTTTTTAGTCTGAAATGTTGCTCAATATAGCAAAAAAGTTGTTGAGTTAGCAAAAGTGGGCCACTATTATTAATTGTAAACATGCAGACATAACTTGGAGGGCCGGTCTGTCAGTCAAACTTTTCCCACTGGAGAGCTAAAGACAACCGTGGTTGATTCTTAGACCTTTGCCAAGCTAGATAAGATCGATGGATAAGATCGGCTCCATATGTAAAAATCGGCCAATTAAAGATCTCCCAAAATTAAGAAAATTGGCACCAATAAATCAGCTGGCTGATAAAGCGGTGCACCCCCTGTTGGTAGTAAACTCTGTAGACCTGGACAAGCCCGAGTCCATGGAAAGAGAACATGATGGCGTTTTGCAGTGTGTGTCGATGTTTGTCTGAAGGTCAACCTGTGTGTAGGTGGGCAGCAGACGGGTGGTGCAGTTTGGAGCTGGGATCATGTTCATCCTGGGATCGGTTGGGAAGTTCACAGCTCTGTTTGCCTCTCTGCCGGATCCCATCCTTGGAGGAATGTTCTGCACATTGTTTGGTAAGCCACAGGTTCTTTCAGCTCAGGTGAGTTGATGAGGTCACATTAATCCTTTTTATTTCATCTGCAGGTATGATTACAGCTGTGGGTCTATCAAACCTACAGCTGGTTGATTTGAACTCTTCCAGAAATCTTTTTGTTCTCGGGTTCTCAATGTTTTTCGGCCTCACGCTGCCAGCATACATGGACACACATCCGAAAGCCATCAGGACAGGTGAGTGTGTTTACCTGAGAATATTAGTGTTCATTAGAGTTTTTTTTTGTTTTAATATTTCTTTGATTTGCTGCTTTGAGTCCCTCAATTTAAAACATAAAAGCTGAGTTGACTCCCCCTGCTGGCGGATAATGAAATGACACCAGAGTTACACACTGCTTGTTGCTCCGTCTGCATCCATGACCTGTCCTACCTGTCGTTGTTACCATGGCAACTACATCTTGTGCCTGGCCAGGCAGGACTTCCTGACCAATCAGTCGTTCTACAGACCAGAACTGAACTGGTTCTGATTTGGAAATTGAATCAGTTTCAGTGTGAATAAAATCTGGAGTCCTCCTAACTGAACATTAGAGACACTTCTGGTTGGCTGTACTGGTTTTCATCTGGAGCTGCTGGTTGGCTGTACTGGTTTTCATCTGACTGAAATTATTCTCTCTCTTCTGGTTCAGGTGTTGCAGAACTGGATCAGATTCTGACAGTTCTTCTGTCCACTGAGATGTTCGTTGGAGGTTTTCTGGCTTTTTGTCTCGACAACACAATACCAGGTGAACAACAACCCAATCATCAGTTGCCAATAGCAACAGCTGATCAGGAGCATTTTCAGCTCTGGTCTATATGGAGAACTTTCTGTTTCACAGAATTTCAGTTTTTATATCAAGCCTCTACAAATACATAAAAGCATTAAATCCCTTTGATTAGATTTATTTCTTAAGAAAACCAATTCCAAAAAAAGACAAGATTGGAACCAACAAAACCTAAATATTGTGGACAGGTGGAGCTGCAGTGATGTCACATTCACCTGTTTTCTTCTTCTGTGTTCAGGAACGAGGGAGGAGCGAGGACTTGTGCAGTGGAGCTCCTCAAGCGCCGCGCCCACATCAGGCCCCGCCCCCTCTTCAGGCTCCTATGACTTCCCTGTGGGCATGGGCGTGGTCAGACGGACCCGCTGGCTCCGCCGGTTCCCCATCTGCCCCACCTTCACAGGTTTTAGGGTGTGCGAGGAAGATCTGCCCCCGGCAGGGGAGGAGCTAGCGGGACAGGGGGAGGAGCTAGGAGACGCCTCCCTGCCAAGCACCAAGGTGTGACAGTGATGTCATCAGGCTGAGCCAATGAGGTTGAATTTGATCAGTTTAAAGCTGCACTTTCTTCCAGAAAATTGATCAGAAGGTTCGTCTATCAATATGATTATTGATTAAATTATGGCTCCTGCAGCTGGACTCATGACAGCTTCCCGTTTCCCATCTGCTGTAGCTCCACCCCCTCCTCACCTTTAGGGTCAGAACTGGGACCAAATGTTTGGGTCAGAAGTTTGTTAGGTTTTCAATAAAATGTATTGAACTGTGTTTCTGGTGATGCTCTAGTTTAACTTTACAAATGGCGCCGCCTACTGGTCAAAAGCAGCCAACTTACTCAAGAATCACTAAGTTCTCATCAGGAACTACCTGAACCCCGTTCTATTTGGACTGGCCATAGAGTTCTGATGCTTTAGTGGAGGTCAAGTTCCTGGAACCACGACTGAACTCTCACCTTTGGGCTTCCTAAAGGTCAGGAATCATAACCCTTAATTCACGGAGATTCAACTTAAACTTCAAATTGGTTCTGATCGGTGGAACCAGACGATCCACATATCCAAGAAACAACGAGTCCAGTTCCACTACCATGTTTACTTAAGAATGCGGCAACCTCAAACACAATGATTACTAAACTCAAACGTAAGAATCTTGAGCGCAAATTTGATCACAATGGTTAATTTATTGAAACCTGAAACTTCAAAGCTTGACATTGAAAGAATGAAAATCTGACATTTTTGATTTCAGCACAGATTTCACATTAAATGAAGTTGCAGCCTTATTTTATAAACTCCACTGCTTTTCATGTTGAGGTTTGTTAGAAATGAACGAGTCAGTAAAGCTCAGAAGCAAAGGGTTAACCCTAACTCTAACCCCGAAGTCCTCCACTGATCACATGACGGTTCGTCAGCAGAACCTGCGATGAACTTTGACCTCCTGAGAAGGAAGCTGTTGCAGCAGAGACGGCCTATTTAAAGTCCTTTGGTTTCGCTGACATTAAACATTAATTAGCAAAAATAAAATCTAGAGGAGCAGCTGGAGCTTCAGGTCTGATGGAGGATCATGGTGACATCATCATGAGGTGTTGTCATGGTAACAGGTAGGTAGGGCCCACCGTACAGCAAGGGCACGCCCATCAGTGGAAACTGAATGACTGGCAGGACTGTTGGGTTTCCCCCCAACATGGGGAGGGCGGAGCCTGCAGGTAGGAACACCTGGACGAAGCGTCCAGTTTCTGGGTCCAGCAGCAGCTTCCTCTGAGCTGCAGCGCCGGCGTCCATGTAGAAGCAGCGATGACTGCTGGCGTCTAACATCAGGTGACAGGAAGCAGGGACACTCAACAAGGCTCCAGGTGCTGCAGTGGAAACCAGGTCCTTGCATACCTGGCCAGGTGTGAAAGTCTGTGAGCTCACAGGTAAGGGCTGCTGCGGCGGTTGAACCTGTTCACGTCTCCCAAAGCTCCTGCAGTCCGAATCTCTGCTGATTTCAGTCTGATTTGAAGAGTTATCCCTGACTTTGATCGGATTTTTGTCAGGTTTCACCAATAGGTGGAGGGGGGGAGGAGCTGGGGGGTGAAGGTGGGATGGCATGCAGCTCAGAGGAGGGTGGATGAAGGGGACACTTCTCAGGTGGGACTGCAGCCTGTAAAAACAGGGATGGAGGAGCTGGATGGGAGCAAAGGGAGAAGCTTCACATCGGGTGGAGCGCTGGCTCTGGGTGGAGCATGGACGGAACTGGTGGTCTGGGGCAGACTCAGAGGACTTCTGTTTCTGGAGATCATGTGGTGAGCGCTGCAAAGGTGCAAGGGAGACTGCAGCTGTCTCTGATTGGTTCAGTTCTGAAGGGACATGGTGGACGGGTTGGACATGGTGGACGGGTTGGACATTGCGGACGGGTTGGACATGGTGGACGGGTTGGACATGGCGGACGGGTTGGACATGGCGGACGGGTTGGACATGGCGGACGGGTTGGATAGGGGGCCTGTCTTCAGACTCGTCCATTGGCTGACTGTTTTGTTTTTCAATTGGTGCCGGACGGCTGCCAGCGTTGTCCTGTTGCCTGTTCTGTGATTTGCTGAGAGATGCCGTAACCATGGCAGCATGATGTTTACCCTCTGCAGCTGGGTGACGTGAGACGCTCTCTTCCTGGCCAATAGCGTTGCAGCTCGTTGGGTTCATGCTAACAGCTTTGCTGATGCTGTGGAAACTTTTCACATCTCTGACCAGGTGCAGTGGTGCTTTGAATGCGCCTGTCTCCCCCTGCTGTTCACCCTGCTGCCCTGCAGGGGGGGCAGGTGGAGCGTGTGGGGCAGGTGCTGCCTCCAGCTTCTTCAGGCTGTTAGCTGTGCTGCTGCTCTGCTCCACCTGCATCTTCTTGGACAGGATGTTCATTAAGAGGCTTGACGCCATCTTTGTTTTACTTTCATCCAGAGAATAAGATTTCTGAAGACATCGCCGACTTCCTTCCAGCAGGAGACCTGAAAGATCAGAAAACTGGATCAGAACTCAGTCTGGCACCAGATCAGGTCACGTCTGAACAGGGAAGCAAGATATCAGTCAGGACAAACGGCTGATCAGCTTCAAACCTCAGCATGGAAACCTGATAATCAACCAACCAGAAAAACCAACCAACCAACCAACCAACCAACCAACCCATCCTAAGTCAATATTCTGTCAGTTTGCCGTTTTGGATCTCTCCGATGTTTCTGTAATGACCTTGAACTGCTGCTGTGCTTCAGGATTACATTGAAATCATTTATTAAGTATTTAACAGAGAAGCTTTTACCGCTGTTGGCCCCTGCAATACGGCCTTTGTAGAACATGTAGTTGCCAGCCTCGCCACTGGCTGTGGGATGCGTGTGCAGCGATGCAGGCATGCTGTTCTGGCGTAGAAATGAAAGTGGACGGGTATGTTTTTCGGGAACTCCTCCCCTCTCAGGAGGGTCGTCCTTCATCATCACCTGTTCAGGTAAGCAGACAGGAAGACAAATACGCTCAAGTGAAGAAATATTCCGTTCTTAAGAAATGTCCCCCATTGATGGTTTTACTCATTAAACAGAAGTGAAGCATCACTCACACACACTCACCACACACACTACCTCCTGCTGCCCCGTTCGGCTAAAGCAGCTTCAGTGAGAAGCTCAGTCTCTCTGTCATCAGCCTGAGAAGGTTTGGACAATTCCTCCAGGAGACATTTGGTTTCTTGATTAGCTTATTTCTATAATCTCTGTGAGTTTAAGGTCTGGACTTTGACTAGGCCCAGGCCTCTTCATTCCTTCATTGTCAGCCAGTTCTTTCTGGATTTATGGAATGTTTTGGGTTATTGTCATGGTGCAGGATCCAGTTTCTACAAAGGCTATATTGTAATTTTTTTTGTAATATTTTGCCAGATGGTCTCAGATTTTCCTCTGAAAGACGACAGAGTCCATGATGGATGTGAGCTGATCAGGCCTTGCTTACCTGTCTGAGGAAGCAGACAAGCACATTTCAGGAAACCCTGCAGTTTGCTTATCGCCATGGAGAGGGAGACGCCATCAAAGACCTGCTCCATCAAACCTGCTGTCACATCGACAAAGCAGCAGCTCTGCAGATCAGGTTCATCTGATCTGTTCTGCAGCAACTCCAGCAGCTTCACCTGGATCTATACACAAATACAATAAATCTAATCTACTGACTTTGGACTAACTCCACTCACCTGTCTCTTAAAGGGACAGTGACCTCAAAATGAGAGGGTGGACAGGAAAGTTGAACAAATTATGGGAATGTAAAATAAACCCTTTGATGGACTGGTACCTGTCCAGGTGCCCCTGCCTTTGTCCCAGTGTCTGCTGGAAACGGATGACGGACAAATATCTAAATGTTTGAATGTTTTGTCTTTTAACCCGTTTGGATTTGGTGCAGCCATCCTGAAGGAAATGCCAACAATGTGCATTCTACCTGAGATCTGCAGCTCTGCACTAAGACGTGTGCAAATATTCAGGCATTAGTTCCATATGTTTCTGTAAAATGTCCTCTGGAAGGATTTTAATGAGAACAGCAGAGGGAACCTGAATCACTTCAGGGATCAAATCTGATGAAAGAATGTTTTCACTGATTTATCTTCTGTTCTCAGGAAGGCAAATCAGTGACAATGTCAGAAAAACTCACCTGTGTTTCCATGGTTGCGTGCATGCATTCTAAGCCACTGTCAGGCTCCAACTCTTCATCGTCCGATTGGAGGATAACGGAGGGAGAGAAGTGCAGAGACAGATCCTCCTCTGACCATACGCTGCTTTCATCCTCTTCCTCGTCATCCCTGCTGAAGATGTCCAGGTACTCCACCTCGCTCTCACCTGTCCAGGTGACCTCTGACCTCTTGTCTGTAGGAACTAGTGAACATGGCGGAAGGCTCTGAGGGCTGGAGCTGTGACGAGGCGGCAGGTCAGCCTCAGCGCAGCCATGTGCAGCGAGGTCCTTCCTCGCTCCTCTTCCTCCCTCCAGGACGCTCATAGTTTTTCTGTGGAGGAAAAAGATAAAAACAAACAGTTATGCTGATGTTTGGTGTTAATGATGGGTTTACCAGAAACTCTAAATAATTTATACAGAAATATTTAAAAGGCTAAATTACCTTCCATGTTGTAACTATCCAGTTTACAGCAATTAGTCGATACTTCATTTTAACTTTCTATATTTATTATTTTATCTTTATTTACGATTCTCCTCAAAGTTCTGTACTTCATCCTCATGTTGTCATAAAAAATCTCGAAGAAGGTCATAGTGATTAATCAATAAGACATCTTAATAGTGTTAATAATCACTAATAACACTGATTAATCACTAATAAATCTGATTAATTACTAATAAATCTGATTAATCAGTCTTATTAGTGATTAAATCAGTCCTGTGACTCCCTGCTGCTGATTTTACGTACATTTCTTCAGAGTTTAAATATCAGAGTTTTGGGTTCTGTGGCTCGGTTTAACGTCGACTCAACGGGAAAAAGTTCTGAAACTGAAATCATACATCAAAACATTTTCAAAGCGAAATCAGTTTATTGTTTAGTTAAAATAAATCACATAATAAAACATCAACAGTTGAACCAATCAGATCAGTTTACCTGGGATCAGATCAGAGATCAGAACCGACTCGGATCATTCAGGTTCTGGACCCAGCAGAGTCCGGCTCCAGGTCCAGATAGAATATTACTATTACTATACAGCCAATAGTCCAGGTTCCCGCTGCAGCTGGTTCCGATTCTGGAGTCTCTGGGTTCAGAACCGGGCGATCCACACCAACACTGCAGGAAAGAGAGAGGGAGAGAAAGAGAGAGAGCTTTCTATTTGTGGAGCTGACTGACAGACGAGACTGCTGCTCTCTCTCTCTCTCTCTCTCTCTCTCTCTGTTTCACTGAAGCTTGCTCGCCCGTCTCCAGTGTGTCAGCAACACACTCTCTCTCTTGTCCACATTGGTGTTATCTCCAGCAGTAACCCCGCTGGAGATATTGATTGGTCCAGGTGAGTTAGAGGAGGGATGTATCTAAAAGTTGCAGGTGGAAGTTTCAGAGGATGGATCTGACCATCTCTGATTTAGACTTTATTTTGTGAAACTCAAGGTTCTGATTTGAGTTTTGGTCCAGTTCTCGGTCCTGACCAGGCGGTGGTGGTAGTGGGCCACCTCGCTGCTTGCAACGCTAGAAATAACTAGCAGCAGAAGAATCGTCATTTCCTTTGCCATATCGGGAGTTGCAGCTGGGTGGTTCTGGTTCTGCGGTTTCGTGACGGTCTGCGTCAGATGCCTGGGTTCCAGTTCTCAGCTCTGCAGGTGAGTTCGCAACCGGTACCGGTAGAAATCAGGAAATCAGCACTTGGATCCGAGTCATGCGCTATGGACTCGGACCACAGTTCGACTGGTGGTGCTGTGGTCATTTCCGGTTAGCCGCCTGCTAACGCCAGAGCTGCTTTACGGCAATCAGCTGATCTGACCGGAAGTGTATGACGAAGTTGCGCAGCAAGACCTCAGACAGAGATCAGTGACCGAGACCAGAACCGGTACCTATCAGTGGACGGACATGAGCAGCGCATGCGCAGAGCAGAGGCTGGTGTTCAGCCCCGGGCTCGTGCAGCTGGTCCAGGTACCGTTTACCTGTAAAAAAACAGCTGGGGGCCTGGGGGCGTGGCTCCGGGTCTGCAGGTGGGAACAGGTGGTAGAGCTAGTTCAGGTGGGAACAGGTTGGGCCAGGCAGGTCTCGACAGGTAACAGAGACAGGTGCACTCAGGTATACTAGCGAGGTGGTCCCGTATTAGGAACCGGTCTCCATGGAGACGCTCGGTTCTGTCACCAAAGCGCTGTCATCAAAGTGAGGCCTCCATGTTGTTTATAAATGTGCAATAGGACTGTTCTGGTTCTGGATCCTAGCGGTTCTCTGGCGTTCAGATTCAGTTCCTCTCGGTATTTCGGACCTTCAGTTTGGTACTGAACTTGCTGGTTCCATAGCAACAGGTTACGCCCCTGTCTAACCTGGCTCTCTGCTTCATCCCCAGGATGAGGTCCTGCCCCAGGGCCCAAGGGTTTTGGTTACCGGGGCGACGGGCCTTCTGGGTCGGGCTGTCTGCAAGGAGTTCCAGAATCACGGCTGGACGGTGAGCGGAACCGGCCTGCGGCGAGCCCGGCCCCGCTTCCTGCGCTGTGACCTGACCGACGAGGACGCAGTGCGCCGGCTGCTGCAGGAGACCAAGGTACCAGACCTTGGACTAGACCAGACTGAAGTTTCTGAATGCTTGGACTAGGCCAGACTGAGGTTGACTTTATTGATCTCAGAACAAATTAGATGTTTTCACTCGTCATCACCTTTGAGTTTTAGATCACATTTAATTTCTCTAAGTTTACTGAAATACTGATTCTAAAATATGAATCAATGAACATGGAAGATCTGAACATCCAGTAAAAATCCAGATTCTTCTGGATCACTGTGGGATCTGATCCTTCAGCACAACCTGGCAACCCGCAGCATCCTCTTCATAAGTCCATCATATGACAGTGTCTTCAGTCAGAGGACTCTTCAGTTTGGCTCTCATACAGACTGCTACAGCAGATCTCCCCCAATTAATAATACTGGATTATCAATAATACTTTGGGATCAAATTATTATTGATCTCAATAAAAGCTTATTGGGATCAAATTATTATTGATCTCAATAAAAGCTTATTGGGATCAAATTATTATTGATCTCAATAAAAGCTTATTGGGATCAATAAGTTATTATTGAACTGAATTGTTCCCTCTCACTGTGGAGCCGTTTTATGTAATGGAGACTAATAACCAATTAATTTTCTGCATTAATTTAAACTTTCCTTCACTTTCAAGATGTTTGTAGCGTCTCTGTCCTTGGACAGCCAGACGGGGTCAAAGGTCATGGGTGCAGCAATTTCAGAGAGATTCATTTTCTGTAAATCAGACATTTTGTGGATTCCCTTTTAGCAGCAGAGCAAAACAGGAAGTACACTTGATGATGTCACTGATCCTCTGACCTCATCAGCTTTATTGTTAGCAAAGAGAAATAAACTGAAGGGTCATTTAAAGGTCTACTCAGGTTCTGGTGCTGATTGACCCGGACGGCTCTCCGGGCTTCAACCGGTGTCGTCATGGTAACCTGAGCGTTTCTGTTCCAGCCCGACGTTCTGGTCCACTGCGCCGCAGAACGGCGTCCGGACGTCATGGAGAGAAACGCGGACGCGGCGGTCAGCCTGAACGTCAACGCCTCCAGCACCGTCTCCAGGGAGACAGGTCAGTGGTCACATGACTCCGCGGAGCCAGACTCCAGGTTCAGACCACAGACTTTTATATGTTGCATCAGCTGCAGTTCTCACAGACTTTTATATGGTCCTGTTGGTTCAGACCCGGACCCTCTCTGGTTCTTTATGACCCGGTCCAATCAGGTCTGGTACAAGAACCCAGTTGGTTCAGATAAGTCTAGAAATCCAAAAACAGGAAGTTTGTTTTTGCTCCAATAGCTTCCAGTCTGTTTAGAAGGTTCTGGTTCCGTAGAACCATTCTGACGCGACGCCCAGAGAGCCGGATCAGAACTTGCTCTCAGGTTCCGCTCCAAACCAAAGGATTGTTTTTTGGTTCTGATCACAAGGAAAATGGATTTTAACAATCCTGGCGTTCATGTGCCAGGAGGACCAAGGTCATGTATGTTTCCTGTAACCTTTGACCTTTCTGACCGCAGCCGCCTGCGGTGCCCTGCTCATCTACATCAGCACCGACTACGTGTTTGATGGCCGGAACCCTCCGTACGGCGAGGACGACTGTCCCAACCCACTCAACCTGTACGGGCGGAGCAAGCTGGAGGGAGAGAGGGAGGCACTCAGACACTGCCCAGGTAAACGACAGGCAGGCGACAGGCAGGCGACAGGCAGGCGACAGGTGGTCTGTCTTTTTGCCCAGGTGACTTACCTGTGGGGACCAGTAGGTGATGCTGATGACTTAAAGTTACCTGATGCTTTACCTGCAGCTAAGTCAGGACAGATTTTCACCTGCAAAACATTTTGGATCAGCTGCAGTTCTCACTAAATCTGCTTATTGTGCAGATAATCAAAATCAACTCAAATGTTTTTTTTTGATCCGAACAGAAATTAAATAAATTTAATAAGTAAATTGTGGAAGTCCAACCTGCTAGAAGAACCTGGGCTATAGGTTCTGTTAGGGATTTGCAGAGGTCAACCAGAGAGACACTAAATGGTTTCCAAAAGTATTGCTAATGTATTACAAAAAAATAATTGAGAAATGATGAGTTGGGCCAAAAACAGAGGTCAACATAATAAACTGCAACACAAAGGACTGAAGCACAAACTGACCAAGCAAACAAGACATGAGGGGAAACTTAAACAGCAGAGCATCACTCCTCCTGACCAGTAGGGGGCGACAGTAGAAAGGGGAAAAACTCCCCTTTAACAGGAAGAAAACTACAGCAGAACCAGAACCGGGTCAGTACCAGCTGCCGTCTGACCCGACTGGAGGTTGGAGAAGACAGAGCAGAAGAACTGAACCAGGAGAACTTTCTATGTTACAGTAAAAAGTTATGATAATGCAGACTGGAGAGTAGTAGGAGAAAAAAGTGAGGTGGTCAGATTGTCTGCAGCTTGTAGCATCATGACTACAGAGGCAGCTCAGGATGACCTCGTGGTTCATTGGTGGACTGAGCGCTCCCCTGTTTCAGGCGCGGTGATCCTGCGTGTTCCCGTCCTGTTCGGGGAGGTGGAGTCTGTGACGGAGAGCGCCGTGACGTCGCTATGGCAACAGGTCCAGGAGGCGACGGAGGAGCGGCGGGCGCTGGACCACTGCCTGCAGCGCTTCCCCACCGACGCTCGAGACGTCGGCGCCGTCTGCAGGAAGCTGGCTGAGAGAGCGAGACAGGTGGGAAATCAGAGCGCGCAAGTCGGCATGTATAAAAATTAACGTGGCGTGAAAGTTTACTTAAATAAACTTTTTACCTGCCATGTGCTGCGGCCACGCAAACTTTCTCTGTGGATAATGACCAACTACAAAGCGTCAAAACTCACCTAAATACACTGAAATCTGAGTACATTCATTTATTTAGACCAAGAAGCTTCGAACCCGGTGTTTATCATAACGTTAATATTTTATCGTTTAAACATAAACAATGAAACTGAACCGCATTTGTCCTCAGACAGTAACATAACACTCACAAAATAAAAAACAAAAAAAAAAATATATATATATATATATATATATATATAATCCTGGCGGACCCTCTCTGGTTCTTGTATATATATATATATATATATATATATATATATATATATATATATATGTGTGTATATATATATATATATATATATATACATATAATTTGTCCTCAGACAGTAACATAACACTCACACAAAATAAAAAATAATATATATATATATCTATATCTATATATATATATATATATATATATATATAAAAGGATGTGAAAACCTCACTCCAAAGTAAATAGTACTTTTCCTTCCTGCTGTTCAAACAGGCATTAGCATAATATCTTTATTTTTTTAATTTTCTTCAAAATGTATTATTTTTATTTTTTGTGAGGTGACCTTATGTACCCTGAAAGCAACTTTTAAATAAAATATATAATGATTAATTGTACTGCTACGAACAAGGACCGTTGCCATGGTTACTGGGGCCAATAGTGGCAGGCTTCTGGATTATTTAAACTAAGGTACATTAAGATGTATTTATGGGTGGCGACAGGGTGGACCAGCAGCAGTTGCGCTCTATTTCCCTCAAATTGGGATTTATAAAGGGAAGGTGCGCAGCGTGCCCACGGCTTTATACATCCAAGTTTTTCTGTGCGCTGCACTTTTCTAAGTTTGTCCGTACGGCAAGTTTAATTGTGAAAACTGTGCAACGTTTTATACACGAGGCCCCTGATCTTTGATAAGTCAAGTCTCAGATCACACAGATCATTAATGCTGCTTCACTTCCTGAGGGTGAAGCGTTCATGTTCAGGTGGATGACAGTCATTTAATTTTTAATGGAATCGATTTTATTTAAGGGGAATCCCGTGCAGCCGTTACTGCTGAGATCTGGAGTCGATGGATCAACAGAGCCGTGACTCTGAGGACGTTTGGCAACTGGACTGAGATAAAACCTGGGATTCTTATCATTCTCCTCTGTTAGTCCTCTGTTGTTACTCGGTGCAGGCTCTGAGATTTAACAAAGAACTATGAGGAAATACAGCCGTGTGTCAACACAAGATCAGGAGTTTGATGATGGGAGTGTGTGTAAGGTCTGTTAATGTTTTGAATGAAGTGCTCTGACTTTGAATGTCCTCCACTACAAACTACAAACTGAAGGCATTTTAGCGCTTTGGAACAAAACACTAAGTTAGTTATTTGAATGAATTACAGGTATTAATTAATGACTGCAGGACTTCCGAGGGCCGAAGTCCTGCTGCCTTTAGATGTGTCTGGTCCTCCACTGTTGGGTTAGATGGGGGAAAACTGCCTCACTAACCTGCACTCACATCTACACAGCTCTGCTGATATGCTAATAAGCCAATATGCTAATGAGCCAATACCATAGCGAGCTGATATTGGAGCCGGGGGAAGTTGTGAAAATGTCAAATATTGTGGAGTTCCCAGCCAGGTCTCTGAAACCAAATCTGTTTCTCTCAGCAGGATCCGTCCATCCGAGGAATCTTCCATTTCTCCGGTAAAGAGCAGATGACCAAATATGAGATGGCTGTTGCCATGGCGCAGGCCTTCAACCTGCCGTCCAATCACCTCGTACCTGTGAGTCAGCTGATTGCTTTATCATTCTATTGTTTTCCTAAGACATTCATTATTGCCTGCTGCCAATAGTTTAAGTGGTAACGATTGGAGTTCTGTTGGTGGTTCTGTTGCATCATCTCATGCTGTCTCTCCATCCGCCCGCAGCTGACGGAGCAGCCGGCCGGGTCCGCTCCTCGTCCAGTCAACAGCCAGTTGAACTGTTCCCGCCTGGAGCAGCTGAGCCTGAGCGTGGAGCCGCGAGCGTTCTCCGTCGCCATCAGCGAGTGTCTGTGGCCGTTCACGGCCGACAAACGCTGGAGACAGACCGTCTTCCACTGAACCCGTCCCGCTTCAACAGCACCAGTCCAACTGCTTCAAGCTCCACAATGAATGTTTCAGATTTTATTTTAATTTTTTTCCTTTTTGAAGAGTGAAACACTGGGAGGGATCAGGGTGGACTCCTGCGTCCCAGATCATCTGCTGTGGAAACTGAAGTGATTCTGTCAGTGGAAACAGGTTGAGCTGAATATTTCCCCTCAGGCCTTGATTTACATTTAGCTCTGGTTTAGTTTCTGTTTATGTATCTGATTACACTGAAAAAATTATATGACTGCTTGGACTCAAGCTCTACGGTGTCCCACAGAGGACAGGAAATGACAATAAAAGAAAGTCATTCTGATTTAGTTTGAATGTCGTCTAAGTTCCCGACCAAAGCTTCAGACTGGAGGTATGAGGGCAGGTTACGTGTCTAATTATAAAGTAATGAAGATTAACTTGAATTGTGTTGGTGTTGGGTTTTATTTTCAACAGCGAAGCGTCTCGTCCATCAGCGTCCCTGATGTTTGGGTCCAAACAGGAAACATGGGGCCAGGATTCAGTGTTTGGAAAGACAAAAGTGATAATCCAGCCTTAATCTGGCTGTGAGAGAAGGGGCCCTGATGCCTCAGCGTTTAATAATCTGACACAAGTTTTAACATGCCTATGTTTCAGAAAAACACCAGTCAGGTTTTAGATCCAGTCCAAAAGCTGCTAAACGTTCAGGTGTTGAAATATCTGGAAACATAGGATTCAGGTAGTTCTTTAAACACGTGGGTGGTCACGTGTTTTTTTGTTGTTTTTTTTACCAGTTACTTTGATGGTCACTTCACCCATTCAGTCTGTCAGTCAATCTCAGTGAACAGGTGAGGTAATCAGAGCAAGAGAAGCAGCAGAATCCCGTGAAGCCTGTAACTTTGAAATGAAAAAAGAAATGCATTTTTGACAGACTTTTTGGAACTGCGTAAGCCAGAACTCTCACGGTGCATCCAGTGGATATTTGAATTGAATTCACCTTTAAGTCTCAAGTTTTTGATTTTTGCAATTTTGAGTTGTCCGTCAAATAGTCACTACAATGACTTTGATCAGTTTAGTTGAAGGTGGAGAAAAGGGCAGGAGAGAGGACAAAGCAACGGGTTTAGTTTCCAAGAATAATTTGAAGCATTTCCAGAGGAAAGGGCGACGGCACCCTCTGCTGGCCAAAGCGGAGAACAACGTTTTAGTGTCTTATCTGAAGTCAGCCTGCTGACTACAGATCCTATGAAATCACAATAATTGTGATTTAATGAGACTGGCAAAAGTATGTTTGCGGTGAAAACTTGTTTTAAACAGTAAATCTTGCATATCTCGAGGCTTAAAGGATACTTTCATATCCAAAAAGTGGCTATGTTGAAAATTTGGTCCTTTAAAGGTGGTTGTATCTAAACAATCAATTGCGGTCCTATCAATTTCAATTTAACTGTGATATTGAGATTGTTCAAAGTCCTTAAAAACTCGTCAAAATCCTCTTCCAAACGCCGAAAATATTATCGAGAAATCGGAAATAACAAATGGGTTTCTTTGAGGTCTTCCTTTGAGACAATAAAAATATTTGCGTGAGCAGGAGAGAGTTTTTTGCCCATCGCAGTGCCCTTTGGGAAAAAAATTTCTCCATTGAGCTCAGTCATTCCTAGTGCGGTTTATTTCTAACAGCTGTAAGAGCTCTTTATCTGTTGTCTGAATATTCTTTGAAGATCTCTCTCACTGCATAAATTCCTTCCTGAATGTCTATATTTGAGTAAATACTATCGATGTCGAGTGAAAATAGAAACGGATATTCAGGAACAATTAATTATCTAACTGCTCTACAGCGCCCCCTAACGTGAGATGGGACAAACCATAAGTCATAGAGATCCGACATTCGGTAGCTATGTAGGTAGATCACCCCAAATCAAGAAAAAAAGTCTCTTGGAGGTATCCCCTGAAATGTACAGGAAGGCAGCCATTTTGGGCTAACAGGGAAAATTTGGGCCATTTTTCACTTTTACACACCTCAAACTTTAACAAACTCCTTCTTAGGATTTTGACCTATCGGCTTCATTTTTGGTCAGGATGCGGTAAAGGGTGGGGCATCAAAAGTTATCAAAAAAATTTAGTTTTCATATACGCTCAGGGGGCGTCACCAAGTGGCGAACTTGGCGTACTTGCAAAAGCAAACAAAACGCAATAATGTTCACAAAAAAAGGTCAATTGGTACCAAACTTGGCATGAGTGATCCTGATTGGATGCCTGACCATCCTATGTCGTCATAGTCTGACGTCATCGAAGCCCCGCCCTCTGAGGAAGTGACTGTTTTGTACTTGGAAAGCTCCATCTCTGACCCCCTTGACTTAATCAAGATGGTCTTGTTTCAGAACACAGACAACAAGTTGGATCGCCAAGAGTCTTCAGTGGACGGTGTGGCTGTGGCGGCGCGGTACAGTTACAGGTGACACAGTTGCCATCCGTTTGGCTCTAAATTCCATATATTCAGATGACCTTGTCATTATGGTAAAGGGTTTCAGCATTACGAGATAAATGAACACCACCAGGAGTGTTGGATCAAACAACCTGGATGGGTAACTGAAAGAGCTGGGCTGCCTGCACCTCTTTAGTAAAATCAAATGTGGAACATAAATGTTGCATAGCTTAAATTTACTCAGAATAATTCTGCCCAGAAGCACAGTCAAGACAGATAAGATAAACAGAAAAGACAAAAAGACGGGTGAATTTAAATATTTTCTAATGCATTATATCAAAGCAAGAAATTGCAAATGGTTCTAATTTTCTTGCTTTTATTTTTACAAGTTGGATGGTCGGTTTACATGTCTTCTCATTTGTACACAAACTCTAGCAGGCTGCTCTATGCCTGAGGATATACGAGAGATGTCTTATTCCCACACATTATTATTACCGCAGACTTTTGATCTTATGAGCTGTCCTCCGTACACCTATTGACATAAACTGAGGCAGCAGGATTTTCGAAATCCCACCTTGCACGATCTCTTTGCCCATCATTTTTTTTGTGATCATTATCATGCCAAACACCTTCTCAAATAAATGTCAGTAAAAGTCAAGACATTCATCTGACTCCCTAAGGCATAAGTGTCATTTACCATAAAAAAAGATCTCTATGATTCCACGCTGCTCAAGCATATAAAACCAAGGACCGTATCCTAGTCAAGTCATATTAAAGAGTACACCAGAAGATGAGATGTTTGTTACTGGTTTGTGTCTGCAACAGTAAGAAAGGATTTATCTGATAAAAAAAACCCATTCTGAATATAAAATCAATAAATTCCAATAAGGTCCCAGCTTGTTTAAAGCCCCAAAGTGATATATATATATATATATATATATATATATATATATATATATATATATATATATATATATATATATATATATATATATATATATATATATATATATATATATATATGTTTAAATATTTCCACAGAAACCGTGGCTTTCTGGACTCCTTTGTGCATCACTGTGCATTACCAAGGCAACAGAAGGGACAAACATTAACATTTGGATTAATAAGAATAGGGTGCTGCTTTTGTATGCAAAAGGAATACTTGCTGGTGGTGAATGAAAATTTATGAAGCTTACGGCTTTATACATGCTGTTCTCCTCTCAGTTTCTCACAGATGGGCCTTCTGGCATCTCTAGTTGATTTTCTCAGTGACAAAACACCGTTAAAATCCTCCCATCTCACTCTCTGCCTCTAGAGAGGAGAATGCATCACCTGAGCTTATAGAACACGTCTTCTTCCAGCCCAGCAAATATTTTGTGACATAACAAGTTGAAGTGAAAGTGACACATGACAGAAAGTCAGGTTTTTATTCAGTAAAACAGGTACAGGTACAGGTTGATGATTTCATGATGCACCATTTCAGTAATTCATTTATTATAGGGAACATCCTGTCCAGGAGTGATGCTGGCAAACCATGATTCAGATTTGTCTCATCATTCCAGCCTTATGGGGACTGATGAGACAAAAGTCTGGAAAGTGTGGGTCCTATTACATCTGGTATAAAGTTAACAGGATTTCAGAACCAGAACATCACAGCAGCAGTCAAACATGGTGGTGTGATGGTCTGGAGCTGCTTTGCTGCCTTAAGACCCAAAGCCATGAATTCTGCTCTCTAGCAGAAATCGAAATCGAATGTCTGACCATCAGTTTGCGATCTGACATGCAAGAGCACCTGGGTTCTGCAGATGGACAATGATTTGAAGATCACCAGCAGGTTCACGTCTGAATGGCTCAGAACAAACCAACTTCAAGTTTTGGAGTGGTCCAATCATAACCTGGACTTTAATCCGACTGAGATGGTGTGTGGCCTGAACTGAAAAAGGTTGCTCATACCCCCCCAAAGTGTCTGAACTAAAACAACTCTAAAACAAGGCAAGAAAGACTGATTGTAAGTCATCAGAAATACTTTGTCAGTTGTTTGCTGCCAAGGGAGTGAAACAGAATAGATATTGGAAATAGTTTTTGTTTTTGTTTTGTTTTAATTGAAGACTGTTCTGTTGTAATATGAAAATTATCCATCAAGCTGCATTTCTCATATTTAGACTGAGGGTGGCAGTAAGCATGTAGTTGCAGACGTTCGCCACCAGAGGGCATATCGAACACAATAGTGAATACCTTTGACTCCGCAAGCCAGCGGTAATTCAGCGTTGTAAGGGCTGCTGATAAACGGAGACGCTAATCTTTGCTCTAATGCCTGTGTGGTAACAGGTAAATATAAATTAGTAACTGAATTAAAGCAATGTATTAAGTGTGCTAGAAGTTGCTGCCATTGTGGGGGAAGTTAGCAGAGGTGGGTAGAGTATACCCCAAAATCGTACCCGGGTAAGAGTAGCAAATAAAAGGAAAAAAGTAGCCACCTAAGAAATTATTCAAGAGTAAAAAGTATTTGGTGAAAATGCTACTCAAATACTGAGTCACTTATCAAATTCGCAATTATATAATATTTAAAAATTACACAACCAGGCGGACCAAATTATAAAGTAAAAATTCTTAACGTTGACAAAAATTCATATAAGTAACAAAAATTGATAAAATCAGGCAAAAGAAAAGTATTTTCTCATCAATTTCTTTCAATATAAAACTCCTGACACTTTAACAAAAATTGTAGGTGTTTGTCTTTGTCTGGTAAATTTTTGGTTGGAACATATTTGTTTTCTTTCAGTGGGTACAGAGTCCAGAAATGTTACTCATGTAAGAGTAGCAATACTTCACAATAAAATCACTCAAGTAAAAGTAAAAAGCACAGCGCAGTAAAAATACTCCTAAAAAATCTCCCTCCCCTCCATAAATGTCACTCACTTAACTACAATTGAGTGAATGTAGTTACTGCTCTCTGTCCCTGAGTGTGTAGTGGTTAAATATTATTCATTTGTTACTTTAAGTAATCTGGCAGCTTATAATTAACCATTACCCGTGATGTTAGCAAGAGTTAGCTTGCACAGCCTCCGAGGATGAGACAACGTACAACTCTGGCCAAAGTCACGAGTCTACCAGCCTCAATCATAACAACATTATGAGAGGAAGTTTTAAGCAACTTGTGCATAAAAAAATAAAAAGAGATTGAGATACTGATGGCATGTAGATTCACTGGTACCACTGCGACATGTGGGGGATCTCATGGGACTGGGTTGGCATAAAATAATCCACCCGTGCATGCACAATAATGCTGTAAAATAAGCATGTTCTTTAAAATGTTTACAATATATGAATTTTTTTTTAGCTAGATTCAGAACAGTATGATATGTAAATCTGCTGATTTAATTGAAAAAGACAAAATAACAATAGAAATTCCTTTTTTAATAATTTCAACCACTTAAAAAAGAAAAGCAGAATCCAGATTCACTTCTTTTTAAAATTATTCTTAATTATTTTTACTTGAATAAAAGCAAATAAGTACCTCTATTTATAAACACTTAAAGTATTCAAAGTAGAAGTACTTGCTGAATGTATTCCCTAATACAACGGTCTCACTGAGTTTGCCAACTGTACATATTTCTTTTTAAGACATTAACAGTGTGCCATTTTAATGAACAATGCTGCCGATGATGCACATTTTTATAGTGTTTACTCTCTGTGACCCAGTTTACACTCGGAGCCGCGATTCAAGCGTGACCTGCACAGTTAAATGCTACTAAGCAAAGTAAGAAAGGGGATTGATTGCAACTTTCAGAGTTTTTAGTCAACACAAAGCAAAACCAATGTTGTTGTTTGAACTGCAGTAAAAACATTCAAGTAATGGTTTGTTTCATAAAGTCTGAATAAAACCTAAATAAAATACACTGGCTTGTAAAATGTAAAAAAAAAAAATCATGTAGGATAAATATTTGTACCAATATTTTAATATTGACCAATGAAAAAATTGTAGTCAGTAGTCATGCTGCATATTCTGCATGTGTCAATAGTGAACGAGGTTTTCATTTCCTGACGCCGTTTGCACCGTTGAGCCACATGGAGTCGCGTATTGAACCAGTTAACTTGAATAAGTCATTGATTAGGTCAGGTTGTTTTTGTCTGTCCGTTTTTCTCCTGTTTGTTTCGGGTTATTGCGTTCAGAGGAGAAGCAGCTTCAGGCCCTGGTGATGAAAGGTGGTGATTTGACCCAAGACTTTGTGAGGCTCACCTCTACAACTGTTTGTTGGCTTCTGACTGGTTTTTAACTGTTAGCTTGGACGTATTTTCGAGCTACCAGTTTGAAAATACTGCTATTTTCAAACTGTTTCAAAAACATCAAAGAGTTGTTTTTGCGATTAAATAAAAGACCCTGTGAAAAGTGCTTGCTGCATTGTTTCATGGTTGTGTTAGAAAGGTTTGAATGCCTCTGTGTCGTTACGGTAACAAGGTTGATCACAGGCTGCAGTCACTTAACTCTACAAATAAAAAACCTCCGAGAGGAAATCTGTTTACGCCTAACAGAATGAGCTCTTGATATATAACTGCTTTGGTTACACGTTTCCTTTTTATGAAATGGCCTTAATTTTTTTTCTTGAGAGAAAGAGAGATAAAGTAAAACCTTTGGAAAACATGTTGCTGAACCAGACAAGTAGTTTTTTTTTTAAAATTATGTGTAGTATTTACTCATTCATCCCAGCATATTTCAGTCGTTGAAACATAATGCAAACAGATTTTCTGACAAGGTTTTTATTCAAAACAATCAAACTAACAAACAAAACTAAACAAACTATAATAATAAATAAATAAATAAATAAAAAACACTAATTGTTGCGTCTCTGTCACAGCTTTCTGTCAAGGTAACATTAGGCAGAACAAGTTTAATCCTGATCCTCATCAGAAGATACTCGTCTTGACTAAAATCTCCAGAGTTTGAATGACACTGTGGCTCATTCAGTCGTCCTTCTTTGTTAAATGAGTTTTTCCCGAAACGTAATATTTAAAAGGTTATCTTCAGCATGTTTTAGATTAGAACACGGGAACACGTGAAGCTTATGTCTTACTTTTTTTTTAATTATCGAGCTGGTTGCAAAAAAGGCCAACAATGGCTAAATAACGCCAGCTGCACCGCCACAAAAAGTGATTATTAGCGCCGCTTCAGCTAATTTAAATAAATTATATCCGGAGGTGGGTTGATCGGCGCTTCAAAATAAAAGCGCCAGACCAGCCGTCGGCCAGAGTTCACAGGAGTACCCAGCAGGTGTCTCTTATTTGATGGAGACTGGCCGGAAGTGGTTGCTGCGCGTGCCGGCAGCTTCCCCTCTACTCGCCTCCCGGATCCTCACTGTTGAAGGTGGGAGTTTTGTTGCGCGCTGCAGTCAGTGGATGTTTTCCCAGTCACCTCGGAGGACTGGGAGAATTGGACTTTTGTGGATTTTCAGAAGATTTCCGACTTATTTCCGAGTCGACCTCCCTCCAAGCCCCCCAGCATAGTCAGCCGACCGATGGGCAGCATGAAGAATCCGCTGTACTGGGCTGTGCTGATCGGAATGACCATCCTGTTGATGGAGCAAGGTAACATGTTGGAGCACTTCTTCTAGTCGCGTCTGTGCTTTGCATGCTGTCGGGTTGTTGGCAATTAGCGGGGCGCTTTGCTGATGTCTCCGCCGGTTTCCTGCTCCTTGCTGACCGCATCATGACTGCCGGCTAAGCTTCTACTTCAGTAAAGCGATTAGTGAGATGCGGCTGAGCGCTCTTGTCTGTCTCGGAAGTATTTTTACACCGGTGATGTTGGACTGCTCTTTGAAAGTTTAATCCTATATCCGGATGATCCCAAGTAGTCGGGTTGTTGATTTTTAGAATTTTTTTAATTTATGTTTTTGTCGGTAATAAGTAGAAAAGCGAGAGGAGGTGAAGTGTTTCTGCAGCGTCTTTGTGATACACCTGCACGATGCGCCTGTCCTTTCCCTCTGTCGTTCTCCCGGCATCTCTGCGCTGCGAAGTTGATTTGCGCATTAGTTATTTAATTCGCATCGACAGCGTGGGCAGGTCACACAAGTTGAGCCGTGCATTCTTCTCCAGGGCTGGAGGGAGGTGATGGGGGTATTGGACCAGCTCAGCATGTCTAACCTTGTCTACACCTGGCATTAAGCAGCCCGTTCATGCTCCAGAGTTTTGAGGGCTGCTAATATGGAGCTCTTGCCTGAATCAACCCAAATGTGAAAGTCGAGTCCCCGATTTAAACGTTATGGATTTATTCTTTTTTTTTTTCCTTCTACTTTCAAACTCTTATCGCCAGTTTACAATTATTCTGTGATTCCTCTTCGTCCTTCCATAATTACCCTTGGAGTCCGGATGGAATAGTTGAATACACCAGTGAGTTGATGAATCAGTGAAATAATGAAATCAATAAAAGACGGGGGGGGGGAGAGATGTTGTATGCAGCCAGTGAACATTTTGTCCTCAAAGCTAATGTGTTAGAAGCAGAAAAATGGCTTGGTGTTTAAGTGTTCAAGTTTTGACGAGGGTCAGACTGTCATGGCGCGAGCAGCGAGTTTCACAGTTGGGCTTTGAACCGGCGTGGAGCCGTGAGTCGGTCAGTAAAGGCTCCACAGGGCCCCAGGAATCCAAGTAAACAACAAAAAAACGATACACGTACATTAATTCTACACTTTTTTTTTTTACAGTAGATGCAAGTTCTTCCAAACAAATTCAAGTTATATTTTGTTAGGTGATGCTTGTATTCTATGCATTTTAGAATATTATTTAAAAACTGAAGTGGGAAAGTTTACACTTTTTCATTTTGTTGGGGCTCGTTGCTCCCACAGCTGAACGGCTGATACTGAAATGCATTTCTCATGCAACTGTTTACATCCATCACTGCCATCGGCTTTAATAACTCATGGCATACAAGCTGATTGTAATTTAATGTCTTCTTCAACGGAAACACTACAATTGCATAAGCTGAATCTAGACAGAGATTTGGGCACATTTGTGGCAGAAATGCAGCTGGCGCCTATCAAAAGTTGTCCAAGGTAAGAACCGATCGTCCACAGGGTCGTGTGGGGAGGGAAGACTTGGTCACTTGGTCCCGTCCAACAAATAAAGCTACCGGAGCTCAGATTTCTGGAGAACCCGCCTGGTTATCCAGACACGGATACACAGACAGGCACTGTGCCTCACAGGTTGTTGTTGCGCATCTGCAGACCAGTCAGGGTGCCAGTACTGGGCAAACGAGTGTCAGCTGGACTAACCTAAGGCACTGGCCAATGTGCCTGTCTTCCCCTGATCTCAATCCAGATCAAATCAATCTGAAACACATTTGCAGACTCAGATTATTGCACACAGAGTGAGATAAGAATAATCATTGAGTTGGTAGCGTACTTAGAGGTACAACTGGTGCATCAGGAAATTAGCGGATGACTGGAATCTGAGAATACAACACATTCATGCACTACCAGGACAACAACAGACGACCTCGCAGTTTTAATTGTGGCTGTTTTAAAATGCTCTTTGCTCCGAGAGCAAAGCAGATTCTGCGGGTGGGTTTACATAAATCTACATTGCAGTTGATTCTGTGCAGGTTCTAAAGAGCTGAATGAATGTTTGTAGTCTCTGTAGGAAATACGGATATAAAAATCATCTGAAAATGTTCAATATTTAATTTTGTAAAAAAAAAAAGAAAAGAAGAAATAATCTGCGCTCGGCAGAGAAATTTCCATTAATCGTGAACTTACTGCAAGGAGATATTTCATGTTTGTCCTGAGAGATATTTTAATTAAGTTATACACGTAGATAAATGTAACCCATTAAAAAAAAAAACAATGCGGTCTTCTGTGGTTAAGCAGAGCAAATGTAGACGAGTGGAGAAACTCCGGCTCAGTGGCGGTGGGACTTCTATCCCCCACTGCCATGCAAAACCGTTTCACACAGGATTTACTGGTATAAACCCTCTGGTAGAAAACGGGAGAGTGGATGCATTCCTGCAGCCAGCGCTGTCATTCAGATATTACAACATCCGTCGAAACGCAGTTGAATTCTCTAATTTTTTTTGTGGGTGTGAATTTTTAGAGGGAATTAACTTCACGACTGATCTATTTGAAGCTGCCATGCGTCTACCTCATTCTGGCGGATGGTTTTTAGATTTGACTGACAGCCTGATGTGCATCTTATTACAACCCCCACATGTTCAGCGATGCATCTTGGTGCCACTCCTGACTTTCCGCCTTCGACTATGAAAGCATCTGTTCTGCTGTGGATTGTAGAATGAAGATGCATCTCAGGGTGATGTGAAAGAGTTGGGACAAAGAGGGAGGGGACACATTAATGCACCGGTCTTCAGTTAGCTTTTTCCACTGTGCATTGATTGTCTGAAACATATTTTCACATGATGATCTGGTTTTCAAAAACCTCACCTGCTGTAATCTGGAGCACTTTTGGTTTCCAGACTCGGGTAAGAAGTAGAGAAACACCAATCAGACTTTAACTAAACCCTTTATGGATTTCAGGTTCTGTTTCCCATTTTGGATGTTAACAGGTTCAGCAGCATGGTACTAAACAAAAGATAATACACATGGGACGGTTAAAGAACTGTGATGTTTTTGTTGGCTGTTTTGCTTTGTAGATAAAAATATGAGTATCATTTTATATCGGGACAAAACTGGCAAGGTGATTGCCAAAGTACACCAACTTGCAAAAAAGCAGCAGAAGCGTTGGATTGAAGTGTTGGGCTGGCAGACAGACGATGTACCTGTGGAGTTATTTGAATGACAGCTGGAGTGAATTATGGATGGACATTGAATTATGAATCATCCAATGGTCATTACGCTGTATGGGAACCGTAAGGGTTCAGGGGAAGTCTGTTTGATACGCCGCCATCTTGTTTCAATTCAATACGTTTCTGCTACCACAGATAAATACGTGGTGTTTAATTAAATTTGGTAAGAAGAAGGCAGACTCTTAATAAGACAGAGGCTATGTCTAATTATTATTATTATGTGTGTGCCTCAAGGTCAAAGCTCAACCCTTGAGCAAAAGCTAAGAATATTCTCTGTGGAGCTCTTTTATAAGATTATCTGAACTGAAACCAAATGCAAACAATGCAAGATTAAATTAGCACGTCATTCAACCACGACAACAGTCTGTCGTTTGAGATCAAAGCATTCATAGATGGAATATTTTCATTAATGTTGACATAGAGTAATTTAAAAAACACAAAGAGTGGATACCCATACTGCAAATATAAGATATAAAACAGTAGTGGAACAATAACATGCCGTCAAGCTAAATAATGCATTGGAAAGGCGACACAATAGACGACCATTTACTGATCGTCTATTTAAGATTTTATAAACAACCTTTAGAAAACAGAAAATTCAGAACGGGATAGTAAAAATAATAATAAGAAAAAAAGTACCACCAGCTTCCCTTTTGAGTAATATTTGCATTTTTTCAAGTTTATGGCGTGACATATTTTCCACTCACCCAGATTTTGAAGGTGATGTTTAGATTCAAATGAAGTAAAATTCACCATGAAGACGGAGGCTAAAACATACCTCAGAGTTCAGGTACTCCACAAGTCACACCAGACAATACATAATGCGTATTATACTCAAGTATTTGTATTATCTTGGTTATGCTGACATACCTAAGTACGTGTATCATTTTGTGTACAGTGAACCCTCTTTTTTCGTGCGGGTTGCGTTCTGAAAAAAACCCGTGATAGGCGAAATCCGTGAAGTAGTTACCTTTATTTTTCTACAATTGTTATACAGCACAATTAAATATTCTATATTGAAACCAAAGAACAAAGCCTGTTTTCAGGCCTAAGCTTTTTTTAAAACAAATAGAACGCTTTGTTACGAAAAACTACAGTAAAATAATCATTTTAATCATCAATATGGAGCACAGTAGGAGAAATTGTGACTTGTGTATTTCACTGTGATGCTGCGGCCTCACTCTGCTCTCTGGTGTCTCTTTCTTCTGAAGCCTGTAGTGCAGGTGTGTTTTTTCGAGAGAAGAACATTATCAGTGGTTGTTGCCGCTCTTTTTTTTCTTCTGGGCAAAAATAGTTGCCAAGCTGTATATTTAAATACCGTAACGTTATTGGCACTCAGGTCGAGAAGAAGTGCGGCGACTGTTTGGCCAATCAGGACGCAGAACACAATGCACTGTGGGAAAAAGAACTACACAAAAAAACTCTGCGAGGCCGTGAAAGGTGAACCGCGTTACAGCGAGGGTTCACTGTATTCCGGTACCTATTATGTACTTCAACATGTTTCAAAACACTTGACCAAACATAGTTCAAGATCTGAGCATAAAGTGGGGGAAACTTCCAAGGTGCATCCTTGCAAAGTTTCTTTGACAAAGTAAAACATGCTTACCGATTGCTGATTCTTTCAGCTGTTAAATGGAGAGGCTGAAGCATTCAGCTGTTGTCTTATCCACCAACGACTCCTTTATGACAAACCATCAATACAAAAGTAGAGAAAAAAGTAATTGTGCTACCAGAATTGAAAAATTGTCACTGACCTTGGAATTATGGAGAGCGCTCATGTTATATATAATCTCCTTCATTAGGGCAGCTCAATAAATTCCCATCGCGATATCAGTGTTTCTCAATGTTCATTTTGCAGAAGATTGTTTGGAACATATTGATTTCTGGCTAATGTATTCCAAGTGTTATGAGCTTGCATTTTTTTTCTTTTAATCCTAACATAAAATGTTAGCCAAAGATGCAGAACCTGAAACCGGACACAAATGGCTTCACTGGAAAGATGGAATCACAAATCAGAAACATAAAAATAGGGAGATAAAGGACCAGTGCAGCAACTGATGTAGTCATTGCAATATTTACTTTTATTCTCAACGTTGCAAGATTGTCTAGTATCATGCAGATCTTCTCTGTTTTTAAAGAACCATCTTTAAAAACAGGAAGAATCTACAAAAATGGAACTACACAACAACATTTTTTCCTCTTTTAAAAAATTTTTTTTTTTATTCCAGCTTTCAGTCGAACCTCTACACAAAACCAAAATTCTTGGTTTTAATTGCTAGCGGGAGTTTTTGTTTTTCCAGCTAAAGAACAAGCCTCCTGAACACTTACCAAGATTATGCTCAATCACACCAACCCTTTTCAGTCTGCTTTAGTCGAACTGTAGCTTGTTTGTCTATAAACTCCGGTTCATTTGGGGAGGTATGAATGCAACTGTACTGTAACTGTGCAATCGAGCTCTGATGCAGACCAAAAAAGTGAACTCTGGTCCACCTTAAAAAGCTAGGTCTCAGTTTGGTTGCGGTCGGTGCTCTGTGCTCTGTGACCTCTCCAACAGACTGCAGATACAATCAAAAACAAATGTGAGTCTAGCACTGGCGCAAAAATGGTCTTTTTACAAAAGACAAAACAGAAATTCCACAACCAATGCAATCTGATGCTACATTTTCTGTAGAAGGAAGTTGCGCCCAGTGTCTTCTTCTGAGGTTTTGTGTCGTTTCCTTTGGTAGTTCTTGGTGCAGCAGCACCACAGGCCAGAGGAGGATGAGGGGGAACGTAGCTTTCAAAGGGTTTGAGTCTCTAGACATTGATTGCGGTGTGAAAGCAAACTGCAGCAGCTGAAAATGTAACAAATGTTACAACTTTGGTCCCCAACTGAACCGAGTTTACTGTGAAAACACCCTTAGTAAAATTAGTTTTTAGTCTATTATATCTTGGTTAAAATAAACGCCTTGGAAATAAATTATATCTTGTTGGAAAGTTTAATTTCCTTTAAACAGTGCCACGTTTGTATGGGGGGAAAATACATTTGTGGCATGAGCGACAGAGTTGAGTATGCACTTTACATCTGGTGACCAACCAAGAGTTGAATTGGACGACTTGGAGTTTGACCAAAGTAGACATATTTGCAAGTAATCTGTTTATTAATTTGACAAGCAGGAACATTGTTAAATAGGAGATCTGTGCAACCAGGGACCTTCTCATGATGGTAACCAGCTGTCACTGCTGTGACATCTTATCCTATTCCTAACTAGCATTCCTTACCAGTCAGCTAAAGTGGTTGAGCTGATCACTTTTATGAAAAACACACCACCAAACTTGATCCCACAAGTTTTCCACAAGATCCCATTGTGGGGTTGAAGGCTTGACTACAGGTATCTTTTTAATATCTTTTTATCTTTTTTTTTCCCCCCCTCAGACTTTCTGGAGATGATCTTCATGCATGAAGCTGTTGCTGAGCTGAAGAACTCCTTCAGTGACAAACCTCTACATCCTAAATGTGTCACTGCAGATTTTTCCTCCCAGCAGCTGAAAGACTATATTATCATTACTACTCCCAACAAAATCAATGTGTTTAAATATATTCAGTTTTACTCATTTGGTGAAAATACTTTTGCTGGTATTTGCACACCTCCTCCGTCACACAATTTTTATCGTCACTTATTGTTATTTTACATTTTCTAAACTATTTTATTAGACTTTAAAAAAAAAAAAAGTTCTTTGATTCTGGTGGCCTTTATTTAATAGTTGTCAGACAGGAAAGGGGGTTGTGTGTGAGAGAGAGGGACTCGAACCCATGAGGGCCGCGTTGTGGACTGAGGTCCCGTTACGGGTTTTATAAACTTCATATTCTTACGTTTGTGTGAATCTACTTACTTTGCCTGTCTCTTCAATACTCTTGCACTGGGATTTCCCCGTTATTATAAATGATATTTCTATTCTTCTCTCACATCAATGACGTAAAAGTCGGATAAAATGCAAATTCACCATTTTGATTGCAGGCGCACCCGACTCGGGGGCGGGGTGAGGGGGGGCATCGGGATTCGGACTGTCGTAAAAAAAAAAAAAAAGAAGGTCTGATTTGTGTAAAAGGAAAGAAAAGGCTTTGGATCACATTTGTTTGCTACATTGATGCTACAATATTCTTCCAGCAACAGTGGTCAGATATCCAACCTGACTGATGACAGAAGCTTGTTGAAGGTCGGTGTTCAAACTGTTTATGCATGTACTTTATTTTGTATGTGTAAATCTAACCCGGTTTGGATTAGAGAAAGATCCCGTTCAATTTGACCATAATTTTATAATCATTCCACCCTGGAAATACAAATAGAAATGGTTTGAATGCATCACTGAAATAATATGGCACAGTGGGTTGTACTGTTGCCTTGAAACTAGAAGGTCTTCATTTTGAATCCCAACCCTGGATCCTTCATACAATTTTATATTTTTTTTTTTGGGGTGCTCTGGCTCCCTACCACAGCCCAAAAACTTACCGTTGGGTCAAAACTGTACTTAAGACAACCTGAGCGCTGTGACGGCCGTTGTACACAACTCCTAGTGTGTGTGAGTTGAAGCAGACCGTTCAGGCAGCCTGCAGCAGCTCCTCCGCTCCTGCTGCAGAGAAGTTCTCCTCCTCTGAGGCTGTATGTGAGGTGGAGCAGCTTTCAAGTTGTACTCTGCCGTGTGCACAGTCTCTTAAGAACATAGGGGCCTCAGTTCAAATAATAACATTGCTGCTCGTTGCTCTGCAAGCTGCCTGCCATTGAGATATCCTTGTTCAAGGAGTTGCAATTGATCAGAGGCTTCCTGTTAGTAAGGTTGAGTCTTGCTTAACTCCTCTGAAGTCTGACTGCTGCAGGGTTTTGGTGTGCGCAGAGCCACAGCACCACTTGGCATGTACAGATGTGGCACTACATGTATCCAAAGATGAGATTGGTTTCTATAAAACATGAAATATTAATGCAGATATTTAACATTTTGCCTTTCATGGATGCCTTAGTGCAGGGGTGTCAAACTCCAGTCCTGCAGCTTTTAGATGTGCCTCTGATGCACCACCTGAATAGAATAATTAAGTCATTAAGGCTCTGGAGAACTGATCTACACACGGAGGAGGTAATTAAGCCATTTCATTCCAGTGTTTTGCACCTGTGGCACATCTAAAAACTGAAAGGTTATGAGTGGTGATTTCAATGTTCAAACATGGTGACAACTTTAACCAATGTAGAGAAAACATATTTTTTTATTAAAGTTACTTACTGCAGCTTGAATAAAATACAACTACATAGCATTTTTTGAGAAGTCTGGGTTGCTTTATGTGTATTTTGCATGCTGCCAATGACTGTTGCTCGTGGGGAGAAACATTCCAGTAAACTAAAATTAAAATTAAGCACCCAACTTGCATACTGGATGTGGACTGTTGGATGTAAAATTCATGAGCAGTAAATATTGTCCTAACATCAGTATTGGACCAAAGAAAGCAAGGCAGGTGCAAGCCTTTAAAATTGTGACGCTTTTTGTGGGTCAAATAGACTTAAAAAATTGCAACAGCAGCTGGTGGAGGGTGGTCATGGGGCCCAAGATTCCTGGTGGCGCCCCTGCTGCTGGGTGAGATCCCGTCTTGTATCCAAAACCAGGGAGGGAGCAGCACACACACACACACACACACACACACACGTAGCATCTGAACCACCATCAACTTTGATCAGATTAGTTGTAGTGTTGCCAGCCTGGTGTGGGAGGGATCTGGTTGTTGCCTTTACATGAGGTCAGCATAGTCAGTTCTGCTTCAGATTCTCTAACCAGCCCATGGTGGTGCATGCAGACCACAGGTTATGCATAAACTACCAGTGCTTCTAACAGGCTCCTCCAGGCTTCAGCCAGGATGTTTAATGGATGTTCAGGATAGCCAGGGAAACTGGCAGAATATGTAATTGGAAATTTTCGGGTTTTCTGTCTTTGAAAGTGTCTTTTTTTAAAATTTTTTTACAATATTGGTAAAAAAAAAATAAATAAAACCCTCAGTAGTTCATTGGTGGGAAAAAAATCCAGATTTTCCAAAATTTTCCATAATCTTCATAAACAGAAAATTTGAATAATCGACAAAATCAATTTATCGCCCAGCCCTAGTTTTATATTATACAGAAATCTTATTTTGTCTAAACACCTGAGTGAATAGGGAGTTCAACCTCCTTTTTAAAAAAAATATTTTTTTACAATATCTGTACATAACATGGAGCAAAAGAGAACAAACATCCTACATATTCAGTCAAGTTAATTTAACATGAAGCTCAAAGTCAAAAGTGACTCATTTCATTGAGTCCATTGATAAAACTGAAATTATAGGCTTCAAATAAAATCAATTTGCTTAGATTTTCCTAAAACACCATTGACCTTTGGCCTCGACAGCAGATTGTTGTGTCAGTTCTCAGCTGCAGCAGGGACCTGGGGCACAGCACGAAGTAGACGACAACATGAAGAAAGAACATTATGCAGAAATATATTAAAAAAAAAACATCTCTAGGCATCAGTCAGGAAGTTGAGGCTCGGGTACAAATGGGCCGTAACAAAGCCCTAATCTCAGGCTCAGAGAAAATCTGTAGGCAGAGCTGAAAAAGCGCATTTGCGTTTAAAACGGACTCTTTTACATCTGTGCTGTATAAGCAGCAAACTGTTGTGAGAAGCTTCTGGAAAAAATGTAGCCATCGAACTCAGCAGCTTGTATTTAAATGGAGTCGTTTTCGCCGCAGTCTGATGTCCCTCAGTCATTTTTGGGATGCAGCTGCATCGTCGTATATTCTGGGGTTGCTGCAAAGCTTAAAGCCACATACGTACAACCATCTCCTGACTTGTGTGCTGCTAGAGTCTCGTGTGTCTACTCAGTCATGAAATGAAAAATTTATAATTTTTCCTCTTTCTGTTTCCGCCTTCCTGGTTACGTGGACGGCAGCATGCGGAGCAAAAAGTCAAATTTAGCTGAATGTCTTAAATAGAACAACACTGCCCTAACACTGCCCTCACCATGCTCCAACGTGCCGTCTGTGCACAGATATCTGGAATCAAAACAATGCCATGGGTCCTATATTATCTAGGTGCAGTAAAATATCACACAACCTCCCTCTTCATTTAAAACATGCCATAGTGCAGAGAAACCCACAGCGCTCAACATGTAGCTTAAAATAAACCTCATGGCCTCGAGTATAAAAACTCTTATTTTCCTTTACTGTCTTTCCTTATAGCCTAATCCATTTATGTGGTTCAAGAATTACCCATTTCCCTGAGTCCTTTAACCCGCTGCACCAATTTGTGAATCTTCAATAATCTAGCCTTAAATATTTACAATACTTTCACCTTGAACAACAAAGTGTCAGTTTCAGATGATGCGTGGCTTTTACAAAAGACATCGTAGAGCACAGCGGAGTGATCCAGGAAGCAGAATCCACGCGGATCAGCCGGCTCCGGTTGGAAGGTGAGGCCAGTTCTCTGTAAATCCTCAGTGATCTCTTACTGGGACGTCCTTTCTTTTAGGCTCACCTGCAGCCAAGAAAACGACCAGGCATTTCTTTTTCCTGGCAGCTTCAGAATCTATATTTATCTTCCCAATTATGTGCTTCAAACATGAAAGGCAAAAACAAAGGCTGAAACTCAAGCCTTTTGTGTATTCATCTAATTCTCCGTAGGAGACTAACAGAAGTCTTTGTGTCCTCACTTTAGCAGCTCTGCTTGTTGCTGTATTAATGCTGATTGGCTTCGAGTTCTCCGATTTTCCTCCCACCGTACGCCTGCACTCATGTTTCCTGTCGACTGAAACCCATTCAGAGACGGACATGCTGTGCGTCGGGATGCGGTTTGGGTTGCGTCGGGTCTGTTTCCCGACCTGTGATTGGCCTCCCACACACAGCCAATACAGGGTACAAATACACTGGTGTATACTTAGTGAAGGTTAACCTACAGTGGGATCATCAATAGTCTGACTCATTTATGGGTGGGATAGAGCAGCTAAAATGTTATCTGAATATGTAAATCGTGGGGATTGAGAATGAATCGGTTCCGTGTCGAAGCTACTTCACCTCTTTGAAGATCCTGACAGACTCTATCTATCTCAGCAGATGGTGGAAGTTGTTTTGCACAGGCAATCCTTTTGCCATACAACGCGGTAACAAGGAGATAATTTTGCCATCAGTATGCAAAAATATTCTCGGATCAGGAACCTGAAAGTGTTGCTCAGGATTTCAGCCGAAAAAGTTTGCGATTTGACCCCCGACTTCCAGAGCCGACATGATCTTAGGGAAGATTTTAAACTCAACATTTTGCACGATGCGTTCATTTAATGCCTGTGAGAAAACCGAGGAAGCATTTGCGTAAACACACTTTTTTTTTGTTTTTTAAGTACCATGAAAGTACTTGTAGTTGTTTGTTGTTCTGCACGATGTGATGGCAGACAAAACTATTTGTTTCAAAAGGAAATCTGTCATGGTTCACACACTACAGTATTAACATTAAAAACACAAATGTGTAAACTCTGCATGCATAATGCCATTTTATTTATCCCAAAGGGAAATTAGAAAGTTACTGTTGATTTTGAAGGCTCTGGGTAGGAAGTACTCCTGTAGCTGTCTGTACTGCAGCGGACTCGAAGAGGCCACTGGCTGAAGACACAGTTTTGCAATGACAGTCTCAGGAAGTAGATGGTCAGGGTTGTCTGTAATCTGTTGGATTTATCTTTTTCTTTTTAATGTCAAATCCTTCTTTGCACCATCATCTCCAGAGATCTCAGGTTGTTGATGCTGATGCCCCAACAGATGACAGCAGAAGAGAAGAGATGGCTCTGCATCACATTTTGTTCCACAGGAGAGGAGTCTCGCATCCGACTGCTCTGCTCTTGGAATTGGACATGAAGAAAATTAAAACAAAATGGCCAATGAGCATACTTAGAAAGTCTTTCTTAAAAATGATATAATTAATGGAAAGACGACTCAGGCCAGTGACGTACACGACTATTTACTTTTGCAGTGAAATGGCTAAGTACCTGCAAGGTACAGGATGATAATGACTCAAAGGTCAGAAGTGAAAGCATGTGACTGAAGGTGCAGCTACTTTTGTCGGACCCATGAACCTCTGGGGTTATTGATTTACACCACAAGGCATGGAAAAGTAATTACCTGGTTATATATGAGGTGATTTCTCTGCACAGAGGATAACCTTTTCACTTCAGTGCAACATCCTCTACTCACCCTGGAAAGTAATACAGGACTTGTGGGACTTCACATTCACAGAGGAAGGAGTGATTGGTCAGTTTATTTATCACAGCTGCAGACGGATGTTCTCCTCTGCAGGTGTTTGGACATGTAGGTTTCTGTTTTATCATTTTTTTTTTATTGCTCAATTGTTGAGATCTTATTTTAGTTGTTTCCTTGTGTTAGTTAATTCTCTTTATTTGTGCATTGTTTTATTTTATTTTAGGTTATTTCTGTGTGTTTATGTTAGTTTCTTTCCTCTTTTTGTTCTCTCTGCTTTAGTCATCTTGTCTTCTCTGCCTGCCATCTTGTTGCCCTGCTCACCTGTTCCCCAGCTGCCTTCATTTACCTCTGATTTGTCCTTCTGATCAGGCAGGTTACTGGGCACCATGTCCTTTCCCTCAGTATATTTAAGCTTTATGGTTTACGTTGCTCTCCACTGGTTCCTTCCGTTGCACTCCTTTATTTTCATAGTTCCCTGCGTTTTCATGTCCACCATTAATTCTCTCTGTAAGTTTCCCGTCTTCACTTATGTTGTATATTTTTTCATCCACTCTACAATCGGGTTCTCTTTACTACCGAACGTGACAACAGAAAGACATTGCTTGACTCTGTAAAGACTCCCTGTAAGAAGGGAATGTTATGCTTAGGAGCTATCATACACCATACTTTTCATGCAATATTGTTTGTCCCTCTCAGAGGACGCAACGTAATCATCCTTAAGAGAAAGCTGTTTTTATTTGTCTGCCTTCAGCAGAAAAAGAGGGTAAAGGGACCAAAAACCATCCACCAACTGTGAGCTGAGTGGACGGGGGGCTAATCAGAGAGAAATGGAAAGCGTGGCGTGCTGGAGGTAAGGAGTACAGCTGGGGAGAAGAGAGGGAGAAAAGAAGGTAAGGAGGCAGTGAGAGAATGAAGAGAGAAAACAGGATGTGGATGAGAGAAACGAGACGTGCTCCGTGTTGGACGGCTCCTCTTCCCAACAGTCTTAGCAACCGGGGCACAAATTTAAGTTGCCAAGAAACTGGATATCAGCGTTGCTTTGAGTCCTCTTCCTTCTTTCCCCACTAACCAGACTTCACACATGCTGCTTTTATCAGCTATGAATGTTTTGAAGCGAGAGCTATGTGATGCTCCTTGAGTGTTTTTTTTTTATTTTTTTTTTTTTATTCACTTTGCTGCATTTGCGTTGTGTGCTAAAATGCCATTTCTGTGGCCAAGAATGTGGCACAAATGATCTTAAAGAACAATTTTATAGTCTGAAATGAAATGCACCGAATACGACGCTTGTAATTAGTTGTAGTTCTAAATATTGCAGGTTTTTTTCTAAATTATGACCCATTATCTTACTTCTCTGTAATAATCTTGTTGTTAGACCTATTAGAAAAAACTCAGAAATATTGCAGTTATAACTTAATTAATTTCTGTTTTGTGCCTCTTGTATAATGCATTTTTAAAATTATACTATGTTCTTGTACAGTGATAAACTAACGTCAACTAGATTAATACTAAGAATGATGCTAACGTGCCGTGTTTCTACTTTTCACACATTATACATCAAATGCCGTTTTTCTTTTCTTATATTCCTTAACGACACACTGCAGCCTCTCCTGTTCCAGTGAAATCCCAGAGTTTTTTTTTTTTTAGCATGCCCGGCCAGATATGTCAAATGAGGATTTATTCTTGGGACCAAGAATAAAGAAGAAAAAGTCAAGAAAGAATAAAATGAAGCTCTAAAACTCTGAACCATTAAGCCGTCTGCTTCTTGAGCCGACATGTTCTCCACTGTGCTGTTAGCTCAAGAAACATGGCCTTGTTTATTTTATTTGACGCGTCGCGCTGCTATACATTCATCATCATCACATGTGGTTTTACAGGCCTGTGTGAAATTTTCACCCGTATCTAAACTCCTTGGGATTTCAGTGTTGCGACCTCCTGGTCCATAATATGGAGCAGAAAAAGTTTTGTGCTGTTGAAGTGATTTTTGGCACTAAAATATCGGTACTCGGTCTACTTCAAGACTGAGTGCTGATGGGGATTTTTGTCTGATCAGACGTTTCTGTATTTTTACTTTAATAAAGATGAGGATTGGCTTTTCATGTTTTGCAGTTTTTGAGGTTGCTGATAGGGGGGATATGCAGAGTTTAAAGCCTTGAAGTGTAGAATTTGCTTCAATCATTTTCCAGGATTGTTGGGAAAAAATTATTCAGATTAGTAAAAAAAAAAAAAAAAAGTTTGAGTTTTTCAGACTTTACAATTAAAATATTTGAATAAAATCTGTATTTCTAAGCAATGACATTCTCCATTGATTTAGATTGAATTAATAATTTAATTTGAAATACTACGACTACTCTGAACTTAATTTTTCTTTTGCAAATCTTTTGATTAGTTTGTCCATAACTTATTATCTCAGCTTTGAATTCAAAAGTGTAGCCATATTTCTTTAAAATGAAATAATAAAATAAATGCCGGGGGGGAAAATGAAGGCAAAGAAATTGCACACTCAAAATACAAATGATTATTATTACATTTTAAATCTCTAGTTTTAATTAATGAAGCAAATCCACCAAAATACATCAAAAGATGAAAAGCAGTTTTTTCTTTTTAAACCTACACATCCTTAGATCAGAGTTTTAGACTAAAACTTTGTGGCTTTTGCAAACTTTTGTCTTTAAAAATAAAGTAAACTAAACTAGAGTGCAAACGGTTCTGTCTGTATGTACAAGTCTTCCTCAAGATGCACCGATAAATGGTAACATCCGGCAGTAGTTGGGGTTTGACAGATAACAGTGTTGGCCTGCAGGAGTGCAGATGAAGTGCCAGACCTCGTCTCTGAGATGATAAAGACGTCAGTTTTGTTGACTGCAAATGTTTTTTTTTGTTGAGTCGGAGGGAAGTTGTTCAGCCTGAATTTTCCCGGAATGGAAAAATGCTGGCATCTAACAGAGGAACAGTACTCACTGAGACTACCGATTCACAGTGTAACATTTAATAGTAATAAAACATTTAGACATAAATGACTTAAAATTTTTTTTAATTTTTTGTCAGAACAGACAGATGTTAAAAGGTTGTAATAATTATTTATGAATGGTAGAATGCCTGTGTGTTCAGAAACGTTCCCATTTATTTGCAATATTGCAGCAAAATGCATCTGATACAATATAAAGTGTTATTTGTTCCTAAACAGAACTGACAGTTTTTTTTTTTTGTTTTTTTGTTTTTTTTTTGGAGGCTTCAGCACCTCGGCTCTGAGACTCGATGTATAACAGCTGCCACTGATACAACATTGAGAGACAAGAAGTCTCTATATTAACCTACCACTAAATTTTATTCAGAGCTAAAGATCTTCAGTGACGGAGACGTCACAGCAGTAAAAACTGAACCCCATCCCGACCAAATGACGCTTTAAAGATAAAACTTTGATGGCATCGGACTCCAGACTCATAAGTCTAAGCTCGGACAATCTGTCGTTCCTTCCGGTTTCTGCGGTGAAACGAAGGCCGTCGTTCCGTCCAAAATGTCACTTGTGTTTAAGGCCAAGTTTAGGACTTGCTCAAGTCCAGGGGAAAATGTATTTCTGTGAATGTGCGGACTGGAAAACGACCTGACAGGGATATGATGTGAAAACGGTGCCTCCAGGAATGTTACACTGGGACATTTTAAAGGAAGAGGCGGCATTTGACCCCGCCATTAACTTCCAGTCCCTCTGCCACTTTGACAACAAACTCCTGTTGTGAAGAATTAGCATATTTATCTTCCTCCTGCACATTTGAAGACGCACTGGTAATGTTAAAACACATTTATTCTGTCTCATAAACTCAAATTGGTTTGCTTTCTCTCTTTCATATTATGAGCTCACATCCCCTGAGGATTCCAATTTTCCACTGCAAAACTTTGTTCTTCACTGTCAATTACGACAGGCCAATGTTTCCTCTCACCCTATTATTACAAATCAGAAAACAATTACATATCCCTCTGACTGCGTGATTGCCTCCTGTCACTCGAGCCTGCGCTTCCATAATTTAATGTTTTTCTCAATGATCACTCAGAGCACTAATAAGAGGCTCCCATTTACAGCGCATTTCCTGGTCGTCAGCCACCCTGCTTTTGTTGTTCGGTAGAGGAGAACTCCTCGGTTTGACGGCGTGTGACTGAGCTAAGCACGAGACGGGCCTTCACGTTCTGAGTGATGAATATCTGGTTCTGAGGATTCAGCCTTTCAGCAAAGAACCTGAGCCCGAAATGCGTCTTCTCTCTTCAGCACAAGAGTGCCAAAAACAAACAAAACGGCAATGAAATGGTTTGAAATGGAAGTGCTAGTGGGAAATCTTCCTCAAGTCAGAGCTCTCAAAAAACAGAAGTACTATTGGGCTGTCTGTAGGGTTACTGGCATATTTAATTTATTTAAATATATATATACATATTTTCAGTTACTTGCTTGAAATGACCAGACAGAGAAGCTTGGTGAAAAACTTCCTGGAACTCTGAGTATAAACTTAAGTGAACAACACTGAACTAGAAACGGCTCCTAAATATTTTCATTGACCAGAATATCTGTGAAGTACAACCAACAAGTTTAAGAACAAACCATTCCTTTTCTAACAAAAAAAATTAAACAGGATCAAAGTGTAAACAAACCATCGCTGTTTTTCTCTACTGATGGCAAAGATTTATATGCAAGGGAGGCATTTTATTGTCAGGTTGGAGTTTGTGAGAAACCATTTTCTTTTCCAATGTCAGTCCTGACCCTTCTGTTATTGTTTTCTTCTGCGAAGTTGAAATTTGTAATATCAATATCATTCCTAATACTTACCCTTCTCTGTAGGTTAGAAAATTAACCTGTAACAATAACAGGAGATCTTGTCAGCCTGGGAAAGAAATAGACACAAAAAATCTTAATTTCTAAAAATCAGGAGTTTCACACAAACTCTTTAAATGTATGCTTACATATTTAGTTCATGTATTTGTCTTCACTCACTTTGCACAGGCATCTTCTAGCTTTTGTGTCCGTGTGTTACATGCCCCTTTCACTTCGGACCGTCCTGTAAGGCAGGAGCTGTGGAATAATAATAGAAATAATATATAACATTCATAGCGCCAGTCAAGTTGAGGATGCCATGAAAAACTGATGGAAACCCAGACATTTTCATCAGCCAGTGAAATCCCCTCGGATGCTCTGGACAAAACGTGGACAGCTGACATGTCTGGGGGAAAAGTATGTTTGGTCGCTCCGTTATGCCAACACTTGGAAACCATCAACGACTCATTGGTGGAAGTGAGGGCGTTGCACAACACAAATAACTGTGTTGTGGCGCTGTTTTTTTTTTGGGGAAAGTTACAACAAAGTTAATGATGTTATAGCTTATAAAGAAACCTTGTTTCAAACAGTCTAGGTTTGAATAGCTAATTTTTACATTAGATATTTAAAATTAGCTATTTTTAACCTACAAAGATAAGGATTTACCTTATCTTTGTAGGTCCAAAGATGACCTACAAAAAAAAAATTTCAGTTTTAAACTGCAGATTTAAATCTCAAGGGCCCGATCATCTCTACCATATGTGGACTGTCCTATATCTGGGTTCACCTGGTTGGAGCTATCGTTGCCTTCTCTTTGTAGAAATGGTGAGATGTTGTTCCAGTTACTGAAGATTAACAAAAAAAGAAGATTATTTATTTTTTATTTTTTGGTCAATTCCCAAAAATCTGCCAGTAAGGATTTTCACGGTTCAATCACCGCTAAATGAAGACATTTTGCACTGGCAAAATGTCTTCAGTGCATTAATTTGCTGTTTGTACTGACATGAATGTGTGTTGGACAGAGATAAGGCACCGAATGAACCAACAAATGAATATCCAGTGAGAATTTCTGTTCTTCATTCTGCGAATATGGTTTTCAGTGTGAAACGACTCTGAGCGGTCAGCAAGACTGAAGGAAGGCCTTTTAAAACCGAATCTTTCCCAGCTTGTAACTCCGACTGGCCAAATGTAATTCCACTTCCCATTCGTGATGTGACATTTAGCACGTGTTTTATCTCAAAAACAAACTGGCAGGAAAGCACATGTGCTGCCACCAATGAAAAATGATGGCAAACCATAAATATCACAGCTTGGAAAATCCTTTTTCTGTCTTCCTACGAAAAGTTATTCTGTGCATTAAACTCCTATTTCCAATTACTCCATATATATATATAAGCTATTGTACTAATTCATTCACATTCTGCTCTTGTAATAATTCCACTTTAGTCTTCATTACAACGACTTGCAATCCAGAAGCTTTTTCTGGGGAATGTGACTTCATTTCACAAAATAATGTTTGGGTTGTGATTTTGGAGTAGCAATAATAAAAACAGACAGAAACAAGCCAGAGATGCAATCAGCTTTAAGTTCAGATCAGATGGAGTCCATCTCTGCACAGGTAGAAATGCAGCAGGTTGAAAAAAGGGTGTCTGTCATCACATCGTTCCTCTTTGTGCTGTGATAGATGTGTAGCCTCTACATTGGGCGATCTGCCTTTCTTCATTACAACTTGATGATGGAATATTGGCTATTTTTGGACCGTTGAACAATTTTTACACCCGGCTCTAAACATGTGTCGCACATAAAGGTAAAACTGTTTCTGAAGATGCCAGGAAGGATAAATCCTGGGATGATGTCCGTTTTCAACATGGATTAAACGGACAAAGGAGAAAATAATGTATGCAGACATTCACTGTTGTTCTGTGGTCAGTTTAGACTCACAGGTTACCTTGTGTAGGTATGTCACAAACATTTGAATATTGAGGAAAACCTTTATATACTTTTATGCCAGGATAAATAATTATAGACTGAAAACAATTGAGAACCACTGAATCAGCTCTTACGAAGCTCCTTCAAATTCTGTGAATTTTGCTTGACGATTCTCTCATTGCTGCAGGTAACCTTATCTCTTCTATTTCCTACAGTAGTTTTTCCTTCTGCTCAACTTTCTATGACTTTCCTTAAATACAGTACTGTGTGAACAGGCGCGTTCTTTAGCAATGGCGTTTTGTGGTTTGCCCTCCCTGTGGAGAGCGTAGGCCGTCTAATGGGTATTTAACTCCCAAGGGGAAATTTTAATGCTGTAACTCATGTAGTTGTAGAGTTATTGTAGATGTTGATGGCTGTGGGCAGGAAGTATCTTCTGTTGTAGTCTGTATTTTTTATTTTTTTTCCCCCCCCCCACCAGGGGGTCCTTTTTGTGGGCTCTAGTGTCCCTTTTTTCATAGTAGGCTGACAGGAAAGGGGGAAGGAGAGGGGGAGGACATGCGGCAAATGTCGTCGGGTCCGGGAACCGAACCCGCGACGGCCGCGTCGAGGACTGAAGGCCTCCAAACGTGGGGCGCGCTACCCTCTACGCCACCGGAGCCCCGTAGTCTGTATTTTAATGAATTTGAAAAAACCTCTAACTGAAGAGGACGGTCAGGGTTGTCCATAATTTTCTAGATTTTCATGTAAAATGCTTCCAGAGGTCCGAACAGAACCGGCCCTCTTTATCAGGTTGTTGAGCCTTTTAGGGCCCTGGCTCTGATGCTGCTGCCCCAACAGCACGGTGCTCTTCAATAACAGAGTCATTGAAGATCTGCAGCTTCTTGCTGCAAACATTGAAGAATCTCTGCTTCCTCAAAAAGCTCCGACTCTTCTTATAGACGGCTTCACCGCTGCGTCTGCAGTCCAGTCTGTTGTCCAGATGACTTTTCTCAGCCACTTCTTCTCCCATGACGGAAACGGGGTTTGATGTAACCCCACAATCATCTCCTGTGCCTTTTTAAATTTTCATATTTAAGATGATAAAACCATTCTCGCATCTGGTCGGTCAGGAGTACTCCCCAGGATTGTGTAGCCTGCTGACCCAGCCTTACGGCCCAATTCAGGGTCAGGAAACTTTTGCAGGCACTTTGAGTGATTTAGCTGATTATGGAGTTCCACCATAAATTTCCAATAGCTTGAAATATTCCACTCTTATGTAGTTGATATTCACAAAATGAGCTTTGCTTTCTTAAATGAAAAATGTTGAATTTTTTTATGTTGAAATATTCAGATATTTTTTTTTCCTTCTGTTGTGCCTGTATGATCGTTCGTGTAGCGACAAAACATACACGCCCAGCTGGAGTCCGAGCTGCATGGGAGGTCGCACTGTTAACCTGCTGCACATTTTCGTAGCATATTCTTCCTTCATGAGGAGAGAAATGACAGAGTTTCCCATGCAGTCGCCTCAGGGCTGCTGCGCTGTGAGCCCTGGTGTGCTGAAATGAACCGCCAGCACCGGCGTAGTCCAATACAGAGTGAGATCCAAGTGTAGAGGAGGGGGCGAGAAATACTTTAATATGAAACTGAAGCCACAAATGCTGTGTAAAATACAAAGCAGGCGATTTGGTAAGAAAAGCAGGACATTAACTAGTTCAGGAGGGAAACCCCAACGTCCCTCCCTCCGGCTCATTTTGGGGGAATCTTGAGGCGTTCGAAGGCAGGAAGGATTTACATTTTCTGCCTGTCCAAAAAAGAAATCATGTCCATGTCAGAAGTCATCAGTTTGAGAAGTTGTTACGTTTCAACGTCCAAGGAGATTGCTGAAATCCTCCTAAGATGGGAATGAACAAATGATGAGTAAACCACAAGAAATCAGATGACCTGATTGCTAAGCAAAATGAGACCAGGGCCTTGTACCACAAAGCAGGATCAGTGGCTTATCAAGCAAACTCTAGGTTCAGGTCAGGATTTTCTGCCCTGGATCTGCTTAATTTCTTACCTTGACCATTCAAAATGGGTGCAGAAAAAAGTTTCCGGATTGGAGAGCAGAACCGTGAAAGTGCTGCCTTCTGACCAACCAATAACTTCAGCAGATGAAAGAATTTAAGAGGACAGCAGCTGGTGAATCGCCTTTTCTTTTTTCTCTTCGCTGAGTTATATCATTAGGTTTTCCTTTCATTGGAAAACTTCTTGAGACGTTGCAGAATCGGGATGGCAGGAAATGAATGTAAATATTAATAATATCTCCATCTGGTGGACAAAATTTTATCTCCAACAGGGTCAAATATCACAGGCATGCTCATTTGACTGAAATATTGATAATCATATTTGTTTTTTCTTTCGCAGGTTAATTCCTGAGTTACACTAACTTACCTATTGGATGACCAGTAGAAAAAGCCTTTAGTGAGCAGTTAGCTGGATCTCTCATTCATGCTCTCCTAGAGGAAAAACAGAAAGCTAAGAAGAACATGAATGACCACATGAATAGTCGCTAAAATATGAAACCCACATAGTGCCACAAAACTTAAACAAAGTCCTTGATGATGCTTGGAAGTTAAACTTGTCATAAAAAACAAATCAAAATGTATTAAGTATCAAGTATTATGTTGACTTTAATTAATTTTGTTCAACAAAGACAATTTAAAAGTCTTTTTTTGTTTTTTTTTGTTGTTTTCAAAACAGGTTTCAGGATTAAATCCTCAAATTTGAGAAATATGAGTTTCTCGAGGGTGGATTTGAAATATTTTATTAGTATTTAGGATGGATATTTTGTAATTTTCAAGAAAGCAGCTTATGAGAGAGGGGGACGACATGAGGCCGGGGCTTGAACCCGTGACGGATGCGCCGAGGACCCAGGCCTCTGCTTGTCCAGAGCTGCACCAGTTATGTTGCCCTGAGCAACCGAAGCATCATATAAACCACAACAATATTCGTAGCTGGTCATCAGCAAAGACGAATGATGGCAGCTGATTAAGAGAAAACATAAAAAGTGGAAAAAAGAATAGAAATATGGCAGCTAAGACTAATAAAACATGCTGGACAACAAAATATCTTTGACTTGATATTTTCATGATATACATTTATGATTGAATGTGTGTCATGATACTCAAGTCTTGTACTGTATTCTACTTCGTATTTATTGTCGTATTATATTAAAATAGTCAGAGCACGTTCAGGCTTAACTATTTACACAGTGCCTTTCTGCAGCACCTTCATTAAGCTACTACCTAAATTTGCATCAGTCCTGATCTAATCAACTGTTGACACACAAAAAAAACAGAGAGAATCATTCTGTCACACAGCAAAGGCTGAATTTAAATATGACGGCAGACGAATTCTCCTGGCCGTCCAGTACTGCCTTTCCCATCCTAATTTCAAAAGACATCAGCGGTGGACTCACCGCTGCAGGCACAACGAATTTAACATTAACATAACAACTGCGCTGCTGGAGAGGGTGGAGAAATGAGAAGGGCTCGCTGTAGCCGCGTCGCCGTGGCCTCACTTACTTGGGCAGCATACAGCAGTGTGTTGGTGAAGGAGGGAAATCGCGTCCAGCTTTCCAGAGCAGGAAGTGACAGCAGGCGGACGCGGGATTGTTGCCTCGCCTCGCATTCACTGATCAAGCATGAAGATTTGACGGCGCCACACTTTTCCCTCTGGTGTGAATCTACAATCGGGTGGCAAAAGGTTGAGCAGGAGATGATGAATCTATTCAAGCCGTCATTTTCTACATATGTCAAAACAAAAACTAAATATAGAAGATGGAGAACACTTGCAAAATTCTGACTTTCGTTTGGAGGGCCGTAATAAGAAGGACATCCGTCTCTGGATTGGATCTTACAGACGTAAAGTGGTTTGCTGCTCCTGATAGTTGAACTGGAGGGTTTGATTAGTCTCAATAGCTCTCCCGTTAAGAGCCCGTGTTGACCTCTGTGGAGTCATTCCTGCTCTTTAAGGACAAACGGACGCTAGCAAATTACTCGCCATTTCTTTTTGAAGATCTAAGATCTGTGGATTTCTCTTTTGCTATAAAGGCTAATTTTTAATGACTTCATAATGCCATTTTAATCTTTCTGCTGTTGAGTCCGGCTCTACATCCGTACAGCCTCTGTTTCAAATCCTCTGTGATTTGGGATCATATTTCAGGCAATATTTAAGCTGCTTGATGCTTCACCTGTCTGCTTTTTTTTTTTAAGCTAAAGATACTTTCAAAAGTCAAACTTATATGACCTTACATCTCAGTGTAAGCTTAAACAGGTCATTAAATTATGATTATTTTTTCCTTTTAGCTGTGTTTGTGTTGTCTCTGATGCAGAGTGGTGGAAGAACAAAGGACAACAAAGCATAAACGCAGACAGAACTCATTGAACAGAAGGGTATCGCTTTTTGACATTCTGCTGCTTGCTGAGAAACACCGAGTCTAACCAGCCAGATGTTAACTGGTTAATTAGCTCGTCTATCTACAAACATATAGTCTGCCTGGTTCGAAGACATGCTGCTCAGGCTTCATACAAACCCAATGTTCATAGATGGCGGTGCTCCTTTTGTTTCCAAATCACGATTTTCCAAGTATTTGACTTTCTGTCTTGTAAATATTTCGTGGCGTTGAAGGCGTTGTCGAGCAACTCGGCTGAAAACAGACGGAGAAAACTGCAGTCCCTTCCAAATTTTCTGACATCTTTTAGTCAGAAGGGTATACATATATTAGCGAGTCTCTAGCAGCCTTTGATTTTTAAGGAAAATAAATTGTTTTTGTTGCTTTTGAGAATTATTATTTTTTTGGCTCTATTCATAGTAGGTTCTCTGTGTTTGTTCCTGTCAGAAAAAATGTCCTCAGAAGTTTGCTATGTCTGATTTTATATCGCATAGAAAACAAAACTTTGAACAACCGAGTAAAATTCTACTTAATTTTTTTAAATTCATGTGCCAATTCCCGGGAAATGTCATCTCAAGTCTCTTCTGCAATAGTTAGATTTCCTATCTTAGCAGGCCGTGCTGATTGCATCAAGTCTTTGACTTTTCAGCAATCCCTCCTCCTGAGTGAGTTAAAAGGTAGGAAAGTTCCTACAGAACCAGACTCGGTAATAATGTGAACAACTTGAGCGGCTGGAAAGACAAAGCAGTCACACAAAACCGCAGAGTTACTGGTCCAAAAATATTCTCCGCGGTAAAGAAAGGGTGAGATTAATCTCAATCTTGGCGAGAAAAGGATAAACAGAAAGGCTCTAATAAAATCTGTAGGATGAAGAGCAGAGTGTTTGCTGCTTTATAGCAACAGTAGAGTCTTCAGTGGGTATTTCCAAAGGCTAGACAAGGTTACACAGAGAGAAATGGGCCAAAGTGTACCATCTACATTACGATGCTACTGGCAGCCGTAGCTCAGCTGGTTAAAGTCAGAGATGCTGGGGCAGGTGCAGCTTCTTTGGAGAGAAAACCGAGTCATGCACGTCACAGCCGTGACCGAACACACCGTGTCTAGTCTTCTGTTCCTGTCTATCGTCTTGCTGAAATGTTCATTAAGAACACTTTGTGGCAGTTTAATGAAGAAAAGTGGAAGCTATTGAATTGCATTGAAAATGAGCATTTGTGGTGGAGGCTGCATGCACAAGGAAGGTGATACAGGAAAGTTTAAACATTCATTATAAATGCAATAAGTTGACTTAAAAAAAAATTATGCAAACGCGCTGCCTTAAAATGTTTTTATTATGAAATCAAAAATGTTAGTGTAATGTTACTAATTGGATCATTTTGAGTAAGTCCAACTGATAATATAGTACACGAGACATTTTTATTGCCTGTAACTGAAGAATATTTGTAAGACATAAGAATATATGTAAGTTACTTGCACTGTAAAGCATATTTAGGTCTTCTTACTTATAAAAAAAGCATACTCTGTGCCTCAAAAGGTTCTACTTTTCATTACATTAACTGGTGGAGTAAAATTAACTCCTGTAATTTTAAAATTACTTTCTTGAAACAGTTCATGGCTCCTGCTTTTTGTTTTCCTACTCAACCTTTGACAGAAAATATAGAAAGCAGCGATGGTTTGCTCAGTTTATTTCAGTAAAACAAACACAACGTGCAGCTACGCCATCAGGCAGAGACGGGGTTGTCATGGAAACGAACATACAGCTCTTACTCATGGTGTTCAAATGTAAATGCCAAAGGAAGCCATTAAGAGCTGTGCTGCTTTGAACGTAGACTCGTTCTTGATGACATGACTGCTTAGACGAGGCTTTTGATCTGACTTTTCACCTTAGACATCCATCCATCTGGTTTTTTTTACACCCTTATCCCATCGGGGTCGGAGGGGTCCTGGTGAATATCTCCAGTTTTCAACGGGCGAGAGGCGGGGTTCACCCTGGGCGGGTCGCCAGTCCATCGCAGCTCCTTAAACATTTTAAAAACACATTTTTGTGACGAATAAGAACATGGTTTAATTAGTAGCTGCTGCCGGTGGATAGCACAGTTCGCTGTCTCTAAAGTCTCTCAACTTATTTAAATCAAGTGCTTAGTACAACCATGCAAATAATAATAATAAAAAAAATTAAATCCACTTATTTAGTTTGATCAAGGGCAGTTGGTAGAGCTGTTGCCTTGCAGCAAGAAGGTTCTGGGTTCGATTCCCGGGGTCTTTCTGCATGGAGTTTGCATGTTCTCCCTGTGCATGGTGGGTTCTCTCCGGGTTCTCCGGCTTCCTCCCACAGTCCAAAAACATGACTGTCAGGTTAATTGGTCTCTCTATATTCTCCCTAGGTGTCTGTTTGTCCCGTCTGTCTCTGTGTTGCACTGGTTTGCCCCGCCTGTTGCCCGAAACGTTAGCTGGAGATGAGCACCAGCACCCTTCAAGACCCCATTAAGGGACAAGGGTGTTAGAAAACGGCTGGGTGGATGGAGAGTTTGATCAAAGTCAACGTTGTAATTCAATATGCACCCAAACTTTCACTGTACGTAGTTTGTGTTAGCAAGAACTTGACCCAGTCGAGCTTTGGTCACTCATGTTTTTCAAGGTGGTTTCTGATGTCGCCCACAATTGAACAAAAAAAGTTAAAATTACATTCAGTCGCTGCTGTACCTCGGCACATGCGATTACTACTCACGTAACTATAATTACAATCACAGTTGGTGAACAGTATCTGCTCAAATCTACATTCAAATGGTTTGTTATGCGTCACACATAGCAGGTTGTGAGGAAGGAGGCGTTAGACGACATATTTCAGCCCTTCATTTAGTTATTAATGCTTCTTTTGCAGCTTCTTTCTGTCACTTCCAATGTGCGTAACGCAGCCTTTAGGGTCACAGGTCAACTTCATGCACTTGAAATGCAAACAAACAGATGGAGAATTCTCACCATCACAGCCGATCACATCATCATTTTCCTCATTGTGTGGCTGTCAGAAAACACAAATGTCTAAACAGCAGCTCTCCCAACAAGAAGAAAAAGCCTTAAAACTTGAATTTACACAAACAGATTTGATGATGGTTTCTATCTTATTAAGACGGCACATTTCCAGGTCTTGTGGAAACTCTCTTGGCCAAATGAATCAATGAATGCTTTGGGAATAACTCATAATAATCCTTTCATTTTGTCCTTCAAATGTTTACATAGCAACCTATCACTTCCTCTGCTCCCAGCTCTGCAATGACTGGAAACATGAATTTATTGCACATCAATGCTTTGACACCTACATTTTTCACAAGATGGCTGTTCAATAGGTAAAGTAACAAAAGTATCCTACATGGACCACATCAGGATCCGTACATCTGCTGCAGATGAACAAATCACTTCTCCTGATTAGGGGCAAACATGAACAAATCTTTAATCAAAGGTGCAATCAGTCCATGAAAAGAAAAAAAAACCTGGAAAAAAATGCCTACAAAAGAAAATAACACAACATATTTATATATATATAAAAGACAGTTTAATCAGAAATTATATTTCCATATTCAAAATGACTGCTCTATGTGAATCAGAATAACTTAAAACATCTGATTGCAGTTAAATGTCTTGATGTTGTTTAATACATCTACAGTCATTGCAAAACGAAAACACAACATATGTCAATTTTATACGAGGTTCTTGAGTCATTTAAATAGAGATTTTTAATTCAGAAAGGAATATGTGAAAAATAAGCACACCCTAAATCCCCCAAATATGTACAAAATACACAAAAACCTTCAAATTAAGCGGGCGTACTTTTGTTTTACTATGATTGTATGATAAACTAAATCGTTAATCTTTGTGAACACCACTAGTAGGTCGTGAAAAATTTGTTCTGCTAGACTCAATACAAATGTTCCCTTCTACAAAATAAAAATGTTTCATTCTTTAAGAGAAACGCAGCTGCTTCAACCGTGTTCTTTCTTATAGAGGCCTTGAGATGACAGTATTTTATTTCAACAAAACCTTCTACCGATGAATAACTAACTGTTGGTTTATAAATCACTCTATGGCACTGAAATACATTAAAGTCCTGTTGGTGTTTCTGCTTTCCAGACCCCTCAGGTCTGCTGGTTCTGCATCCTCAGAGCCAGAACCAAACAACATTCAGTTTTTATGCTCCCCTTTTCTGGAGAAAATGGCAAAAACATCTGGAAAAATAAATTCATTTAAGGGCTAAAATCCTGTTTTTAATATTTATTATTAATAATAACTGGGGAAAAGATCAATTCTGGTCTGGAATGCAACTTTTCATTATTTGTCTTTATTTCGTCACTGTAATGTAATGACTCTTCTGCCCTGTTGCTAAAAAGTCAATCAACTTGACTTGATTTGTTCATCACTGCAGGTTTTTAAAGCTCCACTTGTTTTGCATACATAATGCAATCTGATTAAATAACTTGGTTTGACACGTGATGCTTTCTGTTCCCCAGTAAGGATTCTCATGGCAATGGCTGTGATGAGTTTAGTAACGAAGGCTATCACAACCACAGCAGTAACTTCCCCTCTAAACAAGCATCACCTTTAATAGCTGGAGTCTGTGATTTGGGTGGTGGAAAGAAACAGATAAATGGAGACCTATAAAAGCTCTCTGTGAAGCGTAATGTCTCTCCAACGTTTAAGGACGTCTAGCAAAGCCTTCCCCAGTCCATCTGCAGCGAATCATAAAAATCTCACCGCTCACTTCAAAGTACAGCCTGTACAGGAAATCGCTTTGAAGGATCTCTGAGGATAAGTGAATCTTAAAGAAGAGAAACTTTTCCATCTAAGAGTGTCCATTGGTTATCTTAAGGCCCAGCTTTACAGAACAAAGGGGAGTGGAGTGGTCTTCCTTGGTAAAATCCAACAGTATAATGCAATAGATTTTACATTTTAGTTGGTGATTGCTCTGGTATTATCACAGCCGTGGTGAATATAAGACAGATGGAAAACCTCAGGTGATTGTTCGGTTATTATTCCTAAGATGTCCCCATCACCTTCCTTCTGTGATGATGGCGACGCCTTCCATTTTAGTAAAGCTTTAACTTTTGTTTCTGATTTTTGCAAATGCTGTGCATTAGTCATATCCAAGAATATGGGATTTTAAATATGTCTGGCATTTTTCAACATTTTTCAAGGTTTATCTTCTCGGATAGAACCTCTTTCTATTTCTGAGCTAGCTACGGTTGATTTGTCATTCACGCATCTAATTTAAGAGCACATTTCCATGTGCTCCTCTATACTTTAAAAAAAAAATCCTCCCTGGTTGGAAATATTCTTCACTTTTCTACAAAACCGATACATTTTCTACAACCTACACTAATATACTCTTCTTTCAGCCAATAAAATGACAGGGGGGTTTGTTGGGATGTCACTGCTTGTTTGTGGATTTGTTCTAGTTTTCTTCTCAGAGATTTCTTACAAAATAGAAATCTGTTGTGTTTTAGTTTTTCACAGTCGCCAGTGCAGAGCACTTGTTCTAAATCTAGAGCTGCCTCGGTGTGAAAGATGCTTCATTTGGCCAGCACCTTTAATGCATGCAGGTAAATAAGAAGAGACTCCCCAGTGAAGCTGTCTGCAGCTTGAAGAAGCTGTAGACGGATTTGTCAGCTGCACATCTGTGATGCAAACCTGTTTATTCATCCACACATTGATCTGATTGGAGTTCTGCTGAATACATTGGAGTACAGTGATATCTTTGTCATGTTCTTGAGACCAGTTGAGTTGTGAGACATGGTGCAATACTGTCCTTGAAGTAGCTGTCATGCATAAGGGTGTAAAGAGAATGGATGCAGGTGGTGTGATTAAAAATCCCAGCTCCGGTTTGGTGCTGTTGTGGTATTCTGCTTGCTTCAAGACTCTACGTGTTGAAGGTTTAGAGCTTGTTCGCAACCGTCCTTCCAACCGATGCATGCGATCAGCTGAGCTGCTGTGATCTCAACCCAATATGCAAATTCTCATCAGAGACACTGCTGCAGTTCTCTTAACAATTCCTTACAAACTTGATATACGGTTAAAACTCTGAGTAGATTGGCCGATCCTGAAATACTCTGACCAGCCCGACTGGCACCAACAACGAGGTAAAATTCACTTAAATCCTCCCCAGCTGCCTCCTTTCGTTGGGTCTGTCAGAGGAACGCTTCGTAAGAAACTCGCCTTTACAAGCTGTCCAAAGCACTTCCGTTCCTTTTCTCTCTCTCTCTCTCTCTCTTTCTTGTTGTCCCCGTCCAGAGAAGCCAAAGTTGTGATTCCCTCTGAAAGGGGAGATCAGGCCTTGTCCCAATGAAGCTTATACTGGTTGCTTGTATTTGTCACCTCATTCTTTCAGTCTTTACCCACGGCTACAGTATAGAAAGTAGATAATTTGATAAATTAAGCGTAAATTGCCTTTCAGTTCAGCCCTTTCTTCACCACAAACCAGCGCAGCATTTACCTCACTGCTTGAGGCTGCTGTAAAATTGACCTAGAGACTGTGAAATTTTCCCGGCACGATGTGACTTTGATTGTTGTTGCAACAGAGGTTGTTGCTTTTTCTGTTAGCTGCTCATTGGTCTGAGCGTGTGCTTGAATGGTTAGAAATGACCGTGCTACAGCAAAGACAATCAAGTGGTTTACGGAAGAGAGAAGAGGATCTGTGAATTGTTGATGACCTGTTAGAGAGTCTGGATTCTGTCTCAAGAAATCTATTCCCCCAACTCACTAACAAGCTCCACTGCAGGTGCTGCCTAAAGCTGATGAGAAGGAGCTAATGATGGAGCCGGGGAATGAGGCATGGGATGTACAAGTTGTGAATGAAGTAGCTGTAAGGACAAGGCTAAGTAGGCATAATCCACTAGTCTATTTGTAGGGGTACAGCTAGAGCCATTCTTTGATACGTTACATAAAAAAAACTAACTATTTCAAGACTTTTACTGTTCTAGGTCAGTTAGGATTTCTAAAGTTATTTATTTTTGATAAATACCAAAATGACCTCCTGAAACTGTTGCTTCACATTTCTCCAAATGTCTGTCCTTATGATTCGATGGCTCCACCCCAACAACGCGACGTCGAGTGAACTTCTCGGCTTGGATGGTTTGATTCTCCAGCCTGTTTTCTTCCATATGTTATGATGGTCAAGCTCAGTTTTAATTTTCTATTACCGCACGACAAAAATGAGTTTTCATTTATGCATTCGCAAACTGTCTGATACAAGTTCTCTAGTAGGAGAATTTACAGCCATGAAGAAAGGTAAAATTACCACAATCTTTTATTTTTTAAATTTAGTTAAGATGCTGTTTGGTACAAGTGGACTTTACCGACAGCTAGCAAACAGGAAACTGGCAGGAAGACAGGGGAAGACTCGCGCCAAAAGTCTCAAGGTCAGGAATCAATCCCGACCTTGAGGCTACAGTTGAAGTTTGTAGCCTCTGCACGCGCGGCGCCCGTTCCGCCTCTACACCACACAGCGTCCCACACAACCAGCTAAAACAGTGCTGCGTCTCTCCCAGTGATTATTTATGTACCAATAGACTGTACTTCTGCACACACATGCACGGTGAGAAGCCGGCAAAGGGAAGCAAAATGGAATAAGAAAGAAAAAAATCCTTACAATCTACCTTGCACACAATAACAATAAAGATACATGCACAGTTCTCTGAACAGAATCACTGTAAAACCTTGATCTATTTGAAATATTTCTATAGCACCGATGGTTATCATTGCAATATTAACTGCTTACTGACTGTTTGTCTCAGGCTGTTTGCTTCGCCCACTCTTGTTTCAGTGTGGCACTTTATTGAAGAAATAAATGGAACTGCACATGCCGTCTACTTTATCCATTGGGCTTTGGCTGAGGGAATTATTGAAGCATATTGGATTCATAGATCATTGTTACCAGCCGGGGGCTTCAAGTATCATTAATATTCCGACTGTAAAGATCACTGAAGTGTTCCCCTGTTCCTTCTGGGTTATTACAATGTTTTTCTCAGCTTCAAGATTATTATTTTTTTTTTTACGTTTGCAGGCTTTGAAAAATAGTGTAAAGTTAATATTTTCTTTTTTTTTTTTTTTTTTCTGGAATTACATTAGTCTTTAGCTACCGGTAGGTGTTGACTACAAAGTGATTAAAAGTTTTTATCAAGGTCTCTTCTCTATATACAGTCAGTTTAGTAAAATGTATTTATGTTGAGAAACTGGAAATATGTACATGCGGTATTTATGTTTAAGTTTTTATGGAGTCTATTTTTATTGAGTGTATTGAACAGTTATAAAAGTAACTATTGTTTCTGATCTGACTTTGCACATTTTCTATTACAGACCTTATAAACTTCCATTCTTTTCCTTTAATCCGCCATCGGTGCTACGTGAAAACATTTGATAACTTAATCATTTTTTTGACTTTATGGGCAGCTTTTTTTTTTTTTTCTATCGTTCCAAACCACTTTCACTTCTAAAATGTGAAACGGAACAGATTTTCAGACTTTGTGCAAATCACTGTGCTCATTTGCATTTTTATTCTTTTTTTTAGACTTTATCCTCATCTGAGGGAATTTGAGGATTTATAAAGTGTGAGAAAAATGACTTTGGCCATGTTAAGTCTTGAGGCAAAATCATCCTTTCAAAGAGAATTTAAGAGATGAAAATGAACTGCAAGGATTGATAGGAATTTGCCTTTCAAACAGAATGAAGCTGAGATGAAAAAGGAAGAGCTTTTGGGGTAACAACTTCTGGTTTTTGTGAAACTTCAGTCTTTTGTGTCAGGAGAGTCTCTGTCCTCTTGCTGTACAGAGAGTAGAGGCCCAGTATCTTTAGATGCATTTGTAGTGCAGGTCAGTAGACTGAACATTTAATAGTGTCATGATCCATTTTTAGTTCAAACATCCCAAAGTAAAGCAGGTTTCCTACCAATATATAAAATAATAGTGTTGTACATCTACTGTTACCACAGCAGCCTGGATGGTGACAGAAATATTTGCTGCTTGTTAACTTTGGATTGTGTTTTACCTGCACAGTATAACACTTCTAAAATATGCAGGGAACTGTAGCGATACACTAATCTCACGATGCAATACGATACGGATTGTGCTCACGATGTGATTATATCACGATATTCAGCAAACAATACAATTTGATGCGATTTAGTACATTTTTTCTGATTTTGGTGACATTTGTGACTGTTCCATAGACTTGGATTGAATGAATTGAACTGATGGTGTAATAAATGTTGTATTTGTTATACATTTGCTTTGTTTAAATGGTAATTGTGTGGCTTTGTGTATTTGGTTATGCAGAAAAAGCACCTTTTTTTTCTTATTCACTTATATTAGATAATGTAGTTCATCTATTTCATTTAAGGTTTTCATTAATTGTAACTGGTTGTTTCATGACATTAATGTTGCACATGTACATCAATGTATTTTTAATGTACTTGTGCAGCTGAGTAGATAATGTCAGGTGTGATAGCTGTCATTTAATTCATGTGGATTTGGCATAAAACTTAACATGATAATCTGGACGTGCTGTGGTGGCGTAGGGGACAGCGCGACCCCCATTTGGAGGCCTTGAGTCCTCGACACCGCCGTCGCGGGTTCGATTCCCGGACCCGGCCACATTTGCCGCATGTCTTCTCCTCTCTCTCTCCCCCTTTCCTGTCAGCCTACTGTCATATAGGGGACACTAGAGCCCACAAAAAGACCCCCTGGAGGGGAAAAAAATAAAAATAAACAAAAAACTTAACACGATACTCGTGGATGAGAAATCGATACTTTCTGAGGAAAAAAAAAAAAATCAACACGTATCGTAGAATCGATAAAATTACACGGCCCTACAAGGAACAGAGTTATCATTTCCATATATGAGAGCATTGAAGTCCTGCTAATTCCTGCCCGGCACGTCGGCAAACTGCTGTGAGTGAAAACATCAGCGAAAACGAGCCGCCAGCTCAGCGTGGACGCACTAATGCTGAATGAACGCCTATGGTTTTGTTCAGTGCTGTGACTGTGGAAGATAAAAGATGTTTTGTTCATGTTCTGAACAAGATGAAAAATATATACAAATAGTTTAATAAAATCCATTAAACATAAAAACGGTGATGTGTGTATGTGTTGCGAAACATGAAAGGCGCAAAGTGTGTACATGGCAGGATATGCAGAAAAACACGAAAATACACAGCCTGAGTGAAAACCTAGTTATCTACACTCCCCTACAGCTTTTTTCTCTTTCTTTCTGTTTAATAGTGAGATCATAAAGGAGGAGGTTCAGGCAATTACTGGCAGCCCCGGCTGTCTCCACAGACTCTCTTTCAGCTGTACTGTGAAAATATGGGCCCCTATTTCAAATGTATGCAAATTTGATGCAATATGGAGTTAAACAAACTGACATGAATTAACTAGTGGAGAAAATATTTAGAAATGGAAAAAGAGTACAGTGAGGTCTAAAACCTTTCTGTGTGTTCAGGGCTTCAAAAGTCGGCAGGATATCAGAAAGATTTGATACCATTCCTAAACATTGAGATGACAATATGAATGACGATTTTCCTGATTCTTTTATGTATTCGCTTGTTTTAGAATCACCTCTCTCTGTGAGGATGGACTGTCAGATGTCTCTGTTGTGTACTACAGATTGATTTTGAACATTTCAAATAAAATTTTCAGAAATGCATCATCAGTTAAGCGTCAGTATTTGCAGCGTTAGAATTGATATCCACTTCCAAGTGGAATCCTAATGGACGCCGACTCGTTCTCGGACCCGATTCCTCAGTTGAATCCTTTCCCTTGGGATCCCTGCATGCGTCTTCACTGATCTCTCTCCTTGAAACTTATAAGGAGCAATATACTTGTCTGTGAAGCCGCTTTGATGCAAAGTGATAATGGCATGACGAGTTTCCTCTGAGGCAACTGTTTGACAAAGAAACAATTATTTCATGCTCCGTTCTTTCTGTAAAGCAACAATCTGCTCTGTCAAAGTGATATCGTGTCTTCTCTCCTGATGTTCTTCTAGGCTTTTTATTAACACTGAGTATCCTATCTCTAAATTTTTATCTCCATTTATTTATTTACTCGTCCTATTTTTTTCCATAATGGAATTTAGATTTTCACCGTGACTGCATGAAAGACGTACAGCAGTTTAATATTATAGATAAAGAGCTTTTTAAGACAGCAGTCCCAAAGCTGTGCCAGTGTCTTGGTGAAGTTGAGCGACAGTAAAGCAATATCACATGTTTTACAGGACATGACAGCCTGGACTGGACTCGTGACCTTAACACGCTTTAGAGGAAGACTAATGTAAGAGCAGATCTAACTTGTGTGAAAAACCGGAGTCTTTCAGCGGGCGAGAATCACTCCTGCAGAGTGAACCTTCTTATGAACTGGTCTGCTCAGAAGTTTATTTGCCCTTTTTATTGTGCGTTATTTTATATTTCAAGAACTGGAACAGTGCAACCTTCAAACGTTGCCTGCAAACATAACGGACATTTAATTTCTGATCATTTTTTTTAAACCATCCGGCATGGATATTTAGCCAAGTTTTATCCAAATGTTACAGCCTTGCTGCTGCTGAGATCAATCTGGTGTGTATTGAGAACGACGTGCTTCAGACTGATGTCCCTGGAGTAAACAATCTGCCTGTCTGCTGTGTGCAGAGGTGAAGCCAAAGAACGATTTTAATCCTGCTACCGGATTCAGGCAGGTAGTGCTGTCAGTTCAGCTCCATTCAGTTCAATACAATCTGGTTTTATGGTATCAAATTACAACAAATGCTATATAAATGCACTTTCCCAGACTGTCAGGTCTAATTATTATCCTACTATGTAGGTCACCGTTATATACAACAAGTCAATCTCCTTCCAGTCCAAATAAATCACATGAGAGCGTTTAGATCCAAGTACAGATGGGCCACACAAAACAAAGACGCATCTCTGAAACGACTCAAAACTGACGGACGCATAATGACGTCCCCAAAGTCTGACACGTAGCACAAAACCAGACTTTGTTTGACAATCCTTGACTGAGTTGAATATTTCATAAAATCAGAACAGATGGAAAAGACATTGACCAAAAAAGATGGAACCCATTTCATCCTATGACAGCAATTCCTGCCAACGTGCAGCCGCTGTTGCCGGGCTCAGCAAAGCCTTCCCAAAATAAGTCGAGCCACTTCCATGGTTCACAGCGGGCTTGGTGTGGTTTTCTTTGAAAGCTTGCTTTTTTTTTTTTCTTTCTCTTCTTCTTCTGTGAACATAGTTGATAAGTCAGGCCAAAGAGCTCCAGTTTCGTCTCATCAGTTCAAAGGATTTTCTCCCAGAAGCTTTGGGGCTTGTCAACATGCATTTTAGTTAAATCCCGTCTGTTTTGTGTGTGTGTGTGTGTGGTTTTTTTTTTTCCCCCCCTATCAACCGTGAAGCTCTTCTGGCTCTTCCACCATGGAGCAGACTCGAGCTTCCAAACGAAACAGACAGGAGTTTGTGGTAGCTTGAATGTTTTTTTTTTTTTTTTTTGGTTTCTTTCACTGGTTTTCATCTGATCGTCTTTTGGTCACGTCTTCTGGCTTCCATCTCCCAGGAGCTTCACTGCAGTTCAAAACACCTTCTATGTTTTAACATCGAAAGCTGTGGCCAAAAAAAAAAACCCACACGGCGCAGCTTTGGAGGTGATCTTGTAGCCTTCATCTGTAACATTGACATCTATAATCTTCGTTCTGAGCTCCAGGTTTTTACTTTCTCTGTTCCCTGTGTGGTGAACGCTCTGGCACAAAACTAGCCAGCAGCAGCAGCATGTTCGCTTTAATTGGGCTCCATCAAAAGCCATGATCAATGGCCTCTTTAGATGCACTATTAAATCTGGCCGTGCTCCTCCAGTAGGTGTCTGCTGAATACATAGTGAATCCCTTTTGGTTCATGACGTGCTGAAGGATTTGCGGTACAGGCTAGACGGTAACTTTTAACCAAGTCGTTTGTCAGAGGTTTTAATGAGCAGGAAGGGTCTCTGAGTGTATATTTACATATTTGAAATCCTTTGCAGCTGCGGCTTCACTCAGATTGAAGTTTCCCCGAGAAGCAAATTTTGAGATGTCTTCTGCCGTAAGAGTAATTTTAAGAAGCCGATTTTCAAAAAAGAGCTACAAGAAACAGGGTTTTAAAAGAGCATAAGATATCAGGCAGTGGCCTGTTTACAGAGGCGGAAACTAAGTTTAAAGTGCTCCACGTTACTCTGTTAATGTCATTTGATTGCCTCTCCGAGTCGTCTGAGGACAAACCTAGCGGCAAATAGGAAGCATCTTTCATTAACTGTGCGTGAATGTTGGTAGATAAAAATATTTGGTTTACTCCAATTTATTTAGGCCAAGGTTCATAGCATTAAACAGTTTTATATTTTGAGCAAGGACAGTTTGGTTTAAACCCAACGCTGTCCAAACACTCACAAGGTTCTGCACCTGAAATTCTTTTCAAGTTTGTTTCTCAAAGAAACTACGGTATTCCTGTCTAAACCCTTTAAAAAGATGCTAAAGGAGTATCAGCTAAAAATTGCGTGTAATTTACAGTTGTTTTTATTTACATTTCATTCATAAGATGCATGCCAAAAAGTATTTTTGCTCCTCTTCATAATCAGGAGGAAAACCTTTGTTGGCGTCTAACGACCTTACAAACTGTGAGCGGCTTTTTGCATTATTCCACCTGTATTTTGATGATGTTTTGTGTTGATGAATTTCAACTTACGGGTTGCAAAGCCTGTTTGCTGTTACCTTTAATCGCTCCACAGATTCTTCATCAAATTCAAAGACTGTTGGTGCTGTTGGTGAGTGAGGACTGCACAGTACAACAAAAACCTTTCATAGTGCGTGCAAAATCAATATCACAAAGAACTCCATGAACAACAACAACATACAGCAGGTACTGTATGTTGTTGTTGTTCTTAATGATGTCTGTAGAGTATTTGGTGACAAAATGTTTTACAGGCTCATGAAAATGTAAGTGTGTGCATGAATGACTGAATGTAGCGTGGAGCTTTCTGGACTAGATGAAGGGCTGGACAGGTACAGGCCGTCTCGCAAGGATGTCAAACATATTTTTTTTTGCTAAGCTGGTACGTTTTTCACTGTCAAAGCAGAAGACATGGCCAGATGCTGCGTGTTTTTTGTTGTTGTTTTTTTTTTTTTTTTAAAACATTTTCTTACATTTTTCCAGTGTCAGTATAATCCAGCAGCTGTCTCAGGACTAAATTTGTAGTGAATTCAAATGTACTGTAAAAAAATTCAAAAACTTTGTGTACTGGTCTGGATGATGAGTCTGCTGGTTCCTCCCCGACTTTTATTAGAAGCATGAAGGCAGGTAGTCCAAGCTCAGACGGTGACCAGCTCCAGGCTGGAGGGAGGGAACTTCGCTGTCAGGAAGTTGCACCTAATGATGCCCTTCGTTATCAATACACATCATGTGGGCACTTTTCTCAACAACATGCACTGAGATCGCCGTCTTCTCTCTGTGCCTGCTGGTGTGTGAGTATAGAGACGGCCAGTTATCTGCTGCTGTCCCGTCCAGTCGGACCCGGCTGGTTGTGTTTATCTAACCCACGTATTCCTGTCGTCTTAAACTGGAACTTAGAAAAGTATTCATACCCTCCACAGGCCTCTGGCTTCACCTTCTGAATAATACATTTTCTCCCTCAACAGGTGGAAAATTTAAAGCTGCAGTATGTAACTTTTACAAAAATGTCTTCTCCATATTTGTTAAAATTGTCACAGTGTTGCGACGGTAACACAAATCAGATAGTCTGTTTTATACTGTCGCAACATAATAATGACTTTAACAAGTATGTAAAAAGTATTTTTGAAGTCACATGCGGCACCTTTAATGCTGTATACTTAAACATTTATGTACAGCAAGCCAAAAGTCAACGAGGTGCTTTTCTGATATCATTCAATCAACCGACATTAATTTAAAGGGTTTTCAACCTTCAAACAACATTACTGGGAAAAGGGCTTTTCGTTTTAGGGGGAGTGATTCTATGAAATATCCAGTGATTTTCAAATAAAATGCTATTGTGTCTTTCTTCGACTGAAGTGTTAAAGAAACACTTCTGTTGTTTAATAACACGTGTACCTCTTGGTACCACTTGAGCCCAATTAAAACCTAAAAATAGAGATGAGTAACACTCAACACATAGAACAAGAGATGAGAAGCAGCTTTTCAAGAGTAATTCATGTCTGAAGCCTTGGGCTTTTTTCTCTTCTCATGTATTTAGGGTAACAACAACGTTCTTCTGAAACATCCGAGGAATGTTCCAGAAGAACGGCACGTCTCAGGAGAAATGAAAACAGAAGAGGGCGACTCCATGGTTTGCGCGTCTGTAGCGTTGTTGTCATACACCAGTGATTAAAGAACATTATTAGGCATAAATATTTTGTAAACGTGAATTCCACTTGAATGTTGTGGGTTATGCATTATTCAGATTCAGCTTTTTCCCACTTAGCAGTCGGAAGCAGCAACATGCAAACGCATTCAGGTGCCATGCTTGTCAAATGCAATAAAGCTCCCTGTCATTTGTACAGAAAAATCCCAATCAGCGTTCTCTAGCTAAGACCAGAATCAAGCTTTTTATTTTATTTTTTAAATAGGCTTAATAATTCAGGATAGCTGAGACAACAGAAACAAACACAAAAAATGGGGAAAGTTGTATTTGGGATTTTCTGCATCTAAGCAGAATAATAATATATATTGTAAGTATCCATTTCTTTCATTTGCTGTTAAAAATTTTACGTACAGGAAGGGTTTTGCTTGCAGATGGAGATTTCTCCCTCAACTTTCACAGCATAATCAGTTGCCTGTGAATAAACTGGCAGCCAAACTAAAGATAAAGTTGCTTCTTATTGCTTCAGTCACAAAAAAAAGAAAAAAAAAGATCAGTCAATGACTCTAATAGTCGAGTTTAAACTCTATCAGATTCAACTGAAATTATAATCCTTGTTTAAATTGATAATTGTTTACTTTCAACAGTCTCGTCTCTTTATTGTCGTTTCTCTTGGCTGCGCCGTTTTCTGTTCGCGTCTCTGTCCACTATTAATGTTTCGTCCAATCAGATTTCAGTCTCTGTGTGTCGCCGGGGTCAATCTAATCTGCCCAGCGCCTTCAGAATCAGTGGAGGAGGCACAAGATCAGCAAATAATATGGCAGCTGAAAAGTTTTGCTTTACCCTAACAGCTTTCAAAGTCGTCTCACAGAGCTAACTAGAAGCCCCACGATGATGTCAGAGGTTTTTTTTTTTTTTGCCCTCTGGCAAAAAAGTGACTTTATCAGCCCACAGCTTTGCTAGCTACACACAACTTCAGCTGTGCACATTAAGACTTATGAATTTACAGTATTTCATAGCTACAATGAAATGGGTCTCAGGAAAGGTTTTAAAAAAATTTCAAGGGTGACTTTTTCCGTGGAAGGTGACATTGTAAACGAGGACCACCGCCTGGAAAAGTGTTAGTAGTTCTGGGCGGTACCACATCTGAGGAGCATTGCAAATTATATTGGTGGGAAAACCTGCTACTTGCAAACCATCAACTTTGTGTTTGGAATAACAGCAGCAGGTCGACATCAAGACGGTTCGTGTTGTAGGAAATCCCTCAACATGAAGCAGAACAATAATATAGCTGCCTGTGAAGTTTCCTACGGGAAACTTAACTCAGGACATCTGTGATGAACTTAAATTCATGTGGTTATGATAAACTTATATGTAAACACTAATGCACCTTGATTTAAAAATTACAGTATGGAAATCGGTTTATTTTAGCTCAATTTCTTCACATAGACTGGATGTTACAGTGGCTTTAGAGATTTCTTTTCTTTTTTGGTAAAACCCATGCTGTGCAACAGGGGAAATTGCTATTGCGGAAACATGACCCTTGTTTATACCCACTGCCCCTTTGTCTCTGTTGCAGTGCAATGCAAGATTGTAGAAAGTAGCCCGACTTCATCTGAAAGATTGACTGTGCGACACTTCGCTTACCTTTCTCCATCCCATTCCAGTTGCCAGCCATTTATTTCTTGTATACCCCCAGAGCAGACTAAATGTGTGCTTCACTTAGCGGAGCGACCACAGGAGGAGAACATTGTCTCTTTCCCCCATCAAGCCGCAGAAGACGAAAGACACTCTTCATTTTCGATCCTTCTTCGCTCCTCCGCTAACTCTGTGTTGTGGTCAGACTTGGGAATGGAGGGAGAGGAGATCAGTGGAGGAGGAAGGTGCAGAATACAGATCAGCAGCAGAGAGAACTCATGCCCAGATTATTCAGCATGCCTAATTGACCTCTGGCTCAGAAACGCCGAGTGCTGCTGCACGCTCTGCCCTTCCCCAGGACCCGCCACCTCCGACCCCCCGCCCGCCATAATATTATTATACTTGTTTTGTACGTGCCGTTGCAAATTGGAACTCTTGGGAGCCATCTGTGGTTTTTGTAGACTCGCTCCCTCTGTAGTCTTAGAATGGTAAGACGAAATAAACAAAGTCAGTTCTTGATCTTTCCAGCAGAGGCAGAACCACTCAGTCCCCAAACATGCTTTACATGCTTAGTGGAGGTAAGAGATAACATGCTTTACTTGGATTAGGCTTCAGCTGTTGTTTCTGATGTGTTTAATAAGCCAGGATGTGTTTCCATTGAATCTCACTGGTTTAAATGAATTATTAGATTCATTCAATTTTATGCTCAATGAAAAGATAGAAAGCTAAGCAGTGTTTCACCAAGGTTATTACACTCTCTGGCACTGCGGAGGGGTTTCCCCGGCAGATCTAGAAAAATGTGCACTCATTAAGTAGCTGCTCAGTCTAACAAGATAAGTGCGGCGAGATTTTGTTTAAAGCTGTTTGGGGGGGAAAAAAGTGACAGCAGTAATACCAGGCATTTAGTACAAGTTTTGTTTTGGTATTAGAAGAACTCGATGTACATACTGTCCCACATAATCGTCTGTTTTTGGACTCACCAACTCTCTCACACACACACACACACACACACAAACTCCACACTAGCCTTACAGTTTATTTGTCAGGTCAGAGGCAGTTTTTCCTCAGATACACTGTTCTCACTGAAACTTCATGTGCGGCAGTGATGCACAAATTTTACAAATGTCTCCTTGAATGTGAAAAAAGAAAAAAAAAAAAGACGTTCTGTCTGAGAAGTTGCTGCATTTTTGCTCATTGGTTGTGTGCTGTTGTATTTACATTTGGCTCACAAATGGCATGTGGCTGTAATACAAGTATCAGTAGAGGCTAATGCACTAGTAGCACTAGTAGCACTCACTCTTCAGCTTTGAATACACCACTGAGTTCAGGTTTCTCAGTTTGTGCAAGAATCCAAGGCTTCTTATTCAAGCGGGATGGTTTATCTACACTAGATGTGAAAGGAAAGTCATCTTCGCAATGTTTACAGAAATCCAAACATAAACAAGAAGGTTTTGACCTGCAGTTCAGTCTAGTCAGAAAAGAGAAAACCAGTTTAGAAATTTGCAGTAACATGTTGACCTACCGCCTGGTTTCTCACATTATGTCAGCAGCAGCAGGTTGCCACTGTTTGCGCTTTTCCTTCAGCGCAAATATTAACCGAGTCAGAAATCAAACTGTGGCCTGGAATGATCTCACTGGCATCTATTGCAAATGTTTTCTGACTAAAGTGTCTTCAGTGCCATTGAAGAGGAATCTGTCTCGCCATTTCTAACACTCAGTTGATCTTTGACGGACAATGTGCAGATCGTCGTTTGGTGGAGGTCACCTTTTAAACCTCCGTGTGAGTCTGTAGTAAAAACAAGAAGCTCCTGAGCAACAGTATACTCAGCCCCTGAGTGTGTATCATAAAGTCCCTTTTCTTTAGTTAAAACCTCATTTTCTAACAGAGAATTAACTAAACAAACCTTCACCTCACCAAACACACACACACACACACACACACCGACAATCATGTAATCCAAACGGTTGAAAGTCATAAAAGCACAGCTCATCATGTTAATGTGGCCTGCCCACTTGGATGTTTTGCATCAGGTCAATCACGCAATCAAGATTCCATATTAAGATTTACTCTTTGTAAAGCAACTCTGTCTCTAGCCTGTGTAGGCAATCACCTCTTCCATATTGCAGACGTGGAATACCAAGACGGGATGGTTGCAAAGAAAAAAAAACAAACTAAAAAAAGGAGAGTGTTTCTGACTGAGAAGTCAATCGACCACAATAGTGCAGAGAGAAACATTTGTCTGTGCCAGGGCTAATGGATACAGCTTTTTTTTTTTTTTTATAGCTGGTAGGTATAGAAACTGCTACAGAGGCTGGACACGTTCCCATTTCAATTATAGCAGAGATCTACAGTGTTGAACAATGGAGACGGTAATAACCAAGGTTGTTTCTAATTCACAAAACAGTTTCTAGATCGTTTCCTTTGACAAAACTAGAGCTGTATGAATAGATGATATCAAAGTAACGCCACCTTCAAAAAAAAAAACCAATTTTACCTTCACCTTTCCTTTCTCAGCAGACCTGGATTCAGCTCCTCTGAGCTCTGGGTTCTACAGCACCAGCCTGTAATACACCACCTGGCTTTCCCTGTCAAAGAGACTGAGTGTCTGCAAAAGGGTCTGAACAATTCTCCTTCCTGGCTAGGAGACTTTTCTCAGAAAGCTCAGAAAGAAATCTTTTCATGCGGACCAAATTCTTCTAATGACCACTTGGTTATTTTTTTTTTTCCTTCTGCCCACACATTGTATAAATTAAACAGAAATAATAAAGTGAAAAGAATTAAATGGCCATTCATAGCTAATAACACCGCCTCTTTTCAAAAATGTTATGGCTGTTTTAAATGACTGAAAGTTGCTTGATCTGCATGAGAATGCTTTTGATGACTGTGAAAGTCTTGTGCTCAGATGGTGTAAACACACATATATAAATAAAACAGTTCTCCTGAGATGCACCTGCTTGTTACTGCAACAAAGACCAGTTTGTCTGAATTTCTTATGGAGTTTAATTACTGGGGTTATTTAATTATTACCATGATTAACTTTACTTTCTGTAATTTTTCAAAAATAAAAGCTCTAATAAAAATATAGTGCAGTGTGAACTTTAAATAACATGCTTTATGAATGGATACTGATTGGTTTGTGTGTCTGGACTGCATGGTGCAATCTGTCCGTGTAACTCTGGTAACATTTAGAGCATAATGAAAGACGCATATATATATATATATATATATATATATATATATATATATATATATATATATATATATATATATATATATATATATATATATATATATTTTATTGCTCTGTTTTTAAGTTTATTCAGATAATCTGACTAAGAAGCGGTGTTCTCATTTTCAAACCAAAACTTTGCTGTTGAGAACCGACGCAGTGACATGCTTTGTGTTTGTGAGAAAGTCGATATGTTTGTACATCACATCATATACCAGTCAGACCTTACAGACAGAAGAGGACGGACGGACGGACGGATGAGCATTCAAAGTGCTATTTTGTTACTTTTTTCCCTCAAACTCTTTCCATGTTTCATAAGCTTGAAGCCCATGCAGATACATTACTCACTACATCTAAATAGATTTTATTTCTATTTATAAAGGTGCTGTTCCACTACAAATCACAATACACACTGACACAAGCAGAGACACTTCTTCACATTGACTAGTTGCATAGATGAATGTCTGTAGAGTATATAAATTTGAGTTTTTTCTGCCTGCAGGTTGGCTCATAACCACGTTGTTTTTGCTCCAAGGTTGAATCTTAGCACTACATTGTTTGCCTTTGGTTTGTCATTCAAGACAAACGTTTGATAAATGTCAAGTTTCAGAAGCAGACTGGTGATACTTAAACAACCCCTTCAACAGGGTTTTATAATTGACACCTTTTCAGATTTATGAAAAAGTCCAGGTCCATCCCATCTTTGGCCCTTATTTCTATAGGTGGGGGGCAAAGTGGATTTCTAGCATTTAGAACTGAGCTTCTTCTGTAGCACACTTTGAAATGAAGACTTAGGAGAGCACAGCCATTCACAACAAACTTTGTGTCAATAAAATACTTTTAGAAGTAATCTCTAGTTTCAGAGGTTTCAATTTGTATTGCATATCCATTAATATGCATAATGTCAAACCTGATTGTCTACTTAAAGCAAAAAGCATTTGTGTGGTTCCTTAAGAAGCCTTTGTTCTGTCCACATGGTCGTCTTGTAGGCTGCATACATATTTTCTCTCTCTCTTCAGCGCGGCTCTCTGTGACTTGACTGGTGTGTCAGGATTCCCATGTAATTTTTATTTTATTTTGAAAATATTTTTGAAAAATGTCAACTTCATCCTCCGCTTCGGCTTCTGTCCAGCAAAAGACGCTTTACACGTCTGCGGTCCAACCATCTTTCTCTAATGCAGTTACGTCAACTGAGCCGCTTGCACAATTAAACGAGGAGGTTCTGCTTCTGGCACAAGTCATGTTGGCTGTTTGGCAGAGCACACATGTACGTCGTAAACCCGCCTGGCGCTGGAGGACGCGGTGAAGTGAGTTGCTGTAGGTAACCAGGGAAACCTGAAGTTGAATATGAACAATATGCCTATTCTCCTGGGAGGTAATGTTTTATCGTAAATGTGTGTGTGGGGTCCATGCGACTACTGTTCAGATGTGAGGGGGACACACGCGTCTCTTTCAACTATCGCATGGTGTGGTTTGATGAAAACCTACATTTTAAATTATTATGAAATACTTATTTGTAAGGAAAAATAAAAAGTAAAAGAAAGCAACGTTTCTGCTTTTCCCTGTTTAATTGTCATGAGCAGAAATCCAAAAACTGTTCTGTTTGATTTATCGTACAGCACGTGGGGCCAAGTTAAATCATGTTTGTTTACTGACAGGAAAGATGTGAGAACTGATTGTGCATCAGATCCTGAATGTCCCACTTCTCAGGTGACTTTTTTTTAAATCATAAACTAAATACCTGCTACAGAGGGACGGACGCTCATCTGTCTCTAGGCAAACCGGTTACATCATTAAATTAACAAGCTTCTAGATTTACACACTTTCTCAGTTTCAAGAGGAATGTATGACACACTGTTGGATTATTCTTATTTTTACCGCTGAATTTTCATCCTCAAAGTCAGTGAAGATTCAGCCTGACAAAATTTCCTCTAACGTGGGAGAGGTTACATACATCGTGTTTGATCCACCTGTTGTTTTTCTTTTTGTCTTTCAAGAAAAGTTTCTTATGTCTCCTCTGTTAAGTTTGTTTATGTGGAGACAAAAGCGAAAGTTGGAAAATATCAGGCCGTACAATAAAAAACTCAGTGCAAGATAAAACTGCCAGCAGTGATTTATGAGGAATTTGGATCTGTTTATGAGCTGCACATTCAAACTTAAGGTGAACACCAAATACTGAGTGCTAATTATCGGCAATGTAATGCATATTAATTGGAAAACAGTGAAAGGTTAGCTTGCTCAAATGTAAGATTACAGCAGAGCAATTTGTGTAACACTAAATCATAATTTCAATACTGTAATAAGAGGGAAACCTTTTTCTCATTGATGTAAACATGAAGCACTTTTACCGTATCGGACCGTAAAAACCTGATCTGGCGTACAGCATCCTGAAGAAATGATCCTTCCAGCATTAACAACCTTTTATTTTGAATCTACTTTGTTTTATGACTTTGATTTACTTTGTCATTGGACAGGAGAGTCCAATGACAAAAGCTGGTCTGGAGACTGAAAGTCCAAGGAGAAGTTTTGGTTACATTGCAGAAGGAACCGTTTAGCCTCTGCTGAATGAGTAAAAGCAACACTCCAGGTGTGTGCTTACTCAAAAAGGATGAATTTACTTAATACCTGTATTTAAAAAAAACCAAAAAGTGCCAAAAAAGTTTTAAAGTCACATATTTGACCTGTATTTAAAAAAAACCAAAAAGTGCCAAAAAAGTTTTAAAGTCACATACCATTTGTTTCTCCGTAATATTTTACTTTAAAGCTTTGATTTAAAAAAGGACAAATTAGTATATGAGCCTATTATGGACTTAGATTTACTGCAATTGATTTTTTTTCATTGATGTTTTTTGATATGTGACTATTATGGGCTTTCACAAATGAAACATTGCTTTAAAGTGGACACATGATGGATGATTTGACTTTATTTTTGCCTAAGCACACAGAAAATGTTTTTTTTTTTCTGTGTGAGAACGTGCATCTGTGTGTGTAGAGAGAGAGATTGAGACACACCTTGTTGTTTGGGACAGTATTTCAGATTTGTCTCTCAAGCATACTGTATTATTCAAAAACTCAGTGAATTAATGAGAAACTAATTTCTGTTGTCGTTTATCTATTGAAAGTGAATTTCATGTGCATTATCTTGATGTATTGGAGAAAATTCATATCCATTATGTTTTTGTTGTTTTTTTAAACCTTGATTTATGTGTGCACTGTTTGTAACAGACGGACACTCAGCCGAGCTGCTGCCTCACAAGAACCATAAGTTTAGGTACCTCCAGACAAGCTTAGGTGTGCAACTCAGTTTGAAACGTTTATCTCTTTGCTAAGTAAGGTAAAGCAAACTTGTTAGTTCAAACATTATCACTCCAGTCAGGCTTGGACAAGCCTTGATACAAACCCATGACAATAGCACCACTCTTTGGAAAGTTCTCAATGATGGCCAAAATTGGCCATAACTCCATATTTGAGCTTCTGAAGAGCGCCAACCCATCAATGTTCATACGGAGATGTAAAGTGTCAGCTGAAGGATGAGTCGTTTAACATCTGTGAAGTTTTAGCTATTGCCACTCCAAAACGATAGAAGATACTATCTCCCATTTCTTTCACTTGAGAGATTTTAGGACTTCTTGAATCCTCGGGTAACTATAGCACTATAGTGCGCCAAAATATGCAGTATGTGCAGCATTTTGATTTGCTGCTTATATAATGAGGCAGAGGGTTTGCTAGCATAAAAATCTGCTAGCAAAATTTTAAGTTCAATTGTAGGATCAGTTTCTTCTCAGGTGCTGTCCATATCGACTTCAATGCTACTGGCAGTATATTTTGTTCCAGTTGTTGTTGTTCATTTTCATCTTCAAATTCTGTATCAGACTCTTTTTCATTTTCACTCAGACCAGCTTCACAGCTCCTCTCCTCTCTGGGTATCTGGTTGTCCACTTCAGAATCAGAGAATGCACCACTTTTGACCTTGAAGTCTTTCAAAAACTTTAACTCTGAACTCTAGTCCTTCCTGTGGCTCTTATCCACCTCTTCCTCATTGTATAAGCTCATAGTTTCTCATGGTTTTTTACTGGTTTCTCCCCTTATTATCTAAATGTTTTGTTTCCGTTGCCTTACCTGCATTCCATGTTTTGCTACGCTGTAATTTTCTGCGTACGCTCTCCTTTCTGTTGATCTTTAGTTTTTGTGTTTAACTGCAACATGACGTTAATATTGTCAGATTTCTTCATATTGGATCTTTTCTACTGCTCTAAAGAGTGCCTCAGTTAAACCCCATAAAAAAGACACGTAACCTACATCCCTGTGCGATTAATGACTACAAGCTAGATTATTTTTATAATTTTCTGAAAACATGTTTTCTTTAGACAAACTGCTGTTAAAAAACAGCTGCTAGAGGTTGAAGTTCCTGTGACATTTTATATTCATAAAGGTTTATTAATTTGCAGAGCGAAAACATTAACAATATTTAGCTAACCTTGTAAAGCCTTAGTTACATTTTCCATTAGGATTCAGTGAAACGGTCGAGCTGCTTTTATCACTTTGTTAAAATGCCGATGTTTGGCATTTTCTTGTCACATTTTTATTAATCCTGTTTTTGCTCTGTAATAAAAATAAGTATTCCAACTGTTCTTTTTAGGGCTTTGCGACTAATTACATTTGCATTTTCAACTGGATTTTGGCCCCTAGTAGTCATAAATCAACATAATTTGCAAAAAAAATTATTTTCCCTCTTTTTTTTTTTTTCCCCACTTGTAGTTGCCTCCATCAGAGGTCCACTACATAACTGTGAATAAGTTGATGTTGGCTCTAATATTTATGGTACTTTTCATAACAAACCAACCTATAATTGAAAAGAAACGGGACCAAGCTAAAGCCTTTTGGCTGCTGCCATTTTCTGTCTGTCTGGGTGACTGCAGGTCTCATTGATAAAGGATTGTGTCGGATTCCTAGTAACAGTGGCGATACGCCCAATAAAGAAAAATGGCATACGCCAAAAAAAAAAAAAAAAAAAAAAAATCAGATTTATAAAACAGCACACAGCAGCCCACAATTTTCCTTTTATATATTACAGACGTACCTCAAAGGTCCGACCTCAGGTCCACATTCAACCATAAATAGCCGATGTCAGTTTATTTAAATGAGCCAGCTGATCAATGTTATTTCATGATTAACGGGAGACAAAAAGGGAAATGAAACACAATTTCACAGAGGCAGAAGGCGATGTGATGGAGGTGGCGGGTTGGAGACGTGAGTTTCAGTTGCCGCGGTGATGTGAAATAATGTTTCTAGGAGCCACGCTCCGTCGTTGAGCGCTCGCGGCGCCAGTGGATCCGTCGCGCAGCATTACGGACGGGATGTTAACAGGAATCAATGTGAATGTTGATCACCTTGTCATAATTTATGCTTAAAAATTATAGACCTAAAATAAAACTGGAGGATGAAATTTGACGGTGACAAAACGTTTAAATATCCTGTAGACGTTTGTTTAGGATTGAGGCTGCATTTTAAACCTTTTATTTGGAAGGTTTTCATGCTCAAGCATATATCAAAATGCATTTTTAAATGCTTATGATGAAGGTGATCTATGGTTTAAGTTCAATATGTAATGAAATGTGTGAGGGGATCATGATGAAGTGGTTCAACATCTGTGTCATTATTTTCACCGTTTCCAGAACAAGCATTCGTGGAACAGTGATGGTGTAAGGGATCACTCTCACGTCGTAGTTATCGATTGTAAAAGTTCTACTATTTTGTTGCTTTTTAAGTAAAAAAATAAATAAATAAAAAAATCAGTCCAGTAAACACAGCGTTTTTCCAACTTCCTGAGTTATTTTAATACATAATTAACCAGAGTAATTATATTTTTATTTTGCCTATATTCTAGCAACACAGATTCCTTGGTTATTTCTAATGCCGGGTTTTTCTAATATAGATTTTTTTCCCCCATTTCTACAGACGCACTGAACCAGAAGACTTTTAAAAAGATTAATAATTCCTCCCACACATATCAGGTTCACCAGGCTGCTCTCTTTTGGCAAATATTTAATGTCGTTCTTTTTGTGAATGTTCATATTGAAACCAAACATCTGACTCCTGAAGCACTGGCTTTATGCATCCAAACAAACTCAAACCTGTTTTAAATACATGCAACATTAAAGCCATGTAAAAAACAAAGAAGTACCCTTTATTTTGTCTGACTGTGACCAAATTGGTTCAAGACGGGGTTTTTTTGGCTGTTTTTGGTCCATTTGAACATTATTTTTTTTTCCATTTCAGCCCTTTGTGACGGCGCTGAAATGGGAAAAGCTGTGGAGCGAATTATCATCTGACCTCCTCCTCTGTCAGAGCTGTGCAGCAGGTTAAAGGTTACGCTGAGAGAGCACAGTCACCTGACCAGCGGCGCTTCCTGAAGTATGGAATCAATGTCTCTGCACCAACTGCTTTTTGTTTTTCCAGGGACCTGTAAAATACTCGAATCAGAACAGAAAATCTGTTCTCAGCACGTCGTTGAAGTATCCTTCTGGGGGTTTTAGCTCTGGGAATTCATTGTACGTTATTGGCACTGGGCTTTGCTTTGAAGCTGTTGGCACCAGTGATGCTACGTATCGGCTATATATTGGTTCATTTGATGTAAAAGTTTAAAACTGCTTCAATTTTATTAGAATACTTTAGCATCGTTGCTCTGTTGGGGATTCAAGCAGAGTTTCCAAACTGAAACAACTGAAAGACATCAGCTATCCCAAACTAAAGTTTTTTTTGTTTTTCCCTTTTCCACTGAAAATCGGATTTAAAAAACAAGCAGCATTCAAGCCAACTGAACATTTTCACATTTTGACATGTTAATGCACATCTCTAATTTTTGGTAGGGAGGGTTTGTGTGGTAGACCAGCAAAAATGAGTAATTTACCCTTTAATCGTCCATCCGTCTGTCCAACCTTCCCTCTCTCCCATGAGTTGAGAACTGAGTGAGCCATTCGTTTTGAAACAAATTGAAGTCCTGCTCAAGAGCACATCGGTACATTTCAATAGCAAGTTTTGGGTTTGTTACTCAACAGCGATGCCAACTTCTACTGTCAGTGCGTTCGTCAAGCAGCTGACAGGTAACTTCTGTTCTCCTGTGTTTCCTTTCTGATGCCACCCTGGGTAACGTCCATCGATTGTCTATAAATCCTTTATCCACGCAGGGGGGAAGATGGTGCAGAAAGGAGGCGCCTACTTCCGCAGACTAAAAGAATGCACATTTTTCCAAATTAAATACAAACGCAAAGAAATGTGAAAAGCAGGCCTTCTTTTGTATTCAGGCCCCTTGATTTAATTCTCAGCAGAATCCCCTTTTCCTGTTATTCCTGCGAACGACTAGAGACTGAAGAAACGGCTCACGGCCAGTTAGTGGTGCAACAGGGTTTCTGTGAGATTTGGGACCGGACTTTAATTTGGCAATTCCATCTCATGAATATGCTTTGATTTAAAGGATTTCACTAGGGCCTGGGCTGTACGTTTAGGTCTTTGTCCTGCTGAATGCTGAATCAATCCGTCCGCTGCCTCTGACAGTTGATTGTCTTGTATTTAACTCTCGTCAGCTTTTCAGACCAGGAACGAGGATACTGGACCAAGAAACGAGGATTTTTTGACCAGGAACGAGGACTCACTGGAAACGTAGAACCATCTGGCAGCGATCTCAGGATCCGGCTTCTATTAAAACGCCTCCTAATGGATAGATGAGCTCCAGCTGGCCGCTTCTGTCCGACACGCCCTGCAGGAGAGAGGGTGGAAGACAACACACACTCGCAGCACCGCTAAATGGACATGACAGTATGACAGTACCCTCCCCCTTAATGGACGCCTCTTGGCGGACAACTAGAGGTAGAAGCAGATGACCTCTCAAATGAAGAGATGAGATCAGGGTCCAAAATAAAGGAACGGGGAATCCAGGACCGATGTTCTGGTCCATACCCCTCCCAGTCCACCAGATATTGAAGGCCGCGCCCACGAGGGCGGACCGCCAGAATGCGCTGGACAGAAAAGGCAGGATGGCCATCCACTAGCCGGGAGGGCGGAGGGGGGTCCGGTGGAGGGCACAAGGGACTGGAATGAACAGGCTTGATCTGAGAAACATGAAAAACTGGGTGAACCCGGAGGTGAGAAGGGAGTTTGAGGCGCACTGTAGAGGGGCTAATGACCGAAATAATGGTAAAAGGGCCAAGGAACCTAGGGGAGAGTTTCTTAGAGGTGGACTTAAGGGGAAAATCCCTTGAAGAGAGCCAAACCTCTTGACCCGGGGTGTACTGGGGAGCTGGCATACGTCGTCTGTCTGCTATCCTTTTATTCTGAAAGGAGGTACGTTGCAGGGCAGCTTTAGTTTGCCCCCACACTCTCTGACACTTTCTGAGGTGGGTTTTAACAGAAAGGGTGGATGATTCTGGAAAAGAGGACGGTAGGAGAGGTGGCTGGTAGCCAATAGAGGCTTCAAATGGGGAAAAGCCTGTAGCGGCCGAGACATGCGTGTTGTGTGCATACTCCACCCAAGGTAGGTGGGTGCTCCAAGAACCAGGATTAGATGCACAAACACAACGCAGGGTATTCTCCAGCTCCTGATTAAGTCTCTCACATTGCCCGTTGGTCTGAGGGTGGAAGCCGGAAGATAGACAGGGCTTGGCCCCTAGCGCGGAGCAAAAATCCTTCCACACACGTGAGACAAACTGAGGCCCTCTATCAGAGACAATCTCAGATGGGATGCCGTGCAGGCGGAAGACATGCTGCAAAAGGAGTCTGGCTGTCTCGGGGGCCGACGGGAGCCTGGCCAATGCCACTAGGTGGCAGGCCTTGGAGAACCTGTCAATGATGGTGAGAATGACTGATTTATTATGGGAGGGGGGAAGACCAGTAATGAAATCCAGGGCAATGTGAGACCAGGGACGTGAAGGGACGAGAGGCTGAAGCAGGGGCAGGACGGTGGGGACGATTTACCCCTAGCACAGGTGCTGCAGGCCCTGACATATTCCTGCACATCCTGGTTAAGGGATGGCCACCAGAAATAGCGTCGGAGGAGACCAATAGTGCGGCTAACCCCAGAGTGACAGGAGAACCTAGATGCGTGACCCCAATGGATCACTTGACCCCGCACAGAGGTGGGGACAAAGGTTCGATTGGGGGGACCTCCTCCAGGGTCCGGTTCACCTGCTTGGGCTGCTTTAAGGGAACTCTCCAGCTCCCATGTGATGGCACCGACCGTACAGGTGGGCGGGAGGATACTCTCGGAGGAGCCGTCCAAGCTGTCAGGGGAATGCTGTCTGGAGAGGGCGTCTGGTTTTGAATTTTTGGACCCAGGGCGGTATGTGATTGTCAGGTTGAAACGAGAAAAGAACAGCGTCCAGCGGGCCTGTCTAGGGTTCAGACGCTTAGCAGACTGCAGGTAGGCTAAGTTTTTATGGTCTGTCCAGACCATGATGGGCTGCTCTGTGCCTTCAAGCCAGTGTCGCCATTCCTCCAAAGCCAATTTGATGGCTAGGAGCTCCTTGTCGCCAATGTTATAATTGCGTTCGGGAGGAGTGAAACGTTTAGAGAAAAAGGCGCATGGGTGAAGCTTATTATCGAGGTGAGAACGTTGGGACAGAACAGCCCCCACCCCGGTGTCGGATGCATCCACCTCTAATACAAACTGAGTTGATGGGTCTGGGTGAATCAGAATGGGTGCGTTAACAAACCTCTTCTTGAGCTCTGAGAAGGCCCGGTCAGCGTCTTGGGTCCAGGAAAAAGGTCTCTTGATAGAGGTAAGAGCCGTGAGGGGGGCGGCCACCAAACTGAAGCCTCTGATAAACCGCCTGTAGAAGTTTGAGAAACCTAGGAAGCGCTGCAGCTGCTTCCTGGAAGTAGGAACTGGCCACTCCTGGACAGCCTGAGTCTTCTCAGGGCTGGGCCTCACCTGTCCTCCCTCAAACACAAAACCCAGAAAAGTCAAGGATGGTTTATGAAACTCACATTTTTCTGCTTTCACAAACAGGTTGTTCTCCAGTAAACGTTGAAGAACCTTCCTTACGTGGGTCCGGTGGTCGGTGAGACTGTTGGAGAAGATTAAAATGTCATCCAAATAGACAAACACAAAAACATTCAGGTAATCCCGAAGGACATCATTTACTAGGGCCTGGAAAACTGCTGGAGCGTTGCAAAGTCCAAAAGGCATAACCAAGTATTCAAAATGTCCAATATGGGTCTTGAAAGCAGTCTTCCATTCGTCTCCCTCTCTTATTCGCACTAAGTGGTAAGCATTGCGCAGATCTAATTTGGAGAAAATGGTGGCCCTTTGGACTGACTCAAAGGATGAAGAGATGAGAGGGAGAGAGTATTTGTTCTTGATGGTAATTTGATTAAGCCCCCGATAATCAATGCAGGGACGGAGTGACTTGTCTTTCTTTTGGACAAAGAAAAACCCCGCCCCCATGGGGGAAGAGGATGGACGGATTATGCCTGCGGAAACAGACTCAGAAATGTATCTCTCCATGGCTTCACGTTCAGGTCTTGACAGATTGTAAAGTCTGCCTGAAGGCAGGGGGGCTCCAGGGAGCAATTCAATGGCACAATCATAAGGGCGATGTGCAGGGAGAGATAGAGCAAGTGTCTTACTGAAAACTCTTTTAAGATCATGATACTCGGTGGGAACTGATGATAAGTCTGGGGGTTCAGGTTCTGCAGTAAGACTGGGGGGCCCCCTGGGGACGGCAGATTGTAAACAGCAGTTATGACAGTGTTCGCTCCACGATTCAATGAGACCAATTGACCAGTTAATGTGCGGGTTGTGAGTCTGTAACCAAGGGTAACCAAGAACCAGGGGGGCGGACTTGGTCGGAAACACAAAAAAAGAAATCTGTTCATGGTGATTTCCTGACACCACTAACGAGACTGGGTCAGTGCGGCAGGTTATGGTGGTTAATGGACCTCCGTCCAACGCTGACACTGGAATGGGAGCAGAGAGAGTATGGACAGGGATGTCATACTCCTTAACAACCTCTGGACTGATTAGGTTTTGCTCGGCCCCTGAATCAATAAATGCTAGTATGGGATGCGTCTCTCGACGGATACAAAGAAGAGAAGGGATACTCACATGAGGTTTGGTGGTGAGTTTGCCCGTCAGTACCCCCACGCTTACTGACGGGCCCCGGCTTTTGGGCGAACAGGGCAGTTGGCGATGAAGTGGGCGGGAACCCCGCAGTACAAGCAGCATCCGGCGTCTCTCCTCCGTTGACGCTCCTCGGGAGTGAGCCGGGCCCGACCAATCTCCATAGGTTCAGGCGGTGGTGATGGGGACGAAGGAGGACTCGGGGTCGGAGCTGTGATTCTGGGAACCTCGGCCCTAGACGGGACTGCGAAGGTCCCGGATCGTTGTCTGGACCTCTCCCGTATACGGTTATCAATACGAACTGCTAGACTAATTAGCTCCTCGAGAGTCTTAGATTCATCACGGTAAGAGAGTTCATCTTTCATCCTCTCGGAGAGAGCGTTGCGGAAAGCTCCTTTAAGAGCCGCATTGTTCCACCCCGTCTCAGCAGCCAGAATGCGGAACTCCACTACGAGTTCAGAGACAGACCGATTCCCCTGTCGTAACTCCCAAAGTCTCTTACTAGAGTCCTCCCTAGTGGCTGCCATATCAAAAACCTGCTTGAAAGACTCAATAAAGTCAGCATATGAGTAGAGATGTATGCTTGACTACCGCCTCAGCCCATTTCAGGGCCTTACCTCTTAAAAGACCAATGACATATGAAATCTTACTGGCGTCATCGCGGAAGGATTGAGGCGATCGGCCAAAAACCAGAGCACACTGGAGCAGGAAACCCCTGCACTTACCCTGCTCCCCGGAAAACGGCTCCGGCGGAGGGGAAATAACCTCACGGAAGCTGGGTGAAGGGGAGGTAGGGGCGGGAACAGGTGAGGCGGCAGGAGTACCGGTTCCTGCAGCAGACAGCTGGATCTTCGCACTTATCTCCTTCAGCTGCTGCGACAGTTCGGAGAGGCTCTGTGTTAGCTCGGACTGCTGCTGCTGCATAGCCTGAAGCGCGTTGTTGTGGCGGCCTAACAGAATTCCTTGCTCTGTTAATGCATTTCGTAGTTGCGCTGCAGAGTCAACCTGGCCAGATGGTTCTGACATAATTGTTACCCAGACTCTAGTGCAGAAACAACTACAAACGCCACACCAGCAAAAGGTAAGTTCGAATTTATTTGTGACCAGCAGCGGGGGAGCCTCCACCGGGGTCGATGGGTGGACAGGCAGGCAAGCGCGTTGAGCGGGGGTGATCCAGCAATGAAGGCGGACGGACAGAGAACGGAGCCAGACAGGAGACGGGGAACGGCTGTGAGCAGGAGCCGCGTGGAGCCGGACGAGAGGCCAAGAACAGCTCCTCTTTCAGACCAGGAACGAGGATACTTCGGACCAAGAAACGAGGATTTTTTGACCAGGAACGAGGAATCACTGGAAACGTAGAACCATCTGGCAGCGATCTCAGGATCCGGCTTCTATTAAAACGCTCCTCCTAATGGATAGATGAGCTCCAGCTGGCCGCTTCTGTCCGACACGCCCTGCAGGAGAGAGGGTGGAAGACAACACACACTCGCAGCACCGCTAAATGGACATGACAGTATGACACCTTGATTTAATTCTCAGCAGAATCCCCTTTTCCTGTTATTCCTGCGAACGACTAGAGACTGAAGAAACGGCTCACGGCCAGTTAATGGTGCAACAGGGTTTCTGTGAGATTTGGGACTGGACTTTAATTTGGCAATTCCAACTCATAAATATGCTTTGATTTAAAGGATTTCACTAGGGCCTTGGCTGTACGTTTAGGTCTTTGTCCTGCTGAAGGCTGAATCAATCCGTCCGCTGCCTCTGACAGGTGATTGTCTTGTATTTAACTCCTCCATCATCTCTCGTCAGCTTTCTTGTTCTTGCTGAAGAAACTTGTCCTGACATGTTACACCAGGTTTTCATGTGGGGTGTGTTTTCAGGGTGATGTGCATTTTTATTATTCTTCAAACTCTTATGTATGAAACTGGCATAGAGGAAAAAATGTTGCTCCATTTTTATATTTGGGTGATGTTTTGTTTTTTTCCCACTTTGATATTTTGTCTGCTTGCCCAACATTTAACTTGTGTACAGAGGACATTATTGCAAGTACAACTTAGGATACAAGGCAGAGAGTTTATATGAGGTTCTGTTGATGACTGACATTGTTTTTATGTCAATCAAAAAATAAACTTTAATGTACAGTTTTTCTGCTCTGCCATCAGAGTTTCATCAGCTTCTGAGACGTCGAGAAACTGCCTTCACAGATGAAAACATGATCGCATTTATCAGCTTCTGTAATTTCTTTGTACATGCTGAAATGATGCAGCACAGATACAAATTCAATATTCCATACAAGATACTTTTTGTTTAGAGTTAATTATATTTGTGATGAGATTGTTGATATTCACTCAGTTTGTCAAAAGGTTTTTGGTCTAAATCTAAATCGTGACTTTGAAGTTTCCACTCTGTTAACTAAATCTATAAATTCAAGCTCTACACTTAGAGCTTAATGTTTTGTTTTGTAGCAAGATGCTGAACAAAACAACAACATAAAATCACACGTATGACACATTTTCAGCTCAACAACCCGTCTTTACATGCTGAGCCTGTAGTGGATGTGAAGTGAGAATGTGTGTGAGCAGCGGCTCAGTCAGAAGATTGGCTTTTTCAGCCACACTGTCCTTGAACAACACACTTTTACTCCCACATTGCCTCTGAGTTGGTGGTAGCAAGAGGTGTCCATCTTTGAATGTAAGTGCTTTATGATTATTGTGGGAATGATTTCACAGTGGAAAACACTTTATTTGACGGAGTGTGCATAAGACTGACGCGACACTTTCATAAACAGGACAGCACCTGTAAGGAACATGACAGAGTCTTTATGATTGTCTATAACTGTTGTCATGAAATGTCTTGTGGTAAATACTGACACTTTAATGCAAAGTTGGATCTTTTAATGGACTTTCAAGGCAAGTTTTAGAGCAACTTTGCTTTTAAAAGCCTCATTTACCAAATGGCACTTCATGACAAACAGTCATAGACATTAATAAAGATCTATCTATCTGTCCGTCTGTTACAAATATGATTGATATAGTTCTTTTTCCTCTCTTGTTAGAATGGACTGCCTACTGAATGACTTTGTTCATCTAAATGTCTAGATGAACAAAAAAAGAATCTGTTTCTAAGCTTCCTTTAGAATTGTTTGAGTCCGTTTTATCGCATTTCAACCGATTCGATTTTGTTTTCTGTGCTACATAAACATTTAGACACATTTAGACACAGCGCAGACTGAGCCTTGTTTCTGTTTGTCTTGTTGTTTTTAAAGCCTTGATTTTTATCTTTTTTTCTTTTTGTAATTAAAAGAGCTTTGTCTCAAATAAAGGATTTTTACTCTCAAACAATAACATTATATAAAAACAACATTCTCAATAAACATCCTGCAGGGGGGCAGTTCCATTATTTAATTTAATTTAATTTTTTACCAAAGCTGGTACACATTGCTGAGCTCTTACCCATGATTGTTTGGAAAGGGCAGCTGAATAATTAGTTTGACAAATGAATTGGACAAATCAGCCCATTTGTCAAACTAACTGCAGAAATTGAACATTTTATGAGCTGTCAGAGTTAACCACATATTCCTGAGACGTGACAGATGGCTGTCCAGTCAAACATAAGAGCATGTGACCGTTTTGCATAAAAGCTTCCCACCAAAATTCTACCTAATGTGACCGAATGTTTAATAATTTAATAAAAACCAGCTGGAACTGCCACAATTTTTCCTCGGATGAGCATGATTCACCAGGATGTTTTCAACCGGTGCAGCTTTTGTGCTGAAGCATGAATCAGTTTTTTCCTGGCTCTACAGAACCACTGCCTTTAGTTTTCCGAGCCAGAGAATCGGCTGAGTGCTTACGTCTCCACGCCAGTGAAAATGTTTGGTCTTTCCCCCGTTGGATCATTTCTGTAGACTATCACATTGCAGAAAGAGGAGTTTTTATACAGGGACTATAATATTTATCTACACTTTTTAAAATTCAGCAGCCTGCCTGATTCAACAGTGTTTTAAACATGTAGCGTTTATGAACACAACACAGTCACAAGCAGATCGGTCCCGGCAACGCTGCACCCCGGCGTTATTTACGCCGCAGTACGGGATTAAACTGTTTCCCTTGAACCGAGTTAGAAAATATGTGATGGAATATAACTGCTGCAAGTGACACCAGGATTTCCACATATTAAAAGTTTGTAAATTAATTTGACCAAAACAAAAAGGCCAATTTAAAACTATTGGAATAAAAAATGTCTTGTGGTGCGATCTAACGTTTTTGAGCAACTATGCGTTGTTTTGTTGTTGTGTTGAGTACAAGTCCATCTCCTAAAGATCCTGTGAATTTATCTAATTTAATTTTATGTGCGTGTCGGACCTGAGGTGTGTCGCTCACTGTGTGTTTTCCTTTTTCAACTCACTTTAAATATCTTGGGAGAAATATTACTCAAGAACATAATGACACTATAAAACTAAACCGAGATTTCGTTTTAATGTACCCCATTCTGGATAACTAAGGCATTTTTAAATAAAATGTCTTGGTACAATTTATTCACTTACTAATGTGGTTGTTTGTGGTTAGTGGGAGCCTGATTAGAGTCAGATGGAGGATGATAGCTGTTGTCCTTCCTCTTACTAATCATTATTATACTCTGCTGTCCCTGTCTCAAATCAAAAGATTAACAATTTGTCAATCTGTTGAAATGTGGTCCTGAATAAGAAAGTATTATGGATGGACAGACACGTCAGACAGATGACCACCTGTTCCCTCCATAAGTCGTATCATGTAATCAATGGAACCATAAAAGGATTTAATGTATAAAAAAATCATTTAATCCTCCCCCCACTATTTCCCTCTACATTTCAACAATTATAAAAACAAGTTCAATTAGGAAAATATAATGAACATTTTTAAATACTTACAGACTTGAAGTTGTATGAAGTTGAGTCAGACCTCATCCTCCGTTGTTAAAAAAAGATCCAGTTAAAAGGGGTTTATTAAAAAGGATTCATAATCCCAGAAAGATGCAGCACCTTCATTAGACCATCCTGAAAGGGCTTGGCAGGAAGTTCTAGATGTGATTATTACAGATGGCCGACATTACATGTTCACCACAACCTCTTGTAGTTCATTTATCTGAACTGGGATTGTCAAAGATGTTTCCCTTGGATTCTTCCTGTGACAGATGCATGCTAGAACCAGCCTTGGTAGCATTTATGTCCAAAATTTACACCTCGTTGGAGAACTAGTTTTCAAATGTTTTCCAAAATTTAGAAAAAAATAAACAAATCAAGCCTGACTCACTTTGACTCTGTTTGGTGTGAGGCTGTCGGGTGGATTTTATTAGGTGAGCCAAAGGCAAGGAGCTGGGAAAACAAACACACGAATGAAACACAGCGGACAAAAGGAACTAACACGTCTTGACTGACGACTGCAATGACAAAGACCTGACTGTACTGGGAAACACAGGTGGGAGTGAATACACGAGTGATAATCAGGGAACACGAGACACAGCTGGGAACAATCAGGGGCAAACCACAGAAAACCAAATCCTCACAAGATTAAAGTTTTCTGCACCATTTTTAATTGTACAGGCCTTCAAACAAACATGCCAGGGTATGTTTATCACTTTTGTGTTGAATAAACTGTATTCTTGTTCTCTTATGACTTTAACCTGACTCCTATATTATGACTGCGAAGTACATTTATACCAAACCAACATTTATATTTGAGGCGCCGTCCGTTCCGCCCCGGCTGAGCTTCTCTCCTGCTGCGCGTTTGCATATCTGTGACAGCTCAGGCTGAGACAGAAGCTCCAACACAAATTACTTTGCTTTGCAGTTTCCTAGGATGAATGCCAATTATTAAAACACAAGCACATTAGCAGAGGGTTATTAGTTTCACATTGTGTTGTCAACCGCCTGAATGTGTGATGAGCAGATTAATGCTCATTTGACTGTGTTAGGATTATTGTATTAGCTGGCCTGCTTGGGGGTGAAAAGTGAAACTTGCAGGCATGCAGATATGGAAAGATATGTTTATGTTGGGCTTTTGGTGCTCGACTGTGTGGTTTATGGCTTTAGTTTGTGTAAATAGTCTTTGCTCATTGTGCTGGAAGTATTTGCTCTCAGTTATCATGTTCAACATTTTGGCCGTGTTGTCGAGGGAGATTTTCAGTCTCTGTCTGAGATATTCGACTTGGACATCGCCTGACGCTGCTTGATCCTGATTTAAATTATAACCAGTTATTTTTTTGTGTCAATATTAAAATCAAAAATATATTTAGAAAAACTTCCTGACAGAAACTGTCCAACTATTGCACTTGAAGGACATGAATGGATGTAAAAATGCTGCACATGTAAAGTATTCTCTCACCCATCCAGTCGTTAAATTCAGACGTTCCAATCACTTCCATGGTGAAGGGTGTGTTAAATTCAGCACCCAGGTAGAAGATGTGCTACAATGAGCCTGCAGATCAGCTTGTAGAGAGCATTATGGGATGGGTTTCCATGGAATCCAGTGCTATGTGAAGGTCATGTGCAGTGGGGGTTGCATGGCTTTGCGTCGCTTAAAGTCGAGTCGACTTCGACTTGCTGCTGTGGCGTCGGAGAAAAAATCATTTCCAACAGACACTGACGGAGGACAGCTTAGACCGAAGTCTATTATGCAGAATAAAAACCAAAACGAAAACAGAACATTATCCTGGACGTCTTCGGCAGCAGCGGAGCAGAGTCGTTTTCTGTCACTGTGCTCCAAAAAAGTTGCACTAATTTGAATCTGACATTTTTTAGTTTTTCTCTAAATACCAGTTGATACTGATGATCAAGTCATTTGCTCACCTGGGACAGCCTCATCTAGGAATCAAATTAATACTTTGACCGCAATTGTGCATGTTGGAACATTACAAACTAAACTTATTATAAACCAATCACCTTTACTTCGGGGTACAATTAAATTCAGCACCATCATATTTGCTCCAGGCGGCTCTCTCTCGACGCGCAGCAGGCTGCTCTGTGACTCCGGCCTGCAGCTCTCTGACGTTCCTCAGAATGGAGTTGGAGCTACGTTTGTCTGCGTTTGTGTAAAAGTGTCTTCTAGGTCAGAAGCTTCAACAGGGTGGTCGTCTGACATCTTGCCGCTCTATTATTCAAGTAGCCCGATCGCGTTGCCCCAAATCACAATAAGAGCATCCTGGCGAAACGGAGTGGACCAAAACAGAACAAGACATGTTTTTCTGATCAAGTTTTTCAATTAATTACATATTCCTAAAAGCAGCTATTTGATTTTTTTTCCTCTCTTTTTTTTTAAATGACATGCTGTCATTAAAAAGTGCCGTCACTAACCCTTTCATTACCAATGTAGCGTTGGCAATAAAGGGGCTTCTGTGTGGATCAGCAAAGCAAGGTTTTTTCCGGGTTCCCTTCATTCCTCTACAGTTCCAAAGAAGAGCCAGCCGTGTTACAAAAGTTACCTAGAGCAAAAAAATAAAAATGTGTGTGATTGATTGTTGGTCAGCTTTCCCCGCGCGGCGCCTCAACCTTTGTTTTTCACAGAATCCGTCGCCGCAGACCAGGGCGCATTCTCATCTAACGCTGTGTGACACCCGCCCTATCCGTGTAGCTGTCAGAATAAATATCGCAGATCAAATGTAATCTGATTCTGGTTTCACCCCAAGATTCGCATCTGTCCGCGCTGCGTGCATCTGTGATGTTCTTAATGGAGCTAGCATCACACGATCGGCGGTGGAATCGCAGCATCTGTCCAGAACAAATCCTTGTTCTTCTGCAGAGGGAGGAAGCAGGAGATCAAACACAGCTTTTGCCAGCGCGCCATTCTGGTCTGCATGCCTTGTTATTACTTTGTGTTTGGCTCGTCTGTCTCTTCTTCTCTGTATATGCATCCTCCGCCACTCGCAAAAAAACCCAAGGCAAACAGCATTCTGCAACAGCACACATCACAAGCTAGATTCTTTTTCTCAAACTCACATTTCCCCTCAGTAGTTTGAGCTCACCAACACCTTATTTATACTGTTTACACATGCAGTGGTTATGACCTTCTCTCTGTCTTTTTTCCGCCCCACATTTGCCCTGACCGTCTTGGTTCTCCTTCAAGGTGTTTGTTCCGTTTTGGTACATTCGTGCAGGATTGTTCCGAAACAGATCGGAAGAGAGGGGAAGGGGCAGCGGGGGGTGAAGGGCGGGGCGGGCTGCCAGGAGCTTCTGCTCTGTGCCTGGCCTTGTCAAATTGATTGATGAGAAAGGCAAGCTTGTGTTCTTGGCAGGCTGGGGATTCATCCTCCTGGCAGCTCTGATATACTTATCTTGGTTTAAAGTGGCGGCGGCGGTAGAGGTGGGAGGGGTCGCCATCGCGCTGCAAGGGTGTAAAAAGGAGATTAAGGTGCTGCACATCATGCTAAATGAGATTAGGCGCCATCTGATGCACATGCTACAATGCTATATGTGCTAGCTTCCACTTTTTCTTGTTTTTTTCTTTAGTTTTGAACTCAACCAGTCAAAAGACAGAGAGATGGAGGAGAGATGAGAACGTTTGAAGCTCATGTTTGCCGTCTTCCTCAGACTTCAGCACCGTCGGTCTGAAGCAGCGCCGGCTCCTCAATCATGGCTGGATTTTTGGAGACCTAATATATATAAATAAAATATTATATGGGGTTACATATGAATAAACTTGCATGTGTGGGGAGTTTTGGTGTACTCTAAATCAGTGTTTCTCCACCCTGGTCCTCAAGGCAAACTGACCTGCATGTTCTAGAGGTTTCCCTGCTTTAATGTGCCTGATTCAAATGATTGCAGTTCAACAAATGGCTGTTAATCAGTCATCAATTGAAATCAGCTGGACTGAAGAGAGGAAATACCTAAAACATACAGGGCAGTGTGCCTGGAGGACCAGGGTTGGGAAACACTGGACTAAATATCCTTCTGTCTCCAGCGTCCCGTCTGTAACTTAGAGAAGAACAAGATGCGACGTTAGTCTGATCAGCTGTCCAGATCTCAGTGTACAGCAGCAGATGTGAGTTATATTGTTATTGTTACCTCTTTCCACGACATGTAGCATGATTAATGTAGCAGCAAATTGTTTTAGGAGTCGTGACGGCACGATTCGGTTTCATCACGCTGCAAAAACAGGTTTTATTGAAATCACAACAAAAGTTCTCGTATATGTACATCAGCAACATTCTGTCTTTGACTTTGTGTTCAGTGAACATCAAGTTTTCAAGCTAAATCTCTGAGGCCCTCATGGACCCTTTTCTCTTCTGTCCTCCTCTTTGCCGAGTTCTGGACCACTTTTGCTCTCGCTGCAGAGAGAAAACCCAGCAGAGAGAATTTAGGCGGTTTGCTCATGTGTGTTTGCAGAAGCAGACTTTGCTCACTGGTGCTGCGTAACTTTTTCCTCTAAAATACATTCACAGAGCAACAGACGGAAAGAATTGGCTGGTGCTGCTGGTGTGGAAAAAAAAGATTGCTTTCGACAGGGTTTCTCGCTCAGTCATGAGTGATGGGCAACCTCTCGTTCACCCACTCAAACACTCAAAACCTCAGTCGCTGCTCCGGCTTCCTCACATCATGAGCAGGAGGTAACTGCAGTCTCTTGTTCTCCGACTCCCGGTTCTGTCAACGTTTCTCTCCGGCTTCTCGTTAAATTTTAATTGTTTTGTTGCGGTCATATATATTGTTCCAGCTGCACTCGCCCTTTTATTCCCCCTCTAGCAGAATTGTGACAGATTGTGAGCGTTCTCATGTTCTGTAGCCTATGTTAAGAAAACATTTTAAGACAAATAGACTAGCCTTACTAATGGACTGAATTGAGAGATGTGGCTTGCAAAATGGTTCTGAAACCGAATTATCTTTCTCAGAAGATTTCCCTAGTTAAAGTCTTGCAAAAGTTTCTCCAAATTATGAAGCACTAGGAACTGTGACTATTACGTACGGTTCCAAACTCTTTCAATTAGTCGTGCATCAATTAAAAATCATGAACAAATTAGATCCAAAACCTGCATTGAGACGAGTGTTGCTGATGCTATTTTAGGTTTATCGTCTATTCATAAATTATCAATCAGCTTTCTGAGCACTAATTATGTAAATTTATCCTTAATTTTTGTCCTGAACATAAGCATGTGAGGGCAGAACAGAAGACGAGGCTCAGGAGGATTCTGACGTCAAAACAACAGAACGTTAGGTTTTCATATGTGCCGACAAAGCAGCAACAGATAGATTATTTTGAGCCATAATGCTTTTGATACTGCATTTTTTTTTTCTTTATTTAAATATTGAGTCATGAGGATTTAATGAGATTTTGCAATTGTTTGGTGTGACACGCTGTGGTGTGCTTGTTGAAGCCTGTGTTGATGTGTGTGGGGTAACTAATTACGTCCCGAGTGAAGATTTGGGATGGGAGATACAGTATGTATGTGATCCAGTAACCATAACAACTACAGCAGCCAATAATGCAGCTGTGGTGCTTGGCCAGGTCCAGTGACATTTCTGCCAGCCTCCAAATGATCAGTTCCTCTGTCAGTCGACTCACAGAATGCTAAAGAAGACAGTTTTCATTTTTAATTCATAGTTGAGTTTGATATTTAAGCATTAAAAATTGCACCAGATGCCACCTGATATGTATACCCGATGTTCAGACATAGTTCAATTTGTTAGCACTCCTGGTAAACATGGGCCAAAAGCATAGAAATAAATGTGTCTTTTATGGCAGCAGAGTGCTGTGGTTTCTTATTGAAAAATGTGGGGCGCGTTCACACCAGCCCTGCTAAGACCACTTTAATTAAGCCAAAGTTCGTCTGCCTAGAAAGTCCGGTTCATTTGGGGAGGTGTGAACGTGCAACCAAACTCTGATTCAGAGCAAACGGCAAACTCTGGTCCAAAGGTGCAGTTTGAATGAATAAATGGATGACGAGGCTGCTCCGAAAGCAGGAAGCAGACGATGGTGCAGGGCATTCTGGGTAAATACAACCAAAACAAATGTTAAAAAAACAACACAGTTTTATATGGGAGCTATAATAGTGGCGGATGGAGCATTGCCGCCACCTACGAGTAAGGACTGTTATCGTTTCTTTCCCGAAAAGAAAAGATAACAAAAAAAAAACAAAACAGTAGAACTCGTGTCTTATACAAATTACACTGTTTTAAATAGATTATGGCATGGTAGCCTTACTTCTCGAGTCTTTTTTAAATAAATAGAGAAGACCAGAATTTGACAAATTTTGTTTGCCAAGCAAGACAAAATTGGACGGTCAGCCCCCCGGCATCCCTGAAGGACAAACACGCCTCCAGACGTGACAATGAAAACTGAGTACATGATGATGAAGTTATGCAAAACGAATTGCCACACAGCTTCAACATGTTTGATCCCACCTTGTTTACAGCTTTGTAACTGTCATGGCTTCCTGCCATGCTGGTCATGTTTCCCCACCTCATCCATTTTATTTATTAATTGGTAATTAGTAGCATTGCAGTTTTCCAACATTTTCCCTGGTTAAGACACTAAGAGACTCACTGTTGCTAACATTTTTTATTTTTTATTTTTCCACTTTAGGAACGCTCTTAAAGCCTAAGGTACTTTGTGGATAACTTATCTTACAGAGGTAAAATCCTAAGAACAATCTTAGAATTCCAGAAATTCAAAGATTTTTTCCCCTGAAATGTCGATAGGTTCCACTTTTAGATTCTTTCTTCACGCGAGTCCCGGTCTTAAATCTTATGATGAGACGCATTCTGTCAAGGCTCCCAGGATGTTGTAGAGAAAAGGGCCACAGCAGCACAGATTGGAGTCTTTATGCCCTTTGTGACTGGATTTGATCTCCATTCATGAGGCTACGAGTCGATCTGAAGTCTATTATTAAGAGCATTGAAATGAGTGACAAAACATTTTACAGGATTCTCATTGCTTTAGCTGTACCTGTAAAGCTTGCTTGACATTCTTTGAGTTAGGTGTTTCAAAGTGTCTTCTTTAATTTCACACATGGTATAATTTTTGTCATCTTCCCTTGAGAGTCCAGGATATGTTGAAAGTGACCTTATTGTGTTTGGTGTAATTTGTCAAGGTGCCACACTTATCTGCTTCCAAGATCTGTTTTCTTGGGATCCTCAAAATTAGGACATAAATTAACAGCAAGTTAATCAAGTTTTGACATTTCTTAATTGAATCGTGTGGGTCCTCCACTTGACGGGTGGAAAACATTTATGCTTTTCTCCCAACAGCCCTAGTATGAGATGCTTTTCTACATTATTCATCCTTGCTTTCCTGAAAAAAAAAAAAATAAAATAAAAAATCTACAGGCTATTCTAGATTCATATAACCGAAATATATGTATGCTCCTGAATTAATTTTAAAGTATTTTACAGGTCTCGACTTGGGATTCCAGTATATGTTTCCATGTTTTCTGCAATAGGACTCTCTGAATCTGAACCTGATTCTATTTGAGAAAACAATTTCTGGTTTTCTATATTCTCTTTTTTTTTCTTTTTCTTTTTTTTTTTTCTTGCTTAGTGAAAATACACACATTTTCTCCTTTTCTCTTCACTTTTGTTCCAGTTTAGTTCATTGTGCAAGTTATGCCTTGTGTTACATTTTTAAACACTGAAGTTTGCGCTTTTGCTCTGTATCCCCAATGTTTTAAATATATTTATATAGCTCCCCTCCCTAAAACCTTCCACATCTCGGGAACCCGACCAAGTCTCTGCTTTTCACTCACCTTTAGGAACATGAGGGGTGGGAGGAGATTGTTTAATAAGGGAACCTGAGCATGAGCATATTTTGCATCTTTTGCATGGGACGAGCCAGTGACAATCAAATTAACATAATTATTCATTAAATAGGCAAACAATCCCAGATGTTCAACCGCCAACAGATGTGCACCTTCTGCCCGCAACTGCTTGGTATAAAAGGAAGTGCGCAGAAACCATGAAAAAGAGTGATTTTTAATCATTTTACTTGAGGAAAAGGAGATTGGGAAAACCTTTACAGAATTTAATCTATTACTGTCGATCAAGCTGGAAGAGAAAGTCTAAGAAAAAAAAACAACAACTAAGAAGCCAGCGAGGACCTTGGCAAACAATGCAGGTGTGGTGCGTTACTGTTTGAATTACACCTGAATAATTGATGGCAAGCGTTCTGATCTGCATGTGAAACTTATGCAACAGCATGAGGAGACCATATTCACGGCCTCCGGGATTCATCCTGCACAACAATCGACGTCTTCAGTAACCGTACAGCAAATGTGCAGCGTGTGAAACGTCCAGACTGTCTTCAGGAACCGGACTGTTTAAGTTGCAGATGTTTTGATGGAGAGAATATCATGGAAACAGATGAAGACGAAGCTTTTGAGAACGGAGTGTGTTGTTCACGGGGGTTTGGAAGAGAATCTGAACGGTGGTTATCTGTTGTCTTTGGTGGAAGCGGAGGAACTGGGGCGTTGTGGAGGTTGAGTTTTGTGAAGATGGTTGCATCATGAGCAGGTCGAGGATATAAGAGGTAGTGGATACTGTGATCTGACAGAGTCCTCCACAGCCAACGCAAGGTCAGAGAAACCCGTCCACTTTGCTGACGAAGAAGAATCTTGAAGACTCTCTGCTTTTTGTTCAGGTCAAAAAACTGATTTGTTTTTGACTTTTAACTTTGAGTACAGCCTGCTGGATTATGCAACAAAACGAAATACTTAAGAATTGCTTTACAAAATGCTGATTTAAAAAAATATATATTTATTAGTTTTTTTGTATGTTATTGTCAGCAGTATGTAGCTGAACCTGGTTAACAAGCTGCTGTCTCGGGAGAATTTGTGTTGAAAATGGCCTCCCTCACCTGCAGAAGTGCCACTTTCAGTGAGGCGAAATATTGTTTCTGTGTCCTGGAGAAAACTCAGTGACTCTCAGAAACAGAAGATCGGCTTACACAGTGTGAATCAAAGCTTTACACATACAGTACTGCTGAGCTACTTACAGCGTTCTCATCTCTTATTCTTTTTGATAGTGATGTTAATATGCATTGTGTTGGGCTTGCTTCTATAATCCATGATATAATAAACAATGCAGACTCACCGCAGGAGCTCTTCATCTATATAGAACTATTAGGGGATTTTTTTTTAAATTATTGGTTAAAGCATCTGATGCTGCGATGACCTTCCCTTCATTTCTCTCTCTTCTTTCAGGCGCCACTGGTGAGGATCAAGCTATATTCTCCTTTGATTGTCATTGTTTGGCAAATATGTAATGAATATTTTCTGAGGAATTGCCGTATTTTTCGGATTATAAGCTTTTGGTCTCTTTTCATTTTTGACGCTGGAAAACCTACACAATTGGTAAATGTTATTTTTGTTGTTGTTTTTTCTGAAATAGCAAACGGTACCATAATGCATCAAACTCACGGCGTGTTTCTACTTTTCCCAAACTGGAAAAGGTTGGTTCCATCCACTTTATCCTAAATCAATATGCAATCACTTTAAACAATGTTTCTGTGTGATTTTGCCTTAAAATAAAATTTGAAAATGAAGCACGGATTCTCAGTTTAGCTAAGCGCAACCTGACAGACAAATCTTCACACATTTTGCCTTAGGAACTGAAATAGCTCAAGCATGACCGGAAGAGAATCTATTAGAAGACGGTTTGCAAAATTAGCTTGACCTTCTTAGCTGTAAGGATAATGCTTATCCTCCAAGACTCACACAGTACACAGAATACACACAACAGCTGTCATGGAAAGTGCAAATAGACCCAGACTCTCAGTTTCTGTATGTAGGACAGATTTTTCCCCCTTTTTTCATAAAAATCAAGTCCACTTAAAAGATGGGACAACCTGTTTTTAATTGAGTTTCCTCTAGATATTAAAATTTTACAAATTACGAGAAGAAGTCTGATACATTTGGCAGTAAAATCATTACGGAGTTTGATCTCCCCCTTCTTCACTCGCAAAGACGTGAGCTATTGCATCTGCGGAGTAAAACTGCGTCCAAAGTAAATATTCACTCTGCTGTCTGGATGATCTGTGATTGAATGCCAGCCACAAATAAGCCTGGAATGCTGTCTGATTTGAAAATCCGCAAACAGAATCCTTGAATCTTAGATTAGAAAGAATTAGAATAAGAGATTCCCAACATGTCACTGAAGTGACAGGCCCTCTGTCCTGAGAGGAGGAAGACAACGCTGCACACAGTCTGATCAAATGAACAAATTATTTGAGTGAACGAGCCGAATCAAATTGTTTTATTAACTAATTTGTTCACTTCCAAGTTCTGATAAGGTCAGCGTGAGGCTGCTGGTCGGGTGGATCATCTGTGACTCATAGAAAGTATGATAAAGATTCCCTCAGTGAGAAACACACTTTCTTTCCTCTATTCATTAAGCTACATAAAACAGTTTTTAAAACGTTCTTAAACGTCTGATACCATAGCAGCTAAAGCTAAGCTAAGGTACAAAATAGCTTTCTTTGTCACGCTGTGGTCAGCGGTAGCAAACGGCTGATTCTTTTAAACAATAATGTGTTTGAGAACATAAAGGATTCCCAGAAGTGTCGACACACATCAAATCTGCCGTGGATCTCTCAAAATTGGCCCAAGCTACTTCAAAATGCATTTTGATCAAATGAAAACTAAATTCAGTGTGCCTGATTAGTGGATTAAGAATCAGTTGATTTATTGATTTCTCATTAGTAGAATAATTTAATCAAACTGACAGAAATGCGTTGTTTTCTTTTCTTCTTTTTCTTATTTGCTGCTTACCGTTTTTTGTTCTTTATTTTTTTCGTTTTAGCTGAGTGCCAGGAACTTTGTGAGTTTGTTAAATTAAGTATTTTAACTACAAGATTGACTTTTTTTTAAACTTTTTTTTTGTTAATACATTCTTGTATTTTGGAGAGAAGTTTGTACTTATTCCACATATGCATGCAGAGCTTGTTGTTTGAGAAAGTCTGTCTCTCCGAGTCCTTGGCTGTAATGTGTGGAAGATTAGAGCTGCCACCAGGCAAGAGGAAAACAGAGCTGCAGCTGCTACTTTATATTGTGAAGGAAACCTGTGCAGCTCCCTTTCGTCATGTCTTCTCCCAGTGGCGACCATTAGAGGGTTTTCAGCCTTTACCGTTTTTATTTCATGTTTTTATTTTTTCCTTCAAAACCAAGGCAGTAAAAGTTTAATATCAAAATCTGATAGCGTTACGGTCTTAGAAAGGCTAAGACCTTAAACTTAGACACTTTGTCTAAATAACTACATATTCCATAGATTCTTATATCAATAGTTAATATCACAATTCACGCAGCAAGCAGGGCAATGTTATCTTGTTTTTATTATAAGCACCCGTAAGGCTAAAAAAACAACACAATGTCGAACAACCCAGGAATTTAAATGGCTCCTATGAAGCATCAAACTCTCCAGTTTGTAAAACAAAAGATTCCCCAAGTAGAACAGCTCTGATTGCTGCAGCAGAAACAGGAATGGATGAATCATGGTAGAGAAAAGAAAGGTTGCTACCTGGCCACATCATGTTTTTATCATTCGATCCTGTTAACAAATTTCTTTTGCCAGTCTTTGGCATTAGCAGCACCACACTTGACACGAAAATGGCTGGAACTGGAACCAGACTGTTTCGTTTTCAGGATTTTTGAGTTTTTCCACTTTGTGGTTTCATTGTTGCTGTGAGGATCAATATAAAATAAAACCTAGTTAATTAGAGGGGTTGTAATGACTTAATTATGATTAATCACACTTAACAAACACCAATATTTTCCAAATCACTAAAAATAGTAACAGTATAAAAGAAAAATCACTTTGATTTTACTTTCTGTCAGTTTTGATGCACTAACTTAGTGGCACAGAGACTTGCTCTCATAACAGAGGAAGTCATTCGATTTGAATAAGGAGACTAATTATGAAGCCTAAATAATAATAAATAATAATAATAAAGACAAAGAAAAGGTTTTCTGCGGGTTGCTCTCCTGCTTGACTATTTTACAGCTAACTTACTCTGTTAGCTGCAAGTCTTCAAGTTGATGAAAAGTCACAAGTCGTTCCTGTAGAAATCCAAGTCGAGTCCAAACCTCCAAGACTGTCTTGAGTTGAGACTAAAGTAACAAGAGTCATGGCTCGATTCTGACTGTAGTTCTTTGCTATTTGGCTCCAAAATAAAATAAAATAAAAATCCCATTAGTTGACTTCAAGTCTTTTTTCTTGGGTGAGTTTTGGGATAATTCAATTTAATACAGAGAATGTTTTCAATGTTTTTGTTTTTTAAACATTGGTTTCATTTGGCTATAAGGGACGAAAAGTCAACTATGATGTATTTCAAGCTCTTCAAATAGATCCCTCTTTAACATGAATTACTCTCGATGAAGACTTGAGCGTTTATTCGTTCAGTTAACCTAATTAGTTTTTCCGACTTGCCAACGTAAGCACCTCTGAGATACAAGGCAGACTGTCCCTCCGTTATGATCAAGTGCAATTGGGGACAGTAAACAGAGTTTGAGAATATTGGAAAAGATGAGTTCTCCCCCATGGTGATCACACATGCTGCAGAAGATGCTGCAGTATCTCATTACGAGCCGCCCCCAACCTGTCCTCAATCTGTTTTTCATTCTTTCCAATGAACCCACTATTTTGTCTCACAGGTCTCGGGTTTATATGTATTTCTAATCTGAGAATTTCAGAGGGAACATGCTTCCACACAGATGTCAAATCTCCTACCGGTGACAAATTTGCTCATCTGAATCGCAGCGAGTTCACATCCCTGCATGCCTCTGCTTTCAAGCTGAATATTAGGTTCTGGCAGAATTTCGTAAACCTACATTCCTGGTTCCCCCCCCCCTTCTTCTTTGTTTGCTTTGCTGGGAGCCTGAAATCATAACCCTGCAGGCTAATTATTATTCTTAGTACCTTGTGAGATTGACAGGCATTGCAGGCTGTGTACAGCTTCAAGCTACCACATGTGGTAGAGCAAATCTTTTGCAGCTTCCATCTAGCACTCTGTCTGCGAGTTGTGTCAGAAGGGAGGAAATTTGACTTAAATTAGATGCTTAAAAATATCGTGGATTTAAACTTATGTTGACGGTTCGATCGGAGTCACATTTTTCTCTTTTTCTGAGTCGTTTATAAAAAGTATTTGCCTACAACCCTGTAAAATGAGCAGATGCCGAGCATACTTTTTGAGCGTCTCGCATTCTTTCCTTTTACAGCCAAACTCCGGTGTATTATGTTGTATTGTAATTGCAATCTATTGCCAATTAGGAACATGTTATCAATCTAAGGAGATGCAGATAATAGCACTGAGTTATTGACTCTGCAGCGTCATTTTGTGGTGAGAGTGGACAGAGACGAGAAGAAACCTCCAGCAGCACCACACTCAATTTGAAAGTATTTTTAAAGTATATATATATATATATATATATATATATATATATATATATATTTAATTTAATCATTATTTTACCATGATGTCTCCTGAGATGAAATCTCTTTTCAAGGGAGAACTGGCCCAGGATACATTATCACACATGGAAAGTACTCAGATCGCACACAAGTACCAACAACTTAATATGTGACAAGTGTTTCTTGAAAAAAAGTGCTGGATATAACAGACAATCTTATTAATTAGAGACTTTGGCATTTATAATCTTTTCTATTTTTCTTTCAATACAGATATATTACACATTTTTAAGCTTTTGAACACTAGATTCATAAATAGGCATATGATATATGATTTTTTGCTATGATTATGTACTGTAGTTTAACTCGACTGATTCCTGTTTCACACAGTGAGATTGTAAAATTGTCAGCCGACTTTTTACTACAGGCTGTGCTTGGCTAGCTGCTCCGCTTAAGCAGCCGAGACCCACAGCAGCATGACGACAGAGATAGCTCTGGAAACTTGAACCTTTTTAGGTTTTCAACCTACTTTTGCAAAACTAGACACGGTGTCTGCGGTTCTTAGAAACTGGAACGGTGCGTCTCCGTGTTCTGGTTCTGAGGATGCCACTCTGATGAGAAATGACCTATTGAAGCGAAGAAGTCCCTGTTCTTCTTGACCCGGTCAAGAGAGTCCGACCCAGCTCTCCAGCTCCAATACGTCATGGTCAACAGTGTCGACATGCTGGTTCCGCTGATGTCCAGCAGAACCAGCACTATGGCTGTCCCACTCTCTGTATTTATGTGGATGTCACTGAGCACTTTGACAGGCGCAGTCTCTGTACTGTGGTGAGCACAGAAACTGGACTGAAAGGCATCAAAGCGACGTTTCACTGCTGAGAAACTGTTGAAACCGTAGTAACACAGTTTTTCAATGATTGTGCTGAAGAAAGGAGAAGGTTGGAGATTGGCCTGCAGTTCTGCAGTATTGATTTCTCCTGATTTTTCTTCACAATCATCGATGGGACGTCCATGTTTACAATTCATTTAATATGTAGCGCAACCGAAAAGCACTGACTTTCAACAAACCATAACTATTTTCATTCAGGCACTGTCGTTTATCATTTCTCTCACAGCTTCAAAATTGTTCATTGCTCTATTAGCTGCACTGTTTCAAGGATCAGGAACGTTTCACTTTTTTACCTTTAATATGACATGTTGTTAGTAAGGTGTGCAAATATAAATGAAGTCATCGGTCTATGAGAGGTGGTGATGGGTGTACTGGGCAAGAGGGAGGGACAATGTTTTGAAACCAGTGGATTGGCTGCAGCTTGCAACACTGAATCGCATTCCTCCTCTGAGTTTGTAGTCTTGCTAACTGCACATTGCAGGATCTATATCTACCCTTGGACATTTTAAAAATCTCATGTATTTTGCAAGGAAAATGTATCTGACTGACTTCATGATCCGTGGGTGAAATCTTTATCAAACTCTTTGCCTCTGACATTTTTCAGGTCAGCTTTCCTCTAACTCAATTAAAGCCGTTAAACCTTATATTGGATTTTGCTTCTTCGGGATCCTCTGAAGCATATCTATCCTATTAAGGAATTCCACAGGGTTATTTCTGAACCACAAAGTTGAAAAGTTTCCAACTGCAGGTTGAAACGGTGTGTGTTCACAAAAGCTCAAATACTCAGTCTGAGGTTGAAATTTATGGGTTTTTTTCCCCCCCAACCTTCATTGAGGCAGACTACCAACTAAATATTTCACATAAACTAATGAGTACTGAAGAGTTTACATAATGGAGATATTATCTCACATATTTTATGCTGAGCGGGAAAGCGCTTGAAGTTTTGCTGCTATTTTTGGTGTTTAGATCTGTGGAGCGTAAAACGGATGTTCTGGTAGGTTTTTGTGACGGAGTCGCATACAGACCTTGATATGGTAGAAAATAACTTTTAGGCTTGGCTCCCACATTCTCACATAAGTATTTGAAATATTTCCTTTTGTCTTTACAAAGTTTGAGTCGTGCAAAACAGAAACAAAGGGCAGTCGGTACATTTCTCCATGTGTAACATTGACATTTGACTCTCTCTGTCTCAGTCTGCTGCTGAAGCTCTTGGTGTTGATTGGGAATGCTGCTCCTCTCCTGTCGTCACATTTGGCCGAGGTTTCCTCTTCTTGTGCCTCCAGCCACAAAATACACGCTCACCATGGAGTCGGCGTGTCCGGTGTCTCTGGAATCACCGAGCTCACCAATGCAAACGTACTCACTTTTTACAGAGCAGCACTTTCAAGGGCCGACATCAATTTGCCTGGAACAAATTGATAGTCTTGCTGTCACGAAGTGGGGTGTAGACGGTGAGGAGAAAAGCGAAGAAGAAGTGAAGGCAATGATGATTTAATGATGAAAGTCTCAATAATCCAGACACCACAGATGAGCAGAGCCAGCGAATCACACTGGTAAGTAACTGGACTCGACTTGAAGACACGGAGTAAAGACACAGAAACCCAAAATGAACACAGAGAAAAACTCAAATCAACACAGAGAAAACCAAATCCTTACACCTACCCGAAAGACCAAGTTTGCTCCTGTCTTTAAATTGGCCAGTTATGATGCTTTTTAAAAAAAAATTTTTGGCTGTGATTAATCATGTACTTGTGTGAGAGTATGTGTGGATAAATAATTCATGCTGCTGTTGCTATGGCTATAAAATATCCTCGATGACTTTTCCTGTTATTTGGCTTTTAAAAACAGACGAGATGAAGATTAAGAGTCAGCGGTTTCATATACTTATGACAATGACTTATCAATACCTATCAATCGGCTAAAGATAAAAAAATTAAGGACTAAATTATATGACATTCTGCTATTCTTAAAACACCTGATAAAAATCATCTGCAAGATAGGAAGCTTGAAAGAATCAATCTGCATAATACAAACACTGTCCAGTCTGGATTAAATAAAAATTGGTGCTATTAGCAATAATAGAAGGCTTATTAATCTACCACCAGTCCTACATAATATGGAATTGGGCCTGGGGCAGTTTTGGGCCTGCTCTTGATCCCAGTGGGGGGGCCGCTTGTGCTCCTAGCAGGGGGTCCCTCCCGGGTGTCCCTAGCCTAGAGGGAGCTGGAAGCCATGTTGGCTGGGTTTTATTAGACCAGGAGAATGAAGTGGAGGTGAAACAGCGTTGGCAGGGTGAGGGGTTGTTCGGTGGATGCAGTATTTACGTTGTTCCACTGTGTGGAGCAGCTGTGGGTTTTGTGAGGGCTGGGCGCTCCCGTGGTCCTGCTTGGTCACTACTCTGGTCTGGCCTGAATTCCCTCAGACTGGGAACATAAAATGCTGCACATTCCCCACTAGGGGGAGTAGAACAACAAATGGAAAAGCGAGATGATTTCGATCAGTGATTCTGAAATTGGTCCTGAGGGGCCTGACCAACTGCAGGCCAGGCGCTGGATGAGTAAATGAAAAAAATTGTTCTTGCACACGGCGAGCAGAATCAGGGTTGGATATAGTTTGAATTGGAACGATTCTATTTCCAATTCCGATTCCTTGTTGTGATTCTGGATGGAAGAAATGATGTGTTTTACTTCATGTCTTCTTGAAACATTTACATTGTTATTAAACATCAGATAATATCACCTACTCCTACACCTACCTGCACTTTATCCATATGTTTGCAGCATGTTCTGCCATTTGCTGTGCATTTACACCTATTTAGACTGTAGAATAGTATGATGACAAACTTGTATAGTTTTTAAACACTAACATTTTAAAACACTGATACCAAAAACCGGCCCTAGTTGACATTTTTCATCTCAGACCTATTTGTTGTTTTTGTTTATGAGCTTAACCCTTTGGTTTTCATCCACTTAGTGTGTACAGAGTGTGTCATGTTGTAATTTAATAGGATTTATGTTTGAAGTTAACATTAAAATGTTCTTTGAACTGTTTAGACTATTATCACCTAGCAACCCAAGCCTCATTAGATGCCCTGCAACACTTGTGGCTGTGCCTCTGATGTACCTAACCACACCTACACTCATGGAGAAAAACACATGAACAATAAATAGCCCTTTCAATTATGTCCTCACTGATATAAAGCAGTATTTAACAGGTTTGCCATCACGTTGCCAGATCAGGCGGTAAGGAATGGACAGTTAGGTTTTATTTCTTAAGCAATTCTCTCAGTGTGATGCAAGTTTTCCCTCAGTGTACAAAGAAGTATAAACAATTTGGAAATTGGGTAAAAAAAGAATATAGAAACAACCCATCTTATTTGTATCTGACTATAAAGGAAATAATTGTTGGCAAATGCAGTATTATGGGTTTCATATACATGGTATAAGAGATGAGGGTTTGTGAGAATGAGTTCAGCTCAATGTATCTGGGATTCATGGTTTTCTACAGTGTGTGTCTTTAAATCTCTCCCATTTACTTTTACCTTTTTAAATCCTGCTTCATTGCTGTTTTAATGTGCCTCTTAAATAAAGGTGGCCTGGCTATCACTGGTCCCAGTACATTTTCTCTCTGGTTTGTTCTGTTCAGCCATACTCTTGTTTAGGAGAACAAGCAACAACGCGGAACAGTTCCAAATAAAACCTAAATCATTCAGAAATGTTTCTGAACTAAGCAATAGAGGTGTTGGTTTACAATTAGTTTGTTTCAAACCTTTGATTCACACAAAAATGTATTCCTGTTTATAGTTTGAGGTCCTGAGCAGCACTCAACGCGGTGAAGAACCTTGTTACCTAAGAGACAGATGTGCTTCTGAAACATTTATTTCCAGCGCCCCATAGACACTGATATTCTTGCTTGAAGCTTATTAACCATGTTTTTCAGCTGCCTGGCCTTAATGTGTGAGAGAAATGCAGCCGTCTGAAAGGATCACCTCCATTTTAATCCTCACACCTCACTCTGTCCTCTCTGCTCATGCATCAGCTTATCTTTGCCTAATGGTCTTATATATATATAGATATATCTATATATATATATATATATCTATATATATATATCTATATATATATATATATATATATATCTATCAACGTTCTAGGTACATGTTTAATGTTGTTTCCTCCTAGACTTGAACATGTTGGATGTTTTTTCTGTTTTGTCTCAAACTAAGATCCTGATTTTCTTCCAACCAACACTATATGTCATTTTCAATATGTCATTATTTTTGGGGACAATTTGTCCCCAAAAATAAGAACTGGTCTAGTGCAAATACAATGAGCTCTGTTCTTGGTGCCTCCTTTAGGAACCCCTCCCCTAATTTTAGCCCCAATGTAGAAAATGTAGTGAGCCAAGTGCCCCCCTGTAGCAGAAGAAGTTCAATGTTCGAAGAACTCATGATCATAATGCTTCATCTAAGATTTCTAGACTTAATTCAGAGCTTAAGCTAGAACTTTTTTGTATTTATTTCTACATTTTTGTTGAAACAGAAGTGTAAATGGAGTGTTTCTTCACACTGTCCCATGATTGCCAGGTTGTTTTTATTTGGTTATCTCTTGCCTGATGCCTGGCAAGAGATAACCAACTTTGGAACTAATTTGCCATTGCAGTCTGCTGGCATCCTCAAATAGTTTGTTTCTGTTGCCACGAAGCTAACAAGTTTTGTCTAAATAAATCCCCCATTAGGAACTGTGATTTTAGTCGTCAGGAGCTCTGAGCTGTATACAATTGTTGCTCTGCATCAATAAAATTTTGTTTTAGTCAATGTGACAAAACGTCCACTCAACTAGCTGAAAGAAATAATCTGTGTTATTATTCCAGCTATACTTCCATGTACGGTGATCATGGAAAAAAACAAAGTAGGACCTGGCAGGATTTCCCTACATTTTTTAATACTTAAAGTGAGAAAACTGCATTTGCATAAACAAAAGTTATGAAATGTGCCCATTATCCTAAGAACGTTTCCCTTGTACATCCCAATCAGAGTGGAATTTATTGTAAATGAGGGAATATTAGACTCAGGGGAAAATCAACTTCACATTATGTCGGTTGGACGAGATCCTAAACGAAGTTGAGAAATGCAGAAACATTTGGCCTGGCAAGCTGCCTTCCAGCATTAGGGCGAAACGTAAGACGAGTGACCGGGGCAGCGTGTGTGAAACTGTCAACGCTTTGGGGCCGAAGCGGCACACAGCCACTGGAATAAAGAAACAATGGCCTGAAATAAAGGCTGAAACACGAAAACGGCTCATAGCCAAAGTGCGGTGGAAGGAAGCGTAGGATTTACGGGGTGTTGATGAGACATTTTTGTCATTACGCCTTTGTTTGTTCACACCACTACTGGAAATACAGAGACTGGCAGGAACTTGTTAATCTTCTGAATCTGTAGTTCAACACTCAAAAAAAAAAAGAAAAAGAAATTCACCAACTTCAGTGGTCCAATGAGGAGAAGATGATATTTTTATAGATTTCTCTTGTTGCACGTACCAACAGGGTTTCCCTCAGTATGTTATAAGACCTTCGGGCCACCAGGCTTAACATTGCTAATTTATCTTAGGTTTTTCTAAATTATTGCCTTTTTTTATAGTTGGTGTTTAAGTATTAATCTTCCAGTCTTCCAAAAATCCATAACTATCAAGTAATATTTACAAATTTCCTGTCAACTTCAAACATTTTTGTACTCAAAAACATGGCAACCAGCTGGATGATCACCATAGCGCCCCGAGCAAACGGGCTTCGCGAGTTTTCTGGGAGAAACCCTGAACAGGGATTCATATTATGGTTAGTTTCTCTGTCAAGAAGCCTCCTATCTTGTGCTATTAAAAAAAAATTATCAATCATACATTGTGTCAGAGAAATTGTGCATTTGTGCTTCACATATCGTTTGCGCTCTGATTAAATAAAAATGTGTCCTGTTAACACAAACTCCTCGTGCTTTTTAGCAACATGCTGAAAAAGGTGAAGGCCTGTAATTTGTGCTTTAATTTTGGCCTGTTCAGTTGAATTGTTTGAGAAAGTTGAAGGATTTATGGGTAATTGAATTCCTAACCTGGGTTTAGAAAGCTTGATGTGGTTGAGGGTGTTGTGAGAAAGGTGTATTTCATCACCTGTTTCTGGTGTATAAAATATTTGCACATCATTAACACTTTCCCAGCCTAGCTACTAAGTGTTGCTGATGGGCAAAGTTTCTCAGTTTGTTATCAATGTGTAGAAAACAGCAAAGACAACCTTCATGTGTTTTGGCACTCTTCTTACCTGAGGTCCAGGAGTGGATGTGTAGAGGAACAAGCTTTCAGCTTTGGTGATAAAGACAAACAGTAAGTCTTTAATTTGTGCAATAAAGCTTAAAGCAAGAGGGAAATGCATTTATCAAGAATTTACCGCAAAGAAACAACTGCTTTCATTAGGAACATCCACTAGAGGAGATGAAACATCACGGCTCTGGTTCACATCCAGTATTTAGGATTTGTCCTTTCTGTGTGTAGTGGTTATAAAACTACTTTAGATAAATAAAAAGAAAAAAAAAAGCGATAAGCAAAAAATAATAATGTTTTGCTGTAGTAGTCTGAAACTTCCCCCACCATAATTCATTTCCCTATCCGAGTAAAACTAAGTAGTCTGTGATTGCGGATCTAGTGATCTACGATAGATTACTTTGGTCTAGCAAGTTAAAAAGTAAAGGGATGCATAGGTTCAGTTGAGTTTAAAATGTATTTTCTTCAGTTACTTTTCTGGTTATGTTTGTGTATATCATTTAGAGATTTCAACCTTCTTAGAATTTAAGTTTTGAGGGTTTGTTTACTGATCGTGTCTCGATTGGTTTTGTCTGAATTGATGCGTTGCTTCTGATCCTCCACTACAAACACCGGAAGCGAAAGGAGTAACGTCGTGTGTGTGTCTGTTTTCATTATTCCCCTTTACAGGGGTGGAACATCTGCACATCCAAAAGTATTATGTGTTTACATATTCCTTTTCGCTAATAATCCTAACTAAGAAATATCAAATTACATCAAATTCAGTGCACCTAAATGCGATAGTAGAAATACTTTTAATTACAATGAAATGAAACTCCACTTTTGGTACAAAACCAGTAACTTGTAAAGTTGTGGAGTTTAGTCCTCGATTTGTTAATGTCCTGCCATTCAATTATTTATTTATTTTTTTTAATTCGAGCTGCTAAAGAGGCTTCAGTAAGGAGTTCATTCAACTAGAATTTTCATAAACCCAATGAAATCCCCCGGACAACAGCTGATCTCCAAGTTGGCTAATGTTCCCCAGTTAAATAAAAGCATTAAAAGGCTCAGCATGCGACAGTGAGAACACAATGAACAGCTTTCAGCGGTCAACAATGAATCTGTGTGCTCCATTCTTTACGGGTTCTCCGGCCTCCCCGTCATTTCTCCTAAACGGGTCCACTGAGCACAGGCTGGCTTTCACATGTAGCCATCGAATATCAGCGTGATGCAAATGACGGAAAGTGTATTTCTAGATAAATTTGCCGAGGGTCGACCGCATGCTGTGTGGGCTTCTTTAGAAGCCGGGCGAAATCGGGTCGAGGGGAGAGTTGGATGTTCGATTTTCCTGACATGGCGCCTGTTTGTAATATTAATATTCTCCGGTTGCATTTCAAAGTACAAAGTACTCAGGGAGTCTTGTAAGGAACAGAAAGTTTTGAAAAGAACAGTTTTCCTGTGCGCAGTTTGCCCAGCTTGGCCTGTTTCAATGAAATGCTTCTTGGTGTTTTCATCGGACATGTCCAACACCGTTTTATGAATTTCAGAATTTATGTGGAAATTTTCTGGAAGCCACGAGGAAATTTGATTGAAACGATTAAGAAAGTCCTCCACGTCTATCGTCAAAACAATGTCAAGTCATAGTGTAACGTAATCATATAAAGGAATTAATTATGGAACTTTAAGGACATCAGAGTTCAGGCTGCAGGCCAACACATTTATTCTTTCTTTGGAGTTTCCTCTTTTTGCAAAATTGCATTCATCCTGTATTTTAATCTGGGTTTGTAAAATGCACAGATTACTTCCAGAACACCACTAAACTCTGGCATTTAGTGGTTTAGTCATTTTAAAGCAATTTTTTAGAAGAGTCTTGGTTTGCTTGATGAGCTTTTGTATTTACCCAAGATTGAACGGTAAATTGAGATGTAGTACTATTTTGTTTTTTTTATGTTTTGAAATGGAGAATTACAGTATTTTCATAACAGCTTGTCATACCACCATAGTAATTCAAATTGTCTTGCCAATTGCAGTGGTTGATAAAATCTATAGAATGATTTGAGTGATCAATTGAACAGTTCTTCAGGAATCGGCAAAGACGGGATCTGATCATGGAGACGTGAAACGCTTGTAGAGATTCATGTCTAAACTGTGTTTGTTTTCAGTTCGTTACAGAAGAAAGTCGATGCGATTTTGAGTTGTTCAAGTTGCTTTGCAAGTTGTTGCTGAAATGTACTGGTCTCCTATTCAGAATAACAATAAACCAAAGAGAACTAAAAAAAAAAAACAGATAGGAAAAAGTAAACAAAATATTGACCCAATGTTTAAAAAATAATGTTATTCAGATTAAATTGAATACAATAAAAAGTTTTTTTTTTTTTTTTTTTTAAAGAAGTAAACAAATAAACATGTTTCTCAGGTCCAGATCAGAATTAAACAGCCTTATTAGATGTGGAATAAAGCATGTAAAGATCATTGTTGTAGTTGGTTCAGTAGAGTGACGTTGATGGCAGGAGATCAGACAGTTTATGAGAGAGATGAAGGAGTTTTCTCAAAGACTACGAGCGGTTTTCTTCCATGTCCTTTTAAAAATAACCTCTAAACAAGAGGACGAGACACTGATGACTCTTCTGTTGTTGTTGCCACACGTTGTTAAGCCCTCTTTTCAGAAACGTCGCAGCAACTGAATCATGATGCCTTTTGGCAGCAAGGAGCGTCTATTGTCCCTCCTGATGGAGTCTAAAATCCACTTACAGATTTTAGACTTCCTGTTTCTTCCTCTGAGGAGAAACAGTCCTGCTCTTCACGGTTATGGGACCACAGTGTTGAAGATGAAGTCGATGAACATCTGACTGTCAGAACTGCTCTTTTATGCAGAACCTGGATTATGTGTGAACACGTTGAATGTGTAAACCTCATGCGGTGGGAGTTCACTCTACTTTGAGGTTGATTCTTTTCCCCATCAGTCAGGTAAATGGCCTGTACTTATGTAGCTCCATTATAGTTTATCAGTCTTATGAAATGAAATGGATTATTTTCCTATTGGTTTCAAATCTATCAAAGTTCAGTTGGAAGAGTAGATTATTTTTATCTAATCAGGGTGAGACGTCTGTATTACGGACATAAGAATACACACTTCTACATCTAACTTGGAAATTAAATGATTATATTGCAAGACAAATCAGGAAAGAAACAAATGTATTCATCATCACAATAATATACCTTAAATAATTAAGAGAAGGAATAATAGAAAACCACAGAAAACAGCACAACGGTTTATAGTGTTATGTCATGTCTTTGCCCGAATAAATATATTTCGATAGATATTGATATGCAGGCCCTTCTACTTTACTCTTTCACTAATAGACCTTAAACATAGAATAAATATTATTTTGACCTTTGTAGTTTGGTTACTAGGTAGCGATTAGATATGCGTCACTCTTGTTCTGAACTTGGTCCCCAGAACTGGGAAAATTACACTGAACTGTTTCTTTTTTCTATTTTCTTCCTTAAACGTCTTTTATTAAATTTCTTAGAAACTCAGGGACGAATTTGAAAGGCTAGAGCAGCAGCCTGGTGAAGGTTTACTGACTAGCACTGAAACAACCTGAGCGGCCGTTATAATCAGGAACCGACAAGAATGCATTTCTTTCAAAAGTCACTCCGGACATGATTCATCCAGGTACGACAAAAACTGTTTCCAAGAAAAAGCGAGGTGGACTCTGAGAAGCACTTGAAGGAAGGAAAGGAATAAAATATCTTATTATGAAGCACAAAAACCAGACAAGCCTGGTGTTTTACTTTTTTGCAGAAAGTTAGATTAAACACTGCGACAAACCAAACTGGTGCAGGACGGACAACATGGCAATGTTTCCATCGAAATGATGACTCCAACTAGATCGGCGGACTTCACAGAGTGTGTGACTGACGATATGAACCTCTGTGTCCACAGCACCTGGATCACCAGTGAGCTAAAGGAACTGTTAAACAGGAAAAAGGTCCTTCAGGGAGCAGGACGGGGAACTGCCAGAGTTTACAGACGCAGCTCAAAGTCGAGATTAGAGACAGCAGGAAGGTGAATGTGCAAACAAGGATTTTGCATAAATCAAAAAAATTATGGAGAACTGCCGGCATCCTCTTCATGATCACCGTTGTCGTAGCGATGGATGAATGGATGAATCCCCAAATCGGTCTGTCTTGTGCACAATTTTCATGCTTTCCTCATCAGAAAACAAATCTGAACACTTGACTGAAAAGCGGCAAAACTTTGAATATATTTAAGAGCAGAAGCACTCACTCATAACGGAGTTCTGAATACAGTCTGGTAAATCCAGGTGGCTGCGTCCTTGCATGATGGTCTGATTGAAAATCCAAAACTAAAATAAGTTCATTTTATTTTCTCAAAATCACAGTGGAAAGTTCTTTTCATTTTATTTCTCTTTTTGAAATATTTGTGTCTGCTCTAAAAAAAACCCCAGAAAGAGAATGCTTGAAGGTTTTTGCTTTGTTGAATAAAATACACTTTGTGAATTTTTTTTAAACTAGTTTCAGAAGAATTTGTGCTGCCACATTTTTGTTTAAAGATCCTTTATTACTCAACTGCATTTGCACAGACGAGCAAAAGATGAAAGCAGATAAAGAAAAAAAACCTGTTTCTTTATCACTCGAGTTTAGACGGTATAACATCCCAACAACTTTATTTGATGCGGTTTTAAGTACTTTATATAGGATTTTACCAATTTGACTTGACACAGTAATTTATTTAAATGATAAATGTGAAATTGATTTTGAGTGGGTTTTTTCCACATGCGGTTGCAATAGAGGTACAAATTAAACCCTTGAACTGAGACTGTGCTGTTAATTATTAGTGCAGTTGAGATAAAAAGACAAAAAAAAAGAAAAAACAGGGCTAAATAACTTTATGTGAGCAAACTTGGAATTTGAAACAGGACCGTTTTAGTACTTTACCAGAACTGGCAGCTTTTGTGTTGCATGCATCTTGGGGGATCTGCATACATTTAGGCTGCATTAGTATCTCCAGTCTGTTCGTGCAATCCCAGACTGACTCCACGATGCTGAGATCAAGACTCTATGGTGCCAGACCATCTGCTGCATTTCTTTTTGCAGCTGAAAATAATTCATCTCCATTCTGAGTGAATTGGTCGGATTTGTTGTCGTTTAGCCCAATCCTGTTAAATTAGTCATAATATTGAGCCTTGGAAAAGCATCAGAGGAACCAATTTTTGTTTAGTTTCTTTCTCCTTTTTAAGCTGGACTCTTTTTAAATGATATCTTGAGTCTTGATGAGATAACCTGTATAAATAAATGGAAAACAAGTTAAAAAATCTTCCTCCTTCCTCATCATTAAGTGAAATGTTGAAGCTTCTCTTCAGCTGGACCACACAGATGGGCAACATTTGAGCTGGTTTTCCATTCGTGTGACAATTTCTTGACTCGGGTTAAGCTTCATCTTAATTGTGTGTAATTTAACGTGTAACATACAGGCGATAGCGAGAAGCAATTAGCAGCTCGTGAAACACTTTTGCCAAAAGTGACGATTGCTGGTTAAAATGTCCTGGTATGGGCTGGCATCTGATGAAAAGAAAGGAGAATGGAGGAATGTACCAGGACGATCACGACAGATAAAACTAGGGTGAATTTGCAAGAAAAAGCCCCAAGGAAACCTTTAGCCAGTTTCAGAAAAAGAAAGTAAAACGGCTGCGATCGGCCAATCTCATGACTTAATTGAAATATGTATGTGTGGAATAAAATAATTATTCACAGTATGTTTACTTTTATTAGAAGTTTATTTAATGTTACATGTTTAATCAGTTTATTATATTTTGCTCAGACTTACAGAGTCATTGTTTCTCTTCTAGCCTTCACAAGTTTGCTCCGGTGTGATAAGTAAATAACTATCAAACCTCCAGAGTGACAGACCAGACCCAACGGCTGAGTGATTATTATTAGGCACAGAATATTCTGCCTGAAACTGGTTTTTAACTAAAGGTTGCATTTTTCTCACTATGTGTATTAATATCAGCGATGACACCCTGTCTGTGTACGAAGGGCATTAAACAGTATATATAGAGAAGTGATTCCTTTGTCTAGTCAGATCTCAGATCTCTCTGGGTTCTCCATCTGGCCAGATGTAATAAAGCTGTATTCTGTTCTCTCTTTTTAACAAGGTTTGGACTTTGTTAATTTCTCGCACTCGACAATTTGGCGTCACGAGCAGGATTCTTCCTGGTCCGTCTGTCCGGTGCAGGCCTGTCTGAGAGCGAGGGCTTTTCTTTTCTGGGACTCCACCGGGTGGATCGACCGAGACAGAATCCGACAACCTGGTCTGGGGGAGAACAAACCAGCCAAAGGCCTTGAGGTAAAAACAGACTATCTGTTTCAGGGTTTTAGGCTTAAAACACCTGAGAATTAGATTTTCCTGGGCGTAGGAAATCTAAAAATCTGAGGTTTTACTGGTTTAGAAAAATCAGAAAGTGATCACAAAGGTTTCGCTGATTTAGAAAAATCAGAGAATAATAAATAAATTATAATAAATATATATATTAAAAATAAATAAAAAAGTACACATATATATATATAATAAAAAAAAAGAAAAAAAAAGAGGAGGATTTCTTAATAAAGGTCAAAATACTGAAGAATATGTTCCATGTGGCCCAGAAATAGATCATATGGTCAGAATTCATGGCAGAGTTTGTTGTCAACATGTTCCACAGTGGCACACAGAGTTTGGTTTCCCTAAGAATGGCAGCTTAGAGGTAGACCATAACAGAGACTTGGAGAATAAACTCTTATCACACAAAGATAACTCGACATATGGAAATACCTGAAGATCAGTGGGCAGATACAGTCATGTGGCGTAAATTATACGACTCATTAGAAAGATTTAAACTAAGAGTCTTGATGTCTTCACTACCACATTCACCTGGTTTAGTGACCATGCTTTTATCCCCTTTATGTACACAAAAATGGCATATTTACATCTAATTTAGGTTATGTGTAGGATGAACAGTGACTTGTGTTTATATAAGGTCTATTTATAGCCTCAGCATCAACATCAGGTGTCGTTCTTTGTTTAAATATTTCTCCCAACAGATTACTGCGCAGGTTGAGATCAGCACATCAGGGGTAACGTCGAGTACGTCGCGGATTAGAGAGTTGCTCTTGTTTCCTGACCCGAAGGTGTCATCTGGCAGGTGTGGGGCTTTGCACTGAACGTCAAAATCAAGATGTCACGTTTGATATTTTTTTAATATATTCGGTCAACTGGTGCCAACTGAAGTGTCTCCGAAAAGCCTCAATTAAAGATATCGTTGAGCTTTTTCAGAGTTTGCTCATTTGGTAAAAGTGAAAAAAGCCGGAACTCTGAGACCGTTTCAAGAGGTTTGTGAAAACTTTTATCTATTTACTGGACCTCTTAAATGACTTTCTTTTTTTGTTTTTGGAACCTTTATCTATTTATCAGATAAAATTAATATATATATATATTTTTTTGCATGTTTTTATGTCTTAGGCCAGAACATGACAAAACCTTCACTAATGTATGTGTTGATTTGTTTTTTTTTCTTTTCCAACTTATGCTCAGACAGTTTCCTTCACAGGGACTCATGCAGGATTGTGCACTCAGCAGACTTTGACTAAAGGAGAGCGTCAGAATTGCAAAGCCACTTCAGGTTGTGCAACGTCAAGCAAAAATGCATTTTTTTTTCTTGTAAAAAAGAAACATTATTTATTTATTTATTTGTTTATTTATTTATTTTACCAGAAAAAGAAGCAAGCAAAGCTGGAACATAATAGTTAGCATAAGTTCCCTGAGGCAAGCATGGATGTCAGTTAGTTATTTAGTGACATCTTAAACCCGGCATAGATCAAGTTTTTCTTTTTCTTTTTTTAAAATCAGGACTGTTTGGAACGCTCCATTAGCTTCCCTATTGCCTCACCAATCTTATCGCCTGTCAATAGCCGTGGACGTGAATTTCTGCTTTCATTACAGACTTTATCGAACGTCCTGCGTGCAGAACATCAGCTAAGCCTTTAATGAAGTCGTTCTATACATGGTTTGCCATCTGTAACAAAGCTCAGCTCTGTCAGCACGCTGGCAAATCCACACTCTACTTTCCATGCAGCATGTTGCCCGTCGAAACGTCGACTGTTGCAGCGGACTCTTTGTTGCCGAGGAAAAGATGTTTCCAGGCACATTAAGCTTTACAATCTGATGCTAAGAGGCTATGTGATGCTGTGTGAAATTAAAGCGTTAGTAAAAGTTCGACGTGGATCTGTGAGTTAACAGACAAATGACTTTGCTGAAGGTTTTCCTAGAAGGTGAGGGGGAATAAAAAAAAATAAAAAGAATAAGGTAATTCAAATTTTTGTTTTTAAACAGAATATATATATATATATATATATGTATATATATGTATATATATATGTGTATATATATATATGTATATATGTATATATATATATATGTATATATATATAAAACACAACTCATCAATTTACAGTTCAGTTCATCACAGTGCAGTTAATTTGAGCGTACAGACTAATCTGATTATAAATGAAACTAAATTATTTGTTTTTACAATCCATTTCTTACACTCTCATTCAAGTAAAAAATAAAAAAAAAAGTCCAGTTTTTTTATTTCCTCTTCTTGTATCTGCTGTGGCACGAAGTTGCACAGCTGCCAGCACTGTTGCCTTAAAATAAATTACAAAAAAAGGTTGTGGGTTTAAATCCCACCATGGAATTTCTCTCCACACAAAGACCACTGGAGGTCTGAACCAGCCCGCGGGAATCTGCAAGAACGAGCGATTATTGGCAATAGTCAACTCCCATACTTTAATCAGAATCCAGTTCAGTGCAGTAAATATGTCGCACTAATGTTCAGAAAATAGCTGCTATGTTAATGGCCTAAGAAGGAAAAGACCAAATAAGTGGATATGCAGTCGATGAAATTATCCAGTGAACACAGATCAGTGAAGTAAGAAATGGAACTGTAGCCACCACACTGCATAATCACTTCATTAAGACTCAAGTCAGCTTTTCTGAGTTTGTTTTTGAAAATGGAGTGGAGTTGGACGGCGAATGGGGTTAGAAAGACAAATCAATGGGGGGATTAGCACAAGAGGCCAGATGGTTCAGGGAGGGAGCTCAGACAGAAGCCCGCGCTCCCGGAGCAGGAGAGGAGAGGTAAGCAGATGGCAAATGAGAGGCCTCATAAAATCATATTACCACTGGTGGTATCATTGTCATGATCACAGGTGCCATCTGCAATAAAGGTGCTCATGTCGAACACTGGTTGCTGAAGGTCTGGGGGATGACTGATGGGGAAGCAGAGCTTCGAAACTAGAATATTTACTTGTTTGATCTCGATGATGGTAATTACTGAGAAGAGGATTGTCTCACTCAGCAATTCCCAGTTGTCTTGGCGCTGATTAGAATTTGAGTGATGTGATGTCATGCTGCAGAAGTCATTTAGTCCTCTTAGTCTGTCTACATATTCAGTTCTTTGGCATGTTTTACTGATTTAGCATGCGCCGCTGATAACTTAAAGGACTTTTATAAACTTTGCTTTACTTCACCCTTTATTATAGTGTACATTTAAATTATCATTATTGTTGTTATTATTATTATTTTTTATAAAAACGTTGAGGTTTCTCGTTGTAAAACCTGCAGTACAAATGTACATGATCCCATTTCCTGTATGAATATTTATCCATGTGAGCATCTTTCTGTAACTCGGAGGAAACCTTTTTCTAAAATGTCTCTTGCATCAACTCATCATTTAATCATCTGCCTTATGACATTTATGAGCTAAAAGCATCTTTTCATTTGACCTTCATTTGATAATTTGATGCCTTCACTAAGGAAAGTCTTGTATCTTTAATTGAATAAAATCTAAACGATTTAAAATATATTTATATCAACATATTTTCATGAAAAAATAAGTGCTTTAAAAGTCAAAATAGAGTTTTGAAGGTGCTGACTAAGTCTCAGTATGGTCAGCATGTACAACCCCCCAAAACCTGTCATTACACGGAGCATTAAAGGTTCATATTGTATCCTTAAATTTACTTAAGGGTGGACAAAACGGAGGATTTGCTCTTGCAATGTGCCTCCTATCCACCCTGACCCTTCAGTCTCCTCCAGACTAGTGGCAGCAGCAATTAGCAAACACCTGGTTAACTGTGAGCCTGCTGAGCTAATCACACAAACTACAACGCTCCTCAGATGGGAGTAAACGGCATCCTGGAGAAGCATCATAATGACGACGTGCTGAACGCAGAGCGTTGTAAAGAGTAGGAGCTTCTTAAAGAGACAGAAGCCGATTTTATGACTATATAAAACATGAAAAAGACTCTGCATAGTTGCTTACCTTTTGCACATTGACTGTTTTAAGGGCAACATTTTAAAGAGGCTTTCTCTTGGACACTTTTCCAAACAAACCTTGTTCCCTCTTTTTTATTCTACATGTCATGAGCCTTCAGCATAGGCTGACTGACCTTGCTGGGGACCTCAGTGGAATATGAGCTGTAGGAAACAGCCACGAATGTTTTCCACTGGTGAAGAATCCGTCTCGCTTTCACCGTCTCTCACTAGACTCCTCAGTGTTTCAAAATATCCGTCTGACCCGTCCCAAGAACGATGGACAACAATGGCTTATGTAAGGTCGCTACTGACGTCTTTAAGCCCTCTACATTCTGCAAATGCACGCCCCAATGCTACTGATGGGCAAATTGCCAAAATATAAGCCTTAATAGCGGCGCAGACAGCTGGTGATGATCGCTTTTTTTTTAATTCATTTGACTAGCAGCACCTGGCTGCTTTGAACTTCCTTGTTTTCCATGGAAGCAGCCCCCATGGGCTTTCTTTTTTTTTTTTTTTTTTTGAAATCCGTCTACCTTTGTTGAGTTTGGCAGTACTCACACTGCATAGTGAACAGTTGCCTGGTAGTTTCAATCTGAAATGCTTATTTTCCCTCAGAGTTATTAGCAGTCTGTCTCGCAGAGACAATCCCGTTTGGGTTCTTTCAAAGACTGCAGCACAAGTTTGTGAAGTGGCACTTGGAGCTAATGGCTGCTACGAAGCAAACGAGTGGCTGTCATTGGCTGAAGATTCATGTCGGGTAAGGGAGAGAGGAAGGCTTGGCTGAAAAATTGAACAAGATTTACAAAAAAAGGGGGGAAAAAAATACGAGAGGGTAGAAGGGATTTCAAGATGCGGTCAGTTAAAAATAATGCGCAGAAAAAAACCAGTTAATTTATAAAGCATCGATTCACAGCAAATGTCATCCTGATGAATAGCAGCTCCACTGAGTCTGCTCTGCCCATGCAGAATTTTATTCTAACTGTTGAATGTAACAAATATTATCTATTCGGGAAAAGGTTACTGTTGTCTCCATTCCAGCAGTAAACGCAGAGAATCCAACAGAAAATGAAGTTATACGATTTCCCCTATTTATGCATTTTTCTATACGTCTCTACACTTTATCTGAACTCAAAACAAAGTGCAAAACATTGTGCTATCCCCCCCGCCTTTTTGTTTATATATTACATTAACAAACAGCAGGGATTTACTGCATTTATTGAACTTGGACTGGCCGATCACTGGCCAGAGCCAATAACTTCATTTTAATTTAATCAGATCTGTTGACGATCTAACAGAGTCCATCTGAAGTCCCTCTTTCAATCTAATTATGTGGCACAGTGACTGTGAGCCGCTTCAAATCATTATCGGTCAAAAATAATGACGCAGGCAAAGAAACCCCTGCCAAGAATCTTCCACTTGCAAAATAATGTAGGGAGTGGCTGCTGTGAGCAGGCAGAAGGTGTCCAGCAAAGAAAAGTCACTTCCGTTCAATAGAAGTTTGTGTAGGAAGCAACAGATTGAGACAGAGTTGTTCTGTTTGAGGCACCTGGATAATCATTTGTTTGGAGAGGAAAAGGCCAGCACTGACTTAGTGCCAAGAGTGACCAGAATGTGTGGGGTGTGGATTCACAGGCACTGCTCAATATCTGTGCTGTGAAGGAAGAGTGAGATTCAGTCGACATTAAAAACGACGTGCTGTTTTCAACTCTCCTCTTCAGTGAAGCTCAGCTGCGTCTGAAAAGGATCCGTCAATCCCAACACCACCCTGACCTCCCTTTTTGTGCCACCGGCAGAATTTCAGGCTGCACGGCGCTTTTGTCTGGGCCTTGGTGAAATGAAATGTTTTGTTTCTTGCGTCTGCGCTGGAAACAATGAGACAACTGTGTCATCAACAAAGGATTAAAAACTAGAACAGAAACATCAGTCCATTTTTTTTTTTTGTTTGTTTGGCTGCCAGACGATCTGCTTGAAGCGCGATGCATCAGTGACAGTGTAATGTCCATTACTGTGACAGTTTAAACACACAGGGAAAGAATAGTGCACGTCTGCGATGGCTCTCAATCTGCTAGCAAATTTCCCACAAGGTGATCTTGAGGACCAAAGGAGGAAATTAAAAAGATGACACAAGCGATGTCTCTGCTTGCTGCTCTGGCATTATGTATTCAACATATGCACGCAGAGATTTCTTTGTACACCTATATGCTCTCGCAGTCTTATAACAGTTGTCAGTCATGATACACCCCGTATTTCCCTGAAGCCTCCAAATGAAACACGCCAGGGTCACGAGGAGTGTGTACAGGTACACGCCACAAATCTGAGCGTGCAGTTCAAGCTGGCGCATATTAAGATATTTGTCATGTATTGCATTGAGGCTGTGTTGAGCAGCATTACAATGCGGATGGGGACTTCCTTTGATGAATAATAGAACACATTTATAGAGCCTTCCAGGGAGCCTAGATACCTAGCAGAAAAAAAAGAGAAAATCTGTTGAAGGAAATGTTTGAGAGCAAAGTTTCATGAATAATTGAATTTTTTTTTTTTTATATATATATTTGCATAATCTCACCTTCTTGAAGGTCACATCTGCTGTTGTTATGTTTGTGCCCTTAAAATGGGGGAATTGAATTATAGCTCATTGTTTGGCTCGGATCAGTCGCTACACCGAGCGTAGCGACTGCCTTCCGTTTATCAAAGTCGTTCTAGTAAAACATAGACAAGATGTCAGCGGGTGTCAGCAAAACCCGGAGTAAATCTGTGCTTTAGAAAGAAAAAACAAAAAAAAAACATTTTCAGCTACAGATGGGTGGAGTTGAAAACTGAAGACCCACAGATGCAACAAAAAAGGTACAGGAATTCGAATGATTTCTAACACTTAAAGAATCTTTCCAAGCTTCAACTCTTGAACTCTGAAGTCTGCCGGATGTTCTTAATCCGTTTTTGCCTTTGACAGGCCCAGCGCGGTCGGGTCAGAGTTCAACTGACGGAGTTGTGAGACGTTCATTTTCGCTCGTCCCCTTCAAGTCACATTGAGCCAAGCTCCTGTGAAAACCCTCCAGCTGACGAAGTACTCGTCACGGCGTTTTTGTTATATGTGTGGTTCACAGCAGCATGGTGAACACAACAATCCTGGCAGACACCAATCACTGTTTTGAGTTCACAGGTTTGGAGGAGGAAATAACGATCGATGAGCCTGAAACAACTCATTTTATTTTCCGTATTATTAATAGCCAAAAAAAAGAACGTCTTCCCACTGAATCGGACTAGAACCGACACAGCGATGTACTTTCTCACAGCCCCGGACAATTACTCTGTTTCTCTGCATAAACAAACACACTCACAAAATTCTGACCAATCAGAATTTTGCTGTTTTCCTGCAGGACTTATGATATTATTCACCAGGATTTGATGAGCTTTCAGATGTCATAATGAGGCTTACATGCTACTGGTTTACTGTAATAAAACGTTCTTTTAGAGGAGTCTCTGCAAAACTTTGGCATTTTAAGTCGGGAGCATTTTGAGACGTTAAATATGACAACACTATGAATTGTTTTAAACATATATGTACCTTTGTTTTCATAAGTAAAATGTAAAACTTAAACTTGTAATAAGCAGCAAAATTCTGGTTTCTTTTTCAAAAGTGAGTCACTTTCATATGGGGTCATAAATTAGTTAATATCTGATGGTTGTCAAACTGACTTCAGCTTGAAGAGTCTTCTCACTTTCACATCATTATGTGCAACACATTTTGCGTTGCGGAAATCGGCCGGATCAAACTCAAGTAACAGAAGCGTAGCAGATCTTGTGGCTGCTGGTCTGTCTATTAAAATAATAATTATAATGATGGTGTTTATTATTTAAACGTCACTGGCTTGGGTTAAATTTTTAAAGTCACATGTTCATCAGCTGCATTTTCTTTACAAATGTACACAACACTTCTTCAATATTCTGCTAGTGTTGAAAAGACACAATTTTGCGACTGCAGTGTTTCCATTACATAAGAAGTGCAATTGTATGTTGAAAGCAGAGGCATTTTAGAAACTCAAGAGGTTTCTAAAATGAGAAACAAAAATAAAATCCATATCAACAACTTCCCTCAGTTTTTCCACACATTTCAGTCTCTGCCTTGTGGGGACCAACACTATTTACTTCTTCATTCTGTATGCAAGAGGCAAATAGGAGGCAGGGCACAGTAAATATAACTTTGCCATTCTGGATCCTTATCAAAACAGGTAAAGATGGCCGAAAGCTTCTCTCCTGAAGAACCATAAAACATGATTATGGAAAGGAGAAAAACTTTTGATGATGACTCCAAAGCAGATGTTTATGGGTGGAAATTTGGAGTCTGACAGTGAATTTGAATAATAGGATGAGATGGAAGACCAGCTAGATCCGAAGCAAAGATGAGCCAAAGGAACAGCCTGTGAGGAAATTGTCTCCTGGACCAGAATATGTCCAAGAGCAGTGAAGAAGAGAAAACATGCTGATGTAAAATATTTAAAATGGTGAAAATTAACGGCTTCTTGCCTCGGAAAATGGCCGACCTGCCTGTGTCATCAGTATGCAAACAGTGCCGCCATAGCAGTCATTCAGTGCAGGACATCGTTATTTTAAAGCTTTTAAATCCTAGGTTCCATCCTGAAAATGATTCAAGATTTGCACTTACTTAGAGGGATAACAGGGCTTTGGACGAAGGAAGGAGATGGACAAGCAAAGCTCTGTCCCTGGTGGGTTAAAGGGACAGTCTGTTCAGTAAAGCTGATGAATTGTCTGGAGCAGTGTCAGGCTGAGGACCACTTGACCCATTTACAAACAATCAGGGACCACCTATCTTGAAAATGTCCCCGCGTGAATACAACATCAACATATACACAAAGTTAAATTAAAATATTAGTCTCTTTGTGCCACCTCAACTGTGCAGTGCACTGTGTGAATCGCCTCGTTAGCTAATATTTCATGACACGGAACATAATGCGGGTTTGGATCCTCCTGATGACCAATCAAAAAAACAAAAACAAAATCATTGTTGTATTTTCTTTTTTTTTATTTTCTGAACTCTTGTCGAGTTTGTGCAGCGATTGTTTTTGAGAATGTTGCTGAAGATAAACCGCAGACAGCGGTGCTCGACAGGATGGTGCTTTCATTCGCATCGTCACATCGAGTTGTCGCACTTTCACTTTTGTGTCAGATGTTTCTTCGGCTTTTCTTTAAGCGGCCCTGTCACTGTTATTTTAAACAATCCTTTGGTAATTACATGCTAACTGTGCGTGTCGCACTTTTGAGCTTATCTCAAGGCAAATAAATAGTTGTTCACATGCAGTCCTTTGCGGGCCACTAGGGGGCGCCCGCGGACCACCAGTGATCAGTGGATCACAGTTTGAGAAAGGCTGGTCTAGACTCTAGAGCAGGGGTGGGCAATCCTGGTCCTCGAGGGCCGGTGTCCTACAACTTTTAGATGTGTCTCTACTTCAACACACCTGAGTCAAATAATGAGGTCATTAGCAGGACTCTGGAGAACCTGACTGCACTTGGTTCAGGTGTGCTTCAAGAGTTGACCAGAGTCCCTAGAGTGACAGGATTTTGTATGTCTTCATCTTTTGGTGATCGAACTCATTTTAATGGGCAAAATATGTTCAGGTGTGAACAGATTTTTTTACATATATCATTGCTAAAATCTAAAATCTAATTTAAATTTGAGTAGAAAGTTAGTTTTTTTAAAGGCTCTTTAGGTTTTAGTGGTCTTAATTTGAAAGCTAAGGTAGGAAAGTAGGTAAAGAGAGAGAGGAAAGACATGCTGCAAAGGTCACCAGGCCAGGAATCGAACCTGCGACGGCCAGCTTAACCCCTGCGCTACCACAGCACCCTGATTAGAAAGTTAGTTTGACTGAAGCATGAAAGGCAAATACACCACATTTGTTACTTGTAACTAAGATGAAGTATATATTTTTCAGTAGTTGAAGGAAAAGGTGTTTTGAACTGAAAAACCCCAAAATGCTCTGTGTCCCCCAGACTCTCAAAAACTGGCTGAATAACAAATAAATGAACACAGCAGTTGCAGTGTGAATGTTGCCTTAGTGAAATGTTTTCCCAGGGTAAATGACAAACAGACTCGGCTCGCCGTTCCTGAGTGAAACATCAAATCCAGCTACCTTCTCCCACTGCTCCTCTTTAGTCCAGTTCTGGTAGCCTGGTTCTGGTAGCCCCCACGTTGGAACACAAATTACTAGTCCTGACAATTCTCCTGAAACAGAAACTGTGTGTACAACAAAATGTGTTGTATAGTGCTTTCTAATATATTTTTTAAAGGAACCAACAAGAGTCATTACTTTGAGCTACAGCAGCCCCTTGGAAAACACAAACTAGGCACTGTGGTAAAAAAGAATCAGTGAGTCATGCTTTCCCCTCCTGCACCTCTTTTAGTAGATACTGATGACTGCAAGCAGGAAATATCCCAAAGGAGCTGCAGATATCTGATTACTTTGACCAAGATGTTATAAGGTAGTTCTAATGATCTACAAAATTACATTTACAATTTCTCTTTTTTTGGTTTGCAGCATTTGAAAAACAGAATGTACATTTTGGGGCCATTTCATGGTGGTAAGCAATGCTTTTTACTGAGTCAGTCACTGGTGGCATTATAACAGGTAATCGGTGTGAAAATTGATCATTTCTACAAACTAGAGACGACTGTCTCTACTTCCTGTCAGAGTATAAAGTAATTATTCCCCGAGTGGATTGTTGAGCAGAATTGCAATTAGCATCGGCTTTCCGTAAATCTGATTTTCCCTTTCCACCAATCCTAAGAAAGCCCCGAATATCGGAAAGGCTCTTGAGGTAATCTTAAGAGATCTTACTGCCATGTGTGGTGTGTTCAGAGTGATCTGGTCCGCCCTGAAGGACGTCGGCAATGCTCCGATCCGACGTGTATCCAATCAAAAAGCGAGGTGACAGAAAAATAGAGGGCAATCCAAAGTACAAAGAAGACAAAACGTGGAACATAAAGTCCAGTGGACGTGTTTTCATGGTATTTTCTCAGTTTCTACATAGTTCATCATTTATCGTGACTCCTTCCAAGTCGGCCATGTTTGTTTACTCTGAACTTAGGTTTGGTTTTGAGGGTTTGAGAGATTTCCTGTCTGATATCTGAATGTTGGTGAGTGAAACTGGTTTGTGTGTGTGGTGTTACTCCTGCCGTCTGGCTCAACACTGTAAAACCAAACCTGTCATACCGAAAAATTATTTTATCCTTATGTCTGGGTGACCGCTCAAGTAAAAAAAAAACAAAATCAACCGAGAGTTTTAAAATCTTGTCATGTGAACCAGGCATTGAATTGCTTTCAGTCAGTAAAAATGAGTTGAATCAGAAGAAAAATCCTGCTTTCTGATTGGCAAAGATCTCTGTTTAGAATTTGACGTTTTGTAACGTGAAGGCATTGTCACAACAAAAAAGGAATTACCGTACACAAAATTTCTATTTTGTTTATGTACCAATTAGAAGAAACACTGACTTCTGACATCTGAAGGACAAACTATAGACCCCGTTGGTGTAATTAAGTGGTTTGTGGGAAATCTTCTATCTTTATCTCCACAGCAATGTCACTGTGACGTCCGCCCCCTTTTCAACATTTCTCAAGATAGGTTAGAAAGGAGCATACCCCTGCAGTGTCTGTCTGAGATGAGGAGAGAAATGGCCCCTGAGAAACTACTTAGGAATGATTCAAACAACACGGCTCAGATTCAGATGTGCTGCCCTGTCTTTCAAAGTCCAAAAAAACCCCCAATACTAATGGCATCTGATGGCATCTCTAGGAATCAGGCCCGATCTCCAAACTCAAAGGGCTCAAAGGATCAATTGTTAATCTCCCGGCACCAAACTCTGAAAATGTATTCTTGTGCTTGTCTTTGTATATCTGGAAAGGAACAGAATACAAAAAGTAAAATGTATAAAGCCTCTGCATTTGTCTCAAAACTGAAGATTGCACTAGTGAGTATAACTATTACAAATACTACAGTAGACCCGCTGCGCTGATGTCAATTGTAATCTTGCTTTTTAAATAAAGACCCATCAAAGTGTTGAACGTTGTCTCAATCTGTGTCATGAAGACAAGAATGTTGAAATGCTGCACAGTCACACACAGAGGAGGACGTCCACTGTACTCCTGATCACTGGTCAGGTCGTCCTGCTTCCATAGCTTATCTCTCAGCTATCTGCTATCAATTCAGTTCAGCAGATCTCATCAGGCTGGTTTGGTAGCCATTTTGGCTGTTGGAGATGATGTATCCCCAAATCTTTTTCGTACTCGATCATGAATTCCTCGGGTGAACATTGAGGCAGTGTGGTCAGGGCTCCTTCGTTGATCATCCTGAAAGATTCCCTGGGCTCGTATTACTCTGTCGTATTGGTTGCGCTCATACTACCTGAACTTTTTTCAACTTGTCACAGACCTTAAGAAATATATTTCGGATTAGAGACAAAGCTTTAATTGTGAAGTAGAAGAAGAAGAAGAAGAAAAAAAAAGATACATTGATTTCAATTGTTTTCAACCGGAAAGACATTACATTTCTTTTGTGCGTCCTCTTCGCTGGCACTAAACTGTAAGTTTATCTGTGTGCAATTTGTTCTCAGTGTTCACACAGCTGTTCTGTTTGCAACATGCTGCAGTTACAGATTCATTATGGCCTCACAGTTAACTGCTGGCTATTTAATCTAGTTTCCAATGTCTATGGTTACATAGACATTTAAACGCGCCTCTATTACGGTGCGTTTAAATATAAAGTTTCTGTCGATGGTGTAGTTTTGAGACACAATTCTTAACTGAAATTAACATAAAGTGAAGAAAATCAACGCCTCCCCCCATTCTACATGTATAATTTTGCCCAAAGGGACTTTTAGCAGAGAATACTAGAGGTCAAATTATGTATCATGTTTTTAAAACACATAGACATTTAATACAGCTTCCATCTGAATGTAGTGATTATTATAAAGCTGCAAATAGCATGAACGGATTATGTTCTTAACATCCTATAAACCATGAAGGCAACACTGACTGCATTGTTTTACTGCTTTTACGGCAAAAAACGCAGAGCTGGACTTTCTAAATAAATTTGCATAAATAGTTATTTATTTATGTTTTGTTTGTTTTTACCTTTATTGTTTTGCTTGGAAGACCATTGTGGTGTGACCAGGAGATCTTTTCTAAAAATAGAATCTAAATAAGTAGATGAATACTCTCTGAATAACTTTATCAATATCATGAGACGACAAGAGCTAATGGCATCCACAGTTTTATCTTAAAAAGTACAAAGTTGTGTTTTCACAACAGTGTTGTTGGAATTAAAATCTACAAAACCAAGTATTAAATAAAACCCTGTGCATTTATTAAAAACTTTACCCCCTGGAGATCTTCGTCTCGCAGAGGTGACTCTCCTGCGTGGGACTTTGGAGAATTCAACCAATAAGTCTTTTCCAAACAATAAGAACAATTCTAACATAAAAATAAGAGTATTTCTTTCTTGTGCTTTTTTTACCCTCTTTGATGACACTTGACTGTTGTCATTAAGTGCTACAGTTGCTCCCATCTGTACCATTTGTAGTCAATGCCATCAGCCCAGAGACCAGAATGTGTGTGGAGTTTTTCCACATCGGGCAGCAAATTAGCTGTGGTGTTTACTGTGTGGTTCCAGAGTCAATACAACGAAAAAGTCAAGATGAAGACCCGCATCTCAAGTGAGCAGAATGGATGCATGTGTGAATTCTTCTGTGGGTTTCGCTGCATTGTTTCCTCTGAATGTATGTAAGATAATTGTAAAAACATTTCCATTTCTCACTGAAAATAAGGCGAGTGAAAGGAGAGCCAGCGCTGGAAAGAAAAAAAAAAGAGGAAGTGAATAATGGAGTTATCAAGATTGTCTCTGCAGTTTTTGTGTATTGTTATTCTCCGTTTCAACTCTTTACCCTGGCAGAGTGTTAGAAAGTGCAGCTTCAAATGCTCACTGTCAGAAATCCAATTGCAGCCGTTTGAGAACGAACCAGATTGATGAGGCTGAGAAAATCCCTTCTGCACAGTAAATAAAGCTAAAATAAATAAAGCACATTCTCCTATTTAAGTTATGATGTCTTCAATGTGTCATAAAAAAATATCTGGACATGATTTTTGTTTCTTAACGCATAGCTGCCCCTGGGTTATTTATGTTAAAGCTCGTTATGATGCGTTACGTTTACATGTTACAAGTCATGTCTCATGCCCAATACAAGATATTTTTACTCCGCTGTGAAGCCAAGAGCTATTTATATAAAAAAAATTAAAACCAGCTCTCCCCCTAAAGGACAAATTACCTCTTCTATCTGACTCACTCCTCTGCTCATACGCACAGCGTTATTATGCAGCCCTGCTGAATGGACTAATCCTTCATGTTAAAGGCTCATATTATTCCTTCACTGGCTGTTAAGTTAGTGTGACATTTATTCTGTGCATTAATCACTTGCATTTGATGATCCATTGTGTTTAACCTTGACTGCAAGACATAGAGAGGTACTTCCTGTGTGTAGCTTCTTTTTCCACTTTTCCAAAGCGAGAGCTGTGCAGTGGATCGTTGTCGGTGCGCCCGGGATCCATGGATGTGTTATTACAGATTTATTTGCTCATGGATGATGGTGTCCCTGTGTAGCATCCTCAAAGATCCGCTAAATGTGCATTTAAAGTAGAATATGGAATAAATGTAATAACCCTGGAAAGATCACCAGTCATGAGACAAACATCATGAGAAAAATAAGCTGTTCTAAAACCCAAGACCAGCTAACCTACCACGCCTTTAGACTGCCAGTGTCCTGGGAGAAGAGTAAATATGATTTAACACTAACCAAAAACTTAAAATGACTTCTGATGCTAATTTACCTACGGAGTGAATCTAGATGTAAATATAGCTGTCAATATAGGATTTTTCGTCAAATGAAATGAACTAAACGGAGTCTTTCTCTGAGACATTACTCACGGCACAAATCTCTTTCATTTAAAAACCATATAATCTCTTGAGATTCAAGGAACGAAAAAAATAAATAAAGAATGGATGTTATCTGTTATATTATGTGAACGTTAGAATCTTCCTGATTGCTTTTGCTTTTTCTTTTCATCTAAAAAAAAAAAAAAAAAAAAAAAAAAAAGATTCCCAGTAAAACCATAGTTTGTGCAACATGGTTGGAGTAAAGGCCTCTATTCCCCGTGAAACGCTGCTGTTACGCTGACAAGAAACTCTGAGCTCAAGACACATGTAAAAATGTAGTTGAAGAGAAGAGCAGAATCTGTTCAAGTTCCATTACAATAAATGCATATATAACGGACCAGTGCACTTGTGCCCATCCCATAAATATTTAAACAGGCCCACTCAGGGTTCACCCAAGATTAGGGTGACACACAAATACACACGCATACACACACACGCAAACACACGCACAGTCACTGGAAGTGTCATGTCTCACTAAGGCAATTATGGTTTGAGGAATTTCTCGCGAGGCTTACCCCCACTACTCGACTAAGCAAATACCTTTATATCATCTGAAGAGAAAAAAAAAGATGAGATGGAGTGGCTGTTGATAAAATAAGGCCCAGGTGCACTGAAGCGCCAGGATGTAGTAAATCAGCCATAAAATTAATTTTTGGAAAGCGTATGCTCAAGGCTACTTGTGTAAGAAATCTAGAACCAATTGTAGTGAGGAACTGTCATTTGCATCAGGGACATCTCCTGTGATTTATCTCCTGTGATCATCTGGCTCAGTCACATGACGCAGGTCACACAGAGAATGGAGACATGGACACCGCTCAGTCTGTTTGGATTTTAACTCATCATTTAAAACTTTTAAAGGTTTTGAAGCAGCCTAGAAAGTGTAGGGTTTCCATGACAAATTCAATAATTGTTCAATGTTTTCATGTTTCAAAGTCTGCTGCTCCTTCACACGTCCACATAATTGATTGGTGTCTCGGTTGACATCAGGCAACATCCAGAAGCTGGATTTGAACAAAACTGGAGATGCTAATCAGCTGCTTATATTTCTAAAAACGCTGCAGTGTTGCCATGGTTACACATCCTAATAACTGTCTTTAAGTAAAAAAAAAAAAAAGTAGGAGCAAAAATCCTTCCAGCTACACAGCATCCAAAAGCAGAGGGAATAATTACTCAACTTGCATCGCCTCAGACATAAACATCTAGTTTTCATAGTCTACTATAAAAACAAAATCAACATCAATGTATGAGAAGTACTCCAACTCTAAAATCCAGGAGCCTGATTACTGATTGTTTTAGGGAGTTCTCTTATGTACAACACTGCTTTGATTTATTTGAGGTTGCTGACATCATGTGCCACTTTTGCCCTCACTGTGCAAAGGAAAACTTGCATATAGCAACAAAAAGGGATTTCATAAATATGTACTAAGTAAAAATGTTTTATTATGAAAGCTAAACAAAAAAAAAAGAGCTAAAATTTATAGGTGGAATGGGAATTAACCGGGGCGAACTCCTACCACCATTGTACAATTTCAAAAAAAGAAAAGAAATACAGTACTGTAGAATAAGTTGAACCTTTCCTATTATCTGACAATGAAAACAGATTGGAAGCATGCTTCCTATCTTGTTACTTATAAAAGTCTGCAGATTTTGCATAGCCACTTGCGGAATAAATTTCTTATTGCATCCATAATCAAAAGAGGAGAGCCACATGTTGCACACCTCTCGTATAACCCGTCCCAGATTAATGGGGAGCAGCAATTGCTTATCTTTGTGACTCCTAATGCAGTTGCTCCTTGGCATTGTTTCAACACACACCTGTATGCTCCAGGTCAGGGGTCAAATAGCGTCAAGCTACGTCACAGATGAGTTGAAAAGGCCACAAATTGCAAGTGACATTTTCATGCCTATTTCGGTTCAAAATAATTGAAAAAACACGACGCAGCCCGGACTTTTGACATGTTTACCAAAAGGCTGCTTTCATACAAGCAGCACCTGACTGTGACTTTTCAGTGCTTGGAGAATCTGAGTGTAATTTGCACAGCATGGTACCCACGCAGCGAGGGGGCAGGTAATCGTCTCTGTGCACTCTGTGGAGCAACAGACATACATTACAGCAGCTGAAAGAGCGTTGGGGTGGAAATGGCTTCTGTTGCAGCGGGTTGAGATCCATCTATTGTAAGATAAAACTAGTGATCCAAATCCAGGTAGTCTGGTTTAAACTCTCTGAAGCAAGTCTGTGTTTCAGGTTTTCCTCATCCCGTCTGCCGTTTTGTTACCAAAAAGTTTCTCAGAGAGCAAATACAAACGGAAAGATCACATAGCTGAAGAAAAATAAATCATGATTTGTACTTTAAGCTTCAGGAGCGCATTACTTGATTCTTTCCCTCTGACCTATTTCTTTTTTTTCTTTGTAAGAACGACGTCGCTCTTTCTTGTACAATATTTTTGGTTCGAACAGCTGCAAGATTAAACATTTCTCTGTTTAGTCTTTCACAATATATTATTTTTGATGTTATTAACATTGTTAATCCCATTTTATATATTCTTTTCTTTTTTAAGATGTTTATTTTTGTTTTAATCAGTATTCTTAACAGACATATAATATCTTAGTCATGTCTTTGCGTGATTCGGTTTGCTGTAATCGATCATCTACTACAGTGGTTCCCAAAGATTTTCTGGGCCCCCCTATGCATTACAATAAAATCCTGAGAGACACAACTGTCTTGTTGTTGTTTCCCACCTTTGCACCATCTTTTCGCTTCGTACTCATTCTGATTGCAGAATTTAATTAGCTATTTAAGTATATTTTTAATATGATAACAGCACTATTTTGTACTTTCCAAAACAGTCTGTGGCAACAGACTGTTTGCTGAAAAACTCAAATTAGGGCGAGCGAGAAAATAGATCATGCATTAAACTGAATAAAAACAAACAAACTATAGCCTCATCTATTTCAGTTATCTCTGACTGTCACAACACCTGAATATCACTTGGCCGGCTGAATGTTCCCTTTTGCTTGCTATTAAAGTTTCAAAAACTTTTTGTTTGTTCCTGGTTGAGGAGATGATGCGAGTCGGTTGGCTCCTTTTGAGACATTTGTTCAGGAACATCAGAACAGGTAGAACAGGTCAAGCGAGGGCTGGAGAAAGGCTATGTTCCAACATCCAGAACGCTGTTTTAAACCTTGGGGTGACTTTAGCCAAGATATGCATTGTGTGTTAGTTCCCTAGTTGTTTCTTGCTCACTGGTACAGATGGGACGATGATGGCGACAGTAACAAGACTTCGTCCTGCTCCACCCGCCTCTGTCGGAGTGTCCTTGGGCAAGACACTTAACCCACATTGCCTGCTGCTGGTGGTCAGAGGTCCTGGTTCCCGGCTGCTTTCAGACTGCAGGGCAGCTATGGCTGCTATCCTGTATCGCACCACTATCAGCATGTGAATGGTTATATGAATGGGTGATTGACTGAATGTAGTGAGAAGCACTAAACAATTACAGACCATTTACCATCTACTACGATTTAATGGTGAGTCAGTCCTCTAGAACCAGTTAGGTAGACTTCTGCTGAATTAGGTCAATTACTTTAAAGGGGGTGAGTATTTATGGAGTTGTTTATTCTATGTTTAATGTTTTTATTGAAATCTCTTTTCACTTTGATGGTAAATGTTTTTGTCAAAAAAACCCTAATTTTGTCGATCATGACTGATTTTGTAAAGGCAATTACAAATCGGTAATTGTAATTGCTTTGTGATCCAGAATGTATTATGGAGAAATAATATATTTCTAAGCCTTTTCTCCATAATATAGGGACTGTCACCCCACTGAAGATTGGGGACATCATTAGGGAGAATGTTAAGACTCCTGGCTCAATGTTGTGCTAAGCCAGGAGGTCCTGCTGAACATAATGTGCAAGACCATGCAAGGGCACCATTAGAGGCCAAACAAGAAATCTAAGAAAAACCTTTTAAAACTACAAGTTACCTGTCAGATAAAAGAGACAAAAATAATCTTGGAACTCCCTTCCTTTGGATTTCTGACCAGATACGATCTCCAGAGATCTCCCACATCCAGACAACAGGATGTCGAAACTGTGACTGAGATGTTTATGTTGCTGGTGCTCACACACGGTGGCAGTTTTTAAAAAGCCATCAAGTATCTGCAGCCCAAATTGAGAGTACTTGAATACATAATGGGACAGTCAGTTGCCAAAACATTTATGCGTGCTCAATGCTGTCCTCCACCCACTGGGACAGTGGATGTACTCTACACAAGCCTCAGTGCCACCTGAGACAGACATCACTCATCTGACTGAGGCAACAATAACATGATAGCACTGAGTGACCTCTGCAGTGCAGTCATGTTCTCCAAAGTCCTGCTAATGACCTGATTATTTCACTCAGGTGTGTTACAACCGAGACACATGTATAGGTTGCAGCACACCCGCCGTCGAGGGCTGCAGTTGTTGTTCTAGTATTCAAACGATGCAGTCAAGTTTAGTTTCTTCTTTGAATTTGGTGGAAAGTGTTTTAAGGGAAATCAGCCCATTACATCGAATCTCTGACCTGCAGCATTCGCTCCTTCTTGATGAACACGCAGAGACAGTGGACAGCTAATTTAATTCAGTTGTACCAGCTCTAACTACGCAAGGTAACTAATAATTGCTTTTGGAAAAATGAAGGAACTTATCAAGCCAGCCCTAAGTCAGTCGATGAGGTACAGATGAGTATTTATTAATATTTAGAGTTTCAGCTGTTACCTAAAGGAAGTTGTCTACAAAGTGACAGTCTACAAACATGAAGTAATTACTTTGTGTCAATGTTCAATACAAGTATAATCTTGCAGCAGCAGGAGTATCTAAATTTATTCTAAGACATCTGTCTTGGAATAACTCTTATTCTCATATTATACTGCTGTATTGTCAGCAATACAGCAGTATAGAAGTTGATGGGAAAGTGGTTCTTTTTCTCATTCGTATTTCCTGCCAGCAGCACATTCATAATTATTGTTTCAGTCAAAGTTTAATGTGATTTTATTACGGTATTAGTGAAGGGTATATGGAAAGAATATGGAAACATGGCTGTCTGGGACAAGTCTCTTTAATCTTCTTAGACATTATGAAAAAAAACAAAAAAAACAAGGGCAGTTGAAGTTTAAAAGGGGAGGAAGAGAATTTGAGGATTTCCCGTGTGGAAGCTATAGACTTAGGTTCTGTTAAACTGAAGGGTAGGATGGGGCAGGAAGTGGCTACACATGGTCCTTTTTTTCCCAAATGTACATTTTGTAATTCCACTAATTAATTTCACTAACATGTGTTGCCTCTGAATGCCCACATGTATGCTATTTTGAGGTTATTTCCAAGGAAATGCATCACAGTTAACTTCCAGCGAACCTTAAAATGACAAAGGCAGCATGTTCTGATAGACATGCTCCATCAGAACAGACTTCGCCTTGTTGAAATAATAATAATGTAACCAGGGTTGTTTTCTTAGCATGTGGATCCATGATGTTACTATCAGAGATCTGTGTCATCAGAGTCCAGAGGGGAGCCGGAGTCGTACCGCCCGGATCCACATGTACAAACAATGGTGATCTCTGTTGACACAGAAACGACATTCTTTTTCAAACATGATCACTCGCCATCAGTCACAGCATCGCTCCAAAAGTCTCTGCTTTGTTGTGAATGGTAGCCTGCAAACGGTATGGTTTCCGAACACACAGCACGTCTGCAGTACATGATGGCTGGTGTGAAACATCCAGTTGTGTCTGGACTCACACAGACGCAGTCGTAAAGTTGCATCTGTGACAACAATCTGTTCTGGGAGAGTGAAACCATCCTGTACAGGTGTCTGCTGGCATAAAATATTGGCCCCATACTGGGCTCTGTGGAGCCCAACATGTCATACTTGTGAAAACCCACACAGTAACCCCCATCATCACTAACCCAATTCACACAGCCGCTACTGGTGTGTATCAAATTATGTTTGACTTGTGGTGTTCTTCATGGACCATAAAATTCCATCAGTGATTGTGTTTTACATAACACTGGATCCCCTAGTTATGAATAAGGTGAAATAAAACTGTTTAGAGGAGCTGTGGATTCCCCCCAGCAGCTCATATGAGATTATTGCATATGAACAAGTCAGTATGGTAATTATGGCACAGAAATACACATCAGACAGTTCTACTCTCTGCACAGCTTCAAATAAACAACATGTCAGCACCCAAAAATCTTAAGCCTTACAAATAGTCTAAAAACCAGCGGGGGGTTTTCCACTGGCTGTATCCATCTTCTCCCCTTCATTTGTCAGAGGATGGAAAGCCTGTTTCGACACAGAAACAAACAATTCAACTAAACTGTTCCTTTGCATTCACGCCAAGCTAGTTTTCTTTATTGTGGTAGTTTTACAAGCTTCCCGAAAAACATTAAGGACTGTGACAACGATGATAGTCATGTCGCGATTATAATTTGAATGGCAAAGCCAAAGCATAGCTAAGAAATGAGAAAGTTAAAAGAGGCCATAAATCAAATGTCACTGAAGCAATTGCTCATCATTTTATTGAAGTCATTGTCAGGGAAACTATTGCTGATAAGATGCACAAGGTCGTGCGCAAAATTAGGACTGTGTGTCTTGTTTTTGGAAGCTCTTTCTTACGGCGCAGAAAAAAGAAAAAAAAAAAAAAAGACAGCCATAGAGAATACTAAGAAAGGACATGAAGCTGCACAGAGACGCAATGTGGGGAAAAAGCAAGGTTGAAGACTTAGAATATGCTTTAGGTTTCTACCGTCAAATTACGTCATTTAGATTCACGGCACGCATAAAACCGATGAAGTACACGGACTAACGGTGTCCCAGCAAACATGGCGATTAAAATATCAACGTTATTCATGTCACCTTCAGGGTAGGCGCACACCAGTTTATGTGATGCCTAGTTCTAGTGCTTTTTAGTATCCGTTTTCGTGCGGCTTTTTATTGACTGTGTAGACAACTGCTATCGATCGGCCTGGCGTTTGAAGATAAAGTTGCCAGTTTGTTGGGAAGAACTGCACAACAAGCAGAGGAAAAGCAATTTTGGTATTCTGATAGTTTGGAATTTGACAAATTAGTTGGACTTTTTTGCAGTCGCCTGAAAAAGTCAAAATAAGATCCTTAAAATGAAAAAAAAAAAATTAAAAAAATGGAGGACATTGTTTACATTTTAATGACTCGCCGTGGCTGACGGGATCTGCTTGTATCCCTTTAAAATGACACGGAGAAATGAGAATTCCAGTTACGGGTTTATCTAGGATACTGTCAAGACAAATAAATGTATAAGCTTCTGTGAAGCCCTGGAACATGCAGCCTTCTGCAGGATACAATAAAATGTTGCTAATGCAGCTGAGCTTGGAGAACTTGAGATGAATTTATTAAAACAGCTGTGTGCCACAGAGTCATGATTCGACGGAACCGAATTGTGACTCTCCTTTGGCCAATGAATGCCGAAGCAGAAAAACATAATTAAATAAGTTACCCACTCTTTAGGATAATGAAACATGATCTCAAAATGCAAAATGTCAATTGTTTGTTTTTCTCTTTGTGTTTTTTTTTTTCCAGGTAAGTGGGGAAAAAAAACAACTGCTGAAGCTGATTGAAAGTGGACTGCCTTCAGGTATCACATTCATCCACTCACCAGACCCTGGGATCCACTCAGCTGTCACGCTAATAGAGTTTATTGCTTTGTGAGGTTAACATGTAGACTGAAAATCAGGTGGCTTGATGGAATAAAACCTGGCAACAACTTGACTGAAACCGTTCCATCTCACCAGCACACAAAGACGATCTGTTTGCACTACAACGTTGAAAACAGCTCAGGAATACTGCATACCTTAGCAGAAGCCGCGTTGCTCCAGTCAGCTGACAAAGTGTTTTAAATTTCTTAAGTAATGTTATGAGAAAAGGAAATTTTAGAGGATTCTGGACTTGTTTTGCAATATTTAGTGACATGACTCCACAGATAATATGATCTCAATGTTAAAATGCTTGACTCTCGAAAGTAAAACAATTTTTAAGTTTTCTTAAAATATTCGTAACAACTCTGCCGATGTCATGCAGCAGAGCTAGAAAATAATTTGCTCTCAATGTTCTTCTTTTTTACAGTTTTGGTGATTTAAGGGCTTTTATTTTGTTGACTAAGCAGCGATAAAAGTAACGTGTTAAGTTCACGTGTATGGTGGTCCAGCTCACTCGCACACAGACTGTCTCTTGCACTGCAGCATGTTTTATTCTAAATATAACATTAATTCAGAATACTCTGAACAATTAGAACCCATTTCAATAGGATTGCCAAAATAAATGATCATAACCAATGTTTAGAAAGGATTTTTAGGCAGAGTGATGTTATGACAGTTCTGATTCCAAAAGGACAAACATTCACCAACCTCAAGAGATTTCTGAATAAGTTGATGTTTTTGTTGTTGAGTTTTCAAGGATTTTATAGTCTGCTCTATAGTCAATAAGTTATTCTGTAAAGTGTCTGTTTCTATTTGTAGTTTACATATCATAATGCATCTAGCACATTGTTTCCATGGTTTTTACTGTAAGCCATTTCCAAAGTAGAAGTAGACAAACCTACTATGTGCTGACACTGCAGCATAAATCCACATTACACGGATACAGTTATGTTTTTACGAGTTTAGATGATATTCCCCTTTAAAACCTGGTCTATAAAGTTCAAAGTGCAGTATATGAGCCTCCCTAACCTGTTGTGGATGTTTAAAAGAGGCATGTCTCAGTTGAATAAAAATGTTCATCTCACCACTTCAAACAAAACGTCACATCACTCATCCTGGGGGGTCTGGCTGAATGTAAGCAGACCCATGTTGTGATAGTTAAAGATCCCTGACAGACTAGAAAGAGTCCTCTACGAGAACTGGTTCTCTACTCCCATGATTCCCGTCCCCTGGGCAGGACACTGACTCTTTTATGTTGGAATTGGGCACCACTGAGTCAAACCAGACTCTGAGTCTCAGGCTCTAAATGTCTGATGGAAGTAGAGTCCGTACTGTTGTTGGCCCTTTCGTTTTCCCGGGGTTCCCTTGGTTCTGTCTCTGACTGCACAGTGTGGGCACTTTGTTTGATTCATATCAGCATCACAGCATAATGGACTCATAGGTCAGATGCCTCTTTTGCACAGCACATGCAATTCCTCTTCCATTGTTCTTGGCACAGCTGTTAGTGTTATGTCTAAAACAGCGTGCTACTGATTTAATATGGGCTTTAAAAGGAGAAAATCAAAAGAAAAAATGGTGCAAAAAAGGATAAAAGCACACAGTTTTGGTACTAAGAGAAAAGCTCTCTTTCTAACCGTACGCTTCAGTGGTAGTACCATTAAGCTAATGTGCAGGGTAATGCATTTGAAACAATTTATCAGTATAATGGGGAAACCTAATTGAGTGAATTCTTGTCCAATTGCCCAACTTCCTGATGATCCTGACCGTAAGCCAGTCAAACATATCTGAGTCACAAATTTACACCACCTGTAGTATGTGTATTTGAAAAGGGCGAACGGCCTTTGCCTGTGACAGATGCTCTATTTAAAGCGACAGTCCCCCACATGCACTCAAAGGTCTGTGACAGATAACATCTAACAGCAGAGCTAGGACGAGGAGAAAAAAACGAGATGCAAAGAGACACTGAGCAGCATTCCCAGTCAGGATACAGCAGTCTGTGTCAATTCCAATGGACGTTCAGAGTAGGGAGCAGCAAACAAACAGATGAAACCTGCTGGGGGAAAAGAAATATTGGAATACTTTTGATCAACTCACTTCTTTGTCATGGATGTAAATATAAAATGTTTTCTGTATAACCTAGGGGTTAGAATCGACATGCTAAAACGTATTTTGTAATTGTCGATGTCGGACAATTAAAATCTCAGAGGTCACCTGAAAATGGAATAAACTGAGTATATTTGTGGTATAAATATAAAATTTCATAGACCGTCCTTTATTTAATGGGTTGCAGCACTTGCCATTGTCCACAGGTTTTGACTTACTTCTGTGTTGGTTTTCTGACATTTTCTCTGTTGTTCATTATTGTTAGTGATGTCTCACGGTATAAAGTTGTTTGTCATTGTCATTGGGGTCTTGGCATATATCCAGTATCATGCCTTGTGTTGATTTTTTTTGGTCACCAACTATTCTCCCTGCTTTATTCTCAGCTGTTCATCGTTCCACTGATTAGTCTCACCTGATTCTCTTTTGCATTTAAGCCTTTTTAGCTTCACTGCTGGATTCTTCTGTTGTTCTCATCCACCTTTAATGACTCAAGCCGTTGATGTCAGTCTGTTTTGCTTTAGTAAATCTTTTGTTGGTTCCATATACCTGCATCTGCGCTACCTGCATTTTGGTCCCGCTAAACAAACATTGGAAAAGTAATTATGAATTAGAAAAAAATTAAACATTCTTAACACTTTGCTTGCATGATGGAAATAAAGTTTGGCAAATTAATGTCTTTCTTGAGATTTATATCAACTTATTTACTCAAATAAAATTACATAAAGGATGATTGCTTGGTCCATTAGCTTTCTGTATTTAGTCTCTGTTCTTGTCAGATGACTGTAATTGTAGAGCGAATCAAGACTGAGTATTACTACAGGATACAGGACTCTGATTTTGTCCATTTTAGCCTCTGCTGCTTGACTACTATAGAACAACACACAAGGAGGGCGAGATTAAGGAAACAGCATATCTGGATTTTTACTTATATCTTCCTTTTTCCATTACTTTCTTTTTTCCTCCCCTTCTTTCTTCTTTTCTACAGTGAGAGCATGTGTCTTGTGTGTCTTTATGGCTACATACCTGGTGCATTGCATCAGTGGCAGCAGCCCAACGGAGTGCTGGATGATTTGTAGAAATGGGGACAATTTGCTGTAGCTTACGTACAGGAGGTGCTGCCCTTCCCACTTCCCAACTCTTTAAAGTTGGTAGGGGGCCTCCTGTGAAAATCGATCTGCAGGCAAGACAGCTGTGTCAAAATGGCCTACAAATGAATGAAAGTAAAGGAAATGAGAAAACTGGTGGGGGGGAATGCGCAAACGCACAAACGTGTGAAGCTATTTGAAAAGAACATATCCGACACCAGTACTTAGCAAAAATGTTTTCCCTAGCTGCAGTAGAAATTTTCACAGTGAAAACTTGCCTATGTAGGTGTAGCTTGTGTTGTATAAGTGAGTACATGGGTCAAGGCTAAATTCTTGATGCATGAGGTTGAAGAAGAGTCAGTGAGTTGAATTCATGAATTGCATTTATTAATACCAAAATGCAGCTGGTCCGTTTCTCATGCTACCTTTTGGAGTTAGCAGGACAAAATGGCAACAAGCAACACTTGGTAACTTTCTTTGTTTAGCCTCTGTCTAAGCTAAGCCCTAAAGAGGGCGTTTCCTAGCATGTCATTTCCTTGAGCATTAGCTTTGCAATGCTAGCTAAAAGAGAGAGAAGAAAAATATAGAATTATTTAATCTAAACAAATCGCAAAAAAACAAAATGACTATAAGGTGGTGAGACGGTCCATTGCAAATCATTTGTACCCATCCCCAAAATTTCCTTGAAATTTTCCATATGGATACCAACATAGGTTATTCTGCGTGCTGGAAAACCATCTATTCAAAGGCCAAACATTGACTAAGGCCTTTTTTTTCTTTTTTTTTTTTTTTTTACAAAATGTTAATTTGAAAGGGGACAAAAACTCACCATGTTTACAAAACTTCAGCATATGAACCAAACTACATCCAAAACGACTGTTTCTGATGTTTTAATTATTACATATGTAGAAACCAACAACATTATCTGTTCTCATTTAATCCCGTGTTTGCAAAAATACGAAGGTGAACTAAATATTGCACCCTCGGATCTTTCGCTGATGACGAAACAGTTGTTAATGTTTAAATACAGGCTTGTCCTTCATGCTTTTCAGTTAAGGCACCTTGTCACAAGCTGCGCCGTTCTTCCTCTCCACCGATGCACTAAGCTGGATATTAATCTATTAAAATGCATCTCTAGAGAAAAGTGCCTCTGTGAGTGTTTACTCGTTCACAGAGGCAAACTCAAGGTAAATGTGCCTTCAGTTTTGCTCAGATGCACTTGAAAGAATAGGTGCAGCAGTTTTTGAACGTATATGCAAGAGAAAACACAAAGTGCCACAACGCGTTAGTGTGCTCCTTTAGAGTTTGCTGTGTTGTTTATTTTGTTGTTTTCTTCAGTCCTCCAGCCAAGGCTGCAGACCATAGCAACAAATGACTACATTCTAGAAAGCAATTGGTTACACTAATGGATCAATTTAGCTCAGAGGAGAGTTGAAAAGTAAGCCGGGGCTGAGACAAGTTCAGTGCAAAAAGTGCTGACAGTTTTTGCACTGATCACAGAAAAATGAAGAGAGGTTGCTTTGTAAGTCTGCAGAAAAACTTTAAGCGACTCTTTATATGTAGCTACATTAAATATGTGTAGCTGGGTAGCATTCAATACTAAATATTCCATTCATCCTTTCAGCTTCCAAACCCTGAAGGGAAAATGTTGGTATTGGAAAAAGAATCTGATGGAATAAAAACTCTGCTCAAAGAATTGCACTTCTTGTGTTGGCTTTTTAGTTCAAGTACAGTTGGTTCAATAACTATTTGGACAGTGACAACATTTTTTTTTCTTTCTAATTCTGGTTTCATACAGAAAAATTCTGTACTTATTGTTGCTTCCACCATTAAGCTGGAACCGTCCCCGACTTGTTGCTGTTAAATAAAACAACAAAACTGCAGTTAAAGAACAGACTTTCAGCTTTGATTCAACAAAGGTTCAACAAAAAAAGATTGCAGAAAAGTGTGAGGAACAAAAGCTTTTTTTATTATAATAACTTTCCTTCAGGGACTCGAAAGTAATTGGACAATTGATTCAAAGGCTATTTTATGGGCAAAAACAGAAAATAAATCTTCTAAGGAATTGCTGCAATGCAAGAAGGGGCTGAATCTAAAAGCAGCTGTGAACTCAGCGATGCAAGAAAGAGATTTAGACATCAATGGAAGACAACAGTGGTAGATGATCACATATGCTGAGTAGTTTAAAGACTTTTCATTCATTTCTTTAATTAATACATGTGATTATCCTCAAGCATTTATTTGAATTCTCCAGAGATTTTGTTTTGCACCCAATTACTCTCTGCTGAGTCACAAAAGAAAAGAATTTATGTTTAAGTAGGAGGCGTGTAATTCTCATCCATCAGTATTTTTGTAGTACCGATATGCATACAACTTTTTCTGGCACTCTAACGTGATGCGTCATATTTGTAGTATTACTGACAATGGTACCTTTTCTTTGAATAGAAATATTAACAATACCAAAAAAGAATAAAAAATCTAGACTGGACATAGATTATAAAAATATAAAAAAAAATTTTAAGAGTTCTGGAAAAGCATTTTCTTGCCAAATGAACCACGATGAACCTCAACCAGAATGATGGCGAAAGCTGGAAGTGTGACGAACGGAACAGCTCCTCATTCAAAGCGTGTTCTGGCGAGGCCAGTGGCAATGAAACTCTGGTGTTTATCCACGATGTGACTCGGGACAGAAGCTGCCGAATTAATTCTGAAGTGTTTAGAGATTTTACCGTCAGCTTAAATCCAGCTAAATGGAGTGAAATTTACTGGGCAGCCTTTCATAACACAGATGGGTAACAACCCAAAAACAACAGGAAAAAGCAACTCAGGTGTTTAATAAAATAAAATAAAAAAGTGGCTATTGGGAGCCCATTGAGCATGCATTTTATTTGTTATGGACAGAAAGAGCCACAAACAACTGAAAGCTGCCTGGCAGAGAATCAAAAAACGAGGAAACCCAGCATCTGGTGACGTCTATGAGTTCAAGACCTCAATCTTTCTTTTCCAGCAAAGGATTTTCAATCAAGTATTCAAAATGAAAATTTTCTCTTCAGTCTAAATTGTCCAGCTATCTTTCAGCACCTTGAAATTAAGTTGTTTCGAAATGCTTTTGTTCGCCACGTTTTTATGCAATCTTGTTGTTCAAACCATTGAGTCAAAGCTGAAAGTCTGCTGCAAAACTGCCTCTGTGTCGTTTCATTTAGACTTCATTGTGGTAATTTTCAGAACAAAAATTCAAATAAAGTTTCTCTCTATCTATATTTTTATGAAACTAATTGTAAAATTGTCAAGTCAGGACACTTTGCAAAAAAAAAGAAAAGAGGAAAAGGTGAATTCAGTCCAGTTACACAAACATTATGATTTGGGGCAGGCCCCAATTGTTTACTACAGCCGGATACAATAACTAAACCAGGCATGTCAAACTCAGTTTGGCTCTGGGGCTGGATCCAGACTTTCTGTTCTCAGGTGGGCCGGATCAGTAAAAGAATGTCAACTCCAAATATTTAGCTTTGTTTTTCAGTCCTGTTTTATCATTCAGCCTACATTTGTGAAGGGTGTGCTGACCGATAACTTGTTTAGTAGTGGTGAATGGTGAAGTAAGATTGCCAGTTTATTTTTACTTGGACGCATCACGTCCAAGTGCCAGCATGCTGGACATGAGTGCTTTTACACATTTACTGCCCTCTAGCGGCCAGAGGGAGCATTTGGTTTGTATTTATTTTTAAAAAATCACAATTTTTGATAGAAATGAGCTAGAGACTTGCTTTTTTTTTTACATACTCAGAAACTGTTGGCCTTTGAGCGCTTCAAAGACTCGCACACAGGTGAAAGAATCTGTGAAAAGTTTGAAGCTGTATGCGATGAATACAACATCAAGATTACATTATAAGTGACAATGCTGCCAATATGCGAAAAGCATTCACTGTATGCTTTCCCACTGACCAAGGTGAGGAACCTGATGATAATCATCGTCTTGACGACCCAGAGCTCTGGCATGACTTACCCTTGGAAGATCAGGAAACAGTCGGTGCTTCTTTGGGAAAGAAACATCGCCTGCAATGTTTTGCTCACACACTTCAGCTGGTGGTGAGAGATGGCCTGACAGAGACCAAAGTGGCATCTCCTGCCCTTTCAAAGCTATCTAAGCTCAGCTCACTACTGCACACAAGCACAACATTGAAAGATGTTTGAAGCTGAATTTGGTGAACGGAAAAGCATCCCTGCTTCTGTAATCACAAGATGGAATTCAACAGTGAGACAAGTGAAGGCGGTTCTTTAATGTGAACATCTAAAACTCTGTGCTATTCTTGAAAAGGCCGGGCACAAGAAGTTGTTATTCACAATACAAGAGTGGAACTTGTTGAAGGAGATGGTGGACATCTTGAAACCGTTTGAAGAAGCAACTGATTTGACACAAGGTGAGAAAATAGTCACGATCAGTGCTGTTGTTCCATCCGTGCTGTCCCTCAATCACCAACTTGAGAAACTGAAGCCGCAAGTCCGTTTCCTGAATGGTCTGGTCAGCAGTCTCCAGGCATCTTTGAACAAAAGATTTCTTGGAATTTTTATCAGTGTTTGGACTGTTTGCTGCTTATTGTAAGAGGCAGAAGAAGGATGTCCAGACAAGTCCAGCACTACAGCTGAGTCATTACCTCCATATTGATGATGGACAGAACACCTTCTTGTTCTGGGCAATGAACATGCACACTCTTCCTTCACTGTTTAATGTGGCCACCAGAGTTTTGGTAGTGCCTGCTTGCAGTGCTCCAGTGGAGCGCGTCTTCAGCTATGGTGGCATCATTTTACGTCCTCATCGTGCACAAATGACAGACAGACTTTTGGCCAGTTTGGTCTTTTGCAAATGCAATGCAGAATAGTTAACTGAAATACAGTATCCTCAATTGCAGATTTCTGTTAATTGTTCAGCTGATATATTTGTTTTGTTTCTTATGTCACTCAAAACATGGACACATAAAAATACATGTTCACTCAGTGACCAGGTCAGAGAAAAGAGGAAAATACTGCTGTTATGGTTCTTTGTATTGTGCTGTGGAAATGTCAGCATTTTCGTCTTTTTTTTATTGAATATCAAGTTTAACAGAACTGCGCAATAAAGTGGTCCAATTTAAAAATGTTTTTTATACTTTGTGTTCAGCTACACATGTTCTATCATTTGAGATAAATACATATTTTAAAAAGAACAAATGGTCTATTATTTGAATTTTATGTATAATTGCAAATTATAAAAAAATAAAAACGACTCGAAATGACTTGAAATTAAAGGTTCCTGACTTGAGACTTGACTCAACTTTTGCCTGTCTTTACTTGAGACTTGACTCGGACTTGAGACTTACTTGAGACTTGCAACACAGTGACTTGGTCACACCTCAGGAGCCCCAGACGTCACTCAGATGACAAAAAGTACGAAATACAAATTAGAACCAATTACTGCTGATGTGTCTGTTTTTTGAGCAATGATAATATGTACAAAATAATACACAATATATTATAATCATATAATATGCCATTTTAGCACATGGAGTGGTGATCTAAGAGACAGAAGGAAATATTTTAAAAAATAATTAAGTTTTTTGTTGGAAATTCTGGAAGAAGAAGGAGACGAAGAACAAGAACAACAAAAAGAAGAAGTTTGTTTTAGAAATTTTAACAATTAATAATTTGAATTAATGCGTGTATGAAGCTGTCAGTGTGTTGATATATTTTGGTTTGGAAATTTAAAAAATACATAATAAAATTCATACTCTTCCACAAACATGGGTTTATTAAGGAAATTTTGTACATTGCTTTTTAAAATAAATGTCCAAGAATTTGTCAAACATAAGAACATACATGGCAGATTGACTGCAACACTTATTATCGTTCATAAAAATGGAGGTTTTGACAAATCTGTGTCTTTCTTTCCAATGGTGAGAACCTCCCACTCACACTGCAGATATCCTGTGTTGGGCCTCATGGTGGGTTTACATTTAATAATGTAGCTCCAGGCTTCCTACAAAAGGCAGATCAACAAAATGATGTATTATTATGCATACTTGAATTTTGCAGTCTTTGAAAATTCAAGTATGCATTGCTTTGCATGGCAGGCCCCAATAATGTTCCAGGCAGTGAGAACCATTGATAAATCTCCACTCATCCAATAACTTAAGCCTGATAAGATTTCTAATGATTAGGGCATGGTGCCTTACACACACCACCTAGCTCCTGCTAATGAAAATTATTGGTCATATACATCAGCCCAGACTGATGCGGAGTGGAAAACACGTAAATCTAAGCAACTCCGCTCCACAGTTGGCGAGGTCGGCCCTAAATGGGAAAGTCGTTTGAGTGTGAATCTTGGCACTAACAATCATTCAAAATGGAAACATGGTCAAATTACAAAAGAGAAAGTACCAGATAAAGCTCAATGAGACACAAATCAACGATGGCTCATTAAACGGGAAGGAGATGAACAGATGGTAAGAGCACTTTTTATGGAAGCGTACACAGACTTCACCGTGCAGGCCGGTCACGTTAAATCCAGTTTCACAAACGCTGAAGTAAAATCTGTCCTCCAAACAACGTCGCTGTGCTTTGGTCGTCATCATCATGAATCCTACCTTTCTTATCTTTAGCCAGAGTTACGGGGATTGTGATGAAAGACAATAAAGTTTATGGATTGAACTCGACTCTTAGTTTGTTTTAGCATTAGGAGTTTTTACTGCTTCGAGTAGTGCTTATCTGTGGCACTGCGGTCACTATTTAAAGGAGGACAAATCAGACTTGCTTTGAAAAGAAGCTCAATGAGAATTAGTCCCAGCTCCTTTACTTCTCTAAATTATACATATTAACTGAAGCTAATGCCTCAAGAGTTATCCAAGGTTTCAGTGGCTCCAAAGTTTCTTTAAAACAAAAGTTACTGATTCAGAAGGATAAACAAAATAAAGGTCACTTGTGTTAAGAAAGTAAAGACTAGAGCTTTAAATTGGATTTGCATTAAGCTGACTTGAATTATGGAGGTATGTGTAATCTAATTCTGTATGAATTATATTCCAGTAAATGAACAGGCAATATGTTTTTTCTTCTAACAGGACAAATGCTGATTGGTGTCGTACTTCTTAATTATTTTTTTTTTTCTGCATTGAGGTTTTGGAATCAGGTCTATTTCAACAATCATGGCAAAAATGTATTTTTGTTTTTACCATAGGCTATATGACATGAGGCAGAACTAACACATCCCTTTTACTGAGTCAGATGTGGATTCAAAACATTGTTTTATTCTGTAGTGACTAGATTTTGGGGCCTTTTTTTTCTCCCCAGTATTTTGCATGCAAACTGCAAGTCACAGCAGTTTGTTCTTATCTAGGCGAACAGAGCTCTGATAGATTTAGAGAACAATAAGTGTATCGCTGCTTTAAAAACTAAATATCTTCACTTGGAGACAGTGGAAAGTCCTTGAAAAGGACAGAGAAGTTGGATTATTTCAGATTTTTATGTTATGCATCAATTGGTGTTTCTGCAGCATTAAAATAAATGTCTAATGTAGGGTTGTTGTAAACGAATATATTAGTAATCGAGTTCTATTGATTATTCTTATGAGTAATCGGGTAAATAAATTGATAAAATACCACCAGCATAACACTATTGGATATCAACATCTGTCCAATTTTTCATTTTTGAGCAACAGTTACTTTTTTGCAGTTTAGAAAACTAACCTGTAACAATAATAGCTCACTTTCTAAGTTTACATGAAGAAAAGTTATTCAAAAATCTGAAATTATATTCAATTTAATAATAAAGAAGCAGGCTCACAAATATGCTTATAAAAAATGTCTATGCTCCAGCTTTTAGTTCCTGTTTTCATCCCCAGTCAGATGGAGACTGACTGGAGATTGACAGGTGAGCTTACCCCACACCTGTCAATGTCGCCTGGAGGTGGGCGGGGCTTCGAATGGTGGGGGACAAACGAACTAAGTCCGGGCAGTAAAAAACTGCACGAATGAACGACCCGGGAGTGCAATACGGAATATTTACGGGAAAATGCTACTACGGAAACAGAGCGGAAAAGGGCGATAAAAAACTACACTTACACTATAAGCATCAGCTACTCAGCTGCCTGCCGTGTTTCAGTCTATCCGCTCACCTGTATAAAAATAAACCCGCAGCGCTCTAAATTTTCCTCGAGGAATTTTAATAATTGAGGTACTCGAATCATTCGAGGAATCGTTTCAGCCCTAGTCTATCGCTGTTTTTAATACCAGTTATTGTCTAGCACTATAGGCTTTAATAAATGTGCAAATTATGACCCTTTTTGCTCCAAAAACCAGAAACCTTTTCATACCAGTGAGTTAAAGGAGCAGGTGGGATTTTAAACTCCCCTGTTTGTCGTTGCCAGCCCTTGTCGCATTGCTTTGAGGTGGAGAGTTTTAGATTGTTTCTTTGAAGGTTGTTGTTTTGTGAAATATTTTTGTTGTAGTTGTTCTGTGTGACAAATGTTGATGGAAAAAATGGTTTGTGTCGTCACCTGAAGGGCTTTTAAGTGATTGGTTTTGTCCTGTTTCCATTTTCTACTGAGACTTGCAAGATGGTTGATGCCAAACAGTGCAGTAGGTGCCAGGAAATCATGGCTGTGCTGCACTTTGCACTTTTTCTGAATACATTGGATGTGGGGACGCACACTGCCTTCCAGAAAAATCCATAACATTAGATTTTTTGATTTATTTTTTTCCATAGACCTATTTATTTGAAAGATATTATTATGTCTGCCTATCTGTCAGTATCAGAAGTTAAGTAGGAAGCAATTGCAAGAGCTGTCAGCCGTTTTATTATTATTTTTTCTTCACAGTTTATTTTCTTTTTGCTCGTTGTGCTAATTAGCCACCAGCAGATCACAACGATCTGTTTATGAGGAAGATTGAATTTGCAGATGCTTGACTACGGAGTCAACTCCCTAGCTGGAGCCCGCCCCCACAGCAGTGTTTCCCAATACAGTCAGGCAGGGGCTCGGCCTCGTCTGCACCGAACTCGGAGTCGTCCCTGTGTGGCGGAGAGCGAAACTCCGGATAAGATGATTTACTGCTGTCAACGGTACAATTAGAGCAAACCCTCCCAGGAAGCTTCCCCGATGAATCACTGGCAAAACTTTGATTAGATGTGCTGTGGCAGGGATCATAATGAAATTCAGCAATATGCAATTACCACGTTTGGATGATGTGATATTATCATATTGTTTTACATGCAGTCTAGTTAATATTTCACAACACTTCGTAAAACCTTTAAGCAGAGCGCTCCATGTGAAAAAAGAAGGCCGACAGAGTTGAAACAGACATGCCATTCAATAAAGCTGAACACTAAGAGGAAAGACTAAAGGACAGCAGAGCAATGGCTCACACTAAAGGCAGCCGGCTTGTTGCTACTTAGATCAAGAGAATGAAATGTCTTTTTGTGTTTCCTGGTAATGTTTCAGTTGCGGGACGTAGGCTTGATATGAGAAGAAAAGCCGCTCTGTGTCACATAAACAGTTGGGCCATAAGTGTTCCTCTACGTTTCCTGAAAGCTTGTAAAATGTAAAACAGCGAGGCAAAGACTGCGACTCTTCTAATTGACGTTGCTCTTTCACTGGCGGAGATGGAGCGATTACCGATTGATGAAAACCTTTTATAATCATGCTGAGAAACATTTATACTCTGATTTATGTCGTGCAAGCAAAGCCTTGAAACATCTAAGTTCAGTTCAGAGCCCGTCTTGTTTGCTTGTCACCCTGTTACGGAGATGTTCTCTGTTTTTACAAACATGTCTGCAGGTTCTTTTGTGAATGCAGGATAAAAACGACCTGCAATTAGACTAGAAAGATCTGCACCCTGTAGCTGCCTGGAAGTGTCGAAACAGCCTCCATGGAAAAAGTGGGACAGAATAGAAGCCCAACACTGACCAAATATTTAACTGTGACCTGGTGACCTCTTTAAGCTGCTGGGTGAAAGCAACTCAGCTGGTGTTATTTTGCTATGAAAGAAGTCTCGAGACCAAACTCTTTAGTTCTTTTTGAAAACATAAGGTAAGGAAGAATGTTGTCGGTCAATCGGAAGTGTGAAAGCAGGCGTGGGTGAGACGGTGGCGAGTGAAGTGTTGCATGAAGAAAATAAAAAGATTTACAAAAACTGAGGGATTCATAGAATCCCTCAAAGCTAAGAAATAATTTGCTGCCCCAGCTATCGCACAGGGACACGTGGGCACAGCACATCCCAGCCACACCCACTCAGTATCGGCAACACGGAGCAGAAATGATAAACAAGCCAAAAAGCAGAGCTTAAGAGGGGTTGGGTCATCACAATAAAAAATTTAATGATCCATCCACCCACATGCTCACATGTACGGGTTATTTGAAGTGGCCAATTATCCTAACAATCATGTTCTGGGCTTTTGAGGGGGAAGCTGGAAGACCCACGGAGGACCCACTCATGCACAAGGAGATCGCCCAGATCCCCACACAGAAAAGGCCCCAGCTGGAGGAAACGACAGCGTTCTCGTTTGCTGCATCGACGGCGCAGTGAAAGATGGCAAAAATAATGAAAATGTAACGCGAAGCAAGAGGTTGGAAACATCCTGCTCTTGTCAAGTGCTCTGCAAAGGAGGCAGGACGACGGCGCCATATGGAGGAGAGGACGGGTGGGGAAATGCATCACAAGATTTTGGATGGCAACCTTCTTCCCTCTGTAGGAGCATTGGAGACGGGTCATGACTGCAGCTTTCAGCATGACAATGAGCCCAAACACAGAGCCAGGGCAACTGAGGAGTGTCTCCGTAAGAGTTCATTTCAAGGCTCTTGAGTGGCCTAGCTAGTCTCCAGTCCTCAACCACACAGAAAATCGTTGGATGGAGCTGAAACTCTGTGTTGCCTAGCAACAGTCGTCAAAACGGAGAGACCTGTAGAGTATCTTTATGGAGGAATGAACAAAGTCAATCAATTCTAAACAAAGACTTTTTGTACTAAATGTTAACTCTATTTAGAAAACATCATACATTATAATTATCTGCATTATTTTTTGAGATTCCGCTTCTCACAGTAAAGGTGTACCTTGAGGAACCTGTGGTGTGCTTCTGCACAAGAACCCGACTCCTCCGAGGCGTGTGTTCGCTCCCTTCTCTTTGTATGTAAATTACTTCACCTAAGGGGGTTCATATGATACAGGACAATGGCGAGTCTACAGGCAGACAGGAAGATCCACTGTTACGTCAAACTAGGACTCCTGAAGAAAAGGACAGAGAAAACCTCCACAGACCCCAAACATCCTGGGCCGCTGTTTCAGAAGTGAGGGGACCAAATTTTTCAGATTTCTGTTGAAATCTATTTGTCTATATTTCATGTCAGTCACGGCTCTCCTAAGTGGGTGAAAACATGATGACAGACTGAGCAGCTGTCGCAGCTGAAGAAAGCGTGAGGGAGGGGAGTGTGTGGGACACGCTCCATGTGTAAACCTCTGTCCTTTACGCCCATGTGCTGGATGGAAACTGCCCAATCTTTCACCTTCAAGTTGGCTATGCAAAGTGCTATTTGTAAAAAAACAAAAAAACAAAAAAAACAAAGCAAAAAACCCCCCCCCCAGCTATCTCAAAGGCAGTTTCTTCCCCCAGGCTGCCTCTCTAATGAACACTTGAGAGTCAAAGTGCCCAGATCTATCGATCTGCACTTGCACTACTTCAACCTTGTCTTCCTCTTTTGCACATTTTTATTTTTATTTCCCTTTTCATATGTTTATATCTAAAATGTCCTGTTTAAGAGCAAAGTGGGATCAATGTAAGATTTCTTGTTTATGTGCACAAACTTGGCGAATGAAGCTGATTCTTTCTTTTTTTATTTTTCAACAAAACCTCTCACTGTAGGTGATTGCCGTCCAAAAGCCTTACAAATTGCTCAGGGTTACAAGACAGATTGATGGAAATCTGTGATTTTCATTCTTATCGGACTGTAAATTGCCTTAGGACAGAGCAATGTTTTTTTTTGTTGTTGTTGTTTTTCTTATTTCAGCCTGCTTCATATAGTCATACAATTTATTTTTGAGCATTGTTTGTTTTTTATCATTCCACAAATCAGGCTGTTCTGAAAAAAATAAAAGACTTTAAAAAAATCCCCAAGGCCCCGGTGGGATTGGTTAGATTCTTTGCCCCAATAAAAGAAATAATTTCAAAGCTGCCGTTTATCTTTGGTCAACATTAAAATTCACTTGATGACCTCAAACACACCAAGGTGGCAAAAGAAGTTAACTAAAGTTGAGAAATAAATTTAAGGGGTTAAATACTTTTTTTTCCCTCAGCACTGCATAAATTCACTTACTAACAAAAACAACGAATGAGGGGAAAAAAAAAGATATTTTTTTGAGGACTTCAAAATAAACAGTCCCCTCCTCTGTGATGCCTGAAGTATCTTCATCTTTTCTTTTCAACAAGTTTGGCCTCAACGTGAACTGAATGGAAAGCCACTAATGGCAGCCCTAATTGTCTCCACATTTGTAGGTGAAGGGCTCTAGAGGACTAATGAAGCAGAGCTGATTGCTCAGCTCTGGACCACACTGGATGAGGAAGAGGGGGAATTTAACTCCTAGCATAATAATCCGTTCCTATTTACCACAACTCCACAGCGAGGAGAAACTACAGCAAGGGACGCGTAACTTCGAAATGAAATTCCTTTCGCATTCAAACTGCTCTTTCAACAAAAGGCCGAGCTGCCACTGTGACTTCATCACAGCAATTTATCGCCCAGCTTGTGCTGCATGACCCTTCTTTCTAATCGTACTTGAAAAGCAGGTACTCGTGGAGAATTGCGCGAGGAGCAGGTTTCTTCTTTGCCACGCAGCTTAATGACCTCGGTGTTAAAGGACGCTAATTTTCACCCAAGCACACTCCGGCTTATTGGTTTTTCATCAGCGAGTGGAAGATTTGTCAAGGTCGAAGCTGACAAGTGAGCAAGTGGGCGTCTCTCGTGGAAGCTGCAGGGATGCAGAGCAGATGACGAGGACTGTGTTCTGCATGTCATCAGCGCTGTTACGGTTGTGTCCTGAGTACACTTCCTCCCAGGCTCTTGTGTGCGTGTGTGCGTGCGTGTGTGTTCATGCACTTGAGATAAGTGTTTGTGCAGTGTTTTTGTGCTTTCATGAAATTTAGCTCAACCACATTCCACTTTGTCTGGCATCGTTGTCAATGCAGAGGCACCATTAGCAGCAACTAACACTGCAGCTTTAAAGGACCTTGTTTAAATTTGGAGTGATTTCTACTCAGGATAGAAAATGCTACGACTCCAACAACTTTGCTTTTATGTAATTATGTCCAAAGTGAATCGATGAAGAACGCATAAGCCAAGGGATCGTTCTCTTTGTGGATCTCTGTTATGGAGGCCAAGAGTGCTTTTTTTTTCTTCGGGAGAAAGTCTAGATATAAAGTCAATTTTATTTTATTAACTTATTAATAAAAGAAAAGGAAGCAATGTTTTACGATGCAAATAAGATACAATGAACTGATACATGTTGTAATGTTTAGAACCTGAAAAAATCTTTTTTATGACAATTATAAGGCTCACAAAATCAAACTAACTGTTCAAACATTAGTTGTCCAGAAAAGATACATTGAGGTTAATTGGCTTCTCTAAGCTGCCCTGAACTTTGACCTCCCTTTTTGTCCAGATGTTTTTATTCAATTGAATTTAACATCTAACCAAATTCTTTAGTTATTATTATTCTCGAACATAAAAAGTTAAATCTAGTTTCAAAGTTTCATGTGTGGATAAAGAGAAGCAAAGAAGAAGGAGAAGGAGAGGAAGAAGAAATTCTTAAACCAAAAATCAATCAATGTTTTACCAACCTGAGAGTGGAATTGATCGGTGGTGCAGCGGCGGGGCTGGTCTGCTGTCTTCAGACAATGCAGACCAGAGCAGCTTTACTTTTGGAGGTGACTCGGTTCATCCCAAGAGAGGACGACACAAATCTGTAGATATTTTCCTCTCGCTGTTCAGTCATAATGTGTTCCCAAGGCTGTCCAGACAGGGTGATGCATTCTCAGCTGCAGCCTGACTGCTTTTCACGGCTGAAACCAGCAGCCTGTCATCTTCACACAATTGGATTAGAGTAATAATACGTCTTTTTACTTCTACAAGGTTGCTGCAGCTTTCTGGTGGTTGGTTTATCACCTGTTCAGTAAATATTACTAAACCTGCCGCTTTTTCTTTCTTTGCATAACATGATGTGTGATTGTTCTGTTATGACCATGGCCTATTTGCCATGTTTATGCAGGTTGCTATCATCCAACAGCTCCAGCATAATTGGATATTGAGAACAATAACCCCTTTTTCTGCTTTAGCACAGCAGAACAGACAACAAAAATATGCTGTTGGTAAATTTCCAGGTTTGTTGTGACCTCCTTTGTGATGCTGTTTGGCACAAAACATCTTTTTTTCTTACTCTGAGTAAACTAACATCATTCCAGTTTCTAAATCTTCGAATTATTGTTTTTACATTTACTTTGTTTTCAACGGTATTAAAATCAACTCATATGTTCATAAAATTGTTAGAAGAAAATGCATGAGGCATTAGAAGAAACATTTTTCTGGAACTTATGAAAAAGGAAGTGTCACTGAAATCATATTATCGATGTGCTGTATGTATAATAGCCAAGGGAGTTTATTCATACGGCACCATTCATTTACATCACAGCGACATTTCTCAGACAATGTTACAGTAACAAGACAGGTTGGCTGACAAAGAATAGCCTCTACAGCTGGAAGGATCCCCGCAGATCTGAAGGAAATGATTCCATTTTGTTGAGCCAAGAGACAAATTGCCTAAAGTGTCTGGAGCGTGACGTTTAAGAGTCCGCAATCTGGACCTAATCTGTTGAGAGGAACAAGTTACTACAGCCTGGAAGATTGTTAGGTGAGAGAGATGAGACCTAGACACCAGAACCCGGCAGGAGGTGCGGCATTGACTGAAGACTCCAGAAAGCACTCACAGGCTGCGTGTTGGATTGTGATCCACTGTCTGGAAGTTCTGTCGAAGTTAATGGTTTCGATATCAGGATTATTTATAATGACTACCGACTGAATTTGGTACAACTATCCGTGTGTTACGTACGGGAAGCCTGTTTACACCACTGATTAAAAAAAATCTCATGAGATCTTGTGTCATTATAAAGAGATGCTGTCTGATTATAATGAGATGTTATTATTTTTTTTCCTCAGAGTGGCAGAAACGGGCTTCCGTAGTTATGCTTAGAATTAGAATTAATTAGAATTAGAACGGAATTACAAATTTGAAGGAATTTTCTCATAACCCTCTTGTTGAATATTCTCTTACAATAACAGACTATATATTTTTCCCAAATATAAACTGTTGAATGAAGATAAACACAAAACAAGCAACAACCAACATCAGTCGATGAAGGTTATCAGGTATTTCGTCAGTGTCTTTAAATTTGCACTAAATACTTTTCGCTGGGTAACACATCACTTCAGTGTTTCCTTATCGCTGGTCGTTTTGCCCCTTTGCCCTTTCATACAGTTTTGGCCGACTCACGGCAGATTACTTTAAGGATGAAATGGTGATGAAGGATGTCGGATACAGTAGGAGACTCGGTACAAGCCAGCCGTCAGTTCCTAGGTCGACTTTTCAAATAAACTATTGCCGTACGCGCATAAAATTTGAGCATTCCTTTTTTGACGCCGATTGAAAAACAACGGGAAAGAGAACATCAGAGGCAAGTAGTTCATTCTGAAACATTTACTGTTCTTAAAGATGTTTCACCTCAGGTGCTTTTATCAGTAGAGTTATGCTAAGAGATGTTCCTGACCTGGCCGTTCATCCTGCAGGGTTTTTTAACTGATGACAAACTTATCGGCCAACATGTTTTAGGATTCAAATCTAGTCAGGTGAACATTATTATCTCCAATGAGGAGCTTGTGTAGACAGCAGTGGACGCATGCAAAATAAGACGTACAAAATCCTGACAATGACTCAGCCAGGTTTGTAGCAGCGGGGATAAAAGATGTTTTCTGTCAGGTTTTTTTTTTAAGACATTTTGGATGGTGAAGGGTTAAAGAGTCAAATCTGTATTGTCTAAAACAGAGTCTGAAAAGTAAGAAACTTTATTCTCCCAGTCCTTCAAACGTCTCCCAGTGTCAACAACGCCCACTTTAAAACTGCTGACATGTTGTTTATGTTATTTTGGCCTGCGAGATGCAAAGTTAGGAGTAGGATAACTTTGGAAACCATCTTGAGAATCTGCGGCGCAACATTGTTAGATATTAAGCCGGCATTGCCTTTCAGAAGCTTTATTCTGATTCTCATTCTGTTTCCAACACATATAAGGCTATGCTTAGCTCAGTTTCCTCACATACTTAAGATGCAGCCGTCCATACCTTCCAGCTCTCTTTGGGATGATAAGACGCAGTCGTTCCACCACTGCACTCTAACAGTCTCTCTGCATTAAACTTGATACAACCCACAAGCCTTAGGGGAGAAAATTGATCCTCTTGCAGACTTTCGTCCCATCTTTTCCTACTGTCTCAACAGATATGTTATTTAAGACTTTCAATTTGGTTATCTTTTGGAGGAATAAAGGTGTCTGAAAAACCCCCAAAACAAAACATATATATATATATATATATATAGTCATGCATAAATTATAATTTTCTGTATATTCTTTTCTATTTTTGTGGAATTTGTGGCACAACATCATAACGAACCAAAGCTGTTAACTTTGCTAAAATCTGCAGTGAAAATTTGTAATATCAATTATTTGTTGAGTGGCTTCTCAGTCATTCATAAGGAAATTAAGTCATTTGACAACTTTTCACAGGGGGGAATAATTTTTTTGTCAAACACACTTTCATATCAAACTAAGACAATCTGAGAAGATACAAAACGCACTTTCCAAATGGTGATAAAGTAATCACCACCACTGTTTAATTCTTCATTAAATGATATAAACCATATTTTATGAAAGCTGAGTTCAGTTTTACTACCTAACAACTAGAATCAGGAAATCGCCTTTAAATTCTGATGGAAAACATCTGAAAAGGCTCCAACTTAAAGCAAAGCAAAAACAGTTAAACAGATTAAGAAGAATTTCTAGCCTGAATAGGAATGCAAGCCATTTCCACTGCCATAAGTAAGAAAAACTTTGGACAAAAGAAAACCTTCTCAACCTTCTCTTTGCTGCTTTAGGACAGAATGATCGCTGTAATTAAAAGAGACATGAATTTCTGTTCCATAGCAGAAAATCCTTCAGGACAGTTTCTGCCCTCAAGTGCACTTTGGTTGTACAGCAGAACAATGATTTGAAGTACACCTGCAAATTCACATCGGAATGACTCATCCAAAAAATAAAAGAAAATACATGAAATTAAAAAAATGGTTTTGGAGCAGGCAGGCTGAGTTTGGTTCTGACATGCTTTAGAAACATGCAAAATTTTTAAATGTGGGAATAAACATGTGGCTGCACAGTGGCGCAGTTGGTAGAGCTGTTGCCTTGCAGCAAGAAGGTCCTGGGTTCGATTCCCGGCCCGGGGTCTTTCTGCATGGAGTTTGCATGTTCTCCCTGTGCATGGTGGGTTCTCTCTGGGTTCTCCGGCTTCCTCCCACAGTCCAAAAACATGACTGTCATGTTAATTGGGCTCTCTAAATTCTCCCTAGGTGTGAGTGTGTGTGTGAATGGTTGTGTGTCCTGTATGTCTCTGTGTTGCCCTGCGACAGACTCCAGGGTGTCCAGGGTGAACCCGCCTCTCGCCCAGAACGTTAGCTGGAGAGGAACCAGCAACCCTCCTGACCCCATTAGGGACAAGGATGTAAGAAAATGGATGGATGGATAAACATGTGTTTATTCAGGCTATTTTTTTCATATTAACATTTGTTGATGAGTTAAAACACTGAAATAAAAAAAAAATAGTGCTACAAATACATTGCCATAGCAATACATTGTAGATGATAAATGCATAATGTTGGAAGTGGAAAAGACACAAAGGTATAAGTGTACAACAAAGTCAGCCATATATGGAATCAGTCTTGGCCGTACATGGAGCTGTTTGAAGCTCTGCTGTCCTCTAGAGGAGAATAAAGTACATCACGAGTCACCAGCAGCATCAGACCACATCACAGTGGACAGGAAATGGTGATGTCTACTTCAAAGAAAAATGTCTGCTCTTCTGTATCCAATCAATTTCGTGCAGCACTTTAGTTCTCTGTAGAATAACGGCGCAGTCGGTGGAATAACCTTTGCAGACAGGAATTCACAGCTACGCATCAGGAACATTTGGCTATTAACAGATCAGAGCTGTATGTCTCAGCAATTTGTGTTGGATGTTGTTGATACTTAGAGAGGTTAAAGGGACAGTTGTAATTTTTTTAAAGATGTAGTTATTAGAACTTAATACCTGGAAAAAAGAAAGAGGCACTGCAAGGCAATGTTTATAGGATTAACTTCTAATTTTGCTTAGCATTCTGTACAATGTCGTGTAAAAAAACCCACAAAACAATTAACCATTTTCAATGCCGAAAATCTGTCAGCACCATCTCACCTCACGGTTTATATTTTTATCCCAGAGGAGCGTCACACCAGCGTCTGTTAAAAATAGAAGCTCTGTAGTTCAGAGCTTCTTTATTTCTCTTTTTGCAAAATTTAAATATATTCTACGTGTGCACATTACATGTCAAATTCTCTGACACATCAGTGGAACAGAAGTTGGAGAATAAAACGACGTACAGCAGCTGCCTCAAAGACTCAAAGCTGTCGTAACTTAGCAACAGCCTGGGAAGTGGGATCAGAGATGAAAGGGGGGAAGAGGTAATTGGTGGAGAATGGGGGTGACTGGAGGTGGTGCAGTGGGTTAATGACCAGCATGTTCAATCTTAAGCTCCCTTGTGTATCATCTTGTTAATGTCGAACTAGTTTGTCACAGTTTAATTGTCATTTGCTTATTGGACCTAAAAAGGAAAGATCTAGAGTCAGTTATTACAGCAATCAGGCCTGAAATATGGGTGTGGTCAGATCTGAGCCACATAAAGACAGTTACTAAGTCAAGCTTCTGTCACTTGAAGAATATTTCCAGGATGAAAAAGAACTAATGTCCCAGCAGGATATTGAGAAGTCCAGACATGTTGTTCTTGTTCTGACTAAATCCAGGAAGATTGAGCACAAAACCCCAGATCTAAAATCCTTACACTGGCTCCCTTTAGGTCAGAAAATAGATTTAAAAAATAGTACTTTTAGTTTATAAATCACTGAATGGTTTGGCACCGTCAAAAATCTGCTGCTGTTGTATCAACCATCCAGAACCTCTCAGGTCCAAACGAGGAGAAGCAGCATTCAGCTTCTATTTACCTCAAATCTGGAACAAACTTCTAGAAAACTGCAAAAGAGCTGAAACACCGCGCAGCTTGCTTTTGATGTGTCCTGACCGATTGTATCAAGACCAAGACCAGAGTGTATCGAGACCAAGTCAAGACCAAGACCAGAGTGTATCGAGACCAAGTCAAGACCAAGACCAGAGTGTATCGAGACCAAGTCAAGACCAAGACCAGAGTGTATCGAGACCAAGACCAGAGTGTATCGAGACCAAGTCAAGACCAAGACCAGAGTGTATCGAGACCAAGACCAGAGTGTATCGAGACCAAGTCAAGACCAAGACCAGAGTGTATCGAGACCAAGACCAGAGTGTATCGAGACCAAGACCAGAGTGTATCGAGACCAAGACCAGAGTGTATCGAGACCAAGTCAAGACCAAGACCAGAGTGTATTGAGACCAAGTCAAGACCAAGACCAGAGTGTATTGAGACCAAGTCAAGACCAAGACCAGAGTGTATTGAGACCAAGTCAAGACCAAGACCAGAGTGTATTGAGACCAAGTCAAGACCAAGACCAGAGTGTGTCGAGACCAAGTCAAGACCAAGACCAGAGTGTATGGAGACCAAGTCAAGACCAAGACCAGAGTGTATCGAGACCAAGTCAAGACCAAGACCAGAGTGTATCGAGACCAAGTCAAGACCAAGACCAGAGTGTATCGAGACCAAGACCAGAGTGTATCGAGACCAAGACCAGAGTGTATGGAGACCAAGTCAAGACCAAGACCAGAGTGTATGGAGACCAAGTCAAGACCAAGACCAGAGTGTATGGAGACCAAGTCAAGACCAAGACCAGAGTGTATGGAGACCAAGTCAAGACCAAGACCAGAGTGTATGGAGACCAAGTCAAGACCAAGCCCGGTCCCGAGTACTACAACACTACAAGACAGTATAAAAAGGCTCTAGAAATTGATACATGCATTCTGGGCCCAAAATACAATGACTGACTACTTATTTAAAACCACATTTCTATTAGACTGTGAGAGACTTTTGAACAAGATTTTTTTGCACCTCACTTCAGAGGGCATAGTAGGTCGTCCTCACATACCTTCTCCCAAAGGCTGTTTTACTTAATGATGGCTGTAGGTGGACATCTCTTGCACTGAGGAGAACCCAGAGTATGAAAACAATTTATTGCTAATTTGGTCCATTTTTGTCATCAAAGCTTTGGGAATTGACTAGAAATGTTCCAAGTGTGTAATGACTCAATAACATCAGTCTGACCTTTAAGATACGGTGACCAAACGTCCGTATTTCCCGGGACATGTCCGTATTTCACGTCCTGTCCCGGGCGTCCCGTTTTTTTTTTTTAGAAAGTGAGGAAATGTCCTGTTTTTTAAATTACCTTCATTGGACCATTAAATTTACAGGCACTAGGGCACGGCGCTGCGGGTGACATAATCCCTGAGCCGCCAACAACACGCCAAAGCGCAAATGTATGTTTACTGACAATTTACAAAAGAGTTTCCCCGCTTTCAGACTCCCCCCCCCCCCGCTCCAAGGTGTCCTGGTTTTCCCAAATGAAAATATGGTCACCCTACTTTAAGAAGAAATCATTTAGTTTTAGGGACTTTCTCTTGTTTCTGATTGTGACCTTCCCTTGAGGACACGCCTTCAAGCCATCAGGTCGGCATCTGAAGGCTTGACACCGTGTGGGTGTTTTCGTTGTGTTGAGGTGAAGTATAAGACTATGCATATTAAAGTTTTTTGTTTTTTAAATGATGTGTTGTTGCAGTGTCAGTATTTCAACAGGTTGTTGAACAGATGACTGACGTGATGAGGTGTGATGAACTGATCTGAGGAATGGCAGAAAGTACATCTCCTGTAATTAGACCTTGAAATAAGTCTCAGAATTGGTTTGGTTGTACACATTCTGTGAAGTCTGAAAGGAATGCATCAGAAACTAATCCCAGATCCCATTTAGTCAACCAAATTTTAATACTTATTTTCTTAATGTGATTTCTAAAGTGGTACATGTTGATATTTCAGTCAATTGCACTGAATCTCGCAGCATTCCCTCGACTCATTACAAACGGTCACTGAGCCGAAGCTAATCCTGGGGTTCTGTTTCTGATCTATATGGAGGGTAGCAGTGTGCCCTTTATATCTTAGCTGTCCTACAAAGCTCCAAGATCTAAGGAAGATTAACTGGAAGGCAGTAAAACATAGTTGAAGTTGTGCAAGAGTTGTGCATAATCCAATTATAAAATATTGAAAAATCTCAAATCCTTTTTGGTGTTGTTCAAAGCTGTACGGAAAAAAAAGAAAAGAGGAGAAAGTTCTTTTTTTTCAGAAATAAAACTTTAAAAGAGTAAAAAGTAAATAAATAAAGTGTTATCATGTTACTCCAAAACATTAATCATTAAACCAGCAACACACCTTTTGAAAAATAATAGAATATCCTTCTGTAAGTGGACAGCAAAACCAGAAAGCGGTTTTCTTTTTCATCTCTGAGCGTCAAGCACAGTGGGCCGTCTGCGGTTTGAATTGAAATTGAACACCTGTCTAAGTTTCCATCTTTCACAGAGCCAATTATTATTGGTTGTTCTGTAGATTTTGTTCAGAATTTGCTCTTGAGTTTGAAGCAGACAGTGTTTTTCAAAGGCAGATGAGAGTTAAAGAAGAAATAAAAAATGAGGCGCTTCACTGCTGGTCATACCTCCAGTAACTCCACAGTATAGGAAACGTTGGACATGCACTATGTTTACGGACAGACTCATCACAGGTGGCTCAATTTACCCAATAAACATTATAAAAGATTCCCATTCTGTGTCTTAAAAAGCATGTTTTTGTCTCTGAATTTCATTGTAATTCAGACAATATCTGCGTTCTCTCTCTTTTTGTTTTCCCTGGTGGGTTCATTAAAGAACAAGGAAACAATGGGAGAACCAGCCTCATTTGTTTACACTGTTGCATCAGATAAAAGGGAATTCTTGCAGTTGGCTTAACAACCATAAACGCCAGGCTGCATTTGAAGGAAATGGCTTCCTGGATTGCACTCACTGGTGCACTATATCACTATGTTGACACTGCCTGATGAAACTGTCTAAAAGAGCAACATACATACCCTCAAATGGCCAAAGGCCTTGTTTGATAAACTGGAACAGAACTGAAAACAGATAGCGGAGAGCACAACTAGTTTTGCCAGAGGCATCATAGGATTGCTTTCTCTAAACCATTAGCATCACTTCTATCCACCGTGTTCAGTAGCGCGGCACAAGTATCTTGATCCATCCCAATGACTCCAAGCCATACGGAAGTGTGGGCTGAAACCCTGTGGCTGGAATAAAGGGGTTAAGGCAGGTTTTGCAGTGATTACCGTTTCTTTCCCGAGGTCAGTTCAAGATGGAGGTGGCAAAAATGCTCCGTTTTTACGCAGTGTCGGAGCTTGGAGCTAAACGGATTCAAAATGTGACAATATTGTGACTGTTTTAAACATTTACTTCAGGCAAAGCCAGATGAGCTTACCTGTGCAGTTCTATTCACACACCAGGCAAGTGTCATGGCTCTGGGTTGTGTTGGGTTTCTTCTGAGTTTCTATTTTGATTATTTATTTCAGTCCTCCTCTTGTATCTCATCTTTATCCTGTGATTTTATGTAGGTATATTCGGCATTTAACTTTCTAACCAAAAGCCATGAATAACGAGTTCCTGTTGGAAAACTATATGCATTTACTCAACAGAAGGTGCTTTTACAGGTTTCCTATTTTGCCCAGTATAATGAGGTAATGACAAATATGTATAAAACTCTTCTAAATGTGAGGACATAAAGAAGGGAGGGATGCTAAAACGTTTATGTCACATCTACTAAGTATTTTAAGCTGTTCGTTAATTTTGAAGTGTCTTCACTATCGGAATTTCTTACCTGCATCGTAAATGTTCGGAGGAACATTTACAATTGACGTTTCAGTGCTTCCCTGTTGGTCAGATAAATATTAAGTGAATTATTCACAGAAATAGGACAATCTGTTAGTTTGACTTACAGTTTCAAGCATTTGGCATGTGGAGGGTAGGTGAATATGTATCAGTGTAGAGAACATGCTGCAGCCTGAGATTTCTCAGGAGAAAAACTAAAAAGACAATGTCATTACATATAGTTAATAATAAATATTTGATGTGGTAAACATAATTATAACCACATTCTTATTAATGCACTTGTGTTTTTTTCCATAGAAAAACCAGATAAACATGTGAAATTATTTTATCATAGCATGAAATATCAATACACATTTGTAATATAGATCTTTTCTTCCCACAGTTTCTCTGAATTTTGACCGAGAAATTAATTACATTAAAGAAAATAAATACATTGCAGTCAATCAACTTTTCAATCAGTTTTAAATTCAAAGCGAGAACGTCTCCTTATTATCCTCTTCACCTCCATGTTGGTGCTCCTAAAAGAGAAAACTGCCTTTATTAATTATTATTTTTATTTTCTTATTTTATTTTACATTTTTTAGTCTTCTACTGACTCAGAATAAAAAAAAATTCTAAATGTAATATTTTCCTCACACTCAAACGTGAGGCGTCCATGCATGGATATTGGATATTTTCCCACTAGAGGGCAGAAGAGCTCTACTAGGTTGGAGAACCTGGAATCTGGGTTAGAGTATTTCTCTGAAAAAAAGGGGATTTCTGCCTCATTGGAATACCAGGATTCTGCTCAGATTGTCATTTGCACGGTGCCGTTTTTCGGGTGTCAAATAGGTTTTTATGGCTGAAGAAAACAGTGTCTTCCAATGGGGACTGTCTGACAGGATGTTGTGAAACCTCAGAAGCAAGCTAAAGAAAGAACATATTCTTTCCATGAATATACCCAAGAAAGCTCCCATGTCTGAATGGTAGCCTGTGCTTAATATGTTCCTACCTGGATAGCAATGGGGGCTAATTTTCATAAACTTTCACGAAATCCGTGGCGCTCTAAAAGCCAGTTTAAATATTAATTTTGTTGTTTCACGAATAATACCGTTTTCTCATTCAATACTCCATGTTTTCCAATGAGCAGTTTTGAAAATGACTTTTGTCCTTAAATGGTGGAACAATAAGTGTCTCAGAAGGAAATATTGTGCCTGGTGGCCCACACGTGTGCCTTTCTATTGGCATGGAAACAATCAGGCATGCCTAATAGAACGGCTCGAGCAAGCAGAAAATAAATTTCCTGCTCCATGCACACCAGCTCTCTCCAGTTTCATCCTTATTCATTTCAGTGCCGCTGCTGGTGCTGTCACTGATAGTAAGGAAGGCAAGGACTGTTCATACACAAAGCATTTCTCTTCTCGGAAGAATTGATTTAATGACAACGTCCTCTGCCCGCAATCGATGGGGCAGAGGGAAAAGTGCATTATGAAGGAAGGAAGAGTGATAATGAAAGATCACAAAGCTATTCCCATCACTCTAACTAGCACCATCAACACTGCACTCTGCTTTATTCCCAAAGTGCCCAGACCATTGGTGGAATTTCCTTCTGCAAGCCCCGTAAATTTTTCTCTTTTCCTATTTAGTCATGTTTTATCAGGCGCTGAGCATGTGCTGTGGGATGCATCGTCATGCTGGTTCGTTCCTACAAACTCATACGGACAGGTCAAATTACTTTTCCCTCCGCTGGATTTTATCAGTAATCATCCACACTTCTTCAGCCGCTTGCCATGGCTCTTCTCAAACATAGAAATATGAACATCATAATTTTAGTCGTACTCTTGCTTGTTACTCGCAGGAAGTTTAATATCACCAAAGTGTAAAGCATAATGTCTAATTTTTGCTTTACAGTTATGCATGAAGATGCAACCAAAGTTCAATGCTTAACATTTGCAACAAAATGCTAAAGAAGGAGCCATATGAGATGGATGAGGCTTAAATAGGAAAGCAGAAGAAAATCCTACCTACAGTCAGTTTTTGTGAATTTCCTGAGTCTTTTTGATCAATAGGGGAGACGATGGATAGATATTTCTGTCTGTAGCTTGGAGCTCTTTTAAGCTGGTGGATTTCAGATGTGAATCAAAGTACTTACACATGTCTGCTGCTAAATGGTACAGCTCTTTCCTCTGCAACATAAATACTAATTGCAAAGTATGACCTGAACACAGAGTGAAGTCTTGCAAATAAGACCATAGGAATACTAAAAAGAAAATATCCTAACTTTTTTTTGCTCAACACTGAGATGCATTTTCAACAGTCTGTGTGTGAGCACAAACAAACTTGTGGAAGTACCATAAAGTACATATATTTGATTCATTTTGGTTGGCTGGACGGCTCCCTGGTGAGGTGTTCCAGGTCTTGTCTCCTCAGGGGAAGACCCAGGGCACGCGGGAGGGACCTGAGAGAGAAGCTAAGTCTCTGCTTCAGCTGCTGCCTCTGTGCCCTGACCCTGGGTCAAGAGGAAGTCAATAGATGGAGCTATTTTGGTTGGCTTTCTGGGAGTTTAGTTCAGCAAATACAGATTTATGTCGTTTCCTGCATGGCCCCTTCTTTGGGAAACTTTTCTTTCACCTTTTCAAACATCGTACTCTGGTCTTCTTCGGTCTCCATCTTGACCAGTAAATAAGTGAGTTCTGCTTTTCCTTCCCTTTCCTAGTTTTTCACCACAGCTTGAAGAGGGAGCAGCTTGGTGGATGACAAGTGTTGTAAGAATCTGGAGGAGTGGTCTCGTGGTCAGCTATAGTACTGGCAAGGTGATCAGCAAGAGGAGCTGCCTATTGGTCATCAGGAGATGTGTCGATATTGGCAGCTGGAGAAAGATGACCTGTGACCTGTGAGGGAGCAAAGATGGATTCCACCTCACTGGAACCCAGTCTGTATAATCTTTTGTGTAGCTCCTGCTGGAGTTTTTGTTGTGGCAAGACCTAGTGCGGCATATTGCCAGGTTTTGTTTTTTTGTTCTTTCTCACATTTATTCTCATCCAGGAATGACTTGCAGTGCTCACCATATTCTTTAGTGTGCCATAAGCACTCCTTTCAAAGGGTTGGAGTTTGTGACTGCAGTGACGGAGGGAATGCGAGCATCACAATGCCATTGCTCTACCAGAAGTCAATGACTGTACTTGACAACTGTGAACTGTGGTAATCCATGAGGTATGGCTGACCTCGGTGTGGTTTTTAAACCACATTAGAAAGAAAGTGGTAAAGGCATTTACAGATTTTGTAAATGTCTTTCCAAAATCTGTGGCAGCTGACATGGTAAACATTGTACAATGTTTACCACAGATCTGTTGGACATATCCTGGTTTTTACCAACATTTCAGACTCTTAGATAAAATACCGAGAGGCACCCCTCAGTCAGTCTTTATATTTCAACATCTAGGAATGTTGAAAGTTACATTTTGTTTTTACATAAGACCAAAACAATGTCATGGTAATTATAACTGACCTAAACATCTTAAAGCCAATAACTGGCATAGATTACAGCTAACAGCTAAAACTATAAACATGAATAGATTATATCCCCGTTCACATTCAAAGTTCACAATTTCTTAAATATTATGAGATTCTCAAACATTACTCAAATTGTCCGTATCATATAACTTTTTTAAAATAAAATTATTGTTCACATCAGTGGCTACATGTGTTGTCAAATATTGTCAAAAAAGCTGAGAGAAGATTACATTTTAGGAGTGGCAAATTTTTATAAACAGATTTAGGGAACAATTTTTCAAATCTCATTCTGGCAAAAAAACCCCCCAAACAAACCAAAAAAATACCTAGAAAAAAATCAAGACTAGCTACGAGAAATTCGTTCTCCAGATGTAAAAGACATCAAGCAGAAAGCTAAAGTTTGATTTGTTCATCTATGTGTTTATGTTTCCTCCCATCAGTGCAGCGGCTGCGGAAGGATTCACAGAAATCATACTCTGAGATTCCAATTTTTTCCCCCTATCTGAGAAGCAAAAGGGAGATTTTCTCCCACATTATAGCTACAGTCCCAAGTAATGAGACAGCCAAGTCGGTTCCTCTCTCTTCTCGTTGAAAGTGAATGACTTTCAGGTAGCAATCACTGCATGAAATAGTCCTTTAGCCGAGCCTTCAGGTTTTCCTCCCAGGCAACCTGTGATGATTTGACAGTTGATCCAAGAGAAATGAGTTCCCGGTTAAGAGGTCCAAACCACCCCTCTGATACACACGACCACCAGTTTTTCAAATGTTTGCTGAACAAATCTAACAATGAGAACTAATGCAACAAACTGTATAAAGCTGAGTTTGTGTCAGAATGCAGAAAATTGATCACCTGCCTGTGCCTCCAGGCCTAACAGGCTTCATATATTAGTTTATTCTGCATAACGTAGCAACTCTGCAGTAGCCGTGCTATTTCACAGACCTGAGCAAGATTCCAAACTTTTCTCACATCCACTTGGCTTGCCTAATGTTGCTGCCGTGGCTGTGTTTTTCCTTCCCCCTAATTCCCAGATCACCGAGGAGTCCAGGTGTTCATGCAGAGCAGCTTGCAAGGCAGCAAAGTGACATTCCGAGGCGTGATGAGAGTCAGCTCACGCTGCAGTTCTGCAGCATTGTGCCCGCGCCGTTCCTGGGGGAAAGTCAGATCCTTGGGCCTGCGCAGCTGGCGCCGCCTCCTGCCAACAGCCGCAGCTCCCCGTCACAGATGTTCACTCAGTCCTCTCAGCTTCTAGCTTTTTGTGTTGACCTCATTCATACAGATCGGCAGCCACTGAGTGAAAGCGGGCCCTCGCAGCCATCAGTGAAAATGTTTAGGAAGTTTTGCTGAGAACACTGATGCCCCGTTGAGAGTTAATTCAAAAGGATCAATGGGTGTTACCCATGGCAACTAGCAGGTGACCACACCGTTCCTCTAGTTATTCTAGTTATTATTTATTTTTTTGTTGTTGAAACAAACAAAAAAACTGTTGTCATTGTCATCAACAGTTCATGTATGTGCAGTAAAACAATGTATTATCACCATGAGTGTCACGACTTTGCACTTGTTTAACAAATAATGACACTTTATTGCAAAGTTGTCACTTTTAATGGACTTTCAAGGGAAGTTTTAGAGCAACTTTGGATTATAAATGTCATAATTTACCGAATGACACTCATAGACATTCATAAAGACTCCTTCATGTTCATGACAGATGTTATGTCATGTTTATGACAGTGTCATGCCAGTTTTATGCGCACCCCGTCAAATAAAGATATCTTCTGTCCATATAGAGATACTTACACAAGCACACACAAGTTACTCCCCAAAACTTGCATTTTAGATTCATTAGACACACTAAGGCTGCGTTCACACAGCAGGTCTTGATGCACAATTCAGATCTTTTTTGCTAAAATGGCGCGGTATGCAACCATTACCAGACATATGAGCAACAACATGACTTGAACAATTTAAACAAATGTTGACCAACGGATCTCACAGTCTTGTCACAAGATCATAGCAAGACAAAGGCAGCCAATCAAAAGGAAGGTAGATTTTGTAGAGCATCAGCGGTCACATCCTTCGGCCGGACTGGCTGCTGCAGGAGAAAGGTCGGCTCCTGAGAAGGATCCGAGTGTGAGCAGGCACGCGTCATTTGAAGAATAACAGACTGGTGATACGGGAACATCCCAGCCTCTTCTGTCCTGGTGGCACTGTTAACCTACACCAGACAATTGCAACTTAGGGCTAGATGAATGCGCGATCAACGAGCGTTCAGGGATTTAAAACCATTGAAGATGCCCGAACAATATCGGATCAAATTATTTGTTCTTACCTCTATTTTCCATCCATTGCACTGCAGTTCAATTTGCTGTTATACAATCGGTATCCATTTCTCCAGGTCACCTTCCCTGACTTTGAAAGATGAAAGTGCAGCTGATATGATCAAATAATCAAATTTAGAGTGGTAATATTTATAACCCTGTCTGCTCTGTAATAGACCATTTGTTTACATACACCTTGAGGACACATGGACCTCTGAACCAGGCTCGTCCAAAGCGTCATAACATGAGGAATAAGTTGGATGTGTACATGGATATTTATTAAATGAAACTGATTAAAATCTGACTCATTCAGAATTTTTATGTCAGACAAAAATCTCAAAGTTGGAACTTTACACACCATTAAAACATCAACCAGAATGGCTTAAAGGTCTGATTCAGACCTAAAGATCAACATCATCATTATAGATTAATATCAAGTTCAAACACAGCATGGTTGTTGTTGTTTTTTTCCGCAGCACCACAGTATTCCTTTAATATTGCCTCTTACAACACACTACATAAGTGTCTTAGATAATGTTTTGTTTTTATTCATATCCAAAGGTTATATTACTTAACTTATATTTACAAGAGTCTTAATGTAAACAGCTGCTCTTCGCTTAAAGCACACTCTGAAGTAAAGAAACATATCTTTGCCCTCCCTTTGCCCTAGTGAGGAGAGGAAAACAGCCCACCATCACCCTCAGTCTCACCAGCCTCATATGCTCAGAGTCAAACGGAGTTATTTTTTACAGAGACGGAGCAAAATGTCATCAGCACTGCGCGAGAGCCTTCACATCCTGTCACCTTCTCTCCCTTTCTCGCTTTCCCCTCCGTTTTAGTGATTCCCTCCATCAATTAAGGCTGCTCTCAAGATTGTCTTCAGCTATTTCATTACAGTCAATTAGCCTGGAAAGAGACAGCGTGAGACAGAGGAGAGCCTTTCAGGCAGCGAACAACGTGTGCGGCAGGCTCTGCATACCAAACAGTGACAGCGGTAGGCGGCTGGCCAAGCTGCTCTCAGACTGGCTGAGGGCATTCACCGCTCTGAAGACTAATAATGTTTCTAGGGTCCTCTGTGGAGACCAGTAAGATCCACTCAGACCTTATGCTGAAGGCCTTACCCAAATAGAACATTTTAATAATTTTATCAATTGATCTGTTTTAAGCTCCGTCTATAAACCGACAGTGAGCTATTTAGTCCCACTGCATGCATTTACAAATGACTAAATGTGTTGTGCATGTGTGGATGTTAGATGAAAATCATGCTGCTGAACCTGGACCTGACCGCCTGCAGGTTGACTTGACTTGATGCAACCTGCTGAGTTTCCTTAGAAATTTTCTAAGCCATTTTGAATAATTAGACGATCATGCTGCATTGTTTTATAACTAGGATGAACTGAAATGCATGTGTGATTGAACTGAAATGATTTTTTGTACAGGGCCTTGGGATGACATGTGTGCACCTTAGTTATAAATGCTTTTACGTTACCTTCATGTTTCAGAAAGTATGTTTCCTTTCCTCACATTTAGTCCAAGATAAAAGGTAGTTTTGGTTACAGCAGCCTCTTTCTAATCTCGCTACATTCACAGCAGGACGAGACAGTGGCTTTAATAAGCAATTATTCCACTTCTACCCTTGATCAGTCTCCTGTGTGTATTTATTCTGGAAAGTTATCATCTACATTTTCCCAAATTGGCATTCTGAGCTTCATGAAAATCCACTTCAGTGCAAAACTGAGAGTCTGCCTTCTGTATTCGATGCATTATGTTACAGAGACATGGTTATGCTTCTTTATAAAAAGCATATTGTTCATTCGACACATTTACCATGTTATAATTAGGATTGCGATGAAAGGATTTAGCTGGTTCTGTTCCATCTGTACACTGTGGATGGTCCAGTTTGTGTTTGAGAAACAGCTGGCCAGCTCTCCTGAAGCACACCAGCTTATCACAACTCCTGGGAATCCAAACGGCGTCTTGGGGAGATCGCCATATGCCTGACTGTGCAGTTTACTAAAAATTGTTGTGTTTTTGTGTTTCCATCTCCATGCTATTGTCGACGCTCGTCCGTCGTTGTGCTTAAATAATCTACTTTCTTCTTTGCTCTCACTTTGAAAATGTGCACTGGCTGGATTTGATTTGCGGTTGTCACGTTTACAGTTAGTGTTTTGTTTTGTTTTGTTTTGTCTTTTGTTAACAGAGAAGAAATTGATAACACCATCACTGGCTGATGTCGAGAATCGTTTAGCTAAGCAATAAAGCTTTGTTACGATTTAAGGTTCAAGTGTGGTTATTTTGTTCAGCTGATGCCAGACAGAACAGAACAGCAACAACTCTCTGCCATGGAGTTTACTCAAAATGAAGTTTCTGGCTTTTCTACCTAAAGAGATGATATTACTAAATAAACAGTGGCCAGCGGTACATTACATAGGCATGAAAACATTTTCTGAACGGCTCTATTATCATGCCATATCTTTGATTTATTAGTTTTTCCTTAACCAAGATGTGATGGCAGCACGAACAGTTCAAGAAGCAGCGTAGCCTCAGAGTCCAGAATATGTGAAGGAATGGCAGGCAGGCAGTGTTTGTACAGTGGATGTTGCATCCTCACTCTTTGCTAACATTGCGATTTGGTTCGACTAAAAATAATTATCTTGCATGTTAAAAGCAAACCAGAGAAGAGACGAAAAGTGGAAACAGAAAAAAACAGCAACTCTACTGGGGGAAATTAAATCAAGCTGCTCGGCGTAAGATGTGCTAATTACCAGCCAGCATCGTGTTAAAGCATAATCCTATGGAAAATCCGTCCCAATTTTAATGGCCCATTTATAACGCAAACAAATCATAATTCTTTTAAATGCCAGAAGCACTCTGCTCGTCTTCTGTAAACATGCGTAGAGGTTTGATTTATTTATAGTAGATAGTTGCTATAATATGGAAACAAAATCCAAAATATTTTAGCTTGCAGTAAATAGATGTCTACTATTTGTTAGGAAGCAAAAAAAAAAACAACAACAAAAAACTGAGATATGACTACCTTTAGTTTAAATAATGTACAGAATTATTTCAGAATGATACCATGTGTGGCTTAAGCTTCAATTCAAACTAACTAGTTCACAATATAGAATCGATCTGTTTTTTTCTATGTCGACTTAAAAAAAAAACCCATGGGAGTCCACAAAAGAACTCCGGCCACATACCCGTCACTGTATGTGATGTTTGATTCCTGAAATGAGTCCCCACCTGGTGGGATACAGCCTCGTCAGATTAGAAGAGGCCTCAGAGAACAGCTTTAAGCATCTTTATGCCGCGTGTAACTGTTGATTCCTAGTGCTTTACTTCCCCTCAAACCTCAATAACTGTGAAATCAGAAAAAGGTACTCCCGCTCAGCCATTTTCTTCTCAAGTAAATCAGAACTGAGCTAATCCTTCAGGGGCTTTCAGCATTTGGCACCAAAACGATTTGCATTTGAAGAGCCAGAGGGAACTACATTTGTTGGGATGTGTAAAAAGAAAATCCCTGCAAAATAAACAGAATTTTTGCTCCCCTTTTTGCCAAGAGGGGCATCACTTGGTCGTCTCCTGTGATATTTCTCAAAGACGGAGCATGCAGAGATAGACTCTTTGACCATTGCTCGTTAAGTCCTGCTTCATGCAGAGTTACAGTCCATCTTCTACGCTCTCCTCCCTTCAGATCACCCCAAAGTTTTGCTTACAAGTGCTTGGAAACATGGAGATGGCTCAACAGGTACAAACATCAACCAATAACTAATAAAATCGGTATTAATTAGACCAAATGCTTTGGATCATTATCCTGATTCATGACCCACTTATGACCAGTTTGACTGGTTGAGCTCACCAGATAAAAAGATTCAACAGTTCCTAAGGCCTTATGAGAAGTAACAGATGCTTTACAGTACTTAATAGTGTCAGTATTCAGAGTATACTTTCTTTCTTACTCGACACACCAGGAGTGTTTGTTAATGAAGAGTTCAATTTGAGTCTCATTTAAACAAAACACTGGGCTACAATGGGCTTATGTTTGTTCCAGTAGGACAGGAACGGCTTTTATTCTGGGATAGTTAGCAAACAAAAGCTCACCATCTCGATGTGTCTACTGGTTTCTGTGAACGCTTAGCGACAACAAGATGTCAGTATTTGCGACAGAGAGCTTTTCTTGACCATTACTGTGAGGCCTTTGTGTCACATCGTATTTAAGTCACAGGATATAGCAATGCTTCCCTTTAATTAATGTTAAAGTGATGATGACGTACCACTGTTCCATTGATGATTTAGTTAAAAACAATAAATTCTTAAAGTGACATTTTGTCACATTCTACACATTCAATTTTGACAAAAAGTAAACTAATAAATTGATACAATTTAGCATATTCTTCATATACTCAACCCACAAAGTGGGACAGAGCAACGAGAGAGAAAAAAATATATATTTATGACACGCAAAAGCAATTTAGTTAGTTTTCTTTGAAGCCCGTCTGTTTAAGACTTCTTCGCAGCAGGTTTTCTGCATTCCTCCTTTACCCCTCCACGTACAAAGGGGGCTGCCGGTGTGAGATTTTTCATGCAGCAAGAGATGTCGCAAGCTTTCAACCCACTGCCTCCCACCGCCGTCACTATCGCCACCCAAGACATTCAGATTCCCTTCATGAATTCCTCCAGTGTCTCCTGTTTATGCAGAGACAGATTATGTATCATGTTTTTAATTGATCCCTTTGGGGTGGTCGCTCACAATGAGGGGAGACTCTGGTATGAACCTCAGTCCAGTGATTACCATGCAAACATTGCGTTTTAGATACCTAGCTTCGGGCTGCTGTAATTGGTTCTGCATAGACACAGACAGCGAAGCGTCGCTGTGGCCGACTGCAGTTGGATCAGGGCGTTTTTGTGGTGCTGTGTGTAAAAGCGCATGCACATCCTGTGGACTGTTCTTTGTTCTAGTCTTGGGAGTTCATTGAGATTTGTCGTTCCTTCCTGTGTTGTTGGAATCCAGGATCGTGGTGCTGCAGCTGCACGGCAGCAAGAAGGTTCTGGGCTCAAATCCCAGTCCGGAGTCTTTCTGCAGAGAGTCGGCATGTTCTCCTGGTGCATGCGCGGCTTCGTCCCACCATCCTAAAGAAGACTGTTTGGTTAATCTGTTTTTCTAAAACGCCCATAGTAACTTCGTGTGTCAGTTAAGGTGTCTGTCTTGTGATTTAAATATTTTTTAAGGTGGTTACCCCTCACGAGTTACATTTTAAAGAGCTGTTTTTTGAAACCAGCTTTTAAAAAAGCTGGTTTGTCGTGTCATTGGAATGTACAAAATGAAACGTTCATGGATTTGAAGGGAAAACACATAGTTAGATTTAGAGCCTATTTTTAGGCAATAACATTGAGATTTCATGTCTGGTCCTTAACCTCACAGTCACGCCTTACGTTTTGGCTGCGATAAAAACGTGTTTAGTGATTTCTTCAGTTGGATTTTACAGTTTTGATCAAATATGCTTTCAATTCCTCCATCCCACCCAATTTTAAGCTGTTTTGTTGGCAAAAATGTCAGATCTATCCCAAGAATGAATAATAACAGATTGCCCTTACTTACATGTTGCAGAATATTAATTAACTTGTAGGAAAAAAAAACTTGCTTGATGACGGCTGTCCATTAATACCACATGTTCTGCATGTACGTAGCTAACATCCGGAGAGTTGAACAGTTTTTCAGGTCCCACATTTGAGTGTCTGATGAACTGCTTCTTTATCGGTTTCTTCCTCTGACACCAACGTTCAGTCATGTTCCCGGACATCGCAACATCCTCACCAGGTTGTTTCCGTTTTGTCTGAGGAAGATAAACTCAAGGAATGTTCTGGTCTCATGCTTTTTTGTTATGGTGCTGTTTCTATGTAGAAGTGTGAAATAACACCTCCACCCATAGAATGTATCAAAATGTATTGTATGAATCTATTAGCATAATAAAGGAGTCACGTCAGACTTTTCTGCCCATCTTTTCCCTTCCAAACAATTGATTTTCTGGATATTATAAACAGTTAATCAGAGAAAAGGACATTACTCCAGTGGTCTGCTGTTTCACGCTGTCCTTTGATATTGTTCTTGGACAGAAGCGTCTCTCTAGCTGCCCTTCTCATCATAAGGTCATTGTCCAAATGTCTTCACCTCACCATATGCTCATACCAACCTAATCTCAGTGCTGAGCAAACCCTGGCCTGGTGGATGTACACTTCTAAAGAGAATACTTCAGTAGGACACTGTTCTGGAATGTGTTGGACTTGGGCTTTCCGGTGCCAACTTTGGTGAAACTAAATCGTTCGCCTTGAGGGTTTTAATGACTCGGAAAGCAGTTCTCTCAGCTATAACAGTACAAGCAACTATTCTGCTTATTATGACAGAAAGTAAATGTTTCTAACAGCAACACTTCTCTCAAGAAAATCTGCCTCTGTTTTTGAAGAAATCATTCAGAGGACAATGGCAATTAAGGGGATGTATTTAAGTGTTACAAACTGCTTCCCATTCAAGAAAATATATTAAAACAACATCATAAATGGAACAACGAGAAACATATGATGCATCTTCCAGGCACAAAGTGGTTATGAAAACGATGTACAGTACAGAGCAAACGTTTGGACACAACTGTGTGTCCAAACTTCTGGTCTGTACTGCACATCAAATTTAACTTAAAGAAGTTTTTCTTTTGCAATTTGACACCTTGAGAAGGGACTTAAAGACGTCCCTACTCTTTCCAGCACTCTCTCTTCAGTATGTCATCATGTTTACAACCAGCGTTGGACTGAGACGTAGTTTGTATGACGAGCTCAGCAAATGCACAGTTCCACCAGGTGTTTGCTAATTGCTGCTGCTGCTGGTCTGGAGGAGCTGGGAGGACAACAGGAGCTACGGATAAACAGGCGGCTCTTTGTGGGAGCGAGTCCTCTGAATGCCTGTCATGGGGGATTCAAATTTCAGATGAGGGAATATCATGATACAAAGAGAGGAAAAAAAAACTTTTCTTTTTTTTAAGTAAACTGTCTAATCAACTGAAGCTTGTTGATTCCAGTCAGCAGAATATTCTAAAACTAATGAGGCTTTTCACAACAAAAACAGCAAAGCCGTACAGTTGCGTAACTTCTTTATTTCCTTGCCCTGACTGTAACACTTCCAACGCCTCTGTGCTACAGAGGTCTGGTTTAAAGGATATCTCTGGAGAAAATGACTCACTTATTTCCATCCATATGTGACAGGTACTAAAGAGCGGCGAGTGTGAGGCGGCCTTTTTTTTTTTTTTTGTCCTCTGTAACCTCACTGTTACTTCACTGCAGCCCTTAAGGTTGCCTTATCCCTCTGGGGTATTACATGTCCTCATCCCCGTCTCTGGACACTTTGAGAGCTGAGATGATCCTCATTAAAGCGTGTGGACAGAGGGCATGTGTCTTTGCGGTTTTTCTTGTCCACACACTGAGAAACTCAATCTGACAAATCCTCTTATAAAGATACCGCTCTCCCTCCATCCAGTCCCAGCCTCTGTTCCCATTAAATGTTTCGGGCCTGATTCGTCCTCTCCTTTATGCGCCCGGCGCCGATCAGAAGCAGGCGGCAGTGAAACTAGGACAGGCAAAGTGGATGGTTGTAATAAATGATGAATATCCTTGCCTGAACAATTTTTTATTTTTTTTTATTTTCCCAGGGATTTGACACATGAGGTATGGCGATCACCATCAATATAGTCTGTGGCATGAAGATGAAGGGTCGGGTTACCATCCCATCAACTACAATAATTGAACTGTCGAATAAACTGCATAGCCCTCTTCTGGTATCCCTCTACCTCTTTCATGAAATTTTCATCAGCCAAAGGCAGGGAGTTATTTCTTGTCTTCATTTACTCAGCCGACTGGAGTACTGTTGAGGACTCGGCTGACAGGAAAGCTGATCGGCAGACATGTTTTTATTAAATTGAAGCTGCGTTCTCCAAGAAGTGCAGTTCAGAAGAGAGCACGGTGTCTGACCTTTAAATGTGAGGGAACCACAACATGCTTGGTGTTGAAGTCCCGCCCTGCCTTTACAGCCAACGTCTTTCAGATCCCAGATCTGCTGTGCTGCCACTCGTTTTTGTTTTTCGGACGGTGACTCCAGATGAACGCTGATCTCTACTGATATCAGCAACAGTGTAGTAAAATTTTTGTGATAGAATTATTTTTGTCTTACTTTAAGGTGATCAAAGTGCAGTGCTTAAAATACAAATGTTTTTCCTGTATTCATTATAAAAAAAAAAACAAGAGAAAATCACAGTAACACCAATCTTTTTTTTTTATGACACACAGTTAGACACTCTTGAGAAAGAGTGAAGCGATCCTTTGAACCACACATTTTTGATCAACGGTTTTGTTTTACTGCTGCTTTTCTAAATCCGCTTGTGATAATGTGAGTTTTTCAACTGTGTTTGGATTGAGGTTGGTGTTTCATTTGGTTTATAACGCCATTTAGAAGAACAGTGTCATGTTTCCATTGCATGAGAAGATTTCTATAGGAACAAGAAAATGTGCTCGTTCTATTTTAGTTTGTTCTGTTCTATGGAAGACGGAGAAAGCGGCACTAATGGGATACCATAAAAATTTTTCAGTGTAAATCCAATATGTCTGCTTCCTTGACAGCAGATATAATCAGTGGAACTGTACTGATGGGATGGTAAACTGTCTGGAGTTGTATTGTTGTTGTCGTTTTAATTTTATTGCTACTTTAAGAATCAATACACTCTATTAAATTTTTTATAACTCTTTGCTAAAAGCAATTGTTCCATGTTTGCATTATGTGCTTTTAGGCCATTTGACCATGCTTTATTCTTCAGCTCACAATCTCCAATTTGGGACATATGGAAGTAAATTGTTAACGTGAACAGAAGAAATGAACATTGTAGAAATGTTTCTTTCTTGATGCACAAAGTGCGGATAACATCTGTCAGCTGCACAATGCAATCTTTATAGAAACTGTTTTCACTTCGTTTTAGTTACTTGGATGTGAGTTTGTTTTGAATAATATCTGTGGTAACAAGGAACATTTTGAAGTTCACTTCTCCTTGCAGAAAACCCCCAATTTTCTAACAACACCTCAACACCCAAAGTAACTTCATTTTCCTTTTATGGTTTTCGACTTTGTCTTCACTGGTCATATATTCTGTTATTTTTTTCTTTCCTGTTTTCTTTTCTGTGCAGGTTTGAGAAATGTAAATACATACAGACGTGGTTAAAAAACAATACACACACACAAACACACAAAAAACTTCCAAATTTATAGCGGTAAAGTATTGTAAAATATACAAAGTAACCTTGTTGAGTTACTGTTATTGCGCCGTGTTGATCTTAGTGTTTAAGTTTGCTCATGATTGTGTGCTAACAACAAAAACTCCACATTGATTTTGCAATAGGAAAGTGCCACTAACCGCCATTAGCCTATGATTACAAAGCTCAGGCCAGGTTTTATTTCCCAAGCTGTAAAGAAACAGCTCAAAAAGAAGCAGAAGTGTGTCTGGGCGTGCGTGTGTGTGTGTGTGTGGTAGGGATTGTGAAAGGACAGAAAAACAATAATGTCGGTCACAGCAGCATATCCCTGGGGAAGTCGAGAGGGAGCAGCCATGGCTGCAGGTATTGCATTCACTGATACAGTTTATAATCTCTTGGAGTCCAAAACAAGGTGCTAGCTGGCTGGCTGCCGGTGTAGCCAAGGCTGATAGACTAATGGAATTCGAATGGCTGGCCTCATCTTGCTGTTATGATGGCTGGGTGACAGGCCCTGATGGATAGCTGGAGCTAAAGGTTCGCCTGACAGTCAAGCTCGGTTGATGAATTGTGAGATGAGACAGACATACAAAAGCTGTGGGCAGCCTAGACTTAAAAAGATCTCCCACTCCTCCCCCTTCACCGCCACCACCTCCCCCCACCACCATTCTAGTCGGTCATCCAGCACGCTCTGGATGACAGCGGCAGCCGAAACATTTTCATCCATCTTACACCAGGACCTCCTGCTGTGGTGCTGATGCCTTGGGCACATTGACTCAGCACCCAAACGAGAGAATTGGTGAAAATTTGAAATTCTTTTTGTGCCGACTTTTCCTTGGCATCGTCGTGTCATTAAAGCCAAGTGTGGGATTATTGAAGCCTGGCAAACATTACAGTTACACTGGTCTCATTGAAACACACTTTCTGTTTGGTGGATAGCAAGTTTCTTTTCGAGTGAAACTGCGAGTCATGGATGTGAGTAGTCAAGTTCAAAGTCTTTTAATGATGCCGCCGAGTCGAGCCAAAAGTCAGTCAATTTGTGACTCTAGCCTGACTTGATTCCTCACCACTGGTTTATAAATTCATCATTGTCAGTATTTAAGGTGGGTTTAAGGTAGTACTGTCCTGTTTGGGAGGACATGACTCGAAATAGTTTTAAAACGTGTTTGAAAATGGTCAGCTTTAAGAACCGGGGAAAGGCAAAGTTTGATTTATTTGTAAAATCTTTTAGGTTTTCTGGCACTAAAATGTGATGATCTATCCACAATACAAATATAATACTAATAGTACGACAAACAACCTGTAGATAAAAACATAGACAGAAAAAACAACAAAAAAAATCTAGATGATCAAAAAATCTATGGTTAAATCTATGAAAAATTGGACTGACTTCTTTCAGAATAACTCATTACCCAGACAAGAGAAAGAATGCGTTCATTTAATAATTAACCTCGGGATTGCAGTATGAATGAGAAAGTACATAAATAAATTTAAAAAATGATGCTGTCAGAATGTTACAGTTTTAATATATATATATATATATATATATATATATATATATATATATATATATATATATATATATATATATATATATATATTTTTTTTTTTTTTTTTTTGATCTGTACCTTTGTAAAGAAATAAAGAAACTCCTGCTCATTTCACCAGCATTACTCACAGTGACGGGGCTCTGCTGTTCCTCTGGGCCTGAGCTACAGTATTTTGTTTATCTTTGCTCTTTTAAGAGGCGGAGAAGAAGAGCAATATTGTCTCATCTTCAGCTTTGGCTCACATGCTTTTCCTCTAATCCTTCAGGCACTCAATTTGCAGGCAGTGAAGTGTGAAGCTCTGTAATGATGGGTTATTGACCCATTCACTGTTTGGCAACAAATGCAGAGGTAAAGCCGATGGACGGTTCCTGTTGTTCCACGTGATATTCTGCAGCTGCTAATCTGCTGCTAAGGGTAATGTAGATGAAATGGATCATTTGATTTTCTAATAATGAGAACACAAAACAAAACTAATACTGTTTTGTTGGTTAAGGTCGGCCAACCAAAACCGGCGGTTCAAATTCAACAGAGAAATATGGTGAGAGGTCTGAACGTAGACGTTGGCTCGTTTAAACTTAAAAGTGGTCGGTGTTGTGTATGAAATTTGAATGACACAAGAAAACAAAGACGTGAAGTTGAAGACTTTTCATAGTGAAAAATGTAAATATTGCACAACAGGGATGTCAAAAGTGGAGCCCCGGGGCCATTTGCGGCCCTCGGAATGATTTTGTGCACAAGTTATATCCCAGCCTTGTCACCTCCATGCAAACTGTTTCATTTACCTGCACGTTGCTGGTCCTCATGTCCATCAGGTTGGAGTCGAATTAGACTATTCCTTCTGGAACTTTAACTTAGTATTGTGTTATTTATTTATTTTACTGTCCTAAAGGAACTATTGCCAGATTGTTCAGATATATCAAGTGTGAGGAGAAAGATCACTTTTATTTAGAGAAGAAAGTGCATTTGCAAAAACAGTTTTTTGGGGGGGGGTCTTAGAAATACAACTTTAAGGGAAGAGTTTTTTCTACTTCTTTTTAATGTAATTCATTTCATTACTTACTCTGTAGCATCTAAAAGACTCGAAGCATAAATAAGTCAAATTAAGCAATTTACCCCTGTGTTGAAGCTTGCAGTGGTGTTTTATTTTATTTTTTTTTTAGCAAAAAAAGAAAAACAAACGTGCATAAAAAATGGATTTACATCAGATTAAGTTTCTCTGTTTTCTTTCTATTCAATCATCTGTCTTCTGCAGCTCCCTCCTTCCCTCCCTCCGCTCTGTCTCCCCTGGGGCACCTCTGGTTATCTCTCCTGACACGAGGAAGGGAAACCTCGGGGTAGCGCTTGACAGGGAGTCCTCTCTATGATTCCCTGCAGCTTTTTCAATTCTCCCGTTGTCGCTGCCGCAAACTGGAAGGGACTCATAAAAGAACCCTGTCATGTCATTGTCGCAGACACAGTGGGAAACCGAGATGGCCGCGGCCAGCGTGCTGCTGCTCTGTGTCTCCGTGTTCGCTGGTGTGAGTAAACAGAAACTGCGCTCCGACGTTAAACAAACCAGCTTCAAATTTCTCACCGGTGCTTTTTATTGTACCATCTCTGATTTTACTCTGAAATAGTATATATATATATTTTTTTTATTCAAATCTGTCACTGTTAGACATGAATTCATTCTAATTAATAATGGTTTTTTTTTTTGTTTAATTTTCCTCCCATATACGCCTGAGAGCTGACCTCTATCACATAAATGGAGCCTCTAGCAGAGTTCTTGTGCTCTGTTTTCTTTACCAGAAACGACGCTCCCAGACCGACACATCTTTAGCTTTCCGTGTCTGATTTCTGTCCTCTGGACCCCCAGCTGGTTGCGGCAGATGGCCGGTTATATTGAGCTCGGTATCTCTTTGTTCCACTGTCACCATGTGCTTGCTTCGGAGGAGGGAACTGTTTTCAGTGGCAGAAGAGTCAGAAATCTGTTGCGTTTTCTGAAACAGATTTTTTTTCTTTTTTTTTTTTACAAATTTTAGGTATAAGGTCAACTGACAGCAGAGTAGCACTGACAGCACAATTAATGAAAATAGTACTGACGAAAGGTGGTCAGAGATGGTAACGAACTGGGAGCAACTTTTATTCTTTAGTCTACAAGCCTGCAGTCTGAGAACAAAATTCTGTGTAAGGAACAAAAACAAGATGGTTTGGTCACTGAACAAAATACCTAGAGCTTCCCTATGACAGAGTAACTATACACTGGAAGTCATGAGGCGCCAGTTAATTAGAGCTAAAATACATTCACAAACAGAGCTTAGGGTGACGTCTCATCTGGGAGCAGCCATGTTGCAGCAAAAAAGTTGCTGGGTTTCTGCAGTAGTTTCCATGTTTTCTCCCAGTCAGCAGACAAATGTACCACAATGTGTCACATTTCAAAGGCAACATTTTCTTTGATATCAAAATGCACATTTATTGAACGACCGTCTATTGAGGACTGGATTATTCAGAAGTGGCTGTGTTCTTTGTAGACTGGGGGAGTTTGTAATTACCAGATGGGCGACGTAATGAGGAGCTGTTGTGTAAATGTTGAACAAAGGCATTACGCCTTGGGCTTTTTCTTTCATCTGACAGAATGGTTGCAAAGTGAAAGAAACTACACTCTCGTTTCGGGTTATTTGGAGGTGATTTAGTAAAATACACATGATGAGGATATGCTGTTAACATTGCCATATGTACCAAATGGTTTATGTTACTCTGACTCTCGTGACATACACCAACTGTGTTGCACTCTGTTGCTTTTCTTGGCTTAGTGGAGTAGTTCTGACCCAGAGGTTGTGCAGGGCATTCTTTTCTCCTGCAACCCCAAAATAACTGGGATTCAGAAACCTGTGACATCATCAGACGTACATTTGGAAATATGCTTTTTTTTTTTTTTTTTACAAAAAAAAAATTAAATGTAGCAGTTTGATCCAACATTATTTTTAGTACTGAGCCACGTAGTTTTGGGGAAAACGGATCCCTCGGATTTCTTATAGACAAATTTTATACTCTTTGTTTTTCTGTCTTTGTGTCGCAAATTTGCAGCAAGCTACCAAAATGCTTTTGATAGCAGACTTTTGAAAAATGTTTTTAATTTGGAGCTGAGATATAATACAAAATCTATCATTTCAATATTACCAAAAGAAAAAAAAGTAGGTGATGACAGGATCCTGGGTGGGAATTTATGGCTTTTCTTAGATTTTGTTGCTGTTGCTGTAGTTTTACGGCAACAATTTCTTGAAAAAACGCTGAAAGGAAATTCTCTCTCATCTTATTCTGCCTTGTATATTATATAAGGTAAACCTAAAGGTAATACGCTGTAATGATGGATTACTCATCAGAAGAAATGAGTGGCAACGTTTTTATTTGTTCCAATAGAGATTTTCCAACCGAAGCCTCGACTTCTCATTAAACAACTCGCTCTCAGATTTGTAATTCATCATTCCGCCACTCCATTTTTAATTCCGAGGATGAGTAATGGTGCTCAGGTGATTCCTGTATACTTCAGCATTCAGTTAAAGCAGAATCGGTTCCTGATGAGTTTCTGATGTACACACAGTTCTCCATCTGTCTCTCGCTCTGCACCTCGAAGAGGAAGTCCTGTCTGTCACTTAGACTACTGATCACGTACAGGTGGTGGAACTGGTCTATATAAGTGGGCTTCTCCTCACCTGCAGTATAGTTGACAGTGGAAGACCCTAATTTGCATGACACAACAGCAGGAGAGCTTCCTCAAGGACGGGATATCGAATTCGGTTGGTTTCCAATGCAGGACTCGGTTGGGAGACAAATGGGGCCCCTGGTGCTCGTGATCCATCAACCAAACAAGTGCTGCATGCTCAACTACTCTCTTAAATCCCCGTTCCACTCGAATTTCCAGGAGTGCAAAAATAATTGTATTTTTATTAATGAAGTGAAAGGGCAGCACTGTAGAACAGTGCAAGGAAAAAACAAACAAACACTCAAATATAAAAATAAACGAGGTCTGTAAGAGGGTTTAAAAATGATTCTGGATGTTTTGTTGTGAACCGACTGGCTCAACGAGGAGCCAGGATCAGTTCAGGAATGATCTGCGAGGCAATGAAAGACAACTGGAGGGCGTCAGACTCCACCTTGAACTGACTCGGTTTTGTATTGATTGGAGAGGGTTTGCCCATGATTCCACCTGTTTAATTGAGCTCCGGCGTGACCTGTGCTGCTGTAGATGCAGGAGTCCAGCAGGAGATGGGCAGAAATAAAGCAAACAACAGCCCAAGGTTGTGGGGGGGAAATAAAAATCAGCATGCAGCACTGGGAAAATGTTTAAAAAAAAAAGAAAGATGTAGAGGTCCTTTTAACCCCATGGGTCTGCGAGGTGTTGAAGGTGGTGGATGTAAAGCTGCATTCCAGGTGGACATGTGTGTTTATTTCAGATCTCAAAATAAAAAGGTGGATAACTGAGATCCACAGCTCTTCCTGTGAGATAATGTACTTCACTTTATTTACAGTATTTTCTTGTGAATGTAATTTGCAGGCAGAAGATGAAGGAGACAAGCTGAAGAGCGCTTGGAGCCAATTTTAGATTTTTTTTTTTTTCTGAGCAACAAGCAGACTGAGTGGAGGCAACTTGGTGGCAGACTAAACTTGCTTAGTGTGTTCTCTTTCTGTTTCACGTCCATGTATTTGCTACGGAAAAAGGGTTCCTCTCTCTTGTTTGCTCGCCCCTCTTGTCGTCTCATCTCTGATGCGAAGGGGGATAGCTGGCAGCACAGAATTGTTCAAAGTACAAATCTTTATTTGCCGCATGAGAATGCAGCTGGCGGTCTCACTCTATGTTGCAGTGAAACAGAAGAAAGCGATGCTGTGCTCCTGACATGTCGATGAAAGATATCTCAAGATTTCTCAAGGACCACGGCGCCGCCGTCCAGTTTGGCTTCATGTGTAAATACTAAGAGTAACTATCGTTATGTAAGTGTACAGATTTGAGTTTCAGTAATATTTGTTTCAGCCGCCTGAATAGATCACAAGTTAGTCGGTGTCTTAAAGTGTAACTGTGATCAGAGGTTAGTGTGTGAAAGCAGATAAAGCTGAGAGAGGGAGGAGAAGAGTGCTGTTTGTGCGGACGGCGTTGGAGGGAAGCTGAACAGATTGTTTATGAAAGAAAGAAGACATTTTGCATGCAAACACTACTAAAAGTTTCAAACTGAAGATGTTAGCTTTTGATATTTGGCATTTTATTTCCTGCACGTGTCCTGGCATGACCAAAACGAACTCACCAATCTTATCACGCCGGCATCGATCCGATACTCGCCTCGGTATCGACAGTGCCGATATGTGGATCGATAAGCCAGCCCTTACCGAGTTTCGAGTTCGGCTTGCTGAGGCATGCAGGTGAGTGTCGCCGTGCAGGTTTTAAAATACACGGCGATTCTGGGGCGTGCTCCGGTGGCGTAGAGGTTAGCGCGCCCCATGTTTGGAGGCCTTCAGTCCTCGCCGTCGCGGGTTCGATTACCGGACCCGACGACATTTGCCGCATGTCTTCCCCCCTCTCCTTCCCCCTTTCCTGTCAGCCTACTGTTGTATAAGGGACACTAGAGTCCACAAAAAGACCCCCTGGTGGGAAAAAAAATACATGGCGATTCACTCAAAGTGTCGGATTTAAAATAACAATATTTCAACTATGAAACTTCTGCGCTCTCGCAACCTTTTAAAACATCACTGAGCTACTTCCAAATGGCATATTAAATCCCAGTGAGTTATTAACAGTAGTTAATCTTTGCACCGTTATTATCAGGCTTTCTAGCGGCTTTAATTATGAGGAACAGTTTTGGTGAATAATACGCCACCCATGAATAGGCTTCATTTGGCAGCTAAATCTGCCCACGTTTAGTGAGCTGGAATTGATACAGCAAAAGGCAGTCAGTTTATACATTAGTCAGATTTCAACAGATTAACTGAGGGGATGATATTAAATGGAGAAAAGTCTGAATATGCGGCACGGTTTAATACGTCCTGGTATACCGAATGGATTTTTATGTTAGATATCAGAGGACGTCGTTTCACAAATCACACCGGACTTTTTCACAGCAGTAAAATTTCCTGTTCCTTTTTAGGTTCTGAAGTATCTACCTCTATTAGCACAGAATGAAGGTTTTCATATATCTCTGCGTGTCGGCAGACTCGCCGGCGTGGACCTGACATCCCTCCTCATCCTATCTGCAGGTCAGCTGAACCACAAGCTTTCTACCCAGAGATAATACATTTTTCAGCAGCAACCCCAGGGGGTGATAACGCACCGGCTCATCAACTGTCGAAACTGTCAAAGTTTTTTAGCTTTCAGTCCTTGTTTTCTTTGAGGGGGAAATAGCAAGCAGATAACCCCACACAGTATTTATATATATATATATAAAGGCAAACATAACTATATTTGTAAATCCAAGCAATACGCTGTAATTTCTTTACTTGTTCTGTTTGTGGTTGAATTGTAACGAACTAGATGTTTGCTTCTGTCTTCACGCGACTCGACATCAAGACAACATTACATCTTGTTGAAATAACGTCAGTAAGATGCTGGGTTTGAATCCTAGGATTAGGGCTACTCTACCCCTAGCCCTCCTTTAGGCCTCAGGAGTGAGTATTGGAGTGGTTGGGTTTTGTCTCTATGTGGCTCTGTAATGTAATGGTGACCCGTCCAGGATAAATCCCACCTCTCACTCAACACTTCCTGGATATAAACACCAGCCTGCTTGCACAGACGCCGGCATGTTGATAGCAGTTGTTAGTGTCCGACTGGTAGACTACGGTTTAGCCCAACGTTTCTTATCTCCTAGTAGATTTTAGATTTGAACTAATATTTTGATTTTACTGTCATGTTTCCTCTGACCGAGGGAGGCCATGAAAGACCTTTGATGTCTGAAATGAGCGTGCAAAAAGACGGTCAACAAATAAGACAGGTTTTGACAGGCTGAAATTGTTTTTCACATATGCCTGCCTCATTTTCTGTCAAAGACAAACTTTTTGGTTGAGCAAAAATCATTTTAAATCTAGGGTTATAAATAATTTAGCGCCTGACTCTCATTTTCATGCGGCAGAAAGGATAGTTGCAAATTCTTTTGGGGACCTCTTTTAACTTTCGAACCAGACAAATAGCCGTCTTTGTTTTGAAGGCCTCAAAGTTTTTTGTTGGTCTTCCCAAAATGTTCACTCTTCCTGCAAAGGTCAGCAGCACAACAACCTACACTTCTGGGGACTAGAGGCAAGCCTTCATGTTTTAATTATGTGCACATGAAGTGATGCACTTCTGCGTTATTTATTTTATTTTATTTTTTACCATTTTTAATTACAGTATTGAGTTATGCTAATTATTTCCTTACTAGAAATCACATTTATTTTGTGACACTTTACAGAACATTTTAGGTTTTGCTATTTACATTGAAGTCAGTTGTATGGTAAAAATACATTTTAAACATCAGTGTGTACAAATAGGTTAGGAAAACACATTTGTAGCGTGTCCTGATTTATTAATGATTGTTTTTGAAGGGCCTGCGTTTTCTGGTGTTCTGATGCCATTTTTTATTTTTTATCATTATTTATGAACGTGTCCTTTCTAGAGGACGCACTGTGGCACAGCTGGCAGCACAGTTGTCTTGCAGCAAATGTCCTTGCCTGGATTCATTCTGCGTGGAGTTTGCACGTCCTCCCTGTGCATGAGCGGGTTCTCTCTGGGTACTCCGGCTTCCTCCCACAGTCCAAAAACATGACCGGATGACTCACTTCTCCTTAGGTTTAGGGTTAGGGTAGGAAAGAAAAAGAAATGCCCCACATCCCCTAGAGGCCTCTGTAGTTAAGTAGGAGCCGATATTGCCCACACAGTTACTGTTAGCACTAACGGCAGAAGGAGAGAAATGAATTCTGCTTTGCTGAAAGCGAGTTTCAAACATTCTTTTGCTGCTTTTAATTGAGCTTAGTGAGACTGACTAGGGATGCAGGTGACCTTTGACCTGCAGTGTGTTTATCTCCTCTCCTCCTTCAATATGGATCCTTTTTTTTAAATGTAACTCATTAGTGTTATCTATGACTTTGATTGGTGGAAAGAAATCAATCAATGCAGAATACACTGTCTGAGTGTCTCAGAGACGTTTTTGAATCATTTAGAATGAGAATTATTGGCCAGCTTTGTGTTCACAAGCAACAAATTTGATGAAACATACCAGATTTTAGAGATGAAATACACATATCTACTTGTCCGTCTGTTGAAAGAGATTGTGTGATATTTATAGACAAAAGATCATTAAATGTGTTCCCAGGAAGGTCGACTGTGAGATTAAAGTACATTTGAAATAACAACCTTTTTGCAGGGATTATACATACTTCATTATGCCCCCATCTCAGTTAAAGAGAAATTATTGCTGTGACATAATATTCAAATCTATGTCATGTTTTCATTATTTGTCAGCAGAAACTCACGACGGTAAAAACATCAGTTTAACAGTTTAATCTACATAATTTGTTTCAAATACATCGATATTTTTCATTTCTTGAACTGGTCTCCGTAGATACACAGCGCGCACAAACTGCAGCGCGTTTGCACATTTTCTCGTTTTAACAGAACGAGGATGTTCCAAGTCATGTTGTGTTTACCAAATATTGAGCTGAACTATCTCTCCCACACACAGATGGGAGCTCGCCTGCCCCACATTTGGGCTGCTTTGGAGGGGAGAAGCGCCCGGGCTGATAAAATGCAGCACCAAAAGCTCCTTCGGGGAGCACAGGTGTCATGCGATGGGAAGCCACACAGGCGCCTGTGGGGAGCCACGACTTTCTCTTATCTGACACACTCAGTCCTAATTCCTCCTCTGCCTAACGAGCTACTTGATCATCCTGCCAACATGTGCTGCCTGATCAATTTGAGCAGAAAGTAAAAAAAAAAACAACAACAAAAAAAAAAAAAAAAATGATAGTAACATTTTCTCACTGCTGGAGATATTTAAAGGACTTATCAACAACTAGCAATAAAAGCCAGCAGGCACTCCTGACCCTATTCTGGCTTCAAATATGAGCTTATTAGTGACGGCTGTGGAAGGCTTTTATACCGAATCAGCAGCAGATTCATATTATCCTCTTCTTTACCATCACGGAAGTGAAATTAGAGCAGATGAGCTCTTTCTGCTGCCCAGAAAGGTGTCCGCCATGTAAACATTAAAGATGGTTAAAGGTGGTACTTTTCTAATGGGAGAAGTTGATGTTGTGTGTGCACTTGCCCTCTCAGTGAGCCTTGAATGCTCTCATTTCCTTTAACTCCAAGCTATTCTCTTGTTCATTAAAACGGCCTAGCACAGCTCAGCATGTACCTTTCTGGTCTTCTAAACCAAGGTTAGCTTCCCAGTGGGGTGCTTTGTCATTTATCAGAGCACAATGGAGTCCAATAGGAGGTCAGGAGAAAGGCCTTGTTTGAAATTTTAAAAAGAGCTACGCATTAATGTGCGGCAGGGGACGGCCCCTGGAGACTTTCGCTCTCTCTCGCTCTCCTTTTCTCTCGCTCTCTTTTAATTCCAAATCCTAAAACGACTCGTCTGTTGAAGATAGTTTGTCGTTTCTGTCATGTCTAGTCCGGCTCTCTGCCTCTCTCCGTTTGATGAATTGTTTGCAGGTGATTCATCAGAGATGCTTTACTGTGTGCCTAGTAAAGTTTTGTTGGCACTACTCGGAAGTAGTTCGGGGAGAATGAAGAGAGATGATGGGGATTATTGGAGGATGAGTCTAAATAAACAACTAGAAAAATGATGCAGACTCTGCAGGGGGAAAAAAAGACAATATGTTGAACTTTTTATTTCTTTCTTCTGTTTTTTGGAGGGACATTTTCTCTCGCAATTTCTCAATTTTCTGAAATCTGACTGTACATTTTACTTTACCTTTGTTTGTTTTTACACAGTTGCCAACTAAATACCAAGCAGACGATGTTAAAATCCTGAGGCTGCCGACTGTGTTCTGTCGACATGCATTGGTCAAGATGCAAGTAATGATTGAGAGTGATGTTGCAGATCTTCATGTCTTTGTTTCTTGGATGACGTGTCATACGGGACTATATATTAACTTACGTGGGAATGGGAATAGTATAAACTAAAAAGAAAAAAAGAAAAAATGCTTGTTTTTAACAAATAGATGTCAAGTTTTTTTCCCCTGTAGGTTTCTGATAAGTCTGCAGATATTTGTTTCCCAGTTTCTAACTTCTATTAAAACTGGGCGGACCTGGCACATGCCTTTTCTCCAGGTCTTCCTAAAAGACCCGCTTTGTTTCCTCACTTTCAGATCAGAGAAAACACTCGGTGCAGTCCGCTGACTTCCTTAGACAAACAGCTTTGGGCATTTTACAATTTAGTAAACGTCTGCGTAATAAGGATTTGTATTTCATGTGCCTGAATTTGAGTATTAACCTTGCAGTTTCAGCTCGAGGTATATTGGACTGGCTATGGAATTAGACCAAGCTTAATATATTTTTTTGAAACGATTTTCACCTAATTTATCATCAACTCGAGCAGTTTGCTGGTTTGCATCGGTCCCCACATGCGCCCGGTGGACAATTATCCCTGAATAAGTAAACTGAGTTCAAATGAGGAGTCTGATTCAGCCTAACGATGGACACCTCAATTTCTATGTCTGCATATATATTTGACAGAAACATCTCGAGGGAACTAAGCACCTTCAGGCTTTCAGACCAACGTCCTTTATAAGAGACTGCAGTGATTTTTGACTGGCCCTCATTAGCCTGGCCTTATTTCGAAAACTAATGACCCTTTACTTCTCCAAGCTCTGTGCCAACAGGAGGCACTTCTTGGTGGAAAATTGCTCCAATCTGCAGATAATAACTGAGTATGTGAAGGGTGACAGAACGCTTCTGTCAACTAAAAGATTAATTTCAATGATTTTTCCGTCAGATTCCCCACCCGCTCCCTGCAGATCCTTCACTGCTACTTTATGCGTCACAGCTAACTGCCACTGTCAAACATTTATATAAAGCTTCTGCTGCTCATCCTAGTTTTTCACTTTGGTTTTATTGATAATGTTATGGAAAGGGGGGGGGAGAACAAAAGGTCCCATAGTCTTATTGTCAAGAAGAGTACTCATCGGAGGCCTGTGTTCTGCCACACTCCGGCGCAGTGACGTGCGGTGAGGTTCATAGCTGGTGAGGCACTGACGTCATCAGAATCAGATTTGCAAATAGATGCATAGATTGACAGCAGTTTACAGGTTATGTTTCACTTCTGCATCCTTACACATACAAACTGTAGCTCACAAAACACACATTTCCTTAAAAAACAAAATAAAATAATCCATGTCGAAAGTCGGGATAAGCGAGAGGAAAAAAATCACTATCTCTATTATAATCTATCGCTGCACTTGACTTGCTTCCCGAATTGTTTAGCCTAGCTCGCTGTCACTTACTCGGCAGTTGAGGAGTGAACAAGACGAACGTCTGGGATCTTGAGCGCCCCCTGCCATGAGGCAAGAGAACTGCCTGCCTCACCTCGAACCTGTTCTCTGCCGTTTATAATCGCTCATTACACGAAACACGTTACACAAACACAGTTGGTGACAAAAAGCACTGTACATTATATACATAAGCTAAATTATTGGAAATAAGTTCACATATTAAATTTGTTTAAACCATTTTATTGACGCCGTACAGCAACATGCTCTCTCCGCTTAGCAGCCAGCGCAGAGCCAGGGGTTGCGCAATCCAAGGTGAGGCAGAGCTCGCTGCTGCCTCACCGGCATCGCTTCCAAGCATTTGAATGGGAAAATAAGAAAATTCAGCGATTTTGAACAAATAAAAATCAAAATTGGTGAAGCTACATGAAAAATAAATATTTTTTAGTACAAACCACCGGATGAATATAACAATTTAAATTACTTTATGATTATATATTTTCTTTCTTTCCATGATGGCTGGTGAACACATCTATCCATCTTCTCTTCTCTGTGCCAAGTTACGCTCGGGGATCGATTTGTAATTTAGGCCGGCGTGTTTCGTCTGGTCCAACTGAAAGATTGTTAAAAAAAGGGCAAAATTGAAAAGTAGTTTGAAATACTTTTAGAGGATGCTTGTTAAAACCTTTTTTTTTTTTTTTTTTGTGGAAGAGGATGCTTTTGTTCACCAGAGTTTGCTCTAAATTAGGTTATTTTTAAATTCTCAAGCATATGATCCATCACTGATTAATTCGCTTGAGTTTATTTCCAGCTAAAATCAAACTATCTCACCAGTTGCTTGTGCTCTATTTTAATATATTACAGTGAAATGCCTTAAGTTTACAGCTTTCTTAATGATGGCTCTAAATCTGATAACAACTGACTTGAAACAAAAAAAGATTTTTGGGATTTGAATATCAATGTTGCAAGAGAAAGCAAAGGGTTAAATAAAATTACACTTGAACTGTACTTATGTAACATTAAGTGGGTTAGATCAATTTTTATGATTTACTATGAGTCTGTGCTTTCTTGACCGTGACTTAATTTATGTTTCTGCATAATTATTGAGAGCATGTGCAGGGAAATGACAACAAGTGTGTACAGAACATAGACTGTGCTCAGGATCGAAACACTCTGTAATTTCATGCAAGATTGCTCCATTTCAAAACAAATGTTCAAGTCTACATTCATTTTCAAATGAATCAGTCTCTTGAAAATTAACAAAAAACCTCAAGAGATGGATGTTTGTAACATGATGCAGTTCCTTGTAGATTGACTGGATTTGTCTGTCTGATTGGATTGATTTGCTTAAATACTTCTGCACTCTCCTTGGGAAGCAGATCTATGTGGCTGTAGAGGATGTGTATGAGTCTGGTCCAGGTATGAGACTTAAACGACCTTTATAACAAGATTTACTCTTTGATAGTAAAATGTAATCACCGTTTATGCACAATGGCTCTAAATGGGTTCAAACTCCTTGTAAAAATATCAAACCTCTGTGAAGCAAAAAATAAGACTCAATTGATCTCGTTAAAAGTGCATTATTTACAGTTCTATAATAATAACCTTTACCTAACCATACTCCACGGCACAGTGACGGTATAGACATCACTGGAGTTACTTAAAGAGGTCCAGGACTCTGCCAAGAGGTCGACAGCAGCACTGAAGGAGCTACAGGAACTCCCAATAAATCTTAAACATGGGCAATGCATATCTATACATATAGCTTTACATGTTATCTTTGTTTGTTTATCTTGTAACGTATTTTGGGTTTGGCTCCTGCAATGCTCAGGACATTAGATCGTCCAGCACTGGACACTGTGAGACGCAAAAAGAAACGTGGACCAAGATGCAGAGAATAAAAGGACCAGTCAAGACAACGAACAAAGTCTTCGGTGTCTGCGAACAGCTGTGCTTCGGTGCCGTGAGCAGAGCCCGGACTTTTGTCCTCAGCTTCTTACAGTAAACCATTGTAGCGTGCTGACAATGGGAAGACCAGGTCAAAGGGTCATGGTGCTGGAAAATTCACGTACGCAACTTCATACGCCGTTACTGCCGCTGATTAACCCAACGTTTCCAAAGTTACTTTGGTGAAACACACGCAATATTCATGATGAAATGTGTCTATCAGTTCTGACAGCTTGGAATCAATAGAATCACAGTGAATGTAGCAGACCGTGGCGCCGTATCTCACATATAATTATTAATAAGCGGTTTAACACAATCAAAAGTTGAAATACTTTTAAACCATCTTTTGTGGAAGAGGATGCTTTTGATTTGATAGTGTGCTAAGTATTAAATACTTTGCCTTTATGACTCGCCACAGAATTCCCACAGTGAAGTGGAGTAACTTGTAAAGTGGAACCGAGTGCAGCCGTGTTTGACCTTCACTTGTTATTGCTCAGGGACCAGGGGATGTCAGCAGTCTTAGCTGCTCATATTCAGATTGAATCCATCAGGCCGATAGAAAAAAAAAACTGATGCTCTTGCAAGTCTTGTGATGTACAGTTATTGTTGCTGTGGGATTAGTCCATTGTAAGCATCCAACAGATCAAAGGCCAAGGACAGTTCCACGGAGCAGTTTAGCAAACTGATGAAAAGATGAGCTTCTGCGAGTCCCAGCAAAAAGAAATGTGACCCGGGGCTTTCCACGTGACGCCGGAGGAGTTATTGAAGCGTGGATGGGGGAGGGGGTGGGGGTGGATGGTGGCTAAATCAACGCCGACTGTTTTGTGTGGATTTTCTAACCAAAAGAAGTTGTTCCAAGCTGTGTGTAATTCACCCCACAGATGATGGGTTTTACAGCCTCTTCTCGCGTATTCTGTCCGCAGAAGATCTGTAAATCTGTCAAGGAATGAGTCGCTTCCACTTCCCTCGGTGTAATCTCATTTGCCTCCGGTGCCAATGGAGCATCAAATGTCGGCGCCGGCTCCTGGTGGTTGGATGCCGCGACTGTCTGTTTGCCTGAGTTTAGCCTGGGAATAAATCCCACCTGTCCCACATGAGGTGCTCCATCAACCACAAAAATCCATTATCCCCAGAATGTTTTAGAGGGGTAATGGAATCCTTATCTTTATTTTGCACTGGGAGAATTTAATTACGTGCTGTAATAAAAAGCTCTCCTAGTCTATCGGTGTATGAATATCTGCTCTTTTTTTTATTTTTATTTTTTATATGGGGCTCATATTGTTGTGTGACACTGTTCCTTGGGCTGACGTCTATATTTTCCGGTACGGACTGCCAATCACTGGCTGCAGTCCTGATTCCGCTCCATCGTTTGTGACTCTATTACATCTCATTCCACAGATAAGATGAGATGAAGCCTCATTTCATACAGCATATGCTTAGCAAACATTACTTGGCATTTGCCTGCGAACCTGTTGTGAGCTATTAGGATGAAAATGAGCCGGATCTGTGCATCGCAAAAGAGACAAAAGTAAATATTTAATCACACTGAAGCTTTGTTTTTCACATTTTTACAGGATTGCACTTTTCTCCCCGAGCTCCGACTGTTGTTCGCGTGTTGCGTAACCGTTGCATTCTTTACACGTTTTACTGAGACGCTGCAACGTTTTGCGCCACGAACTGTTGTAGGTGTTGCTTCCTTAAATTGATATAATCTCTCAGTGACTGCTGTGTCCACGGTGAGCTGAGCTGAAGGTGAAATAATAAAACCTCACTGGCTAGGAGGCAAAATCCCAGGATCTGTGAAATCAGTAATGGTCTGTTCCCAGTCTGTTCCCGGTTCAGTTAAAGCAGCAAGTTTCTAAAAAAAGTGAACCTTTGGGATGAAAATATGATCATGTTCGTCCATGTTTGGAAATATCAGTGTATCTGTTAAATGTTCTATAAATTACAGGGACTTGGATAATTATTTATTATCATGGGGAAAAAAAAAATCTACTTTTGTAGGGCTCTTTATTGGATCAGCCGTAAGGGATTTATCTGTTTAACTTTGTTTTTAAATTATTCTTCAATTCTATCAATGGAGTCGTCTTCAATCGATTAAAATAGACATCCTGATCGTTTGATAGATTAAAAGTACCTTTTCATTAAGCCCACATTTCTGTTTGTAATCAGTTTTTTTTTTTAATGGCCTGATGTAATATTCTATTTTGAAATGTCATGTTCTCATTAGCTGTAAGTGGAAAATCATCATAATTACCAGACGTAAAGGCGTTCAAACATGCATCTGTGTGTAATTAATCTATATAATGTGTTTCACCGAGTGATAAAATGAACGGGCTTTCCAATAACATTCAGATTTATTGAATGGGGCGGTACATTTATTTCCCAAATGGAGAGGAAATGCTGTACGCTCACGTCTGGTGGCAAAAGTCAGTACACCCTGTGTCAGATCTTTGCCAGGTTATTGCATGATTTAAATCTAACCCCGGTGAAAATCGGACAGTAGACATCCAGCCATTGTATTTGTTTTATTAAACAAAGATAAATTCAATTCAAAGTGGGATAATCCACCCCAGAAAGCCTCGATACAAATGAAACAAAGAGAACCAAGATTTTACAGTGGATGTATGTTTGTTTAGATGCTACAGTACAAAATGAGGATCCAACGAAAACCTTTGCAGTTGGCTTTTTACCATCATACAGTAACATTTAAACCTGTTGAATTGCATCCATACAGCTATGCTAAACTGTTGACAATGCGTTTGGTTTTCAGTGTTCAGGAATCGTGGCGTTTGTTTACTGTTGCTAATACTGTAACTCACCGTGGAGCGAGAACCTCTGGAGTCAGAATCCTCCGTGGGAACGATGCCTGCCTGAGTCAAACCAGATGCATTTCAAAGCATCATGGTGTGTTGGGTGTGTTGCAGCACAGGACTGAAGTGTCACTGCAGGTTGTGAAATTTTAAACAGAGTCCTCCCGGTGTTTTCTTCTCCAGGCTGTCTGTGGGAGCTTGGGAGCTGCTGTCTTTGTCCACTCAGGCTTCATTTACAACAAAACTAACAAACAACAAACAGCTACACATATAGTTACACATTTGCTTGCAGCGGGGTCCTGCTGAGAGACTATAAGCCGTTGGTAACTTGCCTGCGACTGTGAGATGTTCTGGCCTAAACTTATGTCACATCCTTGATTCAGGAGCTGCTTTACAAACCTTCATGTTTGCGTTGAGTGGTTGCTTTGCATTCCAGCAGGTCATCATCTGTTTCCACTGTCCTACAAAGTGAAACAAATACTGCAAACCCTCTACATTCAGCCAGTGTCTGTAATGCTCTAAAATGACATTTTAAAAGAAGAAAGAGCCAGAAATATTTCAGTCGTTAATGTCAGTATGTTCTATTTCTATATATCACCTTCCTACTTTTCCATCAGGTATTTATTCTGTTCACAGGATGTAAACAAGATCTGTTTTTCAGAGTGTATTTCAAATTAGATGTCAGGTGTAACCAACAACAACCTGTCATGTTGACAGCTGGTGACCCAAAATGGGAAAACTATTGGGAACAAAAGGTACGATTAAGCGAAAGTTATGTTTTTGTTTTCAGCCACAAATATTAATTAGTTTAACTTTATCAAGTTGCAACAATTTCATTGTTTATAAAAAATTCTGATTGCCAAGAAGTTACACTGAATACTCTCTGAGGGTCCACAATAGTATATTTTTTGTTAATTTTAAGGAGTCATTTATATTCACAATGTTTATAGAAAATTAAGAAGCCATTAGAATAAATGACAGTAACAGGTTAAGCTTTCTGCTGCCGTTTCTTTTCTAACACTTTGAACAAACGTTGCTGTTTCACACAGACACAAACTAAGATCTCTAGGTGACCCAGATAAAATTAGAGCCAGTTCAAGATGATTAAAGACCACAAATTGAAAGCATTAGGATAGATTTCACAACCAACCAGTCACACACATCATCAGACGTGTTTTTTCTTTGTTTTTCTTTTTTTTTTTGTTCTCTGCTTGAGTCTGTTTTTACGCCTTCCTTTGTGGCAGCATAAGAAAAATCAGGATGACTGTGTGGGAGCTGTGACTCTCATGCTTGACATTTTCATCAGTTGCTTTTTATGAAACTTAGGTTTTTATTTTTTTTATTTTTCTTGAGCATTATGCTGTCTTCAATTAATCCTTACATTCTTTTTGTCAGGAAAGAGCGTCTGCTGCTTGATCGCTATGTTGGCGTCACATTACAGAGGGCTCACACTGCAGCGCTACACAAGCAGATTGATGTCAGTAACGAAGAAAACATCTTGTTTTGTGTCAGTTGATTAGGTTTTATAGTTATTAGCATCACTGTCGGCAGAGCTGACCTTTGATCTGTGAATGAAAATATGACCTACCCATCTGGAGCCCTTTGCGCCCTTAGATAGGATCTTGTGGCAATGGAAAAGGGCGTTGAGCCTAATAATCTAAATGCCAAGGAAGGCGGGAGTCATTCAATATCATTTGCAAATGATAATACAATCTTTAATGTTTAGGACACCGATCTGAACACAAATATTTCCAAGTCATAAAACTCTTAGCCGAGTTTGGCGTAAATATTCCGATGTATGACTGAAACATAGGAGAGGTGATGAACAAATACGACTTGTGAAGGTCAGAGGTGACAAAGTTCAATGAAACTTTTCCTTCAGCATCCGTGTGTAGTCAGACTTCACATTTATTGTTAATGTTTTCAACTTTTAGCTTTTTCTACTCACAGCCTCTTAAATGGACTGGTAGTTTTCATGTCTTAATGGTTGTCACCGTAGCAACCGTAATGTCTCACTGGGCTGTCAGAGAGATGCCCAGGTGTCCAGCCCTGCTTTACTGGGAAAGAGGATTACTTTACTGGGAGTTTGGTGGACAGCGGCTGGGGGCTTACTGGGAGAGCTTGCTGACTTGTGCATAAAGTGAGGGTGGAGTGACAGATCTTCAGTATTGTAAGGAAAGCATTGATCTGTCACAAACACACTAAATGACATGTAAATGTTCTCATGTCATTGTTTTGCAGTTGCAGAAAAAAAATATTGACAATACCAGCAGAATAGGACATAACAGACAAATTTTACTGTACTAAAGGAGGCACAAGTTTAATAAAACAATCAAACGCTTAAGTAAAAAAGGTCATTTCTAATTTTCTGTGTTGAGACGTTTTTAGATTTATACTGGCCACAACATTAACCCCATTTTTTCTTTTCTTTCCTTTTTTAAGCAAATATGAGATTGGCCTTTATGTTTCCAGTGTTTGCTTTTGCTTTGAAACTCTACTGTTGGTGCCATTTTTGACCCGATCCTTTCTTGTCTGACTCCTGGAATAATTTTGGTAGACAACTCCTGGGAAGTTGTCACCGCCACTCCAGGTTTCCTCTGTTAGGGAGCAGTATTTCTCTCTATGGTTTGCTGAAGACCCAAAGCGCTAGAAATGTCTCACCAGTCTGATAGATGCCACTGGCTTCGTTTGTCATTTGTTTTTTGAATTTAATTAGATTGAGACGAAAAAAAGAAAGAATACTATTTCACTTCTTGCTCACAGGTGTGAAAGCTCCCTGGATGCACCTGCAGCTGCAAACAATCCATCCAATCATCCAAGGGGTAAACATCGGCAGAGAAAGGACGTTTTTGTGTTCTGCTGTTCTTTTCTTTGAACACCGTACGTCTTTCATCATCACATTGTCAGCTCAGTCAGCTGGCCTCTTCCCAGCAGCTTATTCTCCCAACCAACCTGTGTGTAATCTGTCATACATCACTGAGGGGTGTTGTTGTTGTCGTCATCAAAACCAGAAAAAGACCCTGCGCCTCTGTGAGCGGAGCCACAAAATGAATGTCCTCATACCGGAGCGAGAGAAGCCACCGCAAACCTGTTTATCACCATTTTTATACTTGAATGTTTTTTCCAAATAACTTGCATATATAATAGTTAATGACAACATGCTGCCCAGCTCTAACAAAGTCTCACTCTGGAATAGCAAGGCATCGACTGCTTTCTCGTCTCAGAACAAAGTAAGCCACTTAAGTGCACTTACCTTCCCTTCTAGTCAGACAGCCATTGCTCAAGGGTGAGGAAGACAATTTCACCAGCATCAATCTCTTTATTAGAAAGTAATGGTCACTTACATTTCGGATTTCTAACCTCAAAGGGCTTTTAGTATTGATTGTTCAAGCCCACAGTAATAAAGATCTTGGCAAATACTCCTTGTGAGGCTTAAAGATGAGCGAAAGCCTGAAGGACCTGCCGTCCCTTCTGTGGGAGCAAGTGAGAAGGCTGGACACCAACCAGTTGCCATGACAGCCACTTAAAACAGAGCGTGCCCTACATGTCACTGCTGCTGTTTGTTGCCCAGTAATTATTCATTTTGTACGCGAGCCAAAACACAAGTCAAGGACTTTCCGTGGCCACATTTGTGAACATTTGAGGAATTACTTTCAAATCTCGCTTGTATGACGTGAAGGAATCTAGAAACGTGGATTCAAGAAGACATAGAGAGAAATGTGGCGTACGGCCCAGATCATGTAGCAATACGCAATAATTCATCTATGGACGAGTAGCAGCTGAATGTGCCCAGCTGGCTGATTTGCTGAAACATTTCCACTGATGTGCTTCCTGCAGCCAGCGAGGTAATCATTCACAAACATCCCGTTGCCTGATCTACCCTTGTGGTCAAAGAGAGTCCTAAAGATGGAACGTGGCCATCTGGAAGCGATCAGGCCGTTGTTTAGATTGGCGTCTAAAGAATAAGCATTAGCTTTTTCACTGGAGACCGTGGACAAGAAAAGTTTTGATTGCAACTTCTGGCACTCTTTATGTTGATGTATTTCATACCATGTGATTTGTTGCTGCAGCAGAATCGTGTTAGAAAGATCAGGAAAAAAAACCCAAAAAAACCAAGACATGTCCATCAGATACTTTACAGTTAGACTCTGAGAATAAACAGAAAAGGCAGTTGAGAAACTTGCTAAAACAGAACAGCTAAAAGCGTCTGTCATGCCAGTCGTGACAGATGCATCACCATCCTCAAACATGTCTGACACTGAGAGAGCTAAAGAGCTAAATCATTTCCCTGTGTGTTTGTCACACTGAACAGCCACAGATCATCAACAGAAGCTCACAACCCCATATTTATTTTTTAGAAGTCTTTCCTAACAAGATATGTTCTAATTGAAATCAACTCTGTCTTAGTGCAGAAGGCATCTGAGCAGAACCTCCAAATTCATATCAACGGTTCCAGATTCATGGATTAAAGGTTATCTTCTTTTTATTTGCCAGTCAAATGGAAAGTCGGTATTACACGTACATCAACTATGAACTATATTTATTTGATCTTTTTTTTTTCTTTCTACTCTGTTTGTTGTGTTTAGCAGTGGGGGTAACGGCGATTCTGAATGTAGTCAGTTTTAGACCCGATTTCTTTCATCTAAAAGGGAAGAAAGTGAGTCTGAACATCTCAGGCACACATCACTTTACTCATCCATAAACCATCACCATGTTTGCTTCAGACGTGTCTCCTGCTTCCCTTTTTCTCTCATCTGTGAACGAGACCCTGAGATACTTAAAACTCCTCTAACCATAGAAACTCTTATCCCAAAGCAGAATGCAAGAGGATTGGATCAAAAAGTTCCTCTATGTCTTTAACGAAAGTAGTTTGAATTGAAAAATTAAGTACATGTGTGTGATTTGGTGCTAATTTATATAAAAACGTGGTCAGATTTAACAACAAAAATATGCAGTTAGTTGCATCGGTTCATTAGTTAGACACATTTTTGCTGATTTTAAGCTTCTGTCTGGATTGAGTTGATTAGCGTGTATTCAGCTCACTTTTTACATGAACTGAACATGTTTACCTTTTCCTGAATTTACAAATGCATAAATGAACTAACCTAAACTGAAGTGAACATGACTGTACTACTAAGGATTCACGTCAAGGGCAATTGGCAGCTACATAATCAGTAACAGTGAGGATAACAAGAATATATATATTTTATTTTAGTTTTCTTTTTACCCAAATGGCCTTATTGTCCACTAATGCGATACACTGCTGGAAAAAAGCGGAACCTAAAATGATACATCCAGGCCAAGGACCTGACAGGGTCTGTGTGACGACTCTAAGTGCTGCAGTTCTCTTCCCTCCTCTCGCTCATATGCTTCCCTCTTGAAGAGACTCGGCTGGGGCCTGTCATCTCTGCTGATGCTTATTGTTGGTCTGGCATATAGGAGCACTTAAAAGCGTGAGGCCCTCACATTTCAGAGGAAAGCACTTTTATTTGTTCCATTGTGTGATCATTGCAATCATGTGCACCTAAATGCACCGCACAATTCCCGCGAAATGGTAAAAGTCGTCTCTGGGAACAAAGCAGTCCGGCTGACATGGACGCTTGAATAGCTTTGTACAGATAATCAGCATGTTATATTTCTGGTCTTGGGCAGACCATGTATTTATGTATGTATTTAATTTTGCAAGATCTTTTTTTTTCTTTTTAACTGAACTTGTTCTCCAAAATGAGGTGAAAACCAGTTCCAAGCAATTGAGTTGTTCCTAGAAATAAAAACTGTTTCAGTTCTGATTTTTGGTTTTAAAAAAAGTAAGTGAAAGCTAGATAGAACAGCCTCAATATGCAACACTTTGAAATTTATCAAGACAACCATGTGAATAAAATATGGCTATTTGGCAATTGCACCTTCAGAAGAGCACACACTTGTTAAAAGGTCAGATTTTCCCATTGTGAAATAATGAGACTAAAACATTTCAAACCCTTTCCAGTTATCATGTGACATTATATGTCTTTAATTTAATCTTCAGCTTTCTAGCAGCCCCCTATCAAAAATTTAACCCACCTAATAGATGTGTCTATTAGAGCTAATAAATGCTCACAAAACAGAACGCCGCAGTTACTGCAGCAATTGATTTTTAAAGGTTGACCACTGGACTACATTTAAATCACAGGCCTACTTTTTTTTTTTTATTATTTTTTGGCCAATATTTATGAAAGAGAGCGATTGCAAAACAAGATAGTTATCACCCTTATTAAAATGAACATGTTTTCAGAGACAATTGAGATTTAGATCAGGATGCCAGACAGAAATTGTCGATTGTTCTCTCAGTGAAAATATCAAAAGCTCATTAGACAAACAACAGCATGAACCATGTGAGCAGGGATTTTAGACCTGAAAGGGTGACAACCGCAGCATCCTCTTGGACAAACTGTGAGCAATTAATCAGCTGGTTTGCTTCTTATCTCAAAGGTAGAGAACAAAATGTTTAGAACTACGGTAAGCAGTAAACACCAAAAAAAACCTGGAACATCGTCTTGTGCGAGTTGCTGTTTAATGTTTACATATGATGTTCGAACCAGCTGTAAAATGCTGATGCTGATGACACAATCATTATATATCGGCTGAAACTGCTGCAGCAGAGAGATTAACAGATGACATAAAATGCATATCAGGATGTCCTTAAAAGCAGATGTTACATACTCCATGAGAGACCTAAAGTGTCCAGGCATGAAATTGCATTTTAACATTCGTCTTCCTGCGTAACTGGATGGAACCAGGATCCATTGGATCAAAATTGTTAATATGAACAGTTACGAAAACCAATGAGAAGACATGTTTCAGTTCAGATTTTTTTTTTCCTCCAAAGGAAAAACAAACAAAAAAAATCCTTGAAAAGCATATTTTCCTCCATCTTGATATTTTTTTTATCACTTACTCTTAGAGGGGAGACTTTTTAAATGTGAACATTTTTTATTTATTTTTTGGCTAGAATTTTCCTGCATGTCACAAAGACGAACACAAAAAGAAATACACCAGGAGGATCAGCACATGACAGCTGAAGAGTGCACTCGCTTCCAAGCACCCTTCAACTAGTCGGCTTTAGCAGCAGAAGTGACACACGATTCCACTTCACCTCTAGTAGAAATAATAATAAAAAAACAGTAGTTTGAAATTTATTCAATGATGAGGTGAAAAGGTGGGTACAGCAAAACCATCATAAGAATTGCCAAAGAAGCAACTATGTAATACGTCTGATTTATTTTGACTTCATGAGAAGGTGCAATTCTATGACAGATTTTAGGTGATTTCTTCAGATATTTAAAGATCTTACAGGCATTTTTTGTATCTTTACCAAATATAAGACTAATTATCCAAACTTGTTTATGTCACTACTGTAAGCCCACTGTGACATGTAGCATGTTGTTGTTGACACCACTACAGTGTCGTCACACGCACTGACTGCTAGACAAATAACCTTCACACTGAACATGACTCACTGGCTTAAAATAGGCAGCTCACCTGCACGACTGTGCATGGTACAAAGCAATTGCTTCCTGTTCTCGTGTCCTGAGCAGATCGCCTCACTTCTCCGGCACAATTTCCACCAACAGCCACGACAACCACTGGCCCCGTTTCCCTTTTTCTCGATGTTGCCTTTACGGGACATGCATGTTTTTGTTAAGTTACTCTTCTTATTATGTTCGAAGTCATATTCATCTGAGGCAATAAAGAAAAGGTTTTTAATTTTGCGAGGAGATATTAACTGATCATTTGTGCCAGTTCAACTCGCATCACTCAAGAGATGTTCTACAGACTCATTATTTCATAAAATAAATAACTGAGGAATTGTGACTCACTGTTCTTTATAACCTGTCCTCAGTTTGTTCATTTCTGTGCAGATGTTTTATTGAAGCACAGAGAAATTTCAGTGAGTTTTTTAGGATTTAATATCCTGATTAGTCCCTTATAATCTGGAGTTTTTTCTTCTTCCTTTTTCCTTTTTTTTTTTTTGCTTTTCTCCACTCCTTAGAAGAGTGACAACTGTCTTTAGCGTCTTCTGCTTCAGAGCAGTCTCTCTTAATAGAGCGATGGACTCTTATGTGTTTTGATAATCATTTCCAGATTGACTGAAATTAAAAATAGCTTCTTAGAGATCACTTTGAGTGTTGTTCCTCCTCGTTCCACACTGATGGGACATCTCAGGAGCGGCAAACTGCCTCAACACTTTTATTTTTTACAGACACACTGAGGACAATTGAATCAATGCGCTTGATTAGCACCATTTGACTTCCTACAAACCCACGTAGTCCAGTGGCGCACAGGTGGAGATTTCCCACACTGCATCTGAAGTTTTCATAAGTCTTTTTTTTTTTTTTTTTTTCAAACACATCTCATGTGCTTGTATCCTTAAGTTGATTGACTGATAAAATGACCCAATTTGCAGAGGGAAAACTTTGAGGTGGCTGTCATGTTGTACAGGTGCAGAGTAATGAAAGGTTCAATCATAGAGAGACGATGCAGTCAGATGTGTGTCTGAGACTGAATAAAGATCACCAGAGAGACAAGGGATGCCTTGCAGGCACATGGAGAAACACCAATGGACTTTCAGCTGGGGGGTCAGATGTTAGATCTGCGTGAGGCTGGCCGGTTGTTTTGTGACCCTTACTTGGGTGTAAACATCATTCAGCCGCTGTGAAACTCTGGCCAGTGCTGGCAGCGCTGTCCGATGAGTCCCCAAGGCTTCCCCTGCATTCGATAACTCTGTGACTGTCAAGAGCTCTGGTACCTGTCTGGAAGACGGCTGTGCAGGTCTGAGGCCTAAACATGTTCCCCATGGAGGGGAGTGGGAAACCTTTGTCAATGGAATTCATGCGCACCAGTGGACAGAAGTACAACAATAATAATAACAATAATAATAATAATAATAATATCTGAAAACAAAACAAAAATTTAGAATAAGGTATAGTTCTCCCTTTAAAATGAACTATTTCCTTTGAACAAAAGGAATCTTTGAACATTAGGATTTGATTCAATTCTTACCTATTTGTGCCTTTCTTCATGTATTGTCTCTAAATTTTGAACAAAATTTAGTGAATGCGCCTAAAATACTTGATGCACACGAATAGTGCGTCATTACACATCCATTTTCTGTTCATCCTTGTCCCTAATGAGGGTCAGGAGGGTTGCTGTTTTCTATCTCCAGCTACCAGGCGAGAGGTGGGGTCACCCTGGACAGGTCGCCAGTCTGTCACAGGGCACCTAGTGACACACACTCACACCTAGGGAGAATTTAGAGAGACCAATTAACCCGACAGTCATGTTTTTGGACTGTGGGTGGAAGCCGGAGAACCCAGAGGGAACCCTCCATGCAGAAAGACCCCGGGGCCGGGAATCGAACCCAGGACCTTCTTGCTGCAAGGCAACAGCTCTACCAACTGCGCCACTGTGCAGCCCATTACACATTATATGCATGTAATTGTTTGTTACATAACACTTCCCCTTTGACTCTGTGTTTGGCGCAAGCAGAAACAGAAAGCGCTGAGCCAACAAAAGAAACAGAAGATCTGTTGGAGACGAAGAGAATCGGGAACTTGGCATCTCTCTCTCCTTTAACACCCCTGAGCCCCCCACCCCCGCCCCCCACTCTCCCGCCCCCCCTCCTCGCATTCAGCGCTAGATTAACCGCCTGTGTGATCCACGATCCTCATAGACGCACTGAAGGGATTTGCGCTTATTGTTTGGAATTTCTTTTAATAAAGAAAGAAAGAGAGAGAGAGAGAGAGAAAAAACAACTGGAGAGAAAAGCGCGCTTTGCTTTCGAATGACAGCAAACAGTAAGAGTGTATGTTCCCTGACAGACAGACAGGCTCTGGGTGTGTGTGCGTGCGTGTGTGTGTGTGGTGTGCGCACCGCGACTACCTGCACACGGATTTGGATTAGGACTAATGAACTGGGGTTGAATTATCTCCTCTGGGCTGTTGACCAGACGCTTCGTCGTCTCGCTGTGGGAGTTCTTTTTTTATTTTTTCCATCTTTTTTTTTTTTTCCTTCCTTTTCGGATTTTGACGTCCGGATTTTGACGATGCCCGTCCGGACATCTTCTGTCGCTTTTCCCAAATGCTCACTTCTGGTGTCGCTGAGGATTTTGCTTCTTGTGCTTCACGCAGGGTCTCCGGTCTACAGCCAGGGGGATTCTCAGTCCGACAACAAAGTGATGGACAACATCACTGTCCGACAAGGAGAGACGGTCTTCCTCAGGTAAGCGCAGATGAAGTGATCTAGCAACGTGGACCTGCACTGTTGACGTGTGTTTTTGCTGCTGGCTCTCGTTTCGGAGTTGTGTGTGTTGAAGTTGCGCGCTGCCTGCGGGCTTCACCCGAAGGGATCGACGTGAAGAGAAGCGCAACTTAACAGGTTGCCTCTTCTTCTTCTTTGTTTTTTTTATCATGAAGCAACCTCGGTTTTAAAAGGGGGGAGCGGGATTCTGCGGGATTAGTGCCAGAAAGAACATTGAACGCGGAACTAATAGCCTGCTTCTAATCTCTGACAGCTGTCAGCCACACTCTTGGCTGCTTTTGCAACTAATGCAGAGTTTCGTCGGGGGAGATGATTGTTTTCTGTGAAGACAAACAGCTGTCTAGTAAGGCAGTTTGGTCAGCGAGCAATACTGACCAGAGCTGACCTTTCCCCTTCTCTGCGCTCTGAGGAAGGTTTACTGCACTCACAGGGATTTAGGTTGTGCCCAAGTGCCGCTGGGCTTTGGTGAGCAGTGATCACAACAGTCTCACTTTAACAGTAGACGTTAATGTTCATTTATCTGTTATAAGTCTCTCGAAGCAACACAGCGAGACAAACGAGGGGTGCAAAGTTAGAACAAATAAATAAACCATGAACGTCACAAAAAGCTACATTGGTTGAACAGTTCAAATTACGAGAGATGGTTGCCATCACTACTAAAAATGTGTGGAAAAAGTCATGAAAGAAGATCATTCATTTCATGTCGGTGAGAAAGATTTTGGCCGTCAGGATTTTTTTTTCCCCGCTCCTCCATGATTACTTGCAAAACCGAATATTCCAGTGGTGTGAATAGTTTTGTAGCTATTCAGTCTGCAGAATCAATTTAATACACAAATTGGAAACTTTCTTATATACCTCTTCAGAACACTGCTGTTCAGAAAACAAGCTGCCCAGTGTTACCTTTATTCCTGTCATTTAACAGGAAATTGGTTCCATTTTGAACAATATGTTTCCTCAAATGAAATAAACTTTTTGAACTACACAGTTTGAAGGGGCTAATAAAAGTCATTATTTTTCTTTTACCCCTGCTTTCCTGCTCTCATTACACTTTTGACATATGTACACACCCCATCCCCCCACCCACACACGCATACACACACACACACACACACACACATACATATATATTCTGCTGTCGTCGTCCTTCTTGGTGGGGTCAGTCCACCTGTACTTCCCCTTACTCTGTGAGCGGCTCGACTATTTGTGAAAAACTCAGACTGTAGTTGCTTGACTTCTGCATTAAAAGGAGCCAGTTTCTGGCAAGAATTCGGTCTGGACGTCTCCCAGTGGGAGCGGGCCTCAGGGCAGACCCACTTGATTAAATCACACTTCTGCTTTGGGAACGAGTCCCACCAACCGCATGAGCAGAAGGATGAAGTTGAGGGCAAAAAAAAATAAAATAAAAAGTTTCTGAACATCTGGGTTGGAAACCTGCAACCTGCACTCAGAAGGGCACTCTGGCATTATAGGTATTTGCTGCCGAGGTCAGATTTAAATACTGTGGTAATATTTATTAGTTAAGACTGTATTGGTGATTAGAACTGTTAGATTTAACTGCTAGAGTACAGATAATTGCTGCAAATGGCGGCCCTTAAAGCGAAAAGGCAAATATCTTTTCTATTTGTTTGAATGTTTGAAACAGACTGCAATAATTATTACACATTTGCTTTGTTTACAAATGTGTGCACTTAATGGCAAAGTTGCAGATACTTTTACAAATACATTACGCCGTAAGCATTTTGTGAATTATTGACTGGTTTGCATGAAGGGCTTGCTTTTCTTTTCTTTTTCTTTTTTTTATGGTCATAATGTCTGACTGACACATGCTGCAGGCAATTTGTAAGTACAACTCTCATTGTGATCAAGCTGCATTTTTAGTTTTTCAGCTTTAACCAAAGTCGCTGCAGAATCTGTTTTTACTACTTTACCGACGTGGAGATTCAGCCGGCTTCCTGCAACAGACCCAAAACAACTGTGCTAGAAAATGACTTAAACTTTAGAGTTCATTCAGAGTGTGATGCATCTGAAAAAAAAAAAAAAAAAATTAGCAATATTTTTTGCTGGCTGGAGAAAGGCAGACCTCGTGTGTTATGAGCAGAAGAAGTGAATTATATTTATTTCAGCTGAGGTATAATTAAATGGCACATTTAAATTCTGCATCACAATCAAGTAACTATATTGCATTCAGATGATATGAACATTTTGTACAATAACTTAAAAGAAACGTGACTTTGCGTTATAGCGCTGTCTGACACCTGGAAATGGATCTCTGTTTCTGTAGAGCAGCCACAGCCTGCTCTACAGATTTAAGGATTTAAAAAATAAATAAAAATTCATAAGTCGATCAAAGCAACACAACATTGTACAAACTTAAAAAAAATAAACAAAAAATGTTGAGATTGCATAATGCACCCTGCCTTCATGGTCAATAAAAGAAGGATTTTTATTGACCATGAAGTCCTGAGGAATTTTTACCTGCAATTTGTTTCCTAGGCAACAAACGAAGTCCGACTCTGTTGGAAGCTGCCAGCCTCCAATGCCCATATGTCACTGTGAAAACTAAGTGTATTAAGTTTAAAGTCCCGTTTTTCTTTGCTTTTGATTTGACCTGATTTTAACAAACAGCTGATGAACGGTTTATCTCAGTGGGAGCTCAGCTGTGAGAGCTCACCTAGCTACCCACTAGAACCGCACTAGCACACATGGTGCTCTGAATCACATAACAACGCCGCCAGCCAGTGTTCAACATCACTTTATTGAATTTTCACAATGAAGATAAGGATCTATTCATGAAGGCAGAATAAAAAAATGCTGAAACAATACGGCAGGGCAGAGACTCAGTGGCACCTAATCTGCATACAGGGCCAGAAGCGCTGCCAGCGACTGCAGAGAGTGAAACACACACAGACGACTGGTGCATTGGAATCACCAATGCCTTTGCATTCAGAATGGTGACTACTATGCTAAATGGAGGAGCAGGAGTGAGATCTGCTGTTTTATTCTGGTTTGCATGTTGAACATCCCGCTGCGTCGCCCCTCCGCTGACTGCTGCTCTTCCGTAAGTTTATGTTCATTAGAGAATTTAATATGTTATTCAGTTCTACGTTTGGAATTAAACCAGGTCGTTAGTATTGTGAAAGCAACTTCACTTTTCTATTGTCCAAAAAAATTACGCAAATTTGAAGTTACAAAAGTAAATTCACTCAATGGGAACTCCAGTTTAGAAAACTCATTTCTCGATAAAAAGCTGCTGAGCGAAGACCAGGTGGTTTTTCAGCTGTATTGAAATAGGTGTGTTTCACGAAACCGCAATCAAAACACTCACATGAACAACAACATGGGAGACAACAGGAAATAGTAGGTGGATGACGGTTTGTTTTTGTTTTTCACCGACAGTGGAAGCTCTCAGGTTCATGAAAGGTTACCTGTTACTCAAAAATGTTGAACCCGCAGCTCTTCTGTAAAATTGCCAATTGCAATTTTCCCAAATGCTGTACATGTAGGCGCTCTTCCTACAGCATACTGCTCCTATCTCTGAATAAGACCCTAACATCAACTGGGATGGCTGACAGCTAATGATAATTATAGGAATATATCGCAGTTGTTTACATTCGTCACTGCCATAATGTTTTCTGATTTAATGGGAACTCCGCAATTGTGAAATTTTTGGGGTTTTTTGCGGGGTGGGTTTTTTTGTTAGGATAAAGCTTTGCGTTATGCACATTTGTAACAGAAACACAGCTAGAGTCACACATGTGCACCAGAACTAGAGTTAGATTTAATATATTAGAATATTATTGAATAGTTCATTCATTTCCGTAAGTCAACTACCCAGATCAAACACAGTATTTAACTGAATTAAACAGACTGACATTTTCAACTCTTTATTTCTGCTTACTGTGATGATTTTCCAGTTACAGCTAATAAAAACACAACATTGAAGGTTGAAAGATTAAATTAGTCTAATTCAGAGAGGCATTTTAAATGGCTTACTATGTTACTATGTACTTCTCAAGCACGTCGTGCCATTTTATAGCGCAATCCAGAAACTATGTTGCAGTCAGGTTTTATAAAAATGCTGTATATATTAAAAAGTATATTTGACATTAAAATTTGAAGCTGCTTCTCTTTCCGTCATTCTGTCTTATGCAGAATGTCGTCGTCACAACATTGCTCCTTCATCATGCTGTTTACAACCGTTCTTAGGAGCGTTGGGCTGAGAAATAGTTTGTATCATAAGCTCTGCAGATGTGCAGCGCCACCAGCTGCTATCTAAGTGCTGCTGCTGCTACTCTGGAGGACCTTTGCGGGGAAGCCCTGGGCAGGGCGGAGCTCTGTGAAAGCAAGCAGCTACACACCCCGAATGGTTGCCCTGGCAGATGATGATAATTATAGGAATATAGATTTAATGATTCTTCAAACATAGATGGAAGAATCAAAGCAACAGTGACGTCATAAAGTGATGCAAACCTATAAAAACAGCTGTTATTTGTTATTTTATCTGCCGAACAAACCTCATCAGAAATCAGATTCTAATTTATTGAACGTGACTGAAGATTTTATTTTTTGTTCACACTCAGCAATTAACATTTAAACTATGTGCTCAGTGAACAGGCTGACTACCAGCAGCAGAAGTGTGAAGGATGAAAATTTACTGCAAAATCAGGATCAAGTGTAATTGGCATCATTATAGGCAGAATGTGAACCTGACTTTGCCAGAGGTGTAAGATTAAAATGGGAAATGTGTGATTTTACTATAAATGTATGACCACAGGGTAGTTTGAGTATCTATCTGGAATTTATCCCAGATGTTTTAGTCAAAGACTAATGGAGATGCCTCTTCTACCACTATGCCACACACCACTCCATAAAGGAACTATAATGTTACTTTTCGATTCTTCCTCTGGTCTTAGGCATATCTTCGATCTATCTGCATGAAAAGGGCTGACACAGTAAAACACGGAAATTAATACTTGATAGTGAAAGATGAGGCGAGTCTTTTGGACAACACCTTTTTGTCTCATCCCAGTCTTGCAGACGGCATGTTGGAAGATGAAATTCCTCAGTAGTTCATGTATACTGTGGCCCGCATGCAAGCAAAGGTTTTACTGTTGTCAAAACGTAGGATGTACCAGACCAAGATTCATAGCAGGGGAGCGAGCAGAAATCAGAATCGCCTTTCTGAGAACACATGTGAGATAATATTACCAGACCAGAGTGGAAGAGTCCGACTGATTGAATGTTTATCTGATACTTTATACTCGCTAGAGAGGCTTCAATGTCATGACTTCATCCAACCGGCTTACTTACAGACATTTTAGCAGAACCGTTGTATTCAAGTTACTTTGATTGTCCTTGTAGTGTTTGTAATTTAATCTGAACGTGACAAGATGAACGGATTTAATTTGAATTAGTTTCAATTTGATTTGGACCAAGATGACCAGCTGGTAGCAGTTGTTCTAATATGTATGAAAGAACTGTTTTAAAAGTCTGTTTTGGCAACACAAAGCAATTTTTGACATTTTCCACATCATGCCTACTGCCACGTGACTGAAGCAGAAAAAAAGCTTTCTGTATAGAGCACAAAAGACAGGATCAAAAGTACTACGTGAGTGATGAAGGAGCACATTTTTCACTTAAAATGAGTAAACAGACAATGCAGTTTGGACTTGTTTGTTTAATCAAACACAGAATTGTATCTTGAGGGGTACATGAGAAAATGGTGAAGAGAGGTGGCGTCTCCATGGTGATCTGGTTTGGATTCTTGCCTCACAGCTCGGAGGTTCTCAGCTCCAGCTTGGGTGGTGCTTTTTGGATTTCCTATGAATGCATAAGTCTTAAAATATAAACTGTCTGTTAGTGTAAAACATTAGAAAAAATTATTCAACTGCTTGGAAATGTTATGTTGCTCAGGACTGTATGAAAAACTTCTAACCTTTTTCTGGCTATCTGAAGGTCTGTTTGAATTACCGCAATAATTTCCATTTGCTAAACATCAGAGCAATGAATCAGACAATGTATTCGTTTTAAAAAAATATTTCCTTAGCCTCTCAATTTCACAATTTCTATCTTTCTTTCACATATGTATCAGATGATTGGTGTCACCGCACACAACTTTGGGCAACGCAAATGCTTTTTTGAGTTAAATGGATGCACTCTTGGATGTACGTTAAGGCAACACTGTCATCAGGAGAATGTCAAAACAAATCAGAGAAGATATGAGGAAGAGAATAGTGGATCTTATTCTGTTTTTTTTTTCCATGGGTACAAATTTCAAAAGTCTAAAGGTGCCTCGTTCATCTGTTCAAATATTTGTATGACATTTTAAATGGCGTGTAGATTTTTACCCATCATCCCGTGTGTCCCCGGAGAGGAACATGTGCTGATATGAAGTGTGTATGTCAGCCACAGAACAAAAGCAAAAAATCTTGTAAGGTCATTATTCACAGCGAAAGGAGCCCTGTTCCAGTTTGGGCTGAAAGGCCAGTACGACGGGAAAAAAAACATTATTGCAAAAGCGTGACACATATTGAGAATGCAGGTTACAGACGTGCAAACGTACAAGGCCTTATTTTTTTACTGACAGGAAATGTCAGATGAAACTAAAATTCAGTTGTTTGGTCACAAGGAGCCGTCCAGCCATTACCTAAACTAGTTTACTCAAGGAGGTTTTTGGCTGGTGTGGCTCTCCAGAGGTCTCTTCTGTCTTGTCGAATTTAAAAAGATATAGGTTTTTACCAGACCAGAGTGGAAGAGTCTGACTGATTGAATGTTTATCTGATACTTTATACTCGCTGGAGAGGCTTCAATGTCATGACTTCACCCAACCGGCTTACTTACAGACATTTTAGCAGAATCGTTGTATTCAAGTTACTTTGATTTCGGACCGACATAGTCGGGTATCCGACCATGTCGGTCCGAAAAGCCACAACATGTTAACAATGACTCAGTCTGCCTGATCATCCATCTGTTGAACTTGCAACCTGTCCAGGGTGTAACCCACCTCTCACCCGTTGACCACTGGAGATAGGCACCAGCCCCTTCAAGGATTAGCTTGTTGGATAATGTATGGACAGACAGGTACAGTCTTCAAAACATGCGTCTAGTCTGCCAAAGTGATTGAAATGTATCAGGAATTACTGATTTATTTATCTGAATATCATCCGCATACCTGTGGAGGCTTACTCCATGTGGTCTAAGTTTATGAACTAGAAGCATGTAGTAAAGAGAATAGACCCGAGCACTAAACCCTGTGGTACTCCACAAATAATTCTGGAGCACGAAATAAATTTATCATTACCTTGAAAAAACTGGAATCGGGTATCAGGTCTTTCTCAGACAATGTTGAGACGAATGTACCAAAAGGAGCCCTGGGATTTAACAGGACAAATACAGACACATGAGAGAAGGATACCCTAAAGAATTTGAATCAAAATCACACAGTTTACAAGTAATTCTTCCAAAATAAAAGTAATGGATGTAAGACTCAGAATATTTCAAAATCTCTAAAAATTGTTTCTCTCATTATTCTCACATTTAGCAAGTAGAAATGATTTTGCCTACTCTGATTCCAAGTACTGGAGATATTCAATGAGAATCATTCGGTTGCATTCTTTTTAATAGTGTAGGGACATGTGTAGTTTCAGCTGTCGCTCTTTTGTAGCTTTCCTGAAACGTTTGGGGCCTGATCTTCTAAAGGTTTTTGCATTTAGAAGACATATAAAATTATGTCCATACCGGATCTACAAACAATACATAAACAGAATTGGGTCAGCAAGTGAGGAGAACTACAAGGGCAAAACATTTTTGGTGTGTCTGCCTTCACGAATAAGCAAAACACAGAGCATGCTGATCATCAGATAGCATGAGTTAAATGGATGCACATTTAATAATGCACATTAGTTTAATACAGATGTTTAGAGTCTTTTTGAGATTGACTTTTAGATGTTTTCACTACTGGGCTCTATCACGTTGTATTCTTATTTAGATTAAATGCATAATCATTATTATTTTTATCATTTATTATACCCCCAATACCACGGCTTTTAACATCAACCTGCTTTTATAGCCTCTCTGCTCTCCAATAGCTTTCATGATGACACAGGAAATCTTTAGTAATCGAGGAAGGCCTGCAGAATCTATACACACGTGTCCCATTGCAAATCAAATCTTTGTGGATCATGTGCACCCTCCAAACTTCTGCAGTTTGTCTTTGCTCATGCAATGCAGCGCTCCTTATTTGGAATCTCTGTAGATCAGGGCCCCACTACTGTCCTTTCATGTTTGCCACATAAAAGGACGGTAACTTGAATAAATCAGAGGCATGTTTAATTTTTGAAGGCACACCGTACTCCGCTAGACGAAGGAAAAGACAAAACGCCTCCCGAGGCTGCATGTAATGAATGTCGCCACCCCGGCCAAAGTTGGCTGACAGCCTCATGAGACACTTATCAGCCTGCGCAGACCATGTCGGTCCAAAAAGCCACAACATGTTAACAATGACTCAGTCTGCCTGATCATCCATCTGTTATTCAGGTTTTCTGCTTCATGTCAAAGCTTTTGTTCCCATGAGCAACATGCATGCTTTCATTTGCCCTGATATTTCTTTTGTTTCTTTGTTCGTTACATTAATGAATTTGTGTTCCTTACGTCAGCACGCAGTCAGTCAGCCAGAACTTCCTTCCCTGCTGTTTTCCAACCCTTTCTTGTAGCTGAAGCATCTGTCTTTCAAAGAGGACATGCATTTTATTCTTAAAACGTCATGAGCCAAGATCGGAAAGCAGTCATATGAATTGAGGATGGCAACAATTTTTTTTCGATAATTCCCTTTTTTTCCCCACCTCTCTATCGCCTGGCTGCCATCCACTCCCACCTATTTATTGTCTTTTCAACTGAAATGTATCAGTGACGTTTTCAGCATCAAAACATGAAGATTCCAGTTAGCTACTATACAATTTTACCAACTGACTTCAGTGCTGTTCATTCCAATAGAGTACTTCCATCCATCCATCCATTTTCTTACACCCTTCTTCCCTAATGGGGTCAGGAGGGTCGCTGGTGTCTATCTCCAGCAGCGTCCCGGGCGAGAGGCGGGGTTCACCCTGGACAGGTCGCCAGTCTGTCGCAGGGCAACACAAAGACATACAACCAGTCACACACACACACACACACACACACACACACTCACACCTAGGGAGAATTTAGAGAAACCAATTAACCTGACAGTCATGTTTTTGGACTGTGGAAGGAAGCTGGAGAACCCGGAGAGAACCCACCATGCACAGGGAGAACATGCAAACTCCATGCAGAAAGACCCGGGCCAGGAATCGAACCCTTCTTGCTGCAAGGCAACAGCTCTACCAACTGCGCCACTGTGCATCCCCCAATAGAGTACTTGCAAAACAGATGTCTAACTTAGTTAAGAAAATAATGGCTGGGTTCTCGTTGTTGACAGTCTTACAGTTCCGTGTTCAGTGGATGTAATGATGATTATCCACCGTGTTTCCATCATGCTGTAGCAAACCTATAGGAACTGTTCTGATTATCTACAACATGAAACAGAAGCCTGATGGCTCTCTTCATGCTTCTATAAACGTAGAGGGCACAGACAGCTGACCTCCAATGATGGGGTGTAATATCTGTTGTTGGCAGATAATCTTGTTGCTCCCAAGGGGACTAAATGAATCAGCTCATCCCACACCGATCGTATCGCTTTTGCTTCTGATTAATCTGGAAAACAGATCAGCACCATGGTCGTTGTGTTTCTGCAACATTTCTGAGCAGATTTTTTTTGGTCTACAGGCCACATTGTCTTGTTTGGCATGGCCGTTGAACGACTCTCTCAATAATTTATTTGTCTCAGGACAAAGCTAATCAAAAGGAAGAAGATATTTTCAATTGAAATTTTTATTTAAACTTGTAGAACAAACAATGCAGTTTGATAAAAGGAATTCAAAACCTTCAGTCTCATAATAGGATGAAACATTTTGAAGTTTGTGCACTAAAAACACAACAGCTTGAAAGAACTTTCTTTCCAATTAGCCTTGGTTCTTGATATTTTATTTAGTTCCTCAGTGGTTTGAGTCCAGTAGTCATTGTCAGAGCACTGTGATAAGTTAGGTCTGATATGTGGGGTTTGACAGTACTTGCCCTCTAGATGGACAGTCTTGCAAAGCCCTATTGGGACAAAACTGGTTGGTTCTGGGTTGGCTTGCCATCTCCCCCATCAGGGAGAATTTCAGGTTCCAATGGGTTTTCTTTTGTTTTAGCTTTTATGCACCTCACGTTGAATTCAATTCAATTCAATTCAGTTTATTTATACAGCGCCAATTCACAACTATAATTTGTGAGTCAAGAACCACCCAAAGTTTGGATTGTCTTATTGATCATAAGAAGTTACTGTCTTGAGTTGTTTTTTTTGTTGTTTTTTTTGTAGATTTTCCTTTTCTCAAAGGGCTACCATTTTAGTTTATTTATGTGGTTCTCAAATAAGTAACCAAAACTAAAAGCAGCAGACCATATCAAACCACTACATAAAAGAAATCCCTGAAGACGACCTTCACTCTGAATTCCAAATCAGGAACAAGGAATCATCCTGCATTCTTGTTCTACATCCCTGTTTGTAAGAAATATTACTTAAAGTGTGAGCATGTGTTAACATCTTACACCCTAAGCGAGCCGAGGTCACATGGCAGCTGGACCCACCGGTGGGTCCGTCGGGTTCTAGAGGTTAATGCATGCTGAGAAATGTACATTCGATAAATTTGTGTGTCTGCACTTTTTTCATCTATTAGAAGTATCATTAGAGACAACTGACTCTGGTGCCATATGTAGAACATTTTTGATCAAATGTTAAAAGCTTTACGGTTTCATTAAAGATTATGGTTCCTGAGATCATTTTACTCTTCCCAAGTACGCTGGACTAATCATGTTTCTGTTGAAGATTGTTTTGCTAATGAACCTTTCAGATTTGAGTATCATATTAGACGATCTGTCAAGAAATATGAAAGAGACACTACAGGACATTTTCAATAAAAAAAATTGAGAATGTGCACATTCATGATGAAGTTATGAGCCAGACTCTATAACCTTAGACAACCTCATGGATAAAGTGTGTTCAGTGTTGTCAAAATTGTCGATATCTACAGTAATGTTGTCACCAGTGATGTCAGTAACGCGTTACTTAGTAATTTAGTTACTAAGTAACAAACTAGCAAAGACAGGGAGAGGGGAGAAGGGATTTTAAAAGGGGTTCCAAAATCCTATCTAGAGTTTTGTTAAAACTAAAAAGTCACTTTTAATGTAACTTAGTTCCTTTCCAAATCAAGTAATCACTAATCTAACTAAGCTACTTTTTCAAGGAGTAATGAGTAATCCGATTAAAGTTACTTTTTCAAAGTAACTATGCCATCACTGGTTGTCACTATGTTAAAATGAAAAAATCAGATGTTGAAGCCATAAACAAAACGACCAGCACTAAACATTTAGAATTATACAAACTTGTCAAAATTTGAACCAAGTTGGTCACCAACTGCAGGGCTACAGGCCAATCCTCGTCTCCGCACCGCCATGCTCCCCTGAACATACATGACAACCCAGACAACAGCTCTCGGCTAAATCATCATTTCAAGCTCCTCCGTAATGCTAGAGTACATGGTAGACAATTATTAATCCTCCCCGCAGAAGATATCCAAGAATGACCGAAACCAATGTATGGTAGATGTATCATGAGATGTTTTCCGTCGCTGAGCTATTATCTTCCTAATTGCTTGTGGGCCTGCAAGTCAAACTTTACAGTACTTTTCAGTTAGGAAAAGAGAGGAATAATTATGTACAAGATGTGTTGCTGGGTCCATTGGAAATTGTACTCCGGTTAAGACTGTAATTTTTCCAATAGCCTTTTCCCATAGATTAATTACCTCTGGACAATCCCACGTCATGTGCATAAAAGAGCCAATGGTTCCTTGGGGGCCAAAACGAGCCATATGATCAGAGACTAATCCCATTTGATGTCTTATTCTCTGCATTATACATGCATGTTCTATGAAAGATTTCAGATGTATAAATCTGTCAGTGGGGGTTCTTAGAAACATTTAGGACGCCATCCCAAATGGATTCCCAGTCTAACTCCTTCCCTTGTCACATCTCTGCCCAATCATTCCTGATGTAGGAGTGCATTTCTCAGAATTGTGACTAATTTGTTAGGAGACGTTTGTATCCATTTGCCTCTTTACCCTTCCATACCGCAGCAGTTTTGGACATTCCTTGCTTGATTTAGTCTCTTGCCTCAGGGCAAGTTGCGCCCACCAGGCATCACTTCATAACTGCAGGGCTACAGGCTGATAACGGAGTACTACTAATATTTAACTGATGTCTTTTGCTTTTGCTGACCAATGTTGCTGTTTAATATGTTGCTGTTGTAAATAAGGATGATTTATCGACCTACACTTAAAATGAGAAATAAACATCAGCGTCGACTTTTAAAATGCTTCACCAGGGTTGTGGCGCTACAGTGTTGCTCTGTTGCTCAGCTCGGATAAGGCCTTGCCAACATTGTTCGACTTCACCAGTTTTCTCCAGACAGCCTCCTTGATTTGGCCATTCAATTAAAAACTGGACATTCTTACAGCAGATTAAAGCTGTTAGCACTAATTCATTGTTTCATCCTCAGCCATGATTGATCAAGTTGTGCTAAGGGAGCCGAGCATTTCTGTTTGTATCTGCTGCTGTTACACATTGTATGTCAGTCTGGGAAGATTTAAAACAATTTAATGGAATTGAGTAAAGCAAACCACCCCCCACCCCCCAAAAAAACCTCATGTTTTTGGTACTGATTATACCAAGGTATTAGATATTTTATCAACCCTGCTCTGCAGCATACTGTTAGCAGACGTAATTGTAACATAAAACTTATATGTTGGTTTCATTTAGCAGCAGATGGGGTGGAAATGTACTGTGGACCCTCTGTGTTTGTGGTAGTTTAGAAACAAGTATTTCAGCTCTCCAAGCTGCATTTTCTTTTGAATGTTTTAGAAGTTTACGGTTAATTCTTGTAGGCTTTGATGTAACCCACAGCTGTAAAACGCAATCTGTTGAAATATTTTATTGTCGTATTTCACACCAGGCCGCTACAGGGTTTGCACTGGAAGTCGAAGTAAAAAGAAGTCATGAGATATGGGCGGAGAAATGTTGCATAGATGACAGGAAAGACTGTTGGTGTAAAGTGTTAGAAAATGATTTGCTAACTGTTGCATTTAGCATTTCTCATTTAGTCGTATCCTAGACAAGTTTCACCCTCACCATGTATAAAAGAGCTGCTTCTGTTGCTCATAAAATGGATAAGATTTGGAGCTTACAACAGATTGCTTCCGTCTTTTAGAAGTATATTGGGAAATTAAGAAGTATTGGTCTCTGAGAGCTAATAATACCTGGAATGTGTGTACAGAGTTTGATGTTTTGTCGATCAGCAATTATATATCCATAATCGACTGACCTGGAAATCAAAGATCTCATCAAGTCATGCCGGTGTGAGACCTTCTGCCTCAGTAGCAGAACTAACCAGACCCATTTGTGGTTTACAGTTGTGTCAGTGATATTAACTGACTATTGTAATACTGCAGGACTTTTCATTCTTCTACCTTTTCCATTATCTGTGGTCCACTGGTTTTAATCCATCCGTTTTGTATGGATATAACCTTATACAGAGTCAGAGAACCTGGGTTGGCTGAACAAGTTGATACCCGTCATCAAAGTATCATTGAACATGACAAAAGAAACCCTGAGTGTATTGAGCTGGCTTTGTAGTTCAGGCCTCTGGCAGAGAGAATCTGAAGAAAAGAATCAGAAAAATAAAAACTTCCCAGCAACCACATATGGAGTGTAACAAGAAATAAAACTCATAATTTAAATATCTGGTTCGTTATTAACAAATGTTGAGAACATTTTTGGCTACTCTAACTTTTTTAATCTGTAGAAAAAGGAAGTGGTTGATTTACTAATTTAATCAAAGACTTCAGAAAAAAATAGCATTTTTCCTGAAAAAACGTTAGAATCTCCCCTACCCTCTAATGACCAGCCTCCCTGCTCTTGCTGTAATCCTTTGCTGTAACCATTTACATCTCCGTCTACATCAGCCATCTTAGACGTTTCAGCTGGTTCCTTTCCTGTTTCCAGTCACCTTTCAAAATCTGCATTAGATTCAATTAATGTTTGACTCTGCACAGAAATGTCCATTTTCTAATTCACACTTGTGATGGATTTATTGGTGTGTTTTGGCTCCGTGTCAGAAATCCTATGAGCGGCTTTCAGCTGGTAAAGGCTGAAATGACGTTCTTTCCACTTCTTGATAATGACTCCAATGGTGCTCACTGGAAAATTCAGACGTTTAAAAATGCAGCAAAAACCTTGGCCAATAGTGGTTTTTTTTCTTTGCTTTTACTAGTCATGATAAAATTATGATCAATACTTTGCTAGTTATTATAGTTATTTAGCACTTTGTTTATAGTAATTTATTTCAATCTCCATCTTTGCTTGTTTCATTCTATACATCAAATACATTCAGATTTTTTATCTATATCCTAATTGATGGACTAACTTGTTTTCTTTTTCTTTTTCCATCCATCCATTTTCTTACACCCTTGTTGTTGCTGGTTCCTCTCCAGCTAACGTTCCGGGCGAGAGGCGGGTTCACCCTGGACAGGTCGCCAGTCTGTCGAGGGCAACACAGAGACATACAGGACACACAACCATTCACACCTAGGGAGAATTTAGAGAGACCAATTAACCTGACAGTCATGTTTTTGGACTGTGGGAGGAAGCCGGAGAACCCGGAGAGAACCCACCATGGTAAAGGCTGAGAACATCTTTCCATGCAGAAAGACTCCGGGCCGGAAAATTCAGGACCTTCTGTTTAAAATGGCAGCAAAAAAGGGCTGCCACTGTGGGTTTTCTTTGCTTTTAGTAGTTGTGATAAACATATGATCAATACTTTGCTAGTTATTATAGTTATTTAGCACTTTGTTTATAGTAATTTATTTCAATCTCCATCCCACCTGTTGTACACTCAGTGCTCTGGAGGCATTTAGTGGCCCATTTTCTTACTCTATCCTAATTGATGGACTAAAACTTGTTGAAAAGTTCCATGATGAGATGTCTAATGCTGTGTGTGTTGCTGGCCTCTCCAGCTTAAGTGCTTGCATGGCAAAGAGGTAATGGAATTATGGACAGGTCGCCAGTCTGTCGAGGGCATGCCTACAAAAGATTTTACTAACAGGACCCCCAATTCTCCTGTTCAGCTCTCACAACATTATCAATGACAGTCCAATTCTTTCGGAGAGTGATGAAGAAGTTGTCTTATTTTTCCGCATGTGATTGAGAAACCGGAAGCTATCTTGTCTAATAAAGCATGATAGTTGACGACCAGACACACGGCTGGGATCCAGATCCCTTTAGCAACTTTTCTCGTTTGCACTCTGTGGGTAAAACATCTGTTCAGGTTCAGAGCAGGCTGAGTTTGGCTTGGACTTTTCTGTTTAGCTTTTGAGGGTCAGAAACATCTCTCACATCAGCAAGCACTTTCTGTTGCACTTTAAATGTCACAGTATGAAGACTTTGTTATATTCTGGTCACAATGTTAAACAAAAACTCTAATGTTTCACCATGAATGAAAGGTTTAATGAGACCTGATCAATAGAAAACTTGCATCCTACAGATCCAAACTGTTACTCAGTGCTTTTTCTCTCTTTCAAATCTCAGCTTTCTACACTTTTTGAGCTTTTCTGGCATTCATAAATTTTTTCTTGAGAAATATTTTCAGTCTTACAGATTTCTGATTGATTTTAAACTTTAAACATATGCACGCGGTCAGATGAATCTGTCTGAGAGTCTACAAACCGATTAAGGGAATTAACTTTTTTAAAAATCTCTAATTATCTCAGTGGTTCTTGCAGATTCAGGACATTATACAATTCCATCCACAATCATTTATTAAGGCCAATTACATGCGGGAGACAACTTAAAGTTTAAGGTGTTCCCACAAAGTATTTGACACAATTCTGTAAAGGTGTTCAATATGGATTTCCTGCTTTATTCCAACTTTTAACCAATGATGTCATGTTTGAACTAATTTGCTTTCATTTCTCAGTATTATTTGCGTTGCTGTTGTCATCTCGTTGGAATTTTATTCAAAATAAAATATTAAAAAGTCAAATCAAATCTAAAATTAAATCTAAACTTAAACCAAGTAGCTCCCGGGCTGCTGCCATTCTCAGGAAGACAAGATTTATCTTTTTTACTGTGTTTTTATCGCAGATAAGGAGCAGAGTTTGAAGATAAAAAAACAAACAAACAACTCAGTCAAATATCAGATTTTATTGATTTTCAAACTTTACAAAACTATAATCAGATGAATCTGTCTGTCTACACCCGCATGGGGATGCTTTTTTCAGGTCTGACAGGATCACAAGAGTCTGGTTCTTGCAGATTCAGGAAGACAATTCCATCCACAATCATTTATTGTGAAATGAACATTTTGAGCAGGGAATGCTGGGAACAGCATCTCGTTAACCTCAAGTTCATTCTTCATACCTTCTGCTTTGATATAGCTGTTGCTTGATGTAACCCCCCTGACTCGTTTTTCTTCACAATGTCGGCTCTTATCATTTCTTTTGTAAAATAGGCCAGCGTGTGCTGCTGTTTTAATTTCAAGCTTATTAAAAAAAGGAGGATGAAATTGAGGGAGAGTATTAAAGGGTAGAATTAGCATGTAGAGACAATCCTCTGTGAAATTACTTCAGCAAAGGGCAGCTGGTGTTACCGTTAAATCTGCACTGTGTCTTCCAGTTCCACTGTTTACCTGTTTCCCTTCAGCATTAATTAACCCGCCGCTCACTTCTCATCTCGTCTCCAATCGCTGCGAAATCAGACCAGCCGTTCGAATCACTTGGCAATCCAGATTTTATCTCACTGTCTCAGATCCCCTGTGGCAAAATCAGCTAAACCTGACATGTAATATTGGTAAATAAGGCAAGATATCTCTTTAAAGCACATATGTCAGAGTCAAGGCCCGCGGGCCACATCCGGCCCGCGAGAAGATTTTTTACGGCCCCTGGGATGATCTTGATTTATTATTAGAACCGGCCCGCAGACCGCAGCAAGCCGGCACCCCGTCTGAAAAAAAATATCTTCCTTATTTGAACTGTAAGTAGTTCTTTAAATGTTCTGTGAGATGATGTACTTACCCATGTATCCATAACAACCGAACTTTCAATATCCACCTTAACCCGATACTTGCTGGAAAGTGCAACGTCTCCCCTTTCAGAAACCCTTGGAATTTTCCCACTTAGCGCTACGTGTGGCGGAATTACGGTACTGCAAATTTAGATAGATTTTTGCACTTTATTTTATTGTATTTCAATCCAATTATATTTTAAAAATATTTCAGTTGTGTCTGTTGAAAATTAAAGATTACTGACAGAGCCATAAGAAAATATTGCTTTATTTATCTGATCATATTGGAATATATTTGTTAGGTTTTCAGTAGGTTCAATTAGGTTCACTAGACTATAGTCATTTAAAAAAATTTCAATGAACATTCTAAACCTGACATGTAATATTGGTAAATAAGGCAAGATATCTCTTTAAAGCTTCGATCCAGAAAGCGCTGTGTTTGCTAATGTTCAAACAGGAAGTGATGTATGTTGTATACATTCAGATTCCTGATCTATCTGCTGACAATGTTTCTGCTTGGTTTCTATACATGCCCATAATCAAGTAATTCTTGTCATTTTAGACTTTAGGAACTTTGTGAAACATAGCAGCTGGTTTTATGCCTGATAAAAAGTGGAAGCCTTAGTTTATTTTTTAAAATTTATGTGTTTTTTCTTTTCTTTTTATTGATTGTCTGAGGATCTATGCCAAACTAACTCTTAGGTTAAGTTTATCTTTTACTAGTTAGTATTATTGGCCATAAGCAACTTTTCTCTGAGGTTAAAGTTGGTGTCTGATTATTATTATTTTTTTTGCTTGTTTCACTGTCTGAATGTACGAGCTGGTTCTCTGAATCATTAATTATGTCACTTCATTTGTGTTTTTCCACCTAAAAAGCTCAGTTTGTCTAACAGTTTGAAAGCTGAATGGAAATTCGACAGAATTTTCTCTGTCACAAAAGCCGCGGAAAACACCTGGCAGCCTGAGATGAGATGAAATTATTTTCAGAAAGCTCAGGTAGTAATAAACCTGTTTATTTCTGATCAGATTAATTGTTGCCGTTTTGTGGCATCAATAGGCACTTTTACAAGCAGTCGAATATTACAATGTAGGGACTAGTTGACTACGTTAGCTTGTTAATTTTAGTCTCCGTCATCTGCTCCTTTTATAAAAGTCATTAAGAACTCCGCGTGTCAAAACTGAAAGGAAACCTTTTTAAATTACCGGATAGTTATTGAGCTTTTCAGCGCTGGTGTTGCACCACGAAGCGGATATATTTTCAGATATATAAAATAATCTCTCCAGAGTGTTCCAAGTGCAGACCGTACTCTGCCTGAGTTGGCTTTCCTCCCCGCTCTGATTCGTTGTGTGGTATTCATGGATAGGATCTTAAGGCACAAAGCGGCTCAAATGAGCTTCCTCCTTAGAGAGGCCCGACTCAGCCTTAGAGATAAGGTAGGAAGACCTCAGTTATCCTCCGCTGCATCGAAGTCACTCGAGGTGGCTTTAAGCATCTGATCAAGATGCGTGATGGGTGAATCCCCTGTGGAGCTTTCTGGACTCATCAAACTGCAGCGGGACCCTTGGGCAGACCCAGAACTTGCTAGAAGGACTCTGTTTCCCTTCTGGCCTGGAAAACACCCTCAGATCCTGACCTGAGAGCACCGCTGAGGACCAGAGTGTCTGGACTTGCCAGGGAGGGATGGAAGGATGGAGGCAGACAGACAGACAGACAGACAGACAGACAGACAGACAGACAGACAGACAGACAGACAGACAGACAGACAGACAGACAGACAGACAGACAGACAGACAGACAGATCAATAGATAGATAGAATATGACCATGTCTTTATTGCAGATGAGGAACAGAACTCTTTTTTTTTATTTACATCTAGTGCATTTAGGGTATTTTTTCTGCTGTTTGGTGTTGCTGTTTCAGCTTCCACTTTTATTTATTTGCATATTAGTTTCTTTCATAGAGTCTTTGTATTTTTAAAGCTGGTATTTCTGGAGGTGAAGCTCTAACATGCAACACAGCGGCAGCTTGGAGTGGTCTACCTCATCTCACCCTGTTGGTTTAAAGACCGAAAACTGCTCTTTACATACATATAGGAGCAGAAACGGCTGAAAGGCACTAAAGGGCAGGTAAACAGTTTCAGCTTACGGCATCTGTTTTTGAAGACAGGTTTGAAAAAATATTTTTATTAATAAGATGAAAAGGCACCACTGTAGAGTTCAGAGATGATCACCGAAGCCTTTAATGCCTCTCCTCTGTTTATCAGGGTGAGACTGTTAAAGAAAAAGCTACATATGGTGAATTAAGAATGGATGTATGTGGGACAATTGTGGCTCATCATACAAGAGAGTTTTGACTGAAGAGAAAAAAAAGCCTTTAATATTAAATAAGCTAAAGGCTTCAGTTCGGCATGAAAGCGTTGCTTTAAAACAATGGGATATCAGTGGAGAGTCTGCACCACAAACAGAAGCTGTATGTTTTCATGGTTGTAGTTTTTGGTCAGAACGATTTGATTGTTTTACATTAGCTTGTGTTGGTTCTGACTGCATTGTTTTTTTTCTCTCTCTCTAATGTAAGTAAGAGCATGTTCTGTGGTGTTAATCACTGGAGATGCTATGGGTTTGCTGACACTGATTCAGAGACAGAAGTCTCTTCCTGTCAGACCGTCAATTTCCAAAACCACGCTAAAAGCTCGTAAAAGCGCACACGGTGTCTGTGCGACCCCGCCGGAGAAACGCACAGAGTGAAAAACCTGTGGAGTCTAACTGACTCTGTCTCATAAGACTGCAGGACGGTTGAAGGGGTTTTGTGTAAAAATTGCTTTTTTTTAAACTTCTTATGTTATAATGCTATTCCCTCATTAAATACATTCCTGGAGGGTTGCTTCGTGATTCCTTCATGGACGTTTGAGGAATCCTTTTATCTCCCCCGGAAACCATTTTGGGGGGTGCCTAAATGCTTGCTCCGACAAAGCTCTGCCTATTTCTACGCAGCTCCTCCCTGGAGCTCAACTTCTTCCTCACAGAGAAAGAGCACTTTTAATTCTAATCTGGATGTAGCGGGAAACTAATGTGAAATATGAGCTTTATAATTTCACAACTTGTGACAGGATATTTCCAATTTTGGTAATATTTGGGAGGTGGATGAAGGAAATTGTAAAATTTTTCAATGACATATTGTGATCTAAGATGACTCAAGGGCCCTTTAAATTATCTCAAAGAAGCAATGAGTAAACATCTAGTATTTCAAAAGTTCAGGTCAAAAGACCAGTATTCTGCTTAACTTGTTTAAATTAGTACAGTTTATGAATAAACATAGCTGAGTATCATTGGCATAGCAGTGGACGGCTCTGATCATTTTGCTAAGTGAAAGCATTTATTTATCAAGAATTAAAAATAAAAGAAATAGAAAAAAACTGAAAAGAGAGTGACACATCACTTTCTTATTTGTATCTTCTCCGATAATCAATAAAAAAAAAATCTTTTTCTTCATCATGCCTTGGTCAAACTTGAGAGTTCAGTTTAGTTTGATTGTGTCTTTAATTCAGTCCCGTAATAATGAGACTCTGTGGTGTTTTCCACCAAGAGAAAATTAATAAATGGATTAAATGTACCAAAAATACGATACACATAGCAACTTATTATCACAAGAATTTACTTTATTACAAGTATCCTTTTGAGCCACATTTTCTACATTTTAAGCGAGCAGTGAACTCTTCAGCTCATCAGTGTGTCCTTATCTGGGTCTGGCAGTGAGTGCTGGGTTCGCCCTGGAGGGTCTGCTGGAGGGTCTGCTGTAAGCTCCTGTTTTTAAAGGGTTCAAACATCGAGTGTTTTAGGTTTCATGTATTCATGTTCAAGGATTTAGTGAGGACTATTTCCCAGTAGAATATTATAACTATTACATGCTAGGTTAAGGGAGAAACTAGTGTGTGTAGCACACACTGAACAGTGGGATTGAATTCATTACATATATTACATCTTCATAATGTGCAGAAAGTTTTGATTTGATCACACACTTTAAAATTTTTTCCCATACCAAATCAAAATGTTTTGAAAATTCTGATTTAACATACGCAACAGCAAATAATATATATATTTTTATATACATCCTGGAACAGCTTTTGCATAGCAGAAGGTATTATGAACATATTGGACACACAAATTAATCTCGCCACTGTTGTGGGGGTGAGAGTATAATAAATCACGTCGTCTGATTTGCCCTCCGTCTAGACGCCCACCCACTGGAAGTTGACTATAAAGTGTAGTCAAGCAATACTTCTCTAGTTGCACTGGAAGTACATTTTGAGGGCTTTCAGACTTGAACACCCTCTGTGGACTCAGGAAGTTTGTTGCCCTCCAGGGCTTTAAGTAAGCCTTCACAGAGTTCAGTGGTTCGACTCAAACATGTACGAATGCTGAGCTGTCAGCGTTGTTTGGGTGCTTCGTGATAAAAAAAAAAAAAAATGAAGTCTGAGGTTAGGTAATGATATTTTGTTCGAGAAGATTAGAGAGAAAAAAATAAAAGCCACAAAGTTTAACTTGGATGTCTTAACCTCAATTAAATTTAACATAATCTGTATTTTCTTTCAATGAATGTGTAGAAAAAGTACAGTATGTGTTTGCACAGGTAGCATCTGCTATTGTATTGCAAAGGGAAAAAAAGTCTAGTCAATAATAACTGACAGTCCACAAAAAATACATCCTGTAATTCTAAAAAAAAAAAGAGAGTCCAGCATCTAAGAAGGCAAGTTGAACTGTTTCTTTATTGGAGTGAATTCTCTTCAGTCCAATTTAACCTACTTGACTGGCTGGATACAGTCAATTTGATCCAGTTCAGTTTTATTCAAGTCATTTAATCTGAGTTCAGTTCTTTGGTAGTCTAAGCAAACCTAGGAAAAATTATATTTTTACGTTTGTGAAATGTTCAAGTTGAACAAAAAAGGAACTGTTTTTGAAATTTTTATGAAAATGTGATGTAACACTATGAATCTACGAGCTGATTTTTTGAATCTTATTGACCACTCATAGTGCTTTGTACTAGAGTCCCGTTTAACCAATCACACAGATGAGTGGGCAACTTGGAGTTAAGGGGGTTGCACCTCAACATGTGACCTTACTTTGCGCTTGACTTGCAAGGCAAGTACTCAAAATAACTTAAATAAAATTATTGTCTCTGTTGGACATTCCCCAAATACAAGGTTCAAGTTCCAAGTTAAGCCATCATGCTATGAAACGATTTGAAAATAATCTATTTTATGGGGAAAAAAAAAAAAAGTATTTCACTGAAAAAGTTGATAGATCTACAATAGCAATCACAAAAATGGAGCAGAATAAAACTCTGATGTGTGTAAGAAACAATGGTTCAGCTTCACGGAGTCAAAACCTGAAAGAGATTTCTTGGGAAGTCAAACGACTAATTATCATAATAATTTAAAAAAAAAGGAACAAAAAAAAAAATCCTAGCATTCTCATTTCCAGATTGAAAACGTTTTTTTGTTAGTTTTTTTTTTTTCTTCCACTTATACCTAATTATGTGGAACAATTAAATAACTGACTCACAATATGCAAGTGACATGTTTGCTTATTCCTACAATTGGTCAACTGCATTTCCGCCAAATATTTTGCAACTGAGGAAACAGAAGCAAAACTAGATTTTGCGTCACCGTTTCAGGGACAAACATGAATGGAATAAACGAGGGGAATTCATTTTCCCTCGCGATACAAATGTAATTGTAGATTGGGACAGTTGAGAATGTTATGTTGAGTCTAATCCTGAGCCTAGAATAAGATAGTTAGTGTTTTTAGATAAAATGATGTTCAGTGTAGAATACATTCCAAAACTTTACAGATTGATTCATTACCGTGCTGACAGTTATCCTGCTTTTTTTTTTTCCCCTCTTTTTCTAATTTTTTACTCCAGTGCACATTATCAGCTCTTTGCAGACTCTGGCCTTCTTAACTAATTCCCACTGCCAATTATTACAGGCCAGACAACAGCTTGTTCTTCATCCAATGACCCTGAGGCGCCGAGTGTAACTGGCCACTGTATCAGAATCAATCTTTCAAGGTGATAGCAGAATCCTTTGGCAGGAGGGAGGGAAAGAAAAAAAATAAAACAGTAGGATAACAAATCGGTCGCCCCTGGAAAGCCAAAGCCTTGGCCTGTTGAAAACAGGCTGGAAATCAGTCATGATTTAGCTAACTGTTGTCAGATCAGACGTCCCAGGAAAAAGTTTAAACTTTTGCTGGAAAATGACAGTTTGCTATGAATTTATTAATACATTTATGTAATACAGGAAATGTTTTTGCTTCATGACCATGCGGACTTCAATTTTATTTTTTCAGAAAGGCACTGTGCACATTTGGAGCAGCACAAAGGTTTTATATGTATATATTTCTAAAGGGAAACTGCCTGTGGAGTGTTTGGCCAATTAAATAAAATACCCACCTACATACGGTCAGAGGGTAGCAACATTTCTACGTTTTTTTAAAATAAATGTAATATGTGCTCCTGACAATACACAACGCATATTGGTATCAGTAAAGTCTATTATAATCTATCAGGACTAAATAATAAGAGGCTGGGCGTGGGGGGGCAAAGTGACTGCAAACAACCTGACACACTCATGCCTAAGGGTAATCTAGAGAGGAAAATTACCCTAACACTGCCAGAGAAAAAGTTGGAATACTCAGAAACCTGTTCTGGAGAAATAGGTAGAGTCCAGAGAGACAGAGGGTCAGGATTAAACCCTGGACATCCTTGCTGCAAGGATTTGGTTTGGGTGATGAAACTATGTCTAATAAAGTAAACTGATACTGAAACTCGTTCTGTTCTTCATTAAAAAGGGCTTTCTTAGTTTTTGCAATTACAGCTTATTTATCTTATGCGGAGAAACCGTTCACTTTTATTGTTTGGGGGTGATTTTGACTGAGTTTTACACAAGAACTCTTTCCAGCTCTTACAAGTTGCTGGGGGCCCACATCTATGGACTCTGATGTTCTGTTAGATTTTCCTTTACTGTGCTTGGAATCATTGTCTAGGTGAGAAATCCACCCTCACTTTTCTTAATCTGATGATTATCAGAGAGCAGTTATGATTACGATACCAGTTTGAACCCAGATGGTTCTGATTTCTTCTCTTGCTGGCAAAGATGGAAGCAGATCTGGTCCTTCTGGAGCCGAAGAACCAGATAAACGAACCATGAGGAAATACTGCAAAGCTAAAGACTTGGCATAAGCCCTCCACTGTCACTACAAGCTTTTTTAGGAGCCATAATAATGCAAAGTTAGTGACTCAGGGCTACCAGAAGTGCTGCCTTAGATAGATAACACTTTACCATTTGGTATTATAAACTTAATTGGAAAGCATTGTATTAGTACTCGGGAATGGTTGAAGTGGAATTTGCATCATTTGAATTTGAAGTTGTGCGGATTGAATTTTTAGGTTTTCTGACGGTAAAATATGCTGAAATATGCCCTTTAGCTGCTGGAAGGTTGCTCTCTCTTTTCCCTTTTCTCTTTTCTGTGTCTGCAGAGACCGGTAAAGCTGAAACATGGCTGTTGTTGTCTGGTTTCCTTTTAATTCTCTGTCTAACCGAACACGCTGCTATTGGACAGATAAATACACAGACTGCTCCATGTTTACTCTCTGCGAGTTATTTTGCCCACTCTGGATACCATGGCTCTTCCCCCGTCACTTTTAGGTCCACTTTATTCTGAGTCGATGCTCATCAGCAGAGGTCAGAGGTGACTGTAAAACGCCTGACAACGGTGCACTATCGATCAGCATCCACCCAGAATAATTTAAATTGCATACGTCATTATGGATATGGCCAGTACTGACCCAGATTCAGTGTTGCCGCTCACAGGGCTCGTCAGGGCAGCTGATAGGCGGAACAGTGTGTGAGAGTCCGCTGAATGCCGGATAATTACAACAGAGAGTTGCTGATTCCCTGACCATACACTTTGCCAGCAGCCTCTTTGTTTTCTTGTTTGTCTGAAATCTTTCCCCATAACACAGCAGTGGGTGATGAGGTCGTGATGGAAAATAAACCAGCGGCGCTTCACGCTTTTTCAAGCGATCACGTCCGGTCGAATACCTGGAAATCCTAACTGCTAGCATTATAGCACCTAAAATATCAAAGGGTCAGCTGCTATATTACTTCGTCGGGCAAGCATCAAAAAAATGGTGACAACTGGATTAAAGGTCAAATAGATCTGTATAACAATCAAACTGGGTGGAAGCTCCTCTGAACATCAGCTTCAACTCTGACCAGCTTCTTTGTCCGTTTTTTTGGGTAAAAACTATGATTTTTGGTCTCATTTGAACTGAGCAACTTCTTCCACATTTGCTGTGTTTGCTACATGGCTTGAATTAAAGGCAAACTAGACTTCTTATGACCTTCTTTAAACAAAACATGAGTTGTGCTGTCCACACATTCTCCCATTTGAGTAGAGTATTTGTGGTAGTGTACAGAGCCTTAACCCTAGGCCAGATTTAGAACCCTTACTGCCTTAATTTATGTGTTGTTATAAATATATATAAATAATTATGAAAGTATAAATACAAAATAAATGTATATTGTGTATTTAGTGCTCTAATTGGCTACTTTAGAATAATTTTAACATTGTAAGAACAAGGAACTTATATATGTATATATATATATATATATATATATATATATATATATATATATATACGGTATATATAGTAAGTATAGAATTTGCTTACAAGCATTATCGATATACCTTCATATTTTTAGCTGCTGTAGGAAATTATTTTAGCCAAATTTATGACATTAATCCACACGTCTCTTCACAATCGTTTCCTGGACCCGTCTGTTGTGTGACGCTGTTTCTTCACTGATGTGCTTTAAGACTTCACAAAAAAGCTGCATTTAAACTAATTTGGTCAGTGCAGTTAGCTGACCCGTATGATTATCTAAAGGTTTCAAAGTCAAGTGCATTGGATGCGTGTGTAAGCTAGATTTTTTTTTTTGCCTTTAACATTTTTTAAAGAACTTTCTTTACAATTCACTGTTTGTACTGAAGTGTGACCAAGTGTCAAAAACAAATTATAAAAGCAGTGAAAAATTTAAATAAATATAAAGGATTTTTGGATATTTCCACTGAAGACTTCAACTGGTCTTGTCAGTCCATACTAGGGATGTGTAATAACAGATACAGCTAAATGTAACAGGTTGAAAATATTCTGACACAGAGACTGAGTAATGAAGTCAGTGTGTTGTAAAAAAGACAGATGTTATAGGGTGAAATCTCCTCTGGAAATCACAACACGTCACACTCTTTCCTCTGTATCTGATCACTTCTTTTGGAGTTAAAAGATAACAATTTAGTTTGTGATTGCTGATTTACTAGACCTTCTGTGGCCTATAAGAAACCATTTCTACAAAATGCCCCAGAATTTGTATTAGTATCTGTGGAACTGTGGCAGCGTCTACAGCGTGGTTCAGGCTCAGCTCAGTCTAACAAAGCACACACACACACAGATAGTCATGATTATCCTCACAGGGGTTGCTGCCTTTGTCCCACTAGCTTGTATGTTTTCTATATTTTTACCCTTGTGAAAAAAAAGTGCAAGGGCGTTGGGAGGAGGGTGGATTTCTGGCTGCTAACTGCTCAATGTTTATGTGTCATCATAAGAACTCGCATTAAATCCTGGCTACCTGTGTGTGAGTACATCTTGGCCTGGCCTGTTGCACTGAATCCAAAGCATTTCCATCGGGACAAATTATATCCTCTCCAAGAAATGTTTCCTCCTCTCGTTTAAGGGCCTCCCCAGAGAGGGGAAGAGGCCAAATCGAACTCAGCTACATCACCCGTGAGCGACCTCCCCGAGCTAGTGGGTGATAAACTAGAGCAGCATTGTGTCCGTGGAGCTGTTTGTGGAACAATGGACTACTGTGCATGAATAAAATCTAAAATGCTGTCCCATAATTCTTAACTTCTTTACTTTTTTTCCTGCACGTTTCTTTGCGAATTGTATAAAACTTTTCTTTGTTTTTGCAGTTTAGGTGGATTTTATTCCTTCATAATTACAATATGTTACTTATTGTACATTAAATTTTATATTTTACTATATTATTATTTTAAAATCAAAGGAGGATTCCTGTGGTTAAAGCTAGGAATTGTCTCTAATCATAATTGCCCTGGTCCCGAATGCTAAACAAACAAGGTCTCTGTGTGGGCGTCTTGCTGCTGGATGCTCTTCTGCTCCTTATAAACCAAGCAGCAGCAAAAGTAAAGAACTTTGCGTGGAAAATAGTGAAGGAAGATGTAAATAAATCATGCAGACCCTTAAAGTTTAAACTGGTGTTACAAATGGACAATGAGTCGAAGCAAGTCTGGCTAAAAAGTGGCTTGTGGTCAATAAATTCAGTGTCTTGGAGTGGGCATCACAAAGACAGTGGTTGCTCAGTGAAACCATTTCTGTCCAGAGGAATGGACAAAAGAAATCCTCACAAGCGTTTGTGAGAAGCTTGCAAACGGAAACACAAAACAGTTGAGCCGAGTCATTTCAGTTTAACACTGTAAATTAATCTACAAGTTGATTAATTATCACACATTTGGTCTGATAAGACAGCTTCTTATTGTAAGCAAAATGTAAAAGTGCAGTAATGTAGTAACAAGATCTGCATGCCTGACTTTCAAAAAGGCTTTTCTTTCTTTTAAAACGCATAAGCTGAAATATGAATGAGTCGGCAATATTTGTCTTTTCATAATTGCCCTGGTCCCGTAACTTGACAAAGCGTAACTTTGCATTTCTACAATTTTTTTGCAACTCTGGTTGCCAGGATCTAACAGCACTGGGCTTCATGACAAGTGTTCGTTTAAGGGGCTGGAAAAAGTCCGGGTCGATTTCAGCAGTCTTTTTAATAAACGTCACAGTGGCTGACCTTCTCACAATAACACTACAATTCACCTTAGTGAAGCCGTTTTATTTCTGCATTGTTGCTGTTCAACACTAGCAGTAAGAAACTATCAAATTTAAATACAGAATGACTTACGATTAATAGAATGAGAGCTTAATGGGTCGCAAAAGCAACAACGCAATGTCATTATTTTATATTAAATGATATTGTATTTTTATGTAGCGTTATATAGTATGTGAGTCATATGCTGCACAAATCAGAATGTTTGTGTTGTCTACTAAATGAGACGGGTATGTTGGCCTAATGGCGAGCAAAATGATCCTTAACTTGACGCAAAAGGTTTGTTTTGACTGAAGACTTAACAACAATGCCCATGGATTTCCAATCTGTCAAATAAACAATTAAAAAGCATGTGAACCGGAATAAAGAAACAATGCAAGTGGCAAATAATAAATAAAAAGCAAAACGGCAAATTTAAAGTCCTAAATTCTGTAACAGTTGCATGTTTTAGGCTGGAAGAGGCGCCGTTCTGCACGAATCAACCCCGTGATCCGATGAACGGCTTTCATGAACGGATCATTCACGAGAGACTCAATTCACTCAAAGCGTCACTATAAGATGCTGTGGCATCTGATAACTTGTGGCTGACAGAATGTGCGCTGTAGATAAAAGAGGCTCCTGTTTAGAAGTTGGATTCCTTCATATATATTTTTGTAGAAGGCCTACCAACACTACTTCAATCCGGCCTCCGCCACGCCACATGTTGGGGCACCGTCACCTCTTACACTGTTGTGCTGTTCATCACCAGCAGAGCACCAGTCAGCATTTCTGGACTTTTCTACTTAATGGGGAAACCTTGCTCTCTTAGACATTTGCTTCCCCCTGCGATTTAAAGTTGAACACATTTGTGGTCTGTCACTGTTATAATAGAAATTCTTGAAACGCAAGCTGAGTTTAGATACCGCCTTTGGAGACGTCTTGCGGGCACAGAAAGTGCAGGAGAGAACAGACCACAGGAAGACATAGTGGGTTGGGGGGGGGAGCAACATGAGGTGCTTGCTGACAACACAATGCCAGTAAGCTTTGTCTGAAAAATTTAGACCCGGGGGAAGCAATCTTTTTGTAAGCCGGACTGAGACCCTTCCTGGCCTTGCTGTATCAAATAAACTGTGACGTGAAGGGAGTGAATATTTAAGCAAGCAATTTTTCATGTTAAATATTTTTTGCAAAAAAAGCTCAATTTTATTGATCTTTATTGATTTGCAAAAGCAACAAGAAGTGTCAAAATAAAAAAAATACAAAATCCAAGAGGGGTTGCCAAATTCTTCCTAGTCACTTTTATGACTAGGAGAAGTTATACAGGGTGAAAAATATTTTTTTGTCTTGGTCTGTTCATGTCATTGTGGCCCTAAAATCAAACCATGTTGGAACGAAAATGATCAAAGTAGACGTAAAAAGGAGGTGAAACTGGAACGTCCAATGATCATCAACTGCTTTGATGGTCAGTGAAATATCAAGAACCAACTCAAGACTGCTATGGGAACTGACAGAGATCATTACAGCATCAGGATTTAGGCAAGAGTGAGTTTTGTCTGGCCAGCTTCTTTCTGCAGGACTTACAAATTATAAACTGTAAATTATCCTTAGGAGTTGGACCTTGTATGAGTTTTTCTGTTTTGTGTATCTTTGCATTAGCCCTTGGACAGACTGGCTCTAGTTCAGGTTGCACTCTGCTATCTGATTGTTTACCTGCTATGATAGGCTTCAAATGGGAACAGAAATAACTCTGAGGTGAAACTGTATACCTACCGAAATGTTCTTAAGCAATACATAAAAAATACAGGTTTGAAAAGTTCACCGTGGTGTGGGTGTTTGACAGGAACATGTTCTGAATGTATCAAACCCATTTTATGACCGTTCAAGGCTAGCAACAGCACAGTCCACCCACTTAATATCGATTAAGTTCCCGTGTTGCAACTGTAACGTTTTAACCCATTCAGAGTTGAGCTATTTGCTCAAATGGAAGAATTCATGAGGTGGGATCTTCTGGTCAAACACTTCCAGAGATCTTCCACCATGTCAAGATGTCCAAGTAGTTCTTGTTCTTCACCAGCAGTGAAGATCAAGATCAGTAACTGCTTGATTCACCAGCAGATACTGAAACAATTAAGAAGTTGTAATTTTTGTTTTCTGTGTTTTAACCATACGAAAGGTAAAATGCAAGCTTCCCTGCTAAGTCTTCTCTTAAGCGTTGATCTCAAACCACAGTTCTCGAGGGCCAAAGTCCTGTCATTGTTTGATGTGTCCCTTGTCCTACTTGCTTGACTGAAATGGCGACTGAAAGGAGCTTGATTGTTGTAGAGCAATCAGGCTCTACGGAGATCTGCTAATGAGCTAATCTTGAACCCGGGTGTTCACAAACACACATTTGAAAGATGCAGGATACTGGACCTTGAGGACTGGAGTTGGAGACCACTGTCTTAAAGTATAACAATTTTCCTGCTCTCTTGCTTCTTTCACATCCTCTCTCTTGATGTCTTCCAATAATTAGCAAAAAAACAGAAGCTAAACCTTCTGCTTGGTGTAAAATGAAAACATGTTAATCATAGCAGCCCTGTTTTGTTCAGTGAGCGCAAGAGATTGTAGGCAGTCTGAACTTGCCTGTTTTGCTTTGACACATATTCTCTCACTAAGGGTGTGAAACAAACTAGATACTTTTTTCACCTTTGTGTGAAAGAAATCACACACTCACCCACAACTCTATTAGGTCCAACATGCCACTACCAGGTTGAACCCCGTTGTGCTTTAAGAACTGTCTTAATTCTTCATAGCTAGGATTCAGCAATTCAAACTTTCCTGCAAGATTTTGGTTTAATATTGACATTACAGCGCAATGCAATTGACAGAGATTTGTTGTTTGCATTTCTGTGTTAGTCTGTTAGTTTTATAGTTTCTTTCTTGCGAAGAAACTATAAAATGTGTGGCTCTGTAGCTATAAAAGAATGTGGCTCTGTTTCAAGCTCATCAGTGCGAATTGTGCATATGTGAGAAAACAGGTTTCATTCGTCAGGAATTTAGATTGTCAATTAGTTTGAGTTTATTAAGATTAAGAGGCAAATTAGCTCTAAATTCAGACTAGTTTAGACTAAGCTTGATATTGATTCCAAATACCATTTTACTAAAGACAAAACTTTAATCTGAGACTGTAATTCTTTATTAGTCTTAACCAATAAAGCGCTAGTTTATAAGTAAAATAAGGTAATGGTTTATGTTTGGAGAATTTTGGAATTCTCCAAATAATTGATACTTAATCTATTTATCTATTTCCGCAGTCAGTCATTTGGAATGCCAGTAAAGCGGCTTAAATGGGAAGAAAGAAACTAATATTATGCTGTTTGAACAATCTTTTTTTTAGTTCACACCACCATAAAATTCAATATTATATATTTGTGAGTGTCATCTGTTATCTATGTTTCGGGGATGCTGGAGTCCTGACGTACATTTAGCTGATGTTAGCTTCAATGAAAAGCCACAGGAAGGGGTTGTTTGGGCTGCTGTTGTCACCTCAAACCAGTCAGCCCATTCTACTTATCTCTGACATCACAAGGCCTTTTTGTCACTGGATGTTTTCTCTTTTTTCATCCCATTTTGTGTAAACTTGGAAAGTGCCAGTAGATTAGCGTTCTCTAAGATACTCGCACTGGGCCGTCTAGCGTCTGGCACCAACAGGCGTCCCACATTTAAAGTCAGATAAATCCCCTGTGTTCGACACGGAGACGGCAAGTTTAAATTTCAGTGAGTCATCTTGACCCGTGTGTAAATATCTAAGTGGATTCAATTGCTTCCATGTAATCGACTGAGTTTCTCATTGTGTTTTCAAGCAATTAAACACCTAATAAAGATCTAATAAGTGCGTAATAAAGGCTTACATTTCTTGATGGGTAATGTTTGTTGTCCAAGACTTCTTGTAGTCAGACAGGAAAAAGAACTAAAAGTTCATCTGATCCGTTTCCAAAAATTCAATTGAACATTTCCAAAAATTATGCTTGCATTTCTTGGGATCCAATCAGCAACACCCTGGGAGCCATAATGACTGTTTGCCACCCAAGACACAGAAAATTGATATGAACACATGACCTTTATATCTCTCATATAACAAAGGGTAATCAGGCAGTGTTTTAATTTAAAGACTGTTCACCCCTGTGACCTAACAAAGAATATGTTTGTTTCAAAAGTTTGCTGGAAATTGTATTTCCTGACATTTAAAAGCCCAGTCACCAACGGCAGGATGGATTTAATGCAAAAGTGGACATTCAAGTTGTAAGCAGACAATTTCGTAAAACCAGTTAACGCCGTCATTTTGTGCAATTTGTGCATTAAAATGCTGACATTTTGTAGAAATTCTATTGACCTTTCCATGACCTTTGCTCCGCTTGAGCAAGGGTCATGGAAATGGTTTTGTGTAGAGAGATAACTTTCAAAAGCAGCTTGTACAAGCTGAGTTACTTTCTGTTCTGCTTTTATCACAGAACATGATAAATATTAACTTTATTGTTTAGTGCATGAGACAGCAACTGACCCGTCGATATTGCATTAGAGTTTAGGCAGGGGTACTTTTCGTCTGGCCAGCTTCTCTGTGCCGAGCACACAAATTAGAAACTGTAAATGTTTCTGTCTTGTTTTTTTGTCTTTGCTTTAGCCCTGAAACAGACTGGCGCTAGTTCAGGTTGCACTCTATTTAATTCCTTCCTACTATGATAGGCTTCAAATGGGAACAGGTTGTAAAGCTGAATACCTGCAAAAATCCCTTGGAAAAGAGATGGAAAACAAAAAAACATCAAGTGAAATCAACAGGAAAGACTTATGGATACTGAGCACACTTGATGTCACAGCTACACATAACCTGATCTGCCAAACATAATTTATTTTGTTTGGCAGATCAGGTTATTATGGTTATGGTTATATGTTATGATGCCACAGATCAGTATTTTATTTTTCTGACTCTAGAAAATACAAAGCCAATGGCAGTATGAAGACTGATTGTGTAGCTCATGAGATTCTTAAGCAAAGTGCAGGAAAGAAAGAGTTCAAAACAAGATGCTTTTAAGAACCAGAAGAGAGTAGGATCAGGGTCTGTCCCAAACAGGTCATAGGTCAGGGAGCATCTCCTTGTCTTCACAGCAGCAACGTTCCAGAGATCAGTGCAACTTTTCAATAAGATACTGGAAGGTGTGCACTTGGCAACGGATGGCTTTGATGGTAAAGTGGTCAATGCACCAAGAAGGATGCATTAATGTCTCAGTGAAAACTGCTGGAGACACTTCTGAGAATTTTGAGCTGAAAAAAAACCCCTCAAAAAAACTTGAAGAAACTTTTTATGTTGAAAAATGCAGCCAAAAATCCTTATAGCTGAATACAGTAAACTTACAGAGTTTACACAAGAAATACACAAGGCGACTTTTAGCTTTAACATCTGCAAGAAACTATGCACCATATTGATACTGGGGACATAATTACTCCAGTTTTATAGCTTTTTTAAATTCAAGTAAATATATATTTTTCTCTTCTGTTATGTTTTGTTACTTTGTTATTGTTATTTTATCCTCAGCATGATCTCTCTGGTGCGCCAGGAAGCTTTGGTTCATTTTAGGGGCGATTTATAGCTTACTTTGAGGCAGCCGGGCTGAAAATAAGCAACCAGAGTCTAAAACCTCAGGCCAGAACAGTGTTAACCCCCAACCACATGAATTGGTTTATAACTTTATAAATTAAACAGCAGCTAAAAAATTTTTTTTATCCATTTCTGTTTCTGTCTGTCGGCCTAATGCACCAACACACGTCTCCTTCATTAAGACTTGAAGCACATTGAACCTGAATTTTATGTGAATCAATGTGAGAAAAAAAAAAAAACCTTATGGTGCTCTTCATGAATTTAGAATAAAATTGAGCGGGAGGCTGACAGGCAAGTAGAATGGCAATCAGTTTTATTTTTTAGAAGAAATTAGCACAGTTGTCAGTAAAGCAGATTTACATGTTTGTATATCTAGTGATTCAATTAAAAAAAACGAGTTAATAAACACACATAATTGCTGGCATAAATATTTTATTTACAGGTTATGTGATGCATGTTCCATTGTTGTTCAGGTTTTCTTGTATATACCTAATTTTGCGCCTTATTATTATCTCACATAATTCCAAGTATCTCCATTCCAGATTTCCATGAAACATCTCACGTTTTGATGGCTGCAGTTTTCTTTAAGTGAATCTCCATTTTCCTGCTCTGGTGTTGTCAGTTTGTGTTGTGATTGTGATACCAGTACGTCAGATGTTGTAGATGGTGATGTTTACATTCTAACACAAGAGTAGATTTTTTGTGAAAATGGGTCATCTTAAAATGCTCCTAAATGTGTCTAACCTTTGCGATTTGTACGGTTTTATAGACTTATGCTGGATTCATGGGTACATCAAGATATGGGACTTTTTGTACATGATGCCTTGCTTTCTGTACATCTCTTCCTATGTTAGATGCAGTTTGGTACTTTCACCATAATTCTGTACAAAGGCTGTAGCGATGAAATGATACTCCTGAACTGGATTTTTCACAAAGTGTGGCTCATTTCGTTACATCCACTTGAAAAGCTTTTTACACTTCTGCAAATGGAGTGGGGGAAGAAGTGTTTTATGTCACACTTTAGAAAAAGAGTTTCTGAATAAATAGCGTAGGAAACTTAGCTTGTATAGTATGTAGCACTCAACAAAGGATCCATTAGAGACTTCCTGCTATTACCTCCCCATATGTGCGGTCTTACATACCTCTTCTATACTCTCATTCCCTTCAAAGCAGCAGCTTTATGACCCTACCGATTCTCATCACGGTGATACTGAAAGGTGATGCCAGGAAGCTGTTCATGTTACTGACCCTCTCTGATTAAATAGAAAGCTTGACACAGAAAAAATGCTCAGTTCCTCTAAATTTATTTAGGTTTTTTTGTTTGTTTTTTGTTTTAAAATCATTTTGGAAGATCTTTGATTCTACTGCTGGCAACAGTAAAAGTTTAGCAGTGTTAGAAGTTACAATGTTTTGACCATTATTGATAGTCTGCTTGTTTGTAACACTTCATGTGAAGGAAGACAAATTAAATACTGTCTAGATACCTATTGTTAGCTGAAACCCCACTTTGTGTTTTAAAACACTTTTGATATTTTTCAATATTCTTAATGATTTCACTTTGCAAATAATGATCGAAGAATTAAAAATTCTAGCACAAAGTTGGCACATGCAAAAAACAAACAAACAAAAAAACAAAAACAAAACATCAAAGAAGTAATGAAGCATTGACTTAAAAATGATGAAAAGAAATGAGAAAACGTTATGGGAGCAGTAGCAAGAAAAGTTAAGAGTAAACGTTTGGTGGTCACTATTTGAAACCAATTTAGACTTTAGAGATGGACAATGTGTCTCTTGGACTATAAATATGATGTCATTTAGTCGCTTAATGTAAACACAGTAAAATTGAAACGTTATAAATGAAAGAGGTGCTATGTAGAGACAGAAAGACACAGAAAAACGTGGTGCACTTAACCATGGCGGGACCTCAGAAGAACAGAATGAATGAAAGAGTGAAACGGTGTTATGAGCTTTGAGCTTAGTGCCGGACCGCTTTGTGTTCATGCTGCCGGGAATTCTGACACAAACTCTTGCATGGATGCTGGCTCTCGTGAGCCCGTTGGTTCGTAGAGGGACTGTCATCTCGAATGTAAGCCGTGTGTTTTGGGCCTAAAAGCATATGGCTCCGCTGGAGCACCTTCTGCAAACCAGAACATTTTAATTGAAGCCTATAGGACCTGAGTGGGGGAAGGGGGAGGGGGTGCCAAAATCTGACAAGATTGGTTGTTTGTAGAAAAAAAAAAAAAAAAGTGAACTAAAGTGAATGCATGGAGAGTACAACTGTTCACTACGTTTTGCTTCCAAGGCTGGAGAGCACACCTGGCTGTGTGTGCAGAGAAGCCCGCTGTTGATACACAGACCGTGCGACACGCTGACATTTTTTTATAAATTAGAATTGACGAGCACGCCTGAGTCAGTTGACGGCTCGTTAGCAGGCTTCTGCAGAACATTGACATGTTGAGGAGGTATTTACCACCGGGTGTTGAACCAGGGAGAGAACTGAAACATGCAGGATACTGTCCCTTCAGGACTCTGGACGCCCCTGCACTAACACTAAAAATTCCTATTCCCTGATCTAAATTTTAATAAAACAGATGTAGATAAAACACATATGCTTCTTGACCGGAGAATGAGGTTACATACTTTTAATTACTTGATAATTATTATTTAACTTTTGACCTGATTATACGCAGTAGATTAAGTAATTGTTCTGAGACTTGACATGTAGATACAGAAATTTCCATCTGCCTTTTAATCTTTATATTATTTGCTTGTTCTTTTTCACAGGTGTGAACAGGGAGATGTTGTGACACACACAGCGTGGCTGAACCGCTCCAGTATACTTTATGCCGGAGAAGACAAATGGTCAGTTGATCCCAGAGTGAGTCTGGTGAACCTTAACCAGGAGGAGTTTACCATTAAGATTGAAAATGTGGACATGACGGATGAAGGACAGTATGTGTGCGCAGTCCAGACAAGCAGTCGGCCGAGAACAACCTCAGTACATGTTCTTGTCCAAGGTAAATGAACATCTAAGAGCAATCTGGCTACTGTTGTGTGTGTGAATGAGCGAGAAGGTAGTAGACAAATAACCTAAAATATTTAGTGCTAAGGAGGTTCCAATACCTTGTGGGTATTTAATTGTGTTTGCTGTGGTTTATCTCTGAATTTGAGAGAAAACTGGAGCAGTTTCACTTCATTTACATGTTTTCTAATGTGTAGGAAAGAATTAGGATTTATTCCAAAATATGCTTTAACTGTGTTTTTGTCCTTGTGATGCTGGCGCATGTTTGCCTTTCATTTATTAAGCTGTGGAAGGCACAAACTCTCCAGAAAATAATGCTCCCACCTCACATTCCTGGACCCATTAAGAATGTTGCCAAGGATTTTTTTTTTAACATCCCAAAAAATGTCATCAAGGGTGCGAAGTGCTGTGGAGAGAAATACCTACAAAGATTTTTTATTTTTATTTTTTTAAAGCAATGAATAAAACCTAATAAATAATAGTAATGATATGCGGCCCAGACTGGCGCAATTTCCTTGTGCTCTTGCTGTTGAGAAAACAGCAAGAAAAATGAATTCAGAAGAAACAAATATCAATTATGTGTCCTTTTTTAGTTTTTCATTAGTTGGTAGACCTGGCCCTAAATCTATTCTACAGTGTTCACTGTGAAATCACAGGGAGAGGGATTTTAACACCCAATATTGTCAACTTGGAACCAGAGACAAACATTAAACTAAGAGATCAAGAGGAATTAAAAATACTTTTTTTAATTATTATTACCAGTCATTTCTATTCACACTGTTAGCCACCAAGTATTATAAATGCACAAATCATAAATATACATTTTGAAGTGGATCAGAAAAACCTGAACCACTAACTGGTGTATTTATCTTGTGACTAATTCTCTACCTAATTTGTAAAATACTCCATCTTCAGTCCAGGCATGTATATTTTGTTCAAATGTAGAACACCATAGACAAAGAAGACAGATGGAAACTGATTTCTCAACTGCAATATTTGCCTCCCTTTTAACAAACCATGTTTTCCATGTTTATTCAGTACCTTTTATATATGTGTAACTATAGAAACGATGAACTGGAAACAACCTGCTGATCTTCTGCATTAGTTTTCATGTCTTTGGGTACTTGTAATTTACTTTAGGTCGGGATGCAGCGTCATGCCCACTCAGTTGGAAGTTGACAGGAGGAACTTGTATAAATTACTCTTCCCCCCTCAAGCCCCCAGTTGGTCGTGGCAGATGGGCGCTTGTACTAATCCAGATTTTGCTGGAGGTCTCTTCCTGTTTAGGGGGAGTTTTTCCTCTCCACAATCGCTGCCTGCACCCTCGGCATGAGGGATTCCTGCACAAGTCGACGACAAAGCAAAGCACATGCTCATCTAGGAGGAGTTAATACTGCAAGTCAATGACTCGAAGCAATTTGCAGGGTTTCCTTAGATGGAGAACTTTTTAAAACAGTTTAAAATAATTAATTAAGCAAACTGCACTGTTTCATAACTAAGATCAATTGGAATATATGTGTGGTTAATTTGAAATAATTCTTTTGTAAAGCGCCTCAAGACGTTTGTTTGAATTGACGTTCTATAAATAAACTAAAGTGAATTGTGTTTAGGTTTCTGCCACTCACTGGGCATTTACCTGAGCCAGCATCTTAGCTGAAGCTTCCCCTCCTGTCTCTCCCTCATTATGATCAGGCGAAGGCTCCTCAGGCTCCTCAGGCTCCTCAGGCTCCTCAGGCATCAGGAAAGCACAGCAGTCAAAAGCCTCTGAGCAATTTTTATATTTTTAACCATTTATGTTTTGGATTCTCTTTTCTTTTTCACTTTTGCTTCACTTTCCACATTATTCTATTGCTATAAATGAGTTCCTCTTCTGGGCTGCACAGTGGCGCAGTTGGTAGAGCTGTCGCCTTGCAGCAAGAAGTTCATGGGTTCGATTCCCGGTCCGGGGTCTTTCTGCATGGAGTTTGCATGTTCTCCCTGTGCATGGTGGGTTCTCTCCGGGTTCTCCGGCTTCCTCCTACAGTCCAAAAACATGACTGTCAGGTTAATTAGTCTCTCTAAATTCTCCCTAGGTGTGAGTGTGTGTGTGTGAATGGTTGTTTGTCTTGTATGTCTCTGTGTTGCCCTGCGACAGACTGGCGACCTGTCCAGGGTGAACCCCGCCTCTCGCCCAGAACGTAGCTGGAGAGGAACCAGCAACCCTCCTGACCCCATTAGGGACAAGGGTGAATAGAAAATGGATGGATGGATGGAGTTCCTCTTCTTTGACAGTTGTTTTTATAAAGATATACAAAGAAGTTAGTGGAATCAGGAATGCTTCATTTGCTGATCAAAACTGCTACTTTCTTTAAGTCTGACTGACATAATTTGTGTGTCCGGCAGAAGGAAATAAGACACAGTTATTAGCTCAATGCTTACAAAGTCATGGCACTTTGACATGATAACTCTGACTTTTGCAGTCAAAAGTCATGACTCTGTGCCACAGGCGTGTTTGTTTGCTCCACTTCATCAAGCTTGTTGCTGGTGGATCTAGTGTTTGTGAGGAGTAGGACGGGCAGCGTCGGCTTATGAGGCTGTTTGCTCAGCCTTCCTTGTGGACTTCCCCCGCTACCGTCTGTCTGCTCCGTCCACAGCGCCACGGCTTCTGTCTGAGCCCGACCGTGATCCATGGTCTTGATGAGTGCTCCGGATGGAATGAGACCGATGGAAGCCACTCGCTGTGTCAGTATGACATTGTTGTCCAGTTTTCAACAGAACCGCCTGACGAGTATGTGTTCATTGTCTGGTTGAAAAGCTGAAAGCTGGTGTCACCGTGGAAACAGTTATTGGATAGTTAAATAAAGAAATTGATTCAATGGTTAAATAATTAGTTAAAGATAATTTAAGCCGTCAAATTGTCTACTCAGTTCCCCCCCGCCCCTTACTAATGGCTTCGTTGCAAGTGGGTAGCTTGACTGTTCTGTAAATTATGCTACAATCTGGAAAAAATAATTGTCAATTATTGCAAGAGCGCAATTTATTTTTTAAATCTTCACATCGTTCCTAAGAGCTTTTCATTTGTGCATGACAAATTAAATTTTTGTCTCTTCTCGCACGAGCTTTCAACTTCGACTTGACATCATAGTTGGAGTTCAGTCCTCGCTCGTTGTTGCTTTGGAAACGGAGAAAAGCAAGACAAAGGCAAGCCCACCCTGTAGCTAAGAAAAGCAGTGAAGAGCAGCCATGATAAAAGATGAAGGGTCACTGTGAGTGTTCTTGCAGGTGGTGCTGCTTTCTGCCGGAGCAACAATAGATTTGCCCGTTTCTTTGACTGTTTCATTCCCTGGGATGTATGAGAGCCATTTATCTGTTCCAATTGTGCAGAAGGTTTTATAAAACAAGAAAGTCGTATTTTTAGTAGATGGTTTCAGAATTAACTTTTCAAATAGTTTTTCCTCGTGACCAAAGGTCTAATATTAAATGTCAAAACTTAGAGGTCCTAATTATAGGGAATAGCAGTAAATTCTTGGAATTTGTCTTCTATTTCCAGCTTGTTATACAAAATTAATGTAGAAAAGTCATATAAAAGCGTAACTGTGCTGTATTATTTAAGAAATAGGAAGCAACAGTTTGCTGTCATATAGTTTTATCCCTTACCTTTACACACTATGCATTTCTGCTGCATAAATCTTTAAAGAATAAAAACTGCATGTTATATGTTGTTTTTTGGAATTCTAATTAGTACACTGGACTTCTGCCCTGATATTCCTTTTAAAATCTTGCTATATGTTCATATTCTTGTAATCCTGCTTCCAGTTTCTGTTGAGATTCAACACTGAACCAACAATATGCTTCAGGCGCTCCGTTCCTGGCGTCTGTCTTAAATTAATGATGAATCATCAATCAATCTAAGAAAACAAGATTTTATGGCACTTTTCACCAACAAGCCATTGCCTTACATCATAAAAACCAAACAAATACAAAGAACACACAGCCAAGAGTTGGAACATTACATGTTAAGCGCCATTGTTTCATACCAGATTGTTGATTAATGCTTCATTGATTATGTTTCAACAGCAAATCTAATCAGGTGGGCGTTTAAGTCGAGATTTAAAGGAAGTCAGTGTTTCAGCTTTTTTACAGTTTTCTGGAAGTTTGTTCCAGATTTGTGGTGCTGAATGCTGCTTCTCCTCGTTTGGTTCTGGTTCTCGGAATGCAGAGCAGACCAGAACCAGAAGACCTGAGAGTTCTGGAAGGTTGATAAAACAGCAGCAGATCTTTAATGTATTGTGGTGCTAAACCATTCAGTGATTTATAAACTAGCAACAGTATTTTAAAGTCTATTCTTTGAGCGACAGGGAGCCAGTGGAGGGACTTTAAAACTGGTGTTATGTGCTCTATCTTCCTGGTTTTAGTGAGAACGCCAGCAGCAGCATTCTGGATCAGCTGCAGCTGGAGGACTGATTTTGTTGGACAGACCTGTGAAGACGCTGTTGCAATAATCAATGCGGCTGAAGATAAACGCATGGATGAGTTTCTCTAGATCTGGCTGAGACATTAGTCCTTTAATCCTGGAAATGTTCTTCAGGTGATAGAAGGCCGTCTTTGTGACTGTCTTTATGTGGCTCTGAATGTCCAGGTCAGAGTCCATCACTACTCCCAGGTTTTGGGCCTGATTGCTGGTTTTTAGTTGTAATAACTGAAGCTGTGCACTGACTCTAGATCTATAACTCTAGATCTATAACTCTAGATCGTTCCTCTTTAGGTCCAAAAATAATAACTTCAGTTTTGTTTCATAAATGCAACAATTATTGGTTGGTAACAAATTCACCTTAGTATTGTTGGTGGTAGGAAGTACCAGTTATTAATATAGCGATGTCTTAAAACAATATTTTAAGGCATTGTATGTCTTAAAACGCCTCTCATCTCTAACTGTGTGTTCAGTCAGAGATGATTTATGTCAACTGAATGTACTGGAAAAAAACTGACTGAAATTAAACTGTGCCTACCCGTTTTCTCAATGTTGCACCTTGCCCAGCAAGATGCATCATACCATATATATATATATATATATATATATATATATATATATATATATATATATATATATATATATGGTATCGTTATCATCTTCATAATTACGTGGTTTTCAGGAAGTCAATATAATTTGGGACATTTATTTTAATCAATTGTGTTTTTGTGTATTCGAGTGTAAAAACCCTTCTTTTATTTCATGCACTCAGCGTGAAGTGAGGCTTCATTCAACAAAAATCTCCTTCACACAAAGCTGATGATCAGATTTCACAGAGATGCACTTGTGGTGTGAAACTGTTCATAGGTAATGAGCACAAATAGGGATGATGGTGCAACAGCAGATATTCTTGGTAAACCTACATTACACTAAGGCCATTCACTTTCAACAAACTGTTGAGTTCAGCATGAGTTTAACTTTCATCTCAAACTGGCTGTGATTTAATGAATTTGACAACCCTCATAAAAATACACATTTGCACTGCTGTTCTGTTCGACCCAGGTTTTTGTACTCGCCAACAAAACCAGGGAATGGTCCAAATCGGATAAAAATTGGAACAGTGATGTGCAGACATGTTGGTGGGTGCAGTGATTGTGATTGAACATTGTCAGATGTCAGAACAACCGACAATGAAAATCATGTGCTAATGTTATATAAGACACCAAAGGCACTTTGTCAACACAGTGGACATTAATCACAGTTGAATCCGTTTGACACAGAGAAGTGTGTAGTTAAGGCCAAGTTGCTGTATTATGCAATTACCTAGCAGATGAAGTGTGTAGATGTCACAGTGGTCCAATGCGTTCTTTCCACACTGTGTAAACCTTACATGCTGACTGTAGTTCCTACATCACCCTTTATTTACAATCTCACTCCCAGAAAAACCCATTGGCCGAGTTTTTGGCACAACTAAATGTGTGTGTTTTCTTTCATCCACTAAAGTAGACTCAGAGTTTATCTGTTAAGACGTGTCTCTCTCTCCTTGATGAAGCCGCTAAAGGAGCTACTGCTGCCGTTAACGCCTTACTTCTCAGTAACATAGAAAGTACTCCTGGATCTGTTTCTTTTTTATGTGTATGTTCTGTGTTATGAAATTCTTAGTCGGTAATAGCAGATTACTGTTGACTCTAAGCCTGGTTCTGCTGGAAGTTTCCTTTCCGCTGTCACTAAATGCATGCTCAGGGTGAGGGATGGCAGTAAAGTCGACGACAATCTGCTGTGTTTCCTTAGATGGAAAACGTTCTTTACCCAATTTGAATAACTTGACTGCATTTTTGAATAACTAAGATCAAGTGGAACACATGTTTTTATCCTCTAGCAAGAATGAATAAAAATAAACAGAACGTGCAACTCAAAAGCATTCAAGCTTATTAGCTCACATTTTCCTCTGGCTCCCTATCAGCGTCTAAATACTGAAAAATACTGTAAAATGTAAAAAAAAAAATACACAATTCACTACGAATTAATGGAAGAACTGAGCATCTTTTGCTCCTGATTAGACCCGCAAACTCTGGAGAAAAGTCAGACAACAAAAGGTTCTAAGGACAATCGAACATTTTCTTGGGAGTGTTTCTAAATCAAGCGAGATATTTTTTCTTCCAAAAGAAATAAAAAAAACATCGTTGTGAATTTTTGAGCAGAGGTCAAGAGAAACCTCAAGAGCTGAGGTTGCAAACTAAACAATAAAGACGATTAGTTTCAATGAACAAATGTCTTCTTGTTATGGACACATTTCTTTAAGTAACCGTAAATTAACGCTTTGCTGCAAAGAAAACATTGAGGGTTTACTTCCATAGTTTGATGTTTAAGTATATTAATTACTAAATATTTTATTTGACTCTTTTATTTGACTCTACTGGAATTCCTGAAGGAGTTAACTCATTCCAGGTTTTCTTGCTGTTTGACAAATAAGCATCTAAGATTTACATGAGGAGTAGAAATAACTAGGAAGAGGTGGATCTGACTGTAAATTGCTGGTTTTATTTTAAATTGTTGTTATTTCATGTGGCAGTGTAATTGAACTGCTACCACACACCTGTAAAGTGTTGTTTGACATTTTAAACTCTTCACAAAAAAAAAATAAATAAAACCATTCAAGAGCTTTTAAGATCAACGGACACAATAAAAAATCTAATTCTTTGCAAAAATCTGAGAACAGATTAAAACTCATGCAGTACAAAGCAGCGCAGTCTAAAATGTCAATGACCGATGACATTTTATCAGTGATATGATCAATCATGAGGGTATTTGCTAAAAACTTTTTCCTTTATTTTTCTTTGCAGTAAAGATTTCAGATGGGAGTCAAAAACCAACAAAAAATCCCAAACAAGTGAAAGGGTGCAAGTTCACCTGAAAATAGCTTAGAGCTCAGAAGTAAACTGGTCCGTTCCAGGAAACTGTTTCTGATTTGAAACATCAACAAGCGCATTTTATTACAGAAAGCAAATTGAATCTGAGGAACTCGGATTCAATTTGAGTTCCTCAGAAGTCCAAAATTGAAAGTCAATTTTGGACTTTCAGCCTCATCCAGGAGTCAGATCTGGACTTTTGAATATACAGTTAAAGAACACATGCTTCGTAGGTAAAAAAAATAAAAATAAAATAAAAAATCAGATTTTCTCAAGTTCATGGCAGTGGTAGCTCTGTTAGCCATCCTGTCATGAAGGAAAACTTTGTTTAACATAGAATGGGAAAAGAGAGAGTACGCATGGATGATTGTTGCACCTTCAGTGTCTTAAGTCCGGAAATGAGACGTCAAAGACACAATTATTCTCACAATAATGTAAAAATGTGTGTACAAAAAATTATTGGATATTTTATATATTTACCCAAAGTTAAATCACACTTCAACCAACAGAAATGCCAAACTGTTTGTTTTTTCCTGCAAGCTGATAAGTTGTTAAAAAGCATTTCATTAATTTAGCTTTTCACAAAAGACTCTTTACACCTTTAAGAGACTTTTCATCTGTCAACAAATCCAGATTTCTTAAAAGAACTAGTGTTATTTTTAGATACATAAACCCATTTACTAATCGATGCAACCTCTTTCTCTCTTTTTGTCTTAGTGCCTCCAAAAATCATCAACTTTTCGAGGGATATTGTGGTAAATGAGGGATCTAATGTTACCCTGATGTGTCAAGCCAACGGTAAACCAGAGCCGTCCATCAGCTGGAAATTTATCTCCAATTCAGGTAAGCCATTGGTCTGCTAAGGAGTGACATTACAGAGGAGCTGCTCAGCCTGCCTCGTGTTTCAGTGCTTTATATTGCTCCGGTCTCACTCTCCCCCACATCCCAGGTGTTTTCACATCTATCAGTGACTTTGTCTCACCCCTGGTGGATTTTGCGCTTCACTAACTTCCCATCATTACCTGTTCCAGATCATCATTATGCTGCAATCATTTACTGGGAAATAAATTGGCCCTGTTGTAATTGGACTAATTAATTAGTATAACTGAACGGACGTAAATATTTTATGAGCAGTTTGACTGATGGAACAAAGGAAAGAGGATTAAAACGGAGCGGAACGTTACTTTTAGTAGCACGCCGTGGCCAAATCTTTTTCTTTCTCATTTTCATTCCACCTTCTATGTTTTCATTTGTTTGCTTCTCTATTACTTTAGGAAGATTGGATTAAACTGAGACTTGGTTGCCAGTTCTGTAAGCTTGTGTAGCCTTGCGTGGCCTAATTAGGAAAAACATATGCATTTATGTGCTTTTAGAAAACCCAAACTCTGTGGTGTCATTTGTGCTGTTCTTTATTTAAGCCACAATTTGTGTGTTGAGATGCTAACATGGTGTAAATGTGACTAACCTGCCTGGGAGGAGATAAGCAGCGAGAGGAGACGGTAATTGTTTCTTTGGAGAATCAGAAACAGTGCGCCAGCTGTTTCCCCTGGAAATCAGAGCCAATTGTTTTCACACATAGATTTGGGTGTAATATAACGCTTGAGTGGATTGCTTTGCGAGACTTATTTCATTATTTCTCTCTTTCCAAACTGACTAAAGCACTACATTTATAAACCTAATGAACTGGGAGACCGTTGTGATGTACGGTGAGCAGACGAGGCACTTTACTTTCTTAGCAGAGACCAACACAATTCTCATACAGATTCCTATTTGGGTCTGTCTTCACATAACAAATACAAGTTGAAAGAGTACATAACAACAAAGAAATCAGTAACGTAGGAATAGACGATCGCTTAGTTTCTGTTTTGTCTTCAAACTGAACTGGTCGGTGTGTCGAAAAGCCAATGATTTCTCCGTTTCCCTCGTGATTTTCCTGCCAGCATTCTTGAGCTCATAATTCCAAAACGCTGCCATATTTCGAAGGAAACCTCCGACTTATAGACTGATGTTTAAAGGCTTTAATAGGCAATTTGCATTTGAAACCGCTGCACAGATTGTTACAGCCTAAAGGCCTGAATATACCTCCGTGCATCTCTGAATGCCACCGAGTAGGAAAGCACAGGGCATTCGTCTCTGTCTGTGTTGTACAGTCACCTCTACAGTATCGGTACGGGTGATGAAATTTATGTCACGCAGGCTTTGCAGTTGAGTGGACAAGAAAGTGGAATGAGAGGTGTGAATTAGGTTAAAGTGGAAAGAAAGAGAACTCCGATGCAGGACAAGGACAAATGCGTTATTGCTTTTTCATAATAGAACCGCATCAATAATTTATTGATGATTGGGACAGCGTGCTCCGTTTTTTTAATTTTTTTATTTCTGCAATTACATACAATGACTTTAATTTGGTGGACTCATGATATGCTTTGCGTGAGCTGAACCTGATTCTTTCATTTCAATAACTTGTTTTATTGACAAACTGTGTCTGCCGAGGTGCCTTCGCCTTAATTGTGCTGTAATCAAATTCATATCTTGTTTTCAATGAAGAGTACATAAGATTATTTTAGAAACTCTGTATAAGTAGGTTGTGAGTCAAAGCGTGTAACCCTATGAGGTTATTGATTAAGAATCAGGAGATACAGATATAAATGCCTCTTTCACCATATTTACCCAGAGAATTAATATTCAGTGACTGCACCAACGCAGAAAATGTCGTTAATTAATTCAGCTACTGTCATGAGTGGGTAGTATGGGTTTAAAGTTTTATCACAATATTTTGCAGTACTTTAGTGACAATGATAAAAGTGACAATTAGGACTAGGAATTACTTCTTTTCACATAAAGAAACATAATTTGTATCACTAGATTGAATGCAGTCACTCTGTTTAATCATATGTTCAAATGTGTTGACATGTACTGAATGATACTCTGAACAGTGAAGAAAATACTAAAACTGACAAACCCAACAATATGGTCAGTTTACATTTTATTTGAAACATTATTAATTGGAATTATTTTGATAGCAATAAATCAAAATTCCTATCATGATAAGAAATGTATCATGATTAATGATAAATAATACAATAAATGCCCACCCTTCTTTGAAATTTCATTCCTAAATTTTCCTAAACTAAATAGTCAGGTGGTCAGATTTAGTTCAGATGGTTATGTTGAAGAAAAGCAGTGTACCGGGCCATGATGCAGCAGAACAGGGTGGATTCCACGGCATTAAGCCCATTATGCAAAAAATATTCAGAACAGGAAGGCATTAAGGCCATCAAACGTGCTTCAAAAACATGACAGGTTGTGATGTTAAACAAAACGGTTTTTATTTCCACATGTTTAGATCAACAAGTGTTGTTGTTTTTTTTGTGGTTGTCAGTGACTATGTTGATGCTCATTGTGTTTTTGTAAGACTCCAACCTGGTTCCAACTCTGACCACTAAACATTCTTTGTCACCATTTTTTTGTTTACCAAAAGTTTTCTTTTTTTTTTTCTCTACACAGCAGATTCTTGCCCATGGAATTACATGCCTGCATTGTGTGTGAAGTTTATTCCTGTTTTTTGCTCAACTATTACCTATCACATCAGCTCCTTTGTCAGCAGTCACACACTGGAGGATTGGCAGAGAAATGTAATAAGAAAATAAGAAGAATAGAGAACAGCATAGCAGCATGTTCTAATTCTTGGAGGAGCCCAAATGTTTGTTTCAGTATCTAGCAACTTCTGTGTATCACGTCCAGCCCAGGGCCAGTCAGTGTGGACCAACTCAGTGCGAGCACTCCTGTGTGTTTTAAGAGTGAATTAAAAAATAATGAGATATGTGGTGTGTGTGTGTGGGTGTGTTTGTCTGCGGGTTTGTGTGTGTGTGCTCCAATATCCAATATATATATATAGTTGGCTTTAGGGCCTCGTGATGGATCAGAAGTGATTCCTGTTATCCCTGCAGAGCAAACAACCTGCATAGCTTTCAGCGGAGGTGGCCAGCTATCACGCGCTGCAACAGGGCAGCCAGAACAAACATGCAGAGATTAGACACTCTGAGAGCTTCATTTAAAAAGGTGGAGTGTGGAGGTTATAGAAGGAATCTTGGCTCTGTGCTTCAACAACCCACAAAGGCCAAACATTTCCATGTTGTACATACATGAAAATGATTTTTTTTTTTTTGGCTTCTTGCAGGTTAGCAAGAAGAGAATTTATGTCTATAAAACATAGTTGAAACCAGATATTTACATACGGAACATGAAAATACGCAATATCGTTCTCTGAAATTAAATCAGACTTCATATTTACCGTTCCAGATCAGTTAACAAAATTCTACAATAATACAAATTACTTAGAGAATTTATATGTATTCTTTTGGTTTTGGCTCAGGTGGCTTTTATTTGAGTGGTTAGACAGGAAAGTGGGTAATGAGAGAGGAGGAAGACATGCAGCAAAGGTTATCAGGCCGGGACTTGAACCTGTGACGTCCACGTCAAGGACTAAGGTTGTTTAGTGGTGATTCCCTGGCATCATAACACCACTCACACTTCTTAAAGTTTACTCAAACTCTGATTTTTTTATGTATTCTATAGTAATTGGTAAAATTGTGTTTTTTTTAAATTGTGGCCCGTTTGTCCTGACAAATACTGTTGAATCAAGTTTGCCTTGCTCACATACACACACACGCACACACACACCTTTCCAGCTGTGCACAAATCCCTACGGAGCTGAGAGTTTTGATTTGTGATGGCCACTCTGAAGTATTGCAAAGCCAGATTGTTACCAATGGGGTTATGCTTGGGGTTTTTTGTTCATTTGGGAGACATATTTATGTCAGAATAGTAACTTTCTGCTGAAAACTTGTCCAACAGTCCAGTCTGTTTTCTGCTCAGCCCAGAAAAGACACCTGACATTGTCTCTGGTTCAGAAGTGGCTTGACACAGAGAATGTGACATTTGTGTTGTCTGGGTTGAACTTCACTGGACTGTCCTCAAGGCTGCGGTTGTCTCTGTTGCTGGTGCATCTTTTTCTTACAAACTTCTTGTTAAATACATTTTCTGTGTTACAGTGAGGGGCCCAGTTCACAGAACTCTGAACCAGTTTTGCAGTGAACTTTTTCTGTCCTCTGTGAAGCTGTCCATGAGAGAGGCTTCTGGACACATCCAGTCAGCAGTCTTCCTTGACTCTTTGCCGCATGTTCTAATTTTCTGAAACCCTGAATGTTGGGTTTTCATTATCTGTAACACAAAATCTTCAAAATTACAAGAAACAAGGCTTAGAATAGTTCTCTCTATACGTGACGATTCTAGAATATGTATGAGTTTCACCTTTTTTAGATGACTGGCAAGAAATATGTCCTATTCTGCATTTTTGAGCCACACTAATAGTGTTTTCTTAAGTAGATGGCGATGTGAAAAGCAAAGTGCACCTGTCTCTATTTTTCTGGTAGCCAGGTATTTGACCAACACAGACCGGCGTCAATACTATCCCCCAAAATAGCTCGCAGTGAGCGATGCTCTGCAATTATGAGTGAGTCAAATGTTGATCAGTTGAAATAGGGAATTGATCTGCCGAGAGAAAAGCCTCATCAAGTTTTTATGTCATTTTAAGCATGGTCGCTTTGTGCCAGAATGATTTCGCCGTAGGAAATATGAATGGTGTAACAGCTCGACTGCTTGCCCGTAGTGAAGCAATTAGACTTAATACGGGCCATCTCAATAGGACATCATGATGTCTATTTAGTTGACAACTCTCTTTTAAAACATTGTTAAATGCTCAAAGGGAGTCTCAGAAGTAGATCTACATTACCACCAGGTTTTTATTTTTTATTTTTTTTTATAAAAGACTGGTTTCTCTCAGGCTTAAGTTAACAAAAATAATGACAGAACATTTACTGTAAAAAATAAATAAATAGAAAATAGTCACTGAAAAATAACATGTCCCTTCAGCTGGTCTGTTCAAGCAGAGCTTATACATACCTGCAACAGAAATCTGATCCAAATGCCTTTAGTTTTGTTTCTCTAAGCATTATAAATAAAACATTTAAAAATGGAGAGTTACAAATATTTTTCTCTAATACTGATAAAGTAGCTGCAGGAGAGTAATGAACATAAACCACGTTACAAATGGCACATTTGTTTCCCTAATACATTTCTCTTTGGATTAGTTGCTGCAAAACACGTTACCAAACAATAAGAGCTGTAGTCATTTCTCCGTCTGTCTTTGCATGAGAAAGAATTTTGGACTTCCATCCTGAAAGCAGCAAGAGATGCTCTGACAAGCAGAGCTGAAATCAATGGATGCTCTTATTTACGAAGCCTTAGCAGCAGAAGATGATAAAATGGAATTTATTGACATTATCCTGGAGGCTTTTGAGAAACTCTACTACTGCTTTAATCTTCTTATGGACTTCTGAGAATATGTGCCTGCTTCTTCTTCTTCTGAGGGACAGTAAGAAATCATCAGGGCATGTACTACGGTTTAGATTCAAAATTGTCAGGCTGTCTTTCCCCATTTTGAGAAAAAGAAACCTCCGCGGATGTTGTTGATTCATGCCAGTTGGATGTGATGACTATGGAGGCTCTGAAGGGCAAGACATTTTCTAGCAATGACAAAAAAATGATAATTAAACTGACCTTATAACTTATTGGAAGATTTCGAAATAGTTCTCTTTTTAACCGAATCTGTCTGAGAGGCTTTTTTATTATTCATAAAAGTTAAACTTTTTTTTTTTTGGTGGCCCTGAAAATGAAGTAGAAAAAATAAATGTTTCAATTAATTAACTTATCAATTTTACCTTCTGTCTGATTTCCTAAAATGCTTTTTTAAAATAAATGTGCAGTCCTGAAAAGCAATTAAGAAATGTAACAAAGAAAAGGTTTATTTTTGTGTGTTATTTCAAGGACATCTCATGAAGTGAAACACTTCAGACATCTGAAATGGGATCAATTAAAAGAATGAAAAGTAAATAATAGAATGAAGCACTTGAAAATAATTGTTAATAAATAATATTTATTTATAACAAAATAAATATTACTTGTACCAGAAAGATCTGCTTACTAAAAATCTGAGATTAAGGTTAACAAATCTTACAGAGGCCCCTATGCTTAGTGCTGTGATAGTTTTCCTTGTACTTCTAAGCAAACAGTTTAGTCGACTTTACATAAAGTATGAAGGAAAGTGTAGAATAGAAATGTTCAGTTATCGTCTCTTGTTTTGATGCGTTAAACAAATAAAAACTACTTCCGTTTTTGTTATGACCTTGAGCCAGTCGTAACACACATATAACAGGATACTGTGAAGAATGCCATATTGTGGACGGACGTGAAGGGAGTCTTCATGTTGTCAGCGCAATAATGAAAACTTGAAAATTTCTGAAGAAATTTTAACGGGGCCTGCCAAAGTCTGCCTGTCGGCTGGAACCCAGCGTTCTGATGCTAAAAAATTAGCATCAATGCTAAAGAAAGCTACAATGTACTCAATAGCATGTGGAGAGTCACAAGCAGGTTGAGTAACATGGACTTCATTCAGTATGTATGAGCTAATAATTAGCCAAAATGCTAATGGTAGTCTAAATGCAATGTTTGCATGCAGGTTAGCAGGCTAGCATATTGTCTTACATTGACTTCTTCCATTCAGTGTGCTAAACATGGCTAATAAATAAACAAAATAGCTAAAATGCTTATTTTAGGGAAAAGGGCACTGCTAATGTGGACAGAAGCTATAGTAGCTACTGTCCACATTAGTAAACATTAGCACTGCTAATGTTTGTGCTAATGTTAATGCAGTGTCTTTATACTTCGTGGCAAGAAAGAAAAGTGCTCTTCTCTTAACACCAAATTAATTATTGTTTATAAAACGTAAGTTCATTTGAGATACGGCTTGTCTGCTTGGACACAAGAAATTTACAGTTGGTAAAATTTGCTAAAGTCAAGAATCGGCGGACACACATGTGTTACCGATTTCTTTGCCATACAAAGAAACCTGGAATGGAGTAGTGGAACGGAGTGGCAATGTGATCACAATGCACTGTAAGCTATGTAATGTGTTTTGAGGCAGTTGACCAAAATCCCGGACAATTTTGAAATTCCCCCCGGACATTTTTTTAGGTCTGAAAAGTAGGACATGTCCGGGAAAAAGAGGACGTCTGGTCACCCTATTCACCCTAAGTGATGGAAATTTTGGTCTTTTCCTCTTGCTTGTTGCTCCTATGTTTTGTGTACTGTTTTCTAGGTGAAATGAAAGCTACAAGCCAAAAACGCATGTTAAAATGACAGCACCACCTAGTGTCCTGGCCGTATAACTACAGGAGAGTCAACATGTCTTGGTGGTCTTCTGTTTACATGGAACTTTTCCCTAATCAACATTGAAAATACCATCAGTTTTCAGACCGCGGTCTCGTGCAAACGTAGCCTGAGCTTCCTTAGCCAGATGCGTGGCTTTCAGGCTCCAATAAACATCTAATATTAACAATTTAGACTTCCCAAACGATTCTGCTCTAAGCCTATCTCTACAAATGTTGTATCCTTTCATTTCACAACACTGCTTACAATATGTTACAAAACAGTGTGAAAGCTATTGACAAGCCAAATCTGTAGTCCAACTGATACTGTGTGCTAGCAACCGTTTCAGAAGACATTAAGCTGCCTTGTTTCATGGTAACGCAGACCCAGAGCTACAGTTTTACCAAGACTCTATTTTTTCCTCTGTAAATCTTTTTATGTTTGGTTTCTTCAAAGGGAAAAATAAAAATATCAAAAGGGCCCTGGCAAATTAGGAAATGCCATATGCTGATGGCTGATATTCAGCAGAAGCACATGGATGCTCTCATCTCACACAGGCATAATTTAAGAGTTAAACTCATTCGATGGATGGCTTATTGGGGTTTTCTCTTTTCTTGTGCTTTATTTCAATAATGCAGACTTTCTTTCTTATTCCCAGTCAAAACAGCCTAAGTGTGGTGCCGTCGCCACCTCGTCTCTTAAAGCTCTTCACTCAGTGACCTTTCACTCACAAGCAAGCCGGTTACAGCTTTTTGATTCCCAGTTTGTCGTGGCTTACGCTTGCTACCGTCTAAGCAAATCTTATCCGCTATTCTACTTCAATTTCCTTTCCCCTGCCTGCTTCAGTTCATCAATTTGAATCTACCCTCTTTGTGTCTCCACACTCTTTCCTGAAATGTGTGCATCCCTCAAGCATCTGCTCTTACTGTCCTCCACTTCTCTCCCCACTAAGTTGCTCACCTTGCCCTGCGCCCAAATGTCTTTGTCGCTTTCCATTTTCTACCCCATTTTCTTCTTTGCCCTTGAGTTTGAACATAGCATTTCAGGGACACAGAGAGGGTACATTATCTTCTGCCCAACCTCTCCTGAGACATCCCTTCTCTCTCTGCTTTCTTCTTCTGGAAACCGTCTTCTGTGTGGTCTCCCTGATGACCTGCCCTGTCACTTTGACGGCAGTGTAGGACAAAGTACTCTCCTGCTAATGAATAGGCCACAAAGCCAGAAGTCCTATTTAACAAAGGCTAAGCCACTGAAAGTCAAGGGTAGCTTTGCATCGCTGCTGAAATTGCAAGCAGAATCCATGTTGTTTTTGACTATGGGAAAATGTTTTTATTTTATTGTATTTTTCTGAATGTTGGATGGCGCTGCAGGCATTCAAAGGAAGTGGGTGAGAGGCATCTGAGTCAATTTAAAGTGGTCAGAAACCAACAATCAGTTAAAGTGCAATTACTTAAAATTATTATGATTTTTTAAAACTTATTTGATAAAACTTCACTAAATATTGCAAAGTCATTCTCACCAGCATAGGCTTTATATCAAATAAACTGGTGTTGAGGTGTGTGTAGATATGGAGCTCAAGGTTGAAGAAAATGTATCGAAAGGTAATTAAACTGCAGGAGAAATAAATATGAATATTATGGACTGCTTTATACTGGACTAAGTCTCTAATTTTGCTTGCCTGGCTTTGCACCAAGAAATTTACTGCAACACTTTTGGTTCTTCGATGCGAAAACACCAGAATGTAGCTTGTCTGCCGCTACGAGGATCTTAACAGGCATCTGAAACAACCAACAATTTTAATTTTCCACGCAAAACCAGAAAAAATGCACTGCACCTGGGGTTGCTGCACAGAGGTCAGTGTTGGTTACACACTCACCCATGAGACGGCTGGGAAGACCTTTCCAACATGTGCACACACCGATGAGAATATTACACTCCAGATCTAAGTAAACTAAGAGCGCGAGGAAGTTTAAGTTCTTCAGGCAACATTTTAAATACAAACTATGTTTGTCATGATGTCTGTGAGTCCCAGGAGGGGGAAGGGATGAAAAAAGTGTGAGCAGCAGGATTTTAGGATAGTCACAGTGAGACTGACAAAGAAGTTCAGGCTTCAATGTGATCGCCTTGGTTAGCATTGAAAACACACATTTTGGATTTTGGTGTGGATCATTGTTTTGGGGGCTGCGCAAAATTAAAATGTAAACATTGAAAGGCAGAGAGTGGTATGAAACGCTGGTTACAGAAAGTGCTTCGTCTGCCTCCTTTCCTCTAGAAGAAGGTAGAGAAACAGAGACTGAGGAAAAAGTACAGACATCAGAGTCTGTTTTTTTCCTGTTATTTTAAGGTTCAATAGACACATAAACGATTTTCAACTCTTTATATCGTTCTATTCTCATTATATCGGTGAAATCTTTTAATTGTTGGCCTTTTTAATTCTTTTGTTTTACTTACAGGCGGTCGGTTAAGGTGCAGTTTTTACCAGGATGGCGAATTTCTGTGCCTCGGGTTTCATGAGGGTTATATTTACTTTAAATGTATTTACAAAATCAAACAACATTTAAAAAAACCCAGATATGTTGTGTGTGTTTTTGTTTTATAGAACTACGGTATAATTCTCAAACCGGTGGGCCAAGTGAGCTGTGATTTATGCACACTCTTATCATGTTAGACATATGCTTTGGCTGCAGGACCTGGCAGGAAATCAGCTCCTCAGCCTTATCATGATTAGCTGTCCGCTGAGGTTTTACTGTGTCTTTAACAGACATTATTAAGTCTCTGCTGGTGACTTAATAATACTATAAATCCCACTGAGGAAAAGTGAAGCTGAAATCTGCACACTTTTAAAGCATCGGCCCTCCTGATACTTCTCATCAGGTGACGAGTGTCACAGAGACTTTCCATCCTCTTAACAGCCTTCCCAGGTGCAATTCGGTAATGTACTCAAACCCAGTCAAGTGAGTCTGTGAGCATTTTATTAGTCACTTTTAACGTCTTTGGAGGGAACGTGGTGTCAATTATGGCTTTTTGTTTTCTGCACTGAAGGCTGTATTATGTTTCTCTGTCAAACACGTCCTACTGATGAAATTAAAAGAACCAGATCTGGTATTTCATCCCGTTCACTTTCTCATATATCTCTACAGCAGACTTAGGTGCTTTCAGGCACAAGAGAGGAGAATGATATGGACGTTTTGGCAGACAAGAAACGATGAGTGGGGGGCTGAACAAAGCGCTAATCACGAGTACTACTCTGAAAATGTCAATGTGCTCAAGAAGCCTCTTTGTAAGTGTCTAAAGAGACAATACACGGGTATGAAAGGCAGACAGAAGTGGGCATGTGTCACGATATTTACCAGCCTGGGCTCCAACATGCACAGAGTGTGTCTGGTCATGTCAGACCAAATTGCTGTTGTTCAATCGTGGGAGAAACCTCAACACACCACTGTTACTCGGTTGAAGTTCTGGTGTTTTGATAGTGGGAGGCTCCCTGCAATTTACAAAGCGTCAGAATGACTACTGTTGTCGTGCAAAAGCAACAAGGAAGAAATGCTGAATCACATAGTTTTACAAACTATCCATTAGCCTCTGTAATCAACATCTTCCTCCTCCTATCATCCGACAATATGAGGAGATGCAACACAGTGACACTAACACCAAATGAGGCCACAGATGTTGACTCACCATATTAAGTGTTAATGACCCTCTCCACTCTGTGTGTGATCTTTCACAGGGGACCTGGCTTCAGATGATGAGCTGCTGGAAATCTCATCCATCTCCAGACAGAAAGCAGGGGTTTACGAATGCACGGCTGTCAATGACATCGACACAGACGTTCAGACTGTAGACATCACTGTCAACTGTGAGTCCAAATGCAGAATATCTGCTGCAAGTGTTTGCTCGCTCATTTCAGTTAGTCATCATGGATGCATTATTGAGTTATTTATGTATTAGATGATGTATTTGTGATGAGGATAGTGTAGCTCTACTAGATGAATACTTACCAATTATTTGACTTTATGTAGTAGTTAGGTTTGATCAACTGTTGAAATTTAATTGAATTGTATCTTCTGATACTTTCTTCTTAATTTTGCCACATAATCTTTAATGTGGCAAAATTATGGCTAAATCTGGGGTCACACTCAGAGGTCAAAGATGTCAGTGCATAGAACCACAGGTGGAAGTTTGAATGCTGGTGACGTTATTATTTGTTCACATTACTATGCCCTCTTATATCAATCTTATTTATGCGATACAGAAATAATTACTTTTTATGGTCCAAGTTATTGCGGTCAATAAAGAGAGTTCAGATCAGGCCTAAAAAAATCTGACCTGGCCCGAGTCCGATCCAACTTCACTTGTTGACTTTAGTTAAAGGGCTGAGTCCGAAGTGCACCCGACATATGATTTTAATTATGATTTCACTGCTTTTGCTTTCAGACCACCATTTGAGTAAGCAGCGTAAGAAAGAAAGAAGGAATGAAAGAAAGAAATGAAAGAAGTTAATTCAAACAAATTAAAATTTTGATTATTTCTACAGGTATAAATTGTGCAGCATTCGATAAAAAAATAGAATGATAGAATAGAGTAATACTCAAAAAACCCCGAAAGCCTGTTATTTAAGAATTACTCAAAGAACGAAAAAAGTGCAGACGAGAGAAGAAAAAGGCCGTTGAGCTTGGTAAAGCCTGACCAGAATGAGGTCAGTGATCAATACCAACGCGAATCCTTGACAAGACACTGGAGAAATATTCCTGCGGAGCGGTGGACAGAAGACAGCCTGTCACCGTTGTCAGTGTGGCAGCACTGAAGATACGGGTCCTCAACGAAGGCTTGATGTCGATACAGCCTGCATGATCCATGATTCCATATTGGACCTCCCAAAATAGTTTCATTGGAAATATGAGCTGTTCGATAAATGCAAAAGGAACAAATGGTCACAAAATGCTCAATGTGACGAGTAACAGAACCGGAGAACCTTGAATACTAAGAAAGTAGAAGCAGCTTTATATGCTGACCCACCTTCAACTGTTTGCTTGACATTTTAATATAACAATTTTATAGTGGTCTTTTAATATTAATACATATACTGTATGTGTGAAAATGAAAGTGTCCATTCGGCATTAATTCACTGTCTTTTAACTCTGTTACTTTTTTATCGTGCAATAAACACACAAGTTTCTGTATTTTTTTGAATATCATCTGTTCTGGAGATGATATTCTGCAGCACAGATGTATTCCCCCACTGTTTTAGCCATTCCTTTATGGGATTGATCTTCAGTTTCTTATCAAAGTAATCTCTGAAAGCAGCTCCAGTCCACCTCTACTGTCCACCAAACAGAGCCAAAGTATTGACATTAGTAGCTGCCCTTTCTTTGACGGTGTTCTTTTTTTATAATCACTCAACTTTTCAGCGACACCTTTCGGTTTGTAGTTTGCTTTTGCTGCTCCATGTTCTCTGAAGATGTGGATTTATTTAATGTTACTTGTAGCTTGATTGTTGTTCCCATAGCTACAATCTGATGCTATGAGTTTAATCTTTATGTTTGAGCATGTTTCGTTCACCAGATGCATGTCAGCAATTAAGCTTTAAAGCTTGGGCAATTAATCTTGTCCCCACTCCTCTGGTTGTGATGTCTTTAACAGGAAGAGGGGCCCCAAAACCATATTCTGCTTAAGGCCCCAGAAAACCTTGGGGTGGCCTTGCATGACAAGCTAGAGCCACGGCACTGCACATCTCAGTGCTGGATGTGAGACAAAAACAAACACATAATTTATGTGGCTCTAGCAGAGACGAGGCTTTCCTGTTTCGTCACTGTTGAGTTTTTAATAAGCGCCACGAAAACTATTTGTTTCTTAGGCTGAGATTTATGGGACGAGTTTTCCTGTTCTCCGCGTTCACGGTCAACCGGCTGGCCCTGCAGCACTCGTTCATGTCTTTGCAGGTCCACTTGCACCGAGATCTGCCTGACTGGAGCAAAGGGAGAGGTAGAGGAGGCGTGTGATATGTGGCGTAGTTTGAGGCATTGTGCCGCTGCTGCAAAACAACGGCGTGCTGCTTGACTCCAGAGTGAGCGTGACAGCTCCTCTATGGGATGAAGCACCAGCCCATCAGGGAAATCTCCAGTCATATGCCAGTCCACCGCTGGGTATCAGGCTTCATGTGGACGAGATTCCAACAAAGAATGTCAGTTGCCAAAGCACCAACACAGATGACAATAACAAAATGAGCACAATTAAAACAGTTGTCTTGTTTTTACTGGTTATGAACAGGCTAGCAGTAGCGCTGAATTAGAGTTAGCCACAACATGAAGGTGAAAAATAACTCAAGCTAGCTTTGGAACAACAACACAGTTTGATAAAGTTTTATCAGTCAACAAAAAGGTTGACTGATATAAACTGCTGAAATAACACACTGCTCTTTATTTACTACCTAATGCACAAAGATAGGGTTAGCCATGTGTTACAGTTTTCTACTACAGGAAGCTTGAATTAGCAGGCTAAGACACTCTTTCCATTGTTGACATTCTAACAGAAATGTTGACAGAAAGACAATTTACAACATAAAAACTTAAGCCTTAATTCTTATAAATGTTGTAGCACCACCTAGCGATAGCACAGCAACAAAATAGCAGAAAAATTAAAAATTCTTAATGGAGGCAAAAATATGTCTGTTCTAAACCTTCTGACAAATGTGCTGATAGATGAAGAACCAAGATAAAGGACGAAAACCAAACACTTAAAACTGAAGCTTTATTTTCAGTTTTTTCTTTTTTATAATCATCCTTGTGAGTGCTTTACAGACATGTTTGTATCAACATTTATTTAAAAAAGATGCTGCATATCTTTGATGTAATCTTATGGACAACTCTGAACATCCTCTTTATGAGACTGCTTTGCAACCAGAGTCTTCAGTCAGAGGCTTCTTCAGACTTGCTGCAATACAGACTTCTGCATGAGTACCTTGGATATTATGTGTCTAAGCAACATTTAATATCCGTTTTAGATTCGTAAAGTCATTTAATTTTAAATAAACCATACACCCAGGCCACATGTGCAAAGAGATATATCTATCTAGTGTTATGCGCTTTGAATTTTTATCAACTTTCTTGACAATTAATTTTGAAAATAATTCAACATCCTCCAAAGACATAAATGATATTTGAAGATTCCCTTTTCTATTGTTGAAATGCGTCATGTACAAACCCCAAAAAGGGTTCAAACATTTCATATTTGTACAGGAGACTCCAAACAGTTAACCTAAATATAATTCCTATCAAACAATCTGTTAAATCCCACAAAGATATGCCATGAGTTCTCTTTGCTTTGAAGACAATTCTTACTTTTGCGTCCCATTAAACTCTGGTGGCACTGCTATATTTTTGATCCCAACTGTACTGACATTTAAAACCTTTTCCTGCTGAAGACTGATTTATTATCTGGTTCATTTTGTGTTGTTTTCAACTCAGCGCTTTTTGTTTTATGTTCCACAGTCCAGGTGCTTAAAACAACTGAGACAGATAAGCTCAGACTTCGGACTTTTCTACCTGCTGCAGATATAGAAAAAGGTCACTTGTGTGTTATTTCATCTAGACTTGATTATTGCGGCACTTCATTCTGGGATAAGTAGGTGAAATATCCAGACTGTGGCTTGTACAAATTCCCACTGTTGAGCTTTTAAAATAGACGCAAAAACATTACGTTTGTCCAATTCATCCTGTTCTTCAAAGTCTGGCTTAAAACTCACTTTATAGATCTATTTATTCTCTTTATATTGCCATGTTCGGCTCTAATCTTCTGACCCACATGCAGACTCAACAAGTCCAAGTAAGATGAAGGGAATTTATTAACAAAAGATCGGATAACAAAGACAGGTCCACGTAGCGTCTCGGGATTTGACAGCTATGCGCGAACAGCGGCACCTGAAACAGAGCGGTGTTACTGGTGGTCTGGGGTGAGTGCTCCTTAAGCAAATAGAAGCGGCTTACTTGTATGGCGGTTCAGGTGAACCGTAGGGGGAAGGTTGTCCTGGATCCCGTGGGGAGTTTTGGTGGGGATAAGTGGGCCGAAGGTCCAGATAGAATCTAATGATGACTGGGAATGGGCGGAGCAGGCAGGCAGGTTCCTTGCAGGAAAGAGACTCGGTAGGAGGAAACAGAGGGATCACTCCAATTGGAAATCTCCTTGATGAAACCTGGACAGAGCAACACAAGGCTGAGAGACTAAGATAACAAGCTCAAAGACTAAACATCAGCTAAACTAGCAGACAACGAGAGAGCCTGAGAGAGACTACCGGTAGCGTTAATCCTCCAGCAGTGGTTGACGGATCTGCATCTCCTTTGTTTCCACACCCTGATGAGGCTGATGATCTCCACGTGCGTCGACTGCCCTGGCTCCTCACCAAGATCCTCGCTAGAGAAGATGCGTTACTCTCTCACTCACACACACACACACACACACACACAGGATCCTGACACCACCCCCCCACTAAAGACCGCCTCCTGGCGGTCGGGACAAGGACGACCCATGCGAAGCCTCAAAGTCCCGAATGAGATCAGGGTCGAGGATGAACGAACGGGGAACCCAAGACCGTTCCTCAGGCCCATAACCACGCCAGTCCACTAAATACTGGAATCCTCTACCCCGACGACGAACAGCCAGGATCTTAGTGACGTCATAGGCAGGGTGGCCATCGATATCCCGGGCGGGCGGCGGGGGTCCGGAAGGGGGACAAAGAGGACTAGAACGGACAGGCTTAAGGAGGGAGACATGAAAAACAGGATGAATCTTCAATCCCTCAGGCAGTTTGAGGCGCACGGCTAAAGGACTGAGAACAGAGGTTATTTTAAAAGGACCAATAAATCGAGGGGACAGTTTGCGATTTGATGATTTGAGATTGATATCACGTGTGGAAAGCCAAACCTCCTGTCCAGGTGAGAATGAAGGGGCAGGGGTTCTCTTACGATCTGCCAATCTGCGATTCACCTCGGCCGTCCGGTTGAGGGCAGCATTAGTAAGGGCCCAGATGTGTCTGCAACGGCGGAGGTGATGGCGGACAGAGGTGACTGATGCTTGTTGTTCATCCGACGGAAACAGAGGAGGCTGATAACCAAGAGACGACTCAAAAGGAGAAAGACCAGTAGCAGTTGAAGTGTGACTGTTGTGGGCGTACTCCACCCAAGGTAAGTGTACACTCCAGGAGGAAGGGTGCGAAGAACAGAGACAACGAAGGGCGGCCTCAAGCTCCTGGTTCAGACGCTCAGTCTGACCATTAGTCTGGGGGTGAAACCCAGAACTAAGGGCAACCTTGGCTCCCAGGGCTGTCCCAAAACCCTTCCAAACTCTCGAAACAAACTGCGGACCTCTGTCAGAAAGAATTTCAGCGGGAATGCCATGCAGGCGAAACACATGTTTGGTCAGGAGCTGAGCAGTCTGCATGGCGGTGGGGAGTTTTCGTAAGGGAACCAGGTGGCAGGCCTTAGAGAAACGGTCTACGACAGTTAGGATGGTGGTGAAGCCTTTTGAAGGTGGTAACCCAGTAAATCGAGAGCTATATGTGACCAGGGACGTTTGGGAACAGGAAGTGGGTGAAGTAACCCACTAGGAGGTTGATTCCGAGTCTTATTACGAGCACAAACTGAACAGGCCAGCACGTAGTCCTTTACATCTCTAAATAAAGATGGCCACCAAAAGTTCCGTCTGATCAGGGTGACAGTTCTATTAATGCCAGGATGACACGAAAACTTTGCTGTGTGAGCCCAATGAATAAGACGAGCTCTGACTGAAGAGGGACGCATAAACGGTTGGGTGGTTTATTAACAGGACCAGGTTCGGTCTGTTGAGCTGCCAGCACCTGGTCCTTAATCTCCCAAGAAAGGGCTCCAACTACACACGATGGTGGAATGATGGTGGCAGCTGGTGCGTCATGATCTGAGGAGAAGAGTCTAGAAAGTGCGTCTGGCTTGGTGTTTCTGGAACCTGGCCTGTATGAGATAGTAAAGTTGAACCTGGAGAAAAAGAGAGACCAGCGGGACTGTCTGGGGTTCAACCTCTTAGCTTGCTGAAGGTAAGCAAGGTTCTTGTGGTCAGTCCAGACAACAATGGGATGCTCAGCCCCCTCTAACCAGTGACGCCACTCATCAAAAGCCATCTTCATGGCCAAAAGTTCCCTATCTCCTACATCGTAGTTTCTTTCTGCTGATGATAGACGACGGGAGAAGAACGCACAGGGGTGTAATCTGTTGTCACTGGAAGAAACTTGTGACAGAACTGCCCCCACTCCAGAATCGGAGGCATCCACCTCGACAACAAACTGCTTCAGGGGGTCAGGCTGCATGAGGATGGGCGCAGCAGCAAACCTCCTCTTCAGTTCTAAGAAACTTTGTTCTGCTGTAGGTGACCAACTAAAACTAGCCTTGGTGGATGTCAGGCTGGTGAGAGGTAGGACAGTCTGACTATAGTTCTTAATGAACGGTCTGTAGAAATTGGCAAACCCCAGAAAACGTTGAAGTTGTTTACGAGATGTTGGGGTTGGCCAGTCCAAGACCGCCTGAACCTTAGCCGGGTCCGTCTTCACCTGCCCGCTGCTCAAAACATAACCCAGGAATGTCACTGACGACGCATGGAACTCGCATTTCTCAGCCTTCACGAACAGCTGGTTCTCCAAAAGACGCTGAAGAACCAGACGAACATGCTCCCTATGTTCCTCTAAGGATCTCGAAAAAATAAGGATGTCATCAAGATAGACAAAAACAAACTGATTAAGATAATCCCTAAGGACATCATTAACTAGCGACTGGAACACTGCTGGTGCATTCATGAGACCAAAGGGCATAACCAAATATTCAAAATGGCGAGTGGTGTCCTAGCGCGTTTTCCACTCGTCTCCCTCTCGCATTCTGATTAAATGGTAAGCATTACGGAGATCAAGCTTGGTGAATATGGTGGCCCCCTGAACGAGTTCCAAAGCTGAAGCGAGTAATGGTAGTGGGTATTTATTCTTAACAGTGATTTGGTTTAACGCCCTGTAATCGATACAAGGTCTGAGTGTTCCATCCTTCTTACCGACGAAGAAGAAGCCGGCTCCAACGGGTGAGGTAGAAGAACGGATTATGCCAGCTGCCAGGGATTCACTGATGTACTTCTCCATGCTCTCTCTTTCGGGTTTGGATATGCTGTACAGACGGCTGGTGGGCAGAGGTGCTCCTGGAAGGAGGTCAATAGGACAATCGTATGGACGATGAGGAGGGAGAGAGAGAGCTCTGGACTTACTGAAAACCATGTGGAGGTTATGGTATTCGGATGGCACGTTGGCCAAGTCGACTGGGGAGGGTTCATCCTCTGGATGAGAAACTGCTGGGGGAAGAGCAGATTGCAGACATGATGATAAACAGTGTTTGCTCCAAGACTCCACCCGACTGCTCCTCCAGTCAAGGTGAGGATTATGGCAGTTGAGCCATGGATAGCCTAGAACCACTGGCGACTGAGGTGAGGGAAAAACAAAAAAGGTTATCATCTCCCGATGATTTCCCGACACTAAAAGTTCGATGGGAATAGTGCGATGAGTTATAACTGGTAAAGCCTTACCATCCAGAGCCGAGACCAAAACTGGAGTAGGAAGGGAACTGTGGGTATGTGGAGTTGATTAACCAGATCGTTATCCATGAGGTTCTGTTCACATCCAGAATCAACTAAAACAAATGTCTGGAAGGACTGGTTACAAGTTATCAATGAACATGGTAAGGTAAAACGGGAATTCTTCTTAGAGCTGCCCACCACTCCTCCCGTAGCTAATGGTGAGCCTTGTCTTTTGGCAGATTCTTACAGTTGGCGACATAATGTCCTGTCTGACCACAATAAAGACAGGCTCCAGATCTCAAACGACGCTGTCGTTCCTCAGGGGTGAGTCTGGTTCTACCTATCTGCATAGGTTCCTCAGGGCTCAGATCTGTAGAGAATGTATTGGATTCAGCCATGTTAGAACAGAAATGCAGATCCTTCTTGGATCGGGTTCTGTCCCGGATCCTATTATCTATCCTAATAGCTAGTGTAATGAGATCCTCCAATGATCCTGGTTCATCTCGATAAGCCAATTCGTCCTTTATATTGTCATTCAGAGCCTGCAGAAAGGCTCCCTTTAATGCCTCCGTGTTCCAGCCGGAAGAAGCGGCCAAAGTTCTAAAATCAATAGCGAAATCTGCCACAGCCTGGCCACCCTGCCTTAACTTCCAAAGCTTGCGGGTAATCTCTGAACGAGACTCAGTATAACCAAAGGTTTGCTTAAACGAAGACAAAAACGAATCATAAGTGCCCTGAAACAATGTTTGCTGTCCCATCTTAGCCTCCGCCCACTTAAGCGCTCTTCCCCTTAACAACCCAATTACGTAGGAGATCTTTGCTGCATCTGTCTGGAAACCCTGGGGTGAAAAGGAAAAAACTAAAGAGCACTGTAACAAAAAACCTCCACATTTACCTATTTCTCCTGCGTAGGGCTCCGGAGTAGGTGGCGAGACCTCTTTGAATCGTACGGGGAGGGGAGATGTCTGCGCCGGTGAGGCGGATGCGCTGGCAAGGGCAGGAGGCGGGACTGCAGCCGGTGGCGGAACTGCGGGAGAAGGGCCTGCAGAAACCGGTCGTTGGGAAAAGTCCTTGAGAATCTGGGAAAACTGGTCTAAGCGCTGGTTAGTGTTAACCTGTTGCTCATATAAGGACTTGAGCATGGAATCATGACGGACGAGCACAGCATGATCCAGATTGGGATCCTGAGTTGGTTCTGCTGGGTCTGATTGGCTGGAGGATTCTGCCATGTTCGGCTCTAATCTTCTGACCCACATGCAGACTCAACAAGTCCAAGTAAGAAGAAGGGAATTTATTAACAAATGATCGGATAACAAAGACAGGTCCACGTAGCGTCTCGGGATTTGACAGCTATGCGCGAACAGCGGCACCTGAAACAGAGCGGTGTTACTGGTGGTCTGGGGCAGTGACGTGCGGTCAGGGGAGGCAGGTGAGGCAGTGCCTCACCAGCCATCATGGAAAGAAAGAAAATATATAATCATAAAGTAATTTAAATTGTTATATTCATCCGGTGGTTTGTACTAAAAAATATTTATTTTTCATGTAGCTTCACCAATTTCGATTTTTATTTGTTCAAAATCGCTGAATTTTCTTATTTTCCCATTCAAATGCTTGGAAGCGATGCCGGTGAGGCAGCAGCGAGCTCTGCCTCACCTTGGATTGCGCAACCCCTGGCTCTGCGCTGGCTGCTAAGCGGAGAGAGCATGTTGCTGTACGGCGTCAATAAAATGGTTTAAACAAATTTAATATGTGAACTTATTTCCAATAATTTAGCTTATGTATATAATGTACAGTGCTTTTTGTCACCAACTGTGTTTGTGTAACGTGTTTCGTGTAATGAGCGATTATAAACGGCAGAGAACAGGTTCGAGGTGAGGCAGGCAGTTCTCTTGCCTCATGGCAGAGCGCTCAAGATCCCAGGCGTTCGTCTTGTTCACTCCTCAACTGCCGAGTAAGTGACAGCGAGCTAGGCTAAAGCGATTCGGGAAGCAAGTCAAGTGCAGCGATAGATTATAATAGAGATAGTGATTTTTTAGGTAAGGTAAGACAGTAATAACATTTATTTTGTTTTGTTTTTTAAGGAAATGTGTGTTTTGTGAGCTACAGTTTGTATGTGTAAGGATGCAGAAGTGAAACATAACTTCTGCATCCTGTAAACTGCTGTCAATCTATGCATCTATTTGCAAATCTGATTCAGATGACGTCAGTGCCTCACCAGCTATGAACCTCACCGCACGTTACTGGTCTGGGGTGAGTGCTCCTTAAGCAAATAGAAGCGGCTTACTTGTATGGCGGTTCAGGTGAACCGTAGGGGGAAGGTTGTCCTGGATCCCGTGGGGAGTTTTGGTGGGGATAAGTGGGCCGAAGGTCCAGATAGAATCTAATGATGACTGGGAATGGGCGGAGCAGGCAGGCAGGTTCCTTGCAGGAAAGAGACTCGGTAGGAGGAAACAGAGGGATCACTCCAATTGGAAATCTCCTTGATGAAACCTGGACAGAGCAACACAAGGCTGAGAGACTAAGATAACAAGCTCAAAGACTAAACATCAGCTAAACTAGCAGACAACGAGAGAGAGCCTGAGAGAGACTACCGGTAGCGTTAATCCTCCAGCAGTGGTTGACGGATCTGCATCTCCTTTGTTTCCACACCCTGATGAGGCTGATGATCTCCACGTGCGTCGACTGCCCTGGCTCCTCACCAAGATCCTCGCTAGAGAAGATGCGTTACTCTCTCACTCTCACACACACACACACACACACACACACACAGGATCCTGACATATATATTCAATATATATTAAATATTCAATCTTTTCAACCTTTTACGAGACTTACTGAATCTTGGCATCTTGTGAAGATTTGTTTCTGTGGTCAGATGAGCCTAAAACTGGTTTACAGGTATTTTGAAGGATCTGAGTTTATGTCAAGGAGATTTTCTTTCTAAATTGTATGTACTTGAACTAAAGGTTGAAATGCTCGAAACCCGTACTGCAATAAACAGTTAATCAGAAACTTTTTGGAACTTTTTTTCCGACGTACCACTAAATTTAAGGATATCCGTGTTATCCAGATTACAGAGATGGGAAAACGGCTACTTCTGTGTCCCGATAAGGTGAACTTTGTGCTGCCTTGCGCTTGCCAAAATGGCTCTTCTATCTTCTGCCATCTCCTTGCAGATCCTCCGAGCGTGTCAGAGGGCAGAGATGCTGGAGTGACACTGGGCCAGAGAGGAGTGCTGGAGTGTGAGGCTGACGCAGTGCCAGAGGCAGATTTCGAGTGGTATAAAGACAACAGAAGGTAATCACATTGGGACTTACAATTTTTCCATCTCAGGACATGGAAGTATGAAGAGAAGAATTATTTTTTATAATAGAATTATTTTTGTTAGGCAGTTTTAATCAGTTGTCTTGATTAGAAATCCACTGCCACACTTACAAATGATAGAACTTGGATTCCAAGTTCAATAACAAATGTTTTATTATTATTATTAATATTATTATTTTTTATAGAGTATTTATCTGCTGACGTTCTTTCTCTTTCCAGGATCTTTAATGGCTTTGATGGCATGGAGATCATCAACCTGGGATCCCTGTCAAAGCTGACCTTTCATAACGTGTCTGATGGTGATTACGGGAACTACACATGTGTTGCCATCAACAAACTTGGCAGTTCAAACACAAACTTCCTTTTGTATGGTAAGTATTTGTAGAAATAGTCGCATTTAATTGTGTTGAAAAACCAGTTCAGGCTCCTATGCGATACGGTCGAACTGTTTTCAGCAGTCATGTTAGGCAACCGAGCATGGTTTAGTGGACAGTGACGGACATTATTACAATATCCTTGAACTGTGCTGTAATTTAGTTAGATTTTTTTTGGCCTTGACAGTTTTTATGAACATTCTTAGAAAGAACAGATGGAATCCATCTGCCTATTAAGATGGTTCATCAGGTTTGAGAGGGGAGAACTAAAAAGTGGAGCTGGAAGATGCTGCAGAGTTGCTGAATGTGTTCTTTAAAGGAGTCAGCCCCAGGCTCCCTGCTGGGATCATCCCACACTCTACCAGCCTCAGCACCTCCTCGCAATATTTTGTTCAAATTCTTCAAAATTTAAAATACTTTTAAAGAGACTAGGAGGATCTGATTACAATTCCCTAAAACTTATAACTTGATTTTTTTCTTTCTTACATTTTGCGAAAAGGACAGTTTACCAGCAAGTCTTAATATGAGGTTTTGTCTTGCAAATATCAAAATGGAAATGTGAAAACACAAATTTTATTTTCACCATAAGAGAGAAAATATAATTTAATGTTTCTTTTCAAACAGAAAAGTTTTGTTTTGTCTTTCTAGAACTATTATACTAATTTACTTAAGCACCAAAGCAGTAGTTAGGATAGTGCTTGTTATTTACAATGGAAGTTATTTAAATTAATCAAAGTAACACATTATATGTGTTGGTAACCCATCACTTACAGTGCCTTTCAAAAGTTTTCATAGCCTTTTAACTTTTTCACATTTTGTTTTCACATTTTTGTAATATCAAACATCAGTGTATTTTATGTGCTTGTCTACCATGCTTGGCGTTAATTATTTGCAAAAAAAAAAGGTTAATTTTAGTCTGATTTGAAGGTGAGGCGTTTTTGAAATAAATTTTTAAGACCCATCCCAGCTCAACAACAATGGCTTGAGTTTCTGAAATTCCTGCTAACACTTTTTTTATTTTAAGGGATCCACAATTGTTTGTAACAATAGACTTTATCTGAGAAATATTTATTTTACATGTGAAAACAATACCATGAGAATACCGTAGGCTGTTTGGTTTTTGTAAATGAAGATAAATATTGTTCGGTAACACTTGTTTAAGGTCTTGTCTTCGGTCTGGTGTCGGGTCTGTAATTTCACATTCAGTATCGGTGGAGTGGCAATAGCTATGTTATAATTTCAAAGAGCTTCCAGCATTGCCTCTCTCTCCCAGCGTATTTCGCCTGCTAGCTGCAGTGTTTAGATGCTTTGTGGCTGAAAACGATCAACATGGCATGTGGTTTTAGCTTAGAAGGCTAACAACCACCTGTTAGATCCTTCATTAGTTTAGCTCATGCAAATAACTCAGTCTTCTGGAGAGAAATGTTGTGCTCCCAACATTTCATTTACAGCCAACAGCGGCACAGTGTAGAATTGTTTTAATATGCAACAGTCAAACGGAACATCATTAAAAACAACTCGGGTAAATTTAACATTCCTGCATAGATTCCCGTACAGAACGGACCCAGACTGCCTCATGAACCCAGCATGGTAAAAAAAAAAAAAGGGTAACTTCCACAGGCAAAAAATATAATGAAAGATATAACATTTTTGAAGTAATTGCAAGTTTTTATGTGTGACAAACAGCACTTTTTTAGTTAATGGACAACTTACAACATATTTAGGCCAAGTTGTTCAACTAATTGTGGATCCCTTTAAGGTGAACAAAATGCCAAGGAGAATCAATATGCTGATATGTTCCCATCGGTAACTTGGCCTTCTAGCATTGGCAGTTTTTTATCTTGAACCCCTGAGGATATAACGGTGCAGGCAGAATGTAAAAAAGAAAACTCTCACAGGCTTACTTCTCAGGCTTTTTTTCAAGTATCCTCAATGATATGTTGCTGTTCTGTTTACAACTTGTGTCTCTGTTGCACTTGTTTCCCTAATGTAGTGGTAATTGAACCCACTAGCTCGACACTACTGCAAGGTTAGTAATCCACACCAGCGTGTATTTCAGCAATGTTCTGAAAGCATTATCTGCATGCCGGTAACCCACTGAATACTGTCATTTTCACAGTTATACTCAGTTCGCTTTTTGTTATCGTATTTGACGAGCAGAAAGAAATAATCTCTTGGCTCTTTCGGTCCTTCATCACTCCTGCCTTTTTCATTAAACGAGATAGATGTTTTAATGATCGTGGGACGGGTCTAAATCACGATGAGGATAAATGTCAAAGCAAACTGCCGTCAGTGTATAATGTGACTGATTGTGAAAATGGCAAATGCGAGCTCCGTTTCTTAATCATCTTTCATCTCTCTCCTTTTCACACCTAACTGGCCCTGTGTGACATTGGCTTCATTTTAATTTTTGCATGCTGCCATTGTAAGTATTCATCATCTTTTACTATTTATAATGTCCTTGACTGAACCTGTATGCCTGTACAGCTGACTGTGTGCAGCATTCTGCAAATATAGACAGATTTGTAGATGCTGATACTGTTTATTTAATCTAATCAACCATCTTTTATACACCTCAGTTGTAAAAGTCTACACATTGTCCTAGAAGCGATTACCATGTGCTGCTGAAACATAGAGAAACACCTCACTTACTACATGAAATGACTGCTAGTTGAAAAGTCTCGTAAGCAAAGCCACTTCATTAATACAGCAGAAGTGTATTAATGGCTTTTCTTTTAAATACAAGTGAATGTAATTATTCTAATAAGCCATATGCAGGATTAGAGATAATCCACTGTAGCAGAGCAACTGGAAAGAGACCCCAAAGGATACTGAGGAATAGTGAAAATTCAGAGGAAACGATTAGCCGCTGCATCAAAAGCTTCAAAGTACAAAGTTAAAATTTGGCCTCAGTCGAAACACATTGATTGTTTGGCTCTTTTTTTTTGTTTTTGGTTTTTTTAGGCTGACCTAATTTATCAAAAGAAAAAAAAATAGATGAAAAGAAGTTTTTTTTCTAATTGCAAAGTAACAGCCACGTCGTAAAAGGTACGCAACATTGATTTTGATGTCTAAATTGATTTGCAAAAATGCTAATAAATACATAAAAATTATACAATTTGCTTAACTTTAATCTAAAAATAATACCCAATGTTATTCAGTCAGCTCTGGCTTGGCAGATTATCTATGCTTGCTGTGTGTGCAGAGAAAGTGAGACACAAAAAATACCTACCAGTATTTATTTTGCTTTGAAGGTATTGCAAAGATAAAATTAAATAAAATAAAAATGATAAAAATAGATGAAGTTCATTTTGAATTCAAAATACTTTATTAATCCCAGAGAGTAATTCAACTTTCTAACTCATACAGTTTTCTTTAAAAATTGCTGTTAATGCTGATGGTTGTGGGCATTAGCAAGTAAATAATAAGAAATGATGTCATGTTGAGGCCTTGAGAGCTTCTTGTGTATCACCATTGTAATCTGTGATTGCATTGTTTTGGTGTGGAGTGCTCAGATAGTTGCTATATGAACAGATTTTATGGCATGGCACTTCACTTTCAACAACAGAGCGGTGATGAAGTATCTTGCATTTGCTGTCTGATTGAAAGAGTTGTATTTATTGTGATTATACATTTATACATTCATAATAGGCACATAGAGGTTGGCTGTGGTCTGTGGTTTAACAAGCTGCCCAGACATTTTGTTGTTCAGAGGAGACATAACATATTTTTTCCTCTTGATTTCAGTAGAAGCTTTGAAGCATCTGGATGATGGCTTGACTGAGAGAAACATTAATGTTGTCAGTTAGAAGACCTTCCAGTTCGGCGCAGGCTTTCAAGACAAACTCTGGGATGTTTGGAGGACCTGCTGCTTCCTGGGGATCTTGTTTAAAGCCCTCTGTGCGTCAGCTGTGCTGATGATGAAAGTCGACACATCATGTGATGTGGGAGGTGCCAGGTTTCCAGCAGTTAAATTAAATGCGCGCAAGCTTGCCAAAAAGTCGTTGACCCTGCCTCCAAGAGGAAAATTCCTGCCCTCAGGAACGGGAAAGGGGTTTATAACTTGTTAGTGTTTGGATTCCCTGTCACCTTTGTTTGGCGTCCCCTCTGCTGCAGATGTGCCCCTGCATCTTGATCTCTTTTGAGTTGTTCAGCAGGGAGCCATCTTGTCCCCTGTCCGCCCCACTGACTGCAAATGCGGCTCCTTCACTCGCATTTTTTTATCATGTAAAAATGACTAGATTTTAAACTGTTTGTTCTTGCAGGTATCAGTACTTTTATGTATGATGGATTTTGAGGTCTTCAGAAATGTTCAATTTTCTAAATACCAATTAGTGGAAGGTCGACTGCTGAATATAAGCAGAGTCCAACATTATGACAGAGGTTCAACAGAAAAAGATAGGAAAACAATTTCCCTGTCACCTGAGTTTACACTTAACCTAAATAACATAATGTATTCTATCTAATCACTTTCTGTTTAAAGCATATTGTTACAACGCCACACAGTATCCTTCATTCCCTGATAATGTTCAGATTTGTTTTCAGCAGACAGAAGCTTCATCTAACAATTCACCCACCAGTAGTTTTAGCACTGTGGAAGAAGCAATGACTGCCTGTGAAACTTACTCTAACATTTTATTTTCCTGTTTTCTTCCTTCCTGTCAGGACCGAGAGCAGTTCAGGACGGCAGTGGCGGTGTGAAGACAGCGCACTTTCACACCTGTCTCCTCTTCATAGCATTTTTGCCCTTCCTGCTACGCTTTTGAAGAGAATTGGATTTGAAAACAATTGGTTTGTTTGCAAGCGTGCACGGGTGAGTGGGTGCGTGCGTGCGTGCGTGTGTAGGTGTGTGTGTGTGTGTGTGCATTTTGTTCCTCCCACAGAAACATAAACTGATGCACAATGAAGTATCTTGTGAAGCACTGATTTTGACCTTCTTAAGTTTTGGTTGTCTTTCTTTCCTCTTTCAACTGAAGATTTTCAATATTTTTGTCTAAATTATATTAAAAAACAATGTGTTACTTCCTTTGACATTTAAAAAAGTAACCTGTTATTTAAATGTCTTTATCTTATTGCAATGGTTCTTTTATTTTTAATCACATTGAATATTAATCTCAGCTGCAGCAAAATGCAAATTTTCAGCTAGTATGAGAGGTGAATGCTAAATACCTCAAAGTCAAAGTGAGAGAGTGGAGCAGGAGCAATGGAGGTTACATGAAGACATTATCATTTTTGTAATGTATATTATTATCATTCACTCTGCTTTGGAAGCAGAACTGTTTTTGACTTTAAAATATTGTTTTTTTCTTCTCAGCGTTGTAATATTATTATAATATATTGAAGTTGTGTAATGCTAACTTTATTTTAATTTTCCAAGCCTATTTAGTCCTGAATATGTTGAGAACAGAAGAGATAAAAATTGTAATTATTTACAAATATATCAGATTATCTGTCTTTGTTGTCTATGTTTTTTTTCCTTTTCCAATATAACCTGTACACAAAAGTGTTAAGTATATTCATAATAGTATTAAGTATTTAGAAATGGTGACAGAGTATTATTTCATTTTTGTAAATTTATGAATGCTTCTTGTTTTACCTCATGCCATTTATACATAACATAATTATTTGGAAAAAAATAAATTAAATAAAGTGGACCTGCTCACGTTCATAAAAAAAGAAAAAAGATTTACTGGATTATTTATAATCTGTTATCATAAAGTACCATGTTGTAGTTTTTATATATATATATATAAAAAGAAAAGAAATACAAAATATGCTGGTTCCCCTTAATGATGTCCTGTGGCTGGATACAGAGCCCTGTGGAATTGATTGACATCATGCTTTTCAACTGTATGCATTTGGTGAAATTCAAATAGTCCAACTATTTAAAAAGTTTTATGTCTTAATTTTATACTTTAAAAAAAAAATAAAATATATATATATATATATATATATATATATATATATATATATATATATATATATATATATATATATATATATATATATATATATTCTCATATAGGAAGCAGAGAATGTCCCAAGTTGAATTCTGTCAATCACAACAAGAAGTGGTTGCCACGATGCTGTCCTTGATTCTCTGGGCCCAAAGGAGTGACATGAAGGTCTCGTGCATGGAAAGTTTTTGATATTAAGATTAAGATTATATTTCTCAAAAACGTCAAGTCTGTCTCATGAATATTGGCTTGATAATGAGGCCCTGGGGTGAGTTCATGGTGCTGTCTGTATTTGAAAGTCTTATTTGGAAGGTGGAACAGAAGCAGTTCTGGAGAAATTATATATATATATATATATATATATATATATATATATATATATATATATATATATATATATATATATATATATGGCGGTGGCGCCCCTGCCTGTAGGCACCAAATAACGGGCTGTTTAACAGGTTTTATTGTTAAGACTGGATTGGACTGTCTGTAGTTTAAAATTTAAAATGCTTCTAATAATAAAACCTGAACAAGGTATTTCTACAGTGAACAGGTATTCTTTAAAATCTTCCTTTTAAATAAGCTAGTATAGATCAAAAGATGTATATTATATATTTTATTTTTGCACATAATCTGTCGCAGATAGTGAGATTTCACCTGTTTAGTTCTGCCTGTTTTGAGCAGGCAGGAGCTGTAACTTTTATGCAAATGAGCTTCTGCTGGCCAAGCGTTATTATGACCAACGTAGAATTAGAAAAAACCAAACAACATCTGGAGTAGAAAAAGCTGGACTGAAGGACTGAGATATTTGTTAAAATATTGTTTGTGCATTATGAAAACAAACAAAGGCCATTTTTAATTTATCAAAAATATTATCCTCATTTTGCTCTCATGAATCTAATATTCTCATGAATATGAAAATATTTATGAGAATATTCCTTCACATGTAATATTACATGCGAAGGAAGTGAAATTCATTTCTGTTTATTTTTTATAGCAATTATTCACAGAAATGATTTCTCAGGATAATTAGGATAATATAGTCAAGCTAATCCAGCTCCATTTGTCTGTCTAGCTAGTCACTTTCAATAAAGATTATTTTCACCGTCATTACTGATTTCTCATGCAGCTCATCAGAAAGCCTTTTCTTTTGCCCGTGTTGCAGTTCTCTGTTTAGACTCAGTAGTTCTGTCTACTTCCTTTATTGCACTTTTTCTATGCACTCTTCTTCCTCTGAATGCTTTCTGCTCTTCCCCTTTGGTCTGAAGTCACTTCACACATCACTACAGGTTCTCCAACCCCTCATATTATCAGTCCTCACAATAGTTCTCCAGTGGTTCTGTACCCAAAATAATAATAAGAGTAATTCATTTTTCAGGCACTCCGTCGATCTTCCGGCATTGGTGAATTTGAAAAGATCACATTAGGGAATCAATTGGTCAATTCCCTAATTTCTTCTGTTCTATAGGAAAATTTAAAGTGTGTCTTCAAAAACAAGTCAGTGGGATTTCTAATGCATAACTCTCTTTGTAAACATCCTAAAGCCAATAGACCACGAGGTCGACGCAGAATGTCCGGGAAAAGCTGAAAGGTTTCAGCTCAAGCCTGACCTCAAGACGTGGTGAAGGAAATGCACCAGCCAGCTCCCTGGTGTGTCAAAATCCATTTCCGCATGATCAGTTAGAAAGGATAGCCCCCCAAAATGGGGAGAACTTTCAGTTTTTTCTTCAGGGAGTTCTGCTTTTTTTTCTTCTTCCTCATGACTTGCCTCCTCTCTCAAGGTCCTCGTCCATCATCTTCCTTTTGAGCTCGGATCTCCTGGTGGCTTTGATATTGAGATTTGTACACCTTGATCTGGAAAAAAGAGCCAATATCCAAATCAAAGAGGCATGAAACAGATAGAGCCATTATTGAAACTGATTGTGGTAATCATCGACTGAATCTGACAGACTAATCATGGTTTGTTTCCACACGAGAGGAGGAGAGACAGAAAGACTGCAGATGATTATTCATCCCCCAGTGATGTTTGGAAATGACATGGTAATTATTCTATCCTAGCTTGAGGGATGGCGCTACTGATCTCCCGTCTATCCTGGACAGTCATTTTGCCACACAATTAGCTGCATTTAGAATGAACTGAAGTTTGATCACCTCTCAGGGAGCTCTGCACTTCATCAAGATGGCTGCTGCCAGTGTGCACGAGGCAGTCGCTGCCTAACTGCTCAGGTTATTTGTGAAAAAAGCTGGGCAACAGCTACACAAAGGAAAAATATCAGTAGAAGTAAAAATGCCTCATTTTATCTTTCTTACTAAAGCTTTTACATAAGTATCATGGCTTATGGTTTATTGTGTTGTGCTTCTGTCAAGATTTGTAAAAGATTTGGTGAGTTTTTCTAAACGGCGTCTCGTGTGTTTTATCATTGCTACGTCTGGCAGTTGGTGTGTTTATGTAGAGCCATAAATATCCCAGTGACCTTAAAAGCTCCTTGGTCCCCAGGTTTAGCTTTCAGCTTTAACCTTAACTAACTAAATGTCAGATTTTAATGCCCGTTACTACTGATAACAATTTTTAATGTCATATTAACTTCAACATTGTGAATATTTGGCCTGCATTGGGATAGCAGGTCCAAACACAAAGCCCCGCAAAAGCTTAAAGTAGGATCAGGTTTTAAAACACTACCTCATAGAACGATGTTCAGTCCGTCATCTGAAAAACAAGAGTATGGCACAACTGCAAACATTAAGCGACTTAAACAAACAGGCCTTGTAAGTAGGGTATTATTTAGAGGAACAATCCAGAAGCCCATTGTAACTGGCTAACAAGTAGAGATTCACAGCCTAAGAGGGAAAATCTTTCAAGAAATAGTCATGCAAACTCCACCTGGTCTTTGTTGACAAGGAGAAGCCATAGTTAAAAGAAAGGTACAAGTTCGAGTTAAAGTCTGCCACAGGTCCTGTTTGATGATAGCAAACAATTGGAGGGTCTCCAAACTCAAGATTCGCAAAAGCGGTGGGAAGATTCACCCAATGATCTGCAGCTATAATCGGAATGAAACATGGTTCAGAGAAGGATGAGGTACAAAACCACACCACACTTTGAGGGGTGTTTTCATTACAACCTGACCTAAACCTGACCTAGCTTAGGTCAAGTCAGTTAATTGTCCTGCTTATTGTCTGCATCCAGCAACATGTGAAACTGAGAAGATCAACGATAAGGAAGTCTTAGGCAGCAAACAGTTTGATCTCAGTCGAGATCGACACTGACGGCACTTGGTCCGTCAAAGTTCTGCAGCTTTTCAGTCTTCATTCAACCATGTAGGATGTTAGAAAGAAAAGCATCAGTATTATTTCTTTGTTCTGAAGACTTCTTTACCCACAAGAATTCAAAGAAAAGATGATTGCCTACTTTTTGTTTTATAATGTGAGAACCAATGTCGTTATGGTTATCACTTGTGTCCTCGTTGCTTCATAGGAAATATCCTCCATGGGCTGCAAACCCAGGCTGAAAATAACTGCAACTGTCATATGCAATAAGTGCGACATCGTTATTTGTGCAACCATATAGAGTTTGCAATGTTCTGCCTCGGTTACTTGAGGAAAATATTAGATGTTTCCAGCTGGTCTGTATATTGCTTTGGTAATTGGACACATCCTCCACTTTCAAATTGGATGTTAGACTCATCAAGTGAGATAATTGCAGCCCCTCGCTAAATACACACAGTACATTATTGTGCTTATGAAACAATTGACTTTGGGCGTTCAAAGGGAGATGTGGAAGAAAGCACAGAGAGAAGTGATTCATCACGACCAGGTAACTGTATTAGTTACACCGCCTCTGCCTGGAAGAACGGGCCAAAGTTCAAACAAGATAATGTGAGAAATGTTTGGAACTTAAAACAGTTGAAGAAAGAAAGAAAAAAAAGTCTTCCTCAGCTCAGTTTGACAATAAGAACAGATGTTTTGGGTTTTTATAAGCAGTGGGGATAAAGATGTGATTTCAACTGAAACACTTACCAAGTGAAGGATGGCAGTCCCCTAACACACATTACCTCATCAAGCATCACCTGAATTCAAAAGACAAAAGTGGAAATAGATCATAAAATAATATCTGAAGTAAATAATTCGGATAGAAACGAGCAAAACCAGAAGTGAGCACAGGCGATTTCGTAAAAGCTGACTTTGGAGTGAAGTAGAATATTGTGTAATTTCCTTTAGTCTGCATGGCATTTAAAAGTTTAAAAGTCGAGCTTTTCACAGACTTGTCAGAGCAAATGCAAATTCTTCTAGCTGCTACCAAGCATGACTTTTAAAAGGAGCATGTTTGACGTACCACTGAAGCCAAACCTACTTTTATATTCTCTTGCACAAGGTGCAGAGTATCTCAGAATTACACTAATAAAAATGCTCTGATCCTCCACCAAAGTTTATCTGTCATGCAGGAATGTAAAGGTCCAGATCCAGATAGTTGTCCAGCTCTGGTTCTCAGCCCCTTGCAGGCTCATTTTGTTTGCATTTCCTCGCCCTCCCACCCAATAAAAGCAAACATGTTTTCACACTGAGCCGAATAACAAAAGGAAAGGCCATTACTGGGTTTAATGTATTGATATCCTTTAATAAAATGTTACATATAGCTTAACACAATATATATAGAAGTTATAGAGTTGGAAGATTTTCGTGTCAGATGGAAAGTGAAAGGAGCTTCAAGGGGATTAGCTTGGAGGAGGCTTGTCATGCAGAATACCCACAATCAATTGAGATTTATTTTGAAAAATTCATATGGCATAAATCTAGTATTTTACATAACAAGTCTATAAATTGTTGTAGAGCACAAGCATGGTTCAGTAATTGTAGAGAGGTGCTAGTTAATATATTTTTGGACCGAGATCGAGCTCATGTTTCTGTTATGTATTGTAAAACTGTGTTTTCATTCTGCTTTGAAGCTTTTTCTTCAGAGAAACAATGACATAGAACATAGAAAATAACATATTCTTCTATACACTGTACTGCCATCACAGTTCTACACAGTAAGAAGCTGCATAGCACCTTTCTATGCAATCTGTCCAGGATTTTATAGATTTTTCTGTCCTGACCTCAAACTAAGCTGTTTGTCCGCTCCATTACTAACATCCCCTAACTCCACTTCCCTAAATGACACCACTGTCACTTGAGGCATGAGGACTCTGTCTGTTAGGGATTCTGGCAAGATCATTACATTTTGACTAGAGCAGATCTGCCTCAACATGAGCCAAAAGCTGTTTCACATAGTTCATCAATGCTAATTGTACGTAAGTTACATGATAAACAACATTTAGACAAAATAAGAATCTGTCAAGACATACAGGACATACAGGCAATATGATTTAATGATCAGGAAATGTTGCTACTCATGAGACTCCTGTGAAATGCACAATAATTGTGTTAGGTTTCACAGAGCTTTATAAGCTTTATAAGCAGTGCCAGTCCTCATTAAAAAGACCAGATGCAGAGATTCTGCTGGAAAGACAAGAGTTCAATTAAATCTGAATTCTAAGATTGCTGTCTGTGACATCAGAATTGAGACGTGGTCAGATTATGGTTTTTGATAGATTTATTAAGGAATCTAAATTGTTTTGCCGTAATTTCCACTTAGTTACTTCTTAATCACCAGTGAGTTGAAAACAAAGCATATCCAACGATGAAACCGTTTCACTTACACCCACTGTTTTGTTTATTCAAAATGAAGTAAAATACCATGAATAGTAAATGTAATGAAGTTACTGAATAATACTACAAATGAACTCCAAGACGATAAAAACAAAAACCAGGAGTTCTTCATATGAAAAGGCCTGCCTGCCTGAATTACATTCAATGAACTCATCCTGTTAACTTCACATTCATTTCCAAGAGTTTGTTTGTCTCTTTGGAACAGAATTCTGCATCAAAAAGGCTTTTTTTTTACAATCAGAATATTTTTTTTACAGTCCTGTTGGAACATTTTGCATCTTGTGGATAGCAGAGATCTAAAGATTAGAACCAAAAATTGTCCGGAAAACCAGTAGAGAGCATTGAATCTTCCATTTAATTTAGACAACATCCTGAAAAGGCCTGAGGTGAGAGTTGAGACTAAAAACTCTCACAAAAGGAATAGATGTCCAGCTATGAGACAGACTGTTCTGACATTGTGTGAAACTATTAACATATATATATATCTATAAATATGAAAAATATATATACATTTCTTACATATATATATGTAACAAAAAAACAACATTTATTTTCTTTTCTTACACCAAAATCACCACCAGCTTCAATATGTCCAACATGGGAAGCCCCTTTAAACAATGCTAAACAATTAGGTCTGGCTTTCATTTGCATAAATATCAACAAATTTTTGTTGCTCTTTTCCCCACCAATTGCATAAAAAGTAGTTTAAATGGGGGCAAGCTGCCGATTAAAGTCAGCTTTAAGCTGCGATGTCCTGATATCGATATCCGTTCTGGTATCGGTATCAGGCCCAATATCAGCGTCATATACTCATAAAAGCAAGATGATATTCCAAAAGCAATGCCAGTTTTCTGCTGGTTTTTCCTCCTGTGCTGCACTGCGCTGCAACTCAAAGACTAAACAACACTTCATAACACATGGCGGTGGTAGTATACATTGGTGTATTAGCACCAGTGTGCATACACCAATGTATTATTCCTTCATTTATTTTATTAACAGAGATCATCGATATATTATCTGCTGATCTCTGGAGCAGAGGTCGTGCTTGACTTTTTTGTTGTCCATCATTTTGACCAACAATCTCTAAAAACATCAACTGAAGTGATCAGAATTTGGCGAGACTCTCTGAACGTCACCTGATCCCACAAACACTCCCCTCAGAGGGAGAATAATCCTGCAGCAGTGGAGGACTGTCGGCCATAAATCCTCGACGTGCCTCCGTCGGCCCTCAGATAGATCAGACCAGAGATGTTACTGTGACGTAAATTGTTCTTATATTGATTGATTTAGAGTGCTCTCGGTGTGTAAAGGTGAAACTGTCACGTGCCACGTTTTTCTGTCACCATTTAAAAAAAAAAAAAAAAAAACCCAGTCAAAGACTGAAAATATTTGGCGACTAACCCACAAAGGATATTAACTATTAATGAAATAAACAAATAAATAATGTAGAGAAAGTCAATACATCCAATTAAGTGACGTGGACGAGTACAATAAAATGTAGACACCCGAAGTGGTCGGCTGTTTAGCTCCGGTTCTTTGAATTCTTCATGTTAAGCTACTTGACGCTACATCAAGTTTCCTCATGGAGTTTATCCTCCCAGCGATTGTTCTTTGCTGCAAACAATACAACAATACTGGAGCATCTTATCAGTTGTTGGCCCACCTTTACCTCTTGATATGCACAAGGATCCAGACTATGTTAATCTCCTACATACAGGATTTGTTTCTGTATTTATTTAGGGCCACGTTTCTTTAGTGTATATTCTCTTGGGAATAAACACTTCCCAGGTGTACATTCCCTTCCCGAGGGAGCAAAAAGCAAACAACAACAAACAAACAAAGAAAAAACTAAAACAGAAAAAGGATGTGAAAAAGTGATGCAAAATGGTATCAAAGTGTCTTGGTTATTTTTGGTAATTTTTTTCATAGAAGATGTTTTTTATACACTTTTACCTTCAGATTGGAGAGACATCTTGTGGTCACGCAGGATTCTGGTAAACCGACTGCTGTGATGTGCTCAGGCGTGGCATTGCAGCGGTTGTTGCTTTAGCCACAAACAGGAAAACAAGGTATTTAACAGGCTGACTTTGCATCTGTCTCTGTCTCCTTCCTGTTCTTTTAACCCCTCGCCTGCAGTGAGTGTCCCCATTCGACCTCCGTCATCGATTCGCATTTCTAGTCTGCGGTTCACACTCCACTCATTCTTTCTTTCTTCTGTAATATTAAGCCCCAGCTTGTTCCAATGTTTTCATCCCATTGTTATGTTTTTCCATTGGAGGTAAAGGCATTTCAATCAAACATCACAGGCACACAAGAGTGTTCATGTGGATTGTCGCTGGTCATCCAGCTACTTCATATAAAATCCTATTTGCTCCTTTTGTTCTCTGCCATTGGTGACAGTACATGCCCAACACGGTTGCAGTTAAAAAATATTTTCCAAGATGTTAATACAGTAAGCCATACAGATAAGATGCGTGAAACTGCCATCCTCTAAACTGTAATTAGAAAAAAAGAGAGAAGAAAAACATCAAAGCCTTCAAAGCAGCAGAGTGACTAATTTTCTCGATCTAAAGGAAGAAACATGAAAACAATATCAAAATCAGTTTACAAAAAACGGATTTGAACATTTACATGTTGAAAGTGTTTGTCTTGTGGAGAGGCATGCCTGAGCAGAGAGGCATCCACCAGGCAGATCTCCCCCCTGAAAACATGACTAATGAAATGACAGCCATCAACCTTCACAGTCTACAGTGCTTTCATCCGAGGCCAAGAAATGGGTTTCTGCAAAAAAAAAAAAGAAAAACAAAGCCTGAGAAATGGTTACACCTCCTGGTGTGAATCAGAAAAGGACATTGAAATGGCTCCCTTTGTGTGCACGTGTATTTTTATAATCCCAACGAGAAGCACCCTCTGGGTTAAACATGCTGTAGTCACACAATTACAAAGCTCAAGCATATAAGGTATAAACAGATGCAAATGAAGCTGTCAGAGAGGGTTAATTGCTAAAGGTTGAGATTTCTGTAGATAAGCGTGAGCCGTTTCTGTGATGTGTGCCATGACGATCTGTGAAGTATTTAAAAGCTTTCGCAGTGCCCACGCTTGGATGTGGCGTTCTCACGTTGATCTAGTTTTGCCTTTACTGCTTCACATGTTTGGATTTTATACCGGTGGGTTGCCGGTTCGAGCCCCCGCCTGCCTTTCCCGTTGGTGTTGGTCAGTTAGAAGGTCAGTATTTCATGGTAAAGCGTCTTTGAGGGTCATGAGAAGAAGTCTGATGTCATTTCATATCATAACATTTCATAAAAAGACAGTATTGTTTATATATATAAATATATATATGAAGGTATAACACCTTACTTTCTAATTTTCCAAAATTAGTCATAATTGGGCACAATGCTGACGGCTATAGCAACACATACCCAACATACTCTCTAACATATCTGTTGAAGATGAATCTTTGGGCTGCATTAAAAATGTAAGCAATTTGTTGTGAACAGAAGCATAAAAGAAGGAAGATCCTACATTTTGGTAAGTCACATTTGCAGCTTACATGTTCAAATTATTTTTGGTTAATTAAATACCACAGTTAAAAGAAGTTAGGGCCTTCATTTGTTACCCTGAGTTCATGGTTGAATATGATCTAGATCCGTTCTTTCGTCTTGGGATGAAGTTAACAGTGAATTGAACAGAGTTAAAATGTGTTTTTCTTCACTAGCATTCTATTCAAATTTCAATGAAAAGACAAAACTTTGTGTTTATCAGGAATACCAGTGGCACATGTACTAATGTGTAATAAACAGCTGGACTACAACTGTTTGTCTTTTGGCATTCTTGCCCGGTTTTGTTTTTCTTTTGGGAAAGTTAATCTTATCTAACAATTTGGTCACATTTAATATATCAAACCTGATTTTCTGTTGCAGTAATGTTCATTACTATAGATTATGCTTTATTTACTAATACTGGGGGATTTCAAATTGGCATAAAGTAAAAGATAAAAGGAACTGCGTGTGCAAAATCATTTTTTTAATATGAAGGAGAAAAACAAATATGCCTGTTTTGTTTTCATAGCAGCAGATGTCTAGTCATGCTGTAAGATGTTGACTGTTTTCAGAAAATGTCTCTCTGGTTGCTGGTTTTTCCAAACAGTTGTGTCCAGGATGTGTGGGGACTGCAGAGATGCCAGCTGCATTTTTATTTTTTTTTGCTGAGCCTTAGACCTGTGCAAGTCCTGATTAATGGAAAAGTTCATTTTTTGTTTTTGTTGCAGTCTGGATCTGCCTTACTGTGAGGAGGAGTCAAACCACACAGTGCTCAGAATAATGCCAGTGGATCAGATGATCAGCAGGTCCTGCTACACAACGTAATGGACACGCAGAATTCTGTGTCCCAGAAAATGTTAATATAAAACAATAAATAATTTTAAAACATAAATGTCAGAGCTCCAAATAGAATGTCCATTTCCTGACAGTCAATGCTTGGTGGAGGTTTCTTTTGCATGAATGACTGCATTGTTGCAACAAGTCATGTGGTTTTGACTTTAAGTCAATGTAGTAATAGTTCACTTTTTTATCAATAAACGTGTAAATAATGAGTTTTATTTGACAAAAAAATATTAAATGTTTTTGCGACGCTCAATTTTTTTTAGCTACAATTTTGCAATCAATTTTTCAAAATTAGTTGAGGGGGGAAAAAAAAAAATCAAGTGTTCTGACAAAAATGTTGAAAGTTTTCTTAGAAAATAATTGCAGTCGAAACCTGCTATTGTTTGTCTGGTTAAATCTACAAATAACTTATAAAGTTGGATTTTTATCCTTGTAACATTTTTCTCCAGCCGCCTCCACTCCTCACCTCAGAGGAAAATAAATAAATAAATAAATAAATAAATAAATAAATAAATAAATAAATAAATAAATAAATAAATAAATAAAACTAAACGGAAAAAAGTTTAACACAAAAACTGGAAGAAGAAAATGTCCATTTGTCCTGTTGTTCGTTCTCTATCGTCTTCTTTTGGTCGTGATTTTTCTTGTAGCTTTCTAAGACCTCCTATTTAGACCCACGGCAGGGCAGCGTCGATGCCCTCGACCTTGGCTGTGGAGCAGCATCACATTTCCCAGCAACACTAAGTCTTTTGGGACTTGAGCAGATTCTCAGACCGCAACGAGACGGTTTCTTCCCAAACTGCTGTTAGCGGACAGTTTGTATCCTGCAGCCGGACAAAAGGGAAAACATGCAGCAACGAACGTAAGCAGCTTAAGTGTAAACAGCTGAGCTACCGTATGTGTTTCCAATAATCACAGAACAAAAGCGGAACATTCTGGACACGGAATCGGTGGTCAAATTTTATTTCTACCTTCCGTGTTACCGCAGCAGCCACTGCGTCTGAAACCCACAGCAGTGTGAGGAGCGCTCCTGTGCGTGTCGTCCTGTTCAGTGCTGTGGGGTCAGGAGCCAATCCTCGACCCTCCATTCTCACACACTCAAACACACAATTTAGGAGCAATGAAAAAGGAACTCATGTCCAGCCTGTCAAATTGTCGAATGAGAAATAACTGCCTCTGAAAACACTAAGTGGGTTTCGTCTCTCACAATATGGCTCACTTTTTTTTTTTTTTTGATAATCATCACCAGTAAATAGTTCAACACTGCAGAATGAATACGGAAGGAAATTGTTGCACACACTCCACCTTCTATGTCAATAACTCTGACTCCTGAATTGACACGGCTTGATTTTCTCTGCTGCACTTCATTTCCACTCTGGTGTGGACCTGAGTAGATCTAAGCGTTGGGCTTCCAGGAGATCCTGTCTCATCACCCAAACGGATATATTCTCCCCGGGATATTTTGTTCTTTCTTTTTTTCACTCTTCTCTTCATGACTCACTTCCTGAGAGTCTCTTCCATTTTGTCAACTCTTTAAATAAGTTCCTTTTTGATACCGCTGCCAGCAATTGATCAGTAGCATCTATTTTACACAAAGTAAATCACACTTGTTTAAAACCGTAACAATTGATATACATCTATTTAATTATTCATTCATTTTTCTCTGAATTAATTTTTTTAAGAATTGAAAACATGATAATGGAAACCGTTAAAGACAAAGCAGGGGATGAAGGATTCTTTCTTGATCGTTACAAGAGAAGTTCTATTGATCAATCTAAACAATGAAAAAAAAAAAAGAAAAAGAAAAGGTTGCAATTGGATCTGTGCAGTTTGGACATTTTGCTTTTCGCCGTACAATGAGAGCACCGGGTCAAAACTACGATGTCTGCAAGGAAATAGAAACAAGAAAAAGTGTTCAGACTTTCAGATTAAGTGCACTTAAGATAAGATAAGATCATTTTTATTTGTCTCCCATAGGAGAAATTAACTTTATTTTGATTGAATGACGTCTCGACGAGGACTTCAGCCACAAGCTTAATGCTTCCAAAGACAGAAAATAATCTTTTGTCTTTGGATCTTCAGATAATCCGTCTCATCTGCAGACCCCTGGGGGAACCATCGTCGGGGTCGTTTAACCTTGCAGGCGCGACCATCACCAGCCATTACGGACATCTGGGAGAGACGCCTTTCAGAACGAATGGAAAACGGAGGCAGAGCAGACAGGGGGTGGCCATGGCAACCAGATAGCATGAACACTTGTAATACAGCCATTAGCTGTATTATATTGACATATGCTTAAACACCGACATATGTTTCCCCTACTCAATTTGCTTGTTTTGCAACATGATAATGTGACAGCTGGCATCTGGACACTTGGTAAAAAGTCGAGCTCAGTGTGTGAAAGTGATCTTTGATGTTGGTAACAGAGGCAGAAACATGTCAAAGCTTCTGGCTTGAGGATGTTGAAAGGGACGGACGGAGGAAGAAGGGAAAGAAAAATAAAGAGGAAGGACCAGTTTCCTTTCAACATGTTTTACAAAGTAATATTTGAAACTTTTGAGAGTTTTAAAATCATTTTTGAGCCTGAGAAGAAAACGACCAATGTCATTGTAATGTTGCTATTTTCTTCTAATTATTAAAATTTCGAAAGTAAAATAAATAAATAAATGCAGCCATCTATCTATCTATCTATCTATCTATCTATCTATCTATCTATCTATCTATCTATCTATCTATCTATCTATCTATCTATCTATCTATCTATCTATCTATCTATCTATCTATCTATCTATCTATCTATCTATCTATCTATCTATCTATCTATCTATCTATCTATCTATCTATTGTATCTACATACAGTATATGGCAGATATAAATGCCACACCTTTGGAAAAACACAACTTAAATTCTAGAGTCGGTTTGTTTTTTTATTTTTTAATCGAGATTTAAAATAAAGTGATTCAAGATTATTGACATCAATATTTGTCATGTTGCTCTATCTGGAATGGAAAGTATGACACAGACCCTTTAACCTTTGTTTGCAGAAGGTCATAGCTGCAAAAAAAAAACAACAAACAAAAAAACAAACAAACAAAACGGCTAAAGATAGATATCACATCCTGTGAAATACACTGACTGGCCAAAAAAAAAAAAGGTGTCTTTTTGGAGGAGAAGTGCAGGGATTATTGTTTCAGCTGGCAGCAAGTTCAACTTGTGTGATGCAGCAAATAGCCAGAGTCAAAGACTGGGCCTAACTGGACTGAATCAGAGTGTAAAGAGTGTTTCAGGTTCAGGTACATTTACAGACAGATTGAATATAATTATGTGCTTTACAGACGTTGGTCTACCTTACTGTCTCATCGATCTCGGTTACATCAAAAAAATTATAACAATCTGGAAAAAGAAATGAAACATTACTTCCTCTTCACGTTTCTTTTTTTTTCTTTTTTTTGGCCAGACACTGTAGTCCGTAACTGACTGGTTCACTATCATCTTCACAAGCACATAGGTGAGTAAAGTACAAAACACTCCCATATACATCAGTCTCATCCGGGTTCCTCTGTCTTTAACACGATTCTTACTCATAGGTTTGCGCGAGAGTGGAGTGAACGACAGAGGGACGTCACGTCGGCAACCGCTTGTACAGTGGGGAACTTAGTCAAATGGTTGACTGAAAATTGTCCCCTGAACGTCGGTCCAGGATAAACAGCGTCCACTGTTGATGTCGGGCACATCGGGTTAAAAGTACACATTCACAACACATGAATGTCGCTTCATAGCAGCTACAGGGAACATTCATACGTGTTGACATTAGTGAGATGTTTTGCTCTAATATCGTTTCAAAAAAAAATTAAACCAAAGAAATTCTTTAGCAAGCGAGGCAAAGAAATACTCACTGGATGACTGGACAGACATTTCAAGTCTTCATTTTTCTTTTCTCTCTCTCTCTCTCAGTTTTACACGACTGCAGCATGACAGCAGACATGTACCGTAGACTAAACAACAAATCCAGGAAAAGATGGAAGTTTGACGCAGATAGAAAGACGAAACAACAAGAAGCCGGGATGTCCCGATGCTACGCAGGCGTCCCAATCCTGAATAATGACTCAGGAGATCCTGATGAAAGTCTGATGAAGCTTCAATGCCAGAAGCTGACGCAGTGGCATGATTTGCAGCCAATTTTGGAAAAAAAAAAGAGAGAAAGATATTTTTCCTCCAACAATGTTTTAAATTTTTGTATTTTTGTCATCGTTAAATGTTTGGGCTTTGCTCTACCCAGGACAGTCCATAATTTAGTTATTATCCACTCCATCTCTTTAGTCCTCGTCATCTTGTTGGGTTCAGTTCTGCTTTCGCTTTAAGTCTTTCAGATGGTCTCATATTTCTCAAGCACCCCCACAACCCACAAATTGCTTAATGTCAAACGTGTCCACCGTTGTGGTAGACAAAAATTTAAAACCATGAATGCAACTCAGCCTCACTGGAATCCTGATCAGAAACATCCCAGATTCTCAGTAATACTTATACTGATATGAATTGAGAGGAATGATTGCTTTAGGTGTGAACATTGCACATTTAAGTTTTACTTCCATTTCCCAGCAACAATAAATAAAATGTCAAAAAAATAAACTATAAACGTAGATAGAATAAAGATTTAGCACAATTAACCTGTCATGCGTTTTCCCTTAAACGTCAAAAAGATGGCTGTAAAATCGAAACATAAAGTCTGGTTTGCATAGAGGTCTAATGCTCAGAAAAGAAGCATGAGGACCACTGTGGCAGTCTAAGAAGATATGGATTAAATAACCTGGGCTTGTTTAAAGCAAGGAGTCTAGAGGACAGAGGAAATATAATGGTTTGGGAACAATAGGTACAACAAAATCAAAAAGTAAGAAGTCGTTAATTAAAGCTGACACAGTTCACGACGCTGTCAAACAGGCGTCAGTTCTGAGCCGACAGCGCGCAGACCGAACCGTCGTCCCTCCTAACGCTTTTAATTTAAAGCAAAAATCAAACCAGTGAGTCGCACGAATCGAAATTCAGACTGTCGGTATGAACATGCCTTGAAGCTGCTATGACTCTGTGATGACGAGGTGTTTCAAAAAAAAAAAATCTCAGAAATTAATGCCTTCTCAGAGTGCAGGAGTTAACTGTTCACTTTGTACATTTTCTACACACACTATGATCGAGGTAAAAATGAGGATGCACTATGCAGTAGGACTTTGCCTGAGAAATAATGGTGTATTCTGTAATATTCTCGACTGATCGCCTCGAAGGACCAGCGTTCTTTCTGTTTTGCATACAACTGTAAAAAATACAGTGAAATTCAACAATCACATTGCATTATTTCCTTTTCTTTTTTCTCATCGACTTAAAAAAGCTTACTGGTACTGTACAGATATTGAACAGATGTCACACAATAATAGTATTAATCTGAATTTACACTTCAATATTGGGCAACAAACAGTCAACTATCAACAGTAACACACATTTTTTTCTTTATTCTTTTTTTTTTTTCCTATGTCACATACAAAAGAAGGTTTTTTTTTTGGGGGGGGGGACACACAAGCTCTGTAGTTTTACCATCATCAAATTAGTGCATGTTTAAACGTTTCCCTTCTCTCCACAGTTGCCTGTCACTCTTGGTGAACCGACAGAGAACAGACTCCGATGTAAAGCCGAAAAGGAAATACGAAAGAAAGCAAAGAGTGTGAGCCAGTGGCGTTCTTGGTTTTTCCTGTTCTTCTCTCAGGACTAAATCGTCTGTTCTTGTTGCTCAGCGCTGCGAGAAGCTCGGAGTGAGGGCCACGTTTTCCATCAGAACTTGAGCATGTGGGATAAGGCTACAGTCAGCAGGAGGCAGAGGGAGCAGCGGCGGAACATGGGCGTCCCGTTTACATCATGCATTGCACCCGGACCTGCAGAAGAAGCAGAACGTTATTCCATATCTGTCTCCAAAATTTATTTTATTCATTTTCAGTGTTTGCACTGCAGGAACTTTAGCGACAGTTCACTTTTTTTCGTTTAAGCATGAGGAACAAACATATTTTAAATTGAAAAAAACAAACAAACGAAAAAACAATGTCGGACAAGGTTTCAAACACATATTTTAAAAATTCACAAAAGTTGTTTTTGTCTATTCCCAACATTCAGTGGATGTAATTTGGATGATGATAGCTCTCAGATTTGACTCCACAGTAGGTGGATCTGAAATACATATGATTTGTTAAATATACAACTCTAGGATACGAGTAGCGACAACCCTTTGTCAAGAATAGTTTACCAGGTTAAATGCTCTCTAATCAAATGAGATTTTAATTTTTTTCCTCCCCTCCAGGGGTCTTTTGTGGGCTCTAGTGTCCCTTATATGAAAGTAGGCTGACAGGAAAATGGGGAAGACAAACGTTAAATGTCGCCGGGTCCGGGAATCGAACCCTCAGTCAACGGCCACGTCGAGGACTCAAGGCCTTCAAACGTGTGTCGCGCTATCCACTAATCAAATGAGATTTGAGGATTTCTCAAACCTGCGTGAAAGAATGAAAGCAACACTCCAGGTGATTTCCTTTATTTTTTATGAAGGAATCACAAATCAAAATCTCAGATTTTACTGTTTGACTAAAACTTTGTTTTCGCTCCTTCTAGCTCTGAAACTGCAGGGTTTTTTTTGTTGTTGTTTTTTTTTTTTTTTGGTAAGAAATCACTCAGTGCTTGCTGTTCATTTCACCCTCTAAAAGGGAGAGATGAAACAGGCATATTTAAAATAAAATGACATGTTAGGTTTCATGAAAATAATGAGGTTTGCAGGCTGAGCACAGGTTTCACTTTGTTTCACAAATCTAAATATAGCCCTTTTTTTAATATAAACATATAGATACTTTTCAGACAACGTTTGGCCTTAGAGAATAAAATACATTCCATTATTTTTATTACATTTTTTTATTTGGCCTAGTTGTCAGCCTCCCTATTTCCTTTAAGGTCCTTTTCCTTCCACGCAGTAGAACAGTGTTGGATAACGACGCAGCTGATGAATAGTAAAGTCGGCTAACAGTGAGTTACATAAAGAACCAAGACCTTCTACAACAATGTGAATTTTTAGGACTTTTTAAAGTATTTCTATACTCACCATAAAGAATTATACTGGCATTAGTGATTCCCATGGTGTTCATGGCGACACAGGTGTAGTTTCCATAGTCTTCTTCTGAGACGTTGAAAAAGATGAGCAGTGACTGTTTTCCTTGAGTCTCTATCTTAAGACCGTTTATTCCATTGAGAAGCCTGTAAAATACAGACGATTAGGGTTCAAGCAATAATCAATAATCTACGCTTTTCAATTCGTCCTCATTCTGTTGGCTCAGATGTTATTTATCACATTAGTAACAAATACAATCAGCTCAAAACAGAAATAAATCTGAAGAAATACACAATTCTTATCCCGTATCAAACATTTCCACAGTTGTTTGTAATATTTAATATTTAAAAAAAAAAAAAACTCCACTAATCTCTTATTTTTAAAATTTTATTAGTCACATTCCCTCAACGTTATGTTTGTCCTTCCGTATGTAGCGCATTATTTGGTTCTGGTTGCTTTTTTTTTTTTAGGTGACTAGTATTTGTTTGTAACAGGGGTTTGATAGATTTTTACTGATCCAATGTATTCACTCAAAAGCCCTGTACAGATTTCCGAGTTTGGTCCAATCAGGTAAACCTTACATTATTTACAGCTGGTGACCAGAGCAGAAAAAAAACAAACAAACAAAGAATTGAGGACAAAAGCATGAAACGTTTTAAATTTGCGGCGATCCAACAGGAGCTCTGGAAAGTGACTGGTGGACATATGGAAAGACAATCCGTCATATATTTGTGCACTTTGTAATACGTGCTGGAATGTAACAGAAATGTTCAAATTTGTCACCAACAAATGGTAAAATGGCTCAAGAGCATTTTAAGGGTCAGTCAGGGTGAGTGACAACCGTTTCATTTTATGTTGCAGGTTTTTATTACGAGGACAAAAAAGGTTTTACTTTGTATTCCCCATGACTTAAAGACAGTCCTTATCATTTTCATAGCAACAGAGGTCTACTTCGAGTTTTAGAAGTCGACAGTAAAATGTAAATTAAACACAATGGAATTTATTGAAACGCTGTAATTCTAGTCACCTGTTAGCCAAACGGCATTCATTTCTTTTTCAAGTTTTACCAAATTCTAACAGAACCAAACATGTTCTAATACAACCCTTTGTCAAGAACAGTTGAAATGCTTTCCATAAATAAATTTTCTAATCTCTGACAAGTTCCTTTGGTAATAATTCCTACATTTTGAATGAAACACGCACACAGCAAAAACCAGTAATGGCTGCATTTTAATCCAGAGATTATTTATTTTTTCCTTTTTACAAAACATGATAAAATGATAATGAGGATTTCATTTAGTAAATAAATGTTTTCATATAATATGAATAAACATTTTATTAATTCACAGATCCAAATGACATGCAATGAAAAGTGACCGAATCCCGTGTAAAAACCAATGGGGATGGAAAAAAAAAGACTAAGTGTTGTTCTTTTCAAAGCCGTTCTCACAGACACAGGAAGCAGAGAAGGTACTCGCCTGCGGTCGTCTTTGTACCACTCAAAATCTGCCCTCGGAACGGCAGAGGCTTCGCACTGCAGAACCCCTCTTTGTCCAACCGGAGTGCCTGTACTCCTCGCCTTGGAAATGAAGGGAGGGTCTAAAAATGAAGCGGGGGGGAGGGAACAAAACCATCAAACCCAATCCATGCCGATTTAATACATTTAAAAAATAATAACACAATATATAAGTTCTACACCCCTCCTTTTTCAGTTTCCCAAATGGAAACGTGAATAAATGTAAAGTTATTGCTGTAAACTCAACTCTGACTGGTAACGTAGACTTAGACTTGTTTTATTTTCATTGCACAAAGAAACATAATGTCAGCGTAATTATTACGCTTCAAGTTTTGTGTAGCTTTGTTTCTTTTTTTTTTTCCCATGGCAACTGAAGGAAATTAGTTCCACTAATCATTTATCACATTTTATGCCAATTAAATGGGCTGCACAGTGGCGCAGTTGGTAGAGCTGTTGCCTTGCAGCTAGAAGGTCCTGGGTTCGATTCCTGGCCCGGGTCTTTCTGCATGGAGTTTGCATGTTCTCCCTGTGCATGGTGGGTTCTCTCCGGGTTCTCCGGCTTCCTCCCACAGTCCAAAAACATGACTGTCAGGTTAATTGGTTTCTCTAAATTCTCACTAGGTGTGAGTGTGTGTGTGCATGGTTGTTTGTCTTGTATGTCTTTGTGTTGCCCTGCGACAGACTGGCGACCTGTCCAGGGTGAACCCCGCCTCTCGCCCGGGACGCAGCTGGAGAGGAACCAGCAACCCTCCCGACCCCATTTAGGGAAGAAGGGTGTAAAGAAAATGGATGGATGGATGGATGCCAATTAAATCATTCAGTGCTTTAATGCAGAGTTGAGAACAAACCTTAGGGACTAAGTGATAAACTAGGAAGGGGACAAATAGAATGAGGAAGTCTACAGAGACTCCCACGTTCATTGCTGGAAACAATAAGATTAGCAGCATCATCTCCAAAGCTGAGGTTTTAGATTTAAGCCAAAACGAAAATGCACATTCATCACACCGAAGGGGAGATTTTCTACTAACCTACAGTGGAAGTTTCTGATATGAAACCAGTGCAGCTTCGCCAGACTCCACACAAAAAGGCTTATAGAGAACCACGGATCTTTATTTTCTGAGACCCGACTACTGCTCCACTTTTCAGACACCTTATCTAACCGAGACCGACACAAACCTTGCAATAAAACACACAGTACGCATCATTTTATAGCTCAGAAGAAAATCCCACTTGTTTTAAACGGAGGAATGCGTCCCTCATGAATAAAGATTTTAATTTAATGAAGCCATGTATAATTTATCATTTCAATTAATGATAAAAACTAAAAAAAAAAAAAAAAAAAAATGGTGGTTGGTTTTTATGTTATTTACTTTAGAATCAGACACAAGAAAGAAAGAAAGAAAAAAAATCTTTCTTTCCAGACTTTCAGCCTTGAGCTCAAATAAAAAAAATAAATAAAAAAACCCCCCGAAACTTCTCAAACATAGAATTTAACTTTAATTAGCCAGGTTTATGTGATGTGGACGTTCCTTGTTCGTATTGTTAACATTAGCTTTTAAAGCAGCCGTGATCCATCTCACTCCATCAATGCATTAATTATCCATCAGCAGTGGAAAGTTATATGTCGATCAAAGCAGAATCCCCTCTAGCCCAACCTCTGATGGATTTCTTTTCCTCTTTAGATGATACTCTAAAATTTCCACCTGCTGATGCGGATGGGATAATTCTGCGTGTGTCAAACACACAGTTCCACCTTGAAGAAATTATTTTCACTAAAACACATGATTTTGTGGAAATATCCCTGGATAATCTTCTCAGAAATACTTTTGCAATAATTACACTATTTTTATTTTTTTAATTAGCACAAATGTCTTATTCAACTCATCATGACCAACATCCTGGACTATTACTAGGCGAGTTTCTGGTTTTTCTAATAGACATTTATTGCACGAGAAAAGTCAAACCGTTACCATAAAAAATGCCTCAAGTTGAAACAGAAATCCAATTTAAAACTTGTTCCTTATTGTGAGGCAAACTACACATCCTTTATGTTGCTGCCTCACATTGGTTGACATGGCGATGAAGACAAGCAGCTCAATTAAAACAGTAAATATCCAATCAGGCAGAATGGAATAGTTTTCTTGTTTGAGGTGACCTTGCTAAAATTCTCTGACAAGAAAATTAATCTCTTTATTTCATTTCATCATTTCATAAAACAAATATCATTTTTATTTTTATTTTTTTTTCATATTTGAAGACAAATTTGAAAACGTCCAGTTTTGGTACCCTTAGAACTGGATGAGGGTACTAACTATGAAGAGATGATTTTTTTTTTTTTTTCAGGTAGCATTTGATTCTAAAAAAACCCAACAATTTTTAAAAAAGTTTTACGTAAAGCATGTAGCATCACATGGATAATCTGATGTGCAAGCTGCACTTGGATGCACCATGAGACTGTTTAGACGCTGCATATCATCACAAAACAAAGAAGGAAATGCATCTTGACGGGGGAATTCGACAGAAATGTTCAACAATTCCGTAGTTACATTAAATGTGTGTTCTCCGCAAATCCACGTTTGCTGAGAACATGAAAACACTTCAATCAACAATAAATTAAAACGTTAAAATTAAACTATTTCCAGTGATCCGTTTGTCAGTTTTCTACCTTGTCCTGAGCCTAAAACGTGATGTCGCTAAAACAAAGCCTTTTTGTATTTTATTATTTCATTCAGAACATAAATAAGAAACATTTTTCTGTTTTTAGATTTTGACTGTCAGTGGAACTGAAAGAACAAATAATACTTGGAGTTTAAAGCCATCAAAAGCTTCTGTTTTCCTTTATAATTGAAGGCCTGGTATATTCTTTGAGAAGCAGGTAGCATCTGTTTACAGTCCATTCTGTTGAATTTCATATCGTAGCATTTTTCAAAAGAGTTGTTTTTTAATTTTTAAATTTTTTAAATTTAGCACACAAAGACGCTTAGTGATGTTGGAGAAAATCTTACCGTGACATTCAAAAACTCCCTACTGCCCTTGCAGAAACCTGTTTCCAGTTTGCGTTGGTGCATGTACACGTTGGTTCCCCAATGTTAAGCCCTGCACTTGAAACTGCCTTTGTGTGCATGTTCCAGGACCAGGTTACCAAGTAGAGGTTCAATAACAAACCACCTCTTACCTTGCTTTAGTCAAATGTATCCAGCCACACAAAAAGCTGATTACTGTTACGGGTCGACGCACATCGACGGTGCCATAAAACACTGGAACTTGCGTCAGAAGCATTTCTGTTTGCTCCTCTTTTTGCAGGGAAAGGATGTTGCAACCAAAACAGCTCCAAACATCCTGAACCCCCCGATGTCGCCTGAAAGTCAAGAGCCGTTTCCATTCTGACCATGTATACGGCGGCTGGGTGCTTACAGTTGACTGTGACTTGCACTCTCCGGATGTCAGAGCTGGAGATGTCGTTTGAGGCGATGCACTCGTATATTCCCGACTGCTCTTTGGTGATGGAGATCAGCTCCAAATGTTCCCCCTCGGTCACAAATTTATGGCCACCTGCACCGGGTAGAGAAAACGGGAAACATGGGCATTTAGTCTTGAGACAATACTCACTGGTTTCAGTGGTTTAACAAACCTGATGAATATTAAACAAAATGTTACACTTTATTTGTATTTGCAATATTTGATATTACACTTATATATTAATCCAAATTACAATCTTCGTATTCACACCCTACATGTGGTGGTAAAAAAGGCAAAGTTAGTCAGAAAAAACTGTTTACTACCTTAGGAGACTTGAGCAATAACCTAAAGGCAAAACTAAAGGCAGCCATGTTTTCTGAGGTGATCACAGATAGTAAGGTTTCTCTTTGGTCAGGAGAATTTGGTTCACATACTGCGGACATATAAAGTCACGGCGACACCTGTTTCATTTTTCCAGTGTGTTGAAATAGATCAAATGTTTATTTCTGATCTTTTGCTGTTTAATAAATTAAAAGGAATTTGTCTTTTGCTCGGCCAGACCCTTCTTTAGAGACGTAGACCGTCATCGCACAAAGACACAACAAAGAGTTTGGCAACAAAATGTCGCTGGCTACTGGAGTGCAAAGAAAAAAATACTGCAAAGATGTAAGTGCGCCTGTAAATAGATGATGACATATATATATATACACTTCTGACCTTTGGTGCTGCTGCACCTGCATCACACAGCGATAAACTTGGTCAAGATTCTGAGAGTGAGGAAGCTGCAGAGTTTGATATATTTCCTACATGTCAGACATCCTCAGGGTCTGATCTGCTAAAGGTTTCCGTGCATAACAACAGACACAAACTTGATATCAAGTGCAAACTTGATCTGCAAACAACACATACGCAAACGGGATTGTGTAGCAAAACGAGGAGAATCGCAGGCGCAATAAATTTAGCATTGCGAAGGTTTACAACCAGACTGCTAGATGCAGTTTTTGCGACTGTATCTAATACTATTGAAAAATAGGTGTAAAACTGGAATTGTATGTATTCGGTCACTGTGGAACTGTGGCGTAGTTACATTGACCTCATCTTGTCCAATAGTTGGAACATTTAAATGATGCAAAATAAAATAAAAAAATAAAAAAAGCAGATTTTGAGCTGCATAATTCATCACTTTATGGCAGCACGCTGCTGCTTCTTGATGCTCTGTGGGAGCGCATCTATTTTGCCCTGAAAAGGTGGTGCAGATTATATTTATCAGCATGTTACACAAAGATGTCGGCTGGTGGCGTGGCACATGCCAGATCACATATTGAGTAAAGTGGGTGGGTGTCAAAACACCCACGTCCCCCATCAGATGCCCATATAAGCCTTTTTTAAAAAATAAAAAAACACAAGCTAGCAGGAATGGAGCCAAAGGAGGCCTCTGCGTGCGACAGCTCATCAGTCTTGTTCTATTTTGAATCGAGGATTTACCCTTGGCTGAAGTTCAGTGATCTGTTCTGACTCAGCGGACATCACTGCAACCTATCTTGTGCTACTAGAAAGGAAAAAATATAAAGTCTGTCCCATAGCAACAATGTTAGTCCCAACATTACCTGAAATTCCCCGGCTGGTTTTCTGCGCAAACTACATTAATGACTATTGATTGCCTGGAGGCTGGTTGGCAGGGGAGACGATGACTTGTAATGTGCAGCTTCCTGTCCGCACCACACTGAAAGACTGTTTCACTGTTTTTTTTTTGTTTTTTTTAAGTAACATAGACAACATTTGATCATCTTTAAATTTAAAACTGAAATACTTATGACTATTCTAATGAGTAATTCTTAGGCTTTTGACCCCAATCTCTTATTTTATTAAATCTTTTTTTTGTATGCCTCTTTTCCCCCAGAGAATCGAATTTGCGCCACTTCCAGATGTGGTACAAGTTTGGATGCGTGTCCGATCATTTTTCATTTTACTCTAAACTGTCACGCCGCACGTCCACCGACTTTTGCGTCGCTGACGTGAATCGCGCATCATGTTCCTTCACCAGAACAACCCAGACACTGTAAATAAAGAAGAAAAATGGAGATGATGGCTGACGTTTATAATGATGAAATTACAAAAGAAGTCTGTGTCAATGAAGTGCATCGCTATCACACCACCAGTGGTCTGACTGCACATCCGAACAGACCTCTCTACAAAACACCACCGCAATTAGGTTGTGCTTTCTTTTTCTTTACTCGCTTTGTCTTTTTACGATCTCCTGATAATACTGCCAGCTCCCGCTGCTCGGTATCTTTACTATCGATCCATAGACAATAGATTGATATGTCTATGGATCCCTCTGTAGTACATTATTACTTCCTTTAGAGGCCTCTGTATAAACCGTTCACAGATAAGACTGACTGCCGTCACGTTTGTTTAGTATTATGAATGGTTACACACAAAAAAAATGGATTTTAGCCAAAAATAATAATAAAAATACTGGCACTGATTGTAGCCTAAGTTATGGTTCAAACCTTGTTTTGTTTCTTGAGCAGAATGTATTGCTGGATCACCTTTAAAAACTGTATTTAGGGTTGGAATGGTGGTTAAAAATGGCCGGTGGCGGCTAAAACCTGGGCTGGCTAGAGCTCTGATTTATTTTCACAAAGCACTAAAGACAGTGCTTTGTGAAAATAAATTAGACATTAGTCCTGTCTATCTTACTAGCAGTGCTTACTAGACTGAATGACTTAGGCAGAATCAAACTGTTAAGCATACCTCACTTAAGGCAGAGCAAATACAAATAAAATCCAGTTCTCACCAGCTGCTATGAAAGTGTTTTAAAACTCTGGGTATCTTAAGATTTCAAAACATCTCCTTCACATCTCTCGTCTCTCTAGGCATTAGTTTTTGACTCTTGGGTGAGAGCTGCTTCATGAACTGTTCTGTAGCTGCACTTTCACAGCACTTCTGTGAAAAAGTGTTTTATTATGACATAAATGCTGATTTTTTTTAAATTTTTAATTATTATTATTTTTTTCTTCCTGTGCTAGGCGAGAAAAATAAATCCAAATCAACTGAAATGTCAATCAAGCAATATTTCTATATAACACCATAATGTGCAGACGTTACTGCAGCCGGCTGGGGATTCACTGCAAAGGCTGTGGGCAAGGGGATAATCAGCTTGTTGCACAGAACCTGGGGATCTGCTAGCAGTTAATTGAACATTTTCATCACGGATAACTAGATTAGGTAGAAGGAATGCTGCTGAGTTAGTAGACTTATCTTCTGGCAGCCAAGGAGCGAGAGAATTGCGCCGACAATAATGTAATTTACTCACTAAATTTACGGGAGATTTGATTATTTATGTCTGAATTCAAACACTGTGGTTTTCCTTCAAAGTTTAAGGCTGTAAAACCGTTTAAATATCAGCGTCAATTTAGAAAATGAAGTTGTTGCTTTTTTTTCTTTATTTCTTTTTTTTTATTTTATTTGGAAAGCAAGTGCGAACCCGTTTGCGTTTCAGCGCTGAAAGCTGAGTGAGCGCTCCGAGCTGCTGCTGCTGGGTTTTGTCCCAATGAGTACGTTCGTCTCGGCTCTCATCTGGTTCCCATTAAGCCCGCCGCAGATCATTCATTTGGAGATGAGCGAACATGCGTGCGGGCCTTTATGGAGGAATAATCAGTCACATCTCGGTATTCAAATAGCAATCTGAAGGGAGCACAGGTGGAAATAGCTCGGACAATAGTCTGTTTATTCCATGACTACAAAACCAGAACGCCGGAGCGTTTCTAAAAGCTGCGAAAATAACGACCTCAGAATAAATATTAGGACATAAATGTCAATCTAACTTACCGCGGAGAATACAATTAAAGAGTGAGTCGTGAAAAATCACATAGTACTTGCAGTGAAGAAAAGCAAAAAAAAAATGCAAAAAATGCAAAAAAAAATCAATCATCATCATTATCTACCCCCTTGTGGAATGATCTGTGGCACTTGCCAAATCTTTTGTGCAACATTAGCATCCATACAACGTGACTCCATGACTAATAGACACGTTAAAGGGCTGGGCGGTGGCCGACACAAAGAGCAACTAAAAACACTTCACACAAAACCTCAGCGGTAGAAACCATTAGCCTGAGCAAATCTGGTGTTCAGACACTGAACATTAAGGCTTCAGCAGAGAAATTAGTCCGGACCAATTAATGGTTTTACAGTAGAAAAGAGCAGAAGACCGGGGATGAGAAAAAGGTTAGAAAATGACATACAAAGCACATAATAGAACATAGTATTTGCTAACCTCAGAGATGTTTTTTTACAAACCCCAAAACAGATATAAATTTGTTTGATGTGGTCTTTAAAAAAAACCCAAAACAACAACAACAACAAAAACAGCGAGTGCATTAATGAAAAGGTTTATTGGGAAATATTCTGATAAATCTAGATCTAATATGTTGCACTGAGTGCTCTGATGCTCTCTAGATGGTTCTTCTATAATACGTGCATCTCAGCAGTCTCAGCTTTATACTGTAGAAAGTACTCCTGGGTTATTACTTTTCTTTTGTTTCTGCATTTCACATGCTTTGTATAGTTGATGCAATTACTGCTGATAACTGAACTGTGTCACTTTGGATTTTTTATTTTTTATTTTCACCTCCGTTTCACAGAAGGTAAACGGTGTCACGTTTAAACACAGAGCCAGAAGTGGAGTGGTGATGCCATCACCTGTGTGGATTCTCCTCGCCTTTCATTTAAATTGTAAGTATATATTTTTTTATTTCTCAGCTTTTCTCTCAGCTGTTCCTCCTGAGTCCGACTCTGCTTGAGGTTTCATCTTGTTGGAGGTTGTTCCTCTGCAGACCTGCTCAGGTTAATAGATTCCTGCAGTGCCAGCAACTAAAGGTTGTATTTCTTTTTATGTTGGCATTTTATGATCAATTCAATCTGACTAAGTTGTTGGATCAACTATAAATAACTGGACCTAAATTTGGCCATCTGTGTACTTAATACCTACATGGATTATATATAACTGGCTGTAAGTAACATCTTCTTGTCCAATAACACACTCCAAAAGAAGTTAAACATTTTTATAGGATGTTCAACACGATCTGACGCCAGATTTGCATTTGCATTGCTTCTTCTTCTTAGTAATAATAATAATTAATAATCAGTCAATCCTGTAAAAAAATAATTACAGCATTAGGATCTATTTATTCTAGATTCAGTTTTTATTTCTTTATCTGTCATACATTTCTGCACCCCCCCCCCCACCCACCCACCCACACACACACATACACAATTTCCCTAAATGTGATTTTATTCAGAAGAATCCACAGAAAGGAGCGATCATGACTGTTAGCTAGGTGAGTTTACTGATCCACGATATACTGAAGTGAACATAAAATCCAGCACTGCACAACCTCCCTGACAAAAAGAAAGAGAAATGCTCTAATAATCCTCTGGTGTTCGGTAAGGATTGATTCACACAGACCATGAACTTTAATCTGTATGAGTTAAAGAAAAAGACAAAAAAAAAACGTTAGGAAAATTGTGGCTGCTCTGTAATGAATTCAGTTAATCTCACCATGCAATTTTCCCTGCCAACATGAAGCTGCCCCCCCACAATGTGTTGCAGAACGATCAATATGAAGTGCCGTTTCTTTCTAATTAGCTGCTCTTGATTGCAGAGAAAGTGTAGAGGATACACAGCGGCTGAGGGCGTAGCCGGGTTTTTCGGGTGTGTTTGACAGGAAGCCGTGTGCTCCAGCTGTAAAACAACGCCACTCGAGACCTGATATGAAGCTGTGCATCTGCTCTGACAGCAGCCAGCAGTTATTTTAAGAGCTTCATGCTTCCTAGCCGTTGCAGAGCCCTGTGGTCATTCTCTAAGCTGAATTTTGTACTCAGCAGACGGTACTTGAAACAGGTCATGGTCCATTTGAGTGCTAGACACTCGAGCTACCCCGTAGAGCATGGCGTCTCCCTGAGGACTGGTTTCCTGCTGACACCATTCACTGGCCTTTTCTCTTCACCTTCACCTTGCTGTCACATTCCACCAATACCTCTTTGCCCCAGGCAACAGTCTGGGCATTGAAGGGCACATTTAAGTTTAGTTGCATCTCCCATTCTGTTTTTTTTTTTTTTTTCTGACTTTGACCTTCTTAGACCACCATCCCCTTCCTTTCACTCATTCACCCTGAAGCGGAATGCTGCCTTAACGGAGGACACTGTAGTCACGTCCTTTTAGTGTCATGCTATTTGGCAGGAAGCAGGGAAATCCTCTTCTAATCTCCTTTTGCTGCACTTTGAGTTCATTTAGAGGAGTTTCCATCAGACAGGAAAATAATGCTGAATTTGTGCTTCTTATTGCATCACAATAGTTAGTACGTTAAAGTTGTGGAAGAAAAAGTAAAGAAAAAATACATACAGACTCCAAAGGGGTGGTTTAAATAAGTGGGCTTCTCTGAAGTAGCTGTAACTAGTCAGTATCTTACCAGCAGTAGAGAACTTGAAAGCTAACGGCTAATCAGACCTTAGATAAAGAGTTCAGTTATATACTGTGATAGCTAAGCTATTTTAGCCAAGGTAAATAAAAAAAACCCAAAAGAACTTAAACTGTCATACTGAGGTTTTGTTTCTCAACATAAGACTATCAGCGTTACTGAAACGTGAAGAAATGCGCTGAGGCGGCCGGTTGTGTCCGTCTGACCAAATCAACTCAGACTCCTGACCAAACGCAACTGAGAGACCATTAACATTTGTGAATATGAAGAAAATATCTGGTCTGTCCCCGGGGAGATGCAGTAATAGCTCTATGATTCAGAACACTAAAAGGAAAACAGCTCTGCGTGGAAACTGTAGAAACAAAAGAACTAGATAATATTCAGTTTTTATTCTTGTGTTTGTTTTTTTTGTTTTTTTTCCTCACATGAGTTTACATTCCTGCAGCCTTCAACTGTAAGACACATTCTTTCATCTGAATTTCTTCCTTCAGAGATTTGCAGTCATTGCTTTAGGTGCATTACTTATTCATTCCTCATCCAGTCATTGTCTATGGCGCTGATCCCTGCGGGGCTGGGGCCTGTAAGGTGGGTGTATATCTCCAGAGGTCACTGGGTGATGGGTGGGGTACACCTTGAACAGGTTGCTAATCCATCATTCTATTCATGGAAGAACTGTCATACCAGGTTTCCTGAGCTTCTCTGTGACTGATCCTTGGCCTCCCTGATTAATGTACGACTCCGCTGTCAGCAAATCCTGCTAGGGGGAAACTGATGACAACCAGTTTATGGAGAAATTATGTTTCGAATTATGGCCGCCAAAATTATTCACTGGAGCATCAAGACTTTCAGAAAAGAAATCCAGGCAATAATAGCTGGCATTCTTATGTCGCCTGAATGTTTTCTAGAGACTGACAGATCTTCAGCACGTGTTGGATCACTTGAACAGCTGCCAACATTTAGAGTGAAATTTATTTTTAATTATTTAAAAGAAAAATATTTACTCAGAAAAATGTAGATGAATTAAGTATTTTTGCTATCCTCATTACATCTTCCAAGCAATATATTTTTCTTTATGTTTTAACATTTTGTTTTACAAACACACACACACACCAGAAAAAAAAACAGCAGCTAGAAACTAAGCCATATATACCTGCACTTTTGTAACAGCTTTATCAGCATTATTATTCACCGGGGCGATAGTGGCTCAGCTCGAGTTGCTGGTTCAAATCCCTGTTCTGTCCATCTCAATCATTTTGTCCTTGAGCAAGACACTTCACACACTTTACTCAGCTTCTGACAGTCATCATAGTTTACCACCATGGGTGTGTGAATGTGTGTGTTAAAGGGGGAATGACTGAAGGTAGCGGGAAGTGCTCCGAGTCCTCCGTCTTGATAAAGTGCGTTACAAATGCAGTTATTTAAAACCAAAACAGCAGCATCAATAGACAAACCCATAAAGGAAAAAAAGAAAAACAGTGACAATCAAACCTTGACGTATTTGTTTAGCGAATGATGATGATGAGTATTATGTGCATTTTCCGATGTAAAGAGTGAACAACACAGTTCAACGTCCTCACAACAATTAGTCAGTCTCTTTAACTGATTTGTGTTTTTATCAAATAATCTTTCTTTCCTTAATTCAAACTTTGCTTCTTTAATTTCAAACCACTTTAGCATAACTTTTGGAAGGAGTTCAATACAACGATAAGTATTAGCCATTTCATTAAGGTACAATTGTCTTTGGTACTCTATTGACTTTAATAACAATACAACAAATATCCTCTTTGTATTTATTCACTTATTTCTGGCTGGAGTTTGTGAATTTGCACCAATCCCCGCATTCTGCACTTCTGTGAAATGAACACACCCATTAACTACAGAACTGTTGAGGTACAGATTATGGTTTCCTCAGAAATCAGTCCATCCCTCCATCAGGACGGAAACCTCCCCTGAAAAACGACGGCGTTGTGAAACGACAGACGATCCCGGCTGCTGATGTCTGACTGACACAAAATGTGAAAACACGGCTTTATCCTAGATTAATGTAAAAAATAAAATAAAATTAAAAACAACCCCCTCAAAAATATAAATCCATTAATCCACCGTTTGTTTAGATATGTTGGAAAAGGAAATTATTCTTCCTCTTTTTATTTATGGTTTCTTTCCATTGCTGCGTCTCACACACATTCAGTGACACCCACCAAGCCCACGTTCTTCAGCACCACAGTCACTAATCAGTCGTGTTGTCGTGGATCCTGCAACCTAGTTATTTCCCTAATTTCATTCAGTTCATCGTCATGCAGCAGAGTGCTGAGAGGCAGACGAGGCCTCTTCACAGATCTGCATGGAAAATCTTCTTTAACTAATGATTTCTTGAGGATCCGTTATCTTTTGAAGCAACACACAACTTTCTTTTCTTCCAGCTCACAGCACCTGAAGGTGAACCTCCACTAGAGAGGAGGTTCCCTTGTGGAGTCCTGAGGATTCACAGTTATTGTTGGTCTCAGAAAAAACAAACAAAAAAAACAACTTTTTTAATTGACCCAAGTTTTATGGAGCTCTGATTACATTTGGTGGCTTGCTGTATAATTGTAGAAGATTTGCTCTGAGATATAGACTGTAGTTTCCTGCTGAGAAGAAAGTTGTGGTCATGAAGGAACGTAAAAACTTGTAAGACTCAGAGTAACTTGTAAAAAAAAAAAAACCTTAATGATATTAGAGAACAGCTAACCACCTCCAGAAAACTGTTGTTGGAGCAGTTTATGTTTTCCTGGCCCTTTTTCCTGGCAGAACCTAAAATCTTTTTTTCGCAACTTTGAAGATGTTTTTTTTTAACTGTTTCCATCAGTTGTTTCTTCTGTAATTCTTCAAAACTGTGCATACAAAACATAGATGAAAACATAACTTCAAGGATAAAATAAATTTTCAAAAAATTCCTCCTCATCTTCCTTTTTCCAATTGGCATCTGAATCCCTTGAGGGGAATTTGACCGTCATTTGGAACTGCCCATAACTCCATCGGCGTGGAAAACAAAAATAAAAACAATTCTGGTTCTAAAGAAAACATCAGAAGACGTGATGAGATCTAAAGGAACCACAGCAAAAACATTTTTTTTTTAAAGAGCTTAGGGAGGAGTTGATGTTTTTTGAGTTTGTCGAATCGAATAATTTTCTTTTTCCAAACTTGATTTTGCTGTCCTGTGTAAAACACCACCAACCTCTTTAACACTTCTTTGGCCTTCTGGCGGCCTCCCTGACCAGGCTCATCATTTGGCCCACATTACATCCAAGTACAGTTGACACCATTCACTGCACCATAATGCCTGGGTAATGATGTGGGATTTCTGTTTACACCTTTCCTCCTCGATAGCTTTGCAAAGTGAGATGCTTTTCAAGAGACGCACAAATCAAGAAAATAAAAAGCAGCTGAAATTTATTCAGAGTTAATCAGATTGTCTATAACTGATGGCAGGTAAATCTAAACTGAAGACTAAAACTAAACAAAAAATACTTCAACAAAGTCTTATTTTAAAGCTGTGCATTTGACTAAGTTATTGCAGCTTTTATATCATGTTTTTTCTGGAATTAATTTGTTACCACTTGAGTTGCACAGGATAAAAGTTAAGATGGACAAAGTTGTGAAACAATTCATTTGTGTCTTCATCATGTTGCGTTAACATGCTTAAGCTGTCTGGAAGAATAATAGAATAAAGGTCCTGAATGAGGAGCAAAATGGATGGAGGTCAAAATGTGTGTGTGTGTTTTTTTCTGTGTGTGCCAAAGACAGAGAGAATAACAACACTTTCATGACAAAAACACAGATAATTCTCATCTTATTCTCACTAAAAATCATTTGCTGGCAAACTACGTATTTGTCACGCTTGAGTTTTAGACAGCAAAAAAACTTGAAGTTCATCATCAAAAAACACCGATGGATGACAAACGAAGAAGACTGTGTGTAACACATCCCAAAGTCCCAGAGGACATGGAAGCTATTATGAGGCAATGGTGTTTATTTTATAGATAAGTGTTTCTTGATGAAAAAAAAAGAAAATATCACTAGAGCTGCAGGTATGCATAGATTCAGAAAACTCATTTACATAAGCCATTAAAGGAGACATTGACCGGTACCTAAAAGACATTGACCTGATAGTATCAAAAAATCTATTTGCTCATGAAACCGCCTCTGTGTTGTTGTAACAAATAAAGTTTAATCAGCACAGACAATGTGCTGATTTAACTTTAAAACAGCACATCTGTTTTAAATTTCTATCTCGATATCTCTACATCAGATATATATATGTAAAAGATATATGGCTAAATAAATGAAAGCCACTGTGCCTGAATTTAAGAAGAATCACATTCATTAGTAAAGCCATAATGCAAAGTTGTTCTTTGTGATTGTTTGTTTGGAGTAAATGAAGCAGTGACCTTTTTGCCACCTGAGGTGCTCGATGGAGTCAAGTAATGAAACTTGTCCTTGATTTAATAATACAATTCAGGCTAACTATTTAGCTTTAAATTCATAGTCAGTCACATCCCACTAAATGAAAGTGTCAAAGCTCCTCAGCTAAAGGATATATATATATATATATATATATATATATATATATATATATATATATATATATATATATATATATATATATATATATGACTTATGTTCTACTTGTGACTGATTCTTCTCGCTTTGAAGTGATGGCCGTCAACAAATTGGATGATGGATTTATAACTGTTTTTATGAAAAATGATAAAAATAATCACAACTTTTGGTGAGAATAAAGTATGGAAGCATTCATCTCTCCTTGCTAAGGTGAAAGATTGCCACTCAACAGATATTTACAGACTTTATAAAAAAAACAAAGTCAATTCAAACACACATAGATTCCTACTGATCCTCGTCATCAAACGGTACGCTTGCTAAATTATTCAAAGCAGTTTAAAAAGTTGCTGTGTAAGGAAACCTGGCAGATTGTGTCGAGTCACTGACTTGCAGCACTCACCTCCTCCTGGACGATGCGCTGTTCAGCATAACTCTAGATTTTAGTAGCAGAGTTTTGCTATTTAGTCGAAATGAAAGGACATGCCAGTCAGAGTAAATGTTTCAAAGAGGTTAAGTGTGCAAGAAACCTTGCTCCCTAACAAAATACCTCTGCAACAGTGATCTCTTAACAGATTCTTTCTGACACTTTACATAAAGGCTTTATACCCCAGTATTTGCAGATAAAAACAAGTACCTGCATTAAAAACACCTTCTTTTACAGGGATAAAATATACTAAACATTGACATGTAGATATTTTTTGACATAGAATTGAAAATCTTCTTGGCCAGGAGTGTCAAGCTCACTTTCATTTTGGGCAATATCAAGATTATAAATGTCCTCAAAGCTCCGGTTGAGGCAACACGTACTGATGAAATCACTCATTAGCAAACTCTGCAAAAAAAAAAAAAAAAAAAAAATAAAATAAAAATTAATAGCTGTCTTAACATTTGATTAGTACTTCTCGAAATGTAATACAGAATATCCTTTCAGATTGATGTAATTTGGCGGGATACAGATGAAAACTGATTTCATTTGATTGACAAAATAAGTGCCAGCTTTGAAGCTCAGTTTCTGTGGCCCTCTGCACTCCGGAGAGCCACATAAAAAAAACTATGGTGGGCCCGATTTGGCTCTGAAAATAACACTGGCTTCTTTAAATGAGGAGTTAAAAGATTAGATTCTATCAGTGGTATATGATCAATTCTTGGCTCTTAATTGGCTTCGATTTAGAATTTTACTACTTATCTTTGTCCAACTCCCACATTTGAATGGATTTCAAAGTATTTAATTCACTGTGATTATTTACCACTCTTAATCATCTCCAATGGCCTCCAGCACGAGCAGCGCTGCTCAGACGGATGTGCCTTATCCTTTCTCTGTTCACAGCGCTTCCTCGAATGCTGTGAAAGGAGTTGTTGCTTTAGTGGAGCTTTTGTCTCCCAGCCCGACTATCAAAGCTCTGATTCGAGTGAAACGCGGGCAGAACCTGGATGGAAATCCAGGAGAAGTCCCTGTCATTCCTCCCCAGGTCCTCGCCTGCTGCGTCTCCATCTACCGCGCTGTCGCTTCGAACTCTTAACTGGGTCAAGTAAACAGATCGTTTTCCAGTAATCGGTAAACAGAAAGCAGAAAGTTTATTTTCCCTCTTCTGTCATTTCTCCCTTTTTCTTCCCTCCTCCTCCTCCGGCCGGGAGCTAGACTTTACTTATAATCTTTAAAGTGGTCCTGAGCTTTAGTTCCACAGTCCCTTTGAATGTCAAATCCGAAGAAAGAAACCTGTATTTTTTATTTTATTTTTTTTAAATAAGGTCTATAAACATTGTCTTTAGCATCATTAGACAGCGTATCAGAATGTGAACTTTCTTATAACCACCTCTTGCTGCTCTTCAGATCCTCCATAGCGTGGCAACCGTCACATCAGCATATTTAATTATTCGCCAGGAAACCGCCGGGTTGCGGCATCAGAAGTTTCATTTGGACGGTGAGGATGCCTTGCTGTCAGGGTCTACAAGACACTCCGATGAATGCGGTTCTAAATCCAAAAGGATGACTAGGTTTTTATTAATAACAACAAATATTCATGGCTACAGAGACATCTCGAACAAATCGGACAGCTTCCAGGGAGCTGCGTGTTAGTTAGTGCCGCTGGACTGAATTGCTATACTTTCAGAGGATTATTACTATTGGCCAGGAGATTTTATAATACAACATCGGCTGTTGGTGTTGTTCATGTCAGATGCTTGGATGCAAAAATGAACTCGCAGGCAGCAGTAGCTCATCTGCAGTCAAACGGAGACCGCTGACGTCTGATAAGATGTTTGCGACAGAGAGATGCATCGAAGAGGCTGGCTTCTGTACCGAGAATTGCTTTTGTAAACAATGGAATAAATGTTGGTTCTAACAATAATGATTATATTTTCATGAATGAAGTGTCGGGCGTCGTCAACGTCTTTTTAGTATTGTTGCAAAATATCAAAACAAGGAAGAGTGGGAAAACAAAAAATATATATATAATCTTACTGTTTTTATTCGTAAATATTTGTTGCTTTTAAAACATAAGAAAATGGATTATTATGCTTATCTATAATGTTTCTCTTAGCGCTGCTTTGATTTTGATATGAAGATGCTTAAAAACAGACTTGTGACAAGGACTAGAGACAAAGATTAACCATTCATAACAGGTAATCAATTTCTTTTTTTGGGTAAAGATATCACCAAAAGTAAAAAAAAATAAACATTAAAAAAAAATAGTCAGACTACAATTGACTGTAATTGTAGTCAATCAAAAGTACTTTCAAGCAACTTGATGAAATGAAAGCGGAAGCTAAAAAACGTTATTATAGTCAACAAGAAAAATCGTAAAAAACAGAAAAGAAAAACTTGCTGCAATAAGATAAAAGGAAGTTGTTTTCTGTCTGTTTTTTTTCTTTTTCGGGGGTAGGGAAGGAGTTCTAACTTTTTTAACAGCCCTCTAACCTGTTTTCCTGCTTTCATCCTGTTTTTGGCTTGCTCTGGTTAATACAGAAACTGATGATGCTGCAGACTTGAAACGTGTCGTGTTCTTGCAGCACCACAAAAGGGACAAACGGAAGAAGGGGGGGGGGGGAGGAAGAGGGAGAGATTGGGAATGTTAAAAGTTAGGAGGTGAAATGTTCTTTCAAAATATTCACATTTGATGTTCCTGATCATCATTAGAAGTATCAGTATACAGCGTTCATCCATTTTTCTTGTGTTGAAAAATGGCGACACATCTTTATAACAGCTACTGGGAAATCGGAGTCGCTCTAAATTCACACATAAGCTTTTTTTCCCCCCCCAACAGCTACTGCCAAATCAGTTGCCAAGCCAAAATGTGTCCTTATCAACTCCCTGCACAGAGCGGTAAAACCTCCAGAAACTCAGTGTGATGGCGAACTGTGAAATTCCCATTTCAATGTTGCGTCAGTCTGGTAATTCTACCTGAAGATAATTAATAATGATCCACCAGTGAGGCATTCATGCGTGGCATCTGCGCTTCACTCCTGTGGCGTTTCACAAAGCCGGAGTGGAGACAGTAGCTGCACAAGTGGGACGAAGGGAAACACGAGTCGAACTGGGAGTGTCTGTTGCATTCAAGCTTCATCAGGTGTGCGACTGGCTTTATAATATGCTTTTACTAAAAAAAAAAAAGAAAGATGCAGTGTGTAACACTACGCAACTAATGGTGGCTCGGTAATGATCTGACATAGAAGCTTTAGTCTGGAAAGTTTAGGCGGCTCTCGAGAGGGATCACAAGCCATTAGCTGTTCCTTTAGGGACCAAAGAGCCTGATTCTATTGAACAGTTCACTAATGTTTTCTTTTTTTTTTTTTTTTTTTGCTGCTTTGAAACCTAAAGGAAGAGTAGTGGAAAAAATACCCCAGAGCGTCTCGGGAGTGATGGGTTTGAATTTGCTTCGTACTGAGATTTCTCCCGGGTGATGTGGAAATATTTAATGATCAAAATATCCCACATCTGTGTGTATATTCAGGGAATTGGAGAATTACTGGTGACAAGCTGAAAGGACCGGATATTGATAATGTTTATAGTTCAATTAGATAAACCCAGGGTTAGTTGTTATAGTGTTTTGATATTCAGATAAGTGCTGCATGAATCTGTAGAAAATCCTCTCTGGCATCCTGTAGAAACACTGTATTCAGCCCAAACTCTCTCCACCAGTATCTGTGGACATAAAAGGTGCCTGTTTCTTCTAAGGACTGGCTGATAACAGACTGTTTACCCTTTATTACCTGTTTTTCACTGCTTATCTTCGGGCACACCAGGCTGTCAGGCTGTGCCGTCCAGATCCTTTCCACCGATGTTTTTTTGTTTTTTTTAATTTGATATTAATTAGTCAAATAAATCAACCAAGCTGGTTATTTCTGTCTTGTTATGTTATCATTTTGCCCCTTGAACACATAAATCGCAGTTTGGTACCACACAACAAAAAGCATTTTTTTTCTCTTTCTCTCTCTCGTAGTTGGAAAAATGGATAAAAGAGCATATGCCTCATATTCTGAAAAAAAAAAAAGACACATCAGACTGAACTTTTCCTGTTTTAAGTCTGTTAGGATTACCGAAATTACTTCAATTTTCTAAATGTCAGAATATCAATGTTTTTTCAGAGAGCTTTTTTTTTATGACCTAATATTTACGACCCCTTTCTTGTTGTCTGCTTTTCTTGGTAAACGTAGCCACCTGTTTGTGACTGGATATGAAATCTGCCCCAAACATTCGCATGGATGCGTCCATTCTGTCACGAAGCAGCCGTACCCTCACACATGGCAGGTCACCTGTCCTCCTGTACCTGAACCTGGCGACCACAACGGCTCCCCTGCAATCCGCTGTCAGGGAGCCGGTCATTAAAAGCTTCAGCTTAGGAGCAACAAGAATCTGTAAAGTGAGAGTGGGCTCTAGATGAAAGAACTGGGGAACCACACCGTGCTGATGACACAACATGCAACAGCTACATGTGTTCGCAAAATGTTACCATTGGGAAATAAAAAAAAAGGACTTGAAATTGCACAATAAATATGTTTTGCTTAATCTTTTTTTTTTTTCCTGCGCAGATGTAGTCTACATCTCTATGATCAGCAGGAAGCTTTGATGTTATAAAATACAGACAGGACTATTAGTTATTACCCTCCGTCCGTTTTCACGCTTTGAAGAAGGAATTTGAACTTCTTGTTTCGAGCTTTTATTTCCAAGTGTGGCCAACGGTTAGAACTGTGAAGAACCATCAATGAGATAATAAAAAAAAATGTAAAAAAAAAAAAAAAAAAAAAAGGAAATGAAATGAAAAATCTAATTTAGATTTCATTGGTTTGACGGATAATCAATAAAGTGACTCTGTTGTTAGGCTACTGGAGGACAAACTGACCACTTTTTCTCACTCTGCTACTTTCTTTTTCTGCTGCTTCCCAATTTGTCTCTGCCATTTTGTTTAGCTGTGGTTCCTTCCTGGATTTGGCCATCAGCTTAGAAAATGCTGCCAACAAGTAAACACTCTCCCTCTCCTGGTATTGTCATTTTCCTTTTTACTTTTCCTTAACACAGAAAGTAATCCTACATCAGCTCTTCTGTTTTGCTGTTTCTTGCTGCGCATTGTGCTCTGCTCTGGCTGATGGCCGCTTGTACCGAGCCAGGATCTGGTTCTGCTGGAGGTTTCCTCCTGTTAAAGGAGAGTTTTCATCTCCACTGTCACCACATGTCCAGGAGGAGTGAATGTACTGTTTGTATTTAGTTGAATAAAGCGCAGATGACCATAACAGGTTCAACAGCAACAAGCAGGATACTTCACAACGGGGCTGCCAAGCTTCACCCAACTTCATGAGAGGGATCAGAGAAACGCTGGAGACATGAAAAACAGCAAAAGGAGCAAAACAAGTAAACTCCAGTACACAAGAGTTTACTGTACTTGGATTAGGAAGAAGATGTCTGAGAAGGCCTGTGATCAACACTGATTTCAGGCAAAGACTAAGCAATGATGTTAGTATCAATACAGCTTTTTAAAAAATAAAAATAAAAATGTAAGCCTTAGTGCTACTTTTAAAATGATGGACCATCTCTCTTTCTTACGGCTACTCCATCTGTAGCCACAAGATTTTGGTTTTATGATTCCATCGGGACTGACACTTAAACCACAAAAGATTTATTTTCGTTGCTAAGCTGACGACAGGAAAAAAAAACAACTGTCTAGTCTTAGAACTGAAGTCTCTGGGATCACTGCAGCCTTCACACCTTTGTTCGGCAGCCTTTCGTTTAATGCTGCTGGAAGACATGAAAGTATAGAAACACGACACGTCACCTCTCCACACTCATCACCTTGTGTGTTTAGTTAATGCACTTCCAAATACAGCTACATTTAGCTGATTTCTTTAGGTGCCCAACAAATATGCATTCATTTTTGCTACATGTTACCAAGGGAGTAAATCCCATCTCATTATTGGGGGGGACCATAAACAGGAAAATTTCTTAAGAGCAATTTTGGCAGGGTCAGCGAAGTTACAGTGAAATGTACCGTAAGATATGGTTTAAAAAGCTTTAAAACCACATTCAAGCTGCAGGACCAAAATGACTAGTAATGCATATCAACAAACTATTGAGAAGTAAAACTAAAATTCAAATGTTGCTTAGATACAAGTTTTGTTCAGTCTGACTGATCTAATCTCTGCTGCGCCTTTACAAAAATTTAAGGTTCTAAATAAAAAAGCTTGAATGAGTAACTCAATGATTTTTTTTTTTCCAAGATTGGGGGCGTCCCCCTTTGGCCCCCCGGGATTTACGCCTATGCATGTAAAATGTTTTGGGGAGAGATTAAAAACACATATTTCTTGTTTTCTTTATCCATCCGTCACACCTAACTCAAAGTTTCTTAATGTGAATAAAAACAAAACTTAGACTACTGGACAAACTTGAGTCCGTTGCTCCTCGTAACACGTCTCCTAATCCGACCAAGAATCTGTTTCTCTTCAAGAGATTAAAAGAGCAAACCGCAGACTGATGTTCTTACTTTTGCTCATTTAGTCTTTTGGATTTCCTTGTTTGGGTTCTAGATTACTCATCCATTTGCTGTTTGTCGCTTCCCTACGACTGTTGACAGGACGAGAAACCATGACCCTCATCATCGCCTCGACCTCATTGGCAATAATTTCATCAAGGCTCTGATTTCTGTCTGTGTAGATGAATTTTACACCAAAATATTTCAGCAAGAGCAACAGGGTCTGCTTCCCTGATGCTGTTGGGTGTCTTACAACCAGACAATTAGGAGTGGCTCATGCTGTCCTGCAGAACCTACTGATGCAGGAACAAACTGCTCAAAACAGAGTAGAAAAGAAAAAAAAAAAAAACCTGCCTGGAAATTTAACTGCCCTCTATTTTAGTGCAGTTTCCAAACCAAATTTTTTATGTTTAAAAAAAATCTATTTTAGATTAATTAGTTTATTCATGATGTACCATCTTATCTTTGTTTCACTGTTTTAATTACCTGTTTCTTGGTTTGTGTCATTTCAATTAGTTCTTTTCAGTTTATTGTGTGGCACTTTGGTCCAACCAGTTTTAAAAGTGTTTCATTGAGAGTGACTAAGACTTTGTTTTTCTTCTTGCTGTGAGCCTTGTTCCAAAAACACTAGTTTACAGGATCTGTCCACAACGGCAAATAACTTCTTAAACTTTTACTAGACATCTGCCGCTGTTTTGCTTTTGATCTAAGCACTACCACTATGGCTGATAGACGCAAACATGCATAAAAAATATAGAAATAATTTGATTTCACCATTTGTAACCACACATTGTTTCTTTTTTTTTTGCTTTTTTTATGAGATTCTTATTGGTCATTTACTGAGGTACAAGGCTATTTTAAAAAGTAATAGACACAGCATGAAATTTTTTTCCAGTAATGGACCCAACCAGAACTTTCCTGAGATCCAGTTGTCATCGTAATTTCGTCACAGTGAGTAATATATCTGGAAAACAATTTGTCTGTTACAGCGCTTTGTGGTTTTGTAAAGTAATAACAGATTTGGAACCAAACGGCAAAATTATTTGAAGTGAGTTTCTGTGTCAGGACAATTTACAAGCAGAGTACCCCGACCAGTTTAGTTCAACAAACCTTGTAAATAAATTGTACGTTCATATGCATTTTTAAAAGAGGTCGGTGGCTGAGGAATCATTTCCTCTTCAAATGATTCAATAAATGAAATGAATCAGTTTTAAGCTTCCATGTATCCTGATTTGTTTTTAGTGAGACGCCTGCCAAGAGCGAGTGGCAAAAAGCAAAAAGAAATATAAACACTGCACCAGTTTCTTTCTACCCGCAGTGATTTTCTTTCAAAATTTCAACCAACGTTTTTATTTAAAAAAATAAATAAATAAATAAAATCACGGACAATCTTTTTAGACCTTTAAAACGAGTAACTGCTTTGAAAATGCTAACTGCAAGAGAGACGGTAGCTGGAATACTGAAAGTAAACTTACAGTTCATAGTTAGCAGAAACATGGCTAGTTGAAAGCCTGCCCCCCTGCTGTGTGCTGACCCTCTGGATGACAAGTTTCTTTGCTGTGGAGGTCAAACCAGGGAGTCTGAGTTTTGAGTTGCGGCCATAAACTTCTTCTTTGCAAGAAAGGAGAAAATATCCAGCGAGCGGCAGCCACATGGACCAAAAAATGCCTTACCGATGTCAGAGGCCAGAAGAGAATTGGCAGACTGGTTCAAAATTATAGAAAGGCAAATATCTCATATAATAACTGGTTACAACCGAGAAAAACAAAAAAAAAAAAAAAAAAATCCTCTCTGATCTGCGGCAGCAGAGTAACCACACCGGGTCCCACTTCTTTTATCATTGAACAGAAAACGGAGGAAACAATTTACACAAGGTTATTAAAAACGGTCAGTTACAGACTGGAAAAAATGCTACCCAGTCTGATTAAACTGTAATTCAAATGGGAAAGTCAGAGTTTAAGCAATAGGAAAGCATGAATGTTTCTTGGTTTTAATAATCTGAATTATGTTTTCGGCTGCTGGTTTGGGTGTGACCAGCATATTATTGTTTCACACACATACTGTACACCAAGAACCACATCCTACTTGAGCGCTGTTGCTAACAACATTCATCTCTTCTGATGGCTACTTCCATCAAAACACTACAGCATCCGTCAGTTTTTGTAAATTATTCCCCCTTTACTATATTTGTTCTTTGATCGATCCAGTGATCTATCATTTGATCAATAATAACATTTCCACTCCACCTGATGTCCATTTTTCACACAGCACAATAACTGTCACGTTGTCCTACTTTCATTTAATGGTTATGTTACGCCTCCAAAATAGAAAGTTAAGCAGAAATTCTGGTATTTTGAGGACCAAAATGACAATAACTCATATAAGTGGCAAAAGCTAAAATAATCAGGCAAAAAGAAAAACATTCCCAGATCAATTAAACTCGTGAAACTTTAGCAACAACTGCAGGTGTGCGGCTTTTGTCCAGAAATGTTACTGAATTATGAATAGCAATACATTGTAAGGAAATTAATCAAGCAAAAGTAAAAAGTGCAGCAGAGTAAAAAACACTCCTGAAAGTAGATTTTATTTTTAAGTTTCTATAGTAAACGTACTTGAGTAAATGTAACTAGTTACTACCCAATTCTGAGATTTACACAAGACGTGTCCTTTGAACCAAAACAATATCGAATTTTGTTACTTTCCATGAGGTTTCAGGCCATTTCAACCCATAAAGAAGAAGTAAATAAATAAATAATCTTTTCTTGCTCAAGGTAAGTCAATTTGACAGAATGGGGACAGTCTAAGCAAATTTGATACACTGTAATAAAAATGTTGCTTTCTCAACAGAGCATATCAAATTATGCGTCAAAAATAGGTTCTTTTTTTTTTATTCCACGCTGCCTTAATTAATGACAAGGTAGAAGCTTAATTACAAAGAAAACATGCCTCTCTTATATTTTTTCAGGGTTACTCAAATGTTTCCCTGACAATGAAAGCAGAACTGAGAGCTGAGATTCTGGTTCCTTTATTAAAAGTTTGAAGAAATGTGCGCAGGAATACTTGTTTCTGCCCGATTTATTTAAAACATAAATGAAGCCTAGGCGAAAATTCAAGCTGGGAGACAAAACACAGCCGTCACACATCAGACACTCACCACGCTCCTGCCGCAGCCAATCAGGACAGGTGCGCCGCACCGCTTCAGCCAATCGTCGTTCACGGATCCCTTCAAAGGACAAGCCTCCCCGGATCTCCTCGCTCGTCAGCCGTGCTTCGACCCACCTCCTCCCCATCTCCACCATCATCCCAGGGACATCTTCATAGCTCCCTCTCTGCTCCTTCGTTCAAGGCTCCGTTCCACCACCAGTATTCGGACCGGGGGGAAGACTACCCTGAGCTAAACCTGGACCGATCACCTGCCTGGTGATCCTCAGCTCACAAGTCTTCCGCCGGGTTCGAGCGCCAAAGTTTCTGTATCATTAAACCTTCTAACTGCTTCTCTTTCTCTGTGTGAGTCTATCCAGATTGAATTAGGTTCGTAATCATCTCCACAGTGACCACAGCACAGTTTATAATGGAGTCTCGCGTTCTCCACACAAGAACCTTGTCCTCTTTGTCCTTGTGTTTTTAAGTTAAATGAAATCTCGTTGCTTTTGTCTGCCGCTCTTTAATGGACTTTATTCAAACCATCCATTCATTGCTCTGTCCTCTTCTGTACTTTGTCTTCTAGTATTTGTTTGTAGAATACATTTCTTGTTTTTTTTTTGTTTTTTTTTCTTTTAGCATTTCCACTCCCCTCGATGTCCATCGCTCAAACAAGAACAGTCATTTTGTCTTCTTCCTCCTTACGTTTGATGACGGGTTACATTACGCCTCCCAGTCCCATCATCGCCTTTCTCACCTCTCCTTCAGCGTAATTAAATCGCCGAGCCCTCCGCCAGCCCCACTCTCCCAACTCCTCTGCCTCATTCATTTCAAATGTATGACCTTTTCCAAGAGCAGTTTTCAATCAATAGGTGTTTTCCCTCATCAGCTCATTTCAAAGCAGAACCGCCGAATGAAGTTATGACATGAAAGGGCCGTTACTCAAGCTTGTAAAAATGCCAGTCAGGCCCCCGTTTTATAGAACACGCGATTCAAAGGCGATTCGATGAGTTTGTTTGTGTGGGTGTCAAATTCTCAGTCGGTCGCTTCGTGCATTGTGAAAAAAACAACAACAAAACAACAGGCTGGGTCAGAGCTGAGGTCGGAGAAGGTAAATATGCAAACTAGACAAACCAGTCCCGACACGTGTCTGATTCACCGCCGACAAAAATCATCTGATCCGCTATTTCTACAAGCAATTAAGAGATGAAGATAAGAAAGGCAGAAGATTATATAAAGTACAAAAGTCAGTACTAATTAGAAATACTACTGAGAGAAACAGAAGGGAAGAAATAATAATGATCAGATTAAGAGTAGGTCATACTTATTTAAATGACATTTTATATTTAATAGGGAAGAAAATGAATAATAAATGTGAAGGATGTGGAGAGAAAGAAAATGTAGAACACGAATTGATGAACTGTAAGACATATGAACCTGAAAGGGAGAAGCTGAGAAGAATGGTTGGAAGGACAGGTCCAGAATGGAGTCTTAAAGGAATATTGGGAAATGAAGGAAACATAACGGATATTTACAGATTAAGGAAAGCATTATTTATTTACTTACAGAATACAAAATTAAAAAATAGAGTTTGATAGATGTAAAGTAGTGTTGCTACACACGCATGTACAGTAGGTGGCGGTATGCACTTTAAAGTTGCTTGCGATCCGCCATAATAGAAGAGTAGAAGAAGAATTTCTACACGCATCGCTGTGAAAAGCTTTACTGTTTAACAGGCTCTGCCTCAAGATCCTGGGTGGTCTGAGCTTTTTCTGTTTGCTCCACTTTCCTGTTCACTCTGCTAGCCTTAGTTTCTGTCTTTGCTTCTAGTAGTTGTTTATTTATGTCAGATATATTATTCGTGCCTTATGGTTAGTTATTGTTTGCCATTGTTATGTTTTTACGTCATCATTCACCTCCTGGATTCTGTTGCACTTTGGTCCCACACGTCGTGACGCTACGTGGTTCCATCTTGTTCGTCTCACCCGAGTTTAAAATCATCAAGCAAATGTCAAAGTCAACAAAAGATAACCCATCGTAACATATTCAGTTTTCCAATTGTTATATATTTTATTTAATATCGGATCTCTTTATGAAGTCATAAACTAACTAATGTCGAGAGCCACCAATATTTTACTGCTATATGTGGCTTCACAAGGGAACCACTGGAAGGTTTTTTAGCTCTTCTTCTGTCCCTAATTAATTGGATTGCTGGCAGTGAAGTAGGAAACATATCCCATCAGTCAAAGACTAGTAATCCTAATATCTAATAGGCAGCCAGTTTGAGGCAACATCTCACTTAATTCAGTGATAGCGAAACCTGAAATTTCTTGAATGAATAATGAAAAAAAAAAAATATAATAACATCTGCAAAACATCCTTTTATTGAAACAGTTTGTCAAAGGTTTCCAAAGGGCCAAGAATCCAATTTGAATAAATGAAGACATCCTGTGTCTCTCCTGACAAAGTGCCTTGATGACACAGGTATTTCAACAACTCATTATATTGACATATAGCGGTTAATTAAGAAACATCATTCCTCTTAACCCTGAGTCTCCAGATAAGAGGCCATAAGACCCTTCTCTCTTTTCCACTCTTGAAAGGGAAACAGGTGTTCATGCAAATCCTCCCCTTGTTATTAATGGTTCAGTTTCAGGAAGGAATTTATCACTTCACTGTTGAGATTAATGATGAAAGACAGAACAGCAGACGCCAGTCTTTTGGAACAGTCTGCACCCGTCTTAAGCTTTCTGACGGCTGTGTTTGAGTAAAAAGCAACAAATTTCACGTGTAGATCATCTTGGTGAACTAATATTTTCTTTAGATTCCTCTGCAAAGTTCACTTCCAGATTTGTGCTTTTTCTTCCAGCCATCTGTTTTTCATTTACAAACTCGCTGCAGACCTGCTCCCCATTTCTCCTTCAGCACTTTTTCTGAATGCTTTTGTACTCAGTTCTACAGAGCACTTTAAGCGTGCGGCTGAGTATAAGAAAAGTCTGACTGAAGGCTTCAGGTTTCCCACCAGGCACCAACACATCTACATCTACATCAACCACAACCACATCCTACTTTTGCCACATCTGACAGCCAAACAACCTCAATTCTGACTGTCAGACTGGGATTCCCACACAAGGGAAAGCTTACTAGGACAAATCAGGAAAAAAAAAATCCCAAACAAGCCACTGTTTGGGTTATTCGCATGAAACATTTTTAATGTCTGTTTCCCTAATTCTTACAGGCTAATGCCATTGACTGCTTGGCCACCACTGGAAAATGATCAAGACATATTCCTACACAAGACATCGTCTTTCATATTAACTGACTGTAACGTAAATGTAACTTAGAACTTGTTTAAACGTAACAAAGTGGGTTTCAAGAAGCAATTTTACTTCAGACAACGGAGCTGTTTTCATGTTTTCTGTGGTGCAATTCATAACACGCAGGGAAATTAATCCACATACACACACACACACACGCACGCACACACGCTGCAGAACAAGAGACAGATGCAGTCTCCCAACAAAGACTCTATGAGTAATTTAATCATTCTGAGAATTATAACCCTCAATTACAGCTGAGGAATATGCAATCCCTGTGGGTGAAACAAATACCTGCTTTATAAAATGCACAAGTGACATTTACAATCTAATTTACATTCTAGTCATTCTATGCTTTGTACTAAATCTAATGACAATCTAAGTTTGATGAATTCTGAAGTCACATCATTGGCTGAGCTCAATTATTCCAAAATACATCTGATAATAAATATGGTAAATTTATCGATACGGGGTATTTATTATTTTTTTAAAATTAGTTGTTGGTGACTGCGCTCATTGAAGTCAAACAACAAAATGTGAAAGGCCAGATGAAACTCTAGATTCTCTTACTGTAAAATGTTTCTGTGCGAAACAACAGTTAGTAGAAAGAAAATATCAAGATGTGCGTGTTTATGTATTTCGCAGTATGTTTGCAATCGCTGAGAACAACTATTTGTTCTCCCCAAACAGCCACTTCAGATTGCGCAGCGTCAAGTGCTCCTACTTTCAGCTGTTACCTTACGCACAACGTATGAGCTCACAAAATCTGTATTTATGCCCAAGCAGCCCTGCAAGAAGATTCACCAAGGTGAGGCAAGCTTCGAATGTTGCTTTAAAGACTCTTCATAGGTCACCAAAGATTCAAGCCTGTTGCTCAGCAACGGCTGCGTCTGCGGCGCAGGGCCTGCATTGTTTCCGCAGAGGTAGAGATGACTCCCCCGGTGGTCCTGGGTCTAGATGATCAAATCTTTTATTTTGCAACATATACTTGCAATAACTGACAGGAGGATAAAGAGATGTCATTGTAGGAAGAGTGAGACAGAGTGGGTTTCATTTAAAGTCAAACTAAATCTGAAAATATGTATGTTGTGAAAATGGCATCAGGTTTAGTGTCATATGGGTGATGATAACAATAGCCTGTTCTTTCGGTGAGTAATAAAACAGTAGATAGCTTTATGCAGCTCATTTTTCATCAACTCTACAGGGAGACAAGAAATGGGGACACGGTCAACATCGCACTCATAGAGACTTTATACACAGATATCTGAAATCTAATTTGATAATTATATGTACTATATGTAATTTTATAACACTAATTTTATTATTATTTGATCAATTCAGTTCTGACAGCAGGGGCTATGATTCGACTCAAAATTTTTTTGCATGAAAAACAATTATTCATAATGATCCTCTCTAGTCTGCTATGCATTGCAGAACAACAAATTGAGACATTAAAGTGTCTTTTGTACATTTATTAAGTTTTACACATCAATGATTAGAGGGAAATTTTTTACGTGGCATCACGTTTCAGTGCCACTTTCTTGGTAAAGCTGTTCGAAGTTGTTCTTTTTTTATTTTTGCGATATCTACTTTGGGACATTTTATATATAATTCTGAATAGAACAAAGCAAAAGAGAATCACAACTCTTATGTGAAAAGATTTTTTTACTACACACTAACTGACAGCTCTCTCTCTTTCTCTCTCAATTGATTTTTTTTCTTAAATTTATATTTGTTACAACTAAAGTTTCTTCTATCTCACCACTGCCTTATAATGACCAACAAGAAAGTAAAGAGACCAGAGTAAAAAATAAAAATAATAAATAATGATCAGAGAGACAGATATATTGGTAAATGATGTAATAAGATGTAACTACTCATATGTGTAGCCAGAGCCCTCTGTCAGACTACTGATTTGTCCCAAAGTGTGTATTGTGTGAAGTTTTACACAGTAAGAGTTACACTGGATGTACCGCACCAAACATGATGTGTTAAAATAAAAAAAGTAACACAATGATAACAAAAGTCTTAGTTTTCTCGAGCTGAAGGTGCAGGCAAGACACTCCTGAAAACAGCAAAACCAGCATCTGACTATAACAGCGAGGAATCAGCTTCAGGAAGCAATTTCTAAATCAATAATCGATACGGATGTTTTTATTGCATAGCAACAGACCATAAAAGTCAATAGGAAGCTCAAGCTCTTTCCAGAAAATCAAAGACTTCTAAATAAAAATGTTTCAGGCATTTGAGCATTTCTGAAGGTCATAAATGTAATGTAAATTTCACTTAATAAAAGTGTAGGACCTAAATTGCAAGCTGATGTCGTTTTGGTGCACGTCCTCCTGCAGTGAATGCAAAAGCTGACGTGGATGGATTGTCCTCGGTGAACCTGAGCTGTGCTCTGTGACTTGGAAGAGTTTTATTTAGAGATCTCATTTGCCAGAGTTCTGTCCAGTAACCTCTAACGGAGAAGCACAAGCTGTTCTGTTATCTTACGGTTTGCATTCTAAACCAAAATCAGGATCAAAAACATCGCATGCCCCTCTTGAGCAATTTATTTAGAGATGCACATGAATGCAACAATGTGAGACACTTGAATGGAAGATGGGGTTTTATGTATATGTTGATGCTAAATTTTACTTTTTTGGAGACCAACAGCTGTTTTCAATACAAAACTGCAGAAAAACAACACATTGTTGCTTTAAAGGAAATTGTACTTCTTTTTTGTGTAAAACAGGATTTGATTGCAGGTGAGCACCAAAAATGGATTAGTTTTATACATCAAACAAAAGAAACCAACACGACTGGATTGTAGCTGACAAAAAAACCCGACGTTCACCCCAACCTCTAATCGTTCGTCTCACAACCTTTGGAGCTTTTTGAAGCCATTCTGACCCACTCTTCACTTTCACCTCCAGATGTTTGAGGCGTTTCCTCCATTTCCAGCCCACGTCGCGTGTCTTCACTTCACGTCAATGAGATCAAATTCTCACCTGGCCCAGGACTTCTCATTTCTTAGTTCTCAGGCCCTCCTGGGTGGATTCACTGGTCTGTTTGGTTCATTGTCATGTTTTCACAGATGTTGTCACATTGCCCTCAAGGCTCCTCAGGTGCACGGTGGAATTCATGGTGGTTCTTAATTTCCATCAAAGAATAAATTATACTGACTGTAAAATTTCTGTATGCAAGAGCAGAGATGGCATCTTAAATGTGTGATTGAATTCGTCTTCTTTTCTTTTTTTTTCTGGAGTCAAAATAGACAGAACATAGGTACAAGATAAAATCCCGTATCTGAGTGACATTCATCCGTTTGGATTATGTGTGTGAGTGACTGTGTGTGTTTACGCTGAGTGGATTTTGCACGTCTGTCGCCCAGAGGTGCAACACAGCGCCCAGAAGCAGGAAAGTGTTGTCACCCTCACACCAGGGACACCCATAGAGCCGTCATGTCATTAAATATTGAGACGCTGTATTTAATGATAACTTCTGTTGCAAACTGCTCTGTTTTAGAACATATTTAGCGGTGGTTGGTGTGCAGTTCTCTCTGAGTTCTGCAAACCTTGAAGCCTTTGTTTTCCATCCTTTCCTTCTTTCTCCCTCTGCCCATTTCTTGTGCTGTTTCTGTGAATAAAGGGCCACAACTGTCAACAAACCTTTTATTAAAAAAAAAAAAAAAAGTTTACCGACTTCAAGAACTGAAAGTGAGCATTGCCATTCCTCAATATGTCTCCATTATGTTCTTTGTCCTCTCTGAATGGATGCCCATGACCCCGAATGGATAACAGGCAACGCACGATGATGAATGGATGGAATATTTACTTGATTGAGTCGATGTTTAATCTTTTATTAGTAAAAGAATGGTCAGGACTACATGTTGCTCTTAGAAGAACTCACAATACAGCAAGAACTTCTTTCAAGCTAATGAGCAAGATAAGGCTATTTGTTTTGCAGATCAAAACTAAAGCAAAAAAAATAAAAAAATAAAAGACAAATATTCATGTCTGCATTTTTCTGAAATCTAAAATCCTCCCAAAGGACCTTACATAAATATTTTGTCAGCCCAAGAGTCCACTTCCACCTATTTGTTTATTTTTTTCAGCTGTTTCTATCTTTTTAGTATTCACACTGTTTTCACTTTGATTATATAACCCTAACCCTAACACCTCAGGACATTTGTTTTTTTTCTTACCATTACAATGTAGACATTGCACAGACTTTGTGGCAGTTTATCTTGGTTTTCCAGTTCATCTCTTCCCTTGGGCACTCGTTATGTCACTCTGCAGCATTTTCTCTGTTTGGTTGGAAGCCTGTGACTTTTTATATTCTTCTTCCTCCTGCTGCTCTGGCCCTGTGATAGTCTTCTGTTTTCTGCCTGTCTCGGCAGTTTGGTACATTTTACAGTACATGTTTTTGGTTTGCTATCTCTTTTTGTAAGCCTGTCTGTTTACCTACAGTGTATATCAGTACATTTAATAATATCAATTGGACTATTTTGATGTTTGTATGCAGGGTTCTGCCTCTGTGTCGCCCCGTGATGAACCCCTGATTAGTCCAGTGGTCGTCCTGCCTCTTGGCCTCACATTGCTGGACCTGCAGTCTTGTTCTGGTTCAGCAGGAGAGGAGGAGGATGGTGAGCTTGTTCCTGAACTGAATCTGATGAAGAATGTGTTCAGATCACTGGCTCCAGACCTCCATCTGTTTAGTCCTCCTGCTTGCAGCCTCTGATCTTCTTTATCCCTTTCCAAACATCTCTGATGTTGTTCTGCAGGTTTCTTCCTACACACCTCCTTGTTGCCTCTAATCTTGACTTTAAGTTCCTTCTCTCGCTTCCTTAACAAGTCTCCCATCGAGTCTAAGAATAGAAAACCACTATATAGATATATATATATATATATATATATATATATATATATATATATATATCTTTTTTTTTTTTTTTTTTTTTCTTTTATATCCTTTTTTATTGTCTATCAGATAGAAATCTTGGCAGAGAAATGCAGTCTCCAGTAATGATGCTGGCTGGTTGTCAGGAATTTTAACTCATAAAGAAATAACATAAAGGGTATTTGTGAAATGTCATGTAATTTACATTTATGAAAGGTTCATCTATTTTCTGCTTCTCATAGGTTTTATTTTACATTATGAACCCCAGCATACATCCTCGCTCTACTCCCTGTGATAACTGCGTCGCCAGTGCCAAGACGTGTTCCTTTGCGTTTCCCTTATCTCGAGGCGGCATTGCTAGAAAAGTGTGCATTTCTTTTCTGCTGTGTAACACCATGAGTGACACTGTTTAGGAGAATAATCTCAAGTTGACAGCAGCTGTCTGGGCTGCTGTGCTTCTGTCACAGACTCTCTGCGCTGCCAGTTCCTCAAAAGATGTCCTTCAGATTCCATGTGAGCATTGCGCCTCACTGTTTAATGTCAAATCCTAAAACCGGAAATTCCAAAGAATTGGGGGGTTGAACACAACAAGTAAGCTTTGCAATTTCTTAATATAATTGATTTTATTCATGAATCATTTTTAAGAGATGTCTTCTGTCTCGATTAAACAGTTTATGCGGTCTGTTGAATTTCTGATGAGAACAATATGACATTTCTCTGCTGTTATCTTTTATATCTGACGTTGTGTGTTAGCTCCACGTAATTGTATGTTATGATGTTTCACAAAAGCATCTAGTCATGCCTGTTTCTGCAAACTGCCACAAACCAAACTGTCTGTCCTCAGCAGGACACGCTGTGATATAACAGGTGGGATAAACTCTAAGGGCACATTCTGCCATTTTTAGCGTTACTGACATGATATGATGTGATATGAAATCCTCAAAAAAAAAAAAAAAAAAGAAGCAAACCAACAGCTCAGTATCAGTTTCCTTCATTAATGCTGCACATTTCTTTTCTGGCAATTTAGAGTATTCAGTTCATTTAACCAGCTCTCGGAAAACGTAATCCCAAAAACAGAGCCAGTTCATTTCCGGTTACATAAAAAGCGATTCAGTCTGACACAGTCAGTTCAAAACAGTCAGGCTCCCTTTTAAATTCAGATACATACAGTCTAATTAGATTATTGTGATGCAACACAATCAGTGGCAGGAACAGAAAGCTTATTTCTGGATGTTAGCTGTTTGCAGCGATGTCAGCAACATGTTATTTAGCAACACATGACTTTTAGTGTTTTTACTCTAAACCTCTTTCTTTCCAGTAATGACTAATTTAACACATAACTACTTACAAACCATCAGTCAGATTAAAGTTATTCATTGAAAATCACTGTGCAATTTAAGAAAAATAGATATTCTGTTATTACAACACAAAAGGTCAGTGAATTGATTTAGTTACTTAGTGATCTCTGCCAAGTTATATATATATATATATATATATATATATATATATATATATATATATATATATATATATATATATATATATATATATATATATATATATATATATATATATATATATATATGTATGTGTGTGTGTGTTTTTTTTTCATCTAAACTCATGACTACATATGTATATTATTTATTTGATAAAGACAGATACAAGAAACATTGATCAAGATGTTCAGATGTGTTCTGTATTCACAGCCGTGGCTAATTCACAACTCCAGTCTTCAGATAAAAAGTTAAGATTAACAGTACATAGAGCAAAATGATTAAAAAGCAATGTAAAAATAATCTATTTAAAATGAATGAATTGAGGGAATAACACTGAGTACAGTTTTGATTTATCTCCATCAAATTCCTGAGCCATAAAGTGACCATTTTAATGTCCGGTATGGTCTGAAAATCAGCGCCAAAGCTTACAGCTCCTAACAGAGAAGGTTGCTTGACCACAGGTCGTCCTGCAAAATGATATTTTACAGTCGTGATTTGTGGCGCTTCGACCGACTCTGTTGGCGTGAGGTCTCTCGATTGATGCTTTTACGGAATTGTTTGAGGAAGCAAAAAAAATTGATAAAGTCGTCAAACCTTGTGAAATTATATTTAATGATGGTGACTTTTTATCCAAACCTTTTTAAAGTATAAAGATCCGATCCTGTGGAATGTGCCAACGAGACGGCGCACATGCTGAGTTCAAATTGGATTTCACACAAATTAAATGTGTAAAGATTTGTCTGCGTTGCACAGCTTTGGTGAGGTGCAACAAAGAATCATTGTTGCTCTAAGGGTCAGACAGAGAGGTCAAGGTCTCACCCAGGAGGCGCCCCGGAGCCGTGCACAAAGCCGGCATGCTGATATACACATCAAGGACGTGTTTTTATTCATTTGAAGTTAAACGATTTAGTCTTACACAAGTCTGTGTTTTTCCATTCAGCCGTAGCTTTGCTCCACGCTGCATCTCTAGTTCATTATTTTAGATACCATAGAAAAAAAAAATAAAAAATTAAATATATATATATATATATATATTCCTCTGAAAATCAATTAGTAGTTTTCGTCTCTTTCATGCATGGAAATTTGCAGACTAATATATGTGAGAAACATTACTACGCCCAACAAACACTATAGGGAATGAAACCGTTATTAAAAATATAAATCAAGTGGCAATTACAGGTAATATGAAAAAGATCACTCTGAATAGGAGTTCCCCAATGTGCAGACTGGACACATATTTTGTTTAAAAAGCACAAATAAAGCTAAATCAGCTTTACAAATCATGTTTTTTTTTTTTTTTTTTTTTTTTTTTTTTTAAATTGCACGTTTTTGTACTTTTCCCTTCAGATTTGTAGGATTAAAAAAAACACTGACTAAAAAGTCATGCTTTGAATGCTTAAGCTTCACACAGCCTCTATAGAGAATTATGCTTGCTGTTGGTTTTGTGCTCTTTCTGCCTTCCAATTACTTGGAAAAAAAAAAAAGAAAAAAAGAAATCGTTCTAATCAATGCCAAATCTTAACAAGTGCCCTTTCTGTGGAAATGCCAGACAAACGATGAAACCACACACGTAGAGGAAAAGTGGAAGAGTATCGAAACTGTTTGACTGAAGTCATGCAGTTTGAAAGACACCATGCATGCATGTAAACTTTTGAATTCAAAGAAAAGTCACAAACAAAGTTTTCTGGCATTTTGCAATAGAAACAATATCGGTAATTCTAAGCTAAAACAAGAAAAGTTTGGTTGGATTTAACTTTAGACAGTGAGGGGAGAAAGAAATGAGTTTGTGTCTTTGTATTTGGTGTATGAAAATGTCTGATTTCATCTGCAGCTCCTGAAGGTCTCTATATATTTCTAACAGAATCGCTCATCCTACCTGGTAAAAAAAAAAATCTGCACCCTGTGGGATTTTCTACATGAGTGGGGTGGTGAGGGGTTGTAATGTATTCATAAGAGCTTAGAGAAACTGAATGATTATTTTGTAAATTTATGCTCAAGCACTGAGGCTGTTATTTTACTCAAAAATCATATAAAGCATAGTGCTTATTTATTATATCTGCCAGCTCTAATCTACATCATGCTGTTAGTGTGCAGTATTTTACCCTTTGTTCTGTTTTTATGTATTTTATATGATGCCTGTTATTGTCTATTAATGGGACAGTAAAATTAATTTCTATTGTATTTCATTCTAGTCTGTCCTCAGAACTACATTCCTCATACCGGCCTCTGAGGTGAGATCCTTTGTGGGTTGTTTTGGGGGCGAGTTCCCCCTTCGTTTCCTCTTCACTGAAGAAAATCAGGTGAAGTGGTGCCTCCAACTGGGATGCAGCTTCAACGCCTCTGTTGGAGGGTTTACAGGGACTCTTCCACTGCACATATCTGATTTTAATCTTCTGCTTTGATTCTGGAGGTAAAACTTCAAACCTGGATTTTGGGAAAACCCTGGCCACTTTGGGGCTGAGGTTGAGCTCACGTGTCTATTTAACTTAACAGTTTAGCAGCAAAAAGGGTGGCTGAATTAAAAATGTTGACTTGTCAACATTTTGCTTAGTTTTGCTTTTGATTGAAATGTGATTTATTGGGAATAGTTAACTACGATTAACTAAATTCAACATATTAAGAGTCCCATCACTAGTTATTTCATCTAAATCATATTTCGGTACGTGTGTGTTTGTGCAAGGACCATGAAGACAAGGACCATCTTCAAAGGACCATGAAGACGGTCCTTTGTCTTCATGTTGTCTTCTAACATCCATCTGTCCAGGGCGTACCCCACCTCTCGACCAATGACCTACAGAGTTGGGCACCACCATTAAGAACAGGCAGGTATAGATGATGGATGGATGGATGATATTTGGAGCTGCAGTCATGTACAACACCTAGAAATGAATCCTTAGTGAAATCTGGCAGACCGTTTGCCCACTGGACATCTGCTGGACTGACCCTTCAAGAGGCTGGAGGGATCTGAACTGCGTTGTCCCTAAATAAACAGTTTTCCTCAAACTATAAACCTTTTAATCCTTCTGCTGACCTGCTGCTGGAGTCAGAGGACGCTGCTGAATAATTTATGAAGTCCCCTTGTGCTCAGATGGAGACTAAGCATTGAACTGCATAAAATAATGGTGACTTAAGTTGACTTGGTACATATATTAAGTAAAGGGCCAATGAGGCTACACATTTATGGTCTGCCGCTCTCCACACAAGTCTCATTTATGTCAACACATCTACTGCAGGATTTATCGGCACAAATTATTGTGGCTCGAGAGCCTCTCTACAGTTAGTGGTGGAAGGGGGAGCAGGGATATTATTTACTATCTAGTGGAATATGATGGCTGCTGAGTTTACCTAGCCTTAAAGTAAACACCATCATTTTTATTTGCTTTCGTTTTCTTGGCAGCCGGAGGCTGTTTCCTAATGTCACACGTCAGTTTGAAAGTGGAACGTCAACGCTTGCTTCTGCATCAAACAGCTGCTGTGGTACAGTTTCTGTTTGATACAAACTGTGAGTGTGAAATTGTTTTAATTGGTAGTTCGTGCAACAACAACAACCGTCAAACGACAAAGCGGCTAAACGGCAGATCTGAGACCTTCGCAGATTCCAGTTGGACTCTGGGAGAAGGTTTGCTTCCTTTAGCGTTGATCTAACAGCCGTGAATGCTCTCAGCAGAGGGAACAGTCCATTACTGCTGGCAACAAACGAGAAAAGCAAACCATGAGGAGCAGCTCAGGAAAATGCCTCTCTGCAGGAAAAGCCATTTAAGATTCCTTGTGACAACGAGAATTTGCTTAGCCGCCTAAACATTTCTCTGCATAGTCTGTCTTTTCATGCAACTCAGAGAAATGTCAAGTCAGATCATCCATTACGCTTTCCCCACAAACACAGAAACAAAACACACCTACAGGCAACACACCGAGCTGTCTGTATTCGGATGCCAGGAGATCACTTTTCAAGTCAAATTCCTTTTGCCACGACTGCTGCTTGCGTAGCTGCAGCTTGAAATCATGGAAGTTAATGAAGCACGGTCCCCACCTTTTAATAAAACCCATCAGGTTTAAAGAGGAAACGAGGTGATTTTTGACGACGGATCGGAAACGTTATGGTGATCCACCTGGATTTGTGGAAAAGATTCTCCTGGCTGGAGATAACGGGGAGGGAGTCGGAAACAGCTGGGCTGTAAGCATCCCTGTCACTTCCAGGCTGAACATCTAATCCTATAGAGAAGCAGCACATGACTCACGCTGCTCAATGCTCAGTGGGAAGCGCAGCGCTGACACAATTAGAGCACGGCACACACGACTACGCATGCAGATGAGAACACACACACACATACGCACACGCCTGCACACGCAGCTTCTTGGCATTTCTTTTGGCTGTGACGTGCCAAGAAAACACCAAAAACAGCTGTGGCCACCAGCCAAGTCTTAATTTGATTGGAGCCAGTTTGTCAGGCCACAGGTTGTGCGGCTTCAACTACCTAAATTACTCAGGCTGAAAGAAAACAGGTCAGTAGATTTAAATCTGGCCGCAGTCATCATAAATAATAATTTGGCTGGAAAGGCGTAAAGAGGCAGATGTTTAAACCGTGTTTTGGAAGTAAGCAGCCTATAGCAGGTAAACGGATATTCCTGTGGAGTAAACTCTAGAGTTGTGTAGGATATTCACTTGTTCTCACCTTCGCATCGAGCACATGTTTTGTAAAGAAATCCTAATGAAGAGAGTAACTAAAACGCCAAGAAAATAAATACAGATCAATACATGTTTTGACAAAGATACACAAACTGCTATTTGTCCCTCTTTCTTGTCCATTTCTGCTTATATAAACATACGTCATCGTGAAAGCTGTAAAGCTCCAGTGATGTGGAAGTAAACCTGGTGGGCTTCACCTTGGCACTCAAATCAGGACATAATAATAATAAAAAAAGAATATTTCTTGTCTTACTTTTGAGATTTTCATTCAAAATTAATTGCCGTCTTCTTAATTGTTGTTGCTGTAAGAGCCTTTGTGTTTTTTACTTTCAGTCAGATAAGCATCACTAGTTTATTCCTTAACCCTTGTCTTAACCACATTTAGAGTAAAGCTAGTTGATTTGGTAATTAACCATTGCTAGCAGGCAAAGGTATTCTTGAAAGAACTTATTTTTGCAGTTTAATGTAACTTCTCATATTTGTCTGCTTTCATATTTACACACATACCGTGACAAACCCTCCTGAAACTCAGAGATCTCCAAACGTGACCACTTGCAAACTTCTACTTGTTTGCGGATGCACCATTTGTCAGACAATGTTTAATTTATGTCTTCAGCAGCGGAAGAAATAAATGACGTGAACCCAAAGGGAAAGCGGAGTATCCCTGTCATCAGAGCATTAGTTTCCAACAGGTTGCCAACAGACAAGGAATTAGAAAGACTGGGGCTGAGGAATCTAAATTTAAACCGAGCACCAAAAGCCCTGCAGGTGTCTTTCCTTTTTACTTCATAGAGGTAAAAAGCCCAGGGAGGAAAATCCTCATTCCACACCATGCTTGGGTTATGACAGACCACCAGAGAAGAAATGTCAGCGTCTAGAAGGAATTAACAGCACTGCTGAGAGCAGATGAGGGATGAGTTTAGGTTTTGGTAATAATGGGTAAAGTTGTGTTTTCTGATGGGTAATAATTCATCAGGAGCCTCATGCATAAAGCGTGCGTGGGCACAAAAGATTGTGCAGCGCCATATTTTACGCACAAGTCGGCATGAGTAAAAATTAACTTTGCGTCGAAGTTTGGGTAAATATACGCACACTTTTTCACTGGCGTGAAAACGTGCAGCAGCCACGCAAACTTTTTCTGTGGACAATAAACTACAAATTAGCTGAGAATTCTGACTTTAATCTTTTTTTTTCTCTCTTCCCTCTTCCGTAAACCCCATCTTTTAAAAAATTATTTTAATATTTTATTGTTTAAACGTAAATTATGAAACTGAACTGCATTTATCCTCAGACAGTAACCTAACAAGCGCACAAAATAAAAATAAAAGGATGTGAAAATCTCACTCCAATGTAAAAGGTCGACAAAACTTTTCCTCAGTTTTTGTCTCATAAAGATGTAACACGTTGGTCCGTGCACCGAAGCGCATGAAATGCATCTATGGGGTAATTTCATTCTCACTAAAAGAAGAAAACAGGGTTGGATGAGCAGATTAACTCCAAACAGGTTTGATTATTTCAAGGTGATCAAGGTGTGTATCCAATCTCATGTAGACAAGGAGCTGTGCGAAGGTGAGCCACTAATTGTGGCACAGAGCTTTGGCTCTGATGGAGAACATCGCCAATGGAAGGATTCAGAGGGAGCGATTGATCAGAGATCATATTGATCTGCTGGGAAATGTTGATGATGGTTTATTAGTGATTCGATTAATCCAGACCGATCATCCTGGAGCTCAGAGCAAAAGAGCCGTGCAGTACCGGTACCGGTCCAGCTGCAGTCTTCCTTCAGTCGAGTCGCCCTCGTTGTGAAAGCGCCTTTTGGACACAAAGCAATCTACTATTTAGAATAAACCACCACATTCCCACTCAAAGGACTCTCTGACTTTAAATCCTGGCTGAACGCGCTACTGCTCAAACAGGCATTTGCAGAATCTTGTTCTTTAAGATTTCTTTTTTTGGATTTTTTTCTTTAAAACGTTTTTTATTTTTTATTTTTGTGAGGTGGCAATATTTGTCCTCAAAGCACATTTTAAATCAAATATAGAATTATTATTATAAATACTTATACTGTGTTGAACAAGGACGTTGCCATGGTTATTGCTTCACGTGGTGGCAGACTTCTGGGTATTTATACTAATTTACATATGTCTTTATGGGTGGCGACAGCTGCGCTCTTTTTCCCACAAATCAGGATTTATAAAGGTCACGGCTTTATGCATCCGATTTTTTTTGGTGCACCGCACTTCTCAAAATTTTTCCCTTCGCCAAGTTTTCGTGTGAATTTTTTTTTTTTTTTATGCATGAGGCCCCAGATCATGACATTTAGATTTATTTGTGGTGTTTATTTGTTTACATTGAAGACAATGTGGTGAACAAAATTCTATGCAAAGCATTATGGGTTATAGGGATAAGGCCGACCCTGATTCACTGGGATGCATGGGTCCATATTTTTAAAGGATATTATTATTATACTATTTTAGGTGCAATGCCCTCTATGCAAAGTCTGGATCCCAGTGATACATAATGGAGGAACTTTGACTGGCCTTGATGTCAACACTTGATATATAGTTTTGTACTTGAGGCTAAACTGAGCGGTGGGAACATTGTGATGCAGAATAGTGAAAGAAATGTTGGCTAATCCTTCATCAAAGGGTCACAGGAAACAAAACCTGAATATTATCTGTGTATTAATGAGTTTAATATGCGTGTGTGTGCGTGTGTGTGTGTGTGTGTGTGCTTGTATGTACTACATTTAGCAGACCGCTTTCACAACTTTTATCAATGCAGGTCATTTGTGGAAAGTGAGGACATTTTCTTGGTCCTCACGTTGTTCAGGTCTTCTGCCGTCTCCTAGCTAAGCCTAGAGGTGTGGCGTTAACTAGGTTTAACATCTGGGCTGGGAATAAATGTGGTTACTAAAAAGAAACTGAATACAAGCTCCTCTGACTGATAGAAGCACAGGGTCGTGTGTGCGCGTGTGCACATGATAGAGGGTTTTTTTTGTTGTTTTTTTCTTTTACACGGAGCAGCCATCACGTTGTTAATCCTGCTGTTTTCGCCAACATGACCTTTCAAATGTTCATCTCCAGGCTGTACAATCCCAGAAAACTTTCTGTCCTCCGCTTACATCTTGTGAGTATTTTTAGCGCACTAAAGCTGACTGTACTCGAAGGAAAATGCTTCTCAGGGGTGAAAATGCACTCAGGATTTCTGGACAGAACTGACAGAAATGTCTGCTGACTGCATTGCATTTGAAAGTGATTAGAGCTGCAAGGAAGAGAACAACTCGATTATTAAAATAAAGATACAGATTTCAAGGGTTTTAATCATTTTATCGCCCTTCCTGTGATTGTTTATTTTTTTATGTTCTTCAAATTCTAATTTGTCCATTTTTTTTGTGTTTTTTTTTTTATGGGCACAATGGAGGCAAAAAGACTTTTTTTTTTACTTGACATCCAATAGGGCCCTCCTGACGTAAAACAGTTCCGTTAACAAAATAAAACTTGGACATGTATTTATTAATTCAGCGAATGGAAAAAACAAAACAAAAAAACAAACAATGTAGAGAAATTGTTGAAGAATTACTCAAAATCACTTGATCCCTTTTTGCTCGATCTCTGTGTCGGCTACTCGTCCGCGTAGACCCGCTGCCATAGCAACTGATTGACAACACCTCCATCAATGTGTCAGGACTCACCGTCAAAAACATGCAAACGTTTTACACACAGAGAACAGAACTTTCGGTTATGTTTTCCGGCTTGATCCTTATTTTGCGATAAGTAGCAAGTGGTCGTCTGAACAAGGCGTTGGTTGCTTAGTTCCTTACGTGCACATTTAAGATTTAGCGTGTTGACAAATAAAGCCAGTGCTAGACGTCGTTGATGAATAGGGCGCGTGGGAGCTCGTGTTCCGCCACGCTTTTCTGCAATACAGAATGACATTTTGCCTTCGCCATCTTGGGAACATGACAGTGTGAATGCCTGACTGAAAATGACATAAAAAAAAACTAATTTATGGGCAGATTTTGACTTGGTAAGGCTAATAAGCTAGTGAACAGCTTGGTGGCGTTTTTTAAAGAATTTTTCTCTTGTTTTATTTATTTTGTCTTTGCAGTTTCTTGTTTTTTACATGTTTAATAACTACTTACAGTCTGCATATGATTCAACCTTAATGAACGAGAATGTCTTTAAATTATTCTCCCATCTTAAGACGTTGATGAGGAGCATTTTACAAGTTTCCTAATTTGTACCGTTTTTTTCCCCTCTTCCACACTGAAATACACATTAAGATCAAAAGTATTCAGTTGCCTGAAAATTAAGAAATTCAGGTCTTAACAGTAAAGGTCGTGGGCTACAAGATTCTTAATTGAATAAAACTTTGTTGACAAGCGTTGGGGCAGAAACGGGCCTCAGTAAAACACTAAAACAAAAGATTTTTTGTTTTCTCTACCTCTCGGTGACTGATGCCTCCAGGTGACGCTGGCCTCAGGTCGTCCCACCGCCTGGCACATCAGATTGACGCTGCTGCCCTCGTTCACGGTGACGTCCTTCGATATATTCGTTATCTTGGCAGGTACTGGCAAGAGAAGGGAAAGGAGTGATTGATGTCTTCAATGTAATTAAAGACACGTGAACAGAGAGCACCACAGTCCCACATGATCAGAGGCACAACATGGATAAAAATAACACCAAGGTTGGGAACTCAATTAGCATGAAATTAGCTGACAAATCTGACAATCCTTTGGCATGCCATGATGTTCTACATGATTGATTTTCTTCATAGCGCACTGTAGCTTTGCTACGCTGCTCATTAGATGAGCATGAAATGATTCGGAGCTGGATGGGATTTTTTTTTTGTTTTTGTCTCTGACAAGGCCATGTGTGTTTATGCTTTGGGACAAAAGATTTAAATCAAAGGTTTTCCATTTGCTTTCACTTTGTTTTTGGGTGTGTGCGTTCCGCCAGGCCATTTACATTAACGGAAAAGCTTATTTTATCTTGTTTTTTTCTTACAAATTTATCAATTTCTATTTTCAGTAAACATGGCACATTTAGCTGTAATAACAGTATGTTCTAAAACTCAGCTCTTGTTCCATTTTTTTGTATAATTCAGTGCTTCCACAAATCTGGGCCAGAGTTAACCTTCCAAAACTAATCAATGCAATAATTATGCAGCTCTCTTTGTGTCGACCTTATGTTAAATTTTAGCAGTTATTTTGTAAACACAAATCAATATGTCACATAATTTTTTAAAGAAGCAGAGGCACCTGGGGAAATATATTAATATCAAGACTGAAAGGAAAACAGGAAAAATGATTGTTTTTTTTCTTTCTTTCTTTTGTAAGCACAGGGGAAGTCATTGCAGAACATCAAATCTTAAAGGTCAGGCATTGTTGGCTCTATTTGCAGGCTCCTACTCGCCACATAAGAAGTCAATAAGGGAGGTTTTACAAGCTAAGAATTGAATTTGGTGTTTTTCCTCTTTGTTTGGTTTGCTTACTTTAAAATAGACGGAGAACCTTCGGCCATCTTTGTGGCTCTGCGTGAGCCCAGACAGCCCTCCTCTTGGGGCATTTTCCAATTGTCAGTAAAGCGGTATCCTTATAATCCAATAGAGTTCCCTAAAATGATTTGAGTCCATTCCCTATGAGAAGTCTTCCCTTGTTCTCCAGACAAAGACAACTATCGCTGTTGCAAATAAGATACATAACCCTGAAAAAAAATGGAAGAAATAAAAAAAAAAAAAAAAAACTGATTAATTCAAAATGTGTATATAGGTAAAAGCTAGATGGTATTAAATAGTTCTGGTGCATCAGAGATGAAAACATGGAGGGAATGTTACAAACTGAGAGCAAAGCTGATCTGGCTGTGATGGACCCTGCAGTCTATGCATCAGGCGCCCCATTTAGCTTTAGGCTAGCTGTAACTGTTGCCAAAACACAGGTTCACAGTAAACTACATGTAGGTCTGTAGCAGGAGTTCTGCTGTGTGCAATGTGAAGAATTATCCGTTCTCCATGCGGAGTTCTTGATGTATGAGGCTGAAGAAGAGTCAGTGAGTTGGATTCATGAATTCCACTTATTAATACCAAAATACACCTGGTCCATTCTGACATGCTAAGTTTAAGAGCTAGCAAGAGAAAATGGCAACCAAGAACAGTTTGTGACCTGCTTTGTTAGCCTCTATCTGAGCTACGCCCTAAAGAGGGCGTTCCCTAATGTGTCTTTTCCTCCAAGCATATAGCTCTCATTTGCATTTCCTAATATGTCATTTCCTTCAGGTTTAGCTTAGCAACTAGCTAAAAAGAGGTGGAAGGAAAACACAGAATTATTTATTCTCAACAGGAATAAAGAAACTCTCATGAAGGAAACATTTGAAACTCTCATCTCCTCAACAGGCAAAAAGCAAGGAAGAAGCTTTGCATTAATGCGTCTAATTGTAAGACACTAAAGATTAATTACGGATGAAACGCAGCACATGATGTCAATGAGTCTCTGAGTGGAAAACAGTGAACTGTGGCGGGTTAAGACGGCAGCACATCCAGCAGAGAATGAATGAACAAGCATCTGTGTCCTTCTGCTTTGAGACGCCGGTGGCCTGGCGATAAAACTCACAGTTCCCCTTGGGCTGCTGTGACTGAGACAGAGGCCCTGTAGAAATGTGACTCCGCATGTTTGTGCTGCCAGCGTGCTAAGGCCAACACCGCTTGTGCAACTGCATTCCTCTGCAATCCTTTCTCAGATCATCCTGCTGCTAAACGTGCACGACTGAGATTAAAGAGAAAATATGTGACAGCGTGTTGTGTAGCTGCTCCGGCGGCTCTTCTTTCCCCTCCATTTCCCATTCGTTATGCGTTTTTGTCAGCTCGTCTGCTTCATTAAGGTGCAGTCGGTTTGCAGCCGGGTTTGTAGTGATTGCAGATTCCAACAAACCTATAAGTCTCAATCGCTCCTGCAGGGTTAACCCAGGTCTCATCTCCAGATGCCGCTGAGTTTCCATTTAGATGTGTTGCACTCTTACAGCCTCACCTTCTGAGCTGAGCTAAATAAAGTCGTCTTGTGTTTTTACCGACGTACCTCACTCTAAGCGGTGCTGCAGATGATTGCCTGACGGTGGAGCTCCATATAGCAGCGCTGCCTTTATCTGTTTTGACTCTGCGCAACTATTTGCAAAAGATAAATACCAGATGTTGTTTTGTGTACAATTTGGTGGTGTAGCTTCCATCTAACTGCACATTTAAATAGAACCGCAATACAAAAGAAAGGGCTGTGTGCAGTCTGCTCTGCTGAGTCCTCTGGGCCAGAGAGCAAAGCCCCCCCTCTGGCCAGCACAACTGACCAACTGCGGCTTCTTTGCCAACAGCAGCAGACTTCTCCAGCTCCTCTTTTTTGTCTGTTTGGTTTGTTTTTCCTGAACTGCGTAGTTTTCCCGTGGAGGTTTCAGCTCTTCTGAGAAAAATGAATCTTGAACTAAGCAAGCCGAACAAAAGGATGTGGATGATTCGATAAGAAACGTAAGACTGATCAGTGGAGTCAGCATGTTGGGAACACGCAATGTTACATGTGTGGAATTTAAGACAGGCTGCTGTGGAGTAACACACAATGTCTACAAAGTTCACAGTGAGGTGGGTTGTTTGTTTGTTTTTTACTTTATTCTTCTGTCATTTTCCAGAAAACTCAAACAAACAAAAAGCGAAATTTCTTGACTTCTCTACATCTTTACACCCCAAAAGGGGGAAAAAAAAAAATCAACTGGGTTTATCCAGAAATGAAAACACTCCAGATTCTCAACAGCCTGGACCATTAGCATACAGGCTAAACCTAACAATGCAATCTTAATAAGCTATAGAAAAGAAAATAATCCTCTTTACAAATTCTCCTACATTGCTAAATCCCTTCAAAATATAATTTTCCACACATAGTAGCGCCAAACACTGCCTAAAATAGGATAAATATATACAACTGTAAAAGAAAACAAAAGCCTCCATTTTCTTTCCCGTTCTACCTGCTGGTTCATTGCTAAGATGAACCTTTAAAAGCATTAATTATCGGGCAGCCAGTCCCTCCAAACACCTCAGTCCAAACAAAGGGAAAAATGAAATGATAGGTGAATATGCACAAAAATATGGACAAAGGAATCGTTTCATTGCGATTTACTTCAACTTAAAGAAAACTTTTTTTGAATATATGCAACAATACTTGTTTCTTGCTGTGCTTTCCTGTTTTCTGAACAGTTCCATGTTCTTGGTAAGTGTCCATTTCAAGCCAGCTATGGATGTTGTAGTGTTCAGTATTTACTTGCACACATCCCAACGCACGTAAACAATAGAGAAAGGAATTCTATAGCAGTGGCACATACTGTAACGTGGACTATTTATGGTGTCTGAACGTTTTAGTTTTTTTTTTTTTTTTACCTTCATTCTGAGGAATTTTTATTAGAAAATAAAAATCGATGTCAGCCTGTCATGGGAAGTAATTGTGTATGCCACAGAGTCAGAGGCAAAGGAACTCAATGCTGGAGTGTTATTTATCTAAGGCAGCACATGTTCCCTCCCTAGTGAAAGCAAAGCAAACACGGCGGTGGCTGAAAGAGGATCCTTTCACAAAGTGGTTCATAACATTATTTCCCTGAAAGCACTACTACTACTTCTGCCTACAAAACATCAGTCTCATGTTGACAACATTGCTGTTTTTGCTTCCTTTAAAATAATAAGTCATTTAGAAAAGACAATGTCTTGTCCTTAGTTGATAAAGGGATGTTTAGAGAACATCCAAACATTGGGGAACAAGCTTGAACTCGGTTCCTACTTCTGTTTCAGTGACAAGAAAACTTGCTTTGTTGGGGAAAGGCTCTGAACCCTCAGTCACCTTGAAACCAGGTGGGTTCGTCACAGTCAGGGTTTGTGGTCAAAGAGATTCGGTTTTATTGAGACTGACCTCGAATCTCCAAAGGGGAGAGGTTAACCAGAGTAAATCATTTAACGAGGCAGATAATTTCTTTTCACATGGGGTTAAATTCTCGTTTGGAATTCTTTTACCACTTTATAAATCTATCGTCATTTCAAGAATGCAGTTTGTATTCACTCAGCTTATCCCATCTTTCTTACAAAAAAAGAAGTAGTTTGACAATTCTGAGCTTGAAACAAACATTAAAAGGAAACGTCAGAATATAAGAACATGAAAAAAAGAAGATGCCAAAGCATTCAGAGGAGTATATTAGACTGAGGTTGGACCTTTGGCCTCCCCAGATATCAAAGCCACTTCTCTTGTTCTAACATGAATTAAATCCTGAATAGATGCTTACTTCTTTGTCATATCAAATTATCACCCCATTAAAGCATCAACAGAATCGATGTCAGTGAGTTTTTCCATCCGTCTGTTTTGTTCTTCAATCTCCTGTTAAGACAGGAGATTGTCCTGACGGGAGACAATCCTCTAATGGATAAGTTTACCATTCCTGTCCTACAGTTGTGGGTCCAAAGTCACACCGAATTTTAAGAGAATGAAAAAACCCCAACATCCTCGTTCACTAGATGTAACTAAATACGTGAGCAGTGGGAGGAGCAACTTGTGCCTCATGGAAAAGAACTTGTTTTGTTTGGTCACTAGTTGGCAAATTTCTCAAGCATCTACACCATGTTCCAAATTATTATGCAAGTGATATTTTCTCAGATTTTGATAAATGGTCAATGCAAATGATGGTCAGTATAATTTTCAAGTCATGAACTATCTATTCATTTTCTGTTCACCGTTGTCCCTAATGGGGTCAGGAGGATTGCTGGTGTTTATCTCCAGCTACGTTCCGGGCGAGAGGCGGGTTCACCCTGGACAGGTCGCCAGTCTGTCGCAAGTCATGAACTATTACAGTATAAATCAAATTTTACTGAACAAAGCTCCGCAGGAGAACAGTATTTTTTTTCAAAAATAAAAAACTCAAAATGCTTTGTTCCAAATTATTATGCACAGCAGATTTTCTAAATATTTTATGTATTATAAAGAACTGCAAACAGTCATTCTTTGAATGTGCAGCATCAAGTGGTCACATGTACTAAAATCAGAAGCTATTTCAATCAAAACCATCTTAACAGACAGACTTACATGTTAACATAGAACCTTCTTTGATATCACAGCACAATTCTTGCATCCATTGAACTTGTGAGTTTGTGAAAAGTTTCTGTTTGAATTTCTTTGCAGGATGTCAGAATATCTTCCCAGAGCTGCTGTTTTAATTTGAACTGCATTCCACCCTACTGCATCCATCTGGACCATCCAGGGTTGCACAGCAGTCATCAGTGAACAAGTCTGTTTGAAAATTAATCTTCATGTACGGCTGGACCCACTGCCACCGTTTCTGCTTATGAGCTCTGGTTAGGGGCCCAATAGTAGGTTGATGCACCACAAGCCTCTGGAGGATCCTCCACCTTGATGCTCCAGAGGCATCAGCAGCTTCAAATAACTGTTTGCTGCTTTGTAAAAGCATTTTAACAGCTGCTCTCTTAATCCCATCAATGTGTCTAACAGAAACCTTCCTCATTATGTCTTCATCTGTACAAACCCATCTTTGTTCTGTATCAGCCACAAATCTCTTCACAGTACGATGATTCACTTTTCATTAAATATCTAATGTTTTCATACCTTGTCTTACGGCACTACACTATCTGATGATTTTCCTCAGCAGAGATCCTTTCTCTCTCCCATATTGCTTGAAACCTGTGGCCTGCTTAATAATGTGGAACATCCTTCTTAAGTTTAATTGATCTCACCAGACAAACTCATCAACCCAGCTCTGAAATTAATTATAGTGATTCAAAGAGCCCTGACACACAATACCATCTTTAAATTTAATAGCACAACTAAAAAATGTAATCTTTATGACACTTAAACCCAACTAGCATAATAATTTGGAACATTTTTCACTGAGGTGTTCATTCCAAAGCGATACCTGCAGCACTGAGGTGATGATGAATGTTAAGATCCACTATTCTCTTCTATTAAGAGAGCAAAGGTATGAATAGTTCAACTTCGCACTTCGGAGCAAAGCTAAACTAAGCAACATGGCCTAAGGGTCTCCAACTGTACGTAACCGTGTGTGTGCGTGTGTGTGAAGGAAAGAGAGAGAGAGAGAGACGACCAAGAAATCCCCAAAGCCTGCTTTTTATAAACTGCTCTGAATGCAAACATTTCTCACACGTTACCTTTCAACCAGCAGCATATCAGACCTCTGCGAGGCTCACCAACATGTAAAGATGAAAGTCGGTTAAATTGTCTTATTTAACCAACATATTTTTCATCCCAGACACTAAAAATCTGTATCTCTTAATGTGAGCTGATGAAGCTCACTCAGGATGTTCGGGTAACGAGAAAAAAGAAAGAACAACAACAAAAAAAAAGCATAACAATGAATTGGGAAGCAGTCAGTTCTGGTTCGGCAAGCAAGCTGGCGCACAGAGCTGATGGGCTCTAACAGCCGGCAGCAACACTGGATACAAAAACCAAAGGGGAAAAAAACACTCATCCAGGTTCAGACGTTTTAGAAAGTGGAATTGCAAAGGATTTTGGGCATCTCAATTTCAATCATACAAACATACAACAGGCGAGTTTATGCTCTCTTGTCTGGGTCTGTGTCCCGAGGGTAAAAGTGAAGGTTGTTTGCAGAGATCAGTCTTGCACAACATTTGTAACGTTAGCAATGAGTTCAAACAACGCTGGAAAATACGTTTTTATCAGTTTGTTTGAGGAAAATGGGGTTTTCCTCTAGCCTTCCTTCCTTGTTTGAGGAAAATGGCGGCCAAGCAAATGGTTGGCACAATATCTTTCTTCCGTTTTTCACTCGCATATATCAGGCCCAGATCAGTGCTGTGCATATTTGCACTAATTAAGCCTGGTCTTTTTCTGTAACAATATGTAGATAGTTACAATGACGCTCGCTTGTCAGATTAAAAGTAGAATTCGGAAATAACACCCTTTGATGTCATCATTATTCTGACGTGAAATGAAATTGTTAAAGATCCATAAAAGTCCTTCAAGTGCAAAACTCTCAATAGCAGATTCCTGCATGAAAGGCAGTTTTGACACAATGAATTTGTACCTTTTTTTTTGTAGATAAGCGTCTACAAAAGACAAATATTTCTGCTTATCAGGTTGACAGACGTGCGACAGACTGGCGACCTGTCCAGGGTGAACCCCGCCTCTCGCCTGGAACGATAGCTGGAGATTGACACCAGCAACCCTCCTGACCCCATTAGGGACAAGGGTGTATAGACGATGGATGGATGGATGGATGGATGGATGGATGGATGGATATTAACAGAACAAATTGTGAATCTCCATGAATCTGTTATCAGATGCAAGACAGTACGTCATCTGTTCACACATTACATTACATTACGTTGCAAGAATAAACATGACTGCGTATTTAATTTGACTATTTTTAAATTTATATCAGATGGTTGAAAATCCAAAGCTATAGTAAAGTAAAAAGAGGCACTGTTTTCCCACAATACCACAACAGGAAGATGTTGCCATTTTGGCTTTTCGATTCCAAGTTGAAGCAGTAAAAGTTTCCTAAAGTTTGAAGCAGAGAAGAAGATACGACAGCATCATTGTTCTCAGCAAGACGCTGATTTTGTCAGAAAATGTGACACTACTAATCTGATCAAAGTCAATTATCTGTGACAGTTTGCAAAGCTAAACACTCACTGAACGCTCAATTAGAAACACCTGAACTCCTGCTTAATCACCCAGTTTCAGTAGGGTGACAGCAGTTTAATGCATTAACTCCTGGCGATCACTATCATGTGATTGAAATGGAGGAAAATATGATGTCAATTGCTATGATTGGGACTGGTGGCAGAAGACTCCAATTGCTGGCATCTGAAAATTTGAGTTGGGATCTACTTAGTATCATCAGTCAAAACAAGTTTTGTAAATTAAGAAAACAATATGTGGCCACAGAGGAGTTTTCCGCCAAAAAACCCCTCAAAAATCCCTAGAGTAATTTCACACGTTTACGAGAAAAAACTGGACAGTGTCTGCTGTCAAAATTGCTAACTTTCTATGAATAAAGGATTAAAGTGTCTGATGGTGTAAAGTCAGCAACTTATAAGAAAAAAAAACCCAAACTCTTAAGCTGAAAAAAGCCTTCCTGATTTTAAATATAGACTCTTGCAACAAATAATGCTAAACGGTTTCCACAATTCACCTGTTTTGTGAAGCCAATGACTCTGAAAATTGGTTCTTAGGTTTCCTTTTGTCGGAATTTTTTTCAGAGCATCGCATCTTTCACTGAGTTTGTTGGAAAGATTTCAAGCTGAATCAGATGAAAATTTTGGTAAAACTTTATTTGACGGGTTGTGAATAAGACTGTCATGACACATTACTGATTAAACCTTTAAAATTATGTAGCTTCATGTTATTAAAGCTAAAGTTTAATCAGTAATACTTTTATAACAAATCTATGTCAGATCATGATTTCTTAGTTAATGTCAAGTTGTCATGACGACGACATTTTGAATAATGTCAACTTTGTATTAAAAGTGTCATCATTTACCAAACGACACTTTCTGACAACAGTCATAAATATTCATGAAGACTTACTCATGATCTAAGACGATCAGTTGCTAGTCTAATCTCATTGCTGATGTCTTTCCATATTGACGTTGTGTTAACACACCCGAATGCTGCTGACCAGCGAAGATGTACATCCTTGTGAGATCCTAGTACCTTAAAGTTGGTAACAAAAAAAAATAAATAAATAAAATGAACCAAACTTCCGACCAAAAGGTTTTGGTCTGAAGGAAAAAGACATGCAGCAGAGAGCAGCAGGCTGGGAATTGAACCTGCAACAGCCACGTCTAGGACTAAGACCTCCTTGTGTAGGTTGTGCTCTGCCCCTGCGCCACCACAGTACCGTTCGGTACAGGGTCTCTCCTTGATGAGGCCTGCGTCGTGACGTCAGACGTAGGATACGAACGCGTCATTAAACTTTATTCTTTCATGTATAAAAGTTTCAAAATAAAAGTTCCTTTAAGTCAAACATGTGTAACATTTAAGTTAATTCACCACAAAAAAGTAAGTTGTCATCACCAAACCAAAAGGAATTAAGCGAGATTAATGTAAATGGGTCCATAATATGAGCGACAGCCCAAATGCACTTTTTCGAGAGAAGAGCAGCATCATACACTCATCAAGCCGAGCCAGATTTTAGAAGAACTTTATTGCATTTCCACATAGTATCGGATTTGCTCCTGGGGACAGCCTCAGGGTCACTAATGATTTGTTTACTTGTGTTACATTGCATAAAAGGTCAAACACACGATCCTTCATGTAACTCAAACTTCTGAATGTAAAAATAACCCCACTATTCAAACTGAAATAGTAGCTTTCCTCCTGAAATGCAGACTGAATAGCATTGTGAAATAAATCAATAGGCTATGACGTGCATTAAGATATTCTATAATGATTTTAGCTGTCCGTAGTCTGTCATATGCACATGTATTTTATTTCCACACTGAATCAATAATCCAAACATGAGAAAAAAAAAACAAACAAAACATTTTTAATATTTAAATGTCAAAGTCTAAACAGCTTGATTTTGACTGGATGGCTGCAAATCTGAACAACCTCACTTCTGTGTAAAAGTTCTGATGATAATGTAGTATAAACAGGATGTTTTCTGCTGCCTTCCCAGCCATCTAATCAAGGTAATTCCCTAGAATCTACCAAATTCTCCTATAAAGATGGGTGTCTTTCAGTTTTCAGCATTGCTGCAGAGAAACAAACACAACCAGCATCGTACGTTTTGGGTAAATAGATTTATTTATTTTATTTCCTGTATGGAGAGTTGCACACATCCCTGCATGTCCAGTCTAAATGAAAGCATTCGATTTATCACTCCATCAATTTTCCAACCCTCAACTACAGCCAGGAGATTTGGATCAGGACCAAAATAGCGAAATCCTTCAGACCAACGTCTAAAACGATGTCTATATGAAGCAGCTGAAGGCCTGGGGGCAGGTCAGAGTAGAGATGCTGCTCCTCCTCATCGGAAGATGACAGCTGAAGTAGTTCAGACATCTGTGCCTTCTGAACACATTCCATTAGAGGTACTCTGCCATCTCCCACTGGTAGGTCACTTTCTGACAGAACGGACCTCACTGCAGGCACTACACAGCACTGAACCAGCTTGTGACTGGTCAGAGTTGCAGAATGCCTCTAATAAGAGGAGTCTGGGTTTCATTCTTAAATCTGTGCCATCTGATGTTAGATAGGTAGAAAACAACGGCTGCAAGGTTCAAGGTCTATAGCCTTGTCATCAGCTCTAAATTCCAGAAATAAGACAAAATAAAACAACACCTAAAGAATATGGCGCTGGTAGCACAGTTAATGTTACATATTTAAAGCACCAAGGCCCTCAGGGAGCGGGTGTATGTTTTAGCAAGAGCATAAAGTCATTGTAGACTCCTGTAGGAACAATTAGCATCAGTTCAGGGGCAAAGAACAACCCGTTAAGAAAACCCCTAACAGATGTTTGGTCAGACATGATGGTAGAAAAGACACACTCGGCAACAAACAGGAAGTTCTTTGGTGTATCTCAGTTTGGGAGATTTTTTAAACAAATAATCAAACCAAAAAAAAAATAGAACAAATATTGTATTGTGTCTCAGCTGTAAAACTAAAATATCTAAAAGTGTGTCAGTGACGTGGCTTCTAGCAAACTGTGGTTTGCTGCAACACAAAATCTTTAGGCTTCAAGTTAAACACAGACTCAGTTAAAACAAGAGGTGGCAGAGGACTGAGTTATAACTCAAAGGTTGTGGGTGACACTTACTGCTTCTGCAGAATAAAGACCAAGTTAACAAGTCAGCTGCAAACAGGGAACCAATCAAATGCAATAGATGTTTAATTGATGATATAGTTTAACCATCTTCTGGATTATTCACCTTTCAAAGAATACCACTGTTACTAGATGTTCCCCAGTTCAAATCTCAACTGAGTCTTTCATGCGAGTAGTAACACATATCTGTTCTCGATTTTCATTGGCAGGTTTTCTCCCGTTGTCTGTATTTTAGTTGGATTGATGTTTCTGATATGCCCAATTCATTATTGCCGTGTAGACACTTCAGAAAACTTGAAGTACAAGTTTGATAGGAAAACTATCATTTTAAAATGAATAAAATTCAGTAACTGGGATGTAATCCACATTGGAAAATGACTTTTCTGTCCAACACAGAATTTACATATTCAGAGAGACAGCGATTATATGGTTCAACCAAAGTCACACAGAGAGACAGTTAACCCACACAGAACTAAAGTAGTTTTATTTGGGATTATAAGAAAAAATGTCTTGATGCTGCTTCACTTCCTTTGGGGTTTGTTTGTACTTAGCCACTATGGTATATATTACAAAGAGCTTGAAGATATTATTCTTTCTACTGGTGTATTTTCTTCTGTGGAGTTGTAATGGAAGCAGACGTCCCGCACAGCTGGGGGATATTAGCTGACAAGGTCATTGGGCTGATTAATGTCGTCTTTACAGTCTCTCCTCAACACACTCAGCACAAACCTCCACTTTAGAGATTCCAGAGAGCTGAGGAGCCACAGGATCGAAAGGTCCTACTAATATCCCCGAAGGATTTACTGGTCTTTGCCAAAAAGATTTCAGCATACCATTTACTACTTTATTGGTAACACCAGGGTACAGCATAATCTCTGCCATTTTCTCACAAAACAACAGTGGTACTTCCCCCAGTTTACCGAGTGAGTTCAGCTGGGTATGAACATTCTTATTTCATCATGATGAAGAGCAGTGCGTGTAAAATGACCCGATGTGAGAATATCAGACCGCCAGCATGGGTCCTTGCTTCTCTGTTCTTTCACTGGATCGCTGTCCCTCCACCTTTATAAACAGAGCAAATATGTCATTGATATCGCAAACAGCAAGCTTGCATGAGCACTACCATTATGTTTACAAACGTAACTTGAAGTGTCTTCGTACAAACTGACACACACAAGTTAATAGAAGAAAAATGTGAACTAGGAATAAAGAGGACATTTGATACTTAATACTTAACACAAAGTATTAAGTATTAATGCTTCATTTGAAATATTAATACTTCAAATGAAGTCTTCGTTTGATACTTCATTTGATACTTAATACAAAACGCTGTCAAAAAATTAGGTTACAGATTATTTTTAATTGAATTTTGACACAATCTTATTTTTCTATTCATGAAAAGGTCATTTAATTACAAGTACATACAAGAAAGACCTTATTTCACTTCTTAAATTAATGATACATTCATGAAAATGTGTGTTCTATCTAAGACTAAGGGGAATCAGACGAGAGACCTTACTGCGTGATATCTAGTCCTATTCCAATAAAGATGGTTCTTGTAGAAGTGAACCACCTCTGACATCATCAGTCTGAGGAAATTTTAGTCCACTCCTCATATTTGAAGGGTTTTTCAGGTTTTAAGGGGTTAAATGGGGGCAAGCCTTCAGTAAAACTCTGAGTGAAAATGTTTTAATCAAATGCAGATGTACAGCTTTACCCTTTAAGGACAGACAGATTTCAGACAAGCAAACTGATATGTACCATGCATGTAGTGGAATTGATTAAACAGAAGAAAACACTTTTCACCTCAGAAAGAGTTCTGTTTTGTCAAACTGAAAAACGCTAAACCTACTTTTATGCATTTCTCAGATAAGCTCTAAAAGAAGCCATGTAACTTTTCCCAGATCAGACTCAGGTCTTCCACGGTCAATTGATCGTTCTTGTACTGATTTGTTGCAGGCAGCAGTAGAATAGCAAATATGAGACAAATGCTGATGCAAGACTACAGTAAGATGCGCAGTGTAGCTTTTGCAACATATATTCTACACCCTGCTTCCTGTGATGTTCCATAGAACAGGTTGTGTAACACTTGCTTAGAGTTGTACATCTATAGATATACATACTATAGCATAGAGTTTGAGTACTATTCTTGAGAAGTGAGACAAAATGGGTTTAAATTTTGCCCCCCCAAAATTGTATTACTCCTCAAGTTTATGTATTCAAATATGACAAATAATGTTTTGGAAATGTAAAGATGCTAAGGTGCAGGCTCCCAGTTGCAACATTGTTTTGAAAATTACATTTTTAATGGACCCGACCCAGAACTTTGTCATCAACATCTGACAAAAATAAATGTAAAATTATTTTTTAGTGACCCTATTAGTGATATTTTTACTCAGTTTTACAGACAAATGCTTCTCAAGAAACAAAAGAAATATTATTTAAAACAAAAAACAACATAAAGTCTATCTGAAGGAGTTGACACAGAACTGAAGGTGACAAACTAGTGAGTGAAAAGAAATACTTGATACATGTGAAGTATTACCATTTATGTAAAATACATTAAAGTGAATTAACTGCACATTTAAGTGAGATTTGTCAACACTATCACTGAAAGAGTCAGTGATAGTGTTAAAAACTCTGACGGAGTTGACGAAATCCCAAACTACCTCAATTTATATACTGTTATTCTGAAGGAGGCCAGAATATTTCAGTATACTGAAATATTTACAGTATACTAAAATTAAGCAGTTAGTTCACAAAATTTCATAAAGCTGACACATGATGGTTGTGACGACCAACTTAGGAATAAAACAGAAGAAAAAACTAAAGAATAACATAAGCTAACCAGAGCTGCTTAGCTTTCTGAGCAAAGAAAAAAAAAAAATCCGTCTCACAGAAGACTCTGCCAGATGTTCCCAGCAGATCCTCACATCACGTTTGGGCCTGCCAGGTCTGACCGACATCCTCCCCCACCACCGGAGCCGACTCACTACCAGATAGTGGAACCTTTTAGTGGAAATGTTCCCTTACAGAAAATTTCAAAATAAAAACCTTGAGAATTTTTTCATCAAGTTATTGCTCTTTTGGGCATTATATAGGCTAACTGATTTAACCCGACCACTGTTACACATGGGATTAGTTTGGCAATTTAAAATGAAATTTACTGAAAATGTCAAAAATAAAAGCCTCAATATTCCTCTCAGGGTAGAGTTAGTATTATACATTAGCCTGTATTATCTTTACCTCTCAGTTTAGTGCGATGACTTGCGCAACAAGGCAATGCATTAACATTAGCACAAATATTAGCATTTCACTTCCTCCCACTGAGCCTTTTCCCTGACATAAGCATTTTAGCTATTTCTTATACATTAGCTATGTTTAGTATACTCAATGGAGGAACTGAATGTAAAACATGCTAGTGATACCCACATGCTACTGACAGCATTCATGCTAACATTAGCATTTTGACTTATTTTAGCTTATGCATTAATTTTAACATTCTGGATGTTGCAGGTCCATGTTAGTAAACATTCTTGTGATTCTCCAAATGCTACTTTGTAATTTTTTAGCAAAGCTTAGCACTGATGCAAATTTTTAGCATCAGAACACTGTGTCCAATCCGACCAGCACACTTTGGCTTGTTACATTTCTTCAGGAATTTTCTAGTTGTGGAATGCTATTTACTTAAGGTTCCATGTGGATGCACTCTCACCCATTTGCTGTGTGCTGATCTAATTGTGCAATATTGAATATCTTGAAGTTTTCCTTGCTTCAGCTGAACTTCTCATCATGGCTTTCTTGATGATCCAGTAAATTGGTCTTCGCTATTTTTTTTTTTCTCAAGGCCTTTCAGATGAATACCAGTGACAGACAGATCCTTTTGCTTCTTTTAATATAGTGATTTAAACAGTCATGTTTAGCAGCGCAAGATCTCAGGAGATGAAGTTGTATTTCAGTAGACATTTTTCTTCACTTATTTGGTTTAAAGATTAAAGGGGTTGATTGTATGAATGGTGCATAAGCAATCCAAGCATTCTGATGGAGATTTAACCTTTGATTGCTACCTCCATTTTGGCTCCTGGTCTATTAGTCAATGAATATATACCGTATACCTCAAGCTTTAAAAGGGTAGCAATAAAAAGTTCTTTTTAAAGTCTGTGGATGATGTTTGGATGAGACCTGTTTTGTTAACACAAAAACTGTTTTTGTGTTGAGGGAAAGTCAACAGTGGACATCACCCCGAACACACCATGTTGAGGGTGAAACATGGCCGTGGCAGCAGGTCCTTTGTTTCAGAAGAGAGTGAACCTGATCAAATATGATGGAAAGATGGAGGAAACTAAATTCTCAACAATCCTAGAACTAAGCTATTGGACCGGCGCGAACCACCTGAAGCTGGGGAAGGACTATGACCGTAATCATAGAGTCAGAACTACAAAGGAGTGCTTTCAGTCGGTTTTCTTTTCTGTCCAGCTCTATAGCTCATCACAGCCTATAAAGTACCCCAGAGGAACCTACTGATGACAGTTACTGTGCACATCCACTCAATGCTGAGAATATAATACGTTTGCTTAAAATGAAAAAAAGTTAATCCTGCTTTTATCCAATGTTGAGTTGTATCGAAGAAAGCAATCTCATTTTCTGCTGATCAGAATCAGGACTTCCATGAACACTTGATCATTAATCTACTGTAATGTGTCGCTGGGAGCAGTGAGAAGAATAGCAAATGAGTTGCATGTGTCGCCATTCTAACTTGAATATTATACCCAGAATACAAAATTATTTAAAGGAAACTGTAGTCCTGAGCAACACTTAGAGTTGTGTTTTATGGAATAGGATATGCTTCCGAAGATCTCGCATTTATTCAAGGTTGTTTGATGTCATAAATAAAACCAAGCAAGCAAACTAAACTGAAAGCTCCAAATTGATGTTGTTTTTTGATCAGATCTAATGACCGATGTCGTCTAGATACATAACCAAGAATGATGAAATTTTACTTTTAAAATTTTGTCGTTTTAAAAACTGCATGTTTAAGTTCTCATAGAAAAATACTACAAAATACGTCATTTTCAGCCATGCTGTTGGTGAACACATTTATTAATTGATTTGGTTTCATTACGACCAGCATCTTGATCATGGTCCTTTGTGGTTGGTTCACTGGCTTCTTTGGATCCTGTGAACTTTCTTAGTCAGAATGAGTGAATATTTACTATCCTGAATTATTAGGTAGTAGAGTTGTAACTGCAGCTACATTTGTCTCTAACAACCATGGAACTGACGGCTCTCCATTTTACCAGTTTATGAACACGTTTGATCTAGTCACCCTACCTAACCTTTCAAATTCACTTGACAAAATGAGACAAGCTACTTATCCTAAAGACATTTAGGATGAATGTGGTCTTGTACAGAACGGTTTTTCCTGCATTTGGCCCTGATATTTTAGAAATATGCAAGACTGTTTTTAATAGACATGGTCCCAAGTTTGTTCAAGCATACTGATGTGGAGCCCGTATGTAAAAAGTGTATCTATCACAACTTAAAGACTACAGGCCTATATTTAATATCCCTTTTATTTCACACCTTAAAAATATTGGCAGAACAGCTCAGTTATTTTCTTGAAAAAAATACATGAGCCGTCACTAGAAACTCAAAGTTGGATTTATTTGACTCTTGAACATCTACTGTACTGTTTTTCTGGATCTTACATCTGCTGTTGACACTGCAGATCGACACTGTTACGACTGGCTCAAGGTTTTGACAAAAACAGGAGACCATGCAGTGGTTAAAGTGCAGAAAATACATATTTATTAACAAAAACTACAACCGACAGTGAAAGTCGGTGTCAGTGGCGTAATGCAAATGTTTGGATGTGTCGTATGAGCGCATATGGAAGTTTTGAGGTGCAAATAGAAAGAGAAAGTCAGATGTGCATGAAGCGGGGAGACGAGGCCCGACAGCAGAGCGCCACAAGCGCCAAGAGGCAGAGTAGAAGGCGACCCCAAAGGTAGAGACGGCCTGGTTTTAATATTCTGTTCTCCAAATTACCAGATCAGCAACACCTGTATAGGGGAGGAGCAAAAAGGCAGACGACAAAAACACCTGCAACCCAGCCAATAAGGCTCAGAGAATAAGGCGAAATGAATGCACTGCAAGTTTTTTGTACAATTTGAAAATAGGAAAAGACCCCTTTAACTCTGAACCAAAATAAAACCTCATATTGCCCAGTGAGGTTTGATAGAAAACTCAAAGCAAAAATCATCTGCTGCCTTTGACTGTGTGCCTTTTATGCACCAATTTTGAACAATCTCTGAAGATATATTAGATCCCGTTCTAATAAACTTAACTTGTTGAAATAATAATAATGCAATAAGGTCAATTGCTATGATAAGCTTCCTTTTCTGTAGCTTGGAAAGTCATATGTTTAAAGAAAGTAAGTTGTGGATAACCAGCAAGCACAATGTTGAACTCAGGTGAGTTGGACACAGACTTTCTGTTTCTTTTAGTTCATCTCTTAAGGATAAACAAAAGCCCTTGTGAGTTTCTATTGGAGACGTCCTGATAACTCTTCTCAGCACAAAGGACGTACATAAATCACCTAATCAAGGATTATTTTGTGGAGTACTCCTTTGCCTAAATAATGTAAGCAGAAGGTTGATTCAGGTTAACCTCAGCTAAATCAAACTTGGACTCCATACTGGATCGGCCCAGTCTGGTGTTGACTGCAAGGTAGTGATAGGCAAGATAATAGTTACACATCGTGTCCAGCTACAGACAGAATATAAGCATTATTGGATTGAAGTAACTTTTTTGTGAAAGTACCTTGAGATGACATGTTGTGGATTGGCACCAAATAAATAAACTGTATTGAAATTGAACTGAAACTGATGGTGAGGAAGATAAAGAAGAAGAAAAAAAAAAAGCAAAGCTGAGGACCAGATGGTGGAAACTGAAAATGTTGAAGGATTTTCAGGGATCAATGGACACAGGCTCTTGGTGGTGACTCCCAGAGGAGTGAATGGCTACAGATAATGTGATAGGAGAGACATGCAGGAGGGTGTTAGTTCTGTCATCTGGGAGTAAATGATACAGCGGATGGTGAAGGAAGAGGTGACAAAGGGTGCATGATGACCTGCACACCAGGTTGGACAGGAAGGAGGGAGAGGATGATTAGTACAGGTTGGCGAAGCAGAGAGATAGAGATGGAAAGGGTGTTCAGCCAGTAAGGTTGATTAAGGACAGGGAGGGAAACGCACTGACAAGTCCCAAGTTAATGATGGAAAGATGGAAAGAGTACTTTGAATAGCTGATGAATGAGGGAAATGAGAGAGAATGCAGAGTAGAATAGGTGGCTGTTGTGGATAAGGCACTTGGTCCAGACAATAAACCCGTGGGAATGTTTTAGGATAGGTGGCGGCAGAGGTTTTTACTGGGTTGTTCAACGGGATCTTGAAGAGTGAAAAGACGCCTGAGAAGTATTTTAGTGCCAGATTTTAAGAAGAAGGGAGAGGAATTGCGTCAACCGCAGACAAAGGAAAACTAATGAGTCATACGATGACGCTGTGGAAAAAGAGCAGTACAAGCTAGGTGGAAGTCAGAAGGGAGCATTATGGTTTCATGCCAAGAAAAACTACTCAAATTTTGTTTGTATGATGCTGATGGAGAAGTACAGAGACGGCCAGAGGGAACTAGATTGTTCCTTTGAAGATTTAGAGAAAGTGTATGAAAGCCATGGTATGGCAAGAGGAAGTCTGGAGAGGTAATGGCCCAGGGTATGTATAAGAGCTGTGAGACAGCAGTGAGGTGTGCTGTAGGAGAGACAGAGGAGTGCAAGGTGGAAGTGGAACTGCATGAAGGATCGATTCTTGGTCCGTTCTCCTACAAATAAACAGCTGAATAGAGAGGGAGATTATATGTTGAGCAGTGGCCCTCAATAGGCACCATGGGGTTTGCATAGGCACGCATTTCTGGTTCCAACACTGCGTGTGTGTGTGTGTTTGTGTTTCTTAACAGTATCCACATTTTTATATTGACACATTGTGGACTTGAATCCAGTGTGTTTTCTCCAATAATGATAAGCCTTCCAGATGTCAGCAACAGCAACAGGGGATTTTCATCTCCCATGTAACGTCAGCCTGTCACAGTGTCACTCAGGTATTACGGCTGCAGCACCAGCACCACGGTTTTACTTTCACTTTCAGAGCAGTTTGCTAGTTGCTATCTCCTCTGCAGAAGGAGCCTAAATTAGAAGAAAATGGCATGTTCCAAATTTGCTGCAAAATTAAAAGAATGACAAGACTTTAAGCACCAACGCTTGTGTGCTTAAAATGCCTGAAAACCGTAGCTTGGATAAAATTTTTCCAAGCTGAAAGAGAATCATGACAGAAAGGACAGACGTTTTGTCAAATTTCAATATGAGAACAAAAATAATTATATGAAGATTGCAGGCAGGATTCTTGTTTCATCTGTGACACAACTGACATGTTGATATCTTTGTTCACTCTGTGGAGGGGTTGATTCTTTTAGTTAAACTAAAAGGCACCTTTAGATTTATTTAAAATAACTCAAACAAGGAGATGTTTGAGTTATTCTGAATAAATCTGCATTTTGCCGTGTGGATTGATGGACTCTGATACAGAGCCGTCCAATAATTTTGAATATTGTTGAAATATTACTTTTGGAACTCCATCACTGTGTGTTTGCTTTTATGTGTTAATTGTGGCGATTTGGGTTTAATAAAAAGTATGTTTGCAAGTATCCACAAATAGAAATTTTGAATGGTCAAAAAGACATTTTTAGTCAAAGAAAAACTTAAGACTTGCACTTGAATGTAAATGTTGAAGAGGCTATAAGCCAAAACCCACAAAAAAGGAACCAAAACCTACTGTCCTGTAAGGATTAGGGGGTAAAAAAAAAAAGAAAAGTCAAGCAATGCTTTAAAAAAAAAAAGTATTGTGTTCCATAATCTGTACACTTAGAGCTTCTTCAGTTTGTAATTTTCTGTTTTAAAGAACCAGGAAAAAGCATTTGCCATTTTCCTTTTTTCCTGTCAGCTGAGTTATGCATGTGTTTTGTGTTCTGTAATACTCCAGTAGTTAATATTGTGACAACAATAAGTAGTGTAATCAAAACATGGATTTGCTGTGAACATCTAATATCTACCTAGCTAATGTAACAATAGTGGTATTGTAAAATGCTATAATGCTAGTGGCTTCACATAGAGCACTTTAGCAGAAATATTTGTTTACACTGTAATATAAGAGCTATGAGAGAACAGTTCTAGGATTATGACGTTCACACACTCTCACATGCACCAATGAATAGTCAAAATGCACGTTTTCTTTGGAAAAAACTGTACGTATTTGGCACTTGGTTCTGTTTTAATTTGTGCTATCTCCAGATCTGTTTGTGAGACTGGAGTGGTGCAGATTGTAACAAGCCTTCACGGTTAGCGAACATGGATAGATAGAAAAACGGCGCATTACATTTTGTGAATGCATAATATTTTGCGAGAGACTTGGCTAAGATTTGATTTGATTAAAGCCAGGGCCTAACGCTTCAGGGTTATTCCTTTCAACATATTTTGATAACGTTGTTAATTAATGTTGGCCAGTGGTAATTAAGGTTATAATTTAATGAGAGAAAAAATTCTTAAGTTAATAAGATAATTTTATTGTTTTATCGATTTCCACTGAACACGTTTTACTCGAGTTGGTTTCTCTGCAGATTACAGAATCACAAACAGGGGAAAACAGGGGAATCTTTATCTCTTTAGGATTGTAGGCAGCTCGGTTCTGATGTTGCACATTCTCATTTTGATTCTCCATCAGATATCTCTACCAGCTAATGTAGTAATTATGTTTGATCTTTCATTAAATGTCTTCCGGTGTAGCCACAGGGTTCAGACGTCTCATAAAAATCCTTGATTACTGAGCTCAACGGTTGTAGAAAGTGTGGATTAAACTGATTTCATCATCAAGACGAAAGATTTTTTTTATTTTTTTTTCATTCTACAACACTCACTATTAATATTGACAGGGAATTTAAAATGAAATTGCAAATGAATGTCAGTTTCATCATCAGGTCTGATACTCTTTAAAAATCACCTAATCACACCCTCCAAAGCTTTCCCCTTTGATTTTTTTGCCTGACAGTGAACACCCCAGGGGACAAGAGATTGACATCTGGCAGCTGAAATGAATCCCTCACAAAGCTGCAGCAGCTGTGTGCGATCCAACGACTTACCTTGAACAATGAGATGCACTTTTGTGGATTTTGGTTTCTTGTTGGTGAGGATGGAGCAGATGTAAGGTCCCTCATCGTGAACGTTAACATTTTGGATCTGAATGCTGTACTCTGTGATGGCAGTGTTTTCCATCAGGATGACACGGGGATCCAAAGACCACTTCTCAGTCCCCGCAAACAGAATGGTGGTGCGGTTGAGCCAAGCCACTCGAGAGACTTTGCTATCGACGCTGCATCTGGACGGCAGAAAGAACGATAAAAACTATTAGCATTTTAGGCAGTAATTTGCCGTAGAAACCATTGCATTGCGAAACCAATTACAGGGGTAGTAGTCTTTTATGAAACGTTGTAAACAGTCGAGCCAAAGATGTCAACAAGGTCAAGGCTGCAAAATTGGTAGTTTTGCCCAACGAACTGCAGCAAACCTCACCGACAGATCCAGATGAAAACATGGGCATCTATCGGATTCAAAGATCATAAAAATATTGATCAGCCATTGCACACACCAAGTTGAACTCATTCCCATTTGTCACTGATTCTGTTCGTAACCTTGATGGACAGAATTTCTAGGCAGGAGCCAAGGTTTGTAGGGAATCCTCAGAATCAGATCTCTGTTTTTTATAATGTGGTTCTGTTGGCATCATCAGAACGTGATCTACAGCTTTCACTGGACCAGTTGATGGCCGAGTGTGAAGTAGATCGTATTGACAACCAGCACCTCCAAGAAAAACCACGGTTTGAGACGGAAGAGAGTAAAGTGTGCTTTGAGCTCCAGAGAAATGAAGAGGGAGACGGACAGGTGGGTTGATGTACTGCTCTGTCGTGGTGAGGAGAGAGCTGAGCCAAAAGGTGAAGCTCTCGATTTACCAGTCGATCTATGTTCCCGCACTCATCTAAAGCTAGAAATTGTCTAAGAAGAAGTTAAAACAGCAACAACCAAATCAGATGAAAATGTATTTCTTTTTGACCATAATGCTTTAACCATTGTGCTTTGAAAGCTATCCAAGCATTCTCATAATTTTTTTACAACCGCTAATAATATTAGCAGTACTGTGCCAAATAAGAGCCTGCCAAAACCTGAGCTGCCTTCGCTGGAAATGAACCTAGTCTAGTAGAACAGTATTACTTGGCGCTTGGCAGCTATTTCTGTCTTGATTATCACAACAACAGAAAGTCCCGTAGTGCTGTAGTGACTGGTGGACAGAACAAGTGCTGAAATCTCAAGAAAGATGTAGATGCTGTGTGAACATCTAACCATATTTAAGGTACTGCTTTATGGGGATTGCTTTTTCTTGCACACTAAGCTGTATTTGATCCACCAAACCTACAACACATCGCATCCAACATACAGCAACCACGACATTGTTAATTCGATGAAAAACTCAAAACAAACAAAAATGTAGCTAGTGAGTAGTTTTCCAAAAAGAAAAGACCAATATGTTACAGCAAATGTTAGCAAGGTCTACTTTTTCACAGTTAAGTGGTTACAAAATTTGCTAAACCTGGTTATTAATCTGATAAAAGCTAAAAACAGATAAACAAACATTGCCATCAGCATAGTTAGGATAAACTGTATTCAACCACAACATGTGTGTTAGACGGAGTGTAAAACAACATCATGGGGAAATAAATGAATCAAGCAAAATAGCAGGAAGTGAATTATGAACTGGATCCATTTTCCAGATGCCTCATAACGCTCAACTGTTCAAACAATTACACACAACACCACATATTAAAGAAAAGTTTACAAACTTTTACAATTGTGGAAATTGACATAATGTCTTAAAATAAACCTTGAAATAATTCCATTTAACATTCCACCCTGGCATCGTAAGGTTTAGAAACCTTAGCTTCAATTATATGCTCTACCCTTTTTCTTCTATGTAAATAATCCTTACACTTTACTGATGTTAAATTCCTAATTTCTCTTGAGTAGAATGCTTTCTCTTCTCTTTCCGCTTCTGCGATGGTACAGTGCCAGGCTGTGATTTCTGCTTCTGGCCAATAACGCTGATAATTGAGAAAAAAAAGATAGGAAAGAAGACAAACTGACTGTGAAAGAAGCAGTAAAGAGGCATTATTTATTACACTAATGGTTTCTGCGCAGCTCACAGACGAACCTCACACAGCTAGCAGTGTTTGCTAACCCCAGACACTGTTCCTTCTTAATAGCGTTAAACAAGAAATCGTAGATTCACAGATTAGCACGTCCCTGTTGAATTGAAGGGGTGTGTGTGTGTGTGTGCAATAATGTGTGAGAAGAATGTCGTGAACAAGGCTAAGAGAGACTATGAGCAACAAGAGTGTCAGCAACAACACGACTAAAGGGCGATTGGACAGAATAGAAAATGTCAAATGTAGCAGCAGATAATATAGTTAAATATATTAATTATATAACTACAACCGTATTTAATTATTTGCTCATTACTTTGTATTAGTATTTCAAGCTGACAAATTGTGCTGATGTGGTGTCATGTATGCTGCAATTGAACTATTAAGAGACCGCACAGAAACCAGCAGGAGGTGTGCATGTGACGGGAGGTAACACATCTCATTAGTGTTCAACGGTGGGAGGAGAAGAAGCAGGGTGATCATGTGCAGAAATATCTGCTGGAGGAGCTGTAATGGCCTTAAGAAAAAAAAAATTGAAAGGTCAGTCGCAGTCATTAAACTGTGGCCTTTTTCTTTAAGCCTGCGGATGATGCATATTTTACATGAAACGAATAGCCATTCATTTAGGAAAAAAAAAAAAAAAAGGTGTTTTTTTTTTTTCTTTGGCACCATTCCTCACAGGAAGGAGACGTGAGTGTGAGAGTGCCTGTCCATCCTGCTTGTCTCTGTGACTCCCTGTGACGACACAAGAGCTCCAGAATGTTCCCAACCTCTCGCACACCGACTTGTGCAGAAGGACGATGCTGGACTGACTTAAGCAGTCCAAGAAACTGGTTGTACCTCTTGGCTATGATTGGATGAATGCTAAAAAAAAAATAAAAATCATAACAAAATACAGTGCTGTGAAAACGACATGGGTGCATAACATCATGTCATCCACGTCCTGAGGCCAAAGAGCCGTCTCTACCAACACACTGTTTTACTCCTAGAGTGCTATTTTTCCTAAATGCACACACACAAAGAATTGTTTCCCCCCCAAAAAACACCTGGGGAATCATCAACATCATACCGAACTTATTCTCTCGTTGCTTCTCTTGTTGAAATCCAGTTGCCCTCAATCTAAACAAATGATTGTCATGTCCTGGAAAACTGAGAATCTACACTAACGTACAGTGTGTTTTTTGTTTTTATTTAAACAGACAGACCTTTGCTTTCTTTTTCTTTGTCAGCAGAAGTTTGATGCCATTTTCACCCAGTCTCTTTCCTATTGTTGAATCACGAACCCCGAAGCTACGGATTTGTTCTGTCATTATTGACATATAAAACTGGGGTTGCATTGGGAAAAGCTTATTGGCACAACCATTCTGACTGTCAGCAAGGACAACAAAAAACCTGATTGGGACAACTCTACTTACTGCTGTTCTCTTCAAAGCCGACACAAGACAACATTGCTGTTGACAAGACTCAGCAGCAATGTTCCCTCTTTGCTTCCTGTACCCACAGAGTATTCCAGCAATACTGCATGACGCGTTATCGCTGCCACACAGTGTGTGATTTCAAATATTGCAAATAACATGTATGTCTTGGGTGAGGAGGAGTTTTTTTTTTTTTTGAAAGGTGCACAAATAGAATAACACTTATACTTTGTTCTCTTACGCAGCAGATTCAAAGGCTTTTATGAACCGAGAATGACAAAATACAGTTATCTAAATCTGATAACCTGAGTAGAGCTTCAACAGCAACTTGAGCAAATGCTGTTAATATGGAGATAAGACAAACAGATCATAAAGCTGTAATCCTACCGCGTTTATCTATTAATCTGTCAAACAAGCTAAATACACAAGAAATGGCTGTAAATCGTTTTTACATTTACATTTTTTTTTTTACTGCACAGTCAAATGTAACTTGATCATCTGTATACTTTACTTTTATTTCTATAATTATTCCAGCTGCCAATCAGCATCTGGCGCCTCTGAGGTCATTCCAAGATGCAAGTGTTTCTCTTGAGCTTAGGTAAAATAATAAAACAAGATGTGCCCGGCATATGTTCAAAGATACTTTGTTGACTTTGAGGAAAAAAAACCCTGTTTATTCCAGACTCAAACCTCCTCTGCAAACCAGCCAGTAGTTTTAAATAGACTCTCTGTAAACTAGAGGGGGATGGGTGAAAAAGGCAGTTATTAAAAAAAATGCAATGTCAAAAAGACAAATTTTTATGCTAAACATTTTATTAGAACTCATATATATGATTTAAAATTGAAAATGTTATATAATTCATACGAATACAAGTGTAATGAAGAACCAACTCAAAAAAGAAAAAGGTTCTCAGCTCCCCTCACTGTTCTATGCAGGTTCCAGTTGGTTGTCATTTGGGACTTAATAGAAGTGGAATCCAGCATGTTAACTTTTCTAATGAGACTATATACCCCCAGGGGCAAAAGATGTAACGAGTAAAGTTCCAGGGCAAGAAGAAGCAACATATCGGCCTACAGTTTCCTCAGCAGGCCTCATTCTGATGAAACAGAATTTTGCGTTCGTTCCTTTATTCATTTTTATTCTGTTAAACAAAGTCCATCGTTTCTGATTTTGACCGACTTATTTTCATGAAGCTGAGAATGGAAGCTCTTACTTACAGCAAAACATCGACATAGATAGGTGAACTGTTGTGATAGAACTACTGTTCACCATTCACAGCTGGCGATAAAATCCACCCTGAATGACTGATCCCAGTTACTCGCTTTGCATGTAAATAAACCGAAACTCTACCCACGTCGCAAATGGAGTCGGCTCAGGACTCAACATTTCTGCTGATATTTCAATGAGATAAGATACAATGAGTCCTTACAGCTAGTTTACTGTGACCTTTACCAAGATTAGTCACATTTCGAAGACTTATTTCAGCCACAAACTCTACAAAAGCATCACTGTGAGGATTAGGAGATACAAAGAGAGAGGAGAATGTGAGGTTTTTACAAAATCACATTTCACCCCACAGTCACTAGATATTAACCCATAAAAAAGCACAGTAGTAAAACACATGGCAGCTAACTTACATGCACTTTCATTAGTTCATTAAAAAAATTACAAGTGGAGATTCACTGAAAAATGTCTTGTGCTTTGCATTTTTTAAACACCAGCTGTTTCAATGAGCCTCTAAAAATAGCTTAATTAAACCTAAATCTTTTCTTAAGAGTTTTCCAGAAGGTAATTTTTATTAAAAAATGTGTGTTTTTACATATTTGTTAAAACTGTCCCCATGTCATGACAGTATAACATGGGATAGACAATCTGTGGAACAAATCGAGTTCCCCTGGTGTTTTCCTGTTGTTCTACTGCCATCTGCAGAAATGCACCACTCCCACTTAGAAACAACCAATCAGAGTCAGGAGAAGCTCTGATTGGTTCCACATATGCAATACAGCTGTGCTTGTGGTGGAGATACACTTAGCATAACAGGATGAGTGTTTATCAGCCAAAACCAGCTGCCATGCTAACTAGCCTGCAGTGTTGTACTGTACTGGCCTCTGATTGGTTGTTTCTGATTAAGCGGTGCATTTCTGCAGATGACTGTAGAAGCACTGGAAGTAAGCAGAGGAGCTCATGTTTTTTCACACATTCTCTGTCCCCTAGTGACAGTTTACAATTCGTGATAAAGTGACAGTTTTAACAAAAATGTAAGAAATATATCTTTAATTAAAGTTACTTGCAGACTCTTTCACATTGGATTTTTTTATTTTACATAAGAGGTGAGTAGAGAACACAGCAACGTAAGGTCTGCAGGTTACCCTTCAATGCATCCCAGGATATAATACATTTATTCACTCATTACATTCAAACTGCCGATCCAATACAATCTCAAGGACAGTTCTGAAGGTGTTCTCAAGAAAGTTATTCTAAATGTGATCAGATCAATATGGACTCATTCCATATACAGTTTGAACTGGGTCTATATATCACCTTTTTTGTTGTTTTTTTTAAACAATTTTTTACAAACTAAGATACTTGGTTTTCTACTTATCACACCATCTGTTTCTGCTTATGACTGTGTCTGGTTTGGAATAATCACAGTAGAGCTTTATAAATTAACTACGTTGCGAAAGAAATAAACACAGTGGGAGAGAAGAGCAGCAAGAAGCCAAATCTGCAAAGTGCCTGGAGGTATAATTTAAAACTTTGTATGTTTCTAACATTTGTAAATACCAATGTTATAAGAGCTTATGTTTCCAGCTTGTACTCTGTATTTGCTTTTCATGCTATGCGATTGATAGTTCAGAACTCCCGAGGCTCAAAATGAGTAAATAAATGAATAAATCTGAGAAGAACGGTTAACAAAGAAGAGCTGTAAAAGATTTGGGGAGCCATCAATCAGGACCAATGTGATTACAGTACAGGTCAGGTTTTATAAGGGATTGACTTAGGAAGATAGAACATGTCTGTAGATATGAGAATGCAGCAGAGTAAGCTCTCAGGCTGGAGTCTCTGGGACAGACCTGGTGACAAAGAATTCATATTAAAGACAGATTATTGTTTTCCTTCCAAACACACAATGCCTAACCTTCAGTTCAATGGACCTCACAGGATGAAGAGCATTACTCAGGCTGTCACTTCTTACTGCCACTGCAGGGTCAGAGGCGACAGCTGTGTGTGTGTGTGTGTGTGGGGGGGTGCACTTCTATCAGAGTACTCCATCAAAGCTCTGACGTGAATCTGAACTAGTGGACAAACACTTCCTGCGGGACAAAGGTGGTGGAGAGCTTCTTTCTTTTGTCTTAAATGATCTGAAATCAGCTCGGAGAGCCGAACGCATTTTTACCGCATTTCCAAATAGCAGATGACAAATTTGAGCTATTTGAATTTGTCATTATTGTTAATGACAGATCTGGACTTGACCCAGGAAATATTCGGCGGAAATAATAGATTCTGATGTATTGAAACATTGAAGGAGGTGGAGCCACAAAATAAAGCCTTTCATTCTTCACTGGCACTGCAGAGGGATCCCGAAAACTTTACTGACATAGACATAAAAGACAAAAATTTTTTAAATATTATCAGTGAGTTAATGTTTTTGTGTGTGTGTGTGTGTGTTCACAACATAAACTTCCAGCTTTTACCTTTTGGAACTTTTCTGGAAAACCCTGAGGGCAAACATTTTTTCTCTTTAGTAGTTAAATCCTCCTCATTTGTTGCTCCTATCAAACTTTGTCCCTGTGCCCTTTGCTGCTAAGAAGCTTATATACTCTGTAAATCAGCCGCCTTGAGCTGCTGAAGAAAAGAGCAACTAAAACCAGTAAAAGTCACAGATTTTTGCCCACTGCTGTCCATCGGATCCACATACAAATAAGACAAAATGCACAACAACACAGCAAAATCTTGCATCAGATTTTCCTTTGGGTGGGCACCGTCACTATTAATATTTAGATTCACCAAACCGCCGGGATTACTTCCAACTTAAGTCAAGGACTGTGTGGCATTATATTAACGACTGTATAAATTGACAGCTTTTGGTTCACAGCGGCAGTCCAAAGCTTGAAGAATATAAAAAAATAAATAAAATGCCTTTCTTTGATGTCAGTTGGACACAAACACAATTAATAAGTATTGGCTGAAGTAAAATGGCTTAAATGCTCAGTAGTTGGACTGTTTTATTGTCAGCCCGACTTCAGTTATGACTTGCACCAATTTATCAGCGGAAACCGAAAAGCGTCGTCCACTGAAGTGGGAGTAAACAACTCCTTCATTAGGCCGGTGGACGTTCAGCTGAAGCGGAACATTTTATCAGTCAGAGTCAGAGGCTCTGAAACATCCAATCAAACGGATCTAATGCTTGTTCACACATTCAGACTTTACTAAGACTTTCTCATCAAGATAATAAGTTTTTATGAAAATAAATAAATAAATCTTTTAGCATGTTGCCAAAAGAAACAGTGGATGCTTAAAAAATGCTTTTTAAAGTGTCCATTGATCTTATATGGGGAAAGGCGTGGTGTGCAGCAGCAGGATTAGAAACACACACAAACTGGAGAAATACCAGGGCCTCAGAGAGGAACTGGAAAAGGCCTGGAAGGTAAAGACCACAGTGATGCCTGAAGCTAAAACAGATCCAAGGAACAACATCAGACATCTCAGTCCAGAAATGAGCAGTTCTAGGCACAGCCAAGATACTGCACAGAAAACCTCCTTCTCCCAGGCCTCTGGTAGAGAACCAGAGCTCAGAGGAAGAAGGAGAGAAGACCACCTGCGGAGGGTGAGAAGGGAATTTATATATATATATATATATATATATATATATATATATATATATATATATATATGCCCTGCGACAGACTGGCGACCTGTCCATGGTGACCCCGCCTCTCGCCCGGAACGTTAGCTGGAGATTGGAACCAGCACCTCTCAACCCCACTAGGGACAAGGATGTACAGAAAATGTATGGATGAATGGACAATGGATGTATATGTACCTAAGTGATTTTCAGCGACCAATTGATTTATGCAAATGTTTTAACTGTAGAAGGAACAGGTTTACCTCGAGGGATCTACACACACGGATGTAGGAAACGTGAAAGAAAGACGCTGGCTGCGTCAAGGCAACATGGGATATCTTGCAACGAGGCAACAGTCCCAATAACTGGGCCTCCGTCCAGCCCAGCAGAATTAGTGATCCAGTCCATCTTATTAGTTTTTAAGTGTGTGCTTGTGTGTGTTTGCGAGAGGTTGATGTGTTCATAGAGTTGACCCATTTATTCCACCACGAATGATTACATTTTTCACTGCATGTAAGGTTTAACACACTCTTGTGTTAAACTTTACTATAAAAGATAAAGCCAAATTGCATAGAAACTCTTAATCGCTCATCAATAAGTGAGCCGCGACCCTGATGGCTTTGTCTTACTGATCATGTTAAATAATTAAATGTGCATAACACATAAACAAGATAAGGTCACAACAAAGGCTTCCTGAACTAAATCTTTTCACTTAGTTTTATTGCAGTGGGAAGAAGACACTTTTACAGACCATTAATAGTGATCATTTAGTAAACCGTTTAAACATATATAATTAAATATCATCCAGAAGATGTGTTCAGTCAATATTTGCCAAAACCCAGACACTACATAAATACAATGCTAAATACAAGGCTACTGTTCATGGTAAAACAATTAAAATATTAGCATTCATAGCTAAAGTTATTAATAATAATCTATATTTCTAGTTCCTACAGTAGGTGTAGGTGGGTGGTTGTAGACTAGTGATTAGTACACAAGGCACCAGCTTACCAGTTTGAATATAAATAAATAAACAAACAAAAACACAGTAAGCATCTATTTTAAATCAGGTTCAAAGCTCTGATCATTAGTATTTTGGGTCTTTCATTCAATCTGGTATACTGAAACTCTTTTATGTTCAGTTTAGATTGTGAGAGTGACCGGCTCATTCTGTTATTAAATAAAAAAGAAAAAACTTGGAACACTAAAAGATAACTCAAATAACTGGAAATAGGACGGGAATCCCAATGATAAAGTTTTTTCCATGAATATTTTCTTCTTTTTTTTCCTATTTTTATATCCTTGCAAATTGTTGATAAGTGAAAAATATTGTCAAATACCATGAAGCTCGCCAGTCACCTTATGAGTTAATGAACATACTCCATAAGTCCCCTGTATAAACTCACAGGGATTTCTGTGGACCTTTGTCTCTGGTTGCCATAGCCACAAGGCTGAAGAGCTAAGAACATGTCTTGCTCTTAACAACAGCTGAACAATGGACTAAATTTTACTTTAAGCTACCAACGCAATATCCCTAAATGAAAAGATCTATCTATCTATCTATCTATCTATCTATCTATCTATCTATCTATCTATCTATCTATCTATCTATCTATCTATCTATCTATCTATCTATCTATCTATCTATCTATCTATCTATCTATCTATCTATCTATCTATCTATCTATCTATCTATCTATCTATCTATCTATCTATCTATCTATCTATCTATCTATCTATCTATCTATCTATCTATCTATCTATCTATCTATCTATCTATCTATCTATCTATCTATCTATCTATCTATCTATCTATCTATCTATCTATCTATCTATCTATCTATCTATCTATCTATCTATCTATCTATCTATCTATCTATATATCTATCTATCTATCTATCTATCTATCTATCTATCTATCTATCTATCTATCTATCTATCTATCTATCTATCTATCTATCTATCTATCTATCTATCTATCTATCTATCTATCTATCTATCTATCTATCTATCTACTCCCAGGTGTTTCTCCGTGTGACTCTCATGACTCTGTTCCTGTCGAAATGCAAAACCGGAGCGACACATTGTTTCATTTTTGGTACCCTCCAACATCCCGCTTCACTACACTGATTTGGTGATCTTGAAATATAATGCTGAGTGCAAGATAACTACTTGCAGAAGCACATTAGACAGTAATATCTACAGATTTTAGATTTATAGACTTGTCAGGAGAAAAAGAAGAGACGACTGGTAACATGCAATCAGAACCAAGTGGAAAATCCCCAGTGGACTGGCTCGGCTGGGCGTATGCACCTCAAAGGGGTGGTGTTAAAGGGACTCACCACCTGGGTTAAAACAGCTAATCCTCGCTGTGTGGCCAAGCTTTGGGGCTATCAAACAGAGTAACATAAATCATGGTAACAAAAGGGAATACATTTCATCAAATGCGCCCTACCAAGGGACTTCTAAAATATCATTTCAAAAGGAAAGGAGAAGGAATTAATGAATAAGCATCTTACATCACTTTATCTCAGTCTTTTGGTAAATGATGCTTCAGCATCACCTTTTTTACAAGCTGTTCACTGACTGAAACTGTTTTGGAGACACCAGAATGCCTGGCAAAATAAACATCCTATCAGCAACTTAGGGTTATAAGAAGGCAGCAAATGTGCAAAAATCCTGGCAATGTCTGAAAACAATAGTTCAGTGTTTTGAATGATGTAGGAATTGTGGTGTTTAGCGTGACATAGTGTCTCTGTTTATGAAATAGTTTATATGAAAAAGTTATTTGCCAATAACATATTAGGATGCTACCTAAATAAGATATTAGTAGCAGTAGAGACCAAAAACAACCTGCAGCCATAAAGCTTTCAGACAGGTATGATGAAGTGAACATTTAAATAATACATTTCTAGGTGCAGATTCTTTCTTTTTTTTTTTCCCACCAGGGGGTCTTTTGTGGGCTCTAGTGTCCCCTATATGACAGTAGGCTGACAGGAAAGGGGGAGAGAGAGTGGGGAAGACAAATGTTGGTCGGGTCCGGGAATCGAACCCGCGGCGGCCGCATCGAGGACTCAAGGCCTCCAAAGGTGGGTTGGGCTGTCCCCTACGCCACCACAGCACGCCCCCTAGGTGCAGATTCTTATCTAAACGAGACTACAAAGTATCCTGCTTGATACTAAATCCGAGTGAACTTGTTGGAAAGCTTTTTATTTTGGCACAATTTGGCCAAGAAAATCCAACCGTTTGTGTGTCGTCCAAAGAACCGCTGCTGTCACCGCCAGCGCAGATCAGGCAGTAGATTTTGAAGTGAGAAAAATGAAGGGCCTTATGTTCGATTTTGCTTATTCGTAGCTCGACGGTGACCTGGTATATTGACAGAGTTGGCTAATGAAGAGGTTTAGGCTGACACTTGGCTAACCTTTGGTTCCACAGGCAGGGAAGAAACCTCCATCCTTTTTAAGGCATTTGTGTGACAGCATTTGAAGCGATGACAGAGTGACACACAAGATATGAATAATTTAAAAGCGCTGTGAGAATACAGGTGCGCTCCCACTTCTGGAACGTGCTCTGGAACCAGAGGAGTTTCCTGGAGGAAGTTATTCTGCCTCTTGTGTCTCCAAAGGCAATACTCAGCCATTTCTCACTGGTTAAAATTCCCCAAGCATTTTTATTTCAGTCATCTCAAACGTTCTCGTTCTCTGAATTAGAGTCCTGTGTTCTGTCCATTTTAAATGACGTTGGAATTTTGTACAATGTTCGCAAACACGGTATTTACATCAAGACAGCCATGCTGAATGTCGCAGTGTTACAGAGTTTGAATCTTCTCTGATTAATGTTCTCCTTCCCAAGCCCTAGAGTTTAGGTGGAGTTTAGGTTTTGTTCACAGTCATGTTTCGTCAGGGTTGCCGTTTTTCAATAATCATCCCATTTTCAGACGCTGGTCTCTCTGTGTTTTAGAACAATCTTCTCCTTGACCTGTCTGTTGTGTCCCTTGGTCTCTGAATACCGTTTTGTTCACAAATGTTCTAACAAACTTCTAAAAGCCTTCGCAGAAAAAATTCGCCTACACTGAGATTTATTACACTCCGGTGCACATTTTACTAATCAGGTTGTTTTCGAATACAATTAGTTCCAGATTCTTTTATTTTGGAGTGTCACAGTATTAAATCCAAATTTTGCTTAATTTTTAAACATGTCTTAATTTTTTTTTAGCTGTTTCAGCTTATTCTACAAGTGTAATATGTCACAAAACCCCTGCTTGCAACTGAAACGACTAAATGGGGAAAAGTTCAAGAAGTATGAATTATTTTCCAAGGCTCTGTACAAAGGGCAGTTTATTCAATGGAAAGTCTTGTACTAAGGTGCAAAGGCACATAGTCAATCTGAGATAATCACCTGCTTAGTGTTCAGAAACAAAGACAGAAAAATTTATTCTTAGATTCAACGTTTAGATAAATTCTTCTCTGGAGATATATTATAAAACTTGTGTCACAACAAGAACTTCACAAATGTTCTTTTATGTATTTATTTTCCTATGGAAATGTGAGAAGAAGCAGCGAGTCAATTTCTTTTTTACTATTTTCCTGCTAAAAGTGTTCTAAGCACCTGGCAGCTACAACCAATTAAGCGGACTAACTCCCAGTTAAACACAGCAAGCTGCATCACAGTTTGAAGAGACGCTAATTGGACTCTCCTCTTTTACTCAACTTTTCTTACCGCTGCTTTTGGTGGATGAAAACAAAATACGGCAAGCTGCCTACACGTAGGCTGCTCCGCGTTGCTGACGCTCACCGGCCAGGACAGAGACTGTGAGGTAAAAAGTCAAGTTACTGCTGCCAGAGCAGATTGTGTAGCCAATCAGCATCAAAGTTACAAAGGTCAAAGTCACCTGCCAAGCGTAACCCTGCCCCGAGTTTTCAACACTCAGCAAATTTAGTGTAGTACAGTCCTAATGAAAATCAACGCTGACAACCAGGCCAATGTTTTAAAAGTGCAGAGCTGATGCCAGTATTTGCATTACTAAACCAGAGTAACTTTATTTTTCCTTCCTCGCTTCACTGCCATACATCACGATGCAGAGCGGCAAAGTTAAAGAAAGACTTTGTTGTGCACTGTCCTTGCAGGTGGAGAACGATAAACAGCAGTGCTACTGTGCAGGATTAAGCTGAGACTTTTGTTTTGGTTTTCGCCGGTCATGCATCAAAGAACCAGCAGACTTTGAAGGGCAAGGTGCAGAGCTGAGTTCCTTCCTAAAACACGCATGATTTCCAGCGAGAGCTCTGGAGTTTAGATCCTCAATGACTAGGAATCACGATGTGGAGGTGAGGCATGTCGTTGAAGAAATCAAAAAGTTACTTTGTCAGATCTATCTGACAATATGGCACAAGAGTATCTACAATGTCTATATAAAAAAAGTACTCACACCCTAACCCTTGAATGTTTTTCCCTTTTATTACTTCTGGAAATCAGTCATGAGCAATAACTTGGGCTTTTGACGACAAAGATAGAAAACTGTAAAAGTCAAAGTGAAAACTGATTTCCACAAAATAATGATAATTAGATAAAAATAAATAACTGTGTAACACATGTCCTGGTAGGTTGACCATTCTGACAGTAGCAAGCATGATGTAGGACAGCCAACCACACTTTATCTTTTGACCTTGGTTCACTCTTAATGTTTTAGCATTCAACCTTCATTCTCACCTAATTTTCACCATGGCACGGTCACAATCAGCCCCCACCCACCACCAATGTAAGGTTTATATGGGTAACCCAGTAAACAAAACTGCTGTTTGTCAATAAATGTTAAAGTTACTCATCTAACGGCATGGGGTCAAATCACGACAGCAGTATAATGCACAATAAGTCCTTGGACTTGATAGAGAGCCATACGAGTACAGAGCCATTTACCTTTTAAACAAATCCAATCTCAGAGGTTACATGCTGCACTATGCAGCTGGTGGGTAAATATCAGGATATCCTGCGGACGATGAATTAACAAAAAAACAGTTTTGATAACACTCAGCTTGCCACTCAGATTTCCTCGAAGCTTCCAGCTTTGTCTAAGAGCTCAGATGACTGGCTGTCAGGCCAGGCGCAGGATGACATAAACCACCATATCTTTCTTCCTTGCTTATCCTGTCACAATGAGAACAAGAAACGTGCCTCTGCTGACAAGTGAGTTTTGGGCATCCTTTGTGAAAGGAGATAATTTGCCACATCCCAGAACATCTCACGTCCTGACAGAGACCTTCTCAAGATATTTGATAGGTTTGCAAGGCTCACAAATGTGTGCCAGTCAACACAACTCAAAGGGAAATGGGTGATAGGTAGGAATATAAAACAGATGGTCCCTCGTTCGGCAGCACACGGAGGAGACGTGCGGCGTGTCAGACGATGGATGTGCTCTGAAGTAAAAGGAAAACTGTTTTCATCAAACTGCAAACACGTTTGAAATGTTAAGATTTATTGCAACATATTGCATTGTCTCTGGAGCAACTAGCATTAGAGCGGCAAAGACTATAGTAAATGCAGTATGATGTTTATTTCAATGAGACATCTCATCCCTCACTACACACAGGTCCTGTAGAATGTTAAGTGAAGGTTTGGGAGTCAGGCTCAATCTTCCTTGAGGATATTTTCTTAGCATTAATGAGAGAGAGAACCGCAGTGGCTACACCGGGTGAAAACATCAGCCACCCCATGTAGCCACACGCAGCACATGTCAACAATGGCAGCACATTTGCTGAGAGAGGATGGGATGTTTCCTAAAATAAAGGCCTGAGCCATTTTATGCCAAAAGGGATTATTATAATTATTTTGCTTGCCTAAATCATATTTTGGCAAAGTAGAGGTGGTGATTTTTTTTTTCCTTCAAAATATGACCTAGGCCCTTATTTTAGGAAGGTGATGACATAATAGTAGCAGCACATTTGATATGCAGTGTAATCAGATCTACTGCAGCAGTCCAGCTTGAGCTGCCTTTCCAAAAAGCTTGCAGGACTTCATCCAGTTCTTTGCAAGGCACCTTGCATGGAAATGCAGATTGTTTCACACAAGACAAAATGCAATAAAAGAAGAGATGCACTGCGACTGGCCAGGTAACATTACATATGTAAACACAAAACTAACAAATGAATATAAAACTGAAAGAAACAACAGAGCCTACTCTATTCAACTATGTCTATTTCGGGTCTACTGACTACTGAATGTTGAAATAAAAAAATTCTTTTTGCACAGTGATATTCACAGTTTACATGTTGCAATTTATGACTTTGAGTTTAGTTTGGTGAATTTTGTCACCGTGTTTTTGCATGTCTGGTCAATTAGTAATGTTTTTCTTTCCTCCATTGCTTTCCGCTTTCCGACAGCCGTTAATTTCCCCACCTGTATGGCATTAAGTAATCAAACTCTTCAGAGGTTTTTCTCCTCGGTTCATTCACTCCATGGGTGGATTCGTTGCTGCTGTCACCAGCCTGTTTTCGCGCTTCGACTTCAACTGTTCATTAAAGCCTTATTTATCACATTTCTGCTCCAGTTTTTCTACAACAGCGTCGTTACATGACAGTGAAGTAAAAGGAAAGCCAAGTAAAGACATTCATTAGACGAAAAATGTTACGCCACAAAATATATGTTGTAAGGAAGAAAGAAGATTGTGAAGCAACTTTTTAAGAGATCTAAGCAAATTAGCAGTGAGTTTTAGAGTGCCCATCACAAAGTCATTTGCGGTCTCCCTTTCAGTAGCCAATAAAGAGAATACAAATAGATCTCCTCGTTACACGAATGACATGCACAATCTGTTCAAATCTAAAACATTTTAAATGAAATGTCCTAGCTCTAGCTCCCAGAGCTCCAGGCTTAGCAAGTACTCTGTAGAAAACCCTGATTTCAGTTTATTTATTGCTTTCTGGCTAAAAATAATCTTTTTTTTGGCCCTAATGAAGAACCCTCTGTCTTACTTCAAGATAAGAGTCTCGTGAAACAGCTTCGCAAGCTTTATGCACACTCTCCACATGTCTGGGAATAACAAAGACAGCACACATTTAATTGATCAAATAAGGATATGGTGACAGACCATTTTTGGATGAGAAATTATGCTTTGATATTGCTAGATTTTACGCCATGAGATCTCGCTAGACAGCTGTGGTTGTGATGGAGTCAAATCAAAACATTAAAACTCTCACAAGGCCGTCTTGTTCTGTCGTCTGGAGAAAATGCTAAGATTGCTGATCTTGAAAATTAAAACAGTGAAGTAAAAGCAATATTACGTCTCACTTTGCTATTACGTCAAATCTAAAAAGTGTCTTCAGACATTTAAGAGTAGGTAAAATGTGCTATATTGATAATCTGCTTGTGTGTATTTAACAGTCAACGTGGTCTTGCAGGAAAATGAAATTTTACATCAGTTTTTGTCCAAAACGTTGCACCATCTAAGACCAGCTATCTGTTTTGACTAAGTACATCAAATGAGTTCTTGTGAAACTGTAATACTGGTGCCAGTAGAATTATCTGCTGGTACCATGGAAAGCAACGAGCCTTTTCCCATTAACCACACCGTGTTATATTATAATAATAATTTATTTTTGTATCTGTCAAACTGCAAGGTTACCAGGAAATTCTGAGCCACATCAGCATATGCATAATGCATGAGAACAAAATCCTGTAACATAAAGCAACCAATAACACATTCTTTAGCCTGACAGAGAAGATGAGATGAGGAAGTACTGATAGCTCACATCATGGGATGCTGTCATCGCCGACTACAGAGTAATGTGTTTTTTTTAAACTCAATTGTAATGGAAATCAGACCAACGGTTGACCTCACGTTTATTCCACCAACTAATCAAGCTGGGAGTAAAAGACAGAAACACTGATCCCATAAACACTAAAGGAATGACAGAACACATCAAAGATGCTGAAAAAGAGTAAAGAAATTGTTTTAGTGTGTCAACCAATGACCTGGATTTTATTATGTGAAATGTTAAAAACAGTCCTCGAAAGTTTGCGGCCGGAGTGCTGAAAATGATTCTTAAACATGGACTGGAAATGTTGTCGGTATCAAACCGACACAACCTTACATTAAAATGACGACATGTAAAAAAATAAAAATAAAAAAAACTTACAGCTATAATTGTTTCCGGTATTTGCTCACTGATCGTTTCCCCAGATAGTATCCTCCTAAAAGCATTCATAAAACAAAACGAGGACAGAATAACTGCTGGATTCAACAATAATCTTGATGCTTTCGGTAAAGAAAACATAGATGGACCTTCTCTCATCCGGGGAGGTTTTACAACTGAATGTTGCTGAAATAACAGATATATATTTTTGGGCTGTGGGACACGGATCATAAATATTCATAAATAATGGTCCGCATTAGTACCTTTGTACCAGTGTTTTCATTCCCTTGCTTCACTAACCTCTTACTCTTTCTGCTTTGAGATGAACAGTTTAAATTTTGTGACCCGTTTCATGTTTTCCCTTTAATAACTGTGATATAAAAAGATGTGAAAACTGTGTTTAAAACATTTTGTTTGAGCCTTCATGCCTGCAGCAGTTATTAATTACTCCCATTAAGGAATAGAGGCAGCCTAGTTCTATGTGTGCGAGATAGAAGTTGCTGTTTAAAAAAAAAAGAAAGAGTTTTACATTTTTGTTTAACCCTTGCTGTCTATAGGCAGTTACCAAGCAGGAAATGGGGAGAGAGCCAATGGGGGAAGACATGCAGCTCCAGTGCTACAGTCTTTGTATGTAGGGCGCCTGCTCTACCGTTTCCAATCACTGCAATGCTTAAACCTTAAGAGGTATTTGTGTCAGTTGAAGAAAAACAAAGTTGTGCAGCTTTGTGTGGATTTCTTCTGTCTATTTTCTTTACAGGAAAATGTCAAAAGCGTTGCGCAAAAAGTTCAGAAAAAAAAAAAGACAAAATTCCGGGGAATCCCACCGACTGATTGCCGACGTTGCCAGGTCTTGCGGAAGAAACAACCGGCTCTGTGAAAACGAGCCCAACTGGCAACCCACCCCCTTGCGTAAAACAGAGGGGGGTTGTAGAGAGTATAAATTTATATATCTATCGTAAAAAAAAACAAAAAAAAAAAACAAGTTATGAATGAAAAGAGATAGCCAGATATCAAGTTTATATCCACTGATTTATTTTACACAAGTGGGAGATCAGTGACAATGAAAATATTCTGAGTACAAAAGCACAATTAATAATAATAATAATAATAATAATAATAATAATAATAATAATAATAATAATAATAATAATAATAATAATAATAATAAAAACGCACTATACGAATGTTTTTGTATATTCTGCTGTCGTCTGTAAAACTCTCAGATTTTTAAAAAAGCCATTTTATTCTCACTGACAGAAAGCCCCTAACCTTCTTGCCATTTTAGTTCACACCTCGATTTTGTTCATTTGTTCTCTCCGTTTATTCTTTGAGTTTGTTTCTTCCTGTTTATTTTAGGTTTGGGCTCATTTCCCCTTTTGTTATTTATTTGCTTTATTTACTTTTGCTCTTCCTGCCAGTTTTCTCCCCTTCCCAACTGCATTCAGTAATATTGTCTCTCCCCTGCCTGCACTCCTTCTCAGCTGCATCCACTTTCCCTGATTAATCCCTCTGGTTCTTCTTGTCATTTTACCACCTCAACCCCACTACATATAGCTCCTGTTTTTCATTCCTCATTACAATTTCTTCAGTTGCTCTTAACGCCGTTTCACGGATTCTTCAGTTTGCTTTCTAGATCCCCATGTCAGGTTCTCAGTTCTTGCTCCGCTGTTTATCTTTTTGGTCATTTTCAATAAACGTCTGCACTCCACCGCTCTGCCTTTTGTGTCTTTACTTGGTTCTTACCCTATTATTACACGGAAATATATCTTACTTGTTGTTAGAATTGTTTTTGTTTTCACTACCAAAGAAGCCTTTATGTACATTTTGCGATCAAAAAAAAAAAAAAAAGCATGAGAACTTTATGTTTCTGCTGCTTTAGACAAATAATTATTTGAATTTCTCAGTGCATCTCTACCTTAAAAGAGTACACGCCATGTTTGATGTGCTGCTATTCAAGGTCGTTGGCACCAGTCAACAAATCAGAAGAAATGTTTGGTTCTTTGTCTCGCTTAAGAACAACTTGACAAGCGGTGAAGCTCAGGATCAAACCGTTTCAAATGGATGGAAATTGAACATCATAGCATCATTATTCTAGCAATCAAATTAATACAGAATATCTAACAGAACATATCGGTAAGTGGCAAAAGCACACATGTGCCATCAAAATTCCTGTCAGGAAACCAACCTGAACAGAGAGGCAAACACATTTCACCATATTTGACACAATGTCTGTGTATTAACGTGTGCAGTAAGTACTTTAAGTGGACACTAGATGTGTTCACTCCATTTCCGTTTCAACAAGGGCCGATTGTTTGAGCACGTTCATATAAATCCTGCAACTGTGCATAAATCTGCAGATTAGCCTGTGCAAAGTTTACACTGTTGAGGTTCTCATCCGTCCTGGTCAGACTAATATCAGTCCTTTTTTTTCTGTTAATCATTTCACAAGCTTCACTCGCTTACAGCTGAAGCGCTGAGAGCTGAAGCTCTCAGCTGACATCTGACTAACATGCATGACGGAGGGAGAATACCAACCAGAGTCTGAAATAGAGACCTGTCTGGGCCGCGACTGTCAATTCAGCTGGGTCGGGGATGGCTAGATTAATCTGTGATACAGCTGTCCATCATCCCATACAATCAGGTTTTATTTTTATCTTTCATCAATCTGAATTACTGCAGACAACGTCTGATAACGTGAAGTAAATCCCTTCCCCGAGGGAGGCTTGTAGCTTGGGCCTCACTTTCCATTCCAAGATTACCTCCAGAACAACGAGAGAGTCAAATGCACATAAGCAGTAGAGACCATATATTTACGTACACTGTACAAATGACAATGTCTTGATATGAAGACTAAGTGTTCCTAAATGTTCCCTCTTTTAGGACAAAATCATTCCCGTTCGCTAAATGCCAATGAGAAAGCAAAAACTTTTTATAGATTTTTTTTTTTGAGTTGAGTTAAAGCAGCAAAGTTATCGTTCCTGCTTAAGACAATTATAGGGAAGTACACGGAAATGTCCAGCCATTTTATCGTTAGGAAAGATGATTGTTTTTGTTGGATTTTTGTGCTCTGATGTGAGTTGTGTGTATAAAAAATTGAATGATCTCGTCCTGTACTGGAGAAAAGTGTCATTATTGAAAGTGAAACAAGTCCTGTACTAGCATGGGCCACAAATCCACTGGGAGAGTAAGAAGCCATTACTCCGAAAGTGACCTAAAAAGGCAGACTGTTTCCAAATGTACGTAATTTTGGAATGTCTTGTGATTCAAAAAAGCCCAAGAGCCTGTTTTGAAATGATGCCTATCTTTCTTAAATTCCTTTTGAATTTCACAAATGCTAATTATTTTTGCCAAAACTTAACAGTTAAACTGACTTAAAGCAGGAAAAGTTTAGATCAGGGGTGTCAAACTCCAGTCCTCGAGGGCCGGTGTCCTCCAACTTTTAGATGTGTCTCTGCTGCACCACACCTGAACAGAATAATTAGGTCACTAGCAAGGCCCTGAAGTACTGATCTGCACAAGGAGGAGGTAATTAAGCCATTTCATTCCAGTGTTTTGAACCTGTGGCACATCTAAAAACTGCAGGACAGCGGCCCTCGAGGACTGGAGTTTGACACACCTGGTTTAGATTGATTCAATGTCAGAGACAAAAAGGCTGTGAGTCTTTTCCTAAAGTCTGTGTGCATATCTGGTTTCGATTGCATCTACAGTAGCGTGAAAGGATATTTCTTCACAACATTGGTGTTGATAATCATGAACTGTCCTAGTCAACAATAACATTTGCCAAGTACTCTCTCCCGCACTCTGATGTCTCACCCAGCAAGTGGCAAGTGCCTCTTCAAAGGTGATAATTAATAAAACTCTCTTTCACCATATGTCATAAGGATAAGTAGTTAATTAAAAACAAACCAGGGCGGGAAAAGACCTCAAGGGTGTTTTGAAGGTTCGGATCTGGAGAGTACCTGTTAACTTGTTCAACATCAGCTGCATGAACTCTGTTGGAAATACTCCTGGTATTTCTGTGTTGTTTTGCATCCACAGTCAGGCAGGCTGCCTGTGCTGCCAATCCGCACCGTAAACTACACCTAAAGCTACGGTCCTGTATTTTGCATCTGCAGTAAGTGAGAATCACTTCTTTTGGCATTCTGTCGTGGCAATTACCTTCAAGATGGGATCGGAGCACACAGATGTTTGTAAAACCTCTTTTAGTTAAAAAGATTGCATTGATGTGTGGAAGGTGTTCACGTCGCATAAAGCCAATTGCTTTAGCATGATGTGCAGACTTTTTATTAAAACTTGTTGAGGCTCCGTTGTTCGGCATCAGCACATAGAACCGGCCTGTCCAGCATCTGTGCTAATAACTATAAACCGCATATTTATAATTTTAAAGTGATCCAAAGGGATTCATGAGAAAAAGCTGCTAAACAGCAGTAGAGTATAATTAAACTGAAATATTTTAGTCATAGGAATAATAGCATTATAATAATAGTCCTGTGAAATAAACCAAAGTACAATAGAAATTTGGAGAAACCTTGGGGAAGAAATGGTAAATGTTTTTTATTTGTATTATTTTCCTAAAAACCAGATGAGGACCATCAAATCTGCATCAAGATGGCTGAAAAAGAAAAGAATCCAGCTGCTACAATGCTCCAGTCGACATCCAAACCTCAACTTGAATCAAATCTTTGCATTTAGAGGTTTGTGTAAACAAAGGAGCCTAAATCTCAATAAAACTGGATTGGTCAAAATGCCTCCACTGTCATATATGCAACTTTTGCAAACAGCAAAGTAGAGTCCCATGCCTGCTCAGTCAGCTCCAGTGTCATTTTGGGGTCCTGTTCACTAAAGCCCAGAACAAGCCCAGCCAGCCTTCAGGTTGCTCAGTTGGGGAATTTGTGAAGCACCACAACTCCATACTTCTCTAGCTGGCTTCTCCTATATTAATCCCTGTAATGCATACAAAATAGCTGTAAAGCCATACCCTACTGGCTGTCGGGATGGCTGCCAAAAGCAGGCTACAGAGAAAGTACTGAGACAGTAGGTGGTGCTCTGTGGATTTAGGGTAAGACTTTCCAGCCATGAGGGGATTTTGCTTGTTACAAATGACTGTTTCATGTCCATGAAACAGGTTTCAGCAGGTAAATATAATTTTATTTTAAACGTTCAAAGACTTGCATTAAGTTCAACTTCAGGTTGGAATTCAGGAATAATGCAAATCACCAGATAAAAAAATCCTTTTCTCAGCCGTTTATCAATGTGACGGCATGTTAAACACTGATAAACATTCAGCAAGATCAACTGAAGGTTTGTTGAATTCTTAATGGAGCTGTTTGTGCAGCAGCTACAATAGGTGCTTTGCAAAAATATGAGGGAGAATATATTGTTATTCACAAACTGCAAAAACTGACATACATCAGGGGACGGAAGGCAGACAGCTAATAACCCATCGTAATAATAACCGCAGCTGCCGAGGTGTTGGCTCAAACAGAGACGTTAAACCCCACAGGACCATTTGCTTCAACCTCCAGACTCTGGCAGACGTCTGACACCTCAGCTCCATGTACATTTTCCAGACAAATCAATCTAGAAATGAAAGGCTAATTGCCAGGAAACTCACAGTTTTGACCTCTTAGGCCTGTTCCAGCCAGCCACCTACCTACCCACACACACACCAGCTGAGTGTCATGTCAGCCGAACGGCATAATGTGAAGGAGGCAACAAGTGAGCAAAATCCAACGGCTTGTATGAGTAATTCAGGTTTGTCTTCCATTTGACACAGCAATACACATAAAGGACTGCAGATTTTTTTTTTTTTGCACTGCCAGATGAAATGAGGAGAGTCATTATTTAAACGTCACTTATTTGAGAAGCATCAGCAGCTAGAGCTGAATCCAAATTGCTTCAGCAAATATTTAAGTCCGCTAAATAATTCAACTCCATCTATTAATAGATTTAGAACAGTCTGCAAGGATTAAACTTTTTTACATCATATGTGAATATGTCGACATTATGTCAGATGTTAAAGTTCAGAAATCAGTCGTCATTCTTCTATATATTCCACTTTTTTTTTATTTTTTACCATCAATCATAGTTTTACACATTTAACCAAACTACTACTAATTGAAGAAAAACAAATAAATAACCGGAAAACAAACAATAGAAGGACTTGTAGTTATAACTGAAAGAAATCTACCTAGATGAATGTTAGTTTCTTACAAATAAACACAAGAAGCCTTGTAATTCATCAAAAATGACAAACTATAAGGCTTCTTCTGAATTCTACTATCTCAATCTGATCAGAAAACTCTGAGGGGAATTGTGCCAAAGGACGTATTCACCACAATAGTCCTTTAGTCTGCTTGTTTGGTCTGGATCAAAAGTGGACTTCTCTTTTTTCCTGTTTGGTGTGGTTTGCTTTCACTTTGTGCTATTTTTTATTATTTTTTTTAAATGGACTGTGATTTGTAAACAAAGCCACAGGTGACCATCATTGCCGTCATTGTACAGAAATGACAATGAAAGGGACAGACCACACACCTGAGAAGTAATAAAAAAAAAACATGGAAATATTTCATGCTGTACTTCTGTTGGGCACATGTGTGTTGTTAGTACAGCTGTGAAAATATTTTAAATGTCAAGAGCAGCTTACTCAGTGCAGGTTCCCCCGTGGGGTATTCTTAATCCTGGGACAGCGTCAGTAAATGCTGCCATGAGCTGAATGAGACGAGATGCTCTGCATCCTCTGACTCACAACCTGCCGGCGGCAGCCTCACTAAGTAGAAGAGGGCGGATCAGGTACGATTTCAGTCCAATCAGGGCATGGCAAAGTAGTGTTAGTAACACTGAAGGGCTCATTTTCAACCATGATGCTTGGCAACGGTGGCTTATGAAGTTCAAAAAGACGTCGGTTTCCTGTAGTCGGTTTGGATCGAGGTCCGTCTGATCCGGACCAGAGCAGGTTTTTTTAAGCAAACCGAGATCACCTCAAGACGTGGGTCTCAGTCCGGTTATTAAAACACACCAGGGTTCGCTTGAGTGTATTCACGCCTGCAGAGAAGGTCCAGATCGGTGAGGGAAACAAACTCAGGTCCGTTTAAAGCAGACCAAATGTGTCAGGTGTGAATACAGACAAAGCCAGGACCACCTTTGTGACCAGTCATCTTACCAAGCACTGGACAGTTGTCACAAGAAATGAAGAAATAGAATTTAGTGCTCAAGTCAGGATCTGAGAGTTTTTAAAAGGAGATTTTTTTACTTTAATGTCATGTTATAATGTCCTTCCCTCATCCTGGGATGTTGCTTCAGCTCATTCAAGCATGTTTGAGAAATCCTCGATCTCTCACGGTTGCCATTCAGGCGGTGCCATAACGGTTTCTCATGTGATGCGCCGCCACACCCAAACAGAACCAAACTGGGTCTCTATGGATGCACAGTTTTGATACTTGTGTCTGAATGGCTTGGAATGCTTTGAACCACAACGATGGATGAAGTAGAGCAGCCCTTAATTGTGTGTGGAGGGAAACATCCTCTCACCACATTTTCACTCAGTGTTTATATAAAATAAAAAAAAAGGTTCATCATCAACTCCTTTTCTGGTCCAGAAAAAAAAAAAAATCTGATTATAGGAAGTTGAGTTAACTGACAACAGCTCAAAACAGGAGTGAATTCCCAGGATGGGCTCGGCAGGTAGAAGCTGGTAAATCAATCAATTGTAAAACCAGGGAAGCCATGAAGACTAGCTCCTGTGCTCAGTAAAAGCATAACGATGTGAGGTTACCCTATCGATCTTTTTTTGAAGGTCTTTTCTTTTGGGCATCTGAGAAACTCTTCTAAGCTCCACATTTGCTGTCGGATGGAAACCTTTGAACTCCAAAGATCGATCTTTTCACAAAATGCAAAAACCCGTCTTGTTTTTAAATGTAAACGCCCTGCTACTTGGCCAAAGCTGCGTGTTTTGATTTGTTTTGTTTGTTTCAATGGACATGTGTCATTAAAATCCCAGAAAAATGGGAGCGAGAACCAATAGATACAATACTTTTACCCGACAACAAGAAAATTACTTTTTTAAAATATTTAGAAATGCTAGTAGCCATGGAATTTCTTTGTCATGACCAACCTTCCCTGTAATCGTCCCGCAAAATCCAACATGCAGCAATTTAAAAAGCAGCATTCACATTCAACATTTCACACAAACAGGAATGATCATTTATACTTATGGTTAATTAGAGATCACTTTGGAAAGCCTATGGATTCCTAATATAAAGATTATAAAGCTATCAACCTAATGAACCTCTTTCTCATTCTCCGTCAAAACATGAAAACTAAACACCCCGGCACTCTGGAAGCTACAGTATTTGTCGGAGCATTCTTTTGATTTTCTGTATCGCTACCTTCTTCGCCTCACATCCACACTTAGACTGTTTACAGACAGCACAGACCACCCAGCCTCATGCAACAAGGCAATTTCCAAACACTTGTAGAGTAGCTATCAAACATCGCCTTCATCAGGGATAGCTCTGCGCAAAGCAAGCCTTCCAGCTGTGGACTGACAATAGGAATCCACTCACTTGAACCAAACAAGAATACATGGACAGCAATCAATAAAGCTTCTCTTCGCTCCAACTCACAAAGGCTGCATTTTATTACGGTGCACACTGAGCACGGCGATATTGTGCAGCACATATTTGTGTGGTTCTGGGATATACTTCTGTTCTCTGGGAAAACATCACATATTGGTTTTTAACCAGTACAAAGGGCACTGTTAACAAAAAGGAGGCAACGTATACCATGTGCAGAAACTGGTCTTTGGGGAACAAGGTGGAAACTTCATTAACACGACAGCAAATTGATGAATCAGTCTGATAACGACATCAATCAGAATATTACTGAAAAGCCAGTTTATTTCAAGAAGTGTATCACTAAGTGATAAACACATTATATATATTAATTACACACAGATGGATGTTTGAAAGTCGTTGTTTCTGTTAATTACGACGATTTCCCACATGCATCCATTAAAAACTTGTCATTTAAAATTGAAATATTACATCAGGCCAATTAACAAATAAAGATGTGGGCTTAAGAAAAAATATGTTTAAGGACGTTTTCTTCAGGTCCTTTTAATCAGACAAGCCGGCCTCGTCAGAATGCATATTCTAATTTATGACTGCAGGAAACAGTTCACCTCTGTTCCTAAGGGCTGGAGGGATTTGTGGCCTGACCCAGTCAGGACAAGACTGCAAAGTCTAAAGCCACAGAAAGCTGCAGCTTCCTCCCTTCAGCCAGCCCACAGTGCAACCCTGCTCCAGACTGACCACCATCTTAACGTTTCAGACGGAGATACGAGCATCAGTCCTTTCACTGCCCCACGCTACTCACTCCAATCATGATGAAGTGTCTGGAGAGGCTGGTTAAGGGCCACTTGATATTCAGGCTACCTGCAACACTTGACTTTATGTTTGCATGCTGGTTTGGTACTATGTTACTGCAGAGAGAAAATCTGCAGAACTTTGTTAGAACCTAGCATGTCTAAATGGTCACATAATAATAATAAGGTCATCAAAAGACAAAGTTTCCAGGCCACACACACGTAAAGCGATGATAAATGAGTAACACACATAATGCATAAATGATTTACTGACAGTTAGTTAACTGTGATGAGATAACAACTGAGCTGTATTTCTGCCATTTATTTTCCTATTATGTCATTTAAAATGTACTCAATAGAGCAGCATATTTATTGGAAACAGACGTTTTCTTTATGAAGACTTACTTTGAACTTGTCTGTTTGTATGGAAGAATACAGCAAATGCAGTACAATTTTATATGCAGTGGGTCAACATGCTTTATGTTATTTCTATTCTTTACAAAGTATATACTGAAGTTCTCAGAACAGCATTCATATCTTTTAGTCCTTATATCAGGAGCAGTTAATGGTTACTTTCATTAAGAGCAAAATACATACGGTCCTGGTTAGAGAGTTCACTGTAAAAAAAAGGTTTTTCCATTTAAAAAAAGAAGACAAGGCAGTCATGGAGTTTGCATTTGAATCTGGGTTTTTTTTTGTAATCAGTGTGGTAAGCATTTCAAAAACCACAGACGTTCTGTTTTCCCTAGAGAATAAAGATCCTTGCATTAACTGAGATTTTAAAAAAGGCTGTCTACGACGGCACATCCAGCTCGTCTCCTAGCAAAGTTTAAAAGCTCTAAGCAAGTTAAGATGGGAGCTCAGAACAAACCTTCCCCAGTCGTTATGAAATATCTAACAGCTTGGATTTCACACCATCAGTGCGTGCGTGTGCGTGTGTGTGTAAGGGGGGGTTAGTGAGGTCATTAGTGGGTTTTGGACTTTTAGCTTTATACATATAAAAATTATTTCTATCTTTGCTGAAAACAGTGTAATGTTTAGATCGAGTTGTGGAAACACACACACACGCACCCCCCCCCCCCCCCACACACACACACACACACACACGAGTTTTAGCTTGATAACTTCATTCTAATTGTATGATAATCATTTTGCGGGGTGTGCTGTGGTGGCGTAGGGGACAGCGCAACCCACGTTTGGAGGCCTTTGGTCCTCAACGCGGCCGTCGCGGGTTCAATTCCTGGACCCGGCTGACGTTTGCCGCATGTCTTCGCCCCTTTCCTTCCCCCCTTCCTGTCAGCCTACTGTCATATAAGGGACACTAGAGCCCACAAAAAGACCCCCTGGAGGGAAAAAAAAATAAGAATAATTTTGGAAATTAATTTAATTAAATAATTTCTACCTTTATGCTCAATAACATGTTTAATCTATGTCCTCTAAAGAGACGCTTTATTTTCAGGACTTCAGTGTTTAATAGTCCAGTGTCTGTCTCTCTTTTGAGCTTTCTCTCCGGATTGATGCAAATACGTTCCAACTGGAAACTGTGGTTAAACTCGGGCCAAACATTGTGCAGCATCCAAGACAATACCTAAACTCCAGTTAGTCTTTCTGTTGTGTCCTTCCAGACTCACTCTCTCACAGTCTTAGGTCACTGTAAGCACGCCTTCAAGAGTAGAAAGAAAGTTTCTTACTTCTATGTGCGTCCTCTTCTGTTTTCTTTTTAAACACCTCACTGATCCCTAAAATTAAATAAGTTTGAGTTCCTTACTTAGAAACCAAGAAAATCAGTGCTAAACAGTGTTGTTACCGCCATCGGATTGGTGAGTCTGCTGACCAGAATGATACACTTTTAATAACCATTCAGTCTCTGCTCTGGGTTAACCCAGCAGAAAATAATGGGATTTTATTTTCATCTCAAAACCAACAGCTACAGTAGGTATAGCATATTACAACTTGGATATTATTGAGGCAAAGTAGACAGCCGAATCTATCCATAACACAAATTACATAATAAGATAAGTCTGTAGCCATTTTCGGGCTTTTCGCTGTACACAGCAAATGTCAGCTTCCTTGTTAAAAGACACAGCAGCCACTTTACTTTCTGCAACAAACACCGAGAGAAACTGGAGCGAAAATGCCCTGACCATCAGCATCTGGGGGCCCTGCTCAGCTCTGACACTGACATGAATTAGGGTTAAACAGCTTAGACTGGTACTAAATCAGCCCTAACTGATCAGATCTGTTGCTAGAAAACAAACCTTCAGAGTTCTCCATCTTCAAACCACCTATAGAGATGGCTGGTGTGAAGCTGTCCTAAATCTGTGTTGAGTGCATCCAATCATTGCCATCCACCTCTTTCAACCATACAAAACCTTGCAACACCCCTGGCAAGCTTTTTGCTCCCCTCTGCAGGGGAAACTGTTGCGTGTTTGGTCATAATTTGGTGGGTGTGTTCATAGACTCAACTAGTCAACTTCCCAAAGACACTTTTTCAGCCAGGGAGCATCATGAATAGTTTTGAGGAGCAATTGTCCAAAACTATGAGGATGTGCGTACTGTTGGACCAACACCCTGAACCCTACATCGACTGTTTGGCTTTGGTCTGACCATTCGGGGTCCTTTACTGCATGCACATTCTAATCTGCAGTTTCTGTTCATTTCTGAAATGCAAAAATAAGTAGCATTGTTCTCCGTTTGTCTGGCTGAATAAAAGCCAAGCTTCATTTGATTTGTAACTATATTCTGTAACGATACAACATCAAGAATATTCATCCCAATTCTCGCCACGGACTCATTATAATAAAACTCGTCAGCGGCAAATCTGTTGGCATAAAGTTTTCCTTTAAACTCACAAAACGCAACATGGTGACCTAAACCACACTGCAGGAAAACGGCTTGCAAATGCGCACTGAGGTAAAATCCAAAGTGGTCCCATCTGCAGCAGCAAATTACCGATGTCTGTTGATCTTGATGTGTTTTGTCAGATACACGGCCACATGATGCTCTCATTGTAAACTGGACTACAAAGTTGCCGGCGACAGTTCATCATCTGGCAAATTTTGAAATTCAGACGTTATACACAGTGTTGTGGCCGGCCATGCTTCTGTTTAAACAGTTTTCCGCCTGTGAGTTGCTTCAGGCTATTCCTCAAAGTGAGTTATATAAACTAAACCTGAACGTTTAGTTTTCGCTCATTTTTTCTTTACAGTTTCTCATCCTCGCTTTTGTTTGAGCCGAGGGCTTTATGTACGACCACAGTCTCTCTGTGTTTGCAACCTGGTCACGTGCCACAGTTCACATATGGCCAAAAAGCTTCCACTTCTCATCGCTGCAGGTTCTTTGAAGCTGCATCTGTGTCAGAGCTCTAAAGGGCAGCAACAGTGACTAAACCTACTAACATCAAGAGAGGATGTGAAACATTCATTGTGCTGATGACTGAAATCTGACCTTTTAAATGGGATGTGACGACATTTTAGAATCAAATCCCGCGTGAAGAGCCTAAATTTGAAACAAAAATCTTAATCTACACGAGTGTTTATCATCCTCTACTGCAATCAAACATTGTGGATTTGAAATTAGATAGGAGGTCTGTGACATGTTTTACCGTGTTCTGCTGAGATTTAATATATTGGCCACCAACCAATGCGTCAACAAAGCAGAACTTTCCCTTTGTCCCACTTCTGTTTGTATGAAAGCCGGCTGTTTTTTGTGCGTTTGATCCCGACAGCTCAAAGCTACGGGGTTACAAGCTGAGGCTGTCAGGGTACAAAAAAAAAGTTTAAAAAGGCTGTGAAGAAGTGTTTATGATGTAAAATGCATTCAAGGTGTTTTTTAAAAAAAATGCCTGTTTACATGTCATTTTATCAGCAATGTTTTCCCCGTACTGCAGAACAAAAAGATATATCCTTGTCTGGCACACTGGAATACAGCGAATGCATTTCTTGCAAAGTCTGGCAAACACCTCGCCTTTCAGGTGGAGATTTCTGAGACGCAGAGTGACTTAGTAATTGTTTGAAGCCGGAAATGCAACAACAAAGATCTCCTTTTAGAACGGCACGCAGTTCGATTTAAAGTGAGCGGGTCGACTTTTCACAGGATGCAGAGCCAGATCTATTCAAACTTTCTTTTCTTTTGTTTCCTTGTTTTAGCGTAACTTCTGCCTCTTTATTATTATTATTTAACCAAATTTACAGTCATTTATAATAAATTACAACATCACAGAAAAGTGTATTATTTAATTCACCAAGCAACACATATTATAGAAATTAATTTCACGTAGACTGATGTTTAAAAGCCTTAATTCCTGTTAATTATGATGATTTTTCAGCCAATGAAAACACCACATTTAAGATAAGAACATAACTTCAGACCAACAAAAGAACATTTGTAATACAGAAATGGCTTAATAAAAAGAATGTTTAGTACCTTGCTAAAGGTTGTTATTTCCTAAAGACTCCATTCATTTGACAACAATGATCAAATCAGCCAATCATTTGGCCTAAAATAGTCTAAAATATTTTTTTAAATTCCAGATTGGACCAAGGATTTTGTCATGAAGTCAATATATAGGCAAGATTCAATTCTTCACTTTTACTTTTAGTTTTCTTCAAATTGTAATTGTAGTTTAAATATTATTTTATCTACAATAACTTAATAATGCATTTTATTACAGATGAAATAAGAAAAAATCAAAATAATTTTATACAGGGCTACATATATATCATCCTTCTAATAGAACACATTATGTGATACAATTAAGAAACTCAGAAAGGAGAACCGGAGGTGAATTAATTAAAAATATTTGGTCTAATTGGACTGTAGCACGGCAACCATAAAACTGTTAAGATGGTTTCACGAATAGGAACTTTTTGTCTCAGCAGTGGGAGGTTCAGAGTTGGTGTGTTCCACTTTATAGCCATTTCAAATGACAATAAAAGATTATTTTATGTTTAAAAATAATTTACTGCACACATAAGACGGCAGGAAATGGGTGCAGCCTTTCTGCTTCTCTTATTTTTACTTGCTAGAGGAGGTTTAACACCCTGCTCCACCCCTTAACTAACTCCATCAACATGTCCAAAGAAAAATTTTAAAACCTGTGTTCAATACACCCACAATACGCTAATGTGTGTTCAGACGTTACACACATGCAGCTACAGACCACTTTTGGGAGGATTTCAGGCAGCTAGCAGACTCTGCAAACTGGTTTCTCATAATTACAAGCCAGCAGAGGAGAGGGGACGGATCACCTATTTCCTGCTTCCCCACAGGAAACATTGGAGGCTACAAATTGAAGATGATTCCCACACATGGCCCAGATTCCGCCCGGAGTCAAATGCCCCTGTGCCCCGAGTAACAGCTTATCTCTGTGCAATAACAATGTCAGAGAAAATTGTGCACCTGACGCTCCGCCTGTCCTCCCTTCCAACCAGATCCTTGTTTTCTATCATCACGTTGTCTCTCCCACGACAGAAGGCAAACACCTGTGCAGATCGGGAGGACGGTGAGAAAATATCCCCATCCTAATACCTGAAGATGTATGCCCAGTGTTGGCTTGAATAAAAGAGATAAAAGGAGTCCTAACCTATCCTTAAATGAAATAATAAGGTATCCGGGCAGCTGTGTGCTTTGCAGTAAACTCTAATTAGCTCTGCAGAGGGAATGTGGGAGCGCCCCGTCCTCTGGGCTCAGTTAAGGTTCGGATTAGCGGCTGCTGCTGAGTCCGCCATGTGTGAGGCTCCGTCTGTTCAGCATCTGGCAGGAGACTTGTCACTCGCTTTAATTTTTTTAACTGAGTTCTCTTTACCGAGGAAGAGAAAGAAAGGAAAATATGAACTGCTATTGATATACATACTTATGACGAGACGGCATCAGAGCAGCCTGCGCTGTGTGAAACCATCGTCGCAGCAGAACAGGTTTCTTCAGGGCTTTTGAGAATAAATAAAATTAAAAAAAAATAATGTCATGAAGTACCGCAAGACAAATATTCTGAAGAGAAAGAGAAGGAGTTATCGGGCTGCTGATCAGTGGTTGACTATATTTGATCTCTCACATAGACTCATGGAAAACTGGAGTGGGCCTTAGTTACAGAAACTTGTTAGCTGTCAAAATATTTGAAGCAAAACCACTGGAAGAGAAGAAAGCGCAGAGGACAGAGTCAGAGAGAGACGCTGCAGAAACGCGGCCTAGCAACGAGACACCAATCCCCTCGTCCGGATGTTCCGCCTCTGCCGTCTCTGTGAGAGCTCGCCCCGCGGTCAATCAAAGAGCCATTCAACCTCGGAGAATAAGCTAATGCCGCGCCTGGCACCTGGGCTCTCGTGGGCACACAGGTAAGGCCGAGACGCGTCTGTTTGTGGCTTAACGGCGAGCCTGAAAACGTTGTTTACTCCGTCGCTGAATGGACACCGTGCCTGCTGTTCTATTTAAGCTGTCAGGCATCACAGCCTCAAAACAGGCCCAGCTGGCTGGCTGTGAGCCTTCCACAGTAAGATTGATGAGGGGACGCCTGGCAGAGGGAGCGAGAAACGGGCCTTTGTGTTGTTCTGTATGTACACATCATTTTCTCTCATTCCACAGGAGAATCAGCAGCAGCAGATTAAATGACAGAATTAATTTCCTTCACTCCGTACACATGTTCCAGTGAATTTGTGTAACCACTCAGTGTAACCTGGAATTAATTAGGCATACTTGAATTCAAATGCTGCAATGGTAACTCAGCGCTGTGGCCGAAGCTAATTGATACCGTCCCGCATTAAAGTCCCGTTTTATCACGATGCCAAACAGCAAGTATTTTATGTTTTCAATATTCGCCCCGGAATTTGGAGCAAAACCCAGGCAGGTCATGCAATCTCTGCTCAGCGCTTTGGCAACGCATCCTGCTGTGAAAATACATTTGTAACATTTCTGATCGCTCCCGTTTTTGGTTCACTGCCTCACATGCATGCTTCAAATCACCAAACATATTTTAATATTATATTATCATCACCTCAGTAAATTGAAAGGACAAAAGTAGCTTTCCTCCTTAAGCTGAGAACAAGTTGTCCCACCACTGGAGACAATAACAACCGCCGAGGCTTTTACTGTTTACTGCAGAAATCGTTTAATTCAGTAGAATTAAAAAAAAACTTTCAGGGCTTTCATGCCGTGTTCAAGGTCATGGACTAACAACTCACTTGGATTAAAAAGTACGACTGGTGAGTAGGCCACTTCAAAGCAGTAATTTAATTTTTTTTAGACATTCAGGACAATTGTCTTGCTGCATAAAGTGTGCTCAAGTTAAGGTCAGGAACTGATGGCTGAACATTCACCTCATGGATTTTCAGGTACAAAGCATGATTCAGGTTTTAATCATTTACAGGAAGTCACCCAGGTCCAGAAGCAGCAAAGCATCCAGATCACCTTCACAATGCTAGCAAAGTTTCACTTCTGGTATGATGGGATTTCTTTTTTTTTTTTTTTTTTGTGGAATGAGATGCAGACCTTCCTAAAACTTTCACTCTTTTTTCACTCGTTTTTGGAAAAAGGATATTTTTTCCAAAACTTGGGGATTATCAAGATGTTTTTTAGCATCACTGTTGATGTTTGTGATCTATTAAGCCAGTAGAGATTTTTGCCTGGGAACTTTCCGACAGATGCAGTACCTGCCAAGCCTCTGGCTAATCACTGAATAATGACCTCTGACCTTAGCTGAAGCAGGTGAGGCTGTAGCTCTTTAGACGTTATTTGTTGCAGATTTGTCTGTTGCCTTGGAGTGATTTTGGTTGGGTTGGATGACCACACACAGAATATTTTTATATTTTCTCCATTTGTGTATAATGGCTTCTTTTGAGGTTTATTGAAGTTATAATCCATTAGGCTGTGTAACCTCTTCCTATCTGACAGATGTCTATAACTTTGTCTCATCTGTTTCTGAATGCCTGCAGCTCAGGGCACGGCATGATGTGGCGATTTTTTTTTATTTTTTTTTAGAAATTGTTAGCCTATTTCATCTTGTCAAAAAACAATTCTTGATCCTACTGGGCTGGCAGTAATCCAGGCTGAGTGTGGCTGATCTCAGCTTTCCCAAAAACAATGGGCTATTCACAGTAAGAAAAACAAAAAGCAGTACTTAATCCTTCATTCGAAAACTTCATTTTGTATTTACCCTGCTTATCTTTCTATTATATTCAAGTGTGTTTGATGATCTGAAACATGCAAGTGAGATCAAAAACAGAAGAAAATAAATGAATAAAATACAATGAAAGAATAGAGGAAAAAAAAAATGTCACACTACTGAATGTACAGAAGATAAAGTTCTGTGATGGTTTGCATTTTTGTGTGCTAATGGATTTTAGTCTATAAAAAACTCCTTTTTGCCATCTGCTGTTCTTTAATAAAGTCCAGCTGCCAGCACTCTTTTTATTTATTTAAACACTTAACAGGAACTCAAAGCAACCATAATGTTGATTTTGTTTGACTGAAGCACTTACTATGACTAATTGTTCCTTTCCTCAGCGAAGCGAAGCTCGGTTTCAGAAGATGCTATCACTTTATAGGGCTGTGCTAGAAAGTACAATTCAAACCAGCTTGAGGTGAAAGTTTTTGTCACAAAGCTGGCTGTACTTCACCCAAACCATCATGGAAACAAATGATAGATTACAACTTGCTCTAAAACTGTTTTTGTTCAGGCCTTCGGAACAAATTCTCTCCAAAACGCACCGAAATGATCAGAACTTGATATTTTCTACAGCAAAATCCAGCTCAAGGTCTTATCAAGATAGCTCTCACTAGGTTGAAGTTGAGTCTTTTCCCCATGCGGAGCAGTTCAACTATGTTTGTTTCTCACAAGTGACAACAGTAATGGGCAGGAGATGGACTGACTGACCGGACCTTGTCTGCAGCGATGCTGTGCCCCTCCGGTCTTTCGTAATGAAGACAGACTTGTGCCAGAGAGCAAAGCTCTAAGTTTACTGGCTCACCTACACACAGACACTTACCAGAAAAGAAATGAGATGTGGAGTATGTGGAAAAGCATGAGACGCGGAGCAACTGAATTGGATTCATTAGGTGGTTCATTCTTAAGGCTCCTATATACTTGAGCATATGTGCGTTTTCTGTGAGCTGCACAGACGCCACACACTGTACACATCCACAGTACTCTGAGCAATGAAAACTCAACCATCCGTGGACAGGTTACCTTAATTTTTTGCGACAAATTACTTAATTTCCCACAATTCAGATGGATACTAGCAAGTTTGATGAGCTAGACGAGCACCTAGCCCAGCTTCTTATCCACCAGTGCAGCCACTGCACACCTGTTGGTAAGGCACAGAGTGACAGTCTGGCTGATGCTATCCTTGGAACTGGTTTTGCCAGCTCTTAACTTTATCGGTTTGATATGAACACTGCTTACCTACCACACTGAGTGACACATATCACACATACTCAGTCATAAAAGTTTACCTTTGCAGGGACGTGTCCGGTGAGTGTTCGCTTTGCGTGTGCATGGACCTCCGTGGAGTAAAGTAACCCCAAGTATGTGGGGGATCAACAGGGAGCTCAAAGCAGACCTCCATATTAAAAGAAGTATCTTCAGGCAGTAGGGGTGCATAGATTGCAGTTTTTTGGCCGATTGCCGATTACTGATCTTTTAAAAAGCCTAACTTACCACTCCGATTTTGGCTAATACCATTTTTTCGTCTGAAATGTTGCTCAATATATCAACAAAGTTGCTAAATTTTTAAAAATGGGGTGACTAGTGTTAGCGGCAAATGGGCAGTCAAGAAATGGTCGGCCGGTTTGTCAGTCAAACCTTTTTCTCAGGGGAAAAGAAAAGCACAGTGGTTGAGTTTTAGACTTTTGCCAAGGTTGATAACATTGGTGGACAAGATCAGCTTCACATGTAAAAATCGGCCGATCACCGATCTCCCAAAATTAAGGCAATTGGCACAGACAAGTCAGCTGACTGCTAAATCGGTGCACCCCTAGAAGGCAGTTCAGGAATCTGACAAGGATCACTCCTAGACGATTCTGTTGGGGGTTTTTAAAGTATGTAATACTGAGAGAAGATCCCAGACTAGAGCCAGAATCTGCTGGAGGGACTAAATATCTGTTTTGGTGTTAGAACACCTAGACATTTCCCACAACCAAACATGAATTGATGGATGGATGAATGGAGGGATTTTATCACAATTACCCTTTGTTAAAGCAAAGTTCGTAAAAAATGGAACAGAGTCCAAAGAATATTTTGAAACAGTTTCATTTTAAAATGGCAATACTCACTCCATAACAGCCACTGCATCCCTACTAGACTGAAGCTGGTTTATGTTGCTCAAGGAAAATGAAGAACGTTGAGATCTCACTGTCAACACATTTTAATTCTTCACAATCCAACATTTTATCACCCAACATGCTTTAAGTTTACATCTTATCAAGCAAGGTTCTTATACTCATCAAAATATTTTTTTTCAGAACAGGCAAAATTAAACTGGTGCATGTTTTGCTTTTCATAGAAAGTCCAACATTTTTTATTCAGTTTCAGGGACAGAAACCAAAAAGCTAATTAATGTCAGTCTGCTCATCAATTCTACAGCTATTCTGATGTACTATTGGGATCATTCTGCTGTTCACTGTGTTGACCCAATAGGGTCCAATCACTCTCAAGGTGAAGAACTACTGCAAAGTTGTTACAGTCACATTTTTCATAGTAAATTTTAGCAGCAACAGCCCTTTTGTCTAAAGTTGCTACACACTAGAGAGAATACTTGCATCAACATATTGCTATCTGTTTCTAGCTGTCAACTGTATTCAGAATGACTGATGGATCTAAAGACCAGAATAATATCACACTTAAATTTATTTATGGGTTGTCAAACTATATCAGTCCGATTTTTGAAGCTTATGCACAACCGTGCATGGCTTTCACTCCAGCCGTCTACCACCCGGCCCCTACACAGAAACAAATTCCTAGATTTAATCCCGGTATTGTCTGTAAACTGTGGTAAATAAAATATAGAGAAGAAGAAGAGCCACTGACATTAATGAGGGTAGACAAGATACAGCATGGAGCACATGTGAGGTACCAAGTTATTTCAGGTCACTCTTAGGTCAGACACTGAAAATAAAGCTTTGACACCGCTAGTCACATTTATCTATTCTCAAATACAAACCTTCTCTCATTCATACATCAGAGAGGTGTTCATACACTCAACTTGGTGTACAGTGTCATTCTTTTTTTCCCCCAAGATGTTCTCAAACCTACAATTTCTTGATTCACAGAATACAGTTGGCTTTGTTCTCCACTGACCCATAACCAACCCATATGGAGTAGAAAATTGACAAATATGGCAGAAACCTTTGCAATAAGAGGTCTTATCTAACTGTGGCACACTCATTCTTTTCATACCTTAGCCACCTATTGCCATGGGGGAATAACAACATAGCATAGCATCATTGGCATTTCACACCATACAATGCTCAATTTAACAACCCAGGCTTCCGCCATAGATTTTTGGGATAAAAATACCTTGGATTTCACTCACATTTAAAGAAAACCTAGCTCCAGAATTAATCCAACTACAATGCAAATATTGCAGCAATAACTCAACAGTAGCCATATTCCCCTCTCTCACACTACAGAAGCATCACTCACATCGGGATGCTGGATGTTTGAAACTAAATAACAATATGGCAGTCAGTTGATCCTTTAATGGGAAAAAAACTTGAAGTTGACGTGGTGACGTCAAAAGGAAAGTAACATACTATGTTCTTATGCAGAAAAAAAAAGTGTGAATCCCAAAGAGCTGATTTCAAAAGGCAGATCAACAATCCATACATGGAACATATTCCCTCCAGATTTATGAACTACCTAATTTCTTACATAATCACATTTATTTTCTAATAGATACACCATTAAGTGCTCCTAGAAAGGAAACAGTATGATAGAATAGCGTTCAGCGTAATTCTGTGAAATAAATTATTACAATTTTCTGGAAAGGCTGTCATAAAAATAGTTCCATTTGAAAATATTTAAGTTTAGATTACATGAAAATCAGAAAATAAATTGACTTGATGTATAAGATTCACCTACAATGTGCAGTTATGCAACACAGTGGTTGCATGCCTTCATTAAGGTGTGAAGGATGTGATGTATCAGATATTACTCAGGTAATTGGAACATACGGTAAAGTCATATACAAGGGAAAAACATTACCGAGTTAACTGCGAAAATTATTCCGCAAGGAAAAAAAGGCAAACATATTTCTTCACCAAGGAGATCAAAGAGGACTAACTGCAAACACATACTGGATAAAGAAAGTTAAGAGCTCTTTCCCCTTCATAAGCAATTGAGTCTGCCAGAGGACACGAACATATCCTGCAGACTTAGCTAACCTAGAAACTAACTATACACATGGCTAAAAATAAGACTGATAAACACCCTGAACTCAAGATCAACATATTGCGAGATAATGCCATAATGCATAGCAAACAACCTTCGTTGTTTAACTCGGTACAGTAATCACACAAGTTAACATTCTTCTCATAGTTTCTCATGAACCAGGAATAACATAGTAGTGCTGCCATACCACTAATTTGGAAAAAGAATATGGGTAAAGTTGACAATTTTCAAATTTCCTTCCATTGAATAAAATTCTTTAATTTGTTTTACCTTCTTTTGTTTTCCTAATTATTTTTACCCTTAGATTGTACTTGTTATTGTTTGTTTGTTTTTTTCATAAGGAAGCAAGCAAGCATGTAATGTTACTAAGAAAATAAACTAGATTGCTGCATTGGCCTTCATTTATTCAAAGGCACGAGAAAAGAAAATATATATCTTATAGAGCTTGTTTGTGAAGGGAAGAACAAATTGATAGAAATTTTCTATTTTATACTTGAAAATACATCAAATGCCATAATTTCTACATTCGTATTGCCTGGATATTTGCAGTATTTAAGAACAAAAGCATGCTAGTAATTTGTTTGGCCCCAATGTGGACGTGTGTATACTCGGTTCGACACTGCAAGTCGTTTCTGGGCAGATCTCCACCCTGACCTGGAACAGGAGACCATGATGCTGAGCAGTGAGAACACCGCCCTCTGGTAGACAGGTGACCCTTGGCCCTGATGCGTGTTTCTTATTTTCTGGTCCAAAACCTTCACACCAGTGGGTTCTTGCAGGTCTTTTTGTAGCGTTCGAAAAGTGACCTCTCCCTCTTTACAATTAATGGGTAGATGCTGGTCCTGCTGATGGATGGATAACCCAGGCCAGGTCTCATAGAATAACTTCCTGTCTTCAGGAATCTCTGTCATGTTCTTTTGTCTGGGCTCTGTGATAAAGCAAACCTTCTGATAAGGGAACTTTTTCAAATATATTTGGTCTATACACTACATAACCAATTTTGATGACTTAACTATGAATTAGAGATGTTTGTGTTGCCCAAATAAGTTTAGGAATAAAAGGACGTTCTTGTAGTTCTAAGACAGCAAGCAGAAAATGTATTTGGTGAAAACATTCATTGTCCCCAAGTTGCGTAAGCAGCACATATCCATGCAGTAACGTTCTCATTGTGCAAAGGACAGTTGAAGTAAAAATAGAATCGAGGTCACAGATAGCCTTTGTTGCTCAGATTGTTTCTGCGTCTTGGTTCCAGCTCTGCTGTTTTGGCTTCTGTACAAAGCTCAAAGCTCCAAAGGAAGGGTCTGATTCAATCATCTGTTGTTGGGCAAGACATCGAAGCCTAACTCGTTGCCAATATACTCATCAGGATATAACTGAAGAAAGGAAAGTGTATTTAGACGTAACTACACGACTAGAAGTGCTTTGTTGTATGTGCGAATATTTTGGGTATGAACTGTTCTGCAAAACAGATTGAAAAACGTGTCGTGAACATGGTTCTATTTTTTGTTGGCTTCTACATTTCTAAAACCAAAAGTCTCCATTATTTTAAATTTGACTGTACCCAAGTGCAGCCACCAACCTCCCACACTTTATCCATACAAAAATACGGCAGAATGAAAACAAAAAAGCAGCTGTACAGTGATAGACAACAGAGTTAATTGGAGAATATACAACAAGACGTTGGCTAAGTAGCAGTGTTACTAAGAATAGGTCAGTACACTTAACTAATTAGCTCAGCATGGAGACTAAGAGCCTTAAGCATGTATTCTTCTACTGAGAGTAAAATAGATGCATTTGAAAGCAAAACTTAATGTAAAGTCAGCATAACTGTGATCACAGTGTTTTTTGTCAAAAACCTACCATTCTGCAAAAGTTCTTCATACTTATATTTCCAAACCTCTTAATATGGTACGTCCTCCCCAAACTAACTAATCTTTGTAACTAAGAGACCAGCACAGTGAAGGCAGACTATAAGCTTATGACTGTTGTTTTGATAATCCCAGCAACACTTTAGAGTTCTGACTTGATACTGATGAAGTATTTGTGGAGGGAGCCAAAGACATGGAGTTCATCATCAACAATAAAAGATAAATCAATCAATCATCAACATAAAATTTTTTAAAAACTATGGAAACATGCAAAAAGCTGGTCAGTAGCTACAAGAAGAGTTTGATTGCTGTAGTGTCAATAAACAAATGTTAGTATTATTGTGACTGCATTAAAATGTACATAAAATTTTTTTTCATTTCAAAATTGATCATAATTTTAAAGAGTTTTATTGTCTCTGTTATTGTCTTTTGATAGATGCCTGTCACAATTCGATTGTAACCATAATGTTATGAACAGAATAACAGATTGGTATAAATACCTTTAGGCTTAGCTGTAAACCAGTCCAGTCCTTGTGTGTGATATTTAATATCAGCCATTTGTTTCAATGCCAATGGAAAACACATTGCACTAGGACAATAAAGCTCCTTGCCACTGCAGCTGCATATTTTCAGTGACGTCATATGATCATGTTTTCCATCCAGAACATTACGAACACAAAAAAAACATTATACAACAACAACAAAAAAAAACTTTAAATGGTCAGTTGTCAAAATATTCTCTACAAATTGTTTCATCATAAGACCAAACTTGTGGAAGCACAGAATAGCAAGTGCCACATGTGGCAGTTCAAATAAAAACAAGCAGCACAAAATGAGGATTTTTATGATCCTTATGAATGTGTAACAAAACACCTCCCATTCAAATGGTGGCAGCAAACACACAATGAATCCAACTTAACAAGCCGATTCATGAACAAATGAAACACATTAGCATTTAAGACCTACAGATGAAAAAAATGGGTAGTATTTGGGCATTTTATCCATCTGTATCTATTGTATTGGAAAGCACCTATTAGTCACTATAGCTAGTGACACGCGTCTGCAGGCGCTGTTACTCTGCATGACTCACATCAACAAAACCATATTATTCTGTTGCAGGATGATCCTTATATCTTGTCAGATTTCAATAAGATACGGCTATAAATAAAGCTGAGAAAATTGCCGATATTTTGATGTGTAAAAGTATGTATTCTCAAAAGGCATAAATCCACAAGCAGTCTGGTCCCTGCCAGTATCTGTCAAGATGCTTGAGAGCGCTAAACAAATCATTTTAGATATCATTTCTGCTGCAAAAATAATTGCTTGAGGAAATATTTTTGATGTTCTTGTGGCAAACAACGGACAGACACCAAAAAACCCAAAAAGATTTCATACTCAAAAAAACCCCAAACAAATAAAATACAGAACATAAAAATCCCAAACAGAACATTCACTCCCTTACGGTGCTACGTATTCAGACTTGACATTTAATTTATGATTAAGTGTTTGATCTGTCAGAGTGAGTGTGTGGGTTGCATATTTTAAGCTAACAGAACCGAAACTTACCGAATTGCACACAGCATGTGTACATGTTAAGGTTGTCAAAGTCAAGCTACCGTAACTATTTTAAACATTTGTTTGGTGACCTGCAAAAATGATGCTCTTGTTGTCGTAGTGTTGACAATCAATTGCAGAAAATGCTTCCTTCCTTTTCCGGATTTTTTGCGTGACTGTTTGCAGCATGTCATTTACCCAACCATCAATGTTCCCGACCCCAATGTGTAGCAGTGGTACGAGTGTGTCACATGGTAAACGTGATGCCCCGTCCAGTAATGTATGTTGAGCACAGAAAACAAAACAACATTCATTTCCTAGTCAGAGATCATTTTATTCACAATTTTCTTCCTTATTTCTTAGTAGACAAATTAAAAACAAGCCTATTGCGAAGTATGTATATGTATAGGTAGAATGCTATAGTCAGGTCAGCACAAACCAAAGCTGCACGTAGATACAGTTTAGGTCTCCAAAGTCAATTGAACATGTTTTAACCACGATGCTTACAACATTTTAGGAGTTTACTGATAAGCCTAATCTCAGCTCCTGATGAAATTGGTTCTTTACTTGGCCAAGCAAAAATGGGCTGCTGAAATATCAGCCTTTTTGGAGGTAAACAGATATGGTGCTAAGGAAACAGTCAGCACTGTGAAAGTTTTTTGCTACAAAGTGCTTTCAGAAAATACAAAAAACAAACCAACAGGTGTGTTCATTTGACTAAAGCCGTGGATCCAGAGACCAGAGCTGCAAAGCGGCACAGGCACCATTACATGTGCTTGATTAGATCATTGAATTCCAATTGATTAAAGGGCTATGAACCATCTGCCACCTTTTTGAGGGCTGTGTAAAGAGATTGATGATGTTTATCAGTTTCTATAAAACTCCAAAGGTGGCTCCAGAGCCAGCTCATAACTGGCCTTTAGATCAATATCGGCACAACAGACAAGGCAAAAATGATGGAAGCATGCTTTCAGCCCTCCATGTGTCTGTGTCTGTTGTCGTGCATGTGCGTGCGCGTGTGTGTGTGGGTGTGTGTGCGTGTGCTTGCGTGTGTGGGTGTGTGTGTACTTGAACCAGAGTCTGAAATTGAAGCATCTGCTACCAAGGACAGCCCATTCCAAGGGTGGAAATGGCTTTCAAACAAACCCATAGGTGCGCTGAAAATGACTGTTACCAACTGCAAAACCGTGGAAAATTAGAAGTTATACTTGGTTTTCACACACAGCTTGGAAATTTAAAAAAAATGAGATGTAACAGAATATATAAGGAATGCTTCCTCCTTCATAAAAAGTGGCACAGAATTCCCAGAAGCGTACACAGAAACTGAATTTAAATTAGCAAATCAGACTCCTTTAAATGCTGTTCTAATCTCAAATGATTTATTTCTATTGAATGTGCATCATTTAATGTGCGTCAATAAGGCCTTTTAAATTTTACTCTCATCGAGTCAGTGTGAATTAGTTAAAACACTGCAAAAGGTAGATAAAAAAAAACATTATCTCTGAAGCTACATTGTATTAATCATATGCTTATCGCTTACACTTATCAGTCCTATTTATCTGATTTAAATCTGTATCTGTGTTATCATTGCCTGGGCAGTGCCTATGTAGGCTAATAATTAATTGCATTTTCTCAGCAGAGACTGCTGGGAACAATGTATTACAAAGGACAAACCACGCCAGTTTTTCAAATTTTATCTGCAGACAGCTTTGTTTTGTATGTAAATTGCTTTAAATTGAAAGGTCAAATAACACATATCACCTTTCAACAGCAAATAACCTTTAAGCTCAGTGAAAAGGATGTAAAGCTTTGCATTTTTAACTGACGTGAACCCAATAGAAGTCTGCTAAGAAAGGATGTTTATGATCAAGATCATTTATTCTAAGGTCTACCGGAAGAGAGTTAATCAATGGTAATAAGTCAGGAGTGGCATATTTAAAGCATGATTAGCTGATGTGCTTACTCTTTGGTTGTTGTTTGCAAATTATAATCCATTTTACAAACCTAACTTCACAGCGCTGACACTTCTCTGGTGAACACAATGCTCTCCTCCAAACACATTCTCCTTAAAAAGAGTGTGTTTACAGTGCCACTTTGTGCACCCTAAATTTGCAATTAATTACTGGATTAATTACTCAAATTAGTAACAGTATGTTTATGTACTAGCATACACAGTAATATGTGCCCACGTCATTTAAAGCAAAAGTTCCCAGAGTTAAAATTCAGACCCTAAAAGTCTGATTGTTTGGGTAAAATGGACTTCATATCTCAGCCAGATATTTTGTGTTATTTGCATTAGAATAAAAGTGCTACAAAAGGCTTTCAAAATCTAGCGGTGCTTTTAGCCGTTAATTACTGCACAAAAGCAAATACTGCTCTAAAAATAAAACTCACCTTTTATCAAAGAACGCACAATTATAGTTACAGTCAGTAGTGCTAAACGACACAAATACAAAAAAACAAAAATAAATGAATAATAACAAAATTACATATGTGCAAAAGGTTAGTGAGTGTCTCACTAGACGTGTCTCAGGAATGTGAAAATTAAAACCCTACTTGGTGAATATATGTAGAGCAACACTATTGTGAATGCTATATGACCTAAAAATGTCTTTAATTTGCATTGATTTAGCCACATTCCTGTTGTGAAAGTCGACGAGAGCCTGCCTTCATCCTGTGTTGAACAGACATTTAGAGTACTGACTGTCCCAAACGGTTCGACGGTGCGATCGGAGAGATCGAGATCATTGCGAAGGATTATAAATGTACGTCGGTCGTTATTCCCTGAGCTAATTCATCAGAGCTCCTCGCAAGGTGAGGACGAATTCCAATGTATCGGACACATGAGAAGACTTTGTAGAGGCCACGACTGACCTTGGCAATCGAACAGCGACATGTTTTCAACCAGTGAGAGACCAACACTCTCAAGGGCATAACCATACATTTCATGGAAATGTATAACCAAAGAATAAAAAAAATTCTAAATATTGGGTGAGTAAAAGAGTAATGCCTCCTTCTTTCTGGGGTTTTTGTTTGAAAAATCCAATCCTCCTTTTGCTCGTATGTTCTTTGCTCACTGAATTTGGAATTCGTTTCTGCAGCACACCAGAACCAGAACCATAAAGGCTGCGATACAAAGACAACACAAAGAGGGCCTGTTGCCAGTAATGATTCATGCTGACAGAAACACACAGGGACTAGTCATTTAAAAGTTCAGCCCTGTGGCAGTCTGCAGAAGGAACAAAGTGTTGATGGACATCTTCGTTACAAAGTCAGCCATTGCTCTCTGTCGGTTTGAAGAAACTGAGAGCTGGCACACGTACTAGAAGTTGCATTCATGAATGCAACTTCAGAAACAGAAGGGACAATGAATATAGTTTGATATTTTACCTCGAATTGAATTCGAGGACACCATATTACATAAGGCTTTGTGGTAAAAGGTTTTCAGAATACTGTTACCTAATGACGAAGAATAAAATTACAAATGTGTCTTGTAATTAGAGTTTCCTCATGTATCTAGTATTTCTTTTTATATCACCACAAATGCATCAATATTGCTGAGAAGAACATAAAAAAAGGAGAATTTGAAATGTGGTTTGCAAATAAGGATTTCATTTATCAAAGTGGAAGAAGCTGTCCATTCCAACCTGATATTTTCCCTCATCATAAATTATTTGACCATATTTTTGGACAGCTATGTTTCAATTCAACTCGTCACTCCAGGTCTGATTACCTAACTGTAGAACTGAGACATCACATAAAAGGCTAGCAGCCAGATATCATGTCTGCTGGCAGTGGTTTCTCCAAAATGGAGGCAAAACTAGTTAATACTAGGATAATTGTTTTTTTTTCCACACAGGGCGAGGTTAGTTTGAATTGCTTTTTTCCACTTGAAGAGAGAAATAATCATTTCAAAGTTGCTTTTTGTATTTATTCAGTCTACCTGTCTTTGATTTTAAAATTAGCTTGACCTAAAAATATTTAAGTGTTACACAAAAGCAAAAACAGAAGATATACTTCTCCCTCCAGCAAGGTAAATCAAATATATAGGGTGAAAATCCATGTATAGACAAAGGTTTATTAAAAACAATTCACTGCACTGCAAACAGATGATTTTTGGAAGGCTAAAAAAATGTATTTCTTACAAGCTTTAGAGGTGTGCAGTGTATTTTTATTAGCACATCGATGCCAGGAATTAAGTTTTCTGCTTGTATGATAGTTTATAAGTGGAAACTAAATTTAATGCAACACCTCCAATCACAATCCAGCTACGCTGCTCATTTCTGTAGCTACAATCACTGTACAACAATACACAGCAGCGCACACCTGACAGTTTCCAGCGCTGTAATTAAAGCTTTATGACCATGATATCTCTGACCTCCATGGAAGTCAAGCAAGGCGCGCCTACTTGACAGCTCTAAATTCAGTGCAGAGTCAAAGGGGTCACTGTCAACAGTCTGCTTTTCATAGTTCTCATTATTCTCAGTGCAGGGGAAGGAACACTAGACATCCAGGCGAAGGTTAAACGCCTACAGCCTCAACATTAATGCCACGAACCACAATTTTGATAATGCGCTCAACCTGTACAACCATGCTGTGATACTTGGCCAAGATTGAAGAGAGTGCCATTAAGTTGCCGCACCAGAAATTTCCTGCGGTTTCATTTTCAGTGTTTAACGCAGCGCGCCTGAGATAAGAGGGCCATGTGTCATAATTACGCCCTCCCTGTGAGTACACCATTACAGGAACATGAATCAGCTTTTCCCCAGAAAAGAACAAATAATGGTAAAAGAATAATGATATTATGTTGCTGCTTAGTTGTTGTTGTTTTGTTTTTTTTTTGTTTCCAAAAGTCTGGGAGCCCATTAAGTGCTGGGCGGACTGGCCCATTTCTCAGACAGAAAGTCAGATTAATAGTGGAGCTCATTTAGTTTCCAAAGTGTTTGTTTGATTTATACATCCCTCTTCAAAAATGCATAGAGCTTTCTCCTAAGATGACGGATGGAAATGAATAATAATTGCTTTCACATCTTGTTTTCTGTCTTTGAAGAAGAGGTTCTGGAGTAGTCTTGTAAAACCAGCCCATTGCTCTACCCTTCGGTTTGGGCTCTCAGCTATTGAGAAACGATTTGCTTCCTGGATGTGTAGACTCTGTTGAGGTTTAAAATTTCACCCAATCACCAATGCTTGGCTGTGACGTATGCAATGCGCCAGTTTGATGCTATGAAGCTCACGGGAAGCTGTCTGCGCTCCAAATAACCATTCCTCGCTGCGAAGAGAGAAGTGCCGAGCCAAACGAAGCAGCTGTTGATGTTAATATCATTGGATATTTTAAACCACTGCATTATTTACTTGTACTGTAAACTTTGATGTCTTGAGATTTTGAGGATTATAGCTTCCAGATAAAAACCCAAAATAATGCCTCACAGGAAATAAGAACATGTACAAAAAAACTATAAGAAATATTTCCTGTTCTTTCATCCTAACAGGTGAATGTCTTTCAAAAGGGTTTAATACTAGAAGTGTGGATATTATTTTAGAAGGCAAAAACAGCAACCAGCTTCATTTTTGCAAGACAGCACTTGACACATAACCTTCCCCGCTTTCTCGTTAATTACATTTGGTTTATTCCTGTCTGACAGATTTAAGCCTCGCATAGATTATTCAAATTCAATTTAGGGTCAGCTGACCCTAGATTTGAAACTAAAATGAGACAGTGACATCACAGCAAACGTAACATCCTGCGTCCTGACACAGCCGAACACTGCGAATTCCACCCTCTTCTTCCAAATACACACGTGCCATCCAAAGTGAGAACACCTCAAGAGAGAGACGCACGTAGTTCAAAGACATGACAAGATGTGATAGCCCACAAAATCCGCTTTGCTACAACATGTTTGGATCCGTTTTTCAATACTGCACTACACGTAGAAAAGCAACCGCGACAGCAGCTTCGGCGGCTCTGCTGAGCGAAGAAACTTTTCGCAAAACTTCGGGACCTTCCCAACTTCCCGACTCCAAATGAAACGCATGCGACACATTGGAAACGTCGACAACAACGTGTCAAAGCGCTAATGCATTCCACGCGTTTACTTTCAGCGAGTTGGTGCTTAAGTTCTGCTGTGTTTTAACCCCTCCATCTGCCAAATCCATCAAATGCTGACAAGTGTTAATTAGATATCAACAATTCATTAGCACATTTGTACTCACTTGCGTCCAGGTAGATTTAGATGCAGATATGTTGTGCACAAGTCTAGCCTTTAAGAAGACACTGCAATGTGCAATATGCAACGCAAATGATTACATGCAGCTGGATTAAACATTTATTCCATCAATTTAAATGTCAGTATGACCTTTTTCATCTGGTTCAGCCTGTGCTTCAATGACGTTTAGCTAAATGATTAAAAATGTGACTTGAATTAACTCCATAAAATTGCGATGGCCTTGTCTGCAGCAGCCTTAAGTCAAGGCAAGAGTCTGCAAACTGCCTTATGGATACACGGCCAGAGACACACAGTAAATCATTTTAGTATCAACTTTGAGCTGGGAAGTCGGAGTGTGATACTCGCCAGCATCCTCTTCCACACCTGCCAATTACAGTTTCATAAGGTTATTTTATTGCAAATTGTGCTCCAACTTGCTATTACCTGTCTCCATTTCAGATTCTCTTCTGTTATTTATTGAGTTGCGTATTTCTGTCAGTAATTTAAAATAGCAGTGTTACACATGCTGCTCTGCTCCCGACCGTCAGATCCAGAGAAGTGAATCACCACAACACACCAGGCTCCGCAGACGGAAAGGATTCTGCTAACGCTTAGCAGGAAACTCCTGATTTAAGGTGGATTTGAAATACTAAAGCAGACTATCTTGCAGTTAATTTGCTCAGCTCCCCTTATCAAGTTGGTACATTGCAAGCCCTTTTCACAGGTGATGCAAAGTTTTGAATTCTGCTGTTTTCGCTTTATTGAATAGAAAGTTATTCCTGGTGCGAATTGCGAAGGGAGAACGGCAGTCTGACTGCTCAAATCAAGGTTTCGACTCACCAGCAAACAGTTACACATGACAGGATTATATAACATTACATTCAAGCTCACCATTTAACCTGTTTTTATACAAATACAAGAAGTCTATTAAAAATGAATGTGTAAGTGTCGTAAAGTACAATTTCACATTTCCCTGAAAGTGGACCGTTCCAATTCCTTACCTGCAACTGTGTGTCAGAACTGCTGTCAAATGAACGGTCTTGTTTTGTACGCCACCAGAACAAATACCACATTCTTAAGTTTTTCCCTAAATAATGTTTTGACATTCAGCAGAAGCCTTTTGAACAAGTTTCTTAAGTGTAGTTAGGGAACTGGTTCTTAAAAGCTGACGTCGTCGTTTCACTTGTGGCCTTGATTTGGAGGCTTCGTTCAAACTGAAAGCTTCCAAGCACAAAGTGCTAACTTCAACTTTGCTTTGCCACCTGAAAAGATCTGTAACGGCTCTTTAGTTTACGATCGATCAACATTTCTGCTGTCACAATGCCGAGGAAATCACCTGCCAGGATGAAAACAAATTAATTGCTTTCAAAACGCTGAGGGTACGTACTCCAGTTCAGTTCTGCAATTAGTTTCTTTCTGGGACTTGTTGGTGTCATGACGAGTGGAGAATTTAATTACCAACTATTAATTAACGCAGGCTTCTAATAACTAACATCAATTACGAGTTGATTTTAAATATTTTATTTAAGTTGAAACTAAGCGAGTCTTCTGCAGCCTAAAGAAAAGTCAGGATGAAATCTTTCAACAACTAAAAGCAGTCATTATTTAATGTAAACGTTAAAATATTAAGTGAACAAATCTTTTAGCCCAGATATTATTCTTCTTAAGAAAAGAAGCCATTAGATTAAATTGCTGGACTGTGTACAGAATTCCTGGAAATGTTGTGCAGTTGTAACATCCCTTCCTTAATGATAGTGATGGTATTCCACACCTTAAAGTAGTTCATATGGCAAGTTTAAGACTGAAGTAAGCGTTTTATTTAACAACATGTTTCTTCTTTAAGCATTGGCAATGTTTTGAGGTGGCCCAGTAGAGTCCACATTTAAATCCGATAGAAAATCTGCTTGGGGAGCTAAACATTTGCATGATGGCAAGAAGACTTGGAGCTCATCACTGAAGACAGATCATCAAAATGCGAATGAAAACGTGCAAAAAGCTGCTCAGCATTTTTAAAAAAGGGTTTCATTACTGAATTGCCAAGAAATATTTCCCACAGATGACTGAAAAGGTTATGAGTTGTTTTCAAAACTGATTCTTTCATAAAATGTAAATGAAAACATAACGTAAAGCCTCTGCAGTTCTGACTGCAGAGGCTTTACATCACCTATATCTATACAATACATTGTATTCTCTATAGATCAGACATATTAGTGAAGCGTACCTGCATTTTACAGGTCTGCTTTCACATTCTGGGACACAGATCAACTCCCTTATGCTATGTTAAAATTCTCACCCAGAAAATATTTCAGTGTGCTTGTCAGAGAGTTAATTTCGTGCAGTCTGTTCTTTGTTCTGCTTTCCTATTTCACGTTCTCTGATGATTGATCAGCCCATCTGTCCTCCATTAAGTGAATACCTCCCTCAGTACATATCAGAGATTTAATGGCCATGATGGAAGAATTTCAGGAAATCCGTGGCCACAGCATACGAATCCAAATACTACGTACAATATTGCTTGATATATTGCAGCCTGGTCACACTGGCCCCTGGTTGAAGGTCGTTTTGACAGCCACAGTGAAGTCAAGAGTTTTCAAGAAATACAAGCAGTTCATCAAAGCAAACAGCCAAAGGGATTAGGATTAGGATAGGTTTAGATCTGCTCAAACGTTTTGAGACCAAGATCTACTTTTTCTCTCAGCAGCCGGCTGAGATCTACCTCATGACATGAAGACAGAAAAAATGTACATTAAACTCTATTGACTTATTTTAATATATTACACTTATTATAATATACATCAGTTACAGTAGAAATAATAAAGTGATAGAAAACCTAATGCAGTTTCTTCCTCGGAGAGATTCTGACACTGGGAGGAGGTTACTGGTTACAAACCTGAGGACAGCAGGTGTCAGTCAGTTATGGTGGATCTGAAATTTGGTTTGATGATCTGAATATGAGAAGCTGCAGACTGATAGGAGGAACCAAAGAGCTCTGTAAAGGTAAAGGCAAATCTTCTGAAGCTGGGATATAATTAATTTAATTTCACATAATTATCGCGGTAGAAGCCATTTGTTTGTTAAAATTTTATGAAATATATTTGTTCTATTTGATGTTTGTTGTGAATGAATGTAAACTCACAAACGAACGAGGTAATTAGTCTAAGTTTGTCGTTTATTGAGCGTTTAGAAACTACAGCAGTTATAAAAGGTAAACAAAGGTAAAATAACCACTTGTACCTTTTTACACTCTCTCTCAATGTCGTGTAAGCACACCCGTTGGCATGGCAACCGCCTGCGCACCGCAAGCCAAGCAAAAATTACGTTAAAAACATAACATCCAGTGCGTTACGATATCAGTTTTCCAGGCTTGTTAATTATTTCTCCATTATTAAATGCAGGTCTATAAGGCTAAACAAAAACATTCTACTCAGGCTTGGTTGACCTACTTTATCAACTCCAACAGCAATAAGACAGTAGACTTCTCTATGTGGTATTGTATTCAATTTTCACTCTTCAACCAAATGTTCAGTTACTGAAAGGTTTGTTTGAGAGATGAAATTGCAGGACTTACACTCTGCTAAAAAAATAAAAATGACTGGAGGACTGGAGCGAGTTGATCATGAAGCTTGTTTAAAAAGAACTGCTGATAAACTGAAGTTTTTATTCTTTAGTCACTAGCAGGCTTAGATCCCCAAAAGTCGATCTTATAAACTCCTTATTTCGTCAAGAGCAAGACCATTTGGATTCCAATTATTTGCTATGAAAAGCAATTACACTGATAGCATCATAATGCCGTCCTGTCTTATTTTCATATTCCTCGTATCAGATAAATTTGGCTTCAACATTCTAATGACCTATTTCAGATTAGTTTTATTAAAGACGATGGGTACAAGCACACATCGTTTAACGCGCTTTACCTCTAGACTTCTAAATTTGACACTGGATACAAACGCATGACCAGAAACACGGTCATACGTTTGTATGACTTATTAATTTAGAAAAAAAAAACATTTTGATGTCATTCCTCAGATGTTGTTCTCTCTTGTCAGATGTTGTCAGTTAAAAAAAAAATATATATATATATATATATAACACATATGCAGTAAATGAGAATTTCTGATGATTGCATCTAGTGTTTGTGGGTTGGAAGAGAAGTGCAAATTACTTCCATCTGCCGGACTCGATAGGAGAACTTTTCTACTGCATGCACTTAATCCAAACTGCTTTGCAAAAGATAAATTAGCACCACAAAAAGTTGCCGCCTTCTTTATCAATTCCAACCAGAGTAAAAAACAAAAAAAAATACAAAAATAAAAGATAAAATAAAAATCACATTTACAGCTGAAAGTGACACACTTTTGGAAGGTTTCGCTAAACGGGCATGACTTTAGATTCTCACTTTGCCATCCGTTCGACCATTGCTGAACGTGAAATCCCGGTCAATAACCGTTCATTAGTTAATAAAGAAAACAACTTCTCTGGATCACAATTCCGGCTGCGTCCGTCATTACATTGTGAGCTGATTTGAAAAGTAATTTGATTAGACCATTTAAAACAATCATATGAACCAGCAGCTATAAATTATTAGCTGCTTAATGGCTCATGTTATTGCAAGGCCTGAGAACCTGATTGCTGTGCTGCACTGAAATAATAGTTTAGACTCAGACCGTGAAAAAAAAAACAAAAAACTTCCCCATACTGCCAGGCAAACCAAAGGCACCTGTTTATTTGGACACAGGTGAAGGCGAGTGTTCAGGAGAAAGGTCAAAGCTTTTATGGGATAATATTCTTCTAAAAAGAAAAGATGGAGGGGAAAAAAAAAAAAAAACAGGTCGGGTATAGGTTGACTATTTCTGCTAAACAAGAAAACATTTTGCTAAATTGACTTTATTGATTTTCCAAAGTTAAATAGTGTATGTCAGGAAAGATTTACAATAGTTTCGAAGCTTTTCCTCCTGTCCAACTTCCATTTATCATCTAAGATACAGCTCAGAGAAGACGTGTGGGCAGAGAGATGTTGTTGCTCCACAGGTCAGAAAAGAACCTGTGAAAAGTCAAGAAAGGCCTCAGGACTACAGTAGCATGCTACACTAGCATGGCGGAAGAAAAAGTCAGAATGTTTAAAGCAGATCACAGTGCAGTCAGATACTATTAATCATCGTCACCAGACCGCAGCTTTGGGAAGGTTTTGCAAAAACCGTGCTGTGAGGGATTCCTTACACTATAGTTTTGTTCAGTTCAAATTATCTCTAGCTGGAATATGTGAGATATAAAATGTTTTTTTTTTCTTTTTCTAAAACTCACAAAAGCTCACGAGGGAGCAAACGTACATTTTCTTCCTCCAGCAGCAATTGTCAACAAGCTCTTGACCACAGAAGTGTCAGCCGCTGCTCCGGCGCTGCTGAGTGGAGCAGCAGAGGACTGAGGCAGCACAGGACAGCTCCCAGGAGGTGCTATGTGGAAGGATTTCAAACTTGTTGCATTGACGAAAGCAAAAAAAAAACAACAAACAAAAAAACCAACAACTATTGTTAGATTTGAACCCAGGACCTTCTTGCTGCAAGGCAGCAGTGCTAGCAACTCTATGTTATATTTTCAAGTTCTAAAGTTTCTTTCATCAAAAAATAGAGTAGAGACGACAAGCTGATGTTGCATGCAAAAGTTAAATAGCTATAGGAAATCTACCACAGTGCCTTGGAAATGTCATAAATAGGTAATGTCCAACTACCAGCTACATTTGGAGCCGGGTGCGCACCAAGCTGAATTAAAAACCAAACAAAAGAACCCGTCTTTTCCAACATTGAAACCATTCAACACCGCAATGCAGTGTCACTTTAATAATGGTTAAATTCAGAATAGGAATAGAAGATCGACCCAGGTGGAAGAGCTTCATAATCTTTGATTTTCCTCATAAGAGTGGGGTGGAACAGATCAGGAAATCTATAAGCAAACAGGGGCACATCTGCAGAAAACGAATGAAGTCATTTTGAGGAGAGAGGTAAACGAGAACTATTCTCTTTATGGCCGTCTGTTGACTGATCCCCGTGCGCTCCTATATAACCTCACTAAAAATCATGGCTTTAGCTTAAAGATGCAAATAAGCAAATGTTGCTTAATTTCCCTTTTGGGATTAATAAAGTATTTTTGACTTGAACTGAATTGAATCGTGTGTGAGGAAAAATACTTAGGACAAATGAAGTTTGTTTCAGATTGCAATTACAACAATTGATTGTCAAAGTGTCAATGGACACTTTGTCCATAACTTTATGGACAGTTATGCCACCAGGTTAATGCAGCTTTATATATCTATATATAAATGGGTATATATATATATATATATATATATATATATATATATATATATATATATATATATATATATATATATATATATATATATATATAATTTTAATAAAGTAGTTTTTCACAACATTGCTTTTTGTGAGGAATGATTTTTCCAATTCTCATTTTTAACATCAAAGCAAACTGCCATTTTATGTACAATGTGGAATACACTGATCTGTGACAAACACACTGTGTAAGCTGAAGGGGGCGACCTGGTCTCAGACGAGGGGTGAATTACATACTGAAAGAGATCATATCAAAAACCACTGCTATAAGAAAAATGAAAAAGAATCACACAAGTACTGATTTATCTACGCTGATAAAAAAAATTAAAAAAAAATCCACAGTGTTATCTCAATCGTTCTAATACTGTAAAAGCAAAAAAAAACAAAAAAAAACCTGATAGTTCTTTGCTTAATTTAATAGTGCAGAACCAAAACATCAACTAATTCCATTTAGCTAGCAGCTTCAGAATGATATTTCACGACATCAACTCAAGATACGGACGTGATTCCCAAATGTGATTAACAATAGAGAAGGAGGAGGGGTGTCAATGAGACACTAGCAAATCAATTTATTACAGCCAGTGGTTTCAGCCACTTATTTGTTTAATGTAGTATGACATTCCTCCCAGATGACTCCCCGTCAGTTTTATCCATATTAATGAGCACCATCAGCTGGCAGCGTGAGATAAATTTGCTGCCTCCTTTGTCCTCACATGGAGAAATCCAGTTGTAATAAAATGTTGGGCTCCTGTTGGTTGTAATGTGCCGAAACCAAACACACCAAAAAGTGACTCCTATTAAAAGAACAGGGGACACGTGACACAGTCTGAGGGGCTTTACATCCCAACATGTGTGCCAGTTACTTTAAGCCTTTCCTGAAATGACTGCAGCAGCTTTCAACACATTGTGATCTGGTTGTCAGCTTAAGGCAATATTTGAAACATTTGCATTTTATGCTACATGATGCAAGCTAAGATGTTTTGTTTACGGTACGCCTGTCAATATAAGCTTTTTTTTTTTTGCTTTTAATGTTTGATTCCTACCACAGACAGATAGGCTATACCACAAACGGTTCAGACAGCAATAAACAAGATGCTAATCAGAAGCAAATCGCTGTAATGCACATGTTCACAGGAAAGCTTTAGTATTCAGATGAGCTCGTAAGCAGAGGCTGACAGCCTAGTCTCATTTAATGGTTATATTTCCTGTACGCTGCTGTTTAACAATGCTCTTTTTGTTTGGTTAACATTCCTCCATCACCATTAGTCGGATCTCATTAAAGCAATGCCCCTATGCAGCATTTTTAACATACCTTCACTGATAAAGTGAGCTTGGTTAGATTATAGTGTGCCTAACAACCAGAGATTTGTTTGGAAATGATCTTTGGAAGAAGCTGGGATGTTCTGAGGTCTTGACATTCAGTGGAAGGCAGAGGCATTATTAACACTTGGCAGAGATTTCTAGAATTTGTGATTTAGGTTTGCATGGCCAGATGGTCATTACATACAACTGTCCAGTATGCCCAGAATGCATGTCACATAGGCCCAATCTTGCAAGTGGTAGTTGAGGGCACCTAACACATTGTACATGTTTTGCTCACCCAAGACACCCCACATCAAGAGAACATGTCACGGCTCAATAGGTATAATCGCCATCTTGCAATCTAAAAGTTGTGTGTGCGATTCCAGTTTTCTCTTACCACATGTTGATGTGCCCCAGGGTAAGGCACTTAACTCCAAGTTGTCGAGAGTGTATGAATGTGTGTGCATCTGTGGCTATCTGTGTCCATCAATAGCCCGTCTGTGGGCTATTGTGTAAAGCACTTACAGTGGTCAAAGAGCCAGGATTCCCATGACAGCTGCATGTTAGATTCTTTACAGCGCCGCTTTTTGTTCCACACCAGATTGTAACTGTCCGATCATGCGGCAGCTATTACATCAGAGCAGATATGGCTGCGATATGAGTGCTGCAATGATCAGTATCAGTCAGCATTAACTAATTACATGTTGTATTGTACCTTGTTTGTTGACAAACCATGGGTGACAATCATGTGTCTGAACGGCGGTATCTCTGGTTAGCTCAGAGATCAAGGTCAACTATAGCTCCGATGGCCCACTTACAACACTGTTTTCCCAGTTAGATTTTTTTTTTCTCTTCTCACTGTCAGAGCTGCAATATTCACAAGATATTTCAAGAGAAAATTTTAGTTAGTTAGACTCATGTGTCAAACAGTACAGTATGCTCAATTAATTATTCAAAGTAGTTTAGAAAGTTTCTATCTAAGAGAACCCAGCAGATTGGAGTTCGCCAGGGAATCAGCTGGTAAACTGGTTTCTCCACAGCTACGGACCGGCAAACTTTAGTTGCATTCCTGTTCCAGTACAATTGAATCAAATAAATGGCTCAATAGGAAGCCTGTGAATACAAGCCCTGTGCAGAAATTGATGATGAGGTCATTTACACATTTGATCCAAGTGTGTTGAAGCAGAGACCCCACAAAAAGTTGCTGGGCCGTAGCTCCTCCAGAGCTGGAGGAGTTGGAACCCCTGGATATTAAACATATGAAGAAATGCACCTTGAGGACTGACTTTGGAGACCCACTCTTCTAAAGCCAGAACAGTGCCTATTTTTTCTAGAGTTGTAATCCTAATGATTAAGAATTTCAAATAATTTTGATCACTTATTTTGCCATTAGCTCAAATAAAATTTGAGAAACATTTCAACTATCCCAACCCTGAACAACGTTCTGTAGTCCTATATGTGGGCATGAATTACTCAGGGAACAGAATGAATGAAAATAACCTGCTTTATACTGCTGTACCACCTCCTGAGCAAAAAGACTGGCACTATGAGAACTGATTGAAGAACACACCACATATAGTAACCAGTCCTGCGAGGCACGGCAACAGGTGGTCAGCGAAAAGGGCGCGTGGGTGACGACGACAACAAAAACGTTAATTGTTATTTTCCAACTTCCACAAAAGTAGCCGTGTTTAAGCGATTATAGAAAATGCGGCAGCACAAGTCCATTAAAAGGCTGCTTGCTAAACTTGCTTACAAAATAAGAAGCAAATTACCACTGACTTCTTTTAATTGGAATCTACATGATGTGCTGTTGGAGAGAGAGAGAAAGACAGCACGTTGATGTGAAATAGACAACCCACTGTATCTAACCGGAGCATCTTCTTTGGAGACGATGACCTACTTTTCCCGCACTGCATTTTTAGAACAAGTATTTTTTGTCACAGAATCCATTGCAAAAGCACATCTTAATGCACTCCCTCGTTTCATAAACAGCATGAGATATTAAATACAACCATTAAAGTAGGGGAGGTCAGTAATTAAGCAGTCAGTCACTAATTAATTTATCTCTACATACTTATCTTCGCAGAGCAAATGGGGAATATTAAAATTAACTTCTAGTCTGACAGCCTAAAGGAGGTAAAAAAAAATAAATAAAAAAAATTAGGAAAATCATTAATCACTTAGTTTTCCAAAAGAAAGCAGCTTGTTGCAGTGGAGTCCAACTGCCTACAGGGGTTAATACTGGGCACACATATGCATACTATGATGATAACAGAATAAAATAATAGAATTTAATTATGATTAGTGATTTAGCAATTTGACTGGCTACCTTAAGCCTGCAAGGATAAATGTTAAGAGTTCAGTTCATTATCAAGGCTTTTCACAAACACAACATACAACACAATAACCCTATTTAAGGCCAAACACATAAATAATTTTAGTAGAGCAAACTAAATTAAGCAGTCTGTGGCATCCATAACAGTCAAGTTGAGGTTGTTTTCCTACATCCTGGGCTCTTACATTTGCCACAGTTTGATTTTTTTTTTTCTCTTCTCTCTGTCAGAGCTGCAATATTCACAAGACATTCAGTCCATGTCTGGCCTCAAGTAATCTGAAATCCCAGTCAGCTCTCAAAGAGTCTGGAGGTGAATACGAACCATTCTATAGGTTCAGTTACAGTAACTAAACAATGTCAGCAGGCTGGTTCTTTCAGCATTACAAGCTGAAATTAGCTTTAAGATTTAAAGCTTCTGAAAGCTTCTGTAACTTTATTTATTTTTTTTTATTTATGGTTTTTTTTTTGTTTTTTTACATATTTCATATAAATGTTACTATGTCATGATAATATAGTATGAAACTGATAATGTGAAAAAAAATCCACTCTATGCATAAATACAGCGCTAAGTCAGAATCAACCAACCAGAGCCGGGAGGAGGGTCTTAGTGCTGTCAATCATGCATGTGTATGTGTTGCTCGCACCTTCTCCCTTGCTCTCTGAAGGGCTACAAGACATCCATTTTAGAAAGCCTGCCATGACAGCTAAGGCTAGTAAGCATAGCCAACAGTTTTTCTGTACCAGCAATTTTGGTCTCTGCCATTAGCACCTGACAGCGCTAAGATGATCCTCCTGGCTCAAATTGGATGTGTCAGACTGGGAGCAGTGAATTTCTGCAAATGGCATAGATTTTGCAAATGTGCAGTTCACCTCAAAGTCAGCGTAAATGTTGACCTTTTAAACATTTGAGGTAGTCAATGAACTCCATGACAGATGTGTTATGAACGTTTCTAGCGAATGTTTGCAAAAGTATTCATACCACTTGAACCTTTCCATATTTTGTCGTATTGCAACCACAGTAGATGAAAATGCAGTAGATCCGTGGCTCAGGTGGGGGGTATCTGTCCACAGGAAAACTGTTAGTTGTGAACTGGTCAAATGTGGTCTATTGGAAGAGTGGCCATTATTAAAAGAAAACCATAACAAGTCCTGTTTGCAGTTTGCCAGAAGCCAAAACAAACGTGGAAAAAAAAGGTGCTTTGGTCAGACGAGAGCAAAATTTAACTTTTATGCCAAATGAGTGGCGGAGAATTACCACTGCACATCACTCTGAACACACCATCCCCACTGGATTCCCACCTGACCCTTGACCTTTGGTATGATGCTGGTGGCAGCATCTTGCTCTGGAGATGCTTCTCTTCAGCAGGGACAGGGAACATGGTCAAAGTTGATGAGAAGACAGATGGAGCCAAATACTGGGCAAACGTAGAGGAAAACCTGCTGGAGTCTGCAAAAGACTTTTGAGTGGGCTGAAGGTTCATTTTCCAGCAGGACAACAACCCTAAACATAAAACCCTGCAGGGATGCAGTGGAGTGGTTTAAACAAAACATATCCATGTGTTTCGGACATCCCAGTCAAACTCCAATAGAGAGCCTGTGGCAAGATCTAAAAACTTCTGTTCATCTAATCTGACTGAGCTGGAGCTGTTTTGTAAAGTCTAACAGGGAAATATTTAAATTACTAGACGTGCAAAGCTGGTAGAGACATACCCTCAAAGGCTTTCAGCTTTAACTGCTGAATACTTCTGCACACTGGACTTTTCACAGGTTTTTTGTTTTGTTTTGAATTTCCTCTTCACAACTGTATACCACTTTGTGATGGTCTTTTAGTTTGTTTGTTGTAACGTGACAAAATGTGGAACGGTTCAAGGGATGTGAACACTTTTGCAAGCCACTATAATTAAAATCTGGCCTAAAAGCTCTGCTATGTTTCTTTTTAACTGGAAGGCCACGCGTGTAGGGAAATAAAAATTACAGCCCTTATTGCAGAAAACAAAACTTTGAAGTTGTGGATATGTGAAACACTTCTACAAAGGAGAACAAATTTATTTAAGTGTAATACACCCTCCACTGCGATCACACCACAATATTTAACAAATATCATGCAAAAATGTATCACAGTTACTCCATTAAAAAGTGTTGATGTTAGAATATCTGAAAACCTTCTCCGTTCAATTGCATACAGAATCCTACTAAAAGTGCCTCAGGTATTCAGAAATGTGGTCCAATTAGTAAGGAAATCTTTGGACTGAAGTTTGTCTACAAGTTGCTCCTCTCTATGAATAGGATCAGATGGGTGAGAAGGATGGTAATGTACTAAAAAAAAAAGAGAAGGGAGAGGTAGGTGGGAGGAGGCATTAGAGCGTAAATTGCCTGGCAGAATGTGGCATGAACGGAGGGTGTTCTTGATGAGTATTAATGATATCAGAAAAGTGCAGCCAAACATGCACAGTGGAGAGACAGCGAAGACAGGCTGTAATGGATGAGGCTTACTGAGGGAAGTGGAGGAGCTAGTTGGACTGCAGCACAGCACATAGGTTACTGAATATTAAAAATTAATGACTATCTCGGTGATTTACGGCAACACAAGGGTGCTGTAACCCAACCTGTGTAAGATGGATGTCTTGGGGAAAGCAAGAAGAAGACTGATGCAAACCGTGTGAACTACTAGAGAGTGGGGGCATGGGAGCCTGACCCTTATCCTCTGGTACTTTATATCCAGTCGGTGTTTCTCTGACTGGCGAAATGTTTCCACAAAATCCTTTAAGAAAAAAAAAAAACAAGGAAGCAATAACACCCTTCGCCTGTGCTATGAGAAGCATACCTCAGATTGGGGTTATAAAAATAAAACATGCTAGGTCTGCTATTATCCAACTTTGAATGAAACCATAAACCTCACACTGAGTGGTTACTGAAAGGAAAGAAAAAAAAAAGAGAGGTGGAATCTTTCTCGGCTCATTCTCAGTAAGTGGTACATGTGCAATGACACGCAAAGTCACTGCAGGGCCCTTTCATTAAATACATTTGAATTTCATTTAATTTAGACTATTCAGTTAGATTTTTTTATATTGCACCCGCATCAAAAAAAGTCATTGGGTCCATCACAGAGACACACCCACCATTTAGAGTGGCTTATTAAGCTAAAATATATGTATTTTCTGTGTGAGGAAACGAGAGCAACCACGGAAAATCCACACCTCCACGGCAATACACAAAAACTCTACACAGGAAGACCTGAGCTGAGATTTGAATCCACGAATGAAAGCAGTGCATGCATTTATATCAAAGTGCAGAGATGCGATGGAGTTGTACCGAGTTGTACCGCTGCAACCAACAAGAAGGCACTGAAGGAGACCAGCAGCGAGACGGCCTAAGGCTAAATAATGCCGAACTGAACAAATTGCACCCAAATGTCAAAATTCGCAGAGAAGCATAAATTGAGAACCCTAAAAAGAACATATTTAGAAAGATTATCAGCAAAAAAAAAAAAGTTGATTTGGGGGTAAGTTTCACTTTAAGAATTGACCGATCATCAACAGTGTCAAGGAAGTCTATCGGAAAATCTATTTTATATTATATATATATATATATATATATATATATATATATATATGTGGGAGAGCAGCTGCAGGATCTCGGTCCAGACTTCCACAAGGTCATTCTAACACAGGGGTCTCAAACTCCAGGCCTCGAGGGCCGCAGTCCTGCAGTTTTTAGATGTGCCACAGGTACAAAACACTGGAATGAAATGGCTTGATTACCTCCACCTTGTGTAGATCAGTTCTCCAGAGCCTTAATTATTCTATTCAGGTGTGGTGCAGCAGAGGCACATCTAAAAGTTGCAGGACTGCGGCCCTCGAGGACTGGAGTTTGAGACCCCTGTTCTAACATATGAATATGCATCTTCTCCTCTACTCTAACCAGCTTATTTGACCTTACTAAAGCCTCACCACAGCATGATGCTGCCACCACCATGTCTCGCCATGGCGATGCTGTGTTCAGGAAGTGTGTGGTTTCTTTTCTGCCACACATAGAGTTTTGCATGTAGGTCATCATTTAATTCTACTTTGATCAAACTCGTGCTCCTTGTTTTTCTTTGTTACTGAAAAACTTTGGATTTTCTTTCCGTTTTAATTGAGATATAAAAAACTGTCTTGGACACAGACAGGAAACATAATCTTGTTTCTTAATGGCTGGCTGAGTTTATTAAAATCCCTGATACATGGTTGAGATTATACAAATTATACATGATTCCAAGATTCTGAATGACGTAAATAAGCTCAGTGCCCATTTCTATCATCGTTCCTTCATGCTTGTTACAGGAGCACACCCTTCTCTGCTCATTACCATCATATTACTTTCAGAACTAACTATCTCCCTGTTAGTGGAGCTGCAGTGTATAGCAGTGTTTTGGGTCAGATTGTTGAGCGTGATGAAACAGCGAGGCAGGAGCTTGTTAGCAGCGAATCACAACCTTTCTTTAAAACTGCACTTGAAAATAGAAAAATGCAAAAAGAGAAATTGAAGCACAGCACTGGACACTTTATGATCAAATTAAAGCAACATTATTGTTACAATTTTTTATTTTTATCTGATTTGTTACCACTCGGATTAAAAATATTGTTCTTCAAAATGAAATTATGTCGGTTTAAAGGCTTTCTCTCTGAACAAATACGAGATGAACATGTTAATTCCTATTTACTCTAAGCTGGGTAAATGATTTATGCAGCAGGATGAACCTCCTGAAAAAAAAAAAAAAGATCTTTTTAGCGTCAGACCTGATCAGTGAGAAACAGGTCAGAATCCAAGGGATGGCAGTAATATTTCTGTTTCTTCCTGTTGCTATTCGAGATCTTGTCTCACAGTCAAAATCAGAATCAGAAAACTAATAATATTAAAGCCTTTCATGAATAACATATAACTTCTATCTGCAGATTTCTTTCCCTGCTGTTAAACAGAGGAATATTTTTTTCAAAAAGAGAGACTATAACAATATTTTTGCTCATACAGAATGCTCAGAGCTTCAAGCATTTGGAGCTCATCACCAAAAATAAATTGCCGGAATGGCAGCAGGATCAGGCAAAAAGGTGCTAAGCAGTTAAGAGTTTGATTGCTGTCACACCAGTAAATATTTTTCCATTGCTTATTGAGAAGGTTTTAAATAACTTTTGACATCATTTCAGAAAACCATAACACAAATGATAAAATGATAAAAAAAAAAAAAATAAATAAAAATCAGTTCTCAAACTTTATTCCTGACTGAGAATCTGAAAACAAGTTCACATCGGTGTTATGGTAGGGTTGTCATTCCCAACCCTCCCTCTTGAATGGCAGGTAAGTTGTATAAACTGGTATTGTATTTATTTGTTTTTAGTTGTGTACTTAAGTAAAAATATCTTTACATCACAAACCTGGTATTCTAATGGATGTGTTAGGACGGGTTCTTTTCATCATGAAGTCAAACAAAACAGTCCAGATAATATTACACCCCTGATCCACTGACCAACCTGAAAACCTTTATGATCCTCAAGAAGAAACATGTTCCTGAGCAAAATCTGATGGAGGGGAAAAAATCTGCTTAAAAAAAAATAAACAACTAAAAAGTTTGCTTCATGTTCCTTTGTATGGATGAAAGCCATAAGCAGAAGTTGTCAGGGACATTTGAATTGCTGCTCCATGGATTATGTCTGGCTCGGCTTCATATTTACATTTTGAGTATTGTCAGTGTGCCAATTTTTATTGTTCTCCAGTGTAAAATGCATATTGCATTAAAACCTAGCCTGAGGGCCATGTGAACTGTTGGTGGGCAAAAAAATGTGTGTCTTGGTGTTTTGCCAGTCTGCCTTTCCCCTGCAGCTCCACATCGCCCATGCGTTAAAAAATAAAATGTGTGTTCTTGCAACCTCACAATCGGAGTTGAGTTGACTTTGCTCAAAGATTTTGTGAGAGTCTTCGAGGTGGAAGCACTTCCTGTGTGTGCAATCAAAGAAGATCGGGAAACAGCTTTGAATGAGATGGCTGGCCGATGGGGGGGGAAAAGCAACTGTACCTAAAACCTATACCCACAGGCTTTAGGTATAGTTTTTGAATTGATTTTGGGTTTTATACCAATTAAAACAAATATAGAAAATATATTCAGAGTAAGCTGATTCAACTGTAGAATACTTACCCTGAGTTAACATAAGAATCTAATATTTAATTTACTCATTTTATGGATCTTATTGAGAGGTTCAACATATGGCAGAGCACTTGATAATGAAAAATAAACTAATCAGACATGCTGGATATTGATTTTTCTCTTCCCTTAGTGCCTGCCTGTGCTTAATATCAAGCAGAGGAGGTAAGGATGGCCGGACAAAGTTCTTCAGGGGGAATTGAATTCTGAAATCAGTGGAAGAGGACATTATGTGGTTCAGGGCTGCACAGTGACGCAGTGGGTAACTGATGCGTTGCAGCAAGAAGGGCCTGGGTTTGAATCCTGAACCGGGATCCTCCTGCATGGGGTTTACATGTTCTCTCTGTGCATGCATGGCTTTTCTCTGGGTACCCCCCCGCCCCCACACACACACACACACAAAAAAATATCTTTTTTGCATGTTTAGAAATATCTGGGATAAAACAAGGCATTAAGCTTGGTATTGCTGTTGATGTCTGCATTTAAGAGGCTTTGGCTGAAGAGGTGATGAAGATTTGCCTGCTGCAGAGCAGAGACAGCTCAGTCGAATCTACCGATGTAAGGGTTGTTATTGAGGGAATAACTGTTCTCGGTAATCTTTGGGATTCCAGCAGAGGCTGTTGCTCTCTGTTGGGACTAGCCTAGGCTTTGGATCTGAAATACCACAAGAGTATCAGCTATAGTTTTGAGGCATTTCAAAAGGATTCCTAGAGCTGGATCCCGGAAGCCTTTCAGTCAAGGTTCAGAGACTTAGTTATTATTGTGAGGCTGTAGTTGAAGGTTGTTGCCATGTCTTTTTATTCACTGCTGTTTTCTCTTATGTCATGTTTATTGATAGGAAGCAGCACAGTTAAATTTTCAAGCAATGAACTGAATTTTTAGCATCGTGACTGGATATATAAATATCCAAAACTTAACAACACAGCACAAGAGACAGTCACCCATATGTGATGGGAAATTTACTTCTACTGTTGTTTAATCCACTGTGGATTAAAGATAGTAAACCGCATCCTGTATGCAGAATTCAATTTAGTTTAATGGATCTGTGCTTCAGATATGTCTCAAAAATAGAGATGTTTATAAAATATAAGTATGTAATTTATTGGAAAATGCTAACTCGTGATGCTCCTTTATATGGTTTTTTTTTTTTTTTTCTACACAGAGTGAGAAAAAAAGAAGGTAGTCATATAAAATAGTATTTAAATTGGCTAAGCTTTATTCTCTGAGTTCGGACAGCAGAGGGTTGATCCAGAAAACAAGTTAGTGACCTGAATTGGATCCTGCAGACCAGGAACAGCCAGTGCAGGTCAGTCATTGCGGTGTATCGCATACAGACGGCTGCCTCTCAAGCAACTAAAGTGCTTCCATTTAGATGACAGGAGACACACCTGCAGATTTCAAGTAATAAGTTACTGTCCTCGCTCCATGTTGAGTTACAGGTTCAAAGAGCTAGAAACTGCCAGAACACCTAAAGGTACGTTGCACTTCAATAAAAACAAACAGCCATGGGGTCAAACGTCAGCCGCGGTTCTTGTTATTGGCTTTGCACAGGTGATGGCAGCTGAGCCGAAGGTGAGAAAATTCACTTACAACCACACTGTGTTGCCCTTACAGTGAAGCTCGTTGCTTTCAGGGGAAATAAATCCTTGGTTAAAACCTACCATGGAAGATATTACATTTTCAAGTGATTTAAGTTAGTTGATTTTTTATCCTTAATATTGTTTTAGAACTAATAGATGTTATTGAGCTAATATGCTATGTTAATTAATTAATTAATTAAGTTTGGGAAAAAATTTAATGGCATAGACAACAAGGGTTGGACACAATTACAGGATTTACTAAATGATGTGCAAGATTTTCCCTACGGATATCTGTCAGTCCAGCAAATAATTATTGTGCAATATATTGGCGCAGGAAACAATTGGACTTTTCTTGGACAGAAAACCAGAAACATGCACAGACTTATTTACCGATTTAGAATGCAAAAGTTACAAAAATGTGGAATTAGTTGCCAAAAAATGCAAAGTTGCACATTTGGGATTACTTTGATTTTAAAGGGGATGAAGAGGTAGCTGTTTGCCCTTGCTCTGATTCAGAAAGTACTCAAACAGTCCGGCTGATTACGCTACGCAATCACCAGCCACTGCAACCTATCAACAAGCTCTGAAAAAGCTTTTCACTCACAGAAATACGAAACACGGTTAAATAGGAAGAGGACAGTCCCAGATGGACACACCACACCGAGGCTGTAAATATCTCCCAAAGGAAAATCCATGACAGAAGTGCCAAACTGATGCCACATATGGCAGAAAAACTTACATACCGGTCTTAAGCAAAAGCAAATCTTTAAGAGGAGCTAATGTCGGCTGGTTTGACCACATATTTCCAAGTATCGGCTCACTTGACCGCAGCATGCGCAGACCTTCTGAACTCGTCTTCAGAACCGTTGATAAAATTGTTAACCACCTGCCCACACTGCTAAGTGCAAACTAGGGAAACATGCTTGTTTTCCTCAGCAAAGCAGGAACAATTTTTGTCCAAACATAGTGTGAGCCGTAACATCCAAAGAGCTCAGCCTTGGCCTTATCTGACCAAACTACATTCTTCCAGGTGTTCTGCAGTCAACATTAAATAAACTTTATTATGCTTTTACTTCAGCAGTGAGTGTGGCGAGTGAGGGAATTAAATTTTTATAGCACATTTTCAGCAACAAGGCAATACAAAGTGCTTTACAGGAATAAAAAGGAAATGCAAACAAAATAATAAACCAAAGGAAAGAGTAAAAGAAGAAAAAGCTAATAATGTTGATCCAAAGTAAATAAACTAGAGAGGCCACTGGGGTTAGCTGTGTTACTTAAATGTACCAGTTGTTTTTAGGGTGCTTTCTGAAGGTCACAGTGAATGCTCCTTCACTGTCAGGCAAATCACTTAATAATTTTTTTATTTGTCTGGGTGTAAAATTTTTGAAATCTTACACCCAGGCACCCGACTGTGGCTGTTTTATGCTAAAACATAGCACTGTAACATTTAGAGTTTAATAAGTTACCAGTTGATATGAAATTAGCTGATTTGGGTTTGCACATAGGAGCAGTAACGTTTACTAAATCTATAGCTTCATTTGTGGACTAATTTGCTTTGATTTCTTTGTTTCGGACATCTGCTGTGAATTTTATTTAACAGGAAGCGTAACAATTGCTTAAACTACATGTTCATGCAAATGTTCTGTGCTGTAATGTGATACACAGAGTCTGTTTGGGGTTAAAGACACTACTCTGAACTAGTTATCTTGTTACCTTTGTTATTGGAAGTAACCACAAAAGTTTCTAATCTTGTTTAAACGCTAGACATCTCATTAAAATAAGTTAGAAACATAATGGACAAACAGCCATACTAGTAGAACATTTTAAGTAACATTGTTAAATGCATGTTTGCCACAACATATGACCTGATAGGTATAAAATTAGTATAGAAATAAATTCTTATTATCAACAAAAGTGTTGGACTGCTCATGGATTCACTGGGGATGACTGAACACATAATGTGCTTGCAGCTCTTTCCCTCTGTATCTCTCTACAGTCGACAGAGTCTGTGACACTGCAGCACAGTCGCCTCCTGAAGAGGAAATAATGCAAAGATGCCAAGAACTCTGAGGACACATAACATGATGCCTTACCGTGTCCCCTTATGAACGAAACCTGTTTTATAAAATAATACATGACAAACAGTAACACATGATTTGATTGTACTGGGTTGATTTGAATATCCGCTCTGTTTGTTGATATGAATTGGACTTTAAAGACAGTCTAAGCAGACAGAGAAAAGGACATAGCACACCGTATTGCAAAAAGAGGAATGACAGTGTATGTTCCTGATGATTTATTTATAAAACAAAAGCAAATCTTCCTTCTGAAGCTTAATTTGAATGACAGTGAAAGGCAATTATTCTTGCTCACATCTGCCTAAGTTCAGGTTGGATGTGGTGTCGCTCTTTATATTATAATAATATCTATTTGGGTCTCTCATTAGCTGTCCTAATAATGCAATTTCCTAGAAGAGAAATATTCCCCTGGGAAATATATCAGGAAATTATGAAGCAGATGCTGCAATCATTGATTAAAAGATATTGTCAAGATTACATTCATTATGCACTTATGTTCTAAGCACCATTTCTTTATTATGTAAAGTAGAAATGCTTACCGGGTTATGTTAATTAATTATTAATATAAATGCGTGTTTTTCGTCCATGTTTCACACCTGAAACCTGAAATAGGCCAGGCATGTTAATTAGTCCCATATTTTCATCAGAAGACGAAAGCCTTCAGATTTTAATGTGAAGAGTGTTTACATCAGTAAACAAAAAACATGATCTAATAAAATGTGCCATAAACTGGGAGATGGCTCGATCATTTCAAATCCAATTGCCAAAGGGTTTGTTGTAGATCCTACGCTGTCAACGATTTTTATATTAGGATAAATGTCAGTGGATCTGCTCAAATACCCTCACAGACACAAAGCTAGCGTGTGCACAGTGAGTCGAATCCATAATGAACTTAGACGTCAAATGTCCTTTAAATCCCATTCAGAACCTTTTTCAGAACTTTCTTTCATCTGTACAATGCAGCCAACATCTTTGGAAAATTCAGCCTTAAAATGATGCAGAAACTAGTTCCTTTGTTCATTGCTAAACTACTTTGATTATTTATAATGTTGTCCACATAAACAAAAGGGAAAAAAAATAGCCTTTCTGGTGATCCCAAATTGCTACAACCAGAGATTTGATGACAAGTAAAATAAGAGCTTATATTTCTCAAGTTTAGTTTATCTTGAGAGGTTATTAGTTCAGTTCAGGGTAAAATCTAATTAATCTGTTTTCACATATGACTCTCTGAGTGACCAAATTCAATTTATTATAGGCAGGTGATTGCTTCATTTCTACCCAACAAGCCACTTTTCTATCATACTGTAAGTTTGCTGATGGTAACCTCCATAAACACAATGGGATGTTGAAGTTATGAGACTGCTGTCTGGTGGAACAAGATCTCATTTTGTATCCTGTAGGCAGTCATCAAGCTTTTTTTTTTTTAATGAAGCTTATAGTGAGAATGTTTTTGGTTTATAGTTACTCTGCAGTTTGTTTGCCATACATTTTTTGATCTCCTCTCTTCATTTATTCTATATGCACTTGCAGTTACATCTGCTGTTAACTTTACATTCTTCTTGTTTTCTCCTTCCATAAAAAAAACTTGCCCTACTTCTATGTCTGACTCTTTTTTTTTTTTCTGTCAACTCATCTCCCAGCCGGTACGGTAGATGGCAGACCATTAGCCTTCTTCTTCTTGACGTTTCTCCCAGTTAGCAGCTCGCTGTTGTTCTCCGCCATTGCTCCATATTTGCTCAGGTTGAGGGACTGCAGTAAAGTTAATCTTTGATCCAATTGTCTGTTTACGATCAACTAATTATGATCTCATTATAATGTAACTAAATTGAGTTAGGATTTTATTTTTACCCATGAGTATTGGTATAAAATGCATTGAATAGAGACAAAATATATGTATTACACGTAAACTGCACAAGAAAAATGAAGTGAACTGAACTGAAATAAGCATATTAAACCAAATCTGACCAGATGCACCAATCAGATCACTCAAAGTGGTCAATACAATTAAGTCCAGAATTATTCATAACCCTTTAAATGGTGCCTCAGTCTAGTTCTGTAGGCCACACAATCATGGGAATGACTGCTGACTTGACAGTTGTCCAAAAGACGACCATTAACACTTTGCAGGAGTCACAAAAGAATAATTGCTAATGAGACTGACTGTTCACAGAGCTCTTTGTTCATAGAGAGGTGAAGTGGAAGAAAAGATGTGGTAGGAAAAAAGGGGTACAAGCAACAAGGATACTCGCCTCCTGAGAACTGTGAAACCAAACTCATTTTTAAATGTGGGGAAGATTCACAAAGAGTGGACTGCAGCTGGAGTCGGTGCTTCAAGAACCACCACAAACAGGTATATATATGGCTTCAGCTGTCAAATTCCATGTGTTAAAGATTCGACACGCCGTCAGAAGAGTCTCGCCTGGGACACTTCTGACACCCAACTAATAGCTTTAATAGTTGTTGGTTGGCTTACCAAGATTTTTGCTTCTATTATGAAAGAATGTTGAGAAAGATAATGATAAGATAGCAAAACTTTGTAAAAGGAGTAAGAATTTTGAAGAAAATATCCTTTAAAAATGATGTAAAAAATTATTAAAATCTTTCGCTGTCATTAAAGGGAAAATATTTGTTGGCATCACAGCAATCAAACACTTGTTATAACTGCAATACTTCAATATTTTGCCTCCATAAGAAAAGTCTCAAAAGTCGCTCTTGCTTTAATCTCTACCTCCCCAAACAGATTCTCTGTCATATTTAGGTGTGGTCTTTTTCAGGGTCACTTCCAAACCTCAACATCTGTTCCAGTCAAAAGTGATTTGCTATCCAAATTTATGGATATGGCATGAATAAAGTTGGTCTTGTGTGCCCAGGATTGTTGTAGAATTGTATCTGCTTACTATAATCCATGGTATACATTTGGATTTTCAAAGGCATTGGACATAATAATGAACAGCAACATAAAGAAGAGTTCTGTGTTAGCAGACCTGAACAAGCAACATAAAAAAATACATGTTTAATGTCAGCCAGAGTGCAGCAAAGTCCCAGGTAATTCTTCCATGTACAGTCTAACTGATTTGCTGTAAAAATGCCAGAACTTTGTGGTAAAATAGGACAGCAATAGAGACATGAAACAAATAAGTCTTTGTGAAAGATCTGCAGTTCATCCTGGGGACAAATATGAGTCAGATTTGGACATCAAAGTACAAAACGAAGCAAATCTCCAATGTACTTTCCCCCTGTGTTGTACAGAAAGCATTTGGTAATTCTCTTGTTTCAGCTGAGAAATGCCAAATTTGTAGAAATGTCTTGTTTTGTGCACACTGTAATAAGTGTAATTTGGGCCTGAATCAAATTCTTTTTTAAATCCTGAAACATTTCTGAATACTAAATTAGTTTAGTATTTATTTGAGAATCAGAATAAAATAAAATTAATTTTAAATTAATAAATACACTCCATCTCTAAATGCAGCTGCTCATCAATCCAAATAATTGAGTTTAGGGTTTTACAGCACTTTCAAGGCCGCAGATGAGCAAAATCCAGCATGCAGACTGCTTCAACAAGCAAATGATTATTGCTTTTAGGATATCCTCGCATTCTAGTGCAAAACATATAGTTGTAAAATTCATTAATAAATATAAGGCCTCTTATTGGTTTATTCATTTGGTTAGTTGTTTTTTTCTATAAGTTCATACAAAATGCTATGGATGCAGGCAGCAAGGAGCAAAGAAAAAAGTGAAAAAAGGAGCATTGAGATAGGTTTAGTGCTTAAGTGATTAGTGTGGTAAGCTTATAAAAATATTCTGCAACAAAATGTTCCTCCCACAGGTTAAACAGAATTACCGCAATCAGGATTCCTGCCACAGGATTCTTTAAAGAGGCAGCAGCGGCTAAAAAGATAAAGGGTTTATATAACAGCCGTAAGGTCAGATGAAAACCTGTCCTTTCCTGCTAACTGTCAAAGTGTCCTTTTGTCTCTGTGAGACACCATGCCCAACGTTGCTCCTAATGCTTTCATTGTGGGGGGAAAGTAGTGTAAAGGGGCGAAAAAAAAGACCAAATGTACTGTTAGAAGTTCAGTGAATACAGGCTGGCGTGGGTTAGGTGAAGTGTAAATTGCTTTTCTGTGATCAACTCAATAAGAAAAGCCCTGTTAGCTAATAGGAGGAAATGACTGCAAGTGAGGCAATCATGAGTTCAAGGTGGCTCTGTTCCAAATACGGCTGATGCTTATGCTACTTTCATATTGGCACGAACTGAAAGGCAGATCAGTGTTTACATAAAAATTATAGACGGGAAATCATTTCCCCAAATGTGTCCAAAGACTGATTAGATAGAACTAAATAATGATGACGTGCATACTAATTTGAAAAAGTCTTACCGATCCAATATGTGCATTAAATACAAATCAACCTCACAGCTGTTTTGCTTCCTGCCTCCGGTGCGTGGCCCCTGGCCCCGGGCCCTCCCCCGTGCGCCTGAGCCTCTCCAGCCAGCTGTCCCTCCAAACCTTTGCATCGTTGCCATTTCGGTGCCGACACCCCTCACAGGCAAGGATCACTGCTTCACAGGTATCACAGATATCAGCTCCAGCCGCAGGTTGCTCAGTTCATGCAGCAGTATAGCTGTCAAATGTGTGGACAATGCAATCACATGCCAACTCTGCAGGGATTATTCCCACCCACAGAAGCCAGGAAGAGGCATGAGAATTTTTTATTTTTTTCTCTAGTTCTTTAAACACCATCCAGCCCCTCTGCACCTAGGGAAAGACTCAAAGCAATGTGGGTGGATAAACTCTGCTTCCCTGGGACTGTGTGGCTCCTTCACTGACAACCAGTTCATCTTCTAAGGGACGGCCGGTTGGACACAGTGCGGAGGAGCACAGTGGAGCCTCGGGTCAATGCATTGTCAACTCCCTGGTCCACTTTCAACACCTTTTAACACTGCGCTTGGAATTCAACCCTGTGTCATGGAAGCTGCACCGCTTCTTTGATACCTCGCCAATTGAGAGGGGCCCAGGTAATGGCTAGAAAAAGGAAAGCAGCAATGTCCCAAAATCCAGAGTGAAAGCTGCTGAAGTAATGGTTTTAGAAGAACCAGCGAGTCTCTTCGGGGCTGCTAATCAGTGAAAGCCAGAACAAATCTGGAATGGCTTAGACGGAGGCCAGGAGCTGCACAGACCAGAGGGAAGAAGATGAAGACTAAGCAGATTTTTACTTTAGACATTTGCACCCTCCCTGTGGCGATTTGGTGCATGATGACCCATGAGCCAAAAGATAAGCTGCATAGCTACTTATCGAGCAAGAAGTATGAGGCTTAGCTATACCTTTTGGCCACCTAAATATGTGGCCAAAAGGTGGATCAAATGCATCTCTACGAGTGAGACTATAATGTTAAAGTTGTTGATTTTTCTTTTTTGTAATTTAATTCAAAAAGTTAAACTCCTAAACATGGGTATATAATTTAAGCATTTAAGCCTGACCAATTTTTATGGCTGTCAGATAAATACAAAACCTAAAATCCAGTCTCTGAGGAAATTAGAATAATGCTAAGATCCAAAAATAGTTTAGGCACAAACGCCATATTTGGATGTTGTGGCCAACCAAAATGTGGGGCAGATTCTGGACTTGACAGCTGTCCACAGCAGGCAGTCACTGACCCTCTTTACATGAAGGTTAAGCCATGAAAGGTCACTGCTAAAGAAGTTGGCTGTTACTCATTGGGAAAGTTGAGTGGAAGAAAAATGTGTGGTCGAAAGAAGGTGCACAAGCTACATGGGTAACTGCTGTCATGAGAGGATTATTAAATGAAGCATACCTACGAGGCTGGAGAGATTTATAAGCTGTTGACTGCAGCTACAGTCATAGGTTCAAAAACCACTGCATACAGATTAATCTAGGACATAAGCTACAACTCTTACATTTCTTGTAGTAAGCGTCTTTACTGGTCTAAGAATAAAGCGGACTAGAAAGTTGATTTGTCCTCCAAAGTCATCTTTTTAGATGAAAGAACATTTCTGATTTCACTTGGAAATTTCCAGAGCCTGAGAAAGGACTGATAAGCTCTGGAGATGCTGATTTCATTTTCCATCAGAGTTTGGCACCTGCCCACATTGCAGAAAGTGCTGAAACCTCCTTTGTATCACTGTGCTTAAATGGTCAGTAAACTCGCCAGACCTAAACTCTAAAGCTAATCTATGGGGTACTGTCATGATGAAAATGAGACACACGCAACAATGCAGACAAGCCAAAGGTGTACTGAGTGCATTTAAGGTACGATGCATTGACATCTCGTTCATGATGTCCATGCATCGTACATTAACATTAGGCTGTTAGAAATAACCATCCGAATTTACTGAAATGCTTGAAATCAACCACTCTGTGTAATAAATATATATGTGAGTTTACCTCTTTTAAAATTAATGACAAAAAAATTGATTTTTAATGGTGGTCTAAATGATTGAATAGCAACTGAAAACCGCAGCTTTAGTACTGAAAGCACAAAATTTTAAATCACATACCCATCAAAACAAAATCCAATGTTTTTTTGCTGAGATTAAAAGCCATCACAATCTACAATAACTCTTTGAAGAATCGGAATTAATGAGTTACAACAGCATTTAATTCCCTTTGGGATCAATAAAGCATTTTTATATTGTATTGTTTGAATACCTCGACAAAAGGAGACTTTTTTTTGTTTTTTTTTCAGTAGAATCAATCATGTTATCTGGGAAGGTTTTCCAAAATGCTGGTCTCAATCATTTTACAGAAAGAAAAATGAGTCAGAGCTTGCCAATCTTTTCTAGCTGAAAGTGTCAGATAGATAATTCCGACTTCAAACAGCCCTCGCTTAGCATGAGAAATGTCTAAATCTACAGCAGTCCAATTAGAAAAGATGGAACAAGTATAGCTTGATTGGACTGCTTGCCAGGATTATGTGTACTCTCTGTAAAGGCAACATGGCACGATAAACTTGGTATACAGAACGTTATGTGAATAAATATAATTATTTGGATTTGGTTTGCAGCAAAGAGGGGGGGAAGAGAAGGACAGACCCAATTTGACCCTGGATCCATGATAAGCTACAGAGTCAGCAGCAGAATTGGGGTTTACCACAGGTGCCGAAGATCCAGGAAAAAATGTTTTCTGCAACTGTCTCTTATCCCCTGCTGAAACTGACTTCCCAGCCTGCCCATCTGTCACCTCTCCTGGAGACGTGGGCCGCCCTTCTCTGGCAATACACCACAGTGAGAGCCCGCTTTTTCTCATCATCAGGATGAATTCTTTTTCCGTAAAGGACCTGGGTATTACATCTGGTACGCATAGTTACTACAATAGCTATTGAAACATCTTCAGAAAAACTGAGCGAAAGTTTGATCTCCTTCTATTTAAGCCTGTCGTAGCAGAAATGACTTATAAGGCTCAAATTATACGAAGGCACTCTATAGCTCTATTACTTTCTTCAGTTTACTGGGAACCTAGGCGCTGCCAGAGGAATTTTAGTGAGACCTAACCCTGAGGTTGAAAGCCACATTGGTCCTCCTGACTCTGATATTTGACCATCAGTCAGATCCTCCTCTCAAACACCCCAGCAGGGAAGTGGGATCCCCAGATAATTGAAACACACTATCTTGCGTGTCCTTGAGCATCCATTATGTTATGTTGTTGAGTACTCGACTTATTGTCTGCTTAGTCATGACATTTCACACTTGTTTAAGGGTTACCTTCAGTTCATTTATGTACTGGGTGTGTCATTTAGAAGGTCATGCAGATGTCAAATAGATGCCAGAGGGTTTTTTTTAGAGGATTACGTCTGGAGAAAGTGAAACATCTTCATCTGAGGAACATCAGTCTCCAGGAGTCATTCCCTGATGCTGTGACCTCAGTAGGTTTGGGTCGGGTACTGTCATCCATGATGACAGTACCCGACCTAAGTCACTCTTGCGATGTCACAGTAATTGGATGAATGATTTTTTTTCAGGTACTATTACTTCTTAAACTACCATTCATAAGGTACATGGCATTTCAGTATTGACTGGAGTCTAGTCAGTGTTGCAGTCTGGGTGGTTGAGTTTAGTCACTCTCAGCCAAAGAGAGCACCACCGCCTCCTCCCATGGCTCATTCAGTGGCAACAGTAACTGATGCATGGCATTCTCCTTGACAAGTCTTGGTGGTTTTCTATTCTACTCAGTAGAAATCTGCTTTCTTCAAATCACTTTACTGAGGCCCATTGGTTCCTCATCTAGAGCAAATGCTCACTGATACATTCAAGACGAATGCTGTGCCAATTACCATAGAAGGTCTTCTCACACAGAGACCATGCTGTCGTAAGCAGGATTTTTATATGGGCGGATGTGGCACTCCAGAGTCTTTCACCTCCCTTTGGATGTGCCTTGAGTTAAATAGCATTTACCATCTGGTCCCACAGGACACTGTTACTAAGGAAGCAGTCATCAACATGGTATCTGGCCAAAATACATCCACTTCTACGTCTCTCTGTGAATGTTCCAGACTCTGTGTATCTCTGCAATCTGTTAATGACACTCTGTGACAGTTCGGTGGCGTCTTCCCTCGGAGAACATCCTGCTCAAAGGCTCACAATACCCAGGAACTGCTTATTGACCGTTGGGCGTCGTCTTCATGCTATGTGGCCAAAATTTGGACAGCTTATCGAAGAAGGACCGTTTAACTGCGAGTTGTCATTGATCCCAAAAATGTAGTGGTTGGCACACACATCAGAGAGAATAAAAAGAAAAGAAAAGGCCTAATGAAGATCAACTGTAAAGGTTATACAGCATTTTATTTTATTGTAGAATTTCATAAGAAAAACCATACACACATAGCATAGAGACTAGATAGATAGATAGATAGATAGATAGATAGATAGATAGATAGATAGATAGATAGATAGATAGATAGATAGATAGATAGATAGATAGATAGATAGATAGATAGATAGATAGATAGATAGATCTGGACTTCAGGTTTACATTCCTTTGACATAGTATTGCATTATTTCTGACAGACTATTGATTTTTATTTAGTGGGGCAGATGTTAAAAATTGTTACATACTCTACTGCTTCCAAAACACCCCCAAACAACAGCATCTATAACATGTCCATACTGTGTGTAGGCGTGTGTGTGGTGTGTTAGAGTGTGAGTATTTTTTTGTGTAAGTGGGATGGGTTCGATCAATATTTTTACAGGTGCTTATAGAAGCCTATTGCAGGAACGGAGATAGTTTAAGGAGCAAAAAAAAAAAAAAAGAAGCTGTTCTACGCCCTCATTTCCAAAGGAATCTTTCCAAACTTTTACATTCGCAGCCCATCATCATTTTTACACCTCTGCTGACAGACACTTCATTTTAGTACATCAGCTGTGCATCCTTAGTAAGATATTACCCAAGCAGATCAATAACACTCAAGGGCAACGAGCCCGGCTGTAAACACCGAGTTTAGCACCGGGATTCGTTTATGTCGCACATAGTTAAACACACAACAACAAGCATCTGTGTTCCATGAACGCTATTCTGAGCCGGTTTAACTCCTGGGCTGCTGTGCCTCGGACCAACACACAGCATAAAGCCCAATAGGAGCTCATCGTTTGGGAATAATAATAATAATAATAATAATAATAATAATAATAATAATAATAATAATAATAATAATAATAATAATAATAATAATAATAAAGAGTTCGAGACTTACTTTAACACGGCGCTGTCCCCCTGTCTCACGGTGATGTTGTCCTTCAGTGCAGAATCCCCGCTCCTGGCTGGAACTCCTGCAGGTACAAGGAGTAGCAATTTAAGTCCGAGGACGACCAGGAATTTCCCAGGTTCTGCCAGGTAGCCACACATTCCCATGTTTGTTTGCTTCTTCCTTTTTCTCTTTCTCTCACTGGGCAACTTCCAGAAAATAATAATAATTTCAGAAGAAAACCAAACTTAACGCGGTCGTATATATTCCGTCTGCGTCCTAATCAGCCTCTGCACCTGGCACACAGATTTGCTGCCACTATAGCGCCGGAGAGATCCGTTCTGTCCGGTTCTCAGCAAGACCACCGCGTTTCTCGGAGAAATGCGCGCGGTCTCCTCTGCTCCCGACTGTAATCTCTGTGAAATGGATGCTGAGGCACAGATGCATCAGCCTGAGCTCCTGTACGTTTCCCTCCCCTCCCGCGGCGTCCTTTTCTCTCTGTCGTCGGGGTGAGACGGTGAGAAGCTGAGAGCATTCAGAGCAAGCGGCTGAATCCGCTCACTATCCTTTTTTAATTAAGTACACACATCTCTCTATGTGTGTGTGTGTGTGTGTGTGTGTCCCTCTCTGTCTCCCTCTCTCTCTCTTTTTCTCTCTCCCTTATATCTTGGTACTCTTGCACCAGGAGGACCTGTGGACATACCTGCCAATTCATAGGGGGATTCCACGTTGTGGTCCATGGAACACCAAGCGGTCCCTGTGTGCTGCATATGGGACACTTAAATAACCTGCTACTCATAACCTCTGGCTATTTCCTATTATATACCATGATGGTTGAATCATAGCTACATGCTAATCATCGAAGATTGGAAAGATTTCTAAATATGCACACAAGCATATTTAGCTGCTTTGTCAACCCTGGTTCTCTGGCCAAAGAAAATAATATGCTGATACTGACCTGATGGTTTTACGCTTTTAAATCTCTGACAGGTAATTAATTGTGTGTTTTAAAATATTCATGTGTTAGATTGCTGCTGTAGTGATCATAAAATTTAACCAAGCATTCTAACCCAAGCCAAGAATCATACTTGATCTGCTCTCAGTATCGCTGTCGATACTTTTCACGAGCCAGCAGCCGAAGCTGAACCACAACATGGGGTAAGGTTTTCCTCTGTGGGCTTTTTGTTAACATAGTGAAAATAGACAATGTATTAGGATGTTTGTTTGAAACTTTAAATGTGGATGACAAATTAGTCTCAATTTGTTATTTTTTTAACTAACTGGAATAAAGTGACCACAGAAATACTCCCAGTTTACTTTGGTTGCACCTGCTGAAACCAGAACTTGAACTTAAGTTTTTTTGTTGTTGTTTTTTTTTATCTACGCAGCATAGACATGACATGTAGTCACATTCAAATATGTTCATGCTTCAAAGACATGTCTTTAGTTGTGTGGTAAGATGACACGAAGTAAAGTGATAAGTAGTTACTACAAAAATATGACTCACTGCATCTGATTGGCTTCCAACAGAAAATCCTTTACTGTGACATTTCCTATCCTGTAGTAAATTGCCCAGTACTCAACAGCAATTGAGAAAAAGTTACTCCACTAGTAGTAGTAAACTTTTTTCAGGGGACAGCTGATATTTTATTTTCTAGTTTCTATTGTCCCAGCCTTTTCTGATGTCACTGTGGGCAACTGCCCACATATCCCACATCAAAATTTGTCACTGTGTGCATGTTTTCTAAATATGTTTTTGTGCAAAGTGAAGGTTTTGGAGTACTTAACCAGCACAGACATACATTAAATAAGTGTCAAAGAAAGAGAAAAAAAGTCCTCATCCATTTTAGAAAACAAAACAGATTATTGGTTTATAGATTATTGGTTTGAGATGGACCACACAAGCCAGTTTGAGTACTACAGTATCAAAGACACTAATCCAGAAGCTTCCTAAAATGACCAGGACTGGCTGGTTCTAACTTCTGTAGCTTCTATAACAAGAAAAGGGAAAGGGTGAGTGGATTACAGGGCTGCCCCAAGGCATAAGCAAACAAAGCAGCCGCTTAGGGCCCCAGGGCCACAAAGGGGCCCCCTCAGTGGAGCTGATTTTTTTTAATATAACGATTTCTTTCAACACAATAACAAAAACACACAATTTCATAATGAAGTGATTTGTTTTTACAATATATTTGATAATGTATGTAGAAATCATTATTTTATGAACAAAAAAAAAAAGAAAAGAAATTGCTCTTGGGGGGGCCGTGGTGGCCGCGGTAGGTACAGCACGCTTCGCCGGTAACATGAGCTGCCGTGCAACGTGCAGTGCGCATTAAAACGTCCAAAGCTCTGGTAGAAGATAAGTTGGCAAAACAATGTATCAAAAAGGATTTATCCTTCAGGAAGAAAGAAAAGAAGAATAATATAAAAAAACCAAGGTAAAGGTTTGTTTGAATATGTATTCATAATGTAATGTTTATAAAAGAGATTTGAAAACTAATAATAGAAATAGAAAACTAGCTTTATAGTGACCTTGAATTGTTCAGTTCAACAGCCAAACCTATATGCTATGGTCTTTGTGTGAAGCTGAGTTTTAACTTGAAATTAGTTGATTCTCCTGCTTGGCTCTGTATATTTCTAAGATTTTTTTTGGCTTCAAAACGCCATGCTTAATAACGTTTGGTAAGAATAATTAAAACTTACCCCACCTCTCGCCCGGAAGGTTAGCTGGAGCTAGGCACCAGACAAGGGTGTTAGAAAATGAATGGATGGATAAATCAAAACTTCTCAATGTTTGATATTGTCTAGCAAAATGTTTTCCATCAGGCTACATGGCTGTTGCATTAATGTATCAATGAGCTGTTCTAAGCTGTAGTTAGTGATATGTTGTTTGCAGCTGATCATTTATGTGGCTAAAACAAACAATATTTTTTACATCAACTTATAAGGTATGTAAAACTTCTGTTAAAATCATTTGAAGGCTCAGAATCAACCCGGTACCGGTCCATATTCTCAGGGGAGAAAAACTCACCTGGTGTAAATAAAATTTTTAGCCATTGGAGTTACGCTTAAGAGAAGTTAATTTAATCATAGAATGTCATGAATGTGAGTTGGCAACAGTGGGGTGAATATTGTTAACTGTACACATTCAGATATGACCTTGTGGGTCGGTCTGTCCGTTAAACCTCTCACTGCAGTGAAGAAGAGGACAGAGGCCGATTTTAAACCTTTTCTGACGAAAATAAGATCAGGGGATGAGATGGGCTTCACTTGTAAGTAAAAATTAAGGAAATTTGCGCCTAGAAATCGACTGGCCGATAAATGCATCCTATATTATGCATGTCTAGGATATAATGCAAACAGCACCATCAGAGATACAATAAGTTTATAGCAGGTGTGCGAATGATCTAATCCTCTAACTGTTGATTGCAGCCAGTCCACATTGTTAGCAGAAACAAAGGGCCCCAAAACCAAATTTCGCTTAGGGCCTCATGGAGGCTTGGGCCGGCCCTGGTGGACTAATAGCAGCACCAACACTATCAGACGGTTCCATATATCACTGAGACCGACTCCAAATGGCAGTTACGCAGTAATATGTGCACGAGTTTGATGAGCACCAGTTTAGCTGCGGATGGCACAGTATCATCATGAGAGAAGTTTCTTAGTAGGTTACCGGCTGAAGTAGAATGAGCATATTAGGTGACATTTCACAATAATTGTATTTAGTTCGTATCAAAAATGAGCGCCTCTGGCTAAATTCTCTTCAATGCAATTGCAGTCTGTTTCAAGTTAAAGGCGAGACAAAAAAATAGGTTAAGGACATCTTCTAGCAAGGGTAGAGGAAGGGACAACATTCCTGCTCTATCTCTAAACCTATCAAAAGCTGTTCTCTTTTAATGACCTCGACCTACAAAGTTTGTAGCTTGTAATGATGTTCTTGTTTGACTGGACGTAACATTGTAATACTAAAGTTGAAGACTGCACTGAAAAATCGATTGAAATTAAATCACATTTTCCTCCTTGTTTTTTTTTTTTTTTTCCTTATCAGAACCTTGTTTTACTCACCAAGCTTTGTGATCCTTGTCAGGATCTACAGTGCTGTGAAACAAGTTTTTTCTTCTTACATATTTCCTCTGTTTTTATGTTTTTCTTACATGAAAAATGTTTCACATCAAAGACAGCCCGAGTAAATACAGCATACAGTAAACAAAATACAATTTCATTTATTAAGAGAAAATGAAACCAAAATTACTCCAAGAGCACATTAGCAACTCATCCAGAAGATCACAAAGATCCTAAAACATTTTAAGCACACCAGGCCTCATTTTTCTTAGTTCATGATTAAAGTACAAGCAAACAAGAGAAAATATACGCCTATGGATAAACCATATGTATAATTTGTTTTTATATCAGACCCACTGATTCTGATCATTTCGTTTGTATGGGCTGTAGAACACGTGTGGCCATAGGCAAGGATGATTATCTGATTTATTATCAGTGAGGAGCTAAGGTGTTAGTAGGCCTGTCACGATAACAAATTTTGCTGAGCGATTAATTGTCTCAAAAATGATTGCGATAGACGATAATATTGTCCGAAAACCTTTTTACACTGATTTAATGGAAATAGCATAATAATGCATGCAATTTCCTGCCAAACATAGATACATTTTATTTTCAAAAGGACACTTAACACTGGAACTGATAAACAAAATAACCAAAAACAAAAATAAAATGGATTCTCAGTCTCTGTTAACAAAAATGTACTTGAATAAAAACTAAACAACATAAAGCCAAAGTGGAAATAAATACTGCATTCAACCAAAAGAGTGCAGATTATGAAGTCTATATACCATATTGCCCCTTCATTAATCATTAAATAAAGATGTGTACATCCCACTACCTGATGCAATAGTTCACACTACATGGTTTTTTGGTCCTATTTTTCCCCTTACGACAGTCTTAGAACGTTAATCGTTCTAAGTTTGCTGCTTGTGATTTTGCAACCGATCATCCTGTAGTGTGTGGTGTGTTACGGTAGTTTGTTAAATTGTGACAATGACGGCAATTTTCTTCATTGTATTGCTCCCCCTGGGATGCAATCAAAGCCTTTGAAAGAAGTGTATTGGACAAACCTCACATTTCGACATCTACATCTCATCTAATACATGGGGTTATATAAGTGATTTTTGAATTTCATAAAATGGTACTGAAATGAAAGGTACAGCAGGGCAGGTGTGTTTAGTACCATTCATGCACAGGGCAAATCAAAGTGCTAAAGTGAAGCACTTTGATTTGCCCTGAAAAGAACACACAGTTCAAATAGAAAAACTAAACCATCACCAACATGAAACAATCACAATACCACTGAAAAAGTTTCAAGTCCCAACATGTGCTAAAGCAACCTTTGACCTTTATGTGTAAGCTCTGGTCAACAGTAATGTTTTCAGACCTGATTTAAAAGAGCCAACAGTTTCTGTACATCTCAGGTTTTCAGGTTCCAGTCCTGAGCAGCATACAAATTAAATGCTATCTTCGCTTAGTCGCTTCCCCAATGTCAAGTCTCATTCTAGCCGGTTAATGTCTAGTTCAGGTTCAAGCCAAGTGGGAGTGTCTCCATTGGCAGTGTGTTCTTCACTCTAGTGGGAATGAATATAGGCAGGAACATTGGAACGTGAGCAGTCAACAGTGCAGTGGCATTCTGCAGTGAAGAACCTCAATGATGTGACTCTGATGGACTCAAATAAACCAAGATGTTTCTCTTTGCTTTTAAAGGCAAACAGCCAATAGTGTCAAGAAGTTAAAATTAAAACCTAAAATAATTACGTTACACCTCATCCTCCATCTGTCTGTTATCCTGGCTGTCTCAAATAAACCCAATGTATTTCATTTTGTGTTATAGAAATTCAACGCTCACCCAAACATAATGAAAGCAATTCAGATTATCTTTGCCCAAGGCCATTCAGCACCTTATAGATTATAAATGAAGGGTTGAAAATATATCATTGTGCAAACAGGGAGCCAGTGAAGTGATTTAACTACTTGTGTGATAGGATTTTCTTGATGACACAATATGGATTCTTTGTTCAGCTTGTTGATGTTGTTTAAACTGAACGAAAATAAAATTCATCCATCCATTATCCAACACGCTTATCCCATGTGGGGTCATGAGGAGTTCTGGTGCCTATCTCCAGCGGTCAATGGGCGAGAGGCGGAGTACACTCTGGACAGTTCGCCAGTTCATCACAGTGGAAATAAAATTCAACTGAGTATAGATCTGAAATATGACTCATCTCTGTACCTGCCCCTGTAGATAATGAACCACTCAGATTCAAAAATTCTATTTTGATCCCAAATGGAAATTGCATAGGCAGGAAAGAACTCCTGTAGTGGTCTGTATTAAATGTTATTTTTATTCAATTTGTAATTAAACTGTAACACTCTCTTTTGTAAAAACAATGTGTACATTTAAGATTACTAATATATCTATATCTATATATATATATCTACCTATATACATATAGATATAGATATATTTCCCTTCTTATATATCTATGTTTTAAATGTTTTTGGAGAGCAGATTGAAACTGAATTCAGATTCCTTGTTTGTGCGCACAAAACCTGGTGTATGAAGCTGATTTGGATTCTGAAAAGAAGGTGAGGTTTTATTGCATTTTGGTCTTAGAATAAGACTTAATCCTCTTGATAGTAGATATCAAACACACTGCTACCAGAGGTGAAGAATAAGAAAAAAAATAGTTTACTACTAGCTTGTGAACAAGTAACTTCTCTCCCTGCAGAGAATCAAGGATGTGTGGCATTGATTTTAACAACTTTCATGTGCTTGCAACGTCCAGTTTGCAGCTGTGCCCTGGAGGTAAATGCATGTGTCAGACTAACACTCGGTTATCAACAGAAAGTCAATCTTAAGAGACTCGAATTTGTTTCAAAGGGACGGCTTTTGAGCCATCTTGATAGGACATATTTACACTGCATTTTAGTTTGGTTGTCCAAACTGACTTTAAAACACTGTTTTGTTTTGGGTCCATGTAGACCGGGTGAATTGACCTTGGGTGGAGTTTACAATCCATAAACGAATGCCGAGCAGCCTATTTCATTCCATTTCACCCTTTGAATTAACAGTTTAAGTCAATCTTTCTAAGATGACACATATTTTATTAGTAATTGACCTCTAACTAGCAGCTCTACTGTGACGTATTTAATTAAACATTGCATAACTGCCTCATAGACTTTGAAGAAAAGGCAGTAGCTCCGACACTGCATTCTGACTAAAACATGCCAACACTTCAATTTTGAGTAAATTTCCAACCTTGTTGGTCAGCTGCAGGAGGTCTTTTGTAAAAAAAAAAAAAAGCTAGTTCTCGCATAATTAGTTTGGAGTGTGAATCACCACTTTCGTTGCGGAATCGGGTGAGGAGAAGAGGCTGCTTTGAAAGGAAAGTGTTAAAGTTAATCAGACTCCCAATTTCTCTTAGACTAATTCGCGGGAGCATTGTTTACTAATGCTCCCGCTCTTTCTTTCTATCTTCTGATCTGTATGCATGGAAGGGCTGCAGGCCACCAGGGACACCGGGAGGCACATTGCCGCGTGTGGAACAGCAGCTCTCACGATTACGATGACAGCTTTTTGGGTCTCACGAGAAGCATGAACAAGTTAATTTCTTTACCTTAATGTCAGTTTGACAGACTGTTAAGATATTGGATAGGCACAGAAAGAAACAACAGTGCTCTGACGGCACCGGATGCCTCCATTGGAGAGAGACACAAATAATGTGCTGTGTTGTTCTCGTCTGGTGTCAAGTGTTTGTGCAAGTGTGAAGATACGGACAGGCTTGTATTTGCAAGCTACTGGCTATCTTCTGTTGATCGGGCTCCTTCCACTTACCATTTATTTTACATAAAAGGCATTTCAGTATAAAGACAATGTGCAGCACCACACGAGACAACCAAAAAAAAGAAGAAAAAAATGCCATCTGAATAAAAGGGCTTTTGAGACAGTTTATTGATCGATTGTGTGGATCCACTCTAACATTTTCAGCTCAGCAGAAGCAGCGGTTAAGGTAGCAAGACACATACTCTGCACTTTCCATGTCAGCTGTTTTCTTTTCACTTCGACATTTCAAGGTTTATGCACAATACCTCAGTGTCACAATGACAACATCAAAAGACATTTCCTGAAATGCAAAAGTCAGAGCTTGTTGAATGACCAGCCTGCCTAAACCCATTCATCAAGCCTGTTGTTCGGTGTATTTAAAAGTTGTTGTGTAATTATGATGATGTTTTGTGCTAGAGAAAATGGTCAAAGATAAGACTTAATTAAAATGATATCTGGCTGGGATGCAGCCCAAGTCCTGACGATGCTCACATCTTAATGGTTTTTAAATTAAACCCCTTCCTGACCTCAGCAAAATCCTGATAAGTGGTCTTAATTAGAGTCAATGGGTAGAAGGAGGAGGTGAGCTGAGGTTCCCGTTTGCAAACCTCCCCTCTGTCACAGAAAATAAGATCTGATGACGTTTTTACGACACCGTGTAAAGGCCATTGTCTGAGTTGATAGAATTGCCTGGTTTTTTTGGGGGGGGGTTTAATTCAAACTCGTCTTGATGTTGGCTGGTGCTATTCTTTTGACAATCGTACTAATAAAAGTGTGATTGTTTTGTCAAAGTGTGAAAAAAGCACACAAAATAGTGTACCTGATACCCCATTAATAAAGTGGAAATCCACCAAGGGTAGTTTTCCTCTTGTACACTGCTGATAAAAAGGGATGGGTAGCAGTGGTACTGTTGCCTTGCAGCATGTGCTGGGTTTGAATCGTGCACCTGTACTGACTTGTGTTGAAATGGCAACCTCACATATCTCCCAGTGTTAAATGGACTAAACTTATACTGCACTTTTCCGGTCATTTTGTTGTAGTCTGGTATCAAAAAGCAAAATGTCCAAAAACTTACATTTCTTCTCACAAATACGTGAATACTGCAACATAAACTTGTCCAACTTAGCTTAATTGCATTGTTTTTGCACACAGGAATTCAGACAACAGATAAACTGAAAGGAAAGCACAACAACACACCATGCCATCAAGACAACCAAAGTAAAACGTACAAATAATGGGAAATAAATAACATTGAAGCATGTTTGCTTTCAATAAAAAACCTTAAGCAGTAAAAAAAACGTCTTATTTTGTGTTAAATCTTATTTCTTAGGCTCGGAGTAATTTTTTAATAATTCAATGGGTTACCAAACAAATAGATTGTTTAACGCTATGAAGGATCTAACAGTAGATCCTATGAAGGATCTACTGTTTAGTGTATTGAAATTTTAAAATTCCATAGACAATGGGCCATGTTTAAAGTGAATTTTATATTTTTCTCCCGAAATGTCTCCTGTCAGTTATATCCAAGATTTTTGTTATGAAAAAGTAGCATAAATGTTTCATATGAAAACTATAAAACAATCCATCCATCCATCAATCCATTTTCTAACACCCTTGTCCCTAGGGGAGTCAGGAGGGGTGCTAGTTTCTATCTCCAGCTAACGTTAAAGGTGAGAGGCGGGGTTCACCCTGAACAGGTCGCCAGTCTGTCGCAGTACAAAACAATCCTTTTTGTAAAATAAAAATAATAAAAAAGTAAATATTCAAATATGACCCTAAATTTCTCACTTTCAGTGTAACAACAAACAACAGCTGGGGAAGAATTTACAGAAATGGCAGGAGAACATGAGCTTGTTCCTCTCTGTGAAAACATCCTCTGACCAAAAAAACTGGCTCAGCACATGTTCACTTTGGAGCTCCAATTAATCATGGGTAGATAAAACTTACCAACAGAACAGCCTTCCTGCTTCATAAACGAAGCTCTTTGCTTTTTCAGGTCATACTTATTGATGAACAGTGCCTTGCTGCCGTCAGGTCTATATCAGACTGCTGCCGGTCTGAGGGAGAGCTGACCTTCAGCTGAGTGGGTCACAGACAAGACAGGCTGTGTTTTGCTTCTTTTTTGTTCGTGTGAAGATTCACTTGCATAACATTTTGATCTTTCGAGAATTGCACAAATTACCAACTTCTCTGTCTGATTCCATGCTTTTCTATGTCAAAACCTAGGATTTAATCGTCATTTGGTGCCTGATTTTGATGTTCAGTCCTCTTCTGAAGAGAATTCATTCTGTAAATCAGCAGAATGTACGTTTTATCAAAAACATATGCATTGTAGGTATTTCTTAAAACTTTCATTATGGAGTGCCAGTATGAGATGAGCCAGGAAGTCTTTGAAAAGATCAAGCTGATCTGCGTTTTCTCTCTGGTCCTGATGTCATCTGCTCTGATTGGTTGTTTCTGACAACCAATCAGAACCAGAAGGAGGCTCTTAGTGCTGTCAATATTGCTTTGTGTATGTGATGCAGTTGTGCTATTAGCAGAAAAAGCAACGTGCAGTTGCAAGAAAACCGTTTATCTGAAGTCATCGGTAGCAATGTTAGGTAGCCTGTGCTGTAGCGTAGCAAAGATCAAGCGGAAAGGTGTTAGCAGCAGGTACAGCGTTAAGATCCTCCTCCTGGTTCTGATAGGTTCTTTCTACTTGAGCCGTGTATTTCTGCAGACTGCAGAAGGAACCGGATTTTTCACAGATTACCTGTCTTATGTTATGCTGACATAACATAGTGAACATATTGTGAAATATTTAAAAAGAACCATAGTTACATACTGTAGCTTTAAGTTAGGTTAGCTTAGTTGGATGACCATTTCTCGGTAATTTTGCAGGTGTGCCACACTAAAAGTTTGGCATATTATTTTACAACCTAACCTTCTTAAAACATCTCCACAACCCTCTTCCCGACCCGTTCGCTGTGTCCCTGCTGCTTTTTGCTCATTAATGTTCTCTAAGAAGCATTTGAGAGCTTTATTTGTGCTGTGGATTCCTTTTTTCTAATTCTTCTAAGTCATTGGAAATATATATATATATATATATATATATATATATATATATATATATATATATATATATATATATATATATATATATATATATATATATATATGTTTTTGAAACCCCTCAGGTCCTCTGCTCTGCTGCACAGTGGGTCATGTAAATCCAATGACCTTGCCAAAGTTCCAGCGTGAGAAACCGTGCCAAGCATGCAGAAATGATGAATTAGAACAGCATCGTTTTTTTTTTTGTTCTGCTCGCATGAATCATTCTTGATGCATCACACAAACGTGGCTATTTGTCGAGTGAAAAAAAAAAGGCTTCACTGTGTGCACTAACTTTGCTCCCACAGAGGAGGTGTATGTATTGGTTTTAAAATGAATAAGAGCAGTGCGCTCAAATCAACATCTTTATGAATGGTTGCAACATTTCTAGTTGTTATTCATTTCATTTCAGTATAATTTCCTGCAGCACCACATCAACACCAAGACAATGGGGAGCTTGTCAGATAATCCGTGCTAATCTTTATTCACATCATGCAAGAATGACCGGCGCTAACAATGAACAGGCCTCTGACCAAAGCAAACTAATACTCAAGAAAAATATTGCCGGACTGAATCTAGACAGCTCATTCAGTGGGTTCAGTCAGCTGTTAAAAGCTCAACTTTCTTTGGCACACTAAGAGCAAAATTATGGATCAAATTTATGAGAGGCTGATGCAGGAAAGCTCAATGTGCAGTAAAGTGTTATGAGATATAATACAACATAATGATATTTACTGTGTTGTCTTTACTGTTATCCAGAAACATTTGAATGATTTTATTCATGATTGGGGCGAATCATTTCTGACAAAACTGCTTTTAAACCGAGAGAAGAGCTCGGCTCACTGAGGCGACATTAAACAGTGTTGTGTTTTTGTTTAAATGGCTGCTGTAAAGTGAAAGTACAGAACTGTTATTGATAAAATGCATGCCTATCTCCCTGACTTGAGCTTTGAGCTGTATAAAAAAAGGGCACGTACCTCAACCCCCAAAATGAAAGCACAGTCAGAGTGCTGTTCTCAGATCTCCGCTTGCAGGTGGAGTATATTTTTTGGAGTTGCCTATAATGTGCCTTTAGGAGATTTAAGGCAGACTTTAATGAGTAAATGCATTTTACTCATTTTACATTATTAAGCAATGCAAATATTTTTACAGATTAAGCAACCCCAAAATTTAGAGACCTGATAAAGCCAACAAAAACCCACCTTCAAACTAAAGTAACTTTGCACTTTATAGTGGTGCAAGGAGCACACCCACAGCTTCTCATATTTGGTATCACTGCTTTTGTATATTGGACCTTCAAGCCGTGATTTTTATCCACACATGGCCGTTCATGGTAGCCTGCAGCTCTGGAATGTGTAGGTCGCTCTTAACATGAAAGTTTTAGCTTGGGTGTGAAAAAGTGTTTCCTCCTTCCTACTTTCTTATTTTATTGAATGTTTGTCACACTTCAGAGTTCCAGAACATAAAGCCAATTTAAATAGTCAAAGACACAAGTAACAAGAAAAAGCTAATTGTTGTCAGTTATTCTAACTCTGCAGAGATGAGTGGTTTTCCAGCATGAAGAGCCTTTTTGACGTGATCCCACAGCATCTCGATAGGATTCAGGTCAGGACTTTGGCTAGGACTTTATAAAGATAATTTTACTTTTCTTCAGCCATTCAGAGGTAGACTTGTTGATGTGTTCTGGATCATTGTCCTGTTGCAGAAACCAAGTTCTTTTCAGCTTGAGGTCCTGAACAGATGGCCAAGCATTCTCCTTCAGGATGTTTTGGTAGAGAGCAGAATTCATGGTTCCATTCATCATAAGATGTCTTCCAGGTCCTGACGGAGAAAAACAGCCCCAGACCATCATGCTACCACCACGTTCTGAGACACTAAAGTGTGACAAATAATGTTACTTTAAAAACAGCTATCGTTTCTTTCCTCATTTACTGGTCACTCTATTGCCACCATTTGAAGCCATATATTAGTTTTGGATGTATTTGTGGAAAATCAGAAAGACTGTTGACCATTGTTTTCTCTGACCTTACAGTTTGCCTGTTGTGTCAGATGATTATACTGTGACACACAAAACATCTCAAATGCATAAAAGAGCAGATAGCACCTCAACTGAGTTCTCGCAAGACTTCAACCCACTTTCCTCACAGCAGCCCAGAGTCCAACTTTTTGTGCTCAGGCTTTAAAAACATCACTTTGCAAACAGATTTGAACGTTCCAGTTATAAATTATTAAATAAATCAATATGACAGCAGCACAAAAAGGCACACAGGACAAATGAGCTCAGGGGTCCCTTAAGGATATGTGTTCAGTCCCTTGTTATTTAATCTGCAGACACTTTGTTGTATTGCCAGATTCAGGACAAAAAAGCTCATTAAGTTTGCAACAACTGGTACAAACGTCCTGACGTAGAGGTGGAAGCATTGGTGGGAAGGTATGGAGAACAAATCGAAAAGTGTTGATGGACCTTAAAAAAGCAACAACAACAAAAACAAAAAAAAAAACAACAGAACATCAATCCCCTATGGAGGGAACCAGTCACACATTATTTGGGTTGGTTCTGGATGACTGGGGATTTCTCCTGGATACCCAGCCTGACACACTTGGCCAGGAAAGCTCTTCCTCAGGAGACTGGAGCATATGAGAGCTCCACCCTTCATCCCTTTCTTCTGCCCAGGGACTATTGAGAGCTTTCTGACCTGCTCCATCATATCTTGACATGCCGTCTGCACAGTATCTGCCAGGAATATTTAGCAACTTAAAGGGTGAGGGGTTGAGACAGTCTGCCAGATCTTGCTATTTTCCCTAACAGCCATTTTCAAGTAGATATGCAAGAAAAAAAAAAAAAAAGTTGTCAGTATTGTGAGAGATCTGTTCCACCCCTTCCATGTGTTATTTCTTCTCCTGCCATCTGGAAGAATGTATCAATTTATGAATTGAGATGAATCATAATGTGCAGCAGCTTCACTCCCCTGGCAATGAGGCTCCTAAATTCCCATTAACATGGATTTGGATGAGGGGGAAGAAACATAGTTCAGTTACATGTCAAATTTATCGTAAAATTATGCATACTTGATCCATAATTATTTTCTTAACCACAGCGGAATGATTCAGATTTCCTTCTTTCTCAGGATCCCGATTTGTCTTCGCTTTAAATTTGGAAGAACTGCAATGTTCTGGGCATGACGGGAATCACAGGATTTCAACTTTGATCTCAGGTAACGGCATCCCACCTCTGTCTTCATTTATCAGACAGCTTAAAGCAGTTGCCTTTCCTCAAGTCACTGCGTGCCACACAAATGACTCTGTCTGTTTGCAGGTTTTAAAAACCTGAAGCTTCTTTGCTGTCAAGCAGGTGTCTCCCCATCTGATGTGATCACAGGGCCTTCCATGTTTCTCCCTGCTAATGCTGCACAAAGTGTTGCAAAGTCAGTCAATGAAAGCACAACAAGGGGACATGAATAATTTAGGAAGCTGGTTTAAGATGCAGCTCTGAAATGATCTGAATGCTCTGACATGCTGTGATATCAATAGGTGTAATATTCTCTGTGCTCCCAGCAGGCATGCGTTTGGCAAATATGCTGATACGGCATCAGGCACTGTCCTGCTGACCTCTACATGACATTCCTGCTGGTGTGTGGGCGTGTGTCTGTGTGTGTGTGTGTACTTGCTTAGCTGCTATTATGAGGACTTACTCTAGACAAACAACCAACATTTGTAGTTTTGAGGACATTTTATTGTGTACACGTAATATAAAAATATGTTTTTTGGATTAGGAAATAAGTTTAGCACTAAGCTGTGAATTGAGTTTAGCTTAGGTACTGTATATACTCGAGGTGGTTAGGTTTGGAGAATAAAGGAAAGTGTCAGGATAATGGATGGAATTTTTCTGAAAGCAAGATTTCACGTCTTTTGTTCTCAAAACTTGTAATAATTGCACTCTAAACTTCTCCTTGCGCTCACACATTGCCTCTGCTCGAAGCAAATCTTCGCTTGCAAAACTCTGCTCGCTTGGTGGAATTTTCCAGTTGTAATCCAAGAGCACAAATTTTCAGTCTGAAAACAGGATTTTGTGTCTTTTGTTCTCAAAATGTAATACTTTTGCTTACATTTTCATAGTGAAAGCAGGACTTAAAGTCTTTCTTCTCAAAACTTGCAACGCTCACACTTAGTCTCCGCTCGGACTTTCTGCTCGCTTACGAAACATGGAACCGACTTTTGGCACAGTCGCCAGGCAACCTCTCAGCCAATAGAATGAAAGTGTTGTACTAGTTCACAGGTGTCAAAGTCCAGTCCTCAAGGGCCGGTATCCTACTGTTTTTAGATGTGCTACAGGTGCAAAACTTTGGAATGAAATGGCTTAATTACATGCTCCTTGTGTAGAGCAGTTCTCCACACCCTAATGACCAACAGCTGAATCACCTCCCAGGTGCAATCAGGATTCAGAGTCCTGCTAATGACCTCATTAAAGTTGTGTTGAAGTAGAGCCCTCTAGAAGAGTTTTCAGACTGTTCTAGTGTCTTAGGACTATCAGGGGGCACTCCTGGTCCCGCAGCCTGCAACTCGTTGTAGCAACCTGCGCCAGCCACTTGATGTAGGAAGAAACAACGACCTCAGCTTTCTGCTCTATTAGTACACTAAACATCCGCCAGCAGTGTGCTGCTGATTACTAACAGCTTTCTGATCGTAGGCAGGAGTTTGTTCACCCAACCAACTCTCAGCGAAGATTTTCCTCGAGCAGAGACTAAGTCTGAGCGTGAGGAGAAGATTTGAGTACAATCATTACAAGTTTTGAGAAGAAAGATATAAAGTCCTGCTTTCGAAATGAACATGTAAGCAAAAGTATTAAAGGAACTTTAATACATGAAATCCTGCTTTCAGACTGAAAATGTGTGCTCTTGGATTACGGCAGGAAAATTCCTCCCTACAGGACAGGCTATAGAAATTACTGGAAGTAAATGCAACTCTTTAAGACAGGCGTGTGTGGATTGCGAATGTGTAACCACAGAAACCACAGGGATAGGGAACATTTTAGTACAGGTCTAAACAGAGAGTTAATTTTGTCAAAGTTGTTTCCTTTTTATCTAATTTGTCAATACCTGTCAAATTTTGACTAACACGACTAGAGACATATAATGGACGTAAAGGTTGTTTGAAGGTCAAACTCAAGTCATCCTGCATTATCCACATCCAGGGTTTGTTTTTGAAAAGCCTTGAAAGTATGAAAGCCATCAACAGGGAATCAGTGCGCCTTAGTGGCTGTTTTTGAAGCCTTGTAGCCAATCTCGCCTCACAGAGTACAAAATAAGAGAATCAATTCAATCTCCTAAATGCTTTCTTTTTACATCCTAAATGTTGCTGCAGCATTGCTTAAAGTTGGTAGTTGTTCACATAGAAGTGCTTCATCTAGCAGAGAGCAAATCTAGGACGGATGTTTCAATGAATGGCTAAGTAAACGCTTTGAGAGACTGATTTAACAATTACTTTTGGGGAAAAGTCTAATAGGTTTTTGTGAAAAATGAGAATCAAGAAATTAGTTGACTGAAGAGCTAAATTAAGTTAATTAAGTTTATGCTTTGAACAAAGACTTTCGCAACAAATTTTTATTACTCTTTTTTTTAACAAATGGAAATTTGACTATCAGTGTTAGTTTTAGCAACATTAAACTTAATTTTATGCATGTCTGAATAGCACTTTAGCACAGTTTACATGGTGATAATAACAGTTGAAATGAGAAGATCAGATTGGAGTGGTGATCATTTGGGCACAGACTGCCATCCCAGAAATGGGCTGTGCTCAATTCAAGGCATAGAGATCAAGCTAAGCAATTTCCATTCCAGTATCAGTCAAATGGAACTGATACCTCTCAGAGGTTTTTCTGTTCCCTATCTTGCTGTGTGTCCTGGAGTTTGGAAAAACATGCCAGTCTAAACACGAGGAAACCAATGCGAATTTCTCGCACACGCTGACATGTCTCGGAGGTATGTTTGTAACTTGGCTTGCTCCGATCCAATTCCGAATAATACAAGTGCACGCTCCAAAATTAGAACATGATGAACCGATCATTTTAGATGAATATTATACGTTTACTTATGACACACACAGACTGAAGTCTTGAAGCTTTTATGATTTTCTGCTAATGAAAACACATTATGTAAGGTCACATATGAAGAATGAAAGACATTTTGATATAGTAATGTAAAACGTTTGTTTAATACCTGCTTAGAGATTAGAGATCACAAGTTACATTTAATCTCACAACCTAGCTTCATCAGAACACTAATTTGTACCTGCATACAGAGATCAGTGTGGTGTAATTCACAGTGTCCTGCAATGGCACGACTGGGTACAGAACTTTTCCACAGCATCATTGTATTGTTTGTTGTTTTATTTGTTTGTTCCCCCGCCCCCGATAAAAACAACAGCAGGAGGGATACAAGGCGCAGACATACAGATGTATTTCTGAAGAATGGCAGAAAATGTTAAAGTGGTGAGATAATACAATTCTGACAGTGGATTATTGAGTTTTTCAACAAGCATTCAGTGCAAAATTATATTAATATTTAACTTCTCTTATATTGGGTTACCACTCTTCAAAGAAGTTGTACAAGAAACTATTACCACCGGCAAAACATATTACAAAGTATGAGTTTGGTGATTACATGCATGTGAGAGTTGTCTGACACTCCTCATAATAAACACACTTTTACCATATTTCCCTGAAACACTAAGATCTAAAAAGTTTAATTGCTACAGTAGAGCTGTTGAGTATAATTTGTTGTCAGGTTGGCATCGGCAGACAGACTGCTGTCATGTCAGTCTCACCCTTGACACAAACGTTACAAAAATTAAAGGCATTGAACAGCATCAGAGCGCCTGTGCTCCCTGAAATGACTCAACTACAACTTCAACATCTCAGAATAACCACTGAGGGGGAAGCGGAGGAGCTATGAGGGCTGGAGTCAACTGCGGAAACCCAGGAGACACAAACGAGGCAGAGTGGCGACCCCCAGAAGGGCGACCCCCGGAGGCAAAAACAACAAAATACATAAAAATAACTGAATAGGATCAAATTCACAAATTCTCAATATAAAATGAATAAGAAATAATAATTTAACAAAAAGCACATTTGTAACTCTGTTACATTAGAATGTCATTCCACGCATGCTTTGCATATTCCTGTTAATATGTACCGCAATTTCCAGATAGACTGGTGTCGAACTTGTGAGTCTAGCACATAAAATTTTTTGTTAACATCACTTTCTGAATTTAGTCTATAAAAAACATCAAAACTGTCTGCCCGTCTTTCATTCTGTATCACTCATATGTCTGTAGATATGTGTGCATGAGAAGACTAAGATAAAGCACTGAGATTCCTATAAACAGCTTCTACTTTGAGTGAGAATGACGGGACACCTGATAGTTTAATAAGTTTCAAAGATATATCTGTGCACACCAGACAACAGGGTAAGGCGATGTTAAAAGTACCACGCTAATCCATTTGTAGGGAGTTTGTGACTACTTTTCAATTGCCCATTATCATATGTTTGGACTGATAAGGATTTATTTAAAAGCCCTGCTTAAGTTCTGCTGCAACCGCTTCCTTCGCCAGCCAAGTGTCCAAGGCATTTGGCTGTGGATCTGATTTTGGAAAGTGTGTCATTTTAAATGAGAGCCGGAGTATCCCTCGATCTGTCCATGCAACTCTTGATCAGAACATTTAAATTTCATATTTAACAGGTTTCTTTGGCTTCCTTCTTTCACTAGCATAATATTGAAAAACAAACAATACAAATATATAAACAATACCACATAGAAATATGTCTATGTGGTATTGCTATAGGCTCGGTCTGCTCGACCACATTCTTTCTTTTCCCCACCATCTCCCGGACTGTTCTCCATCTAAGCATTATCTTCAATTATTGCTGCCATCAACTTTATGTTCTCTTCAATTTTTCTCACATTATTTTGTGTTGACACAAAAGAGACGTACAGAAACTACTTCCTGGCTTAAATCAGCTCTGAAAACGATCCTATTTACAGCAGTCATACCACACACTCAGTATTTGTGCTCAGGGCACCATATGGATAACAACTGCCCTGGATGAACCTCTTGTAGCATCCAGGGTGATTCCAGATTGAAATAGGTTACTACTCCTAGCAAACTTGAATGTCTGCCCTAAAGCGTGAATTGTTTTCTACACTGCAACCTGCCTGCCCACTCTGAGTCTGGCTCACTCATGCAGCCAGATTTCTCCCCTCCACCTTCAACAATAAATCTTCCCTCAACTGTCACTCCTGCGTCCTGGGGCCAGGTGGATTAAAGATGTGTAGGCACAAAGCACATTTATATGCCTGTTTTTGCACTCAAGGAAAATGTGAGAATGGCTTCTTGCATTCTTGAGTATCAGCACACACACACACACACACACACACACAAACGCACACGCCCACATACAAAGTATTTCTGTCTGTCTTCACAATGACTTTGCACGGACTTCAATTTGTTCATCATTCATTTCTATAGCCTGACCCTTACCGAAAACCAGCATTTCTTCTTATGAGGCCCCATAAGGAACAATCAGCTCCCACAATATAGTTTGTCTTTGCTTACAATGTATTAAATACATGAATGGAAATGTTCCTTAGAGTTGACTTGTGGTGCAGGCTGACCTGTTTTTTCTAACCACTCTCCAACAAACATTTACAAGCAAGCACATGTATAGAAGGAAGAATGTTGCCGAGTAGCCAGACATGAGAAATGGTAAATGGTATGTATTTCTTTAGCTTTTTATCAACTACACAGATCTCAAACCACTAAATGCTACATTTAGTCATTCACGCATTCACACACACCCCTTCATAAGCTACCTTGGGGCACACTGACAGAGGAAAGGCTGAACCTGCACCTGCTCCTTAAGCCCTCTGACCACCACCAGCAGGCAAGGCGGGTAAAGTTATTTGCCCAAAGACACTACGACAGAAGCGAAGGGAGCAGGAATTGAACCCACCGACAAACTCCTGCCACCATGTCCACCATCGTCTGGATCTGTGTGGATTTGCCTCTCTTGTAACTTTTCTTTCGTTCTTAATTTTTGAACAGAAAACCAGACCAGACATCATCTGGCAAGAGTGAAGATTGACAATGGAGACACTCTGTAAGCGCTTAACTCAATCCAAGTTTCTATCAATCTGCTGACTTCCCTAAAGCATGGTACTATGACCTCCATGTATTACCTTTGGATTTGTATGGGATGTGCAATAATTTGTTGCATGTGGGCCAAATGTTCATTGTTGGTCTCTGCCGATATTCTTCTATATGCTAATGTGTAACAGTTTGTAACATTAGCTTGTTACAAATTGCAAACAGCATTTCTTATGACATTTTTTTAACAGTGGCCTTTGTCCTGCCAACATTACAAAAGACAAGTTTTTATGGAATGCATGTTAACAGATTGTTCCATCTGAGCTGTGGATCCTACAAGGTCTTTCAGAGTAACCATGTGCCTCTTGACTGCTTCTCTTCTTATTGCTCTGCTTGCCCTGACTGGTTTACAGATGTGCAGGGTTAGACCCACCTTCAGGTGATGGATTAAATAGTGCTGTGAGATGTCCAAAGCCTGAGGTATTGTTCTATAACCTAACCCTGCATTAAGCTTCTCAATAACTTTATGTCTTGCCTGCCTGCTGGGCTGTTTGTTCACTAATGTTTTCTAACAAACATCTGGACCTTCACACAGCAGCTGGATTTATGTGGCAATTAAAGGAGACACAAGTGAACTCTACTGATGGGGTCAATTTAGAAGGCAGTTGGTAGCTCTAGATTGTGTTTATGGTTGTCTGAGTAAAGTTAAAACTGCATCTTCTCAGTTACACACTTGTGTTTATCTTGTGAAATCCCAAGACCATGCTTTGAAGTTTGGCGTTTTAATGCAACAAAATATTCAATTGGTTTTCATATGTCTGCAAGGCAAGATAGCTGTAGTGCGCTGTAACTCCGCTCACGTCTAGCCACAAGAAATGTTTCTTGTGACCTGCAAAACTCATTAGAATGACAGAGAAACAGTATTTATGATTGAAACACATAACCAGAAGGCTGAAGCTTCCTCATAGCAACCTGTTTGTCATACAGAGAACCATGCAAGAACCAAGTCAAGTAGTTTATATTCATCATGTGAAGTTACACCTGGAAAGTTATGTGCATGTATCGCTTATAATGTGCAGGTTCTGACCTTCTTTACATTATCCCAGGGGGATTTTAATGTGTAAAGACTCAGTGTAAATGTTCTGTGGTGTGTTACTGTATGCTATAAGGCGGACGCAAAACAAACATCTGCTACTGCAGCATTCAGAATGCATGTTCAGCCCATAAGAAATTGCCTCTCATTACATCTCCAAGAAGTAACAAGAGGGTATAATTAGGAAAACCCAGAGAGAATTGACTGATATGTGCATTTGATGTCTTTGACAGAAGTTCTTACAGAACATTTCAGTACCTTTGACTTTCTGTATTTTGGTCTATTGAAGGAAAATAAGTGTTTCTTTTGAGGTTATTTTGAGACTTACAAGTAATTCTCATTTTCAGGAGATTTTCATCATGAGAGACTAGTCAAATTAAAATAATTATCACTGACTTGACTTTCCATTGGAAAACTCTAAATTTAATATTTTGTTTGCAGTTATTTATCAGTTTGTTTTCTATGCATTCCTAATTACACCCAGGATTACGGTTTGCTGATGCAAGATGTTCAGCGGTCAATGGAGATAGACCTTAAAGTGTTTTTAAATGGTTTTTGTTTATCTCACCTCATTTTATAACTTATAAGGATCAATACATTTTTTTTTCCCTCCCAAATATCTGTATACATGACACATCAGCATCTTGGACAATAACCGTTTAACTTTGAAACGCATCTCATCATATGTTTTAGTACAAACGACACAAATTTCAAAACGGCATTGCCTTCAGAGTTAACTTCATGACGCTTTTAGAGTTTGAGTTTTTCGTCGATGATCTCGGAAGGCGTTAATCCTGCACAGTTTATTATTTAGGTCACTGTGGGTGCTAATACTGCACATGAACGCCTCCTGAGCAGGCACAGACGGAGCTCAAAGACTGCAGCTGCTGCTCTGCTGACTCGCTGCTCAAGCAATGCCCTTTATTTATATATGGCTTTGGTCACAAGCACAAAGACACACACCCAATTCACACATTCACACACACATGCTGTATTGACATTTCCAAGACAACAGACATGGTAACATAAGCCATTTTTTTTCTGTGTCTGCCTGTCCCACACATTTCTCTGTCACCAGAACTGTGTTGTATTTTTATCCCTCCTATCAAACATATAACTGCTGAGCTCAATATTTACAAATGATCCCTCAGAACAATCAGTGAGAATTTAGATTGTTCTCAAATGCTTACATCAACAGATTTGTACACTTGGGGTGCTTTTTCAACAGGGGGATTTTCTAATGGGTCTAAGATTAACATTTGAAAACGGCTATTCAGACAAATCAGATGTTGTTGGTTTTTTTTTTCCTATTTTTGGCCACCCAATTTTGATGCAAGAGACACACAGACTTGGAGAACAACATTACCACTGGCAAAAGAAGAAAAATTAGGTTTCATTACAGTCATTTTATTATCTAGGTGAAAACTCAAGAGACCTATGAGAACAATATTTCACATAAAAGAATCTACATGTATATATTCCAAATATAGAAAAACACACTAGCTTTTTATTTAGTCCTGGAAAATCCCTTTTGGCTTGAATTAAATGAAAGGGGTAATTAGATTAATATTGTTCATTCTTAGTCTAAGCTTCTTTCAAACACCTCATGTTTACAAGTATTATCTTGTACAATTACAGAGCTTTCTAAAATGGTTAGCTCTGTTACAGTCATCACCTGTTTTCACCTTTATTGTCACAGTATCATCTAACAAAATGTAATATCAGACAAAAAAACCCCAAACAAACAAAACAACAACAACGTGGTTAAACCTGACATGGAGCTTTTAAATGAGGATTTTATAATGAAGGGAAAAATATGGTACAAACAAACCTGGCTGTTTCTAAAACATTTTTTTTCCTCCTACAGCTAATAAATTACGTCTCTGTGAAACAATTTTGTTTCACTCTTCTTTGTAGAAGTATTTGTAATCCAGACCTATTAGAGGATCTCGATTACTCCTTCTCAGTGGAATGCTGGTAAAAAAATAAAATAAATAAAAAAAGGTTAAAGGGTTAATAGAAGAGCAATGTGGTGATGACTTCCTGAAGACGGAGTTTCAAAAAGAAAAAAGAGCTTTTAAAGTGACGGAAGCCTGATTTCAAGGTGTTAAAATACAAAGTCAAATGCATTTTAAGTCATATTTAACATATAGCATTTTTTAGCACCTGAAGTTAATTTAGTTACTTGATTGCACTATAAAATGACAATCTGCAGGCATAATATGCCCCTGTAAGTTGTCTTGGTTCTGAACTGGCAAAGTAGACCCAGTCCAAAACTCTACCACCTGTATTTTCACTGTAGATATGATTTTCTCTTTCCGAAGTGCTGTGTTACCCATATGCCAGAAATAACAAGGCACAGACTTGCCAAAAAAATAATTTACAGAATTTTTAGTTTTTCCCCAAAATCCTCAGGATCATCAATGTGTTTTTGTGGTAAATGGGAGATGGGCATTGTTGTGTTTTTGGTCAGTTGTGCTTTTTGGCTCTTGAAACTTTCCTACAGACTTCATTTTTACCACAGTCAGTCACGAACGCTGTCATGGCCGAGTTCACGACTGTCATTCAGTCGTGAACTCTGACATTAACTGAGGCAAACAAGGTCTGCTGTGTTTTAGATTTGTTCTTGGTTGTTTTTTGTGACAACTTGGATGAACTGTTGATGCACCCCTGTAAAGATTTTGGTCAGTCAGCCAGAAAATATTGTGGAAATATTCACCGCTCTCCCATATTTTATGCATCGTGATAGCTCTCCCTGTCGTTCACTGGAGTAAACGAAATGATCACTTGACGACTGAATTTAGCATTTTACTCAGATTGTCTTTGTCGGTTTTTAGGATTTCTTTCAAAACTTTGAAACATTTCAGTGTGTTAAAGAACCAAAAACAGAAGAATTTTGTTGGGGGACCAAGGGGAGTCAACGCATTTTCACACAGCTCTCTGTACTGTATATCATTCTCTTTCTGAATAAGATTTGATAGGTTCAGCTACTGAAAACATTTCCAGTGGCACCACTTGATTAATTCCCTTTGGTAGATCTTAATTAACACAGCAGAGCCTCACAGATGATTCTCGTGCCAACTGTATTTGGTCAGTGGGGATGATTGCTTGAAGTTGATCTGCTCATTCAATATTCATTATTTTCCTGTCCTATTTCCTCACGGGGCAGAGCAGGTCTGTACGGAAATCTCACATCTCCAATTCATACCGACTTGAAATCGAAGCCTTCGTATTAAATTAATTCTATCAAAAGCGCAAAACTGTTTTAAAATTAACCAAGCATGAAATGCTTTCCTCCCTCGGCACCGCCAAGTTGATTTGGCCACATTTACGGTAACTTGTTTTAACCTTGCATTGGAATGAAACATGAAATAAACATTTACAAGTTGTCTGAAAACTGACTCTGACTTGTCCATTTTTCCAACCGCGTCCTCCATGAATGAATTCTTCCAGGGCTGCCGTGTTAGCACTCAGAGCTAAGATTGCACCAAGCTGCCTTCCATTTTCAGTTTACTGTAACAATGATGTGGGAAAGAGCTCAGAGGATGGATTTATTATCCTTATCAAAAAGCCCTAGAGGAGCCAAATATAAACCATTCATCGGCTCTCAGCCCTTAAGCACAAAGCCCAAGGGAGTGGCATTAAGACAGCTAAAATATGCTCTTTAAAAGTGTGTTGAAAGGAGGTGCCACCGCGCCACACAAACCCACAATAATGTGATCAAGACGGCAGCACAGTGGGCTGTTCTCCAAACCTGTTATTGTTTCCATCACGTTTGACAAAGTCTTTGCAGGACAAGACAACTAGACAAGGAGAACTGTCTCAGAGGCTTCTCGCTGGCTTTGTTCAATTTGTTTAGAGGTCTGAACGGTAGAAGAAACCAAATCACACAAATTCACACAAACGTGGAGAGAAAAGCACCGCCAAGACACGTAGAAGGTTTGGAAAACGCTACTGTTCTGAGATGGTCTTGTTGCAAAAATGTGCAAAGGAGATTCAACTTTGCATTGTATTGAAAAATGGAATTGAAATGACAGCAATTAAAATATATCTTTGATATATCCACAGTTTGACGCAGTCAGAAGATCAACTTATAGACTGACTGAGCAGAAGATTCGCCTTCACCTGTAAACAATTTTAACGTTTTGAATTTCTCTTTTTTTTTATAATATTCAAACTCATTCAGCTGTGCCTGTTTAGTTCCTTGTGACATGAATAGCATAAAGAAGCTTTCCCAATCTGTTTGATTAGTAATTTGAGCTTCTGAACTTTGTAATTTGAAACCACCGCTGAGATCCTGATCCATTTAGCACTTAAACAAATACACTGTTGATAAGAAAGGAACTGAGCTCTGAAAAACGGGATTTTAACAGATGTTGTGGATAACAGGGAGAAGTACTATTTGTTTTGAAATATTAATAACTGGAAAGGATTGCTGCAGCCTAGGTAAATATTTGCACAACTTTTTATTTTTTGTACAAGTTTTTGGGAATGGCTTTCCAAATATGTCTCAAAGTGCAACAGAATGCTGACTGTTTCATATAAACATTAGGTGACATTTAAACTGCTTTTTTTTTTTTACTAAAAGAAAGTCAGACAGCTCTACAAAAACAAACAAAAAAAGAATCAATCCACTGACCTTAATGTATCGTTGACTTATTGAATAAAGTTGTTCCGATCACTGTCATGGGCCACTGATTTACAAAAATTCAGGCTACTTCTCCAAACACTTGCGAAAGGATAAATCATTCACTGAGCCTCACCATGGTTCTGTCAGTGATAAGAAACCAACTGTGCAATAAGTTCAGTCATGGCATTTTCTCACCAATAAATATTCCAGTGTGTTAGTTCAAAGTCTTGCCAATTATTAGTAGCAATATACCAATCAGAGGCAATGTGGTATGTTGACAATTATCCTTTCTCGTTGCTAAGTTCTTGATGTATGAGGTTGAAGAAGAGTCAGTGGGTTGTATTTATGAATTCCACTTATTAATACCAAAATGCAGATGGTCCATTTCCTGCTAGCTTAGGACCTAGCAGGACAAAATGGCAACAAGCAACACTTGGTAACTTCTTTTGTAAGCCTCTGTCTAAGCTAGGCCCTAAAGAGGGTGCTTCCTAGTGTGTACTCTCCTTTAACCCTAGCTTTCATTTGCATTTCCTAGCATGTCATTTCCTTTAGTTTTAGCTTAGCAACCAACTAAAAGAGACAAAAGGAAAACACAGAATTATTTATTCTCAACAGGTACAAAAGCAACTTATTCATAATTAAAAAGAGCAGATGATGAGATGTGCAATGAACAGTTTTTTTTTTAAATTTTCTGTGTAGCCAATAGCTACAGATCTCTGAAATTCTCATGGCCTTTAAGATTACCTAAAGAATTGTGTGTAGAGAGGTTCATGGGATAGTTTTGCCTGGCTGGGCAGCTGCATCCATCCTCTCGTCATCCAACCCATTCTCACACGCGAGGGGTACCCCTTTCGCGTCAATATGTGACGCGAAGGGTTTTACCTGATGCCTTACCGTAATTTTTGCCCTAAACCTAACCAATTTTTGGGTTTTGAAGTGTCGGCAGTGTTTGCGAGGACCATTCGCGTAAATAATCCATGTAAAACAGGGGTGTCAAAGTCAAATGGACGGAGGGCCAAATAAAAAATTTAGCTACAAGCCGAGGGCCGGACTGATCGAATGTTCATTGAGATTTTTTTAAATGACGCATTTGGTCTAGTGCAGCGGACCGAAGGCGTGTTGTGAGGATCGAGGATCGAACGGGGGTGCGCGTTATGAGGATCGAACGGGGTGCGCGTTATGAGGATCGAGCAGAAGGGGTGTGTGCGCTGCCAGAGGATCGAACGGGAAGTGCGCCAGAGGATCGAACGGGGGTGCGCGATGTGAGGATCGAAGCGGGGGTCATTTTTCAGACGGGGTGCCGGCTTGCTGCGGGCCGGTTCTAATATCATCCCAGGGGCCGTAGAAAATCTTCTCGCGGGCCGGATGTGGCCCGCGGGCCTTGACTCTGACATATGTGATGTAAAACATGCGACCTTCCAAAATCGTCAAAATCGTCAAAATTTTACGGTGAAGGAACCTGCCCAAGTCGTCACATATTGACGCGAAGGGTATACCCTTCGCGTCAATATGTGACGCATGGTCAGACGGCGTCCCAACTCGTCAATATATGACGAGTCGGGTGTGAGAATGTGTTGCGTCATCAGCTAGAAAGGAGAGCTTTAGGTCCAGTGGTGTAAAGTGTTCCACCACTGGACTCCAAAGCAGCACAGACGTCCTCTGTGGAGCATTTCACCCGCTAAGATTCACTGAAAGGAACCCCAGATATTTTGAACAATTTCATGCTCCAAATTGTTGAGAGAACAGTGTGAAGGTGGCCCCTTCCTGAACGTCTTAGGTGAGAGAGTTTGGAGTGAAATAACAGGAAGCAATAACGCTCATTGCGTTCTCTTGACCTTTCCTTGTAAGCCTGAGAGGTGAGAAAGGTCAGAGTGAAAATCCGAATAGATCACCAGTTTGTGTCCCATCTGACATCAACATCTGCCATGCCAATTTTAAAATCACCTAGGTCCCATTTCTTCTTCCTTCTGAGGATTAGTTTGAATGTTTGGAAACCGCCTTCACCACAACCAGATGCCTCAATACATTAAGGTTCAGAATGGCTTGCTTTTCTTTTATGTTAGCAAACAATTCACCAGATGAGTATATTAAGTAGTGATTATATGGTAAATTAAATTTTTTGCCAATGAAAAATTTTTAATCTCCTATCGTCGATCTCCTAGGTTACTGTCGAAGGTCTGAGTAGATTTGTTGTTTTCAAAAAGATGAATTTTAAAATTAGTTACTGTTTCTTTGTCAGAAACCCTTGGTCTATTGGCAAGAGTGTGAGATGCTGTGATTCATGAAGATCAAGAGTTGTTTAGAATATACCTCAGTCCTCAAGGAGCTACGGCTGTTTGTTTTCTTTGTGCATCCATATCTCTGCACTCCTTCATTTTGTTGGAGTCTCTCTTCTCTCTGCTGAAGATGAATATCCATCCTATCCCTGAAATAACTAAGCTGGCAGTGATGACTAATGTCAGGAAGGACTTAGAGAGGCACAATCGCTCACTGTCGTCAGGTTAGCCTCACCCAGGCTAAACCTCTGGATCTTTTCATGTGGTCCGTTTTCATTTGCAGACATTTTGTCCCCCACGTTTTAAAGTCATTTGACGTGTTGTTGTTTTTTTCTAATTTTCACTTCCACACAGCTCCTGACACTTTTTTTTTTTAGGTTAACAGGCGAAGACTCTCAAGCGTCTTCCACAAACCACTGCCGAAGGTTGCTTCTGGCTAAAACTACACCTATGGTATGCACGCCAAAAAAAAAAAAAAAACCTGTCAGTTTTAACAATTGCCTGACCCACATCTATGTAAATCCACTCTGAACGTAGAGGGAATAGGAGGGGAAAGAAAGAGCATTTTATTCATTGTAAAATTATTCATGAAATTATAATATTAATTGCGTGCTGTTGAATAAAGACAAAATGCTTTTCAATTTAAATCACAATCAGAATCACCTGTAATTAATTTTTCATGCTTCACATGAGTAGGTACAGAGAACAGGCTGTCAGGAATAGGTGTCAAATTAGCCTTCATTGACATTAACTGGATGTACAACACCCACCACTAATTATTTTCCTTTTCCATTTTTTTTTTTAGCTCTTGAAAAAGCATAATAGGGTGGAAGCTAATTTCAGGTACATAGATAAGCCACTGATATCGTTCATCGAGTGGAACGTTTCAATTTAATTAGAAACACTGGAGTTGCTTATTCGGAAACCGAGATGAAAGAAAACATTTTTCCTTCTATTAGGTGTTAATGTGCAGTGAATGCTGTTATGCTCTCGTGTCTGATCCTCGCACTGCATGCTGCTGTTTCTCATACAGTGTCCCCCCCGCCTCATTCACGTCATGTCGGGGTTCTTCGTTCCAAAATTAAAGGCATGAAAAGGAGTGGAATGAGCCTTAATTCTGAGAATATTATGCCCAACTTCCAGCAGCAGTGTGTTTATCACAAATTTCCCTCTTGGCAAAAGCAGTGGTGCTTGCTAAGATAAGCCCATGTCATTTAAAATATCGCTGTCGACTGACAGTTTGTAGTGCTCGGCGAATATGTGGAGTGATGCCAGCGCTTTACTAAAGGACAGATTTTCTCTCTCTTATCGCAAACTGCGCTAAGTGACACGTTGGACATGCAAACAAGCCGTAAAGTCAGAGTCAATCAAGCTCAGCCTTTTGCTGCTTGGGCATGTTGGCATTTCATCTACCGCGATCAACAGCCAATCATCTCAATAAAAGACTGGTCAGGCTCTTAATCTGGCAGTTTTAATTTTTCAAGTTTTAATCCCTCTTCGGGTGGGGTTCGGTGTGAGGTTTCCAAGATGCCCTGTCTGAACAAATAAAGCGGGTGTCTGATAAGATCAGACTGAATTCAGCGGCAGCAGTTTGAGGTCGCTCAGTCTCTGCACAAACACTGCAGCTGCATTTGACTTGGACACAGAATAAAATGGTGTTGAGAATTGTTTATTTGCATATTTACAAAATAAAAAATAAAAAATGCTTCATTAATAACATCTGCAACTCAAACCAAGGCTAACAAAGTACAAAGTGTGCAAAGGATTAGACTTTCAAATCTTGTGCTTGAAAGGAAAATTTCAGCTTAATATTTTTTGACACACTACTAATATTCATTGGTCAATGACCAGAGGAAGACATCATGCGGTAGCTAGGATGACCACAGTGCCTTAATACACATTTAGCACAACCAGATCCCCAACTGAGGTGCTAAGCTAATATTCCACAATTTAACAAAATACTTCACTAGCCGTTGGTGCTGTTTTTTACAGCCCGATATCATCCATGTTTCTATGCAGAGTTTTGACGTGCATAGAAACATCAATCTGCCAGACCATGACATCTCAAGCTCTGCCAAGAATGGGGTCAGCTTTTGGGTTTGGCATCAGTTGTCCAGCAACATTAATGATGGCATTTTTCTGTGCTTTCAAGATGCTGTGGTAGTTTGAATGTTATGCTAGTCGACTCACATTCAGTAGATTAGACAAACTGATCAAATAGATTCATACAGCATATCACTGACTCCCGTGTTAATATCTAGGATATTCCAGGATTTACTTTCCAACCATTTTCCAACAAGGTCTTAAGGACTTCTTTTTACTTCAAATGAGAGGAAATTATTGATAAAATATTCTCCTAATCATTTTATTTTATAAAGCATCCCTTACTTATTCTCAATGTTTCTTTTTACTTTTTTATTCTTTTATCTCTGTGTGGACATACATGCCTTGATGTCCCGTCACTTTGTTCCCGTTACACCAATTTCCCCATTGTGGGGCAATAAAGGATATTTCTATTACATGTGAGAAACTAATCTGTGGGAAAAAGCAAAATAATATAGATGGGGCAGGAATTGAAGAAAAAGAGAAAACACACACTCTTTAATCCATGTATTATGTTCCTGAATCAACTCAAAAGACATTTTTACACATTATATATGCAATTCAAAACGGAATACAAAGAGTAGCTACAAAAATCTTGTAAAACTTTGCCCTAAAGCAACCAATGGAGTTACACGGATAAACAGAAAAATATGACCACATATATCATACTGATATTGGCCTAATTGCATTGCATTGGAGAAGGAAATTAAACCCTACTCCTAATTCTATGCCCCATTTGTCAGGAAGTGAATGGCACTTAAAGACCCCACCAATGCTGATAAATCTGAGCTGTTAAAGTGTAAGACTGAAATGCTCTATCATATCAGGAAGGTCTCAGGAATAGTGACAGAAGCTTTAGAGGCGGCTTGGCATTTGCAAATAAATCAAACAAAAGGCAAGGCCAGTCCTCAGATGGAGTCTGGGTTGTCTCCAGTGGAATGACCTTGGCTAACATGGTCTAAACTGGTTGCCAGAGATCCTGTCGGATCCAATCAGTGTGTTGTTCAGACGCAAAGACTTGGGATTTTTTTTTTTTTTCCCTTTTTCTTGCCCAGGGTATTGCTGTTGGCTTTGTGTCGAGGGATAAAGTCTAATACAATTTTGACTTATCACAGCGAATATTGCATGAAAGCCGTATTTCCACCCCTGATAGTGAAAATAGAAAGATTTGATTTCCAGGAGTTTATTCCTTCCTGTAAGCATAGCAAGCTCTTTGATCTTAAATACGGATATCTTCAGAGGCAATGTTGTGAGAGCCTGAGCAAGAGTCTGATTAAAACATAAACTCCATAGCTGCTCCTCTCAGAATGAAGCTGTGGTCACATGGATAAATTAAATTAGGATCACATAAATAAAATTAAGGATGTAGTTTTTATATATACATGTTATTATTACTCTTAAAAAATGCATGCTTTCTTGTATTCATAGAAGTGTGGAACGACATGCAAATAAATCAAAGATTCTGTTAATTGAATGCATCCACTTAAATAATATGTTTTTTTTCTATCTGATTCAAGATACAACACCAAAAAGGAAAGGTTCTTAGACTTGTTCTAACATTAATAAAAGAAAATAAAAGACCAACAACCTGCTAGGTTGCTGCTAAGCAGTCTGTCTAGTACATATCCTCCATCACAGACCACATGTAGTGAACACCAGATGTCCAACAATCATCTATTAGTATCCTTAGTATTTCAGGCTTCATTTAATATGTCATACACATCCATCACCTCAACTGTATTCAGAGCAGAACAGAAATCAAGATAGTTTGTGGTAAAGGCGATAAAAGGGGATTTGGCAAAAAGCAGGAACACAAGGGGTACCAATGACTATGGTTCATAGGATTTCATGTACAGTTTGGCTGTCCTTGGGGACACCTGAAAAATGTGATAAGTGTTAAAATACTTAAAAGGACTATTTTGTTGCACAAATAAAATCTCAACCATGGGAGAAATTTCGACAGGCTGTGCAAAGAAAAGTTCTGGCAGGCCACAAGAAAGTTTAAGAAAACCTTTTAGTGACTGAAACAGGAAACACTGCAACTGTTTCAAGAAATATGCTTTGGAGGGGGCGGTGTGGCTCTGGACTCAGGATGCCTCTGGGCAGTGGAAGGAACACTTTGAGAATCTCCTCAATTCAGTCCCCATATCCTCCTACTCAGGAGAAGGTGGTCCAATCACAATGGCAGAGGTTGCTGAGACAGTGCAAAAGCTCCTTAATAGGCAGCAAACCAGATGTGAGTGAGAATCTGAGATGCTCCAGTCACTTTAGGACTGTCTTGATGATTTCAATGGTGCATGGAGGACTGGGAAAAGCCTGGTGAAGTGGAGACTTGGGTAGTGATCCCGATATGTCACGCTGCCACTAATCTTGTTTTTGGATGGACTGATCTGAAGGCATGTGATGGAGATGAGGGTGTTCTGGTTTGAGAATCTCAGGGTTTCATCTTTCCATACATGATGTTGTTCTGTTTGCTTCTTTAGGCCATAACGTGTACGGTAGTGGCTCATGGCTGAGTGTGAAGCAGCTGGACGGGGAATAAGCTCATTTATGTCTTGAGGTCCTGGTTTTTGACCTCAAGTGCCTGAGTTTAGGTCTGCTGGTGTCCTGTAATTTAAATGATTAATGTTAGAATCAAGAGGGACATGGACACATGGTTTAGACAAAAGTGGTTTTTATTAAGAAAAAAAAAGTAAAGTGTTGTTCTAATTGTGTGAAATGTGACAAATGCAAGGTGGAAGAAGCATTTTACATTCTTGTTTATGCAGCAAAAAGGTGCCGGGTTTTCTATTGAATTTAACATTGCACTTAGCAAATCAAGTGTTTGTTGGTGTGACATCATGGATTGTAACTTGAAACTTGAAAAGATAAGACAAGGAGATTTGTAACTCATCTGTATTGACAATAAGAGTAATAACATTAGTCTTATTGAGTAATAATAAGAGTTTAGTTTTTTTTTTGTTTTTTTGGAAAACATGTCCTTTTGTAAGGTCACTTGTTTTTGTAACTGCAACTTTACTTTTTTCAGCACCTTCATTTCTCTTTGATGATATGGGAAGAAAAATGTGAAATGTCTTTAACAAAAAAAATATCTAGCATACCTGGGCGTTCTACTTGTCAAAATTGAGTGACAGACATAATTGCAGACCAACTCTGTTATGCTTCTGCTATGTAAATTTGAGAGGTACACAGCTTGAGGGTTACCAAACACCTCATTAACAAAGGATGAATGATGGTGTTCATTAAGGAGGGGCTTCAGCTGTGCAGATTTGCATTAACTGATGTGGTTGAAATCATAATACTTGCAGGAATTGTAGCACTTCAAAAGACAGAAACAAAGAGCGAATTATCTGTGTAATAGAAATAATAAAGTTGTTCAAGTGAATGTTAATATATCTCTCGTTAATCAAACAGAAATAAACATTTTGTTGAAGCTTTTGTAAAAGTGGTTGAAAACTGAATAAGTAAAAAGAATATCTATAGATGTCCAAACAGGTTTAGAAAAATGGTAGAATTAGTTTGAAGGATTTTGAGTGTCTTTTTTATAAATTATTTATTTATTTATTTTTACCTCCAAAGCCTCTAGGTTTGTTGTGTGACACACCCTGTTTGCTGCTGCTTTTCAGAAAACATGTCAATCAAACAGAACCCATATGGGGTGAAGTACGTGCCAATAGTGATGTCCGCTTTGTCCTTAGCTAGAGCCATTAAACCAGGCAGAACCGGGAACATTTAAACAAATTACGTCATTACAAACTGACAGCATTTCTGTGAATGTTTCTATCATAGAAGTACTGTTGCCAGTCTTAAGCTGCCTATTTCAATACAGCTTTGGGTGCCACTGGAGGGAGTTGTACGTGGAATGAGGCTACACAGTAACACAAACAGTAGATACAATTATTAAGGCACGGTGTAAGTTTGCGCTTTCACATAAAAAATAAAAAGAAACAAAAACAGAAACAAATCTGCGAGGGACCAATACATTGTTGTTACTGTTTGTGACATGGATCTCTCAAAAAAATAGTCTCTTTTTGTGGCTGTGAAGAAAGTTAAATTATTGATAAGTCATTTATTAAAGTCATGTTTGTATGCGAGTCCAAAGTTCTACTAAACTCAGAAAGCAGAGAGCTGTCATCAAGCAAATGCAACCCCTCCACCATCTTTTACAATCGCGTGTTGTTCACGGAGAACTATTGAAGATGAACTCAGAGAATGCAGCGGCACTAGAGAGGCACTTTGAAGGATGGCTTTCTGTTATATTAGGTCGGGGAAATTGGAAAGTACTTGGCGGATTCCCTTGATCTCTAGTGACTTTCATCAAAGGTTCGGAACTGCATAGGGTGATAGCAGGATTATTTCTGAGTGTTTGTGGGCTTTGGAGCTGAATTAGTTATGGCTTAAGAACACAGAGGCTTCTTGCTGTTTAAAGCCTACACTTGTGCAGAGTTAACAAGACCGATGCGAATGTGTGTGGGATTATGATCGCATAGATCGAATCAGATCACCAAAGATAATCACGGAGTGAAATGAAAACTAGATTTCCCAAACAAATGGTTTAACCTTTAATTAGGAGTTTTCCCTATGTGAATGTCACACTCTCCTGCAGAATAACTGTGAGGACGAATTGTGGATTTGATCCTCCCTGCACCAAGTCCATGAATAGAAACACCTTTCTTTAGGGTGGAAAAATGAGAAACCTGGAACCACATAATCAGAAAGAATCAGCAATTTGAGTAATATGTGTACAAGATACACTTGGCTAATGACTATATTACTTATTAAATTTGTTTCCAATTACTTTAATCAGCTTTGTTATTCAGTTAATAAGGACATAAATCATTGTCATAATATTCTTACAACCAAATGTCAAAAGTTACATTTATGAACAGCAAAATTTGCTCTTTTAAACCCTTTAATTGTCACCCCAAATACTGTCACATGCAGGTCAATGGGTCAGTGGGGACACCGGCGTAAAGAGACAGTATTACGTGTTTCCAGGATCGGCTATGTTGCCTTCAGTTTGCTCTATATACCAAACAAACCTTTTAATTGGAATTTGACAAATTGGTCTCTGTCTCTTTAATGGTTGCTGCTCTTGCTGACGCTTTTCCAACACGTCATCACAACAATGCTCCACCACTAAGCCGTTTACGACTGTTCTTAGGGGCGTTGGACTGAGAAATAGTTTGTACGATAAGCTCAGCAGTTCCACCACGTGTTTGCTAATTGCTGCTGCCACTAGTCTGGTGGAGCTGCGTGGGTTTGAGGATTTCTCAAACACGCATGAAATAATCAATGAAACTGAGCAGGTGTTTGTGTTTTCTTTTATGAGGAAATACCATCATAACCTGACATAAAGCTCAAAAGATTTTACGCCCTTAAAGAGAGTTGAAATTAATCAAAATGTCTCATATTAGGGGTTTTTAAGGCATCAAAATGTGACAAGTTCATTTGTGAAATATTCTAAGATACAACTTTAGTTTACAAGCGTTACACAATTATCCTAAAGCTCAACTCAGTTACAAGATTCCATCAGTCAATCACCCATTACTCCTGTATTCTTCTTCTTCTTTTCCTCTTTCTATCACTCCTTCAGGTTGAGCTGAATGGGCATGTTGCTGCCAACATCACCCTCATCATCCCCCTCCACTGCGCTCCACTCTTCACCACTTTGTCAGCTTACCTACTTGGTGGAGTCCGTGTCAACACACTGATATATTGTGAGAGGATTGTTTGACCTTGCTGTATGTTGAAACTGTCAGTGTGCCGCAGAGAGGAGCTGGTTCTGCCTGTTAGCTCACTCAGCAGAGGCCTGGATAATAAGCCTAATTAACGGCTTAGCGGGCGACATGTGTGTTGAGCTAAAAGTAAGGGTTTAAAGGAAAGGAGTTTTTCTTATTCATGTGTGAACAGTGAACTGGCTGTGGACTCATTTTACCCGCTTTATATCAGTGAGACAGCAGACTAAAATAAATGGTATATTAATCACCAGATTTCTAAACAAAACATTCTACTATACTGTACATCTCTTTACCTTCAACACCATTAGATGTTTGGTAATAACTACAGAATATTGATCATTTTTCATGAACTCATACTGCTGGACAGAAATAACAAAAAGGCCGAAAGAGGTCATCCTTGTCTTGTCCATTGTGTGCAGAGTGGACCTGTGCTTTCACCGGGAAAACTGTAAATTAGGTTTTTGATGTAGTATGAGCTGTATAATGTTTGATTTTCAGGTGTACTTTGTAGGGAAGTCTGTTAGAAATCAGATTTTATTTTCACAAGAATAAGCAAATGTGCATGTGAAGATCAGACAGCATTTAATCAGCAGCTTCTTTTGTAGTTGCCTTTGAGGAAAATTAAACATTATTCAGAACAGAACCAGATATAACTGAACATTGCTAAAATCAAGAGCTTTATGCCACAACCTGAACAGCAGATTTAAAAAAAAAAAATTTATTATTTTTTTTTTTTTACTAAAATGTTTTTTCGTGTGTTAAATTGTTTTCCAAGTCCCATTCTCAAATGACAATACACAGACTTTGGAGGTCTGCATTGACAAAATAACTTCTTAATCAATCCTGGCATAACATGCAATTTTATAAACTTTTTTTAATTAACATTTTTATATAAGGGTTTGTCGAACCCAGTTATAAAATCCCTGAAATAGTTTCAAGTGAATAAGAATACAAACATCGAGCAGAAATTGCACATGACATTTTCAAGGGTTTAACTCCTCTTGAACAAAACACCTAGTAAAACCTTTAATCTATTCTTCTTCTCTTTTTTTTCATTAAGAGGAAATTCAGAGACAAGTCCATTGAAATGTCCTATGCTATTACACTGAACTCTAAGTTACCAACTCAGTGTCTCGGTGTGACTCTTTAAAAGTCCTCTGGATGGACAGTAAGACGAGAACAACAACATAAGTGCAAGCACTTTACCGTTACTTCAAGTTATTTTTCCTTTTAAGGCCGTTAGTTACAGAACATTTGCTCAAACATCTTTATTCACACAGCTCAACCCAAGAAAAAAAATGTGTGTCATTGTCAGTGAAAGGTGAAGCTTGACCCAGTTGGGCCAGTGAGAATGAAAAACAATTCAAGACACTATCATTCTAAATATCAAATTGATTGATCTCATCAGTTCAGTTCAATCTGATCTTGTTTTAATACTTCATATTTGCCTTTTTGCCCTGTTAGGTTTCAAGTAAATGAGTTTGCTCCCACCACCACCACACACACACACACATACACGCGCGCACGTGTATGCTCCCACTTTTTAAATCAAGGATCTTCTCAGTAAGAGGGTAGTTCTGTAGGCCTATGTGAACATAACTTTATGTTCTAAATAACAGCAGGGCATAATCACAAACTAGGTCAGTCAATTTCTTCTTTCATTTGATCATTGCTTTTTCTTAAGGGGCGATGCTCACAGAAAAAGAAAAAAACAAAACAAATGTAGTATACTTTAAAAGCATGAATGGATGTTTGGATTAACTGATATCTCCTCCGACCCACATAGAGTCCAAATGAAACATGGCGGCTCAAATGTATACATACGCCCCAACTCATAATTGTTAATGTCCCAGAGGATTTTCGGTATTGTTGTCGCTGCCGAGATGCTAATCAGCTGCTACTAGATATAAAATCAATGCTTTGTATGCGTTGTAATAATGGTTCGGAGTTTGAAAAGTTGGAGCAAAAATCCTTTTTGCGGTGCAGTATCCAAAACCAGAGGGAATAATTGTCCAAATGTGTAAAGCCTCAACAAAAATAATTTATTTTAGCAAAAAAAAATCAAACCAGACGTAACACAACATTGCTACTTCAACATGCTAACACCATAAATGGTACAATTCTACTTAATTCAAAAGTTTATTTAATGGACCTTAGAGTTGCTTCCTTAGACTTTCCCTTTGCCTCTAAGAAAGCATCCGTTTTACTAAATGTATCCCAGCTTCAGAAAATAGAAACAATGACTTGGATAATGTAAAGCAGCACTAGTTGGAATGAGCGAGCAAGTGGAGCAAGTGTTTCTGAAACAGTTGAAGTGAGCAATGAACAGTTTTAACAGTAAGTGAAGGGCATGAATCACAGAGGTGGGGGAGATTCTTAGTTTGGCATTCGACTTTCAGACTCTGTGTAAATCCACTACTGTACTGGCGAAGCCATCAGTCACGCCCTCTCAAGACTGGCCTTGACCTTAAAAATTAATCATTTACACAACCTCTGCTGCTCCGCAAATTTACTGGGGCTCTTTTCAAATCGCACCACTTTGACACGATATTGAATTAGCTGTTTAACTGTTCTGTTAATATACGATTCCTGTTCACCTCACATGGCACATTAACATGTGGTTTGCTCACTATCAGACCTTCACCCCCCCGTAGCCCATGGAGCCCATGAATATAGACACTAACTGTGGGCGGCTGAGGTTATTTGAATCACCGATTGTGGGTGGAACCATAATCAAAGAGTCTCACATACTGACTCAGCAGGACAGCTGGTGTGGCCTTTTACCGCGTGAGTAATAGTTCTGACTCCTACACGGTCTGATATCTCTCTCAGAGAGTGATTCTACTTATTAACAAACTTCACTGATACACACACTCGTCCTGTTAAAAAACTATACACAGAACAAATGAGCTGCTATGAGAGCACCAAGACTCATGCTGCCTTGTTAAAGGTCATTGTAGATGTCGGCCAGCAGCACTTCAACACTAACTCAGCCTGAATGTGAGGTCATTCAGGATTTTAACCAAGAAGGAGTCTGAACGTTCTTGCGTGCTTCGAAAAGTTTTGGATAAAAATGTGTTTTACGAAAGTTTAAATTTCTTTTAGTATCTAATTACTTGCTCTTCTTTTTCCTGTTCAAACATGTCCATGTATTATAAAACACTGTAAGGCACATATGTCAGAGTCAAGGCCCGCGGGCCACATCCGGCCCGCGAGAAGATTTTCTACGGCCCCTGGGATGATCTTGATTTATTATTAGAACCGGCCCGCAGCAAGCCGGCACCCCTGAAAAAACGCGATCCTCAGCACCCCCACCCCGTTCGATCCTCACAACGCACTTCCGCTCGATCCTCACAACGCGCCCTTCTGCTCGATCCTCACAACGCGCACCTCTGCTCGATCCTCACAACGCTCCCCGTTCGATCCTCACAACGCACCTCCCCCGCTTCGATCCTCACAACGCCCTGAGGACCTGAGCGCAGTGACTGTGGTACAAAGCGCGCTGGTTCTGGAAGGTCCATTCACTGGTCAGTCAGGATTCCAGGCCGCCATTACATGAACCCAACAGAACGCTCCAAGCTCATCAGAGAAAAGGTTATTGGAAAGTATAATTCAGCAGATGGAAACAGAAAAATCTCTAAGGCACTGAATAGTTAAGCATGGTGGTACATGAATATTGGTTATTTTATATCAATACTTCTATTTAATATTTCTATTTTTTTTAATAAATTTGTTTTCACTTGGACATTAAATAGATTTTCTGGAAATTTCCCTTGCAAAAAGAACGAATTTGATTGATTGATTTGTAAATATAATACTAAAGGTAAACTATCCAAGGGGGTAAAAGTATTTTTTATAGGCTCTGTAGCTTCTATAAATTTATATAAAGGGTACACCTACAAACAATCCCAACATCTTTTTCACTCAGCTGAGAAACGCCACACTGGAGTCGGCATCCGATGAAAAGCCTCCAGTTCCACAGTAATGTTCAACCAGATTTATACGACTTCATTTACTGTTTGTTGGGCAGCGTTTCCTCTTTTGACAGGCAATGCCAGGTCAAAAGTAAAGCAAAGATTGTTTTTTTTTTAAAATTCCCATTGTTTTTACTCCTTACAGACTTGTTAGTATTAGAAAAAGTTTGCATTCTTACCCAAACAGGGAAAGGTTTTTATAATTTATCTGTAAATTCAGCCGGACAGAATACGAGCCACTGTTTGGGTTTCACTTCAGTGTTAATTTAGTCGTTTGCTCATTTTGAATAGAAACAAGTTTGGATTTGGAAAAAATGGTGACACTCTGTTACTGCTTTAAGTAAGAAAGATCAGAGACTCGCCATCAAGGTTTTCACGTCTCATCTTATTTGTTCTTTTCTTAAATTCACAAAATAACATAATTGTTCAGCTGTCACTTTATAAATATCTATAGGATAATAAAATTGGTATGAAATAGGAAAAAAAAAATTTATTGTTATCCCCATTTAATTATTTTCAAGCAAAAAAAAAAAAAAAGGGTGCAGTTGTTGCATCATGTCTTCATTGCCTCAGGATGAAGGTCTCAATTCATTTTGTATTAATCAGGAAAATGTGTCCTACAAATACAGCAAATTGCCTAATAACGCTACCGCTACTATACAACTACATAAGAGTAGTAGAATCTCTTTTATGTTACAAATCCATAATTTCAACCAGACAATTTATGATGTTTTTATTAACTGGCTGTATTCTGTTATTCTCAACAGGGGTTAGCAATAAAACAATTGGAGTTCACGCTTTGGCCTCAGAACTCAAGGTCTCTTGTTTCGTTTTAGCTGATTTAGCTCTGGAGAAAACGTATAAGAAGATCTTATATTTAGCGGTCACACCCCTTGGTATCCCAGCGACCGTGAGCAACACTGACGCCTTAACATTTCCACAAATACATTCATTCATTTTGTTTCGTGAAAACGCTCAGCATTGACACATGACGTTACAGGTCTAAGCCTGGTCATTCTCATTCTCCTTAACGATTGGTTAAAAAGATGCTCCTGTAGACCAGTGGCTATCGACGAGCCAAAGCTGACCTGCAGGCAAACTCTATCCAGCTTGCGAAGAATTAAAAATATCAATAAATCAAAAGCAGACCTACCGAAGAATCAGGCAGAGTGCTACTTTATCAAATCAGAGCACTTGGTCTCTCACTAATGTGGTGGAAACACACACCAAACCTCCTGCTGGAATCAATTTTACTAAGTACTAGAGTTGGTTAAACATATTCTTTTTCTAAGTTATTGTAGTGATACATTTGCATTCCATCATCTGATTTGATCAGTGAGGATAGAAAATGATTTAGCTTCCTTGTGCCATGAAGTTTGGCATCTTAAATGCAGGGTTAAAACAAGAAAGAAAAAACATTACCGCTCCCAGTCATGCATTAGATTGCTGTCTGTTCCATCCTTCATCCTAATTAACTCATTAGCTTATTAGTCGCATGTTTCCGAGTGACTTGGATTAAAACAAACGATCACGTTATGACAAAAAGCATCATAGAACGCGACACCTTTTGTACTGCAACTCACCCATTCCTCGCAAAGCGACGTCGCAGATGTGTCGTGAAATATAACGCACAGATGGCGCAGTACATAATCTGAAGTGCTACTTGAGCAAGAGAAATGTGAGGCTGCAGCAGCAGTGGTGGGCGTTAGCAGGAGCTAGATTGCATAACTCATTGTTTATTGACTTTGATGCTCACAATGGAAAGAACAAACAGGAGAAATGCAACTCTGTTGTTGGATTTAAGCAAAAGAATATGCTAGAAGCAGACTGAGGAAAACATGCATATTAAGTGAACATGAACTGCTGCACCACCTTGTAAATGAATTAATGTAAACATGAATAATGATTCCAGCTGCTTGCCTGGATTTTTATTGTACTGCAAGGTGAAGGTGCCTAGGATTTCCATTGAGTTATGTTACAGTTGCAACACTGTTTTTGTTCACATCTGAATAGATATTTTCCTCAAGCTAAATATTAAATTCTGCTCTACGATGCGGTGACCTGTTTTGCCACTATACGCACATTTTAGTTTGTTTATTTTATTATTTTGTTACCTAGTTGCTATTTAATGCAAACATAATTGTGGAGAGCAGAACATTGAGAACTTTTGCAAACCGAGGTTTGCAGCAATAAATCAGAAATTGAAAGCTGTGTTGTATTTACATTTTGTAGAAAGGAAATCTGAGAATGGCATAAAACCTAAATTGAACTACAGAGTCACAGCCCAGTGGGTTTTGCTAGATTCTACTTGAAGAGTTTTACTATCTACTGACCCAGTTGTGCCATTTAAAGGTTAACTGTATGTATCAGAAGGATCCAGCAGTGGGTGAAAGACAAAGAGGAGCGTAAATACTGATGGACGGGTGGAAGGGACAAAGGGACATGAAGAGCTAATCACAGGTGAGAGGGCGCAGCTGGGGATCCAAGCAGGGAGGGGCAAATAGCAGGCTGAGGGGAAGGTGAAAAATAACGCAAGGGAAAACCTAAAACTGAAATAAACAGTAAACTAAAAGGAACGCTGAACTAAGAAATCAAGTCCAAAGCAAAAATGGCAAGAACTCGTGAACCAAGTCAAGGAATAAACTAGAAAGGCAAAATCTAAACAAATAAGCAATAAATAAATGATAAAAACAGAAACACAAATTAAGCTATTGTTTATGGTGACAAAACAGATTTTTTTATTAAAAGTTATATACTGTAGCTTTAAATATAAATGTAAAGAGCCACGGGTACAAACAGATGCGTTTCCTAGTTCAATAGCTGGACATGCTCATCACCCAGCAGATTCAAACCCACCCCATGCTGGAATGTTTTAATATACGCACGCTGAAGCAACTAATTGTACAGACTAAACAGTTGGACCTAGATAAGCCACCATTCCCTACGGGAATGTGCCTGGCATCGTCACGGTGTGGAGGAGGTGAAATATTGAAACTACTTTTGTTGCATGCCGTTTTGCAGTTTTAGTACTGTTTTATGTTCATCCCAATTTTTGTTACATACAGTAACAAAAATTGGGATGAACAAGGCGGCGAACTGAGGCCATTTGTTTCCACTAGACGTGACTTAACCACAGTGATAAGGCTTCAGTTATTTCTAATAGCAGGCGGGGGGGTTGTGTTAGAAAGATTGATGGATGTATTCTTATTTTGTCCTGTTGAAGATAAGTGCCTGTGAGTTTAACATGTGGTCTGAACTCCTACTCATCCATAAATTATTGTGTACCAGCAAAAGAAGCGGCTTTTTCTTGAACGCTTTACCGCCCCTGATATCACCGGTCACAATCACAAGACTGTTTTAAGTGTGTTAAGCCGTGCTTGGTCTCAGGTGGAGGCACATTTAACCATTATGAATTGTATTTACTCTCTGGAAGTTAACTTCAGCAAACATTTGTTCACCTCCACATCTAATTAGCCCAGTGTATTTACCAAGGAGGTCTTCTGCACACTGTCGAAGTTCAAACAAAACTGTAGTCCCCGTGCTCATTCAGCACATTCTGCATCCTCTGCTCATTTACGCAGAAGCCTCTCGCTGGCAGTTAATTCTTCCTAATTCATCACAGTGTTTGCTAATTAGCCAGCAGCTCCGGGATTTTCTCTAGTAGAGTCAACACATCAGTTCCTTTATTTTTTCATCCAAGAAATTTTGTAGTTTCAAACTTATTGTGGTATAGGCCCTCTACGATGAGCTACTTTGTCCTAAATATTATAAAAAAATATTGTATTGTCTGAAGCCAAACATCTCGGTTTTCTAGGATTTCATATTCAGGACGGGCTAAAAGAAATCATTTTTGCTTCAGGCTGAATTTAGAAATGTTGACTATAAACTGGTTGTGCGTCGGTGGAAGTACAATTCTATCATTGGAAAAAAGTGGCACCATAGCAGCTTGGTTTTTAAAGCAAAATTAAAAACAAGGGTTAACCCACAGAGGGAGAGAGCCCTTACAAAAAAATCCCATGAAAATCACATGTGGTTCACACAAATTTTACATGTGAATGATGTGAATCACATGTGAAAGCACATGAATACATGTGATTTTGGAACGTTTTGTGGTAAAATCACATGTGATTCACATGTGACTCACACATTTCCACATGTGATTCACATGTGACTCAAACATTTCCACATGTGATTCACATGTGACTCACACATTTCCACATGTGATTCACATGTGATTCACATATTTCCACATGTGATTCACATGTGATTCACACATTTCCACATGTGATTCACACATTTCCACATGTGATTCACATGTGATTCACACATTTCCACATGTGATTCACATGTGATTCACACATTTCCACATGTGATTCACATGTGATTCACATATTTCCACATGTGATTCACATGTGATTCACATATTTCCACATGTGATTCACATGTGATTCACATATTTCCACGTGATTCACATGTGATTCACATATTTCCACGTGATTCACATGTGATTCACATATTTCCACATGTGATTCACATGTGATTCACATGTGATTTTCATGGGATTTTTTTGTAAGGGAGGATTCTAGGTCAAAAATAGGTAATGAAATTACGTAATATTAACACGTGAAACTTTTCAGACGAATCGCATGCGTTAACGTTGACAGCCCCAGCTTAAACCCGAACCAGGTCCAGATGACTGACGTTTTTGCACATGCCTTTTTAACGAGCGCTCTTCCCTCACGCTCTTAGCCAGGCTAATTCCCGCTTGCTCTGTTTTGATGCCAGAGTGCTCTGTTTTGATTACATCCTCTACAAGCAGCACCGTGGTTAGCAGGTGGACTAGAGATTTATATCATAGGCCAAATTTTTATCATTTCTATTGTGAACTGTATATCCCGCACATAACTAATTAGCACATTAGTTATGTGTGCTGCTAAGAGGAGGGGCCCAGGTGTGTTTTGTCTTATTTCACATGCCATCCATCCATCCATCCATCCATCCATCCATCCATCCATCCATCCATTTTCTGTTCAAAGTTTATCTGGTTCCTGGTCACAGCTGGCAGGAAGCAGTGGGCACTCCTGACTGGTTGCCAGGCCATCACAGGGTCAACACAAAGGAGGATAGAGGACAGACAGTTACACACAGAAACACACACATTCATACATGTGCATACACAGGCTGAACATGAAAAGCCCACAGAACAGAGACACCAGCAGAGTGTTGAACTTAGCGCCTCCATCTCAGACCCTCAACAGTAAGAATAAAGAATTGTAATTGCATGTTGAAATTTCTCAGTTAATAGACCAGAATAAAACAGAAACATCTTTTGCCGTCCCAAAACGGGAAAATTCAGGATTTCATTAAACAGGTTTGAAATGAATGAGGTTGTTTTAATATGGGTTTGGATAGAATTGGTTTAACTCAACATAAAGTTGGTCTATTTGTGTTATAATTCGTCTTGTGAAGGCAATTATGAACTGCCGCTGTTGAGGTAAATCTGTTTAGAGTTTTTATCTACACAGAAGAATGCCAGTGGAGTAACTAGTAACTTCAACACAAGATGACACTATATTTCGCTGTAAAATGCCTTTCAAAGAATGAAATCCTCTGCATGTTTTTCTGTACATTTACATGTTCCCTGGCAGAATCATTTCTTCATCTACAGTCAATGTTTTTCATCACATTCACTGTAATCTTCATCTTTTTCAAGGTTTGACCTGAAATCATCTAAGTCACGTAAGGTGGACATAAGCTGGGACACGGACTGTAGAAGATTGATGGCAAAAGCAGATGGGCATCAATGTGTACAAAGAAATCAAGAATCAAACACATGTTGTTTTTCTCTTTGCATTCTGATGCAAATGTTTGCCAGCACTAAATGTTCTTTGCTAAATTTAAAGTACAATTCAAAATGCCCATTTGTAGCGTTCTCTTTATCATGCACAACAAAAGAAATTAATAGCTGATCAGACGTGAGAGGATATATAGGAGGTTAAGGATCAGGAAGAAGAAAAGGGAGCGGTCCTTCACTGAATGACTCGGGGAGAATAATCATTTAAAAGCGCTTTTCAAGGCATTCACTTTCCCACCATAACAATCGACCCCTCTGTTTTGGTTGCTCTAAATACAGAAATGGTCATTATCTTCCCATGGAGATCCACAGAGACCTATTGACGGCAGGCCTGTTGTGTTGGCAAGTGAGCAATGCCGTCTCGTCACTGGGCATAAATACAGTATTGATTAGCCATTCTACACAGCTTTCTCTGTCATTTTTCTACCCGGCTCACCATGAAGAATTAGTGGACAGTAATCGCCGCGCGTCCTGCAGGCGGGATCATCTGCTAGTCCGAAACCCAATAAATCCTGTTCACACACTCGCACCGAATCCACCTGTCACCATGAAATATTCAGCAGACAGAGCATGGAAGTACTGCCGCTGTTGTTTGCTGGCCTAAAAATCAGGTCAGTTAATATAAATATACAAATATAAATTTATATATTTTATAGTGTCTAGCTGAAGAAATGTCTCTCCTTGAAATCAAAGTACTCACGTTCCAGGCATATATCCAATATTTGGACTATGAGTTTGACATTTCATCACAAGTAATGAGAGCAGGACAGTTTCTATGGAATTTCCATATTGGGCTCCAGCTTGCTGCGCAGGCGGTGCAACTTGTACACTGGGAATATATCAAAACTAACTCCAGCGGAGAGAAGATCTCGCTCCATCTCTGCTGCAATTTCTGCCAAGCAATTAAGTTTCAGTGGGACATTTTACCCGTCTGGTGGAAGCGTCAGCCGCTCTGTCTTTTAAGAGCGTTTATGCACATGTTACAAAGTAACAGGACAGAGCAAGTGAATCAAATTTACACAAATATTTGAAAATGTATGTCTTGTAATCAGTATATCGGCTGCTGGGTCCTTTTCACAGTTTATCACGTTGGAGCAATAAACTTTAATGCATTTCATTGGGACTTTATTTACGAAACCATCACAAAGTAATTAAGAAGGGGAAGAAAAATAACTCACGGTGTCAACAATTTTATAGTAGTAATTATTCCTCAGTTACAGTTGTTTTTAGATATATTTCTACCAGTTTTGTACACATTAAGACTAAAATTAAAGTCCATCTTGTTTTTGCAAAATAAATTCTTTTGTACCTCAAGCTATGGAGTGTGACAAGTCTTTATTTTTTTCTTTTTTAAATAAGTATGAGCATTATTATTTAAAATGATTTTTTTCTGGGGCTGGATCTTAAGATGCTCTACTGCCTCAGTGTTGTCTGCGAAGAAAAGCTAGCTAATGACGCAATGAGACCATATTGACTCTGATATATCCATACCAAACACCCACTGGGCTTGACACACGAAGCATGATAGTAACAACTGCGACAAAAGTATCACACTTTTCAACTTCCTTGGGTCTCGCGTGTGCACGTCTACGTGTTCAAGCTCAAAGCTGAAGCATCAGATCATGTGGAGCAACACGTAGCTAAAGCAGGTAAATGCCACAACCCCAGTGAGAAATGGATGGAACAGAAAAGACAGTAATTTGGTTTGCGGGTTGATGGGCGTCAATGTCTGTTTGCTGCTTCTCAAGGAAATCGTCATAATTAGTGATGGAGTAGCTTCACCCAGAAGTGAGCCAAGTTGAGGCAAAGTAAGGTTGAAGTCTTTAGTAAACGGAAATCAAATCTTACATAAAGGTGACGATCAGAACATGTTGGGTTATATGAGGAACAGAGAATAAATACTAAGAGAGGAGCTGGAAAATCAGAAAATGATCCGAAATAAAGAATATCTAAACACAAAGGATGGAGAAGAGGGTTGAAATAAAAAAAATAAACAACAAGTAATAAAAGACTGATAAAAAGTAAGGGAAATTTTAATAAGTTACATTGGTGCCTCATCAAGACGGTCAAAAAAATCTCCTGACAGGCCTTGAATAACATTGCTTTCTGAAAAAGGATATCAATTAAAAAATATTACTTTGTCAGAAACTTGAAAGTGTATAATTAGCTTTTCTAAATATTCCTTCAGGGAGTCCCCCAGATTTGTAAACTATATATTTCAGTCATTGCTCAGAGTAGGATGATCCAGCCTCTCTGTTTTTATCTCCTTCCAACTAGAGCTTTAAGTTATGCCTGATTTGCTGAACCTTGAAGGTGGGAAGCTGAAACTCTTCTGATATTGCATATCACCACCATAAACCAAGCAGAAGCAGGAAGGGGTTTGCTATTTTGACTTACTTTTTGGCCAAAGGGCCTGGGGATCTTGAAGTTCTTAAGAAGACTGCATCATTTTTAAGGCAAAAGGCTACAGGATGGCTCTGAAAGAAAACAGTAGAGCCTCAAGTCCACTGATCATAAATTCTAGTAGTGAAGTTCAGACCTCGTCCCTGTAAAACAGCTCAGGGGAGATTTGTGGCAGGCCGAGCATCTGAGCCTCTCATGAAAACACTGAGTGGTTTTCTGTTTAACTTGGCAACATTTCAGAGCTGTTAATTATGTGACTAAATTAAATAACAAAGATCTGCAATGATAATTTTTGTAAAACTCACATACCCCTGTCACAGAAGATAAATTGTGTTGTTGAACACTCGCTGAAAGTTCCTCAAAATTCAGATTAAGTTGAAGAGAGATAACGAAATTCCACATTGACTTAAGATGAAGGCTACTTTTATTTTTTTATTACAAAATTTTATTGCATGTTTTCAGAATGACGACAGTTGAACACAGTGTGTTGGTGCACACCGGGGCTCACCTGTCCTAATTCTGTCGCAGGGAAATGACGCAGATATTTGACATCCCGCTTTTTACCGTCATCTCGAATGAGACGGGGGATATTGTGTTGTTGTTGTTGCTATTTTCTAATACTAAATGTAGCACACAAAAACACTTTATCAAACAACGGTGATTTTGTAAAAGCGAAAATATGAGAACAGCACACATGAAAAACTGCAGCGCCATCTCCCTGCACCAAGAGTTACCATATTCATGCAAAACGTTACTGAGCAAATAGGAAAGATCTGATTGAGGAAATTTGAAAAAACTGTTTTTCCACTGATTTTTTTTAAAAGGTCGTAAGATGTAAAACTATATATATAAATTTGATAATTGGTACACATTTAAAATGTCTTAACTGTTTAAAGAGATTTTTCCTGTTAGAAAATAATCTTCTTGAATGAATGAAAGGCATTCATTCATTTCAGTGAATGAATGCCCTTCATTTAAGTTTAAATATGCCAGTGGTGTGAATAACTTTGGGTTTCACTGTAACTACAAATAGTTGTTAAATATAATAAGGTCAAACATGCTTGAATCCAAGCATAACTTTTTCCACAGAATATATGGAAAAATCTTCTAAAAAGTGGCATCTCTACTATCACAAATTATGACATATTAATTAAAAATCAGCAAAATCAGTTCATCACTTAATTGGGCAGAATATGGGAATTTACAATTCTGAAGAATTGTATTAATTTTACAACAGGTTGTGTGGAACACTCACATTGATCTTTTGAATTTTCATTTAGTGGATTATGGCTAAATAAATCATGATTGTGCTTTTTGATATGCCTACAAGTAGCCGCATAGATTGTAATCATTCACAAATTGTGAATTAAATTGACCAGACAGGATTTCTAATGAAAACAAATCATTTCCTTAGTGTGGAAAATCTAATTGAAGGACACTTAACAAAAAAAAAAAAAAAAAAAGGATTTTGAAACTACTCTTATCACAAGTCTTTTATTGATGGCTAAATTTAGGATTAAAGATTCCGGTCAGGCGGCCCGAAATCAATAAATCAGCAAAATGTCATTCTGTACGTCAGTATTTCTCCCTGGTGGAGTGCAGCTTCAAGCTGTCACGTACACACAGGAAGCATACAAAAGAGTCAAGAAATAAAGAATTTTTTTTTTATTCTTGTCTGTAGAGAAAATACATAAGGCATCAAAAAAGAAAAAAAGCAATAAAATGTTAAAGTACATGAATACGTTGTTTTCGCTGTGGCTTCTGCAGAGCCATTGCTGTCGCACAGAACAACACCAAAACAACACACATGCACCGCTTCCCGTTGATAATGTCGACCAAAACCTGCAGCTGCTAGCTTACTGTCAAGTGCACAGAGGCAGACAAACTCTCTCCTTTCCAGTCTTGTCGGGAATTTAAGGTCTTATTCTGGGCTTAGTTTGGCTTTAGGAAGCTCAAACAGCGTGTAAATAAGTCTCCTGTTGGCATGGCTACTCATCATAACAGATCATTGTTGAAAAGTGCCAGAACAACCAAGTGAATTTATTTAAATAGAACAGAAACAATCCAGTGTTTCACAGCAAAAACAAACAAAAAAACATTATAATAGCAGACATACTGTAACAAGTTGCCACTAGAGTTTGGCTTTACCAGAATTATTTTACATAATTTAATAATTAATGAGAAAAAGAAAGTGAGACAAGTTTTTTCTAAAAAAAAAAAGAAAAAAAAGAAAAAAAAAAGTGCTTACTGTTTAAAGATAGTTGTTGGTTTTTATACAGCTCCCTCAAATCCCAAACGGATAGAAGAACATTTAAATGTATGCAGAAACAAAGCTTTGGGATTAACCCAAAGAAAGAAAGAAGAAAATGAGGGAAGATAGAAAAGATATTAGTATGTATTATTTAAAACATCTGCAGCAATAAATGGTTGTCTGGTTATTTTCTATCATTTGGTGGAAGCCTTATAGTCACCATTTACCAGTTTCATTTTTCACATCCTAAAAAATATTAAGGAATGAACCGTTCACTCAAAAGTTCCAAATTTGACTTTTTGTTCCCTTTCAGTATAATTAATAACATCACATTTATATAATTACAATAATAAACCTTCACTGTGTGAAAGAAAACTGCTACAATACATGGTTTGTGGTTAAAAAACACAAAAAAAATGTGTGTAATACTGTTGATCGTCTTTTTGTATCGTATAACAAAAGTACATGATAAAAAAATGAGTTAAATTGATAAATAACATATTGTTTCATCATGCAAAAGAGATTATGGATTTAAAATTCAATGAATTTGCTTTATTTTGGGGCTTTTGTTCGGACGGCTCATTTTTAACCCGAAGGACAAGGGGAGTAAACAGAATGTTTACAAATCGCAAGATGGTTAAAAAAAAATCATAATTTTTTTCACTCCAACCCTAACCCTGCCTCTCCACCGCTAACCGGGACAGAATTCAGTATTTAAAGAAGATCCCATAAAAATATAGGTTGGAGATTTAAGCTCTCTGCCAAGCTTTTCTCTCTGTTTCATAAAAACGCTTAATAAGGAAAACTAACATTATGCTACTGTTTATTCCTCAAGGCTGAGAAATGAAAGTCGGAGTGGATGAAGCGGCTCCATTGGAGGAACAAACAAAACAACCCACAGCTACTCCCCTTCACATTTCCTCTTTTATATACACTGGAAAGTATATATTTAATTAATAAAACTCACAATGTTCCAACAATGATGACTGATTAGAGGCTATATCTGCTTTATGTGCCGATGATGAACATTGCTGTGATTAATGTAACAAAAATGGTTTCAGAGGTGTTTTGACTCGTATTGTGCGCTTCGTAGACCGAGACCAGGCTTCTGCCGACGTTCAATCCATCAGCCATGTGAAAATAATGTTTTTTCCCAGCAGTCACAAGTGAAATCTAACGTTGGAAACATAAGCTGACTCGTACAGTTATAAAATATTTTGATAACCAGTCATTATCTGTCAATAACCCACTAACATCATTACAACCCACACAACTAAAGTTCTTCTATAGCTTTTTTTTTTTTTAAATGGCGTGGCTTTAATTTATATCTAATGGAAGTGATCCTGGTCTTGCGTGACATTATCCACATTCTTGTGTGACAACAACAATATATATAGATATTTTTGACAGTTTGAAAAATCATAATTAACAACTGATCATTTATTCCTGTACATTTCAACCCATACTATCAAACGACGGTTATGAATAAGATAAAAAATGGGATGCGCAATATTAACGCTGCATTCCGAGAGTCCAATAAAAATTACTTAAATATGTTGGTAGCTGAGAGCCGTCTCCCCAGGCTGCCAGGACTCGTTCTTATTTGCAATAAAATGCAAACATAAAACACAGAAATCAGGAGGATGATTCTTTCTAAGGCGTGTAAATAAGACATAATCCGGAATGAGTTGCTTTCATCCACATCTCCAAAGCAATTTAGAATTTGCCACAGTTTTACTGCTGTCAGTGCAAAGCAATTACTGTAAAACATCTTCAGAGATGCTTCACAAACACCTCTGTTCATCCTCCGCCTCTCGACTTGGCTTTCTTATATCTCTCCATCAGACACGGGGAAATCTTTGCGCAGAACCAAAGTCCCGTGTGTTTGTTTCTTCATGTTTGGTCTCATCACTCGTCCAAAAACAACGGAGGGATGAAACTACATTTTAACAAAGAGCAGACAGTCTAAGCATATAACTATAACAAAATATTTAGCTGTTTCTGGCAACGTTGTTTCACATTCCTTTAGTACGGTGGCCCTGAGGCGCAAACCACTACAACATTAACGAAAGCAGTACTAAAAACTACTGATGTACTTGGATTTTCACCCACAACCATCTCTCAGGTGTGTAGAGGATGGTTTGAAAAACAAATGGCAAAAAAAAAAAAAAATCACCTTGCAAGCAGTATTTGTGTAGATAAAGCATAACTAGTGAGAATGTGAAGTAGAATTCATAAAAGAATCTTGTAGGACCTTGAAGCAGATCTACAGGGAAAAGGTTGCTGGGTCCAGAGAGCTGCAACATTCACTTCAATTCACTTCAGTTTATTTGTGTTGAAATAAATTCACAACAAATAGTATTTGCACTTTACAATAATAATAATAATAGCAATAATAATCATTTCAGTCAGACATATTCCAACTGTCCCGACCCCATTAGGGAAGAAGGGTGTACAGAAAATGGATGGATGGATGGATATTCCAACTGATCCTAGTTATCCCACACTAGTGAGCTCAGTTAATTAAGCTGTGACGGAGTTCTAATGTGACTTGGTCCAACATAAATGACTGGCCAAGGCCGGAGATCACTTTACTGAAATGTATTAAGCATTTCTTCAGGTGAACAAAGGTGACAGGTGCAAAATATATACAAAGGACGTCCAAGGAAGGTTCAAATCAGACAAACGGCAGCACTTTCAGTCTGACTTCTCAGGAGTCTAACCACAGACTGCCTCCCTGTGGAGCAGAGCCCTGCTGTTAAAGCTACAGGCTCCGCCCACAGGAAGTCCAAACAAGAAAAAAATAAAATAAAATAAGTAGTTACTTCTAACTCAAATAAACTCTTAAAGTATACATAATAATAATAATAATAATAATAATAATAATAATAATAATAATAATAATAATAATAATAATAATAATAATAATAATAATGCGACAGACTGGCGACCTGTCCAGGGTGAACCCCGCCTCTCGCCCGGAACGCAGCTGGAGATAGGCACCAGCAACCCTCCCGACCCCATTTAGGGAAGAAGGGTGTAAAGAAAATGGATGGATGGATGGATAATAATAATAATAATAATAAATTAGATAAACTTGTAAACAAAAATACAATGCTCAATTTAATAGAAAACACTCATCATGTGACTCCCTCCCGGCACGCCACGATCCGGAAACAACCCTGCTTGAAAATAGCACCGGGAAAATGTTTAAAGCTGAAAATAGCAGGTTGGGTTGAATGTTAACTGTAGCAGGATCACCGCGTGTGAACCCACAATGAACCACACCAGTTTAAACTGCAACAAAAAGTAAGTCCGGGATTGTGTGCGTGTTTGTGTGTATGCGTGTGCGAGCGCGCTATAACTAAGTCCCAGCTCATGGCGGCTCCTCCGTCATATAAGCACAACAATCTTATGGGGTGGAGATTTCTGTCCTGGGACACTTTTGAACTAACCAAAACTTCACTAAACGCCTCAGTGTTCATAAATGCAGTGTGTGAACGCGACATCTCTATCTGAACCCAGAGCACCGGTTAGCCAGAAGATTTTCATCTCCCCACCCCCCCCAAAAAAAAAAACAAGTGTGTGTATTGCAGTCACTGAAATCAACACTGTGTATAAGTCACAGTCCCAGCATTTTATTGGAAGATATTTCTTCTTGAAGCTTTAGTGCCCTTGAATGAGCAGCAAATGGAAAGGAAATAGGGAGGAGAGGAGAGGGAGAAGACATGCAGCAAATGTGTCATGTTACATTGCACTGTCTTTTTGCTTTTTCTAGCTTTATAATCTTGGATTTTTGCCAAATTCCATCATTTGTTTGTCATTATTTGTTTTAAGTGGTTTTAACACCTGATGGCAAACCTCTTTTTTTTTCCACCCGGCAGGCAAGTAAGTAAGAAAGTTGTGTTAATATGAACATCTTTAAGCTTTTTTTTTTTTCCCCTGAGCGAGCTCTATTAAAACTAGAAATTCACCCCTTTGACTTTTCATTTAAAGAGCAGATAAACTGACAAGGCTGAGGAGTTTATTTATAATATCAAACGGAGGAAGAGCCTTCAGCATTGCCAAGCCAGCAAAAGCTTTCAAGGTTCAGCTGCTACAAAATGAATTTCTCCCTGTTCCATTACAAACAGCATAAAATGGGGGGGAAAAAATAATAATAATAAATAAAGAACAGAAACTTTACTTCAACAATGAATTCCAACATTTGTTAAGGATGTTGTGTGCAATGAAAGGAAAGGATTGGGAGAAAAAGCCTTTTCTGAAAACTCAATTATTGTCCGTCAGTTCCAAAGGAAGACAGTTCTCATACTGAGGACGCATTTCTTAATGGGAACCTTGGAAAAACACAACCTCCGCTGTAATGGGAACAATAAGGTAAATGTTGACGCGGCCGGGCTTAACCATGAGTGAGCCGTCCAGAACAACATGGAAACTTTATTTACAGCACATTCTGATCACTCGTACTGAAACTTTTAACATCTTGACCTGTTAAACCTGAAGTTCAATAAATATCTCTCTACGGTTTCATTTCATGCTTTATTCTTAAGTGTTTATTTTCATGCTTTGTTCTACATTATTGCACCATTTTATGGGCTCTATGTATTAATACTGTTTCACCTTTTAGTAGTTTAATAGATTCATTATGGATTCATCTTTTACTCAGTTCAGTGAAGTGTTAGTAGCTCAGTGAGTTTGTTGATTTATGCATTTTGTCTGGAAGGTTGAATTCTTTTTGTTAATAAACTTGTATATTGGAGATGAGTTGTAAAACTTATTTATCGCACGTCTTCTTACTTCTAAACAGTCTAGTTCATAAATGTCAGTGTTCCTGACAGTTTATTTGATCCCCCCAACAATTTTACGTTGGTGTGTGTGTGTGTGTGTGATATTGCCACCCACACACCACCAGCAGCTCTTTCACAAAGCAGATTTATTTGGACGTAGAAAAAAAAAAAAAAGTAACACAGGTTTTAAATCTACCCTTTAAGTAGCACTTCACTTGGTGGGGACATTTGGGGCTCATTGCACATAAACAGAAAGTCCGATGTGCCCCGTAAAGTCATGTTTAGAAACCAAGGTCAATTTCACGTCACCGTTCACAGTAACTCAACCGTACACCATTTTTCATCCTGAAACTGCAACAAAAGACATAATTATATGTATTTGTGTCATGCCAACTCTGGTGTGCTGCCGGGTCTTGCATCAAAAGATTATTCATAACCTTTTACTAGAGAAAATGCTAATTTGTTAGTATTTGGATCATGGATTTGGCTCTGACGAAGAAGTGCAGAAAGGAGAGCAAACCTCCGCCTGCTGAAATAACATATCTGCATGTCGGCGGTGCCATTTGCCTTCTCACTGCAGGATAAGTCACAGACGTCTCTGATTACGACATGAAAACAAACTTCAGAGATCTGAAAGTGCCTTTGACCTTACGGTTCCCTCTGCCGTGCACAGAGCTCCCCGGCTCGCCTGTGTGGAGCTTCGAGCTGCAGAGCCACAAGAATAGAACCGCACCGCTCAGCTGAGTCCGTCATACAGACATCAGCGCGGGCAAAAGCTATTTTAATGCGCTAACTTTACAGTGCAGAGCTTTAAGCAGAAACACAGAATGATTTATACGCAGGTGGATGTGAGCAATTTCCCGACCTGCCCCGCGTTTACGAAACCCATAATTTAGAACACAGCTAATTTATAATCTGCCGGGGTCATTTGTTATTTAAGTACAGCTGCCCACGCTGCACCTCTCCACCAAGCACTTTCCTCTGTAGTGAGTCGATTAACCTCTGCTGGTGAAAGCAGAAGTGGCTGAGTCTTTGCCAAGGTCACGGGTGCTGCCCTTTGCTGCTCACCCTTAAATCCCTGGAGGTCACAATTGCCCTCTCAGCGGCCATTCCGGCCTCCTGATCTTTATGGAAAACCACAAGCAAAAACACCCATTAAATAAATTAAAACTCTGAATGTTTATTGAAAGAGTAACCTAGCAGCATCACGCCACTGCTACTAAGCTTAATGCAAAGCATATTGTTTTCAGGACGGAAAACTTATTATTAAAAAAAAATGATTCCAGGTTTTATTTTAGCATATTCTTTATGTTTGACGTCGCTGAGGAGCTCCCAGGACTCAAACAGATTAATGACGCTTTTAAGTTGCCTAATTACAGCTTTCAAGATAATGAAGGTCACCGCTTGTTGTGTGGGAAATAGAGCATGTTATGCGAGTAGAGAGGAGTTCATTTAACTTGAGAAATGGATTAAAGTCTCCCACTTAACCCCAGACCCAAAAACACTCAAAACCTGGTAAACACGACACCTAAAGAGTCACAGCCGATCAGTTGGAAACCGCACATCTGCCGTCCCAACTTGCTTTGTCTTTGGGATTTCTGCAGGTTCTGCAAAAGTTCTAACGAGACTGACGCGTTGCAGAAGAACGAAAAGAAAATAGGTGGGAAAAGTGAAATCAATTTATTAGCTTTATTCACATTGCTTGCTTTTGTTTCTCCACCCAGCGCAGTCTGTCTGTGTGTAGCGTTCATTTGGATCCGTAGCTACGCTGCGGCGGCCAGAGACCATTTAGTGTGCGAGTGAAACCGAGTCTTCACTTAAAGTAATCAGTTTCGTAGCACGAACATGTTAAAGCACGTCCAGAAGGTGTACAAAAATATATTTTTAAAGTAAAAAACGGCTGAATGAAGTGAACTCAAAAAGCTGCTACAGCTTGACTCCTAACAAGCTGCGCCAGCCCAGTTTTGAGCTGTAAACGCTCTAAACTCCCTTCATGTCGCATCAGTCAGTAAATGATTGAACTGAAATATTAACAATGGCTCTGGTCATGTTTCAACACACGTGTCTAAAAGTAGCTGCGAGAGGATTATCGTCACAATCTAAACAGAGGTTAAGAGGTATTGGAGTAAAATATGTAAATATGAAATGAAAATGCAAGAAAAAAAACAAAAGACAAAGCAAACAACAAAAACCAGGTCAACGAAATAAAGACAAGTGAGGAAAACTGAATACTCAGCTTTTTCTTTGCTTGGTAGCATGACAAGCTTTTTATAGTAACTGATCATTTACTGGTGGACGACCAAGTCTGTGTGCAACATGTTATAATTAAATTGATTAAAAAAAAATTGCATTACAGGGTTTTGTGGCATTTATCACTTTAGTTTGTGTAATTTTTGTTGAAGACTTTGCTTTGTCCTTCACTGTGTCGCAGACAAACAGAAGTTCTCGCTGCAGAGTGAGGTCAGCTTGCATCATGTGGAAACACTTTTAAGGAAGATTTTCACATCTAAGTTCAAAAAAGGTTTACAGTAAGTCAATTTGCTTTGATTCTTTAATCGGTTACATTTATAATCCCATAGAATTATAAATGTAATCCATTCGTCCTGCATTTCATTTCACACAATTAACCACGTAACTCTGTGGTTGATTAAATTAAAGATGTGCTTATCGGCGGTATTCATGGGCAGTGCGCTAATATACCATACAATATATAGTCTGGTATATCATGGTTTCACTACAGGATAACATTTAAAAAGCCATGATTTTCAAACAAGTGAAAATTTCCATCTCAAATTGTTGCAGCTCATATTATAAGTGAAGTGGCACAGCTAGTGATCAGTTTTCTTCAGCTGTATGGACCAACTAATAATGAAAACTACACATAATTTTCCTGTATCTTACACCATGCAGATGCACAGGTGAATAATTTTATAAATGCTTTTGTTCTCGGTCCATGTGGAAGGAAACCGCTGAAAGTTGCTCTCTGCCTCCAGGTGTCAAGAAGGTTAACCTTCGACTGGAAACTCTGGTTTCTTTCTTGGAACTTTGGACGCGTGGAAGTTGCATCTTAAACCCAACGGTCTGCTTATGTTTTGCAGGCCAGTTCACTGAAAACAGCACAAAAAGGTAAATGGCAGCCACACGTTGGCGGTGATGATCATTTACTGAAATAGAACGCGAAGGAAGAGACATGAGAGGAACTGCAGAGAAACTGACTGCACACACAAAACAGCCATGGACAGATCAGACAATCGTTGGAAATAACCTGATGGGTTTAACTAGTGGGAGTGGGAGTGATTGAGTGACATGAGAATCAGACGAGGACTAATTAGGGGAATGCACTGCAGCTGAGTGAGAACCAGAACAGAGGAGCAGAGGTAAAGGAATAATGAACAGAAATACATGCAGATGTTTACTGAAGATTAAGACCGATTAAAGAATCAAAGCAAATAAAGACAGAATAAAACAAAGAAAAGAGTGAGCCAGGTATGAAGGGCTGAGAGTGGCAGACTGAATAAACCTAAAAACTAAAACCAAAAAGGAAAACAAAGAGTCAAGATTCTGAGACCAGTGGATCACAAAAAAATGAAAATAAAATAAATATTGTAATATTTATTTTAGGGTATTTTATTTTAGGGAAACTGACTGGAAGCAATGTGAATGTTTTGCACTAGAACAGCCGTTCAGTTAAGGGCAAGGGAGGACAAGAACCTTAAAGTCTTGGAGTTTATCAGCAAAGATCGATTTTAAAAATCCCAGTGAGAAAAGATGCTGAGCAATTATGTGGAGGATTATTTTAATGCCTATGTTTTTTTCATCGACTTCCGTGAAGTCGAAATACAATTTGATGTCATTTTTTTAACAATTTAAATAAAAGCAAAGAAATTGTTTCATCTTTATAAAGTGCTACATATTTTACCTTACTTTCTTACCTTTTCTTTTTTTTTTTAAGGCTGTTTTGGTGTCCATTAGTTTTGACTGCTTTTGGGCTCAGCTGTATTTTGAGGGGTCAGTGCTGCAGATGGACAAGGACACAATTTCCTTTCAGCCCTTCACAGTAACAGCCTTAAACATTCTCCTCTCTGATTGTCCAATGACACCATTTCTGAAGCCAGTTAACCTTAACTGTCACCCCAAAACCACTTAAATGGGTCCATGAGGAGGCTGGGGTCCTCGTGGCAGTCAAAGGGTTAAAGCGTCCTCTTCGCTTGTAAGAAAACAGAACCGTCTGATTGCCAGGTGAAGTGTGTGTGTAAGGGTGCAGACTGCAATTTGCTTCAGATTTGCTGTATTGCAGATACAAAGAGATATAGGAAAATAGTGGGTGTAATTGACAGAGTTTTGTGAATAAAAAAAAAAAAAAATAAAATTACATAACTACAAATGAATGAATTGTAGCGACCAAATATTAGTTAGTATTTTACAGCTCACTTCTGAGAATCTTGTGAAGTACAAATATGTGCTGAAAACAATTTGACCTAAACACACCAAGGTTATCTTGTGGCAGTTTTTTCTGTAGACGAATTGTGATGAAACTTTGACAATGATTTATTTATTTATTTTTCCCCAGTTAAAATAATTTTGATAAAATAGCTTCGAACGTCGTCCACCCTTATTTGGCTTAAGAAACCAATGAAAGCATAAAGACAAAAAAAAATGAGCTTTTTCTGACTGAAGCATCTCCCAGTATATATAACAAAACCAAATAAAGTCTGATTAACAGATTATCAGCTTTGACTTACTTGTGATTAATTTCAGGACTCTTGCCTGGGGAAGAACATTGCAGCATGTTAAAGGAAAGAATTGTATAAATATATGAATGTGTATGGACAAAGACCATGACTTGGAGGTCCAATTTACACAAGCAGTGATGCCAAATATGGGGAGCTATGGATGTGCTTCCTGCACCCCTATAAAAGGCAGACAGTCTAATTTTGGGGACAGGGGGAACTTTATTGGCTTTGTCCTCTCAATCTGTCTCTACATTTTGGATAACTTAATCTCTAAATGTTGGACTTGCTTAATCTGTATTATTATTATTATTATATATCACTTATTTTAAGTCTGTTTTTACATAGTCTTCACTTATACGTCTCAAAAAAAAGTACATTGCAGACCATTATAAGAATATATCAGTATAGGAATGAGGTTTATTTTCTGCCTATTAAAATGCAGCACTTAATATGTAATCCCCCTATATTTCAAGAAAAAAAAAGAAATTTAAATCCTACCAACTTTAAGATCCTTCTTTAACGTTTTAGGATTTCAACTGGCAGACGCTCCCTCTGTGGCTCACTGTTTCTGTTGCCTTACTGTATCTATTAGAGACCAATTAGGTCGGAGTGAAAACAAAGACAGGCATGGTGTTGGTGGAGGCTCAAAGTGGAGAATTGTTTTAGGTGGTGGGAAAGCTGAATGTAGGGCACCACCAGAATTACAGTCTTGTTTGAATCCACTGAATGTGACAGAGCTTGTCTCGTGTGTCTCCGCGCTCCGAAGGCAGCGGTCTTTCATTAGCAACCCCTTTAAGAATCTGAAAGCAGTCGGATGAGGAGACTATATTGTCTCGTCTTACTATGTATGCCCCAACTGTCTCACACAATATCCTTTCCATTATCCATGTCTTCCTCTATCTATCCAAGCTTTCACCTCTATCTCCTGCTTGCGTTGCGTCTTTCCAAACAAGCTGAAACTCACGGCCTCCCATCTAATTGCCTGGTTGCTGACGGACAGCTGAATCACAGCAGTGTCACAGCTGCCTATATGTTAATAATGTGGGAGTGGGGAGCCATTTCAGGCTCCTATCAGAGTTACTTTTGTTTTAAGGGGGTAGTGTTATGTACTTTCCAGACACATAGAGCCATTTTAAAGCATTAAGCCTCCAGTTGTTAGAAAAATGCTGTACTTATCAAATATGACTTGAAAGGAATTTGACTTGGACATTTAATGTCTTGAAATTGGGCCTCTGTCTCTTTAAAAGCTCCTGCTCTTTCTGAGACTCTGCCTTCAGGAATTCATCACATCATTCCTCTATTAACCCTTTAACGACGTTTTTGACCAGCGTTCACTGAGAATTAGCTTGCATACGCGCTGTTCCGCCAGCTGTTTGATCACTGCTGCTGCCACTAGTCTGGAGGAGCTGAGTGTGGGAGGGCTGCTCTATGAGGCAGCATCTCACAAGCTTGGAAAATGCAACTCCGGGGAGGAGCTAAGTCCACCCAGATGTTTTGAAAAACTGAACGGCTACCAAGGGAGATTAATGACATTATAACAGGGTGTAAAGCTTAAAAAAGTTGATTTTATATAATGCTGCCTTTTAAACATATGATGCTGACATTGCCAAATTAAACCCTGAACAGCATATTTGCATTTTAAAGGGACTGAAATCTTCTTTTACACACAGCTATAGACGGCCGTTTTAGCAAAGAGAAACTGAGCGTTGTACGTTTTATACACATCAGCCAGCATTTATTTCCATATAATCTGACAGCATTAGTTGCTTCAGATGAATCCAAACAAACTATTTTTTTCTCCTTCCGCCTCACACCATCGGATGATAGCAGACAGGAAGGGCTCCGGCTGTATGGTTGATAGATCGCTATTTGTGCACGAATACCCTGAACCCACATTGAGCAGTAATGTATTTTAAACAAATAGCGAATACGGAATGATGTGTAGTCTCAGTCAGTGCGTCTCAGATCCAGGGAGAGCAGCGTGGCATGATGTCAGCGGCAGGTCAGCAAACATTTTTGCTTCAGGGAGAGCTCTTTGCTTCCAAAACAACTCGTTGCCAGCGTTTCTTCCACACACCAGACGATGACAACTCGACGGTGCAGCTGCTAGCTACCTGCGAGTAGCAACGGCGTGTAATTGTCTACGTTTATGCAGATTTTTCTCAGGAGGATGCAGTCTGAGAACGCACGTGAAGGACGCTTTTTTTTTGTCGACGACGTGCGGGCAAAGGGGAAAAGTAAGTACTTAACAAATTGTTTTTCTCAGTAAATACAATATTTTTAATGAGTCCATTAAACTGAAATTCACGCCGGATGTCTGCAGCAGCCCCAAGAATTACACATTTAAAAAGGAGGCCATAGAAGAAGTGTGATGAGGTGAAATGTCACGGGGGAATAACTACTGAACAAACGAGGGTATGTTTGGTCCAAAATGATGGTCTATGAAAATATTAACTTGAAATTGCACAAGTAATTGCACGTGATACACAAAAGCCAATAACACTCTCAAGACCTACGCAACCTCATTGATGTAAAAGATACTAATTATTTACAGAGCTATTTCTGAACGTTCCAGTGAGAACCACTGGGGAAGTAATCCAGAAGTGGAAAATAACTTCCTTTACCAAAGAGCAGCCAAGTCCACAGAGGAGTCAAAAACAACCACAAGAGTTGCGTGCAAATTTCATAGCAAGAGAAAGAGGTTGTATTTGAAGGGAGAGTTTTTCATTAAAACAATAAGCACGGGAATCTTTTACTGTCTGCACACTCCACAAGAACCTACTGCCCAGTTAAAGTTGGCTGTGGAAACATTTGGACAAACCGAAACAAGACCATTCAGAAAACAGTCTGAGATAAAAGATAAAAAATTTAAGTGAGGTTTTGGTGGTGGAAACATCATAACTCCGGGTTGTCTTTATGAGTGAATGAAGAAATATGCTGACTTTATTTATAAGAATTATAAGCAGACGAAAGATCCATTATTAAAAACAAAAACATTGGTTCCAAACAAATAGCCAAGGAAACTTGGTTTAATTCAGACAAATAAAATAAAATTGGCATCTTTATGCCTTATTCAATCATCCGCCCCAAATCCAAGAGAAACTCTAAGGAAAGAATCACAGGTAGAAATCCACAGACCCTCAGAAGCTCCCAGTTTTGAAGACATGTTGTTGTCAAACTCAAAGTTCCCCATGTTATTAAGTCTTCGGTACAAAAAGGTTTTGATTACACATTATTTAATAACCGTCTCATTTAATAAATACGTTACACGTGTCTTTCTCACTCAATTAATCGACTAATTGTTACCTATGAACAATTAGTCATAGGATTCCTACCAGCATCTAATGTGGATTTTATGCCACCAGGCCAGATAGAGACGACATGTTCGATATTTCTTTCCCCCGCGGGACAAAAGAAAATTCTTGCCAGCAGCAGCGAGCAGATCCAGAGCAGTTGCATTTCTCTGATCCATTCATACACTCTGCTGTGGAAAAAATGTTGGGAAAGGCCATGAGAGGGAGCTACGGCCTCCGCTTTGAAAGACCGCGTTGGTTGTTTGTCCGAAGAGTCAGCAGGCCTGTGAATGCCAAGCACAGCAAGGCAAAGATGACAGTCAGGGAGCTAATCCTCTGAAATAATTTGGTAGGCAGTCTCTGAACCTCCACATTATCTTCCTCTGCATACGGCAGATGATTTAAGCGCCTCAGCCCAGTTTTGACAGGTGAATAAAAGTCTGAACCAGTTTGTCATTTTTTTTCTTCTTTTTTTTTTTTTGGGGAAGAGCAAATGCCGTGGACGAGGTCCATGTTTTGGCCCGCAGTTTAAATTTCTTGTATACAAACAGTGCGAGCAGCCTTTATTTCGAGATAAGGGAGCCGACGGAGTGAGCAGTCTGAGCCTCGGGGCTGAAATCTGCTTGCACATTGGTTTCAGCTTCATGTGTGACGCTGGATGGTATTATTTGCCGGTTACCTTGTCACTACACTCACTAAAAAAGATATCCTCGGTGCCTATATTCCCTCCAGAACGCTTCCGCTACAAAACCCCCTGCTTGGCACCGGAGAGGAAATGTTTACCCATTCAGGCAAATAAATAAACATGTCACAGAAGCAAACAAGAAAGAAATGACTCCCCAAAGTCATACCTGCGTTGTCTTTGGAAAACTCAACACTGATGAAAAAGGTGATAAATTGGACGTCTTCACCAAGATTGCTTTGAACAGGCTAACAGACAGAAATGGGAAGCTCTAAATGTGGAATTTACTGGGGGGAAAAAAAATAAATAAAAAGAAGAAGAAAGATCTCCACCAGCTGTCTAGAACTGGACGCCTTAATTTTCAGGAGAAAAGTGAGCCAGAATCAAGATTTAATTGGTGGCGCACAAGATAACTGGGCCAATTGAAGTTGAAAAGAAAAGTCTTACATTTAGCTTTACCCCTGGCTCATTCTGCTTAGGAAAATGTATACATATATGTGTAAATATTTATGTATATCTTTATGCATTAGTTTCTGCCCCACTCGGCTTTTGCTTCATGACCTGACGTGGTTAGTGGATCACTGCACTGGCGATTTTAAATCCAGGTGTCACTGTTTCCTCCATGCCTAATGAAGATCGTGATCTAAGTTCACAGGACTTTATCCGGCATTATCACCAGATCGGTGTTTAATTTTAAAGCGCAATCACAAAATCTAGGTCTCGGTAAGCCTTGTATGTGTGTGAAGCACTTCGCTTGAGTCGAGCAACGTCTGACTCCTTTCTGAGTCGCCGTTCTTTCCAAACACACATGGAAATGAACAAAGCAAAGTAATATTAGAAACAAAAAGAAAAAAAAAAATCTTTATAAATTTGCTTGTTTGTAATTTGTTAATTTATTACAGACAAGTTATAAATTGCCTTGAAACTCACTCAGGGTACGTCGATGTTGATGTAGATATGAAATGTGGCATTCAGTGGTCAACACAAACCGAGTTACATACTTAGGTGGAGTGCTCTCAACTGGAACACAGGATGGATATGTTTGAAGAACTCGAGCCGTTTTTGTCAACATGCAGAGTAGAATGTGTGAAAGTAAACTAACTTTTACCGTGCCGCTGAGCACGCTGCCATCGTTGTGAATTTTGGTAGAGGCTGAGAGATGTTAAGAGAGGTCGATGATGACGTTTAAACACGGGACGATCCTGAAGGAAAACCGGCGGTGATTCGCATTTCTGCCCAGCAAGGACCCTAAACATCCAGAGCTACAGTTCAAAGTACAATCCTGTGTTTTGATGATGCAAAGTCCACAATCTTTACATTTTTAGTCCTCTCACCATGTGACATTTCCCTTAATTTCACAAGGATTCTTTACATGTAAAAAAATGTGAAAAGGTTTACATGGATCGAATGTTTCTGCGTGGCACTGTACTGCGAGTGCTTGAGAATAGCTGCTTAGAAGAAACATATTCCACCTCCTGGTTATTTTAAGCACGCTGCAGTAAATTATTAGAGCAAAGGAGAGCATAAAACCCAAGCCTTAAAGATCACAGACCTGTAAAAGTCTCAGATAACGTGGGGAGAGCACATCAAACCATTTGCTTGCGTGAATCACGTTGTCTGCCTGGCAGATGCTGAGCTTTGACTCTCCTCCTACTTGCCTCCATCCTGACTTCAAGCAATGTAGACAAAAGCCTCAGGAAGCCCCTCAAGTTACTTATCTTAGCAGAATGGATAGACACAAGCCACCCACTTTCTTCACACAGCTAAAGTTTTAGCAACAAATGTTTCCTTACCTGCTATGCATTTGAAAAGTTACACAGGCTTTGTTTTTTTCTTTTTTTCTTTTACAAACGCTTCTTGTCATCAGTGAACTGAACTGCGACTCACTTCTCGATGTTTGGAGATACATTATTAAAAAGGCCGAGCTCCTCCACAAAGCTTTCTAAGAAGGCACATTATACCGGAATACTCAATGTGTAAATGATATTTGTTTACGTTCCTGCCGTCTGGGTTCACATTTAATTTTGAATTAATGAATACAAATGTGTTGGTCCAAGTGGTGCTTAATGTGCACGGTCTTTTCATTAGCAAATGTCATGGAGCGGTGACAAAAAAAAAAAAAAAAAAAAGGCTTCCTCTTGGCATCCTGCCTCCAGGTTGAAAAAGATTTTAATGCAGATTGCACTCTTCATTAGAAAACTGATTTTGCCTTCTCTTTAATGTGTCACAATATGGAAATGAAATGCACAGCATTTATGAAACATTAAAAAAATGAAATAATAAATGGAAATCAAATGAGAAATGATAATATATATATATTGCTATATGTTGAGTAAGTCACTCTTTTAGTTAGAATTTTTAATTGGAAAACCCGAAGAGTCAGCAGCTCATCAGAATAACAGAGGACCAGTCCTGATCACAGGTTGAGCTGCAAACATCGTTCAGTTTAGAACTATGGTTTTGTATTATTGGTTAGGAACGTCCTGCTACTATTTTAAAATGTCTCCTAAGAGATGGCCGTGACGTCTGATCTTATTTTTTAAAGTAAAGTTGGCAGAAGCAAAACATATCTCTACTCCTGGGATGTCCAAAGTGTGGTCCGGGGGCCATTTGTGGTCCTCCGAATGACTTTGACTGGACCATTCAGACGCATGAACATGCTTTGATCCAGGATGATCTAGCAATTTGATCCCTATAAGCAAAAAACAAACAAAACAAAACAAAAAAAAAGTTTTAAAAATAGAACAAAACCAGAGAAAGGCTGGGTACACATGTAATAATAATAACAGAGAGACAGCCTGAAATAAAGTTACAGAACCTCTTACAACTTAAAACACACACACAAAAAAAACTTTAACTAATTTCATGTAAAAAAACAAAAAAACTGTGCATTTGAGGACAGCTTCCGACAACACTTGAAACACCACAACTGAAGTCAGATGGAAAAACACGAGCAAGCAAGATCCAGATTACTACGTGCGATCTCAAAGCATATGTGAAGCCGTGCCTTCATGCCCGGTTCTGCTCTCACTGCGTTGGAGCGCGCTCTGATCCAGTTCCTGGCTTGCAGGCGGCGAGGCAGAAAACAGAGAGAAGGGAAGGAGCTTTGAGAGACGTTGCTGCTTCTCTCTCTCTCCTTATTTTTTATTTTTTTGTCTCAGACCTTTGTGTATATGTGTATTGTCAAATTTGGCCCTGAATTTTAAAGAGGTTGAATATGAACATGAATTATTTAGCCTAAATCAGTGAGAAGTGAACTTGTGTTCGCTGAACACCGTTGATTTTTATTTATTTATTTTCTCTGCTGCATGTTTGCGGCGGGCTTTCTTCAGGTTGGCGATCTGTGATTCTAATTTAACCGGTGGTGTGTGTGTGTGTGTGTGTGGCCTTGATCGTGTAATGGACTGGTAGGTTGCTGTGGGTGTACCGTACCACCTGCCCTATGACAGCTGGGATAAAATATGACCAGCCACACCTCTCGACCCCGAACATGAAACAGAGCAAGTGAAAACGAATGAATAAGCAGTCTAGTATTACAGTAAGCGTTGACTAAATCGCTTTAAAAACGTTATTAACAAAAATACATGACTTCCCAAGCTGTTTCCTTTGATATGTTTTTTGTTTTTTTTAATATATTGGTTAATAATTTGTGCGTTGTTGTTTCCTTCGCCGCCCATGCTGTCCTTTGTGCTTGTATATAAAAAAGCCCACAATAATATTTTCATTCTGATTTGTATCCCTTTTACAATGCATCCTCCCTGCACAGACGAACAAAAGATACTGCAGCCTTGTCGGCAGCGAAGACTGCGATAAGCAGAGCAATCTTTTATGAAACATGATGGGCTGGATGCACAAGCACAGTGCCCACGCGGAAACAACTTTGCAGCTATTGTAGTTGCACAAAAAAGACTTTGGAAAATCATGAAGGTTTTCGTATGTGTTCGGTTTGGGAATAAATATTTGGACGATTTTATGCAATGGAGCATAAAAAAAAAAAAGAAAGTAGAAGTCAATATGATTTTATGCTGCTTTTTGTCAATACTTTGCTACCAGTTTAAACTGTTGGGTTCCCAATAGTTCCTGTTCTAGACCTGGACTAGAAACGTGACTGTTCTCCTAGATGCCTGAACAAAAAAAAAAAAAAAAAAAGAACCACAAATCCGTGAAAGCAAACAGCGCCTTTCTTCCGAAACGCAACTATTTTTAGCCAGTCCTCACGCTCTTAACCACCAAATGCTAATCTTCAGCCGGCATCTTTTTGAAGTAAAGAAGATACTTGAGGTGGATTATTCATGGCCACATAGCCATACTCTAAATCCCAGTTAAGGCTGCTATAAATCCCTCACTGTAATGTCAGGAGAGCTGCTACATAAATAAGTGTTGCTGCAGTACGTCATGCACACGGCACCGTTTACCAAGGATAATGTTCAGGTTTAAGGAAATGAAAGCTCCCACATCTCCCCTCCTTCCACCTTTCCTCTTCATCTCTGCTAAAAGACAAAAGGGGAAAACGCAAAATCACAACTGCGCGTCCACGTCTCGGTAATGACATGCCCGGCCTTTGCTGCTCTGACGTTGCATTTAGCCCTGCCAATTGATATGCTAATGTACTATATGTTTGCGCTCACAAGCATATTTTCATTTCAAAGAGCCAACAACAAATGCATGAGATGAGCAGGTCTGGAAAATGGGTCACCGCTGCTAAATGTTGATAGTGCTACTTTGCCCCCCAGTGGCGCTCAGGCTGAGTGCAGATGAGGAGGTTTCATTAACATAACCTTCAGGGTGTTGATTTTTCTTTCTTTTTTTTTTTTCTCCGCACAGATGCTGGGATGTAGAGGTGCTGCACATATGCTTTGGTAAGACACCTTCGACAGACATGCCTTTGTCTGGCAAAAACATGTTTTTCATATTAATCTGAAATGGTAGGGTGAAGAGTTGTTTCTTTTTTCTTTTTTTTTTCCTTTTTTCTCCGTCATGCACAGTTTTTGCTTTCGTGACTCATTTACAAGCCGCTCTGACAGATGACTCATGTATTAAGGATACTTGGCATCCCATTTCAGAAGCTGCTGTAAAAGCCACTCTATTTTAATTCCGTTTATCATCTGAAACCATGTTTATCACATCCTCACAGGTTAACAGGCTTTGTTCGAAGGTAGAAACCCAAAGCAGGGATGTGTACATATCAGTAAGAACCTGCTGTGCAAAACATTGAAACCAATCCGCACGCCGTTGCCAAAAGACATCAGGTTCCTTTAGAGACAATAAGGACTTGATTATTTATTTTCGTGTGTAAATTAACTGGCTCGGTTTTTGGTCTGCTGGTAGATATCAAATCCTGCAGGAGATGGTTTCCCTGTCTGTCACCTCCTCTGCTAATTATAGCCGGGGAGAAGCAGCTCGTGCTTAAGGAAATGAATATTTATACCAACCTCATGTCCACACACACACAGAGGCCAACACAAGTTTTAATAATTCACAGTAAGCTGGTTTAATGATTGTTGTTATCTCAAGCCAAATTGTATTGTTCCATTTGGACTATTTTAGTGCTTTATGACTTGTCCTGCAACCTCTCGTTACTTCTGACGGACATGAAGGTATATTAATTAGGCTCTCATTGCTAATTATTGTAAAGTTCTCTTAGCTGAATACTGGTGTGAAAAGTTAAGGAACAATAACTTTTTAGCTTTAGAGCTTAGGACATCATTAATGGGGATTGTTGATGTTTTTAAGCATTTATTTCTGCTAATTACAATGACTGTCTGCTTACAGCCGTTGGAAATATTACATTTAGGATTAAGATATTACAGCAGAGCAAAGTGGGCTTGATGTCTGGTTGAGGGACTCCCTCAAAAAGCATCATTATTTTAAATGACAATTTTGATCAGATTAATTAGCCTCTTTGAAAAGCATGTTCAAATGTATTTAATGTTACTGTATGTCCTGTAAATTAGCACAGTACTGTTCAAAATGGGGAAAATTAAAATCATTTGAAAATTTTAAAATTGACTGTGAAGTTATCAGGTAGTAATTTCTTCCTCGCTTTACGTAGCCTGCTACCTTTAGCAGGGAGGTTTTGGTTTTGGTCCAGATAAGTTTCTTGTTAAAATCAGCGAAGGTCAGTGTAGTGTACCAAGAAATGTAACTCCTAAACCAAGACCAGCTGAACCACGGTTCGTGTAAACGGTTTCACCTCTAGCTTTCTCATTTCAGTTCTCAGGCCACTGGCTACCAGAGGTGTCAGCCAGACACTGCTGGTGAAAATAGGGACTGTTTGTTGTAAAGCTGGTTGTTTGCCCCTTGTCAGCATTCCTGTCATGGTGTTAATGGACTGGAACTCAGATAGGGTTCTGTGTCTTCAAGCTTCTTGCACACACATTGGAGCAAAATTCAGGCATCTATGAATGATTTTAGGACGGATGATGAATTTAACAAATCAGATTTGTTTGGCTTTAAAACAAAAGTTAGAAATGTACCTGATATGTTTGTTGTTTTTTATTTAAAAACTAGATTTCATCCTTCCAGGGTCACGATTCTATGCTAACCAGCTTAAATGGCTAGAACAGAATGTATGTGTGATTCCACATTTCCCATTTCAGCACACAAAAGTTGTTTTAAAACGCTTTATCTCCAAAGGCTTAATGATGTCCTTTTTGCATAGCCGGAGTGCTGATAAATCCATTTTACAGTTGGGGGTAGCCCTGCCAAACTGCTACTAAGTAACCCTGCTAAATGTGCAAAAGGATCAAATCCATAACACATTACTGTTAGGTAAGTTGAAATACTGTTGTATGGATGAAAAACGTCTTGAACCAGGGTCTCTCCCAACACTTTAGCTGAGGGGATTCTTATTTTATTTCCCCCAAGTAACAGATTTCATAAAATCTGCGAACGACACATGGTGGTGTGACATTTCCACCGGGGAGAAACCTGTGTTGCAATCCGTAGAGAGGTGTGACAAGGAACGAGACGGGACAGGAAGTGAGTCCAGCAGGTGATCAACGAAATGGTTTTGATTGGATGCTTAAATGACAGAAACAAGTTTTTTTGGTGTCTTTATTGAAAGGAGGCCAACAGAACTGAGGCTGGAACTATGACAAAAAAGAAGAGAATTGTAGTAAAAGCTGAGTAATTTTGCCTTTAGGTGGTCCAGGTCAAACAGACAGTAGTTTTGGTGGTCCCCTCCTAAAGATAAACCAAAACCAGAAACTCTCTAGTTTTGAGAATATAAAAGGGTGACCAGGCAAATCCTCTTCAGCCTGCAACGCTGCGGAGTTACTCTCTCTTCTCCAGAAAAAAAAAAAAAAGGATTGGCAGATTATGGTGAGGAGGCCTCTCAAAGTCCTGGGCAGACTTGATTTGATTCACACACGTAGTGGAGGGTGTCAGCAATATTTTCCAAATCCACGGGGTTAAACAAGAGACAGGACCAGGGTCATGCACAGGGAGGCAGAAATCTGATTACTTATCCAGCGAGCAGGTAAAACTCAGAGGACAGAAACCAGGTCAATGTCCAGAGATCAAAGGCTTGGTAGAAGTGAGAGCAGGAGATGGCAGGGAAATTCAAGATCTAGCATTTGATAATGAAAAAAATACATAATATGTGCTTTCAATGCAAAATATCACAGGGAAACTACATTTCCGTTATGTATTTCACAATCCCTCATATATTACTTTAAGGGTCTAGTCTTATTCACTGTAACTGAACTGTTTAAACCAATATAAAACAAAAATCAGAGTTAAAAAGAAAAAACTATTTACCTTTTTGGAACCGAGTACAATTTTTCACGTATTTACACTTTTTAAAATTTGAACATTTACTGAAATATACTCAATTCCATTTGAAGTCGTATCCATTACTAAGTAAAAAAAAAAAAAATTTTTAAATCTGATATACAAAATGAGAAGTCACAAACAAACTGTGTGTTCTGCTAAAAAGTAGACTGGTGGACACATATCAGCATTTGCGGGAGCGTGCACGGCTTGTAAACTGAGAGAGCTCAGCGTGTTGCCTGCTTACGGTGGGGGTGTGCGATGCTTGAGTCATTTTTTGGCACAACGCTAGACAAGCATGTGACATTGTCTGCACAGCTTACAGATGAATCCTGTCACATTGTGTTGCAGCTGAACTAAACACAGTTCACTCACACAATAAATCCTGCTTAAAATGGAAATTCCTTTAACATTAAGGTAAGATGTTTTGGCTTAGTGGACAATTTGTGAAGATCATCTTCAATATTTGTTTGTTCAACCTGATACGAGTCCTGCAGTATTAATATGCTCCTTCTGAGGACGGATTTTATTCAGCAAGAAACTTTATTAAATGATGTTTGTGCATGATTTTACTCGCCTATTTAATGCTGAGATTTTATTTCAGTATGTCATTACGTTGAATAATTTATTCCTGAATTTATATCCAATTGTTCAATAAAAATGTTGCTTTTGTTTTTACTGTCAATCGCTTGCTAAATTTGAACATTGCACCGACCATTAGTGTAGATTTAGGTATGATGCTAATTAGATCCACCAGGCACTTAAGGAATGAAACAAATCGTTTCAATAGGTTTACTATTTTGTAGATGCTGCTCTTGCATAGTCGAAATCCATGCACACCATTTACATTTTCTATAATTACATGTCATATGCAGCTTTTTTTGGCCTAGTTTATCGAAAATGTTCCTTAACTACAAATTTGAATTGACTTAGAATTCAGGTTATATGCTGTCTATTCTGATGTATTAGTTGTAGAGGACATTAGTCATCCTAAATATATATATATTTATTTCACAACCTAGCTCAAGGTTAAGATTATCTACTGAGTTTATCAGCAAAATTTCATGCAGTTACCCAACTGCACACTTTTGCTTAATTGGACCAGTTCACCCTTTGACAGCTACATTGGTATCAAAGCACTTCTATAGAAACCTCAGTATTAGAGGCGTAAGTATCAACCAGTATTTAAAGTATTCATACAACCAGTTGGCTCTATTCTCAGTGATGAAGATAATTAGCTTCACTAGTCCATAAGGGGTTAAAAATTGATAATTTCCCATTAATCGTATTAATAAGTTCTGAGTATATGGTCTAATCTCAAACATCCAGCATATTGAAAACCAATTCTTACCAAAGGTGAAGTAAAGGTGAATTGCATCTTAAAGTGCTAAATGTAATTGCAGTCGGTTTAGGTCAGCAGGCTGACAGCTGCTCACTTTGTGCATTTCTGATGATTCTAGTAAAAATATGATGATAAATGTTTAAATTTGTATGCTTAAAATTAGCTGCTGTACAAATTATGGAGTACTAGCTGTTTTGGCTGCTTGAGGTACACTTATTGACCTAATGGTTGGATCGCTTATCTTCTGCATGTTAAAGGAGGAAATCCTTATGGAGGGAGAGAAAAAGGTTTCACAGTCCAACACAAACTAAATCTGAGCATAAATAAATGTCAACACTGCGAAACGTTCAGTGATTTTGTTGGTCTGTGAAAATATTGAAAATAATCTTCACTATTTACATACTCTAGGTAGGGAAGCCTTACTTACTCATAGTTGCAAATTTGAACTTGTGAGAATCCCTGAGCTATATGTTTTTTAGCAGAATTATGTTGACAACAGCATTTGCATGTGCTGCTCATGTTTAAAAACATTGGATATGTTTTTTCTGAGCCTGTGTGAGAAAAAATAGCTGAATTGTAATAATAATAATAAGAAGAAACTGGTCAAACTAGAGGGAGAGCAGCTAATTTAAGAGTTTTCTTATATATATATATATATATATATATATATCCGATCCGTTGTGATTCATCTGGAGGCACCAACAACCTGCAACCCAGCAGAGATTAACCAGTGATGTTGTGTCTCAGTGTTTCTTTATTTCATTACAGCTACTGCAAAATTAGCTTGTGTTAACTTGTATCTTTCTAACAATTTATGTTGAGTATAGAATAATTTCGCCACATGGCTACTGCACACTGGACTGCGGAAGCCCCCTCCCCCGTCAATCAAAACCGCAACCATTGTAACTTTCACTCAAAGTATATTTTTGATGTTGCTGGGATTCAATTTGACAAGGTTCCAGCAATTTGCTGAAGTATTCTTTGTTAAACCTGCAACAGGTCACGGGAGCAAGACGCTTTCAATTTGAGTACGTTGTTTTTAATAACCTTTTATGACTTCCTTAAGTCAACTAATTGCCCTAATTGTGCAATCTCTTATTTTTATTTTTCTGTTTCTACATATTTTGTTTTAGTTTGGCTCTGCTTGCTTCCTTTCACTGTGGAAGAATAAACAAAATTTCTATTCTATTCTATTCTAATCTAATCTGTCCTGTTCTGCAGAACAGCCATCAGTAAAAGCTTTCCTGTAGCCATTTTTCCACGCTATGCGCCGAAACCAGGCAAGCTGGTTTGTAGGTGAGACGATCCCGTTTTAAAGAGGGCCGCTTCTTCCAGCTTGTAAGCATTTGCTTTATTCCCTATAATCAGTCCTTTGAGACTTGCCCGTGGCCTTGTTTGCAATTTTCACAGACTGTCATGCATATAAAAACGAGAGCATTTTCCTTTAGCAAATTCCAATTGTCATTCTTAAGTGGCTTTTGTGAAGGGCTTACCAAACTTAATCCTTAATCTCAATGAGGATGGTTACGCCTATCTCGAAAGAATTGCGTTTACAGAACGCATCACTCAAAACCAATTCCGTTTAGTCTTTTCAGCCGCGTGTAGCCGCACTGCAAACGACGGCGCAATCCCCACACATGCGAGGCAGGACCTGCTGTTTCACATGAAACTCACAATTGTTTCAGGGAGCTGCCTCGACAAAAAAAAAAAAAAAAGAAAGAAACGAAATAAACACAATAAATAAATGCTGGAATTTAACATCAACATAACAAAGCACCTCATTACAGGAAGAAGGAACGAATATGGGTCATAATAAGTCACACAAATAAGCCATATTCCCATTAAAGTATTGACAGTGTGGGAGGTTTGCACGGAGGAAAGCCATTACTACGAAACAACTTGAACATGCACAGTCTCCTGGGATGGATTAGGAGAGTTTATTCAGTAAAATAAATATTTTCCGGCATTTATCATTTTATCTAGAGGTCCAAATTGCAAGCAATGACTGGGATAATCTTGTTTTGCTGAATAACTGCAGCACTACAAACAAGCGGGGGGGATTAGTAACCCCTGTTGAGAGATTTTATTTCCTCAGAGGACGCTGATAGCGGCTGGCACCGAGGGCAGGGGCTTGATTTCTGAGCAGTAAACATTGATGTTTTTCTCGCTGCAAGAGCCACAGTCTGTCTGGACAATATTTCATATTGATAATAGCATTTGAGGGGCGCTTGAGTAAATGGAGTTGGATACTGCAGGTGACGGCGTGAGGTGACCTTATCACACTGTGATGAACTGGAAATGGGAAACTGAAATCAAAATGCCATCACGGAGAAGGAGGCGGGATTCATCTGTGCCCCGACCAACGGTTCCGCTGAGATGGGTGAAAAAGAACAAAAATTAAAAAACCATGCCCCCGTTGGAAGGAAGATTGCAAACCTGACAGCATGACAGAGTTTGAGGGTTCGGATGATCGAGTGTCCTGTCACGCCTTTGGGGAAGTGGAGTTGTTTATTTATTTTTTGATTTAAGGATCGCTCCATTAGCATTCAGAACAAGACAAACGGCTATTTGGAACTAATTAGGTCTAAGTGGCACCTGATCATGATCACATACACACACAAACCCGAGCAAGGGCACGTAGACACACGTGCACACACACGCACACAGTCCATGGCAAAAATTACTGCTGTCTTTTTCAGAGACCCTGAGAATAAACATCAGCTCATTCCATCCTGGTCTCTGAGCAACAACTAAGGTCAGGACAAATTGAGGTTCTTTGCAACTGTGAGCGAACTGTAAATGAGCAAGATGAATATCGCCAGAGACAGATTGTCTCAGGATCAGTTAGATGCAGGACACACACACACACTCACACGCCAACACACTCATCTTACAGTACCCTTCGAGACAAAGGTCGTCCTTCGGAGAGGAAAACACAGAAAGATGTCTTACCTGTGAAGAAAGGACAGAGTGTAATTAGTTTGGTCTGATATTGACTAGCAGGCGGCGCTCGGCACTAGCTTGTTTGATTTTGAAAGCGTTGAGGACATTTCTTTCATTATGTATCTGTACCTACAGTGCCGTACTAAAGTATTTGCCTCTTCAATGATTTCTTTTGTTTGTGCTTTTTCTTCACAACTATTAGGGGTCCAGGATCACCGAGCGTAAATAGAAAACGTATCATTCAATAAATCAATCAAGTTTATTTGTATAGAACATTTCAGTGAAAAAAAAAAAAAAAAACAGTTCCGAGCTTTACATTGTGAAAACATGAAAAAAAAATCCATCATAAACGCATTCTGTAGACAACAGTTTAGAAACCCAGTAACAAACATTACATTATGTCGAGCGCCAAAGTCAAAATCACCAATACTCATCAAATGTGTTGGTCAAAGTTCCATTTATTTGGGTTCCAAAGCAAGTGGAAACAGGCGGTTTGTTTTGCCTCTTTACAACAAAGAAGCACAACATAGCTGCACTTTTTATTAAAATGACGCGGTGGAGATATTAGTTTCCATAAAATAATCTCTTCCACAACTTTTAGGTTAAGGATTAATCCAATGAACCTGATGAATTGCACTACTCAGTTATGTTTTAAAGATGTCAAACCTATTTTGTGAGTAGGCTGATTAAATAGAAAAATTTTATATCCATCCATTATCATGCACACTCATCTCTTCTGGGGTCGCGAGGGTTGCTGGTGCTCCAGAGGTCAACGGACAAGAAATATATATATATATATATATATGTGTGTATATATATATATATATATGTGTGTGTGTGTGTGTGTGTAGATTTGCTGCAAGGACTGCAAGCATTTGCAATAACTAGCAGTACGTCCCTTACATTACTGTTGGGGAATTTCTGCTCATTCTTCTGCATTTCAACTCAGCCACATTGAAGGATTTTTGTATATAAATGTCCAGTTTAACTTCATTCCACGGCAATCAGATTCAAGTTCACACTTTGACAAGGCCACTTCAATATGTTCTGTTTTTTTTGAGTCCTAGTTTTTTGAACCACTAACCTGCGGCATAAAATGGCTGGACTTGAGTTTAAAGGCACAAACTGATAGCTGGAGAGCAGAAATGTCATTTTTTTTTAAATGAGGCTTCAAAGAACGGCCAGAATATTACTCTATAACCACTATGTCGTTTTTTTATGTATATATAGTTATTGTTTCACTTTGAAAAAAAAAATAAATAAAAAAATTTAGAAACATGTGGCTGGGGCGTGCTGTGGTGGCGCAGGGGGTTAGCACGCCACGCGCTTGGAGGCTTTAGTCCTCAACACGGACGTCGCTGGTTCGACTCCCGGTCCCAACGACCTTTGCCGCATGTCTTCCCCCTCTCCTCGCCCTCTTTCCTGTCTGTCGCAAAAACACAAGCCACTAGCTCCGCATAAGCTCTTCGGAGGAAGAAAAAAAAAAAGAAACATGTGGCTTATCACACTTAATTTATAATTTTACAAGGGGGCCAAATGCGTTGTATGATTCTCACAGCTGTCCACCAGGTTGGCGTGAACACCTGTGAAGAAATTAAAATCAATCATCCAAAACCTGCATTTAGCATTTACTCAGCTTATCTTTTTCTGATGATATGGAACAATTAGGTGTAACCAGAAGCAAAGACAGAAGGAATCTGTTACATTTTCACAGCATTGTACTTAAAATGGAAAGAGGTCTGCGCTGACTGCTGCGGCATCACATGACTCCTCAGAGCTGGCCTTGGCATGTCGCACTCCTTCAATTTGCCACCTTTGTGGCTCAGCCTCAGTTGTTTGATTAAAATAAGGAGGAAAAAAAAAAAGAAAAGATCCATCACTGCTCACTTGAGATCGCCAAGTCTGCACAGGCTTTAAACGGGCTCACTCTCTTAAGCACTCGCAGCGTGCCATCCCAGCAGATGTCAGTGTTACTCGGCTTATTTAAAAAAAAAAAAAAAAAAAAAAAAAAGCACAGACGCTGCAGTGTATGTATAGCTGAGCAAATAGCAATCACAACCCTTCTGTGATTCCTTTCAACCAAAAGGATTCGCTCAGCCGGCAACAGTCTGAAACTGCAGGGAGATTTGCTCTGAAGTTAACATGCAAAGAGTGTGCACAACAACTTGATGAACGCGGTGAAGATGAAGAGGGAAGGAGGAACAAAAAGCCAGAGAATCGGACGCCTGCAGCACGCTCAGGATTTGTTATCTCTTAAGAAGCCGAGAAAGTCAATTAGACTAGGTTTGATTTAATAAGAAACTGTGAGCTGACTTCTCACAAAATACTGCATTTGTTGACATGTTTGTGTTTTATTTTAAGTGACAGACACGCTGTGACCAAATGCTGATGTGGTTGAACTCTTGCAGAATCAATTAAGAATAATATTACAGAAAATAGATGAAAGTTTCACCTCGAATCACATCGTCCTTTGGTGAAATAACCTTTTGTTTTTTGTTTCAAACTAACGCGATCTTTTAGCGAGAGACAACAAATGCTTCAAAAATGAATACCACAAACTTGCTTTTTCATGAACTAAAAAAGTCATAGCATCTAAGTCATAGCATTGCCCAGAGGCAATGCAATGTTCACCGCATAAATTAAAGGATGAAAAGGTGCTGAGAGAACTGAGAGGTTCAAGATCTGCTAAGAAAACGGTTCAAAATCCGTCTAAAGTTTCTACGTTTGAACTAAACTTGGGACTAAAAATGAAGAGGTTTGCTACGGCAGCTTGGCAGTGGGTCATCACAGGGAGAAATATGCTGTGTTTAACTCTAGGCTTCTTCTCTAAACTACACAGTATTTTACTTTCTTTCACCAGTGCCAGTTTCCACAACACTTGGAGTCTATATGAATGGCGCCCCAGGCAAAACCCTACTTTTGCCTTGGGTTTTTTTTTTTTTCTTGGCTTCTTTCAGTCCAGAGTTGCCCCAACAACAGCAAAGCTGGCAATGCTTTCTGGTTTTTGTGACTTTTAGTATTTCAGAAAAATATTAAAATAATTTTTAAAAAATGGCCGTTTGAGGGTAAGGCTGTGTAAGGATGTGTTGATGATGATACAACACGGCACAGAATCCGACATGATCCCTAATTACATAAATTGATGATCAGAGGGTCAGTTTTTAGGCATATATATATATATATATATATATATATATATATATATATATATATATATATATATATATATATATATATATATATATATATATATATATATATATATATATATATATATATATATATATATATATATATATATATATATATATATATATATATATATATATATATATATATATATACTGCGACAGACTGGCGACCTGTCCAGGGTGAACCCCGCCTCTTGCCCGGAATGTTAGCTGGGGATTGGCACCAGCAACCCTCCCGACCCCATTAGGGACAAAGGGTGTATAGAAAATGGATGAATGGATGGACATATATACAAGGCACGTTAGATCTCAGCTCTTGAGCTGTTTACACCAAATTCAGTCCCTATCATCTGAATGCTGCAGCTGAAACTGACACATATCACACCGAGTCATGATTTTATAATCTCTTATAGTCCAATATTGGTGAGACTGTGCACATAATAGTAGCAGTGTTCACTGCTTTACCTAGATGTTTCACTGCAGACCAGACAGAAATTAAGTTTCTTTCCCGTAAGTTCAACAAACTGCCTGAATGTGGTTTAAGATTTCGTACCAGTCCATATGCAGAAATTAAAATGCCAAACCTGAAGAGTTTGAGAGCAAGATTCCATACTTTGTGTTTGTAAATAATAATGTGGCGGAATATCATAAAACTTTTGTGTTGACTGAGAAAGGGAAAATAGTATTTCTATTAAACAATTAATAGTTAATTAACTCAATTAACAATTATTAATTAAGTTCAACTTAATAAACAATTGTGTAGTGGAAGGTAAGAAAAAAATTATTTTACTTATTTTCTTGAATAAAATAAGTTCATAAATTCTGAATGTTAATTGTCAAATAAAAGTGTATATATGCCTTTAAGAGATGATTTCTCCATTGAAGGACAAACAGGTACAACTAAGTCTGAAGTAATCTGGAGCTGCTTCTTAAGGAATTGTTTTCTCGCCGTGCTTGATTTGTTGTTTGTTTCTCTGTTTCATTCCACTAAGTACAGACAGATTGCAGGAGCTTGGAACACACCTGAGACCACAAAGCAATGACCAGAAGATTTTTACAAATTGAGCCTCGTTGGCAGAGTCTTGGCGGACTGACCTTCAGGGACAGCAAAGGAATGAACAGAGTCTGTCAGAAGCTCGGGACACCATCCATCTTTCTGTGGAGAGTCATATTAATATGGGTGCAGATATTGCCTCAGTGGGTAAACTGCCAGTTTACACCTTTGTAATTAATTTTCAGGTTGAGAGGAAGGTAATTGCCACCCAGGCATGAAAGTGAGACTGCAAGTTGTTTTCTATCCGGTGTGCTGCCATCCAGATAGGGATTTCCAGGCTTCCTCTTGTTCAGCTCACAAAGTGAAGAAAACAACAAAAAGATACATGTATCTTTAACTCTCCCCATCTGTCTAACTGATTATTATGTTCCTGCAGGAGGAAGCTGTCACACTGGGGCTACACACGACAGAAGTGACTTACCCGTAGAGCAATCTTAGTCATTTGGGCCTGTTTCTTGAGTGCAGGTTCACAAGGGCAGGGATGCAAAATTGTGTAACATATTGTTTTCGTGCTTATGTCATCAATAATTGTAGCAATCTCCATGCAGAAAATGTATGGTAACTTGGGAAGATTTGTAGCGATATATTTGATTTAACCCGGTCATTTATAAGTAAGGGAAAACTATTCTGTTAATAATAAGCATAGTTAACAATGCTTATTGATACAAATTCCTATGGCATTCTTTTTTCCATTTCATTCTAGTCTGTTTATTCGCAGTTTTCTAATCTGTGGTAACATAAGATTAGAAGAATAGTTCTTAGACTGTAATAGCTCTAAGAACTATTACAGTCTTAGAGCTATTACAGACCTGATGCAGCATCAGAAAAATCTATCTTTTTTTTTCTTTCAAATAATGAAACTTAATCAAATGGAATTATTTATTTTTTTTACAACGTTCTCAGAAGAACTTGATTTCAAGTGTTCAGTCTTAAGCACCATGCATCAGGGTTATTGTTGCAGTATGTATAGAAGAGAAAAACCAAAAACTAATTAGTGCCACTAATTGCTGTGTGCTGGGTCTGACCCTGTCACAACAGTGTGACTGCACCTTAGACGGTTTTAAGCGACTGAGTGTGTGTGACTTCCACAATAACAAAACCCGGTTTGCAAGTGACCGGAAGCAACTGCCGATCAAGAATAAAAAAGCTTTCAGAGTAAGAGACGGGGTATTTTTGAGGACTACACCAAATAAACTTCAAGTCGAGATTAGAGCTATTCATCGTTATGGAGAATCGACAAATAGAAAACTCAGTAAGAAACAATATACTGGCTGGTTAGTGATCACCGTTTTCAGACAGGAGGAGATGGAGATCTGCGTAATGCCAATGAACTGAATGTGATTCTGCAATACTTGTAGCCAAACAGAAAAAGAAAATCACTCTATGTTAAAAGCTTTTACATGTCAAGCGTTGCATCCATCATGGGAGAAAAGCGAAGATGGTGAAAAAGTTTTAGGTCGTTGTAACATCCCTCTATGTAAGTTAACTATATAAATACCTCAGTATTCGCCTGGACTAAAGACTGGACCAGAAAGGTCTGAGTGAAGCTGTAAACAAGAAGAAAAGCAAAGCAACTGTATTACTGCAGGGAGCTCAGGTCCTTCTGTGGTTCCAGCATAGATGATCTATCACTCTGCTGTGGAGCGTGCAGGCTCAAATGGCATCATCTGTTTGGGTAGCAGCAATGAGAGATTTGAAGAAACAGATAAAGAAGGCAGACTTCTGGAGTCTGCTCTAGAGCGCCTGGAGATAACTGTATAAAGAAACACCCATCCATTATCATACACGTTATCCCTAGTGGGGCCGCCAGGGGTGCTGGTGCCTATCTCCAGAGGTTAATGGGGGACACCCTGGACAGGTCGCCAGTCCATCACAGGGCTGTATAAAGACTCAGACTGTAAAATGAAGAACATAGTGGACAGCCTGAGCATTGTCTTTTGCAATAATGTAATAAGAACGTCAGTGTCTATTGTCAGAGATCTGTGTAATAATGCTATAAGAATCCCCCGTCTATCCAGTATCACCTTACAGCTGAGAGGAAATTTGATGGTGAAAGTTACTAAAACACCCGAATCTACTTTGAGGTTGATAAGGTGTTATGTGGAAACTCGTTTTGATTCTGTGCAATTCTACAGCACGTTCATTTCAGAGTCTGGATGTTAACGTTGAAAAGTAAAGTTCATGACTTCATGTACTGGTCAGCGAGAAAGGAGGTACTTGATTAATAAGAATGGCGTTGTTATTTCCAAAGTCCATGATTCAACGAATTTCACCTTCCAGAGAAGTCAGAGCAGTTGCAATAAGAGAATAATTGCTTCTTATCCATCCATCCATATACTTTTTAGACCCAGTAATCCTTGTAGGGGTGCTTGGTGAGCTGCTGTCCATCTCCAGCAGGCACCGTTTGAGACTGGGGGTGTGCAACCAAGACAGGGCGGCAGTCCATCACAGTCTTGTAGCTATTTTGGTTGCGTCTTTCTTCTCTTGAACAAATAACTTACATTTTTAGAATGCGTCAAATCCATAATATTCCGGGCTTCCAGATTAACAACCTTTGGGTCATCCATCAATGTTTTCTTACACTCTAAATATGCTGAAAAAATGTTGCACAAACATGAGGATTCCCTTTCCCTCCGAAGCTCCAAGCTTTTCATTGCAAGACATTGCAGTCAAACCAAAGAAAATAAGAATAAAATAAAATTAAAAAGCCAACATAGACCTGTTTCACCAACAAGTGAAACCTGTATAGGTGAACAGGATTCATAAAAGCACAATCTTACCTAATGCAAAATTTCAATTTCCCGAAACATATGTCATAAGTAACGGGTTTAAAGAATTACGTTTCTAAATTGTCACTGCAACCTTTACATGTATAAAAAAGTTGGGAGTGAAAGGGGTGGCAGGTTGTAGAGCAACAAAGACAGAATTCCTGCAGTTTTCCTGCTTCAGTAAACTGCTGTGTGTCATGTGCAGTAAGAGCTGGAAGCCTGAAAGACATCTGGTTTGACCTTGTTTAAATCATAGGATATGACAGGACTGCTGTTTCTGCAGCATCAGGAGGCACAGACAGTTTGTACAGATTGAATTGGGTCAGAGAAAACTGGTAGTTGCTATTATAACTTCAAGTACATTTTTATTGAAGGCACTTTCCTGTGACTGGAAGACGGCTATTACTAAGATGTTAAGGTGGACGATATTTCCCAGATTTCTCTAACTCTTCAGACAGATTCTGACAAGAGAACGGCCCATTCAAGGATTTTTACTCATAAAAGACGGTCCAACAAAAATCTTCTAAAAATGTGATTAAAAAAAAATGTTGAATGGAGAGGGGGAAATAAGAAGAGTACAACTCATCCATCCAAGAGTCCCATGAAGCAAAAAAATAAAAAAATAAAGCTCCTCTCAACTCTAGCACTGGCTGGCTGAAACTTTATATCACAATTTGCTCTAAATATTTTTTTTAAATGTATGAGTATTGAAGTTAAGCTGTCTAATATTTAAATACAACACTTATGAGAAATAATTTTGGGTTGGTTTGCTCACGGCAAACTCGACATACCGTTGGTAGCTTAAGTAGCTTTCATTGAATTCACAATCTCCCCATTGCTATTACTATTGACAGGCTAATTTTCTGGCCTTACCTAACAGGGATAAAAGGGTCATCACTGTCACAAAAACACAGACAGCTGTGCTGAGACATACATTAACCACTATTAACAACAGTAATATTAAAAAAACTCACTCTGAAATCACACAGTATGAAGCTTAACGCGTCTTCAAACACGTCGTCACTTGCTCACGTTTGAAAACGTCCTACATCAGCCGTGCTCAGTCACATTCAGGTACACTCTGCGAGTCTCGATTGTTCTACACCTACGCACAGCTGTAATGTGCAGTAACTAACTTACGAGATACCTCATGGATAAAAGAGGATAGTTCTTGGCTGCTGGTTTATCACAACAGTTTAGCATTAGCACCACCGAGTGAACTGATCATTAAAGGCTGCAAATTTCTTCCAAAGTCTCATTTCTATCTTCTCTCGAGGTAAAATAAAAAAAAGAGATTTTAAACAATGCTGCTGAACATTAAAGTGCTATCAAAACAATTACAACTCATGTCTGCTTTGATTTTCCCACCCTTCTATTTTTTTCTGTAAATGAATTAATACTCTGGAGACAAAAACATTCCCAATTACTTTGAGGGCTTTTTTCCGTAACTGAGGCCAGTCAAAGTTATTGAAAGTAAAAGTCCAGATCGAGACAAATTCAGTGTCTTCGTCACAGTTTCACATATGAAAATAATTTGCTTTTTCAAGTGTTGAACAAAATTTCTTTTTTTTAGAAAGGCGAATAATTGTACCAATAGTTAAATAAACAGATTTTTTGATTTAAATTTTGACTCAAATTGATTTCTTTCTTTCTTGTAAATCCCAATTCTACACCTCGGTATGGCCATGACCTTTGCTGTTTTTTTATATTCACAGCTCTCTGTACTTACAATATGTAAAAGGCCACTGATGTCAAAAGGGACTTTTGTCATGATGGCTTCTTCCTGAAAATAAAAGCTAAATTCTGAACAACAGAATTGCAGAAATATGGTTAGTATTATAGTATTCCTGAATACAATAAGTATAACATAAAGCAGGAAGACTTGCAATTGATCAGTTAGGTCTTTGTTGTAAGAATACTTCTTGGCAATAAGCCGTGCACCATTGGAAAGCCGTTCATTTAAAAATCATAATCAGATTTATCAGCCACGATTGTCTGCACAAAAAAGAAATGCAACTTCGGTTTCAAGCATTCACAGCATACTGACGTTAGGTACACATATTTAAACTTTCATCTAGATAAGATTTTGCATAAAAGAAAAAAATATGTGCATGTTTGTATATGCACAGCTGTTTTTATGCATGTTCTGTAGATAAGGGCAAGAAAAAAATAGGTAGATAGGCTGTGGCAGTGCAAACATGCTTGTTGTGTTTCACAGTAGAGAAGCTGGCAGCTCTGTCTTTAAGATGTTCATTGTGTTCATCAGCAAGAAAGCCTGGGAGAAGAAACTGTCACTGTAGCGGCTGGTTTCTGAAAACAGTGATCTGTAGCGCCAGCCTGAGGGTGGAAATCTCAACAAGTAGTGCCCAGGATGTGTGGGATCCACAGAGATGCTAGTGGCCTTTTACCTGACCTTAGATCTGTTTGAGTTCTGGATGGAGAAAAGATCAACCCTATGATCCTCTCTGCAGATCTAAATGTATGTTGCAGTATGGATGTGTCCTGTTCTGTAGATAAGCCAAACCACACAGTGTTTGATGTGTACAAGACAGACCACCTCTTTGAGTTGCAGTAGGAAGTACAGACTAACTGAACAATGTCTAGAAGTAAAGATATTGTTCTTACCATGTTCTTGGTAAGAACAATGTTTGTAGTAGGCACCTTCTGCGGTAGTCCACCATCATCTCCAAAGTTTGAATGGACTTCATCTACAAACTTCAGCAGACTGACAGATTGGTCCAGTGAGGTGAGGTCATTTGCATACAGAGAGAAGAGGAGTAGGGAGAGAACTCACCCCTAGGGGTCATGAGTGCTGACGGTCCTTGCTTGGGAGAGGATGCTCCTCCAACCTGCAGCAGAGTTGTTATACGAGAAACTAAGTTGTCGAAGCTCCACTGATCTCCTTGGTCATTTTGTTCCAGGGCTTCTTGGACATGGTTCCCTTCCCCACTGATTCCTCATATCTGAAGTTGATCACGGTATACTGATGTTCTACGCTCAAAAGGTCTTGTTCTGGACACACAGTTCGACAAAAAATTATGTGTGATGTCACAGTGCGGATAAAGTTTTTTTTGTTGTTTTTTTTTAAACCTCTGGCAGGCCCATAACATCTGTGTTGATTCATCTGTCCATTTATTAAGAGTCCTGACCACAGGCTGAAAAGACTTTAGATTTCCCTGTATGTTGTATATGAACTGTGCAATATGTATCTTCTAAGACTGTGTAATAATGGTCTAGTGTGTTTATGTCTTTGGTGGGACTCGTCACATGCTGTTTGTACTTTGGAGGATCTCCGGTAAGGTTTGCTCCGTTAAAATCCCCAAGAACAATAAGGAGAGACTGTAGGTGATTTTTATATCTCCTTGTGTCTTTATCAGCTCGATGAGCTGTTGTTTTTCAGCTCCTAAAGTGCAGGCTTGAGGTGGGCTGTAAACACTAACCAGAACAAATGAGAAATCCTCCCTCAAGTAAATAAAAGATTTACAGTTCATAAAAAAGTGACCCCAGGTGAGGACTACATATCTTCTGTAACACCTGTACACAAGAACACTGACTTGTATATACAAAAGGAGATCGTAAGTCCAGAATCACAACAACGCTGTGCACAATGTGCTCACCAAGCCAGCTTTTGGTGCAGCAGATCCACATGAGCCTGAGTTTCTTGTGCTAATAAAGAGCAGGTCTTCCATTTTGTTCACTAGGTGGGGAGACGGAAGGGGAGGATGCGGTCTCCGCTGGCGGAGCTTGACGAGCATCTCTGCACATTTTGTCCATCCGCATCGCGAGTAAATCTGTGATTTCAACTAGGATCTCAGATAAACTTTCTGGAATGATGAAAGCTGATGAAAAACTGTCCAGAGAAGGCTGCACTGTGCTTAAGAGTTTCTTTTTGCTGAAAGTGACAGTATATACCAACAAAGTACAATAGAAATGCACCAAGAAGAACCTCAAAGTATGAGCGAGCGCAGTATCCAGGTGACCATCCGCACAGAAGAAACCATGTAATGATGTTACTCCTGTGGAAAAAAAGAAAGTACTTGTGGTTGGAGCTGAAAATCTGCATTGTGCCCAGATATTCTCTGCCAGTACCAAATGTTTTATTCTGCTGTTCACTCTTGGTTGCTGTGGAAGAACCTTTCACTGCCACAGCTGCCAGGCTTTTATCTGTTCCCTAATTTACATTTGTCACAATTCAGCCAATGCAGTTGCGGTAAGTCACTTGAGCACAGTCACCACACCCAAGCTGATGCCACAACAATTCAATTGGTCTGAGATCAGATCCAGAGGCAGGCCATCCTATCCTCTCCACCTCTGAATTCTGGAGTGATAACGCACTGAGTAATTCCTCTGTGTGGAGGTGGACATCAGCATCGGAGAGGACGGTATAGAGATCTGGTTTTAACTTTCTCATCGCCTTTGTGATTGTCTCCAATGACGACAAGTCTCTCCTTTGAAGTGATGAAGATGCCAACCCACACCATCAATTGGGTTCCCGAAACCCATCTGATAGTGCCAGGGAGATGTAACAAGTTTTTCCTGTTATCTCCAACACAAATTGATACAACAAAAAAAGAAAAGAAAAGAAAGTATTTATTTTTTGCTTAGCTCATAAACTACAGGCTTGAAGATATAGATATATTGTTATACTGATGAGAAACAAAGATTCTTAGAATGGATACCCTGTTTTCCTAGAGGTAAACAAATCAGGTTGCTGATTTAGAGGTACTAAATCAGCAACTGCGTATGTTAAGAAGCTCTGAGCTTTTCAGAGTGAGTCAGAAATGAAGTGTAAAAAAAAAAAAAAATTGGAGGTATGATTATGATTGTTTCCAAACAAGTACAAGCAGAAAACCGTAGTTTTTGGAATCTATTTGGAAAACTCTTGCAAATGAAGCATTTTCACATGGATCCCACTTTATGCTTAATTTGTCGTAAAGTGTCATAAAACAGGCTTAAAAACTAAATGTAAAGCACACAGTAAATTTGATATTAAGAGTGAATCCCATGAATGCATGCTTCAATTAAAGGGAACATGAATGGTGTATGTGTTTGCTTTTTTTTTTTTTTTTTAGTTTTTGATTTGTTGCTGTATTTATGCCACTGCAGGTTTTCTTTTGTTTGATTTTCTGCACTCACCAATTATCAAACCATGCATGGCTAAAATCCAATTAGCATTGTCGTACACCTTTTAGTGATACTCCAGAAAATGTTCCGACAAAGGAATAAGAAAGCTGCCTGTGAGTCACAAGAAATGATGCCAAACTGTATACATGCAGCTTAAAGAATTTTAACCACATCCCGACTTTTCAGGAGGACACCACTCTAATTAGAAGCTGTGATCTGCTGGCTCACTCCAGGATCTTGGCTCCAAGGTACTTTGGGGTCCCTGATTGATAGTGTCCACCTGCTCAGCCGTGTGCCTTCCCACCAACATACAGATGGTGGGCAGATGAGAGTACTCTTTTATCCACTTTCTCCAGGTGTATGAAAATACCATTCTATCCTGGAGCCAAAATACATTTTTATACAGTGAGTATAGAACAATGCTGAGGTTAGAAGCTAAATTTTCTACAATAAAAGTATTCAAGTAGCCGTCTGCCTGATGTCAGAAAGTGACTAATTTTATCATTTTCAAATGCAAACATAGAAATCACTCTTCCCTTTTTATTTTCATTTGACAATGAGTAATTTGTCGAATATGAAATCAATTACACACATACACACACGCACAAATAAATAAATGAACATATATGATGGGTAAAGAATAAGTTATTTTCCCCTTAATAAATAAAATTATTGTTTTTTTTTTTTACTTACTTATCATTGTCTCATATCAGAGTGTTTATGCTCTAAAACATGCAATTGTACCAAGAAGAAAAGAAATCTCTGAGGAGATAAGAAATTTCAGTATCAGTCTTGTAAAGATTACAATGTTGTGTTTCGCTGATCAGCTCTGACAAGACTATACTAACTGTTCATTTATATGAAATTACATGTCCAGCCTTTTTCTACATTTGTCTTTCTTAGACAAAACATAGCGTGAACAGATGGGCAAATGTAAAGGTGCTTTTGCATTAATTACCAATTCAAGGGCTGTGTTTCCTGTCAGGTTTCGACATCAGAGCAAATACTAATTAAAAAAAAAATGATAGAAAGAAACCTTTTATAATTTTGGGCAGTTGGTTTCAAGACTGAAATCAGCAGTGGGAGTAGAACAATAACATATTGATTGCAGTTTATCATTAGTAAGTTATTATGCATGCAATCAACATCAAACATCAAACCAATGCATTCTGTACAAAGAATACAGCTTCTGCTGTTGTGTTCCCTCAGTTAGAAGGTAAACATCAGGAGTTGTGCATCATACTGTGAGGTCATGGAGATATTGATTAAATCTGCAGAAACCTTGACTGTCGAATTTTCGCACCCATCAGCAGTCATCAAGAGCAATTGCAGGAACATTGTTGATGCATAAGCGTCATTTCTGCACAAGTGTAACAAAACCAAAAGGGGCTCAATTCAAAATCATAGATTGTTGTACAATAGCATTCAGGCAGAACGTTTTGAAGCTTCTGTTACCCTGTTTTTTTCCCTCTTTACACAATGAGTAACATGCGTTTGTCTTAACTGTTTCATAGCGGGTATTTTATAGCACCTTATGACCTTATTTTGAAGCAAATCAGGATACTCTGATAAGTCTACCAGGAAGGTCTCACTAAACAAGTTACCTCCATAAACCTGAGTAATCAGACTATTCTATAGCTTAAATAAACTAGATGCAGAACAATAGTTAGAAAGCCATTGTAGTAAAAAGTATTTAAGTACAACACAAGTTTATTATATTTTCCTCATGAAAATGAACAAAAGATACTGAAGAAACTTTTGTAACTACTTCTACTAATACATAAACTACTTCATAATAACAATGTAAATTCCTTTACAGTGGCTTCAAAATGATACCTAAAGCACAGAATATGGCCATAAAAAGAACCATTTGATTTTTCTGTTGTTTTTTTCTTACATATTGAAAGACATAAGTTTTGGGTATGCTATTGATTGGATAGTGTGCTTTGACAAAATTGATTCCAGTGAAGTTTTAACTTGTGCTCTTGAGTTTTAAGAGGCAAATGCAACTGTTTTGTTTGTTATCTGGACGGTTAGCCGCCCCGTCACCAGAGAAACGCTCTATCCGACATTGGAGAAGAGGAAAAATTCAAAAGGGCATACCCTCTGCATGCCTTTCCAAAAAAGGAAAAAGAACAGGTGTTGTAGTGCCACCTAGTTCAGATGTATTGAATATGCCTGTATATTTACTTCATGTTTACCCCTGGTGTAATTTATTCACGATGGATGTAAAGTAGTGGTCTCAAACGCCAGTCCTCCAGGGACAGTGTAATGCAACTTTTGGATGTCTCTCGGCATCAGCACACCTGGCTCCAATAGTAGCTCATTAACAGAACTCTGTAGAGCTTGACTGCATGCTAGTGAGGCAGTTTTGCCATTTAATTCAAGTGTGTAGGACAAGAGACACATCTAAAAATTGCAGGACACTTTGGTGTACAGATGAACCTACTGCATTCCCCAACCACAGTGAGCATGGCAGAAAATGGCCCATATGTAGGGTCCAATGTTTATCGTGAGCAGGACTCAGTGTATGAAACAGAATTGTTATCATTGTGGCATAGTACAGTTGTCATGATACACTTTGCGACTTTGAGAATCATTACTTTCGAAATACGTAATAACAATAATATGTACTTTTTTTTAGTTTTATCCTTAGCTTACTATTAGTGGGTCTATTAGTACTGGTGTGTCAGTGGTTGCAATAGCAGTACTGGTAGTAGTTGTAGTAGAAAATATGTTTTTACTACAATTAAAATGCCCAGCTAGTTTAATTCCCAAGAATCATTTGCCAGCCACTCTGGTCTGACTTGGATGCTGTGTCGGCATTATTTATTTCTCCTTATTTTTTGCAAATGCTACATTTTCTGTAATATATTTTCAATAAACAAAGTGTGACAGTGCTGATTTCCCTACAGCCATATTAGACATAAGGTAAAATTGGTTCAAACCCCTCGAGGAATGCACTTCCAGTCTCCTAGTAATTTGAGTTTAACGTCACCCTAGTCCAGAAAAACACACACATAGACTCACGCACACACGCCACCTTACAAATATTCACAATATCCTTTTCCTGATGGCACGCAGAGTAAGTCAGCATGATGTGGGCAATTTGACCAGAGGGTAACTTTAAATCTACTTACCTAATCCTAAATGAACTTTGCTTTTACATGGCAGGGGAAATAAAATAAAAACAATTCAACGTTGCTTAAATGCATTTTAACATATCAACTAATCAATCCACATAGTCAGTTGGATGTCATCTAACTGGCATTTTCACTTTTTTTTTTTTTTTTTTTTTAGAGATCTGCAGTTTTCACAGGAAAACAATAGCATCTCTTTCCCCCTACATTTTGGAACAGTCCATATGTCACTTCAAGCAAAAAAAAAAGGAATAGAATATACACACACCACATATTTCATCATGTATAAAATGAAAATGAAAAACATTAGAATATAAACGTGTATGTTTTTACCTTGACTATACAGGACAAGCTGTAAATGTAAATTTTCATTATGAAATCTCTCCTTCAATAAGAATATTCTTCATATTTACAAAATACTGTATTACATTTCGTACATGTAAGCATGTTTGGTTATTGTAAAGCTTTTAATTATTTCTAAATTTAGCAATACTGGAACGTGTGTTACTATCACCACTGAGTTTACGTCAAAGAATCTCAATTTAATTTTTTTCTAGACTTCAACTATGCCACTTTTGACCTGATTAGAAGTGGACTGACTGGCATGAGTCCCAAGTCCCAAACTGACAGCCTGATGATTTTCTCGTACAGGGTGTCCTGCTGCAGGTTAGGATTTATAACAAGTGGTAAGAAGTTTAAGGCAAGTGGCAGTAAGTTGTTCAGGATCTGAAGCAGCAGAGCACATTTTATATATAAAAAAAAGAAAATCACTGTTGTTTTGGCAGTACATAAAATGGTTTCTCTAGCAATTCTTGGACTTCTGCTGTAGTTTTGACCATGAAAATCTTTCATGGGTACCATTTTCCCCAGCCTGTCACTTTGTAATGATGAACACCATGATTTGGATGTTTTTCTGTGCTCCTTTATAAGTCCTTGATATACTCTATGTAATTTGTAGATTTACCATCACATGGCAGGGTCAGCACTCTTCTGAGTTTTCTTGAGTTGTACCAGAATGGTTCTCGTTGTCATTTGCTAAACTCCCAAACACTTACAAATGTCTCTGAATTAATCTACTTCTTGTTGTCAAATAGGTTCTCTTTGGATGATTTCCTGATTCTGCATGCCTGATGGTAATCTGGTCTGGGTGTGGCTGTGCAACCAAATCAAACAAATCTGGCCAATTATGTTTAATGATGGTCTTACCTAACAGGTAATTAATGTAAAATCCATTAATTACCTGACATCAGTGAAATTACTGAAATAATAACCAATTCTGTTCCAATGAGCTAAGCAGACAAGGAGAGCGCGTGGACAAGGTCTGTCCCAGCTGGAGAGACAGCAAGCTCAAATCGTGGCAGTGGCAGCTATAGTGGCTACTGAAACATATGTAACGGTTTTTGTGGCATATGCCACTGCTTCCGTGTAATATGTCATGGCTTTTGTGATGGATGGCACAGCTTCTGTGACTACCGTCACAAAAGCCGCGGCATCGGTCACACAGACTGTCAAAGATACCCAGAAAACTTGTTCCTGCAACATATATGTGTCCCGCATTGTTCTTCTATTAAAGAGGTCTCTGTCTTCATAAGAAATGTAAGCATCTGTGCAGGTGTTGTCGCAGCGACTGCTCACGGCAACAAAATAGACTCAGAGCAAAAAGACCAATCTCCTTCAAGGCATGGGGAATATGAGATTGACTGAAATAAAATATTAATTCAACCTCTCAAAAGAACTAAACAAAATACTAAAAAGGTACGCAGAGGACATAAAAAGACCAAAAAGTGGATGCACAACCTATCTGATAGTTATGAAACAAGACCACAAAGATCAGCATAACTTTTTCGAAAAACAGTTATGCTGGCTTGGGCGTCCTCTTTGACTTTGCCCAGAGAAGGATGTTCCTTTTTAACTATTATGACCTCATCATTGCCTTATGGAAGTCCGAGCAGCACCAACAGTAGTGACAGTGTGTTGAGGGCCATTGCCTGCGTTGCTGTGGGCAAAATAACAGCAAATGAGATGTGACAGCTGAAAGAGAAAACAGGCCCAGCTGATGGGGCTTAAGTGAACATTGGGTACCATGTGAATCAGTATTTCTCATGGTAACTGCAAAGAGGTTACGTTCGCAAATATTTGTTTTATCCAATGGATTCCATGCGTGTAGACTAGTCGTGTTCGTCAATATGTATTTTTTGACTGCATTTAAGTAAATGACGAGGTGTAGCACAAGCAAAATCTCTGGTATTACTGTCCACGAATGACTGTTATTTGAATAAAAATAAATGAATAAATCAGCGGGTTTTACAGTCATCTTAAAGCTCATCTGTTTGCTAAAGATCTGAGCTCTCCTTTTGATTTACAGGCGTGAGCTGATGGAGGAGGAGGAGGAGGCTGGAGGTCTTACTGAAATTGTTGTTTCATCAATAAATAATGACAGAACTCTAATGGCCGTGGTGCGCCTCTGATCTATGATCAAACAGAAAGCACTGTTCCCCTGTCAGACTGCAAATATAGCTGCACACGATGCATCATCCATACACGCGCTCCAGGGCTCGTGCGCTCACGTGCATGCCAACACACACACAGAGTGGCAAAGAGGACAAACACTCCTGCCAAACCTAACACAGCAATTTCATGTTGCATTATTTCTCTAAATCATGGTTTCCACAGTTCCAGTAGGTCCCTGCATTGGTGTTTCTGCCCCTGCTATTGTTCCTCTTGCTACTTCACGGCCTTTAACTTGCTGAAACACTCTAATGTCTCTACTCAAGTCGGTTGTAAAGCACTTAGGATTGAGCAGACCGTGTAAAATTCTTCCTTGGGAAAAGCAGTGCACAACGCTATTCGAACGTTTTAAGACCCTATCTCAGTAAATATGTTTCAAACTTAAAGTGTTAGGGTGATTGTAGATGATTAGAATGTTTTGTAAGAAATCACCTGTTTTACCATTTTTCTTTAAAGATAAATAAATGAAATTGTGTCAAAGAGAAAGCAACACATCCCATCCCGATGCACCTCATCTGACACTCTTGATCCAAATGAAAATCCACTATTCGAATCCAAACAAATTAAATCAAACTTGTCACATACATACACCTTAGCACAGTTTTGTGCTTTTTAGTGGAACTGAAACTGGGATTTGACTAGAATAAAACGGCGCAGTGATATAAGACCACACTTGTACTCAGCGGTTTCTCCACCGTTGTATTTTTTTGTATGAAATACACAGACGCTGAGCTGAGATACTGTTCAGGAAAAAATCCCCAGCAGTGGGCACACAAGTTATTTCAAATTATGCCAGTGTCAATAGTGCCTGTACATGTTTGCTGTGTCGCCCCAGCAACAGATGAAAAGATCATGTAGGAGGAGACCTGCCCATCAAAAGAGACAGTTGAAACTGTCACTGTATTTAGAGTGACTAACACAAACACGTGGAGAATGTGGAAAACAATGTTCCTGTTCAGCAGAACTACTTTTCTTATATGACAAGAGAGCAGTCACTATAGAGCAGTGCTTCTCAATACCAGTCCATGCATGTTTTAGATGTGCCTCTATTCCAGGACAGCTGATTCAAATGATTGCATGACCATCAAGTGCTGCAGAAGCCTGTTAATCACCTACAGATTCAATCCAGGTGTGTGGCAGAAGGGAAACACCTAAAACATGCAGTGGGGAGGGGGGATGTGAAGACCGGAATTGAGAAACACAGCTATAGAGTGAGATAGTAAGAAAGAGAGGAAATAAGCCTCTGATGTAACAGCTGGCAACTAAAAAATGTGACAGGACCCGAGGTTGTAAAAAATCAACTTCATTTCTTTACATTTACATACACTTAGCATGTTTGTCAGTATGCCAGAACGCATGGCAACACAGGAACTTAATCAACACCACATTTGGCGCTTACACACGATGCTTTATTGTTTATGTTTAATAGAGACATTAAACCATCTTCATGACAAACTAAACAGCTTTTCAGGAAGTGCTGCTATTGGACATTTTATCTATTTTTTTTACATCACAGCATCACACAATTAGGATGAGTGGTTTAATTCATGCTGCTCTATTTCCATCAGAGCAGGGCAAGGCTAAGACAGTCCTATTTAAAGCATGCTTCTTTCCCGCCTAACCTCTCCTCCTTCCTTCTAGTCATATCTAATGGCTCTCAGTCTCTCACAAACTCCTTACACTCCCCCTATGATTTGGCTCAGTTCGACTGTCTTGCTTCTTGTAGCACTCAGCTCCAAGTTTCGTGCCAATACTGCTAACTCTTTCTTAGCCTATTTTCACCTCACTGCCTCTAACTGAATAATAGCATCGCTGCTAACTTGGCACTCACTGACTAGTTCTTCTGTTCCTCCTTTTGGCTGAACTGAGGTGATCTGATTGAATCGTTCAGTAAAAGAAGAAAGGTAAAGTTGTTTTCCATGAACGTGACGTGTGGTGATAGTATCAGTGTAGCAGCCTGAGTGACCTCGGGTCATTAAGGTTATTTTATCCGTGCTATAGATGGTGGTGTCTCATGTTTTTCATCTATTCAGTGGTGCTTCTTTTGGCACAGACTGTGTTGAACTCTACTTCCTTTGCACTTAGGTTCTTTTTTTTTCTGAATACATTTATTGCTTCTTTTGTGTGGCCAATTCAAGAAGCAGAATATTTTAGTTTTCTTTCTTTTTTCTTTCCTCAGTGAAGGTTTTTTTTTTCTTTTTTGCTTATTTTTTACCTTTCGATTTTTTTGACACAACTGTCAGCACAAAAAAGCTTCTGTCAATGCTTCTGTTTTTTTTTTTCATATTTCATCTTCATAATTCTAAATACTACTATTGTAAAAGAAGACACTGGGAGCGACGGATTTGAGGGATTTTTTTTACTCTAAAACTAATTGGATATTGGGTCTGTTGCTTTTTAGTGGAACTGAAATAACCCAAAACTGTAGGACAAAGCTTTTCATCTCAGTAATGAATTGGAGACAGGCTCCTCAGCAAACTGTCGGAAGAATGAGATTTTTTCATCTCACTGTAGCGATGAATAACTCCATTGCACTTTGTTCCTGGTTTTGTCTTTATTGAAGGGCTATAATACTTGGGGATCGGGTGATACCAACATTATCAGAGGACCTAATAGTTTTTGAAGGAAAACATCATTCAGGTTAATTTTCTCTTTCAGTTACAGTGAGCATGAACTCTGAAACTCATGAAATGGGGACACGTGGAAATGGGAGTGTGTGCCATGACACAAGGTTGCAAAGATAAAAACACTAAAACAAATAATAGTACATCTTATTTACAAGGCACCTTTGGAGAAGCTCAAGCTGCTTCTCCAAAGGTCGAGATCCTTAGTGAGGACCTTAGCGTACAAAAAACTTTTTTTTGGTGATCAGGTTGACTCCAGGGCATTGATTTGGCTCAAGGCTCTGAATGGTCAAGCTGACATGGCGGACATTTCCTTCCAACCAAAGACCCCAAAACTACATGACAATACGTCAGCAGTTAGATTTTGACCTGACCATGGTGGGCCCTTGAGACTAAAATGCTAAAAGTCTGAGGTACTTATTCCCCTTGACATTTCCCTACAGAAATAAGTGAACATATCAAATAAATGGTTGACTATGGTATATTTAGTATCCATAAACATCTTATAACTCCTGGACTATACAGATGTCAAGACCTAAAAAACTAAATCACATATCTTTGTTTGGTAATTTTTTGTTGAAATTGGTCAGAAACAGACATTGGATGAAATCCAAGATCTTTATCGTTTTCGGTGCTTGTTTTATTCTTTTAATGCGATACATTAACTTTTATTAAGAAGTTTCCTTTTCCATGTAGTTATTGTTCAGTTGTAAAGCATGCAAAAAGACAAGTTTAATTTAAAGTTTTCAATCAAACATATTCTTGTAAAAAGAAAAGATTCAGTCAATTATTTGATCCTCTACAACAATTACAGCTGCTTTTGTGACCCTTTTGCAAGAAAAAAAATATATTGCCCACCTCCTGAGGCCTTTTTTCAGTTCCAAAGTTGCACAATTACATTTACAGAATTATTACATTCATAATAAAACAAATTATTTGGAGCGGTTAAAAGTAAAGCATAGCATTGCTGGAGTTATGACTGGATGAAATTACTCGGGTTATGGATCCCAGCTGAGGAACAAGAAAAATCACAGCAATTTCCAAGCACACAGGCTCTGCTACACTGTTAAACTCTACTACTAAATGCCTGCCAGCATATAAAAAATTAAACCAAATATTACAATAGTAACTTATTTGTGAGACATTCATATCAATGTGTGCTGAAGGAAATCCTCCTCATAGTCAGTGGGTTTTGTGAGAGGGCACATGAACATTGTCTGTAAAAGTAGCAGTTTGTGTCAGGAGCTCCCAGTTATCCAACAGAAACAATCTATATCCTTCTGAAGGCCACAGCTAGATCCATCTGTTAAACCAAACATTTTGTATCACTGAGTTGGTGGCCAGGGTTTACAGTCACAAGCTGCTATTCAGTGTTGCACCAGGATCTGACATGTTGTGTTTATGAGGACCATTTAGCCACAGACTACATGCAGATCAATGCTATTTCACTGTAGCTTTATTGCTCGCTTTAAAACGAGGACTGTATCAATTTGGATCTTTAGAAAGATAACAAAATGTTGTTTAGAGCAACAATGCCATTGTCCTGTGAGACCTGGTGCCGTTTGATTATTCTCATGACTCTTTTGTCTTAAATCTTCTAAGACTGAAAGTCATACAGAGCCTAAAAAGTCTTACATGTGTTACCCTTCAAACTGCTTTCACAAATCGATCATGGTGTTCATGATTGATTTGTGAATCGATCATGAGCATTGTGAAAGCAATGAAAAGGTGAAAATATTCAAGGGACTGAATACTTTTTGTAGGCACTGTAGATTCTTGCCACTAGATTTCTCATCTTCCCCATCGTGCGACAAGGTCTCTGACTTACATCCTGCAGCAGGTTATCAGCCATTGCAGTTTTTCATGGAATCCCAATCTGATTCCACCCACTCCAGCATAAATTTACACTTTTACACCTCAGGGGACTTCTTAAAACTCTTCTGTCAGAGAAAAAGGAGTGAAAGAGAGAGAGAGAGAGAACCAGAACCACGGTCTGGATTTGATGATAGTTTATTTAGCAGTGATGATCCTTTTTCAGATCAGACTTTTTTGGGAGTGTTATTCCAAAGGCTGCCTTGCTAAAAGGTTAATAAAGTCTCCTGTCTTTCCATTATGGTTCAGAAGAAAGACAGTAGGCGGTTTTCCAACAGATAAAGTCAATTGAAAACTGTGGCATGTATCAGCTGATCTTGGACTCATATTAATAATCTGAGATATGTAGATATGACACAAAAATGCAAAAAAATAAATAAATAACTGAAGAAATATTTAAGTGGGTAAATGCTTTTATTTGCAGCACTAAGACTCAAATGAAAACGCATAAATTCCACTTCTGTGTAAAAGTTGTGGTTTGATTTCCCCTAGTGAAGAATAATTCAATACTAAAGCATGTGTAGAGATCAATATGTTATCCTCGAGAGAAACCACACCAGAGCTCACAGGTGGATTTGGGGGTGATGGTCAGGCATGATGTGAATTTGCAGCAGCTGTTGTGAGGGATGCGCAAATGTGTGCTTTCTCTGCTTAGACTTGGTTGGCTGATTGCAATTCAATCAGCTAGTTAGAAGACGAATGTAATGCTTTTTGTAATAGATTGGGAGATTCAGTTAATTGTCACCATCTGTCAGTCTGTCTATGGCCTGGCCCAAAGACAAATCTGTACCAAACCCAAAGCCTTCTCCAGAAAACTCAAAAGATTTTCAGTAGGCAAACGTCCGGGCTATGCGGTGGCCAGTGATGTCTAATAATTCCAGAACCACTCTTTAATGAGTCCAGTGTATCCTGGATTTGTTATCTTGGAATAACTTGTTGATGGAATAACTTGGTCATTGAGTAAAATCAGGCTGTCAGATAACATCATTCCTTGGGCACATAATGTGGCTGGACCTGGACCTGGACCTGCTCAACCCTAGAAACCCGAACCCATAGTCGTGTCCCCGATGGTGCATCACTTATTTGCCTCTCTTCTGATAAGAGGCTTCATTTGCACTGTAAGATAATTGCCCGTGATGTAATTATCCAATAGCTATGCATATATTTCCAAACAAGACAACCCGCCAAACGTAAGCATATTACTAAACACATTTCCCACTGATACGTGTAGATTTCAAGTAAAAGTAACATTTAACCACTCACTCTGTAGAGCCTCTGTTGCTGCTGGAGGATGGTGTAAGAAATTGTGTGGGTTTACAAACCTGACAAGTGAATATTGTGACTCATCTAGTTGTTGCCTAGAACTTGGACTACAAAAAACAAAATGAATGGTGGATTAATTTAGCTGAAAATTCATGACCTTGTGAAGCAGTTCTGCACAAAGGCTGTGACATTATTGCTCAAAAATCATAATAGGGAATAGAGCAGATGGACATAATAGAAAAATATGAGAAGGGAATATCAGAAGATATTTATGCAGCACCAGGAGATGCTAGAGGAGTTTCAGCACTCCAAGTACACAAGAAAATGGGCCAAAAGAAACCGGATGTATCTGCAATATGTGATATTTGCACAAGTGATTGTTACAACCAAAACATTTCTTTTTGCACTTTTTAGGCCATATTTATGAAGCATTTTTAAAACTACTCTTTTATTTCCCCTCACAAACTTTTCTTATCTGTCTATTTTTACCCTTGAATATACACTTCATTTAGTTTGCTCTAATAGCGTCGCCACTAATTTCTGTATTTCTGAGTCTCTTCCATACTTTTGTTTCATGCAAACTAACTGTGGACTGGATTCATTCAAGCTCCCTATTGTATGGTGCATTTCTCTAGATGTACATGTAAAGAGAAAGTTCTGGTAGCAGTAAATGGCGAGATTAAATGCCTTCTAAGAAACTGGAGGCTGCAAACACATTCTAATTTTAGATGCATTTCTCAAAAATGTAAGAATCAGCAACTGGAGAAACATACATGCTACCTTCACTATATTCCTTTGGCTGATCACATAAATACATCCCCTGTAGATATTTTGTTAGGATTACACTAAGCAAAAGAAAACAAACACACATGCACAAAAAAAAAGATTAAAGCAAAACATTTCCCAGACAGCATTATTATGTTGGACATAGATTTAGATGTTGTTAGAAAGATCCCAGATTTCACATTGATTCCAGAGGAATCAAGTCAGTAAGTAGCAGTCTACATTAATTAACTGATCATAGTTGATATTGATGAAGTCAGACTTATTGACAGTTTTCTCCTCCACAGGATTCAGGGGTCGGTTAAATGACAAGGAGTAATAACAACAACAACGATGACGTCGGAACAGACCATTAAACCTGCAGTCTGAAACTTTTGTGCGTGGGTGTGTGTGTGTGAAACTGTTACCAAGGTGTGATAGTATATGAGACAGAAAATCCGGAAAAAAAACCCCAATAAACAATAAAGCTTCACTTACTTCTCCCACTGCTCCTATTGCCATCTGCAGAAATACACAGCTCAGTCAGATACAACCAATCAGAGCCAGGAGGAGGGTCTAACGCTGTCATTCACCCACGTGTATGTGCTGCTCACACCCTCCTCCTTTCCCTCTGCTATGCTGCAGCTGAATCACTACAACGTAGTCTGCAATGAATGCTTAGGCTAGTAAGCATGGCCACTGATAACGGGAGATATGTAACAGTTCAGCACCATGTCAGTGGTGAGTGTTTAAGATTTAGCTTGTTTTTATTAGTTCTGTATTGCCATTTATATTAGTACAAGCTAAAACAAAAAAAAAGAAAAAAAAGAGAAAATTGGCCCATGGTTTCACAACAGGTGAAAATCAAAAATTTGGGCCAGATATGCGATATCTCTGTATACCGGAGTATTCCTGCGTTAAATCTGAGTTCTAGTATCCTACAACTCAAACTTGTCCCAATAAGGCCATTTAAAAAGAGCCTCATTCCCTAGTAGAGCATCAAATCTACCACGAATGGCTGAGAAACAACAGGACCGAACTGCCTTTAAAGTGCACACTTTAATCTGATTGAACTGGTCTGGCTGGACCTAAACAAAGAATTCATGAAAACCTCGATAGCAGAAGTAACTCTACAAAGAGAGCGGGTTGAAATCTCAACAAAGATGTGAGAAACTGATGAGGTCATACAGAAGACAATTAGTTCAAGTTATTGCACCTGATGGCAGCTTTACAAGCTATTGATTTATGGGAGGAATTAAGTTTTTCCACACAGTTTCTGCATTGTGGCTTCATTTGGGATTATTTCAGTTCCCTTATCCGAAGCTATTCCTCTTGAATTGAACAGCCAGATAAGATAATGGCATCAGTTATCACTGCTTATGAAATTACTTTGAAGGTCAAATTAACCTGTCCCTGACCCTCAGCAAAGCCGGAGCATCACCATCACACCAATATAACGGTTTGCTGCCATAAATCACTTTGATTTACTAATCAACTGGTAAATCATTAAATGAAGGACAATTTTAATCTGAACATAAACCAACAAGACAGCCGGGACAGAGCAATACTGTTTTCGCAATGGCTTCAGAGCCAACAGAAGTTGGGTTTTGCAATCCCTTGCAGCAGCCCTATAACACTACGCTTCATTGTTCGTTCATGTCAGTGGTTTGCTTATCCAATAACAATGACTTGTCAGTCTGAAACTCATTTAGTCACAAATGTTCACTGGGGGTTGAAGGACTCACACCAACGGACAGCATGTTTGTAGAAACGGAGGACTTCTGATGAATGTTAGCCTCTGTCCAGTCTTCCCACGATGTGTTACAGTGTCTGACAGTGACTCCAGCTGTCAGACACTGGAGTCACTGGAAACAATAACTCCAGTGTCTGGAATCTACACTTGATTATGTGCCATTAAAACAGTTATTTAATAGTAGTTTCAGAATGATTTTGTGACAATGTATTCAACAGATAAACAGGCCTCGTCACAGGCGTTGCTCAAATCTTATTCTGTGCCCAGGCAGCATTATTAATTATGTTGGACATGGGTAATAATGATATGCCTCTTTGACATTTTTTATGTTTTCCAAAGTTAATATCAGAAACAAAATGTATGCCGACTGAAGACAAAGTAACACAATGCTGCAATTTATTTTATTTTTATTTTTTCCACAATCTGCGTTTGTATTGAACCCCCTTGAGTCACTACCATCTTTCGGTGCATTTAGAGCAATTAGTATTTTGGGGCGTCACAAAAAAAAAAAAAAAAAAGAAGAAGTTCAAGAAGTTAAATAATGAATTTTACCTGATCTTGCTGATAAAGAAGGTTGATTTGTCCTGTTCTGATTCAACACTTTCTTTTGGAGGAGACTGGGACATCATCAGTATTCTTCCCAATGAAGGAAAAACAGGCTTTCTGTTCAGGTCCCCAAACATATGAAATATTATGCTATATTCTTGGTATGCTGAATTCTTTACTAAACAGCAATTTCTGCTTACGGCTTCGAAACTCAGCATTAAAACCTGGCCTCAGTATTCCCTGCTGAACAAGCAAGAGAGGAAGAGATGTTACAATTTCCAAGCAAGCTGAAGAGAGTGGCAGAAAAGACAGACTGCTTGGACTGCAGCGTTACAAAAAGAGTTTTCATTTTGCTTATCTTACATTTTGATTTCTACAGTAAAACACAATTAAACACGTTTCAATCTTCTTTTGCAATCTGGTGATATAAATAATCAGCATCCTAGTGAATGATCACTTTAGTAGGCTTCACTCATGATCAGAGTGCAAAGCAGTGGAGACAGAGAAATATATATATAATTTACTTTGTATCAAATACTATTTGCTAAAAACACTATTTATTAGTAACAAACATAATTTAAGTCATGTTTAAAGTGAAACTGCCCAGATATTTGACAAAGTTTAGACAAATACAGAACGTACTTGTTTACAGTCGATTTCTTTTCTACATCTGCTGTCCGTAATTCTGAGGTTGTCTTTATTAAAAATAAAATGTTTTCCCATAATTAACCTCTGTCATTCTTCTCAGCTGAAACTGAGCCACATTCTGCCGTATTCATTAGCGTTTCTCTTCTTACGCTGCTCAGCAAAAAGATAATTGTTCTTCTTATTGGCGCTAAATTAAATAATGAGTCAACAGAGCCATTCTCTTTGATGTTCTGCTGAAACGAGGAGTTCTTACAAGGTACTTTGTATGAAAAGGTGCCAAAATATGCATCATCATTTTTTATTTTTTATTTTATTTTTTTTTTGCAAAATGAGGAGACTTATGCTTATCAAAAATATTTCAATTACACTTCACTGACACTAATGGAAATGACAAAAATGGAAGCTAAGGTTCACATTTCAACTGAGCCCTTCTTTCACTGTCTAAACAGAGAACGTCTCACCATAAAAGCACACTGAGTCATTTGAAAAACTAATTCTGCTCTCTAGTTTAGTGAGTGTATTTGACATTTTGGAATTTCCATTAAAAAAATTCTCAGGTTCAAAGGTCATTAGTGTTCGGCCTTCATAGGAATGTCATAAAAAAAAAAAAAAAGAAAAAGAAATCATCCTTGTAAGTAAAGCTACTTTCCACCAAAAGGTTTTCACACCCTTTGAATTTTTGTCACATTTTGTTACACAATGGTTGTATTATTAGCATTCATGTTATTAGCATCGTATGTGAAAGACCAACACAAAGGAAAAGGAAAAAACTTTTTTTTTTTTTTATTGTTTGGAAATGATTCAAATTCAGTCCCCATATGGTTTCATCAGGGACAAAAAAGGCTGTCAGAGTAGATGGGAGACTGCAAAAGACTTGAGGATGAGGTGGACGGTTCATCTTCCAAAAACACACTGACTGTAATCACACTCCCAAAAGCTGCAGCAGAATGGTTTATATCGAAGCATATTCACATGTTGGGACGGTCTAGTCAAACTCCTGTGCGTCCCTATGTGTGTTAGGACTTGGCAACTGATATTCACAGATGTTCTCCATCCACCTGACTAACCTCGCACATTTTGTAAAGAAAAACCTTCAATCTGTAGCTTGAAAATACATTCTACTCATGGAGACTGGATACAAATGTATGCTTTTCAGATCACTCAGACATAAGACGCCTGTTTTACGTTGGTCTGGAATAAAAGGCACTGACCTCTGTCTGTATGCTGCAGAATATTAATATTTCCTTAAGTCAAAGCTGATTTGTATCTGCTTATTTCCATATTGATTAGCACAAATTAATCAATTTTAAGCTAGGAACATTCAGTAACTTACATAAAGTAAAGATATGCTAAATTCATGAAGCACTTTTCTAGACATACCAACCACTCAGAGCACTTTACACTAGAGCCACATTCACCCAGTTGCACTGGGTGAACATGCACAGATTCATACACCGACACAGATGAGTAACTAATTTAGAGTCAAGTGCCTTGCCCAAGGGCACATCAACTTTTGGCACAGGTAACCTAGAATCAAACTCATAACTTATAAATTGCAAAACAACTACTCTTCCTACAGTTTGGCAACTAACAGAGGCACTACTACCCTTTTATTTTAATACAGAACACCTTCTCTCATTCAGTTTAATTCTACTTACTTATACAGCTCCAGTTCAAAACAAACGCCTTCTTTACAACACAAAACAGATCCAATTTATGCCAAGAAATATAGTTTAAGTGTACCTTTAGGTTAACATGTAGGTAGATACATTCAAAGTTAATTGCATACATTTTAACTTAGTAGAAAAACTACTCAAATAAAAGCAGAGGTGCCCATTTCAGCTAACAGTCTGCGTAAGATGAGTAGATTAATACACAACTTCTAAGAAAAAAAGAAATATTTGGAAATTACAGTATTTGTATGTGCTACAGCACCTCGTACACCGACCAAATGCACGAAGAAGGTGAACGACCTTGTCAGCAAGAGTACGACACCTCATGTCTTCCAGGTGGCTCGCACCCAGCACCAGCAGGTATGCAGCAATTGCTCAGTCAGTAGAAGAGAGACGAACTGCAGCGCAAGGCACCAGGTGTGAAAAGTAAAACACGGCCAGGGTGTGTGTGAATGCGAGACAAAGTGAACAGAGAAATTGTCTCGTCTAAAGGAGCTGATTTAATTCCAGTTCATGCTTGGAGTGAGCCATGGAGAGATTTTTCCGTTACCCAGCAGCTTGGACGACATTGCCATAATCACGCGTACGCCGAGAAGGAACTTGGAATTAACGGAGGAAGAATGAGTCCGATCTGATTGAAGTGGCTCCATTAGACAATTACAGATATACAGCATCTAGAATCATACAGCGTTGAGCAAAGACAAATTATTCCAAATTAATGTGGCATGTTGACAAATTAAACTGTTTGGAATGTGAATAAGAAAAATAAAGATTAATTTTTGACCTTCTAAATATGAAGCTTGCTTTGCTGACAATATCTTTATTATTCTAGTAACATAACAGTGTGTTGTACAAACAGAAGCAAATTGTTATTACAATAAAATTTTTATATAATAACATGATATAGCTCAATTTATTTATTTATTATTTTTTTTGCCTTGGTGGCAGTTTTACTCTCACGTGGAAACCATTGCGACTGAGTAGAAATACCGAAGAACAATCAATCATGTTGGCATGCTTAGTACTACCTCCACAAAACTCCACCCGAAGGTTCCTGGTGGGGGGATAGTCGGGGAAAAAACGGAGTGGTTCACCCAGAATGGTTAATCACACTTGACAGCTTGATGGAGGTCGCATTTTACATTCGAGTGAGGCTGAGTAGTAGTGCTGTATGATTTCTTGGTTTGTAGGGAGGATTCTTTACAACACGGTGTAGGATGACAATAGTTGTGGTAGTCCTAATGTGTTGACTGTTACATCCACCCACTGTTACATCTTCATGCCCCATATTCTGGACAAAACCATTTCTAATGTTGTAGAAATGACCTGGTACACAAACTTTGAATTTCAAGTCAAGATGGAAAAAAAAAAAAAAAAAAAAAAAAAAAAAACCAAAAAAGAAAAAAATAATACCATGCAGGCCCAAACCCCAAACATTTTATAAAATGTTCAATTTTAGAAACATGAACATTTTTGGAAAATACCAGCCAGGTTATCCAACCATTACTGTCTATCTGGTTTGGTAGGAACAAACCACTTCCAGGGTTTTCTGAGAAGTAGGTGGTGTCACCTTAACACCTGCCCTCTAGAGATTATTGATCTTTTTATTGCTGCTGAGGGGTTTCTCAGTCCAACAGTATGAGATCTGTTGCTCACTGCACTGTTTGTTTGTTGTTGTTTTTTTTGTTGCTTTTCAGTACCTTGAAGAAAAATTACAGTGATCATTTCCAATGTTTTTTTTTTTTTTGTTTGTTTTTTTTTTTTGCTTTAACTGAATTTCTCCCACAGCCAGATTTCCAGTCTTTATGCTCATTACAATGTTAATAAAAAATCCACATTGCACAGGCTAAGCATCATGCTTAGGGCTACAATGAATATCATTAATTGTTTGAATAATTATTGTAATAGGACACAAGAAGCCAACAAAAAGTTTCCTATAGTCTGCTATGTTTCGGTTCTTGAAGAAATTAAATCAATAAAAAAAAAAAGACATACGAATCTCATCTGCACAATATCTCCATCACTGCAGTCAGGCTTTTTTTTTACTAAGAGCTCCTCAATTTCACGCATTACCAACGACAAACATTCTTTCTGAGGAACTTCAGAGTTTTCACGGCAGCACCATGTTGAAAATCTTCTGTAAAGAGTGAAATTTTCTTCGCCTCCATCTGTTGAAGAAGCAACATGAGAGTCAGAGACTCAATAACCCCTGAAGTAACTGAAGTCTGCTGAAAGAATATCTTCCATTCTTTTCAGAATACCAAGTACTTTAACTTACACCAACCTTAAAGTGTGAAATCAGTAATCTCACAGCTTTGACTGAGACATTGGACTCGCATCAGACAATTAGAAAAGACATAAGAAAGACAATGGTCTAAGTATGAAATACCAGAAACATCAAAAGCATCGCAAGTATTTTAGCTATTACTAAAACAGGTGCAGCTCAAAAAATTTGAATATGCTATAAAAAGGTCAAGATGTTTGTCTCATCTCAGAAGTAAAGTAAATTTTATATAAATTCATCACGCAGTGGTAAGCTACAGTCTATCGACAGCAGGCCTTGGACAGACTGACAGAAGCAAGGCGTAAATCGCTGCTTCCTGACCAGGGTTTGACCCGGCAACCCGCCAGTTACAGGGTAAACTATTATCTCCTGAGCCAACATCACCTCAGATGTTCCATTCAGTCATTCCTGAATCCTGAACTACACAGACTGGAGTGCTGCTCGATGGTCCAGACTCCTGTTTTCAGATGAAAGACAATTCTGCACTTCACGTGGAAATCAAGATTCCAGAGTCTGGAGAGGAACAGAATCCTCACTGCTTGAAGAAGACTCTGACGTTTCCTCAAAGTACTGATTTGGGGGTGCCGTGTCATCTCTTGGTGTTGACTCACTGTCTTTACCAAATTCCACAGTCAATGCAGCCCTGGAGATGCTGATTTCATTTTCTAGCAGGACTTGACACCTTGGGGTTGTATTGAGAAGCATTGGGGTCCTTGATGCATGACAGAGGTAAAAGTTCAGCCTATGTAGCAAAGACCTGATGATTTATTATCACCGTGGCAGCATAGCACAGTCCTGTATAATTAAGGCAGAGCAGTGGCCACATGTCCAAGACAAGGAAAAGATTCTGCTTTGAAGGAGGCTTGGCAAAATGAGCCTCAAGCGTATGCTACCACCTCGTCATGCTAATTGTGCCAGACTAGTGTTCTCAGTTGTCCCAGGTTGCAGCAAGGGATGTAGTGCAATCATTTTGCACATACTGTAGCTAAAGCTACATATTTATTGCAGATATACAGTTTTGTTCTCACTGTCATTCAGTCTGGCAGTTTCCTGTTTTATATCAGTTAGAATATTGATTTGCCAAATTCTAGCATTAATTAACTTTCTTCAGATTGAGAAGTTTGCACGTTTCCTTAGTGTTTGGTAGAGTTTGCCTCGAAAGACTTGGGATGAATATTTTAGGCATTTTCTCACATGCTTCAAACAATAACTTGCTGAATTTTTGGTCCATCCCGCCTTACGGAGACGGTGGAACTCAGTCGAGTTTGTAGGTTTTCCTACTCACACACCTTTCAGTTCTGTCCACAAATGCTTTGTGGGACTATCGGAACTTTGATGGCTACTCTTGAACAAGGACTTTGTTGTCCTCAAGCTTCTTTGGAACTAATTTGGTGGTATAATTAAAGTCATTTGTATTGAACCAATATTTTACCAGAAGAAAGAAAAAATCTCCTTTCGTGTCCATTTGTGGCCAAGACTTCGGCCTCTGTCTTTCCACATTTTCATTCCTTGGGATGCCAATTTCTTTTGTAAAGTGCACCAATCAGAACACTTACAACATGAAGACGTCACGGTCAGGATGGTGTTATCATGCCCGCAAGCTTTTCTCTTTCTCCTGCAACTAAACCTCTAAATTAAAAAAAAAAGTCTGATATTTAGCAGTCCTAAAACAGAAACACTTTACTCTAAGTCAATGTCCGACAATTGAAAAACACAAAACAAAAGACAAAAGCAATGTTTTTTCCACGTTTAACTTTAGACCATCATAAGGAGATACTGCTGACATGTAAAAATGCACAAAAGGTGCAGAACACTATCTTGGGTAAGCTTAAAATAGCAGGTAAAAAGCAAAATGTCAAGCATTAACAGCATAGAAGAATTTTTATTCTTCCAGGCTCACTGCAAGCTAATAATGTTCTAAAAAAAATCCTGTAGGCTAAGAGAGCTTTACTGGATCTTCATCCACCGTGAGGGCACTGTCAGAGCACGCAACTGCTTAGTGACTTGTTCTCACATGCAAACACTGAATATAGACAAGAAAATTGTTGTGGTTTTTGCACGACAGCTCACAAACATACATAAAGTCCTCTGAAGGGTACTTGTTAATGATTCAAATAAAACTTGACAAATTTGAAGATGTGTCCATTTGACTCAAGCATCAGAGCAAAAAAAAAAGCAAGCAAATCTTGGGCTCATGGTACATCAGCTTAAATTAGTTTTTGTACAATTTTTATTTTTCGTATTACATTTTTCCAAGCTTGTAATGTTGTAAGGTGGGGGGGAAACAAACGTTTAGGTTGGTGAGATGTTCCAGTTTAACTCAGTTGAGGAAACATTTTTGAAGATTTATGGATCTGGGAATTTTCTGGCAAATGTTTCCTTGCTTTTCAGTGGGACAATTATTTTTTTAGATTTATTGGTGTTAGTGAGCTGCGCTGCACTGTTAGCCTGCGTTTATTCTTGCCTCAGACCCATGGTACCAGCACCAACTGTTATCTTCATATAGACTAGAAAAAGCCGGGGATGAGACAGAGGAAACTTTTTCTTAGTACTGAAATAGGATCCATTCGACAACTCGGCCAACACTGCACGTTTCGGCAAACTCAAGAGTCAACTTTGTTTTCGAACTTTCCGAGGAGAAGTCTCACAAATATCAAGACTTACAGAGATCTTGTAGAGATCATGAAGCTATGCATCAACAGTGCACTTCTCTGTGCATCTAAAGGAGCTGGATATCTAGAGAGAGGGGCGGCGGGGTGGGGGGGGGGATGTAAACACGCACAAAGAGCAGGAAAAAGAAGAAGAGGTCTTACCTGGAAACACAAGGACAGCAAACACCCATGACAGGATGATGAAACATACTGAATTACACATGCTTCCCAAACAGTGCTGATTGTGATCTGCCCGTTTGTTTTAAAGAGGCTCTTTTCGTATCTTCGCCACAGTGGGGCTTTTAGATGTCTGCCCACTTTTCTTCTTTTTTTTTTTTTTTTGTCTCTCAGCCTATTCTCTAGCTGTCAGTGCGCACAGCGTCTCATCCCCACTTGGAGGCAAGTGAAGATTTATGCAATCCAGCGCAAGTCGCAGCTGCGGAGAAACAGACGATTCCTCACGAGGTGCTCAGGCTCCCTCTTTGCTCCGAACTACAGCACACAGAGGGACCAGCATTCTGCAGGATTCAGGGCAGAGTAGGGGGAGGGCAGCCTGCGCTCAATTCAGATTGGCTGATGCTTCTGCCGTACTCTCAAGAACAGTCCCAGCTCTGTTTTATTTTGTGTCCTTTTATCTTACTGGCTGCTTTGACTCAACATTTCTTTTGTTTTTGCCCCTAAAAAGGAGCAGAATGGACGCATTAATGCAATTGCTACACACTGATCCCCCCCCCAAAGTACTTTTTGTGCAATATTTTGTTGTTGTCAGAGGTGTTCAGACAAACCCTTTCCCACTGGTTGCAAAGGGGTACCTAACTTTACCGACATAAGAAATTGTTCAAAGTAAGTCTGTCAGTGCGGACCAATGCGCATGAAATGTCTAAGGCTCTTATTGTGAAGGTGGTGGAAGTTATACATTGTGTGTGAATGCCCCAGTGAGGTAATCCCACACAAAAGGGACATCAGCAAGGACATGCCCTGCTCAGATCTACTGGCACTTCGCTAAAGTGAGAAACAAACACTAGAGCTGTTTGGGTGCCAAACCAGGAAGAACAGGAGTGTAGAGGTCAGAGTTGGGACTTTGAATGCAAGGACAATGACAAGTAGAGAGAGAGAGTTGGCAGACATTATGGAGAGAAGGAATGTAGATATTGTATGTGTGCAGAAGACCAGATGGAAGGGAGTAGGGTCTCAAAGTGACAGATAAATAAGAGGAACAGAGTGGAGATTTTGCTTAGAAGATGAAAATGTTGGTTGTCCAAAAAATGTTGTAATAGTGGAAATCCAAGCAGGGTGATTATGTCCTTTGTTGCCCTGCAAGAGGCAAGGGATTGTTAAGTAGTAGCAGGGGAGAGTATATCAAAACCAAAGTTAGTGAGCTGTTATAGTTGCAAACAACTGCTTAATTGCCCCTTGTCTCTTTTATGAAGGGTTTTGTTTGTGCGCATTTTCTTATTGTTGTTAAACATCATATATATCAACATACCAGTAGGACTAGAGATGGAAATTAGCCACTTGGCTATAATCTCATGTAGTTACATGTAAATGTGAATGAGTAAGTAACATTTTTTAAAAATTAACTCGAAACAACAGAACAACAACAAAATCATCAATAGTGGTAGTAAGACAACAAAAGGAACATTTCTGCCATCGATTAATGTGCAGTGTGAACAAAACACTGATCTTTGTATAATTTGATATGAACAAACTGATTGCATGGGAGCCAATCAGATTTCAAAGGTGGCTGGTGGAGAAGTGAGCTCAGACTAAAGAAGAGAAGAAAGGGAAAGTTGGTGGTGGAATCGGGAAGAGCAGAAAGCATTCAGAGGAGGAAAAAGTGGAACAGTCAGAGAGATAAAAAAAAAAAAAAAAGTAGACAAGAATATTGTGTGGTTAAACGCAGGGCAAAGAGAGCAACAGAAAAGGCTGGCGAGCTGTTTGAGAAGTTAATAAGGAAAGTGAAAATGATCTGTGCTGACTTTTTTGTTACGAAATGTTTATTTAACAATATGGAAAACACGATGAGATCAAAACCACTTCGACAAGAACAGCAGCAGCACAAGTCATGGTAGACAGCACAAGCGAACAGAAATAACAAAACTAGACTTTAGAAATATATAAATGCCATCAATTTAACAAGGAAGGGCAGTTCTTCTGACAAAACCGTGGCAGATTAAGATTTGAAACACGACATAATTCTCGTTGAGTCTTAAAATTTTTGCGGTTAGCTGGACAGAGTAGAGGTGGGTGGGGTGTGAAGCGGGTTAGGGTGCCACAAGATTGAAAGGGGAATGTGTTGATGAATGAAGAAACTCTGTTGAGAGTAAGGAAACAGAACGTTGAGGATGTGATGAATGAGGAGCATTAGAGAGAGGAGGACAGATGGTGCAGATATATTGAATCACACAGTAAGGGAAATTAGTCAGACTGAAGTTAGGGCAGCTTCAAACAGGACAAGAAGTGCAAATTCAGTTGGTCCAAATTACATGCAAGCGTCACGTTTCTGTGGTGTCGGGATTTGTTTTTTTTATATTTGATCGTCTTCTTGTGGGTTATTTGTACTCCGTAGGTCTTGCCATAGGGCTGCACAGTGGTGCAGTGTTTAGAGCTGTTGCCTTGCAACAAGAAGGTCCTGGGTTCGATTCCCGGCCCGGGGTCTTTCTGCGTGGAGTTTGCATGTTCTCCCTGTGCATGCGTGGGTTCTCTCCGGGTTCTCCGGCTTCAACTCACAGTCCAAAAACATGACTGTCAGGTTGATTAGTCTCTCTAAATTAATGTTAATGACAGCTGAGTTTAGTTTTTGAATTAGTTTTTCTTCAGTCATTGTCAGCATTCTTCACCTTTTGGGTTTCTAGAGCTTTTGTCTGGCTTCCACTGTGTTGGATCCTTCTGTTTCACTACCTCATCTCTTCTATTCCTTTACCTACTCATTGTCCATTTTATCTCATACATACAGGTTTTTATTTATTTACTTTTTTTTTTTTATGAAGCCTTAAAATAATGCACATGCCAAACAAAACATAACAACATGTAGCGGTATGGTGACATGCTTATCGTCATGCCTCCCACAAGCCAAGATGGTGTGGGAGGTTTTGGAACAGGAAGTGGAGGTGGTAAAGGTTACATGAAAGAAGTCCTATTTCAGTTACAGACATATGAGGTTGTGCACACCCTGGACATCAGTACATGCATGCTGTTGGGAAAACTGTGATTCCAGCATTGCAGAGAGATCTTTGATCTGCCCCTGCATGTCTGAAGCCCCATCAGTTGTATTTCTAAAGCAAATGTTTTATTTCAAACGCTCAGGGATCCTCTTTGAGTAACTTTGATGAACGACGTAGGAAGCCTCTGATGCGCACTTCAAAATCGCCGGGCGGTGGCGTCTCCCTCTTTACCCCAAGTTGTGTCAAGTTAGAAGAGAACATTCCAGCTTCCTAAACATCTCTAGAGCTCTTTATTACTATTGTTAATTGAAGCAAGACTGTTTCAGTCACAGAAATCCATGCTCCAAAGTAAAACTCAATACCCTTTTCGTTCTTCAGCATGTAGTCCTGTATGTGTGTAGATGGTTTCATTCATTAAAGTAAGTAAAAATAACCAAAACAACCTGACCTTGTGTAAAAAAAGGAATTGCCCCAAACGTGATAAATGGTTGTTCCAACCTTGGTGGAAAGACCTGCCAACAAGCGTTAGAGATAACAGACAATGAGTGTTTTGTATTGTTATAGAGGATTTTTTTTATTTTTTAATTAGCCATATTGGAGGGCCTTCAAGCCTGTTAGAGCATTTTATTTGAGAAAGTCTTCCTACTTTATACTCCTTCAGAAAGCAATTGACAAAACAAGCAATTTTTCGAGACATTTTTATCCCAGGATGCTGAGAGTCTGATTGTTCTGTAGGACAGCACGGACAGGCAGAGCTCACTGGAATAGCATGCAGTGCATAGGACGTCCAATTTGTTTTCACTGCACAGTGGGAGGATGGCGAATGTTCTCTGCTTTTAGAGAAGTCGCTTTTAGACGAAGCCAGTTCTGGATTGACACAGAGGTAATATTCATAAAAGCTCCCAGAATTCAATACACGTCACACGTCAGATACACCCACAGAGCTGCCAAAGGGAGGGGGAGGAAAATCAGCAAAATATCTAAGTCGTCTTCTGAGAGTGACATGTTGCATCTGTGCATCAGTTAGCGTCTTATAAACCGTGTTACCGTGTGTGATGACATCAACAGCTTTGTGTAGGTTCAACCTAAGCAAGAAGTGGTTGTGGAGCATCAAAATAGGCTTGCAGAAATCCTCTTGGTTTAAACTATTAGTGGTGATGTTTGGGGCGTAAGCCGCCTGTTATGTGTAAAGTGGAGAAGAAGGCATTGTCATTAAGGCGAGTTTAACACAAGGGAGAGGCGAACATTATCATTAAAGGGACTTCCTGTGTGTGCTCAACAGCTGAACCGTGTCTTTGCCTGCACACATGCACAGGACAAACACACGCCCTCACACAGAGCTGCAGCTTTTATGTAAATGACACCATTATGAGCTGTGCCTCAATTCAAGTTTATCATGTAAAGATTCCATAATGCATTACAAACTTCTAAAAAGTGAGCTCCACTGATGAATGCGTTCATTCCTGCTGGGGATCACAATAAGGGGCGCGTTAACAATAGTCATCACAGAGTTCGACGGTGGGGCTGAGGCAGCATTCCAGTTCAGTTGTGTTCAATGTCTGTTTGATGATAAATGGCGGTTGGACAAAGTCAGTGGAGAAAAAAAAAATGCAGTTATAGAGGAACTTTAAATACCATTAGAAATTAAAATATTTGAGTTCCTGTGGCCAGGGCTGCACAGTGGCGCAGTTGGTAGAGCTGTTGCCTTGCAGCAAGAAGGGTTCGATTCCCGGCCGGGGATCTTTCTGCATGGAGTTTGCATGTTCTCCCTGTGCATGGTGGGTTCTGTCCGGGTTCTCCGGCTTCCTCCAACAGTCCAAAAACATGACTGTCAGGTTAATTGGTTTCTCTAAATTCTCCCTAGGTGTGTGTGTGAGTGTGTTGTTTGTCTTGTATGTCTTTGTGTTGCCCTGTCCAGGGTGAACCCCGCCTCTCACCCGGAACGTTAGCTGGGGATTGGCACCAGCAACCCTCCTGACCCCATTAGGGACAAAGGGTGATTAGAAAATGGATGGAGTTCCTGTGGCTTCCACCATTAGCACATTGAGTACATGAGCATGACTGACCGTGCTAAGACCCTCCTCCTGGCTTCGATTGGTTGTTTTTGACCGGGAGCGCTGTTAAGGGTTGGTGTACTTCTGGAAGTTGAACCTCCACGTCCGTCTCAAAACGTGTGTTACTTTTATTACGATGATTTCTTCTATGTTTGCTTATCCTCAACAAGCTTCCTGCTCATTTCCAAAGGAAATCATTCCCACAGCATGTTGTTGCTGCCACTATGTTTCAGTGTTGGGGTTGCATTGCTAGTTTTCTTCCATGCATAGAGTTTGGCTATACTAAAAACTAAAGTTAGGAATTCAAACTTTCCACATCACATTTATCCTCAATGGGGAGTCCTTTTTTTTTCCCTTGACATCATGAGGTCATGACAGTATCTACCTGTCCAAATATAACAAAAAGGCCATCTTGGGCCTTAGACTAATTATTTTTGTTTGTCTTTAAATGCAGTTTTCAAGAAACTGCCTGGTTTTAAGTTTTCATTTCTTGTCCCTGCTTTTGATTTTTGCTTTTTGAAGCTCCACTTACTGGATGCTTATGAGTCCCCAGCTTGATGTGAATAATTGTAATTTCCTCTCCAGACATCAAATTGTGATTAGGTGTGTACATACAAAAGAAAATTGTACTGTATGTCTCATAAAGCATGCTGCATATGACTATTTTAGTACAATGAGTAAAAAAATTGATGTGAACCCTAACATGAACATGAGGATCAAGAGCAGAAAGAAATTAGATAGACTGCTGTTGATTTGAGGCATGGAAAGATGTAAATTTGTTGGAAAGGCTTCCTTTGTTAGAACTCATCATAGTGTTACTTGTGTTGTTGCCGCGAAACGTACAAAACAGATGATAAAAAAATAAATAAAAAAAAGAGCTCAAAACAGATAACATATGGTGAACAATTACTCTTTGCAGTTGCATGTCATGATTCTTTCATTCTGCTTCTCTTGGGAAGGATTCACCATCATTTTTAACATAAACAAACCAAAAACTAAAGAAAAAAATGAATGTCTGCCTGCTCAGCTAATGGACCCCATACTAGTTTTAAATTTTGTGCTATCCTTGAATTTCATTATATAACACAGGTTGGGACATTTTATTTTAGTGATGATGCCTTCTCTGTTTTTGTGCTATTTGCCGTGTTTTCTAATTGCCCCGATCCTCGTATTTTGCTTTGTAATCGTTCTCTCAATTAGTCATTTTCCTTTATGTCCTTGAGCCACGCTTACCACACAGCTGCTGTGGGTTTAGTGTAATTAGACTCATCTGATCCTCGTACCACAATCATTAAGCAGCATCTATCCTATTACAGAGGTTTCATGGTTTGGCTTTTCGTCACACCTGCTCATAGTATTCACTAGACCAACGTAATCTGACTAATTAAAGAAAGCTGTTGTCAAATAATGCTTTGATTTATTAAGACAGAACCAATCCAAACCAACCTGGCTACATATAAACAAAACAAGAGTTAACTGTGTTGAATGTACTCGTTACAGTCAGGCTTGATTACTGATTGATCTAGCGGTATCAATTATTTATATATATATATATAATCAACTAATTTAAGTCACAAGCAAACCAAGAAAAAACATCTAATGTAATCCAGGCCTCACTTGACTTATTTAAGGTCAGAGTTCAATAACAAGAGAGAGACAGGTCCAAGAGCGTCCATCAGAACATCCAAAGCCCAAACCACCGCCGACCAAAAGCAAATCAAAGACCCGTCTCACATTTGCCAAAAGAGACGTTGGCAATCTTTAAAAATTTGGGAAAAAATATTCTATGGACTGAAAAGAATGTGTGTCCTGTTAGAGCTATAGTGTTGAGGTAAGCCAGGATTTCAGGAACAGAGCATCATGTGACAGTCGAACAAAGTAGAAGTAGTGTGATGGTCTAGGGCTGCTCTGCTACTTGAGGATCCTTTAACATAGCTGAACCTAAACAATTTTAAATAGGAAGTAAAAATTCCTCCATAGATTTAAAATGCTCCGTTAGGTATAGAGGCCAATTACTTTTTCACTCATATTTTGAATATGGGATATGTTTTTAAGTCGTGTTATCTTTGTTTCATTTTAGAATTATTTTTGACGATCTGAAACCAGAAGGAAACAAATTATGTAAAGGAATAAATAGATGTTTTTTAAGCAGTTTATGTGATTCCAAAGTTTCCCCACATATTCCTCAACAGTTTGTTCCTGTCTATGTTTGCACCAGATAATATTTCTGATAAAATTTTACCGTCACCTTCTAAACATCTGTGACCAACTTAGCAGCACAATTTAACAAACAGTAGTAGACCTTGGTCAATATTTACACAAGTGAATGATGAGAAAAAGTAACATGGAGAATTTTTGATGCAGAGTTTTGTGACCGCTTCCTTTGCAATAAACACTGGGAAAAAAAACAAACAAAAAAAAACTGGTAAGTAAAGAACTAATACTTTCTGTTGGCAAAGAATTATGAGGGATAAAAAAAATGGATTAGTTTGCTTAATTTTCACCCTGTTGGAGCACACCTGTGTCACTGGAATTTAAACACAGCCATAGGCTTAATATTACTCTTTTGTTCTTTGTTTGACCTTGATTATGCAACCGTTCCCTATCCACCGCTAAATGTACTTGATGACGTGGACCCTGAAGCAGGTGGCAAGAGAGCCTGTGCAAATGAATGCCAACGGTTTGAAGTTAACAAGTCGGGCCGCTCCGTTCCTTCATAGAATAATGGTGCGTTTGATTTACGATGTCTTGCAGAAGTATTTTTCCCCTTGCCCTATCATTTCAGATTTTATGTTGGCCCGCTACATAAAATATGACAGACCGATATGAAGTAGTGCACAATTGTAAAATGGAAGAAATTCTTGTATGATTTTCAAAGTATTTTACAAAAGGAAAAATCTGATAAGTCTGCTCATGCTTTTTTGCCAAACAGCAAAGGAAATGTCAGAGTTTTATAAAAAAAAATAAATAAATAAAAACATCTGTAAACCTTAATTTTCAAGTCCTGCAACAGAATAGAATAAAATAGAATAGAAATGTATTTTATTGTCCCACAGTAGGAAGATTCAGGTGTACTTGCACCATTGAGACATGTAAGTTTATAGTAAGATAGAAAAAAAATTAAAATGTAAATAAAAAGCAAATACAAACAAGATCATAACATAAAAACTATTGTGCAGTTATCAGAAATGGTGCACTCTCATCCAAGGAATGTGCAGCTGAGTAGGATAAATTTTATTGACAATGTACAGAAATGTGCATGTGTGCATTAAAAGATATATATATATATATATATATATATATATATATACATATATATATATATATATATATATATATATATATATATATATATATATATATATATATATATATATATATATATATATATATATATATATAAACAGATGTGCATTACCAGCAGAAATCCTTTTTAAATGAGTACAACTGCAAATACCAGTGGGGATGTAAATACTTATTGATTTAGTGTAGAGTTGTGATGGTTATAGAACGTAACATGTGAAATGAGGAATGATGTTCAATCGTTCCCTTATGCAATTAGAATGCAGCAGCCTGACACTGAAGTATATCACTGCCAGGGAGCATCAATTCACAACTGATTTCTTTTTAATGCTCTTTACAATTGAAATAGATCCAATTCATACAGAAAAATAGACTATTAATCCGATCAAACAGTCAAATACAAATCAAATTACATCAATGCCAGTTTGATATGAGTTCAAATGCAATGCTGTTTCGTTTATTATGCCAATTCTTAAAAGGACAGCATTATGTAAAATCAACTTTTTTGAGGTCTACATCATGTTACAAAGTTTTTTTTTTTCCTCATCGAAAACACGCCTGCAGTGTTGCCTTGGTTCTTTTATGTATTTTTGAGAAATTCAATCGCCCCCCTGGTTCAGACTCCTTCAGACTAGCCAGCAGCAGTTAGCAAACACCTGGCGGACTGTGGATCTCCTGAGCACATCATATAGGCTACTTCTAATGATGGTAAAAACATTGTTAGACGGTTAGTAGAGGAGCAATGGTGTGATGGAGCTTTAGAAACGGTTGGGGTTTTTAAAGAGATAGAGGTCCAAGTTTAAGGTGTTAAATTACAAAGGCAAATTTCTTGTAAGTCATATCTTATTTTATATATATATGAATTTTATAACAAATGGAGTTACTTGATTGTGCTATGAAATAGCACTATGTTTTGGAAATACATTATCCTGCTCCCTTAAAAACAACCCAGCTGAGGAAACCACCTGATTGCAATGAATCATTGCGTTTGACACTATCTCTCATAAGGAGCACACATTAGCATGTGTAAACAGTAAAACATGTCATGTCAGGTTGTGCAATACCAGCTCCTTTCCCCAACGGTCCTTGGCACTGTCCCATATCCTGCCATCCTCTGCTGTCTGTATTGAAATAGTACATCAGTCAGAGTTCAGAGTTTCCTTTAGATTCAGAGGAAGATGTGGAATCTTGATGCAGCAGCAGATGTGTATCAGTCTGTTCGGGGTGCAAAGAGTACAGAGCAGCTTTTCAGCTAAAAATGATCTGAACTCATGCATGCACAGAAGGCTGTCACTTCACTTTTGTTATTCTGACCAACAGCAAGAAAAAAAAGGAACAAAATAGAGCTTAGATTTCTGGAACTAAAAATATTGCTATCAGCTGATATCTAAGACAACTAACTTCAAATCCAAACATAAAGATGGATGTATTTCTAGCATTTGCACTTAATATCAATCATAAGAAATTAACTGAGCATCCAGAGTCCCAATTCTAATATTTAGTTAAGCAAAATAATCAAATCCTGGAAAAAAAACAAAAACATTTATCTTTAACCTGTATATTTTTGGCTTTGTAGTGGTGGATAATGTTCTAAAAAAATGTTATGCTGGTCATGGGGAACGATGTTTGTTCTTCAGAGTTGTATTGATTTGTATGCATGTTTTCTCGAGCTGCAGCGGTTTGGAAACTCAGAGCTACTAATCAGCCACCCCTCTGGGGATAAAACCTAATCCTAATGAAGACTTAATTGAGAGTTTTCTCATCAGATAAAAGTTTCTTTACACAAAATCAGCAAAGCGTTCAGATCAGTGATTACATATAATGGGAAAAAAAGTTTGAAATATTTTCAGTCATCAAATGAATGGGTCTCTGTCGTTTATTTTAAGTGTTATTAATGAAAAAAATTGGTGGAAAGGATCTGTTTTTGAGAAAAAAAACATTGCACACACAATGTACTTTGAAAGAGAGATTTAATGCAAGAGAGTATTTTTTAAATTTCCAATAATACTTTTTTCATTGCTCAGTGATTTTACTTCACCAAAGAGGTTTCGGTTCTGTATTTAATGTTTTGTTTGAGCTACAGAGTTCATGGCAGGCTTTATTCCACTTGTAAAGCTTTTCACAACAGCCACATAAAGAAGTTAAAATGTCAGCAAGAGTGTATTTTTACACAGTGGGAACATTTTTCAGCACCTTCAGAGGTAAGATTTCACTTCATAACCGTTTTTTTCAGGGATTTTCTGGAGTTAAAAATAATCTTTAGTAAAAGTAGACAGTAATATTCTCACCAGCTAAATGTTGATAAACATGTTGACTAGACTTGATGAAAATTAAATAGGTTTGAAAATTCAGCTGATGAGGTATCTTATTATTGTAAATCAACGTCACCTAAAAAAAACTGTGGAATATTGAGCATGAACAGCAAAGGGAAAATCAGAAATTGAAGTTAGCGCAGTGTTTGGTTTGACTGTAAAGCCTAATAGATAATACAGGAGGTTCGCTTAAAATAAAACTGATAATTAATTGAAGTGTAGTCGTCAAGAGAAAAATCCTTTGAACCAAGTACACTGGTGACGTTGCCGTGCCTCCTCCTTTTATTTTGTTCTCTGATTGAAAATTTAAAAGTTGCACTTTGATGCCGAGTCCTCAATAAGAACTGCATTGCCATTTATGTCAAGCCAAGTTTCTGTTCATATCTGCAATCAATATTCTGATCTGAAATAACGTCATGAATTTAAAAAAGCCTAGTTTGAAAGGGATCATCTGACGTACAACAGTGCCCTTCCCAGAGTAGCAACACAAAGCTTCTGAGACTTTCAGGTTTGGAGTTATGGATTATGACAGATTTGGGCTCATTGTCATTCACAGCATTGCCTTGCTTGAAGTGATGTTTTGAAGTCAGTCTGCAGGTCGCAGTGATAGATACAGAAACAGTGGAACAAGTTGAAGAGACGTATCAACAGCAGAGAAGTTGTTGATGAGGCCCGCACATTGGGAGGCAGCAGCAGAGGAGAAGGGTTGGGGGTCGGCTGATGTTTTCAGGTGAGCCGGGATGCCAGAGTCGTAGATCCCACGCGGTGAGTGCTGCATGGTGTCAAAAAGGTGGAGGATGATGCACTTCAGCGCGGATTACCAGTCAATGAATAAGTGGTCAAGAAGTCTGGGATTCGGTTCATAATATCTAGAACTGTAGCTACGGGGGAAAGATAACATTTGGGCTCCCACTTCACAATCCAGCGATGACGATAGAGCTGATAGAGACACAGGGATGAACTTTATTGGCTGCGTCTGTGAAAAAGCACCAGCTGTGATCGAAGTTCTGCTCCGTTTGGGTTTCTGTCAGCGCCGGTTCAGTTTGGGGTTGAGGTGGAAAAACAGGGCCTTCCGCAAAACACCCATTTGGGTTTGCCGGAGCCATGACGACGTAGACTTGACGGGAGACCGTCTCCGGCTTCTTCAACGGGTAACCCTGTTCATTTGTCTGGCGGATGCTCTCCTCCGGCTCCAGGTATTCATTTGGGTCGCTGCAGAGATTGTGAGAAAACATTGTAATCTGACAAATCAGTAGAGATCCAGAGAATTTCAGCGTAATGACGATTCAGTGGAATGGTTTCTGGTGAGAAACGGTATAATGGATAAACGTGTTTTTCAGGGGCAAAGCCAATAAAAAAAATAAAATAAAAACAGAAGGGAATTTTATTTGTAAGTAAGGAGAATGAGCTACTGTGAAGGTTTTATAAAAAGAAAAATGTTTTATCTCTCTCCACAACACAGCTACAGAGTAAACCCCCTGAAGCTCTGCGTCTGAGATGCCGCAGCCTCACCGTACGACTCGACTTTTGATGTTTGCTCCTGAGGGAAAGGACTGTCCTGATTTCCCGTCAGCTATCAGTGCTGCAGCGACAGACCAGAGGTTGTCAGACTGGAGCGGAATCGTAATACCGTTATAAAACCTCCTACTGAGAAACCTTTTGCTGTTGCAGAAAGACAATATGTTGTAATCAAAAAAACAAAAACAAAACAAAACAAAAAAAGCTTGAAAGAAAATACATGCAGAGGCAGTCAAGTGGAACCTTTTTTCACAAAGAATTAACTGTTGAGATGCATTTCATCAGTAGATGTACTGGAATATATCTTTTTTTTTTTCTTTAATAATACTCGAGATCCCCTTTACCTTCTTACACACTTTTAACCCCCAAAACTTAAAAACTTGTTGAACGTGTGAGAAACACTTTACAGCCTTTTTCCATTAATTATCAATTTGTTGCAATTTTAAAAAGACTGGAAGATTTTTTTGAAGTATGCTTGTCTTATTAACCATCAGAAACAAACGTCTTGGCTAACTGAAATACACTTTAAATCTGTCTTGCCGCAGAAAATTGTAACTTTTAACAGTATTACGTCCTTGTGGTGAATTTGTTGAATTCATGAAACACTTTTCTAATGACAAACACCACTGTAGAGCTGCATTCACCGAATCGCAGCCACATTCAAACACCAACACGGACGGCCTCTTGGGATTAGTGTCTTCCCCAGACACACATCAACATGTGATAGAGAGAAACTGGAATTGAGCCCACAACCTTATAATTACGTACACAACTAATCCACCTGCTGAGCCACGGTCATCACCTCTACATGTGGCATAGTCGCCTTCCCTTCCAGAACAGTAAAATAAAGGTGCACGTAAATGTTTGCTTATATTTGCACTATAGCAAAAACTAAAATTTGTAAAAAATAAATTGCCTGAAGAAGGTTCCAAAGCGGTAATGTTTAAAGTGTTTGAAAAACATTTGATGGTTTGTGTTTCTTCAGGATGCCGTTCAGCATTCATTTCAATTCTATTCAGTTTATTTCTGTGGAGCAACAAATGTCGTCTCGATGGCATTTGAAATAAAAATCATTTCAGTTCATTTACACGTGCATTCCAATTGACCTTACTTTTCAAACAGTGTAGTATGCTCGATTAATTATTTGAGGTAGTTTGAAAAGTTTCTATCTAAGGAAGCCCAGCAGATTGCATCGACTTGCAGCTGGACAGCAAATCTGCTCCACCACAGAATCCACTTCTTATTGTTAGCGATTCGTGTCATTTCATTTGACTTGAGACAAAATTTTTAACCAACTTTGTAGTTTCTTTTTAAGAACCAGAGCATTGGTATTAGGCTCATATATAGATTTCCATAGCAAAAACTGATTTGCATTCACTCTGTATCTGCATACAGAGCCAATATTGATGCATGTCTTCTCATGAAAAAATTTACATAGGTTTTCAGATATTGTACCCAAGTGGCTGAGAAAGATAAGATGCTGCCCTGAATAAGCAGTTGAGAGGCCAGTTCATAGGCGTTGCCAATAAAATCCCTTCTCCCTTAAGCTTGAAACTAATGATCCACATGTACTATTTCCGTGACGATTTTGAATAATACGGCTCAGCCTCGGGACTCGGATAGATTTGCCGATATATTAGGCACACTCACAACTTTCCGAGAGTAAGACACAACTGAAGTTACCTGTTGCTGTTTCATAATGGACATTTTATCTGAGCTGAGCTTCAGCAGGAGCCTGATCTCTTTGAAAGGTGGCGAGCAGCGTGCGGAACATAACTCTTACTTTGCATGTGAAATAAAAAATAAAAAAGAAAGCTTGAGCAAAGTTTACATGTTAGCGGCACAAATGCCATAATCATCTAACAGAACTCTCCTTCATAAAAATTTGAACTCCCTAATGTCATAAAGTATTCGATAGCAACATTGATCTAATGTGACAGGTTTCAGGAAACAGTTTGGAGATGAAGGTGTGGAATATTTAGCTATCCAATCTCCTGCTACATTGCATGCAGTCTGCTGTGCATGCACAGAACGCAACACTACATTTCCACATTTTAATAGACAATTGTTGAGGAAGGAATAAAACCTTCTGGCTGTAAATTAAAACCTAACACCCAGTGACACCATTACCAAAACATCTGAATCGTCGCACCATGTAATTGACCTTGTCTGCTCAATAGAGTTGGGACTATCTTCTGCAGTGAATGTGAACAGCTTGAAACGTTGGCGTGGTGTAGCGCATTTGGGGGAGATCTTTACATAATTTCAGACGGCTTTGTATCCAGCATAAACCGACACAAAATCCCAGACTAGTGGTTATTAATTTGGACACAGAACAATGGGCAGATGGAGCAGGTAATTGTAAGGAGTTGCTGAGCAGACAGTGGAGGGTTTAATTGAATTAAAATATGGTTTCACCCCACAGGCAATAAATCTCATCTGATTTCCAGAACATTCTTTTTTATGCTCTCCTAGTAAAAGTAAGAATCTGTTGTTCATCTGTATGTCTGTTTATGTTCTGAGGCCTTTATGTGACGACAGACAAAGAGCTTAACGTGTCTTCAAATTGCCTTTTGGAAAATGTAGCAGCGAAATTTTTAAAATCTTTTCCCAATTTTCTTACAATTTTCTAACTTGATTTTTTGGATATTATCAGTCAAAAACTTGCCTTCTGGATATTTTGTTACTGGTGTTTTGGCCTGGGAAACTCTGAAGCCTTTTTACTCTGTGTGTTTGTAAGGCCCTGAGCCAGAGGAAAAATAAATAATTGAAATGTTGCGTTTCCTTTGGTTTTTGGACCCCAGTTTTTTTTTTTTTGCTTTACATTGTGTCACACCTTGTGCAACCTTAGAACCACTGACAGGTTGTTAACACCTTAACATAAGCTGCACCCCCTAACTTTAAAAAAAATGTAAAAATTTTTAAAAAGTGCATACATAGGCTGCAATATAAGCTACAGGTATCCATGATGTAACAAGATATATTCAGACAGAAATATGTTACACAAAGATTTATATAACTTTTAATGGAAGTTAAAAGTTCCATACAGATGTGCAAGTTTTTCTGGTAACATACAGAAATACATGTCTGTGACACAGCTGCCTAAAAATACAGTGGACTAATACTGAAACCACTGAAGTCGTCTCCTCAGTGCACAGCATTTTCCTGGCCAAAGTTTCTTGCTCTCATCATTTGCACATTTTTAGATTTAAAATGACCAGCGTACTTATATCTGGCATTCACACATTTTTAAATGTCATAATTGTTAATTGGAAAGTTTGAGTAGTTACTTTATACTTCTTACTTCAGCAAAAGTGAGAGGGGAAAATGTGCGTTTTCCATTTTGTTGCGCAGTAATCGTGCCCAATAATAGTTTTCCGATAATTGTGCTCATTGACGTGTTCTTGTAAGACAGCCAAGATGTTACTTATAGCGCATTTATGAACAGAGAGCATTGTAGTTGGTGAATAATTAAAGAGAATCCTCAAATATAAGCTTTCCATATAATTGTGCACACTGCCTATTTGATTGTAAACTTCTGCACATGAATAGATTTTGATGATAAATTGATCAAACATTGAGAAAACAACTTTTAATCCTTCACAACTGTCACGGTGTCAACGTTTTGAGATGTGTTGTGGTTTTTTTTTTTTTTGTTTCATATGTTTAGTTTTCTGTCTGATGTCAGGTTTTATTTTGATCTAGGTCATTCACCAGCTCTGTCTCCTCTGTTAATTTAGCTCATGTGTGTCACCTGTGTCTCCTAATCAGTTATTCCCCTCACCTGTTTCCTGTTGTATTCAAGTTTTAATCATGTCATGTCTGGCTATTGGCTAAAGCTCACCAATGCTTCGCCTGCTCACGTCAGAAGCAACGGAAATAAAATTGTAAGATGTCACTCCGCTGTCTTTTGGCTCATCCTCACCTGCAGAAACAGCCTCCCTGACAGCGACCTCATTATTTGGAGAACAAAATGAGGATTTTAATAACCAGGCGTGCATGGGCATTTAGCGTGACGGAAATATTTTATTGGCTTCATTAGCCACACAGAAAGAGAAAAACACACATCAATCAGAGAAGAGTTTAAGCAGGCAAGAAAACAGAGGGCTAAGAAGTCAAATTTAATAGAACACTTCCAGGCAGTCGACAACACTCTGTAAAGTATTCTTCCCTTGATAATTCCCTGGAGGCTGCCTGTATTCAGTTTCCTCAGCAGGCCTGCGTCTTTTCTCGAAACCATGAAATGGGCATCAAGCAGCTCGGGACAATAAATATTTTTCCATTAATATTCAAACCCCATTCGCCTTAAAGTTCTGTATGCTAATGGTTTAGCGGTCTAGCCTTCCGTATTCAATAACCGGGGGAGAAGCTCTCTGCAGAATTTATATGAAGATTAAAAAAACTAAAGCAGAATTGGAAAGTCTATTTCTCTTGCGACTTTTGTTGTTGTTCTTTTTTTTTTCCCCAGCGGGGCTTTTCTGTACTGATAAGAATTTGTTCAACCGAACCCACTGAAACAGTTCATTATTTAGCATAATAATCAAAGTACAGGACCACCTCGAAGCCTTCATATGCACCTTATCAAATTACAACATCCTCACAGGCTGATGATCAGAAAAACGAAGACTATAACCTGTGAAGGAGGCATTACGGGATGAAGTGCCTCACAACTAAGTATATCTGCCCACTAGCTAGTTAAATATTGCAGAGCACTGGCTTCAGGACAGACCATGTTCTTTAAAAAGTCTCCACATTTTGCATAACAACAAAAAATAAAAACAGCTGTAAAAAGGATGGATTAACTCCACCGAACTACACATGAATCTAAACTTCAATCAAACGAAAAGAGAAATAGACAAATTTAATTCGCTGAACAGCATGAAAATCTGCAGGTCCTTGAAATGAAAGGCTGTCAAAACCTCAATATCAAAGTTCTGTGTCTGGATATCAGCAAGCAGACCGGTGTACAGGTTCAAATGAACACAGCAGAACACTGACAAAACACGCTAATAAGATCTGCTTGCTTTGAAGATGAGAACTAATGACCGTCCTGTTCGATCAGTTGAGTAAAAGCTTCCAAACCCAATTAGAGCGGGCTTTTATGATGGATGAAAGGCCCTCCCTATAATGGCTTGCTAATAACTGCCCCTCTGCACAACAATGGTCTAATTGGAGTAGACTGATGCGATGTGAGCCATTTGTAAGACATCTGCATCTGTATGTTCAAACTCAGCGTAATTTAGTTATGTTTGAAGAGGCTAAACTATAACAGATGACATGAAATAATGGCAGGCATCCCTCTGTGCGCTGGGGTGAAGTGGTGGGACTTAGTTTTTAAGGTTTTATACTTTATGCACATCTGTCAACATGAGTCACTAAGGGGGATTTTTTTTTTTTTACAAAGCAAAAACTAGAATAAATGATGTTGGCTTCACTCGGGTAACATCATTACGGGATTGAGAGTGACCTTTAGCCTTGTTGTTACCTGTTGGTCATTTTGTAACAAAATTATTCTTATCTTGAAGGGAGTGTGACTTGGAGAGATGTCTTGAGTGGTCATTGTCCAACTTGTTCAATGTACCGAGGGCGGGAGTCGAACCCGGGATGGATGCGTACAGGTCTATAGTCTAGTGACGAGGGCGACTGCTCTCATCACTGTGCCACTGTCCTATTTTATATTTCAGGGTAAAGAATGGCTTGTTCAGAAATGCTTTTATAATGCATCCTGTAATTGCATGTACTATGGCGGGTGGGGCAACTGTAGCTCTCTGGTAGTGATCATGTTTCAACTGGGAATTTGTCTAGAGCTAAGTTCGTCTGGGTGATGTTGCCAAAGTATTAAACCCCCCCTTCCCCCCAAACAACAATAATCCAATCTCTTTGGTTGAAGTATGCTTCTACAAACATTTGTAAATGTCCTCATCATTTAATGTTACACAGTTGAAGAAAGTAGAAACAATAAATGTTAAAATTTGCGATCCTGCAATTGAAAAAAAATAAAAATTCTTCTTCCTAAATATAAATATTTACTACGGACGTCCTGATCTGATCCTCAGCATCACAGTGTTTTTGATCCAAATCAGGACAACGTGAGGAAACCTCAGAATTGGTCCTGAACCTAAAACTTATAGTCAAGCTAAGAAAATTTTAATCTATAGAGTTTCGTTCACCTACAGTTGGTACATATTTTCATTTGTGTAATTAGTACACTTGAGGTTAGAGTTAGTAAAGTTGTTTTGTTTTTTGATAGACATTATAATTTACATTTCCCTGTCTGATCCTAAGGATTTACAGAGTCTACAAGTTTTACAGAGTCAGTTAGTTTTATATCAAATGAATGTCTGCCACCATCTCTCCCTCCTGTGTGTGTACTTACTAAAATATTCAACTTAATGCACAAAATATGACGGAAGAAAATAATTGTGAAGCTGCACACGTTCCGATGAAGGGAGGAAACACACAGCAATCTCCCCGCCTCCTGGTTGTTCCGAGTTTCTTGTCGTGCCAGAAGCATCAGAAACGTCTGACAGGAAGAAGAATGGCATTAAAATGAACAGCAATTTTCCATCAGCAAAATTCCCATTAGAATTAGACGTGTCTCTGCTGACCCACAGATATTAGCAATAGAAAAAAACAAATCATTTCAGTGCAGATTTTACTGAGTGTATCTCAAGGTGGGATGGTTGGAACTGGAATTCTATAAGTCATGCTTATGGACTATTGATTGAGATTAATGACTAGGCCTTTGGGAATGAGGTCTAAAACAATAACCTATTACACTGGTTAATTGATCATTTGAAAAATCAATAGCAGTCCTATCCTCAGGCTAAAATTAATGTGTCTGCCCCTAATAATTCATTAACCGTTTGAAAAAATGCCAACCACTTTTCGAGAGCCAAATTAAAATCCAACAGCAGGAAAATATCTCACTGATTTGTCCCAGGAAGTCAACAAGCCCTTCTGTTTGTTCACAGCAAACTTTTCCAGTTTTGTCACATGAGAATATAAAGTGATATATAAATTATATGAATAATAAATCACAATCTTCTAGTTTACCAGTGGGGAAATTCAGTTCCTCCAACCTGTTTGGGTGATGAGACACATATACACCGGTGCCCTGATGCTGTGTCCTGACAACAGTGTTAACATTCTCATTCTCTGCAAAATCCTTTTATATACCAAATTACTATCGCAGTAATCATCAACCTTGCAATGCAAATTACAGGAAACCGTTTTAATGTTGTGTAGGCATGCAGGTATGTGTCCAGTGTTTTTCTCTGTATCTGTTTTTATGATTTTCAAACCAGTACTAACTGGTTCAAAAGTTAATGAACAAGGCATATGTTCAAATCTGGTGCCTAATCCACAAATGCATCTCTTTACAAATGTAGCATCATATTTATAACATTAATACTGAAAAATTGTCAAAAGTATTCCTACCCCATAAACGTTTTCCCCTTTGTCACATCACAGTGTATTTTTTAAGATATTTATGTGATAGAGGAGTTTTTAATTGTGTAGTAAACTTTTACAATTAGGAATCTGAAATTTGTGGAATTTTTATTCAGCCTCCACAGCTGCAGGTGTTTTGGGGTTTGTCTCTACCAGCTTTGTATATCAAGTGACGGGTTTTGAAAAGATGTCCAGGCTCTTCAAAGATGCTGTTACACGTCCAAATACAGTATATTGAGTTGGATTTGGGAACAAAACGACAACATTGAATACGTTTGGAGCCGCTGTGGTTCGCTTTCATATTGTACTGTGTTGAACTTATTGAATTACTGAAGGAAACGACACAGAAATCTCTGAAGAAGACACACTCATCGTGACTTCCTTCACAAAACGTAAATCCTACATCTTAGAAAATGTAGAATTTCTCCTTTCATCTTTGGAAAAAGACCACAAGCCATTTCTGCTAACGTTAGACACGCATGTTTATTGTAGTTTTATTTACCCAGAAATCCCTCTGTCCCATCTTTTAGTCCGCTTCCTGCTTTCGGAGTGATTTCTGGTCCGCTTAGCATTCACATATGCATTCAAAACACGCCAGAGTTCACTTCAACCGAACTGAGCCCTTGGTTTTTAGGCAGATCAGAGCTCGTTATTTTGGTTCATATCAGAGTTTTGAGTGTGCACTCAAGCCTCCCCAGACATGCCTGAATTTCTTAACAAAAGAAGTAGAGTTCAGGTAAAGTGGACTAAACATGGCTGGTGTGAATAACTGGATAAGTAAGCTGCTTCTGCACCAAAGCGGCTTTAACCAGAGACCCGCATAGTGTAGAGGGATGTAATTAGGAGTTTAATTTTGCAAAGTGCCAGGAGGACATGAGTCCATTATTGGAGTGGAATGACTTGTACTTGTGGGTTTGTATGCATCGCAAACTAATAAACTAATCTGAATTTCCTTCATTATATTTTGACCAGTAGTACAGAGAAATAAATATTTAGCTTTATTTGAGTCCCTCAAAACCTCAAGTTCCTCTGTCACACCTTCAAAGAAATATGCTACGTTTAAAGATGCATTTTAAGCAAGGCAGGTTAGAACATAATAAAAAGCATCTGTAAATTTTTTATTCTCAAGGAAGTCATTAAAACTCAAATGTGCTGTTGAGACAGTGCATACTGATGAAAAAGCAAGAGATGTTATCAGAAAAGATGTTACCAGAAAACTTGCAGTTGTCCAAGATTGTACGGTGATAAAGAAATCATTTCAAAGGTTCAAAGGCTGGATTTTTGGCTTCAATTAAAGCTGACTTTCAAAAGAACCACCAGAGCGGGAGAGAGCCAGTGTACAGCTTTCAACAGAGGTTTCTGTACACAAAAACATTGATGTATTCACTGCATGCAGAACTAAAAGGTCTGAAAGAATCAAGAAGCAGCCAAAATGCTTTGATCAACATGTAAGGGAGGCCAATGAAAATCCTTATTTAAGTGGACCATAAGGTCTGTACATGCTCTGCAAAAGCAATGACTCCTTGCAGGTTGTTTTTGACAGTGCAATAAAATAAATAAATAAAATAAAATAAAACCCTTTTTTGCCTGATGTCCACTAATATCTATAAATATTGCATGGCTGGCTGGAATTCGAAGTGAGTGTGGTTAACACCGTGGGAAGTCCAAATGAGGAATTCTCTGTGAAGTACAAAATGGAGTTGATCTTCCTAACCCAAGAGAACCAGCAATACCAACAATAATTTCAAGCAGTTTTGAAACATATCTACAAAAATGGAACTAGGTAAATATTACACAACAACCTTTATTCCTTTTATATATATATATATATATATATATATATATATATATATATATATATATATATATATATATATAGGGACATCTAACACCCCACTCTGTAGATCCTTTTAAACAAAAGGATATGCAAGATCCTATTTTTTTTTTCACTGCTTAAAAAGCAACAGATCAACTGCAAAGTTGGCCAAGCAGCAGCGCTGATGCACTTTGTTAATGGGCCAAAAAAGCATCCTGACCATTGGCCAGTTTGTCCTGCAGCAGACCAGCCATTCAGGAAACTCCCTTACCTCCCAAAGGCTAAACACCCCCTCTGTGCATTATAAAATCTTCTGAGTCATTGTCGATGCCTGGTGTTTTGAACAAGAATAGGCCAACAAACTGTGATTTTTAAGGGGGAATTGCTTTTTCTTTCAAGTTTAGATTAGCTATTGTTCCTTAAAAAAAGAAATCCACATTTTTTGTTTATTTACATGGGTTACGATTAATTAAAGAAACAGAAGAATTCTGTAAAGCGCAGGAAAGACACACTGTTGATGTCCTCTTTCACTCCTCCTCTGAACCATCCTGAAGGATGTTCTGGTCCTTGTCATGTAGAACAACCTCCAAGTCATGGAGTTGGTGGAAAACACGGGTAACACAAATGCACTACACAAATAAGAAGAACCCTCTCACTGAGTGAGTGGTTTTCTTATTCAAATGATAATTTTTATGTCTTTATATTACGGAAATTTTCTTAAGCAACATACCGTGGATGTAAACATCCCTCCTCCATCACTTCGCTTTATGAAGAATGGACACGTTTAGCTGGAACGAACAGCATTTCACAAAGTTGGAAGAGGTAAAAGAGCTGCATTATGTCAATCCTAGAGCACACACACATATATATATAAATAACCTTTGAGTTTGAGTCAGAATCGCTTGAGAAATTGTTGGATTGAATGGAGTCCAAAGCCACGTTATCAGCTGAAGAAAATGTGTTCAGGACCACATGGCAAAAGCCAAAGTCTTCACGTACACAAACAGAGTTTAACCTACTTAAACAAATCTAAGAGCTGCTTTATGTGGAAGACAGGCCATGAAGCTGAAGCACACAGCTCAAACAGAGGACATGATTTTCTTGCTGGCAGGATCAGGCTGACTCCTGACTCCCTCAGGTCTGAGGTAATCTGACTGTATCAGTAAAAGTGCGAGAACAGATGTGCAAACTGGATGAGCTTCTCAGGTGGTTGGAAAAGCAACACAGAAGATTTTTTAAAAATAAATAAAAAATGCTATCTGTCTCATGCTTCAAATCCGAAAGTATGAATCCGGAGCTTTAGGGGTTTTAGTTGAATTCACTACAAATTAGAATGTAACCGAACATTTAAAGAGTAGAGGTATCTATAGAAAAATATGAGATGAAGGACCGAGGCAAACAAAAGTTACGTTTTTGAATGTTGCTCCTTGGTACGATGTGTCAATGTCTCAGTTTGACCTTTTCAACAGTACCAACAACTCCCTGACATTTCAACATGGATCAGGAAGCCCAACTGTGATGTTTGGTTTCCCTCTTGAAGCCAAACATCACATATTTTTGCAAAGATATCAAGAGTTTCACCAGTTACCAACCTCACTTTAATGCAGGTCTTTTGGAGCTTGTTTCTAAATGTGAAGTTGCGTATTTGGGCTCGGAATCAAGCAAAGATCAAGTCCCAGAATCTGTCTGATATCCAGGTTGTTTTTAAGTCAGGGTTGTGTACCTTTTCCTACATAATCCATCCCGCATTTATTTGGTAATATTTGCTGTGCGAACATCCAGACTATTCTGGACTGTACAATACACATGAAGACAGCCATAAACGAACGTGTTAGTAAACTCAACACATTGCCATATTTTTGTATTAAAAGCTTCTCTGTATTTTGCTTCTTTTTTTTATCTTTGATTAAATTATACAATAATAAACTTGCAGATGGGTAAATAGAGACTAAAGGCGGAAAGTCTAGGTAGAATGTTGTTGGTCAAAAATCTATTGTCTTTCATTCTTACAGATTAACTCTTAAAAGTGTTTCACTTTAAACACTTCTTGAAGCCTTTCTAAACTTCATATTTTCAGCAAATAAAAAAAAGCTTAGAAAATGTGCTTCTACTGCGTCTATGAAGGCTTTCCTCACATCTTCTAAAAACACATATACTGAAGGAAAAATACTTAAAACATTACAAAGAACATGAATCTCCAATTCATTATTTAATGATACAAAATAAAAATACAACTTTGGTTACACCTTTTCTCGTCATTTGGGACAATAAATCCTTGTTAAAGTGAGGCCATTCTCTTGTGGTCACCATTCTGATTAGCACTTTTATGGCTCAGAGCCACTTCCATTACATTTGAAAGTCTCCCTTAAACTCAAAGGTTGGGAAGTGATGGTGGCAACACTTACCAAGTTCAAGAGCAAAATATTCCTCTGGGCAGCTGTAAATCTCAAGCAATTTTGAGCAATTTTATGTAACAAACGCTGCATAAAATCCTACTTTTCATCCAGTGATACTAAAGATAAACGCCGAGCTACTAACAGTACTTCTCTGTGTGGCACCAATCAGTCAGAAACTGTAAATTGAACTTATTATAAAATATTTTTGGCCAAATGCAACCCTTATGGTTCAGAAGTATGCACTTTTTTAAAAAATCATTTCTCCATAACACAACATTTAAAAGATATAATCAGTGTACATAGCTCAATGGTTTCTTTCAACAACAAAAAAATATAAGTTCAAACTCCAAACCTTTGCTTTCCCAGATTTTTTTTTTTTCTCAAGTGGACTAAAGCTTTTTCTCCAGAGCTTGCAGAAGTGTTATGAGTGGCAGAGAAAGAGGCTGCAGGACGTCTAAGGAAAAAAAGACGAAGAACTATGCTGATGTGGACGATCTGAAAACATCAGGGCAGAAGACAGATGTGTACTGGCAGTGGGAGAATGACAGGCGATGCAGCTCAGCCACTGTAGGGGTTGGCAGGAGAGGTCACAGGAGAGGTCAGAATCAGCATGAATGACGGTCAGCTTCATATTGATGTGTCCATCACAGGGCCCACAAAACAAAGTTGAGGCTGAACAGAATTTTAAGAGGTGCAACACAGACACAAGGCTCATTCTGGTACTGACTAGTTCAAAAAGTAGGGGTACTAGGAAAAAAAATCAGGAATAAACTTTTACTTTAAACGTCATCTTCAGCTGCAGCCTGTTTTCTGACAGCCACAGCTGTGACTCTGTGACAGATTAATGTACTGGGACCTCGTGACGGTACTCAACAAGAAGGGAATAGATCGATGTGTAGTCAATTTGGTGCACTACTCTAGAAAACTAAGCATAGCCGAGGCCAGTTGGAAGATTAAGCAAACATCCTCTATCAGCACCCTGAATCCTGTGAGTCTCGGACAGATAAATGGGAAGCTGCTTACAGGGAGCTATTATCTCATGTGTGACACGGCAGTGACTTTATCAATTGAACAGGATCATTGTCTTGAAGCCGGAAGTTGGGGGATTGTTGTCATTTTGAAGAGAAAGAAGATTTCTGGAGGAAACTTCGAGGAGGAATCTCAGGAGGGTAAAAAGTTGAGATATAGAGACAGATTTCAATAAATATGTTGGTGAAGGAAACAGAGGTGACACGGAGATGCTTGGTAGGTAAAAGAGAGGAAGGCAGAGGAACAGATGGTCGTGGGGTTTTTGCTCACTGGAAATCGTTTTAGCAGAAGACGGTGGAACATAGGATCACATGCAGAAGTGGAGGAAGGTAAACGCAGAATTGTGTCCAAAAGGAGATGAGGAATTATGAAGCAAAGCCATCAGAGGGCATAACAAAGCAGCACAGAAGGTTAGAGTTCAGGAAGAAATAAAGAAGACTAAAATGCCAAGGGTTCGACGGTGGAAATCGAAAAAGCGTGAATGTTGAGAGAAGTTGACGGATGAGTTCAGGTAGGTTGAAAAAAATCACTACAAGAGGACTGGTGTGATTTTGATAAGGTGGAGATATAGTGCCGTGGTGTTTTTGATGAGCTTGTTTTTGTTAAGCGGAGTAACGGACAGTGAGGAGATGTCAGATGATCAGAAGACAAGTGTGCTGGTGCAGCTTTTACAGAATACTTCCACTTCCCAAAAAAAAAAAAAGTCTTAAAATCATAGCATGTCTAAAAATATACATAAATTGCATAAAACTTAAAAGAAAGACTTATTTGTTATGTATTTTTCATACAATTACATATTTTTATCCAGACGTTATTTCAATGTCACATTTTTCTACAATGTGCTACCAGTTCACATGCTGAATTTAATGAAATAAGGTGTAACAATGAGTTGTTTGAAATTCACCTTACATGCTGTGGCATCCAACCTTTAAAATTCAAATGCTTCTTCTTTTACATCTCCTGTGTCTGATCTCTGCTTCTGGAAGAGAGAAGTAATTATGTGGTTGTGTGATCAGCTTCTGCATCATCAGTTTCCGTCAATAGATTCAGTCGGTTAAGAGAAGAAAAAAAAAGGATGACAACAAAGAACTTCTTTGACTCATTCAATATAAATTTAAACAGCAAACTGCTGAGGTGGATGTCCTTGATTTAGTTCCTTGACCTTCACTGCGTGTCCTTATCGCTCTCGCTTCATTTTGATTACTTATGTTCAAATGAATTCAGTTTAGGTTACATAGGTGGCACTTAAATACAAAGGAAGCAAATTTAAGTTCAAATTAATCAATTTGGTTTTAGTACAGTCAAATCAGTTCAACCAAATTCACAATTACATATTTGCCTATTTGACGAAACTAGTTAAATGTGGACACGGGACTCCACTGCAGCGAATTTTAAAGGTCATTATAGGAACTCAAAAATGTTTCAACAGTCAACATTCTTATACCTGAAAGTAACAGAGATTGCATTAACCTGCTTTGGCCATTTTATTTGTTATAAATGCAATATTACAACAGTATGACAATAATACACTACAATCTTTTGGATTTTGTTTTTGTCGATGATAATATTTTATGTTATTGTCATAAAAAAACTCCTTTGAAAATGCAGTAGCTTTCAGCGACATTGTAAAAATTCATTGCTTTTGTTGAAAATAAAACTTTAATTGCAGCTTTTTGTGCAGTTTGGTAAGTGTAAATATAATGAAGTGTACAGCATACTCATCAACTTCATTCATTCAAGGATGTGCGCTCTACAGCACTCGCTCTTTGACTAAGGTTGTAAGGGTCAATTTGAGGTTCTTGTACTATTCAAATTCAAAAATACTTTATGTAATAATTTTAATATAATAATATATCTTTAGTTAGCATATTACACACTTGTCTAGATGTGTAAATTCATAATTTAAGGTATGAATAACTATTATTTAAATAACTACTGTGAAGTGCATTTGGTTGCTAGATCAGTGTGCAATAGGAAGAGAACAGTGGTCCTCTAACCTACATCATTAAAAAATTGTATGCTATTGGCTTGTAAAATGTATTTTCCAAAATTATGTGATTAGTTTAATTACTTATAAAATGGCCAGAATTGTATCTTTATTTACTGTTAACACATTGCAGTTTCTTTTTAACCAGAAGAATCACAACAGGACTGGTCCTAACATAAGTAGTTGGTCAACAATCATCGTTTCTCCATCTCTGCCTCATGCAGCCTGTAGAACTAGCGTGCATTGAGTCACTTGAAGCCATCTGTGCTAACCCTGTAACAACATTACTATCATGTTTGCAAACATGGGGGGGGACGATTGAACAGGAGGCTTTGGATGCCTTTGGTCTCTCATTTCTCTCGGTCAAACACCTCTTTAAAGTGTGAGCATTGTGCCAGCCATTTTGAGCTGTGCAGAGCTAAAACAGGGGGGATTGATGTCTAGCCTGCTGACAAAGCGAAGACTGCCAGTAACTTCTCCGTTCCAAAAAGGCAAGGCTCCAGCCAACGCGAGCCCAGCATCCTCACACATAACGACTGTTTGAATCTGGCTACGGCAGAGAGGCTGTAACAGACTGGCCATGGAGACGGGACCTGCTGAACGTCTGATAAGTCTCATTTGAAACAGGATGGCAGTCTCCTCAGTTTTGATTACAGGAATTATAAGTATCATCAACAGGCTCAGTTGTGAAGCTGCTCTAAATTAATACGTTGTGGCCATCCAAACAATGACGACAGTCTAACTTAGGCATGATTCAATGATGCCCTCAAGTGGCCCAAGCGCAGCAGCTGCATCAGATACAGCAGAGAGAGGAGCCCTATGAGATTGCCTTTGTGTTAAGCTTTGAATTAACACTGCCCTCAATTCATAATACATGGCTGGGAATATTCATTACCATAACCTGCTGCCTGTATCTTACTGTGTGCCAGATGAAGGGTGGAGAACAGGAGGTGGCATTCCCTGCTTTTGATAGAAAGTATATCAGCAGATATCTTTAAAGTTTGGCTATTGCAGGGCGTGCTGTGGTGGCGTAGGGGTTAGAGCGACCCACGTTTAGAGGCCTTGAGTCCTCGACGCAGCCGTCGCAGGTTCGATTCCCGTCGCATGTCTTCCCTTCTCTCCTTTCCCCTTTCCTGCCAGCCTACTTTCAAATAAGGGGCACTAGAGCCCACAAAAAAAACCCTGGAGGGGAGAAAAAAAAGTTTAGCTATTGTTAAAGTCAAGAGACGATGTGGCGTGAATAAAGGCCACTAGAATATGCCGGACACCTGTTCAATTGATACTTCACTGCAATGGCAAATAATCCAAACTCAAGATAACTCCTAAATGTATTTAGGTAACTAGATGTGATGAAGACAACTAACTAAACCTCAGAAAGGGCAAGAATGTGACTTTGAAGGCGGCATGTTTGCTAGTGCCAGACAGGCTGGTATAATCTACTGAGGTTTTCATCCAGGAATGGTTTGAAAAGGGACATTTTGTTTTCAGATGATCCAAAGCCAATAGTAGCTCAAACTGAAGGTTTCCTGAATACCATCTCTAAAAAGACAAAGTGTTGTACCAGCACAAGCATTGCCTGGTCTGACAAGTTTTAATTATAGAGTCAGAATTTGATATGAAAAACATGAATGAAAGTTTATATCTATATCGTTTCAGGGGGCTGCCTTTGGTGTACTGTATATTGACACACATTAGGTCCCATAGTACCAAATGAACATCAGGTAAATGCTCCGTCTACATCAGTATCTTTGCTAACCATGTCCATTCCTTTATGACCATTGCGTGTTCATCTTGAGGATAGAACACCATAACTATAAAATAACTTAAATCTGGTTTCTTGAACACGTCAATAGGGTTGGACGTGATTAATCGTCAGGTTACTCCAATGACCTCAACAATGCAACAGAGCACCTTCCAGAGGTATCAAATGAGAAATGATCACAGATAAGCAGCTGTGTGTTTCTATCGTGACAGTACAGAGCAGAATATCTGGGGAACGTTTCTGTCACCGTGTTGATCTACGCCACCAAGAGCGGCTCTCAAACCAAACGTGAGTCAAAACTGGTAGAGGTAGGGTAACTAACAAAGTGGCTATTGAGCGCAACTCTGCAATATGTATTTCATGGCTTTAGCATATTTCACTAATGTGTCTCATATGTAAAGGTTCCTTGCTTAATTATCTGGTAACATGGCTGCTTGTGTGTCTGTGGTACAAAGTAACTGCTTTAACCCCTGAGTTGGTTATCGATACATCTCAAAAGAACATGGTACAATGGTAAAGCTACATGCTGAACATCAATTACCTTGACAGGTGCTCAGCTACATTTATGTGTTTTTTTTCCACTCACCACTTTAAGAGTCTTTCACAATGAGGCACATTCACACATTCTGACTGCACTTTGTAGCTTCCACACAGCTTTTTTCCATCTTACACAAATTAATGAAATAAAAGGTTGGATGAGGTGAAGCAGGGCCTAAATCACTGAACTACCAAGTGGAAGCCAAGCGCAGAACTTGTGATACACTATATGAACCCTAAGACATTTAAAAACCAACCTGGACTGTTGGAAATAAGGTTGTGTGAAGAAGTCATCAGCAGTTTGTACTTTATATACACCAGACTAAGGTTACAGTGAAGTAAAAAGTGAGAAACTGCAACATTTAGTTTGTTCATTTTCACTGAACAGCGTGTGTTCACCGAACACTGTCATTTCACAAAATAAATCCCCAGAACTGAAGAGACTGTAAGAGTGAGTGATCAGGACAGTGAAGATGACTTGTCTGTTTCTGGGGAGATAAGAGGATATCTGTGTGAGCCAGAATACAACACAGGATATTGGCTGATTGGAGAAAAACAACAAAACAGAGCACAGAGAAAAATGGGCACTGCTTGTGTGTGAAACTCTCAGAGAGAGAGTCCCATCAACCTGCAAGCTCAGATGTGATAGCCATATATCACTGCCATCAAATCTTCACCACAATTGTTGTCACGGATGGGACAAGAACACAACTCCATTGTCTTTCCGGCAGGGAAGAGGGGATGCTTTATCGTCGGTTTGTAATATGAAGAGTTTCCTGCACTCATAAATTCCGCTAGTTTAATTAACTTTTATGACAGAAAAAAAAAATCAAAACATTTAAAAGTCTCTGTCAGCTACTGGAATGAGGTGACATTCCAGTAGCTGTACTCATCAAGATGGCTATATCTGTAGAAAGAAAAGGTTCTGTTGGATACCAGCTGCTGTCAAATCAAACGGAGAATTCTGAATGTAACTGGATCAGGATCTCAGTCAATTGTAACAACAAAAAATCCTGATGGAGTTATTCCTAAATATAAACAAATTGGAAAAGATCCAAGTGGGATGTGCTGTGGTGGCGCAGGGGTTGAGCACAACCCACATAAGGAGGCCTTAGTCCTCGACGCGGCCGTTGCGGGTTCGATTCCCAACCTGGCGACCTTTGCCGCGTGTCTTCCCCCTTCTCTCATTACCCACTTTCCTGTCAATTAACTATAAAATAAAGGCCACTAGAGCCAATAAAACCTTTAAAAAAAAAAGATCCAAGTATCAGAAAGAGGTGAGACGCATAACAGGAGGAACAGGATTTATTTTTTCATCCGCTACCCATCCATTTTCTACACCTGGTTATTCTTGTAGGGTCATAGTGATGCCAGTACTTTTCTCCAGCAGTCATTGGAAGAGTGGCAGAGTGACACCCTTGACAGGCCACCAGTCCATTACAGAGCAACATTAAGACACAAGACAAACAACCGTGCACACCCACTCTCATACTTAAGGACAATTTAGAGACCAATTAGCTGAACAGCCATATTTTCGGACAGTCCAGGAGGAGTGAATGCTGCAAGTCAACGACTTGATGCAATTTGCTGAGTTTCCTTAAACAGAACTTCTTTTTTTTTTTTTTTTACTAATTTGAATAATGAACCAAACATAATGCACTGTTAGATAAGTAGGAGCAAACGAAATGTATGAATGAGTGTTTTGGTAAAGTGGCTCAAGAGGATGTGGTGTGAGTTGACATTATATGACCAAACTGAACAGTCTGTGTGATTACGCCAAAGATACTCCACACATACACATGTAGAGAGACCTCAGACAAGGATTCATTCCCAGAACGGTTTTGTTGCTCTTCTTGTTCCGACGTGCAGCCCTGATCTTCTAACATTGTTTCTGATCACTTCTTTCCTACATGTCTTTGTCACTCACTACTCATCCCTTGGACATATTTTTCCACATTGTTAGATTTAGGTAGTGTGACATTTTATATTGGTTGATTAACAACATTAGTCAAAAAAAATGACACTAATTTATGTATGTTTATATATTTAAAAGAATTACTGATACCAAGAACTTTATTTGATGTTGAAGTGAAAGGAAAATAACAGAAAGATTATAAAAGCAAGCTGTCATAGAAAAGCAAGTGCATAACACGGTGGATAAGTAATACTTATTAAATGTTACAGTGGATGTCACAGAAAATTAACTGACAGAGAAATAAAATCATACAGCAGTTTCCATTTAACATGCGCTTTTGTCTCCTGACATCAAATAAATACTGACTAAGCAGAAAGCTGGAGCTTTTCACAAGTGTTTTCTCCTGACAAGTGACATGTTGGCAACATAATTACAAGAAGCACTTTTTTTTCCCCACAAACTTTCCTTTGACACTTTTTTTAAAAATACATTAAGGTCTCTGCTGAAAGACAGAAGAAAGATCTGTGGCAGCTACACATGCCCAGAAGCTAAAACCTGACAAATCCATATCCCATTGACATTTCTAGTCAGAACAATTTGACCTGAAATTCTAAAGGAGGCTTTTTTTTTTTCTCCTAAAGTGCTGAGCCCCAACTGGTGTCCAACCCTCTGTTCTCCCAAACGTCTTAAAACTCCCAGCCCCCCACTGCTATCACATTGATTGAGTCCATTGAAGGTCTAGTACTGACTAAATGGTGCAGTCTCCTTCAACTCATGGTACCCCTGGTGGTTTGGCTCTGTAAAGAAACAGAGAGGTCAGTTAGGGCAAAGAAGTACCACAAATCCATCTCTTCTGCATGTGCCAGAAATGTTAAAGAAATACTACAGGTCTTTCTGTTTCACACAAAAAGGCAACAGAATTAAAATGATCATAATAATAAAGAAACCATTCATTCTGAGTAAATTGTTTACAGTTTGAGCCACTCTCACCTACGTCTAATCTCCTTACACAACGATATGAAAAGCAGCATGTAAGCAGCAGTAGCATTCTGGAGATTACTACATGATTTTCTGTGCGTCCCAGATGATGAAAACGAAAATAGACGCTAAAAGTATACGTTTGAGTGTATAGATAAGTGTTGTGGTACCCAGGCTCATATTTTCTTCCATTAGGGGCTTCTTCTCACTGCAGTTCACCACTCGTCCCTGAGCCGCTCCCAGAATGGTCATGATGTCCACCAAGTTGAGCTTTCCTTCCTCCTTGGCCTCCCCTATTTCTTCCGCGAGCTCCATCGCCGCTTCTTCACGTTCCTCCATTTCTTCTTGTGTCAGCATTGCGTTCAAGCCCTGCCCGGCTGTTGCGTTGCCCACTTGTGGCGGTGCAAGAGAGCACAAAGCTCTTACCTGCCCGTAGGATTTCAGGTGAGCTACATTGGCACGCAAAAACAGCAAGAGAACGTTGAGGTCGTTCAGTGGGCAGCTCAGTCGTTGGCGGTTGATGAGATCCAGTGCTGGGAGGACCTCATACACAGAGATGAAGCTAGTGTCCCAAACAAAGAGTCGAATAATGCTAAAAAGGACGATGGGTCCCAGCAGGATGTAGATTGCTCCGTTGACCACGCTTATCACCTGAAAGACCAGCTGCCCAATCATCTTGCACTGAACCAGTTCAGGAATCCAGTTCTGATCCCGCAGCATGCCTGTACGAACAAAGCAGTTAAACTCATCCTGTAGCAAGGCCGAAAGGTGGAAGTAGGCAAGATACAGGCAGGCAGAGGTCATAAAGGTCAGGAGGAGGAAGCCCCGCAAAAACAGCATGCTGACGAGGAAGTAAGAATTTTGCTTGCACTGCATGTATCTCTCCAGAAGGGGGTACTCAAAGTATCTCTTCCGCTTGGCTCTGGAAATAGACAAGAAGAAGAAAGTCAGGAAGACGTTGCTTTTCACACAGCAACATGTTTTCTCAATCACGGTCATAGTCCTCAAGATGCTGCTCTTTTGATAGGCTACATGCTACTGGATTGGACATCACATCACTATCGTGTGACACATCATGAGTCAGGAAAATCGATGGTCGATAAAAAGACAAAATAAAGCAAAGAGTCTGAGAAAGGGATGTTTTCGTATTAGTTGTAAACACTACGACTACCAGATAACAAGGTCCAAGTGTATCACATTTCAAAGTCGAGTAAAAAAATGAAACTGAAGAAAAAATTAGCAAGGACGTTGCAATTAGGTGAGTCATGCCAGCTTAACTGGGACAACCTTAACATGTACATGCTGATACTAAATATTTAACATACAAACTATGTCTCCTACAGCGGCAATTATGTCAAATTAAATTAATTGTCCAATATAAAAGAGAAATGTGTTTAGTCCTCTCTTGCATCTTGGCAGAACCGATGGAAACCAGACTATTTATAGATTTACATAATGGGAGAAAACATATTTTATGTATCAAAGTACATAAAGATGTACTTGGTTGTACCAAGAATATCAAGATATTCCATTTGACAATATTATATCTGACATCAACAGCTTCTCTGCAGTATTTTTTTTTTCTTTTTCATTGTTTTTCTACCTCGCCAATAAAAATAAAATTTTCTGGAATCATTAGGATTCCAGAGGGCTGAATGAATACCCATGAGGTTGGACTAGTCACTATGAGCAACACTACAGAGCTATATAGAATTTGACAGGCCAATATAAAATAACAAATGTTTGTGCCATGAGCAGAGCCAGAGAAGTCTTACCTTTGAAGCTCAGCCTGAAATGTGAGCGGGTTTTTTGTACTCTGCCGCATATCCAGGATGCTTTGGGCCAGTCGGACGGATCGGTTGTAAGACTTGTCAAGTTCATCTATTATGAAGAGGAGGTCTGAGCCCAGTGTGGGTGTGACAAGCTGGCGCCAGATGAGAGCCGGCAGGTACATCAGGATGGCCATGGCCAAAAGAGAGTAAGGAAACATCTGAAACGACGACGAGAGGAAGATGACAGAAATGGGCCAAGGAAACAATAAAGAGGCAGGAACAAGTTCAAACAAACTAGAACTTGAACTTTCTGTTGCGTTTGCAAATGAGGTCCTCATTAAAAATGTATGGTGACATTTTCAGCTGAAGTTTTTTGCAAGACGAAAAGAAAAAGGCTTCAGCGTATGACTGTTCGCAGTCTATCAGTCAAGGTAAATGGGTGAAGCAAGTCAAGGGATACCCAGTCAAACGCTTTCCACTCACTTTGTGCACCCAGAGCGAGCGCTCCTCAAAGTTCCCGTCGCCGTCAAACTCGTGATGCATGAGAGAATCCCAGCAGTACGTGTCGACATAGTCGGCCTGCTTAACTGTGAAATTGCTGGGAGGGAAGCAGCTGATTTGAGGCCCTGCGAAATAAACAAATCAGAGCTGTAATTTGAGCTGCAAACGTGAAGAACAGCTCCACAACTTTCACTTGATCATGCCGTATCGGAGCGCCCGTGAGCCGTCTCCCTGCACTCCAAATCTCCACATAAGACCTGACAGATAACTGCGCTGGAGGTTCATTACCAAACGCAGAGATCTGAGCTTGTGTTCTGCCCTTTTCCCTTCAGTGATACAGATTTTCAGCAGAGAAATCACATGTTTCCAAATGGCAACCTGACATTTAAAAACCCTGGATGACTTCGTTCTAAGTTTGTTGCTTCTGCAGCCTTATATTTAGTTCACCTAGATATTACCATGTGTGGTTCCACCACTTGAATCCATTCCACACAAATCTGTCATTTACCATGGCTGCTCCACCCTCTAACAGTAGGCTGAGGTGGGGCACACCCTTGGTGTGTCCCACCAGTTTCAGAGTTTGTTTTTTTTTAGCCTTCCGTTGCCCAGTTCTGGAAGTAAAAACACACAGCCACTAATTTACTGAGAGGGTGTGATTCGTGCTACAAGCCAACCTTATTATAGATCACAGCTACATGTTTCTATATCATTTGTGTGCGTTCTTAGTCAGCTAAAACTAAATCCACTTTACTTATGGGGATGTCTGTAGTTAAGATGTTGTTTCATTATTTTTAAACTTGAAACCTGATTCAAACCTTTTTTCTTTTTTTTTTTTAGCTCAACACAAAAGTGAAACGGACAATAACAATTATGGTAGAACGTGTTAAGATTTTTTTTTTTTTCTGGAAAGCAGCTTGTTGATGTACGGTATATTCATCATTTGACTGGTCCATGCAAGCTTAATTCAGGACCTTTTATGGCTTTTTACAAACTTTTATGAAAGTTGTCGTTTCTGTGAGGCAAAGGCTTGTAAATGTCATCCACAAATGGTTGGAAAGAAAAACTCTTTTGTGGGTGGTGTGGCCACCTCGCATACAGAGACGGCTTTTAGTTCTCAGCATGGCTGACTACGATTCCCAGTCTCGGGACCTTGCCTGCATATCTTCCCCAGTCCTTGCCTTAACCTTTAATGTCTCTTTGCTGTGAATTAAGGCCACAAGAGAATCAATATTTCTGTTGCCACTATGATTTCATTACAATTAATTTCAAATATTTTATATATAAACCAAACATCTCAAAATCTGTTCAGATTTATCTGAGCGGGGTATTTAAAGGCTCTATTTGAGCCTTATATTTCAGTAAAATCTTGTTCAAGGTAATATTTCAGGGTTTCCCAAGTCAACCCTGTTCCTCAGGGCTCCTGTCCTGCATTAGGTGCTTCACCTGTGCCACATACCTGACTTAAACGAATGGAGAATTTTTGCGTGCTTCTGCAGCATTCGGTGGCGCGCTGATGGGGGTTATGCAATCATTTGCATCAGTTTCGCTGTAACAGGAAAAAGCTCCGAAACACAAAGGACTGCGGGCCCCCAAGGGCCAGGATTCAGAAGCACTGCCCTGAGGCACAGATCCAGCGTGCGGGAGAATGCTGAATCGGTTTGCAGGGTTTCACCCAGAAGTCTCTGTGTCGACGTGGGATCAGACACTCCTCTGGTGTCGCCTCATCTCATGAGGGATCCTTGTTTGTGAAACCCGCTCAGAAAACACATCAAGTAAAGAATTTGTTGTAATAGTATCTGTGAAATAAAAGTAAGGCAAAGCCCCCAAAAAATAAATAAAAGTTAGACATTTAATGAGTGCTTTGTTTTTGATTTTTCTTTGCTTCCCCTTCCTACAAAAGGTTTTACATCTACTACTCCTATGGCTTTTTTCAATGTTCTGGAGTTGTTTTAAGGTGGCTGACAGCTTTGATCTTTGCCTCTACTCGACTAGCTGCTAGATTCAGCATCTCAATCTACATCAAGGCAGATGATGCGTAACAGCTACATTGCCTTCTGATTGTGAAGAGAAATTTTGAGCGAACTTTCAGAAGGTTGCAAGACATGAAAAGGGAATGCAAATCGGACGTGTTTGAATCTACTGATTTGGAGCAAATCAACGAGGCAAAGCGTAATTTCATCAGGTGTTGACGTTATGCATGGCTGCGACAAACAGGAAGCAGAGGTTGCAAAATAGCATGGGGTACACATCTCAGGGAAATGGAGAGGTGTTTTCAGGACTGTGTTACTGTTGGACCAGTTGCAGCTGTCCTGTCTTATCAACTGTTTGTGAAGTTATTAGGAAGAAATACAACTAGAACGCACTAAAATGGTGGAAAGAGCTGATCAGTCATCACTGATTTGGCAACGATGCTTCCATCTCTCTTTTAGTGCGTTAGCTATTTTTTTTTAGAAAAGTGCTAACGCACTTTCTCTCAAGTTTTGCTGTTTACATCAACCTTTTATAATGCAGTACTTCAAAATACGAATGACAAAAAGTTCAGTGAAACATGGCTGTGGACTGCTGGAGTACATGTGTGACAACAACAAAAAAAGTGTATAAAAACCCCAAACATGGAAGATTTAAATATAAAGATGTACATATAACTACATAGAATGGATTTTGAATTACTAAAACAAGTAAACAGAGCAATTAATTTTGCAATAAAGTCTGGAGTTTGCATGGCCGATCGATGTGCAAAGGTGGAATTGCAGCAGTTGTCACTTGTCTGTCACCTTTTTTTTTTGTGTCACTTCCGTGTCCAAGGTGCAAACCGAGGCAAATCTCGTGAAAGTGTGTCGCCGTTCACTCAGAGCGCCATTGGATCGGCTCGGTTCAAATTAATCTCATTTCTGCAGCGACATCTATCATCTGAACCTGCTGAACCCCATGTGGGCTATGCGGTTGTGAGAGGAGACGTCAGCCATTGTCTCAAATGCCAACCTGGCTATCGAGCCTTAGCGAAACCACGACGAACACGAGGAGGAACGCTGAGCAGGTCCTTGCACCCGTCCTCAGCTTTGCTGCGCGTTGTTTGTCTTTGTAGAGCAGACGTTCTGCGCTTGCAGACACGGTTCTGTGCACTCGTAATACATGCAGGAGCATCTGTTTTCACGTGCTCGGCTTTTACCATTAATTAAATACCATAATGCTGCCACACGGATGGCATAACCCCTGTGTTACCCCGACGACACTCTCCGTGCACAGTTGCTAGGTGATTCATGTGTGAAACTCTCCAAAAACGAAAGGCAGGAGTTAACGTTATTAACCCTCAAGGAAGTGAACCAACAATGCCGCCTTGAAGGGAATCATTTTTCTTTTCTTTTCTTTTTCCTGCTTGCGACTGCATGGGCAGACGTGAGTTACCAGATCAGCCTTGGCAAAAAAAATCGATACACAAATAACCACTTTTTAGTGGAAATCTTGGAAAATCCTTCAACCTCTGCCTATTTGGCTTGTGCTGTTGCTGCTCCTCCGTCTCCCAATCCCCAATTAACGTTGGCAGATCCCCGCCACATTTGTGCCTTGAACAAGATTTCTTGGCTGAGAGTGCAGGTGCAAGTAAACCCGACTTCTCTGCGGCAGAGCAATCAAGCACTGTTGTGAGATTGTCAGTCTAGCAAACCAGGCAGCCAGGATCCATGAGATCAGTCCTGCACTCGAGCCCCCCGCCCCCACCCGCTGCTGGCTGATCAACATATCCCCTGATTTGACTCAAATAGAGAGGAGCCGCCACACAAGAACTTTGCCTTGTAATTACAGTTTGCCCGTCTCAGTAAACGCGGCTCTCAATCATCCCCTGTGGTAATTAGCATCAGGAGCATCAGTGCTGATTGCAGGCCAGCTCTGAAGGGAAGACATTCTGTTCAAAGTCATGAGAGTCAGTCTCCTCACTCTTTCCCTCCTTTAAGAAGGACTCTAGACACCCTGGTCATGAGATTTTCCATTCTGTTTCTACATATATATATATATTTTACAGATTGGCTGAAAACCTTTTACATGACAAATGAAACGGCAGAAAAATCAATCAACTCCCCAGTGGAGTTTTCTCTTTCAGCAACTTTGTTTGGCTGCTGCGTCGCTGCTGCTGCCATGTGCAGGAGAAAAATAGTCATTTAACTTACTTCTAAAACAAAAAAAAACAAACAAAAAAACAACGCATTCGGGTTAACTGCTGCAGCAGAGATTATTGCGGTTTTAGATTGTGCCAAAGCCCAGTAGCAAGAGTAGCAATGCTGCCACATTTGGAAAGCTCATACAAATGAGACGCCGTGCATTCAAATTCCGCTTGCAGCTCGTGTTCACGTTCAGTTTCATGGACTTTAACGCTGTTGATTCGAAACAATTTCGAGCCGAGCTAATTGGAACACATCAATCATTTGCATCTTTATTCTAATATTCCTGAAACGTTTAACAAAATTTAATTAGCAAGTAAGAAATAAGCAACTTCATGCATGGACACATTCAAATTAACTCTCCCTTCATATTAGCTGTAAAACAAAGCTGTTTATATATATATATATAAATATATATATATAAAATTTAGCCATTTCTGTAAGACAAAGAACAGAAAATAATTCAACTAATTAATAAGCTGTTAAAGGCCAGGGTGAAAGTTCTGTACAATTGATGTGTAAATATATATTTTTTTATATATAAAATATAATAACTGAAAAAGGACAAATTTGTGTGGGAGCTACGCTGAACTGTGATTATGAATTTATTATTTTAATCTGGGCTGAATGGATTTAGAAGTAGTTCTCAGTGAGGGTGAACTGGCACAACGCTGGTCAGGACAAGCACAACATAATTAATATGTAGAAAATTCTAATATTGCTTAAAAAGAGCATAAAAACAAACAAAAAAACACCACTGCGGAACACAAAGCCAAGCTCTTATTGCAGGGTTTGATAAAGGGCAAAAGCAGATGGAAAACAAAGCAAATGACCTGCCACCATGTTTGTTTAAAAAAAAAAAAAAAAACAACAACCAAAAAGAAAAAAAGAAAAATAAACAGCTTAGAGGCAGAACTGCTCACCCAGGGAGATCTCGCGGGCGAAGGCCATGCAAACCAGCATTAGTGGGAGGCCCACAGACACATACTTGATGACCTTGTCCAGAGGAAGCTCCAGTTCCAGGTGGTTGATCCTGTATATCCCAGAGCTGTCCTGCAGCAGGGCATCTGATAACATGGCCTTGGCCGCTGCCTGGGCGATTGACATTCTGGACACCTGCACAGTGATAACAGGGCCGCTTATTTTTCAGGACAGTGCAGGAGGAGAGGGAGACGGTTGAAGCGTTCAGCTGTGCATAAAAAAAAATAAAAATTTTTTTTGAAATCCTGCTCGTGACCTTCAACACGTCACTCCCACTGCATCGTTAGTTATTGACAAAATGGGATACAATAACACGGAAATGTCATTGGGTCTCTTAGGCTTTTTAAAAAATAAAATAAAATAAAGAAAAACAACAAAAAAAGCTTCAACAAGTAATGAAACCTTTAAGTTCCTTACTTTTAGCTTTCCAGTCTTTTCCCCCCTGATATCTGTCGTTTGCGGAGCCAAAAAGTCCCTCTTAAGGCCCATGTGGAGTTGGAAAGCTCCTTAAGTATTCAGGGAGTGCCTTGGTAAATGAGGGGTTGGATCTGGGCTGGACCGGGCCGAGCCGGGCCTGGCTCTAATTACAGAGTGGACATCTGGGAGCGTACATGTGCCCAGATGGCACTGACAGCAGCAGACCTCCAGCACTCAACAGTGGGGCTTGAAGCAGCCTGTGTGTGTGGGCGTGTGTGTGTGTGTGTGTGTGTGTGTTTGTGGCTCTGCTGTAGTTGGGCTGTGAAGCATGCTGGCTGTGGCCCACTTCAAACAAGTGAACCTTCGCCAGTGGCTTTTCCAGCCTCTGTCATTCTGATTCTATTTTTTCCCTGCACTTCAGCCTCTGAGCCGCTGCTGAGACGCTGCGGCGAACAGGCAGGCATGTTTCTGACTGCATGCATTAAGAGAGAATCAAACATGGAGCGCGCATCCTGTTCGAGGGGATCTGACGTACAGGGAACACTGGTGACCGAAAAGATACTTTATGCTAACATGTCAGTGCTGCTGAAGGGCTGGAGCAGTTTCTTTCCAAAACTCTAGACAAAAAAGAAAAAAAAAAAGATTTAAGATCATCATTTCATGGCAGCTCTTCTGATCATGTTCTCTCTCAGACTGGAGAAAATGTTCAACTGGAGTCGGCAGTTAACTCCCGATTCCTAGCTTCTTTGAATTTAGGAGATATATTTTCAACAGGCTGCAGGAACGGTTGCGAAATAGTACAAAAATGAAAGCGATTCTGTGTTGGCACACAGTGGTTTCTAACCGGTTCATTCGGTTGGACAGGTGAAGTTGCTACAAGTTGTTTCCTGTTAACACTGCTTACTAAATTTCATGAAACTGTTTTGAACATAATTTGTATAGGCAGTGTGTATATACATTCTCCCTGGTAGTCTAGCTTCTTCCCACAGTCAAACAAAACGCATGTCAGCATGATTAGTATCTGTAAATTGCGATTCAGAGAGAATGTGAATCTGGTTTTAACTCAGCTCAGTTAAGGCTCAAGTGTTCAAACTTCATTCCAGTTCCACCTTTGGATAGTCTGTCTATTCTTTGGCAGAAACAAGCCATGGAGCCTATTGTGTAATAATGTTTAATTTGTGGATAGAGTAACTTTTAATTACAGGAGTTTCCCGACTTATTAAGCTGCAGGTAGTCTAGATGCTAAAGTGCCTTCATCCCAAAACAGCGATGCTAATAAATAATTTAGATTGTTTAGGGCCCTTCCTAATTCAGTCAAATCCTAATAAAGCATTACTTCCTCAAAAGAAAGTTCTGTCTTTTTAATTGTGAAATAATATTTGGAATACATGTAAAGTCATAAACATAAGCTTTTTCAGAGTTGTATTTAAAGAGAATAAATGAGACTGAACTATTCGTATTGTTTTTCTGGTGCGCCGACTTGATAATTTTGGTCTAAATTATTAGTTCTACTAATAATCGTCCTAAGCAATTATTTATAATTATTCATAGCCAAATCTAGACTCCTTTTGTGGCACGACATATGTCGTATATTTATACTCATTCTTCCTACTTCATATCTACGGACTACTAAGGAACTCTATCAAAGCCTGGCATCCCAAAGTGAACACAATTAAACCAAAAATAAATACATTCATGCTTTTCTTCAAGGGGATTATTACCGAAATACACTTCAGATGCATCAGTAACATTAACACTGTGACCTGCTTTTATGCTTTTATGTTACAAAAGCTGATTTTAAAACTCTCATTGATTGCCCACTAATTACTCTCGAGGCGTTGATAAAGGGAAACTCTGGCAGCTACCAAAAATACCTTTTGGTTTAAAGTACGGTTGTAGAAAGCATGTGATGTTAAACATGAGCAAAGAATGCAGAAGCTAAATTTGAGAAAGCTGCATTTTTAAAGCGGCGCCAGCTGACTGGATGAGTGGGTGTGTTCCTGTGTGTTAGATTACAGGTTTGAGGAAGAGCCAGTAGGTGGGAAGCTATATAAAGCATGTGACAAAGAGCTGAGGTAAGTAAGTGAGGTAAGGCAATGCACTGTGGGAAATTCAGACATAGGAAAAGGCAAGTAAACCCCCAAAATTATGTTGTTGTTTTTTTTTGTTGATACTTTCCTCTATATGTTATGTTGCTTTTTTTTTTTTTATTATTATGTTGTTTTTGTTGGTTCTTTTCTTTATAACAGGTTTGTAAAATTAACCTAAGAACAGAAAAATTACTTATTCAAGAAAAGCCAACATTTTCCACCCGTTCCAGTGAAATCTCTGGCTGCTGTTTTCCTTCTTTTGGCACAGCTGCCATGATGTAAGAAATCTGTCATTCCAGGTTAGACCCGTCGATGGACTCAGGTCTTATCCAGGCTGTACCTCACCTCTTACTCAGTGACCGCTGGAGATAGGAACCTTTTTTATGATGTGGACGCCAGGAAACGTAGCAATTGACACGGCAAGGGCTAAAAAAACAAACAAACCATGTATTTTCATTCAACTGCTGAATGAAAATACATGGTTTTTCATTCAGCAAAAATGCTTCAGGCTTCCACCACCAACAGGTAATGTTGTACAAGGTGATATTGTTTATGAACTTTATTTGGTTTTCTCCAAACTGTGTTCTCTAGGTCATTCAGATCCAAGATTATAAAAAAAAAAAAAAAACTAAATAATGTTTTCTGGAGAGTGAACAGGCTTTCATTGTGCAACCTCACCAAACAAGCTAGGTTTTTCAGTCGTGTCTCGTCACAATGTTTTAAATTTAACATGCCATCTAAAACTTCTTGCCTTTTGTTTTTCCTTTTTCCTGTAACGTAAAGAAGCTCTTTTCAACCAGTTCAAGCGTCGCCGTCTCATGTCGTCGCCGTGTTCGACACGTGTGTGTATTTCTTCGGCCGAAAATAGAAAACACCAGGAAATGCAAATGAGTGCGTCAGATTTACGTGTTTTAATTATTAAAACTGATCTATTGAAACACAATAGATTTTGACAACAAAGTGTACAAAGGAAATAGAAATATTCCCCTAGTTGCTCTGGAAGATCCATTAAAAAAGGCGATCAAGAAAAGAATATTAATGAGCAAAGTACTTCACAATGAACTATCAGAACATTCAATACAGCATGAGTTTTTTTTGTGTTTTTTTTTTTTCCTGTGTTAAACATTTTCACATTAGAAATGACTGATTTCGTTTGTGTTCTGGACAAAAGAATTTAATGTGATTCCCAGTTTTCTCAAAACGCCTTCTCTGTTTTGCTTGTTTGTTTTTTTTTGTTTTTGTTTTTGCTAAAAATGTCTCCCAGCTCTGAAGTTTCCAGCTGTCACCGTGGGATTTCTGCTGTTACAATAAGTCCGTAGTGTCGCGATGAATCCAGCGAGGTAATAAAAAATACACAGGCCGTTATTTCTGAGAGTCCACGGCTGGATTCAAGTACATATGTACACGGCGGCCTCTTCTTTTGAGTCAGAAACTGTCACCTTTGCTCAAGTTACTCTTTGAGGGCACACACGCAGGCAGACACACAAATAGAACTGAATAAATATGCAAACCTCCCAACATCAGGATGCAAACAGAGAGAAAAATCCAATTTACATACTGTATGAGCAGTCGGTATACACTGGTGTACAACAACTGTTTTTTTGTTTTTTTTCCCCCCTGTGTCTGTGCTTTATTTATTTTTTTTGTCTTTTTTTGGCTTACAGAAGAAGAAACTATAAACTGAGCGAGTTTTAAAACGTCATGCTGAAAATGCGGATTTGCTGCAGCGTGGATTCAGGGGTCGTGCCTGTGAGGAAGAGACTCTGTTCAACCTGAGAACCTCGGAGTCATTGTTAAACGCGTGAGCCGTGTCCCGGAGGTGGAAGCTCCCTTCGAGCTCAACTTCTGCGGGTGTTTTGGAACGTAAAACACAAAGCCTTCCTCTTTCCTGTCAACGTTTTCCTCCCCAACCCAACCCCTGTTTTAGAAAATAAGATGACACATCTTGCTGCTAAATCAGACCACAACTTCCTGCTGGTAAAATCAAGATTAAGAAAAAAAAAACCCACATTCTACAGCCCTTTTTTTTCTTCTTTTTTTAGGAACTTCAGGTGCCAAAATATTACATTCAGTTTAATATCTGTTCCCACAAATCATCAAAAAATTCTTCCTGTGCAGAGTTTAAGATTTTTGATGCATGGAAACTCCTCGCACTCCTCGCTGTTCTGTGCAACTTTCTCTCCATTTTTCTATTTTTATTTTTCAAAAGATCCCAGACTGTATTGAACAGAGATTATTTCTTTTCCATAACTAACCCAAGATGTGAAGTCCAAAAATGTGCTGCCATCCAAATATCCCAGCGGCTCACTGAATGACGACGTACAATGAAGAAGACGCAACAACACAAATTTGCCTGTCAGTGAGCTAAACTTTGTTGTCTACAATCAGGACGTTTAGTCTGCGGTGAGGATGCAATGTGGCCTTAAAGAAGCAGGAGTTGTTCGCCATTAGAGCCAGGCCGGCGTGGTGTGAAAGGGGCTCACGTTAAGCTGACATCTGGGGGTCAAAGTTCACGCTGCCCTCTCCCTCTTCCTGTCCAACTACTCCAGCTCATCTCCTGCCTCCATGCTGAGCTCTCTTCGTCCTCCTCCCCTGCCGGACAGTTGCCTTCCTCTGTCATGTTCCTCCTCTCCGTCTTCCTCCTCCTCCTCCTCTTCTTCTTCGTCCATGCCTTCCTCTTCTTCCTCCTCCTCCTCGTCCTCGTCGTCCTCCGTGCCGTCCATGGAGTCGTCGGCCCCCAGCATGGCCTGCTGCATGGCCAGGGTGGCGGAGTCTGAGGACAGCGACTGGAGGCCGTCCATGCTGAGCGGGTCTGTGGCACAGGGCAGCGGAGTTAGTCTGGGCATGGAACAGCTAGCCACACAGTTACTGTAAAAAGAAAAAAACGCTCACATATCTTATTATGCTGTGCCTGCAGTTTCCTGCAATTTCTTATAATGAGATGTGCACAAACATGCTGGGCCGAAAAAAGGTTTTCCTTTTTTGGGCTACAAGAGCGTCGAGCAATAAGTATTAAAATAAAAGAATATGTGAAGTATAAAAAAAGAATGATAATTTTTATAATAATTTTAATTGTGACTGTATAATTCTATAAAAATAACTAATGCTGTAATAATATATTAATAATAATACAATTCTAAAATGTTAACAGCATAAAAATGTAAGTCATAGTGAGAACAACAAAAAGAAATATTAACAGTGATAATGAGCGTTATCATTGTTGTTATTCTATTTTATTGTACATAAGATTATCACAGCTGAAGTGATCAATGTTATTTTTTAAGTAGTAGCAGTAGAAATATTTTTAGCAAATAAAAAAAGATAAATGAGTACTTCTTTTTTGTTTGTTTGTTTCAGTAAACACCACAGAACTGTTGTATTTTTAAATCTGGGTCATCATGATGTGAGATTCTAAAACCAGCCCACATCTAATATCCAAACATGTGAAACACATGAAGAAGACACTCTAATGAGGTGCAAGACTAGATCAGGTCAGGAATGGGACTAATGGGGAGTTGTTTTGCGTCCTTTCTTGCATTGTTCGGTCTCTACCTGCGTCACCTCAGGTGTCGAGATAACAGGGAACAAATTACAGGCAGCTTAAATCCATATTGCACTCTGGGGACAGTTCCTTTGTCTTTGTCGAGTTGCTCTCTGGAGACTTCCAGCTAGTTTTAAAAACATGCTCATCTGATTCCTGAGGGAAAAGTTCTCTCTCTTTTTACATTTTTTTTTTAAAAAGGATGACAAGCTTTGCCCTTGAAATAAACTCTCACGCAGGTGCAAAAACCAGCCAACACCGCCATCTAGTGGCTAGAATATGCACGCAATTTAAGTTCACTTCTACTCGTGACAAAAATGTGGACACAAATGGAGTGTGTTGAACACTTGTTGCTTTTTTTGCTTGTTTGTTCTGCAGAGCTTTTAATGAGTTGAGCTGAAATCAATGTCATTTTGCAGTGGAGAAACTGTGATCAACAGCAACCTCAGCTGTTTTCACATTTGACAGTCTGGAAGGCTTTGGTTTGTCTCCCAGACAGTCTGACCCCAGTCGTGTTGATGATGAAACATGTGTTACATCTTCAGCTGTGTGTCTTGCTTTCACATTGCACTGTGTCAAACAAAACAAACTCTTTGAGCAACCTGCTTACCAGGTGTTTACCAAGAACCACTGAAGTAACCGGCACGAAAACCTCTGAGGAAGACGCAGCCTCAGTCAGGATTTGACAATTTCAAATTTTATCACAACAGCGTATAAAATAATGTTAAAGACATGAAACAAAATGTGTATCCATGCAAACATATCTGGCTGTGACTTGTGGATAAGATGTTTTGTGTGACTGCTGGCCTACTTTCTGAGTTGTTCACTGTCTGAGATCTGTGCGTCTGTAGTACTCCAGCCACGATGGAGTCTGGCCAGAAGCGCTGTGTGGGGCGGTGCTGGGACTTCATTTTCTTCGCCTTAGGAGCTGGGTCTGGATTACTGGCATCCAACATGGGCTGAAGAATACGGCGCCGGGCATTGATGAACCTAAAAAACCGAAAAATGGCAAAAGGATGTCGGAAAACCTAACAGCGTGGATTGTAATGATCAGCAAACAAAAAACTATTGTAAAAACTATTCAATCATTCAAGCATATGAACCACTTCTGGTGACAATAATCGGTCTCTGAGATTTTAGTGGACACAAGTCTTCTTCATGTACGGTAGTAGAATGCAATAAGTGAATGCATTCTAATTTGAATTTTTGAGAACATTGAGGTTTGCAGAACAGTTCTCTTTACAACTACTGTTGTAAACATCATGGCTCACCATGATATTTTTCCTGCTACCATCTTACACCCTGGTGAGAGATGCTGAGTAATTTATTGAGCTCAAGGCATGGACATGTGCTGCCTTGATCAGTGCTTCGTTGCTGTCCTTCAGACCTACTCTCTTTGGCCATTGGTAGAATGTGATCATACCAACCACTACAGCTGTCTGCCAGTGGTATAGCCCATGTCGGGGCTTTGCCTCCAACAATATCTATCTTCTGTATGTCATTGAGGCTGCACAGTGGTGCAGTTGGTAGCACTGTTGCCTTGCAGCAAGAAGGTCTTGGGTTTGATTCCCGGCCCGGGGTCTTTCTGCATGGAAGTTGCATGTTCTCCCTGTGCATGTGTGGGTTCTCTCCGGGTTCTCCGGCTTCCTCCCACAGTCCAAATACATGACTGTCAGGTTAATTGGTCTCTCTAAATTCTCCCTAGGTGTGAGTGTGTGTGTGAATGGTTGTGTGTCCTGTATGTTTTCTGTGTTGCCCTGCGATAGACTGGCGACCTGTCCAGGGTGAACCCGCCTCTTGCCCAGAACGTTAGCTGGGGATAGGCACCAGCAACCCTCCCGACCCCATTAGGGACAAAGGGTGAATAGAAAATGGATGGATGGATGTCATTGGAGAAAAATGTGTTTTGTCAGGGGAGACAAAACTGGGCTTTTCAGCAACAAACACTCCATGTTTGTCTAATGTAAAACATTGTATACACACTGAAAAGCATCCTATGTCGAAAGTTGAGGTTGTCAGAGAACCACAGGTGCTAGGAGTCTGTCCATGAAAGCTCACTGAGAATCTTGTGAGAGTGCATGGCATCAAACTGCAAAGAGTAATGGTCAGTAATGCTCCAACCTCACAGGACAATGAATTTGCAGCAAACCTTCTCAGAGAGATCATACATAATAAAACTTCCTTCTCTATGGTTATTGCTGATCTATCTGCCCCATCGCATTGTGTTCCTGGATGCTCCAAAGCAGTAAACCTTGCAAACTCCTGTTGTTGCATGGTTCCTCACAGTTACATCTTATAATCAGAATCTAAGTAAAAGGTAACAATTGCTAAATTCTTTAATAATTCTTAAAGAGGGGGACCTGAGTTTTTCTTATTAAACAAGTTATCATATTGTAACTTGTTTAATAACAAGTTATTAAACTTGTTATTAAACAAGTTTAATAACTTGTTTATTAAACAAGTTATTAAACTTGTTTAATAAACAAGTTTAATGAACTTGTTATTAAACAAGTTTATTAATAAACTGGTGGTGACCAACACCACCAGTATTTACAAGGTGTTTTATTGTGCTCTTGAGTTAGCTATGTTTTATTTTTGTTTGTGTTTTGCAAAGATATGTTTAGTGGTAAAATACACCCAAAAATTGGAAAACTATCAAGAAGGACAGTAGCAGGAACTGACAAAGAGTGAATAAAAACCCAGTGGCTTAGATACTATGGTGTTGATTAACTGCTTTATAACAGGTGAGTCCATTGACAAGATGCTATAGGAAAGAATGAGGAAATAGCAACATAAAAAGAAAGGGGGGAAAAAAGGAACAATTCTTTTCGATCCTAAATTCTCCAAAATTATTTCTTATGTGGTAAAATTACTAATAGCTAATATCTAAAAGGTATTCTGCAGAAGGTAAAACTGTTTATATTTGACATTTAGGGAAGTATTTAATTCCTGGTGCACATGACATATATGACCAGCAGATGGCAGCAAAGCTATAGCAGAAATAATCTGTAGCTCGAGAGTCTTGAGTCTAAATACTTTCAGGAGTTGTGCCCAGTGCTGCCTCTCTGTATGAAGACTTTCACCCTTCAATGCAGATTTAATTAGGAGCTGTTAGGGTTGCAGCAGCTTACCAGTTGTTCACTTGCAAGAGGGTGAGACTTGTTTGTGCAGCAATCTGCCTCTTCTCATCTTCTGTTGGGTATGGATGCTGGAAAAAGGAGGGAGGATGCACAATCTCAGTTTTTGTCCAGGTTCATGCTAGTGCTTCAGTTCTTATTGAAGGTCGACTTCTGTTAAAACAAATAATTCTACTTCCCTGTCCATGTTTCATGCTTGACTATTCACTGTCAAGTTTCTTTGTACAGCACATTTCTGCAATGAGGCAGTTCAAAGTACTTTACACGATCCTCGGCTCTTCTGACTCCACAGCGGCCACTTCAAAACAGTTCCTTTAAAAAAAAACAGCTGATGGATGCTGATGTGAAAGCTCACCATGAGATGCTGGAAGAGCCAGGAACGCATGATGTTAGTGGCGTGTTTGGGCAGGACCCCTCTCTTGTTCTTTGACTTCTTGTCTTCACTGTCCAAAAGAGATGACAAGTCCACATTTACCTTTGCAAACGGCAAGAAGGGAGGAGGAAGCATGAAGGGGGGGGGAGGCACAAAAAAAAAAAAAAATTGGTTAGGCTTAGTTATTGTTGCCACGGAAACAAAGGGAGACTACCAATTACCTTTCCTTTTTTCAGCAGCAAGGGCAGAAACACCTTCTAAAGTGTCACCATGGTAACTGAATTTGAGTAATGATACTTAAAATATAAAAATGCAGAGGAGTCTGTAGTCTGCTCGGTGTCTTACATTAAGAGTTAAGAGAGCCCAGGGTCAGGCCCCAAGTATGAATTTCACAGCACGGTGCTGATTCAGTTCACTACTGGTAGGGAAGCAGAATGTGTTTGACTTGCTTTACTCAGTTGTTGACTAAAGCCTGTTGGAGAGAAAATGATTATTCAGAAGGTTTCATCTGGAGTGTGAATGCGAGACAAAGAAACGGTCTTTGCTGTCTTTGCTGGCAAAGACGTAAATATAGCGTAAATATGGATGGTGTGTGTTTCTGTGAAACTGAGCTTATTGTGGATGAAGCAAAATGACTTCATGCATTTAAATGTCTTAAGTGTTGATACCATGATTTACAGTTGAAACCACATGTTTAAAAAAAAAAAAACATAACCTTCTGCTCAGTTTCTGACTTTAACGTTAAGTTTGTCTCATTTAGTTTGATTAGGGTGTTAAGGAAATGAATAAGTCTTACCTAAGGTGAAACGCAGAGTAAATCAAGAACATATCAAAATGCATTTTGATTATTATTTTATTAAGAAATTAAGCAACAAATATAGCAATGACTCCCCTGGCTAGTACAGGGACCTGAATAAAAAATGAAGGTACATCGCTGTTAATATCCATCAGCCCTCTTACAAAGATGGGAGCAAAAGGGAGTATCCAACCAGTTTCAGTTTACTTCACAACTCTGGTATTTGCACCTGCAGACTGTGACCCTGGATGGTTCAAACCTAGTTCAAAAATACCGTTTAATATGCGTCTCCAGCGAGCTGCCTCCAACATGAAGGGTGCTTTAGAGCTAACAGTGATTGCTTGATTGAAATAAAACAAAGTTTGACATAACAAGGGTTACCAAAGTTATTTCTACATACTGTTCTGTCCTCATTATGCCATTTATTTGGTGAAGTACATCAGTTCCTCCTGCAGGTAAGCATCCATACCACACGCTGCTGCCACACTCATACTTCACGAGTGGGAAAGTGTTCTCACTTTAGTGTCATGAAACCACAGGACATGTCTACAAAAAGTGATGTCCTTGTCTTTTAGTACTTCTGAAAACTGTAATCTAGTTTTTTTTATGTTGACTCTTCCGCTCTGAGTGACCTCTCAGCCCACCTCGGTGCAGAACTCATTTGACCGTAGCACATGACACCCTTACCAGATTCAGCCAGATTCTACTGCTTATTTGTCTGCTAAGGTAGAATTGGAGGTTGTTCTTTCAATTTTCAGACTCCTTAATACTTTCCCTCTGCTATTTTTTTCTTCCATTCTCAAATTTGTGCCGCTATTACCTTGCCATATGTGTTTGTTTATTTGTTCTTTATGTCTTTATTTTTTATTTTTTGTCTCCCCAGAAGGAATGCCCGTTCCATTGTGGGTTGAAATATGCCTCCGTTCCACACAGAGTTATTGAAGCTGTTGCTGCTTGAAACTTTATTAACCCGTCTCTTTTCCATCAGATTTACGCCACAACAAGCCTGATTCAAGCTTTTTCCTCCTAAAAATGACTCAGCACAATTTGGTGGTCAGTATGACTGAGCACAACTTTAGACTAAAAGCTTCATGGGATCAACCGATTTATTTTCATTATAATCAAATTGCAGGGTATGTAACTGGGTCGTATCTGAACTGAGTTGTACTGGATTTGGATCAAACTGGATTCTCCCTGTTTATAAAATGCCATGTTGAACCTTAAGGCTATTGGAATTTTATGTCATGTTGACAAACTACACTGAACTGCATTGAATTAGTAATAAAACCCAGCAATGCTTCAGAATATTGTAAATTCTAGGCATTATGAATACTTCACATTTACTGTCAACCAGGATAAAATCCACGATAAATAAAAGCTGAACTGGACTGATATCCAAACTTAAACAATCATTTATGTGCTCTGGCAGTACAGCGCATTATATGGGAATTTCGCTTATTACTAATGACTACAACTTCACGTCGCATTTATAGTCGTGACACAAGACAGAACTCATTACAGTTGCAGATGGGCTTCACTTGGATAACCTCCCTAGCCCAGGGTATGTATGCGTTCCAGGGCAAAGGGGGGCTGAGTTAATTGGCGGCACTGAGCTTCAGAGTGTGATTACCCGGGGCTTGTCTGCAAAGTAGCTATGGGGCGGTGATCAATTCCCAGCACAAATGTAGCACTCTGCTTTGCCAGGGTTGATGTTACCCAGTGGGCTCCTCTATAACTGTCAAGCACAGAATTACCTGTGTGAAAATCTAAGTCAGCAACTGCGGCAGATACAACACCGCTGCTCCAGGCTTTTATAAGTCGACGTAGGCAACTCTGTGATAGAATTTGACGTTGCTAATTCTATAGTCAGAAGTGTCTTTTGTGATCACGCAAGCATTTTAGGAAGTGAATATGCAATTAAACTTGTTTCAGAAACGCCGTGGAACACTCCTCCTTGCCTACGTCTTGATGCTTTCCACGTTTTATGGATTCTGCTGGGATTTTAGATCACAGAACAGCAAACTAGCTTCTATTTGAGAAGCAGAATATAAATAAATAAATAAATAAATAAATAAATAAATAAATAAATAAATAAATAAATAAATAAATAAATAAATAAAACTCAGAAAAGTGTAGCAGGCCTCTGTAGCCTCCCTGAGTCAATACTTTGTAGAATTACCCATCTTTTCATCAGTTTCACGCAGCTTCCCCGTCCATCCTGAGAAAAAGCTTTCACCACAGCATGATGCTGCCACCCACGTTTCAGTGACTGCATGGTAGCTCCACGGTGACGTCCAATGTTTTTCTTACCTCTCTGAATGTCAGCCAAGAAATGAATAATATGACCAGAACCTTTTCCAAATGTTTGCTGTATCCCCGACACAATGTAAGTTTTTCCATTTAATTGCAATCAATTGCCACTAATTACAGAACCTGAATTTACCTCCACCAATTACTTTCCTCCCACTTCTCATGTATGAACTACTTTGTGTTGTGCTGTCACATGAAAGCCCCTCTTTTCACCCCCAAAAGCAAGAAGACATCATGTGAAAAAGCTTAATTGGGCATGCTGATTGAGACCCACGACCTCTGAACGCACTCAGGAAAGATTCACCCAGGAGCCCAAGTCTGGTGAAAAAAAACTAAAGTTTTTTTAAAGTTGGTCACATTTAAAAGCAGAATTATTTGAAAGAAATAATTACTCATGTCGTTTTTTTATTTAAATAAATCCAATAATCTTGTCGGATGTAGTCGACGTGCAGCTGGAAAGTTGAAGGTTTGACTCCAGCTTCCTCCTGCCTTTTGTTGGTGTTGCCCCTGGGTACCAACCAATCTGCACTTCGGTGTATAAACCTGCGCCCGTATGTGAGTGCAAATGAGTGGATGTGGCTCTAGTGTAAACACACTCCGAGGGGTCGGTATCACCGGAAAGGTGCTTCACAAGTGAACTCCATTTATTATGTAGTCTGTGGTGCTAAAGGTTTTATATGTAAGGACATGTCAGCCCTACATGTTGTGTAATAAACTCTTCTGTACTTCTACAGTAGCTACTAAAGTGTTACCTTTGCAACATCTATACCCTCCATAGTGTCCACACTTAGTCTTTTCAGCCATGAGTCCTGACAGGATCATAATGTCTTTTATGCCCCTGCCTGATAAACATCAGGAAGAACAAACAATTTCCATTTGTTTGGCAGCAGGGGGCACATTCAGGTAGAGACAATGAAAAGGAACAAAGCGAAAGGGTGAGGAGGGGGGGAGGCGGGAGGAGGGAGGGTTCGGTGAAACATAAAGAGACGCGTTGAAAAGTCAAACTGTAAAACAGTGGGAGGTTTTGACGAAAGCACCGCCAGTGCACATGGCATTACCTGCGAGTTCTGAATCTGGATGGTTCCTGGAGGTAGTGCCTGCGTTAACACTTGCCCTTGCGATGTCACCATGGCAACCGGCTGGTACAAGGTTCCACCTGAGGGGATAATTTGCCACCGTGAGTATCAAGTGGCCTCAACAGCAACTGGAAGCCCCATCACGCACCACCACCGGAGGCTTATTAACTGCTTGTCGGTCTCGCAATAAAACAAAAAAAAAAAAAAACAAAAAAAAAACACAGCAAATAAAGAAAGCAAGTGATTAAATCCAAGGTGGTATAATGTCCTTTAACCCTGACAAAACATGAAGAAGGAGGTGGAGTGTCTTTTTCTTTCTTTTTTTTTTTTTTGCTCCTGGCTTAATTAGCCTTGATCAAGAGACTCTTATCACAGTCTGTTTGAGCTCTACAGTGTGCAGTGATCAAAGGCGAACACATTGATTTATTTTGGGTTAAAAGGGATTTCCAGAGGGCAAGATTAACATTTCACTGTACAAGCCTGACATTATAAGAGCCAAGCAGCAAGCCAAGCTCTCGCTCAAGCATACACAGACATAAAAGTTATGGCTGCAATAAAAGGCATGCCAGTTCCACTGATTGCTTCTCATTAGAAGACGGTATGTACTTGATCGTATCGATTTGTATGCGTGGTTACGGCAGCCGTTTGTGTGTCAAACTTAATTTATTCCAAACAAGTCATCTTCAGATCGTTCAGCACGGCTTCGCGCACATGTGGCAATGAAGCATCGCTTTGGATAGATTTTGCTCTTATGGCACATCGACAATCCCAACTAGAGGGAGGGACATGTGGACTACTTCCTGAAAAATCTATGGGAGTCCATATACTGCGGAGGTCAAAAATGCATCACCTTTCAACAGGATTCTCCTTTGCACCGGGAAAAGAGCAAAGTGAAAATTCTTTGTTGTGATAATAGGGCTGCAGCTACTGATTATTTTAGTAAATAATTATTCTATCAATTACTGTGATGATTGACCAGGTAAACAGTTCTGCAGATTTAACCACTGACACCTTTTTTGAACAACAAAACCTGGAAAGAGACCAACAACTCAATCATTATTATTATTATTATTATTGTTGTTGTTGTTATTATTCTCATATTACAGCATATAACATCATTTTTTAGTGAACCTTTGATCATTTGTAGCAAAGGATTCGTCTGCAGCAATAAATAAATAAATAAAAATTTGAAAGAAATCCTTCTAAAATCAAGATGTGAAAAGCTCAACCCTTTCCACCTGACTTAACATCAACACTGGTCTGGTGATTCTTTTTGGATTAACTGATTTTAACTGATTATTAACTGGATAGCAAAAGGTTCTTAAAATGGGATTTTTTTTGTTTGTTTGTTTTTGTTTTACAGAATTTGAATCAGATGAAACCAAAGCTGCAACCTGATGGGTTTTTATTTATTTATTTTTTCTTAAATGCAAAGTGTATGTATTTTTTGCACAGTTTTGTCTCAGAGTATGCCGTTCTTTTATCAGTTAATGATGAATGAATGATGAAAAGCAATTCAAACCAATGTGCTCAATTGTGGAAAAAGTAGCTGCCTTTTAAACCTGCACACTAGCTGTTTCCCTGCATTTCAGCCGCATCTGCAAAAATTTTAAGCCACTGTTTATTTTAATTCTACTACGCAGAAGGGGCTTTAACCATGAATGACCCTCTTTAAGGTGATCACTTAGCGTCTTGTTTGGATTTAAATCTCCACGTGTGCTTGGCATGGAGCTCACAAACCGATGGGCAAATCTCATCTTTCAGGAAGAGAGCACCCCATCATGGTTTGTTTATTATCTGCTCTTGAATGTAAAAGAATAAAAATAGGATTAATTCGAGATCATTTAACATGTACCAGGGCCACTGGCCAGTATGCATTTTTAAAAGAAATTGTCATCCTATAATTGTCGCTTTTATTTACCAGGGTAAATAAATATCCCAGTGGCCATATCAGCCACCAGAATGTTTCTAGGGGACAAACTGAGACGTTCTATTGTGACAACAAAGCAAAAAACAGAAACAAATTTGTTGTGGTACGGCATAATTTTTTTTTTAAAACAGTATTTTGCACAATACTGTATCTGAGTGCTATTCTTGTAGTTTTCAAACAGTGTTATCTTAATAAGATTGACGGTGGCAGTAGCTTCCACCAGAAGGCAGATTTTTTGCAGATGGAAATATTTCCAAACAGTCAAATTAGTTTCTTAGTTAACATGGGAATAGTGAAGTAATCTGTGGTTCACACAGTCAGACAATACTAAGGGGAAATGTTTTTGTAGTTTTGAAATAGAAACCGTTTCAAACACTGGTATGAATGAAAACCGGCCTCCGCATTTTAACCTGCGGTTCGGCTACTTCCAGTTCTTGATCTGAACTCAACTTTGTCAAGTTTGTGCCACAGGTGTGCAATCTCATCCTAACCTGATACCACTTGTGAGTTGATGGTGGTCATGGCGACGTTGCTTTGCTGCAGACCTCCGGTGGGCACCACAATCCCTGAAGAGTTAACAGAACTGGAGACAGAGGTCATGGATGGAGAGGAGGTCTGAATTAGTTCCTGGGGGGGATCGCAGAAGGAGATAATGGTGAGCAATTTTGGTGCGGGGCAAAGCACAGAGCAAAGCATACCTGGTGGTATGCGACAAGGAATGCCCAGAGGAAACAGTCCTACTCCGAGGTTTGGCTGAGACTAACCTGCTGCACGCTGAGACTGGTGTGGGACGGAGAGTAGGGCCCTCCGAGGTCGTTGCGCAAAAGGTTGTCGCTGTGCATTTTGGTCTTGAGGCAGGTGATGTAGCGATTGCAGAAGTCCTTACAGAGCTCATTGACCTTCTCTAGCTCCAGTAAGTGGATCCGTAATACCTGGATAGCCTTCACCATCTAAGAGCACACACAGGCACAAGCCAAACCACGTCACTTTGGTGCATGTCAACTCTGCAGTCGACTCAAGTTCTTTGCACCACGTTCTGGAGTGCAGTGCCCACCACATTGGAGAAAAAGAGGAGCTTTTAAACTCTCATGTACCTACTGGCTAAGACCTCCATAGTGTGCCCAAATAGGTTTGGGCATGTGAGTCTGAGCCAACCCGACAGAGAGGCGGGGTCACCCTGGACAGGTCGCCAGTCTGTCGCAGTCCAGCCTGAGTGATGCCTAAATATTGGCCAAATAAGTTTGCAGGTTTGGTACTGGTTTCCTTAAACGGGTGACTTCTAACATTATTTTAAGCTAAATACATCCGGATTTACAGTGAAGTTGGCTGTTTTAAGTCGTAACTGAATTTGAATCTGTATTTCTTAGATTGAGGGAAATGATTTGGGACAAGTTAACTGCATATTAATCTGACCTTTTCAGAATTAAATACAGCTTTTTAATCCAGATTACTACTACAACTGTGCTACTGGTAGTGCACTTAAATTAAATACAATTTGGACATAAGAGAGTTATAAAAGTATCAGAAAAAAATATCAAAACAGACACACATTAGATTGTATTTAAATGAAAGGATACATACTGCCAGTACCTTTGCATTTTGGCATCTTTGGCTGCTTGTGGCATGCTGTAAAACTCTGCTCTAAAGAAGGTCAACAGAAAGGTCAGAAAAGTGCTTTGCCAAGGAGAAGATAAATGAGCTAATGAAACTGCCCTCCCTTAATCAAGGGACCGGTAATTCCTGTACCCATGGCAGCTAGCAGGGCACAGAGTAACATCACTGCCCTGAGGAAGAGTTAGTGCCCTCTGGGAAGGGTGCTGACACCCAGTGGCTCATAAAACACACAGATGCAGGTTTAATTGACTGTTCAGCACTTGTCAGCATGCCCTCCTGTACTCTGAAGACACCGCTGACCATTTAAAATCCAATTCCTCTTGATCAGCAGGCATCCTCTTTTTATTTGTAATTCTTCATGGCTATTGCAAGCAGAGTGTGTGTGGGCGTGTGCGTGTGTGTGTGTGTGTGTGGGGGGGGGGGGGGGGGGGGATGCCAGAAATGACAGGGGAAAAAAACTTTGGAGTGAATTATTATTAATAGTGATGTTTGGATACAAAACGTTTTAGTAAGGCAAAAAATGAGATCTACTTGTTCATTTCTAATTCTTTTTCACGTCAATCTGTATATTTTCAAATTTAGTGGGAACTGAAAAGCTGCTGGCTGCCATAAAATAAGGAGCATGTAGTTGCTCCTTGCTACAGTTACATGTAGTTAATGGCTACGTGTAGTTACATGTAGCCATTGGAATATATGGCTACATGAAGACCCAACACAGAAAATCCTATCCATAAGGCTATTTAGCTCTTTCTTTCTATAGGTGCTGCTTGCAAATGAGCTCAACCATAGCCAATAAGCTTTACATTTTTAGCTTCATGCTTTCTGGTTTGGAAGAGTTCAATGCAGGTGAACCATTTAAAGTTTATATGCTCGCTTGAGCATGTGGCTATTCTGAAAAAGAGTTAAAAGAGAAATTGAAAGACATTTCTTCTTTAACTCTTCAACTGTCAACTGACATATCAAACATTTTTCTCTTTATCTCATATGAGTGAAATCACTCTTTTCATTCACTCTTAGAACCAGACAACAGGTCTATTCTGAACTTTCTTTGTGTGTGTGTGTGTGTGTGTGAAATTTTTTAAATTATCTCCTGACAATTGGATAGGAACGTAGCCTGACGCCTCGCCGAGCAGCAAATCTGTGGGGACACCTGAGGAGGGACGTGGACAAGAGACGTCCCAACCTTTTATGCACTCTGTGTTTCCTGCCTCGGTCATTGACCCACCAAGTTGTCAAGCTCCGGATCCTCACTGAAGAAGGGCTTGTGTTCTCGTTCTTGCTGGTGGACAAAGTTTTCAATGTCTACATCGAAGCTGGCCGACGTGATGCATTCGGATCCCTGCGTGGCCTGTTCACATTTCTCAAACAGCAGAGCCAGCAGGGGGAACAACGGATGTCTGAAGGAGACGAGCGGGAGAAAAAAGAACTTAGTGCAAACCAAATACAGCAAGACAAAACAAACGATTCGTCAGTTCATTTTCCTCTGACGAAGATTTTCACATTTTATAATAACTTTTTCAGTAAAGAAAGTTGAAAATGTCAAATGTTGATGGTGTTCTTGGATATCAGTTGTTTTCTGCTCAAAGGAAATGCTCTACATATATCCAAACGATATGGGCAATTAGACAGCATGTCTGAGCGATCCTATGTGAGTGACGTTCCTGCGAGAAGCTAAAGGTGGGAATGTAGGAGACACTGTGAAGGTGCTGTCATTCGACCATATCCAATTCATTTCAAGATCTTCTCAAAGATCTCCAGCAGAACCTTGCTTAACATGTTCAGGATTTTCCTTAGGGTATGTCATGCTGCTAAGCGATCCAAACTGCCTGTATATTTTAACACAATAAAAGCAGAACCAGGAGAACCTGATTGCATCTGCTTTGTGTTTCCATTGGACAGAAACACACTGCCTCAGGTTAATGCCACACCAGCCAGAGTTAGGATTGACGCATAAACGCATTTAATAGTATTATGTGATTTAATTGGAATGTATGAGTAACTGTATTTTGTTGCAATTACCTCTAAAAATATTTGTATTTGCAATCTGCAAATGCCATCTGCTATATGGCAGCGCATAATATTTAAGGTTTTTAGGACAGAGTCGTGGCATCATTGTCCAGAAAATGTTCTGCAGCGCTTCGTGAGAGAGATTGTGACTAATAGAGTGACGTATAGGATTGCACGGCAGAAACCTTTACATCAAAATTGATCAACTATAGTTATTTTCTACAAAATTTTGTTGACCAGGGCATATAAAGCTTATGATTTGTGTCAACTCAAAAAGATAAAATGACAAAAATACATCCAGCAGAAGAACTTGAATTTACAGCACCACCTTCCAATGGAGATATTGGTGCCAATAAATGCGAACCTCATTGTTCTTCATTTCCTTGTTAGTCCGTCTAGCTCAGTACTTCTCTGTTTGGCTGTTTCTTTTTCCTGCCGTTAGCTTAAAAGTGATTTCAACAATTAGCCTTAGCATTACATGATTAACTGACTTCCTTCTACTGTCCATCACTAGATCTCATTGGGATTGTATTGTATTTGGAATAAATGGAGTTGATCTGAATATATAATGTGGTGAGCTAAGAGACCTGCTGAAAAAGAACTAACTGTGGATCCAATTATGTAACAATGACCTCTGTTGTAATTTACCCTTTTAACTTAGTGACAGCAGGGTTTTTATTTTTTATTTTATTTTTTTTAAAGGATCCTATTCTGAACATCATTGGTATTGTTTTTTTTATTTTTTTTATTTTAATTTGCATCATTTGTATGAAGACGTGTGTGGAAGTACTAATTGCACAGCTTAGCATATGGCTAGGCAAGGCCACTGCTCAGACTCTAACCCCTGGCTTCCATTTGCAGCCTTTAATAGTCGGCTACATTATACTCTAATCTCCCTGATCCCAATTTAATGCTGCTCCACCAAACAGGCATGGCAGGAATACTAAACAGGGGGACCACGCGCAGAAAGGAAGGCCTCTACCTTCTGCTTGTTAGGGTTTGTGCTCGTTGTGCAGCAGAGAGCGGTACTCAGTTGGGAGCGAAGCTAAAACGAGGCCAAAACTGATAGTAGGATGGTGTGCAACATATAGATACTTTTCTGTTGAAGATTTGCGCCATCAATCCCAGCAATAGGCTAACCAATTCTTTAAGTGTTAGCATGCCAAACAATCTGAATCTAATAAAATGTCTAAAGCATAAACAATTAAACAGGCGTGTCGAGCTGCTGCAAACAGAGGAAATAAAAGAAATGTTGACAACGAATAATTATTAATAATGGGTAGTCGAGGTTAGTCCTAAAAAACGTCAGCACTGCTGAGACTGTAAGTTAGAAAGACCTGACCGCACAGTAGAAAGTACGACGTTGAACGTTGTGGTCAAGTCTTGCAACATAACTATGGGTACAAAGAAGCTATGCTTGACAGACGGCTCAGTCTTTTAATCAGACTTCTGGTTTGATTAAAAGAAATGAAAGTCAGAAAAAGAAAAGTACAGGCGAGAGTTGACTAGCCAATCAGAGTTCTGACGTCAAGGTCTCAGGGTACTTTTGGTGGACGGCTTTAATTCGGGGGGTTTACCCAAACCTTCAACTTCTCTTCACCTCCAGAGAAGCAGCGTTACGGCTATTTCTCTGGACAATATCGTGGCGTCCCGTTGAAGTCTGGAACTCAGTGATAATGTTTTGATGACGAGAACTATATGTGCAGCCTGACAAAACTTGGCAAAGCAAATCCACCTAGCCAACAGTAACATGAGGCAGGCTGTCAGACTGGACAGGAGGCTTCAGGCTCCTTATAGCAGAGATAAAAAAGAAATGTGGCGCACTTGCTGTAGGTGGGTTGTGTAATATGCGTGATGCTCTTAAGGAATATTTACCACAAACGTATTTGAGGAGACAGAAAGAGGTGTGAAAAAGGTAGGCTGTAGTTTTCTTCAGGACATAGTTCGCCTTGGTAGTGAAGACCAAAGTTATTCATACTCCTGATAGATTTATGTTCAAAAACTTTGGTCCAGTCAAAATGTTTGCATCTACAAAGAGATGAGACAAATACCTCCCAAAAGATATTAAATTCCAAATCCAGCAATAACAAAGGAAATATTTATCTTAGTATTTACATTGAAATAAATAAATAAACACAGACACTCACTTCTAAATCAATAAAACCTTTATTGGTTAACAGCAATCTGATCCTTTTAATAACAGATGTCTACATTTTTGCACTGTTTTTGCTAACATTGGCTGTAGGATTCAAGTTGATCTGCTTGGAAACATCAATAATGCTTTCAAGTTGGAAGAAAAATGTTGCAAAAATAAAATGTTTTTAAAGCCTCCATCTGCCAGGGGGTTTGATCATGTTCTGTGGTAACCACTGGGCAAAGTCTCACTACAGCTAAAGGCTTAGGTTGACAAATTTAAAACTACGGTTCATTGCGGTCTCCATCTTAAGCGCAAATACGGGAACTTAGTGTGGAACGAGACCGGAACATTTCCAAGGTTCAAAAATTTAAGTTGTCAGAAAACCAAAAGAAGCTGCAGCAAAACTGATTGGGAACTGTGCACGATTTTACATTTTGAAAACGCCAAAATTAAACAATTCCAGCGCTGTCTGGCGGGAATGAAATAAAATCGCTCACATTTTCATTTCACCCACCCGGGGATGGGGTAAAAACTCCACTGCTCTGTGCTCCCTTATGACCTTTACACAGTCAGGATTAAGACAGATGGGGTGTGAAAATGCAGGTCTTTTTTATGTACATGGGCCTGCATGTGTGCGTGACGGTGTGGTCACATTATGTGTGCTTTTTATTCTCTCTCTTGCACTATCTTCTAAACCCCCTCCACCCCTCAAGCAGCCCCATGTTCACAAGCGAGCACAGCATGTCCTATCTGCAGTGCGACGGTGGGGATATTGCCGGCTGGGGGATCATTACAAGGGCCATAAAAGAGCGATTTACAGATCGCCCAGTGAGTGGAGTCAGCACGGCAGGTCCTCCCACCCTGCAGCACCGCTCCGCGCTGGGTCACCAGCAAAAAGCCCAGAATCAGAGGCCAGTACGGAACGCGGTGGCTTACGCACCAAGCTGAGAACTATTGGATGAGCTTGCAGCATCGGGTTTATGGTCAGTGAGTCAGAGGACGGAAACAGGCGTCCGGTTTATTGCTGAGGTTCAGCTGAGTGGCAAGATGTCCAACGACGCTACAACTGGGAGTTCTCTGGATTATAGGAAACAGCTGGTGGACCTGAATCTGAGTTTCTCGAAGGGGATGCATGAAGTAGTGCGGAAATGTATTCAAACCCCAAAATTGTTCATTTTAATGTGGAAGACCAACACAAAATACATAAATGTGACGTGAAAGGAGAAAGAAATGTACAAACACACGACTAAAAAGAGTGACATAGATTAGTATTTGGTTCCATCAGCTTATCTCATGCTTGGTCCCAAGTAAAGAAAGTTATTTGATTGCAAGTAAACACCAAAACCTCATCTTTCTATCTTATTTAATAAAGGGAATCAACAAAAGTCTGTATTCTAACTGTGGAAAGGTTCGGACAGCATACTGTAGCAGCCATCTAGTCCATGCAAAAGGAAGGTTTCCCTCACGTTCAGCTGAAACAGATTTCTCCAGTTTCTCGTGTCTTCAGCCCGTTTCAGGTCACATCACAGCATCTCACTGAGAAAAGGCTTTGAATCATTCCACAGCTTTCCATTATTTAGTAGTTCTTCCTTGGTGAATTTCCCCTTTTCTTTTGAGTCCTTGTCATTTTGCAGCATCCAGTTCTGCACCAGCTTATTCCTTTTTTTTTTTTTCTTTTTTTTTTCACAGATTTTCTTAGGGTTTCACCATGTACACGAATACATGGTGAATTCTTGCTGTTCTGTACCAAATCTATGTTGTCCAAACATGTCGATTTTAGATTTCTCCAGAAAACTTCCTCCCAGAAGTCCTTATCTACATTCTCTAGGACTGTCTGGCACGCTTTATTATTATCTTTGGTTACATTAACACGACGGGTTTTGACTCTCAATTCCAATTTTCCATAGAGATCAGATATTTTTCATTTGTTTAGTTAGTTTTTGGCTTTGTCGTTCACGCTACTGAATGACCGCAGTCGCACTTTTGTGTGAACGGTTTACAAACCCAAAGAGGCCCACATGTGCAGAAGAAGAACGCAGAAGTCACACAGAAGCGCACTGATTAGCAGTGGTCGCGCAATTAGCCGTCTCAAGGGCCGGTTATAGTCTGGTGTAGTTTCAGCTCTTTGAAAACTTGTGTTTGTATCATGCGGTCTGCTGTGAGGGTGAACTTGCTTTGACGTGTTGTTTTTAATATTAGCCCCTGAGAAACAACTAATGACACTCTCGTCAAATGCGGCTGATGTAAATCTACCGTTTCAGCTGGAGATAAAAGTGCGGGTAGCCAAATCTCTTCACCATATAAATTTATTTTTTTATTACATTTATGGAAAATGTCAAAGTATGTTGCTTGCTTTTATTACTTGAACTGTTCAGTTCTGCTAAAATTGATACTAGGTACTAATAGAAAGCAGGCAGGCTTTCATAGGCTATTTCTTTCATATAACTGCATGCCTGCTGTATGCATTCAGAGAAGAGCTCTGCATGGCTAAACCTTCTGCATCCTGAGAAGACGGGGATCAAACTGGATCCTCCTTTAACGTAGGATTTAATTTAAGGGCTTTTCCGAACACGGTGAAGAATAATAAACCTGTTCATTCGAGTCGCTGCTGCGGACAAGCTTGAATAAAAATCACCGTAGTCATCTTCAGAACAAATTGCATTTGCCAGTGTTTATAAAAATCTAGCAAACCACCAAGAGGGCACAGATGGAGGGCAGCGCTTTAAAAAATATGTGTTTATTTGAACGCGTGCGAGCCGGAGGTCTCTGGGTCTGCGCTCCCCACCGTGTAGCAGTCTAATCAGGCCGTCTGTATGCCTGCATATTAGAAACCAGATTTGCAGGAGTCAAGCTGCGTTTGCTCCCAACGAGGCCCCTGTTTCCCCGGGCTACATGTCTGAAACACACCCCTGTGTTCGAGGAAAGGTGCGGGGTTAGAGTGCACAAAGAAACACACGCACACATTTAAATAACCCTGAGCACTGAATAATTCCTATTTCCATTTGACTACTTTTTTATTTTAGACTTATTCTAATGCACTGTCCTAATCTGATGGGTTTATTTTTAACAATGCAGTTTCTTTAACCTTTTTTTTTTTTTTCTTTAATGGCCCCCTAACCTGTCTGTCAGTTAAGGGTGAAAATAATTGCACACATTTGGAAATTTGTTGGCAACAACTAAAGAAAAAAAGAAAGTTTGTTGTTTTTGTTTTATTTTTCCGGTCTAATGAAAAACCAATTCAGTGCAGGAACAATTAGTTGTTTGTCTAAGTTGGAGGAGGGAGGAAAAGCACCAACTAGTAAAAGAAAAAATATATCTTGAACTTTGTTCTCATCTAAAGTCAACCATTAAAGAAACTCATAAAAATAAGTATCCAACAGAAACAGCCAATAAAACCACTTGAGCTCTGACACAGTTTCCTGCATCCAGGAGCCGCTGAGCACCAACACATGCTGACCTGTGAAATGGAAAGAGGCACGGCCTTTTTTTTTAAAAGCCCGTCAGACGGCCTGAGCAGCTCGCTGTAGGAGGATGCATTCATGCATTTTGGCACAGAGGATAAACAGACTTTATGGTGCGCTGCAGAGTCCCATGAACACACTGCCAGGCCCGAAAACCTTCTGGACGACATCCTTGGATCCATGGAATTAAATGTGTTTACTTGTGTTGGGTAATAGAACTTCAAATTTCTGTGTATTTCTTTGGCTTTTACAAAGAACTAAAAATGTGTATGTGGCAGAATGAAACCCCAAAATCCTAAATCTGTTTTTCCTGCTGATTTAGTACAACATGCTACATTAGACTTCTTACGAGAAAACGACATGAAAAGCACTCTCACGGCGCTGTTTATTGTTGATCTTCATCTGAGGGAGACAAACGGCAAAGTTGTCCTGTTTTTTTTGGGGGGGGGTTTCCGGTAAAGAAAGTTCTTCCAAGTCAAGCTTGTGAAGTCACAAGGACATTTCTGTTTGAAACGGAGCGGACGCTCACGTCTCTTTCAATTAAACGCATATTTCCATCTCCGAGCTGCGGAGAGCGATACATCCGCAACCTGCAAAAAAATAAAAATAAAACCAAGAGCCCTCTCCGCCTATTTAATGAGATGCAGAGAATCCAGAAGGATCTTTACAGTAAATGCCACAACTCATTAGGCTAATCACCCTATCACACAAACACTCAGCTGTTAATAACAAAGCAGCCAGAGAGAGAGGAAACCACACATCTCATCATAAAGCTGGCATTCCAGCAATTAGTGAAAAGAAACATTAAAGCCTGAGACGACTTCCTGAGGAAAAATGATTCTTAGAAAAATGTCAGGGATGTTGTTTTCCTTCATGCGAAAAGCCTTCAGCCTCGATATAGGCACGGTGCTGATGCAGGAAGGCTGACAGATCCAAGCGTCTATAGAAACGACACAGCTATTTGTGCCTCCTTACATCATCCTACCTACTGTGGGAGTGGGAGATTAAGTCCAGTTTACATGTAACTGTAACAGCAAGACGAGGCGCGTTTAGCCATTTGCTCCCTACGTGCGCAGCGTTTATTCTTTACTCTTCATTTCCATGCCAGACGACCGACGTGGGGATCAGATTGTAACAGGTGTGGACGTGTGACAATATAAAATCCTTAACTATGTAACTGCTGCGTATTTTCCTGCCAAAAACGTAGTGATAAGTAACTGAAGCTAGAAAACATATTTAGCCGGTCACGAATAAGACCTCCATGCAGGGTCCGTAGAGGAATTTAGGGTGTAAACTGGATCTGGTGTTCAAAATGAAAGAATAAATCCCATTAAGAGCAGCAGTTTGTGAAACACTCCAACCAGTCTGCCTGCCCGGCACCATCAACCATCTTTTCCACCGGCAAGACGCGCTCTGATCGGTTAATGTGCGGTTCGGTTCTACAGCAAGTAGTGAGCGTTTCCATTATACACTCTGTTCCTCGCTACTGTGGGTGGGATGTGATCGTGCTGCAGCTGTAGTCAACTCTCCACTGATGTTTGCTGCAAGACTAAGTGATGGAGAGCCTCCGAGTTTCTGATGGACTAAAGTGAATCCAGATATTTCATTAAACATTAAATACTAATGTTGTTTGCAGTTTTCAGTGATATCGTAAATTACGAGCCAATCAATGAATGCGGTCAGCTGTAGATCAAATGGCATCGGTGCCATACCCTGCTCGGTCCTGCTAGTACTACCCCTGAAGTAGGTGTGAAAATCGAGTGCTAGTGGAAAAACTAATCTGGCCGGAGCGGAGCAAGACCGTACGGGTCAGAGGTGGTCTAGTGGAAAACGCCTGTAGTTTCATTGAGATCACCTTGTTCAGCATTCGGACGCTTTGACTGAACTTCACGGAGTAATTTTCCCTTAAACTAGATACCTCAATGCATTGAGTTGCTGTCATGCGATTGGCAGATTTCCCATTGGTGATAATTCCTAAGCTCATTTTCATCTCAGTTTCTCCAGAGTTGCTAGTAAACACAGGACTCATCCTGGCCCGTGCCACAGCCACAAGTCCTACGACCATCATCGACATACATTGTTGGAGAGGTCAGTGCCTATTAGCCGCTACAGCTAGTGATGTGCATCTTCAACTGCATTGATTTGTGTCAGTCAGGTTGTTCCGATGCCGGAAGAGCAGGAATCACAAAAGTGTTAGTAGTGCCCTCATGGAGGAATTTGTTGATGTTTTGATACATAAAATATGTCTCCTCCCTCCTTGGATATAAATCTAGAAACTGTTTGGTTTCTGTCAGTTCTGTCAAGCTGCAAGAGAGGACTAAAGAGACGTCTTTTTTTTATATATTGGACAACTAATTAAATTTTTCATACTATTAATTGCCACTGCAGGATACACAGTTTGCTAGCTGCTTTAAGATATATTTTGTCCTATTTGGCGACTGTGTCACACAGACTAGTTTTTGTCGTTTATTTGAGCAAAAGTTTTGCCACAGCAAAGAGAAAACAATGCTGATAAACAGGTGAAGGGCAACTCAAAGCCATATTTATTCTTCTTTTCTCTCGCTCTGTGTCAGCTGTATTCAACATGCACAGCCGTCACCATGGCAGCCGACACCATTTTTGTCTTTAATTAAAACTTTTTTTACTGGGTGGTGAAAGAATATCCCCTCGGACCTCAACGAGCGTCACTGCATTGACAACTGAAAGTAAAACACCGCGTCCCTTTTTCAGATTCTTCGTGTGGTTGTGTTATTTCACAATCACATGGATTGACTCAACGCAATCCGATGACACACACGTGACACACGATCGTCACGTAAAGTCAGATCCGGTAACAGGCCTATCAGTGGTGAGCATCCACCAGCCGAAACGTAAATCGGCGTCGCTGCATGTAGATAAGAGCCAAAGGGTTTGCTTTCTCCGGCAAAGGGGAGATTACTGCCATAATTGTAGTCAGGAATCAGAGCACGGATCGTTTTCTTTCACAGAACCACCTGAGATAAAAATCAGAGCAGCTTTAGGATTAGTCACTCTGCAGCAACAGCTGTGCTTTCTGTGACAAAAGGGCCCGAAGGCAGCAAGAGCTGGCGCGCACTCATTGGCTGTCATCTGACTTCACCTTTTCTTGCGAGCTCTAACACACTGTATCCTGCTGTTTGCTCTCATTTGCACTCTTGGTTTGAATTGTGCCTGACAGGGAACTGTTCCAACACGTCATGTGACAAACGTAGATCCATGTCTTATCTCCACCACAGTCAGGCAGCTGAAGGCTCAGCAATGCTGGTACGTTACTGCAGTTCAGACGATTTCCTGATATTATTATTTTAACGCCAGAGGATTTCTCAGTCTCAGTTCTTATCTCAGTCGTATCGGATCAAAATCACCTGCGTGACGAAAGTGGATTTGTGTTCGGTTGATATTTTCTTTATTGCGGCAATGCTTCTTGGCAAGAAACATAAACCATCAGAAACTGTGTTTATTTCCCTTTAAATGGTGCCACATTTGTAGGGAAAATCTGGTTTCCAAATGCCAAAACTAAACAGCTTATTGTGCTATGGACTTTGGTTTTGAGTTTCAAGCATCAATCAGGCATCAAACCCTTGAGGTTGAAACCTGCTGCAGCAGTCAGTCACTGTCTGCTTCATGTTTAACTGTTATCTGGAGCAATCTGGGTTCCTTTAAACCAAGTGGACACATTATTTAGTTTCTTCAAATTGAAGGCAAAGTGACATATACATGATAAACTGCTGATCTACACACAAATGCATTTTTTCCTACAAATGTGTGTTTTGAGAAAAATAACGTGGCTTTTTAATGGCATGAAATTTAGGACATGAGACTGTGTTATAACAATAAAATAATCAACAAAACACAAATGTGCTCGCTTCAAGTTTATGTCGACATCACCAGTCCAACATTATAGAAACATAGAAAGTGACTCTACTTGTATCACCCCAACAAGAATGCAAAAACCATCAATAATTATCACCAGTTGTCCATTTTGCACAGTCTGCAACAAAATCGAAGACAGTGACCAATATACTCAATTAACATCAATATTTACAGTCGGCACATAATTTTCCTAAACTAATTTTTTTTTTTTTTTATTCTCCTAAAGCTTTTATTAAAAAATTTAAAAACTGTGGCGAACAATCATGTTTGTCTCTGGTTCGGACCACACTTTAGTGGACAAAGCATCTTCTTCACTGTCACGCAGGTTGTAAAAGGGTTTCAAAGTTATCCAGAATCCAAAGTGTTGTAAAGTATGGTGATATTTTTTTTTCATTTTGCTCCTGGGAGTATTTCAAGCTGGGTGATGCTTGGATGCTCTGTAAGGTTTCATCATGAGCCACAGCAGCACAGGTAGCATGAAGAATGATCAACCATTTAATCCCCAGAGGGGTTCTTTGGAAAGAATCATTGTTTTGGACAGCAGGGACAAAAAGTCAACATTACATGAAGGGAAAAAGCAACACATATTAGAATCGGTGAGAAAAGTCTGAAAGGAATTAAGACTTCAATTGAAGTAAGATTGTCCTACCCTTTCAAAAAAAAGAAAACACAAAAAAAACAAGGGTTGTGCCCTAATTAATTATAGTGAAAATATTAAAATCCTAAAGTACGTATAGGGTGGATATGATGTTAGTAAAATAAAAAGTCAGCATATTTTCCTCTTCTTATTGAGTCCTATCAAGTGTTTTCAAGTAATTTCCACAGCCAAGAATAGATCCACAAATCCCAGCGCTCATGGTGTGCACACGCATAATTAACATAAAAATGATCTCTGATGAGGACCATGAAATAATAAGAAACTCCACAAAAAGAACTAATATCTAAAGTATGGCGGAGAAAAGAGAGAGGGAATAAGCAAAAGAAACAAAACAAATACGTAAACATAACACATAAAAATGCTGGAGTATGGCAACACACAACAAAATATGTACAAATTATTCATCGCTAATTTCATTTCCCTTTTTATTAGTTTAATTATTTCGTACATCATTAAAGTGTTTTTATCACTTCATTATCTCTAGGAGGTTTCCCTCTGTTTTTTACTTTTATTATTTTGGTTTCACTCATTCTTCCAACATTTGCTCTCAGCCCAGGTTTATCATGAGCTCTACGGGACCGGATGAAGACGTCGTTACGGTGTTAAAAACAAAAAACAAAATCTTACCTGAGTGGTCTTTGCAGGGTTTTAGCGAGGTTTAGCATGCCATTCCGAGACATGCTAAGCATGCTCTTAATTACTCATAAGAGAACATGAGAGGGCTTTTAGGCATGAACAACTCTCTGTTGGAACTGTGGCAGCTTACTGGGGTTCTAGGAGCAGCATGCTCGTAGCCCATGATGTGGAGTAGAAGCGCTAGAAATGTTTGCTCATATTTAACCAAACAGACACTAATGGTGGAGGCGCGGAAACCTCCCGTATTTTCTGCAGGCCGCGATAATACCACAATGACCTCGAGGGGCAGCGTCCCAGAACTGCATCCTGGTAGAGCGGTACCAGGACTCTTCATCGGATTTTGATGCATTTATCACAGTGAAGAGGTTGGATCATCATCGGAGCGTGTTTTGGCTCAAGACAGTGAAGAAAAATGCACGAGTGCTGAATGTAGCGACTTCACAACTTCCTTCACGCCAAATGAGTTGCAGCAATCAGGACGTTGTCTAGGTGTGCAGGTCACAAAGAGTGCGGCAGGCGTCTCCCTGCTGTGTGAGTACATGAAGATAATGATTGGATCTGGGCTGTGTAAATGGGTCAACATCCTACAAGTGTAACGTTTATCTTTTCTCTCAAATGTGCTCAACAGATCTTAATGCGTGCTAAATTTGAACTGAAACTGACTTGTGTTTTCAGTCAGTAATAATGATTAAGACAGAATAGAAAAATAAAAATATTTAATCGGTATAAAAAAATCCCAAGGATTAAAATATTTAAATGGTATAATTGTTTACATCTGGATATAAATCATGACTTTAACATGGATAACTTCAAAGCTACTTGGGCTTAGCTGTTTATTCACTATTGTTTTATTATTTACCTGCTTGTTTACTTTACCATTTTCCTGCTTTTTCCTCTGCAAACCAGCAGAACAACACGTATCTCAGACGAGTAAAGGAAAAAAAAACAAAACATCCAAAGACCTCCTTTACATCCATGTTGTTCTTGTCGCCATCATAAGGCTTCCTTTGCGATGCGGTTTACTGAACCGGTGGAGAAGGAGAACGGCAGCCAGCAAGAACGAGTACAAGAGGAGCTGACTCCACCGGCACCACCAGGAGCTGCTTCAAACATGGCTGCTCACATCAAAGCCCGCCTCGTCTCCCGGGGGAGCGGCTCAGGACTTCGCGGTGGCTCGCCTCAGGTCGAAGCGTGGAAGCTCTCACCTCCTCAGAAGGCGATGGCGGATACCTGCGGGCTGCACCCAAGGAGCTGAGGCAGATGGCAAACTGCTGGCTGCAAGTTCCAGGACGGCAGGGAGCGCAACAGATCCAGTCAGCTGCTAGTTTGCTGACTCCATCAGGGGGGGTCGGCTGGGCTTTTAGACATTTGAATATTTCACTTCATGAATAGGTAATGCGATCTCGTTATGAAGGTACATCAATATTGTAGTGATAAGCTGAAAGCAGAAGGAGGCGGTTGTGTTTTGAGACTCGCCTAGCAGCCTTTTTTTTTTTTTCTTTTTCCGCCAAAAAAAAAAGGGAACTTTGGGGCTTTTTTGAAGTAAAGGTAAAATAATTTTAACCTCAAATTTCTCTCTTTCTTGCTGTAGCAGATACGATTTGGGTTCGGCCTCTAGTGCTTCAGGTCTGCGGCTTTTTATGTGCGTGCAAGCTTAAACTTCACACTAGTAAGCTTCTGCCGTCTGAATTCATACATGCAAGTTGAAACCTCGAGCTGGGGTAACATCTGAACAATATTTGGTGCTTTTAGGTGTGGCGAAAAGAGATGTCTATCAAGAAATTAACTTTATGTGATATGATTTACAAGATCAGAGGAAGCTCTAACTGTTAATTTATTCAGTGTGTTTCCATCATGTCTCCACCTGTCTGATCTGGTTCAGAATCAAAGGCTTGAATTCACTCCAACCCAGAGATAACTGAGGAAAACGTGAAGCAGCAGGGAAGATGAAAAATCTATCAACAGAAAAACTTATAAGAGCTACAACCAACTGAGAGCGGCTTGGAGCTGCTAACTATCCTAACATACAGTATTTTGCGCAATAATCACGACTCTTGAACATTTGTCACATTTTGTTTCACTGCTGCTGTCTATGAACTCGATTCTGTTCTATTTGGAAGCGGAAGTAGAAAGACTCAACATTTTCTACTTTTTCAAATTCAAAGCTTAAAAGTCTGCTGTGCATTTGTATGCAGCCCCCACAAATCGCCAGTAGTTAGTGTCTATCTGTGAGTGGTGTGATCTCAGTACGAATCCAATATGAAGGCCTTGGCTGGTTATTTGAGAAGGTCAGAGGAAAAAAATCGGTGTTGTGGAGATGAAGGAACACAGCGGACAGGCAAGGGGAATGCTACGGAGAGACCAAGAGGCCGTGGTATCTCTGAAGGAGCTGCAGATGTCCACAGCTCTGTTAAGAGGACACCTAATCACTGTCCTCTCCACAACTAGTCTTTATAGAGCAGAGACAAGAAGATTTGCATCAACAACAAGTTCCGTTTGCAACAAGTCATAGCAAATGTGTAAAAATGTGTGATTTGGGTAAATGAGACAAAAATATTACTTTTTTTGTGCAGGAAAACTAACTGGCGGCAGCATCATGCTGTGGGGAAGAGAGATGGAGCTGAACACAGGTTCCAGAATATGGAGGTGCAGATTCACCTTCTAGCAGGACAATGAGCCGAACCCTCCAACCAGATCAAAGCATAAACCCGTGCTAGAACGGCCCAGTCAAAGTTACAGTCTTCAATCCACCTCACAATCTGTGGCAAGACTTGAAAACTGATGTTGACAGATTCTCCCTGAAGGGTCTGAATACTTAAACAAGGTACTTGTGTATGTGTTTGAACTGCTAAAAGACTCCCACTCCTCTCTCTCTCTCACACACACACATGCGCACGCCCACACACAGACACACACATGGATGCAGGACAACATGAAAGCTTCTGTTTGCGAAGCCACGGAGGCTGGCAGCATGCAGCTCTCTCAGATTTATTTCAACTAGAAACTCGAAAAATTGCAAACTTTCAAGAATGATTGATTATTATTATTATTACTGACTGTCAAAGCTTTATTTCAATAATCGTGCCTTAGAAATAAGTCAGTATGTAGATGTTAATTGGACGTTTCCAAGCAACAAATCTGAAATCAGACCCTAGTAAACAAATAGTTAAAATAGACAAATACGAGAGTTATAATTTTTCTGTTATTCCCTGCAGCTTTCAATTTCCTGGTTATAATTAATGTAGCAAATAAATAAATGCAAAGCTGTCATATGTTATGACGATTATATCTCACATATGTCGCCTCATTCAGATTCCAGTAAAAATAACGTTTTCAAATCAAACATTTGTTTCATGATGGTATTTTATAAGACTGACACCAGAAAAGAGCAACACAACGCCTCCCCCATGTAGACGCATTTGCAGATAATCGTTTTTGCAGAAATGCTGCACATGTTTCGACCACCTATCATCAGGAAACGGCAACTGTTACAGAGTGTGAGCGGTTTACATCCAAAGACATAAAGTGAATCCTCCGGTACTCCAGAAACAACAAACTGCATCCTGCAGAGGAATAGTTTCTATTTTCACAGTAATTCTAGCTTTTTGGACAGTAATGAAAGTTTTTAGACCTACTGTGACTGAAGAAGAGCCTTTGGAAACATTTTGTAATTTAATTAATACCAATCTCCAGATTCTACCAATTCAACATTTGAACAGCTATGTTTAAATCCGTGCGCCATAAAAAGGGTGGCAGATGGCGTAGTAAGACTACCACTGCTGACTAAGGTAAGTTTTGTTACCATCAAGATTAAATGACAAACATGGATTAAACGGATGTGCAGCATGACACAATGGCTGCTAAAAAGATCACAGTTTAATCAAAACCTCATCGTTATGTGTTTTGTAATTCACAGAGAAATATCAGGTACATTTTCACTGCTTATCCATTGGCACACGTTAGATCTTTAAATTAAAATGGTAACAATGGTGAAATCTACTAAAGCTAAAATGTCTTTATTATTTCATTCCTGATATTTTTCCAAAGCCAGAATATTTCATAAGACCTCTGTGATCTGGAGAGTAATCCTTACCTTTGAAAATGACTGTTGGCGTGAAAGAGAAATAAATTAATTTCACAATGTTGATCTCAAATATTTGTAAAAAACCGCAGACAAATTCTGTTTGACCACTGAAAAGTCTCACATCAGATTTGACTTGTTTTTTGTTTTCTTTTTCACCATGCCAGTTTAAAAATGTTTAGCTCCTTTTAGCTTTCGCTGGAAATACTGGTCCAGTCAAATAACCAGAGCTACTTCTCCCAGTGCAGAATACTTTCCTCTTGAAGTTATAAACTCATGAGGGACTGGGCCTCCTTCAGTCTCTGAAAGTACTATTTTGTTTATGGCTCACACCAAGAGGTAATTAAAAGAAACCTTTTTGGTGCGGCTTTAAACGTTTTTACAACAAAGCCTGCTCAAACATGTCCTGTGACATTTACTAACAAGAAGCTCCTCAAACTGTTTAACATCACAGAACATTACAGGAATTTGACGGGTCATACTTTAAGTTAAGAAGGAAAACACAAGGAGAAGTTCTTATGCAACAATGATGAATGGCCTTAGAGTATTTTTCCCCCTCCTACTTACCTGTAAACAGCTCTCTTGTCAGACTCAAGCTGGGCCTGGGGGTCAAGGGTCACACTGACAGAGTTATTTCCTGCTGCAGAGGCTGCTGGGATATGGACCTGTGGGGTCTTGGAGTTCTGCTGAGTTGTGCCCGTCATCTGACAACAAGTGACAAAAAAAAATTAAAAATTAAAAAAGCACATAGTTAAAGATGATTTTAACTTTAAACTCTCACAAAGGGTTAGGGTGGTTATCAGTCAGAGTCAAAGCTAGGAAACAATATTCTGCTACCATTTAGGAAATGACAGAACACAACAGCTTCATCCACCCATCCATCCATCCATCCATCCATCCATCCATCTTCTTCCGCTTATCCGGGGTCGGGTCGCGGGGGTAGCAGCTTCAGAAGGGAGGTCCAGACTTCCCTCTCCCCAGCCACTTCCACCAGCTCCTCCGGAGGAATCCCAAGGCGTTCCCAGGCCAGCTGAGAGACATAGTCCCTCCAGCGTGTCCTGGGTCTTCCCCGGGGTCTCCTCCCAGTGGGACGTGCCCGGAACACCTCACCAGGGAGGCGTCCAGGAGGCATCCTGACCAGATGCCAGAGCCACCTCAACTGGCCCCTCTCAATGTGAAGGAGCAGTGGCTCTACTCTGAGTCCCTCCTGGATGACTGAGCTTCTCACCCTAGCTCTAAGGGAGAGCCCAGCCACCCTACAGAGAAAACCCATTTCAGCCGCTGGTATCCGCGATCTCGTTCTTTCGCTCATGACCCAAAGCTCATGACCATAGATGAGGGTGGGAACGTAGATCGACAGGTAAATCGAGAGCTTCGCTTTTCGGCTCAGCTCTCTCTTCACCACGACGGACTGGTACAGCACCACAGATTGGTGCAAAGGGCAGTGGGAAACTAAAGAGGCCTTTTATGTGTTGAGAGAAATCAATGAGTTTGGATCCAAAAGCAAAAAAAAGTCACTTTAGGAAAATAAAGAGAAAAATAACATTATTGTACAATAGTACTTTAATATACCATAGTACGTTACTGCGCCATCTCACTATGAAAAAGCATTTCCTTCAGTCTGTCTCCTCTTCACTGTCAATTAATCAGATAATTATTTCAGTGATATTCATTCAAATTCAATGTTCTATCATTTGATTTGATTCCATTTTGAAAAAGAAAAGAGACTAATTCAGAATAAAACTGTTTATTTTGTCAAAAGATTCCGATTCATCCTGGGGGACCATGGATAGTCCCATCAAGGTTCCAGTACACTTCAGTCCTTTCAGCTTTATTGTCAGTTTTAATGTTATTTTGAAAACATAATCAAGTTACGTAAAGTTTCTAGAGGAAGGAAGGACAATAAACGTGGTTCGAACTTTTGGTGTGGGAACAAATAATGTAACAAACTGCTTCCTGAGTTTCATGTCACTTTTTTTCTGAGAGCTTGATAAGTCAGCGACCACGTTCTCCAAACCGAGGCCCTGGTCGTCGTTGTTGCATGCCCCGCTTTCCTCTCTCTCAATCAATCACTCCATGGAAATGGGCCTAACGTCTCCCATCCCCCCTGCTTTTTTGAGTCAGACTGAGGTAGCAGGAAGCTTCAAGTCTTAATCCCAACAACAAATGGGAAATAAATTACCTTCTTCACACTTAACTAGTTCTCATTTGCATTTGTGGAGTGCCTGTGCTGCTGCTCTGGACCTCTTCCCCCTGGCACTAATCCTCCGGGCGACACCGGAATGCGGAGAAGGAATAATAGGTGATCAGAAGAAGATGCCAGGCGGTGCGGCCGCCGGACCTTTAGCACGGCGCTTCAGGGTGCGCATTTATTTTATGGTGGTGATTTGTTTTAAAATTAGGCCTTCCTGCATTATCCTGCAGCCTCCATAATTTCCACAGGATTTCTACCTGTCTTTTCAGATATTTCCATTCACTCATGATTGGCATAAAAGTCAAAATATTATTATTATTTTTTTGGGGGGGGACTGATCTCTTTTTTCCTTAATTGGAAGGTGTATACAATGTACAACTTTACCTTTGGGGCACAGATTACTCAAATCCTCACAATATTGGAATTACATAAACATTTGGGTAACTTGTGTGCTTTTTGAAACCGTTAACACGTTTCTATCATGTCTCTGGCTACATATTTGACAGTTTTAATCAGAAATGGCAGAACACACTGAAATGAATGGGCATTCTGCTACGGACCCCGTCATAACATGATGCCCTCTGCTGTTATGACTGTAATTATCATAACAGTCACCAAATTTTTAAGAAAAAAATAATAATAATTAAGATTGAAGTTCTAGAAGCTAAAGATTGTCCTTTGTTGTCTACTTAAGAACCAGTTTCATGTGTGTTTGAAATTGTTGTCCTGTTGGAAGACCCATCTCAGTCCAGTTTTTAAACATCTGGAGGGGTCTGTGAGGGGAAACTGGAGAACCTGTAGGTAGACATATGCTTTTATTATTCTGTTTACAGTATGGAATACCGTCAGCAGTAGCAAACAGACACTAAGGATGTTGTCACACCTGGTAGATCCGATGCTTCTACTAAAAGTCCAGACAGGAATCAATGGACTCACTTCGCCCTGCTCAGAACGAGTTTTTGAAACTTCGACATTCCCCTTAACCTCATGGTCAATAAGAAACAGGCCCAGACCAAAGCAGATTTCAAAGCAACCACAATCCTTAAGATTTTCTACTGACAAACATCCGTGTGTAAATGTCCGCATTAGATTGCTAACGCTTCTTTGAATCTTTTGTTTTAGTTTTTGATCAGTTGTTCCTGTCTTTCAACTTTTAATTAAATTAACAGTGTTTAAGTAAAGATAAAGACGATAAAAGAAATCAATCAAGGAGGCGTTGTTATATTTTTTATCTAGTTCATGCAAACCACTTAGCAGGTGTCTGGCTATATGCTTTTCTGAGAAATGGTTCTGTTGAGAGGTTATGAGTAGTTACTGACCTCAGCTTGGTTACATAGAAAGAATTTTTGAATGTTCCCTTAACCCCACGGTTAATTAGAATGATCCAAACAAATATCGGTCATTTCAAACAATTTCAGTTTTATTTCAATCTAATGTAGACATAATGTCTTATTGCAATGTAACTGTAATCATTACTTTCTCATGTCAAACTCATTCTGCGTAATGAAACGTGTTTTTCAGAAGTAAAACTGCATGACCCGGAATATGATACGCTGATTAAAGATTATTTCATTTGTACTCCTGTGGAGTTTTTATATTATTATTGAATTGAAAATAGAAAAACTGGGAATCTTAGTTTTCTCAAAGCGACTGCTAAACTATAATCTAATGGGAATTATGAAGTGGGATTTCAGAAAACTTTTATTGTTGTGTAACCTAACTCTTGTTAATCCCTCTCTAACTTCTCACTCTCATTGATATTTTTAAGAAGATTTTTTTCAGATTTTGCAAATACATTTTGGAATGTAGCATGAAATGATCTACAATCGGACAGTTCCCCCTTTCCTTTGGGGACGGGCTGCTGTTAAAGATGTCGCTCTCACCTGTTGACTTTCCTGGTATGTTGGAGGAGGAACGCTCTGGGTGGCCATCATTGTCAATGCAGGCGGTGGGGAATCATGTTGCATCATGGGACAGCTTCACATCGAGACTGGAAGACACACACAAGGAAAGAAATATCGCCTAACATAAATCGGGTTTGAAAGGTGCTTTTAAAATCTATTATACCGACAGCCACCAGGTGCTGCTGTGACTGAATAATCAAAAATGAAACACAAACACACACACACATCATCTCAGTCTTCTTCTCCTGATCTCGACAGACTAGCTCATTTCTTTCTCTTTTCTCCTGGGTCTGGCTCTGCATGGTGCTGCACAGAACTAGCAGACAAGTCAGAATGATGTATTAATGCGGAGTGATCAAACAACGCAACCAAGCAGAAAGGAAACAAATGAGAACATCCTCAGTCACCAAGCCCGTTCCACAAATATTCAGCAAATACTGAGCAGAGGCAGCGGGCCTCTAATGGCGCCACAGACAAACCCAAGTATTTGTCTCCCAATTACAGAGAAGCGGGCCTGTTTACTAATTAGAGCTGGCTCTAACGCCACGCTCCACGATGGAGCCACAGTAGGACAGTCGTCTCTGTTAGTTGGCTGCCGGTGTTGTTGTTGCACTTTAACCAAGCAAGTCATGAAGGCTAATTAGGGCTCTTCGGGACCCCACAGGGTCGAGGACAGTACCCTGTGGAACTCTGCTGTAACCACTGGCCCCACCCCCACTGATGGAGCTAATTGGCTCGGGGGGAACATTACACACACCAATAGACCCCCTGCCCGCCCCCACAACAGCACAAACACACACAGCAGGTCATCCAGCCTGGAGCTCCGCATAACCTGTGCGTTCGCACCGCTTGAAAACCCACCTGAATATGTAACCTTATGTCATTTTTTTTTTTCAATTTTAACAGAAGCTCTTAAAATTATTTCTAAAATGGCCACATATAAAGCCATGTGTGTCTGTGGACTAGCGGACTAGCGGACTTGGGTCGACTGGTATTGACCTGGAAGAATCGTTTCTTTGCACGTTAGTCAAACGGAACCGGAACATCTGAGCACAGTCCCAGTTCTGGTTCCTTCAGAGCTGCGAAAGAATGCCAAGAATCTGAACATAAATGAAAGATGAAGATGTTGGGACTTGATAAATGAAAGCTAATCTTTAATTCCTCTTCCATAAATATGTCATTCAGACGTAAAGAAGTGTCTTTATATACATGCAAGAAGCCCTAAAACTGGGTCCTTGTCTGTCTGGATGTTTTATCCGTCTGAATAGAAGAACTTGGTCGACTACAGCCTGACTAAAATTAATATTTATAACTAATTATAACAAAATGACATTCAGTAAAGAGGACATGCCTAAAATTATTTTCGTTATGTTTACCAGGAAAAACATTGATGTTTTCTGTCCTCATTTTCGACTGAAAATATTATGATGTACAAAAAACCCACGTTGCTTAAAAAGATCATGCATGACACAGAGATGAAGTCAGTTGGCATTGTGATAAAACAGAATATAGATTGTTAAACAGAAAGAGATTAAGAGATTCACACCACTCTGTTCCATAGTTCTCTGTTTAATCTGTATGTTATGTCCAAACAACAACTAGACATAAATATGTCTTAAAAGTCTTTTAGACCCTTTTTGCATTTGCTCTGTGCCATAATCTCTTCTTCATTCTCTGAATCTGCACAACAGTCCAGCATGACTAAGAGAGTCGGGTCTTGGCACTGCCTCTGCCTGGAGAACAATAGAACTGAGATGCTTCTTTGTCTGATTGGCATCCAAACCAAGTGTCGCTGCCAACATCCTGATAATAAATGGTGGTTTGGTTTCTAATTTAAGGTTTTAGCTGAAAAATCAGCATTTTTAACATGCCTCGCCGTTGCCGCGTGCGGACTGAGCGTCGCCTTCGCACTTGTTTGTGTGCCACGCGCGTTGCCTCCGCGAGTCATTCCGTGTTCTGATTGCGTCTTCTGGTTTCTGTTCCCATTCCAGCTGGTATCAGCTGAAAGACATCTTCTCTGTTATCAGCCCTCATTTTAATTGCAAATGCAGGGAGCGTGTTAGTGATTAAATGGAAAATTGCACATTAATTGATGAGACTGAAGATAAAGCCAGTCCAATTACCACATGGTATTTTGGGCCTCTCAAGTTTTCGCTGTTCCTCGAAGGAACAAGCCGCCAAATGCCAAGTTTGAGCAGGCAATTGGGCATCCATAAATATGCACAAAGAGGCACAAAATGTGTGCACAAACACATGCCGCACGCTGGCTGCCCAGGCGTGAAAACACATACAAGAAAGACAAGAAGGAGGGAGGGAAAAAAAAAAGAGACTAATTTTAACACACATGTCCTCCTCAGTGTGAAAGTACAAACCTCTCTTTGAACTCACCAAAGGTGTTCAGTTACACAATAGGCTGTCGAATTCATTGTGAGGACAAATGACATGTTTGTTTCTCAACAAAGGCCTTGGAATTATGACACAGTTCATAATGCATATCAACGGGAGAGCGCCTGTAGTCGCAATCAAAATTCAAAAGCAAGCATAAAGTGGAAAATGAGAGAGAAGTAGGCATAAAATTATTCCAACCAACATCAAAGGCTTTCCCGAGTTTAGATGGGAGGCAATTTCCCTTTCAGTGGATTCTGTGCAGTAAGAAACACTTCTGTTCACAATTCAATTTTCTAACAATCTCAGGCATACAATGTCCTCCTTCTGCATCGAACAGAAGGTTAGGTAGCCTCCCTCTCACCCTCTTTTACCTGCAGCACTGAGACGAAAAATCATATCAGATCGCATGTAATTTGATTACTGACCGCCACTACTAAAGCCTAAATATGTCTGAAGTCATTTTTCTTGTCAGCTTGAAGGGAAATTTGTCACACATGGCTGAAATTCAAATAAATGAGCTGCTGGGGTTGCTTCCTGCTTCCAAATGAACTAAACTCCAGCGAGTGTTTTATAGTTATAAACACATCAACACCCAGCACTGAAACATAAACTTAAATATGTTTTAGCCGAGTCCGAGCTGGACAAAAAAAATAAAAAAAGAGCAGCATCAACCAGTGTTTAACTTGAGACTACACCATTACTATTCGAGATCGTATTCTGGGTAGCTTTATAGTTTTTAATATCAATCCATACAGAGGGAATATTTCATTGCATTTGAAAGTTTTCTCTTAATTTTATGCACACAAATAAAAATCTTTTCCTCAAAATGATGCTACTGCTAACAATATAAGAATATAAGAATGAACAAAGGTAGTTTATGAAAGCTCCTTTAGGTTTGGGTTTATATTTTTCTTGGTGACTTTATGTAATTTTCATTCAAAGTTTAGATTGCTTTAAAACCAGGAATTAGTCTACACCTGGAATAAATATACAGGTTTAAACCATTGCTAAACAAAAAGATGTATCCTGGATTGTAAACTAATTAGGTTTATTATAGCTTCTAGGAAGAAAGAAGCATTTAGCTTTGTAAACATCAGTACAAAGCAGTGAAATAAAATACCAAGTTAGCTTATGATGGACGTAAAGTTGTGTGACTTTTACTGAACCTCCCTTGGAAAAAAACAAAGTTTGGCAAAGATTCCACAAAAAACAAAGCAACATTTCCTTTTTGTATCCAGAACCTTTTTCTCAAGAACTTTTAAAACTCATCTCATCCCTGCTTGACTGTGTTTCCACAGAGATCCGAGGATGCTCTTAGATTAGGAAAGTCAAGTCCCCATGTCGCTCTTAGCGTGTCCTTGGAGCGTCACTCTTTTGGAACGGAGTTTAAAAGTAAGAAATCCATAGCTTGTAGATTTGTTCTAGTACTGGAACAGTCCCTTTTGTCTGCAAACTCTCAAAAACCTGAGCTTTCATTTGCCTTTGTCACAGGGGAGATCCAAACACAACATAGTCTGACTTGCAGAATGATATTTTACACAAATTAAATGTTATCCCTTTATTATTTCACCACAATTACACTCGTATTTAAGCACCATGGTCTCTTTAGTGGATATAACCAATCTTCATTTGTTATGACGTGACAGTGGAAAAAAGATTGATTATATTTAAAAATACATTAAATAAAAACAGCCACAAATGTCTTTCTTAGCTTTGTAATTATTATTGCAGCAGTTAAAATATTAAATTAAGGATGTAGCAATACCTATTCAAGTTTTAATTAAGGGTTTTTCAAACTAGTGCAAGAGGGCAGAACTGGTCAATGAACGTAGATAACCTTTAATCAAAATTCACCCCAATGCTTTCAGAACAAACCTGCAACTGCATTGTGCTGGATGCAATGGAAGCTATTTATATATATATTTTAAATAGTCCCAAACAGGATTTTATAAACATAACAGCATGGGTTCAGAGCCCTGAGGAAGAGTTAGTTTTTGCCCCCTTCCTAATGTCCTATTCTTCAACTTCAACAATTAGTCAAAGAACACACAAGTAAACACAAAATGCAAATTTTAAGTCAAGGTTTTTATTATTAAGGGGAGAGAAAAAAAATTGTGTAAAAAAGTGATTGCTCCCCAAACCTAATAACTGGTTGGGCCAGCCTTAGCAGTAACAACTGCAGTCAAGCATTTTTGCAGAATCGTTGTAACTGAGTCACACTGGATGGATTTTGAGCATGAACTGCATTTTCAAGGTCATGCCACAGCATCTCAATAGGATCCAGGTCAGAACTTTGTCAAGGACACCCCAAAGTTCATTTTACTTTTCTTCAGTTATTCAGTGGTAGACTTGCGGGTGCGTTCTGGATCGTTGTCCTGCAGCAGAAACCAAGTTGGTTTCAGCTTGAGGTCACACACAAATGGCCGAACATTCTCCTTCAATCCAATCCCCTTTTCACACAGCATCATACAGGTTTGGATTTTTTTTTTTTCCTCCCTTAATAATAAACACCTTCATTTGTCAAGGCTAATATTTAAACCAGTCAGATATTATGAAACACTACGTGTAATAAAATTCCCATTACGGACCCCGTCCTCATTCATGGATGCAAATTTAAATAGATTTTAAAAATACTATGCAAGTATTTAACTGGGCAACATTTTTGGCAGCCAGTCTAAAAATCCCAGCTACATATGTGAGAACGGTCTCCGATCAAAACCTCATTTGATCTATCCCGTTTGAATATTGTTGTCAGGAAGTTGACCTGCAAAAGCAATGAATAACATTTGAAAGTAGGCATGTCACCTTGGTCAGACATTATGCATCTTGAGGGTTGCTGAATAAATAAATCAGGTGTTTTTGAATATGAGTGGGATCTAATCATTGCCTTATTGTCAGGCCTGATTTACAATGCAAACACCAGGAGGCAAAGCCTTGATGGTGTTGAGCAAAGCCACAGAGGGAAGGATGGAATGGTAATGAGATCTGGACCTGCGAGGGAGGAGTCTGTGTACATAATTGTGCCTGTACTCAACAGAGGAAAAAAATCGAAAAACACACAGATCAGGGCGGGCGGCCTCCGCATGCAGGAATGGACACACATGCAAACGCAGGGATTCATAATGATGTGCACATTGCGTGAAGAGATCTTAAAGCTTCAACCGGTGTCATCCTTGGGGCAATAAATCTTTCACAACCTCAGCCTGAAGTACAAGTACAAGTACAGATGCGCACACACATTAAAGTAGAAGCACATACATAGCCGGAGGCAAGGAGAGTCTAACTCGTGGTTTTAGGGCTACAAATATCCCCCAGGCGAAAGCAAGCTGCATGGACGCTGCAGTCAGAATCCAGTCCACACTCCCAGGCCACCTCATTAACCCCAGCCACCCTTCTTCCCTCCGTCCAGCCAGGCTTTGCTCCATTCTCGCCAATGCTTCCAATTCCTGCTAACATAATTTATTCATCATCCACTCTTGAGTTGATTGGACTCAGTCTTGTCCACAATAAAAGATAAGGCATGAATCTGAAGGTGAGCTTCAGCATGGCTGCAGACAACACTGGTCATAACGAACGCGGTCAGGCACAGCGTGGCTGGTGTTGACCACAGTTTGAAAGCTTTGGGCCTCTTGGGTCAAAACGATATACACCTCGCTTTTTATCTTGGCATTTGTACGTTGCTCCATCTTGCCTCACCGCAAACATACCGGTGAAGGTTAAGGTTGAGGCGCTCTGTTCTGAATGAAATATTCAAAGGAGAGACCTCTGCACCGTGTTTTCGGTAGCAAAGAGGAAGAGCTCATGTGTAGGCAGCCATTAAAGATGTCTACCAAGAACAGCTAAGTTATAGTTTGAATTTGTTACAGTGTGACAAGATTGCTTATTCGCTCACATAGCCGTTTCAGTTTCAAGTAGATCAGAAGAAGACGGTGTATATTTAACAAAACCTCGGAGCTTCATCTCAAGGAAACTGAACACTTTTCTTCAAGGGTGGCGCCGAGCTATCATCCGTTCTTCTCAATTACTTCCCTTCAAAAGATCCCTTTCACTCGTCCTTATCAATTCACAATGACATTTTATCCTTGAATTTCTATAACCTTTCGAGTTTATTGTTTCATCTTGAACTTCTTAATGAGCGCCCTTCAAGTATTCAAATAGGCCCCACAGCCTTAATGAAGACACAAGGATTTCCCTCGGGTGCGGCAGTTTGCGAGGCTCTCTTCTTGACTGCTGACAAAGGCAGAGCGGCGCTCCGATCTGACTGCAATTCTTGTTTTCTTTGTATTTATGCAAATGACTGTTTGGATGTTGCACATTCCAAGTTTGATTGTGTTGCCTCGGGTTTTCAAAAAGAACACTAAACAATATGGATCGTGTAAAAACAACACTACGGTTAGAACGGCTGGAGAATACCTGTGGGATAGGTGGTCTGCTTGCAAACGACATTGCTACCGCATCTGAACGAACTTAATCATTTCTCTCTTAAGCAGTTTTCTGAGAAGTTAAACTTTAAAAGAATCTTTAGCCTGAGGGTCATTTCTAATCACTCACAGGAGTTAATTATATTGTTGCCCTTATTTATGTTAAAGAGAATTACATACAGAACAAATGTATATGCTAATCATTTCTGAATTTTTCTTGACCAGTTAGCACCAATGAACGCTCCAAAACAAATATAAGTTTCCAAACCCCTGTTAAAATGCAAGAGTTTTGTCGGACAAAAAAAATGAGGCAATGGTATATTATTTCAAAACTTTTTCGACACCTGATGTGACAAAAATTCTGTGCTGTTTTTGCAATAAAAAGAAACAACTTTATGCTCACACGTAAAGGTTCACCGTGCATCCTGTAAGCCACGCACACGGTTGAGATATGATAGTTGAGCCTACCGATTGCGTCCATTTCCTGTGACGAATTCCTACATTTGCTACAATCCGAACTGTTACTAGCAAGTTTGATGAGCTACTTGGGCACGTTGCCCTGTTTGTCACATACAAAACCATTCGGTTTTAACACTTGTTTCCTACCGAGCCATTTCCACAGAGTGTGCATACACGGTTGTAAAAATGTATCTTTGCGAGGACATTCGGTTTGAGTACATTTATCTCTTTGGAGTGAAGTTCGCTGGAGTATTTGGGGATATTAATACAGATTATAGTGATCAAGATAATAACACCCACAGAGTGATGGGAACATCATGATAGTAGAAATCTAAGGTCACAATGAAGGCAAAATCTGAATTTTCTATAGAGCAATACTTGTTCTTACAAGTACAAATTCACAAGTGATGAACTCAAGGTGTCTTTAAGGATCCTCTGAGGTCGTGAAATCCTGCAACAGCAGCTTTAACATCCTGATGTTAAAGTGTGGCATTGAGCCGAGTGTTTGAATTCTGTGGTTGACACACAAACACAGGCAGGAGGAGGATTTCTCCTTCTAGGCTGATATCCATCAGAACACCGAGGGCATTAAAAAAAAGCACACGTCCAAACGGGAACGAAATGAGGAGCTTGAGGAGGGAAACATAATTCACACGAGTTCCCCCGCTGAATCCTTTCCAGTTCCTCTGCTCTGCCTCCCTTTCCGTCACTTCTCCCACCACCACTGCCTCTTCGCTCCTCGCTTTCTCTGCCGGTTTATTTGTTGGCACACACGTCGCGCCGCTTATCTGAAGCTTCATCAGCGAAGTTTCTTTTTTTTTTTTTTTGTAAATGAACACTTTCTTATCAGAAAAAGAGAGTGCCACCCATGTCACTCTGGAACCGCTTTGGTTGCTGCTGGAGTGTCGTGACTGAGAAGTAAATGAAAGCAGGAAGGCTTGCTAGCATAATTCCTCAAGCATTTAACACAAGAAACTGGTGCTAGCCTCATATTAAAAAGCTGGTGACTCTAAACAGGGAAGCATTTAAAGTAGATTTAAGACTGAGTGGATATTTTTTCCTATTAGAAATCTCAAATGTCAGTGTGAGCAAACGTATTGAGTCGATGTGAACAATTTGGACATGTGCTCAGAGGAAGAATTATATTTAAAACAGAAAGGTAACATAAAGAAGTCATTCTTATATTATGAAAGCAGAATTGTAGAAAATGTTTTTTTTACATCTCCGGTAAACAAGATACAGAAAAATTTTCATGGTTCCGCTCCTTCTGAGTCATAATTTCTGAAACAAAATTTAAATTAGTCCAGGAGAAGTGGGACCTGACAGACTGTAAGCAAGTGAGCCAGAGTGTAAAATGAATAAAGCTCAGTTTTTCATATTTCAAAAGCAGACAAACCATTAGAACACAATGTTCTGAAATAAGGGATTTTGGAGTCACGCCTCTGAAAAGCAGAAATGAACTACTGCATATAGACATAGCATATGGAACAGCAGACTGAACATAAAAAGATTGTTTTTAATCTACTCACCAACCAAAACACAGGGAGGCAACAACCCATCATTGATAAATAAAAAAAAAAATGATAAAGAGAACTCTGTGCCACAAGAACTACAGATAGTTCCAGGACAGTCAGGAGCCAGACTGTTAAGCAGCTAATCTTTCTCAGTGCCTGAGCCAAATGAATGGCAGACTGGATATCAGGAAAGTATTTTGACTTCCCTTCCAGTGACAGGTCACTGACAGTGGTCCGTCCCCGCCCCTTTCTGTTGCTGCAGCGGTCCTTCTCCTTTAAAGATCAAAATGCCAAGCTGTTGTGGGAAAACTAACTGCAAACAAACTCACATAGAACATTTCTTTTTCAAAGTGAGACTTTTTGTCTTCACTGCTTAATTGCTCTCTGATTTACTTGTGGCACGGTAATTAGGAAAGACAGGTATGCTAACCTGCTAGCCTGACTCAGACCTACAGCTCAGGCATGGGCTAGAAATTTCAACTTTTACTCAATATGAATGTTGGCGTCCAGAGATGGTCCTGTTGCACAATCCCCCTCTGCCCTGCAAGAGGCTCTAAATTGCACACTTCCTCACAATGAGATCAGCAGAAGGGAATATTTGAGGAGAGTGGAAGGCGGATTAATGAGAGGGGGATTAGCAGGTGGGGGAGTCTGTCTCTGTGCATTTGTGTGTCTGTATGCTTGTGCCTGTCTGTGTCTTTAATATTGGCCACTTGGGTCTCTGCGGCTTTCGGGCTGGGGGGCAAAGGGGTGGGGAGGGGATTGTGAGTTTGTCTTGGCAAAACGCGTCTGCCTAAGAGAGCAGTCACAGAGCAGACAGAAGCAGACGATGACTGAGCTGGCACTGAGGAACTCCACAAGGCTGGTCACAGTCTGCATGGTCTCAACATGTGAAGATGGTGGGAACAAGCTTCACTTAGCAAGTGGTACATGGGGACATTTCTCCACATGTGCATCGACACATCTGATGTGATTTGATGTCCTTGTGGCTTGCATTTGTTTGGGTAACATCAAGAAAACTTAACCAAAGGAACAGTGAGGACAACAGCACAGTCCACAGGAAACATCGAGTTTGTGCCATTACAGTACAGTTTAATGAGGATCATTATATGACGTCATTATTGTGATTTTCTACTGAACGGGTCACTTTTCCACCTCGGTCTGGTGACCTTGATGATTTACTCAAATAACTCAAGTGGTTTGATAAGTGAGGCTTTCTGGGTTTATATCCGTCAAGCTTTGGCTCCAACCAGACTAAACCATGAATGTCTTTTTGAGGATCAATGATTTGTTTCACTAAAGTGATTGGACTTTGTTTGTATTGATTTAAACATTTCTGCTGATGAGATAACGTGAAGGGATTTTCTGGATAACTATGCTGTATATAATTGTTGTACACCTTTTTAATCAGTTAAATGTGATTGGTCAGACACTTCCTATTTAAGATGGCATTCAACCATTGTGTTGTGTTTCCCTGATAAAAGTTTGGCACTGACATGTTACGTATTAAACGTTTACAAGCTTAACACTGTTTCAAATCAGAATATAAAGAATTGTTTTGAAATTTTGATGCCTTCTTTGTGTGGTTTTAGCTGCACAGAGATGCTTTGAACACAACAGAGAGGATATTCCAGAGAGGTCCAGTCAAAGCCCAGACCTCAATTGAAGAATTTCGCAAGGAAAAATGGAGTAAAATTCAGCATCCAGATGTGGAAGCCTAACTGAGTTCTGTCCACACAAGGTGCATCTACTTAATACCGACTTGAAGAAGGTCAATGTCTATGCAGTCACATTTTATTTTACATATTTTTGCTTTTTTTTTTTTTTTTTTACTGTCTTAATAACGATTGATTTGTAAAAGCAATTAAAAGGTTAAAACATTGAAGGAGATGGAACTATAACCCTATGGTCCACTCAGGAAAATACATCTTCAAGTCTACAGCACACATGAATCTCAACAAACCAAAATGTGCAGTAGAAATGCAGTGATTTATTTCAGTCAAAGATGATTCCATATTCACTTTCTGCCCTGATTGTAAGGCAATCAGCCGGTGGCAGCTTCCCACCCAGAGCCTGGAGTCAGACCAACAGAGGGAGGAAAAATATAGCTGATAATTATAATTCTCTGTGATTGTTTAGAGGCAAAATCAAAACCGAACAATGAATTTGATTTACTGCACAGCCCTAACCTGTGCAATTTTTAGGTTTGAGTCACAAATATTAAAATATTTCCCAGGATGGATTAACAAAACTAAACCACCTTCGGTTATTAAAAGGCCAAAGTATTTTTCAACAAGGTGAAGTTAGTCTTGCGAAGCTCTGCCCAGGTAGTGTCAGCATGACCTTGTGTGATGAAAAAAGTGTAACCTGTCATTGTGACACCTGAGTATAAAGATAAGTGCTTCAAGTTAAACACCCTTTATTCTGTTTGTGAAAAGGATTAAAAAAAGGACAACTCAGGTTTTACAGATGTCTGATCATGAAAAAGATGGTGTCCAGAAGCTTGCTGGACTTGCGCACACGTCCACACACACACACGTCCACACACCGGCAAGTCAGCTAGCTCTCACCTAGAGGAAAAAGATTGGTGTTGTTGACTCTTCTATGCTTAAAGAATGTGACGTACATCTTTAGTTCACCACTAATGTAGCCCACTTAAAATTCCAACATCTTAGTTAAACAGCAAACAGACTGGGATTAGACAGCACTGTTCTCATCTTAGCCAACGACTTAAAGCAATTTTACACTCCAAATCAACATTTCAGGACCAAACATGACAAAGAGCACTAGAAATAAAAAAAAAAGTATATATATTTCCACCAATCTCTTAACAAGGACTAACCCTAACCCACGAATACAGATGGATGGATGGACTTCAATTTTTTCTGTGTGGTTCCTAATGTGATTCTTTGGTAACAAAAAAGAGAAAATAATTCTAGTTAAGGCTCTGCTTGTTTTTGTTTTGTCCTCAGATTTTGCACTGATGTTATGTTTTCACCTCCTATTTCTCCTATCCTCACATGGAGGAACAGCAACGTCACGGTTGTTGCAACAGAACCTATTTTCAATCAGTCAGGATTCAACTGTCTAATTTGCTACAAAGATGTTTCTGTGAACAACTTTCAAATGTGCATAAAAATTGATATTTAGAATAATTATTCAAGTATTTGATTATATTAAGATCCTGTAGCATACAGCATGGAACGTATTTAAGTTGAATATTAAAGAGGGGTTTAACAGTGGAAATCACCAATATTTTAAGTATTATGTGGCTTTATTTAATATTTTCCACCTCTGCCAAACTTCTTAAAATGTCAGCCAGTCAGACGGAGCCAGGAGAAAGTTATAAAAACATTACAGTCCACTGTATTTCAAAAAGTAAAGACAAACCACCCATTACAACTCGCAACTCAGTTTTGTAAAGTTGTTTTGTCCAAAGAATGATCTTCAACTGCAATTCAAAACAATGCGATACATCCACAGAAGACACCGAAAACCTTTTCCAATAGATCCAGAACGAGTTTTCCATTTAAGACGGGAGGGGAAAAAAGAGAATGAAGTGAGGCAGGAGTCACCTGAAATGTGAGGAGCAAATAATGAGGCCAACAGCAGCGTGTGTTTGCTGCTCTTGGCTGGATGGACTCTGTTTGTCTTAGTGTCGGGGGGGGGGGCAAAGAGAGCCGGCAGCTGAGTGGAAACGCCAAACAAACCCATATTAAATTTCTTCTGAAATGTCATGGGGGAGAGACGTGGAGTACGCCTGGCGGGGGGAAGAACAGACAGAGAGGTGGACGGCGGAGGCACACACACTGCAGAGGGTGAGAGGAAAGAAGGCACTCTGTGATAAGGGGTATGTGGACAGCTTCGAATAAAAGAGACATTAAGGTGAGAGCGATTCTGCGGCCTAAAAAGGAAGCCATGGGGGCAGGGGGTGTCTGGTGGGAAGAGGAGAGGGGAAGGTCATGGTGGATAAAGAAAGAGAAGCTGGGAGACAGGAAGAGAAACAAAAGAGTAGTGAAAAGAGGAGGACATGCAGAACAAGCGAGAGGTCCACAGAACGAGCAAAATATATCCCTGAAGTAATCCGGCTTTGTTTGGGAGGGCAAGCACATTGTTCTAGTCCTGTTCGTATAGAGATGATACTCCTGTTCTATAGATCGGAATAACAAACAGGGCTAAACATACACCAGATATATTGACCTGGGAGTTAATATCACTGCCACCTAAAATAAAATAGAGAGCAACTCAAGCATCAAGTATCAATATGCTACAAATAACTGTGAGGTAAATATATAAAGCAAAGATGAGAAATAAAGACACTGACATCTGTCAGTCTGGAAAGGCTTACAAAAGCCTGAAAGCCAGTCTGGGAGTCTTTATTTACATATGGAGAGAACCTGAAGCAGTGGTGAGTAACCGAAATGACTCCCGGAGTGCAACAATAACTCAACCAGGGGGTTCCCGTACCAGCCTGGAACTATGGAGGAAAAAGGAATCCTCACCTCAAGCTAATGACTGCCTGTGACACTTTCTACTGTGATTTCAAACACAGAAGAAGGTCCCAAGCATGAACGGCCTATCTAGAGTCATGCAAAAGGACCTCAACTGGATTTACAGGTGCGTTCACCCCAGCCCTGTTTACTCATCTTTAGTTGAACTCTAGTTTGTTTACATAGAAAGTCTGGTTAGGTTGAGGTTAGCTTGCTATGTTAGCTTGGGGTTAGCTTGGGGAGGTGCGAATGCAAACTCTGGTGGAAGAGTTATTACTATCGCAAAGCACTATTGATGTATGCTGTCTATAGCATGTACCTGTGCTATAATGCATGCTATAGACATGCAGGTTCAATTTAAGACACTTAAACCAAACCTTATTTCATGCAGAGCATTGAGCAACACTCATCCTATATAAGCTATCGAGACACTTCCACAATCAAACTCAAAATAACTTCATATTTTTAAAAACACGTCTATATATAGATAGATATATATATATATATATATATATATATATATATATATATATATATATATATATATATATATATATATATATATATATATATATTTATATATGTGTGTGTGTGTGTGTTTATTTATTTATTTTTTTTTTCTACTTGCATAACATTCACATGAGCCCAGCTAATAAATGGGCAGCCACGACATGTCCCCAAAGTCTAGCATTAAATCTCCACTTAGTTTTGGGTATCAAAGTCATGACCTCTGGTCTCTTACACAACAAGTCAATAAAAAGCGTTGTACATTCTGTGTGGGTGGCGACCACAAATCATAAATATCACCAGAGCCACAAGCTAAGTTGTGCCAGAAGTAATTTGAGTACCTGTTGCTGTATGTAAATAAATCGATTTATTTTTTTTAAACCGTATGACTGCGTGTTTAGTCTTTATTGAGCATGATGTTCAATGTCTCCTTGATTTTACTTTGCTCTAATATATATGCATAAATGTACATACTTAAAAGTTGTTGAAAGAAACTTGAAATCCTGTTTGAAGATTTTGGCCAGAACACAGTCCTGAGTCGCCAACAGGTCGTGTCTTTTTTTTTTTCGGATGACATGAGAGGGAGACAAATCTCCACTGAGTTATAAAGAAAACAGAACACAAGCGTCCTGCGAAACGGCCACAGAGAGAAGTGCTGTTTGCCTTTTGTGTAAATGCCAGTGCAACTCTCTTCAGCTTTCTCTAAGAGCACAAGCTGCAGGTGCACCGACAACAATTCCTCTGAGGAGAATGTTTGACGAGCCAGAGCTGGAGTCTGTGGGCGAAGCCAAGGTCTGCTTTGAGGTACGAAAGCCTCCAGTTATCCTTCTTTGCTCCCCTCTCGCCTCTCTTTCTTTCCTTCTTGGCTGAAAGGACATCTGGAGCGCATTAAAGCAGTAAGGACATTGGATCTCCCCAGAGCGCTTGGCTGGATGGGTGGCCCACTGTAGCCCCCTTTCAGCAGCAGGACCCGACCCTTCCTGATTGATAGTGGGAGCGCCACACACACTTAAAAATGACACACACACACGCGCACGCCCACACACACACTGATAAATTCTATGCAGCTGACATGAATCACCAACTATTGAAATAATGGCGGTGCTGCTAACAGACTTCGATTACCATTTAGGGTTTTGTACCCTTGTTTCAGAATAAACTTGAATTGATGCTCTGCACTGAGTATGACTGAGAATGAATACGATTTAATCTGCTGACAGTGAACAGAATTTTGATTTAGATTATAGATGAGCAAAGAAATCGGTTGGTAACTTAAACTGGATGGTTTTGAGCTGACTCCTGTCCAGCTTGCTCAGAAACTCAGAGACCGGATCTTTTTCTTATCAGTGAAGGCATCATGCGGTGCCTTTTGATGTTTTACGCTTTTCGTTGCTTTAAGTTTTACCTTTTAACTTTTTTACTTTTAATTTTAAACTGAAAATTAATTTTTTCAAAAATAATGACAATTAAATACAAATATGAAACAGAAGTTATGCAGTTAGATCACTGCATAAATATTCGCCCCCTTCAGATCAATATTTAGCAGAAGTGAGCGGATCGGTCTCAGTCGGGCTGCACATCTGGACGCTGCAGTTTTACTCCATTCTTCCTGCTAAACTATTCCAGCTCTGTCAGGCTGCGTGGGGGTCGACTGTGAAAAGCGCTTTTCAGGTCCTGCCACAAATTCTCTATGGGACTGAGGTCTGGTCTTTGGCTAGGCCACTCCAGAACGTCCACCTTGTTATCTTGAAATCATTTCTTTGTGTGGTGTTCTCACTCTTTCCCTCGCTGTCCTTCTTCACGGTCACTCAGGTTGTGAGGACGGATTGATCTAGACAGATTTACACTTGAGCCACATTCCTCCCACTTCTTCAAGATGATTTAACTTAATTCCAGGGGATGTGCAGAGCTTTAGATAATTTCTTTTTGTCCATCCATTGACATACTTTTCAATAATCTTTTCTCTGATTTGGTTGGAGTGTTCTTTATTCTTCTTACTGTAATGGGAGTCGGAAATCCCGATGAATCAGTGAATGCACCTTCCAGACACAGGTGTCTTTATACTACAGTCACTGCAATCAGGTCACCTCCATTCCATTCATTGTGAGACTTCTAGCACTGGTTGTCTGGACCTCTTAGGTCAGTCTCTTTAAAGTGAAAACAATAATGAATGTTTTTGTTTAATTGTCATCATTTTGTAGGAATATGTTTTCGCTCTGACATTAAGTGGGGTTTTGTTTGTCTTTTTTAAAAAGCCAAAATTGTGCAGCTCATGACTAAAAGCAACAAAATTTTTAAAATTATTATAATTTAGATTCACCTCTTCCTAATCTTCTAATAAAAGTAACATTTACTTTATTGTAATTAAATACATAAAATAATTAAATAAATATCCAACATAAATATTTTGCTTGGTTTATATAAACTTTTCTTTGGCCATTCTTACACTTTTTTTTCCACTCAAAGTGAGCAACAGAGTGGGAGAGACTCTCCCATGTTCAACTTTTTGATGATAAAAACTTGTCCCCTTTTATCATTTGGAGCTTCGTATCTTCTTCAGTGATGAAACATACTGATCCTGGAAATGTTGTCAGCCTTTTTGAACTTTCACATTTGTATCTTCGATGTGAAATTTCCATTTGTGCAGAGCAGGACGCACTGAAATTTAACAGGGAGGCATGAATTTGCCTCTTTTCCAAACAAAAATAATAAGTGGCTGAACGCGGCATAAACCTGTTGCTGACTTAAAGCAACACCAGGGTTTTAGTAAGTTAGACTTTTAAAACCCCTGCAATGTTCCGCCATACTGTGGCGGTACTTTTGAGTGGATACTCGGTGGTGTTTACAGCGTTCTGATTTCAGGTAGACTGAACAAAACCCTGCTCTTGTTTTAGAAATCGGCAGGTCGAAACTCTACGAAGCACAGAAGTCAGAAGGTTCCAGCAAAATTCGGATGAAGTACATCTCCAGCGGAGGTGGAAGGAACAACTCTTGACATTTGGGTGAACAATGGAATCAGCAGCAGATCTCCAAAGTGAGCAACCTTTTGTTTCCAAGGTCTCACAGAGATGTAATATGTAAATATTAAGACCTTAACCATGCAGGCTGTAGCGGCATAGAGGTCTCCTTTCTCTGCTAAGAAATTGCACCCAACTAAACCATTTTATTTTTTACATCAATTAAAGTTTACAATTCAAAGCACTACAAAAGACAATATGTAAAGTAGCTTTACATATTGTAAAAGAAATGCAGCATTGGGACAAGATAAATAATGTTTACCAGATCGGAAAAGATCTGAAAATTAGGGTTGCAGAAATCTGATCACTATCCAACATATTTACAGAATATCTGTCAATTATCTATAAAACGTTAGATTGTAAATAATTAAAAACTTTTAGTCCCATCCTCCTTCACCTCTTGCTGCATACATATATTGCTCCCTGAAGTTGTGTGTTGCTCCACACGCTGGTAAAAACAGCAACCCAGAGCATATTCTCAAACAAACTCTATCTGAATGGGAGGGTCCGCATCCATTCAGAGGGTCTCCATCCGTCATTAGGAAACAGGTGAGGCGACGCCCTGGACCAGTCACCAGTCTGTCTCAGAGCATGACGGACACCAGAAAAAGAAGAAAAGAAGTTGCCCGGACTCAAACTTGAGGTCTCCAGCTATAAATAATGACTGCATGCTTCCCACTGCTAGGCATGGATACGCTGTTGTTTTACCCCATCCACACTGTTGGGAGGCAAACAACAAGGTGGCTGGAAACGTGGTGGGTGGTCAGTGATGCTCTGCATTTTTTCCAAATGTATCTCCCATTTTAAAAACATAACCAGCACTCATGTCTACCAGCAGGGAAAGCTCTGTTGTTTTTTATTGACCGGAGGTTAGAATCCATCTGAAAATGGGGCACAATACTAAGAAATAGACAAAGAAATTAAGATGGTCCACATGAACATTTTTAACTCTTTGTGCTGCATTCTTTTATGCTGGTCAGATATCATTAGAAACAATGACATAGAGGTCCTGCTTGTGCACGTCCATTATGAGTATGCCCACTGGAAATCCCAACAGTAATGGAGAAGGTTTAATGTTTTTTGGGGTTTTTTGTCCCTGTTTTGTATCCCTGGCAACGTAAGCATGAGCTCTATGACGGAAATCCGTCTGAACAAAGGGCAGAGTTACAGATAGTTTTTAAAAAGTAGTTAAAATTGATGAACCCAAGTGTTTCTTCCAGGTAATCTCTGTGTTCATATCTTTCTGTGTGATCAACTTCAGATTCAGAAGCTATGGAAAGGCATTTACTCACAAAAATAAGGAGCAAATCAAAGCCCGTCTTGTTTCTCAGAATTGTTTTTCATTAAAAGCACAAAGGGAATAGTTCTATAGGATTTCCTCTTTTTTTTTTTTTTTTTTTTTTTTGCTCTTCATGCAATGAAAATCCACAAACTTTTTTCAAAGGGGGAGAGTTCAAAGAAGCTCCTCATTTCCAGTAAATTGCTTTGCCTGATTTGCCATTTCAAATAAATTGCAATGTTGGCCAAAATTTGCAATTCACAGGAAGATGTCCCCTGAGCCACACAGAAGAGGTTAATCCATATTTCACATTTGAATATAAGATAGAAGAAGAGAAAAAGGAGGAGGAAGATAGGTAACTCTTTGCCAGGAGACGAGAAGCGGGCGGGGAGGGAGGGGGGGGAGGTGGGAGAAGCTGTGGGAGTGGAGAAAAACTGAGAGAATGGGAAGAAACAGGCGTCATTTAGAGTAAATGGCATCCAAAAACCCTCTCCAATTATCTTTGCCTTCCATGCCAGTGAGACTGACTTAATTAAAATGACTTGAGAGGGAGGGGAGAGAGGAAGGAGCTGCCAATGATTGAGGGTGCAGGCGGGCGACGTATCTACACCGAAACACAAAGCTCAAGCATTGCACAGGCTGTCCACCATTCTCCCTTTTCAATTCCCGACTTCAAAAGAGAATAAAGAAATAATAATAATACAGTGAGGGGGCTCTCACCATTTGCAGCCATGTAATTGCACTATTTAAATCCTGCATTTTTTTTTTTTTTTTTTTTTTATCAATGTGAAAAAATTGGTGGCAGCCGGATTGTGTGTGTGTGTGTGTGTGTGTGTGTGTGACTGTGCTGGTGGGTAAATGTAGAAGAATGGGCAAGAATAATGCTTTTTGTTGTTTCTGGGCCTCCCTATAATTTAATAAATATATATAAACATATATATTTATTCATTTATTTATTTTTAATTAAGAAAACCCTCTAGCATTGACCTTTTCAGGGGTGTTCCTATGGCAACGGAAAACTATCACTGTCCTATAAAAACTACAAGGCCCACTTCTAACAAATACTCAGATCTCCAGTTTTGCATGTGCATTAACAATGAGGCTAATTCTCCCAACAATAAATACTAAAGAAAAAAATATAAAAAACTGGTGCAATATAAACACAATTAATTACTTTTATGAAATATTAAATTGTTTTCTTCTGATGGTTCTGATCTGAGTGGATTGGTGATCAGCTGGTTTCTAAATTCCTTTACATCTTCATTCACGCTACGCTATGAGAAGCTCAAGCACAATGGTTGCTTACGTTGGCAAATTAAAGATTAACACCATCATTTCAAATAATCAAATCTGTAAATATAGCAATAATGCAGAAACAGAATTCTCTGGTGAACAATCGTAAAAAAAAAAAAAAAACTACGACATGTGACGACATACAGAGTTGGGGTAGCAGTCGTCGGCTGATCAGTCAGCTCAACGTTCCCAACATGAACCAACATTCTCTTATTTGCTCCAAGTCTGTATCCAGAAACACAAAAGCTTCGTGTTATCCTCCATATTGTATTTACTTTATTGTCTTCACTTCTGTCTGACGTTGATAAAAATGTTTCTACTTAAAAATAAAACTTAAAAGAAAGAATGACAGTATTCCTAAACAGAAAATCCACACAGTTTTATGGTGTTGCTTCTACGTAGACAATAGTCGTTTTTTTTGTAAATTAAATGTTCTGTGTGCTAACTTTCAGCTAGGTAAAAGTATTTTCAGCATTTCCTTAAGTCCTCCTATATCATAGTTCTTAAAGACAAATCCATATTGGATGCTCTCAGTTACTGAGCATCAGCTGGTTCATATTTTTCAGAAACCTAATATTAACTTTCTGAGGTCACTTTAGTGGGAGAAAACGACATGTTTATATCAACTAGATGTTTGACTATGTGGAGAATTATCCGTTCTCCATGCTGAGTTCTTGATGTGAGTTCTTGATGTGAGTTCTTGATGAGAGTCAGTGAGTTGAATTCATGACCCACTTATTAAAACCAAAACACAGCTGGTCCATTTCACATGCCACCTTTAAGAAGTAGCGAGTCAAAATGGCATCCCACAAGAGTTTCCCATTCCCTTTGTTACCCTCTCTCTGAGCTACGCCCCAAAGAGGTTGTTACCTACTGTAGCTCCTAGTATCCTGTAATCTTAGCTTTGAGGGCGTTTCCTAATATGTCATTTATTTTAACTTTAGCTTAGCAACTAGCTAAAACAGATAAAAGGAGAACACTGAATTATTTATTCTCAACAACTATTTACGGAAATATTCAAACATGCCAGGGAAAACTTAGGATTAATTTTAAAAAAAACTTTGTTCTGAAGACGTAGATGAAATAAAATGGCGAGTTTAATCATGGGACAATCCATGTTTGACTCTCGATTCACTTTTTAAGTCATCTGACTTTGGTAGACATACCTTCCCACGTCTTCCTCCAATGAGACTTCCCTTTAGGAAAGTGCCAACAATCCCAGAGGGCTGAAGAACTTACACTTTTACAAAACACCATGCAACTTGAACTGAGACGCGCTCGGTGCCAACCACCCCATGTGCTGCTGATGTCAATAGAAAAAGCTTCAGGCTTCTCACACCTTGATCATCCAAAGCACACTCGCTCCTCATGTGTCACAGCTAACACCTGTTACTGTCCCTTTGTTTCGCAGGCCCATTGTGATGGCCTCCGCTGTGTTCCCCACCAACTTGCTTCATTGAACGTGTTTGCACAGAAGGTTGGTGGGCAATATTATCTCAAGTGTGAGAATTCACAGAACGGGATCATTTACACGACCAACTAAACGCCGTATCACTGGGAAGGTAGGGTATATCTAACTCAAACTGGTAAAATAAATAGACAAATAGGCGTTTTTTTTTTTTTTTTTTTGAGTAAATGTTATAGACTAATTAGTTAAAAGTCAATGTAAATGCTAAAAAAGGGAGAAATTTTGATGTGTTAAATAGTAAATTTCTAGTTAAATCACCATAGCATGCCACACGCAGTAGTAAGAAAAGAAATCATGCCGGCAGGATCGAGAGGTGCTCTGGAAGGCTGACGGAGTAAAGATGGCAGCTGTTATTTTGTTGGAGTTTTTTTTGGTCCAAAGCCAAGTATCATTCCATATCCATTTTCTCCTCCCATTTATCTTCCCGTTCTCCCCGCTTCCACATTCATCGCCACAGATCACACAGGCACATTCTCCTCATCCAACCCAAAGCCTCTCTCTTCCCCTCGCCGTCTCAGGGAGATTCACATTCCCTCGTGTTGAGCTCAGGGAGTCGTCTGAGAAAAACAGGGAGCGATAGCGCACCGAGCGCACCCCGGTGTGGTTTGGACTGCGGCTGTTTGTTAGTGGGTTTGGGAAGGATTCGGTCTAGCTCCAGGTTATCTCAAGGAAACATTCAGTGGGAACGTTTGCAAAAGTGAAACACAGATAAAGCGAGGCAGGGCTCTGCAACCTTAACCTTCAGTTTTTTCGACTCTCTGACTAAACTCTGCTCCCCGCTAACGCATACAGTAAACACGCACGCACATCAACACAGTCTCAGCTCCAGTTGCCAGGGAGACCGCCATACCAGGGCTCTGACCCAGGAGGTTTGGGACTGTTTTTCAACCCCAGATCCCACTCCCCCTCCCGTTCTGAAGCCGGAGAGATAGCAGCTGTGGGACAGCTGTTTCTGCCACGGCCGAGCCTTAAACTGCAAACGTCGTCCCACCATCCCGGCAGCTCAGATGGACAGTAAATTAGGGGACAAAAACACCCCGCAGCCCTGATGATTACCCACATCTGTCTCACACTTCTTCAGGAAGAGTCTGGTGGAAAAAAGTGACTCAGGGAAGAAGTTTTGCTATTTCGACAGACACAACAAATCGCATTTTATCCTTTGTTTATATGATACAAAAGCAGCAAGTCATTTCAAGATACTCCATACGCAACAAAATTCTGGTTTATTAATTTTATTCCTCACAGTGAGGTGAATGTTTTATCAGATGAGTCCAATAACGTCCAACGCAAATTCTGTCAAAGACAATCTGGCTTAAAAAGAATGCTTTAGGAACCAACAAACATGAGATAATACGGACTCACCTTTAAAAGAAGAACTCTCCATCAAACCTCCATTTTAAACCATCCTCTTCCTATTTAACCCTTGCTGGTTGTTTCTTTTTTTTATGCATTTGAATTCTTGGTCGTTTCTTTTCAGTTTGTACCCAGTTTTTACAACGAGTCAGTTAAAGTCATTTCCTATTGTGCACTCAGAGGCTAACAGTGAAATGTATTTATATAACTCCAAATAAAGCATAAAGTATTTTTGTTTGTTTGGGACTCATAGTTCTTTAAATTGAATTAAAGACAACAGGCTCAAACAGGGATTAGAACAGTAGTAAATAGAAATAGTTTTCAAAATAAATTGAATTGTCTATGAATATGAAAGAGAAGTAGGCATGGACAAAACGAAGGTGCAGTTTCTTCAAGGGACAAGTTGAGCAATAACATAAACAGGGATGTAACCTAAGTAAATATACTTTTCGAGCTGTCACAAACATAATTCTTCTTAAAAAGATCCATGATAATCGTAATTATTTTTACTAATTATTTTACTATTTGCTTAAGCGTTGTTGGGGTTTTCTTTCTAGAAATCTTCCATATTATACTTGTTGGGACATTATGTGAAAACAGAAAGGTTCATCCATCATTCCTAAAGAAAGACTGAAGGTCCTTATGCTGTTATTCCCTAAAATATAATAGCAATAAAGCTACCTTATGTTGCAAACAATCATACAGGGATTTAGCTACAATGGAGAATAATGTATTTATGAACAAACAAGAAACGAATTCTGAAACATTTCCTCGTCTGTAAAAGAAATCTTCAGCAACAATATAGTTCATAAAAATCTCAAAACGTATAGTGTGAGTTGAGAGATTTTTTTTTTTCCAAGGCTCTAACAGAACTATTACATAGATATTAATAAGGAATATCTGCAAAATCTCCAAAAGAGCTATGATATCCCTTACATCTCACACAAGGAGGTTTTTTTTGCTGATAAAATATCAGACAAACCATCAAGATAAGACAAAAATGTGTGGCAAAGCATTAAAGTCTGGTTTTGAAAGTGTTCTGGTTTTGTGTCATATTCAACAATGCATTATGCATATGCAACAAACACATCTTAGCCACTTTGTTAGTCTTGACCTGAGCGGTTTCTGCTTGCACTTCTTATTTAACCTCCACAGATTTATACTTTGGATCACTGCCTTTGATTTCGGAACAGGCTGTTGTGTAAAAGAACCCACATTCACATCTATTTCTGTGCTGCTCATCTCTGCCTCTGTCTAAATAATGTGTGAATAATGTGGGAGTACTTGGCCAGGACTGTCCACTCTGCAGAAAAAAAAAAAACAACTTTACAGTTCTTCTGTCTTTTGCTGCTACTTTGCTACCAGCAAAGTAGCAGCAACTTTGCAAGGGGTTGCTGCCCAGTCGTGAGGCAAATTATAATAACTTGTTTACGTTCAGCTGAACGGTCCAGATCTGTTAAAGCATTGCGTCAATTTTTCCACTTTAGGCCACGGTAGAGGTTTTAAGTGGCTTTGTGTTTACAGTTGTGTATCGTTCTTTAATAGAAGAGCACGATTTTCTTTTTTGTTTGAGTGACAGGAAGAGATTTGGCTAAGTTACTTTGGTTGTGATTTGGCTCTCCCCCTCCATCTGTTTTGTTTTCCCTCCATCTTGCTGTTTTTGATGAGATGGGTCTGCAGCCCCCTTTATAAAATCCCATTAGCTCTTAATGAAGTCAGGCTCCTAGCCTCTCGGCCTCACCTCATTTAGCACGATTGTCTGGCGGCCATTAGCATGGAGGCAATTACAGCCGCACGACAAGAGTAATTGGAAATGCCGACAGGGACCCTGAGAAATGGGAATAAATAAATAAAAAATATATTCCAACTAATAAGCTCCCATTCAGATAGCATGGAGGGAGCTGCATGTGTTTAAGTTAAATCAACATAATTACAATTAGGGCTGGTGGGGTAGACACTATTTCTGAGGCAGAAATTGATATGAGTGGACTAGGAGACAACAGTTAGGCACGGAGGTAGCGAGGCTGATGGAGAGATCACACAGTGAGGCTCATAATGAACAACGTCAAGTGTTCAAGGGAAGCCGTGTCACAAAAAGGTCAGGAAAAGTTTCTCAGGACATGTCCCCTAGAAGGTCTATCGCATAGTTTGCCGTCAAACTATTGACACAGAAAATAATCAAAACCAGGGAGGCACCAATATGAAAATTTGGGGCGATATCAATATCCGAAATTGATATTGCTATAACAGCCAATATATATGTGTGTGTGTGTGTATGTGTCTATATATATATGTATATCAACTATGAACAAACAAATACCACATGCCCAACCCTCCCTCCCTCACAAAACACATAAGGTAGAAATACACATCGGCTATTAATATCGGCACATTTTTACTTTATCGGACCGATGTCAATACCGATATATCATGTGTTCCAGTTATTGACTTTAGGAGAACAATGTAATTTCTCACATAGCTGGATAGCTTGATGAAATGACAGTTTGGAAACTGCTATTTCATTTGTATTTAAGAACAATTTGATGATCAGAAATAGTGTAAAAAAAAAACCTGAAGAAGAAGAAGAAATCTGGAGGGGTCAAGAACCCTGGTGCGTAAGGATGGATGGGGAACATTTCGACCGCATCAGTTCAGGAACCATTGCACAATCTTAGAGGCTCTGAGTAAGCTGAAACAACAGGCAGGGTGCTGGCACGGTGCCATATTGCCATGGCACCCCCAGCCCCTCCCTCCTACTGCCCACCATCCTTTCCCTGCCTGCTAAGCTGAATGACAGGTGACAGAAACCTGATCGGCATGAGCCTTCAAGAAGAAAGGAGTCCACTCTGCCTGCTCACGCAAACAAGAGGGCCACGGCATAGATGCTTCTTGTACTGAGCGGCGTGTATGAGTATGCACAAAAATAAAAGGGTACGTGAGGAGGTGCATAATGGACATTTTGGCCGAGGCGCTGAGCCCTGGCACTGGATATCCAGGACTGAAAGGGGGGAAGCAGGAGGCTAGCTCCCACAATAGTCGGTGTGAGAGTCCCACAGGGGTGTCCACAATAGCAGAGCAAGCGGCTGTTGTCAGCGGCGATCTCCGAGACCTTACTGCTTGAAGTGATTTGATCCCACCCTTCAGCACTTCCCTTTTAGCACTGGCCTTCGGCTAATGCAGGGATTATTAAAAGAGACGTGGATGTAGAACATTGTAGCTTTACAATATCTCACCTGTGTGCTACAAGCTTCAATAAAAGTACATTTAAGGCACATAAACTGAATCATGCAGTGTCAAACACAGTGTAGTGACCAGACCTGATGTAGATTTTAGTTTTGGTCAGCCTACTGTGCTCATAATGTTTTCTTATCTCTCCTAACCAAATCAGATCTGAAAGTGCAGCCACAATCACAAGATCACCAGAGCATCTTGGCACAAAAAGAGGAATCCCACCATGGAACTGGCCTCGCCTTTTACAACTCACTGTTGCTGTTACTCATTAAAGGAAAAGCAGGACGCTTAGTTGTGCAAAATAGCTTGCTGAGCAATCTCTCAGAAAGCTGGAGTGATTTTAACTGGAAAGGGGGGCGGGGAAGGGCTATGTTAGGAAATGAGGAAGTGAAGGTCTCCAACCAGGAGGAGATTTAATTAGTAAAATCTCATTAAGTCTAACAAAATTAAGCGTAAAACAATCCTTGGCAGAGAATCATGGTGGAGATTCTGAGAGGAGACGCAGGGAAAGAGTGGGGAACACTTGGGGGCTGAGAGGACAAGGAGACAAGCTGTGTGATTATTTGGGAATGTGTGGAGGAAAACACAAATGCCTTAGTTTACAAGGCCTCCTCTGACTATCAACCAAAGACAGCCGTACGTTGTCTACGTGGTCTTATAAGTTTGAAGTCAAAAAATACAATTTAAAGAGTCATTAGCATTAAGGACTGAATTACATTTGAGTTAAAAGACTACGTTGCATAAGAACAGCAGAGATAGCTTGACTTTAGTAAAGATATGTCATATACTGTAAAGTAGGACGTTGTTTCCAGGAAAGAATCTAAAGGAGTGGTTCTGAAAATATGCCTGTAACACTCTATGTTTGTCCAAATTCACACAATACATAGTTCAGGCTGTAGACAACAAGACTTTGCAATCTGTTTTTCAATTTGCTTTTGTTGTTTGTTGTAAATTGCAACTTAACTGGATGAAAGTTAACGTGAACAAAAACAACTTTAGCATTCAGAGCGCATGATTCCAGGTTGTCCTCATAGGTGCTACGACTCCCACACATGTACTGTGAGTATTCTGTGAGTCGCATGGACTCCGTGCAAACACAGTCCATTGTCAGTAGAGATTGTTTTAGTTGAGCGTACCCATTGCCTACATTTCTAGTGACAAATTCCTTCTTTTTCCACAATCCAAAAGGGGTATTTGCAGGCTTGGCCACCACGCACCTGTCAGTGTGGCACAGAGGGTGGCAGTCACGCAGCACGTCCTTGAGCTCGACTCTCAACCTTATCAGCTCAGTGTCACATACAAAACAGCCAAAGCGAACACTTTCTCCCGCCAAGCAGTTCATTGTGGGACACTGGGTATGCGGCCGTAAAAATTGACCTATGTTCAGACGTGTTCGGCGGACGTCCACTTTGAGTCCTCATCGAGCACGTGTGGACCTCCGCGAAGGGAAGTACGCCTGAGTATGTTGGACACTTAAGATTACAGAATGGACTCCTGGGTTCACTTGTTCTGAGGTTTACTTGTGTTCTGTTGAAAAAAGAGCCATGTGTTGAGAGCACTGGAGGGTTTCCAGATTCAAGACAATCACCAGACTTTATATAGGTAGACAGCTTTTATTTCCAAGTACCAAATGTATATATGTTAGCAGTCCCTGCACAACAACCGCATCACCACCATGAATGCTTAGGCAAGCAGATAGATCAATCCAGCTTGCTCATGACTGAAACATACAGTTATAAATAATTACAAATAAACACTTCCCCATTGTTAAAAAAAATTATTACTTTCACTTTTTATTTTCTACAAAAGTTTATGGGGTACACAATTATAAAAAAAATAAAAATGAAAATGCTTTCTGATTTTATTTTTGCTCACAAGGTTGTGGGATCTCAAAAAGCCCATCCCTGATTTTCTTTTGAGATGACTTCTCATTTAGCCAGAGCTTAAATTGTGTGCTTTCAGTCCTTCAATTTGCAATTAGGTGCCAACATGAGGGACCAGAAGACATTTAAATTTGAAGGCTTAATTCAGTCTGAACCACAGGGACGGCCATTAATATTCAAATCCTCCAAGAAAACAATTTACCACTTTTTCAACAGACTGCTTATTGGCCGAATAGAGCAGAGGTGGAAAACAGCTCACAATAAAATACTAAAGGAGGAGACATTCTCTTGAAGGATATGCTGATTAAAGCTATTATGTACAAACATATTTGAAAACTACATGATACGATAGCTTTAGAAAAATGAAATAGGAATCACTCAATTACTGCCTGAGAAATAATCACAAACAGATTTGATTTAACCAAATCTGTTTGTGATTTGGTTAAAACAGACCAAATCGTTGAAGCATTGGTGTATTGATATGCTGAAAATAAGGGAGTAAAAATTCTAAAAGTTTGCCCCCTTTCTGAATCAAAGAAATATTGTTTCTTTGATATTATTTATTTATTTATTTATTTATTTATTTGAGTCACAGAACAGGAAAAGAAGAAAAAGTATTTTATTTTTCTTTGACTAAAATGTGGTGTGCAATATTATAGATATTCTCAAAAACTTTTCACACCCGATAGTCGACTCGATTCGGTTGGGGACCAACATTGCAACATTTGTTATATTTTCAGCTCGTCCCGTTCGCATTCACACTGCACTGTGTTAAAGGAGCCACTCCAACTGAAAAACCTGTTCCTCACCTCTCCTGTGGTGGCGCTGCACCAAGAACTACCAAAGGAATCGCCACTAAACCTCTGAAGAAGACCAGCGCAACTTCCTGCTTCACAAAATGTAAACAAAAATGTAGCCGAATCAGATTTTAGCGACAGAAGGAGTTCTCCGTTGGTATATATTACTTTACTCATAAAGCATTAACATCTTATTCACACATGGTCAGTAGAGACAGGAAAAATAAAACAAGACCATGAAGTAACACCAGGTGAAATACCTGCAGTCCGGACAGAGCAAAAGTCCAAGCCCTTGATTCCGATACCGACACTCACCAGCTATTAAGCTCGTCAAATATGACACAGGTACTTTGAAGACGTGACAATAAACAGTGGTAGCAGCTTTAAGAGAAAGAGATCACACCCGCCCTCATGCTAAAGTAGATATTGTGTTGTTTGCTGCTGACTGAATCATATAAAAAAAAAAAGCTAAAACAAAAAAAAAACTGAAGTGCCAGTCCAAAGGGAGCCAATTAACCACGAAATCAGCAGCGTCGATTGAGATGATAATTTGATTTAACTGAGTTCCAGCAGGACAATCTTTAATTCTGTACATATGTAAGCCATTGAGCTTTTACAGATAATGGCTCTTTTCAAAAAAAGTGGCGGTCCAAAGTAAATTTAATGGCCACTGAACGAACTACAATGTTGTTAGTAAAGTGTAGAATCAAAGATTGCTCAAGAAAAAGGTAACAGATAACTTACATTTAGCTGGCCCGCATCAAACATCCGAATCTCCAGTCACAGCCTGTGAAAAGATGCAAAGGTTCACCTGTTTATAAGTTATAATTACATCTTTTATTTTGACTTACTGCGAGAATCAAGGCTTGCAGATCTGTACAAGTACGTAACAATGCAATTAAACATACTGCTATTGGGTTCACAGAGAGCAAGTAATTGTGAAAGGTATCGATATATTCAACAGTCCTAATTAAATCTTCACGAGAGTCTTTTTCGATACAGAGGCTGATGTTTTTGTAATGCTAGCTATGCTAATAGCTAATATTAGACGCAGTTTCAAATGTCAGCTGCCAAATCATTTTGTCTTTGTTCTACAAACACAATCCAGCCAGTTTTAAAGCAACTTCTCTCTTACACATAATCACATATCCACACACACAACATGTTACATCGCCTCAGCTCATAAACTAAATAATTGATCACTTATGGCAGAAAGATCAGGAAAAATGCTTTCAATACTCTTCTTTTATCTTCTTCTAATATGGATTATGTATAGAAATCTAAAACAGTGATGATCAATGACGGCAATTCAACGCTTTCCACAGATCGAAAATAAGCCACAGAATTTTAATTTTTCCATCTCTGGCTTAAGGAGAAAAAAAAAAATTCCTTCGGACAGATAGAACTTTATCCCCATAAAACAAAGGATCATGTGACTTAGTTCTCAAAATGTTTGTGGATTTTTATTTAAACAAAGTAAATCAAATGATCAAAGCCAAAATATTTCCATAACTTTCACATGAAATTTGTGGAAACATGAAGGTCAGTCAGACTTAGGCTCGGCTGAGCGGTTGCCAGGCTGGCCACGTTTGAGCCACATGGTGAGCAAGTCGTGGCGCACATGTAAAAGATTTAAGTTCAATTGAGCATTCAGGGCCGGACACCTGATCTTTCGCTTAGAGCTCCACTTGAACAGTGGGAGTGTGGTCGGGCCTCACAGCACGCTGCCACCTCCTGCAATCTGCTAGCACGGAGCCGCTGAAGGGTTGGTATTTAACCAGTTCCTGCACATCTCAGTGGGGACTGCTCTGTGTGTGCAGTGGCTGGGTATTACCAGAGGCCCCACGCTGATGAGGAGGGGAGACTAAAATAGAGGCGGTGGAGATTATAAGAAAACAGTTCCAACATTTTTGAGTTTGGATTATCTCAAGAGGGTATTGGGAAGTTGTGGAGGGGAGTTTGGGGGGTAAAAATACATATTTTTAGGTAATTTTCATATTGGTTTTCAAACTAGGACATTCTTATGGATTTTTAACTAAAATAATGTGAGAAAGTAAGTGGAACTGCCTCAAATTTAAATAAAATATGTCAGAAACTGGACATGCTCATGTTTATTACAAAACATGAAGAAAATAACTTTTTTTTTTTTTGTAAAAAATTTTTGGGAAATTGGGATTTTTTGTAAGGGACGACATACCTCCTTAAGTTGAATAGTTACTATCAAGGAGAACTGTGTATATACAAATAGAAACTTTGGGATTTCTATTTGTCTCATTCCTAATTTTTCTAGGGTTTAAGATTCAGTAGTCAAAGTTTAGGGGAAAAGAAAAGTCCCCAATGTGGTTTCTTTGGAAAAAGGACACTCAAATGTGAGCAGGGCTGTGCAGAAGAATTTCTAAGGTTTCTTTCAGCCACAAAGAAAACATTTTAGTCTCTCCATAATCCTTTCCATAGTCCTCCCTAAGCCCCTTCCTCCCTCTGTCATCCCTCCGACCCCTGCCTGAGATCCTACTGAAGCGCCTCCGTCTATTGAAACCTACCACATACACACACGCACACCAAAATCTTCAACTGTCCTTATCCATGACCCTTTAGGGACAGAGCCGACCTTCCTGTCCACATCAGAATAAATCAGAGCAGGAGCCAGGGCACCGAGGGGCTCCCCCCAGGGGGCTGGAGGTCTAATCATCGTGTTCCTAACAGAAGTCGCAGAGGAAACATTTGCATTCCTGAATCTGCTTTGCGTCGCTCGCACTGCCTCCGCACAAGTGGACCTGGGGACACACAGTGCTGGTCTGAGGTTTTCATCCACGCATTGTGGGGGATGAATGCCACACTGAGTTTGTAGAAACATGTTTGAGTTTATGATGTATGTTCTTTAATCCACGCAGGCACAAAAGTATACATGCTGGCTAACATACCCCAACAAATGCGTGGCTAAATGTTCTACAGTTGTAGTGAAACCACTTTTTGAAGCCACGGGAAAAGTTTTGGGGAAACTCTCGCTGTCTGGATATTTTATATTTTCTTCACATAAATGCTTCATTTAGATGAGCAGCTTTCTTGATACAGACTTGCCTTTAGGCATTATCCATAAATTTACAATCAGGCTCAGGTCAGAGCTTTACAGAAACTTTATGCTTGCCCACTTCATCCACCGCAAAAGCAGTTTGGTGTTTGTTTTCCTGTTGGAACACCCATGTGGACAAGTCAAATGCCCTGGGGAAAAAAAGGTTTATGGTCCAATGAGATCAAGAATGTCTGAAAGATTCAAAGTGAGCCTTTCAACCGAAGAACACCACTAATTGTCAAACATGATGGAAGTAGCATTATGCTGAGGCTTTGTTTTTCTGGAAAATAGCACAAAGTGGATGTAAAATGAAGAAGGACACATTCAGAGTTTTTAAATTTCTCTCACAAAAGCAACTACATAATCCCAACTTGGATAACCCAGGGTTTTTAACAAATGAAAGATCCCAAACACACCAAAACCCAGAACAATTCAGCAACCCAGATAAATGTAACACACATGGCGACAGCGAGGTCATGTAAGGGTTCGCCGTCACTAGAATCATCTCCATTTTTGCTAAGCAAAAATACAAATAAAAATAGTAAAAATATATAAAAAAAATCTCTCAAACCTCATCATTAACCTAATTCATCAGGTTTTTGCCATTTGGCTTGTGGGATAATACTACTGTTGTTTGTTTAATCTTTTTATTTTGGCAAAACATATATCAAGGAAAATATCTTGGCGACAAACAAAATACTAGAATACATTCTGCTTTTGCCTAATTGCCTAATATTTCATTTACCAAGGAGGAGACAGCTGTCTGCTGGAAGACTTTATGATAAAAGGATATGTATTAAACATTATATTGATTAAGATTATATTGATTTTTTTTTCTGTTTGTTTATTTCTGGGTCACATTGTGGGAAAGCTCAATTGCTCAGCTTTCAGTTTGTGTGTATGGGTGTGCGTGCGTGTGCGTGTGTGTGTGTGTGTGCGTTCTCCCTCGGCCTCGTGGGCTGCTCAGCTTCCTCTCACACACATTCATGTCAGTTGAGCTGAAAATTCTTTCAGCGTGAACGTGTGTGATATGCTGTCTCTATGAGTTCAGCAGCATATGAATCAAACATATAAAAGAAGGAAAAGTGTGGGGGAAAAACAAGCTGAATATTTGGGCTAGAGAAAGCAACTCAAGATGAATAAACATTAATGTGTGTTTTTTTTTCTCTCTCTCTCTCAAGTGAAAATAAGTGATCAAGGTCTGGAGAGTGATGCTGAAGTTGCTTCTTTTCTCCTTCAGGGGTTGTTTAGCCTAGAAATGGGTGGATAACGTTGCTTCTGCATACACCGAGGGTTAAATATCTATTTATATGAATCATTTTTCTGCTCCAACATAAACTCACAGAAATGAGCAACTGAATTTTTTGTTGCCAGCAATCAGATGCATGTTAGTTTATTGTAAAGACATTTGGATGTACTTTTTTTTTTTTGTCCTGCTTTTTCCACTCTGGCACAAAACGACACGTTGGCTTAAATCCATTAAAATCATCAGCAGGTGAAGGCGTGAAAGTCCAACTGAAATCGCTATCAATCCAATAAGCAGCCTGGATGCTAATTGCTTGCAATTAGAGATGTCACAACCAGGATTGTTTTGTCCCTGTTGAGTTATTTAGGGTTACTTATGCTACAGTGACTTCTTTTTTTTCCACATTTCGTCACATTACAACCCCAAACTTCATTGTACATAAAAGTGACCAACCAACAGAAAGTAGTCTCGAAAAGTGAAGTGGAAGGTAGATGATACAAGATATTTGGATCTTTTAAAAATAATTTCTCCTTATTTTAAAATCTGAGAACTGGTGAGGAGTATTTTGTATTTATTCCCACAGAGACTCTTTGGACTCTTACCAGCTTTGACTGAAATGATAAAGAACTTTTAAACATAGATATAATAACAAATGCAAGTTTTAGAAGCTTTTCCATTTTTTATGACAGAGCTGAAAAGAATATCCATAACCGAATATAACTAAAAGTACCACGACTGTTTTTTAGAACTATTAGTGCTCTTATATATATATATATATATATATATATATATATATATATATATATATATATATATATATATATATATATACCTCCTATTATTGCAAATGCTTTGTGTTTTCCTTCATTTTAAAATCCATAAATACAAACAAAATGGTGGTTCATCAGGAACGACAACAAAATCCCTATAGTAGAAATTTAAAATAAAACACAAGTTGTCTTTTTTGTTACTTTTTTGTTAGTTTTATTTAGCGGAGATAAAGAAAAACAGCTCTTTGAATTGCAAAGATTGCAGATTTCTGGCTCAGGTGGACGGCCACAAACCTGTCTGTTTGTCCACCAATATGCTCTAAAAACAGCTGAACCAGACTGAATTTTTTAATTAGGCGACTTGTGAACGGAGCTGATTGTTCCACATATTATTTAGGGGTATCGGATCCAGGGCGACCGAATCCAATTTTCTGAATTTAATTAGTAAAAAAATTAGGAAAGCCACTTGATCTTGGTCCGTCACATAAACTCCATATAAAATGCTTTGAAATCCTTGGCTCCAAGAAGACAAAATGTGAGGCATTTTGTCTTCACTTGCAGTTGAAATTCTAATTGCATATTTTCAGGTGAAGTTAAATAAATCTAAAGAAACCACAAGACGGGAGCTGCTTTATAGATGAAATGTGTGTCTTGCTGAATGTTCCTCTTCCTGCTGCAGGTTGGAATGCAGTTGCTCGTGTCATTTGTATGAAAAGCTCAGGAGAGTAAGGCAAGCTCACTTGATCAGTTCAGTTTCTCTGCACACCCAAAACCAACAGGAATACCGGAATATTCACAACCTCCTGCCTAAATGTTACATGTAGGTTTGGTAAGGGAACAGGTAACCTCCAGACAGACGCCTTCAATCCATCTTGGTTCGGTTGGAGGAGATTTGGGGTCAAGGTGTCAAGGGAGGACCAAAGGACCTGTTCCCCCACAATTTCTCCGCTTCAATAGCCCCCCAGCTGTTTAAGGGCTTCCATAACAACAGCTGCGCAGAGGTTTAGTGGCTCATGTTGCTATGACAACTGCAGGATCAATTGGCATGCACAGACTCTTCGTGCTAATAGGAAAAGTGACATTAAGCGACAACTTCATTCCAGTTAAACAATGGAAGTGAGTAATGGTGCAAATAAAGAGACACACGGAGAACGTAAACCGTGAACTGCAAATCGCAATAATCTCGCACTCATTCTAACACTCATTCCACCAAACAACTCCAAACATGCATTGAAAATGACCTCAGTGGTGACAGAAATCCTTTCTAGGTTCAAACAATACATGCTAAATGGGTCTTAATGCCCGGCAGCTGCATGTGCTACAGATCACTGGCCGACAGGATGTACAACAATCAGAAATATTTCTGCTCGCCTCGCAAACAGGATACTGGGTCACTTGGCCACTGTAGCAGTTCCAGAGCGGCTTCGTGGGAGGGACGCAGGACCCAAACTGACTGCTTTAGATGCACAGGTTACGATCCAGGCACATTTCCATTCTAAAAATTATTAGTTTGTTGCTGTTTTTGTCTGGTTGACCGGTTTCCAGCTAATTCCGGGCAATTATTTGGGACCTGGGATGGGAATGCAGGTACTCCCACAGGAGTAACCTGAGCCGCCACAGTATCAGTGTGGGTGTAAGCTCAACATTTAATGAGCACATGGTTGATCCAGGCAGCTGTGGCAGACAAAACACCATGAAAACCTCCCCATCCAAAGGAAGCATGCTGCACCGCTGCCACACACAGCGACCAGCAGCACAGGAGGTTCCCGAACTTCGTGCCTCTGATCCTTGCCTGATACTTGACATTGATTATTTCTCCCGTTCTCACAGAACATGATATTCTCTAATGAACAATGAAGGGGGCTGTCTGTAGGATGGAAGGGGGGCAGGCAGGAATCTACAGCTAAAAATACCCCCACCGTGATGACTCAATACAGACTGAGCAAACACAAAGAGACCTGTTAATTTCCTCCTGTCTGGGCTTTGGGTGACGGCTTCGGAAAGGAACTTCCAGTCCTCGTTGGCACAGATGGATTCCTTAATGAATCTGACTGCATTAGGGGGGGGGGGAAAGAACAAAAACAACATACGGGGCACTGGGTTCCAAAACAGATTACCCAAACGGAGGGTAATGATGTAAAGAAGATTTATAGGCTACAAGAACTCTTGAAGTGCTTTGTAAGGACATGTTAGGTGGTGGTCGGCATGGTTTGCTTTCTGGCGATTATCACAGTCATCTGTGGAGTGTAGACAACATCTACAAGTTCGAGGCCACTTCAGTTTTCTTTTTGTTAGCCTTCTTCCTAACAATAGAAGGCTATTAGGCTATAATCAGTTACTAAAGAACTGATTATATTTTCAGCTTTTGGTAAAACTGTGAGCCTTCCATGATAATAAATTCTACTGGATGATAAAATGCCCCGGTAATTACTGCGATAAACAATAATATCGCTGTTTAGAGACGATTTTTAAATAATATCTTGAAAATGGCACAATAATACAAGTTTTTCCTCTCAAAGACCAATAAGCTTTAATTTTGTGAAGAACATTTTACACTGGAACTGGAAGATATTTTAAATATCCCGATATAAAAACAACAAAAAAATACACCCACAACAACCAAAACCATTACATAAAATGGAAATGAAAAACACACACAATGGAAACCATAAATAAAATGGTTTATGATGTTCCTGTAAACAAAACTGCCCCTCGAAAAATATGAATCACCACAACGAAAGTTATCGAGCTCATTTTAATTGAACATGCAATTATGATAACCAATTAACTGATTGATTGCTTATTGTGACACGCTTCAGTGAGAGCTACAGTAAAGCGGTGCGAGCTAATTGTACGCAGGAAGCTGTCTTTTTTTAAATAACTTATTTGCAGTTTTGTGAAAGGCATTGTTTTGCTTTTTGCTTTTTCCCGATAGTTACACTCCTATTGCCTCGTCCCCGCAAAACTTTGACACTTCATTGTTGCCCTGCTGCTTCATCGCTACATAACGAAGCTACTACATTTCTGGCTTCAATTGGTGTTAAACATGGACCCAAAGTGAAATGGGATGAGTCTTGTGATCAGCAGCATCAAAATGTGTGGCAACGATTGAGTACATTGCATGATTGCTCCTTTCAATTGGTAAAACAAAAACTACAATTTGTAGTTTGGCTGTGACCAACATCCAGAGAAAGCTACTATGTGATTCTGAAAGGATTTAGTTTTAGAAGTAGGATTTTTCATTGAAGACGAAGGAAAAAACACCCTACACCGTACCGAGCTAAAAATAATACAAAGACTGATTATCAAAAGTAGATTGATTTACTAACGTACTCTTGCATTATCATTGTAATAATTAAATATCGCAGGTCTGGTCTTTACATCTCTGGAAGCGTAGAGACTTACAATCATAGTAAAAATAAGCCAGATCAAAGTTAGATTAAACTTTCCTTCATCATCCATAACAGTGAAGTAGACAAAGCAGCTAAACATGCCGGTATACTCAAGTGAAAAACTTCAAGTTGTCCTTGTAATCGACCAATGAAGCTGAAAAGTTACAACCATAACTCACTACAAAGAATGTTGGGCTGTAAGCCTTATGGTTGTAAGTTTGCCAGTTTAAACAGACTTTCTGAGAGTACAAACTGATGAAACTACCACGAGCTACTGAAACACGAGGTCCGCTGCAACAAACATGTTCTTGTATTTGTTCTATAGTTGTTATTTCGCCCACAGTACTATTTATTAGTTTATTTAGTCAGTTTGAACTGAAAGTTTGTCTAAAAAAAACACAAGCTTAAGGCTTTCCTTATATGACAGATATTAAGGTCAGTGTAATCCTGTTTGCTCACCCCAACATCCATTTCTTTCCGCAGCGCAAAAAAACCTCAGCAGGGATTTTCAGAATTACACATTTATCAATGTCTGCCGGTGTTATTGGATTTCAACCCAACTTCCCCAATGTAATAAAAGAAATGTAAGTCATAAGATTTTATGTGGAGAAATAATTATGTGAACATGCACTTCAACACTATTGCTCTCTCGTTCTCTAGAACAATTCTTACAAAGTTAGGCAAGAGGTTCTCCAGCTGAATTTAAGTGAAATCCACCAGAAGAATAATTTGAGCATTTCTTGTTCTTCCCATTTTTGACATGAAATAAATCAGTGCAGTCAAAAACGTTTTAGCACTTTCTCAATCAGAAAAGACCCTTAGTACTGTTATAAGCACGCGCCTGGGCAGAAAGTGTGCAGTATGCTAGGGCTATGTTGGAACTGCTAATCTGGGCTCTTATTTTATGTTCTTTCTGTTAATGTAATAATAACAATCTGTTAATAATTCTGAGCAACTCTTTTTAGTCTGGAGGTAAATAACCCTTTCTTTCTCCAAAAATAGGAGAAAAGAAACAGCATGTAGGAGTCTAGCCAGTTTTCTTTGTGGGAAAAGCCTTTTGATATAAATGAGTAGAGTGGCTATTCGTTGTGATTGCGTTTCTTGAACAGTCGTCTCATGTCTGATAGAATATTTTAACTACCTAACTCTAACAGGTGAGGCACATTCCCTCTGTGCAATGTGTTACAATTACTCTCGTCCACACCACAAAAATCATTTCGTCACATTTTTTTTTTCTTTTACTTTGAGAAAAGTATCTTGAATATAGAAGTGTCAAGCACAAATAATTGAGACTTATTTAGCTAAGGTTAAAAAAACTGCAAACTTAAAAACCAACAGGGAAGTACATTCTTGTTACATAAGTTATTTTAAAGCAAAAATGAAAACAAGGAAGATTTTGTTAGCAATTTTCCCAAAATTCATATTTTGTCACCTTCCTAAAATAATGGTCAAGTCCTTTTCTGCCAAAAGCCGTTTTTGTTTTGTGCCTAAATCAATGTTTGGCAAAAAAGGGGGTGATTTATTAATTTTTTCGGTCATAATCACTTTTGGCAAAAAAATTATTTAGGTCATTATTTTTGGAAGGTTGCAATTTTCTATTTCAATAAATCTGACTCCTGTAATCCTAGCGCTGCCCGTGTTTCATTTTGTAATTATGCTCCTCCACACTTTGCAGCTCTTTCTGATAGCAGCCAGCACGTCCACTGGTCCACTGCTGGTCTATGTGAAGAATATTTACAGTGACATAAATCAGGAGCCAATCAACGAATGCAGTCTGCTGTCAATCACATCGCACCTGCTCAAGATGCAGCTTCATGCAACTTGTGCCACCTCTGAAGTGAGAATGCAAGACGGAGAAAAGTCTGTCCCAGATAAATCTGGCTGGACCGGACTAGAACAGAAACGGTTAAAGCTCCTCTAGCGCATTAGCCCCTTATGTTACCATCTTTTTTTTTTCTTATGTTGTTTACATCAAATATACCTTTGAAGGAATCTGAGTTTGTAATTTGATGCTTTGAAATTTGGGCCTCTGTTTCTTTAAGAAGCTTCTGCTCTTTCTGACACGCCGCCATCAGCACATCGTCACAGCAGTGCTTCTCATTATGCTGTTTGCAGCCGTTTTCAGAAGCGTTTAGAGAAGTAGTTCTTATTGTAAGCTCAGCAGAGTCACACTTCCAGTTTGCTAATTGCCGCCTGGCTATTCTGGAGGAGCTGAATGGCAGAGGCACAGGGGAGGGAAGTCTGACTCGAGACTGCCGGTCAGAGGAAGAGCTTTCTAGAAACCATTCAGGGTGAACATTTAGGCGACCGTGAATGGTTGCCACGGGAGATTGGAGGATTCCTCAAACATGCGTCAAAAGATCCATGACGTTACACAATGTCCCTCGCGCCCTTAACAATTCATCACTGTTTGCAAAGCTTGTAAAAGTCTGTCAGTTATTCATGAATAAGTAGCAAATGTTTTAGAATAAAGTGAGGAAGAAGTCTCTTTAGTGAAATGCAAGCCCTTCAGATAGAAACCTAATTGGTACAATGTTGTGACAAACATTCACTGAAAATGGATATTTTCTTATTTACTTGCAAAAGAAGATCCCACTGCCTGCAGTCATAAAGTCCTCAGTGGAAAAGCTAGAGCTAGCTTGCTTTTCCTCTCTGCTTTGAGATGACTGATAGTTTGGCTCATAACTGATTTTCTTGTGGTTCTAGTTAATTATTTGTGAACAGAAACTTAAAAAAAAGAGTTATTCTCCTGTTTCATAACAAGCTTTGGTTTGAGCACTGCATTTATTAATAGTGTTTTGCACTGCGTTGGTCGTCTAAAGAGGAGACGCAAACCCTCTTAGAGCCCAAGTTTCTACAGGTGACATCCACCAAATAACCGAAATTATATCAGTCTGCATTTGACTTGAATTCCAATTTATCTGTTTATTCGTGTAACTGTCTGTGTTTTAATCAATAATGAACATTCTGCAAAGGACTTTTGACAATCTGATATTGTCGAATGACCAAACTGTCTAACAACACGTTTTGAAGAAAAAAAAACTAACTTTAAACAAATGACAGAGAAAACCAACTACAGCTGACGAACAATACGCGAGTACGAAGATTAGAATCTGAAAAAGACAAGGCGTCCAGATTCTCCGCACTGCACTTTAAAAGAAACTGCCTTAAAAATCCCCAGAGTCGTCTTGTTCTGATTCTCTGAAACATTCCAGGTCTAAATGAGGTTTGTTTAAAAGAAGACATCTAAGCTCGTATTATCCACTCAGCTCTGTTATTTACATATAACGTCCACTGGGCATTAATTATCCTGTCAACGAGGAGAATCTTCAATAAATGCACAAAAACCTTGAATTTTGCTCAACTTCCTTTTTGATGTTCTGTGAGAAAGAGAGAGAAAAAACCTAATCAGCTCTTTTAGCTCTGTTCTTTACCATGACAGAATGGGAATAGATGAATACAGTAGCAATTGGAGTCTTTCAATTTTTCAGCACATTCTCCAGCTGGGGCTGACTAAAAGTTGGTGTAAGATAAAGTAGTCCTCGCTTTTACTGCGAGAAACAGCAAAAATTAAACCAACTTAGCATTGATACCCAAAACAATTTGGGTAGCAATGCTACATGACGCCTTAAAATGATTCATGACGCCATCGGTGTTGCTGTTGCTTCCTGATGCGGCAGAGCGCCAGTAAAGCTCAGACACAATGTCTTCTTCAGGAAACATAAAGAACTCTTCATCTGACTTTGTTTGAAACAGTCCGCGTCTCTTCATCATTCCCAGCAGGCCCCATTATTTTTAAAAAGCCGATGTTTCTCAAGCGGATTTAGACCAGTTTTATAGTCAGAGCATGAAACAGTTAGGGCAGGAATGGAAAGCAGAAGCACTGTGGACTTGGCAGACACGGCCGAGGCAGAAAACACAGCGAGGAATTCCCCGCAAGCGTCACAAGTAAACTAACCTTGCTGGGCTTTTTTTTTCCTTCCTGACTCATCCCTCCTGGTGAGAGTCCAAGAAAAGAAGGTTAACTCTTTCCAAATCTTTCTGATTGTGCTAAATGTTGCTTTTTTTGTTTGTTTGTTTGTTTATGGTGTGCAGCTCCTTCCAACAAAGCATTGCATCCACCTGGACTAAGCCTGCAGAATATCCTGACAGTCAGGTGTTCTTTATAATGCATTTCCTCACATTAGAGATGCTCCACTTATTTAACAGTCCCCTCAGCTCAATATCCAGGTAGTTAAAAGTAAAGTACCTTCTGTCCATTTCCCAAGACAGAGAATTGTGTCTTTAAACTTTTAGATGCCTCACCATCTGTATTAAATTTGTCGAGCAGCTAACAAATCCCACCAACTGTGGGCATTTAAAGAGGGTCTATGCTAGTTCACCGAATGTTTTTTAGTTGTTGTTTTTTTTGTTTTACAGAAATTATATAGTAAATATCTAGCCCTGTCACAAAAGACTATAAATCAATTAATCAGACGATGTATTGATTTATCGTTTTCCTCTTTTTTTCTCTCTTTTTTTTTTTTTTTTACCAGAAACTGAATGATAAAAGTCTTCAGTCTGGTGTTTTGGTCTCAACTGCCGCTTTTTTGAAAAAATAATTTTGTTTACAGAGACGTTGCAATTTATTTTGTTTGTTGCTTTCTTTCTTTACTTTGGGTATACCAAATGTCTTCCGGTTCCAGTGTTTAAATGTTCATTAGAATTTAAATTTTATTGCTCGTTGAGGATGTGTTCTTGCATTTTTATGCCATTGTTGCTATTATACTATTACTACTGAAAAGGCTCTCAAAACAACAAATATTGGCACAATTTGTCGTCCAGCAATATTTGTTATCGTGACAGGCCTACAAATATCCTTTAGAAAACTAGAAACTATACTGTTGGCTTGGTAGCAAATTCGTCTGTCTTTTTTTGGACAAAAATCAACAGCAAATTAACTACCGACTGAACACCGTGCCGTAGTTTACAGTGAACACTGCCAGGTTAACTCAAGAACGCAGACCCCCTGTTTAGTAACATGAGAATTTCCATTTTTTTAAAAGCAATGTATATCATACCCTTAGCTGTACGCTTTGTAACATAGAAAAAATACTTACGACTAAACAAATTCAGCTAATAGGTCTCCGAGATTGCCTGTACAAGCTGGAATTTGGGACGAATACATGCAAAATATGTGTGTTTTATATATATGTTTGTTTTATTAAAGTTGTGACCAAAGAAACAGGAAATGTGTTTAAGCGGATTGAAAAACTATCAGTAGCTATCAATCTCTGTCACTGGAGTTTTGGGAGAGCACCTGGCCTTCTTAGTACAGGCCACTGCACAGAAAGGGTGAGAGGTCACATCTGGGGATCTAATCACGCGTAGGGAGCTGGTGATTTTACATAAAACCTGGCCAACTAACCACCCCAACCCAAACCCCCAGCCTCCGCCACATGCACGCACGCAAACTTCCTTCTCTTTTTAAGCCAAACAAACAAATCTGATCAGCACTATCGCAATATCGTATTTGCCATGCTGACACCAGAGCTGTACTGATCGACTGCTGTATTTACTTTCCCGCCAACTCAGCAGCTGTCAAGAACACACACACGCACACACACAATCCTAAATCACTTATACGGAACCGCTATGAAAGGTGTGATTTCCTGATAATAGCAGGAATCACATTTAATTGTATAAGCTCTGACGCCCCTCCCTTTGTCTTTTTTATTTATTTATTTATTTTTTCATTAATGGCTATCTGGATCTGGAAATAGTTCCCCGATGAAGAAGCTCATTATATTTGTGTTTTGCAGACTTTTGGCTCAGGTTAGTGAAAGGTGTGACTTGCCAGAACTGCTCCATGGCCAAATAGGAGAAAAAAAATTTTTTTAAAAAAGGAAGTGAAACATTTGGTGTGAAAGACGTTCCTGTTGTGGAGAACTTGCAACTTCAGACTCTCCAAATTGAGGAGAGATTCCTCTCAAATGAGCAAGGCTGTACTTTTTTTTAACACGCTTTTTGTGCCTCTAAATGGGTAATGTGTATACCAGACTGAATGGCAGAATGTTTGCTGAAATAACATTGCGTTCACGCCGCATGCTGAGAGCGATAAATCATTTTTAAAGGCATGCCATTTATCTACATGCTGTTTAAATAAAATGCTCTAAAATGGCTGTAACTGATAAAATTAGCAGATTTTCCTGTTTCACATTATGCTAGGAGGTTACTCTGGGCAAGGCAACACGAGGGGTGATAGTGATCATTGGTCTCCGACAATAAAACCCACCAAACGGTGCAGCCTTAAGCTGAAAAAGGTTATGTGAATTGAAAAGCTGCTGCTACTTGTACTGGTCCTAAATGTCAACTTTTTAAACTAATCTTAATATTGCCTGTTGTTAGTTCTCGTCAAAAACAAAATAATTAATGTTTTTGTTCATTTCGACCCAAACTTTAAATGCTTCAAGAATATTAAAAGTACAAAACACGTCCTTCCAATCTTCAATCGCCGTCTTTCAAAGATTCAAGTTTTATTGTTTAACTTTGTTGCTGAAAAGATTCAAGATATTTTTTGTATTATTATTGTTATTTTCAGTTTAACATTTTGGCTTAATTTTTTTTTTTTTAAATAATCAAAGGAAGCTGATGACGTAGCTGCAGTTTGTGTTGAACGTTTTTATCCAAATCCAGCAAGGGAAACATTTTATAAATCACCCAATTGTTCAAATTGAACTTTTTATTTCGAATGAAAAATGCAGCCTGTGTGCTTAATTTCTAAAATAAATGCCTGCACATAATCCTAGCTGGTTGATTGACAAGAAATAGAACCATCAGCGTTGAAAAAAAACCCCATTGAAAATCAGCATTGAAAAACGTTGAAAATGACCCACAAATCGCCTTTCAGAATGTGAATCCACACAGAGACTCAGTCTGGTCCGCTCTGCTGTGTTGGCCATGAATCCAATGCAAACACCTTCAAGGAGACAGACGACTTCAGGCAGGTAGAAAATGAAAGAGGATGACTTCCTGATGCAGTGACTCTGATGGATCCTGGTTGTATATTTTAGATCCATCTCTCTTTTTCTTCTTTTTTTTTTTCAAGGAATGTCTTCAGCAGAATAATCTCTGAGAGACGTCTTATCGGGGGCTCATATCCGAACATGCTAATTACCCCACACACAGTTTGAGTTCATTTATTATGCATGAAATAATATAATATGATGACTGTGATAATTATGCGCACTTAGATAAGATAAAAGAGTGGTAACTAATTATGGAGAGGGAGTTGGGGGAAAAGTAATTATTCTTTGCAGTGCGGTGAAGTCGGGGTTCAGAAGGAAGGGGGCTCAGCCTGTTTTCCTCTTCCCTTCCAGTTCTGTGTTGCAATTAGCGCTAGGCCTCGCGTCTGCGCTCCCTGATAGTATTTGAGCAATATTTTCTTGATTGAGCACACTCAGATTGTTGTTTTCGGCATTTAAAGAAGAGGAAAGTCAGCGAGAAACCTCTTTCTGCACGCGCTGATTTACAGCCATGCGTCTGTTATGATAATTAAAGCGCTCTCGCTCCCCGAGTCTCTTCATACGCTTCAGAAAATCTGACATGTTTACATTTCAGCTTGAAAGGCAACACGACTCGGAAGCCTCGGATCTCGACGGCGGCGGCAAATCAGAAAGGACACGGAGAGGAAGGAGTGGTGCTCAGAGTCGAGTTGTTAAATATCACCACTTCTAGAAAAAAAGAAAAAAAAATCGGAGCTGGCGTGCGGTTAGCCTGCACCGCTGTACAAACTGATTTAATACAGAGCAGATTTCTTTGACAAATTGCGAGTCTGCCGCCACAAATCACGGGAAGCAGAGCACTGACAGAGTTTCTCAGTCAGTGCTTTGGCTGGAATTTTCTGTGTAAAATAAACTTTTGTCTGATGGAGTGCAGCATCCTGGAAACAGAGCTTAACAAGGCTTAATGTGCTGGCAAATATTTTTGCTCATGTCTCAGGGAAGAAATGTCTTAGAGGGATTCTGGGTGTTATGTAGGAACTAAACTGGTTTGAGTTTGCTGCTACAGACAGCACAGTCAAATGCAAAGACAAAATAATAATACGGACCTAAGATGGAGGTTGAATATTCACATTTAATATCTTTTTTAAGAAATTTTTGAGAAATTAGCTTCTAGAATTGAATGTAAAATCCAGTCTTTATTCTGGTTAGTGAATATCCCATACCTAAACTCTTAACAGGTCGTTATAACAAAAGCCCCCTTTGGTGTGGTCAGTCTCAATGAGATGCTTAGAATGTGTTAAAACGGACGCTGTATTTTCTACTGAAAGGTTCAGGTTGCTACTAACCTCTAACAGAGACGGACACTCTTCTGTAGGAAGATGGTTGTTCAATCTAGTGCAGGGCAATAAAGAGCATTAAGGATATCCATCACAATAGACCTCTGATCAATATACATTTGATAGAATTTTGAACTCAGACCCAGAATAGTTCTGCATTCTGGGGAATGAAAGCAGAGGAAAAGCTTTAGTTGCTCAACCTGTCCTGGCCAAGAAAGGTCGGTGGCATCAACAAATTCACTCACTTTTTAGTTAGCTAGCAACAACCTGCCGTGTGACATGCCGTTTCACGTTGCCCCAACACGCTCAGCAGTCCTTAACTCCTCTCAGGTCCACACATGCGCTAGGTGGACTCAAATGTGGAAAAGACGTTTGATAACCTAGCCACTTAACTAGCTTATCAAACTTTTTGGATTTTCATTTGAATTCCCCCATTTGGATTGTGGGAAATTAGTTCCTCAAACTTGCTAGTATCCAGTTGGATTGTGAAAAATTAAGGAAAGTAGGCAGTCGGTACGCTCGACTATGAAATCTCAACCTGGATGGTACGCGGTTCACACAGGCCTCAGTGTGTGGGAGCAGTTTCATGTTTTCGTACCAAAACTGCTTAAAATGAAAAAAATAAATAAAAAATTATATGTACTGCTTAAGATGTAGAGAATAAACAGATGCTAACTGTGCTCACATCTATTGGGGAATAGTGATCTTGCAATTTGAAAATGGTTTGATTCCACCTCCCTCCTGCCACTTATCAATGTGCCCCTGGGCAAGGCACTTAAATATCAGCGTATGTGTGCACATTTGTGAATGTGCTTCCAATACGGTTTTGATCAGAATGACTAGTAACGAACTTTATAAGTTCAGTCCAATCATCATAGAAAACATGTTAATAGTTTTTGTTTAAAATGCCAGTGAAATCTACATTAACTGCAGACCTGTGTTATATTGACTGCTCTCTGTCGCACAATTTGTCTCTGGCCTTAACAAATAATTCATAATCAAACACATAAAGGGCTTTTTAACAAAGTTACAATGAATGGTTAAATTATCATTTGGATTGGTCTTAAACATGTCAATTGTGTTAAAATACAAAAAAAAAAGAAAAATGATAGTGAGGATTACTCTGTCTTGTAAAGTAGCAACGGAGTTGATTTAAATATCAGTACCATCACTGATCTGCATCAGAGAGATAGCTCTGTATTGTGTCCCTCTCTCTCATTATTATTTAATATACATTTTTGAAGACATTACATTTTCTTTATTTTTTTTTTACTTAGACTAAGAATCGTTTACACCTATGTGTAAATAATCCTATTCAGAGGAATCAGCCAAAATTGTTATTGGCAGGTCAGAGCTTTCCGAAATAAGCAAGAAAAGAAAAAAAATCTCTTCTTTGTACACATAACCAGACATTGTTGTGAGTCGTCTGTGAGTTGGACAGACACCACATTCAGGTGGCTTATGAGAACATGCGTCACACTCATCCGAAAATATCCTTTTATTCGCTTCCACTCAAAGTCCCCCTTGTTCGGCTTATGTTAGCTCGACTATTTGCACAGTCCGAGCCTCAGGCCAAATCTTTTACTCCAGCATGATAGCAGTTAACCGAGCACCAGAAGGGTTCAGAAAACACACGTCACCACAAACTGCAACACAAATCTTAACAGACTTTTCTGCCTTTCGGATCCTCAAAGACGTGGAAATGACATTTCCCAGATGAAATGTTTCCACCTAGGTGTTGATCCGCTCTCACCGGAGAAGAGGAAATAAAAGAAAACAAAACATGGGAGCTAACAAAGGGACTGACAATCAGCTCTCTCTGTTCTCTGCAGGTTAACGTCAGCACGGCTCATGTTTCCTGACACTCCCAGCGAAGGCATAATGTTGTAAATCTAATGAAGTGAAGAGAGGAGAAAGCAAGGGCGACGGATACAGACAGCCGAGGCAGCGATGATAGCACACCATGCGTTTCATATGGACAGTTGATGCTGGGAATAATTGAGCCACTGCAGATTTCCACAGAAATTACTTCTTCACATTCACACATACACACACAGTCGTGTTTTCATCACTTGTGGGAACTTCACATTGACTTCCATTAATTTCTACAGGCTAATAATCCTAATCCTAACCATCATATACCTAACCCTTACCTTAATCTTTACCCTAAACCCAGGGGCGCTGCCAGAAATCTTGGGCCCCCTGACAAAAATTAGATTGGCCCCCCCTGCGCAGCTGCTGTTACAATATTTGGAGTAATTGACCCTTGAAAAGCGTCACAATTTTAAAGGTTTGCAACTTGCTTTCTTTGGTTCAATACTGATACTAGTACAATATTTACTGCTCGTGAATTTTACATCCAACAGTTCGCATAAAATATGCAAGTGGGTTGCTTAAATTTTTTCGATTAGTTTTAGTTTACTGAAATGTCTCTCCCCACGAGCAACAGTCAAAAGCAACATGCAAAATACACATAAAGCAACCCAAAATTCTCAAAACATGCTATGTAGTTACATTTTATTCAAGCTGCAGTACATAACTTTAATAAAAAATATGTTTTCTCCATATTTGTTAAATAAGCTGTCACCATGTCGTGACAGTTTGTTACGAGACAGATAATCTGTGAAAACAATCAATCTCCTTCCTCTCCTCCCTGAACTCTTACTGGTTAAAGTAATGCAACATTCTGGCCAAAACAACCAATCAGAACCAGGAGGAGGGTCTTAGTGCTGTCAATCAACCTCATTCACTCACTGCTAAATGTGCTAATGGTGGAGAAACAACTTATCATTACAGGAAACCTTTTATCTGCGTCATTGGTAGCTATGCTAACTAAACTGAGCATTCATAACAGGCTATGCTAGCTGCAGCATAGCACAGAGCGAGAGGGAGGGAGGATGAGCAGCACCACATGAGATTGTGATTGACAGCACTCTCCTGCCACTGACTGGTTGTTTCTAGATAGCACTGGGAGAAAGCAGAGAAAATAGATTTTTCACAGATTATTTCTCATACCATACTGTCACAACATAATGACAGTTTTAGCAAATATGTGTAAAAAAATATTTTTATAAAAGTGACATACTGCAGCTTTAATTTTACTTAGGACAGGACGGGTCAGGAGGAACTTGGGTTGGAGCTGCTGCTGACTGACTCATCTGTTGTTAAGTGTGGTAAAAGGTACAAGAGACAGGTTAAATATATAAATATGTTGGTAATTTGTTTTCCTTAATTCATGAAACACTAGTGAAAAGGAGGCAAACAGTAGTCTGTAGCTAAGCAAATTATGCTAAATGGTTGATAATCTCACACGGTCTACACACCTCTCTGAGAAAAACTGGGTTACAAATTGACACCCTAACCTTTTTCTCTCCCTCTTTTTTTTGAAAACCTGATTTTATACATTTTCTTAGCAGCATAGTATCTGCCACAGTCATTCTTGCTAAACAGGCACTGAGTGCTGCTGAACACTGTCACTGTGAAACACTGCAAGCAGGAACGAACCATTTCATGCAGATCCAGGGGGATTGTTCAGGGCAAATATAGATGTCTGCTTTTTGGTCTGGCAGGGGTAACATTAAATTTTTACTGCTAAAATCAATATTTGAAAACACAATATGATTAATTTTGCAATTGACAGGGCCCCATTTTTTATTTTTATTTCTATGAACAAAGAATGAATAAATAAATTGTGGAGCGCCCCCTGTCGGTCCGGGGCCCGTAAAATTGTCATTACTTTTTCCCTCTATGTGGTGCCCCTGCCTAAACCTAACCATTACAGACCTAACTACTAACCCAAAAACAACAATTTCACTCATAGGGACCAAGAAAATGTCCCCACAAGGAGCAGTGGTCCCCATAACCCCACATTGTAGATAGGTTCCCATAAGGATATGAAAACCTGGTACACACACACACAGGGATGCTTTTTGGATGTTAAGCTGTGTCAAGACCGTTACTTTATTTTCTCGTTTGATGGAACAAGAAAAAGTGTTTCAGTTTTGCTAAACTGACTTAAATGATTATAAAGGTTAACTTAAAGTTTGATCATTCACAATTCTCAGAGGAAATATTCCATCCATCCATTTTCTGTACACCCTTGTCCCTAGTGGGGTCGGGAACCTAGTAATGCAATGTAAATAAAATCTATTTTCAATAAAACCGACCAAAACCCAGAACTACATTAAAACGTCTGCTGCAAACGCTTTTACTGCTCCATCAGCTGCAGATGAAAATCATCTGGGCTGAATAACAATGCAAAAGCATGGGATATATGTATGTAGCTGAACATTCTGGTGAGACAATGTGCTGAGTCAGTGGATGCTCCTTTAGCAAAACATAACAGATCAATCATCATGTATGTAAAAGATAATCTTATTTCATGTTTATTTTTTACTCCATATTTAAATGTCTTATATCACAATGGGGGTGGGCAATATGGACTTAATCACAATATTTTGTGATAATGATGATACAAATGATGATGAACTATTTATTAAATTTTTTTTAAGCAACTGGACGGCTGTCACTGTACAGTGCCACAAAAACAAATGATGCTCCTGAAAAACATTCCAACTTAAAACAGGCTTCTTCTGCCAGTTATTTAATCAAGAAACCACACGCACAAACTGCATTTAATCGTACTATTGAGTTTTATGACATTTGCTGGTGACCACATGGAACAAACAATGTAAATAGTAGTGAACAGGAAGTCTAGCACTTTTATTTATAATCTTAAGTTCTTTTTTGTAAACATTATTAAATGGAATTTATCAAGGCGACAATTGATCAAAATTCTCATCATGATGAGTGATTTTTCACAATAATTGATAAACAATATCAATGCCAATCCCTACACTCTACTGTTCCGCCTAATGCCGTAAATGTAATAGGCTGGTAGGATTAAGGGTTTTCTCCAGTCATGTGTCTCTCCCCCACAATTCACTGAAAAAGTTATCATTTCTGCTAACAGTAAGTATATTCTTGTATGTGGTGAACTACAGGAGTTACAGTGTCTGTTGGTTAATTAAACAGTCCACTGCAGGTTCACTGCTTTGGCAAATAAAGTTACCTAGCTAACATCAGAACCTAAAGAGGGTGATTCTTCTCATTCACCCTGAACATATGATAGCACTCTGGCGTTTCAAATGATATTGATTCACATTTACTAAAATGAAGCACAAAACGTTCAACACTGATTCACAGAAATATTTGAAAAGCAATTAAATAATCAGATTCTGGGGCAAATGAAAAAGGCAGTTCTTATTTTAATATGAGAGTTTAGTTTTTCCACCCATAAGTTTGTGTTTGCATGTCAAAATCAACATAACTAGAACTATCGTAGAGCTGTGATACTAATAAATATAATAAATGAATGCAAAATATTACTTTATCTTAGAATCATCTGTCACAGTTGCAGTTTGGTTTTCAAATTAAAGCAGCAACTTAATTCGCTTTTTCATTTCAAGATTATAGTTAAAACATTAGCGGTCCATTAGCCTGCTTTGGTCAGGTTTATTTTAATGTTTGAATCTTTTACCATCACACTCCTATTTCCAGAATACTTCTTTTAACACTAGACTGTGTCAGTAAATGGTCGGGGTAAAGTGGAAAGCAGGATTTCTGTAAGCTCAAGGTAAAATACACTGGCTACACAGTTAAGAGCCACGCTAACTACAAGATGAAACTTTTATTAGAATCGAAAACCTGCGGCACCGAGGCATCAAGGACATACCAGAGGCCTTCATGGAATGTGATTCGGGAATAGAACAGTATTTCTCTTTGAATATTTTAAGACTGACAAGACAGGAGACAGTGGCACTTATAACCTTACCAAGGAACAGGGTTTGACTGAGGCCTTCGCTCTCATAAAATCGCTGCACACAAACCATTTGCTCTTATTATAAGTGGTTTCAGTAAAAAATAAAAAAAAACCATCAGAGTAAATGCTTGTGTCCTTGCCCATGCTCTGCACAATGCTTTGATATAAACCGCTGTTTCACCAGCAAGTGTTTCACCAGACGTCCTCAAAGAGCACTTGAAGATCAACAGCAAGGTAAACAAATGGATCTGAATACAGAGTCACTTTTGTTCCAGTCAGAGAGAAGGGCGGGCTGCAGACAGACTGAGAGTGTTGTCCTTCACTTAAATGCTTTCCTAAAGTGAGGTCGGCTGTCATTCTTCAAGGAGGCAAAGGTTGCAGGAAGAGCAATATGAAAAACTTCTGTGATGCGGCTTTTTCTATTCAAAATGCAAAAGGTCTTTTCCTTCACTAGAAGTTTTGCAGGAGAGAAACTTTTGCTCCTTCCTGCTAGAAATTCCCTTTTAGGAGGAAGTTGCTGGAGTAACAACAGCATTTCAGAACACCGACTTATAGAACATAGATAAAGGAATGATGTGATTACAGGTTTTAATGAAAGTATTATTGTTTTAAAATTACTTACCATTTGAACCGTATTCATTTTTGGCACTAATAAATTCAAGGTTGTTCAATATACACAGCATCCAGCACACAGTGGAAGTACAGCAGGGATTTGTTTTAGTCACCAGAACTATTAGTGTGGTGTAGTACAGTTTTGTTCGGGACATTCACAACTAATACAAAATATTTCAAGGTTTGCCTTCAGAATAATCAGATTTTCTAGCTTTACTTGCTGAAAATTTGACATTTGTAGAAACTGCCAAAATAATTGTTTCACACAGCAGGTGAAATGAGACGCACCTACCTTCAAACTTTCAAAATAAGAGTCTTAAAGTGGAACACAAACTTCAAATATCACGCTTTAGAGCTCTTTTAAACGTGTCAGGTTCTACAAACTCAACTGTATGATTGCACGTCCCAGCTGAAACTGGTAATCATTTCCTAACAAAGATTTAAGAAATGTAACTTTATTTTTTGTCAACTTCTTTATTGGCTACTTGTAAAAAACATTAAAAACCCCACACTGAGTTCGCCATGATCAACAAAGTGAGCTCAAGATTAGGCTGTTACAATCAGTTCAGTGGTTGGACTTCTTGTCTTTTCACCGACAGTCAAATGCTCATTTTCTGCACAGAGCTCTCTGGTGATGGTTCTATTTTGCTTTGAAATTACTGCCATTTCCTTAAAAATGCTAATTTTACAAATCTAGAAGTCATTTATAGGAGTTCACCAACTGCAGTTCTCAAGCCAATCACCAATCTTTTAAAAAGCCTGACCCGCTGATTCTGATTTATGACGATACCAATTTCTTGGGATCATAAAAGTACTGCTACTAGTACTACTACTGCTAATAATAATAATAATAATGATAATAATAATAATAATAACAACAATAACCACTAATAAAATAATATTGACAGTAATATGCTTCAGGGAAGTGGAGTGATTGGTGTTGGCCTCTGAAAATCAACCCATTTTCAAAGCATTTAAATAAAGCTGCAATAAATAATCCTGATGTTTTCAGGCAGATAAAGGAGGAGAAAAAAGACTTCCCTGCTGCGGTAAAAACACTGCAGAGATGAAAAGTTGTACCTGAATGCCCTGGAAGTCTGAAGTGGTCGTGGAATGAAAAACAAAAGTGCATTTTGCGAGGAGAAGCCGCTGTCAGAGCTTCTTGTTGTTCGAATGTTTTGCTGTGCGGCGTAAAGTTGGTGCTATTAGCAGAAAAAAAGCACCCCTGATGACACTTCAGCGATTTTTCAGAGCATAACTCTGTGGGAAGTTTTAAGAGCAGCAACAACATTGCGGCCTGTGCATTTATTCCTTTTGGATGAAAAGTAAAAACATAGAGCACCACAAGTGCTTGGTGGCGTTTTTTTGCCCCTTCTTCCTTCAATCATCTGCTGTTCTATTCAAATCAAATAACTTGAGCCTCGCTCAGCTGAGCTGTTTCCACGACTCCCATATATAATAAATTCAGGATTTAGTTACAGGCTTCATATTTCTCTGCGTGAAGCTCTGCTCATTTATTGGGATTATCCACATTCCACCAGAGATCAGAACCGCGTCTACGTCGAGGGTTTCGCAGGCGCAATATTTGAGAAGATCTTCTTTTGATTGTGTGGCCCATGTTTGAATAAAGATCAATGATATCTGACAATAATGTTTTTCTTTGTGTTCACCGTAAAGAATATGACAAAACCTTTTCACGGGCTCTGCGGATAACTGATATAATTTAAAGATGCGCGCACAATGGATCTGTGTGTGTTCCTTTTAGGTTCATAGGAAAACCTATGACTGACTTTTTCCTCTCTGCTGTGTGACTTTTTCTCAGGTTAGGGAATGTGTCCTGCTGGGTTTTTATTTCCTCTGAAAAGACGAGTACAATTAGAGTACCGATCCTGAAATCATTACCTAATGACTCAAGGCTTTGTAGGACTCCTTTCATGCTGTGGCAGTCACTGTTCAAGCACACATTTGGAATTACTCTGATGATGACAGCATCTCTGAAACTTTGTCAGAGGTCTGTCTGCGGAGCAGTTGACTCAAATGTACTAAGAGCTTTTGGTCAATATCGGGCTCTTCTAACTCAGGGAAGTAAATCTGAAGCAGTCTTGTCGAAAGTTCACAAAAGTCATTTAGAAACACTTAATAGTAATGGGGTGTGTTCGTCATTTCCGGGCTAGTTCCAGTATCAAAGCATACAAACACACACAAAAAAATAGCATACACTTTGATACTGACTTATAAACAGTCTTTGATTTCTTTTGTCTAAAGAATAAAAAAGTAATGTAATGCTAACAGTTGAGAAAGATGTAGTAAATTATTTTTTTCTGCATTTTTGTGGTTTGTAGTTTTTCTAAATCTGTGACACATTTTACATTCACACAACAGTTCTTCATGCTCAAATCTGATTTTTTTTGCCCCTAGATCCATTTTCTTCTGTCTTTTGGCGAAATGGTTCATGCTACTGAATGATGCGACTTCAATCACACTTCTGAATGGTTTACAAACCCATAGTGAGTCACATGCATGGAAGAAGAGCATAGACGCCACACTGCAGTGTTATTTAGTAATAATGGATGCTGCCGTCTTGGGATCAATTGTACACACAAAATGCTGACAAGAAATCATTTTTCTGCCTTCAGTTTGGTGCCGCCTCAAGCGCAGTCTCCATATTCACAGAGTGTATGCTAGAAAGAGGTATCAAATATTTTGAATTTTAAAACCAACTGCATTTCCCATCATACTCTTCCTATGGTTTAAAGTCCTTTTCCCAGTTTTGACCAGTTACACCAAGCGCAGAGTTATGCGCTAGCTGCCACTTCCTTACCTGCTGCCCCACACTGCCAGTCAGCTGACTGATAGAAGACTGCTACATTATTCATATTCTCACAGCATGTACAAATTAAGTTGTTTGGAGTGATTTCAAACTGCAAAATATTAATAGCATTGCTGTGGAAACCAAAAGAGTGCCACCCATCACTCTTTTTTGGGGGTGTGCTGTTTTAAAACTACTGGTGGTAAGCCACAGTCAGCATGTTTGTTAGGCCCCTGACTTCCTAATTAACCAGCTAATATGAACTTGTTGTTGTTGTTGCAGCAGCAAGTTGGAATATTATTAATAAATTTTGAATTTTTTGGGCACTGTAGAATTTGCTTTATGTTGCAAAATAAAAGTGGTTGAACCATATCTTTGTTAAAATGAAAACTATAAAATTGGGAAATGTGGTATTTTGCTAAATGTATAATGAGAATCTCATAGCAGCCCATGACTTATAAAAAAACTGAAAAACACAGTCCTCTCTCGCAGTCTTTAATGACTAGAGGTAGGCAGCCTTATTAACCAGGGGGAATAAGTATTCCCCCTTATTTATATATCGACCAGCAGCCCTGCAGAAGCATGCTTCACTGAGCAGACACGTCTGCAAGCTGAACAGTGTTGCTGTGATTAGAGAGAGCGGAAGTACCACACACCTCTGTCCGTTAAACAGCTGCCTTTGCTGCCGCGGTAACAAGAAAGCTCTGACCTGCAAGGGGTCTCGCCGCAGAAGCACATACCAAAAAGACAGGGCCACAAATACTATCAGATAAATACAAAACAGGCATTTAGCATACAATGTCATAGAAAGAAAGAAAGAAAGAAAGAAAAGCCACCTCAACAGATAGCATGGGGTCTCTACATGATAAGAATGACAAAGTGCTTAAAAAAATATTCAATTGATTCCATATTCGTTCTGTTTTTAGTCCATGTATTGTATATATATATATATATATATATATATATATATATATATATATATATATATATATATATATATATATATATATATATATAAGTGTGAAGTTTGCATAGGTGGAGTAATACTGTAAAATTGTGATCAGTTTTTTGGTTAGTTTTATTGAAAATTGTAAAAAGCTGTGGCATTTTCTCCAAAAAGTTATTTCGCTGTGAGAATTTTATATCAATCTATGTCTACTTACTAGGCATAGATTTGTCTTTGTGATGCTTTTTCTGTTTTACTTTTATGATATTAAAATATTCAACATTTACTGTTTGGTTGGGTTTTTTTTATCTTTTCGACTTTGTTGCAATTTTTTTGCCAGCATTGGCTCCTACACATGAGCATGATGTAAAACTCCTTTTCTTTTTTTTTTACAGATGATGATCATGATGTAAATAAAGCCAACCCAACAGATAAAGTACTTCGCTGTGCAAGTTCTAAACCGGCTTCAGCCATGAAGAAATTCGTAACAACAACAACAACAACATGAGATCCTGGTTGGGAGTTTTTAGACGAAACCAGAGCTTGATTAACCATGTATTTGGTGTATCTGTGTTTCCACCTCATGTCCTTTCAGAAACAGAGCTCCCTGATGTTGACAGTGTATTGAAAATCATTGAATCTCCCTGCTGTTGTTCTTGAAGCATAAATCAAGCCGATCCATCTCTCTCCGACCCGCGCTCCCCGGTGGCTCAGTTAGAGCTGTGCCAACGCAGCATCGGCCAGGCATGCACCGGCTGTCCTTAAGCCAGAAACGGGCCCGCAGTGCTCCTCCTCTGGAGAGCAATAGGGATCAAGCGGGCTTAGCGGGCATGACCTGCGAGGCCGCAGACAGCGTGGAAAACATGCAACGCTACACAACTGTCTTCAGGGGCTGGGAGGATGGTTGCTGCACTATTGAACGAGGCGAAACGAGCCGGCATCACGCTGCTGACGGGCCGGAGCAGGACCTGGATGTAGTCCGCTGAGGATATGCCCCGGCCCGTGTGCTAAATCCTTATGAATAATTCTAAACAGGCCACTCTTGCTTTCTCCAACCGGATTTAGACTGGTTAGATTTGAACAGAAACACAATCTGATCGCTGGAGGGCAGGGGAGAAAACATGCAAAGTGACGACAGCAAGTTTTAGAACATCCAAACACGATGTTCCTCCACTGGTCACTGCTGGATTAAGCGCTGGCCTTGTACTGAAGGCTATGATTTTAGTTTGCTGTTGTTTTATAATCATTAAAATATCCATTGGCATGCCAGCTACTAAAAATATACACACACAAGTAAAGTGTACTTCAAAGAGACATTGGAGACCATCCAGCTGGGCAAGTCTATTATTGGCATGCAGGGCATGGAAGTTGAAATATTCATTAACATGGTATCCAAAAAGTCTTTGGCGATCGTTTTCTCACAAACACGTGAGCCTGAGACGATAACGTTCCGGTAAGTTGTCTAAGAAATTATGGCGATAAATGATAATATTGTCGTTTTGGGACCTATTTTCAAGTGATAAAATGATGACGGCAAAATAATGCAAGCACGGGTCATTTCTTGAAAACATGGAACGCTGAAACCGGATAGCAATTAAACATCCCAAAAAATAAAGAAACAAAACAACCAGAGGCGTAAATAAAACAGATTATGAAGTGTCTTTAAACAAAATTGCTGTTCGTAAAACTACCGATCATCAAAAGTCAATGAAAGCAGGCAAAACTCAAACTTTTGGAAACAAAAAGGTGCAAGCTGGCAACAAAAACACTCCTCTAAATAACTCAGCTAGCGTTTCTCTGGCGAGTTACTGACTTCAGAGTTCAAAGCAGAAGAAGTGTCAAGACTGACGTGCTGGAGTGAAACCTTTTGTCACCCTGTCTGTTTTTTTTTTTTTTTTTAAGAAAGACTTGAGGAAATTAATCAATCATGTGGATGGAAATGATCAAGCTCTCGTTAATTCATCATGCGATTAATCCACATGTTGCTTATTGTGACAGACTTCCAAACATTTACTTCATGTCAATATATGGTGCCAGCTGAAATGCAGAAATGGTGTAACCTAGTTATATAAATTCTGTTTATCCAAAGGAAGAGGAGCAGAAAGTGCCTGAGTGATCAGTTTTCTCAGGTCTCCTCCTTCCCCACGCAATGCTGTGTACTGCTGGTCAGCTGGCTTCAGCGCAGGAAACAATCAAGACATTTTCTTCTGCTTGGACACAATGACCAGCCCTGTTTAACCAGCCAATATCAATTTTTCCAACTTATTGGTTTAGCAAAAACCAGATTGGTTCAAGTGTGCTGAAAACCTACAACTAACTTTCATTCATGTTTGGATCTTTATTGTAAACATGAAAATTAGAAATAACAAGACTGATAGAATTATTATAAATGCATTGATTGAGAAGCTGCGTGGTAAATGTAGTGGAACCGTGTTATTTTATTTTTTAGCGGTGAGAACCTTAAACGGGACCATGTCTGTTATGCGTCAGTAGAAAGGCTGAGAGAAATCAGAACTTTTCCCTCCATAGTTTAGTTTCCCCAACTGTTTTGGTCGTACAGAACCAAAACAGTTGGTTTGGGACGTCTGATCTCCTTCACTTTTTACTTCTTCATTTAATACGCCTGAATCACTTTATTAGTGATTACCCCATTGCCCCTCTATCTCCAGCCCCCTTCCCTAAAGAAGCTGCAGGAATGCACAGCATCTCCGCCTCATCGTGCCGTTTTATCCCGTATAGCAGAGATGTGAAAATGCAAATGGGGATGGAGCTTTCTGCAGCCCCCCGGGCTGCTTGTCCAATGACACAAATCATCAATTAAGATCCCAGCAGGGTTTGCTAGATCTGCTAAATTGACATGATCCCTCTTCTGAAGATACGTACATCTGCATGGGGTACATGACAACAAAGAACAAACATCTCCGAGGGCAACCATGTGTGTGTGTGCGTGTGTGTGAGGAAGAGGGACTGTTTCGACTGCTACAAGAGTCTCAACAAAGCTTCAGTTAAAACTCAGGAGTTAGTTCCTCTGAGGGTTTCTACCTGGCGACAGTGAGGGCAGCTGAAGTCGTCTGAGTCTCGGGCAACCAGGTGTTTGGACACCAAATACTTCAGGTTTACATTAACTAAGCCAGACTCCTCCTTTAAACTCAGATATGCTTCTAGCCGAACACGGTTGTGGTATTTTTCATGCCATCGCCACAGGCGAAGGTAAATCTGCTCAGTAAAATGACCAAAGAAATGCTGAACCCGCTGGTGACGCCGGACCGGAGGGCCACAGATCAAAGCCGAGTCGACTCACAGGAACCCTGAGGCACTCCAAAAACGCCACTCTGCCCTTTTTTTTTTTTCTTCAAATCAAATCAAATCAGAAAGAGGCCCGTTCCCTGACAGTTCGCTCTGTCAAAAACATTAACAGGGCAGCCAAACCCAAGAAGTTTGGGACTGAACGTATGGAGGGGAAGGAAATCTGCTGCTGGGTGGCGCACAAAGAAGGTCAGTGTTCAGTTTAGAGAGGTTTTTTTTTTTCCCCCTCAGGCCTGAGAGCAAACATGAGAGCTCAATGAAGAATTCAGAAACAACATCAGACAGAATCCTAATCCCTAATGTTTAATATTGAGAAATTACACTCAACAGAACAAATAATAATAAGAATTAAAAAAAAAAAAACAATTGAAAACAATTTCTACTTAAAGAGAAAAGTCTTATTCAGGTTACGCAATTACAGAAAATCACAAGAAAGGAAGAAGCAGGTATAACAAAAAAATAAATATATCGACTATTTTTTATACACACATTCAGGCAGATGTATTTACTCTTTCAAAGATAAGAAATGGAAATCAATTTAAGCTCTGTTTAGTCTGAGGCTCGCGGGTCTTCTTCACGCGCTCTCTCAACGGTAAAACGCGTCCCGGTCAGACTGAAAGCATCCGCTCAGACAGTCAGACAACAGAAGAGAAGACAAGACAAGAGCCGCTGCGGAACTAAAACCGTCCTTCTTTTCCAAAAAAAAAAAATGTTTACAGAGCAGAACCCGGAGAGACGGGGCCACTTCCCGCGGAAAGACGCTCACTTTACTCTGGTTTCTAGCTGAAGCTTCAGCACGCATCCTCCCCATCTGCCTCACAGACACCAAACCCCGATCAGATCTGCCTTTACATTCACAATAATATTACTATTATTATTAAAAAATAATGATAACAACAAAACATCCGGACGCAGAAGCGCAGGAAAATAGCTCATTCAGTCCAACACAGACCGCATCTCCTCTTCTCCTTCTCTCTCTCTGTCGCTCTCTCTCCCCCCTCCCTCCGTTCCTCCCTCTCTCTCTCTCTCTCTCTCTGTTTCGCGCTCTCTCCCTCTCTCACTTTCTGTTTCTCTCCCCTCCTACCCCCCTCTCTCTCCCCAACCCCCATGCCAGCCCCCCACTCTGGCCTGGCTGTCTGACTGGGTGAATAATGTCCTGGCTCCCGTGATGGAGTGGGGTGGGGTGGGGTGGAGGGGTGGTGGTTTGAAGGGGGAGGGGTGGGTGAGGGGGAGAAAAGGGGGGGAGGGGGGGAGGAGGAGAAAGAAGGACGCTGAAGTGCAGCAGCTCTGCTCCCATACACTGACACTGAAAATGAATGACAGCTTACCTGCATGCCAATCTTCATCAGACTGACACTGGGCTGACAGCACAGCCTATACTCCTCCACACAGCCGCTGACGTCAGCCGCAGCAGGCCCCTCCCACCTCCCCCTCCGTCTGCATCTACGTCCCCCCCGCCCCCCTAACACCACCAACACCCCCCTACCCTCTCTCGTTGCTGCTGCTGCTGCCTTCCAGGGTTCGTGGGAAAAACGGCGATCACGGGAAAAGGTTTCCGAGGGGAAAAGGCTGCGCGTGCGTCACTGCTTGCAGGACAGAACCACAAAAGAAGAAGAAAAAGACAAAAAGGTCTTCTGCTTCTGAATTCTGATATGAATCGTTTCTGATCAGAACAGCATGTCTCTGCTGTTTGCCAACATCAATGCTGTCTGGAGATGAAGTTCTAAAGTGTTTATTGGTTTTTCTGGTGGAGAGGATACACAAAATGTTGCTAGCATACACAAAATGCTAACAGACGAATGACAGGAATAACACTTCCACATGCAAACGCTGCTACCTTTTTATTGTAAATTTTTTAAAACATATTTAATATGTGTTCAACTTACCTCAGAATTCAGGTGTTTGGAATCTAAAAAGTTGCCTCAATAAATCACTGAGCCGGAAAAATAAAAGTCCTACTTGTGGAATCAGGGTGACAATTAGCAATACATGTAGTTAATTACGTAATTTGCTACATTTACTCAGACACTAATGCATGTTCACAAAATACATCAGTGAGTGACTGATTAGAACAGAAACTGTATGAAGCGTGATTATGAATTTTATTTGTAAAATTTTGAAAACTGTGATGCCAAATGCTGGATTTTGATGGTTGATGCAAAACCTCAGACTTCTGACTTATTTCAGGGGGCATTGCAGTTTATCAATGTGAACTGGACACCAAGTTCTGCGGTTCATTTACATTGAAGATGGAATTTCTACATTTAAAGCCAGAACAGTGAACTCTGTCTCTGTCTTAGCCTCATCTAGGACGAATCTTCCTCGGTGAACCCGATTTCTAAATCCAATATGGCTGCCGCACATATAAACTAGAGCATAAATAGCAGCAATTAACTGTTTATTTGCACTTCAGATCCCATTAAATTAGTTCCATTGTACACCAGTCTACGAACACACTCCTTTATTGTTGGATTGCATAAAATGTAAAATTTGTGGATGCTGGCTTAAATTTCTAGTTGTAGCTATAATTAACGTGGCGACAGACCATAGCAGCTAGGAAATCAAACAGCTTTTCCCCACTTGTGACTGGAACAATAGTCAGTTTACTGTGATTCCTGTATCTGAGTTCCATCTTCTGGGCAAAACTGGTTGCAGTCTCTCTGTGGGGCGTGATGCTATTCTCAGATCAAAGCTTTGATTTCCAGGGCAAGTCAAACACAATATTCGGTACAACTGAAACTTGTATGTAGGCCCCCATATTGCAAGGTCTTCAACACACTTTAACAACATACCGTCAGCAAATTCAATGTCTCAAAGGGAAGCATTAAAAACCAAGAAAATTTGCAATATAATAGGGAGAAAGCATTTCAAATTATATATATATAAAACTAAAGTATTGAAGCATAATTGCACACAATAATTTTAGATGGTTTATCCATGCCTTCTTTATCATTTATAGTTAAATACTACGATGGCCCAAAAATCAACTGTACTTCTATATTTGATTTTAGGGGCCGTTAGCGCCTCCCAGAGGCCACAGGACGAAATAGGTGATGATTTGAGAGGGAAAGATCTACAAGATGCCATGGGTGGTACCCCATGTGTTTGGGTGCGTGTGTGTGCGTGTGTGTGTGTCTATATACATGCCCTTGTGCATCTGTTTTTGTAATTGCATTTTATTTTTTTTCCAAAACAGTGTTAAATCTTCTTCCCTTAGAGAATTTTGTAAATCCGGCTTTACTCAAAGCAAAGGAAGGAGCAGAACGTGTGGCACAGCTGCACTGCAATAGGGCTCATAATGTAAAGCACTAAGCAAAGCACATAGCATTATTGTACTCATAATAAACAGTTTGGGATATGCAGTCATATGAAATGAATGAATGAGACTCATTTCTCAGAAGAAAGTACCTTTTGAAAAGAAATGTTTGCGTTATCTATGGGCTTACTGGACTTGTAGTAGGCCCATATTTCTCTATTAAAATTTTATTTTTCTTTTGGTCTGATGTAACATTCTTCTCTGAAAAGTGTTTCCATTTGCTGTAATTTGAAATTCGTCAAAACTTACACAGATAAAGGCTCGAAAACATAATGTGTTTCCCTTAGTGAACCGAATTACAGAAATAAATGAACTTTTCAATAATGCTCCACATTTTTAAATACAATTGCAGAGAATGCGTATGTATATTAGAAAGACTGTTTAATAAGAGTGAATGAGAAATGTATAAATTCTTCAGAGCTTAGATGAGGTTAAAAGGTGATAAGTGAGCTTTATTCTATATAGTTTGAATAATATGATTATGTTGCATTGCAGCAGAGCTAAGGCAAGTTATTAAGGAGAGATCTCAGGCTCTTTCCTTTTTTAGCAAATATTCAACATTTTCCAATGAAAGTCTCAGTAAATTATCAGTTGGGTTGAGTAGAGCAACAATTTGCTTGATTCTGCTAGTGGTTTCTTCCTGTGGCTCCTCTCCACTGTCACCCTGTGCTATCAGTTTTGTTGTTTACTTACCTTTATAATCTATTTAATGTGACTGTGCTGGAATTAAATTGCACTGTATTTTGACTTATTTTAATCTAAATGTTAGTGTGATAAATGCACTTCCTGCATATCTAAAATTATCTGAATGGGAGTGGATTGAACTGAAGTAGATTAAATTAAATTGAATTGCAACATTGCAAAACCAAAGTGAAAAATGTCCGATATGTAGCGTGTAGCCTTAAAATAATGCTGCCTTTCAATGAAAGCAAATAACCATTATCCTGCTTCTACTCCTTAAATCTATTCAGCTTTTCTATTTTCGCAAACAGATAACTTTACTTTTACTGATAAAAGTAAATAGAAATATTTCAGCACTGAAATATTTCTATTTCAGCACTGAAATAGAAATATTGTCCAGTTAAATCGAGATAATCTACAAAGAAAAAGGCATCTTTCTCCATTTTCAATCTTGGAGACTATTTAGCTAATATGCTTGCAGCATTCAATGGCCACGGGGTTCTAGCCTGTCTCCCCTATATAAACACTGATGCATGGATGTTACGAGTGTCACCTAAAGGCAGCACGTTGTCTTCCAGGAAGCGCTGTTTACTGGCGCGTGTGCGCACACGCACGCGGCAACCTACACATTTGATTCGTGGATGTGACCATCCGGTTTGCCAGCGCGAGGTACCCGGCTGGCCGTCAGAGATATACTAGTAAAACCAAATGTAATTAAATATTGCTTTGGATCTTGCTGTTAGTTGTCTCAAATATTTATTTTTCTCCTCTAAACGTGTGCCGTGGATTCTCCCTGTTTTCTCATTTGCTACTTTACTTTAGTTTTTTACTTTGCAACGATGATTCACGCTGAAATCCATGTACATACTAAATAAAGCCATTAGCGCGTTTTAAAGGGTTCATTCCTTAGCAGTCAGCCGGGAAAATCCCAGCCAGAAGTGATGATGAGGCGCTGCGGAGAAGCTTATCTTAAACAGAGATCAAAGCGCTGAGTGGAGTAGATCAGACACAACCTGTATGGATGATTTGAGTTTATTGCGTTATTAACCACTGACGACGATGTAAATGCGAAATCATGAAATATAAGCTACAAAATCGATTTGCTGCTTGGAATTTAGTATATTCGGATTAATCAATTTGATAAAAAACGACATTTTATTGTTAATATACAACACAATTTTTATGCATTTATTTTTTAAGTCAAACGGTTCGAACTGGGTGTCCGTCGCTCTCGGAGGTAAGCTCCGACAGACGTGAGGGACAGATATGCAAACCCCGCCTACCGGCGCACTGTCCTGTCCCCGCGGGTGAAAAATGGGGCGTACCCACACTTTCCAACTTCGTCGTGTTCTAGGAACGACGCATTTAATTGGACAGCTCTCTCATATGTGACCATCCAATTACACTCGAGCTTGTGGTTACCAGGAAGTGCATGACGCCAGAAAGAGACTCTTCCCAACTCTTTCTAACCGTAAATTGCAATTTTTCTATCGTAACCTTTACAGAAACAGGATTCTGTTATCGCGCTCACACAAGTTGCTCCTGCTGCCAGAACAACGGCGTTCTCAGCACAGTCCACAACAACCAGCACGTTTAAATGTGACGGCAGGATTTGCCCAGCTAGCTTGTGCTGCTAACGCAAGTTAAACAAGAACAGCGACGATGCCTTCTGGTTATTAACTTTGTCGTCCCACGGACAGAACGACTTTTCGCAGATGATCGATATGACTAACAATGTGTTGCAAGTCGGTACCGGTGTTGTTGTTATTGTGATCGTTTGGATCGCAGCTCTTGTGGCAGGGACCATTCTGCTGAGAGCTGATGGATCGGCAAAGTGAGTTGAAGAAGCAGCTTCACACACTCCGCTCACACGCCGTGAAATGAAGTATAAACATTAGTTTATTAGGATTTATGCTGTTTCTGTAACGGTTCTGCAGCCACAATGTTGGAACATATGACTTACGACATTTAAAAATTTTAATCTGTGGTATACTGACGGGCTACAAAATAACCGTGGCACGAAGTAAAATAACCTCCTCACATGTTAGCAGTTTATGATTGCAGTTTGTTGTAGTTGGAGGAAAGTTTCATTGTGTAGAAGAAGTCCAAAGGAAGCCAAAGTCCTAGAGTTTTAGAATTTTACATCTATAAAATAAACTGAATGACAAAAGAAAGTAGAACACCAAGTCCAAAAGGAGGGGCATCATGGGTATGCTGTTCTATCAACATGCGATAGGGATGGAAGATTCCGATTTTAATGAAGGTGGCATCTTGAGTTGAGCTTAGATAATAAACCAATACATTTCTCCTGCCTAACCTTTTGCTACAAGGTGAGCTGGCTAAAATACTACAGCTTTACATTTACCTGTAAACGCTTTGCAGCAGGACATCCATAATAATCAATATTCTGTGTTGTTTTAGCAGCAGTAGAAATGTTGTTTTAAATAAAACAAGTCAGTAGTAAAATACTGACTTGAAGTTTAATTCATTTCATTTTAATGTTAAGCAAAAAAAAAAAAAGAGAGAGAGATCTTGATGATTTCTTCTGGATTCATCAGCGTCCTTGCTAGCGAGGACACAAACTGGGTGATGGGAAGAACCGTAGCAACAGAATGAGCAAATGACTCCTGTAACATAAAGATTTACTGTGAAATTCATAGGCTCTTAAAATGAACATCAAGACCTGACTCATTACACTGCATTCCTATTTATTTACTATAAGAAAACACCAAATCTAAACTGGTAAATAGCCCATAGGTGATACTAGTCAAATTAGTTTAATATATGTTTTTCATCACTGTCTAAAGGGAGAAGTTTTGGTCATTTGTAGCTCATATCTAAACCTATGCAGCCATATTTTTTGTGTGGAATTATTACCAACATTAGAACAATTAAAAACAGACAGCATCTGGTCTGATTGGAAGGCTATGAAGGAATGTGCCTATTCTAAGGCTTATTGTCATTTTATTGAAAGTATTTTAACTAGGGCTGAAACGATTCCTCGAATGATTCGAGTACCTCTATTATTAAAATTCCTAGAGGAAAATTTACCTGCCTTGAAGCTTACGTTTTGTGCTTTAGCGCACCGTGTTCCGGCAGAAACATTATTTGCGTTGCGCGGAGCTCTGACTTCCGCCTCTGAGTTGTTCACGAAAGCTAAGCATTAGTGGCATAATGTCCAATTTTCAAGTTCGGCCGCGAGGATTTTATGGATGGATTATAATGCCTGGGTTTTCATTGAATTTTGGGGATCAGTAAGAATCCTTAAAATGACTGGCGCGATGCCTGTAGGACGGCAGCCTTTCTCCTCCAGGAGCTGCTGGTTGAAAGCGAACAACGGGAAGAGCGCTGCGGGAATATTTATGCAGGTGAGCGGATAGATTGAAACACGGCAGGCAGCTGAGTAGCTGATTCTTATAGTGTAAGTGTAGTTTTACGGACGAACCACACAACAAATTTTATATCATCCCGGTCTGAACAAACGGGTGGTGGTACATGGCTGGTATATGAGTTTCTGAATGTGACGAACAAAAGTGCCCCCCCGTTCTTACTTTCGTCCCCTGGTCTATTTCCTGCCCTCCACCCCCATCTTACGTTCGTTCTGCCCCCAACTCCTCACCTTTCCCCCTCCCACTCCAAAGCTTTGGGTTTTATTCTCAAACCCAAAGCTTGACAGACTGGAGATGAACACATGAACTATAGCTGGAGCATAGACATTTTTTTTAACGTATTTGTGAACCTGCCTCTTTATTATTAAATTGAATTTAATTTCAGATTTGTGTATTACTTCAGGTTAACCTAGAAAGTGAGCTATTATTGTTACAGGTTAGTTTTCTAAACTACAAAAAAAGTAACTGCTCAAAAATAAAAAATTGGACTGATATTGATATCCAATGCCAGATTTAGCAATATTTTATTTTGTAATTTTTTTTTATCCGATTACTCGATTAATCGTAAGAATAATTGATAGATTACTTGATTACTAAAATATTCGTTTACAACAGCCCTAATTTCAACCTTTTACAACACATGTTGGTTTGGAAATTCTGCAGAGGAGCAGAAGAAATCTTGAAGTTGCATGATGACCTGGAAAATACATGGACACAGTAATGAGGAAGGAAAACAAGGTTACAGCAGACAACACACAAACCCTAAGATCTTTATTTAAACTGCTTCCTTCAAGACAAGAGTACTCAATTCCTTTATTGTGCAGAAACAGAACAACAACTTCTTTCATATTGGAAGCAAACAGTTAAAAAGGTCAAATCAGTTACTGGGAAATTCAAACTTCTTTGCTGTTAACGTCAGCAAAGACGTGGACCGTGTACTGTGTTGTGTACTGCCTGCAGACAATCCTGGGAACCAATTTTCTACGGAGACGCATAAAACTGTCAGTCTGTCCGTCCTTCCAACTATTACATCTACAGAAATGAATTTGCACTGACATAAACAAACTGTTTTAGCTCGATTTCTTTAAATCAGTCGGTCCTGCATGTTTTAGTTCTCTCCCTGGTGTAACACGCCTGGATCCAATGACAGGTCATTAGAAGGCCTAAGAAGAACACTGACATGCTGAGAAGGTAGTTGCTACCACCAGGGAGAGAAGTTGAACTTGCAGGATGCTGGACCTCCAGCATCCTGCAACTTTGGGCACCACTGCTTTAAACGAATAGGGATTCAGAGGAATAATGGTGTTACGCTGTAGGCTGGCATAGTGCTATTTGACAGAAAACCAAGCATGATGACAAACACTCAAACACTGTCTTTGGGGAATAGTTTTATTATGGCATAATGCTCAGGACACTGTCATTTACAGTTATTAAGAAACACAAACTGTTTTTTAATGCGTGTGTCCCGCAGGTTAGGAGTCATCCCCACTACTCTCCTGGCTCTCACCATCACTCTGGTGCTGGTGTTCTTCCCTCGGAGCCCAGAGATGCCTTTTCCTTTCAAAGAGATAGAGGTAAAGCACCAGCTGATCAAACACTGTGGTGGAAATACTCACAAGTACTACTAGGTTCTCTCTTTATAAATGTCTCCACTGTCAGCAAGGTAAACAGAGACTTCTCAAATTAGGATTAGAGACTGTTCAAATACAGCCAGATTTGCAGCAAGAAGCATTTACAAAATGTAGCTCATTAGAAAGCTAAAGCAACTGTCTCCAGTGATCTTTGGAAGTATTTGCAATGTGTTATTAATATGTATTTGAGAATCTTCACTGAGAAATAAAGATTAAAGGCCATGAACAAAATAACCCCCCAAAAATATCAGATTCATGCAAACAAAATGGCAGTGAACTCAAGCACACAGTACATGGATGTCACCATAAGAATGTGAACGGGTTAATATTAGTTATCCTGGAAGTGGCAAAGCAAAGCAGTTGTTCATGTTTTAAGTTTGATGGAAGCACAGAGAGTCAAACAACTTGAGCAAAACTACAATATCCAGAAAGTCACACCTGCTAATCCTAAACAATGGTCCCAGTTGTCAGCCAGGGCTCCCCAAAGCCTGGAAAAATTCATATTAAAAAGTCAACCAGAGCGGGATAAAAAGTGAGCACATTTTCTTTTATGCTGTCAGGAAATGGTGCGTTTCAGCGTGGATGCATCTAAAAGTTGTAGGATAATGGCTCATGAGGACTCACACTCTGGTTCAGAACATCACTTCAATGGGCTTCTTCTTTCCTCCTTTGTTCCCTTGGTAGAGCTTATGAGGTTATTGTTATACATGCTGGATGACCCATCTGTGACTCACCCTCAGTGGTTTGGAAAAAGTAGAAAAGTTGTGGCTCAAGATATGGCCAGACAAGTACATGGCTGCAGGCCTTTTTCCAGTACATAACTTTCGCAGAACTACAAATGCAACTTCATTCATATTACGGCGGTGGACCACAACAGATAACAAATGAAACCATTCAGGAAGCAGTACGAAAGTTTCACACTGAGACCTAACAGTGGTGTTGGGGCTTAGGAGGTTGTTGTGGTGGGACTGAAGTTAAAATGTCGACGAGCGGCCACATAATTTCAGTGCGTTTGTTTTTACATAAACGTCCTTCAAGATCCTCAAGACACAGCGAGCCAACTTCCTGTGAAACCCCTCCTGCTGTATTATGCGCCATAGTGTTTTGAAAAATGTGTGGCTTACAGCAACGTAGTAAACACAACGACCTCGGCATAGAACAGCAACTATTACAAGTTCGGTGGAGGAGAAAATAATGATTGTTAAGCCATAACAGCTCATTTTATTTTTCGTGTTAACAGAAGTAAAACAAAAAAAAAGGCAGAGGCCGTCGGTGAGACGTTTGCCCATTGCATCGGACCAGAAGCGAGCAGCAGGAGTTCATTGTTTTGGTCCAACAGTACATACTTCCTCGCGGCTTTGGACAATTTCTCCTCAAAACTTACCGTGCTGTTCTCTGGCTGAAAAACACGAGGTGCGATCTTGGCTGGAGCTGCAGCTCTAGAGCATTTGATGGTCATTTCATATTTACTCCATATCGGAATAAAAATAAGGTGATGATCTGGTTGCCAATTCCAGGTTTTGACAGACGTACTATTTTGTCCCTTATGTCCTCTGAAAGCTCTTGGGTCTTGTCCGCGATGGTGAAGAGATTTTATTAAAACGAACAAGTTGAGATGAGGAGTATTTCTCCACAAATGATTGATGGATTGTGAGTCCTGTTCCCTTTTTGTTGTTGTTGTTATTTCCACTGACTGAGGATATGAGCTCTGGTTAAGAGTAAGGCTGCTCAAGATAAACACCTACCCCAAAAGAAACCTTAATTCAGCTCTTCTGTAAGCCTGCTTCCTCAGAACTGCAGGCCTGTAAATAAAGCCAGCGTGTGCGTCTCTGTGCATGTGCTCGTTGTAAAGGCCTGTTCTGCTTTATCTGAATCCAACAGCAACACAGAACAAACACTCCCCATGTTGCCTTCGGGTCGTGCCAGTAAGCTGTCCGGATTTGCCAAGCAAGCTGCCACCCCATCAAAATAGCAAAGCAGAGCCCTGTCCCGGCCAGCTCGTGCTTTGTATTCTCTGTACAGTGCTGATAGGAGAACAGCGATGCCGAGAGAACAACTGCAAAATGGGAATTTCCGCTGACTATTCCAAGTAAATTCAGACCAAACTCACTTTAGGACCTGGTTGGAATTGAGTTCCCAGAATCCTTCAGCACAAATGTTGCTTCTCGCCGAAATACGAGTAATAAACTAGAACGAGTCTAAATGTTTTAGCGTAGCCTGTGCTCAGTGAACTCGTCGCCTTTTGTCAGAATCGGTACCTAAACTTGTCATTTCCTGTTTGTGCCTCGTGTTTCTGTGTGGATTAATATTCAGCAAGGATGGGCTGAACAGGACCAGGCAGCAGAGAGAGACATGTTTAACCTCTTGCTGTTAAACAACAGTGAAATATCACAGTACCAATTAGGCCAGTGTTAGACTGGAGGTGGGGGTGGCTCATACACCACCCCACCCCCCACCTGCTCCTACCCAGTGGCGCATTAATAAAACATGGCCCACACACTTTGGGCTCCTGCTTGCTGCGTAATTGGCAAATTAAAAAGTGAGATGTGTTAAATGCATTCATAAGAGACGGAATACATCATCAGCAGCTCTCCCAGACACGCACATACACACACACACACACATGCGCGCGTTACTCACATTCCACAGCAGTCCTTATGAAATCTCTCTTTCGGCAGCAGTTGGGCTCCTGCTCGTCTTCAATCATACTGGCTTAAGGGTGTTTTCTCAGTTTGCATTCTCATCATCATGGGTGGCTCATGACTGAAATATTAACACAGACCCAGAGTTATCAGTGAAGCATAGATCCAGTCACTCCATGGCAACCTTTCCATCCTGGGGAGCTGCGACGTTGGACCTGAAGGTCGTTAGTTTTTGCAAAGTGCCACTGATTTGCTCTGCATTCTCTTCATTGAGTTCATTTAGGAGCGACGCTACAAACAGCAGGAGATAAACATAAAGAGGCACTTTGCGCTTTAAGATGCCAGATTTTACCTTCTTCCTCGTTGTACGGCTCACTTTTACAATGCTTCTACTACTATTGAACTAGGATGTTTTGCTAAACATCAAAAATACGGAGATAAGCTAGATTCACAGATATGTCACCTCACAGCACTTTACAAACGGCTCTAACTTCATGTGAGAGTTGCATAAAATTTGGTCCAAATTCAGTTTACCTCAGTTCACAACAATACGGCACAGTCACGTACTCACATTCACATCCAGTTACAGTACATGGAGTGCAGTTTGATTCTAACTATGTTTAAAATGAAATCCGAATCAGTTGGTCGAATAATCCCAGTTGGTAAAAAGTCAACAATTTAGTCAATGTTGAGGAGAGGTTGACCAGTTTCTCCTGTTATTATGGGATGGTGAACCTTAAGGCAAGACTTCAAGTCACCTCTGCTATCAATACAGGGGAAGCAGACAGCGCTGCACATTTCTTCAGTCTGTTTTGATGTCCTAATGTCTCCAGTATTCTCTTGGAGACATTAGGACACTGCTGAAGCCTCGCCCCATTCAGCAATGTTACTCTGTGGAACAGTATGCATTATCTGGCTGCAGCGTGTTAGATATGGGCATCCGGTTTGCAGACAACCTCAGAGTATTAAATGCAGAACACATTTGGTCTCTTTCATGACCTTTTCACCTGGTCAAAAGAGAACTGGTGAAAACAGAATTAGTCAAATTGTTACATACATTATTGCATGAATCCTTTAGTCTAACTTTACAGCCCACTGAGGAGAAAAGGCTTGTTGACCGTTTGCTTTGGTTAATATAAAAAGAAAAAAAAAGAAAGTCAAACCTGGATTTTTGCTGTTTAATTGCAGAAGGAAGCAGGAAAAGTAGGATATGTTCTGTTCTGGAATGATGTCTTTCCTTCCCTGGATACTTTAAAGACACTGACATTTAGGACATCAAACACCAGATGGTTTCATGAGGGCTTTTGTCTGGTTCTTCCTGTGCACACACACATCACGGTGACTTATTGGTTCAGTATTCTCAGCACATTCTCCAGATCCAGAGTGCAATCATGCCTATCCCGGTATATGTCCCCTGTTCTTCCTTTGCAGTAGCTGCTGCACGGACCTATGTTGCCCTCGAATAGAATAGCATTCGAGTTTTAAGCGAACCAGGAATTTCTTCTCTCTGAAGAAATTCATAATTTTTCTAAGGTGGGGTTGGATAACAGATACTGTACATCGAAGTAGATCATTTCTATCGAATTTAATCTTAATTAGTCTCTGCAGCCAAGGTGTCTCTTTCTTCTCAAACATGGCTAAATACTGACTCAGCCTGTATCTCTTATAGCAGCAGACCTCACTACAGTGAGCCACAGTCCTGTTGGAGGTTGGCCCGTACGAAGCCCCGCCCCCTTCAGCAGTCAACGCTTTAATTGCTGCAGGTTCCCCACAACAAAGAGACAATAAGGAAAACATCCAGGCACAAAGCCTCGGCATCCATCTGTCCAAAGTCCTTTCATGACACCTAGTGGTTAATTGAGGAAATACTGGGGTGGGAAAAAAAAAAAGAACTGTCATGTTCCTGGTTCAAGAATGTCTTGAAAAATGTGTAGCAATCCTGTATGACTCCAAATCCATTCATTCTTTCTTTTCACTGCAGATAGTCGACACCTTCTTCATTGGCCGCTACGTTCTCCTGGCTGTGGTGGGGACAGTCTTCCTGGTGGCGTTCTTCATGCTACTGCCCTTGCACTTCCTGGAGCCGGTGCATGCTAAGGCTTTAAGGACATACTAGGAGGCCAGCGTCATTGGTGGCAGCAGGGTCACATCCCCCAAGATACAAAACCCAGGGAAAACAGGGCTGAGGGGCAAGAAAAAGAATCTCTCCCTGTTGTGAAGGACAGAACTAGAGACTGAGACTGCTCTGAAAATGAATGAGGAGAGCCAGCAGTCTCTCAATGAACTTCTGAAACTTCTTACATCTCTTGTTTTTTTTTGTTTTTTTAAGCTTGTAAGTAGCAGTGCTTGTCACAAATGTAACTTTTGAATCGTTTTTCTTTCTCTTAACTTCTAGAGTCAGTTTTCATCTCTAGATAAACTAAGAGGTGCTGAGTGTTTATGTCCTGTTTCTTCTCGGTGTAGATGGGTGAAGTCCTTCCCTGTCACACTGGTTCTTTTTTTGCCATGACTGTTGTTTTATCAAACAAACAAAATAGTAACAGAAAGATGTGAATCGCATTTTGTGGAACATTAGGTCTTGAAGTACAGCGCCTGTTTAAAAGTATTCACCCTCTTTAATATTTAGCCTTTTATTTCTTTTACAATGATAAATAAAATGTGACCTTTCTGACAAGAAAGTTTACAAAAACATCTCCAGTGTCAAAGTAAAACCTGATTTCCACAAATTAATGACAGCTAAGTAAAAATATGTCATAAAATTTCACAAAGTTTCAAAGTAGCCTGGCCATTGTGTTCCTGTGCAATTCTGCTCGATTCTCATCTCCCCTCTGTGCTCTGTCTGGGATTTCTCCCATTGAGCTAGAACTCTCTGGTTGAATTCCAGCTGGACCAATCAGGGAACAAGAAGGAGTTGTGAACAATGAGGTAAATGTTCTGTGCTGCATTAGAATTGTAGCCTGCCTACAGAAGGTTGTCGTTTGTAGCAACAGCAGTGGAGGCAGTGAATGAAGCCACTTCGTCATGTGTTGACCAACAGAGCCCACACCTCCAGCAATCGATTCTCAATAGCCGAGGGTCCAAACTCTGTACGAAGAAAAGCGTAGAACAAAGGGCTGCTGTTTTTTTATCAGGCTAGTTTCACAGAAGAGGACAAGTGATTTTAATTTTCTTGTTGCGCATGCTAAGGGCTAGTTGAGTACTGCGGCCTGAATGCTCAGAGTTTCTGTGCTTTGATGAAACAGATTAGTTTTCCAGGGAGTGACTTGTCAATGCTGGGCCCAGGCTTAACATCTGTCTGGCATGTTGCAATAATTACATCTCCCAGATCACATCAGTTTGATCTGAAAGCTATTTCATGAGCATTTCAGTTTGACACATTGAAATCTATATCTATGGGTACTGACATTTTAGAGGTCGGTACTTCACGCTTCACGACAATGATCAGCCATCTGAAACAGCTGCTAAGCAGAAAGTGTTTCAGAGCCTTGTAAAAGTATTGAAGCTTTCCACAGTTACTATGTAATTTTATTAGGATTTTTTTGATAGACCAGCAAAAAGAAGTGAATCCTTGTGAAGTGGAAGGAAAATAAATAGTTACTTATCTACCTCTGAATAAAATCCAGTGCAGGCAGTGTATTGTGTTTCAAATTGGAAAACGACACATTTCAGTTCAGTGTTGATATCCGATGTGTTATGATAAAAATGAACTCATTTAACATGGATAAAAAATAATCTAACTTTTGCTTTGAGATGTATTTACCGAGTTATTTAAAAGTTTTTTATGCAAACTGTTGAATAGAATAGATAAATCACATCAGCCTTAGTTTTCTTAGTACCTGGAGTAACCTTCAGACATTTTCAACTCTTTCTTCAGTATTAATGTAGCACACTTGTTGCTGAAAACACATCTGGAACCTTTAAGGTAAAACGGTGTGCGCCGTTTTGTTGTGCATAAGCGGCGCATGTTCAGTCCAGAAAGATCACTTCGATTCCGTCCCAGATGGAAAATTTCTGGACGTCAAAGATAAACTCCTTGAGTCGAGCGACGCCCCCAGTCATTGATGTGAGGACTGAGCAGGTTTGCATCAAAACGTTTCCTTACCCTTATACGTCTTCACAAAGTGAGGCGACTCAAGCAAAAGTGGATTTAAGAACCTCTTGGGGCGTTATTGTGTTTTGCTGATTCGCGCAGCTGTTCTACATGTTGGCGCCGCGTTTGACCTGCTAACGACTTCTGTTTCAGCCTGGCGGTTCGACTAAACAGGTGACTCCAGTGAGTAACACGGTTTTTTCAGTAAGCGGCCCCAATTATACAAGTCCCTCCTTCCCTTCCCAAATTAAATTTTGTAGCGCGAAGCTGGAGGAGATGGTGGAGCAGAATTCCAACCACGATGATGAAAGAGAATCTAATGAATCAAAACCAATCCTGTTAGTTCCGGCCCACAACTCCATACTGTGTTCCTCTTCTTTTTTTCTTTTCTTTTTTTTTTTTTTTTTGTGGAAGAATCCGACTGACTGATTTCACACAAGCTTGGGAACTGGAGGGGTCGGCGGGGTTGGACTCCACCAAGGTGGGATAGTGGATCTGAAACTATTCAGCGATGGAGGGATTTGTTATCTCTAATTGACCACATGAGTATCACTAAACACAATCTAAGCAGTCACAGCGAGAGACACCGGAAGAGGCTCAACGCAGGCGGCCAATCTTCTTGCTTCAGCTCTGAAGGAAGCCGACTGGCTTTTGACTCATCCCATCACAGCTTTTTGCCGTTTTATAAAACAACGAGTTCCACCTGTAGCTGCTGCTGGAGATTTTGTCAGGATAGTTCAATCCCAAATGCAATTTGGAGTTAAAACTCTTAACGTAAAAACTCGTCTCTAATTGAAAACTATCCAATTTCCCCCCCAAAAAAACAACAATCAAAAACAGCATTTGCAACTTTTATCTTTTTCAAGCCATGTCTCGGAGTATTTCTCCACTCCCTCCCTTCTTCCCAAACCCGATCTCGGCCTCATTTTTCCGATCCTTTCCTCTCTCCCTCTGTCATTCCTTTATTTTAATCTTAGCGAGAATAAGTGTCTCCCAGGAGTGGGAAAATGAGCAGAACAAAGCATGTGGGGGTTCGAGAATCATTTGGAACTGGAAGATGCAGTCTTTGTGGCGCAGCCAGCTGGACATAGAAAGAGACGGGGGAGGGTGGTGGTGGCTGTGGGGGTGATGGTGAAAGAGAAAACGACGCAAAGCCAAAGAGGTGTGAGCAACAAGCTCCGGGTGCTTAATGTTGGGACCACAGAGGGGACGGGTTGCATTCCCACCGGGCCAGAGCCGCCATTCAGACGCACTCAAGCAGAACTCCTGGCTCGCGGTTCACATCTTCAGGCCTCTTGCCCTCTGTTTGGGATGTGGCTACTGTCACCGCCCCACGAGATTCCAAACCCCAGAAAATCCATTAGTGAATTTCAGACAAAATGTTCACTCGTATCCCTGGAGAATGTCATTCCGTTGGTGCTAAATCAAGCAGACGGCAATGTTTGCAATCCTTTCACAGAGTTTGGTAAATAAAATCTGATTGGCGCTCCGTGCGGTCGCTGTAAAAATAGGAACGTAACATGAAATATGATTTTATGATTTCATGAATCTACTAAGGATCAGCTACCTTAGTCCCTCCACACTGAGAGGCAGAGTGAGAAAGAGAACATCATGATGAACTAAAGCTTTATGCCGTGGCAACGGATTTCTTTGTTTTTCTCAGGGTTTTTATGTGCAATGAAGGAAGCTATTTTTAGAGCGCTTGAGCTCTTGGTGTTGTTTTCTCTCAGGAGAAAAAAAAAAAAAAACTCTAACGGGTCTCTGTGGGACAAGATGAAGGCTCAGAGGGGGGTGAGGTTGCCCTCTAATGGCCCCACTGCTGCTCAGACACATCTCCCATTGAGGGCCAAAGAATGACCCTCTAAGGGTTTTTATATGACAGTGCTGAGACAGTGTATGACTCAATATACACCAGGATTAGAAAGGCAATAGATACACACCTCAAAGGCCATGGCATTAGAGATTAACGTTCTAATTAAGGATTACAATAGAAAATGCTGTCTCGATTCGCTGTGCGTTTTGATGAATGAGACGTGATTGGTAAATTAATGGTTTCCTTGTTAATTGGAAATTAGTTTAATTGTCCATAAGCAGAATGGCATTTAGAATGAATTATTTTAAATTCCATTAACTTTGAAAATAATTTATGTTTTAAACGAACAGCATACTGTGTTAACCCAAACCCTCACTGAATCGTAGGGGCTGACAAAAGAGCGACAGTTGTTGAGGTGACGTAATGTGTCAGAAAAGGCAGTTCATCACATTTTGCTGAGTATGAAGCTGCCTGGCACCAGACCAGTCAGGGTTCTCATGCTGACCTTTATCTGTTGACCACATGACCAACAACGAGTAAAACTGGACCAGAGTAATGGACGAAGATGGCGAATCATCCGCCCTTTACCACTTGGATAGTCAGATGATCACGAATCGCCACTCTGAGCAACACGTGACGCCAAAGTGCTTCATGTGAAAATGAAGGAACAAAGACTCACGTTAAAACAAGAAATACGTGGAAAGAGCAAATAAAAACAAATTAAACATCATATGAAGAAAATAAAGGGTAAGATTACAAATTTGAGCAAAATAACCAGTGAAGACAGGGCATGCTTTAAGTGGTAAAGTAATCTCTGAAAATTCAGGTCTTTTATTGTTTCAGTCAAAAAAAAAAATTACATAATTCAATGGCAGAAAATAATCCAAGACTGCCGATGCAGTCCTATGTCACTCTCAGACAGAGATTACTGCGGCTCAGGTTTAGGTTTATTATTAAAGCACTGGTGTTACTTTAGGTGCAGCTGTCTAGTCTGCTTGGAATTGGTTTTCAGCAACATCTTATTAAAAAATGTCCTTACATTTTAATTTCAATGTTGTAAAGACAGCTTTTATTTTTTAAGTCTTTGTCAAATTCAGTCATTGAGAAAAACAATTCAGTATGTTAGGCACAGAGCAACTTTCTTCGATCCACAGTCTGACAGGAGACAGATATTTGCAAGTTGATTTATGTGCAGAGAAAATTCACCGCAGCTTCGACTTTTCTACACCACCTTCATTTTACATCCATCTATTATTGTTTGCAGGTGGATGCGATGTACAACCAATCGGAAGCGGAATCTGCTTCCTCCCAGGCGGCCGCTCAAAGCACGCAAACTGATCGCATTTGAATTGAAGAAAGACCATCCAGACATGGCTGACTTGGTACTTTTGTTTGATTGTTGCAGGCGAGCCAAGATGATGTATGAGACTCATACTGTGCAGACAGGCAGCTACAAATTTGCCTGGCTAGTTGACTGGTGGGAGGCTGGGCTGGTGGGGGGTGATGGTGGGGTTAGCAGTCAAAAGAAAGCAAAGAAACTGTTGTACACATTTTGTCTTTTTCAAGGCTCATTTCTCAAAGATGTTCAAAAATGTGCATCCAAAAATTCTGCATTTTCGTTGGGCTTTCGAGATAATTTTTTTTATTACTATTTTTAAAATGAGCTAATCTAAACATCTATTTTGCTTCAAAGCATTTCTCCTGCTGATCTGGTTTTCAGAGATATATCCTCCTCTCTCTTTCCCTTAAATCAATCAAACTAGAAGTCTCATCTGACCAGATGAATGGTGCTCCCCCTCGCCTCTCTCTCAGCATGAGGTCTGAAACTTGTGTTTGATCACTATTCTGCCCTCCTCCCTTTAACTTTGCTCTTCCCTTGAGAAAAAAAAAATCCCACAGAGGAGTGAGACTGGGATGAATGGAACATCTAGACTAACATGAGGAGGAAGAGGAGCTGAGGGAAATGAGGAGCGGGATCTGCCGTCTGCACGTTCAGCTTTCAGGGAGAGGTTGAGGGTTAAACGATCAGTGTGAGGTTGACTTTTGCGGTGAAGATGCTCGTCCGTGGGTGGCTTCTTTGCGTATTCTGCTTTCACACCTGTGCCGGGTACTCACAGCAGTGCAAGTTCCACAGCGTATGTCCACTGGAACCAGAACTGCTGGACGGGAGCTTAAAGAACCAGATCAAAGAGCATATTCGTCACAGCATGGGAGAACGGGACACACCTCACAGAAACAGGGCACACCGAAGAAAAGGTAAGGCTCAGGAAATACGCCTGGTGAATTAGTCAGCAGGAGATTAACAGTGATTTGACTCTGGTTTGATTTGTTCTGAGATACATAATATTTTGAATGTTTCTATTAATCAAGAAGTAAAGGGATCAAAGAACAAATGTGTCACTAGATAAGACTGAGAATTCATTGGGGAATATTTCTGACATTGTCATATTTACAAAAAAAACAGTTTCTTCATCAGTTACAGTTCGGTTTCCTCTGGAATCTCAATTTTTATGAAAAGTTATCTTTAGTAATCGTAATATGAACAGAATTGTAAAAGGCATTAGTCTTCAACAGTCTTCCTCCACTTTCTTTCGTTTTTTATCGCATTGAAATTTTTCAAATGTCATCAAACAAATTTTCATTACAGACAACAATAACTTGGGAAATTACTAGATTTAAACAAGATCTAACTTATTAAGGGAAGTAAATTACACGACCATGTGTGAAAAAGTAACTACTGCCTGAACCTGAGAACTGGTTGGGCCATCCTGTTCCAGTAACATCTGCCACCAAGAGGCAATGAAATTTTGGCAAAGAATCCTCCCATCGCTGCAGAGGATTTAGTCTTATTCTTTTATGCAGAATTGTCTTTATTTAGCCCCATTGGAGGGTTTTTCATCATAAATGGTCTGTTTAAGGTCATGCCACAGCATCTCAATTGGACTCAAATCCAGACTTTGTAACCACAGTATATTCGGGCTTAAGGTTACAAAGTTATGGTCGGACATTTTCCTTCAGAATTTCAGTAAGAGGCAAAATTCATGGATGTCATCAAGATCCTAAAGGCGCAAAGCAGCCCAGGATTGAGGCAAGTGAGGCCTACAGTGCTTTATATGTTGCTTTGGGATCTTTTGTTGCCTCCTGGATGAGTTGTTAATGCACTCTTGGAGTACTCTTTGTTGGCCAGCCACTGTAGGGAAGGTTCACCCAGTTCCATGATTCCTCCATTTGTGGATAATGGGTCTCACTGCGATTAGCTGGAGTCCAAAGGAAGTGTCTTTGTTGCCCTTTTTAGGCTGATAAATGCCCACGACTTCCTTAAACTTCTTTAGATTTTAGATTTAAGGTCACAACGAATGCCCTTTCTCTGTAGATCTTTTGCCATGATGTCAGACAGATGCTATTAAAGTAATTTCTTCATTCTAGGTCAGGCAGTAATTAAGCGTGGCGTTAAAACAACATATTGCAGTATGTATTTTACAGTGAAGGTTGTTGAAATATCCACTAGAACTATCCCAGAAAGACATTCAATGTCTTTTAGGAGCCTCTTTTTTGTTTTCATGCTCAGGTTTTATCTTCTTCAATTCACAAAAGTTAAAGCACTGCACATGTTTGTGTTGACTTGCTTAAAACAGCATTCGTTTTGTTGAATTCTTTACCGATCTCAATGGACTTCCATTAAGAATTCACTGTGAAGTCACTGTTTATCACACTCTTCACTACAGCTGACACATTCTTTCTTTTTCGTACCCCAATTCCCCGTCTTTCGCTCATTTGCTATACTTCCCCTGACCTCTTGGTCAACAGCTTAGAAAAGAGCCCTTCCTTCAGCAAATCTCGGCCTCACAACATTCCCATGGGTTGTGTTTTGGAAGGCGGGATCCATCCCTCATCCTCTCTAAAGCTTTTGTTGTCGACTGAAAGCTGGCTGATGCCGAGACCATCAAGCCCACGTTGTTGGATCAATATAAACATCCATCACTTAGCCTTGGTCCTTTCTGAGCCTCACAATGAACAGTTCACTACACAATGCTTTGTTTGTGTGAGCCATTCGAGGGAATGAACTAGTGGTAGTTCACTTATTCCTGGGTCATCCTAGAAGATTTTATTTATCGGGGGGAGTCTTACTTTTGTGCCTCATGCGCTACAATTGTATCTAGACTCCTCAATCCTTTTTTTTGCATTGTTAGCATTACCATTATCTTGTGTTTGTAATTTGAGTTTTATTAGAGGTAGGTGGCAAACCAACGTAAAGTTGGACATAATTGTGAAGTGAAAGGGAATTGATACAGCTTTAAATGTTTCATATGAAAAAGTCAAGAAGCGTTGCTTTTATGTGTATATATATTCTGCTACCATGACAAAAAAAAAAAAAACGATAAATAATTGGTCAATCAACTACCATTGTTGAAAGAAAGCAACAAGAATTTCCATTTTTGGATTGGCTCAGATCAAAACTGACATATTACACAGAGACATATCTCAGAATACCTGCAGCGTCAACAAACAGTGGTCCTACAAAGTTCTAACATTCAGGTCTATAACATGCACATCAAACCTTTCAAGTTTTTATATGCTCATCCTCCATTGTATTATTTTCCTTCTCCTCAATTCAATTCAGCTTAGTTAGATAGCTCCACCTCACAACCAATGTAGTCTCATGGCACCTTACAAAAAAAGTCATTTCAGTCCAATCACAGATGCACTCCAATTGTTGCTAATTATCAAACAATGCACTAAGCTCTGTTCATTATAAAACTTAGCTTAAAAGGTTTACATCTAAGCAGTAGTGACAGAGGAGAGGGAAAACTCCCCATTTACAGGAAGAAACGTCCAGCAGAACCAGAACCCGGCTCGGTACGAGCGGCCGTCTGCCACGACCGACTAGGGGTTTGAGAAGGCAGAGCAGAGGCACAAAAAAGAAAATGTGGAACTGATTCAAGATTCATTTCTATGCTAATGAAAAATAAAATGTTCGTAGCAGGAGATGGAGAAGGTTTAATTGTCGGCAGCGTCGTCTCAGCCGATGCTCTCTTTGAGGAAGGAGCCGCAGCTACACAGAAAAAAATAGACCAGGTGGAGAGAAAAACAACTGAGAGAAAACATGATGTTAACAGTTGAAATAACAACAAATAATGTCAATTGGAAAATAGCAGAAGAAGAAAGTGAGGAAAAGTGTTCAGTTTGTCCTCCAGCAGCCTAAATCTATAGCAGCGTTACTACAGTGTGGGTTAGGATAACCTAACCCACATAATGAGGCAGTAGAGGCAGAGCCAGGGCGACTCCAAAGCAAGGCACTACTGTGTTGGATTAAATCCAAATAAAATACACTAAGGTATATGTAACTGTATGTAAACCAAGTCATATTGTTATTTCTATTGTTTTCTTTTAGATGTTTGTCCCATTTTTCATGTCATGTCCTTACTCTGCAGCTCTTCAAATTCAAACAGCACACAAAATCATTAAAACACACACATTTGCACATAATAGTTTCAGAAAAGCTGGTTTAAAACTTAAAAGCCTTAAAACACATTGTGGTATGTGGAAGTAAAAACGTGAAATGCAAACAGTTCAAATGAACTCCGACATAAAGTGCCTCGTGGCTGACAGACAGCCGGCTGAGAGATGTACCGTTTCCTTCTATTGTTGGAAAACAAACAGGCCAAGAACGTCCTGCCTCATACAGTGATGGTGACAGAGCTGCTCCTACAAAAACAAACCAAACTTCAGCAGAGCGTTCACAGCGTTCTGTTGTGATTTTACAGTTAAAAATCAGACCAAAAACCAAAAGCCTTTGTGGACTTTGATGAATTTATTATTTCTGCTGTGATCCAGTAAATATAATATCAGACAAGAAAACAAACTGTTACTGTAAGAGCAATACGAAGGAGCTCAAACTCAGCTTGTTTAACTTAATGCTTGTCCCTTCAGAATGATCTCTGTAACATCTCCGAGAATTTGTCCTGGCTAGTTTGAATATTTTGACAATTTAATTTCAATCTTGGGAAGTTATAAAACTATATACACGATCAAAGCAGAAAGAAATACATTATGGGCTGTAAATCTAACATTCATCCTACCGGAACTTGTACGTTTATTTAGCTGTTTTCAAAATAAATGTAATGTATTTGGGACAATAAAAAGACAAACGGGCTTAATTATCTCAACTTGTTGACAGTTCCGTGTGATATAACCACACAAAAGTTATACGTTTAAAGCAATTTACTATTTCTTGCTGTAAACTACGGTGACCGGTTTCTTTTATTTTGAAACGGAGACAAACAGGAAGTTGTTAACTGCGTGTTGTCAGCGTGTCTAACAGACTGTTTACTTTGACCGTCATTTCTCTCAAGGAGCAGCAAGCTAGAGGGAGAGTTTGTCCGTAAATTTTAAAAAAGACAATTGACAGACCGACAAGTTAAATTCCAGTCAGACCTCAGCGATTATATTACTACTGTTAACTCCCCTAAAGATGAGTCAGAGTGTTAGAACATGTCTAGTAGTTGCGCTGTTTGGGTCCCTGCTCTCCGGTAAGTTCACAACAATATTTCATATATATGAACAATGATTCCACCAGTTGGGTGAATTATTCAGATGTATTTTTGATGAAACGGTAACTCAGCATCATACTTCATTGACTCAATTTGCTTCCCTCAGATTCTCTCAGGTTTTCCAGAGCTGTTCCTAAATTTTATGGGGCCCTAATCAGCACTAGGTTAAGGAACCATCTGTTGAAAGAATGGTCTGTTTTTATTTATTTTTTTAAGTTTAAAGTCAGTGATAATTCCCCTGTTTGTAGTAGATAGATATTGTAGTGTTGTGAAATTATTTTTTAAAATAAGATGTATCCTGCTGGTTCCAATTTTCTTCCACTGACAAATGATGAAATATTCATATTTTAATTTATTTTTGCGCTATGCTAAAATAATGAGAGCTGTCCATTTGGTTGACACAGTCGCTTCCCGTTTAAAGACTCTTTAGGGTAGATTAAATTCACTCTATCTTCAGAGTTCTACTTATCAAATATGCAGCTGTTCTGGAATTTACACTCATTTCTCGTTCATGTTGTATATCGTAAAGGAAGTGGAAATCCTTCTACTGTATCGGATGCATAGAGATGAAAAAACTGTACGAGTCTCGTGAAAACGGATCCGAAATATTCTTTGTTTTCTTCAGAGTTCTGCGGTGCGTTTTGTTTGACTCGATGTTCCTGAGACCTGCTGGTTCCCGGTTTCCTCTCATGTCAGGAAGCCTATCACAATCTTCCTGTTTCCTCCAGTGTGGTCATCCGACTTCATGGGAAGTCCCGACAATGGCATTCCACCGGCGCTGGCTGCAAATAGCCATTGTTTGGGAGTAGCGGGGGTTTGAATGTGTTAGCCGGAGATATTTTCTTATTGTGAACCATGAGCTCAGAGATGGGCAGTTTTGATGACTGGGCGTGACAAACTAACTCTGGTTAATATATGATGCAGACCTGGTGGAGCTCATTTCAAGGTTCCTTGGCATGGATTCAGCTTTTGACTCAATGCTGTCCAAACTTTTTGTCAGGTGAACCAAAATCATCAAGCAGAAAGTCCTCGCAGGTCATAACTTATTATTATTATTATTATTTTTTTTTTTAAATCCACCTTTTCTTTTGGTTTGCTTTTTACCTGCTTAACAACAAACTAAACATGCATAATGTTAATTATGTGAATAAAGCAGTCATTGTAAATTGAATTGGCGTCCAGTTTGCAGATTCAAAAGATGAATGCTTTGTGATGCACCTAAGGAGATGTAATTAGTCAGTAATAATTTAAATATAATTAAAAATAAAAAGCCCCCCCATCTCCATCACCCTCCTGTAGCCGGCGTGCCAAATTAGTAACTTTCTCGAATTTCAATCGGGGGGCTGCACAAACCCACTCCATCAGCCACAAATGGACTTTGGACAGCTCTGATTTAATTACGGTAATACGTACATTTGTGTTGGGGCTTTTGGTGAGCTTCATATAATATTTTATTTCTCCCCAAGCTAGTTTTAGGGTATGTTTGTTTTCATCTGTACCACAGGCAGCAGTAAACGCACAGCATGATGCTGGCACCTGTGGGCTTGTAGATTTTGTTGGATTTTTATTTTATTTTATTTGATATTCAAATTTTCATAAAGTAAACGCATTTTTAATGTAAACATATATAAAACCTACTTATATAACCTTTCATGTCTGTATTAAATATCAACAACTCAAGGAAAATACTTTTCCAAGTGAATGAATGCTGATTAAAGCAACAAAGTGTTTCCGTTTTACAGATCTCTTTGTGCTCAAGTTGCTTCTCATGCAGGTTTCACATATAAATAAAGTATATTTTTACTTGTTGAAATGAATAAGACTTTCACAATCGTCTGGTCCCACCTCTGCATCACCTCTGTGTCCCCCTGCAGGTAGCAGAGTCCGGACCGAGGAGACAGCACCACGAATAGTCCACCACCCCTCTGATGTGGTGGCGAAGCTGGGCAGCCCTGCCACTCTGTCCTGCCGCGTGGACGGCAGCCCCAAGCCGACCATCGAGTGGCTGCGGAACGGTCAGCCCCTGGGGACCGACAAGGGGGACGTCCGGGCCGTCCCCATGGTTCTGTCAGAGGGGAGCCTGTTCTTTCTAAATGTGGGAGGGGGCAGACGTGGCCAGACCCACGAGGGCGTCTACGCCTGCGTCGCCACTAACAGCGCCGGCAAGGCAACCAGCCGCAATGCCTCGCTGTATATTGCAGGTGAGATGGCGAGGGGATTTAGAGGGGCCTTAGCTGCAGCGGTAGACCGCCAATAAACTGAAAGAAGTTTTACCCAATAATATTTCAAAACAGTTATGTGTTACATCATATGGCATGATATATTTTTTTAAGCTTTTTTATTCCGTTTTTCTTTTTTATATATATACCATCCACAGTTGGCTGTTATTTTATCTATTTAAAATCATTTGTGGGATGGAATTTATGTTTTGGATTAGAAAAAAAAAATGCTGTTTTCATTTTCTGCGTTAATTAAATATTTTGTTAGCTAGAAAAAATAACTCCACTTGACAATGGTTTCATGGTTGGCTGCTCCCATCACGACTTTCAGCCTGTAGTGACAAACATCGTAAACAACTCTAGAATTTGAGCTCTGAAGTTTCTGACAAAAGGAAATGGTTAAACATCACAACAGAATCTCAAAGTCTTATCATCTCAAGACAATATAACAATAAACTGTCTTAATAGAAAAACAAGCTACATGTTGTTTTTTTGTGATGTTATGATGATATAACAAAGTTTTGGCAACATAATGAGTTCAAGATCTTACAAATTAATCTAATGCGATAACAAGGATGTCAGTGCAGCAATATCTAGCCTGAGATAATAAAACTGTAATCTATAAATGTTTAATGAAAATGTTTAATCATCTCTTTAGATAACAAGAATATCGATCGTTTACCAAATGAGTTTGACTCCTTATGTTGAAATACCGATTGAGCTCAGGATTTTACTGTCTCAGTGTGGTACATCGACATTGAAATAATGTGACAATCAACCCAAATTACGTTAAATATTTTCCCGTATGTGTCTAAAATGGGCCTTAAAATCTAACATTTTGAAAAGGACAATTTTTAGAAGATTACATTTATCAGGTATGTGTGTTTCAGAATCAACTCAGTGCTTTAAAGATAGTTTTTTAGGGCAGGTGGGTATAATGAAGGCATTCGCAGATGGAACGCAGTTACTGTGAGTCCAAAGCTTCACATAAGTCACAACTAAATGGTGTATTAACTGGAATGCACTAGTGTACAGAACAAAAAGGTATGAGACATCTTTGGATTTAAGTAAATCATGACATGTTTATGTTTTTTACTGGGCTTTTATAACAACTGGACAATTTCTGAAGAAATTTAAACGGGACCCGGCGTTCTGGACCCGGCGTTCCGACGCCGAAAGTCAACGTCGACACCACAGAAAGCCGCAGCGCGATTGACGACATGAGGAGAATCGCGAGAACGACTCGCGCCATCCAGCCTGTCAGAATTAGCGCACGAGCTAAAATAATGCAGAATACTATCATTGCACCACCTGCAGCAGTGCACTAACTTGAGGGTGATATTGAGGCTTTTATTTAGACATTTTCAGTAAGCTTCATCTTAAATGGCCACACTAATTCAATGTGCAACTGTGCTGTGGATAAACCAGTCAAATAAATGATTCAGCCTAACTTTACTAAACTAAACCCAGTCAGTTCGTCACTCACCAACTCCCGGAGAGTGTGAAAATGACAATAATCAACTTTCAGTCATTCATGATACTTATACACACCAGAATCTTCATCTCATTAATCACCGACTTTTCCACTGGAAGTCTACCGCAAATGTTATTTTTCCCCAAACCATGTGATGTCCATCAAACTGTTAGTTCCCCGACAGAGTTTCAGGATCAGAGCGAAGCCCGTTGTTCTGATCCAGCTCAGTGTAAATGGGTCTCTGTGTGCCTGCAGTTCTGAAGGAGGAGTTCAGCGTCCAGCCCAGCGACGCCGAGGTGGCAGAGGGGGAGGTGGCTGTCTTAAACTGTGGTCCGCCGCTGGGACATCCGGAACCTAACATCATCTGGAAGAAGGACGGTGTTCCCATCAGCAACACGGACCACCACTACACTGTAAGCAGCTGCTTTGATTATGGAAACGTGGATATGTTTTCATCCTGAGGTTCATGATTCCAGGGCAGAGTCGTAATCGATGATTTGACTAATCGTCGCACAGAAAAAGCAAATCGATTAGAAACTGTGAAAGCAGTCCCTGCATCCGTGTACTCCATGCTTGATGGTTGAAATAAAATATTCCACAGATGCTGCGGCTAGTCGATCTGTGCTGCTTGCTTTGCTCTGCAGAAGCTGAGCGGGAAGCTGATCGTCGCGCCTGCAGAGAAGAGCCACTCCGGCTCCTACGTGTGTGTGGCCCGGAACATCATGGGAGAGAGGCAGAGCAGGGCGGCTCGGCTCTCTGTGCTGGGTGAGACCAGACGAGAACAAGTAGACTGAAGGCCCCGACATGCTTCATCTGAAGCGGAACGGCTCACGTATTGGCGCACACCTTTTCATACAACAGGGCAGACCACTGGGGGACACCTCCCCGCTTCGGTATGCGTCACCCCACGTCCCGCGTTTTGCTTTTACCAAACGGTCATGGAGCTCACGCCACAGGTTTCCGCAGTGAGCCATGACACTGATCCATCCAGGGGTTATTCACTATTTCCCAGTCTTATTTTCATAGGACCTTTTATACCAACACTGCCGTCTGAGCGCATTTCCGCATTAAAACACTGGAACAAACTTCTGACCGATCACACAACACTTTGCATAGAGCTCTGTTGAAGCCTCGTGTCGCGTTCGGCAGGCGGCTGCCTCTCTGCAAACCAAATGACACAGTTTTCATCCGTGTGAAATGAGAGATGATTTCGGCACTTTGGATGAAGTATGTTGTTAAGCACTACCTTTTCTTTTTAACCCACCAATGGGGAAGAACAATACCTCTCTCTTTCCAAACAAACTTGTGACATATTTACACTGACTGGGGTTTTTGCTGTAGCACTTAAAGCAATTCACTGAGTTTCTTCTTTTATCTACCGCAGGTAAGCCTGTGTTGGTGCTGAAGCCAGAAAACGTGTCGGTAAGGACGGGAGAGTCTGCCCATTTCTACTGCCAGGCTAGAGGGGACCCTCCTCCTACGGTGGCCTGGAGCCGAGAGCGGGGGCCGCTTCCCAACGGCAGGTAGACCGCCCCCCCCCATCTCCCTTCGTTCATCAATGACATGGCCAGAACACTGTGTGCTGGTCCGGTGTTGGACTCTGTCCAGTGTCTGCCCTTCGTCTCACCTGTTGACTGTTGGGATACAGCCAGATCCACATGTGACCTTTAACCCAGTTTGTAGGAAATGAAGGAATGAAGGAAGAGAGCATCTACGCTCCGTAATGTTGCGGTCCAGTTTATTTACCTTTCTTATAAGTTGGATAAATTTGAATAATTTACCTTAATAATAGATGACTTGCTATATTTGTGACATTCATTGCTTCCAAGTTATCATTTGGGGAATATAAAATGTGCAGATCCTTACATGGAGTTTTATTATGTTCCAAACTTTTTCAGTTTAGAGAGCAACAGATCCTAAACCCAGGAACCCCTTAGGGCAGGGGTGTCAAAGTCAAATGGACGGAGGGCCAAATAAAAAATTTAGCTACAAGCCGAGGGCCGGACTGATCGTGCGTTGAGGATCGAACGGGGTGCGCGCGTTGTGAGGATCGAACGGGGTGTGCGAGCGTTGTGAGGAGGATCGAACGGGGAAGTGCATCTCGCATTTTTTCAGACGGGGTGCCGGCTTGCTGCGGGCCGGTTCTAATAATAAATCAAGATCATCCCAGGGGCCGTAGAAAATCTTCTCGCGGGCCTTGACTCTGACATATGTGCCTTAGGGTCTCAAATCAATTAGGGATGCTACTAAGAAATAAACCAAAAAAGTAATCACAAAGGTATATTTATGGCAAAAAGTTTTTTAGGAGGGATAGAAAACAGTTAAAATATATATTTGCAGTTTATGTTGTCGTTCTTCTGCTGTTAAATTGGCTTTAAATCTTGTACCCTGGGCCCTGTGGTATTCACAGGGATGAATAGCTAACATCTGCAAATAATTGAGACCCCTCTAAAAATGCTTGTCCGCCTTGGTATCTCGGCTTCCCAAGGTGCAATTTCCTTCAAATATTTTTGATTTTTTCGGAGAGCAAAGACATATTTAGTTTGAATACTAAGCTCTGAACAGGGTGGGGTCCACTGAATAGTCTGCTGATAGCTGGGGTCACAAGTCTCCTCAGACTTGATGGTCTGAAGGTGAAAAGTATGAATCACAACTGGTTCAGAGTTCTTCAATTACTTTATGATTTTTGCAGTTTCCACAGAAATGAAAACTATCAGCTGATGCTTTGTACGTTTGGAACAGAGACATCCTCAGATAGGTGAACTGTGAATTGTTTCTGAGGAACATTTCAGCTTGATGTGCCTTGTTTAGGTTTTGAACCAAGCTTTGCTAGTATCATGAGACCGTCGATTCTTCCCGCTGCTGGGTTTGTTTGTTTCCAGGTATCTCATAAACCCGGACCAGACACTGCAGCTCCATTATGTGACGGTGCAGGATGCTGGGAGCTACACCTGCACCGCTGCGAATCCTGTCGGCGTCGTCACTGCGGTTGCACAACTTCAAGTTGAAGGTGAGTTTTCATTCTCTTTTTACGTTTATTTTGCAACTGCTCTATGTCGGAAAATATCCGCAAAAACAGACAAACTTCCCAGAAGCGGTTGTTATTACTTCATAATAATAAATTCACAGCAGACATGGTGCATGCTAACAGAGAGCTGGCGCTTTGAAAGCTAACTTGTATTCTGCAGTGCAGATAAAGATGAATTACCCTGCAGGACATACAACGCAACACAATAAACCAGATTATCATATAATAGTGATGGGAACAACTGTTCATTTGAGTGAATATCTAGGATCAGCATAGTTAAATTATCTGTTCACAAGTTCACAGTTCATTTGCGCAGAACAGCGCCTCCTGTAGACCAATCTGCATACTGCACATTTCGGAACGTGATCCTTTCAAGCTGACACGGCGCCATTCCAGCTCTATGTCTGTTTCTTCAAGCTAACGGTTGATGTTCTGTCAAGCCACATAAAAACTCAACAACTAATACACACACTCACAAACACACAAACACCCGTCCCATTTTCTTAACAAACTGCAGTACAAAAACTAATGTGATCGTGAGGAAGGGAGACATAGTACACATAAAATCTATAGATTTACAGTATTTATGAGGCTTTTTATTTATTATTTACCATTTCAATTATTTCTTGTTTTAATTTCACTGCGATAAAACATATTTAACAACCTGGCATGTAATCATACACTATAATCCATTTACTTGTTTATTTTACAGGCTGTAAGTGCACTGGCTGCAGTCATAAGGCGAGAGGCAGGCAGCTGCTGTTTGACTACGCAGCAGTACATTTTCTTTTGCTATAGTAAGACTAATCTTTCGACATGATTAGTTATTTATTTCCATCTAGCTCATGAAAAATGGCTTCCCTGGAACAAAAGTTTCAGTGAGATCTATCGGATTTAGTCCACTTTTAAGCCAAGCCTCATGGCTTGGTAGAAATGACCTTCTACAGCCCAAACGATGGGCTACGTTGCGACTTCTGCTTCGTCCGTTAAAGCTAACTGTCGTGTTTCCACTGTAGACGACTTGATGCTTTCTAATAAATGTTAATATGAAACATTTGCTGTTGCAGAGGCTCCCAGCACTGAACAGAAAGACTTCCACAGAGAGCTTTCAGCCTTACGAGTGACCCTGGAGAATGTCACCATCATCGCCTCGGAGTCCAACGTTTCCCTCGTCCAGTGGAAGGTATGAGAATCCTGTTTTCGAGCTTTGTGGGTGGAGTGCTTGAGTGTTTGATCTGTGTTTGGTGTTTCCTGTGACCAGCTTCAGTCCCTTCCAGCTCAGCCGCACTACCTCGACGGCTTTGAGGTTCTCTATCGCCCCCTGCTGCCTGTCAGCTCAGACTGGGCAGCACTGAGGGTCTCGCTGCCGGGCTTCCAGGCTCAGGTCGGCCCCCTGAAGAGGGGCTTCAAGTATGAGTTCAAGGTTCGTCCTTATGGGAGCAGCCTATATGGAAGGGAGAGCAACACGCGGCATCTCCGAGTCCCTGAGAGAGGTGAGGGAAGGCTGGCTTCAGAAGCCCTGACCTGCATCTTCTCCTCTGCTGTAAGCCACCAATCAAACTAACTCAGGGGGAATATATCGCCGCTTTTCATGCAGCACCCAGTTCGCCCCCTCTGGCCGTGTCCATAACGGTGAGCCACGAGCAGAACAACACCGTCCATCTGAGTTGGGAGCCTCCTCCTCCCGACAGCCACAACGGCGTCGTCCAGGGCTACCAGGTGACCGCTCCCTGTCTGGCTCCTCTTCATCCATCAACGATCGGGTTATCAGCTGAGGACTGTTCTTCTTTTTTACCATTACTCGTCATTTCTTTCTTCCTCACTGCCCTACCTACTTCCTCTTAATATTCCTTTCTTCTTTTCTTCATTAGTTCCTTTGAATTATCCTTCCTTCCTTTCATTCTTCTCTCTGTAGTTACTTTCTTCTTCGTTTCCTTCTGTCCTTTTACCCTCCTTGCTTTCTTCTTTTCTTTTTTCCCCCTTCTTTTTCCAGGAGTGAGCTTTTTCCAGAGTTTACTGCTGATCCCAATCCAAACGGGTTTGTTAGAAAACATTCTACTCTGCTGTTTTACCTGAGTGTCATGATGATATCAGCAGTGTTTTCGAGACCATGAGCTTCCTCTCATAAATGTGTGAACTGCTCCTTTAGGTTTGGTGTGTGGAGTCTGACGAGCAACAGTACCAGAACTGGACAGTGGACAGCGGCCAACACAGCCTGGATATCTCCACACTGGAACCAGGGAAGCAGTACTGGGTAACCATGGCAGCGGTGAACGGTGCTGGAGTGGGAACGCTCAGCGATCCTCATGGATTTGTCATCAGTGAGACCAACAGCTTTTCCAACTGATTTCTCCGTCATGTTCTCTCAGTGTCTGACCGTCCAGAATGTCTGTTTTTACTCAGAGCCACAGCCAGGGGGCGCCTCAGACCCAGACAGCCACAAACAGGATGCGTTTCCCCTGCTGGCCCTCCTACAGGACCCAGTGCTGATTGGCAGCGTTGGCGCCCTCTTGTGGTGTCTTCTGATGATTGCAGCTGTTTTCCTGTTCAGACGCCACAACAGCGCGGGTCAACTGTCACCTCAGCACAGCAAGGCTAAAGGTGACTTTTCAAAAAATATTGACTGTGTGATCCCTGCTGGAGGTCAATCTTTCTAAAACAAAATAAATTGTGTATTTATTTATTTGCTGGGGTTTTTTTGTTGTTGTTTTTTTTCCCCCACAGGTCTGCGCAGATTGGCCAGTGAAGATCTCATCATCAAACACAGGTAAAAGTTCAACAGCATCATGTAGATTACACGTGTAATAAGACATGAGCAAAAATCAGCCTCCCACTTGGACTTTCAACAGAATATGTTTAAAATAAAACATTTTAACTAAATCAGGCAAAACCTTGAAACCACTGTTTGCTTTATGAATTGGCAGAAATTAATCAAATTTCCACATTTCTTCCATTTTACACTTACACTAGATAAAATATGAAGGCTTGCAGAATATACCATTACTATTGATGTCTCAGGTTCAGGTGGGTACTGTGATGCTAAATACATTACACACATACATAAACCTGAAATGGCACTTGCAGCTGAACGGTTCTCATAAAAAAACCCATCTATAACTTAATAAAATTCTCGTGAAGGATCCATATGCTTAAGAGTTGCCAAAGGCTGTTTCCTGTGAATAGAAGTTGTACTTTTTAAAAACTTTGGTAACCATGTAAGATGCTGATTCAGCTGCAGGGTCCACAATATATCGTCACAACCTTTGTTCCACGGCCGTCAGGTTCTTACATTATACTTATTTTTTTAACCAGTTACAATAATCATTTGTTGGCATCACCTTTAAGGAGCCTGCCTGAAAATGCTAAGTCCAATGTCTTTACTGGTATTGTTTGTATTGGTGCCTGTTTTATGTATTTAGCAATAAATTACACAGTTACACTTGCACATATCTATATGTATTTATAAACACTTACAGTTTTTCAGTATTTTTTCTCTATAGCCATCCAACAACGTTTTTTGCCAAATTCAATGTCTTTGTGCAGTGACAATAAAGCAAGTCTAACTCTTGCTAACATAGTTTCTATTTTCCTTCATTTGCATGAAGTCCTTATTGCTTCTTCTGATGTGATGTTATGAGAAAATACTTCTAACTATTATAACTATACATAAAAGTCACATCAAAGACTTGTTTTAAAGTCCCTATTGATGTATTTTTTTCTTCGACCGACTCTTCCTTTCTGTTGTGCAGGATGGCCGCTCCAGATTCTCCGTGGATGTCCGGTGGCTGGAGACCGCCCTTCAACCAGAAATACCAGGACTTGTGGGCCCAAGGTCACAGACATCCTGGGATCAGGAGCACCAGTAAGCGACACACACACACACACACACACACACACACACACACACGCGCACACACGCACCCACACACACACACACGCACACAGCTGTGGTGTGTGTGTGTCTGTTTCATTTGAACTGTCCCTGTAGCTGATATTTAAAGGGGTTCAGTACTTTACAATGTGATCGTCATTGCATTCAGACAGAATGATTACATAAAAATTGAGAAGAGTGAGAAATTTTTTTTTGTTTTTTTTATCACCACTAATGTTGTCATAACAATATTTAACTTTGATATTGAATTGAATTTTCTTCCTAATGTTACTGAAGCTTAAATTAAACAAGAGATGGGATTCTTTGTTGTTTAGCCTTTGGGTTGTCTCATGGATAACATTTCTCATCAATCTAGCATTAGGATTGTTTTAAATGACTAAACTCAAGTTTCCTGCACCTGTCGCAGCGTGCAGAGAAAATACAAAACAAAAAGAACAGAAAATAAACTGTAATATGATATAATGTAAAGCAATATAATCTAAAATATTCTAATAGAGTATAATATTATATAATTAAAAATATATAGTATAATATAATTTCTGTTCGTCCAGGTCTTCCAGTCTCGTCCAAGCAGGACGGCAGGATGGTGGACTCAGCTGTTCCCATGGTGACCGACAGCTGTGGAGTCTACGGAACGTTTTATGTGGACCTGAAGGGCAGCAGCCTGAAGACCTTCAGCAGTCCCCAACGCCGCCCTAAAGCGGCTCACGCCTTGCCTCACCAGCAGGGGGCGGAGACGATCCAGATCTTCACCCAGCCTGACTCCAAGTCGTCGTCCCTCAGCAGCCAGGAGGCTCTGCCCTGGAAACAGGCCATACGTCCTCAGCCAAAGATGGGCGTGCTGAGGGAATCATGGGAGAAGAAACCCCACGGGAAATCAGGTGGTGTATAGAGCTAGCATTTTGTTTCTGGGGTTTATAATGTGATTTTTTGTGCCAGTTCATTCTGACCCGTCTCTCTGCAGAGCTGCATGCAGTGAACAGCGTACCAGTCCTGTCATCCAGAACCCAGGCCGGTCCCTCCAGAGCCTGCAAGCAGAGACTCAGCCATGTACCAGCAGGACGCCACGGTACGTAGATGTTGTGCTTCTGTCACACACTCCAACACTCCAACAGGACAGTGTTGGAGTGTTGGAGCATCATCATGACTTCCTGATCTGTGTTCAGGTGGAGCTTCGCAGGGCGGCGAAGGAGCTGCTGGTTCTCGCTTGCTGCATTACTCTGCCTCTCTGCACTTAGTGGACCTGCTGCCCCCCCCACCGCTGATGGCCGCAGACAGAAACACCCTGTCCTCAGACGAGGGGTAAGAGACGTCAGCATGCTTCAGATAAAAATGACACAACACTGTCTTTATGGATGAATAGTCATAAAATTTCTCCAAAATACAACTTCTGGTTTGTTTTTTTTCTTTAAAAAAAATTATGACCTGTTTTCATTTACATTGCTTACAAAACCTTAGCATAAACAGACGCGTTATTTTATTAACATTAACGTAATAATGAAAACTAGAAGGAAAAATATATTGCAGTAAAGCTGCAGCCAGGAGGAGGGTCTTAGTGCTCCCTGCTGCACTACACCTGGTTTACCACAACATAGTCTGTGACAAATTCTAAGCATGGCCACTGATGATAAGTTGTTTCTCCACCAATCGCACATTTAGCAGGGTGTACACGTGTTTGATTGACAGCGCCAATACCCTCCTCCTAACTCTGATTTGTTCTTTTTGAATGGGATCAGCAGCACCGGGAGGAAATGAAGGAACTCCATCTTTCTACAGATTATCTCATACATGTATGCTGTCATCTTGTGACAGTTTGAACAAATATGAAGAAAATATGTTGTTGAATAAGTTACATATTGCAGCTTTAACTGAAATAAAAGTAAAAAAAAAAAGGCTTTTCAAAAATATGGGGAGCCGACTGTAATGAGAGTTCACAAAACGAACTAAAATTACCTGACAGAACTTAATTAATAGAGTGCTTAGCTGAAAGACATGTAAACTATTCACTCTTAAAGATTTCTTCCTCCTTTATGAGAACTGAGTTTGTTTGTTTTTGTTTATTTTAACTGTGTTCAGTTCCAGTCATTCCACAAAGCTGACAGAGGACCTGGGCTCCATCCCATCAATTAGTCCTCCATCAGGTTACCATGGACAAGCAGGACCCAACAAGCACAGCGGCGCCCCCTACAGCCATCTGTCTGCTTCATCCTACTCCACGTTAATGGAGGCTGATCAAAGTCCTTCCCTGACGGCGCAGGAAGCTACTGAGTACCTGGAGCTCAGTCCAAACCCTGAGAGATACAGGTAGGGATGGCTTACACCTCATTCTCTCCAGATGTTCCAGATGCGTGTCCTGATGGTCTGCCTCTGCTTCAGCAGCGTCCTGCCAGAGCAGCGTCCCTCCCTGCCCCACAGCTTCACCTCCACCCTGGGGAGCATCTGTGGGCCGGTCGGCTCGGCCGAGTCGGAGGATGGCGCGGCCGCCGGAGCCCAGCCGTTGCCGGCGGCGCTGCGTCGTTCCGGCCTTCACAGCTCGCCGTCCTCCTGCTACAGTGACTGGGACAGCTCCCTGTGGAACACCTGGAGCTCGGCCATGGACAGCAACATGGACAGCAACCGGACCAGCCTCATCAGCTCGGTGGACAGCTGCTACACCAACGACAGCGCTACGTTCGCTCGCCTGCTGGCCGCGGCCGCAGAGACCATGAGTGCAGCCTCGCTGACGGGTAGGAGGGGAAGGGGAGGGTCTTATATGGCAGCAGTTAGTGGAGCGCTATACACACACACCCACACACACACATAAATGCATATCAGACGTATAACGGTACACGATTTCAGTGTTTATTCTGTGAGCTTTAATCAGCAGCAAACAACAAATCTTTTGAAATCTATTTGATTTTATTTGGTTCTCAAACCTAAAAAAAAAAGTAGAAAGTAAGAACTGACTGGAAGTTCGGCTGGAATTTTTTTCCCATAAGTAAAGCAGAAGCAGACATTTCTACTTTATATTACACAACTACTAAAACTACTTAAAAACCTCTCGACATTTCAACAACCGAGTGTCCCAGCTGTACCCGAATGCAGCATGTGCAGCTATATGTATGCTGCATGGTTCTTCTTCTTCTTTACCTGACTGAAGAAGATAAAACCAAAGATATCAGTTTGCAGTCCAAGATGTGATTTATACGTTTCTCCTCTAGATGGCGCCATTCAGCCGTGATTCCTTACTTGTAGCACACAGCAGCACTTCAGTCCACCTGCCTGAAGAGGTTTTCACGTTTCTATGCAATTTCTCCTTTCCACTCTAGAATCAGCATAAGGAAGAACAATAGTTGACGCAGCTGATTATTTAAACAACCGTAACTAGTTTGTATATATTTAGTTGTGCACATGCCTGCTGCTTGAAGAGAGATGAATTCATTCCGATTCCTGGTACCACTTATTTAAAATCTTTCATCAAACTGAAGTCTCAGATTTCTGCCCCTCTTTGTCACCTCATCCATCACTCTGCCCGTTCCCCACAGGATTCATTCCACCTGTCAAACTCTCACTTTCGCCTCTTTTCTGCTGTGACTAAAACCACCTTAACTTCTGCTGACACGTGGCTCAACAGCCACTGCTCTCTTTCATTTTGTCGTCATGAATCTTTGAATCGGATGAACGTCCTCAGCAACGATTGTTGTCTTGTTCTGCGTCCAGACTTCTCGCCGCCGGCCTCCCCCCTCAGCGCCTTGTACCCGTCGTTCTGTTCAGACGGCGATGCCTTCAGGGAGCTGGAGCCCACCCCCGCGTGGGACTGGAGCATGGCCTGGGTGGAGGAGATGGACGCGCAGTACGGAGCTCGCTATCCCAGCAGAAACACGAAACCCTTCAACACCTAGAAGTTCTGCTGTGACCGTGTCAGTGAGGACAGAGGGAAACTCTCTTTCCTCCACAACAACGCAGAGCAGATTGACCCGATGCTGCAGGTGGAGCGTTTCACCAACCGGGCTCTGAAGCTTCATTAGAAGCATTTCGCTGACACTTCCACTGGAGATGCAAGCCTCATGCTGTTTGTAATTGTTTTCCTTTTTTTCTTTCTGTCTTTTTTTTTTTTTTTTTTTTACCTCAGGGCACTTTAGCTACTACTTTGAATCTCTGAAATGACTTTCATGGCGCTGTGGAAGTTTTTTTTAGTTTTTTTTTTATTCGAATTGTTTTCCTGAAAAGGAGCATAATGAGACATTTCCCTGGGGGGGTTCTCACCCCGTGTGTTCTCAAACGTCCAGAGAGATGCAGCGGAGACAGTGGAGAGAGACAGTCTTAGAAAAATGTGCTTCTTGTTTTCATGTTGCTCTTTGCAGGATTTCATTAAGACTGTGGTTCGAATCCATTATAGCATCATGGTTTTGTTGTGGTTAAATGAAATGCAACGTATTCATGAAAAGGTTATTTAAAGAATTTTGAACGTGTTCCTAACCGTTGTCCTTTCTATTGTCTTTGGCACTTCTCTGTATGCTGATAACTTGGAATGTCCTGATTGCACAGACACCCAGTCATACTGAACAGCCTCATTAAAGTTATCAAAATAAATGCTATGTATATGTTTGAAAGTTTGATCAGAAAGAAAAAAAAAACAACATAAATGTGATCAGAATCCCTGATATTTAATACCTATTGACAATCTGGAGGCTGTCACTCACCTCTTTGTTTCTCCTCAGTCATTTACTCTGTCTGATCCCAACAGCGTACTGCTCCAACACAGGCTAACTGGTAATAAAGCTACTATTTTAATCAGACTGTGTAGCTTAAAACATGCAGTTCTGACATTTGTTCCTGAACTTCTTTTTTTGTTTCGACCCATCCAGCCAGGACCACTTTTTCTGCAATGCTAGGCTAACGTTAGCGGGCGTACTCTTTGTTTTGATACAACTCATTGATAACTTGGATTGCTGGTCCAGCTCATTGTGTGTGTCGAAAGAATGTACAGAAAAAGCCGTTCTGCTCCATAAAATCCAGTGACACATATTTAAGATGCGGTAAGAGCAGCTCCCTGTGCTACAACCTGAGTCTGAGCACAGCGAGCAGAGTTAAATCACATGACACACACACACACACACACATATAGGAAGCCTCCAACAGGCCACTTCAGCCTCTCTATTACACACCCTCTGAATGTCAGAGTAAAAAGTGGAAAGGGCTTAGATTCTAAGTAGAACATTCTGATTTATTCAACAAAAGAATGAGGTGGAAACTGTCTTACAGTTTTGCAAGCCCTCTAAAAGAAAATAAGCTGTGATTGTAAAACATAAATGGAGTCCAGGGTCTGTCTGGAGTTGTGTCTGACATGTTCACACACTGTAGACCAACAGCAGGTATCAGGAGCCAAGGTTTTTGTCAAACACTCCACAAACAAAAAGCTGTGATCTAGATGCCAGGAGTGAATTGTGAAGTCTCTTCTGGTAAATACACATTTAAAAAAAAGAAGAAAAAAGATTTTATAAAGTTTACATTATTCTAAAGTGCACATTTGCCTTATTAGAGATATAAGCATTTAAAGTGTAATAAAGAATTTAACTTTAAATAACTGCAATTGGGAGTGTTTTGTGTATTTAGAAGCAGATCTATGTGAAGCTCAGTCTTTGCACCCAGACAGATGTGTCTTTACTAATAGTAGCAAACGTTAGCATTTAAGAAAGAAAATCTGCTTTGTATTTTGTACACCTTCAAATAAAATGTGATTTATAATATGAAATAAAAAGAAAAAGCATATTTTATTCTGAGATGAAGTTTGTTCACTTGATTACACTTACGTTGTTCTGTAACGAAACAAAGGACTGAAAGAAAGTATTAACTAATATTTTTTTCATTTGGCCTCTTTATTTACATACTTAATACAGTATGTAATTAAGTACATACTTAATTATGTACTTAATTAAGTACTTATGTATTAAGTAACTACTTAATACATAAGTATTAACTACTTATGTATTAAGTAACTACTTAATACATAAGTATTAAGTACTTATGTATTAAGTAACTACTTAATACATAAGTATTAAGTACTTATGTATTAAGTAACTACTTAATACATAAGTATTAAGTACTTATGTATTAAGTAACTACTTAATACATAAGTATTAAGTACTTATGTATTAAGTAACAACTTAATACATAAGTATTAATACTTATGTATTAAGTAAGTACTTAATACATAAGTATTAATACTTATGTATTAAGTAAGTACTTAATACATAAGTATTAAGTACTTATGTATTAAGTAAGTACTTAATACATAAGTATTAAGTACTTATGTATTAAGTAACAGTATTAAGTAAGTACTTACTTAATACTGATTATGTATTAAGTACTTACTTAATAAGCAAGTACTTAATACTTATGTAATAAGTAAGTACTTAATACATAAGTATTAAGTACTTACATAATAAGTTTTGGTCTCTTGATCTTATGCCAATCTGTACTGTTCTTGAAAAGTTAAATAGAAGACTTTTCAACACATTACATAGACATCTTGATTGCATCATGTAAGATATTTTGGGTTAAGCTCATTTTTCTTTTTGAGAACAATTGTCACAAATAGGCATCGGAACCACAGTCACTGAATTGAAACAATGACATGTTTGTAAAATAACTCGAGACAACTGGTGCTACATAACCTGAAAGTCTAAAGTGTAAATAACCATCAGCCTCTAAGTTATCTACATAGTCATCATTTGCTGGAGCTGTCATACTACTGAGTTGCTTTATGAGTTAGAAACTTAACCTCACTGAGCCAGACGTCACAAACTGTAAAAGCCAGAATATTTTACTGCAGGTCAGATACTAACTGTTCACAGTTACACAATAGAATCACCAAACCCTTTTGGCCGGTCGCTTGGAGGCAGAGCGTGCCGTGAAATCCATTTTGTTGGGCAGTTTAAGCATCAGTCTTCTTTAATGAGAACCAGATCAGCAAGTCTTCCTGTAACTTTAGCCATAGTTACTCCAGCGAAGAGCTGAATAGAACTTTGAACTTTCAGAGCAGAAGACTTTACATACTAAAGAATGAAAGCTTCTCCAGTAGTCCAGTATGTTCTCATAAACAGCTCTTGGAAATGATTAATGTGGCTCACCGCCCAGGGTGCCAATCCAGCAGGGGGCTCCATACCATTTTGATTTGTGAAACCTTTAAGCAAAAGCAGGAAAAAGCTCATCAGGGGCACTGAGGGAGCCACTATTAATGCACGAAACATCAGGGAGTCTGCCTTAAAACTTTCAGCTCAGCTTTGGGGGTTTTTCCCCCTAAGGGAAGTCTTGTAGTCTTCTAGCACATCTTCTGGGACGTCTTGTTCAAATCAAGGCAGAGAGAGAGAGGATACCCACTGGCTCCCTGTGCTGTTTTCTCCTGCTGGGAGACGTGGGAGCCACAGGAGCAGATGAAGCAGAGCAGTCCGGTTTTTCCACACCGACATGCTAGGCCAGCCATATTAACGGATGTATAATATCTTATCATTCCAGATGATCCCTGTGAGACCTGATTTAATTGACCCCCATCCCCGGCAGCTCTTTACGGCCTGCGCAGAGCGGGAAGGTGCCGGTTGGAGCTCGTCCGTCTGACTCGATTAACCGAGGCAAACAATGCTGCTGCACCTGACAAAAGGCTTCTAATTGCAAACGCGCTGAGGGGAATAATTACACTTTCATCTGTTTGCATTCGCAGCTAAACAGGAAGCGCGTTATTTGTGACTTTCTCACGCTCTTACCTGATGCTTCCTGTTCCGAGCAGATTGCGCGCTGATGAATCGGTGAGAGCTCTTGCAGAGTCGTCTGGATGTCGTTCCAGTAGAGGAGGCGGGAGGTCAGCCACGACTCCTCCACTAAGTCTGATTAATGATTTCCTCGACAGCAGCCTGTCGTGCCCCAGCAAAGCACAACACTCTTTTTTTTTCTTCTTTTTTTTTCCTTTTTCTCCCCCCTAATCCGTGCCCGATTGGGTTGCTTGAGTCAGACAAGACCAAGAATGTGGAGAGGAGGGAGAGCTTTACCATCTGTTTCATTTAGGAACTGCAGGGCAGCTCCTGCTCAGGGCTCGTGATTTATATGTAAAAAACCAAAAACCAGTTTGGAAATAACAGAGCTGAAAAGCAGAGATAAACTTCTTCACGTCTTAACCAGGCCGCGCGGCTGCTGTTGTGGTCAGATTAAGCGAAGCTGACCTGCTGGTCAAAACATCCCGAGAACATGAAAAAGGACATGCGAACACACACAGCTCTGCCCCTGAACCCGCATCTGAGCGGATTGTTGGCGTGCGTGTGTGTGTGTGTTTTATTTGTGCAGCATCCTGCCACAGGGATCAGCCCTTCTTCAGTGAAGACCATATGTTTGTACATGAAGCCCTGAGCTCTTCTGCACAGCACACACAACCCCGCAGTGAAAAACTGTGTGTCTGCTTGTCTTATTAGTGCTCACACACACACATGAACAAGGAACATCGCCGTTGGGATTTTTGCATCACAGATTTCGGTCTATGCCAAAGTACCAGCTTTATATATATATATAGCATGTCTACAGAGCAGTGAGGCGTGTCAGATGCAGCCTGAAACCATCTGCACACTTTACACACACTGATATGTAGCTTTACAGCGAGGCTTTCTAGCAGTCAGCTTGTCTTAGCAAATCAATGATTCTCGGCCTGACAGCTACTTGATATTTACATCGGTTTGCAAAAGACCATTTGAACTTCCTTACATTTTTTGTCACGTTGTAACCACAAACGTGGGAGTATTTTACTCAGATTTATGTTTTTATTTTAATGCTTCACAAGAAGAGATGGAATTTCTTGGACAATCTTTGCAAAAGAGCTCAAGCTCAGTCAAACTGGATGAGGAGGATCTGCTAAGATTCATTGTTAAGTCTTGCCACGTAATCTCATTTGGATGTAGCTCTGGACTTTGGTTGGACGGTTCTTTTTCTTTTTTTTTAACATGTCCTGTCCTTCAATGTGGCTCTCAGAATTGTTGTCGGACTGACATGATGAGGCTCAACAGATTTGCTTTCACAGGCAGAGCGTTATGGCTTTCTGTATTTTAAAACAGCCTAGTCCAGCTTTGTCTACGTTAACATTAACTACATCGCATTCTTGTGGCAGCCATATTGGGTTTTTAGGTCGAGGACACATCCCTAACCTTTCAGCAGTAATTTAGAGTTCAGGTAAATTACTCCAACTTTGAACTTGGACATTGCAACATCAGTGAACAAAGGATGTGTAGCATCAGTTCCAGGGTTCTAGACTCTGTTTTGCCTTTCCTTCTGCTCCAGTCCTCCTCGATTCACACATTTATCTGTGCAGGATCCTTCCACTGCCTGTTGGAGGTTAACTGGACAGTTTTAACTCTTTTTGGATCTTTCCGATTCAGGTTTGTGCTCAGAGGGAGGTGAGAACAGGAATACATCAGTCACACAGGTTGGATTTACATCCTCAGTTTGTCATACCAACAGCTCCGGGCGTTCGTTTTGATCCAGTCATTACGCTCGCATCTGTATTTAGAAAACACGGCAGAGCTCCATTGATCCGTGAAGGAAATTAGGCTGGTTTCGCGAGCTGCCGTCGGTAAAGGATATTAGAGGCTGTGAGGGGGAAACAGAACACCGGGAACAGAAACCTAATGAGGAAAATAGCTGCAGTGGTGATATTGGTGAAGCAGTTTGCTTATGAATACATCTTCCATGTCAGTCCAGAGTCAAGCAAGAGCAACACAATCTAAAGTAGAACGTGGAACACAAGCAACAAACCGAGTAGGTCTGCATCTAAAGCTGGAGCTGCTAATAGTGGGGACGTACTCCCTCTGTCAGGCAGGACAACAGCCCATCAGGTGGCTCACACACACACACACACACACACACACACATACACACACATACACTGCCATGCTGACTGACAGCAGCGCTCAGCTGAGCTGCTAACATTGTAATCATTCAATTAACTGCAAATCAATAACAGCCTTATGGATGAGGAGTTTCAGGATTGCTCTGTCGCTCCCACACCTCTCTGACTACACACTCTCTGCTGACTGAACGTTTGCTGTCAAACTCCCGCCACGACCGCAGACGAAACATCCCAGCCGAAGTTTGTCTGCGAGACGAGTTTAAGTTTTACCAACTCGTTCATGTTGGACAGGATCGTGACCTAAATGCTAAATGTGTCGCGCCAGCCCACGCGGTAATCTTGCTTCCTACGTTCAGCGACCTCGCCTCCACGCTGTTTTAGCTCCTCAATGGATGCGTGACATCAGCCAAAAAACCTCCCAAACATCCATCTCTCCTGTCACCCTCCAAATTAACATGGAAATTGCTGCTTTGCATTCTGGGATAAGGGAAGCAGAGATTTAAACACCTTCTTTTCACCCCTTACTCTGCTCGCTCTCGGGGGCCTGGGGCCCCTTTTCCTCCCAACCCGGTGGGCGTTCCAGCCATGACACCTGCCCAGTGAATGAGTGAGGTGATTAATGGCTTAAGGGAGGAATGAAGAGAGGACCGGAGGATAGAGGGACATGGGAAGGATAAAACGTCCTGGCTGCTGAAGGTCAGCAACGTAAATCTTGTCATCGCCAAACTGTGTGAAAGACCTAAAGTAGATTTTCACGTTAGTAGTGATGCTACTGATTGTGTGAACTGGTATGATTTTAACACATTTGCTCTTTTGTGTGAAGCATTTTACTTGCCGCATGCAAATGCATTTTTTACTAAAACAACATTTTTGACTTCTGAACCCCATCATCTTAGTGAAAGAGTTGAACGTAGCTGGGGGAAAAGATTGTGACTGTGGGCTCCCTGCAGGTCAAACAGTGTTGCCCATGCTAAGCTTTGGAAAGCACTGTATGAAAAGAAATTTGTGCAAAAAAAGGTCATGTTGGTCTTCAGTCTCACTCTTCATTCACACATTAGTGAACAGTCCATCGTTGATTGAAACCTGGACAAAGGAAACAACAGTTTCTTCATACCTCAAGCCTTCCAAGTGTCCGTTGGACACCGAGTCACCAATTTTCTGATGACCTGAGAGGATGTGGCTGGTTGTCCAGCAACTCAGAAAAGTATTTCAGCCACATCTAGTTATTCGTTGACCAATACCAGGATATTGGACTCCTGCCCAGTGACAAACCTGTCCTGGGTGTACCCTAACTAACAACTGGAGATGGGCACCAGCTCACCCATGACCCTACAGAGATGGTATGAACGTTGGATGGATGGATTACTTGACAAACAGAAAACAAGTTCAGTGACTTAAGAACCGGTTCTGATATGATCCATTTTGCTGGTGTTGGTCAAGATCCTATCAAGACTTTGGATGCAGCAACCAGATTGATCTTTCACAGAAACTGTAAAGACCCAACTACAGTGGTCTAAGCAACAGGAAATAAAATCCCCTCTTTTGACAGGAAACCCTTTACCTTTAAGAGGTTGACAACAAGGTTTGTCACCACATGACCACAGCCAGTAGAATTGTGTGCCAATATGATGGAGGATGTTGTAGTACCCTGCGATCTGAGCTATGGGGATCTTATCAAAATTGAACAACCGTGGCTCGAGAATGGACCCTTGATGAACTCCACAATTCATTTATTTTGTTTTGTTTGTTATATGTAGTCCCAGTACCAGACAATACAGCCATTTTTCCCCCCACCCAGTAATCTGTATGTTATGATCAGTTGTATGAAACGCAGCTCTGACATTTTGGTAATGCCAAGACAGAAGTTCTAGACCCATCAGAAATATGATGTATGTTGTTCAGAACTTCTACCAATATTGTCTCAATATTGTTAGGAGGTCTACAATTGAACTAAAAAGCAGAGAATATATACATTTTTTTAAAATCATAAACAAGGTAAATGTGTTCAGAAAATGCTTCTTTTTTTTTCAATAACATTTGAGCCTTGACATGATAGAAATGGTAGACCGGATATGGTTCTGCAGCAGATTATTGTTGATACATCTGGCGGACACGAGCGTCATGCTGCTTGTCTTACTCTCTGAATTTTGTCTGTGAGAAATTCTGTGGGTTTGTTGTGGGTTTCCCATTCCAGACTCAACTTCCAACAGAAAACCCACAGCGGCCCTAGTGAGGGCTCCACAATGAGTGTTTGCTGGATGGAATTTATCCCATTGAGGTCAGTCAGATGCTTTTCACCACCCAGTGATCCTTCTTCCGTGGTTAACCACATCCACAGTGTCCACCATCGACACTCTTAACACTGTAAAACGTTTCAGCTGAGAAATGGTTATAAATAATGCATTTTCTGGTGTAGTAGTGTAATAAGTGCAATAAGATCATGATAAAATCATTGTAATAAGTTTTAAAATGATTACAATAATAGTAGCTAAGGTTGAGGATACTGTATTTTTGTCTGTGGTTGTAATGTGACAAAATATGTAAAAGTTCAAGAAGAGTGAATACGAGTCACGTACAGAGAGAAAATACACAGAAATAAATATTTAACAAGTTGTTTTGAGTGTGCTGGCATGACAACAATTAGTCATAGACATCACAGGTCTGGTCTTCAAACAGGGATATCAAGAAGAAAACCATCAATAAAAGAAAACCATAAGAAATCCCAGTTACAGCATGCAAGAAATGCAACTTTATATTTTAAATACAAAAATAAACTTGAGGGGTTTGGTACACTTCACTTTGGGCAGAATTTAACTAGAAATACACTACAATTGGTTAGATCAAAGCATGTACTTGGTTAGAATAAAATAGTCAACGTTCAGACCTTAATCCAACTGAGAATCTGTGAAAAACAATTTTAATTTATTTTCACAGAATCCCCCCATCCAATGTGACTGAGTTTAACTATTTTGGGCAGGAATGTAAGTCTATAGAAGATGGTAGGAGAAGCTGCCAGTAAAAGGTGATTCTATGAAGCACTGACTCAGGTGGGCTGAATACAAATGCATGCCACACTTTTTAGATTTTTTACAATTATGTGCTAATCTATACAGGTCTATCACATAAAATTACAATAACATTCTTGTAATGCATTGTTAAAGTTCTTAATTTTGTCAAATTACAGCAGCGCTCTGTAATTATTATACACACTGGTTAATGTATCCACAAAACACAGACTCAGAGGGACTGACGAAGCAAATGCGCGCCGCACTTTTCAGACATTTATCCCTCATCGGCTCAGCTTCAGCCTTCACACTGTGCAGGGGTTTTACAAGACACTGTTGATCGCTCGATCACAGAGCTCTAACCAAACAGCCAGACCAGTGGTTGTTTGTGTGTGTGTGTAGCTGAGTGTGTGCGTTCGCTATTGATCGTGAGCATGTTGAGCATCACAGACTACCCATGGGGGAACTCCATGCCTCGTTGGAGGTGAAGGGAGTACGCGGTATCCCCTCAGAGCAGAACGTTCCACCAATTTCATGCTCCTCAGTGTGTGCAGCTCTCATCCTCATGCAATGCAGCGCAGAGTCAGATTGAGGCAGTGTGTGAGCGTGTAATGAGCAAGCAGTAACACAACATAGGGACAGTTTGGTTGTCTTTTTTAGATTCGTCCCATAAATCTTGCTGCTGCTGGAAGCTGTTAGCACTTAGTTTGTAAATGGAGCTGATGAAGCAGCGTTAAGCTGCTGCTTAGCAGTGAGCAGAAGAACAGGCAGAAGCATTCGGCCTTCCTCCCTCACTGATCAGGTTGGATTACTTTCTGTAGTTCTGCTGGATTGAGATCATCTAAAGTGGCAGTAGGCTATTATGTAAAATTTACTTTTTTGAGCTTGAGATTATGTTATAATGATATTGCCTCGTCAAAAACATACCCGGAGCGTTGCCTTGAGTCTTTCAATCATGTGTGAGGAATCCTTTAATCTCTTGTCCTGTACATTTGTGAATCTTTTGCATTTGTGAATCTTAATCTGTGCATTTGTTGAATTATGAGACAGTTTTAGCTCCATAATTTTTAGGCTTGAATAGCTTCGCAGATAAACTAACTCCTTTTAGGACAACTTGAACAGTCTTTTCCAGCGTCCCACTACATGATTTTGTTCGAAGCGAAATTTAACCCCCAGTTGGCCGAGAGAAGCAGCTTTTGTCGTCCGTCGCTGTTTACACATGTTGCTTGTGCGTTGGATTTATTCCCGAAGCATGCAAAACTAAGATTTTCTACCTTTGTATGGAAAATACATAAATAAATTGATTAACTGTGTCAAAATTGTAAGTCTTTTAGATCGCTGATTTGATTTTTCTTAATGAATTTAATGTAAATCTAGAAACTGAGAGCTTGGTTTGAGTTTATCTTTAGCCTGCAGCAGCATAACTAGCTAACTTTTAAAAACGCTAGCCCACACCAGTTACCCTCGTCCATCTTCCTGCTCTCTCACCTGAATAAGAGAAGCTCTTTGCCCGTTACTAATCCGGTCACAGCCCGTCCCTCTGGTCCTGTGTTGCGGTCCACCAGTTCACCTGAAGGATGAGACAGATGTTTTGAGGCTTACCAGGGTTTGGTTGCTAGCTAAAGGAACAAGACTTTCCACCAAGCTCAACTTCAATTCAACAAACTGAATGCTGAATGCAGCCCAATTTCAGCAGTTGGATGGCTTTTAAACCTGTAAACTCAAATTGTGAGTACGACTGGTTGGTTGTCCAAGGACACAAAGAGACAATGAAGTTAGGAAATTAGTTGGAACATTAATCTCAGAGGACTAAATTACCACAAACAAGATTAACAATCTGGCAGCACTCAAGGGTCCGGCTTGATCATTTTAACTGTGATTTGATGAGGAAGTCGAGTGAGCAGCATCCCTGCTGTTGTGGCGAATAAGCAGCTCAGGAAGTGAGGGGGAGAAGAGAAAAAGAAAAAAAACAAACACTGAATCGTCCCAAGACCATGAACAATAGCTGTTTATTTATAAAATATCTTTGGTTTCCCACCTGACTGTCACCACTGACTCAGATATTTTAGTCCTCTACAACACAGTTGCCAGGGTATCTAGAGGAAGTCCAAAGACAAAAAAGGGGTCAGAAAACGTGAACATACAGTTATGGCCATGTTTTCTCACTAACATAAATGTTTCATCTTTCTTTAAGATTTTGTGTATTCACACTAAACGGCCTGTTTTGGTTAAGGATTTGGTGTACATTTTGGTCCCACTGTGTTTTGAGAGGAAGCCCACTGCCATAGATAAGAAGCAAGCGAGAATGCTTCATTGTTGGCACATATAGTAGTTTATGTTTTTTCTGCTATACTACAATGCTTTTCTAGCTGTCTCAAATAGCTAGCCTGGTAAAAACCACCCCGTCGTTCTACGCTTTGCTTCGTCCAGAGGGTGCGGACCCTCGGCTATTGAGAACTGATTGCTTACTGGTGGCATGGATTCTGTTGAAGTCTTAAATGACGGGATGGATATGATTTTACCCAATTGCTAATGTTTGGCTGAGATGTATGCAATGAGCCAGTTTGACTCTATGAAGCTTAACAAAAATTGCTTGCACTGATGTCAACTGACTCCCACTGTGAACAGATGTGGGGATGACTGATAACGAGTGCGGCCACATCTTTGTCAGCAATAAACCGTCTTAGACATTGAGATTTGGTGGCAGACTGAATGGCTTCGTTCACTTCCAAACTCTACGACTGCAATTGTAAAACGGCACGGAAAATTGACGTTATCATTCATAACTCCTCCGTCTGTTCTCTGGTCTGGAGGAAATTCAACCAGAGAAATTGAGCTCAATGGGAGAAATCCTAGATGGGGAACTGATGAGAATTGGGTAGGAAAACAATCAGACAGCTCGATGGAGGATGCATCTGAGAGAATAGCATTGCTTGTACTGTCCGTCCATGGTTCCTGCTGAATTTCATTCCTTCTTTGATGGATGTTCTTAGACAGAGGTGACACCATCTGGTTCTCCAAGTGTTGTCCAGATGTCTTCACTTCACAGTGCAAATGTCCTCACACCCACCCAGCGGTCTGTCCTCAGTAGGAGACAGTCCTGGGATTGTTGGACCTTCTAGACCTCTTAAGTCTTTTTTGTCGCTGCTGAACGTCTCTTCTTGATGATATTTAGCTGAACTCTTTCCCGGATTCAAGGTATGTGCAGCAAAAAAGAAGAACGTGGGTCCAAATCTTGATCAGCAAATGTATTTTTATTGTACATTTACAAAACAACAAGAGTACAAAAAGTCAGCCCACAGACATTTTTTTGTTTCAGAAGGAGAATAAGAAAATTTAATTTCAGAACTGCAGCAAACGGTCTCTCGGATGTAAAAAGGGGAAGGGTTGAGTTGGCGGGCGTACAAGAGGGAGTACAATCAAACTTTCATAAAGCCTGTCAGTCAGCCAGCACAGTGCTGCAGAAAAACCAAAGGAATCATAGAGAAGTATGACATTCGTAACGGACACCTAGGATGCAGGGATCCCGACAGGGAGGCGCTCGGGGCAACAGGCGTCCCTCCGGGTTGTTTTTGGCTTCTCCAACTTCTCTCCTCGACCAGCAAACACACTTTGTGCTTCTTATTTTCTGTTGTTTTGCCATGACAACAAGAGTGCAACAGTAGTTAATGCTTTTCCCTAAAGGTTTACATATTGACAAAAAAAAGTTGGCACATTCAAGAAGACGTTTTCCATAATAACAGACTTTTTTTTTTTTAATTCTTTGATTTTGTTTTGTTTTGTTTGATCATCATAAATACAATATACGTATCTCTTCCTGTATCCGGAGCTCACAAAAGAACATTACAGACAAGTATTTACAAAGTAAGGAAAATGAGTGAACTCAAACTCATAAATAATTATAGTAATACCAAAAGTCCGATTTTTACTTATTTCACAGCAATAAGTGTAGCTTGATGAGAACTGGTAGCTTCTCCTCGTCTTTAGTCCGGTGTGTCGGTGTTGAAAAGATGGGGAGGGCTGATGGAGGCATCGCAGGTATCCTGACAGCTTCACTGAGCTCCTTATCTCATTTCCTAGAAGTAATCAAAAATAAAATGTTTTTTTATTATTATTATTATTTTTACGGGCAATGTAAAGCTACATCACTTCATCTTGATTAGCCAGAAAATACCTAAAACGGCAGGTCAACATCTGATGGCATAATTATTAAAAACAATAACTTTATGTCCCAGCATTGTTTTGACTCATACTGCCAATCAGTTGGCTACAAGAAGGCTTTGATTGATAATGATAAAGAAAAATTTCACAGTTTGAAAATTATTTTCAGCCCACTTGCCACTTTTGAGTAGCAAAAATGTATGATATTCTCTGCAAAAAGTAACTGAAATCTACTCCTACTTAATTTATTTATTTATTATTATTTTTTTTTACTATTTTTGTAATCAGGCCCCATTGACAGTGAAATGACTTTTAAAGTGTTTGAATTAAAACTTCAAAATACATTTAAAAAAAAGAGTTTACGAAAAAACAAAGAAAAGCTAATTTAAATTTAAAAGCAGAATTACTGGCGTGTAAAATGGAATATTTAACAGGGAGTCACAACTTTGGACTTTTTGTTACTTATAAAGGAGGCTCACAACCTGGAAAACCCCAAAGCTTTATTTGGATTGCAGACTCATTCAATTCAGCCCATGAAGTGTTGAGTCGTCACCAAATTGCTCATAATCCAGTATGTAAATCCATTTTTCTTTAGAATGCATTAGCATTGACAGGGTTTTTAGCCAGGGTAGGCTCTCACAGCAGGTGAACCAATCTGACTCGGACTCTGAAAGGCGGCAGTTACCAGGTACGCTGCTGAGCGCTCCACAGAGGCACTTAAGAGCCAGGGAACGGGCTCTTCATTTCTGTTTGCTTTCACTTCGTGCAAAGATTTGGTGGGGATATTTTAAAAATGCTCCCTAACATTTAAATGAAGAAAAAAAATATATAATAAATTTAAAAAAATCTATGTTTCAAGTAAAATTTGAGGTCTTGGTGGTTTCTTCCTGTCTATCTTAAAAGGTCATTCGCTTTAAATAAATATACATTATATGTATTGCTAAGAATGTTTTTTTTTGTGGTTTTATTTTTATATATATATAAAAAAAAGTATCTTAAAATTGGATACATCTTAGTACTTCACCAAATTAACATAAACAGTTATCAGAAGGGCGTCTAATGGATGATTAGAACCAGATTTCAGACTTGTGACTCTTGGAGACCTAACAGACCGGCACCATCCCAATCTGAACCCACCGGTCGTCTAAATGCTGATGCGGTATCCTAAATATGTTCCTTTCTTTGTTTTCTGTTACAGAGATCTACAACAATATAGTTTGTTGAGCTCTGTTGTGTTACATGTCACACAACAAGGTCTGTATCAGAAACGTCAAAATTCCTATTTTAAAAACTTTGAAAAAGCCTGTCGTGATTAATTTTGCTGTCTAGAAGTTAGCGTTTATTCACCTCTTATGGTCAGCTAATTTTAGTTAGCATGCTAATGTTAGTATATTTCCTAAAGTAATCTGTCAAAAATTCTAAAATCAATTATTTTGAAACAAAGGGTTTCCATCGCTGCACTCTCAAGCATATTCTAGTGGAAAATATGTGTTTTTTTGAATTTTTTTAAGATTGTCTCTTTCCGTGAATTTTCTTCGTAACGTGTGCTTTGAAATAATTATCGGCATTTATGATGTTAAAAAATGGGTTCTGTGAAACGGGAAGTCAGGAACTGGTGAAAATACCACATTATTTCTTTGAACATTTTACTGGAAAATGTTCCATCTACGGGCTGCACAGTGGCGCAGTAGGCGGAGCTGTTGCCTTGCAGCAAGAAGGTCCTGGGTTCGATTCCCGGCCCGGGGTCTTTCTACATGGAGTTTGCATGTTCTCCCTGTGCATGGTGGGTTCTCTCTGGGTTCTCCGGCTTCCTCCCACAGTCCAAAAACATGACTGTCAGGTTAATTGGGCTCTCTAAATTCTCCCTAGGTGTGAGTGTGTGTGTGAATGGTTGTGTGTCCTGTCTGTTTTCTGTGTTGCCCTGCGACAGACTGGCGACCTGTCCAGGGTGAACCCCGCCTCTCACCCGGAACGTTAGCTGGGTATAGAAACCAGCAACCCTCCTGACCCCATTAGGGACAAGGGGTGATTAGAAAATGGATGGATGGATGGATGTTCCATCTACCCCGGGTATGTCGGTCCTAAACCGACCTTAGGGGTCAAAGGGCATAAGAAAGCAGTCAGAGACCTCCTCACAAGGAAGAAGGAGCCTAGCCCAGACTTCCTGCACAAACATCTCAAACTTTGCAGCGGGGCAGGGACATGCTTTCAAGCCCAGAGAGGGTCATCCCGGAGCATCTGGGGGGTTTGGTGGGGGTGGTCCCTGCTGCTCTATAGATGGGTAGAATAAGATACAGGATAGCTCTGTATGTGTGGCCATGGTTGCCACTTTTACAGGTCAGTTTAGTCTGTTCACCTGACCCCTGACAGACTACACGGTCAGGGGTCAGGGGTCAGGTCTTTCCTCCCACACGAAACCGTACTGTGACACCCCGGGTCACAGCTTTAAAAAGAACAAATAAAGTACAATGACGCAGCGAGGAAAAGGGACTGCCAGAAAAATGAAACTATAGCTATGTTACAAATTCTAGGACACACCATTTTTATATTTAAAATGGCAGCAAAAAATAGTAACTGTTAATTTGTTTTTATTTGCATTTCTGCCTAACACATTAGAAAATAATAATGAATAACAAAGGAGTATTTTTTTCTGTTTGTTCCTATTCTTAACCGAAGACGCAGAAATTGGATTTCAGAGATGATTCAGCGTTGTAATATTGTGGATTAAGCTGTAGTCAGACCAGCTTGTCATGTCAGACATTGTAAGTGTTGTCTGTGCAGCTCAGAGTCCCTGCGGAGCTTTCCATTCCACTGGCGCAGCTTCCTCTGCCATAAAAGACACCGTCTCGTCACCGGAGAGCCTGCAGGGGGTGCATTTGAAGGAGCGCTCCCACGGAGAAGTGTGCCCTCTGAAGAGCACTCCAAATGGAGTGGTGGGCGTGTACACTTAATCGTTTCCTACTGTAAAGCTTAGTGAGTAGAAAGTAATGCTAGATCCGCGAACCGTGTGCGCGCGAGTGTAAGACGAGTGAACTGTGGCGGGAACAGTTTTTATTTCTGAGCGTGTTGTTTACAGGTCGAGCAGAGATCTGATGCGGCGAAGCTCAAAGACCAAACTGTTTTCTACCTCGTTGTGTTTCCTGGCTGAGCTGAGCCCCCGAGAGCCGGTGGAGCCTCTGGAAGAGGAGCTCCCCGTGGTCGAGCAGTTACCCGACAACTGACTCCTGGAGAGGTAGCCGCTCCTACCGCTGTACACCACCACTTCCTCATCTGGTGGGGCAAAACAAAGAGAAGACACAGAAACAGAATGAAGGCTTCTAGTGAAAGATGCTTATTAAAAAAAAAAAAAGCAGAAAATGTAATTTATTTTGACGTCGTTTAACTGTTTCAGCAGTGGTGAGCACAGTTCCGCTAAAGCGCTAACAGCAGAGCTAGTTTTTCATCTCGTGTCTTTTGCTAACATGTTAGCATGCTTAGCTTCCCCTCAGTTCATTTTTCCGGAAAAATTCTTTGCTGTTTCGTAAGCCTTCAGATGAATAAAGTTTGACATCTGTGTTAAAGTTTTGGATATTGACTGCTATGAATTTGTCAAGTAGTTTGATATTTATATTTAGGCAGTTATTTTGAAATGGGTGAAGACGGTTTATGCAGCAGCTCCGTTTCCTTCCTTTGTGTTCTTCACCTGTGACGTGAAAGGTGTGTTCAAAAGAACACAGTCATACAACAAAACCACACAGCAACACATTTCCTCCTGCTGAGGGGAACTTATTATGTTGGAACACATTTTGTGTCATTGACACATGTGGAGTATCAATATGGTTGAAGTTGGTGCTTTAGCGTCCACTAAATAGTTTATAGGTGTAGCTCTTTAGAGCTAGCATAGCTAATGTTTATGATTAGAGTTTAATGATTAGCACAGCTAACTTTTTAGCTAGTGGTACCCACTTCTGTGTTTCAGTAACACATTTTAAGCATAATGATATCCGACTAGCTCCTACTTTACCAGCTAGCTCAACCTAGCCAATGACTGAACACCTACCTATTTCAGATACTCAATGCTAATACTGCAGCAGCAATTTATGGATCACTGAACAAGTTTTTAACGTCATTATTTACAGCCAACATCTTGCAATATAACCGCTGAAGAGTCATTCAGAAAGAATGACACAACAAAGTTGCTCTCACTTTACTCCCACGTGGAGGAGAAACACTGCAGTGCAGTAGCAGAGCATGACGCAGCGCTACCTGCTATGGACCTTGTTTACCAACTGGAGACTGGTTCTGACCGGTTCTAACCGTACGTGACGTGAGGAGCAGCAAACACTTCTTCTTACTGTCTGCATGTTTCTGTCCCGAGCCTTTCCGCTGGTGGCTGTTGCCGCTGTATTCGCTCCTCTCCAGGGAGGACAGGGCGCTGTTTGCCAAGCTGCTGGTCTCCACACACCCCTGGGGGCCCTGAAGCCTGTCGTCCTCTGGGGGGGGCTCCGGAGGTGGGGGTAGGTCTGTACGACACAAAATGATGAATATAAAATAAAAAACACTTAAGCGGTAATAAATAATTTCCTTCTAGTTTACAAAGGCTGCTAGGCTAATTATAGTGTCTGTTATGTAACAGCTGTATTTGCGTTCAGAAGAATACTTGGCTACAGTTCATTTAATTGCCTCACATTTAGAGAGCAAGAACAAGGCAGACCGCTTACGGCTCGGTTCTCATTTAGAAAATGAGTGAATTTAAAGGGGCAAAAACATTCTGCTTGTTAAAACAAAGAGTTCTGATTGTGACTCACAGGGAGCCAAGCGCATGTTTACGGTTCAGAATATGGCCACTCAGTCCTCTGCCAGTTCTCGCATCATTTCTGAGCTCTGAAATACGCAAACGCCAGAGATGTTTGCGTATTACACAGAGATCAACACATAGACTCCAGACGTGTGAAATGTATAAGTAGGAGCTCCGACCTCCCGCTCTGCAGTCTACTGTGGTTTTCAGTAAAAATAAAAATAAAAAAGGAAGTGTTTCCTTTACAAACACTTCCTGAATGTGAGAACATGTGAATACAGAACGACGGGTTTCTGAAGGTGTTTCACCTCCTTGAATATCTCTTCTGTACGCTGAGGTCTTGGACGCCTTTTTCTTCACTCTGGACCTTTGGTTGGGAGGAGTGCAGGTTTCTGCTGGAGAGGAGCGGCTGTGCACTGTGGCAGAAAGACGACGTTCAGACAATCCACGTGTTTTACGGAAGTCGCAAACAGAAACTGCTGAATGTTTGCGCATAGACAGCAGAGTTATGGGCCTGCAGTACGTGAACACGGCGGCGGCTTTACCAGGCGTAGTTGCGCCGTCTTCATTCGCTGCCGGCGCCTGGCCGTGAAGGCAGCAGTGGGCGGGACTTTGGAACTGCAGCGTGCCAGCCTCTGTTGAGCCGAGAAGCTGTTGGCCGCAGAGGCTGGGGTTGGACTGGGTGAGCGGCGGGCTTGGTGCCTGGGGAACTGGAACTGGACCGCAGGGTAACCTTCTGCTATGGGAAAGAAGGGCAACATGTCACTGACTGAGGCTGAGCTGTGAGGAAGTGGGGTTTGTAATAAAAGAATGTGCATAGTTTAAAATCTGTAGCATTGTCTGATTTCTCCCATAATGACTATAACCTTGTCCTACATCAGTGTTTCTCAATTCCAGTCATCGGGGCCCCCCTGCCCTGCATGTTTTAGGTCTTTCCCTTCTGCCACACACCTGGATTGAATCTTTGGGCGATTAACAGGCTCCTGCAGTACTTGGTGGCTGCAGAAGACGTCATGCAATCATTTGAATCAGCTGTTCTGGTGTAGAGGCACATCTAAAACATGCAGAGGATGGGGGGCCCCCCGAGGACTTGAATTGAGAAGCGCTGCCCTACATACACAATAGTTTAAGAAATGTAATAATGTATCTTAAAAGTGTCACTTCCCTGCTTGGAAAAACAATATAGACGCTTGACCTGCTATTGGCTGGCAAAGCAGCTCAGCAATATTCACTTTCCTTGGCACTGATTGGCTGTTCCCCCCGTGCAAAAATAAGGAGCACCATGGACGTTAGCTTTTGTGTCAGCACTGAAGTAGTCGTCACTGCGTATCAATGCATATTAAGGTATATTTGATGTTAAAACTACTGAGATTCTCAAGGTCTCAAGATTTCAGCTTCTGGAAGAAATGTCCCAAATAAGGCAGATCAATTTAGCAATTTTCATGTATCGACTGCATTGAAATGTTGATTATTTTGAGTACCCTGATGTTGACAAATACTGCATACATCAAACTTGAAATAACTTTACGGGCTTTACACCATCTACGATTAAATATTTGTCTTTCTTAAAGTACACTTAAATTTTTGTTTACAATTTCTCACACTGTTCCAACTTTCCCCAACTCTTTACAGAATGGCTTTCTGCTTTGGTTTTTTTCTTCACTTTGTTTATGTTTTACTTCAAAGACCCGAGGTAATGTGAAAACACCAAAGCTGAAGACTTAACATTCGTTTCTATTTTCCCAAGATAAATCCACTTCCTTATCAGCGCTTCCACTGTTTCGTCATGAATTTGGCAACTTTCCCCTGAGCAGAATAGTCAACACTACATGAAAATCCCCCTGGTATAAACTGAGATAGATTTTGTTCAGAAAATTCTCACTGAAATCCAAGCAGACACACACAAACAACATAATCTTGTAGTGCATCCAGTAACAGCGTCGCTATGAGAAATAAAACTGTCATTTCTTTTAGTTTGTTCAAAGTCGTCCTCATTCAAGGCAGAGAAAGCATCAAACATGTATTTACCTTCACTTGACCTGCTGAATTGACCTAAAAAGGGCCTGGATGCCATCAGTTATAACAAGTACCAAAATATTGTCGAAAGTAGTTTCTGTAACCCCCTAAAATATTTCAATCAAAAATGTAGAATATTCAGACAAAACTGTCTATGCACCAGATGCAATAAAATGCCTCTTAAAAAATTGGCTCTTTTTGCACAACGCTGGAATTTGCAGTTTTCAAATATGTATCTTGCTGTGAGGTAAAAATGTTCCTTTTCTGTCCTCTAGGCACCCATTGGATTTGTGGTAGAAAGTCATGGTTTACGTTTTGAGCTGAGGAAAACTGTGACAAACTTCAAGCAAAAAATAAAAAGTAAATAAAAAATAAAAAATCCAACTGCTCACAGCTGTTGCAGCTAAGCAGCATGTTTGCTCTGGCTTAGAATTATTGATATTTACTTTGTGAGTCAGACATTGAGATGAGTTTCATATCTCAGTGATGCACGTAATGCATTGCTGCAAATTGATCTAACATCAAGTTAGCATACAGCTCAACATTGTGGAACATCTATCGCGCAGTGCTTGGGCGATTTTGATTCTCTCTATTGATGTTGAGTTTTAACACTCAAGTAATCAAAAGTTACCAAAATTTAAGACAATAAATAAAAACTAAATTTACACTACTCAGGAACTTTGAGACGAGTGGGAATCTAAATGCAATTAACGTCTTGCTATGATGCGTTGCTGTACTTTATTAAATGGGATATATTGTGTATCTTCCAGGCACATGGTGACATTTTATAGCACAGTCAAGTGACCTCATTACCTTCAGTTGTTATGAAAATGCTGTAGCTATCAAAATCATCTGGGGACTTCAGCTCCAAGGTGGAGTTTAAGGTAAATAGTGGATGGGTTAGTGCTTAGGCACCTCTGAAGGGTTGCCATGGGAGATTCAAATATTCTTCAAACATGCATGAGTCGAAGCAACTCTCCATGTTGTGTTTTTGATGGTGGAATAGTCTTACAACGTGATATAAAGGTAAAACAAAAGAAAAAGAATTGAGCTATGTGTGGGGGGTGTTCCCATTCAAAAACACATTACGACTTTTCTCTGAAATATTAAGTCTGGTTCGCGTACCGCGCCAGCTGCTGGTCAGCGGGGGTTCTGGCTTCCTCGTGGGGTGAAGGAGTCAGAGTAGCGGTGGACTGGTGGCTGTAGGAGGTGGCTGGCGAGGATGTGATGTTCCTCTGAGGGGGAGCGGGGCCGTCCTCACAGCCTTCCATCAGGTACGTCCTCTCAGGAAGGGGCGGACACCACTCCTCGTCCGACCTACGGGTAAAACAAACGCTTCGTACAGCATGTTGCAGCTCGGCTCATATGTTGTTGGAATACATTGATACAGAGCCGCTTGTTTGCTCTTTGGTTCCTTCAAAATTCAGCGAGCCATGAGGCTACTTAAAGATTAATGATGTTCTTTCGGGCTCGACTCGAGTTAGCCATTGGCAAAACTGCAGGGGGCTAAGCTTCGTCTAGGGTGGCACTGCTGCTCAGCGAATGATAAGAAAGATGCTTTGCTTTGAGGTTCAAGAGAGCCTGTGCTAAGGAGAAAAACAGCTAAATGACTTAGGCAATTGGCCGAGGCTGAGATAATCGGGTTGTTGAGGCCAGAGGCAAAAAAACAATGCTGGGTTCAATACTCTGTGTGCCTGGCAGAGCTGAGGCTGAATCTAAGCGATGGTCCAGCTGGGTAATTGGTAACCTGTTTGTCTGAGAAAATCAGAAGTCTTGCCTCACCCCATGTCCAAGTCGTCATGCTGGAGTTGGCCGTCTTGCTCACATTGGTCCAGCTCTCCAACTGGTGGAGGCGGGGGCAAAGCCTCCATCCACGTCAGAGACGGGGTCTTCACCGCCTTCCCCATCGCCTTCTGCTTGGGCTTACCTTCACGTCAAAGACAGAAAAGAAAACCTTTCTAAAACAAAGCTCTGAGAAAATGAGTCAGCCCACCATGGGCAGATATTCCTATAGCAACCCACCTCCAGGATATAAATATAGGTAGTCATTTTAGTTCACATCAGGGCCACAACTGATGATTACTTTAGTAATCGATTACTCAAACAATTATTCTGGGTAAAATAAAATTTGCCACATTCTGCAGATTTTTCATTTCACCCCTAAAGACTTTTTAAATAAAATAATATACAAAGATATACAAATAAACAAGTAATTTAATTCCTTTTTTTTTTCGATAAGAAAATAAACATTTTATTGCTGAAAATGCAATAAAATGAATAGAATATAAATGCAAAATGTACATATTTTATATATTTTTTTGTACATATATTTCTATAGCTTTGGCTTAAATGCTGCTCTGGGGCTGTTCTAACAAATAACAGATTCCTCAACTGGTTAACAATTATTTCAATAATCGATTCATCATAAATGTATTTACATGTATTCAGTGTATTTACACCATGTAATATATTTCAAACGTTTTGGAAAAGTAATATGTTAGAACATACAACAGGATATTTCCAGTAGTACATCTGTAATTATATCTTCCTTTCGTAGCAGAAATGCATTTTATTTGGGTTTTTCCTTTTACATTTCTATTTCCTCCAGAACACTAAGACAAAAGCAAACGTAAGCCTGCTCTCGTCTTACCAGGGCAGCGATCCGGCTGTGCGTACTGAGCAGGTTGGGACGGGCCAGGCTGGGCGAGCCAGTGCCCTTCGTCCTGCTGCTCCCCGCTAAACGCTGCCCCCTGTGGCTGACTGGAGAAGGGCATGATGGAGGTGGTGGCGTAAGGGGTGGTGGAGACGTTCTGGCCGTAGGTGAAGCTGTGCAGGTCCTCGCTGGTGGCGTCGATGGTGCTGTAGATGGGACCCTCCGTGGAACCCCCCACGCTGTACTTTTCCGTCTGATTCAGATAGTTGGAGATCCCGGCTTCTGTATGAGGGCGGAGTTTGTTCTCAGCAGAGGTTGGTTGCTTCCCTTTAAGCGCTAGGCGACGGCTCCCCTACCGTTGTAGTATCTCTCAGCCGGGTCGTGATTGGCCGTGCAGCAGTTCACGGCCTCCTTGCTGCTGTGGACCAGGTTGGTGGTGGGCCAGGAGTCTGCCAGCCACGGGTAGTTGCCCATGTTGCCCCCCAACACGCCAGGCCTGCAGAGACATTATGGGTTCACTAGCAACAGGATGAACAGGCTAACAGAGACACAACTATTCTGAAAGAAAGTTCTCAGACATGAGGAGAGCTGATCAAATGAGATTCTTTAAAAAGAAACAGTTTGAGTTACCTTCCGGTGAGTCCTGATGCCTCAGCATGAGGGAACCCCACTGCAACAAGACAGAGAGAAAATAAGGTTTAGGGGGAGAGGGGTGACCGATGCACCACACACTCTCCTCTGAACACAACATAGAATATTCCACACATTCTCCTCCATGTTGACTAGGAAGGAAGAATTGAAGGAAGGAAGGGAGGCAGAGAGGAAGAATGGAAAGAAGGAAAAAAAGGAAGGAAGGAAGGAAGGAATGACTGAAAGGAAGGAATGAACAATATAAAATCTAGAAACAGAAGTATTATTGATCCATTGTTTTCTTTTATTTTCCATAACCTATCTGTAAAATTCACCCAGATTATCACAAAGTCCACTTTTTACCTCAGATAAATATCACTCTGACTCCTCAAAACCTAATTCCATTTCCTTACGCCTCTGGCAGCAATATGAAATCCTCTTCCACAGGTACTTCCTGTGGCTTCTTTCATAAAGCGCCCGCTCAGACATCAGACAGTCAGGCAGCAGACTCCCACACGTCCCCGACCATCCTGACCTGCCGGTGTGTAGGCGAAGGACGCCGTGTAGTGGCTCAGCTCCTTCCTCTTCTTGCGGCGGCAGTAGATCCACAGGCTGAAGCCCATGAGGATGACCCAGCAGGCGCCGCCGATGCCCGCGATGAACGCCGGCTGCTTGACCACGTCAGTGATCTGCTCGGCCAGGCTCACGCTGCCCTCTTCGCCGCTCCCACCGCTGCCGCCGCCTGACGCAGTCGGCTCTTCAGCTGGCAGCTCTGTGGGAACAAACACAAATGTGACAATGGCTGAATAACATATTGTATGAACTGCAGCTTTAAATAGCAGGTCAATAAAAGCCTTATGAACCAGGCAGGAAGATTTAAACGGGCTGAAATAGTTTTACCTTACATTCCTTATGGTCTCACTTCAAGGGACAGGCCAAGCTTTTGGTACATCACTAACGTATGATCACATAACCAGCTAAAATCACTCATTCATCTGATTCAAGCACTGTCTGTGACAAAAAAAAAGCAACAGATGTGCTTAAAATAAAATGGTATTGCAACACCTCTTCAAACCAGAGGAGAGTTCAGAGTAAACAAACGTGGCCGACTGGAAAGAAGCAGCGGCAATGCAGTGGCATGGTTTGGACAATGTCCAACAGAGTCAATCAATACAAAGACGTTTACAATGTCCACCGGACTTTCTGGTCCACAAGGGCAGTTGCCATGTATCTTGGATTTCTCACCAGGTTTTCGTCACCTGGATTTCTGATTGGTTACATGCCTCAGTCAAGAGGCCATGTTCTTGTTTGTCAGGAGGATCCAACATGTTGACTATCCCCGAATTTAGATTGGAGCGGTCCCGATTTCCTTCCGAGTGGACCAGATCACTCTGAACACTCTTAAGAGCCGTCCCGATAATCATGGAGTCCTTACGATTGTCGGAAGCGGGAAATCGGGATAAAAAAACGAAATAACAATCTTGCCATGTGAACTAGGGGCAAGCCACAAAACACAAAATTGTCTTCCTTTGCAGTCCCTCCTCAAGCTAACTTTCCTCCTGCGGAAAGTGTTGAAGAAACTCACTGATGAGAACAGACACCGGATGACTGCGAGTGCCAACGCCAGCGCCCGTCACCGCCGCCACCTCCACCTGGTAGAGCACGCCGGGAATGAGGCCCTTCAGCACTGTGGACTGCACGGTCCCGTCCACTGTCCGGTTGACGTAGTAGCGCGTCTGGTTTTCACCGCCGCTGCCCACGCACCAAACCTGTTGGGACACACTGCTTTATATGCTCATACTGAAACAACTGCTGACTGATTTAGAGAAGCTTTTTTCGCTGTTTTTTTTCCAAAATGGAGGAGATTTTACTCTGGAACTTGTTCGGACTGGACCCGGGTGGGACGTGTTTACCCGGTACTCCTGGATGATGCCGTTCTGCATGTCGCTGGGTGGAGGCTCCCAGGTGACGCTGATGCTGGAACTGTTGCTGAGCTTCACTGTTGCCACTGTAACTCCTCTGGGCGGCGCACTGGGGACTGTGAGAGGAGGCTGATGTTTTATCGTTTAGTCAAAAAGAATGGACTTTGTCCAACATGACTTTACAAAATGTAAAGTCATGTAGAAAAATACATCAAGCTCCAAGTTTGTTTTGGCAGACTTAGGACTCAGGCAGGTCAATCCAGAGTCTGCTGAATTTGGCACCAACCAATAAAAAGCCCCGGGCTGCATAGATCAGTGAATGGGGGAAGAATTTAATGAAACTACGGATCAATATAAACAAACTTAAACTGCAGAATAAGATAACGTAGAGATCTGAAACACAGCCTCACAGAGTCCACTGAACTGATTGGTGAAAGCAACAATTACCTTCTTCTCGAGTTCGGATCAGCAGCGTTCGGCTGTCCTTGCCCTGGAATTCGTCGAAGTACGGACGGATCTTTATCTCGTACTCAGTTCCTTTGAGCATGCCGGTGAGGACGGTGCTGCGCTCTGAGGGTGAGTTGATGTCCTGGAGGAGCCAAGTTCCCCCGCTGGGGCGGTAGAACAGGCGGTAGCCCTGGACGTATGGAGACTGGCGGTCCACCTAAACACCAACCACAGCTGGGTCAGCCAAAGGAAACAAAGAATGGAAGTGAAGAAGAAGGGAACGGCGTGGAGTCACTCACCATCCAGGACACTCGGATGGAGGTCGTAGTGAGCATGGCGGGGTCCTGCAGCTGGACAGCCACCTCTCCCAGCTCCCTCTGCACCTGCCGGTGGTCCACCCCTTGACCCGTGGGACTCACGTCCTGCGTCCTGACCGGCTCAGAGATGGGGCTGGGGTCGCTCAGGCCGTAGGCGTTGACCGCTCGGACGATGAACAGGTAGACGGTGTTGGGAAGAAGGCCTGTGATGGTGTGTGTTTCCATCTTCACCATGTCTGCTACAGTCTGCCATGTGCTGCCTGCTGATTGACTGTGTGGGGATTAAAGGGAAGTTAGAAAGGCTTACTTTATGAGGGAAGCATCACTTAGATTCCCTGGGGCAATAAAATCCATGAATTACAGAGTAACGCCCACTGGCATTTAAGTACTAAATGTAATATACATAAAAACAAAGGGGGTTTTATGTGATGGAGCAAAACAAAGCAGTACCACGTTGGGAAAATAAAACTGAAAAGTATTATTTTCACTTCAGGATGGAGGGAGTGTGTGAACAGGAGTTCTCAAGTCTTGCCACACATCCTTAAAGAAGTTTAAGTCTGGACTTTAACTGGGCCATTGTCAGTCATCAATATGATTTGATCCATGCTATTGTTGTTCATGTACCATCGAGGGTTCTTCCAGGTCTTGCCCAGGTCTGTATCTAGCTCCATCTTTTCCCATCAACTCCAACCATCTTTGCTAATCTGATCACAACTTAAGCTTCTTCCACGTGTTTGCTGATTCCTCTACGAGCCTCAACATTTCATGGCTTCTCTTCAGCAATGAATCTTTTCTTGCCAACAGATTAAACCGCCTGAGCTGTGGATTTCTGCTGCTCCCCAGAATAACCATGGTCCTTTATGTTGCTGCTCTGATTAATGCTCTATTTGTCCGGCCAATCAGGATAGGTGGACGACTGCCATGTAGGGTTGAGGTTGGGCCATCCTCTCCTGATGTTCATAACTTGGAAACCTAACCCTGCTTTAAATGTCTTCAAATCCCACCCACACCCCCCTCCTTAAGAGGCCAGTCAGAACTACACGCATAGCAGTTTATGTTTATTGTTGAAAAATGTAGCGTTTTTAATAAGACAAACCAAGTTCTTTTGTTTTAAAATTCTTCCGTTGTGTCTCCAAACGGAGCTTCTAGGCTCATTTTCAACGCCCATCTGCTTCTGACTGACGTTTGTAGTTGTGAATTAGAAGTACAAAATGCGCAGCCCTTCATATTGCGTTCAGGAGTGGTGTTCTCTTTACAGTAATAATAACTAATCAAAATATTTCAGGGCGGTTAAGGGGCCTTTTTGGATCTTCCTTCTCAGATAAACAATACGTGTGACCCAAATTTGACCTGATGCAACTTCCTGTGTCAGTGAGTACTGGACCTTTGCTTGTAGTAATGTAAGGATGTCAATGGGAAATGAGGACTTGTGCTGGATTATATGGCCCCTCCCCCAATGGATTACACACCAAGCTTCCTTTCTCCTGTATCCTGTGAATTTATTCCAACTAGGCTTTGAGGTGAAGTCTAACAACTACTGAACACCAAGCAGGAAAATGAGTCATGAGAACACGTTACACCCGCAGGAGGCCCTTTCAACTAGATTTTGTAAAACTCACACGAGGTCGGAGAAGAAATAGAGTCTCAACAGGAGGAAAAAAAAAAAAAAAGCATAAAATATAATCTCGAAGATCAAAATTTAAGCAGCTCACCTCGGCACCTGAGGGAATGAAAATTTACTGCAACCCCCCTCATTGCTTCCCTCAATAGGTTTTCTAAAGAATCAGCTTGCATCATTCCCTGCCACGGAGGACATCTGCATCCGATTAATCTCAGCCAGAGTTCCCTCTGCATCGAGTTGAAAGGATTTATTTTCTCTTGAAGCGCCTCCCTGTGTGGTAGTCGCCCCCCACCTCACTGAGTTTCCAGGGTGGACAACATCTCAGGTGATCCTGAGTGCTCAGCACTCCAAAAAAAAAACAAATTAACCCATCGACTGGTGTAACAGGATAACCTGACATCAACATTTTTAATTGGGGAAACTGTTTTTTTGTCTGATTGGCTTAGTCATTGCTTTGTGGCTGAAGATGATTAGTGTACATATTCTCATGTGAGTGAGCTAAAGTTTTTAATACAGCCTTTCCTTAAATCAAAGAATCACTCCTCTGGTATCGAGTTCCTTGGACTAGATAGAAAAAGATGACATTCACTTATTCCCTTACCATTAACTGTTGATGTAAAGGAGTTTAAGGATCCGTCAGAAAAAAAAAAACACCCTTTCAATTTCGACTTGAGCAATGTCTCTCAAAGTACTGGAACCCAAAGACCCAAAGCAGCTTCCTGAATTGAACAGGAAATGCACAAAAAAAGAAAAAAAAAACTCACCTGAATGCCTCAATGATGTAGGAGGTGACAGCAGCTCCGCCCTCGTGAGCGTTGGGTTGCCAGGTCAGAGAGACGCTGTTCTTGGACACATCTGTGACGATGGGCTTGTGGGGCGGGCCCGGCAGCTGGAAGGGCTCGGTGGCCTGAGCGGCCGACGTGTCGGCGCTCTCTGCGCGGCGAAGGAAGAGGTTACGGTGTTTGCCGTCAGAGCGACCGGCTTTGGGACATTTACGTTATGTGGCTCCAGGAAGAAGAGCTTCGCTCTTACAGTTTTTACCATTAGTCTAAGACTCAGAAGCAATTGCCTAACAAGAAACTTCAGCTTAACCTTAAGCGTTGCAGGATATTACTATGTTGTTTCTCTCTCTTCCTGCGCCAGTTGTGAAGTTTTATCAACCAGAAATATTGCATGTCCTAAAGGGCTACATAGAAAGCCAGCTGACTATGTTCACTTAGCTGAAACCATAGCTGCTAACTGCCTCACCAGCGTAGCCATTAGCATGTTTCCAGCCTGGTTGCATTAGAATCCTATCAGCGTTATTCTTCACATTGCAGCACATTTACACACAGACTGCTGGAAAATGTCCCCAAGGCTGCATAGGTTAATGATTTACTTAAACAGACATTTGCTCAATTCAACATTTCTTTTTCTTAAACCAACAGCACACATGCTACAGCCGACCAAATCACTGAACGTTCACCTCTTCAGAAGGAGTTGTCATTATGGAGAATTTTTTTCTTTTAAATTCAGACAATCCAGGACCAGAGACAGTGGAAGATTCAGTAGAATACATTGTTAATTTTACATATAAAAATCCATTCCATAAATTAGAATATTACTTAACAGCTCATTTATTTTAGGAACTTTACCATTAGGGAAAACATTAGACAGAATAACTACGCTCAGATGAGTGGTTCAAAGTCCCCATTCTTGTTAATTATGATGATTTTTCCATGTACAGCTAATGAAAACATGACATTTAAAATTGGAATATTACACTGGTAAAAACAGGCTTTTGGTTGTACGCTTCGTTTCGTCCACAGCATCTGGGCCCTCGGTTATTGATTGAAATTTTACCCAGTCATTAAAGTTTGGCCATGACATATGCAACGTAGCAGTGTGACGTTATGAAGCTGACCAGAAGTGACCTGCACTCTAAACAACAATCCTCCTCTGTGGATAGAGAAGCTGAAGGAGGCAGCAGTTTATATTCATTCAGTATTTGGAGGTGGGCAACACAGGCCGAACCGCTTCGCTCACTTCCTCTGCTGCCATTACTAAAACTACAGGCGGACCACATTTCTACAACAGCGCAGAAAATCTACACTATTCACAACTTCTCCTTCTGTTCGCTGATTGGCCTGTTTGAAATTCCACTGGAGGAATCAGATCTCAAAGATCTGTGAAAAAGTTTGCACATCTGTCTGTTTCACATAGTCTTTGTAAAGGAAAATTTGTGCCAAACTGGTGTTTTCAGGCAAACGCTTTTCTATGCACTCTAGTGTCATTTAAACAGAACCATGAATGAGTGTTTTTGAAAAGCTGTTGAAGTTAAAAGCCAGACAGAAGGGTGTAATTCTCAAAGAACCGTGCAGTTTGGGCCACGTATTTGGCATTGAACAGTTATTGTTACATGAAATTCAGTTGCAATTTCAATGCAAGATAAGGAATAGAAGAAAAAAAAACTGCTTGCAGCGTTGCCTGTAAAAACTTAGGTCAGTAGCGTCACAGTTCATCTCATGAAACTGTTCTATGAAAATATCTTGTAGTACGTTTGTAGCAGAAGCTCATAAGTAGATTGTAAAGGTTCAAATTGTAACGATGATGGTTGTGTTTATGCAATTTTTTCCTTTAGTATTGCTCACTTTGTTAATGAGATGCTGGGACAGCAACGATATAAGATGCAATATGTAACGGAACATGTGAGGTGATCTGGGCCTGCATCTCCGAAAAGAAAAAAAAAATGGGCAATGGATGTCCTGTTTGTCGGAAAATATTAGGAAAAGAAAGTCTTTAAATGACTTGGAACGATGTTTCATTAAACCGAAATTCAAAGTCCATGTGAAAAAAAAACTCATTTTGTGTGCATTTTTTTTATTATCATTCCAACTTTCTTTTTTTTTTTTTTTTTGTTCCATTTACGGTGGTACAATATTTCTGTGTTTGGATACTGCTTCGGGGGAAGCTGTCATTTGCATGTAATTAAATCACACAGAGACAATTTACCTTTGACTGTGAGCACGCCACTCCAACTCGTCTCTCCACTGGAGCTGGAAGCCAGGCAGGTGTAAACTCCAGAATCCGTTTCCTGGCAACCACCAAATTGTGCATCATTAGTTTAGTGCGCTTGTGTGTGTGTGAGAGAGAGAGTGATGGTGTGTTAATGCATCCATTACAAGTGATTGGGACTAAATGTCATATCTCTCAAACCAGAATGTTTGTGCTCAGAATACTGAGCAGCAGGAAGTTGGCTGGGATGAAAAGCCAACACAACAAAGAGCTGATAATAACTTCACCTCTGGATCCCTTTCACAGCTCAGTTAAAATAAAAAAAAAAAAAAACCTTTTTAATATTATTTTCCAAAGCTGTCTGGCTCCCATTAATCCCAACACGTTTCATAAGTACACCTGAAATTGGACTTCAAGAGTCATTCCCATGTTTCAGTTCTGGTTTTATTTGATAGAATTAGCTCAGTTGTGCAGGTGTGAGACACAAAGGTTGGGTCACCCATTTTGAATCAAAAATAAGCACAAAAACACATAGCGATGATATGAGACTTTATAAAAAAAAAAGAAAAAAAATGGATTTATTTCAAATGTAATTAACATGGAGACGGAACAGAAAGGAGAAAAGAAAAGAGGGGGAAAGGTTTAAAGAGAAAGAATAATAAGAACAGAGGAGAGAAAGAAAAAGAATACGAGAAAACACCCTGGAAATCTGCTTCTACAGCTTCAGTAAGAGAGAAAAAAAACAAAACTGAGAAACCACAGCAACAAACAACATATGCATATATGACAATAACCAATACAACATCACTGACACACCAAAACGCCCTTATTTTTTAAATCTGAAAAGAGAGAAGTGGATTCAGTGAGAAGTAGATTTGTAATCGGACCCTTTCACATAAAATCCCAATAAACTACACCTAAAACAAAAACCAAACAGGTATTATTACTGTTTAGACAGTAGATGATTGAAGTGAAGACATCTTGCGAGTAAAACTTACAAACTGTTATATTATCTCTGTGGGGGGGAAAAAAAGATTGGAATGCTCAAATGTTCTTTAAATATTTTATTTGTATATTTGGAGAAAGACTTGAGAGGGTTTTTTTTGCACATTTTTTTTAAACAAACAAATAAAACAAACACTTCTCCTTATAATCAATTACTCCTAACCACATTTGAAGATTTCCCACTGGGCACACCTAAATAAACAAGCTGTTTCAATTAATTGATTCAAATTTGGAGATTTTGTCAATTGTAGTTATTTCAATGTTGCCGTAATTGAAATATTCTCAGCGGCCCTATTTGAAGTCAAAGCTGAAGTCAAGCTTGTGGCTTTTATGTTCCTCGTCTGATTCCTTCACACCAGAGGCGGAGAGCTGCAGGAAGGATCAAAGGACTGAATTTTAATGACCAGGGAGAGGTCTTGAGATTTCTGAGGCTCCAGTCTTTTTCTGCTCAACAGCTACTTAGTATTCTGGACAGGGCAGACGTAATTAAGAGGTGTGTGATAAATGTGCTGGGTCTACGTGTGTGTGTGTGTATGTGTGAATGCTGGCTATTAAATTTTTGGGGGGCGAGCCAAAAGCTAGACGGTCTGTGAAATTACTTGCAACGCAGGGAATGTTGGAGGAAAACTCTTAGTGGGACAGAGAGGTAAGCAATGACTCACAATGTGCAGCACCTCTGACCGGCTTTCTGAAGTTTCATTGTGTTGCTTCAGGGGTCTTGTTCATTTATCCCCCCATATCAACTATTCATCTGCAGCTTGGAATTTAAAATCCAGCCAAATAACGGCAAACTGGCGAATGTTCTGAAGAAATAACAGAGAGAGGAGATAACAGAAACCTAAACTCAACACAATCCAATCCAATGTGGCGTCACTGAAGAGATTTTTGAATGACTTTCACAATCATTTGGATGAAAAAGCACATAAGGAATAAGGTAAGGTAAACTAAATTTACTGGAGTGTCAACAGGATGTGAATAAAGAAGCAAGTAATATCCCTCACACTAATAAATTGCTATTCGTGTGTTACCCTACAGAATTTGTCGACCAACTAAGCCGGGAGACTAAAGATGTGTCACAACTCTAAAACAGCACTCATGTGCACTAGTGACATGGACTTTCCACAGGGGCTTTTTCAACAGTATTGGATTATTCTGATACCACAAAACTCGCAGACTAGTTTTGTACTATAGTGTGCAGACATTTTGTACTATAGTGTGCAGACACTTTGTCTGTACCGATGAAGATTCATCCACCTCAGCATGCTAAATGGTTGGAGTATTTCCAGCTAATCAGTTTCCAGCGCAAATGAACTGATTTAGATTAAAAATTCTGAATGTGGCTTTAGTGTAAAAACAAAACATTGAGTAGTCAGTATGACTGCAAGGTGCCTGGAAAGGCATGATGGATAGACAGACAAATAGCTAAACAAACAGGTACAGAGATAGATGTAACACTTTTTTTGGTACACTGACATGTATGGCAATATAGGAAGAAGTGTTACAGGTTGAATTTAACAAATTGGGCAAATGAATGTGAATGGAAAACAGTGCATACAACAAACTATAGATAGGCACTGTTGTTGCTTTAGGAAGAAAATCCATCCATTTCCTGCAGTCCCTTTCAAAACTGTAGGGATTGGGGCCTAACCCAGCGGTAAACCAGAAACAGCTGGAGGTGAAACAGGTCAGGATGTCAATAAACCAGACAAGCAGGACTTAGAAGATGCACCAACGTCATAGGGGTAATAAACTTAATGTGAATGTTTTTGGGCTGATGGAGGACACTGGAGGACCAAGGGGAAAACCACACATGCACAAGGAGAAAACAAACACTTGACTCGGAAAGAGTCTGGCCTGGATTTTCAAGCAGGACGTTCCATTCGATAAGCAACAACGAGCAATTAGTGTATTTTCTAGTTATGGACCACATTTCTGACATGGTTCAGTGAGACATCGGAGTTAAAGCATGTCCTTGATATTGAGATCTCCCACCATAACACACCAGCTCATGTGGAGGGAGGAGGTGTTTTGGATGTATTATTAAGTAGTGGTTTGTTGGCCCTGCAGCTGTCCAGAGTGCTTTGTGTTTAAATGGGTCTCCTTGGGTTTTGCTATTAGCTGTTACAGTCCTGTTTGTTCATCATTCTACAAAGCAGACCCACAAACACCATCAGCTTTCACTAACGGACTCGCAGGCCATTTTCCTCCCACTGCAAACCTTATACATTATGCAGAATATGTGCCCAGCACAGCCCATCATGACTAATGAGTCAGTGATCACAGCCCTATCTTCTCCTGGATCTGTGGGCCAGCTCATCACTAACAGTGACAGAGGAATTACTCAGGCCTAAGTGGCTTGTCAGGCTGTCCTGCAGAACGGGGGACAGGTTATTCCCACTCCCACACCCCATCTACATGGCAAGATCCCTCGCCCTTTTCCTCCTCTGGAGGAGCTGATCTTGAGTTGACCTGGGAGGCAGCTGATGGTGCTCGGTTCCCCGAAAGGGGAAAAAGCAGATCCCCAGATGGTAGCGTTTGATCGGTGGTGGGTTGGTGCGGTAAGCTGCCAAGACACCTGACTGTGAATGAAGGCTGGCAGCCACTGGAGCTGAATGAAACAGATTGTAGGAAAATGGGAAGGAGCAACAGGAAGACAGAAAAGGAGGGAGGAGAGCTGAACAGCCCCACACTTGAGAAGTGAGCATGCGAAAAGGTTTGTATTTATGACTTTATTCACATTTTTTGGGGTGGTCTTTTAGGTCTTCTACCTTCACTGTCCGGCTGCTAACCCTCTGTTCTGCGGCTCACAGAGGGCTGGTCATGATGTCAGCTCATCTTTTGTTGGGTGCAGAAGGAAAACCTGATTACGGTCAGTAACATACGTGAAGTGGGATTTAAAGACAACTTGTGAACACGATTTCCTACTGTAACCCAATCACTCCCCATCTTAATCTGTTTACTCGTCCCCCATGTAGAGCTTCTGGTTCTCCCCAGGCTTTGTTTGTCTTCCACACCTTGCATTATCTATCCCCATCCTGTACCCCATGCCAGCATTAACCATTTAACAACAACAAACACACACACACACACACACACACACACACGCACACACGTCTGCACACAAACACTCCCAGTCTACCTTGGCACCAGTGTGAGGGAGAGCAGAAGTGTGTGTCTGGCAGAAGTCCCAGGGTAATGGCATCTAGTCTTTGCCAGGGTACAAGGAGCAAACGCACCATCTGTCCCACTGCAGGGGCCACGATTCAATCAACTTATTTATACCCACTATTGAAGGGGTAAATGTTCGGTTGATTTCATGGCTGTCTTTAGGTTTGTATCATATGCTTCTGTCGCTCTCTTCTGACTGTTCCTACAGGCATCATAGGCATATTTGGTCCAAATAAGGTACGTTCATATTGAATTCCAGCTAATGCGCAGATATCTAATATGTACAAAAAACAGGCGTGCTTAAATTTGTTTGTTGTCATCAGCCATCAGACTTGGAGTGTGTTCACACCAGCCCTGTTTAGTCCGCTTTAGTCAAACTCTGGTTGGTTTGAAGATCTAAAATCTCCTCGCTAGAGCTTCCTTCCGAATATGATGATATGTAGTGTAATATCAGTAAATATTGCCTCGTCAAAGCAATAGTAATATCAGACAATGATCTCAGCTCAAACTTTCATATTGGACACCTGTAGTGTTTTTAAATCAGCTAATAACGGATCAGGGGAAGACTTGTTCTGTAAAGTCCCGAAGACTCTCAGCTGGAACTGAGATTCTACAAAGTGCCAATGAAAAATGCACAGAACATGTTTTAGTTTTTTAGAATTATTATTGTTTCCAGCTATTGTAAGCCCTTTGTAATTTTCCACATCATAATTATGCTTTGTGTGTCTATCATACCAAATCTCAATAAAACACATTGGTGCATGTTGTTAAAATGTGAGAAAAACAGAAAAAGTTCAGGAGGAAGGAATAGTTTATCAAAGGACTCTGCAATAGTTGAGCATCGAAATATGAAATTCACTGGGGTGAAAAATATAAAAGAATGAATGTTGTCTGCCTGTTTGGCCCTCTAGAGTAAATACTTGGTTCTAGACAAACTTTGCTCGATCGTTCCTCCTTTGACATATTTCATGTTTGCTTGTGTAGGTTGTGTATCCTCTAGGTCAACATGATTAATGAGAAATCCAGCTGACCTACACTGGACACAGTCAGTATGACTGCAGGACATGACTTTCTGTTTGGACTCAAATAACAGGATCAGTGTCTGGAGTGGACTCAAAAGTAGGCATTTTGTTCTTTTATCTGAGACTAAAGCTTTTCTTTTTTTATCTTCCTGATCACATTGAATCAAATTCGACAGCTGAGCGTCATTCCGAAAGGATTCTGGAAATGGAGCACTTCCAGTACCTCTTCTCTCTACATGACGAGTGAGGCTAAAAAAAAAAGCTTCAAACTCCCAGCTATTTCTGCTTCGGTCCTCTCCTTTTCAGTCGGCCTCCTGCCTGCTCCTGTACCTCCGTCTCTCCCCAGCTCACTCAGTCACTCCTCACTTGCACTGATGCATTGAGGATTTAATTACAAGTCTCAGAGATCGTTACTCATTGAGAACCCACAATCAATTAATGCACGAGCCTCTTCCAAGCTCGTCAAGGCTGCAGTGACCTCAGGTGCTGCGTTGCACCCAGGAGGGAATTCTGGTCAGAATGGATTTAATTAGCAGGGAGTCAGATGGTGTTAACGACCGTTAATGGCCTTGCACGCTCATTATCATGGTGATCGCACGCCGCCGTTCTCCACCTCCGTTCTACTTTTAAACACACACCACGTAAACCAACCATAACGCCATATAGGTCACAGTCTCTGACTCCACCAGATAAATTATGTTCATGTTGTATAAAGTGCATTAAGTACATAATACAGACTGTGGACACGGGTTATTAGGTTTGGGGCGTAACAGGATAAGATAAAAGTTGGAACTGGGCGGCTAAGTGGGAGTGTTACTGTCTCACCTGGAGGCGGGTGATTTGAAAGGTGCCATTTTCCATCAGGCTGACTCGTCCGTCGTTTCCCAGAATCCTCTGGCCATCCTTCTCCCATTGAATGCTGGGGATGGGGTTGCCCATGACGTGGCAGTGCAGCTGAGCGGTTGAACCGGGAGCAAGAGTGTGATTGCCTGGCCCCTGTCGGATGATGGGAGGGACCCTGTCTGAGGGTGCTGAAGGGACAGGAAACAGCAAAACGATTTAAGAGTTAGAGATAAAATGCTAATATCTTGTTTTTCTTACTGGATTATTAGCATCTGTTTAAATTATAGGTTGGCATCGTATCCCTCCCTCGCTAGCATCTTTTCCAGTTTGGTTATCACAAAGTCTAGAGTTTGATTGGACAATATCTCTCAACTCCCTTTGCCAGTTCTTTGAATGCACCGAAAAATCTGCTGGTGCTCAGAATCGATCGATTTTAAGCTTGACCTGCCCTGATCGGCAACTGGTTGGTCAAAAATAACAAAAAATGAAAGTCAAACTTTTTCTGATGAGCGAATGCGAGGTTCTGATAGACAAAGTTACACAGATCACATTACTTTTAGAAAAGGCAGAGTTAGACTCAAAGTTAGCTATTTTCAGTATCAGTGAGATATTAGGTGGGACTGGACTGCGCAACACAGAACAATGAATATGTTAGAAGAACAACTGTGGAACTTTGAGTTAACGGCAAACATAAGCAATATTTCAAATCAGGAACCCTATTATTGGTAAATATTTGAACAATTAGACATAAGAGCTGAACAACAAATATTTATTGTTATTTAAATGTTACTTATGTTGTTCAACCATCAGAGTGGTGCATAGTGCTATTATACCCATTCAATTTTCAAGAGTTTCAGGAATCCCTGATCAATCATGGAACTTAATTGAAAAAAATTTGTCTTCGGAAACGTCGACTGTGGACGCTGACATTAGCATTAGGGATGTCTGTGCTGTTGTAGCATGTTTAGCATCAAGATGCTATTTTAGACTTGAATAATTGCCGATGAGCTAGCTTCTTTTAGCGTAACTTGAACACAACAGAAGTCTATTCCAGCTTCCAATCAGATTGTCTTCTGAAGCATAAATTAATAACTCAACGCCAGCCAAGAGAAGCAGCTTTGTCGTCCATCCAGATTGTTTGTCGATGTCACTTGTGCGTCAGATTAACTGGCGTACAAGAAACGAACAAATACAAAGGTTCCGGCCCGAACTTTTGTATTAATATTTAACTTTGCATTACATTTTTTTAATGCCTTTAAAGAGCAGTAAGAAGCTATTTATAAGGAGGATGTACCTTTTATTTCTCAATTGGGCTGCAGGAGAGTGAGAGAAAGCAAAACCTTCAACAGAAAGAAAGATGGCTGAATTGAAAACAGTCAAGTTTCCTTTTTCTATCCTTTTAGATTCTTTTAGTCTCTGTCTATCAAGCAACATGTTGAATTTGGAAATTGTTGTCAGGCTTTCTCTTATATTCTTATAAGAGTATAATAACTTAAAATTATTAACACAAACTGCTACTTTTGTAATGCTGCTCACAATAATACAAGGTGAGCCAGGTAAAACCACCAACTCCACCATCATTTCGTCCTTATTTTAAAATAGCAAATCCTGTTTAACAGACTGCAGTGGTCTTCTACTACAAATAAGTCATGATGACTCACAGCTTGAAGGGTGGCAAAACAAATTTTCGGTGCTATACTCAAGAATTATTAAAATGAAGTCCTGAAACAGAAATTAGAGTCAGCTGAAATTTGTATCTGGTTTTGCTGAAAGCCCTACAGAAAAAGAGATCTGAAATCAGTTTTTATCAGTGACTCTCCACTCATTACTGTCCAAAAACTAAAATTAAACCTTTCCTCTTTGGCTTCCACATGTGCATGTGTGTTCTGCCAAGTGACACGTAAAATGTTCAAACTGAAAAACTACTACTCTCGAAGGCTCTCAGGTCCAACCTCTCAGGTGTTTTGGTCCATTTTTAAAATGCAAATCTATGAAATAGTTTTGTTTTGTTTTTGTTTTTTTTAAATCAGGCAGGACGATGTTACTTTACCTCCTATGAGAGCAACAGACCCCTCTGCGCAATACAGAACAATTAATGTTATGAGTTCATCTGTGGAACTTTGAAATTCGGATTTCAGTGGGTGAACAAACAGAAGTCAGGATGCGCAATCCCTACTGCATTTAACCTGTGCTGAATGCATGTAAAAATCGATTTCTTCAATCTCTAAATTATGATCAGTCTTTAAAAAAATATGCCTCCTACTGTTTGGCACAATATGTTTAATTTTGTCATCGATGAACAGTTCTGCTTGACATCAAAGAAAACTAGATTGTGTTTTCAATGATACGATACAAAGTTGAGGCATAGAGCAAAACATTTTGCAGTCATTTTGCATTTCAGAGGGATGCCAGAGGATTTTAAAAAACTGTACCTGCAAAATAAACAACAAACAACAAAAAACAGTTCATAGTTCTTTCTATATATTTGTCTTCCAGAGTCCCACCTATTGCTTAAGAATATAATCGAATTTTTTTTTCTTTTTTTTGGACAGTTGTACTGTAGGTGATGCACATGTCTTTCTAATGTAAAACTGCAGCTACTACATATGAAGATTATAAATAGATTTGCTAAAGAGGAAGCTGGTTGGACGCTTGAATAAGTTCTGGGATAAAAAGCGGGACTCATTCACCTGACTGACTGCAGTTTCCACCTAAAATCCTTTTTGTCAAACATGAAAACTGAAGCAGAAGTGGAATGAAAAAGCAGAGCCACACTAGACTAACTCAGTAGCATAAATTCCCCAAATGTTGCAGGGCGAGTTAAAGACTGTGTCTAATGTGTTTTGCATGGAGGTAAGTCATGCTTTCATAGCCATTGACACGCAGTCACTGTGCAGAATTAGAGCACCTACTTCACACTGCATTTAACATTTGCTTAAAGACATGGGCCATAACATCATTAGCATTCTATGCTGATTTGAGATCCGATATCATCAGCTAACTGGAGTTAAACTGAAAATGTGAAAAGTCAACAGAGGGGTTGATGGGGGATGGAGGAGGGGGGGTTAATGCAGATGGAGCTGAACAAAATCCCAGCTGATTGGGAGCGACGCAGAGAAGGAAGCATATGTTGCATTCGAGTTATTTGCATAAAACTATCAGCGGTTGTCCCCTCTGATTACATCAGATTAGAGAAGAGATTGGAGAAGGAGGATATTTTCAGTGGAGATGGATATGAGAGTGTTTTTCAGGATTCTTGTGTAGTACACAGGAAGCTAATTTTAATGTCGTAGCGTGTGTAAGCTGTGAATTTTTTTAAAAAGCAGAGCACAAGCCTGCTGTGAAAGTGCAGAAAAAAACATGAGCAGAAAAGGCACAAGTCCAAACATAAGAGCCAAACTTCATAAAAATGTAGCAAACTTCCAAATCTTAACATCGCTCCTGGTCAACACAAGTCACTCTGTGCTTAGACTCACCACTTTCCACCTCCAGCAGGGCTTTAGTCAGGATGCTGCCAGCCACACTGATGGCCTGGCAGATGTAGTAGCCAGAGTCTTCCACTTGCACGTCAGCGATGGTGAGCTCGCCGCTCAGAGACACAGAGAAACGACTTGACTGAGAAGGTTCCTGGATGGGGAACAGCAGGATCTAGAGCAGAAAAACAAGCGCTGTCGTCCTCGTGTCAAACGGTCGCCATTTACAAATAGAATCTGTGATTGGTGCCTGTGGACTAACAGAATGATGTCAGACTATGAATTCTGGTCTGGCATTCAAATAACAACAGTGTTTCTCCTCTCGTTCTATTAGAAAGCCTCATCTTAAAATCATATTTACACAGGAAAATATCAATCTGGCCACCTTTCAGCTGTCTGTACAGTTTAGATTTATCCCAATGCACAACACACACACACACACACACACACACGCACACACACACTACGCTGCACATGAGGCCGGCTACTGGTTAACAAGTACAGCAAAATTCTGCAAACCTATGCTTTGGAAACCACAACTATTTTTCCTCGTACCGTCTTTATGACTAAAAGACCCTTTGGACCAGAGTGAAATTCCAGTTTCTGTCAGACAACCGAGGAAATATCCAGTTTTAGAAATGTCACCAGCTACATTACCGTTGACCTAAAAATTGGCAAATTGGAAATAAGAAATTAAAGTCGCCACATCATAAAACTCATTTTATGATTAAAAGTTTTTGCAAGCAAAACTGCAGTGGAAACATGTTTTTTGCAGCATACAGGTCATGTGATCAACAACCGGATGTTACTACTGGCGAAAAAGACAAAGAAAACAACAGGAAGTGGTAGGAGGACGCTGCGGCAGAATGTTTTTTTTAATGACTTATCGCATGAACAAGCATGTCCACGTGTGATTTCAATTGTGTTTCTTATTTAATAGAGACATCATAAGAGTCAAATTGTGCTTTTTCAACACCGTTGGAATATTTCATTTTTTATGGAAAAGCATGTCATGTATTCACAGCAGTTATTCCTGGGTATCTTTACTGTGCCATGATAAAACAGTGAGGATGTTTTTGGTACTCTACCCCTGACAGACACATTTTCAACATTTCTGCAAAATATGACGTAAGCTAAAGGCTGGAAAGTAAAAAAAAAAAAAAAAAAAAAAAAAAAAAAAATATATATATATATATATATATATATATATATATATATATATCAGATAAAAAAGTTTTTCTAGAACAACCAAACTTTTCTTGAATTAAATTCAGTTTAATCGATTGCAAGTGGAAGCTCCAGAAGACTAAAACGAAACTGAAAATTGAATTGCTTTAACAATGCACATTGTTAAAGCAATTCATATAGTTAAGTATAATTTCCTATCCAACCAGATGTTTTTCAGATGTGCTGCGCTCCGTGTAGATCACAGTAAAACATTATGTTTCCTGGTCCGTAGCGTCTGAGGTGAGCAGGCTGAGCCGCCGCAGGTCGCTCCAACACGACGTGTCAACGCCACTCCAGACTCCGAAACCCTCTCCAATCTCGTTCCCAACATGCTTCCCACAGACTCTCTCTCTCCTCCTCGTTCTTTCCTCCTTATGCTTTCTCCTCTTTATCTCTGTCCTCCACACCTTCTCTCCCACACACATTTTTTCAGGCCTCCTCCAATCTCGTCCGCCCTCCCCTATAATCTATACCTGGAAGCCACGCTGCAGGCTCCCACGCACTCTCGCTCTCATCGTCTCTGAGCACTCCAACAGGCTGTAATGCTTATCACGCTCTCACCCATTCAAACACACACGCATGCCTTCTGAAGACATGCAGGCCTGTGCAGACTCCCGCTTTGGGGAATAATGCACCGGGCGGATGATGAGAAGGTGAAGTGTGTATGCTGTGTGTGAGTTAGAGTGGCTCTAATCTGCAGCAGGTAGCTCCAGACGACGAGAGGCAGCGAAGAGCCGAAGTGTGTCAAGAGGTGTGGGTTTCTGAAAAAAACTTCCTACAAAAGGAGTGTCGCTAAATGCACGTCCACCTCAATGACTTTTTTTTTTGTTTGTTTTATCCGTTTTTCTTTGTTTTAGTCACTTCAATGTTTGAAATCATCAAATAATTTTAATGTCAGACAAATGTAAGTTCAGGATAAGAAAATCGCAGCTTTCAAATGACGGTAATATCTACTTAGGTGCCCAAAAACAACTCTGGTTCTATGTGGAAAAAGTCTACGCTGCCAGACCTTCAGAACCAAGAACTCACTTAAATAGAACCTGTTTGGCAGCATGAAGAGCACTAAAAGGTGTATATCAACAAAACAAGCAACATTTTCAGTTCAAATGTCCTCATTAATGCCAGATCACTGACAAAAGTAGACATATGAGCTCAATCACTGTTTTTAATCTGTTAAAACTGTGTACATGTAATATTAATATTCATCCAAGATGTCTTGACTGGGGTTTGAAAACAGGTCGTTGCTGCTGCAATGCAGCCGTTGATGGATTAAAAGTTCAGTTTTTTTCTAGCTTTAGTCTTCCGCTGAGGATTGTCACGCCCCGAATGAAAGTCGTTCTTAAAACAGCGTAAATACAAGCCATCTCCAGAGTTGTTCCTCAATTCACTACTGGTTCTGTGTTGTGTTTTCATAGAGCCCTGATCTAGCACTAAGACCGCTTTGGTGTAAAAGTACCCTGGACGTAAGTTTTTCTAATGCCAGAAAGTTGACAACACAGGGTAACATTACAAACCAGTTGGTTTTACAATTCTGACACAGTTCTGAAATGCAGAAAATATGTCTGGAGAACATCAGGAAGTAAAACCAAAGACAACCAGACAAAACATGTCTCATTATTACCTCCAATGAAAGAAGGAAAACGACGAGGCAGAATTGATGGGACACGGCTTCTGCTGCGACATGTTTCATGATCCAGATCATCTGCATTCACAACAGTTTCATTTTTATCCCGAGCGTCTCTGAATACCTGTTGCTTGACCTCTGAAGGTTGACTAACTGCATTTACAGGTCAGCCTGTGCAAGGACGGCAATCAGCATGAAATCCATTTAACACAGAAGCTACTTTCCTGCAATGTGGACCGTGTCTACAATCAACGATCTGAGCTCCGTTAACGGCCGCCCGCCTCTCTGCTGCTCAGACTCAGCCTCCATGCAGCTCCAGTCAGACTCATTGTGCCAGAGAGATCCTGCCAAATGCCTCAGAGGGCAGATTTATTCAGAACAGAAGGTGTTTTAGTGTTTACCGCCACGCATCTGACAGGCACGTTCTCACCTGGCTGCCTTCTTTCTGCCAGAAGACTGCAGGCGGAGGGTTTCCCTTGGTGCCACAGAGGAAGGTTACGGTCCGACCCGGAGCTGTGATCTGGTCCCGTGGCCGGACGACGATCTGAGGAGGAACTGCATGAAAGAAACACAGACAAAAGGGCAAATTTCTAAGTGGAAATCTTCCCATGGTGTCATATCAACAATCTGCAGGTCATATTATATCCCAGTAGTGAGGCTGAGTGAATGAGCTGCTGACAACTAACTGACAAGTCTGTCAGACTTCTTCTTGTCTTTAAAACACAAATATAGAGTTAGACACAGGAGGAGGACAGACTGTCAGAGTCAACACAAGTGGAACAAAACTGCCACCCAGAACCCAAAACCGTGCTTGGTTTCCACTTTCAGGAGGCTGCATTCAAAAGCTGGACTGTCAAGCTTTCTTGACAGTCGTTCTTCTGCTACAGTTCATGAAACACTTCGAAATAAAAAAAATAAAAAAATTAACTGACTGATTCAAGTCATCCTGGATGATGCAGTTAAGTTAAGTGAAATCAAAATTTTAAAAAGCTCATACATTAACTTTATATATTTTTGCATTCGGTTGAAACGCACACGAGCCTCTGCCACGGTTATTCTGTCTTATTGCAACTAAATCCATTACAGTTTTCTTGAAAAGTGATTAGCAGGTTATTTCAGAGACCGACTGTTTTTGTCTTCAATTGAAGAGAACTTCAGCAAGGACAAACCCTGAACGCAATCAGCCGGGATCTTTGGAAAACTTTTAACCGAGTCTGGTTAAAAGTTTACCCCTAAGCCTATTGTTTGGTACAGTGTTGACTGCGCCGCATTACGGATATGATTAAATCAGACCGAATGTGATTGAATCTGTCTGTACGGTTTAATCACACAGACAGATTTAAAGACAAGATTGTATTGTGATGAACCAAACTCGTTAACTCACATATTGCTATGTATTTCAATCTGAATTGGATCCGTTTGTGCTGTAAAGTCTATTCGATGCTAAGCATGAAATGAAATGCTGAAATGACTAACTGGATACTGTCCACCAACAGGGAACGATACGAAGGCCCCCACTTAACCTTGGCTGGTTCGGCTCCGGTCAGCGGCGTGGCACACCGCTGTACATACTCACGGTGTCCGGCTACGAGCCACGATTTAGCCTCTGTTGCGGAAAAGGGAAAAGACGAGCTGAGACATCCTTGCGTCTGAATCCAGGTTTGTGGGTCACCTCTGTGATGAGGCTAATCAGATGTCTTTGAACTGGTGTCAGGCAGGAGGAGAAAGGGGGCTGCAGATAAACGGCAGGCTTTCTCGCTTTCTTTCTGCCGCTGCATGTAAAGGTGTGTGCGCTCATATGGACAAAGACACACACACACAGCTCTTTGATTTGTATTGATTCTGTAGCAAAGTGACAGGCCTTCCTCCGCAGAGGGGGTGTGAATGCATAATGATGCCCTCCAACAGTCCTAATTGATTTCTCATCTTCCCACCTGATCTCCTGCTTCTCTTTCATTCGCACCCCCGATTAGCATAGAAGCGCACAGAAAGACGGGGCAATTGGAAGGAGGAGAGCCATTCAGCAGTCACAGTCAGGGGAGAGAACAAACACGATCCTTCTGCTAGTTTCTTATTTGGACGCCTAATTTGGGAAAAACAGAAAAACTCTTAATTGTGGAACCGAAACTCGCATCCCAAACGTTGCAGATAAAGCAAACATGAAACGCTGTTTTCTTCAAACGCTCCAGTCCAACGATTGATGTTCAAAGAGGAGAAAACCAAAAACATGAGCAGAACACATCACTGACTCACAAAAGTTGGGCTTTTGCCTTTGATTGCTCCTTCAGTGTGTTCAAACTATGTGCAAAATCGGACTGATGAGAGGTAAGTCCAATATGGCCGGTCTTTCATTTCCCATCTGCACTTTTCAGAGAGATGGAGGGGGGTCACAGTTTGGACCACCAAAATAGTCAAAATCTAGCTTTTCATAAGAACAATAAATGGGGGGGGGGGGGGGGGAGCCAGGAAATCGGCAAGTGATGTAAAAAAATAAGATTTTCTATCCCCGAATTGCTTATTCTCCTAGATTACTCTCAGGCACACCCCAGACACAAATTTTAGGACCCAACCTGGAGGCTACAGGAGGGGACCTATGTGTCAACAGGGGCATAAATCCCAGCTCAGCAGGGGGGGCGTTGCTTGGCTGAGCTGGTGAGGGTCATGTCCTGGGGTCAAAAGGGCGGCTCCCTGTTGGCCCTTAAGGTCAACGTCCACGCATTCACCCCCCCGTGTGCTTCATGTGGGCATGAGAAAGTGATCTCGCCTTCGCTCCCTCGCTAATTCAGCGACCAGCTTCCTGTACAGCCTGATGCAAAGCCCTGAAATATTAAAGAAATGCAGAGTAATACCCATTCCTTATGTAAATCATCTCCAGGCAACTTCACACGCGCACACACACACACACACACGCATATACGTACATGTGTATGAAGAAGCAACAGAAGAACATGCCCAACATTAAAGCACTGGGCTTTGAAGGCCATTTTAGGGAAAGACAACCTACAAAAAAATAAACAAATAAATAAAATAAAATAAAAATAAGCATTTCCTTCTCCTTCTTACAAAACAAAACTTTTTCAAACATTTACAGAACGTGCAGAACTAACACGCTGCATTGGTTGCACCACATAGTGCCTGTCTGCAGAATGACAATGTTTGATTGGAGGAGGCAAGCTGGTGCGTCGCCTGAGGCTGCAATAAATAATTAGCAATAATGGGTGCACTCGGCACGACACTGAGCCTCAGATTTAGGGCAGCGAGGAACATTAGCATCAGCACTTGGGACTGAAAAGGGGGGAGAATATAGATCGCAACAGAGTCGCTGAAATATACATGACAGGAATCAGCAAACAATGTCTGCGTGTCACTTGTGGAGTTATTTAAGAGTCAGGCCTGCAGGCTCTTTGGTGCACCAGTGTCTCCTCTTTAACAGGCTCCTATCAGGAACGGCAAATTACTGTTATGCAAAATAACACATGAAATATCAGCCCCGTGTGAGCCAAGCAACGGCAAGTTGGGGATGTCAATTGCCGAGTGTTAAATGCCAAAGGAAAGACAAAGAAAAGCGTCTGATTGAGTCGGGAGGCATGTTTAAGAAAAGCCCCGCTGCCAGACTTGTCGAACATATGGAGGGGCTGACACGCCAAGAGTGAGGCAAAAATAGACATGGGTTGCATGTTGGATTTCCACAGCATTCCAGACAAGAACTGTCAGATTAAAGGACGGAAATCTGGTTGGAGCGGGAATCTCTTGGTTACTTTGAAATGTCTGTGTTTCAGTCAGATAGGCACCAAATTTCAGTCTAAATTGAGAACAATTCCGAAAATAGCTGCTGTAATTATGTTGTTTTTTCTTTCAAAAAACAAAAACAAAAGAACAACCTGTTATCAAATGCTCAAGTTTAAATACTTGGTTAGGACTAGATTTGAGGAACAAGAGACATCAGCTTCATGTTTATCTGAGAAGCTTTTTCAATACTAAACAGCTACAGGGTGAGTTGACTGATCATGATGTTGGAGCTGCTGTTTCTGCAAAAAAAAGAAAGTCTACATGTTCTATCCGAAGGTAACCTAGTCCTTAGAGCAGAAGCAGACTTAGGGTGTAGACTTGGTTTGAGTGGTGACCAAAACTGGAACATTTATTATATTTTCAGCTGGTGTAGCTCGCTTTCACACTGCAAGATGTCAAATGAGTCAAACCTTATTCAAAAACCTGTTCCCCTCCTCGAGTGTGTTGGTCTGCACCAAGAACCACTGAAGGAAACGACATGAAAACCTCTGAAGTGCAACTTTGTCCTTCACAAAATGTTAAGAAAAGTGGAATGGTATCATATTTTAGTGGTTGTAAGATTTCTCTTTTATCTTTGGCAAAATACAACGAGCCATTTCTCCTGCTAGCGCAGGTCCCAAGCATTTGTTTAGATTATATTTACCCAAAACGCCCTGCACTATAGTTCACTTCCTTGTTTTGGGGCGGTCCGCTTGGTGTTCACACGTGCTTTGGAACTGCACCAAAGTTCGCTTTAGCTGAACAGAGAGGCTGGACCAGAGTTCGCTTTTTTGTTTGATTACACATTCACACCTACCCAAACGAACCTGACTTTCTAGAAAAATTAACTAGAGCTGGACTAAAGAGGCCTGGTCTGAACGCACCTTGGAGGATCCAGCAACAGCAGAAATACGCTATGTAGGTACCCTGTAGGTGCTTATGTGTGTTCACCTGCATAAGTTTCACCTTTTTGGTGAAAGTTATGCAGAAATGCACAACCAGTTTTAGCTGTGTCAGTGGAAGGCCAAAGTGCGTCTATTAAGACACTAATCCTCGCATTGCTGTGATCAATGTGCTAATGGCAAAGAAGCAACTTACTTCTCCAGGAAAACTGTTTATCTAAGTCATCAGTGACCACGGTAACTAGCTTTGGTATTTGTGGCAGTCTCTGTTGTGGGGAACCACATAGAGCAAGAGAGAGGGTGTGAGCAGCACATACACAAGAATGACTGCAGCACTAAGAATCTAATCCTGACTCCTGACTGGTTGTTTCTGACCTATTGGTTTATTTCTATATGACTGCAGATCCATACGGAGAAGGCAGAGGAGATCAATTTTTTTCACAGATCATATATCTAATATTACACTGTCACAACATCACGTTAGTTTTGACAAACATGTAAAAACTTTTCATAAATGTTACATACTGTAGCTTTACGGGGTTAACTTCATAGAATCCTACTTAAATGAAAAATATTATAAGCAACGTTTTAAAAAACTCTGGAAGTCAAAAGGTTTTCATATTATTTTTACTTTTTGAGACTAAAATAAGAATACAGTTACCAGTGAACTGAAGGACTGTCCTGTACCGTCTGGAAACACAGAGCGAAGCAAGAATAAAGACTCACCAGATGGTCCTGTCTGCAGACTGTTCACTGTAAGTTGTTAACTGGTTAGACATTATTAATCCTAAAATCTACAATCATTGGGAGTGTAATCTTCCCTAATCTGAGCCACGCAACAGATTCTGAAATATCACAATACTTTTGTAAGCTTTTGCAGAACGAAGTAGATGTCGGGACCAGCTGAACCTTCAGCTCAGCTACCGGTTTGATCAACACAAGCCCGTTGTAAACAAACTGAGGCAGGGAAGCGCTTGGGCTCAGCTGTTCGCCACCTACTGAGCGCCACTCAGAGATCAGAGTGGGAGTTTGTTCCACCGCTGCTGCATGAACTCGCCGTGTTGTTCAATCACACAGCAAAGACACACAAAGTGATCACAAGCAAAGGATGTTAGCTCCATCTCTCCCGGCCCCCCTTTCTCCTTTGCATGCATGTCTCACATATCATTTGCAGACACACGAGACACATGGCTTAACACACACGCACACACCCGCACACACACACACTTCCAGTAGGAGCTCCTTTGGGGGCTAAGATGCGACAGGCAGCTGTCAGAGTCCCAGACGCTGTTTCACACATGTTGCCTCCAACAAACACTCCTACTTCCTCATAACACACCCCTGCTCTTACATTTAAACATTATTTCTTCCCTCAGACTGTTTTCACTCCCAAATGAAGACTGAGTACTTGATTATTTCCATGGAGTTATGCATTGCAGTCAGGCTATAATTCATCAGAGCTTACATTTAATTGGAAGTTAGCCTTTTTTTTCTTTTTTTTTTTGCCCTGAGCTCCAACTTCTTTTTCCAACATCAATAAAGGAACTTGGAGAATGATGATGCTTTAAATAGCCCAAGAAAAAGCTACAGAAGCAGGACTTTGATTATTTTCTGTAGTCGCAGCACCTTGGGGTAATACTGCAGGGGAAAAAGAGAACATTTCAAAACCTCGCTGGTCTTCAAATTTAGTGCAAAGATATATTTTGTTTGCTATGCGATCTCGTTTGCCCATAAAATTTCATTTTCAGCTTTAAATGAGTAAGAACTCTGAAAGATGTACCGATCAAATACAAACATATGCAAGTTCAAACCTAAGGTTACAATGGAGTCCGTCTAGTTTTCTTTCTCGCTCTGTGAGCATTAGGACCTCTCTGGAAGCACACGGTTTCAATCAAGTGTAGAATCGGCGGATTCATGTGGATCACGGATAAACCGACGCTTCTGTGTTGTCTGGACATGCGTGTGTTCACAGTCAGTGCATTGTTTCACGTGTTGTTTACGATCCTGAAGGAGCAGCTTCTTCTGCACCATAAAGTTGAAAAGGTTTTCCACCTCTAATGCAACGTATATGTTGTAGAGTTTAACTTGAAAATCTATCTGTCAGATAGAAGATGAGGGGTGGGGAAAACTAAATCCTAAAATTTTAGCATTTGGCTGTTATTCTAGCATTTTCCTGCAATCTGCTCCTTGAAGCCAAATTGGCAGAGAAGTTGGAGGGAATCTTCTCAGTCAGATATCAGACAGCATACTATAATTAATATTAGTTATGGTGCAGTGAAGATTACAAATCAACAAGTGGTGGCAATATGGGACAAAAGTGACCTTTCAAAAGCTGAGAGAAGATAAAACGGTAAAACATGGCTGCTGTGGTTGTTACACCATTCTCCTGTATTCTCCATACATCTGGCCTGCCGAAAATCTCCCAAAACCTTTCAAACATTAACCTCCGCTTGTCTCAAAAATAAAACAAACAAACAAAAAACAGTAATATCAGTAGTAGGCTTACAGGAGAACATGTTATGTTCCGATCAAACCAATCTTGAACTGTTTGGCCACAATCTAAAAAGATATGTTTGACAGATGACAACGAGACTCGACCATCGAACATCATGCCCACAAACTGTTACTTTCAACCTTCTGCAGTGACTTCTAGTTCAGTTCAATGAGATTTTCTACACAAGGTTCACACTAAATTGCATCACTCCAGCATTACTTACTCAAGTCTTTAAATGTGTTAATAGTGGAAAATCTTTATTTCACCTGATCTCTTCTGACAGGCAAAATGGGTTTTAGATGAAATGTTATTTTTTTCCCCCTTTAAAGGAACATTAATGTTGGGTAGAAAGCATAACCGCTATAAGAATGGCTATATAAACCTTTCCTGAAAAACAGCACGACTCCACTGTTTATATAGTCTGAACAGCAGCCGACTGAAAGCCTCTGCCTCAGTTTAAGCTCTTGACCTCAATTACATGTTTGTCTTCAAGGAGTGCAAACAGGAAGCTCCACACACCAGAACATTTGAGAGTTAAAACTAGAGGCTACGGTACAGAATCCCGCTTCTGTGTCCCCGACGGACATCTCGTTCACAGACACGACTGGCAATAGCACACATTGATCTCTTCCATGTAGATGCATTTCAGTCCAGAGAGCAAATTGAATTCTTCGGGTACGTTGGATTAATCGGAATTAAACTGCAGCCGCATCGCCTCCTTTTAATTCATTTGACAAAGGCTGAAGGTTTGGATTCTAAATTAAAGATCCCTGGTATTAATGGAAGCCCTGCTTCTTCCTTCCCAAGGTTCAATCGTTAGATGACGCAGCACGAGAGTGGTGGAAATAAAAAGCCTTCCTTCCTGATGATAGAAGTGCTTCACTGCTAATTGATTACCCTTTTACGCTTTTAGACAGACGAGCATCTGCTGTCTGAAACATGGCAACCTGAGAGGATCGCTCACGCACAAACACACGCAAATATACAAGCGATGGAATGAAATGGAATACTTACATGAGTGGCCAACTGCGATGGAGTGATGTTAGAGGAGGCGATGGGGTGGAGGCGGGGAGGGAGAGAAGAAAATGAGACAAATGAGATGATGAGCTGGTAATGACTCGAAACATTGAATGAAATGAGAGACGCGTCGAGAACTTTCACACTGATCGCTCCTGACTCGAGCCCAGCTCGTCCGAAACTCAAAAATTCAATATGTTTTCTAATCAGTGAACACACCAATATCTAAGTGCTACCAGATTCCATTAACTGCAACCCTCTTCAGTGAGGAAGTTGCTACAGAGGGAAGAAGATTGAAAGTTAGTTATTTTTAGCATAAGTAAATGGAGACATAATTCAAGCAGTTTGAAAGAAACTTTTCTACAAAAGTAGAACAAATAGGTTTCTATGATAGATTTGATTTGTTTTTGCAAGAGAGTGAGAATTACAGCAGATACCAGGAAGGCTAAACATAGCACAGCAACGTTTCTGTGTCCCGTCATTTGTATGACATGTCAGCTGCTACCTGTCATTACATCTTACATCTTCTAGATGTGGATCTATATGCTGCATCATAATCACAATGATCCAAATCAAGACACAGGTGAAAATAAGAGGAGACATTCTGATCGGTGGTTTCACTCTGTGTGTGTTCATTTACATTCTGTATGTGTGTGTGTGTGGGGGGGGGTGTGTGTGAGAGAGTTTCCTATTATACCCAATGCTCCCAGCTATAACAATCAACCCACAATCAATTTCCATTTGCCTAAAAGCAGCTGCTGGGAATCCCTCCGTCACTCAGAGACAAACTTCTGCTAGTTAAATGTTCACTTCTGCACCAGTGTGTGTTTCTGCACTGCTCTGATTGTCAAAGCCTTCTTGAAGTTATCATAATGGAGTCTATTGACATGTCTATCAGTCCGTTCTGTGGGTAGAGGCTGGTGTCTGTACCAAGTAAAAAAACACTAAATATTCCCTTTTATCATAGCAAATGACAGATTCCTCATCCGCTCGCTTCTCTTCAAGGGACCGCCTTTATTCTCAGGCAATTTCGCTGCTTTTTGATCTTAGTTGTTTCTCCACAGGGATGTCGAGTCGAGGCTTGAAAGAACCTTAAAATCCTTTTTTTTTCTTTCTCTTTATCTCTCTTTCAGTTGAACTTAACAGTGCGTAACCAGTGAAATAATGTAGAATGTTTTGACTGGCAACTTGCTATTAACTTAACTTTGAACATGTTTTTAACTTAACAGACTGAAACACACAATGATCAAAACAGTTGAAGAAACAATCAGAGTTTAATTCCAATCCAATATCCGATTGGCCAGCTGCTTGAGAAGATTTTCCAACTAACAACTGCAATAATTAATTTTTTTTTTTTTTTATGAAAGATAAGTACCATGAACTAGAAACTGGTGGAATACCCATCTCACTTTCAAAAGTAAAGCTGGTTTTGTTATTGCCATGAAGTCCATTCAAGCTAAATGGAAATGTGCATGTGTACACTCATTATACAAAGTCAGTAGAATAATGAAGAAGGAGCGATCGCTTCCAACAGATTGAGCTATTTGGTCACAATAACAAAGAGTGTGTGTAAAGATGTGACCTCCAAATGAACAGAAGCCAATCTGCCAAGCATGGGGCAACACAGAGACACATAGCAAACAATCATTTACACACACACACGCACACACACACACTTAATAACAACTTAAAGAGACCAGTCATGTCTTTCAACTTTTCAAATTCTGCCAAGAAGAACACTCAAATATTCAGAGTGTTTTTTGCTGATGTCTGAAAAAAAAATGCGTTTGTGGTGCAACTTGCTAAGGGACATTTACAAAAAATGTGTGTAACTGTAGCATATCTATATATTGGAGCCTGAAAGAAGAATTTTGACTGATTTTGGAGTAGATTGTACTGGCTAAAATCCACATTAATGCTCAAACTTGTGCTCTCAGCTCTATATTATAGAAACCATTGAAGCTGCATGATGGTAAATTTCTTACCTGGGAAAAAGAGCCATGCACATAGGTTTTTTTTAAAAGCCCCACATTATGCGGACATTCAAGCCCATAAGGACTGAATATAAACTTTCATTTAGAACTTTCTGTTATCTTATAAGCTGGTATCTTTTTTGTATATTTCAAAGAAATCCAGCAGTGTGAACATGCGCCTTTACCGTGTACGTGGAGGGTTCCAGAGGCCTCCGCTTTGCCCACGCTGTTCTCTGACACACAGGTGTAGGTGCCCTCGTCCTCAGCTCGCACCTGGCTCAGACGGAGACTGTTGTCGCTGCGGATCTCAAACCTGCAAACACATCAACACCGGGATGACTCTGCCCAAGAAATCTGAGAAGAAGTGGGAACCCGCAGAAGTTGTTTGCAAGCGGGAGCTTCCCTTCATGCATTCATACAGAATATCTGAATGTGAGATGAATTTTTGAAGTACTAGTGTTGTTTTTCTTTGTACCTGCCCCGGGGCAACTCTCCCTCTTCCCTCCGCCAGCGGACAGTCGGAGTGGGATCTCCATGTACCTCGCAGAAGAACTCCACCGTATCGTCAGCCAACACCACCTGGTTCACCGGTTGTTTGGTGAAGACGGGCCTCTCTGAAATCACACAGCTACTTAGATCTGCTGCACCTGGATTTGGTGGTAATAAACCCAAACGCTTCAATGAAAACTTATTCTGCAGGGTTAGTGTTCGGTTTTAGCAGGAATATAGTCTCTGCTGACCAGGTGGTAAGTTAGTATGTTTTTTTATTGAGTCATCTGGATGAGAGAATCTCAAATACTCAATAACACTCGAGGTAACAAAACATCTAAAATGGCTCCTGTGCTTAGTCATTGGCTCCAGAGCAAAACTTGTGAATGTCATTATAAATTAAAGGTTGTTGTTCTCAGCAGACTGTAATAGGTTTCTTCCTGTCCAGGGCGTACTGACTGGTGAGGAGAAGCAACAGCTCCCCTGTGACCCTGCAGTGACTACACATGTAAAGAAAAAAGATTCATGCAATTAACCAAAGATTTTATATGGAAAACGAAGTTTAATATCTGAAAAAAAAAAACCCTCATCTGAGTATTTGTAGAGACGAGAAGTGAAGCCAGCAGGCATTTAAACCCCTGAATGCCTGGTTGGACTCAGACGTGGGACGTGTAAGAGCATTTCAGGGGATAAGAACTAAAGTGGGAATTGTGGTGGGAAGCAAGCAGGTTCATACAAACAGTTCCCTGCTGACATTTTGTACACAGATGGAATTATTTATCACAATCCACTGCACAGCCCATAATAACCTATGCTGTGTGAGTACAGCTCAGTAGAAGAAGAGTCTGGGAAGTCAAAATACAACCTGATCAGGTTTTAATCAGTTTTACTCTTCAGGTTTATGAACACCGAGAATTAATTTGACCTCAGTTCAGCTTTACTGTCAATGATGACATTTAAAATAAACATGCATATAAAACAAACAAACAAAAAAAATTATATCTTTTTTTTCTATCTTGTAAACATCCAGTGTTTTTCTGGGGTTTTTTTCCTTATACAAGTGGAAGATAAGGTTGAATTTGTGGCTGCTGGTTCATGCAAAAGCGCTCGGTAGGACTGACATGAAGGGAGCAGTTTAAAAAGTTTGTGTCCAGAATGTGTGGGGTCTGCACACATGTTAGCTGCCCCTATTCCTGATGCCAGCGATGCTAGACTTGTAGAATTCCTGAGTGGAGGAGTTTCTATGTTGCTCTAAATATAATAGTTTACCAAATAATGTATGTTTTTTCACCATTATGATATCAATGAACACACGGATTATCATAATGTGTTCAATGTATTGTACAGCAACAGACATAAACAATGACAAGTCAAGATTCTATGATCTGCGTTAGACTCTTGAATCCATTAGGTTCATATTAAATACACCTAATGAGACATGTACTCCCTGCAAGCTCTCATAAAGATTATGACTGCTGTGAAAAAAATTGTGACAGCCTGGAAAACACTGAAGTGCTACTGCTGCAATAAAGTGACAAAGAAGAACAATGGCTGGTTATGTGTTCTCCACAATCGATACACATTGTAAGAATGCTACAGTCCCACTGAGCCGAAAGTCAGACAGGGGGAAAAGAAGAGGGGTCAAAAGGGCAACTGGGAGGGAAAGATCGATGTTCTACTCCAACAGCTGGCAAGGAAAGGAAGGAGGTATAAAACAAAACCTCCACAGGGACTCCAAGAGAAGATCCTCAACAAACTAATGTGACAAAAAAAAAAAGAACTGAATTCAGAGTGCTGTGATACGATCAATTTGAAAATAACTCACCAAATACGACGAGTTCAGCTGGATCGCTGTCTTTCTCACCAACCATGTTTGTTCCCACGCACACGTACATGCCAGCGTCACTCTTTCTGGTGTTTGAAATCATCAGCTTTCCACCACGGATCTGAAAGCGACGGAAGTGAAGGAGGGAGGTGGTGGAAGAGAAGAATGGAAGATAATACATGAGGAGGTAACAAGAGGATGAAGGGAGAAGTTTTGGGAGGAAGGGTGGAAGAGAAGACGAATGGAGAAAACATGGAAACGGGATATTAAGACGTGTTGGTCAAGAGCGAAGCCACTCAGTCACGTTCAGTGTGTGATGTGTGACAGATGGCTCCCATGATTCGACAATGATTCTACCTCTAAGCTGATCACCATGGAAATACTTTGTTTTTATGGTGGGCTGTACTTATGCACAAGATTCCAAATCAATGTCTGGTGTATTGATGGTTGATGGGCATCTAAAATTGTTCCAGTACTGACCCTGAGAGCTCAAGTGTTTGACCCCTTTAGGGTTTTTTGCATCCAACAGATATGGGCCAAATTACAACTTTCAACCGTGGTGGTAGAAGACTTATGACTTGGGATTGTTTTGCAGTCAACTGGTCATCTATGAACTTCTCTGTATAATAAAATATTCTACAGTGAAAGATGTCGTCAAACAGCCGGCCCACGCAACATGAGGGTTAACTTGAGCCCAGGTGTACGTTTACAGCAGGAGGTAAAAACATCTCCAAGTGTTGCCAAAAGTCCAAAATTGAATCTGGACTTTGACTGGAGGTCAAAAGTCTTTCCAAAGGCCTCATCACAATAAGACCTAAAGAAATTTCTGCCTGCAAATATCAGTTTGAAGAGGCTAACGCTCCTCTTGCTGTTGAATGATGAGCTAGTCTTGGTTTCAACACAGCCATACATAAGAATAATTACATTGTGACTAATGCCTGGTTCACACGGTAGGATTTTATAATTGTCAGCTGCTTTTCAAAACCTGAGAGACCCTACACATCTCAACAAAATATTATTGCTATAACTGGTTTGGCTGTACAGTGTGTGGTGTCACTCCAGGCGTTGGGAGCAACACAACACACGCAACCTGATTTCACTCCCCAACATGCAGATGTCAGCTAAGAAATCTCGCAAAATCTCTTGATGCCAAACGGGAGTTCAGAGTAAATAAACATGGCCGATGTTTTGTGGACTATATTCAAAACACACACAAAGATAAAATAAGATTAAATACAAAGACATCTACAACGTCCACCAGACTTTCTGGAGCACCATGGCATTTGTTCTGTCTTCTTTATTTAAAACTCCGCTCCCTGTCTGATCGGCTATTCCTCACAATCAACAGGCTGGGTTCTTCTTTGTCCTTGGGGAACACCACACAATGTTGCGATGTTGGTCCAAAACAATAAAACGAGTTGAATAGACCCGATTTTGGATCGGAGCAGTCCTGACGTCCTTCCAAGCGGACCGGGTCACTCTGAACACATCACAAAAGGAAGGATCTCTTAAGATTATCTTAATGGAGTCCATAAAATTGTCGGAAGAGGAAAATCGGCATAAAAGTCTTGCTGAATAAGTTAGGCATTAGTTTGTATTCACTCCGTTATTGGACCTGGGCAAGACTTGAGAACTTTTTAATTAGGTCATGATATGTAAGATGTGTTTATCAGCCTCATAAAATAACATTATTAAGTGTTTTTGGTTTTGTTGGAGTATAGCTGAAGTCTGCTTACAGTGATCCTTTCATCGCGATCGTTGACTCGGATGTTGTTTCTCTTCCAGGAGATGGTGGGTTCAGGATGGCCTCTGGGTGGGATGCACTCCATGACAGCGGGCTCGCCTGCAGCAACCACCACATCACTGGGTGTCTGACGGAAGTCATCTCTCAGAACTGGAGGCAGAAAAAGAGGTCCAGATGCACAGTTAGAAGGAGCTTCTATGTCGATGACACCACCAGTCTTTTGTCCCTTGTGACGTGGGGGTCTCACTAAAATCCTGCATATTTATGTATGAAAAGTATGGCTTTTCAACATACTCAATATATACAGGAGTCTGTTACGTCTTCGCTCACTAGCACTCCTGTCAAGAAGCTGAAAAGCACAAATCATGATGAGCCATTGTTGTTCAGACAGTACTTGACAGGACTGAATTGAAACATGGTGTGCATGTATCCCTGAGGTCTTCATTGCCTTCATATCATGAGTGTGTGGGATCCCAGTACATCAATAATGAAGGCTCCAGTAGCAGAGGCACACAATGCCCTGAATTATTCAGTCTGACCCAAACACACTCGCACAGACATGCCCACGCCCTCACACACACACGCACACAGTCATAATCTAAACAAGCAAATTGAGTAAATCAATTTCATCAGCCACTGTAATTTACTTAGAATGCAGAATTTCAGCTTGTATGCTTTCAGGGTGCATGTTTATATAATGTGAACATTTTTTTAGACCACAGAGTTGCTTTTTTAAATAACTCTTTAGTCAACAATGTGAGTCTTGCTCTTCATATTTTAAGGGGATTGCAGATTGCAGACGATCCTTACTTCAAAATAAGAGTAACAAACACAGATCCAGCAGCTATTAAGGAAGCATGATTAAATGATTGATTAAACAAAGCTACACGGCAACACTACATAGCTTACTCTTCATGAGACTTTTAAAGTATTTTTGTTTGTAAGAGATTGTAGCACAAGATGTTACTGCACCACTAGTTTTCATGCAACACAAAAGCCTCATTAATTGGGGTTGGTAAGTTCAATTCTAGACTAAACATTGTTGAGAATGTTTGGACACCGTAGGTCTCCTCTTTATTTGGACTTTTCTGACATTGCAGAAGGCATCCATCATTTCATCTCAACTAATATATGCAGCATTAGTTTGCATTTTAACCAAAATCCATCAATGTATTTTTTCTCGTCATAACCAGCTTTTCAGTAACGATGTGTTCATATGCAGTCACAGTCTCTCCTTTAAAGAACGTCACCCAGCTACGTCATGATGATTATTATAAAATTCTTTTAATTTTGAAAATAAAGTGACAAATAATGAGTTTTACCCGTGGACGTCCTCATTGTTGATGAATCTTGAGGCTGACCTACATATTACCGGCTTGTTTACCTTAAAAGCTTTAAGCTACATCATAAATTAGCAGCTTTATTTTTACCGACAGCTGCTCACAGTCTTCTCCATATTCCAGCTAAATAAGCTGTCAAGTGCATCAGATCTCTGGGAAAGTACTCTTTAAAGCACTGCATGCAAGTCTGACAGCTAAAAGTAACAGAATTAAAGCAATTTATTCCTGTTACATAAAAGGTCTGGCTGTAAAACCTGATAGATTTGCTTTGCAGAAGAAGAACTTCATAAGTTAAAGTTTCCAGTAACTGCTCATTTTGTAGTTGAATTATTTCTTGTCTTTTAGGCTCAGACAACATGTTCTTTGCAATGTCCTTTGCGCATTCAATGCCATGAAAGATTAGTACGAAGCCTGCCTAATGCTTAATGTCTATTCTTACTGTGTTTAAAGTTGTGGAGCTGAAATTCCACAAATGAATATATAAAAACAAATTCAGCAGTAAGAACAACATGGTCCCATCATTAATAAAAGTGTCCAAAAGTGCATCCAACTAGATTACTTCTTGCTTTCTCCCAAGGATATTATTAAAGAACTTTAATTTGAACAATGGAAAATATATTTTTTTAAATCTTGGCATACTTTGGTGCCAGAAAGTGGCACATGAGTGAAATCTTTATTATCTGATCTGTAGAAATTATGTTTCATACCTACTGCCATCGATGCTGCCAAGAGTTTGATTAGGCTGTTGAAGACTGACAAAGGGAAAGGTTTCCCTAATCAGACATTATTAGCAGATTCTGGAAAATAAATAATTATCTCATGTTTTGTTGTGGGCAATAATTTTGATTCTATTTCCTGAAATCTGCTTTATAAGAAACAAGGATCCCGATCAGCCACAAGGCTCTCTGACTTCCTGTGTAACAGCACCTGTTGTCTGTCTGGCAGAAGCCTGTTGAAAGTTTTATGAAAAGAAACTCGCAAGTGTGCGTATCAAAGGAAAAACTCCTTTATCTAGTATAAATGTGGCCAGCAGTTCTTGCTTACTTTTTCTCTTTTCAAACTGATTCAAGGACAACAACAACAAAAAAAAAAAGATTCCTTAACTCCTGAAAAAGAAATGCATGGCTTATGTGCAGTATTTCATTTGCAACTTGGAATTACACTACAAAAGTAGCTGGAAAGATTATTTTCTGAGTTTGTCTTGCTGCTTAAGTTGAAGTTCAGCAATTTTATTTACTGACAAATACATAAAGAAAGAGGAAAGGTGAGTGATTTGCTTTACATGGAAGGTAAACAGAGAAATCGTGTGGCAGCCGGAACATTTTCAGCTCTGACGGGTGTTGGGTCTGTCAGAAACTTTAGATCTGATATTTTTCAGCACACATTTATACACAGAAATAACCAATACCAGGCCTTGCTACTAACATTCTTTTGTTGGAGTGAGAAAGTAACAAAGAGCAAGATTTTTTTCAGAGATAATAGAAAGGCTCAACAGAACACAACTAATGTAAATGTTATTGTTTCAGATTTTATGGTTGGTGGCTTTTTTGGAAATTTCAAAGTTAAGTTAAGAACATTCTCCATGGAGAAATTGTGGTTTAGGTGATGAAACCGTGCATCTGAAATGTAACCTTCACAATAATTTTGTCTTCAAGTGGTACAGCCTTCTTTTACAGCAGCTGCTCTCTCAGGAAGTGGTGCAAATATAAATAAAAATGACCATTAATCGATGAGGAGTCTAGAAAACACATCTGGACTCCATCAACATCGGCAGGTCAACGTTTCACAAAGCTGAAGATCTGAAATCAGCCACATATCATAACTTCACTGAAATTAATGTTAAAGTAACATCCTAGATTCAAGTCACATAAACACATAACATAGTTTATTTATAGCGCTAATCAGAGTCTGGTCATTAGTCTGAGTATTTGTGTGATTTATTTTACAGGGCGTAAATGCTAACAGGATCCAAACTGCTATGAAAGCTGATGGGTCATAAAATGTGAACAATGTGTAGGCTTCAGGATGCAAACATGTTGCTGTAATGTAACGATGTTGTAGAGGATCATCCATCCATCCATCCATCCATCCATCCATCCATCATCCATCCATCCATCCATCCATGTGAGGATATATTGCTCTTTGACACATCTAGCTATTTAAGGTACATACATTCCTTAAAAAGCTAGAAGAACTATTTTTTCTGTATTCAAGATTACACCGCTTTGTTGGAGGTATTGTGTGTTTGCGTGTGTGTGCGCGCGTGCGTGCGTGTGTGTGTGTGTGTGTGTGATGGGGTAAAACAACATATTCTGTTTGGAATCAAAGAAGGACATATTAATGCATGAAAGAGAAAATAAAGCTCCCATAATCAAATAGACTGCTTGCGCTGCCCTGTTAAAATGTCTGTCCTTCCAAGTCTCTGTTGGCCCCTGAACCACTCTGCCATTGTGCATTTTGTACCTTTGTGTCTATGAGGAACAAAATGGCTGATTGTGGCTTTAGTCAGACCCATACAGTGACGGCCAATTACTTTGCACAGAGCATTTGGTGCACACTGAATCCCACTGGCCCCCCACAATCTCAGAATGATATGCAGAACCACACCCCTGACCTTTTTCATACCTATTACTGACATTTTGCTCAGTCACAATTCACATAGATTAAGCAGAATCGAACTAAATTGTCCAGGATTGTGTCCCATCACGCGGCGTGAGGGTGGAAATGGGACAGCTGAGGGAAACCACCCCCCCAGGCTTAAATTAGCATGCGGTGAGGTTAAAGGACTGCTGTCATGACCTGTCACACAATATTCTGAAATCGTGGCTCCGGGGGAGTCTGATCGTTTTCACTCAGGCCCCCAGCGTTCCCCAGATCTGAGCAAGAAAAAGGACTCGAAAAGTTTATTAGATACTCACAATTACCCATGAGGCCCTTTGGGGCCCATATTAAGTGGGTGCACTTTGACCTTTTCTTTAAACCCCTTCAACAAAGCCAGAGTAATCTGCACCACTGGGGCTGAACTGTGTTCTTTAATCAAAGCGCAGGCTCCAAGTAGGACCCACAAGGTATAAGATAAGGAGGACCAGCAGAGAGTTGCTGACGTCTGATTTCTCTTTAAGAAATATAAAGAGCAACACAATACTTTTGTCATCCAATAAAAATGTAACTGCTTCCACAAATCTATTCGAAAGAAAACTATGATGTTCTTAAACACAACCCAGAGTTTAAAAAAATGTCATCCTGGTTATGAGACAGAGGCGTCTGTAAACGAAACCCAACTAACAGGAATTAGACTCAACTATATATCTCCTCTGCCACACAGATATTAACTTTGTATCTTTTTTCATATTCTTTTTGTGCATATCTCAAACTGAAAATGTACAAGCTTGACAGCCTCTGTAGGAAACGCTGTGTTCTTTTCAGGATCTCCTTCACACCCTCTGTGCTTCTTCTGACTCCAACTTTAAACACCTCTGTGATACTCAAAATAACAGAGTCCGTTTTACTCAGCGACGGCTTCCACACTGATGACTATTAGCCATAAAACCCAAAACACATCCGCTTTGGCATCTGATCCGACGGGAAGTCCTAAGATCAGGTCGGTTAGTGTATACAGCAGTTAGAGCACGTTCTGAATGTCGGACCATGATAGACGTGGGGTTTTATTTTGTTTGGAGCTACAAAGTAATTTGACAAAACTATCACACGTAAGACAGGAAGTGAGCCATGGTGGCAAAGTGAATTATTTGAATTGCAAAAGCACAGTGCAGTTTAAGAGTTCTCTGGAGTCTGGTGGTACATTGATGGACCACTGAGTCCGTCAAAGCCTGTGTCAGGTAAAAAAATCTGCTCAGAGGGTGAAAAGTTGGACGCATGCAGTGTGTTTTGGGCCTAAGAGGGCATTGACTAATGGAAGAAGATCAGGATTTTAGCTGCTCCACAGTTGGAAATACTGTTGAAATTTGCAGAGACCCTATTAAGTGAAACTCTCCAAAGACATCTTGATTAGTGAATGCTTTTATAAATTAAATGAACCAAAGCACTGCAAGTATCTGTGGATTCTGCCAAGAATAAAAAGTGACTGCAGAGAGGGAGCGATGGTCCCTTGGTCTGCAGAGATTATGGAGGTAAGAGGAGGGGGAGACGGATGTAAAGCGGTTCAGGCGTCGCTGAGGGGGATTGAACTGGGCATCTGTCATTCTGTCATCAGACATCTTGTCCTGACATGAAGCAATCTGCTTTGGTGTGAACGCACACCCAGAAGCACTCTGATGTTTTTTTTGTTCTTTTTCCCCAAGTCCAAACATCTTTCTCAGCCTGCAGAGACACAACCAGCCCCATCTACTGTGTTCCCTCTAAAAGTGGAGCGGGCTCCCCACAGCAATATCTGCCCAGGCCCACTGGACCCTACAGGGGCCCTCATCAGAAGCCACCTTCCATCAGCCACTCTCATTATCCAGAGAGGACCCCCCTCTGATCCCTATCAGCCCTTACACCCCAACAACAGCCCACACAGGATATTGGCGTGTGCAGCGGGAGTGAGTGTGTGTGTGTTCTCGGCGGTGATGGGAGGCTTTGTGGAAGTGTGTGCGGCGTGTGGAGGGGAGGCGGGGGGGTTCACAGTTGGAGACAGATGTCCGTGCCGCCGCTAAGCACTAGCCCCCCCACCAATGCAAACACAGACACTCTGGTGGATGTGCTGTGTGGCAGCTGTGGTGGCAAATACAGCAAAACAGAGTCTGCATTCAATATGAGCCTCTCTGTGCAACATACAGGCTGACTGCAATCCCCCCGCAGTGCATCAGCACACACACACTCAGGAGAAAGCCTTTCTTCCATATTTATTTTGGCCTATTGATTCCCCCACAAAGTATTTTACAGCCATGCTAAATGTCAGGAGATGGTCTGGCTCTCTGGAAATGATTATATGACCAATCATAAAAGTGAATCAAAGATAACAGTAAATGAAAGTAAATCACAGTGAGAGGACATTTTAATTACCCCATTCACAAGCCCAGTAGGGTGACCTTCTCTGTCCAAGCACTGCTCACTTCCTTACAACTGCACACACACACACACGCACACACACCCACATAACCTGTTCATCAACGTCCGGAGCTCGCCCTCCTCTCCCCCCCAACCAAATCTGTCCCCTCCATCTTCTTTTGTCCCTTAGCTAGTCCCCTGGCAGGGCCATTTAGGCCACCGCTGCTGCTGTGCTTAGTCTTGTCAGCTGAGTCCATTTAGCAGCCCGTATCGCCCCGTTCCCGCTCGGCAAGTCTTCGGACCCCCACCTTCCCGCCAACACCAAACCTGGCTCACAATCCGAAAGCAGCTGGTCCCATTAACGATGCAGACAACAACGTAAGAAATGATTTCCATACAACCCAGAGAAAAAAAAAAAAGAGTCCCAGGAGTTTGGGAAGAACATGCTGTTTTCTTTCTCCCTGTCTGGGTTTACTGGCTATAAAAGCAGAAAAATCAGTAAGGGATGAAGCAGCTTGTTGACTTTTAGTCGATTCTCTGCAATATCTTTGTTGCGTTTCATGTCGGCAAGTCGTAAACACGTGGCAAAACTGATTGTTCCAAGAAGGTGAAAGATGGGGAACTGGGTGGGGGAATGGCAGATGATTTGAATTGCATAAACAATGTGTCAGTAATTTACCAAACGGGTTCTGCAAACGCCACTTGACATGATGACGGGCCCTTCTTCATCCACCCACGTGATCAGCATCACCCCTTCCAACCTGGCAACTTTACGTTCACATAAAAACACTGCTGGCTTCCAAAATCTGAAAGCATAGTTCAGGTTGCATTGTGAGGACCTGAGACAGTGTGTCTGTGCCGTCGTCTGCAGCATGTCGGTTCATCACCGGAGACGCCTGCTGCGCATCGAGGAGGAGCCGCCTGCAGCACTGGAAGGGGTGCGACCGATTTAACTGTAATCAGAGGTGATGAGTTGAGTTTATAATGTTCCAAGATGCACAAAAAGTGGTCAACGTAATAATTTGACTCCTAGGTCCAACTGTGCAAGGTGAGCATAGCCCAGATCATCAGCACCAGCCGGTGTTCTGTAAAAAGACTCAACTGTCTTTTTGCAGTCCACAGTGACAAAAGACTGCAGCTCAGCACTGCTGCTGCTGACGTCCAGGAGAATGTTCTTTTTTTTGTTGTTGTTCTTTTCACCGTGCATAATGGACTTCTGTCTAAACTGTCGTTTGTCAGTGTTTGCTGTGAATATCACCAATATTCTTCTTTCCTGCATTTCTATGACTAGTCGACGTCGACTCGACTTTCTGAGTGTCGACCTTGACTTGAAAAGAAATATGAAGTTGCGTAACTCCTGCCAGTGTTGCTCAGCTAGAACTAAAACAGTGGAAATGTTTGGCTTTAACTAGTCTGATCTTTGAAATGACTGAATCGTATGTTGCGAATTTGCACAGAATGCTGTCACTTTTCAAACACAATTTCGCAATTGTCTTTCCATTAAATGAGAAAAGCAATTAAAATCACACAAAATAGTTTTGTTCACACGGTAAGTCATTAAAGAACATATCCACAGATTGCAGTATCTGCAAACAGCATGGCGGTGGTGTAAATATACCCCAACAAATGTATCAAAGTGTGTTATAAGTTTCCAATGAGAAGATACTCGATGCAAATTAACATTGTTTGGGTTTTTAAGACATGCAAAGATGTTCAAAGTCAAAATAGTGCTTCATAAAAAGTTTATAAATTAACAGCTCAGTTTATTTATATAGCACCAGCTCACAACAAATAAGATTACTAAATAAGATTAAAAACAATAAATGTTTTTTGTTGTTTAACTCAATGGTCTATTTATTCAATAATTTAGCAGCAAAACAGGTTTTTGAATAAAGCCTGTCTATTTTGGTGAATATGAATTACAGAACTAGCAATCAACTTGGTTAAAAATGAGTCCCACCACTAATAGTTATTTAAGAAATGATACTCAGAAATGACAACATCATACATACTGAAGTTTGAGATCATCTTAAAATCAATCTATAACTTTGCATGTTTTCTCAGACCAGATCCATGAGCCTTGACCTCATCCTGTGGGATGCAGAGGCATCTTTGTAGGTAAAGAATGGCTCTCAAGTTCCGTAACATAAAAAGGGCTTTTCAAAAAGCTGTAGAGAAAGCCTCAAATGGAATGATACCAGACACAGTCTGCTTTTACTGGCTGGGAGCTTTATCAGAGATCCAATATGACCAGGATGCATTTCTGAGCAGAGGGAAGTGGATTATGTAAAAGGCTGCTGTTCTGAAGGTCGACAGGAAGCTCCTCACTCAGGCCCAACAAGCGAGTCCTTCTTCTCAGATGCAGATTATATTAAACCGATGAGCTATTTCACTCCAGAATTGTTGAGCATGAGGGCAAGAACACAAAAACACAACAAATACAATCTCAACAGGACAAAGAGGTCGTATAAATTAATATGCATATCTAAATCCAATTCAAATCTATTCAAACCAATCTAACAAATACCAGGGTGATCAAATCAGGCAGTCAATTTCAGATTAAAATTCAATACCTTAGACAAACACCAGGTCCAATTTTTACTGAGTCAAATTTAATGGAATCAGGCCTTAAATCGCCACAAGGAAGTTTCTTCCAGAAGCTTCTGGCTTGACTGGGACAACCAGCAAACTAATTTTTAACCAAAACATTTGTTTCCAGTAACCCGATAAAATCTTGGCGTTTCCACTTTCCGTAAACAATCGCACAAAATTTAAATTAAGCTAAAGAGGCAGTGTTATGTAAAATCAACATTTTTGAGCTATACATCATATTGTAATATTAATCCTTAATCAAAAACATACATGGAGTGTTGCTCTGATTCTTTCATGCATATTTGGTTGCCATGGGAGATTAAAGGATTTTTCATTCAGCAGTGAAAAACGCCTGGGTGGACCTAGCCCCGCCTCTGAGTCACAGCTCCTCCTCTGAGCAGCAGTTTCCTAGCTTCCTCCTGACTGAGCAGCCCTGCCCCGCGGCGCCCCCACTCAGCTCCTACAGACTAGCCAGTAGGGATTAGCAAACACCAGGTTGAACTGGGCATCTGCTGAGCTTGTTATACGAGCTACCTCTCAGTGCAATGCTGGTAAAAACGTTGCCAGCGTTACCAGCTACGTTACCAGTCATATTCAACATTCTGAGAGGAAACACATGTGTGACATTTTTCTAATAACTGAAATGAACATAGTTACTTAATTGGGCTGTAAAATGGCATCATGTGCCTGGAAGACACATAATACTGTCCCCTTCAAAAGAGCGAGAAACTACCAAGCTGAAAGAAATCATGTCTGTGAAGGTGAAGGTTTCCAAGCGTTCCTAAACACTCATTAATAAGGTCTGACCTCTGCACACCGTCCTGTCACACAGCGAGGTAGAACGAGCAGCATGGTTAGGATTAATGAGGTGCAGTGAGCACAGGGCGGTGGTGGGTGGGGGTAACACTTGGTAGAGATGAAAACTGGAGTCTAACTGTGGGTTTGCTCCACATGTTTCAGTGGGACATCACATGAGGCTCACCAACAGCAGAGAGGTAAGCCTGTTTTCCTGAGGAGGTATCCTCTGTGCTTCATGCGTGCCTGAGCATCCATACCAGTTATAATGAAGCCCGCAGACAATAAGCATGCTAAAGCAGAAACAGTGAGGATGATCGGACTACCTGGGTGGTAAGCTACTGTCTCCATGAGACAAATGGCCGGTGTTCTGCAGTCCTCCAAACATGATCCTGTTGGCAACCACGCTGTTAATCAAGGTTATACAGTCTTTTGTAGCCACTATACAAAACTGCAACTCTGAAGCTGCTCAGATTAAAGTTTTAAAGACGGTGAACTGTAAACTTGTCTCTATATCCGGGTCATCGCCTTCTTACACAAGTCTGCTCTTCTCATCTTCGTTCAGTGCTTTCTTTCATTGAGCTCGGTTTCATCCTGGTCAATCAGTGAACAGACGAAGGAGTTGTGAACCATGGTGTTGATTTTCTGCGCTGTTTTGCACACTGTCAAAACGTGAGGGGTCTGACCCTCACAGACATCTACAGAAGGCCAAGACAGTCAGCTCTAAGTCATTAAAAGTAAATGAAGCAGCATGTAAACAAAACTTTCCTCATTTTTCGGATTGGACAGCGCTTCTGCCATGTCTGACTGAGAAATCAGGTAAGATTTCTGAAAGAGCTTCTACAGTTTCTATGGGGTGTGCATCATGAAATCACTGACATGCAATCACCCTACAGCAGGGGTCTCAAACTGCATTCCTTGAGGGCCATGGTCCTGCAACTTTTAGACGTGTCCCTTGTCCTACATACTTGAATTAAATTGTGAAACTGCCTCTCTACTTCTGCATTTCCATTATAATTGTCTAAAAAAAGTCTGTGAGAAAACAGAATTTTGCAAATGTGGTGCTTTTCATTGAAAAGGAAATGCAAAAGAAATTACACATGTGAATAAGTTTGTTCATGCAACAAGTCATTTAAAAACATGCTGCGCAATGATCCTCCAACTACTTCCTGATGTCTTCTTCGTGGTTTGTACCAGTGGCGACATCTGGTTGTTGATCATGTGACTGGTGTGACAAGAAATAGGTGTTTCCATTGCAGTTCTGCGAAATAAACCAATTTCGATAACGGCTAAAAAAAAAAAAAAAAACCTAGTTCATTGTTTTAGTTGCTTTGAAATTATCCTGTTTCCATTCAAGAAATTTATTTTTGAGATGCAGTTATATGGTCAATGGAAACACAGTGTATCATGCAGTCGAGCTCTACGGTGTTCTGCTAATAAGCTAATATTTTAGCCAGGTGTGCTGAAGTAGCGAAACATCTCAAAGTTGCAGAAGAAGAGTTTAACATCACTGACCTGCAGTGATAAAGAAAAGGAGATTAAAAAATCCAGCTCTTGGGCCGCTTTGTGACTTAGTCCAGAGTCCAATTTCCGATTTGGGGCCAATTGCTGCAAAGCGTTTATGAACATGTTTTAATACTGTAATTCCTAGTGGGGCATGCATAAGCCACCCAACTCTCCATAACTTGCATATCAAACTCTGCAGGGTTTTGCTATTCGCTGGTCTGCAAGAGGGACGACAGTGCGACTCTCAGCTTGACGGAAGTTTAAAGAACCCGTGGGACAGACTGGAGTAAAGGGAGACATGTCCTTCAAAACAGCAGCAGGATTAGAGCCACAAAACGTCCAGACTGTTAAGACGTTCTTGAGCGAAATTATGATTTGTTTCTGATGCAAGTGTACCACTGGCTGACCTTGACATCTAAACCCCTGGAACCAGTGAAGAGAAACAATAAAAAGAAGAAAAAAAACATTTTCTGAACATAGATCAATAAAATCGCATTATCAAAAAGCGCTAGATGTGATTTATTTCTTTGCCCTCGGTTTCTTAATCTGAATAGATGATACAGAGTGCAGGCCTGTGACCGCCAAGGAAGAATGATATGTTAGAAAGCGCGCCAGCCAAGGTGAATTCTGTCAGATCTATCAGCTTAATGATGGTACCTCTCTATTTCTTCATGGATTTGGTCCAAACACGTTTCTTTGATGATGAAAGAGGAGGGAAGAGATGATTCTACATCGCCTGTTTTGTCTCCTGTCGTATATTTTATTTTTGCCCTCCTTCTGAAACGTAAACAAGCATTTATCTCTTGAGAATGTGGCGCTGCATCTCTTGAAGCTCTTCCCAAAAACACGACTTTCTTTCAAGCGGACTATATGTCGCAAACAGCAAAACTAAAAAACGTGCCTCGTAATCTCATATTACCCAAGCTCCTCATGAAAGTTTAAACATATTTGACAGTATTTCATTCTGCTCGAGTGGGTTCCCATTTCTCAAAAAGATGAATAAATGATAAGCTGACGCTACTTAGGCTTGATCGACAAGGCGGCAAAGGAAAACAGCTCATGTCCTTTTGAACAATAGAGACATGTCAGCAAAAAGGCTCCAGTAAGTAATGTAGGGTGTATTTTTGAATTTTAGATGTACATAAATGATGCTTTAAGAAACAAAGAACAGGGGAGCTGTGTTATAATGACAGTTATTTGTAAAAACGAGCTGGAAAAGAACAAAAGCTCAAACAAAAAAGGGCGGGATTTTAACACGTAATTTGACAGAAAAGAAAGCAACATGTTAACTTACATGTGATAAGGAACTAGGGGTGGGCGATGTGAACTTAAAGCTTCATCACAATATCCTGTGGTACGGTTGTGATAATAATAAAAGTGACGTTAAAAAGCTTTTTATTATTCCTTTAACATGGGCACAGTCATCCTAGGCCCACAAACAGAGATATTGCTCTTGAAAAACACACCTCTTTGGGAATTAGCAAACTTTTAGAGCACCAGTGTGATTTCCAACACTAAACTGCACATATTAACTGCATTTAATCATATTTTCAAATATATTGATATTCCTATTGGGAAAACAAATTGTGGACTAAACATAAAAAAAAGCAATTCTGACAATATTTATTTTATTATGAAATCAAATCCAAATTCTTCCCGCGGTAAGAATTTTATCACGACAAATGATAAATGTGAACGATACGATGAATGCCGACCCCTATAAGGGACATAGGCAGACAAGCACATGGCGAGGAAGTAAAGGTAAGTCATGCAACAGCCTTTCACCGTCCTCTGCACCACCATGAGACCCCGAGGGTCCCCCACAACAATACCATTACAGAGATGGCCGAAGCTTCTGTGTGTGGTCAGCTAATAAAGCAATTGTCTGGCCCCCGAAAAGAGGATTACTTTAATCTAGTAATGGCTGATGTCATGCAGCCTTTAGCAGCATGGTAACAGGGTCACTTAGCATTGCTGAGAAGCCCATTGTAAGACAAATAAAGCCCTCACCCCCAGCACCCTGGCCTATCACCCCCTACTCGCTGGCCCCTTGTTGCCCTCAGCCGACCCTCCACCCAAATCGGGCCTACTGTAGTTCACCCAACTGGAAAAGCAAGAAGACTTTTTAAACTCGACCTCAGGGGGAACGGACGGGATGGACGGCGGTGTCTCTTAACAATGGGCGCCTGCCCCCCACAGAGTGGGCTTTAATGATTGACCGCTATACTAGGACGGTGGCAGCGACCACCTCCAAGAATTCCACTTTAACAATAAGGCAATTCAAGTGAAATACTACCAGGGGGATTTCTGTTGGCTTGGGAACAACATCATCACAGAAGCCAAAAGGAAAGCAAGCTAAATTGCTGTCATTGCACAAAAAATAAGGCCTGGATAAGAAACTCTAGTGTTCAATAGAAATCAACTATGAACAAAAGACCTATTGCTGTTGTTGTAACCTGGTTTTCAGTTCCATACTGCAAACTATATCTGGTTTACAAAAAGGTTTACACTTCTACAGGTTCTGGTCTTTAAACTGTCCACCTCCTGCGACACTTTGTCAAGTCAAGTCAAGTTTATTTGGACAGCAAATTTCAGGAACGAGGCAGTTCACAGTGCTTTACGTCATAAAAACGTCACACAGTCAACACTGAAGCAATGAATATTATATTTTGCCAACTATCATCAAGATTATCAAGCAAATAAACATCAAATATGTTGATCGATGTTTCACTTACTACTAATCAAGAGCAACTCTAAATCAAGGGCTTAAAACCTTGATTAAAGACTTAATCAAGGTTTTAATCCTTGATTTAAGGGAACTCAGTGTTTCTGCTGTTTTGCATTTTTCTCTACAAAGCATCTCACACTCAGTCAGAAGGAGTCTCTGAATGTTTTACAGTTAGGACAAAAAAAGCTTCCAAACCAGGAAAAAAATGAGTAGAGAGACTAACAGGTGTTATAAATGCGACATTCTTTGAAACAGAAACTAAGCTCTACTTTTCAGCTCTTAAGAGTTTCGAAAGACACAAGTTGATTGTTTGGTGAGCCGGGCTGGAGGACAACTGGCACAAGATTCCAGCAATGCAGAACTGCAGGCAGACTAGATGGCATGATTTTTTGTTTATAAAGAAATGTTTGTTTTAGTTGTTTGAAGTCTGAGACTTGACTTGGAAAAACTGACTTGAGAACATCTCTGGTATAGGCTACTAAAGGAGGTGGGAAAACCCACATTACTTGTGCATGTCATGTAGTATGATGCTGAATGTGCGTATGACTTTGTAAATTTAAAACTATACATATATGTATATGTATATGTATAGACCAATTTGTAGTCAGTTCTATTGGACGTCATGCAGTCCAAGTCTGAATCTGCTGTATCTATTGAAGAGAAATGGTCAGAGGAGTGTTGCTTCTTTTCCTTTTTCAAAACTTGTAACAGTTGTAGGTTTGGCTTGTGACGGATCAAGTCTGAAACCAGCGAGACCCCTGCCTCCATTCCAAACCATTCTCTCTGAATTACACCGCCGTCCTTTTGACCTGCACCGATGAATGCCACAGAATCGCCTCCACCGGCTCCGTGAAGTTCCCACTCACATGGAGTCCTGTTATTTTTATGCATTAGCAGCACTTTCACTGCTCACTTTCTGACCTTGTCCACTTTTCCTGCAGTGTGGCACTGCTGGCGGAGGTGAAGAAGGTGAAGCGTCCCTCCGACATCAGCGTCTTTTGTGTGGAGACAAGCCAGTTTCTCTGCGTCAGCTGACCTCCTGTCAGCTGTCTCTGTCCGCTACAACAAGTTATGACCGACAAGGCAGGTGGTCATGTGCAAAAAAAGACTCCAAATTTGTTATCATATTGGAGGCAGACGGTGAAGCGAGGAGCCAAAACACTTTTCACTTTGTTTTGGTCAAGTGTGAGATGCCTGATCAGAAAACTGCAGATAAGCCGAAGGTAAAATGAAAACATGGGAGTGCTTTTGCTTAGGGAGTGGGGGGAGAGGGAAAGAGGCAAAAAAAAATTAAATCAATGACTGTGTTAAATAGTGAAATTTAAGAATCACGTTAAAGGGTGAAACAGCTGCATTCGGTGAAGGAGAGAAACAGTGAAGCTAGAGAGAGAGAGAGAGAGAGAGAAGAGCAACATTTCCAATTTTCCACCCCGATCAACAAACTTCAAAAACAGATGGATCCTGGAGCAGAAATCCATTTAGCTCCACACGAATGACTTAAGCCCCCGTTGCGGACGTTTTCTAATTCAAAAGTGGGAGCACATCTTTACAAGAAATGAATCTTGTGCAAATACATGGGAGCAGAAATCAATAATGATTTCACACAGTTGTTCACCCTCCTAACTACAATTTGGAGGCAGGTCAAATGTGGCAAAATCCTCCTGAAATGCCTCTTTTAGCACACAAAAAATAGCTGGATAATACAACTGAACCACACCAAATACTCACAGGTGAATGCTTTACATAATATATAGTCAGAAACTGCCTTTGGAAAAGTCTTGCAGCTGTTACCATTCAGGCATTTGGGGGAAGCTGAGAGCTGACAAACTCAGAGAAAAGTGAACAAACATGTTCAGAGCCTGACCTAGAGCTGCCTGTTTATCAATCAGCCAGTCAGATTCTTTCGGACACAAGCTATTCTGCGTCCGAAGTATAATGAGCCAGAAACTTTGTACTTTGCTTCTTCTACGCCTGTGAATGTGATGAAAAAGCAACAACCGGAAATAACAGCAGAGGGTGAAAAAACTGCTTCTCTTGGCCCACTGTGGTGACTTTGTTTCAAAAAAACAATCAGAAGGGGAAACTGGGAAAGACTTTTATCGTTGGCCTATCAGTGAAGCTATTCAATTCTAAAATAGCATCTCGATGCTAAACATGTTGCAGCAGCACTGATATCCCCAATCCTAATGTCAGCATCCACAGTTCACATTTCTAAAGACGAATTTGTTCAAAGACATTCGATGAAACACTTGAAAGCTAAATGTGTATAATGACACCAATCTGATGGTTGAATAAACTAACAGATTCAAAACAATAAATGTGTTTGATGTGGAACTCATATGTCTATTAAATCAATAATCTATCTGAAAAAAAGTGTTTTTGAATTCAAAATGTTGCTCATTTTGCGATTAATTAATTTAATTAAATGGATGAAACATCAAGTCGCACCACTAGCTTTAAAGTTTGTCCATTATGAACCATTCTGGATTTAAAAATGTTGATGATCATTCGGACATTTCTGAGTTCATGTAAGAATCTAAGTTCTCTAAGGAATACACACTAAGACTCCTATTTTAGTCACGCTAGCTGTAATAATGTGCTAATCACTAACATGAGATGCTAAAGACAGCTGAAAACATCAACTTTGTAATAATTTTGCATCTGTTTTGTTGTTTTGCTCCTTCACACAGGTACAATTTCTCCTCTGCTCATAACATAACGCGGTACCGAACACTCTCAGCAGGAAGACTAAAAGAAGTAATATTCCGAAAGCTATTCTTATATCTTCCTATTTTGCAGAACACAGAATGGGCTATCAATCAGTATTTGCACTTAAAGCTCTACAAAGACAAAATTCTAGCTGGTGTATTTCTAATGCATGTACAGATAAAGAAAATCAATTTGAATGATCATGGAACAAGAACTCCAAACACAACGCTGGGTATTTTAGACAGCATGTCAATAGTGGTGGTGGATTGCTGAGCAAAGACTCTCTAAAAAAAGAACTGCTGCTGGCTGTATGATGGGGTGTTTTCTGTCAGAAGTAATTAGTTCCTCCTAACAATGCTCCAAGGAGGGAAGATCCGTGGCGCCATGAAAGATGCTCTTCTGTGTAGATTTTAAAGACAAGGCTGACGCCGGGCTCAGTGAATCTCGCTGTTTGGAAAGACGCCGCTCACAAGCCAACAGCAAACACCTCTCAGTATAGAAAGGATGAACATAAGCTCCTTATTGATATGCGGAGCGGAGACACACTGTGTCCGTCAAGTCAATGCTAATTTGCCCCTCGGCCGCTGGGACGTCAACGAAACAAACATTTTATGATTTAATAAAAGAAAAAAACAATATATTGAACCCTTTTTTAAATAAAAAAAAACAAGTCCATTATGCAAGAGCTGAAATGGCATTGAAATGCAAATTTAGTTTCATTTTTATTATCCTTTATTGAAATTTTCCTCGTATGTAAGATTCATAAGCAGTTAAAAAAAAAACAGACTGTCGCGTCCAGAGTCCCACCACTTTATGACTCATCCAGACAGGAAGTGGAAACTGTCCAGTGATATAAATAAGATTTAAAATGGATCTAGTAATGCCTTCCCATCACCTGGTGAAGGATTTTAAATTAGAACTGAAGCTAGTAGCATGGATGCCCTGCATTTAGCCAGCAGTGGTAAAAACAAAGCCGTCTGGTTTGGATAAAACCAGAAATAAAATAAAAGGTTTGGAGAAATAAAAGCCTACAGCTATTCCACACACAGCTGACATTTAAATAATAATCACCATAGGCAGCTTATTGGGAAGAATAATTTGCTCCAATTACAATTCAATATGCAGCCCAAACAGCTTGACACACTGATTCTGATTGTTAAGACTTGACATTCATTTGTACACTGACCTTCCTGCATTTTAACAACATACTGGAACCAGTTGCTCCCCCCGGAAACCCACACCTTCGGTTTTCCCCCGTGTTGTAATAATACTCAGATTGCCTCCAATTGATTTCCATGAGCCAGTTATTGATTGCGCTGGCCTCTTAGGCTTGCTGTCTGTCATGGATGACATGAAACTCCCCAGATGGATCCTGGTTCGTGTTATAGGTGATGAAATAATGGATTGGTTTATTACTGTAACCTCCGTACCGAAGAGGTACATGTGGTGCCTTCTCATCTCAGTACAGCCATATTTCTTTCAATCTACTCTCAATTCTGCTGTGCCAGATCTAGGGCTAGAAAGCGTATCATGGTATAAGCATTGTATATCAGTCAACAAAGATAATTATTGATTAGTTTTTTTGTTTTAAATATCCAGAATACTGCCAAACTACTGACATGACCTTTACTCTTTTATCCAAAATTGACTCCTGAGCTGTTGTACTCACTTTATCCTTTTATAGTTATTTTCCCCCTAATCTTTTTTTACTATTTTTCAGCAGTTATGGGGCACGGTGACAAAATGTGAAACTACTCAAGCTTACTGTGTGTATTCAGCACACTGAAGGCAGGCAATTGAGATTTCATAGTCCAATTGCCTACATTTCTTCTGATAAATTCCTTCAGCTTCCACAATCCAAAAGGATACTAGCAAGCTTGATGTTGGACGCTGAGCTGCGGTTCTTTTTCAACAGGGTGGAAAAGTAACGTGGCTAAGCGCCCAACCTGCCTGTCCGGGCTGCACCGAGAGCAGCAGACAAGTTGTGCATCCTTATGACCAACGTCACTGACTCTCAACACTACCTGCTCGGTTTTGCATACAAGAGTGTACACATGTGTGCACAGTTGTAAAAAAATCAACCCTAATTCAGAAGTGTCTGGCGGACATTCGATTTGAGCTCACACTGATTCCGCCTCGAGTACACGCAGATCTCTGAGGAGTGGAATATGTCCAAGTACGTTGGGGCAACGCGAAAATGCTGCTGTGCATCTACATCTCCCAGAATGCTATGCAGTTCTGAATAGGAGTTCAGTAAAATTGTCAAAACTCTATTGAACGTATTTTCTACTGACATCGATCACATCTGAATCACGATATATATTGTTATTGTTTTATCGGCCAGGCCCAGTGACATCCAAAACTCATTGAAACAGATTACAGTGGACCCTCCAATTAATATAGGAAGATATAAGAATAGCTTTCAGAATATTACTTTTTCGCCTTCCTGCTGTGAGTGTTCAATAATTCATCATGTTATGACCAGCGGACCCATCATACCTGTATGGGTTAGAGACCACAGATCCCCATGAATAGCTAAAATCCATGGATACTTGAAACTTCCACTAAAAATGCTAGTTAATGTCTACTTTAATAGTTCACATACCAATATACCATAACCCTCTTAAGAGATGGGGTCTATTGGACGCTTAAACAAGGTTTTTGTTTTGTGTGGTTTTGGGTACTGACATTCTGACAGGATGAACTCTCACTTCTGACTGTGACATCTGCTGCGCTCCTCCTGAGCATCGAGCTAAGACTATGGAAGGGTAAAAATGCATTTATGCACAGCAGAAACCTTCTTGGCACTACAGCACAACCTAAAATCCACACTCTTCCTTATCTCCGCTATTTGGGAGTCAATCAGGATGAAAAAACATGACTTTGTGCTGACTGATGCCAGCCAATGGCATGTCAGCCTCCCAAGCTGAATTTTACTTCAAATAAATTTAAGGGAAAAAAAATCAGTGAATGAGTGAATTTTCCATTAATAACTGAAGTGAAATACTTATGCTCCACATCAAAATCTGTGAATACTGAACTGAGAATCGCCTGGTGTACCACCACTCTCAATGTTTAAGAGAAACCTCTGATCAGTTTAAAATAGTCTTGTAGCTCCTACTTTCTGTTAAACTTAACTCATAGATTTAATCTCTTCCACATCAACTCTTCCTCTAAAAATGTTTGCAACAGGCCGTCTGTGTGGGTCGAGGGGGTAACGGAGACCCAAACACAGGCTCTGTGAACCATTAACAGAATGGGACAAAGTATTGCTCCTGTTGCTCTGTGTGTGGTCCATGTTTCCTTTGGACACGTCTGTCTAGATTAAATATCAAAATTTAATTTTTTTTACTTTATCCATCTGTACCTGAAAACTAAAGTATTGGGTTAACTATAGTATACTTCATACTATATACTATACTACATCTTTAAGTATCCATTGGTAACTACGGCTATGTTCAGTAAATTTCAATCTGTGTTTCTCTGCACATTTCAAATACTTTTGAAAATAACAACCTTTAAGCATATTTTTCATTAAACCCACATTCCTGTCATTTTTTTATTGGTCTAATGTAATTTTCTTATCTAAATGTTTAAATTAACTATAAGCAGAAAAGCATAATAAATAAACAGAAATAAAGGAGTGAAAACATCAGTCTGTGTGAGATTGAATCTGTGTGTTTAATTCAGTGAACTGAATTACTAGAATAAATGAACTTTTCAATAATAATACTCTTTATTTAACATGAGTCTAATGTAGATTGGACATTCATTGTTTTTATTCTTTAAATTCTTTAAACAAAACCGACTGTGAACATAAGTCTAAGCAAATCCCAATACAGCTCAGAGCTAAATATTAGAGGGTGTTGTGTGCATGGCCGTGCTGCGATCAACCACACAGGGCGATAATGGAGCCTGATTGGACACGACAGTTGGACCAAGGGCCCTTCATTGTTCTCTCGATGGCCCCGTGGCCCCTGTTCTACACTGTCATTAAAGGGGGGAGAACATTCATGCTATTCCTCACACCACCTGTTGTTAACCTCTCTCCCTTCCAAAACTGTAACCCCTTCGCCCAACCATCCCACAGCTTTTGTCTCACAAAACTCTTTATGAGATCAACACACACATCCATGCTCGCACACAAACACATGGTGGTTACCAGTAACACTTGCCTTTTGTATGGTCTAATTAATTCATGGATATCCTCTGGAGGAAGGTTGGCCAGTGTATCTGGCTTGATGACCAGCAGACAGCCGGATCATACAGAGGGGAATAAGCCATCCGGCCATCTGATCCCCCCCTTTCCAAATGACCACCAGTTCGCTCTTTGCCTGGACCTGCAATCCCATTAGTGAAGCATGAACACGCATCAGATCCTTTCTAAGTTATTTTAAAATATTTGCTACAACAGTCCCGACACTGTATTCAACAGTGGAGAGAAATATTGTCTTAAGAATTGGTGCGCTGTTTCTCTCATTCAGCTACATTGAGTGATAGACCAACACACAGCATCGTCATGTGACGTCACGTTCTTCAGAAAGTAGCCCACACCGGCATAACAAACATCAAAACAACTCATGTATGTGTTAACTCCTATAAATCTTGATTAAAAACAAACCTAATCTCACCTAATCTCGCTTTTATTTAGTGGATTTCACTGTAACAACGGTCATAGGGTGTATTTGTGAATTTTCACTTTCTACAAGGTAAGACTAACGTTCATGTATTTTACAGATAAGTAAGCTTAGTAACATTCGATCAAATATTGCATTATGGAAAAGCTAATCATCTAATCATTAGCATCCATGAAGAAAATGCCCCACCATCATGTAGCCTAACGTAGAAAAAAACTGGCAAGCATTTAGATTTTTTTAAGCATTTAAATCTGCTCCAATTTAAGGGAAAAGCCAATTACAACATAGTGATATAAATAATGTGGAGTGAATTCAAACAAAGTCAGCGATTTGATCAAATCAACAAACACGTCATGAGGGAGAATGTATAGGTTGTTTTCTAAGCTAGCTGTCTCCAACTTTTGTAAATACTGCTGTCTATGAACCCCAACTAGGCCTTCTACTTCCATAGATAAATTAGCTCTACTTGAACAAGTAAAGCCATGGCTATACTGGCAAAAATAACTTGGAAAAACAATGACAGTTGCTCTGTTCAATATTCTTGTCTCTCTCTTTATATCAAAATGATTAGGTGGCATAGTTGAAAAGGGTCAGTAATAGTGAAGTGGAAGAATAATGAAGTATGACATTCTGACTTTCAGCTGTTTGGTGAAAGCCTCCGAGAGTTGATAAAGAACTTAAAGACCAAACAGCTTTTGGAAGATAAAGGAGCACAGCAGAAGTCAGGGAGGAAGTTGTGGAGAAATTTGGAGCAGGGTTATGTTCAAACCTATACAATCCATCATCCCAAAATGGAAAGAGCATGACCTACTATATCACTGCAATGCAGACCTACAAAAATGTGGAGATCCACCTAAACCAACGGGCGAGAGAGGAATATCACGAATAAGAAAAGCAGACAAAATCTGTTGAATTTTGTCAGACATTTCCATAAATCTGGCTTTTATAGGAGAGTGTTTAAAAACAGAAAGTCCTAAAATGATCTGTCTAGTTGGCCACAAGCCCTGAAGGTGACATTGTAAAGGTGGAAGATGATTCTCTGCTCACTCAGAACAAATATTGAATTTTGTGGGTCTCATGTAATATGCTACATGTGGAGAAAAATTAACACTGTACAGGACCCTGACAAAAGTGTCACCCCACTGATACATGGCAGTGGAGGCGTTATGCTTTGGGGAGTCCTGTGAGGAACAGTTTGTGGATGACCCCGTTTCTACATGACTGCACACCAGCACACAAGCTAAGGGCCATTAAAACGGGAAGAAGCAAGTTTAATATGGAGGAACCAGAGTGCCCTGAGCCACAGCGCAACAGAACCCAGTAGGGATAAATTAGAGCAGAGACTGAGTCAGGTCTTGTGCCAGCAAAACTTTGCTACCAAAAAAAGAGGTCAAGACCAGGAAAGCTGGACACCCACTGGGTTGAAATGTCTGGTCTGTTATAAATCCCTCACCAGTCTCCAAACTGTCTACCGTGGATGATGACGTCTCGCAGGTAGGAATGCTTCGTTTCCACTGAGCGGTAGGTCACGTTATTTTAAAACTCAAAAGCCTAACATGGCATCGTACTACAACAAATAGTATGACGTTTGGTGTGTCTCAGTGATGTTTTTCTGTCCCTCCAGTTAATGGACTATGTTGTGTGACACCAGGAGCTCCACCCTAACTGTATAGTCCTATGGAGCTACACTGAAGGGGGCCCAGGAATGGTGTGGTACGGGTTGGTTATATGGGATGTTTTTACAATGGTAACAGACAAAATTGAGTCACAAACTGCACTGACTGCACTATCGCTCAGAGGAAATGAGGCTTTATATAATCAAACTTTAAAAAAACATCTCCAATGAGTTATAGAGCAAAGCGATACCAACTGGATGTCTGACAATAGCCCAACTGATGAAAAGCCTCGTAACAGTTTTAACGGCGTTAAGGGCCCAACATGGTCAGAACAAAGTTGAACTGTCGAAGTCAAGTTGTTGTGGAGAGACATTGTGTACTTCTGCACACAACCTCCAAGGTCCACAAGACACACGGAGCAGAGGTCCTGTGAAATCCCTCCTGCTGCAGTATACTTCATTGTGTTTTTTCATATGTAAGATTTACGACAGCGCAGTGAACACAGCAATCATGGTAGAGTCCAATAACTATTTCTATGTATTGAGAACAAGGTGACGCAATTTTCGTCACAAAACTATGACAATGACAACGGATTTCAACAATTCTGCCCAACCAAGAGGAACCCTAGAGACTCTGACTTAAGAGCTAATTCCTTTATGCAAATGTTTCTCTCAGTTTATGGCCCTCTTCTCACAAGCAGAGCTGTTACTGCCCTTACAGTAAATGTTTATTCCACGGCAGGGCATTAAGACACCCATTCATTGTGACAACTTGAAGTCATTTTCTGTCTGCTAGTTATACAGCCACGCTGACCTTACTTGTACTGCGACGATGTCGGTGTAAACAGAGACTGATTGCAGGTGAGTAGCTATTTAGCTGGAAGGGCACAGAGCAGTGCAGCTGCATCTGGCTGTGTAGGACAGCATGCCCCACAGAGTTCCCATCACAGCCCATATGTCTACACAACGCTACGCTTAATAACAGGGACAGAGGGCAGCTCCAGGACAGCACACAGAGAGGAGTATGGAGGGGGGAGGACTCACGTAAATGTGAGTGTATGAGTGTGTCTGTGGTCACCTTATCCATTTGATCAGATGCACCCAACCTGCTCTCCTTCCACCATAAATTCTTTCCAACTCCCTAAGTCCTTCACTCAAACTCAAATCCATCAACCCTGAAATCAGTTTTTACTGCGAGGATTTCAGCCATCGTGTGGTGTGTTTGTATGTGTGTGTACATGTAAGTATTTGAGAGAGAGAGGGCAGCGTGATGAGACAGGAGGCTCTAGCTGGTGACAGTGATGTTCAGCTGCTTCCTTCACTCTGGTCTTCAGGATTACTGTGGGAGAGAAAGTTGGACTGGACTCGGCATGCACCCACCTTCACCTGTTAATGTCTGAAATTCTTGCAAACAGCTGCGATTCTGACCCTCAGGGCCTGATTGCTCCTGTTTCTCACCTCCTCCCCGCAAAAACCCTGTAAAGAACCCTGGAGGTGTGCTGGATTTCTGGGTGACCAGCCCTTAAAGGTTATTCCACTCAGTTAAATTGAAAATGCTTGAATCCCCCCCGGCACTCGCACAGTGAAATCTCCTTTTCTCCTCACATATCTGGATGAATATTTATGAGCCATAAAGTCTGGAGCTCGAGTAGCCTATGACATGAAACCGTCGGAGAAAGAAGACGTTAAAAAACAAGCTAGCAGGAAGTGAGGCATGCCACTCTAAATGTCACATCCTGGTGCAGGCAGGGCACTGCAGGCTATTACATCTACCGTACTGTACTCTCTTTGTGAGTGTGAAACAAGTTGGCCTCTACTATAGACAGACTTTATGGAACACATATTCAAGCTTAAAGATGATGACAAAGATATTAGCCAAAAGACAAAGACTACTGTAAGGTTTTAGGATTAGAATTGCACCGTCATGATGGCAGCATATTGGAGTAGCTCTGTTATGTTAGCTCTGATTTCTTTGTTCACCTTTTTTTTTTTTGGCTGAGGCATTGCATGTTTGGATAATTATTTCCTTTGGATGCTGCGCAGCTAGAAGAAATTGTCCTCTTACTTTCTAAATTTCGCAATGTTGTTATGATGCCTAGCAACCAGGTATCTTTTTAACAACAGGGAGCAGCTGATTAGCATCTGAAAGGCTCAGATAATACCTGACCTTCAACCTCAAATCCCAGAGGAGTTGAAAATGAGGCTTTATGGATGCAGATCAAGACGACAGAACAAAAGAGAAAATAGGTTCAAACCATCTTTTCCATTGATTATAATGGGCAAAGGGTCATTACCCCAACTCCAGCGTCTCTTTAACCATATGGCTAGAAAGAAATTTGCTTAAAGAGGAGTAGCAAAAGCAAATGAGGTGGAGTACTTCTTACTAATTTGTTTGATTTGTTTCTACCAGTATAACTACACACTTACTCAAACTTTTGGGGCTATCCCAGTCGATCTTTTGACCAAAAATATTGACATTCCAACTTCTCAGCTGAATTGAAAGATAGAATAAACTTTCTAAATGTGGGGATTCACTTTTTAGGAGGTAAAAGAGAATCTGTCAGTACAACCAAGGTTTACTAAGCCAGCAAATATTGCTCAGATAAATGTAGAACACGACTAAGTAAAAACATTATTAATGACTTTCTCATAATACATAGATTTGCTGACTTTATTTATTACTTTTAGTCATTAAAACAACCCTGATAGACTTTCATCAGTCCTCTGGCTGAGCATAGCAGTTGCCTTGCTGGATCTGAGCAGCATATCAGGCGTTTCGCCGCCTGATATCCAATTTTAGGTTTGTGCAGACTGTGTACTTGTACGCTGTACCATAAATGCTACACACACATCTGTGGGAGAAACTGTTTTGTGTGTCAACCTGTGTAACAGAATGCCGTAGCTGGATCATTAAGAACAAACGTTTGACACTCAGAAACCTTTAGAGATTCTGTGAATGTCGGTGAAAGGCTGTGAGGCAACAACGCACAATATTTGCCACTGAAGGAAAAACAGAACGTGTACTCAAAGAAATCATATGTATGCTACATTGTCAAAAATCTGGAACCCAAAAGATTTTTTCATCTTTTCAGGAGTTTCCACAGAATGAGAGATATCTGTCACTCATTATGAAAAGTGACTCTCAACACCTCCACCTACTCCACCACAGGTGATGCTTCTACAGAAACAGAGGAAGCGTGAAGTGAAAAGTACGTCTTCGTGCAGTTAGAAGGGGAGGTGTAGGTGATGGACACGCTTCACACATCCACGATATTTTTGGAAGATGAGGAATGATTCATCGACTGTTTTTCTTCGAAGGCAGGTAGAGTTGGGTTTGGGTAGTACAACAGCAGGGTTGAATCCTTTCAGGAAAATGGATGCCTTGTCATAAAATCATTGGCAGCAGTTTGAGGTTTCTCTGATTTTACTGCCAATACATGGAGGAGAGCGGTAAACCAGAGCGGGCCTGAGGGCTCATCATTCAAACTACTTCTCAGTTCAATGCTCCTAAGATCATTTTTAACCGGCTTAAAGGAGAAGAAGCATTGTTGTGTTGACTTGCTGGTGTAGGAAAGGGAAGGAGGATCCTAAAGAGACAGAGGACAATTTCAAGGCCTTAGATATGACTATGAAGTGCAGTCAAATTTTTGCTAAGTTACTTTTGATATATAGAAAAATTTTACCTACTGAAGGTAACATAAGCTGGGTTCACACAGCAGGGAAATACAACCCAAAATCTGGCTTTTTGTGGTCTTAACTGCCCAATTCTGATCTTTTCACCCCCACCCAAACGTCCATCCAAAAATCCATCCATTTTCTGTACATCCTTGTCCCTAATGGGGTCAGGAGGGGTGCTGGTGTCTATCTCCAGCAAAAGTTTCGGGCGAGAGGTGGGGTCACCCTGGACAGGTTGCAAGTTTGTAAATTATAAATATGGACTTATGAAAAATTGAAAAAGAAGTGTGCCTCACAATATATTGCATATCATATTAACATATTAATATTAGTGTAATTGAGATTTTACTGCTTTCGTTTCTCGACCATAATTTGAGTTAGAAGTGTAACTTCTCTTGTTTTAGCTTTTGTTTAGCAGCCTCCAGCTCTGTTTCGCCGCTTGTTGTAACTGCAGGATTGGTCAGGTGTAAATCATCTGAGTTGTGTGATTGATAGGAGCAGAGCAGGGTGGGGCCACGTTTGCACATTTATTGCACAATGCACTGTACTTGTCAGAGTCTAATTAATCTCTGCATCTTACTTTCTTCCCTTCTTCAACAAGGTAAACTTGCTCCTTCTCTATTTCCTCCTCCTCTAACACAACTGTATGCTGTGCATTCTGGTTTGATTTTCTCAGTGCTGTATGAACAGTAGGGTCATTAAACGCGCCACAGAAACCCAACACGCCCATCAAGCAAATCATTTTGGCCCATAATTCTGGTGTAAACTCTAAAATACCTCAAATCACAATCCCACCACTCCTGGATCCGACTACCTATCCAAACAGACGTCTCTACAGAAGTTGGAGTCAGTGCTCCAAAAAAGATCCTTTCTATTACTTGTGCTTTCTTTTCCTCAGCTTCACCGTCTTGTTATGATCAATCCTGTCAGCTCCCAAACAAAATCTGACTTCAGCAAAAAACGCTGTAGTTACGTGACTACAACTGAAAATACATAATACCCCCTTTTAATTAGAAATGTTCACGAGCAGCCTGGCTCTGGAGAAAGAAAGCCGAGGAGTCACACAGAGTCCAATCTGACAGGAGTTTGTTGTATTTTAAGAAAATGGGATCTGGTGGTGGGAAGCTGCCAGCTGCCCCTCATCCTCTCCCTGCAAGACAGTTTCCCAGCCTTCCTGTCCAGCGGCGACAACCACTATCTCTGTCTCTTGAACTGGCTGTCATCCGTCCACATTAACAGGACCGGGCGCAGAGGCCCGGCCCGGCGTGACAGCAGGCTGGGCTCTGTGGAGCGGGTAAAGATAGGACGCAGTGTCAGAAGGGAGTGCGGGGGGTTCAGGGTGGAAGCTGCCAGGAGATCTGACATCAAGGTCGACGTCTGTGTTTCAAGTTAACTGAGCCGAGTGAGGCTCATGATAAGAAAGCGTGGAGTCCTTTGAAGCGACGTCTGCTCTTCCTGACTCTCCCAGCGTGGCTAATATTATTACCAGTGAACTCTATCTGGGATTTAAATCCTGTCTCATAACAGGAGCCTCCGGATATTTGACACCTGTTATACAAACAGGCACTTTAAGGCCTCCAACACCTTATCTCACCTTCACACAAGCCTCCTTTCACACTTCACTCTCCATCCTTACTCTGACTGATTCTCTCTACAGTTCTGCATTTCAGGGAAGCCGTTAAAGCGTGACACGCCTCCATATGTTTGATTTTCAGTTGCAATACTTGATAATCATCCTTCACGCCAGTTTTGTGACTTTCTTTCTTTCCCCTACATAGCAGTTGAGCTCTGACATCACTCACTCGCCACCTCCAGCGACGCGTTCCGGCTGACGGCCTCGCCCAGGTAGTTGCGCGCCACGCAGACGTAGACACCTTCGTCCGGTTTGCTTCGCCGCCCGTGGACGATTCGCAGGAAGAAGAGCGAGCCGCTGGGCAGCAGCATGCGGTGGGAGCGAGGGTCCTCTCGATCCGTCTCCACCCGCTCGCCATCTTTGTACCACTCCACGGTGGGTGTGGGCCGCCCCTCGGCCTTGCAGTTGAGGGTCGCCGGTTCTCCCTTGGACACAATCAAATCGGACGGATGCTCGATGATCCGCGGCGCAGCATCCTCCAACCTGGGGCGAGATCCTGAAGGAGCAGAAAGGAACACAGAGTTAAAGTTGGCCTTATTCTTACTATGGATAATCATGGATTATTATTTTAGAAAGTGTGAAAATAATTAGTGACTGATATAGTACAGACATCTAGAAAACCTAGTGGAAAAATTACTTGTAAATAAAGGCTTTTGCATTTTTATGAATAATATGGAACCCTGTAGATCATTATAAAAATTGATGCATAATGTGGCATCTATCAATGAGCATAAATGGCACGCTCATATGTCTTGCTTCAAAAACATCTAAATTTACACACATAACTAGTTCAGACAGATCCGTTTATGCTCCCACATCAAGGCAAAAAACGAAGGCAGATTAAAACTTTGTACAGCTTTGTGAGGCTGAAATCTTGCAAGCTGCAAATCACCAGTTATGAATCTTATTTTCTCAACAGATTGGAAGGTAGATGCAGGTGGAGCTGGTGTAATTTAGGTTAATTGTTCCACGTTCCCTTTACTTTTTTAACTCAGATGAAAAAAGCACAGCTATGTGGAAAGCAATAACAGCAACTTAAGCATCCTGAGGTGTAAGAAATGCCGGGTAAATGAAGGAATACCAACAGAAGACTGTGTCACTTTTATCTTTGTTTTTTTTGGATACTGGATGCTTGAGTGCAAATTGGATGTTTCCTCTTTTTTCTAACACACCATTCTATTTCTTTGTCACCATATCAATGTCTTGCACTGCTGTAAATTGTTACAAATCTTCATGTTTTTGGAGTATTTATTACAGAGCTTAGACTTCAAAAGAAGATTCTGCAAAAGAAGGTGATGGTGAAGAGCGGAAATGACCCTTTGCTGTTTGGTGACCTTTAGGTTGAAAATCCAACATTGTTCCTATTGTTATACTGATGGTAGCTACAGTGATAATCAGCTTTTGATTTGATTTTCGGCCTGTCAACAATTGTATTTATATAAAGCCCGAGCTGCTGAATCCTGTTCTGGCCAATAACAGTTTTGGTCTATTATGAACCACACCCAAGTGGCCTGCTGTGTAACATTAGTGGGGAAAAAAAAAAAGTACACCAATACAAATGACATTTTGCTTTGCTTATTTTGACCAGCACTTGGCTCCAATGCTTCACTGCTCCCTGAAGTAATGCACACAGTTGTTTGATGACTCCACAGATGATCTCTGTTTTCTTTAAGGTTGAGTTAGTGTTTCCTAGAAAGTTTCCGTAATGGAGACCATCTCTGCCCTTGGGTGGTGTTGTTGAAACGCTAACCTTAACTAAGGCGAGTGAAGCCTGTACAGCTTTAGATGCTGTTCTGGCTTCTTTTGTGACTTCCTAGATGAGGCATTTACTTCTCCCAGGGCCATGATTTGAATTGTCATCCTCCCTTTATAAATTAAATCATCGTTTGATAACTCTTATCAAACGATGTTTGCTCGGGTTATCATTTTCAGATATTTGATTTTTAAGTGTGACATATCTGTAGGAGGAAAAATACTTTTTCTCCCATAACTACAAACTGTGTACATTTATGCCTTAGTCAACATATGAAATTATAAATTGTAAGAGAATTACTCTTACTTTTGACTTTGGATAAATCTCTTGCCCGTTTGGCGATGCGTTCAAGGACCAGATGACACTATGCTGACACTATCTGATAAGAAAAGCAGTCAGAATTCCTCCAACCAGCAAATCTTTTCTAAGGTTTAGGAGGATTAAGAAGTCCTCTAACATGCTTCTTGGAGATGGGGATATAGAGAATAATGTGATGATGCTTTTTTTCAATCCAATTACCCTCACAAAGATGGGGAAATGGGATGTTGTAACAAAAGGAAATGGTCCAGAGGAACTGCACTTGCTTAGAGATCAAATAAAGAGAACAGCTGGGCTCCAGTCTGGAATTGTCTGAAATGCACTGTATTTCCACATTTACATCATGCACTACAAAGCATCTATTTTTTTCTTACCTTAAAATTTCACTGTATAATTTGTTGAGCTAGAAAACAGAAGAGTTGGAATTATTTTTACTTTTCTGCCACATACCTATGAAAACTATTTCAATAGATCAGATCACCAATAGGTTTTGATTGTGATCAGTATGTTGCTAACCAAACTGACTGAGAGGAAGAATGCTGATTGGTTTTCATACTCTACAAATGGGTTGTAGTATTAGCAAGTGTTTTAGTTAACTGAAAACATAAGAAACAGCTGAACTGTAATTTGCCAGAAATGAACAAGATTTCATTTATAAGCCAGATCTTCTCTGGCTTGTTAAAAGGATTATATAATGGGAAAAAATGTCATCTTTTTGAAAATACCAACAAAGAAATTGAGGGAATCACAGCTCTGTCCTGATCTAGAAAAATGTCATTCAGTAAGCTGTTCACGCCCACAAACACACGCATGAGCACGCCCACACACACACACACACACGCACACACACCATATCTAAGCTTACATGTATCCCATCATTCCAGCTTCACTTCCATACATATTTATTTTAAAAAATCCTGCTGCATTCACTGTGACAAGATCTCAGTCCATCAGATATCACTATATTAAAATGGCACAATATTTCTCACCAAAGTAAAGTCTGACTCAGCACTATTCAGTTGCTGTCAGAATGGCACTTTGTCTCATGAACTAAATTCAAGTCACAATTATCAGTCCCACATGTTTTACAGAAACTGTTTTTTAGTGGTTTAAGCTCAACATGCTGTTCAGTCTATGGTTGCCACTTTTATTTTTAAGTAGGAAAGGAAGTAGTTCATGAGTTGCTCTGTGGTGTTGACAGTCTGGCCACAAAAATAATTTTTTTCCAAGTACCTAACAGTGTGGCTCAACTCTACAAGGTTAAGGCTTTTACTCAATTGTAATGGAAAAGAACCATAGTAGGTGTGTACATCATTATATAAGTTATGAGTTCCCACAGTCTGAAAAGTAGCACAATGTGCCCTGAACACAACACAACATAACGTCATGCTAGCTATGTTTATATGCGCAAAATTCCCTGATGGGATTTAAATGTATTCAGATTAATCAGAATGTATTCTTTATATTAGCATAACATTAATTAGTCTGATCATGACATACACCAGGCTTTATTCAGAGTAAAAGTAGTGACGTGTGTTAATAAATATCCTTAAGCAAAACATGGAAGTTGTACTTTGTCTATGGTGAACATAAAATCAAACACACGTGTGTTCGTATTGAGCGCCAAAAACAAATTTGTGCCAGCAGCTGTAGCCCTGCTGCCCTTCCCTGCTTTCAACCTGACAGCAAAGTAGGTTCTGACAAAGGGGCTGGTACCACGTCACAGTTACTAGTGGGGAACTCTTATAACGGCCGAGTCGAGTCGCACTGAGCGGGCGCTAGTGGAAAAGAGCCAGAATAGGCTGCAATGGGGGTTATCTAGACATTTAATAAGCTTCCCCATTTTTTGTAGCATTTTAGGTACTTGATAAAAGTGGAACTTTGCTAGAAGTGGGAGAAAAAATAGATTGGATAGATATTAGCTGTTAGCCAACTGCCATTAGCCGCTAGCAAGGTTACAGAAGTCATCTGCTTTGAAGCTTCCCAATGACACTAAATGACTTTTTAAACTTAGTAATGAGATTTAAAAAAAATTAATAGTTTTTCTGATTAGTAAAAAATACAAAAACTTGATAACACTGAAACTGAACTGAATCATTTTTATTCTTATTTATTTATTTTATTTCGAACAGATGAAAGTAAAATCAAGAAAGAGGAAAAAATAAAAAAGTTAAAACAAATTATCATGCCAAGTGACATGCAATTTTATATTATCTGTTCGAGAAGGAGCGGGTAGAAGTTACATAATCTTATAATGTCCTGCTCCTTTCATACTCATGAACTTCTAATCAATTAAATGTCGAAACACCAGAAAGACACAAATTATTTCCACCTTACATAATATTTAAATCTCACATTCTGATCTTTAAATGTACAATTATTTAAACACTTTTTATATAGTCTTTCTTTAAAACACGGACTCTAAATAAGTGTTATAAATACAAAGGATAAAACTGTACAGCTAAGTAATAGAAAACTGAGTTATCCATCTCAACATGTAAATGTAACATGCGGCACTACTGATCATGATACACATCAAACACTTATAGATTAGATAACAATACATATAGATACTCACTATAAGTATTGCTTTCTGTGTATAAATCATGTTTTTTTTTTTCCCTGTGCTTCTCCGCCGACATTTTTGTGAGTTTTATCTGGGCTGTTCACCAAGATGTAGTGTATTGTTTATTTATCAGGGTAGAAATAAACCACAGTGGTTAAGAACTCAGCAGAAGAGCCCATTTAAGAGCGAACTCATAAATTTTACAGCGTGAGCAGCGGTAAAGCACAATGCGTGGAAATCGAAAGAAGCGTTTTTTAAAGAGGACCAGACGACTGTGGGAGGCAGAGCTAAGTATCAACAAAGATCCAAGAGGAAACCACTGAACTTATGGATGACACGCATGGCATAAGAGGAAACGGAGGCTTCATGAAAAGATCACTCAATCCCAAACTGAAATGCTCTGCCATCTGTACATGGGCTGTCACACACATGTCCGGATCAGTCCGGGAAGTGGAGGAAATTGTCATTGCTTCCATTACAACTCCAAAAGACGTTCTTTGACCCCGGACCTCTCCATAGGATCCCTTTGTGCTGCTGCAGGCTGCAGATTAAACTGACTGTAAAACGCTACTGATCTGCATGATAGAGACTGACTGCGCTGACACACATCTCAAGGATATTTGAATTTCTAAGATGAGCAGTATTCCCCAGCTCCCCAGCTCAAAGTGAGTGAAAACATGCACAACGGATAGGGACAGGGCTGGAAAAGAGGAACTCAGATCTGGTTAAGGAGACAGCTGGAGTCTGCCTGCTGATGTTGAGAAGAGTTTCTGGTATGAACACCGTGATCCCTCTAAGGACCTATTAGCTGCTGTGCACGGTGCTCTACAGCAGGATGGCAGCAACTTTTAGAAATACATGAGCTAATGAAGCCACAGGGATGCAGCAGGAACCCAGGCAGAAAGCCTGGTAGTTTGACGAGAGAGCTGTGAGAAGGAGAGATGAATTACTGCCAAAATAGCCAAAAAGGAGAAAACGTCTGATTTCAGAGAGATCTGGCTGCAGATCAGGAACCAGCTGTCCAATATCAGTCTTCGTCATGTAGCAACTTTCTGGTTAATCTCTGATTCATTTCCAGACAAATATGTGTCCAATGCAGAAGTGGGCACGCAGGGACTTGTGCTTCCCATCGACAAAGCTCTATTTTATGGGTGGGCATTTATTGCATCAATTATAATTTATTGTGATAAATTCTTTATTGTGATAAGAACTTTGATTTATTGTTATCAAAATAAATTCCAATTAATGATGTTCAAAATTCCCCCAAAACTGTCTGTCCTGTTGGGATGTTTAGTCCTACTATTTTCTCCACTGTCTCTTCAATGAAAGTACCAATAAACTTGAAAATCTGAAAATATGTGCAGTTAAGTGATGCAAGTCACACTTCTTTAGGTGACTGGTGTCCTAAATAAGCGTATTATAAATCGGTAGGTTTTTAAAGAGCAGTATTTGTGTGTTTGCGCCATGCAGTCAGAGCCATAAAGTTACCAGAATAAAATAATAATAATAAATTGGTCTTATTGCCACTTTTATCATTATCACAATAGCACCACAAAGTACAGCCCACCTCTACTCCGTTTTGTTTATGAAAGTAATTAGCATTTGCTCACTGAGAAGAGACAAATGTTACATGTGTGAAGCTTTATAAACTTACACTGATATAAGCCGACATCTGCTTCTTTAACAGTACAGTAAGTGACTTAGTGATGCCGCCAACCTTCAGCGAATATAAAAAATATTGAATATTTTGACAGATCTATTATCTATTGATATTGATCACATGTCTATCACGATGTATATTGTTATTGAATCTCTATTTCACTGTGATGTTTGCAATAAAGTGACAGAGCTGCAGTTTCACAATAATTTCAAACATTCTCCAGCTGAAATTTTCATCTGGGTTTTCGACTTTATTTTCAACCGACCAAATATAGAAAAGTTTAAACGCTTGAGCCCCACACTGTTGGCTTATTCACTTTAAAACCCTTAAAGGTGCAAAGAATAAAAGCCAGCACTCACAAAGCCATGTTTCCATCAAGGTAAAGAAGCGTCCAGTTTATTTCAGTTAATTCCACTTCAGCAGCTCTGCGGCCTCAACTTGCCCCTCCTACCCACTGAGGCTGAACTGGCAGACTGAACATCAAAAAGACTTCATCACAAAGAGCAGCACTCTGTATTTATACTATATTGAACCATCAGGAGGAATGCATAAACAGAATAAATTACTGTCAAACAACTTCAAAGTCTTCTGCAGCCGCTGAGATAAGGTGAAGGAGAGAAAGAAATCTAAAAAGGTGACAGGGAACCTTTATGTAGCTCAGAAACGAACGAGAAGAATTCAAAACAAAACAGCCGAGAGCAGGACAGACTCCCGCCGCAGTGTCCTTTCAGTCGCAGGAGTTGGCATGAATTTTTCTCTTTCAGCGGAGATACAAATGTTTCAGCAAGAGGACCGGTCCTGGCGTGTGCAGCTGAGATGCAGTCCTCAGCCAGCCAACTTATTTCACCATTTACAGCAGCGGCCTTTCATCTTCGAACGGATTTAATCCACAAGCTCATTAAGTCACAGCACTGACGAACAAATGATGCTTAAAGTATTTATGCGTTGCTATCCGTCACTGGATCCAGCTGACGCCAAGGAATATGAACCTTAAAATGTCCCAAAATAGCCAAACATCACACTGACAAAACGCGTGGCACATACTATGGCACAAAAATACTTTATTCAGAAAAAAATCCTCTGCTATCAAGTGACAGGTCAGATGAGTGGGGGGTCAGCTTGCGATTGGAGACACGCTCGTCGTGTCGCTGACAGACGATACAGATCTTGACAGGAATCCTCAAAACAAGACTTGAACAAAAAGAAAGCCACATAAATCCAGGCTGTTAGGGAAAGGAAGGAGGAAATCAAGTGGCACAGACACAAAGCGGAGAAAAGAGCTCTGTGGAAAGTTCACTTCAACATAATTTCACTTGACAAGCTATTTGTTTGGGGTGACAGGCTGTTAAATGCTTTTTCTGCACATCTGCAGCTCTGAAATGTTTCCAACACCGTATCTTTCCATTACAGCCGCTTACCAACTGAGACGCTGTTCTGACTCCAAATTACACCAGGAAGGATCGTTTGTCATCATCCATCCATCCATCCATCCATCCTTAAAGTAGTCTAATAAGAATAATCCAGGATAGGTGTCAGAATATCAGCGCTTAGCTCTAGAACAAATCTAAAATGGAGGCTTTTCAAGCTCTTATCCTTCCAGTCCAGATGGGGTAAAACACGCCTTCCATTTTGATGTCTACTCCCCATTTCTCTAAGCAAATAAAACCAGGACTAAGCTGAGCTCACGCACATGGTGTACCTAACATATCCAGTCCTTTACTCTACAGACACAGCCGTTAAGTATTCACTTTAAACTGAATTCCTGCAATAGGGTAAAAGTAAGAGCTGCTCTTGGTGAAGAGGAACGGAGGAGGAGGAAGGAGGAAAATCAAAGACATTGCAACAATCTTCCTATTCCATGCTCATTCTTTTCACCATGGCTTCCCTTTTACAGAGTGTGTTGTTTTACTGCTCTCTCGCCTCCTCCTACTCCTCCTATCGATTTTCACAGAATCCACAGGAATGCATTTGCAAAATCTGCATTTACAGTTGAATGTGCAACAGTCGTGTGAGGTGGGCTACAGAGCTTCCTTCTACACTCCCTCCCACTCTGCAACCAACCGGGCACAACAGTAACTTGCATGACAATACGTTGGATTCCCATCGAGGCACCCCCAGCGCTTCTTTAATTGAGTTGATACGAAGCATCTAAATGAGTTGAGTCTTGCGGTGGAAAAGAAAGCTAAGGGTATTTACCACGTCTCTCTAGGAGCCTATTATTTAATTCGTTCCTTAAAGAAGTGGGAATCCAAATGCGAGTTCAAAACACCTCCGCTTCCTGCACCTTCCAAAATGGCCGACCCGACTGCCAGGGCAACTGAAGCAAAGTTTAGCTGAATGCTGTGTCAAGCTGACCAGGCAAAAGCAGATTGCTTTGCTTATCTAATACAGTGCATTCTGATGTAAAACAAGGTCATCAGGGAGCTGATAAGTCTGCTGTTCTGTTTGTTTGTTTTTTGGGGTTTTTTTTTAGGAGGGGTGAGTATAGACTTTGTAGGTGATTATGTCAACTATTTTTATACTTGAACAATCAAAAACTTTTTGGTGATCAGGAAATTTTAAACTCCTCCAACAAATGTCGGATCATTAGAGGTCCTGGTAAGTGTCTGGTTATCCTCCATCCAGAACCAATCAGAAGCTTTACTATGTTGTGGTATTCTGATGGACTGATAGGATGATTAAACACACCAAGGCCAGAAGGTAAAGCAATGTCTAAACAAAGGCTAAAAGTGATCCGAGAGTTGAACATGTTGGCCTGAATGTTGGTAACCATCTATTAAAGCAAAAGTTAATGTTTGTGATGCATAAAAACTCAGAAATAATTCAAATATTTTATTGAAATTGTAGATTTTTCACCTACAGAGGTTACCATATTTTTATGTGTGCAATGTGGGCTGATGGTGAGGATTGATAATAGTGGACTTGAGTCTATGAGCAAAACACATAAAGTCAAGGTTATGGAGGCTGACAAGGTTCAGCCCACTAAATGTCTGGATTGGGCCAAACTGTTTTTATATACCATTATACAGGAGATATATGTTGAAACAAGATGTTGTGATTGGCTTGTGATCGAATCTGTTCTACATTAGAAAGAGCTCACAACTAACACCCTTAGCAGGAGCTAATACAATTAGTAGGAAACAATTTGAAAGATAATGGATGGATGTTTACACTGACATCGATGCATCTTTAACTCCTTGTAACACACCATGCTAGCATATTTCAGAAAATGTTTTGATCAAGTTAGAAACTGGAGCTCTTACAACTCCTTTCTGGTTGGCATTTCTAAGCAGCAACTGCACAAACACCAGCTTTTTTAGCTGTCTCTGTCCTTCTTATCCTCAATTTTACTTCCTCTTGTCATTTCGTCATCTATTTCAACGTGTTCCAGTTCAAACTGAGAAAGCTGAACATTTCTTATTGCGCAGAAAATACTGTTCTTGTTCAAGAGAGCTGGGACCTTAGCACCTCGCACACGTCGTCCACCCGGAAGGAACTGCAGCATAAACAACGTGGTGAGGTCGGTGCGACAATATTTTATTTTCATTTAGAAAACTAAACAGCCAACAGTTTTCTTGTACTGTTGTTTTTACGTCATAAGCACGTGCTTCTCAAATAGAGTATATTGACATAACTAATCATGGATCCCTTTAAAGCATGTATGCCATATTTTCTTTCCTCTATTTCTCAATCAATCAAGTTTATTTGCATACCACATTTCAGCAACAAGGTAGTTCAAAGTGCTTTGCATCATAAAAACACAAAATACAAAGTCATGAAAGGCACCATGCAGTCAATTAAGAACTAAAACAACTATTCCTCTTTCATAAAACACAGAAAATAGGTAGCTTTTCACCATCAGTGAGTTTTCTCACAGGACAGAGACAGTATTTGTATTTGAAGTCAACAAAATATTGTGTTCTGGCATTTATTTCCAGCAAAAGGCTGCACATCGATCAATGCCAGCTTCATTTTTGACTGAAAACATTTCAGCCATCTGACAATGTGGCATAATAAATGAGGGAGCCTAAATCATATCATTTCACGTAGAACTGCTTTGGAAGATGCCAATGAGCTTGAATCAAGTATGAAGAAATATTTAAAAACGCTAATTTGCCACTTAGATTTTAAATTACATGTATTGAATTACCAAAAATTGTTCAAGACAACTCCAGGAGTTGCAATTCAAACATGTACGCTATTGATAAAGTGGATGATCTGATGTGAAAAGGACGTCTTTTTTACATCAGCAAATACAATTAACGCAATATGAATGAGTAGGGCTGCTGTAATTATCTAATCAACAATCAATCATCAAGCTGAGACGCCACAAAGAACACAGGAAAGCATCTCAAGTGCCTGCTAACCCTCCAGTCACTGCTTGTACATCAACAACATAACACAATAACAGCGGTACCAGTAACAATCCCTTTTCACATAAGGAGCTGTCCCTGTCAGCTCTGGAGTCAGTCATAGACAGCTGCTGTCAAAACCCGTCAGCTACAGAATCACCCTGATGTGCCGCGCCTGAGAGCGCTCCATTATCAGCTGACTTGATCTCACACCGAGCTTCTAAGTGTCAGACTAACACAAATATTCCCCACCTACTGACACAGTCATGGAAACAGCAGCAGCTCGACCCACGAGTTTGCAGTTTTCTCACAGCTTCACAGTGGACTCCTCTGGGGCTGGCAGTGCAGGAAACCTGGGAGGCTTGAAGATTTGCCTGACTGGAAGGAGCTTTTGGTTAACATTACGAAAGTCTGGGCCTTTAAATGTTACATACTCATCTTTAGCGTATGTACATACTCCTAAACAGGAAGTAGTAGTTCATTAATCAACTGATTAATTTATCAATGCACCCCTACTAGGAATATTGCTAATGACTTATACACAAACAAAACTACACACCATGTGATAAACCCCAAAGTGTTATCCAGATTTAAACGACAGTGAAAGTCTTGGAATTGTGAAGAGCACTAAATGTAGCAAGATTTTAATTTACTTAATGTGAAATAGGTTTCTGTGGCAGAGACCCGCCCCGCCAACGCCACCGGCCCCCAATAAGATCACAGCTTATAGTAATTGAAAGTGTTCACAGTTAGGCCCTAGGATAAATACTAAGTACTGATGAATAATTTCTGAACACAACTGTAAAAGAATATAAAACAGAATGTTTCTTTTGTCACGTATCAAGTATCTTGCTACTTGATCCGATTTGCATAAAGACGCAGCATTCAGAAAACATATGAAACATAAATAGCTGCAGAAGCCGTGAAGTCTTTTTCTAACTATTTGAAAGATGGTAATGACTTTTAATTGTGTTTATACTGTACAATAACAGCTGTGTGAGAACCCATCTGGTAAAACGTATGGCACCTGCCACATCGAGGTATATTATTACCTCTCCACTGTCATGAATTACATAGTTCTATAGAGCTGTTTTCATGTCGTTTCCAACAGAGTTGAAATGATTTCCCACGTTGCCTCATTCATTGCCTCACACTGTTGAGTGAGTTTGACAAAAAGTTCTTCTAAAACTTTCTAAAGGCGTATTAAAAATCCTTTAGCTGTCATGATGTTATGTCATGGTGTCCTCATGGCCCCATTGACTTACTTGTAAGCATTTTAAGGGTGACATTTAAAGTTTTACAAAGAGCAGCATGCTTTAGGTCTCAGTTAGATAAAGGAGACATGCCCAGGGAGGAGCTGCTTTTGTTCAGTCATAGTTCAGACAATCCCATTTTAACCTTACCAGGACAGACAAGGTTTTGACAAACAAATCAATACCTGGGCAAACTCTGTGCTAGAGATGCAATGAGAACTGAGCTGTTAATTCGAAGAAAGAAAAAAATCCTGATCAGTAAACACCCCTAACGAAGCACAACCACATAACACTGACAACAATGGTGTTTGGTGTGGAAGTTGTTGCCGTGGTGAAGAAGACTCTAAACCTAGTCATTTTTAAAATGTCAGGAGGAAGAACAGAAGCTGTATGGCGTCTCTACAAAGGTATTTAGACATGTTGGCTTTTTATTCAGAAGGCTGCAATAAAGAAAACAAAAGCTGAAGTATTACAGTGAAATTGTTCTGTTTTATCCTTTGGAAGAGTCTCATTAAACATGCTGGATCAGGAAGTAGTCAATTTTAAATCTCTGTTAAGTTAAGTGAGTACAAACTCTAGAGGCTACACACAAAGACTGCTATTATTATTATTGCCAATTCCACCTACCGTGATTATAAAAATGTGAAATACCAACTCTGTACTAATTATATTGTTATTCAAAAAGGCTAGTAAAAATCCATTATAACTGCACAGGTGTGTACTACTGACTGCTCTCCCACACGATGCAACATCACCTCTGACATTTGAAAAAGGGATAAAATTGTAAAACATAAAACATTTAATGTGCTGTCAAGAAGCAGAACTAGTAGAAAGTAACGTAAAGTAATAAACTCTAGAATTGCGCCGTTCACGGTGGCAGCCTATTGGAGTAGCTCTGCTGCGTTAATTCAAATGTGTTTCATTTGCAGTCTTCTCTTCATATTTTTTTGGTCAACGCGTAGCTTTCTCCGACAACTATTCCCTCTGGTTTTGGATGCTGAGAAGTTGGAATGATTTTTCTCTTGCTCTTTTACTTCCAAACAGCTTCATGATGTGTAACTACGGCAACAAGGTGGGGATGTTTTCACTAGTAGGAGCTGCTGATTAGCATATCTATTGCGCACTACCTGAACTTTGGACCCAAAACCAAGAGGAGTTGACATGAGATTTTATGCAGAGCAGGACAGAAAGAGCAGAGAGAGAAGGAGGAAGTTCAAACCATCTCTTCCATCCATCATTATTGGCAAGGATCAAATCCCCTACTCCAACATCTCTGCCTAGTTTAGAAGAGCGTCAACATCAAATCAGATGGGTTGGGAGTGCTAGCCAACTTGCCTGGATATTAAGTTGTTAACAAGTCATGAATGCAGCAAATAAAATAAAGTATTTTTGAATTAATTGAATAGAAAGTGATCAAAGGTAAATTCAGTGTCCCTGTAGAAAGCTCAAGCCAGATAATGCACTACAGTGTGTGTTTAAACACAGAATCTCTTCAGCTCCACTATAACTGCTTATTATGCCAAAATGTTTATAATTACATATTATGTTTGGTTAATTAGCACAAAACTAATAGGGGGAAAAAAATTTAAACGAAGGCTTTATTTTGAAATGAGAATTATATAAATTAGTTAAACCGTATACTGTAAGTGTTGTTTAAATGTCAGAGGTTTTTTTATTGTAGGCGCAGGTGACGCAAATTAGGGGAGGTGTGAAAAAAAAAAAAAAAACCTCTACTGAAAGATTAAAAATGCAGTGAGAATATTCATTCATTTACACAACTGTGAAAATAAATCTGATTTTACGAGTAGATAATATTTGCCATGTACTAGATAATGTTTCTTTTTTTGTGATACGAGACTAAAGAGGGTATAAGTCTGTGTATTTATTTTTGAGTTTAATTTAATTAAATTAAACTGCTGGGGTGAAAATAAGTCCTGTTCTGACACAGGTGAGCAGTTATACAATGTGACTCCTCAGAATGTTCATTTCTCGCTACAATGAAGGACAGACAAGCATAGGACTAAGCTGCCTCCTGCTGCAGTGGGATGACAGTCACTGGTGGTTTGCTGTACTCCATGTCTATTTCACAAAATGAGCCGCAATAGAAAGATAATGGTGGGGGCCATCCATCTGTCTGTAGCCTGAGGAGGGAGGCTCAGGAGGGACTGTGTCAGCCTCCACTACCCCCCTCAGGCGTTTGCCCTTTAGACCTTTGAGGAGAAGAGAGAGCTGACTTGTGCTGTCAGCAGCGACTGTTAAAAGGAGGTCCAGCTCATTATGGTGACTTTTGATCAGTGCCCAGCCGTGCAGACTCTAGCACCCCATCGTGTCTTTAATGTGCGCCTCTGCGTTGCAGAGAGCATTAATATCAGAGGAGACGAGCATCTATAGGCTTACAGAAAGTGACAGATCGTAGCCGACATTGTTTCTTGTTTTATTCTTTCACAATCGAAAACTCCAAAAATGTGTCCTGGTTGCATCATAAAGATTGTCAGACCGTTGCGTAATGGATATTTGGAACGTTGGAACCTGGAAGTGCTATTTTTAGAGGTCTACCTAACCAGTGGACTGTTCAGTGACAGGCATCCCAGCGACATGTCTCAGCATATCTAACCCCAGTGTTTTTACCTTATTTCAGATTTCCAAATTTAGTACTGTGACTGGAAACATAAAGCTAAGCATCAAAAGTTGATGCTGTGATGACAGGAAATGGATGTTTATGTCTTAGCTTGGACTTGTCAGAAAGCACTAATTAAATTTTTTTTCCTTGAATACTCTGCAGTTACTCCTGTGGATATAGCGCAGCTATTGACAGACTAATTGATCTGTGAAGAACAGATGGGCTGGCAGGTGGGGGAGGCGGACGTTACGCTCAGCGTTTGTTCTCCAGAACCACTACAGCGGTTTCTCCTATGTCTCTATTTTCTCTCCTACAAACAGAAATCCTTAATGTGCCAATCGAAAAGCAGCAGTTCCTACATTGTCGTGTTGTAAACAGAATCAAACTGAAGAGTATCCATCCATCCATTTTTTGTTCACCCTTGTCCCTTAGTGTGGTCGGGAGGGTTGCTGGTTCCTCTCCAGCTACGTGCCGGGCGAGAGGCGGGGAACACCCTGGACAGGTCCAAACTGAAGAGTATGTGACTGAATTCAAATGTAGCCATTTGGAATCTATTGGTTCTGGTTGTCTTTTAAAAGGTCTCAAGGTGACCTGGGTTGTGAATGTAGGGTAGTATTTTAGCTAGCTTTAGCTTTTTAGCTAATTTAAACTTTTACATGGGGTTTTGCATAAGAAATGCTACCTTAGATCTAACTGCTAATGATAGCCTACATGCTGTTATGTTATGCTAGCAGTTCTTTTTAGCTTATGGCTGCTCCATTTAAATCAGATATATTCCCTTTTACATACACACTGTGTTCATCCCTTTCATTTGACTTTCAACTGATTTCTGCCAGATAGACAGCAGCCACTATATAATGAGCCTTAGGGATCATCAGGATCCTTGCTTCTTCTATTCAGTAGATGTTTATCCTGTAAAGTGACTACAGTTTTCCCTTGCTTATCAGAAAGACATGCTCCTCTTTCGAAGATATTCCAATCCCAAAATGAAGTGGAAAATAAGTATTGCTCTGTTAAAGTTACACTGGGCAAACTCCAAGCAGCACATCTGTTAAACAGCTAACTCCAGGCTAGATACCTGATTATTTTATCTGCTTTTTTTATGAAAAAGAAAAACTGAAAAAATGTGTAGTGTTGAGTCTATTTTAGTGAACCTAAATTGAACCTTGTAAATTAACCTAGATAATTTTTTCAAACATGTAGTATTCCGCAAAACAAGCACCTCAAAACTACTATTAAAGCCACAGTATGTAACTTTTATAAACAATATGTTTTTTACATATTTGTTAAAACTGTCACTGTGTAATGACAGTACAATATGAGTCAGACAATCAGTGAAAAGATGGAGCTGCTCCACCTCCTCCATGAGCTTCTGCTCGTGTTCTCACTAAAACCAGGAAGATAGAGCACATAACACCAGTTTAAAAGTCTCTCCACTCCTCCCTGTAGCTTAAAGAATAGACTTTAAAATACTGTTGTTAGTTTATAAATCACTGAATGGTTTAGCACCACAATACATTAAAGATCTGCTGCTGTTGTATCAACCTTCCAGAACTCTCAGGTCTTCTGGTTCTGGTTCTGCTCTGCATCCCCAGAACCAGAACCAAACGAGGAGAAGCGGCATTTAGCATCTATGCACCAAAAATCTGGAACAAACTTCCAGAAAACTGTAAAACAGCTGAAACACTGACTTCCTTTAAATCTCAACTAAAAACCCACTTGTTTAGAGTTGTATTCAAAACGTAATCAATTGCAAATTTATTGACGGAATCTGACTTAATGTTGTGTTTTGATTGTTGATTCTATGTTGCATTGTGTTTTTGTGTTTGATTTGATGTAAAGCACTTTGAAATGCCTTGCTGCTGAAATGTGCTATACAAATAAAGTTTGATTGATTGATTGATTGATTCTGTTGCCATCTGAAAAGTGCACCACTCCATAGTAAAAACAACCAATCACAGCCAGTAGGAGGGTCTTAGCGATGTCAATCAACATCATGTACTTGCTCACTCCAAGTGAGAAAGAAGCAACTTACCATTCCAGAAAAAACGTTTATCTGCTGTCATTGGTGGCCAGACTAACCAGCATTCACAACAGGCTCTGCTAGCTACAGTGTAGCAAAGAGAAAGCAGGAAAGTGGGAGGAAGGATGAGCAGAGCCACACAAGATTGTGATAGAGAGCACTAAGACCCGCCTCTTCGCTCTGATTGGTTGATCCTAGTTAGCACTGGGAGGACTGGGAGAAAGTATGGGTGCTCAATTTTTTTCACTGATTATCTGTCGTACCATACTGACATACATGACATAGTTACAATTTCAACAAATGTATAAAGAAATAGATTTTTTATAAAAGTTACCTGCTGCAGCGTTGAAGTGCTAAAATAAAAAATAAAATAAATGGTATGCTTAAAGTTACTGTAACCATTTAAATGAATAACAACTGAACAACTCTTACCAGCTACCAGGGAACAACATCATGCCAGCTAAGTTTTCACTTTCTGACTGAACTGACTCATGTCCAAATTCCTGACCACCAATAATGAAGAAAGAAGTCTGTAAGTGAACTCGGTAACTGTGCGGTTTCAGGCACATTCCGCCCCACAGCACTTCCGTCCCTAATGGAAAGGGGGTTGCAGAATCAAAACCGTAATTACAGCGCGGGTGCCATGGTTTGGTGCACCCTGTTTGATCTGGTTGCTGCTGTGTTTGCGGACGCACATGAGGCAGCAAGGGGGTCGTTGCAAACCCCAGCCAGGAAGTCCCTTCGCTGAAGTGCCTGGCAAACACATGGTCCCTTGATGGTCAGCGGGGACGGAGAGTGCTGTGTTGACTGATGGAGACAGAGATGACAGGCAGACAGCAGTGTCACCTTACTGACCAAACAGTCTAATGAGCAGAAGACTGAAATGTGACTCTGCCCCCACAGGAACAGCTCCATCAGATATCAACAGGAAGCAGAAGATGAGCAGGAAGGCTGACTCTTAAGGTTTATCCCAGGGAAATTCTGTTCATTCCAGAAGCCTGTTAAAGCACATGTGAATAAGACGCTTTAAAAAGTACAGATGTTAGCATCTTAAGAAAGCTTGTCGGTAAAAGGAGTATGCACTTGTTTTTAAAGGCAGTGTGAGCGTTGTGAAGGTGAACCTGAGGAGCTTTATTCCTGTCTATGTAGTCCCCGAGGAGCATGTGAAGTCACTGGAGGAGCTTTTTCCACAGGTGCTGAGTTCATCTGCACTGGTTTCACTGCCTGTGTTTACAGCCTTGTAAAAGGAAGCCTCAGCAGTGGAGCGCCACCAGATGAAAATGCATCGTCACTGGCTCTGTCACGTCTCTTCTATGCAGCATCATAGTCGACCACGATCTGATGAACACGTTCAGTCCTGTCCGAAGTTTATATACACGGTTTATAGGCATGAATTAGGGCTGTGTAATAAGAATTATAACGGTATTTATCGCAACAGACTCATGGTCAATGAGGGACAATGTTGGCAACAGTAGTAGGAGTACGTCACTAAATCAGTGGGTTGCCAATTCGACTCTGCCTCTGTTGCTGTGTCGATCATTTCAGGCAAGCACCGTACGACGCCTTTAGCCGCTCAACTTCCTCCAGGCAAGATAAGAAAGGTAGGTGGTACCAACTTCTTGGTTACCTAGTAACAACTTGTTGAGTAATATACACAGTAGCAGTTTTATGTTGCCTTTAACGTACTTGAGTGTACTTCACACCTTGGAGGTTTGCGCATACTCAGTGCAGACTCAAAGCGAACATCCGCGGGACACGTTCAAAGAATTGTGGGTAAGAGAGGAAAGTTCTAGTCACTAGCTCTGAAGTATTTTGGATATTTAAAACAAAAACACTAGCAAATAATTATCAATATCAACTGATATGAAATACTTCCATCATGACACTTCTGTTGTCTTGCCAATTGGCTTGATGAAGATTTGTATAGCAAATTCTCACCTCTTGTATGGCAGCACTCACGGGATTTACCTATAATCGCAATGTCTTTTAAAGCCCATCCATTCATCTATAGCCACTATCTATACCCACTGATCCATGCAGGGTGGCGGGGGAAGGGCGCACACAGGACAAACAATGATCCACAAACTCATACCTGAGGGAAATTTAGGGATCAGCCCAAACAGCTGCACATAAGCACAGGCCAATCAGAAGTGTCCCCTCACACGATCAGCATCAGATTAAAGGACCCTAGTAAAAACACTCAAGAACCTCCCAGAAACCACCGAGGCTCAGGGCAATTAGAAACTGGAAGCTGCTGGAATAGCAAAGAGAGTTTTACATTCCTGCCAACCAATAATGATGCTCCGGCTTCAAAAACTACCTCTAAGCCCAACGGACATTTGCAGCTGCCCACATGGACAAGCCACTTACCTTCTGCAGAGATCATTTAGCATAAATCAAAAGAAACATCAAATTGTTTGTTAGAAGTCATGTGTTTGGAAGAGTTCAACTACGCTAGAGGTGGTCTGAAGGATAATCTCCCAACTGTTAAACATGGTGTGGTAGACTCATGCTCTCTGGTTATGCAATGTAGATGGAATAATGAAGAAGTAGTATTGCTGCCACATGTTTCAGTCAAACCTCAAAGAGGTGCACAATCAGCAGGTCAGGATTTTTAAAGGTCGGTGATCAGTAGGCCTGTCACAATAACAAATTTTTGCAGGATTATAAAATTTTCCCAGAAGTTATTGTGATAAAGAATAATGTGGATTTTTTTTTCAGACCATTTTCAAGTAATATAATAGTAATGGCATAATAATGCAGGGATACATTCTCGACGGTTAATAAACTTTTAGATCTTAATGAACATTTAACACTGGAAGTGGAAGACATTTTAAATAAACAAATTAAATAAACAAAATGAATCATGTAGTTTGTGTAAAAAAATAAAATAAAAAAATGTCCTAGTTGAGACCAATGCACCAGACTGAAGACTTTTGTCATCCGGTTTTTGGTAGAGAAGAATGAAAAAAAGAGGAAAAACAATAAGTCATGGATATGGAAATTATTGAGTTTGTTTTAATTTATCATGCGATAAACTAATTAATTGCTTATTGCGAGTTTTGGCGATAAGTCAGAAAACTGTATTTTAGAATATACGTCCCAATGAGTCTTGTTTGTCAGATTAAAAGTACCTTCAGAAAATAACGACCTTTTGTGCAGGTAATAAGGAGTTGTCATTAACCCCACATTTCTGTTTTAATTTTATTTATTTTTTTATTGGTCTGATGTAATATTTTAACTTAAATGTCTTGTTTTTATTACCTGTAAGTGGAAAATTCTCAGAATTAACATAAATAAATGCTCTTAAATATCAATCTGTGAGAAATTAAACTGTATAATGTGTCTTACATGCAAAGTTCCTGAAATAAATGAATATTTCAGTAATATTCTAATTTAGGCAGAAACCAGTTTAAATTAGCCATTGAGAGGTCAAATATATAAAAAATAATTATTATGGAAGCTTTTTGCTGCCTGCAAGACTGTATATTTTATTCTTGTGTGAATCACTTTTTGTTTTAGAAAAATGTTTTATAAATACTGATCAGGGGCCAAGTTCAGTTGGTTGAATGTTGCCATGAAACATTATGAACTGGGGAAGAAACTTTCATTCATTGTTGATGGATTGGATGAAAACTGCCACGTAATCTTTCCCTAAATATTTTTACATTCAGATCTAATCCATGTTAAATATACTGAACATGTCAGATTAGCTAAACAAAACTAATCTAATTTTAGTTCTAATGTTTATATATATATGTATGTATGTATAACAAAATAAGGACAATGACAGGGACAATTGGTTTAGGCCATAAAACCCATCATGTAGGCCGGTGAGGGATGAAAGCATCACCATCATCATAAGGCTTTCACACTCTAGTAAACAGACAACAGAAGCTTGTACTCCTAAAAGCTCAAATTAAAATTAATGTATGCCTGTTTTTAATGATGGTCAATAAAAAAAAGACCCATTAACCAACATGAATCAATACTTTCTATTGAAGTCATGCCACAAGGGATTCACTCAGGCCCAGGCCAGGCAGTCAGGATCCAAATATCCAAACTTGCTCCACAGTCAAATCAAACCTTTAAACCATCAACGACAATCCTAATGTTGCCACACTGGCCAGCAGGGCTGGATGTAACGTTTTTGTCTCAATGCTCCATTGTAGCTATGATAGGCCAATCTCTTCACCTAATGGGCCTGATAATAGTGATAAATGTGTATTTCTGTGGGGAGCAGATGTTGGTGTGAAGCCGGCGTCCCCTGGGCAGGACGCGGGGTAAAGCTGCATTTGGGCCGCTCTAATGTCTGCCGGTTTAAGTGGTCTTTAAATGACATCACCAAGAAGGATTATATCTGCTGACATAAACCAAGTGACTGACCCACTGACTGACATTTGTCTGCTTTTTAACTTTTTACAAATAGAGATCTGAAAAGTGTGGCACATATTTATATTCAACTCCCTTTCATCCCATACCTCAAAAAAATAAAAAATAAAAATCAAGTGCAACTGTTACCCAAAGCTGCAGGACCACTGAACAGGGTGACACATTTGACAATCAAAGCACTTTGTGATGTCATAAAACTCCGACAAAATCTATTCAAGCCTGTATTTTTCAACGTGACAGTGCCATAAAATAAAAAGTTTAAAGTTCAACACAGAATAGAGGCTCAGCTCCAGCTTACCAGACGCCAAAGTTTCCAGAGCAAAAAAAATCAGCACAGGAACCAAAAGCAGGCTGCTCTCCATCATGTGCTGAGATTCTTCATAGGTAGACCAGGCTGCCGACAGTCCTCAGAGCATGCACACTGTGGGATGTACAGTGTGGCTGTTCAGCAGCAGCGACCCTATATCCAAAAGGAGTCCGAACGATCTCCAATCTATGGGGAGAAATCTGCGCAACCAGCAGCATCAAACTCCCCAGGCAGCATCCTAGACGCTGCAGGGCGAAAGCCAAAGTTCAAACATCCCACACGGGTAACTTTTCTCCCGGACTAAAGTCTCCGATTCGGTCCGCACTAAAAAAGCAACGCGCAGGTGGTGAGAGGAGAAGCGGCAACTAGCCTCCGCGACCCGTTATTTAGGAGAAATATTGAGAGGGAAATTCCTCCGCTGTGAGACAAACAGCTCGGAGGGGAGATAAAGTCATGGCGGAGAGAAGAAAGAGAGCCCCGGTTAGACACACAGCTCCATCCCGCTCCTCTGTGCTCAGCTCCGCTGCAAGGACTGACTGAACTACAGCCTCATCACAAAGCGTCGCGCGGTCCCGGAGCAGAGCGCACAGTCACTAAGCTGCCGCTGATACTCAGACAACTTCCGGTGGGACTTTCAAAAATAAAACTATACAGCAAGAAAACGGAATTAACATGACGGTCGGCCTACAGAAAGAATCACAGAGCTTTCATCAGTCACTACATACATTACAAACATAAAGTACATGTTTTGGTGACGCACAGAGCAGCAGCTACAACCGTGTTCATAATAATGTCCAAACTAACATGTTCTATTGTGCGTTTGGACAACATGGCCTATTGATTAATTAGTTTGCTTTTGTTTATTGATGAAAATAAATATTCGATATTTATGATACTGCAAATATATCATAAAGTTTATGTTTAAGTTGTGAGTCATATTTTTTATCGTGTGCGCGAACAGTTGGACAGTTTTACCTCCTGCTACTCTTTCCTTTGTTTACTGCCGCCTCATAATGTTTAGCTTTACAACCCAGAGCCTCGTTATAGGGCCAGCACACTCAAAATTAGACTTCAGTGGAATAAAAGTTACTTCTCAAGCCTTGCATGATGACGTGAGGGAATGGTAGTTCACCTGCAGTGCTATGAATCCCACTCTCTGGACCAGACCGGATCTCATTTTCTAGGGTCACCCCTTCTTTTACGGTACTCATCCTCCTGAGAAATGGGACCATCCTCAGAAAGCGGACACATGATTATTCTCACTGACTCCTACTTTATATGCCTGCATATATCCTGCAGCAAAATCATCTTTTTTTTGTTTTGTTTGCTTGCTATGGAAGAAAAGAATATATCAAATGCAGTGAAAACAATGTATACTTTGCCCTTTTAAAATGTGTTTAAAAGGGCAACTGTATTGCTAATGTGCTTACAAAATGGGTGAAATCCCAGACTTTAGTCACAGAAATCTTCAAACACTTGCAGTTAGACTGCAAGTGAAGTAAGTATGCCAAAATGTATGTTTTTCTTCCCACAAGAATCAAACATCGCAATATATCAAATTAGAATCATTTTTGTGTTTTTAACATATTCCAACTGAATTATTTTGACTTCCTGCTACTTTTTGTTTGCTTGTTTTTTGACATACAAAAGGACAAATGATACCAAAATCTACATGGGTAGATATCAGATCCTCCCCCATGTTCTAGCATTGCTGTGAAGGTAAAATAGATTTAAAAGAAATGAAACTGATAAATAGCTATATGCTGCGGTTCATTCTGATTAACCATGTCTATGGTCTATTCCGGTCATCCCCCACAGGAATACTTTGTACACCCAACCTCTTAGAAACAGTTCTGTGGTCTTAGAATTAGAAGCAAAAGTGTGAAATGAAAATCACTCCAAATACAGCATCAGCAAGCAATTATGAGATCTGAATGACCAAGGTCACAATGATACATTAGGTCAGTTCTGAAATCTAAGGGATCAGTCCTAAAGTGAGACCTAAACTGAACTGAAAGAAAGACAGGGAGCCATTTTAGTGACTTCATGTGGCATTCAGGACCAACTGCAGCCATTAGAGGGCAACCTGGCTAACTCCAACACACACAGCCTTACATCTATCCAACAGACATATGATCAAAGTGTGTGTTCACCCTTCAAAGGGATAAAAAGAATAAAAAATAAGCTACCTTGGACAACAGACTTTCAACAGAGGCACCTCTGCGTTTATCCGTTTCTGTAATTTCAAATTGTCACCCGGTAAGGTTTAAGGCTACACCACATCACATGAAAGGCGCCGCTGGTGGAACTGAGTTCAAAAATATCTACGTTGGTTTTGTGCTCATTAAAAGTTTAAAGTTATCCAATGTTTTTATTTTTGCACAGAAAAAAAGCAAAGGCAGAGAAACATGCCTGTCAGCTGTCTTCCTGACAGTAGCTCAGTTACATTTGATGGATAGTGTTTATGAATGTCAGTTTTAAAATGCCTTCCACCGTTTCTAGATGTTTATTTGTTGTTGTTTTTTTCATCCAGTTATCAAGATAAAGCTTTTAGTTGCAAGTTGGAATTGTACGTGTAATAAATATCATAGTCACCGCTTGTGAAAATGAGTAATGGGTCCGGCAACACCGATGCGTCAGCGCATGCGTCAAGCCCAAAGACAAAACCCCGTGTCGGTGCACGTATTGCTTTCAGCAAGTCATGTGACCAATACAGGAATGGTTTCGAAATGACACTGGTGCGCCAAACTGTGTTTATAAGGAAGCAAATCTGTGAATGGGATACATTTGCCAAGAGAATTCTTGATCTGTTACGGTACAGCGTCAACTATGGAGCGGCCTCCAGGCAAATGAAAGGTTTCGTAGTTTGGGACCATTTTGATCTTACATCAGAAAATAAGGTATTGGTTATCACTTCCTTGTTGTTTCATCCGATTCTTTTCAGTTTCTACTCTATCTGAATCCAAATCCAGCTGAAACTGACTCTAAGTTTACTTTCATATTATATTCTGCAGGTTAAGCGTTGCATATGTTTGACAGAACTGTCTTATTTAAATAAATCCACCTCCTCAGTGCTGAGGCATCAGAGGCCAGGCATCAGAATGAAGTCCCAGATACACCTAGGATAAACTCAGGTATACAGCCATTCTACAAATTACTCAGTTGCTTTTTATAAATTATTTCATATAAATGTATTGTTTACTTAATTTTTTTCTACAGCAGGAGACATTGTGTCAAAAAAGCGTAACAGACTAAATTTCAAAATGTTGGAAAAGCTTATTTTTTTGAAGGAAAATTTGTGAACCCCTCATTCCAAACACATTCACTTAAATTTTCACTTTATGGTACATGTTCACAGTATTTATTGACTGTATCTAAGAATATCAAATATAGTTTGAATTTAACTGAAGATATGACATAATACAAGATATAATAAACAATAAAATACAATGACTTAAATCTTATTGTGTAGTCTAGGACAGTGTTTCCCAATTCTAGTCCTCACGGCAAACTGCCCTGCATGTTCAAGGTTTCCCTGCTTTAATGTGCCTGATTCAAATGATTGCAGTTCAACAAACGTTTGTTAATCAGTCATCAATTGAAATCAGCTGGACAGAAGAGAGGAAATACCTAAAACAACAGTGTGCCTGGAGGACCAGGGTTGGGAAACACTGGACTAGGTTATCAAATCAGTCTGTCTACTACGTTGCCTGTAGAAATTTTAATGTCCAGCAGGTGTCAGTATTCAGTGACACAGTATTGGCAAAGTTTTGCTATGGGTCGAAACTCTTCATGACACCTCATTTACCCATCACAAGTGAAAATAATAACAATAAGAGTAAACACTCACACATCATGTTTCAGTTATTTCTGGCGTCAATAAGCAAGTAGTTCCGGTGTAAAGATGTTTAGGTATATATCTACTTGACATGGCGCCACCACACGGTCAAATCACGTCGTCTCAGCAGCCATGCCCTCCGGGTTGTGCGCAAGAAATTATCCAATGATATCCAGCTGCGCGTGCGAACAGTAACAGTACAAAACACGCCCTTTTGAAAGCAACACATGCTCCCTCATGCCATGTGGCCGGGGAAAGAATTTTTCAACGCAAACAACGTGGCATTAAAAGTTTAAAAATAGAGCTAAACATAAAATATACATAAAATAGATTAGACAGGCTAAAAATTAAACAAAGATACAATAAAATTAAAACTAATCTAATAACTACTCAGACAAGTCCCCAAGAAAACCCATGACGGACAACCAAGAGCTCGTCCTGCGGAGGTCCATGAAGACAGACGTGCCACTGATTTGGTCCCGTAAAGATAATACTACCACCACCACACCATTCATGGATGCTGGCCGGGTTCGGCGCAGAATGTACATGTGTCAAAGGAAAGCAAGCTTTACTCGCTTCCATGTTAATCTTTTTTCATGTCAGCTGCGGCTGATTGATTCTTCAAAGGCTCTTGCTCCACTCCGTACGTTTTCCTTCATTAATATTGATAACAGTGCAGTTAAGACTCTACCTCAATATATCTAGAACTAGCCTTTTCTTTTTGAAGTCACAATATCAAATATGTGGCCGATGACAGCAGGCTCTCAAAGCTGGTATCCGACTGGAAACACAGAAGGGATGCAGACAAAAGTGTGAATCCAAATGCAAATTTGCCTCACATGTAAAATACATTCAATCTTTCCAACTGGGCTGCATTTACAAATCAGGCATTAACATAAACAGGCACGAGCCTGTACAAACAAACCCAAACTTCACTTCAGAATGTCACTATTTATCTGCACACCGGCTCCCCTAGAAGTTGATGGAAAGCGAAAAGTAATATCACATGCGCTTGAAGATAGGGCAAGCTGCAGCCAATGAAACTTGACACCGCAAGAGCCTCAGCTCTGCAATGGAGCAATAAGCAATGATTGGGTGGAGGGCTGTTGAGCTGAATAAATATTAGGGGTCAGGCAGACGTAGTAAACACACGGCTCTTGACATTTACAGAAATGCTTTGGATGGTGGTATGCATCTGGCGCTGCATACTAAGATGCGCTTCAGCACATTCTGCCTCAGACTGCTTCAGTGCATTGTGTGCAACAGAAACAGCTCCCCTTCACCGAGGTCAGGGGGACTGAGAATAGATTCTCTCCTCATGGGTTAACAACATTTTAAACGCCCCTGATATTTCTTTCATGTTTTATGCATGTACATGTTTAATTTAATTGCAGAAACTGATTAATTGAGCATCGCTCTGTGATTGAATAAAACATGATGAGGCCCTCCGCTAAACGCGTTTCCGCTCGTCTGTGACTGATGCTCCCACTTTGCTGCCTTCGTCAAACATTTGCCGTGGCTGTCAGCGGAATCAAGTACTCCATGAATTTAGACTAATTATCCACATTAGGTGCTGAATTACAATGACAGCCCATCAGCATGAATTGGTGCTATGCAGCATACTCACAGCTGAGCCATACATCATACAATCACTCCCACTCTGCATAAACAAAGAGGGCGTTTTAGAATATTGCCATTCAGTTAAAGGGGCAGCATCGTGTTTTCCAGGCACATCGTATCATTTTACAGCCAGTGACTATTTTAATTTCACTTGTTAAAAGATGTTATACGACTTAAAAGCAATTTTACTTTGTAATGTAATTCCTTGAAATTGGGCCTCTGTCTCTTTAAAAACTCCTGCTCTTTCTGAAACTCTGCCTTCAAGAAGTCATCACAAGCTTTTAGCAAAGTTTTTACCAGCATTGCACTAAGAAGTTTCTCTCAGCAGACTCTCGGCTCCACCAGGTATTTGCTAATTGCTGCTGGCTAGTCTGAAGGAGTTGATTAGGGGAGTTGCAGGGACGGGCTGCTCTGTGAGGCGGAAGCTCGTAAGATTGGAACCTGCAGGGCTGAGGAGGAGCTGTGCCTCAAAGGCGGCGCTAGGTCCAACCAGGCGTTTTGCACAGCTGAATGGTTGCCATGGGCGATTCAGGGATTTCTCAAACATGCATGAAAGAATCAACCTGGTGTGTTTTAAGTAACGGAGTAACATTATAACAAAATATACAGCTCCAAAAGGTCAAATTTACATAGATACTGCCTCTTTAAATCTATAGTAAAGATTTTTACAGAAAGCACCAAAAGGTATTCATCCATCCAGAAAACTTCAGGATCAGAACCATAAAAAGCTCCACAGTTCATATCATTTAATCAATTAAATTTGTATTATTTAAGGTTTTTGTTTTATACTTGATTTTGACCCAGGTTTTAGTTCTGTGGAGTTTTTTTTTTCTCCCAAAAATAAAATAAAGATTAAAAAGCTGCTTCAAATTTCAACCCCTGTGTCTGATTGCTAATTCTCCCTCCTATGGCTGAGCAGCTACTATAGGCAGTGTGGTTATTCAGGACTGTAGGCCTGATTGAATGAGTAATTAATAAGCAGAAATATCAAGCACCCACTTTTATTTCCTGGGAAAATCCAGCATTGGTGGTGAATGAAGTCTAATGAGGAAATCAAAATGCCACTCGGGTATATTACACACATCGTTTTGAGCTCCAAGGTAATCAAGCAGCAAGTGAGAGTCCTCTTCACATACACCTGCAGGTTGTTGGAGGGTTCGAGTTCTGTTGCACATTTTTCCATGGGCACAAGTCATCAGATGGATGGGTGGATGACTGAGTCAAGCACTTCCCAGCAGAACTCCCTTTATATTTTCATTTTTATAGTTACATATGGTTGCTTTGACTTTTTACCATCTTCTGGAGGTGAAAAGAAAAATAACATCCTCATAGAAAATCCTGCAACCCATGTAAAGCTCCACGGATCATTCAACGTGCCGGACAAAGGCAGGGAGCAGCACAGAGTACTGGTGAAATGTAGCGAGGATTTCTCGTAACATTCAAAGAATCTGTTAAAAATTAGACTTGCTGCAGGTTACGAAGGGATCGACTGCCCATGATTCAGTCAGTGACCTGCTGTCTCTGCGAGGCTAAAAATCTCTAAGGCTGTGTCTAATGAGGATTCCAGCTTTGTGATTGACTTTATTGATCCTGTTGTTGGGGTGATAATACCCCCTCAGAAAACCCCAACACAGCAGACGATATTCTCCAATATAGACTAAGAAAAACAATTCGGCATGGATCTTGTGAAATTGAAGTACACCGAACTAAAAAAACAAACTTAGGCTTGTTTTTTTATTTTTCTTTGCGTGGTTGTTCACATTACTCTTTAGAATATTACCTACGTCTGACTCCAGTGTGAGCTGTTTGCGGTTCCAAAGCTGACCCAAGTGTACAAAAGAACAATAACAATGACATCACACACACACACACACGCACACACACACACACACACACAGGATGCTTTGTTCCAGGAAACATGACATAAATAGGTGTATTTAGTTTCTGTGTCAGCAAACGCTGAGGAGGAAATGCAGAAATAACAAAAGAAAAATCCTGCATTCTGGTATTTTGTGAAGTTTTGGAGCCAGGAATGATGGAACATGGATGTGAACAACAATCAGTACTTTTAGGGTGACAGGAACTCTGCTCTCGACGCCTAAAACAGGAGTAATCTCCGCGAAGAAGCCGTATGAGTGGTGGGTTGTGTCGGATTGCAAAGGGGGCAGATTACTGTTGCTGCTGTCATCCATCTTCCTAAATACTAATACTTGCTGCCAATACACAGCTATGACAAATGGCTTTGAAAAGTGATGTCAAAGTCACAACATTGGTTTTTCCCTCTGGATTCAGTAGGATTGGATACGAGTTGGATTCAGGATCATATATGATAAAATTTGACTCAAAAAATCTGATCTGAGTTCTCACACTTACTCTGAAGTACAAAGCAGATGGCATCTTGAATTCCCTAGCCAATTTATTGGGTACACCTTATTAGTCAGTCCCTCCATTTTTTTGCGATTTTGGAAATTCACACAAAATCAACACGTCCTCACATTTCTTTGTGCTAATAAAATAGTGAGATTATTGCAGATTGCCCTCAAACGTTGTCAAAACCATTGGGTTTACTTGACTGCCAACTCCCGCCTGTAGGTGGCACTGTTTTCTACTCCTACTACACTGCCTGACCCGAAGTCAAGTTGTAGTCGATTTGTCGAGTGACAAAAGTCAAATTTTTCATCATAAGTGGAAACGTTGTAAAGAACATTTGCTAATATTTCTGAATTAGCTCAACAAAAATAATAATCTTGATTGGCAAAAAAAATAAATCACAACAACAGTCATAAATGTACGTCTTAATTGATCGTGGGACAGATTCAACAAGGTGACAGAATATTCTCCAGAGATTTTGGCTGATAGTGCTGTAGATTTGTCAGCTACACATCCATAATATGAATCTTTCTTTCCACCACATCTAAAAGGATGGATTTGAGGGCCACCAAACCCTTTCCTAAGGGATTTGGTGGTAATTTTTTTTAAATTTTCTTTAGTATTATTGAATTGAGATCCAGTGACAGTGGAAACCATTCAAGTACAGTGAACTCATTGTCAGATTCAAGAAACCATTTTCTGGTCATTTGAGTTTTGTGACATGGTGCATTATCCTGCTGCATGTAGCCGTCAGAAGATGGCCACTCTGTTGTGACAGAGGAACTGACTCGGCAAGCAGCAATAAGTAGGTAGGCTGTGGTTGTTAAACAAAGCTCACTTGGTACTAAATGGCACATGGCGTGACAACACTGTCCCACCACCATCTTCATACTTTTATGCTGTTTAAGCCAAATTGTTTCTCCGTAACCTGAATGTTGTGTCTGGATTTAAGAGCGGTGAAAGAATTTTTATTTTACTTTTTTATTTTTCAGATTGGTAAGGCTGTGTGACTTAAATAAGGCCCGATTATGTTTGTTTAATTTTTATCTTAATTTGACGAGTTTGTCTACAGATTTGGAATTTCTTGGAGATAAGTTTTAGAAAAATACACAAGAAAAATTCTGCTGGTTTGATTTATGTTTTTGTTTTGATGTACAAAAACATGATGGTGTAGTAAGCTATTTAATTTTCTTTTTTCAGCATTGTGTTTTTTAAATTTTTTTTTTTAATTGTGTATGGAAAGATTGAAAATGACCTAAATACATCTCCATAGCATTATAAATATTATAATAAGCAGCAAATCTTAGCTGACAGGCGGGATACTTGTCGTGGAATCTGCTGCTTCCTCAAGGTTTAGTGTCCTGCGTCTTTCTAGATGATGTATCCTCGTACATTGGCTGTAACAAGTAGTTGTTTGAGCTCCTGGTGCCTTTCTGTTATCCTCTGTCAGTCTGCCCATTGCCTCTGACGGGTGTCATCAACAGGATGGCTTTTTTTTTTTTTTTTTTGTTTCCCAGAGAACCGATTCTCACTGGATATTTTCTTTCCATCAAACCACTCTGTAAACCAGAGAAACGACTGAGTGTGAAAATCCCAGTAGATCACCTGCTTCTGAAACACAGCTTCCACATTTAACTTTCCTTTTGCAGTTTAAGTTTTAGTACTTTAGCACTCTCCCGAATAATTCCTTGATTAGTCAAATGTGTGTACTTTTTTCAACCGATTACTCCCATTCCCCACCGCCTTCAGTGGAGCCATTCCTGCTCACATGATGCAAATCCCAGCCGGCTGTTTTCCAGACCACTCAGTGATTGTGCTAACTGGTAAAAATTTGTATCAGTTTGCAGCGTTGTGTAAGATGCTCTGTCAGGAAGATTGCTTCAAATTTGATCATTTTTATGGTCCATGATTTCATTTTAAACATTGTTGTGAAGCATTGTGTTCTACTATATTAGATAACAGTTTGCAACAATGACTGTTGGATATAGTTTAAACATTGCTGTTACAACTTTGCTACACATTATGCTGCAGTTTATTCCATGCAAAGGTTTGTAAAGCTACCACCACATAATCCAAAAGGGACTTCTGAGTTTCTCTTTTCTCGAAAGGCAAATTTCTGGCAAATTACTTCTGTTAGTTGGTTTGTTTGTTCAGATCCTGCAGCCACAGCAGTCATGTGGGAGGGGTTGGCCCAACACTTCCTGTTTAATTTTGTCCATGATGTCACTGATTGCACCGCTGGGGTCCAACCAAATGGAGAGTTTTCTTTTTTGTATGGAATTGTTTATTCTCTTTAAAGCAACCCTCTGAGTTGCAAATTGGATTCATAATTGAATCTCAACAAAGTTTTGCAGAGACTTTGTTGTTTGGTTTGCCCGATTTTCTAATGGTGGAGACTAGTGAGGTGCAGTTGTGTTTCAAATCTGTATAAAACCAGTACGATTTTATAAATTGAGAACTTAAAAGGGCAGGGAAAACTATATACACTCCACCAAGAAGAAACTTGAACCGACTGCTGATGATGTCTGTTAATCATCTTCCTTGGCATTTTCACTAAACTACCCCACAGGAGGCAAGAGGTTTGGCCTTGAAGATTTAATTTTGAAAAGAATGATTGAAGGACAGTTTCTATTGTCTTCACCGTTTCTAAATTCACTGAATTGCTGCTTAGTTAGTCGTTGATTTATCATCTATGTTAACGGTAAATCGAAACTGGTGTCTTTCAGACTATAACAGTGTTCTCATAAATATGCATTGCTTGTTCATGTATTATTATTGCTCTAAAACAAAGCAGCAGACATTTCTTTTGACCGGCGGAAGCCCGGAGACTCTGTTACCTTTTCCAGAACATTCTTTCCTGGCTATGAATCCGTTTTATGGACAGCAGTGATGGAAGGTCTGATGTTGTTGAGAAATTTCAAGAGGTAAATTTATTTTTTTGTGCTTACATTTAGAGCTGGTAAAGGACAGAAAGCATCCCACGCAGATTTGTGGACTGATGTCTGTTAAAGTCAAACATTAGCATTTTTTAAATGCCATTGCTTAACACATTGTCAAACACTAAACATCGTTGAAAGAGCTTTTTTTTTTTTTTTTTTTCATATTTGCTCTAACCTTGGGTTGGGATTCGGGCTTCAATCACTGATTTTTCACCTGTGAACGTTCCCGCAGCAGCCAAACACTCCCCGCATGGCCAACCGCGGTGGAATATTTAATAGGAATGTGAGGCTGGAATGCAGCTGTGCTGCTGCCAGCGCTTAAGGCAGAAAGCAACAGTGTGTTAAGACAGAAACAGCAGCACACCATACAGTCACTCACATGTAGGCGAAAGCAGGTGTTGATTGATCTGATGGTGCATTGCGCCGTGGATGATAATTCCTTATTGTTGATTGTTGGGAATCAGCGAGGCGGAGAAGCAGGTTTCCATATATTACTATTAAATTCATATCACCTGTATCTACAGCCATTCATATGAAACCGTCCCATCTCTCTCCTCCATTACTCTCAATGGGAACCCCATATGTCTCCACCTTTGGTGACCCATCACCGCTAATAGGAGCACCGACCCTCTAAGAAGCTCCAGCAAATACATTCTATTATAGATTAATTGATTAAGAGGGTGGAGCTGCGAGATGACAATATATCTCTTTATTGATCTGCCTTTCAATGAGATTGGCTGTTACCCAACCTCCCTGTGGGAGAGGGAGAACAAAAAAAAGAGATGGAAAGTAAGAAGAGGAGGAGACGGTAAAGCGTCGCCTCCATTACAGGAGCAACTAATTTCCTGTTTCCTTTGTTGCCTGGATTCAGTTCCTCAGTGCGAGTGAAAATTATGAGCAGTGGACTAATGCACATATGCCGACTGAAGTGATTTTTCACATTTATTATCTCACTCCTCACCGTTTTCCTCTGTAGGCTTTCTCTCGTCTCATTATACTCAGATCCACCTATCCAGCCTCTCTTTTATGTCTCAAGACCTCTTTGTCTTTCCCATTTCCACATAATGAGAGGCCCCCCTATTAATTTTGGGGCTGTGAAGCGAAACGTGCCCTCTGTCGACCGGTTTCCCCCAACACCCTTCTGCATCCCCCTCGCATCCAAAACGAAGTGATATGGGTGGATGAAGATAGAGTGGGCAGGGGTGTCCCCGTCTGTTTGCCACCACACATCATAATGAGCAGGGCAGATTGGAGTGTCAAAGGCGACATCAGGTCTATCTGGTGGGGCTCAGCCATTCAACTGGTTTCATAAAATGATTGGATTTGGTTATGAATGGAAGGGGGCAGATTTGGAATCTGTAGAGTGTGTAATAAGAAAAAAACAAACCATTCATGACTTCTGTTTATGAAGTTAATTTATGATCACAGGAGTTTTCAACAATACTCACCCATTCCTTACTGAGTGATTATTATTATTTTTTTTCCATTATTATTATTTCACCAATGCGTTTCTTTTGACTGAATTTCATTTTCATGTTTTAGAGAAGACCCAACCAGAGTCCTGGCTTGAATTTGAGAGAGAACTAATAGACGGATCTGAAGATTAGGGTGATTACACGGAGGACTTGAAATTCATCACCAACAATAATTCATCAAAATACCGACAGGGATCAACAGAAAGCTGAGCAGCACTTAGAACAAGGGTCTGATTGGTCATTGAGAAATGTATAAATAATACTGAAATGCAATTTTAAAATGAAAATATGAATAGTGCTGACTTTTTTCTCTTTAAAACAATTTTACATTATTATCGGTTGTTGAAAGGAACCAATCTCACTTCCTACAATAAACAAACTTCCTGGTTAAATGAAAACACTTTATTAAATTTAAGAAAAGCCTCAAAATGGCGATTTTTCTTTTTTTAATCACCACTGGTGATGCATTTGGACTGGAAGCACTGTGGATGTGGACGGACTGTGCATGTGTGTGTATAGGTTTCTGTGTGTGTGCGTGTATTTATATTAATGTGTCCATGTTTATTGTACGTATTTTGTAGGTGTGTATGTATTGTTTCCATTTGGCTTAGAAGCTTTTCTTAATTCAGAAGTGAAACAGGAAATGGGGAGATTATTTATGCCACTGTCTGCAGGATGAAAAAGAGGTGAAATTAAATAAGTTCAACTTCTTCAAACCTTTTCAGACGGTCAACAAATAAGTGGTGTATTTGCATGTCATGTAATGTATGTGTGGTAGGTAAGACAGCGCTGCATTTACATGTACTTTAGTTTTTTCTCTTGGTTGAATGTTAAAATAAATTCATCATTTCAATTCGACAGACTACGTACATAACCCTAATCCTTACTTAAAGATATATTCAAAAGGTCTGGTTGGCCACCATATCCTGTGCATATTTAAAGTTGCTGAGAATCAGGCTTGGGCAGCCCATCAACTTGGAGAACTCTTTATCTCTATTTAGACACGAGTCACCATTTGGTTTTCAAAAACCTCTACATGTCGTTTAGATGTCTTTGCTCAGAGGGAGGAATCTCTTTTGCTCTTGACACACTGAGGTGAAACATTTTCTTTAAACCTCCAACGGCGAAGTTCCCAGTTCAGTGAATGAGGTTGCGTATAACACTGGCCCCATTCGGCTGTATATTTGACACTCTTTGTCTCATTCCATTAAGTTCCTTTTCATAAAGTCCAACTACAGATCATGTTCCTTTAATGTATGTGAAAATAATTGCATATTGCAATGACATCAATTTACATATATTGCCGATTTGAGCTTGCTTGTTTGGTGTGAAAATCCTGATGGATTTCCGATTTGCGAAGGAAGCAGGTTCAGCCAGTGAGTCATTACCCAGACTAGACACCACAGTTGCATTTACCTTGAAAGCACTTACTCTGAAGTAGAATACCAAAACCATCGTGGTGCCAGTTTTAGGACTTATGATCAGTCACAGCTCCATAAGATGTCCTTCCTGTAAGTGCTTGCATGTTTAATTGCTATAGAAGAGGTACAGAAATTACAATAATATGTAAATAATTGCTGGAAAGGATAGCTAGAAATTAGTGAGCTTACTTTTTTAGTTTTTTTCAACCATTAGTGGAAACATCACAGGAGCAGAGAAGAGAGATTATGAACAACCGAGCAAGTAAGTATTTCAAGTTTTTTGCTTTTTGGTATCAAATCACTGCAATTAACAGGCAGTAAATGAACGTCACCTCACAGTGTGACACTGAGTGAGTGGGTGAATGTTTAATATTTTATTTACTTTGTACGAGAAGTCAATCCACGGACCAGTGATCTGTCCGGAGTGTACGCTGCCTCTGGCCCGAAGACTGATGGAGACAAGAATCATCCCCGCCATGAATAGAGAAGTCAGTATAATAAAAACAAACAGGAGTTATGCCTCATTTTAACCCGATCAAACATTTTGTTTGACATATTGTACAAAAGTCAAAAGTTAACCCGCCGAACCATAAAACCGAGGAGCGTACGAAACCACTATGCAGATGTACCAGTCCATCCCTAACACACAACTGACAGCAATATGTGAGAAAACTGGATTTGAACTCCAAGCTCCATTATGAATCATAAACAAGTGAAAACTGTAGAAAATGTGGGGCGGGGGCGATTAAAGCAAGCTGATGAATGCAGAATGGAAACTATAAGCAAAAAAAAGGAAAGAAAAAAGAAGGGAAAAAAACTCACGGAAGTCTATTTTTAAGCAAGAGAAGAAAAAGCCTGCATTTTTATGAGATGTTTTAATTCTTTCACATAAGCCAAGAGCTACCAGTATGGACCTATAATGAAGGAGAAAGAAAAAAAAAAAGAAATGCTTGAGAAAATTGCAGTAATGTGTCTGTGCTCTTGATATCGGTGAAATGAGGAATGTCTAGTCACACTGTGGTGTGCATTCAGCGTCAGAATGAAAGCAGACGTGTGAGGAGCCCAGGTGCAAGTTTAATCTAGGAAGAAGCTACTTCAAAGTCTCTATACAATTTCCATAATTTGAAGCTTCTGCATTTCTATTTTTTGTGACTATAATTGCATGAAAATCCAAGATCACCAGAAGGTACGATACGTCACAAAAAATTGACTTCATCTAGTTTTTCCTCAAGATTGTACTTTTAACTTTTCTTTGTATTTTCCTTTTGGAAAGATTTAGGGGAAGAAATAAAAAAGCTTTACCCTGAGACTGAACTGACTGAAAGAAAGATACTGTTAGCCATGTTTTTTTTTTATTTTTACAGGAACTGACAACTGATACGAAAGGGGAAGCCATTTGAGAAATGTAATTCAAGAAGGTTCTGTCAGAAGAGGTTTTATTCTTGGCTATTTGCGACTGTAAGAATCGATGGCAGAGCCACAGCTTTCTTTTTCGTTTCACAAAAGCAGCAGATTGCACGCAAGCTGACAAAGTTCTAACGGTGGTTTCCATTCGCTTACAGCCCACTCTCACCAGAGACTGTGAGATTGCTTTTACAAATGTTCTAAATGTTTACACACAGCAGAAAGTGCAGAAATTGTGAAATCCCTGTTGTAGAAGAAGTTACAGTAATGCAATTCAACATATTCAGAATAGCAAAGTTGGAGTTGAAAAAACAAAACAAACAAAAAACAAAACACTTCTTTGCAGTTGCATCAGACCAGATTTCTTTTGTTTTAGGTCAGTAAAAGCAAAATCTGCGAATTGTCACAACAGTGAGAGAACGAATATGTCAAGAGATTTATTTACTGATGTCTTGGAAATCAAAGGTTTGCACACATTTCCTCCGTATTTAGCAGTGTTGCCTTGGAACTGTATGACTTGGGTCAAACATTCTGGGTTTCCTTCCTTCCACAAACCTTTCACCATAGTTTTAATTCGGCCCATTCCTGCTGATAAAACATGGTGGAACAGAGTCGGGTTTGGAGGCCGCCCCACTTTCACACACCTTTCCAGATCTGCCCACAACCTTTCTACAAGATTCAGGTCAGAGCGTCTCCAAAACCCTGACTTTGTTGTCCTTTGTAGCCACTTTAGCTGGATGCTTATGATTATCGTACATCAGTACAGGACACGTTTCACTTTGGATAATGACTCTGCCTCAGCAGCTTCAGCATCTTCTCCATAGGGTTTTTGTTCTGGGGTCGTCCTGCACATTTCACACCAAAACACATCCATCTCTAGGACACACAGAACCCATTCCTGTCTAAGTGGTGTGATGGCTGGACATTTCCATCATGTCTACACGTCCATATAATTGGTTGAAAGATGAATGTGGGACCTTGACGAGCTGGTAAATTGTTCCCAAGGATGAACCAGACTTGTGCAGCTGTGTACGTCTCTTCCTGATATCTGGGCTGATTTCTTTTAGCTTTCCCTTTGTGTCAAACAAGAAAGCAGTGTGTTCAGGTGTGGCCTTCAGGTACTGTACATCCACAGATGTGCCTCCGATTCACTCAAATGTGTCAGAGTTTCCATCACAATCTGGACTTTTCCTTACAATTTAAAGAAACAGTGTTCGTCCTGTGTGCAAACTTGTGATTTTGAAGATATTAATAAATACATTTCTGACACTGTCTTTCTATCATTATTGTGGTATTTATCAAACAGCAAAAAACTTTGGTGGTTCTAACGGACCTAAAAGAAGATGAAAAACACAGAATAGAGTGAATAGATCTGCAAAATTGTCAGAAAATGTTTTGTTGCCACGAAATCAACTAAAGTCACCAAGAAATGCGTCAGCCTTCATCGTGTAACCTCTTTCTTTTGCTCCATCAACCAGACGCTGTTCATTCTGCTTTGCTCATTTGGATCGTCTCATTTGTCTGAATGTAGCAACGTTATTTCCTGACCATAACTCACTATGCAAGACGTGATAACAAGGTAATTAGAGCGTCACTGGCCTTGTTTCATCAGGCATCAGCAGGTATTCATCTGACAGAGCGAATAAGGAAATATTTTTATGTAAAATTACAAAGGAACCTTATTTTCAAACTAAAATGTTAGTTACTTAAATAATACACTTGGATTAGGAAAAAAAAAACTATTCTGTGTTGCTTCCGGGACAAAATACTTTCACAAATTCACTATTGAGGTTCTGCTGTGTTAGATGGAGTAGCATGTCATGTCATTTTTTTTCTCTCTCTCTCTCTTTCTCTCCCAGCAGTTTTTGGCAGAAGAAGTCCTGCTTGCTCAAAATAATCTTCCTGGCAGGCTCCAAGTGGTGTCAGGACAGAGGGTCAGAGCGTGCAGCCGGCTGCCACACTGCGCTGCCCTGTAATTTAGCCTCCTCTGCTTCCCCGCCCCACAGAGCTCCCATCCGTTCGTTTCCTGCGAGATGAAATGACTCTTCCAATTCTCCCTGTCTGCAGCAGAACGGGAGGGAGTGGGGGAGATGAAGTAGCGGCAGCAATTATGGAGAACCCCCCCACCCCCACCCCCCACCCCCACCCCCACACACACACCTCCACCCCTAGTCTTTCTCCTCTTTCCAACACACACTCTTACAAAGCTACAAGAGAGCCTGAACAATTTTTTATTTTTTTTACTGCTCCACAGAAAAGCTCCTTCGGCTCCACTCTGCTTGCTCCTCACCTGGTGTTAACAGGCAGCCTTTGCCTTTTCTGTATGTCATTATGCTGTGTGACGGGAGCCATTCAAGCCCAGCAGTTAGCGGCCTCACTGGAGGTGCCTTCGTTTTAGGCAGACGAAGTGGAATGCGGCAGCAAATGGGGTGAAATTGCACTGATTCACCAATTTGCATTGGATTTAGATTTTTCCATGAAGAAACTATAAATATTTTAATTTTATATACAGTGTCATGGAAAGAATTGTTTTGCTTTACTCTTTTTTTTTTTTTTTTGTCATACCTAAACATCTAAACTTGAAAATATCAACAATTGTAGCTGTAAGAAAACACGTTTCAATGGCCACAGTCTAATTACTGCCAGAACTTTGACTCAAGAAATTATTTTCTGTTGCCAGAGAGGTAAAGAGCTAAAGATTTAAAAAAGCAACACGATTCTGTACTCTGAAAAAAACAAAACCTCAATAGCAGATGAGAGATCTATCAGTCTGAAGAGGCTTACTAAGCTATTTCTTTTTTTTTTTTTTTTTTTTTTTTTTATTTTATTTAGTCAACTATCCACAACAGTACATTGAACACAGGGACAAAGTAAACATGACATTTTTTTTTTTCCCCTTCTCCCCTCCTTCCCACTCCCCATCCTGTGGTCTCTTCCTTTACCTTCTGTTTATTCTGTCCCCTACCCCTCCCCATCCATCCGTACCCGGCTGCAAACAAAAGAAACAGCAAAATAAAGTAATAAAAAAAATAATAATAATAATAAAAAAATAAATAAATAAAAAAAAATAATAATAATAATAATTATACAGCTGAGGAATCACAATCATGAAAAACCCAGGAGACTAAGACAGAGTACAGAAACATGGACAGGATGTAAAACAGGCGTCCGCGCAAGCGTAGGTACACAGATCAAGACAGAACATGGATATTTAAAACCGCACAGGTTGACAATCACTATCGATAGCCAGATTCACAAGGAGCCGCCGGGCCGGGAGGACAGGCAACTACAGCAGAGCTGGCTCCTATGCGATTTTCAGGCTCGAGGGAGGGTATCCAGTCTTTCAAAATAAGATAATAGAGGGGCCCAAGTTTTATAAAATTTTTGGATCGAACCTCTAAGACAAAATTTGATCTTCTCTAACTTAAGGAACATGGACAGATCTTTCAACCAAAGAGAAGCCTTGGGTGGGTGTTCTGATTTCCACGCTAATAATATTCTTCTTCGGGCGAGGAGAGTTGAAAAAGCTAGTACATTTTTAAAATCATGTGTTAATGATATCCCCTCCCCTGGAGTTCCAAATATTGCCAATTCAGCAGTGGGTTGGATACCTATTTCGAAAGCTTCAGAAAGGATCTGAAAAATTGTGGACCAGAAGTTACATAGTTTGTTACAGGTCCAGAACATGTGAGTTAGATTTGCTTTAGCTATGTGGCACCGAGCACAGGTTTCACTCACTGTAGAATAAATCCTTGAGAGTCTGGCTCTACTGTAATGGATCCTATGAAGGACCTTGAACTGAATTAGTCCAAGTCGAGCGCATGATGTTGACCCATTTACTCTACATAATGCTTGGTTCCAAGTTTCATCAGAGATGTGTATTCCAATTTCCTCTGACCATTCTGCTCTGATCTCATTGAGCTTCACAGTATTGAATGATGAGATGCTATTATAAATTTTGGAGATTAAGCCCCTATCTTGTGTTGGAGTTTGCAAGATTATGTCTATACCTCCCTTTGGGGGTAAATTAGGAAAGCAGGGACTATTGTTACGAACAAAGTCACGGATCTGGAGGTATCGAAATAGGGAGGAACGCTGTAAGCTAAATTTAGAGGAAATAGCATCAAAGGTAGCGAAAATTCCATCTATATATAAATCACTAAATTTATTTAAGCCTGCTCTCCGCCAATGGGCAAAGACAGGATCTAATAAGGATGGCGGGAAAGCATGGTTTTCACATATGGGACTGTAGATAGAGAAGTTTATCATATTGAAGTGTTGTCTAAATTGTGACCATATTTTTAGGGTTGAGATTACAACTGGGCATGACGAATGCTGCCTCGGAGACAGAGGAAGCTTTGAGGTAACTAATGCAGGGAATGATGATGGCTTACATGCATTCAGTTCTAATTGACACCAGTCAACATCTGGTTGATGGAGTAAACAGACTATTTTTTGTAGGTTTGCTGCCCAGTAATAATACAACAGGTTAGGTAGAGCCATACCCCCCTCATCCTTATGTCTCTGAAGGAAGCGCCTGCTGATTCTAGGATGTTTATTACCCCACATGAATGAGGATAGCTGTTTATCGATAAGTCTGAAGAATGATTTTGGGAGAAAAACTGGGATACTCTGAAACAAATACATAAATCTTGGCAAGACGTTCATTTTAATACATGCTACTTTACCCGCTAAAGATAAATTTAGGACACTCCATTTCTGGAGGTCACGTTTGAGATTATTAAGCAGAGGGGAGAGATTTTTTTCAAACAGATCAGAAAAAGAACGTGTCACGTTAATTCCCAAATATTTGAATCCTGCTCTAGCAAGAGGGAAGGGCAGATCAGTTTCTGTAATTTGGAGCGCAGAATTATTAATTGGAAAACATTCACTCTTTGAGAAGTTCAACTTGTATCCTGAGAATTTACCAAAACGGTTTAGCAAACTCACAATGTTGGAGATAGATGATACTGGGTCCGAGATGTAGAGTAATAAGTCGTCCGCATACAGGGACAGCCGATGTTCCAGCTGTTTTCTACAAATTCCCTTAAAACTCTGTGAAGTCTTGAGCATAATTGAGAGTGGCTCAATAGCTAAAACGAAGAGGAGTGGGCTGAGGGGACAACCCTGCCGGGTACCCCTGGATAAAGAAAAGGGCCCAGACCTTGTTTTGTTAGTGATTATACTCGCTTTGGGTGAAGTATACAACAGTTGTACCCATGATGTAAATTTGGGCCCAAACCCAAACCTAGCTAGTACTGCAAATAGGTAAGGCCACTCAACCCGGTCGAATGCCTTCTCCGCATCGAGGGAGACCACAACCTCAGGAGACTCCCCCGCTTCAGGAGAATGGATAACACCAATAAGCCTACGTATATTAGAGAAAGAGTGACGACCCCTCATAAACCCAGTTTGATCTGAGGAGATTATGTCAGCCATGGCTGCGTCCAGTCTCATAGCCAAAAGTTTAGCTAAGATTTTAACGTCACCATTTAGAAGTGATATGGGCCTGTATGAAGCGCAGTCTGTTGGATTTTTACCATGTTTTAGTAAGAGTATGATGTTAGCTTCTGTAAGAGTCTGTGGCAAGGTTCCCCGCTCCAGTGAGTAGTTAAACATTTCAAGTAAAAGAGGTGCTTTACTAAGCTATTTCTAACGCGCATGGAACAGCAGTAAACCTTTTCAGGAGAGAGGCCGACCTGCACTGATGAGGTCACAGAAGAATGCAGGACAACATCGCAACCGCTGCAGGTGTCACCCGACGATCCCCAAGCTGCTCCAAAAACTATTCTGTTTCTTAGAGCAGAACAGTGAAGCTTCGGCTCTTGTTACATGTGGAAAATAGAATTCAGATTCAGATATTCTCTACACTGGGCTGAATTTGATATATATATATATATATATATATATATATATATATATATATATATATATATATATATATATATATATATATATATATATATATATATATATATATATATATATATATATATATATATATATATATATATATATATATATATATCTGTTCCATGCTGCCCCAAAAAGAAAAAGGAATCTTGAATTTTTTAGTTTTCTTATAGCGATAGTACTTTTGTCAGACATTGGAAATGAAATCTGCAGATCTTATCCAATTTCTTATGAATGATTCTGATTTAACAAATCAGAATCATCTGGAGACAATCATCACACACATTCACGTCTCAGACTATGTCGTTTCACAAACACACCGACTGCAGTCGGGAAAACGCTCGGAGCTTTGTCTCCTGCATTGAGTTTGACCCCCATCTCACCGGCCTCCAGCTGAGAGGTAAGCCAATATTCTGTTATTACTTTAGCTGTGTTTGATGCAAAATAGCCCATTATATTTCCAGGACAGAGCTATTGGCTCTGGCAAATTGGAAAAGGAAAGTAATTACACAATGAATGTATACAGCTAGCTCGTTTGTCTGGACTGAAAATTGATCTAATAAAGCAAAAAATAACGCAGCAGAGACGTTCTGGTTTTAATGGGAGAGGCAGCAGAAAATGGTCCGACACTGACCACATGCGATGCAGCAGCTGCTTGCTGAAATGCTCCAGTGGCAAAAACAATAAAGCTTTCAAGCAGAGATTAAATGTGACAGTAGGAGTGAAGGTAATGAGAGCAAAGTCACAGTCTGGAAGGAAGGTCATGGTGTCTAGGCTACGTTGGAATCAGATACTTTTCGGAGACTTACAACTGCTTGTGCTGGGTGAGCAAAAGGTTTTGGAGAAGACCTTAATTTGCTTTCGAAAGAAAGTTAATTAGGCACGCCTGTCCTCATTTCCTAAACAGTCTTCTGACAAAACAGCCTCGCAGACGGACCATGTGTCGGCAGGCTGTCATGTTGTACGGAGGTCGTTACAGTACAGAGACTTACTTTCAGTAAAACGTGACACCTGTAACAATATTTTGTGAGCCTTCCTTAACAAGAATGTTCTTTTTTCTCCTAACTGAATTCCTTTATGGGTAAAAGCCAAAAACTCGGGAACCACACCGGGAAATGAAGCAGAAAAAAATGTCATGTCAAAAAACAAAAAAAAACAAAAAACAGTCTTACAGCCATCATAACCACCTCAGAACTTGATGTAAATTTTATTTGGATAAACTACCAGACAAATTCATGGAGGAAGTTGTAGTGGAGAAGGTATGTAGGTGTTAGTTTCTGATGTTGCGTTTTGTGTGTGTGTGTGTGTGTGTGTGTACTCTCGTGCACTTCCTACTTTTGGAGCAGTTTCCGGTTCCTTTTATATTCACAAATGCACTCAAACAGCACAAGAGGTCAACAAACAGAGACAAGTATTTAGGTGGACCAGAGTTTGCTCTTTTGGTCTGCGTCAGAGTTTAATGATGCATTGAAGCCCTCCCCAAATGAACTGGACTTTTAGGCAAACGGACTTGAACTTGATTACAGCGAACTAAATAGGACTGGTGTGAACACACCCTACAAGACCTCATTCACCGACCCAAAGAGCGCACTATGGTTTACAGTGTATTCTTAAATTAGTACTTAAAAACATGACATGTACAGAATAGTGTTAAGAAAAGTTCTCAAGGGAAATTTTTTTTATCAGACCTATTTCTTGTTCTGTCACAACTCTTTAAAGGAAAAACTCCTGGCATTCAGTCATGGGCTTTAGTCGGGTCATCGATTATTCATTTTTCCCTTCTGGCAATTTACAATGTGCAATTTCTTTAGGTGGAAAGATGAGAAATAATATTCCTCAAGCTACAACATGATGTCCAGGATGAGATATAGAATCTCTGCAGGAAAAAAATAAAATAAAAATCAGGCAAGATCTGCAAACACCTACAAGAATGTAAAGTTGTTGGGGGTTTTTGTTAATAAAATGAATTATCTTTCTTAAATGCATTTTATTCTGCTTCAGCTGAATCAAGCACACAGTTGGAAGTTGCGTGACAACACATTACTGGATAATCTCAAACCTGTAAAACCTCAAGCCTTATAATACAGTAAATGCATACATTTCAAAATAAACCTCCACTGATGAAAATCTGAGCTTTGCTCAGTGTGTTCCAATAAGCCACAGGGAATCTCCTCTGGCTCCAGTTTGAATAAGCCCAAAGGCCCCTTCAGGAGCTTTCTCTTTTCACACAGCTCAAGATTCCAAGCCTCTCTGCTCTTTCCTTCACAACGCCCTTAGCCTGTCTGTTGTGCAGAAGCAAAGACTTCAGTGAGAAGTGGCTTTGCTCCTCCCTCACAACTCTCTTCAGCGACTGACAGGGTTAAGCCTCACTACCTCAAGGGGAAAATATGAGATGCTGAGGTCAGGGAACGGGCCGTGAAATATTCCACATGGTTTGGTTACCTCTGAGGGACTGAGAGAAACCTGTGCCCACAGGGACGGTGATCAATGTCAGAACGAGGGAAGGAGGACAGAGTAAACCTGCCGTGACAGCTTGCATCAACACAGAGGCGACACGAGAAGCCGTCTGTGTCAGACAGATGTGTAACTGTGACTTTCAATGGGATATTTGGATTTTGACCTTTTTTTAAAAAAAAATAAATAAATAAATAAAAATAAAAATAAAGGTCAGCGTGATAGAGTTTGAGAAATTTCTTCTTCATTCTTTGTAGAATGATGATTGGAGCCAGTGCTGACAAAAACCACAAAGGTGCAACTATTTAGCCACCTATGAACGCATACACACTCCCATACACACACTCATAATCACAGTCTTTCAGTCCCGCCTCATTTCAGCCTCCTGTCTGTCTCGTCAACAGCAGTTCTTTCTTCTGTCATTGTAAGAGACGGCTTTATTCCTGCAAATGCAAGGACGTTGCTTGACTGTAGGCTTAGGAGAGCTGCATCAAAAGAAGACCCTTTGGAGACGGCTGTGGCTTTCTTCCTCCTTGACGGAGAAAGAATCAAAATCCCTTGTTCAGTTAAAATTATAGCTGGATTACTTTTGTCCCTGTACAACAGCACTGTCAGAAGAAAATCTCCCCGAGCTAGATTTATGACTTGCACAAGTGACGCAGTAAGCACGTAGCACATTTGCAGTATGTCTCTGTGAGAGGGTGAAGGCTGCTGTCCCTCATCTGGTTTTTCATCATCATCTTTCCTTGCTTTTGTCTCCCACACGCCCTAATGATGACAGGAGTGTCCAGGTTTTCAGAGAACAAGGTTTTCACTTTAATGTCTGCTTGCCTACTGTCTTGCTCACGGCTCTGGTTTCTCCCCCGTTCCCGTCTTCTGATTTACAACGTCCCTGCTGACCAATGGCGAGGCGAGATGTAGCTTGAGGCAGGGAACTCGGGGGATTCATTGTTCCCTTTCTCTCCCACTGTCTGTCTTTATTTATGACACCTCCAGCATGACCAGGAACACGCCATGACCCCGGGGGCAAAGCTAACCCACAATACCCCACTGACAACCTCTTCCAAAGCCAGACCTTTCGTGTTTTTGTGGGTCTCTGATGGATCACAAGACAATAGCTGCTCTGCTCATCGCTGTGAGGGAGTCAGATGGGGTGAAGCTTGGGTGAATAAGAGCTATCGCAGCACTGCGCGCCACCATGGAGCACATGGGGTGAATGATGGTTATGATGGAGAGTAAAGGGGAGAGTAGGAGGTCTAACGCTTTAAGCGTGACAGTTGAGTGTTGCCAGTATCATCTGACAGCGTCCCTCAGGGAGCAATGTCACATGTTTGGTTTTGTTGTTGAAGCAGACAATTTGAAGGGCAGAGAAATGAAAACATCAATGCTCCCCTCTGCTAGCAGGTAATGCGTTACTGACAGCAGCCACTGACGATGGATTGTGAGTTACGGAAGTCCTGATTTCCCTCTGAATTACGACAAGTAGATGCAGTTCCATAGTAAGTGTGCCTTGGTCAGCTGTAAGCTGATTCAGCATTATTCTGAGTACTTGAGACATCTGCTTTGGTCACTAGTGAAATTAGATGGTTCTGCCTGTGTTAGGAGATCAGTAGCAGATTCAGACAGTCGCCCACAAACGTGGAAACACCTGACAGAACCAACTAATCCATTCAGTAAGCTCAAGTAAGTGTAAGTAACTTTAGCCTTGGTAATTAGCTTTACCCCCAAGAGTGGAAATAAGGAAGGCAGAGAATACTCGCTCCTGGGTGTTGCTAAGACAGTTTCTATTGTATGTGTTAATGCATATTAACGTATAGCTAAGTAAATTCAACTTAGGGGTGGTGGGTTTCTTTGTGGAGTTCTCATTATGGATGGATGTTTTTTTTTTTTTCTGGGTCCTCCAGTTTCCCCTGATAATGAAAAATATCCATTTTAGTTTTAAATGAGTCCACGTCAATGGACCCACCGTGTTGATTTCTGTGTGAACAAGGTGGTTGCTTCCCGGACCCCCTGCAGTCCTGGACACAATAAAGTCTGTGTGGAAAATCTTTATGAAATTGGAGAAGCTGGTCAGTTTTCCAGTAAAAGGCACGTTTTCTCCAAGGTTTCCCAGAATTAGTTGCATCACTATAGGAATTCTTCCAAATCTAGCTGGTGGCCGACTCACAGCATGCATTCTGGTTCTGGTTCAAAATCTATTGAAATATTAATGCATTTCAATAGATTTTCTGGGCCCCACGGCCCTGTAAGCAGCTAGTCAGTGACATCATCTATTTTCACACCGGGTATAGATTTTTAATCTCTGGTGGATTCCTCTTCCTCTGAGAAACTGTCCTCATATGGGAAGACTCGCATTGAACAACAGCACAGAGACTGGTGCCAGAAAACACAGGCAATGACCGGTTTGTAGTGGTAAATGGCCTGCGTAAACAGAGCTGTTGAAGCAGAAAGCGGCTTGAACACCTGTTTGACCGAGCTTTAGAGCAGGTGGACGGGCCAAAGAGCGAAGGCCACCCAGAGCCTGGAGGAAGAGCTTCACCGGGGCTGTTGGCTGGAGGGTCGGAAGTTAAATACAGCAACTGATATCAATCAAGCGTACAGCTGTTCAAACAACTGTTTTTGCATGTTATATGCACTCCATTACCTCTTCCTCAGTCCTGTGGACATGAGGAACTACAGCATATATCAGAGAATCCTCGCCCAGCATGTCCAGCTTAGGCAGGATTTACCACTGCTGCAGACTTCAGTTAGGGTCCATTCCCATCAAAGATTTTCTATAAGAGAAAAGAGACTCTGCAACATTTTTGCATAGACCAGAGGAAAAGAGAAATGTTGCAAAAGAATGAAAAGAAAGATGGACGCGTGGTCAGATGAGCATTTTGTTGAAAATCGTCCAACTAAAACTTGCTTCATTCAGGTGCACATCCTGAAAACCGTGGCCTGATAAGGAATGTTTTTTATGGAAACAATTAGATCACGTGAGATATAAAGGTTTACCGTGACTTCAGAACTCGACTTGAACTCTTACATAACAATGAATGCATGGAATGTTTTCCCTGGTAGGGTTCCTGGGATCGTTGATTTTTAGTGTGTGTTTTAAATGACATGTTTTCATGACTTTATGCTGATGTACATTGTAGATTATGTGATTAGATTGTGTGTTCTGTGATGAAGTTTAATTTGGTAGTTTTTCTCCTTTACATGTCTTTTAAAGAAAACTAAACTACCTGTGTCCCTTTGGCAAGCTTTGTGCCATTAACTAGCATTCACAAATGCAGTTTTGACTAAACCATTACCAGGATTTGATTGTTTTGTTTTGTTTTTTTTGCTAACTTTTATCATTACCCCATGCTGAAATCCTTTTTGTAACCTTTGTTGCATTCAACTTTTGATGATTATTTGATATAAAACTGCATTCAGTCAATGGTTAAAAAAAAAGGAAAAGTTGATGAGAATGATTGTGTTTTGCCCTTCCAATAAACATTTATGGTGTTGATGAAAATATAGGGAATGAAACTTTCATTTGTAGAAAAAAAAGTTCTTTATGTGTTTAAAAACTTGGAACATTCATCATGATTTGACGTGGACTCAAGCTGATAATGGCATTCATATTTACAGTCATATTCAGACAAATGCATTTTTTAAAAGTTGATTTATTTTTTTATTTCAGTAACTCAACTGACAAAGTGAAACACATTATGTAGATTACTAATCCATAGACTTGACTTTAGGTAATCATAATGATTTCCTGCTCATAGCTAATGAAAACACTATATTTAAAACCAGAACAATAAAGTAAATTTCTATTACAGAAATGTGCACATAATTAAAAAAATATATTTAACACCTACTTTAAGGCTGTTAGGGTAGTATTAACTACCTTTAAGAACCATTTCAAAGGGTACTTTTAATGCTCATTGGAAAGCCTTATCTATACTATACATGCCATTTATGCCAGTTTCTATTTCATAAAGGGGCTTTGAATGTTATTTCTTTTCACAGTGAGCCAATTTTACACACCAAACCCAAAAACATAACTGGACAAGTGAGCGCTATTTGTTAGACATTAATGGGAGGGAAAGAGGCCTCTGACGTGCCTCCACTCTGGGTGAGGTCAGTGTAAGTCAGTGGAGTGACCAACAAGGGGATAAATGTAGATAAGTACCGAGAGGTTTTTGGATGCTGAACGTGTGTGTCAGCTGTAGCTCATGTGTTTAACGTTCTCACTTCACGCTGTAACAAGAGGGAGAATAAATGGTAAGCTGAACAACAAACGAGTCATGAAAGCGTCAGCTGCACAGAGGCCAAGCTGTGTGGGTGCAGAGAAACACAAATATCTCTCCAGTGTATTTTAGCTTCTTCTGATGATCTCCTCCTGAATAGGACAAATCCTAATAGATCTTGTTTTCTCTCTAGCATTAAATACGAATCTAACAGTGGAAGGTTACTATAAAAAACTGACCCTCGCACATAAAACTAGGACAGATGAGACAGTTTATGACTATTGCTTCATGTATTTTTAGCAGGCAGAAGAGTGTAGTCAGTGTTGTTTATGCATTAAGAGTAAGTGTATCACTAGTAGCTCAGAGTCCTGGAGAAACCTACAGTTCGAGATATTGCTGATATTGATTAGCAAATCATTTTTGTCTGTAGATGTGTTTATCTGTGGACATGAACAAGATGTGAGATTTGTACTCCTTCTGGCAGCTGGGACTACGCTGAATCATTTATCAGTGAAAAACCTGGGCAAAAATATCACATACTGTAGCCTGACACAAGAGAAGGTCATATTGTTGTGGAAGTCCTCCTGCCTGGTTTCGGTCTGAAAGAAAACTCACTCATCAATCATCAATGTGCGGTTGCCCTAACAACCCACATCACAACGGTCCTGGATAGAGACTCCCGTTGGCCCACTTGAGTAAGCAAACACTTTGTTGTTTGCTTATTGTCATGGAATTAGAGCTAAAATCAAACCCACAAACCCACAAACCAGGCAGCACTAAGAGGGTCATGTTCTTTGATTTCTCCAACACATTTCAGCTTAGTCAGAAAAGATGCAGGTGGAGGCCTCAGCAATTGCCTGGATCCATGACTACCTGACAAACAGACTGCAGTTTGCGAGACTGAAGGACTTGTGTGTGAGCAGCACGGGAGTACCACAGGGAACTGTACTCTCACCATTACTTTTCACTCTGCACACCTCAGACTTCCAGCACATGTCAGACTCCTGTTATCTACAGAAATACTCGGATGATTCTGCAGTCATCGAGTCTTTCAATGATAGTTAAAAAGCAGAGTACAGAGAGCTTTGGAGCACGGTGTGGAAACAGTTATCTCATCTTGAATGTGAACAAAGCAAAGGCAATCATTGTAGATTTAAAGGAAAACAAGGTTGTAGATTTGGTATAACACTATCATGATATGCCTTAAAAGATGAAATTGACTTGAAAAGGACTCGTGACTGTATTGGTAGAGATCTTTTGATTTGAACAATCTTCTTAAGTTAAGCATCACAAACTGCATATCATGATCATACACTTAATTTTCTCCATGTTTTTTCTTGTCTGTTATCTCCAACTGCCATTAGAATGATGACAATTCTTTGGCGTTTTGACATTTAGGATGTAGAATTGACGGACGTCTAAATAAAGAAAAATACGGTTTTAAAGTTTGCGTGGCCAGTCAGAACAATAGAATGAAGCCATTTCATGGTTATTCTGGTTCCTGATCTGGTTCAGTAGCTGCCTGTCTATTAAGGCTTTGGATTTGTTTTGATGAATATTTTCACCTAAAAAATCTCATTAAAATTATTACATTTGCTGATTGCAAGCCCCTGTACTTAATGCAGACTGAGTGGAAATGATTGCCAAGACTTTTTTATTTTTTTTGTTTTCCTCGTGTGTTTTCACAGCTTCCATACCAACCAAGAGAAAAAAGCCTTTACGCATGTGCCAAGAATAGCAAAGCTCTCATCTCAAATTCATTATATCTGCAATATGCGCCCTTTTCCCTGCCTGCCTTCTTCATGTCTGAAACAGATATAGAGCTTCAGTAGATCAGAAGGATTGAGTGCTCAAAATACAGCCACAGGGATCAGTGGTACCACATAGAAACACAGATTTATTCAGCTAAATGTTGCAGCAATAGTTGCAACTTAAACGAAAAGTGGATTTCTGAAAGACCTCAGACAAGAATAACACGGGAAGGTCTTTCAGGTAAATACAAACAAACCATTGGTTTCTTTGCAATTGTGTTCATGTCAACAAAGACATTGTGACTATTTTTCCTATTTATTTTTAGAAGTGATAAGACATCTAGACTACGCATTTGGGTGGAAGTGCAATTAAATATAATATAATATTAGTCAACAGATTTCACAGCATTTATTTATATTCTTGCATATGAAATATTATTAATTGCTCCTTCTTTTTGAAGACATCATAAAGATTATGAAAGCAGAGCTGATCTGTAGAGACTGAGCTGTGTTTTGAACTGAAGCCTAATCAGGACAGTGAAAACCAAAATGTTCTCTTTCAATAAGGAAAGGCCTAATAATGTGTTAAAGTTTTAATGGATGTTAAAGCTGGATTTCAAGAGTGACTGTAACGTAACCTAAACTAAAAGAAGGGTTTTATTCTGTAATTCATGGATGTGTTTTCTGCAACTGTATTGACTAAGTCTGAGGAGAACAAAGAGGACCACAATAAATCATTACAACATTTTTTTTCCACTGAAAATGTGATAAATATCTTGCAGTACTCAACTGAAATATCAAATTAATCTTTCGAAAGGGAGGTAAAAATACAAAAACTGTGGCTTCAGCTAAAGGATGCAAAAGTCCAGAATTTCCTGCTACAAGAGCTTAACTTTAGTTTACATTAATCTGACTCAATATTTTGATGGCAGGTGGCGATTCAAAAAACACTGAATGCTGAAAATAAATTAAAGTTTGTATTAGCTTGGAGCTATTTGATTTAGCTATTTAGATAAATTAATTATTGTTTATTTTCATGTACTTTGCCATTTTATTATCACCGGCTATCCTTTGGTTGTTTTTCTTCTTGTTTACAGCTCATATCAGTTTCCATTTTGTCTTTATTTTACCCTCAGCCTGCCATTCTAATCCCCTTTTCAGATGGGATTATTTCCTTGTTTGCCTCTACCTGCTCCCTTTCCCAGCTGCCTCCACTCTTCCGGTAATTAGCTCTTCTGGTTCCTTTTGTCATTTCCACTGTACCCTCAGTATTTAAGCTTTTCTCTCTCCTTTTACGCTTGTTGGACTCTTCCATTTACTCCATGGTTCCCTGTTTCAGTTTTGTTCTTCTGCTCTTGTGCCCTGGCTCTCGGTGTGTTCCTTACATCATTGTAAATACAGTAAAGAGATTTTTTTTCAACATGATCCTTCTTAGATCTTTTCAGAACTACGGTCTACCCTCTAACTCACCATTCATAGCAATTTGCCCTGATGCAGATGATTGCACCAGGGCAATATATATTTCAACTGAATATGTTTTTTTTCCCATTGAAATATACAAGGTATATGTCAAAGAAAATGTAGAAAACAATTTAAAATGACTTGTTGATGTTTCATGTTTTGCACATGCTTATCTGGAGAAGATATTGAGACTTTTTGCTAACACTGTTTTTCCCTCTAATCAGTTCAGATCCTAAATATCGCATCCAGTCACTGCTGTTTCAGAATAAATATCCACTTAAATATTTGTACAAACTCTAGACAAGATCATGGTGTTTTTAAGACAACGAAGAAACGTGGAGAAAACCCCTTCCTGTATTGATTCATATTAACTGTTAGCTGCTAATGAGGCTGGTGTTGAAATCTGCCTTGGAGATTCCAACATATGGTTGGATGGATGGATAGAAAATGTAATAAATGGACAAGTCAAACTTAGACGTTATTATTCTTCACTGCTTGCAGACGCTGTTAAGACACATGTGATCTGTGATTCATCCAACATTTGTTTAAACAATGTAAGTTTGATTTGTTTTCAATTCCCCTCAATAACTTTTACATCGTAGAAACAATATCTGCTTGTCAAACAGATTCAGTTCAAAGATACGTTCTTCTAATATCAGGTCTCTTAGGTGACGAATAAAACGAATTTCCAAGCTGCTGTTTCAGGTTTCTGAAATTAATGCATTTGTACGTTATGAAGAGGCACACGCTGTATCTGAATAACAATACTAAGGCCATGTGTTGGTCCATCTGCCAAGGACCCACAGCCAAACAGCACCTCGCTTTGACTTCTATAAATAAAATCATAGGCCTCGTCTCACAGGGGCCAATAGGGGATACCCTCCGGACCCCTCCCCACTCTGAAGCACTCTTTTTGTCAGACATCTCTTTTCTTCATTGCTGTCTGGGCCCCAGTTATGGCTGGACAGAGGTCACTTCACTTTCATTTCTATTCATGTCAGGAAATGAATTGTAATTCCACAGGGCCGCACTGCAACACATATCCATCTTAACAAGTCAATTCATGTCTGACCAGCTCTGTGTTTTCCACAAATCAGCTGAAAAATTGGCCACGGGTGTGAAATCACATTCATTTATGCTTGGTACAAAATCATTCAGTTCAGAAATCAAGCATGATTGGACACAGACAAAACAATGATGCCATTTCACTTGGACTAAACAAGTATGCAAATCGTCAGCGTGCAGATCGCGTGAAAAGATGTTTTATCAGGTTGTTTCACAAAAACAACTCCACAGAAGTGATTCTATATCGATGGTGTAGTCTACACATGTGACACTGCAAAATGCACTCGTAGCGTAAACAACCGAGCTAGTAGAGGCAACGTGTGTGACATCAGAGATCTCAGCCTTGAGTTAGGCCTGTCAGGTGTGACCAATGTGAGAACAGAAAACAACAACAACAAAAAACACAACAATGATGAAGCTACATTTGGAAAAGCGCTCCCAGAGACCTCTCATAAAGAGAGGCTGTGAAATAAGACAGCAAGAAGCGACAGCTTTCGATGCATTGACTGGAAAAGTTAAACTCAATTGGGAACAATCCAGCTAAGTTCTATACATTGCACAGTGAATTATTTAGGATTTTTAAAGTTTGGTTCTTTTGGGATCTCGTGGATGTTACTCATAGAGGATAACTCTTATAACATCCAGTATTAATCCAGATTAGTTGGTTGAATGGCGAGTTTGTTAAGGGTCCATACCAAAGTAGATTTATACAATCTTAAAACAGATAACCTCAAAAACATACATACAATACATACATATTGTATGTATGCAATAACGCATACATACAATATCCTCAAAATATAATTTTGAGGATATTTGAACCATTCTCATGGTTTGCATTTGGCCATAATTTTCACAAACTGCAGATTGTTTACTCTGGAAATAGTGCTGCTAAGGACCTTCTGATGGGCATGTGGATAGGACAAAGAACAGTAATATTTCCTTTAATACTAACAACCAGCATAATATTTTCTACCATCGAAAATGTGGTTTATATAACTTTTGTTCACTTGATTATATTCTCTCGCAAACCTCCTGAGGACCTACTGCGTATAGTTGGTGCTTTACACTTCATGTGAAAAAATATGACACGAAGAGGGAAAAAAAAAAACAAAGGAGTATGAGTCACATTTATTTACAAAAGGAAGACCTTATGTTCTGGTGACACTTTGTTTTCCAGTTGATCTTCAGTAAACTTATGGAAACTGTTGTTTTTGGTGTGGAAGCCTGCTGGAGTTTCTGTTCTCTGAATCAGGGTGGTCAGAAACGACCTGGCTCTGCTGGCGAAGCGCGCTCCGAGGCAGAGACGCATGCAGTGTAAATCTGGGCGGAGAGAGAGGCGGTTGCGTTACATGAAGCGGCAGCACCAAGAAAAGTCATTCATATTCATTTCCTTGGCAACTACCAGTGTGTTGAGATGTACCTGCTAGAACAGCCTCAGCCTCTGTTCTAACAGTTTGGAAAAACCTTTCCTGCCAACATCCATCACTTTCCACAATACATATTTGAAGAACCTGAGTTACAACATTTAAGTTCCCTTTGAGATCAAAAAGTATTATTGCCTTGACTTGAGCTGAATTGAATTAAATTGAAAGGTAGAACCAACAGATAGACATAGCTATCTAGACGCGCTGCAGTAGGAAAATCTTTCAAGGTAGCGCCGATTGACAGAATTTCTTTGTGTACCCAACTGTGGGTACTGGCGGTAATATTTACTCCTGGGTTCATGTCCGCCAGCATGAAATAATATTTAACTCATCAGTCAAAAAAAAAGTGTCATGAAGAGAAAACAAAAAACATATATAAGTGGCACGATCAGCCAAACTATGAAAGGAAGTGTGACCTGTAGTCGGGAAAATACAGCACTCATACATAGTTTATACTCAGTTGCTGAGATTATCTCTGCAGACACATCGGAGACACAACCCTCCTCCTCACCTTCAGGTGAAGATAGATACTAGTTAAATACCCAAGGGCCTTTTAGGACCAGGCATTAACATGCAGCATGTGTATTACACATACAAGTGGTTCACACCTGCGACTGAAAGTAGGCCTCTGAGATCATATCCCAGTGTTTTGCTTTTCATGCAGCCATGTGGGCGGGCATTGACACCATCAGCAGTACTGCTGATTTGTTTTTTGTTTTTTATGAAAATCACCAAGCGATTCAATCACCACCCTGGTGTTCATGTATTGACGCTGTTCTGCTGTGGCCCTGAAGCGCAAACCACGTCAATAAATCCCTGAACTTGAAAAACACAACACATTTAAAAGCACAATCACATTAACTGAGCACAACTACAAATTATGTAAACACAACAACAGATCGGTCATTGGTGTATTTGTAGTTGTTTCAGTGATTTGTTGAAGTGTTTTGCACTTCGGGGCCACCGTACTGTTCAGATTGACCTGCTTTGAACTTCCTGAAATCATTTCGTCTACAAACATTATGAAACAGAATGCATATGAGTGAAGTGAAGGTGCATAGAAATATGCCTCAGAACTGATTCCAATCAGATTGCTCTATTAATGCAGATGGCTAACTGAAGAACAAAAGCACCTCTGAAGGTGGCTTGAGAGAAACCGTAATCGAGTCACATTAAAGTGAATTCTGGGCAGGTTCTGCTCATTCAAGAGGGATCGAAGAGTCTGTGGTCTGAATGAGTCCTAAGTTTCTGCTGGCACCATAATACAAAAGAAATACTGCCTACTAGAAGCACGTGTAGCTGAAAAATATTCAAACTCAGTAGATTATTAAACACTCAACATTTGTCTCACCAGTGGCATTTCTTGAATTCTAACATATAAGTAGCAAATATGGTGGCAAATAAAATATCTAATATCACATGAGGGTGCATATGAGCATTTGTGTCTGCAAAGAAATCTGTGTTAAATAATTTTCTAAGTCAAATCCCAAGACATTTGCTTCAGACTGAAGAAATAACCATTTTTTATGTAGTTTTTATTTCACCTTCATTTTACCAGGCATAAAAGAAAAAGTTGAGATTAAAAATCTCTTTTTCAAGAGACTCCTGGCCAAGAAGACAAATACAACACAGAAAATAAGCTTCAAAATAACATAAACATAACAGAAAGACAACTACAATGGCTAACATAAGAACCAAAAGCAGGCTGGTTGGAAACGGCTGCAATTCAGCCTGAACAGCCCACTAAATCTGTGGTTCAGAGATTATTATTATTATTTTTTTTTTTTTAAGAAGGATTTGACATATTCAATTCTATTTTTCAAAGTTCTTTTGTCCAAATCAGGCTATGGAATCAATGCAGTGAGACATTTTAATCTACCTGTCTGAAAGGCGGTTTGGAGAAAATTGGTGGCAAATGGCAGCTGTGAAGCAATCACAGGCAACTTATCGGTGCTGCACTGAATCGAAAGGAACCACTTCCCTTAGAAACAGTGACCGAGGACCGTCTGCATCCTCTGATTGTTGGCTTGTTAAACTGGTCTGAGGGGGTTAACACCATTCACACGTGTTGACCAAAAAAAGAGGCGAGGAAAGGTAATTTGCTGTTGATAGCAACTCGTCAGCAGGTTCTTTGTGCACACACTAATAAAGAATTCAAAGAGCTCACTAAGCACACTACCATGTGTTCATGCTGCTTCCCCTTTCAATTATGGACTATTAGGACTTTCTCAGACTATTGTCATTTTGTGAATGAGCACTGGCTATTATGTTCAGAGTGAAACACTCATATCCTACAAGCTCTGCGCCTTGACCAGTAGCAAAAACAGGTTAAGCAATACGAAGAAGTAAAAATTAAAAACAGCGGCTTGCTTTTACACTAAGGTGTATCTAAGATATCATTGTGTAAGGAAATAAACACTAGTCTTGTATACTCTTCCATGCTTCTGGTATCAGAGCACACAATTCAATCTCCACCAGAATCAATTCCAGCATTTGTCTGTGACTTTAACACGTTGAGTCAAACCAATGGAGACAACTGCATGATTTTGCGCCTCCATCTTGGAGGTAGCTAACATGGATGTCAAAGTCTACCACGATTATGGAATGGTTGTAATAAATACTTGACGCCCACTGAAAAAACTGCCACTTATTTTGGGGCTTTTAGATGAAGTTAGTGGCCGAGCTTGCTTACATTTAAGCATAAGTTTATGCTTAAATGAATGTTCTGGGAGCCGGTGTTTTCCACATTAGATGGACCCACTTGTTGGACCCGCAGTCACCAGGTAACGGCTAATTTGTTATTCATGAAAGCCACTTATACAAAGGCCCCCTCAGCAGCAGATAAATTGGCCATTTACGCAAATGGAAGACCATCTCTTTGTTCGCAGCGACCATTTTGGTTGGAGTAGGTGACGGTGATGGCAATGCGTGGGAGGAATAAAACAGTCCGGACAACAATTTCACATATACACACAGAAGCGCGTGTTACAGTTTTATTGATGTGTGTGTCGGAGGGGTTGGAAGCCTCCATTATAGCTTCAGACAGCGCTTGGATTGGACTAAATTACTGTTTGTGTGTTTGAAGTGTCCTGCCAGGGGCCGCAGTTTGGAAAGTAGCTGGAGGTAGGGATGAAGTGCAAAATGTCACCAAAGCAGCTGGAGAGGGCTAATGAGGCTAGCAGGGGTTGCTATCTCTATCAGTGCATGGCAAAACTTCGAGACAATCATCTGGAATGAAAAACGACGGCATGTCCCTGCTTGAGGGCAATACCCCATCTTCTCTTTCTTCTTCTTCTTCTTTCCATAAAGACATATTTTGCTATTCTGGGCATGAAAATGACTGGCGAGAAGCTCCACAGGTAGCTGACCGTTGGTCTTTAGCTACCTGTCAGAGGGAAATAAATGGAACGCCACCTGCTGTGCCTGGAAGCGAAGAGCGGTGCATGTCTGACTCCGTGGTGAGCTCTTTGGCTCCAGCTAAAAGAACATAGTCCCACCTCAGTGGGTTAGTGCACACAGCAGAACATTTAGTTTTACAAAAAAGAAAAAAAACAAAAAACCTTTGATACTGCAAAAAGATGGCCAACTTTAGCTGTGAGGCAATGTTGCTGTGTTATTCATTCAAGACTTCTAGAAGAAAATAGATGTTTTAATTTCTCTGGCATTTAAGAAATGAAAACAATGTATGTAAATACGTGGCTTGAACTGTGTATCTGCTCTAAGTTCAACATTTTTCACAAATCCTTGGAGATGAGAGGCAGCAGTTTCTTACTCATGCACGGTTATGCTGCACCTAATTTTCTTCCTCAAACAAACACTCCCCACATGGCAGAGGTTAACTGACAGCAATAAGCAAGGAAGGGTATGCATGTACTTTCTATTTCATTTGTTTACTTCCAATACCTAAAAACCTGTAAAAAGAAAAAAAGCCCATGGGATGTAGAAACACAAAACCGAGAGAAAGAACAAAACAAAGCGAGTGAACACTTTAGGTCTCATAGCAATCCAGTGTCTAAATAAAGGGATTGCAATTCTAGCATCAGCACACTTGTCATGTAGCTTTATAATTGGCAGGCGGACAGATGGGCTTTGTGTGACACTGTTGTCTTCATTAGCACACCTAACTCATATTGGTTTGGTACCAGCCAAGAACGGTGACGGCGATCCGCGCGCAGGCCTCTAGTTTTATGGCCGTGCAGCAGATAAAATCCAATTAAAGTGGAGGAATCAAATTAAGCTAGCTGCATCTGGATATGCTAATTCCTGACTGGCATGCTGCTCAATCTAATTCCCTCCCAAGGGTAATTTTTTGACAAGTGTGCTGCGTGTGACGATGGACTTCGGCGGCAGCCCCTTGCGGATGTGCAATTTGGCGGAGCGTTTCATTTTTATTGGCCAAATTTCAATTAAATACAAGTGTAACCTGTTTTTGATAATTGAAGGACAGGAATTGCAGCTCTGTGTAAATCTGAGCTTGGCCTGACGTGTGGCAGTTTATATGCGTCTGGGAGGGAACATTTTCATGAGCTAATTTGCATGCGGGCGGCGACTTCGTAGCCCAGTTGTTAGGATCGAAGTGGAAGGACCTAGATTAAAGGGTGAGTATTATGTATTTTACAAGCATATAGTGCCATTTCATAGCACAATCAAGTAATTATTGATTACCTGAAAACGCTATATATATCAAATATATCTTTAAAGAAATTTCACCTCCTAATTTAATATTTTGAAATTGGGCATCTGTCTCTTTAAAAACTTCAACTCCACCTTCAGGATGTCATCGCAAACCTACTCCTCTGTTAACCCTTTAACAACCTTTTTATCACTGTTGCACTGTGAAGTAGTAGCTCTTAGGAGGAGCGTCGTTCTCGAAGATGGCACTCGTTTTTGTTTTGCACAGCTGAAAGGTTGACATGGGAGATGCGAGGATTTCTCAAACATGCATAAAAGAGTCAAAGCAACACTTCAGGTATGTTATCGATGAGGACAAATATAGCATGAAGTAAAGCTCCAAAGAGTTGTGTTTTCATGTTACTGTGCCTTTAAAAAGGGACTGAATACATTTGCAACGTACACTTTTCAGATTTTCACTTCTATAAAATGTTTTGGGAATTTTATATAATTTTCTTTTCCTCTTCAGGGTTCTCTTTGTCGAAGTGCCATTTGTGAAGAGACTGACAGATTTCTCGGCTCGTGCAGCACTTTAGAGGAAACTGCTTTTGATATTTTTAAACGGTCTAATATGTTTCTTTAAAAAAGGATAAGCAGTACGGGTATGAAAAAAAAACCCAGTGACATCTGGCAGAATGGAGGCAATCAAACGTCGATAGACTTTGTCACAATGAAAGTTTCAACAATAACAACATCTTGGATTTCACTAAAGTGAAGTGTTTGAACATTCAAAAATGGCGATAAACGGAGTTGGTATACGTTGCCATTTTTCTTATGTTAGTTTTGTTTTTGGTGAAATTTAAAGAAACAACAGTAGTTCATTCAGTGGAATTAAAAGTAAACATGTTCCTGGGTTGACTTTGAAATGCAAGTTTATTTGCAAAATGTATGTTTTATGCATGTAACTAGACTACACACATTATTTCATAATAAATGTGAAATAAGTGGATAAGGAGTGGGAGTGTTGGTATGTTTACACTTTCACTTGCTCCCTTGAGTATGCAAAACAAAAGTTTTGACATTATGCTGTATTTTTGTACTTATCCCCCCCAAAAAAAAATATATATAAAAATAAATAAATAAATAAACAATCACTTGAAATTCTAATGAAATATATGGAACTTTGTGGCTGTAAACTAAAAAATGTAATACGTTCAAGGAATGCAAATACCTTTGGAAGCTACTGTATGGTGTTGACCTAATTTTTCAAATAGAACACAAATATTCTTCTTCAGATGTAAATACAGCACGTTTCATGATGCAAACAACAGCTGTAGACACGGGTGTCCTTTCTCTTCCGTCTGAAGCTATTAAAATGTAAAATTATTCTCCGTAGAAAGGGCGGCTTCGCCAGCCGGAGGTACGCTGTGGACCTCAGAGAAACATTCACCCGAGACACAGAGAACAACAGGCCACAGCAGAGTGAAATATTAATGCTTTCTCTGTTGGTCACTGGCCTTACAAGGTCATCTGTTCCTGTTTCATTGTTGGAAAGCAGCCTGACAGCAGAGGCAATTGAAACTGAGGAGATTTCCAGCTTGTCCTCACTCAAATTAAACCCGGGAAGCCATGACTCTTTGTTGCGTGACCTCGGTTCACATTGTTACCTGCGAGGATGGAGAAAGAGGTGGGGGGAGCACAAGGAGGGAGGCTGAGGAGAGCTTTTTCTTCATTTATTTAGCTCTTAATGCTTCCAGCACAGCCGCAGTGAGGAACGCGTGTCAGTCTTTGGGAGTGTTTGTGGCGATCTGAGTGTTTTATGTGAGCAGTCTCCATCTTGTTGAAGGACAGGCGCGATCAATAGAAGCAATCAATGTTGCATGAAGGCTGGATGGTAGACAGTTGCTGAGGTTGCCCCCCCCCCTCTTTTCTTTTTTTCTTCCTTACCAGCTGCAGTAAACAAACCCAGAAACCACATAAAACGGACTGCATATCCCAGGATTCACAGCAGCAGCAGCAGCAGCACATTTCCAGGAGAATGCCTCGAGACGCAGTCTGGCATCGTACCACAAACAGTTCTTCTTCATCTTTCTCCCACACAACTATAGAACCATAACAGCAAAATAACGTCTGACACAAGCACAGAATGCTATCCACTGATTCCCTGGTCTTCACCCAAATAATTATTTTTTGCAAATACAGTCTTCCTTTTCTGTAGTACTCTACACTCTGAAGGATTCTTGTCAGCAGTCTTCTGTTATACAATATAAAGTTTCTTTTGTTTTCAGCAGCGCGATAGCACTTGCAACCCTCCTTTTGGCCCCGTTGATGATTTTCCATCAGGTCTTTTGGAGGACGCTTTTAACCCGGTCAGGCCCTTTATTGTTAATCCCATGAACATCTCCCAGATGTCTGGTTGTGTCCCAGCTGCATTCAAACACGCTGCCACCTTCATCAAGTATCCAACCTGGATACTTGAATAATTTCAATTAACTGAATGCATGTTGCTGCATGCTGGTCAACTATCATTGCTATGAAATGTTTTGACTCTTGGTCTCAATGCAGCCAAATGCCTTTGCATCTTAAGTCTGAAGAAAGTGGGCTTAGTTCCCAAACATTAAAGTTAATCACCTTATGGTACTCACTGTAAATGATAGTTTTCAGAAACTCCATAATTTACAGTATTTAATGAATGAGATTTGTTTTGCCCCATTGGGTAACTAAACTGATCTATTTTATTTTTTCTGACCATATGCATATCATCAACACATATAGAGGTTGGATCATTTGTCTGCATTTAAAATGGTTATGAACAACATTGAGGAAATATGCAGATAATCCTCATAGAGTGTATGCATGCACCTTTGTTCATCAGTATTATTCACCAGTTGCCTTCAACTGCCAATGTTTACTGGAACATTTCTTCAGATCAACAGATAAAAAAGAATTTTATCAGTGTAAAAAAACTGTGTACTGCTAAATAAATCAGAATAATAATAATAAAGAAAAAATCAATCATGCTTCAAGTGTCTTTTTTTTTTTCACTCACACAGTCGTCTGGCCTTCAGCCGTCCTGTCTGTGCATGCAGAAATGGAACAGCACATTTGAGTTAGCTGCGGCAAATTGAATCGTTTAAAGACAAACACTCGAGCAAAACGAACTCCGAACATCAGATAAGATGACAACAAGGACAGGAGGCTATTTCAAGCTCCCAATCAGGACTGTTCTCCTCCTGCCTCCTTTATGCTCTTAATGCCATCATATGTCCTGACGAAATGATACCGAGAAACTCACTTTGACTCCCACGTAATTAACACATTTTCACTGCACCAGCCTTCAAGAACCGAGAACCATTTCAGGCAATGTGCCCGAGCAATTTTAGGCAGACATGAGCGGAGGCGGTGAGGGAAAGAGCTTTTTCAGACAGCGCTCTGATGCCGAAGCGCGGCGTTTAGCGGGGCTATATTAGATTTTGCTGGCGTGTACAGACTATGTGAAAATGGGCCATTTGATGAGCTCTGAGCCGCTGCCATCTCCCTGAACAAGCTCCGCACCAGCATGTCCTGGAATGTCCAAAACCAGCTTTTGTTGAACGTTTATTATATTACATCCTCCAAATTACGGGAATTCTGTCCCTGCTTACGTTTTGAGTAGTTTTGTTGGAAACCTGAGTATGTCTGGTTTGTGACACAAATTGAAATGAATTTTTTATTTATTTATTTATCTTTTGCTGCTTGTTCTTCGTGGTAACAGAATCTATTTCACTGTAAACTGACTGACTGTGCCTGAGGGCATCTGACTTTTCTGTATGCTTCTAAAATTTGAGTGTATGCACAGTGGGGACATATAGACCTCGGTTAGAAAAACGTCGTGCTTCACATTCGATTTGAAGCCTCCGGGGGAATCACTGGACGAAGAGCAAAAAGACAGCCCTGCCAATTTGAACAGAATTTCAATGATATGGTTCCAAGGCTCAGTTAAAGTGAGGAAAATTGCAACTGTTGCCCTCCCGAAATGCTAATCCAACTAAATTAAAGCTTTACGCAGCTGCAAAGTTGACCAACTTCTCACATGTAGAGAAACCAGTTTTCCAAAAGCTAAGGAGGTGCTGTGGGACAAAGCGTGTTTAAAAGTCCTCGCAACAAGCAAAATAAATTGAATATTAAAAAAAATATACGTCGATATCTATACCCATATGTAAAGTCTCTGTCACAGATCTATCTTTTTGCCACTGATTGCTCAGCTTGTGCTGTGTAACGCTTACAATCACCACACTTTTTATGCTACAGAACAATGTCCCTCTTTGACTGACAGGACTTTCTCATTGCTGGTTTTATCTATCAACGCATCCTTGGCTGCCTCTCTACATATTTATGCTCACTTTTGTCCAGAACTTTCCGCCGATATAGTCTGCGCTCTCAGGATGTCATTTCGATGCAGGTCCCAAAGGTCAGAACTGAACCGGGTAAAAACAGCTTCAAAATGACCTCCTCTGCCACCTGGAAGAATTTGCAGAAGGATTTAAAGTTATCATCTCTTCTTGCCTTGGGACATTTTAAATCGATTCTGAAGTACAGACAGATCTGATCACTCGGCTGCTGTAACCACCCTCACATGTAATTATGTGATTTCTCTTTGTTTTGTATATTTGGTCTGGTATTTTTGATTTCTTGTATGTTTTACGCTGCTGCTGTCTTGGCCAGGTCAGTTTCGGACAAGAAGATTTCAATGAGTCATGTTTCCTGGTTAAATGAAGGATACAGACTCGTCTCTGATTGGCTCAGACACATTGCATGTCACAGATCTGTAACAACACTCAGTTAAACCCCTCTTATTGCAAGCAGTTTGTACAGATTGCTTTTTTTCTTTCTTTTTGAAACCACTGGTGCTCCACAAAGTTTAATCTGGGGGCCTCTTCTGGTCATAATGTATCTCTTCAGTTTTTCTCCTAGCTTTACAAATCCTAGAATTGCTCCTCTAGCTTTTGGCCGGGATTGCTCAAACTTGTCACATTAATAAATTCCAAACAAATTCCAATTTGCTCCAAGTCTCTCCCAGAATGTGTTTCATCATGTTAAGAGTCCAGGTGCCTTTTTGAATTTTGCACTTCATTTTGATGAGCAGAAAATGTCTTTGGCATGGTTGATTTGTGCAACCTGCTCAATCAATCAATCAATCAATCAATCAATCAAGTTTATTTACATACCACATTTCAGCAACAAAGCAGTTCAAACTGTGTTACGTCATAAAAACAAAAATACAAACGTTACGTTTTGACGAGTCACCAAAATCATCATTAAACACCAAATGAGTCGGTCAATTCTGTCTCTTTTTCCAATTAAGAAAGAACGTGGTAGAACCATCCATGTCCTTTCTATTTCTCCTCTATAGTGTTTGCTGCATTATTCAGGTGATGTAGTTTAAATTAGAAACCAAATGTGTCTAATGACTGCTGTCATCTGGTTTTAGACCTGAAGCTTTGCAGTGTCTACTTTGGCAACCCTACTTTAACATGCATTTTAGTAGAACTGAACAACGCAACAGGAGAAGACCATCATGCATCATGCGAGTGCAGGACATAGTGCGTCTGTGCATCCGTCTACAGGGGATGCATTTGTCCTACTTTGTGAATGACAGATGTCGGGGGGGAGCAGCAATCTGCAGCTGAAAGTTGCTTTTGGAAATAACTGGTGGAAATAGCCTTTCAAGGGGGAAACAAAAGTTAAGTGGAGGTGCTGAGAAAACAATAATGGCACATTTTAATGAAATCCCTGGAGTGGTGAAACGCTCAAGGGATGATTGGAATCAAATCACCCTCAGCCTTAGTTTCCTCTCATATCTGTCCAACTCGAGCAACTGCAATTAGTTTCCGCGTTTGTTTTCTACCATTTCCACGAGTTCTCTGTTTTCCTGCTCGTGTTTTTCATGGCCGTCTCTCTCCGTTCTCCTTACACGTGTTGTTTAATCGGCATGCGAGTCTTTAAGAGGACAAGCCAAATTGCCACTTTCTCTTCAACTGACATTGTCGTCTTCTAATGTTCCCCTCTTACTTGCTCAAAGCCTCTTTAAGCTCCATATGTAAATCTTGACTGTTTTGAGTAAGTTTTGTTTTGTAGGATAGGGGAAATAAAAAAATAAAAGCAGCTGGCAGCTGAAAATGCAATCAAAATGACATATTTTCTCAATGTGCTTTCACAGATAAAATTCTGAAACACTTTGAAGGGATTTGTATTCAGCCACTGTAAGTTGACAGTGCTTTGCAGAAGTCCATTTCTCTGCAGGTGTAGCTGCAAGTCTTTTGTGGTACATACCAGCTTTGTACAACAAGCACAAACCGTTCTATGCTTTGATGAAACCATTCCATCTTAGATTTGGCTCCCGTGTTTTGGGTTGTTGTTGTGAAAATTGGTCTCTGTCTCAAATCTTTCACACCTCCATTTTTGTTTTCTAAGGATTAGCCACGTTTAAGCTTCACAGGAATCAACTCCCTGTGCCTGCTGAAGAGCATGACGCCGCCGTTATCACAGGGTCACCATGGAGATGGCATGTTCACAGACTAATGTGAAATGTTACTTCTCCTCCCGGCCAAAAAGATCAAATTGGGTTTCTTAATGTTAAAATTATGCACTCTGTCTTTTTTGTGCCTGCATAAAATCAATATAAAATAAAAGCATTGTGTTCTACTGGACACAGTTTCTTTTTAAAAGCAAGGATGTCCATCTCCACAGTGCAACAGTCCATTCTGGCTGCCCGCTGCTCAAACAGGAAGTTGAATTACCTCCTTGGCATGTCAGCAAGTTTTGCATAAGCCTGGTCACGATCCATTTATTTGATTCAGACGCGTTGGAGCAGGGATGCATCCAAAAGATGCAGGACAGCAGCGATAACGGATTGTAGTTTTTGTATTTATTTACTTATTTCATGAAATCTTTTCACAATCTAGTAGTTTGGTTGCCATTTTATCTGTTATTGTTTAGTAATGATGATGTTATGAGTGCACTACAGGCTGAGAGATGACAGCATGCAGCCATAAAGTCAAAATGTGAGGATTCAAAGTTGCAGGATTTCTACAAATACAGCCAGTTTAACAGTTTCCATACCTCTGGGTTTCACGTTGCTTTAAATAATCTCGTTTCCATAAACAAAGCTTCCCACTCTCTCTGTATCCATAATTAACAATACACTTTTGCGAATTTCCCGGTTTACAGCTGATGAGGGACAGATTCTGCCCCCCAGGTCACAGCAGAGGCACAACATTAAAATTTAATCATGGTCATGCACAAATTTTAAAGGGAGCAGCGTGAGGAATTAAACCGACATGGGAAAATAAAAAGGAAAACCCATAAAAGGGAACCTCTGTTCTAATGAGTGAGGAGAGAATGATGCCAATGCATTTCACTGATGTGAAAGCAGGGAGCCCGGGGCCACGCAGGGCCGTCTGGGATCCTACGTTTGACAGTTACAGTCGGTGCCGTGGCAACAGACCTCGTCCCTCTGGTGCTCCTCAAAGAATGCGGTGCGTCGCGTGAGGCTCCCGCTGCCTGTTTTCATAGAAAGTCTTCATGATGCGGCGGGGGGAAAAAACCCCCCAAAACAAAACAATAAAAAACAACCAATTAAAGCAACAACATGTCGGTAAACACAAGCAGTCTCCAATTTATCCTGGAAGTCTGCTGAAGGTACTCGGGACGCGACCCGCCAGAGCCGGGTAGCAGATAAACAAGGATGCAGAGAGACTAGCCACAGACTCCAGAGTGCTGCAGTCCCAAACGACTCATTAGCTACTCCAGGGGTAGGAATAAATTTAGCCTCCTCAATTAGTGAAGAGGCTGGGACGTATATTTAGTTTCCAAACACCGAATCTTCAGAGGAGACCTGTGTGTATCCTGTCGTGCTAGGTGAGCTTGCCTCCTCAGACCACATGCGGCACAGCAATTAATAAAACATTAAGACATGTTTCCTTATCATGTAATCCAGTGATTATCTCAGCATTTGAACACCCATGGTAGCTAAAATAATAGCAAGTATAATCAGTATTTACCCGGAGCCACTGGTGTACTCCGCCTACGTGTGTGTGCGTGTGTGTGTGTACTGTTACCTCTGCGCCCCGGTGTCTTTAGGCTGATTACAACAGCGCCAGAGGGGAATACACCATTGTTCATGTTATTTATGAGCCTCATTTAATTGGGCTGAGAGCAGCGAGGCCCGGCAGCCCGCTCCTTCCCAGTTAAGCACAGCACTGCAGACGACGGAGGGGTAGAGAAGGTGAAGCGGATGGTGGGGGGGGGCAGCAGGTAGCAGAATTGATCTGGATGAGTTGAAGGTGGATTAGATGCACAGCGTGACGGGTCACGAAGACTGCAATGGATCCCGTCCGTCCGTCAGCTTTGCATCTTTGTTTATTTGCGTGGCGGGGTGTAAATCGTGTGCCCGTTTCATTGGCTTGATGGTCGCATGTGCTGATGTCTGTATTGAATCCGGCACAAGGCCTTACCATTGGCTATGTGCCCTCAATCAATAGCAATGAATGAATACGGCAACGCATTTAATTTAGACATTTTATTAGATCCAATTCGTGTTCGAACCAGTTCTGGGAACACTGGGGAAATTAGGCCTGTAATGCTTTTACACTCACTGTGAACTGTTTGGTTATTTATAGTTAATCAGTTAAAGTTTCCATTTGTCTGAGGCGCTTAGAAGGGAAGTTTGGTCAGTGAGAGGACTGCTTGTTTTCTCTCTTTATTTTTGGATTTTATAAAAAAAATTAAAAACATTCTACAAAGGTGATTCATCCGGGACGCATCAAGAAGAAAAAAATACCAAAATAACCAGATTTTTTTTTTTTTTTATTAGAAAACTCTTAGCATTTCAGGCTTTATGTAATTCATCAACAGATTTACTCAGTATGCAAAATATGTTTTTCTACACTGTCCAGGTCAGAGGTCAACCAAATCACAGCATGGCTTGGTTGACGATCCATGATATTGAACTGAGATCAGACCTTCATAATACTAACTCCAGAACATTAACTAGTTGTCCATAAAGTTGGGGTGTTTTTAGGGTCACTTTTCATTTGGAAGATGCTGTTAAGCCCAAACCTAGTTGACCTGACGAGATGCTTCAACATTTCACTTAAAACAGTCTCTGCCTTACCGGCTGCCTCTCTGTTTCTTTATGGATGTATCCAACTCTGCACAGGCGAGCAGATCTCTGATCCGTCTTGTTGGTGTCGCCTTCCATTTCCGCTTCTGATTTTTCCATCATTGTCCGTCCCTCTTTATGGTCCGTGTAGAACACAGTCAGTGCATGTCTTTTCTCCATTTCTTGTCCTTTTTTCCTTCCTTTGACTTTCATGTTTTCCTTTTCTCTCTCTCTCTCTCTCTCTCTCTCTCTCTCTCTCTCTCTCTCTCTCTCTCTCTGTTTTTTTTTATTTGAGTTCACAGTGCATGTCCTCCTTTTAAATCAAATATTCTTCTCATTGACCAAACAGAAGCAATTTCTGACTTTTTAATCACATAACCCATTTTTCCAGTGTGTATAAATACCCTGCCAGCAACAGGATGTTTATGCGCAGTAATGGCATTGTAAACTACATTTCAGGGTGGGATTTCTTAACAACTTGTATTCACTCATTTAAATTTAGACATTTTTACAAAGCTGTTAAATTTAAGGCTGCTGGGTGAAAACGGAACCAGTAGGCCTCATGGATCACAATAGTTGAGGCCAGCAATAGTTTAATAGCATAATTGCTTTATGCTGTAATTAAATTTGGTTGGTAGTAATAAGTTCAGGCAGAGTATTGATGATATGCATCGTTCTCTGCCTTGTGACCAGTTAAAGCTTCAGTATGTAACTTTAATAAAATAGATTTTTTTACACATTTGCTGAAAATGTCAACTGTTGTGACATTACAGTATGAGGTGGAAAAATCAAGCCTTAGTAGCACTGAGAGAAGGTAAAGGAACTTAATCTTTTCACATTATGATCTGTCTCATAACATACTGTCACGACTTTTAACAAACATGTAAAAAAAGAACACGTTTTTTAAAAAAACATAAAAGTTACATACTGCAACCTTAAAAGTAGTTGGTTTGCTCAGCTTCTTTCCTGGTGCTTCTGTCAATGGGTCAGACACTCCAGAACTATTCTTTTTAATTATGGATTGTGCTTAGGTTGTGCAGTGAAAGCACTCAACTAATAAAAAAGAGTAAAGTAGTAAAGTGGAAATGGTTTCAAAAGGAAATGACAAAATGATTTTTGAGATTCTTAATCAGCTTTGAGAGGGCGCATCAAAAAGCTGGAGACTAAAAAGAAAGCAAAAAAAAAGGACATTTTCAATGGTAGAACTTGTAGAGTCAACAGAGACGAAGGTGACTGACAAATAGAGCCACCCAACATGGAGAAGTAGAAAAGCCTTGGTGTTCACCTTCGTAACAGGTTGGAGAAGCAACAGTAATGAAAAGAGCAGACTTTACGTCTTAAGGACGGTTAGGTCCCTCAATGTCTGCATCAAACTGTCTCATATCTTCTATAAGTCTGCTGTGGAGAGTGTAATCCCTTCTGCCATCATCTGTTGGGGTATCAGCAGCAGAGTCAGGTCAGGGACTTACAAAATGCGCAACAAGCTGATAAAGAAGCCTGGTTCTGCTCTGTAACCTCTGTAGATGACTGGAAAAAGACAGAGTCTTCATAAAACTGAAGGAAATTATTAACCATCCTGATTATCAAAAAAGAAACTTCTGCATATTAATGACAACAACAAGGAGATCCATCCTGGCCCCAGACCGCTGCGACATCTATGTATTCTACATCACTAAGCCCCATTGCTGCATGTCATTAAACCCAACACTCATCTGCATGTCAGCGTGATTCTGTTCCATTCAGACCTTTCCCTCAGGCTGCCTAACCCGGTATTATCATCAACGAGTCTGATTGATGATTTAGACTCTGAAACCAGTTCTCATGCCGATGTTAGCTGTCTGAACTTCCTCCCAAACATAAACACATATCTACATCCCTTTCCATCCCTCCTTAATTCCCTCTGAAGCTCGATCGATGTTGTAGAACAGCTTCTTTTTTCCTCCGCAGTACGATCACAGTCCCTAACTCCCTTCACACTCCCTCGGTGCTGCTCCTTCCCTCCCTAAAGACGTCAGAAATTTTTATCTCCATGCATCATCGGCACTCCTCTGCTCTCAGAATTAGATTGAAGAAGATTTCTTGGCTTGCGGTTAAATGTGTGAGGTGTCCTTGCAGGAAACACGGCTGATGCGGCTTAAGCACCAGTACAGGCTCCGCTCCACTCAGCTCTGAGAGCCAATAAACACAGAGCCAGATAACGATGACACTCTATTGCTTTGTTCGTGAAATAAATTGTATGTGTCATTATGGGATGGAGTATCATCATTTGGCAAGCAAATATCTGCAAGTTGTTGTTGTTTTTTTTCTTCAATATTATCTACAGTCGCACAAACAGTGTTGACAGCCTGTTTGGAAAATCGAGCTGCTGTCAGCTATAAATCCAGTTATGGTAAAGGAAGTCCGTGAGCTTTAGTGTTTTCTGCTCCCTGAAATCATTTTGTGCTCTAGAATTTAGGGAATGATCTTCACATTGACCTGTCTCTCTGCCGCTGGTATTGACAGGGTCTCCAGTACTTGTTCCTCTCCTCAGTTCTAATTTCTAGTGCCCTCATCAGTTGTCACCGGATAGAGAAATTAAATCTTTGCCGTCTTGAGATGTCCCGCGCTACTTTTGAGTTTGCTGACGCAGCCTTGTTTTGGATATCAAAACAGAGGACAGCTTGAGAGACTAAGCCAGTCATTTCCTAATGAGCTGTTGGCAGGTCGGCGTTGCTTCATCTGTCCAGATAGGAAACACTGGCGGATAATTGGCCCGTTTCATAGCTGGGATGTTTTCTCCGGTTTGAGATTCTGAGCATTAATGAGCTGAGTACCACAATGCTATGGGGTCAGTTCAAACGATGACAAAAAAAAAAGACAGGAGCTGATGATGCTCTCACCGAGCTAATGATGTCTGCCATTAGCAGGGAGAGCTCATGCTGCCACTGTCCGCCGCAACACACTCCAACAGGAGCTGGGACAACAACTGCAGATATGTAGAAATGTGTAAAGAGCTGGAATTTGATGTCGGTGTACTTTACTTCCATGACGGTACGCAATTAAAAGTGACAAATTATTGTAAGACCCATAGAATGCGGTGATGATTTTATGGTTATTTCTACAAATTCCCGTAGCCGTGGCAAAAGGATGAATACTCTCTCTCAGTTCCGTCATTTTATGAATCAGGACATAGTAGCAGATGATCTGGTCACGACTTCATCAGTGTCTCACTTAGTGAAGAATTTAGCCCCACACTCTTTCAGTGCACTGAGGGTTTTTGGATGTTCATTAATGCACATCTTTCTTAAAGTCTTGCTGATGCATTTCAATCAGGAGGTCCAGACCTTGGCTTGGCCATTGCAACGTTTTTACTTTTTCATCCATTTTCTAATGGATTTGCTGATTGGGGTCATTGTCCTGTTAATGTGCCAGTTTTATCCCACCTTCAGTTTCTGGACAGATGCCCTCTCATTTGGCTCTAGAATACATATCTACAGTTCATGGTCCACTCGGTCGTTCAATCGCTCACAGAAAATTACTCTGCTGCACATTACTACAAAAGCTCCTTCCTTAGGTCTTGTCTGTCCAAACGACACTGTTCCTGAGGTTCTACGGTTTTCCAAACCAAATTTGTGCAGCTATTTTCTTTTGAAAGACAAATGTCCTTCCTGCAGTCCTGGCAACTCTTCCAATGACCGATGAATCCTTTATCCTAAAGAAATTTGACCCAGGACTTAGAGATCCTCCTGCTGTCTCTGTGTGATTTCCTAAGGAATCAAGGTGCTGAGGAGGTTGAAGTCAAAGTTTGACGATAACACCTTTGACTTTAGCAAAAGGACAGTGCCGTGTTTAGCGGTATGGCAGCTCTGGAGCTCTCGGGTCGGATGTAGTAATGAGACCAGCCAGCTGTTGGAAACACATACATGCATCCCTTCTTGGGAGAAGTTTCCACACAAAACAAATGGTTTTGAGCAACAAGAAGCTTCAGCAGACAACAAGAAATCCAACTAAAATGCAAAGAGTGAATTATTATTCTTTATTGTAACTCTTTACCACTATCAACCTGCGTGGTGGCTATAATTTCACCAGCATGAGCGAAGAGTTTGCTCCTCCTCGTCCCTTGAATTAAACAGAAAGCCACAAGCTATTTGGTATGATTTTTGAGTCTCTCGAGGCAGACATGGTTATGGTTCTGTTCATAAATAATTAATAATAGTACACACAAAAAATAAAAAAAATAAGTAGAAATCTAGCAATGAAGGGACTTTGCTGCTGGATGTGTTTTTATTGTGTTTTCATCCAATAATCAACATTTCCACATCAGCAATGCTACAGCGTTGACTGTATCAGCCTCTGAAGCTACAGATTTACCAAATTAGGACGTGTTGGCGGCAACTGATGCAACCAACAGCAATAACAATTAGCACTAAATATTTAGGTGGAGGTTTTCTGATTTATATGTGACATTCCTTAATCGGAACTGGTTCGGAACAGAAGAACCCTGGATCAGAGCATCTCTGCTCAATGATGACCCATTTCAGTTCCACCAGGCACCTTTTGTGTTTCTGTGAAGCTAGTTTTATTAATAAAGTCTGACAAGGCCATGGTCAGTTTGATGGGTGATTTATGAATGCCCAGAGGCCCCCGGTGGGTACCTGCTTGAACTGTACTGTGAAAGGGGATTTGTTCTTTTTTTTTTTTTTTCTCAGAGCATTAAAGGGTCTGACCTTGGGGCAGGGGGGAATTTGACTCAAACAGGCAAACAACAAGAACGCCTGCTTTTATGAATATTTGTGGAACCTGGGAAAAGCTCACTGCTTTTATAGTGTTCTGCGACTTTAAAATCCTGCAATGAAACAGTGGGATCTTTCTTTTTACGACTTTAATTTAGATCTGGCTTTGTTTTAGTTCGGAAGAACGGCAAGTGCTTCACTCAAGTGGCCCTGACATGAATCAATGTGAAGCTGCAGGGAGAAATACCGTCTAATCTGTCGACTGGACAGAGTGTTTCACACTCTCACTGTGTTTGTGATGTCTCCGTCTGCGATGTCTGCTTTGTGATCCGTCCCAGGATTTTGGGAGCCTGTGGCTTGCATTTGATTTTGCTCATGTTATTTTTATTTTTCTAATTGAACCCTGATGCGGATGCACGGCTTGTGCAGACACTAGGCTTTGTTTTCTCTGGACCTTCTAGATACATTTTTGTCTTTAATGGATCTGAAATTCTAACTTGAAATAAATGAGAAAGACTTTCTCATTTTAAAACCGGTCCTTTTTGCGCTATTAATGACGTTCTGTCAGATACAGATTGTGCTGGGGCGCCACTAGAGGGATACTACGGTCTGCCTCGAATCAGATGAAACAACTCGTTTACATGTCTGAAAAATTGGGATATTTTATTTCACACAATGTTGTGCTTGACAGTCGGCTTTAGTTTGCTGCTTTGCAGCATGGTGAATTGATGGAGATCTGGGAGACTGTCAATTTGCTTTGTTGGATATGCTATCAAAATAAGAAGACTTCAAGCAGGATAGAGACTTTATTTTGTGTGTGTGAGGAATCATGTTTTAGGATCTAAACTTCAGAATTCTGAGAATTGATTTTCTTCTCCATCTTCCCTTCTTGTCACAAATTCTCTGGCTGGGGCCACAAAAACCGTGGATGAACGGGGGCGTGGCATGTTAATGACGTTCGTTTGTGGCCGTCGCATTTATCAGTAACTAATTGTTTATATGCAGCCATTGGAGGAGATCCCAGGGAGACCCTGAACTCACCAGGGGGAATAGAGATCCCGTCTGGTCTGCACACACCTTGAGATCTCACGTTGGAAGATGGAGAGGGTCAGTTTAGAGAGCGACAGTCTGGGTTTTCCTCTGGGGAAAATTCAGTTTCACATGACAGGAAGACGGTGTTAAGATGGATTAATGGACAATGGGTGGATGAATAACCACATCAATGTTTTTATCTTTGAAATTGTAGATTTGGTTGACCTGAAAAGGCTACAGTAATTCTTTGTTCAGATTGGTAGCATTTAAATTGAATACTAGTAGTTCTGTTTGGTTTGTTTGAATTGGGTTTTTTGGTTTTTTTCCTGAAAATTACAACATTTTGTTACTATTACATGTGATTGCCAAACGGCAGGATAGTATTGCTTTTAACTTTATTTGATAAAAAGAATTTATGCAATAGAAAAACAATCCCTTTACTGTGGATAGGACACTGTAGTACAGAGTCATATTCAATAAACTTGAATATTATCAATAAGAGGAAATTCAGTAATTCAGTAAAATTACTGAATTTTATTTCAGTAATTCAATTCACTAAGTGAATCACATTACTATATATATATATATACTGTAAGTTATATTATTGTTTATAAAATATAAGGTCTTTTGAAATACTGCTTATATGCTTACACAACAAATCTTGAGTTGGTAAACTTTGCAAAATTAAAATATCTAATGTTTACATTGTGGCCCTTGGTTACCAGAAACGCTGTGATCTCTTAGCAACAGCTTAGCAACAAATATTGTTATTGTTCAAAAAACATAAGATTTCCTCTGCTCTTTTAAAACACTACTCATCTGATTTTATTTAAGAATTGTCAAGTTGGTGAATTTTGCATAAAAGTAAAAATGTTTTTATTGCCATTAATGGTACACAGACATTGAACACAAAAGTAAAAATCTGATTTAAACTTCATGGCAGTTTGTTACCAGAAAAAAATGCTCATCTTTTAACGCCAAATTAATAAGTTATATTATTGTTTATAAAACATAGGTTCTTTTGAAATACTGCTTATATGCTCAGACAACAGATTTAGAGTGGATAAACTTAACAACTTAACAGCTTAACAACAAATATTGTTATTGTTCAAAAAACATAAGATTTCCTCTGCTCTTTTGAAACACTACGTATCTTATAATACTTAAAAATCGTCACTTTGGTGAATTTTACAGAAAAGTTAGTTTGTTTTTTTATCATTGATGGTCGATATACTATACAACAGAAATTGAACATAAAAGTAAAAATCTGATTTATGCTTCGTGGCAGTTTATTACCAGAAAAAGAAAAAAAAAACGCTCATTTCTTAGCACTATATTAATAAGTAATGTTATTGTTTATACAATATAAGTTCTTTTTAAATACTGCTTATATGCTTAGACAACAAATCTAGAGTTGGTAAACTTTGCAAAATTAAAATATCTAATGTATACATTGTGGCCCTTGGTTACCAGAAAATGCTGTCATCTCTTAGCAACAGCTTAGCAACAAATATTGTTATTGTTCAAAAAATATAAAATTTCCTCTGCTCTTTTAAAATACTACTCATCTGATTCTGCTTAAGAATTGTCAAGTTGGTGAATTTTGGAGAAAAGTAAAAATGTTTTTATTGTCATTAATGGTACACAGACATTGAACACAAAAGTAAAAATCTGATTTATACTTCGTGGCAGTTTGTTACCAGAAAAAGAAAAAATGCTCATCTTTTAACGCCAAATTAATAAGTAATATTATTGTTTCCAAAACATAAGTTCTTTTGAGATACTGCTTATATGCTTAGACAACAAATATAGAGTTGGTAAACTTTGAAAAACTAAAATATCTAATGTTTACATTGTGGCTTTGGTTACCAGAAAACGCTGTCATCTCTTAGCAACAGCTTAACAACAAATATAGTTATTATTCAAAAAACATAAGATTTCCTCTGCTCTTTTAAAATACTAGTCATCTGATTCTACTTAAGAATTGTCACTTTGGTGAATTTTACAGAAAAGTTATTTTGTTTGTTTTTTATCATTGATGGTAGATATACTATAAAACAGAAATTGAACATCAAAGTAAATTTATGCTTCGTGGCAGTTTATTACCAGAAAAAGAAAAAAAAACGCTCATTTCTTAGCACTATATTAACAAGTAATTTTATTGTTTATACAATATAAGTTCTTTTAAATACTGCTTGTCTAAGCATATAGACAATTTTTTGTCTATATGCTTAGACAAAAAATTTAGAGTTGATAAGCTTTGAAAAACTAAAATATCTAATGTTTACATTGTGGCCTTGGTTACCAGAAAACGCTGTGATCTCTTAGCAACAGCTTAACAAATATTGTTATTGTTCAAAAAACATAAGATTTCCTCTGTTCTTTTGAAATACTACGTATCTTATAATACTTAAAAATCGTCACTTTGATGTATTTTACAGAAAAGTTAGTTTGTTTTTTTTATCATAGATGGTAGATATACTATAAAATAGAAATTGAACGTAAAAGTAAAAATCTGATTTATGCTTCGTGACATTTTATTACCAGAAAAAGAAAAAAAACTCTAATTTCTTAGCACCAAATTAACAAGTAATGTTATTGTTTATACAATATAAGTTCTTTTTAAATACTGCTTATATGCTTAGACAACAAATATAGAGTTGGTAACCTTTGCAAAATTAAAATATCTAATGTTTACATTGTGGCCCTTAGTTACCAGAAAACGCTGTCATCTCTTAGCAACTGCTTAACAACAAATATTGTTATTGTTCAAAAAACATAAGATTTCCTCTGCTCTTTTAAAACACTAGTCATCTGATTCTACTTAAGAATTGTCACTTTGGTGAATTTTACAGAAAAGTTTGTTTTTTTATTATTGATGGTAGATATACTATAAAATAGAAATTGAACATAAAAGTTAAAATCTGATTTATGCTTCGTGGCAGTTTATTACCAGAAAAAGAAAGAAAACGCTCATTTCTTACCACCAAATTAATAAGTTATATTATTGTTCATCTATTGTTCATCTTATTCTACTTAAGAATTGTCAAGTCGGTGAAGTTTGGAGAAAAGTAAAAAGTGTTAGTGTTAGTGTTATACTGTATATATATATACAGAGCCGGATGTTTTCAAGTCTTGTTTTCCAGATCATTAAGACAATTTCTGTTTATGGCTGAAGAAAACATGTACGAGATTAAAATATTGTATCAAGCCAATTACAAATACGCTTAATAAAAAGTATGTTTATTACCTTCTTAAAGGTTATTTTAAAAACTTACTTTTGACATGATCAATGGGCTTCAGTGGACACATATTCTCATTTTTTCAATATGACTGCTCTCGCCTATCTAATCAGGCTGTAAATAATGTAAACACCAGCTAAGCCAGGCTGACATTCTGAAACATTCCTCCAGTGATTGGTGCTACTTGTACATGCACACATGCAGACTCAGCAGGGGAAAAAACAACCACTGCATGTTTGTGAATCACGGAGAAAATGTCTGTCACGTTTCTAACTTAAAACTAACTCCACTGTAGGAATAAAACCAAGCAGAAGGATTATCCAATCAAAACGGTTTGAGGGAGTCAGACGTTCAACCAATCGACAGCCAGACTCCTGGGTAATCTGATTGGATTGTTAGATTTGTGATTGGCATGATATTGACTAATCATCTAAAAGGGAGAAAGCCCTGATCTAAATTCATACATGATTGAAACTCACATGTAAGCAAGCAAAGTGTTTAGTTTTAGATGTAGGTTTTGTGCTTTGTATGTAAAAATACCCTAAAAAAACAAATTGTAACTTTTGTGATTGTTTTTTACAAGTACAATTTTTTTTAAACACACACATAAATTATATATGCATGTAATAAGATAAAATTCTTAGCTCACTATTTACTAGAACAAAATACTAAAAATTGTAGCTAGATAACTGAAAATGAAACTGACCACTTGCCATACTTTTGAATAAGAATGATCTGAACACTTATGAGAACTTATGGAGAATTGTGACTGAATTACTAAAAAATTGGTCAATGTTTAAATATATAAAAAAAAACTTGGAAAGCGTATCATTCATAACGAGAGCACCTCAAAAGCTACACATATCTATTAGAGAGGCCAGGCCTGGCTCAATTTCGCCTTCATTTCTTTATATTTAGACCCATGAAAAATATATTTTAATTATCCATCATGGATGGCAAGACGGAAAAAAAAAGACGAGAGACTTTCCAAACTTGACTTTAGCTGGACCAGTCGACTGGCTGTGCCAGTTTCAAGATGTCAGCCTTTAATGTATGCAAGGAAACGAAAATGTAGGAATTAGTTATCAGGCAGCAAAAAACTGTAAATGATGTCTGTAGGAAAAGTTATTAAGATCTAAAAGTAATCAATTATTTACTTGTAACTGAGTGATTCTTTTGGATGAGGGAAAATGAGAATTAATGGTCGGTTACTACTAGGATGAAAGCTGTCAGTAGTTGTCTTTAAAGCACAGACAGGAGGAGTTTTATAGATCCTGCTCTGCAGTACAGGCAGCCGCCTTCTTGTTTCATCTCTGACTCATTCTGCTTTCCCTCCATCTCTGCATTCAATCTAACGTTACTAGACTATCTCCTGTTCTCATGAGGCCTGTGTCGGCACCGCTGCTGGATGGGGATTTCCAAAGTTATTATCAAGGCAGGGTCTAAGTAGCTGAGGAGGAACAGAGTGGGAGAGAGACGAGACGAGACGAGGTGGAGGGGGTGGAGAGATATGACGATGGAAGTCACACAGCAGGAGAAATGAGAACTGGTGTGGTGGATATGTAGGCAGAACAGCTTGCATTAGTTATCTGACATGTATATTCAAGCATTAAAAGGAATATCCTAATGCGATGCGCTGTTTATTCATGTGTCGTAAAGGATTTGCAAGATTCAAAATCTGTTTAGGCCGTTTAAATCGAAAATGTTGGAGGTTTACGTTGACTGGTTTGTGCTGTAGAACGCAAAACGTGGCAAGAAAATACAAACCAACCCTGAAGCTGTGAGTAAACGCAGCTTTCAGTACATTTTAGGTTGGAGATGGTTTAAATAATGATAATTTAATCTTCCGCTACCCCGGCTTCAAACCACAAGCTTCTTCAATCCCCCATCAGAAACTCTCTGGTTGAGGCAAGCTGACACCAAGGTGTCTGCGACTTCCACACCTGAGTGGAGGCTCCACTTTCTTGCTTGTTTCTTCAGATAGTCCGGCTCCTTTGCGCTGATGTGAAAGGATATCACTCCACACGCTCGCCCGGTTCACCTAAACTATACAGCAAACCAGAAAGACAGTAAATCTAAGACCCTGTTCACTGCAGGCAAAAGTGGCACAAATCAGATTTTTTCAGGGAGGTCAAGTTACCAGGTCAGACTTTTTAGAATAAGTGTGAGCGCTCAGATCTGGCCCACTTCAGATTTTTATTTTTCAGTCAGAAACTTTGATGAATCAATCCATTTTTTTATGCGATCCCAGTGGGAACAACCGAAGCGGTTCCGAAGTGACTTTGTTGTGGCTTTCCATCGACGTTTGTCATAGCCGTGCACTGGCCGGAGGTGCTAGCATTTCACGTAAATTTGATTGTTAGAGGACATTTTCAGCCATACTTCAGCTGAGATTTTCATCCAACCTAATGAAACGTACACACAGTCAAGTTGACATGCAGGCTGAGTTGAATAAAAGATGACCAATTCAACATGTGGCTAAATAAACATGTTGGACTAAAAACAGAAAAATAGTAACAAATACAATAAAGTCGGCGAGGAGAAACATTTTCCATCCAGAGCCTTAGAGGAGCTGAGAAAAATACCTTGAGGGCTCAGAGCCCCATTTGGAAGCCTGCACTCCTGATCAATACCAATGGCTTCTCAATTTTGCTGTGCAATGAGTTCTCAATAAAACCGGTGAAGGGGCATTACGCCCCCCCACACACACACCCGCCTGCTTCTGAATCCAATTCCAGAGACAACCCCAGCCTTGTCCATAATGGATTCCCTATTTCATAGAGCTGGGCTTGTGTTACTCTGGTGCTTGGTTAATATTTCAGCCAAGTGTCCGTCCTCCTCGCACAGCCCACTTTGTTGTATTGATTTATTTGAGCATTCCCTCTACCCACCTCTGCTGTGGGAAGACAATCTATTATGGAGTTTAATACCTCTCTTGTAGCTCATTTTATCTGTTCTTTTCTTCTTCTTCTTTTCATTTCCAGAAAACATTGGTTGGCGCTTGTTGTGCTCCCAATCTGAGCAAGAGTCAGAAACAGTGGTGTCAATTATCCGGAGTTAAATTCAGCAAACAGGAAGTGTCTCATCAGGCAGGAGGCCCCGATGGTGAACACTGCCTCGTTTCTGGCTATATATAGAAGTGCTGCGGACACACGGCGTCTGGAACAAGGGACTTCCTGGTTTGGTGAGAGAGGAGGACAGAGACCGAATCCGGATGTGGGATGTATGAATGCCCTGCTGGGAAGGAGGAAGCCTGCTGTCCTTCCTGCATCCTGCATCCTGCATCCTATCCTTCACACCTGCTCAGGTTATGAGGGCTACCGCGATCTTCCTCGCAATCACAAAAAGTCTGTGCGAGAAGGAAAAAGCTCAGCAGAACAATTCAGACAGAAGGTTTCAGAGTGGAAGCTTGAATATTAATTTTATATTAACATCTAGCTCCAAAAATAATGTGCACCGGTTGTTTGGGGGAAAACCTGCTTAACAGGTGACGTAAAATGAGCTCTTCTGCTGTCTATACCTCAGGAATGATTAGGCTGACTAAAACAGAGAATTGCAACAAAAGAACAAGAAATGTCTAGTAAACAGGAGAGGCAGTCCCATTTTTAAAAAGACTAAACCTAACTGCATTCTAAGCCTGGACGTTGTGGTTCAATCAACTTAAAAAAATAAAATAAAATAAGGAAACCAGATAGTTGGGTTAGATAGAGAGCAGGGAGCTGCTGCAGAGCGTTAGCGGTGTAAGGAATAGGAGTGTCAGGGTCTCAACACCAGACACGGACGCAGTGTGTGTGTTTCAAATCGACTGCCTAACTCCAAGACAGAAAAAATAATCACTTCCATGGGATCAGGAAAAGGGATCTGACATACCTCGACCTTAAAATCCAGCAGGAGTCGTGAGTTTAACTGCACTTCTGGGAAATCTTAAACCGACTGTCCTGAATCTGAATTTTATTGGGATAATTAAAATTGAACACCATTTTTTAAATATATATATAACTGGACATGAACTGAAAATTAATTAACACTTTTAGCTCATACTCTACGCCTCCTAGTGGGATGGATTAGCTTCTTTCTCCAGGAAAGATGTACCCTGGTCAGGTCACCAATCCATCACAGAACGAATAACCATGCATGCACACACTCATACAAAGGTCGGGGTAAGCAGGGTTGTGATCAGGACAGAGGAAACACTGGTGTCAACTTATGCACCAGTTTTTATCCTCATAGCAACTTGCTTTTATCAAAAACATCATTTGCGATAAAACTAGCAACTTTTTCTAAAAACAAATCGTCGCAAATAGTGAGGGCAGAAGAAACTCCTTCTGCTCGGTATCCACATTGCAAATAAATCAATGTGCGTCACTCAGGACCTGAGTGATGCTGTCAGTAACTCCTGACGGTGAGTCTGAGTGAGGCGGTTTTATGCACGAACGCGTGGCTGTGATGAAGTTTTACCGAGCCGTACAGCTGTAAACCAACAGGAAAATTCAACAGCTTCGGCATCGAATGACTTAAGAACAACATTGGAGAGCTAAATACATTTACAAGAAAATGTTAAAATTACAAAAACACAAAGGTAGAACCCTAAATAGCCTATTTATCAGCATAAACGCTGATTTGACACTTCAAAGTAAAGACCTTTGTCCTCTGGACTCCCTCCCACCCGCCCTTGATTTAGTTAAATGCTTTGTAAGGGAGCCTGAGAGGGACTCGAGCCGAGTGCGCAGATCACTGTGTCCACACCCTTTGGGTGCTAATTTATATCTCCACGTTTGCAGTAAATGCAGAGCTCTTCAATAACACCGAGTGGAGACGGAGCTGCAGAGTGCCTCCCGACCTGACACTCTTTGAGGATTTACAATCTACAAACTTAGTCGCACTGTTCTAAAGAGGGCCACATAAGAAAAAATAATAATAATAATAAAAAAAAATCTTTCCATACTTTTAATCCAGTAACAGGCACATTTCAGCTCAGCTGGAGTGGATTTATGATGCCAAAGAAAAGCACAATTATTTCCAAAAACAATAATTAAACTTTCAGAGACGTGAGGTCGCTTGAACAGCAGTCTGAAGAGCCCTATAAACCGCTTTGCAATTAGGACAATTCAGCTGTGAAAGTACTGTACACAGTTCTGCTTTCCTCTCGTCGGCTGCAAACACAGCGGCTGAACATGATAATTACACAGTAAATTACAGTCCCTGTAAACTGGATTACAATAGATCCTGCAACTGAGTGCTGCAGTTAAATACTCTAGTCAACCAACTGTACCTTTTGTGGGCAAATTTCAGCAAATAAGAAATTCACAATGAGAACACGGACCATGTGAAAGCGACTGCACATGGACGTTGATTGGAAGGACTCCAGCGCCGTCTTGTTAATGGAATAAGAAATCAAGGTGATCATTCCGCGGAACATTTTTCGGCACGTTCTCCGACCCGCTGCGCAGAGAGAAAGCTTCAGACTCTGACTGAGTCGCTTTATTTAACTGGCAGCCGTTCCTGAGTCATTCCTAACTGCAGGCCAGTGTGAGAGTGTTTTATCACAAAGGCCTTTCAATGATCAGACGGGCAATTACACACAGTGGTAGACTTTTCATTTTTCTTTTCTTTTTTTTTTAAAGGTCAAGAGGCCAGAAAAAAAAGTGAAAAAATTATAGACTAGAATGCAAACACAGAAAGACCTAGACATTTCTGTGTTTATTTAACACCCTCTGTGTTAAATAAATGTCATTCATTTAAAGTTTTGATGCATATAATTAACAGGCAGAAGTTAAAATATGTATACTTATAGTTAATTTTACATAATCACATGAATATCTAAAAAAGGCTTTTAAAAAGTTATTTTTTTCTGGTTATTATCAGCCCTTTATAATGAGTTTAATCTGTTTTTAACTCAACTTTTTGCTTTCACTTAGACCCAAGTTGGAACCAGAAAACATTTCAGATGTACTCTTTAATTTAACAGCGTATGCAGAAGGGAGCAAAGAAACACAAAAGCAGGGGAAAAAAACACATCTTACATTTATTGGCCCAATTCAAACCCCACCAAATGTTCCTCACAGAACACCAAAATGTCCACTTTCTTGTCCATATCTAAGTATTTTTTAATTTCCTCTGGTGGCTTTTATTTGATAGTGAATTGATAGGAAAGTGGGTTGTGCAAGAGAGAGAGCGGAGATACAAAGGTCAACAGGTTGGGACTTGAACCCGTGACGGCCATGCATGCTTTATCCCCTGAGCCACTGCCGGACCCAACTGCATCCACTCTCATCCAGAACCCTCAAAGGGAGGACTGATAAACATTTGGTTATGTGATTACAAATAATCCCACCTACTGACCTGCTGGTTTGAGACGGTAGAACATATGAGCTGTTATTTATTAGAGCTCAATCATTTCTCTGTAATCTATAGTTTGAGAGACATGGTGCTGATGTATGGCTAACATTCAGGCCTCAGCTGTTGATGGTAATGTAATCTAAATGACTTGAGCAGCTCTGGATTTCTATTTCTACCCAGCTTGTTTCACATTATTGTCCAAACTAAATGTTATTGACAGACACAAAAAGATGATTTTGACTGGAAAGGTGGGAACTCCTCCACGAAGAAGCCTTCTGAAATCTCAGTCCTGATGAGACGTTGTCAGGATTGTTAGGGTGGAATCTGGACGTGACAGGCTAACCAACTCAAGGTTTTTGTTCAGAAGACCATTGGTGACTAGCTGTTTCCTTTCAAACTCCTTCTGTCGGCTAAATAATGTCAGAGATGTTCTGACCTGAATTAGACATGAACAAGATTTCCATGCATGTACACTGTGTGTATTGGTACAATAGGTCTTGCACAGAGCAACTAGTTAGGAAAGTTTTCTGGTTTGAAGTTTTGTAATATTTGGAGGGTGGACGGGGTTAAGTGGTCAATGATAAAGGGTCAGCATGTGTATATCAAGTGGCTGACCTTATGCAGGTCATACAATACCGTCAAAAAGGGTTGACATACTCCGATATAGGTTTTCTCAAGGACTCATTACATGAATGTGATCCAAAGGCCTTGAGCCTTCAATTACAAAACGATCACCCTGTTACTGAGTCCTGTGTAGAGAATGTATTTCCATCTATCATCCATTTTCAATGCCTACTTAATCTTTGAGTAAAGCATCGGGGTTAAAGGGCGTTGTGGACTGGTCCAGTCTATCACAGGGCAACACAGAGACACACAAGACCGACAACCAGGCAGTCCATCTAATTTCAGTGTTACTGAACTGCAGGAGAAATTTCCACATGCATTGGGAGAACATGCAGAGTCTTCAAAAAAGGGCTTCTTACTACGAGGCAATAGTCCTGTACAGTACCACTGGACGTAAATTACATGTCCTATGCAACAAGTGATACTTTTATTTGAACTGGCCCAGGATCAACATAAACGTTGCAACTATTCTGCTGCGTTTCAGCTAAAAGTGAAAAGTTGTTGGTTTCACAGAAACATTTAAAAACAGATTCGAAAGCAGGGAGTTCAGCCATTGATCAACATCTGCAGTGTGTTTACTATGCACCGCTCTGGTGATCTACAACCCTGAAGCTAAGTTCTGACTCTGGTCTGGAATTTTTTTGTTAAATAAAGCAACACCAGAGGAAACCCTGCATATTTCCTCTGATTTCCCTAAACAGCCGTCCCCTTGTGAGGGAATTTGGCAGAAGTGCACACAGCACGTCCAAGTACAGCAGACATTAATCATACCCCATTGGCAGCAACATATATCAGAACTTTATTACCTGGACATCGATCGGGCCTCAGACAGGCCAGTGATGGGGACTGTGGTAAGGGGAAAAATGAAATTCTGCCTTTGGCGTTTTGTTTCGATATAACTAACTAGCCAAGCGGCGAGGAGAGAAATACCTTCTGTTCTCGACTTATGTCTTCCTTAATCCATCAGAAGCCGACTGGCTGTAAACCCTCAAGGACGAGATGCTTTTTTTTTTTTTTCCCCCTTTTTCTTTTTTGCACTAAAGAACAATAATACTCTGGTGCAAGTTGTGGTTCAAGTGGCTGTGGTAATGAAAGGTGGTCTGAGTCACAAGCTGTCTTACTTTTTCATTACTGAAGCCTTTACTAGAGGCAGACTTGATCCACGTAACATTACAGTCCAGTGAAAACGAATTCCCCCCTTACAAACTTCTATTGCTTAGCTTCTTTCCCCGCAGGTAAATAATTTAGATAATCAAACTTAGTTCACCTTCGAAAAGCAAACCCCAATTGAAATAAAGATGTTGCTTATTTTGTCAAGATGCGGTTTTTGATTAAAATGCAATTAATTGTGATTCATACACAAACTCCAATTAACTCAACTAAACATATTAATCGAGTTAATTAGAGTCCCAGCATACAATTTATTATCTACACCAAGAAATAATGACAGAAAAAACTTTCTGAGAATATGAAGCTACAGAATCTTCATATTTTGTAGCTTTTGTAGAGCAACATATCACATCCGGGTCCAAAAAGAACATAAACTAAATCACTCACATATATTGGTCTATAAAAAGACTACTATAAGTCATTCCTAAGGCTTTGGGACTCTAGTGAACTACAATGAGAGCAATTATTCACAAGCAAACAAATCATGGAACAGTGGTTAGTGGCAGCTGTCATCTAGGATGTCACAAAAAAGCCCATAGCAACAGCCAGATAACTGCCTCATTTAAGGCCAGTGTTCATGACTTAATTATAAAAGAGTGAGTGCACAAAAATGCCCTCCAAGGGAGAGTTCAGATGTCAGAACTGCTGCTGACCAAAGAGGATGCAAAATATTTTTGGGAACAGATTCTGTGGGCTGATAAGATAAAAGTGGACATTTGTTTTAGAAGGTGTGTGTTAGAAAAAAAAGAATATCATCCAGACACACAAAGATGGTGGAGGTGGTTTGATGGTCTGTGGCTAATTTGATGTTTCAGGATGAGGACAACTTGACATTGTGCTCAAAAGCTCAAAAATGTTTCTTGGGAGAAGAACAGGGATGTCCACAGCTCAAAAAGATAAAGTTATCATTTGATGGCAGCTGGTGCTTCCAACGATGGAACCGTTAGGTTCAGGGAGTATTTTACATTGGGCTGGGTTATTTTGTATATTTATTTTTTTCTTTCCAAATGAAATCATCATTTGGAAATTTCAACTCAGACTGTCTTTGTTAAATCTTTCAGATCATCAAGTAAATTTTAAGTGTGGCAAAAAAAAAGCAAACCAGCAGATATATATATATATATATAGATATATATATATATATATATATATATATATATATATATATATATAGATATATATATATATATATACACATCACACATCATTTTTGTTTGCCCATATGAACAACAGTGTGGAATAATTTCATGCCCTGACAAGCTTAGGAGGATATAGACTGTGCATATGCTTCAAACGACAAATATTCTCATTAAAAGAGGAGATATGACTGTCAGATAAAAAAAGGCTGTTTGGCTCCACTGGGTCTTTTCATGTACCAAGCACGGCAGCCGTTGGGATTTTTGAGGTCTCACATTTAAAGCTCAGACATTGATTTTAAGACGAGTCCTTCTAAAACGAACCATTGAGAGAGAGCACTGTCAGAGTCTCTCAGGGTTCAGCAGAAAAATCTATTTACTTAGCAAGAAAAGCACACATATGCGCCGAGTGTGTACATACGCGCCTCCACACAACCGAGGAGGCACACGTACACTCCTGTGCTTATGCCCGCAATCACACACAGATAGCGGATTTTAGATCAATGCTGGAGGAGAATCAATGGATGGTGGGGGTGGGCAAAGCCAAAATGCTCAGGGCGAAGATATATTTAGAAAGGTAAAAGACTTGCAAGTGGGACGGCTGTGGAGAAGACAGCGGTAAGAAAATGAGAAGGCAGAAAGGCTACAGGAGCAGTTCTGTTCAGCTAATTGATAAGGGGGCTGGGGGGAGCAAGTAGATAACATCCAACCTCCCCAGGGTTCCAGTTCCTGGAGGCTTACCTCACTCAGACACCTGCACATATGATCAGACTGTTTACATGGTCTACTCCAAGCCAACAAGCTCAACCGTTTTTGTTAAGCTGAGCTGGACATTCCTGCAAGACTTGCACAACCTGGACAAGTTGTCTGTCCATCATAGAAACACACACCTAAGGGCAAATTACAATTAATTAAGCTAACATTGATGTTGGATGCGTGGGAGGAAGACAGACTACCTAGAGGGAACATGCAAAGTCCACACGGAAACACCCCTGGCTGTGATTTGAACTGAGGATTTATTTTCTGCAAGGCAACAGTGCAACAATCTTCATCCCCATGCAGCCCTAAGAAATCATCCAACAAAAAAATTTTCTCAGAATAGAAGGTTTTAGAATAAACGCGAGAACATGTAGTGAAGTCATTTCTACTGTAAAAGACGTAATGCTTCAGTTCCTAAGAGGCAGAGCTGTCTGTCTTTGCCTGACAGTTTAGTCTGAACGCTGAATAGAGATGTGTTGCAGTCTGAAATATTCCTGTAACTCTGTCTTGGTGAATTCTGCAGGCCCAAAACTCCCGCTGTGGTCCTGTCAGCGCTCCAGTCTGATTCATTTTCTCCTCCCCCTTTTTCTGTGTTCCACTCCTCCCTTACATGTGAGAAGTCTGCTCAGCACCATATCAGAGAATTGAGCTTTCTTTTTTGGCAGAAATTTTGGCTTTGCTCAGTCAGCTAAGGATCCTTCGCCAACTCTTCCACCCACTTTGTCCCTTACTTAAATGGTGAAGGAGTCTCAGGACCAGAAGATTGTCTCTCATGGCAACAAGTCTCCAGATGTGATTGCTGCTCACCATGTCAGATGTTAGGGGATTTACAGGTAGAAGCGCCCACAGCAACTGATGACCAACATCCGACCAGGGTGAAAAAAGTCTTGTTTTCGTAGGGCAACGCTCCTGTAAGAATTGTCGAGAAAAGAGAAAGAATGCTGAATCTGAATGGAGCTACTTCACCTCACTGCCATGTCTGCCTCCTGCATGTGCTGTCAATCTGAAAGGGCTGCAGGAAAACAGCTTTGCAGAGACAGAAAATGTTGGTGTGAAGCGATGAGAGAGAGACTGTAAATCAACTGAAATCCACTGAGAAAGTTCATGTGAATCCAAATTCTGGAGCTTTTTGAAGGTGTAACCTCTGGCATGTGGATATGTGATCTCTCCGTTTTCACTCAGAATTTTGATTTCAGTTGTTCTTTCGGACTAGGGTGTTAGAAAATGGATGGATGGATGGATGGATGGATGGATGGATGGATGGATGGATGGATGGATGGATGGATGGATGGATGGATGTTCTTTCGAATATAATACCCCTTACTTACCAAAATATTCTACACTGGTCAGACATAACATTATGAGTGCTGCCTGGTAGTGAGTTACTCCATCGTTTGCTGTCAAAAGAAGCCTTGACAAGAGGATTCCCACATGGGTGCTAAGGTATCTGGAAGCAACACATCTTTTAATCCATGAACATTGCAATGTGAGACCTCCATTGTTCAGATTTCTCTGTCTAACACATCCCACAGACTTATTTGGACTGAGATCTGGGAAGTTTGAAGGCCCAAACTTGTGGTGCTCCTCAAGCCATTTTTGGTCCCATTCTTCCAGCCACCCTGTTTGGTCTGCTGCAACAAACTTCTGCAATTTGAGCTTGAATTACTTGATTTTGGATTAAACTACATGGACCACTCTCCACTCTGTTGTATACATTGACAAAACTTGGTCATCGATGGCACAATGCACACTTGTTCCCTTCAACATCCAGTTGTTTCCGATTCACTCGCCAGTGGTCATAATGTTATGCTTAGTGCATCTACCTGCAAACGGTTAATTAAAAAGACTATTCTCAGTACCGAGCTCCACAAGCAATGACAAGTAAAACATTTTTCTCCTCTCTATGATCAGAAAAAGGCTGACCTGAGTTCAAAAGCTCAATGCATTTTTTCAGATTCCTTTTTTTGGGTGAAATATTAAGCTGACCTTTTTAAATTACTTCTCCACAATGAATATTTACAAAGAATGCACTTCAGCTGCACCTTCAAGCGCTGGGCGTGATGAAAGATGTTCAGAATAAAGTGTGAAAATAAGGCTCAAGGCTGAGTGGTAATTAGTTTCCCCATTCAAATTTCGGCTATTGTGCCTTGTCCTTCACTTAATGTAGACTTTGCAGGGAACATTAATGGAGGCAGCATTAGGAGCACATCCATAAACATTTCTGCTTTCTCATCTCCATACGGACAGGAGAGAGGGCCCACCCACACAAACACACACATCTACAGGAGTGGGAGGCGTGTTTGTGGTGCCATGGAGAGTGATGGATGAAGGTATGTCTGAAGGCGGAGCAGGTCAAAAGGCGAACGAGTGTGATAAAGGCAACGCCCCGTCACCTGCCACTTCTGCCAACGAAAGCCGTCGGATCCTCAGCAAATGTCAGGAGGAAGCTGTGGTCTGAAGTGGGACAGACGAGGCTTTCTGTTGGTATTCGGAACCCTGGAGCTGCCGTGACTCGGACGTGTTCTTGAACAACAACGTCTCACAAGTCAGAGGGGTTTTTATTCCGAAGTCAGAGTTTTTTTTTTTTTTTTTTTCGATTAGACCGCTGTAGAAAATTATGTGCTCGAGCTGATGACCAACAAAACTCATCTCTTCACGGACCTCTGCTGCCACCTGGTGGCTTAAAGAAAATACTACCTCATACCTCTGTTATATTCAATTTACAAGTCATAAATTACATTTCTGAGCTTTTGATATGCACTGAATCAAGTTGAATGTTGATGTTCTCTAATTATACTTTATTAATTAATGTACTAATAATAAGTTGTCTACGGGTTTAGAAATGGAAGCGTAGCATTGATTTGCATTGAAATCCTGTTTTGTCTTGCTGACATCTTGTGGTCGGTTCTGGTATCACTGGGACTGCTTTGCCTGAAGGAATGAAATTCCCATGGGAATTACTAATGAACTCGTCTTCTCTCTCGGATGATAGATGAAGTCAGCCGCTGTTAAAGATGTGGAAGAAGTCAAAGGTTTAAGGGCAGACATCAGAAACAGTTAGTCAAAAAGTGTCCAATAAAAATAAATCTAAGCCAAAAAATAAATAAGAAAAATAAAAACACCTTGAGTGTGAAGTTCATTCTGAACAGAATGAACTTCACAGTTTGGGCCACTAGATGGAACCAAAGATGTGCTCAATTTCTCTTGCTGCAATAAACGAGATTATGCACCATATATTTTTTAGTATTTACATCAGTTCTATTTATTGTGCTCCACTGTTTATGACTGTGGTTCCCAAAGTGTGGGAACCACCTCGCCCCTCCTCCCTCCTCTAAGGGGGGGTTGGGGGGGGGGGGGGGGGCGCAGTGCTAATGCAGCGGTATGGACGATTGAGAAAAAAAAGTGTTTCACTGTAAAGATGGTTTGTGGTGTGTTTTGTTGCAACTTCAGTGGAGTTTGAATAAGTGTACAGGTTTATCTCTGGTTGAACGATGTGTGCCCAGGGAGATTTTATTGTAATCCACAGACGGGCCCAGAAAATCTGTGGGAGCCACTGGTTTATGAAGTAAATTCGACTTTATACTGAACAGTATAAAGAAATACAGTGAGAAATAAGGGAGACCTCTCCACTAGAGGACTCCCTTGCTGTGGTCCATGGCGTTCCCAGATCAAACTGATCAGTAAACAACAATCCAGCTTTACAACTGAAGTGATGCCTCTCAGCCGATTTAAGGGCTTCTTGCCTGTCATGGAAAGCCGTCAGAGGTGCACGTTGCCTCCGACATTTCCTTTCATCTATCATATATTTATTTTATTCATTTTTTTTTCATCTTTCAGGAACCTTTTAAAAAGTCAAGAGGACGGAGGACGAGGCGCTCTTCCTCCTGAAAGCCTACGCAGCTGGACGGTAGATGCTAATTGAAAGAAACAATGCCGGGCCACATGTTCTTAAGATGTGTCGTCTGGCCGAGGCGCTCCGGAGACGCAGCAGCGTGACCCGCTCCTCTCCTTTATTCTCATCTGCTGTGGTTCCGCACAGCACTGAATCTGCTTTCATTAGACTTCAGAGGAAGTTGATGCACAGGAAAACGTTTAAATACATGTATAGTCTTCTACATGTATGATATAACTAGGATATTTTGTCAAGCGACTGGTTGATATTGATGCAGCTGTTCAGCTTCATTCATGTTGGATCAGATTTGCTACAGAGTCAACTGGAGATCTTTTTTGCTGTTGTTGTTGTTTGCGTCACATTTGTTGCTTGCAGACAAATAAAGATAAAATTCGTGTCAGGTTTTGGACTCAGAGCACCAGGAAATATTATATAAATATTACGCTCTTAATAATGAATTCCAGTTGCCTCAGTCAACACCGACGGATCTTTTTTCTTTTTTAATCTTTCTTAATTGTCTGACTTTTCTTTCTGTCTCATTTACATGTGGTAGGAGGTTATCTCAGACTGACTTTATATTCTGTTTTTTTCCACAATCAATCAATCACAACAATTGATTGATTGATTGATTGATTGATTGATTGATTGATTGATTGATTGATTGATTGATTGATTGATTGATTGATTGATTGATTGATTGATTGATTGATTGATTGATTTTAGGTTCAGGAGTCGTCTTGTCACATTACTGTTGTGTAAGTCTTCACCACCTTTAGGCATTGGTGCTGCCATTGTCGAGCAAGCTCTGCACTGGTGGTGTGCTGTTCAGGAGGTGATTGTTCAACCATATTGGCTTTCTGTAAATATTTTTCACTGCAAATGAACATAAAAAGGTTCTTTCACAGAAACCAGTTTGGGTAATTTAGCCACACTCTTCCAGTGTTGATGATATGCCGATGAACTTAGCTCATCATTTCGATTCAGGACAAACAGCTGAAAAAAAAAAATAATTCATTCAAACTTTGTGTAATAAAACGTCTGTTTCAAGTCATCAGGCTTTAAGGTAACAAAGAAGTTGCCGGTGGGTTTCCGTAGAAACAACGTCTTCACAAGTCAGTTTGATGATGACGATGATGATCGATTATATGCAAACCCTGATGCTTATTTGGTCCCTTTACTTGTTTTCCCATATACAGTAGATGATCAAAGGAATTCAAAAAGCAACAATTAAAAAGCCATGATTTATTTATTCAAGTTATTGAAGCAACTTTTTATCATAAAGTGGATTAACTCCTCTCTCCAGGATCAAAGCACTTGCTTCGCTTTTTGTGTTTTGTTCATTTACAATTCTGTTTCATGTTGGTTATTCAGCCACTCATTTCTGCATATTATAATATCATGCAGCTTAATCCTCTGCCCACTGACTGGATTACAGCTGACAGTAACAAAGAGCAGCTTTATCCCTGGGTGGAACTGTTTTCAGGGAGGCCAATCACACTTTGATTTACAGCATTTAAAGAAATCCCCAGTGATATACATTATTACTCAATAAAAGTAAATATATCCTGATGTCAGAAACTTTAGTTCCAGACTGCTTGTTGAGTCAAAGTGGGAATCTTTTACACTCTGTTTGCAACATTCCCTGGAAGAATACACAACAACACATTTAGTTCTTCATAAAGGTGATTTATAGGTCAACAGGAGGTGACATCACAGCTCTGACTCAAATCAGTTTGCTGTTCCAACCTCGGTCTTGATGTCCCTTGTCAGAAGGTGAACACAACTTGCACTACAAGGTTAGGTGACATCATCAGGATGTGACATCACCCATCAGGACTTAAACATATACATCCAACACCAATGAGGTCAACTTAACATTAAAAAGCTGCTGGACTAGACTGCCCGAGTCTTATTTATTTATTTATTTATGTTTTTGAATGTCCACCTTATTCCTATGACCCATGATGCTTTGCATGAATCACAACTGACATACTTGCATGTAAGCAAATTGGAGAGCACAAGGAGCGGTTTAAAATAGTGCTGTCAATCAATTAAAAAACATAATCACACTCTAATGCTGTGCCTAACGTTTATAGCACAATTGAGTAACTTGTTAAAACATGCTACATATATCAAATATGGCCTAAAATACATTTTACATTGTAATTTAATGCCTTGAAATTGGTCCTGCTCTTCCTGAAGCTCCACCTTCAGGAAGTCGTCACAACATCACTCCTCTATTAACCCTTTAATGATGCTTTTGCAAGCATTGCGCTAAAAAGTAGCTCGTATAATGAGCTCAGTAGATGCGCAGTTACTAGTCTGGCTAGGCTGAAGGAGCAGAGAGGGGAAGTCGTGGGGGAGGGTTTCTCTGTAAGGTGGAAGGTCAAAAGATTGGAATTTGCAGCTCAGAGGAGGAGCTTCATCCTTTAGGGCGGCTATAAGTCCACCCAGACGTTTTGCACAGCAGCACAGTGTTACGGTGGGAGATGAAAGGATTTCTTGTCACTCCATGTATGTTTTTCAAGAGGGGATAACATTATAACATCCGGTAAAGTTAACTGTATATTAAACTGACCCTTCAACTGTTGCTTAATCAGTTTAACTGTTGCCTAAACAGTTTGGTCATTTAATATCACCAGCTGGTGTTTAAAGGAGTGTTTCATTCCCATTTGCAGAGCCAAACAGGTGAGAGATGGAGAAACGCTTGTTGGCATCAGAAACTGCATTTGCAAGAACTAAACGCAATACAACTTACCTTATATAAAGAAGTGTTTATACATTGGGCTGCATAATTTCCAGGCTAGTTGCATTGTTAAGTTGCGTCAAGAAGCTCTGGGGTTAACATTGCAACCTGGTCTCGTTTAGTACAGAGTTTGCGTGTTCTTGCATGGAAATGAGACCAGTCCTTTCAAAGTGAATACCCAGAATACATCAAATTTGAAACCAGAAGAAGAATGGTTGTTTCATTATTAAATGAATCTATAAATAGACTGTTGGCTCTAGATGAATACAGAAATGATATTCAGTATGCCAGAGAAATAACTCCTCCGTGCCACGATTTGTTCATTAATATTTGATGCATGATTTAATTTATAGCTCAGTGTGTCTGTCATGCTGCACACAGATTCATCAGCTCAGGATGAAAAAGGTGAACATTCATGTGGGTGCATGGTGGTTCTCTATGACACTCAGCAATTAGTGCTTAATTACCAATTAATCAATAGATTCAGCCAGGATATATGGCCACATGGAAATCCCTGCATAAACAGACAGACAAGTAGAATTGTTCTGTCTCTCTCTTGTAATATTGGATGCAGGGATTAATTTTAATTACCCACATTTAAGTGGAATGCAGAATATTCAAATTTTGACATTTATTAAAATGCTGCTAGAATAGGATGCAGTCACATTTAGTATTTTAGTCTAAAAGAAGCCCTTAATTAGACAAAAGCTATTCATATTCCTATCAGTCAGCATATAGCAGAACAAACTCATTCTTATGCAGGATGTTGGATGAAGTTTACTACTCGCAGAGTTTAAAATTAGCTTAGGGGTCAGAGGTCGTTCATCTGCTGCCAAGACAGGAAGTCTGATGTTCAGTATGCAACAGGAGTTTCTTCTGTAACAGTTTTAATTCCCAGGCATGAGCTCCTCTTAATGACTTCATTTACCGGTACTTTCAACAGGAAGGCACATTATCATAAATATAATATCAATGAAACAATGAGCAATTTAATGGAAAAAAAGCCTAAAATGATGGGAAAAGACTGCTTTTAGTGGTGAACTGAAGAAAAAACTTTTTTTATTATTATTTTTCTCAAATATTAAAACCCAATATCTTATAATGCATCACTATATTTTGAAAAACAAATAGCTTTTTTGTTTTTGGAGGGGACTTGGTGGGACACTTTTGTCTTTAAATTAAGGTGGTGATGTGGTTTTTTAATTGAATCCTAAACAAAAACCAATAATGCATTAAAGTCAAAGTTCTGTCTAATCCTGGACCTTTATAAGAGTTTTATATTGATGAGATAAATCAGTTTGAAAAAAGTATCACCATCATGGATTTAATCTGGCTTTTAAGGGGTTAAAATATTGATACGTCTTTAACAAAACCTGTTGAACATTTGGAAAAGTTGATCAAAAGACTCAAATTAAAACATAATAAAGGAATTTATCTGTAATAACTTCAGAGCTGGTTTTGGAAATTGATTTTTTTTTTTGTTTTTATTGACTCTGGAGAACAGTAGTTGATTATACAATGCATGAAAACTAACAGGTTCCTCATCGTCTTTTTTATTAAAACAATAGAGACAATAAGTAATTTAACTGTCAGGAGGACACTAGTGTTCTCATGGACCCATTAACTAAAGATTAGGTGTTATGGGAGTGACAGTCGAGGGGACAGATCATTACAACACAAACCTGGAAAATCATTTAAATCTATAAAAAACTATTATAATTATAGACCAGACCAGAGGAAACCTATAAGGGTGAAAAGGCTAGGTGACAGACAGGGTACCTGATGAGACGCATCAATGTGTTGAAAACTATTTCAAAGGATCAATAGTTAAAGGTGGAAGAAATGTCAAAGAAATTGCTTCTGAGTGTGAGAACTTTAGAGTGTCGAAGGTGAGAAGCCAGAAGGCAAAGAAAAGAAAGATGAAAGACAAACTATGAGGAAAACAACTGTTTTGAATTCTGCTGCCCATCCATGTCTGGTTTGATTTTTAGAGAAGGTCAGTAAATACACACGCATGCTGTGAAACACACCATGTGAGGGCAGATAAGGGGAGCCACAGCGATCTGATATTAGATTGTGCATTAAAGCCACTTAACCAGTTCTGTCAAGAAGGGCAAACTGCAATCTCTCCTGTACAAAGCCAGTGACCAAAATCTGTGATGTTCCCACATCTCCCGTGTGTCCAAAATTCATACTTTCATATTTAGGCCTCTAATGTTGACTTCGACACAATGTGCTTTTGTTACTATGACTGTTAGTTCAGTAATTAATTTCCTGTTGATAGCAGGATGATTCTTGTGCTTTTTTTCTGTACCTCAAGACAATGTCTTATACTTGCCTCATATGTGATAAGGATAAAAAAATATATATATATATATATTTTCACTTTCCAGTACCTATGGAACAACCTAAACCCTGGGCTGTTTAATACATAACAATACATAAAGATGTAGATATTTATGCATTATTCATAAATATCTACAACATGACCATTACAAGTCAGAGACACCATATACAGGCCTAATGTACACAATGGACCCAAAAAATCCTAGTCAAATCCAGCATTAATGACCTGTTGATGTCATGTTTGGTTCAATTTGTTTTGCCCACATGCAGAACACTAAACAGAGGAGACGAAAAATCAGTGAAGGCAGTTTATTTGTAAACAAAGGATGGATGGAACGGTCCTGTTCCGGGGGGTATAGGCTCAGGAAACAAGCAGCACATTGTGGGGTGGGAAAAATAGTCTGGGATCTTCTTTGTGGTTCCAGATGGTCCGGTGTTTAGACAGAGGATAATCCGGGAGACGATATGGAGGATCGGTGGAGAGCGGACAGGTAGGTTCGGACGTGCAGGAGGACAGACCAGAAGAACGACTGCCTGCCGGAGGAAAAACTGGAGACGCATGGAAGGCTAACACTCCAGCGTTGAAGTATAGGTGGTGCGGCCCTCTTGTACTCCAACACAGATGAGCTGATAGACTGCCGGTGTGGAAGGCGGTGACACACCTTTCCGGGAAAAGGTGGGTCAGGCGCCATCTAGTGGACGGAAGGTGAGTCACAAAAAAGTGGAACAAAAAACAGAGCCCACAGAAAACGGGGACAAAAACCCAAGTTCCTGACAGTACCCCCCCCTCAATGGTCGCCACCTGGCGGCCGGAAAGAAGAAGAGGTAAGTGAGGAACGATAGTCCCTAACAAGGGAAGGATCTAAAATAAAAGAGCCGGGAACCCAGGAGCGATCCTCCGGACCGTAGCCCTCCCAATCAACCAGGTATTGCCAGCCCCGACCTCGCCGACGGGAGTCCACGATCCGGCGGACAGTGTATGCAGGGTGACCATCGATCTCCCGGGCGGGAGGAGGGGGTTCGGCAGGAGGGCAAAGAGTACTAGTGTGGACAGGCTTTATCTGGGAAACATGAAAAGTGGAGTGAATGCGAAAAGAAGCAGGGAGGCGGAGACGAACTGCAGACGGGCTTATGATGGATTCGACTTCAAAGGGGCCAATAAATCTCGGGGAGAGTTTTCTTGACATAGCCTTAAGTGGGATGTCCCGGGACGACAACCATACTTTCTGACCCGGGGCGTAGGTGGGAGCTGGAACCCGTTTACGATCAGCGAGGCGTTTGTTTTGATTGGCTGTGTTACCGAGATTGTGGATGGTCATTCTCCAGACCCTTTGGCAGCGGCGGACGTGATGACGGACAGAGGTTACGGCAATATTGTCTTCCTCGGAAGGGAGTAGAGGTGGTTGATAACCAAGAGAGGTTTCGAACGGGGACAAACCAGTAGCGGCAGAAACATGACTATTGTGGGCATACTCAACCCAAGTGAGGAACTGACACCAGTCAGATGGATTGGCTGAGGTAAAACAGCGGAGGGTGGATTCAAGCTCCTGGTTCATTCTTTCGACCTGACCATTAGTCTGGGGGTCGGATCTCACCAAACACCGGCTGAGCTGACTGGACCGGATCTGGGGCTGATACAGGCTCCGGAGACGGGGAGGGAGGAACAGAGTTTTGCAGGAAATTAGTGAGCTCCGCTAGCCGTCGATTGGTTTCGGTTTGGCGGGTACTTAGCTCTCGCAAGGCGGCTTCGTGGGATTGAAGGATAGTGTGCTGCTCGGATAGCGATCTCCTGATAGCGTCCGCTGGGCTGCTTTGTTGGCTGGAGTGTTCTGTCATGTTTGGTTCAATTTGTTTTGCCCACATGCAGAACACTAAACAGAGGAGACGAAAAATCAGTGAAGGCAGTTTATTTGTAAACAAAGGATGGATGGAACGGTCCTGTTCCGGGGGGTATAGGCTCAGGAAACAAGCAGCACATTGTGGGGTGGGAAAAATAGTCTGGGATCTTCTTTGTGGTTCCAGATGGTCCGGTGTTTAGACAGAGGATAATCCGGGAGACGATATGGAGGATCGGTGGAGAGCGGACAGGTAGGTTCGGACGTGCAGGAGGACAGACCAGAAGAACGACTGCCTGCCGGAGGAAAAACTGGAGACGCATGGAAGGCTAACACTCCAGCGTTGAAGTATAGGTGGTGCGGCCCTCTTGTACTCCAACACAGATGAGCTGATAGACTGCCGGTGTGGAAGGCGGTGACACACCTTTCCGGGAAAAGGTGGGTCAGGCGCCATCTAGTGGACGGAAGGTGAGTCACAAAAAAGTGGAACAAAAAACAGAGCCCACAGAAAACGGGGACAAAAACCCAAGTTCCTGACAGTTGATATTATTACTGATCACACCTTATGCTATGCAGACACTCTGTCTGTTTAGATGGAGATTCACCCACCTCAGTAAAAAAAAAATCTTTGGGACACTCGTAGAGGTTTGATCTTTATATCCTGGAAGGTACATTAATACTTAAATATGGAAAAATACAATATGAAAAGAGACAGGGATGGCACAGCGTTGCATTAGCTAATGCAACTCAGTGAATTCACCCCAAAACACACATTCAAGCACCTTAAATCCAAGACACAAGCTGTGCCAGGATGTGTTGCGTGTTCCAGAGCCATGACAGAACTCTCTATGTAATGTTTCTATGCATCAAGAGAAAGATAAGGTATCTGTTATTTTAGATTAAGTCACATTGTTTTAATAAAGCGCTGAAATTAATGTGAGAAGGCAAGAAGGGGGCAGACACTGGGACGCAGCGAGAACTGAAGGGTCTGGATTAGTGCTTCAGGCCATCAAGAGAAAGATATTTTCAGTCACTTCCAGAAGTGAATTAAGATTGACAGCTTGACTTTGCGTTCACAGACCTTATTACCATAAAGCTATTTATTAGGCTGATTTTCCAGCCTGGGAAAAGTAGACACAGCAGAAAGAAGCAGAGGGGGTCGGCTCCGTGGGGGAAAGCTGGTAGGAGGTTAAGGGCATGTCACCATGGAAACAAAGTGGGATATTGAGGAGTGATTTGGAATAGTGGACATCCTTTTACAGGTGGAGGATAGTGTATCGTACATTGGGCCAAAGGTCAGACAGGAGTGTCACGTCTTCTGTGTGCACTGTTGGGAATTATCACAGTAATATTTAGTTGAATGTGTCACGTAGGTTTATGATAGTTAACTAGGAAGTGATTCACTAAACTCCACAGTCCCCGTTTGCTAATGCTACACATATTTAACATTCAGTTAGTGTGACTGTAACAGCTTAACATACAACTACAACCCTAATCCATGTTAACCCCCTAGTGCACCAACACTTCCTGCAGCTCTTCATTAGCACTAATTAGGGTCTTACTGCTGCACATGGCAGGGGGCTGCAGGGGCAGGGGGCTGCTCAGTGCTCCGCTAAAACTGGTTGTTACATACAGGGCTCAATTCTACGGAGTTCAGTTGTCAAACTTGGGTTATACCAGCATTCACAAAACAGACTCTATGCTTCATCAAGTGACATCAACCAACAACAAAGTTTAATTTATTGAAACTAAATGTGTAAAATGTAAAGAGACCCCAAAGTTCAACTTATATATGAGAAAAATATTGGTTGTGAGTGTGAAAAAGTTGATTATTTGTAGAAAGAAGCTTGGGGAATGGCAGCCAATAGGGTAGAGTTGATTGGGTTGACGGAAAAAGACACCTCAACCCCAAAATAGAAACAGAATCGTCTATATTGAGTGAAATTGGGCGAATGTGGCTCTAGTGCAAAGCATTTTGAGTGCTTGGTATGACAAGAAAAGTGCTATATAAATTGAATCTCCTCACCATAACTTAAAAAAAAAATAACTTCACACCAGAGCCGGTGTTCTTATGACTATGTTTACCTGAGCAGGGAAACAGATCACGGTATGCTACACAGCCCTAACACAATCTGAATCCTCTCAGCCCGGTTTCTATGAGTTGGTATTCAGAAGCATGCGTGACCAGTCGTGTCACTGCACCGTTCTTTTCCATCCGACGGATTCACTGGATCATTTACAAGCAGGATGTGATGTCGAATGGACGTGTTTCTCGGTAGCTTTTTTTGGGATGGTTGCTGTGTTCTTGGCTACATTTTTGTATTTTTTGGGGGGAGAATATAGAGTAATACAAAAAGATGAAGTGAAAAATATAGATGAGGTGAAATGAAGTGACACACCTCAAATCTTCTCACAGCTCACTTTACTCTGCTGTTTCATGAACTCTACTTGTCCAACATGCAATGACGTGAGAGAGGAAAATGCAACGCATACAGATTTTCAATTTGTCATGATGCAACATCTGACTTTAGTCAAGTAATATTTGAGCCGTGATATGGATTTTATTTTAGTATTCATTATCATTTCACGCCGAATCTTTGACTGAGGTACATAAATGTAACAAAAGCAACATGAAACGGAAAGGAAAGTGTTAAAGCACTCCGAACTAATCCCACTGAGAGGCATAAGTTTGGTTGTGGGGCAGATGGAACGACAAAAGATCCTCCGTCACACTTTATGAGCGCCGAAGCTGGGTCAGTTCTGCTGTTGTGAGGGTTGGGGGTGTTTGTAGACGGGTTAAAGGTCACTATTTTCCTGCCGACCCCTGAGTAATCAACACACTTAACCCCTTCATTGTGATCGACTTCTCATCCCGGAGCTCCCAGATGACTGACGATGCCATCGCTGTTAACACACTGCAGTGGAAGTTGTTGAGAGGAGGGGAGTGTGGGAATAATTGATGTACTCCTCCACTGGGGAAAATGACTTTTTGGCTCTTTTGCAATGCAAACTGAAGTAGGGCTGTATGATTTATTGATTTAATTGATTCAGGCATTAGTAAGAGAGTTTGGAAAATCTTTTTCATTTCCGGAAGCATAGGTAAGATGCATTGCTTATACTTAAAAATCTTCTCCAGATTTACCTTTGAAATCAACAACATGATTAGGAATGTTGGAGGTTCAAATAGAACAGTCAGGGTTTCTTTACCTCCAACCCTTTTTCTACTGCTGGCTGGTATTGCTCCCTTTTCAGGAGAAGAATGGCTTATCTTGTAGTACGAAATAGCACAACTTCACACACTGCCTTTTTTTTTTGTTTTGAACTTTGAACTCTTTTGAACTTATGATGTTATTAATCATCAAAAACGTACCTGGAGCGTTGCATGTTTGAGAAATCCTTTAATCTCCCATGGCAACCATTTGGAGGCAGCGAACCGCTTCCTTTCAAGGATGCTGCCCATTTCCTCAAAGCTCGTCCTCGGAGCTGCAGTCATCAGCTGAGTTTCTGCCTCAGAGAACCCCGCTCTCTCCCTCCCCTGCTCGGCTCCTTCAGACTAGCAGCAGCAGCAGCAATAAACAAACCCCTGGTGGAACTGTAGCTGAACTCATCATGCGAACAACTTATCAGGCCAAAGCTAGTACAAACCGCTAAAAACAGCATAATGGAGGAGCATTGTTGTAATCATGTGCTGAAGGCAGAGTGTCAGAAAGATCAGGAGGCAGAGGTCAATTTCAAGGTGTCAAATTGCTAATTTTTTTTAAGTTATGTTTGCTATATACAGCATTACTGGAAATTTTATTATCTATTTTGTTACTTTGTGCAACAAATAGTGACTCTCTTTTTGTCTTAGCCCACTCTTAGAAAAAAAATGAGGATTGCTAAGCTACCGAATTTCTTCATTAGAATTGATTTGTTTGCAGTTAACTACTATTGAACATCTCAACTGTCTCTCAAGATTGAGGTCAGGACTGCACCACTGTAGGCTTGTGGCTGCGTGCTACCTCCATCAGAATGAACGAGATCAAAATGATGCTCTTACAAAGTGAGCTTAATGCTGTTAGTTTCTATCCTCAATGAAATGCCACAAACACACCTTCTGAATAGGCAGCTGAGACTTTTCAGTGAGTCTGAGTGTAAAAACAATACGCCAAACATAGAGAAAAAAGGTGTCTTTAAGGAAATGACTCATTATATTTCGTTATGCCAATTAGAAATTTCTGTTGCGTAGCAGAGTGAAACTCAAACTCACCCTCCTGATTTGCAAAGCGATGAGAAGAATAACAATGACCAAATATAAAGGCAGAGTAATACAGCACAGCAGTGGTGACTTTAGCTCTAGATGATGGGGTGAAGAAGGTGCTTTTTTGTCGTTTTCTTTTTCTTTTTTTTGAATGGGATAAAAGGAAAGAGAATTGCAAATGGCATCCAGCCTGCTTCCATCTGAAACTGAGTGGTGCCATTCTCTGTATTGGAGAGGACATCATTTCCATTCATTCCTATAACTCAGTCAACCACAGGAGCCAAACTGCATTATCATACTCATCACTGTGGCTTAAGGCAGCCTTCCTCCTAAAACACTCCAGGAAAAGAATTGAGCCACACTGACATTTGGAATTCCAATCATCTCCACATTTTCCTTGTCCTTTCTCTTTGTCTGCTAATCCGATGAACCTCATATCACATAATCTATTGACATCACCACGAAATCACCAGGAAAAACCCTAACTGTTACCAACCTAGCTGCCTCAGTCATTATTAGGACATGCAGCGTAGTCTCCTGTTTTATCCTTCTCTCTCTTCACTTTCTACATCTCCGTTCATCTTTCCTTCAGACGCTGCCTAATTTCCATTCCGTGCTCAGCTATGTAAATATTTCTGCATATCATATCAAATCCAGCAGGGAAGCTCAGAATGCTCTGCTACAGTGTCTGTATGATCAGGTAAATCTGGTGGCGAATAAATGAACATTTTTAAATATCTTTGTAGATTTTCCATGTAGTAAGACAGAATAAACTTATATAAACTCCAGACAGGAGCTTTTACATTTGCTTGTAAAAGCTCCTGTCTGTAATGAAGACGAGGAGCTTCTATCCCCATCACAATGCCTTAGTTATTAATGTTGTAGGAAGACATGCTCCCTGTGATAATGCTCCGGCAAATACAGTATGTACATCACTGTACATACAGAATTGTTTGGGAATCAAAAATATGTATCTAATGATGAACCAGAAATGTGGAAGTCCAATATTTTCTCCCTGGTGTCTTGGCTGAATTCTTGTGTTTTTAAAAGTGGTAAGATTAATAGTACTTTCCAAATGTAAAGGTATAGAGTACCTTGTTAAATTGCTTAGATTCTGTTATGCACTTAATCACCCTGCCATTCAAAATTCCTGGAGCAGCTCCAACTAACACCAGCCTGGCCTGCTTTCCTTTTCATTTTTATTACTTTCCAATTAATTTAGTAAATCTGACCTCATCCGACCTCGTGGGGCCACTTGGTGTTTAGAACATTTAGCTTTCATTGACAACAAGATTTTGACGTCATGGTCAGGAGCGCAGATTTTATTCTGTTCATCCCGGAACACAGTCTATATTACTCACAGAAGTGACAAGACACAATGCTACAAGGTGAGTTCCTCCAGGATTTCATGTTTGTTTTGTAATTTTTTGCATCCAAAATCACTGAATTATGTAATTTTTTTATATAAATACAGTTCAAGACATTTATTCCAAATGTTTCACAACATTATACGACTCCTACATGGGCAGCAAAAATTATGCTCATCAAATCTGATTTATGACCAGGTTGCAACAGTAATGTGGTCTGCTGAGACGGATCAGAGAGTGCACTGGCTGTTTGTGAGAAGCCTGACCCTACGGTGAGTGATGGGTCAGCTAGGCTTCGTGCCATCTGAATGTGAGGTCCAAATCCCTCCACCTACTGTTCTCCTCCGGTTAGTCTGGCCCTCCACCATGGAAACCTCCCTGGTCATCAGGCATTCTCTTTCTACCCGTCTACAAAGCGTCAACACAAGCTCAGCGAGAAAGGTCACATTTAATGATCCCGGCATCGTGCTGGCGCTGGAAGCCGCTTTCACAGGAAGTGTGGCGTCCGCGGGGGGAAACGGTGTCTGTGGTCTGCGCCTCCCGCTGACTTTGAATTAACATGCATCTCTGTGCATTTGTGTATCTGCATCTGAGGTTCATGTGAGGAGGGTGACCGAGAGCGACGGTAATGGCTGGGTATCTAGAATGGCAGAGTTGAGCAGAGGAAGGTATTACAGGGGGACAACTGCTGGTTCCTGGAGGTTGGCTCACACCATGAATAAAGATGTTTGTCCTCACAAATAGCTCCCCAGAAATCTATTAATAATGTATCTCTACCAGTCAGCCGTTCCAAGAAAATTCAAGGGAACCACAACTACAGCGGGGAGTGATGCAAGCTATCTTTTCCGTTTCTTGAGCTGTTTGTTTTGTGCTCCCGTTCCTCTGCTGGAGCCGACTGCAGTGCATGCACTGACATCAGCATTAGCACCAAACATCCCTCAGTTTTACATTCACCTGAGGGCTTCCTGCAAAAGGAAGCTTAACCTTATCCCGGTGGGCACCGAGCTGCTAGTCGTCCCTCAGTTTTGTTCTCCCAGAAAATATGTTTTCTCACAAAGTGAACAGGCTTGACGACGTGAAGCTCTGATTTGCACCGAAAAACACCCTGCTGGCACTTTGGTTTTTGCACAAATAAAAGTCGGTCGTGAAGTACTTTTTGAGGGATTTGCATATGGAAATAGCATAATTGCCTTGAATATATGCATGCAAAGAGCTGCCTAGCCCCTGACAGTTCTAAAGAGAGAAGAGCAGAGGTGAATCTACTTGACCTCCAGGAAAGGACAAATGGCCACATTAGTGTCTGTGAATTACTCTACATATGCACACAAACATATAATTACACAGCAGAGCAGCAGGCGGCGCCTTCCCCAGCTGCCCAGAAACCCCTGCTCATGTGGCGACTCTTGTTAACCACTGGTTTGTCACTAAACGATGTAGCTCAGCGTTCCCAGATGTCCCTGTTCCACGCAGCCGCAAAGATCGGCTCCTCACTGCTTCTGCTTTCATACGTCCCACCGACAGGAAGTAGTATTAAAGGCCCAGGCTGAGTTTCATTGATTAAACTTTAACAGTTTGAAGTTAAAAGAGGCAAGTCACTTTTTCTTCTGTGAGTTCATTGTGTTTTGCATATTGATTCACAAGCACAAATATCCTCCCCGGAGATTTCTTTCTGACGCCTGCTCCTTGGAGAACGCCTGTCTGAACACCTTTACTCCTTTCCCTTATTGATTCTGAATGCAAACGATTGTTTGTTAACCTTTGTGTTGTCTTGCGGGTCAAAAGTGACCCACTAGTATGTTTAGCCTTAGAAAAAATACCTTAAACTATCTTTTTCCAACTTGAAATTTTATGACTTTTCCTAAATTGACCTCATCATTAGAAAAAGCGATGCTTTGTTTTTGTTGATGTTTCCATGTGGGCTGTACACCACTAGGGTACAAGGATTGCCTTATGGGTCATTTCTGACCCGTGAATTATAAAACCATTTAAACAGCAGAAGAAAGTTCAAAGGTCACACAGTCACCATCTCTAATACATACACACATAACTACACACTGAAAAGTGTATCAATGGGTCCACATAAAAAAATAAGATTAATTTAGGACACAAATGAATGCAAGGACAAGACAGACGACAAGTGCACTGTTTGCTCCAGAACTCAACCCTTGTCTTTCAGTATTTGGCAGATATTCAGAGTTACTGTGGGTTGTTTCAATGAGCAATGACAGTTAAATATCACAGCAGTGGATGCGGCAAGTCAATAGCTCAATGCAATCTGCTGGGGTTCCTTAGAAAGAAAACCTTTTCAAGTAATTTCCCTCATAAACAGAGCCTAATGCACTGTTTGGTAACTAGGATTGATTGAAATGTATGTATTACTGAATTTACTTTTTCTCAAATGCCTCTAGGAAACATATGTTGTGAATTGGTGCTATAAATAAACTGAACTGAGCTGAATTTTAAAGCAACTTCATGGTAACAAGTTGGTTTAGACTCGAGTGACCACAGGTTCAAACGTAGTCGAAATTGGTTGTTTTGGTCAAAACTTCATTTTTTCTTGTCTGTCGATAAAACCATTAAAATATGTGACTGAGCTGCTAAAATGCAGTTTACATTTTCAGGGATTCTGTCTGTCAGTGCTTTTATAATCTATTGTGATCATGATCTACTGCGGCTAAGACACTGACTACACACAGATAATCTCTGAAACACCACCCAAAAGTAAACAGCTGCTCCTCCACTGCTGAAGCATTCATTGTTTGCAAGTTCTATGCTGTTAAAATTGAACAAAAACAAAATTGTGTGTTAATTTGTGAGGTTGTTTTTTTTATTTTTTTTTAGATTTGAATCAATATTTGTGAAGAGAGCAGCAACAGCAAACTTAAATGTACCTGTTTCATTTCAAACTATTTCTGAAATGTGCTCCGCTAAATAAATACTATTCAACTAGTTATAAAGGTATTTTAGGTCAACTGATTTTTCTTTGTACTTAAAAGAAAACTAAATCAGTATTAATTCAAGCATAATGCCTAAAACTTTAAAATAGAGCAAAATTAGTCTAATCTAGGAAGCTTGTCTGAAGCATTTGAACTGTGACTGAACTAAGAAGACCTGGATGGAAACGTCAACTCTTGATCCAACACAGAAATTAGTTAATATATCAACTTGTAATAGGCATACAGACACATCAGGAGTTTACCTGGTTAAATAAAGGAAATAAAAATTGAATTTAAAAAAACCTGGACCAGAAACTTCACTTTGACTCTTTAGATATTAAGGTCAGCTTTGTTACCAATGTCACAAAATTAATAATGTTGAAATGTAAACATTAATTAAACATTACATTAGGAAAAAATATAATACTTGAGAACATTCTATAACTTTAAAACCTAATATATTTATTCATCTTTCAACACTTATTTTATAGTGTAGGTATAAAACGTGGCTGAATACATGACTGTAATAAGAAAATGAAAAAGTGCTTATCTTTAATTTGTATAAATGCAGTTCTTTAAATGGGAAACTCTCTTCCTCTTTATCAATGTCACCACCTCAGCAACCCTACAAAGAAAGTGAAGGCCATTTAGCGGCTGTCAGATCTCATCAGGAATATTCCTGTTTAGTGGTTGAAAAAAAAAAAACAGAGAAAAAAAAAAACCAGAGACCCTGCAGTAAGGAAGAGTGTTAAAAGAAGTGATAGATAGAAGAGCCAGACCCCGCAGACTGCTGTAGTGTTGTGATTCCATGTTTGAGTGCATTGTCTATTATTTCCCAAATTGGTTATTGGGCCTCATTGATTTTCTCATCGAGCCTCCCTCTGAGCTGCAGGTCAACCGACTCATGCTGTCTGCCGACTGTCCTGCTATCGAGCTCTTCGCTTGAATACCCACGGTTTGACCACCGGCCGCCAGAGCCCCTCCTCCCTCAGATGAATCGGCACATAATGGGCAGGGAGATACATCTCAATTAGGGTTTATTATTATTCTTTTAAACACCCATGTGGAGAATCAAGACAAAGATGTGAAATAACAAAAACAGCTGCTATATCCATATTTTTTGGTTTTTGTTTGCAGAAATTTTGATTTAAATGTTTGCCTGTCAGTCTGGGTGTTTTCATGTGGCCAGTCTGCGTCCTTTCTTGTAATAGAAAAGCCTTTTATTCTTCATCTCACTGATTAGCAGAACTACTTCTCCTGCCTCACTCCTCATTTCAACTGCTCGGATTTATTGATGCCATCACTAGAGGAGGACTCTGCCTCTCTGAGCTCTGAGCAATATGAGTCGGGATCCACACGGAGCACGGCTGCCTATCAGCCCGCCAGTCGGAGCTGATCTGCCTCAGATAGATTTCCCTCAATGGATTCATTGTCCCTCATAGTCTCTTGTGCTTTCTTTCTCTATAGATCTAAGGGAACCAGCCCCATGCCCAATCTGTACTCCATTATAGCGTGAGGATGGAAAGGACAAAAAATAAAAAAAGATGTGAGGGCATTACAAGAGAAGCTGTACGATGAGGCAAGATCAGCACTTCTTGAAGTTGGTTACAAAGACGAGTAGCTGGGGCACCTGTCAAAGGGCAAACGTTACTCCCATCTGTAACAAAACACAGCCACAAAAGTGGTGCGCAAAAAGCAATGCTACTGGTTCAGTTAAAGGACACAAACTAGGAACCAGCAGTTTCTAAAACCAACCCACAGGGAAAAAAAAGGTTGAATGAAATTGTTACCTTTATGGCAAATAGTATGTCCAATACATATTATACTCACCTGGCAATGGTGTGGGTGTGTGTGTGCATGTGTGGGTGTAGGTGTGCATGCGTGTGTGTGCGTGTGTGTGTGTGTGTGTGTGTGTGTTCTTGTATTTGAAACATTGTAAGGACCATTTGTCTATCACCATGTTGTGGGGACCAACAGCTCCTTGGGGACCAAAGCCTGTTTCCTGCAAGGGGTTATGTTTAGGACCAAGGTGTGAATGGACTTTCGGGCTAGGTATGTACTGGTAATAGTTAGGTGTAGAGTAAGGGTGAGAGCTAGAATATAGAAATGAATGGTAGTCAGAGCAAAGTCCCTCCAAAGATGAAGAAACACATATGTGTGGGTGTGTGTGCGCTTCATTGGTATTCATTGACATGGAATCTAAGCCAGTGTGTTCATTACAGCTAGCATGTCAAGGTGATCTGTTGACTTAACTCAACCCTTCATACAAATGTGAATGGTAAATAGCCATGTATAGTGTGTTATCAATTCCAGAGACTCCAAAGCAGTGGCAATATGGATGGCCGCCACAGTGTGACACACTGCCATGCCCTCTGACCACCACCAGTGTGTACTGCTTGAGACAGCAGAGGCAGATGGAGAGGCGGCCAATCCAGCAACTCGCCGATTACGGGATGAACTCCTACCACCATTGTCCCAATGCATATCTGCAGTCAAAAATAGCACAGTAGCACACAGCATGGATACACCACATGAGGTCATTAGCCCTCCAAGGTATGCACACCTTGATACCAATAAAAAACAAGCACTTGGGAGTTCCACCAGAACAGGAACCCACTGAGCCACTGAGACTGAGGGAAGGAAAAGCCCAATGGCAAAACTTAAGAAGAAGCGACAGCTGACCTGAAAGCAGACAGCTTCATTTAACAGAGCAAACTGGCTGCCGTTCATCCTTCTGCAGTCTACACTTTGTTACTAGGTACAGCGATCTCCCCATCACGTTTCACTCACAGCCCAGATCTCTTGAGGTTGGAATTTGTTTCCTCTGCTAACAGAAATTTTCAACAGGACAAAGAGGTAAGAGAAGTAAAAGACATGGAGTGGAGCTTTGTCAAATGTCAAATTTCTCAGTGAGAATGCCACCAGCCCAGTGAACAGGGGAATCAGGAAGGAAATGTTGAGGTTTATTCTCATTATCAATGTGAAGTGAAGAGACATAATTATTACTGATTCTCTGTGGGCATATTGATATTGAATTCTGTATCAAAATCCAGTTATATCCATTCACCTCATGTGAACAAACTCTCATTAACTTTTTTTCTCTTGACAGAATCTCCAGCACAGTTCCCCAGTCCGAACACAACAAGGTTTGCTTTAAACAAGCGCTGCTGTCACAGCAGGTGAAGATGTGAAAAGCATCTGAATGGACTCACCGTTGGAGCCTGTGAAGTTTCCCCAGTCAAGCAGCGAGCTGTTAAAGGAAGCCAGAGACTCATTGAAGAACACGTCGGTGCCGTTGGATGGGTTTCGGATGGTGTCGGTGAACAAATTCATCTGCAGCAGGGTCTTGATCAGGTAGCGCAGCATCGTGCCCCCCAGAGGGACCCGCAGCCCCCTCTTGCTTGTGCTGCTCCCTCTCAGCTTGTCCTGAAAGTGAATGTCTCTCCAGCTGACTCTCCTCTCCCAGCTCTCTGCTAAGATGTTTCCATGCGCTGGAGAAGATACAACAGAAAAGTGTAAAAGTGTGTCAAAAAAGAGAAATCAAGTTGGTCGTAATTAGTTGTCAGTCGGAAGTGGGGGAATGGGTGGTCCAGCTGGGGGTCCCTCTGAGCCTCGGATCGGGGCTGTCCTCTTTGTTTCTATTGTTCTGCTATAAAATAACTTCACATGCTGTCTGCCGTCACACTGAACAACAGCCTCTTGCCGCTGTAAAAGAATCCAGCGATGTGATGATGACCCCTTCGGATTGTTCTCCACTCCACAACCCCTCCCTCTAGCTCCTCCTGTGTCCCTCCCTCTCTCCCTGTCTCCTTCCTCTCCTCCCTCTCTCAGCGATGGGGTCCCTGGGGGGACGTATAGGACTGGAGGGGGCTCCAGAGGGGAGATAGAGAGCAGGTGTTGTTGGCAATAAATGTTTAATTATTAGATTCATAATCATCCCAGGAGGCTGTGAATCAGGGTGGCTGAGTAAAGGGGCTTGAAAAGGCTTACAGTCACTGTCTCAGCCATAAACGATGTGCATTCAGAAATGTCATACGACACGCAGAAGCGCTCACTTACACGATGTTTCAAGGGAAGGCAAATATGGGACGAGCCAGACTCCTGCTGTGTGCGTCGAATCTATCATATTTCCCAAAACAAACGCACCTCCTGACAGGAGCTAAACATGGATCCAAGTTCCACTGGATAAATTTGACGCAGTCAGCTGGGTTTCCTCAGTGACAAAACTTTTTACCAGGTGACATAACAAACCAAACTTCACTGCAATAACCCAATTGGAATTAACTGTGAAAGAATTCTCATGACTAGATTGAATTGGTTATATAATTCAGTATATTTATTGGATGTCTTTCTTTTCTCTGGATGTCTTTTCTTTCTTGTTGTTTGTGGTTGTGAATATAAATAAACTTTGTAATTTTTTTCTCAGTCCAAAAAAGGAAGCTGCTATGTTAGAAGTCTAAAATAATTTATTCAAAGTATGTTCTTTTAGAAAGTCTATCTGAAATACTAAATGGTGAACCAATGGCTATTAGTAGCTAAATATGATGTGAGGTTACAAAGAGACAAAAGAAAGCATTCAATTAAAGCATTTCATATGCTTTTATGTTGACTTTCCATATTTTGTCACATTGCAACCATAAACTTAATAGTCCAGCAAGATGTAACACATTACTATGAAGTGGATGGAAAAATAGTACATTTGATGTAAGATTTCGACATTTCTGAGTGCATAATGTAATCTCAATATAAATCCAGGTCTTTTATGTAGGCCTCAGAGGTTTGTTAGAGAACAAACAGCATCATGAAGACCAAGAAATACAGCAGACCAGTTAGGGAGAAAGTTGTGAAGAAGAAGAAGAAGAAGAAGAAGAAGACGAACAATATCCCAAGCTTGTCCTACTTCTCTAGGATGTATGCAATATGCCACCTCACAGATTGTCTGTTCCAACTCACCATCTGAACATAGAGAGAGGATGACGGAACCACAAAGGTACCAAGATGTCACCGTAAACATAAACCAACAGACTGAGTTTCCATCACATAAGCAGCCAAGAGATCCATGGTACCTCTGGAGGAGCTGCACAGATTAGCAGCATCAGGGCACATTAATACCAGTCATTTTTAGTCCACTTCAATCAAACTGTAGTGCGTTTGGTCTTCAAAGTCTGGTTTGTTTGGGGAGGTGTGATTGTGCAAATAAACTCTGAGGTGTACCAGAAAAGGTCTGCCTAAAAACTTAGGTCTCTGTTCGGGTGAAGCGACATTCAATTGAAACTTGAAAACTGATGCCAACAGACACTCTCCACCTAGTCTGACTAAGCTTGAAGTCAGTAGATGTGCAAACCTGGTAGAGTACACCAGGCGGTTCTATAAGGCACTGCCTCAGGGGAGCTGAATGCACATACATTCAAATCACACATATCAGATTTTTACTGATTTAAAATTATTAAAATATTTTTTTATGTTTCTCATCCACTTTTCAGTTATTTTCTCTGCCTTGTTTTACTCTGCCATATAGAATCCCACCAAATGTGGGGAAGTTTAAATGACGTGAATATTTGCCAGCACTAATATTTTCACATACTGTGAATTTTCTATAAGACTGGCTCAATCTTTTTTTTTTTTGTCTTAGTTCAGTTTTGAAATGAAAAACTGAGAGCATACATCACATTAGAAAACCTCCTGCAGTGAAATATACTTCAGCGTTTTTGGCAGTCTTGTAGTAAACAGATTGCATGCCTCCATCATGTGCCTTCAATCATGCTCAAGCTCATAAAGCCTTAATGCATTGCCCACATATCATCATTGACATGCACGTATGAACATGGAAGTACGGTCGCATGTGGCACTGAGACGTCCCGCTGACAGCTTCAGTGTGACTCCTATTAACCATACCCGTCCCCCATCAGGGCCTTGTCCTCCAGCTCCATCACTGTGTCAATGGGAGTTTCCCCGACGACAAAGCTGCCGTGACGACCCCTGTCCCGTAGCCTCTTTCTGGAATCTTTTCCTTCCCCTTTCTCATTTTGGAGGGGTTTTCCATTCATGGGGTATCCGTGCCAGCTACACAAACACATATGGCGCTAATGGGGATACAACATGGGAATAACATGGAGGAGGGTGTGCCGAACCGGAGATCGATAGCCCCTGACAAGTTGGATTGTGATCATAGTTTGGTGAGAGTGAAGTCATCTGGCCAGCGGGTTTGTGTTGTCACATAAACATGTTTTAATGTATTCAAGAATCCTTAAAATCTGCTGAAGTTGGATCTGTCAGTTAGCCTCGCCAGGCCATCCAGAAACAAAACAAAGAAGGTAAAGAACATTCTGGATGTAATGACAATTATTCCAGCCAATGGAAAATCTTTATCTTCCGATCAAGTTCAGGAAACAAAAACTATGGAGTTACCTGTTCCACTTTTCCCCAGTAGACAGATCAGCACTGTTGCCGAATTAAGTCATTTTCACTTTGACCCGTGATAAAAGGGCAACTTGACCAGAATGTATATATGAGAATTGTACTGAATTTAGCTGAAAATAAATGAACTTACTGTAAGAGAACTAAACTGGGCAGTTGAATTTTGATTCAACTGAGATACATTGAATCAAAATTAAATTAAACTGAACTGAAATGTTTTCAGTTTATTTGAACGGAGTACTTTAGCTAATTTTGTCTCTGTTATTTTAAATCAGTTTCTTCATAGCCACTTTTTTTCTGTATTTGGGAAATAATAGAAATAGAAAGCCTTGCTGAAAAAAAATAAATCCTGACTTCAAAGTCAGAATTATTATTATTTTTTTTTTCGGTTGCCCTAATCCTCTTCCGTATTGACCTAATTCAACATACACAACCAACAATTTTACACTTTCTCTGTAAGGATGCAATGTTTCTGAAAAAACAAAAGAGAAAAAAATAAGAAAAGGTTTGTGAAATACTACTTCTTTTAACAAGCAGGAAGGGTTGTATTCGATTTCAAAGGCATTCATGCAGTGACCTTTTGCTTTATCAAGACGACATCTGTCAGAAGTGTGAAACCAAATTTAATGCAAATCCATCACACAGAGTGGCGAGTGGTGGCACACTCAGTGTTCTGCTTTACATCTGCATGTGAATGCTGAGATGGATGCAGATGGGTCATTAATGTCAAGTTAATGTCTTCCTGTTGTAGCACTATGCCTATGGCAAACCTTAAAAGATTCCATCATACCATGAAATGCACAAGCGCAAATGTGTCAGTGTCGCTTATTAATAGTTGTTTATCATGACGAGTAGAGTGTCCTACTAAATGTTGAGTTTAGTAGGACTAAACGTCTACTAAACAACTTACAAAAATATTATGGATTTTTGTAAACTTAGGGTTATGCAAATACAGAACAAAACTTACCTTTTGACATTGACAACTGACAACTTTGGCCACAATGGATGGTAAACATAACAGAGCTGTACTAAAAGTATCAAGCCTCAGTTTACTGAAACTGGAGGATGGTTATTGGTTCCCACAAGACTTCACCATTTGACCTTTTTTCTTGGAATGTAAATCAAGATACAGATAAGAGTAGTGAATAATGATGTAACCCAGAAAAGTCTTTGAGCATTATGCATTCAATAATAATTTTACATAACTCACATAAATGTTTATCCTCATGCGTACTTTCCTGTCATATTTTTACTGCTTCTATTATCTCTGTGTGTGAGATGAAGTTGGATTATTATCTGACATATCCTGAGCAGTGATGCATAATCGCTGCCAACACTTACAGTCAGAGAGACATCAGAAAGGTAGCAATGTGTCACCACACCCCATGCTACCAAGGCTGAACATCTGTGCCCAGGTCTGGCGTTGTGCCCTTTGGGGTCATCTGCTGCAGTTTGTCCCCTTTGGGAAACTCTGGGCTCGGGCCGAGACAGCTGGATGCCTCCCAAGCCCCTCTCTCCCCACTGGATCCTGAAAGGTAGGCAGGGAACCAGATCCCAAGTCCCAACCGGCTGCAGGTGTGCATTGGCCCCACCCCCTTGTTCTCAACTGACATCTGAAAGGGAGTAATAGCAGATTCTTTGTTGGCAGCAAAGAGCTGCTGACCCGGACTGGCAGAGTCCATCATTAGAGCTGGGAGCACACAGCTGCCCATGTGCCAAAGTGCCATAATTGGTGTCTCTGTACCATACATTTAGCTGGTTGGCCATAAGGAGAGGCCCCCAGAGTGAAATGGCCATCATTTCCCTGTAGGGAGCTGTGTCCAATCATGTCTCTCTAAAGCAGGCTGTCCAGGAGCCCTGCTGATTATTTCCTTATTTCCTCCAATTGCCTCATAACTTCAAAGTCAACTTCAAAGCATTTGGACTGCCTGCAAGGTATCAGCCACAATAGCTTATATCCAGACAAGCCTTTAACACCAAGTGAAATCTTTTTGTCTCCATCTGAACCTGGTTCAGCTCATCAACAGTCAGATAGCAAACTGCATAACTGGGACTGACAGAAGCAATATGCTTCAGCCTGGGGATTATCTGATCTCCAGAGGTTTGAAGTTACATGCAGGGCCACGAGAGGAGGAAGTTAAACAAAGCACTGGCTGCACCTCACACTAGGAAGAGCTAAACCCTCAACAAACTCTGGATAATTGCACAACAAAAGCCCAATTAGCCACAACCTCGTGGATATTTAGAATGAAAAGAGGGACCCGTCATTTAGCCTGTATTTGCATCTCATGAATTTCCATCAACACCTTCATATACACATTTTCATTCTGCCCAATTTTCATATTCTTTTTATTCTCAGATTAATGCAGATCAATGCAAAATACTCATTTAAATATGCATTAGTATTATAAGTGGGCCCTAGCTCTCCACACTGAGGGTGGTAATTTTGGTATGTCCAGGACCTGGCTGCTCCCTCAAAGCTCCTTACTAGTGCTTCTACTAGCTGCTGCCATTTACAAGAGCTTCCTGGAAACTCCTTCACCAGGCTGATGAGACCTGCCTGGTAAAGATCTTTCAGAATTTCATGAGGTTGACTGAAATTCTCACAATCAAGTGAGATTGGACATTGGAGCTCACTCCAATCACAGACTCAGAGAGAATCTTTACCACACCTAGGCTGAGAGGCCTCTGTCATATTGATTGGAGAGAAGAAAAGAGATTTGCGATTATTTGTGAGCCTCAGAATTTAAGGTAGGAGGGAACATTTTATTTTTTATTTTTTAGCTTGATTGCTTTCCCACAGTGCCAAGCCCAGCAGACAGCCAACTTCAAAGAGGGTAAGCATTCACAGGGAAAATCAATGGTTAGTTTAATAAGCGCTCATCCAGAACCTCCCTACATAACATTCACTACTCAGATTGTTGGAGAACCTCGATTATTACTTTTAAAAAAAAAAGAATAAAGAGTCAAACTTAGTCTTTTTAAATCTGATTTGTCATGCTGCTAGTTAGAGGTGGGAAAATTGATTGATACAAATTTGGCACCAGAATCGGATTCATACTAGTGCGTCTAGATCAATAATTTAATTTCAGATTCCCTCTTGAAATTTTATTTTTAGCATCGCACTCTCAACTGTATCTCCAAAAAGATTTTGCTTTGATTTGCTCTTGAATGTTTAGTATTATTTTTTCCTCTTTGTTTCTGTTTATCGTGTTAATATGGTAGGTGAAGTACATGGGCATCTATAAGTTTTGTCCAAATTCTGTATTAACAAAATAAAAACCAAGAAACATCTGAAGATCAAAAGTTTTTATAATATATTTAGGTTAAAAAAATAAAAATGACCAGTATCCTTATCACCATCTGTGATTCTGGCCCTGCATTTACTTGGCATCAGATTGTTGCCAATGTGCAGTATCGCACAGCTCTAATAAAAATACAATCATGAGCACATAATCTAACTTAAATTTAAGTTATACTCTGTGCACAGCTGACAAAACCTGGAATACTGCATGTTTAAGGAGCTTGTTAATCGTCAACGAACAGAAATCCAACTCTCTCAAGCCATAATTGCAGCAGATTGTCAATCAGGGATGAATAAAGTGACCTTGCTTTGGTTTTCAGTGCTTTTTTTTCAGGAAGAATATACTTTAAATAAATGTGCCCTAAAGTAAAAAAGAAAGTCTATACATTTGGCATTTATACCCAATGAGGTGGATCTTGCAATAGATCCCTGAAGGCAGCTAAAATAACTGTACCGTGGCCCAATGAATACCACCCCAGCTGGGCTCCCACCTCTATGTGAGACCGATGGGTCAGGGTCTGTAACAGGTAGGTTCCCCAGGTGCAAGAACATCCTCATGGATTGCTAAACTATTGCACCCCATCTCGTCAAAGCTGAGCTTAATGGGTGGTGGGCGACTTCTGGTCAGTAATGAGCAATGAAGGCATGTGGAATTGGGCTTTGCCGATCTTCGTCCCGTTCTGGCAGTGGAGTATGGATTTTAACCATCTGGCTGCGCAGAGAGGGGAGAGGAGAGGAGATGATACGCCTGACGGATGACTTTAACAAAGACGTGGCAAGAGAGAGGGGCGTGTCTGCGATCACAAGCTGAATTATAGTGAGTGCAGGTCTATTGTGTTGCGTGATGGGTCGGTTATTCACAGCTGGGGCTATCTAAATTGTTCTTTTATTCTGCTTTATTGAGGCCAGAGGGGGTGGAGAATGATTAACAAACAGCACAACAAGGCCGACTCATTGTCAACCTTTCCCTCTTAATTTAGTCTCCATCCATTTATTTTTCACGGCTGTCTGGGATGTAAAGGCACAGGCCTTGCTTGGTTAACTGTGGACTCTTTGGATAGTTTTATGGTAACAGAACTGATGCATGTTATGAGCCAAAATGTTAAGTTATGTTTTCTCTTAAATTTTATTTCATTTATAAGTTATATATAGATTGAATATTCCTGACAATTATGGGCTGTAATAATTTTTTTCCTTTATGTTTGAATGGGAACAAAATGTTGGAACCTTTTATGTGGTCATGGGAACGTAAAATTTTGTAATTTCCAAAACGACAATAAAAATGAGTCAAATTACTCATCCCTGTCTTGCCCCCCCTTTCTTTCCTGAAACACCGTTACTCTACTTGCATCTGGTGTCTATTTGCATCCCGACTCCACAAGCCCTTGGGGATGATCGGGAACAAGAAAGGCCCGATCCAGCCTCGCAAAATCTCTCAGAGGGTACCGGTCCCTCCTGCCACTCCATAAACCAAACTGGTCAGAGCTTTCATGGCAATTAGGGAGCAGAGGGGCTCCTTTCCAGGCACCCACTGATCTTCCAGTTTCACAAGTACCAAAGCTCTCATATCCTTCACACAGAAGCCATTAGCAAAGGTGGCCCGCTGGCAAGGACTTATAGGTGGCCTCTCAGGAAATGACAGTGTCTCTGATGGTAACCCGGAGTAAGAGAGAGATCTGAGAAAGTTGCTTTTACATTGGCCTGAGGTGTTCAGACTACACATACTTCTTAGCTGAAAAAGTTTCAGATGGCGTAAGAAAATGTTTGAGGTTCTTAAACATATTTAATGCCGGCCTAAACAATTGAAATAACTCAATTTTGAGTGGAAATGTTTCTGTCAGGTTTTCAGTGGACCTACGTCACAATGAAAAGGACAGAGATTTTCCACTATCTGCTATTGTAACCATGTGCTAGTGACAGCAGCGCAGAAGATGAAGGATGTGGTGAGCCAGTGTAGCATTTGTTTTCTGGAAGGAAAGGCTGAGCAAAAGAACTTAACTGAAAATATCAAAGAATCGTCTCATATATCTTCATGGAGAACAAGAGCTGCACAGATTTCCTCCTATAGTCATGAGAACAATGCACATTTAAATACTACCCTGGATTTAAAATTGAAATAGCACAAGCCAAATTATTACCCAACCAATACATTCTGAATTTTACAAAAAATTAAACAATGTAGTACTTTCAATGTAGTAATGATCTGCATAGAATATTCTATGCAAAGACAGCAAGAGCCAAGATTCAAACCACCAGTCGTCTTACTATGAGCTAATGATGATTGCATGATGATTGCATGATGACCTCCGCTTGTGTCTTCTGGAGTTTCTGACAAAGTAAATTAGGTTGAACTGTGTTAAATGTACTGGAGATTTCAAAGAATTTGATCCTCGCAGTGCTGCCTGCTTCGTCCAGATGACAGTGAGTTCGTTGAAGAAGGTTTATGGTGGCGTCTTCGACTCCAACCCCTCAGCAAAAACAGCTGACAGCAGCTGAACCTTCATACATGTTCTGGTTTACTCTCTCCAGCTCCCTCAGATCTACTTGATTTTAAAATAGTTTTTTAAAACCAAAATACCATACTTTTTGCTTTGGTCTTATATTATCTGTCAATGGATTAAACATGGGCTGCAGAGTGGCGGAGTTGCAGCAAGAAGGTCCTGGGTTCGATTCCCGGCCCGGGGTCTTTCAGCATGGAGTTTGCATGTTCTCCCTGTGCATGGTGGGTTCTCTCCGGGTTCTCCGGCTTCCTCCCACAGTCCAAAAACATGACTGTCAGGTTAATTGGTCTCTCTAAATTCTCCCTAGGTGTGAGTGTGTGTGTGCATGGTTGTTTGTCTTGTATGTTTCTGTGTTGCCCTGCGACAGACTGGCGACCTGTCCAGGGTGAACCCGCCTCTCGCCCGAAACGTAGCTGGAGATAGAAATCAGCAACCCTCCCATTAGGGACAAGAGTGAACAGAAAATGAGCTGAGATTTATGTTATCTCATGTTGAAGGGACTCCAACAACTCACTGCAACTCATAACATTTATGTAGGAACATATAGGCTTCACCTCCCAATTCTGGTAAGCAGATTGTACAGTGCATCATTTAATTAAGTCAACGAGCGTTTCACCGAGGTCATTAGGAGGATCTTGTTAAAATTTGCTGCTCCATCAGTGCAGCCATCAGAGACCTTCTACTCAACAACTTGAGGTATTTTTTTTATGACTTGCTTTTGTTGTTTTTTATTCATTCTATTTTTTCCAATTACTAATAACTTGATGTTTCAGTGTAACCTTTGGTCAGTTTACTGCTGTAAAACTTTTTTTTCCTGCTTGCTGAACTATTAGAGGACTGTCTTAATTTGCTTTCAATGAGAGAGGTGTATTTTTATCTTTAATATATGTGGGGGGCGAGGGAGTAGGATTAGCATTTATATTACAAGAAAAGAAAATCAATTATTGACAGTGACATGCTAATGAAATTTGTACATTTCAGTTTCAAGTTCCTTAAAAACAAAACCAGATTTCCTTTAAATCATCCTCTCTCCATCTAGAAAATTGCAGCGCATTCAATCACCCTCTGGGTACCAAACCAAACGAGGCTCTTCTCTCTCTTTATTCACATGTTATTTCCTTTGATCACAGTGCTCTGAATATGTAAAAATCACTTCATGTTTTCCAACTTGGACTCCGTCGGTGCATTTTACATCCCAGGCGATATCTCTTTAAAGTCGGAACAAAGTGAAGCTCCGTCTCCCGTTTGTTCATCTTTACAAAGCTCTTGTGTTTGTCTACCCAAAGCTGTGAGTGATTACTGTTCATTGGAAGGGGCAGGCCTTTAATTAGTCGGGGCTCCCTGGGGTGTCATTACCACAGGGGAATCTCGCCCCTCTTTATTAGCCCATTTTAATATTTACTAAAAAAGAGATACAGAAGGTGGGGTAATTTGGGGTTTTCAGATGGGACACCCGCTCCTGTGAATATGTATGTGGCATGTGAAGCAGTTGAGGGAATATGGTGGACAAGCGCCAGAGGTGATGGACGAGCTGGGCTTGGGCTCATCTGCAGCCCCCGAACCCCCCCCCCCCCCATCCCTCTACATACCTTTAACAAAAGGGCATCCATAGGAGTTGAGAGAACATGGTGAAAGCATAAACAGAAACAGGGAGGTGAGGAAATAAAGTAGCGAGCGAGAAGAACATTAGGTTTTTTTTATTTCTATGAGAAATGATTAAAGAAAACCATTAAGGGTGAATTTTGGTGAGTTGTCAGCTTTAAGCCCATGAGGCAAAAATCCACAATGACCTGTTTAAAGGTAAAACTACTAACAAGACGTGTTGACAGACTGAACGTCGTATTGTCATGGCAAAGTCACCTCTTTTTTAAACTATAGATGGTAAAATCCATCAAATCACTGACTCTAATTCCAACCAAGGACAGACCCAATCACACCCAAAGAGTTTTTAAAAGCTGTTTTCATTCAAATGAATAGCAAGAAAAGAACACATTTCACTCAACATCTACTTGTGGTTGTCAGTTTTCAACGGCTTCTTTTCTTTTCTTTGACTCAGCTGCTCATTTGAAGCGATATCAAACAAAGCGAAGCATCAGAAAGTCTGGGTAATTACAAACCTCCAAGCTTGTGCTTTCTTTATCCCCGTTTCAGGAACAGAGATTAAGGAATGATGAGACATATGTTGTCAAGTGTCGACCTTGAAAATACACGAGAAGCAACTTTTGCCTCTGAAGTGGATTCACTGAGGTATTGAGACTCCTGAATGCAATTACAGCGGGGTGTTGCATCCCTTATTTCAACTCTAATTGGCCACAGTGTGTGTTTAAGTGTCGGTTTTTCAGGCATGTAGAAGAGGAAGGGATTCTATCTGGCAGCTGATCCCCCTGAAGATATTAGCCTCATCCTTCAGTCACATCTACTATCGTTGTTAAAACCGCAAGAAGAGCAAATGCGACACTACAAACAACAGCAATATCTCATTTTAGATGGTCTCAGTGGGAGACATGAAAGAATTGATCAAAACTGGTGTGGTTTCATGTCAAAAAATTTAGTTCTGTGTATTAAAGTCAATATGTAAGACTAGTTAGACTTGCTGAATCTTGCCATCGAAGCTTAGCCTATTTTATTTTACGCAGAGGTCAGAGATTCAATTATTCAATTCAATTAAACAACACGTTGTTACATTTAACCTTTGGTTCACTGATTAAAAACACCACTCTCCCTTGAGTAATTACCTTTGCTTTTCAGGATGTGTGTATATTTTCTTAAGACAAGCCTGTTTACTTATTTACACCCTACAGATTTATCGACAAAGCACCTGCACATGTGTGTAATTTGTGATAGTTTGAACAAACTCACCCTTACGGCCCCCACATACTCTGTCATCCTTCACTCTGCAGATGATTCTCAAATGTACCTTTCTGAGGATGTCCACAGAAAGGTACATCATTACGGCTATGGAAGTGCATTCACTTGCTGCGTTTCCATTAATGATAGAATTGTGAAAATTAAAATTAGGAAAAGACATTTGCTCAACGGAAACGCAGCAATCTCAAAAAGGCTCCCGTTTTTCGATAAAAAGCTTTTGCTGCAGGATGAGGTGACCTTTACGGCCACATCGAAATACATGTATTCCATTAAACTGCAATGGAAGCACTTCTTTTGCATTACGTGAGTCACGCGAGCAACAATCGCATTTTACGACTGGCAAAAACGGCAAAAGGAAAATACAGGAAGGAGTAGAAGGATGCACTACGCTAAAAGGTAAACGCAATCAAAGCAGCCTTTCGTACGCATCACAGTGCAGCAAAAAGTTAAATTAAAATCTTGTTAAAAAAATAAATAAATAAATTTATAGAAACTATTATTTTCTATTAAAACTAATCAATGTCTAAATTGCTAATAAAGGAGGAATTGAAAATTTAAAGAAATTCCTAACTAAATCCGAATTTCTACATATTTGTTGATAAAATCCAAATTCAAATATACAGTTCAAAGTTCTGTCATTGTTTTCATCAGCAATATCCTTTAGTGACAACTCAGTAGGAACTTGCTTCGCCTCCTAACTCAAAAGCTAGCATGAACGTAGCGTTGGTTGGTTGTCACCTCTTGATTCCTCTTGATATTAGCCAGCCCTGTTCTAAGCTGACTCCATAAAGCCAAAGAAAGGCTTTTTCTTTCACTTCCTTTTTTTTTTTTTCCAACCACAAAGGGGCCACATGTGCAGCTCAGTTTGAGGGGCATTAGTGCTCCATGGTCATCAAAGGCACAGGATATAGTGTGAGGAAAGCAGGGGTATAAAGGGACTCGGTTGGGTGCCAAAGCAGTCCCCTCTGCACCCAGTGCCTTTTAATTAGCCTCACAGCAGGAGCACGGCACCAGCACACACACACAACACTCATCACTCACCCAGAGGTGCATGAATACACACACATGAGCTTGACAGTTGCATATCTTTCTTCTGCTTCATTAGTTTCTCTAAATAAGTCATTTAGTTTGTGCCAATAAAAGTACTTTGTCCCACTGATTTGGAGAAGACAACAGAGGTGCTGCGGTATACCCAGAACTTTAAATATTGTCTCTGTGTAAGGTTTTTTTTAAATGTAAAGATGGAAAGAAAATAGATTTTATTGAAACTGTCTCGTGAATAAATTAGGGGCGAATCACTCACCAATAAGATGCTGTGTGGTAAAAACCATCAGAGTTCCTGTGATCATTCAGAGACTGAAACAAATCTGCGGGTTTTACATTTACCTCTGAATCTTTGTGCTTGAAACTTGAAATAAAGCAGCTGACATTTTAATAAGTATAAACAACTATTTTCATAAACTTTTCAGATATTTTAACTCACCAACAAAATCAAAACAGCCAAACTAAAAAGCATCTTTCTCTTGACAGAAAATTAAGTTATGATTTGTTATTATGTACTCAACCTCACTGCTGATCTACCATTTCCACCGAGTACACAAAGGAGAAGTTTCTGTCAAACAGGCAGTATGATATGAATTCAAGCCACATAAGTCAATTAATAGCACAACTATGTTGCTTTCAGTTGTTATAAAAATGCTGTATAAATCAAATGTCACTTAAAGAAATTTCACACATATAAAATGATCTCTCTCTTCCCAACACTCCACCTTCAGGAAGTCATCACAACATCGCTCCTCTATTAAACCTTTAACAATCTTTTTTTTTTACCAGGGTTACTCAGAAGTAGCTTGTATAATGAGCTCGGCAGACATATAGTTCCACTAGTTGTTTGCCAATTGCTACTGGCTAGTCTAGAGGAACTGAGTAGGGTGCTCTGTGGGGTGGAAGCTTGGAAACTGCAGCTCAGAGGAGGAGCTTCATTGTAGGCGGTACTCGGTCCCCCCAAGTGGTTTGCACAGCTGAATGGTTGCCATGGGAGATTTAAGTACTTCTCAAACATCAGTGAAATAATTCAGACAACACTCCGGGCATTTTTTTTTTTATTATTTTTTTTTTTGATGTGATGAAAACATTATAACACAATCTGAAGCTCAAAAGTCATTTCACATAATACTGCCTCTTTCAGTGAGGAATAAATCACTATGGGTTCTTCATTATGCAATTTTATAACAATCATTATCATACATGTGATTATTATGTATCATATGTATGATTGCGGATAGGTTGTAAAAGGTTAAAGGTCATCTGTCCATAACAGAGACACAGAGTGCAAACAACTATGTATCAGCACAGTCAGACCTAATAACTGTTAAGAGAGAGCAATTATTCTTCCAGTCTTTCTTTGAGCTGTGGAAGGAGAGGAGCACTTGGAGAGAACCAGTTCATGCATGGGGAGAACATGAAAACTCCATGCAGACGCTTAATGGACAGCTGGCAATAGACTTGACGCGACAAGACGACCCGACAAAGAACAAGGAACACAGGAGGGTTTAAATACACAGGGAAGACAATCAGGGGAAACAAGGAACAGGTGTAACTCATCAAGGGGTAAACGGGACAACACAGAGACTACAGAACACAGAAACCAAAACAAACCACAAAAACAAATCCTTACAAAAGTGAATGAAAGCAAGTTTGAGTGAGTATTCTTCTGTTGGGTTAATGTCAGGGCTGTGATTTTACATTCCAAATGCTCTTCCTTCATTTCACTCTGAAGGCTGTGTGTGTGCGTGCGCGTGTGTTTGTGTGTGTGAGGTCTTTACTCCATGAAGGTTATAATGATGGACTCTTTAGATTCCAGTCACATTAAGGGAGGATTTGACAAATCAGCTGAAAATTGGAAGGTTGAAAATACCTGGTTATTCAGTAATCTGTGTAATCATAGGAATGACATTAGTATTATTCAAGGTTGGCATAGAATCTGGAACATAAAAAATGATTATCACTAAGTCTTTTATATAAAAAGGATTTAGCTTTTCTGTTTTCTGTTCTAGTATCGTTTTGTCAGTCAAACCAAAACTTGCAGGTACAAGGTGGTGGGACAGGTTGAGGTTAACTTGAAGAAAAGCAAGGTGGATTTTAAAGATGGCATGCTGATAATATAGTCTGATCTTACTCTCTTCTTCTTGTCTGTTGTTCTCTGTCACATTAAAGTTGGATGCTACTGCAGTTTTATTGGTTCATTAGGTTACTAGAGTTAAACCGTTAGCTTCTTCCGTGAAGTCAAATATTCACGTGCATGGGTCATTTCAATTTATGTCAATGAAGCATCATTTGCAACACAGTTTTGATGCAGAACTGGCAAATGTTGAGTGCAATAAATAGGCCCAGTTTGGCGCTTCCACTGATGACATATTCTGACTTTGGGAAGTTGCAGGAAGAAGGTCACTGTTTACAGGAGACTTATGAAGTTCACGATGCTTCTTATATCCCCTTTGGCATATTACTGCTCATCTGTTTAATATGTTCAGTAAGTATATGCATCACATAAACTTTCTCATGTCATCAAAGATATAAGATTCGGAAAGTTCTTCGCCAAACCAGCTTTAGCCGGTTTGGCTCTATTCATGATCATCTTCAGGCAGCCATGGCTCCTTCAGATGATGGATCAGGATCAACTGTTCATTCATCATATATGTCCACATTCTCATTTGGTCTGTCATCTTCCATCTTCACGGGTGCAATAAATCCCACTTCTGACACCAAACATCGCACAGAAAGGTAACTTGACTGAGTGACGCAAAGAAGTTAAAGTTTGTGTTTCAGTCTCCAAATAATCTAGACTCCACAGTGCCAACATATCTATATGCCACATTCTTCGCTTAGTAAATGTGTGCATTTGAAAAGTACAATTTGAGCAAAAACTGAAAAAAGGAGGACTATGCCTTTTAACCACCCTGTGGTAATGAATTCTGCCGAGTTTTAAACACTTAAAAATTTCACAGAACTGTTGTGGCATTCTGTTTGTGTAAATTTTATTTATTTTTTTTTTAGCAGGGGGTGAGGTGAGGGGAGAGGGGTTACAGGCTTAAGAAATTAAGTTTGCTGTTAACTCATCACCATGTTTGCCACTGATAAGGTGTTATCTCCAATGTTGCCCAGAGTGAACAGACCAGAGCGCAGTGATCAGGTCAGCCACAGAGGCTAATGCTGTATTGAGTTGTGGACGGGCCAAGGGTCAAGAGGCCTGGCTGCTTCAGCTGCTTTGCACCTGAGGTCTTCTAGAGATGAGGCGGTGAGGGCTGGGAGGGGGAGCTTCACTTTACCACCAAGAAGTACATTCATTCATCATTAACTCATCTATTGAGTCCTCAATTACTTCTAACCATGGAGACTAATTTAAACGGCAGGCCTTTGGATCAGAAGTTACAATCTGCAGTCCTTCAGTTATTGATATTTACCCATTTTCTTTGTGATTATTTTAATATTTAGCCTTCTGGAAGATGCAAAACAACTCATTACTTTTCATATTGTAAATAAAACTGCTGGAGTCTCCCCTCCCTCACCCAACATGACAAGCTAGCAAAAAATGTTTTGGAAAAGAGATTTCATACCACATAAATATCCCAGACTGTCCTATAATCCAAGTCAACCTTCACCAGCAGAAACAAAGCAGCTCATTGCTCAAATTATGATTCATGGTTCTCCTTTGTGATGACTTTGCAAATTATATCATCACCAAATGATTATTTGCATCTTGATTCAACATTCATGAGATGTTAATGCGTCGAAGAAGGCCCATCATTTCCAAAGCTGCCCGTGATATTTAGGTTTAATTAGGTATTGGTACCAGCTGCTGCTTAATCTGGATCTCAGTACAACTTTAGTTTGTCTTTTATTTGTCTTACTTCATGGGAACACAATATAAAAAAAAGCAGAGCAAAAACTATTTTTCAGAATGTGTTGCAGGGAGGTTTATTATATTTGTTAAAATTAGTTTCTAATCTAAACCAAATGGAACAGCACCACATTTTAAGAGTGAGCCTTAAAACATCAAGCGAACAAAGAACAATCCTTCACTCGTGCCTCATTGTGCTTTACTATTGTATTTAAGATTTGTTCAGAACTTGGATTCCCTGACTTCCAGCCCCCTGACCCCCACATCCCACCCCCCACACACACACCCGTACACACACTTTTTCCAGAGGCAGCCAAGCTTGACATGGCTTTGGCCGTGGCCCAAGGCTCTACCTGGTTGTTTAGTTTGGAGCGGGTGGAGATCAGATGTTTTTGGTCATACAGCACCTCTCATTACGTCTGCTGTCTCATCCAAGCAAACATAATGAGACAGTGTTTAATGTCCAGAGACCCTCCCCACCCCTGGTCTGTGTGTGTTAAAGCTCGTCAAGCCAAATTACCTTGACGTCTCGTTCGCTGACGGCACCTGGGCCCCCTAGTAGCTTGGAGGAGGTTAGCTGAGGGAAGGGGAATCCATTGGGATTGTTGAGGTGGGAGGCGGGGGAGGAGGGTGAAGCTGTGCCCAGCTGGATGAAGTCAAAGAGCTACACCCTGATTGGCGTGGCTGGGATGAGAGAGGCGTTTGAATTTTGGCATCGGGAGAGTCAGTGGGGGACTCATGAGGGTTCTTTTGTTTGAGGACATGTGTGAGAATCCAACATAGCAGTGCTGTGGAGAATACCAGAACCAAAGTAAATTATCCATAAAGGTTTAGCGGTAAAACTCAAACTTCTGTACTGGTCAGGACTGCTTTCAACACCTGACTGGAATAAATTTAAAATTAAACAAATGTAGAAAAAAAATAAACTTCTACATGCTACACGATTAAGTTTGGTGTCCGTATTGTCATTTTGATAATCTGATTGAAAAAAAAATAAAAAATTGGGACTCAAACAAACAAAGTATTGTGTTCAGGCACATTGTATTTTCTTCTTTGTATTTTGTCACATTACAAGCAAAACATTTATACTTTCAATAGGATATCGGTTCAATTGGGAATGTCTCTACACATGTATTGACTGCTATCATTTTTTGCATGACAGCACAGCCTCATTCGCATTGTGATTTTACTCAAGTGTTACCTTACAGCTGAGACAGGATTTCCAGAATCACTGCTTTTTTTTAACTTGAAATGAATAAGCCGAAAAACTCATACAATTGGAATCAGATATGTGGAAAGAAGTGATATAATTTAAAATAGTCAGAGTGGATTTGTAGTCCACCATTTTGAGGTGGACTACATTTTTAATGCGGTGGTACAAACACACAGTGGGCTTCAAAGCTGGGACGCTGAACAGATGAAACTCGTGTTACTTTAGTTGAGTGTTTGAGTTGATTGGCTCATCAATAATTTAACCTGCACAATTTATTCCCTTTACTCATAATTGAATAGCTTTTACTTCTAATAATGAATTCAAAGTGCTCGTCATTTAAGGAAATGTAGAAGAATAAAATGATGATTCTGAATGAGTAAATTCAGTATCTTCCTGTCAACTGGGGACCTTCAACCAATGAATCAACCCTGCTCAATATTTCATACTGCTTTAGTTTGTTGGGAAAAGCGGAAGTGACCGAATCCTTGCTGGAATCCAGAATGCAAAAATGCAAGAGAGATTTTTAAGAGTAAGTGACTTTTTAATGAGCCATTTCTAACACAATGCTTCAAAGTGGTGTCCGTCAAGGTCTCTCGTCATCTCTTGATCAGGAGTCAACCCGCTGATAGAAATGCAAAACAGAAACACCACAGTGGGAGTATTCACTTCATTCTTACATGCAGCAGACTTATGAGAAGTGATACAGCCAGTCACTGCAGACGGTCTGTAGTGGAATGTGAAGAGAGGACTGTATCAGTGCAGTGATTTGAAGCTTGTCACTGGATGAGCAGTGTGTCATGTGAACTCGTGAGGTCAGACACTTCATCAGCGTTCTAAATCTCTCAGTGTAACCTATGTGTGACCTAAGAAAACCTCTCCTCAGTTCAACATGAGAGGTGAGGTCATGTGTTTTTAGATTGGGTGTAACTGGCAGGATGCAGCAGTACATCGACTTCCTGAGGATCAAAATGCAACACCAGAGGGCATTCCTAACCAAATGTTAGTAGAGAGTGACTAAGAGCAAAAAGGGTGTGACCAATACAATGAAGAAATTTATCTCATTGCCAACAACTACTACTGAAATGTAACAAAAAAAAAAGGGGTCTTGACTGTGAGGGGGTGAGCCAAACCATAAGCCCATCAGGTTATATAAAAAGCACTGTGCACTGAGGCATCCTTGTTCTCACTTAACTCAGGCTTCTTCACCAGACCAGACTCTGTAGATCACCATGGTCCCAGCTCAACCACTGGATCCACTGCCATCCATTAAGGCTCCATCCTCAGGTCTGCTGTGCTCATTTTGTGAGCCGTGCAAGTTGTCCATGGACGGTTGAGATTTCATAGTCGAGTGTATCGATGGAACACATTTCTCCTGACAAATAACTTCATTTCCCACAATTTATTTATTTATTTATTTATTTTTATGAATTATTTTTTTATTTAGAAAGACAGATTTCCATCACATTCGATGATTACAGCTTTACCCATTTAAGATTGTACATGACTATATTACCGGAAAGTCCAAGTGAATTTGTCCATACTGCCTTTCTAGAATTTTTTACAGACCATTACTAATTTTTGTTGTAAACAATAACAAAAATGAACAGAATTAAACAATAATGGGGATTGCACCATCTCGAGCAATTAAAAAAAAACAACAACACAAGAACACACAAGGGCAGGGCACATAGTTCTCAAGAACAATCAAATGAATTCAGATCTAATTGGTTTTACATACCCAGTCCATTTGGTCCAGATCTTATAAAACTTTCCTTTTTCAACTTGGAGGGAAAAATAAATCTTTTCCATAACATAAATCTGGTAAACAATTTCAATCCATTCATCGATAGTGGGTGGGTCTGGTTTTAGCCATTTCCTGGTGATGGCTTTCTTACTGGCTGCCAGTAGTATAGCCCATTTCCCACAATTTAACAAAACATTTTGCCATTCAAGTTCCTGTCGTAAAGTCTTTTTTCTTCTGTATTTAGATTTTTGAAGGGGTAATAATGAGAAATTGGCTGAATTGATTGCAAATATTTAAAAAGTAGAACCCCAAAATTAACAATTATGATTGCAAAATAAAACAAAAAACAGTTACAAAAAACATTTGCAAAATCCTGGAGGAACTTAAGATTTATTTATGTAAAGGCTGCACTCAATCTCAAACACAGCCAGCGCACGGACGGCTCAGCTCTTCTGTGGTGGGAGGGGACATATTGTTGGCAAACTGGGCACAGACCAGCATGAATTGAAGAATCACTGTAAAAAGACATGTCAACAGAAACTTGACAGAACGTGTGAAAGAACAATCGGATCAACATCAAGGACAGACTTTCATGTTGAAGGACTAACAAGGAACACTGGAATTTATTTAGTTTAGGAGGCCAGGTCTGATCCCTACACCAGCTGCTGATTGACCTGCCCATGGTATCCATTAAACTGTCTGATAAGAGGAAGTGATAAAGCAGCATATCAGAAAGAAAGATCTTTTTTGATTGATTGACTTACTACAACATCCTCTAGAGAGGATGTCATTGCTGGGCATATCTATTTCAGCTACATACACCACCTTACAGATAGCTTAGCTCCAAATGTTCTTTGCAATGGGTTAAAATGAGTTTGAGCTCATGGTAGGATTTTCCTTTGGTAATTTGGAGTGTGAAAATCCTTCTAGTTAGGAGTGCAGAGCACGGAGGATGGGCTGTTTTTATATGCCAGTCAAATAACTTTAAACTTCATTGGAGGAGACCTGCAGGCGGATGCATACGCAGGCCTCTAATGGCTGAAAACATCAAATAAAAGTCGACAGGCCGCACTTGGACTTTATCATCATCATGCCACATCACACGTGTAGCGTAATGGGTCTGAGACCCAGACTGCATTCAGACACGCATAACCGAAAGCACTTGAGGCAATTCCTGGCACTGTCATTAATACTGAGGATCATGGGGAACAGATGTGTCTCGATCAAAGATGAGCACAAAGACAAAAATAAATCCATCACCTGGGTGACAGGGCGGATTTGCCTATTAGCCTGGAGCAATAAAAAAGCTGATTGGTAGACCTCTCCGACAAAGAAAGATTGTGTTTTTGTTTGTTTTACATTACTATTTAGTCATTGTTTAGTTTTTCTCAGATCAATGGCACTGCAGTGATTAAGAAAGTTTCCAAATTCCCAATTGGAGAAGATTTGAAACAAACCTTTTCAAACTCTTTGAACAGCACTAAGAGCATACACTCCTTGTCTACCTAACCAGTAGCAAATATCAGCAGCCAACACAAACCTTCCCACCAGTCCCCTCCCTTCTTCTATGCCAAAAGTGAAATGGTAGCTATTGCTTACAGCCAGCAAAAACAATCATCCCTCCAATAATAAGCCTGGGATTATGTTCACAGTCATTCTCTAATTGGCACAAAACCTAAAGTCAACCTTCAAATTCATGAGGCATCAGCAAAGCGGCTCCGAAAGGTGACGTCTGTGTCCTGAACGTGTGCAAATACCATCTCATTAACTTTAAGTTATGTCTGCACATGTCCACAGAATATAATGGCCTTTCCTTGATGGTACATAGATCAACAAGGACCCTTGCTATTCTCTCTCAATGTGCTCTAAGGAATGTGAGTACAAAGGAGGCCATGGAGGATTTGACCTTTCTCCCTGCTGAATGTGTCGCTGGTGTACAGTGCATCCACAAAGTATTCACAACAATTCACTTTTTACCATGTTTTGTTACATGACAGTCTTAATCTAAAGTGGAATCATTTCTCCCTTTTTTGCCCCTCAAGACTTTAAACTCAATGCCTCTATAATGACAAAGTGGCAAGGGCTAACATTTTTAAAAATGTATTAAAAATGCTAAACAAAACAAAATAAATCACGTGTGAACAATTATCCACAGCCTCTGCTAATAACTTTGTTGAAGAACGTGAAGGTCTTCTTTGGAATCTCTCATAAGCTTAGCACAACTGCTTTGGGGAATTTGCTCTCATTTTTCTCTGCAGGTCTTCAGTCAGGTTGGGAGGGGAGATATTTTTAGGTCTTTCCATAGATGTTAAGTTGAGGAAATTCACAGGCTTCTACTGGGGCCAGTTGAAACTTACAACTAAGCATAACTCAACCCAAGAATGACTAAATTCAGGAATGATCGAACATAAAGCACAAGGTCAACAAAACGTCATCACGCTATGATTGCCAAAGGCTGTAAATACCAATACACAGACTTTTTTCTCAGATAATTGCAAAGATTTTCAAAAAAAATTTTTTTTACTTTGTAATTTTGAAATTTGAGGAGAATTTAGAAATGAAGTTATTCAGAAAATACCTGCAACAAGGCAAAATGTGGAAACGGTGAAGTGATGTGAACACTTTCTGGATGCGCTGCTTCATTTCTGTTAACATAACACAACAATAGCCAATAAAGTCATCATGACACAATAGTTGTCCGCAGCCAGCAGCATAATGCACTTCCTGATGTTCTCACTGTTTTGTTGTGTTGTCAGAACATTTTGCAGCGCTGATGTCCTACTTTCTAATGGTCATAACTGTATGTTTTGGCACTGATTTGTAAACTTTGAAACCAGTTTTTGCGCTGAGTGTTCACAGTCCAGCTCATTTTTTGATTGTGTCAGCTAATATGGATACGACCAACTGATTATATGGTGAGCGTAGAACCTTCATTTTGAGATGATGAGGCAATTATGAAATAAAAACAATACGTTGACACAAAGAGAAAAGCGGCTTGCTTATGTGCAAGAACAATACAAAACAGGGGAGCATTATAAATGAGAGGAGTTGATGTTTGACAATAAGTTATTTTTCATTTTATGAATAGATGGGAATCAGTGTAACTATAGCTTTAGTGTACAATAGAACCATGTAGAAAAGAATAAGCTGACGCTACAAAACACACCATTTGCTTCACAGTAAAAGCATTTGGTCATGATTGCATTATCCAGATTATATTGGTTTGATATAAACGTTTCAAAGCACATTTTCCTCAGACATAGTTGCAGCTTCCATGACTGCCTGCTCCTTGAGGTCCTTAGATTAACTGTTGTCGGATCTAGTTTGATGCACCCAATTCAGTCTGCCATCCAGTACTTGAAACATTTTGTTCCACTATGTCAATTTGCAACATTAGACATGAGATAGAAAGGAAACAAAGAATTTTTGGGATCCTTTGGTTAAAAGTTGATTAAGTCCACACAAACATCCAGCTGCCTTTGGGACACCATGTTTCTGGTTCATTTCATCCCTTCCAGATAGAAAACATATGAAGGATGTGTCATCTGTCAGCTGCAGTTTTGACATGAAGAGGTTAGATCGTCCACTGCCTCCTGTCTCTGACCTTTATTGGACAGCAAGTGCATAAGAGTGAATCTTACTGTTCCTCTGGCCAGGTCAGGACCTTACTGCCCAGAGACACACACCGAGTCAAACGAGGAGCAGATGGCAGTGCAGGCCTGAATGACTCACACTCCCTGATGGAAGCTTATCAAATACAGTCAGTTGAAGAAAACAATGGCAAAGTTTATTGATCGGACCATCAAATGACCAATTATACACCAAAATCCAATGAAAGGTCTTGCTCCCTGCACATCCCTGCACAGTGCTGACAAAGGGCTTCACTCATCTGAGAAAGTGGAGAGTGAACCTCCCAACAATATGGATTTTTTTACATCCGCTGGTTTAAGCTAAAATGTGTCTTTTAGGTAGTTGACATACACAGTTATAATGCTTTGGAGAACTATTCAAGTTATAACATTTTTTTCCATATTGAAATTCTAAAAAAAAAAATACTTTAAAAAGTTCTTCCCAAGAAGCAGAAGAATAATTCACACCTATGTGTGTGCAGGGGTGTATGTGTGTGTGTGTTTTTGTAAAACGTAATATTAAATGGTGCAATAAGTGATGAATGCAGTATTGCATGAAGACAAATGCTCTATGCATACTGATTGTATTTTGATCATTTCTGAATCAGTATTTTTAAATGTCAAATAAATTCACAACACTGGGCCCGTATTCATAACTTAACCTCTGAATAAATTGAAAGATGACAAAAGGTCACTTGTTTAGACATACTGAACTGAAATCTAATTGCAATCTTTTTTTGCAGCAGGAATATGCTCACAGACACAAAAAGACACAAAGACCCATAAATAACCACCAAACTTACTCTACTTCTAACCGGGTCACCTCATGTAACATGGTAGGTAATAGTAGAAGTAGGTGTTCAGTTGTCTTCAGTGTCTTCTAGTTGTTTTTCAGTGTAGTACAATATAAATTCTGTCATAATGACAGGTTTGAGACTTTTAAGCAGGCAGAGATTAAGAACAAAGAGAAGATTTACTGAAACAAGGTGATGGAAATAGCCAGTGTTCAGGTTCAGGTGCACACTAAGAGACAATATAAGTTTGGTTTTGTTTTTGGGGGGTTGATGTTGGTTAACAGTTAGTTGTTTAGGTGGAGAGGATGGCTTCTGTTGCTGACCAAGATACCGATCCAGGGAATGGGGAGTTCGGCCTCAGTGGAAGTGGTTGGTAGGGAGTGGATGGGCAGCGCAGCCAGGCTGAGGCTGCTGCCTCAGAAACCCACACCTCCTTTAAATTCCTCCTGATTGCTTCTGATGAGGAACAGCTGGATATCAAACCTGCCAGTCACACCCTGCAAAGGAGAAAGTAATGGAAACACTGCAGAAACACACACACACACCAACATGCACATAACCTCTGGATGAGGAAACATGTTCAAAAATATACAGCTGGACATTGAACATTTTTACTCTTCTCTTATTTCATCAAGCCATTGTAGGTTTACAGTAACCTGGCCAATGTCTTCCTATGCAATTCCACTAAATTCTCATCTCCCTTCAGTGCTCCATCTGGGATTTCTCCCATTGAGCTAGATTTCACCGATTGAATAGCCTCCGGATCAATCAGCGAACAGAAGGAGAAGTTGTGAAAGATGATATAATTTTTCTGCGCTGTTGTAGAATAGTAGTCTCCCATGGTTGTAGTTTTATCAAAGGTAGCGGTGGAAATGAGAGAATCCACTCAGTTGGTGTTGGCTGTGCATCCAAATATTGAATCAACAGTAACAGCCACCTAGTTTGGCCCAGCACTTCTCGCTTTTTATGGGAGATGGTTGTTTGCAGCTCATGGAATTTCCCATAAACCTCATAGCATAAAACAACCAAATGTTAGTGCCTGACTTAAATTTAAAATGTCAACAGAGTCCTCACCTCCAGCAAGAAATTGTCTCTCAGTAGCCGAGGGCCCAGACCCTCTGAACAAAGAAAAGAGTAAGAAATATTAGTTTGGTTTTTACCAGGCTAGGTTTGCAAAGGATGAAATTGTTTTGGCGATCATAATGTATTTTTGTCACTGACTGAAGTTCATGACTGAAAGACTTCAAGCTGTTCGAGTGACAGAGCACTGAATGTCATTCATGTGTCCATAACATTTACTACATTTGGAAGATACATGTGTCATCAGACCACAGGTCTGTAAATAATTAGCCCTTTGTCTCTGAGTGCATTTGCAAACTGTAATCTGGCTTTTTATTTTGCTTTTATTTCTCCTCTATAGAGGAGAAGCATTTAAGCTCATTGTTGGTACAGGACTCATTTCACTGCTGATATGGACACTGTCTCACCAGCTTGCAGGATAATCACAAGGAAGCATTTGTTATGGGTGGGCATTTCCATGGTGAATAATAACAAAACAGATAAATGTAGCACCTGCATGCATCTGAAAATTATACAGTACCCTGCTGTTTCTGATATCTTGATACATTTATCGAAGTGGAACAAAACAGCAGTTGTATTAAACAGATAGGAATGCCAGCAATGAACTCAAATATTATAAATGAATGCCCTTAAAAAGCCATAAGACAATATTCTTTCCCATGAGTCTTAAAGGCATAGTAATATTATTGCATTTACTCTGTCATTATTCCGGAAATGTATTTGGCAAATAAATGTCCTTAGATATACATTAATAATCTTATCATCCTAACTGACAAAAATCAAATAGAAGTTTGTATGCAGAGCCGGCCCAAGCCTCCATGGGGCCCTATGCAAAATTTGGTCTTGGGGCCCTCTAGTTCTCCAATAGCTAAAAATATAATTTATACCAGGTGAGTCTTTCTCCCCTGAGAATATGGATCGGTACTGGACTGATTCTGAGCCTTCAAATGATTTTAACAAAAGTTTCACATAACGTAGAAGTTTATGTAAAAAAAATAATGTTTGTTTTAGCCACAAAATGATTATGCTCAGCAGCAAACAACATATCCACAACTACAGCATAGAGTAGTTCACCGATGTAGCAGGTATGTAGCCCGACGTAAAAACATTTTACTAGATAATGTCAAACACTGAGAAACTTTAATTATTGTTAACAAACATAATCAAACACAACATTTTGAAGCCAAAAATACATCAGAAATATACAGAGATGAGAATCAACTAATTTAAAGTTTAAACTCAGCTTCACACAAAGACCCTAGCATAAATGTTTGGCTGTTGAAGTGGACCGGTCCAGGTCACAATCAAGCTGGCAGCTTTACAAATCTTTTACATTACATTACCAAGACGCATTAAAACAAACCTTTATCTTGGCAATTTTTTTTTCTATATTCTTCCTCTTTTTTTTCTTCTTCTCTGAAGGATAAGTCCTTTTTTGAGACATTGTTTTGCTTACTTAACTCCTGACCGGAGCTTTGTATGGATGCAGCTCGTTACCGGCGAAGTGTGCAGTACCTACCGCGGCCACCAGGGGGCTCCGAGAGCAATTTTATTTATTTATTTATTTATTTATTTATTTATTTATTTATTTATTTATTTATTTATTTATTTTTAATAAACATACATACATTATCAAATATATATTATAGTAAAACCAAACCACTTCATAATAAATTTGTATGTTTTTGATATTATAATGACCTAGAAATTATTACAAAAAAAAAAAACAAATAATCAGCTTCACTGAGGGGAGCCGTAGTGACCTTGGGGCCCTAAGCGGCTGCTTAGTTTGCTTACGCCTTGGGCCGGCCCTGTTTGTATGATTTAAATGTCAGATCACAAGAAGCATTATTTGTGTCTTTTTATGCTCTTTAAATATCTGCTTTCAACTGGGTGTTTTATTGAGCTTTTTAGATCCCCTATTGAATTTATGTTTTAAATTAATAATTTTGAAAATATGAAGATTTTGACCGACAATGTGTCCTTGTTCACATCCTCATCATTTTCTCCGAGCCCCTCTAACGTAGCATCTTCTTCCCGCCCCCTCCCCTTAGCAACAGAAGCAACATGGCGGCGTCCAGTAACGCGGAGCCCTCTCCGGAGATAACGACACCATTAAAGATTCCGAAAACCGAGGTGCCATCTCCCGAGTCCGAGGATTTGAGCGACAGCATCCAATACCACTCCAATCCTTCGACACCGAACCGCTTCTCGCCTCTGAACGTGGGTTCTGGAACCGCGGGCCGGACGGCGGCCTCATCCTCCTCTAACAGCTTCACCGCCTGCCGGGGGATGTCATGGACGCCGTCCGAGACAAACGCCCTCATCGCGGTGTGGGGCAACGAGAGGCTCACGGAGGCGCGGATGCAGCAGCTGGAGGTCGCGGGCACCGTGTTCTCCGGGAAGCCGCCCGGTCCTGCCATGTACGAGCGAGTGTCCAGAGCGCTGTCGGACCTGGGGTATGAGAGAACACCTTCCCAGTGCAGGGAGAGGATGAAGGTAAGGAACCATGACAGCAAGATGTCACTGTCACGACTCCAACCTGTTACCTCCAAACTGAGTCGGCTGACTGCTTAGAGCCGTGTCACACTGGAGACATCTTTCATCACAGAACACCTCCTTAAAATCTGTTCTTATTTCTGGTAATGTATCATGAACTGGGAAATATAAAGTGTTGCTTTATCTAAGATATATAAATAAATCTTTAGGTATTTAGGCCCAGATGAGCCATCAGAGCATCGTCAGACACATAATGTTTGCTAAATAGTGAGTTTTTCTATAGTTTGGTCCAAGCTTTGTTACTAAGAAGATTCTTACTATTTTATGCCTTCATTCACCTGTTCATTTAGGTAGTAGAAATAAGATGCTACAGCTGCATAGATCGATCCCCAGTCAGCTGGGTGAGTGATGTGTCCTTTGAAAACTAAAGTCCTCGCTGTTCCTCCGTCCCAAACAGACACTTAGGCGCTGCTACAGCCGTGTGAAGGAGCATGGGATCGGGAAGAGGAAGAGCAGCTACACCTTGGAGCAGCTGGAGAAGGTGTTCGGTCAGGGAGGCTGGGACTCTCAGAGCTGTGCCCCGGTGCTGATCAACAGCAGCGGGTTGTACCAGGAGATGGAGTCTGACAGCAGCACGCTGGAGGACTTCTCGCAGGAGGACTGGTGCAACCAGGTGCTGGACTCGGCCTTCCAGGAGGGAGACATGGACACCGGTGAGATCCGTTTATGAAAAAGTAATTGTGACAAAATTGGATGGATGACATTAAAAATTAATCCATTGTTTTTGTATCCCATGTTTTTCCTTTGCTGTAGAAGAACTACAGGTGCCTAAAAGCAGAGCTCTACAGATTCAAGCAGAATTGTCTGAATTAACCCAGTAAGTTTTTTTTTTTTGTTTTTTTTTTTAACAAAGCCTTTATTACCCTAATTGGGTAATAAAGTTTAGCCGTGGGGAATTTCCTCTCATTATAATCACATATTTCTACATCAGGCAGTTACTACTGGTTCTGTGACTGTGTGCAGGAAAAGGGAGGCGATGCAGACCGTGGTCCGCATCCTGGAGTCGGTGCAGCTGAACTGGGAGCATTTCCAGACGTGGACCGAGTTCTCCCGGCTGCACCTGTCCAACAAGCTGGCCATCTTTGGCGTGGGCTACAACACGCGCTGGCGCGACGACGTACGCTACCACTACGCTGAGATCAGCTCGCAGGTGCCGCTGGGCAAGCGGCTCAGGGAGTACTTCAACCCGGAGAAGCCGGAGGGCCGGGTCATCATGACCAAGGTCCAGAAGATGAACTGGAAGAACGTCTACTACAAGTTCCTGGACATCACCATCAGCGAGGCGCGCTGCCTGGAGCTCCACATGGAGGTGGACTGGATCCCTGTGTCACGGCCGCCGCTGGCGAGCAGCAAAGGCTCGTCCCACTACCTCCTGCCCTGTTTCGTCCCCAAGACGCACGGCCTGTACGCCATCGGCTGCGAGGCACCGCCAGCCTGCGACGCCGCTTGCACGCCGCCTCCTCCGGCCAACGACGAGGAGGAGGACGACAGTAGCTCGCCCCGGCGGGAGGCAGAGAACGGGTCGGAGCACGGCATCAGGACTGGGCCCGCCATCACTTACTGCTACCTGGGCGTCGCCGAGGACAGGACCATCCAGCAGTGCCTCTCCCAGCACTTTCAGGGACCCGGGAAGCACTGCGTCTATGGGGAGCCGTCCGGCGTGACGCGCTTCCTGCAGGAGAACGGCGGCGGCTCCAGGACGGATCAGCATGGCGGAGACTCGCTGCAGCGCTGCGCCGTTTACGTGAAATTCATTGAGGTGGAGCTGGACTTCCTCTCGGCGGGCTCCCTGGTGGAATGCCTGGAAACGGCCGTCGGTTATTCCTTAAGGTTCAACAACAAGGACACATCGTAACCACCACCCCGTCGGTTTACAGACGACTCTACAGCTCTGGTGGAGGCAGCGTCATGCTGCGGGATGCTCTTCTGGTTAAGCAGCTTAAAAAAAAAAGTAAAGAAATTATTATTATTTTTTTTTTTTTTGTCTCTGGCTGTCATGGAAACAAGCGTTGACGTGTAACGTTCATTTGTCGCTGAGAGGTGTATTTATGTACGCGTCGCCAGTTAAAAGCTGCCCTCCATAATAAGCTCATGAAGTTATTCAGAATACTAAATCCTTCAGTTTCGATGCAGAGTTTCATCGGAGTTCAAGTGTTCAATCTGACGGAGTTTCTAAATGAACAACAGTTTCTGCCTCAGTATGATCTGCAGCACTGACAACGGCGCTTATTATTGAATATTGTGCACTAGGATTCTCCAGCTGCTTGTTAGGTTTTATGTGACATGTCTGATCAGGGAGAGCAGGGCTGGAGGTGGGTATGTGTGTGGCTGCGTGTGTGTGTGCATGTGTGGGTGGGCGTTACGCTGCAGTATGCATCTGACTACCTCAGTAGGACGCAGCAAACCAAGCAGTGAGGGACCACAGCTGGATGTATTCAGAAACTGCCTTCACTTGGACTGTTGGTTTGAGTCCACAGAGCATCTATGGGTAGAGGCGGAGTCATGCCTTATGTTTTGCACATGTGGCGGGTTTAGCAGCAAGAGATGCTTCCACACAAACTACAGAACCTTTTACTCCACGGCCAGATGGCGTAAGCCGGCGTCAACGGAAACGAGTGTAGGTCCGGACGAGGAAGCAGGATTCATTGCTTTTCGAGATAACACCAAGCTCAGATTAAGATCGTCAATGTTTACGACGATAACTGATACCTTGTTACAGGCCAGGATTCCAATGACCAATCTGTTCCCTGAGAGAGAATAAATAATAATATTAATAATAATAAAAAAACAATAAGAAGAAAACCGACCAGAAACAACTTCCTAATGAAGTGTCTCTGGCGGATAGTTATGCAGCCTAGAATCGTCTTCTGCAAACATCTGAATCACAAAATGACCAGTTTAAACAGTTAAATGTCACATTTAAATTTTTTTATTTGATGTTTTGTGTTTCACAATCGTTCCATTTAGGAATGTACTCCACGGTTTTCTGGCCGATCACCAATCTTTTAAAAAGTCTTACCTGTTCGAAAAGACTTTTTATTGGTCTTTAGGCCAAAGCCAATATTTTTTGTCTAAATTATAGCAAGAAGGTACCTGAGTTGGCAACAATGGGGTCACTGTTGTTAACTGCGAACGTACACGCCAGAGCAACAGAGGACAGTAGTTGAGTTTTAGACTTTTAGACAAAATCAGCTTCACGTATAAGTATCAGCCAATCAGTGATCTCCCAAAATGAAGGAAATCAGGGAGGATCTATCGGTGCACCCGTAGATCTATTGATTGAGTTTTGAATCCCTCCCCACAGCTTTTGTACATTAGAGCCCAAATCAATCATTAACAATTAATATAAGTTGTCAAAGGGAGTATTAAATAGAGGTGCACCAAGAAAAATGACCTGCATTTAGTGAGTTCATGCAAAAAAATTGCCCGAATTGGCGGTCAGGCATTTTAAATATCAGAGCTCGGCCAGAAAATGCAATCGGTGCACACCGTATATTAAAACACAAAAAGACCAAAACTGTGCAGCAGCGATTTGAAAGTGTGGATGAAGCTGGTTGAGATGTTTCCAACATTCCTAATAAACCAATTAAACATGAGCACATTCACCAGGAAAAAAATATATATATTGAAATTGTTTTATCTATTTTGATCGATTAAATTGCAAAATCCTGGGATTGTATTTACTTTATAGTAGATTAACATAATAGTGATCACTGGAACCATATAATACAGACACTAAATGGTTAAACTTGTTCAAATAGTTCAGATTGATCTCTTGAAGAAGTGGGCAAAAATTAAAAGAACATTTAAATCCAAAACAAAGCCTGCCCACGTGGAGGCGCTGGTGGGTCACATCTGTTCGGAAACAGTAAAATCCTCTCCTGCATCGTTTCTTGTTGCTCTGATGCACATGAACCTGCTGGGATTTGTTCACAGATTAGTTTGCAGCAACTCAGACCCATCAGAAAAAAAAAAAAAAAAAAAAAAATCCCGGTTCTGGTTCTGGTTTGGAAATACCTGCCAGTCGTTTGGAGCATCCCTTGCTGCTGCAGCCGCTGGCTGGTTGGTGATGTAACGATGTAATATTTCAACAGGAAACGTTTGCGTTGTTCAGAAGCCGACCCGACATCGCTGCGGCTCATTCAGGGCCCATAATAAAGCTGAACCCTTGAAGAGGATCTGCAGGTTACGTGCAATGAATGTGCCAGGAAGCGACTGCGGCACACAACAAAACGTGGCGTGTCCATATGAATCTATGTAATGTGAAATACCATATAGCTTATATAATATATATTTGAGAACATCGGTGTTCTTGAGCATTCCAGCTTTTGTGAAATGTATTTGTTTGGGACATCAAACATATTTAAAAAAATGATATTTTTACCTCATTGATTTAATGCCATGTACTGTATGTGCTTGTTTCTAAGTCACCATGTTGTCTGTTTACATGTTTGAAGAACAATAAATGGGGAACGCTCTGTGGTTAGCCACATACTAAAAGTAACCGGTGTGTTATTTATTGGCTGGACAATAAGTTATTGTGATTAACAGAAATTTTGTTTTGGGGATTATTTGCAAAAAAATGTACTGATAGTGGCATAATTGTTCAAGTTCACCTTCTCATAGTACAATAAATGTTCTTCACAAAATTAAAGTTTGACACTGGAACTGGAAGGTGTTTTAAATATTCAAAATGAAACAACAATCTAAAACAACAAATACAACGGGGGAGGAACACAGAGACAGACACAACCAAAACCGTAAAGAAAATTAATGATGAAATCAATCTAGACAAAATTACATTCATCAGAATGGAAATGATCAAGTTCATTTTATCATGTGATTAATTGCCGCAGCCTCAGGTATTTAACAAGGATCCAAATGAATCTGATGTGTGACCTAAAATGTGAACCAGCACATTCAACAATCTGAACTGGAATCAGTTGACTTCTCAACAAAAGGCTGCGAATACACAGGGCTCCCTGTCTCCAGCACTACATTGTGACAACACGAGAGGAGGCTCCCATGTTAGTTAAAACACTACTAAATGCTTAACTGTGATTCATTGAGACTTTGTGTGATACAAAGTAGTGTATAACTATTTATGTGAAGGAAAATGACTTACGGTTTTCACAATTGTTAAATTCACATTGATGGAAAGGTAAAACTCAAGATGTCATTCCTCCTTTTGGCCAGGAGATGGCCCTGTGTAGCTGTTGCAGAAGTTGTTTGGTCCAGACTGTTTAATAGCAATATAAAAGCCCAACAGAACGTGCAAATGGTTCCCTACAGTAGTCTGATACTTATGTTGTAGGAACTGGTGAGACCAAAAGCATGCATTAACATCAAGAAGTGAAAGAGGAGCGCACAACTGCACGTATTAACATCAAGACTGATCCATTAAGAGGCATCAAGACTAATGGTGAATCCAGTCCAAAAGGTTTCCCTCTACTGCCCAGAATAGAAAACTTTATGGGACAGTATTAGGTGTGCCTACTCATTTAACTGATGATACCTTTTGTGTTTGCCATTAAACACTTAGAGAATAACTAAAGAAAAGAAAATAACTAAAGTAAGTAACTAAACTAAATAACTTACAATGAGTTTCATCCACTCCGTAACTTACTGGCCGTATACAGGAGCACCTTCTGATATATATATATATATATATATATATATATATATATATATATATATATATATATATATATATATATATATTTATCGCCTAAGATGAAGTAGCTTTCAACAAATAAGCAATTTCCCTTTGGGGTCAATAAAGTCTATTCTATTCTATTCTATTCTATTTTAAAGGATTGAAGAACAAAAGTAAAATCCTGGAACCTTGAAAATCTCAGCCGCCTTTCTCAGCTGCTCAGCCATTTACCGATCCAGTGCTTTTAGAATCAAAGTAAGAAGAAACTTTGCAGTAGTTAAAACCCACCTGCTGCCCTTAGAATAAAAGTACAAGCATATTTTGAAAGTTATGTTATTCCAACTCACAAAATGTTATTCACATTTAGTGAGCTTAGCTGGAAGTACCCAAATAAAATCCTGCTTGGAGCCCCATAAAGTGCTGGCCCTCATTCCAAGCTATGTAGATTGTAGTAGTTTAGTCAAAAAATTGGAACTCCATGGCGTTGTTCCTCTATTTCTTATGCAGACCACCTTTCTGAGGCCTAGAGGGGTTCTGAGTCAAAAATTTGTTATTCCATTTGTATGTTTATTCCATTATCAGGTCCTGTTGAAACCAGGGATGCACAGAACCATTCTTTTTTACTTCCGATACCGATACAGATATCTGAAGTTTCGTATAGGCTTATGCCGATCCAAAATGTTTCTTTTTAAAAAAAAAAAACAGACTTAAATGTACTGAATAACAAATTTATTTGATAACTCTGCATCTTTTGGCTCTTAATTACACCAATAGCGTCACAAGCTTGATAAAACATGTAAAAACAAAACTGTCTTTAATTTGTTCAGTCCGTGCAATTGGAGAACAACGGCCAATGTAAAGCAAATAATAAAAGAATTGAAGCTGACAAAAACAACAGGTTGACTACCTTGGTCAAACAAGAAAAATAAACTTCAACAAATCTTCTTCCAGATGGTTGAGAAAGTGCAACTAGAAATTCTAAATATGATGCAAAACACATAATAAAGCCTGACGATGCTCAGAGCACAAAGCATAGAACTAGACTGGATGGATCTTCCCTTATAAATCGGACACATCGTCACCAATACCCGATCTAGAATTTTTTTCAATATCTGGCCTGTTATATATATTAATGTTGCATCTCTAGTTGAAAAATGCCTCCTCGAATCAACAGGCACGTTCTTCCGGCTTCTGCTTGAAAACTTCCAATTTAGAAAGAAGCACAGAGGCTGTTGGCAACAATACAACCGAATCTCATTCCCACATGAACCGCACTCTGCTACTTTGGATTTAATCACAGTATAACCCTTGCTGACCTCACATAAATGAGCAGTCCACCTGTGTTAGCCTCAGCATTGCTGCTGAGGCAACAGAGTAACCCCAGAAAATGAAATAGGGAAGACTGACCACTTGGCCGAGCACAGGTCAGTCCATATTTTTCTATCAGGATGGTGAGCTCACCTTGGGAATTCACGTCAAGCTGAGTCCAGTCTGTTTGCTTTGCTTTTAAGCCTGAACCTCTTCACACATGGCGGAAAAAGGAACTGAAGATTTTCAAGGAGAGATGAGAGGAGAGGGTCAGGATTTAGTTGTGAGGTTTTGGAAAACAGGCTTGGAGTTTAAAAGGCTTGTGACATGGTATTTAAACTAGATGAGTAGCATGTAAGTATGCCTGTCTAGAATTTCAGTACGAGCAAGTTCTTCTTCTTTTCAGTCACCAGTTTGGGTTGAAGCATGTCAGCAGGGAAATAAAATGTCATATCTGTAGTAGATTTAGCTTTTTTGGTTGACATGGCACAAACATTTTCTCATGATAATGTGACCTTTTAGCATTTATTTTAAAATATATTTTCTTCACTGTAAAAATATATGTGAGTGCTGGAATTCTCTGCAGCATAGTAACTGATTTAACAAGTTGCAAGTCAACAGAAGTACGGGTAGCTATATCTAGCTCTGCCAGTGTTTATATTCCTGTGTTATTTACTTTGTACCTAAATTTTCTTCAGTGTCAATAAAGTTGAGCAAACATTCAATTTACTTCATCACAAATAAATGTAATGTAATGTAAATCAATTAAACTTGATATTTTTCTATATATTTTTTAATCACTATGCACTTTAAAACAAAAGAAAAAAAAATAGACTGAAATGAAATAGTTTACAATGTAGAATCTATTAAAGTAGGATTTGATGGTTTTTGTTTAAACCAGCCCACTTATCACCAGAGCTGGGTAACTGCTTTATTCAGTTACAATTATTTCAGTAACTTGAAAACGCACTTTTAGGAGTAGTTTTATACACTGTTTTTTACACCGATACTCTTGAGTAAACTATCTGGCTACCCAACGACCTGCGAGTCACTTCACCGAATTTTGGTTAAAACAAACACGTTTTAACCAAAAATGAATCAAACTCAAACATAAGCCTACAATTTAAGTTAAAGTCTGACTTTAACTTAAATTTGTTAAATTCACACTTGTTTACTTTGTTTACAACAAAGAAGACAAGCTTTGTTGTTCTGAGATTATCTTCTGTCTGAGGATCCATCAAAATCAAACACTGTGTATTCGGTTTATTCTGACATTTTCTCACTTAACTGTAAGTTTTAGTTCAATAAGTTTCATGTTGAAAACATGTGATTTGGAAAGGTGTGTTTTTTTTTTGCCTGAAATTATTATGTAATTATTTGTTTGAAATTCTCATTATTCTTAAAAATGAAGTCTTTCAGATGCCTGAATTTGCACATATCTTTACGTTTTTGTCTGGCGATATTTTAAAATATTAAATCTGCAGTCAGCACTTAAACGCAGTAAATTCAATTAGCAAATTACGTAAATTTTACCGTCTCAAAAAATTAACCCAATTTAACTGCATTCCTTTGTTTTTGTTCACATACAAACACTTTTGTTGGAGCCTTTGTATCTAAAAATATGTAGGGAACACTTTGCACTACTCAGACTGTTGAATAACCCCAATAATAGATTGAAAACAATAACTATCTTTGTTGTTGAGCTCATATTGATTCAACAATTTAGCAGCAATCAGGGTTTTTGAATGAAAATGTTGCCTGTTTTGTCGACATATGGTGATTTATTGCATTTAATCAAGGACCATATAATTAACTCAATTAAAAATTGTATTCAAGTCCCATGGCTAATTAAATCAGTTTTTCAGAACTTAAGTTTACTTAACAAATACCTTTTTTATGGCTCCACCTTCCTTTTACTTGAATAAAAAAGTACTACTCTTACATGCAGGCACATGCAGAGGGGAGGAGGGAGCAAAGGGGGCTTGAGCCCTAGTCCACTTTTTGATTTATTTATTTATTTTTAATCTGTATGTCAGAAGGCCTGTTTATGCCCCTCAGCAATAATATTTAGCTAAATATAATAATTTAGTAAAGTCTAATAATGACTCTCAGAGCCTCCATGTTGTTCAAACACCGGGTCCATGGTGAGGAGGAGGGGAGCGGATCTGTGTCGTCTGACTATCAAAGTATGGGCAAGAATATTTTTTCATACTCTGGTTTGTGAATAAAAATGTATGTCTGATGTTGACATTAGAAAAACTGTTTCTATTTATATTTTCATAATCATCCTTGCAATAGTGAGACAAAACCCGCCTCACCCCTAAACACAGAAATGCTTCAGCTGCAGACAAAACTACTGATTTTAACTCAATCATTCTGCTAAATGCCCGGTTCGCTACAGGCAGTCTGAGTCGGTTTCTACTAGGCGGGTTAAACTGTCTAATTAAATACTAAATGTAAATTTTTTTTCTCAGCTAAATGCATTAAATACAATTTAATGACGTTGCCATTCTCTATAAATAATGCTACAGGTTTAGATATATGGTCTGTGTTACAATTAAACCATTTCTAGGGGCCCCTGAATATCTGGAGGCCCCTGAATATCTGGAGGCCCTTGAATGTCTGGAGGCCCCTGAATGTCTGGAGGCCTTACTAGCAGCTACTAAGTTTTCTTTGCCTTGATATTCCAGTCTTATAATTCTAGATCTCAGAGGTACTAACATCAAAGCACTATATAGATTTACGGTAACCCCTTTGAGCTTTTTGATGTATAAATCAGTCTGCAGCCAAGTGGTTGTAGAAGTTAAATAGATACTATTAGGGCTAAATTAGTAAAATTGCAGCAATTTTGCTTATTTCATAGCTTCATAACCAGAGACCTTCTCTCCTCTGGTCTGTTTAACAGCTACAGTCTCAGATCAACTCAGACCTCCAGGACTGTCAGCAGCAGAAACAAAAACTTTATACTTGTTGGAGAAAGTATAAACTATATTTGCTTTTCATTGTCCCCACATGATGGCAATGATACAGTAGGATCCAATTAAATTCTTGATTAATATGGGTTGTTGCTATGTTGTTGTATGGTGTTTAAAGATCTTGTTCAATGTGCCCTTTTCTTTAATCTTTGAGCCTCTGCCCCTCCAAAAGTCTCTGCACGGCCCTGCTTACTTGAGCGCGTCCTTTGGCTGCTCTGTCCGCCTGTGGCTGACGCTAAACGGTATCTGTTACACCTGTTCTTGGCGCTGAACCACAGAACAGGTGCGACTCGTCAATTTTAGCTGTGTTTGGACCCGAAGGACGGATGTTGGTCATTTTTGCTGACAAAATAAAAGCCTCTGATTTAATCATGGGTTTGTAGTGACGCTCTATAATAGAGCAGTTTTATTTTTGAAGGGCTATTCTGGAAGGTGTTTTGGACACTCAGGCTAGCAGTACGACTGACTCGCAAAGGTATAGTGGCTCTTTTCCTCCGGACCGGGTCTCTCCCGCTCCCCACCCCGACCTCACCCCCTGCCCTCCCTCTCAGGAAGGGACTGAACGACAACTTGCAGAGTTGCTCTTGCTCGAGCAGCCGGAAGGAGGGATTCACCGGGAAGAGTGCGTAAAGAGGAGGGAGAACAAGAGTCGCGAAGGACAGTCAGTGTTCGAGGTGTGGGTCCAGGATTGACTTGACTTTCTCCGGTCCATCCCTCCTTTAGAATCCCCTCTGTGGAGCCATCCGACGGCTTCCCAAGTGTCCCTTACGTGTCTGCGCGAGGACTGGCAGAGCCGCGGAGCCTGAGTTGAAACAGAGATCCTCTAAGACCAGCTGAGGGACACCAGGACAGAGAATCATGGAGATCTACTCTACGTCAAGGAAACTTACTTTGCTCTCCTTTCTCCTGGGGCTCTCAGGTAAGTGTTTTTTTTTTGTTGTTGTTTGTTTGCTTCATGCTATTATTATTATTATTATTATTATTATTATTATTATTATTATTATTATTATTATTATTATATTTCTCAAATAAAAAAAGTGGAACATTCCTTAAAATAATTCAAATTATGGATCAAGAGCGGGAATGTTGTGTTGATTTCTTCTAAGGTGACTTTCGTAGAGCGCTCAGAGTGAGTTTTGACAACTAAATCAGATTTTGTTTCTATCCGATGAATGAGCAGTTAGTGTGTTTCTGAGCAGAAAGCTCAGTTTGCTCTGAGCTCCCCTTCCGCTCACACACAGGCTGCGGTTCTGGTGTGAGCAGATGTGAACAAGCAAGCAGCTCGGTGTTTCTGGAGCTCTGTGTGAGCCAGGAGCGGGCTGGGATTTAAGGCTCAAACACCTGTTTGTTTTCCACTGGATTTAAAACAAGTGTGTTACACATGATTATGTCTCCCAGGGGAGAATAATCCCCTTATATCTGCTCCAACTTTGGCTCACCGTCCCTCTCGCTCCAGCGTTGCATTCAACTCCTATACTTTCCCTGATGGCTGTGCCGAACATGCGTCCTGCTTTTAGTCCTTGAGAGCAGAAATCGGGACAAATCGGAGGAAAACCATTCACTAGCTGCTTTCCACTAACCATAAAATTGCGCAAATTCAAATTACGACAATAAATTTAACGGAAACACTTCTTTCGTGTCACACGACACGAGTCACGTGATCAGGAGCCGGACGTTACTACTGGCGAAAAACGGTGAAGAAGACCACGACAGGAAGTAGTAGGAAAGTGATGTTTTGTTGTTTTTTTGTTTGTTTTTTTGTTTTTTGAGGGTGCAGGGGGGAAATGTGTAGTTGGTTCTACCAGAACTCTCACAGTATCTAACGGTTCAAAAAAAGTTGTGCGTCTTTCGAAAGTGTACAATCCAGAGCTCTTCTGTAAAATCACCAACTACAATTTTCCAAAATCGCTGCATACCCTGCTCCAACGCCATATTAAGATGCCCATGTTTTCTCTGCTGGCTGATCGATGATGAGCGCTAGCGCCATGGCTAAAATATGAATATATCTCATGTAACTGTTCACATCCTTTGCTGCCATGATTGTTTAATGACTTGTTGCCTGAACAAGTTTATTCCCAGTGCAATTTTAATTTAATTTCTTATTTAATGGAAACAATGCAGTTTTGAAACTGTGTTTTTTATTAAAAAAATTTTAAACATCAACCAGCAGAACATGAATTGTGACAAAAATTTGTGCACATTTGTAATGGAGGCTCTGACCCCACCTTAAGAAAGGTTCTAGTGGAGAAAATTTAGCAGTTTCTGTTTTTCTGCAGGAGATTAGTGTGAATCACTCAGATGGTTTTCCAAAAAGGAACCTGGGAAGCGAATAAATAAATGTTTTAGATTTGTCTCCAACAGAGACAGCAGGGATATTTGAAACTTTCTATCCAAGGTGTCCGGCTACCTGTGTGGTGTATCTCCTTCAGCCAGAGTCTCTTCAGGTGAGTATATGTGTGTGCCAAGAGGCAGGCTGGTGATTTTCACACACCCTGTGTGTGTGATGCATGTACGCAGGCTCTCTCCTGCTCGGAGCCGGAGTTTGATTCTCAGCGGTGTTGCCAAAACAATCCCAAGAGCTGACAGGGGCAACCTCAGGCCCGCTTGTTCCTCCCTGGTTGGGGCGCAGGGGATTAAAACATGACAAACAGTTCCATTTGCGCACCCAGACCCAGTGCGAGTCTGTGGTTTAGGGCAGTTCTCTGGTTCTGCTGTTTTAATTCCAGGCCGTGATTCAGTGCCGGCAGACAATGGGACAATAAAAGTTCGGCGCTCGCCATCGGAGGGCCTGCAGGTGTGTCCTGAAAAATACTGGGCAGTCTGAATGGAGGCAGGAAACCGTCATGAATAGAAGGCAGTGGTGAGGGGAAAACACCAGGCTCCTCGAGTCCCTGATGGGGCCGAACCTGGAGCAGGACGTGAACGAATATCCTCCCGCTAGCAAGAAGTGGTCCTGGTTAGGGGTTCAGTTTGAGAAGAAGCCAGGTTCAGTAGAAACTTGAAGGAAAAAGAAAAAGTGATAACCAACTTTTTTACATTTTTTTTTTATTTTTGTGTTTGTGTGTATCTATTCCCAAGTTTACAGATTGCACTTGAATGCAACAGTAAACCTGCTGTCCGTTTCTTTTCAGACAAATATACATTCCTGATTTAAGCTGATTCTACTGGATGTGAGGAGAAAGTGGCAAAGTTTTCACACTCTTCTGTCACATTTTGACTCTTTTACAGTAAAAAAGAAAATCTATCTAGAAAAACATATCTGTGCAAAACTATTAAGCCAAAGAACAATTAGAAGTAGTTTTCTAAACGTTTTGCATTTAGAAAACGAAAAATCTGATAAGTGTGGTGTGCACTTATGCTCATACCCCTGAAGCAATACTTTTGAAATTGATTTTTTATTTTTATTTTTATTTTTTTTGTCTACTTCTCTTTCTAAAATAGCTGAGGCTCAGTCCGATTGGGATGGAGAAGATCTGGGAATAGAACATTTCAAGTCTTCACACAGAACAGGATTCCTATGTCATGTTTTATTTGCAGTTTCAAATAAAGGGTGTGAATTCTTTTGTAATGTACACTGATCTAACATAGCATTGCTCTCTGTTTGCTCAAATTGAATAGTACGACTTTAGAACTTCAGCTGTACTAACAGAGAAAGTGGTTTATTAACAGACCTGTCCCATTATGTTGGGAGAAAAAAAGCAAACAAATATTTATACTGAGCAGGAAATTTAGCGCATTCAGCTGCAAAAGTTTTTCGCTGACTCTACAGCTGTCTACATCCCTCAGTCTGATCTATTTGTTTTATTTTGAGGTGCTAAAATTAGCAAGAAAAAATTGCATAGTTGCAAAAGTACAGTGGCAAACTTGTGCGCTTCATGCTAGCAACGTCTACTTCCTGTTTATTTCAGCGATGTGCAGAGTCGACCTCTGATGATATTACGCTTTGCGTAGCTTCAAACCAGCTGAGGGTAACATTCCTAATTCACCTCATCTGTTTATTTTTTTGGAACATTTTAAAAGTTCCCTTAAAATTCGAATGATGGAAACACAGCTAATATCACCCCACATTCAGATGGCCAAGTATGAGGAGGTGACACTTGTGAACGTATTTGATCATATCAGGTTAACTGCTGTGGTCCAGCTCTGAGCTTCACTACAGCCTTTTGATAAAGTCATTGTTCTTTTCCATGATTAACTCTGTCATTAACTCTCAGTGGGTTCACCTTTTCAAATGAATGTTTTCAGTCGAAAGCTGAACACAAGATTCTCAGTCTCACAAACCCATTAGGATTATCTCTGTGAAGTTATGTTCAGGGTCAGCTAATTTGATTACAATATCATTGGTTCAACAAGCACTGGGCCTAATTATACTCCTTATTCTAACTGCTTAAATACGCTGGCCTCAGGTCAGCTCCTCCAGGCTTGTCTCTAGCAGCGTCACATATCTACAGGCTGATGTTCTTTCATAACTATCAAGCTTCAGAGCAGATAGAAATCCTTTGTTAATATTTTTTTTATCACAGATTCTCAATTAAATTTAGATATGGATTTTGACTCATGAATATGCTTTAATTCTAACTCTTCCATTGTAGTTTTGGCTGCATCTTTGTAGTCCATGAAATAATCTGTGTGGCCCTTTACCGTCATTGAAGAATGGTACAAATTTGGTCCTCTAACAAATGGATCCAGTAAAGATGGAAAACAGCGCACAGTGTTTATCTTTCTTTACTCTTTTTATTCAGTCACTTAAGATAATCCACAGACATTCAACCACTTTTTACTCCAAATAGATTCATCAACAATCAGACCTCTAACAGCTTCTCTGTTGTGATTGCCCTGTGTTTAGCTTCATCAATCTCCTCATCAACTTTAACCTCTCATCTAAATGAAGAAATGCATTTCTACAGCATAATGCTGCCACCACCAGGTTTCACTCTGTTGATGATTTGTCCAGATTGATGCACAATTTTTCTGTCGCACAGTGTTTTGTTTTTAAGCCACAAATTCAATATTGGTCTCATCTGAGCTGAGCATCTCTTTTCACATGTTGGTCTCTGACACACAGAACTTCTGTTTGTTTTTTTTCTCCAGGAAATGGTTTGATTCGAAGCACTGTTCCATTAAGGTTATATCTGTGTGAATTGAAATCACGTGTGATTAACTGCGTTCACACTATAAGGCAGCATAACAGGCCATCATCATCCAACTATTTCTTGTTGTCTCCGTTCTTTTCACCAGTAGTAACATCAGGCTGTTGTTCACATGATTTTTATGATGTGAAAAAAGCATTTCTGTTGCAGTTTTGCGAAACACACTAATTCTGATCAAGTGGAGAAACCACCTCATCCTAGCGCAAAAACCTTTTTGGCACATTTCCATTAAGCAAATTAAGTTTTGTAATCCCACTTTGGGGAATTTTATGGTCAGTGGAAACAGAGCTACTGTCATCTTGTTAGGTGATGGAGGGTGACATCAGTCTATGCAGTTCTCTGCAAGAAATCCGTGATCTGACAGCTGTTACACAGTTTGACAGTTTGTTTCTCTTTCTTCCTTGCTGTCCTCCCAGAGCAGTTCGGATTGGATGTTGAAACCGCATAACAAAGATCCGGTTCACAAAATTAAGCACATTCATAAACATTATACGTAGACGTTCAACAGCAGTAGGGCGACTACAAATGTCTGTGCAGCTGATTGGGATGTAGAAAAAACTCCATCTCAGAACTTTGTTGTATGTTCGGTGAAAGAGGCTATTGTCTAAGCAGTGAGATTACAGGGGCTTTTGCTGAGTTTACAGTAACTGTGTTTTCTAGGCTCTCAGCAGTGAAACGCTTTAACATCAACAACAAAAAAAAAAACGATTGTCTTTGTGAAGGTGGAGACATGACTACATTGCTCCTGCATGTCAGATTCATTGGCTTTACAGTGTGATGTTCCTCCTTAGAATGTGAATATGTTGGACTTATTTGAGGGCATGTTCCTTCGTTCTTTACCTTATCTGTCGGATAAAGAACCCGACAGATAACCTTATCTGTCGCACTATACTGGATAGCTTTGGCAAAGTGGGAAGAGTAATCTGGCAATCGGAAGGTTGTGAGTTTGCTCCCAGCTCTCTCCACCATGTGTCGATGTGCCTTGGGTAAGGCAATTAATCACAAATTAGGACTGTATAAACGTCATCGCAATATTAGTGTGTGCAGGAGCAGTGCAGATGATCACACTGCACACAAATGTCATTGCCTAAGTTGCTAAAGGTCATAGGGTGATGGAAGCACAGGTGAAAAAGAAAGGAAAGGGGAACTTAGATCATCTATCCCATATTACCAGCTGTTCTGATTATGGGTGTATGAGTGAGGGAGCGCTTCAGAGGGTCAGTAAAACTACACGCCCTTTTTTAATACACTCCATATAATTCTTCAGTGCAACCTTCAGTGAGATAAACCCCTTTACAAACAGAAGCTGGAAGATTGGTACTGTGTCTTCGAGGGACTTTTAAATGAGCCTAAAAGCTAATCTGGAAGTTAGCCTTCCCTTATCTCAGTCCAGTTGTTCATGGCAGCCATGGTCCATCCCCCCACTGACCGCTGCACAGTTAGTCTTGCATTTGGGACACGCCATCTGGTAAACGGACGTCTTCATTTGTTTTCCAGGTGGGTCTCACGATGAGCTTTAATTATTTAACGAGGTCAATCTGTACAGGCTTCAAAAGGCTCCACTGTGAGGTCAGCTGGTTGCACTGTCTGTGGTGACTGTCAGAGATTTATCGTCGAGAGTGAGAGTTTTGCTAGACTTATTTTTAGTAGCATATTATTTTCCGAGAGCCACTTTGGACAGTTATCCCTCTCCCCACAGTTAGATAACATAATAATGAAGCTTTGGACTCTGTATCTTTGTGTATGGCAACTAAGTGCAGCGGCGTGTTTCCTTTTTTCACTAACTATTGTTACAGTTATATCCCTTGATACCAGAACGCATGTATCTTCAATCTCCTCCTTTTAGGAGACAGTTTGGACCAATAGTATTGGCCTTATCTTTAATTGCCTTTCCCATAGAATAATACCAACTGGATGTGCAGCAAAGCCCCTCTCCACTTTGAGCTTGGATTACAGCTCTTTGAGGGCAGTGCAGTTTGTGTCACTAGCTAATGTTACAATTCTGACTTCAGTAGCACGATTCAGAGACTTATCAGTGCAGAATACCAAAAACATACAAGCATGCACTTTTCCTATTCAGACAGGCTGTTTGCCACCCACTCTGTGCATTTTTGTCAATTCCTCTCTTATAGCCGTGTATATTTAAACCTATTGAGAATTTGAAGGAAGATTATTTCCAGCTCAGTTTCAATCTGATGGTAAAAACAGAGAGTTGTGTCCCGTTCATAAATCCCCTCTCTACTCCTGCCATCTTTTCTTTACATTTTATGGCGTTCTTGAGGTCTTTGCCTTAGGGTGCATTATAAATAAAACCAACTGTTTAGTTGGTTTTATTCAAACTCTAGTTTGGTTGCCTAGAAAGTCCAGTTTGTTTGGGGAGGCATGGATGGGCATCAAAGTCTAATCCGGACCAATAAAGAGAACTCAAATCTGCCTAACAATCTAGGTCTTTGTTTGGTTGAAGTGAACTCTGGTGCAGTTCGTATGCATATGTGCATATGACTGCTCCAAAAAGTAGGAAGCGGATGATAGTTCAGGGCATTCTGGGTAAATAAATACACCCAGAACAAACGTGCCACTCTACTGCTAGTGGGAGAAATGCCTCGTGGTATTTTGCCGAAGAGAAATCCCACAACCCCTAAAATCTGATGCCACTCCATTTCAGTTTGTATTTCATGAGAAAGGAATTTGCACTCATATCTTCTTAAGAGGTTTATGTGTCCTTTCCTTCAGTAGTTCTTGGTGCAGCACCCCCTCAGTTGAGGGGGTAAACAAGTTGCTCAAAGGGTTGGTTCGCTTGACACGGTGCAATCTGAAAGTGAACCACAGCTGAAAATGTAACAAATGTTGGATTTTTGGTCCCCAAACGAACCGCGACTACTGGAATATGAAGTAAGAAAGTACCCTAATCAGGATGTGGTGATCAGACTGGATTTGATATTTTAGACAGTCTTGTATTAGTAGTAGTTGGTGGGGATTATAAAACCAACCCCCAATCCTTCTTAGAGAATATTGACTCTTGCCATAACTGTGAAGTTACCAGAAGTCTACCAACATTTCCAAACTCAGCAGATTTGGGAACAGATAGGTTGAAAGCTCAGAAGGGTAAAATAGAGCAGCTGTGCTGGACTCTGTTCAGCCTTATCTACTAAATTCTCACCCTGCCTCACTGTCTCGCAGCAGCAGCGAACCTCAGACATGATGTCTTAACAATAGAGCCGCCTTATACATATATCTGGACAATCCTTAATCTTCGGCTGCGATTAATACCAATACAGAGTCCACTGTAAAATAGGGACAACGCAGAATCCACTTGCTAAGAAGGTTGAACTCCTTTTTTGAAAGTCATATTATGTTTATTAGTTGTTTCAAGAAATCGCAATCACATCCTGGCATCTTAAGTTTTTGCCCTTTGGTTGCTGCTTTCCTTTGGAAGAAAACTAGACTCATCAAATGCTGAAGTTGATTTTAGCTCCACATTTGTCACCTTCGCTCTGTTATTTGCTCTTTGTTTAATATTCCCTTATGATGGTTGTGCTCTCAAGAACTGTGCGCCTTGTTGACCTCATGCTTTGCCATCCTTTTTTAAAGTGTCTTAGTATTCAAAGCCTGAGTCTGGGTAAGCTACAGAGTGATTGCCCTTCAGGTACTAAGCGTCTTTTTGAATCCGATAAACGCCTCAATCTTACTGAAGATCGCAAATTTTAAGTTCTTCCTCACTCTGCAGCAGCATCCACACAGAAGAGTCTCAGCATGACATGTTCACTGATTCGCAAATGTTCCGATTTTTTAAATTTCCAACCAGCAGATCAGAGCTGATCAAACTAAAAATCAGTCGATTCTAGTCACCAGTCAGTTTCTTGGTGCATCTCTTATGTTTATGTATTGCTCTTTTGGGTGTTTGTTAACCACAATAGTTATTGATTCATGGATTTCTAAAACTTATTTATTTTCTATAGCTACAATAGTTAAACCTGAGGTCCATAACAGCATCTTGATCTAATTAAATCACCTTAATTAAAGTCCCATTAGATGATTAATGCAGTGATTAAATGATGTAGAGCCCTGTTAAGTGCTCTCTTTAAAGACTGTTTTGACTTCTAAAGTTCAGGCCCTTCATCTGAGGTTTGACGCGTTGCCCCACATTCTCTGACTTGCTTCTATATTTAAGTATACAAACATTGATATTTTTAGGCCCAGCAGGGGATGGGATAAACTGTGGGAAAGTTCTGTTTGACATTTGACAAGCTTTTTGCACTGATGCAAAGCTGACACTTGCACGGAAGATTGAACTTGGCCATGAAGAGCAAAAACAGCATTCTGATAATTTTATGCAGGTGACCACACAGAGCGGTGTGGTGGCCACAGCGGTGTGTACCGAATGGGAGATGTCCATTTTGTGGTCTTCTGTGACCTCTGGTTTCCATCCTCAGAAAGGAGAAGGCATCCTCTCAGGGGTCATGAGAAAAGCACTGGGCGACTTTCCCAACTTCCATCTCTGGCCTCAAGACTCTTAAAGGGACAGACACACAAACTTAGTTGCTTCATCTTTGTTTTATTTTTATTTATTTTTTTTCTTCATTTCTTTTATCTGCCTCCTTCTCCTTCATCCTGCCTCAAGGAGAAGAAGTACGGAAAGACTGTTTGTAGGTGTTGACATTTTTCAGGTTGCCTGTAAATCATGATTCAGATCTTCTGTGAACAAAAGTCTTTCTAAATATTGTTCTGTATATGGGTTAAACAAAGTTATTCAAAGCTAATATTTGCTTTTGGCACTTTCCAGACACCGAGCGTCACCGAGCGACTATGTACATAAATAAACAGAAGCGGTATAGTTTATTTATAGAGATCCTCTCTTGGTTTCTGTTGGGCTTGTATCAAGTTGTAATAGTGACGTGCTGCTGAAGCATAAACAATGCAGACTGCAGAGTCAGCCTCCTCCTAATTCGGGCTTCACTACGGTAATCAGACTGTGGCTGCACACTGGCTAATGACTGTTTACAGCAAAACCACCTACGGGGAGCCTGTCAGGTGCTTCTAGAGACCAGTTTGACTGATTTAGCAGACTTTGTGTTAAACTATAGAGTTGAAGACTCTATTGTAATCCATAAAGAAAGAGACATTAGCCTTTTTGTTCTTGTATGTTGAATTTCTTTTAGTATTTTGGTGCAGTAGTTGTCATATTGGCATTAACTTCAGACTATTACATACCTGTCTTTGTCTGTGGAACCTTTTTTGCCTCTTTCTTTGCTTTAAGCAGTTTTATTGTGTCTTCTTCGTTACTTTAAGCTTAACTAACGTTCCATGCCCTAAACATCAAAACTTATTAATTATGCCAAGTTATTTCTCTGCTATTTTTGTTGTTTCCATTCAGGGAGCTCCTGAATGAGTTCAGGCCTGGTAATACAGGCTCACTATAGATAGGCAATGGAGCATGCTGTCACCTCTAATCTTTCTCTTAGAACATTGTATGTACAAAATGAAAACTCAGATGTTGCTTTTCATTAAATTGAGTATTGTTTTCCTAACTAACACAATGAATTGGAGTCAGAATTCAAATGTGCGTACTTCTAGTGGGGCACTTTTTAGTCCCAATTCAAGCCTCGTTTCATTTCCGCCCTGCAACCTGCTGCTGCGGTACGCTTATATTTAACATGCAGCATTCTGAAGATCTGAATTCACTGCACACTGTATGTTAGGCAGTTTGGATTTTACTTTTGGTTTAATAATAGTAGTGATTCTGTAAAGTATCGAGCAATATTAATGCCCCACAACCGTCTGTGTACTGACAAACATTTCCCTAAAGCCGTCATCATGTGTCAGCTGTAAACAAACTATCTTTGACATTTTATATGCATGAACGAATGGCTGCGCTATCAAACCGTTATGGTTTTAGTGTGACTGTTATTAACCGTGACCAGTATGACAAACGCAGAGAGCCTGAGAAACTGAGGGCTGATAAATAAAATAGTTCTTGGTGTAACTTGTAACCTTTCACCGTTGATGTATTTTTCTTGTTTCATAAGATTCTGAAAAAGGCTACAGTTTGCCTTTGAACAAAAAGACCATCAGACTCATTGAGACGCTGTTATGACTCATTGTGGGCTCATTTTTATTTCACAGATGTCTCAGTGTAAATTGTCTTCATTATGCCGCTGAAGCTGAGGCTCTGCGTGCTTGATTTCAAAGCTAACCTCCCCGAGCCTCTGGAGAGCAGGAAGAAGGCAGAATATTTTCTGTTTCCCGAACAAAAGAAAGGAAAAAGGAAAACAGCTCTGGCTTCTTATGCTGTATGTTGTCACAACAGTTATCTAATGGGTCTTCAAAGGATTTCCTGAGGCCAAAGTTTGTCAAATTTCCCTTAACCCACACGGGGAGCACAGTCACCAAAGACACAAGTTTCTGAGAGCTCCGATTGGCCAGAAGCCTCGTCTCCCGTGAGCCTGCTTGCTGTGCCACTGACAGATGTTGCTGCCAGAAGTCAGCAGCCACATATCCTTCAGACCTATCCTTCAAAAAGGAAAAAAAAATGATAAGAGAGGTTAATAAAGCTTTAGACAGATGGGAATTAAGGGCATGGATTTAGACAAGATAGGCAGTGTTAAATTATTCTTATGAGGAGAAAGGACTGTGGCGGTGGGGGAGGGGCTGGTGCGTGATGCAAATGCAACTTCAGGACACTGACATAATCTTCACTTTATTCCTCAAGCCATCCTCTCCCTGTTTTGCACTCTGAGTATGTTTGTTTTGCAAATAGGAGAAACTTTTTTGTTTCTCTGAGACCTTCTTCTCTTTCCTGGATGTCCACAGGCTCATACTATCTTCAGTCGTAGACACGATTCATTCTCATTTCTGTGACGTTCATTTTTTACACGGTCTTGTTTCATGTGTAGTTCAGGTGTAGGTCAAAATTTTGCTTTTGTTTGTTGCCTTGGCTTGAAACCCCTCTGGACTTTGGCCGGTTTAAGCAGTTTGAAACTTGGTTATCGTAGCATTCCTGTGAGTTTAATTCCACTGCCTGCAATGCCAAAGAGACGGTCTGAGTGACCTCTGACCTCTGTCCATGTGTAGCAAGTAGTAGTGCTCATCCTCATCAACATGTTACGCTGTAAGTAAGTTTTTTTCCAGAAGAAAAATGAAAATGTCAGGCTGTTTTACAATAGTTTCACTCAGAAACACAGACATTCTGAACGACCTAATTCTGATCTTTTCACCCCGAAAATATCCGATATGAGTCACTGGAATATGTGGAACTAAATCAGATAAAGTTTCTGCATCTGAAAGGTCATGTTGCATTTAAGACTTGAAACCTGTGTCATAATCCTGTACCAGAAGAAGCCGGACCAGACGTAAACCAGACGTGAAAAAAACTCATAATAATGTAGTTATGAAGGAGAACTGTTCCGCTGAAGCGCATCATCACACGATATCAAAATTTACAATACAATAATTACATTACAATAAATGTTAAAAAGTCCTGATAGTTCCTATCTCCACTTTCTGTCAGTGTGTGACTTTTATGGTGCATTAAATGTGAATTATTGTTATTTTTTCTTCCCCTCATGTTTTCGTCTATATGTACATTTTCAAAGCGGTTTAATAAGGAAAAAAATATTGCTAACTTCCTTGCTAGTATTTCAAAAAAAGCAGCACCACAAATCAGTTATTTTGACAACAAAAAGAATCAGAAAAATAATCTCAAAATCCGGAAGGAACTGATTTCCTAAAAATGTTGTTCGGTCTTCATAGACCCAAAAAAAAAAAAAAAGCTCCCTCATCGTTGGCACAAACAGAACGTCTCCACGACGCAGCCGCTTCACAAACTCACAGAAGAACTTTTCTATTGACACTAATGGGCCGCTGACACCTGTGTGGCATTTTGGTATCCGGTATTATCAGAAGCAGAACTCCTGTGGGTGTGTAGAAGCCAGCCAGAGTAATGGAGTAAGAGATGACTGTGGCAGTAGGCAGCTGTGTGGAAAAAGTCATTACAGTGGAGCATTAAGCCGAGGCCTTCGGGGCATCAGAAGCTGTTCTGTTGTCCTCACCGAGGCAGAACGGGTGAAGAGGCGCTGTGAGAAATACTGTAGGAGACAGAGGGGTGATCGACAATGAGCAGGAAACTAATTCTGTTTTACATATGTTGAACTACTAAGCATCATTCAGTCGCAGCAGGATGTTCTGTCCTCTGCTGAAGATTTATTTATTTTTTTGCTAAAATAAATTCTTACCTGACTTTCAGATCTTTTTATCTCCCTTTTTTATCTTTTTATGTCCCTGACAGCCATCTGTCAACCTCAGGCCTTGTCATGTACCATTATAAACCCAAATGTGGGTTGAAAAACACGGCCATTTCCAGCTTTTCAGGGCCCCATCCATAGCTGTGCTGCGGCGATAGAACAGTTTCTTTAGCAAATTGAAACCCGGAGGTATTATTAATAAAGTGCGGTCTCCCACAGCAAAGAGAAAAACCATTGAAGAATAACTCAAAACAATTCACAGCGGTGATTGGCAAGGCGGTTAAACACTTGCTCTTCTGACGGTCTGTCAGAGTTGGCATGTGGGTTAGCTTCTTTTTCTCTCTTTTTTTAAACTGATCCGACACGCATCAAATTCCTCAGCACATCTATAACTTAGTTTGTCAAAGTCAAGCTAGCATAAGTGGCCTACTTAAGTGCTATGGTTTTAATTAAAACCTTTTCCTGGTGTTGTTATCTAGTTGTTGTAGTACTGACGATTAGTAGCAAAGCACTGTGTCCATTTCTCTTTTATACATCACATGTACAATTAAGATTTAGCGTGTTATGTTGCTAGTTTTTTGCCCTTCAGCAGGGAGCTCGAAGGCAGGATGTTGTGCATGTGACGTCATGTTGTAATATGTATATAGACCTCAGGGAATCTGAGCCAACTTCAATAACAGCTAACTATACAACAAAGGAAAGTGGAAAGCCTGTTTAAAAAACAGACTGGGTGAAAAGTGGGTGTCTGATACCTGAAACATCTTTGTAAACATGTAAACCAGCAACGTGTTCAGTCAATGGCTGCCTCTGGTTTAGAAGAACAAGTAATTAGCAACTTGAACAATGTAAATTTTGTCCAATAAATATGACTTAATCCAACCCAGTGTTGTTCCTTTGATTCCAAAAAAACAGCTGAATTGTGTGTAAAGAAAGCTGCTGGTGTCCTCAGCCCTCTCAGTCTGGAGGCCAGCAGTGCCTCAGGAAACCAGAATCTACTCTGTGGGCTTTATTATCTCAGCGATGTCCCATAGGGCACGACCTTGTGTCATCTCACCTTTTACTTCTGCAAACATTCTTTGGCTTTTCATCGGCACACAGGCCTCTGGTGACATTAAAGCACCCTTTTATCAGTGGGATTACATCTACATCTCCCCTCGAATCCCACCCCCTGCACCCTCCTCTTCCTCCTCGCCCTTTCCCCTTTTTCATCTTATTGCCCAGTTCTCCCCGTCTCCTTCATCTTCTTCGTCTCCTGAGGCTTTCAGCTCTAACATCTCATCAGCATCAGCGTCTGGGGTCAGCCAGAGGCATGCCGGGGATGGGGGCTTTGTCATGCTAGCTTATGTATCTGTTGGGTTTTTCTTTTTCATATTTGCTCTTCTTCCTCTCAGTTCATCTTCCTCCTTCTCTTTGTCTAACTCCCTCCTACCTTCCCAGCTCCTCCCCTCCCTGGTTGACATATATGTAATTATAAGCTCTTATTTATTTTCCTGTCACACAATTCTACACCCCGGAGAATACTGTCTTGGTGTCATTATCTAATGGCTCAGATGTGAAGCCACACCACACTGTCTCCTCATCCCTCGCCACATTCTAACGTCTAATTGGCATTTATTGAAAGCATCTCCTGCATCGCTCCTCTCCCCTGCACTGCAGCTCCTCTTACAGATAACCATAATGTTTTAATATTCTGCTAGTATGGAAAAATCCCTGCTAATGCTGTTATAATTAGATTTGTGACAGCAACCCTTAGAGTCAACATGTTTCCTGTCATTAAAATTAAGTGTAAATGTGCTTTTAGCACTCTGTTACACAATCTGTGACTGCAAGAAGTTTGCTTTTCTGACATAAACGCCATGATGTCAGCTTAAAAAAAATCATCTCGAGTTTAGTACTGTGCTAAGGGGAAGATGCTAAACAAAGCCAATTTTAGACTATTTTCCTGTTATTTCAAACAGAAATATGTTTCTCAGAGTACATGATTGGAGACAGGTTTATATTCCCCTGACCTTGACTTGAATGTCAGGTGAAAGAAAGTGTTAAAGGCGAAGTGTTATGTATTTTCCAGGCATTTTACAGCACAATCAAGAAAGTATCTTTCCTTCAGTGGTTATAAAAATGATACATAGATTAAATATGACTAAAACGAAATTTGATTGTGAAATTTAACAGTGAAAGGTGAAAGTGTTCCACCACTCTGGATGAACCCAACACATAGGACACAACGCTGACAAAAGTAGAACATTTTTCAACTTTCTTGTGTCGCGATGCTGGCCTGCATGTCCACGTCTGCATGTATGAGCTCAAAATTTCACAAGCAATTTTGCCAGTCGCTTAGCTGGAGGAGCGCAAACGATTGTCACCTCATCGTCATTCGACGTGATGGAGACTTAGGCTTTTATGTGTCGAGCCCTTAAATCCTAATAGTTTGAGTGTGAGCTTTCTGCCAGTTTCCTGTCTGATCACTTTAAAGTGTCACAAAAAGTATAAAAGGTGCCTCATGAATAAATTTGGAGCTTGTATTGAGAGGAGCCAGATTTTTGAAAGGTCCTCAAAAACTCTACAACTTACAAGTCTGTACTTGTCATATCTAGATTTGGATATCGCTGAATTCAGCGAGTTTGGCCGAAGCTTTGCCTTTAGAAGACATAGCTGTAAAGAGTAGTGAAATGTTGATGTGCCAATCATTGCACCGGACGTCCTTCTCTTAAGGAGAAAGTGGAGTGAAGTCTTCGAAAAGGACAGCTGTAAACATAGCTATAAAGTCATGGATGAACTGAGACCTGTCAGACCGTGTCAGAGAAGCTGCATAAGCCTTAGTGTACATTGTTGTCTCTACAGCACAAACTCAGAGATTTATGGTCTGAAGTCCATCAGGCTTCTGCGCACACTGTGAGGGAAACGTGAGACAGCTGGACTAGTTAAATAATTGATCACCTTCTCTCTGACAGGTACCTATGAGGGTAACAAGTTCTCCAATCTAAGCAGGCATACAGGATTTGATGAGATGTTGTGAACATTTAGGTTGAGAGAAAACTCATAGGTTTGGTTGGAACAAGGACTGGTTACACACCCAGGCATCATGTTGAAAATTTCACAAATTATTGTTTCACACATGTTGAGGAGTTACTGCTGGAACTGTGATGAGAGCTGGGTTTTTTTTTGTTTTTTTTTGGCACAAATATCTTTCATCACAATGCTTTGTGTTCATAATAAATCCCCTCAGTGAAGTCACTGATACAAGCTGCATATGTCCAACTGTCTCAATACAAGCATTGTTAATCATCAGAACCACTGAGGACCTTTGGCTCCCTTGCTGTGAATGTCTGACGTAAGGTCCAATTTCTGACTGTCCAGTCAGGAACAATAGCATCCTAGCTGCTGTGTTACCAGCAAACAGGAAAGTGCACAGGAAATGCAAACTGTGAAGGTATGCCATACATTGTGCGGCATGGTTGAATTTCATTGTTGCTGCTGAGTTCCCTTGAGTTAGAGAACATAGAAAACCGTCTCTGCTTCTCAGTAACTCATGTTTCTTCTCTTGTATCCGTCGGTTGCAGCTATGTACTGTACATGGGCTGTGAAGTACAGAACAGCAGCGGTGCAGAGAGTCCTCGTAATCTCCCCTGCTTATGTGTTTGAAGAGGTGGAAATCTCTCGGCGGAATGCTAAACAGGATCTATCAGGATTAGTTCTGAGTTTGAGGCAGTCTAGCTTATTGCTGACTGTGTTTCACAACTGGGATTTAAAAAAATGCTCGCCACGTGAGTCACACAAGGCGACACATTCCTCCAACGTCACAAAGTGCCGAGGCCGCGGTGATTTCTTTTCTTTTTTTCCCGTGTTTTACGGAGCGCAAACAGACAGAAAGCTTTTCAGCCGAGTATCATCATTGATGTTTGTAGCCTTCATTAGTGACTGGTCATTATGTTCACCGATTTCCTGAGGCCAGCCAGCCGTGAGAGCCCATTAACCAGCAGCATTAGGAGTAATTAGGCAAAGCGCTCACTTTATGTGCTGATATTTTCACACAGAGAGCTGTTTATGCAGATATACGTGCGACACCCCACTAGCAGTTTGTAATTTTCATGATCATTAAGGGGCCAGTTGACCTCTTGGTGCTCAATTTCTTCTTCTCCAAGAAAGTTAAATTCTCATATGGAGCGTTGAGTCATGAAAATAAATCACATTATCTGTGCTTTTGATCGGAGCCATTCTGTCACAAGATGTAGACCACACTGTATACGCCATGTGTACACACAAAGGCCTTATTAGTTGTCTTCATCATACTGTCATAGTAAATGAAAATCCTCATTTAGAGGCAACGTGCTTTTTTGACCCTGTTCTGCACACAGCATTCCCCCTTAGTGATGTTGCACATCCCCACACGGCTTTCCGCAGCACTCCCGCCACTTCTCTGGATGGAAACACTTTCATCGTGATGGCAGATCCATATATACACACTCACACTTATACACACATCCCCTCTTGCTCCCCACCGCTGCCCCCACCCCCGCCTTGGCGCGCATCCTTGGGGAGGACGAAAAGAAAGGCAAGCCACGTCTGATCTGTAATCGCTCTCTTCAGTCTTCCACTCCTTCTCGACTCTTCCCCCTAGCCACACACCACCTCTGCTACCTCAATCATCGTGAAAATATCTCTACAGGTTCTGTTTAATAACGGCACTGGCGCGCATGAGGAATCCACTCAGGAATGCTGCTTTCTGTCTCATCTCCCGCCTCCTGACACAACCTGTCAGTGAGCAAGACATCACACGGCGAGGCGCGGGAGAAGCGATCAGAACTCCCCTTAACCACAGAAACTTGTCGCTCATCTGTCTTTTACCTCAGCACCGCGGTAAAAATAGACTCAGGCTGTCTAGTTTCCCTAGTACTTCCCTCTCTCTCACTGGTTCTGCTCAGCTTTTCATAATTCTCTGGCTACACCAATTTCCCTCATCATTATGGACCACTCAACAGAACGAGGCATGGCTTGTCAATATAGAACAGCTTTTCCGTTTCTTTTTATGTCAGTCAAGCTGATATGGAAGGAAAGCAGAACAAGATGATATCGGTAGATTTGACCCATTTGACTGCAGTTAAATAATTTTAGCTGAAATCATCTATACCTTAATTTTATTATTCACAAAGTTACAGTAATTTTGATCATCGGCCCCTTTTAAAAAAAAATACCATTGCAGTAGAGACGTGATCAATATAAATGGATGATATTTATGATAGAATTTCACTGAACTCTGACCCAGAACCACAAAGCATTCTGGGTGATGTAGACATAGGAAAGGCTCTAGTCAAGGCGAGCTAAGAGAGAATGGTGGCATCAACTAACTAATTTCCTCTTTGGTTGCCTAGCAAGAACTTGTTGAACAACTTGCGCAGCAAACAGTTTAAGGTTTTGCCACTGTGCCTCATGATTCCTTAAAAATAAACAGTGGTTGTGGAGTGAAAACTGTGGATAAAATGGCGCTCCACCACTCCCATCCCAGCACAGTGGGCCTCTTGCCAGCCACTCCGGGCTCACAGTCCTCCACTCCATGCTGGATGTTTGGACCTTGACATTTTTCTGGGTTTTGTGCCTCTATGAAGGCACAAACCAGTGGATGGAAATCCAGTTATCACCATCTATGTTTGTAAATCTCTGTTGGTTCATCAAGTCCCAAAAAAAAATAAAAAATCCATACCTTGTAGTTTGGATTTGTGGGTCATCAGCAAAACACAGGCTCTAGTTTCTAGCAGTAGCAGGTGAACCTCTGTGCCGACTCTTGATCGTTTCTGTTTGGATCCAAAAATCCTAACTCCAGTTTTGATTCTGGTGAGCTGAAGAAAGTTATGGTACATTGTAACATTCAGATGTGTATCATCTGCATAGTAATGGTGACTAATTTTGTTATCTGCAGCTAGCATGTAGATAATGAATATGGAGGGAATCTTGGGGTACCCCACATGCGACTTCTGTCCACTCTGACAAGAAGTTTTGATCCAAGAAGTCGGGGCTCCTTAGGTAAGATTCAAACCAGGCTCTCCTCTCACTTAAATAATATGTCATGGTCAACAGTGTTAAATGCTGTGCTGAGGTCCAACGGAGCCAGTGCTGTGGTTTTAGGCTAAAATCAGCTGACAGTAGAGGACAGTGAAGGGGATGTGCCAGCTAATACAGTCCCAGTTATCGCTGGCTCACCAATGCAGGCCCAGATAGGTGTAAATGTGTCCCAGTTTTATACACAGAAAACCTTACAATGTTTCTTATTTGATGAAAAGGGATGAGTTAGATGGACGAGGCCAAAACTCAGGCTGAGCAAGATAACAGAAGGCTTTGTTGAACCCAGAGGTGGAGGGAAGGGGGGCAGAGGCCAAGGGAGGGTACAAACAGTGACTCTGAGAGATAGGGCAGATACTCTGCTGGAGATTTGGCTGTTTAATCAAGTCGGTGAGGATTAGAACTGGATTATGTAGGAATTGTGACACAGCAGCAAATTAGCCTGGTAGCTTTAATCTGTGAGGGAGCCGAAGCCAAAATACTTGGCCAGAAAGCAGGATGTGTGTATGTAATGTTCAAGTATTGAGGTCATTGCATTCATGATGAAAATATACAGTTAGGTGAAAAACAGGGACACAAAGTTTATGTATTTTTATAGAAGTCTCAAACAGGCTTTCAAAAAAATTATTAAAGTATTTGCAGACAGAATAATGGACTAAAAATACTATCTGAAGTGTTGTGGTGGCACTGAAATGTCGACAAATTGCATAAAACATTTGAAAGAAGGTAAAGTCTGTGCTGTACCCGCTTTGATTCAATTTTGCGGACTTTTCTTTGTACCTCTGAGCTGTAAATGCGTGCTGGGTGTTGAAGTGACCATGCAGGCAGGCATGCAGGCCCTGAACTGCAGCAAACGCTTTCAGTTCCATGAGCAGCGCAGCCCTGATGAAACCTGATCAGAGCAGGTAGGTCAGCCACTCATGACGGCAGAACCAGCCCAGTGAAGGAGTCCTTTAAACAGGCTGCAACCAGCTTTGACTTGATTCACATGCATGACCACAGCGGCTTTAATCGGACTGTGTTACCGGGGAAAAAGTCACCGCACTAACCTCAGCAAAAGCTGTCCACACTCTTTAGAAACAGCACCGAAGCTCCTGATGGGAGCTTATTTACAGGCTGCGACGTGTTGTGGCTTCATAGGCAAGCTTTATGTCTCATACTCTAAATCAGAGGACTTGTTTTTGGCTGCGTTTGCACAACAACTGCCACTAGTTTACTGTCAGACATATTTTATTGCTCCTCACAGTGAGCAGCAAACTGAGGAAACCACCAGAACAATGTCAAGTCAGGTGTTTGTTTGTTTGTTTGTTTGTTTGTTTTTGCTTTGGGCTCCAAACCTCAGCAGTACATGAGTGAAAGACCAGCACAGTCTACTGTAACATTCTCCTACCTGATGGAAACACAATGTATGTGACTTAAAGTGTAGGCAACCTACTTACAGCAAGGTCAGTTGCAAATTTCTGTCTGTGGTGGAAATTTACTCCTTTTTTTAATAAATAGGTAAATAGTTCTGAAATGTTTTATTTTGGTGATTATTCTTTACATCAGAGAAACCTGGTATTTTACCAGTCACATGAAGAAAACTCATACTAATGTGCCTTTATGTCACGTTAGTATCATGAATGGAAGAGCGTTAATCAGCGCGTGCTTCGAGACCAAAGATTTTCTCCTGACTGCAGAGGCCAGGTTCCAGGTCTTCCTCACAGATGAATGCTCCTGGAGGTGTGTGTGAGGTGGAGTGGATTGAGTTGGTGGGGTGTACAATGCTGTCCTGGAGAGTCCAGAGCGGCTGGTTCAGTGGAAGGTAGAGTGTCCTGCATTATGCATGGTGGTTGTTATTTTCATCACATGCTGCTGCCAGGCGTCATTGTCGTTTGTGCTTGGTCTGCAGAAATCCGCGCCTGTTCACAGACTGCTGCCGCGTCGTCCGCTTTAACCCGCTCCCACTTCCACGCTTCCTGTTTTGTCCTCGCCGTGCTTCGATGCTGCCGGGACATGGAAATGGATTCGGTGGTCCCAGCGGGTTCCATTAACCGGCCCTGTCTCCTGAGTGGTGTGGACGCGTGTTTTCTTTTATGTTTGTCACTAAGGTGGGCCTCACTGTCGGGCCACTCCGGAGAGTAAGAGGCAGTGAGTGGGTGAAGCGCTTGAACACATGCATTATTTCACGCTGCAAGTGACAGCCGATCAGACGGGCACAAGCAGCAGATTGTCAGCGAGAGGCGAGTGTGTGGAGTGTGTGTGTGTGTGTGTGTGTGTGTGTGTGTGTGCGTGTGTGTGTGTGTGTGTGTGTGTGTGTGTGTGTGTGTGTGTGTGTGTGTGTGTGTGTGTGCGTGTGTGTGCGTGTGTGTGTGTGTGCGTGTGTGTGTGTCTGTACTATACAAAAATTAGGCCTTTTCAACTTAATACTGATCCTACATCTTTCTGTACAGTAGAGGTGGCTGAACATCGTGGAACCCTTTTCACCTGCACAAATAAACAATAACAGATCCCTGACTGCAGATGGATGAACAAATTGAAACTTAAACAATGAAATTAATTCTACACTGCAAAAACACAACATCTCACAAAGTGTTTTTGGTCTATGTTCTAATGCAAATATGGTAGTACACACTTGACATAAGACAAAACTAGCTTCCACGTAACTTTTCAGCAAGATATAGGATCTTGTTTTAAGTCAATAATTCCTTAATATTGATAAAAGAATACTGTCCATACCAAGATATGTTTCCCGCGTCATAAGTGAAATAATCCCCCAGTGGGACTATTACACTTTTATTGCTATTAAGAAATAATATGCTTAAAACAAGCCGCTGTATCTTGCTCACTGACTCACAAAGTTACTTGTGCGTTAGTTTTGTCTTATTTCAAGTGTACTAAGATATTTGCACTAGACACTCGATCAAAAATACTTGGTGAGATTTTGTATTTTTGCAGTGTAGCTGACTTGGTTCATAGCAGTTTAAGTTTGTTGATCAGACAGTACAGTAAACTGGCATAGAGAGGAAATGTAAAGGACCAAGTGTCTATTTTTTTTATCAATATGAGAGAAGCATCCAGTTTCAGTAATATCATTGTTGTTCCATATTTTCCTCAATCACTCACATCTTTTTATATTGTCAGTATATATATCCAGTCACCAGTTGATCTTTTAGTACATTTCTGCTGTAAATTTCACTTTTAAAAAAAATCTCTTGAGTTAGATTTGGAGTAAGTTCGTGGTTTTCGGCACATTTTGAAACATCTTATTTCATCGGCTTTAAATCAACAGAAAACTCAAGACCAGTTACTTAGAAGCAGGGTTGAGCTTAGGGTATCCTCGTCTTCACATTTAATCTGTGCAGTGCGAGTTCATAGCCGACTGCTGTGTATATGTGTGTTGTTTAAGCCTGTGGAGACATACGCACACACACGCACACACACACGAAACATGCTTTCAAAAAATAATGGATTTAAAAAGGATGTCTTTGTCCACAGAGGTCATGGTCACGTGAAAGACAGACAGTCGAAGTATAAGCTTCTTAGTTAACAGAAAGCTGGAAACTAGAAATGAGAATGACTTCTTTTCTTGACAGACACATTGTTTGTATGTATGTATGTATGTGTGTATGTACGTATGTATGTGTGTATGTATGTGTGTATGTATGTATGTATGTACGTACGTGCATAGCTGGCTAGTAGTTGGTTATTATGAAAGATTTTATAATTAGGTCATCTGTCCCATTTCTAAATTCTCAGTGATTCTCAGATTCAGACTTATTGCAATAGCACTAGAGCAAATATTTCTGCATTTGAGAGCAAAGGTGAAAATCTATCTACCTCATTCCCCAGCAGAATGACATACAGTATGATGGGATAAAGAGGACTCTCTCTACTGTAACCAGCCATCTCACTGGAAGGGCAGCAAATCTGTGAACAACAGTTTGTTTGTAGAAAACATTTAAGTTAATGAGGCTGCATAAAACCCCAATGTCACATCTCAGAGAGTAAATAATAAATAAAGGTACTTCCCAGGCTGTGGGCAGATAGCAGTCGCCTGTATCATGTTGCAGTTGTTTAGACTGCAGTTTTGGGAACTGAACAACATTAACATTGTATTTCAACATGTTGATTATTCAAATAATCTTCTACTGCGGGGGATGATTGACCTCACCCTCCCTCTGTTTGCTCACCTTTGTTTGGTAATGTGCAGGCAAAGTACTGTATAAATCAAATTATGGGACATGCTTGCATCCAGCTTATGGCACTCAGTCCTTCAAATATTGTTGTTTTTTTTATCAAATGAGCTCCCCTAAAATTTCCACTACTCTCTCAATGTATAAAGTGCATTTACTTATTTTAGTCCAGATAATTTTTAGGTTACACTTTTTGGAATACTTTCTCTCTTTCCGCCTTAAACATCTGATGCACGTACAAGCTACAAATAGTTTCCTTTGAAGGAGGAAAAAGTAAGACACCAGGTACTTTAGAACTCCAAGAACATTTAGAGATTATAAGCATTAAACTACATAGATCTGTTTCTTGGTCTCTTGGAAGTATCAGTGGTGGACATCATTTATATTTGTTCTCTCACTTGATAAAGAGAGATAGACTCACAACAGATGGACTGAAAAGTTCTTCTGCTTTTGCTATTCATTAATTGCTGTTAAAGGTCAGATAAGCATCATGTCTGGACCCAAACGGAGGGTGAACATCCATGTGATTCTATAATCAATGTAATATACAGTACAGACCAAAAGTTTGGACGCACTTTCTAATTGAATTCATTGAGAAGGTGTGTCCAAACTTTTGGTCTGTACTGTATAAGCCATAATGTTTGGGTATTGCTAAGCTCTTCTGTGGGATGGTTGAAATCAAAGGTGTTTCAAACATTTAGCACACATGCCATCCAAATACAGCACTTCTTCTTGCGAACTCTGCTGCTCTCCTCATTCAACCCTTGTCTGGCTTACAGTCGCAGGGTTTCTCTTGAAAGTATGAAGGGATGCAAAAGAAAATCCTGAAGATGTGGGGAGCCTCCTTGATTGGGCGAGAAACCCCGACTGAATGTTCCTATTGATTAAACCCTTTTTCCGCCCTTCTTGTTTCTGGCTTCATGTAGATTTTGATGTTTTCAACTTTACTGAAAGCAAGTAGAATTTTGCAAACCCACAAAATGAATTAGGAGGTAAAGGCCATTAGTTGTTAAGCTTATTAAAATGTTTACTGTCTTCACCCTGGTGGTGTAATAAATGCCATAATGCATGCATGCACTGTGCTCACAGATTTATCCAGTTCTGTCCATGAATAACTCCTCTGGCGCTCTAAGCACCATTGCGGTGCTGTCTTCCTGTTCTTTCTACCAGCTTAAAACCTTCCAAGTAAAACGGATAGACCTCTGGAAGAGTAGGAGGAAACAGAGAGAATTGTAAGATTGATGAAGTTAGGACTGAAAAATCACAGCGCAGGGAAAGATGTTACACTTGCATTACAGATTAGTCAGGAAATGCATTGTGTTTGTCTGCAGTTGTGTGTATTTCTCCATGTGTGTGTTTGCACATCGCTTCCTGTCCTACTTCCTCTTTTCCCCCCCTGACATTCCACTTCCCGTCACAGCAGCCTGGCGCTCCTAGATAAGGCCTTCCAGTACATTTCACCTTCCTGTTGACGCTCCCTACTCCATCCGGCACCAATTCCAGCCCACTGCGATCAATAAACTGATAACCGTTAGCAACCAAAATAAATAAGTTCCCTCTTCCCTAACATCTCAATACAGAGACGCAACACTTTGTGATGGAAACAGCTTCTATTTCAGGTTTTTTTTTTCTTTTTGTGGAGAAAAGAAACACCAAATCCTTTGGGTTTTGTTGATGAAGGGCATGCAGATAAGTGAGCGTGACACTGAAGAGAGCTCAGCTTCTCAGCAGACACAGATCAGTATAACTTTTGTGATGATGGATGTGGTGAAGCTTGTATATGAAACCTGAGTCAACGGAGCAGTGATTGTTCATGTATCCAGCATGAAGCTGGAACCACGCCCATCCTTATTGCTATGAGATCCCTGATGAGGGCAGAGGGTGAATGCTTGTTGGCCCAGAGTGTGAAAATGTGGAGATCTCTGCGCTGACTTTGTTCTGTGACTCTCGAAGCTGCTGTCACACGATTTCTCAGCTTTCCATGAATGCTGGTATACGCAACACCAACTGTCTTGGGCTAAATGTGAAGAAATCAGCCATATTCTGAGCTTTTATCATATTCCGTTTTTTGTATTACTTCTGTTTTATTGTGTTGGAGGTCGTAATATTCTCAGTGCTCTACTGCTTCAAGGCTGCCCAGCTTGTTTTTGGCTTTTTCTGCATACCCTTCCTATAAAAAAAGCATTCACTCTATTGGATGTCTCACCCTTTTGCTTTTCCAAATCAATCATGAACATTTTTTTCCCCTAAAAAACATGTTTCTACATAATGAAATACAAATATCTGTCATAAAATGAGTAACTACTTAAAAACTGTGACTGACCTAACTCAGCAATTGGTGCTTGTCTCACAGCTTCAGGTGCGTCTACTAAAAGGATCAATGGGGGGCGAACTTGAAGGGAAGAACTTATTTTTTGTTTTGTATGTTCATTAATTTGTCAAAAGAAAGTCAGTTTACACTTTGATATTAAAGGGCTTCTAAGAGAACTTTTTGTGAAAAAAAGCCTAATTTTGTTGATCATGACTGATTTGTAAGAGTAACAAAAAGAGAAAACATTCAAACGTATGAATAGTTTTCATAGGCTCTGTACTGTATGATCCGTAGATGATGGTTCAGGGCAACATACACAGTCTAAATACCTCCAGGTGGTCAGAAGTGGATTAATTAGACAGTAGGCCAGATTGAATATAGATGAGCTACTTCAAGCATTCAGCATACAGAGGTGAGTGAAACTTTTTCAGAGCATCCTGAGCGTCTGTGTAATGTGAACAACATTATGCCAGGTGGTTGCTGTTACTGTTGAGTGATGGTTGCTTTTATTCTGGAGCAGTGGCCCATAGGTTACACAAAATAATAATTAAAATAATCGTAACTTTAATAATAATAACCCATTTTATTTAGAAAGCCCTTTCTCCAGTTGAAATCTCAAAGAGCTCATGTGTTGTCTCAGGGTTCGTGCCACACAACCTTTCAGCATCTGTAATAAGTCTTGGGTTGCCTGGTTTAGCTGGAGATCTAATTGTACATGCTGTCATATAAGATGTGTAGGAAGGCGATGTTGGAGCATTTTTTACTTAAGCTTCACATCTCCCTAGGTCATTGAAACACAAGTCAGATATCCAGCAGTGTGATAGGAATATTAGGATAGCATAATTATTAGGCATTAATCTGACAACAGACAAGTTCAAACTTCTGCCAGTGAGCTCTCAAAGTAACCATCAGGATGTTTGAACGTCACTGGTGAAGTGCATTCCCCATGTCGCTCTGTGGCTGTTTCAGTGTCACGAGCTTCCTCTGTCATACAGAATAGCTAAACGCGGCCATATTGGGGGGAAAAAATAACATTGTTAGAAGTGTCCCATTATTACACAAGAGAAATATGCATTTCAGCACAGAATACAGCAGCGGCACAAACGTTTCTATAATTGTTATTTCCTTAAGAGATTCCATGCATAAGAAAGAAGGGACAGCAGTTTCCAATTTAGACGACTGAAGTTATCAAACGGAACGAGTCAATGGGGGTGAGGGGGTGGTGCAGTTCTCAATAGTCTGACTACCAAATTGATCATAACTCAACTTTGTGCGTATGAGTAAACTTTTTTTTTTTGTTTATAAGTGATTCAATACAATCATAGTGATATGATATGATCATAGTGAATCACTTGTGGATATATATATATATATATATGGAGAGATATATATATATATATATATATATATATATATATATATATATATATATATATATATATATATATATATATATATATATGGAGAGATATATATCTCCATATATATATATATATATATATATATATATATATATATATATATATATATATGGAGAGATATATATCTCCATCACTGAGATTGTTCTAGGTCAGAGGTGTCAACCTCCAGTACTGATGAGCACATCCCCAAGTTGTATCCTGCAAAGTAGGATGTCCAAAGTACAACACACCTGGCTCGCCTGACTGAATTACTTCCTCGTCTTCTCAGGTTCTGCAGAGTCCTACTACTGACCTCACTGGCACAGACACAAAGACGCATCTAAAGTTGCAGGACGGCGGCCCTGCAGGGCTTGAGATTCTGTGTTCACAATCCGATTTCCTCCACCCTGGTCCTCAGGGCCCACAGGCCTGCATGTTTTGGGTGTGTCTCAGCTCCAGCACACCTGATCCAAAAGATTGCATTTGCTCCTCAGCATGGCATCCACTGCTGCAGAAGCCTGTTTATCACCCGGTCATTATAAGCAGGAAAACCCCTAAAAACACGCAGGACAGTGCATGCTTTCTTCTTAAACCCCTTCACTTCTCATGTGTTCGGTGGCTGAGAATCTACACCTAAAAGATCTGATTTTATTTTCTGTTTGCAAAACGTTTTATGAGTGACATGTCAGAAAATTGTGAAGAAAATCTTAATTTACTTTGCGAGTGAAGAAAAAGTGACAAAATCTTCTCACTCGCAGTAAAGATTTTATACTAATCACGAAAACATTCTTGTTCTGCTTATTTAATTCACATTTTCCTGCCACTTTTTTCTCCTTTTTTTTGGATGACAGACTTTTGCAGGAAGTATGCTCCAAATATCTTTCACACTGTTTGATTTACACCGACGCCATTTTTGCCATCATTTACTGCTACCTATCAATGTAACAGTTCCCCGTCTCGCATGTTTTAGCAGGTGGATGTCAGTGTGCAGATGTGCGTGGCTGTATGTGCAGAAACTCCCAGTCCGTCTGTTTCTTCCAGACCTCCACCCCGGCACCAGATGTGCACGTCTCTGTAGGGAGCCTTATCTTTAACTACGCCTTTGAACACTGCGATGATCAGGAGCGTTGAGGTTTTTGCAGAATCTTTGCTGCCTCGCTGTCTATCACAGAGGACGGGAGAAGTGAGAGAAGCTACTTCGGCCCATTCACACACGTAAAACGCGGGCAAACTGAAGATTCGCTGGGCAGCGAATACCCAGCTGAAGCAGGTTACAGAGAGGAATATGATGTCATCTGCTGCGCCTGCCACCCTGTCCCAAAGTTAAAAGACGAGATTTTACCGTGCCGTTAGTGTCACTGTTGTTGCGGAACTGGCTTGGAGCTGTCAGACTTTACATGAGCCGTATTGTGGCACCCGTCGAGAGATAATTGCAATCTTTCCTGCAACAACAATAATTACAAGATAAATATAGGCTCTTCTCTCCTGGGATTTCTTTCTGCAATGTATTCAAAAATGCTAACTGTAGCCAAACCAAAGCCAGCCCTGTAAAGACCAGACCAGTTCTATGACACCACATAATTATATGTCACAACTGCTATTATTACTCTATAATATTCCTGCAATATTTCTATGCTACATTCCTGAACTTAGGACAAACGTCATTTTCAGTCTTTGACTTAAAACACCATTCAGACCAGACAGTTATTTTATACCTAATAACAATAATTGTTTGTGACTAAATCAACTGGCCACAGTGATAAAAGCAACTGCTTGGATAGAAGAAAACTGCTAGTTTGTGTTTCTTTGACTTTTTGAGCATGAAAACATTTATATTAATATTCCCCCCCATATATATTTGTGTGTCTGACTGTTGGACAACAACTTTGCTGCCCAAAATATAGAAATTTATGAAAATGCTGCAGTTAGAACACCTTAAGCAAAGTATAAGTATTTTAGGTTAAATGTTAAACTAATACTTTACTTATAGTAGAAGTATGAACTAACTAAGCAAAAGTTAGTAGACAGGAAAGGAAAGAAAGTGATTCAGGAAAATTGAGAGAGCCCTCAAGACGTTTAAGCATCAAGCCACGCAAAACACAGTCAGAAGAACAACATTCAAATTGTTTTATAGTAAACTAATTTTCTGTGCCCCTTACTTGAACTGTTTTTATGAACGGGTAGATTTCAGAGGGATCTGGGAGATGTTGTGGCGGCAGCTTGGTGGCTTGGGAAGCATCCGCTGGATTTGTGCAGCGTCTCACTCAGACTGGCACGTGAATTCTGGTGTGAACTAAACAAGCAAACGCCACTCCCCCTGAAAACCTGTCTGCTTGCAAGGGAGCCCTGCTGCGGTTTCCTTATAGTGGAAAGCAAATGCACCATCTGGCGCAGTAGAAAGGAAGTGAGGTATTTCAGGTAAATAAGCAGCTTTTGTTGTCCTAGAGGTTCTGTTCACTTTCAGAGATGCAGTGTTGAGGTGAACCAAGCTAAATGAAAGTGCGACATTTATTGAAATTCCCAGCTCACTCATGTCAAGACAACTTTAGACAGCAGTTGTGTGGTTGTGTGTGAGGATTTCAGTGATTTATGTAGCTACATGTCATGTCTTACACAAGCTCAGAATACAATCATGTTTAATAAATTAGCATATTATTGAGAAGTCTTTACCTTTCTGTTACTCAAATCACTTAGTAAGACACATTATAGATTAATTACACACAGACTGATGCTTTCAAGCTTTTATTTCTGTTAATTATGCTGATTTTCTGCTAATCTTTAGATTAGAATATGCTAAATATGACACTCTAGTCATATTAGAATATTTGTTTTTACTTGTATACACCAAAGACCAAGTTCCATATTGGTTTCTTTTTTTTTTTTGGACCAGTGAAAGATTATCGTAATACATACATGTGGGCTTGATGAAATGCATGTTTAATATTGTTTAAATCTTATCTTCAAATGGCACGACTAAGCCTCGTGTAAACATATATTCTAATTTAATACATATGACTGTATAGTGAAAGGAGAATTGCATAAAATTTTGAGAAAGGGCTCCTTCCTACCTCCAAACTGTCGCACACAAAGTCACAATCACAATAAAATTTGAGCAGAGCATGAGACGTTCAGTTTCTCAGAAATGAACTTAACCTTAACGGACTACTTTATAAACCCGTCAACCTCCATCCAATATTGGCTCCTTAGAGTAGCTTTCTCCATCCTCAGCCTTTTCTCCATTTTTCTCTTTGTTAATTATGTCTGGGCTTCTGCCAAAAGAGAGTTGACACTCTAGACCAAACTGGTCTTTTCCTGTAAGCATTCCTTCTTGTTTCAGATCCGGTATTTAGATGTGTCATTGTGATGTGCATCTGAACAGCTTGTCATGAATCCGCAAGGGACTGTCTGACCTGTCTATGGCTTCTTTCTCTGTTTTAAATCTGTGCTTTGAAAATATCCAAACCACTCATGTAATAACTCTGTATTTAGTTGTTCTGCTAGTTTAGAGAACTATAAACTGAGGGTGTATCAAAGAGCAAACAGTAGAAACGCACTTCCTCTGGGGACACTGAACTTTTCCTGTCACTTCCTGCTCTTCTGTTTACTTTAATGGCCCCAACCCCTGATGTTTTCTCAGAGATTTTAAACGTGCTAATTAGGACGTGCAGTAATCTGTAAAATGGACAGGCAGAACATTATCAAAGGACGCCTGGGGCATCTTTGTGTGCCATCATGGTTAGATAGATCAACTTTTACACAAATTGGTCCTTTCTAAAACAAGCATGAAAATGACCATTAACCCAATTCTGCATTGTGTGTATACTTAAGGGCTCTGGTCTTGTCTAAAGGCAACTGTTTATGCTTGTCAAGTTAGGAAATGTATCTTTCAGAAGTGGGGGCCGAGTTACCTATAGAAGAGTATGGGTACTTTTCCAAGTGTCAGTTTAAGAGAGGAGGAATATGTGGGATTAGTAGTTTAGAGAAACACAACCAGCTGGGTCAGACCAGACCGGACTTCAGCAGCTAACAGGTCAGACTCTATGCCTTGCCGGATGCCAAAAAGGGATGGAAAATGCCCATTTTGTGTTTTCAGGACTTGAGTAAAGATTTTATAATAATAATTAGTGTGAGATTTCTCCAATCAGATACCAACTTCAGTGTTAGTAGTTTCACAGTCATTGTTTCTCATCATACTTACTCACAACTAGGTGTACACTCTCTATCAGACAGGAGACGGCGATAGGCAATAAAAAGTTAATTCGGGTCACAACTGTCAGATTAATGTCTTTTCCTTTTTTGGGGAGTGTTCACAAATTAGATAACAACATAATTTAACTTGCAACTAAGCACAGGTTTTGTCAGTTGGATTGTGTTTTAAATTATCCACTTTGTTTGTGGTATTAAAAAAAGATGACGTTTCCCAGCCCGTATGGGGCTGGACTTAGCTTTCTGAGCTTAGTGTGGCAGTGATAGTTGTGTTCAGGGAAAGCCACTTCACTTTCAGAGAATGTCATGTAATCCTCATGTGGGCCTTTCTCAGTCCTCTGCGTGTGGGCAGATCTCAGTTTACAGCTTGTCATCATCAGCTCTCTGGCGTCTTTTTTATAGTTCGGCGATTATGATGTATTGCAGAACATACCCTCATTTATTGTTTCAACTGTTGCAGGGAGGGGGAGAAAACACAGAAATGGCAAGAAGTTCACACTTGTTTATCTCCTTGTTGGCGTTTCAGATCAGATTACCATGTTGAGTTGTCTGACATCTCCGGTTAGCATCCTGGCACAGCATACAGCCTCATTCCAGTCCCTGTACGACGTCTCCGTACAACTCTCCGCATTATCAGCCTTTGTGTCAAACCAAGATGAATGCCTCCTCCACCTAACTCAACACCCAGCCCTTATCTTTGATTCTGAGAAGCATCACGCTGTCCTCCTTCACCTTTCCAAGGGTGTACAAGACCGGGCTTTTAATTACACACAATACCATGTTCAACACCAGAGAGTTGGTTCTCGAAAGAAGTGTCAGACATAATAAAGCTCTCAACATAAGACGGAGGCCATAAATCCCAATAAGAGGCAACTGTCAGAAACTCAGCGCAATCAAGGTCATAGGAATGAAAGTGTTCCTGTTCCTGGCTGCTGGGTGTTTAATAAAACAGGTGTGTGAATGTATATATACGGATACTGTTCAGCTAAGTATGCAAACATTAACATCTGCTTGCGGCTGGTTCTGAGAGAGGAGGCGGTCTGTGGACGTGGTGAGCGTTGCACCAAACGGCATCATTATGGACCGGGTCTGCTGCTGCAGAGCCAGAGACGCTGCTTTCATCTCCCAAATAAAATCCCTCTTCCGCATGTCGGTTCAGAGATGCTGCTCCTCTACCCACTGTTACCCAAAGGCTTGTTTCAATCCTAACAAGTATCTCGGGGTTAAAATCGAAATGATGAATGTAGCTAAATCATTTGACCTTAGCTTGGGAAAGAAGCTTTGCTGACTTTTTCTTTTTTTATATTTATATATATATATATATATATATATATATATATATATATATATATATATATATATATATATATATATATATATATATATATAAACTAGCAAGTTTCACAATTACTAGAAGTGATTTTGATGGTAGAACTGTTAACTATGTCCAGTATGCCAAATGGAACAAATTTCCAGCTAAACTATTTGCACAAATATAAAAGTCAAAGTTAATTTGCAGAGCAAGTTTATAAAGCACATTTACAACAACCTCAGCTGACCAATGTGCTTCACAACGTCTCAGGTAGATTGGAAGTTAAGTTTGGTAAAAAAAAAAAAAAAGAGTAAGACAATTATAATACTGGCAGGAGATATCCCAAAATTACTACATGAATAAAAACCAGGGCATGCTTAATTTCAGATGTGGCGATTTCCCAAAAACCTGAATCTAAGTTCAACAACAGGCATCAGAAAGGTTGGAAGTGCTGACTAAAACACCAATAAGCAGTGATCAGACAGATTATTTAGATAATTAAAGAAAGCTGTTAAAATAGCAGCTCTCACAACATGGGGAAGGCAAAACTAACTCTATATAATTAACCTATAATCCACATGAGGTTATAGGTATGTTAGAAAGCTTAGAATGACATATATCCAAAGTATTTAGGAAGTTGTATAAGAATTAATTGATACATTATTCCTCCAACACAGACATATAAGATAAGAAAGTTATGCAGTCTTTCTAAATAGTAAAAGCAGATGCCCCACTATGATGACGTTTATCACTGCTGTTTGTTCCATCAAATTCCTCACATCCTGTATCGTTTTGGCGCTGTACTTCTGGCTTTTGACCGTTACAAATCATGAGCCCTCCACTCCTGTGCCTCACAGTAAGTCTTAGGTTTAGTTTTCACCAGAGTCCTGTGTGCTGTGCTGCCATGTTGTTTTCAGACAGAAGAGCCATACCTATTCATCCATTTGCGCTGTCACAACCGTTAGCATCTGACACGGTAGAGTGTGAGGTTCAGCCCTGCCGGTGGACAGCCACGTCCTTCAACAGCAGCCTTTGAGACAGGCATACCGTCAGATACCAGTGACAAAGCATCTTTTGTGCTCATAGGCTAGTGGGATGTTTTTCATTTGGCGTTTGGTTAAACAGCCAGAATTCTGCCGGGGACGATGAGCGTTTCCTGGATTGATTGGATTTGTGGGTCCAAATGACATCGTGCTCGTTTTCTCTGTCTGTTTCACGCACTCACATTCATTCATGCCGGGTTGTTTTCTGTAATAAGTGTGCAGTAACCCTGGGCTTATTTCACTCTGACCCAGTAGTGTCCAGAGCGGCTCTCATCTGTCGTCTCTGAATGCTTCAGATCCATCTTGTCGGCTAACACAGACAGATTTCGGGTCTTTATCACAAGTACTAGTTGTTCCTCTATTTTTTATTTTTCTACTGTTAATATAGCTAATCACAAAATATCAGTTTTCACTTCAATTCTGTGCCCTCTTCCTATTGTGTAAATATGCAACCGATATCCAACTTTTCAGCAGTCTGAACGGCCCTATTCCAATCTTTTCACACACAAAAAAATAACTCCAAGTTCTGCCACTTCCGTACGTGGAACCAAAACAAATATGCATCCGATTGTTTTCACGGCTTTTGCAGACTGTTGTATTTTGTCCGAATTTTACGTTGTTGATGTGAGGTGTACGTCCATATTTTGCAACATAAGAAGCAAGACTTGTTGAATGCAGCCACAAAAAAAAAATGGCTGAAAATTGCAATTATGAAATTATGACAGAATCCCTCTGCTCCTGGTTCCAACTCCACACCCAAACAGACTTCTCTTTATCACCTTTTGATCCGGTGGCGACGCTGTCGGCTGCCATTGACGAATAACTTTAAAATTGATCCGTTTTTACTTGTGTGCTGCTGTATGACTCCTACGTTGGTCTCCTGTGCATGTGGTGGTCACTTCAAGGTCGGAAACCATTCATAAAAAAGTGCGATTCCGATCACATTTAAGTAGTAGTACGAAGGACCACAAAAAAAAACAAAAAACAAAAATCAGATTTTTGCAAAATATTGGACTTGAGCATGAAGATCTGCTGTGTGAATGTAGCCTTAGTGGTGGACTCCTCAAATCTGTTATGGAAGAGTAGCAAGAAGAAGAGTATTTCTTTTAAAGACGTACATAAAACGTTTGCAGTTTACCTCTCCATGTTGAGGACTACCCTTCTTAAATTAACGAAGGATAGTCCAGGCAGGACTTGTTACTTTGAACGAGCAAGTCTGCAGCTGAGGCAGAGAACTGCTGGCTGCTTGTTTCCGTCTATATAATCTACGATTGGGAGTTTCCTTGTGTTATTTTGGTAACTATATATATATCTATTAGTCAGTCTTTGTCTGCTAACTGTGTGTGACACATTAGCTCAGATTCTGCCAGCACTCAAACAAAGCGATCCCTAGAGAATTTGACCGTCTTTCTGAGAATGTGAACTTTTCTACCGGTAACAATAGAATGTAGTCAAACTTTTATTCAACTCCACTCTAATCAGCAGCAGAACAGGATTAGCTAACCACTGCAATGACCTTGCATAATAATGTTGTATAATCAATGTTGAATTAGTTTCAGTTCAGTTCCATGCACTTTTTTTTTTGTGTGTGTGTCAGAAAAGAATGAACTAATTGTAGCTACAATGAAGCTCTTAGGGATTTCTATTCTTTGTGAAGTCGTAGCTCAAAGCGCTATGACCCCTTACTAAAGGCAGCAGTTAAATGTGGGAGCAGTCAGCCGGCTGAGTGTGTGTCAGATGTCACTTCCTGTCTGAGCCGGACTGCTGGGCTTTACTGTAGCGCTGTCTCCCAGCACAAACAGGCTAATCTTGGAATAAAGCGCTATCAGGACGCCCAGCTTTTTCCTGCCTGTCATCATCCACACAATGCAGAGGAAATGAGTGGGGGGGAGGTTGTATATATTTGTGTGTTTTCATGTGGGCTGTGTGAAAACCAATGGACAAGAAGATGATATCCATAGTAACACACATCTGTGATTGTCTACTTGGATGATTTCGTAGAACTAAACCAATGCTGTATGCATTTTTGAAAATGTTCGGGGATGCTTCTTTCTTTTTCTCAAAACTAGAAATGCATGAATTATCACAATCAGTAGCGACGTGATATCCCACGCAAGCAGCAGAATGTGTATCAACCAGTAGACTTTGTAGCTGTCAGCTTGTTCCCTACGTTTGCTTCAAAGCAGCAACAAGGTCTCAAGGGAAGAAAACACACAACAATGTTTCTCCTGCGAGATGTAAGAAGAGAATCTAGTTGGTTCATCAGTCCAAGCCAGAGGCGTCAAACTCGTTTTCATCTTGGGCCAAATCAAGATCACGAATATCCTCAAACGACCGGTAGTGCTGGACTGTACGGGGAAAAAAACCTACCAGTTAAAAACTTAAAATATCAGAAGAGCAATGCCACATGGAGTAGTGATTGACAGCGCAAAGACCCGCCTCCTGGTTCTGATTGGTTGCTTCTAAATAGCACCGGGAGAAGGCAGAGGTGCTCTTTTTTTCTCACAGATTATTTGTTGCTGTCATGACATAGTGACAACTTCAACAAATATGAAGAAAGATAAGTTTTATTAAAATTAGATGCTGATGTTTTAAAAAACAACAACATTTACAGCACGTAACAATAAAAATTGTGCAACAACAGCAGAGATGTGCCGATACCAGCTAACATGTTGCTTGAGTGATAAAAATCATGCATATAACTGTAAGTACTACTGATACCAAAGAGAACAATGTTTTCAAAAACCACTCTGCATCCCCCTAAATTCCTTGTATGATTTTAAATCAATCTCTTTGAGAATTATTGGTACAAAAGAAGGTGAGTAAGTTTTTCAAGAATGAAAGATGGATGAACATTTTTGTGGCTTTCATGAAAATATTTCTCTTTGATTCAGAAGGTAGATGCAACATTGAAAAGCCAAATATTCAGCATCTTCCGTCACACATTACAATATACTAACTAACTAACAGCGTCTGGAGGCTTTATGGGATTGCATGTACTATTTCTACTTTGAGGCAGTGGGAGCAGAAGAGCTAATGGTGACGTTGCTGTAATTATCCTGGAAGAGCGATCGCATGGCATCGATAAGGCCAGAGTTTGAGCTGCTCTGTGCACTTAATAGGAACTTCAAGCTCATCCAAGTGGCAGATTTTCACTCGTTTCTGCTTCGCTACTGTTCCCATCAGGTCACTGTTAGATAGGCGGCAGCACCAATTAACGTAATCTGCCTCTGTTCGCGCTGAAGGTTCTGCCGCTATCAGAACCGACTGAATCACAGTGGCTGTATGAGACCGTGAGGAAAAAGGATGATGATTATGATCGTGTCTTCAAAAACTTGTCCTTTCTGCAACTAAGAATGAAGCTTTTGCTGCTCTAAGAATTAGAAGAAGGAATGACATTTTGTCCTATAGCAGGGGTGTGTAAAGCCAGGACTCGAGGGCCAGCATCCTGCTTTGTTTGACCTGAGGCCCCTCATTCTGTCACCAATTACAGTGTTTTGGTACAGATTTGGCGTGGCTGACATTCAAAGCATTCAATATTAATTGGTCATTATTTGCTGGGATGTATCAAACTGAGCGCCAACACAAAGAAAATATTCACCCTGTAGCATCAGTCTGTAACAAACACTTTGAAGATTCTTCTCTGCATGTTTTCAAAGTGAACCTGCCCATCCCTTTTTATCTCAAACTTAACATTTTACAAAAAATTTACAATGTTTTTTACATTTTAATACATCTAAATATGTTTTTAAACATATTACTTAAACACATGGTGTAATTTTTAAACAACATCTTTTAGTTTATCTCGGCTGTCAAATCAAACTTCCTGCTGTTTTCATTTTTACTTTAAAAGAATCTAAAAATGTTACATCTGTGGTCTGTGTTAAAACTCAAATTTAGTAGGAGCTCCCTGTTGGGAATGGGATCTGAACCTGAACACCGTTGTCATATTGGATCATGCTGAATTGGTTCATAGTGAGCCTGGTTCTGGCTCTGCAGGAAGTTCCTTCCTGTTAAACATTAGTTATTTATTTCGGCTGTGTCCACATGCTTGCTGAGGAGGAACTCAATTACTCGTGACATTGATTCATTGTCTACATGAATCAGTTGTATTGATGTGAACCAGGTTGATTTGAAGATACATTTTATTATGACTGAATATAAATTGGTTTTCTTCCATCGTAAGAATCGGTGCTACGCCGACAAACTTAGAAATAATGGTTAAATGGCTCAACTCAAACTCAATTATATTCATGCCCACACCTTAGATGCTTCACTTTTATTTTTGATTTATGACCTCATGTTGCAGTTTATGCACAGCACACAATATATATAAATAAAACAAATTCAAAGCTATCTGTTGCGGTCTAAATTAAATTTGTGATAGACTAAATTCCCTTTTGAAAGTGAAAACCAGTTTTTAAGAAATAAACTTCAAACCAGTTTACCCAGTATGAGGGTCTTGTTGCTCAGGAGTCTGACGCCTGATGGCTGATAGATGATGAGCGCCATGGATGAATTTCATGCAACTGTTGCTGCCATGAGTTTTGATGTTAACAAACTTGATCCACTGGATTTTAAGCAAATTCCTTATTTAAACTTAATCACACACAGCAATAGCAAAATTGTGTATTTTTGACATCAGAGGACTACGGACAAAAATGTACGCACATTTTTTAATGGAAACGCGCTGTAGTGTCACACAACTGAAGTCTGCGTAGCTACAGTTCACTGTACAACAAGCAGTCAGAGTACAGAACGGGATTAAGTATTCAGGATGCATCCAAAAACACATTTGCTGTCAAGGGAGATGGTAAGAGTCCGGTATTAAAGATGCGTATCGTAGGTAGGTTTGAAGGCATATTCAAATATGTGAAGACACACATACACACACACACGCAAACCTGTGACCCTCCTAGCTTCATACTATCGCTGCTTTGCCAATTAAGCAGCTGCTTCCCTCTTCCTCTCTGCCTATCTGGCTCGGTGTATCCATCTGATGAGCGGCTGGTAGTTTAGCAGCTCCAGGACATGCATGACACGTTCGCTCGTCTGCAGCCCCACTGCTGTGCCTCTGCTTTAATCATCCTGCACAGGACGGCACACACACACACCTGTCAGAAATCAAGCTCTGCCTCGGTCCCTGGCCCTGACTGCTCTACGTGTATAGGAAACCATGGACATGCGTTTCCTCTGCCTTTGTAAGGACCAGATGTATTTAATGTTGGATTCAGAAAAACGCCCTCAATAACTCCTAAACCGGTTGATTTGTTTGGGTGGAACAAAAGGAGAAGGATGGATGTCAAGTTGCAGAATGATGGGGAAGATAGTTTTATTTTTCCTTATAGGCTCCTAGTGTGAGTATCTAGTAATACTTGGAAATTATAATTTGGAACATTTTCTCTTGAGCCAGGTCTGACTGTATGTGTCTTTTAATTTCCATACAGTGTTGAGCAACTTTAAAGCAGATTACCAACCTGAGCCGCTGTGCCTGCCTTTTCTTCCTCTCCTCCCACTTTTCTCTCATTTATTATTCATGACGCTCTTTGGTTTGTTGTGTGTGTAAATGTGCTGCTAATGTTGGGCCTTACTAATAGCTGCAGATCTGAGCAAAACAAAACTTTACTAACTTTATGAGGTGCATTGTAGACCCTTATTTTCCCAAACTGGGATCATAAACACGGCCATGCATGTCACTCATTTCTCATCTCATCTTATGGTAATGTGTGACGGCAGCCTGCTTTCTGTAGCTATTTGTTCTAAATGTAAGCTATCAAATATTCATATATGAAAACCTTTACTCGTGTAAGAGCTGTAAAGTTGTGGGACTAAATAATTCAGAACTGCATGTGACAGAAATGAAAGGAGATATTATGTACCGTTGATATTATGAATGGTAGCCATTCAAGCTTTTAATAATTTATAAGTCACTTTGTCCTTTAATTATTAAATGCTAATTGTTAAATCTCACATTCTCACAGTATAACGACAACAGTTTATGTTGGCTTACTTTATATCAGGCTGTCATTTTGTTATTGAGGTTCAACTCTCAATAGCACAGCTTCCATTTATTAATGCTTTTTTTTTTTTTGCACAGCTCTCTTAGGGTCACAACATTTCTGTAAGGCTAAGCTCAAGACTTTGATTAGACCATTGAAAGACATTGTTTCTCTGGTAACACTTTATTTTCTTTTAAGTGATGTACATAAGGCTGACATGACACAACAACTGCTATGAACAGAAAGGAGTCTTTATGAATGCTTATGACTGTTGCTATGAAGTGTCATTCCATTAATATTGACTCTTTAAATGAATTTAAAGTGTTAATTTTGCATTTAAAGTGTCACAATTTGCACTTTGAATTAATAGCGTCATTCTTTGCAGCCATAACGACCAGACATCCCTACTCAGATCTCATCCGTCCAACAGATGCTGTTCCTGAATCAAACATTTAAATTGCTTCGTGGAGCCTGTAGAGACTGGGAAGTGTTTCTCTCTTTTGACTGACATTAGGCTGAAATTGCTGTTATATCTCCTTCTAGCAAGATGTAAATCTCTTCCTCTTGTGAGTAATCTGTCTCACTACAAAATGATGAACTTCAACGAATTTAAAACTCTACTCGTAAATCTTCAGAGATTGACGGGCAGCGACACACGCAAAACACACACTTCAGAGCAGCTACCTAAACGTCTGACGGTCAGACTGCCTGATGATCAGTTCAATAAACTCCTGGCTGCTATTTCCCCCTTTTAAATCCGGTAAAAGCCCCAAAGAGGAATCAGTTTCACACACAACTCTTCCATTTTGACTTCATCTCTGTCTCAGAACCCTTGTGTTTTTGTAGATGTGAATTCAGATTTAATTAATTCTAGAATGTAGTTACAGCCATCAATCTATTCACCCCTTGTCCCTAATGGGGTCAGGAGGGTTGCTGGTTTCTATCTCCAGCTACATTCTGGGCGAGAGGCGGGTTCACCCTGGACAGGTCACCAGTCTGTCGCAGGGCAACACAGAGACATACAGGACACACAACCATTCACACACACACTCACACCTAGGGAGAATTTAGAGAGACCAATTAGAGACCGTGTTTTTGGACTGTGGGAGGAAGCCAGAGAACCCGGAGAGAACCCACCATGCACAGGGAGAACATGCAAACTCCATGCAGAAAGATCCCCGGCCGGGAATCGAACCCAGGACCTTCTTGCTGCAAGGCAACAGCTCTACCAACTGGGCCACTGTGCAGCCCATGTAGTTACATTTAAATGTCAAAAGGTGAAATCAAAGTATATCACAGAGATTAAACATGAGGTTTCCTGAGCCATTATATTCCACAGGGGGACATGCGATCACGGTTGGAGACAAGAGGCAAATCACAAATGGTGTGTGAAATCTAATGAGTGTTATGTGACTGTCAGAGGTTTTCCATTTTTGTTACCTTTTGTGTCCTTCACTGTTTCATTTTGCTCACTAAAGCATCTCCTCTCAAACTTTAATATTCTGTGTTCTCTAATAAAATAAAAACATAATCCTAGTCCACCCAAAAAATATTCCGAATGCAATCTCTGTACAAACAGACAGAGATTTTAAAACGAAAACAGAGTCTGAGCGGCACGTCGTCCCCGGTGATACCAGTGCATAGCAACAAGCCAGAGACCCTGAGAGCTGACATGCATGACCGTTGTAACGCTTGGGTTGTGTTCAAGGGAGGAGAGGAGGCGGCAGACTCGTCAGGACGATCAAAAAAACTCACAACCACACTGGTGCTGGGAATTCCACAGTGTTGTCTTCTAATAAACACACTCTTCACTGACCTTGCAAAGCCCGGTTGAACGGCTGCTACATTATCAGACGTGGAAATGAGCAGAGTCCAAACAACCCGTAACGTTACTAAAGAAGTTAGGGAGCTAACATGTCCGTCTAGCACGCTTCTCCCACGCTCTCTACAGAGAAGCAGTGGCGCATAGTGGTGACATCATTACTGATGCTAAACAAACTAAAAGAGACACTACACAATTATGGCTGTTACACCGTACTGACAGTTCTGCTTCCTTCTTCCCGTCCAACGCAAAAAAATTCCCCTGATGTTCCACAGAACTGGATGCTGTTGTACAAGCCGAGGCAGGTCTCATAGCTCGAAAAGCATAAAAAGCTTCAACATTAGCCCTTCAACCTGTAAACGGGAAAAACACAGTAACGAGTCGTTTGTGATTCTCAGGACTGGTGCGGATTTCTTATTTTATTTTGTTCCCAGCAATCTACGCCCTGACACTGGTTTAACAGACATAAATTGTCCCAGGAGGCGTTGCAGTAGGTTATCTGCAGAAGAGCACAGCACTGGTTTCCCACCCAGTCCCTCTGCACTCATCATCCAGATTCTATCATCTGTCCTCTTTCTGTTCCCATCGTATCCCCACCTTCTCATCTCCTTGCTCTTTTTGCTTGTGCTCCAAGGTGTTGGATTGTTATTTTTGTTAAATATATCTATATGTCGAAAGTAGACCATCTCACAGTCCAGCTTAAAAAGAATCGTACCTCTTGACAAGTAAAGCATGTCTCCTATCCCATGTTTCTTTTTTTTTTGTTTTGTTTTTTAGTTGCTCCTTTGATGCGGTAGTTTACTCCAACCTGCTGATAAGCCACAGGAAGCAGCAGACCGACTCCACCCTTCACTGCAGCATGAAAGACAACAGTAACCGACAGCAAATGAAAATCTGCCAAATTGAGTGTTTCCTGTTATTATGAGATAACCGCATGAAGAAAGTCACAAATACCGAACTGTCTGCATTAAAACAAGCATGACCTTTGACCTTTGACCTTGTCGTCACCCAAGATGACCTGACCGATGCAACATGGTGACATCTAAGTAATCGGATCATCTACCCATTGTCCATATTTTACAGTAGAAAATATTTTACAGTCAAAAATGATTGTTTTAGATTTTTTTTGTAGTAGTTTTAAAGATTTTAGCCACGTGTACAATACTTAGCAAAAACATAAGAGATTGCATTTCCCTACAATCTCAGCCTGCATGCTATGAAAAGTACTAAGGGAGCATTCACACCTGTTTAGTCTGCTTTATCAAACTTTGTTTGATTAACGTTCTACATGGTGTGAATCAAAAAGGTGTCTAAACAGCAGCACACATGCACATTTTAAAGAGGCACACATACATCTCTCCCACATCTGAAATTGCCTCTTGCCAGATGTTCCTCGGGGCCACAGTTTGTCCAAAGAAACCTTGTCCAGCTGTCCATGACACATTTTGTTAGATCTAATTTAAAAACTTTCCCCATTATCTCAGACGAGACTCCTCCTGACCTCATTACTGTCCACACTGAGCGTGCTCCCATCTGTCCTGCCATCAATCATCCTGGAATATTTAAGGCCAATCACTGCACAGGCTGCCCAGCAGATCTCAGACCTGCCACAGTGGACAAGATTAAGCTCCACTCGCCAAATTAAGAACCGAGTGTGAATGTTATGAACGTGATCTTGGTGGCCTTGTTGATTTCTCTACTTCTCCCTCCGTTTATCATCTCACCGTTTATTCATTCACCGTTTTTTCCTCTGGAGGGCGGCTTGACGGGGTGGGGGGTGCTGCACGCTTCCACTGGCATCAGAGAGGATTTCTGACAAGAAATCTTCTTAAAGCAGAACTTGGCAAGATCTTTGTAGGAAACATACGACAAGACGATCAGTCTAAATCACAGAGTCATCCACCCTGATGAGACGCTGAGGCTGTGGAGCTCTTAACCCCCGATTAAATGTTGCTGCCTGTGTGCTGACTCTGGGGAAGTCCTCAGTGCTTCAGTTTATATTTCTCAGTGTGAGCAGGGGGTGTAAAATGTAGCTCTAGAAAGTTTATTTGTAAATCAGCATTCTTACACATTTTTGTTGTTCCAACTAAGAGAAACAAATACTATACACATAAAAATGTGTATAGTATAGTGTTAGAAAATATAAAGCTATATTATGAATGATGTTTTTAGTTCTTCAAAGGAATTTGAGGAGCCTTCCTTCATTTAAGCTTTGTTCACACAACACTGTTGTCTGGAGACAGATGTTGATTCAGGTAAAGTTCCACTTTAGACGTCACTGTGTCACTGTTTAGACGAGTTGTAGTTGTCATGCCGGGCCACTGTGTGGTGCTGTGGTTTTAGTATGTCGTCAAAACGTTGACCCTTAGTCCATGAATTGTACACATGTGTGTTTTCACACCTGCGGAGTAATTCAAACCACTGTGGGTGATGATGTTCCCAAAAACTTAAACTGTGAGACCTGGTTTCAAAAAGTGCCTGTTTCAGAAACTGGGATTTCTGGTGGGAACAAGCAAGTGGATCGCAACAAAATTGTTACGGTTTAACAGAAAACCAGCTTTGTGTTAACTGGACTTTAGTTCTGGTTCTGGGACCAGAGGAGTCAACATGGTTTACGTCTGATAAGCAACTTTATTTACCAACCATTTTATGCCTTTTAGACCATTAACAACATTTAAAATTCTGAGTCAGAAGACAGATGACAGTCCGGAGTGGCCCTTTGCTACAACCAACCATTTCTGAATACATTACAGGTGAAACTTTGAAGCAGACACAAAGACCTACTTTTATCAGCTAAGAGAAGAAAACCAAGGCTACAAACTGGACAATAACAGATTATAAAAATATTGCCTGGTCCCATGGGTCTGTTCATGGGTAGTAGACTAACCTGAACCAAACTAACCTGTTTGGTTCAGGCTAGTGGTGCTGAAGTTATGGTGTGAGCAGTATTTTCTTGGCACACCTTAATGTGCCCTGTGGAACCAGTTTGCTGAAGCCCCGGAGGCTGCCTGAGTATTATTGCTGACCCACTCTGTCCCTCATGACAACAGCATGTCCGTCTTCTGAAAGTCTTCCAGCGATGTAATGCTCCATGTCACTCATCCCAAACCGTCTCGAACTCCAGCTGCCAAATCTCAATCTCTTGGAACACATTTGGGATGTGGTGGAGCGTGGGATTTGCATGGTGGATTTGCGGCAGCAGCGTGATGGTGCACGTCAATATGGACAAAAGTCTTTTTGACTCTATGTCAGGAAGTATTAAGGCAGTTCTGCAGGATGTAGGGGGCTGAATGTTATACAAGAAAGGTGTTCCTGTTAAAGTTTGCTGTATGTTGTTAATGCTGATGCATCATGAGCAACGCAACTGTTGCGTTGGGGTGTGGTTCAGAGAAAGCAAAGCTCAGAGTCCAACTTTGAGCAAACGTGTCCTTTTAACATGACCCAGATCATCAAATATTTATCCTTGACTATAAAGGTCTTGCTTCAACCAATCATCAGGCTTCTATTTCAGGGTCCCTTCATATTACAATAAGAATTATTGCATCATCTCAGATATTACTGTCCATCCCTGCAGGAACGGAGTCTCCTGTTGCTTCTGCATATCTCCTCAGGCCCTGAATAGTTTTGGACAGAAAGATTTCTCCTTATTTATGTTTTTGCTACCTTCCTCCTCCATTTCTCCTCCCACCTGTTCCATCACTCGTTGTCCTCTTCTAAGAGTCAACTTCCTGTTTTACTTTGTCTTCTGTGGCTTAATTATATGCAATTGATCCTATACTCCAGAGGAAGAGATGCCTACACACTTTCCCTTTCATCAGTGTCACTTATCTCGTGTTGCTACAGCAACAAAGAAATTGATACCTATACTCCTCTGAGAACAGATCTGGTCACATTGGACGTTCAAGAGGCTCTAACTTGGAACATCTGTGTCCAAAAAAGTTTTTATTCCAAACATTGGAATAAAAACTTTGATAAAACAAAATAACTGCTTCGATATTCAAGCTAGAAAAAAAACAACATTTCCATCTTGCTTTGTGATATTGATAACGGTTGTTTAGGAATGCAGATAAATATGTAGTTTTGTAGCACACTAAAAAAATATATATGTTCCAGTTGATCTGAGGTTAAGCAGCGCATCTATTAATTCTAGCTTTTTTAATTTGTACTGATCTACTTTCATTGCTTCTATATTATTATAGTTTTAGACATTTCTCCTTGCATCACACGTTGCTGGATGGCAAATTGTTTTTAATTATGCTCTATGAATAAACTTTATATGATTTAAACTTAGGTACAGAGTAAGTAAATAAGTTCACATGCCGCTACCACAGTTCTGGTGAAAGATTATTTTAAGAGCGCCATCAAGCACCATGTTTGGTGTATTTGGATTTTTTGTCAGATCTTTTATTCCTTGCACCAAATATCCAGGATGACGGAGACCAACATTCAATAGATCGGTTTATCTATTGTATGATTTAAAACTCAAACGTCGACCCAGTTTTATTTGGTTGAAGAGACAAAGGTTTGACATCTTCTGGGTCTAATTTTTTAACAAACCCTCTTGATAATAATGTAAGTCTGTGACCTCCAGAAGGCAACCGTCCTAATACTGGAATCTGCAACACCCACAAATCATATGCCGCGACATTAGTGGACCCCTCATGTCCTTTGTAGTGTCTAGTCTGTGGAGACGTAGTAAAAAGCTTCAGCTCAGGCTCTCACAGGGAAACACTTTTGAACTGAACGTTATAGTTACATTTGATTTCATCACTTCTTCCACATAGAGGAAGTTTTGTTAATGACAGCTGATGGTTTTGGCCGTTTTACCATTATGCTGGGACCCTATCGTTAGTTTTTATGAGTGTCCAGCTGTCACGTTTCCACACTCGGAGAAATGTCAGCGGCTTGAATATGCCAGAATAGCTCAGGTTCAGGAGGGCAGAGACTTTCACCTCTGGAGGTGGGAACGCTGAAAAATGTGATGCTAAAAAAAAAGAATAATAATAATAATAATAAAGTACTCCAGTGTATTTAAATACTCCTCCTGTTTGCTCTCTTGTGTCTTGTCTCAGTCATGGCTGCAGGAAGAGGCAGTGAAGTGAAAGAGACCAAATAACACAGTTTGAACTCCATTATTTCTCATACTAAATGAAGAGAAAACTTTTAATTACAGTAAACAGACACCAGAGTCAGCAGCAGTTTCTGTCTGCAGCTCCATCAGTTATTCTCTTTCTGAATCTGTGGTTTTTAAATGGTTATGGACATGGAGAGAGCTTCTGTGTAGACATGGACTTTAATGTTTTGGTGAGTCTTGGCTCTCTGCTGCCCCTGTCTGGCTATAAATGTACACTACAGTTCAGCCCATCAGGAACCTTTTCTTCATGTTTTGTTTAACTTTAACCGATGTATCATTAGATCTAGAAATGGTCAAATTAACATGTGTTTCCACTGCGTTTATCAGCTGTTTATGACATAAATATCATAAGACCTAATGAGGAAAATCTTTGTTTCCTTTGCCTAGGCGTATGGGCCAACATCCAAATGCCTCAAACCAGCATGGAAGTGGTCAAAGGTAATCTGGTGCAGCTAATAGCCTCGTTCGTCGGAAAACCAGACACTGACATGACCACCAGCACCATCATCTGGAACTTTGTGACGGACAGCACCCAGCAGGTGAGGAAGCAGTCTGATAACGTCTCATTTCTGCCCAGCTGTAAAACTTTACTTCAGAAAGAATGTGTTTCTGTTCCCGTGGCTCTAAACCTGGGAGAACCTGCCCTCCAAAAAGGGCTGCTTCATCCCGGTCCAGTTTAGAACAGTGTCTGGGTTTTTGGGGTCTGCTGAGCGTGGATTAATGAGCTGTGCAGATGGAGGAGTGGGATCTGGGCAGATTTATTCAAAGTGTTTTCAGTGTTTTTGAACAGTCATCCAGAGTCCTGATCTGCTCTTATTTGGAGCCAAAAACACAGATGATAAGAATGAAGTGCGACAGCTCTGAAGCTTCACCTGAGCTGAGACACTTTCAAGAATGCCGTAGTAAAAAGCAGCCATAAGTCAGCAGCACAACCAGGCACATGGGACTTTTAATACAGAAATACAACAGGCACTTTAGTCCCTTAGAAGAAACTGTTACCCAATAAATATGAAGTAGACTATCATCATGCTGGCTAATTCTTGCTTTGTGTGAAGGCCCCGACAATTCAGCTGAAGTGCCAAAATCGGTTGATGAAAATTGTGTCATTTTGTTGGCAGAGAGAGCTTTGGTTAGAGTAGGTGCATCAGATACACAAACCTGGGGCTCATGTGGGAAAACAAAAAACCTTTGCACACAAAGCTCAGCGCACCACTATCTGGAATGGATCTGGGCCAGAGGTGATCTGGGCCACGTGTGCTGTAGAAGTACTGTTTTCAGCCCACATGTGACATTTGTGGAGTTCTTACTTAATATTTCTGGCTGATTTGATTCAGACTTTTGCGACAGCCTGGCGACGTGTCCAGGGTGAACTCCGCCTCTCGCCCAAAACGTTCGCTGGAGAAAAGCACCAGCACCTCCCGACCCCACTAGGGACAAGAGTGTTAGAAAATGGATGGATGGATGATCCAGACTTGAACTGCATCAGAGCCAAAAACACTTTTTGCCTGGGTCAGGCAGGCGCATGATTCTAACCATAAACCTCCATAAATCTCAGCTGATTTTTATACGTATCTGGTGACTTGGAAATGGATTTGGTCCAGCTCTGAATGTCTGTCATTGAATTATTTTGAAAATATGGGTGTTGTGCTCCAAAGGGGCATCTGGTGATCTGTTGTTGGCCACCCCTGAGTGAACAACTGTCCTGGACACACCTGTGAGCATTTCCTGGTTCTGCCTCTGCTCCTTTGTGGTTAATGCAGGTCTTCACAGACTGGACAAAAAAAAAAAAAAAAAAAACCTCCATAGAAGTGTTTTATAGTCACCACTACACCAATAGAACAACACAAAGAATCTTTTCACATTTCCCAAAAAACACCATTGTGAACCCCAAGACTTTTGGAAAGTAATTTTTGTGAACAGAAAGTGGAACTTTCTGGAAAGTGAGGCAAGTTTGCATGGCGTCCTTCATAAAGAGGGTCATACGACTCATGAACCACTGAGAAAGTGGAGCAGCTGTTCCCCCAAAGTCGGGTATAGCAAACTTGTTACAGCTTACAGATTTTTTGTTAAAGAGATGTGAATAAGTTGGTAAATCTGAATACAGGGAACAACCAGAGGAACGGCTTTAGTCTGTTGAGCAAACAACTCAGTGCCTCTGAGGGAGTGTGTGGCGTCTGATACCGAAACCTTGGCATCAGTTTGTTGGGGTCCTGTGGGTTATTGAAGTCTGTTCAATAACAGACTTCAATAAGTCTGTTATCCTACTGTTATTCCTGGCAGTAGGAAGACTGCTATCCTCCTGGTAGGAAAGATGGCAGTCAGGACGTTTTGCTGACTGGTTTGTTTGATCTGCTCCAATGTTCCTGTGGGTGGAAAAAGCCCAAGTTACTCAGACATGAACATCAGGACTCCATCTTTGTTAGGGAAACATCGCAGCTCTTCTACAGCTGTCTGTTGTCTTGAGGCTGTGACTGTTTGGTGTACGCTGTAAACCGCCTGAAAAGAGCAATGTTCTCTGAATGAACTTAACAACAAACAAGCACTTATTGATCAGAAGTCTTTATAGGGCCTTCCCACTGCTGCCTTCATCAGTGTGGCAGCAGTTTTCTTGAATTCAGAACCCATACAAGAAAAAGGTTCTGCTCAGACGATGATAAAGAACAATCTGTAAGAACTTTGAAACTGGGACCATAAGAAAAACGTTTTTTGCAACCCTGATACAGAGAATGTCTATTTCTCTGTTCTTCCAGACCTGAACTCGTTAAGATACTGATGTTCATAGGACATACCACTAGAACTGAAATCTTTGAACTAATTTGAAAAATATTGTTGTTTTTTTAGTTTTTTTTGTTTCTTTGTCTTGTTTTTGTGGGCGTGGGTGTGTGTAAAAATTCAACCTCACCCAAGAGTCAAAAGCTTGTCATACTATTGATAATAGAAATGACTCCATGCCTGATGATGAAGGAAGGCTTTTGAGTCCAAATTAAGTTTTTGTAACTGTAACACGATTTTTGAAAAATGACAAGCATTTCCAATTTTCCGAGCCAGAGATGTCGGGATTATGAACATCCCTGAGACCTCTGACCCTAAATGAGTAAGCATGTTAGTCAAACTGCTCTCTCTGTCTTGGACAGATGTACTCAGACCTGTTTTTACCTGTATGTGCAGCTCTTGTGCTAAAGAGAATAAGAAGTTGTTGTTGTGCGTCCCTGTGTCCTCCTGTACAGGTCATCAGCTACATCAAAGGCACCATCAACGAGGGCAGCCCCCAGTTCAGGGGCCGCGTGGGGTTCCTGAAGGCCATGCCTTCGAGAGATGTTTCTCTGTACATCAACAACACCAGGGAGTCTGACTCCGGCCGTTATGTGTGTCAGATCATCATTCCTAATGTTACTGGTGATCCCGTTGAGGTCGTTCTTGATGTGAAGGGTGAGAAAAAGTTCTAAACGTCTGAATTTCAAAGTCTGAATGAAGAAATGGCAGCACACCCAAAACCTCTGACAACTTCCGTGTTTCTCCTCAGTCCCTCCTGCTGTTCCCAAGTGCTCTGTGTCCGGGAAGCCAGTGCTGAAAGGAAACGTGACTCTGACGTGCAAGTCTAGTGCTGGGAAGCCTGTCCCGCTGTACAGGTGGAGGAGAACCAGTCCCGCCTCTGAGGTCTTTTTTTCACCGATGCTCAGTGAGTAAAACTGCAGCTTTGATTTCATCAAAGTCTGTAGGCACGATGAGGTCAAAAGGAAAGTTTTTGTCATGCAAACTAATGAGAGAGAAATACATGTATTACTTTTTCCACCTCTAAGGTCACATTTATCTTGTATTTGTTAACAAGTGGACAATGTAATAGAAATCCAAACTGTAAAACCCTTGTTGTATAAGTGTGGACACCCTCAAATGACTTCCATTAAACTCCAGCATTCAGTGTTCTTGAGTTTCCGCCTGCCATCAGCTGCAGTGGTTCTAATGAATGGACCATAACATTCACTCATTTGCATCTTTTAGTCCCCAGTGCAGACAGTAAAATTACGGTTGACCATTGTTAGTCAGTTAAGGGCTAAATGTGTTCAGATGAGGAAGCAGAATATCCCCTCAATAGGCAAACCAGAATTTATGATTAGCTTATTCTTTACCTAATACTGTATGACAGGCAGAAAACTCTGAACAACCTTTTTTTTACTTTATTGTTGTCAAAGAACTGTGTAGTATCATGATTATTTTTTTGGGACAACTTCTGTGAATACCTTGAAGGTAAACCTGACGACTTGGTACTGTTATTTATATAAGGAGAGACAAGGTGTCAGAGTGTTACTGTTTTATTAAGGCAAAAATATTACAGAGTACTTTCTTTGGCATCTTATGTTAGCAGTTAGTTAGCATAGCCAGTGGTCTCCATGTGTAAAGTTTAGATACCGGAGATAGAATTTGAAAGTTTAAAGGATAAAACAGAGCAAAACATGAAAAGAGTAAATCTGCTGTAGCTACTCCATTCACCCTTCCTGTTATTCTTCCTGAAAGTCAGACATTATCTGTGTTTCCGTCATTTTTTTATGCGCTTTCTGAAGTATTGCATTTCAAAAAGTTGATGAAAATGGCAGAATTACATAGGCTGTTTTGTTTTTTTGTTTTTTTTTGGTGTTTGTTTGTTTGTTTTGCTTTTTTGGAACATTTAAAAAATTTGCTCAAAATTTGACAATTGGATGAAAACATAGCTGGGATCATTTCACGTATCTTTGTGAACTACTTGTGTGTCCAGTCTGATTATAGGCATACTGCAAACAAGACTGGAACAAATGGACTGGACTGATACAGCGCTTTTCCAGTCATTTTGACCACTCAAAGTGCTTTACACTACAGTCACATTCACCCATTTGCTATCACAAACACTCACACATTTATACCAAAGGCAGGGTTAAGTGCCTTGCCCAGGGGCACATCGACATGTGGCAGGAGGAAACTGGAATCAAACCTACAACCTTCCAATCACAAGACAACTACTCTACCCATCAACCTTTATTAATGTAAAGGTTAATAAAATTAATAACATATGACTTGGTGGTTCGACAGTTCAGTACAGTTCAGAAAATGTGTTATTCTTGTTCCTTTGATTGTTTTTGTTTTTCTGTTTATTGATGAAGCAAAAAAACTTGTACTGAGCCAAATGCATGAAGTGGTTTGTTGGAATGTGTCGCCATGACTCCCTGCCACATAAAGTTTGTGCAGAGTTCACACCTCCTAAATGCACAGAAGGTCGTTTCTAATGGTTGGACGCGTGTCTGTGGTCACCCTGCTGCTGCAGATGAGAACACTGGGGATCTGAAGTTGAGCAACATGAGCAGCAACATGTCCGGGATGTACGTGTGCACAGCCAGCAACTCAGCAGGAAGTGAAACCTGCTCCATCACCCTGGACATCATCAACAGTACGTGACACCAGACATATCACAAACTGTACTTAAACTTCTGAAACTGTGAAGCAAACTCCGTTTTCGTTTTTTTTGCTTTTTCACAATTTCAGCCAACAAGGTTGGAATGATTGTTGGCGCAACAGTTGGATCGGTCCTCGGCTTCATCTTCCTCCTCTGTGTCTGCGTCGGGTTTCTGTTTATTTTCAAGAGAAGAAGAGACAACGAGGACGACATGGCCAATGAAATCAAGTGAGTACATCTGGTAACATTTATCCGAATCAAAACTGATGGCAGAAAAGCTCATTTTACCAATATTTCAATGCTGATGGGGTAAAGCAATTGTGTTACATACATCATCCGTATATCACACACTTTGCATAAAAGTACAAGGAAAAAAATTCCTCACAGTCTGACAAATGGCCACAAACCTCCAGGAAGTAAAAGTCTCTGTTACGAGCTATAATTGATAAAACTTCTTCAAGTTATTACTGTACAAGCTACTGAATCATCAGATATACTTAGTTACTCACGTCTTTTCCATATTGGCTTCATTTCTAATACGATGACAGGATGAAATCAAAAATGTGTACAATACTGCGTGGAATCTAAATCAATTTAACCTTGTAAAGACCAGGTTATTTTTGTTAGCTTTTGCTATACAAAGCAGTGAAACTGAAAGAGGATGTGCATTTTCTTTATCAGATCTGTAAGAGTGAATTGGGCGTTTACCAGAATTAGGGGGTGAAACGGGAAACTCGCAAAGGCGAATGTATTTCAGTTTCCCTGAGCATGCACTGCTCTTCACCTTCACCAGGTGTCCATGCATCCTCGAAATGCATGCATCTCAAATTAAGGCCTGAAAATGTGTTGAATTTATAAAAACAAAAAAAATTTGCGTTTTATGATGTCAGGACTTTTTAATCTGCCATATTTGAATCGGTCTCAGCAGTGAAAAAAGTGGATGGTTTCGTTAACCCCTCTGACCCGCAGGGAAGACGCTCAGGCTCCGAAGCGCGTCTCCTGGGCGAAGAGCGGGATGGGCTCTGATGTCATCTCGAAGAACGGCACGCTGTCCTCCATCGCCTCCAGCCCGCGCCACAAAGACAACCACCACCACCACCACCACCACCTGCAGCAGTATCCCCAGCATCCTGCCTCGGACACCGCTTCCATCATCACAGCCACAGGCAGCGCCGCCGGCTACAGACCGCCCCGCCACCAGGGGGCCTCCACTCCCACTCATTACAGCTACAACAACAACAGCACGCTGCCCCACGGACAGCCCGCCTCAAACCAGGCCGCCAACGGCAGTTCGCAGGCGGTCCAGGAGCGCTATGGCCACCTGCCCCAGGCCCAGCAGCTGCCTCAGACCTACACCCAGCTGCAGGGGCAGTTCCAGCCCGCCCCGTCCCCGCCACCGCTGCCCACCTCCACCATCACTGCCTCCAACATCCACCGCATGGGAGGGGTGCCCATCATGGTGCCTGCGCAAAACCAAGCAGGTTCTCTGGTCTAACGGATGTGCCGTGCCACGCGGTTAGACTGACCGGAGGCTCAGCCGGGTCTCTGCAGGAAACATTCCATATTTTTACTTTTTTTTTTTTTAGCAAACAGGACGAGAGCAAGAAGTCATTTACTGTTGCACGCTTTCAAATCAGCAAGCTGCCATGGCAACCATTCAAGACATGCTTTTTACTTGCTTTGTATTCACTCTTTATAAACTGTTCTCACAAATGACGTATAGATAAAATTCTCTTTTCTACTTTTTTATTGCCATGCTGTTCTCCTTTTGTTCACCCGGCAACCGGATTGTTTTGGGGGTTTTTTAGAGGGTTTATTATTCCCAAGTTTTAGCAAAGATGTTACAGAAAATAGGCGGGACGTAAATCTCTCAGCCACCCTTTCTTACAACAACTACCTGAAGGATAAGTCGTTGTTTCCCACTGCAACGTTTAAAGAAAAGGCCAGAATATGTTTGATCTCTGCAAACACTTTGCAGCACATGGAAGCAAGGCTCCCAGCAAAGCACTCAAACCTCAGTGAGCTCTTCAGTCGCAGGTTTTTTTAGTCATGATGCTCCAGCATCGTCTTCGGCACAGAGAAGGGAGACGGACGAGGAGGGAAAAACTACGAGGCTTGAATCCCAATTTCACATTTCCCCGCAGCTCGATTCTTAAAAAGCAACTCCAAGGGTTGAAAGTCTCACTTTGATCAGCTAAGCGACGAGAGGAAAAAAGCATTTGGAGTGCATAATTCATTCAGTCTGCTCAAACTAAACGTCAGTCTTTGAGCTGGGGGATGCATCCGCACAGAAACCTGCTAATAGCTGATGAAAATACAGTTTTGGTTTTCTCCTCCGCAGTGATGACTTGATGGTGAAGGTGCAGAAACTTCCCTTAGAGCAGTGTTTCTCAATTCCTCTCCTCAGGCCCCTCTGCCCTGCATGTTTTAGGTGTTTCCCTTCTGCCACACACCTGGATTGAATATGTGGGTGATGAACAGGCTTCTGCAGCACTTGATGGTCATGCAATCATTAGAATCAGCTGCTCTGGAGTAAAGGTACATCTAAAACATGCAGAGCAGGGGGGCCTGAGGACTGGAACTGAGAAGCACTGCTTCAGAGGGAGATTCTGCACATTGTGAGGAGGCAGCCTGAGGTGTTGTGATAGAGATGGGTCTATGAAAACCAAGTAGTTTAGATTTGCTGTGATCCATTTAATGTTAGAAGGATCTTGGAGATCCTGAATTAGATCCAGCTTGAAGAAACGAGGGGTTGGTTTGGTGGACGGAGTTCTGCCTGAAACATCCTCTAGTCTCTAGTCTTGAAAACTGCTTATGATTCTGAATCAGAACTGGCTTGTTGTAACTCTGCATATTTTCATCCTTGCATTATAATATGTCAAGTTTCCAGTAAGACGAAGAAATATCTAAATATATTTATTAGTTTTATATGTGTTCCAGACATTTGTTTCCTGTTTTTTTTTTTTTTAATGTCTAATCTGTATGGAGGATGATATCAAACTTAGATGGAATATTTATCTGAAACACTGGATGCTGAACCAGAGACAAAATCGTCTTTGTTCCTGACATGTTACACCTTTTTATAGCAGCAGTTTTACTTCAGGTCACTTTCACACAGAGCTTAAAACTTCCTGAATATTTTACAGGGTAAAAACTGTGTTGAACTATGAAGCGCTGCCAAAACGACCCCATGTTTAAAACAAACAAACAGAAAACTTTAAGCTGAACCGTGACAACGGTATCAAAAAACCCAATCAGATAAAGTTTGGCTTTTTCTATGAATCGTGTTTCTGCTGTAGGGATTAACTGTGAACCGGTGACTTTTCTTTTTTGGCATTTTTTATTTTTATTTTTTTCATTATTAGTTTATAGCCACTAAACTATTCCTGATAAATTGGCACATTCTGAAATATTTCGTAGGAAGAGTTACAAACTAAAAATTGTGTCAGAAATGGTCGGAGGAATCCAATGAGGAGTAAAAATGTATCAACTGTTTGTTGGTTTACAGAGAGAAGCTTCTCCACTTGCAAGAATTTCAACAGAGATCTCATGCTGACTATGAACAAATAAATTCTCTTCTTCACATATATAAGTTTCCTTATTAAAGACTTTTTTTTTTTTTTTTTTTTTTTTTTTAGATTTGGATTTCTTGTCCGCTTTTTAAAAAATGTTTGTCATACTTTCTCCTGTTGTACTGTGGAGACTTTTACGAGCTGTCTGGCTTTCAACACGAACACAGAAAGTGAAAACATTCCAGAACCACCTATCCTGAAACGAATTATCTGAAATGTTTCTTAGCTGTGGAGCATTTCTGTTGAATGTCGACGACGCTTAAGCAAACTGGAAAATGTTTCATGTCTTACGGTTATCAGACTCCATGTTTTAGAGTGTGACTGAGTCATTTCAATGTGTATGTTGATGATTATAATGTATAGTTAAAGTCAAGCCTTTATTTTTCTACAGCAAACATGAGAACAGCGTTCCTTTTTACTATGTAACTTTATGAACTAAATAAATGCTCTCCATCCCAGCAGGAAGCATTCTAGAGGCTCTGTGGACAAACAGGCCGTGAAGCATCTTATTTATACAGAAGGCTTAAAGTCCAGACATCGGTGTGCATTGTCCACTTGTATACTCCATATTTATGTTCATGGAAAAGAAAATGCCTGATATTTTCAAATAAATATAGACAAACTCTTGCGTTTGTTTTGTTGTTTTTTTTCTTTTCTTTAAAAATGGTTTAAATGTCATAATGCTACAGCTGTTGCATTTATTCGTTCAGGATATTGATTCAGAAAGACGACAAAATCAGCTGAAAAAAAAAATAAAAAACACTTGAAACGCTTTCTCTCTTCTAAACTTTCGTGTAAGTGTAAGTCATTTCCGGTGTTGAACCACCAGGTGGCAGCAAATCAGCTCTGTTGCTGAAGTGAAGAAGAGTGAGAAATCCTCAATTTCCATATAAAATCAGATTTTTTTTATTCTTTAGGGGTTCTTTTTTTTTTTTTTTTTTGCTTAGCTGCAATAACATGGGTATAAAGTTTGCTGTAAATCTGCAGCGGCCAGAAGTCCAGCCTGACTCAGACCGATCCACATAGAATACTACTAAATACTGTAATTTACGTGATCACTTATTCCATGTTAAATGCATGTATTTAATAGTCATTGCTTTGTTAGAAATCACTTTTCAGTTTGACATTAAATGTATTTTTTTTTCCTTTTCGTCAGATTTCGTTGGTCATGATTGATTTGTAAAAGCAATGAAATACTTTCACAGATGGTTAAGCATCTCTTATACACGGTCCTCATAGATTCACGTCTATGAATCTAGAGGCTCTGTGGACAGAGCCTCTAGTCCACAGAGCCTAGAGCACATATGTCAAGTCAGAGCCCAGAGTCAAGGCCCTGGGATGATGATTTTTATTAGAACCCTGAACCGGCATGATGATTTATTAAAAAAAAAAACTGAACTGAAAAATCATCCTTGTTCGATCCTCCTCGCACGCACTTCTCGATCCGTTGTCAGAACCACTGGCACCGTATTGTAGACCACTGCACTAGACTATATGCGTCAAGTCCGGCCCTCGGCTTGTAGCTACATTTTTTATTTGGCCCTCCGTCCATTTGACTTTGACACCCCTGGCCTAGAGGCTCTGTGGACTAGAGGCTCTAGGCTGTGAGTTGGTGGATTTTTGAACACTGATGCAGTGGATGCATAAAAGGAAGCAACAACACTGAGGGTAGAAGTTTATTTGAATGAGCAATTAAGCAATGTAACATTCATCTACATGGGGCAAAAGAAAGAAAATATGCTAATATGCAAATACATACACAGTTATTGAAATTATTATTTTTTCAGTCACTGAAATAAAAAAAAAACTGATTTACACCTCTAGGTGGCTGCGCAGAGTGGAATAACAGTTACAGTAAATAAATGTAAAAAATAATGTACAACATAATATATATATATTAATTAATATTTCAAAATAAATAATACAAAAAAAAGGTTTTTAAAGAGAACTTGATATTCATTGTGAAAGAAGCTTAGTAACGCACTGCACCCGTAATAGTAGTGTGTTTCTTCTCTCTCTAAAGGAACTACAGTACTGAGTTGGCAGAAAAAGGTGCATGGCTTTTGTATTCTTATGAATCACGTTTCCCCATACAATCCACTTTTTATGGATGACTGTATATATGTGTTGACAAGAGCAATCATTCCGTGATTAACGCCTTTGTAAATAAATTCAGTCGAAACTTAACAAAACCGTGTCTGTCAGAGCAAAAGCATGACAACGAAACAAGACAAGAGAGAAGTGATATCTGAAACTGGATCCCTGTACCGAAGTGATCTCTTGTGATCGTTAACCAGCTTATCATGCTCCATTAGTGAAGTCCTGTAAAAGTGGGACTGGACCGTCCCGGTCGCTTTTTCAGGCGGCGGCCATTTTGGTGTCTGGCCTGAGATGGGTGTGCAGGAAAGGACGGGGTGAGCTCAGCAGGAGGCAGTAGTCGTCAATTAGATGGATGAGATAATGTGGATGGTGTCGATCCATGGTTGGTAATGGAAAACGAGGGGAGCTCATGCAGACAGGCCAGAGGTAAGGAAGGTTAGGAAAGTCCTGGGGGAGGAGGGTTGGTTTCTGTCACACTTCACTCCTGCCATGACGGTTCTTTAGGTGGGACAGAGAACTGAAAGGGAAGATAAATCGAATTAAAACGCTCAGTGATCTTGAGAAGTGGGACAAAATGGGCTTAAATTTTTCACATTTTTTTTTAAATTATTCCTCAAGTTAATATATACAAATATGACAAATAATGTTTTGGAAATGTAAAGATGCTAAGGTGCAGGCTCCCAGGTGCAACATTTTTTTTGAAAATTAAATTTTTAATGGACCTGACCCAGAACTCTCTCAACACCATCTGACAAAAATAAATGTGAAATTATTTTTTAATGACCCTATTAGTGATATTTCTACTCAGTTTTACAGAAAAATGCTTCTCAAGAAACAAAAGGAAATATTATTTAAAACAAAAAACAACATAAAGTCCATCTGAACGAGTTGACACAGAACTGAAGGTGACAAACTAGTGAGTGAAAAGAAATACTTGATACATGTGAAGTATTACCATTTATGTAAAATACATAAAAGTGAATTAACTGCACATTTAAGTGAGATTTGTCAACACTATCACAGAAAGAGTAACTGTCAGTTAAAAACTCAAGCTACCTCAATTTCTATGGTGTTATTCTGAAGGAGGTCATGTTGTAGCTCATCAGGTCCATGAAATCTTTACAGTTTACTGAAATTAAGCTTTGATCTCGCAAAATGTCATCAAAGTTTTGTAAATTGTCAGTTATGGTGTTGACACATCATGGTTGTGACGAACAGCTTAGGAATAAAACAGAAGAAAAAACTAAAGAATAACATAAGCTAACCAGAGTTGCTTAGCTTTCTAAGCAAAGGAAGAGGAAGGAAGAGGTCATGGGGTCCTCAGAAGTTCTGATGCCCTCCAATAATGCCTGAATTTTTTATTTTTTTATTTTTTTACATTCCTTTTAAATCTGACAGTGTTGACAAAAACTTGGGACAAATTTCAATTGAGCTGGAAAATATATACAAATAACTTTTAATTCAATTTATTGATACTTTTATAATTATTTTACCTTTTAATATGTAGTCAGTCAGCAGTGTAGGCACCTTCTCACTGTCTTCCTTCATGGCATAGAGGACTGTTTGGAGAAAAGGTTCACACTAATTTCACATGTCGAACCTTGCGACTGAATCCTCACGTTGGGTCTCATGCGGATTCTTACTTTTTGTGAGCATCTGCAGGTCGTCAACAGATGGAGGGGTGGTTCTCTTCTCGTATGGAATCACAGTGTTCAGATACTGAAACAAAGAAAAGCTACAGAGTGTTTACCAAGAAAGAGAAGTGACGAAAGTAGCTTGCTGTCACCGACGTGTACCTCTGAATTCAAACACGCAGAACAAGAGATTCTTCATATTGCATTTGTTTGCTGCGTGACGAAGCTTTAGTGTATCATTTCTGATGAATACAGAGTTGATTTTCGTGGAGGATGAACTTAACAGCTGTTTGTTAGGCGTCAGCCATTTGGAACCACTTTAATAGCTGCAAAAGCCACCACCCCTTAAAGTCTGCCACCTTAAAACAGCTACAGTCAAAATATCACATTTCACCGTGTCGTATTTTAAGTTCAAACTGTGCTCTGAATTTAGCCAAGATAAAATATTAACAACTATTACATTGTGTTTTCACAGTAATGAGGAGGAACAGAACTGATACACTCAAAGCTTGTGAAAAACTGAGGAGGATTCAGATAGAGTGTTGGTGGATGATGATGTTGTGGACAGGAAGGATCTCCAGTAGCAGTCAGTCTTGCAAAACACTGTAGCAGATCTACAACAGTAGCAGAACTTATTTAGGTACCTTTTAAGCCTCGGGCGGTTAACTTCTATTACATCTATCACAAAAAAATACAAGTAGAAAAAAAAAAGTATCACCAGAAAACCAAACGAAGAATGTTGCACGGCACAAGTTTTCCACATAGACAACTGGTGCCGGCTAAACTTTCAGCTAAACTTTCTATTCAGCTAAACAATGTAAAAAATTCAATTATCATTAGTTAAGAGAGCTAACACGATGAGTCAGCACATTACCTGCTTCTCATTTCCTGTGCTTCCAAATGTCTGCCTGATGCCCGTCTGCAGGATGTTGGAGAGGCCCTCCATGCTGAAGCGCTACGGGTCACAACCAACCACACACACACACACACACACACACAATGAGGGACTGTCAAAAGTATGTTTTCTTTGCCAAACTGCTGATATCTGTATATCATTACTATAAGTTCTCTTTATTTCTTATAAACAGCACATATACAGTATTAAGTAGCTCAAAGTGGAACTACGGACACAGTTTTCATTTATTTGCTCAACATTAGCACAGATTCAGGTATCTGCTCTCTCAGATAAAACCACCATTTGTGCTTTGCATGTAGGGAAAATCCATTAGGCCCGTGTTATTGAGCAGGAGCAGAGCGAGCTGAACGGGGTTCTTCCTGACATAGATGTTCCTGTAAGATCATTTATAGTGTGTAATGGATCTGACATCCATTAGTGGAAGAGCCGGAGAAAGAAAGAGGAAGATCAACCAGATTCCAAGATGTCATTTTCTGTAATTACCTTAAAGGCATAATCATAACAGTTTTAATAACATTTATAAAAAAATAAAAATAAATAAATAAATAAAATATATATATATATATATATATATATATATATATATATATATATATATATATATATATTTTTTTTTTTCCCCCTCCAGGGGGTCTTTTTGTGGGCTCTAGTGTCCCTTATATGACAGTGGGCTGACAGGAAAGGGGCAAGGACAGGGGGGAAGACATGCGGAAAATGTCTGCCGGGTCCGGGAATCGAACCTGCGACGGCCGCGTCGAGGACTCAAGGCCTCCAAATGTGGATCGTGCTATCCCCTACGCCACCACAGCACGCCCTATATATTTTTAACATATTTTTTAAACTGTTACTGTGGTTTGAAAGCATGGCAGGAACCAATCAGAGCCAGGAGGAGGGTCTTAGTGCTGTCAATCACCTTTCATGTGGCACAGCTCATCCTCTCCCATCCCTTGACATGAAGGCTCCGGTTAGTTAGCATAGCAACAGATGACTACGGATAAACTGTAAGTTGTTTGTCCGCCATTAGCACATTTAGCAGCGAGTACATGAGACTGATTGACGATTGCTAAGACTTTCCTCCTGGCTCTGATTGGTTGATTTTGGGCGGAGTGGTGCATTTCTTCAGGCTACCATAGTAGCTCAGAAAGAAGGTGGATCTTCCACAAACTCTCTGTCTCATACTGTCATGACATGGTGACAGCTTTAGCAAAAATGTTAAAATCATATTTTCTTTTATAAAAGTTGCATACTGTACCTCTAAGTCCACATCTCATTTGTTTTCATTCACAGTGACCTGAAAATCATCCTAATTAGCAGAAGCAAAGGCTTGACAACATCAGTTTGTATGAAATGAATCTATATAATGAGTTTCACTCATAAATGAACATGAACAAGTACGGACCCATTTGTTTTTTTGTTTTTTTAATGGGTCTGGAACATATAGATCCTAACAGACTAGTGGAAATAATTCCGTGTACTCACCTTGACCGGCATGGTGCCGGTCTTCTGGCCAGATGAGGCGGTGTTGCCCCCATTGGAGGGCACCGCCCCGCCCCCCTGCAGGCTGAGCGCCTTGTCCCGCCGTTTGCGCTTGCTGCTGTCCCGCTGCTCCTTCTGCCTGTTCTGCACCTCCATCAGAGCTGTGATGAACGTGTTCTTCACCTCCTTCTCGAACTCCAGCTCGTCCCGCCGGGCCAGCTGGTTGACCAGTTCCTCTGAGTACTCCCGGATGGCGGCCTCCACCCTGTGCAGCAGCTCGATCAGCGCTGAGCTGGGCATGCAGCTGAGGCCTGCAGGACGGGAAACGAGGCGGTGAGAGCGTGCCAGGAGAAAAGCAATAACACGACCACAACCAAACTCTTCGGGCAACACAGAAAATGCTGAAGCTGTTAAAAAAAAAAAAAAACTGTCCTAAATTTGCTGGGAGGGGTTATTATTTGCATAAAGTAATCCAGTAGATGAAACACCAAGAGGAAAAAAGTCAGAGCTAGATTTTACAAGAATTGAAAAAAACACAACATCTTCACCATGCTTAGTCTTCAAAACAAGTTACAAAAATCCTCCTGTAATCCAAACTGAAGACAGCACAGGTCTCCACTTCTGCAAAACACACCAGTCTCTCCTGCTGCAAAGCATCTACACAACCTGGGTTTCCCAGTCTCGTACTTCAACGCCATCAAATAAACTTAGCAAATAAACAGAATGTGTAACAGTGTAGATGTTGAACACGGGCTTAATGAAAGTCTGGAGCAATAAACTGTTTATTTCCATTTATTTATGACCATTGCAAATTCATGGCAGCCATATTGGGGTTTTGTTGTCTTCAATAAAAGAGCTACACTTTGAGTATTTTAAATATTTTCTATCTGACTTGGATCTGAGAAATGTCCACTTTAGATGGAACAATGTATTACTGTGTTATATGACTATAAACATGGCTATGAGTTAAAATGCTTCACTTTAAGGCAACAGATAATGCTATTAGAATATAAACAGTCCTAAAAAAGAAACTTCTTTTAATACAAAGATCCATTTTCTTATTTGTGCAGCTACAAGAATAACCGTGTTTATAATTTTATGTAATCTGTTAGTTAGGGATAGGGTTAAACATGTGTTATGCGTACATGTTGGGTTTTAGACTTTTCCATTTTTGTCTCATCTTTATTAAATAAATAACAAATATATAATGGGTGACTTTGTACATTTGATTTTATATAATGTGATAAAGACCATATTGCCTACAGACTAAAACCTTTCACCATGAGGGAAGTCCGTCACTCTGACAACATGAGGAAGCCCAAAGTGTAAGAAAACCTAATAAATCTTTAAATCGACGTCGCCCAAATTCACAATCAGGAACTCTTTTTCTCCTCTACCTTCATAGGAGCAGTTGTTGTTGGAGGCCTGGGACAGCTGCCTGATCTCCTCCAGCAGGGAGGGGTTGGTCCTGGAGGAGCACAGGCTGCTCTCTTCCTCATCCTCCTCCTCGGTTTCACCAGGGTCTGGAGAGTTCTCCATCATCTCCACGATCTCCTCAATGACCTGAGACAGAGAGAGAGAGAGAGAGAGAGATTCGCCAAAACACTCAACGCTATTTTCACTGGAGATGATGAAGAGTTTGTCGCAGAGGAGTTTATTGGTCAACCAATTTGCACTCTTGCTTCCTGGATAAGATATATGACAATATTTATTTGTGAATCGATTTTATCGTGATTTAATCTACTTTCAGTAGATTTCTAACACCCACCCTGGCTTCCTCTCTGTCCGTGCACTAATAACTTTTCCATTTTCCTACAGAAGTAGCTGATCGGAGGTGCAGTGTGCTTTTGATCAGTGCTGGATTTCTGCTTGACACAGCAGCTCCTTCAGCAAACCGATGGTTTCACAGTTCAGGCTCCAAGAGAATCAAAACAGTCTATGCGAGTTCACGAGCCCGGAACGCCGCTGCAGTTGAGAACATCTGATAAATTCACAGGATTTTTGCTCATTTTAACCTAACGTCATTTCTGCATCTTCGCTCTGACCGCATTAGTTTGCATAAACAACAAGCAAATTCAGGAAAAAGCTCAAATAAAACAAGTTCTTAGGAGGAATGGCTACATCACATTTTAAAGTGGCAGCCTCCTCGTTTTCTTCATGTCATACACAAACCTGATCTGCTGTAATCAGAGGCTCTTCGTTCAGGCAGTTGGCGTTCTCGTTCTTCTCATTCATTTCCTCCTCCTCTTTTTCATGGATCTGAAGATCAGGAGAAAAAATCTTTTCAAAAATATTAAATGGCTTCATGACTTCATGATCCTAATATCAGTCAGGTAGTCAACCCGTCTTTAAGACTTTTAAGACCGGGCAGAATAGTGATGTGTCATGGAAATCCTTGCATTCATTAATTTATGCATTTATTGTTCACCAATAAGGATAACGGTTGAGTCCAAAATGTGTCTTAATGTCTGCAAAACAGAATGAGACTATGAGAGATGTTAACACATAACATGGGCTCAATGCATTCCCACTGTACTGCCACTGACCAGTAAAATTAAAAACACGTTCACAAGTAAAACTCAAGAAGAGGTTGGAATGCTGCATACTGACAGGACAAAACAAGACATATGTTGTCTTGTTTTGTATATATATGTATAGATGGAAATAAATTTGTTTATTTTGGGCTCGTATCGACTCTTTAGGAAATTGATTAAAATACTGGTGCTTTTTTTCCCCCAGAACTTTTGCAATATCTGACCAGATCTATACTGTAAGTTAAATCGACCTAAAGTCAAGAAATGAAAGAAAGAAACATGAATAAAGACTCAAGTAAAAGGCAGAGTTTTTCAGAGAACGCTGTACCTCGTGGTCAGACAGGTTGCCGTTGAGTCCCTCGGCGTTGGGGCCGTCCCAGGTGGAGATGTAGTTGTCGGTTAGAGCGTCCCACACACTGCGATGAGAGACACACAAACACTCGATTATTATTTGGTTGAGATGTGTCCTTAGCTGAGATTGAAATAAAGTTTCTCACATCATTGTGCGGCGCGGCGACTGACAGAGGAGGCGAACAATAGCACTGAGAGAGTCTTGGACTTTTCAGTGTTTTTTTGTTTTTTTCCTGCTCTGCTTACAGACGGTGGTGCGGCCCTGCTGCCCTGCTCCCACTGGCACACGGAGCACAGAGGAGTCCTTTCAGCTCGGCACATTACCTCACCGCTCATGCCCTCCTGCCGAGGCTGCAGGCTGCAACTCAAACGTTCAACATTCAACAACATTCTCTGTTTGTTTTTTGTTTTTTTTATTATTCATGTACCTGTGATGTTGTGGTTGTCGTGGGCCATTTTGGTCAGCTGAGGTTGTAAATATGCTGCATAGTCAAACTTTGACTTCACTTCTGCACTTTTCTGGAGGTTTGTTCCAGATTAGAGGAGCAATCTTGGGGAGGCTCTTGAACCAGAAGGCATGAGTGGCGTGGAAGGTTAATGCAACGATATATTTTGGTGCTTAGGCATTCAGTGGTTTACAGACAGACAGATCTTGTTGGGACCTTAAATGTCAGACAGAAAGCCTCCAGTTTGTCCTAAATGCTGCTGTGAGAGGTTGGATGACGGCAGGATTATAGCTCCATGTTACAAAGCTGTGCTGCTGTGTTTGTGGGCTAGTTGCCACTCAACAGCAACCATTTGGTTTAACCCTCCGCTCTCCATCAGCTTGTTGGTTTGCTATAACTCGTACCAGGTAGCGACTACGGGAATTAAGTCAGAAAATACCAGAATGGGTCCTGAGCCAAACTGCAGATTAATGTACAGGACCTCTGCTGGTTTGTGTACTTGCCGGGTTTCTGTTGAATCAGACGAAGTGGAAATGTTTCTCCTATGTCATACGATCCTGTCAGCGTTCGGAACATCAATACTGCCTCACTTTCTATTAATAAATGCTTGTAGGTTGTGTATAAGTAGCACTGATGGGACTAAATAACAGGTGATGGGGAATACTTGATGCCATGATTTACTCTAGATGCCATGAAAAGCATAAAATCAGGAGTTTGTTCATTTGTCTGGCCACCACATCTGATGCGGTATATGCCAGGTTTTCACACACGGACCTCTTTAGTTGAACATTGCTTGGAATCGTGCTTTTCTTTCTTTAAACTCTCCTATTACAGCCCTGGGCCTTCGGGGCTGGACTGCAGGTGTTGCTTTTGTCTTTCTGTGTGCTCCTCCCCATTGGCAGGTGCTTCTGATCCATTGATTTGGAGCACAGAGTATTTGAACCTGGCTGTCTCCACCTTCTGGGTCGCCTTCGGCGTCCTCTCTGCTCTTGACGCTTGTGGTGCTCTGATGCCAGGCCTCAGCTCCCCTCGTTTTGCACATTTGAGTTTGTCTTTGTTTTTGCACTTCAGTACTTCCATATGCACTCTCAAAACACGTCCAAGCATTTGCATTATACCACAGATACTGACATCCGCAATCCATTGTTGTTTTTGTTAATAAACATTCCTTTTTATGCACCTTAACCACTGCATGGTCTTCCGTTTTGTTGCGACTTTGAGCCAGTCGTAACACTTCTCACATCAAAATCGGGTTATATTTAGAACAATCAGGCTCCACGAAGAGCAGCGGCGTCTGCGTCCACGCCTCAGAGCTCGCTCACTCAAAGCAGGAGGGTCTGGCAGTCAGCTGGTGGAGAGGCCACAACTGAAGCAGAGCCAAAGTTAACTGAGGCGCAGGCAAATTCACACTGAATAATACATGCAGCTCAACAAGGTGGCGGAGAGAATCGGGTTCTGACTGACGGACTGTTTTGGTACATTGTGGCCTTCGCGAGGAATCCTTTGATCTTTTGTTCCGGTTTTGGTGCAGAGACACTATTTTGGTCTCAGTACCACTGAGTGGTCCGAAGTGAATGGTTACAAAATGCTTGTGTTGCTAAGCAGAAAAGGAAATGAATGGACGTCCTCTGTATGAGTGCTGTCACCTCAAGGAGGTTTTTTTTGTAATGTTTTAGTATATCAGTATGTTTTTCAGTATTTGCTTAAAGCTCATTTTTTTAGTAAATGAGTGTATTTGGCTGTAGAACAAATTCTGATATGCTGCAAAAACAATAAGATTAAACAAATGTGGGAAAAATGTCTTATAAGTTACGTAAAACCAAGATAAGAACCAGATCCACTGACAGATCTACATCTGTCAGTGGATCTAGTGCTTCTTCATAAATATTAAGGAATTATTAACATACAAGTCCCTATATTTTGCTTAAATGTTTCAAGTTCGCTTTGCCTTATTTGAAATGCACTAAGATATTTTCACTAGAAAGTAGAACCAGAATACTTGGTAAGATTTTGTGTTTTTTTGGGGTGCACTTGTTAGTTGTTAGTTAGTAATAGTTGGTTCCAATTTGGCCCCTTACAGATTTCCCTGTATTGTGAGATTAGATGTGTTGCAATCTATACATATTAATTATAATACTGTTAATTATAAAAATAGCAAATATGTCTTCATTTAAAACCAATTACACTGACAACTATAAGAATGTGTAGATTGAAGCCTTTTCCCCTTTAATGATAAAGAAAACTGATAAAAGTATATCAAATACATGAAGTCAGTAATGTTTTCACATACTTGAGTATGTTCAGTCAGACTAGCCATCAGTGTATTTCAAGCATTTTTCAACATCACATAAAATCTGTTATTTTGGAACAGCAGAGAACCAAATTGTATATTATTGTTAGAGTTTTACCCAAATGTTATATCAAAAATCTAAATAGATTTATCAGTCAACAGAGAACATTTCTACCATTTTTGTTCTTCCGTACAAAGCATAAACTAACAATACAGTCGATGTGGGTATATATTAGGTGACGTGTTTTGAAGCAGGGAGTTTCTTATCATACTCAAATTTGAACTTCAACAGAGAACACTGGTCATCTTTGTGTGACTTTGAATCTCCATGGAAACATTTTGCCATACAGTTACTCAATGTTTCATACATTCTGTCTGATTTGATATTTATTTCTGCTTTACTCTGACTCTACATCTTATAATCTGTTTCCAAATGAAACATTTCCAAATGTACTGTTAATCTCCAGCTAAGCTGTTGCCTTCAGGAAGCTTGATCTGCTCTATCTGCACTGTGGTGGTGAGCTGTTTTCAAAAGTCAGATGGCTACAGGGATCCAAACGGATCCCTGTTACAAAATGTTTGCTAATTCACCCCGTTGGATGTTTTATGATTTTTATTGCTTTTACAAATCAGTTATCAATAAAATTGTGTTGATTTGGCCAAACAGAAGTGACAAAAAAATTAAAAAAAAAAAAACAAACAACAACTTTGTGTTAAAGGGAAAACTGAGTTCTACAAAATAATGACAAACAAAAATATGAAACATAAAATAAGTTATTGTATAAATATCCAACCCCTTTAAAGTTTAAAGTTCAACCCCTTTAATTCAACAGAGATCCGGCCGTTTGGTGCTCGCACAAAGATGTAAATCACCTGAGTGCTGTGAGTGTGTCTCCAGTGATTGTACTATAAAGACACCTGCATTTGCTGGGACCGTTCACTGGTTAACCAGGATTCCTGGCTCCTGTACCAGCATGAAGACTCCAAGTAAATCAGAGGGGATGTTAATGAAAAGTATAGGTCAGGAGATGGACACAAAAACCTCTAATGTACTGAACATCATTTGGAGTTCAGTTAAATCGTCATCAAGAAGGAACGTGACCGCCCTCACAACCTGAGACCGAGAAAGAAGAAGACCGGAGTCTGGATTTTCTCTTCATATGGAGAAAATCCATATGAAGTCTCTACTGGAGTTTGTCAAAAGGCATGTGGGAGACACGTGGCTAAGAGGAAGGAAGTTCTTTGGTCTGGTGAGACCAAAATGGAGATTTTTTTGTTTTTGTTTTACCACCATGTTTGACGGATAAATATGGTAGAAGGTAAAAATAAATGCAGCAAAATATATAGACATGCTGGAGGACAATTTGTTTCCATCTGGCAGAGAACAATTCAGCTTCAGAAAACATTTACTTTCCATCAGGACAACGACCCCAAGTGTCCGCAGTTGAAGCTACACAGAGATGCTCTCAAGACAACAAGGTGGAAGATCTGGAGTGCCCAGTAGACATAGACATATGTCCCATAGACAGTTTGATTCTGGACTTGAGAAGGACCATTTACAGTTGAAGGCAGTGTCTCTGGAGACACTATAAATGATTTGGTGCTTACCAGGTTCACAGGTGATCTGAATCTGAAAGGAAGTGAACAAAAACAAACCAGAGATTCCAAACTGTCCTTATTGTTTGAAACCAAAGTCTGAACTCGGAAACACTGACGACACCCTTCTCCACCGGGTTTGACAGCTTTTACAGCAAGATATGAACGTTTAAATTAGGTCAATAATTCTTGAATATTGATTAGAAAAAATATTTGTTCCACTGGCAGATTTTTTTCACTCATTACTGTGCAAAATGTCTTCGAGGAACTACTAGTTTTTATCTATCTTCAAACGAAAAATAGTGACTTAAACATATATTTTGCTAAAAAGTTACTTAGGAGTTAGTTTTGTCAAATTTCACGTGTACTAAGTTGTTTGCACTGGTAATTGGACACGAAACATTTGGTAAGACTTTCTGTAATTGCTGTGTGAACACTGGTAATCCCTTATTATGCAATAACAGACCAACACTAAAAGCCCTGGAGAAATGCCAGAAAGTGCTCCATCAGCCAGAGGTTTCATGGCGGTAACTCACTCTTCATCCTGCAGCCGTTCCTCATCCTCCTGGCTGTGGGTCTGGTTCCGAATCGGTGCCAGGCCTTCGGTTTTGGTGTTGTAGTTGTGGAAGCAGACGTTGAGTTTCTCATCAAACTCGTTGACCAGGTCCTCCATCGACTTGAAGCTCATCATCTCAGAGAAGTTCTCCAGCTCAGAGAAGTCCTCGCGGGTGATGGAGGCCAGAGGGACGGTGGTGGTTGTGGTGATGCTGGAGTAGGAAGAGTGGTCCTGCTCGTCCATGCGGCAGGGCCGCAGGTCCTCGAACTCCTCATCCAAGCACACAAGAGGGGCTTCCATGGTGTCCCCTGGCAGGTTGAGGTCTTGTCCTTACAACAAACAGAAGTAAAATCAAATTTAATGGACTGAGTTTGACTCGGTCCATTTTGGTTTGAAAAAACAGACACCTGAATTTTGAGTTTCAATCATTAAAGGGGAAATGTTATGCCTTGCACATAATATATAGGGTCCCTTTATAGCATAATCAACTAACTGCATTCAGTTGTTACAAAAATCATGTATCTATCATATATGACTTATGAGAAATTTAACTACCTAATTTAACGACTTGCAATTGGGTCTCTGTCTCTTTAAAAACTCCTGTTCTTTCTGAAACTCCACCTACAGGAAGTCATCACAACATGACTCCTTTATTGACCCTTTAATAATGTTTTTTTATCTGTGTTGCACTGAGAAGTAGCTCGTAGAAAGAGCTCAGCAGAGGAGCAGCTCCACCAGGTGTTTGCTATTTACTGATAGCTAGTCTGAAGGAGCTGGGTGGGGGTAAGATGGCTGCACCCATCCCACTTGGAAGCTGGGAAAGAGCAGCGCCAAGGAGGAACTGTGTCTGAAGGCAGCGCTTGGGTCCAGCCAGGCTGAATGGTTGCCATGGGAGATTGTTAGAGAAAAGGGTTTCTCACACAAGCATGAACGAATAAAGGCAACACTCCAGGCATGCGTTTGAGAATCACAATAAGAACATGATGTATAGCTCAAAAAAGTCAACTTTACATAGTACTGTGCCTTTAAGGAGTCTTTAGCACAAAGAGAAGATCAATCAGAGCTTAGCAGTCTCTCGGGATATTTGTTGGCCCTATACCGTCTTCTAAATCATGTCTGCTCCACCTCATCTGGACTGGCACCATGATGTCTAGACAAAGGATGGATGAAGGTAGGTGTGCCAGAAGGGGACCAGGTCCCACAGGGAACCCAACCAGTTGGCTTTACTGGTGAACAGCTAATTACGAACCCCTACTGGGACTGAGCTGATGAGGTGTCAAAGATTCTGGGGCGTGAAATTAAATGGAGAAGTTCACCATAAATTACAGCCAGGCTCTCATTGTGCTGCCCTAATTGTTATCGATAATACAGTGATTATTAGGTAGTTTTAAAACAAGATTTAGACTTTTTTTTTCTAGCTTTACTGGAGGAAAACATTATTTTTATAAGTGAGCATCCAATCCTAAATAAATAAAACGATTAGGGAGTGACAGCTGAGGCCCTCAAAAAACAAGAACATTTTAAACCTTTTCAGTCCATCTGAAGTGCAGTCGAACTTTGTGCATCGGTCCGGCTCTTTGACGCAGCGCCATTACAGTGCACAGGCCTAAATTTCGTCTTTTGTGCTTTGCTGGACCGTGGCCTGGTCTAAATGTGTGAACACAGGCCAGTCCATTTAAAAACAAGCTTGTGCAAGCCTCTTCTTCCTCATCATCCCACTCAGCAAAGTGCTGCTCCGTCTGCAGCCGGAGATCGTCTTTCACTGTCTGTCTGTCTCTGTCTCCATGCCGTCCGGCTGGCTTGTTCGTGTTTGTTTAAAAAATGTCTTTCACATCTGGTGTTTCAAAAATTTCAGCTCAGACAGTTCAGCTGTGAGGTTGCCCTGAGATGTCTCCGTAGTTATGCTACTGTGGGCCTACGCTGCTGGAGGACAAACTGAACACTTTTGCTCATTTCTTCTTCTACTATTCTCCGGTTTACGTTATTTGTTGTTATTTCAACTCTTAGGTTTTCTCGATGCAGTCTACTGGGTTTGCCTTGATGAAAACTTTTCAAACCAATTTGATTAACAAACTGAGCTTAACACACTGATAGCTAGGATCAGTTGGAATGTGTCTATCATTGGACTGAAATGACTCTTGTTTGTAAAGTGTCTTGAGATGATGTTTTATGAATTGGCACTATATAAATAAACCGACTGGAATTGAATTAAATCAGGCCTGATTTGTTTACTGCCTGTCAGTAGAACCAATTAGGAAACTGTGTTTAGCTAAATAAGGAAAACAAACTTGAAAATTGGTAGTTGGTTCTTTTTATGTCCGAGAGACCCATTATAGGAGATACAAAGGCCTTTTCAAAATGTCGTATGGATAAAATAAAATAAAAATCACTTGTCAAAAGCCTTTTCAGGCCTTGCTCGGTCAGACATTAAAACCCACCAACATTACATCACCACCATTGTATTTTTTTAAAGGGAGCAGTTCCAGAGGTTTTCGTGTCACCCTTTTCTTGGAAGGAGCCTTTTGGAGTGTGTGAAGCTCTCAGGTGTGTCTTCCTGCCTCACAAGCCTGCAGGTGTGGAGACCAGGGCGTCTGGTTTCACTTCACAGTTTTATCTGGACATGAGATTTAATCTAAACGCTGTGATTTCAATGAAGAGCAGAGAGAATGACAGAACTGACCTTTTAAAAGAGCATAATATGAACTTCCCGTTCATATTTAATACCAGCGAGTTGTCTCTCTTATTGGTCTAAACGCTGTTATTTCTGTTGAGGTTATCATTCTCAGGACGGAGGCAGAAATTACAGAGAAGCATGGGTTTAGCTAATCGGAGGCAGGAGAAGATGAGGCAGTGGGGGAGGGAAAGAGGAACAGTGAGGAGAGGAGAGGAGGGGGAGATGGAGGAAACCATGGTTACAAGATAATGATGACGGCAGAAAGGATGCACACAGAGGTCAGGGCTGGACGGACGGACGGCAGGGTGGTGGGACGTAATAGAGTGAAAACACTGATTACCTGCAGTCAGATGAGCCGGCGATTCTTCTGGCTTTGTGTGTGTGTGAGATCCTCTGAGGCCAGGAAGATCTGTTGTTCTGACAAAACGAAAACCCGATGATGAGAAGCAGCAGTTACATTCATTCCAGTGTGGGAAAAACAAAAAACACCCCTCAGAGACAAACGACAGCGGCGTGGAGAGGCTGGATCTGTGCTCCTTCCCTCACCCGTTAGCCCACAGCCGCCTTGATCCGTCCTCCCACTGCGCGCTGTTTTCCAATCAATAGGCAGCCAGCACCGCTCCAACAGAGCCTGCGCACTGCTGGGCCTCTGATGACATCAGCTCCCCCCACCCCAAACCCAACCCAACCATCTCTCCCTCCCTCCCTGCTTCCATGCTTTCTCTCCTCCTCTCTTTGTTCCTGCCTCCTCCCTGCTTCAGTCTATCCCTCATTTTCATGAACGGAGAAAAGGTGGGGTGGGGTGGGGGGAGCGACGCACTTGAGGGAAACAACGTTAGCAGCATATTGTTTTTCCATCACCTGGCATTTAGAGGGACCGGCTCTTCCTTTGTTGTGTATTCTGAAAAGCACGCGATGAGACGGCGACGATGAAGAAATTGCAAACTGAGAAATCTCCTGCGCTCAAGATGACTTTAATACCTTTAATTTCCCAGGGTTGTGAAGACCTTTTTTATATGCAAGTCTCTTATTAATAAACAACTAAATACGATAGCAGGAGTCATTATTCAAATACACTGGAGAATTATAAAAGGAATAATGAAAGAAGATTCTTTCTCCCATAAAACACTTTACAGTAAAGCTCCATCACACATCAGAGATCTGATTGGTCCATATGTACCTGACAGTACTTCAGCACCAGACTGCAGGTTCAGTGCTGGTTCGTTAGTTATCAGCTCCCAGTTTGAGTCCAGGAGGCAGACACCCTGTCTGCTTTTAAGGCTTAACATTTTCATTTTTGATGAAGCTTATAGTTAATGACTTAGGTTATCCTGAGGCGTCTTGATAGTTTTGATGCTGGAGGACATAATGACCACTTTCCATCAGTTTACTACATTCTCCTACTGCTCTCCAACTGGCACGATTTGCAGTTGGAGAATTAAGCTGTTAAGTTTATCTTCTGTTTTTGTTTTTGTTTTGTTTCTTTACCCAGAAGCTATATCTGTTCTGGTCTTTCTGTTAAACAGCAGCTGCGTTTCCATTAAGCATAAATGTGCACAAATTGGAATTACAAAATAAATCTGTTTAATGGAAACACAACTACTTCAAAAAAAAGCATACATTTTTATGATAAAAGGTTTTTGTGCTTGGACGAGGTGATTTTTAAAGTCATGTCAAAATTTGGATATTTAGCAAAATATCAACGGAAATGCTTCTTTATCATCACACGAGTCATGTGACCAACAACCAGCTGTTACTCCTGGCGGAAAAGACGACGACAACTACAGAAAGTGGTGGGAGGTCATCGGAGCTGCATGTGTTTTAGTGACTTATCGGGTGAACAAATTTATTCGTGTGTGATTTTAATTTCATTCCTTATTTAATGGAAACATCACAATTGCAAAAGTGTGAGGTTTTTTCTACATTAAAAGGTTATCAACAAAGTTTTGTGACTCATTTCTGTCTCACAGCTACCACTGAACTCATGTTCTCGTCCTATTGATGAAACACTCGTTTCTGTCTCTCTCCCAGCTCAGGTGTAACAGTTGAACTAACTTTGTGTGCTGATTAAAATCCTTGAGATTGTACTTCTGGCTTAAAGCTTATAAATTCAACTAGATCACTGTTTTTTGTTTCTGCTATGTCTGGCAGCAGATGGCCTCCCACACTAACTCAAGTGCAGTCAGCTGGCCGCTGCTGATGGTATCCACGACAGTGACCTGATGCAATCAGTCGAGTTGCTTTTGAAAGTGTTTTACTAATTGCTCAATAGCAAGGATTAAATTAGGATGAATTGACTTTGAAATGGACAATGTGTTGGGACTGAGTTGACAATAAAAGGACTCAGGGCCGTGCATAGACCATTGGAGGGGCAGGGGCTCAAATTTAAAAAAGGGGCACAACGAACAAACACACCATACAACAACCTACATCCTCTCTCTCTCTATCTATCTATCTATCTATCTATCTATCTATCTATCTATCTATCTATCTATCTATCTATCTATCTATCTATCTATATATATATATATATATATATATATATATATATATATATTATATATACAGAGAGAGATTTATATATATATAGATACCTACATATGTCTACATCTGCATATCTACATCTCTATATATATAGATGTATATATAGAGATAGATTGATATTATATGCAGATATATATATATATATATATATATATATATATATATATATATATATATATATATATATATATATATATATATTTATAAAAAGATTTATAGATACAGTAAGTTATATTATTGTTTATAAAACATAAGTTCTTTTTAAATACTGCTTCTATGCTTACAAAACAAATTTAGAGTTGGTAAACTTAAAAAAATTAAAATATCTAATGTTTACATTGTGGCCTTGGTTACCAGAAAACGCTGTCATCTCTTAGCAACAGCTTAACAACAAATATTGTTATTGTTCAAAAAACATAAGATTTCCTCTGCTCTTTTGAAACACTACGTATTTTATAATACTTAAAAATCGTCACAGGTGAATTTTGGAGAAAAGTGAAAATGTTTTTTTTGCCATTAATGGTACACAAACATTGAACACAAAAGTAAAAATCTGATTTAAACTTCGTGGCAGTTTGTTACCAGAAATAGAAAAAAACGCTCATTTCTTAGCACCAAATTAATAAGTTATATTATTGTTTATAAAATATAAGTTTTTTTGAGATACTGCTTATATGCTTAGATAAAAAATTTAGAGTTGGTAAACTTTGAAAAACTAAAATATGTAATGTTTACATTGTGGCCCTTGGTTACCAGAAAATGCTGTCATCTCTTAGCAACAGCTTAACAACAAATATTGTTATTGTTCAAAAAACATAAGATTTTCTCTGCTCTTTTAAAACACTACTCATCTGATTCTACTTAAGAATTGTCAAGTTGGTGAATTTTGGAGAAAAGTGGAAATGTTTTTTTTTTTGCCATTAATGGTACACAGACATTGAACACAAAAGTAAAAATTTTATTTAAACTTCGTGGCAGTTTATTACCGGAAAAAGAAAAAACTCTCATCTTTTAACACCAAATTAATGAGGTGTATTAATGTTCATAAAATATAAGTTCTTTTGAAATACTACTCCTCAGTTTGGACACAGCAAATTTAGAGTTGGAAAACTTTGAAAAACTAAAATATGTAATGTTTACATTGTGGCCCTTGGTTACCAGAAAATGCTGTCATCTCTTAGCAACTGCTTAACAACAAATATTGTTATTGTTCAAAAAACATAAGATTTCCTCTGCTCTTTTAAAACACTACTCATATTATTCTACTTAAGAATTGTCAAGTTGGTGAAGATTGGAGAAAAGTAAAAATGTTTTTATTGCCATTAATGGTACACAGACATTGAACACAAAAGTAAAAATCTGATTTATACTTCGTGGCAGTTTCTTACCAGAAAAAGAAAAAAACACTCATCTCTTAACACAAGATTAATAAGTAATATTGTTGTTTATAAAACATAACTTCTTTTAAATGCTACTTATATGCTTACACAACAAATTTACAGTTGGTAAACTTTGCAAAACTAAAATATCTAATGTTTACATTGTGGCCCTTGGTTACCAGAAAATGCTGTCATCTCTTAGCAACAGCTTAACAACAAATATTGTTATTGTTCAAAAAACATAAGATTTCCTCTGCTCTTTTGAAACACTACGTATCTTATAATACTTAAGAATCATCACTTTGGTGAATTTTACAGAAAAGTTAGTTTGTTTTTTTATCATTGATGGCAGATATACTATAAAATAGAAATTGAACATAAAAGTAAAAATCTGATTTATGCTTCATGGCAGTTTATTACCAGAAAAAGAAAAAAACGCTCATTTCTTAGCACCAAATTAATGAGTTATATTATTGTTTATAAAATATAAGTTCTTTAGAAATACTGCTTATATGCTTACACAGCAAATTTAGAGTTGGAAAACTTTGAAAAACTAAAATATGTAATGTTTACATTGTGGCCCTTGGTTACCAGAAAATGCTGTCATCTCTTAGCAACTGCTTAACAACAAATATTGTTATTGTTCAAAAAACATAAGATTTCCTCTGCTCTTTTAAAACACTACTCATATTATTCTACTTAAGAATTGTCAAGTTGGTGAAGATTGGAGAAAAGTAAAAATGTTTTTATTGCCATTAATGGTACACAGACATTGAACACAAAAGTAAAAATCTGATTTATACTTCGTGGCAGTTTCTTACCAGAAAAAGAAAAAAACACTCATCTCTTAACACAAGATTAATAAGTAATATTGTTGTTTATAAAACATAACTTCTTTTAAATGCTACTCCTCAGTTTGGACACAATAAATTTAGAGTTGGTAAACTTTACAAAACTAAAATATCTAATGTTTACATTGTGGCCCTTGGTTACCAGAAAATGCTGTCATCTCTTAGCAACAGCTTAACAACAAATATTGTTATTGTTCAAAAAACATAAGATTTCCTCTGCTCTTTTGAAACACTACGTATCTTATAATACTTAAGAATCATCACTTTGGTGAATTTTACAGAAAAGTTAGTTTGTTTTTTTATCATTGATGGCAGATATACTATAAAATAGAAATTGAACATAAAAGTAAAAATCTGATTTATGCTTCATGGCAGTTTATTACCAGAAAAAGAAAAAAACGCTCATTTCTTAGCACCAAATTAATGAGTTATATTATTGTTTATAAAATATAAGTTCTTTAGAAATACTGCTTATATGCTTACACAACAAATCTAGAGTTGGTAAACTTTGAAAAACTAAAATATCTAATGTTTACATTGTGGCCTTGGTTACCAGAAAATGCTGTCATCTCTTAGCAACAGCTTAACAACAAATATTGTTATTGTTCAAAAAACATAAGATTTTCTCTGCTCTTTTAAAACACTACTCATCTGATTCTACTTAAGAATTGTCAAGTTGGTGAATTTTGGAGAAAAGTGGAAATGTTTTTTTTGCCATTAATGGTACACAGACATTGAACACAAAAGTAAAAATTTTATTTAAACTTCGTGGCAGTTTGTTACCGGAAAAAGAAAAAACTCTCATCTTTTAACACCAAATTAATGAGGTGTATTAATGTTCATAAAATATAAGTTCTTTTGAAATACTACTCCTCAGTTTGGACACAGCAAATTTAGAGTTGGAAAACTTTGAAAAACTAAAATATCTAATGTTTACATTGTGGCCCTTGGTTACCAGAAAATGCTGTCATCTCTTAGCAACTGCTTAACAACAAATATTGTTATTGTTCAAAAAACATAAGATTTCCTCTGCTCTTTTGAAACACTACTCATATTATTCTACTTAAGAATTGTCACTTTGTTGGGACTTCCGGGGGAGCGTCAAGCATGTAGGACGTGTCTGCCGGAGCTCCGCAGGAATGTGACTATTTAAACCTTTTTTAGCACGATATATTGAAGTTTCTTTTACAGCTTTAGTTCATTGCGTAATCTACACGACATTTATGCTCAACCTGTTTTGGTAATTTTATTAAACCATGGCAAACCGGGGTAAATCCGACACCTAGAAGGTAGGCCGTAGCAAACCACGCCTGTCGCCTGAGCCCGAGGCTGCTCCAGTACTCGATGCTAACGAGCATCTGCTAAAGCGTATGGAGGAGATGCTGGAGGGTGTGCGCTCAGATCTTGTGAGTAAATTTGACGAAATTGTGTCCGGGGCTGTGAGAAGGGAGATTACGACTGCTCTTGCTCCGCTGGAAGCTAAAGTTACTTCACACGAACAAGCTATTGCAGACCTTGAGCGCTCGGCTACTGACCACGATGACAAGCTAACAACCCTTGGAGCAACTGTTGCTTCGCTAAAGGATATGGTGGAATCCATATCAAAGAAATGCGAGGACTTGGAAGGACGGTCGAGACTGAATAATGTACGGGTGGTCGGTGTGCCTGAAGGATCTGAGGGAAGCCGCTCAACGGATTTTGTGGCTACTTTACTTCAGGATTTACTCGGTTTATCCTACAAACCCGCGCTGGACAGGGCTCACCGGACCCTCCGTGCTAAACCTAAGGACGGGGAACCCCCACGTCCCTTCGTCGCCAGAGTGAATATGTTTCAACAACGTAACGAAATACTGCGTAAGGCTAGTGAAGCATCTCCTCTGATTTATAATGGGAGGAGGATTTCTGTTTTCCCGGATTTCACTGCTGCTGTGGCCAAAAAACGGACTGCCTTTACTAAAGTTAAGAAGGAGCTGCACTGCTGTCCAGGTGTCAAATTTGGTCTTTTCTACCCGGCAATATTGCGGATTACTCTTCCAAATGGCCAAGTCCAGGGGTTTGAAGATCCGTCGCTCGCCATGGACTTTGTTGAGAAAAAGCTGAAAAATGCGGTGATCCCTGACTGTGTTTGAATGTTTGCCCTATGGCAGACATTTCCAAGACAAATTTTTGCGCTTATGCACGGGGATTGCTATGACTTTATTGACACTTTTGTTATAGTATTTTGTTACGGCTAATTTTTTGGCCCCACTTTGTTGAATTTTACAGAAAAGTTCGTTTATTTTTTTATCATGGATAGTAGATATACTATGAAACAAAAATTCAACACAAAAGAAAAAATCTGATTTATGCTTCATGACAGTTTACCAGAAAAAGAAAAAAACGCTCATTTCTTAGCACCAAATTGATAATTAATATTATTGTTCATAAAATATAAGTTCTTTTGAAATACTGCTTATATGCTTAGACAACAAATCTAGAGTTGGTAAACTTTGAAAAACTAAAATATGTAATGTTTACATTGTGGCCCTTGGTTACCAGAAAATGCTGTCATCTCTTAGCAACTGCTTAACAACAAATATTGTTATTGTTCAAAAAACATAAGATTTCCTCTGCTCTTTTAAAACACTACTCATATTATTCTACTTAAGAATTGTCAAGTTGGTGAATTTTGGAGAGAAGTGAAGATGTTTTTTTTTTTTTTGCCACTAATGGTACACAAACATTGAACACAAAAGTAAAAATCTGATTTATGCTTCGTGACAGTTTGTTACCAGAAAAAGAAAAAAACGCTCATCTCTTAGCACCAAATTGATAATTAATATTATTGTTCATAAAATATAAGTTCTTTTGAAATACTGCTTATATGCTTAGACAACAAATCTAGAGTTGGTAAACTTTGAAAAACTAAAATATGTAATGTTTACATTGTGGCTTTGGTTACCAGAAAACGCTGTCATCTCTTAGCAACGACTTAACAACAAATGCTTCGTGACAGTTTGTTACCAGAAAAAGAAAAAACGCTCATCTCTTAGCACCAAATTAATGAGGTGTATTCTTGTTTATAAAAGATAAGTTCTTTTGAAATACTGCTTATATGCTTAGACAACAAATCTAGAGTTGGTAAACTTTGAAAAACTAAAATATGTAATGTTTACATTGTGTCCTTGGTTACCAGAAAACGCTGCCATTTCTTAGCAACAGCTTAACAACAAGAATTGTTATTGTTCAAAAAACATAAGATTTCCTCTGTTCTTTTAAAACACTACTCATCTTGTTCTACTTAGGAATTGTCAAGTTGGTGAAGTTTGGAGAAAAGTAAAAAGTGTTTTTATTGCCATTAATGGTTGTTACATCCCCAGGGCAGTCTAGGGGTCTTGGGAGGGGAGTTGTAACAATAGATAAACCCAGGAAAAAAAAATGAGGAGACAAAACCAGGAGGGTAAGGTTAAAGGTTTATTGTTTAAGTGGGATGGGAAGACATCTCAAAGGTGAAAAAATGAGACCCTAAAAGGAAAGAAGAGGGAGAATAACAACAAAACCAGGGTTTCCAGCAGAAAAATCCTCCAACACAGGCATCACGAAGCTGCAGCACACATGCTTCCCAATTGGCGAAGAGGCCCTGAACCTTCTTCTTCTTTTTTTTTTTATGGCGGTTGGCAAGCAATTTTTAGATGTGCATTACCGCCATCTACTGGAATGGAGTGTGGATCGGAACGCTAACTATATACACCCCCCTCAAAACAAAAAAAAACAACTTATATCTTTTCTATCAATTTTGTTTTCTTAAGGTAATTAATTAAATAACTTATATCTTCAGAAGTAGAAATTTTTCCCAAAATATCTTGTAATTTATTTTCTTGTAACCGACTAACTAATTTCCTTCTCTCAACAGAATATTTTGTGCAGAACAACAAAACATGTTTTACCGTCTCTTCTTGACCACAAAAATCCCAACTTCCAGTTCAATGTTTTCCTATTTTAAATAAATTACTGTTTAACCTTGTATGTCCAAAACGCAACCTAGATATAACTGTTTCCTCTTTTCTATTTCGTCCCGTTCTCCTCATTTCACCAACTTTTCTTTGAATACTGTACAGCCATCTACCAGTTCTATCTTCCTCCCACTGTCTCTGCCATCTTTCCTTAACCTTTTGTTTAATAATAGATTTGATTTCTTCTTTACTAAATGGAGCTAATATATCAATATCACTATATTTTGAAGCTTGTTTTGCATATTTATCAGCCAAAACATTCCCTCTTATTCCTATATGTGACGGTATCCATGTAAATATAACTAATAAACACATTGGTTGAATTCTATAAGTTATTAACTGAATTTCTAATAAAAGATCCGGTCTACTAATAGCGTGATTATTTTTCAATGAATATAATGAAGAAGCATACTATGCTTCTTAATGGACGAACTTCCTCAATCCATCCTAAAGCTAAAATAATTCCCATCATCTCTCCGGTATAAACTGATAATCCATCAGTAATTCTTTTACATTTTTTAACTCTGAATTCTGGAACAATGAAAGATACCCCATTACTGCTAGCCCTGAACCTCAGTTCCCCAGCTAGCCTTATACTCTGCTAATCAAGAGGCAGAGTGAAACCAGCTGGGCCTGCTTAACCCGCTGGAGCTCAGCAGCAACCTAATTGGGGGGGAACTCCCACATGCAGCCACCACTGCATGTAACAATGGTACACAGACATTGAACACAAAAGTAAAAATCTGATTTATACTTCGTGACAGTTTGTTACCAGAAAAAGAAAAAACGCTCATCTCTTAGCAACAAATTAATGAGTAATATTATTGTTTATAAAACATAAGTTCTTTTGAAATACTCCTTATATGCTTAGACAACAAATCTAGAGTTGGTAAACTTTGCAAAACTAAAATATGAAATGTTTACATTGTGGCCCTTGGTTACCAGAAAATGCTGTCATCTCTTAGCAACTGCTTAACAACAAGAATTGTTATTGTTCAAAAAACATAAGATTTCCTCTGCTCTTTTAAAACACTACTCATTTTGTTCTACTTAGGAAGTTGGTGAAGTTTGGAAAAAAGTAAAAAGTGTTTTTATTGCCATTAATGGTACACAGACATTGAACACAAAAGTAAAAATATTTTTTATACTTCGTGGCAGTTTGTTACCAGAAAAAGAAAAAACGCTCATCTCTTAGCACCAAATTAATGAGTAATATTGTTTATAAAACATAAGTTCTTTTGAAATACTCCTTATATGCTTACACAACAAATTTAGAGTTGGTAAACTTTGCAAAACTAAAATATGAAATGTTTCCATTGTGGCCCTTGGTTACCAGAAAATGCTGTCATCTCTTAGCAACGGCTTAACAACAAATATTGTTATTGTTCAAAGAACATAAGATTTCCTCTGCTCTTTTAAAACACTACTCATCTTATAATACTTAAAAATCGTCACTTTGGTGAATTTTACAGAAACGTTCGTTTGTTTTTTTTAATCATTGATGGTAGATATACTATAAAATAGAAATTTAACATAAAAGTATAAATCTGATTTATGCTTCGTGTCAGGTTATTACCAGAAAAAGAAAAAACGCTCATCTTTTAACACCAAATTAATGAGGTGTATTATTGTTTATAAAACATAAGTTCTGTTGAAATACTACTTATATGCTTAGACAACAAATCTAGAGTTGGTAAACTTTGAAAAACTAAAGTATGTAATGTTTACATTGTGGCCTTGGTTACCAGAAAATGCTGTCATCTCTTAGCAACTGCTTAACAACAAGAATTGTTATTGTTCAAAAAACATAAGATTTCCTCTGCTCTTTTAAAACACTACTCATTTTGTTCTACTTAGGAAGTTGGTGAAGTTTGGAGAAAAGTAAAAAGTGTTTTTATTGCCATTAATGGTACACAGACATTGAACACAAAAGTAAAAATATTTTTTATACTTCGTGGCAGTTTGTTACCAGAAAAAGAAAAAACGCTCATCTCTTAACACCAGATTAATAAGTAATATTATTGTTTATAAAACATAAGTTCATTTGAAATACTGCTTATATGCTTAGACAACAAATCTAGAGTTGGTAAACTTTGAAAAACTACAATATGTAATGTTTACATTGTGGCCTTGGTTACCAGAAAACGCTGTCATCTCTTAGCAACGACTTAACAAGAATTGTTATTGTTCAAAGAACATAAGATTTCCTCTGCTCTTTTAAAACACTACTCATCTTATAATACTTAAAAATCGTCACTTTGGTGAATTTTACAGAAAAGTTATTTTGTTTTTTATTTATCATGGATAGTAGATATACTATAAAACAGACATTCAACACAAAAGAAAAAATCTGACTTATGCTTCGTGACAGTTTATTACCAGAAAAAGAAAAAAAAACGCTCATTTCTTAGCACCAAATTGATAAGTAATATTATTGTACATAAAATATAAGTTCATTTGAAATACTGCTTATATGCTTAGACAACAAATCTAGAGTTGGTAAACTTTGAAAAACTAAAATATGTAACGTTTACATTGTGGCCTTGGTTACCAGAAAAACGCTGTCATCTCTTAGCAACGACTTAACAACAAATATTGTTATTGTTCAAAAAACATAAGATTTTCTCTGCTCTTTTAAAACACTACTCATATTATTCTACTTAAGAATTGTCAAGTTGGTGAATTTTGGAGAGAAGTGTAAATGTTGGGGGTTTGTTTGCCATTAATGGTACACAGACATTGAACACAAAAGTAAAAATCTGATTTATACTTCGTGGCAGTTTGTTACCAAAAAAAAATTAAAAACTCTCATCTTTTAACACCAAATTAATGAGGTATATTATTGTTTATAAAATATAAGTTCTTTTGAAATACTGCTCCTCAGTTTGGACACAACAAATTTAGAGTTGGTAACCTTTGAAAAACTAAATTATGTAATGTTTACATTGTGGCCCTTGGTTACCAGAAAACGCTGTCATCTCTTAGCAACAGCTTAACAAATATTGTTATTGTTCAAAAAACATAATATTTTCTCTGCTCTTTTAAAACACTACTCATCTTATTCTACTTAGGAATTGCCAAGTTGGTGAATTTTGGAGAAAAGCGAAAAAAATTTTGCCATTAATGGTACACAGACATTGAACACAAAAGTAAAAACTTGATTTATACTTCGTGGCAGTTTGTTACCAAAAAAAGAAAAAAACGCTCATCTTTTAACACCAAATTAATGAGGTATATCATTGTTTATAAAATATAAGTTCTTTTGAAATACTGCTCCTCAGTAAACTTCATGGCATTAATGGCAAAAAAAAAACATTTTCACTTTTCTCCAACTTTGAAAAACTAAAATATCTAATGTTTACATTGTGGCCCTTGGTTACCAGAAAATGCTGTCATCTCTTAGCAACTGCTTAACAACAAATATTGTTATTGTTCAAAAAACATAAGATTAATACAGTATTAATTTGGTGTTGAGATGAGTGGGTTTTTTTTCTTTTTAAACTGCCATGAAGTTTAAATCAGATTTTTACTTTTGTGTTCAATGTCTGTGTACCATTAATGGCAAAAAAACATTTTCACTTTTCTCCAAAATTTACCAAAGTGACGATTTTTAAGTAATATAAGATATGTAGTGTTTCAAAAGAGCAGAGGAAATCTTATGTTTTCCTTATAGTTTGATGTTAAACCTCTGAGACCTAGAATTATAAGATTGGAATATCAAGGCAAAGAAAGGCAGGTGGGACCACCACCAGGTGGGTGGGACCACCACCAGGTGGGTGGGACCACCACCAGGTGGGTGGGACCACCACCAGGTGGGTGGGACCACCACCAGGTGGGTGGGACCACCACCAGGTGGGTGGGACCACCACCAGGTATTTGTGCTGCATTGCGACTCGCGGTGACAGTCGGTACTGTGTCTTATATCAGGATGTCTGATATAAAGACAAACATTCTTTATATCTGTCGGTGGGACCGACTCAGACTGCCTGTAGCGAACCGGGCAGAATGATTAAGTTAAAATCAGTAGTTTTCTCTACAGTTGAAGCATTTCTGTGTTTAGGGGTGAGGTGGGTTTTGCCCCACTATTGCAATGATGATTATGAAAATATAAATAGAAAGTTTTTCTAATGTCAACATCAGCCCTGCATTTTTATTCACAAACCAGTGTATAAAAAAATATTGTTGCCCATAATTTGATAGACGACAGAGAAATATTATTGCTGAGGGGCACAAACAGGCCTTCTGACATACAGATTAAAAATAAATAAATAACTCAAAAAGGGCCCTATGGGCAACAAGGATAAAAAGGGCAGGGGCTCAAGCCTCCTTCACCCCCCCCCCCACCATTAGACAGTGCACTAATGAACATTTTGCACCACACAAACGTCACTGGTAAATGGACTGTATTTTTATTGTGCTACTCTAGTCAGACTGACCCCTCTGATCTGTGAATGCATGCACATCTGTACACCAAAATGCAGACTAGTAAGATATTTGGGGTTGAAAGTTTCCAACACTGAAGGTGGGTGGATCGATTCATAATGTTCATAATATTAATACAAAGTCAACATTAGCATAAGATACCAGTGTGGTAAGACTGACGTTTACGTTTCAAATTTCAAATTCCCTCTTGACATTTTATTTCATTTTCTTCCTTTGTCAACTCTAACGCAAGAGAAGATTTTGTTTTGATTTGCTCTCAAATGCTAATATTTTTGCACCTGTTTGGTTTTGTTTGTTTTTTTTTAATTAGTACACAAATTCATTCTGTGCTTATATTATTGTGTTATTATGTTTCGAAGGTATTTTGTTGACACCTACAAACTTTATTTAAATTTTTCAAATATTTATCAAATATTTCAAAGGAAAACCCACAAAAATGCTTAAAAGTCAGAGGTTTGATTATATCATTCTTAAATAATTGGTATTAGTATTGACTGGAATACTGGTCCTGTTTTTACTTGACATCCAAAATGTGCAGCATCACACACCTTAATCCAAGGCTGCAGCACACACTGATACTAAAAAATAAAAACACTGCTGCCTTATTTAAAGTTCTTTATGCTGTGGATAAAATCCCTAAGCTCCTCTTGCAATGTTTCATGCGGAAAAAATATAACGATGTCTGCTTCGTGCAGAGAGTTTGGCTCACTCAGGATCACATAACAGCCAGTCTGACTGAGTTTATGAGATGTCTAATCCTTCCTGCTATGTTTATAGCTGCAATGATTTCCTGGACTTCAAAATGTTTTGAAACAGAGAGGTAATTTTAGAAACTGGCCAATTTGAATTTAAAAAAAAGGTGTTTCCCACTGATTCACTGAACATGTGACGTCAATGCACAGAAGGTTCTGCGCCCACCTGACACACTTTTCCTTTAAAAATAAACCATCCACAAGAGAGAAAAACATTATTAGCTTCTTTAGCCGGTTGATTCAAGTCAAACAAAAGGAGAAAATATGGAAATAAATAAGAAAGGCCTCCTATTTCTACAACAATACTGGTGTCTTCCAAGGTTGTGGCATAAATGCTGTATTAAACTACTTCCTGACCAGCAGAATGACAATAAAAAAGGTTTGATTCTTGATGCAAAATCACCAGCCACTTCGCTGCTGCTGCTGCTGGTAGTGGTGGTATAATGATGTGGGATATTTTCGTGGTACGCTTTATGCTCCAATGGTCTCCATGGTCATCTCATTCCAATAGAGCTCCTTCGGGGTGTGGTGAAGAGTGAGATTAATATAGTGTAAAGCCAATAATTGTGGAGTGATTAGAGGTTTCAGGGCAAAAAAAAAAAAAAGAAATTACAGTTCAGAATCTGCTTAATTTTTAACGTCACAGTGTGAGTTTGGTTTGCTTCCATCCAGAGAATCAAATCTAGAAGCGACAAATGATTCAGATGTACCGTAAGTGCTTCATTTCATAAGTTTATAAAATTTGTATGAGCACCGCACTGCAGGCATTAGTGATATAAAATATGTATGACATATCAGTGCATCAAAACAATTCACTGTCTATAAATTAGGTTTACATTTCTTGAACTAGCATTTTTTTTGGCATGGATTAACAAAGGCTATGTGAAAACTTGGGCTTCCGGTAGTTTGCTCCTGCAGTTAAGCTGTAAAAATGAAATGTATCACGGATGTTTGCTTACCAAACAGAGATACCAGAAAATATCTCAACAGAAAACCACAAAGGCATAATATTAGTTGATGTAATAAGAGAATTGTTAAATACCTAGCATTTAAAAAAGTTATTTTTTAAATATCCCACCAAATACTGTTTAGCAGTTCTAAGAGTGGTGGTTTGCACAAATAATATTATGGAGATGAGTCTTTTTCTTGCGCATCCTGAATATTGATTTTATAATCAGTAATCGTCATACTTACAGCTAAAAGTAATGGACCACACCAAAGTACACCAAGGCGTTGCCTAATTTTTGTTCTATCTTGGAGAGTTATACTTTCATAAATTGTCATACTCGCTATTTTCTAAACATGTCCAGGTGTTCAATCAGTACAGAAAACCTTCAGTACGCCGGAATTAAGCTTTACTTTGCTGCCATCTAGTGGCAAATAAATATATACACACAGGCGGGCGCACCCACACACGCATATATATATGTAACGGATATTAGATATACAGGTGAAATTCTTGCTAAAATATGTTTGGTAAACATCTTTGTATATATTTCATAACTGCCTTGTGATGAGTGGTGTTTGGTGCCCCCTACTGGTTGCCTATAAATAAGAGGGGAAACCGGAAATTCCACACAGGTCTGGTTTTGTTCGGGGACTAAATTGGAGTGTTGTTGCGATACACAGAGGACAGGTGGACCAGTAAGGGAGGCTAACAGGATGTTTTTATCAACCACTCATTACAGGTAAAAGTGTCAATAATTTAATGTGTCAGTTATGTTTGTCAGTTTGTCAGTTATGTTTGTCAGTTTGTCTGTTATATTAGCCTGTTTGTCAGTTATGTTTGCCAATTCGTTAGTTTGTTTATTAGCTGTTTCCATGACAACATGGCCGTTGTTTTCTGTGAAGCACTAGAGGGTGCTATTTAGTAATTTAATAATTAATTTTGATTGCTATCTGTATTTATTTTTCTAGATTGTTTTATTTATAAAAGAAAGATGAAATTGTATAAAAATTATATTAAAGATGTATTATTAATTATAACCACTATATGATCACATGTTAGAGAAAAAATATATTGTTAAACTTCATTGTAATAATTATTTGTGACACAGACTGTTTTGCGCTCTTATGTGAGGACAGGTGGACCAGTAAGGGAGGCTAACAGGATGTTTATGTCAACCACTCATTACAGGTTGTAAATTAAACCACTTACAATCCAACCCACTGTCCACGCGAGTCTGTATGACGGGACCGGTATAAAGGAAGCTGTTATATATATATATATATATATATATATATATATATATATATATATATATATATATATATATATATATATATATATATATATATATATATATATATATATATATGTGGAAGAAATGGTTACTTCGACATCCCCAGCTAAACAACTAGTAGCTCAGTGTTCCAACATCCGCAAACGGCAACTGCTGTCACAGCTTGAGATTGACGAGGTACAACACAAATGCTACGGCAAAGAGTGAAATACCATCAGATAGCCTAATTGAAAATGTGAATGCAGCATTAAGAACGATCCCTACCAACATCATAACGGAAATGTAGCACCACTAACTGCGCCACTGGACCAGTTCTAGGCTCTAAGGAGTGGGGAGCAAGAATAATAACACCAGAGACCGCTGCTTTAAGTGAAAAAGGCCGGCAATTTACTGAATGCAAAACACACAAATAAAATACAAGACATGAAACCAAAAATACTCTGCAGATTCTTAATAATGAGGTAAATATAAATGGGGAGGGAAAGGGGAAGGAAAAAAAGAGAATATATCACTCTTTCTTTTTGCTCTTTAGTTCACCTAGGTTATTTTAATTAGATTAATTTGAGTTAATTAGACCAGTCTCTTTTTCCTAGGTTGTACCTATTTAAAGATTTATATTTTTTCTTGACTTAACTCATTTTCCTTTCTTTTACAGATAGGGAAACACCTTCAAACACAATAAAATCAAAGTGGACCACAATTACTCAAATCACATTCAGAGACATAAACATATGAAAATCAAAGCATGGCACTTTAAATTCAAGTTCAGGTCCAAATATAAATCCAGGTACTCAGTTCAATGAAAAGTCTCAGTGTGATTCAGTCCAAAAAGATAATAACTCAATCAGTTCTCAGTTCTGTTCAATTCAGTTCGAACTAGTTTCTGATATTCCTACCACACGCGGGAGAGTCCCTCCCTGATGCAATGGAGAAGAGAAATTGAAGGTCTAGGTCTGGCTCGCCATCTTGAATCCCGTCTGTGAATATGCACACCGCTCAAGGCAGACCAATCCTCGCTCCGACCGAGCTTCCAACCGAACAAAAAAACCTGACCTGTGTAACAGGCCACAAACACAATAAAACTCTTTTTAAATCCTCAAATTATACAAATAAATTCTTCTTCATAAACCCAATATATTAACCGGATAACAGTTTATGACGGAGCATTTCTTCGTAACCAGCTACGTTTTTAGCGTTAGCTCTCCGCCAAAAGAAAAAGTACAACACGATAAAAATGCAGAAAAATAAACACAAAATTCACCAAAACCGATGTAACTTAGTTCTCATAAAATCCCTGTCAGTTCCCGTCCAGGTAAATTATGTTTTTGTTTTACTATAATATTAACTTTTCCTGTTAATTAATCACTGCTCTCTCCCTCAGGTCTGTGTACTGGAGCGTCACCCAGGCGCCGCGCCTGTAACGCTGGTTCCTTAAAGGAACAGCGACGTTATTTTCTGTCTACAGACTTTTAACCAACTATTTATTCCTATTTATGTCAGACTTTAACATGGGTTACAGAAACCAATGAGCTGATTTACAACTCAGCATCAGTGATCCTTGAGCTGCTTGGCTATAAGAGTAACCATGAGATCTAATACCCACCATGGAAAAGACGGTTAGAGACCAAAATCAAGGCAACAAGGAGGGAAGTGAGCCAACTATCCGAGCTCCATAGGGTTGCAATGAGAAGACCAGTACCCAAGAAGTACAGCCAGATGCCCATACCTGAAGCACTCGAAACTGCCAAACAGAGGATCCAAGCCTTGGCCAGCCGCCTAAAGAGATACACAAGGGAGAATGAAGCCAGAAGGATTAACAGGCTCTTCTCCACCCAACCAGCTAAAGTGTACTCTCAATGACAGGGTAATAACAAGGCTGAAGACCCACCAAGGCTGGAGGCTGAACAATACTGGAAAGGCATATGGGAAAGGGAGGCGTCACACAACAGCAATGCACAGTGGCTAATCTCTCTATGAGATGACCATAGCAACCTCCCCGATCAAGCTCCGGTAACCATCACTTTGGCGGATGTCCAAGAAAGACTCTCAGGTATGAAAAACTGGACAGCACCAGGGCCTGACATGAGCCATGTCTACTGGCTAAAGAAACTCACTGCCCTTCACAAGCGACTGGCAGCCCAAATGAACCAGCTGCTACAGAATGGGACTCACCCTGAATGGTTAACTAAAGGCCGCACAATCCTGATCCAAAAGGATCCATCAAAGGGTTCAGTCCCATCCAACTACCGACCAATAACCTGTCTCTCCACAACCTGGAAGCTCATGTCAGGCATCATAGCGGCTAAGATATACATATCTGCAACATCAGAAAAAAGAAGCATGAGAAACTGGAAAAATACCAGGGCCTAAGGGAGGAACTGGAGAAGGCCAGGAAGGTGAAGACCACAGTGGTGCCTGTGGTCATCGGGGTCCTCGGGGCAGTCACCCCCAAACTGGGGTAGTGGCTACAACAGATCCCAGGAACAACATAAGACATCTCATGCCAGAAATGTGCAGTCCTAAGCACAGCCAAGATACTGCGCAGAACCCTCAAGCTCCCAGGCCTCTGGTAGAGGACCCGAGCTCAGAGGAAGAGAGAGAGAAGAAGGGTGAGAAGGGAATTTTTATTTATATGTCTACTTATATGTATACGTCTATGTCACTATGTCTATTTATATGTATACATATCTACATATCTATATAGATATATAGACATATCTATATCTCTCCCTCTCTCTATATATAGATATATATGAGATATACATATATATCTCATATATATCTATATATGAGATATATAGATCTATATAGATATATATATATCTATATATATATAGATAGATCTATCTATATATATATAGATGGATATATCTATATATATATATAGAGAGAGAGATATAGATCTCTATATATAGAGAGAGATCTATATACATCTACATCTGTCTATCTATATCTCTATATATACATATAGATGTATATATAAATTGATACTGATATGTAGATATATATAGATTTATATATGTATATTTATAGATAGATAGATTTAGACATAGCTTAATGTCTATCTATGTCTTTATTTAGATAAATTTAGATATAGAAATTTATATATTATCCAGAAAGATAAATAGTTTTCAAAATGTTTCCCAATTTGCATAGGTTTAGAGTTCTAAAATGTTCTTTTTGTTCCATGTTGTTTACATTTTCTTTTTCCAAATCTCCCTTTAATTAATAAATTTGGTTGTCTTATTTTCTGTTTAGAATTACAAAATAAAAATCTTTCAATGGATGAACATGAGTACTGATGTTGTTGAACGTGGGGGAAGCCGGAGCACCCGGACTGAACCCACACCTACACGGGGAGACGTTTCCCACCGTGCAGTCCTGGCTTTTTAATATTAAAGTGTCCAATTAACAACAACAGCAGCTCTTTTTCCAATGACCGCCAATCACCCAACCAACAAGTGGCCCCACCCCCTTTTAAATCTAATATACTGGAGACAAAATTGATGTCTACGCTGGATGGACTTTACGTGTTTTTTAACTTGCGCAGACATGTTGGAGTCAAAGCCTTTTTGATACGCTTCCACAGTGACATCTTTTTCTTGGGGCTCTGTTCTTGCTCAGAGATATCGTTCTGCTCATCCGACTCTTCAGCTGCTTGAGTCTCTGATTCCTGAGCTGTTGTTTCGACTACATCATCGTTTGATGTAACGTTTATCAGTGGATGGGATGTTCTCTGTTTTTCCATTAGAGCACTCTCCCCTTCTATGGAAACTACTGGAACCTTAGCTGTTACCTCTACTGAAACTTTGGAAGGTTTTGTCTTTGTTTGCTCAAAAGCTGACTGGTGGATCTCTGGTACTTTCTCAAAATCTGCTCTTGGTGTCTCAGTGATTTGGATCAAATTTTGATCAATCTCTATTGGGTTTACAACCAGTTCAGCTTTCCTTGCCTTCTTTTTCTTTTTCATCCATTTAGATTTAGTCTTTGGCCTTTTTTCATCTGGCTTATCCCCATTATGTTGTGTTTCAGTGACTGTTTCGTCTTCAGTCGCCTGCTGTGGTTTACCAGTCACTGTTTCATTTTTATGAATATCAGTTATAATGGAGGCTGTCTGATCCCTGACTGTTTCTGGTAAAGAAACTTCTTCTAGTTCAATGTTTTCTCCAGAAATGTTTTCTTTATTGAGGGTCTTCAGCTCAGAATCAGCTCTCATTGCTGCCTTTCTCTTGTTCTTCCGTTTAGATTTCTTTGATGTTTTTTTTTTAATCTTTATGGTCTCCATGTTGTTCTGTTGAGGAGACCGTTTCTCCTTCGATCTTCTGCTGAAGTACACCCAGGACTGTTTCAATCATATGAATGTCATTGTTGATGTTAGCTATCTGATCCCCAATTGTTTGTGGTACAGCAACTACTTTTTCTTCAAGGTTTTCTCCAGAAATGTTTTCTTTATTGAGGGTCTTCAGCTCAGAATCAGCTCTCATTGCTGCCTTTCTCTTGTTCTTCCGTTTAGATTTCTTTGAAGGCTTTTTTCCATCTTTATGGTCTCCATGATGTTGTGTTGAGGAGACCGTTTCTTCTTTGATCTTCTGCTGAAGTACACCCAGGACTGTTTTAATCATATGAATGTCATTGTTGATGTTAGCTATCTGATTCCCAACTGTTTGTGGTACAGCAACTACTTTTTCTTCAATGTTTTCTCCAGAAATGTTTTCTTTGTTGAGGGTCTCCAGATCAGAGTCAGCTCTCATTGCTCCTTTTCTCTTGTTCTTTCGTTTAGATTTCTTTGATGGTCTTTTTACGTGATGATTTTGTTGTGTTGTGTAGACTGTTTCGTCTTCGATCTTCTGCTGACGTTTGCCGACAATTGTTGCATTTGTGTAAATCTCATGTTTGATGATAGCTGTCTGGTCCCGAACTATTTCTGGTACAGAAACGTCTAGTTGATCACTGCTTTCTCTAGAAACTTCTAGTTGTTCACTTCTTTCTTCAGATACTTTATCATTTTTGAGTGTCTCCAGCTCAGAGGCAGCTCTCATTGCTGCCTTTCTCTTCATCCTACGTTTAAATTTCTTTGATGGCTTTTTCTCATCTTTATGTTCTCCATTTTGTTGTGTTGTGGAGACTGTTTCTTCTTCAATCGCCTGCTCTGGTTTACTGATGACGGTTTCATTAGCGTGATTCTCATTTTTGATGGTCGCTGTCTCATCCCCAATTACTTCTGGTACTGAAATGTCTACTTGTTCACTGTTTGCTCCAGATACCTTTTCATTACTGAGGGCCTCCAGTTCGGAGGCAGCTTTCATTGTTGACTCTCTCCTGTTCTTACCTGTAGATCTCTTCATTAGCTGGGTCTGCCTTTCCTGATGCTCAGTGAGTTGTGTTTCACCAAACACAGTTGAAAATCCTACTGAAAACTGCTCAATATGTTCTCAAGAGAAATGTACTAACAACGGCTGCTAAAGGCTGTGATGAAAGTAGATCGATGTGACGAGCTTATATACTGCTGGTGATGTCAGAATAATGCTTTTGGAGTTATGTTGTGATGCCACAGTTTCGTTTGATTTTCAGAGCGGGCTTGTCTGATGGATTTGTTATTAACACGACGGATGCGCGCGCAACCTGACTGAAGAAAGAGTCAGTGGGCTTTTAAATCGTCACTGGTTGCCATAGTTACCCACCATTAACTCGTTGTTTTGGCGTTGGTTAGCATGTTGTCAGCGTAGCTAGCCTAGGCTACTGTAGCTGTTTTAAATTGAGTGATCAAACAAATTATGTTACCAAATTGACATTAGGGAACGTGATACTGTAAATGGCTAAGAGTTGAATGGTGGTTAGAATTTTCCTGCTTTTTCGTTGGTCCAATAGTGACACTTAGTGGTCAAGGTATGCTTTTATTTTGAATTAAAGTTTCTTATTCGTGTGTTTTGTGACATGCTGCACTTCCTGTTTGGGTCTCGCTGTTTTTTTTCTGAGAAACTGTTTTTTATTTTGAAGAACTTTTATGTATAACGCCGAGTGAAGCGCATTTAAATAACTTTTTTTTTCTTTTTTTTCAAAGCTGAATTCACATGTTGTCGGTGAGAAAACTATCAACAGATAGTTGAACAGAAAACGCGTAGTTTTATTTCAGTATTATTTTTGCACCTTTATATTTTGCCCCTAGCTATTTTTTACGTGAGTTATTTTGCTGTAGTTTAGGTGCAGGAATCATCTATCGAGGAAATTGTTTTGTTAACTTTTCAACCAAATGTTTTTGTTTTATTATGATAAAATATGTAACTGAAAAGAAGCTTTTTTTCTGAATGGCTTAACTGATGTTAGTCACGGAAAATTAGCGTCAAGTGTCGATATGTGATCATTTTCCATGTGCTACGATATGTTGGATGCATTCAAGTGATGACTTTTAGAAATATTCAGAAGTGACATTATGTCTAACTCGTTCCTTAAACGCATCATTTGCTGCAGATGTTACACCAAATTCTTACTCTAGAGGGCGCCGTTGCATCTATACACGCTGCTGTCAAAGCATCCTAATGCTTTGACAGCAGTGTGTATAGATGTAAGAAGAAACATGCATATGGTCACATAAAAGTGAAAATCTAATGGAATTATGATTTCTTACCATCTTGTCATATCGGTGGTACGGATATTTTTTAGATAGCAGACACACCAACATTGTTTTTGTGCCATCTCCTTTTTTATCATTACAGAAATTAAGGTGTAAAAGGTCAGTTGAAGTATGGATACATTTTCCAATAATAACTAATATGAGACCAGCTCCTGCACAGTATATTTACATATTGTCATGGTCCATTCAGTGTCTGGGTTTTTGGTTTGCATTTGTGTCCTAATCATTTTGGGGTTTAAGTTGTTGTTTATGCCATTCCACATATAGTGCTATTCTCTGTATTCATCATTGTTGTTTATGTCTTATCATTAATGAATTACTTTATATTTAGATTTTTTCTTATTTCTTGGGTTCTGTTGTGCGTTTTAGTTTTTCTCTTATTTTAAATCTGTGCTTTGGTTCGGCTTCCTTTGTCTCTCATCTGCTCAACATTCTCCTGATTTGACTTACCATGGCTTCCATATCAATAATCACATCTCCTTTGCATTTAAGCTCTCATTTTCATTGATCTTTGAGTCTATCCTCTGAATCCATCATTAAAGTATCACCTTTAATTGTTTCATTTATTTGTTTATTTTTTGTTTGTGGGTGGATCGCCACTACCTCAAATACTGACTCACAGGTTATACTAAAATGCTTCTTAACTTAAATTTTTATTTAAAAATAGTCCACTTATTTTGCAATGCATGTTATGCTGAATACTGAGATTTGTAAATCAGCAAGCACATCACCAGATAGTTGAATGGATTACATTTCAACAATATTTTAAAAATTATCTCAAGAAAATCTTGCTGTCAAAAAATCTCAAATGATCCATTGCTAAATTTTAATTGCTAAAGACCAACATGGCTTTTGTTATGCAAGAATGAAACTTAGTTAGTTTCAGGGAGACAGAAACCATTTGGTTGATAAACGCTATTATGAGCATTTATTATTTTTTAATTTTATTAGAAACTGATTATCTGTCAAAGCTGTTCCTAATATATGAAATAATATAAATGGGTTTCCTGATTAAATCACATTTTATTGCTTAGAATCCTGTCATTTGACGCTTGTCCACTAGAGGTCATCAGTGACCTAATAAAGTTTAATTTACCAGAGAAGAAGGTGAATGTCGCTGTTCACCTTCAGAATTAAGAAAGAAAACAAGGTCGGATTAAAAACATGTTTATTTCGCTGATGGGGGAGGGGGGGGACATATTTACATGTTTAGAGTGAACAAAGTGTCTAAACTTTTCACCTATATTTATTTGTTAATGGAAGCACCACTACAACATGAAATATCGTTTATTATACTGTATTTATCAACCTAATACAAGCCTTGTCATGATCACCATCTTATTTATTTATATGTAGCATATAGAAATATAGGTAGATGCAAATGACTGTTAAAAAAATGTATTAATATTTTTCATGAGGCAAACATAAAAGCTCAGGAGTGAAGAACTTTGACTGAACATAAGATTTCATCAGAGAGAATGTTTAAAGCCAGTATACAACAAACAAACAGTAGTTAGTTTTTCATCCTGTACCCAGGTTCCTTACAACACAAACTGCCCAGTTAAAAAAAAAAATTACAATTTGAAAGTGGAGTTATTTCTTTTCTGGACTAAGGTCTCAATGTTTCCAGATCCTGACAGCTGTTCTGGGTGGCAGCTCCTTGCTCTGGGGTTGCTTTAAGAACAGATGTTTTTCTCAGGCTCAATGAAAGATGAGTTGACGTTTTCACAGGCTGATCAGTAAAGTATTTTCGAATTGAACTGAATTCTAAACGCACGAGGAAGTGAAAAAGCAGTTTATTTAAATAAAGAAACACCAAAGAAACAGAAACTTTAGGACAGTTCTCCCCTTTGGACACGTTTTGTCTCATCTCTGCTCGGGAACTTGTTAGGCTGACTCGTCCGACCTCACCTTCTAGCAGTAGAGGCCTGGGGTGATGTCATCATCAGAACCCGCATACCATCTTTGGGGGCCCCTCTGTCGCTGTTGGTTACCCCGCTCTGTACATGTGTGGCTGTGGGTGATGCAGACGGAGGCCAGGCCCTGTGAGCTGCTGCTCCATATTGTTACAGTTCAAAGGTGGCAGTGTGCTACACCCCCACTTCTCCTAATTCCACCTGTTAATCCATCTGCAGGATTACTGTCTACTGTAATCAGTCATCCTCCATACTGACACGTCTCACCTCACGGTGCAGCCCCTGAGTCATTACACACACATACACTGATACACAAGAATATCTTGCATAAGACGTTTATTCTGCTTTGGATCATACAGGGAATCCATCACAGTTCTTAGTTGAACAACTGTGTCAGGTGTGACTAGTTTTACTAACCTTTACAGAACATGAAACACATAAAAACATGAGAGAAGAAGAAGAAGCTCTGACCAGAAGAGGTTCCTGAAGAATCTGTCTTATAGGAGGTATTTAAAAGGAAAGCAGTGGAGGGAGAATAAAACAGGAAATATTACTGAGTCAGGTTTTTGAACTTTGGGAAGAACTGAAACACAAATGGGAATAACTTGCCAGCTCCATGTCTTCATACAATTAAAAAGTGTCAACAATTGTACCGCCATGCAGCGTTGTGGGAGTCAGTTCAGTTTCTTTAAACAGCACCAACTCAAAGCACTTTACAATAATAATAAAAAATAGTAAACTCAATCCCAGTTCCCAAACAATTTAGTAAAATTCAGATTGTTGTTCAAATTGGTTCAAAAAGTTAAGCCTCAAATTCGAAATAAAATAGCGGTTCTTTAAAAATGACTACATTTCCTACATATTTCTCCAAAGTTAGAATTGGATTCTAACAGTTGCGTTAGACTCAAGAGGGACGAATAAATACAACAATTAATACAACAGTTGTGTGCTTAAATATTATTTTCAGTCAAATCAAAGTCGATTTTAAACTTGTCATATTTTGTTTCTCGTACTGCTTTTTGGTTTTGCTTTAATAAACTAAAGAATAAAACTCATCTGGTTCTGGTTCTGCTGGAGATTTCTTCCTGTTAAACGGGAGTTTTTCCTCTCCACTGTCGCTGCATGCATGCTTGGTGTGAGGAACAGCTTTAAAATTATTGACACAATGTAAGTGACTGGCGCTACGTGTTCATCCAGGAGGAGTGAATGCTGAAAGTCACTGACTCCACGTAACCCGCTGGGCTTCTGTAGACAGAAAACTTTTTAAAGTAATTTGAATATCTAATTGAGATCACTTCACTGATTGAGAATCAATTGGAAAGAATGTGTGACTGGATTGAAATTATTATTTTTTTTTTTTCTGCTCATTGTCTCGAGACAACATTTGTTGTGAATTGGACTGATGAGCCCTGAAGGAACAGCTTGGTGAACCGGGCTGCCAGCACCAAAACCTCCCCAACACTCTCTCAGCCCGGTGAACTGGGCTGATGTAGTGAGGATCACCCTGCCTCTGAGGTGGACCGGGCCGGCCTTTATTCCGCCCGCTCCGGCCAGAGCCGTTTGCAGATCACACAAGGGGAACGCGTCGATGTCGGCTGCCGCTGCAGCTTCGCCCCTCATGGGAGCAGATTTATTGACGGAGGGAAATCTGCAGGTCATGTGGAGATTTCTGATGACTCATCAGATTAGACATGCAATGGGACATATTCATCATCATCATCATCATCATAATCCACTTCATCTCACTGAGGGACTGACTCTCAGTTCTGTCTTAGTTTAAACGCTGGCTACTGGTTGCTGCAGCAGGTCTGACTGGTGCGGCTGGATGGGGTGGGGGTTGGGGTACTGGCAGGCTGTGGGTGGCACCTGGCTTGTACAGAAGAGATTATTACAGTGGATGTGGGTGTGTGTGAGTGTGTATGCGTAGGTGTTTGTTTATGCGTGGGTGTGTGTGGGTGAGTGTGTGTTTGTGTGTGTGTGTGAGTGAGTGATTGGGGCTGACAGCAGCCTCTGTATTGCTGGCTGGCCTGCAGATTTAGCCGACCTGTTTTAGACGCTCTAATCTGGATTAACTGCAGCAGTGTGTCAGTGGGGACGAGGACCAGAGTCCCCCCTCCCTACACACACACACACACACACCCTACCCCCACCAGCCTCTGCCCCTTCACCTGCTTTTCCTCCATCCCTCCCTCCTCTCCTGGTGCCGTCCAGTTCTGGACGTTTTCAGCCCCTCAGTGCCGATCACAGTTTGGTCTGAAAAACTGAAATGTTCGGTCGCATCACCCTGATTGAGTCCGTTTAAGCCCACTCTGTCCTCTCGACTGCTTTGCTGTTAGGATCCATCAAGCAGATTTCACTGGTATAGTCAAAGTGCGGAGGGTTTCTTAAACCTTTAGGGTAATTTTTTATTTTTTTTTTTAATCACACTCAAATGAGTCCGATAGTTTTAGTTTTTTGCATCCTATTGCAAGAGGTTTGCAGGTACTGTTGGGCCTTGTGTTTACAATCGCACATCGTGGAAGGAGGTTGTGAAAATTTAAAAAGAAAGACAGACATGAAATTAATTCATCAAAGACTGAATTAAACCAGTTCTCACATTTTGAAGAAACTTTAGCTTAAGACACTACATGCTAGAGGTGGGCAGATCCTTCCAAAATATTAATAACATTTATACCAAATCGATATCAGTATCAGATCGATACAAGAATGATAAGACTCATATAGTTTTAGATTCCATCTGGAATTTTTTATTTTTTTTTCCAGATGGAAAAAATAAAAAGTATAGTTTCTCAACTCGCTCTCAATTTTTGTTGTAGTTTTGATTTGCTTTGAAACAATAAAATTTTGAACTTGTTTAAACTGCACACAAATCATGTTAATAAGCTACTAAGGTTTTTTTGTAGATACCTATAAACTTTATCTAAACACTGTAAGTTGGAACGAAATAATTCAGAGAAAACACACCTGGAGGTCAGAACATTGATGATTAGACAAACTTTAACAGAGGGTATCGGTATCGGTATCGGTAAACAGATACCGATGTATTTACTTGGTGTCAGATCATTTCCAAAACATGCAGTATCGCACACATCTGGTCTGTGCACATACAAAGATCTCACACACGCAGACACACACACCGTAAACTTACATGATTGTCATACTTTCTCACTCTTCAGCTGTTCGTCATCCTGTCCAGTTTTTCCACATCTCCTCCCATCCTTTTCTTCTCTTCTGTTCTTCCTGTTAGCTCTCCACTCCGAACCGACCGTTTTCCTGGAGCTGCTGTCGTCCTTTCAGCCTCTTTCCTGCTCCACCAACTGAACGGATTGCTCTGTCTTTCCTCTCTTTATCTGGAGATAAGATACTTAGTTTTCAGATAAAGCATATTATGATAAATCAAATGAGCTTTATCGCTTTGGTGCATCTGGGTGTTTGTGTGTGTGTGTGTGTGTCTGTGCGTGTGTATGTGTGTGTGTGTGTGTGGAGGGGGGGAATTTAGCACGTCCAGCTGTTTTGGAGATCCATGTAGGTGGTGAGGTGTGTGTGAAGGTTCACTGGATCATTATTTATGCAGATAGACGTATACAATTATTCATGTCGACCCCTGAATTATTGATGTAAGCTGATATTCATCTATACTTCTAAGGATGTATTTGTGACAAGTCAAGCATTCCATAATCTGCTAAAGATAAAAGCCTTGATATAAGTTCAGATTTTATTACAGCATCGTCTCAGACTGAAATATTTAGAAATCATTTATGTTAAGGACATTTACTGTAAAAAACCACTCATAAACTAGGAATGGACGATACTAGTATTGTGACATAGCGATACCTGTGACCATAAAGAGCTATTTACTCCCCCAAGAACAAATGGTGTTCACATAAAGAAGTGTGATTTGTATCACTAAACTGCACACAGTGGCTGCATTTAATATTTTTTTCAAATTTATTGATGCTCTCATTGAACAAAACAATGGAGAAAACTGTGAAAAAAAAAAAGAAGAAAAATCTAACAGTGCTGACAATATGGACAGTTTTGGAGTATTTTCTGAACATGATTTGGAAATTATCGTGGAATTTATCGTGGACAGCACCTTGTCGTCTCCTGTAATGTTTGACATATTTGGAGCCTCTAGAAAAGGTTTTCCTGGTTGCTATGGAGACCTGGCGGTCCCCAGATGCCACCCTTTGCTGCAGATCTCTAAAAGTTTTGGAGATTTTATTTTACCACTCTGGCTGGCCCTGTCTACTATTCATGGTGTCAATATGAGTATCACGTCACATCCCAGAGAAACAGGAAGTTGTAGTTTGCTAATCAAAAGTTTTTTAGAAGCAACTTTAAAAAGACAAACTAGTAAATTAGTGTAAAATAAATATCAAAACAGATTTGTTTCCTACTCCTGATTGAAGGAAATTAAATTAAAAATCAAAATTTCTATTCTGTGATGCGATTGGATTAATTTAAAAGACTTTTTGAACTTTATTAACAAATATGCCAGCAAATGTCACCCTGCTCTGTATCGAAGGGGGTGAATCGATTATTCATATCAAATCTGAGTCTGAATCTGACTCCTGGGTCCGGGACTTAAAACACTTGATCCAGTTCTGCCGCCTGTGTGCCACCTTGTGTGCGTGCAGTGTGGGAGGGGTTTGCTGCTGCTGCTGTCACTTGCTCCTTCTAATTAGCAGCGCGTCCTGGAGAAGAACCTCAGACCCACGACGCGTCCGAGGCGCAGAGGGATCCCGGGGGCCACTTCACCTGCGCGGTGTCTGTCAGTCCGGATGCTCTGCGCGCCCCTCCGTCCGCCGCTGCTGAGTCCACGCTCGGCTAAAAGGGCGCTTTAAAAGAAAGAAAAAAAAGAAAAGAAAAACAGAAATCCCTGTTCACGTTTGTCCCTGCGCGTCCCCGCGTCGCTCCGCGCGCGGATCCCGGCAGACGCGCCGACCGGGTTGGTCCCCTCTGCGATCCGAAGGTCCCACAGCTGCCGCGCTGCGCGTCCGACCTCCAAGTCAGCGACAGGACTTCAAAAAGCTGCCGGAAGGATGATGTCCTACATAAAACAACCTCATTACACCATGAACGGGTTAAACCTGCCCGGTCCCGGGATGGACGTGCTCCACACCACAGTCGCTTATCCCCGTGAGTACGACCTGGAAGTTTAATGTTTTGTGTTTTAAAAATGTTTAATAAAGTCTAAAAAGAAATTAAAGACTCTTTTTTGCATTACTTCGTATTGTACGTGCTACGAGTGATGCGTAAAAGCGCGGAGGTTGGTGCGTAACGTTGCAGCCAAAACGAGGATAAAAAAAAACAAACAAAAAAAGAAACAGTCGCTTGATGTTTGTGTTGACGGAAGATTTATTATTATTGCGAAAGGGTGTTTTTGATAGACTTCGGAATACAACACCTCCTTTCCACAGTAAGTTTGGTGGAACGGGATTCTTTAGGAGTCCACAGAGTGGAAAACGGGCTGTTCTTAATATAAATTTACTCTGTGTGCTGTTTTTTTAATTAGTCTCGCATGCTGACAACAGCATCGGACATTCTTAAAACAAAATCCTCTGACTTTTGACGTATTCCTCTCATCACACGAGTAAAATGTGGCGGAAACACCTGAAATATTCCCTTTGAGTTTGTTCTGCCGCAGCAAACAGGTTAGATTAAAAATACACGTGTAAATATAATAAGTTGTTACTGGTAAATGGCAGTTTGTTACAATTAAAGTTCTTTGTCGTACTGAGAGACAAAGACAAACTAACCCGATGTGTTGGTTTGTTGGCACCGTGACGCACTTTTTCCTTACTATTATTATTATTATTATTATATATTTTTATTATTATTTATTCAGCGGTTGAGTTTGTTTCTTTTGTGATGCTATTCAATGCCACATCTCTGTCATATGTTGTCAACATATTTACGTGTGTGTCTCCCGTTTCGGCAGCCACTCCGCGGAAGCAGCGCCGGGAGCGCACCACCTTCACTCGGACACAGCTGGACATCCTGGAAGCGCTGTTCTCCAAGACCCGGTACCCGGACATCTTCATGCGGGAGGAGGTGGCCCTGAAGATCAACCTGCCCGAGTCCCGGGTGCAGGTACACGTAGCAGCCCCGCTCCATATTCTGCTCGGTGTTTCCAGTCAGAACTTGTTGTTTCTAACCCCCCCGGGCCTCTTTCTCCCTCTCTCTTTCTCTCTCTCTCTCTCTCTCTGCCTCCAGGTGTGGTTTAAGAACCGCCGTGCCAAATGCCGCCAGCAACAGCAGCAGAGCAGTGGCCAGTCTAAGCCTCGGCCTCCAAAGAAAAAGGCCTCACCAGCGCAGGAGCCCAGTGCTCCCGACCCAGTCCCCAACCCGTCTGGTTCCTACAGCCCCTCCTCGGCTCAGTCCGCCGGGCCCAGCCTGGCCCCCAGCTCCAGCACAGGAAACACGGCCGTGTCCATTTGGAGCCCGGCCATCTCCCCCCTGCCCGACCCGCTGGCCTCCTCCGCCCCGTGCATGCAGCGACCCTCGCCCTACCCCATGAGCTACGGCCAGCCCTCAGCCTACACCCAGGGCTACGCCAGCACCACCTCCTACTTCACGGGCCTGGACTGCAGCGCCTACCTGTCCCCCATGCACTCACAGCTGTCAGGCACTGGGGGCGCGCTCAGCCCCATCACCGTCCCCTCCATGGGGGGCTCTCTGAGCCAGTCCCCGGCCTCGCTGTCCTCGCAGGGCTACAGTACCGCCTCCTCCCTGGGCTTCACCTCCGTGGACTGCCTGGACTACAAGGACCAGCAGGCCTGGAAACTGGGCTTCGCTACCATGGACTGCCTGGATCACAAGGACCAGAACTCCTGGAAGTTCCAGGTCCTCTAGGAGGGGAGGAGGGGCGTCCATTCATGAGTGTGTGTGTGTGTGTGTGTGTGCGCGTGTGTGTGGAAGTGTGTGACTTAGTCCAGCATCCAGCATGAGAGGGCAGGTTTCTGCTGTTTCCTGTTTGTTAGGCTGTTTGTATTTTATTTTATTTTTTGTCTGAGTGTGTGTGTTGTAGGAACGGACAGAACTGGAAGGCCTGCTGTCAGAGGCTACTTCAATGTCACTGTAACACAGACTGCTACAGGAGATCTCTCCTGCCAACAGCCATCAACATCTGCAGTAACTGAAGAATTTGAATTAATATGATTTACAACATTTAATTTCCCTTTGGGATCAATTAAGTAATTTTGAAGTGAGTCCAACAGTCTGTCCTCCTCATGCTCATATAAAACCTACAGCCTTTGACAGGCTTTCAGGGTTAAAGGTCACTCGCTGTGTGTTTTAAACTCACATTGTGATGAAGGAACTGTAGGCTGCACCTCCTTTAAGGATGTTCTCAACTATTTATTATTACTATTATCATTATTTTATGCTACGTTTAGCTCTGTCGTGTGCTTTTATTTATTTTTGCGGCATTTATGTTTATCTGTGTTAGTGTGTAGCGTTTCAATCTGTGCATAGGATTAAAAAAATGTTCTGTTTTAGCCGTGTTGATGTATTAAAGTGGTTTATTCTTTACGTGTGTGTGCTGAAGCTCCTTCAGGTGAGTGGTACAGTCAAGAAGTCTTGTTTCTCAGGTCAGGGGGTCAGCTGCAGGTGGTCCTGTCCGGTCCGCAGACGACGTCGGGTTGGCGGTTCGGCGCCGCACGCCTCCACCTTGCTCTGCTCCATCTTGGTTATTTTAGGTGATCTGATTCTGGGAGTGTCCCAATCCTCTTAGCCTCCCTTCAGCAATGCCCTAAGTGAATTAGTTGGGATTATTGCCCTATCCCCCTCTGTCTCTCACTCACCTCAACCTTTTCCACCTCCTCCACCCCGTGGCTCGCTCCTTTTATCTCTCCACCTCTTCTGTTGAACTTTTTCCACTCTGCACTCTTGCCGTTTCCTCCGTGGAAAATGTGCGAAAGGTCAGCGGCGGAGTTAAATGCGGGCCGTCTTCACCGGGGTTCTCTGAGGTTCCCCGTCTCTCCCCCTCCTCCGTCCGCCACGATGCTCCGCAGCTCTTTGGACAAGTTGGTAATCCGCCGGTGACCTGAATACCACATAAACAGAGCTATGATGACATCAAATATGGCGAAGGATTTTGGAGTAGTGTGTGCAAAACATCGTTTTAGTCCACAGCCATGGATTGATTTGTGTTTTTAAATCTATAGCTGATCTCAGATTTTACAAAATAGTCAACGGATTTGATTGAGACTGTGGAAGATCAGGATTGGGTTCGAAATTAATTTATTTCTTACACGTGGAGAAATGCAGCTTCTTGTAGTTCTGCTGAACTATCAGAAATCTGATGCGTGGTAGAAGTGAGTGTTCAACAAAGTACATTTCAAAGCACTTTTCTGACCTAATCCCACTCTGTGCTCTGCTTAATCCCCTCTGCCCTCCCTCTCTGTGGCACGATTGGTTAATCCCTGCGTCTGGCTGTTCTGATTGGTTAACTCCCTCCTCCCCTCTCTTGGAGAGGCCAGCACAGCCATAATCTCCCCTCTCAGCACTGGGTGTTTCAGACAAACATTTGCACTGTAATCCCAGGGAGGAGCAGATGTGATGGGGGATGGAGCGCGCCCAGCAGACCTTGATGAAGGTGATTTGTTTGTCAAACAAAGAAGACACCCCCGAATGAAATGCAGCAAACAAAAAGTGTTGAAAACGGAAGTGATCCAGACCACTAGGGGGAGTCAAAGAAAATAGTATTCATACTATATTTCTTTTCAGATACGCCGTCTTATTCTGTTACTCTATAATATTATAAAAGACGGCGTATCTGAAAAGAAATATAGTAATACGCACCTTTACTTTCTTTCAAATTTCTTTCTCTGAATCTTGCATCTGGTCCCATAGAAATGAATACTATTTTCTTTGACTCCCCTTAGTGGTCTGGAGCACTTCCGTTTTCAACACTTTTTGTTTGCTGCATTTCATTCGGGGGTGTCTTCTTTTTTGTTTGCTGCATTTTATTTGCTTTTTGTTTGCCGCATTTAATTTGTGCGCGTGTCTTTTTTTTTGTTTGCATGTTTTCTCTTTTGCTGCGCATTTGCACCTGTCGGCCACCGTAGAAAACAGCTATGAGAGACGTTTCCATATTCTTTCACAAAGTCAGATTCTCATGAGTTGAGAGTGTCTTGCCAGCAGGTGAAGGGAAACATTTTGACTGAGCAATTTTAACTAACAGGTACTAAAGTTACACACACAAGTTTGTGATTCTACCCAGAAAAGGAATTTGTATTGACTTCCTTTTATTTTAGGAACTGAAGTTTTGCCTAATCCTAATTTTAAATGATAAATGCCATTAATTCACAACTTAGTCGTCAAGCTAGCAAGTAACCCAAACACATCACTTTTTCTTTTGGAATGGCAATAAAGTGATTCTGATTTTGATATCAAAATCACAAGGCCACACACACACACATACATAAATTAAAAATGATCTAAAAATACCCTCTCCTGTCATTCAGGTTCTTAGGGAAGAGAAATAAATTTGCTGCCCCTAATTGACCATAAATAGTTGATTAGTCTGATTTAAAGCTAGTCTGGTAAAAACCTCCCATTGTTCTGATCTCAAAACGGCTCAGAAACTCGACATCGTCGTTCACAACATTTTCTTCTGTCCACTTATTCGACCGGTTGAAATCCAACTGGAGAAATCCAGCACAATGGGAGAAATCCCAGACGGAGCGCTGAAGGGAGATGAGAATCTAGAATCCTTTCACACAGTGTGTCAACATCCAGGCTCTGTGCATGGTTTCCGTCATTTTAAACGTAAATAATGAAAGAGTGGCATGCTGCTGTATTCAGACCGTTTAGTTCATGGAAGAGCGTCAGACAGAAAGCAGTAAAAAAAAAAAAAAAAAACCTTCAGGACAGATCAGATTAAAATATATAACTTTTTAACTTACATACCAAACAATAAATGGTGGTGGCAGCGCTGTACTGTTTAGGGAATAGTTTAGGGAAGTTGGATGGAGCTGAAGACACAGTGATCCTGGAAGAAACCCAGTCAGAGGCTGATTCACAGGTTCACCTTCACTTTTCACATTTTTAATGGCAAAAGAAATGGAAAGCTATGTAGAAATTTTCTCCCACGTCCCTGCTATGCTCTACTTTTTGCTGGTCTGTCACATAAAACATCAACATTTAGGGCTGTGAGAAATGCATAAAACGTCAACAGGTAGAAGATTAATTCCTGTTCCGTTAGATTTTAGGGATTCCATTTAGCCTAAATAGCATCGGAGGGGAGGTTTCCTCTCTAAATGAAACGAGTAGAAATAAAAATGAGGTGCATTTGAAAAAAATAAATAAAAATCACCTAAAGTGTGATGTGTGTCCTGTTTACACCCTATTTAAAATTACGCAATGACAGCATCATACATCAGCCATGTCCACAGCCATCATGGATGCTAGAAGGCCTCCAATCAGACCAACACCTGCTGAGCGGTAACTATGGTGATTCCTGCCCAATCAGAGGCGAAGGATGAGGATGGTAGCAGCACAAATCAGAAACGGTCATTTATATTACAAAACATACTTCCACCTTGGGAATCCACACACTTCTGGCTTCCAAATCTATCCTAAGTTGTAGCCGTTTACCTCCATCATCTTTACCTTCCTGAGCTGTTTCCATCAGACAAACCCTGAGAAACAATACAGACATGATTTTTATTGCGATGACAAATGTTTCAGGACACACTGTAACAAAGTCTGGATGCATTGTTTCGACAAGTGTTCCTTGGCCTTAAAGAGGACGTATTATGTAAAATTAACTTTTTTGAGCTTTACATCATGATGATACACAGCAGTGGAATGTCATTCAAACAGGAAGTGTTGAGGAACGGTATCCAAGCTTGGTAAAGTGACCTCCATAAGCAGACTGAACTATAGCAAGGCCGCCACTCAGACGTTTTGGGCCGCGACAGACACATCATTAGCCATGAAGAGGCTGGAGGCTTCTTCCTGTTCAAGGGGAGGTTTCCTTTCCACTGTCGCTACATGCATGCTCAGTATGAGGGATTCATAACTAAACAACACATGCTGATCAAGGAGTGAACTCTCCAATCATTCAATGTAATCTGCTGGATTTCCCTTGGCAGAAATTTCTTGTAGTCAGTTTTAAAAATAAATTGAACTTGACTGCATTGTTTGATAAGTAAGGTCAGTTGGAATGCATAGAAATGACTGAATCTGTCTGGATGATAGGATTGAACTGATTTGTTTTGAATTGGCACTACAGTATATCAAAATAAATTACCAGTTAAAAATGAATATATATATATGTATATAATGTCAATTCTTTTACCAGCAACGAATTAAGAAGTATTTTAATTATAAAGGAGTCTCAAAGGTGTAGTTTCCAAACTTGTTGGTCAAAATATCAAATTGAGTTTATTCCCAGCGACAAAAATGAAAACCATCTTTGAAAACCCTTACTCCGTTTTAATTATTGAGTATAATCAAGTCTGCTTATGAGTAAAAAGTTGCTGGAGGTTTGTGGTCATGCTTAAAATGACATTAAAATGAAAGAAAAATGTAGCTAATAAAAGATTAACACTTGCTTCATGCTTTTTCTATTTAACACATAAATGTAATTGAAAATCAAATTTTAATTGCAAATAAACTGTCCAGAGGCCACACAAACCTCTGCACTCTGAACACCCCCGATCTATCAGCATCAATGTTTTACGTGTATGAAGGCGCATTTGTGAAACACTGTAAAGAACACAACACACACACATACTCTGTGAAGCTTGTTTTAACATCTATTTATTACCACCATAATATGAGAAATTTGGAAAATACAAAGATCAGCTTATTTATACGTCTGAAAATCTCAAGGAATAAGAAAAATATAAAAGAAAACAATTATGAGGTTATATTCTGTATCAGAAATTTCAAGAAAAGGGACAGTTTATACGCTCAGAGCTGGCAGGAAAGACGAAGACCTGAAACATGCAGAGAACTTTCACTATGTCAAATCTAATGCTAATCTATGGAGACAGGGGGCGCCAGTAGCATCAAGTGTGATTACAGACCTGCAGTGACGAACTGAAAAGAAAAGGTGACGGTGATCTGACGCCCCCGTGTGGTTGCGATGGGAATAATAGTTTCCTGGGAAAACAGAAGCTCCTCAAAAAAGTCCTACAGCAAATCAAATCACCGCAGAAAACTCAATTCTCTGTTTTATGTATGATAATTTAGAAAGTGGTAAAATAAGACGTACTTTGTAAATTCTGAATTTTATGTGTAGAAGAAAAAAAAAAAGAAAGAAAAGAAAGCAAACCACCGACACCATACCCACGACAATAATCCTTAATTTGAAAGAACCGAGAGATTGACTTTTGCCGAGTACAGTTGGTTTGGAAGGACGGGGCTGGCGGGTTCACACAAACAGAGCAGCAATCCAGCCTCTCCCCCAGCTGGGGGTCAGGGGCTGTGTGAGGGAGGGTGTTCAGGGGGCCTCAGGTCTAGTTTTAATAGCACCCTGCTGTGGAAGTTGCAGCTCCCCTTAAGCAGACTAGCCCCTCAGCCAGGTCCCTGCGCTCCGGCTCTGTTTGCTCCACAAGCTGCACCAGCTGACCTCCAACAGAACAGGTGAGCTCAGAGGCGGGCTCCGTGTTGAGAAGCACCAGAAAAATCCAGTGATACACATTTGAGTATGTGTGTGCACATGCGCATCTGATCCACAAAACTTTTTACATGCACAAAAAAAAAAAAAAGAGAGAGAGAAAGGTACCCTAAAAACATTTTATGAGGATGAAAAACTTCTACGAGAGACCAGACTTCGACGTGTTTCTATCTGCTCATGATCAGGATCAGCCTAAAGTCTACTAAGAAGTTGAGCAGGGCTGGAGGGTGGAAGGAGGGGGCGGAGTTTGGGGGTTGGAGGAAGCAGTGAGGACAGGGACAGAAAAACAGGAGTGCAGAGAAGTGTCTAAGCGCGCTCTCCGCGGATACGGCGGGCCAGCTGGATGTCTTTGGGCATGATGGTGACCCGCTTGGCATGGATGGCGCACAGGTTGGTGTCCTCAAACAGACCCACCAGGTAGGCCTCGCTGGCCTCCTGCGGGAACACAGAGCCAGAACGCGGGTTAGTGGCACAACTTCCACCACGCGGCGTTTAGTCGCCGTTGCCTCACTCACCTGTAGAGCTCCGATGGCGGCGCTCTGGAAGCGCAGGTCGGTCTTGAAGTCCTGAGCGATCTCCCTCACCAGGCGCTGGAACGGCAGCTTACGGATCAGCAGCTCTGTGGACTTCTGGTACCGACGGATCTCCCTGAGAGCCACAGTACCGGGCCTGAAACGACAACACAGGCACGTCAGGAAGAGCCGGCTGGTTCTTGGGGGAGCTAAGGCAGAGACTAAAGCTGAAGATAAAAAAAAATCTGATTTTTTTTTTTGGGTCGGCAAATACACCACACCCCTGCATTTGGGTGTCAGGTCTGACTCTTCTGTGTGGAAGTTGTTACTAATAAAGACTCAAAGTTAGCTAAACTCTTTACAAAATTACAAACAAAAAAATCAGCAGCAGAACTCTGACCTTGTTGACATTAGCTGCACACAACCTGTATTTCAGTAATAAGTCAATAATCAAAAGCTTTTAGTTGACAATAATAACTAAGCAAATAAAACAAAGAAATATTGCATGTTTTATTAAATCGCCTACATGTATTAGCATTCATTTAAAAAGGAGCAAGTGAAGCTGGTTCGGTGCATGCTACCAAACAGTGATGTCACCAGTTTTGGGAAGCCATCCTCTTCCTATAGGTGAATACACACACCTGTATCGATGGGGTTTCTTGACACCCCCAGTAGAGGGGGCGCTCTTGCGGGCGGCCTTGGTGGCCAGCTGCTTACGAGGAGCTTTTCCTCCAGTGGACTTACGAGCGGTCTGCTTGGTACGGGCCATGACGACAAAGTTTCACCTGCAAAGAAAAATGGAATCAATCAACTATTATCCATGGTATATATTGTTCTATACCAAGATTGTTAACTATTAATGTCCAATTGTACCAAAAAAATTACTTTTTTTCTGTTAATCAGTTGTTCAGTTAAATAGAAATTATTAATTTGAACCCTGCATCAACAGCTAGTGGAAATTTAAGTATGATGCTAATTAGCACCACAAGGCACTTAAGGAATGAAACAGACTTTTCGATTGAAATCAGTGTTAAAAATAGAATTTCACCATATATTTAGGCCCAATCATTGATGTCCATCCCTACATTTGTAGTATTCACACACTCCCTAGTTGTATTCCAGTGACGTGTGGTCAGGGGAGGCAGAGCCTCACCTGTCATCATGCAAAAATAAAATATAATGAGAAAATAGTTTATATTGCTATTTTTACCCTGTGGTTTGTACTATAAAATACCTATTTTTCATTTAGCTTAACCAATTCTGATTATTTTTTCTTCAAAATCACTAAATTTTCGCATTTTTGAGCTGAGCCTCACCTGGGATTGATCAACCTCTGGCTAACTGCCATTCTGCTCCTCCTGTCTGTACGCCACCAATGAAATGGCTAAAAAAACATTTAATGTACAAATTGATTTTTCATAATTTAGTTTATGTATATAATGTACAGTGTTTTTTGTCACCAACTGTGTGTAAATGTTTCATGTGCTGAGGAGCGATCAGAAACGGCAGAGAACAGATACGAGGTGAGGCAGGGAGTTTTCTTGCCTCATGGCAGGGGGCGCTCATGATCCCAGACATTGTGACTCCACAACTGCAGAGTAAGAGACAGTAACAGCGAGCTACCCATGGAGCTAGCAATACAGTAAAGCCAAGTGCAGCAATATATTTATAGTTTTCTCCTCTTACCACAACAGTCACTGTGGTAAGAGGTGACTGCTGTGGTCACCTCTGCTGCGATTATTAATTAATAATCGCAAAATAAACATTAAGCATAAAACCATACATACAAACATATGGACCACAGGTCTTTCATTTTTGCCCTCTGTTGCCAAGTTTCCTCTTTATTTTTAAAGACCACACAACAGACATAGCTAAAACAGGCTTCACAAACATCATCTTGCTGGATGAAAATAGCTTTTTTTTTCTCTGTTACGCCACTTTGTTACATCTTCTCAAGACTCTAAGAAGTAATTGCAAATGATGGGCCTTTGTGAGAGGATGCCGGTAACAAAAGCTCAGTGAGACACTTTTCAGAATTGTTTCTCTGGGTTGTTTACCGCTGCTGGATCCTAAATGTAAACCGTTTCGTTTTTGCCAAATACCAGTTTACCTACGCAGCTACAGCTCAGAGTGAAATCATTTTCATCAGTGTTTTTATTTCCTCCAATTCCGCTGTTTTGTTTGTTTCTCCTTTCAGTTCCGACGTCTCCTAGGAACCCTCGGTGCACAAATTTGGCAGTTACCCAAAAACATCGTACCCAACCAATCAAAACACGAAACCCCAAACCCCTACAACCAATCACAATTTGAAACGGGCAAGAAAATACACCAATCCGGTGAGGCGCAGCCGTGTTTGTGGACCAATAGTCTTTCAGACTGCATGGTTTCAAGGCGGGACGAACAGTTATAGCCCCCGCCTCATACCGCAAGATTATGGCCGCAGACTGAAACGAACCAGCCTACCAATGTAGAGTCAACGAACAGGATGGAAACTTGAATGATTTTCTACCGAAACTACAAAACGTGGGCGCATTAAACTACCAACAAATTACAGGATGTACATATAGGTATCAGAACACCAATAGAGTCGTGGGCGCGACGCTGTTTTAGAGAGGAAAGCTGAAAGTGGAGCAGCTAGCTCGGCGGTGGAAGCACTGAGCCGTTTTTCTCCCGAGTCTGGGCATCGAGGCAGCTGCTTTTCGCCTCACCGCGGCGTCGAATTTAAACGCTTTATAAGCTCCCAAAACACACTCGCCCGTCCAATTCCAACACAAAACAACGATTTATATTCTAACGTTTAAAAAGTATGTGGAAACGTTTACATACCGGGGCTGAATTTTCGGCTTTTGCTTCGCAGCGTTTCAGTGTGTTGTGGTTGTGTGGCAGTGTCAGATATTTACTATCTCTCACACAATGGAAGCAGAGCGAGCAGGAGCAAAATGGCGCCGGTGTCAATCATCTTACTCCCACAATGCAATGCCAACATTTGTAAACACTGAAACTTTTTCACCTAAAGCGTGGCGGAGAGAGTGGGGGAAAAACACAATTCAATAGAGTAAGCTTAATTTGGAAAATAATCGTGTTTTGATGACTAACGTTTTTCACAATTTCAAACGTCGTCCCAACAGGAAGTGTAGAAGTCCATAAAAGGCTCCTAAAAGCAACAATATTAACAGTATGTCGATAAATAAGCAGATTTTAAACTTTTGAGTGAAAGGTGGAGTAAAATGAGCTCTGTAGTAAAAAAAAAAATGGGATGGGCATTTTTAAGATTTAATAACCCCGTGTAAAACACAGAACAGGAAATAGTGGATGCCACCATATTTATCGCGTTGGTATTTAAAGCAGCTGAATGATTCATAAATCAGCATTTGCACAGATTAACAAGCTGCTCATAATGACTCAGTTTCAACTCAATGATTTTGTATTCTCTTTTTTTATATTGTCTACTTTTGAAGTTGCTGTCAATTCTTACTCTTCCGGGGACTATTAAAACTAAAACCCAGGGATTAAGCCAGAATTTCCAAATTAACCTGTTTTAACCTATTTTTTCTGGAGTTTTTACTGAAGTAGTCAGGTATAAGTTGCCATGATGGTTCATTCTGGGACGTTTGGGGTTATTCCAGATGGCAGTATATGTCAAACGTTTGAGCATAACCCTGAAATCAAGATAAATCTGGGTTTTCTGGTCCAGACAGAGAGGCAAATCTGACTAAGTACAGTCTCCTGCGAACCCCAAGGCTCTGTAACTCCCCACCCTCATGAAACTGCTGGCTGGTGTTGATCTGTGCGAAATGCGGAAGATGTCAAAATCTACATTAAAAATTTGATTTTAAACTGTTACTCTGATGCAGCCTCAGATTAACATTACACAACTGTTCCGGTTCATTTTGCAGCGCTTTGTAATGTTACATGTGTATGGAACTCTTTTCACTGCATCGTTGTTTGTCAACTCATAAATTATGACATATCACAGGCTCCTTTAATTCACAGATCATTATCAGTTATATGTATGTGGTGCACATGAGGAACTTGGAGCTTCGTATAAAGGAAGGACAGCATCCTGACATGCAGATTAGTGAATACCATATCTGTACAATATGATGTTGATGGGATTTTTTCCCATTTGCTTTTAGTCTATGTGTATAAATGCAATGGGATGTGTGACATTGTGTGAAATGAATGCATTGAGCAGGATATTAGAAATAAGGATTAATATATCATAAATGGATTTTAGTAGTGGTTTTGAATTATAGTTTATGTTTAAAATGAGCTTGATACATTGTGCAATAAACAATGGAAAGTATTTTATGCAGTCCACCACTGTGTTCTAGGGTCCGTCATAATTGTAAATGCAGATTGCCATTTCATCTACGCAGACATGAATTCAAAGTTTGTGTTTAGTCAGGCAGCCGTTTGTTTTCAAGCAGCATTTCTCTTTGTTTGCAGCGGACATGTTTTCACAGAAGTTTGAGGGAGAACTTCTGGCTGCTCTGCAGTGGCCTTGTAACTTTTATTTTACACTGTGGCTCTACTGATGATGGCTTTTCATTTCACCCGTGAACAAGCTTAAATTAAGAGATCATGGAACGATTCCTGCTAATTGAAATGACCTCCTGGGTCAGGAGCAGGCTAAAATCCAGGCTTAATCCTGGAGGGTGTTTACAAAATCACAGTTGTTTTTAAAGCGATTAATTCTGATTTTCATTTTACTTTTAAAACCCTTTTCAGATTTAAGATTTCCAACGCACTTCTCAAGAGTTTTAATCCACAAAACTAACTAAGTGATATGATTAAAAACAATATTGTTTAAAAGGATCCTAAATAAATTCTGTGGCTCCCCCAGATTGTGGGAAAATGATTTCCAAAAGAAAAGCAGTTTACTTTGGACTCTGGATTATTGTACAAAAGTTCCTTTTCTCTTTAGCCTAAGGTAGATGCTTTGGATACTGTCTGGTTCAGGAATGGTTTGACACGGAGAATATTACGTGTAGCCCATATTGTTGTGCGTGTGGTGACTCTTCTGGAATTTGACTGACTGATTGACAATCCTCTCAAGGCTGCAGTTCTCCCTGTTGCTGATGCATTTTTCCATCACACTTCTGTCTTCCACTCAATTTTATGTCTATATGCTTGGATGCAGAACTCTGTGAAAAACCAGCTTCTGCAGGAGAGACTTTTTATGGCTTCCCGTCCTTGTGAAGGGTGTCCATACTCGTTTCCTGGACACCTGTCCAGTCAGAAGTCTTCCTCATGATTGTAGTTGACTCACCGTTTAACGGTTCAGGATACCTTCGCAGGTGTTTTGAGTTAATTAGGGTGTGATACGATGAGTTTCCATTTGTATTCTATTTTTCTGAGGTACTGAATTTTGTTTATCTGCAACCCTTGCGATAAACTGGTAACCTGTCCAGGGTGTACCCTGCCTCTAGCCCGTTGACCTCTGGAGATGGGCACTGGCACCAATCCTGACCCCAATGGGATAAGGGTGTAAGGAAATGGATGGATGGACGGTTCTGCAGGCCATAAATCAGTAAAATTACAAGAAATGCTTAGAATATATTGCTCTATTTGTGATGATTCTAGATAATATGATATTTTTATGATGTCTAAGAAGTACTATTTGAATTTAATATAAATTCTTTCAGATGTACCTGTACATATTTGATCTGGTCTGGAAACATCTTGGTATCTCCAAGAATGAGCTGGAGTATGTTAGTAGAGAGGGGTGTGCATTAGGTACCAGGACCCAATAGTTCCCCAACCCAACTGGAGACAGTAGAAAACAACAGAACCATTGATGAAGGTTTTTGTCCTTTTGCTAGGACTCTCCTTCTGAATGAATGGCAGTACACAATTCACGAACATCATAATAAAAAAAAAAACCATCAAGCTGAGCAATTCCTGAACACCTTTATTTATTTTATGTCCGACTTTAGACTCCTCCAGTTTGAAATGAGTTTTTTCACATTCAAGTACACAGTGCCTTATTGTAACAGCCCATCTGAGAAGGTAGAGGCTTTAGATAAGGCAAGAGGGGCGAAACCTGCAAGCAATATAGAAGTTGAACTGTTACAGAGTACACCTGGATTTAAACGTATTGAGTTTATACTGTATGCCATCCATTATGTTGACCCAGAGGGCCTTGTATTATACTAATGGATGGATGTACTACACATCTATCTCTAGCCTGAAAACCATGGACCCACACACACTATCTGAAGGAAAGAAAAGTAGAAAGAAAAACATTCCCTTAGTATTTAAAACCCCAAACCAACTAAAATATCTTAAAACTAAACCTGCTTTAAAGTGGTGAACATCATTTCTGTCGTTAACAGTATCGGTAAACAATGTACGATTCTCCAGGAACAAAATTTTAAGGCTCATTAACAAGTTGGTTTTCCCACAAAGCAGCAGCAACATTTTCATCATGTTGTATGAGAAGACATTGTTTCAGCTTTAATCAATTAGTCCAGTACAACAAATAAAAACAAACAAACACCATTTTAAACTTCAGAAGCTACAATTTTCATCCACTTTCCCATCTTCACCTCATATGTGCAACAACTGTGCCAAGTCTTTGGTCCCTCTTCCAACAGAAAACACACAAGTACTGAAAGATTAAAAAAAAAATAAAAATCCACTGAAAACAGTTTAGAGTAACGTTACCTTAAAAAATGGCACAGTAACAGAAAGAGTAAGACATTGATAACCACTGCGACAACCCAAGTAGCTCCATGTCACATCTTCCACTCATCAAAGCCAACATGGACACACAGAACCGTCTTCTTGTGTTGGTACCGGGAGTGGGGGGTCCTTTTTATGTTGTGCTGTAACATCCAGACAGAACGCAACAAGAAATCTACACACAACTGATCATGAATTACCAAAATGCAAATCTTACTTCCAGTTAATTCTCATGTCCAGCTCCACACCTAAGAAAAGTCAACTAAAAATCCCTTTTTACTAGTGATTTCATTTGTAGAACATATATTTATATATCTATATATATAGTATATATTTTACATTTTTGGGGTTCCTGCTAAAAGTACCTTACGTCTTTCTTATATACATTTATAATTGGCTACAGTCTCAGTCAGTCACAGTACTGTGACCTCATGGACAATAATTTCAGGTACATTCAGGACTCAGTAAAAAGCCTTGCAATATTCTTTACAATTCATAAAAAATACAGAAAAAGCAAAAATATGAGGGTTCTAGCAGTCCACTGTCCTGCAGAGTCTGCTCACCCATACCTCAACAGTTTCTTTCTCTTCCCACCCAAACGCTTTATTCGGTATGGAGTTCTGTCTCGGGCCTCTGCAGGCCCAGCTCAGTCTGGATGAAGGCTCCCTGGCCCAGAGCCGTGGAGTAAGCCCTGCTGCTGGGGTTGGCAGGGAATGAGCTGGAGCCGGAGCCTGTGTGTTTTTGGACCGGGGCCTGAGGCTGAGGTACCGGGTGGTAATCATCCAGGTTGTCGTAGTGGGACTGGGTGGGTTTGTTGCTGTGTTTCTGGTAGCTGTAGTCCCTGTCCAGGTCTGCTTTGCTCTGGTTGAGGTGCTGCTCTTCTCGGACGCTGTGGGAACTCTCCGGTTTGCAACGTGCCAGTTGGTCCCGGGGCGGAGGCTCGTCAGTACCGTGGTAACCACCGGATGACTTCAGCTTGTCATGGTGGTGGTGGTCAGAATCAGGACACTCATACCGTGGCTGGAAGGGCTTCTTGGTGGGATGCTCCTGCCGGTGTTTGAACCTGCCACTGTCGCCACCCAGCTTGTCTTCTCCGCTCTCATATTTGAGCTCGTGCCGGTTGCTGTCTGACTGGTGAGACGCGGGAAGAGAGTGAGATGGCTGGCATTTCTTGGAAACGCCTTGCTTAGAAACGTCTGACTTGTCTCCCACTACGCTGCCGTGGACATGCTTGTCTGTCTCCATGTAGACGAGCCCATCAGGGTCGGACACCATGTGTCTGGGAAGGTAGCGTCCATCTTTGCTCTCCACTGGAAGCAGCATGGCTTTACCAGGGTCAGACTTACTCCGCAGGTGCAAGGTTTCATACCCAGATATATCTGCTGGTGTAAAGAGGCCAACGTTGTCGTACTGCGAGAGGACAGGGCCTCTCAGCTTCATCCTGGCCCTGCTCTCCCTGCGGATCGAGTGCATGCGAAGCTTCTCTGCCTCCTCCGGGTCCCATGGCAGGAACACGGCAGCGTCCTTGCTCCCGTGACCAGGAGGCATGTCTCTGCTGACAAAGCCATGCTCTTTGCCAGGGGCCAGTCCGTAGCGGGAGACATAGTGGTAACCAGCCGCCTTCCCACCAGGCCGGCCTCCAGCAGCTCCGGCATCCCGACCTCCGTAGGAGTGAAAGTGCCTAACTCGGATTGTGCCGTAAGGATCTATGTCATAGAAAGGTGACTCCAACGGGACAGAGCCAGAGTATGGGCTGTAGCGGTACTGCACCCGGCCGTTCTCAAAGTACGGCTGCAGCTGGGTGACGTGGTAGTCGGTCTGGGATGACTGCTGCGGAGGCTGCTGGTACGCCTGGCACTGATAAACGGGCCGGTGATGGAAGAACATGTCGTCTTCCGGCGGAACTTCTGTCCTCTGGATGGGGACAGAGCGAATGGTGGGCGGGACGTGGAAGGAGTGGACTCTGCGGATGGTGGGATAGCCATGGGTTCTGTCATGGCTGTAGCCCTGGTGATCCGGCCCAGGGGAGACATGCACACCCCGGGGGGTTCCTCTAAGCTTTATGGAGTGGTGGTAGGACCTGGGACCCAAGGTGCTGTACCTATTGTCTGCTCGGGCACTGTAGGTTATCTGAGGCTCAGACTTGGACACGTAGGAGTGCGGGGTGACACTGTCCGGGCGGTAATGATGAGGAACAGCCCTCTGGTGGTAGTATGCCGCTCCTGGGGCTTCAATAAGGATGGGCTCTCCTTTGACATGGTAAATGTAGGCTGGCTGGTGAGAGGAGGGTTTACGTGGAGACAGAGGATGATGGGAAAGACCCTCTGTCAGGTGGCCAGCCGAAGGGCCTTCCCTGAACATCTCGTAGGAAGCTTCACCCTGACTAAGTGCTGCTGTGGCAAGTTTGCTCTCCAAGGTGCGAACTGGGGGAACAGGAGGAGTGGGTCCATAAGAGTCATTGTGTTTGGGTGGTTCTTTACACGGCTGCACGGGTTTAATGGCTTCCCACGGCTTCTCAACAGGCTCCGCTGAGGTGGGTGCTATTCTGGCACTGGCTTTAGACGGGTGGGCCTGGGGATGGGTGTGGGTCTGGGAAGCAGAGTGAGGCTGCGGTGGAAGACGAGGCTGTGTGTGAACTTGGTTGTGCAGCAGAGTCTGAGGCTGGTTCTGAGGAAGCGAGACTGGCTGCCTAATGGGTTTCTGTGCTGTTGGAGGAGGTTGCTCTGATGGTTTGGGAAGGATTTTAGCTGACGGACAATCCTCAGCTTTCATCTGACGATTCAAACAACAGAAAATAAAGAGAAGTTAGGATTTGTTCCAGTTGGGAAAAGTCAAACAAACCAGATCTATATACTGTACTGTCCTGAGTTGCAGTGCCTTGAAAAAGTATTCATACACACAGTCACCACACTTTGTAATAGCAGCATAAGCTAACTAGAGGGCAATCCTGGAGAAAAACCTGTTAGAGTCTGCAAATGAACTGGGACAAAGATCAACTTTCCAGCATGATAATGATTCTAAACATGCAGCCAGATGTACAACAAAATAGATTAAGTCATATATCCAGATGTTAGTAAATTTAATTGAGATTATGGCACCTAAACCCCTGGTCACAGATGTTCTGTATCTAATTTGACTGAACTTCAACCATTAGCAGAGCTGATGAGCACATTTTTCTACAGCTGTAATTGTTTAGGCAATCTGACATCAAATTTAGCTTAAACATCTTTATGGTCAGCAAGTCTCTATTATGCAACAAAGTTTATCATATATGTTGTAGTTTGGGATCAAGACAGAGTGATAGAGCTCTGATCTCCATGGGGAACTAACACTTACCTCAGAACCAGATTGCTGTAGAACTTTTTCATCTTTGCTGCTGCCTCTTGGGGTCGTGGCTGCAGCAGGACCAGATGAGCTGCTGTGAGCAGGGGCCTGTCTTGTGACCTGCTGCTGTCTTTCAGGACTCTTCCTGGTTGGAGAGGTCAGGCTGGTTGAAGTGGGAACTTGGGCACATTGATAATGCGGAGTGCTTGGCGGGGTGGATTCAGTCTCTGGCTGAGTTCTGGACTGGGCTGAAGCAGAACTGTCTGATGGCTTAGTGGTGGTGCTGGTGAACTGTGATGGCGGCGCGCTGGTTGGTGGGCTGGAAGGGGTTCGATCATGTGAGCTGGTGATAACAGTAGCAGAAGTAACGCTTGGTGGTGGAGAACGTATTGCTCCCTCTGCTTCCTCAGATCCAGTGTGGGTTGGTGGAGCTGGTAAATGGGACGATTCTGGAACGTGTGAGACCTGCGGTTGGACAGAGGACACCAGCGTGGGGGGCCCAGAGGACTGGGGCTGAGACTGAACGGAGACCTGCTGGGCTGATTCGGCCAGAGCTAGGGCCAACATGCGGGCAGCGTTTTTTGGGGGTGGAGGGGGAGGGAGGGCAGTGGAGTTGAGGGAACGAGGGGGGAGGTCCTTTGAAGAGTCTGGAGTGGAGACTCCTACCAGGAAGACAAGAACAGAAGGGATGTGCAGCTGAATCATCAAGAAGCAAGAGAACAGAGTGTTACGGTGACAGCAGGGAGGAAGGTTCAAGACACGGAGGAGGGGGATGTTGAGCATGGGGCTTTGGTAAGGTAGCAAGAGATTCAGGTTAAACCACTAAAAAACACTAATACTGTGTTCAGACTGAACGTATTTTGCGTGTCAAAAACGCGCCCAACACCTCAAGTTGTTTGCTTGATCTGGAGCCTCAAAATGGCTCTAGTACCAAAGCTGGAGAGGGGCTCTAGACTTTTAACTTTTGCCTTTTTTCCCTCTCCCGGTCTCTCTGTACAATGGTGGATGATATATTCAGAAAGTCTAGGCATAATTTAGAGAAAGCAGGAGAATGTTGTCGTCGGCCGCCTCTGTGCCATGTTCCATTTCACCAGATAATTCAGAGTTGTTGTGAATTTCATGACCTAGCTACACGTTGCTCGCTTTCAGCACTATTTTTGTCTCACCCAAGCCCAGTTTGACGACATCCTGACCCGCATTATTGCCTACATCTCCTGGCAGGACACTAACTGCTGGCCACTATTGGCCACTTACTGCATCCAACTGCAAAAGTTCAGATTTTGTAACTCCAGCATTGGATGGATGTCGAACACTCAAAACGTGCAGCGCCAGATGAGACTTCTCGACGCACCTTAGACAAGCATCCAGATAGAAGTTGCATGTAAACAGACGCCCCTGACGTTCAAATTGCGTTCGGTCTGAACATTTCATGAAGCGGTAAAAACAGAAGCACGCATCAGACTACAGAGATTCTTTTTCTTCTTCTTACCTTGATGCTCCTGGCTGGTGGCTACCGGTTCCTGCTCCACTGCTTCCTCTCCTACAAGGTCCTTACTGTCCAACGTGTCAAAGGTCGCCAGCTTACAGTGCAGCTCCTTCTGGAAAGCTTCAGTGAGTGATGGCTCGGCCCCTCTAAGCAGCACGCTGCCCATCAGAGGAGGAGACTCTTTGGGCATTGGAGGAGGAGATAAAGGTTGCTTAGAGATGGGCTGTCCAGCTCCGTTTCTGTCAGGAACCTCTGGGGAGAAAAGCTCTAAAGTAGCAAACGGAGTCAAACTGGTGGCTTTCCCACATTTAATAGGTGATACAGCCTGCATGGGCTTATCAGTGTAGGAGTAAGACGTGGTCAGCTTCTTGCTTTCTGCCTTCTCTGCAGCAGCCACGCTGCAGTCTGCTGACAACAGCGGGGAGGTCACGCTGCCTGGGAAGGAGGCGGTGATGAGGTCGGAGCCGTTGCTCTTGGGGCTTCTCTTTAACGTGGGGCCTTCGGCGCCAGTTGAGGAGTCACCCAAGGGGAAGGCAAAGGTGGTGTCTGGCACGCTGCACTGAAAAGACATGGGGTCGAAGTCTAACGAGGCCATGCCGATGTCTGGTGGGCTCAGGTCCACATCTTCGCCCGCCGAGCGGGGCGGCGAGATCAGGGCGGGGACACTGATGGGCCCGTCGTCTCCGTCGCTGTCCTCCGTGGCGTCGAGGTTATCGTAGGAGTTGCATTGCTGTCGGCTGTCCAGCAGTTCTCCGTTGAAGGAGGCCGATAGAGCGTCGCTGCTGGAGCGAGGACGGCGAGGACGGTAAACCTTCGACTCCCCTGGAGGAGGACAAGAAGTTACAGCAAGATAACAGTAGAGATGCCAGTCGTTCAGTGTCTCGTGATTTGACTCCGATTTTTAGGGTCATAATTTGATTCAGAAACAATTTTTTGATTCGAATGATTTAGAAATCCTGCATAAATTATGAACCGACAAGGACAAAAAGGAAATTAATTTAAAACAATTCTTTAAGGTTCCATACTGTATAAAATTTCATCGATTCATATTTAAACTAAAATACCTTTGTGCACAAAATTCTGTAACTTAAATAACCAGCATCGTGTTAGTTTAGCTCCCTGTCTTTGAGTTTCTTAATCAAAAAATATATCAAAGTATTATTCAAAATATAAAAATGATGCAGACTAAAACTGATTTTTGAGCGCTCTGAATCAAAATTCCCACAATGAGGAATTGTAATTCTGTATGAAATCAATTTTATTCTGCATCTCTAGGCAAGCACAAGGATTTTGAGTCAAAATGCCCCAGAGGGCCATAAATTATTACCTTCAACATTGTGCAGTGAACTCAGTGACTCCTCGCTTTTAGCCGACCTTAATGTGGCCGTGTCGCCTCGGCCTCCTGAAACGTCACACAGTGTTTCTAAATGCACAGTTCTGGGTTTCTACAGACAGCAGCTGTTTAGTTAAAGCGCTACAGACTCACCGGGGAGAGCCATCGCTTTCAACTCACTGGGTTCACTGGGATTGCGTTGCAGCTTACGCTTGGACAGAGAAGACGATTTTCCGAGGTTGAAGAAAGAGCGCCAGCTTCCCACAGGAGACTTTTTGGATTTGATAGGTGGTCTTTTCCTGTAGAGCATTACCAAACATTACGAAATATTGCATACAGAGTTTTAAAGAATCCATTCCGAGTTATGATTTAAAAGGGGAAGGATTATGCTTTTCCCACGCACATAGTGCCATTTTATAGCACAATTAAGTGAATATGTTACCTTCCGTAGTTATAAAAATGCTTTTTATATCAAATATGACTTAAAAGAGATTTGACTTGGTAATTTAGCGCCTTGAAATTAGGCCTATTAACAACTCTTGCTCTTTCTGAAACGCTGCTTTCAGGAAGTTATTACATTAATGACTTAATGTATTAATCCAGGAACAACATTTTTACCAGTGTTTCACTGAGAAGTACGGTAGTTTGTATAATGAGCTCAGCAGATGAGCAGTTCCCCCAGGTATTTGCTAATTGCTTTTGGCTAGTCGGAAGGAGCTGGATGGGGAATTAGCAGGGGAGCAGGGCTCTTAAGGCGAAAGCTTAGAAGCTTGGAAATTACAGCTCTGAGAAGGAGCTGCGACTCGAAAGCGGCGCTCGGTCCACCCAGGTGTTCTGCACAGCCTAATGGTTGCCGTTAACGATTAAAGGATTTCTCAAACAGGCATGAAAGAATCAAGAAAACACTCCAGGTGTGTTTTTGATTAGAAATTAACATTATAACATGATCTAAAGCTCAAAAAAGTCAGTTTTACATAAAGGTAAAAAACTAAAAAATCTGATTATACAGATGGAAATGTAGGAGTTACACACTCAAAAAGCTTCCAGCAGAGGGAGACAGAGTACAGGTTTTTAACCACTTCATTTCAAATTATGACTGTTTCATGAAGCACTGACATGACAAACCTCTCCGTGGGAAACTCGATGACCGTGTGGAACTTCCCCTGCAGGGCGGCTGGACCCTCGCCCACCTCGATGTACTTGCTGTCTTCAGTCACAGGAGAGTTGATCTGAGCCTGAGTCCTGGCCTGGGCCTCCTCCAAGCTCAGGAGTTTGGTGGAAGGTGATGAAACCAGCAGGGATTTAGGTCGAGATAGAGAGTTGTGTCCTGGTGATGCAGTTGCAGGAAATGAATGGCAGTAATGTAGACATGGAGCCTGCAGTACATGCAGCAGTGAGATGTTTGTGTGTACCTGTGCCCTCTCTGATCAGGGAGCTGAGTTTGGTGCTGAAGAGCACATCAACGTGGTTGAGGATGAACTCCACTACTACAGACTGAATTCGGACTTCCATGAAGGCTGCTGTGCCGCTGAAGCAGGCAGATTCAATCTGCTTTGACCTGAATCAAGTACAGAACAGGCTTGTTTTAGTAAAGTAAAGTAAAAGAACCCTGAGCATTTCCTTTTAAAGGACAATAATGCACCATAAAGTAACAATAAATGAAATGTGAAGAATGTACAGATGTATGTCCACTGTTAGGGCTGGGTACCACTTTTAAAAATGATCACCACACAGTATAAAACACAATCCAATCAATATTTATCCTGCACATTTAATGAGCCAAAAGAAACAGATTTTTACTATGACCTCTTACACAAACAGAAAAAAAAAACATTTTTTTCACTGTCCACAGATCAATAAATAATTACTGTATTCTGTATTAAAATGATTAAATGTTTTAAACTGCGCTTCAACTAATTAAACCCGATGTAATGTTGTTAGAGACTCGTTTGGATTGATTACTGTTAGTTGAAACACCTGGCCGACTCGGCAAATATGTTACGGGGTTGAGAATCAAAAGAGATTGTGTTGTTGATGCTGCAACACTTAATTAAAGATCTGCAACACAAAATAGCTCAGTTTAGTGGTACAATTGCTACTGTCTGTCTACATGTATCACAATGGGAAATATAACCATCTGTTGATGGTTATATTTATAGTACACATCCCCTCTATTTTACAGAATGTGCAGCCAACAGATTCCTGAATGAACACTGTTGCTAAATATTATCCTCAAAAAGAAACAATTTGGTGACTTGAAAACTGAAGGATGACTGAAAAAAACTTTAGACTGTCACATATTTAGCACAACATTAAAAACCCTGAGGAAGGTATTGAACATGAAGACCCTTACCGTAGCAGGTTGGGCGCCCAGACAATGGCCAGGTTCTTTGTGTGCATGTTGGTGATGTAGCTGAATGCTGCCAGGTGGGACAGGTGTCTCATGAGGAACTCCAGGGTCCTGGAAATCCAATAATAATGGCCAGACATTCAGCTGGTAATGTTAAAACTAATGATCCTTGCAGAGTCATTTCTTAACCACTGCACCTACTAGATTTAGGGACTAATAAGTCCTTTGGAGTATGTTGAGTAACTTCCATTTGTGTCACACAAAGAACAGGAGGGATCAACTGTACTGGGCTAAGTTATTCCCTGTTAGTGTTTTAAGTTTTAACATCAGCAAACATGAACAAGTCCAATGTAGCTTTAACCAAGATTTCTTAAACTGCCAGCAGATGGCAGTGTGCTACCACACTGACCTGTAATGAGGTGGAGGAAGCTGCTGAATGACATCATGAATCTTGATGAGTCGCTCTTCGTCCGTTGCTGCTGATACAGCCTCCTTCACAATGAAACCAAGGCCAGAGACGAATGGCAGGAGGGGACAATATTGAACACATTGTTACTCTTTGCTGGTATTAAAACCCCTGAGTGGAGTTAGCAACCAGTGAAGCCCCCATTTTCCCCTGTGCAGCCATGGCAACCAGAAAACATTTACCTCGGCCTCAGGAATGGCTCTGTTGTGCTTGGAGGAGGTTTTTATTCCAAGTCACAAAGTGTGGCTGGCAGCATGTCTAACGACAGGGCGTGTCAGGTAAAATGCTAATATTTGGGGGGTTTCTGTGACTTATATTGTCATCACTTTTGAAGAATTTCACTTTTTTTAAAAAATTAAAAATTACAAACAATTGTACAGCAAGAACAGTTACAGCTAGTCTGACAAGAGGAAGCGCCAAAGACAGTCCTGTTACACCCTGGAGGGAGAAAACCTTTCAACAAGCGATAACTTTCCAAGCACACAAAAGGAGAAGTGATCTACGCAGGGGATTTTGCTTACGGAGAATTTCTCGTAGAGCTGGTAGGTGAGCAGCGGGTTGGGCAGCTCTCTGAAGTACAGCTTGCACAGCGAGCCGACGCAGTGGATGTCCTGGATGTAAACATCTTTGGTCAGGTCAGGTATCTGCTCCGAGTCAAACTCATGCCTGATGAAGAAGACAGAAAGAACAAAGCAACAGTCAACGCGCTAATACTACAGAAAAATGCAACTGTGAATCATTTATGACTCTGGGAGGATCTGTGGAAGAAAAAAAACAAACAAACTGCAACACACTTTCCATTTCAGAATGTCAAGCTTTTCCAAATTTAAATTTCAAAAATATTCTGGATGTTTGAGAGCAAAGAAATGTATCTAGTTGTTCTACAGCTTCTGAAACGACACGATACAAAGTTTGTCTTCCAATCCAAGAATGTGATAAAAAAAACAAAAAACTTTTATTAGTGCAGTTCATTCTTTATCTAAATTAGCTCTGCTTAATTATCTACTTAGATCTGTTGGGTGCAGCTTCTTAAAGCAGTTTGTACATGTTTGATATTTTTATTAGTTAGCTTTAAAACTGAGTTTCTGGGTTAAGAACCATACTGTGATTTAGGAAGCTCTACATCCCTAAAAAGCAATGAAACAGTCCTGTGCATGGACGTTTATTATGGGTTTTTCACTCAGCAACTCATGTTATTTTAGAATAGGATTTTTCTGCTTAAAAATTTTATTTTACAATTTCAATCATTTTCAAATAAATATGATTCCTCAACGATTCAGACAAAACATGTAGGAATGTTTTAATCAGACTCAGAAAATAATGACAACTTTCAGACCTTTATGTGTAGAAGCCCTGTGAATAGTTCACAGCTGCAAAATTACTCGTCACTTATGGGTGCTGGTTTATGGCATCAGGAAATGAAAAAGAGAATGAATTAAAACGAAAACACCACAAGTATTTGTTCAAAATGAACAAAATCAAAGGAGATCCGCTCATGCTTTCCGCAGTCCAATAACAAACATTAGAAATGAAAATCTAAACAAGAGCACAGAATATACAAACTTGCCACTGTTCAGACACGTTCACAGTCCAATTGTTACTCTTGAGTTGAGGCCATTAAGAAGGAAACACCGAGGAATGAACCAGTATAAAATGAGTTTACTGAAAGTTGGCAGCTGGACCATCAAACTTAAACCAGGAATCCATTCTGCTCCTGGAAACTTAATGACATAAAACTCTGCCTCCTATCAGCATGACAGATTTTACATTACTGTCGATTAGAAAGTGACAACGTTTCTGGAGCAGCCTGGAGGTCTCAGCAACAATTTCTGAGCTTAAACTCCGTTCAGCAGGAAATGTCTCCTTACCGCAATTTCTGGATATTTGAAGCGATCCCAGAGAGGCGGTAAATGCCGTCCACCACGCCGTGCTTCTCGATGAACTCTGTGCAGCTCTTGAGGACTTGGGGCACTGCCAACACAGAATAGAAGACCAGCATGCCATCTATTTCCAATCAGGTTTGTCTGATTTGAGCACTACAGTTCCATGAACAGAGAGCCCCGCAGTTGAAGGCTGAGTAGGGAATCATCAGGCTGGTGGAAAACGTCTGCAGACTCTCTTAACATAACGCAGTTTGAAAAGCGGAGAACACTTTTTAAATATAAAATATCCCCATGTAATGTAATGTTACATGTTTCCATGGTAAGATAAGATGCTTATGACTGAGACAATCCAACACACACAGCGTTAAAGCGTGTGTGACTGCATAAAAACCTTTGACAAAGTTCCTCCGTTCTGCTTCAGCTACTGTGAATCATACAGACATGTTAGTTTTCTACATGTGCTCACTGTTTATAGAAGACATAAAGTAAGAGTGTGTATGTGTGCAGCAGAGTTTCCAGACCTCCCAACACACACCAGTCAGTGGAAGACAGAATGAGATGTTGAGGGGAGCAGCTGTTCTGATCAACTCCACACAGCCGCAGAGCAAACATGAAGCCAGGAAGAGTTTCTTCAGAGAATGGATGGACTCAGCTCGTTTGCCCAAAGATGACGACAACAACAAAATAAAGAAACTCAAAAACACAACAGCTCTGAGGTGTTTGGCACTAAGGCAGCAGAAGCAGGTTCTTCTGGGAGCGGTGGGTTGATGAGAAAGGTTCTGGTGAATCAGACTTGTTTTGGAATTGGGGACGTTTGAGAAACACTTTAGACTCCTGTTGTGCTCTTTGGGCTGCGTTCCTCCTGCACAGCTTTTACAGCAGGTTTAGTGCAAAATGGGGGTTAAATGCATTGAAAGATGCAAAACAAATAATTAAATTCCTTCTTTTTAAACAAGAAAAACATTTTAATGCCAAAAATGAAGCATAATCACAAACATGCTCCTAAATCCTTACTTCTAAGATGTGAAAGCTCAGCTCTTTCTGCTGGACTCATCAACATAGTGTAGGGCTGATCTGTTTATGTTTCAGATTAACCAATTGACAATTTGACAGCAAGAGGTGCTTAATGTGAAATGATTTAACAGAACTTGAACCACAGGAAGCTAAAACTATGCCAACTGATGAGATTTTGGTAGAACATATTTACAAAGAAAGTTTGTTTTTAATCTTACATGTGAGTAGAGTCTGGACTCCATTTTGCTCCTCGGCTCACCTGAGCATAGCTCAAACAGTCTGTGTCCAATGAATGTAAATATTGATTCTCCTGAAGCAGAAAGAGACGGGGAAGCTGATGTGTACTAAGGTGATGTGTATTATATTAACTGCAAGTAAGCATCTCCATCCCCAGGGAGCATTTTAGCGCGGTTAAGCCTCCCTTAACTCGAACTCTTAGCTTAAAGCTAAACGGATACTCTGCTGATTCACTCAGTGTCTCTGCGTTAACCAAAGCACAGAAATACTCATTTAAATGCAAAAACAGGAAGTGTTCAATTAAAAAAGCATTACCATCGTGTCCTGAGTTGAGGAGGTGTTCTCCCAGGTCACAACCGAACACCCTTTCCCGGAGGATCCCTCGCTGCTTCAGCTTTTGCTTGGTGGGCCTGGACTTCATGAAGGAGCGCAAGAAGGTGATCAGTTTCCCGTGCTTCTTAGATACTGAGACAGGAGGGAAGACAGAAAAAGACACGTTGGGTGATGAGAATGGTTGTTTACTGTGGGCTGTACACAGACTCTCACATTAATCCATGCAGGAGAGTGAAACCCCAAACTGGTCAAAGCTGCCCTATTGTGTGTTTGAGTTTCCATTCTCATGCTAAGTCGCTCTTTATGCGTGTGCGGTCTCGGATCCCGCCTCCCAGGCAACAACAAAGGAATCTTCCACATCCAACAGCAGCATCGTCCTCGCCCCTTCAACACAGAACACCTTCCTGAAAACCAGATAGCCCGTTGGAGGAACGTCACGAGCTCGTTCTTCGTCTCTGGAGAAATGTGCGAAAGGCTATCAAGTTTACCAATTGGAGAAGCAAACAAAAAAGCCGCCCACTTCTCAAGACAGTTTCAAAACTTTCCAGTCAGCCACCAGTAAGAGGACAGCAGCAAACTCTGGTTCTGTTTGTTTGACCCCAGAACTACAGGATAATTTTGGGCTGAGCGTTCTACGCAGCGTAACTGGTTCTGCTCTCTGTCACAGCCACTGCTCCAGAGAGGACTTTCATGTCAGATATCATCCCGTCTTGTTACTCCACTATTCTGTTAAAGCATTACGACATCTGGATTCTGGAAGTTATTAATTTACATGTTCATTCCAAGTAATTCTGAAACTGCTGTATAAGTTTTGGCCACCATTTCCTGTCTTAATAGAAAAACTGCTGTGGTACCAGAAACCTGAGTAATTGCTTGTGCTGTCATTTCAAAGAGGAATCTAATCACGTAAAAGTCGACTATTGTGGCGCTTCACTGAGTTCAGATAAACAGAACTTTGTGTAAGTAAAGTTTGCATTTGCTTTAAGTTAGCGTAAGAACACAAGCGTTATCTGAACTTTTTAAAACTGGAATCTGATAGCTCAACTTCCCTGTAAACTACAGAAAACAGAGTGTGGAAGCTGTTCATGAGGTTATTGCTAGTTTGAGGATTAGTGAGGTGTATGTGGAAACCTCAACGAGAACAAGGAGGTGCCAGCTGTTTACTTAGGCAGCCAAAACAATTAGCTGAAACTTGATAAGTTACATTCGAAGCAAATTTCTTCGACTAAACGTCTCTTGTTTCAGGTCAGCTAGGATTACCAAAGTGGATTCTATTCACTAAATGCCACAACATTTGACCCACGTCTCGCGGTTTGAAACTATTCATTTGCTAATGAATAGTAAGGAAATTCTGAATTTAAAATAAAACTCAGTTTCTTTGTTCTGCCATTTAGCAAATGGAAATGTTGGTAATCCTAATAGAACTGGAATGACATTAGTTTAGTCTTCTATGTCAATGTGAAAATAAAAACAAAACAGAGTTTTGCTCCTTTTCATATGGCAAACTAAGGATAACTTAATATAGGAGCTCAAATCATTTTCATTCTCCATTTTGAAATGTTTGTCAAATTCTTTAACTGCAGAGATTTCAGTAAATCTGAGCTTTTTCCTTTTTAAAGCGTTAAAAAGGATGTAAAAGAATACATATATTAGTAGTGGTTTTACTTTTAGATACTTGTTCTATTCAATGATTGCACTGGATCTGCGGATATTTAGTGATTTGGAGAGAAAACAACTCTGGCCTGGTTTTTCTGAAACTATCGTATTATTTATCCACATTCTATTGGCAAGCCGTTCAATTTTGAATTGATCAAAATCAGAAACAAACGATTCGTCTTGTTGAAGTGTTCAGCAGTTCAACAGAGTACTGAAAGAGACACTGGAAACAGCTAAAATTAGGATCAGCAGTTTTGAGCTTTATAAAATCGGCTATGTGTCTAAATTTTTTTTTGGGGGAAAAACTTCAGTCAAGACTGTGATTAATCAGGAAGAAAATAACAACCCACAGCCTTGACGAGAAAATGCTCAATTATTCCATTTTAAAAAAAACAAAATTCATTAAATGATTGCAAAATCTTCACAGTTATTGAATATTTGAAATTATTAACATAATTACTATTGACTAATAATTCCTTCCCTTCTCACAATGAGAAAAGTCACATCTGTAAACACCTCTGGACTCCTGATTGTGTTGCAAAGCAGCAGAGTCAGCTCCTACTCTTCAGCCAGCCTCTGCAGAGTCATGCACACACACACACACACACACGCCCACACACACACACACAAAAAAAAAAAAACAATATCTCCCACATCACGGAAGCATGGAGCTCCTAGTTTTCCCCCCCTGGAAGAAATTCCTTCTGTGCTACTGGATGATGCAGCTAACTCTGCTCACTGTCGAGGCATCAAAAAGCATCACTGCCACATATGGCAGGAGGAGAAGCTGATGGTGCAACTGTACGGGCTCACACTGACGCGTCACTGACTGAGAGGACAACACGGAGATGAGTTCAGTGACAGACATGCCTCAGAAGCTGGACTGAGACTCCCATCTGCTTGTTGTCACAGAGGATGACAGTCATAAAAGTCCAAGACAGCAGCAGGGTGAAGAGGCTGGGAGCAACAATTAATTACAGCATGCACAGTGTTCACACACAGAGAGAGTTTCTGCTGGGTTGAGTGTGTGCACAAAGAGAAGATTCTTCAAAGTCAACAGGAGCAAAGTGTTTTAGGAAACTTTCAACTCTAAAAACAATAAAAACGAAACTTTCAACTGATTTCTAAAACCTCCTGGCAGTCCAGTGACCGACCTTTAACATGCTAAAATTTACTTTTAAGAGTTTGCAGGCTCCCAAAAATCCAAATTGTCTTTGAAAAGTACAGCATTTTTTTTCTCCTGCTAATACAGGTTTATTACAAACCAGTGGGACAAAGGGGTTATTGTTTGCAAACATCGTAAAATCACTTTGGCAACGTGACACTCCAGAAGGTACCGGGGGACTCGCTTATTTACAGAAAGAGACATGGAAGCCAGCAGCCTGAACCGATTTTTTTCCTAAACCGAGGCAGGACAATGCCAAACACAAGGCGCTGATTATAAAACCTGAAGAAGTTGAGCAGATTACACATGAAGCTGTTAGCTGACTGCATGCTGAGTCAGCATTTAGGATGAATCACCAGCATCTCTTAAGAAACTAGACTTAAAGATATCAATGTTCTTTCCTAACCTAATTTCACTACGTCATACGACCTGGAAGTCTTCAGCAGTCAGACTAAAGGACAACTCAACAGCTGTAAAACAGAGACGAGACCAAAGCAAGCAGAGTCTGAGTAGAGATCAGGGCCGGTCCAAAGCTTTTTGGGGCCCTAAGCAGATTTTCATTTAGGGGTCCCCCATACCAGCATGGCAACACCAGATATTGCTAAGAGGAATGTTTATCTATGTGTGTAACATACCAACTATCGCTAGTGTCGTAGGTAGTTAGCTTACGCCATACCAGTGTCATTATGGCTATTGATGTTAAACATACAAGAGTAGCAAACTAAAAAAAAAAAAAAAAAAAAAAAAAATTTGGACTTTGAAATGCAGAATGGTATTTAGGTGTGTCCCATTATTCTAACTGTTTGAAATTAAAATCAGCTGATAAACAGTTTGTTATCTAATAATTTCTCAACAGCAGGAAAATCTTAACCTATTATTTATGTAACTACTGTAAAAATAATATGGAAATCATTTTCCATGTTCATTTAGTTTGTATTTAGTTTCATTTTTATTATTCTATGAATATGTACATGTATATTTTTTTTCATGGAAGCCCCTTGGACTTGTACGGATCCTACGAAGCCACTCAACTCTCATATGGCTTGGGCCGGCTCAGCTAGAAAGACACCAGTGAAATGGCCAGAGCCTGGATCAGGACAAAGTCTTCTTTATTACTTCTGATCAGGAAGTGAATGAGAAAATGTTAACTAACATGCTTCTTCATATTCGGTTTGATTCAAAACTACGTCTTCCAAAGAAGCTGCAGCAAATTTTTTCTCTTTTAGGTACATTGCTACTTCAAACTGGAATATCTGATGTCCCGACAACAAGTCTGAGAGTCTTCCAGTACATCCAAGACTGCTTGAACAGGAAATTTAGACTCTCCTCACTGTTGCCTCTAGGAAATACCAGAATGCAGAAGTCTACTTTATATGATTTCTGGCAGCCTGAGCATAACTTCAACAGAAAAATGTAAAACGTTTATTTTCCCCAAACAGTTGTGGATGACTGAGTCAAAGTTGGCTTTTTTTTTTTTTTTTTTAGTAAAGCTATACAACAAAACTTCTAGTACATTACAAAACAGTGTACCTCTGTGCAAAAATATTTATTGACATAATTAACAGCTATGCGTGTTTAAACTTTACAGCTGCTGACAAGGTGACATCCGCACACTGCTACGTGTGTCAACAGCAGTGCAGTGTCTTACTAATAAAATGGCAGTCATGACTGTCAGTGACCTCTGTTTAGACAGACGCTCAAAGTGTTTGAAGACCAGGTCAGCTAAATGTCTGATGCTTTCATCTCCCTGCGGATAGATGACAGCAGAAAGAGGCAACTGTTCAGAGGGCCTGTCTGTGCTCCATATGTTAACTCCAACTCTCCATAGTAAAGGAGAACAAAAATAAGTGGGCAAGAAAGACAGAAAACAGGACACTATAGGGAACATCAGCACAATCAAATGCAAAACCAAGGCTGGCCTGTTATCTCTTGTAACTTTATTACTGTGGCTAAACATAAATGGAAACCATCTCCTTACTTAGAGAGGCTTCGAACGATAAACTTTAATAAGGTGGAAGAGATATTTAAATTGCAAACCATTTCCTGCATATTTCCTTACAAGGTGCTGTCTGACTATTCAAATTTTAGCGACAAGCGCTGTGTGCTTTTCATCGGGATTTATCTCAGGTTTTATTATACCCTCCTAAACTAAGAACAAAACCTCATTCAGGAAAAGTGAGTCAGCAGTATCTTAAATGTCCTCTTGAAGGACTGACAATGACCGATACAAGACACAAAGTAATTTTACTAATTTAATTAAATAACCTGAACAAGTTTTGGAAGTAAGGACATTCTTTAAACAATGAATCCCTTCGGAAAATAGCGCCAGATGTTTACAAAATGAATCCATATAGTTCCATTGTAAAAAAAGAAAAAAATCCCTAACTTGTCAGAATCCAAACGCAGTTTTTTCCTACCTCTTCACCATACCGCGGGGCTTTCCTTTACGCTTCTACGAAAGCAGCTCAAGTCCAAAGCACAACTCGCTTTTGTTCCTCTAAATCTGTGCCAGAATAAAATCCCAATTGGACCTCCTCAGAGTAGCGCGAGCTGCCCCAATGCAGGGTAAGAACGGTTTAAAGGTCGGAGAGAGCGCGCGCCGCAGACTCGTTCACTGCCTGACTTCAAAAAGCTTCATGGCATGCTACGTTCAAAGGCACCCGGAAATACTAAACTTTCAAACGGTTCACTACGTACGAGAAAAAACTGCTATAAAACTGGCGTTTAAACCAAGCATATATAATGTAACACGAAGAAAAACTGGAATGTAAAAAAACGTTTTATTTACAGCTTAGAGAACCTAAAATCAACCATTATATTTTTAAAGGAGGTATTCTCATTTAGCACAATCGATTCTGAACCAGACAGATCACCAGCTTTATTTTTGCAACAACGTTCCTCGACGCCCCATTTGTTCACTTTCTCACCTCTGAATTCACTTCCAGCAAATATTTACAAGTGCAATTGAAGGCATCATTGAACTTAATGAGAAATGTCACAGAATACCTCCCCCAGTGTCTGCACTGTTCTGCTCTGCGGTGAACTTGTAATTAAAAACATTTGCGACAACAGTTAAGGTGTTATTTGTTTCAAATAAAACGCCTACCATCAGCAGGGTAGGTTCCTGTGAATTGTGGTTAATTCTTTGTTGAGTGGGTGCAGTTTCCCGTGGCCTGACATTAACTCTCAGTGGCTGCTAGGAGAAGCCGAAGAGTGTGGTTAAAAGTAAAGCTCTCTAGTCCTGGCTTTAAAAAGTCACTAATAACCATTAAAAAAAAAATTCACAATGACCTTGAGCAAAAACAATATTTCTTAATGGTATCACAGTGTTTCCACTAACATTTTTTAAAAAGTGTAATATAATCTATTCACTATTCCTAAATCAGAAAACCAACAATATTTTGACTTGTAAAAATAATTTGACAAGTGATTAGTTACAATGTTCACTTACAATTTTTAATTACTTTGATATTGATATATTGACTTAAGAAAATCCGTAGAAAGAACAGCTCATATACTAACTGCTGTCAACGGAAATATTTAAAAAATAGCCAAAGAAGAGTGTATTAGCCTTTCTTCAGCCAGATGACTGGAAGTGTGCAGCAACAGTTAGAGGACAAGCAGAGCAGCACCTACTCTCCATACAACAACAACAAAAAGAGATGTTTCTTTGGGATTCCATTAAAATAACTTTGAACAATAAAAACTGTAAAGTGGAAACCTAGAGCGCTTTTCAACCTGTACATTTTTCAAACCTTGATAAACCATCATACTGGCTAGCAACCCATCTATGGTTTGGATTTGAAAACTGGACCCAAACACAAGAATCTGATTCTTCCTCAACAGTCTGAGTATCTCTTTCCTGTTGATGTTTAAGAGTTTGTCTCTTTTTGACTTGCCTCATGACTTCTTCAGATTTAGCTTTATATTGTCTTTAAATAATTAACCAGTGGCCTTGTTAGCAGTTAAAGAAAAAAGTATGAATACCTCAGCAATAAGTAGCAACTGCAGTACAATAAAAGTATATATTATCATAAGGTGTAAGAGCTGCAGACTGAATCTAATACTTAATGTGTCCTAGCTGTCCTAATATTTTCCTTAACACCTTAAGTGCTGTGTGCTAAGTGCAGTAACCTGCATATAGCTAATGCATTGAAGTCCAGGGAAAAGACAGGAAACATGGTCTCAGTTAGAGGCAGCAGAGGCAAAGCTGTTAAAAACATAAATATGAATTCCTACCTGCTGGATTCACAGCAGCATGTTTTACAACTGCAGGGGAACCGTGAGAATGTTGTTTATATAACGAGCAGCAGAGCATGTAAAGGCTCAGGGTCAATCTAGTGTAATGTAGTCTGGATACAAATTAAGAACAGCTTCCTTCAGTGCTAAAGTTTTACATTTTAGAAAATAAAACTCACCTAATAAGGTCCTAAAATGTGAGTCAGGACAAAGTGAAATGAACGAAAGCACACAGCATATTATGACGCAATAAATTGTGTCAACACTTTATGACCTGATATATTAAACCTTAAAACTGATGCATGCTTTGCTTTCTTTTTTACATGACTGCGGTTGTTGAAATGAATCACCCACTGTGAAACAAGCAATAGTTCAACAGTCACTTGTTCATAACAATGCCTGACTTGTTAGTAGAGTGCCTTGCAAAAGTATTCATACCTAGGCCTGTCACAATAACCAATAAATCAATTAATCCCATGATAAATTAAAACAAACTCAATAGTTTCCACTGGCATGATTTATCAATTATGTCTTTTTTTTCTCTCTCTTTCTACCAAAACTGGATGATAAAAGTCTTACGTTTGGTGATTTGGTCTCAACTAGCTCATATTTTGAAGGACAGTTTTGTTTACAAAGACCTCAAAGTTAATTTTAGTTGTTTAATTAATTTTGGATATTTAAAATGTCTTCCAGTTCAAGTGTCAAATGTTCTGTAGAATTTAAAGTTTACAGATCTCTTAGAATGTGTTCTTGAATTATTATTCTGCCATTACCATTATATTACTTGGAAATTGTCTCAAAACAACAATATTATCTTTTATCACAATGACGTCTGGAACAATTTATCGCCCAGCAAAATTTGGCAGGCCTATTCATACCCCACAATCATGTTTTACGTTATTTTCTTTTAGTCAGAGAGCAATGCAAGCTGGTGATAATGAGGGAATCTGTTTGCACATGAACGACTGAGTTAAACCTTCTCCATGCATCATAATTCTTCACAATAACGCAGAACAAAGCAGGACAGGGTCAACCATCAAACGGCAGAGGTAGAGGTTGACCGTATTGCCTTGTTTGTCATGTTGTGTAAAGATTTGGGGAAATATTTCCAACCTATTTATGTTCTGCAAAAACAACAAAAAAAGCCATACGGAGAGTAAATCACATATTTTTTAACAAACACACCAATGCTTTGCTAAGTCAGTGGGGAGTATTAAAGCTAGTTGACCTAATAAAATTTAAGTCTGCACAAATAATATGCAAAACAAAAAATAATATGCTCCCTTAAAAGATTCAAAAATTGTTTATGGATGAAGAAAAGAGATATGAGTAAAGATACTGGGGTTAATCAGTGGCGCAGTTTGCCTGACGATCTTAAACTACGTCAAAACATAACAGTTTAAGAGAATTAAAACAGAACGAGTGAAAGCTCATTCTGGTTTAATTCCTGAAATCTGATCGAAACCTTCTTGATGGCGATTTATCTACTTTTTAATCATTTTTCTCTTGTTATCTGGACTTAATTGTTGATTCTGTGTTTTCTATTCATTTTTTCTTATTGTAAAGCTATGAAGAGTTGCAACAAACATCTTAAGTGTAAGGCCTGTAGAAGCGATTTATACAACACTTGTGAATTATTTTTACTTGACTTTGTTTTGAATTCCTTTAATTTGCAGTTGGAGTTTTGACTCTACAGTAACAGCTATTATTATTACTATGTGTGTGTCTCAGTGTTTTAGATCGCATAAATTAAATTATAAACTAAGACATGCAGGAATGGTTTACATCAGGACTTCTCAAACTTAATGTTTAAAGGTCCAACTCTGATTTCTGGATAGGGTCAGAGGTTTTATGCCTCCAACAACTTGGTTGTAACTCTAAACCACTCTAATCCTTCCACTCATCAATATTCAGATTTGCATTTTAAAAATGTTTGATTCACAGTTTTACAACTCTGTTGGTGTTTTGCGCATAACTGCAATAAAACAGAAGTGGAAACCGACAAAAAGTTGTTTTTGATCATAAAGTTCCTACAAACAAAACTTCCTGAGGCTTAGCATAGTACACAAAGCAGCTTGCATAGTTTCACAGCAGCAGGAAATGATCCATAATCCTTGGGAACGGGAGGACAAATCAAACCCTGTCTCGCACATTCTCTCCCCGTCCCCCTTCCTCTCTGCCTCACATAACCAGCTGTCTTGGCTCCAACATGCTCACAGCTGCCCAGATTGTTGGTCCCCACACATGATGAAGAGGGGAGCAGACGAGAGCCGGCTCTGCATCTGGGTCAAGACGCAGAGCGTCTGTGTGCGGAGGAAAGACGTTTATTTCATCCACAGTTCCCCAACTTTCTGGTGTCGAACGCACATAAAACAAAACAAAGCGAGAAAAAGCTTTATTTCTACTGTTCGGGGTTGGAGAGTCTAACCCCAGGTTCCAGAGCAAAGCAACCCCAGCATCCAGAATAAAGGATCAGCAGCCTTGAGCTTGTATGGTCTTGATTTTAACTGAGACGGCTGCACGCTAACAGTTTCCATCCAGCATTGGTTGGTGGCAGGGGAGAGTGGGTCCAGGCAGAGCGAGGAGATTTTTCCAGTAGCGTGTGGTTCCCTGCAGGAATGTGCTCTTTCAGTCGCCATGGAGAGGGAGACAGAGACTCCAACTCCTGCAGGACAAAGCCTTAACGTCGCTTGGATGGGCTTACAGGGCCCTTCATTGTGAACGGATTAAATAAATTAAGACTGGTGGAGAGCTAGTACCATGGCATTCCTGCAGCAGCCTTTCACCTTCAACCAGACACACACAGATGGCCCTTATCACCCCCCACCACCACTACCATACACACACACACGCGCACCCACCCACGCACACAGCAGCTCTGTGTGGTTCTCCAGGATCAGGATTCACACTCATCACTTATTTACTCCAGTCCTGTTCCCTGCTTACAAATGTTTCTCCCATCTTTTGAAGAGTTACACCAAGTAATTAAATACTTTTTTAAAAATAATATTATGCATGCACTTTGTACACCAGTGGAGAGCTTGCCATATGTCAGCAGGTGTGTAAAAGCCAAGGATTGCACACTTAGGAAGATCAACAATAAATGGACACTTTCAGGATGTAAAAGGATTGAGAGAAATAAAACAAAACCAAGTTCAGTTCCTCATTCCTTGGGACGTCAGGGCATTCCTTCACCAGAAGAAACATAAAAGTGAGCGCTACCACGAGCCGTGCGTTGTACAAACAGTTCAAGAGTGCTAACAGTTGCTCCTCATCCAAGAAAGACTCGCATTTCTGCTTAGAAAGGTTCAACTTCTTCCCACAATCCAGAGTAATTTGGTGATAAAAGAGAAAGAAAGAAAAAAAAGCAGGAAGAGAGAAAAAGAAAAGAAAGGGCAAAGTTGAGGGTGTGCTGCTCTTTATTTTTATGTTCTCTTCAAATAAAACACATCAAAAGACTACAAAACCTTCCCGTTAGTGAAGAGTTGAGCCCAAACCCAGTTTAGATACCGCAACCAATAAGAATGTTGAGACACACAGTGCAAACACATCACTCAAAAGGAAGGAGTTAGCTCTTTTTGTGTGTGTGTGTGTGTGTTGCTGTTAGGAGGTGGTGGGACAACACACTGGAAGGGGGGGTTTGGTCTACCTGAACTTAGGTTGTAGTGGTTTAGCGGGTCGGCCACCCATGCACTGTCCGGCATTACACTCTCCATCTCCAAGTCTGCATGCAATCCCATGGACGGATGGACCAACAGACATTTGGATGGATGAATGGATGGATGGATGCATGGTTGGATGATGGAGGCATGAGAGAATCAGAGGGAGAAAAGCACTGTAAGTCAGATAACAAACCAGCCGTGTACGTTTTCGTGTGTACGCAGGAAAAACTAGCTGGATCTAACGAGTGAAGAAGCTGCACTGGAATCTGATCTACATCTTTAAATAAAGTCCTTTTGAACAACTGTGTGTTTATATGCAGGTGGGTGAGGGTGAATATTCAGACAGGCAGGTGAGGTGTGTATACCAACACGCACAGGGGGGGAAGAGACTCCATGAAGCAGGCTGCAGGCCAGAGGAGGGGGAGGCTGAGGCAGAGGAGTCACAGTCAAATGCAGCAAATTAAGACATGCTCAAAACAAACCAGCAAACGTTATAAACAACGCAGTGGAGCAGCGCCGAGCAAACAGTGCGACATTCAACACATCAGAGGGTGCCTTAACACTTAACCTGCTTTAATCTGCAGTAAGCCGTTCATTCAGGTACAGCAGAGTACGAGGGTCAGACTAAGAGAGCCATAAAATTACCAGGAAAAAGGTTGTTTTAATGAGAGCAAAGCTTCAAGATCTGAGGTGACCAATTCGTCTGGTTCGTGGTTCTTCCTTCGAAATGGACCGTTGTTTCAAAAAGTTCTGCTACTGATAATAATTTGATACTGACGTGTTAAAAGATTATGTCCAAAAGACACCAACACTAAAGATACTCAACATTCCTTATTTTAATCTTTAATTACTTTTTGTGCAGGAGTTCTAAAATTACTACATTTTACAACTTTATTGTCACATGACTTTTTTTGTATGATTACAACTTTATTCTGGTAATAAAACTTTATTTTCATATTATTACAACTTAATTGTCCTATTTGACTTTTTTTTTTGCATGATTATGACAAGTCTGGTAATATGACTTTTTTACTCGTATTACAACTTTTTCTCATATTGTTCTCAATGTTATGACTATTCTTGTATCATGGCTTTTCTGCCATTATTACAACATTTTCCTTGTATTATATATTTCTTTTATTATGACATTTTTCTCATATTCCTACGGCTTTACTCTCATAATGAGCTTATTCTCGTAATATTACTTTGTTCTCATATTATTTCGACTTCAACTGTTGTATAACTTTATTCCTGTTAGATTATGACTTAATTCTCGTAAGGCTTTTTTCTTCCAATATTATGACTTATTTCTTGCAATATGACTTCATTCTCATCATTTTCTTTCTTTGCCTGGGCCTAATACTCTGTTGTATCTAGGACATAAGATTATGGCTCAAATAATAATAATAATAATTAAAAAAAGAACAGAAAAATGAAAGCAACTTTTAAGGTATGCAAATGATGCAACTGACCTTTGACTATTTTATGGCAACATAGATGCAAAAATCAAAACAGGCCCTGAAACATTTAAAAGCAAGAAGTGGGCAAGCAGGAACCCGACTTGAGACAGAGGGGAGCTGCGGGTGTGCACGGCGACAGCTAAAAAGCAAAGCAGCGGTCTGGTTTAGTTAGAGTGGATGAGGTTAGTAAAACCAGATAACCTAAAGGCCCGTTAACCTCTGATGATATTCCTAGATCCTCATTAGCTGGGGAACTTGGAGTGTTCTCATTTCCATTTCATCATTCCCTAACGTCTCAGAGGGTCTGTGGTGGTTTGGATTCAGTCACCCACCATAAAGCCCAGTGAATGGTTGTGACAGTGAGTCACAGTCATGGATTTGGAAGGTAGGCGGCAGATTTATAAAACACACTGCGCTTTGATCATGAATGGGTTTGGCATTTTGATGGCGCTCTCTTCCATTCTAGGACGATCTAATGCTAAACAGCTGCAGCTGATGGTGGGGCGAGGAGGTGCCAAGGACAGCGAGTCTGTTTGTTCCCGACGCAACGATCTGCACAGATTTCCTACATCTGAGTCAGTTTGATGTTTGATGTGATAAGACGGCTGTCAATGATCTATAATGTTGTCAATGGAGATCGATTATTATTAAGGAAATCTCAAGCACACCCTGAAGTCCAGAATGGATGCAGAGCAGCGGCAGTACCTGGTTTTGGCACAGAGTTGGTCATGGACTGTGGCACTTTATCGTTTATGAGCTCCACACATTCGCTGGGAAAGAAGCCAACCTGAAGCGAAGAGAGAGCTGGAGTTAGTTAGAGAACATGAGGACTGGAAACACGAGAACTCATTTCATCTGCAGCTCATCTGTTTCAATCAGTTCTCATTCAGTCATCAGCCGTTACTCTGGCAATCTGCAGGTTTGTAAGTTTAGCGTGCAGAGTGTTACACGGAAAACATATAACATTATAATGATTCAGTGCAAAAGAAGACATACTGGTAACAGGTGGGACAGGGAAGTTGCTTCCCTTCAACCATCTGTCCTCGTTCAAGTCTGAAGTTAAAAATAACTTCATTAGATCCAGATTTTAAAGATGTATTTCTACATAAGAGAAGAGAAGATCAAAATAACATTTCAGCTTGACTGGCTCTGACCAGTGAGCTGCAGGAAGGGGAGAAAAAATATTTTGAATGCTGCTCTTATGTATCATTGACAGGGGCAGGGATTTATCGCATCGTTTATCATTTATCGTGATCAAACACTGTTCCATAAGAATTTTGATTGATCGCCGTCACGATGAATTCCAATTGTTTAAAATCCATGTTCCATGACAACATTGAATGACAATAAATGTGAAAATATTAAATGCAGTTACTGTGTGCAAATCACATTTCCTTTATGTGACTAGTGTCCTAAAGAATAATACGACAAAAAAAGAGAAAGAAACAAAGTGAATAAGAAAGAAATTCTTATTCACTTTGTTTTTTTGGGGGGGGGGGGGGGTGCGTTGTGAGCTAGCGCATGACTCAAACTTCGGCATCCAGTGTACGAATTTCAAAATAAAAGCTCCTCCATACTCAATACATAGAACGGACATATTTAATTATTTCTTGCGCGGCCCGGTACCAATTGGTCCACGGACCGGTACCGGTCCGCGGCCCGGTGGTTGGGCACCACTGCCTTATATGACAGTAGGTTGACAAGAAAGGGGGAAGGAGAGAGGGGAAGACATGAGGCAAATGTCGCTGGGTCCAGGAATCGAACCCGCGACGAGGACTCAAGGCCTCCAAACGTGGGTCACGCTGTCCCCTACGCCACCACAGAACGCCCCCTTATCGTCACTTTTAACATTTTCAGAATAGAATCACAAAATATTGAAGTCCATATCCACACACATATATATATATATATATTTTATTTTTTATTTTTCCTGGGGAACCTGAATCTGCTCAAACTGATGTATCAAAGATCTCCAAGATCTAGACAGTTTTCTTTTAGTTCTCCAGGCTTATGTTCACAAAAACATGCAGCACAGTTTACAATAGACTTGTTATACTGTAAGTGTGACTAACTAGTCAATCATGCAGCAGGTCATTGTTCATGTAAGTCAGGCCTGAATAACACCTGTTTCAGATCCGTAATAATGTGTTGGGTGTCACAGGAGTAGCAGGTGCACCGGTAATCTCTCCTCACACAAGGCGGATTTGTTTCTTGCTTTGTCTTTTTTTTTTTTTTCTTCCCCCATCAAAAATTTACTTTGAAACGCATTGCCTCTTTCTTGTCTCCTAAAATCCTCAAGCTTTCAAGCCTGAGGCACAGGCTGACAGTGAACGTGGATTCTTTTGATTTCTGCCATGTGGTATGAGAGTACCTGAAAGCCATGCTTGCCCCTCCACCAGGTGGTGTCCTCTTTCGGGGGCATGTCAATCACGGAGACGATGTCCCCGACCTGCTCAGAGCAACAGACAAGAAGAGGATCAACACTGTGAAGATATAAACATCTTTTCAGTTCATATTAATGCTTGCTGTTATCTTTCCCTCTCTGCTCTCATGTGCTACTAAATCCCTTTGCAGGAACCTGAAGGATTTGGAGGTCCACATAAACAGAACCTTGAAGATAAGTCGCGTGTTTAAATATTTAATCAATCTAATCAAATCAGCAGAACACTATTTGGTTTTTCCAGAGGGACAAACAAAGAGGAACCTGGACGTGAAGCTACGAGGTCAGATGTAGAGCTGGTTTACTAATGCTATCAGTTAGTGTTGCCTATTTATTACTTATGTATTTAATTCATTTAGTTTGTAATGTATGCTACATACGGGCAAACAAAAAGTTTGAATGAAAAGGAATAGTTTGAAGACAATAATTTTACCACTTCTCTCAAAAGTCAGTTCACTGCACCATACGCAACTAAACATCAACCAACCACCCATTCAGATACATCTTTAAACACAAAACGGGAAATGCTTATCCACAGAGGTAATAAAGAAAAACAAACAGTTGATTTACTAATGATTATGATCTTCACCTCAAACGACAGTTCATCTGAGGCCTGAGCGTTGTAGCGCTTAATGACGTGAGCCGCAGCGATGGCCGGCACGTTGATGGAGGATTCTTCATGAACCAGCAGATGATTCCCCTTATTATCCACCTGGTCAACACACGCACACACACGCACGCACGCACACACACACACACACACACACACACACACACAAAACTATGAAATGTCTCCATAGTTTTAGTTATTTACAAAAGCAGCAATCATGGTTAAATTTTATTTCATCTTGTTAGATAAAGTCAACTCCCTACTCCAGAGAAATGTAAGATTTCCACATTCAGACCATCAAAAGGTTCCACTTATGTAAAAAGGGTGCTTTGGAAAAATGCATTGAGTGCATATATACAGTTTTACTGTATATAAAAATAAGGCATTTCAAAGTCAAACAAAAGTCGTGGACAAAGGTTTCGGGGTTTTTTTTAGCTACAGATTCTTAAAATATATTTTTATGGCCTGCCAAAATTAAAAATAAAATTTACAGTTCATTAGATCGTCAGGGATATCAACTACTGGGCCTAACAGATAGTGACTGTGGTTTCTGTTTCTCCATCTACTTTTTAAAAGCTGATACCAGCTTCTCAATGAGGTTATGAGACCCCATAACATCAGGCTGCAACATAGTCTGATCACCAACCTGTGCTTGGAAAAAGTAGCTATTGAACAATGTTTTGATCCCACTCTTTTTCCTGGCAGAATTGTTCAGTAGAATTTCCCTGCAGGGAAACTACACCATCTGGGTTTTTTTTTCTGTTTAGAAAACATTTTTCCAGATCTCCAAAACAATCAGAAGGCAAATTTATTGGAATAACTAACTTCCTCTGGTGCTTTTTACAGATTTGCAGCCCATCTTCCCTGTTGTTCACAGACATAAAGGGGCTCCTGGTGTTTCCTGATGCATCCTGAAAGCTTCTGTGAATTAAACCTCTCATGATGAAAACTACTTTATGAAGTAGATCGTTCGTAGAGGTCGAGCCCTTCCATGTGATTTCAAAAAGACTTATATGTCCCTTATATGAAAGCGATGTACAGGGGCACCAAATTTTCTCTTTGTAATGAATAAATAAGAGCATAATCCCTCTCAGATTAACACCACACAAACCAAAGCAGAAAGGTTTTTGCCACGACTAGAATAACATTTCAGAAACAATATTAAGGTAAACCTTTAAGACAGAGCAGAGATACCTCCATCCATGTGAGGGCGGGGCCACAGTTAATCTTGTTGTCAGCAATGGCCGAGAGTCGGGAGAGGTACGCCAACAACATCTGGGAAACCGACTGGAGATGAAAGATAACAGCCCATTACTCCACCGTCCCTGTCACCTAGGTAACTACCACTACTGTGTGATAAACGCTTTAACTGAAATGGGTGAACGGCTCGGTGAGAAGGTGCTTCATCTCAATAAGAGGTTACATCGGCAGCAAACTGTTGGTCCTGCAGGTCTTTAACCAGAAGGTTGTGAAGTTGCGATCGCAACTATTAATGCAGATTCACTCATTTGCAAATTTTGCACAAACCTGCAATTTTCACTTTTCTGCAAATCTGACCAATCACCTACAAGTTTTCTGTATTTCCTTTCCTCTGACCAATCACTGAAACTCAGCTGAATATTAACCAATCCCCTTGGACCTCTTGGTTGATTAAATCTTCTGTTTCATGACGTATATTGAAAGGCGAACCTGCGAGTTTAAAGCAAGTGTGATGCTAAGAGGCAACATTACGGTGCAGCAATTTTAAATCTTGTTGTAAGAACATGGTATGGTAAAAAAAAAAAATCATCTTTAAAACTTTTTGAAAAAGGTGTGGCAAAATAAGTTATTTTGGGATGTAATAATCACAAAAAAAACAAAACAACAACAACATCCAGGAGAGATGTCTAACACTCATTGGAGGTTGAGGTGCTTTTTATATTTCCAGTGACAGTTGCTGTAAAATGACGAGTGCAGCTCCTCCCTGACCAGAGGCTTTTCTCAGGATTTAACACAATCAGAAACAGCTTCACTGGCTCAGACTGTGTGCAGAAACACGGAATCTGACTTTGGGTCTCCAGAGCCAACAGCATGCAGGCAAAGTGTAAAAACATAAATTAAGGAAATCAACTAAGAATAAAGGAACAATGTGTACTTGTGTTTGCAGGCAATAATAATAAGAAGGAGAAAGAAAACGATTGTTGTGACAGTGCAGAAATGCTTATTTCGCTTTCCAGTGGAGCAGCTGACTACTCGGGGTGTGAGTGTGTGTTCATCAGAAACCGTTTCTGTGGCGGCTGGGTTGATTTTAGCTGTAAAGAAATAAAGTTCTTGAAGTCACACGTTAACATGTGTTGTAAGAGAGGTTTTATATCCTATTTGGAGTCTGTAGATCAAATAATAAATCCCTTCTTTTCTTGCACATTTATTTTTTAATTAGATCCAACTCAACCCATACATGATCTCTCATCACAATTGCTCCACTTCTCTGTCATCGTCTTCATGAAGATGACAGAGTGAAGACTCACCCACTCAGTAATTCAGTAATCTCCTCAGATTAGCTTGCTTTCAGTGAACCAACAAGGTGAGAGCTTCTGAAGAAAACAAGCATCTGTGCAACAAAATTTACAGCAATAAATAATGAAGATGTGAACCACATAAAGGCAGGAAAAACGGGTGTTAATGTAGTGATTACAAAGATAAAAAAAAAACAACCAAAAAAATTTTTTTTTTGATTAATTCAGAACATTAACAGCTATAAGTAGCTTTCTATTATTTTTGTTTGAGCATAAATCCCTTTTTATATTCCTGCTTTATGTTATCTTAAATAGTACAAAGCAGCTTTGGCAGTTTTTACAGCTGAATTAAATCTTATAAGATAATTGTCAGTGAACGATGGAGCTTTAATCAAAGTGGAGCTGAAATGCGTGAAGAAAAATTAAGAACTGGTGAGAGTATGAAGGAATAAAAGAGTTAAGAGTTGGACTTTCAGCTCAGGGTTCATTTTAATTGGAGGAAGTGGGCTCTGACATGGAGTCATTCATTTCCTAACCTGAACACCCGTCTTTTTCTACATCAAAAACACCAAACAGAAAGATGGAGCAGACGAGCTCACCTCTGACTGGTCAGTCAGACTGTCCAATCGGGGCAGCTCAGGAAGTTGGGAGAAGCGTCGGTCGTAGATGCAGAGATGCAGGTGTTTGTCCAGAACACGGAAATCCTCATAGCTGCGCTTCACAATCCAGCTCCGGCCCTTCAGGAACAGAACACACACACACACACACACACACACACCCACACACACACACACACACACACACACACGCACAGAGGTCAGATCCACTGGCTGCTTCTAGAGCTAACTGCTCCTGCAGCTCTTGTGCTAAAGAAGATGATGATCCTTGCCACTACAAGATGCCAGGAAAACACAATAAAGAATCTGTTCACAATAACTGTAACGTTGACCTCTGATCTCAAATTGCTGCACACTGTGTGTGTAGTGGCTCCTGACTCCAGCTGTGATTCAGCCCCAAACTCTTGTGCCGACTTTGCAACCTGATGTCAAGGTTGCAGTTATAGTTATTGCTGGTGCACCTTTAGCCGCTACACTTTTTCCTTCCCCTTGATTTTCCACTAACATAGTTGTAAAAAAACATTTTTAATTTGATCCTATGAAATATTGAACTTTTACTGAACAAAAAGTGGATTTTCATTAGCTATAACAATTACCTAAATAAACAGATTTTTTTTTTAAATATTCAATTCCAAGCAGTACCCTGTGATACTAATATCACTCACACTGATATCGCAGTGAAGACACAATTTATCTATATTGTGCAGTGGTAACCATTTTTCTAAAATATGCAGGAAGTAGCCAAATGGAAGACTTATTAAAGCATGATGTTGATGTTAATCTGCGCTATCAGCTGATCTTCTGTGTATAGTTTATCTATCCATCCTCTACTACAGTCAGTCAGACAACAACTGCTGGACTTGGCCCTGTAGATCTAAAACATCTAGACTGGAGGATCTGGTTGGCCACAGAAGGATCTGAAGACAACCCAGCCTCTCCACAGGTCCACACCGTTGTCACCATTCAGTCCTTTTCTGCTGCAGAGGTTTCAAACAGCTCAGGCTCTCCAGTGGACGTTTGCACTGGGATTCAGGAATTGTCTTCACAAATAAAGAACGTTAGCAGTGGCTCAGAGCAAGTGCAAAGCCAGAGTGCCTTCCTCCAGTCCCCTCCATTCAGTTTAACCTATTTCTAGTCAAAACAAAACCAGGATTTCAGAGATTTGTTCCGTTTGATTCTGTCAAAAAACCCCAAGACCCAGTGGAGGCAAACTCGAGGTAGAAAATGTCCTCTGTTTTGATTTGCTAAAGAAGGATCTATTTGAATTGAAGCCATAACTTGTGGGACTGGAGCTGCAGAACGCAGCTCAACCAACTCATCCTGGTGCCGTTTTAAAAATGTTGGCAGGGAGAGACGCCACAGGGAGGACTCTGTGGGCTTTTCTGCTCCACTTTCAGACAGCGCTCCTGCTTACTCCTCCTTTTTTGGGTTTGTGGCACTCGACCCGTCTCTCTGCGCTACTTCCTCTAATGAGGGCTCAGAGTGCTCGACTCAAGGCCACGTTTATGCAGGAGGATTTTTCCTCTTTTCCAAATCAAACTGGGGCAGATTTAAAGGTTTTCCAACGGCTGCAAGGAGTTGAATAAATAAGGAACGACGTATGATACATCAACAGTGTGATGACGATCAGAAGCTGAATAAACAGCAGCGTATGTGTGAATTAGTAGGATGTGGCCAATATTCAGCTGTCAAAATTACTACTTAGTTTACTACAATTTTTGTGTTTCCACTTAAGAAACACAATCAAAATCACACATTAATAAATTTGTTCATAAAAAAAAAGAATCCTCCAACTTCTTCTTTGTGGTTTGCACCAGCGGCAACATCCGGTTGCTGATCATGCGACTTGTGTGATGCGGTTTTGCAAAGTAAAACCGCATCACAGATTGCCTATAAAATGTTTTCGCAAAACATTTGATCAAAAACCGAGGATTTATTCGTAATGTCAAATTGTGCAATCCAACGGAAGCGCAGCTGGTGTCAGGTCTGCAGTCTTACCTGGCAGTAGATATGAACCAAGTACACCAGCTCTTTGGACTCGTAACTGTTCCGTGTCACTTCACACTGCTCATCTCCCAGGGTCAGCTGAAAGGTCAGACAAGCACACAGGTGGGAACGTTACACGTCTCCATCTGAACAGTGAAGATTCAGATCACAAGAACTGGATTCGTTTAGAGCCACACAATGTCCAACAGACCTGAAACTACAAGTCATTAAAAACCATGGCAGCGATGAATGTAAACATGTAATATTGTAATATTTCAACCACGCTAATCTCCCCAAATTAAGAAAATCTGGGTTGATTTATCGGTACGACAAAACATAAAAATACCTGTCACGAGTCTCCTGCTGGTAGAAACAGTTTATTGGAGTCACATGACCAAATTATCATACTGCAGGGTAGCGGATCCTAGAAAATGGCTCCAAATCTTAAAACCAGTTTATATGCTGGAAACAGATCGTACCGCCAGATGGATCCACTTTGTGCCCAAAAGAGTTGGGTATGAAATGGCAAAATAATATTTTAAACAATTCTAATTGGTAATGTGGGAGTGAAGCGCAAATTTCAGACAATTTTTCTAAACAAGAAAACTTTGAAGGGTAACTGTGTGGTCAGTAGCAAGTCTGAGTTTGATCCCACTTACCCATCCTGCGTCCAGCAGTTTATTGGCAGGACACTGAATGTCATGTTGTCCACCAATCTGCTGGTGGATGCTCATCATTTTGCCTCTTTGCCCTTTCTAGTTTGAATTATTTTGTACTTTCACACCAGACAAAACATCCTAAAGCCATATGGTGCAGGACGTTTCAGACCAACTCCAATGATCTACCAAACTGATCATTTAAATTGAGTAAACTGAGCTGCAACTGTATCGTCATAAGGTGTCATATATTTTTTTAAAAAATACTCACATTCACAATGAATGTAAATAGGGTTTAAAACAAAGTTTTGAGAAAAAATACAGTTTAATAAAATGGTGAAATTGGAGCATTTCTGTGACTAAATTACAACTCCATTCATATATGAAAACTACATGATGAAATAAACCAACACAAAGTGCTTGAAGTACAGGAGGATGAAATAGATAAAAATGTGAATGCTTAAAATGAAAGCATATATTGGTGAGGGGCTGAACTGACCCAGATCCTCTGCATGTCAGTGTGTGTGTGCGTGAACAACTGCATGTGACTGGTAGTGTGAAAGCACTGAGTGGCCAGTAAGACTGGAAGAGCTGCAACTAAATGCAGTCCGTTTACTATTAACGCTGTGTGAATCTGTGTTTGTGTGTGTTGGGGGTAGAAGCGGGAGGGGTTCCAAAGCGAGTGAAGGAAAAAGACATCTGTGTGTTTGTGCTCCCATCTGAGCAAACCTCAATCAGACGCAGTTGTCTATGGTAGATATACAGTGAATAGAGCCTTCACACAGCAACAATGTCCTTTCTGTGGTCGTTTCTCTGCTTTCTGACAACATAGCATGACAGCAATGAGCCAATTATCTCGGTTTTACATACATGACTGAAAGTCTTCCTGCTTTCAGAGAAAATAGCGAAGCAACAACAGAAATGACTCAATAGTTGGAGACATTTAAGAGGAGTTGACCACATCTTTCCTTAATTTCATCAGAATTAATGTTGGGTTTGAATGGAAATAAAGAGAAGAGAATAAAGAGAAGGCTATTGGACCATTCTAAGGACAAATACAAGACCGTCATACCGAGATACAGAAAATAAAAGTTAAAAAGCATAAAAAGAGCATCAAAGACCTAAAGTGACAACCAATAGCCTATATTTGAGGTCCCGTTGTACTGTCACCCATGTAAAGATCTCCACAGACCCAACACGGTACCAGTCCTAAAGTTGGTCCTCTGTGTTACCCTCTTTGACACCCTATGCTGTGTCCTGTGGCAAATAATGGGCATTATATGACAATTATTTGTCAAGCTGGTTGTTTTTAGCTAGGTAACCAAAAGCCGAAAAAATATCTTTCTCCGCTCAGTGAAGAAAGAACGAAGAAAGAAGAAAGTCGCCAAAAACCATCATTCTTCAGTGTGAACATTGTGGACAAGATATTGGGTCCAGAAATGCTGGCAGGGAGGTTCCAGAATTATTTCGTCTTTAACCCCTTTCAGACAGTGCTTCCACTATAAACATGAACTGAACATTGAATGAAGCTGACCTGCAGAGATTGACAAGGTTAGCGGCTAACAAAGTAGCATTCCTCCACTAGGGGATCTTCCATAAGGTGTAAACCCCATACAGTGCATGTGTCCAGATCTCAATGCAGGCAGGCTGTCTGAATGGATTCAGGGTTTTAACTACGTTTTGACAAAGTTGATATGGGTTACATTCAGCAAGATTCTGCTGTTAAACATATTTCTCCAACCAGATGGACACTAGAAGGGTTGATACGAGGGCCTTGGTTCTGAGCTGCGGTCCTCCTTTTGATTTGTGCCACATTACCACATCCCTCCCTCTGCAGTCCTGCGTTACACTTTACAACTCAATGTTCACATTATTTACACAGAATCATAGGCAAGTGTGGATCACATAATAAAAAGATGATCTGAAACAGGTTTTTGTATTAAAAGATTAATAAAACCATGTTTTATAGCGTCTCTGCTTTCACAAAGGGAACACCGCCGTCTGTAAATAATGGCTTACAACAAAAAGACCTGAGGCTGTTCTTAAATCTTGTTCAGAAGAAATCTGACACCAGCAACCAGACATTTTATCAGAGGAAGCACAGGCACCCCAGATTTTGAAGAGGAAACTATATATGCCATGTCGGCATTTCATTCAGGCTGCTACTTGATTAGCAAGCTAGCAGAGGACAAGGCCACAAAGCTGATGTTTTATCTTCAGACCTTTCAACATCAGTCTGTCTCAGAAAACTCTGGGTTTGGAAATGTTCTGAGTCTTTTGGCAATCTTACAGTTATAGTTAAGGTCTTCAGTCTCTGGGGACATACTAAAGTTAACATGACAACTGCTAGCAAAAGATGCTAACCTTTCATCTTTGTTTCTCTCTACGTTACCAGAAATGGTAAACCTGATTTTTTTGATGTCTAGTATAAACAATAATGTTGGAAAAAAAAACAACAACATAATTTCAATGTTATTTATTTGACAAAGGATCAACTGGGAACCAGCAGGTTAAAGGTTTCCAAACACTGGATACCAGTAATGAGAGGCTTATGTTATAGAATGCTAATATGATTAGCACAAGAAAAATGGCAAAAGATAGAAAATGTGGTTTTCAAAAATAACTGTTCAGAGATAATTAGAATATCCAATGACTATATTAATACATTTTCAGAAACATTTAGAAAGGCTAATTGCTAGCTCAGCTCATCTCAGCAATGGCCTCTGTGGACTCCTGTAGTTCAAGTAGCACATCTGGAAACAGAATTAAATCACCACAAGCCTTTTTGGATTTACAAAAACTTCACATCCTCATTGCTTTCACAGGATATTCTCTGGTAACAGAGAGAAAATACCCAGCACCCTCAAATCTTTTCATCAATGTTTACATTTCTAGAAAGTGATTAAGAACAACTCAGACCAGTGAAAGTGTTTATGAAGTCGTTTTAAAGCAACACACAGCTAAATATTTGTTTATTATTCTATTGAGCAAAGATCTGCAGAATGCCACCATATTTCTCCACCTCACAATTTTACAGAGGCCACTGAATTGCATCAGACTTGTGTAATAAGAAAAGAATTTGGATTTTTCAGGAGTGACTTTTAGTAAAAAAAAAAAAAAAAAGCCAAGCAGTTCCTCCACTTTCTGCAGGAGGACGACAATCTGCATGAAGAACCAAAGGGCAAAGCCACAAACACAAACATCTGCCACACTTACTGCGGGTCGAGTCAGGTTGCACTCCTAGCGGGTGTTCATTCCCTTCAAAGTCAACACTTTCACACTCGGTTTGATCGCTCTTATCGCTCCAGCACCTGTCCCCAGCACCATTCCCACTGCGTCTTTCTCTACAGACAGGACGACCATGAAGGAGCCTTGTTTTCCCGCAGCAGGGTCCAACTGTCAGCTCTGCGCCCTCTTTCCCGTTACAGCACAGGCTCTCCTAGCGTGCGATTCAGAGACAACGATATCAACAGCAGCTGGAGTTGGAGGGCGACCGGCGGTGGAGCGGTTTGCTGGATTCCTCAGTGGGACAGCTTTCATCTACTCTATTTTCCCCTCTTTTCCATCCAACCATTGTGATACCCCATACTCATTTTTATGTTTTTTCTTTAAACGTTCACCTTCTAGCTGGCGTCCTCTCCCTGATGGCTCGCACCCAGCACAAGTTTGACACCCAATCTGCTCAGCAGTGAAGAAGAGGTTACACGTAATCAAGAAAAAAAAGGAAAAAGAAAAGAAAGAAAAGACGTTTTTGTTTAGTTTTGTTCCCGGCTGACCTGACCGTCTGCTTTCTGTGTCCCTCTGCCACATGCAATTCACTCGCCTTTTCTCCCCCCCCGTGTCTCTGACATGCTGGCTAACCCCTCCCACTCCTCCCCCTTCAATCCTTCTCCGGTTTGTGGGTTTGCAGGACAAAGAACCATGGAGGGAAAGAAAGAGAGAGACTCCAAAAAGAAGCAGAGGACATGGAGGGAGGGGGTGCTTTCTGTCCTTCCACATGTGCAGACCAGGGACTACCTCTTTAATAACTGAGACTTTGCGTAGCCTCAGTTTCAGCTGCCTTTGCAGACTCCAAGAGAGCAGGCTACTGCAAAAAATAACCATGGCAACAAACATCCACAGAGTATATGACATCAGCAGTCCTTTGCTCTGGTCACAACCCAACATCTCAACTAATTACAAACAAGATCACAAGGAGCAACTGCAGACCTGCAGCTGAACAATCAGCATCATAATATCAGAGCATGTAATGTAAGCAAAGACCTGCTTGGATGTAATATGGAGTAGATTGTTGGATTTGAGCCTGCATCCTGAATCTTTGCAGTAATGGCACAAACACAATAAGGCTGAAACGATTAATCGCAATAACTGAATATCAAAATAATCGTCAACTGATTTAGTAATCAACTAATCATTAACTGAAGTACACAGACTCAAAAAAAGCCATTTGCTTAAAGAAAGAATGTACTCCGAGCAGATCTTTGGCAAACCAAATATTAATAAAAAATATAATCAACAGATCAGCCCTACCCTGTATTGACGTTAAGACCTGAGCTTTTCCCAACGATCAAAGTATTTATTTAGCTGCACACACATCCTTTGTTACAAATGATGAAGCATTCACTAAAGGAATGCTGTCATTTCAATTAGCAATAAATGTTTATGTTCTTGTCTAAAAAAGGAATCAGATTTGTTTATTTGCATCTTTTAATGTATTTCAAATATTGTATTTAAAAAAGCCTCAGGTTCTGAAGAATGTGCCAATATTTTTATCCAATTAATTGTCTGAATAATAGATAACATAATTAATTACTAAAACTACTTTTGCAGAGCTGATATGGAATTTTAATTGTTCATAGGATAGCATGTTTTGACAGGTATGAAAGTACAAAGTAACTCAAGCTACAAAGGGCAAAGAGGCAAAATGACGAGCATTCACCTGCAGATTGGTGGACAACATGAACTACTGGACGCAGGAAGGAGAGCTGGGATCAAACTCACATACTGTTTCTGTTCTTATTTTAAAAAGGAACTGAATTGTTGGTCTATTTTTATCTTTTAACGTATAATACAAAAGAGGCTTGAGTGGCCGATTTGATTAATCGACTGTAATTGATACAATAAACGATTACTTAAATGGATCGTTAGATACATCCTTGGAGTCCAATGAAGGAAGTTTATGTTGGCTTGTTTTGGCAAAGCGATACAAAACGATACCCATGTTCTCTGTGGTATCAGTCAATATTAGTTATAGTAAAACAAGATAAAAGTGGGCTGAAATTTATTTTCATGTTGCCGTTTAGCCCCAATGAGTCTAGTTGAGAGTTGATGTCTGGGACCAAAGAGCCAACAGAATTGGCACACTGTGTTCAAAATTGCATATCTATAGTTAAAAAGATAATACATCATTAAAAGTATAAGGCTTCATACAAGGATGAGGGAAGAAAATCTCTTTCTAATTCATCAAGATGGAGACATGGGCAAACAAGAGGTAGAAGTACAACACCTGATGTTATCGGCCATCTTGAATTGGAAGCACGTAAAGCTAGAGGATAAAGATTCTACCAAACTCTGAAAAGGTGAAGATGATTGCAAAGTGCAGCCAGCAATTACATTGAAGGACCCATGGCCACCAAAAGTCGCTGAGAATCAGGGCTTTTGTATGGCCCTCCTTAGATTAGGGATGCACGATATAACATGAGTGTCAGCCAATATTGGTCATAGTAAAACATGATAAATCTGGACCAAAATCGACAACCGATATTTATTCCCATATTGCTTTTTGTTTCTGGAGGGGTAATGAAGGAGGTGAGTCATGTGGTATTTGTATATGTCATGTGGCAGTGATACGGGACAGAATTAAGGGGAGTCTTCTCAAGATGTCCAAAAGGCTAGTAAAATATATATAAAATATTGGTAAATATCAGTTAGTCAAAGCAGCGATGTTAATACCGGATATCGATAATGGCCCAAATTGTCATATTACTGCATCCCAACTCTAGATGCAACATTTCACCTCAGAGCTACGTTACAAAAGAACCAATCTAGAGCTCAAAGTAACAGGTTAATGAAACAGCTCTAAAATAGGTTGCATGGAAAGCCATTCCCACGAGTTCTTATGTCATCATAACTTTACATATTCAGTGAGCATGTTGAGTCATACGGTGGAGGTGTCAACAATTTATTTATAATCGCATCTTAACCTTCTGAGTCATAATTGAACCAACACACCAAGAGCCTAACGATTCCCACCACTGGTTTCCTATTTTTTGGATCTAAGCTTGTAGGTGTAATTAATTTCTCAGAAACAATCTGTTTCTATGTTAAAACTGTCAGAGGCTCCTCTTCTCCATCACCATAACTGTATACTAATATGGATATATGTACTGTTTGTGATCCTGAGTCTTGAAGAACACTTTCTGCCGTTCACTCTGCAGATGGCGATTTAAAAGCCAATAGGAAAATGAGAAACATTGAGACAAGACAAAAACGCAAAAGTTTATTATTCGACTAATCAAGATAAACATTAATAGATTCGACAACCAAATAAATTTTAAATCCAATGCAGGACAAATGCTGCGTTTTCATGACAAATGTGTGCAAAGATTTGATATTCCAATACTGTAAAAAAATAAATACATTTTTGAAATTGCAATGTTTCCATTAAATGCTGGATGTGATTATGACTAAAATCACACATGAATATCTTTGTTCACACAAGTCATTAAAACATACATCCTCCAACAACTTCCTGACACCCTTTTCGTCTTTTCCACCTGTAGTACCCTCTGGTTGTTGATCACATAACTCATGTGATCAAGTGTTGGAGTTTAATAGAGAATTAGGTTCGGTGAGCAATATTGTACTTGTTTAAAATGCATGGCACAGCATTGGTCTCGGTGTATTCAGGAGAACTTTTCCACTGCCAGCTGTACTCTCATTGGGCAGGCGGGTTTTAACTGAACCGCCTAACGTGGCATCATACTAAAGCAAGGATAAAGTGACTCGGTAGTATATCTAGTTTTTGCTTCAAGCAGTGATGGTTTACTGTCTTCCAATAAATAAACTGTATTGTGTGACACCAGTAGCTCCACCCTAACCGTACCATACCGCTCACCAACTTGTCTCCACGGCAGCAGCTCAAGAGACTTTACATTTCTGCCTCAATCCTGACATTACTTTCGCTGTATGCTCATCCATCTATGTACAGCGGTTTGTGTAAACTGCCTGAATGCTAAGAAAACTGTTCATCTCCCCCAGAAGAATTTTAAAAGAGCCATACATTATTTCTGAAATTTATTTTTAAATTTACACCAGCAAATCATCCCAGCTGGCCTGAACTTCAGTCTCTGAAACCCCAAGAACTCCCCCTGCAATCCAACATGTGCAGTGGAAAACAGGCATAGTGACAGCACTCGCTGCCGGGCCAACGCAAGCTGTGCATTACCCATTAGCTGAGATTTCGCTCACCCCAGCTGCCCCGGCACAGCTTTGAATCTCACTACTATACGTCTGCTTATGAAAATCAAATGATAATCCAGTGATGACCCAGTTTACTCAGCCCACTGCTGCGCAACACAAAAGACAGGTTGGACAGGAGGCGCTCTGATGATGTCCAGGAAACCTAATATAGTGTACCCAAGCTGCTAATGCTACAAAAGCTACAAAATAAACAGTTTTAACTAAGGACAAGAATGCACATTTGAAACTAAATCTAATTTTCTAAACTTATACAAGAAAAAACACTCAAATGTTTGTACTGATTTGGAATTGACTTGCCAAGAAACCTTTAAGAGTACAGTGCAAGTTGGGATTTGTAATGCATTTTTCTTAGCACAAGGTTTCGACGCAGTCCGGAAAATTATGGAATTTGATTCAGGACTGGTTAGAAATACTGGCAGCTTTTTAGAGACCTCAGTTAAGAAGAGGTTCTATCTCGTCTCAAATAGATTCACAGGGAGATGAATTTTTCTTATGGTTTATAACACCAAACACTGCTAATTTAAACTGCTAAAAGCAGTGTAAAGTCTCAAATCCATAATCCTCTCTGAGTTTTAAAACCGTTAAGTCTACAGCAACTCCTCACACACAAAATATATGTTGTCAGCTCTCCTTTTGGCAGGAAGGCTAGAAAATACAATTAAGGGCATTTTTATATCAGCTTCTCTCCATCCACAGCTCTCTGAGTGGAACGGGTCAACAGACAATTACTGGAGTGTCTGACAGTCACTACATGTAAAGCTTACTGGACACAGACACACAGCGGACAGCGGGACCAGTAGCTAGCACAGCTTGTCAAATTGCTCAGGCGAGTTAGCATGGCCACCAATGACAGTAGATAAACTGCTTTTCTGCAACAGTAAGTTGCTTCTCCATCATTGGCACATTTAGCAGCAAGTACACGAAGATTATGGGGAGAGGTAAGACCCTCCTCCTGGCTCTGATTGGTTGATTTCGACTGGGACGACTCAGCAGCGGTGCATTTCTTCAGACAACAGTAGAAGTTCAGAGACAAAATCAATCTTGTCACAGACTGTCTTACAGCAAACTGTTACGACATGTTGACTGATTTAATTAATATGTCAAACATACTTTCTTTTAATAAAAGTTTGTCTTTGGGTTGAAGAAGTCAAATAGAAAAGATTTACTATGGAAAATAACTCGCGAACACACCGTGGGGTTAGAGTCTAAAGCAGGGGTGTCAAACTCCAGTCCTCAAGGGCCGCTGTCCTGCAACTTTTAGATGTGCCACAGGTAAAAAACACTGAATGAAATGGCTTAATTACCTCCTCCTTGTGTAGATCAGTTCTCCAGAGCCTTGCTAATGACCTAATTATTCTTTTCAGGTGTGGTGCAGCAGAGGCACATCTAAAAGTTGCAGGACAGCGGCCCTTGAGGACTGGCTTTTGACACCCCTGGTCTAAAGCCATGTGGATGGCAGTTTGCAGTACGGAGAATAACAGTGGCAGTTTGTCAGATTGCAGAAGAGCAGAGCAGAGCAGGCGGAGGTAGAATCAGGCCGCCTGCAGGCCTTTGCTGCAGTGAATGGGAGCTGCAGAAGGAAGTGTGAAGGGGCTATATCTAAAATCATTACTTAAGCTATAAAAATGGATTGGGTATAGGGCTCAGGAGTGCAATGGAATCTAAACAGAGCGAGGTTGCTGAAAGCGGGGTGAGATCATAGCTTGGAGCAGGGACACCAAATAAATCTGATTACTGAGGTGAGCATACACAGCTCTGCGTCAGGATAGCTGGAGCACAATCTAACAGATTAACCTTTATTGCAAAGGGAACTAAGTGGGACTGAAATGGATTTCCACCAAAGTGCAAAGAGTATACAGTCGATATGTGCATCCTGCTAATTTAGGCCATTCAGCACACTGGTGGCAACCATCCATTATTATCCTGTGGTGTCAGATAAAGCACAATGAAAAAAACAAAAACAAATTTTCTTGACCCACAAATCATGTTGATGAGTCAGGTAAAGCAGAGTAGCGGTCTTCCAGATGACTTATCAGCCCCCTAAAGTGCAGTTCCTCCAAGCAGCCGGCTCAGCAGTTAAAACATTCCAACATTTAAGCACTTTTCCCACCGGGGCTGGTGGTAATAAATCAGTCTACTCAGGTTGCAAACGTTACAAGAAGACAGAGCAAACAGAACAGTGTGAGCAGGTCGTGCTTATTGTTGATTGATTAAACAGTGTCATGGAATAAACTCCTAAAACTCCGGAACGGATGTTAGCGTAGAACAGATAATGTCAAAAACTGAAAAACATCAACGCTGAGCCCGCTTTCATCGACCACAACAGTGCTTAATGAGTACTGGGTTTCGTGCTGCTTTGTCCGCAGTGGACCTTTAAGAACCTTTTAACAATGACCACGAAGCACAAAGACCGAGCTCTGGCCAAGCTTTTGTTTTCCCCCCCACCAACAACAGAATGACTAATAGTTACATCACTCCCAGGCCTCTGGATGGACATGTGACCCGGGGTTTGACATGAGAACGAGGCTCTCACCTTCTCAAGAGACAAAATCTCACCAATAACTCCAGATATTGATATCTGGAGTAACAAAATCAGATTCTCTTTATTGACTTTTGACCCTTTTTCTGAAGGCTGAAAGCTGTTCGCTATAAAGAGGTATTAAAAATAATGAACAATAAAATAATGGGGTCCCACTATGGGAGGGTCTTCCACAAATGTAGATGATGGCTGAAGATGTATAAAATGGACTTTATGTTACAAATCAGAAGGTAGAAGACATATTATCTGTACACTAAAAGGAGAGTTGGGGGGCTGTGGGTGCCAATCTTCACTACATGGATGGCTGCTTCCATACACGCAACCTGCTGCTCTGGCTGACCGACACCCGTTCTGACTGCTGCACTGTGGTCAACATGAGGGGAAACTCCATCACAGCTGTTAACTCCGTCATGATTACTGTTTTCTATCAGATCGCACTCCAACCCCTTTGTTCTCGCATATTAAAGATTTAATATCTCAGCCAATTATTTTCTTGGAGTCACATGAGGATGTAAATAAGTGTCAAAATATCTCCCACTGATGACCGGGGTCTTTATTTACAGCTTAGTTCATTTTTTTAGAGAGTCAGCCACTGGCAGCACAGTGTCCCTCTTAAGATCGGTTGTGAAACGTTAATTATTACAATAGGTAATGAATAAAAATACCATAAATAGTTCTTTATTTTTCGGCAGACCTGTTCAATGCCATTTACTCGTGATCCAACAGTTGATTGGATATCAGTGAGTGATGGCCAATTTCTCTTGATAAGCTAGTCATTTAAGTCCCTGTTCAATAAATCCATCAGACTCTGTAAATACATCGACTCAACAAAGCCCATAAATAATGATTAAAAAAATCGGTACATATGCATCAATGAATAAATGGGGAAAGTTTTTTATCTGCTTTATTTTCTATATAATTTAAACAGGATTTAGCTCCATCAGGGAACTTACCCTATCCTTTATTTGCAGTTAACTTCAGTTATGGAGTTAAAAGCAATTTTAACCAAATTTGTTGTTAATGTTGTGGCTCTTAAGAAAATTGGAATTGGCTGAAAAAAGACTGATGGGTTGGACTGCAAATGATCAGAACTGATTTCATTTCAGAAAATGTGAATGTAAGGTAGTTCATGTTTCTTCTCCAAGGACCTTATAAAAATGAGGATGCAAAGCTAAATTCTCCCAATATTCTCATTTGTGGACAAGTTAGAACTACAGACTGGCTTGGCAGAGCAAACAGTGGATGACAGGACCAGTTAACATGGTAGAGTCCATTAGTAATAAAATGTTTGAAAGCTCTGAGCCCTGTGTGCCGCTGGCAACAGGACAGGGAAAATGTCCGCATGCAGATTTGCTGCGTGGAAGAGCAAAGCCGACTGGCACAGAGAGATATTACTGAAGTCAATAAAGTTATTGTGAGGAGGTCTAACAGCAAGTTTAATGCAGTCTCAGGCCTGGAAGAGTGACAGGAAGCTGAGGAGATTAGCCAGAGTGCTGTCACTGCTCCAGGTCAAAGAAACAAGAGCAGGGATTCCTACAGGGATTCCTACAGGGATTCCTCTAAAGCAGTGGTCTCCAACCTTTTTAGTACAGCGGACCGGGCCAAGCCTTCGTAAATTTCCTGCGGACGGAGGGGGGGGGGGGGGGGGGGGGGTGTGTGTTCGTGCGTGCGTTGTGAAGATCGAACGGGGGGGTGCGCGCGTTGTGAGCTGGCGCATGACTCAAACCTCGGCATCCGGTGTACGATTTTCAAAATAAAAGCACCTCCATACTCAATACATAGAACGGACATATTTAATTATTTCTTGCGCGGCCCGGTACCAATTGGTCCACGGACCGGTACCGGTCCGCGGCCCGGTGGTTGGGGACCACTGCTCTAAAGGACACATTTATGAATAATATTCTTAGATCCTTAAAGAAGATTAAAATTTCCAGTGAGAAAACTACTGTTGTAGTTAGTGTTCCCGCTAAACACGTAAATTTTGCAGTAATAAACGATTTAGATATTACAGCATGAAAAATGTTAACGCAATTAATCTCCTTTATTATTGTTTACATCCAAATGTTCCAGCCTGAACCTGTGTGGTATGCCCGTGAATCTGACGCACATGCAACACAGAGTTGCTTGTTAAGAGAAGCAGCACAAAGGTACTGCTCTTGGGATAAAAATGGATCTGATAGGACGCTGGAAAAGACTGTTGCTGTGTTTTAGTCAAGCTAAATGGAGTTAGCCTATCAGTAAATCGAAAATAGCGTCTCGATCCTAAACATGACGTAGCAGAACAGACGTTCAATTTGGATTGAACGTTAACTAATATTAGCGTTCCATCCACATTTCTAAAGAAGGATTCTTCAAAGATGCTCCATGAAAGAATATTTTGAAAATAAATGGGCTCAATGTATTTTCAGAAAGAAGCTAGGAGACTTTAACTAGGTCTCTGACATGCTGCTAGAATAAGCTGCAGCATCAATGTACTGTCGGTCTATAAGCATTTGAGTGCAGTGAGAGTGCACTTTACCTCCAACCACATGTGAAATAACATGTTTGCAACTCAATAAGGGGGCCACACTGGGAGCGGGCCCTGCCAAGATGACAGCACTGCAGTATGCAATTTACTCCAGGAGTGCACCTGCAGGTAAACGCAAAAATTACACTGGAGAAAACCGGCTCCAATCAGTTCAAGATCTCACAATTACGGCTGCAGCAGGAGAAAAGATTACACGACAGGAAGAATAAAATATATAATAAAAAATAAAAAAAGACAGCGCAAAGATGAAAGCAGTAGATCAGGCAAGGAGGGAATACCACAAAATGCTACACTGCTTAGCATTTAGTAATACAAGAAAAATTTGCAAAAGCATTCACAACTCTGAACCTTTCCACATTAGCTCATGTTGCAACCACAGGCGTTTTCTATTATATTGGGATTTTATGACAGAACAGTATTATAAGCTACATGCAATCATCATGTACTTCAGAAACAAGAAAACAAGACCAGCAGCTGGAACTGCAGTAGGAGGAGGTTTCACCGCGTATCGATTCAAGGGGATTAAACTCTGTTTAATCTGATTAAACCTCAGATTTCCTCAGATTTGGATTTTGAAAAATCTGCAACACACAATCCATCAATTATTCAGATGACTAATTGATTAATTGGAGAAACAAATTGGAACATATTGAAGATTTTTCATGTAACCATTTAAGCCTTTTTATACAATATTAGAAATATGTTAAAAGAGGTAAATATCATCTGTAGATACATTTTTGCATTAGCCAATTAATAATCGGAAAACAAAAGGTACTTAAGGTGTTTTTTTACACAATTTGAACTAACAAAGTTAAAACTGTTCCCTGAGTAGAACATATTTACAGACAAATCTTTTTTTATCTTAAATGCTATATATATATATATATATATATATATATATATATATATATATATATATATATATATATATATATATATATATACTGTATACTCCAGTAATTACTAATTTAGTAAATTTGATTAAGTGCTTCACCCCGACTGTCTTGTTCCTTCCACAGTTTTTGTACTAAAATATGAACAACATTAATGGTTTTGATTTTAACCTGAAACCAAATGTGGAAAAGTTTAATACTTTTGAAGCCACTTTAACTGCAACCAAAACAAAGTTCTAAGTTGAATGTAAAAAGAACTTTCCATGGAAGCATTGCTCTGACTCATAGCTCTTCTGATTACTTATTTTTTCAGACAGAAATAATAATAATAATTTAAAAAAAAATCTTCCAATAAAGGGGCCAAAACCCAAAGCTGAGGTAAAGTCTAAATGCCGTCCAGGACAGATCTCACATCACGTCCGAAAGTCTTGACTCAGAGTAAAAATACTGATGTGGATTTTACAGCTGAAAAGTATGTCCAAAGTCCACTCTGGCCTTTTCTGAAGACTTATTTTCTTTTAGTCGTTCAGCTTTGACGGCTAGCGGGAGAAACTGAACCCTGAAAATCAAACTTCACCACTGCGTGAAGTGGTGAAGCCACGTTTTTATCCAGCAGAGGAGTTGAGCTGTTCATGTCATGTCATCACTCCAAAAAAAAAAAAAACCACACAGTTATCAGGCATTTAACCAGTCTAATGTGCTTGGCTGTAGAAACATTAAATATAAAACACAAATTAACCGACGTGACAGAGTGTTTAATCTCTTTTTACAGACTCGAGCTTCCATTTGCTCACCAGGGAGGCAAAATGACAACGTGGTAAAGCAAAGGCGAACAGATACATGACAGCAGTTTTGCACTGAGGTGTGCGAAGGCGACCAATCAGCAGCCAGCAGCCACAGCTGGGACACTAACAGGAACACATCTTCTCTATGTGTGAAGTTAGGAGACACAGCAATGAATAATCTGCAGCCACTTTCCTCTCCTGCTTTACTGCAATTAATCTAGCCCACTGCTGACCCCTACTGGCTCATTAAAGTAATGGCAATACAGCAGGAAACGGTACGAATCTCAGTGGTGTGATCAGTCTGTATATGGCTGATAGATTCGGAGAAAAAGAAAACACTTTCATAGTGAGACGAGCGGCAATGGGACAGAGAAATAGGACATGCTCTCAATTTCCACTGTTTTTTTTTTTTTTTGCTTTCTCCGTCAGAGCTGGAAAAAGAAACAATCCCAGGATGAATTTTGTTAAGGCTGGAGAACAACAGCTAATTTTAAAAGACTAAGCCGTTCCTTTTTTACCCCCTGAATGTTAACATGGAATTAGTCGACGACGGATGTTATTCTATTCTGCCCTATTTTACATACAGCGAATGCACCACGGATGTCCTCTTACTGCACTAAATATGACAGAAAATAAAAAGGGATAATAGCCCATAATACACAAGGAAACATTAAAAGCTGAAGAATGATCTAAACTAAACAGATGAAAGTATTTGTTGGAAGAACCAAGGCCAGGAACAAAGCAGATGCCACCAGATACAATATCATTCATGTCCAGGTTATAAGAAACACTTAAACCCTTTTGAGTCACTTCCGATTTGGGAAGCAAATGAATCTGAGATGAAAAAGCAGATGGAAACGCTCAACAATCTAGAAACCGAAACAGAACCGGCATGAGTCACACCCACTATTCATCAGTAAGGATGTATGCAATCAGAAGAGTAACAAGCATGGTGAAGAAATTCCAGTGAAAGAGTCAGGACTGTACCTGGATTGTTCCAAAATCAACATTTTCATAGTGGAAGTGAGCACATTCGGCCAGTTTTGGGAAGTGTCCCTTGGTGAAGGAAAGTCTGGAAACACAACAGAAATACGGATTGTTTAGATACAGAGCGGCCTTAGCAACAAGGGATGAGGTGTTCTTCAAGCCTCTGTACCAGGGGCACTAGTTCTTTTATAAGTCAGTGTGACTGATGCAGCTCTACATCTCTCTGTTGATGACAAAATTTACTGTCACTTAAACACAGTAGCCATTTTTTCAACTTTAAACTGGCAGAAATCTCTGGAAGAAATTTAGAGTTTTCCAAGCTATAATGTCCAAAGATGATTTGACTTTATCTTTAAACAGCTTGGTGGAACTCAACTTTTCTTTGAGATGTTTTAAAAAGCTCAAATTAAAACACTGGTTCTTTTACAGAAATGAGCTTTACTTTTAACTTATTGTGAAAAAGCAATGTAAGAAATTAGCTCTTTCCAGATGGTGGACAAAGATATAATGGAGCACGCATCCAGAAAAATATATAACCCGTGTGTGTGTGGGTGTGTGATTACTCACTTCTTGACATTTTTGACCTTCATGCTGGCCGTACTGCTGCTGCTGGAGCGCATGAGGGGCTCCGCCCTTAGCTCAGGAATTTCTGCACTTCGTGCCTGAAAAAGAAAATAAGATCTTCAAACTAGCAGAAGCACAAATATTAGCGAAAAGTGTGCATAAACATTTATCTGGTACAGACATACTACAGCTATGAGGAACGGTCAACACTTTTCTAGTGAATTGTGTGCAAGTTGCAGATTCAGATCAAATGAGATTATTGAAACAATGATTTGGTGAGGGAGTCGGCTGGTACGGATCACCAGCTACCTCCACATGTATGAGTTAACAGAGAAGGTCAAGAGGTCAGTCGTAGATACTGTGGAAGTTACTTCTGTAAACTCTGCAGAAATATATCCCATGATCTTGTGTCAAAGCTGCTTGAATAAGCAGTTATGTCATCTGATTGAGGAAGAGCAAAGTTTGTTTTTTTTTGCAGGGTGTATTGTTTCTGTGTTTAGTGAAGCACATCCAGAAAAAAAAAACGTTGAAGTTTTAGAGTGACTTTGCTTTGGTTGTTCATTCAAATCTACTTTATTCATCTTAAATTTTTATTCAACCAGGATAAAACTCCTCGAGATCAAAGATTTATTTTATCCTCTTTAGGATCTCTTATTGATCCCAAAGGGAAATTCAATTAATTAAATGTTAACTGGTCTTTTAACTTTTGCCTGTTCATACTGCCATCCTGCTATTTGAAATGTAAAACAAGCTATTAGGACACTGAAGCAAATTTATTAGTCCAATAAGCAGATACATAAACCATGGCTAGTCAGAAAGAATGATGTAGAAAAAGGAAACACATCAACTACTGCATGATATTAATATTCTGCCCAATTCAACCTAAATAACTTTATTCCATCCCAATCAGATTAACACTTAGCTGTATCGGGTGTAATCCGTGCAATTTATGCAAATTCTCATAACGTTGTGTTGTAAATACATAGTCAAGAAATATCAGTAGATTTTTATCGTTTAAATGACAGGGACTGATTTTTAGTCGCCGACTGCCAGACAAAAATAAAACTACAGGAAATACAAATAAAAGCAGAAGAAGTAATTCTCTTTTTTGGTTTGTTTTTGAAAAACAAAGTGAAAATTGAGCCCTAGATGTTACGTGAGCTCTTAAGAAAGCAGAGATTGTTATTTAGGAAAGTTTCTTGTAAGCAGCTTGTGACCCGACAGCATGACAGTGAAGGTGGTATGCAGATGAAGTCAGCTGGAACTTTCTGAACCTCCTCTACCCAAGGTCTTCACAGCATGAAGCTGACAGAGCCAACAGGCTGCTTTAAGCACTGCAGCGATAGGTTTTCAGCATGCAGTTAGTCTTTCCGTCCACACATAACATTACACTGAAGTCCTTCAGTGGACAACCAGGTCCCTTTAAGGACAATGGGCATCGGTGCAGTCAGACTTTTGTCAAACAAACCAATTGTTGTAAATTATCCCAGCCTGCTGTTCAGTAATCAGTCCTGGCGTCCTCCTTCATGGCGTTTCTCACGTCTGTTCAAGGTGATAACTGGGGTGAGTTAATTGTGCAGTTCCCTTAACATTTAACTACAACCTCTTCTCAATTCACTTATTAATTTCTTTCTTGACCATATTAGATGGTACAAAATAACACCTGGCGCCTGGCACGGCAACAGTAATCAGAATGACCTAAAAAGGTCAAAACAATCTTCAGCAATAAGCTAAGCCCACGAACATCTTCAACATTTTCCATTTCATCAAAGTATAATCTATATATATTGGCCTACAATTATTGTAATCCAAACGATATGAATATTGCACACACTGATATTGTGACGACGATGTATTCGAGATGGACTTGGTGTTGATTTTTACATCCATCAGATCTAATACAGTAACTGCTGCAGTTCAGTGACATGATGAAACAACACATGCAGTATCATTTCTTTTCTATCTGTTTCTCCAACTACTTCACTTTTCTGTAATTTTATAGATTTATTTAATTTAAGAATTTTGTCCATCTTGCTAATCAGCTCATGCTTTTTTACCTTAAATGTGCACTATTGTGTAAAATTGACTTTTTTGAGCTTAGCATCATGTTCTGTTATTATCTTATCAAAAATATACCTGGAGTGTTGTCATGTTTGAGAAATCCTTTAATCTCCCGTGGCAACCATTCAGCTGTGCAAAACGCCTGGTTGGACTGAGTGCCGCCTTCAAGACAAAGATTCTCCTCGGAGCAGCAGCTTCTAAACTCCAGCTCACAGAGCACCCCGCCCTCCTCCTCCCCCACTCAGCTCCTTCAGACTAGCAAGAAGCAATTAGCAAACAACTGGTAGAACTGTGCGTCTGCTGAGCTCTTAAGAGCCACTTCTCAGGGAAACAGTGGTAAAATGAGCGATATTGTGATGACTTCCTGAAGGTCGAGTTTCAGAAAGACCAGGAGTTTTTAAAGAAACAGAGGCCCAATTTCAAGACATTAAATGATGTAGTCAAATTTCTTTAAAATTGCCTTTGATGCATAGCATTTTTATAATAACTTAACATAGTACTTGATTGTTTAATGTGCCTGGAAAAGACATAATACTCCCCCTTTAAGCTATACACTAGTGAGTCATTATGATTTAGTTTTGGGTTCCTGATCAGTCATCTGTGTCAGTCTTGAGTTTTGAACTGCTCCCTCTTTGATAAAAACAAGTAGTAAGAGTTCAAATTAGCATCTTGCCTGAAAGTTGCAGATTCTACTTCCATCAGGGAGCTCGGATCAAAGTAGCACATCCTGTGCCATGTTCGCTGTAAAGCTCTGCACCATTAGTCCACTGGGCTTTGGGAGCATTTTGCTCCATGTCTCTGCTCACCGGTGCAACAGGGCGTTACACCAAGTTGCTTAATATCAACTCCTGGAGCCACTGGAGACATCCATAACTTTATGCCAACCCAGCTCATAACCAGCTCATAACCGTTCTGCTCTCAAATGTTGACCAGAGACGAGCCAACATGAAGAATTAAAAGCCCCGCCTCTCTGATCAATATTCATCAGCATGGTGAGGTTGGTGTCGGTCTCTCTGTCTGTTGCCGGATCGAAGTGAACACTTGCGAGAAAGCTCTTACCACGCGCCGACCACGGGTGGCTCAGCGTGTTACCATGGAGACGGCCTCATTTTCACTGTGCTGTAGATGCGAGATGCAAGGCCCGCAGTAAAACCAGGGGAGGAAAGGAAATAATGAATGATGCCGCGTGCTGAAAGGAATCAGCACCGGAGTTGGGTTGAAGTTGGGCTGCAGGAAGACGGCAGAGAGTCTGAAGCGGTTCAGAGTCGAGTTGATCAGAAACCTGAGGCGCTGCTGTTTCAGGAGCGGAGATAAAGAGGGGTGGAAGTTAAAACTGCTTTATCGCCCTGCTGCTTTATAAACAGATGCTGAGGAGGTTATGACAGGCAGCGAGGAAAAGGGACGGCAAGGGAGCCAGAGTCAGAACCGGGAAACACTGCCAGATGATGGAAGAGATTTATTTTGGGTTTCACAAAGAAAAACTATTCCCAATGAACTGGACTGAGCTGAATCAAAAAATGGGTTTGAAATAATTTACTTTCTAATGACTACAATACCTCGCCAACATTTCCAAACTGCTGAAACGTTCCCCCATTTTCTATTAATTTAGATTTTACTTGACAGACAAAGCAAAGTAGTGCATAAATATGACGTGCAAATTCAATGAGGCGTGATTTGTGGTTCACGCATATGTGCAGCATATTTGTCCCTCTTTATTCTGACACGCCAAATTAAAATCCAGAACAACTACAGGCACCTTACAAGTAATTAGAGTCCAGCTGTGTGCCATTTAACCTGAGAATAAATCCAGCTGTTCTATGAAGCCTCGGGGGTTTGTTAGAGAACATCTATGTTGACATGATGCATTTTTAAAAACACTGAAAAAACAGAGTTTTATTTATTATCTAGAACTGAGCTTGGGTTTCTTTCCAATAGTAGGTTGTGCATGCTCAACATTGAAACATGATGTTTGGACTGCAATGTTCACATGTGTTTTATGACTTTTTATTTCTTGGTTTTATGAAGTAAGGCATGTCTGACTGATTAACAGAGCTATTTGAGGAGGAGAGTATGTAGAGAATGACGGCGCGTCTCACCATGGCACTGATGGTCTCCTCCCAGTCGGGTCTCTCTCTGGGATGGATGTGAGCGAGTTCAGGCACGACGTTATTATCCTCTATTTGACGTCCCGGCCTCAGGCTCCTGCAGCCAACACACACAGTACCACGCATGGTCAAACATACTGGACAACACAGAGCGGAAAGGCAGACTGATAAATGTATCTTTGTCGCAAAAATGAAACGTCTGCGTTTCATTCCGATGTTGAAACTTGGGATAAAATCCAAACAAAATTAAAAATTTCTGTTTCATTTCTCCCCCCTTTTAGTGATTTGTCATCAGTCTGATTTAACTTGTTTATATTGAGCTGTTTTTAATATAAATGTAACATTCAGTAACCTGTTTATATTGAGCTGTTTTTAATATAAATGTAACATTCAGTAACTTGTTTATATTGAGCTGTTTTTAATATAAATGTAACATTCAGTACTGAATGTTACGTTTATGTAACATTCAGTACTGTAAAATGAATACATTTTTTAATATATTCATTTATATTCAAAACATTTTTGTTTTGAGCCGTTTTTAATATAAATTTATATTAAAAACGGCTCAAGACTTTTTTGTTTTGAGCCGTCTAATATAAATGTGAAATTCCAGCACTTAATCCCTAAAAGTATGTTGAGGAATAATTTTAAGATGCACATTTCTTGCATGCCATGTAGGAGCTGGTTGGGCTATTTTCCATCTATACTTTCCCTGTCCCTGTAAGAAAAAGAACACCATCATATAACTGTAAATGAGTCATCCCTTTAAAGGGATCCACGATTTGTTGCAACAATAGACTTTAGGTGAGAAACATTTACTTCAGATGTAAAAACAACACAGTAAAAAGGCTGTCGGCTGTTTAGTTTTTATAAACTTAAATAAAATATTGTGGCACTGTCACTGCCATGTGTACGCTGCAGTATCCTGGGTAGATGAAGTATGTGAGGTGCTAGCTAAGGCAACTTAGAGCTATTTTAGCAAACTGAAAGATGAGCCCTTTCACTTTAAACCGCACCATGTTGAAAACGAAGGCAATGTAGAAATAAGAAGGGGAAACAAAACGGATGAAGAGGAGAGAGAGTTGGCTGAAAAAGCTGTGCTGGGAAATGCTAACTGGAAAGGAGAGCAAAGAGCTCCAGTTTCTAACTCAAGCTACTTACTGTAAGCATTGGGTTCAAAACATTTTCCCAAATATATTGTTACAAAGATTTAAAGATGGTTAATTTTCACTAAACATTCATTCATTACATAGAAATATGTTCTGCTTGGATTCCTGCTAATGGCGTTAGATCCTGCTAATATAGTAAGCAGAAAGCCACAAGCTGATCACTGTTGTTCATGAAAACTTTGAGGCAGTTTGCCCCAATGCAGACGTTTTGTAGGTGTTAATATAATAGTTAATAGAAAAATCACAACAGTTTTAGGTCAACATGTTCAAGGAGTTGTGTATCCCTTTAAAGAAAATAACATCAAAAATACCAAGAAGCTTTAAGGACCACCGGCTTCAACAACTTACTCAGCCTCTCTGCTCAGAGCTGCACTGCAGCCCCACAATTCAACATTCCCTGATGAAGAGGCATGTCAGCAAACAGGAAGTGCTCCTTCAGCCCCTGCAGCACATAGTTTCACAGCAAGGCTCAATAATCTCGTTTCCATGCCCCTTTTCTCGTCTCTTTCTACATTCATTGAGGCCAAACATGAGGAAAATGTGACGGGATTTCTTCAAGAGTCTCTCTTTAGTTCAAACTGATCCACTATCCCACTATGCAAGTAAGCGACCAGCAAAATCACACATTTAAAATGGTGAGAAGTTTTAGTCCCGACTGCACATTTCCATTTGCCTCAATTTTGGTCAATAACAAGAACAACGGCTCAATTTCGGCTCTGAAATGAAAGACATGAATCTCTCCCAGCATTTCTGTTCAACCACTGCTCCTCACCACTGGAGCCACTGCATGTCTGACTGAAAATATGTCGGAGGGGGTAATCTTTTCATTTCATTATATCATCAACCAGTGGGAAAAGATAGCCAGCAAATGTGAAACACTCAGACAATTCGCCTCTTTCAATGACCTAATGTAGAAAACTCTTGGAGTTTGAAAAAGATCCCCTACTAAGAGGCAGCTTGTTCTTTCTAACTTTTTAAGAAGTAGAAGTCCTTCTGCTGGGAGGAGTTCTACGAGTGTCGTCTTTCTGACTCAATCTAGAGCTGATCCAACACTTTCCCATCATCACTTAAAGTCAAGCTTGGAGAGAGTCTGTGTTTTCACCAACAATCAAGCATTTGTGATGTCTTACAATGACGTTCACAGCAGAGACTAATGAAAGTACAACCCTATTCACCTGGCAGCAGGCTGCAGCTCCCCCTGTGTGTGTGTGTGTGTGTGTGTGTGTGCGTGTGTGTGCGTGTGTGTGCGTGTGTTCAGCTGCAGCTCTTTTTCAAAAAGCAAACAGCTGTCTGTGTGGGAAAGACAAAAAACGCAGAGAATGCTGCTTAGAGCACTAGGCGCTAAATTCATAAAGCAGGAGGGAAATTTTTTCTGGAAGTTTTGTTCACACATACAGTCAACTAGACCTACTTTAAAAGATGTTAAACAAATTATGTAATTAAAAAAAAAAAAAAAAAATTATTTTGTTTAAATAGCGTCAGTCACAACAAATATCACCTTAAGGCACTTAAATGTGCAGTAAATGACATACATTCTAATTTGTCTTTGTTAATACAAATTCAGCATATTTTGGACATTTTTGGTTTATTTCCATCATTTACGGTTTAAAACAAACATGTCACTCGTTGACATAATAGTTTTGAATGAAAACGAGTAATTTGAAGAAAAGAAAAGAAAAATCAAGGTCAAAGTTCAGTTCATCGGTAATCCCTGAAACTGAACTCGCACGCAGCGACAACAGAGAGAAAAGCTCCCCTTTAACAGGAATACTAACAAAATACAATACCATTGTAATTAGGACAACCAACCATATCCATCCTGCAACACAGAGTTATTCTTGAAGGTTAAAGAAAAGGAACAAAACAAAAGTGATGTGTTTGAGGGAGAGCAGGGAACTGCAATGCGTGGAATGTGCTCTGAAGACGATCCCACAATCTCTCTGCTTTGGAGGATTGTCGACACATTCTATGATCTAATTATATCAACCAGCTCTACATGGGTAGCTGCATAAACAAAAATCAATTCAAAAGAAAAAGAAGTCTAACGATACCAAAAGGGCTAAATAAGCCTAAACATAAACTCCTCAAAAAGTTCGGGATATTCAGCTTTGGGGCGAAATTTCAAGACGCCCCAAAATGCACCATAACTTTTCCAGGTGAACTCAGAGATGCGAGCCGTTCAACATCTAGCCTGAAATTGTAAAAGTTTAAGCAGTTTCGAGAGCCATGTCCTGATGTGCGTGAGTAAATCTGATATCATCATGTATGTCACTAGTAAATGTTGAGCAAAACAGAAGAATCTCAGTAACATTTGACCACTGGTGTAAAAAAAAAAAAAGAATTTGCATCACATTCTACAAGATTCTAGGCGACATGTAATCATACTCCATCTACATTTGCATAGGAAGAAGTCAGAAACGCCTCAGAATGAAATCTGATTTTTCAATAGCAAATATGATAAGGGATCCCGCGAGGAACGTGAGCACAGCAGAGTCGGAGCAACAAGGGTGCCAGATTGGATGGATGTGATCACTGTTTATATCCACAACTCTTTGGAGCAGAGCATGTTTTCTAAGCCTTAACGGAAAACACGTGGATACAAGCCACTTTTAGAACTGCCAATACAACCCTCCAGAGAACATTACTGTTCTGCGCTGATGAAAGGAAAGCCAATGACTGGTGATGGAAAGCTGCAGGGAGCTCATTGGACATCATGCTCAGCTCTACAGCAAATAAACAGCGCCTCAGCTTCACATGTTGGTTTAAACCGATAGGGGAAATAACATTCGCAGCAACTGAGCATAAAAATTTTACGAGCTCCGCACTTATAAAATTTATTATAAACCACTTCATTCAAAGGTTCTAATTAATATTTTAATAAAATCAGCCAAAGACTGAAGACACTACAGTAGCAGAAAGGGGGGTTATCAGTTCTTCTGGACAGGCCTGTCACAATAATCCATAAATCAATTAATCACATGACAAATTAAAACAAACCAAATAATTTTCACTTGTATAATTTATTCTTTTTCTCTTTTTCTACTAAAACCTGGATGATAGATGTGTTCAGGCTGGTGATTTGGTCTCAACTAGCTCTTATTTTGAAAGATACTTTTGTTTACAGAGACTTCATGATTCATTTTATTTTTTGCTCCCATTCTGTTTTTATATTGTGGATATTAAAAATATCTTCCAGTTCCAGTGTTAAATGTTCATCAGAATTTAAAGTTTATTGATCTATAAGAATATATTCTTACATTATTATTACTTGAAAATGGTCTCAACACAACACAATTATCGTTTATCGCAATAACGTCTGGGAAAATTTATCAACTAGGAATATGTGTTATGGTGGCAGTCCTACTTCTGGATGATGTTTATGCAACATTTACAAAGAAATATCTGCAACAGAATGGCACCAATGGCACAAGGCTTTTAAAATATGAAAAATGTAAATAGTTTTATCTCTAATGTATACATTTTAAATCTTTATGTGGGCAACCCATTTTCATTTTCTAATGGCCTCATTGTACAAAATAAATCACTTTATTCCTTTTGCAAAAGTTAAATTATCCATTTTGTTCTGAAATCTGAAAATTACAATTAGATTTAATTTTCTCATGCTTCAAATAAAATATTTAATTGAGCATACATTTATAAGCTATATTATTTCGCAGCTCTAGACAAAAATTTTTTTTAGCAGCAATAGGAAAGGTTTCGCTGAATTGAAAGGTACGGATCTAGCACACAGCAGAACAAAACCAGAAAACTACTACAAAAAATATACATGCTGAACAGTTAGCATGGAAAGCTACATACAACAACTGTTGTATGTAGCTTTCCATAGCAAAGACGATGTTGCTATGGTTACATACCATGATGTTTGTCTCAATGTCATCCTAGCATTAATACTGAAGTTGATCATGCTGGGTCCAAGTTTCATTTTTAAACATTCAACACATTAAAGAACACAGCGAGTCTGAGAAAAGGGAGAAAAATGAAAGAACCGACTCGTCTCCTGGTTTCCCCCCACAGATGTTAGCCTACTTTTCATTGCATAACTGCATTTGACCCAAAACTCCATCAAGATGATGTTTATTTTTAAATTAACAATCCAAACCAGCGACTGGGAGGCAGACTCAGCTTAATAGGAGCACACTGCTGTGTGTGAAATGAATCACAGAGTTGGGTTGGGAGGATTTATTACTTAGATGGACTGAAGGAAATTATGGAACCTTTAAGACGTGTCCTCACGTCACGCGTGGGGGAGAACAGTCGAACTTGCACAGCTCTGCAATTAATTCACTTCATTCAAAAGGTCTAATTAACATTTTAATAAATTCAGGCAATAACCAAAAACACTACAGTAGTAGAAAATGTGTAAGAGGGGCCAGCAGATATCACAGTAATATCAAAACAAAGAGCTAAAAGCTAACTTTGTTTTCTGCTAGCTAACAAAACTTAGCCAACAGCTAATTATTGTTAAAGCTAACAAAAGCTGTTAGCTTTCTACACTAATTTAAGTACCGTAGTTGTTAATGCAATCAAGTCGCCGTTGGTTTGGTGCACTCAGTCAGATTTAAGATCAGATTTTTTGTTTCTGATCAGGCAGGTTAAACTTAGGCCATTCCAATTGCAAGTTGACTTAACGCCATTTTCTGTTAACCAAACTAAAAGCATGGAGTCTTTAGATTTTCTTTTTGTACCTAAAATGAATCTGTGAAACTGAGAAATGGTTTTCATTAGAGGTGAAACTCAGTTCCTACATTTCACAAAATTAAGGGAGCTTGATAACAAATTCAAATCTAGTTAATTGTTATTTATTGTTTATAAGTAGTTAATTGCAGTTACGGTAATTGCATTTTAACCGTAAACTACAAAAAATAAGCAAAATTTTCAATTCAAAACTAGTTTTTGCTGCTAAATCATTAAATAAATAATTATATGAGATCAATAACAAAGACATTTATTTGTTTAAATTTCCTAATTAGGTTATTCAAAACGCAAAGTGCAACTACAAACAGAAAAACGAGAATACAAAGGTTCTTGCTCAGGACTTTTGTATGTTAAAAAATTGTCAAAATTGCATTAAAATTTTTAAAGTGTGAGAATCTATGTAATTAATTAATAGACATCAACACTTCAAAGTCCCGACCCCAACTGCAATAAGCATTGCTGTAATGTAACACATATCAAACACTGAGCTGAACTATTGTAACTGAGCCCATTGTTGAGTTCAGCCAAGATTCACAGATCTACATTACACAAGCAACTGTCACAGAAGTTGCATTTCAAGTTTTTAAACACAGAGTCAGCAGTTCCCACTAGCTGCAGAAAAGAAAAATTTTTAGTAAGCATTATCCTCAACTCTGAATGAAAGCAGAGCTGTCACTGTGTATTTCTTTCTGTTCAAAATAAAGCAGTTGGTTGTGATATTGATAAGACAGCTTCAGCTCCAGTGGGCACCGAGAATTCTCACCATGTTCCCAGTTTATACACAACACATCAGTGTGTCCGTGCTCTCGCCGGAACTGAGGGCTGTGATTCAGAATGTGTCCGTCCCATCGGCGTGAGAGGTTCATGTTGGCTCAGACGGTCGCACATCAAAACGGCCAGACAGAGGTCACAGCTGACGTTTGGATCCGTTTATTTCAACCATGCCAAGTACGCTATCCATTTAATAGCTCTTAAACCAGTGCTGTTTTTTTCCCCCTCCACATTTAATCATGTCAGAATTCCTCACTGATGCGCCTTTAAAGTATTCGGCTTGTTCTAGCTCGAGAAAACTTCTCCTGTACCAAAGAAAAATAATAACAAAACAACCAACAACGAACAGAGAGGGAAGAATCAGCAGAAGCTATTAGTGAGCAACGCCTGCAATTATCACCTTATGCACAATCTGGATCTTCTCCACAGACTGGAAATCGCTCCAGTTGGCCAGGAGTTTAGCTCCTATCCCACTGAGGCGGACTATCTGTCCTACATATGGCATCACAGACAACACGTTCATACACATGACTCTCCAGTATAAGGAGGGAAAAAAAACTCTGTCCTACTCATCTGATCTGGCGCACTGTACTGTTTGAGTCATTGGACTGTTTAACAGCTCAGTAACCATCCTGGTTCAGACCATAAACAGTCCCATCATATGTGTAATTAAACATTTTTATTAGAATCACAATTGTGATCACAGTTTCAATGTGTGCCAACTAGTGCCGAAACGATTCCTTGAATAATTGAAGTACTTTGATTTTTAAAATTCCTCGAGGAAAGTGTACCTGACTCTGATGCGGACAAAAAAAAGTGAACTCTGGTCTGCTCAAAAAGCAGGAAGAGGAATCTAGAGCAGGGCATTGTGGGTAACTACAACCAAAGCGAAATGGCTCGTGGTATTTTGCCAAAGGTAAAGGAGAAATTCTACAACCACTAAAATCTAATGCAACTCAATTTTTGCTTACATTTTTCAAAGTAGGACGTTATGCTCATGTCTTCTTCTTAAAGTTTTCATGTAATTTCCTTCAGTGGTTCCTGGTGCAGCGCCACCACTGGCGAGTGAGTAAACAGTTTTTTTCACTGGGTTTGGTTTGTTTGACACAGCAGAGTGTGAAAGTGAACTGCACCAGCTGACAAAGGAGGAAATGTTGCATTTGATCCCCATTCAAACTGGGATTGTACCGGATTGTCTGGTGGGAACACACACCGCGTGACCAGCATACTGAAGCTTTAGGAGAGTTTAGGGGACATTAGGGATTCTGTGTTAACCAGTTAGGATGAGATGCTTTTAGACAGGAATCACAGAATTGATGGTAGTTTTCAGGCGCTTTCGCCTGCCTTTGGATCGATGGTTCTGAATTATTAACAGACATCATTGCTCACAGGCCTGGCAGAAACTCCAACACCTTAAGAGAATAAACAAAAGTCTTCAACCTGATACTACAGACATCCTGAGAACTCAGAACTCTGGGACACTTCTCATGACTGATAAACTTCTACGCTGCCTGTAGATGGTGTGCGTGTGAAGTTTAGTTGAAGGAGAGTGAAGGTACACCTGTTACAACAGAATTAAGTTGTTAGCTTTAAAGCAGTAATACATAACTTTCATAAAACAAATATATGTTTCTCGCAATTTTGTTAAAACTGTCACTTTGTGGTGACAGTTTGGCACGAACTCCTCTGCCTTCTTCCTGTGTTCCTACTGTTATCTGAACAAATGCGCCGCTCCCGGTCAATCATGCTTGTGTAGCATAGCTCTCTGCTTTCACCATAACAGAGGCTGCCATGAATGCTCAGGCTAGTTAGCCTCAATGACGACAGATAAACGGTTTACCTGGTATGCTAAGCTGTTTCTCCGCCATTAGAACATTGAGCAGCAAATACCTGAGGATGATTGAGAGCAGTAAGACCCTCCTCTTGATTCTGGTTTCTTTGTGTCGAGAGCGCTGCATATTTTCAGATGTCATTAGTAGCTAATGGAGAAAATGGGGGAGATAAAACTTTTCACAGATTGTCTGTCTAATATACTGACACGACATGGTGACAGTTTTAATAAATATGCAAAAATACTTATTTTGCAAGTTATGTACTGTAGCTTTAAGACAAATAGGATGCCATTTCAACTTTATGTCCGATTAATCAAATTTTGATTAGGAATCATCGGAAGAGGGGATCAACTAATGAAATATTTTATGACAATCTTGTGACAACAGTTATGAAGAGTAAATTGTACTTTTTGTAGTAAGGTCAAAGTTCAGGGAAGATTTACACCACATGAATAATGTGTTTACCAACAGTCATTTTTCTTTCCTTCAAACAAAGAATCAGGCAACGATTTGCTTTGTACGTTTTGTGTCCATTAAAGTTTGCAGTGGGTGAACTTGATGAGTACATCACTGTGTAAAAGAGTGATGTACTAATAGCTAATATAGACCGCATTGAAAATATTACATGCTCATATTACATACAACAGAAAGAGCATGTACATGAAGAGGGAATGAAAAGTGTGGTTTTTAACATTTCCTCATGCAGAATTTGTTTATGCATTAATCATCTAACCAGCAGGATTAGAGAGTCACTAGACAGAATGCAGCTCTAAAGCTTTTTAGCTCCATTTCTCGGTGTCATCTCGGGGAACCAGTCCTCCTCTTGCTCCCCCCTCCTGATCCCAAGCTGCTGATCCTCTGATCCAGCCTCACCCAGCAGGATTTCTCGGACAAATTGTATAAATCACTATCCTTGGCAAAACGCCCTGCCTTTCTCTTCCTCTCATTCTTTTTTTTTTTTTTTTCATCCACACTGTCGTCAGTTGCCATGTTGGACCGCTGTCTAATATATGCTAAGCTGCTGCTGCCATGGTAACCCCAGAACAGGATTTAGACCTGGTTCAGGAGCGGAGATGGACTGAGGGCAGGTGGAGGGCCTGAGTAGATTTAATGGTTATCTCTAGCCCTAAAAAAAAACAAAACAACTAAACTAAAACACATAACATAATGTAATCCAGCAGAGGAATAACCACCATCAAGCTTAGCGGGACTGGAGGAAAAGGCTACGATAGGAAACTGGCTGCAATTCAAGAAAGAGGTGCACTGATTGCCGTTTTGACCTGCCGATTCAGATTTTGACAGATTTTTTTGGTTTAAAAAGTCCCTAAAGTGACAAATAGGTGTGGGCATTTATCATACCGTTTATCATTTAGAAATATATAAATAAATTTATTATGATAATCATGATGTCATGAATTTAGCTTTATTGTTGTCACAATAAATTCCAATTAATGCTAAAGAAAATCCTTTATTGTTGGGATTGATAGTTTTAGTATTTTCTCCACTGTTCATTCAATAAGTTGCTCATCAGCCAATTAAAACATATGATTAAATGCATTTATTGTGTGCAATTTAAGTAACAGAAATCACACTTTATGTGAATGGTGTCCTTAGGAAGCATATTACAAATGGCTTAAAATACAACTATTTGTGTTTGTGGGGCTATGATTGCTGCATCACACAGTCATTGCCACAGCTAAAAAAAAAAAAAAGGAGCAGTAAACAGCTCTGATTGTCACTTTTTTCATTATCACAATAGTACCCCAAAATATTGTGGTAAAAGTTTAGGTTCATATTGTCCAAAGTTGCTGAGTTGGTAGATGTGAGCTGGTGGGTGGGTCTGTCCATCAGCTCTCTCTCTCACTGCAGAGCAAAAGGGGACAGAAGGTGATTTTCAGACCTACAATAAGTTCATCCACTGACCCACTGATCTTATCTGCAGATAAGATCAGTTTCTCATTCAAGTATCAGCCAAAGTGAGGAAATTGGGGCCGATTTATCGGTGCACCCCTACTTGAGAGTGGGCTGGAGGTTCACCTTCCAGCAGGACCACCACCCTTAAAAGCAAATTTGTGTATTGGAACGGCCCAGATAAAGTCCAGACCTACAGACCAAAGGTTTGGACACACAGTTGTGTCCAAACCTTTGGTCTGTACTGTATATACAATCGAGAATCTGTGCACAAACCTGAAAGTTGCTGCTGACAGATACTTTCCACTCTATCTGACTGACATGTCAGTGTTTTACGAAGACAGCCTGTAGAGACAAACCCCTAAAGAACCGCAGCTAAAAGGTTCTACAAAATATTCACCCAATAGGGCTGAAAACAAATGAATCCTCAGTTATTAGTTTGTTTTTCTTTAACTGAAAAGCATGCTTAAATTTTCTTCAACTTGACACTTATGTGCTACTTATGTGCTACACATAAAATCAGACAAAAATACTCACTAGTTTGTGGCTGTAATGTTACAATGTGCTAAAGTGCAAGGGTTTGAATACTTTTGAATACAAATCATTTAATGACGGCGACCACGGCAGCAAGGCAAACAGAAAGCTGAACACGTCATCGCCTTAATGTCTGTCTCATCGCTCAACGCGCCAGAAGAGATTCCCAGGAAGTGCTTGAGATTAGCCCAACGAAGATTAACAACTGTGATGTGGAGGAAAGAAGTGGAATCCCCCGCAGCACCTGCTGGCTGCTAAGACAAGCCGCCATGTGGCAGAATGTTGTGTGTGTTTATGGTAAAACAACCTCCAGCATTAGAAGCAGAATTTTAGATGCAGGTCCATATGTGTGTTTGTTGGCGTTTAACGCATGGTTGAGGGTGTGTGTGTGTGTGTGGGGGGGGGGTGCGCATGTGTGTGTATAATGACACTGCACAAGCATGCTGGTGTGGGCGTGCAGCTGGAACGATGACGTAATTGACTGAAAGCTGCATGGTGTTGGTGGAGCTGAATGACCGGAGCTGCTGGAGATGTGAATGGAGGCTTCCAGCAGAGACCATTAGGGACGGCCGTCTTCCAGTTGCTATGGGGGCTGATAGGCTCTGTTTGGGACTAGAGTCGTGGATGGGGTGAGGAGGTGGGGGCAAACTTTATACAGGGTGGGGTGGTGACTGTGCAAACTCACTCTATCAGCTCAGCTCTCGCAGTGAGGCACGGCTATACATCGATGCCTCCCCCCCCCTTTCCTCTCTCTCCCCTGCTGGCGCATACCTTGGTGTCATTTCTCCTTGAGGAACTCACCCATCAACATATACATGTGCGCACACACACACCAACATACACACCACATCTTTTAACTGTCGAAAAGCAGGCTATTTACCCGAGGAACATGAAGTCATGGCAAAAACGGACACATTCATTAAATCCTCAAACACACACTCCTTCAATAACTATAAACAAACTAGCATGCTCACTAAAACCATACCTGAGGTGTGGTTCTTTACCTCTCTCTCTCTCTCACACACACACACAATGCATAGAGTTAGCATTGCATTGAGGGTCGGGGTGTGTGCCAGCCGCTTACCTGTCCAGGATGTCATGGCTGGACGTTACTGTGGCTCCCAGCAGTCCCAGTGCTGCACTCCCCACTGCTGCGGCAGCCCCGCTGCCTGCCTCCATGATACTGACTCACCGCAATGAGCAGCCTGCCAGAGGAGAGGGAGGGAGGGAGCGAGGGACGAGCGGGAGAGAGAGGGAGAGGATGTGAAGAGGTAGATCAGGAAGGCAAAGACAAATGAGACAGAAGGAATCACATGTAGAGGCAAGAGAAATGAGGACGAGGGGATTGAGGAGTGGGATAGGAGGGAGAAAAGTGTGGGAGGAACCAGGGGACGTAGAGCTGAGGGAATGATGAGTGTTGTAGAGAGAAATGAGGAGAACATGAAAAGAGAGAGGATGGGAGAGAAGAAGGGGGAGAGAAATAATCATGAAAATCACGAGCAGGATATTCGGCACAGTGTAAACACATGGAGGTTCTGGCACACGCACAGTGTGTGAATCAACAGTTGAACACCAACACGGGCCACGCTGCCATCCGCTGCTCTCAAGTTCCCTTCCCAGCCCAGACTGGAATGACCAAGCTTTTCACCATCACGGTAAAAACAAAACTACAACTGGATTACATCAGACAGCTGGCGTCAATTACATGATCTACGTACATGCAGAAGCCTGTCACAAAAACTAATTTTACTGGAGTGTAAATTGTCCCAGCGATAAACAATAATATTGTCGTTTTGAGACCATTTTCAAGTAAAATAATGGCACAATAATGCAAATTCACCCCCGGAATTGGAAGAAATTTAAATATCAAAACCAAAACACAGGGCGTGCTGTGGTGGCGTAGGGGACAGCGCCACCCACATTTGGAGACCTTGAGTCCTCGACGTGGCCGTCGCGGGTTCGATTCCCGGACCCGGCAACATTTGCTGCATGTCTTCCCCCCTCTCCCTACCCCTTTCCTGTCAACCTGCTGTCATATAAGGGACACTAGAGCCCACAAAAAGACCTCCTGGAGGGGAGAAGGAAAAAAAATTGACAATAAGAACAATTTCTTTCTTATTCACTTTGTTTTTTGCTCTTTTTTTGTCATATTCTTCTTTAGGACACTAATCACATAAAGGAAATGTGAGAAAGGGAGAAAAAATACAAAAAACACAACAACCTATAACAAGAGAGAAAATGGACATTTTATTTCCATTCCATCCATTTTATTTCTGAAACCAGAAGCTTTGAAATGCAAACATTAATTATTTTAAATGTTTAATGATTGCCAAAACTTATCTTGAAGTATATTTATAACATTGTTCTTAGGAATGCAGAAGGCAGAACTCAGATGGTTGTAATTGGGGCACCAGGACAGATGATGGTAAACAAAGTCGTTAAAAAAAGAAAATGACTGACAAGTAACAGTTGAAAATATTTCAACTGAGCTGAAATATTTTGAAACAAGACAAACACTAGAAATGATTACACTGTTCCACCATCATGCCACTGTCAGCCAGAGAACCGTTAAAATGTCAAAAATCCTCCCCAACATGGAAAACATGGAGTAAATCCTTCATAGTCTTTCACACTATGGATGGCCCTTTGAATGTAACATTTTCATCTCAAACATTTTATAGAAAAAGTCAAATTTAAATCAGTTTGTCTTCGCTATAAACTAGTAAAACTGACCTTTATAGTTTTATAGCAAAAACCCTCACACATGCTGCGTTTACAGTGCGTTCACATGCTTACTCCTCTCTTATGTGAAGAGAGGAGTAAGAGAGCACTAATGAGAAACCGTATCGGTGCATCTTTACTTATTTATACCTTTAAGATCAAGTTTCTTCTCAGGACACAATGAAACTTCTCAACTTGTTTCCCAAAACTGAACACTTCAAAAGTTTTACACAAGAAAAATAAATCCCAGAGTAAAAGTTTTTTTAGTGACAGTGTCACTGGAAGTATAAACGAATCGACTCTCTGCTGCACCATCGCCCAGCTCAAGGAGCAAAGTTACCTCCAACTTAATGATTCAGCTCAACAACAAGTTGAACTTGTTGTTGCACGTCGACAACTTGCTGTTGCAAACATTGAGACAGTAACAGACCCGGATGATCCCTAGGTTTTCAGATATTTCTCTGAAAGAAAGAATGAATGACCCAAGACCGTTTTAATTCTGTAAACAAGACACATAGCAACTTTCCGAGTCGCCACCGGGAAGATTTTCTGAAAAAAAACCCAACAAAGAATAGAGCTGTTTGAGCTTCAAAAGATGTGACGTTTATTCCATGTCACATTCAATCCCATGAAGCAGTCACTCTTTGTACCGACTTTTCTTCAATTAAGAAGGTTCCATGTTTGTCCCAGCTCGCTCCCGGCTGATGGAGATGAGAGAAGCACTGCCAGGCTTAGAGTGTTTGTTAAACAGTAACAAGCGATAACAGATCTAAATTTGCTTTAGTGTTGACATGGATCCGAATACTGACTCTGGCAGCAGGTGCAATCATAGTAAAGGAGCTGAAAATCACTCCTACAAAGCTGACGGGAACATCCTGCCAGAGTTTTAAACCACAATAAATATTATTGGTTGACACACATTAAGTCCTTACAGCAGCTCAGAATGTGTAGAGATGCATCAATCAAGTATTAATATCTGTATCTTTATCATTTAATATATTTATGCCTGTGTTTAAAAAAGGAAGTTGGATACTAAAAATATGCATTTTCAGTATGCAAGAGGCATTTAAAAGTGATGACAAGAAGACTGAAAAGGAGTTAATTTCCCTTTTTATATTTGTAAAACACTTTGTTCTCATATTCAGGTTGAGACATCCAATCTGATTCTTAGACATATAACCAAGAACAAAACAGGAAGGCTAAAAAACAAAGGGAAAGAATAATCTAGCAATATTTCTTAAGATAATAAAAATCGCCCAAACTAAGTATCCACCACAAATCTGCCCGAAATGTTGTGATCAGTGCATTTTTATAACCGTTATTAAGCACTTACTGTAACTCCACAAAAACAAAAATAAGTTATTAAAGAAATTGGGAGACAAAACAAATCTTATCAGTTGAACTCAATACACATATCTTGTGTGGAACAATAGGAGCCCCAATTTATATATCGGCAAGAAAAAAAATGTATACCGGCTGAACTCTAATGTGTAACATATTGTTTGTCAGAACCACTACAATGTTTCAAGTGTTTAAAACTTGTAAAAATCTGTCCCTTTCTGGAACTCAAATAGACTCAGGCTCACCTGCAGCCTACTCTTTTTACCACAAGTTAGCACCATTTTCACACAATTATTAACTTAATTAAGTTCAAGTCACTTGGCTTCAACAGGAGGATGCAGTCACCTTTCCTCAATCTCTCATCATCTTTATGCCTGGAATCTGGAATATTTGCTGCGACACCATAAACAACATGACTTCCTCCAGGTCAAAGAGTCAACAGCAATGCAGGAGAAAAGACCCAAAACATCATTGGGTTCATCCAGGCAGATTAAGTAATCCTACAGGAGAGACACCAAAAGGAGAGAAAGAAGGGAGGTGATCTTCACAAGCCCCACAGACTTCCTGCACACATAATCCTCGGGGTTCTCTGCTAAAAAAGCAGCCAACACATTCACTTACTGTAGAAATATGGGCAGTCAGGGAGCAGTTCTACACAAATGAAGGCATCATCTTTGCTGTGATTAATTCCAGTCCCACCAAACCTGCATAAGATGGCACTTCATTTGTTTAGAAAGGCTTGAAACACGAGCCAAGAGTATCTCTCGACTGCTACTGTGAGAACACACCGACACACACACCGAGCTCATCCTGACATAACTCCATGTTTTTATCGCGTCAGTGTCCGCCTGAATAAGTAGGACGCGCGGAAATCCACGCACCTTTTGTGAACAGGGAATAAGGTGTGCGAATTACTCGGGACAGCAGGTGTGTGTTTGCGTGTGCGCCAAGCGCACAGCACAAAGCAGGCCGAGCTTCCCACGATCACCTGATGCAGCAGAAAACACAGAAAATGGCCGACCTTGTGAAAGGACACAGCCTCAGCTCATCTCAGAGGAGATTAAAAGTCAGGACTGAAAAGTCTTGACACATGAGGGAAAAATCCTCCCCGTCATCACAATGGCAGCACAGCGGAGGAGTCGCTGGGGTGATATATTTACAGCCTTGTCTCACTTAACACTGTTAAGTGAGACAAGGCTGTAATTTTAGGGTTTGTTAGAAGCTGGCACACAACTATGATTCTTCTTTTTTTTTTTTTTTTCAAAAATCTGTTTATTGTCTTATACAATTCAAAGAGACATACAGACAAATAACTCACAAGTGCACAAAACACCTAACAAAATAAAAAAAAGAAAAAGAAAAAAAAGAAAACACATTAACAATTTAAACATTCAAAGTGACCAACATTAGATGATTACAGTGAGACAAAATATTTTAAGATTGATATCTCAGGGGAGTATGTTGAGACTTAGTCCAAGAGATTTAATCACAGTCCACAGGCTAGGTATGAGGTGAAGGCAATGTCCTCCCTGGTTCTATGCATCCCGACGTCAGTGTTTAAGTTTCATACATTTTTGAGCAAGTGAGTACATTTGGAATTAACATGAATATAACATACTTACAGCCACTATAAGAATGAATACATAATCAAAATTTTCTGCATCAAGTGAGAGCAAAGCTGTATCCGAGTGTTCATATTTAGCATGAAGTATATTCAGCACACGACGGATGCCGTGATGCGCTTGCCGCCCTTTACTATGATTCTTCTACTTCATGTGCCAAGCTCATTTCTAAGCAAATGGTGTAAAATGTACATTAACAGAACCCATTAATTTTCAGTCCGTTTAAAAAAAAAACAAAGAAAAAAAAACCCACATATTTAAGTGACAGTTGTTCAAAGTTAAAATGATACAGATTATTCTGAGTTTAAGAATAATTTTGGCGCTCTGATGTGAGAAAAGCAGAGAGAAAAATAATGAATAATTTATGCTGAAAAAAAATAAATAAAAATCAATGAAAATGATTTGTTTTGATATTTCCAAGCAAGTTAGCCATATTGGGGACAATAGCCATGTCAAGGAGGATATTATAGGTTAATAAACAATGATTAAACGAAGCAACGAGGGCATGTAGTTTAGTAACTTGAGAACTTGTACTGCATAGTAATACTTTGAGCCAGAGTTCATTTAAGATGGACCCCAGCAAAAAAAAAAAAAAAAAAAAAAAAAAGAGCGTGCAGCTATAATTGTTTCCCCACTGTTGCCAACTTTGTGACTTGATCACTATATTTAGCGACTTTTTAGACAAAAACAAATTTAAAAAAAAACAAACAAGTTAGTATCGGTCAAAGTTGAGTAAGCTGGTCAGGCTTTTTAAAGATTGGTGATCAGCCCCAGAAAACTGCAATCAGTGCACCTCAAAAAAATTGACTGGCAAAAATTTGAAGGCGAAAGGCCAATGCACACTGGTCTGGATGGTGTTACTGGTGCATACCAACTCGCGCCCAGCTCAATGTGTAAACTATAAACCTAGTTTTAGTCTTATTGGGTGCCTGTAACCCCTCGATGGGAACCCTGAAGAATGCATGATTAGATAGAAAATAAGTTCAGAAACTGGCACAGAGAACTGGACTATTAAAACATCAAAACCACATCTTTGTACATGCCACCAAAATACATAGGTTGAATCTACTACATGAATAATAAAAACCTCTTGAAAAATCAGCAATACCGAAGCAGGAACATCTACCCATATGTACCATTCCTATACTTTTAGAACATCTGTTACTTATATCCTTGCAAAAAATACATAAACCAACAGGAGCAGGACTTTTGTATAATACTGAATTATTTAATTAGACACCTATTTTCACTTACCATCATTATATCAGACAGGCTGCCTTAGATGCAACTCTTCCAATCCCAGCCATGCCTTGTTTATCCTGCTATTCACTGAATAGACAGTAGCTGAGTAATCAGATGCAACATCTGCTTAGTTAAGTTAGCTGTAGCTAAATTTGGAGCACGCCTGTATTGTGATAATTACAGTAATCTGTTCTTGAAGCCCAGGGAGGTAGTAGAGAGGGGTTGTACCCCACAGAAAACCCAATTAAGGTTTGTTTAAAATGTTATTCCAGCTTTTTGTGAATAGCATGGGAGAAAGAGACACATAACCTATCAACTTGTTGCTCACAGTGTGGCATAGTAAGCAAATACCTAGTGAATGTATCTATCACAAACACTCATGTCCAACTTGGGTAATCTAACCAGCTAGATCAGCCATTGTTCAGTCCAAAGTCAGAGATCTTTGGACTGAACTCACCAACAATCCGACTGAAAAACAAGTGTTGAGCGCAGCCTCTCTGCCTCGACATATTGATGTGCAAATCAACTGGTGACGTCAACCTGGGCACTTGTCAAGCAGTTCCTGAAGGACCTAGCAACAGCATTCACTCTCCCGCTTCTTTCTGCATTGTTTCTGGAAGTCTTAGCGAGAGTTCGGGTATCCATGGATAGCAGAACCCCAAGACTGAAAGGCATTAACCCACATAGCAGCTTTCCCACTGTGTTCAACAAAATATAGTTGCTTTCTTTGCCACATTCACTTTATCTGACGAAGCTATCTTGTTTTCAAATGTGCAGCCCGAGCTTTAAGTGAAGTTGTGAGGATCTAACTATGCAGGGGTTTTGCTGATTTTATGGCTAAAGCCTGACAATGACATACAGAAGCCTATTTTCCAGGTCAGCGATTCATAATGACGAGGCAACATATGACCGTGAGCTCAACTCTGTGCACAAGTTCATCCTACAGCAAATAAAGCAACATATTGCAACAGAACCGTGGATTCCAGCTCAAAACTGATAACCAGAAACGGGCTCCTCCCATTGGTTTGATACGTGTTTTTAGGGAATTCTTGGTTTTGGATCAAAACTGTCAATATGAAGATTTTCTTATCTAAAAGTCATGTGTTGAGGCTCCATAACAAAAGAGATGAGAATTAATGGTATGTTATAATAATGACTCTTTCACTTTGGAAATTGGACCCAGAGAACAAAATGAGAGCAGAAACAAACAATCAGAATTGGGTTCGTTTCCTGCTGGTAGAAACTTAAAGATAAATAGCTAGTAGAAAATTTCATCCTGATTGGCCCTGGCTGGTAAACAGCGGGTTAAAAATGCAAAAATAAATCCTGATGAACAAAGTATCAGAAGCATTAAATATTCTTACTGAATATTTTTATTATTATCAAGGTGTTTCAAATAAGGTCAGAGGAGACACACACATCTAAGATGCCAATAGAAAAGAAAACATACATGTTGAAAAATGCAGGGCTTCCCCCAAGTGCATCATAAGTCTGGCGGGCCACCAGGCTTTGCTTGCGCCCCCTCCAGGTTAAGCATTGTTTGTTTATTTATTACAGGTTTTTTACACATAAACAGTACCAGTAGTAGCAATGACAGTTTAAAGAGGCTCTCTGGTGAAATGGCAAAAATACTAGAGCTGTGTAATTTTATCAATTCTACGATATTTATTGATATTTTCTTCCATCAGAAAGTATTTATTTTTCATTCGCGAATATCGATGTGTTAAATCCTACTTTGAGCTAAATGTCAAATCCCCCAAGGGTCACACCAGTAATAGTCATCCCACTGCTCCCAACTTAGTGACTAAAGATAAATTTCTCAATGTTTCAGGAAAAAATGTCAGTATTGGCCAAAATCAAAATCAGCAGGTCGCGCTTCTTTAAGAGCAGTTAGAAAACTGCAATTGATGTACCTCTAGTGTCAACTCTCATACTACTACAATCCCATCACTGTTTTTATTCATTTATGGGCAGTGCAGACCAGTTAGATATACTTTGCAATCCAAAGAGACTTTTTAAATATCTGCCATAGACCAACAACCCTCCCATTCCTCCTTTAAGTCATCAATCATTCCAGTTGGACAGGCAATTATATTTTATTGGAACGCTATGAGAGCAGCCTGCCTGGATCAGTATGCAGTACAATGGAGGGATAGCTGGTAATAGCGCCTCATGTCAGAGTATTTTCTCCTCATTCTCATTCATAAATCAGTTTGAGGAAAATGTTCACAGGCACATTTATCAGTTTAGATAGATGAAACCCTCCTCTGTGGCTATTGTGGGGGAATCACCTGATTTTATTCTTACTTGCAGCTCGACCACGGCTCTGTGAGACCCTGACATTTACAATGACACCCTGAGTTGTGTTTAATGAGGCTGGAGCTACTCAACATTCCTCTAGTTATGTCTAACCCCACTTTGTACAGCATCAACACTGGTAGCAACCTTGAACTCATCTGCTAACAGCTTCGTTGTTGTGCAGATGAGTCTTGTACTGGAATGCGTCTTCAAAATGCACAAATCCCTCTCATAATTTGCAATGCATAAATCACAAAGTTTGCCTACAGATTTAACAAAATTATCAAGTACGAGGACAGACAGCAGAAGACTGGTGCACAATTATTTTCCCTGATGAATCCTCCCAACTATCTGGGACATCTGGAAACTTAAACATCCAGAGAAGAAAAGGTGAACAATTCAATGAGAACTATGTCATTCTAGAAAAATAAAACAAAAAGAAATGTGGGATTTGCTCTCATAAAGAGAAATGGCGTTTCTCACTGCCTAACAAAACTGGGCCTGTGTCCAGTTAATGCAAACCTCTAAGAGCGCCATTATGAAGGCTGAGTTATAGTCAAGCTTTTAGAGGTTGGTGAGCAGTGAAACCAACCTCATGTGCAATTACATCTCATACACACAAAATTTATTCATTTTGTGTCTGTGTTTTTGACAACCAATCAGTGTCACCCACAACAGAAAATGATTTTGGAGAAACAGAAGGAAGTGGTTTACAGAGTAAAACACCAAAGATGATGAAGTTATACATGTGAATAGAAGAAATGCACTGAATAGAAAAATCCGCTGGTGACTGGAACTGACTAAGTTTCAGCCTTACCAACCCTGGCCACAAACCTAAAACTCAAATTTTTCAATCAGTTATTGCACCAAACCAAGATTATAACTTTTGAGCAACCTCTGACAAACTGGTAGACATAGGAGTGTCTGCCCATGGATATTTGGCTGCAAGACTCCGATTGGTGCTGCTCTTCCTTTTTAAGTTTGAGGCCAAAAAAAATAATAATCCTAGTTCTTGTAAAAACCCTAAAAACAATTTGCAGCTTGTGGAAACACCAAGTACTATGTGAGGCACTAATGGTTTAATTTGTATTTCCAGTCAGGCTACACAGCATGAGTTTTCAAGAGGCTTGCTCCACTTTTTTCTCCTTCTCTGTGCAACCAAACAACAGTAGATGCTCATTAAATCCCATTTTATAGGCCTCAGCACAGCTGAAGCATGCAGAGGATGCTGCCATCACTGCTTACAAAAGGCTGGCACTCAACTGTTTGAATGCTCCCATCATTATCATTTTATTGTAACAGTCATTGTTCTTGGTGTGAATGGCCCTTTAGTCACAACAGCTGGTTTTATGAGCTGGTACACATCTCTCAATATAAAGCTGAAAATTTTATGAACAAGACTGAATAACCTCAAAAGTAGTAGAAGATGTAACGCTACCAGCTACCGACCACATGCTTGACCACTGAAACAAATTCTGGGAGATTGGTGATCAGCTGCAGCAGATCATATTCACCTTGGCCAAGGTCTAAAAAAACAAAAACAAAAAAAAAACACATTGTTCTCTTTTGCTCTGCCATGAGAGACAGACTGACAAACCCGCCCACCAGGTCATGTCTGCATGTTTGCAGTTAATAGCCATTCCACTGTTACCAACTCAGTAACTTTCCTGCTATACACAACAACATTTCAGACAAAAAAAAAAATATCAGTGACCACTAAATTTCCCAAATCACTGCTGAGCATAAATACCATTTCTGTGAAGCAATTTTATCTGAGCTGATGAAGACACAAGAGTTATGCTGGACAATAAAACTTGCCTTTAAAACAGACATGAATAGACTCACAACTCAATTATTACTGCATGGATCTAGAAGTACTGCACCGCTGGTCCACTTCCTGATGTGAACCTGTTAACTTTCTCTTATATTTGAAAGTGGAAACCATTTAGCCACTTTGAAATGTTTAAAGAAGCACAAACAGCAAAGGCAGTTCCAGTTTGAAAGCTAAAGGTTTCACATGTGAACTAAATCATTCAGTTAGATAATGACACTCGAACACTGGATTTGACAAGCCATTTGTTTTTATCATGTTATTAACCTTTACTTTAAATTTGTTGTTACTCTTGTGATATTGTGGAATCTCATACTGAACCAAACCTATAAGAAAAGCAGATCTGCACAACTAATACCCATCAATAAAGAAGAGAAATGTCAAGTCAGACATGAATCTGTGTTGGCTGCTTCAGTTGTGGCAAAGCTCAGGATGGGTAAAAAGTGTCAATAATGAGCCGACACAGATTAATGTTCTATACACTGAACCACTGTGTTCTTGTTCACCTGGACTTTTATTTCTGTATGCTACGAAGTGCACACATCACAGAGTGCAGTGTTTACAGTGTACATATGGATCACAGGTTGAAAGAATGATCTGAAAAGGGCTCTGCAGTAGTCGTGTTGTTGACATCATTACCAGGAGCAGAGCTGCTTTTCTGTTTCATGAATACTGAACTAGATGCTGTAAAATATATATTAAAAAAAGAACAAAGTGAAAAATCATTTCAGATTTATGGATAATAAACGAGCATGCAGGGTAAAATCATTTATTATAAATATCATATATGCACAGAATAAAACAAAATAAATAAAAGGCAGACTTTCTATAGTTACGAGGCAAATTGCTAATTAATAACAGTTTCATTTTATAGGCAAAGTATTATGTATTTTCCAGCCACATTGCCCAATCAATTAACCATGTTACCTCCTGTTATAAAAATGCTGTACATGTCAAACAAAAGAAAGAAATCTAACTTTGTAAATTAATGGCATGAAATTGGACTTCTGTCTCTTTAAGACGCTCATACTCTTTCTAACATCACTGCTGTATTAACCCTTTAAGCAAAGTTTTTAACCACTGATAAGTACCTTGTTTAATGTGCACAGTTCCACCAGATGTTTGCTAATTGTTGCTGGCTAGTGTGAAGGAGCTGAGGGTGGGAGGAGGGCTGTTCTGTGAGGCGAAAGCTCGGAAGATCTGCAGCTTTGAGGAGTTTCGTCCTCCGAGGAGCTGCTAGGTCCACCCAGGCGTTTTTCCCACCTGAATGGTTGCCATGGGAAACCATTCAGGTGGGCATTCAGGATTTCTCAAATATGCAGGAATCAAGGCAAAACTCCAGGTATGTTTTTGAGCAAAGCATGTTCAGACACCTGAAAATTAAAGACACAGTGATGTATAAGCAACAGAAAGAGAAAAAGACCGGGCTTTATTAGATGCATTTTACTAAAAATGTAAAGAACTATCCATCTCATCGAACTAAAAATGTTAATTTTGTCAGCACAACTTGCTTCTTATAAGCTATTCCTAACTACTTATTTTTCTCAATGAGAATTTTTTAATTAAATCATTCAGCTGTCGCTAATAAAAGATCGTTGGTGCTTTCTGCAATAGCCTGCCAGGGAATAACTCCAGGTGAGTGACAAGTGTTCTCCTGAGGCGTGGCACCAGCACCGTGTCACCGAGGAGAGGACATGACTGCATCTGGCCCACAGCACAGCATGCTGACTCACACTGACACACACTAATAAATAAGTGATTTATCAGGGCACCTTTGACATAAATCTCCCAGAATGTTGTGCTGAAAATGCGGGTGGGTTCAGCTGAAACTAATCCTCTGTCCAAATGAGGCATCTGTCCTGTCAGTTACCCTGGACAGCATTTAAAACTGAAAGACAAGCAAGAAACAACTCATGGTTCACTGACTGGATGCCGACGCTCTACAAACCGGCTTCATTAATTTCCCCTGCAACTCTGATTAATGACGAGGACTGCATGCTGCCAGCAAACGTCCAACACCATCAGGCTGTCAGCTACGGACAAGGAAATAGCCTATTTTCCATGTATATGTATGTTAGCCTAAGGCGGTCCATTTCCACAAACTCTTTAAAACCTGAAAAATAAGAACTGAGAGAAGTATAGCGTCTGCCGACCGTGTATTAACCTGCTTAATAAGATTTTGGGACAAATCCAGGAAGAGCTTAGGACATCATGCAAATCATTGGGTGCACCAAAGCTGTTTAAACAAACAAAAGCATGAGTCACTCCGACAGGAAACTCATTACACAAGCCTTCACAACTTCCTGTAGTTTAAATGAAGCTGACCACACATCGACAGTGAAATGGAGTACCAATTACAAAAACATTTATTAGTGGTGCAGTTCGGATGTAAATAATATCAGAGGGATGAGATGGATATTGTGCTAAAGTTTAATATCGCAGGCTCTTCCATACACAGAGCCAGACTGAATACACACTGTGATAATCAGCTGTTATGTAGAGAACAGCAAACACTTTATACCTCTAAACACGTGACTATAGCTTCTGCGTAAGATGAAGTGAATCGAAATCCATCTGTATTTGTTTGATAAAACCGGATTGTTTTGTTTAGACCCGCCCAAAGTTCTAGAACAGGGGTGGGAAATCCTGGTCCTGGAGGGCCGGCGTCCTGCAACTCTTAGATGTCTCCCTGATCCAACATGCCTGAATCCAACAGCTGAATCACCTCCCAAGTGCAGTTAGGTTCTCCAGAGTCCTGCTAATGACCTCATTATTTGACTCAGGTGTGTTGAAGTAGAGATGCATCTAAAAGTTGCAGGAGACCGGCCCTCCAGGACCAGGAGTGCCCAACCCTGCTCTAGAAGAAACTACATAGACTGAATAAATCTGGAGCACCTTTTGTAAAATTACTTCAACAAGATAAATAACATGCTTTTCAAATTGAACATGTCATAGTCTGAAAGGTGGCACTTGTCAGGTGTTAATGTGTTTTATTCTCGTCATCTACAGCTTCCAGTTTGACAGAGGAAAAGCACATTGCTCCTCAGTTTGACATTTTTCTGTAAAAACTAAATATTTGTCAGTCTAGCTTTTTCTGACCAATAGAGGTCTCCAATTTTGAAATTTTTCAGGTTTTTCCTCTTCTTCTTTTAAGTAGCTTTGAATACAAACAGAAAATGGAGGACTTACAAAGTTGTCTTCATTTATGTTTTGAGGCATGTAAGTAATTGATTTCATTTAGTAAAAAAAACAACAACACAGGGTCATAAATGCCATTGAAAAACTGTATTCTGTGTTAACTTGTGTTGTTTTTGAGTAATATCTAAATTGATTTGATGTTCTGAAACTTTTAAGTGTGATAAACATGCAAAGAAAAAGGAATTCAGGAAAATGATAAACACTTTTTCACACCACTGAATAGAATACCTCTTGTATACAGAGGTATGCTGGCCAAGAGACACACCTCCCAACCCACTTCAGACCCCAAAGTTTAACTCTGGCTTGTGGCCTTGAGCTTGTTAACTTCAGTTTCTGGAGGCAAAGCAAGAGAAAAGATTGTTCTTCAATCAAGCAAACCATCTTTGAGATTCCATGACTTAAGTGGGTTTCCATCCATTTTATACTCCGTTTACTGCGCACAACAGATGGATAGATACTGAAAAGCTATGATGTCAGCCACGCTGGGCATAAGATGGTCTTTGTGAAGCTCTCTTTCGGCACAGCACTCATTAATTTGATTTAACTTGGATCGTTGTCCCTGAAATACTTTTAAGACTGATGACTATCCTTTACGGAAACAACATTGTCCAAAACTGCATGTTTTCCTGTGGAATGCATTCAACACTTACCAAGTCACGCAAAGCAAGAAAGAGGTTTTGACACACAAGACTTGAAGGACCAGAGAAAGAGCTTTGTGCTGCTGTAGGCCCAATAAATGACGATTGATGCGGTTGCTTAATTTCCAACAGTCAACTAGTTACACGTTGTCAATTACGCTTCTCCACAGGAGAAAACATGCAGCCTCAATGAGATTAACTGCATTCAGGTAACAGCTATTGAACTGTATTTTATTCGTAAACTTAAGGAAACTGATCTCAAAATTTTTTGGCTCTGTTACAATCTGCAGTAAAACTTTGACCTGTCAAGCTGACTCACATTTCTCTTTAGAACTATAATTAGCACCCTGCAAAATATTTCTTTCAAGTCTTCATGCTGTGAGTGGTCATTACTTATTTATTCAAGGAGCAGAGGAAACATCCCACCACATGTGTGAGCAAAGTCCATGTGAAACACAGTTTTACCCTTTTAAAATAAAATTAAAACAGACTTGACATTTCAAACCGTCTTTAGGGATTAGCAGAATTAGCACGATTACCATTACCAACTTTAAATATCAGTCTCCACAGAACTGAAACACTCTATCTCTGAGTTATCCAAAAGGTTGCCATCATTTCCACACCCAGTATGTTCAATCAGACAGAAGCTCAAAGAAAACCATGGGGAAACTTTACTGTAACATTCCTAGCCTTCAAGGTTTTTGCCAAGGTTGGATGGTGATGCTGTGGGCAGGAAGCATCTCTGACAGAGGTCAGTCTTTCAATCAACCTGAAGACGCCAGACGGGGAGGGTTGGGGAGGGGCGTTAGGATCGACACAGTTCCCGTTGTTTCTTACGGGGTGCATGTGTGCGTTGTGAGGATCGACACCGAAGCAGTTGTTTATTACTCATTCTGCTGCATGTTGGCTTGCAAGACGTAACCGACAGCCTCTGGTTTAGTATTTTCAAAATAAAAGCTCTTCCAGACTCAACACATAGAACGGACATATTTAATTATACCGATTGGTCCGCGGCCCGGTGGTTGGGGACCACTGGTTTAGATCACAATGAACAAGTCAGAGAACCACCTGATTATCAGGTAACTAGCCAAACATTTTAATCTCAGTTATAGTCTAGAAACCCCAGCTACAGTTAGAAATTCCTCCTCCAGTCTACTGATGCACAAAATATATGCATTAACATCGACAACGGCCAATATTAGTAATATTTTACATAACGTTCTTGGGTCAATAAATAAATCCAGGTTGATATAAACAACAAGCATATGTTTTCATCTTGTTGCCATTTATTCCTGGTCAATTGTATCCCAAAGGTACAGAAAATTATTACATACACACACACATATATATATATATATATATATATATATAATGTCAGAAAATATCAGCTATGGGCCATAACAGCAATATTAATATTGGATATTGATGTTGGCCCAAATTTGTATATCGGTACATCCCAATCATAACAGAACCAAAGTTCTGCCACCATGAGTGGTGCAAATCAAATCAATCAGTTTAATTCTATAAATGTCCTGCAGCAAATGATAAAATGATAGAGCAACTTGTCTTCTTTCTTGCTTGCTGAACGACCTACAAACACCTACTGTGTTTATTCTGGGAACCCTCTAATGCTGTTATGAAGCTTTCTAGTTGCCAATGTAAACCAACCTGCAAGGAGCGACTTTAAATGCAATCACTACTCCCAGCAACTTCAGTTGGGCTTTTTTTTTTTTATAAAGTCATTGAAAGCTGATGAAGAAAAAAAACAAAAAACAAACAAGAATTATGCCATGACCAAGCAGTTTGTTCTGCCTCCTTTAAATGACATTAACATCATGTGGGTTGTGTTGTATAATCCAACAGAGTACAAAGGCAAGGTCATATACTATTAGACATCAACTGAATTGAAGGCTACTTTACTCATAGTAGCAATTTCTCAACCATAACTCAAGTGGAGAAAAGTCCCAGGTCATTGGAGAAGGCGTGTTTAAATCCATTGCACGTCAGTCCATGCAGGCTGGTTTCAATAGGAGCCACTTAGATGTCGCAGGTTCCACTGGAGACTATAATCAAAGCGAGACACAGGCATTATGATTCTCCTTCAGTGTTGTGTTTTTATCTACCTCATTATGCTAGTCATTCGATGCCCTCTCAAAAACCTCCTGTCTCCAGTCTCAGAGGACCGGCCATCAGCAGTGACCTTGTTAATTCTGTTGATAAGATGAATACAGCCCAGCCACAGAGCAATGTAGAGGCGAAAGCTCTTGGTACCAAGTTCTGACTGAGAAACTGGAAAGTTTCTTAGTGTAATTTAATCTTTGTTGCTCACTGAAGCGTTTTAACAACTTTATTGATAACATGTGCTTTGGAAATAATTTTGCTGATATACGGTAATTAAATCTTATCAGTGCCAAAACTATAGGATGTGGAGCTTTATTCTCTAGGGTACAAATTAACTTTCAAAGGTTAAAACATAGTCCAAGGGCTTGACAATAAATCAATAGCAATATATATCGCAATACACATGATCAGTATCAATAGATAATACATCTAATAGAATATTCAAATATATGCGAACATATTAGAGAGAAATGTGCTTGAGATAATTTGATAAGAGCAGAAGTATTGAATTCATAAAAATAAAAAAAAACATTTTAAAAGACCCTCACCATTAACTCATTAAAGCACATGTTCCTAATCTTAATAAAACTCAAAATGCTAATAGGAGTATTAAAATTTTATGCATTTAATTATGAGAGAAAAACATTCTGATTTCAATCTCACGATGACGCATGAGTGCATCTCTTTTAAAACAACTTCTATTTTTTAAAATGTCATTGTGATGAATGCCGCTTCCCTCACATTTAAGCCACCATGACATGACTACCAATATTCCTTAGCAGAAAGCAAAGTCGTTAAAACTGAACACATTAAATCTACCCAAAAAAAAATGGCTGCTGCAAATCTAATGTGCTCCAGTAAAAAAAAAGAAAAAAAGAACTAAAATAGTATATTTTTCTTCAACTAAGCAATCTGTATGGGAGATTTTAAACATGAGGTAATAGCATTCTTACTGAGGCTGAAAGATTTCTACTTCAACCTTGAAGATTACAGCATACGAAAAACATGCTTTACCACTTCAAATACTCTTAAAGCTGAAAACATTCAGATCAACACACAAAGAGCACAAAAAGCAGATAAATGCTAAACAGCTGCTCAGATGAGTCAGTCTGCCAAACGTAGCTGTGATTGGCTGTACTGACGAAGACAGGTCACTGATAGGCTGGTGTCCCTCCAGTCTGAATGTGCTCAGTGCAACAAGACTTAAAGAGTGTGACTATTGGTCAGTGAGAACAAGAAAAAGTTTTTTATGCACAAACAGAATGACTGGCAGAAGTTTAGCAACGACATGAGAGGTATGTTTGACCTTAATGCAAGAAGACAGACATCGCCTCCATCAACCTAATTAACAACATGGAGGTGAAGAAATGTGGGTTTGTGTGAACCGCCATACAACCTGAGGCTGGGGGCAGCTTAGAGCCCCGAGGCTTAAGAGTCCTGCAGCTGTAAACGGGGTCACTAAGCAGGCTCCTCTGGGACCTGGAGCAAGGCTGCATGCACTAATATCTAATCCATGATGGCACTGAAAACTGTACCAAGTATTATTAAGGGGAGTTATGGGTAGGATTTTAAACCGTGGCTCCACAACACCTTGACTGGCTTAAGACAAAAAGCATTTTTCAGCTGGGTGAAGACCTGATTAAAAAAAAAAGAAAAGAAAAAAAAGGCAACAGATTAGTGAACCGTGTCATGTGAGAATTTAAATCCCAGCTCCAAAAAGCTCGTTTTGGTGTTTCGATTTTCTGTCCTGCTCCCTGTCTGCTGGACGGAGGGCCGCGGGGCTATCGTGTAACAAAGGTCAGCGCCGGCCTGAGCTCAGCACATCCCAGCTGCACACATGCTCATTTTACAAATGTATCAATTATTGACTGCAGTGATGTCATCACTAGGTGACCTCTAAAACTGAGACGGCTACATGTTTGTTGAGAGGGAAACGTGTTAGCGGTACCTACACCAGACAGAGGAGCTGGTGACGGATCAATCGTTTCTGTCCTTTGGTTACATAGCTGAAGCCTGCAGAATCTAACCTACTGATACAAACATCTAATTATTGCCATCTCTGTATAATTCATTTTACTGAACTATGATCCTGTGAGAAATTAAGAATCCAACAGAACCTGAAACACTTACAGGATGAGAGTGAAGGTGTGGCATCAAGCTGCTTTTCTAGTTGTGGAGACTCAAACCAGTTCTTCAAAACAACCAGAAACCAATTAACAATCACAAAGTTTTACTTTTCTTTTTTGGTCAGTTCAACAATAAACTTGACATGAAATATTTTAATCTAAACAAATGAAAAAGTCTGGAAAGGAATGCAAATCCTTTTAGTTTGAAAACTTCAAAACTTCAAAAGGGTTTTGCATATTTCATTTGACAAAAATGGCTGCTACTTTACCAAATTGTTTTGGGCTCGCTTGAAGAAAACTGGAAAACAAAAAAATAGTATATTCTCTCAATAAAAATATAAGTTGGATCACTTTACAAAAAAAACCCCCAAAACTTGCTGCCAAGTTTCAAAGCAGATATGGGTGAACCACGCTTTGATTTGCTGTCTGTGGAGAATTGTGATCCTATGTACCTGGAAACCAGAAACCTAGATTATTTTTGATATTTGATTGATTAGTTGATATTTTTATGAAACACAAACATTTATATCATTACAAATATTTTTGTTCTAAACAAAATAAAAACAGTCTCTGTAAAGGAACGCATCTGGCTGGTTTAGGTTGGGAGTAGAAGACTGGCTGATCAGAAGGAGCACACTGTGCTGGAACAGCATCATTAGAAATTGTGACCTGGTTTCACTGGTTGCTGTGTTCACACATTCACACAGGTCAGAACTGCGTGTCATGGTGTGTGTGTTCGGACGACTCAATCTGGGGCAGCATTCAGAAGAATCATTCTGTTCTTCTTTTAAAAACCTTTAGCAAAATGCAAATGAGCTGATTAAACGTCGCTCTGTCCTTAACGTTTCCATCCATTAGGTTTTATTGAAGCCTTTTATTCTAATAGTTGAGAAATTGCTTTTCTTGGCTCTGATTTTTTTCCCCTTGATTATTCAAAGAAAGAAGAATCCCTTCAGGCATCGAGACATTAACATTTTTCATCCAATTCAATAAAAGGGGAAAAACTGAAACCGAGGCAGCACACACACTTTTCAACCGCTGTAAAACTGCTGAATGAAAACATGAGGGAGGAATATTTAAACTCCATCCTGATAGTTTCCAGAAGTTAAACCTCCAGTTCAATTTCCACTCTCATCTTGGCAAGGCAGCAAGCTCAGCGTTCAACAGCGTTGGTTTCCCTGACGTCCGCCAGAGTGACTTCACACAAAGCCGCTGCCAGACCAACCCTGAAACAGAACTCCCGTTTCTCAGATCTGATCTGAGGCCGGAGTGGAAATACCCTGGCAACCAGCTAATCGGCGGCGGTGTCAATGCCAGGATTGTTTACGGAGGAATGGAATCTCTTCTGGGAATGCTGCGGCGGAATCTCCGCGACTCCGCAGTGGGACTGGAGCGATGCGCTTCTGGAGTCGTCAGCAGCAGGATAACCGTCAGGCAGAATTAAGGGACACACAGGCAGAAACAACAATGGCTGGTTAACCTCACATATATGTGGCAGTGTCTGATGCAGGGGTCAGAGGTCGTGTCTGGCTTTGTCACTGGCAAACGCACAGACAAAAAGACTGTTGAGTGTACTAATGTTTTATGCACAGATGAGAGCAGACGGCTGCACACAGACGGTGTATCCACACACTGATTTAAATTCAGAATGCGGAATTAATTAGACTGGCAAGGTGAGCTGTCACACTGTATGATCAACTGTTCTCTGTTTACACTGTGGGTGGTTATTAGGCTTGTTGCACTGCAGACTCATTTTATTCTCTCGGTTAACCCCAAAGAAAGACCTGAACATTTGAGGAAGTGGAGGTGAAGTTTTGTCTTTCTTAGGAGAAAATATGTTCAGGAAGGTCCCGGGTTCGAACCCCAGCCAAGTGTCGGGACGCACACATCCACTTTTTTCTACCTCTGATGTATATATCTAAAAAAAATAAATAAATAAATATTGAGACAGACACAGATATGAGCATCAGATCAGTGCATTTCTAGCTAGTGGTTTTTCTGCAAGCGCTCTGCACGTTCTTTCCATGCAATGTGGCTTTTGCTTCTGGAACTCCAGATTCTTTCCACAGTCCAAAAATGTTTATAATGTAGGGAGAAAAAAAATATATACCTTGGATTTAATAAAATCTATATAAAGTTTAACTTTAGGCAAACTAAACTCTAGAGACGCAGCAGAGATCCAAATCTGTCGACTTCTCTGTTCAGCTCTCACTGGAACTGAAAACTACCGTAGGTTTTATTTTATTGAATGCAAACAAGAAATAAACCCAGCGAGCTAACAATTGTTTTTCAGCTCTAGATGTTAACAACATGGTTTCTGACTTTGAGCTCAGTAAAAGGGCCAGTGGCTGATTACATCAGATAACATCAGTTTCTCATGCAGGTATCAACCGATCGTCAAGCTCCCAAAATGAAGGAAATCGGGGGCCAATGTTTGGTTGCACCCCACGTCTCCAGCAGGTATAAAACAGAAGTTTCAATGCCAAAACACACTGAAATGTCAAAGTAGTTATGATGTGACACCTATAGACAGAAAACGTCAAGATGTATCATTTGATTATCTCCAATATGAACAAGCCGACGGAAATCAGAATAATCCGAGAACAAGAAAGGCCAATTATGTTTCTGACGCAGTGTCAACTCCATGCACTGTGCTGCAACTTTACCTGTCCACAAATAAAACTATTTATATGACATGATTATTCTGCTGGGTGAAAACAGAGGGGGAATAATCCACAGCACAGACAAATCCGTCATCAGATAAAAACAGACAAATCAGCATTTCCAAAGCCCCTTTGGTCAAATTACTCAGGATTATCAAATTTCTTGAGGGACACTACAAATAATCACATTTCAGAGAATAAGTCCGTACACGCTGCACTATTTTTCACTTTAACCTGCAGCGCTCCTGCAGAGATCTGTAAATGTTTACCATGGAGCATCACGAATGAACAAGTTGCAGGAATAAAAGCAGAAAACAGCTGCATTATTTCTTCATCTGGAGAGCAGAATGCTGGATCAGAGACACACACCAAGCAACAACATGCTGAGAATGTGGAGGTTGTTGCACAAACCCAGGCAAGCTGGGGATGTTTCTCCAAATCCAGACAAGCACACACACACACACACAACCTGATGCACACAGATGTTCCACCAAGAACTGACTTATGACCCTGATGGAAGAACAGCTGATAACCTATAATGTCAGGCTTCCAGGTCCAGAGACGAGTCTATACAATAACCAACGAGTCATTCTGAGCGACTAGAGGAGGATGGATGAAATAAGTGCATGGTTCCCAATGTGACCCCAATGGAAACCGTGTAGTTATGACATTAGAACAAGTGTAAGACTCTAACCTGTAATCCAGCCTTCAGAAACAAGTTTATTTCACAATTATTTCTTGGCTGGTCAAAGAAATTCAGTTGAAATTTCATTCAGTTCTGAACGGCAAATGGACTGAGTCTGCATAGAGCTTTTATAGTCATACTTTGCACTGAAGGCACTTTACACTTGAGCCACATTCACCTAATCTCACTCACAGACAGGTAAACATTCTATGGGTGCACCGATTAATCGGCCCTGATTTATGTGTGGTGATCAGCCGATAGACAACAAACCGATCTTATCTACCTCTGCAGAGGTCTGAGAATCAGTCACTGTCCTCTTTATCTCTACCCTGAGAGAGGGCTGACTGACAGACCTGCTCACCAGGTCATGTCTGCTCCTGCACGATTATCAGTCAACCCCACTCCTGCAACTTCCTCACTATCTATAAGGACTTTTCAGATGACAACAAAAAAAAAAATCAGTTTTGGCCAAAAAAAATTAAAAATCAGAAGTGGCAAGTTAGGCTTTTTTAAGATCGGTGATTGTCCAGAAAACTGCAATCAGTGCACCCTGATACATTCATTCACTAGCTGTATTTCCATCAATCATAAAACTGTGTAAATTGAAATTACAAAAATGAATTCACTTAATGGATGTAAGTCAATTTAGAAAAACTCACGTTTTTCAATAAAGGATTTTTGTGCTAGGACCAGGTGAGGCATAAAAATAGTTGTGTTTCGTAGAACTGCAATGGAAACACTTTTTTTTCGCATCACACAACATCAACAGCTAGATAATGTCACTACTGGCAGAAATGACAAAGAAGAATTAGTAAATAGGATGATTTGTTTTTGTTCTTTTCAGACAATGTGCAGCTCTCTCCACCTCAGCTCTCACAGCACTGCACAGTTCATAAAAAGTTATGGGTCATTAGAAAGTGTTGAATCCATAGCTCTTCTGTAAAATTGCAGACTACAAAATCCCCAAAACGTCGAATAGATAGCCCTTCCCAAGTGTAAGGAGTTTGTCACTACATCATCTGAATAAGACTCCTCTGATGGCTGATAGACAATAAGTGCTAGCGCCGTGGGATTCTGTTTATATCAGTCAGTGCCATGTTTAGTATCTTCTCGATTGAACAATCTCATTCATGTGTGGATTTAATTAATTGTGTTTATTATTTAATGGAAACACTACAGAGGCAAAATTGTCTTTTTTAACACTGGCAGAATGCAGACAAAGATTTGCACGCACTCGAAATGGAAACACAGCAACTGATGCTCAGCAGGCAACTTTGGGGCTAAGTGCTGACATGCTTATCCAAAGCTCCTCAGTTTCACCAAAAAACCTGCCACGTTGAGGCCTGGACTTTGACTGGACCACCCTGCAACAACTCTGCTGGTTAATCAGTCAAACTGGGAGCATTCTGGATTAGAGTTGGTAAAACAAATCACAGTAGAAGAAGTGTTTTTTGGACCTAGCATGTTTTCAGTTGAGTTTAAACACTCATTGACCTAAAACCTAGCTTGTGTGTGTGTGTATATTCTCTCCTGTCAGCTCCCGGACTGTGTGGTTAAACAAGCATTTAAGCCTTCCATGCATGCATCGTTACAATGTAAACCAATATAGGGAGAGTAGGTTTTAAAAGACCATGGGAAATGTGGCTCAGATAACAAGAGAAGAGGTTTCAGACACGCCCATGTGGCTGAAACCTCATCTGGAATCAAACACTTTACATCCAATCATTTTGAAGCAGAACAACAAACTGATCCAGTAGATCGGCGCCTCATGGTGCTTCTGACTGATCCAGCTCTCGGGAGGTAAATAATCTTAGTTAATGCAAACAATGTTTTTATTTACCGCTACAGAGGAAAGAAAGCACCCCGGTTATAGGTTTTAGAATTGGATGCTATGCAAATGGTCTGACCCCTTTTGCAGTTGATCTAACCTCAAATATCCAAACATCCTCTGTCATTATCTAGTAAAGAAAGATGAAACTAAAATAGAAGAACTTAGTACATCCTATGATTCATCGCATTTGACAGAAACAGCTGAAAATGGCTCTTCTTAAGGAGACATGCTTTCTTTTAAACCTCCATAATAAGTCAAACTCCTTCAGACTTCCTGTAAGTGTCCCAGCATGAATGAACATCTAACATCCAAACTGAGCTCTGAAGAGTCTGAGGTGTTTTTTGTTTGTTTGTTGTTTTTACTATTATTATTAAGTGTAATTATTATTATTTCTAGGAGCCTTGCACACTTTGATCTTGGGATGAAATTGCTAGAAGGCTCACTTCTAGAAAGATTAGCCACCATTTTTCTTTTAACTGAAAAGGAAATCCCTTTGAATGATGACTTTCAAATAGTTCATAAATTGTGTATTATCCCTCACTAGAAAACCTTGCTCCTTTAAGATCTTTACTTTTGTATTTCTTCCCTGGTATTGTATTAACACTGTGAGCTCCACACCCATGTTTCCCCAACACTGGTCCTTGAGGGACACCGCCCTGCATGTTTCAGATGTTTCCCTGCTGTAACACACCTGATCCTGACTGCAGTTCAACATGTTAATCACTCATCAGTTCAGATCAGGAAAACATCTAAAACATGCGGGGCAGTGTGCCTTGAGAACCAGGGTTGGGAAACTGAAAAATGCCCTGCTGTTCTAAGTAGGTGTTCAGTCATATACAGTAAATTTGAATATACATCCCAATGAGTCTTGTCAGATAAAAATTATATGTTGAAAATAACCTTTAAACGGGTATTACGGTAAGCATATTTTTCATTAAGCACAAGGTTGTGTTTTTTTATTGGTCTGACATGATATTATTTGAAATGTTATGTTCTTATTAGCTGAAAGTAGAAAATCGTAATCATAAAGGCTTTCAAACATCTATCTGGGTATAATTAATCTATATGATTGTGTTTCACTCATTAAACGTTCCTGAAATCAATGTGCTTTTCGATAATATACGAATTTACTGAATGAGTCTGTACAGGTAGATATACCGAACTCCTGCAGTGTAGATTAGAGATGCTAGGCTAGGTGGGTGATCACAGATTTCCCATGATTTTCCTCCCAGGTCAAATATTAAATCATTAACAACCACGCCCATTCTTCAAACGCATCAAAACTAATCAGAATCGGTTACGAAAAACGATCGAAGACATAATTAACCCATCAAGAATCGACCTCCTGTGTAAGCGGCATTAGTTTGGAACGACTAGTCAAGATTTTAGAGTGAAATATTTGCCTAATCTTTTCTGTGGTGTTCAAACGATTAAATATTACCTGCAACCATCACATGTATAAACTTGTGCTAAAAGAAAAGCGCCGATTAGCGTTCAATCGATCCTCCTTTGAATGGAGGACCGGTCTGCTGTTCTCTGTGGTTTCTGGGGAAACGGGAGCCCCCCACATCCCCTCCCCTCGAGCCAGTCTGGCTTCGGTCGTTCCTCCCTGACACGCACGTGCGCTGTATTATTAGCTAATTCCTCTCTGATTTTCCATCATTTCATCACACAGAGGAACGACAAACACACGGCAGGAAGCTGGTGTTGAGAAATGTGGTCAAAGTACCTTAAATTGTCCGCTCCGGGCTGCGGTCGCTCACCACCGTCCGCTGCTGGTGGGGTGATGAGCTTTTTAGCTTTCGCTGTCTCCGTCTGGCGTTTCACCGCTGTTTAATTCCCTCTTCATCACGGCTTAGCCCCGCGCAATCCAAACACGACAGGCGCAAAGTGAGCACATTCCCCTGAACGTCTCCGGGCTGGTGGCAAAAAAGCGCGCCACGGCTCACATTCACAGCGAGTTTAGTTTCACCCTAAACAAAAAAAGAAGAGGCTCCACTGGGACAACAAGGCGGACAAGCGGCGGTTTCTGTCAGTTACTGTCGCTATTCGGAGGAGGGGAAAAAATCAGGAATGCCGTCTCCTCCGCCTCGTTTCATCCCATTCATAGTAAAACTCAATAACTCGCAGCAATGTCCTGCCTGTCCCCAATGCCTATCAAGGTTCGTTCCAGTTTAAAACTTGTTAAAAGCCAGTCCGGCGTGTGGAGCTCAGCGGAGAGAGAGCACACCTCCGGGTGGATACGGACTGGAACAGTCAGAGCAACCGGAGCAGCGGCGCTATCTCTGCGCTGCGTTCACGGCCTGTCTGAAACATGGGGGAAACAACCCACCACACAGACGTTCAACTGAAAACGTCCTAGATGAACTAGGTTTCATTGAAAGCGCCACTGAACACAAACAAGCAGTCCATAACAGAATAATATATGCGGAAAAACGGATTATACACATCTTGGATGGTAAACACAGTAGATTTGTGTAGGTACAAAACCTACTACACTGGGATTAAACCAGTTAGGAACCCTTTATTCCATTCCATTCTTTTGGAACAGGAAATTAAGTTGTAGGAAAATCAGAGCTCAATCAAGATTGCAGTTCAGTTTAAAAGTTGGTTTTCAAGATGGGGTTCTGTTGTGGAGCCGCTATAAATGATTTCTGCCATAATCCATTTGTCAGTTTAAGATCCAGATTGATTAGCATCCATGGATATTTTTTAAAATTTCTGTGCAAGCACAAGTAGCCTTATGCTGGAGAATGTCTCCCTCGTCTGCAAATCTATAACCAACGTTTTTTTACTTCCCCTGATGGAATGCAAAAAATATCCATATTGCCAATATTCATATCAGCAATGACTGTGACTAGTATAGATTTTACTTCTTTAAGACACAATTCCACTTCTTATTCAATCAGCACCAAGCTGATTTTTCACTGTTATTTTTCCAAAGCAGGCAGGTCATGTTATGCTGAATATATTATTTATTATTAGGATTTTTTGTTATCTTCAGTTTTTTTTCCTTCTATTTTGACCATCGTTCACACTATGGCTTTTTTGATAAATATGCAGAGAAAAGCATCAATAAGAACATGTAACCAAACCCTCCGAAATTGCATTTAGAAGCAAGGTGTTTTTATCATTTAAAAAAAATAAATAAATTCCTGATCACAATAAACAAGACCTCTTTATATACACGCCTGCATTTCATTACTTATTTGAGGGAAACTGAAAATTAAGTCGAAACGGCACTGAGCACATTGTTTGCTTTTGTAAAGTGAGTTTAACAGTTCCAGTTTATATCTGTACTTTATAGTTGTAATTAGTATATGAAATACTGAACCATTCTCTTTTTTTTAGTATTTAATCCCAGATGAGCCTGTGACCCTCTGAACGTGGCAATGTGTGACTGCATGAAATGCTGCGTTTGTATGGAAGAAATGCATGATTCATGCATGTTGCAGATATGGAAGATTCCGTTCAAGTGATCCTCTTTGTATAGGGCAAACATGAGTTGAAAGCTTATCCTCCGCCAGTCATTAGCTGAACAATAAACCCACCTGTTCACACGACGACCTGCAGGAGCGGGCTGAACTCTAACAGCGCAGCTTAACCCTCCTGTTATGTTCGTTTCTGAGGTGCAGCAATTATGTTCGTGGGTCAATTTGACCCGGGGAGTGTTTAATCATGCAATAGTGTCAGAAGCCAAAAGATTCCTCCAAAACAAATCTGATTATTAACTCCAATACTAACCATTTCAATCAATATTTGTGCAATGATGTTTTGTTATTTCTCAGAAATTAAGGGTCAATGACGACAACCTACTCACTTACTCATTTGAACATAAAAATCTGAATTTACATTTTTTTTATGTCCACTGGAAAACACCTTCAAACAAAAAAATAATTTACTTGAAATTGATCTTTGGTCAAGTTGTTTTATATTGCACTTTTTTTTTCAATGGTTGTCCTTTATAATTGAACTTGAGACACACATACTGTTATGGGTCAAATTGACCTGCTGATTAAAATCAAGATAAATGAGTCATGCAGAGAGTATTTATGTTTTCCTCCACTTCTGCTGAGTGTCCACACCAAGTAACAAGACGTTTGGAGGAAAATTATTGAAGCTGTAAAGGAAACAACATGGTCGGGTTACGTACCACCGAACTTCAAACTTATCAGTCTTTATGATCAACGTTTTGGGTTTGTTTTAGTTTTCATGTTTTTTTTGTTTTTTGTTATCAATAATATGTTGATATCAATCCATCCTGGTATTTCAGGCCCATAGCACAAAAAAAAATGTGGTTATGTTTTCACTTTTTCATGAATTCTACTATAATGGACACCAGGAGGGGAAAAGTTTCATGTGATACTTGGTTCCTATCATTCCTATTGTTGACAGCGGTTCTGGACTTGCTTCCTGCTATAAATCACCTGCATGCTGTTTCTCAGTGTTCATCTCACACACTCGAGATCTGGATCAGTGAATGTTTCCTCTGAAGGAGCTCCAGTCATCGCGTTGGGAAACTGTCAAAAACAGTACCAAAAGATAAAACAGCATACGGCAACACCATTAATACCAATGTGGTCTCTGCAGATTTCTTAATCCTCAAATTAGAGCGCGAATACATTTGATTCAAACCTGCCCCCTAGTGGCAGATTTGGTTTCCATGCAGTGAAAGCTTTCATGGTCAGTTTAAATTAAAACGTTGAATTCGGCTGATTTGAAATCGTTATTAGGAAGTGACTTTAGTGTGTAGCTTCCAAATAAAATAGCAGAGTTATAAAAAGCACATTATTTTAAGGCAGACTAATTCCCTGTTTCCGTCACTGACTCAAAGGTTCTGGAAAAGTTGCCCAGTCAGCTCCGAGTCGTGGAGTGTTAGCACTTTGCACAGCAGCAAATGTGTCATAGTCAGGGTTCTCAGTTTTTATGAGAGGTTTTGAGCTTCTGTTTTTCTTTTCTTCCTTAGTTCTGGTTAAACAAGAATCCAGGGCTGTCTTGACCTGTGTGCAAAGAGTTTGTTTCTAACATTACATGATCATTTTGTCTTTAGACGACATATCACTGCAATTGTGCACAAATAAAACAGTTTTCTACATAAAATATTTTTATCGTTTCTTCTTACCATTTAGGACTTTTTTTTTCTTTCTTTTTTTTTTTTTAACATTAACAGTCCAAGAGCTTCCATTCAGACTTGCTTCAGGCACCAGTCGTAGTGCAGCTCTCTGAAAGCTTGACCACAGCTTCACCAGCCATCTTCTTAATGACATTGTGAGCTGAGGGAGCTGCTGCCGAAATAAGCTTTGCTCCCCTCGTTCGTTCGGATCAGTTCTTTTAATTTTCTGAGTGCTTGGCAGAGGCTTAGAGAAGCCCAGGCCGCTCCAAAGGGCTGGTGACAAGCTGGAGCTCTAACAAGCTTATTAGGGTCCAAGAAACGGTTCTAACCCAATCTGAGCACCCCAGATGTTACATGGAACCCCACAAGGTGGATAGTTTAGCACAGTTTAGCAGAATTTAACCAGGTTTATGACCTGAGAGACGTTGCCCCGCCCACATTCTTCAAATCTTAACAGAAATAGAGCAGAAGGTTTGGGTAGCAGTGCTTCTTGTGGGAACATGTACAACACTCTATGCTAATAAGGTTTATTGGTGGTAATAAACCTACGCTAGCTTTGCACTATGGTATGAAATCCATCCAAAGATTTTTTTTTTTTAACTTGTGTTTATTTAATCCCAGTTTGAGTTATTTTGGAAATGCAAACATTTTCAGCTTGAAGATCTTCCAAGAATGGTAGATATCTGGAGTGATTTAAGCAAAATATGGTTTTGTGACACATTGACTGCGAGGCTCAACACACATACATGCAACACTTTTTAGACTGTGGCATGTATGTGTGCAATTAATTTATCAGTAATAAAATGTAAAATTAAGTTTAATTTTCCTGCCATTTCACAATCATGACCTACCTTGTAATTATCTTTCATATAACATTTAAATAATATATACTGGAGGTTTTGACTGTAACATAATACTATGATATGTACTGGACTCCTCAGTTTGACTTGAGATTACCTTTATAAATCAGAACTTTATAAATAAATTAAACTGAAAAAAAGTACAAGCTATTATTCTTCTGTAATGTATCATCAAAAAGTTAGTAATCTTTAACTATTTACAGAAGCACTGCCTTTTTTCATTTAGATATTTCCAAACATTAAAGGTGACCTCAGTAGTCAGTAGAAAGATGTTTATTGGAGCCACAGCTTATTGAATATTCAAAATGGCATTTTGAGGATTTTTTTGTTTGGCGATGAGCTCCAAGTATTTGAAGTCAGATCTGATCATTAACAGACTTTATCAGATTCAAGCTGGAACTCTGAAATATTAATATTACTTTTTTACATTTAAACCATAATCTGCTAAAGATGCAAGTAATTTTGGGCTTACTTCAAGCATGAAGCATGAAGTGGGGCCAGTAGGGGCAGTGTCTACTGTCTGCTAGATTTTACAGTTCCGCTTTGTGTGTGTAAGAACAAACAAACACTGATTAGTGAAAAAAGTTCTTGGAATTTTTATTGAATCTAAGAGCTCATTAAAATAGAGCTGTCCCCCCCCCTCTCTTTTACATTTAAAACCATGATCCAAAGCAGTTTAACAAGTTCAAGAAAGGTACAGGAGAACCCCAGGGAGTGTTCTGGATGATTGGCACTAAACTATACAGAAACACAACTGGCTAAAGTTCAGCCTGCAAACAATCAACAGGCAGAGGTCACTTCAAAGTCATCACACACGTATCAACGCCGAAGGCAAATTTCACCTTCAGGTTCCGCTGGTGAACTGTCCATTGTGAGATTAAAAACAGAAAGAAAACAGAAGTCCTAAATAAGAGACACCAATGTTACTTGTTTAGCTTTCATTTTCTGCTGATGTTATAGTAAAAGCATCATAATCAAGTGTCTATGTGTGATTAGATTGAAGTGAGACCAGATGTTATTGATTAGAGATGCACCAATCTATTGGCGCGTGTTCGGAATAGTACAATTTTCCCTTGATTGATTGGCTTACGAGCGTCGACGTAAAAAATCTGCTCAAATTCAATTCACGAAACACTTCAAAACTAAGAACTCAACCGCCTGGACTTCATACTTTTAGCTGAATAAAAATCAGATGGAGGTTCGTGACAATTTGACTTTAAAACTCTTGTGTCTGTGTTATACTCCTTAAGAAAACAGCAGGTCAAAGAAAACCACTAATGGCCAGAAAACATCTGATTGATGCATCTCTAGTTATGATAATTAGAAGTTATATTTTTAATTGTGCTCATAAACTCCTGCCACTGCATCTGTCACAAACAGAACAGAGAGCAGAAAACAACTAAACAGAAGGATGTCAAAGTGCAAAACAAGAAAGCTGGACTCCGAAACAAGTCACTGGCGACTGTACCAACCAAATTATAAACATACCAAAACTCCATTTGTTATAGAATCCATTATAACAGCTTGATGAATGTGTATTACAAGTAAGAGGTTGGTTAAAAACAAAAAAAGTACCTTACAGTCATGCCTAATGTTCACAACAGCATTGGAATGTATGAAAATATCTTCCAAATGATAATCAATGTTTGTCATGTTAATGAAGTGTGCTTCTTCCTGTTTGGGATTCTGGAAGCAAGCCAAGTTTGCAAAATACAGGCAAAGTTTGCAGAAAAGAGCAGAAGATGGCAGCAAAATAATCATATTAATGAGTTCCTATCACACTGTTAGGTTCCTGTGAAGTGTCACACAGATGTGTGATAAATGCTATTGTTTAGCCACTCTTTAGAAAGCTACTGTATGACTACAGTTTCCTCACAGTGCAATATTCTAGCCATGTATAAACATTCAAGGCTCTCCCAAGCGCACCTGTGAGTGACGGGTTGAAGTGCACCTTTGGAAGATGTCCTTCTAAGCGACTGCTGCCGTAGATGCCACAGAGATAAAGCAGACAGACCACTTCCAGACTGATTACGTGGAACAGTGAAAGACAGAAACTTGCTGGCGCCGATTAATTAATTAATTAATTAATTGATTAATTAACTAACTAACTTGCTCGCTTGCTCGGACTGACACCTTTGAGCTGTGTTCACTCAGACACAGCAGGAAGTGGAAGTGTCCGACTGGCTGGGGTTTAGCTCTTGACGTCCTCAGCGCTCTGACTGTGGGACCTCTCTGGATTGGAGGAGCCCTCGAAGCGCTGTGCAGCAATGATGGCCTGGTGAGACATGCTCTTCTTCACTATGTCACCTTTCCTCCACAAAATGATTTCCTGCGTCAAAGAAATGGCATGAATCGCGTCAAAAGTGGGAAATTTTATTGAAAATATTATTTTCACGGGTGTTCCTATGAAAAAGAGCAGGCAGCATCCAGGGTGTGCTTATCAAATCTACTTAATTGACCAAACTGATTAGGAGGGATGTCATCACCTCTGGCTCTGACACTTTGCTACTCTGGAGCATTGATGGGTGTTAACGCAATGCCAAGGAGAAGAAGATATCAATAATTGCTTCAGATAAAGATCCATTGCTGCACGACGTTCTCCAGTTTATCTTTTTATCTTTTCAAAAATTCGTTGTAGTTGCAAAACATTCAAACCAGAACTAAATTTGCGGGAAACCAAAACCACACATAACTGTCTAACAAAAACATTTATTTAACTTTATTTCCTTCATTTTCTTGCAAATTCATTCATTAGCTGTTATGTAGCTCGAGGAAACTTTACTCAACTTCTGTTATTAATTCTTTAAAATCAAAACATACATTTATCTACATACTCATATAGACATGTTCTATATGAGTATGTAGATCAATACAATAATATAATTGACTGAGTAAATGTTCATTTATTAAATAGTCGTATTTTGTTGTTATTTTAATGTGAAATCTGAGCTGATAATTTGTCCTGTTTTTCCCACCTTTTAGTAAAATTAGAGTTCTGTCAGTAACAGCAGCAAATCTAAAAGGAAACCAGCCGAACAAGAAAAAGTAGAAGTTTCAAACGTTCATATGTAGGCTGTTAAGGTGATGTAGAAAACAGCGACTTCAAGTTACTACAGCTAAAGGGAGTTGAATACGTTTTCCAGTCATATAACGCACTTACTTTGCACGCTGCTGACCAAAACGTTCTGCTCACCTGTTGTTTGAAATAGCGTCTGTCCTCCTCGTCTATGAGAACCAAGTTGAGGAAGTATCGCACTGAAAACTTCTTGTTGACGTCTTTCATGGTGGGCGTCAACTCGTAGCTTGCCAGAAACAGCCGGATGGGAATGGATTCTCCTGTTGCACCAGAAAACAACAACAGAGCAGTGAGTCTGCAGAAACGATAATAGCCTGGACAGGAAGAGAAAGGCAGGACTTAGAAATCACCTCTGACCGGAGCTCCGTCCATAATCTCGTACTTGGCTATGGTGTCATTCTCGTTGTAAACGCTGGCTCCTGTGCCGGTGGTCTCTCGTCTGATGATGTCGATCTCCATATGCCTGATCTTAATCCTCACCAGGAGGAAGTAAATCTTCCCAACAATCACATCTTTTAGGTGATACCTGCAAGCAGAAGACAGCTTTAGCTTCCAGTGAGCATAGTACTCTTAACTGGAAGGTGTAGTCGTCTCATGCATTTTAATAACTTTTTAAAAATGAAATCGTACTTGGATTTATTGTACTCAAATTCTATGTGCAGACAGTCCTCGATCCCCACTTCCATCTTGATGGAGGAGTTGAGGTCAGGGTATGTGCTCAGGGTGTGAACCACAATGTCCAGCTCCTTGGTGATGTCGCTGAGCTTCCGGGTTATTGTCACCTTGAGGAAGTAACTGGAAGCAAACACAGTCCTTAGAGCATGATGGGAAAAAAACCCCCATTGATTTGAATACAATCAACTGACAGTGCAGTCTAATAAACAGGCAGCTTATTAGTTGAACAGTTTGTGCATGTCAGACTGAATAAACTCTTCAAAGTGCAAAAAGCTGATGTGACATGAAAACCACAGGTCACAAAGGTAATGGAGGGGAAGGAGAAATATTCAAAGTGGTGACGTTTCTAAGATTCTTTTAGAGTACAGTTGGATCATTCAGGTTTTAATCAAAAGGTTGAGAAAATGATCACAGTCCCATAGCACGTCAAATAGCTTTGACACACAAAACCATCAACAGAAAGATGGATGGTTTTGTCACCACCATCAGCCTCTGCACGCTTTTATCTCCTTCAGATTCTGCTCAACTACTATCTGTGAGCTCACACAGGTTTCACTGGATTATTCAAACAAGCAGTTTGAGGATAACATCTTCCAATAATTCCTACTGTTACCATGACCAACTAGTTCAGTTGATGGACAACTGAAGGAGGACATTACTTACCGTAGCTTGACGTTCTGACCAGTGTATGACTCGTACGGTTTTTCCACATGTGTGAACTCGAAGTCAAATGTCTGAGACTGCGTCAGCTCTCCTGGCCGAGCCAAGTCTTTCACTAAAGACACAAACTCATGGTGGTTCCCTCTGTCGTAGTACATCTCTGTAAAAACATATTTATATGAGAGGACATAGAGCATCATTGACGTTTCTTTTGTTTTGAGTAAAAAATAAAAAAAAATTGACCTTGGTCTGTATAAATGCACTTTCACTGTTAGCTTAGGACTATATTTACTTGTATGGAAACGTAAGGCACATACTATATGAACTATGTCTTAGTTAAGTAATTTCTGTTTCAGTTTAAGTTGTCCAGAATTGAAAAAAGCGGTCTCACACATGCATATGATAATTTAGAATAATTGCTTTGGCAGCTTGCACAGCGAAACCTCTCACGTAAAACAGGCTGGTTATGTGTAAGAATGTGATATCTACATAAGCAGCGCATGGTTTGCTAACATAATATTAGCCGTTCTGGTGATACTGATGTTGCCAGTGCATATCAGACCAACAATGCTGCTCAGAACAGGATCAACCTGGATGTGCCCATAATTGTGGTGTTTTAAATGAGTTGTTGCCTGGGCTTACCACTGAACTTTAAAATTATTGCGTGATGCGCTAGTTTGTTGCATTACCAAGCAACTACTTTCAACTGTTTCTCCTGACTTCCCTGTAAAGTGTCCCTAATGTTATTCAATAAACCCAAATTTTGCTGTTAAGTGTAAAGTTAATCCTCCCACAAGGCACGCTTTGTTTCTGCACGCATGCTTTTTTTTTTTTGCATATCTTTCAAATTTGGACAAACAAAACAGGAAACGAGAAGTTGTGAAATAATATTCCCCTTAATCTGTTTATTTCACATAAAACTGCTCAAGTGTCTATAAGTGGAGAAAGCTGTCATCTCTAATACTCTAGTATAAATCAACCCACATTTGCTTCTAGTTTGGACAGAATATTACAAGCCTATTGTGTGAAAAAGTATCTCTAAATCCATAAATTCCTTCGTCGTGTTGATTAGGATAAACCTCGGCTTGCCATATTTGATTCGAATCTGAGGCTCTGCTATGAAATTAACTATAAAATGAAAGCTGCATTCTTTGCTACTCCAACATATGGCACACGAACAATGTTTCCAACAACAGAGGGACGCCTGCAGAGGTCGCAAATAAAGCTCGTCGACGGCTGATAACGTCAGCTGATGACAGTTAGTTGTCACATCACGAGACATGATACTTTTTAACTGCCACTTTCATAATTAACTTGTTGAGCGCTGACAGGAAGTGAAAACAGTTATCCATTGCTGTATGTGGAATATGTTCATTAACTGCATCGTGAGTTTAGACAGTTTGAAAGCCTTTTTTGTGTCATGCAATACTTTGGTGACTTCTGTCTATGGACACTGAAATGCAGGCCTACTAGCTGCTCACCTATCTGGCCGACAAACTCAACTTTGATGCCATTGTGCTCCAGCCTCTTCCCCGGGTACTTAAGCGTGACGTTGACTTTTCCCGACACTGTCTCCCCGTCGTAGAATAGGAAATATTTGTCCTTCCTTCCGTCTTCACTGTTGTGTTCTGCTTTCTTCCTCGTCTCGGCGTCATTCAGAACTATATCGATCTCCGCAGTCTGACCGAACCCGAAGAAGTTCATTACGGCTGGTTGGCTACCTCAGTTTCTGAACGTGGCTCGTGCAGATGGACGTGCTTCTTCCTGTCAAGAACAGCACACGACAGTCGGATCTCGTTTTGCTGTGAGGTGTCGAGCGCGAGCCGCTTCCCAGATTATTGAACATTCCTAGTTACTACCGATTGAGTACGCATGCGTAGAAAGTCATGTGAAGGAAAACTGTAAATCAAACTCTTTCTGCTGTGTTTATTCAACATGTTTTTGACTTTGGCTTTATTGTCTTTCTTAAACTAATTAAATTTATTACGTATATTCCAGTACAAGAGTTAAAATACGTACAGTTTGTAGTGAAACTACACTATTCGCTGCTTGTTTCCGCTCTGAGTCAACTATGGTCGGTGCGCGGCTCTACTAGCTAGTTTTACCCAGAGTAGCGACTTCCAGGCATCCTTCATTTCACCCACCGTGAAGACTTGCAGGCTCCTTGACGGTTTTGGGGCCTTATTTATTTAAGACAGTTTAACAGTTTTATATGATCATTTAACGTTTTTGATACTTAAAAGCCAACAACTGTTGTTTAAAAGGAATGTTTTTAATTATTTCAAGTATGTGGCTATTGTTTGCTAAACCAAACATCCAATAAAAGTTCCATCACCCACTATGAGGCACTGGGGTCAAGATTCTTCATGCAGGCAAAAGAAGTTTAATGTCCAAACTTGTTGACTGTCTTGGTTGCTTTTATTTTCCTTTTTAGCAAACAATTACAACGTTCAAAATTTCCTTTGTTCTCCTGTCTACTTCTCTTGCGCTGGTAAAAACCATAGGACCCAAATGCCTGCTGGTCCTTTATCAGGCCCCTGTACTTATAGAAAGTGGACTGACCCACGTGACTTCCTGTCTTACTCAGAAAAGATAAATAAGAAAAATAAGAAAACAAACGATAAATAGAATCAACAATTATTAACCTGCAAATAAACTCGGTAAACAATACAAAAAAATTTAAATTTAAGAATTAACTAACAAAATTCAAAGGGATAAAGAAATAAAGAATAAATAGCTCCAACAAAGTAAAAAGAAGAAGAAGAAGAAGAAAGAAAAAAACGAACCAAATTTCCAAACCACACTGATAGAGGTAGCTAATATTTATCTCTATCGCTATTAACAATAGGCAGAGCACTCTTTTTTAATAAACCCGGGATAACTTCTGGGTCCGTTATTATTTGCTTTTTAACACGCTCTCTTTAGCTGATATTGCCTATTATTTTGATCCTGTATATTGACTATCATTAGGTTTTTAGCATAGCTTCTTTTATTTAGGTTTTGCATTATATCTGTGGACTTTAAATGAGAACTTTAAAAGTCCATAAGGTTTAAGAAGTTATAAAATGACTTTCCCAAAATGTAAAAGTCTTTATATTGAAAGTGAAAAGATAGTAATGGTTGTATGTTTGCATAATTTAAGCAAAACCCGCACTGTGCACACAGCAGGTCACGGGGACTGCAGCAGTCAGAATGACCAGCAGAGGGCAGAGTGACACCACATGAGTCCATGATTTGACGTGAGTGCACTCCTCCATTCTGACTGAGTTCAGATGGGCTATGGATTTAAGCGCCGGATGTTTTGTACCATCGTTCTGCACTATAAAAATACCCATGCTGCATAAATCCTTGCTTACATTTTAAACGCATCAGTAAAGTATGACCAAAGGCTCAGTGGCAGTCAGACCATGAGCTGTGTTCATCCACGTTGTCACATAAGAAAAGGAAAAAAAACCTAAATGTTCTTTATTTATGATGGAACATCCTTATAGCCTATCTGGCTAATACCTGATTAAAAATAGTGATGTGGTCAATAATCACATAATCAACCCATTGGTTGCAAGTTCCTTTAAAACTTTTAAGATTTTTCTAAAACTTTGAATTTTTAAAAAAGTCAATGCCAGTGGCCCCATTTTGGAAGAGTTTAGAGTCTTTAGAAAGCAAGAATTTGGCTAAAACTGAAAAATCATCACATTACTCAGCCCGGATTGTCAATGGAAAAAAATATATTAGAATAATAAATAAATAATTTTCCAAATTAATTCTGATTTTGGACAAGATAGCATAGCGCTTATGCTTTGAAATTGACAACAACCCAAACAGTTTCTAGTGCGACCCCTGACCTTCCAGAGCATAATGAAGCTGTTTATCACCGGTGCACACACAATGCTGAGCCAAGACTAAACTTTTCCTCACTGGCAGGCCTCACTTTCATCCTGCTCATCCGTTTTCATCCAGTGAGCGAAGTAAAATATTTACTATCCACGCTCAGAAATAGTGCATCCAATCTGGTGAGGTCGTAGCCAGCAACGTTTTGGGGATTCCGGAGGGTACTTATTGTTTTCCTGCTATAAACTCCCCCCAGCTAAATAATTTTTATCTAACTTAAGACGGGATTTAATTAACTAAAATATTCTTAAAGACAATGTTTAAAGACGAAGCAATGTGCAAAGGCCTCAGAGAACAATTTACTGCACTACTTTGTGTTTTACTGCGAACTATCCTAATAAAATGGGTAGAAATTTAAACGTGATGTGAATGAAAGTGGAAAACTGGATGCATTTTGCCAGGTACTGTCAGTCGGTGCAGTTCTCTTAAGTCAGGAGGAAGCAGTTAAATATGAAAACTGAGCCATGGCTCATCACTGCTGGCGACGGTATTTCCCATTTCGCGTGAACACTTGAGGAAGCGGTTGTTCCAAACGGCGTTATGCTGCTTTATCTCATTGCGACGCTCCGCCGGGAACAGATTTTCTTACCAACCTAATTAGTTCTGGTGACTTATGAAAAAAAGATTACGGTGATCCGCTTACTGTGAATAGCTTTATGATCCAACCTGACAAGAGTTAAATTGCTCCCCTGCAGCTCAGACGTAATGATGTTCTTTAACACAAGCTGACTCAGACGGAGAGACACAATCAGGAGAGAAATTAAAGTCCTCAATTAAATCCCATCAGGAATTGTCCGACTCTCTGGTCTATTTATGGAAACGACAGCTTTAAGCTGTCCTAAGACATATAATGATAATAATTAATAATAATAAAAAAGTATTCCAGCTGAAATCTTTGTCGTCAGTTTGTCGTGTGATGTTTTTGAAATAGGCGACATCTCACCGTCAGACACGATCTCCCTCCCATCTGCATTCCTTTGACTGTTCTACCAGCATGTCAGCTCCAAGTTGTCTGCTCTGAAAACTTCCAGACACCTACAGAGTGTCTGTACCTTAGATGTCATAAACACACGGATGAAACACACGGAGCAGTCTTGGATTACTCCATGGAAAAAAAAAAAAAAAAAGAAAAACCCAAAAAACTCTAGAACAACAAATAGAAAAGTCAGCTCTCTGCAAGCTACCTTCACTTTCTAGCCTCGTTTCTGTCTTACTTTTTTGTTCGGTGACAGAGACAAACTATTCAGGTATCAAATCAGCTGAATTTTATTTTTGTTCAGTGCCACTTTCTTACTGCCAAGAAAAACATTTTAACAATGGGGATTTTTGCATGATTGGGATCCTGGGTGAGTGGCTCCTACAGAAACATTGTACTTTTAGAAGTAAATTTAATGCACTGCACTTTTTACTTTCACTTTGAGTGATATTATTATGAAGTACTGCTGCTCTCTCTCTCTGAAGAACTTTTCTAGATGAAGAACAAGCATGTTTCAACCAAAAAATGCACCAGACGCAGACTCACTCCTACGATTTAGTGAAACGTCCTGTTTGTACTCAAGTTTCATTTTTTTTTAAACACTCTGTAAGTGTCGATTTCATAAGTTTCATATAGGAAAAAGTATTTCTTCTGTTTGAATTTGTTATTTTTGCTGATATGTTATTTACTTGTATCTTTTTCCATTTTGTTTTCAAGACACCACTTCATATTGTTTTGGTCCGATTCCATAATTTCTAAAGATCAGGTCAGATGTTCTGATCAGTTTGCCAGTAGCTGCGAAGCTTTACAGTGTTAGACTTATCTGAGTGGTTTCTTGGACAGGTGTTTTTTACTTAAGTAAGAATAGCAACGGTAACCTCACTTGAGTAAAATGTTTGGCTGCCAGGGAAAACAAAAAACAAACAAACAAACAAAAAACACAACGGTGGAAAAAAAAAGCCTTCCCCCCACCGCTCCCCTACTCTGCTCCTCCAGACTAGCCAGCAGCAATTAGCAAACATCTGGTGGAATTGCATATCTGCTGAGCTCAATTAACACCCAATTTCAAGGAGTTAAATTATAAAGTCAAATTTCTTTCATATTTGATGTATAAAGCGTTTTTATAACCACTGACGTTGACATAGTTACTTGATTGTGATCTAAAATAACACTATGTGCCTGGAAATACACACATGTAACATTATTTAAATGATACACTGACTGTTGTAACATGACTAAACATCAGGGATGAATATTTATACAAGGTCCTTTATGTGCCTCTTTACTCGCTTGCTTTCTCTATGAATGGATTTCTTTATTCAACAAGTGGTTGTCGGTAGAGGTGAGCAGATTCATCCACAATATTGATAATATTGATACCAAGTCAGTATCAGTATTGGATCGATACTACTGGGGTGAGATCAACACATTAGTTTCTGATTCCGTCTTGAAATTTGATCATTTTTTTTGCACTCTAGTTCCTCAAATCTAGCTCCAAAAATATTTTTGTTTTGATTAGCTCGGAAGTGATAATTTATTTTTGCTCTAATTTTAGAAAAATTATGCACATCACAGATTTGGTTAGTTTTTCAATCGTTTGTGTTCATCATATTAAACTTTGTCCAAATTCTGTCCCATGTTTTAAAAAAAATAATAATCCAAAGGAAAAACCAGAAAAACACCTCAGGATCAGAGGCTTGATGATTTACTAACCCTAAATAATAAAAAGTCTCGATACCGATGCCGGTATCTGTATCGATATCGGTAATACTGGGCCTGCTTTACCTAAATTTAAATACGCAGTGTGGGACACCTCCAGTTGGCGGTTTTCACAGACATTAAGCAGTTCTAAACAGAAACAACCAGACACTTTGGGGACTGGCACACAAGAACAGAAAACCACACAAATATGTTTCTCCAGGAAAATAAGGAGTGAGTTTTATTCATCACAAACAGTTTGCTCTAAAATGAACAAAAGCAACCCAGAGACTCTTTTAAAGACGATCCCCTCTTTGCCCAGGTAGCTCAGAGTCATGTTCGACAGGCGGCAGAGGTGACATGTTCTTTATCACACAGTGGGAAGCGTCACTTCCACGTGTACATGATGTGAAAACAAAAAAAAAAAACAGCCCACATCGTCCCAGCCGCTACACACACACACACTCCTTCAGAGCCACCTGCAGGCAAAAAACTCTGCCTCATTTCCACCTGCCTGTCATACTAGTGAACACACAGTCTGGTTTTATCCCTGCGCGCGGTGTTTACAGCAGCGAGCAGCAGAACAGGGGCGGGCTGGCAAATGAAATCATGTGGGTGAGCGTCGCAGCGGCGGGTGGAAAGGAAACTTGTTGTAAAGCCGGAGTGCCTTTGGGTAGCAGTCGTCACTCCCCGAAAATCTGTCCTACTATATATAGTTAAATATATAGGCACGAACAATTATCAATTTCTACTTCAACATGTCTATATCTTCAAATCCATGAAAAAAAAAGAAAAGAAAATATTTACAAATGATCAGATATGTAAAGAGGGAAAGCAGAGTTTGCAGGAGCGTCATTCCTCTCAAGCTTTTGCGGGTAAAACGGCGAGGGAACCTCCGACGACGCCATGAGACGTCTCCGGTGACACGGGACGGGTCTGAAGGCGGAAGGCACTTAAGAGGAATAAACTTTTTTGTTTGTTTTACAAATGAAGAGCGGGGATTTCTGCAGCAGCATGCTGAAAAATGTTGATTTGTCGTATTTGTCCCACTTTTTATTGGGAAAAGAGTACACTTAGACACAGGGTTCCTGCTTATGGTTTTAAATCTAGTAGTTCCAGAGCCAACTTTTAAAAAAATCCTCTGTATTTTCTAGCCTTTGTCTGGTGACAATAAATGTGAAAGTGGGGAATTTCATCTTCATAAATTCAACTTGCGCATTTAGCCGGAGGTTTTTCCAACTTTGCAGGAACCCGATTGACATGTTGACGGTGTAAAATAGTCGGGCACATCGTCTCTACCATGACTGACAATAAGTTAACATTTCAGCTGATTCGCCGTCTCTGATGATCACAGCTGGCCTTCTTTCTGGAAAACACTGAAGCAGGTGATCAGATTGCAAAACTAAAATGGACAAAGAGCTCGGAACAAAAGCTGACCCGAAATGTTCTTCAGTCTCACTAATGGAAAGAGTTTCATATTGCCTCAGTTAAAAAACAAAAAAACAAAACAAAACGCGTTTTCACTCCTTCACATAATCTGGAGAAAGAAAGAAAGAAAGAAAAAAAGAAAACATCTATTTACAATCAGTACAAGTGTTAACCATCCAGACCCCAAATGAATCAATTCACTGTGACGTAACGCTCCGCTGAGTGGAATGAGAACAAGCTATGATTAAAGCTGTAGAGGCTGAGCTGCACCAAAACAAACCATCAGCTTGAAATTACAGGGTCTGAAGCATTTTTGACAAAAGAAAAAAATTTTCTTTGTATTTGGGCGTCTAAAAAGGCTTTTTCTGCATTTGATTCGCTTCATTGGGAGTTTGGATCTGGGAATGATGATGTTCCCAGTTAAAAGCGATAACTTCAGCAGCATGTCGAGGTTTTATTTATTTATTTTTTTCTATTTAGGGTTGGGGAACAACTGTCAAGATTCCTCGCTAAAATTCCGATTTCAGAGAGGAAGTTTCACTTTATTTCTCAGACTTGGAACTCGGAAATTATAAGTTCCAAGTAGAAATATAATTGAAGCCACACGTGTCTGTTGATGTTTGTCTCAGTCCAACAGATTCAAGGGTTCACTGTGAAAAACAAACTCCTACCAGGAATGGTCTGGTTTCTAATGCAGTATGTTAGTGCACTTGAAATAAGACAAAAATAACATGTAAGTAACTTTTAAGCACAATACAGGAGCTTGACAATAATTCCTTAATATTAATGAAAAAGTATCACTTCCACTGGCAGGTTTTTCCCCTTATAACTACATTTTCCCATGTTACGTTCACATGAGGAAATATTAACGTAACATTTTCCCATGAAACTACTTTTTCCAACAATATTAATCCATCAAAAAAGCTCCTCTGTTGCAAGTTAGTTTTGTCTTAGTTCAAAGATATTTGCACTAGAGCGTGGACCAAAAATCCTTGGTAAGATTTTGTGTTTTTGCAGCTTTCTGGTATGTTAGTTGAGGAACTTCTCACTCCAGTTAAATCTGATTTATCTGAATCATCAGCAGGAAGATAATGCGACAGAGGAATTAAAGTGACTCCCTTCATGCCTGGCTGATACTTTTCCCAGAGGGAGCTTGCTGTAGGCTTTAGGACAGGATCGCACCTGAAAGAGGAATCTAAGAAAACAGAAGATGCTGCTGTTTCATCTGGCTCAGCTGGCAAACTAGACAGCCATTTTGTGAATAAGTATGGATACAAACCGGGTTCATTCTTTCTGTGTTTAGTTATTTGTGTCAGCAGCATCTCTGGGCTCCCTTGGTTTGTTCAAACCAGAATAAGACTTTTCCCAGATTGAAGGATTGTTGGTGCAGCCCCTGGGCTTTATCAGTCTTTGTTCCATATTTAGCTTTGTGCACTATGAAAGCTACTAAGCAGAGCTGTTTGATGTTAGTACGCAGAGTTTGGATAAGGTGGAGTCTAGTTAAAGTACTGGGTTCTGATGAGCTATTCCTCTTGTTAAATTCATTATTTAGTCGTCTTTCAAAGACGTCATTTTCTTAGTAGAATTAAAAATAAGTACAGAGTTCCTACGCAGGTTTTCTCTGGAAATTCCAGACTTTTTCCATATTTAGTTCTTAATGTTTACTTCAAATGTAGAATACTGCAGTTCAATGTTCATTTTTTAAGATGATATTTATGATTTTCAAACACGGAGGAAGGATGGAACGAATGAAAGGCTGAAGGGAAGAGAACAGGAGAAGGAGGAAAAGATCAGACCTGTCACAATAACCATTAATCACATGATAAATTAAAACGAGCTTAATAGTTTCAATTCTGATGATTAACATTTTTTGAAGGACAATTTTGTGTGGAGGCATCATAATCAAGTAAATTTATGGTTTTAGTTGCACTTGCTTCATCTATTGTTTTTAAGTGTTGTGTTTTATTTTTTGTCTATTTACAATATCTTTCAGTTCCAGTGTTCTGTACTAAATTAAAGTTTATAAGCCTGCGAACTTGCATTATTAGGCCATTGCCAACAAATTAGTTGAAAATTGACTCAAACCAACAATATTATTGTCAATTGCAATAATTTCTGGGGCAATTTACGGTCCAGCAAAATGTGTTATTGTGACAGGCCTAGAAAAGACATGAGGGAAGAAACAATGCTTAGTCAATTGGATGGGGAACAAAGTCTGGAAAAACAAATTTCTTCTGTTTACCTCCAGACCTCGGTAACACTGAAATCAAATCCCAGACTTTCCCAGACGGCGTAGAGACCCCGCCGGTACCACATCTAGCTTTTTAGCAGTTTTGTTTGGGTCCTCTGGTTCTGGAAGGTTAACTTGCAAACCCTGTGTTATCGTCACTCTCACTGCTATGGCGTAATACTCAACACATACTGCGGTGTACGACGGCAAACTCTATCCTGACAGGAACTGCAATACACACAGGACTAACTGTAAGCATTGAAGGACACTTAAAATGAGAAAACACGCAGCTCCGACTGGTACTGCGTTTACAGCGTTGGACTGGCGCTCACTGAAGCCTCTCGCTAAGACTATCTACGAACACGAACGTGGAAGTTTGTCGCTCTAACGCGGGTTGGGTGGAGCGACTCAGTAAGTGAGAGCGGCCATCGGGGTTTACTTCTGGATGTAGAAGCAGCAAGTCTTTCTTTTGAGAAGGTGAGAATGCTTACAGCTTAACACAAAGTGGTTAAAGTGTTACAAACTTTTATCCACAACCAAAGGAAAAAAAACAAAAACCCTACACACATGTTAGTATATTACAAATATTTAAAAAAGTAAACTTTTATCTATAGGCATTTTAAAATATATTCCATCAAAAATAGTGTTTCAACAGTAGAAAACAAATGTTATACAAATGACAAAAGCTAAATGTTTACAGTAGAAAGTTGACATGATAGACTGCCTCCTCCGTTTCTACCTGGCACATCAGAGATGCTTCCTTCCTGCCTCCTCAGTTTATGTTAAAAACCATGCAATGACTGGAAATAAAGAACCATAATTTAGCAAACAAAACTCAAATGAGGGTGATAATATTTTGTACATCTTGTGGCCTGCGAGTTCCTGTCACCTTTGGCAAGTTTGAGTGGTTGGGTTTCAGTCCCGCTGGGACCCCCAGAGCTCAGCCTGTTGCAGCTCGGCGGTCCAGCAGCGTGGAGGGCGGGGCCCGCGTGTCACGTCTCGGTGCGCGGCAGCCCTCACTGTCCTTGTTTCGTCATCAGATCACAAATGAAGACTTGTGTCGGAAATCCCCCTGCGGAGAGAACATGCAGTCATATTCCGTAAATTAGGATATGTGATCTGATGAGGCCTGTTTGTGAGATTTGAAATGAACAGCCTTTAAGCAGGTCTTAAATTTCATTAAGTTTACATTTCTTTTTAAAAAACAAAACATATATATATATATAAACATGACATTTAACATTTTCTAATTTTAAATGTCATGTTTTAAATACATGTATGTGGAAATTCCTCATAGTTAAAGGGGCAGTATTATGAATTTGCAGGCCCACAGCATCATCTTCGATCACAGTTAAGTAACTATGTTACCTCCAGTTGTTATAAAACTGCTGCATATATAAAATATGACTCGAAAGAAATTATACTTTGAAATTCAGCATCTTGAAATTGAGTGTCTGTCTCTTTAAAAACTCCTGCTCTTTCTAAATCAAGAAGTCATCACAACATCCCTCCTCAATTAACCCTTTAATTTCATTTTTCACAGAGTTGCTCTAAAAGTTGCCCCTATAACCAGGTGTTTGCTAATTGCTGCTGGCTAGTCTGAAGGGGCTGAGAAGGGGAGTTGCAATGGATATTTAATGATCATTGTGGCTAAACTATTATAAAGATAATCTGCAAGGTTAATAAATAACATTTAGAAAAGTGATTGTACTTCTAAATATTATAGTTTATAATACAGTTCAAATAATCAATTGCATTATTACCTGATAGCTTACGTAAACAAATTTATCTCCTAAAATATACCCAAATGGAAACACTGTGTACTTTCTGATTACACTTACAGAATATTATTATTGGAAGTTACACAAAGCAATGGCCCAAAATTCATAAATTCATTATTTTACACTAAGATGGAAAGATGTGACAGTCGTCATTATCTTTGCCACTTAGAAAAATTAGAGAGAACTCCTTCTGAAACTCTACAGGCCTAATTTAGAATGGTAAGTGTTAAAGGTCCTGACCTCACAGCTATTAGTCCATTTCCCAAAATACATTCAAACCAGACCAGAATCACCTCCCTGCCATCTTAGTATGACTGAGGAGCTGGGTTTAGACCGTTGTGAGACAGGTTAGTTTTACCCTACTGATAATGTGTTGTTGCAATAGTAATCCTGCTCAGTAGAAGGACAGAGCTGACACGAAGCTGTGTCATGTGGTCATAGTTCCAGTCTGCACCATCCTAAGCAGTTATTATTCAGAAACAGCTAAAATTGACAGGCTGGTTTCACGTTAGTTTGACTGTTGAGGCTGTCAGTGTTTGTTGAGCCTGGGATGTATTTAATGGGCCAGTTTCAACAAGCTATCGTTTACTGAGGATGATTTCTGTAGGCTGGATGTACAAACCTCATCCTCTGTCCTGACGTAGTCCACTCCGTCTCCCTTGGCTGGAACCTTGTAACTGGCAAACACAAATCAAAGCACAGCTGTTGTAGTCTGGCTCGCTTAAGTGTTTATTAATTTAAAATAAAAGAATATATTTGTGGATGTTGAGGTGACATCCATGTATATTTGGGCATCTTACTTGTTTCCGGTCTGTTTCTGACCGGAGAAGTAGCCTTGTTTGTATGCACAGAAAATTCCCACCGTTATACACAGGAGCACAATAACCACCACCAGCACTCCCAGTACGATCCCCACAATGTCAATATCATCTGCAAAGGTTAAATCAGGGGAGGGGAAAATCAGAAATGACATTTAGAATAAATCTAACAACTTTAGGGATGCCCCAATTGCAGTTTTCTGGACAATCACTAATCTTTAAAAAGCCTGACCTGCCAATTCTGATTTTGGTCAATACCATTTTTTTAAATAACTGACACTGTCAGGTGTTATAAAGGCCACGATGCACATCAGTGTTACAATCTTATTACTCAAAAACAATACCTGTGAAACAATACAAACTAGTTTCAGCAGCATTACATGATGTAGTGCTCTCAGATATAAATGAAAAGTTTACAACATTACTGTCCAACTGCTAAATTGACTAAATCAGTTCCTTCAGTCTTTCATTTTTCTCTAAACTGAAGATATTATCTTTGGACCTAAAGAGGAACTATCTAAAGTCAGCACACAGCTTCTGTTTTTATGACAGCTGGAAGGTATTGATCATGCCAGAATGCTGGGTGTAGTGATGAACGCAGACCTGAACTTTCAGAGACACATAAAGACAGTTACAAAGTCAGCCTTCTATCAACTGAGGAGCATTTCCAGGATGTCCCAGGAAAATCTAGAAGTGTTTAACTTTAAACGGATTGATCACCGCAACAGTGTCTTCCTGCCTAAAACATCAGACAGCTGCAGCTGATCCAGAACGCTGCTGCTCACGTTCCCACTAAACCAAGGAGACAAAGCACAACGCTCCAGTTCCAAAGTTCTTCCAGAGAATACACATTTAGTTTTCACTGAACAGCTTAGCACCAACATACATTAACGACTTGTTGTCGTATCAACCTTTCAGGTCTCCTGGTTATGGTCTGCATTCTTAGAACCAGAACCAAACATGGAGAAGCAGAATTTAGCTTCTATGCACCACAAATCTGTAACAAATTACCAGAAAACTGCAAAATAGCTGATGCACTGACGCAGGTCAAGGCTAAATCAAGGTTGAAAACCAGTCTGCTCAGAGCTACTTTAGCCCTTTAACCTTGGAGCATCGATGAACATATCTGAGGATTTTGATGGTAGCACCTGACAAGACGTAGTGCTTGTTACTGGCTTCGCAATCGGTGACTGTATGATTGTTTTTATGTTTTCACGACGGTAAGCACTTGTTACCAAAATGTGCTTTAAAATTAAACATGACTGATTGACTGATTATTTACAATGACGACAAACACGATCAGTTTGATGAAGACAGTTAACACTTACACACTTCCATCTTCTGGGGTGCACACTGAGCATGTCCTGCATCGTTCTTCGCTCGGCAGTAATATTCGCCTGCATCTTCTTTTATGACTGAAGTGAATCTCTGCACAGAGAGGGTGAAACATGTCAGAATAATACAGGCCCCTGCTGCGACTGCACTTTTCCTTTCTTCCGTCGCTCACTATTTGAAGACAATTTAAGAACATCTCAACACATTACCGAATGAAGACTCTGGCTTCGCTTGGTACTGACAGTCACTACCAAAGAACAAGCAGTGACTTTCACACCCTATTAATGTTATCCACTAATAGACCAAATGCTACTTGTCAATCAGGCGAAGTTATATTTAGATGATTAATTTAGTTTAAAGTAAACATAAATAGGAAAATTGGAGAGACATGGACTATCTGCTCACTTTTCTTGATAAAGTGGCAATTTGGTTAAAATACCATTTCTAATGCTAATTTCTACAAGATTTAGTGTAATAAGGTTAATACATATATTAGCATAAACAGTTTTTAGCCCAGTTAGTTTTCATCTGAAGATGGACATACATCTCAATAAATAGTGCTCAGCAATTTATTGTCATCAGACAATTTGATTAGTATTTCACTGTTGACAGCATGAAGTCAACAATATTTCAGTTTTTTTGGCATCAACCTTTCCACTGCTACGATCTGTTGCTTCCTTTCAAGCATGCAAAGCAGTCTGAAAGTCTGAGAGAAAAAGAGGAGCAACAAATTAGATTTAAAGATTTTCAACAAATATTTTAACTTTTGTCAATAACAACAGTATTCAGAAAGGTAATTTAGGATTGTGCACGTCTCCATCTAGCTCTGCTCTGGAGGAATCTCATCAGTGACTGCCAGCCATCAACAGCTGGCGCAACATGTGGACCCATCTGGAAACCTTTGACAAGCCCTACAGTGCAGGTTAACCTGGCTTCTGACATGGACCGTCAGAATTTTAATTAGCAATAAAAATAAATTGGAAAGTTCATTTATTTCTGTCATTAGATTCAAAAAGTGGAACTCGTGTATTAAACAAGTAAAGATATTTATTTATGTTAATTTAAATTATTACAGATTAGCTATTTCCAAAGGCATGGCTGACCAGGAAGAGAGCACAGGTGCTTAGGAGTTTTATTGGTAGTCTCTTCCTGCAACAAGCTGTTTATCTCCAAAGGTAGCATCGTAGCTCCTTGGTCTGTCCTGCTCCGAATCAGTCATAAAAGTGCCAAGTAGGGATGCACCAATTGCAGTTTTCTGGCCGATCACCAAGCTTTAAAAAGCTTGGTGATCAGATTTTAGCCGATGCCATTTCTTTTTCTCTGAAAAATCGCATCCCTAGTACAAAGCCTTTTCTGATGACATTGCTTGTATTACCGTAGTTACAGTTGTTTCACAAAATCAAAGTCAAACATTTATTTATTACACCAATGTTAACTCAATTTGCAGCTTTCGTCCCATTTTTCTGCTATTACGTGTGCAGACCGGGTACACTAATAAGTTTAATAGTGACACAGTACCAATAGGAACGTGTTTTAATGATTCCAACACAAAGTCAAAATAAAACAACTAACTTTAGCCATTAGAATAGAAGAAAGTCCTGCAACAGATGGTCTAACCACTATAGAGTCCAGATCGGAACAGCATGTCAGTCTGGGATTACGCGACATAGAGACAGGCTAAAACCACAACAGATCTAACACATGTTCTCCTGCATTATGCGTCCTGACTCATGACTACCTTGACATCTGAAGACAAGTGTCCTGTTTCAAAGCCAGCTTGCAGCACATACCAGCTTTTATTTCTGCAATTCTGTGTCCCGCGGTACAATTGCTTCGTTTTTAAAGCATTTCACTTTACTATTGTTCACAACAATAACACTAAATTCATAAATGTTGCATAGTGGAAACACAGGAGTGTTATTTTCCTTCTACATAATGCAATGTAAGGTAAGTTGTGGCATGGTATAAACAGAGGTTGGGAAGAGTAGCAAAAAAGCTGTACACAAGTAACACTAGAACTACTTCAACATATTTTTATTCAAGTGAAAGTAAAAAGCAGCCGGCTCCACCAGAGCTCTCACAGCTTTACACAGTTCAAAAAAAGTTCGGTCATTCAAACATGTTGAATCTTTAGTGGTTCTGTGAAATCACAAATGACAAATTCCCCAAAATGGCACATATGTATGAGGGGTTTGTCGCAGCAACCCCTGAATGAGACGGCGATGTCTCCTCTGATGGCTGACAGATGATGAGCGGTAGTGCCGTGGCTGAATTATGAATTTATTTCATGAAAATGTTTACAGCTGTAAAATGTTTACAAAATCATCATGAAATTGTTATAAACAATTTCATGATGATTTTTAATGACAGCGACATGAAACTGCCATGATTTTTAACAACTTATTGCGCGAACAAGGCTATTCAAAAGTGATTTTAATTTAATTTCTCATTTAATGAAAACGATGCAATCGCAAAATTATGTTTTTTGTGGCATAGGCAGAATGTCCACAAATACCCCATTTGCAATGGGAATGCAGTTACTTTGACTTTGTTCTTAACACTTTACAGCTACTTTTTCTGTGAAGACTGGAATTCAGGATAACAGGTTAGGAGAGAAAGTGAGACAGAGCTGAAGGAAATGTCTTTCGTCTTACCGCTCTGCCTGGTTTTGAGACAAAGAGCAATTGACTGCGCTGTGTCACATCTGATGGCTGAGACTGCAGCAGTCTAAGCTGTGCTGGAAACTAACCTAGAATTGAAGAATGTGCAAACGAGGAGAGCAGATTCCTGTCGCGGCCCGAGCTCCTCGACTGCCTCCCTAAAATATCTGCCCCTTCCCCTGGGCGTTAGGCCACTGTCCCCTCAATGCCCCGCCCATGCCCTGCTTGTGTGTCCTTGCCCAAAACACATGCACCCGCATACTGACCAGAGTTCCTGTTCCTGTGTTGAGCGTGTATGAGGAGTTAAGGAATTTGGGACTGGACTTGGGGTCCTCTGGAATCTCCTCGCTGTTCTTGAACCACTGGTACTGAGACTTGGGGAAGCCCTCGTCCTCCACGCAGCTGAGCTCAGCTAACTTCCCGAAAGGCACAGACTTTGGAACGCTGCATTTTGGCACCACTGGCTTCACTGTGGTGGCACAGAACATATGACACGAATCAGGACAGTACATCTTGAGCTTTTACATTCCAAAAGCATCACCGAGGAGAAACAAACTGATGCCTCGGTGCCTACAAATCAGCCTGAAGCTTTAGAAAGACCAAAAACTCATGGGTCACGGAAGTGGCACCACTAACAAGCCCTGGCGAAAATCAGCCAGAAAATGTCACCGAAACACGCGGCGCAAGCTTTCTTTAGCACTGCAGTTCAGAACAGATGCAGTTTCAGAGCCTTCCTCTTATAGCCCAGAACACGCCTTTGCAGCTGGGCAGTTCTGAACGCATCCTAGAGAGTATGCCACCCGGGTCGGTGCGACCTACAACAGGGTTTCACTTTACAGCATCCGCAGTGTGAAGTCTGCCTTTTAAGGGCAAAGTAACGGCTCCTTCTATACGTTTCATGTGATTTTATTTTGTTTTCCAACAAAAGCACACAGAGTTCAATTGGGGATGAAAGGAAGCCGGAATACCTCTCACTACAAGGTCGATCACAATCTCGTCAAATGACTTGGCGTCATCAGCGGCGGTGACCTCACAGCGGTATTTGGCTGTGTCTGACCTCGTGGCGTTGGTAATCACCAACGTGGCCGGCTCTCTGATCACAGCTCTGTTCTCCAGGTCACCTGACGGGAGAGATGAAAAAAGTTGAACAACAACCAGCAGAAAAAAACAGCAGCAGCTGAAGTCGAACCTTACCCGAGATCCTCCTGTCGAAGTAAACGTAACTCGGCTTATTGTTGGTGATCTTTTTCCATTCGATTCGTGGATTTATTGTGGATATGGAATCAATCAAACATGACAACTCAACCCCTGCAAAGGAAGAGAAACACCAGGTGACGAGTTCATTCCAGGCCAGTTCGGGTTGTGTGTTCGGTCATAAGCGCTTACTGTTAAATTCGTCTGTGGAGGGGGATTCCTCGCTTGTTTTTAGCACCACTGCTAACACACTGAAGTAACCTGCAACACAACAATCAGGAAGGCAACATAAGACTTTCATGATGAACTGATGATCTCGTGCTGCGTGCCCAATTCCGCTGATGTTGGCCTTGGTCTAACACCCTCCCTGGGGATGGATTTCATGCTTGTATTCAATTTCACAAACATAATCAAAGGGAACATAAAGTCTAAATCTGTGGAACAATCTGGACAGGCGGAAGTATTTCTCCTTGCTTTGTTACTGTCCGTCTTCCAGTCAAGTGTTTGCATGTCAGTGTGGGTGAGTGTGGAAGTTGAGGGTGGGGGAAGGTTGGGGTGTTGCTTCTATGCACAGTGGATAATTGCGCAGGGAGGCATGTGGCCTTTTCAGGGCGAGCTCACCATGGCAGTTGTTTAACCGCCTGCCGAGCCTCTCTTCCTCCGCCCCTCCTCACTGTCTATCTCTGGGCCTGATGCTGCTGTCCATGTGGGACTAACAGTGTATAAACACCCCAGAAAGATGTGAAGGATGGGGGCCATGGGAGGGGCCTCTGCTGAATCATCCTGACAGCCCATGGTCTGCGAACAAATTCGTGGAAATCATTTCTGCATGACTGTTAACCGAAGTACGCGCTCATCAACACTTAGATCGGCTGAGATCTAAAATGATGGCCTGGCTTTTGGATGCAGGGTCACTGAAAATCTATTTCCGTCAGGCTATTTTCTACTGAACATTCATATCAGCAAGATGCTGCTTTCACAACGAGGATACGTTGGATAGGCAAGCATTGGAGAGTCCGGGCCCCAAAAAGTGACGGTGAAGCCGGACCTGAACCACCAGAACTACAAGGTGTAGGAAGGGCTGAAGAACCAATCATTAACATATATGGAGATAAACATGATCAATACTGTCACTGTCCTAAAATAATGACCTAAAAAGATCACTTAGACAAAAAAAAAGACATTTGGCAAAAAATTACTTAGGCCAGAACTATATTAGGAAGGTGACAATATTAATATATAATATGTCGGATTGAATATTCAATAATTTCACTGAACGCCAATCCAGAACCGCATAGCACATAAAAAATGGAAAGCAAAGGAAAAAAATGTGGATAAAACAGAAAAAGTCAAGTCACCTTGACTTTTTCTAAAATGTTTTTTCACCATTTTAGATATTTATAACTCAAAAATAATCAATAATTAACTGATATGAAACGACAATATTGTGATATGTTTTTCATAGGTTGGTGGTCCTTTCAGGCCAGGGATGTGAACCTGAACAGAATGGGCCACAAATGTGTGACGCTACCAGTGAATGTCCTCCAGTAGAAATGGTGCAGTCAGCCTCTAATGAGCGGTGGGAGGTTTAAGCCCTCTGATTCAAAGGAAAGCACTCAAACAGGGATAAAGTGACCTCAGCCAACTGGCATCTGAATACGCAGCAGAGTGTATTCGGTCACCTGTTAAAGCAGACAGTCTAAGCTGATTAGCCCAGGCTCTAACCCAAGATCATAACAAGATAGAAGATTAGACTTAGCTGATGCTCACAGCCACAACACAATACTAGTGTAAAAAGGTGCTCACTAAGGGGAAAAACAAATGCACAGCAGCAGTTTAGGGTTTCACCTCTTAACTGCTACAAAAAACAAAAACAAAAGAAAAACAGCAGCGTGGAGTGAAAGCAGAAAATGAGTACAACAGCTTGAGAGGAATTTGTGTATAAAAGAAGAAAGGTCAAGTGATCAGTTTGGGAGTATTTTGGATATTTAAAACAAAAAACTAATCAGTAATTATCAATTTCAACTGATGTGACACCCTTATAGTGTGACGTTTTTCCGCCTTAGTATTCAACCCAATAATAATAATAAAAGAAACAGAGATCTAACTATTGAACAAAGAAATTAATGTTTGTTGCTGTGAGAAGTACACTCTCAGGCTCCAAGTGTAATAGTTAAATCTACAACTATCACGCTCTATCTGTCTAACTATCTGTCTGTCTTTCTGCCTATCTAATAAGAATGTCTATTTGAAAACTGCTACTAAATTTAGCATCTTTGTATTCCATGTTGTCACATTATTATCAAAATAAACATAGAAAAATAAATTTAACATGTAAAAATATTCTAACGGTAACATTAACGTTTTTGTCTACCATGAACTTGTGCCATTGACTGATTTATTGCTCAGATTTCTCTCCCATAATCAGTTCTACTTTACTTACAAATGTTTTGCAAATGTTTGGCATGTAAAAGTTTTTTATTGCCATCACCATACTGTAGTATGTCCAGGGCAAAGTGACTTTCTGAATGCCAGCTGTATTTTGAAATAGAAATTTTGTCCACCTTTGTTTTTACACACAAAGCCATCAACAGTTTCCCCTCTGCTCTGACACAAGTACTGGAGTGTCCTCCCAGTCCACACACTTCTCCTTTATTCAGTCAGTATTAAAGCAGATTAGGTGCCTAAGTGAGCTTGACATGGAGATAAAAAAAACTAGAGAGATGTGCCTTGAAAACAGCTGTGCAGGAAATCACATTAAGCCCCCACTCAAAAGGACTGGCTTCTGGCATACTTCTTTCCCTTGATTAGAAAAAATATATCCTTGTGTTATTATTTAAAGGCACAGAAAGGACATCTTCACAAGCTACGCTAGTAACACTATGCCCTAGAACTTGCACACACATTGTGTACAGATTTGATTTACCAAAATGTAGTAGTTCATCAGTCGATTGTAAATTTATACCAATTCATGATTAATTTCTGCATGTGGTCCTCTGCTCTGTATTCCAAAGCAATCTTAACTGATTATAAGTAAAATACCTAAAAAATGTTAGTTGTATAAACATTTTTCAGAATATGTTAGCTGGATTTCTAGTGTCTAGTCAATCCAAACTCTGCTCTGATGTTAAACCTCCTATTCACCCTCATAAAACACATAAAAAAGGCAAAAACAAATTTTTGAAGATCAGATTGATTCATGTAAAAAAAACGGCTAAAGTAACCATCCAGCAAAAAATACCTTCAGCATTTCCCTGCAAGTGTTTTGCAATTCAGCACACAAATCCAGTAAAATATCAGGAAGTGCTGATGAGCATATGGGAGGGGCGTTTCCCGCTCTCTTTCCAAGCACCTTTCTCTGACTGGGCCCAGTTCAGTTCCTGCTGGTATTCTTGCTGTTCTTAAACAACCTCCTTGGTGCTGCTCTAATGGAGCCAGGGATGAGTCCACAGTCACTGTGATCAAGATGCAAAACAGAGGTGCAGATCAATAGCATTTAAATCATGCAGGTGCTCACTGACCTACATAGCGCTTTTCCTTTCTTGGTTCGCTACAGATGTGAGTTGTGTTAATCTGCAAATCTGCAAAGTTGTTTTTTTTTTTTTTTTCTAATCTTCCTTGCCTACTCTATGATGGGCTCAGGCTATTCTCTGTAATCTTAGTGTAATGCCCTCATAACCCACTCTCTCAGTTTTACATCACTGAATAATACAGCAGGCCCGGCAGAGCGGAGGAGTTCTCTGTGCCGGCGCGCTGTAATGAGCTCCTCCTTGTTTGGTAACGTCTCCTGGGATGCTGCACTTGTCTCCTACGCTGCTGCTGCTGCTGCTGCTGCGAGACGACGCCGGCATCATAAATAGAAAGGTTCAATTAAACAACCAGTGATATTCCCCGTGGAACATCCAAACTTCATGCCTGTGGAGAATATTCCCACGCCTCTTTGGAAACTCAAGACATCAAAGTGGCTACGGCCAGTTTTACGCGCGATCAAAAGCTGGCATCGAAACTGTTTTGTTAATAATTTTTGACGGTTCTTATCTTATCTGTTATTTCATCTATTTAAACCTGATCAGTGCAGATGGTGCAACAAACAGTCATCCTTTACTCAACAGATATGGCTGACATCACAATAAAATAATGCCCTGTTCTCTGAGTGGTTTGTCACTTCAACCAGGATGTTTCCAAGGTCAAGTCCAACACATAACGTACCATATACCTTTGGCTACACTTCCACAGTAGGGCTGTAACTCTTTCCTGTAACATTGGTAGAACAGGTTAATGTACATTTGGAGCCAGAACAGGAGAACACCCGGTAGATGCTCCACTGCTATTGCTACCTGAACAACATGGCCTACATACCCCTGATTCGTATTCAGCGCCTTGTTTCACTGTTTCAACACTGGCAAACTAAGTAGCTTGGCTGGTGACGAGTCAAAGCCGTTTGCTGTGGGGGAGAGAGGAAGACTGGGACGGCTGAGGAAGACTCCACTGGGATCAGTGGTTTTTATTCTCCAGTTAAACCTTCAGAGCATGACTCTTTGGTGTTTCTTCTCTATAACATCTTACATCTATTTTTAATCCTCTTAAAGGTGGAGTTATTGCAGCCACTTAAGTAATTAAGGTTTTGTGCATGTGCAAATACGTAGTATTATTAAGTAAATGTAGTGATAAAAATGACCTGCAATGATATAAAAATGTTCTGCTAAATATTTTAGTTCAACTATTAAAGGGATGTTATTGTGTTTCCTTCTGAACAAGTTAGAATAGGTCTATGGCAATACAAAACATCCACTTGCACAAAATCATTCTGAAATATATAGATTTCACCTGCTAACGTTTGCCTATTTAGAGCTCCTTCCAGAATGAGCTGTTTTAGGGCCTCTGTCACTTTTATGCAATTTGTTGTGGATCTCCTATTGATAGAATGATGATGCTTCCATGATTTATTTTAATACTAACCAGCAGAAGCAGCTTAAAGCATTATTTTATTATTATTATTATTATTATTATTATTATTATTATTAAATATCTTATGTGAATAAAGATATGTGTCAGATAGTTTCTCCTCTAGGTTTACTGTGGAGATTTCCATGGTCATCCCTAGAAACAGTCTCTGATGGGAATGTTTTTCTGGAAGCACTCAGAGCTGCTTTTACAAGGTGTAAATGTTTATGCTCTCAAACAAGCTAGCGCTAGTTTTATTCCCTCAATGTATGACTACCAAGGGGTATAAATGTTTAACTTCCAGTAATAGAAGAGCGGAAAAAACCCCCCACATTCCACCAACTAAAACAGGATCAGAAATATGCCGGTGACGATGCACGCCTTTTTCTGCAACATGATCATGACACATGCTCTGATGCTCCGGTTCCCATAGAAACACAGGGAGATTTCTATAGTAACAGAGTTTCCACCATAATAAGGTTGACCACCAGCGAAACTCGCTTTTCCCACCTGTTCCCGTGGCTGTGGGAGGAAGTGACTAAACAGGCCCCAGAACGGTTCGTTCATGAAAGCAGTCAGCTTGCGAGGCGATGAAGACAGGAGGAAGGCTTCAGAGCTGAGCTGGCATGTGGAATGACCCCGGGTTGTTTCGTCACTGCTGCAGTCATCCAGCAACTCGCCTCCATCCCCAACACATCTTTCCCAAACATCCACCTGCCTCTATCTCTCTGCTCCGAGAGATTAGACTTACTACAAACCTCTCAAACATAGTATAAAGTAGAAATACTTTGGTTTCAGAGAAGTATGCTATTTACACAATTATACACATCAAAGTATAGCAGTGCTTTAAATACAAACAGAAAAACTGTAGTAAATATAACAAAATATATGGATTATTACAGCTTTATTTTATTTTATTAATTGGAACTCCCTATAACTCTGGTAATAGTTCCCAAGAGCTCATTTTGCTGAATATTGGATAACTATCTGTATAATTAGTGAGCTTTTCTGCAGTCAGCTGTTTTGCACACATGCTGCTTGTGACTTGCCAGCTCTAGTTTCAAACAGTATTATTTGAATAAGATTGATGAATGGTGCGTCTGTGTTTCAGAAGCTTTGTCGTCTGAGTTTTTACAGACCAGAACAGCAGACTTTGTTTGTTTTTTTCCAGTCAGGTGACTGGCAGTGCCCAGCAATAGGTAGGCAAGGGGCAGTGTCACTGACATCTCATTAAACGCATTTTAAATCATGGAATGGTGACAATTTTTGTAGCTGAATCTAAAAAGGTAGTTTTTAACTCTTAGTGTGCCAATTGTAATGGGGCTCCATTGCACTATGAGAAATTATGCCTCATCAAAATAATTATAACTATAAATGCACGATCCACTATTTTTTTTTTTTTTTACTTACGATAATGATACAGATATCTTATGTTTAGTATCAGCTGATACCAACACCGTTCAGAAAAACTGGATTGACTTAAAACGTTTCTTATTTTAAACACAGATATAAAAGCACTAAATTACAAATGTATTTAATAACTCTGCAGCAGTACGGCACAGTTAAATAACACCAATAGTTTCATAAGCTTGGTCAAGCATATAAAAACAACCCAACTTGAATTTGTTCATTTAGGAGAAACAGTGTAAAAAATAAATAATGAAGAAACGGAAACTGACAAAAATAGCAGGCTGACTGTCTTAGTTTGAAAAGTGCAAAAAGAAATTCTAAATATAATGTGAAATAAATGATAAAGCATGGCTTCGCTCAGAGCACTAAACATAGAGTTAGAGTGAATAGATCAGCCCTTGTGGATTGGGCACATTGTCACCAATACCCGATAGAGAATTATTCTCACTATTGGGACGGATATAGATATTAATATTGGATCAGTGACAACCAAAATCTTTGGCTCCGCTAGCTCTGTGTCAACAGAAAAGCACTGTTTGCTGGCAGATAAAAATCCTTTGAAATGAAATGAAATGATGTAAGATGCTTCAAAGTATTATTATTATTATTATTATTATTATTATTATTATTATTATTATTATTATTATTATTATTATTATTCTCATTATTTTTTGGAGCTTGAGTAAAGAATACTCAACAATAAGCACAAACATGTTTCTGTTTTTCGTTGGTTAAACACTGTAGGTTAATCACTTTAGATCAGCCACTGATCTATCTGGGACAGTCTAATACAAAATACAGATAAAGTGATGAAAAAGAATGCGTGTACAGGCCAAGAGGTTAAAAACAGCATATGGCTACTCGCAAGAAACAAAAGTGTCAGATGTTCCTTCAGCTGCTAAGCAAATGCCACCTCACTGAGCTGAATCCAGAGCAACGCATCGCTCCAAGAGTCAGGAAACCTCAAGTGAATTCTAAATATGCAGCTATATTAAACCTTCATATAAATGTATTACATACTGAACATGGGTGGAGTGGGCCGCTCAATTCAAGGTGTGTCACGGCATGAATGGCATAGGCTGACATGTTTCCTGTGAAGTCAGGAAGCAGCATTCCCTCTTCCCATTCTTCCATCTGATGGAATTCTCGCAATCATATGAAGGACCAAAACAGCCAAGATTTAGGTGCAGTGATGCAAATTACTGATGTGGGAAGGATTTTAAAAAGGCGCTAAAAGATCAGAGTCGTATATGTTTTCTATTGGCTGAAAGCTGGTGATGTGGAAAAAGAGAGAAACAAAGGAGTAACAACCTGCTATAAAGATGATTCCAGTAATCAACAATAAATAGTCAAAATAAAGCAGGAATGTCTGATGCTGCTGTTTTGTATTCAGAATATGAATATGAACACTTTTCACATCCATGGATTATTGAACATCTCTAACCTGGATCTGAGCTGGGATGAGAGTTTTTGAAAACCAATAAAACCTTACAATCCTCTGTAACAATCAGGAAATCAGTAGGTTCTCCAGGGGGGAGTTGAATGTTCCCATGTTCTTGTTCTTGTTAGAAGAACTTTATTTATATAGCATTTTCCATACAATCAAATGCAACATAAAATACTTTACAAAGGTAAAAATTAGAAATGATTGTTTTAAAGAGATATCTAAAAGCAAGAGAAGCATACAATTCAGTGATCAAAATGATCAAACCAAATTATAAACAGTGACTGGTTATCAAAAAATGAGGAACTGGTCTTTGACAATGAATGGCCATGTCCTCCAACACCGTTTCTATCTTCTGCCTAAAATGTCTTCTGCACCATTTACAAATCAAAACATAATCTACCTCACAAACCGCAATCCAGTTGCTGTCAGAAACTGACTGATAGCAGTACAAGTTGTTATAATGAGACTAGGAAGTGAAGGAAAGTTTAATATTATGCATTTATTTTTAAGAGACTTATTCTGAAGTATACATTCATTTTGTAGTAGTTCTTAAATTGTTGCTATGTTGTGCAGATGTGGTCAGCTAATACAGATTTCTTGTTGATCCGACTGACAGAATGACAACAAAACATGATAAAGATGCGACATGGCAACATGTTGGGGGTTTTAACAAAAATTAGAACAATGACAGATTAGTGGATCAAATATGAATAATCTGGAAATACTGAGAATACAGAGACTGGCTAACAATTATCTTTTTTTTTTCTAAATACTGGGCCTCATTTGATCATCACAGTGTCAGTAAATAAAACCTCTCATCTATTTGTGGTAAAACTAGAAGGGTGAACTGCAATGTTTTCTTTTTCCTGATCTCTGTCTGGTTGTGAAAACAAAGTACACAACACATTTAGCTGGACAGACACTGACCAGACCCTGGTTTTCAAGGTGTTCATGGAAGCCTCGCCTGTTTTTTCTCACTCAGCTGTTTGGTTCTGCTGTCTACATGTTCGATGGAACATTCCTAGAACCAAAAAAGAAACTGAACTGCTCTTTTGAGGCATAAATCAAAAGCTAAATGTACACCATTACCTACTTAATACAGAAATAGTATAACATTGGCGTTTCAAAAAGAATGTTATTGATTATTACACTAATTATAATTTTGTCATTTTTGCCTCGTATTAAAAAGTGTAATCAGAATGTTTTCTATTTCCATGACAATAATTTTAAAAAATTTTTCTATCAATTAAGAAAAAACTTTAGACAAAAATAATGAGATCAATTTAAAGTTAGTTACATGACAGTCTTTAAAAATGAAACAAGTATGCACATGGGTGGAAGATTAAACCACCAGCAGGTTTAAGTCATACTGGCCTGTTACTGTGTCTTTTGTATTTCTCCTGTCTTAAAACCGTGAAGAATGATTCTCCTGTTTCCACACCACGACTTTTAAAACAGATAACTTTTGGTTATGTAAGCAATGATTGTTGGGAGCAAAATGTTACTATCTATGGCTCCTTATTAGGGGCAAATAAGATGAAACATTACAATGTTAACTTTGTTCATCAACAGAACAAAACCAACCGCTGAAACCATTGGCAGCTGTAATCCTGGCAGATTATAAATTACAAAACTAACTGCTCTGGCTTTAGGCTAACATGATTGGGACTTTCATCAACCTGGTCAAAGTGCATAAAATTATCAATAAGTACAAAGCAACTTGTTTAGACAAACTGATTTGTCCATTTGAGTTTATTGAAAAGTGCAGTCAAAACTTTTCAACAGAATCTGTGAAAGTCGTGTGAAAAATGATTCTATAATTCCTTGCCAAAGGCTGCACTCAAAACAGCAAAGTCATCTAATTCAAAAACGAAAAGGAGGTCATTTAAAACTCTGAGTGCAGAGGTTTCATTTAAAATATTACTGAATACTTTTAAGAACAGATTGTCTCTCTGGAAAAGTTTGCAGAAAGGGAAAAGTTATTTTTTTAAACACTTAAAGAAAGATGACCAAGAAAATAGAGCAGTATGAAAGGTTGACAAGCTGTATTATAATATTATTATATTTTAGAGTTCATCAGGCAAAGAATATGTTGACACAAAAATATTATATTGTACTGTCTAGTTTTTGTATCTGAAAATTAGTAACACAGATTAAAAACTCAATATATTGGGGGGTGCAGTGGTGGCGTAGGGGGTTAGCACGCCCCCACGCCTGGAGGGCCCAGACCTCGATGCGGATCCCGCGGACTCGACTCCCGGTCCCGGCGGCCCTCGCCGCATGTCCTCCCCCCTCTCCTCGCCCTCCTTCCTGTCTGCTTACTGTCGCAAAAAATACGGGCCACTAGTGCCGGAAAAATTCTTCAGAAAAAAAAAAAAAAATGGAAAGAAAAAAACCCCCAAACTCAATATATTACAAAGTTGTAGCCTGTCCTTGTTTACATGTCCTCAATAAATCACTTTAATGTATGTTTTCTATTTACTCAGAATAGATTTTGTCTTATTATTTTATATTCAATAAAATTAAAGACAACAATGAAACATAAGATCTCAGAGAAAGTGGTCACATTAGCAGCAAAGTTACAAAGCAATATTTTTCCAAACAAAACGATTTCAATAACTTATATAACAAAATATAAAATGACAGGGGTAAAGGAAGCCAGAAATAGAAAGAGAAGTCTGTAAAACTGAACAAACTGGGGTGTCCCAGACATCCCACAATAACTGGATAAACTCATTCTGTCTCGGAACTGGATCCCGGTATCAGGGGTTTATTCAAATGCTCCGGTATCTTATCCATGTGTACTCAAACACAGTTTGCTCTGCCTGCAAGAGCCCTTTGTGTATTCATTTATTCTGCATTTAAATATGCACCTGCTGCAGGCCGTTATCTGTGAGCCCGGTGAGTCCGGCGTGACCCACGAGTCTTACCGCCGGTGAGGCCTCTGATCCAGCAGGGTCAAAGACGTGGATGGAGCTGACGAGAGGGTGGAGGAGGTGGGGGCGTTGCGCTGGGGCTGATGGTGTCATTGAATGCCTGGGAACCTGTCACATTGTGTCAGCGTTAGCATCTACATCTGGCCTCCTCTCGCTTTAACCCCGAGCTAAGTATGACTAGCTCACAGGACCGGACCACAGAGGAGGAAGACAAACTTTCACTTTTTCACCTTACACACAGCCGCCGCCACTGATTGCTTTAATGTTTCACTTGCTTGAAATGAGTGGCATCCAAATGTAGTAATTAGTTGCCAATGGAACATGCTGATATAAAAAATAGCTAAAATAAAAATAAAAAATACCCATAGTGTTAAGCATTATCAAGAGCTAAGGATCCCTTTTTTTATCAGCTCATATAATAAAATAAAGAACTAATAATTCAGGCCTTGTGTCAAATAAATAATAATTAAAAAAAAAACAAATATAGGGTTTTGACATACAAATTAAACTGATGCCTTAAGGTAAAAAACAAGCACTTAGTGATAGTGGGTGTTTTTTTTTCCCATTCTTTCATTTGATCCCTCAGCATTTTTTTGTGATTGTAGCTCATGAGAAACCATGAAACCATCGATTTTCTTCAATAGCATTCGACATTCGTTAAATCATGTGAAACATCTTGGGCCTGAGATAATCAGATGGCTGTTGCATAAAAATAGTCTGGTTATTTGGTGTCAAACTGCCTCTTCGCATGCCCTCAGCGGCCCGGCATGCCAGTGAGGACCTTTGTTTTCTGACACAGTTTCAGGCAGTCAGTGCGAATCACGGCTTAATTAAACAGAACAACGGCGACAGTGTACTGTAACTTTGGAAACAATAAGCACCAAACACAAAGATAGAACAGGCACAGACCTAAAAGTAATGACAGAAATCCAGGCGTGAGATCTTCATGGAAAACATGATCCGCCGCCGGGTTATATTTGCAATGCGCTGTAATTCAGCCTCCTCGGAAACACTATGACCCCCCCGCTCTTCTTTTCTGAACACAAATAATTAGCAACACGATCCAGATTTTATTTTTTTTTTGAATACGTCCATAGAAAATCAATGAAAGGATAGACCAAACAGTAATCACAAACAGCTGGATGTTGCACTGACCAGTCAGTGAAACAACCCTGCATAGCTGCAAAAAGCCAGTGGAGCTGATCAACTTTGTTCAAAAGAGCTGCTCCAAATATTTACAGAATAATAACGTGATAACAGTTGTGATTTATCATAACGATTAACTCTATCTTATAATGTGAACTAAAGCTGATCGATTGATTGGGATAAAGGACTATGTTATCCAGTGAGGAATACCTGGTATATTTAATAACGAACGATATATCTGAATATTTTGTTATATAATGCAGTCATTTTGTGATGTTTAATAATGCGCCAGTACTGTTGCATGTGCAAGATGGCCTTATAACGACAAAAATAAAATGTATTTAAAAATATATGAATATCTGTTTTTTTTTTTTGGTATTGGCCCAACAAAACCAAACAGCCTAGACGCAACTTTGGAAGTAATAGATGTCAATGTCGGTCATAACAGCAATGTTGCATGTTTATATTGGTGTATACCAAGTATGGTGTTATAACCAACTCGAAATAATGTCCTGGTTCAGAAGCAAAATCATCTGTAAAAGATAACTGTACAACATAAAGTGAAATGTTACAAGTATGTAGTTATGATTTGTTTAAAAAAATACTGATAATAGGTGAGTGGTCAGACGCTCAGACACTATTTAGTGTTTGTAACGGAAACCTTCAAATCGGGATCTCTCCCAGGTAGGTGGAAACAGCAGCGACTCTTCCTTCTTTCTCTCTCTTTCACACACACACACACACGCCCACACACACACACAACAGAAAAAAAACTTGACCATTGTTTATGATGAACTAATTAACAACTCCTTTGCTCAAGCCTAGGTCAGCCTCTTGAGGGAGACAGTACGGACGGCTTGCCACAGCACGTCGAAGCACTGAGGGTAGATAGTGAGCGTGCTTCTTCTGGCGCAGCGTCTCTGTTATGCGAACAATCTGACATGCTGCACATGTTCCATGTCCAAATGAATTGGGCAGCTCTGTGGCGTCAGCTTAAAGGACATCTAAGAGGAGAGGTGCGGGTGGGGGGTAATTCTTCTCTCTGCTTCAGCTTTTAGTCTGCAGCCAGAGTCAAAATCCCATGTTTGAAGAGAAACTGCGACCACAAAATCTTTGTTGAATCAGGCCACACTTGGAGCCAGAATTAGCTCCTCACCATACTTTGCACAGATGGCACCAGAGACAGTCACTGCAAATGCCTTACATTCTAGCCAAGGCTGCCTAACCCTTTTCCTTAATCCTAATTAGGAATGCAATCTCTACACATGCCTTTTTTCTTTATTTATTTTTTTGTTACAACAAACAGAAACAAGTACAATTGCATTACTACAATACTGAAATACGTTTATAATTCCAACATTTTCAAGTAATCACCAAATAAATGTTACTTTTAGTGCTACAACTAACAATTATTTTAGAATTGGTTATTCTATCGATTAGTTTGACGATTTACAGGATAAGAAATTGCCACACTGCAGAATTTACATTTATCCACTTTTACACAATATTAGAAATGCATAAGAAAATTCTAATAAACTAAATAATTAAGTTCCTTTTTTGAAAGACAAAGCATTTTCTTGCCTAAAATGCAACAATATAACATCCCTTAAATGTTCGGTTCATCACTTGTAGCTTTACTTAACATCAATACAGTTTAGGGCTAATCTGTTGGGGCAGTTTTGGCTTAATTACCACTCTCACTATGTTCTTTCAGCAAATGGCCTTTTTGAGTCTATTACCTCCAGTTAACGATTAATTGATTGCTAAATTAATTGCCGATTATTTCTGTAATCCATTCATCACGATTAATCCAATTAATTGTTTAAGCCCTAGTTACTTTAAATAAATTCAATTAATAAGTTATACTAGCACCACAGTGGTCCAACAAAAGTACAGTACAGGAGCAGAAAAAAAACAACAACACTTTTTTCTTAAAGCCGTCAAGAAGCTGTTTCATAACAACACGTGAAGACCTGGAAACATTCACATATGGACATAGCAGGCTAATCTGACTGCTGGGATAATAACCCGGGTCGTTTTATGACCGACCAGCAGTCCCCTTTCCTAATAACGCCCTATTTGGCCAACACAGTGATGGAGAGATAAGGGACAGCTGACCCACTCTGCCACTGCCGGATAAGCCTGCATTGTTGAGCCTGTGGACGCGGAGCGTATCCGACCACGACTGGCTAAAGCTCCACTGACAACAGAACAATAAGCGAACAGCTCATAGCAGACACATGATGACTTAGCAGGTCCAAAAGGTTTAATCTGCATCACGTCCTGAAAACTCACTTTTGGTTAAGAGAAAAAAACAAAAGAAGAAAAAGAATTTGACTGAAAAGGTAAGTGTGGCCGTCCAGGCTCTATGTAGAACTCCAGGTGTCTTTTAAATAAATAGCTATGACGTTTATCCTCACTGAATCAGCTAATTCTGCTTTATTGTTAATAAAGGGGAATGAAATCAGTCTGCAATGTTCCAACATTGTTTTTGGCATACAGAGGCAAAATGTGTGAGATGGTAGCAGCAGCAGGCTTATGAAGGCTTTATAACAAGGCCTCCCAGTAGAGTTCAGCTCAGTCATCAAGATGCTATCAATCCTGAAACGTGTCCTGAACAAAAAAATACAGTCTTCCTAAAGTCTACTGTTGCAACAAACGCTACACACAGCTCAGGCTATTAAGCAGCCTTTGTTTTCACGTTGGAACAAAAGCCATGTTGTGTAAAGGAGCCTTTATGAAAAGCACTGCAGTCAGATACTAAATGTAAGGTTAACAAGGGCTACAAATTTACATTTGAACAATTTCTGCATTAATAAACATGAATCAGATTTACACCCTAGTTCGGAAGAAGGTTCATTTTGGGATTTCTTTTGTTCTGCTATTAAATCCAGCTTCCAGATCACCAGCAGAGTCAGCACTTATGGTATTTAAATACAGAGGACTGCAAGTTTCCCTATCAGACCAACAGACCAAATAAAAGGTCTTAAGTGTCTATTTAGTGGGCGACTGGACATGTGAACTGGGTAGGTGTGAGTGAGGGAACTGGGCTTACATAATGTCTACAGATTTGTATTATTCCAGTATAAAAACAATGAAAGCCCCTCCTAATAAATTTTGAAATAGTTTTCTGAATTGACCCCATAATAACCATACTTAAGATGTCAAATTTAAAAGTGAATTACATTTACATTTCTGACATGCTCCTCCCGGTTTAGAGACCTCCCGTTAGTGCTCAGACTATATGCTTTTCTTTGCAGCATTAGCAGAGAGAGAGAGGCTGTTAGCTGCCATGTTCCGACATGTTAGCTACACTGAAGAGCATGTTGTACCTAATCAGCTTACAGCATCATTCTAAATATTAACTTTTAATGCAAAGATGGATTATGTAGCTAAAGAATACACACACCCACGCGCACACATATAACAAAATTGAGCTTGAAGCTGAAAAAATCTGAGTCTCTGAATGGCACAAGCAGATAAGCTTTAATTTGGGGATGTTATGTTTTCTTTTTGTTCGGTCAAAGCTATTTTATTTCTGTTTTTAAACATATTTAAATTACACATATTGGTAGTACAAACGGTCCATGACCTTGGTAAGGGTGCTGAGCAGCTCGCAGTGACATAATCATTGCAGGGAAAATCAAACGAGTAAATTGGCAACTACTCTACTTTCAGTCTGCTTGCTGTATTACTGTCTTTGAGTTTAATGCTCAAAGCTGATGATAATATTCACCAGCTAAATAGGTCTGTCTTTTGAAACCAAATTTCTTAAACTGGGTGGTTTCATAACAAAATGTGGTTTGGTTTTTAAAAGGGGTCTTTTTATGTAAAATTCACTTTTTGAGCTTTACATCGTGTGGTAATGTTATTCTGTAATCAAAAACATACTTGCAATGTTGCCTAGATTAATTTATGCCTTATTAGAAATCCTTGAAACTCCCATGACTTCAGCTGCACAGCAGCCCTCTCCTGCGACTCCTCCACTGAGCTCCATGAGACTAGCTAGCAGCAATCAGCAAACGCCTGATGGAACTGCGCATCAACAAAGTTAATTATGCAAGCGACTTCTCAGTGCAACACTGGTAAAAATGTTGTTAAAGGGATAATAGAGGAGCGATATTGCGATGAATTCCCGAAGGCGAAGTTTCGGAAACAGCAGGATTATTTTAAGAGACAGAGGCCCAATTTTAAGATGTTAAGAGTCAGATTTCTTTTAAGTCATATTCGATATATATAATTTTTATAACAACTGAAGATAACATCCCAGTCCTCGAGAACCGGTGTCCTGCAACCCTTAGATGTCTCCCTGGTTCAACACACTTCAATCCAAAAACTAAATCACCTCTTAAGTGCGGTCAATTTCTCCTGAATCCTGCCAATGACCTCATTATTTGACTCAGGTGTGTTGAAATGGAGACACATCTAAAAGTTGCAGGACCCTCGAGGCCTAGAGTAGCCCACCTCTGCACTAGATGCAGGGAAAAGACATACTGTCCCTTTAAACACTGTCTATTTTCTCTCAGTTTCCTACTTTGTGTGCTTTTAGTGTTACTGTTTTCTATGCTGCTTTAGATAAAATGGTCCCAGAGTCTACTGGTTGGATGAAAGATCGCAAACTTGACATTTCTTATTTTTCTAACCTACTGAATAGCAGGAGAGGTTCAGATGGCCTTGGTCACCGAGCTATGGATTGCTAAATATATGCCATCCATCTGTTTTCTATTCCCACTTAATCTGGTTCAGGGTAAAGGAGGGGGGCTGGCGTCTTTCTCCCTTGTTTGATGGATTAAAAAGAACAAAATTAAATTTTTCTTCTTAGAATAGCTAACTTTGGAATGACAAAACTCAACAACAATTGGAATTTAGTGTCTTTGCTGAAGAACTAAATCAACATGAAAATAAAAAATGTTGCAAAAGAGCTCCTAATTAAAAGGGTGGAGTCGACTCTTATGAGCTGCATTCTCCAGTCAGATACATTCCACTCAGCAGCAGACAGAGGGAATGACTCCTAATCATTTCAGGGCCCAGTTGTTTGTGAACGTGATGTGTCTTGCGAAACAATATTGGGACATCAAAGTGCGCACAAACTGAGCAAGAATTTCCCAACAAGCAGTCCACTCAGACAACAAGTGTGGATAATGGCATCCTCGAATAGTTTGCTCAGGCTGCATGGGAGAGAATGTCGCAGGAGTAACAGGTGGCCAGGGAAAATATCGGCGCTTCCTCCTGCTTCCACACCCGCTGGAGCCGCACTTGTATCCCCTACTTGGAGGGGAATTGCTTGTTGGTTTTCATGGGAAATTCAGGAAAAGGGGACTTGACAGCAGAATAATCCACTCGTCCACGCTGCTAGCTGTGCTTCTATATCAACTATTCTATTGTGCGTGCAGTGATGGAGGAAACAAAGCTGGGCAGGACAATTACAGAGCTGAAGCAGCACGCAGCGGCTGACTTACGGACAGGTTTCATGGTGAAAATAGAGAATGGGTGATTTTTATTTTTTTTTACCTGCTGGTAAGAAAACTACGCATCACCAGAACAGCATCATCAATGGTACTTTCTCGTCTTTCTGCCAGGAGCAGCGATGAGTTGTTTATATTAGGAGCAGAGGCGACATCATGCTGTCCGACACAGACTTCGTTCATAATTTCATATAATTTTCAGCCACTGGATTTACCACACCTATCAAATTATGATGTATGCATCACGTCAATGATGTAAAAGTTGGATTAAATGCCACATAACCGTTCAGACTGCATCGCTTTTAAAACCATCTGATAGGTATCTGATTTGGTACAACTTATGGAAGTGGCATGAATCAAATTCTTTATTTTTTTTGGGTGAGGGAGATCGGAATTGGACCATACAGACTGCCATAAAAATGTTGGATAAGTGTTGCAAATGGACAAAAAGGGAATCACATTTGGCACGTATTTGCCTGCTGTGTGAGGAGGCAAACAGTCGATTCCATATTGCACATCTGAAATTTCGTTTAAAAAAAAAAACCAAACTGCCAACACTTAAAAACTCGTCATGACAGACAGGTTGAAAGCTTAAACCAATAAAATAGAGCTACTTTACTCATTGACACAGATAACAGATAGCGTTGATTTTTCTTAGCTCGGTGGTAGCGAGCTCACCAAGTGAACTGAGCAGAGCAGGCCCTGTCCTGATAAAGCATGACTGCAACTGGCAAGGAGCCAGGCTCAATCTGCTTGAACGCAACCCGCTCTGTATCAGTAGGAAAACAACGTAACAGGCAGCAGCAGTTTAGTCCCAGCCTTACAGGCTGTTGTTCTGCCTTAGGTTAGAAACCAGTACGTCACAACAGCTCTGCAGTCGTCTCCTCTCTTTGAACAACTGAGCTGTTCTCGCTGAACGGCATTAACACGCTAACAATCGCCCCAAAGGAAGCTGCCCACAGATCTCGAGTGTTGATGATTTGAGATAAAACTGTACAGCTGATCAGTTCTGCATGAAAGAGTCTGTTTTAAGGAAGGACAGTAGGAGTGGGCGGTGCTGGCCGGGGGAAAAAAGAGGAGATTTGTTACATTTTAATACAAGGAGAGGTAAATTCTCTTTGAGTCTTGAGGTGAGGAGTCTGATGAAACCCAGCAATCATAGGTCTACTTTAAACCCAGAGCAAGCTAGAATAAACTTTACTAGAGTACTATGAGTATAGTGGTTTCTTTGAGTTCACCTGTTCTCTGTTTTATCCCTAACAGCAAAATGGCTTTTGTTCTCCTCCTGTTGTTGTTATTTTTGAAAAATTCTCAATAAATTATTTGTGCCTCTTTGGTTTTGTATGTTGAATATTTTAGGAAGCACATATCTGTGCTCAGAGCTTTTTAGGGTTAGCAGAACAAATATGAGAAATGGCTTTGTTTTCAGGGGTCTGCCGCTATTGAAGAAATGGCTGAAGCTTTAAGAGAGCGAGATAAAATGTGCTGAAACACTTATGTGTGTTTTCTGGGAAGATGGCTCCACCAATGTCATTCAAAGTTGTTTTCAAGCTTTAAGTTTTAACTCAACAACATGGAGGAAGAAAAGATTCCGGCGAACGGATGTAGAAATCTTTTTACACTTGTGTTTCAACAAAAACACGCCTACAAATTGGGTATTGTTGCTGCAAGATGGTGATTTAAACAAATTCAATACAACCCTAAAACTTATATTGTTTGTCTTTTTGTAATTTTCTGCTGTATATTCTAGTAAAGGAGAACAGCTTTAGACTGGGAAATATTGTGTAATGATAAGCAAGGCAGAGGTAGAAAGACAGATTTAAAGTTGCAGTTTATAGCTCTAGAAGAGTCTGGCTTCACATCTAATCTGACTTTTGATGTAAAGCAGGAAAGGAAATGGCACAGGAGATAACATGGTCCTTTTGGGAGTGACTCTCCTGTTGAACGTTTTATGAGGTTTAATGTTGACAAACTAACAATTTAGTTCAATTACTACATTATTGCAAAAAAAAAAAAAAAAAAAAAATCCAGGAAATCCCTTAGAAGAGATAGGGTGTGGAATATCCACAGTCACATCCTCTACTACTGAATAATTTCTTCTTTTTCTGCTGTCCCTCATGTACCCTAATTCATGTAGTTATACCTAAAAATTGTGATCCGCTTTGAGATTTGAGCCACGCTGTTAGTGTAATTCAGAGCATAAAATAAACAATCTAGAGTGAAATCTCACCAAATTACACCCTTGTTCCGCTGCTCTGTGGACGCAGAAACTTAGGATGCCCTACTGTAAGGCAACCACTAATGGAGCTCAGACAGGAACCCACCACAGTGTTGCAAACTCGTCGCCTATGTCTGGCATTCTGACAAATATCTAAGGCACTCACTTACCCAGAGTATGCCCTCACACACATGTGCCAGCAGCTCTGTGTGTGCTGAGCCTCCACTCTGGATATGAGTCATAGCAAAGTCTAAAAGGCATGGACGCTTTGACCACTTCTCGTGATTGATCTCAACAGGAAAAAGTCACATTTTTCTTGAAGTAATAACTCCGCTTCCAAAGCTCTGATGAGAAAGGTTCGGTAGAAACAGATACGGTGTTGTTCGGTCCAGGCCCTGCCAGAGCCATTTTGATCTATCACATTGAATTGCTTTCTGCCAAAGCATGTGAACCAACCACAATGCTATCAATTGCGATTCGGTTTCAATACTTTTAGCACTAAGCAGCCCTGAAGGGATCATCCTCACACCATATGGTCAGAAGGCATGCTCAACTGAATGTTACCTACTCTTTTGCTGTTATTGGGGACTATTCAATTGAAACAAAGCTAATGACCACAACTATAGCACAAATACAATCTCACACTGTCTATCGATGAAGAAATTTAATCAGCTTAATCACACTCTAGTGCTGTGATTAATCACAATTAATCACTATGCCTAACTTTGTAAACTTAAACTAAAATATGTTGGCAGTTGTGGTTCTTGCAGGAACCACAACTGCCAACCAATTAAAATGCAAGTAATTATCTAGCTTTGTTGTTGTTGCTGTCTTTGTTGTAGTAGAAATTAGGTTATGTATTCTCCCAGTACTAACGAGCAACTAAGGAAAACCTATTCCACTTCATGCATGTGAAATTTTAGGCTTGTGCATGTAGACATGCACACATGAACTAGCAACGCAACACAAGAAAACTGAAAAATGTTCAACTTTTGTTGTTGCCTGCTGTTATGGAAAAATTTCACCTTTCGCTGTTCGTCGCTCCCTGTGTCGAGCCCATAACGCACTACTGTGAACCAGCTAACCCTCCGCAGGAGAGAGGCTTTTAGGTCAAAATAGAAAGCGCAATTAATCTACATAACATAATATTAGCGCGTTCAAATTTTCATATTGATCACATGCGTTAACGCGTTAAGCACTACTTCTTACTTCTCACTGCTTGTTGTTAAATAAAAGAAGAAAAGCAGCAGAAAAATGTTGACAGTATGCAGACTTCTTTTATTAGTTGGTGCCACGTTCGACAGATTGAAGGATCAGATACGGGAGGTAAATCTCACCCCAACCAACAGCAACAACAACAAATTTACCACAACCACAATGACAGAAAGCAGTGACCTGTATAAAGTTCACAGCTTTATGCACCAGATCCTGCTTGTTTACAACTGGACATTTTTCTAGGGCTTATATGCCAAATCATTTATTTGCTCCAAGCAGTTGCTAGGCAACAAAGGAAATTTTCAGCCAAGCCAAACCGGGAAACTTTTGTTTTTGCATTTGAGTTTGGTAGAAATTAAAGCAGGAAAATGCACCATGTAGATCAATAGTTTTAGTTAATTATAGACTTCTATTTGATTCTGTAGGACACCTGAGTTGATCCTATCTTCTTACTGCTCATCAAAACTTCATCAGGCTTGTTTCATATATGGCACATTTATGGGGAAGATAAATGCACCATATGTGAAGATAGTAAGAAATATGTCCGGCATTCCTGAGCGTTACATCTTGTCCCCTATCAAAGTAACATCATATCTCCCTGACATTTCAAATAGGACTGACAGTCGCAGCAAAGTGATCTGGTCCAACACTTATTTATGATTTATTTTTACAGTCAGAAGCATCCCGCATTATTTTAAGATGAACTTGAGATGGTGCAAGAAAGCCTTAAGACAACTGGATGTTGAGCATTAACTTCATGCACCTGGCATGGTGCGATAGAAAGCTATGAAAGCAGATAAAACAGTAAGGAATAATATTTTACAGAAACATCCACTAATTGCACATAAAATTTGTTTATTTCATATGATTCAATCCAGTTTTTGGATCGAGTCATATGTGAGAAAAAAATAATAATTAGACTATAGTCTAAGAAATACTTCAAAAGGAACACAGATAAAGCATTTAGGATTACCAAACAAGCACACTTTTGCACATAGAACAAACTGTGAGTTATTAGTTACTCTCTCTATATATGTAATATAAATATCACATTTTATTTGTTCATTTGCTGTCTCATATTTAAATCTTAACTCGAGGAATTATTACTAAACTACCCGATAGCTGCTGTCACAAACAGATGTTAGCAGATGATGTATGCTTTTTATGTCGATGGCTCCTGCTTTGTAGATGAATTTACACTCACTGACACTCGCTGGTGATGGATGAGAGAGGATCGCCGCTGGTCGTGAGGAATAAAAATAAAGCCTGTGAAATTAACATTTTATATACAAAAATCTCTCCACAGTCTTAAGTTGAAGAATGATAAAAAAAAAAGATTACTTTCAACAGTAATAATAAAATCATTTAGAAAAAATTGTTTTCCAGAGAACTTATGCACAACTATTTAGTTGTGCATAAAACTGAAAAATTAAATACATAAGGAATTAAAATAAAACTATTAATATAAATATTCAAAACCATAATAGCCCTGTAATGATTTTACCAGCAACATTTAATGTTTTAATTAAAATGAATGAAGCTGTTTGACATTGACATTGAATTAGAGTTACTGTCATCAGTAAGTCTTTATCATAATGGCAATTTCTACACTCTAATTACCTTGATTTGATCATTACTGTTGTGGCAAGAAAAAATTGTAAAAATCAAGAGGAGTTATTTCGGGGACCCATACAACAATTAGATAAAAAACGCGTTAATTAGGACTCTTCTTAAAACTCTGTACAGCAAAGCCTGTTGGTGAACCAATGGCCATTAGGATCAGGAAGTTATTTTAATGTGACAATGTAAAAGAAATAATTTTAAAAAATCTGGACTTTTAACCTCTACAGTTGCTATAAGTCCCAAACTTTTTCCATTACTTTCTCATGTTCTTTTACAGACAAACAATGTCAATAATATGAATGACCAATAAGGTTCTGTGTCTGTTTACAACCCTGCTTGTGGCACCCTCCTGGAAAAAAATAGCTACATTTTTGGGTTTCCGAAACCTCTGACTCATCGTCCAGAAGGACAATTATGGCTGTTCGGAAATATTTCCTGTAGCAAATTAAATACAGTCACGATGTGGAAACATTAAAAAATAACCTTCTTCTTATTAAGGCAACAATGTTTTAAATCAAATAATGTGAGGCTCAGATTCCTCTGGGCTCTAGACCAACATTTTACACTGGTTGCACTGGCACGCCTCACTTTTTTTCATAGGTGCACCAGCAGAAAGACCTGGCCCAAATTTTCAACCACATTGTATTTTACGTAACAGCTCTACAGGTTCACTTTTTAAAAGAAATCTCTGTCCATTACTGGCAAAGTTTGAAATAATTAATTAACAGGGATGGCAACTGTACCTGCTATGTAGACTGTAGGAATACAGTGACACATTTTTCACAGTAAAAATTTCCCAAAATCTGTTTTGCCTCCTTTTGGGAGCTGGGAGTTTAAGTTGACAGTTCAAGTTATTAATATTCATGGTATGTACTGTCACTTGTCACTGGGGACAAGTTCTGCAAATTAGCTCACACTAAGCACTATGATGCAAGCATTGGACTGCTGTTTTATTCAGTTTGCCTATGTTATTGTGTGTCTGTGCCTATTAAATAAATCTAAATATCACTGATGTCTCAATTGTCGACTGCATGTTATTTTAATAACTTTTTATTTTTGTTTTTATAATGTAACGCACTTTGATCTTACTGAACTGCCTTGTTGCGGAAATGTGCTATACAAATAAACCTGATTGACAAATTGATTGATTGGTTAAGCATACTGTTCTTTAATATTTCAGATTTTATTGGTTCCTATTTTTTGTATGTGAAGCCCTCCTCAAAACTTTAAGGAACAACGTCTGAATGGCATTTCTAAATCCGAAAAGGATGTTTCTTATTTGGGGCTGCACAGTGGCGCAGTAGGTAGAGCTGTTGCCTTGCAGCAAGAAGGTCCTGGGTTCGATTCCCGGCCCGGGGTCTTTCTGCATGGAGTTTGCATGTTCTCCCTGTGCATGGTGGGTTCTCTCCGAGTTCTCCGGCTTCCTCCCACAGTCCAAAAACATGACTGTCAGGTTAATTGGTTTCTCTAAATTCTCCCTAGGTGTGAGTGTGTGTGTGAATGGTTGTGTGTCCTGTATGTTTCTGTGTTGCCCTGTGACAGACTGGCGACCTGTCCAGGGTGAACCCCGCCTCTCGCCCGGATCGTAGCTGGAGATAGACACCAGCAACCCTCCTGACCCCATTAGGGACAAGGGTGTTAGAAAATGGATGGATGTTTCTTATTTGAAATAATGCGTTAATTTAGCTGATCCAAACAAAGATATATAAAAAAGCATGAACTAAAGTAAGAATGTGGGTAAAATTAAAATTATTGCAAACTAGCAATACAAAGACACTGATTACATAACAAAAGAACACTTGCTGGCAGAGGAACTTCCTCCAGTCATTGTTTAGATCCTGTAAAATTCATCAAATAGGGGCAGTGTAACTATAAACTGTTTCTTTGATTCAAAGTATTTTCTGCAAAAATATTGGGAAGAGTTTATTGGTAGAGAGGAAGAACTCTGCCCTTTGTGACATTCCTGACTCATCTTTTGTAAAGTCAGCAGAACAGATGGTTATTTTTTTACCCCCACTTTTCATGTCTTCTGCCAAAATTTTCTCAAGCAGATCCCCATTTTTTGTGCAATATGTGTAACAAAAGTAACTCTAGTCTTTGAGAAAGCTAAGCAATTTATTCTGGCTGTAACTGAAATAAATATAAATAAGTGCAGGCATGTTTACCCCTGAATTGTGTCGGGGCAGAGAGAAGGTGGTTGCTCTTTCAAGCTATTTTAGGAGCAGCTCTGCCTTTGCGTCTAATTTCAGAATTAGAAGCATGTGCGAACGCAGGTTTGTCCACATTAGGCACCACGAAATACTTTTATGAATATATCCCAGAAACTCAGACATAACCACGCGGCGCCTAATAATAACAGTGTTATTCACAGATTCACTGATGATAGACATGCGTAAACCACCTGTGGCCGAGCAGCGAGAAGACGAGAAGGCATTGCAGTTTACAACACACTTGAACACCTACATTATTAGAAAACAAGCCACTGGTTCGTTGAAATTGGTTAGAAAAGGAGGAGTGATGTGGTGGCAGATGACAGACAAGCGAGCTCTAAACTTCCACTCAGCTTACAGGGCAAGCAGGTGGAAGTGGGGAGTTCAGGAAGGATTAATGGGTTTTGTGGGAGTTCCCACGGCTGAGAAAAGGGGATGACTACATGTGCTGCAATATCTGGAGACAAGCTGGTGATAGAGGAATAGATTTGTCAACATGACTTACAGGGAAAAAAGTCTAGAGTAACCTCTGACTAGGAGGTTTGACGTCATGTTTGACTCCTTTAGGCCCTTAAAGTTTTAGAAATCGCAGCGCTACAGCTGTGCCTTGCTGTTTTTATAGGAACATGTCACAACTTTGGAGGAAACATCAAGCCCTAAAATAACAGGTAAATCTTGCTTCTACATTCATTCTAATGAGTTATACTTCTTGTTAAACAAAGAAAATAACATTCCGAAACTTTGGAGCTGCTGTTCAGAAGTCTTGTCCACTATTATTATCACATTGGAACAATTTCAAACACCTGAGGTCGTCCGATGACTCTGCCTTGTGGCTATTTTTAGAAAATAATTGCCCTTTTGCTACAGCCTTGTAAACAAAAGCTGAATCCAGAGCAATTATATGGCTGTGACTCCCAGCAGGGGCGCAGCCTCGAGCTTTTTTCTCTTGCACACACTGCGGCTCGTTGCTTCACCGTCATTAATGAACCCCCTAATTATTTCACTAAGCTGACAGCATTCTAGTGTTTGATCAATGGTGGGATCCTCTGACCCATTGATGTACTCCCATCAGTACCCAGCGCATACATAAGCAGGGGGAACCGGCGCGGCACTTCCTCCCTCTGGGGACCATGTGATCGCAGATAAAGATCATCAAACAGGAAGCTGCTCTTGTGCTGCCCAAAGCCCAGGCACCCAGTTAGGAAGCAGATCATTCCTGATATAGAGCAGCCTAAACACTGAATCGAGCTATCTTGACAAAACAAACAATGGATGATGGCTCTAATTAAATTAGACTGGTCACTTCCAAGAACTCACAGTCCCCCCGTCAGGTTCAGGATATGGTCAATCTAGAAGCCAAACTTCCCACAAGAATCCTCCCTGTCCACACCTCGGTCATTATCATATTTTCATCATGAACGTTTGGCCAACATGTGCAGCTTCAAGATGGCCTGTGATTTATGGGCCCTATATTTTTCGCTTACTTGTCTTATTGACATTTGAAGCACGCGCATGCCACTGCCATTTTTGGAGCAAGCGGTAAGTCGCTGCGAGACATTGTCAAAAAATAAATAAATAAACAGAATAAAAACAGGCCAAGGTCCTGAATACTTCTCTGAGTCACGGGGAAGTGGATTTTCTGTCTCGGGAGACGAACCGACACACCCCGCTTCTTTTCTGAAGGCCTTCAAGTGCCAAAAAACACTTAGCTTTCCTTCTTCAAAACTTCCCCCTCCTCCTCCGCCTCCTCAGACCTCAGCCAGCTCATCGGCGGGGGACTCTTTTTATCTTTTAGAAAAACAGGTGGTAATGATTGTTAGTCAGAGCTCATATGATGCGGAGCTGTCTGCCTCCATGTGTTTTCTATTTGGAATGCTGCATTTGCTAACATGGCACAGTCAGGTTTAGGAGGGACTCAGCAGATATTTCTGGTCACGCCTGCGACGCAGCTCAAAACAACCACCGCCCGCTCCCACTCAGCTGTTTCGGGTCATTCCACATGGAGCGCTTTAACCTTATGACATGGAAGGGCTTCGGTTGCACAAGTAAGTATCGGCTTCAGCTCAAACGTGAAGATTGCAAATAACTCTGCAGAACTTCCTAACTCGCACCCCATTCTGACTCAAACGCATCTCGAACAGCGCAGGGCTTCTCTCTGTTCGCCTGCCCCGATTTCCTCTGCCATTTACCGTCCCTTCAGAAAAATGTCAGACTGTCTGCGACTTGCCCACGGGGACGGAACGTGTCATTTGGAGTGTGTTCCTAACATTTGCTTGCTAGCTTTAGGTGGAGGGAGAAAAAGTCAGAAAACAAGGCTCTCCTTGGGGAGCCATCAGCAGTTATCTGGAAGAGAAGTGTCTCCTGCCTGGCCAAACGGTGCAAAAAGACAGAGTCCCAGGTTTCCATTTAGAAAGACATTAGACACTGGGTGACAGAACCCTGGCTATGGGTTATTCTGAAGATTTTCAAAGGTTTAAGCAATCTGCAGGCGGGCAGCTTTCTTTTATTTATCTAATCGATGGAGATAAAGAGAGGGCTCGAATTAGATTAGTCATGATGAATCAATTATTGAAATAATTATCAACTATGAGACTTCTACAGCACTTTATTAGCAAACTCAAAGACGCTTTACGTGAAATAATTTAGTAATATAGTAATTGATTAACCGTTAACTGGAGTGTGCAGACTCAAAAAAGGTTTTTGCTGACAAAAACAACATATTCAGAGCAGTAAATAACCCAATATTGTAAAAAATATTTATACATTTTGCATTTAAGATAAGAACACTTTTGTTTGCCAATATGTTTTACCCAAAAGCAATCAAGTGGCATTTTCACCTAGTTTGTTCAAATTAATTCAACGTTATGTTATTGTGTTTTAGGCAATGAGGTGTTTATTTTTGTATTTAAAATAAAGGAATTTAATAATTTATTTGTTCCCATCTTTTAATTTATTTCTAATATCAAAAAGGCTTAAGTAGCTTAATGAAAAATCTGTGACAATTTTGCTTTATCCGATTAATCAATGAATAGTTAGAATATCAAGTGATCGACCAATTACCAAAATAATTGTTAGTTGCAGCCCTAAATTGGATCTTGGCTGAGAACTGCAAAAATTACATTAAATCCAGGATATTAAAATAAAACAGGTCCTTTAAATGCTGAAAATTAAAAACATTTGAATGATGATGTGTATATCCTTTTCTTATCGGAGTGCTAAAACTGAGCTGCTCGCTGTAGTCACAGCTCACGGTTTAAAAAGCAACAACGACCTTTTGAATTCACTCCTCAGCACAGGTGTTTCTTATAAAAGTAAAAGAAATGATCTCACAGTATATATCGGCTCACTTCTAATCCACTTTGAGCATCTTCCAGCCCCCACATATCTTGGCCGTGCTCTTGGCAGGAACCTTCATGGCAGATTTCCTTTTCAACGAATTTCTTTGGAGTATTTTCGGGGAAAAGGCCAAAGCCAACAAACAAAGAGGTGGATGCAAGTCTGATGGAAGTGTGTTTGCCTTGCCTCGTTGTTTGCTCCAGTGACCAATGACTGGCCGTAGAAACGCAGCATGTTCCGCCTAGAGTTGTGTGGCCATTAAGATGATCATCACCCTAAGAGCACCGTGAACTGAAATAACAAGCTCATCTCTCACAGAGAGAGAGAGAGAGAAAATGAAACCAAGCAAGGCCTGCAGAGAAAGAACAAACCACTGACACTTTGTCATTTCCCACGAACATTCAGTCTCACACATCGGGGGGATCATGTGGACCTATATTAGGAGCAGAACTTTTTCCAAAATACAAGAAGCATTCGAATTACAGTCAGTGCTACCAGCAACAATTAGTAATTCATAACCCGGCTTGTGGCGAGCTCAAGTCTGGCTGCATTTGTCCAGTTTCTACAAAGACAGAGGCGGTGTTGGCTGGGGCCCAGCTGACCACATGGCTAAGCCCTGTCCACCGAGACAAAAGGAATTCCTAAATCTTCACCGCCCGCATGAAAAACTAATTGTTCTCCTATTGAGGTTTACACAAGAGAACACCGTTAAGAGTATCGGAAATAAAATGTAAAAAATTTTTTAAGTCATCTTACAGCCTCAAGGTATGTCAGGAGAGCACAGGAACATATTTCAAACAAGCGCCGCTGCCGTTCCTAATTAAAGTAAAGGGAATAAGCCTGCTCACACACGTGAGTGATCACAGGAAAGGCTCTTATGTCTCCACTTGGTTTCATCTGTTCGCCTGTCCTCTCACACCTTAATCCGAGGAGAAAAACTGAAAGCACGTTTCTGACAAAGAGAACAATGTTTCTAAGAAGAGCCTAAAAAGGAAGCACAATTTCCTTTAATTCACTAAACAAAGTAATTTTTTGTTATAGAGAAATCAAAGCGAAAGTCAGACATCAGAGTATTTTGACACACGATAATATGCATTTATAAATACATCGATAATTAGAACTGAAACTCGTGCTTTATTATTTTAAATCCACCGTTCTCAAAGCGGTGGAACCTGTTAACTCAATGATTTGCAAGGTAAATGTGACAGAGAATAAAAAGAAGTGTCTGTGACTCCATATACATTTTCCTCTATAAATGAGACTGTGTTCTAAGAATGATGTCATATTAACTGCATTGTAGTTGCAGATCACAAAAACGCACTGATTCCAGTCAGTGGCCTGGCTAAAGCTACGATGTTCTGAACTTTCAAAAACTAGACACCTATTTACTAAGAAGCTGTGTTTCTCTGTGGGGGATTTCATTAAATACAAATTATCAGGAACATAAGCATAATTTAAACCATTCTCACTTCAGCTATCAATAGGAAGAGTATTTTGAAAACTACATTTTTTTGGTCAGATATAAATTGAAATGTGTTCTATTTTATTTTGTACAAAGCATACAAATCTAAATTAAAGTCCATATCGTGTTGAACTATTAAAAAATTTTAGTAACTATGCTGCAAATTATATATATGATAAAACCGATCAAGCAGCTATTTTATATCTTTATAGACTCTTAATAAGGACACAAATGTAACTATGTTCTCTCGATAAAACATCATCAGATGTTTAGGGCTTTTAGGGCTCATGCGGAAATAAATAAATGAACTGCGGTGATATCTTACAGGTGTCCGTTTTTCGCTTCCGGCTACAGGAGACAAACCTAGCATACAGATTTTTGAAGTCCTACAGAAACTGTGGGTCATTTTTTTTCTCACTCTTGTTTCTATTAGCCAGTGTTAAGCTTCGGTGCGGTTTGAAAGGGAGCGGTGAAGAAGGAGGAGGGAGAGGAGGGGGCACCCACCACGAGAGTCTGCCCGCTCGGCTGGCTCCTCCCGCGGTCAGCCTGCTTTTATTCCGCCGCAGGAAAAACCGTTATCTCGCATCACTACATCTCTGCCGTCAGCGCGGCCTCACAGCCTCGCGTTAAATAGTTAACTGCTCCAGCTACGAAACCGCAAATATACATATTTGATTAACCAAACTTGACGAAAGTTTTTTTTCCTCTCTCTCTCTCTTTTCTGTCTGAACCTTTTGAGTCAGGACACATACATACACACACACACACACACACACACACACACACACACACATATACAAGCGCGCGCGCTGACAAAACGTGCAACTTAATCAAGCTGACGTGCAACGCTAGTTTGATTTAACGACAGCTCCGCTATGTTAATGTTTTTTTGTTTGTTTGTTTGTTTTTTAAAAGCGATATACTGATGTAAACAGCAGTAAATGCGACGCAGTCTATTGAGAAACAACAGGAGTACTAAGCAAAAAGTTGTGGAAAAAATGCCACTATCCTCTCTTTACATTTCGGTTAACATTTTCTAAATAGTCCACATGTATTCGGGGTCCAACATAGCGGGTTTACTGTCAGTCACCTTTGAGTTTAACGGTTGCGTCCAACTAGTTAGTTGTGAGTCACGGTCCGTTTTCCATACAACGCGGAGGTAGAAACGGTGCTAAAAACTGATGCAGGAGTTGACTGGCCATGATGGCCACGTCCCAAACAAAGCCACGGGACTGAAACAGCAGCTGCTTTGGGTTGCTTTTTGTACTTACAGTGAGTTGAGAGGAGAGTCAGGAGGCAAGCTAGACGTGTTTTCGCCATCTTGGTGTCGATGCAATGTTCGGTGCGGCTGGCCGTACATGCGCAAAGTAGCCTCAACAGCTTTGGTGAGGATAGAGAGGGGGAGAGAGACCTAGAGGGAAAACTACCGGAGGGAGAGAGAGAGAGGCAGAGAGGGGCGGGGGAGCTATTATATGGGGTTTCCATGGCTACCGAAAGCATCACTCACACAGACTGGAATTTATAGTTGACACGATGAGGAAAGCTTTTACTACTGTGTCCTTACACTGCTGTTGGCAGGCACCAGCTGGGAACCCAGATATGAAACCACCAGCTTCCAGACTTTTATGTGATGTGGGAGGGAATTGAGATTTGAAAGAAAAAATATATAGAGATATATATATAAAACAGTGTCTTTCCATTATTTTTGCTTGAATGAAAAGTAAACGCAAATGCTTTTAGGTGATGCTAAAATTATCCATTAACCAATAATCTGAAATGTAACACATGGTTTAATATTACATAGCTAAGGGTCTTGCACAAGCACCACCAGTGCACCAGCACATGCAGTAAGTACAAGTACCACCAGTGCAACGAGAGGAGTGCAACAAATAGACCTTCATTTATTTTTACTCGCTGTAAATCATTTCTCTATCATAAACTGAGGAACTGCTGCCTTGACATGGCACTGGAGTCATGTCAGCCCAGGACTCTCTTACCTTGTTCACATTGAAAGAACAAGCTCTGTCTTGTTAAGTCCTTTCACATCACACTGGATACAGTCCTGTGGTTATGCCAAAATGCATTGCTTGCATCTAGCAATTTTTTTTTCCACGTACTGAGCTCTGCTGTAACTCTGCCAGGGCAGAAAAATACTCCCAACCAAGTAAACAAGCTCTTATGAGGCAGAATAAGCTTATTTATGACTTTATGCTACTATATTGCGTAGAGATGTCCCATTATCCGTCAGTGGATGTGCACTTTGGGTGAATTCTGTTTGCATAAAAGTCAATGTACAGACAGTTGTTTACCCTTCATTAGTGCAGCAATTCCATCTAAATATAGGTATATCATGTCTATATTTTGCTTGGATGCCTATGAATTGCATTACATAACCTGTGCATATGTCTAATTTGAGCTTTACACTAATGTAAGCCAGGTGACGTTGTCACAAATACTCTCTAGGTGAGAAAGATTGTGTGATGCTGGAATCCTGAAATGGTCATTTTCAGTCTCATATCAGCCTCTAAGTAAATGTTTAGGGTGACTGTGTCTCAGTGGGAGGAGTATCTGTATTGGAAGTAATTGAAGTTGAGGGTCTGAATCCAGTTTCCAACTCCTGAGTAAGACACTTAGCTCCTACTTTCTGATTTGGGTGCTGGTGTATAACTACTAGAGATGCACCGATACGATATAGAAATCTGTATAAGTCCCGAAATTAAAAAAATAAATAATAATTTGATTGGATAGCGGCGGTAACCCATAAGGGCATATTTATTCACTCTATTTTGATGCTTTGTGCTCTGCACAATGTCATGCTTTCTTAATTATTTTACATTATACTTAGAATTCCTGATTTCACTTTCCAAACTATTTGAAAGAAGGTTTGTTGAAGTTTATTTTTCCTTGTCTGACCAAGGGAAAGATTGTCAATTTCAGTTTTGTTATAATTTTTTATTGGCTGTAATTCTCCTAATTGCATGGACTCAACAAATTAAAGTTTTGGGTTTTTTTGTAATCATGTTTAACCAAGCTTATGACGCTTTTGATGTAGTTAATTGCGCTGTACTGGTGCAGAGTTATCAAATAAATTTGTATTTCAGTAATTTATGTCTGTGTTAAAAAAAAATAAACAGTTAAAGTCAATTCGGCTTTTTTTGTAACCAATACAGACATCCGAATAAGTATCAGAAGTTAAAAAAGTAAATCCCTTTTAACTACAGATGTGTTTGTGAGTGGCTTTTTACCATTTAGCATTTCATACAGAGTGCACTGAAAAATTATTGAATTCTTTCAGATTTCTCTTGCAGATTTTTTAAAAATGTTTCTTTTTGTGACTGGCAAAAACATAATTTTTCCTGTTTGAAATTATGAAACATTTGTCACTGGAAAGCCGATATCTCCATACCCTGTATGAAAAAGCACAACCTTTTTTTTCCTCTCTGCCTGACATTAAACAATGACAAACGTTTTCTGTACTGCGTCAGTTAAGATAACAAAAATGATTTTTTTTTTCCTATTGCTAAAGGTTAGAATAATGAGAACTTTGGAGAATTTAACCCTAGTATAGTTGAAGGTTAGCAAGTATTTCCATTGTTGTTGTAGAAGTGACTTTTAAACTATAACTTAGTTCAACAATTCCTGGCACCTTGCTCACACACACACACCCACGCACACCCACACACACACACACACACACACGCCTTTTTAGTTCAGTCTACATTTTAATGAACTAAGATCAATAAAATGCAGAATTATCAAATAAATTTGTATTTCAGTAATTCATGTCTGTGTTTAAAAAAAATAAACAGTTTAAGTCAATTCGGCTTTTTTTCGGTCAATCATAAATCGACTTTATGATTGACTTTTGATGCATATTCTGACGTTGATATGGCTCGTTGTTCATTTGGAAGACCCATTGTGCCCAAGCTTTAGCTTCCTTTCATTCTTTAACAAAGAAGCATAAAAATGGTGAATAAAATTAATTAATCACAGAGAAACAAGAAGTTTTTTTTTTTGCTATATTCAAATTTAAGAACAGGTAAGTCTTAGGATTTGATAGATTTTCAAGCATCCCAAAATATGTGGAGAGTAAATTTGATTTTACAAGTGGAAGTTCAATTTACCCACAATAGGACCTATTTTTTTGTGTAATAAAGATAATGTTTCACAGAGGAACACCTTGGAAGCTCAGGCGTTATGCACGAAATCTTCCAGGTTTATCAGTTATTTGATTTAAATGTTTAATGTTGTATGTGTTACCTTCCAATTTGTAAAGCCAAAAATACTTAGAATTTATATTTGCCTTTAACACAAACTTTTTAAATATTACAAAGCAGCATTCTAAACACGGAGCACCAAATGTACATTTGAATGCCACAGTTCATGTTTACTTTGTCTCGTGAGAATATTTATGGTTGAACATTTGAAGGGAATCTTCCTGGAGTCTCATGAAGATCTATCAGGAGAGGAAACACACTTAAGTCAGAGAAAGCAGCAAGATCCTCGGATTCGCTCATCAAAAACCCATTTCTGACTTCTTCGCAGCCTCGACGACAGCAACGCTTTGTGCCGCGGAACATCTCAGCTGTCAGCATTCCACCCAGGCACACAGACCCGGTTCAACATCTTTCTCTGTGAGAGTGAGTCTACTCTGTAACAACCTGGTTAGAAAGAAACAAAACAACAACAACAACTGTGCATGACTGTAGAAGTGTTTTACTCCCCTTTCCTCTTGTCAGGGAAAACAGAATTGGACCAAAGGGCTTTTATGTACTCTGCTCCCACAGCCGATGGGGGGAAAACACACAACCAAAAGAGCACAGTTTCTCTGCATGAGGTAAAAATGATTACAGAGCATGTCAGGGCAGACTCTCTGAGAAACAAATTATTCTTTTTGTTGCAGTGGATGTTTCGCTGGACTTTTACTGCTTGCTTAATCACCTGCCACCTAGCCTACCTGCAGTTGACTTTAACATACGACCTCCTTTTGGTGTCCCATAAAAACTATTGTTACATTTCAATCATTACATTTGGCCGTGGGGATGAATGGTTGCTTATCAAAGCTCACCTATGATTGGTGTATTTCTTGCCCATGCAGTCAGACGTGGATCTGCCAACCAGATGGTAATATCTAATGGCATCCCAATGGACCTCGTATTGCTGTCATGCCAAGTTAATCCTGCCCTACAAACAAAACATGGCAGCAGCTTCAGCTTTACTCAAAGCGGCACTGCCTACAAAAAGCCAAAGGTTCTTTTCTTAGAAATGTTGGCAGACGATTACATTACGATCAATCAAATAAAGTATTTTTTGCTCCAACAATGTGCACACTCGACAGTCAGCCGACACGTGAACGACGTCCTGTCTCCAGTTCAGCCGGAGAGCAGAATTTCGTTCTGGAAACTGTATCCGATTCAAGCAGATTTGTCTGTGAAACATGCGGCTCGGGCTTTTGAAAGGGACCAGAAAGGCAAACAGGTAACAAAATAAAAGGGACACAAAAGGGTAACAAAGAAACTGGAAACGCACGTGGTCCGGACCAGTGTATGCAGGAGGGGAGCACAAAGTGATAGCTGACAAGGTCGGAAGCTGGCCCGTACCTATGTGCAGAAGATGAAGAGCCGTACGTGAAATGACAGGCGAAAGAGGAAAACGCTGGAAGAGCAGCGAAAGAGGAAAATGAAAACTAAAGACACAGCAATGATCAGGACAACACAGATGCTGCAAACTGTTCAGGTCAGCAGCCGATATTATCTTAGCTCCTCAAATCGGATTTTTTTTTTTAGAATATTTTTATTTTACTGTTGATATCCACCCCTTGTTTCGACAGCCGATCAACAGGTTTCCTGTTGCGGTGAATTGTTCTTCTGCCATTATTCAGCAGTCCGTTCACAAGATCAACAGACAGCTTTGATTGGTTGTCCCTGACTGGAAGAGGTGCATTGAGAAGTTTGATCTTTTCACAGTTAATGTCTCATATCATACTGTCACGACATGTTAAAAACATACTTTCTATATAGGCTACTGCAGCATGTCCTGAAATAAAATTTAGTGGATTTTTGGGGAGTTTTAACACAGTGGCGGGTCATTTTGACCCGAGGACAACAGGACGGTTAACATGTTGTTACGCTCCCTTTAAGTATTTCAAAAATATAAAAAATAAATAAATAAATCTGCTGGGTAATTTTTACACTAATCTGTTTCTCCTTTTGTCTGCTTGTAATTAGCTATCTGGAGAAATGTGAATGAATAAATTTGTTTTGATTGTACAAAGTAAATCTTTGTAGGAATATTTTCTCTGTGGCAAGAACAAATGAAGCAAAACGTACCTTATTTTTTTTACTCACTATAATAGTGTAGCACTAGAGCAATTTATTAAAACTGAATCTGTAAAAATAAAAGTGTGCATATGCCTTCGAAATTAATTGCATTAATTTAATACAATTTGGAATAAGTCTGTAACATAAGATGTGGAAAAAGTGAAGCACTGTGAATACTTTCCAGAGGCGTTGTATGTTTTGGCCCTTCTCTTTCCTCCTACAACAGACACAGCCCCCAATCCCTCTATCCCAAGTCCTTCCAATGACGGCATTACTCAGGAACAAGACACCTAGAATGACTGACTCCCTGAAAAAATGGAGTCTCCATCTTTTCCAATTAAGAGCAATGTCCTCAGAGTTATAGGGGCTCACTCATAACCTGGTCACTTCACACTTGGCAGCAAAATGCTCAAGCACACGCTGAAAGTAAGTGAAGACCAAAAATGACACCATAAGATTCCCACACCAGAAACCCTTGTCTTTGTCTCTGCAGAGACAAAGAGAGAAAGGGAGAGAGAAGCTAGAAGATTAGAAAGAAACAAGAAGCTAATAAAGAAGCTAGAAGTTAATAAAGAAGCTTGAATCTAATAAAGAATCTAGAAGCTAATGAAGAAGCTAGAAGTTAAAAAAACTCACTAATAAAGAAGTTAGACACTAGTAAAGAATCTAGAAGCTAATAAGGAAGCTAGAAGTTAAAAAGAAACTCGCTAATAAAGAAGTTAGACACTAGTAAAGAAGCTATATAATAAATATACTAATAAATTTACTTTTTTCAAAAGGTAAATGTGGTACAAAATCAACACTGTACATTATCAATAAAACATTTTACGATATATATATATATATATATATATATATATATATATATATATATATATATATATATATATATATATATATATATATATATATATATATATATATATAATAATGAAACTATCTTCTAATGTTTAACTGTCTGAAATGTTGCTGATTTTAAAATTCTTTTTAAGGAATGTTGAGTAACAAAATATCTTGAAGGCATGACTTTCACTCCTTACATCTTGTCGAGAAGAGGTGGGATGGGACGGTTAAAGCTGTGTCAAATCTGATTAGGCAGTGAAGGAGCGAACACAGGAGAACATGCCATGAGAGCATGCTAGGATGCATGCTTTTTGTAAGCACACACTAGATAGGGATATGGGTTTGGTTTGTGTAAACAAGCCATGGTAAGCAAAAGATCTATGAAAAGAAGTCTAATTTAGAGTCTTGTTGCTATTCCCTGTAAACGAGCTGACATTTCTGTACAGCCACATTAATCCTTTTAGAAAATTGGAAGCTTGGAGAAAAATTATTTTTGATGATGATCATTAAATTACAAAATAAAACTGTCCCTGCCGGGATAATCGTGTTGTAAAAGCTGCTGTAGAATAAAAGACAGATACAACAAGTATACATCATTGCACATGTACTACTTACACTTCAGTTATTTCCATTGAACAATTATGCCATATCCCAAAGTGTACACAGCTACAACATGGCTAAATTATGCACTAAATGCATCAAGCTTTCTAGTGAGATGCGGGATAAAATGGAACCAAGCCACATCCACCCGCCAACACACACCACACACACACATCCATATGCACTACGTTGCATCTTTTGTTTTCATTGTGTTCCTTGTACCTTTTAAATAATAAAAAAGCCAAGAGACTTGCCGAAGTCTCAGATTTACTTTCAGGACTTGGAAACACCGCTCACACTTTCTTCATTCGATCAAAACTTGAGCTGCTGGCGCCGAGCCGGCATTGTACGCTCAAATGTTTTCCTTTTCTTTTTTCATGTTAGTGTTTCAAGCTCACTCCTTTCCTGCTGTTCTCCAGCAGCGCACTCGTAAGCGGAGGGAAACATCTCGTCTGTTACGCCAACCGGGAACTGAAAGTTTTGCTTTTCTTTTGTCAAACAAGAAAGTATGATGTTAAAAAAAATTCTCCTAGCATATCCGAAGTTATATTTATCTTATACATTCAGAAACAGTTTTTTTAGGCGATTTGTCCTGGTTTTTATTGCTCTGTATCTCTTGCCCGATGGCAGCAGCTGGAAGAGACCATGGCCAGGGTGTGAAGAGTCATTTAAAATATCCATAACTTTCTTGCGGAGGCTGGAAGTGTAAACCTGTTTCATGGTGGGGAGGGGGCAGCCTATGGTTCTCTCTGCTGCCCTGACAACGCTCTGGAGCGCCTTCTTGTCTGAGGATGTGCTGCTGCCGTACCAGACACACAGACTGTACGTGAGCACTGTCTCTTTTTAAAGCAGTGATAGAAGGCCTGCAGCAGGACTGAGGGGAGACAGTTGATCTTGAGGATTCTCAGAAAGTACAGTCTCCGCTGTGCCTTCTTCAGCAGCTCCTTGGTGTTGGTGCTCCAGGTTAGCTTGTCCTCCAACTCCATGCCCAGAAACCTGAACACTGGGACCCTCTCCACACAGGTCCCACTGATGGTGAGAGGCTGGATGTCCGTTTGTTCTTCCTGAAGTCGATCACCAGCTCCTTTGTTTTGGAGATGTGGAGGAGCAGGTTATTGACTTTGCACCACTCTGACAGCCACTTCACCTCATCCCTGTATTCCAGCTCCACCTTCCCGTCTGAGATGAGACCAACAACAGTCGTGTCATCTGCAAACTTTATGATCTTGTTGCTGAGGTGGGTGGAGACACAGTCATGAGAGTAGAGGGCGTAGAGAAGTGGGCTGAGCACGCAACCCTGTGGCGATCCGGTGTTCAGGCTCAGAGCAGTGGAGGCGTGGGGGCCCAGTCTGACCCTCTGGGAGCGACCTGTTAGGAAGTCCAGGATGCAACTGCAGGTGGCTGATAGGAGCCCAAAGTTTACTAGCTTGGACACCAGACGTTGGGGGAGTATAGTGTTAAATGCTGAGCTGAAGTCCACAAAGAGCATTCTGACGTAGTTCCCCTGCTTCTCTAAGTGGGTCAGAGCAGCATGAAGTGCTGTGGATACAGGGTCCTCTGTGGACCTCTTTGCTTTGTAGGCAAATTGGAGAGGGTCCAGCTCAGCAGGCAGGCAGGCGAGGATGTGACTCCGCAACAGTCTTCCGAAGCACTTCATGATGATCGTTGTGAGTGCCACTGGACGGTAGTTGTTCAGGGTGTTGGTGTTGGTTCTTTTCGGCAGGGGGACAATGGCAGAGGATTTTAGGCAGGGAGGGACAGTGGCTTGAGACAGGGACTGGTTAAAATCTTTGTGAAGATTCCAGCCAGTTGGTCTGCACAGTCCTTAAGCACTCGTCCCAACACACTGTCAGGTCCCGCAGCCTTCCTTGAGTTCACCTTCCTCATCACCTGCCTCACCTCACACTCCTCTACTGTGAGAGCAGAGCTGCTGTGGACAGGCAGCTGTGATGGAGCTGTTGTAGGTGTCGCCTCAAAGCGGGCAAAAAAGATATTCATCTTCTCTGCCAGGGAAGTGGTTCCCTCCGTGCACGGCTGTTTGCTGGATCTGTAGCTGGTAATGTGCTGGACACCCTGCCACACCTGCCTGGTGTTGTTGCTCCTGAGCTGCTTCTCTATTCTCCCTCTGTAGGAGGCCTTGGCTTGGCAGATGCCTCTTCTCAGGTTGGCTCTGGCAGAACTGTAGAGTGCTTTGTCCCCTGACCTGAAAGCAGCGTTCCTGGCTTTCAAGAGGCCCCGGACCTCCTTAGTCATCCAGGGTTTCCTATTCGGATAGATCCTCATGAGTCTGTTCCTGGTGACATTGTCTGTGCAGAACCTGATGTAGTCCAAGGCTGCTGAGGTGTGGTTCTCCAGGTCCTGATGTGCAAAAACCTCCCAGTCAGTTCTCTGGAAGCAGTCCTGTAGTTGGTGGGAGGCATCCTCAGGCCAGATGGTGACACTCCGGGTTGTGATGGGGACACATTTCTGCAGGGGGGTGTAAGCAGGGATCAGTAGCAGGGACTTGTCTGGTGTTTGTGTACAGCTTGTCCAGAGTTTTATCACCCCTGGTTGTGCACTTTACGTGTTGATGGAATTTGGGGAGGACTGATTTCAGATCAGCATGATTAAAGTCCCCAGAAACGATGTGAACAGCCTCGGGGTACTTGTTCTGGTTGTTGCTGATAGTATCATGCAGGACTCCCACGGCCGAGCTGGCGTTAGCATCCGGTGGTATGAAAACCGCAGTGAGTAGAATGGCGTTAAACTCACGTGGAGGGTATCGGGCTCTGCATTTAATTATGATGAACTCCACTCCTGGAGAACAGTGGCTAACAGCTACTGTGGAGTTCGTACACCAGCTGTTATTTACACTAATATTACTTTCCTCAGTTTAGTTGGCATTATTTTCCCAGAATCCCCTGTTCCTCACAGGAATCGACACATGTTCTGATCTGATCAGTCAGTTTGAAAGCAGATCATTTTGGACATTCTGGTCACCGTAGTGAGATTAATGTGTTCGCTTACTATTACATGACGCTCTGTTAATGTAAAACATACAACTGGTTTGCTTATATAACAGATGACCCACTGAATGTAAGACTTCATAATTTCCTACTGCCTTCTCTGACCGACCTGAGCAGAAAACATAAAAGCTGCTTGCCTCTGTTTAGCTTGGCGTGACCTTGAGGCGCTGCGGCCCCTGCAAACGCTCCAAACTGTGACTCTGTGGTGTCCTAATTTGAGCTAAAGCCAGACACGTGTTCCACCAGACCGAGCCTTCTGCTGCTCTCTCACCCCGGGCAAGCCATTTGTTTCTCCTCTCACACAAGCTCGTATCTTCCATCTCTGCTTGGACGTTCCCACACTGATCAAATTCAACACTGCGATATTTTGACTGCAACCCACAGCTCAGATGTTCGGCTTTTCAGATACCAGACACACAAGTTGGACTCTGTAGCAGGAAAGAGGAGTGAAATTCCCCCTCCGCTTGCTCAGAAATGTTAGTCAGAGGTAAACATTTATATTTTCAGGTCAGGGAATTTGGCTCTACCGTCAGGGCTGTTTCACTCGTGTTTCGGAGGTTTTGACTCTTCTGTGACATAAGTGGAAGACAAAAAAACTTTTATTCAACTCAAAGGAAACGTTTTCCAACCCATTGAAAGTCCCACCTTCTGTCACATTGACGTGATTAAGATCTGTTTTGGTCTAAGAAGACGTTTTTTTTTCTCTTTCTCAGACTCAGTTAAATTTCCAAGATCAGTCCGGTACAATATTATCATTTTTTACAGCACGTGAGGGTGAAACTCCTAGCTGCATTCAAATGCAACCAATGAAGATTTTTATCTTGAAAATGTCCACAGCGCTGCTTGTGCCATCACTGCTGAGGATGAGGAAAAAAAAACAAAAGAACACCATCTATGAACGCAGACGTCCAAACTTGCCGTTATGCAGTTTGCTCATTCAAAATACAAATAATATGTCTGCAAATCAGATAGAAAAAAAACCTCATTATAGAACTAAGGTAAAACCAGCATCTTACAGAAGTGGTGTAAAAATGTGACACTACAGAACTTCAACGTGTTTAGTTGGGATTTTATGCTATAGACCAGTGGAGAGAGTCCGAGAGTAACACGGCTGGATCAAATGGATGGAAACCCTCTGCAGAGGGAAGTCAGCCGTTTCACTCAGCTGTGTTGGAGCCCCGATTAAGGCAGAAGTTGCAGGGTGGTGGCTCTCGAGGACTGGACTTGCGCACTCCGCTGTAGATCAACACAAAGAAGTCCATAATTTTGAAGTTGAAGGAAAAGGATATATGGCTCTGAATCATTTTTGAAGATAAAAATCTGCCTAAAAGTCTTTAGAACCACCTTTCAATCCAGTTACAGCCAGGTCTACCAGCTCTGCACATCTGAATATTGAATATTTGCCTATTTTACTTTCTAAGATTTAATTGGATGGACTTGATTGAATCAAACATTCCTTCTGACCTGTTTTATGTTAGTTTGCATGTTTCAAGACTTTGTTAAAACTTTTCTGTTTAACCAGCTTGCCGCATAAAAACGACTTCTTTAAATACAATCTAATGTAACTTTGCCATTAGTTTCCTTAACTTATCTTGGTTTGTTTCCTTGTTTCTGCTCCTGGAAGGGGCAATATTATGTAAAATTGACTTTTTCGAGCTTTACTTCATGTTATAATGTTATTCCATCATCAAAAACATACCTGGAGTGTGGCTTTGATTCTTTCATGATTGTTTGACAAATCCTTTCGTCTCTCGCGGCAACCGTTCAGCTGTGTAAAACGTCTGGTTGGACCAAGTGCCGCCTTCATGATGCAGCTGCGGCTTCCACACTTCCACAAGCAGCCCTCCCTTGTAAAGCCGCCACCCAGCTCCTTCAGACTAGCCAGCAGCAGTGGGGGTTTTGACTTTGGGGTTTTTAAAGAGACAGCTGCCGAATCTGAAGGCACCAAATTAGGAAATGAATTTGATATCAATCAGATATCAATCAAGTGATGGTAGCATAGTTGTTTAAAATGGGACTATGTGCCTGAAAAATATATGATACTGCCCCTTAACGACAGAGACAAGTGGTAGCTCTTCCTTTAATGATGTTCCAGAGAGTGTGTGCAGGTAGTGCAGGCAGCTTTTACAGATTTAAACCACATGAGAGGAATCCCCTCTCATGACAAACAGCTGATGTTCTCTGTGTTTACTGACCACTTTTAATGCGAAAGAATCACTGGAGTGACTTCCAAACACTGTCCCTGACAGCTGACAGATGTTGTTGGTGAGCTGGTTGTTTTACCAAACTTGACCACCTTGTTTCTGGTCTTGCAGAAAAAGCTCCGCAGAAACATGGAACAGAACGGCCCTGTACGTCATCACACCCTGAAGGAGGATGACTGGTTTGCTCCACACCTTTTAACGTGTCAAATCCATCAAGATGTGATCATTCTAATGCGTTGACTTTTCTGACTGATCCAAGCAGCGGTGGAGGGGATTTTATCTAAGAATCCTTTCATCACCTGTGCTGCCCCCTTAGTCAGTGCATTAGCCTGGACGTAATGCAGACTGACTGGCTGTGACATAGATAAAGTCAGCTTCCTGGTCTAAATTCCTCGGAGATTAGATGGAGTATACTTTCACTTCATATCATTCTTAAAATATTTTAATGTGCAAATATACCTTTGAGACAACTTCTTCCCGATAAACGCTTTTCAAAAATTCAAGACATTAATAACATTTCTTATGTATTCCACTATAATCGTTAAGCTGCATCATTGTTTACTTAATGCAGCCGACTGAAGTCTTGTTTCCACAGAACTGCTTCGGGTCTCTGTAGAACAAAACTTACCATCAGTATCCCTGTGCAGGAGCGAAACGAATTCCTAACTTTTCTTTTCAATGAAAGAAAGATCAAGCAGACCGCCACGTTGTTGGACTGTGAGAGGAAGCTGATTTCTAATGTTTTCGAAACCGTTTAGTTTTTGACCAACAAAATAAAACTGTGGCCCATCACAATCTAGTGAGTAGACGACGGACAGATGGACGGATGGGTTGGTAGATTGATCTTGAGACCTACTCTTTGATAATCTGATCTTCCATCACTGAAAACATCCGTTTAAAGGAACCCCTATTGCTCTTAAAGCAGCCTCCAGCTCCCCTGGTGTTTTAGATGGTAATGAGTTAATATGTCATGTCAACGCTTCAGGCTGAATTAAAATTTCAACACGGATCTTACAAAATTCCATATCTGAAAAAAAAAAAAAGCATCAACAGATGATATCCTAGTGAGATGGTCTCTTGGTGCACTGAGCTGCAGCGGGTAAGTCTGGTTTAGCCCATGTATTGCTGCTCAACCATTTGACTCTAGGACCAGTTCCAGGTAAAGGACAGTCAGCGAATGTGTGTCTGATCATGAAATTATGTCTTTAGAAAATGAATGGCTGCTGCCAAGTTGCCATATTGGGAACGTTCATCAAAACCAAATGGTGGTCTGAATGCAGACCTGTTTGGGTGTGTGGGCTTTCCCAAACCGAAACAAGGTCATTGTTGCCCATCTTTCTATGGCTTCTGGGAAAATGTCAGCAAAGGATCAATAAAATACATTCATTGCACATTTAAATCCTCAGCTTTTACAGTTGATGCAGCCAGAACTTTTGAAATTGGTGCCAAGCAGTGGCAATCGTTTCATGTCACAGAATAAGTCAGTTACTCTTTGCATGCAGTCAAGACAAGCCCCCAGTTAACCCTTCCTGCATTTATTCAGACTGGAGAAGTAGAAACAGGAGGAGAAAACATCTGAACTCCAAATAGCAACGCCAGCAGGTTCAAACCCTGAGCCCAACCACTGCACTGCTGTTCTCCTCCCACTGCAGATATATAAAATATTTAATGATGTCATAATACTCATTCATCAATTAATTATTTCCCTCTGCCTGTAAAGAGTCTGCGGTGTTCAAGTGGGTGACAAATTAAAGGGAAAAAAAAGAACATTTACTCTAGAAGTCAGGGTAGGGCAGATGGATCTGCCAACATCCTCCTGACAATATTCTTTCATTCTGGGTTATGTTGACGAGATTAGGGAGTTTTGTCAGAGAAGTTGCTGAAAAAAGAAATCCCTCACTTGAGAGCAGTTGAGGGTGGAAGAACCAGCAAACGATTTGGTTTCCACACAAACCGAGCCGTTCATCAACCATTTCTGCCCTGCATGAATAGAGGCATTATCGCTCTGAGGGCTGCACCCTGACCCCCAAAGAGAAGTGTTCACTGTGGGCCTCCGAACCGGCCGTGAGTGGGTCCTCACCTCAAGCTGCTGGGCTGCAGCTGAATGTCACGTCTGTTCAGACGTCCACAGGGTCTTATTCTCAAACTTCACAATGGGCCAAAAAAGTGTAGTGCCATTTTATAGGAAAATTAACTAACTATGTTACCTTCTGTTACTTACCGTAATTTAGCGCCTTGAAATTGGGCATCTGTCTCTTTAAGAAACTCTTGTTCTTCCTGACACTCCACTACAGATAGTCATTACAACATTGCTCCTCTATTAACCCATTAATAATGTTTTTACCAGCATTGCACTGAGAAGTAGCTGGCATAAGGAGCTCAGCAGATTCACAGTTCCATCAGTTGTTTGCCAATTGCTTGCCAGCTAGTCTGAAGGAACTGAGTGGAGGAGTCGGAGGGTTGATCTGTGAGGCCGATGCTCGAGAGCTTGGAAATGTGGAAACTTGGAAACTGTGGCTCTGAGGAGGAGCTCCATCCTTAAAGGCGAGGCTCTGTTGCTCCACGTGTTTGGCCCAGCTGAACGGTTGCCATGGGAGATGAAAGGATTCCTCACACATGTATGAAAGAATCAAATGAACACTCCAGGTATATTTTTGATGAGGGAATAACATTATAACATGAAGTAAAGCTCAAGAAAGTGAATTTTGCATAATGCTCTCCCTTTCAGCCATCTTTACCCCGATACCACTAAATAAAAACCAGTGTGTGTGTGTCACAGGTTTGTTGGAAAACATCACTGAACACTCAGAGTCATGCAGACTACTTCTTCATTAATTAATGATATGCTGATGGTATTGCTAATAGGCTGTTTATTCCTGCTGCTATCAAAGCTGTTAAGAGGGAACAGCTGTGTTGGATTTTTAGCCTGGGAATGATGAGGTTTCTTGATTTTCAGAAAAACTGCTTGCGCCTGCCAAGGCAGCAGAAGTTATTGTTTCTGTCACAAATGTCCGTTCTGGGTATTCTCTGAAGAGTTGTAAGACAACATTTTATTAACATGTTGCATATAAATGCAACTGAATCCTAACTAAATAATGGTTGGATTCCCTCTGGTTAACTGCCACCAGAAAAGAAAAAAAAAAATCTGCTCTGTTTCAATGGCATCTATTTTTTACAGCTGAGTTGCTAACACCATGTTATTCGGGGAAGGGTCGAGGGCCTTACACAGTGTGAGTTTATTATCATCATGTTATTAACAGCGGCTCCTTACATGAAAACACATGGTTGTGTCTCATGTTTAATAAAAAATGTTGAATGACTTCAAAAGCTCCCCAAAACTGCCCGGGGAAAAAAAAATAACACCCTCTAAAGAATTCAGCTTTTCTGACTTCAAAGTTAAAATGGAAGGCGTGATTAAACGTGCAGTTCACCCATTTTTATCTTTTTACTATTTACAAATGTTGCCTGTTAGCATAAAAGAGCAAATAATATGACAGAAACTCTATGCTGAAGTTCAAAGTGAGCATCATGAAGGAGGAGGAAAGAGGTTGTAAGAGACTTTGACTATTCATATTTGTAAAATCTCTCTGATTGGTGCAGAGGCTTCCCAGAAAACTTCGGTGTAATGACTGTGTAGATCTGGACATGGTGTATGTGTTTATGAATCATCAGGCTGCTTCAATGTCAATCGTCCTTGTTAATACATTTCAGATAATTCACTTTTCAAATTGTTTTTTTCATTTATGCTTGTTCTTTTTTCTTTTTTTTTTACACATTTCTAAACGTGTAAATGCTCGTCTTGCCGCACTGACTGTACCGTTATTTTTTCCACCACACATGAATATTTAAGGCAATTTTTTTTGCTCTCAGCAAACACACATCGGTGAAAACTGAAACCTTTTTTTCTCTAGGCGTCTCCCCAGGGAGTGGGGCTGTCAAGTTACCCACATGATCTCACTTCCAATAAGTTTATTGCTACTCTAGTGGTTCGTTGGGGGATTTTATTGCAGCCAGTATTGAAAATTTTATAGTTTTTCGCATTATAGGGAGTCTCTCTGCCCTGCTTGTAATGCGTCATGATGTTTTTAGGTAATTCGACTAAAGATAAACAGAGACACGCTCATAATGCAGCAAAGGGAGCCACTTGTGTGAATTTGAACTCCCGAGTCAGCAGACAGAGAGAAAAAAACAACAACAAAAAAAATCCCATTTAGTTCCTTTGGTGAATGTGTTTGGTTCATTCTAACCTAAAATAACCCATCCCAGTAGAAAACATGAACCACATTTAAGTGTAAGATGAAGATACTTGCTGACACGGCAACCTTTACTTGGGAACAGGTCAGGGTGAGGTACCTTCCGGACTGCAGAGTAGGAATCTTTGATTCAGACTGGAATTAATGTCAAATGGGGAAAAAAAAGAGAAGGTTTTTCTTTCACTGGCGAGCGTCCTTATTTTCTACCTGGAATCTGGAAATAGCAAAAACTCTGAAATGGCAGGTTGAATGTTTAATGAGACTTTACGTGGTGAGCATAAATGTTTGTGGCATTAACGTTTGCCCTTGTAAACAAACACCTGCACATTCAGTTCTTCTTGAGTTCACACCTGCTGTCCGTTCTAGTGAATCTGATCTAGCTGAAATGAAGTTCACCTCTCCAGGTAGGTTTGTCCTTACATTTGCTTATTTCAACCCTTCAGCTGATGCCACAGTTTCCAGACGAGTTACAAAAGATTAAAATCACCACCCTGTAAAAAAAGGAATCAGTCAGGAGAAGAATACGAGTAAAAGGCACGGCACTACATGTCACTGAAAATTTGACTGTATTCAAAAAACCTCTATTGGTTTTACAAAAACTGGACAATCTGCTGTACTGAAGATGTCCAGTTTTTGCAGGGTTTCAGTAGCACAATCGCCTTGAGGCACCTCAATAGCCATTTATTACTGCATATTTCAAACGTTTAAACACCACGTATACCTTATCATGAATTACTATGTGCTGTAAACTGTGTTAGCACTACCACAGAAGCTAACATAGACTATTTTCCTTATTTCCTTACAGGCAATCAGCACTGAGGAAATTGGACAGACCTCCTGAATTGGCTGCTTTGCAAATGCAAACCAATAATAGTACCAAAGTATTTCAGCTTAACAAGCTGAATTTTCTATTGAATATTTTAGATGTGCTTTACAAAAACATGTGTGAATTGGTAAATGCTCCTCTATATACACTGTCGTTATGTATTCACAGGAATACCGTACATAAAGACAAAAAAATCCACAAATAGGTGAAACACTGAACCCCCAGTTAGTGGGGATCCACTGTCTCGTCGGTCTGATTGGAATTTGGAGAAGTCAAGACACACGGAGCATCTGTCCTCCGAGACATTTGGTTGTATTGTGACGTGGCCTAAATACGTTAGCCAGGCCATGAAGAATCTCAAAAAGCGGTAAAGTGCAAATCTAATGCTGGTGTTTGTTACGTTGGGTCGTGGTGGCCGGACACACTGATTAAGATGAAGGTTGTTGGTATTTTGAGGTTCCTTATCAGAGCCGGGAACCGAGAAACACTCGGCACACCAGGGCGGACCTCCAGCCTCCACCCGGTGCCGTGGGAGCCTGACAGTCTGCCATCAGAGGGACCAACAGCGAGAGGACTGTTGAAGGATGGAGACGAGGGGATCTAGACGGTGTATTTATATCCCTCATGTCTCACATCTTACAAATTGATAGACAGGCAAACTAAGAGCTTCTGTCACCCAGAATTCTCCATGGCAGCGCCTCATCCTGTGCTCATCTGGGCCCCGAAGGAAAAAAGCAGCAAAAAACCCCCCCAAAAAAACTAAAACTGATTTGAACTGCAACATGAGGGCATCTTGATTTTTATTTATTTATTTTTTTGGGTTGGGGGTCAATACTCATCCTTCCTCTATTTCAGTTGCTCCACACCAACAAATGCGATGACAGGTTAAGTTGGCAAATGAGAATCAGCAAAACGTTGAAATAAAATTCTGAATAAAGCAACGGTGCAAAAAGATTACCTGAGACATCCACAGCAAACCTGCCAGAAGATCATTCACTGCTTTCATCCAGAAGGCTGGATTATGTATCTACAACTATTATGATAAACCTCGTGGCAAAAATGTTGATCCTCAAAGGGGTAAAAGCCAGTCAGGGCTAAAATTAGACCTGCAAACTGAGTGTGAAGCACTGGAGCAGAGCACAACAACCTCGCCCGTCTTCTTAAAGGTTATTTTCATGCCGGATTGGATCTACATCCTCGAAACCAAAACATTTCGCAGATTTGGAAGATTTCTCCAAATGCAATTCTATATTGGGTGAGGGCATTCAAACTCACCATAAAAGAACAAACCCTTTAGATAATCATCTGCTAATCGTGATGAACCTGGCAGACCGAAGCTGCTTTTCCACCGAGATGGAGGTTTTCCTACCTGTCAAAATGAGTTAAGGGTGTAATAAGGTGGTGAGTAATGTTCCCCCCGCGTCTCCGAGGGCTGTGCTGTGAGATAAATGACACGATCAATAAGTCTCAGCAGTGCAGTGCTCACCTGTTCCCCAATTCAGAGTCATGAAAGGCTACGCATTCAGACAGATGAGAAAGAGAGAGAGAGAAAAGAAAGAGAGAGAGAATCCTTCATCGAATAAGAATGGGTGGCCGGTGGAAGAATGAGGTTGGTGAAGCTCCTTGGAGAGTTTACAAGAAATCACAGATCATCCACAAACGAATACGCACACACACACACACGCACACACACACCCACACACCCCTTGTTATGCAAGATTTGTTTCAGCGGCGGTGGGACTGTGTGTGTGTGTGTGTGTGTGTGTGTGTGTTGACTTGGGACACAGCTGTAAGTCTCTGTGAACGTTCAGTGTCTCAGCAGACGTGTGCTTTGGCTGCTTTACTTCTTTGTCAACATTTGTGATTTCCCAACTTGCTACTTGTGAAAGATATAAAAAAAAAATAAAATAAAATAATAAAGTCCAATTTTTTTTTGGTACAGGCTTTGTGAGAGTAAGCGTATCAGAAAAACTTTTTTTGAATTACTTTTTACATTTTCTCAAGTTACAAACACAAGTTTCTGAAAGCTTTTACAAATAGAGATCTATGATCATTTGCCTCTGAGGTCATGGGGCCCATATGTTTGTAATGAACAGGTCCTGGAGAGGTTATTAGTCAGTCATTAGAAAATGAAAAAAACAAAACAAATATAAGAAAAGCAAAACCTAAAACCTACCAAGACATAACCTTCGACCTTAAAAGACAGCAGTGATCGGAAAAGCATCCAAAACCCTGCTGGTAACACCGGAGGAACAGCGGCGCTCCTCAGCTCACAGAGAGTGGATACGGGGAGGGGAATCTATTCATAAGATAAATATTAATCCACAAATGTTGTTTTTTTTATCGGGAGTGTGACGAGACGAAAGCCAGTGCTTGAACAGAACCAGAAGAAGCCATGTTTGCAGTTTGCCCTTGCGCATGAAGGATGAAGAGATTGTTCAGGTCAACATTGAGAGCGTGTGGCGGAAAACTATCGCTGCACATCCTGCTACACACGTTATGTCCTGGTGGAAACACTTTGAGCTGCGTCAAAACTGAGGAGATGCTTTCCTTCAGCAAATGCAGGGAAAAATGTGCAGAGTAGTTGGGAAGATGGAGAGAGCTTAATACAGAGCAACAATGGAAAACCTTCTGAAGCCGAAAAACGCTTGAGACTGAGGTAGAGGTTCACCTTCCAACGGGACGACGACCCGAAACCAACAGCCAGAGATACAATGGAATAGTTTGGATCAATTTGTGAGTTAAAGACCTAACAGCCTCTATCCAATCTGAAGAATGGGTGACAAGTTTATTTCTAGATATGCAAAGCTGGAAGAGACTTGCAACGGTAATTTGCAGCAAAAGGTGGTTCTACAAAATATTGACTCAGGGGTGTTAAAAACAAATCCCACATTACTTACAGACACGTTAAAAGCCACCCGTCCTTTTTTTCCCCACTTGACAATTTTGCACTGTTTTGTGCTGGTCTGTAGCATAAAGTGAAAGTGGAGCCCTGACTTAAAATCCCTCTAGGAACACATACAACTACAAATCATGGAATGATAAAAAAAATAAAGGCTAGAAATCAACTGAAAGTCATAAAAGGAAAGGCGATCATCCACCTTAATGAATGATCGCTGATTTGAGGTTTCTGTGTAATAAGTTGCTCTCACCTTCATACCAACAAGTTTTTCTTCCAGAAGTTCTGTGGTTCATTTAGATGGGACAATAATAGACAATGGCTTATTGTTCTAAATATGCTGCTATAAACCTGCTAACCTGGTTCTCTGATAGCTCTCAAGTCTTAAATGGATTTCTGGCAGCTGTCTTAAATATTTTCAACATATGGATCTTCTTATTCGATGCAGAGTAATTTTGTTAGGAAGATGGTCAGGCTTGTGTTAGACCAGCACTAATGTGGTTTCTTTAGCACACACACACACACACACACACACACACACACACACACACACACACACACACACACACACACACACACACACACACACCAATGTACACATTTCTCCTTTGAACAATCTGCAATCTGCAGTTGGTCACTCTTAGCTTTTGAGTACTGGACACATTTAGATTGTTTTAATCTTTTTTTTTTATCCTATGACTTCATGTAGAAAACGTATAAAGATTATCAGTAGCACAACAAACCTGATTAATATATTTAGTTAGCATTGCCAAAAACAACAGACAAGATCTCACATCCCCATCCCCACTGGTTGCTGAGTGAAAGACTCGATGCTCCTTGGACTGCTTGCTATTTCATCATAAATATGGAAACATGAAGAAAAATCAAACTCCAGACATGATGGCTTATTAGTATGCTGCTGGTGGATTTATTATCTGTCTGCTAAAATGTGTCTGAAAGCCGACAGAAACAAATAGTCGTGTTTCTATAAGCAGTGCAGACTCGAGCAACAGGCTCCAAAGTGTTTGCTCCCGGTATTCATGCAGCCCTGCTCTCCACATTAAAGGGATAACTGCTGAGAAGATGGAAACTCAGACTTGTCTCTTCTGCATAATAAATCTGTGACAGAGAGCTGGAGAGTCCAAAAATAACCTGCGTGAGTTTTGCTCACTCACACAACGTCGCATACTTTTCATCGGTACCCGAGGTCCACGTAAGAAACTAGTTCGGAAATGTTCGTTTATCTCTAAAGTAAGTGTGTGTCGGTGTGAACAAAATTAGTGGCGTTCGGCTATTCAGCGACAATTCTGAAATGTATTATTTATTCAAACTTAGTTCATTAAGCGTTCCTCAAGAACGGCTCTGTCTGTTCAAAGCCATAAAGTTACTCTTAATAAAAAGTGTGAGAATAGAAAATTGTGGGGAAAAAATAAAGGATGCTTCTGGTACATACATACATTTTTAGTAATTTCACAAAACAAAAGGCAAAATATGAATAGGTGGTTGAGGGTGGCAGGGTGATGGAGAACGGATGGATATAAAACACAAACTTACAGACGAGGCACAAGGAGAACGGGACAAACAATCGAGGAGAAAACAACAGAGAAACAGGTGAACAAGAGGGAATAAAAAGAAACTTGTAAGCTGAGGAAAACATGGAGGACAGCACTGGAACCAGGTGGGACAGTTTTTTGAAGAGTGAGAGCTGGAAGACGCTCACTCTTCCAGTGAGAAGAAATTATGAGAACTTCATTTGCCAGAGTTTGACTATTGAAACATTTTGGGCCATCAAAAAAATGACAATAGGTACAATTAAGACTTTTTAAAAGCCAGTGGTGAATTATTGCATCTGCAGTACTTTGCATATGCTGTATTTAAGATGGGAGAACCTTGTTGTTTGATGTTTCAGAATTTCATCCTGCAAAAAGACGGTAAAATAAATAATTGAATGCCCCAAAGGATTCTTACATTACTGCCTCTGATAGTTGTATGCAAACTTCTGATTTCAGCTGTAGTTAGTCACGTTATAAACCGTGTGAGGACACCACAAAGGAGTAATATGGGATATAAAAATCAAGATGTTTTCTAATCAACAAGTTATTTGTGCTGAGACTGACAGTTGGCCAGTGTCTTGATTTCATCCGGATGCAATCATCAAGCGCTCTGTGGATGTTCTCTTCCTTTGCACGTCGGCAGGAGGAAATCCGCTCCAAATTACCGTTAGGCTTTGTGTGACATCCTAATGAGGACTTCGGTAAACATTTGCACAAGAGACATGTTCCATCTTACCAAGGACCGCTGTTTCTAGGTGGAAAGGCTCTTCGTGGGGCCATGCAGATGAACGATGTTCTCAATCTGACCACAGAGGGAATACACATCTGTTCACTCTGAAACCGAATGGGATGTATCCGTCATCTCTCTCTGTTCCTTCAGCCATCTCTTTCTCTCCCTCTCTTTCTCTTCCTCTCTGTTATTCAGTATTCAGTGGAAGGCCTTAAATCTGTCTCTCACTCTGCACAGAATGCGTTTGTTGGGAATCAGGAAAACAACTGGGATTCTCTAGTTCCTTTGGCTATTCTTGTGTTTAATTTGTCTTTTAATTGTTTTTCGTACCCTTTTATTATGAGATCATTGTCATTTGCCGTCATTATTTGGCTTCTTTTTCACTAATTTTCAATCCTTTGTTTTGCATTTTGTGTGTTTAGAAATCAGCAGAGAACCAGAGGAGAAATATTCAGCTGATTTATCTACAGTGGGACTGCAACAAGGACTCAGTATGGTAGTGACATCAACATTATATGTAAATAAAGCAAAATTAAAGTAAATGCAAAATAAAAGTAACGTGCGTCGCCTCCTTTTCCACAGTTGGAAATGGGATCCTGCCAGGATAAGCAGGAGTAATGGATGAATGGATGGATGGACAGATGGATGGATGGAGGGATGGATGGAGGGATGGATGGAAGGATGGATGGACAGATGGATGGAGGGATGGATGGAGGGATGGATGGACAGATGGATGGATGGAGGGATGGATGGAAGGATGGATGGATGGAGGGATGGATGGAAGGATGGATGGACAGATGGATGGAAGGAGGGATGGACGGATGGATGGAAGGAGGGATGGATGGAGGGATGGATGGACAGATGGATGGATGGAGGGATGGATGGAGGGATGGATGGACGGATGGATGGAAGGAGGGATGGATGGAGGGATGGATGGAAGGATGGATGGACGGATGGATGGAAGGAGGGATGGATGGAGGGATGGATGGAAGGATGGACGGACAGAAGGATGGATGGAGGGTTGGATGGATGGATGGACAGCTAGATGGATGGACAGACAGACGATGGATGGATGTATGGACGGGTGGAGTGATCGATGGATGGATGGATGGACGGACGGATGGATGGACAGACAGACGATGGATGGATGTATGGACGGGTGGAGTGATCGATGGATGGATGCTTTACATTGACTCTTCTCCTATTTTGGTAAAAAGGCAGGAAGAGGAAGTGCAGAAAGTTATTGCCTCATCAAAACTCCCCCTGTTGTTTCCCCCAAATGTAGGTCGTTAGCCAGTAGTTTGGCTGCTTCATTAATACGTATTAATGAGCCATAATCCATTTGACGTGACAGGCCTTTTAAATCACCTCTTATGGAAGGAGGGCTCACTCTGCCTCTCACTATCAATTATGCGATCGAGGCGTCTCGGTGCGTGCATGATGCGGATCATCACACACCCGACGACGTGGAGACGTGATCGTCTTTGAGGAAGCGCCTCCGCGGATCTCGCGCCGGGAGATGCAAGGTCACTGAGCCTAGCAGATGAAAGAGCTCGGAGCACGGAAGCCTCTGTAAACTCGGTTTGTTAACACGGACGAAGAAGCCACTGTTGCATGACAGGATCTCATGAATTAAACAGTGATCTTATTAACAGCAATGAATCACAGGAGCTGGCTTTCTCCAACTTGGCCGTTATCTTCCCACATCCATGGCTCCTTGTTTCTATTAGCTAAAACGGCTCTCCCCAGCTGGATGGCAAGAGAAGGGTTGCAGGGAGGCAGGGCTGGGGGGCAGGGAGGACATAGAGGGTATCTCTACCAAGAGGGTAGCACACACGCACACACACACACACGCACACACGCACACACACACCCACACACACATATGCAAGCAGAGGCCAGATGCATCTCAATTCCAATTAGGTAATGGGAGCCGACAGCAGGCATGAGCAAACTGCACGTGCGCTCGGAGCCAGAGGAGAGTTGGACGGATGGTTTGCCATTTCAGAGGCTCCTTGACCAAGAGAAGAAGGCAGGTGGTCACACCAGAAGCAAAAAGTGATAGCAGTGAATCATCTCTGGACGACTGAGAAGTTTTCTGGGAGGTGGCGATGCAACATGAGCCACCTAAACGTAAAGGATGCCGATATGAATGACAGGTTGAAGTCGATAGACTGCGAATAAAGGAGCAGCCAGCTTGAACAGAGGGAATAATTGATTGTCAGGGTGAGGATTTCCTTCTTCCTCTCTTGCGTTCGGCAACACTGGACCAACATCGCACACAGATTCCTGTCAGGAGAGTAAATGTGGCCACAGACGTGCAGCTTCGACTTGGATCGGCGCATCAGCCGCGCACAGGAAGTCACATTCTGAAAATTCACTGTCACGGACAAAATGTCAGTCATGCAGCAAGCCGGCCTCTCCCTCCCTCTCTTTCTTTCTTTCTTCCCTTCTCCCTCCGTTTCTGTTGAACCAACTCACCACACAAACAAACAGAGAGGAGCACCGATAACCCTGAACCCAGTTAATCTGTTTTTTTCCCCATTCAGGGTGGCTCCATTTTGCACATCTGTCCTGCTTACATGTTGTTGTACGTTTTTTCATAGAGTCGCCCCATTGTAACAAGCTATTCCTCTCCCTCTCCCTCTCCCTCTCTCTGTCTGTTTTTGAACTGTATGCTCATGATATTTTCCGTCAACATGCTGACTGTCCTCATTTTGTCTTCCATGCCCAGTAACCCAAATCCTTTTGTGCTCAAATATCTGATTAGCAAGCACATACTGTGGCAGGACCAAGGTCTGTGGCAGTCACAGTTTCCACGGTGATTACAGTGGCGAATTTATACATGAGGATTTTATAATATTCCAGGCAGTTATGGTCCATTTTACAACAGCAAGGCTAACCGGCTTGCAAGTAGCTGAAGTCACGGTCAAAACCGATGCCATTTCAAAATAATGGATAACACGCACAGAACGAACTCCTCTTGACATTCAAAGTATCCACAACATGAACGCAAGCAAGCAGGTTTTCATAGTTTGTTTCCGTTCCGGGTCTGTGTTCTGTCCCAACCTCTGTCGCTTTTTGTCCAACAGGAGCAATGATCGTCACCCGTGTGGTTTCGATTACGTCACAGTGTGAAAGCAAACCGCACCAAATGAAAGAAATAAAATCACGCTCTCAATCCTTACCAAACAAGCGGATTCCTTGTGTGAACACACCCTTAGTTCTTTCCCTGGTTCAACACACCTGAGTCAAATGATGCCTCGTTGGCATTAGCGGGACACGGACCTGCTAATGGAGGTATTTACTACGAGTGTGTTGAACCAGGAAGAGAAGGAAAACCTACAGGATACCTGCTCTTGAGCTCTGACTGTAGACACCTCTGATCTAAAGCACGAGGACTGATTTAAAATTACTCTATTAACTCTTCAGGTTATTTTTGTAACAAATCACTAATTTCACTATATGTTTGCAAAAATGATCAGCAACTTCATGTAAGTGGAGTCATGTGATCATTACCAACAAAGTTGGGAAAGAGTCCACACTGAATCAGACGTGCTTGAAGTCATTGACTTGTGTCAGCAATGGCTACCTCTGAAGAATAGCGTCCAATCGAGGTCGCCTTGCATCAGAATGACTTCACTAACTCTCAGGAGTTTAAATAATGTTAACCCAGCGAGACTTTTCAGTGACAACAGCCAGAAGGAAGAAAGAAAGAACGAAGGAAGGAAGCCATGAAAAACCCAGAATGACGTTCTGCTGGAAGTACAAAGATGGACAGCTGAAGGTTGAAGTTATTTAAATTATTTGAGCCAGCTGGAAAACATGTGTCTAGCGAAGAGATGCCGAACGCTTCAATGAGTCTTGTATTATGACAACTGTAGAGCAAAACACTGCGATAAATAAGAAGTCCTCTAAGAGCTCCATCTCTCAAACATCCTGGTACAAATTGATTATTGTGTATTTTCCAGCTTATTTGCGCATTATGCCACCAGGTTACACTTCCAGTGCGGTGGCAAGCATTGAAATGTCAGGAAACCCTGGATCCTGTTTTACTTCTTCCTATCTTTTTACCTTCCACATGTAATTTTTACCTTCCTGTGTTCCCATTAATGACTGACAAGGATTTCTTCATCATTGACAGCTGAAGGAAAACTCAAAGTCTTCCTTTAACACACAAGAATTTAAAAAAGCAACAAATCCTCACATTTAATAAACGAGGCTTTTATTTCACAACCTCCCAGTCATGGCCCTTTAACATCATTTTGAAGAAAAACCATTAAGTCTGCCTTATGGATTATTTCCATTAAGCGCCGAGGATTGGATAAAGCTTTTTTCCTCAGTCTGTTACTGCAGAGGCAGTCAGAAACAGGAGCCTCTGCTGCTGACTAACAGAACCTTCAAACGCTGCCAGGAAAGCCTGTTGGCCACAAACGCGCAGTTTGGAAGCCGGCCTCTGTTTTACTGAACTTAGAAATCTATCTGGACAGTAATTTATACGCAGTTGATAGAGAAGAAAAAGAGTCAAATTGGCAGAAAAAGGTTTTTAACTGAATTAACGCGGCAGGACTCTAAAAAGTGATTCCAAAAGGGCGTTGTGCATTTATTTTTTTTTTTACAACATTACATTTATTGGTGGCTGATAGTCACAGCTCTGACTGACGCAGAGCTGTTGTCAAATCAGTCAACCCACCAATCATACAACAAAAGATTTATCTGCTCTATGCGCAATTTTATGTGCAATTGATTTAGTGAACTCTAATGACAACCCACCACGGATAAAGACAACGAGCTTCCCACTGATCCCATGGAGGAGGAAAAAAGAGGGTAATATGTTAAACGTAGGGCTGGGATTTTAATGTGTCAATTTCAAAGACTTAATTACATAAATTTTACCTTGCTAAAAAATGTACAAAAAAAATTTGCTAAAGGTTCCCGCCGGAACGTTTGTATTCTCAGGTTTCTGGTACGCCTGTAAATCTGACGCACAAGCAACATTCACAAACAGTGACAGAGGACAAATAAAGCTGCTTCTCTCGGCCCAATGGGGGTTAATTTTTCCTTCAAAAAATTATCTAATGGTACACTGGAAAAGACTGCTGTTGTGCGAAAAGGAGTTTGCCAATCAGAGAAGATACTTAATCCTAAAATAGCATCTCGATGCTGAACATGTCGGAGCAGCACAGACGTCCCCAACACTAATGTCTGCGTCCACAGTCCACATTTCTAAAGAAATATTTTCTCAACAAAATAAAGGATTCCTGAAACACTTTGCAGCACTTTGCATCAATCTGATGGTTGAATAACCTAAGTAACAGACAGTAAATATCTTTCTTAAAGCGGGTTTGTGAATTGAAAATGCTGCTTATTTTGTTGACACGGTTTGCAATTCCAGTACGATTGATTGTGATTAATTAATTACAGATCCTGCAATTAACTCTGGAAACAGCTTTTACAACTACTCATGTAGAAACAAACGTTGGGTTTATTCAGGCAGGACAGACGTTCTACTCAAATGAAGCAAATTCTGAGTTCATTTTTTTCAGATCACACTCACTGTTTTTCCCCTATGAACATAAGTATCTACCAACACAACAGATGACTTCTTGAGAACGTTTCATGGCTTATCCTGCGTCATGTAGCAAACCGAAACGATCCATCCAAGTGTTCTGCTGGGGCCGTGATTTCCATGTAGGGTGACACTTCTCAGTACATCATCACGCAAATCACAAGCTGATCGGGGGTCCTGGTCTGGATTTCTGCGTGATGATGATAATATGTGGCTTTGGCCGACTCAACGCCCTCAGGCATTCGAGCCCCAAGCGGATCAGCTCTACCCCACCTGTTCCTTTTTTAGTTGCAAAAACCGACCGAATGTCTCCTCCCTTTTCGCAGCTGTTTCAGACCCCAACATGCCTGGTGTGACTGGTACACTGGCAGAGCGGATGCTCCGGCCAACAGGTTCGGAGAAAAGCCCATCCCAGTGAGGGAGACTTCCCTCAGCAGCTCGTGTGGCCCAGACTCAAGAACCATTTAATCCAACTGCTTCTTCTTGCGGACCTCACTTGTGTGTAGTTAATGTGCCAGCGTCCGTACAGACACATTAGTCAGCTCAAAAACCGAGGCTGAAAAGCAGAGAGGACAGGCTGGACCGGTGCCACCCGGTGCAGATGCTTTGCCAGAACAAACTCGGCTCGGTATCGTCTTGCTGCGCTCTGCTGCTCCTGCTCTGTTTAGCCCCAATAAGAGATGCCCAGAGAGTTAATGCTAATTCAGAAGGATTGGGATCTAACAGCATCTGGCTTGTGCTGTTGATCTTGATTTCATCAAAACTGTTTAAGCTTTGAGGTATTTCTCGAGTCCACCGGCATTTTCATTTGGCTGATGCTCTGATATAGCAGATGTATTATGTTGATGCGGCCTGATTTACAATGTCCTACAATGTGTACAATGTATCAATGTTCTCTCCTTGGGTTTTATCTCTTTTTGAGCTATTTTCCACAAGATGTTTTCTTACTGTCCAAACATTTGGCCAGTACTGGTATCTGCTTTGGAGACATTTCATAGCTTCTTTGAAAACAGGTTTGTAGGGAAAGTTTAAGCAGTTATGTGTCTCCAGTAGAGCGGTCTATCTGATAGCAGGAGGTTTTAGTTGATTAGAGGTATATTTGTTGTATTTTCTAGAAATGTAGGGGAAAACACAACCTATTGAAATATTGTGGTATAGAAAGTTTTCAGAAAATGGACCCAGCACCTCTTCGAGAGTGAAGCCCCTCCTCTGAGCTGTGATGTAAGAGCAGCCCTCCGCCACAACTTCCCCACTCAGCTCCTTCAGACTAGCCAGCAGCAATTAGCAGACACCTGGTGGAACTGCGCACCTGCTGAGTTACTTCTCAGTCCAGTGCTGGTAAAAATGTTGTTAAAGGGATAATAGAGGAGGCTTGTTGTGATGACTTCCTGAAGGCGGAGTGTTGGAAAGAGCAGGTGTTGCTTAAAGAGGAAGATGCCCAATTTCAAGATGTTAAATTTCAAAATCATCTCTTTTAACTCATATTTGGTACATAATATTTACAGTGTGTATGAGTCGACATCAGATTTCAGATTTTTTTGTAATATTTTGTTAGCCTTGATCATGCTCTGTGCCAGCAGACAGGCCTACGGCTCTGGATTTCTCCAGTATGGACAGGTGGCAGGTTTGTCTGTAATCTGAGATTTTGCCTTGAAATGAATTCATGGAGTTTAAATGACATCACTCTCTGGGCCTTCCCATATTATTTACAGACATAGTCAGTCTTATTGGATGGAAACGTTTGAGTTTAAAGGATTATATTCCCCCAAATTTTTATCCTCATTATTCTGGTGTTTAGTAAATAAAAATCATTTAGTTAATCTCAGCTGGGGCGTGCTGTGGTGGCGTAGAGGACAGCGCGACCCACATTTGGAGGCCTTGAGTCCTCGACGCGGCCGTCGCGGGTTCGATTCCTGGACCCGGAGACATTTGCCGCATGTCTTCCCTCCTTTCCTGTCAGCTTACTGTCATATAAGGGACACTAAAGCCCACAAAAAAAAGAACCTGGAGGAAAAAGGAAAAGTATATTTTAACATTTTTGTTTTTCTCACTAAACCCAAAACAGTTTTGATAGACGTGAGGGACCATAACCTGCAAACAGAGTGAACCCCGCCTCTCACCCTGAACATTAGCTGTGGATCGGCACCAGCACCTCTCCTGGCCCCACTAGGGACAAGGGTGAATGGAAAATGGATGGATGGGGTCTGACTTGACTTGATCCTTCCAACGGAAGACATTTAAGCATCAACTTGTTCAAAGAAAGTGAGGAACTGCTGTTTCGATGCGCACAAGTGACACAATGGCTTCAAAACAAATTTGAATTAATTTTGAATATTTTATGATAAAAATCTAAATATTTCCATGACTTCATATCTGTATTTGTACACGCGACTGTAACGACAAATGGTGTTTTAAAGCACATGTGCCGTATTTGTATAGAGCTCTCTTTGTAAAGCTAAATAAAGCACATTCAAGCCACACACACATAATGTCCAACTTTGCTAAGTGTCAAAGACACGTTTCAGACTCTCGACGGTGGGAGGCATCCTCTCTCCCTGTCTGCCTGCATGCATGTTTTCCAATGTAATTAATTCTTAAGGCCCAGATGGCTGGAAGTCCACTTTCAGTTGCTCGGTAATGAACCATCAGGAAGGCAGAGTACATTTTTAATCAGGAATTAGAAGCCCGAGACGTTTCTGAGGCTCATGACTTAAACATGTTTCGTGTTACGTATGAATTATGGTTCTGACACTGAAACAGGAAACGTAAGAGCAGGAAATGAATATAAATGAGGTAAATAGTGTCATCTTGGCACTTTTCATCTACTTGCATCACTTTTTGTGTTAATTATAGAAGGTCATACAGTATGGGACTGCTTCCTCTACAAATAACTGTACTTTTTCAACAGATCTCAAGAATCACATGTTTTTAAGTTCCAAATGGGCTAAGGTATATTGCAATAGATAGATAGATAAATAGATAGATAGATAGATAGACGTTTCACTATACTACTTACTATACTTAAGGTTACTGTAACCCCAATTAGGCACAGCTGCTAGCTAGGTAGCTAGCAGCTAGGTAGCTAATAGCCAGGTAGCTAGCAGCCAGGTAGCTAGCAGCTAGGTAGCTAGCAGCTAGGTAGCCAGCTGCTAGCCTCTGACTGTAAATGATGTGTCTAGCCTCTGACTGTAAATGATGTGTCTAGCAACTACGCAAACTGGTATGATTCAAAGCAAAGCACAAAAGTTTGAATAAAATGACAAACAGTCTTAAATTAGAGGATGAAACACTTAACAATTGTGAATGAAATATGAACGTTGTTTATAAAAGGCTGCAGACATTTAACAAAAATCTGAATGTGTCATGTGAAACTCATTTGGATACAAGCCAGTGGGAGGGGATTCTAAACTTAAAAATGAATTCAAATATGAGCGTGTTTTTAGATAAAATCACATTATTACATTTCTTATCCTTTTAGTTCCTAAATATATGGCGCTTTTGGCAAAGGACCGACAAAATGAGTGATTTCCCATTTTTATTCACTGTCCAATTTTTAAGATGAAAGTGTGTCAAAGTTATCGCAGATATGATTGCATGGGTTTTTTCTGTTTAGTGTGTAATGGTTCAACTACCCCGTGTCACATCTAAATGTTTTAATATATGTACCTGCTAATTATACCAGCTAGATAGAGTTGCACACCGGTCATGTGGTAGACTACAGAGCAGATCTGGGAAACCCAAACAAGTGGTGAGGGTGAACTGGGTTGATTCTTACTGCTTTTATTTGAGATTTCTGGAGGTAAAAGGAATCAAAGAGTAACTTATTTTCATCTGTGGCGTCACATAAGCCTTCAAACTTCACAGGAAATAAGAGTTGCTTCAGTTTACACCAAGCGGTTCTGGTTACCCAAGACAGACCCATAAGGATCATTGTACTTGTGCGCCAAGCAATAGAGGCAATAGAGGCATAATGCCAGAACACTTTCCAACAAGTTAAAGGACAGCACGGGGAGCAGTCCAGTTAGTCAGATTTAAAGATCTGAGAGAGGGTTTAGTGTTGCTCTGACGTTAAACAGGAGCCCGGCCAGGTTGACGTTCCTCTGCTGTGTGCGACAGTGGAAGTCCGGTCAGTAAGGGCAAACCCAGTGACCGGTACGACTTCACACTCGACAAACAGCACCAGCTGATTGCAGCTTGGAAGCTGCATGCTGGTACCTCTAAAGACAAGGAATGCCAAAAGTGAATCTGAGGAGCAAACACACACACACACACACACACACACACACACACACTGGCCTGGAGTCGTTGGGGACAGATTCCAAACCCCCTGAACCATAAAAGGATACAGCAGGAGATGATAGGAAGACACTAGTGTGAGCTTCCAATACTCACCACTTAAATCAAGGCTGTCAAACTCATTTTCCTTTTGGGCCATAACAAAAATCTAAACGTTCTTAAAGAGCCGGTTGTGCCAGAATATAATGATAGAACCAATAAAATTCTTAAAATATTAAAAAATAGCTGTCCGTCCAGGATTTTGGGATTGTTTTAATGTTTGTTTGTTTTTTGCAATCAGATTTGCAAATTTCGTGCTGCCAATTTAGAAATGTCTGTAAGGAATTTTTGCGACATTTGCACTAACGTATGATATCAAATGTGGCTTTTTATTACGCTCTGTATCAATTATGGACGATGACTTGACATCAAGTAAGGCTGAGGCAGCTATCACTTAAAAACTCAATGTTTTTGACCAGTTTTGAATAGAAATTGCTGTAAAATCAAAGAAAAAACATGGAGATTTCATTAATTTTGTGTGAAATGTTGCAGATTTGTGAAAAAACCAGAAGGATTTATTGATGTAATTAGGAGCTTAAACGGCCACATAAAAAACTGCGAGGGGCCACATTTGGCCCCCGGGCCTCGAGTTTGACGCGTGACCTAAAACCTGCTTGTGAACTTCCTCATTGTTGGTTACGTTCACCAAATGTAAAGTGGGTCATAACAGCAGTTCTCAAGGAAAGAAAAACATTGCTTAGACACTCCCAAGTGTAGAGCAAGCTTAAATTTGTGGACATAAAGTTTGCAGTTGTTCCAAAACCAGTACATCGTCTGTGTGCGTGTGTGTGTGTGTGTGTGTGTGTGTGTGTGTGTGTGTGTGGGTGTGTGTGTGCGTGTGTGTGTGTGTGTGTTGGCTGGTACAACTGAGCACCATAAATATTGAAATCTTCTGTAATCATGAATTTGCAACAGTCTGACATTTGTGTACAAGTGATGAGGAGCAAAGTAACGCCTGCATCCTTACACCAGGCATTCATCCGTTTCCCTCTGTGCCACGACACAAATCAGTAAATAGAGTTTAGAAAACGCTCTAAGTTAAATAAATGGCATGATGGGTACAAGTCTATGTCATTGATAATTTTATCCTCATTGTGAAAGGTTGGACATTCCTGAAGGCCTTTTCCTTTTAACACCAACCTCCCCCATTCCTTTCTATTCCTGTCCACAGATGTCCGCCCCCTTCCACGACGACAGCAAATGGAAAAAAATGAAAATAAATTAAAAAGTCGATCGCCTTGCTCAGTTTGGAAATTTTTCGCAACTAATAAGATCTCTTAAAACAAAAAGGGCGGTAACCTCAGCAAAACAAGCGGCCTATTGTCACGGAGCCGTCGTCGGCGATGTGGATGGAGAGGTCAGAAGAAAGCTGGAGTGGATGTGAACATATGTTGAGGGGTGTGTGTGTGTGTGTGTGCGTGTGTGTGTGTGGAACTGAGATTACGGAAGAATGCCAGCGGTCCAGGCCCGTCTCCGGTGTGGATCTAGAGAGGATTTTCCACTCAGTTTTTAGCAGACAATTTGAAGTGAGGCTCTGTGCAGCTCCACGTTCAGAGTCGTTCACTGGCCTCCAGGTAACTTTCATTTTAGTCTGTATTATGAGTCATAGTCTCATATTGTACTGCACGGCATTAAAAACATGGTTACGGTCCCTCACATCTATCAAAACCATTTTGGGTTTACTGAGAAAAACAAATATGGACAGTCTGAGTAAAAAACTGTTAAAACACACTTAAATATAAATGTTTTAATATTTATTTTATTTTACTGCCAAAAACTAAGAAAAAAAAAGCAATAAACATGTATAGTTATGGTCAGAATTAGTCAAAAGCCCAAAAGATTAAGTTTAGATTTATTTAAATTCAACCAGAGGTTTGAGTCTGAAGAACTGAGACGAGAGCAAAAAAAAAAAAAAAAAAATCTCCTTTTATTTACTTTAAACAAACAAATTACATCTAAAAACTATGCATAGCCTTCTAAATAATCAGTGAAAAACATATTGACCTGGTGTTTTGATTATTTATCTTTTGACGATGCGCTCCAAGCCTTTGACAGTGGAAGGCCTCCTGCCCATCACCCTAATCTTCAGCTCCTTCCACTGATTCTCATTGAGATTGAAGTCTGGACTTGGTAAAGAAAATACAAAATATTCCTGCGTAAATTATTTTTGCAAAGCTAATTGGGACAGAATCTCAGATGAAACACAAGTCAATTCAGCTCCCTAAAAGTTAAAGTGACACTCGGTTCTCTTGATGTGAGAAATAACAAAGCAAGCTGGGATATTCTGGCTACACTAGTTAAATACAAATTTATAATCCAAGGAAATAAGAGATTCTAATACAAGCACTACGCTGAATGCCAAAAGATGCATCAGTAGAAAACAAAGATTTGAACAGAGAGGAAGCTGTGAAGTGGTGGGTTCATGTTGATCTGGTCTGTTTGTTGCTGCCACTCCTGTAATAATAGCAATATGAAGATAAATAAGATTTTTGTCGTGTTTACGAACATGAATAACAAGCTTAAAAAAACTGTGCTGCCAACACAACAGATATTTATATTTTCAGTTGATATCAACCACATCTATGATTCACTCTAGAGAAGCGGTTTTCTATTTTCCATGTCAACACATCATGTCGTATCTGTAGATTATCCCTTGTCACATAGCTGCTGCTGTGCAGCTAACGGCGGTATTAAATATAAACTGAGGGTCAGAAGGTGAACGGATGTTAGAGGCTGCATAAGCTCATCATACCCTCATTTTTATTTACAGAGTAAAGCGTACACACACCTTTTACAAGCTGAAACAAAATGCGCTATAACTTGCGTTGTGCATCATGATGTTGCACTGGTTCTTTGCAGTACACGCACTGGACATTTTACAATGGAAATACAGTTCATGTGAGTTTTTTTCCCCCTCTCCTTGGTATTCTCTTGGAAACATTATGAATTTGTTCTGAAACCTACAGACTTGTCCCTCGTATGTTTTAAACCGGCGCCCTCTTTCCCGTGCTTAACAATGCACGCGTGACGCTGAATATTATTTATACATTTGAAAGAAAAACAGTGCTCCGGGGCGAAGCTATATTTTCAGAAAAATCCCATCAGCAAGGCCATGACCCGTCCCCTTAATCCACTGTTGTCAGCCACTCGCAGCCGGAGCACCAGAAAGCAAGCTGTGCCATCTCTCGCTCTCTCTCTTGCTCTCTTTCTCTATCTCTCTCTCCATGTCTCTCTCTCACTCTAAACGCTCAGATGACAGTCTGCGCTGACAGGCGCTAACCGTGAACCCAGGAAGAGCGGTTTCACGGCCCCGTTAGGGCAGCGGCTGCTCAATGGGCTACCTGGAAGTGCAACCCACCTGCCCAGAGCCAGGTCGGCCCCGCTTGTGGGTGGAAACAGGAGGTGGCTCTGGGCAGAGGGGTTTCTGTAAAAACGGCCCCGACAGCGAGCGGGCGGGCTGGAGGAATCGTCGAGGGAAATGCCAGGCTGCAGCTTACTAGCAGCCGGTGTTTGACACAGTGTAGCGTCCCTCCAGATTTACTGCGGCTCTCAGTTCTTTCGCCTCTTTGACCTTATCGCCCCGGCCTCACTTCCAACGTGCAGGTGAACCACATGAATCATTAGAATTGCTCCCCCTTCACAATCACTCTGTGGGAGTAGGCAATCTCAAAACGGCTTCTGATTTATCTGACTTCATGCTCCACCTGCAAAGCCCTCCAGATATGATCTAAGAGACGAAATTAAAACCAAGGCCGCGGTCATTATTTGTAAATCCGTACTACGCTGTATTGATTGGTATAACAGAGCATGCATGCAAGTGGTCCGAGTTCAGTTCATGGTGATGTGCTTCCCTCTAGTGGTTGAATAGGATATTCAACCGCTTGGAAAGATCTGCGATACAAAGGGGGACCAATGAGAACTTTGACTGGGGAAAAAAAACAGTCTTATAAATGTTACACGGTGGTTTATCCAAATGCAAAAATTGGCAGAATTTTTTGACACTACATACACAGAGTGCTACTAAACAGTAAACATGTTCAATTCAACCTGAGGGGTCAAACACCTTCTGTGGAAATGGTTAAATGGTCTAGACACTTTTCTTCTTGTTAGAATACAACAGCTCTTAAACAAACACACACCAGTCAATTCTTAAGATATAAACAAAACAATATATTAAATATACACATTTGTTTTTGTCTACATGAAATGCTGCAAGATATTTGTTGTGAGATTTCCAACATAGGTTCTGTCAACCTTCCTTCAATGTATTGTCTGAGGATCCGAGTTGCTTTAATGAAGGTGTTTTTCTTACAAATTTTATCATTAATCACATAAAGCTGCCTTCAAAAGTACCAAAATTGCAGCTCACCAGCATCTTCTCAGGAGTGGAAACATGCATTTTTATTTTATGCGTTTACAACACTCTGGCACAGCTCAGTGGCTAAACTGAGAAAGTGCAGATCAATCAATCAAATCAATCAAATTTTATTTGTATAGCACATTTCAGCAGCAAGGCATTTCAAGGTGCTTTACATCAAATCAAACACAAAAACACAATGCAACATAGAATCAACAATCAAAACACAACATTAAGTCAGATTCCGTCAACAAATCTGCAATTGATTACGTTTCAAATAAAACTCTAAACAAGTGGGTTTTTAGTTGAGATTTAAAGGAAGTCAGTGTTTCAGCTGTTTTACAGTTTTCTGGAAGTTTGTTCCAGATTTGTGGTGCATAGATGCTGAATGCTGCTTCTCCTCGTTTGGTTCTGGTTCTGGGGATGCAGAGCAGAGCAGAACCAGAACAGGAAGACCTGAGAGGTTCTGGAAGGTTGATACAACAGCAGCAAATCTTTAATGCATTGTGGTGCTAAACCATTCAGTGATTTATAAACTAACAAAAGTATTTTAAAGTCTATTCTTTGAGCTACAGGTAGCCAGTGGAGGGACTTTAAAACTGGTGTTATGTGCTCTATCTTCCTGGTTTTAGTGAGAACACGAGCAGCAGCATTCTGGATCAGCTGCAGCTGTTTGATTTGTTGGACAGACCTGTGAAGACGCTGTTGCAATAATCAATGCGACGGAAGATAAATGGATGGATGAGTTTCTCTAGATCTGGCTGAGACAAAAATCTGATCATAACTTGTCAGCAAACAAAACTTTGTGTGAAGCAAGTACAAAGAAGAAAAGGATGTTTGGTCAGATTTTTGGGCTTGATGTTTATACTCTAATAGGAGTTTAGATTCAGACCATCATATTGACAGTCAAACATGGTGGTGTTGTTATGGTCTGGGTAATCCTTTGTTGTTTAAGGACTGGGGTGAAATCAGGTAAATAATGGAGCCTTCTGCTTTCAAGCAGAAAATCTTGAAAAAGAACATCGACCAGTCACTTTGACCCAGATCTTACTTGACATATTTTCCATGCCTGAAAAATCTATAATACAGCTCCTTGCTGTAGTAGAGAATAAGATGTGTCCAGTTGCTTTTTGTTTTCACAAAGTCAGAACCTATGAGGACTTTTGAAGTTGCTCATCAAGCACACAACCTAAAATTTTTTTTTTTTTTCAATGTACCCTTGGACCTTTTGGTGACCTTCCATTAACCGTTGATGGCCATAAATGCTGCTCACTGTTCCCTCCCACTCAGGATCCCAGTAGGAATCTCAACCCGGTGTTTCAGCAGTGAGTCATCAGAGACTCCCCCTCACTCACATTGTCACAGAAAGGTAAAACACATATGGGCTAAAATGAGGTTGACTCATTCCGTCTCTCATCCTGGTTACCGCTCACACACAGAGGACACAGTTAAGGATTCAGGTGAGTGCCTGAAAGACAAGCAGCGTCTTGGTGACAATACTCCAAGGACAGCAATAGTAGGCCGCTCGCTTGCATCAGGTGTTGGTGGGTGGCTGCTGAGCGGATGATGTCACACGTCAGCCATGTGGTACGTGGCGTTGGCTGGAGCAGAAAGGTCATTAGCGTTAGTCATCATGATTATTCTCAGTTGTAGCTCACAAATGGAAATATCATGTAGTGAGTCATGTCAAGTTTCACGCAGGTTCCAAGTCAGTGTGATTAGAGGTTTCCTGGACATTCACTGAAGTGATGCGCTACATGGTGATCTTGAGTGCTTTGGATAAGAAAAGCCACACTGGAGTGAAAACATGAACATTGAACTCTGGTCGGGGTGACCATTCAATGATTCTCCGGCATATCTGCACTTCTTTAAGTTTTTCTATCCCAGCAGTTCTGAAGTTTTCTCACTATTCCTCACTAACCGGTGCAGCCTGGTACATGATACTACCTGGTAAATCTGGACAAAAACAATGGCTGAAGGAGCAGTGCCAACATTTCTGAGACTTCTTTCTTCTTAGCTTGTATTGTCTTCTCTTGAAATTGTGACCATCTTGTTGTCTCCCATTGTTCAACAACTTTGAAATCAATCCATATATCATGTATGGCTCGATATAATCATCAATCCGTAGATAGATTGGCATCCATAACTACCGCATGCATTATGACCTCCTGTATGAAGATGGTGGTCGGAGTTCACCTTTTTCACAAAAACCCTATCCCTGTTGAACTTCTTTAAATCTGTCATGTTACTCTACAGACTTGAATCCATTTTATTGGGATTTTTTTTTAAAGAATGATGGGTCAACCCCATCAACTCTGATAAACCTCCTTGGTCCTGTTGAAGAAAGACATCCCCTCAGCACGACGCCTCCACCTTCATGTTTAATTACTGGAGTGATTTGTGATGGAATGGCAAAGTGCACAAAAAGGCACACCATGGCGTGGCTCTAGGCCCAAAGGTATTTAAAAAGCTTCCAGGCAGCATGCCTTGGGGTGTGAATGAGAACCAGCCAAATATGAAAAAAGGCTCTGGACACAGTAAGGCTGTCATGGTTGATGTACCTCTTCAATGTCAAAGTGTGTTCCAGCTATCTAGGGATCACACTTTTCAGCCTCATTAGGAAAGAATACTCTGCGGTATTCCAGATTCACTGCTGAACCTCGGATTCACTAGGAACAATGTGGCTTTGGCTTTGCCTGTGAAACATCAAACCAGATATTAAAACTCACAGAATTGCTGATGGGGTCATGGAAGTTTGCTTTTCAGATTTGGGGTTGTAGGTTTTCTGGGCAAGTCCCAATAGGAGGTGACCCTCGGCTAGATCCAGATGTTGATGTAAGGACTATATAGCTCTCCTGGCCTGGTCCTAAGTTTGGTATCTCTCTAAATGAGCTGGAGGGTGTCACTGACGAGAGGGACATCTGGATTTACCTCATATTTACCTCCAGTTAGCCTCGTGGCTTGTTCTTAGAAGATGCATGGAGGGATGGATTGGTGGAAGGATGGATGGACAGATTTCTCTAACCAGAGGGTCTTCTTCCACATGCTTGCCAGGTACGGTTTGTTTCAAATAGTACCTCTACTGGCTCTCTCTAAACATAGTCATTCTTAGTCCCACTCTTCTTGACACAACTAATAGCTACCCTGTCAGCAGAGTCTCATACCTGAAGTCTAGATTTCTGCAGCTCCTCTTATCAAATAAAAGTAAAGTTTGCATTCCATTTGGAAATCAAAGTCCCAGAGTCTGGATGGAGAGTGAAGAGGCTCTTCACATTTTCCTGAATTAATTTGTGAAGATTCCACAGTCAGTGATGATCTGGGTTGCCACATCATCTGCTGTTGTTGGTCAACTGGGTTTTCTGAAGTCCATAGTCAATGCAGACATTAGCCAGGAAATTCTAGAGCACTTCATGTTTTCTTATGCCAACAAGCTGTACGACAAGTTGTGGTTTCATTATCCAGCAGGACGTGGTACCTGCCCACACTGCCAAACTTTCCACATGCCGATCCATTGACCATGATATTACTGTGCCTGATTAGTCAGCAAGCTGGTCTGACCTGAATCCCACAGAGACTCTATGAAGTATAGTTGAGAGGAAGATGAGTGATCCCAGACAGCAACGACAACGACAATGACCTGAGGGCAGCAATCAAGGCAATGCTGGCCTCCTGAACACACAGACTGATTATTTAATGCCACATTACTTCAATGTATATACTTTTCATCGATCTTATTCAATATTCAATATTCCGAGAGGCTTTGGGTTTTAATTATCTGTAAGCCATGATCATTAAAGTTGCAAGAAATACATGCTGGAAATATTTGACTTCGCATGTAATTAATATATATAATGAGTTTATGCCGGTCTGTAATGAATGACAAAAAATATCTAACTTTTCCCACAATGTATTAAAATTCTGAACAGCTTAGTTGAGCAGCAGAATAAAGGGGCAAAATGAAATGCATTTTATTTGTTTTTAAGGGATATAGCACTTTTGTTTATGTAGAATCCAGGCAATGGTTTGGAGTGTGATTAGGAAATCTTAATTCTAAAATCACAAAAGCAAAGTGAAGCGTAGATAATTATAATGTTGAGTAATAGTGTCCTATTGCTTTCTGTTTTCACTGGGTTAGAACTTACAATGACTTTTAAAGCCCACAAACAAGAAAGTTGCCTAAAAAAAATTTATTCAATATGACCTGGACCTTTTGGGGACCTTCCATTAACCTTTGATGGCCATAAATGCTGCTCACTGTTCCCTCCCACTCAGGATCCCAGTAGGAATCTCAACCCGGTGTTTCAGCAGTGAGTCATCAGAGACTCCCCCTCACTCACATTGTCACAGAAAGGTAAAACACATATGGGCTAAAATGAGGTTGACTCATTCCGTCTCTCATCCTGGTTACCGCTCACACACAGAGGACACAGTTAAGGATTCAGGTGAGTGCCTGAAAGACAAGCAGCGTCTTGGTGACAATACTCCAAGGACAGCAATAGTAGGCCGCTCACTTGCATCAGGTGTTGGTGGGTGGATGCTGAGCGGATGATGTCACACGTCAGCCATGTGGTACGTGGCGTTGGCTGGAGCAGAAAGGTCATTAACGTTAGTCATCATGATTATTCTCAGTTGTAGCTCACAAATGGAAATATCATGTAGTGAGTCATGTCAAGTTTCACGCAGGTTACAAGTCAGTGTGATTAGAGGTTTCCTGGACATTCACTGAAGTGATGCGCTACATGGTGACCTTGAGTGCTTTGTATAAGAAAAGCCACACTGGAGTGAAAACATGAACATTGAACTCTGGTCGGGGTGACCATTCAATGATTCTCCATATGTTTCCATTGCCACCTGATTCTTTTTAGAGTTTTATTGCTTAATTTTATAGATTTGATCAATCAATCCATCCTTATACAGTAGTTTTCGTGAGCATGTGAGTGATTGACAGCGCTAAGACCCTCCTCCTGGCTCTCATTGGTTGTTTCTGACTGAGTGCTGTGTTTCTCCAGTTAGTCCTGGAAACACTGGGAAAAGGCAGAGGACCTGGATTTTTTTCAGACTCTCTGTCTTATACTCTCAGGACATAATGATAGTTTGAACAAATATGTAAAAAAACGTGTGTATATATATATATATTTTTTTTTATTTTACAAAAGTTACATACTGCAGCTTTAACTACTGAAAAGTTCTGTTTTTCAGAAACCTCTGACTTGGTGACCTGTTGCTTTGGATCACCATGGCCATTTAAATGTAATTTTTGGATTTTGGCATGACTCTGTAGTTTTATGGAAGACAAATTTGATATAAATCAACCCAATTTATTTTACAGTTCAGTTAAATTCAATCATAGCGGTCACAGGTAAAAAGATACTATTGTCACTATAAATCTTGTAGTTCAGTAGATGGAGGCCAATGATTGATTTTACTACAGATCATTTTGTAGCTACATCAAAAACATTGAGGTGCAATTTGATTTAAAAAAGAGAAGGAACAAAGTTCTACAAAAATAAGTTTAGATTCTGTTCTGCTTTCTACCAAGTGAGCTCTGCCAGTTTTCTCTTTTCCCCATTCAACCTTGATCCATCTCCTGGGTTTGGGTGACTGTGCAGTTTTCAGCTCTTATTAATATGCACAGTTTGTCATTAAGATGAAGTAGCGGGTTTAAACGCCACAAAATGATGGAGGAGATGCTACCAGAGACACAGAACATATTTGTTCACTCTGAGAGCATCTGTCAGCCATACGTTTAAATGTACATACCATTTATAACATGTGGCATCAATCAATGAAAGTGTAGGCTTGTATTTAAGGCTCCTCAGTTTGTTCCTTGTCAGCCGGGCTCAACAGGATGTGACTAAATGTGCCTTTCTTAAACCACTTTGGGGAATTGTGAGCCTGTTCTCCCCAAAACAAAACAAACAAACAAACAAAAAAACGAGTCTGCTGTCTTTAACACAAGTGACAAAACGAGGGAAAAATATCTTTTTGGTTACAGAGTGCTATATGTATAAAAAAATCTTATTGCAAAGAAAATTTTAGAGTCAATTTAAAGATTGCTTCCTGTTTGTTTTCCAAACAATATTTATAGTTTTATGACATAACCCACAGCTTAGTGGAAAACACTATATAATTCATAAACTGCTGCAGAGACAAACACCTTGGGGTTTGCATTCATTTCTGTCTATTCTTCTTAGAGGATTTTCATATATATATATATATATATATATATATATATATATATATATATATATATATATATATATATATATATATATATATATATATATATTCTTATACTGATGCACATTGAAAACGCTTCCAAACAACCAGAGATCTGCAAGATAGAAGGTTCAATGCTATGTTTGCTCCTTCTCTTGCTTCCTGTCATTTAATGTATCTCCATTGCTTTCTTATCTACTTATCTAAGCACTGAAATGTCTAGTTGGTTAGTCATTGCAGTATGACAACATGTCAGTAATAAAAGTTATTTTTATTCCTGGAAGAATAAAAGTACAGAACTTTTATTCTTCCATTTCAGTTGAAGTTGTCGGTAAAACGCTTACATATCATTGTTTGTCAACCACACTGCACTCTAGAATGAAATATTCTACGCTCCGACAGCTGAAAGAACCAAACTAGTTCAGATTTTAATCAGAAATAAGGAAACTGGGCAGGAATTAATGCCTCCAAACTCCAGTGAATGGAATCAACTCTGTTACAAAGAATGGGTAAAAATTCTTCCCCATGCAGCAAAGTCAGGTTTTTAATTCGATGCGTCTTAAAGTCATTCAGAATGCGACCCCTTCAAGTTCTTTCTGTTTAAAGTGGTTCTGTAAACTATTGAATAATTAGGTGTACTTTGATTTCATTTAGTTTCAGAAGTTTTCAAAAACACTGACAGGCATTGACAGCAGGAATTATCGCCACAGAAATAGGAATGCAAGTAAGAACTTTTCCAAAATGGTCAAAACTAACAAAGTTTGTAAAAATATAGAGTCTTATCCCATGCGCTTTGCAAAGTTGATAAAGTTGATCACATGCTCTGATTTACAAATATTGAACTGAATGTACTATCATCTAAAGTAAAGCAGGAACCTAATTTATTTCTTAGGCCACGGTTTCCATTTAACGATGCTTTGCTGAGTGTTCTTCACCAATGCTGAAGTGGACTTTGACAGTCATTAAATAATACATCCTGTGTATTAGATACTGCCCTCGTACAGAGAAATGTTAAAAGGATGTCTCCTCCCCACAGCTTATGCTTTCAGAGGAAGCTTGTAAAAAAAAAAAAAAAAAAAGCTATTCCTCTAATAAATACATGAGCTTTATAAAAAAATAAAAAGCCTATCGAATATGCACAAAGTTGAGGACTACTTTTAGGAAGTAGAAGCCTGCAGCATGGATCGCCACGCTTCATGTGACTGGAGGATTAGGTCTGAAAGCTGCATGACGGATGAGCTCTTTTCTCCTCTGATGTGTTTGGAGCTCAACGCAGGAATGAATTCTGAATCCCGTCTTCTGGATCTCCAGCACAGAGCGGGCTGAGACCCAACCCCACATCACACATGACCTGCCGGATCAGTCGCCCAGAACCACCAGAAGGCCTGAGAACTGATCTGCAGCGAAAAATAAAAGCTGCTGAGCAAAAGAAAGTGTTCAGAAAGACATAAGCACTAGTGTTTTTCAGATACACTAATGCGCCACTAAATATATTTTGTGTTAACTTGTGCCGCGTAGTTTTCATGTTTCGTATCGCAATTATCATCTGCTTGTTGCTGTGGTTTTGCTTTGTTTTTCCAACTGTTCAAATGTTCATCAAAACTCCGAAAACGTACTGTAATACATACAAAATGAATTATTGTAGGTAATCGATTAGAGATGTTTTGTGTATTTTGTGTCTGCTAGTCAGAACATTTGCAATAAAAGGGGAAAAAAGTGAGTTTTGGTCAATTAAATCCAAACATGTTGAAAGATAGAACGTTAACATTCCTCAGCGGTTGGACAGTGGCTTCAAACTAAGCCAAAGTCCGTTATCCTGAGATGGTTCACTATGAGGAAGGAGAAGGCCAAGGCGAACAGTACCAGAACAGTCACCCAGGAAGAATCAGCAAGGATCCTGGAAAATATCACAAATATGGCCCCAATTATGATCTACTAAGTTAATTTCTCAAATTGTAGAAACTCAAGAGAAGGACAGAAGGAACAATTCTAGAAACACACGCCCATACCACTTTCAGTTTGATATGAAGACCTATCTATTACCCCAGCATGCTGGGTGACTAACTGTGGGCCCATAGCAACAGAAACTCAGTCCAAGATGTAGGCGCTGTAAAGATCCCACTGAAACAGTCCAGTGCATAAGAGCTGGCTGCAAGTTGTTGGCCGGAAAGCATAAATGGATTCCATAACCAACTGTACAGGAACATTTAGCCAAGTATCAGCTCGAGGTCACCGAATCAAAGCAGGGGAAGCCTGGTATGAAGCCTACGGTTTCATACCTGAAGTGACTTGGTCTGATATTTGACGATGTTTTCCTGAGGCTTGATGATGTCCTGAGACATTTACAGGGCTATTCCATATTTTTGATGATGCTGTTACAAAAGAGAAATTGCAAATAACAGAATCGCTCTACAAAGGGGACATAGTGTGCACACCCCAACATATTTCTCATATAAAAATAAGAACCATCTATCATATTTGTCCTAAACAAAGAACACTGACAGATCAAATTAAACAGGTTTTGTGAAACACAAAGGTTTAAGATGTAGCGTCACACTGTGTGGCATGTGTTAGAAATGTATAAAAAAAACCTCCTTTAAGTTATGCCCTGACATTTTGGGAGCATCTTAGTGTTTTGACATTTTTTCTTTTCCAAATCCAACTCTAATTTAAAACAAACAGACATGAATGCAATCCCAATGGGGCACTTTATACAAAACATCTCAAATGGACTGCTTGTGAGTTGTCCAAACCTTTTCTTTGTGCACATTTTTAAACACACAAAATCTCACTTTAAAAACCAAAAGCTTACTATAAAAGTGAACAGGAATAACTAAATTGTATCTTACACGCAGAGAGAGAGGAAATGGCTCCTTTTGGGATTTCTCACCTGAACATAGTTGCCACTGCCAGCTACCACAACTTCATGCCTCGCTGGATATCTTACAGCAGGATGTAGGTGCGTCAGGCAGAACCATGTTCTCTGGTTCAGCTGAATATCACAGAAGTGGTGAGGAAGGGGTCACCTTTCTGGGATATTTAGGTCATCGTTAAGACGTACTCTGAATCTTCAAAGTGTGGCTTCCAACAGTCTTGCTCTAAATCCCACCTGCACTCCAGTCCTTTCCGCCATTTTTTCCTGGGCATTTCATAAACGCTTCTTGCTATCGTTGCACCATTCAGTCTGCATGCCTTGGAAAACCTTCCACTTAAACTTAAATACATTTGCTGAAATATTGTCAGACCAGAGGTTCAGTCTTAATCTTTGCAAATGTTTTGAGTTAATTAGCTTATTATATTGTAACACCATCAGTTTTCAATATTTTACTTTATCCCAATATTCTTGGACATTAAATTTTGGGGTTCAAGGACTCAAGCCTTCTAATCAAGTCCTTGAGTCTCCAGGTCGTCCTTAAAGTCCTAATTCACCTGAAATTATCATTAGATTAACTGAGCAGTTATTTATGTTTCCTTCGCTGTTTTCCTTTGAACAGATATGCTCTGCAAGGATTACAGAGTAAGAAGAGAAATTGAATTTTATGTAGTTAAATGGCACGAGACAGACTGGGTTTCATTATTACAGTCTGTGCTCACAGTGCTTAACAGGTCACACCTGACTCATTAAACACCAGGAAAGAAGAAAAGAAAAAAAGAAAACTGGAACCTAGCGTGGCGCTTTGGCTCTCGGAACATGATGAAAGCCGAATTTCGAAAGGCCATTTGCACTTCAGAAGAGTCTTTTTAGCACGCGGCTTATTATGACAGTTTGGTGAAAGACACGGGGGTAATCCCACTGCCACTGTTGCCAGAATGGCTGTCAAGCATCACAAAAGCAGGCACTCAGCTGCATCTGTTACTCAGCGACGTCTGAGGCAGGGATGCTAACACGCTGTGGCTCTATGCAACATGGACATTTACACGACTGCAGTCAAGCCGAAAGAAGTGAACGACTGTTTAAGAAAAAAAAAAAAAGTTAACTAATAGTTTACTTTTGTAATTTTTGTAATTTGTAATCCATGACATCCTGTTTGCCTGGAGTCTATATAGCACTCATTACATTTTATATATACTCCAGGTGGTTGCTTGTAAACATTACAGTACCTTAAACACTACAGGGACTTTATTTGGAACCGTGTGCATTAATCTCATACTAAGCTGCTCGTACTTTCTGTCTGCGCCAATGAGAATTCACTCCCCCTTGTCATGATAAGTATTTGCAGTAGCATCAAATAACACAATCTGACTGGCTTTCTCAATTTTTCTTAGAACCATTTTGAAGGGTTTTCTGGGCACTCAAAGACTGTGTTTTTAATTGAAGTTTCACACTGTTAGCCTTTGCTGTATTTTCTACAGCTAAATACCGCAAAATGCCCAGTAAAACTAACATAAAACATCTTTACAATTAGTTACTGTAATTTGCATTGCATTATGGGTAAAGGACATAGTATTACAGTAACTTACTGTATGTTTTGAAGTTGCAGTATTTTACTGTTTACACATTGCAGTAGTGGTACTGTATTTATAATGTCTTGCACTGTTAGCCTTTACTGTATTTTTTACAGCTAAATACCACAAAATGCCCAGTAAAACTAACATAAAACATCTTTACAATTAGTTACTGTAATTTGCATTGCATTATGGGTGTAGTACATAGTATTACATTAACTTACTGTATGTTTAGAAGTTGCCGTAATTTACTGTTTACACATTGCAGTAGTGGTACTGCACTTATAATGTCTTTGCGCTGGCCATGTAAGAATTCTATTTGATTTCCAACGGTCATCATAGATGTTTCATCGTGGTTCCCTGTTTCTGTATTTTTACTCCTTTAGTGGTTAACATTTTTAAGGCAGAAAGAGAGCATGTACTTTTGTTTTTTTCACATCCTAGCTAACATTAATATGCAGTTTATCTGGCTACGTCATCAAGGGTGGCTTCGCTTCCAACGTTTTTCTGATGACGTTTGTTTTAAACTCGAGCTTTTTCCGTCCAAGTGCAAGTGCAGCTCTGTCGCCGTGCTGTGGGCTCACACTGCTTCAGCTCTTCGCAATACAGGTAAAACAACACTTCTTAGAAAACTGTTTGAAGCCAAAACCTAATCTGGAAATGTATATTATAGATGGAGCTAACGTAACTTATAGCATCATGCTGTAATGCTATAACTTAGCATGAGGTGAAAGATAGAAAAATATGATGGTGTTATTTTTTGAGCTGGTTCGGAATTAACGTTAGCTAAGGTGCTAATTTTACCGAAGGTTTTAGCTTGACTTTTGCCGCTAAATCTTCCTCGAGCGACTAGCTTTGGGTTGAGATAAGCTCAGTGCTGAGTGTCTGTTAGCATTGTTGTTACATCCTTTGTCGAACAATATAACGTTAACTTATAATTGATCCCCCTTTAAAAAACAAACAAACTAATAACTAATTATCTAATTATTTTATTAGATAATAAAATAATCTAATAACTGTTCATTTGTTTAAACCATGACCTTGCAAATGTTAAGAGTGCAGATTAGCTAGGTCAACAAGGATGAATTCTAACTTGTTCTTTTTTTTTCTTTTTGTCAGATGACTGTTTTTAACTCCCAAGCTTTTTCCCTCCAAGTGGCTGTGCAGTTCTGTCCTGCTGAGTGCTAACATAGTTTCAACTCTTGAAAAGACAAGACAACAGGTAAAAAGACAGCTCTTCAAACATATTTGAAGCCACAAAATAATCTGGAAATGTAGAGGAGCAGCTAACCTAATCTATAACTTTGAGCTTGCTACAGCTAGTTAGCCTGCTAAAGTAGCATTACATCTCCAACATAGTGTATAAGAGTCTGTAAATGAGGACAAAGGTGGAAAACATTCAAGTGGTTTCTGTTATTTTTTGAGTTGGTTCAGCCACAGTGGCAGGTGGACAAAAAAGTTAATTTCCAAGCCTGGTTACATATAAGGACTGTTCACCTGTTTAAACCATGCTCTTGCAAATTTAAAGTTAAGTCAGTACTAACAGGTGCAACTATGTACAGGTGTAAATTCTGCAGTATTTGTACTTCATAATTTAGAGAATTTTGTACTCATGTGAAGAAACATCAACACACAGCTAATTATCAGTTTCGTTGTGGAATAGAGCAATGTCCTACTTCCGTCAGAGAAAAAGAAAACATTTAGAAGAAAAAGACTCAATCTTCATCTTGGTTGATGTAATTTTATATCGACTCTTAACTTAAAACACACATGTTAAATCAGAATTGTTCAATTAATTTGTTAAAGGGATCAATTCACCCAAATCACAAACATTTCATTTCATTAACCCATATTGTACTTAGCCATTCAGATACTGTATTTGTGGAATGTAATGCTTTAAAAAATTCATTTAGCCTCACAAACTGTCATTCACATCTGCTGTTTCAGAGTGGTAGCAAAATGTAGGGGTAAAGTCTAGTCTAGTCTCTGGGGTGAGGTTCTCAAAAACCTGTTGTAATCTGGGTGAACTGGCCCTTTAAATATAAATTACTACCAGTAATTCATATTTAAGAGTTTTCCTTTTATGTTTCAAAGGTATCTTCCACCAAGATGTCTGTTGAGATGGAAATGACCTTACCTACTACACCAAGGGTAATCATGCTTGGTAAGAGGAATATTTTCTATCACTATAATTTTTTTGTAGCAATGTATGTAATAGTTATGGTAGTCTGTACTTTTACTCACTAGCGTTAGCCTGACAAGGGTTTGTCTATTTTAGGAAATAGCTTGATGTGTGCAACCCGGTGGATGGTCAGTATGGAGGAGAAGGTATTTTTCGAGCCTGAGCAACTACATGACTTTGCCAGCGTCCTTGCTGTCTTTTTTGGGTCATATTATGACTTCAATCTGGAGTATCAGGAGTCAGCATCCACCACGCTGGAGATGATACAACGGTAAGTACTCTACACCAAACCATTTATGAATTAAATTTAATGACAGTTTGACTGATGATGAAGAACCATAGCTGATTGCTGTATTGTATGTCTTCATTTTAAAAAATACAATTAATATATTTTATTTCTGTTAAAAGATTCTTTGTGAGGATCAATCCAGATGTTGGTACCAAATGCACAGCCAAAGTCAGTACAAGCCGCAAGACGGGAAGTCAAGAGGAAAGTAGTCAGTGTCAACTCCCGGATCAACACCTTCCTCCAACGACTCGCTGAATTTGAATGGAGGACTTCCAACTAGGTAAGCAATTTACCAAATGTTTATTATTTTATTGTCTTTATTGTCCACCAACAAAATGACTAAAAAGATTGTTATGACATGTTGTATTTCATCGTCTCCTTGGGGACATTTGCAGGGTCTCAATACATTACGCAATCGTTTGAATTAGTGAAGACTGACTGACTGCTTTTGCCATAAACAATCCAAAAACCTGAAGTGAAGCCAGTCCTGCTCATTCTTTATGCAGTTTCTATTATCACTTCAGTGCAATTGATTTTTTTTTAAACAAATTATCAACTTAATGCTGCTTTATACCAATGATTTTATGCATTTGGACATTGTCACTTCAGCTTAATTTGTCAGCCTTCCTGTCGATTTGAAAATGTAGATAACTTCCTGACCATCTCATGACCTCCCACATCGTCTGTCTTATTCTTTACAGTTCAGCTTCCACAAGATGGATCTCACTGATTTTGTTTGACGAATGGAATAAAAGTTCTTCTGATGTAGGAAATGCATCTGATATAACAATATTTATTGATATGAATGCCTACCATATAGTACATTATCACACTTGCACTGTTTTTGTGATGTATTGTGTAACAGTGCACATTTAAGCTTCTGTTAACTGCTTTCTGACAATGCAGCCTCTGCTGGTTTTTGACTGTTCACCATTTGAATGATATACGTGTTCATGTTGGTGCATACCTGATGTGGTACATAAAATTTGTAGTGCCCAATTTTTTTAGTTGTTCTTTTGTTGTACAGTGTGCAACAAATAGAAAAGGTTATGTAAAGATTGTTACTGTTATTGGATCCAGATGCATTCAAGTGTCCATATTGAATGAAATACAGTTCATATTCAAATGAAGTTAAGTATATTCTATATATTTTTTAAAAGTCAGTCTTTTAATAGTTTATGGCTGGTACTTGATGCACACGTTCATGTTGCTACATACATGTGTCATAAAAATATTGACATGACCTGTAGTGTGTTCTATGGTTTTGTTGTTTTATAGCACATTATATTGTATTGTGACATTGTTCTTTATGACATTGTGAATATATAAATGGATTTTATTTCAACAAATCTGCTGAAAATAAAATTTCTTTTATGAAATTTTCGGTTTATGGTAAAATATTCTTGTATTAAAAAATGTAAACTTTAATTTACAGTAAAACTGACATTATGTTGTGAAACAAGTTTACAGTAGACCAGCTTTACTATAAAATACATTTACAGTTTTATGCTATAAACTACATTTACAGTAAAGCAGTTATAACTGCAAAGCACACTCACAGTAAAAAATAACTGTGAAATATCATAACAGTAAAGGTACCGTAGAATGGTGATTACAGTAACTTACTGGCAACACTGTTGCCAGTAAGTTACTGTAGAATGGCAAATACAGTAACTTACTGGCAACACTGTTGCCAGTAAGTTTCCAGTAAGTTACTGTAGAATGGCAATTACAGTAACTTACTGGCAACACTGTTGCCAGTAAGTTGCCAGTAAGTTACTGTAGAATGGCAATTACAGTAACTTACTGGCAACACTGTTGCCAGTAAGGTACTGTAGAATGGCAACTACAGTAACTTACTGGCAACACTGTTGCCAGTAAGGTACTGTAGAATGGTAATTACAGTAACTTACTGGCAACAGTGTTGCCAGTAAGGTACCGTAAAATTACAATAAAAAGTCTAACAGTGCATCTTTGGATCATAAAAAATGAAAGACGTGACAACACATCTAATGTAACACAGAACTCTGTAAATTCTGGACTTGATGTCTTAAAAATACTCTCACCCTTTAATGTTTATTCATAAAATTTTTGATAAGCTATGGGATAGTGCCAGAAACATTGTGACTGCAACTTAAGACTAACGTTTTCCACCATAAACACTCTGGTGAGTCAAGAGGATGAATACTTTGGAAAAAAAAAAACCCTTATGTCTACTTTATATGGTTGAGGATCTGTGATGCTGTGGGCTTGTTTCTTTTCCAAGTAAAATCCTGCACTGTTAGACTTTTTATTGTAATTTTACAGTAACTTACTGGCAACACTGTTGCCAGTAAGTTACTGTAGAATGGTAATTACAGTACCTTACTGGCAACAGTGTTGCCAGTAAGTTGCCAGCAAGGTACTGTAATTACCATTCTACAGTACCTTACTGGCAACAGTGTTGCCAGTAAGTTACTGTAGTTGCCATTCTACAGTAACTTACTGGCGACTTACTGGCAACAGTGTTGCCTGTAAGTTACTGTAATTGACATTCTACAGTAACTTACTGGCAACAGTGTTGCCTGTAAGTTACTGTAATTGACATTCTACAGTACCTTACTGGCAACAGTGTTGCCAGTAGGTTACTGTGATCACCATTCTACGGTACCTTTACTGTTATGATATTTCACAGTTAATTTTTACTGTGAGTGTGCTTTGCAGTTATAACTGCTTTACTGTAAATGCAGTTTATAGCATAAAACTGTAAATGTATTTTATAGTAAAGCTGGTTTACTGTAAACTTGTTTCACAACATAATGTCAGTTTTACTGTAAATTAAAGTTTACATTTTTTAATACAAGAATATTTTACCATAAACCGAAAAGTTTCACAAAAGAAATTTTAGTCCAAGTACTGTGAATAAAAACAGGTATTTATTTTCAGCAGATTTGTTGAAATAAAATCCATTTATATATTCGCAATGTCATAAAGAACAATGTCACAATACAATATAATGTGCTATAAAACAACAAAACCATAGAACACACTACAGGTCATGTCAATATTTTTATGGCACATGTATGTAGCAACATGAACATGTGTGCATCAAGTACCAGCCATAAACTATTAAAGACTGACTTTAAAAAAATATATAGAATATACTTCATTTAAAAAACCAGCAGAGGCTGCATTGTCAGAAAACAGTAGCTTAAATGTGCACTGTTACACAATACATCACAGTAACAGTGCAAGTGCGATAATGTACTGTATGGTAGGCATTCATATCAATAAATATTGTTATATCAGATGCATTTCCTACATCAGAAGAACTTTTATTCCATTTGTGAAACAAAATCAGTGAGATCCATCTTGTGGAAGCTGAACTGTAAAGAATAAGACAGACGATGTGGGAGGTCATGAGATGGTCAGGAAGTTATCTACATTTTCAAATCGACAGGAAGGCTGACAAATTAAGCTGAAGTGACAATGTCCAAATGCATAAAATCATTGGCATAAAGCAGCATTAAGTTGATAATTTCTTTAAAAAAAAAAATCAATTACACTGAAGTGATAATAGAAGCTGCATAAAGAATGTGCAGGACTGGCTTCACTTCAGGTTTTTGGATTGTTTATGGCAAAAGCAGTCAGTCAGTCTTCACTAATTCAAACGATTGCGTACTGTATTGACACCCTGCAAATGTCCCCAAGGAGACGATGAAGTACAACATGTCATAACAATCTTTTCAGTCATTTTGTTGGTGCTGACGGATTACTGCAAAGGTGTGCCTAATAAACTGAAAACTGCATAATATAAAAAAAAACACCTCACTTAAACGACTACACACTTATACATTTCTGTGATTTAGTAAGAGATGCAGCGACATCCACTTTTTACCACGGACACAGAAAAGATGCAGGCTACTCTAAAGGGCTATTGTGTAGGAATCACATGCCATTTATAAATAATCATTAAAATCATATTAAAAAGGCTAAAGTAAAGTCAGAACATGCAAGATAGGAGGAAAAGACAATAAAATAATAAACATTTGGTAAAATGCTTACATAGTTGGAAGTCCTCTATTCAAATTCAGCGAGTCGTTTGAGGAAGGTGTTGATCCGGGAGTTGACACTGACTACTTTCCTCTTGACAAGACTTCCCGTCTTGCAGCTTGTACTGACTTTGGCTGTGCATTTGGTACCAACATCTGGATTGATCCTCACAAAAAATCTTTTAACAGAAATAAAATATATTAATTGTATTTTTTAAAATGAAGACATACAATACAGCAATCAGCTATGGTTCTTCATCATCAGTCAAACTGTCATTAAATTTAATTCATAAATGGCTTGGTGTAGAGTACTTACCGTTGTATCATCTCCAGCGTGGTGGATGCTGACTCCTGATACTCCAGATTGAAGTCATAATATGACCCAAAAAAGACAGCAAGGACGCTGGCAAAGTCATGTAGTTGCTCAGGTTCGAAAAATACCTTCTCCTCCATACTGACCATCCACCGGGTTGCAGACATCAAGCTATTTCCTAAAATAGACAAACCCTTGTCAGGCTAACGCTAGTGAGTAAAAGTACAGACTACCATAACTATTACATACATTGCTACAAAAAATTATAGTGATAGAAAATATTCCTCTTACCAAGCATGATTACCCTTGGTGTAGTAGGTAAGGTCATTTCCATCTCAACAGACATCTTGGAGGAAGATACCTTTGAAACATAAAAGGAAAACTCTTAAATATGAATTACTGGTAGTAATTTATATTTAAAGGGCCAGTTCACCCAGATTACAACAGGTTTTTGAGAACCTCACCCCGGAGACTAGACTAGACTTTACCCCTACATCCTGCTACCACTCTGAAACAGCGGATGTGAATGACAGTTTGTGAGGCTAAATGAATTTTTTTAAAGCATTACATTCCACAAATACAGTATCTGAATGGCTAAGTACAATATGGGTTAATGAAATGAAATGTTTGTGATTTGGGTGAATTGATACCTTTAACAAATTAATTGAACAATTCTGATTTAAGATGTGTGTTTTAAGTTAAGAGTCGATATAAAATTACATCAACCAAGATGAAGATTGAGTCCTCTTTTTCTTCTAAATGTTTTATTTTTCTCTGACGGAAGTAGGACATTGCTCTATTCCACAACGAAACCGATAATTAGCTGTGTGTTGATGTTTCTTCACATGAGTACAAAATTCTCTAAATTCTGAAGTACAAATGCTGCAGAATTTACACCTGTACATAGTTGCACCTGTTAGTACTGACTTAACTTTAAATTTGCAAGAGCATGGTTTAAACAGGTGAACAGTCCTTATATGGAACCAGGCTTGGAAATTAACTTTTTGTCCACCTGCCACTGTGGCTGAACCAACTCAAAAAATAACAGAAACCACTTGAATGTTTTCCACCTTTGTCCTCATTTACAGACTCTTGTACACTATGTTGGAGATGTAATGATACTTTAGCAGGCTAACTAGCTGTAGCAAGCTCAAAGTTATAGATTAGGTTAGCTGCTCCTCTACATTTCCAGATTATTTTGTGGCTTCAAATATGTTTGAAGAGCTGTCTTTTTACCTGTTGTCTTGTCTTTTCAAGAGTTGAAGCTATGTTAGCACTCAGCAGGACAAAACTGCACAGCCACTTGGAGGGAAAAAGCTTGGGAGTTAAAAAAAGTCATCTGACAAAAAGAAAAAAAAGAACAACGTTAGAATTCATCCTTGTTGACCTAGCTAATCTGCACTCTTAACATTTGCAAGGTCATGGTTTAAACAAATGAACAGTTATTAGATGTATTTTTTTAAAAAAGGGGGCGGGGGGATCAATTATCCGTTAACGTTATATTGTTCGACAAATGATGTAACAACAATGCTAACAGACACTCAGCACTGAGCTTATCTCAACCCAAAGCTAGTCGCTCGAGGAAGATTTAGCGGCAAAAGCCAAGCTAAAACCTTCGGTAAAATTAGCACCTTAGCTAACGTTAATTCCGAACCAGCTCAAAAAATAACACCATCATATTTTTCTATCTTTCACCTCATGCTAAGTGATAGCATTATAGCATGATGCTATAAGTTACGTTAGCTCCATCTAAAATATACATTGGCTTCAAACAGTTTTCTAAGTGTTTTTTTACCTGTCTTGCGAAGAGCTGAAGCAGTGTGAGCCCACAGCGACAGAGCTGCACTTGCACTTGGACGGAAAAAGCTTCGGAGTTTAAAACAAACGTCATCAGAAAAACGTTGGAAGCGAAGCCACCCTTGATGACGTAGCTAGATAAACTGCATATTAATGTTAGCTAGGATGTGAAAAAAACAAAAGTACATGCTCTCTTTCTGCCTTAAAATATGTTAACCACTAAAGGAGTAAAAATACAGAAACAGAGAACCACGATAAAACATCTATGATGACCGTTGGAAATCAAATAGAATTCTTACATGGCCAGCGCAAAGACATTATTAGTGCAGTATCACTACTGCAATGTGTAAACAGTAAATTACAACTTCAAAACATACAGTAAGTTACTGTAATGCTATGTACTATACCCATAATGCAATGCAAATTACAGTAACTAATTGTAAAGATGTTTTATGTTAGTTTACTGGGCATTTTGCGGTATTTAGCTGTAAAAAATACAGTAAAGGCTAACAGTACAAGACATTATAAATACAGTACCACTACTGCATTGTGTAAACAGTAAATTACTGCAACTTCAAAACATACAGTAAGTTACTGTAATACTATGTCCTTTACCCATAATGCAATGCAAATTACAGTAACTAATTGTAAAGATGTTTTATGTTAGTTTTACTAGGCATTTTGCGGTATTTAGCTGTAGAAAATACAGCAAAGGCTAACAGTGTGGCCCCAATGTCACGCTGCCTGTACCTCTAGTGTTACAAAGTTTCTATTTAAGGACATCTCATGTTTACATTATTCTCTTGATGCAAACTGAAGTTTTAGCTTGTAATATTAATGTAACAGAAATATTCCTAAATGGATTACTTAAAGCTCTACAGCAGAACCTCCTCCTTCCTGGACGTAGGATAGACCTGGAGGTAGACCTGGCTCTGACGGAGGATGGACGCTCTCTGAGCAACACAGGCTGACTCAGTTGAATATTATTATTGACGGAGTTAGCCTATCAATAGATATGAGTCACGCTGAATCCTCTTAGTCACTCTTGGATTTTTTTTTTTTTTTCGTGTCACATATAGGCCAGTACATATTTTGACAGTCTCACTTTTCCACAAGGAATCTGATTACAGTCCGTGTCGCGATGATGCACAGGCTGAAGGGTTCCTCTCATCTTATTGCGCAGGATGATACTGCAGCTCCGCTACGGCTTCGCACTCCAACCCAACTTGAAACTGCTCCCTTTGCATGGCTACATTCAGGCCCTGCGACTAAAAATGTTAAGCTTTTACATTTCACAAAAGTACTTGTCAATACTTTTGAAAGGTATTTTAATGAGCAGTTCAGATATGGAAAAGACTATAAAGGCCATAAAGCGCCGCATTTGATAGTTTTCTAAATATCAGAAATGATAGATGCGATGTTGCTCGAATAATAATCACACATCAGCAAATATTCATTTTAAAACGGGTATAAATATACTGTTTTTGATCTGGGCCACGCTGAAACTATGACACCAACAAAAGTAAATAATTTATTTTATGTTTAATCACATGAAATTGATGAAACATTCAATAAAAGCACGAATCAATTTCTTGATCGGAAGCTTGGAACTTCTAATCTATTTTTATTTTCATCAAGTGAACGCAACACTCCGAAAGTGGAAGGGACAGCACAGGTAACCAATCAGCGGCTGAAATCCTCTCACGCGCGTCAATGAAAAAAGCGCGGGGGCGGGACCGCGGTTGTCGGAAGGGCTGCTCTCGGTCTCGCGGCGCCGCCTGCTCTCGTCCCATTGGCGCAGGTGATCTGTCTCAGGATGCGCGAGGAGAGCGGAGAAGAGGGGAAGAGAGAGGGGAAACCGCCGATGGTGAAGGGTCCAGGGCTCCGTTAACGGGGAAACAAGGATACCGGCCCATCTCCGTTTGTCCTGGGCAGCTGGGCAATGACAGACTCACCGAACGGGGGACTTTGAGATATGATGAGGCTTTTTTCTGGTTGGTTATAGTACTATGATTTGGTATGTGGCCACTTTGATAGCAAGTGTATTCAGCACCCGAGGAACGGCCGCTCAAGGTGAGTCGAAGTGCAGTATCTGTATCCACCGGCGTCCTGTGTTTAAGTTTGAACTCAGCATTTTCCCCCCACCCTTTCAAATAGCATTTTCTCGCTTGCTTGTTTTTCAACTTTTCTAATGTCGTATGCATGTGTGGAACTTCATGTGTTCATCACCTGGAACCGGGCGACACATAATGAGGGAAAAGAACCGGCTCAGTTTGATTTAATAAGCAATGACAAACCTTGCGCTGAAACCTGCTTCTTCTCACTTGGAGTTGGGATTAATTTATTTATAGGTCTGCTAGATATGTGACGTTTTTGGCTTTAGATGGAAATAATTTGCAGTCAATTTTTTATTTTTTTATTTTTTTACATCATCATCCTCTCCAGATGTTTCAGTTCGCTTTATTTTAGCTCCGGGACGTTTTGCCGGCAGTTTGTGGACTGCAGCATCCAGCTTCAGGATCATTTCGTCAAACGTGAGGAGGAACGGGATTAGTATGGTGGGGCGGTGTGGATGTCGTTAAAATGCTGTGAGTAGATTAACCTCTTCCTGTAAAAGTGTCGAAGTGAGTCGTGACCTGTTCTGTCCGCCAGAGGGAGCGCCTGGTCACTGAGGTGACTGTGAGCAGCTGACTCTGCTCTGCTGTCACTCCTGTGATTTGTAATGGCTGGGTGTGAGGCTGAGGAGATTTGACAGCCGTATTGGGTTTGCCCTGATGGCTTCATGAAAGGGAAAAGCCACCTGCAGTTCACCCTGCCCTGCTTGCTGACGAGGCTGGAGGGAAAGAAGGAATCTGCTTTTGTGTTGAACTTCTTAAATACACTTTGAAGATCATTTCGATGATAATTACCACAAGCCTTAAGTCATTTATATAACTTTGCAGGAAAGGGAAAGGACACCTGAAATCATCGCTGTTAGTACAATATTCAGTGCAAATGTATGATTGTATAATCAGAGTAAGCTTAAAGTTATTTTTCTGGAGTTGCCACCTTTATGAATCACTATTGGAAGACTTGTGAGCTAAAGTTTAAAGCTGACTGCATTTTGTTTCAATACCATTCAACATGTCAACTCATTATTACTGAGACCTGACTACAAATAATATCATCAATTTAATTTTTAATTGACTGCAAATAATATCATCAATTTAATTTTTCAGGTGTCAGGTTTTATAACTCTGTTTTCCAGGTCAGAGGAACTCTGATAATCTTTTATGTCCACAACTGCTAATGGGTCTTATGGGGTTTTCACACCTGACAGTCCAGTAGTCTCAGTTTGATTGGGGACCAAAATTGCAACATTTGCTACATTTTCAGCTGGTGCGGTTCCCTTTCAAACTGCATGGTGTTAAATGAATCAAACCCTTTTAAAAAAAAAAAAACTATTTGTCTTTTCACCTGTGGTGGCGCTGCACCAAGAACCACTGAAGGAAATTACATGAAAACCTCTGAGGAAGACACTGAGTACAATTTCCTTCTTCACGAAATGTTAGAAACGGAGTGGCAGGAAATTTTAACGGTTGTATGATTTCTCTCCTTTTTGTTAAAATACTACAAACATTTTCTCCCATTAGCGCAAGACTCCCACATTTGTTTCGGTCTTATTTACTCAGAATGCTATGCGCTATGCTATGCGTTTGCTTCCTGCTTTTGGAGTGATCTCCGGTCCGCTTGGCATCCACATGCCTTCAAACATCACCAGAGTTCCCTTTAACCGAACCGAGACATAGGTGGGGGTTTTTTTGGTCCGCGTTAGAGTTAGACTACGCATTCACACCTCCCCAAATGAACTGGACTTTCAAGGCAAGTGAACTAGAGTTTAATTAAAGTGGACTCTACATGGCTGGTGTGAATGCACCCTTAGTGACCAACATTCAAAAGCTCAGGGAGAGTTGTGGAGACATGACAGTGATGGAAAAAAATAGAGTATTGATGAAATATTAATTTTGATATATAGCAATGCCATGTTTTTCTAACATTTATCACTGGCAGATGTGAAGAGTGATCAATAGATTCATCTTCACAAGAAAACAAACATCAGGTAAAATGGAGATCTGAGTTTTATTGTCTGACAGCGACAATGTGTGAAATGAATTTAAAACCTCAGATCCCTGCTGTTGTTTGGTTTAGGTTTTGACTAACACTCATTTAGGAACCATAATTTCTGAAGGCTACGTTTTATAGGATTTGTGCCCATTCTGGTACATCTGACTGAATATTTGACAACTACTAGATTTCATATGAAACTCCAACCAGACGTTTGCATACAATTTTATTTTGCTGTATTTCAGAGATTTATTCATTAATGTTTTCAAAGTCAGAGGTTTACACGCAGAATTATTACTATCTCTTTAAATCCAGTTCAGATGATGATCGGTCCTTGAACTTATCATTGCAGACTCATCTTGAATGTATCACCATGCTTGACAGTTGATAAAGTGTTGTTAGGCTTAAGCGCCTCACCTTCACTCATTGTTCTTGTCCTTCTTGTCAATGTTTGTCTCATCTGGTTGTTAATCTTTCCCTCAGAAATAATTGGGCTTGTCCTTACGTATGGCTGCAAATTTGGGTTGAGTTATATGCCGACTTTGGATCTCTCTCTTCACAACCATCTTGGACAGTATTGCTGGTGTTTGAACAGTTTCCAGACCTGAGCTTTGGTAGTTTCTTCTTTATATTTCTCTGAGATTGAAAGTTTAGGTCCTTTTTTCATACTTTGGCAAAAAAGGACCTAACACATCTGGATAACTTGAACTCATGTCCAGTTGTTTGAACCAATGATCTTGGAGTCTTCAGATGTTTGGAAATGGTTTTAATAGACCTTCTCAGGTTTTGAAAATCTTCTATTCTACATCTTTGAGCTTCACTAAATTCCTTGACCCTTTTATCATTCTAACAATTGACTATAATCAGTTATTACCATTACCTAAAAGCTAATTAATTAATAGCGTAGACGTTAATGCAGTAACATATGTGCATATATATTTAACACAAACGTATATCTTTTATTTTCTTGCATAAAAAATGTTACAAGCGGAACATTTCCATTTGCGTGTGTCTGGTACGCCGGTAAAGCTGACGCACAAGCGAAATCTGCAAGCAACAACTATGAACGACAAAGCTGCTTCTCTTGGCCCAGTAGTGGTTAAGAGTGCTTCAACAAATTACATAATGGGATGTTGTTAAAGACTAGTGTTGTGTTCAAGTTGTGCTAAAAGGAGTTAGCTTATTAGTGAAGCTACTCAAAGCTAGAATAGCATCTTGATGCTAAACATGTTGCAGCAACAGACATACCCAACGCTAATGTCAGCGTCCACAGTCAATATTTCTAGAATTTTTTGAAAGAAGTTCCATGAATGATCAGAGGTTTCTGAAACACTTGAAACAGAATGGCAATTTGCTAACAGATTCACCTTGGCAACTATACAAGCCATAGTTATACAAGGCATCATTTTCTCCATGCATGTTGTGTTGACTTGGATGTCAATCACATGATAACGGAGGACCAGAAAGAAAAGCAGCACCCAAATCTCACCAAACTTACAGAAATGCCCCAAAACTTCAGATCTGGTTAAAGATCTTAAGTTTTTTTTAACTGCTCACCTTCAAGAGAGATGGAGAAAAAGATTTCTTCACATCACTGATTAGATGATGGTAACAGCATCTCACAGGCATGCAGGTATATTTGTTTTTATCAAGTGTTACTCAACTCAGAAGTTGTGTAATTTCTTGCCTAAGGCTTGTTTTAACAGTTTTGTCTTAAGGTACACATTTGCACGAGTGGTGAAAATTATAGCTCGATTTGTATTACGTTAATATACTTGGTTGTTCATTCGTGTGTACACAGACACACGTATGGATGCCAACTCAACTGCACTCTCAAGCTGGCAGCTGACACTCGGCTCGTCTGCTAATCCCCACGCCTGAGTCGGACGTTCTCCCTCTCTCTCTCCCTCCCTCATGATATCCATCCCTCGCTCACTCCGTTTGCTCCTTCCTGTCTGCACCAGCTCCTCGCCAGCCCTTCCACTGCGTACACTTGAGTGAACTCGCTCCTCACTAGGTTTTGAGTGGCCTCTCTCAGCATGGGCGGGCGACTCGGGGAAGGGAACATGGTGGGTTGCGTTAATGGAAGCTCAGGGTGCGCTCCACAGAGAACTTCACAGGCACACATGTCCACATTCAGCCGTGCCCTCAGGGGAACACTGTGTCTTTAACCAGATCTGAACATATGCCCACTAACAGGCTCTGTGCCCCAGACTAAGTTGCACTAATTATGACTAAGCTGTGTGATAAATGCCACGCAGTCACCAGATAAATACATATGCCACTGCTTGCCGGGAGGGATGGGGAAGGAAGGCAAGTGGGATGCTGGACGATGGCAAATGTCAAACTCTCGACCCGTTTTAGTTATCAAAATTATGTCTTTGGAAAGAAAGAAAAATGTGACAAAGTTTGGTCTTCTGTCACAGCCGTTGAAACCAAAATGTTTATAGTGTTTCTGTTATCTGAGAATGTCTTTCAAATGTTTTTATTAAAAGCTTAAAGCTGCAGTATGCAACTTTTACTTATTTTTTATTTTTTTTTTACCTATTTGTTAAAACTTCACCATGTTGTGATGCTGTAAAGTAAGACAGATAATCTGTGAATAGATTGATCACCTCCACTTCCTCCCTGAGTTATTATTGCTGACTAAGGAAATGCACATCTCCAGACCAAAAACAATCAGAGCCAGAAGGAGGGTTTTATCTTTGTCAATCAATCTTGTGTATATGCTGCTAAATCTGTTAATGGTAGAGAAACAACTTACCGTTACAGAAAAACCGTTTATCTGTTGTCCTGGGTGGCTATGCTAGCTAGCCAGAGCACTCATGATTCATCAGAGGCTCTACTGTTGAAAACATGCTGAACGGGTAGCAGAGGGGAGAGAGGTTGCTCTTTTTTTTTTTTTTTTTTTTTTTTTTTTTTTTACAGATGTGGCGTGCATTTACCCATGTTTACTTCAATTGCTAAATAAATGATAGTTTAACAAACTTCTTTTAACTCCTGGGTTCTGTGTCCGACCTCCAAGGTTCTTTAGAGAACATTAGTGAACAAGCAGCATAGAAACCAAGGAATGCTGCAGTCTGGTCAGGGAGGAAGTTCTAGAGAGGTTCTGGAGGAAGGCGAGGTTATGGAACCATATGCCTTGAACATCTGGGCACAAGTCAAAGATCTGGAGCTGTAACTGCAGTGAAAATGCTATCCTATCAAGTATTCGCTCATGTTTGCTAAATGCAAATGTACTACAAAAAAGCTAAACACTATACCTTTTCCTTCCTGTGCACCTCTATGTGCTACTTTGTATTTTTTCTGTCACATGAAATCCCCCAGAATAAGTAAAAGTTTGTCATGGTAACATCAGAAAAGTTCAAAAGTATAAATTTTCCACGGTACTATAAACTGATGATTAGTTATCTACTCATAGTTACATGTCACTTGAAATCAGGGTGTCTGCTCAGCCTTTAAAAGTCTTAAATTTGAGTTGGTAAAACCTGAAAAACCTTGTAAAATAAACATCCAAGTTCTTTGACCTCAGAGTGATTTGAAGCTCTCACAATGATTGTTGGTTTTCTACGCCGCTGCAGCGGTATCAAGAGAAACTGTAGGTACATCTCCAAATATTAGGATATTGTGAAAAGTTAAGCATTTTTTAGCACTTATGTCAGAACTTATAAATCATATAGATTAATTACACAAAAAGTGAACTATTTCTAGCTTTTATTTCTTATAGTTTTGTAGATAATGGAAAACCATAATTCAGAGTCACTGTGGAAATTATTATATTAGTTTGGATCGATTAAAAAAGAGGATATTCTGTCAGAAATATTAGGCTTCCGAAAAGTATGTTAACTTTTATTCACTCAATCCTTGCAGTAATTAATGCAATTCCTTTTGCATTAATTACTGCATCAATGCGGCATGACACGGATGTGATCAGACTGTTGATAGCTTGAAGTGTCAAACAGGATTGTCGGGTGGTGTCGATCATCTTCCTGTTGACAACACTCCGTAGAGTCTCTGTTGGGTTCAGGTCAGACCAGTTTGGCCTATCAAGCACAGTCACACCATGGTCACTGAACCTCTTGCACATGCTTGACTCATTTCTTACTGTTCTTGCTCAAGTGCGACTGAAATATGAAAGGAATCATGCATGAATCACTCCCTTTGGACGACTTGCAGCAGCTAATGGCCTTGTTGTGAAACTCATGCTTTCTGTTTTAGCTACTGTTTATGTGATTATGTGCAGACAGATCATCGAGTCTGTCTTTATGAACAGTTTGATGAAGCTGTGCTGTTTGCTCCTTAATTCGCTCATCTTGTGCGTGGACCAGTTTTGCAAAGCACTAAGTACATGCTGACACAAATACAGCCATTGGGACCAGCTGACGTGAGCAGTTGGGCTCTTTTTCTTTTTTTTTTTTTGCGTCAGATCCCGGTTGTCTTCTCTTCAGCAGGAAACACAGCAGGTGTAAAAGTGCCAGAGAAAGAGACAGAAAGTATTAACTCACAATGAAACCTGGAAAAAAGCACAGAGACACATTTCCGAATGTTTAAGAGACTGTAAGTGACAATAAAGCAATTCTTACCTTTAAATGATTGACTAACAGATAAAACATGTTGACATGTTGAATTTAAAATGTATCACACTGTGTCCGTAGTACATATAGTGAATCCTGTTATCTTGTCTTATTGAATGAAAGAGAAGTCTTTTTTTTTTTTAGGTTGAGCATTGCAGAAATTCCTCAGTGGGCTTCATCAGTGTTGAGCATTTTACTCACAAAGTTAGTTTATTTCAGTTTTGTACCTTTAATTTCTGCATATGGACCACCACCTAGTGCAGGGATGTCCAGAGTGTGAGCCCTGTGGGGCATTTATAGCAATTGCAATGATTTTGTGCAGCCCTAATTAAACCTTTTCTAAAATGGAAAGTGTTGGCCTCAACACTTATGTTACCTTGTTTTTTTTGACTGATGTATGCTAAGCTAACTTGCGTTATTGCTGGCTTCTTGTTTGTGTAATACTTGCCAAAGCACATGGCATTTTGGGTGTTTTTCTCAGATTTTCCTCTCATTATCTTTCACTGTCTCTCTATAGGTAGACAGAATCATGCTGTTGTAAAGCAAACAGCAAACTTAAGGTGGACTTGGTGACCCTGACATCAGTCAGTAATAAAAATGCTTTGATCTGCATCTTGATGCTACCTTTAGTATTACAGTCCAGATTAATGCTTCTAGTGTGGTTCTGATTTAGTCTGTGAATTCAGGCTAAAGCAACTTACGCAGCCCTTAATTCTAGGATTGTGTATTTATCTAAGGGTTTTGAAATGTTCATTATTATTGTCCATGTGATTTTATATTTGTTCTATGCTTTTCTGGAGACCCAATACATTAGACAACTAGAAGTGATAGAGAGTGTACTGTCTCTGTAAAGTAGGGTGGTCATGGATCAGCAAGGTGAACAAAAAAACAGCATCAGCCACCGGTTCCAGATTTGTCACAGTCCCACATTCGTAGCTGTAAGTTCTGTTTTGCTGGATAAATAAGGATTTTTCTGGTTTTGCTGGCTCTGGTAGAGTTTGTTGTGATTCAGAGGCTAACAAGTCAACCATAGTGCCTCTACTAGAGAAGCTGTAATTTCAGAGACGAGCAGCTTTAATGTAAATCATCTTGTATCTATGGTAACACACCAGCAACTTCAGAAAGGCAGTTTGAACATTTACTCTGACCTCTCAGAAACAGCTTCATTGCATTTGTATGACTACATTAAGTCTTTTGAACATGAAGATGAGGTTTATTTGAATCTTGTGTCCTCCTGTCATAATTATAGTTCACTGTAAGCATGTCCTAATACAACTCCTGATCAAATGTTTTTTTTTTGTTTTTTTTTTTCAGTTTTTTGCTTTCCAACCAGATTAATATCCTGAAGCTTCTGTCTGTCCAGTCAAACACACCAAACATATGAGCTTTGGGGTTTCCTTGAAAGCAAGATCAAGATCAACAGAACCTTGGCTTAATATAAGTGTAAAGTACAGACAGAGCCCAAGTTAAATGAGACCAAATTTCTCTTTGTTCTCAGAGAAATAATTGTAATTATTTCAATTTTACCTGAAATGTTTGCAAAAATATTTCATGATGATGTTTATTATTACATTTTACTTGGAATCCAGAAGTTTAAGTGCGTTTAGGACTTAAACTTTAAATCATCTTTTAAACGGTATTGGTCAAAACTTTTGGGTTTCTTTCCTCAAACTTCTCAAAATAGTTCTGGTCCGTTCATCTTAAAAGAGCTGGTGTAATTCAGTCAGATTTGTAGGCCACTTCAGTACATGACACATTTCACTGTGGATAATGACTCTGCCTCACCAGCTTCAACATCATCGTCATAACATCTTTAGTTTTTGTTCTGGGGTCATCCTGCACATTTTGGACCAGAACCCACTGACACAAGCAATGTGCCTTGCTAAGAGGCAGGATGGTTGGGCGTTCCCATCATGTCTGTACTTGCATAAAAACTGATGAACGCTGCACCTTCAAGCATCAGTAAATTGTTCCCAAGGATGAACCAGACTTGTGCAGCTGAACAGATCTCTTCCAGATATCCCTGCCTTACTTCTTCTCATCACTCCAGCAAAAAGCAGAGTGTTAAAATGCATCCAATGTGTGCTTCCAATTAGTTCAAATGTGTCAGCTAACCTAAACCAGGTCAGCAAGTGGAAACCCAAAAGGTTTGACCCAAGTCATCCATCCATCCATCCATCCATCTTCTTCCGCTTATCTGGGGTCGGGTCGCGGGGGTAGCAGCTTCAGAAGGGAGGCCCAGACTTCCCTCTGCCCAGCCACTTCTTCCAGCTCCTCTGGAGGAATCCCTAAGCGTTCCCAGGCCAGCCGAGAGACATAATCCCTCCAGCGTGTCCAAGTCATACATTACAGACAGCCGTTGAGAAATGACAAGGGAGAAAAAGAAATTATGATAGAGAGACGAGTCATGCTACGTTTCCACATTGACTGCTACTTTGTGCTGAGTGAGGAACAGTTTGGTAGATATCCAGTGTCTATTAGCTGCCCTGCAGTTAAAGTTCAACAACAGAGCACAGTGCATTCAATGCCAATGAAAAGGAGCTGCTTCCAGTCTGAATGCGTCTCTTTTCAGTTAAAGGTTTGGTCAGTCAGAGCATTTTAGATTTTGAGCAAGTGATCATCAAATGTAGAATTGACTGAAAAGGAATTGAGAGCCCATATGAATCTGAAGCAGACAAATCATATCCTGAATGATTTGTCTGCTCCCTTTTCTGCAGGGAACCCAGAATGGTGCAGTATTATTGTAGTAATAATAATAAAATAAATATTGATCAAATTTTAATTGGTTCAAATATAGCAAACATACTCATGGAAGAGGATGTGTTGTTCCTGTCTTCCAACTCCTAGCATGTGTATTTAGGGATAAGCTGGGTGTAGAAAATCAAACTGTTATGTAGCCCTGCTACCTAATTAATTTGATTCCCACAAACTTTTTTGTGTTCCAATTTTTTGATGAATCCTCCAGTCTAATCACTTAATGAGCAGTGGAAGTGAAGTGGGCGGCTGATGGCAAAAACAAAGCTGCTGACCAAGAAAAGACAGGCTCTCAGTCCTGTAAGCGTTTTCACACCCACACCCACACACACACAGTGTTGGGATATTTTCAGCTTTTCATTAGGAATGCCTGACTGTGACCTTTCCATTGATCTGATCTCTGCTGTTAAAGACTAAATGACTCTGCACATAAATATGGCAGTGTATCACCTGTTCAGATTTATTTGTTGTTTTTGCTGGACAGTCAGTAGAATCCCACCACAGTTATCACGATTATCAGCTAAAGGGTACGACTCTACGTCCTTTTATGTATCAGCTGGTACCTGCAGTAGGATGAAGCATTCAGAACTTGGGAAACACATGGGAACTGCTGAGCAACCAAATATTTCAATGGGGATAAAGCTAATATTTAAAGAGGAAGCATTAGCGTGTGTTGTCCATAAGTTTAAAGGCTTTCACATACTTCAGCGTACTTCACTCTATGAGGCTGGCTCAATGTGGATGTCTGTTTGACAAATCCTTGCAGACCTGCATTTTTACAATTTTGTACCTGTACTCACTGTCGCACAGTAAACTGCCCAGAAGAAAATCTTTGGGAGCCACTGCACTAACAGGTGTTCGGTGGCTGTCCTGGTGGAGAAATGGGGCTAGGTGCCCAACTAGCTGTATCCATTGTATTATGGGACATGTAGTATTACAACTGGCACACTTGATTATGAAATCTCAACTGTTCACGGACTCACAGATGCATAGCATGCACAGTACACCCAGGTAAGTAGTAAGTGTTGCAGAAACAGGAGCTTTTCTGACCTTGTTTGCCATCAGAGTTTCTGTCATTGGCTTTAGCACAGCTAGCATCTGGGCTACCTGTTTGCCTGCCTCACAGGTAAAACATCTCTGAACAAAATGTTTGCATTTTTTTTTGTCAGTTTAAGAAAGCGACATGCTGTCCACAGGACATCTATATTTGGTAATTGTTCAGTTGAGGCGCTGAAGTGACAGGAAGCTCTGAGTGTTTGTGTTAGAAAATGGGCACAACTTGGAGATATTTTCACACAAAGGGGGGTTTTTGAATAATTTCTGTTTTAGTATCGATTGTGTCTAATTGTTTATGATTTTTGCAACCCTACCAGTTAGTAGTTTGTTAGTTTAAAAAGACTTTTGTTGCCTGGTAACAAACATATTTCTGGACTGTCAAAGGACAACGTTAAGCCTTGTGTTGACAGACTCGTGACTTTTTAAAAAGCTTTAATTTGACGTTACTGGTACTTTATTTTTGTTGACCTATTTTCAAACAGTTTACATCCTTCAGAAATAATAGAAATCACAGTGTTGAGCGCTCACTCTTCTTCCACCTTTGAGTTGTTCCAGTTCAGCTCATCTCATGTGTCTGCTTTGGAAATAGAAGTCTCCTCATGGTTACATAATCCTATCAGTCAAACAGTGTACAGCCGCCGTGAGGAAATAATAAAGCAATGTATCTGCGTCTCTCTTACTGACCCCGAGTCAGACTGAATTCAGTAGAAACTTAAAGCCTACAGTTCTGCAGGCTGAGCCAGAAAAATTGATTGTCTGTAATTGCTTTTTATGCGTTAGGTTTTCTCTTGTTTAAGTGGGATTACGTTGTGGGTTTACAGGTTGGGAGACCAATTTATAACTCAGACCTCAGTGGCTTGATGGTTGTCAAAGTGAATGAAGACGAAATGACCTTGTACAAAATATACCCAAACATTGGACTGTTGGTTGTGAGTCTCTGTTGTCCACTTGGATGTTTAAGCAGTGTTACCTGCTGATCCTTGACATGATGTCATCCGAGGAGTTGTTGCCATGTTGTAAACACAACACCCTGGTGTATTCACAGGGGATCTCTGGAGATTTCCTCCATACATGTTTGCCGTTTTACTTGTCCAACTGTAATTTATTTATCATCTATTTATCTCTTTCTTTCTTCATCTTGACCCATTATGGTTATATTTCCTTGCATAACAGTGTCATTTTACAATAGAAGAAGAATCTATGTAATTTCTAATGCTTCTTTCCTTAAAAAGATAAAAGTATTGCATTGTTCTGGATGCTGCATTTTGTGCCTCCTTGTGACAAAGTGGGTACATCCAGTGAGTGAGATGAGTGGGAAGGTCTCCTGCTACTCCCGAAGTAGCATTACTGTTTCTTAGAGTAGACAAAAAACTTCATACAACCTTTAGATGCCAATCAGTCTGATGTTTGGCCTAAGGAGTGGTGACTGAGAGTCAACTTGCAACCCTTAACCTCCACTTTGGTTCATTGAACTAATCTGCTGCTGGGTTTGCCAAGAAGATGGAAAATATTGTTGGCAAGAGATATATATATGATGTGTCAGACTGTCCCCTCCCCTTTAAAAATTAAGATTGTACAGTTTTACTCTAACATACTGTTTTTTGGGGCTTTTTTTTATGTTTGTATGAATCTACATACATCGTCTTGCATATTCCAAACCAGCACTGTATGTTCCATGAACGCTGGCTGCCATGAGCGTCCAGTGAACGTTTTCAGCCGACGTTTGCTGAACATCAAAATGAAACGCCATTAACTGTTCGGTGGACGTTGTCTCTGGACGGTCAGCTCACGTCTAAGAAACATCCAGCAAACGTTCAGCCGACATTCAATGAACATCCGCAGCCCGACGTCCGAGATGCGACCCTATCTAACAAGACAAGGAGAGATTTAGTGAAAAATAATAACTGGGATGCACTTTTTAAAGATATAAAAACTGATTCAATGAAATCATAGCTAAAACATTTTATTTCCACAGTGACTGAACATTCAGACAATGTTGGCGATCGACAGGTCTGAAGGTCCTCTGAATATTTGCTTACAGTACAGGTGAAGTAAAAACTTGTTCTTTATTACTGAGATGCGGTTGAACAATTTTGCCTTGACATTTGATGGAATGTTTTCATGAAGAAGCTGTTTTTATACACTCTACACAGACCTCTCACATACCACAACTAAGTGAAGCATGATTCCAGCATTTTGCTATTTGGGCACTTCAGATTTTTCCGAGTGGTGAGAATAATATAATTTAATTTAATTTAATTTAAACGTTGTCTTGAACTGAGACTTTGAAGCTTGACATGGTGGCAACAGAACCTTTTATATCTCATCTGGTGTCCTGTGACATTAGAGATCAGCGTTGCCATCTCTGGCAACACGCTGCACCATGCAGTGTAATTCAGTGTAAGACCGAATTCATCTCTGTCAAAGAAACCTCAGTCTGATGTCAGTAATTACTCGGGGTTTCTATATCAGCCTGTAGGAACAATTATACTTGGCAGGTAAAAGATGAGAGAAGCACACCCATTGTTTAATTAGTCCTGTGGAATGATTGAAGTTTTTCCAGACGTCTCTCTGGGCCTAAGCGCCTCACATATTTTTATTCTATTATCAGGTTGAGGCTACATCACAGCTGGATGCAAAAAAATTTTCTAATCCAGCTGTGTCCTGCTGAAATAACCTTGGACCTTTTAAGAATGGATGACTCTTTTAAAATCCAAACATATGAAAGTCAGCCACAGCATGGACACTAATGGACCCACAAACCACCACAGATACTGTTTGGAGTTTTTACAACGTTCACTCTGAAGAGCTCAGATGGGTTTTCTCATCCCTTCATTCCATTAATCGTCTTTGTCCAAATGTAACCTCATCTGACTATATGATGTGTTTCTCTTGGACTAAACTAATCCTACTGGATGTTTCTGTCACAGGCAAACCCAACACATTTCCCTGAGTGAGACTTATTTGACATTTCCTAGAGTATTCTAAAATATCAGAAACCTTTACATCTTTCTTTGTTCCTTTCAAAGGTTCTTTGAGTTTATTGTGGCAACCGCGCTCTGTCAATCACTGCTTTAGGAACGCTTATATTAGCCACTGTTCAAGAACACAGAGACTTTAATAAGGCTACAAGCTCCATCTTTGGACCAAAACCTTTTGTTTATTGTGCGGTTAAACCTCCTACTTTGCTCCCTAATACCCACATCTTAAGGCCACTCAGCCACTCAGTCTCAGGATCGTGGTCTTTCATAAGCCTATTATATTTACTCGCCTTGTCGCATTGTTACTATGACAATGCAATAATGTGGATGCTGTTTGTGGATAACGCTAATGAATTTGGCCTCCAGATTGCTTCTGCAGTCAGATTTACCCATTATTCTCAAAGGAAAGTCTCTGCTGTAATTTATCAGTGTTTTCCTGATTTGCTTAGAGACTTTAGTTTTCAAAGGACACAGATTTTGTAGTGTTTCTGGTGCTGCCTGTTCTGATAGTTCTTAGTGGTACTTTCAGAAGTAGGGTGTCTGAAATCTAAGGTCTTCCATTTTCTTTCAGAAGGTTTTTAGTGCAGCAGTTCGTTTTTGATATTGACTTCCTGCTAACATACATCTTGGTTTCCCTGTGGGGTTTTATATACATTCTCTCACTACTGTACTCCATACGCCTACGCCCTTCCCTCCCCTCTCCTTCTTCTCAGCCCACTTCCCTGAGCTGGCTGGCTTTCTCTCCGGTCTCATTTTACAGCCTGGCCCAGTGATGCAGCACAGTCAGCTTCCTACATGCAGACTCTCCACACCCATTAATCATTCATGGGATTGAGTCTTAATATATCGAATCATAGCATCATCTGTGCTGTTTAAAATTAAACTCAAGTTTTAAGCTTAACACCCCAACGCCCGTCGTGAAGGGGTTTCCTGCTGGCATGTTGGCAAAGCTTAAAAATCGAAGAAAATTACTTCTGTGGACCAGTAATTAGGAACTTAGCATTGCCTAATGTACAAGACATGGTGGAAATTTCAAGACACATGTGTTTAAATTTCCACTTAAAAAGTGTAGTAGCTTTAGCTTTCTTTCAACAAATAGGTTGTTCTTGCGACTCATCAATGAAGGCCACATTTATGGAGTCTACAACTAATAACAGAGCAGATGCTTCCACCGCAGCTTTGACGCTCTGGAGCTGCTCCAGGTTGCTTTACTGATTAATGCTCTGTGTTACTAGCCTCTGAATTTAGGAGGACTATTATGCTTTGAGAGGTTCAGGGTTGTTACTCTGGATTTTACTTAAGGCTATCAGAGAAAGGGGTACTGAGTCATTTATGAAAGGACACACCATGCACTCTTCTCTTTCTGCTTCACATTTAGGCCTTACTTTGTGTTGGTCTGTCACATAAATTTTCTATAAATTATAATGAGGTTTGTGGTAACTTGACATGATGAGAAAGACGTCAAACATTTTTAATACTTCTACAAAGTACCAGAACTAGTGATGGGACTTGATTGAAATAAATATAAAAATTCAGAAACCCTTATTGCTTCTCAGTTATTAAAAAAATAGACATAAGAGTTCAACAACACAGACATTTATTGTTTTTAATCTGTTATCTATGCTATTCAACCATCAGATTGGTGCAAAGTGCTACGATACTCATTGATTCAGGGGAAGTGGACTGTGGATTCTGACGTCTGTGCTGTTGCAACATGTTTGGCATTGAGATGCTATTTTAGGCTTGAATAGCTTTGCTAATACGCTAACTGCTTTTTGCACAGATTGCACACTGCTATTGTCTTCTCCAGTGTCTCATCAGTTTTGGAAGCAAAAACTGGTCGTCTGATCCCGTAGTCATCCATCAGCGTTCTTCACAAGTGTCGCTACTTGTGAGTGTACCAGAAACGAATACAAAGGTTCCGACTTGGGACTTTCGTATGGAAAAAAACAACAACAACAAAAAGTGATTAATTTTTAATCCATTAAAATCTGTTCAATTAATTAATCAAAATTAATGTGTGAAGCTCCAGCTCTAAATACAATATAATTTTCCCAGGGAAATGGTAAAGATTATCTCTGCGGTTCTTCATCTTTGCTCCACTGGCTTGTGAATTGCTGCTGTGTTTTACGCCCAGGTAATATGAGAAGAATGATAAAAACAAAAAAAAAATGGCGACAATGACGATGTGATGGACATGACGCTTAAATCGCCATTTTGATCAAATTAAGCTTTGATTTAAGGCTGGATACTGTGTTCATATTTACACTAAAGATTTATAATTAGCATTTTTTTGAAGATGACAGTCAGGTAAGGTCTAACGTTTGGACATATGTTCTTGGATTATGTAAAACGGCTATAAAGCATCTTTACTCCCAACACGTTTGGTACATTTTCTCAGGGTGGTATCCATAGTGCTTGATCGCCCCCTAAGGATCATGCTGACTGATCAACATGGCGGCCTCTACGGATGGCTTCAAGGTGTCGGGTAACAACTTACCTTGCATTCTGCTGACATGAACTGTTCTTAATCCTCCGTTCAGAAGGTCATACCAATGTCGTCCAGCCAAAAGGTTTTAGACAGACATGAGCTCTCAGTGAAGAGGTTCAGTAATTCACTGAAGCTGTTAAAAACTATTAAGACATATGTGGAGAAGAATGCATGGTTTAGCTTCTGATTAATGTAGAAATTGCAGAAGTGAGCAGAAATATGAGAGGTTTTTGGAGAGATGGGAATAGGAAGTGTGTGTGTGTGTATCTTCTTGATGCAGGATAGAGTTGTCTTATTTAAATAAAGATGTAATTAGGGTAACATCCTGGTTTCACTGGAAGGTGCTTACACTGTTCAATGGACAACATCGTTCTGCAGAGAAAAGCAGCATTTACCTGCACGTTTAGTCATTTCTGCAATAAAGTTGGCACATTTCTTTCCGTTGACCTCATTTCTAAGTTTTTATACAAGGATTAAGCTAATCCTGATTGAAATCAATGAATGTGGCATTTTGTCGAAAACCTCAAAGTTGTTCCTGCCCTGCAAGCAGACTGAATGTTATCCCTAAGTCTTTGGCAGAAAACCTGCACACTTTTATCATTTCTACTGAAAATAAACGGAAACTCTTCGGATCCAAACATTGTCCAGTAATAATAAGGTTCTTCCAGCCACCGTCAAACCTTAACATCTGTTTCCTTTTTTTGCCTTTGAAATTATAAAAATAAATAAATAAAATTAAACAGAAACAATATGCATACTGCACAAACAATTACTGTAAAACATTGCCACTGTTTTCAGGTTCTTTAAATAATGATTGTCATTGAGGAATATTGCTTGGCACACTGCTGCACCTCTTGTAAAGCAGTTCAATTGTGGAAAAAAAACAAAAAACAACTGTTCTGATTATTTTGGTCCATTTGAAATAGGATAGGATAGTAATCATTAAATACAATGCTCCAGGTCTGACAGTTTGTAACTTCTGGGTCAATTAGACATAATGTTCTGTGTCAGATTATCACAGCTATGCTTTTCCTAAAACATATCCACTAAGTTTCTTATCTTTTTTTGCTCACACATTACTACTGAAAAACATTCTTTTTATTATCTGTCAGGCTCCAGCAGTTCTGTTTTTTACACCGAACAAATGTTCAGTTAGACCGAGATGTGTGTTTATGTAGATGCGATGAAATCGTTTCCTGCTTTAAACATGCCGAGGGCAACTGTGAGTGTTTTCATTCTTCATTGCTGCATTTCTTTCTCCCCCCTGACAAGTGAAGGTAAAACATTAGGCAAACATCTGATTTCTGACAAAGTATCTGTCTTCATGAAAAACGAAAAGCAATGTTTGCTGAATCCGGCACTCCGACTGGGAACATCTGCTGAATGCCGCAAATGTAAATGTCAGTATATTTACACCATGGATCTAAAATATGGTGCTCTGCTGTCGCTCTTTGGTTGCTGTGACTGAAAACAAAAAAGGCGTAGGTTGTTTTTATTGTCACTTATCGTTACCACAAAGAATACCGTATTTTATCGCTATACAGTTTTAAGTCCATATCACCCATCTGTGTTAATAAATCAGTCACATCGAGATTCTAACTGTGCATTTGATTTATGTGATGAGTAAAAACAAAGACATGGCAAAACAACACAGTAACTTCATTCACTATGCGGGGAGAAGGCCGTTAAAGACTCCAAGCCCCATTTGATGGAAACGAGGCTTGTTCAGTTTAATGAACATAAAAACAGTCTCAAAAGAGACGATAATGCCGATAATTAAAATGACGTTGATAATTTTAATTTATTGTACAATTAATTGATTTATTGTTTATTGAGACAGGCCTAATCATTTGTTACAATTGTTTCAAACCAGCTGAAACGTGTTACACCAACTCCCACCTGCAGGTGGCAGCATTTTTTCTATTCCACTGCTGCTTCCGCCTGACTTCATGTCCAGATATAATCCACGAATGATTTGGTGAATAACAAAAATGAAGATATTTAAGGTCCTGAAAGGATTAATAAAGTTTGTGTATAGTCTGTCTGTCTGTTATTTTTTTCATCTTTTTATTTCTATATGTACATTTGGATAATAAGGAAAAAATATAGCAAACTTCCATGAAAATATTTCTCATGTAGCCTCAGTAAATCAGTGACAATCATGAGATTATTGTGCGTTTTCCCCGTGACAGAAACTGCAGTGCTAGTTACTAGCTTCACATTGAGACGTAACGGTTAGTATTTGTTCTCTTCCAGAAAGGAACATCAAAGAAAGTAAAAAGCTTCTGGTGCTGCTGAGAACCAGAGCCAGATCGTTCAACTGAGACCTGGAGCAACAGAACCACCAACATTTACACACCAAAATGATGAAACATCCATCAGTCAGACAGAAAATCCTGATTTACAATCAATCAATCAATTCAGTAATAAATCAACAAATTTATGATTAATAAAAACATTTATTCTAACACAATTGAACTGCGGTAAACATTAAACCCGTCCCTGATTTCTGTGATTGGAATAAACCTGAAAACATCCAGATTTTTATTCATATGTCAGATAAAAAAATGCAAAAAAATCTAAATTATTACATCTTAATTATTCTGACGCCACCTGGTGGAGTAAAGCTCTGATCAAAACAAACAATACTAGTAACCCACTCTCACTGGAAACAAGCCCGACTTACTGCCGGCGATGCGGACCAGACTCTGACACCGGTTATACAGGGACCTAACAACCCGTATCAAAGGGCCCGGTACCCCATACTCCCGGAGAACCCCCTGATGGACACGGTCGAACACCTTCTCCAAGTCCACAAAACAATAAACACAAAACAGTAGACACAAGTCCAATCAACATGTAGACTGGTTGGGCGAACTCCCATGCTCCCTGTAGGAACCTGCTGAGGGTGCAGCACTGGTCCAGTGTTCCACGACCAGGACAAAAACCACACTGCTCTTCCTGAGTCCGAGGTTCAACTATCCGAAGGACCCTCCTCTCCAGGACCCCTGAATAAACCTTGCCAGGGAGGTTTAAGAGTGTGATACCCCTGTAATTGGAGCACAGCCTCCGGTCCGCCTTTTGAACAGGGGCACCACCACCCCAATCTGCCAATCCAGGGGAACTGCCCCGGATTTCCATGGAATATTGCAGAGTCGCGTCAGCCAACACAACCCTACAACATCCAGAGCCTTAAGGAACTCCGGGTGAATCTCTCATGTTGAAGAATTCCAAAATATACTCTTAATTTATTACAAAAAAGTCAAAAATAATTCAAAATGTATAAATTGGGCCCAAGCCGAGGTCAACATATCAAAGTGTAACTCAGGTGGTAACACGACAAACTCAAGCACAAACTGACCTCCCAAACAAGACATGAGGGGAACTTAAATAATGGCTGATCAGACCACTAACACACACAAGGGTGTAATTAAACACACAAGAACCTAAAACATACTGGTCAGAATATTAATAAATCTGTAAATTAAATGAATGTCAGAATAGAACTAACTTTCAAAGAGAAGAAACATTAAATAAATGGTAAAAATAAACTATAAACCAAATTTCCCCTTCCTCTGGCAAACAAATGGAACAGCCCGCTGAGGAAGTTTGACAACCATGTATGGATATTCGTCAGCTGGAGCTCATCTGTGTAATTTTCAGGAACAGGTCCAGAGATAACTACGGAAGAGGATTAGGGCCACCGAAAAAAAAAAATTCTGACTTTAAAGTCAGAATTCTGAGATTAAAGTCAGAATACTGAGATTAAGATCATAATTCTGAGATTAAGGTCAGAATACTGAGATTAATTCTGAGATTATGGTCAGAATTCTGAGATTAAAGTCAGAATTCTGAGATTATGGTCAGAATTCTGAGATTAAAGTCAGAATACTGAGATTAAGATCAGAATTCTGAGATTAAAGTCAGAATACTGAGATTAAGATCAGAATTCTGAGATTAAGGTCAGAATACTGAGATTAAGCTCAGAATTCTGAGATTAAAGTCAGAATTCTGAGATTATGGTCAGAATTCTGAGATTAAAGTTAGAATACTGAGATTAAGGTCAGAATTCTGAGATTAAAGTCAGAATTCTGAGATTAAAGTCAGAATTCTGAGATTAAGGTCAGAATTCTGAGATTAAGGTCAGAATACTGAGATTGAGGTCAGAATTCTGAGATTAAAGTCAGAATTCTGAGATTATGGTCAGAATTCTGAGATTAAGGTCAGAATTCTGAGATTAAAGTCAGAATGCTGAGATTAAGGTCAGAATTCTTAGATTAAAGTCAGAATTCTGAGATATTTTGTTGGCCTCCAGACCAACAAAAATAAAATACAGTGGCACTTGACCAATGTGCAAAACAAATACATATCAACAAAATGGCTGGTGCCGGGATCGACTCGTACGAGACAGAGAATGGAAAACATGTCAGACGATGTGGACGAGCTGCCTGTGATCTAATACTGCGACATATTTCACTACTTGGTGAACATGTAGAGTGTTTACACCATGGAGGAGCTTCACCTGAAATCCATGGACGGATGCAATCAATGTTCAAAAGAATTTGTTAAGGATGTACAAACTCTTCAGGTGAATAAAGAGGTTCTGGTGACTGGCAGAGTAAGAACATGAAGTAACAAAATCCACTGGTGTGTTATTCAGTCTGCTTTGGTCTGTGGGGTTTTGTTCATAGTTATCCTGGAATTTTATTTCGTTCTGTAGGAGTTTAGATTATCATGTTGTTTAATTTAGATTGGGTTTTTTTGTTGTTCATGTCTCATCTCTAGTCATCGTTATCCCGTCTTCTTCTTGTCCCGGTTCAGTTCTTGACTGTTTGCTCAATATTTTAAATTCTTCTGTTTTACTGCTAGTTTAAGTCTTTGTGTTTTCCTGTCTGATCCTGCCATGCCTGTCTTTGCCTTGTTTCTCAGTCTTCACTCTTGTTTTATTTATGTTTGAGTAGTTTGTCCCCTTTGGTCCTGTTCCAGTGTAAGTCTCAGATGAAGATTATTTGTCAAATCCTGATCTCACAGTCTAAACACATGACTGCTATGTTAGTTTTCTTATACAGGAACGATTTCAATCTGCACTGACTGGTTCTGATCATGTTCTGGTCAATATTTGCCGTGAAAATAGCTAATAAAGCCTCCAAGTAGTTGTGAAGGGTTTTTATCATAAAATTCATCTCAAACCAGCTTCAGATCCAATTACAACATTGTTTGTTGAGTAAAATGATTTTAGATGATCTAAATTTAGGGTTAATTCTTCTAGCAATAGTTTGTTCAGGTTTAGATTATTATAACCAAATATATTTAACAAAATAAGTTTAAGTGAGGAATAACCAGTGACCATTTTCATCCATTTTACCTGAAATGATCCTGGAAGCATTTTAGAAGAATAGCGACCCCTGCTGATGTTGAAGAGCCATGACAGAAATAAGCTTCATCTCCACGTTGTTTAGACCAAAAGATGGTATCTCCATGTTTAGAATGAGTTGTTGTTCGGGTCAAGGCGCTGTACTGTGTCGAGATTGATGTCCTTCTTCTCTTTCCAGTGTGGCATAATCTGCTTCATGAGATTCGTGACTTTTTACTCATCTGTATGTAAAATTCTGACCCTGAATGAGAAAAACTCCACAGTAAAATCAAACTTTTGTCCCAGATGTTTGAAAAACGTTTTTAAATCATCGCAGCTGCAGAAAAATGTTCAATATTTTATGTGATTTTGTCACTAAGATGATTCTGGATTCTAGTTCAATAAAGTTATTGACAATTTAACCAATAAATGTTAAATAGATTAAATATCCAATCATCCACGCTCCTTTGTGGGGATTCCTGAACTCGAGTATCCGCTGATCCGCCATCTGACCTAAATTTCAGCTGATCACCAGGAGGTAAGAGGCTCAAAAAGACTTTGCTGTCCTCAAAAGACACTTCAAGGCAAAATTAAGATGTCAGGTATAAGTACAAGGCACAAGTGCTTCAAGTGCAGAAGATAGAGCACTCCTGTTTAGTCCTAATGAAATGTAGTCCTGCTCTTGCTGTTTCGCGGCCATCATCTTTGTTAGACTAAATATTTCCTCTCCCGTAATCCGTTGTTTCTGCGTCACACTGAAGTGACTCCTGACTGCTGATTGGCTCTTTCGGGTCTCCTGGATGCCGTGTAGAAAATTATGATGCCATGTTTTCTTGCTTTAGAGCAAATGCATTTCCCTTGCTGTGATTGAATGATGTTAACCCAGATGCTATTGGCTCTGATGGTTCGATGAATGTGTCACTCATCCAAACGGCCCATTGTTCTCCTGAGAAACTGCCCCATGTTATTTATAAAGTCTGATTACCATGCTGAAGCACAGAGTGAACAGAGGGCTTTTTGTTTGCAGTACTTTGACTCTTCTTCTTTCGCAAAATGATTGTCGTTAGGTGACGATGTAAAAGTTGCAGGGTAGTAGCTCTTGAGGACTGGACTTGAAATAATACCACTACAAAACTTCTGTGCTTTGCCTTTTTTTGGTCAGATCCTGTACTGTGATTTGCTAAGTGTTTTGGATTACAATTGCATTTTCACATCACAAAATGCATCTTCTAGGCAGATGGATTTTTTTTTTCTTCAAATATTCAGTTTTCCATCTTATTGTAATAATTCTCAGTAACCTTGGTGTTGATATTTAGATCTAGAAGATCTTCTCAATTCAAATAAACCTTGCAGTTCTTGTATTTTGAGTAGATCTCTCAAGATGAGGCCCAGAGTTCAAGGGGTCACAGGTCATCTGCGAAAGAAAAAATATGTACATTTTATCAAAAATTATTCTCATCAACTATTCCAAACAATGTTGATCTTCTAAATATTGTTACTTTTTTTTTAGCTCAATCCTAACTTACATGATTTAACTGGTATGGTGTGGGGTTGATTTTAAAAAGATTTTCTTTCTTTTTTTCAAATTGAATCGGTGAAAGGAGAATCCTTGAAAAAAAAAAAGGGTTTTGTAATGAATCAGACCTTATTCTCTTATTCAGTAATGCGTCATGCACACCAGAGAATTTAGCTTTTCACAATAAAAACAAGACTGCAACAGCTGCAACAGTCCCTCGTCGCTGCACTCATGTTTGGAAGGTCAAGCTGGCTTAAAAGAAAACAAAAACAAAACCTGTCTGTGTTCTTCGAAGAGACAGGATAAATTGGGAAAGTGCACAAACACGTGCGGATGCAAAAATGCTCTCTTATCTACTTGAGTACCCAGTTCTGCATGCAACTGAGAAGGGATGGTAAGGGGCGTGTGTGTCGGACTACTCCAACTATTCCTCATGATGTCCCCCCATAAGTTTCTGGGAAGAGGAAATTTGATGCTGCAGTTTGGTCTTCAATCGGCTGCATGGTTTCTCGTAGCATGAGGCTTCACATCCCAGCGCTTTAGTTCTGACCTCGCCCCTAGGGAACTACATGTTGTGCAATCTTGAAGTTTAGCTATTTCTTTACAGTGACATGTTCCAGAAACACCTTTGGAGTTTTGTACCTCAAATGGTGCAGCAGTGGTTATTATTTCCTCAGCTTGTCTAACTCCACATATGTTTTTCACAGCTGTTACCATCATTAGCATAAAAATCCAAAAAGGCCCTTCACTGCAGGCGGAAACATTGTTGCCGTTTTGGCCCTCCATCGTGCACATCTGTAACAACTAAAGCATTCTTCATCAAGACCTTGCAGAGGAAATCCTTATTCTGCCTTTTTCCCCCCTCATTGTCATGCAGTCAGTGTGAAGTCTTCAGGGCAGATCAAGAGTTCAGGGAATTCCTCATTATCTATCTTAGAGTGGGACAGTTCTCAGAAAACATGAGCAGAAAGGTCACGACGGTTTGTTACCATGGTGGCAGCGTATTAAGGTGACAGCCCATCCATCGACATGAAGCCTGGAAGCTTTCACTCACTGAGAACCTGAAGCAGGGATCGCCATGGTGGCGTCAGGCGACGCGTATGACCTCATCATGGCAACATATTGTGCTAGCTTATAGTTTGTTGCTGCTAGAGTTTCCACCTCGTAAATTTCAAACACCATACCAAGACCAAGTAAAGTACCGTTTTAGAAATAAAATTAAAATTAGCTTTTGTTTGTAATAAAGAACTGAAAAGCATAATCAGTAACAATATAAGAATTAGACTTCCTTCAGATTAAAAGAATAATCACCTTTGTTGGAGCAACTGTTGTATTCAGTTGTTACTTTTGATTTTTACAAGATTTCCATAAGAACTGAAGGTAGCAGTTAATTGATGGTGCTATAAAATGGCTATATGTGCCTGGAAAATATATATAACCTCTCCTATGATTGATGGCAAGTTTATTCAAGATTATTTGTATTCCTGCTGGCATTTTGTTGATGGACTCCTTGAGATTGGAAGGTCTTCTTGTCAGCACCCTAATTTGTAGCTCCTTTTACAGACTTAAAGGGGGCTCTGGCTTTTATATTACTTCTAATAATAATAAACTTATTAATAATATAATAATGTTACTACTACCCTACCTGCCTTTGATTTTAGACCAGCATTTAAGTTAGCAGTAAAATGCCTCCTGTTTATTTTGTTTAACATGTTCCAGCTCCATTTCGTTGCCTCTTGTTACCGTAGCGAGATGAGCAGGGTGGGGCTGTGTGTGCATGCAGTACGCTGCAGGTGGGTTTGGGTAAGACTTGGGCTGTAAACCTAAACTCCAGCTGTATTCTTGTACCAAATTTTTTATTTTTTTTTTTTACCATATAATAGGCAGTCAGTGAGTCGCAACAGTAATGCAAACCTTTCCCAGCCATTGCTTTCACCTAACTCCCTCTGTATGTCATTGCGCTTCGACATAACCTTAGATCTTCTCCTCTCCACCGTTGTATCTGCAGCTGTTTTAATCTCGACCCCTCAACAGCTGGATCATCTTGCTGAGGTCCAAATGTATGGAGTGATGTGGAAAATTTCAGAACCTCACAGCTCCTAAAGTTGAATAAACGGTCTCTGAACAGCATTTTAGCAGTGAGGCTAAAATCTGAGTCTTGATTTAGGAATGTCAGGTCACAGATGATTAGCTTCATCTCCAGCAGAAGTAGGTCATGAAGAAGAAGCTGATTAATTAAGATTTTGCTAATGGCTGCATTATGGGGTAACTGGCTAATCTACCTTTTCAAACAGATTTGAGCTAGTAAATATCTTTTTCTACAATTGAATAATTTTTCACTTTGTCTGACAGTAATGTATTCCGCCTGCTGCAGCACGATGTCTCTCTGCTCCACTCCTCGTACACAAGGAGGATCAGATGCTACTGCACCCTGGAACGATACCCTTTGAATTCCAAGTAATGAGCAACTCTTGCATGAGAGACTCGGAATTAGGTCAAGTCTCCCACCCTGTTGTAGCATTAGGGGTTCAAGCCACGCTGGAGGATCTGAGGGTTCCAGATTGAGAACTGAACAATCTGCAACCCTTAGACAAAATGTTGAACTTTCAAGTCACTGCATATTTTGTCTTTCTGAGTTGATTTGAAGAGCAATTTGATTTACATGAATTGTTATTCCATCTGACGTTGCTGAAGCTATAAAAGCTCTTCACGGCCTGCTCTGGTGTTTTGGTTCTGGCGCTCAAAATTCATCCACAGAAGCAACAGCTGAATCTTGTGTTGTTACTTTTTTTAAATGTTTTTCTTCACCATCTATTGTTTGTAGCAGCTTATCTACTCAGGATCGAAAAGGGGCTGGCCATCCCTTTACAGTTTTCTCTTTTTTTTCTATGAATTTGTTGGGTGACATTCCTCAAAACAAACTTTAATCAGCATTGATTGTTATCAAATCTAGCATACAAATGGGCAGTTTTGGACGCTTGATGCCTGTCGCATCTCAAATGGGGTTCAGAAAGCTGCCATCCGCACAGCCATTAGAACCCGGCTCATTCTCCCACTATCTTCACTGGTTGGATCCCAACATTATTAATGGCTCCATTAATTTTACAAAGGTCTCATTTTGTTAGTGCCATAACACAGGTTTAACTTTAAAATCAGACACAGGGAAACTCGGAGCAGGTGAAAGAATAATAAATGGTATGATAATGTGCTGACTTTGCTGTAGTCATGAATAATTGCTGTTGTGGAGGGTGAACGTGTCATTTATATTTCAGCCTTATTTGCACTTTGCAGAGTGGGCCGATCTGTCACTGTTAAACACTTCTAGGGATAAACCAGGAGCCGGACCAAAACTAGCAGCTAGAGCTGAGGAAATGTAAGTTTCAACAAAAGTGCATACGATAGAACGTGTCTCTTCTCGTCATTACTACTTGTGCCTGTAGATATCACATCTGTTTTCACTTAAAATGAGAAAGAAAAAAAAAACTTTTTAAGGTAATATTTAAAATAAAATCTGCAGAGAATGGAAGGTTTATTAGAGTTAACAAGCGTTCAAGCAAAGCCTGAACAGATCTAAAATGGACTGGTGATCGAAAACATGTAATTGGTTTAATTAAAATCTTAAAATCAACCAAAGCAATGTCCTAAGTTGATAAAGCATGAAAGCGACCTTTACTATGTTTTATCTGCAGGTTATAAGTCAGTTATCAATAAGTTTACCAAAACAGACTGATATTAGCATTAGCTTAGCTCTTTTTTTAGAAGCTAGCTCTTTATACATTTTGGTTTTGGGGTGTTGACCAATAATAAAGCCTGATGACATGATGAGGCATGAATGCGTCAAGATGTTGCAGAAAATACTGATTAGTTTCTTATCGTCTCGGTTCTGGACTGACTTTCATCTGAACTTGTATTTTGGTTTTTCCCATAAGCCTGTTTCTTTCTCTAGTTTCTCTCCAGCTCTTCCTCACCTGCTTTTATCATCCTCGTGTTGGTATATTCTCCCGTGTGTCATTATTCTCTGCTGGATTCTTGCATCTACCTCTGTGTCTGTTCATGCACTGCCTCTTTGTCTCCTTCCCGTGTTCCTCGTTCTGCTGAGTTGTACTGTAAAAGTTTTGGACTCTGCATTAAATCGTTGTACAACTGCCACACTCTTGTCTGCACTTCGATCCTCCACTCACCTTACAAACCAGGACACTTGCACGTCCTGTTGCATGTCTGACTTACTTTTGAATACTCCAATAATACTGAACACAGTGTCTTCTTCACTCAGTAACAATTGCCACGATGAAGAAAGTTGTTGAAGGCGTGACTTTAAAAAGTCACGCTTTTTAAAGTTTGCGTGAAAAGTGAACGATCAGCGTGGCTTTTATTCGTGATGCGCACTTTGGTGCAGTTTGAGTGACAGATGGCGCATGAGTGAATAGTGAACAATTGCTATCGCTTCAATGTGTCATCTACAAATCTATTTTTATGTACCGTGTATTTACTTATCTGTAAAAAGATGGACTTTTTGAGTGTTCAACCGGCTGCTCTCCCATCAGGGCTGATGAAGCAGAAATTTGTCCAATCTTGCTCAAAACCCAATATATGTTTCTGCTTTAATTTAAAACTGATCAGCCAAGATCCAGATACTGAAAGAGAAACAATCTCATGTGATCATTAATTACAGAATAGTGAAATTTAAATGTTACTTTTTAAGCCGTGTTGGATTTTGGAGTTTAGCTACTAACGAAGTAGGCTTCTCCACTTTTAAAGTTGATAAATTCCCGTATTTACAGGCCTTTTCAACAGCCACAGTGTATTGGCCATTTTATTTAGGCCGCCTAAATATTCCCTAAATTCTCAGTAGTAGTGCTGCAGTCCTAAGAGTCAGGTGAAACCAAACGTTCTTGTGCTTTGATGGTAGGGAGTTATGCATTTGCATAAATATTAATGAAACACCTGGCAGCTGCGGGGCATGTGTTATCTCCTTGTTATCACCTAATGTATTTTTAATTATTGCATATTACTAGTTAGGCACCATCCATGAATGTAACCAAGGGCTCTGGAGCCTCCAGAGTTTCCACAACTAACATTTTCCCCCTACATAATCGCGTCTCCCATCGCTGAGCTCAGTTTATGTTACAAGCCTCTGTGAAGCTTGGTCTACCTTGCATAAGTGAGCAGTCCTCCTGGCATCAGTCACCAGCAAACACACACACACACACACACACACACACACACACACACACACACACGCACACTCTGGGTGCTGTGTTGTGAGTCAGTGCACCTCAGTGGTTTCACTGTGTCCTCCCCTGAGTCTTTGATTGTAAATGAGCTAAACCCTAATGTTTGCCACACTGTGGTGGCAGTGGGATGGGGTGGGGCGGGTGGGATGGCGCAGGGTGGGGGTTGGAGTGCCCTACCTCCCATCTTTTAGCCCTCTACTCTCCCGGGTGTCCTCGTCGTCTCAGCAGGTCCAAACAGTGAAGTCATACCTTCCAAGGGGGCCTGTTTTTGTGCCGTGTCTGATGATGTCACCGGCAGCCAATCAACATGTAGCACAGCGCGAAGAAGTGCGAGTGCGAGTGCGTGCTCGTATGTCGGTGTTGGTGTGTGAGCGAGGGGGAGAGGGTGAGGTGATGGTGGGTGAGAAATCACAGCTGGGGGAAAAATAAATAAAAAAAATAAATCGCTCAGTTATCTACTGTCTGCTTCTTCAAGCTTTCTTTTGCAAAAGCAGAATCACATCAAAACCCTAATCTTTCTGATAGGATTCCTCTCATCTTTTTAAGAAAGCCAAATATTGCTTTTTGTTGATATTAACCTTTTCCAGTGTTTTGTGGGTGGCGAGGTCATTCACAATACGAATTACATATACAATGAGCACTTTGATGGAAGCATGATGAAAGCAGTTTTCTTCCATTGAGGGAAGCCTATGCTGTGTCTTTTCATGCCCGTGTCATGCTGCTGCAGGATGTATTTCAAAGCTCACAGCACTGGAGAGTCTATGGTCACAGCTTCAATAGATATTTCATTATCAAAGTAGTTTAATTGTTTGGTGCTGCTCCATGATGAACAGATGTTAATTGCAACACAGAGACAGTTTGAGGAGACTGCGACTAAGCTGAAGGACTTTTTGAGGTTTTTTGTTGAGAAGCTCCTTTGCTTCAGAAATTGTCTTTCTGTTCTACTTATTCTAAGTTCTTTAAAACGATGCAGCTGGTTAATATTCATAAACATGTTTTGGTTCAAATGGGGGTTAAAAAACAACTGATATTACACCCCGTCACATCAAACTTCACTTTGGTGTTGCACTGAACCAGAGATTGGTTCTGAGCATGAGTTACTTGGGGAGAGGCTTTGGTAACAGTTGCTATGGTAATTGCACATCATTGCCTATTGACCTTATTTTCTATGAAAGTACTCAAAATAACCATTTTTAGAAATGTTGTTTACTGGCTTGCTCTGACATCTTCTCCTTGTTTGTGCTGATTAACCTATCAAGCTCATTTAAACTATCCACAAATCCTTCAGTTTTTTTTTTTTTTTTACACCAAAACATTTCAAACAGCTTCTGAAAGACCAACATGATATTTGTCACAAAGCAGCGGGGGGTTTAAAACAATATTCCAAAATTATTTCTATGTTGCCGTTGGTTGAATGCAGGTTGTGATGAGATCATATTATCTTTTTTTTTTTTTCTCTCACCAAACACCATCTATCCAAGTTGGGACTGTGTTCTGGCCTCCTTTATGATAGAGAGCTTCAGCTTAAATGAAGAGTTGTAACCTATGTGATGACCAGGTAAATTTGTTTTGCTCTTATATTGATAGAGTTAGTGTTTTTCTGTTTGTTCCTACTGGACGTGTAGGGTGACATTAGTAGACCAATCTCTGAGCAACGCTCAACACATAATATGTAGCTGGGCACAAAAATAATTGGCTGGTCTCATTTGATCGTTTCAAGTTCATTTATGAAAGTATATATGCAGTTTCACACCATTTTTGAGGTGGGAATGTCTGTTTTACCTTTTTTTTTTTTTTCACATTTCCATATTGTTTTTTTTTCTTGCTGTAGTTGATTATTATTTATTTTTTAACTGTTTTGCTTCAGCCAGGAGTTAAGAAAAAAAATTAATAAATCTTTTTTCTGAACACGTGACGCTGTAAACACAAGCTGATGTTCACCAGACATCCTGTATGTTATGAATGAAATTGGGGGGTTTATAGAGGAAACTACCCTCTAAGCATCAACATATCGCTCTTATGTGGGAGCTGTAAGCTGGCAGAAATGCCTAAACTCTGGGGGGCAAAACGCACCAAATTGTTCAGTTTTCAAGGAGAGATATTTTCTGTTTTGTAGAGATACATTCAATACCCTCCAATTTTGTTAAGCCCTTAAACTTTACACACTTGGCTAAAGAGAACAAGTTCACCCAGCAGATTCTGAGAGACAGTGGAAACAGTGAGGAGTGGAGGTTTGTTTCTAGGGGATAACAGCCAGACGAAAGGGATTACAGAACAGATAACTGATTATATTGCTCTCATTGATCAAGCCATCCCTCTGGTCAGGAACTTAGTTGTTTTTTTTCATCAGCGCTGTATTTTCCACACAGAGCTCCAGATGGAAACGGATGAAATCAAGTGAAGTCATTTTTGGAAAATGTTGTTCTGGATAAAGAAAAAAAAAAAAGGATACCACTTTAGTCAATAACATAATGATTGTTGCGGTTTGACATTTTGTATAGGCTTTGGTTGCAATGTTAAACATAGAAACCCTTTCTGTCTCAGTTCATAGAGACATAAAGGACAAAGTTCTTGTTCCGTTTGCCGTCGTACTTTGTCAGTTCTGAAGGACATTCTTTCAGCTGCTAAGACATTTGATTAGATGCATTGACTTGGACGATGATACCATTCATTCTTCTCTTTAAGCTGAGCCATGTCAGAGCTGGCAAAGGAACAATAGCAGGATTCAGACTCAGAGAGGGCGTTCAGCACTTTATTCTCCAGCTCAGAGTGAATTCTGTTCAGAAAGGGTCAAAGGTCGCGGTATTTCTGAATATCCAGACGTTTACGCCACACTACGGTACTTCTTTGCTGACGCCTCTCCGTGCTCTCGGAGACAAATAGGATGAAAACTCTTCTGTTGAGGCATTGTAAGTGGTTTAAATTACTCTTACTGATCTTTCTTCATCCTTCCCTCTGCAATGAATTTCTCACTTGCTGCTCAGATTGCTGAACTTGCGAAGTGGGTTTTCTCACCATATCACTCTCTTCATGGGAGGATCATTCTTTTCTTTTTTAACCTGAACTAACCACTGCATTTCTTATCGAATCACAGAAGATATACTATACTTGGTTGGTAGTCAAGAATATTTGTGTTTACTTGCATTCTGACTGTGCTTGGCATTAATATATTTGGTGAGGTGGAAGGACTTTTAGTCTTTCATAGAACCATCTGATATAAAGGAGGAGACGAATTGGGAAATGTCTTTTTCGAGGGATTATTTGTTCCACACTATCTGAAAAAAGCACCTGCCCTTTGAATGGCGGGTAAGACTATAAGTGGATTGATAGATATCTTGGTAAGTTGAGTCTGACTTGTACACTTTGTGTCCCAGGTGCCCACGGAGTGCGAGAGGAGCCCCAGTTTGTGACGGCACGCGCAGGAGAGAGCGTCATCTTGGGATGCGACGTGCCTCACCCGCTGAACGGAAAGCCCTATGTGGTGGAGTGGTTCAAGTATGGAATGCCAATCCCTTTCTTCATCAACTTTCGCTTCTATCCTCCTCATGTGGACCCAGAATATGCCGGTAAATGTCCAAAATATAGTCACGCCAATGGCTTTTTTAGCACTGACGAGGAAAACGGAGCAGCTTAAGTCAAAGTGATAGGAGTAGAGACATTTTTGGTGTTTACATTTTCTCTTTGGATGAACGAAATTAATAATTTCTTTATATACGACTCATTTTTTTACTCATTTATAGCTATATTTTTATGACAGTGCTCACAGACCTCTTCAAGAAAGGACACAAAGCTTCCAGTCCTCTAGTGGTGCACTGATAAATCGGCCGTGATTTTCTTAGTTTTGGGAGATCAGCGATTGGCTAATAAGTACACAAGAAACCAATATATTTACCAAGCTCATGTACTTATGCAAAAGCCTAAAAATAGACGTTGATGAAAAAAAAAAAAAAATTCTCCCAAAGTTCAATTAAAATTTGACTTTAAAAACTGGTGATCGTTCAGAAAACTGCAATCGTTGCATGACAATAATGAGCCGATATTGATTTGTAGAAACTATATATAGATTTAGATATCTATATCTGTCTTCTTTTCCTGCCCTGCTTTGATGTAAGCATTTTGTCTGAGCTGTCTGATCAGCTATGCTCTCCCCTGTGTGAATTATGACAGCATAAATGAGCTGACATTTCCTTAAGAGGCAGCAGCTCTTTCCATCCCACATCATTTATGTGCAGTAGGGGTCTGATTGTATGTCTTAGACTCAGAGAGTTTTTATCATGCTTCCATTCATGTCAAACTGTTGCACATAAGTTGTCATTTTAGGAGTGTCAGATGGATTCAGCAGCTACCAGGATTTCAACTACCTAGATACCAAGCATTATGAGTTACATAGCAGAGTAATGTAGTTGGTAGATGTCATGCTTGGCATTTCAATGACGAACTCTCTTGGGTTAAACATGCACTGTTTTCAGTTGTGAGCTGCAGCCCCTTCACCTGCTGCAGAAGGTTCATACTTAATGAAAAATTGAAGGAAAAAAAACTTTCCTACAGGATCTGTTTGTTGATCGTTTTAAATTGGTAGCCAGTGGAAGTACGTCGGTGTTCATTTCTGATTGATTTCTACTAACTGCTCAGCTCTGGAGTGTATTCCTGGTTTTGTAGTTAGATGTTTCATTTCCCATGAAACAGTGTGTACAAAAGTGAAAGTCTGTTCACTTTTATCCTGGACAAAATATGACAATATATGTCACATGTGTCAAACTAAAGGCCCGGGGGCCAAATCGGTCCCACCACAGCTTTTTATGTGGCCCTCTAGTCTCCAAATTACATCAATTAGTCCCTCCAGTTTTTCACAAATCTGCAAAATTCCTACAAAATCAACAGATCCCCACATTTTTTCCCTGACTTTTGTTGGAAAACGTTCTTAAAATTGGCCAAAACATTGGGCTTAAGTGACTTCTGCCTCAGCCTTACTTGATGTCAAGCTATAGTCCGTGACCAATATGGCGAGTAACATAAGTTACACTTAGCATCATAAATTAGCAAAAAATATTCTAAAAATTCCTTACAAATATTTCTAAATTAGCACCCCGAAGTCTGTGATTTTGATTAAAAAACCCCGAATAAATAAAAAATAATTCAAACATTCACAAAATCCTGGATGGAGTAACCATTGTGAAAAGATGTTCAATATTTAATTTTAAGACATGCTTATTGAATGCTGACACAAACAGCCATTTATTGATATTTTAACAACTTAGTGGGTTTTATCAATACATTCTGACACAACCAGCCCTTTAAGAACATTCAAAAATGAGTTTCACACCTGAATATGTGCTTGAAATTCAGGCTTTACCCCAGAAACCTGCTAACGCTAGAGGTAGAGGCACTGGGGGAAAAGGCAACAAAATAAAATACAATAAATAAAAAAAATTTCATTTTATGATATAAAAAATAAATTTTTGCATTTACACAAATACAAATTTACATTTTGAACATTTTGTAAATAATTTTACTTAGTTGCACATCCCTTTGGAGTACGCTAGTTTTAGTAACTGCACAGTATTTTATCTTGTAATTCTGCTTTTACTGTACAGTACGTAATTTTTCATTATATATTACATTTTTATTTTTACATGAATGTACATACTTTAATTGCCAGTCACTTTGCTGCTGTTGTACCAGCAGTAATAACCCACCTATTATTGTTTGTTCAAAAAAATCCGTGTGTCCAAATCAGTTTCAAACGAGCAGTGAAACTGATGAAGGCGACTATAACTAATATACTTGTGTTAGGGCTTTTTAGACAAAAACAAGAATTATATCAGCCAAAATCATGATTGGCAGATCGGCCTTGTTAAAGATCAGTGATTGGTCAGAAGATCTGTGTATATTTTCTAAAAAGAGTTCAACTGAGTTAGAAATATCTTTTTTGTCACTTTTACCATCTGCATAAACAGTAAAAAAAAAAAAAAAAAAAAAAAAAAAAAAAAAAAAAAACGTTCCCGTTTCCCTGATCTACCAGTATTGTCCAGTTTCACCTCAATGTGGAGCCTCGACGTCAAACCTGGACCCTTATCTGTAATGAGACACATTTTCACTTTTAGCACCGGTGATCCCAATCTGCAGATCTGTTTGAAAGCACACTGATTGATTCGCCACTGTCTAAATCAGATAAAGATGTCAAACACTTCCTGTCTCACCTACAAGAGAACGCTGCGGATTAGAATATCGCTGGAAGTAGAGATGATTTGCATAGTCTTGAATATGATCGCACGCACTATGAAGTACAGCATCGAGGTGTCTTCGGTGAGTACGGGTGGCTGACAATGAACATATTTGTTTGAAATACAGAATCACTACCTGTAAGAAACACCAGATGTGTTTTGATGATGCCTGTGGATTTCATGGCAAAGGCCCCTCCTGCTGCATCTTACAGTAACCAGTGAAAATGTATCTGAAGAAGCCATGCTATTTATTTTATTTTATTTTTTTACAATAAAAAAATAATTATCTAGAGCTTCACTAGAGCTGTACAAACTTCTAGTGAAGTTTGCACAGCTCTGTAGAGAAGTGCAGGTAAGAGCAGTTCCACACCCACGATGTGAAAAGAACTGAAGCGATTGGGACTGAACAGCTATAAGAAAGTCAGTTTTTAGGCTAACTAGAGAAAATGGCTTCATTTTACAAGGGAGCATAAAGATTGGTCATGTTTAGGGTAAGAAAAGATTCAGATGAACCCATCATGCCTAATGTCTGCACTGATCGCCAGGCAGGGTGTTTTTCTAATAATTTTGAAACATATCTTTATTTTATTCTAAAGTTTCACTTGGGCTTTTTTTTTTTTTATTCCTTTTCTTTTTTAAAGAATAAAACTTGATTGAACTTAAAATTTTGTCTCCATGTTAGGCAAAGTCCATAAAGCTTTCCGTGTCGTTTAATGAACATGTATTCGTTTAGCAGATGGTTTCATCCAAAGTGACTCACACAGCAGAATCAAAATGAAAGCTTCAGCCACTCCAAACTTTACTCTAAAGTAAAAACCCACTACAGGTGGGACAGGAATGTGTATGATCGTTAAGCAGATGAAGCGTTCCCTGAGAGATTAGCTTTTAATTTTACACCGGACTCTCTCTAGGATATCCATGACCGAATACCTTTGGGAGGCATTTTTAAAAGAAAGTATTTGTGACATGTCAGTCAACATTTTTCAAGTCAACACCTGTTCTTCTTAAGTAAAGATAAAGCTTTATTGACCTTTGTCACCTCACCTCTAACTTTACCTAGCTTCCCCGTAAGGAGTAGCTACTCTGCCCTGCAAATGCCCCGCTCAACTCCTTCAGACTAGCCAGCAGCAATCGGCAAACTCCTGGAGGAGCTGGGAATCTGCTGAGTTCATCATATGAGCTGCTTCTCAGTGAAACGCTGGTAAAAACGTTAAAGGGTTGTTAGAGCAGCGATGATGCGACGACTTCCTGAAGGCAGAGTTTCAAAAGAGCAGGAGCTTTTAATGAGGCCCAATTTCAAGCCTTTGAATTACGAAGTCAAATTTCTTTCAAGTCATATTTGATATATAGAGCATTTTCATAAACAACTGAAGGTAACATAGTAACTTGATTGTGCTATAAAATAGGACAATGTGGCTGGAAAATACCTAGTATTGCCGCTTTAAGCGTACTAATGTTCTGATTTGAGTTGGTTTCCTTTTATTCTCAACACAGGTCAGGTATTTTGAGACCACTTAACCCTGCTGTCGGTTTAACATATTTGATTTCCTTTCCAAGATAGTTTGAGATTATTGCTATTGTCTGTTAAAGACTCCCCCCCACCCCTGCTCCCTCCCGCTACGTTGCACATATGAACGAGACTCTGTGGCTTCAGTCTCCACCAGCACATATCCGTCTTCTCTTATTTGCTCTGGTAAACGTTCCTCGCTGGTAGAAAAAACTGGATGTTGCTTGAGCTGAATAATTACTGCTGTGGGATTACACGCTGCTGAGTTCATTAGTGAAAGAAAAGGCTTTTAAGTTTGCCCACACTGGATTTTGTGTGTGATAATGACATAATTGTGACTTTGTGTAGTTAATGGAGTGTGGAGACAAAACAAGGCTAGTGAGATTTTAGAGTGTTCGTTTTAAAATGCCACCCAAACCCCTCTGTGACTTCTAACCACAATCGGCCGTATCAGTCTAAATGGATCTTTTCTGTTTTTACTGGTGCCTTTAATTTTACTGCTGCAGTCAATTGACATGGAGGCTTTATGCAGTAACTCACTGCCACTTTTAAAGAATGAAGCGGTCCTTTGTGCGCTCTGCACGTCATTGTCATGTCTTTGAGATGGTGGCTTTGATTCGCTGCTGTTTCTTGTGTCATGAAAAGCGCCGTTGAATATTTTAGGCCTTACATTAGCAGCAGAAGTAGGGAGTTTTCCAATCAATGCTTTTCCTTTAGAGCCAGTTACCAGGGGGTTTCCATCCAAATCTGTTTCCTGTCTGCCAGCGCTGTGTATTGATATTTAGGTGTTCCTGAAACACAAACGTGAAAACTGCACTTTGTAAATACATTTCAGTTTTATTTTTGCAGTATTATTTATAAAACACTACAATTACCCAGAAAAACAACCAATAAGCATGTGACCGGACCCACAGTCTACACCCCAATATCATATGTTTCTTTCCCCATTCTGCATAATGATACTATTTTGGATCTTTCTACCTGCTCTGTGTTTAAAATCTAATTGTCTGCTCCTCATGCAGTGCTGTAGGAGATCTATAAAACTGCTGAGCATGCAGCGCTGCTGGTTTTGATCAAATAAGGAGTCAATTCAGAGCGCAGTCAGGCAAAGCAACGATATCAAGCCGACATCGGAACCACAACTGTCTGACACAAAACCAAAGCCGGTTGCATCAGATAAAATTCCTGAAGCCGATGAAGTGCAGTTTTTCCTAACACACTCCCCGACAAAACAAAACAAAACAAAAAAACAAAGCAAAACTGAGATGAAATAAAATCAAACTGCGTTGGAAAGTCACGCGTGAAAGATTTAGGGACCCGGATGCCAACGTGAGGTCGTCAGCATAAGGCAAGCAGCCCGTAGATATACACAGGTTAAAAATATGTCAAATGAAGTTTATTGGTATTGCACATTTCAACAAGAAAGCGGTTAAAAGTGCTTTATGTGATATAAACATAACAACATGTACAGACAAAAGAACATTAAGTTGCAGTGGCAAAAATAAAGGAGCAATGAAAAGTAGCAATAGAGACTAGAATTAATCAGTGTTTCAGTTTTTATGAGTAAAAGGCAACTATAAACCAGTGATTTAACTCTGAGCTGATTTAAAAGCATTAATATATTTGCAGCACTTACTAGTGAATGCTGCTTCTCCATGTTTGGTTCTGGTTCTGGGGATCCAGAGCAGACCAGAACCAGAAGACCTGAATAGTCTGATACAACAGCAACAGGGCTCTAATGTGTTTTGGTGTTTAGTCATTCAGTGATTTATTAACAGGAGTATTTTAAAGCCTGTTCTCTGAGCTGCAGTGTAGGAACTGGAGGAACGTGCTCTACCTTCCTGTTTGTAGGCAGAACGTGAGCAGCGGTTTTCACAGGTCTGTGTAAAAAAATCATTATTGCAGAAATCATGCGACTATAGGTAAATGCAAGGATAATTATATTGTAGCAGCTTTTTTTTATTATTATTTTTTATCTGTATCTTGACCCTATTAAAGATCTCCTTGGCTGTGTATTTGTGACAATTATTTTGCTTGGAAATCCATACTTGTTCCATATTTGGTTTCATATCAAGGTGTGCTGGTACACTTCCCCATCCAGTCTTCCTTCAGTCATATGAAGTCTACAAACACCGTTAACTGAACACAGCCCACACCATGATGTTTCCAACCGCAAACATCACTTTTAGCTTGTCGACTACTTTCAAAATATTCCTCAACACCAGTAATAGGCAGCATCAATTAGTTTCAAACCCAGAACCTGCCAAGGAGCTGGTTGTTTTTCTTGCAAACAAAAGAATGGCGGGATCGGTCACTCCCTTCACTCTCACTAGCAATTTATTAAAGGGACTTCAAACAGTAGGAGCAGTATGCCGGGAAAATATAATGTTCTTGAAATGATAACTTTTTCAAAACCATGGTATATCTCTCCTCAGCCACGAGTGAAGGTGGATTGGTTCTTCTATTTGTTAAACTTGCAAGAGATTTGCCTGAAGCAGTTATTTATGTTGAAGTCCACGACTTAACACAATACCAAAGATCTTGTGTGTTCGACGTGCTCTTAGGATAAACAGACAGAGCAAATACCTGAAATAGAACAAATACACTTGAATAGCGCAAAATTATATAAAAGAGCACCTTCATAAGCCTATGACAGTTTTAACAGTTATCTTAAGATAGATTGCAGAATTCAACTTTGGTCTTGCGTCGCAGTAAGCTAGCTGTTAGTTCCCCCCGCCACCCCGAGATATAGAAAATCTGAATTGTATTTACATCAAATGAAGAAGATAGAAAATGTATTTATTTAAGTAATTAGCTAACTGCAGGAAAGTAGACAACTAGTAACTTATTACTTCAAATATTGATGCTGCAACTTGGGTCCAATAACTTGAAATCAAGTATCATGAAAACATAATAGCAGTTATTGCTGACATTTTTGTTCTTTTGCTTCTCAAACGTTTTCATGGTCTGTCAGTTTTCTAGTTTTCTTAGCAATCATCATCAGTTTACGACTGCAGCGTTTTATTGCAGTACATCGCCTTGTTAAAACATCTCAGGCCTTTGCAATATTTCATAGTGGCCCTCAAGGGAAACTAAGGTTTAACTATTACCACATGTGATTTTTTTTTTTGTCCTGCAGAATTTAAAGCAAGCCAGGCAGCTTGCAGAGCCGCGGTGTCTCCCAAGATCTCGTTATCAGCCCCCTCGAGCTTTCAGGGATCAAGGATCCTTGTTCAGGGTTTTACAGAGTCCCCTGGTAGTAATAGTTTAAACTCTCAGGCCACACAGTTAATTGGAATTTATCTCCAGCAATGCCATCATCAGTAAGCAAGCCACAAATATGCTAGTGTTTTACGCTAGTACATGAATGAGCTATCTGTTCAGAGCCCAGACATTTAGTAACCTGACAATGTCTGGATATTTCAGAATGGAAATCAACCAACTTTTCACCTTGATTTGAATCATTTTGTATTTTTAAAAAATGTAACACATACTCCGTCGTTGGTGAGCTTGACCTGTCTGCTGTAAACGGTTAAAGAAATCGTCTGTGGAAATGTCCAGCGATGTTTAAGGATTTGTCCCCTTACTGATTTCTTCTTCTTGTTGTTGCTCGTCGCACTTAAATGTTTCAGATCATGAAACTAATTTTAACATCAGACAAAATTAAACTAAATTCAAAGTGCACTTTTTAAAGAGAACAATTGTTTACTAAAAACAAAATGAAGATAAAGCTAATTAGCAACCTAAAAACTGATGGCTGGGGCAACAGCTAGCATCGAGCAGAGAATTTTATCCTTTTGGTGTGGAGTCATTTTGGCCCATTCTTCATTAATCAATAATTGTTTTCACCTTAGAAAATGAAAGGATCACTGAAAAGTTAATTTTCTATTGACCTGGGGTTTATTTTTGGTAATTTGATTATCAGAAACATTAAGAATGGGAAAAAAAAACAAAAAAAAAAACAAACTAACAGAAAAAGAGGTCAAATACTTCTCTCCAGCACTTTATGTCGTTCTTCTGCTGTCTCTTTAATCTGTATTACTTTGTATAAACAGAGTTAAAATCAAGAATTTAACGGTATTTTCCGTCATGCTGTGACTTTTCTCTTTGGTATTTTATAACCATCTGCAGCCAGAGGAACTCCACTCTCAAACAGAATCTTAGATGATAGTTTACAGTGAGTCACACATTAGTACTGCCTTCATGTAGACTCACCCGAGCGTGGCTTCTCATTTGCTTTAATGCTTTAATACATCTAGTCCAATAGGGGAGCCAGAGAAGAGACCATTAACACTCAGCCAATAAGAACTGAAAGTGCCAACTGAAGCCAAATTATCTTTACAGTTTTAGTGGAGACATAATTAGCGTTTAAGGCTCATCGGTATGAAATAAATGGTCTAGCATAAATAAGCAGCAAGGCATCCCTCTTCTGTCTTGTTTCAGTCACAAAGAAAACAGCAATGAATGGAAACCAGATAAATAGAAGCTCATATCTTAATGGTTTTCTCTGTGGTGCAGATATGTTATGTGGAACTACACTGCAGACAAATTTGTTTTTCTTTTCTCTGTCTTTTGCCCATATGCAACCTATGTCTGACTTTTTCATAGGAGTTTGAACAGCTCAATTCGGATGTCTTCACTTTTCCAAAAACATCCCGTTTCTGCCACTTCCATATGTGATACCAAATCAGATACGTAACTGACCATTTTCAAAGGATCTGCAGACAAAACTGGCACACCGCATTTCATCCAACTTTTAAGTCGAGCGTCTTTATTTTGCACCAGAAGAAGCAAGACTTTGTAAATCCAGATGTAAACAATGGCTAAAAATTATAATTCTGCAATTATGAAAGAAGTCTGTGTGAGTGAAGCACATTCCATCACAATCCCACCACTCCTGGTTCTGACCACATGCAAACAGACTTCTTTACAGAAGGAGCAGTCAAAGCTCCCCAACATTGGGTTCATTACTATTAGTTGTGCTTTTTCATTATCGACAAGTTATGATGTTGTGACGTAACATTGCTGGGTAACTTTAAAATCCATCCGTTATCACTTCTGTGAACGTCGCGCCGCTGTGTTACATCAACATTCTTCTTCCTTTTAGTTGGAAACCGTTAACACAGAAGTCTGACTCCAGCTGCATCTAAATTGGCAGCATAAATTACAACGCAAAAAAACAAAAACAAAAAGCGGATTTCAGAAAAAAAAGCGGAATCGGACAAAAGCTGCCCCGGTGCCACACTTACTGTGTATTCTTAGCTTCCTGCAGCCCTTAGAATCAGGTCATAAAACACTGCAATAATCAAGTCTTGACTTTCATGCATGTTTCTTAAATTTCAGTGAGAAACACCCTCCAACTGGGCAGTGAGGGGATTAATGCTGGAACTCTGGAAGCCTTTTGTTTTGCCTTTGCTTCCATCTGTTTTGATCCAGTTGCCTGATTGCCTGGAGCTACTTGGTAACCCCAGTCTCAGCTTTTGATCTGTGATCTGTAATCCAGCTACTCCTGACTCTACTTACCAACTCCAAAGCTAATATCTGTCCTGATGGTTTGTGAGTAACCTCAAGGGTTACCATCAATCTTAGGCATGTTGTCATGTTGGCTTCTCCCCATCCCTCTAAGGGAGTAACAACCTGTCCTTGCCTGAGTGCGTCTTTTAAAATAGAGCACCACACTCATGGAAAACAGGGCATCTCAGGGATACGTAACTGATAGATTGCTCTGTGTATCCAACTGCAGCTTTGATGTCTGATGTTTACACTCCACAGTGTCCTTAGAAACCGGCTTTATGTGTTGTGATGTTTCAATAAGACACTGAGACTTTATCCAACCCTCTGACAAATGTTTATTCAGTTTTTGTCTGGTACTTTTCGTCTCTCATCTCTATAAATAGTCCTCTTTTGATCATCCATCCATTCATTTCCCTTAACTTCTTTGACTATCTTCTATAATTTACCCCCCCCCAACTGTTCGTACTTCACCGTTTCCCTTCTCCGTTGACACCGGATCTCCTTCTGTTTCGTCCAGGTCGGGCCCGTCTGCACGGCAAGTCGTCCCTGCAGATAGAGAACGTGCGTTCGGACGACCAAGGCTGGTATGAGTGTAAAGTGCTCATGCTGGAGCAGCAGTATGACACCTTCCACAACGGCAGCTGGGTGCATCTAACTGTCAACGGTAGGAGACATTGGGCATCTTGCTTTAGTCGAGCTGTTCAGTCTTAAGATGTGGGAAACTTTGTTATTTAAGAATCCAATTCGAAAGCGAAAGCGTGTGGCACAACTAGTAAACCTACCAAAAGAAGGACATCAACCTTGACTGACATGCTGGGTTAGGACAACATTAGGAAGACCCATGGTTAATCAGCCATGTTCAATGGTCCATGTGGATCCAGATTTCAACATAACTTTAGTTCTGCAATCCACAACTCTAGGTTTTATTTTTAAAAAGTGTTAGAGGAGAGCTATGGTTTAAAAAACGCCAAGAAGACCACAAGCCACATGGAGGACACACCAAACACATGGAAGAAGGTGCTCTGATCCAATGTAACAAAAATGTGGCTTTGTGCAGCAAGAAACTAAAGGTTGAGCTGGTTTGTTTTCCCTCTTTGTATGATTCGTTTGTGTAGATGTGAGTACAGTCAGGTGGATGTGTGAAACTGCTGGAGACATACTCCAAAGGACTTGCAGCTGGTAGGGAGTTTTCAATTGAAGTGCACATCACATTGCATGTCCAATTTCTCTCTTTACAAATATTTGAAAAAAAAAAAAAAGTGTCTCTATTTACTTTTTCTTCACAAACATGGCCTTTTTTATTTCAGTTTTTCACAAAAAGCCTAATAAAACCTTGACATTTGTGGCCACGTGTCAAAAATGTAAAATGTTCATGGGCTATGAATATTTTGCATTAAGAAGACACAGTGGAATGTTACTTCCTGTGTGGAATGTTACTTCCTGTAACTAGCAAGGTGGAGCTGTTTAACAGTTCTCCCAAAACTGACACAGTTGGACATACGAACGAACGAACGAATGAACGAACGAACGACTGGGTTCGTTTGCAGTCCAGCTGCTGTCACAGAGCTCCTCTGTGTCATCCAACCTGTACTTCCACGCTGCGTTACATACACTGTTTCTAGACGAGAACACCAGACTCTAGAGTTGTACTCCTCATACTCCACTCAGTACTAAATATCCATCCCCTCATTTGCCAGCTAAAGCCTCCATCATCCTCTAATCAGACTCTCTAGGACACTTGTTACTGTGGTAACACACATGGTGTATTATCCTGAATGCGTCGCTGGCGCCTACCCCTGGGGTCAAGGCACATTAACTCAGTTTCTTCAGAGTTTCTCTCTTGCCTGCATCCCTTCGACTCACTTCTGCTGTTCTCTGTTCGGTGTGAAGCCTCGGGTTTCCTCTGCCTCTTCCCACTTCCTGTCGTTTTTCCCGTGCCCTTCAGCGTTCTGTCACTACACCAGACGTGACCTGCAGCACTTTAGTCACATGACCTCAGTCTGTGGTGTTACTACACCAAAAACAACTGAGATCAGCTCAGCTCTTTACAGGCCTGTCACAATACAAACGTATATGGACGATAGATTGTCCAATAGTTTTAGAGTTCATTGCTATAAACAATAATGTTGTTTTCAGATCATTTTCAACTAGCATAATGATTGTGGCATATTGGTGCAAGTAAACCTTGGTCTGTCACGATACATTTTACTGGATGATAAATTGTCCCATAAATTAATGCAGTAAACAAAATATTGTCGATTTAAATAATTCTAAAGTAATTTATTGATAATGTAAGACTTGAAAATGTTGTACAGGACATCCCAGTCTTGAGGTGGAAGACATTTTAAATATCCAAAATAAAACAAAACTACAATAAAAATAAATAGGAAATTAAAATGAGTCTGGCTCTTAATCAAGATGTATTAGTGGATGCATTTTGATGTCATTATTTTTATTACATGTTATGACAGACATGTGATTTTAAATTTAGGACAATCGGATTCCTGAGAATATTTTAGTGTTTATATGGTGTCAGTACAACACAACCACTGTAAGCCAGTCAGAACCTCAGAGTACTCACGCTCCCTCAGTGCTAACTCTCCTTAAAGCCCTGCTAGCACCAGGAAAACCATCTGCATCACCTGGGAAACAGCATCACCGGTTTGTTTAAGCTTAACTCCTCTTTCCGCATCACAAATACATGGACACCGATAAGTTCTTAAATGCTAAGGGTTCTGCACTTCTATTTATAGTTGCTCATCTGAAATCCACATTTCCCCATCATTGTCAAACATCATAGCTTGTCCGTGATTACACCCAGCACTTAATCTGTCAGCCTAGTTGTCACTGAAGAGTAAGTGCTGCATATAGATTTCTGTTTAGATGAAAATAGATTAGAGCTCGTGCTTCTCTTTCGTCAAGCTGACAACTCTTCTTCTGGTCACATCCCCTCTAGACTCAGTTACCCCTGGTTGGACTCCACATGGTGCTGCCTTATAATGTTGAGCCCAGTTCTTTTCCTAAGCCCTCAGCATGACTAAACACCCCACTGGGTTTTAGCGAATGTTGAATGTTTCAGTTTTGTAAACCTGATCCGGCAGCTAGTTACATTCAGTTGTTCAAGTTTTCCCAAATTGAATCTCTCCTTTGGAAAAGGAATATGACTATCCTTCAAAACATTGGTGTCTCACTTCATATGCTAACTGAAGTTAAAATGTTTTCACATTTCAAAACTTACAGAAAGTAAGTGAAAGAAAACTGGGATTTTTTTTTGGTTTTGTTTTGTTTTGTTTTGCATGTTGTCTAATTTGGTTTCTGTGAACCTCATTGAATCTTCACTCCAAATAGAATAACAACATTCAGAAGCCTGGAGCTGTGAGTGGGATTCCCACTATGTTTTAGCCACATTTCTGGCTATGTCTCCCTTTCTGTGTGTCAGGAGTCCATAGACCCTGGAGAGTCTCGGTCAGCCATGGAAAAAACATTGTTAGAATCAGAGAACTATACTTATGAAGCAGAAAAAAAATATTTCTGTGTTTTTGGTCCAAACTTAATTAATAAAAAAGAAAACGGAAAAGATGCATCTAAATTAACAGTCATGCTAATGTTCATGCTAATGAGTTAACAATGAATTTAGTACTTGTGTACGTCTCATCAGTGTGTTAGCTGTCGTATGTGTTGTGTCCAAACATCTTCATATTTATGTATATGTGATACATTGTTATGTTGTCCACACTTTAATACACAACCATCTTCATTTTTCCATTTACAGTTTCCAACATGTCACATGCTTTATTATTACGTTTTGATCTGGTTCCTCAGTTACACGTTGCAGGGTCACATGCAGCTTGCTGTGGCAGAATGTGAGGCCTGGAATTAGCACTCTGCCCTGGCTAATAGCAGCGCATGGAATATCATGTTAGCATATGAGAAGCTATGGGATTATGCTTGTAAGAAGATTAGCTTCAGGCCTAAATTGATTAGTCTGAGATTTGAAGGTTGGTTTAAATTATGCTTGAATCATGGAGGATATCATGATCGTGTAAATGCAGATGGAGCAGAGTTGAACTGGGGTAAAACAGAGAGATTAAATATATTTAACTGTGATTGGATCGGACGATAGCTCGCTTGTTATGAATAATAGTCCCTGTTTTTAATCCCAGTTATTCTCAGCAGACCAGAGGATCTAGTAGAAGGGTTTTACAAAACCACTGCTGCACTATATAAAGCACCGTCTTTTACAGAAAGGAGAACAAAAATATTACAAGATGAATCATTTATATATATATATGTTCAGTTTTATATGTACTGTCACAAAAAGACCTCTAGTTTTGATAAATGTCTTTAATACATAACTTTTTTTTTTTCCTGAGTCAAAAACATGTTATGTCCTTGAAGATTGTAGCAGTCCAAAATATTTCACACCTTTATTTCAAAATGTCTTCCATAAAGTCCCTCTACAAATACTTCATGTGGGTCAGCTGTGAAACAAAGGATGGATATCTGGAGAGCTATGATGGAGGATCTGTGATGCTTTAACCAGTTTCTGTTCCCAAGGATCGGGGAAGCTTGTTAAAATGCATAGCATCATAGACTGTGTAAAATACCAGGACATCTTTAATAAAAGTAATCTGCTCCTTGCCATAAAACAGAACATGTGTTGCAAAATGATAATAAACCAGAACATACAGCCAAATCAACATAAATGGTTCAACAGCTACTTCCTTCCTTGCATCCGTCATGGAAGTTACACGATTACGTTCCACCAGTTGTGGCCACGGAGCAAAGATACACTGATTTTCTCTACACTCCTGGAAGAAGGAGACAATCAGCACAAGAGGACGTTTTCGTCTGTTTCAGCATTAAATTATCTTGGGATTGACCAGGTGGATTTGGGTGACCTCGGATTAACTCTGATAAACTTGGATTGACTCAAACCTTGTCGAACAGTCTGGTGAGATAAATAACTGCGCAGCTGGGATGATGGGATCCCAGCCCACAACTGAACTTGTCCTGTGGTCCAGTTGGAGTCCGTCTCACTAAACTAGCTTTACCCACATATGAAACGGTAGGTAGTTTTCAGACTAAGTTTTCACACACTTGAACTCATATGAACTCTTAAAAACTCTGAACGTTCTAAACTGTACAAACCCATATTTGGGGCCTGTTGGTTGTGCCAAAGTCGCGGCTCAATTGGCACGGTGGATGATTGACTTTTTCTTCTTGTTCTCTGACCACGACTTACTCTCTGAAAAGTTCTAGAAGACTATGTTCTGTCCTATTGGTAAATGACGGTCACACGAGGGATTAACATCAGGGTTGATATCCAGCAGAATAAATCCACCTGAAAGGCTGGGCTTTTCTTAAGATCTTTGTGAAATTACATTACTGCAGCAAAAGCCTTGGCAGACAACCAGAACAACACCTAGAACCAAAATGAATTGTTTCAGATATATTTAATAGAACTATTCAAAACATGAATTGCCTCAAATATGAAAGAGTCTCAACTCCTAACTTGATCCTTTGTGCCTCTGTCAGCATTTGAGCTTAAAGTCTTTGTAGTAAAGCCCTGCAGTTTGATGTGGGCAGCTCATCCCATTCTTACTGGCAGAAGCTCTGAAGTTCTTTCAGGCTTGAAGGGAAGCATCCGTTCTCTGCCATCTACAGATCTGGGCTTCTTAAATTACAGGAACAAACTTTAGTGGCTTTTATTTAGAGTTCATGCAAAAAAAACAAGCTCAATGTAGTGTTCATTCAGCATGTGGAAGGTAAAGGTTTTAAAAAAATATTGAAAATAATTTTTTCTTTTTCTTTTGTCTATGTGCTACTCATAAAATGTACTGAAGTTTGTGGACAAATTGTGAAAACCTAAGAGGGGTTACTACTTCTGTCATCTCTCGCACTTGTCAGAGATCTTCAAAAGTGTTTCTGAAGGTTTGGATGTTTTAGTGAGGTTTAGACCGACATGAAGACAAAATATACATAGATCCTGCATTGTTAGTCATGTAACTACATGGTTCCTCATGTAGTTCAATGTCATTCCTGTCCTGTGTCTCCTCAGCCCCTCCCACATTCACAGACACACCACCTCAGTATGTCGAGGCCAAGGAACGGGGGAGCATCACGTTGAGCTGCACGGCGTTCGGCAACCCAAAACCCTCTGTCAGCTGGCTGCGAGAAGGCAGACTTCTGATCAGCAGTGCCAAGTACAAGGTAGATGTTCGGTGCCATTCCGTTCCATCTATCCACCTGGGATGTGGGCTTGTTTTTAGGATGGATCTAAAATTGTTACTATTAACAGGATAGACCAAATGATATGAATATTGCACAACAGGGGGTGATGTTTGCCAATGCCACATATTTATCCGTGGAAGTTGTTGCCTTCACATAATGGGACTAATGAAAGAAAGATATGACATTCCTAGAGTATGCAACAATCATGCCAAAGTCCTATATGGCCAGGAAGTCATAAAAGACATCTGGGCCACAAAGAAACCAGATGCTGGCTACTTTAGACAAACTTTTAGAAAACTGGTTGAATCAAGAGTCAGACACATGAACTCTGCTAAGGTTTATGAATCTGTAGGTTTTTCTTCAGGGACACATGGGGTTGAGAAAGTTTAAGTTGGAGTCCATACCAACGATTACCCATCGTTGGTATGGGTCACAATCAAAAAGAAGAGAAATATGAGAGGGAGACATGCACCATAAGTCTTGAGGTGGGGAATCGAACCCAGAACTATTGGCTCTGTGTGCCGGTTCTACAAATTCATTAAGCGACGCCCTGACAGATTATAGTAATTAATGAGGATCCAGGATAATGCTTAAAGACCGGATCAGAAAGCACTACAACTCAACTGGGGGATTTATTTGACCTCTGGTGTTGGACAGAAACTTGTTTCAGCAGGGATCAGGAGTTCTTCTGCAAGGGAACGGAGAAGTCCATCCTCCTGGGATGTACTGTAGGTCTGCGGACAGGAACTCCTTTCATGCGTCCCGCCACAAAACGACAAGTCACAAGCGACTGATGTTAGGGAAAAACACACATACGTTGAAGAAAAATAATCATTTAACATTATCAAATTTTCATGTTTTTGTTCGACTTTACTCTGAATACCCCAAATATATTCAATATATTTTATCTTTAGGCTTTATAAACCAGTTCAGTGACTCCTTTGGAGTTGACTATGGTGAACGGGAATTTTATTTAGTCTCTTCTGTAAAAGAAAAAAAAAAATCACATTTCAAAACCTTTGAGTGTGTGCTGTAGGTTTGGGAGAGATGTGATTGTAGATTGAGAGTTTATTGCTTGTTTCATAATTGATAACTGAATGAAGTTTTCATGATGTTAAGCACCTTGAACTGCCTTGTTGCTGAAATACATACAAACATGACTTAACTTGACTTAAGCCAGGTTACTCCACAGTAAAGAGCTGTTTTTGAAAGCTAGACATTGTTTAATGCTTTCAGGTGTCTGATGGGAATTTAACGGTGCTATCCATCACCCGGGAAGATCGCGGGGCCTACACGTGCCGAGCCTTTAGCTCCCAGGGAGAGGCCATTCACACAACAAGGCTGCTAGTTCAAGGTCGGTGCACGGGTTTCACCGATTCACTTTTTTACAAATTCCATCACTCTTGTATATTTTTTTTTCTTCATTCAAGCACAGACATGATGAGATGCTGTCCACGCTGTGTTACCTTGCACCAAGAGAGCCATGGGTTTGAATCCTATCCTGAAATCTTTCTGCGTGGAGTTTGTATGTTTTTCAATGTGGATGTGTGATTTCTCTCTCGGTACTCAGGCTTCTTTCCTCAGTTAAAAAACATGACTCTCTAAATTCATGCTTGTTCGTCCTGTGCGTCTGTGTTGCCCTGTGAAGGCCTGATGACCTATCAAGGCAACCAGTCCAACGACTGAATCCTTTCCATACACGTTTACATCAAATAATTGGCCTTCATTCCTTATGAAAACTCAGCAATAGTATGTAATTACTTTATCTGGGTATTTATAGTAGAGCTGAAACAATTCATCAGAGTAATTGTGATGACACCGTTATTGAAATGTTTGTCTGCATATTTAGTTTTTGATTAATCTTTCACTGGAATATATAGACTGAGAAAAGGCCAATATACTCAGAGCAATAAATAAGTACAACACGAGAGTTTAGGAGTATTGTTAGAAGTGTTAGATTGCCTCAAACACCACAGTGGCTTAACGGTGATCTTTAACTGTAGTTGTGGGATTTCTCTCTTTCCTTGCTGCTTATGGTTCATGTTCAGGATCTAAGATCTCATTAAGTCTTAAACGGCACTTACAACATATGTATGAGTCGTACTGTGTAGATTTGGAGTCCACAAGGAACTTGTTATCCACAGCCAGCAGAGTCATAAATATCATGGTTACAATAAGATACTTACGCCGGGGTCAGGTCACAGTTCATGACCGTCCTGTGTAATTTCTGGGAAATGCGGATTGATAGACGGCCTCCTGGAAAGCCGGTGAGCAGCAAATCAGCAGACGCCACAGAGCCAACAAATCTTCAGGACTCAGCTTGTTCCAAATAGGCTGTGTTGGCACTGATACACAGGCACACACTGGCAGCCATCATCAGCAACATTACCACCAGGCTCACATAGTCCTGGTTGTCCTTCAGTCTAGCTGGCAGATGGAAGCACTCTGCATGTTCAACTTTCAAACTGCACGCTGCTAATCAGTGCTAGCATATGGGAAAAACACTTTATCGCAGCAACATTGGCCCACTATGTGTGTTTTGTGTGTCCCTGTGTGAAGCTAAATTCTTACAAATTACACATTTGTTAACAGAAGCCCTGTGTTTTGTTTTGTGTGTGAATCCCTGGTTCATTTCCAGTGGGGCATTTGGAGCCAGTCTGAAGCAATAATAAAATGATACAACTCAGCAGTAAACCGATTTCAATTGTATCATCATGTTTTTGTTGCTGTTTTAACCACAAATGCATTCACTCACAGGAGAATTTCTTTGTGTCATGTTTTGAAAAATCATCAGGAAACTTTGCACACACCAGCTCTATTTTAGTAAGTCATTTTTAACAGGATGTATATTTTCATCTCTAATCACTCTTTTAAGATTTAACATGCTTTAATGTGCTTCACCTGGACTTACAGAAGGAGGCAAGCAACAGCTTGATAGTAAAATAATTATATATGTAACTGTATAAATAAATAATCGTAGCTGATTATGTCAGGAGTTCCTTGACAAAAATATATTTAGTCATTAAAGGCACAAATTGTTTTGTAATCTAGAATCACTTCTGGTCTCTTTTCCACTGGAATATTTCTTCATCATATTTTCTCTCATTCTTGCTAATTGAACTACAGCCTGTAATTTACAGCATAGTGTAAACTACAGCACAGTGTATTGGCTTTATAGACAGCTGCTTTGTTGCTAAGGGTTAAATCAAACCTGAAGTATATATACTTATATATATATATATATATATATATATATATATATATATATATATATATATATATATATATATATATATATATATATATATATATATATATATATATATTAAATAATCCTCTGTTATTCATTCTTTTTCCCACGACTACACTGGCACAACCACGTGTAGATTTATTCTAATTACTATATCTGTTTCCTCTTAGCAGCATGCGCCTTTATCTTTCCCATTGCAGATGCAGTATAATTCTCTCAATATATTTTTCTGTGTGCTAGAAATAATTAATTGAGAAACAGGTCTTAGCTCCTCACCCTTTCCCTTTGGGACGTCAGGGATTTGTCTTGCAGTCTTGCAACTCTAAATAGAAAGTTCTGTCCCTGCATGGAGAGTTTGTCTTTTTCTCAATCAGTTTACTAAGTACAATTTGGCTCATCCAGCCGTTTGTCCAAATCTGTTCCTACATGTAGTGATGCATCATCACAAATGTCACCTAAAAACATTTTGCAAGACAAACAGTTCAATAGATTTACAGTGTACTCCTGTGCAGGTCAGTCATATATTATCTTCCTATGTTTAGTGAGCCTGCTAAATATTTAGCTTCAAGCTAAATATTTAGTTGGCTAGCTACATATTTAGTTCACCAACTATATATTTAACTATGCAGAAAACTAAATATTTAGTTTGTAAATTAAGTAAATGTTTAGCTAACTCGGGCGTAACTACTTATTTTTACAACTCAGAGTTAGATAAGCTAAATATTTAGTTGATTATTTAGATTGCCAAGTAGCTAAATGTGTAGTTTACCAAACAAAATACAATTATTTTGAAACTAAATATTTAGCTCCCTTGCCAACTAAATATTTTGTTAGCGTGCTGATGCCAAGTTTCAAATACAGCTTGTTCTGTTACAGATAGAAGTTTAAACCATCCTAATTAAAAGAATAACTTTTTTCTGATTCTGCTGAAGGTCTCGCTCTCACTCACTCTCTTGCAGACAGAGGAAAAACCAGACCTTTTAAAGAATATTTTAAGTTTAAGAAGGTTTTGATATCTCTGGACTTTCTATGGCTTAGTTTGAGCACCTACTGAGAATAACTAATGTTGAGTCTTTTTTACGCTGAGACAAAGTCCACTTCAACAAGTGTTGTTGTCAAGGCGACCTTAGTATAATCTGGTCTGGGGTTTTCAGTTTTTAGTTTAGCTAAAAATCTACACTGGTTACCAGTCGACCTCTCTGCATATCTTTAATTTAAATATTTAGCTGACCATTTTTATGTGACACATCAAGATGCTAGTTAAATGAGCTAAAAGTCACCCTGTATGTGTTCCACTGCTTGTGTGTTCCCACCAGGCGCTCCGTTTATTATATCACCGCCAGAGAACATAACGGTGAACATCTCGCAGGATGCCTTCTTCACCTGCCAGGCGGAGGCCTATCCTCGCAACTTGACATACACCTGGTTCTGGGAGGAGGACAACGTCTTCTTCAAGAAGTAAAGTTATGATCATGTTCATTATTGTTTGCTCTTCTGCCTTACGTTTCCGGATTGAAATGTCTACTCATCGGCACCAATAAAAAAAAAAAAATCCTGCGAAGATCTGATTGTCTGCGGGGAAGATCCTCGATGAGAAGTGTGGAAATACAATGTTTCGTGTACACATTCATGTCACATTAACTAGAATATTATTGAAAAGCTTATTTATTTCATGATTCAGTTCACTCTTGAAGCCTTTATTTCTGTAATTTATGGTTATTTGTGACTTCAGTCTTACTGTCATCAAAACATGACATTTGAGAGTAGATTTAATAATAAATATGTCTAAATCTGCTTAAAAAGGGTTTTTTTAAAGGTAGTGTTAATTTGACAAACATTTGCATCCATACTCTACAGTTACTGAAGATGACTGTATATTCATGGCTTAATTGTACAGTCGTATGCAAAGCTTTTTTTCTGTCTTCCACTTGTTAGTAACTGTGAGTTAGAGAGGTGCAGCACCGCCATAACACTTACACACGTGAATCAAAAAGCTCCTAAAATAACTCGAAACTGTCAAAAGTAAGAATAAATTCACAAAACCCCTAGAAAATAAAACAAAAATGAATTCCAGCCAGTGATTTTTCAGTAGCCTGAGATGTCCATCTGTGTTAACGACTGTCTCCCCAGTTTACAGCCCAACTACATGATGGTTCAATATATTCTTAAGGTGGTTAAAACACTCAGAGTGAAATATTGCTTATAGTGAAATCTTTGGTACTGGGATCAATACATTTATCTGCTGTTTGCTGGAATTATGTTTTTGCTGTAGGGTAGAAGCTTAATAAGTTGAGGGAATATGAGTTGCTGTGATGTTCAGTTACCTTTGAAGCCAGTGGATGTGTCGAGTTCCCAACATCCAGCCGTTCCGCTTTGATTTATAAACTATGCTCTATGTGATGAGCATCTTTTATGACTTGAGTCAGAACTCCACTTCCACAGGGAAAAATGACAAAACTGGATAAATGTATTAGCATTTTTACAACGATCTCACTTTATACACAAATGACAAGAGAATGAATGTATGTGCTAATATATTCAGTAAATGACCAAAAAAAAAAAAAAAAATCTCTTAAAGGGTCTGAAACATACTGCCAGTATGCAGGCGGGAGCTTCAGTCTGGAGGACAGTTGCCACTAAATGTTGCACTCTTTGGAAATAAATTACTTGTGTATAGATGGTTCATTAGGACACCACTTCCAGGCAGCTGGTGGTTAGATTTAACAGACTTGCTGGGACTTGCCGAATTTAGATCCCAGTGCTTCTCTTCATATCCACAGTGACCTCAAGCGGAGAGTCAGTATTCTCATTGATGGTTCCCTCATCATTGTGCAAGTCAAGCCGGAGGATACTGGGAGATACACCTGTTCCCCCAGCAACAGCCTAGGCACACCACCGTCTGCCTCTGCCTACCTAGCAGTGCAATGTAAGTCAGCTACCCACATTTAACAATTTTATCCTCTTTTTTTGTTGTCAGGGTGAAGACTTTACTACAGATCTTCTTCATAGCAGTGCTTCTGAAATGTTATTCACACTTTTAGCACGTCTAATGGATTCCTCTGATTGTATGCTAAATTAGCCTCACGTGCTTCATAAGTGTATTGAGGCAGCACAAAGTCAGTGTCCCATTGAAAATGCATTGGCTTCCAGTGGGTTTAAGTGGGTTTTCACATTTGATACGTAGACTTGGTTTGATTGGGGACCAGATTTGCGATATTTGCTACATTTTCAGCTGGTGCGGTTCGCTCTCACACTGCACTGTGTCAAACTAGCCTTTGAAAAATATCTCCCCCCGCCCCGCCTGCGATGGCCACTGAGAGAAGCAATGCACAAACCTCTGAAGAAGACAGTTAGTGCAACTTCCTTCTTTGCAAAATGTGAGCAAAATGGAGTGGCGTCAGATTTTAGAGATTGCAGGATTTCTGTTTTTTCTTTGGTAAGAAACCAAACCAGAATGCCCTGCGCTGTTGACGGCCTACTGCCTTTGGAGCGGCCTCCGGTCTGCTTGCCGTTCACACATGCATTCAAACCACACCAGAGCTCTCTTCAACCGAACAAAGGCCTATGTTTTTAGGTTGACTGGAGTTTGTTTTTTCGGTCCAAATCGCAGTTCGACTACACATTCGCACGTCCCCAAACGAACAAGACTTTCTAGACAAATGAGCTAGAGTTGGATTACAGTGGATTAAACATGGCTGATGGTGCTAAGATTAGACTTCCTAAAAAAGTATTTGGAAAAGTCTTTCAATGCTCATCTCAGGAAATGTTTGATCTGTTTATCTTTGATTTGCCCTACACCTAAAAGGAGGTTTGTTAATGTTATTGACCTGCAGCGAATTTCCTCTTCTGGTTTGTGTGTGTGTGGGTGGTGGCCAGAGAACGAGAGACACCAACCGCTGGAGTGAAACAAACATTGCAACTTTCGGGGAGGTTGTTGATTATTTTTCGCTGTCGAAGTAACAGCGCTGTAATCTGACCGGATGGAGTTGGAATATCAGGTTGAAAATCTTGGCTCCGGTTTCTTGGTTGTTTTTAAACACAGCGAATGTTTCTGCTGCTTTTGTCAAACACATTTACTGACAACAGTAATTAGCTCGACAGACAGCGAGTTTGTTCCCTTTTCTCTGCTGACTGATTTGTTGCAGTTGGGTGGCAGGCAGGTCAATCAATCTGTTGACTTGGGTGTGCCTGGATTTTAGATCTAAAAAAAAAAACTGCATGAATGGATGGATTTTAGCAGACAGTTGTAATGTTTAGACTCTGGATGATGGAGCTTTGCTGCTGCGCTACACAAACCAGCTCTGTGGACATGACAGGTAAACAGAGGGCAGCCACTCCCTACCTGTCTGCTATGAGATGGGTGGGTGGAAGTGGTTATGAGTAGTGAGGGTGAGGAGAATCACCTAAAATCACTCTGACCTGTTAGAGTAAAATTGGGCGACGTGAGTGTACCTCCATTTCCCATCACCTGATTTGCATACAGGTAAGGTGACAGAGTATTTCTCCATGTGTGTTTAGTTTAAACTAGACCCTGCTGTAGATCATTCCCAACAATTGTTTCCTCCAGTTGTAAGATGGGTTTCTGGACCATTGAACCACTCGGTTCTCTCTAGCAGGCTGACACTCGCTTCCTTCTCTCAGGCGAAAACCTAATCCCAGTCAAACACCTGTTTTCTCTCATACACACTTTTCCATTTTTTGCTCTCCTCCCTCTCTTCTCTGCCTCTCATTCCGATAGATCATTTCTTTATTTCTTATTTGCACTCGTTTATGTACATTTATGTGCTCACTGACATATTTTTCCCTCCCTCTCTCTGGGTTACTGCCTCCTCATTTCTGAGCTGGAGCGCTCCAGCGGTTCAGCAGTCACTCGCGCCTCCAGCCTGTGTGAATCTGTTGCCTGTAGAAAAGCTTGTGTCGGGTGTTTGGAGCAGACGGGGAGAGGCAGGAGGAGACGCGAGACCTCGTCGCTCGGTGGTCGCCGTGATGCTAGTTAAAGCGGCAGATCCTTATCATTTCTCCTGTGCCCCCGAGTCCATGGATGGCTGTGTGTGTCTGTGGTCTGTGTTTCTGTGAGATAGGCGACACCATTCAGGAGAGGGCGGGGAGGAGTGAGGAAAAAGAGGGATTACATCATTGCTGTAAGACTGGTGACTTTTCTCATCAGACTGCAGGGGGCTCTCTGATTCGTTCTGTTCAATTATTTCCTCTGATGTTCCTCTTTTCATTTTGCTCCCCTTCTGTCAGCCATCAATGCTCTCCCTTCTCCTTCTGTCTCCTTTCTCTTCTTGTCTTTTTCCTTGAAGGGCTGTGCCAGCGAGTAACTTCCCCTCAGCATCAGTGGGAACTAAGCGCGTCGTGAGCGATGGGGCTCTCTGAGTGCTATATTTAGAAACCTGGCTGACATTCTTGTCTGTGGTGCCGGTGGCGGCGCTCCTCTGGGCTCACAGTCTGGGCTTCAGGACAGACTTGCTGCAGGTCCTAAGTGGTCCAAGCCATCCAGCTTTCCCACCTCACTCGGTCGCTTGCTCTGCTGCTCATTTTCTCTTCCTCGCGGCGCTGTTGTTCCCATGGCCAGCTCTCCTCCAGTGGCTCCACTCTGCCTTACGTCATGCAGTCACTTCTGTCTCTCACCTGTCCTGTTTCCCACGCTCAGCCTCACTTCTTCTCCCTCTATTGCTCTGCTGATAGCTCTCCCCTCCTCCACTCAGTCACCTCATCTTTCATGCTTATCACCCAGTGCATAATGGGAAGCTCTCCTCCCTGACCTTAGTGAGGCACCACAATGTTCTGCCCTGTCCTTCAATTTCTGGATCAACTAAAAGTTTCCCCTTTTTTTTTCTCTATTCTTATTTAGAGAATAATTACCACTTCCCCCCCCCTGATTTTAAAAAGGTTTGATGACTGAATCAAACACCAGTTGAAAGAAGGTTTTATGATGCGGAAGGGAAAGTGGGAGGTTTATTCACATGCCTTGCAGGGAAGGATAATTAGGATAATACATCTCTGTTCCAGTAAGTTCTGGGCTGTGTGTAGATGGCAAGAGAGGCTTTAAACCTCACTGTTAGAAAACTGCTGCAAAAAGGGAAATCTTGGCATCACTGAGTTATAATATGAACCATTATACGCTGCATGTCAGCCGGTTTGGGAGTGAAACCAGAAAATAAATCTTTTCTCGTCTGTATATGGGCTTCACAGTGGAGCAGTTTGCAGCAATGTGGCTTTGCAGGACATCCTCAGGTGTGAGTGCCCGTGTGTGTGTGTGTGCGGGGGTCTGTGTGTGTGTGTGTGTGCCTTAGTGTTGTGTGTGTGTGTGTGTGTAGACCTGTGCTAGGTGTGCCCCACCTCTAGTTGGAGGTAGCATCGATAGGCAGATTGATGGATGTCCTGCATACTAAACAAAAACATTTTTTTTTGCTTTGGCTTAATTATGCAGAGACTTTAACTGCAAATGTTTGATTTGGTCAGATAAGACCAAGACTAAGTTCACACAGCTGGCAAATGTGACCCAAATGAGACCCATATTTGATTTTCTTTATGGCTGTCTAAATGGATCAATTGGATAAAGAATAAAAAATAAAAAAATGTGCTGTGTGCCACTTCCATATGTGGTACTAAATCAGATACACGGTCATTTTGCATCGAATCCTACTTTTATATAGGATTGTATCGAGGCGTGTGTTATAATTCTGCACCAGAAGAAGCCAGACACTCTAAATCCAAAAGTAAACAATGGTTGAAAATTTTAAATATGATGCTAAGGAAGAAGTCTGTCAGTGAAGCGGATTAAATCACGAGGTCACCTCACCTGGTCTGAGTACACATCCAAACAGACTTCTAGATGCAGTCAATGCATCTCCTGCATTGACTGCATCTTCAGTGAAACACACCGAATTCTGCAGCACATCTACATGTTAAGGCTGTCAAAGTCAAGCTAGCATAACTGACCTACTTCCATCTCCCTCTCTATTCTTCTACATTAAAACTTTTTACTGATATTTCGAATGTGATATCCTTGGGCTTTGTTAACTACCGGTAGTTATCATAATGTTGACAATTAGTAGCAAAACACTGCGTCCCTTTTTCTTCTCAAATTTAGCGCGTTATGTTGACAGCTTGACAGCTAAAACCAATGATAGTTGTCATCGGCGAGCCGTTATTTTGCCGTCCACCAAGGAGCTGGGAGGCGGGATCTTGTGTGTGTGACGTCACATTTCCTGTCTCAAATACTTTATTGTAAGCTGTGAAACCGTAGATGTGCGTACATTAGAATAGTGCGTACACTATTCTTCTATTTGAATAGAAGTCTGTAAACATAGACTTAGGTAGAAGTTATGGACTCCAGGTCAGATGCTCTCTGATCTTATTGATAGCATGCTAAATGTACTGTTTTCACTGTGTGCCACATCAGTTGTTGGAGACTTTCATGGGATCTAATTTGGGATAAAACTGATTAATTACTCTTGAATTATTGCACACATCAATATTAATGTATATCAATAGTAGTGATATACACAAATGCTGTTCTGAGATCAGCTGTGCTCCACGCAAGGTAAATAAATTTGTCACTGTGCGGTGAGCCTGCTGTCTGAAGCTGAGAGATTTCCCAAGCCTCCTCACACATCTGCTGCGATAACCAGCCATTTGGTTCTCCTCACTACAACGGCTGATGTTTATCAGCCGCCTTTTCTCTTTCTGTAATCACCAGATCCTGCCCGTGTGGTAAACATGCCATCTGTCATTTATGTGGCCATTGGTCTCCCAGGCTTCATTCGCTGCCCAGTAGATGCCAACCCCCCTCTAATTCTGGTTAAGTGGAAAAAAGACGGTCTCCCTCTACGGATAGACAAGGTGATTCACTTCGGTTTGGGACGCTTTCATTTGAGGATCTTTGTTCCTTTATTTTTTTTGTGAACTTCTAGATAGTTTAGCAAAAATGTACATATTCAGGATTTGTCATGCAGTGGATAAACCATTTTGATTATTTATCACAGTACCCTGGTTGGAGCCAGATGGATGATGGGAGCATCCGTGTTGCAGAGGTGACAGAGGATTCTCTTGGCACCTACACCTGCATGCCTTACAATTCCCTGGGATCCATGGGATGGTCTCCTCCTGCTCCCCTGGTGCTAAAGGTAAACACGCTTCAGCAGCACAACGGCTGATCTGGACTTCACATAAACCATTCAGCCTGTTCTCACAGTGATTACCCACCTACAGTGGACATGCTTTAAATTATAGTCAAACCTCTATTGTTACTTTTACTTTCACTCTGCCTAGAACTAAAGAAGAAGAAAACAGCTGCGTATAGAGAAATTGCACGCTGTAACATTCTGCCTTCTGTAATCACATTAACTGCTGCTCATGTAAATAGCAAAAAGAGCTGATGAAATGGGTGAACATGATTATTACTGTCTGTTTTTAGCATGGATGCACCGATCCACTTTTTTCGGTTCTGATACCAATGCAGATATGTAACGGGAGTTTTTAAGTAAACTTTAGGCACACTCAGCGTTTCCCTTACACATTATGGCTCTTGCCAATGAACAGGACCCTCCAAAATTCTCTGTGGTTCCTGGAGGGGAGTACAGGCAGGAGGCTGGAAGGGAACTTGTCATCCCATGTGAAGCAGAAGGAGATCCTTTTCCGAATATCACATGGAGGAAGGTACCACCCTCACACCTTGTTGTAGTTCCAGTTTCTTCACGTTCTTGTTAATCAGTACCTTATGCTGTGTCACATTCAGTATTTTAGTGCTTGGATTTTGCGATCTCCCCTCAGACTGGACCGACTTACCCTCTTAACCACATTCTTTCTTCAGTGTTTAAGACTTTGGATTGCGTGTGCCTCTTGTTCACTGTGTCTGCTTATTTCCTCGGGCGGGGCGGACTGCAGGTAGGGAAGCCCAGTAAAAGCAAGCACAATGTTCTGCCTCGGGGCAGCTTACAGCTGAGGTCGCTCACAAAGGATGACCACGGGGAGTGGGAGTGTGTCGCCACCAACGTTGCCACAAGCATCACTGCCAGCACGCATGTCCAAGTCATAGGTACATAAAAACTAACTGCACTACGTCATTGAATAATCTGTACAACCACTTCTAGCAAGAATAAGTTGCAGTAGGTTCTTCCTTCTTTCTATATGGCTTTATTGGTTGTTGCTGTTTGCAAACGGCCTCTTAACCCTTGCCGAATTAATTGACATCAACAGGTGCTTATCTCAGTTCACTTTCCTTCATGTTAACACATACCTGTTTTAATTTCTGTAAGTTTTTCTTGTGATCTTATAGACTGTTAGTCAAACTTTGTTTTCACATAATTGTGCTTTGGGGTGCTTGGGTTCCTAACCTCCCTGGCTCACAGTTAATTTGTCTGGCAGGTAAACTGAATGACACTCGCTGACTAATATGCCCCTTTAATAAACATTCCACCGTTTCCATAGGCACAAGCCCCCACGCCCCCACAAGCGTCCGCGTCGTAACCTCCTCCACCTGGGCCAACATGTCCTGGGAGGCTAGCTACGACGGAGGCTTCCAGCAGACATACTCAGTCTGGTACGGCCATGTGTGAGTCATCCCAGCATGCTTTGCTTCCTGCTTTTTCCTCCTTCATTATGTCCTTATTTTGTTGCTGGATATGTCTTTTCTAGGGTTACGTTCAGAGCAGTTGTAAGACCGCAGAAATGGGGAAAGTACAAGGAAATCCAGTTTCAGTGAGTTTTTAAAGACAAAAAAAAAAAGAAAAGAAAAAAAAAAGATGATTGCAACCTAACTGAACATGACCCAACTCTATCCTGCTGCCGCCGCTGCATCGCTCTGCTTGACTGGGCCTCAGTGGAAATGCTTGTTGTAGCTAATACTTAATACAATGAAAACATTGTGTGATATGATAAGAGCCATTGCAGTCTATGGAGCAAGTTGATTTATAAGATGAAATGTATTTGATAAAAGAAAAGAACAGAATTTCAAAAAGCTCTCATCGTATGTGAACTTGAATAGATTCAAACCGAGTAAAGGAAAAATGTTTACAAGCAAACTCCTAAACGTCCTCATGAAATGAATTGTCTTGACTTGGAGCATGCTGGCTGCTTTGTGTTAATTATGCCACTGACAGCTCACAAGTAATCCACAAAACCCCTACAAACAAAACTAAAAACAAAAGTTTTTATTGGTCTATAACATGATTCTGAGATGCCACATCTTCAACACAACGATGAACAGAAAATTATTTAATTGATCATTTAGCTACAGTGGAGACTGAGCCTTCATGACATCACACCTGACCAAATATTGAACTTGGTAATCAGGAAAGTAAATAACTAGCTCATTATTGCTATTTCTGCTGCTGGACATTGACTCAGAGTAACTTTGATGTCTGAAACCTGAATGTCCTACAAATAAACTGTGGAGCAAAAATGATGAAAGAAAAATCCAAGTCTGTCTAAGCATTTAGGTCATGTGTCAAACTCAAGGTTCGTGGGCCAAATCCAGTCCACCACAGCTTTTTATGTGGCCCTCTAGATTCTAGACTAGACACTATGTTTACTTAAATATTACCTTATCAATCAAGTCAGTGCCGTTTGAATCTGTTTACTGCCAAATTATATCAATCAGTCCCTCCAGTTCTTTTTTAGGATTATCATGGAAATTCACAAAAAATTAACAAATCTCTGCACTTTTTTTGCACTAATAATTTGGAGTTTATTGCAGATTTTTCTCAAAAATGGTCAAAACCTTTCTTGCTTGTACAAAATAGCTGCCTCAGCCTCAAATGATGTCAGATTATTGTCTATAATCTGTACGGCGAGTAATAAAAAGTCGCATTTTAAGAGAAAATCTTGCAAACATTTCCAAATTAGTACCACAAACACTTTGCGTTTTATTGCAAAAAATCACAAAAAGAATCACAAAAGCCTGGAGGGACTGAAAATATGTTCAATAATGTTTTAATTTTAAGAGTTCATGAATGTTTTTAACAGTTTGTGAACAGGTTTTATCAATACGTTCTGGCACAACCGGCCCTTTAAGAGCATTTATGATCTTGATTTGGCCCAAAACGGAAATGAGTTTCACACCCCTGATTTAGGCTATCAGCATTGTAACACAGTATGTGTAGCTATAATTATGTGGTATAAAAAAAGAAGTCCTAAGCAGTAATGGTAAACTGCAATGCATGATAATCAAGTCTGATTTGTGTAAAAAGGGAATATATTTAAAGTACAAGGTGACAGAGGTGATGATTCCTGATTCAAATGTGCTATAAAAAAAAAAATCTGTCAAATCCTAATTTTATTCTGGTCACTGCCACCCATCATGTTTTATTAATAAAGTGAAGTAACCAGAGAGCAGAACGAACAGGAAAACAAGCAGACAGCGGCTTTAATTAAAGATATTCATTCTGACAGCGAGCCTGTGTGATCAGCACTCGGATGGCCGGTGTCACTGCAGCCCTGCTGTCATTTAGAAGAGCCTTCAAAACGCCGTGGATGGATTCCTGCACAGCTAAATTTGTCACACCGCATCATAAAAGATGGGCATTGACTCGGAAAAGTATTCACGCCCCTTGAATGTTTCGTTTTTGTTACATCAAAAAAAATACATAACCCATAAATGGTATTCAAGGGAGTGAATATTGATGCAATCACTTATTTTATGTTAGATATTTTTATTGAACTGTGATTATTTTGTTCAAATCAGTTTTCAATTTGATGTTAAAGTTTGTTTGTTTTTTGTCAAAAAGGCCAAATTGTGTCGATCACTGATCATTTGTAAAAGCAATGAAAAGAGTAAAACCTCCAAGGAGGTGCTTTTTCATAGGCACTTTACATATATTTACATATATTTCATTGGGAATTTATGCCTCAGATCAACACAAAATAGTGTATTATTGTAAATGTCAAGTGGAAGGACTCATGGTTTTGAAAAAGTTGCTTTGTGGCATGTAATATGTACCAGATCCGCGCATGTTGACTATGAAAGGCTGGCCCATCTTTCATTACTCATCAGTGAGACCTCAATTACTGTGTCTTTCCAAAGACTTAGTTCTGGACTTTGACTGGGCCATTCCAATATATAAATCTTGTTTTAAAATCTAAATCATTCCATTGTAACTCTGGATTCCTAGGATGGATGTCCTGCCGGACGGTATACCTCTGCCACGAGCCTCAAGACTTTTGAACGCTAACAAGATTTCTTCACGTATTTACTTCCATTAACTTTTTCATGAACTTTGACCTGCTGTCTTGTCCCTGTTAAAGTAAAGCCTTCGCACAGCATAATCCTGTCACCACCGAGGTTGGTGTGCTTAAGGTGTTGTGCTGTGTTACTTTTTTTCTCTTATGGTTTCCTGTTAACATTGGCTTTCATATTGCCTTGAGGTCCATTCTTTGGCACAAATTGTTTTTTAGTCTGAGCTTTACTTAGACAAATTAAAGAAAATGGGCCTGAATGTTAATGTATTCTCCTGATTTCAATTTGTAAAAATAATAACAATAAAAAAAACTCCTTCTATCTTACATTTATTAACTACTTTGTGTTGGTCTTTCACAATATCATCTCAATGAAATGCTCTGAAATGTAAAAGATCACGAGATATGAATACCTTTTCAAGGTGCACTACTAAATGCACTGTAAAAATGTAAACATGATCACATTTATAACCTTTTAAAACTGTACTCCAAGCGGTTTGTATATTTCTAGCTCCTGTGATTGTATACATTTATACAACCCTGTATTTCTTTACAGTAAATAAGTGCTATGGATACAGTTGCAAAGTTATTGCATGTGTGTAGTTGTGTGCTTCAGTTGGTGATGGAGATCATTCAGTGTGAGTGTATGGCATGGCCAAATGGCAAAATGCAAAGCTAAACGCAGCATGATGTAGATACTGTTAGCTGGCTGCCATGTTCTGAATAAAGAATAAACTGTATTAAAATTTGAATGTTTTAGTGAATCGCTGCAGAAAGAAGGAATCTTCCAATGTAATTGACATACTTACTGCCTCGGCAGCTGTTAGCTGAAGCTAAGCCCAGCAGTCTGCAGTTTGGAACTGAATCACAAACTTAGCATAAACGAGCAGTGGCCTTGCTGCTTATTGTGCCAAGCTGGTCGTGAATCAAGGAGGCAGACATGGTGTGTTACACACAGGTTACCATGGAGGTACTTCACACCTAACCTGACCGTGTTGCACATGCAAGACAAACAGTTGTCAGGTTTGCTGTTTCCTGTACGCATTGACCAAGCTAACTGCTCTGGAAGTTGATAACTGTCTGTATATGGCAGCCATGTTGGATTTTACAGTCAGGATCTTCTTCATTTGTAATCATGGAGTTGTTCAAGTGTAACACACCAACAGGGTAACGTATTATCAGACCCACTTTCCATCAACTACCCAACAGATGAAGTCATAGTCAGTTTCTAAAGGCATCAATACGTGTTGGACATATGAACAAGAGGACCACTGATTTTACTGTCCTTTTCCCCCCATGCCATGTCTTCCTGTTTGTCCATTCACATTTCACTTCTGCTCAGGCTGAAGAGGGAGCGTTTAGGTCCACACGACTGGGTTTCCATACCAGTACCTGGAGGCCAGGACTGGATGGTGGTGCCGGGCTTGGAGCCAGAGACAACGTACCAGTTTAGTGTCCTGGCCCAAAATAAGCTTGGCACAGGCCCCTTCAGCGAGGTCGTCACTGTGAACACTCTAGGTGAGTAGAACAGCCACTCACTGGGACGAAATCCTAAATTAATGTGACTTTAGAGGCTGGGTGAATACAAAAGCAAGTAAACCACCTAAGTTTAATTGTTATAAGTCACAGTACACTTCTATGTTCATAAAAATTATCAGGTAATTTATTTTTTACCTGATAGATGAGTGAGTGCTGCTTCTGTAAGGTTGCTCAGAATGCATTTCTGTCTGTGAAAGGCGCTTTATAAAAAAATTGTACTTACTTACTTACTTACTTACTTACCTGCCTACTTATCTTCAGTGCTGCTCAGGTCTGTATTGCTGACCATGTGACTGCTGATCGAGATTTTCAGAGCAGCTGCAAAAGCAAACAAGTTGGAGTAGCATAACTTGCCAAAAACTAATGGTGTGGAGTATCATCTCTGCTACCTGAATATTGAGCTGTTAGCATGTTATGATGGTTGTGTGTGGCAGTAGTATTATACAGAAACAATGTCTTTAGTAAGAGCTCTTCAGATGTGTTGCAAGCCTGACCGCTAGTTGAGATCCTTCCTGCCCACAGCATCACCATCCACCATGACTGTGTGAAGACACTTGGATGATATGAGTTATGATAATATAAAATTTTTCCTCTGAAACAAAATATTTTTAAATTGAATTAAATTTTAATTGAATGTGAGAACTGATATTTTAAACTCAGCATCTTGTTCCCAGTCAAAGGACTTTTTAATTTTTAATTTAATTTTTTTTTTTACAAAGATTGATTCAGGATTTCTATTGCTTAAATCTAAAGTCATAATTACAACGGCTTTTTTAGCATCTTAAAAGTGATTGTTGTTCTTATTTAGTAAAGGTGTCCTCTTGTTTAACCAGCAGTTATCAGAGTAACTGGCATGGGTTTACTTATGGGTTTAGTTTGGTTATTTCAGCTTTGAGGTGAGGGTTGCTAATGTTGCTCAATCTAAGTGCAAATGAAGCTGTCACAGATTATTATTCAAAGATAAGTGACATGCTGAAAATGGAGATAACTAACCGCGCTGCGCCACTTTACGTGTGAGCCAAGGAGGAGAAACCCAGAGGTCAAAGCTTTCTGCTGCTGGGTTGCTCCTTCTCTCTCTTTCTCTTTCTCTCTTCCTCTCTCACTTAAAAGCATTCCATCCTTCATCTCTAAATAAATAAAAACAATCAACAGATTTCATATTCCTTGGTTCTACTCAAGAAGGAACCAGTGGAACTGGTAGATATGCTGACAATGGAGTCTTTTTTTGGCCTCTAGACAATTTTTATTGCAGGATTTTGAAGTGGAGCTGTGATTCCAGACACTTGGTTTTGTTAAAATGCAATATTGTAATTAAAAAAAAAATTCAAATGGTAAAAGTAGTGAAGTCGCACCTTGAAGAGCACATGCTTTGTGTAGGACCTTCTTGAACCTTGCAAAAGTTTTCACACCCATTGAATTTCTCTTGTGTTATGCTACACTTATAAACTACAGTCAATTTAATTGGGATTTTTGTACTAGACCAAGATGAAGGAGTGCAATACTGTGATATGAAAGGAAAATAATACTTGACTTTCCTATATATATAAAAAAAAAAAAACATCTTTAAAATATGGTGTGCGTTGCTATGCATTCCCACAGCTTCTCTGACTGGAGCACCTCCTTCCACAAAAAGATTTCTTTTTGCAACTTCTTCCATTTTTTCCACTCCTATGTGTAAGTTAGGTTTCTGGAGCATATGACTACAGACGCTCTCACCTGAGATATGAATCTCTGCAGCTCCTCCTCACATGGAAATCCCAATAAAAAAAACAAAGTTTTGTGGTGCAAAAGTTCAAAGCAGTGAACTGCACGCAGCCAAACCCTTCTCTCGCTTCATAATTTGTGGACTACTGCGCAAACATTTTGTCGTGAAATGTGGAGAATTGTAACGAAACAGAAGCTTACCTCAAGAAAAATGTAGCCAGATCACTGATGCTGATATGCTCTTTCAGTATTTCCTACAAGTACCCCTGAACCATTGGTGCTGCTTACCCCACCACGGTGCCTCACAGCCAATCGCACGCAGCAGGGAGTCCTGCTCACCTGGATCCCACCTGCCAATCACACAGCACCTGTCCAGCATTATGTAATGGAGTTCCGTCTGGGGGAACGATGGGAGATCTTGGATGACAGCATTCCTGCAGGAGAGTTGGAGCTGCTCGCCCGAGACCTTATCCAGGTAGAACACACCCCAGGCGCTCTGCCAAATGCTGACTGGTTGTCTTTTCAGTGCTTAGAGGCGATCAGGGTTTTTTGGGGGGGGATTATGTTTCTTTTGCCTTCCTTTTGAGAAGTGACCACATTTACTCAATGAGATTAAGATCCAGTGACTTTTCCTGCTCACAGATTTTTGAGTCGCCTTTTAAATAATTTTTGCTTTGTACAATGTTGCTCAAAAAAAACATATATCTGTGTTGATGTTTTTGGGCTCAATTGTAAGGAACTTCAGTTCAGTTGTTTAAGAAGTATCAGCTCCTTAAAGAGACAGAGGCCCAATTTCAAGACTTTAATTTAGGAAATCAAATATCTTTTAAGTCAGGGTTGACATATGCCACATTTTTAGAACAACTTAATTTAAAACAGTTACTTGATAGTGCTATAAAACACACTTTGAGTGATTCATGAGAGAAAATAACTTTGTGCCCGTCTACTAATGTCGATCCTTGTCCTTCCTAAAGAATTTCCGTCTGTCTTTTCTGATTTTTCCTTCAGTAAAGGGCGTTTTTGTTGCCCTTCTTGTCAAAAAGACAGTGATCTAAATGCATTTATCTCCCTGTTTGTGCAGAAGCTCTCACCACTACTCGCTGCTGATGTTAAGCAAAATCTGCATGATTCTAAAACACACTCTGCAAGCGGAGATCCTTTTGGATCGTGATCACTGCAGCTGAGCTTCTCACCCTAAAGCTCTTGGTGATCCAGAAAACTGTGCTTTGAGCTGTGATATTTTTAGCAGCAGTTAGCTTAAAAGTCAGAACCTTATGACACAAAGAAACCACGTCTGCATGACAAGACTTTTAAACACATCTGTCCCTCTGTTATAGCAATCAGTCTGCTAATTAGTCTGAGAAATTGATTTGAGCCAATCATATAGTAATATAGTCATATAGTAAACTCTTTAAGCTAATGAAGGGTTTTCATTATTAGCTGATAAATATTTGTGAACTTTCTGAAGTAATGCAGCGTGTTTTCTGACTGTGTCTACAAGTTGAAGTTGTGATGTGGGGCCTATAAGACGATCACTACTTAGCCTCACATGTCGGCTCACCACAAATAAAACAGTTTCATTAACACTACCGTGTTCGGTGCAATGATACGCTGTCACATTCGGACCGGTTGCCATAGTAACAGGGCAGGTGTGCACAAGCCGATTAGGCTGACTCTGTGGGCTTCAGTGTTACGGTTTAGTTCTGGATCTGTGTAAAACGTGCAGGGATTCTATAGATTTTATCTCAGTAAGACATAACACTAAAACATGAAACTAATAAATGCATTTTAACAGAACGCTAAAGTAGAAAAAAGGCAAAGAAAGAAAAACCTTGAGCGTAAAATTGGTGCGCTCTGAGTAAACGGTCGTTTTGTTGCAGCCCAGGGCCGCTGCAACATGTTTGGGCATCTTTCTTTAATCTGGCTGCCACTTTCAGGTCCACAAAAGTGCTTTTATTTCTCCTTGCTCTTCCTGCAGACACCCACACACACTTCATCTCTCTTGTTGCCTCACTCAAACACACACATTACACCTGGGTTGTGTAACTTCGCTGCTGTGGATTTTGTCCTCTGTGGTCAAAGCGCTTAAACAACGAGGTTTGTTCAGTCTGCTATTTTCCGTATTTGCGTATGTGTGAAAGTGAATGTTTGCACTAATCACATTGCTCAATCTGTCCATCTGTACCGACAGCTCAGTGTGAAGCCAGCTGCATTGCAAAGTGTCTTGAAGCAAGTAGTAAACAGGACGACCCGAGTTCATCGAGTCGAAAAAGATTAAAATACGTTCTGTACTTCCATGTGTGTTGTTTAGACGTGTGGTTCATCTGCTCCTTTAATTTCAGCCTCTCTTCTCCGCCTTTAGCACCGCTTCTTTTCCAGGTGCTTTACGTGGGAATGACGTGACGCCTTAGAGAGAAGAAACTCCCTTTTTTTTTTTCTCCTGTCATTTTGGTGCAAACTTCAGACTCTGACAAAAAGACTGAAGCTGCCAGAAGAAACGCACTGATGGATGTGACTTGGTGCACAAGCAGACCGGTGATGGCTGGATTAAAAAAAAAAAAGAAAAGCTGGAACATCATCCAAAGCCCTCTATGGGATTTCCATTGTGGCATCACTATTGTAGTGTTATTAGGCTGTTGCTGGGGTGTTGGGCAGCCAATCAGAACAGTGAGTGAAGGTCAGCAGATATGCATTGGACCGCATTACCAGCACATGATGGAGTCTGCTGATGGTCATATTATGGATTTGCCTGATTTTTTCTGGATGCCTGGCACTCTGATATCTATATGCAACACATGCTGGGAAACTGAATAGGACGGCTTCTGATGAAAACCCTAACACAACCCATATCGGCCTCTGCCAAGTCCAGACACTTCTGTATGACGCAAATAGGAGCCTTTTTTTCTTCCTGCTGACCTTCACTCGCGGCTTTAGCCGGCACAGTCCAGCAACATATATATATGGCATTACTGAGTACATGTAATTAATTATTTTAATCTTAATTGAAAAGAATATGTCGACAAAATAAGCAACATTTTGAATTCAAAAACCTCTTTTGCTGCTAAATTATGTGTTTAGCACTGAGATGCCATTTTAGGCTTGAAGAGCTTCGCTGATAGACCAACTACTTTCAACACAACATCGCCGTCTTTTCCAGCGTCCCATCAGATTGTTTTTGGAAGCAAAAACGAACTCCCAGTGGGCCAAGAGAAACAGGTTTTTGTTCACTACTGTTTGCGGATGCTGATTGTTCGTCAGAATTATGGGCGTACCAGAAACGCATGAATACAAAGTTTCTTGCTGGAGCTCTTGTATAAATAAAAAAGCAATTAACGCTGTTAAAATTTTGTAAGTCATTATATATAACTTATATATATATTGCATATGTCTGTTCTGGACTATTCATTCACTTACCTACAGCTAGTGTGATTGTCGACCAAAGGTACATCCTTATTCAGTCTAAACCAAGGAGATGACCAACTCTTGGAGGTCACAACCTGAATGCCCCCTGACCTTCTTCCTGCCTCATCACATATCCGATAAAGACAGCAGAAGGCTTTAGTGGGGGTCGGCAACCCGCAGCTCTTTAGCGCTGCCCTAGTGGCTCCCTGGAGCTTTTCCAAAAATATTTGAAAATGGAAAATGGTGGGGGTGGGAAATATATTATTTGTTTTAATATGGTTTCCGTAGGAGGACAAACGTGACACAATCATTCTTAACGTTTTCCAATGCTATGAAAATGTGTAGAATAAAAATTACATTTCAGCATTTCCGTCAACAAAGATTTGCGCCATAGCCTGTGACACGTTTCTTTCAGCTGGGTGGGGCGCGAGGCAGGTGGTGTGTGGTGGGCCCTGGAGAGCAAAGGGGAAAAGAGGAAAGACAGATTTGGTTTTTTGGTTTTCTGGTCCAATATGGCTTGTTCAACATGTTGGGTTGCCGACCCCTGGCTTCAGGTACCTCAGAGGATATTGAGCGGAGCTAAGAAGCTCATTGGATTGTCCCTAAACCTTCCTGGATCTTCTTCAGGAATGGGGCTCTGAGCAGGAGTGTGTGTGCATGGTTGTTTGTCCTGCTTGTCTCTGTGTTGCCCTGTGATGCACCAGCGACTTTTCCAAGGTGGACCTTGATTCTCACCCAGTGACCACTGCAGACAGACCCCACACCACCCCACGACTCCACCATGCTGGTGTAGACGATGGATGGACCGATGCCTCTGAACATTTCACAGTCTACTCTCTCCTTACCCATGAACTTATTGAAATGTTTCCCTCAGACTTTCTGCCTCAAAGGCTGAACTTAAATTGTTGTTTATATCATCACACTTAGTTTATCTGTTCAATCTTTTTGTCAGTATTTACTTTCTACTCTTTATCTACCAAGTGAGTTTTCACACTCATGCTATAGATTTGATCTAATATCTAATTCTGTTTCATGTAGTTTGTTATGCTCTGAAGTGGCACCATTTTACCTATTAGTACCTGGATGGTAAATGGACTTTCAGTTTTTGTGACGGATGCAATAACGTCATTGTCTTTTGCAGAGCGAGCTTCTTATCAGGTGGCTGGTATAGTGGGGAAAAAAACAGAAGTATTTTTAGCTCTGTGGTTGTTTGAAGCCTTTAGTCTGATCTGTTCTGCTTATTTTAACATCCTGACGGCTCCTCTGTTCTGCTCCTCCCAGGAGGCCTGGTACGAGTTTCGCGTCACGGCCGTCATGGACGACATGGTCAGCGAGCCCAGTAACGTCGTGGGAGTGTCCAGCACAGGTAAGTTCTCACAAGGTGCAACATGCGAGAACTTTCTGTGGTTATTTCTGTATTCTCCAAGGCAACAGGATACTTGAAGGATTCTGCATCACAATGCATTAGAAAGTGCAGCGCCGCTCGTTGGCTTTCATTCGGCTCACCCCCTTGCCTGTAACGTCTGCGCAACATCAGGCCATCCTTGGATCTCTGAGACAGAGATTGTTGCTACTTATGCATTGCACACGCAGCACCTTCAACTTAACATTTTGCTCTATCAGCGCTATTTAATTAAGAGTCCACTGACATGCAGACTCTTTCGTGGCATTCTGATAAGTATGACATCATCAGTTTACCCAGCATCCACTGACCCTTTGGCTTTCTTTAAGCTCAAAAGAGAAATAATTAGAAATCAGCCTATTTTTAGCTGCACCGCTGATATCTTTCTGAAATCGAGCCTCAGAATGTGATGCGGCGCCCCTGCAAAGGTCACTGAGTACACATCGTTTGGTAAAACAGCTGTTGGCAGCTAATACAGAGACCGTTGTCGCTTTCATATTAGGCCTCTGCTGCCCTCTACTGGTTGTAGTTGGGGAGCTTTCAAGTAGTCGTGACCAAAACCCACTGAACATTCTTTGTTGATTCTTACACATGTCAACAATTTGTCCCCCCCGCCTTATATCTAGTAGTGATCTGCGATGTTTTTGCCGATTCAACATGTTACAACATCAAGCTACACCAGAGATCAAAATAGTGTAAACACAACATAGAAGTATTCACAGTGTTTGGAACGAGGGGTCTGGGATAGTGATTAATACTTATTGTGAGCTTTTAATGGCTTAGGCCTGCAGGCATAATGAGGAAATCCACAGAGAGGGAGGCTTCTGCACCGTCCTGATTGGATGATCATTTTCCACCTGTTTCTTCCCAAGAGTGCCCAGATTTCTCTGCTGAGCTTCAGTAATCTTGGATCACGCATTCAATAAACTGACATCACTGACAAACCCATTAAACCAACAAGTGAAGGACAGGACAAAAGGTGTTCAATCAAAATCGGATTGCAGGCGTAAAACAATTCGAGAATCGTCGAGAGTAAAAACAGAGAACCAAACACAGTTTCAACCTTTGTTCAGGGCACACCAAGATCTATTAAATATGTCCATATAAAAGCAGCTCTGTAAGCAGGAAAAACAATAATTGGGTTTTATTCTGTGGATAGGAGAAAACACAATTTAACAGTAGAGTGACTTGGTTGTCTTAAAATACAGTGGAATGTGCTGAAAGTTGGTTAAAATAGACTTAGACATGACAGCAAACATGGCAACAAAATGTTGTTGCTTGGCTACCGGAGTACACGGAAAATAATTTTACAAAGTAAAAAATAATACTGAAAATCTATAAGTTTGACTATAAATGCATATGCATTTATTTCAAGTTTTACTAGTGAAGGTAAAACAAAAAATAAATGAAATAATTAAAAACACATTCAGCAAAACTCTTTCTATTGTTCCATTTCATAAAATGTTTAAGTTTTAAAAAGAGCCAGTTTCAATCGATTAAGTTTTAGATGAAGAAATATGCAGAAGGAACATAATTAGGATGAAAAATGCATTCAGATTTTACATCATTCTTTGAAAAGTAACTAGAGTAATCAATGAGTTTTAAAAATAAGTAATCAGTAAAGTAAACTGGATTACTGTCTTGAGGAAGTAACCAGTAATTAGTAACTAATTATTATTTTCAAGTAACCTGACCAAACTGGTATAAGAGGTGAGTTGTAAAAAGACTGACTAGCATGACTTGTTTTCAATGTTGGGCAAAAGAAAGGTAAAATGTTTTTCACCAACTTATAAATACTGCACCAAAACCTCAAAGTTTTTGAGAAGGAAAAGTGTTTATAGGCATTTTTAGTCTTTTTTTGAAACTTTCAACAAAGTTTTTTTTTGTTTTGTTTTTTTTATTGTCTTTTTTTAACATTCCAAAAAGTAGCACATTAATGTGGAGACAGAAAGTTCAAAACCACTTTCATAATCTTTCCTGGTTATTCAGAGCACTGGGTGTTCCCTCAGGGGACACTGTGTTCTCTTCCTCCGCTCTCACATTTGGACAGTAATCTCAAAGCAAATATCAGCCGCGAACCAGGAGTGAGAAACTGCTTCTGTACTGTAGAGTTCATTACGAGCAAAGTCACAACACGTGCTGACAAAGCTGATGAAAAGCTCCCGTGTTAATCATCATTTTCCATTCTCACTACAGGCCACCACAACTTTGCCAACAACTTCTTTGATCTCCTCCATGCTAGGGGTTTGCTGTTGATGTTGACCGTTTTCTGGATTTGGGTTGTCGCCTTGCAGATTTCTTCCCCCCTCCAGAGATGGTGGAGGAGCGTGGACTGACGCGGCCTGTGGTGGCTGGCATCGTGGCCACCATCTGCTTCCTGGCTGCAGCCGTCCTCTTCAGTACAATGGCTGCCTGCTTTGTCAACAAGCAGCGCCGGAAGAAACTCAAGAAGAAAAAAGGTCAGGGGAAGATTCTGTCTTCTTCCCTCAATTTCTAAGTCAGAAAATCCTCTAATATTATATTATTCTGTGCCATTTTCCCCCATGTTTTCTTAGACTAATTTCTGCTTCTCTTATTAAACTTATTAAATAAATTAATATAATTTTGGTTTTTAAAAAGTTGATTCACATCTAGTAATGTGTTAAATGAGAGGGAAAAGACTGAATGAAGGTATTCATTGCACTAATTGTTGCTATGATATTCATTCATTTTGTTGACTTCACATTTTGAAGTCAACAAAATGTGAGAAAGTGTCGGAGCCTGTTAAGACTTTGTTAACAAGACCTGATTTTCTGCATTACCTTACGAATTCAGTGAAGGGAGTGCTAGACTTCCTGAAAATTGGATCAGTTTAATTCGGAAAAATCATGTAGGACAACGGTGCTACGGGTAATTTAATTAACTATTTGACTACACCATTCATTCATGAAAAGTGCTCATCTGTCAGATTAGAAGGGATCCACTTGGTAACGGCTGTGTGTCCTCTCTTATATAAAGTAGCTCAGTGATACGTGAAAGAGCGTTCAAGTCAGTAAAGTACAGTATAGACTTTGTGGGAGGCTTTTTCATCATGCTGAATAATTATTAGGTCTATTTTTTTTGTTGTTGTTGTTTGTTCTCCTCTTACGTATACCCCGCCTGCAAATGAACTTTGATAACAATAGAACTGTCTTGTATCTTTCTCCCACTCTCCAGATCCCCCTCTGTCCATAACCCACCTCAGAAAAAGCATGCAAACACCGTAAGTATTCCCCCCAGAACACCAATGCACCAATACAAACACCCAAACGTTAATGAGGATTTCTGTTACTACATTTGTTGAGGTTTTTGTGTGAAGTACTGTCAATAGTCGGGTTTACTCTGAACGCATTGATTCCTACTAGTCAGTTACTGAAAATACAACTGCTTTCTAACAACTTTTTCTTTAACAGGACTAGATCTTTACTTTAAGTACTAAACATTTGTGTAAAGCCACTATTATTTTGTCAAGATAATCAAGTCTCTCCCATGTGGCAATAAACACAGAGATGAACACTCAAATTGTTTTTGGACAAATGTTTCCCTCAAAATGCTTATATGTATATATATATATATATATATATATATATATATATATATATATATATATATATATATATATATATATATATATATATAACGACAGACTGGCGACCTGTCCAGGGTGAACCCGTCTCTCGCCCGGAACGTTGGCTGGGAATTGGCACCAGCAACCCTCCCGACCCCATTAGGGACAAAGGGTGATTAGAAAATGGATGGATATATATATATATATATATATATATATATATATATATATATATAATATATATATATATATATATATATATATATATATATATATATATATATATATATATATATATAAATTTTTTTCCGATTGCGTTTCTTGCCATTTTTTGATCCCTTAAATCTCACAGTATGGTATTATGATTGGATGGAAGTAAGCTGGATTTGACTGTATTTAGATCGGACTGGGAGGACCGAATAGTATTAGGATGAATTTGACTGAATTCAACGAATAGAGTTCAGATTAAACGCATAAAACTAAACAGGATCTGTTTACTGAGGGGAAGGTTGGTGATGTTCTGGCATCACGTTCTACTTGTCGGGTAACAAACATCATATCTGTACATAATTGTCAAAGTGCCACTAACATGAACAAAGAGCAGTGTGCTTAAACATCACTACAAGTCGTACAACATTCAAAATAATCCAACACAGGACAATAAAACAACTCTGGACCGCTGTCGTCTTTACTGTGCAGCTTTGTGTCCAAATTAGGCCCTGTGGACAAACTCTTCAGCAGGTTGTGTCCATAAGGATTTTTTGTGCACCGAGACTCACAGTGCAAACATTTTCTAAACCAAAATCACCAACCTGGAATTTGGGCTGTTAAAATGTGCATATAAATGACACAGCATAACAGTCAAGACATTTTTTCCCCAAGTGAATGTGTTTTCATTAAAGCTACTTGTGAAGTTTTGACGTTAAGGAGTGTACCGGCGTACGCTAGGGGTTGAACGACTACATATTTTTTAAGGTCGACTACATCATGATAATAGTCGAGTCGATGTCGACTAGTCGCGGTGACGTCATAGTGACGTAAGCGCAAAAACCCTTCACAACTACTTGGAGGCTTTATTAGCTATTTTCACGGCAAATATTACCCCCCCCCCCCCCCCCCACACACACACACACACACACACACTCCCCTTCTCCTGCTTTTACTAAGTCTATTATGGAGAATTAAAAGAGCAATAAACAGATCATTCTTCGTGAGCAGCGGGGAAAAGTTTGTTGCACAAAGTCGGGTCTGACTTTTTTTTTCTAAACACCGGCTGATGCTGATGATCTCTGGATAGTTACTATAGGAGTCAAATTATCACACTGACTACATGGTGCTTTTGGAACATCACAAGCCAAACTTGTTATGAACGGATCCCGTTTGGTTACAGCTGAATTCAACGAAACTACCTGCTTCTCCTCCGCCCGATGCGCGGCAGGAAGCTCTGCTGACTCAGCAGATTGAACAATTTAAGATATTTTCTAGTCAACATCAACATGATAAAAGTCGAGTCGATGTCGAGTTGACTAGTCGTTGTGACGTCATAGCAACGCAAGACGCAAACTTTGGAGTAACGTACAGGCTTTATTACCCGTTTTCACGGAAAAATACGGCATTTACACAGAACAGCAACAAGTGAAACAACAAAACATCGGGATAGTTTATGATAAATAATAAGTTGCTGGGAAACCAACATTCAAAAGGAAACGCACATCTTTTAGATGGCATTACCACAGATCTTTATTTAATCAGCAACATAACATCATAATGTATTAGTTAGATCGTCGTGACAAAGACACTCGCGAGCCGCTAAGTGACATCCTTAGCGGGAAGGGGGCGAGTTTTAGACGGCTCGTGTTTTGTAGTCGACTGCAGCTGCAACTCCATCTCCTTTTAAAAACACTGTAAAACCACAAATATGCATCCATCTACATATCATTTAAACTAATGTATTAACTTATTTTTATTGTGTCTTGTGACGTTTACTGTGCTGTCAGATCAGTACAGGCTGTCACCACCGGCAATCACATGACTGCGACTAGTCGACATGAAATGTAAAAACTCGCGAGATGTCCTAGAGTCGACTAGTCGACTAGTCGACTAATTGGTTCAACCCCTAGCGTACGCATGTGTGTGTGAACTCTTTTAGTTAAAGTGTAAAGTGTTACTGAAAGGTATATTTTTTTTCAATGAAACCACTCTGCTGGTTTCTTCAAGCATCTGCTGGTTAAAGAGCTTTCAGTTATTGTGCTTACACTTCAAATCAACATAAAACATGTTTTATGTTGTCCTCTTTGTTCTCAATAAATGTTCTGCAGTTTTGAATTCTTATGTTGGAAAAGGCTTTAAAAGAGGATTTTTGTCATTGTTCCATAAAAGTCAGTGTGGTTGTAGCCCTTTAAATTCTTCTTCTACAATCACAGTTCTATTATGCTTTTTACACGCGCTGCACTTTAATCAGGTTTTCTCTGAATCTCTGACTCCTCTTTTCCTCCTTAATTAAAACTTTTTTCTTCTTCCCTTTCTTCTTTATTCATGCCTCTCATTACCAAGCCACCTTTTAGTGCCCATATCTTCTGTGCTTTTTACTGTCTAATCTCCCCACCTTTACAGGAGTCCACTTAGTTTCTTTCCCAGCCTTGAGTCCTACTGGGACGGGTTGACTGCACAGTACAAGCCACAATCTTCCAGTCCTCAGTGAGTGTGCCCAACTGTTGTCCCCCTGATCTTGCACACTATATAATCCCATTTGCACTTCGATCCTCAAAGCCCTGTCTGCATGCTTCCGGCTAAATGTCCCAACCAGGCAACAACAATACTGGTCTTGGTCTTAAGTTCTGAGATGGTTTCAGACGGTATTGTGGACTTCTTCCTTTTACATGGCAGTGAGACAGTAGCCATCATATTGCAGTTAATTCTCGTTTTCAATTACTGGCTGTTTCTCGATTGTTGAGAGCTGCTGACGTTTCTCTCAGCATACTGCAATGCTAAGTCAAAAGTTTAGTGATGTGTGGTAAACCTGCTGGAGGTCCATCTACGTGTCCGTGGTGAAGTCAATGTGTTCATGGTGCTTTAACGGCAAAGACTGCACTGAAGAGAAAAGACACTGGAGGTAATATACTGAATTTAATAAAGGTGATTTGTGCCCAGAATCACTTGGTCGAAGGCAAATAACATAAGAAGGAGGTTCAGGTTTGTGTGTATCTAGCAGTGTTCAACTAAGAAAGTAGTTAGAACGTGAGGTCAACTCAGTTAAAACTGAAATTCTCAACTATTTCCAACTGTAAGGTTTTTATAATTTTTTTGTGGGCTACATTAACAAGCCAAATCATGGTAAATTAAATGAGAGAGTGTCAACACGAACAACGCTAAAACTCAAAAAAGAAACATTAAGAGCATGGCTAAAGTAGTGTTGGGTTAAATATAATTGTGGCTCGTGTTTTCTTTAGTGTCATCCCCTTTATTAAGCCAGCACATCTTTAGTTTGTTTAAAACTTAGTGGAAGCGTAATCAGGACAATGTGAGGCAGATGCAGTTGTGGTTTATATCATGAAAAACAGTAGTGAACCTGTGAATGTTTTGTTTTTTTCTACCTCGTCTACATGGACACATAAATATCTTTTTACATTTTTCAACAATGTGTTGTTGTTTTTTTACCTTCAAAAACTCTCAGCAAATGAACCAAAGATGCAAATGCAGCAGGAAATGTCCATTTGCCTTATATTCCTGCTGTTGAGATCAGAAACGTAATAGAAAGGACATTTTAATTGAATAGACAAAAAAATGCAATGTTGTTTTCTATCTAAGCATTGTGAAATTTTGGTCGAAAGGTGAAAACTATAGTCAGTCGTATAAATTCTGACTTCTAATTGAAATCATAAATAAAAGTGGTTTGGGTTGATATAGCTCTAGCCTTCAATGTTCTTGTTTTGGGACTCTAAGCTAAAAGTAATTTTTTCTGCATATTTTCAGTTTTACATAAAGACAAAGGCTGGCAAAGCTTATATAGATGTAATAGAGATGTACATGGAAAAACACTATTACACTGAGCAAATCATTGTGTTTTCTGTTGATTAGACTCAGCAAAAGATTTGTAATGTTAATTATGTCCCTCCAACTCTTCACAAATGGGAAAACGTTAAAGTTTACATTTTCAAATAATACTAGTAATAATCAAATGCATTAATATATATATATATATATATATATATATATATATATATATATATATATATATATATATATACACATTTATATACGTGTGTGTGTGTGTGTTATGTTTATTCTTTCTTGTTTTTTGTAGTGCTTTAAGCTCAGTTTGGAAAAGTCCCTTAAGTCCTTTTTTGAAACACTTTTTATTGAAAACCCTCATCACATTTTTTCATCCAGTCCAAATACATAGATTGTGTTTAAATACAAATACATGTGGTTGTGTTTTTCCTTTTCATTTTCAAAGCAGTCGAGTTCTTTCAGTGGTGTTTGTAAACTGCTATATAAGTGATGTTTCTACTGCAAACAGCAAATTGTGATTTTGATAAACACCTAGAAATATACAAAGAAGTATTTAGATTTGTATTACACACTGATTGTGTAGTATAGTTAAAATATTGTCAATATTGTGATGTATGCAGACTGTAAATCCTAATTTTGTCCTTTGTAGTGGCGTCATTGTTTGCATGTTTAGCACCACAAGAAGATTAAATGATCAGAAAATTCAAGTTTCCTTCTTACTTACGGTATGTTATACAGAAAACTGCCCTAAAAAAAAAAAGAATAATAAGAAAAAGTTTGGCCACAATTTTTCAGAAAGAAGCTTTTGGGATAGCAGGCTATGTATTCATCTGTCTGAGTTTGTAATCAGGTGCTGTAGTTTCCCAAAACGAGTCACATGTGCATGACATGCAACTGGGTACAATATTGGTAATGATATCCACAGTAACTTGTTGCTGGATCCACTAGGATTCAAAACAAAACCATAAATATTTTCAATTTAGGTTATTTTGTGCAGTTTTGTGATTTATATTTGGTTCTGGGTGTTTTTCTATGCTTTTCTGTCTATGTTTAGCAAATCGTTTTTCTACCTATCACCAACATTTAGTGTCAGGTAGACACAAAAGTTTGGTGCGATACTATTTTACATATCGCACCAGCTGACCAAATCATTTTTTTGAATTATGAGGGTGGAGTTGTAAGGCTTCATATGAGATATGGAGATACTGTTAACTAAAGAGAGATTTTCTCACTTATATCTTGTCTTTGACTTAATTTAAATTTGCCAGTCTTATTATTGCAAAAACTGTCTATTGTTTCAAAACTGTTGTAAAATGTAGGGTCAAGCAGTACTTGGTGACTCAATCAAATCCAGTTTGTTGTTGTCCACCACTTGTTCTGAAATATTTGTGATGAAGTTCAGCATGATGTTCTTAAATGTGTTGTAATTGTGTAATATCTCTCCCTTCAGTGCACCACCCTACCTGCAAGAGAAGCTGTTAAATGACACCAAACCTCTGCTAGGATAACTTTAGGATTAACTAAAATGCAGCATATTTTGCTGGATATCCATGTTTGTTACTGACCTATGCTGTTGTTGTTTTAAACTCCAACCCATTAGTCAGAAATAAAATTTCTGTCTTCTTAAATGTTTAATGATGTCATAAGCTTATTTTTAATGCAGGTGAAAATGTCTTCATCAGAAAATTCTGACCTGATAAATGTTCTTATATTTACTTCTCTATTTTTGACATAGGTCATCTTCAGGAAAGGTGAGTCCGGAGAGCATACGTTCAAAGGCATCTCCATCAGAGTCGTCTGAAGAGAGTCATGACCAGCGTGGAAGGAAACCTCCTCCCAGTCCAGGAAGGAAAGAAGAGTTATCCTTATACAAGAAGACCAAAAGAGCAATAACAAGCAAGAGGTACATGTCCAAGCATGAAGCTGAACCAACAACACCTATTGAACTTATCAGTCGAGGCCCAGATGGACGATTTGTCATCGATCCCACTGATGCAGTGTCAATCAAGCCCCGCCGTATCGAGGGCTTCCCCTTTGTGGAAGAATCAGACCTTTACCCAGAATTTCGGCAATCGGATGAAGAGAATGACGATCCCAGGCCTCTTCCACCAGTTATGGCACCGCTTCGGCCTCACCAGATTTCCCCAATCTCCAGTCAGGAATCTTACCTCCAGCCTCCAGCCTACAGTCCTCGTTTTCACAGGCCTTTTGAAGGTATGACCATCATGGAGAGCAGTCAACTCCATGCCACGAGACAGATCCGAGGCGCTCTCCACCATAGAGCTTTCTATGGCTATCTGGGACCACCCGGAGATCATGATCCCCCACCTCCTTTCTACATGCCTGATACCAGCCCTCTGAGGTCGGTCATGTCCTCTCCCCCATACTTTGCTGAGGGTCCTTTTGCACACCACATGATTCCTGAAGAAATCGGAGAGGGTGAATTTCCACAATACGCTGTGTCCGGCTTCCCACTCCCTCTGACACTGACCTCTTCTTCTCATTCACCAGAGATTTGGCAGGGACTAGATTTTACCTTTTCAAGTCTGGAGGGGCCTCAATTTATATTCCCCCCACACCACCCGCTGCATACTCGCCATGATCCTCCCTATGCCTCTCCACCTCATGTTCTTCCCCTTAGCGCTTTCCAGCATTCTTCTCTTCCAATGCCTACCTATCCAACGGTCCTGCCACTTGAGGCCCCAAGTGGCAGGACGTCAAAGAGTCATAAAAGCAAGTCTCCCAGCAAGGCCAGGCCTCATGGCTCCCCAGCCAGGCATTTAGCTATGCAAGAGGCACATTTAGGGCAGCTAAGACCTTCAGGCCATAGTATGGGTGTGCCAGTTTTGTCTTATACTGATCCAATGGCTCATATCGTCCCCAGCACATTCAGTAATCTGGATACACGATGGTTTGAAACCACCCCCCGTTTTAGTCCCAGACAGACTCGTAGGATGGATTCTGGTTTGCATCAGGTGGTTCTTCAACCCTCTCGACTTTCACCCCTTACCCAAAGCCCCCTTAGCTCTCAAGAGGGCTCCCCAGAGATTGTAGTGCGCCCACGCCCACGTCCAAGCATTGTGCAGCCTCCCATACCCCCAGGGATGTCAGAGATTACCCTGCTTCCACCGTCCACAGCCAGCTTTTCAAGGAGATCATCCCCATCCTCATCACCTGCTCATGGTCAGGGTAGCAGGAGAACAAGCCCCAGCTACCGTTCCCACATGGCTTTTGCCACCGCTGCAACCAGTTACCCAGCTTCCCACTCCCCATCGCCCCCCATGGAAAGCAGCAGCATATTTGGGCAAATGCCAGCTCATAGGAGGACTGAGGAGGAGATCCTTCCATCTGAGCCCTCTCCACCCCAGTTGTCAGCTTCAGGGTAGGTCTGTTAGGCATGCAGAGAGGGATGCCATTTGTGTCATCTGCCTTAACCCATAATGCTTTGATGTGGGAAGTTGCTCTGACATTTTGGCTACTGAAGTTCCATATCTACCTATTGGACCATTGGTTTAATAGTTGGGGTTTTATTTGTATATAAAATTTGAAAATGAAAGCAACCTGATTCAAAGCAACCTATTTGTTATAACAATAGATTTGCATTCTGGGGATGTTAGCTTGTAGTTTGAGTTCTGCAGCTCTTCATCTCAGACTTCAAGTTGGAGGTATTCGCCCTCTAAATCTGTGAGGCATTGCCTCCAAGTTGACCAGCTAGAAAATGCAAACCAAAAAAGAAAAATTTAAAATATTCTATTCTATGTAAAAAGTCTTGAAACTAAGGCGAGTAAATAATTAGTTGGATTGGAATGCATTGTATTCATAGATTTCATTTAACACATTTAAGAGCTAGAGTCTTTACAGTCAGCCATCATTTAAGATCTTAGTTTTTTTCATTTGTATCATGCATTACCCTGCTTTCACTTAACAGGCGGAACCCCATATTATTCATCTAATTAATGTCCTAGAAGAAACACCATCATTATGCTTAGTTCAAAGCCTTTCAAAGTGCCTTTATTAAGCAGAAGGATGCTTTAAGAAGAGTTCATCTTGGCAGGCCCTGCGGCCCATCCTCAGCCTTTGATTGCATGATCAAATCTACCTTACCTTCCAACCTCTCAGATTTTCTTACCCCCCTTCCTTTCCCCTTTCTATCACTCTTTTTCCCCAAACTTTTAAGTGTTACCAGGTCACCCCCAGGTCTGACTACCAAGGAGAGGTTTTTGGGCAAAGTGTGTCACAGGGCCTGTCCGCTTCTCATGTACTGCAATGTCTCCATCATTATGAATTAGGGGCAGGGTGGTGGTTCTTAATGACTCCTGGAGTCTTACCTGCTTTGTTTTTGATTGATCTCAGCTATCTGGGCAGCGTTGTTGTGACCAGGTCCTCTACACCGCAATAGGTAAGGGTTGGATCCATGTCTGAAAGGGGGGGGTTAGCAGGTGGGACTTTTTGATCACCTCGTCCTTTAAAGGGGAATACAAGGCTTTGAGTCTTTGTTTGATTTGTTCCTTCCGTCACTCAGCACATGTAGTTTTTTTTCTGTTGTTTACTTTCTTCTTTTTGTCAAAGTGGCTATGCATTTTACGTTCTGCAGTCTTAAGTACATTATGCATTCTGACTGATATGCATAAGCCATCCGTTGTCTGAGAGATTAGGACAAAGAGGTCTCAGCAACAGGGCTCACTTGCTTGACATGCTTGAGTTGTTTTTTAATTGACACAATTACTTACAACTATCTGTCCAATAAAAACTTCATTAAAGAAAAACGCACCCTAGGTAAAAATATCATCACAGGATGCTCATTCATACGTGCACCAGGTTCACTTTTTATGGAGTTTGAATCCAGATAAAAACTAAGTTCTGTTATCATGAACATTCTTGGTAACATAATCATAGTGCAAGTGAATGGCTGGTATGTTCAGGATGTCCAACCTTATTCTTAAATGTCAATTTACTTCACACCTTTTGAGAAACGGTGTCTTGCAAAACTATACATAACCGTTAGCTTGAAAGAAGAAAATTGATATATAGTGTTGATTTTTTAAAAGCCTACCCTTAATTATAGAATGTATGTGTATTCAGCATCTCCCACCCCTTAGTGAATCCTTTGTAGAATAATATTTTTGCCCCAAGACTTTGGGGTAATGGCTTTATCAGCTTAGATCTTTGTCTACCCTTCTTCACTAAGTAGCTCATACTCATTCAGATTGAATAATAAATGTTCGTGAACTTTAGAATTCAAGTCTTGCCTGGAATGATCAAATAGATTAAAGTCTGGACTTTGACCTAAAACACAAGCGTTGATCTAAACTGTAGCTCAGGATCTATGTTTAGAGTTGTCCTACTATAATCAGCTTTCTTTCATGATTGTCTCGAAGTCAGCTACATCTATCTTTCCATCATCTCTGACTTCTTTGTTGCTCAGTAAAACATGCCACTACCATCTTTTACTGAGGAAAGGGTGTGTTCTGGGTGATGTGCATTGTACGCACATATTTGCACTTAGTCCAGAAAGTTCAGCGCTGGGTACAGCTGACCGCAGCATCTTCTTCCATGTGTTTGCTGTCTCTCACATGGCTTATGGCAAATGTCAAACAAGAATTATTGTGGTTATCTTTCTACAAAGACTTTCTTCTTGCTACTTCTACATAAAGGCCAGATGTGTGGAGTGTCTTGTTAACAGAATGTCCTAAACAACTTGTGGATTCCCTTAACTCCTTCAGGCTTCTTGACTGCTTTTCTGATTGATGATGTCCTCGCCTGGCCCGTCAGTTGAAATGGATAGCCAAGTCTTTGTATGTTTCAAGTTATGACATACTTTTTCCATTTTTAATATTCTTTTAGATCTCTGGTTTGAGCCTCTCCACATCTTCTTCTCTGACCTGTCGGCTGCTCCTTGCTCTTCATGATGCTGTTTGTTGACTAATGTACTCATAAACATATGAAGCCTGCATAGAACACCCAAATTTATACTGAGGATAATGATGTGACTTTTGAAGATAATTGGTTGCTCTGGATTTTATTGAACACTATTAGAATAAGGAGGATAGTCACTTTTAAAATTATTGCTTGTATTTTATGATTTTCTTTCCTCTTACTATCTTTCACTTTAATTGCTACTGTATGTACATAAAATAAAATACATTCAGGTTTATGGTGGTAATGTATGGAAGAGTTCAAGAGGTATGAATATTTTTGCAAGGCACTGCAGTTGTATGTTGTGGTTTATAGATATAGGTGGGGGGGTTTAGCCTCACATTTATATGTAATTATAAAAAAGAACATTGAGCCAATAGTTACAATTTTACAGATATTTCCATAGTGGTAATGTCTATGAATAGCCTCCAGTTTCCACAGCAACAACTCAGTTCCACCAAGTAAAAAGTCAACAAGCCACACCCTTGTTTTTTATGTGCTGTGACTAGCTGCCTATAAACCTGGGTTATGAATTTGAGCGCTGGCTTCAGACCTGACCTATGTGGCAAGTAAATAGGTTAATATGTTTTCCTAAACTTCCACGTCAAAACACATTGCACTCCTAACCGCTGTGGTCTTGACATTGCTGTGCTACACACTGCATGGTCAGAACCCAGCAAAAAAATAAATAAAACAAACCCCACAAGAACTATACAGTAGTTGAATGTGTACCTCATTTTGTCTTGTTTCCTTTAACCCATTAGTCTATTTACTTCATTGAACATTTTTTACAAGGATGGAATCAATCATTGTTTGATTGTGTCGAGTTTATTTGCAGAAGCAAGGTGTTGAGTAAATTGTTACCCAAGCCTTGCAGGCAGAGTTCGCCTGCCTGTTGGAGCAACCCCCCAATAAAACTGACTGTTGGTTGTGACTTAAGACCCTCTCAGATAGTAGTTCAGCAACAAACACATGAACTTTTCATATTTATTGAGCGAGTGAAATAAAAAATAAGATGAAATAAAAACAAACATGCCACCACAAACTGGTATTTGAAATCCTGTTGACTTTTGCTATCATAAAAGATGATTTGCCTTGAACCTTGCTTTGCTACAAAATGCATGCTGTTTTCAGGCCATGTGGTTGGAGAATGAAAGGGGTACTGTCTATGACTTGTTTAAGGCAAGTTAGATTTTCTTCTGGGAACTCCGAGAGAACAGCGTCAAATTTTAGCTTTTGTAGGATTTCTTTTTTGTCTTTGGTAAAGACCACGAACCATTACTCCCACAAGTGCTAGACGTGTTCGTTATAGTTGTGTATTTACCCAGAACACCTTGTGCTAACGTCTGTTTCGTGACTCTGGATTGGTCTCTGGGCAACTTGGCATTCACATATGCATTCGAACCACACCAGAGTTCACTTCAACCAAACCGGGATCTGGGTTTGCAGGCAAACCAGAGTTCACTTTTTTGATCCGCCTCCGAGTTTGATCGCACATTTAGATTTCTCTTCAAACTAGTGTGAATGCTGAACCTTGTCATATCACCGCATCAAATTTTGCTATTTTGAAAATTTCGTTGTGCTTTCCTGCACAATGATAATAAAAGAATTTTGATTCTTCTGATTCAGATTTGTTCTGCAGACCCAGATCACCCTTATACAGTCATAATGGTTGCAGTTTCTGACTTCTTCTCAAGATGGATAAGAGGGAGAATTACTGTTGGAGAGTTAACTTTAGCCCTTCGTTCTGTGCCAATACCTCATTTTTAGTGCTAAGCAATGAGGAAACGAAAGGATGATTTGGAAGGGGCTTTAGATTAAGGTTCCTATAAAAACATAGTGGAACAGGAGAGGGAATTGCCTGCCATGTAGACTTGAGCACATTAAACTCAAACACATCAAACCTTCAAACTCATTCAAAGTCCAACATTCATCAAGGTTTTAAGGCAGATTTAGCTGCTATTGAGCACTAGCCTTATCATTGTGAAGGCCAAACAGCCTATACTAGTTTATCACATTCTTTATTCCAAAGATATCAAACGTAATCGTTAGTATCCAATAGATTATGGCACAGAATAGTTTCTTCACAAACTAAGAGGAAATTGCTGAATCAGCCTATTCACTGTCAATTGATTTCTTTTAAGCAGTACTAAATTGTTGACACATCAGTTTTTGAGCAGGACAACAAGTGAGCAATTAAAGACATACAGGTCGTCAATATGGGTCAGCAGTTTTCAGGTTTGAACCATTTTCATGACTCATAGTGGAAAAGAAAATGGGTATAATACATCTAAAAATTTTAGTAATACCAATATGTTTTTTTTTTTTTGCACAATACATCTAATTGGATTGTGTTTTTCCTGCAGTCACACTAATTAGGTGGCATCAGAAAAGTCATCGTAAAACCCAATATGCTGTTCCATCCACCTGGTAATATAAGAACATTGAGCTCACCTCTCTTGGACAGCCCCAATATAATAGCCAACTACTGCCAAAAGACAAAAGAGACAGTATGACATAAACTCAACTTTTCTAGCTTATATCATCATATGATGTTATTGGCTCATCAAGAACATATATGGAGATTTGCCTTGATTCTTTCATGCATGTTTGAGAAATCCTTTAATCTCCCATGGCAACCATTCAGCTGTGCAAAACGCTTGGTTGGACTGAACTCCACCATCGAGGCACAGCTCCTCCTCAGAGTCACAGTTTCCAAACTTCTGAGCTTCCAACTCACAGTGCAGCCCTCCTCTGTGATTTTCCCACTCAGCTCCTTCAGACTAGCCAGCAGCAATTAGCAAACACCTGGTTGAACTGTGCATCTGTTGAGCTCATTATACGAGCTACTTCTCAGTGAAATGCTGGTAGAAATGCTCTTAAAGGGTTAATGGAGGAACGATGTTGTGATGACTTCTGAATAAACAGAAGTTTTTAAAGAGACACAGGCCCAATTTCAAGGTGTTAAATTGTGATGCCACATTTATCTTAAGTCATATTTGTTATATATGTATATATAGAGCATATTTTATAATTGAAGGTAACATAGTTACTTGATTTTAAACAGAACTATATGCCTGGAAATACATAATCATGCCCCTGTGATATATAAAGCCTTTGTAATCATTTAATAAACCGTATTTTAAGTAATTTGTCTTCTGATATCATCACCTGGTGAAACAACTTGTGTAACACTTTCTTACCTGCTTACAATTTCTGATCACAGATCACATGTACAGGCAGGTGTTGTAAATAGGACTTCCATGTTAGACTGCTGGAATTCAGACATCTGTTTCCAGACATAATGATACAGTGACGTTTGTAGTTTCTCTGCACTGTAGACCTCTGCAAAATTTCAGGGTACAATGTTTGACAAAGAGAGTCAAACATTGTTGCCAAACCCGGGAGAACTTTCTCATTTTTCATTTTTAACATTAAAAATTGCATTTAATTTAATTTCCCTTTGGGATTAATACAATATTTTTAATGTAAATTGAACTTATGAGATACATATTCATGCTTACTGTTAAAACACTACATAAACATAGATGACCTAGGCATAGATTGTTGCATCTGTGTCACCTTTGGCTATTAGTCTCTTCAGCTGAATGTACGTCATGTTTTCTTTCTTTCTCTTTTTTACATTTTTTAACAGCAAAGCAGAAAGGGCGTTGCTTGTTTTTGGCAGTGATGAAGCACATTTCTAAATCGCAGCTACTATGCTTAGGAAGTTTTTTCATATATTGTTATGTAGAAAATCCAGTAGATTCTTCCCAGATCTCGAAAAGCTGTGGAGCAACAGAAGTCTAGATCCGCCTGCAGCCCCACTATGAACCGAGACATATTGCTGGTGGACACAGGGATGTAATACTCTGCATAAAGCACCCGTGCATTAATTTTAATAGCCGTAAGTTTGGACTGCAGAACAGATTTCTCTGTGTCCTGCCATAGATACTCACTTACCTGATTTTATTCTAAGGAACAAATACTTTGCAGAAGTCAGGCACTCAAGGGGTCAACGACTCCCTAAAAATAGACTGAAGTGCCCAATGAAGTGCTTTTGAATGTATTCCCCTTTAAAGTCATGTTCCATGTGCAAACTGCCATGCATGCCATTGCTAAATATTGCTTCTCCGTTTCAAAAACAAAACAATTATATGGGAAAGAAAAAAAAAAAAATCTTGTTACATTTGTTGTCCTGGTGCTTCGCTTTTCTTTGGCTTATTTTTCATTATGTGACTGTTCCTGAGTAGTCATTTTCCCCTCCCGCCATCTCTCCCCCTGTCAGCATGGTGAAGCCCATTGTAGACAGTATCCATGTCTATGAACACATATTGATGATGCTTTGTCGCTCAGCTGTGATTCTCCCCCTCTACTAACAGCATTTGGTTTCTCTCTGCAGCCACGGTGGGAAGATGGGCTCTTTGCAATGCTAATTGTTTTCTGTGTGTTTGTGGCAGAAATCTGTGGGCTGCCAAACTCTATGTGCCTCCATAAACAGGAGGGAGTTGGTGACAAGCTGCCAAATATACTCTACTTACCAATAAAGTCTATGCAACTGTTGTTTTCAGAAAGCCATTACGTCACTTATACAGTAAATATCCAACTATGAAAGTGTTTTTTGTATTTAACATGCCTCATTATTGAAAATCTTGTTGAACAATTTTGCTCTGAAACCAACAGTTCCAGACCTGTTTAAATGTCGTATTGATGTGTCCTCTTTAAAACATGACTCAGTGATCTAATCTGCACCGTAGGTGTTAAACTGGGGGGTCTAATATTCAAGATGTAGGTTCGATCAGTATATATATATATATATATGTAAAATATGGATTATATCGTTCAATGAAAATATTTCTTCAAGATGCATCGAATTTATGTAAATTTAAATTTTGACCAGACGTTTTGTAATTAAGCTATTTGTTTTATTCCAAATGATATCGAACATTGTGATAGTTGTAAGGCTCATATTCTGCTGGATGTCAGGGTAAGGTTTTTCAGGTTAATTAATGAGTTGTGTCATTTTTAGTCCATGTAATAGTGCTGATTTTGGGGCGCGGGGGTGTTTGTACTCTTCTCGATGCACAAACACAGCGTGCTGACCACGATCGGCCCAGAGTTACCCGTGTTTTTTCTTTCTCTCTTCCTGTCATTTAGAAAACGTCGAGGTGCGTCGAGAGCCCATTTGGGGTTTGAGAGGAGTGATGCACTGAGATACCAGCGTGTTAGAAAGGCCAAGAAGATGACGATGAACAACAACAACTCAAAGACCAGAAAGAAAGCAGGTATGGACAGTTTTCCACACCCAATAGGGGTAACTGAGGACCAACAAGTGCCTGGATTACAAATACAAGACAACCTAGTAGAACCAAAACCCAGCAACTAGACACAAGGTAGACCAGGTTCCAAGAAAAGAGAATGAAGAAAATAACCCAAACTCTAATCCGCCTGGAATTTAACCAAAACATTCAGTTACCCTCATAGATTGTACCAGAACAACAGATTCCAGCTGTGATTTAGCAAAAACGATTCTCGGTAGACGTCTTGGTAGGAGCTTTGGCAGGATTTCTCTAATGCAGCAAAAAGCAAGGGAGAGGGACCTGTAAGGTGCGCTTGTTCAAATTTTCAGGCTAAGTCCACAGTTCTCTTTAAACTCCTGACTGCAGCTTGAACTGTATCTTCAACAATGCTCAGGATGTTCTTCCGTCTTGATACTCAGCTGCTGAAACCGTTGACATCATCGTCACTGAACCGGATCAGGTATCGCAATTTTTGTCATGGCGCCCGTTTAAAGTCGCATGACTTTACAGACACAAATGGATTTACAAGTGAAGAGATATGTCTTCTAAAATGTACAGAGTATCATAGTCAAAACAGATGTTTCATGTTTTAATTACAGGTGAAAATTCTGAAAGACTTGGTTGAAATATCTTCATAATTATGACAAGGTACAAATCTAAACGTTTGCATTAGGGGGAGAAGGTCTCAAAGTCACTCCTTTTGCAACCATCATAAGTGCAGCTGGCAATTTTCTTCCACCAGGTGTCTCCACCTCTCAGACCCAGCAGGCCAACACCTCTCAGGTACTCCAGCCCGAAGAAGCGCTCTACCTCTGCAAGAAGAAGAAACGGCCCATTCTTCATGATCCGTATGCTCGCTTTTCTGCTCTGCTGTACCGCCGTCCACCGCGGGAGGACCAGAAGGCCATTTTAGCAAGCATGGACAACATGGACCTAGACCATGCCACCTTCCTCTGAAAGGCCCCCGGGGATGAGATCACAACCAGGGACAGGCTCCCATTACCATTCCATCAATACACTGCAGTAGCTGCGTTCCAGCTAGACAAGACAGCAAAGTCAGTGGAATGTCTTTATTTCCATTATCTACAAAATGGAGACAACAGTACATGTCAGAGTACAGATTTAGTGCAATCTGTAGGTTCACACTTGTTTTATTGAATTTGCATTTATCATTGGATTGCTGTTGACAATAACCTAGAGTACTCTAGGGTGTAAACTGAACAGAGACTTCTAAATTAAACATTTTCTAGTAAAAAAAAAAAGAAAAATTATATTCTAGTACAAATCAGTTTGTCTCGGTTTACTTTAACTAAGAGTAGAATGGAAGAGAATCTAGAGTGATCTCCCAGATTGGAGTTGTAGCTGTAAGATAGTTCCTGTGGAAAAAAGTCTGGACGATTTGTTAAAAACTGTACCGCTAGGGACGCGCCGAGGCACAAACATATTCTGCATCATTTTAAATCAGCTAGCACATCCTTCTGAAAGTAACTTTACTGATTTTGAGATTCCAATTGAGCATTTACTCCAGTGCAAAAGTCAAAATCTTACAAACAAGTGGCGGGACTTTATCTCTCAACACTGTTTTCCCCAAAGTTGTTCCAGAGTCCCCTTTGTTCCGTTGTCCATTGGAGAGTCTAAATGATTCATGCTAAGCTGAGCTGGGTCTGTTTCCTGCTGACTCCAGTCTCCCTCCCACATCTCCGTTTACAGGTCCTTCTAATGAATTCTCTGCCTCACATATAAGGATGATCTTACTTCCTACCAACTTTACCTCAGAGCACACGAGACCACAGAGCCACTGGAGTCAACCAGCTCAGCTCTTTGACTTCTCCTGTCTGAATAAGAAACACTCTTTCTTCACTCCTGCAATGCTGAAAATGTACATTTCCTCTGTTTTTAAAGGGGCCATATATTTCCTGTTCAGCTAATCTACGTCAGAAAATGCCGAAGCTAACCAGAAGCTGACATATTCTCAGCTTTTCTGCTCTGCTGTAAATAATCAGGACAAGAACTTTCTTGTTTTAGGAATGTCAAAGAAGCAGAAAAAAAACAAAAAAAAAACAACATTTAACTTATTTCCTCGCTCTAAACTACACTCTTTATTTGTTATAATCCAGTCCATTGGGATGCATTCGAAAGCCAAATCAGATGTGGAGACATGGCATTTTCAACCATCACGATAGAAGTCGTTACGTTTAGTAGGAAGTCGTATACATGCTTCGTTTACAAGAGCTTCTTCTTAAACAAGTGCAACTTTTGTCGGACAGCTCTTTGCACTGGAGCAAAATCTTATCAGTTCCATTACATTTGCTTTTTCCATTTCTTGCGCCACTGAGGGCTCCAAATTCTGTTGAGAAACTCTTTGCCAAAAGTTTTATTTAAAATCTGAGTAGACATTGGAGGATAGGATTTTGTAATTTGGTATATCAGTGTAAACATAAACAACACACTGTTTTCTTTGGCCTGAGAAATACCTTTTTGCCTGTTTTACTTAGTAGTGTGTTTTTTGTTTTTGTTTTTTTTTTAAATTGTGCTCTTTTTTTCTTCTTCTTATGTGAGTCGATCTGTGTTCAGAGAAAAGCAGATCTCATTTAAGGTAAAACAAAGTGAGCCAAAAGGTGTGTTTAGCTGCATTTTCCACTGGCACTAGCAGCGCTTTATTGCTTATCTCTGTCTGCGTTTTGTGTAAGACTGCATGAGAATAAGGACACTCAAAGAGGACTTTCCATTTACAACAAGGTGCCATAACTGTATCAACTGCATCCTACTCTGCACATTCTGCTGCTTCATGGTACTAACAGTGGACGCGTGCAGCAACAATTAGCCTGACATTGTCTTTTTTTCTTTTTTCAACCTCAACGGTGCTCAGTTTCTTTGATTTGTGCAAGTACTTTAAAATCTATGGGGACATTTGTTGTGAAAATGTCTCATGTTGGATATGCATTTTATTAGATTTTTTGTGTGATCTTAAGCTGCTGGTCCTGCAAAGCCTTCAGACGTTTGTCATATCTCTGTTGTTTTGATTTATTTCGTCTGGTTAATGTATTTCCACAGTACATGCAGACAGGAGCGCTAACCATGGGCTAATTGGGAAAATATATATTTTTTAAAAAGTATAGTGAAAATATATTACAAACGTTCATTTAAATTTTCATCAAACTAACAATATAACTGTTGGTGCGAAGCCTCTGCAAAGCAGATGATCAAACAAGATGCACAGGTTTCAGGTCACGTCTAAATAAATTAGAATGTCCTGGTGTCACAAAGAGTGATATATTTCTATTAGTTGAAATAATTATGGCTTAAAGCAAATGAAAATCCAAATATATTGAATTTAACAAAAATGACAAAGAGGAGTTGTTCTAAACCAGACTCTGGACGGGGGAGAATCTGCTGCTAAACAGATCTGCAAAAGGAAAATAAGCTGTGATTGTTAAAAACCGACAGCGTGGAGCTGGTTATCTCCAGGAAGTGCAGCTGATGACCACAGAGCAGTGACACACAACAGCTGTCACAAACTGGTTTTGTTGGCGGACACTAAACAATGGAAAGTCAGATCGGTACATCCCTTCCAAAGACGGGTAGACCCCTGAAGTTCATTGGTGTATTGCTGAGAGCTGTAGAGAGCAGAAGACTTCCTTAACGTCTGATGTTAAGGAATCAAGAATCAGAGGCTGGTAACACTGCATTGATGTAGAAATTCACACATCAGGAGATCCATCCAGTTACCGACTAAAAGTTTGTTCATATACTGTGCGGTACATGTAAACGGGACCCAATTTCTGCATTAAAAATGTCCACTTTGTTAATATTATGTAACCCAGCAATTCTGTTTTACTAAATTTTGGGTTTTCATTTGCTATAAGGCATAATGATCAAAATGAACAGACGTAAATGCCTACAATGTATCGATTAGGATTTAATGAATCGCTCTAATGCTCTTGTGTGGAAATGTGCCTCCACAGATGTCATCTAGTGTGGAAATAACTTGGAATTGTTTTAACAAATGTAAATCCTCAACCTTGCTACAACATTACTATTATTGTCAACGGAGATCAAGCAGCAACAGCTCGTCAACAGCTAATCGTTGGCGACATCCTTTTGCGCTCTGAGGTATTCTAAGGCCTAGTTCAAACACAACACTGTTTTCACATTCTGATGTGATGGTGATTGATCACAGGTGCTTCAGCAGTGGTGTCAAACAGGGGCTCTTAAATCAGCTACAGGTGCTACAAGAGAAGCTGACAGATCCTTCCAAAAAAAAGAGGACAAACTCCATGTCCGGTACTGTAGTTTTCTAGTTCTGGAGGGGAAATAAGAGGATGTTGGAAGTCCTGATTGGATTCAAACTCCCATCGGAAAGGGGAGCTAAAACCAGTAAAACTGATGTTGCCGCCATAATAAAAAGGAATGTACTGCTGTTAAAAGAAAAACAGGGTGTCTCAGAATCTCTTTTGTTTTGATTGACTGTCACGATTGGCTCCTTTTGGGAGAGCAGGGTTGTGAATCCGGTGGTGGGATTTGCAGACACTTTTGAAAACCTGCAGCAGTCAAAGCAGATACGAGAGTGATGCATATGAATTTCCTCACTGAGGTGTAGTTATGTTTTACAGTATGGCAGTTTAATTGTGGCGTATTAGATAAAGTCAAACTGTCCTCAAAATAATGAAAACCAGGCTACAGTTAAAATCTATACAAATTTCACATAGCCTGCATTAGCAGCAAACATATATGTATACACTGTTTGTACGTGTGTGGTATTTACACAGTGAGGTTCTTTTAAAATTCTGTCTGAAGGGCAAGTCGCATCAGAACTTGTTTTTTGAATAGTAGTTTTGAGGTTTTGTTTGTCTTGGATGGCAGGATTCATATTCAGACTGATCCCATCCGTCTTTGCAGGATTGCAGACATTGGAGACCTTTGCCACTCATCGCTGTGGCAACAGAAATCTGAGTTTTGGTCAAAAAACGTCCAAGCTAAAAGCATTTTAGATTTATAATTCAGGCTAAAAAAAAATTATTTAATACTGTGTAAATATCTCAAAAGAGCTTACCATAAGATATATATATATATATATATATATATATATATATATATATATAAATTAATATATTTTGTAGAGGAAAACATGATGCACATCAGAACTGAGAGTGAGAACTGAGTAGTGTACGGTCTACTTCAGTGACACAGTGTAACATGGTGTGATATCAGTGTCTTTACTGTATGTGAGTGCTTAAAAATGAAATACTAGAAATTAGCGTAGGCATTTAATATCAATCTATTATCCTAGAGAGAAGACCACACTTGCGTTGGAAGCTAGATTAACGGGATGGTCCTTGTTTTCAAGAATGTAAAAGTCAATATCCTATTATTTTTGTACTCATACGTTGCTTTGTACCGTAGCAATGCAGAACTGTATCTAAGCTCTTGAGTTGTTCAGAAGAGAAGAAATTGGTGCACCGAACTGTACTGTATATCTTTTTGTCTACAAAGAGATCCTCATGTAAAAAATAGACGGTAAATTCGTTTTTATAGTGCGTGTGAATAGCAGATATATCTAATTATTTATGGGCAACATCTTACCATACAGATAATTGATTTTCCATAAAAAACTTAGTTTGTTTTGCTTTTTTTTATTTATTTTTTTTAAAAATATAAATATAGATATTTCTTGGCATGAATTGTGATTTATTTTCCATTCTATTGGTGCTCTCCGCCTGTAGAAGCACTGAGATCCAAATGCATTTTGGGGACAGCACCACATTTAACAAGAGTTTCCGATGTAATGTTTGTGTTTGCAGTGAAAGACGCAGCGTTTCTCGACACCGACTTGAATTGATCCAATAACTGTCGGTTCAGTTCCAGCCAGGAGCATGTGCAAGTTAGCCAACGTTTATCCGCGCCCTTTTCTCGAAAGTGGAGGAGGAGCACCGCAGCAGCCGCTAAATGCTACGCCACGCTCTCACTTCAGTGCTGTAAATTGCCAAAAAAAGAAAAAAAAAAGAGACAACCATAAACTTCATTATAACAACTGGTGCTATATATATATATATATATATATATATATATATATATATATATATATATATATATATATATATATATATATATATATATATATATATATATATATATATATATATTAAAAAAAGCAAAAGTAAAAAAAAAAAAAAACATCCGTGGTGCTTTTTTTAATTTCTTTGTTTTTGTCCTTGCTTCAGACAAAATGTAGCTACACAATCCTGTACTGTACTGTAGATCGCTGTTTGGCTGATCGATCGAGCCGCTGCGCTCACACAAGGCAGAGGTGTTAGGGATTTTGTTTGTTGTTGTTTTTTTTGTTTGTTTTCTTTTTGGTGTTTCTTTCCTCCGCTGTCCTTTCAGGGAATTCCAAGATCCAATTAGACAAACTTCTTGGAGGGGCAGATTTTTAAAGCAACTAACTTTGATATATCGTTGATTTAAATTGACTTTTTTTTTTTTTTTTTGGGTCAGTGCTTCTACATCAGCCACATGGATGGGTGCAAATAGTGTCTACACATTATCTTTGGTGCTGAGCGTAACGTTCACATTCGACTTTTGATATTTTAACCATTAAAAATCCCTAAAGAGGCTTTTCAACATGTCAAGGGAAGTGAGTTTCCGTGCCGGCGTCGTCACCCGGCTCGTTCGAGATCGCGTTGGAAAGTTCTCGCGAAACCAAACCTCTCCGAAACCCACAGATAGATGAACAGCAAGTAGTGAAAACCGTGTTTTGATACCGGACACAAACATCATTCTGTGATTCAAATCTTTGTTGTTACTGCCTTGTTATGATTATAAAATGCAATACAAGAGGAAGAAGAACAAACTAAACTCATATCTTCTAATTGTTCTGTCTTCCTAAGTAAGATGAGTTGACTTGTATTTAAAACATAACTAACATTATTTTTTCATTATAGGCATAGACAACTCTGTACCTCAAAATATCTCTTTATGAAAATCTGAAGTCCTACATGTGAATCTTGTGCATTTAATTAGTTTTATTTTTTCACCTTTCTGAAGTCCATCCCCATGACGCTTTTTATATTGGTTTGCACAAACACTAATAGGAATGTATGGCTACTGTGATTCCTGCTCACCTTCCCACTCTTCCCTAAAATGCGAAAGCAACTGAATTCAACGGTTTTTTTTTGTATTTGAGACGTCTTGGTATGCTTGTTGTAGTTGTATATTCAGAATGGTGTATATTACATCGGTTTTTATTTAATAAAATGTTTAAATTTTCTAACAAGACTGTTGGATTTATTTCACTAACTCAGATCACTGGACTTTTTCTGCGGTCAGGATGCAGTTCAGATTACAGATTATCTGACTGATTTCAGTAGAATTTTCTTCCACAGCTGAACGACTGAGAATCACATACCTGCTGTAACAAGTTCACCTGCTAAGATTCACAGACTGCAAGATTAGTAAACCGACAAAGGCCAACTTAGCACATCAAACTCGTGAGGACAAGCTGGCTCTATGGGAGTGAACGAATAGGCCGACCACTAGGGGGCGGTAACATCGCACATCGCAATACTATGCAAGGATCAGCCTTGCATAGTATTGTAAAATTCAATTTCAATGAACATTCATTGAAATTGAATTTTGAAAAAACTTTCAGCGTTGACTTTATTTTAAACATAGCACTGTTTATACTTTAACAGACAAAAGTATAATTTTCGGATGTTTTGAAACGAATAGGAATTTCTGAGGACTTAATTCTAATTTATACATTTTTGTTTAAAAAACATTTATTCTTTAAGTTAAGCTCCAACTGGACTCTGAATTCACTTGTAGATTTAGATATTCACATATTTCCATGTACATATTTGTTTTGTTTTTTATATTTAGGTCATTTCATCAGTTTGAATTTTATTCATTTTATGTCACGTTTATACTTGTGTTGCCTAATATTTAACACTTTTGATGGGAGTAGCTTGTTAACAAAGAAGCAATTTCCTCTTGGGGATCAATATATCTAATTCCAACAGTTTTAATTTATAAATCACAAACCCAAAATGACTCAAGAGTATTTTTTATGATTGATGTTATTATTACGATTGTGCATATCAATGGAACAAATAAAAAACTTCCTGAATAATTTTAGGATGAACACAATAGGTTGTGAATCAAAAGGGGAAAACTGACTCAATAAAGAGTCAGAATGATTATGATTACCATCATCCAGCACCTATTTGAATATTTTCTGTTCATAGTATTGTAAAATTGCAACAATATATAATGGTTTAAGCCTCTTGAAGTATTCGAACAAGACATTCCTCCAAGTTAAATTTGAGCACAACACAAAAAAATGGAAACTTTTCCTTTGATCATTTGTTCAGTTGGTTTAATGACTAGTTGGTTACAGAAACCATCTTCCACTGTCACTGTCTTCTCTGAGTTATTTTTAATTGGACCCTTGTCTGTCCCTGAAACAGTCTTGTATAATTAAACGACAGACTTTTTTTTTCCAAGGGAGCCGTCTTCTTTTTGCAGGATCAGCCTTGCTCAACAGGGCCATCTGCTGGACAAATCTCCACCTCAGTTCTTGTCCATTGAGCCTGCACAGTAACACAATGCTTAGTTGCAAATGAGAGTACAGAATCAAGTGTCTCGGTACTAAAACATGACTTATAACCAAGGGCGAAGGAACGAGTCTGTCATTTTGGGGGACGCATATCGGATACCTGACAGATCAGTAAATAGCTTGAACAGAAATGTCATAAACAATTGTGCCATCAACACGTCAGTAACACCTTACTCTAATCTGGCCCTTTGTTTCATAACAAGTATTCTAACAAGTTACTATTTACAATCCAATAATCAGATTAAAGTTATGCATCCACGTATGCATCCACGTAGCATCATTCCAGGACTGAACTCTCACTTTGTCCTTTGCCTCACAACCAGCAAGCTAAATACTCTGGTAGCACACACAAGCTACCAGATTCTGATATATTTTATTGGTCAAAAGACATTTGATTATTGGTCAGAATGCATTGATATAAGTTGACTGGGAATTGAACAGGTTCCGCCTTTTGCTAAACCTGAAGTAAAAAACATGGATTTGTGTATTTACAACAGACACTACAGTAATGTACAGTATCAGAATGTGAATTAACTAAATATATTAAAAAAGTATGTTTTAATGATACAGAATGAGAATTTAAACAAGTTAACAATTTTCATATATATATATATATATATATATATATATATATATATATATATATATATATATATATATATATATATATATAACTGAACTTGACTTTGCTGTTTTACATTTAAAGTCAAACTGGAACTGACTTCATATCAGGCCATAAGTCAGGATTAGACTAACTGTATACAAACTGGAAGCATTTGTCTTCTAAAGCGTTTTGAGACGACATTTCCAGCAAATTTGGCTAGAAACAAATTATTTGAACCGAATGTTTTTGCAGCGCTCCACAGATTAAAGTGCAGCCAAAATGTTGAAAGGAGTTTGATTGTTAGCTGGAACCACCTTTTGCCGTCTCATCCTCTTCAAAAGTTTGACCAGGTGAGCCCTGGCCTTAGCGGGGACAACCCTCTGCCACTGGACCATAAACTCTGTGTGCTGAGCAAATTCCCACAGCATTTCCTGTCCATGATTCCTGTACAGCAATACAGTTCCCAGTTAGTGGCTAAGATACTCGTACTTATTACACCATCAGCATTTCTTCCAGTCGAGAACAAACCTGACTTCAGGATTAGAATCCACACACATCTTGCTGACTGCAATAAGGAAACCTCCTGAAAACCTCCTTCCTGCTTTCAGGATGTAATCCTCTCCGGTGATGTTTTTCAGCTGGTGAATGTGCTGCGCTGTGCTTTCTCTCACCGCAGCAGAGTGATGACTGAAGGAGGACAAACCCAGAAAGATATCTCCATGTGATGCTGATATGAACTTCTTTAGACATCCTAGCTCCTCCTACCTCAGGCCTGTGCTGAGCAGAACGTTCAGAACCTTAGCAGGACTGCAGCCCTTCACCAGTGCGTCCAGGGCCAGGTTAGCTCTCTGGTGGACAAACTCGTTGTTGGTCTGTGCCAGCTTCAGCAGCAGAGCGTCACTGGTCCTTTCTGCCTCGGGGTCCATTGACTTTCCCAGCTGAGTGTGGAGCTCTGCTATGGTGTCAATAACAGCGCCGGCTAAAGTAGGACGCTGGTTTTTAACCTGCAAAGGAGAAAAAAAATAAAAAAAATAAACAAAACATCTTTGTAGTTAGAAAACTGAAACCAAGACCAGCACTGTGAAAACATGTCGGTACCTCCTCTGTCAGGACTCGGCAGACTTCGTGCAGTTTGGTCTTCAGCTGCTCTGGATGGTGCTGTGCCAGATCTGCGACACACTTCATTCCTTCCATTTTCTTTTCCCTGTGTTGAACAAGGATTATTAGGCTGTTGCTCCAACAACAGAACTCTTTTTCCGAAAGGTTGTAGCAAACTTGTCCATGCCAAGGCCTCCCGGGCAGAACTAACTTTCGGGAAACCCAAAGACACTTGATGGCCCCCGCTCTCAAAAACACTGGTCTACAGTTTAAACTGTGTAGAATAATCTCCCTGTGGAGGTTTGGTTGTGTTGCTGCTGTCATACCAGTTGTGGGAGCCGAGCTGTCTGAGCCAGGGGGGCGTGCTCTCTGATATGTCGGTCAGGGGTGGGAATCTAGTCTTTCCTGCCATGATGTCGGACTTTGGAGGACTGAGAGTTTTCTCATGGACAGGTGCTGTTCTGTCGGTCGGGACAAGCTCCGCAGGCTGTGCTGCGACGATGGCCATCTTCTTCGAAGAGGTCATTGGCTGAGGTGAGCCAGTGGGGTCGACGTGGCGCTGCAGTCTTTGGGGTAACGGCTCCTTTTCAACTGTAGCTGACTGAAGTCTGCATCCAGGCGCTTCTTTGTCTTTTCAGAAAAAAAGAACAAAACAGAAACGCTACTTTCCTTGATGTAATGTAACCTTTGTCAGCTGATCTCATGTTAGATGTTTCTTACATGAAGGAAGTGATCTTCAGTCCATAATCTGATCTTACCTGCTCTGCCTAATATCACCGGGAGGCGAGACTGTTTCCTGGGTTTAGGTCCCGGTAGAGGATCGGTGGAAAACCTCATCTCTCTGGGTGAATGTGCGTCTACAGGGCTCAGGGTTTCCCCCACGTCTCCGCATTCACCTGAAATGTTGGGCAATGGACCACCCTGCGCCGCTGCCTGACCAGCTGAAAGCTGCGTCTTCTGAAACACGCAATCCTCCTCATAACATATCTGCTTGGTGTCCTGTGTCTGGCTGCTTTTGTCCTTCACATTCGGAGTGTGCTTGACCTTCTTTCCTTTCGGTGACGATTCGGGGACTGGTGAGAGGCTTGCTGGACGCTGAGGAGTAGGGAAGGTGTCCTGCAGTCTGTCCAGGACAGCTTTGCTGCGGGCTGTTTGTGAGGCACACAGTCTCTCGACGCTCTGGATCAGAGCATCCCTTTTGGCCTTTTTAGCTTTTCCAATCTCGATAAACCAGGACTGATGAGAACCATCCCCATTGCTTTGGTCCTCTGGTGCCTTTGAATGTAAAATTCACACCAAGGTTTTAGAAACACGTTTACATCCACTTATCAGGAACATAAATGCAATATATTTCATGGGAGGTTTAATCATTTTCCTGTATGAATTTTTGCTGTAACTATCATAACGATGGCTGTATTCTTTATGGCAAAGTTTGGAAACTCTTGGAACACAGTTTACAGAAAAGCCAGTTTTACCATCAGCACACATAAAAACTTTTCATAAAAAAATCTACACTAGACTGCAGCTTGCTTCTGACAACCTGGACAATCCAAAACAATTTCTTAAATCAGCAGATAGATGACTATCGGGTTTTGGAATGGATGGAATTATCAATCAGCTTTAATGAATAATTCTTCAAGGAAGAGGATCAAATATCCAGAAAAAAAAGGAAATACAAGGGTACATTTACACATATATTACATTACAGTCTTAATATATAATTTTCAGAGGAAACATTCACAAATAATTTAAACTTGAGCCCTAAAGTTTTGTTTCTAACAAATCTGTGCAGTATAAAAACAGTAGAAGTCACCCTGCATCTTAATAACCCAGGGGCTCAAGTAATTTGTATTTTACTATATTATATTTTTCGCCTTTTTAGAAAAAGAACAGTTCTCCTCCAATATACTTCACGATCCTATCCAGTTGTACATTTTTACTTTAGTTCATGCTAATAAAACTGTCCACTTATTACCTCATTTCTTTTGCTTTTGCTGTTATTTAAACTAAACCCAGAAATATCAATTGTAAAAAAAACTTTGAAAATGTACACTTCTAGTTTTTTATCCTTTTGCATTTGTTATTTACATTTGTCAAACAGAGAGGGCGATAGAAAGTTAGCCACGTACCCCAGTGTCTCCAGAGAGGCTACTTTCTGATTCTGGACCAGGCATGTGTAGCCGAGCAAACAGACTGAAATCACTTTCAACAACGATACCACCAGGAATCAATGCAGGCTAAATAGAATGAAATATTTGGAGGTTTAGGGGTTGTTTTTTCCCCATGGCAACAGATAATGTCACTAGAAAACCTTTGTTTACTTTTAAATGTCATGTTTAATGTGCTTTAAGCACAGCTCCTCTGATTGGGTCAATTTCTACTGCAAACCGTTTCACTAATCCAGCTAATTCTATTGGGATTGGCTAAACATTCACTCTCTTATTAGGGAAAAAAAAACATAGATAAAAATTAAATTGAATCTATTCATAAAAGTCTTTCTGATCTGATGAATTTGAAACTGAATTTGGGTTCATTTCAAGGTGTCTTGATGACTGTTTGACCGCGAGATCAGCGGTTGCTAGGAAACCAGCCCCGATCTTTTTGTCTTTTCTTTTGAATCCCGCGAGAGCTGATGTTGCTAAGCAACCAGTATCAACATTCGCCTGTAGTTGAAGGGGGAATTGTGTGCCATTTATACGGAATTATTTTTAGCCTTTCTCGGCTCGTGTAATGGAGGTGAGTTTGGTTTTTGTAGAAACAGTTCTGGAACAGTAACTGAACCTCAGGATATGCTTCCATGTTTGGATAACTTCAGCTGTTTGCGACCAACTTGTATCACTGAATATTAAAAATATATACAAGAGGAAGTCATTTAGTGTTAGGTTTTACACGCATGTATCAAAATTGACTTAACTAAAAAGTCAGTTTCCTCAGAGGAGGAAATGTATTCACGTGGACTCCATTATTTTGCATATTTGGACATTCTCTTCACATTTGCTTTGGTGTAATGTTCTCTGTAATGACTTGTGTAGTGTGAGCTAAATAGAATATTCAGTGCTGTTAAGGTTTATTGAATGATTACTGCACATCTATGTCGCAAGAGATTTACAGCCATGATGAAAAAAAATTGTATATACACAATTTTTTTAATCCAAGGTTTATACATGTTAGGACATAGTTAAAATGTTCAGTTACTCAACTCTGTGGTTAATCAATTTATTTTCCTTTCAATATGTCATCGGCTTATTATCAGTACTATTTACTAGTTATCACTTTGGAGTTACAAGCATTTAGGCTTTGTTTCAGTAATTTTCATGTTACAATGGTACACTTACCTTTCTGTATGAAATGTGAGGCCAGCTGTCTGTCAGCTATAGTTTGGCTGAGTGATCGGCAGTACAATGATCCCAAACACAGCAGCAAATCTACACAATGGCTGAGTGACAAATCAACTTTTTGTTCTTTTTTTTTTTTTTTTTACAGAAAACCCTTTTGATGTAAAAAAAATCCCTTAACCCAGTAAAGAGCAGACCATTTTTGTTGTGTCCTCAGGTGACATAAATCACATTTTACTGTATTTACTGCTCTGCTTTAATTCCAGGAGACAGAATTTGAAGGAGATGACTCTTTAGAGTCATTGGAGGAGTCTCTGGATGTCCTCAGTGAGCTGGCCAGTGACAGCGGCCTGGACAGGATCAGGGCAGAGTACGAGAAACTCGTTCATGCTCTGAAGAAGTCGCGGGAGAATGAAAAAAGGCTGATGTCGAAATGCAGGGAGCTGAACGCAGAGATCGCGTCGACATCAACCAAAGTGGCAACTGCCCTGAAACTGTCCCAGGAAGATGAGACGACAATAATGTCACTCAAGAGGGTACGGCTTGATCAGCTTATGAAATATTCTCTCCATTTCTGTGTCTGTGTCACTTAGAGATAATAAAAGCACAGGTATTCAAACTGGTTTATAATTACCTTTTGTGGAAGTTTGACATTTTTATATTCAGGGACTCAACAGGTTTTGTCCATGAAAAATTGATCTCTGAATGTTTCAGGAGTTGGATAAGGCTTGGAAATTGATTGATGCAGCTCATGATAAAGAGAGGAAGGACCAGGAAACAATCAAGAAGTTAGAAGAAGACGTTTTCGAGCTCACAAAGGCAACTGAGCAAAAAACCGGACAACAGCAGGACCAAGAACGACTGTGAGTTGGGAAAGGGTCCCGCTTTCTCTTTTGCTGCGCACTGTAAATACTCTCAAATAAGTTTATACCTCCATCTGTGGTGTTTTTTTTAAAGGGATTTAATTAAAATGATTGAAGAGTTGACTAAGGAGAGAGACCAGCTGATGAACACGGCAGCGGACCTAAGAGAGAAACTGAACGAGGCAACTGTAGCTCAGCAAGACATAGAGGCTCAAAAAGAAACTGCTGTAGAGAAGATCTTGAAGGTGGACGTTGGGTACACTTTCAGTGAAGGAAGTGCATATGAATGCGGATGAACACTGTTGTGTAGGAGTCTGAGATCAGCTTCGCATTTCTGCTTCCAGCTGCAGCAGGAGCTCCAGGTGCAACAGAACGAGCTCTCCAGAGAGACGAGACTGAAGGAGAAGCTGGACAAGGAGATCCAGCAGCTGCACACTGACATGGAGGCCAAGATGGCTGAAATCAAAGCTCTGAACACGCAGGGCCAGAAGGCCAGAGAGGAGCAGCAGAGACTGGAGCAGCAGCTCAAAGATCTAAAGGTAAGCAAGGCAGTGGGATGCACCCCCTAGTCTGCTACACAGTTCAGTTTACTTATACAATGTCATCTCAAGGCACAAAAAAACATTATTTCAATCCAATCACACATACAGGCCAAGTGATCCATTTATTGTTCAAATTGGTTAAAGACGTTTTCTATCTGTGGAAACCCAGCAGATGGCATCGAGTTTGGATACAAATCTATATTTCAACAGCACCTTTTGCACGCAAGGCGATTCAGAATGTAATCCTAAGGGACAGAAATACAAAAAGGTGATGTCAGCTGTTGATATTGTATATAAGAAACTGTAAAATACTAATTGTATGTGAAATGAACAGATTGTAAAAGATAACATAACTCAAGAATTGATAAAATCGCTTTTGCTTTTACCGGGTGCCGTGAACTATAAGGTTTTCAGTCCCGATTAAAGGGATTTTTTTTTTTTTCTGAAGCTGAAGAGCTTCGAGACGAAACGCTGATTCCTTTCATTTGGTTGTGCTTCTGAAAACACTGAGTGAACATGATCTGAGAGGTTCACACCTGACGGGTATCTAAACATATTGATGTATTCAAGACCCGAAACCATTTAGTTCCTCATAGATTTGGCAATCTCAGCTTTCCCAGCTGAGATATGATCCTTTGACCTGGTGGAGGGCAGGGCTCTGGCAGCAGATTCTGGAAACACAGCTTTTGCCAGTTTTATTTATTTATTTATTTCGAACATGATAGAAGTATAAAATCAAACATATGAACAAGAAAATCAAAATTATAGTATGACCAACTGAAAAAACACCAACTAATAACTAATGTTTTCTTTGTCCTGATTGGCTGGTAATCTCTAACCATGTATTTTTGGGACCATAATAACGTCTGTCTTCTCAGCATTAGCTGGAGAAAATGTTTGCCTATCCCCCTTTCTGATGCCATTGATATGAGTGACAGTCATGTAGTGAGACACCTGATGCGTGGTATGGGATGCTGTAACACTGTAGTGTTAGCTGGAAGGCGAGGTGTGAGAGATGCAGATAATAAATTCAAGCGTTACTCAGATGGAGCCTTGAGGAACTTCATATGTGATTGCTTGCTCAAATTCATAATTGTTGCGTGATGTAAAGTAGTTTTGCTTTACCAACTAAGATGCTCTGTAAAATGCAGTGCTGAGATCTTTCATAAGTGAGTTAAAACCTGGCTGGGAAACACTGACGAGGCTTGTTAATAATCATTGGCAAAAATCTCAAGTTAGGCTGACTCAGACTGTAGATTGAACTCATGTCTGTTGTGTCTGTCTGTCCTGTAACACCTTGGGTTGATTATCTGTGATTAGAGAACATCACACACCAGTCTGTCCCTTCCTATCACAGGTATTGCATGAGCGTTCGGCCAAAGAGCTGGAGCAGATTCAGGTGAAGAGCAGCAAACTGCAGCAGGAATGTGATCGTCTCTTGTCAGCCAAGGAACAGCTCTCTGTGGAGAATCATCTGAAGGCAAACGAATTGAAGGTATTCGCTTTGTGTTTCTCATAATTTCTTTGTTCCTTTCTTAAATAGAGGCATGCAGCAACCTGGGCCAGACTTCAGAAAGGGCATACAGGGGCAGTAGCCCACAGCAACGAGTTCTGTCAGTGGCAAATATATTGTTTTTTTATGTCTATTGTGCATGCCGTGGGCTCATTTAATATGTGGTGTTTTATTAAAAATATTGCTGGATTTTTTTATTCATTGAAACTACACACAAATATCTGAAAACTATCACCCTTTTGGGACCAACACGGATCCGTCTGCCACACGTCTGACGTCTACCATCCGTCAATTTGAATCTGCTAATGTGTTGACTTATCTGTTAATGCTCTGTAATTTGCATGAGGATCCCTCAATTCTTCTACATCCAGCCCTGGCAGCAGCCTGAGAAAGAAAACGAAGCCAGAGTCGTGTCGTGCGTTACGGCTTCCTTTCACAAAATCCTTTCCCTCTCCCTTTCTTTGTCATTCTTTGTTCATCTAATACGGCGGTTTTCAAAGTGTGAGGCGCGCCTCCCCTGGGGGGCGCCAGAGCACTTTAGGGGAGGCGCGGTGCGAGGGAAAAAGTAAACCGGAAAAGCTATCTGCTTGCTGTCTACTGATGTGAGAGAAACGTCTTTTACGCACTGTGGATTTAGGAAAAAGTTGGTACTGTGGAGTGCACGTGTGGAGCGGGGATCAGTGGAAATGTTTCCCACCTTAGAGGATGTTTTGGCCAGTGATGTCAGTAACGTTACTGACGTCGGACCACTTTTTTCAGTAACGAGTAATCTAACGCGTTGCTATTTCAAATCCAATAGTCAGACTACAGTTACTTATCAAAATCATTTTTGCGTTACTGCGTTACTATCTTCTTTTGTTATTTAATCGTATTTCCTCTACTCGTCTTGTCGAGTGACCGACGTCTCTATGCAACAGAAATGTAAACAATGGAGGAAGATGCGCATTTTGTTGGTGGAAAAACTGGAACTATTTTGAGTTTCTGTCGTCAAGTCCGATTATTATAAGCGGCTTTGGGCTTCATGAGTGGCAGGTTGCGCCTTTTTGGGCTCGTTTTTGAACGTGAAGTTACTCATTTGGGCTTGGAAATAAGCAGAGACTCATAATAAATCCCAGAATTTGTCCGTCATTAAGGTAGTTTTAGTCAGTCTCTCCCTGTTCATCATTTCCCGGATGATCCGTCCCGCTGTGTTTTTAATGTCAAGTTAATATATTACCTCTCAATGACATCGAGCTTCACGTTGCGCTCCAGAAAACTGCAAACATCGAGACCAATATGAACAGCGCAATAAACGTGAAAACAGCCACGAATAAACGTGTCCGTAGTTGGCAATAGTTATAATGGCAAGTTAGCACCGTTATAATTATTAATATTACGGTAAGTGTCGCAGCCATCTGAGCTGTGGAGGAGCTCTGTGCGCTGCGACATCAAACTCAGGGGCGTAACGCAGAATCTGGAGGCTGGGGGGAGGGGGGCTTTAAATCCTTCTTAGAGTTTTCCAGACAACAGTGGACCACACAAACTACTCATGTTTTTTATTTTTTGTACAATCTCCTCTTCAGTTCAACCTTATCAGTGGAGACACATTGTTGATGTTACCATTATAAAATAACTTACAATTAAGTTTTGGCAAAGATCAATGTGATTTTCACAGTAGGTGGAGCGTTGTTGTTAGCAGCTGGTGAAAGTAACTAAAAAGTTACTTTTAATGTAACTTAGTTACTTTCCAAATCAAGTAGTCAGTAATATAACTAAGTTACTTTTTCAAGGAGTAATCAGTAGTCCGATTAAAGTTACTTTTTCAAAGTAACTATGCCATCACTGGTTTTGGCCAGAGCGGGGCTGAAGGTGGAGTTTTTACAAATCCACCCCCCTCCACGGGGCGCAGCAGGCATTGTGCTCCTTGAAGGGGGGCTCACCCTTTCATACTTTGAAAACCCCTGATCTAATAGATAAGGGAGGAGGAGCTGAGTCACATGCGTCAGGAGGTCGCCAAACAGACCAAGATGAGAGAAGCCATCCAGAAGAAGTTCCACCACATGGAGGAGCAGAAAGCTGAACTAGACCAACGGAGGGAGACGCTGAAAGCTCAGATCGCTGGCCTGGAAAAAGGTTTGAGCCTTTTTGACATACGAACTGATGAAACCAGAAATGTTCTCTTTGTTATCTGATGCATCAGCTGAGCAGGAATGAAATGTATGCAGAAAACTGCATGTTTTTAGCACCGAGTCTATATGTCAAACACACTCACCACATTGTTCAACGTCTGACCTCTAGTGTACAAAACCAGTACACTCTACACTGACTATTACCTACTAAACAAAGATGAAGCTGCAAGTGAAAAACTAAGTGCAGCTGGAGTTTTGTCATTTGTTAGGAAGGAAAGACATCAACAAAGATATTGATATCAATTTCTGCTTCATCTCACTTTGGGACAGCTAAGATAAAATATTTAATGTGTATCATTCTAGAAGTAGAAGCTGCTAATGTCAGTTGTTTTATATACAGGTGGGCTGTTCGGAGCGAGTAATAATGTTGGGCTTTTGCTTTTCTTAATTTTCCATATGCAGACCTTGAAGCTTCCCGGAAGCAAGTGGAAGTTGATAAAAAAGCCAAGGAGGAGCTGATCCGAGAGAGGGACAATCTGCACAAGGTTACCTCTTCATTTTAGCATCATAGACATTTCTAAGAGGAATCAACATTTGCAATCATTCCGCTTAGGCTGGTATTAACGCTGCAGATTTGACACACCCCTCCACCATGTGCTCCCTTCTCTGAGTGGCATCAACTCGTTTTTCCCCTTGTGGACAGAACATGACCAAAGCCGTGCAGGCGGCTGAGAAGCAACAGGACCTCATGAAGCTCTTGGAGCAGGACAAGAGGACCTTGGAGCACGAGATCTCCGGGTTCAGGCAGGAGGCGCAGAAGCAGCGGAAGATCATCCAGCAGCTGGAGAAGGAACGGGACCGCTACGTCAATGAGAGCAGCAGCCTCATGCAGAAGGCGGGTCACGCAGATGGGCCAAACATGGCGTAGCTTCTCATAGCACTGCATATTTTTCACCTTCACTAAGAGGTGGCTTTTTTTCTTTTCTTTTACCTTCTGCAGGTCCAGCAGAAACTCAGTGTTGTCGAAGACAAAGAAATGGAGATATGTGACTGGAGAAAGAAAGCTACAGAGTCAGAGTGTAAACTCAAACAGCAGGAGAACCTGCTGGAGTCAATCATCGCGGAAAGGAATCTGTACAGCAAAAACCTCATAGAGTCTCAGGTGAGAGAGATGATGATGATGATGATGGTGATGTCACAGAAGGCGGCTAACTTTAGGCCAGGGGGTCTGTAAGTTCAGATCTGTGTTACCTTTACACATCCGCTCTGTTCCTTTAATTTCCTTAAGGAGGAGATTTCTGAAATGAAGAGGAAAATAAAGACTATGAGCAATCAAGTTGCCCGGCTTAAAGATGACATCACTGAGAAGGAGCAGGAACTGGTCAGAGATCAGCAGGAGCAGAAGAGGCTGGAGAAGGAGAACGAAGCCTTCAAGGTACCGTTCCCTCCGCCTCCACCAGGGGGCGTGGTGGGAACAATAACTGGGATTTAAACGTCTTTACGTATTTCTTATTTTGTAACAAAGGTTATGACCTTCTTTTGCTAAATGAGACAATTTTGACTCTGCCGAAAAACATCCTCAACCTAGGGCCAAAGCTATTTTATCAAAAAACGAGTTGTTTTGTTTTTTCCGAAATTGCCGCGTTTCTATTAGGTGAATTTATTTTCCAAATGTCAAATTGTGTAATTCTATGACGAATGGAAATGCAGCTTCTGTCACTGTCACATGACCAAACAAATACCACATGACCAACTTCCTCTAGCTCCAGAAACATGTGGCATCAAGAGTGAAACAAATATCTTTTGTTCATTTTGTCCCAGTTATATTTATCAAACCGATACTGCTATATCGATGTTGGTGCTGATGTCTGGTGCATCCCGGCATATGTCTTCTATCAGGGGGATCTGCAGTCGATAAAACTGCAGCTGGAGGAAACAAAGCAACTTATTGACAGCCAGCGGACAGAGCAGCAAAAACTGCAGATGATAATCACCAGCATGGAAGAAGACCGAGTCCAGCAGCAGAAGCAGCTGCAGCAGGTAAAGCAGAATGTCAGCACCCAGCAGTCACACCATGCCCCCTGCTTGCTGTCTGAGCGTGCGCTGCTGTGATGGAAGGTGATCCGAGAGCGGGACAGCCTCGGCAAGCAGCTGCTGCAGCGGAACGATGAGCGCGCTCTGCTGTTTGAGAAGATCCGGATCCAGCAGTCCATTCTCAGCAAGGGGGACTTCCACTACAAGCAGAGGCTGGAGGACATCCAGCTGCTGAAGCTGGAGATCAAGAGGCTGCGCCGCAGCAACGACATCCAGGACAGGACTTTACCCAACACAGAGGAGCTGAGGTAAAACGCAACCCCAAGTCGCCTCATCAGGGTAGCGACAGAGGAGAGCCAGAGAGCAGAGGAGGCGACCCACAGAGAGCAAGATGTAGAGCTTGACAGGAAGGCTCAGTCAGAAGCAGCTGGGAGGGTGCTGAGACACAGACAGCTAGGTAAGAAGAGCCTCATTGAAATGAGATGATCCAAATTCACAGGAAAGCTTCTTGTTCAGAACATTCCAGTCCGGTTGTTACCTTTAAAGTCAAGCAGCTGAATAGCTTTTCTGTTGATGTTTGGTGTTAATCCTCCACCCTGTCCTGTAGGACGGAGCAGCTCCGCCTGCAGACAGAGCTGCTCAGAGAGAGAACCAGGAACAGTGTTCTGGAGGACCAGCTCAAGCCCATAAATATTCACCGATGGAGGCAACTGGAGGTGAGGCTTTAAGGTCTGAATGTCTCCAGCTGTTGGCTCTGTTTCTCCCCATCTTAACTGGATAAGGACGTTCTTCTGTCGTGTTTTTAACATAGGAAGTAAAAGAAGAAGTGATGAGAACCCTGACCGTTTGTGGATTGTTCCTAACTTGCAGGGCAGCGACCCGGGGAAGTATCAGCTCATCCAGAAGATTCAGGCATTGCAGAAGCGACTGATTGTTAAAACCCAGGAGCTGGAGGAACGGGAACTGCTGCTGCAGGTAGATGCTCCGCCTGTAGCTGCTGCTCTTCATGGAGCAGATCAGTGTGAGAACACCATCCATCCATTTTCTGTACACCCTGGTCCCCAGTGGGGTTGGGTGGCAATGCTGGTTTCTATCTCCAGCTACGTTCTGGGTGAGAGGCGGGGTCACCCTGGACAGGTCGCCAGTCTGTGGCAGGGAAACAGAGACAGACAGGACACACAACCATTCACACACACACTCACACCTAGGGAGAATTTAGAGAGACCAATTAACCTGACAGTCATGTTTTTGGACTGTGGGAGGAAGCCGGAGAACCCGGAGAGAACCCACCATGCACAGGGAGAACATGCAAACTCCATGCAGAAAGACCCCTCATAAAATCCCCTCTTCGCCTCTGTTTCGTTCTCACTTTTGGGAACATGTGTGTCTTTTCCATCTTGCTCATGTAGGAAAAAGAGAAGCTGTATGTGGAACTGAAGCAGGTTCTGGCCCGGCGGCCGGGTCCCGAGGCCGCCAAGCAGCTTCAGCAGTACCGCTGGACCATCGGGGACCGGACCAAACAGCTGCAGGTGTTTTCGTCCCTCTCCTTTAGTCGCTTTGATTTAGCTTATTCCTGCTAACTTATCTGTGCCTGGTGAGTTTCCATTATGAACCGTCTCTATATTTGGCTGTAACGTCCCCAGGCTCTGACGGGAGAGCTGAGGACGCTCGACTCAAAGATGAACGAATACAAGCGTGAGAATCAAAGACTGAGCGCTGAGCTGGCAAATGTAAAGAAGAAGTATCTGAGTCAGAAAAGGCTTCGTAGGTAAGCTCTGTCTCAAATGATGGTGAACGTAGTCATTGATCTGCAGCGGCCGTGTTCTGTGCTGTTTGCTCTCTGATGACCCTCTGTGTGTCTCATTAGTGAGCAGAGGAGCAGGACCACGGCGCAGGAACAGGAAGCTCTGCCACAGCCGAGCAGCACGCCTCCCTTCCCCAGAGCGGCCTTCAGGGTTTACAACCCGGTCAAACTCTGACGCCCACTGTCTGCATTTTTGTTACGAATGTGCGCAAATATTTGTCCACATTCTGCTACGAAAAACCCACAATTTTGCAATTGCAGTGTTTCGTGCGCTAAAGGGGCAAACCTCTTATACAGGGGAGCAGCTACGTAGGTGGCATTTTGGGGGAAATTGTATTTGGCGATTTTACAGAAGAGCTATGGATTCAAGATGTTCAAATAACACAGAACTTTCTATGAACTGTGTGATGCTGTGAGAGATCGGGTGGAGTCACCGGAAAACAAAAATCAAAAACCATCATCTTACCACTTTCCTACTTTCTGACATCTTCACGTTTTTCATCAGTGGTGAGTGGCATTAACTGTTACGACTGGTGCGATGCAAAAAAAGGATTTCCACTGCAGTCCTGTGAATTACCTTTATTTCAATATGGTTGAAAAAAAAAGCACCCCATCCTTGTGAAAAAACCTTTAGCGAAAAATGTGTTTTTTTTTATTTTATTTTTTTTTTATTCCCATGTTTTCTTTCTGTGGATTTTTTTTCATTATTCCAATTTGCACAATTTTATGGTCAGTGCAAATCCAGGCAGTGTCTTTAAAAAAAACGTACGTGCAAAACTCTGAAATCCAAAGACTTAATTTAATAACAGAAAATATGAGCGGGAAGAGACTATTCAGTGGAAGAAATCTCATTTTTGTCTAATATTGTATTTGATGAAGTTGACTTGCATTTTTCTGTTGGTTCTCAGATGAAGGTGAAGCTTTTGAAGTGAAATTAATGCGACTTTTTAACATGAATGTAATTTTTGTTTTCTGTTTAATAAAGCATTAAAGATCCTTTTAGTTTCTCTCTTTGGTTTTTTATTTTAAGTCTGAAGTGAATCCAATCCTCTAATCGGGTCTGGGACCTGGACCTGGACCCGGACCTGCACCTGGACCTTGACCCGGTCCTGGACCTGGACCTGGACCCGGTCATGGACCCGGACCTGGACCTGGACCTGGACCCGGTCCGGGACCTGAACCTGGACCTGGACCAGGACCTGGACCCGGTCCCGGAAATGTACCTGGACCAGGACCCGGTCCGGGACCTGGACCTTGACCTGGACCTGGACCCGGTCCTGGACCCGGACCTGGACCTGGACCTGGACCTGGACCCGGACCTGGACCTGGGCCTGGACCTTTACCCGGTCCTGGACCCGGACCTGGACCCGGACCTGGACCCGACCCGGTCCGGGACCTGGACCCGGACCTGGACACGACCCTGCACCTGGACCCTGACCCGGACCTGGACCTGGACCTGGACCCGGTCCCGGAAATGTACCTGGACCTGGACCTGGACCCGGACCTTGACCTGGACTCGGTCCCGGAAATGTACCTGGACCTGGACCCGGACCTGGAGGCGATGAGGGCGACGAGGGAAGCTATGGGACCACGTGGAGGCGACGAGGGCGACGAGGGAAGCTATGGGACCACGTGGAGGCGACGAGGGCGACGAGGGAAGCTATGGGACCACGTGGAGGCGACGAGGGAAGCTATGGGACCACGTGGAGGCGACGAGGGTAGCTATGTAACCACTAGGAGGACCTGGACCTGTACCCAGACCTGGACCTGGACCCGGTCCCGGAAATGTACCTGGACCCGGACCTTCACCCGGTCCTGGACCTTGACCCGGTCCTGGACCTGGACCCGTTCCTGTACCTGGACCTGGACGTGGACCCGGTCCTGGACCTGGACGTGGACCCGGTCCTGGACCTGGTCCTGGACCCAGACCTGGACCTGGACCTGTACCCGGACCTGGACCTGGACCCGGTCCCGGAAATGTACCTGGACCTGGACCTGGACCCGGTCCCGGAAATGTACCTGGACCTGGACCTGGACCTGGACACGGACCTGCACCTGGACCCTGACCCGGACCTGGACCTGGACCTGGACCCGGTCCCGGAAATGTACCTGGACGTGGACCCGGTCCCGGAAATGTACCTGGACCTGGACCCGGACTTGACCAGACAGGACCCAGTCCTAGACCAGTCAGACCTGGGACCTGGAACTTAGACCCCAGACCTACACCTAGACCTTGGACCAGTCCTGAACCTGGAACCCAGACCTGGGACCCAGACCTGGACCCAGACCTAGACCAGACCAGTCCTGAACCCAGTCCTAGAACCTGAACATAGACCAGTCCTAGACCCAATCCTGAACCTGAATCTGAACCAGACCCGTACCAGACCTAGACCTAGACCAGTCCCAGAAATATACCTAGACCTAGACCTGGACCCAGTCCTAGAAGTCCCAAAATGTACCTGGACCTAGACCTGGAAGACCTGCACCTGGACCTTGACCCAGACCTAGACCTGGACCCTAGACCAGTCCCAGAAATGTACCTGAGACCAATACCTGTACCCAGAGCCAGACCTGAACCAGACCTGAACCACGACCCTACACCTGAACCCTAACCAGACCTAGACCTAGACCTACCACGTGGAGGCGACGAGGGCGACGAGGGAAGCTATGGGACCACGTGGAGGCGACGAGGGCGACGAGGGAAGCTATGGGACCACGTGGAGGCGACGAGGGCGACAAGGGTAGCTATGTAACCACTAGGAGGACCTGGACCTGTACCCAGACCTGGACCTGTACCCGGTCCCGGAAATGTACCTGGACCTGGACCTGGACCCGGACCTTGACCTGGACCCGGTCCCGGAAATGTACCTGGACCTGGACCCGGACCTGGAGGCGACGAGGGCGACGAGGGAAGCTATGGGACCACGTGGAGGCGACGAGGGAAGCTATGGGACAACGTGGAGGCGACGAGGGCGACGAGGGAAGCTATGGGACCGCGTGGAGGCGACGAGGGCGACGAGGGAAGCTATGGGACCACGTGGAGGCGACGAGGGTGACGAGGGAAGCTATGGGACCACGTGGAGGCGACGAGGGCGACGAAGGTAGCTATGTAACCACTAGGAGGACCTGGACCTGTACCCAGACCTGGACCTGGACCCGGTCCCGGAAATGTACCTGGACCCGGACCTGCAACTGGACCTTGACCCAGTCCTGGACCCGGTCCTGGACCCGGACCTGGACCTGGACCCGTTCCTGGACCTGGACGTGGACCCGGTCCTGGACCTGGTCCTGGACCCAGACCTGGACCTGGACCTGTACCTGGACCTGGACCCGGTCCCGGAAATGTACCTGGACCTGGACCTGGACCCGGACCTGGAGGCGACGAGGGAAGCTATGGGACCACTAGGAGGACCTGGACCTGTACCCAGACCTGGACCTGGACCCGGTCCCGGAAATGTACCTGGACCTGGACCTGGATCCGGTCCTGGACACGGTCCTGGACCTGGACCTGCACTTGTACCAGGTAATGGACCTGGACCCGGTCCCGGAAATGTACCTGGACCTAGACCTGGACCCGGACCTGGACCTGTACCCGGTCTCGGAAATGTACCTGCACCCGGACCTGGACCTGGACCCGGACCTGGACCCGGACCTGCACCTGGACCTGTACCTGGACGTGGACCTGGACCTGTACCCGGACCTGGACCCGGTCTCGGAAATGTACCTGGACCCGGACCTGCACCTGGACCTTGACCCAGTCCTGGACCCGGTCCTGGACCCGGACCTGGACCTGGACCCGGACCTGCACCTGGACCTTGACCCAGTCCTGGACCCGGTCCTGGACCCGGACCTGGACCTGGACCCGTTCCTGGACCTGGACGTGGACCCGGTCCTGGACCTGGTCCTGGACCCAGACCTGGACCTGGACCTGTACCTGTACCTGGACCTGGACCCGGTCCCGGAAATGTACCTGGACCTGGACCTGGACCCGGACCTGGAGGCGACGAGGGCGACGAGGGAAGCTATGGGACCACGTGGAGGCAACGAGGGCGACGAGGGTAGCTATGTAACCACTAGGAGGACCTGGACCTGTACCCAGACCTGGACCTGGACCCGGTCCCGGAAATGTACCTGGACCTGGACCTGGAAGACCTGGACCGGACATGGACTGGACCAGTCCAGGACCTGGACCTGGTCCTGACCTGGACCTGGACCGGTCCCGAAATGTACCTGGACCTGGACCCGGACCTGGACCTGAGGCGACGAGGAAGCTATGGGACCACGTGGAGGCGACGAGGCGGCGAGGAAGCTATGGGACCACGTGGGCGGCGAGGCGACGGGGAAGCTATGGGACCACGTGACCGAGGAAGCTATGGGACCACGTGGGCGGACGGGAAGCTATGGGACCACGTGGAGGCGGCGAGCGGCGAGGAAGCTATGGGACCACTGGGCGGCGAGGCCAGAAGCTATGGGACCACTGGAGGCGGCGAGGCGGCAGGAAGCTATGGGACCACGTGGGCCGAGGCGACGAGGAAGCTATGGGACCACGTGGGCCTGACGAGGGAAGCTATGGGACCCGCAGGACCTGAGGAAGCTATGGGACCACGGAGGCGGCGAGGACGAGGAAGCTATGGGACCAGGTGGGCGGAGGGAAGCTATGGGACCACGTGGAGGCGACGAGGCGGCGAGGAAGCTATGGGACCACGTGGAGGCGGCGAGGAAGCTATGGGACCCACGTGGACCGAGGAAGCTATGGGACCCGTGGACCGAGGAAGCTATGGGTCCCGGAAATGTACCTGGACCCGGACCTGCACCTGGACCTTGACCCGGTCCTGGACCTGGACCTGGACCCGGTCCTGGACCCGGACCTGGACCCGTTCCTGGACCTGGACGTGGACCCGGTCCTGGACCTGGACCCGGTCCCGGAAATGTACCTGGACCTGGATCTGGATCCGGACCTGGACACGGTCCTGGACCTGGACCTGCACTTGTACCAGGTAATGGACCTGGACCCGGTCCCGGAAATGTACCTGGACCTGTACCTGGATCCTGTCCTGGACATGGTCCTGGACCTGGACCTGGACCTGTACCCGGACCTGGACCTGGTCCCGGAAATGTACCTGGACCTGGACCCGGACCTGGAGGCGACGAGGGCGACGAGGGAAGCTATGGGACCACGTGGAGGCGACGAGGGCGACGAGGGAAGCTATGGGACCACGTGGAGGCGACGAGGGCGACGAGGGAAGCTATGGGACCACGTGGAGGCGACGAGGACGACGTGGGTAGCTATGTAACCACTAGGAGGACCTGGACCTGTACCCAGACCTGGACCTGGACCCGGTCCCGGAAATGTAAATGGACCTGGATCTGGATCCGGACCTGGACACGGTCCTGGACCTGGACCTGCACTTGTACCAGGTAATGGACCTGGACCCGGTCCCGGAAATGTACCTGGACCTGTACCTGGATCCTGTCCTGGACATGGTCCTGGACCTGGACCTGGACCTGTACCCGGACCTGGACCCGGACCCGGTCCCGGAAATGTACCTGGACCTGGACCCGGACCTGGAGGCGACGAGGGAAGCTATGGGACCACGTGGAGGCGACGAGGGCGACAAGGGAAGCTATGGGACCACTGGAGGCGGAGGCGGGAAGCTATGGGACCACGTGGGCGGAGGCGGCGAGGAAGCTATGGGACCACGTGGAGGCGACGAGGGCGACGAGGGTAGCTATGTAACCACTAGGAGGACCTGGACCTGTACCCAGACCTGGACCTGGACCCGGTCCCGGAAATGTACCTGGACCTGGACCTGGATCCGGTCCTGGACCTGCACTTGTACCAGGTAATGGACCTGGACCCGGTCCCGGAAATGTACCTGGACCTGTACCTGGATCCTGTCCTGGACATGGTCCTGGACCTGGACCTGGACCCGGACCTGTACCCGGACCTGGACCTGGTCCCGGAAATGTACCTGGACCCAGACCTGGACCCGGACATGGACCTGGACCCGGACCTGTACCCGGACCTGGACCTGGTCCCGGAAATGTACCTGGACCTGGACCCGGTCCTGGAAATGTACCTGGACCTGGACCTGGAACCAGACCTGGACCTGGACCCGGTCCCGGAAATGTACCTGGACCCGGACCTGCACCTGGACCTTGACCCGGTCCTGGACCTGGGCCTGGACCTGGACCCGGTCCTGGACCCGGACCTGGACCCGTTCCTGGACCTGGACCTGGACGTGGACCCGGTCCTGGACCTGGTCCTGGACCCAGACCTGGATCTGGACCTGTACCCGGACCTGGACCTGGACCTGGACCTGTACCCGGACCCGGTCCTGGAGGCGACGAGGGAAGCTATGGGACCACGTGGAGGCGACGAGGGAAGCTATGGGACCACGTGGAGGCGACGAGGGCGACGAGGGAAGCTATGCGACCACGTGGAGGCGACGAGGGCGACGAGGGAAGCTATGGGACCAGGTGGAGGCGGCGACCGAGGAAGCTATGTAACCACTAGGAGGACCTGGACCTGTACCCAGACCTGGACCTGTACCCGGTCCCGGAAATGTACCTGGACCTGGACCTGTACCCGGTCCCGGAAATGTACCTGGACCTGGACCTGTACCCGGTCCCGGAAATGTACCTGGACCTGGACCTGGAACCAGACCTGGACCTGGACCCGGTCCCGGAAATGTACCTGGACCCGGACCTGCACCTGGACCTTGACCCGGTCCTGGACCTGACCTGGACCTGGACCGGTCCTGACCCGGACCTGGACCCGTTCCTGGACCTGGACCTGGGCGTGGACCGGTCCTGGACCTGGTCCTGACCCTGACCTGGACCTGTACCCGGACCTGGACCTGGACCTGGACCTGTGCGGTCCTGGACCCGGACCTGGAGGCGACGAGGGAAGCTATGGGACCACGTGGAGGCGACGAGGGAAGCTATGGGACCACGTGGAGGCGACGAGGGAAGCTATGGGACCACGTGGAGGCGACAAGGGCGACGAGGGAAGCTATGGGACCACGTGGAGGCGACGAGGGCGACGAGGGAAGCTATGGGACCACGTGGAGGCGACGAGGGCGACGAGGGTAGCTATGTAACCACTAGGAGGACCTGGACCTGTACCCAGACCTGGACCTGTATCCGGTCCCGGAAATGTACCTGGACCTGGACCTGGACCTGGACCTGGACCTGGACCCGGTCCCGGAAATGTACCTGGACCCGGACCTGCACCTGGACCTTGACCCGGTCCTGGACCTGGACCTGGACCCGGTCCTGGACCCGGACCTGGACCGGACCAGGGAAGCTATGGGACCACGTGGAGGCGACGAGGGCGACGAGGGAAGCTATGGGACCAGGTGGGCGGCGAGCGACGAGGGAAGCTATGGGACCAGGTGGGCGACGAGTGCGGAGGAAGCTATGGGACCAGGTGGAGGCGGAGGGGCGAGGGAAGCTATGGGACCACGTGGAGGCGGCGAGGCGGCGAGGGAAGCTATGGGACCACGTGGAGGCGACGAGGGCGACGAGGGTAGCTATGTAACCACTAGGAGGACCTGGACCTGTACCCAGACCTGGACCTGTACCTGGTCCCGGAAATGTACCTGGACCTGGACCTGGACCTGGACCCAGACCTGGACCTGGACCCCGTCCCGGAAATGTACCTGGACCCGGACCTGCACCTGGACCTGGACCCGGACCTGGACCTGGTCCTGGACCCGGACCTGGACCTGGACCTGGACCTGGACCCGGTCCCGGAAATGTACCTGGACCTGGACCTGGACCCGGACCTGGAGGCGACGAGTGCGACGAGGGAAGCTATGGGACCAGGTGGAGGCGACGAGGGCGACGAGGGAAGCTATGGGACCTGGGCGACGAGGAAGCTATGGGACCAGGTGGGCGCGAGGCGACGAGCTATGGACCAGGTGGACCGAGGCGACGAGGAAGCTATGGGACCAGGTGGAGGCGGCGAGGCGACGAGGAAGCTATGGGACCACGTGGAGCGACGAGGCGGCGAGGAAGCTATGGGACCACGTGGAGGCGGCTGACGAGGAAGCTATGGGACCACGTGGACGACGAGGCGGCGAGGAAGCTATCGACCACTGGAGCGACGAGAGGAAGCTATGGGACCAGGTGCAGGCGGCGACCGAGGGAAGCTATGGGACCAGGTGGAGGCGACGAGGGAGGACCTGGACCTGTACCCAGACCTGGACCTGTACCCGGTCCCGGAAATGTACCTGGACCTGGACCTGGAACCAGACCTGGACCTGGACCCGGTCCCAGAAATGTACCTGGACCCGGACCTGCACCTGGACCTTGACCCGGTCCTGGACCTGGGCCTGGACCTGGACCCGGTCCTGGACCCGGACCTGGACCCGTTCCTGGACCTGGACCTGGACGTGGACCCGGTCCTGGACCTGGTCCTGGACCCAGACCTGGACCTGGACCTGTACCCGGACCTGGACCTGGACCTGTACCCGGACCCGGTCCTGGACCCGGACCTGGAGGCGACGAGGGAAGCTATGGGACCCAGGCGTGAGGAAGCTATGGGACCACGTGGAGGCGACGAGGGCGACGAGGGAAGCTATGGGACCACGTGGAGGCGACAAGGGCGACGAGGGAAGCTATGGGACCATGTGGAGGCGACGAGGGCGACGAGGGAAGCTATGGGACCACGTGGAGGCGACGAGGGTAGCTATGTAACCACTAGGAGGACCTGGACCTGTACCCAGACCTGGACCTGTATCCGGTCCCGGAAATGTACCTGGACCTGGACCTGGACCTGGACCTGGACCCGGTCCCGGAAATGTACCTGGACCCGGACCTGCACCTGGACCTTGACCCGGTCCTGGACCTGGACCTGGACCCGGTCCTGGACCCGGACCTGGACCGGACCAGGGAAGCTATGGGACCACGTGGAGGCGACGAGGGCGACGAGGGAAGCTATGGGACCAGGTGGAGGCGACGAGTGCGACGAGGGAAGCTATGGGACCAGGTGGGCGAGCGAAGTGCGAGGGAAGCTATGGGACCAGGTGGAGGCGACGAGGGCGACGAGGGAAGCTATGGGACCACGTGGAGGCGACGAGGGCGACGAGGGAAGCTATGGGACCACGTGGAGGCGACGAGGGCGACGAGGGTAGCTATGTAACCACTAGGAGGACCTGGACCTGTACCCAGACCTGGACCTGTACCTGGTCCCGGAAATGTACCTGGACCTGGACCTGGACCCAGACCTGGACCTGGACCCCGTCCCGGAAATGTACCTGGACCCGGACCTGCACCTGGACCTTGACCCGGTCCTGGACCTGGTCCTGGACCCGGACCTGGACCTGGACCTGGACCTGGACCCGGTCCCGGAAATGTACCTGGACCTGGACCTGGACCCGGACCTGGAGGCGACGAGTGCGACGAGGGAAGCTATGGGACCAGGTGGAGGCGACGAGGGCGACGAGGGAAGCTATGGGACCACGTGGAGGCGACGAAGCTATGGGACCAGGTGGAGGCGGCGAGGCGGCGAGGGAAGCTGCGACCAGGTGGAGGCGGCAGAGGCGAGAGGGAAGCTATGGGACCAGGTGGAGGCGACGAGGCGGCAGGAAGCTATGGGACCACGTGGAGGCAAAGGCGAGGGAAGCTATGGGACCACGTGGAGGCGAGGCGGCGAGGAAGCTATGGGACCACGTGGAAGCGGCAGGCGACGAGGAAGCTATGCGACCACGTGGAAGGCGGCGAGGCGGCGAGGAAGCTATGGGACCAGGTGCAGGCGACGAGGGCGACGAGGGAAGCTATGGGACCAGGTGGAGGCGACGAGGGAGGACCTGGACCTGTACCCAGACCTGGACCTGTACCCGGTCCCGGAAATGTACCTGGACCTGGACCTGGAACCAGACCTGGACCTGGACCCGGTCCCAGAAATGTACCTGGACCCGGACCTGCACCTGGACCTTGACCCGGTCCTGGACCTGGGCCTGGACCTGGACCCGGTCCTGGACCCGGACCTGGACCTGGACCTGGACCCGTTCCTGGACCTGGACCTGGACGTGGACCCGGTCCTGGACCTGGTCCTGGACCCAGACCTGGACCTGGACCTGTACCCGGACCTGGACCTGGACGTGGACCCGGTCCTGGACCTGGTCCTGGACCTGGACCCAGACCTGGACCTGGACCTGTACCCGGACCTGGACCTGGACCTGTACCCGGACCCGGTCCTGGACCAGGCGACGAGGGAAGCTATGGGACCACGTGGAGGCGACGAGGGAAGCTATGGGACCACGTGGAGGCGACGAGGGCGACGAGGGAAGCTATGGGACCAGGTGCAGGCGACGAGGGCGACGAGGGAAGCTATGGGACCAGGTGGAGGCGACGAGGGAGGACCTGGACCTGTACCCAGACCTGGACCTGTACCCGGTCCCGGAAATGTACCTGGACCTGGACCTGGAACCAGACCTGGACCTGGACCCGGTCCCGGAAATGTACCTGGACCCGGACCTGCACCTGGACCTTGACCCGGTCCTGGACCTGGGCCTGGACCTGGACCCGGTCCTGGACCCGGACCTGGACCTGGACCTGGACCCGTTCCTGGACCTGGACCTGGACGTGGACCCGGTCCTGGACCTGGTCCTGGACCCAGACCTGGACCTGGACCTGTACCCGGACCTGGACCTGGACCTGGACCTGTACCCGGACCCGGTCCTGGACCAGGCGACGAGGGAAGCTATGGGACCACGTGGAGGCGAGGAAGCTATGGGACCACGTGGAGGCGAGGCGACGAGGAAGCTATGCGACCACGGGCGGCGACGAGGAAGCTATTGGGACCACGTGGAGGCGGCGGCGAAGCGAGCTATGGGACCAGGTGGAGGCGACGAGGGCGACGAGGGAAGCTATGGGACCAGGTGGAGGCGACGAGTGCGACGAGGGAAGCTATGCGACCACGTGGAGGCGACGAGGGCGACGAGGGAAGCTATGGGACCAGGTGCAGGCGACGAGGGCGACGAGGGAAGCTATGGGACCAGGTGGAGGCGACGAGGGAGGACCTGGACCTGTACCCAGACCTGGACCTGGACCCGGACCCGGTCCCGGAAATGTACCTGGACCCAGACCTGCACCTGGACCTTGACCCGGTCCTGGACCTGGACCTGGACCTGGACCTGGACCCGGTCCTGGACCCGGACCTGGACCGGACCAGGGAAGCTATGGGACCACGTGGAGGCGACGAGGGCGACGAGGGAAGCTATGGGACCAGGTGGAGGCGACGAGTGCGACGAGGGAAGCTATGGGACCAGGTGGAGGCGACGAGTGCGACGAGTGCGACGAGGGAAGCTATGGGACCAGGTGGAGGCGACGAGGGCGACGAGGGAAGCTATGGGACCACGTGGAGGCGACGAGGGCGACGAGGGAAGCTATGGGACCACGTGGAGGCGACGAGGGCGACGAGGGTAGCTATGTAACCACTAGGAGGACCTGGACCTGTACCCAGACCTGGACCTGTACCTGGTCCCGGAAATGTACCTGGACCTGGACCTGGACCCAGACCTGGACCTGGACCCCGTCCCGGAAATGTACCTGGACCCGGACCTGCACCTGGACCTTGACCCGGTCCTGGACCTGGTCCTGGACCCGGACCTGGACCTGGACCTGGACCCGGACCTGGACCTGGACCCGGTCCCGGAAATGTACCTGGACCTGGACCCGGACCTGGAGGCGACGAGTGCGACGAGGGAAGCTATGGGACCAGGTGGAGGCGACGAGGGCGACGAGGGAAGCTATGGGACCACGTGGAGGCGACGAGGGAAGCTATGGGACCAGGTGGAGGCGACGAGGGCGACGAGGGAAGCTATGCGACCAGGTGGAGGCGACGAGGGCGACGAGGGAAGCTATGGGACCAGGTGGAGGCGACGAGGGCGACGAGGGAAGCTATGGGACCACGTGGAGGCGACAAGGGCGACGAGGGAAGCTATGGGACCACGTGGAGGCGACGAGGGAAGCTATGGGACCAGGTGGAGGCGACGAGGGCGACGAGGGAAGCTATGCGACCAGGTGGAGGCGACGAGGGCGACGAGGGAAGCTATGGGACCAGGTGGAGGCGACGAGGGCGACGAGGGAAGCTATGGGACCACGTGGAGGCGACAAGGGCGACGAGGGAAGCTATGGGACACGTGGAGCGGCGAGGCGGCGAGAAGCTATGGGACCACGTGGAAGCGACGAGGGCGACGAGGGAAGCTATGCGACCACGTGGAGGCGACGAGGGCGACGAGGGAAGCTATGGGACCAGGTGCAGGCGACGAGGGCGACGAGGGAAGCTATGGGACCAGGTGGAGGCGACGAGGGAGGACCTGGACCTGTACCCAGACCTGGACCTGTACCCGGTCCCGGAAATGTACCTGGACCTGGACCTGGAACCAGACCTGGACCTGGACCCGGTCCCGGAAATGTACCTGGACCCGGACCTGCACCTGGACCTTGACCCGGTCCTGGACCTGGGCCTGGACCTGGACCCGGTCCTGGACCCGGACCTGGACCTGGACCCGTTCCTGGACCTGGACCTGGACGTGGACCCGGTCCTGGACCTGGTCCTGGACCCAGACCTGGACCTGGACCTGTACCCGGACCTGGACCTGGACCTGGACCTGTACCCGGACCCGGTCCTGGACCAGGCGACGAGGGAAGCTATGGGACCACGTGGAGGCGACGAGGGAAGCTATGGGACCACGTGGAGGCGACGAGGGCGACGAGGGAAGCTATGCGACCACGTGGAGGCGACGAGGGCGACGAGGGAAGCTATGGGACCACGTGGAGGCGACGAGGGAAGCTATGGGACCAGGTGGAGGCGACGAGGGCGACGAGGGAAGCTATGTAACCACTAGGAGGACCTGGACCTGTACCCAGACCTGGACCTGTACCCGGTCCCGGAAATGTACCTGGACCTGGACCTGTACCCGGTCCCGGAAATGTACCTGGACCTGGACCTGGAACCAGACCTGGACCCGGTCCCGGAAATGTACCTGGACCCGGACCTGCACCTGGACCTTGACCCGGTCCTGGACCTGGGCCTGGACCTGGACCCGGTCCTGGACCCGGACCTGGACCCGTTCCTGGACCTGGACGTGGACCCGGTCCTGGACCTGGTCCTGGACCCAGACCTGGACCTGGACCTGTACCCGGACCTGGACCTGGACCTGGACCTGGACCTGTACCCGGACCCGGTCCTGGACCCGGACCTGGAGTCGACGAGGGAAGCTATGGGACCACGTGGAGGCGACGAGGGAAGCTATGGGACCACGTGGAGGCGACGAGGGCGACGAGGGAAGCTATGCGACCACGTGGAGGCGACGAGGGCGACGAGGGAAGCTATGGGACCACGTGGAGGCGACGAGGGCGACGAGGGAAGCTATGGGACCAGGTGGAGGCGACGAGGGCGACGAGGGAAGCTATGTAACCACTAGGAGGACCTGGACCTGTACCCAGACCTGGACCTGTACCCGGTCCCGGAAATGTACCTGGACCTGGACCTGGAACCAGACCCGGTCCTGGACCCGGACCTGGACCGGACCAGGGAAGCTATGGGACCACGTGGAGGCGACGAGGGCGACGAGGGAAGCTATGGGACCACGTGGAGGCGACGAGGGCGACGAGGGAAGCTATGGGACCAGGTGGAGGCGACGAGGGCGACGAGGGAAGCTATGGGACCAGGTGGAGGCGACGAGGGCGACGAGGGAAGCTATGCGACCAGGTGGAGGCGACGAGGGCGACGAGGGAAGCTATGGGACCAGGTGGAGGCGACGAGGGAAGCTATGGGACCAGGTGGAGGCGACGAGGGCGACGAGGGAAGCTATGCGACCAGGTGGAGGCGACGAGGGAAGCTATGGGACCAGGTGGAGGCGACGAGGGCGACGAGGGAAGCTATGGGACCACGTGGAAGCGACGAGGGCGACGAGGGAAGCTATGCGACCACGTGGAGGCGACGAGGGAAGCTATGGGACCAGGTGCAGGCGACGAGGGCGACGAGGGAAGCTATGGGACCAGGTGGAGGCGACGAGGGAGGACCTGGACCTGTACCCAGACCTGGACCTGTACCCGGTCCCGGAAATGTACCTGGACCTGGACCTGGAACCAGACCTGGACCTGGACCCGGTCCCGGAAATGTACCTGGACCCGGACCTGCACCTGGACCTTGACCCGGTCCTGGACCTGGGCCTGGACCTGGACCCGGTCCTGGACCCGGACCTGGACCTGGACCTGGACCCGTTCCTGGACCTGGACCTGGACGTGGACCCGGTCCTGGACCTGGTCCTGGACCCAGACCTGGACCTGGACCTGTACCCGGACCTGGACCTGGACCTGTACCCGGACCCGGTCCTGGAACAGGCGACGAGGGAAGCTATGGGACCACGTGGAGGCGACGAGGGAAGCTATGGGACCACGTGGAGGCGACGAGGGCGACGAGGGAAGCTATGCGACCACGTGGAGGCGACGAGGGCGACGAGGGAAGCTATGGGACCACGTGGAGGCGACGAGGGCGACGAGGGAAGCTATGGGACCAGGTGGAGGCGACGAGGGCGACGAGGGAAGCTATGTAACCACTAGGAGGACCTGGACCTGTACCCAGACCTGGACCTGTACCCGGTCCCGGAAATGTACCTGGACCTGGACCTGTACCCGGTCCCGGAAATGTACCTGGACCTGGACCTGGAACCAGACCTGGACCTGGACCCGGTCCCGGAAATGTACCTGGACCCGGACCTGCACCTGGACCTTGACCCGGTCCTGGACCTGGGCCTGGACCTGGACCCGGTCCTGGACCCGGACCTGGACCCGTTCCTGGACCTGGACCTGGACGTGGACCCGGTCCTGGACCTGGTCCTGGACCCAGACCTGGACCTGGACCTGTACCCGGACCTGGACCTGGACCTGGACCTGTACCCGGACCCGGTCCTGGACCCGGACCTGGAGTCGACGAGGGAAGCTATGGGACCACGTGGAGGCGACGAGGGAAGCTATGGGACCACGTGGAGGCGACGAGGGCGACGAGGGAAGCTATGCGACCACGTGGAGGCGACGAGGGCGACGAGGGAAGCTATGGGACCACGTGGAGGCGACGAGGGCGACGAGGGAAGCTATGGGACCACTAGGAGGACCTGGACCTGTACCCAGACCTGGACCTGTACCCGGTCCCGGAAATGTACCTGGACCTGGACCTGGAACCAGACCTGGACCTGGACCCGGTCCCGGAAATGTACCTGGACCCGGACCTGCACCTGGACCTTGACCCGGTCCTGGACCTGGGCCTGGACCTGGACCCGGTCCTGGACCCGGACCTGGACCTGGACCTGGACCCGTTCCTGGACCTGGACCTGGACGTGGACCCGGTCCTGGACCTGGTCCTGGACCCAGACCTGGACCTGGACCTGTACCCGGACCTGGACCTGTACCCGGACCCGGTCCTGGACCCGGACCTGTTGGCGACGAGGGAAGCTATGGGACCACGTGGAGGCGACGAGGGAAGCTATGGGACCACGTGGAGGCGACGAGGGCGACGAGGGAAGCTATGCGACCACGTGGAGGCGACGAGGGCGACGAGGGAAGCTATGGGACCACGTGGAGGCGACGAGGGCGACGAGGGAAGCTATGGGACCAGGTGGAGGCGACGAGGGCGACGAGGGAAGCTATGTAACCACTAGGAGGACCTGGACCTGTACCCAGACCTGGACCTGTACCCGGTCCCGGAAATGTACCTGGACCTGGACCTGGAACCAGACCTGGACCTGGATCCGGTCCCGGAAATGTACCTGGACCCGGACCTGCACCTGGACCTTGACCCGGTCCTGGATCTGGGCCTGGACCTGGACCCGGTCCTGGACCCGGACCTGGACCGGACCAGGGAAGCTATGGGACCATGTGGAGGCGACGAGGGCGACGAGGGAAGCTATGGGACCACGTGGAGGCGACGAGGGCGACGAGGGAAGCTATGGGACCAGGTGGAGGCGACGAGGGCGACGAGGGAAGCTATGGGACCAGGTGGAGGCGACGAGGGCGACGAGGGAAGCTATGCGACCAGGTGGAGGCGACGAGGGCGACGAGGGAAGCTATGGGACCAGGTGGAGGCGACGAGGGAAGCTATGGGACCAGGTGCAGGCGACGAGGGCGACGAGGGAAGCTATGGGACCAGGTGGAGGCGACGAGGGCGACGAGGGAAGCTATGGGACCACGTGGAGGCGACGAGGGAAGCTATGGGACCAGGTGGAGGCGACGAGGGCGACGAGGGAAGCTATGCGACCAGGTGGAGGCGGCAGGCGCGAGGGAAGCTATGGGACCAGGTGGAGGCGACGAGGGCGACGAGGGAAGCTATGGGACCAGGTGGAGGCGACGAGGGCGACGAGGGAAGCTATGGGACCACGTGGAGGCGACGAGGGCGACGAGGGAAGCTATGGGACCACGTGGAGGCGACGAGGGCGACGAGGGAAGCTATGGGACCACGTGGAGGCGACGAGGGCGACGAGGGAAGCTATGCGACCACGTGGAGGCGACGAGGGCGACGAGGGAAGCTATGGGACCACGTGGAGGCGACGAGGGCGACGAGGGAAGCTATGGGACCAGGTGGAGGCGACGAGGGCGACGAGGGAAGCTATGTAACCACTAGGAGGACCTGGACCTGTACCCAGACCTGGACCTGTACCCGGTCCCGGAAATGTACCTGGACCTGGACCTGGAACCAGACCTGGACCTGGACCCGGTCCCGGAAATGTACCTGGACCCGGACCTGCACCTGGACCTTGACCCGGTCCTGGACCTGGGCCTGGACCTGGACCCGGTCCTGGACCCGGACCTGGACCTGGACCCGTTCCTGGACCTGGACGTGGACCCGGTCCTGGACCTGGTCCTGGAACCAGACCTGGACCTGGACCTGTACCCGGACCTGGACCTGGACCTGTACCCGGACCCGGTCCTGGACCCGGACCTGGAGGCGACGAGGGAAGCTATGGGACCACGTGGAGGCGACGAGGGAAGCTATGGGACCACGTGGAGGCGACGAGGGCGACGAGGGAAGCTATGGGACCACGTGGAGGCGACGAGGGCGACGAGGGAAGCTATGGGACCACGTGGAGGCGACGAGGGCGACGAGGGAAGCTATGGGACCACGTGGAGGCGACGAGGGCGACGAGGGTAGCTATGTAACCACTAGGAGGACCTGGACCTGTACCCAGACCTGGACCTGTACCCGGTCCCGGAAATGTACCTGGACCTGGACCTGGACCTGGACCTGGACCTGGACCCGGTCCCGGAAATGTACCTGGACCTGGACCCGGACCTGGAGGCGACGAGGGCGACGAGGGAAGCTATGGGACCACGTGGAGGCGACGAGGGAAGCTATGGGACAACGTGGAGGCGACGAGGGAAGCTATGGGACCACGTGGAGGCGACGAGGGCGACGAGGGAAGCTATGGGACCACGTGGAGGCGACGAGGGTGACGAAGGTAGCTATGTAACCACTAGGAGGACCTGGACCTGTACCCAGACCTGGACCTGGACCCGGTCCCGGAAATGTACCTGGACCCGGACCTGCAACTGGACCTTGACCCAGTCCTGGACCCGGTCCTGGACCCGGACCTGGACCCGTTCCTGGACCTGGACGTGGACCCGGTCCTGGACCTGGTCCTGGACCCAGACCTGGACCTGGACCTGTACCGGGACCTGTACCTGGACCTGGACCCGGTCCCGGAAATGTACCTGGACCTGGACCTGGACCCGGACCTGGAGGCGACGAGGGCGACGAGGGAAGCTATGGGACCACTAGGAGGACCTGGACCTGTACCCAGACCTGGACATGGACCCGGTCCCGGAAATGTACCTGGACCTGGACCTGGATCCGGTCCTGGACACGGTCCTGGACCTGGACCTGCACTTGTACCAGGTAATGGACCTGGACTCGGTCCCGGAAATGTACCTGGACCTAGACCTGGACCCGGACCTGGACCTGTACCCGGTCTCGGAAATGTACCTGCACCCGGACCTGGACCCGGACCTGGACCCGGACCTGCACCTGGACCTTGACCCAGTCCTGGACCTGGACCTGGACCCGGTCCTGGACCCGGACCCGGACCTGGACCCGGACCTGGACCCGGACCCGGACCTGGACCCGGACCTGCACCTGGACCTGTAACCGGACCTGGACCCGGTCCCGGAAATGTACCTGGACATGGACCTGGACCCGGTCCCGGAAATGTACCTGGACCTGGACCCGGTCTGGGACCTGGACCTGGACCTGTACCCGGTCCGTGACCTGGACCTGGACCCAGACCTGGACCCGGACCTGGACCCGGACCTGGACCCTCTCCCGGAAATGTACCTGGACCTGGACCTGGACCCGGACCTGGACGCAGACCCAAAGCTGGACCTGTACCCGGACCTTGACCTGGACCCGGTCCCGGAAATGTACCTGGACCTGGACCTGGACCTGGACCTGTACCCGGACCTGGACCTGGACCCGGTCTCGGAAATGTACCTGGACCCGGACCTGCACCTGGACCTTGACCCATTCCTGGACCCGGTCCTGGACCCGGACCTGGACCTGGACCCGGTCCCGGAAATGTACCTGGACCTGGACCTGGATCCGGTCCTGGACACGGTCCTGGACCTGGACCTGCACTTGTACCAGGTAATGGACCTGGACCCGGTCCCGGAAATGTACCTGGACCTGTACCTGGATCCTGTCCTGGACATGGTCCTGGACCTGGACCTGGACCCGGACCTGGAGGCGACGAGGGAAGCTATGGGACCACGTGGAGGCGAAGAGGGCGACGAGGGAAGCTATGGGACCACGTGGAGGCGACGAGGGCGACGAGGGTAGCTATGGGACCACGTGGAGGCGACGAGGGCGACGAGGGAAGCTATGGGACCACGTGGAGGCGATGAGGGCGACGAGGGAAGCTATGGGACCACGTGGAGTCGACGAGGGTAGCTATGTAACCACTAGGAGGACCTGGACCTGTACCCAGACCTGGACCTGGACCCGGTCCCGGAAATGTACCTGGACCTGGACCCAGACCTGGACCCGGACATGGACGTGGACCCAGTCCAGGACCTGGACCTGGACCTGTACCCGGTCCGGGACCTGGACCTGGACCCGGTCCCGGAAATGTACCTGGACCTGGACCCGGACCTGGAGGCGACGAGGGCGACGAGGGAAGCTATGGGACCACGTGGAGGCGACGAGGGCGACGAGGGAAGCTATGGGACCACGTGGAGGCGACGAGGGCGACGAGGGAAGCTATGGGACCACGTGGAGGCGACGAGGGAAGCTATGGGACCACGTGGAGGCGACGAGGGAAGCTATGGGACCACGTGGAGGCGACGAAGGCGGCGAGGAAGCTATGGGACCACGTGGAGGCGGCGAGGCGGCGAGGAAGCTATGGGACCACGTGGAGCGGCGAGGAAGCTATGGGACCACGTGGAGGCGGCGAGGCGGCGAGGAAGCTATGGGACCACGTGAGGCGGCGAGGCGGCGAGGAAGCTATGGGACCACGAGGAGGCGGCGAGGAAGCTATGGGACCACGTGGAGGCGGCGAGGAAGCTATGGGACCAGGTGGAGGCGAGAGGCGGCGAGGGAAGCTATGGGACCACGTGGAGGCGACGAGGGCGACGAGGGAAGCTATGGGACCACGTGGAGGCGACGAGGGAAGCTATGGGACCACGTGGAGGCGACGAGGGAAGCTATGGGACCACGTGGAGGCGACGAGGGAAGCTATGGGTCCCGGAAATGTACCTGGACCCGGACCTGCACCTGGACCTTGACCCGGTCCTGGACCTGGACCTGGACCTGGACCCGGTCCTGGACCCGGACCTGGACCCGTTCCTGGACCTGGACGTGGACCCGGTCCTGGACCTGGTCCTGGACCCAGACCTGGACCTGTACCCGGACCTGGACCTGGACCCGGTCCCGGAAATGGGACGAGGGAAGCTATGGGACCACGTGGAGGACCTGGACCTGTACCCAGACCTGGACCTGTACCCGGTCCCGGAAATGTACCTGGACCTGGACCTGGAACCAGACCTGGACCTGGACCCGGTCCCGGAAATGTACCTGGACCCGGACCTGCACCTGGACCTTGACCCGGTCCTGAACCTGGACCTGGACCTGGTCCTGGACCCGGACCTGGACCTGGACCTGGACCTGGACCCGTTCCTGGACCTGGACCTGGACGTGGACCCGGTCCTGGACCTGGTCCTGGACCCAGACCTGGACCTGGACCTGTACCCGGACCTGGACCCGGTCCCGGAAATGTACCTGGACCTGGACCTGGACCCGGACCTGGAGGCGACGAGGGCGACGAGGGAAGCTATGGGACCACGTGGAGGCGACGAGGGCGACGAGGGAAGCTATGGGACCACGTGGAGGCGACGAGGGCGACGAGGGAAGCTATGGGACCAGGTGGAGGCGACAAGGGCGACGAGGGAAGCTATGGGACCACGTGGAGGCGACGAGGGCGACGAGGGAAGCTATGGGACCACGTGGAGGCGACGAGGGCGACGAGGGAAGCTATGCAACCACGTGGAGGCGACGAGGGCGACGAGGGAAGCTATGGGACCACGTGGAGGCGACGAGGGCGACGAGGGAAGCTATGGGACCAGGTGGAGGCGACGAGGGCGACGAGGGAAGCTATGTAACCACTAGGAGGACCTGGACCTGTACCCAGACCTGGACCTGTACCCGGTCCCGGAAATGTACCTGGACCTGTACCTGGAACCAGACCTGGACCTGGACCCAGTCCCGGAAATGTACCTGGACCCGGACCTGCACCTGGACCTTGACCCGGTCCTGGACCTGGGCCTGGACCTGGACCCGGACCACGACCTGGACCTGTACCCGGACCTGGACCTGGACCCGGTCCCGGAAATGTACCTGGACCTGGACCTGGACCCGGACCTGGAGGCGACGAGGGCGACGAGGGAAGCTATGGGACCACGTGGAGGCGACGAGGGAAGCTATGGGACCACATGGAGGCGACGAGGGCGACGAGGGAAGCTATGGGACCAGGTGGAGGCGACGAGGGCGACGAGGGAAGCTATGGGACCACGTGGAGGCGACGAGGGCGACGAGGGAAGCTATGGGACCGCGTGGAGGCGACGAGGGCAACGAGGGAAGCTATGGGACCACGTGGAGGCGACGAGGGCGACGAAGGTAGCTATGTAACCACTAGGAGGACCTGGACCTGTACCCAGACCTGGACCTGGACCTGGTCCCGGAAATGTACCTGGACCCGGACCTGCACCTGGACCTTGACCCGGTCCTGGACCTGGACCTGGACCTGGACCCGGTCCTGGACCCGGACCTGGACCCGTTCCTGGACCCGGACCTGGACCTGGACCCGGTCCCGGAAATGTACCTGGACCTGTACCTGGACCCGGACCTGGAGGCGACGAGGGCGACGAGGGAAGCTATGGGACCACGTGGAGGCGACGAGGGCGACGAGGGAAGCTATGGGACCACGTGGAGGCGCGAGGCGGCGAGGAAGCTATGGGACCAGGTGGAGGCGACGAGGCGGCGAGGAAGCTATGGGACCACGTGGAGGCGAGGCGAGGAAGCTATGGGACCACGTGGAGGCGGAGGCGACGAGGGAAGCTATGGGACCACGTGGAGGCGACGAGGGCGACGAAGGTAGCTATGTAACCACTAGGAGGACCTGGACCTGTACCCAGACCTGGACCTGGTCCCGGAAATGTACCTGGACCCGGACCTGCACCTGGACCTTGACCCGGTCCTGGACCTGGTCCTGGACCCGGACCTGGACCTGTACCCGGACCCGGTCCTGGACCTGGACCCGGACCTGGACCCGGACCTGCACCTGGACCTTGACCCGGACCTGGACCCGGACCTGCACCTAGACCCGGTCCCGGAAATGTACCTGGACCTGGACCTGTACCCAGATCTGGACCTGGACCCGGTCCCGGAAATGTACCTGGACCTGGATCTGGACCCAGACCAGGACCCGGACATGGACCTGGACCTGTACCCGGACCTGGACCTGGACCCGGAAATTCCTGGACCTGGACGTGGACCTGGACCTGGACCCAGACCTGCACCTGGACCTGTACCCGGACCCGGTCCTGGACCCGGACCTGGACCTGGACCCGGTCCCGGAAATGTACCTGGACCTGGACCTGTACCCGGAAATGTACCTGGACCTGGACCTGTACCCAGATCTGGACCTGGACCCGGTCCCGGAAATGTACCTGGACCTGGACCTGGACCCAGACCAGGACCCGTACATGGACCTGGACCCGGAACTGGACCCGGACCTGGACCTGGACCCGGTCCCGGAAATGTACCTGGACCTGGACCTGGACCTGGACCCAGACCTGGACCCGGACATGGACCCGGACCTGGACCCGGTCCTGGACCCGGTCCTGGACCTGGACCTGGACGTGGACCCGGTCCTGGACCCGGTCCTGGACCTGGACCCGGACCTGGAGGCGACGAGGGCGACGAGGGAAGCTATGGGACCACGTGGAGGCGACGAGGGAGGCGATGAGGGAAGCTATGGGACCACGTGGAGGTGACGAGGGAAGCTATGGGACCACGTGGAGGCGACAAGGGAGGCGACGAGGGAGGCGACGAGGGAGGCTATGGGACCACGTGGAGGCGACGAGGGACACAGTGCAGGAAAATGATTTTGTGATTCTCATAATGTAACGTTTTACAACACCATAACACAAACATATGATATACGTAGATAAAATAGCACAGATATGCACATTAGTTGGTGTTGGCAAATATGGTGAACAAATCCAACGATCAGATCTACAGCCAGCCGCAGATCGGTGCAAGTCATACAGTCAAACAGAACAATAAAATAAACGCACCAAACATCACAATTCCAGCAATCAACAGCTGTTACATCCTTTATTCATCTGTGTGATTTAATATCGTAAATCAGTTTATTCCTATAACCGCGTGAGCTAACAAACATGCTAACTACTAGCCATAACTGTTCGGCTTTAGACACCAAACTATCTCATTTGATTTACTCACCTTTTGTTCTTCCATTACTGGTATAGCAGCTTCAGGGACTCCTCTGGCACGTAAAAACTCACTTAAATAACTCATTTTCTCCAGAACGTTAGCTGTCCGACCGCCACAACTCGCGTCTTTGGTTCTGAAGCTGGTTGCTTGTTGGCGCCCATCAGTCAGAATTCTGGTTTCTGAGATTTTTTTTTTTCTGGGCCATGGATTTTTTTTTTTTTTTTTTCTGGGCCACGGATTTTTTTTTTTTTTACATGAAAATTCTGACATTTTTTTTTTTCTGGGCCATAATTTTTTTTTTTCAGTGGCCCTAATCCTCTTCCGTACAATTACATTCAGCTCTCTAACTCTCACTTTAATGAGAAGAGTTTGAAAGTGGAGGGGCTGAGCGTTAGCACTAGCTCAGTGAGGGAGCAGAGAGCAGAGGAAAAACAATAAATAAAGTTTGCCTTTATTTCTTATCGTCTTCAACGTAGAGCCTTTAAAACCACAAAATAAAATCTAAATGTTTTCCAGAAAACTCTGCTGCTGAGCCATAAGTTCAAGTTATGATACTCCCAGATATTCAGTTTCTACATGTTTGGGTTCTCAGCCATCCAGAACAACCTACGACCCGCCCCACAAAAAACTTTTCAAGCAACTGACGCTATAATTTAAATAACACATAACTTGTATTAAGAGCCACTGCAATAAATCAACATTTATGAGGAATTTTATTAAGTGGAGTCACTCATTAAAACTTGTTTTTATTTAGATCGGTGACCCTGAACCAAACTAGTATCTAAATAACATTTGAATCTTAGTTTGAGTTCAGTGGATCACATTTGTTATGGATTGCTACTTACATTTAGGTCCTAAGGTGCAAACACAAGAATATTATTTTTCACCATATTTTATGTCACATTAAACTTTAACTTTGCGCTTAAGAAATGTTCCTGTTTATGATCCCCCCAGTAATGAGATGGGATTTATGTCCTTGCTTCAACTTCCAAACTTTTGACCATGTTGACCAAGTTTTCCCTGTTTCAAGAACCATTGGGTCGACTTCTTAGACTATTTTATTAAAACTTAAAAGCACCAAAATAATTTAAATTGATAAGAACCTGTGAACATCCGTTAATAGAATATTTATAATATATAGCCTAATATTTTTACAACCAACCGTTCCTCTGGCTCACAGAGAAAGTCTCCAGTGAGTAGGGAGGTTCTTAATCTGGTTTATTTTAACATTTATTGCTCTTTATTATTACCATTCACACAAGCCAAACGTAGATCAGGCTTTTTATCCAGTGTGGATTCGCTGATGACTCTTCAGATCTGAGGATCGTTTGAATCTCTTCTCACACTGACTGCACCTATAAGGCTTTTTACCAGTGTGGATTTGCTGATGACTCTTCAGATCTGAGGATCGTTTGAATCGCTTCTCACACTGACTGCAGCTATAAGGCTTTTCATCAGTGTGGATTCGCTGATGACTCTTTAGATGTGAAGAAGATTTGAATCTCTTCTCACACTGATTGCAGCTATAAGGTTTTTCACCAGTGTGGATTCGCTGATGACTCTTCAGTTGTGAGGATCGTATGAATCTCATCTCACACTGACTGCAGCCATAAGGTTTTTCACCAGTGTGGATTAGCCGATGTCTATTCAGATCTGAGGATCGTTTGAATCTCTTCTCACACCGACTGCAGCTATAAGGTTTTTCACCAGTGTGGATTCGCTGATGACTCTGCAGCGTTGACCGTTGTCTGAATCTCTTCTCACACTGACTGCAGCTATAAGGCTTTACACCAGTGTGGATTCGCTGATGACTCTTCAGATGTGAAGAAGACTGGAATCTCTTCTCACACTGACTGCAGCTATAAGGCTTTTCGCCAGTGTGGATTCGCAGATGAATGTTAAAATTACTGTTGTGGATGAAAGTTTTTCCACACTGGTCACAAAAATAGCGCTTCTCTCCAGTGTGAATGCGTTGATGAATTTTGAGATAAGCCTTCAGTCTGAAATGTTTCAGACACTTGTCACAACGGTGTTTTTTCTGCAGCCTCTGGTTGGGCTGAACCTGCTGTCCATCGCTGGGACCAACTGAGGTTTTATCTTCATGTCCGCCTGGGTTTGTGCAGGTTTGGTTCTACGAAGGGAAGTACAGTAATTATAACCAACAGTAAATATTATACACAAACACTTTGACAGTCAAAACCTTTATTGCTTTTCAGAGATTAAAAGCATCCTAACACATCTCCCCGTTTAGTTTAATCAAGTGCAAAGATATAAATTTGCCTTTCTCTCAGGTAGACTACACTGTTAGACTTTTTATTGTAATTTTACAGTACCTTACTGGCAACACTGTAATTGCCATTCTGTATACCTTGCTGGCAACAGTGTTGCCAGTAAGTTACTGTAATTGCCATTCTACAGTAACTTACTGGCAACAGTGTTGCCAGTAAGTTACTGTAATTACCATTCTACGGTACCTTTACTGTCATCATATTTCACAGTTAATTTTTACTGTGAGTGTGCTTTACAGTTATAACTGCTTTACTGTAAATGCAGTTTATAGCATAAAACTGTAAATGTATTTTATAGTAAAGCTGGTCTACTGTAAACTTGTTTCACAACATAATGTCAGTTTTACTGTAAATTAAAGTTTACATTTTTTAATACAAGAATATTTTACCATAAACTGAAAAATTTCATATAAGAAATTTTAGTCCAAGTACTGTGAATAAAAACAGGTATTTATTTTCAGCAGATTTGTTGAAATAAAAACCATTTATATATTCGCAATGTCATAAAGAACAATGTCACAATACAATATAATGTGCTATAAAACAAAACCATAGAACACACTACAGGTCATGTCAATATTTTTATGGCACATGTATGTAGCAACATGAACATGTGCATCAAGTACCAGCCATAAACTATTAAAAGACTATAGAATATACTTAACTTCATTTGAATATGAACTGTATTTCATTCAATATGGACACTTGAATGCATCTGGATCCAATAACAGTAACAATCTTTACGTAACCTTTTCTATTTGTTGCACACTGTACAACAAAAGAACAACTAAAAAAATTGGGCACTACAAATTTTATGTACCACATCAGGTATGCACCAACATGAACACGTATATCATTCAAATGGTGAACAGTCAAAAACCAGCAGAGGCTGCATTGTCAGAAAGCAGTTAAAATGTGCTCTGTTACACAATACATCACAATAACAGTGCAAGTGTGATAATGTACAATATGGTAGACATTCATATCAATAAATATTGTTATGTCAGATGCATTTCCTACATCAGAAGAACTTTTATTCCATTCGTCAAACAAAACCAGTGTGATCCATCTTGTGGAAGTTGAACTGTAAAGAATAAGACAGACAATGTGGAAGGTCATGAGATGGTCAGGAAGTTATCTACATTTTCAAATCGACAGGAAGGCTGACAAATTAAGCTAAAGTGACAATGTCCAAATGCATAAAATCATTGGCATAAAGCAGCATTAAGTTGATAATTTCTTTTAAAAAAAATCTATTACACTGAAGTGATAATAGAAGCTGCATAAAGAATGAGCAGGACTGGCTTCACTTCAGGTTTTTGGATTGTTTATGGCAAAAGCAGTCAGTCAGTCTTCACTAATTCAAACGATTGCGTACTGTATTGAGACCCTGCAAATGTCCCCAAGGAGACGATGAAATACAACATGTCATAACAATCTTTTTAGTCATTTTGTTGGTGCTAACGGATTACTGCAAAGGTGTGCCTAATAAACTGAAAACTGCATAGTATAAAAAAACACCTCACTTAAACGACTACACACTTATATATTTCTGTGATTTAGTAAGAGATGCAGCGACATTCACTTTTTACCACGGATACAGAAAAGATGCAGGCTACTCTAAAGGGCTATTGTGTAGGAATCACATGCCATTTATAAATAATCATTAAAATCATATTAAAAAGGCTAAAGTAAAGTCAGAACATGCAAGATAGGAGGAAAAGACAATAAAATAATAAACATTTGGTAAAATGCTTACCTAGTTGGAAGTCCTCCATTCAAATTCAGCGAGTCGTTTGAGGAAGGTGTTGATCCGGGAGTTGACACTGACTACTTTCCTCTTGACAAGACTTCCTGTCTTGCGGCTTGTACTGACTTTGGCTGTGCATTTGGTACCAACATCTGGATTGATCCTCACAAAGAATCTTTTAACAGAAATAAAATATATTAATTGTATTTTTTTAAAATGAAGACAAACAATACATCAATCAGCTATGGATCTTCATCATCAGTCAAACTGTCATTAAATTTAATTCATAAATGGTTTGGTGTAGAGTACTTACCGTTGTATCATCTCCAGCGTGGTGGATGCTGACTCCTGATACTCCAGATTGAAGACATAATATGACCCCAAAAAAGACAGCAAGGATGCTGGCAAAGTCATGTAGTTGCTCAGGCTCGAAAAATACCTTCTCCTCCATACTGACCATCCACCGGGTTGCAGACATCAAGCTATTTCCTAAAATAGACAAACCCTTGTCAGGCTAACGCTAGTGAGTAAAAGTACAGACTACCATAACTATTACATACATTGCTACAAAAAAATTATAGTGATAGAAAATATTCCTCTTACCAAGCATGATTACCCTTGGTGTAGTAGGTAAGGTCATTTCCATCTCAACAGACATCTTGGTGGAAGATACCTTTGAAACATAAAAGGAAAACTCTTAAATATGAATTACTGGTAGTAATTTATATTTAAAGGGCCAGTTCACCCAGATTACAACAGGTTTTTGAGAACCTCACCCCAGAGACTAGACTAGACTTTACCCCTACATCCTGCTACCACTCTGAAACAACGGATGTGAATGACAGTTTGTGAGGCTAAATGAATTTTTTAAAGCATTACATTCCACAAGTACAATATCTGAATGGCTAAGTACAATATGGGTTAATGAAATGTTTGTGATTTGGGTGAAGTGATACCTTTAACAAATTAATTGAACAATTCTGATTTAAGATGTGTGTTTTAAGTTAAGAGTCGATATAAAATTACATCAGCCAAGATGAAGATTGAGTCTTTTTCTTCGAAATTTTTTCTTTTTCTCTGACGGAAGTAGGACATTGCTCTATTCCACAACGAAACCGATAATTAGCTGTGTGTTGATGTTTCTTCACATGACTACAAAATTCTCTAAATTATGAAGTACAAATGCTGCAGAATTTACACCTGTACATAATTGCACCTGTTAGTACTGACTTAACTTTAAATTTGTAAGAGCATGGTTTAAACAGGTGAACAGTCCTTATATGTAACCAGGGTTGGAAATTAACTTTTTTGTCCACCTGCCACTGTGGCTGAACCAACTCAAAAAATAACAGAAACCACTTGAATGTTTTCCACCTTTGTCCTCATTTACAGACTCTTATACACTATGTTGGAGATGTAATGGTACTTTAGCAGGCTAACTAGCTGTAGCAAGCTCAAAGTTATAGATTAGGTTAGCTGCTCCTCTACATTTCCAGACTATTTTGTGGCTTCAAATATGTTTGAAGAGCTGTCTTTTTACTTGTTGTCTTGTCTTTGGAAGAGTTGAAACTATGTTAGCACTCAGCAGGACAGAACTGCACAGCCACTTGGAGGGAAAAAGCTTGGGAGTAAAAAAAAAAAGTCATCTGACAAAAAGAAAAAAAAAGAACAAGTTAGAATTCATCCTTGTTGACCTAGCTAATCTGCACTCTTAACATTTGCAAGGTCATGGTTTAAACAAATGAACAGTTATTAGATTATTTTATTATCTAATAAAATAATTAGATAATTAGTTATTTTTAAAAAAAGGGGGGGATCAATTATCAGTTAACGTTATATTGTTCGACAAAGGATGTAACAACAATGCTAACAGACACTCAGCACTGAGCTTATCTCAACCCAAAGCTAGTCGCTCGAGGAAGATTTAGCGGCAAAAGTCAAGCTAAAACCTTCGGTAAAATTAGCACCTTAGCTAACGTTAATACCGAACCAGCTCAAAAAATAACACTATCATATTTTTCTATCTTTCACCTCATGCTAAGTTATAGCATTATAGCATGATGCTATAAGTTACGTTAGCTCCATCTAAAATATACATTTCCAGATTAGGTTTTGGCTTCAAACAGTTTTCTAAGAAGTGTTGTTTTACCTGTCTTGCGAAGAGCTGAAGCAGTGTGAGCCCACAGCACGGCGACAGAGCTGCACTTGCACTTGGACGGAAAAAGCTTCGGAATTTAAAACAAACGTCATCAGAAAAACGTTGGAAGCGAAGCCACCCTTGATGACGTAGCTAGATAAACTATTATTATGTTGTTTAAATCCCAAAAAAGAAATAAAATTGTGGTTCTTTAAAAATGACAACAGATTTTCTATAGTTAGATGTTTATCAAAATGACAAGTCAGGAAACATTTATGGCTCTAAAAAAGTGTTGTTGTTGTTTTTTATCTGGACTGAAGGCAAAATGGTTCTTTGGACTGTAAAGGTTTCTGATCTCTTTTGTAAGAAAACAAAAAGATTTGGGTTTTGTTTGGTCAGGTCACCAGGCAACACAGAGACAACCAGGACCAACAACCATGCACACACCCACACCCACACACACACACACACACACACACACACTCTCATAGCAATTAAAAAGCCCAAATGAAAATAAATGTCATGTTTTTGACGTTTGGCGTGAAGTCAGAGTACCCAGAGAAATCCCATTCATGCACAGAGAGAACAGTCAAAGTAAATGCAGAAAGATTATTAAAAACACAAAAGTAGCACTTAGTTCCCACAAGTTTTAATAACTAACCTCTTCCAGTGATGCCTTCTCTTCCACGTAAAGTTTCTCCATTTCAGTCCTGCGTAAAACAAACATTCATAACATGTCAAATTTAATTGAGGATGTTTGTGCAGCAGTGGTAGCAGTTTCAGAAATAGTTGAAACCAGATATTGATTAGAGACAACCTGATTTCACACATTAGGATTTTAAAACAGTCTTAACTTCCTGCTTTATGTCAGCCAGGATTAAATACATTCCCTAATTTATCTGGAAAGTATTCATTTCTGTTTTTCATTAGAAAGTTTTCATGAGCTAAGCTAACTATGCATTTAAACAGATGCTTTGTAAACTTCTAGCACTTTGAACAGAAATAAATGAGAATCATGAAACAGAGGGATGATTTCTGCTTCACATGTTTAAGTTTTAGTAATGACATGATTCTACATATTGGAAAGTGAATTATTAAACATCAGTATGAATTATTACAAATAAATGTGATAAAGAAATAAGCCTTTACTTACAATTTCTGTGAGCCACCTCTTCAGATTATCTTTGACATAATATTTACATTTGACAGATGCTCTTATGGTTTCCATGGTAACATTGTTCAAAGGATTACAGCTCCATAAACATTTAACTCTCTATGAAGTTTTTTAAATAAAACATTCAGCCATCTGAAAATAATGGGACCACTTTTGTTTTTACACCATGAAAATGTCCCGGTTCTTCATATTATTCACTAAAATATGTCTTTGAAACCTTTATTGTTAGAATGTTTTTCACTGATAATGTTGCATCAAATTAAACAGAAAAGAAGGTTTGCATCATCAAATATGATCGCCTTATTAATTCAATAATCAACCTCGAAATAATAGTGTTAATTAACAATTTGAATTTATTTCTATGCAACCAGGAATATTGTATTATGCTATTATTAAATGATTCTCACTTTTTCTAGAGGAGTGAGTGATTTTGTTCATTTTATTCTTCATATTTAACAAACACTAACTGAAAGTTTCAAATTTATAATTGTGCCATAAAAATTTTAATCTTGGATGAAGATGAAGATGAGGCATATGTCATCCAGCTCTGGATTATTTGGGGATTAAAGCTATTTTGTAAATTAAACTGAGAATCAGGGCCGTGCAGAAACCTTTGAAAGGGCAGGGGCTCAAAGTTAAAAAAGGGCCACATTGAACAAGATCTTAAAACACCAAACGACAACATAGCAACAACCCATATTAATCAAGAATATAATTGTATCCTACTGTATCATTGCCATCATGTGGGGAAATGCAAAGCAAATATAGTCTATATTTTCCCCAACAGGTATAAAGTTTCTGTTTCTGCAGCTGACAGTCCTGGAGGGCTGATCTGATCTGAGACTGTAGGTGTTAAACAGACCAGAGGAGAGAAGGTTGCCGGTTATGAAGTGATGAAATTAGCAAATTTGCTGCCATTTTACTAATTAATCCCTAATCAGTGGCGCAAAAGGTGACTACGCAGTGTATGCAATGCGTAGGGGCGCTACACTAGAAGGGGCGCAAAAACTGACTAATTTTGTCAGGATTTTATGTACTTAAAAGCTGTTAGTGTATGAAATGATCAATAACAGAGGAACAGCACTGATTAGGCACCCCTCACCCCCTAGACCTCTTTGGTTACACCAAATTCTTACTCTAGAGGGCGCCGTTGCATCTATACACACTGCTGTCAAAGCATCCTAATGCTCTCAATTTCAGAACTGGGTGTCAAATTGGTCCTGGGTTCGATTCCCGGCCGGGAATCTTTCTGCATGGAGTTTGCATGTTCTCCCTGTGCATGCGTGGGTTCTCTCCGGGTTCTCCGGCTTCCTCCCACAGTCCAAAAACATGACTGTCAGGTTAATTGGTCTCTCTAAATTCTCCCTAGGTGTGAGTGTGTGTGTGCATGGTTGTTTGTCTTGTATGTCTTTGTGTTGCCCTGCGACAGACTGGCGACCTGTCCAGGGTGTACCCCGCCTCTCGCCCGGGACGCAGCTGGAGATAGGCACCAGCAACCCTCCCGACCCCATTTAAGGAAGAAGGGTGTAAAGAAAATGGATGGATGGATGGTCTCAAATTTGACCAAAATGCATATGGTCACATAAAAGTGAAAATCTAATGGAATTATGATTTCTTACCATCTTGTCATATCGGTGGTACGGATATTTTTTAGATAGCAGACACACCAACATTGTTTTTGTGCCATCTCCTTTTTTATCATTACAGAAATTAAGGTGTAAAAGGTCAGTTGAAGTATGGATACATTTTCCAATAATAGCTAATATGAGACCAGCTTCTGCACAGTATATTTACATATTGTCATGATCCATTCAGTGTCTGGGTTTTTGGTTTGCATTTGTGTCCTAATCATTTTGGGGTTTAAGTTGTTATTTATGCCATTCCACATATAGTGCTATTCTCTGTATTCATCATTGTTGTTTATGTCTTATCATTAATGAATTACTTTATATTTAGCTTTTTTCTTATTTCTTGGGTTCTGTTGTGCGTTTTAGTTTTTCTCTTATTTTAAATCTGTGCTTTGGTTCGGCTTCCTTTGTCTCTCATCTGCTCAACATTCTCCTGATTTGACTTACCATGGCTTCCATATCAATAATCACATCTCCTTTGCATTTAAGCTCTCATTTTCATTGATCTTTGAGTCTATCCTCTGAATCCATCATTAAAGTATCACCTTTAATTGTTTCATTTATTTATTTATTTTTTGTTTGTGGGTGGATCGCCACTACCTCAAATACTGACTCACAGGTTGTACTAAAATGCTTCTTAACTTAAAAAAAAAAAAATAGTCCACTTATTTTGCAATGCATATTATGCTGAATACAGAGATTTGTAAATCAGCAAGCACATCACCAGATAGTTGAATGCATTACATTTCAACAATATTTTAAAAATTTACCTCAGGAAAATTTTGCTGTCAGAAAATCTCAAATGATCCATTGCTAAATTTTAATTGCTAAAGACCAACATGACTTCTGTTATGCAAGAATGAAACTTAGTTAGTTTCAGGAAGACAGAAACCATTTGGTTGATAAACGCTATTGTGAGTGTGGCACACAGGCCATTTTGATGGAATAGTCGAGGTAAATTGATACTGTTTTGTGTTTATTAATACTGTTTTGTGTTTCGTTGTGTGTGTTATTTACTAGTGGTGTCGCAGTTTGACGTGGTCACTCCGCCGTTGCTAGGAAACGAAGGTTGTGGAACGGAAGTGGATGTGTTCTTTTTTTTCTGTTCTAACGGCTGTTAAAAAAAAATTATACCGCTAACGAAGTTACTTTGTAACAATCATTAAATTAAAATGTTGCGGAGTCAATCTCCATCTCTCTTTTGATTGTTTGCCACCGTTACATGAGCATTTATTATTTTTTAATTCATTTGAAACTGATTATCTGTTAAAGCTGTTCCTAATATATGAAATAATATAAATGGGTTTCCTGATTAAATCACATTTCATTGCTTAGAATGAAATGTGGAAAAAAAAATGCCATGTTTGCTTTGTTCATGTGGTCAATGACCTGTTGTTGATGGATGATTAAATAAAAAAAAAATTAAAAAAGGAATGAAATGTGGACAAGCGTCATTTGACGCTTGTCCACTAGAGGTCATCAGTGACCTATTAAAGTTTAATTTACCAGAGAAGAAGGTGAATGTCGCTGTTCACCTTCAGAATTAAGAAAGAAAATAAAGTCGGATTAAAAATATCTTTATTTCGCTGATGGGGGAGGGGGGACATATTTACATGTTTAGAGTGAACAAAGTGTCTAAACCTTTCACCTATATTTACTTGTTAATGGAAGCACCACTACAACATGAACTATCGTTTATGTTATATATATATATATATATATATATATATATATATATATATATATATATATATATATATATATATATATATATATATATATATATATATATATATATATGGAGAGAGACAGAGAGAGAGAGAGAGAGAGAGAGAGAGAGAGAGAGGTTCTTCGCTGGTTCTTCACACCCGAACCTGTTCATTAGGTCTCTGCAGAACTTTGTCATGTTGAGAAGATAGTTCAAATCAGTACTATAGGAGCAAAGACTCTTGTTAAACTAGCAGGGCACCAGCTGAAGCTGCACACCAATGTCTTAAAGAATTATCCAAAACTATATTAAATGACAAAGTTCGTGATATTTATTTCAATGAAAGTCCTGGGAAATAATCGTACAAGTATGCCAATTACGTCACAGTAACAAATTTCTCTGTCTTTATTTCCTACATATTTTATTGCACTTTATAAAAAACGTGAACAGGAAAAAAGCAAATTGCAAAGATTTTGAAAATGGGTGGTAACAGTAATATGCATATGTGCAAATGGCAAAGTCATTTAGCAAAGGTATACAAGTAAAACCCATACCGGAAAATATCTGAGAGAAAAGTTTATTACCGAAGGCTGTAAATGCCAAGCAGCTGCCAACGGTGTAAAAATTCTTCCAGTACCTTTTGTGATTTCACCTTACAATCATATTACATCAAGTGAATATGAAGTTTGAATTTTGATCTATACCCACATAAAAGTCAATAACATAGCAATTTGTTATTGAAAACAATAGCAATTCAAATTCAAAAGAGTTCCTACAAGTTTTTACACCAGAACACTTCTGAGATGTTTAAAGGAACTGACCTCCATACAAATATCCAAGTATTATACTGCGAGAAACTTTTCCAGTTCCATCCCTTTACCAGAGTGGCAACAGATTGCATGGGCAAAATTTATCTAGGAAAATGGCCCTGAAGCTTTGAGTGCTTGAATTTCCTCAGCTTTCCGTGATAGTCATTGCTGTATTTAATATTTTCTATATAGTGTACCTGTAAATAAATTTTGAATAAGATGCACAGGAGAGACAACTCAAACAAAACATAGAAACATTTTATAGTCTTAAATCCAATTCTATAACACTGTGTGATCCAAAACCATAACATCACCTATGCAAAGTGTATTGTTAATCAATTTTTAATTCTATAAACAATAGACATGCTGCTGCTACATTGTTTTGGAATATGTTGCACCAGTTTAAATTGTTGCGCTTCAATTGTTTTAGCAATTGTTTCCAATGTGAAGTAAATGCAATTTTGCCTCAGAGTTTAATTGTAGGAATTGGCCATAATGGCAGGGAATGTGGAAGTCCATGAAGTTCATCTAAAACCTGTAATAGATGTACCTTTGCTCAGAGTTTAGTGAAACTTTGGAAAAGATATAGAGCGAAGATTCTTTGAAATTGTGTTCAAGAAATATTTATTGCAAAAAATATGTCTATACTTGAAAGGGACTTTCCCCCCCTTTCTCCCAAACACATTCAGTAACATTCAACAAGCAGTGCGATGAGAAGAAATCAGAGGACCAATCCCTTAAAGAGTTGAATATAATTAATATGAATAGGACAAAATTCAAAACGGACACTACTAACAGACTGAGGAATCAGTGTAACAAAATTAAACGCCTCAAAGGTTTGGGGTAACATAATGGAAGCATGTTAAGAAATATGCTTAATCTTTCACCAAGGTACAAGATCATAGAGACTAAAGGTCTCAATTTGTGGTTAGTAAAGTCTTCACATTAAAACCAACTTTTTGTACATAAACACTCTTATATAGAATGATTGACCCGTCTCCTGAGCAAATTTTTGTTAAAATTTCAAAGACAAAATTTTATAATTTACATGAAAAATGTGGTGACAAATTTAAAGATGAGAAGATGTTGTTATGAGGACAACTAGTAATATAAGTGTAGAGGAAAAAGTTATTATGACTTATCAAAATATACACCCAACTGATGTTGATTATCTTTTACGGGTAAAATGTAGACAGGAAATGTGAACTCTTTTCAATCAATTTCAGGAAAAAAGAGAGGACAATGGCGGGTCAGCTTGAAATAAGTGTTTTAAGAATTTCCCTTTCTACTGAAATAACTTCTCAAAATCAATTTTTTTTTTACTATGTTCCTATGGACATTTTTAGGTAAGTAAATAATGCTGCTGGCCACTTTAAGTCATCGTTTTCCCTGAAGGTTACATCATTGAAGATCCACTGACCAGTTTCAAACAAAGCACACTGTGGTAACACATTTTATAAAGTACTGAGATGGTTGTATGTTCTTCAGATTTATGTAGACATTATGTTTTAATATGTAAAAAATAAAAAATCAATCTATTTTTAGAAAATGTTCTGGCAGCATCAACCACCCCATAGTCTTACTGCTAGCAATTTAACCTATAAACACTCCAACTCAACATGTAGAGGAACTTGACATGGCCGCACTCTACCTCTCAACTTCCATTAAACGTTAATGTCTCTAATGAAAGCCCTTCTCCCACAGACAGTCAGGCAGTAACGAACAGCTGAATCTCGAGGCCATGCAAAAATACTGACTCCACTGAGTGCTTCAGTTGGATTTTCTGCAAGGGATTCATCACCACTTGGCTGTAATGTGATCAGGACCTAGACGGGGTGTCACAGTTTACATTTTTGTAGCATAGCTTTCCCCCAAAAGGAGAGGTGAAGAAGTGGACTGTCAAAAACCCTTCTACAATGACAGCCTGGTGTCAGGGCAGGTGGACAAGGAGCTGTGTGTTATAGTCCCTTCTATAACCCTCTGTCGTTTTCTTCCCTGACATCAAGGCCGTCATTGAGAAAAGCTTCTTTCTCTATTGACATGGCTTCCAATTCATGATCCAGATTAAAACCATTCATCTCTGTTACCAGAGACAGGCGAGCGGAGGTCGCCTCAGAGCTGTGACGAATGCCATAACAGAAGTAGATGACTAAACCTGCAAAGAAGGAAAAAGACAAAATATTTCTTGCATCATTTACTCTCATGAGGAAAAATCTGGAAAAGTCTTAACTAGGTTGTAGACAGAGTGTGTTTTGATGTAAATGACGTGTGATCAAGTCTTCCTAGTTTGAGTTTTGCAGTCCTTCTTGATAGATATTTCTATTAAGACATTGTTAAAGAATTGACTTTTAACAGTACCTACCTGTAACTGTGATATCACATTACACTGCGCAAAGTTCCAATCAGCTTTGCAAAGAAAAGAATTTTCTAATGTTCAGCATAAAGATAATGCATAATAACGAAAGATGTATGAGTACCTATAGCCATCCAGATGGAAAACCTGACCCATGTTCCTCTGTCCAGTTGCATCATCAGGTAGACATTGACAAAAATGCTTATGACTGGAATGAAAGGCAGCAGGGGAACCTGGGAAACAGGACTGTATTACCACACACAAACACCCTGGAAAATGTATTTGAAAACGTTTAAAACAAATGCATTTTGGAAGCTTGGTGACAATTCTCTAAAAGAACGTTTTGGAGATATTTTAATATACTTCTTTAACCACCGTCCCAAGGACAGCATAATATATAAACAATATATTGTCTCTACTATATCACTTTGAGCAGTGTTATTATTGCCTGTTTGGATATTTTAATTATTGCTCTGAACGTAGACGTGAGGATGTTTAGAAGACCATGTGTTTTCTTGCATTCATTTTTTGACTTACAAAGAGCCACATGCATGACAGACAAGTTTATGTGTTTTTTGAAGAGTGGCTATGAAAACATGGCCTCTGCATGATGTCCTTTTTTTTCCTGTTTTACCCATTTTTCATTGTATTTATGAAAAATGGACCGCTATATCTTTTCATGTGTCAATATGAACTGCTAATTAAGTTTTGCAGACACCGATGAAATGAAAAAAAAGAATACATGTCAAATTTTACGGAAATTTCTAAGGTTGATTACAAATGCAGTACATCTGCTTTAGTATAAAGCAATTTCAGAAGTAAGGATTAGGCTTTACGTCACTGAATAAATGTACTCAAGTTAAAAGCAAGATTTTTTTTTTTACTATGTTATTTGCATCTAAAATAAACAAGGAATTTATTTTAAGGTTTTGCACACTTTTTGTCCATCGTAGCCAAAGATTAGCAGGACGGAGCTGGATGTTGAATTGAATTAGCATGCCATAGTTCTGATAAGGTCTTCAAGCCTAACCTTGAAGGAGAGTTTGGTTTGACTCTCTGGCTGCCTCCAGATGATGAAAACCAGAACGAGACACACCATGAAGATCACACTCAGGGCTACCATGTTCCATGAAGTGAGGCCTCCCTGCACGGCCAATATACTGAAGGCCAGGATCAACATTCCTGCAGAAACACACGAGAGAGAGTTTGTAAATTCAGACATCATTTAATTGTGGACTTCGCAGCTCTATTTAATGTACAATAAATCAGCTGACTTTATGTTAAATAAGGACTTCTGTCTGTTTATCCCACGTATTCAAATACAAAACTGGCTCTTTTGGAGGTATAAAAGCCAAGAAATACAATGTGCTCTGTTTACTTTTTCTTCAGCCAAATGTGACTAGTAACGACAGATCTGGTTGCTATTCTAAAGAGACTACTTCATAATTAATTAATCATTTCCTAAAATAATTAATTGAGTAAGTAATAAGAAAATTGACCCTTTTGCTCTTAAGACTAATTATTTTTCTGCTTCATCTTGCATGAAGACATACCTATGGCAGAGGTACAGATGTTAACAGTGAAGCCTGACAGTGCGGACGGCTCTGGGTGGTTTGGAAACAGAAGAGTCTGGAAACTGAATCTCTCCTCCACACCAGGAAGAATGCCCATACTGATCCCATCACTGGAGTCTGCCTCATCATGGGTATTGGCTATCTGGTACACTGGGCTGTGGATCTCTGGCTGGTATCTAAAAAAAAAAACCCAAAACCAAAACAAACATTAGAACATTTCTCAATTAGATCAATCGAAAATATAAACACCACATATTCACTGCTGTTGTTCCAATTGTTACAATGTAAACCAAATGTGAGCAAATGTAAAGCAGCAGAGTGACACTTTGTAAAAGCAATGTCAATTAAAATGGGAGCTGTAGCCAACTTTGCAACAAGTTACTTCAGTTTGTGACAGCTCAACTACAGAGTATGAAACTTATGAAAAGTGAGTCAAACGTTTAGTGTCAGAACATTTTCACAGAGAACAACACAACACTTTGATGGGTTAAAAAATCCAATCAAAGTTGAAAGAATGCATAAATAAGACTGCATGTTTGGATAAAACATTTCTATAGTGAAAGTTACAAAAATAAAACCCAGGACATTTAAATTTAGAATTAAAAAATTTGAGCACACAGATTTGGTTCTATAATACGCAAATGTTAATGAAGTAAATATTGAAACACATTTACTCCGGCTAATTTGGTAACTAATGTCATAAATTACCCCCAACGTATATGTGTTTTTTTTTTTATTTTAAGAATAAGCAATTTTGCAACTCCATCAGTATTTTTTTTTTTTTTGTAACACAAAGTAAAAGAAAAAGACTTGTGTGACTAGATATACGATGGAGATCGAAACTCCAATTTTACATGTGTTTTATTTTGTTCCAGTGAGACTTTTATGATCCATTAAGAGTCAACTAAGTAAATTTTCCTTTGGTTTCCACCTAGAATTTTTGAATAAAACAGTCCAAACTGACCTTAGCACCAGCACACAGGCGGCCACTAACGTATAGGCCAACAGCGTTCCTATTGACATGAGGTCCACCAGGTCCTTCAGGTCAAACAGAAACGCCATGATTGCTAAAAATGTGTAAAAAAAAAAAAAAAAAAAGCAACAGAGGGCTCCTGTAAGAATGGTTGAAGCTTGAAGATATATATATTCTTTAAAGAGCAAAATTGAAAAAGAGCTTAGATATTTTAACATTCATGTTCATCAAATCTAATAAAATTCCATTCTGTTATTTCTTTCATAATCTAATTCTGTCTGACGATTTTCTGTGCATACATGTCTCAGAAATGATTGATACACTATCTATCAGGGAAGTGTTTCAACTGTCATACATAATGCACAGGATAATGGTTAAAAGAACTTTCACAATCATGTTAAGATCTATTATCTTAAGGTCTTTGGTTAAATGTATTTCCAAAGACATTTAAACCAAACAAATCTGTTTCTGCCCTGACAAAAAACAGTCAGAGAACTAATCTTATTAATCTTATTAAGCCATGTTTTAAAAGGGTCTGTTTACCAATGTCATTTATGAGGAACTGTTATATAAAACACAGTCCAAAAAAACTTGTCTTTCATTCATGTAAGAAGTTTTGGTAACACTTTATTTGACGGGTTGTGAATAAGACTGTCATGACGCTGTCATAAACAGCTGTCATGAACGTGAGTAAGTCTTCATGAATATTTATGACTGTTGTCATAAAGTGTCATTCGGTGAATCAAAGTTTATTTTTAATCCACTGACAATATGGCTAAAAATTAATTATAACTCTAGAAGAAGAGCATCATGGTGGTATAATGTATTAAACTGTTGCACTGTGAATGTCACATTTTTTTTTACTTTTAAATTCTTCCTTATTTTATTTCTTAAATCATATAAAACCCTTAATCTGATCTTTCTTTGGTGCCATTTGGATCCATAGATGCTATTGCTAACTGCTCTCAGTAAACTTAATCATCTAAACTTTGCTCTCTTTTAGACCTCTGTTCATATTTCCCCTATCGTTCCTTTGCAGTATTCATGACTGACTCTTTCCTTCCTTCCTGGTTTGCATTTCCTGCTCCTCTTACCAGACATGACCCCAGCCGCAACGGTGGAGTTTACGGGGGCCTTCCTTTCGCTGACATGGGCCAAAAAGGAGAAGAGAAGGCCATCTCGTGCCATGGCAAAGATGATACGGGGTAGGGGGAACATGGAACCCAAAAGACTGGGGTAGAGCGAGGACGGAAACATAAGATTTGGGAGATAGCTGTTGGTAAGTGGAGGGAAATATAGGGAAAGAAAAGAAAATACCAGCTTGGAAAGAAAAAGAAGCCACCACTGGATGGACTGGAAATGTGAGGCAGAAAAATGCGCAACAGGGTAGCAGGCTGGAGTCGTTATAGCGCAAGGGGACATGATGCTGTTTGTCATAAGTTCTTTGAATGACGCCATGTAATCATGCAATGCTCCACATGCTATTATTCTTCATTGCAAATTGTATTTGTGTATTGTATTTGTGACACATGCAGCTTTGCTTGGTGGATTTGTTTTTACAAGATGCAGGTTCAAAATATAACAAAGTTTCAAAACTGAAAGATAGTGGAATATAATCTGTGATAGACTGATATTAGTACTGACAGGACGAATAACACAGTTGGACTACAATAAGCTACACCAGTGGCAGTTCTTGCTTGGATAACACCCAAGGCAAGAAAAGGCATATTTTATTTTAAACAAAGCTGCACAGAAATGCTCACAGTTTGCAAAAACATAATGTCTTAAAATTTCAAGGTTTGTGTTTCTCAGTGTAGCATCAAGGTACTGTAGGGGTTTATCTACCCAAACCCTCCCAGCCCATCTTCCAATGTCTCCCTGTGCATTTGACAATTTTGTTTCTATCAAGCTCCACCACTAAGCAAGGCCTTTCAAGAAAAGGAAACAGAACCCTGGCTATAAAACAGTTAACAAGACCCTTCAATGATCAGGGAGCTGATTTCTGCCAGGTGTTAACATCTCCAGCTGACCGTCTGGAACATCAAACCCAGCACAACTCAGTCCTTAAGCATGGAAAGAGGCTACAGGATGCAACATTAAATACATGCATGTTAGTGTCTCACCTGCCCCTGTGCCAGAGGCAAAGGTTGCAGTTAGTGGGGTTTTGGTGCGGGGGCTGATCTCAGCCATGAACTTGAAAAGCAGCCCATCGTCAGCCATCGACCACAAAACACGAGGCATAGGAAACATTGCACCCAGCAGGCTGCCATAGGGGGGAGACCAGGATATATAGTATCCACACTTCACTTACATCCAAGAGAATGATATAAGACATACATGAACAGAGACAACAACTCAAGCATCAAAGAAACACAGAACAGTGTGAATGTAGCAGAATAAGGAACAACGTACATACAGTGCTGTCAAAAAGTTCTGAGACCTCTAACTTTTTAATGTTGTGCTTCCAAAGTGCCAGACTTTCATGCTATTGACCTTTGATCCCCAATTTTTTTTTATATTTATAGATTCTGCAGTAACTGAGCATAGTACAGAAAGAAAGTTATCTTTACTAAGAAATTAGCTACAGCTATTTTAGTCAGTCTTACAATTATGTGTTAGTTACATTTTTATGCATTACTGCTTATAGATCAGAGTTGCAAGCAATAGACAAAAAGGTGGAATAAAACAGCTATTGTCCAATAAATAAATAATAAAATGACAAAATTCACAACAACTTGCTTGACACCACTCTAAAATATTACAAAAATGTCTGACTCTTCAAAAGAGAGAGAGACAAAAACTGAGGTTGCTCAAAATTTTTTTAACAGCACTGTAATATCTTGTGCTCTGAGTATCAATGCAGACACATGCAGGAAAATGTTAAATACACAGTCGTTTAATAAAAAAAATATAGAAATACCTTCAGTGAAATTTGCTACACACTTCATTGTAAGAGTATAAATGATATATGCCATTCGCATTAATCATATAAAAATAATTAACAATTGAAACAACATAAGAAAAACTGCTGCTTAATAAGTCCTTGTTACATAATCAGGCACTTACACTTATGTTACACATTATTGGTCAGTGGAGCTTTTATTTTTAGATAAGGAATCAAATTCCGTTTAAAGCTAAATATACCCACAGCACACGTACAAACACACACAAGCGTGTTTATATATGCCTGCACATGCACGTCTGTTGCCTTTATCACACGTGAGCGTTGGTGTTCAAAAGACTGTATTCTTTACAGAATGGCTTATCAGCACTTAGTCTGACATGACTGGGTCTAGAAACGTTTGCAATATCTGATTTAGAAAAATTCAAGATGAAGCATGCAATAATCCTGTGAAATTATTTTCCTTATAACAAATAGAAAATAGCAATTGAAGGAGTTGTTGTCATATTAACTATACATAAAAAGATCCAATCTTACATTGACATGTTAACTCTCCAGCTTAGATTGTAGATATTTACTTTAGGATATATCTGGAGAAAATGATCTAAGGTGCATATTTGAAAAAGGCTCAAGTGAAAACATGGCACAGACATGTGGAAAAGTTGTCATGGTGTGAAGTTCTTACCTGGTGGACAGAGCACAAAGAGAGCCTACAGCGACAGCATATTTGGCTCCTCCCCAGCCTACATATTTAAAAGCTACAGGCAGAGGGCTGTTGCTGTCCAGAAGATAGTATGGCATCATGAGGGTGAGGGCGGCGGAAACACCAAAGTAAGCAACGAAACAAATCAGCAGTGAGGACACGATCCCAATAGGAATGGCTCTTTGGGGGTTCTTCACCTCCTCGCCTGAAGTTTGCAGAAATAATAAACACACTTCAGTTTATCTTCAAACTCTGTGGCGGCCACTACTACTGGCCTAGAGAAAAGAATGGTTAAGGAAATGGAAAAAGCAAACAAAAAAAACAGATTGTAATATATATAATTAATGATAAATTCAGAAAAGAGTATTCTAAGGCAACTTGAACACATTAAAACAGACTCAATGTTGTTGGTTTAAAAGTGGGTTACAGCATCAGATCAAATGTTTTAGAGTAGAACTTTGTGCAGCTTCACCTTCACCATAGTGAAATGAGATTTGCCCAAACAAAAAGGGCTTGGAAATGGCAAAATTAGTATTTTGTAAAATGATACACTTATGTCACCTTCAAACATTATGAACGAGACCAATGTATTTTTATGCAATAAAACAGCATGTTTAGAAATAAATGTAATAAAACTACTCTGAATTTGCAACTCAGAGTAGTTGAGCCTGAAACCCATCCAACGGCTGTTGCGCCACTGTTGGCAAGATATTTTTGTGTTGGCAGGAGTCCAGTGGAAAACTGTAAAACAGATGTATTTCAGACATACTGGAAGCAAGTGTTTGTAAAAAATAAACAAGCAGGTTATATTTACTAAGGGATTATAATACTAAAATTTAAAAGCAACTGGGGAATCATTTGCGCAAAGACTCAGTTTAATGTTTTGCAGTGAGACTGGATCACAAAGACTGAGAGACTGAGATGTAAAGTATATGCCACAAAATGCATCACTACTGATCAAGACATTGTACATCATAATGCATTTATGACACTACAAAAACAATAACTTTCTTATAACATGTGCAATAGACGTGCTTCTAAACTTCAGCAATAATTCAAGGGTTTTGTCCATATAAGCCAAAAAACTTTGGGGGAAAAAAGAACTATTATATCAGAGAGCATGTTAGCTAGTGCAAACCTTCCTTTCACCCTAGCATCGAAGCCTTGGATCCATTACAGCAAACCACAAACATAATGCAGAAACACAAAGATCTATTCACATATGTAAAGTTGAGGCCTTTAGAAAAAGTCTGGACAACATCTTAAACTGAATCTCTCCCCTTTTTGCGTCACAGCTTTTGGCATCCTGCCATGTACAGAAGTGGGCCAAATGCATTAAAAGTGCAGCTTCTCTCTCTCCCGGGCTTCTCTTATGTAAAGCTATCAACCAATAATGTTCCAACTCCAGATTCTGTTTCATGCCCTGAACCCCAACTCCAGCCTATAAATGAAACTCAGTCAGAGAATGAAAGGCAGGTAAGATGGGAGCAGATCTATTGCAGAAAGTTAATTGAGAGCAAAGATATTCTGATTCGAAAGAAAGTTCTCACCAACATGTCAAAGTAGACTTTAAGGATAATATGCAAAGACTTTGAAGTTATGAGTTGAAGGAAAGACTTTGTTGGGTGGCTTGAAGGTATTTCTTTTCTCCAAGAAACACCATTTTAATTACTCTACTTAAATCACTATCTCTAAAAGGACAATAAAGCATAATGTAAAGTAAACAGTTTTAAAGTAAACTGATACGGCATAACATGACCACTGACAGGCGAAGTAAATGTTGCTGATTTTCTGCTGCCAACATCTTGGTGCCAGATCCCGCAGCACTGCCTCAGGAGTCCACTGGGCTCCACATCTATAGGCTATTAACTATTAACTCACAATTAGACGGGTGATCATAATGTTCTGTCTGATCTGTGTAATTTGTTGATAAAATATTCACTGAAAAACACTTAGAGACACATTTTAAAAAGGAAGGATCACAAAAAGCAGAGAAAGTACTTTGAAAGTGTTCCATCTATCACTGACCGGTGGTGGCGATGCAGTCAAAGCCTACAAAGGCATAGAAACATGTAGCAGCTCCTGAAAGTACTCCTTGGAAGCCAAATGGCATGAAGCCACCCTGTCCTATGCGCTCCTTGGATGGCAGGATGGCAGTCAAACTGCATACCAAAAGCACAAAAATATACATATTTTTAAGGATAAAACCTCTAAAACATGTTGGACACATGAAGGTAGTTTGTAGTCATGTTCTTACTTTTGGCTTGAGCTATTTGTATGATTGACATGTAGGATCTCCTCTGGAACAATCTGCCAGTTCTTCAAAGTGCCTTTGACCAGCCCAGAGATCACCATGAATAATAAGACTAAAACATTGACACATGTAAACACCTTATTCACCATCGCTGACTCCTTCACTCCAAACGCCAAAAGACCTTGCAAATGAAAACAAAAAGAAAATTAAATGGAGAAAGAAATTTTAAATGTATATCACACATATATGTATTTCAATACAAATTTAAATTTATATAGAAATTTGCTTGTCAACCAATCAAATGACAAAAACTCAATACATGCAGCCAACTAGAAGTGGTGAAGATTACTTGCTAAAGTTGAAGCTGAACATCAGAAAGGGACAGAAAAGGGATTAAAGTTGCTTTGGAAGTGGCATGGATACTGGCATGGAACTCAAAAACAACTAATTTACTGGAATTATCATCTTGCAGGTTTACACTGAATAATCTAGACATAATTCAGAGCATGCAGTTGTGTGGACTAAACTGTGTTGAGGGCAGATTGAATAGGCAGATTGTTTAGAGATGGAAGAAAGGTCCCAGTTGCTCTAATAAGCACTTGTTACAACTAAAGACTGCTGGACATCATCAATGAATTCACAACACAGCTCATCTTTAAACGGATGGTCTATAGCAGCAGAAAACCTAATCAGTGGCCACTCCTGTCAACGAAAACAGGAAGATGAGACTATGATATGGACAGGCCCCCCATAATTGGACTGACTGAAAAACATTATCTGGGCTGGTAAATCTCAAAATGATCTCAAATCTCACGTCACCTCAAACTGGTTTCTAGAAAAATTCAATGAGTACACTGGACTCTATGGTCGGAGGATTTGCAGCTGACAAATCTGCAGCAGCGGTGTAATGTTATGTCATTATGAAACCAAAACGTCCATGTTAATCCAAGGGAAACGTTATACAGCAACGTGGTTGTCCAGCCTTACACAATCAAGACCTACATGATAACATAGTCAGTAAGTGTTGAGACAAAAGAAGAAGCAGACAGATAGATGTTCCTACCTGTAAGAATAAATATGATGAGAACTGCAAACATGTCAGGGTATTCTGCCAGCACACCTGGTGCATTCATAGACATGTGTTCTCTGCAGAACTCCTCAATGCGTTTGCCTACCAACTCATCAAAGGTGGCGCTCCATGCCCGGGCAACACTCGAGGTACCTGGAGCACAAAAAGTTCAGTCTTTGTTCTCAAATCAGTTGTTCTCCCCTTAACAAACCCGTTTAATCCCAATTTTTTTCCTGCAAAGTAAGTGCATGCATTTCAATCTTTGAACCTCCCTGACACATGATATTTATGAATTATTACATTATATGTTGGTTAGGTTAGTGAAAATGTAGGTTTTATACTCGGCAACAATTGTTGCCGGTGGGAAACTGCATAGTCTGAATTACACAAATCTTATTTTCTTTTTACACATATAAGAAAACAAGAAAAATCATGACATGCATAACCTATTTTAGCAAAGAATGGTTACAAGAGTGTCCAGAAATACTTTAGATACATAAATATTCAATGCCACATCCTGCAGGTGTCAGAGTCTCAATGTGCTGAGTGACCTTTGACCTCATTTGGTCATTTCATCAAAGGGGTAAAGTCAGGTGAAAATGTTAGCATAAACAGATCTGCATCTGGTAGGAAATTCTCCCTGTTCTACCAGAGCAAGAACTACACCTTGGCACTGAACTCCTAGACTAGTTTCAGGCGTGGCGTCATCTTGTAGCGTTCATTCAGTGCGTAGGCCACATTTTGTGGAATGGATCGCCTTTTTGGACGGGTGAATTAGGGGAGGGTTTCGACTGTGGGATGTAGAAGAGATCAATTTGAGGTTGCGTCAGGTCTAGAAGGTTTCAAATATTTAATGGTTTTAAGCTGTGTGGGAACAGCAAGGCATATAGAATAAACAGCACACATAGCATAGTGCTGTCTATTTATTATGCTAGCAGTTGCAATGCTTACGTTCGCTGTTCTTATGATCAAAAAAATCACACATATATATATATATATATATATATATATATATATATATATATATATATATATATATATATATATATATATATATATATATATATATATACATATATAAATATACATACCGTATCAATAGAAGACACTTGAAAGAACATATGTTCAAAATATTTTATTTATATATGTTTATTTAAATAGTTTACTGACTTCCTCTTGTACAGGTTTGTGACTGACATTTACAGGAAGTAAAGAAGTCTGGTCATGTGACCTTTCACACTAGATACATGAAATTGATATTGCTTAGAGTAGATACACTGTTATTTTATTTTAAAACTTCAAGTAGCTGTCAAAAGTCAAAACAATTGTTCTAGAGCTTCCAGAAGTCATAAAAAATGCCTAGCAACAATCGTTGCCATTGAGATTAAATAAAATGACCTAAAATGTCTTGTGACCGAACCCTGAAACGACGCTCATAGTGGAAATTATGCTGATTTACCAATAATGTAAGAGAGAATGAGGTTCCATCCAGTAATGAAAGCCCAGAGTTCTCCGACCGTCACATATGAGTAAAGATAAGCAGAGCCCGTCTTCGGGACACGGGCTCCAAACTCAGCATAGCAAAGACCTGCCAACACCGAGGCTGAGGCAGCTATCAAGAAAGACAGGACGATGGCAGGACCTAGAAAGATATGATACAATCAAAAATATGGAACTATGTTCTCCAAAAGGTAAAACTTTTACATCAACAAGGCTGATGGACTTACCTGAATTGTCCCGTGCTACAGCACCAGCGAGCACGTAAACACCAGCACCCAGCGTGCTTCCCACACCCAGGGCTACCAGGTCGAAGGTGTTGAGACATCGAGACAGACGGGAGTCCTCGGAATTTGAGTTTACCACCTTCACCCTCAGCAACTGCTTTCCAAAACGCAGAAGTTTCTCCAGCACCATGGTTTGCAGACTGGCCCCAGGAGGGGAGATTGCTTCAGAGGTCACTGGGTGGAAAAGGGGAGCCTGCACACACCCTAAGGGGGAAAAGAGGATAAAAGATAATGTTCTGACTGGAGTATAACTGAGTGAATATGTAGGAAGTGCACTCTAAATCCTGCCAATAAATGCAGACTGAAGTTGCTGAAGTATTACAGTTTTGACAAAAAAGTCAACAAAACTGTTGGGAGGACAATGTGGTTTGGTGGGAGGTTACATAACGGAAATCCACTACGTGTGGCTGTAAAGCAAAGAAACAGTTAGTGGAACAGAGTGATGTCTTTGGGAAAACCTTGCTATTGGATATATTGCTGATATGTTATGTAAACACAACTCACAAAGAACAAGGGAATGCACCTTAACATAGTGTTCAACAGACAAATCTCTGCATTACATGACCAAGTGTCATACCTCTACATCCATAAAGGTTTCCTATGTACCAACAACCCTATTAATATAAGATTCTATACTTGCTTTTATTAAAGGGGGGAACCTTTAAAAAAAAAAAACTTAAGTAAAAGAATGGAACACATAAAAAATATTGGTTCAATGTGGGCAATGTCAAGCAACGCAGGTTAAGGTCCAACAGTTTGGTGAAAAGACTGGCACATCTCAGTGAAAATGGAGTAGAGTGAGTGACGCTGTGACACTGTGACTCATGTCAACATAATGGCACCTTGTCAGGAGACTCTGATGTGATGACATAAACCCAGAAAGATTACCATGTACACAATGTACCCTTTCCTTTTTCCTTCCTGGAAACATTCAAACTCAATTTTCCGGCTTTGCAATTCAACACACATAAGGAAAAATGGGGTGAGGTTTTGTGTTAAAAAATTATTTTTGTTAGAAATGGAAATTAGATCTTCAGAAGGCAAAATATCTCTTCACAGAGGACAAAAGTTGGTAAGTCACTGAAGACAAGTACGTCATAATTTAAACCGTAACATGTTTATGGCAATAGATTGATGATGAAGCCGTGATTAAAGTTTGTGGCAGTCGACAAAAACTTTAAAATAACATCTTCCCAGTGGTAATATTTTCCACAGACAACTTCTATAATTTCAAAGGTCTATGCTGTAAATTAGATACCAGCACCACCATCATTAGTCACACATAGTGAGGAAGTACTCTCTATACAAAACACAGAAAACAAACAAGTTGTTAATGCTAACTTTTTCCCTTGTCAAACGGTCATCCCACCCCTCAGGCTGTGCTTACCCATAATCATATTGCCCATATCAGAGCCAACCAATGATTACAAAGCCATTTTAGAGGTCATTAACATCACTACTTTCAAATTGTAGATGTATTTTGCAGTTCATTGATGCTCACATGGTGTTACAGTTAATAAACTGGATGCTCATGAGAAATGTTTAGTAATTTAAAAAGAATGCAGGTTCTCTTCCATTAGGCAAATGAATCCCTACACAGTCTCAAAATAAGCAACAGTTGACTGGTTGATTTGCAAAATGCGGTCATAATACTCTATCTGTTTGGAAAAGGAACTTTTTAAGGACTGTGTAGCGTAGAAACACCAACCCAGCAAGTTACACTGCATGATTGTGAACCTTAAACGTTTACTAAATGCAGCTGACATTTAAATGTTTCTGAGGAAAACAGAGGAAGTTGTAGAGCTTGTCCTGAGACAACGTACACGGCCACATGCACAAACACAGCTAAGTCAAAGTAACTTTTATGAACAAAGTGACCCCATGCGGACTTGAGTACACACGTTAGGGATTTTGTCAGTGCAAATGACAAGGCAAAAATATGATGTATTAGACAGAGGGAATCATAACCCATCAAAACAAATAAAAATGATGAAAGATAATCACTGGGTATGGATTGTGGTAAAAATCGAAAGCAAAGTTTTGAACTTACCGGAGAGCAGCGGCAGCTTCACATTAAATGTTGATCTATGTGGAAGATTTTAAATTAATCTTGACAGGTGTGGGACTTGAAAGCATATTTGCTAACTTTTCTTTCCACTGCTGTCAGAAGCGCAAGCCGTTAGATGGGTAGGATTCTAAAATAGAATATGGAAGAATCACATGGCTTGGCTATTCCAAGCAGCCTGAAGTTGAGCACGAGCATGCACGGTCAAAAAGTTGCAGTCACACCATCAACTTTTCTACATTTGGCAGAAGTGTTCTGTTTCGTTTCTTTTTGCAAGTTTTGTAATATATAACTCTTAACACACAAGCTTAAATGCCACGCCCACCCACTCTGAACAATAAAATGCTTACGTTTGCGGAGAGCGCTCATAAATATGACAATTTCCAAGAGCAGGAATTACTGTGACAACTACAATCTTGCTTTGTGATGCATGGCCTCTTGTCCACACAGATGCATTCACCGAACCTACTGAATGTATCAAAAAATACTTTGAAAACTATTAATCAGATGTCAGAAAAGTGGAAGCAATGCCCATCAGGGGGAGGGAGTAGTTGATCAGAAGAAGGGGTGTGATCACTAGGAACCAATTAAAGTTCACCCTGCATTTAGCACAGATCCACACTGCAAAATGCTATGTCATGGCTACTTTCCAATGCTACTTTCTAAGTAGCATGTCCAAGCGCTTGAGTTTCAATTAAAAAATGATTAAGAGTCTATATTTTTATGTCATTTATGAAACTGGAATAATTTTGGTAATCATAACTGGTCTAAAACAGTAATTTTAATGTCAGTGATTTAAAACAATGTCATTAGTTGCACCACCTCCATTGATGAAATCTATGAGCAATGCAGGACCAATGACACTCAACAGGAGTAACCACAATGACGGGGATTTGTCTCAGCAGTACACATACAGTATATTCTTGGAATATCTTTGCTAAGTAAAAACATACCATAACCCCACAGGCCATTCAATTTGCTGACTGCCAAGTATTAAACATACAGCAGAATGCTTTATAGTCAAAAGAAAAAAGGACAGACAAGATCCCTTTGTCTGGCTAGATTAAAAACCACACTGTTTCAGAATAATCGTATGTTTTTAGGAAACAAAAGCTTGACTTTTACCACTATTCACATCACCAACAGATATAGCAGAAATAGACAGAATGTTACTGCATTCAACAAAAGGCAGTATCACCGAGAAGAGTGGATACAATATTTGTTGTGAGAGGAGACAGCGTCATCGACACATAAATGTTGTGAGTTAGCATAACTTTAGATTGCATATGTACGACACAGACAAACACGGCAGAGGACGTCTTGGTTCACTGAAAGTAACGTTCTTTCTCCGAATTTCTATCTGTTTACATTGCAGTGACTCAACAGAACCAATGCACAACATACGCCGGTGACACAACATCCAGTTTACGCTGGTATTAACAAGCTCACACTGGACCAGTGCAGCAGAGATGACACATGAAGCTCTGAATTTCACTGAACCTGGAAAGCTTCCGCAGACTCACACTGGAGCTCCCTGCATAAGTGTGGTCTGCAACTTTGCCCACTACTGACCTACTTTGAGAGCCGCTAAAGTTAGACTGAGTGAAGCTGACCTGAACTGTTGCTTTTGGGATCTGAAAGGTCAGAACTCACCCAACCATTCTTTAAAAGGATGCACTTTTCTTGAAGAGAGCACGTGGTCAACTTCTCCTGTCTTCTATCAGAAGACAGGAGAAGGTTGTATGGCTGTCTTCCATCAGCCGTACAACAGTCTAATGCTATCTGAGACATATACAGACAGTGATGGCATAATTACTTTGAAAAAGTAACTTTAATTGCATTACTGATTACTCCTTGAAAAAGTAACTTAGTTAGATTACTGATTACTTTATTTGGAAAGTAACTACGTTACATTAAACATAACTTTTTTAGTTACTTTCAGCAGCTGCTAACAACAACGCTCTGCCACCTGTGAAAATTACATTGGGCTTTGCCAATACTTAATTACAAGTTATTTTATAAAAGTAATATCAACAATGTGTCACCATTTATTGAACTGAAGGGGAGATAGTTTAATGGTTACAACAGTACAAACAAACTTTAGTAATTCGTGCGTGTTGTTGTGTGGTCCTGTATTGTCTGGAAAACTATAAAAAAGGATTTATTAACTTGACATTAACAAAGACACAGCGGGACGGATCATGAGTCTGACTAAAACGAACTGGATGACAGACGAATTCTGGGGTTTATGTCTGCTTATTTCCAAGCCCAAAAAGCGCAACCCGCGACTAATTAAATCTGCAATCGACTTCAGAAAAAAAAGAAGCCCAAAGCTGCTTATAATAATCGGACTTGGGGAGCGAAACTCAAAATAGTTCCTGTTTTTCCACCAACAAAAGGCGCATCTCCCTCCATTGTTTATGTCTCTGTCGCTGCTGATATTGTCGCATAGAAACGGCGGTCTCTCCCCAGGAAATAAAATTAAATCACAAAAGAAAATAGTAAGGCGCAGTGATTTCGATAAGTAACTGTAGTCTGCCTACTGGATTTGAAATAGCAACGCGTTATTACTGTACATCAGTGACATTACTGCCTACAGAGCACCAGTTTCTAGAATAAAACAATTTATATCTGATGACTTACTTTATGTAAAATATATATAACTAATTTGACATGACAGAGTACTTCTGTTCCACATTGCATATTTACATAGGATAAGCCAATATGATGTTTAAAAATATAGCTAAAATAAACTTATTTAGTCCGGGAGGTGGATTTTAAAGATTTGTCGAAGTTTGTGATAGCCTAACCTGATTAAATTGAAACTAAATAAAAAGAACTGGTTCAATTTAAGTTTGTGCGAACGGCTTAGAAGCTAAACAAAGGCGTATTTCTTTATGCATTTACTTAATGGTGACGGACCAAATCCATGCTTCGCGATGTCTACTGAGACAGACCACATGTTGCTCTCACTCTGCAGACCGCATTCATAGCCCACCCCCGTTCAGATCATCTGGGTTCAAACCTCTCCACACACCAGCACTCGGATCAGTTTTAAGAAACGCAGCACAGTCGCAGCCCTATTTAAATCTCACAATTCCTATGATGTAAACGTCACCGCGCCTCTACTGTAGCTCCCCGTAGTCTCCAAATAATATAGGCATTCTGTTTGTGGAAAATGCAACAGTAAGTGTGAACGCAAGCCGTGTTTGAGGAATTAGTACATTATGTAACTCCTTGGAAATCCCTCTCTCGTCGAACGTCAGAAAAAAAAAAGTTAAAATCTGAAATAAAACTAAAGACACAAGCATGTGCTTTAAGACTACTGTCAACTCTAGAAAAAAAAACAACTTAATTTAACCTGTATGAAAACATTTCACATCTTTAAGTTAAGCGCACAACTTAAAAAAAAAAAATCATTTAACAGGGAATAGAAGTAGATTTATTTACACTGTAGTAGTGCCAAATCCCCGTCAGCCTGCAAGGAACAGCTTGAACATATGAGACTCCAGAGGGCTGTAGATTCCACAAAAAGTGCCGCGACAAGCTCTTCTTCAAAGTATTAAAAATCTCCGTAAAGGCTGTTAGGAACCTTGTGATGTTTAGGTAGTACTTGCTCTGTAACAGCGTGTTCGGATGGAGGAGGGGATTCATGGAGAGACAACCAAATGCAGCTCCGCCCGTTCATTCGCATTCATATTGAGCAATTACTCTACTCTGTATATCTTGCTGTTGTGATTTAGATCAACTCCTGCAGTGTTATTTTTGTTTACAAGCTTAAGAGAAATACACACACACACACACACACACACAAAAAGTGCTTCAAAATTTTAATAGGCCTGCATCTTATCATTAATTTGAATGCACTGTACAAGTAAAGGAGCCCACCAAAAAGTAAATAAAAAAAATAAAATGAAAACAAAAAATAAATTTTATTCTCAATAAATTAGAATATCAGTGAAAAGTGTATTTCATTAATTCAGGTCAAAAAGTGAAACTCGGATATAGGTTCATTACAGATATATTTTGAGTCTATTTTGATATAAATAGCGCATGAAAGATTATTTCCAACACAAATGTTGTGGCTTACAGTCTAGCAAAGACTGCAAACAAGGAGTGCTGTATCAACACATTGTAATGGAAAGTTGAGTCGAAGAGAAAAGTGCAGTAGAAGCACCAAGTATTGACAGCAGGAATAAGATAAATCTAAAGAGGAGAAACAAAGCCGATTCAAGTATTTGTGCCAAATTCAAAAGTCAAGCTGACCATATCTGTGCTTCAAGACCCGTCCCACACAGACATGGCTACCGCTGATACATTCCTTGTATTATGCCGCTTCTGTACCAGGCAACATCAGAACCATCTTATCTGGGCTAAGGTGCAAACGGGCTGGACTGGTCAGAGATCCGAAACAATCCAGCAGGCAAAATATAAATAAATTATTAAACACGTCAATGTTTCCTAAGTTTAAATATAACTAATGGGAGAAATGGAATAAAATGCACTCTGTATTGGCAACAACACAAGCAAAAATGGAAAAAAAATCTAAAAGTAATAAAAGAAGTTATGGGTAAAAAACATGACTGAATAACACTTGTTGAAAAGGTGCAAAAAGGCATAGGAAGTCTAGAACAGTTGTAGACCATCAGTACTTGGAAAACTTTCTTTTTGCCATATGCACATATCGAAAAGCAAACTCACTGCACAAGAATCCATTGCAGAAGAAATATTACACTGAAGCCGTTTTAAAGTTTGCTGCAGAACATTTAGAAAGGCCAGTTTAGTACTAGGGAAATGTCTGATCAAGTGAGGTTAACGCTGAAATAACGATCATGAAATGACAAATGATATTCTTGATAAAAATCTAAAGATGAAGCAGGTGTGGATTTCCAAGTTAGACGGTAGTCCCAAAAAACCCCACACATATCTTTACAGATTTTACAGAAAACCGCTAGAACGACCAGACTGTTTTCTATAAACTTGAAAGTTTGTGGAAAAAAGTAAAGATCAGAGTCGTGCTCAAAAATCCCTACAAAAATGTCAGGATTTGAAGAGTTTGTGTGAAAGCAGAGGTCAAAAATCACACCTGACCAATTTATGACTTACAGAACAGTTTCATACTTACTCCAATTATTTTCCATGTCATTTTAGGAGGAAGCTGTTTTATTAGGTGTTGAAAACTCACTAAAAGGTTGGCTATAATAGCTGAAATGAGCAGAATTGTTTTTGATGTGTACTCAAATATAAAATGAATCTAAGCAAGTCAGACGTTTTGAATTACTGGTGCAAGTTTTGGTGCTCTTGTATCTTAGACTTATATTTTCCCTTTAGGGCAGGAAGACAGCAATCATTTACAATCTATATTTTATTCACAGGCAAAAACACAATAAAAGCATAACTTACAAACTACCAGAGCATTTTGGATGTGATGGAGGTGCTTATGGTTTAGACTGGGGTCAAAAAAAATAAAAATAAAAAAGTTACAGAGCATGAGTAACTTTTACCTTTTAACACAATCAGAACAAATGGATTCATAGAGTAAATGCCGGCAGTCAAATACTCAAATGGTGGAGTTAAGACTTCAGAGATAAAATATTTTCAAAGTTGTACTCAAGATGATACATTTTTACTCATTTTACTAATAAATTATGGGTTTTAAATTTCTTTTCAAAGTATACTTTCTGAGTTTGCAAGACAGAATTACATTTCAGCTTCGTGCTCATGGGCGTTCAAGAACACTATACATTATTTACAATATTTACAAAAAAAAAAAAAGAGTCCTCTAATCTTGTAGGTGTAACAAATGCCGAGTTTAAATTCATGTATGAAAACACACATTTTCCTAGATTCCCCCGTCATTGGCGTTAAATGTTCGGAGCAGCACAAAATGTAGAGGAAAAATGGTCTCTGGTTGTTTTCTGTTATTTCACTTCCATGAGCTGTTTAATGTCTTTGACGCCGTGCTCTTCTGCTACGGCGATGATGTGGTCCAGGGCGTTCACGCGTCCCAACATCCTCACCACTTCCCTTACTTGCTCCCTGATCGTAGACATGGGATGTAAGAAATACATTATGACAACATGCAAAACACAACATAATAACTACATTTTAACAAGGTATTTAGAGGAAACGACAATAGAAACTATTCCCATTGAGACAAAGCGTCTTCAGTATTATTTAGAGCTACTTGCCTAGTGGTGCGCCGCTCGGTGTCAGACGCCCCCACACTGCTGCGGTGCAGTGTGTTGGCCAGGTGGGTGAGGTAGCGACACAGAGGCTCCAACTGGGGCAAAGTATGCTGGCCTTTCAGCCCAGAGAACCACTGGGCTGGCAAACACTCCACCACCTGAGAGGAGAACAGCAAATCATAACGCCGCAAATTGTGTTAAAAATAAATATGTTCACTACCTAATTTTGTCAAGAGCTTTTCAAATGTAACTAAATATCTTTAAAAAATTAAAAAATCAAAATATAAAATGAGAAACACATTTGTGCTCAATATGTGGTTTGTTTTGACATGCAATGCCTATCACTTATCAATTAAGCTAAGAAAGACACGCACTTTAATTCTGCATGGCAGAAGGATAATCCAAATACAAATTATTTTCTTTATGTCTTTAGAGCAATATTTAGAGAAGAGACTTGCACACCTATAAATTGAAACAATAACTTACTATACTTATTTAATAAAGTTAGCAACATCAAATGTAATTTACTTATAAAGCACCTTAAAAACAGTCAACTTAATAAAAGTGCTATATAGCAAACAAAACATTTTCGCTAGTTCACATGTACAGAAGTTAGATTTTGTTAATGCATGTTTATACAACAATGACAAAAACTCCACACCAGGCTTCTCTGCTTCACAGAATTGGAGAGACAGAAAACAGACAGAGAAAGACAACAAGTTCCAAACTTTAAAAAAAAATAATTTTCCATCTGAATTTCTTACCTTCTGGCACTTCTGCACATTCTCCTCTCCGACATCTGTGCTCTGCAGCGCGGACAAGATGTATCTGTTGAGAGTGCTGTCCAAAGCCAGATCCTTCAAACAGGAATAGGATAAGACGCCGTCCCACTGAATGATGTTGCCCAGCAGCTATGCAAAGAGAGAGCAAAAAAGTAAAACATTGTCCCAGTGTTGTTCACCAAAAGTTCAGATTTTCTGAATGAAATCAACCCAAGCTTATTTGTACAGCACATTTCAGCAACATGGCAGTTCAAAGTGCTTTAAACCGCGAAAACGTAAAGAGAAAAATAAACGTCATGAACACATCATATAATCAGCAACTGTGAAAACCAATAACAGACATTACATTCTGTCAAATCAACAATACACATCAAATATGTTGGTCGATATTTCATTTATTACGGTTGAAAAGCAACTCAATTGATTAGTGAAAGTGGAAGTTACTCTGCAGTACAGAGTCATTTGTTTTTGATGATAATTTTTCTTTAGACCAAAAAAAAAAAAAGATGGCTTGACAATTTCGTTTTTTTTTTTTAGATAAAGTGCTTTTCAACACAAAAACTTTCTTTATGCTTAGTCAGACAGAAATATAAAATTACATTCCATAATCACCCAGACTACATAGGAACTTATGAGTGAGTTAGTTTGTCTTAATCTGACTTAATAAAATAAAAACAGCATAAAAATGTCAATAAATGCACAGATACCTTTACACAGGACCAGAACTGTCGCTGGTAGAACAAGTATGCACCGCTGTTCTTATTGTCCATCACACTGCATGACAGAAAACAGAGATTAGATCCCTAAGAATTAAAACTAAGCTTCAAATTCTAACATTTCTCCGACATACGTTTTAGGGTAAAGTGGGAGGAAGGCATCCTCATCCAGAGTCCGTCTGGTCCGTAAAACTATTGCTTTCAAAAGCTCCTAGCAGACAAAGATAAGTTAGTTAGAATCATTTTATAATACTAAGCACACATGGCTGAAATAATTTGCATGAGCCCATAGAAGCATGCTCTACCTGTGTGTACTGGTTGTCTCCGTGCAGCACAGTTGGATAACCTTCAGCCAGTCTGTGAATGAAGCTCACCAGCCTCGTTGTCTGACTGCTCGACAGCGGGTCCCACACTTGCTCTGCCAGCACTGCCACAAAACAACATGACACATGTTGTACTCGTTTGGCCTCGGCAAATCCTTTTTAGTATCCCTTGCTGTTGCACGGGATTCACTACCTGATAGTTTGGAGAGGAGAACCTTCTCTACGATAGCAGGCAGCAGGCCGATATCCCCGTCGTCTTTTTCAAGCGTTCTGTGCTCCTCGAATCCATAAAACAGAAGCGACTCAAACCACAGCATGTACTCGAAGTTTGCACACGGCTCCTACATGAAAATAAAAGAAATTAAAAACACAGCTCAGAATTAAGGACCTGGTTTTCAATCAAACAATTTGAATGAACAAATGTTTCTTTACCTCCAGAGGGTTCCACGTGATGAGCTGCAGACGAACTAAAGGGTTAAAGAGCTTGGGTAGGCAGAGGCCGATGTAAGCGTCTCTGTAGCAGTCCGGGTATTCCCGTCTCCAGACCTCAAAACGGGATTTGATGCAGTCAAGAGAATGAAAGTCCTCCACCACATCCTCAAATACCTTTTTACTGTCTGCCTTGATGCGATCTGGATGGGACAAAGTGTGAGGATTGTTCATTTCTCAAGCTGTTGTGTTGGCATTTCAATGTTCTCTTAAATAATTGGGATTTTTCACAGTTTTGCAGAAATGACCTCTCTCCATGTTGAAGCTGGTGATATCTGTAGAGGTTTCCTCGTCATCAGAGGACAGCCCTTCTTTATGCTCAGCCCTTTTTCCATTCTGCTCTCTTGCTTGTCGCCGACGCGTTCTGGATCCACACACACAGGAGTAAAAACTTTAAGAGAAGCACCGCAGTGACCAACACTGCAACCTGAAATAAGTCAGTTTGACCTCCCAAGTATTTTAAAAACAATTTAACCTGCCTAAATAGACTGTCCATAGTTTACACTTTTATATTTTCTAAAGTAAAAAAAGCTTGCTTTAATACTTCTTTAGTTATGGGATATCTGTAACATAAAATATTGCAAACTCATAGTTTTACAAAAGAAAAAACTGTGTCTACAACATTAATGAGCAAAATTTGGACGGGGTAGAATGAATCCAAATGTTCTTTTACAGTGAATGCTTTCCTCCCATTTGGTTTGCTCTAACTGGTCAAATACTATATTGCCCCCCCAAAACTCTGAAATTATAAAGTTGTTGTTTAGCGTTTCAGGAGATAGCTACAATTTAAATTACTAAGAGAGAGTTATGCATTAAATTTATTTTCCCTGTGGCTTATTATTTTCGCAATTGAATTTTCATTCTACCTAGCGCTTGAAAGAGAAGAAAAGAAAAAAAGGAAGGGGAAAGCAAACTACTGACTATTAATCTGATTCTTCCTCAAGAAGAAAAATGACCCCCTCTGGTGGCTCTGGGGAGTATTGGCATCTCGGAGGTTTTTAAAGTTGAAAAAGAATGAAGTCGTCCTACCTTCTAGCTTCTCTTTCAGCTATCCTCCTCTGCCGACTGTTCTCTTGGTACGCAGCACGGTCTCGACCGAACGAGTCCAGACTGGGCGCCATGACGGCTTTATCTGAAATAAAACAGGGTGAATGTTAAAGCCTGAACTGAATAGAGGGGGGAAAAAAAACACCCTTGAACTTTTTCCTATTTTGGGATGTAACCATAAAAAGATAAGCTAAATGTGTAGAGAATAAAAATGTTAACGCATGATAAAAGTAATGGTCTGGTCATTTTAAGCTAAAATATGTGAACCTTCCAATTCTGTCAGTATGCGCAGCAGTGAGCTCAATCTGTCAAAAACTTTGTGTAACATTTCTTAAAACTTACCGTGCTGTAACTGCAGACATGTTACAGTAAATTATATTAACCTGTTAATCAGAAACCAATGCTGTTTGACATCTTTATTTACCTGCTCATTACTTGAGGCAAGTTAAAACATCCAGCTGCAAAAGTCAGCAACTCAGAAAGGTCTTTTCCCCCATCGTCATACATGCTCAATCACACAAATCATCAATCGTTTAACTTTAATCATATTCCCAAGAATACTGCAGTGTGTGCAGAATGGAGCAGGAATGTGGAAACACACACACACGCACGCAAGCACACATTCAGATATAAGGGAAACTAACGAGGCCATTTCAAATAAATCATAAAAACCTTCAAGATGGACTGACTTGAAAGGCTTGCAAACTCCGACGATTCATCTTTAATATCATCCTGTCTTCTCTGGACAAGCCGTGCGGCCCGTTGCCTTAGTAACTGGTGCATGGCAGCCTCCAGCTCCAGGACAGCAGGCACCTGAAAGATATGATGCTTTCTGTGACCTCTGACCCGGCAAAGGTTGGGACTCCGAGTCAGTGGACACACGATGGATAAAATACAGCTGGGGGGAAAAAAATAAAAAAGATCCTTGGAGTAAAAAAAAAAAAAAAAAAAAACTAAAACAAAAAAAAACCCTCAATTATTCTTAGTGTTAACTCCATCAAGTTAACCTTGAATGTTGTAGACTGAAGTTGAGACAAGAGTGAAATGCAGAAGATACAGAAAGCATACCATTCCATTACAAACATTATATACTAAATGACAAGAACAGAACATGGTTTCAGAACCATTCAGTAAAATCTTCTGTGCACTATGAGCTGAAATCTGGTGCTGAAAGATCAAGATTAAATTATTCTGTCTGGACATGCCTGTTGCTGTAAATATATTAGAAATCCACCAATCAGAAAGCTGTGGCAGATTTTTGTTCTCTGGTTTTTGCAAATCATGAAAGCCATGATTTAAGTCAGAATTTGGCCAATTCTGACTTCTCCCTCAGCCTTCATACCAGGAGGAGCCATCAAAATGTTACATTATGGGCTGAGACAACATCATGGCTTGTTAGAGAGCAGCTGCTGAAAAACAGCCTTTACTGTTATTAAAGAAAGGACGAAATGTTTAGAGTTGAAATGATTAATTTTCTTTAGCATCTTAAATTAGCCATTAATCCAATCAGCGTTACTAAAGATGCAGTTATTATTTGAATTCCCTAGACAATATTGACTATTAACCAAAGATTCTTAAAAGGTAGCCAAACTTATCAAATCAGGTATGTTTAAAAATAGAAAACAGTTAATATCTGAAAAGGTAAAGACTGAGCGGTTTTGCTGTGCTCCTTTCAGCCTTGCTGTTGTCTGCTGAAAATGTCACTGAATAAATAAACCAGATTTGTTTTGAAGAGTAGTAGAAGACATTCATTTTAAATGGATTCTTGCACCTTTGGGCCTCCTCTGACAATTTTGAAAACCCTCACACAATTCGAACCAAATTAGCTCAGTACCTAGATCCAAAACGAAGAGTGTTGCTGCCAATGCGCCTGGCTCTGAAGTACATACACATGATGCAATAAATGGCGGGAAAAAGATTTGTGAGTTTCTGACTGGACAGTCACGGGTCGGGGACAGGTAAGCTGGAAACCATATAAATCCGGTCAACAGACACTTTCTCTGTGCATTTCTAAAATTTACAAAGATTTATCTTGAATGCAAGAGATATTTTCATTTTATTCTACAAATCTGTACTCATCTTTTTGTTCCTGAAATGAATAAGCAGACATTCCCCAATTCACTACATTCTATTGTGTAAGAAAAATACTTTTTTTTTTTTTTTCATGCTGCATGTGGATTACAATTCAATTTATTTTTAAGACCGCATCTGTTTAAAATTCACATAAAAGTTCCCAGATTACAGACACAAAACAGCAAGCAGTTTATCAAACTGCAGATGAATTCTCCCTTACCTTTTCACTGAAACACTCAAGCAAGTCTCCAACATACCCTCGCATCTCTTGCAAGAATTTATATCGATCTGCATTATCATTGGATGAACCCTCGAGCTGCTGGATGGTGCTCTCAGAGGCCTCTAGCTCATCTCTGATCTGTTCGTAGCGTTTGACGTTCGCGTTGTGGCCTGCGTGCATTTGGGCAAGCCTAAAGACACATGAAATACAGGGGAAAAGAAGAGTTAAGGGTGACTGAGGCAGGGAGAGAGAGTCAAAAAGAGACCAATCTAAACTCAGAGTGGAGACATGTTTTGCCTCGTGGCCATGTCGCGTGCAGGCAGCTTTGCTGGGTCATCAGGACCAAGGCACACTGAGAGGGCAGCGGGTGAGGTGAGCACTGATATTAGACGGTGTGGCAAACTCCTGCAGAACCTACCTATCCTGCAGGCGCTTCTTTACCAGATCAATGGACACGGGGGTTAGATCACAAATAGGGGCCCCATAGCGAACAGAACCATTGTCAGAGAGGCTGGGAATCTTTCCAGGCTGGGGAGCCACTGAACTGTAGGTGAAAGGCAAACTGTAGGAGGAGCCGTAGGGCTGAGTCTCATAGCTGTTTTGGTAGTAGGCTGTGCTGTCCTCTGGCTGACTGCTTTGAACCTGATCAACAAAAATAAAACATAAGCTTGATTAATATCACTGCTAAATTAAAAAGCAACAGATTTAAAAAAAACAAAAGAAAAAAAACAACAACATCGCAATGGTTTATACACACTTTTTATGCCAAGATACGTTTCCAGGAGTACATTAGCTCGAAGTTCTCAGTTCACGTTTGGGTGATTTTTAAAGTACAAACACAATTATTTCTACTGAGGTCAGGTTTTAAAAACAAAAACGGTAAAAACCAAGAAGGACGCTTACAAGAAACACGAGAAGAAAGCACAAAAGTAAAAGAAGAGCGGGGAAAGTAAGTTGAGAAGACGAAAGTTAGGGAAGAAAGCAAATGAAAAGGGGAAAAGATGACAGAATGAAGCAAGTAAAATATGGATGAAAGGAGGGTGTAAGGAAGAGAAAGGGAAAAAGAAATGGAAAACTGAAAGGGGAGGAGGGAGAGAAAGAAAAAAGCTAGAAATGAATAGAGGCAGTAAAATAAGGAAGGTAAAAAAGGAAGAACAAAATGACAAAAAGAAGAAAGAACAGAAAAAAGTAGAGCGGGAAGGGATAAAGGAAGGAAAAGTTTTTTAAAAATAGAATTCTTTCCATACTTTTTAAAGCAGTATAGAAATATTTCTACCAAATTTAACAATCAAAAAATTTCCAAAACCAGAAGTTTTGTCTTTTAATCATATCTTCCTCAGAACAGAAATCTGATTTCAAAATAAATATCTAACAGAGAAGCAGACATATTTTGTTTCTCTAATTGAGAACCATTTCACCTGTGAGTGGAGCGGGCTAAATAGCTAAAAAAAAATTAAAATGACAACCTCTTACCACTGCAACTCAAAATTTCAAAAACAATGCACATAATTTCAAAAACCCAACATGAAGTCAGAATATTTCACTGCATGTGAGAGATGCTGCTCACCTGGGGAATGCTGATTCCTTTCCTAATCTGTTCTTGCTCCCAGCGGCTTACTTCCTCATCTTGGCCTGTATCCAGTGCCTCGTCATCACTACCCTCAATACCTGTGCACATTTGGAGAGGACATCCATCTCAGCTGATGGCAACAATACGGGCAAATGTATCTGCAAAATTCAACACTTCATGGCAGTACCTATCTCTTCGGCTATCTTCTGCCTCTGACTTTTGTTCTTGACACCACTAAAGCGGATCCTCTTCTCGTCTTCGTCTTCATCATCGCTGCAGTCCCTGTCTTCTTGCGTCATACGTTTCTTCGAAGGCTCGGCCTCCACCAGAGGAGCTTCCCCTCCGAGCTCTCTAGCTAGCTGCCGACGCTTCCTAGCAGCGTGGATGAATGCTGCGTCAGGGATCTCTCCTGAGGTAGAATCAGGTAGTCGTCAGCACTTGCGCACTTTTGCATGCGAATATGAAAACATTTCTCGGGGTCTGAAGACGTAACATTTTTTTATGTTTTTTTTACGACTTGTTAAATCATTAGCTCCAAGGTAAGTGAGGGACTTAACTTAAAAAAAAAAATATGACAGCTAAGCCAAAGAGTGCAGACCAAACTCTGGAAAAGATTTTTGAAGAGAAGGTTTTGAAACAGGAAGAGTACCTGGCTTCAGGCTAGTGAGGGATGACAGTGTGTTGAATGATGATCCCACGTTCCTGCCCCTGGACAACTGACCCCCTTGTGCTTTTGCTTCTCCGTCCTGTTCGTCTCCACTCTCCACTTCCATCGCCTCCTCTCCTTGTTCACTGCTGCCTCTGCTGATAGCCTCCTCTTTCACAGTAAACACAGGCTGAGGGGGAGCGTCTGGGGAAATACATGCGTCAAATGGTAATCTTTAAGGGAAAAGCATGTTTTGACTGCACCATATTTATTACTACAGCAAATTTGTATATGTTCCAACTTGCATTTGAACAATATGTGAAAGCAGAGACAATATAGAGCAGGGGTACACAAGTTCAGTCCTTGAGAGTCCTGCAATTTTTAGATCCAGTCGTTCTCCATTACACTAAAATCAAATAGCTGAATTACATCTGCATTCTATTCCATCTCCATATATATTCTTATAATCCCTTTAATAACTTTTAAAATATTAGTTTTCATTCTTCAAACTGGTCACAAAAAAAAAAACTAATAACAGTGGATCTCACCTGACTTGGTTTCCTGTTTGACATTTCCCGATTTCTGCAAATCTTCTTTGTATTCTTTCTTCAGCTGCTTGACTATCTTCTTGCTGTGATTGGGTTTCTTCACGCGGAACACCTCGGATCCCTCTGTTAACAAAACCAGACAGACAAGGATGAGAACAGTTTACAGGAAGAAATTTTATTAAAAAACGTGACTGCACAATCTAGTTTTGTGTTGCAGCTATATGAAGAAAAAAAATTCAAAATCGCTTCTGTGGCTAAGGTTGAGTGGTTAGCTACTTTAGCACTGTTACCTTCGTCATCGTCAAAACTCAGCAAACTGGCTTTGGTCGGAGGAACTACCACTGGAACTTCTTTGCACTTCTTTTCCTTCTTCACGGGTCTCATGATATTCAGGTTTGACAGAAAGCCGTTACTGAAACAACTCTCCTCGCTGCTTGGAGCCCCGCTGGTCTCAATGAACGGGATTTCAACCACAGGCCCGAAAGAGGTGGGCGCAAAAGACTGCGGCTGGCTCTCCTCCTGCTCATCCTCGTCGGAGTCATTCCTCCGCCGCAAGTTAACTCGTTTCGCCCTTTTGAACATTATGTTAATCACTTAAGGAAAAAAGCGCATAGTGAAACAGCCGAAAAATACAAGCAAGGCTTATAAAACAGATATATCAAATGAACGCTGCATGGCGGCCATTTTCTGTCTGGGTGCTCGCTCGTTTTTTCTTCTTCTTCTTCTTGTTTTTTTATGGCGGTTGGCAATCAACTTTTAGGTGCATTACCGCCACCTTCTAGACTGGAGTATGGATCAGATGTAAAATCACTATAATCTTCCCATAATACCTGTTCTTCTTAGAAAATTAAAAATACTATTAAAAACTACATCCCCCGATGATCTTTGAAGCAAACTTCTAATATCTAATTTATTTTTATTCCTATTTAAATTTCTAATTAACTCCTCCCTTTCTCGAACATACTTACTACATTCTAAAAAAAAATGTTGTATTGTTTCTAATTTCCCACAATAACTACAGAAACCTGTATCATGTTTATTAATTATTTTAAGAGTACTGTTTAAACCTGTATGTCCAAACCTTAATCTAGATATAATATCTTCTTTTTTATTCCTGTTACATTTCCTAAATTCTCCAACTTTTCTTTGGATGCTATAATAAAATCTGGCATTGCTTCCTTTATCCCACTGTTCCTGCCATTTATTCTTAATATACATTTTACTAATATTTTTAACCTCATTTTTACTCATTTTAATATTTAAATCAACAATACACTTTTTTGCTGCATTCTTAGCAAAACTATCTGCCAACTCATTTCCTATTACTCCAATATGAGCAGGAACCCAAACTAATTTAACCAGAGATCCATAACTTTTAATTCTAAACATTAACTGATTAATATCAACTATAATATCTTGCCTTGATTCTGAATTTTGTTCTACAATACTTGCCAATGCACTACTTGAATCTGAACAGATTACAACCGCTCTCTCTCTTGTTTCCTCAACCCATTCTAGAGCCATTAAAATAGCCATTAGTTCACCTGTATATACTGTCAATTTGTCTGTTATTCTTTTATTTCTCATAATATCTAATTCCGGAATTATAAAAGCTATTCCTATATTATTATTTGACATTTTAGAGGCATCTGTATATATTTGTATATATTCCGCATATTCATTTCCAATATAACTTTCCACCTCTTTCTTTTCTAATTGTTTTCCTTTTTCCAGTAAGCTTAAATCAACTTCAGCCTGTCCAATTATCCATGGTGGAATAACAGGAATAACAATCACAGGACTAATTAAACTATGATTTAATCCTATCTCTCTTATTTCATTTTTTATAAACCATCCAAAACTATTTATTTGCTTTTTTTCTTTTTCTTGACAAGGTTGTAACATAATATATGGAGGATAACTTTCTTTATGTCCTTTAATATTTGCCCAGTAAGTTATGGCTAATTGTTTCCTTCTGAGCTCCAACGGCATCTCACCCATCTCAACTTGTAGAGCTGAAATTGGGGTACTTTTCATCGCTCCACAACAAAGTCTTAATGCTTGATATTGTATTCTATCTATGGTTTTTAGTAAACTATTTGAAGCTGAATTATATAAAATACATCCATAATCAAAAACTGACCTGATTAGACCAGTGTAAATTGTTTTTAAAGCTTTCCTATCAGCTCCCCATTCTTTTCCTCTTAAGCACCTCATTATATTTAAGATTTTTTTACTTTTTCCAACTATTTTATTAACATGAGTCTTCCATGTAAGTTTTTTATCAAACCAGAATCCTAAATATTTAATTTGATCTATCCTTTCAATAACATTCTCATATAATTTGAGATTTGTAATAATATTTAACTTTCTATTAGTAAAAACAACAACTTTAGATTTAGATATTGAGATTCTAAATCCCCATTCTAAAGCCCAAGCTTCTACACTATGTAATGCCTCTTGTAGTTTCCTATTTACAAATTCAATATTTCTTCCCCTCTTCCAAATAAGGCCATCATCTGCAAATAATGAAACGCCAAAAGATTTATCTATATTATTAAAAATATCATTAATCATTATAATAAATAGCATAGGACTTATTATACTGCCTTGGGGAGTGCCATTTTCGATTTGATGCCTTGAACTTAATTCGCCACCTACCTTTACTTTTATATTTCTTTCCGTTAAAAAATGTTTAATCCATCTATATATTCTGCCTCTTATCCCCATTTGTTTTATTTTAATTAACAACCCTTCTTTCCATAACATATCATAAGCTTTTTCTATATCTAAAAAAATTGCTATTAAACTCTCCTTATTAATCTGAGCCCGTCTAATTTCATGTTCCAGACATAATGCAGAATCTATTGTACTTCTACCTTTTCTAAAACCAAATTGATAGGATTTAATCTTCTCTTTCAACTCTAAATAATAAATTAATCTATTATTTACCATTTTTTCCATAATCTTACCAATACATGATGTTAAAGCTATTGGCCTGTAACTCTCAGCTGAGTGAGGATCTTTACCAGGTTTACAAATAGGTATAACAATTGCTTCTTTCCACTTGTCAGGTAATATTCCTTCTTTCCATACCTTATTATACAATTCTAATAATATTTTTTTACTCAATTCACTAAGATTACTTAGCATACTGTAACTAATTTGATCATTCCCAGGAGTTGATTTACTGGAATTTTTCAATGCTTTATTCAATTCTATTAAAGAGAAATTTATATTAATAAGGTCCTCATCATCTTCATCATTATACAATAATTCATTTTGATTCTGTAATGTAATTTCACGTCCTTTTTTTTCTTTACTATTTAGATTCTCTGTGCTATGTATCTTTGTAAATACTCTTGCTAATAATTCTGCTTTACTTTTACTATCTACTATAATTTTATCATCGTCTTTTAATACTGGAAAGAAATATTCTCTTGATTTACCGGACATTTTTTTTATAGTATTCCAAACCTTATCTAATGCAGTATTTTTCCCTAAGGACTCACAATATTTCCTCCAATAATCCCTTTTAGCATTTCTTATAATTTTCCTGACTTCTGCCTGTCTCCTTTTGTAATTTATTAAATTTTGGAAACAAATAATTTTTTTAAGAGTTTTAAAAGCCTTATTTCGCATTTTAATTGCTACTGAACATTCTGATGTCCACCAAGGAACTATTCTCTTTTTTTTAGTACCATTACTTCTAGGAATGGCTATTTTTGCTGCGCTAATAATGCTTTTACTAATTTCTAAATTCAATTCATTTATTGGTTTACTTGTATCTATATTTACCATATTAATCTCATTTATTATTCTAAATTTTCCCCAATTTGCATCCCCAAATCTCCATTTTCCCTCACTTTTAACCTGGTTTTCCTCTATATCAATTTCTACCTCAACAAAAATTGGATAATGATCACTTCCTATTGTACTTTTTTTGCATACCCTCCAGCTGCAACTATCCGCAAAAGATTGCGACACCAAAGTCAGATCAATAACTGATTCTTTCCCTCTTATCAAATCCACCCGAGTGCCTTCACCATTATTTAACACTACCAATTCTTTTTCTTCAATCATTTCTTCTAAAACTCCTCCATTATAATCATCTTGCTCTCCCCATAAAGTACTGTGTGCATTAAAATCCCCACACCAAATTATCTTCCCTCTCCAATGTCTTAGGATTGTTTCAAGTTTTAATTTTTCCAATTTTTTACAAGGATTATAATAATTTATTATTTTGATACTTCCATTATTTGTCCAAATTTCTACAGCAATAAGTTCTAGGTCTGTTATTATTTGAAGCTGAATGAATTTAATATTTTCTTTTATAAATATGGCACATCCTCCACCATTCCCATTTATTCTATCTTTACGTAAAACTGAGTAACCATGAATATTAAATTGCAGTTGTGGTTTAAGCCATGTTTCTTGAATACATATTATGTCTGGTTTTGTATTTAAATTGTTTATGAAACCTTTAAATTCCTGTCCATTAGCTATTAAACTTCGAGCGTTCCATTGTAGAATTTGAATTATGCAACAATTAGAGAAGCCTCATTTTCAGATGATCCTTCCCCATGTCTAAGTTCATCATGAATTTTTTCCCATGACAGATCTTTGACATTAAAAAACTTTGTAGCTGCCTTAACTATAATTTTTATTTTTTCAGTCTTAGTTCTTGCTTGTTCTGAGCAATTAATGATATCATAAGAAACGGAATTAGTTTTTCTAATGTGACATTACACTGATATTTATTTATCCCTTCTTCTTTTCCATAATTTGTTTTTGGATCATTTCCAATATTTTTCACCTCTTTCACTGCTTCAGCATATGTAATTCTCCTATCAATTTTAACTTTTTGAATTTCAGCTGCTTCTTTCCTAACCATACATCCTGCATATGCTGCAGTATGATTTCCTCCACAATTACAACATTTAACTGGGTTACTTCCACACTCACCATAAGAGTGTTCACCTCCACATCTACCACATCTCTGTTTCCCTTTACAAACGTTCACAGTATGACCATATCTTTGACACTTATAGCATCTGAGAGGCGGTGGAATATAAGCTCTTACATTGAAACTCATGTAACCAACCATCACCTTATCAGGCAGAACTTTATCTTTGAAATCTAATAGAATAGATGTACTGTCCATTTTCTCCCCATTCCTGAAAGCTTGCAATCGTTTGATGCCTATAATCTCTCCTCCTTTCATTACTTTCTTAAGCTCTTCCAAATTTTCTCCAACAGGGATCCCTGATATTACCCCTTTCACCCCTCTTTCTTCCCCCACTACCTTTCTTTCTAACACTTCTTTTTTGCATACCATTTGTAGTTTCATTGCCTTATTCTTTTGCTCAGCATTCTTACAAATAATAAGCAGGCTCCCATCTCTTAAAACTTTAGCTAGTTCTACATCTCCAATAACTTTCTTTAATCCATTTGATAGATTGATAGGACTTACCCCAATCATATCTTGTCCAGCCTTAAACTTTAAAATAACTTTAAAGTCTTCCATCATTATTTTCTTTTTTATTTCAACTCTTTCTTCCTCATCTTCAAGAGACCTTTTACCGGCATTTATTCCCTTTTTACCTTTATCCTTTCCCCCTCCCCCTCTTCTATTTTCTATCATAGACCATCCTGTATCCATATTTTCATCTTCTGAACACCCTCCACTACAACTAGCCATCTAGATCCACTCACAGCCCAGATTATGCCAAAAACCACCTTAATACTCGCCAAAATAACGCGTAAATGCTTCCACTCTCCACACGACGCTGTCCAATCCTAATTGACCCGCTCGTTTTTTCTTCGTTGACAATAAAAGTGGAACACAACTGATCTTAGAGAGATGCTGCCATCAAGCGGGCACAATTGCAATAGGCGCTTGATACAGATATATGTATGTGTGTATATATATATATATATATATATATATATATATATATATATATATATATATATATATATATATATATATATATATATATATATATATATACATATACATATATATATATGCACTATTACTCTGTTTGATCGGAAAAATACACACATATATATATATACATACCTATATGTATGTATATGGAAGATATATATACATACATACATACATACATACATACATACATACATACATACATATATATTTATGTATATATATGTGTGTGTTTTTCAGAGTAATAGTGCCAATTACTAGGCTTAAAACAGAGAAACAGTGAACTTTTCCTTTCAAATTCAAATATCTGTGTAAAAACTCCACTCAAAATGATTTTTTGAAATTATTTTACATCTTCCATACATAACTGCTAGTCACATTTTATTACATTTTCTGTATTCTGAGGTTTTTATCTAGATGTTTATTTAGTTTATTTATTTTGAATGGCATTTTATAACTATATTTGTATGATTCATTCAAAGGTGTAAATTACTTTGCCCTTGCAAGTGCTCTGAGACTTTAGGAAACTGTTACACCAGGTTGAGTAATTTCATAGATGGTCCAGGTTTAAGGGAAATAATAAAAAATGTTTAAACAAACAAATAAATTACTGTTTCTTATAAATAAGTGAAAAGGTGTAGAAGCATTTTCAGAGCAGCTGCCCAGCAGTGGTCAGCTGCCAGATGTATTGCAATACATTATGTTGTGGTTCAGGCACTTACAAAAAAAACAAAAACATTCCCAGCATGGGCTTTGGCAGTTTAAAGAAAGAAACTTAAACTGTAAGAGGAAGACATTGTATTTTTACTCAAAAGCTGTTTGAGTAAATTGCAAAGGCTTCTTGAAATTGTCTTCAGACTGTTTTTAATTTAAAGTTTTTGCCATCCATATCAAATGGCCTTCACTAAAGTGACTGCCCTAAGAAACCAACAAGGGCAAAAATCTGAAGTGAAAGTTAATAATAATATATATATGCATATATATGTTAATATGTTTTGCTCCTCTTGCACGGATCATTAATAGGTTGACACAGGGCTTAGTGGTTTTGACGCCTCGATAGTGAAAATAGCTTCGTAAATTAAAACACCATCAAAGACGTAGCCGGAGTAATACTTTGATTAATTAACAAAAAGATGACCTTCTAGCCTTAACGATGATAATTGGTGATAAATAGCTTTCAATTAAAAATAGCATTTGAATTGCAATACCTCAGAGATATTATTATTCTTTTCCATTTGAAAATCTAAAATATATTAATATTCTGATGTAATGGAAGGACTGCAAAAACAGCAAAATTTCCTCAAAAAATAGCCGGTGGAAATATAATGCAATTTATGTTAATATGCTTTCCCAGTGCTGTATCAAATATGGACAGATCCATGCCAGATTATCTTTAACACTATTGTGTTTGGTTGCAGATTTTGCCAATAATACCTGTAGTTAGTGTTATAAAGTTGATTGAAAATATTGGCCCAGAACCTGGTGTTATTATACATGAAATAAAATGAATGATCCATTATTGAAGACAAGCACAAATAAGTAGCAAACAAAATGTTCTTGATGTGCACCACCACATAGATGACCTTTGGCTCTCTCAGACAGTTACAATAAAAAATTACAAAAATAAAGACAAAGAAAGAACACATTCATTATTTTAAATTTATTCAAAGTGTAAATGTTGAACATAGCCAGCACATTAAGCACATTAGCAGTCATTTAAGGAGAAGAGGTCCACTGTCAAAAATGATTCCTGCCCACATTCACACTAAAGGGCAATTTAAAGAAACTTATTAAGCAGACATGCATATTTTTGGATGTCTGCCAAAACCATGATCCAAAATCATGCGCACAAGGCAAAGATATAAGTCCTTGCAGAAAGGTTGCAGACCAGGTTTTGAAACCAGGATCTTTTTGCTGTAATGTGATACTGCATTACAGCAATTACTGTATAACTGCATAGCTAAAATCTAACTTGATCTAATCACTTAGCTGATCAAAGACTATTGTCATCCCAAGTTAAATTGTTTTCCCTGCATTCTGAGTACTATCAGGTACATCATTTCTCATTTTATCTTGTGGGAGAGGTTTAGTAAAGTCTGACCCTTGCATACTTGGAAAAGTAGCACCAGTTTGAACGTATTCTATAGCATTCAACTCTTGATTCTGGCAGTCTGGCGCCATTAACAGTGCCTTGGCCCCAAAGGAAAGAAAACTCCAGTCCTCGAGAGCCGCTGTCCTGCAGTTTTTAGATGTGCCACATGTACAAAACACTGGAATGAAATGGCTTAATTACCTCCTCCTTGTGTAGATCAGTTCTCCAGAGCCTTAATGACCTAATAATTCTATTCAGGTGGTGCAGCAGAGGCACATCTAAAAGTTGCAGGACAGCAGCCCTCGAGGACTGGAGTTTGAGACCCCTGGTATAATGTGATGTTCTTTTGTATTTTTAAACAAAACGTGCAGTTAATCTGAAAACCACTTGGAGGCGCTGCACCCCTTTGCAAGCGGAGAAAAAGTGTTTAATTTGTGGCCAAGGTATGCTCATAGTTCACTAAGGTACACTGAGGTATAAATGCTAATGAAATACAATGACATTTCCTGATCCAGTGAATCTGAATCAAGCCAGAATGAATACAGATGACATCAATATTGTCTTCTCAAATGTTCATCACATCGTTCGCCTTGTTTTTAACGAGGCTGAAGCTTTGTATCAGATGAGTATTTCCATATGAAGAAACACAATTCAAGTTTGGTTAGTTATATATCACACGCTGCTTACCTGCTCCTGAGAGCACGGGGGAACATGATCAAAGAAAGAAAGAGCCTGCCTGTCTTCTTTAAGGAGTGACAGGAATCATGTTAAATTGCTCCCACTGGATGCAGTAATTGTGAAAGCAAAGCTATAGGAGCTGCACTTTCATTTGCAGCAACAGAACAAGCATCAGGGTTGAATAACCGTAATTATTAAATACCCTCTTGGTGTCACAGGGCAACAAAGATAGAAAAGAGATGAAAATAGATGTTCTAATGGAAATACAAGAGGATCACAACGTTCACCTTTCACAGTGGGTCTCAATTAATGCAAGCCTATGAACATTAGTTTAAACAAAATTAAGGCATAATTGAACACTTTTCATTGTGTCAGCCGTGTGTATGTTAGCTTTTCTTTTTCTAATGGAGTCAACTATTTTGCATGTAGGTATTGACTCCCACTCACTGCAGCTATTACTGTGCTTTTGAAACCAACAGACAACGCAGCATCACAAATGCAAGGGCGATGCTGCAGAAATGCTGGGTAACGAATTAAAGCTTCCATCTAAAAAGGATCAAGATTCACTCAGGTAATTTTGGTTTAAGCTTTCTAAATCCCTTTTGCTTGCACAATGCATTATTTCTCCATCTGTAGAAGAAAAATAATAAGGACACATGCAAGATATGCTTGTCCATTCTATGACATACTCATTACAATATGAACTCAAATGAGTACACTAATGCTTGGAAGTTTTTGGCAATTGTGGGACAGGTAGATAAAGGGACAGGGAGCCAGTGTAAGGACTTGGGAACTGCGGTGATGTGCTCTACTTTACTAGTTTTAGTGACAATGTGAGCTGCTGCTGATTGACTTTTTAGGGAGACCTGTGAAGACACTGTTGCAGTAATCAATTCAGCTAAAGACAAACAAATGGATGAGTTTCTCAAGATCTTGCTGGGACATTAGTCCTTTAATCCTGGAAATTTACTCCAGATGATAGAAGGCTGACTTTGTAATTGTCTTTATGCGTCTCTGGATGTTCTGGTGTGTGTGTCCATCGCAACACCCAGATTGTGGGGCTGGTTAGCAGTTTCAAGCTGCAAAGGCTAAAGCTGTGTGCTGAATCTCATTCCTCTTTTGGTCTGTTTCTGTTCAGCTAAACAAAGTTATGGCCATAAACAAATAAACACATGAACATGGCAACTCCTTTCCTAAGTGTCTTAAGTAACTTGCAAAATGAAAGTGCAAGTTGCAAAAAATGTCTCAGAACAGAAAGAATCAAATATAGCCAATGGACTCAAAGACAAGTGAGCCTCAAAATTAATATTCTGCTCAAAGTCTCATAAAATGTTGGGCTTACTGAGCGTGTTTCATCTCTCCCACAAGCTGAGGATCTCTGCAGCTCCCCCAGAGTTACCATGGGGTGCTTCTCTCATTAATGCGCTCCTTGTAGTCTTTCTGCTTAGTCAGACAACATTTTGGTAAGTTTGTAACTTTGCCATTTTCTTTCCATTGTCAGATGATAAATCAATTGTCCTATGTGCATATCAACTCTCCAGGTGTGTTAACATTACAACATAATATAATGCTGAAAATAGTTGATTTTACATTATATTAATTGAGCCTATATTTGAATCTGTGTTGATTGATAAATGCAGTCTTTGGTTTTTAAGACAATGACAATGTTTGGTTGTATTTTCATTCCACTCCAAAGAACAGATCAAATGCATCATAACAAGTAGGCTTGTCATGATAACAAATATTGCTGGATAATAAATTGTTCCAGAAGTTATCATGATAAACAATAATATTGTTTATTGTGATTACATTCTCAAAGATCAGTAAACTTTAAATTCTAATGAAACCAAATTTTAGTGGATATTTTACCTATCCAAGAAATAGACAAAATAACAGACACAACAAGTGAAATTAATAATGAAGCCACCATAAACAAAATTGTCCTTCAAGAAAATGGATCAGTTCAGAACACTGCACCAGACCGAAACCGTTTTTCATCCAGTCTTTGGTAGAAATAGAGAGAGAGACATGAGAAAAGTGTCAAATCATGCAAATGAAAATGATTGAGTTTGTTTTAATTTATTATGTGATTAATTGAAATATCTGGGCTACAGCAGCAGAAAACCTCACTGTTTGCAACTCATGTCAACTAAAAGCAAGAAATTGATGTTATATTTACAAGGATTTTTCTAGATGATATTGGATTGGGAAAACATTGCATGGTTAGATGAGTCTTGATTTCAGCTGTAACATTCAGGTGGTGGTTCTGGGTTTGACATGAACAAGATTAAAAGTGTGTACTACAAAGTGTGTTGATGATGGGTAGAATTATACTAATGTGGAAGATATTTTCTTAGCAAGTTTGGAGTCCATTAAATCCAAGCAAAGCATAGCTAATATACTGGTGTATGAATGTGTTTCTACATGTTTCCTTTCATGTGCCTTTGATCTTATTTCTTTTTAACAACTTTTAAGGTACCAAGAAAGTCTCCAGATGTTTTAATATTTATGCAGGAACATCAAAAACTCTACAGGCTACACACAAAACTCAATTGTAACTGATTTGTTTGTTTGAACACAAGCTGTTAGATCACAAAGGAACCCAAGGGCTCAGACAAAGAAACTCAGCATGCTGCAGAGTGCACATGCTATCTCCAGAGCTATTTGTAGAGGTGTTTTGATCATCGAATGGTATATCTCATTTTCTCATGCTGCTTGGTGCATTTTGTGTACATGGGACAGATGTTCTATTTGAGCGTGGCAGTGGGAGTATTTGCATATTTCTTCTTGGCCTTCCTTGGCTGCTCTTGTCACAGAGCAGAACTTACTGTGTCTGACAGTGTGAGTTGATCACGGCAGAGTTTGTCTTAAATGCTAACCCGCTATCATGAATACGCGGTGACGTCCAAATGCCTCCGTCATGCATTAGAATACAAGTTGACGTTATGCATTTTATGCTTCTTTGCCACGCTTTTCCGCTATTCTCTTCAGCTGTCGCCCTTTCTTACTAACTTTACCCATTTCCCAAGCAATACAGTTGTTTTTTTTTGTGCTGCTCCATAAAACTGCAGACAGAAGTAATAAGCATAAACTTTAAAAAGAAGTATGAGGGGAAAAGTTTTGTGAAAGTGCTGGGTAAGCAATATCACCATTCCTGTTCTCAAACCCTCCTCCTCTTAATTTCTTTCTTACCCATCACTTTAGAAAACATCAAAATGTGATCACATGGTGATTATCAGGACTTTTGCTCACATCCATGTTTGCCTGACTCCATTCACACACTCTAACTCCTTCAGAGTTTCATCTTATCTGCATTTATGTTTGATCTGGTAGAACTTTTCCTTTCCAGCAGCTTTTCTCCACCCGGCATCAAATTTCTGCTTAGGTTTTAAGAAAGACGACGCATCCTAATCTGTAACCTTTGACAAGGGAGAAACAGCAGCCTCCTTACGCGACTCCGCAATGAGACGTTCCCCCACAGCACCTGTGAGGGACGCAGACGGAGACTTAAAGTGCAAAAACAGTCTGGAGGAGATAAGGTACCTGATTAAAGTGAACACATGGAGGAAATGATGATGTTTAAACTCACTTTGAAGCCTCAAACTGGTAAATAAATGATGTGCTCAAGAAGACTCAAGAAACGGCTGTGGTTCGTACACCTGCGGCTCAATGCTTAAATATTCATTTCCTGTCAAAGTCACACACGCACACATTTTAGAAATGTGTATGTAGCTTCTAGGAGTGAGCTTACATTTTACAGAGGCAATATTGAATTAAAAAAGCTTCGCTGCACAGAAGCTGCAGATGAGAAATGAATAAAAGGAATAAAATGTAGGGTATATTTTACTTTCTAATTATCAATTCTACACATCTTTAAAATTCCCTCATCAGTGGATAGCATACAGCAAAAGAAGTAAAAGCCCTCTGAGCTTTTATCAGCTCTCTTGCATTTCTTTCATCTGTGCTATACCAGTAATGGTCCTGAGATTAGTGCCGGATGTGTTACCTAAACTTCTGATTTAGCAGGAAAGGAGGGTGAGAAGACTCTTTTTATTTATTTACTCATTTCAAAAAGCGATTGCAGCTGAAAGAAAGACTAGACAAAAATTCCTTTTCTGTGAAAATGCAGTGTTAACGCTGTAAATGAATATTTTTGGCGAAAATTGTAGAATAACTTCAAGTCAATTGCAGAAAACATGCAGAAATGTAAAAAAAATAGCAAAATGCATGCAGGAAAACTATAAAATCCCACCCTAAGACAATTTGATTGCTGCAGAACATTGCTTTCAAACCGATACTGTAAGGTCAATACGGAGACCTCTAGGGGACATGGAAAAATTTTTTTCTTTTGCGTTACCTCTCAAAACTTTTGCATTGTCTTGCAATATGCTTACTGCAACAGTTGCTGGTCTATTTTGTATACTGTCACAAATATCAATTTAAAATTTCAAATGCATACACATTTAAAGAGTTTATTCATAACTCTTTGGTACAAAAAACTGATTGAAAATCGATTTATTCACTGCATGTCTGTTTGCGTAAGTTTGTGAAGGAACTGGACATGAAGACATCTCTTTAAACCATTCAGACCAACACAAAAGCGACACAATCAAAACTGTCAGATGACTTATTACCCCTCGATAATAACTCAGCAATAGTCCAAATAGTTTGGATGTTTTTTATCTTCTTTACTACTTATGGAAAGTTTCTGTTTATATTATAGGTTTGTGGTGCATTTCTATCTTAAAGAAAAATATATGAAACTTCACATATTTCATAATGAGATTCTAACACGTGGAACAGCCTTACGGAAATCTTATATAACAGCAGAAAGTACGTTGGCCAGCGTAAGAAAGGCTTACAGTATTCAGTTATGCCACATGAACTAATCATTACATTATTGCGAAGTAACGCAAAAGAAAAAAACAATTCCCCGTGTCCCCTAAAGGGCTCTGTAGGTCACAACAGTTTATAAGGTTGAAAAGCAAAGCTAAAGCTGAAATACTAATGACAGCCTGTAGGCTATTACTAGCAAGTTGACCTACAGTAAAATACCCCACACAGTGTGAACAAAGTGGTGCAACCCAGGCCTTGATCAGATGTTATTTTATTCATATTAGCAATATGTAACAAAATGGCATCATTTTTAACTTTTAATGTTTTTAGAGTGTAGATTTCAATTCATTTTCTTTCCACTTACATGCAAATGTACCAAACCACCACAAATCATCCTGAAACAAGAGTGACTGCTTTCCATGTATTTTTTGAAAAACTATTTTACTAGTTTGTTGTCTCAGTCTTTCATTATACTTCACTCTAATTGATAATTGTGTCAGACTGCTCATTAGACCATCTCCTTAAAAACTGCTTGACTTTGTATTTACTCCCTTTCCTTCTCATGTCTTCATTTCATGTTCCCTTCATCTATTTGGCTCCATCCTGAGCCTTCTCTCTCCCTAGTCAGCATATGTTTCAGAAAGTCCTTCAGGGCTTTCTTTCTGTCAGCCTGAGTACAGATATTTCAGCACCTTGATTTCAGCGTAATTACATAAGGATAACTGATGACTCTCATTGAATGCATTTCTTTCTTCCTTCCTGTCAGCCCCATCAGGAAAAGGACCTGAGGCATAGCAATCACTCACTATCTCTCCTTTGCAGACGGGCACCAGAATCTTTGCAAAGTTTACGAGTAAAGACAAAAGGAGATTTTTTTTCTCTTCTTGATTGCATAGTTATTATACAAGAATAACTCTCCCTAAATGCATTCCACTTTCTTTCTGTCAAACTAAAAGGAAAAAGACCTGGGGCACAGCAATCACCCGCTTCTGCTCTGCACCAGAGGGAGGTGCAACTATTTAAAAATTGTACAGATATTAGATTTTTTTTTAGCATTTAAGTTTCATAATCATGACAGGGACTTTGGCCTAGTATAAACGCTATTTTTGAGAACCGCACTTTGTAATAGTCGCACAGATATATAGATACCCACCAGGGAGTTACCAAGGGCAACTGTTTTACAATGCTTGACAGTTCCTCAGGGACAACTCTGAATTACTCACTGGTTCTTTAATAACAGCTACAAAGAGAAACCTCATTTACACCTGACCACGATTTTTTTTTTTAAATCTCCTTTGGTTGGAGGTTTTGTTTTAAAAGCAAAGTTCCAAACAGAAAAAATCTGCCAGATTATTTGTTTGCACAAATTAATCTGAGTTTTGTTAGGAATATAAAACCAAAAGTATTAGTACCCATCCTGAGTTTGCTGCCCACGTATTACACACAGGTTTCTAAACACCAGCTTAATTTCTGAGACTTTTAAGTCTGTTCCGTTTTGTGTGAGGATGTTTTCCTGAATGCAAACATTGCATTTCATTTGGAAATCAAGGTTCCACAATATGGAAGAAATGTGGTGAGGCACAGAATCCAAGTTGCTTGAGGTCCACAGTGATAATTTGGGGTGCCAAGTTATTTGTTGGCAGTGGTCCCCTGCGTGTGTGTGCGTGTTATCATTTACACTCAGAACATTTTGCAGCGCTTCATGCTTCCCTTTGCTTACAAGCTTTATGGAACCTGTGATTTTACTTTACAACAGGAAATAGAACATGTCAACTCTGCTATTAGTATCAATTCCTACCTTAAAGACCGGGGTATCACTGTGTTGGCCTATCAGTAAACTGTTCTCACTTATATTCAATAGAGAATCTTTGAACTGTCTTCAAGAGAAGAATTTAAAAACTTAGCCACAATCCAAATAAACTAAAGATCTCCATAAAGTTAACTTGTTGTTCCTCAACACGTCAGCAATTCAGAGACTGATCACCTTCATGTTACACAAATGATAATCAATTCTTACAAAAAAAAACAAACAACATGATAAGTTAACATACAGTATGAGGCATTAGGCCAAAAATATTTGCACAAAAAAAAAAAATCTATTGGTGCATTGTATCATTTTGGGGTTTCATAAGATGAAAGCTAGAAATGAAAATAATTTTAAAACAAATTTAACAATATCTGAGTAATTGATGAATTTCAAATGTTAGTTTAAGGACACTTTATCATTTTCTAATTTGTCAAGATGCACCTGTTTAGCGCTGTTGTTCACACTTCATAGCAGAGATCTTCTGGCAGAGATGTTTTTTCATAGCAGTGAATAAATTGCAGAAAATGGAGGAGAGTACCCTGGAGTTACAAGTTCGAAAACACTCCGCGGAAATTGCTGTATTCATGTTGCATCACCTCATGAATAGCGGATAAGGTATCCTGATGACTGTTTTTGTGTCGATATCAAGACCACATTTATCTAAATCTAGGCCTACTGTTGATGGCAAGTGGAAGGCAGTGGACAAGAGTACAAAGCAGTGAGCAGTATGCACACTTGTAAACAATAGTATTGAATTGCTCTCACAATTTTTTTTAATCTTTCAGACCTTTTCCAAGTGTTCTGTGCCACTCCTTTATAATGTGTTTAAGACTATTACAAAATATATGGGGCATGTGCAAAAACCATTTTTTTTTTTTTTGGGAAGCTGGAGTGGAACGTAAAAGATATTTTAGGCCCATGGTGGTCATAAAAGAGTCCTGTGGGAACATACAATGAATTCAGAAAACAAACACTGACACTTTGTAATCGCTCTTCTTAGGCACACATCTAAGCTCAGCATGTGCAGAAACCCATTGCTGCACCAGCAGAGGGCCTCGCACCAGGGCCTTGATTTAATCATTGCCCAGCGAGGGGAGAGGCCAAGCAGGCAACAAAGCTGCCCTCCAGCCTTCTATCCTCCTGTCATCAATGCACCCTATAGGTTGACCCAGGAGAGGCCAATCCCTCATCCTCCACCCTCCACCTGGGGTGTTTGAAGATGAGAGGAACTGTGTGTAGAGGGAAGGGAGGACCAGGAGGCGGAGAGGCAGATGAAACCGAGGTTGTTTTCTTTGAACTGCTAATCACTGCGTTTAAAGTTGACCCCGCTTCCTGTCCCTCTTTCAGTGTTTGGCTCATTAAAATACACACCCTGATAAAAGATTTGGGTGTGAGTTCACCACGAACCCTTACAGAATGCTTTCTCAATTCCCGCTAAAAACTGAAACCTTAACTCAAGACAGCAAAAGGTTTGTAGAATAATAAAATTAAAAATATTGAACACAGTTGCTGATTTAATGTAGTTGTCTTAGTCTTGTCTATCATTTTAAAATCGACATCACAAGGTTGTTTTGGAGTTAAATTATTATGAGCAGATATAATATTTATTGGCTAGTCCCACCTTGAAGGACTCCAGAAATAAATCAACTTAATCTGAACTAATTTATGATCTATTGGTCATTAATATGATCAAGAAAGACCATAACTTGGAGCAACTGTGTCACTGGCCAAAAGATTGTTCAATGAATTATATTTAAAAACCAAATTTTTTTAGGCCACTGGTAAACAGTTAATTACAATAGCAACACAAATACACATGAGAGAAAGCTGCATGCACAAACTCACTCATAAGGCTATTTGGATTCAGGCTATAATTACTCTGAACCATTGTACTGTAAATAATCTCTGTAATGTATGGCAAGTATTTATTTGGTATATATGAACCTTTTTGGTCTAATGTAGCTGGTACATTGAAACACTAATCTAAGGACTAATTTTAGGTGACAAAGGAACATTAGAAACTAAATCGTGTAGACTCAGTGTAAAAGAAAGATCCAAACAGAACCACTTTGGTATGGACCTAGTCAGACTTACATGCTCATGCTAGGTAGGAATTGTGCTCAATCTCTGCTGGATCAGGTTCCAATTTGGAAGTGTTTGCATTGAAAACAGTGGGCCACAACGAGCCCAAGGAGACTCACATTGATGGTCGGCTATGGAGGGAGAGCATGATAAGGCACAGCAAAGATGGAGAGTTGAGTAGCAAGGGATCAATCAATCATCGCTCCTGTTGGTTTATATTGACTCCCAGGTCCCACTGGGCTACCACGGTCAATGTGCTTTCAGGCATTTTGTGTGGGTCGATGACGGAGCATGCCTGACTTACCTCTCACCTTTTGTGTGCGTGTGTATCAGTGCAATAAATTAGATGGGAGTTTTTCAGGTGCACTGAAAGGTTTTCATAGATTCCCCCATTACAAAAAAGCAGCCATTAGTTATCTTAAAGCAAATATGTGTTTGGAAATTACAGCCCCTAAAAATTGCATATTGATGGTAAAATAAGGTGTACATAAATTCATGGTTTCAGTTCATTTAGAATATTTCTAATGGTGTAATTTACAATTCCATATTTTTTTTTAATTCACAATCTTGAATGTGTCTTGTTGGCATTCTGTGTAGCAGAACAACATAGCACATAATTATTGGCTATTTTATTTAGATTTGTTACATAAAATCTGTTTTACCATCATAAATGGAGTTTGTGGTGGTGAAATGACAAAATTTGAAAATAGTATAGATAGTTTTTTGAAAGGCTACATATCTGTGTTGATTACCCACAAAAAAGCTCAGATAACAGAGAAGCTATGCAATAATAATAATAAAAATCAAATTTAGATGTTGTACAGAGTGTGTTGAATCGGTTTAAAGAAAGTATAACAAATTTCAATCTGAATTTTAGCAGAATTTCAGTCGGACGGCTGATCTTTCACAATTTAAGAACAGAAGAATTCGATTTTGTTGCACTATTACCATAACTCTCACTGACTAATCTTTAAAAAACATTCAAACTACTAAGTTAGCAAATGCTGTAAAATGGCCCTAGGCCTTATAAGTCTCTTTTATAGTGTTACGGCCCCTGGCCTCTTGAGGCTGTGCGTGCTCCTTTTCTTTTGTTATGCAGGACCAGCTGTGAAAACACCTCTTCTGATTGGCTGCAGGAGTCGCACACCATTGGATCAGCAGAGCATGGCAAGACAATCAGATGCTGATGAGCCTCACCTGTACCTTTAAAAGGCTCCTGAAACAGTCCTTCAGGGGGACAGCTAGTAGGAAGAGGTTCTGTAAAGCTGTTCCCCTACCTCTTGTTTGCTACTGCTTTGTAGAACTCTTGGAACTTTTGTTTGCTACTGCTAAAGCAGTTTGATTGTGTTTGCTGCTACAAGCTTGTGCTAGGGAGGTTCGGTGCTCCCTTTTGTCTTTTGATTTGGATTGTTTTGAGTTACCTTTAGACTGACTTGTTTGAACTTTTGTAATTTAATTTGCACTGCGCATTCTTAAAATCGTTTAGTCAGTTTCTTTTGTTTCAATTGGGTTATGTTGTACTGTGTTTTGGTTCTGTGAAACCCTTTTTTTTTGTAATAAATCACCTCTTTTATTTAATTCCTTTTCTCTGGACATTTTTATTAGTGATGGTGAGATGAAGCCTCATGAGGCATTGAACCACTTGAGCCAATTGGTTCGAGAAAGGGTTCATTTCTTGAGGCTTCATGTGCACACGACACCACCTACTGGCCAGGTGTACAATCACAGCCCGCTGTATCTTAACACATGTGATGCATTGAATTTTTCTCTATTATGGGTCTTGGGAATGACTTCACAAAAGGTGTACATATGTGTACAATAAAATATTGTTTGAATGTATTCTCTGTGTGTAATTATTCCCAAAATAGTGTCATGTGATATGGCATGTTGTGTAATAATGTTTTTCTGTGACTCTAGAAAAATGGCATGAGCTTAATCAGGCAGAGGACAGTGAAAGTGCTTGTGGAACTAGGGAGGGGGTAGTGAATAGGCTAATGCTTGTGTAACTTGGATGATTTCATTCATTTTTATTAAGAAACAACAATTTCTCCACAGTTTTAGGTTTCAAATGATTTCTCTTTTTTGACACTACTTCTCCAGCCTTTGAAAAGACACGCTCACATGGCACAGATAATGCCGGGGTGCACAAATAAATAAGTGCAAGTTTGTACAGATTGGGGTACAGTGACCGATGATTATAGTATAGTATATAGTATAGTAATGAAATACCTTGGCTGGGTGAAGCTCCAGTTTCCTCCCTATTCTCATGCAAGGCACGGTAGTGTCTTAGCATGGATGAGGTGTTATTATTGTACCCCAACTCCTTGGTGCACAATAAACACCTCACCTTTACAGAAAATAAGAAACAGTGAAAAATACAGTTCCTCATAAGCAAACCTAATGCATCTGCAAATGTTCAGTTCACCTTACCTCTCGCTGGCTCCATCCTACTCCTATCCTGTCTCTGTGCTCCTAAATCTCTTATCTATCTATCTCTCTCCTAAACTCTCCAAACACCAAACTAACTGTCTCAAACTAAATAACCATTATCCAAACTCTGCTATCCAAACTATCAAAACTCTATCCACTCTCTCAACCGACCGCAACTCGCCTACAACAACCCACATTTTGAATGGAGCCTGTGGGGTTTATAAAGCTGTCAAACCGCGCGACAAAATCTGAGCCATTTCCCGAAGCAGTCACGTGGTACAGCCGGGCAGCGAGGCTTCGGACGTCATCGTTTTCGGCTCCTCCCCTAAATGAAGCAAGCCTCGATACGCGCTTCACGGAAACGCCCCCTCCATTACTCGACACACGCCTCGAAGCCTCGGCTCATCACGTAACATCACTAATTTTTATGTTACCGCCCCTGGACCCCTAGACCTTGGGGGCGTAACATATAGTATTAAGTACAATCAGAAATTCTTCATGACATCTCCTGAGAATGTTGTGGCAGACACTGGCTCTTCATTAAGTTGAGCCATGTTATTAATTTTTAACTTGTCATGTTATCTGACAATATCTTCCTTTTTAATTTTCTGAAAATCAAACAGAAGCCACAACAAGGTATAAATTATATATTGTAAGTGAGCTTCAGATACACACAAGACACAAGAAGAGACGATAAAGAAATACAGGGAGAACATGGGGTCACAAAGTGAATTAAAAACAAAAACAAAATGAGAGCACACAAAAAATAGCAATCTGTAGAGAAATGACAAAAAGTTTGGAAGATTGATGTGAAGACAGGGAGAAATAAAGATAGGGTGGCACTCAAAGAAAGCTGTTTTGATGGTTGTCTACTTGGAAGAACATTTTCTGGTGTTTTCTGATTTGCCCACCAGTTTAGTCTTTCCTGTAAATACTATATTTGGGTTCATTCTTCCACCCCCTGCCCTGGCGACCTGTCCAGGGTGAACTCCGCCTCTCACCCGGAACGTTAGCTGGAGATTGACACCAGCACCCCTCCCGACCCCACTAGGGACAAGGGTGTACAGAAAATGGATGGATGGATCTTCCACCCCCCTGTGAATGTGGAAAATCTAACTATGCTTTGTTGCAAGGTAGTAACAAGATATTGTATTTTGTTTGTCTGGACAGGCATGAATGTGCACATATGTAAATAAGCTTAAACATACTGTTGAAATGAAAATCTGCATGATTTTACCAAAATATTTTGCAGGCGCTTTTTTTTTTTTTTACAAACTGCAAGGTCATCAATCATGTAGCGCGATGAAGGCTTGACGGCATGGGAATACACTGACAGGATCTGAGTGATGGATGATTGACAGCTGATGATTACCTGAGCTAAGAGTTGGTTGTTGTCTCCTGGGTGAACCTCGCTGAAGCTCTACCTCAAGTCAGATGGACCAAGAAGAAAATAAATTTACAGAAAATAAACTGGGATCAACCATTTATGTAAACTTTGAAAAGATTACAACAATGTTTCTTCATATAATTATTTGTGATCATAAAAAGTGTCCAAAACAAACATGGGCTATTTAAATATATTACAATATGAGAGTACTAGGCCCTTGGATACTGAAAAACAATAAACTTCATTTAAGGTCCTACTTATCCTTTTAATGTAATATCAGAGCCATAAAACTTCAGAATTTTACATTTATTGGAAGTTATTTACCTTATTCCTGGGAGGCTTACTGGGGAAACGATTATGGGTCTTACTTCCGGCACCCACCGGAAGTAGCCATATTTTACTGTAATTTGTAGTTTTTCTTTTGCTAATTTATATTCATAATATAAGTTACATCTCTCTTTTCGGCTATAATACAATATTTAATAAAACTTGTTTTTCCTGACACGCTGTCCAGAGGATCGTACGTGAGTTTAATCATGGGGAGATACAGAAACAGAGCATTAAGTTTTGTAACGGAATGACACTTAATTAGCAGCATTGCTAGCAGCTCGTTTCTCTAAAGAATGAACAGTCATAAAGAAGAGAAAAGCAGAGAAACTGGTCAGAGTTTTGAGCTGCCATTGAGCGCCGACAGTGTAAAACACCAGGACTACATAATATTAGCTTGGTGTGATGTGAATTGATTTTTTCTGTTTCCAGTTTTCCTTTTTGTCTATTAGACACAAACTTTAGTAGGTTTGCAGGTTACAGGTAGTGGGTTTGAATCCATAAGAATTACAAGACTACCCTTATGTGTTAAATCTTAACTTTAAAGCTGTAAAATGCTGACTCACAAATACTCCTTTCCACTTAATCTAAGTTAAATACATTTATTGTCAGAACAAAATGTGCCACGTCTCTCATATGCACGAATAAAAGCAGTCAAATAGTTGCATTTTGATATGAAAATCATAGCTACCAGAAGAACCAACATCTTCCTTTCTCACAATGATTTAACAAATCAGACCATAAATGAAGTCTTGAAAATAGTACAACAAAAGAAATACATGTTAAAAAGGCTTACTGAATAATTTTTTTCTAAATGTTTTATAGTTTATTTGCTCAGATTTCTTTCCATGTGTGAATTATCAATAACCTCAATGAATTCTATTTCTATAAAATCTATTTGAATTCTATTCTATAAGTCCATTAGAAATATTCAATAATCTATTATTAAGATGTTTAAATTAAACTCAACAGTCAAAACTAACTAAGAGAGAACAGCTTTTTTTTTTCAAATAAATAATACTTTCCCCAGTGAAAGGATTTATGACTTGGCCTCATTTTTAGAACAATATTTCTGCAAATTCCTGTTCTGGTTTTCAGGTTGTCCACTTAGAGCTCAGTCTATCAAATATGGGATGGTAAAATGCTTTCAGTCCACTGAATCATGAGGCAGCAGCATGAAAAACCTCTGCTGGAGGTGGAATACGAGTGAAGTTTTGCTCTTCACTAAAGGAACTTCTTGCTCTTTAGTGTGTGTTTTTCTCCAACCATTCAGTTTGCCGAGCATCTCTGACACCCGCCCCTCTTTTTTAATCAAGAGTTTGATCCTAAATGTAAGTGGAGTTTTTTTTAGCTGAGAGAACCACTCAATACTGTCAAGACAATAAAACAAGTATGAGAGAGAGGTTTAAAAAAAAAAAAAAGAACAGTTAGACTGAGCTGTTTTAAGAAGCAGTGGGCCACATGGCCAAAAAATGAAAAGGCTTCCTCACCGGCAGGTTATTGATCAGCTCACATTTCTCCAAATAATCCTGAAAGATTTCTACAGGGAGAAACAGATTCTACATCCTTACATCACTTGCCCTTGTCAAGTCTTTTCTCTTTCTTCTTAACATTTCAAGATGTTCAAATCCTTGATGGAACTATATATATATATAAATACACAAAAATGATTTATATAGATGTAATAGACAACGACACAGAAGTGGCACTCAAATACAGCTGTGTTTTCCACTTTCAGTATTAAACGCAGATTCAGATAAAACAACCTAAAACTTGTTCATAAAAGTAAACCTAGAAAAAAGAATTATGTGAGATTAATATTGTTTGAAATGGAAATTCATTTATAAGATCTCACACTCCTGGTCTATGTTGAGGACTAATAGCCTATGTATATGCTGCGGCTGCTCTACCTCAACAGCGCACACCACCCCACTCCATCTGGTTCTTGTACAGGCGATGAAAGAGACCCATATGTTTTCAGAAAGCTGCTGAATGGTGCCCTTCGAAGACTAATGAGAATAACCATTGCTGACCTTTAAGATTGTGACAACCACTATGTCTTTGTGTAGCTTTTATAGACACGTTCTAGTTTCTATCCCATAATGAAGATTTAAAACTGTCAACAGGTTTTGCTTGTCATGGACTGGCATGAGTTCCTCTTTTGGTATGTAGCACTTCCAGTGTGTCAGAATGCCTCCATATTTGTTACAACCACATTCAGACCAAATGGAGAAAATTGAACACATTTTAACTATAAAGAGTACATAAAAGCATTTTTTAAATGATTGTAAATTGCTCGTAATCCTGACCTATGTGACTTTACTAACATGCTCAACACACTCTAAGAACAGTCTTTGCCTCTGTTGAAGTCTTAGTGAATCTAAGGTTGTTTTAAAATCCGTCTTCATTGTTTTTGTATTGCTGAGTCTGCTGACTCTCATTTTCCTCTTGTAAAACTCCAAAGAGTCTCTGAAGCACTGTTTCTCCTTTCCAGTCCTCAAGGACCACTGTCTTGCATGTTTTAGGTATTTTTCTTCTACCACACACCTGACTTAAATGGATGATTAATAGGCTTCTGCAGAACTCAATGGCATGCAGAGGAGATCATGCAATCATTTGCATCAGGTGTTCATGAACAGAGACATCTAAAATATGCAGGTCAGTGGTCCTTGAGGACTGTAAATGAGAGACTGCTCTATGGCCTTTAGATCAGGTCACATTGGCTGAGCAATTTAACTCAGACACAGCCCTGGTCATTAAAGCAGGTACTGCACTGGTACGTTTAGTAGTTAGGTTGAAATTAGCAACTCCATAAACCTTGTAAGCAGAGGGAATATAATGTTCTAAAATTTCCTGATAGGTGATCTAGCTGACTTTGGACTAGATCACATAGTCCAAATTGGACCCCCAAGCAACTCAGATTTTGTGTCTCATACTCCAGGACCTTGTTTTCCAAATGGAATGCAATTTTAGTTCCACCTGAAGAGAGGATTTCAAACCACTGAGTAGTTGCCCAGTTCTCTTTTTTTTACTTAGCTCAGGTAAGATGCTTCTGACATTGTCCCTAGAGTTCCTGGAGTTCGGGAGTGGATTAATATCTGAAATGTGACAGTTGTAGCCCTTGTCCTGAATACATCTGTGTGACTTTCGAATCAACCCACCTCCTGTGAATATCCCCTGAACTTTTGAAGAGGCTTTGCTTCACAATCTTCTCAACAGACTGCAGGTATCCCTGCTTTGTGTGCATCTTATCTACTGCTGCTTTCCCTTCCACTATGCTCTCCAATAAAACATGGATACAGTAGTTGGTGAACAGCCAGGATATTATTTTATCAATCTTTAGTGGAATTATCTTCCTTTTAGGGGAAATCTGTGACCGACTGCTGAGCAACTGCCAAGTCAGCAGTTTTCCCTCATGCCATAACATTACTGTATTTAACAAAAAAATATTGTATCACTTTTGTGTATTATTTTGACATTCTGCAAACTTTTCCACTTTCAACAAAAATAAAATAAAGGAAAGCTTTAAATGTACAGTACAGACCAAAAGTTTGGACACACCTTCTAATTGGACTCAATTAGAAGGTGTGTCCAAACTTTTGGTCTGTACTGTGTGCATAATGTAATGTTTACAAGTTTCACTTTTTGACGAAAAAATAATTTCACATTTTAATTTACTGAACCTCATCTCCATCCATTAATTTTCCATGTGGGTTTGTTCTTGCCTGATCACAGGGAGTCTGGTATTTATCTCCAAGAAAAGCAACCAGCACAGGCTCATACCTTAGAGCAGATCCAGACCTATGTGTCTTTATTTAAGGAGACCAAAATGTTAATACTGGGATAGAAAGCTGGAATACTTTGCCTGCTGGTTGTGGTCAGAAGACCTGGTGACTGTGGTGCATAGCATCCTCGATTCTGTTAGACGGCCCCAGGGTAGCTGTGGCTGCAATGTAGCTTACCACTGTCAGCATGTGAATGTGTGCGTGACTTAGTCAATGACTGAATGTAGTGTGTAGCACTTTGAGGTCCTCTGGATGTCATAAGGCGCAATACAAGTAGGGATCATTTATCATTCCTGGAGAGAATCCACACAAACATGTGAACTCCATGTAGAAAGACACCAGGCCAGGATTCAAAAACCCAGATGTTCTTGGTGCAAGGCATGGGCTAACAACTGCACCAACATGCAGATCTAAAAACCAACTGTATTAATTTTTGGGGAATTCTATCAAAAATGAAATTAGCTTTTAGTTGTATGTTCATATCCATCAAATAGGTACTTTTCAAAACCTGCAAGAGGGTTAAGCAAATTGGGTTTTCATGCACCTCACATGCCATCCTTCTTATCTACTCTTAGACAAATTGTATAACCGCTGACAAGTTAGGTACATTTATCTTGAAGGACAGGAGTTCCTTCTCTTGTTTTTCATTGCGCTGCAGCATAGGACTAAATGAACAATTTTTTGATACAACTCACTTTCTGAGTTGCTGAATCAGATAGGTCAGCCTCGCCTGTAGCCTGTGATTAATGGTGGAGTGCTTTTTCTGGGCAACTACCAAAACAGAAAAGAAGAGCTGAGGTTATTGGGTAAGATGTTGTTGAAATAAGAACAAGATTAAACAACAAAGAGAGGAAAACATTGGTTTTTGGGGTATATTAAAGTTCTCAATGACAACAAGCACTGATAGATAGTGGTTTGTTGCCGTACACCATTTGTGTCAATGTGATAAATCTAAAGCGTCTTTGTAAAACATCTATATTTGCTTAGTAGATGATAGAAATCAACAAAAATGCTTAAGTATTGGTAAATAAAAAGTTGGCAAATTCTGCATTAATTTATGAGTATTAATTTAATTATTCAAAACAACTTGCTCTTAAACATCACCTTCCCCACTTAATAGAGTTTATGTGTGGGAGATATGCACGGTTGACATGAGTGTACCTCCCCCAAAAAATCTCAGCATATTAGCAGTCATACACACACACACACACACACACGCCCACACACGCACACACACCCATACACTTATTTGGACCCACACAATTCCTTTTGCCTCACAAAAACATGTCCTAACTCAACTTATCTTGCAACTCATCCATAATCAAATATGACACTCCTTGCCTCTTCCTCCCCTCTATCACCCCCGCTCCCCTCTCATGCACCCTCCTCTTGCTCTCAAATCCCAAAATACCAGTCTGCTGAACAGCAGAGTCTCCCTATAAGCCCCAGGCCAATTAGAGTGGTGTAGCAGCATTGTTATGTGCCTGTCATGGTGGGTTTCTCCTCCCCACTCTCTGTTTGTGGCAACACAAACTGCTGCTGGGCCACAGGCAGCGTAGAGCCGGAAAGGATATGGAGGGAGTGAAGACAGGAGAAACAGAAAAGGAGAGGGAAACGTCATACTGTTTAAGCAGAGGTGACTTCTAAAAATGCAATTCTGGAAGAGTTTTTGAATAATACTATGAATACTATTGTTTGAAGTTATTCTTCATTAGTACATACACAATAAGAAAGCATAAGCTAGATAAGAGAAGATTTAAAATACAGATCGTTTTGTTTTTCTCTCAATCATCCTCCCACTGAACACAGCTGATTACAATCAAAATCCCAGCTTTCCTGGGTGGAGGTGTTTGATAAATTGGAAGCCCACACTCTGTTCTGCATAAATGTTAGCTGATTTTAGTACAATTATCCAAAAATAAAGTGGTAAAGCAATCTTATTTGACATAAAATAAAAGCAGAGGGAAACAGTGCATGGAAAGTGATGTGACGCCATTTCTTCTGACTACAATTAAACAGAGCAGTGGAGTACGACGGAGAACAAAAGCATCACTGTTAGTTTAATTGGTCTCTCTAAATTCTCTTTAGGTCTGAGTGTGTGCATGGTTGTTTGTCCTGTCTGTCTCTGTGTTGCCCTGCGATGGACTGGCGACCTGTCCAGGGTGAACCCCGCCTCTCGCCTGTTGACAGCTGGAGATAGATACCAGGGGAGTTCTCCCAATCCCATTAGATGGATGATATTTATATGTTGTAAATACTGATCTGTGGATTTTGAATGAGTTGACGATGCTGAGGAACTTCAGACTTTGACACCTGATAGACTTCAAGGAAAAAGCTAGCAAAATGTCCCACCCTGAAAGTTAAAAAAATAAATGTTTTTGAATAGAAACCCTGTTTTAAAAGATTAATGTAATCAGTTTTATAGTTCAGAGTTAATTGATGACTAAATTCTGTGCTGTGACCAATATGTTTTGTAAGAGATATGTGCCACCCCTCACAAAACCTGCCCATGTCACCCTGAAACCACCACTGAAACTGTAGATACTGTATTTAGCAATAAGGCTCTCAAGTAACTGAGATATTTAGAATTAGAATAATGGTAAACGTAACATCAACATTCTGCTTCCTGAAATAACATTTACGTTTCAGTTTTATTCTGGTCAGATTCATAATTGCCTGAGGCTGTTGCAGCTGCCACTGGGTTGGAAGGGGGTTCACACAGGCTCCCAGACTGTCTCAGGGAAAAAACACACAAAAATGGCAAATTATAATTAAACTTTTGTTAACTTATGTAAGTGGCAATTTTTTTAAAGCATAGATCTCTGTAAAAAGAGATACATACCAAGTCTCTACAATGTGTTTCTAGGTGAAAAAACCCTCTAAGTCCCAGTGATCTCTGCTGAACTTTGATTTGTCAAGGACTTTTATGGTGGGTGAAGTTTTCAGTTTACTTTAACTACATTTTAATGTTGATGCAGAATGAGAGGATACTGTGGGCAAGGTGAGTGTGTTAAGCTTTTGAAAGTTGTTTTTTACTCACACACACAGAGTAAGTATAATTGGATTATACAATGATAAAACTAGCTGAAATTAATCAATGCTGTTGTTTAGGATTTTCTTTTAGATAAAAAATAGAAATACTTTAATGCACCATAAAAGCACAGGTGATGTGAAATCCTCTCTGCTCTCTGCTAAGTTTTTTTTTCAAAATCATCCATTTTTTCCTTCTCTTCCCCCAATAGATAGAGAAAAATGTCTTGTGAGTACAGCACAAATCTGAGCTGCCACTCAAAGCAAACAGTTACAAGAAATGATTTTTCCAAGCAGACAAATGCAGCAGGGTGTCTTTTATCAGCCATACTTCTTGCAATTATGGCCTTCTGTTTTTTGTATTTTAGTGCATGCTGTCACATGAAGATGCTGTTTGCATTGATCATTTATGATTATAGGGTACAGAACATTTTTCAAACTCATTTTTTAAGGAGAAGTTTGTTTGTAGCTCTATTTATCAATCACTGTACACATTGTGCAAAAAAAAAAAAATCCTAAAAAAGGTCAAATAACAAAATAAAGCTTGAATATTTATGTTTAGCTAACATGAAAATGATGCCAAATAATGCAAATTTTGTTAACTTTGCATTTACCTCAAGTAACATTTTATTTTAGGGCTGTGTATCTTATTAGCTGCAAAACTGCAAAGGTACTTAGGGAAAGACAATTGAACTATAAAATCTGTTTATGCCAGGAATGGTTCATTTTGATACTCAACAAAACCTTCATTGGCATTATATCAATTAAATACTAATTGATCGTTTATCTTTGGCAATGATCTTCAAGTCTTTCAGATTGGAAAGCTTCCTCAACATTACTCAAATCTTCAGCTCCCTTCATAGGTTCTCTTTCAGGCTACGTTTACACAAGCAATAAACGCCTGGAAACCGTCAATATTTTCAGACGTTGATTGGGGAAAGCTTCCATGTTTAGATCACACCACCAGGACACTGTAGATGCTTTGGCTGTGCCACAATATGGCGCTGTGATTTTAGCATGCTGTCGAACTAGCATGCACTTTTTACTCTTAGCTTCCACCTCAGTAGCTTCCACCTCAGTAGCTTCCTCCTCTTAGTAAAGAGTAACCAATCTCTGTTTTCTATGAATGAAGTTCTCAAATAACACATATATTCCTTATCAAAAATTGTGCTTCTTAGCCTTCACAGGTTAAGTAGCACCTTGCAATCCACCAATGCTACCAGCTATTTTTTTTTTGTTATCTGCCCTCATATGCATAAAATAAACCCTGCGTTCTGTGCAGAGTACTCTACACCTCTATGGGGGGTATTTCAGAAAGATTTCAGTCTAAGAACTTGGTTTTAAAAAGTGCCAGTTTCAGAGTCTCTGGGCACTAATGTTGTGTAAATGAGAGGCTGGATTGCAACAGAAATGCTATGTTTTAACTGAAGAGTGGCTCCATGTAAACGGGGTCTCAGATGCAATTTGGGACTCTGGAATCATCAGCTACTCCAAAACAATATTAGCAAAAGAATCACTTTTCTACTACTTCTCCCACAGCATAGAAGACGATATAAACCACAAACTGTTGGATTGTAATTCAAAGTAAGACCTTTCGTTTTTGCTGAAACCCTCTTTTTGATTTCTCAACTTAAAATTAACACTTTTTTTCTCAGCTGTCTTAAGATACTTAGCCTGCTCAACATACTCAACAACTGCTGAACTGTAAGCAAGTTTCGGCCCTCAAGTAACTTAGGGTGAAACTTATGGTTCTTGTTCTAGGATATGCAAACATTTTCCAACGTGCATTTCAAATTTGATTTTATAGTAACATGCAAGCAAATTTGGAAATGTTTTCCAAGTACAAAATCTTCTTCTACACATGCTTGAGATGTGGAAATATTCCCATGGGGAAAAAAACATGATTTTCACATTACACATTTGATAAAATTATTTTTCTTTCTGCTTTCAGCTGTATGGACATTTGACCACATGTTTTACCATGTAAAAACATCTCTCAGCACACAATCACAAGGGAAAATGTGAACTTCATGAATTGTTTTTCACAAGTTGCAGTCATTTAATACAATCAGTGTTATCCTGATGTAGAAAATGAAATATCACGTGAGTTTTTTTCTTTCTTCTGAGACAAGTTGAGTCCCCTTTTTTTTACTTTCACTTGCACATCAGATAATTTCCTCTTATATCCTCATCATGCCTTTTACACGTCTTAATTGACATCTAGTCAAATTCTTTTTTCTTCTTTTTACCAGGAAGCTTTGTAATTGAGAGGCACTTGCCTCTCAATTAAATGCCAGTGAATCTTTGCTGTCACAGAAGTGCATTACAACCCTCTATTTCACCACCTCCGCTATGTGAAGGGCCCATTAATGGTTCCATGGGAGGAGGACTCCGATTGGATTCAGTTCTTGTTGTCAGTTGCAATAAGGGGAAAAAAATATATGTTTACTGTCAGCTTCTAGTACAATAGAGAGTCAACTGTTTCATTGCATTACTTTTTCTTTTAGAAAAGTACACAAATCAGATCTTATCTGTTGTCCAGTAATGACTGTAGAGTTAGCTATCGCGCTAATTATTTTTATTTGTCTGCCTTTTCTGCTTTTTATTACTTACTGAAAAGCATCTGTTTTATTACAGATTTTAGGAAGATATTTTGTTTAAGTACAGATGTGAGGGAACAAGACTGTAGTGGAGTTGCTTTTCACAGTTTTGTTTTTATGCCTTATTCGACAAGACTAATGTGCTATAGAGAGATATTACATTGCAGCTCAGTCTATGACTGAATGGGAGTTGTACCACATAGACTGGCTTAAAGGAGGGACAGTTAACTTTCTTTAAAGCAAAGTAGGAAAATACCTATGAATAGTGTGAAGCCTCATTACTTGAGTAAATGGGTAAATGCCCCATGGCTTGTACCACCCACAGTATGCCAGCTGCAAGAGCAAATTGGTCTCTAGAGGTTTGTACACATGACTATGTGAATGCCTGTGTGCATTTGTGTGTTGTACAGTATGAAGGTGGGAGAAAAATATGATTGAAGAGGACAAACATGCCAGAAATAACTTGATTAAATGCATAAAATAAACAAAACACTGTTGAGTGCATGTCTTCCTTATATCAATGTGGTGGATGCTCCTCCCACCACCACGTCGTGTTAGTATTTTTTCTTATTACATTACAGTTTGTATGTTTAAGTTAGTTATTTCATTTAGACATATATTTTCTAATGGGTGCACACTTTAGTTGATGTCTGTCTGAATGGTTTATTTACGCTTGTTTTTTTTTGTTTGAGGTGCTGCTGATACAAACCAGCTGGAGGAGGAAACCTGGAGCATACCATTTGTTTTTTGAAAGACTGAAGGGGGAGACTTGTGTCAAGTTTTTAATTAGTTAATTTTGTCACTTAACTATTCATTTATTATTGTTTCTGCTAAGTAAGAGTCAGTTTTGCTTTATTTGTTTCATAGAATGCTTTAGTTAATTTTGTATTTATTTGTTCTTTTGCTGTCGTGCCTCCTTCATTTGGTAGGTTTAGGTTACTCCACCCCTTTTGTCCTCTGGAAGTCAGTTTTATGTTCATGTTCAGTTGACCTCAGTTAAATTGGGCCCAGATTTATTATTTATCTTTTGATTTGTCCTTGCATTAAATCTTTGTTTGTTCACTATTTTTTGGAAGAATTAAATTGGATTCTTTTCCACTTTTTTGTCCTTGTTTGAGTCTGGTCCCTCACAATCAAGTTACCTATTAAAGTGTATTTGTTTAGGTAAATAAAATCACACAGGAAAACAGATTTGACACAATATAATCTCTGTTTAAGCAAAAGTAAAATGTAGAGGCATTGTGTTAAAAGGAAAGCTTGTAGGACCACCTAGTAGTAATTGTGTCCTCAGAAACAGATTGGTCTGAGTGACATCAAGAGGCTTTTGATACACGTCTTCCGGAAAAATTGCAGTTGACGACTTTAGTGATACAAATTAAGAAATGAGATAAAAAAGTATAAATGTTAAACTAACCCGCTCCAGAACATGATTTTAAATGTCAAGATTTAAAGTACTATGGAAAGATAACATATTTTTCCCCCACATTTTTAATTTTCAAGTAACAAGAGACATTTCTTCCTCATTTTTATGATTTTATGGAATTACGCACCCTCTCACTATTTGACACCTGTTTGTAATTTTACAAATGCATAATAACATACAATGCACCAAGAAAGTATTCACTTTTTCCACATTTTATGTCATAACCTTATTCCAAATTGTTTTGAATTAATATCTCTCCTCAAAATTCTACACACAGGGGCGTGCTCCGGTGGAGTAGAGGGTAGTGCCCCCCACGTTTGTAGGCCTTCAGTCCTCGACGCGGCCGTCGCGGGTTCGATTCCCGGACTCGATGACATTTGCCACATGTCTTCCCCCCTTTCCTGTCAGCCTACTGTGTTATAAGGGACACTAGACCCCACAAAAAGACCCCCTGGTGAGAAAAATAAATAAATTTCTACACACAAATACCCCATGGCAATATTGTGGAAAAAGACTTTTGAGTGTTTTGTAAATGTATTAAAATAGAAAACCAAGAAATCCCATGAAAAAGACACAAGCAAAATGGACTCAGATACATCAGTTCTGTCAGGAGGATTTAGCCTGGATTGGGTTCTTATGTTTCTTTTGAAGTAAAGGTTTCTTCCTTGCTAAGCGGCTCTTCAGCCCATGTCAGTACAGTACCTGTTTCACTGTGGATAAAGATACTTTACTACCAGCTTCAGACAGCATCTAATTTAGGTTGTTGGGTATTGTTCTGTGGTCAGTGTGCACACTTTGGACCATTTGGGACACAGAGCTTATTTCCTTCTTGAGCATCATGACTGGACTTCCCTATCATGTCTATACTTGCAAATAACTGCTTGATTAGATGAACATGGCATCTTCAAGCACCTGTAAACAGTTCCTAAGGATTAATCAGAATCGCGCAGCTGCATAATTCTCTTCCTGATAACTTGGTTGATTTCGTTTGACCTTCCCATCAAGTCAAAATAGAAAGCAGTGGATATAAGTTATGGCTTTAAAATACATCTACAGGTGTGTCTCTAATTAGCTATCAGGGGTTTGTGGAAGGAAGCCCAAAAGGTTTAACCAAGTCATACATTTTAAAAGACAGTTATCTCTGATACCAACCAAATAAATGAACATTTTTGAATTTGAAAAACCTTACAACACTATTTCTAAAAAAATGTTTTCACCAAGTTTTATGGCATTTAGCAAACATAAATAATTTTGGTGAATTCTAACTAAGCTAAAATAAGAAAAGTTTGATGTGATTTGACTTCAGACAGTGAATAAAAAATTGTGTTTGAGTCTTTTTTTATGCAAAACATGTAAATATCTGGTTTCAACTGCAGGTAACATTCTTCAGAATTTGCTCTACACCCAGGTATCATTCTGTACGTATAAATATCTTCAGCAGGCACACACACCTGACCTCAAACGAGACCCAGATGTTCACTCACTGAACTGCTATATCTTTGTTAGTACATTTTCTCTGTCTGTGTGACTGGATTCAAACTTACTTCCAAAAGTTTAAATATGGACCCCCCTTTTGGTAAAAATTTGGATTTTGTTAACCTAACACTTTTGTTTTAAAACTTTCTGTATAACTGCAAGAGCAGTTTGGGGAAATCAACCTGACAGCTTGGGAAACTCAGCATTGCTACATTAATGCAGCAACACTGGGTTTGTCACATTTCCAGTAAGTTGGTCTCCCAAACCTTCTGCTCACACTGAAGTCACTGGAGTCAAAAAAGAACATTTTCTGTTATTCATTTAAAACAAATGAAAAACTGGGATTCCTTATTTAAAAAAGGCAATAAATATTTTCTAAAGCTGAACTAATACTCCCAGGAAGTACTCTGCACCAAAGCTAAAAGATTTAATGCTCTGGGGCACAATTTAATTTTAACATGGCAAGCCATAAGATCTGATTTACAATCAACGCAAAATATTGCGGCAGTAGAATATCAAGGTTCGATTGTTACACAAAACTGTCACATCTGATTCTTAAAGACCAACCCCGTTGTTATGCAATTACTGTGAAATAGTTTAATTCAACACACATTCATCATTTTATAAGCACAGAAGCAGTACAGTCTAAATACCACTGAGACTGGACTAAGTTGTGACAAATGTCCTGGTGAATCGGTACATTTGTATGCAAAGTGCATTTGTGCTTTTCTTTTCAGTGTGAAAATGGTGAAGATTTATTAGTTTATTAGTAAGAAAAATAAAAGCAATAAAAAAAAACTGTCAAGATTTGTGGAGGCTATGAGCTGCTAGTTTGCAGTCAGTTTGCTCAGCCACACTGTTTAGTTTCTTTCTGTTTTTTTGCATGCTGCTGTGAACTGATTAGTAGTTCAACGTGAACTTCAATGAGTGATTTGATTGTGCCCTGGATGTTACTATTATGTTTTTTTTTTTAAAGAAAATTATATTGGTAACTGGCTAGTAACATTAATATGTAAAAGAAGATAATTTTTCTCAGAGATGGTTCATTTAATGAATTATTTCATTTTGAAATATTTAAATTATTTAAACTAAGGGTAAGGATAATTAAATTAAGTGGATTGATAATTTTAGGAATTAAGAGTTGCTTGTACATTGATTAAAGGCTGTTGTTTTTTGTTTTTGATAGAATCAAAAGTTGAGATGCATGAGAAAAAAATGCTTTGGGTGTGTTTTATTGTGGTTATAGGCAGTGATGTCAGTAACGCGTTAATTTGTAACGCGTTACTGACGTCGGACCACTTTTTTCAGTAACGAGTAATCTAACGCGTTGCTTTTTCAAATCCAGTAGTCAGACTACAGTTACTTATCAAAATCACTGTGCGTTACTATCTTCTTTTGTTATTTAATCGTATTTCCTCTACTCGTCTTGTCGAGTGACCGACGTCTCTATGCGACAGAAATGTAAACAATGGAGGGAGATGCGCATTTTGTAGGTGGAAAAACTGGAACTATTTTGAGTTTCTGTCTCCAAGTCCGATTATTATAAGCGGCTTTGGGCTTCATTTTTTTAAAAGTCGTTTGCATATTTAATGAGTGGCGGGTTGCGCTTTTTTGGGCTCGTTTTTGAACGTGAAGTTACTCATTTGGGTTTGGAAATGAGCAGAGACTCATAATAAATCCCAAAATTTGTCAGTCATTAAGGTAGTCTTACTCCGTCTCTCCCTGTTCATCATTTCCCGGATGATCCGTCCCGCTGTGTCTTTGTTAATGTCAAGTTAATGTATTACCTCTGAGTGACGTCGAGCTTCGCGTTGCGCCCCAGAAAACTGCAAACATCGAGACCAATATGAACAGCGCAAAAAAACGTAAAAACAGCCATGAATGAACGTGTCCGGAGTTGCCAATAATTATAATGGCTACTTAACGCCATTATATTAAGATAAGTGTCACAAATCTGTGCAGCCATCTGAGCTGTGGAGCGGCAGGAGGAGATCTGTGGCTGAGCTTTGACACCAAATGCAGGGCAGCAACTGGGGGGGCTGTAAAATCCTTCTTAGAGTTTTCCAGACAACAGTGGACCACACAAATTACTCACGTTTTTATTTTTTTTGTACAATCTCCTCTTCAATTCAACCTTATCGGTGGAGACACATTGTTGATGTTGCCATTATAAAATAGCTTACAAAAAAGTATTGGCAAAGCTCAATGTGATTTTCACAGGAGGTGGAGCGTTGTTGTTAGCAGCTGCTGAAAGTAACTAAAAAGTTACTTTTAGTGTAACTTAGTTACTTTCCAAATCAAGTAGTCAGTAATCTAACTAAGTTACTTTTTCAAGGAGTAATCAGTAGTCCGATTAAAGTTACTTTTTCAAAGTAACTATGCCATCACTGGTTATAGGTTTGTTTTCCTTTTAAGCTTATACAGTTGCCATCGCCAAACCTCCCACGGACCTAAAGGAAGCGACCCTAATTGTGTAGACTTTAGTTGTTTCAACAAGTCACAGCAGTAGATGGATATTTAGGCATTCTGGAATACTCAATTCACAAAGGGTTGCAGGTTCAAGAAGGTAGCTGGGTAAAACAGGAAAGTAACAGGAGGGTCAAACAAGGAGTGAGAGCAGGAACTGAGTCGAAATACTGAGTGTTCTTTATCCTAAAGTGAATAAAGAAGTGAAACATTTCACCAGCTTTGTGCTGCATTAAAAATCTCTTTCTGAAAATGTGGCTTAAGGGAATTTAAATACTGTCATCCTTCTATTGGCCACTGATTTAAAAACGACTCTTCTTAAACTCCCTTCACACTGTTTTCTATCTTCCCATGTTTGCTGGGATATTGGAAAACTCATGTAACATGAGTCCAAATTAATGGGATTTTGTAGAGAATCAAATCCTGCCAGATCTGTGAAGAATATGTCAGTTTGATGTGTTCATGAGTTGTAGTGGAAAAATTGACACATGTAAATGAAAATGTCATTTGTAATTTCCTACAACTTCACATTCATAGCTTGTTTGTCTGGAATTGTTTTGCAGGTGACACTTTCACTCACAATCTCAAATTGATTATACATGCATGTGACTATTTGTACAAGTTTGGATTTTGCGCTCTGCAACTTCTCACATCGTCATCCACAAATCTTCTGATCTTGAATAGAAGTGAGAATGTTTTGAAACTTATTTACCTACATAGACAACCAGCATCTCTATATAGTGTGTCTTAAATACTGACAGGACTCGTTACTTTAACTGTCTTTTGAACTGCTGCTAAGAGTGCAGCCACTTTAGGACTGTAGGAATCAGCTATAAACACTGTTTCTTTAAAAAAAAAAAAAAAAAAAAAAAAAAATCAGTTTTAAATGAAGCTGGTTAAGTTGTCTCTCTGCCTGTGGAAAGTCTTGCTTGTTGAATTTTTTCAAGCCTCTATTAAAACCTGTCTAGTGTTTCTGCAAACCAACCAACCAATTCTAGCTAATCATTATTCTATACCTATCTTCAAATTTACCTCATAATATTTAAATAGCCTTTAAATATAATAGAAATATATGCATCAAAAAACTGTGTTATCTTATAGGAACGTCTGCCCTTCACAAGCAGTAAATCTGCCATTTCTATTGTTCATAACACCTCAAGACCCTGGGATCTTTCTGTCTTAGTCACTTTTAGTGGTTACATATTTGTTTTCTTTATGTGCTTATTTTATTTATTGCAAAGAGAAACATGGGTGGAGAAATCTTGCAAACATGTTCACAGGTTAGTGTTGCATTTTTGTTGACCATAACTGTATTAAAAAGTAAACTCCGTAAAAGCAGATTTAAAAGAATGTGGGAGACACTAAAAGTTGCGTGTCTAAAAGTGAAAGGCAACTTCAGTATTGTCAGTATTTCAAAGAAACATATTTCCCTCACAGTCACTCAGCTATATTAAAAAGCATTAGTCACACACAGAAACACACAAATAAATATTCGCCAAATGAACTTCAGACATAAAAAGACTTGCTCACTCTGAGTTGTCCATAAAGCTAATGGATTCTTCTGCTCCCTGGAGAGTATGTGACAAGTTGAATCAGCTTGAGGAGTTGAAGACTTGGTAGTTCCTCTGGTTTTTCCTTCCATGTAGAAACAGAAAAAAACCCCCACCACTGTAGAAACAGACGTAAGCCAAGCGAGTGGCTTTATTTCTCTGGCTAAGCACTTATATCACTGATTCTAAAACTTATGTGGTAAATCAAATGTATAAATAAAATAAAACAAAGAATAAAAAAAACAACAAAACATGCATGGGATTAGTGTACACATTGAGCTTGTCATTTCAAATTAGCAATGTGATATTTATGTTTTGAAAAAAAAATCAACTTTTCATGTTTTGTATCATGTTATGTTATTCCAAATCAAAAGCACTCAGCCCTGCTTTTAAAGTCTGAAGTCAGATAAAACAAATAAAAATGTTAATAAATAATTCATCCGAAAGCAAGTATCTGAAAAGTTTTGCTTTTTAGTAAATATGGAGCTCTACAAAATGCAGAATAAATATTACCATAGTTTACTCACTGGTCCCTTTTGTTGCTGAATATAAGCTCATACTTTTCAGTTTTTACTGCTCTCTACGCCTAAAGGTAAATGCGCCATTATTTGCAATCCTAAAGGATTTAACTGGCATATTTCATCTAGTATGTGCATTTAAACAAACAGACAAACAACTTTAAAAAATCTGCTTCATTTAGCAGCAGCCCACATTTTGAGTCAGTCCTCTGTTCACTGCCGACTGACAGAGAAAATTAGGGAAAGAAACTTTTTACAGAAGCCCCAAAGCTACTTATTAAGTTCCTGCCAATATTTTGTTTTCCAGATAAGATTAGTCACTAACCTTTACATGTCACTGTAAGCAAATAATCATTTTTTTTTGTTTTAGAGAGTTATAAATAACATAAAATAACTTCACTATGTTATGGACTGGTGTGAACTCAAAAGGCTTTTTGATGCAGTTTGCCAGCTGACAAGCTATGCCCAATTTGTCAGGCCACACGGGAGACATCCTAACCAACAAAAATTCCCACACATCCTACTTGTAATTAGCACCAGGAGGCTGACATGCCCATTTTTCTCCCAGCTGGCTGCTCGTATTTGTGGCAAATTCAATATGACATGAATGCGGCATTAACATCGGTGGGGAGATGTCAGTAAAGAGTCCCGCGGCATATTCCTCCAACTCTATACAGTTTGGCTCTTAATGAGATTAAGAATCAGAATTCCACAGTGCTGACAGACCTCTACCAATAATTTTATCCACATATTAATTATTCCATATTATACACAAAATCTTAAGAAAACATTTTAGTGTATATCCTATTCGATAGGTGTATCTGAATAAATTATGGTGTCAAAAGATCAATTTACTTCAGGAATTTAGTTAAAAATAGTATTACTCATGTAATTTAAAGATTCTTTCCACCCAGTGATATCTCCCAAGAATGTATTTCTGTGAATTTAACACTCTCTCAGAAAATTGTATTATTACGCAAGACCACAGTACAGATTTAGTTTTGAGAAAATGCGTCATAGGACCAACAGAAGTAGATGGTAAGACCATCGCTGTCTGTCAAAACGTCATGCTGAACCATGAGCAACTTGAATTCTGTGCCCCTTCACTCTTCCTCTAGACACTGGAAACTTGATTTTCACATAAAAAGCCAGTTTAATTTTTATTTGAAAAGAGAAATTTGGACCAGTCCTCTTTTAGTCCATCCTAGACACGATACTTCTGATGCTGTCTCTGTTTCAAGAGTGGCTTAATCTTAGAGAATGCTGTTGAAACACCTATTCCATGTTTTTCCGAGGAATTGGGTCATTTTACACAACGTGAATGACACTAGCTAAAAGTGAAGCGTGTTGCCATTTCAACCCCCAATCCAACTGTGTCTCCTGGACTATCAGGTGTGAAAACACCCTAAGATGACAAGAGGTCCTAAAAAAGCTCATTCTGAAAGGAGTTCAAAATAATCAAAACTAAGCTGGTGAAATCTCATTATTTGAGAATGATTTTGTGGGGGGAAAAAATGTAATTAACATGTTTTATATTGCTCACATCCTTACTTGTGCAAGGAAGCAGAAGGTTTTCATCATGCAAGGTGTGTTCAGGTTAATGAATTTAACACAATAACAACAGGGTGTCATGTGGAAAGCATAGAAGATTTTAAGAGTTTATGAGGCAATGGATATCATCCTGTAAAGTTTATTAAAAGGGAAAATGTTTGAAAAATTTCAATCAAAATGCAGAAGCAAAGTCATGGCAGCATGACTCTGCCAGTGTCTGAAGAACTCTTAAGTGTTTATAAGTGTTCTGCCAGGTGATTTAACAAGAGTAGCTGAGGTTCCAAGGTATGGGGACTTTTCTGTCTTTCTTTCTCTCTTTGCTTTACTTGATCACTTAAACCTGCGCACACACATATTCACAAGCATGCTTTACTACCTAGTTGTCCTTGCTGTGCCTCATAAAGACAGACTAAGGAGGCCAGGATGGTTTCAGGCAATAAAAGTGGGGGGACTATGAAATAGCGTTATACACAAAGACACAACAGATGGCTACTGCTGCTACGTCTTCACTAAATATGACACCAGAAAGGACAACGTGAAGAGGAGTAGTACTTTCTGCATATACGTCCTCCTGAATGAGGACACAAGATCTTGTAATAGACAAGGTTGCATATTTGGAGCTGTAGTCAACAGATGCTTATTGTGTTGTAAAGTGAAAAAAAGAATAACATTACCAAAATAAGATGATGAGCCCCAGTAGGGGGCAGAATTAGTCCAGAAACAAACTGATTAAAGAGTCGAAGGTAGAAAAATATATCTGGCTATCTAACAAGGTGTTTTTAAATAAGATAAAAATGTTGCATGGTGTATTGCATCACACTGTCAGAATATGACATCTGATTGCTATGGATGCAGCTTGTGTATCTTTTATCTTCATGGCAACATAGTTTGTATTTCCTTTAGTTGCTTAAAAAAGCATTTTAAACATAAATGTCCTCTAGTGAAGAGGTTGGAAGTAGTGGGGGCAGATGCTGTCTGCGTTGTTCAATGGATCACTGGCCTAATTGTTACTCTAGAGAGTTGTGCCAAATAAAAAAAAATAAAAAAAGAGGGAGCGATAGAGAAGAGAACGCAGTTGTTTCAGAAGTCTAGGGATAAATGAAATGACACAAGAAACCTGTTTTGACAAACTACCTTAAGAGAATTAGCCTAGTCAACTCTGTTGGACAAATAATAGTTGTTGAGACGATGGAAGCCCCTTAATCGCTGTGTCTGTTTTCAAGTGGTAGTACGCTTTCAGCCACATCTTAACGACATAGAAGGATGACGGTATTTAAATCCCCTTAAGCCACATTTTTAGAAAGAGATTTTTAATGCAGCACAAATTGTTTAGTTTTTTTGCTTTGTTTTTTTTAGACATAAATAAAAGCAAAGTATATCTTAAAGAAAATGTTAATAAAGGTACAAATATGCAGTTTTCCTAGAAACATTTACTATGGTTTAATGTGGTAGTTTACTAAAGAGGTAAGTACTAAACTTTCTTGAAACTGATTGCTATTTTTCTGAAATTACAAGTGATGCCATGATTATACAGAGAATGTGTTCTAAGATGCAGCTCACAGGAGACGCCTTTCTAACCGAAAGGTAAGACTTCGGTTTTTATGTGAGTTTCTTAGAATACCTTACATTCCTTATTAATTTATATTTTGCTTTAAAAGCATCAGAGTAAAACTTTATTTTCTTTACTTCATTGTGTCATGTTTCCCCAAGCTATTTCAGTCTTAAATTTTTAATTTGGTCACTAGCTGTTTCTTTGTCTCTTATTTTCAGTACAGTGTGTTCTTAGGGTCATTTTTTTGGGGGGGGGATTTAAGATTTTTGTCTCCGGCAGGCTATTGCGAAAACACCATTTGTTCCCAGTTTTGTTCACAACATCAATGAAAAATTCACAAAATACCAGAGTTTGACAGACAGCTGAGTGCTACAAGCTAAAACTTTGTGTGCATGGTGCATACTTTATCCCTTGAATTAGGTGCTTAGGAAATTAGAAACAAAGAATATAGCTTAAATGATTGACCAAGAAAAATCTTCAGTCAAAGAAAACTGAAATATTTTCAAAAACTAAAACAACCTTGAAAAATATAAGAATATCAGGTTCATTTGAAGAAAAACTGTCAAAGTATATTGACTGAAATTTGCTGTGATATTTGTGGGCTAATGCTGAGTGTAGAATTTATTTATAATTTCTTTATCCATTGTTGATTTCATAACTACTAATACTCTGACATCAAGTTACAGTGATCTCAGTGACCTATTAACACTTACGGCCAATTACTACCTATTCTCTGTACAGTCAAACTCCAGAAAATGTTTAAAGATAAAAGGTAAGTTAATTTGTTCTGTGAAATGTGTAAAATTAGTTGCATGAAAACATTTATCAGAGGTAAATTGTGGCAAACCTTTATTTTTTTTATTTCTTTTTGAGACAAGCCCACCAATGGCCTAGTCCCAGGCCACTGGTGTGAGACAAGGTCAAGTCACATGCAAACATTTATATTCATTTGATATTTATGCCTAATTTTTTCAACCCTTGGTTTAAGTCCATCCATTTCAAGGCCAGAGTTGTGAGATTTTCCCCTTCATTTATGTCCCTTTTGTATTTAAACCTCTTCTAACTCTGCTAACCAGTTGAGAAAGCTACAAATATATTTAACATGCACAGAAAAAGATATGTGCAGTGCAGATCCAGCGCAACTTTCAAAGTAATGTGTACTCTTTGGAGGTTGATTCGCTGCGACAAGTCTTGTGTCATTTGCTGTTAGGATGTGTCACATCAGTAGTCTGGAAAATGGAGCTTGAAAATGGATTGATGTGGTGAGGTGGTGAGAAGGTCAGCTTGTTAGAAAGTGATATTTATTTGACCATATAAATTGGATCATATTTATCAAAGGATTAAACTAAGCTTTGATCATTACTTATTAATATCACTATCGCAGTTGGCTTAACTAATATAATAATAATAATAATTTATAGTTATTCAAACAAAACCTTCATATAGTATAATATGAAGAAAAAGCAAAGCATGTATTAAATAGGAAATCTATTACATGTCTTATGAGGAGCTGTTTGTAAGAAGGTTGCATGTTTAAATTTCAGCTGGGTCCTTACTTTGTGGTGTCTGCAGGTTCTCCCTCTGCAGGTTCTCTGCTGTTACTCCACCATCTTTCCATTGTTCAGTTAGCATCCATGTTTTGTAAACTGCAAGCAATTTGAAATTTCCATTTGAAATAAATTGTTGCAAGAAATCTTTGCTAGACCAGACTCTGGCTACGTGCGGGGAAAAGTCAGAAGTTTTTCATAGACTCATAAAGAGTGCAGACTTGGTGATTTCATTCATTGATTTGAAAAGCTCTTTGTTTTCACAGTTTTCTGACAAATGGTATGTTTTTATTTATGAAAGATATTGGCATGCTTACACTTCACAAGGTCTAATCTCTGTCACTTCTTTATGCTTAATCCCATGTAACAGATGTTTTTCAAAACCTCAGCATTCATGTGTCATGTCACCACAACACAGCAGCCTAAGAACTACTGTTTTTTTTTTTTTTTTTTCATGCAATGACTACTATGAAAGGCTCATCCTGGGAGACTTTCACTGGCTTAATTTTTTTTGATTATCTGTAACGTTCAAAAAACGTACGGCTGACCTGAAAATAGTTATTCTGCTGAAGATGACCAAATGTAGGATATTTCTGAGAAGAAATGCATACACAAGAAAATCTGTCCAAGCTAGAATATTTAAATGTAAATATTTTGATGAGTAAAACATTTATTTTTCATGATCAGCAATCATTTCGAAGCTTGCTCTCTGTGATTTGTGGAAAGGAAATCCAATTTCAAACTGACTCTTAAGATCTAAGCTTCATATAAACAGTTTAATTCCAATTAATATTTTACACCACCTGCTACTTTGAAGATAAAAAAATACTCAGTTATAATAAAAGAGTGAACCTGTCAGAGAGTGTTGGTACCCTGGACAAACTGCACCATTTTTTTAGTTGGCCTGATTCTATTTTACATCACCATTCAACTTCTTTTACTTTGTGTTGCAAAGCCATAAACCCCCAAAAGATAAGAATCTGGGTAAGTGAGTGTGATGACAGCTTTACTGCCTTGGGGACAAAGTGTCATCAAGCCCCTTGTTTTCAAAACTTTTTTGTTTTTAGTAAAATAAATAAATAAGTAAATTCTGCATGGGAAGGATGTGATACTGACCTACAAGACAAACTCTTATATGGTTGCCCCAAAACAGTACGCCCTCACTCCACACATGTACTTCCACAGACCACACGCTGACTTCACAGAGCAGTTTCTGCCTGTTGGGATTCAATTAGTGAAACTTAAATCATATTGAGATGAAAACAGCATGGCCTAATGGGCTTAGCTTTACATATGTCCTCCTCTTCCCTATTATATTTTATTAATAACAAGTTGACTTGAGAGAGAGAGGGGCTTTGGTTGGTTTAAGCATACAAGAGATGAAAGCACCGAGCAGAAAATGGTACCACAAACCTACTGAACAGCAATATTTAAGAAAATAAATTAAAAAAAATAAATATCACATATAAAAACATAACCCAGTACTTTAGTCTCGAATTTACAATATCACATTGTTTTCTTGAGGTGTTGTGTTTTCTTCCTACTAAATTGAGGATACACAGTGAAACATCACATACACAATTGCACTCATTTAAAATTTTCCAGTTATTTTGTTGATTCATATTTAAATTATTTTCATTTCCAAATGATGGTGGCTGAGTTTAAGTACTTAGGCCTCCAGGTTTTAATAAACTAGTTTGATGGAGGAAAACTTTCACCTCGAACGAAGCTGTGATTGGCTTGTAAAGTACCCACGGTACCCTTGCTGTCCCCTCAGATGTTGGGGCCAATTGTCTGTCAGGGACATCTGGACGGTTGGTGCGCATCTGTCACTCTTGTCTTTTTGATGCACAACGCACCATTTGGTTCTGTCAGACCCCTGTCAATGTTTTTCAGCTCATTTTACTTGTTGAACAGTTGTCAGGTCAGTCAGTAGAAAAAAAAAAAAAATCTCATTGGCCAGTTGGCATATTGAATAAACCCTGTTCCATATGAAAGTCTGTCACATTTCTTGTCCATAATATAAATGTGTGTTAAGAGGTGTGATGTGGATCTAAATATGGATAAAAGTACATGACCCAATATAAGAAGAATATTTTGCTTGTGATGCATCCCCATTTTTTACATTGCATGTGTTTAAAAATGAAATATGTAAAATTCATAGTGTGCACCTAAGTCAAGATTGGTCTTATTTCGACCTGATGCCACCATCTTATTTTTTTTAATATTGCACATGTTGTTGTCGTGAGATTTTGGATTTTTGCTTCAAACAGATGGCACCTCATGGCTGTTTTGATGTTGATGTGAAGGATGAATCCGTGCTCTGGTACCACACTGCAGTTTTGAAATCGGGGAACATTTCTCCAATTGAAGTGATTAGAAGTTGGAAAGACTCTCTGAACTAAGGTTTCTCTAATCTCGAAAAGCCTCTCTTTAGTGTGAGGAAATCTTGTAGCATGTGGTCTTTCAGAACCAGTAGTTTAGCTGCACCGCTTTGTGATTTATAGTGGTCACAAAAGCACTCCAAATCCTCCTGTGCATAACTCCTCAACATGCCATCAACACGTAGTATTGAGTATAATCTCCAGGTCAGAGATGTTGGTCTGATTTATTTATTTATTTATTTTTTGATTGATTGATTTGTAAGGAGAAAATGTCTGAGTTTATGCCAAATGATCAGATGTTTGAATTGTAAAATGTTAAAATGTCAAATGGCCTTTGGACTTTTTCTTCACTGTTTTAAAAAAAAATCTGTCAAAGGCAGAAAACTTTTGGTTTTTGACATCAGTTTGGTGTATAAGAACCAAAAGTTCTTTCCACCTTCACAGCATTATTCTTCTTTAGCAGCTGCATATGCCACTAACCAGTCAGCAGACCAACAATAATTCAAAATATGATGATATCACATTAGTGTACTATTATGACAACATATCTGCAATATCCATTAAGCTGAAAGAAGACTTTCTTTGTTGCAGTACTCTAGAGAAGGTGTCTCTTAAATTTACGCCTTTCTATATTGTCAAGAACTCTGGTATGAAAATGTATGTAAATTTGAGATCAGTCCAGGCACATGCAGAACAACGGATCATAAAGTACCTAGAAGATTGTGGCAGCCCTGTATGTTGATTAAAAATGATTGCTTATTGTGTACTCTTTGTATAAGAATGAGTTTTCTGTATTCTATTAATGTTGTAACAAGAAAATAGGGTCGAATCATCTAATGTGCTAGTATTTCATATGATTTTAATAAATTGATGTAACTTGTATGATTAAAGTTAGTATAGAATAAGGAGAAGTATAAGGTTGGGGTGTGGAGGCTGATACAAGCCGTTGTGCAACTCGGAAAGTCCCAGAAAGTCCTAGGCTATGACACATACAGCTATAGCAACTCGGAAAGCCCCAAAAAGGCCCAAACACATGGTTTTGCAATGAGGTCATTGTGTCTCAAGCGGGAGTCTATTGCTCTCAGAAAGTCCCAAGATTCACAAGTACATTACCTCACAAGTGAGTCATAGTGCCCAAATTTGCAGATGGGCGGGTTGCGCAACTATGAAGCAGAGCACAAACTGCTCTTTGTCTTTCTCTCTCCCTCCTCGTGTACTCCCCAGGAGGAGAAAAGTATAAAACATGAGACCGAGGTGATACGGTGTTCTTCAGCCGCGCTGAGACTCTACACAAGTGTGGTAAGAAGACCAGCAGAGGACTACGCCCTGGAACCAAGAAAAGCGCCTCACAAGGAGGACAACGGAGCTCCTCACGCCGGACCAAAGGGCGAGATCCACCGACCCATTGTCTTGGTTCCTAATTAGATTTCCAACCTCTGCACTCTACCCAGCGATTTCAAAGAATTACATCTCAACGGACTTGGGGAACTGAACAAAAGTCACAGGATCGACTAAGGGCTGTTCGGCTGGATGAAGCAGACAGTTCATTTTGTTTCGGTTCCAAAGAGGATTTAGATTTAAAGTCAAGACTCTGACCAAGGACTACAAGGACTCGTTGCCAAGATCCGATACCATCGATGAGTATGAGTTGTGCCACACCCCAAAGCCTATTCGATAGATAGATGACAGTGTAGGGAGGTTGTTAGGTAAAGGTTGAATTGATCTAAACTATATTGATTTTCTTTGTATGGTAATCACAAGTAAATTCTGTATGCCTGTCATTTTCCCTGCTAAAGCTTGCTTAATAAATACATACATTTTAAAATTCTGATTAGGTTGTGGACATTGAAATTAATTGAGTCATTTGAATTAAAGTTCTTCTATTTATAGTAAAATCAGTATTCATGATTCTAGTAATGTGGTGGCTTCAGACTTTCCTTTGGTGAGAGAAAAATAATGACCCTGTGATTATCTTAGTCTTAGTCACTAAATAAAATCTAGCCGGTAACAAGTGCCCGTTACAATAGAAAGAGAACTGCCGTTAACAGAAGTGGTTATTGGAATTATACAGCTGCGAAGGCTACTCAGTTGGTTGTTCCTTAACTGAAAAGGGTCATAACTTCTGGATCGAAGGCAGTCAGTGCTAGACGTGTCTCTTTCGCCACCAGTTTAAACAGATTATCTCTTATAGATCACATTCAGGGTAAGACCCGGGTCTTAGAGATTTTCCGGACCTGTTAGACAGAGAACTGGTTCAGTAGTCAGCCCGAGGAGTTGTGAGGAGAGGGCAGGGCTGGCTATTGCGCAGTAACAAACATGGCGTCCCTGGGTGGGCCCAAGTCCAACGGAGTAGGAGGGCCTCAGGTACTAAGTCAGTAAAAACAGATGTGTGATTCTGAATAGCTCACTTAGTGGCTAGCTCCTAGGGAGAGGAGCTAGTGGTGACTGATAGGGCTGTCAGTCACAACCCTCGCAGTAACTGTATAGCATACAGGTGAGGGAAAGCTTCTACTGAGGATAAATGACCAGATCCAGACAGTGAAGCCAGTAGCCAACCCGGCCTGGACCCATCCCTGCTCTATATCGATAAGAGAGGCTTTGGGGAGAGGCAACTCGAAGACAAAGAACAAGAATGGATAGTGAAGATGATGGATACTCGAAAGTTGGACCGATGCAAGAAAATCCACAAGGAAGTGACCTAGGCCACGAGGATGGCGAACAAAGTAAAGGAGAGTGGCGATCTATGCTCTCCGCATCCCAACTACAAAGAACTCCAATGAATTTGCTGCTGCTTGGTGATGGATTTGATACATGGACTGAAGTAAATCGACGCATGTTCTTCAATCATCACTACCACTACAGGCAGGAGGACATACCGAACTTGATGGAAACTATAATTAACTCCAAAGGCATCTACAGCTGCTCCAAGCTGGACCATGGGACACGGCTGTGTGTGGCACCATGTCCGGTTAAGGTCAGCAAAAAGAGTGAGATTAAAGTCTGGCTGAAATGGTTTGCTGACCTGCTTGAGGAAAAGAAGGACAGTGAAATAAGGATGGTCTACAGCCCTTCTGAGAAATATGATGGCGTAGTCAAGACAGCGACCCGGGCAGCTGGGTTAGACGGAATACTAGTGGACCCCCATGCCAGAGGAGTTAATCGCTACACGGAATGCCGTGGGGAATTGGAGCGGCTGGAAGCCTATGAGAAGGAGAAGAAGGAACGGAAACGAGAATCAGCCCCGGCTGTGAGAGAGGAGGAATCAGATGTAGCTGAGGCTCCATCCTGTTTCCCGAGCAGGAAGGGAACCCCCGTCAGAGAGCTGAGGTCGGTGGACATGGAACTCGTCAGCCTGATTTCGGACGACGAAGGTCCACCTCAACCGGCTCCGTCGGCGGCCCAAGGAAGTCCTCGACCGACACGCCTGGAGGAAGCGAAGGAAGCCCTCCATCAGATAGTTCTGGAGGGGGAGCTGAAGAAGGCTGCAGCGAATTGGTCAATGCAGAAAGCCCAGCGGTCCGAGTTTCGCCCGACGCTTCACAGCACAGGGAGGAGACCATCGGCGCCGCCACGACATCGGGAGGAGAGCAGCTCAGACGACGAGGGGGACAGCACAGACGAGGAACTACGGGGAACCGACAGACCAAGGAAAAAGACCCAGAAGTCGGACGGCTGGAGGATGGCCCAGGAACTGGCCCCACTGCCGCCGGAGGCCATCTGTGTCAAGATGCAGACCGGGCTCAAGGTGTTTCAGCTTGTTGGGAGCCCATGGGACATCGAGGGTGATGGACTGATCGTGTTCTCCAACCACAAATACAAGATTCACAACCGGGAATTCCGAGGGGACCTCCAACGTCAAGCCGGAGAGAGTTATCAGCAAAACTCACTGCTGCTGCGGGAAGCGGCCAGAGCCGCGGCAACCAGAGGGAAGGTCCTCATTGTGAATGGCTACAAGCTTCCCTACGGTGCAGTGATTCTGGTCCCGATCGACGCATACCAGAAGGGGGATAACCTTGAGGACTACCGGAAGAAGATTTGGCACGGCCTCGAGCGAGGTTTAGTGGCCGGGAACAATGAAGGAATGAGGCGAGTGGTGGTGAGTGTACAAGGACTGAGAACACCAAAGCTGCCGGGGAACACCGCCCAGTCAGTTGCTGAGAACGGGTTGGTGACCATAGCCAAGACCAACAGTCATCTTTTCGGGTTCAAGGAACTGGTGGTGGTGGTCGACCCTCGTCTGCACCGGCTTCAGACGGAGCAAGGGGTACGAATGGCAGCTGCGATAGAGGAGCAACGCCGGGTCAACCCCCCCCCACCAGAGGCTAAGAAGCACCCCCTGGTGATCCCGCCGAGCTCGCCTCCAAGTACCTCACAGGCGGGCAAGGCCAAAGTGGTGGAACCCATCAAGATAAAGCTGAGAGCCTCATCAGACGGAGCCGATTCCCAAGCAGCAAAATACGTCAAAGAGTTCACGTTTGAAAGAAGCGACAGTGAACAGGAAAAATTCAACGCAGACAAGGTGAAGAACGAACGGCAGGCTGACAAGGAAGATGAACTGCTGAAACCGGTCAAGATTCAGCCGCTGAACTCCCCCCGATGGGACCCTCTTCGACAGCCGCGGTACGAGGACATCAGCGACGCAGAGGACGGAGAGGAGCAGCGCGAGGACGAACATCCTGCAGCGGAGGAAGAAGAGAGCGACCACGAGAGCGCCTTCTCCGACCCGAAGCAGCCTCCAGCTGATTACAGGCCGCTCCGGACAGGACAACATCGAGGGAAAAAGAAGGAGACGGAGACGTTTGACATCGAAAAGTCTTCCGAGAGATTGGCTCGAGACTTGACCTGGGGTCCCGTCCAGGCTAAGGATGGACGGCGGGCGTATGTACCAGAAGTCGGGCAAAAGGAGTACCAGATCCCGGGAGGTTGGGCCAGCAGACTGGAGGACCGAGTTACACTCGAGGTGGAGGCGACGGTCGGGGAATGGGCCAACATACTGATGACACCGTCCTGCTCTACCCTGACGGCGCACTACTCCCTGACCGCTAACTTCAGGACAGCCTACATCGGGATTATGTACGACGTGATGCTGCGACGACTGAAGAAAGCCGCATACAAGTATTCCCGAGAAACTCGACAGAAGCTGGACGAAGTGTCTGCTGATGAAGAGGAGCCCCAAGGGACATCTCTGCAACTGGGACAAGGGGATCCGCCGCTATTGAAAGGTGTGTCAGCCCAGCCGACAGGATTAAGTGCGAGCCAGGATGCTTACGCCGAACTCAAGAATCTGAGACTGATAATTAGGAGTAAGGGTGCAGATGAGACCAACGAGGAATATCTGAAGGACGTCTGGCCTACAGTGGTGTCTGCTACTAAGCATGAGGGAGCCAAGAAGCTGTGGCTTACTAGCGTGACCGCGGACCCGATGACTGGATCGGAGTCTGCACAAAACCACTATGAGAGGTTGGTGTTAGAAGACATGGATGATGAAGAATCCCAGATCAAAAGAGCCAGAGGACGACTTGACAAAGGGAGCCGGTTAGAGCCCCTTTGGCACACACTTAAGCAAACCGTTTCCCCGGCACGATATGTGAAGGTGCTGCGCGAAGTGACTAAAGGACGGAGAGGTGAGCTGGTCTTCGTGAAGCTGCCGGTGAGAAGCACCACAGTCGCCCAGATGGACACAGCAGTGCAAGGATTTGACCTGGAGCAGCACTACTTCGAAGAAAGACGGAAGAAAGAGTCTAGCCAGCCTGCAAAACCATCTAATAAGGCAAATGTGAGACCACCATCTAACTTCCAGAGCAGACCCTACCAGCAAGGAGCACCGGAGCCGCAGGGAAAACCAGTCGTCCCGCCAACACCATCAAACCAGCCAAGGAAAGGCCCGTTCCTGTCAGATGAGGATTATAGAAAATTGAGCCCAGAACAGAGGATGGCCCTCCGTGAGGCCCGCAAAGTCGGGAACGGAGGGTCAACGAAGTAATGGAGTCCAGGTCGCGGGTCATCTTAGAGAATGCCTACTGGAAGGGGGATGAAATCTACGCTAAAGTGGATGGAGTGCCCTATCTAGTGGACACCGGAGCAGAGGTGTCTATGACCCGCAAAGACCTAAAAACAGCAGGACACCTAAAGGTTCAATTTGCCAATGGAAAAGTAGAAGAAATGCCATACGGGACCTGGAAAGGAGTAGTGTGGGTAAAAGGTCCCTATAATCTTCTCACAGTAAAAGACTTAGAAGGACTAGGAAAAAAGAAGAACAATCGTCGTTCCTTGGAGCGACGACTGACAAACCTAAAAGCCAGGCTTGTGAGAGTCGGACCGACACAGGCTGGACCAGAAATACAAGACTGGTACAAGCCGGTCGACATACCAGCAGTGACAGAACAGAAAATTGAAGAGAGCGACTTCTCCCCGGCTGGGAAAGAAAAGCTGCGTGAAATCATCACATCAGCGGAGGTGGCCCGGTTCAAGAACGACTGTGGGGATCTGGGTCCAAAGTTTGTCCATCACATCGAAGGAGGGGTACACCCGCCTGTTCGACAGTACCCGTTGAACCCGGGAGCGGTCGAGGAAATGGACAAAATAGTGAAGGAGCTGAGCGCCCTGGGAATCATCAGAGAGGAACTCAACCCCATCACGAACAGCCCCATCCAAGCGGTAAAGAAACCTGAATCGGCAGGAGGGGGTTGGAGACCGGTGATCAACTTCAAAGCCCTGAATCGAAGAACCGTAGCGAACCGAGCCAGCCTAATCAACCCGCAAGGCACACTGAAAACACTCCGTGTCAAGAAGTTCAAGTCCTGCATCGATCTGGCTAATGGATTTTTCTCACTTCGCCTGGCAAGACAATCCCAGGGTAAGACAGCGTTTACCCATAAAGGCAAGAGCTACGTCTGGCAGAGGTTGCCCCAGGGATACAAGAACTCTCCGAATGTTTTCCAGTCGGCCGTGATGGAGGTACTGGGGGATGTGGGGGCAACAGTCTACATAGATGATGTTTTCATTGCCGATGACACTGAAGAGGAGCACCTAGCAAAGCTACGAACTGTGGTCGAAAACCTCACTAAGGCAGGTCTGAAACTTAACCTCAAGAAATGCCAGTTCGGACAGTTCCAAGTAAATTATCTGGGGTTCCAGGTCACGTCGGACCTGGGACTCTCGGAAGGATACAGAGAAAAATTGATGAATATTCAGCCCCCTCAGTCAGAAAATGACCTGCAGAAAATATTAGGATTATGTAACTATGTCAGAGACCATGTACCCAACTACCAAAAATATGCCAGACCGTTGTACAACTGCCTGAAGAAAGGTGAAGATGAAGGAAAAGGAGAAGAGAGACCGTGGGTTTGGACAGCAGCTAATCAACAGAACCTGGAGGATTTGAGAAAGGCGATCCAAGCAGCTGTGAGACTGGAACCAAGGAGTTTGACGGATAGATTGGTGGCAGAGATCAGCTGTGAGAACGACGACGCCATGATCAAAGTAAGCAACGAGAACGGGGGCCTGGTTACCCTGTGGAGTTACACCTTGACCTCTGTGGAAAAGAAGTACCCACAGGAGGAGAAAGAGCTGGCGGTGCTAGCTCGTTACTGGAGTGTCCTGAAAGACCTAGCACAAGGACAACCAGTTAAAGTCATCACTCAAAGTCAGGTCCACAAGTTTCTAAGAAAAGGGACTGTTGAAAGCACCAAAGCAACTAACGCACGGTGGGGAAGATGGGAAGACATCTTGCTAGACCCGGAGCTCGAAATTGGGCCTACACAACCCACGAAGAAACGACTACAAGAAGCGCCTGAGACACCAGAACAACCAGAGTGGATACTCTACACGGATCAAGAAAAGGGTCCGATCAGACGGCCTACTGGGGGTTCATCCTGAAGCAAGATGGCAGAGAAAGATGCCGACAGAAGGGAAAAGCCCCCGGCAGCGCCCAAGCAGGAGAAGTGACAGCAATATTGGAAGGACTGTTGGAGTTGGTGAAACGAAGAATCAAAAGTGCCAGAATAGTCACGGATAGCTATTACTGTGCTCAAGCCTTTAAAGAAGATTTGGCCATTTGGGAAGAGAATGGTTTTGAAACAGCCAAAGGCAAGCCAGTGGCGCATAAAGACTTGTGGAAAAAGATTGCCGAGTTAAAGCTGCAGCTAGAACTCGAAGTTGAGCATCAGAAAGCGCACACGCATGAGGGAGCTCATTGGCGTGGGAATGAGGAAGTGGACTGTTACGTCCAACAGCGGAAGATTGTCTTTGTCGGTACCGAGAAGTGGGACAGTACTCCCAAAGGTCGGGAGGTCCCAGAAGAGTACGTGGACGAGGTCGTGCGGAGCGTGCATGAAGCCCTTGGACATGCCGGCGTGCGACCTACCCGTAGGGAGCTGGAGGAGCAAGAGCTTTGGATCCCAGTGAAACAGGTCCAGCGCGTGCTGAGGGACTGCGAAGTGTGTGGTCAATACAACGCAGGTCGCCGAGGGCAGCGGTTGGACGGGTTGACCATCAAGAGCACAGTCCCCTGGGGCTCAGTCTGCATGGATGTTGCAGGCCCCATGGGGATAACAGGAAAAAGAGGTGAGAAGTACCTCTTGGTGCTGGTGGATTCTATGTCGGGATTTGTAACTGTGAAAGCAGCCAGGAAAGCAAACGGCAATAGTGTTGTCGGCATGCTGGAGCAAGTGTGCAGTGCCCTGGGAATCCCGAAGGAGCTGCGTACGGATAATGGGACGCATTTCCGTAATGCACAGGTTGATCAATGGTGCCAGACCTATGGGATAATGCGAAGTTTATTCACCCCCATACACCCCACAAGCCAACGGGGTGGTGGAGCGCACCATAGGATTAGTGAAAAGCTGGATAGCTAAGAATGCTAACACCAGCAGCTGGAGCACCAAAGCGGTGGAAATTGGACAGGCCCTGAACGACAGGAGCAGAGCCGAGAGGCCCGCCCCCGCGATGGAGCTCAACCAACGGCCGTTCACCACGAAGGAAGTGGGGCGGAGCTCCAGCGACAAAAAGGAGAAGCTGACGCCCAAAGTGCCATTCCGAGTGGGACAGCGCGTGTGGGTCAAAGCAAGAGATCAGCCTGTGAATGCAGCAGTGAAACCCAAGTTTGAAACAACAGACATAGTCAAGCAAGTACTGGATAGGAACACAGTGTTGCTGGAAAAGAAGGGGATCCAAGGAGTCGAACAGCTCAAGCCAGTTCCTAACTAAAGTGAAACAGAAGCCGGTGAAATGGCCAGTGAATCATGTAATACTCCACCCTATCTCGGACTGGCCACCGTCAGAGGGGTGGTTGTAATTAGAAGAACAACTTCAGGGATTTGGACAGGAAGAGCCCTGAAGAAATTGGAATGGGCCAAAAATGGAATCCTGTCGACGGAGAAAGAAATGGTGATGTGGAGTGGACCTAAGAACTGCTGCCCTGTTTGTTTAACGGACAACCAGCTCCCTACCACCTGGGAAGGACCAGGCCGTGACAAACCCAGGCGACAGGAGGCAACGGCGTTGGTACTGGGCTCCCTGCCGGTCTCTCCGGTCATCGTCTTGAGCACCCTGTTCTGCGGGAACTGCCGGATAGGATACCTGCCCCGACTTACGGTGGTGGCCCAATGGGGCTGGCAGGAGGAGGAACTAAAAAGATGTCAATGCATGTGGGACGGCGAGGAACTGTGCTACTGTACTGTCTGTTGTGACTTGATTCAGAAGGCAGGGGTGTCTCCGACGGGACAGGCTGAAGGCTGGCAGGTAAAGAGATACTACAGCGCCCTACGCCTGTTTAAATCGAACGACCGTGCCCGGTCAACTTATGAGAGCCCCATACCAGCACCCCCTTGGTTCCCCGGACCTTCTGCTCCTCCTGCTACTCCGGAGGACCCGTCGGGGACAGAGGAAGGGGTGTGGAAGACAGCAGAGGGGCCCCATGACGACTTGTGGACGTCTGTTCAAGCTGCCTGGCCATATGATCCCTCTCGGACGCACATACCGTTCCTACCGGTAGGCACCCAACAATCCCCAGTAATCTTTCGGGTGTTTCGGCCTCAGTTGAGTCATCCTGCTGGAGAGTTAAATCTACTCCCGGATGACACTAAAGTGCAGGCTGTCAACGGGGGGTGGACAGGCCCTTGGGAGCTAACCACCTGGGCGCATCTGATCTTGGAGATCATCAATGACTGCACCATCCCAGTAACGGATCTACCAGACGTACCGAGGGAGAGTGGAGTACGCACGTCGAACGTATACTACTACAACACCGAGCTGGATGGATGGGGCAGTAATGCCTCGAGACCCAAGGAAAAGTCATCTCTTTACTGGGTGACAGCAGAGTCATCTTTCCGCGATGGAATACTGCAGGTCCCTGGAGGCGTGGCTCATAGGGTAAGAACGCCCTCTGATTCAAGCACCACCCGTCAGGTTCAACTGTCAGTGAAGATGGTCATCATCCCTTTTAAGGGGATCTACTCAGTCGGAGCAACAATCAAGACGGTACCGGATGAACAGGTCTATGCCACCGTGTCCCTTACTGAACCGGAGCCACCTCGTAAGAAAATAAAGACCAACCCCTGGCAGGCACTCACCTTCACATTTCCATGGAAGAAGAAAAATTAGAAATAACGGACCTACAGGCAAGAGGAACACGAGTCGTCACAACTAAAGGTCAGCAAAAGAATGAAAAACGAGATGGAAAAAGATATTTTGTGAGTAAACTATTTAAAGTAAGCACGGGGGCTTGGTCAGGGACTTCAAAAAGAGGGCCTTTTCTGAAACTTCCCCATGGCTCCGTTTTATTAGATAAACCAAGAGAAGATTTCACTACTTCGTTCCCCCTTTCTGAAGCTTATTATTTCCAACATTTGATCTACCTACGCCCAACCGATCTTCAAGACATAGGGAATGTGGGAAATGGCGATGAAAAGGTGCCGAGATCATGGCACAGCGTGTACTATTTTTCCCCGTCAGAACCTGCGGTCTGGAGGGGGCGACAAATGTCTAGCGTGGTGAAGCAAGCAGAGATTTCCCCGGACTGCCGGAGACATCTCCCCTGGATCTTCAACACTGTATACTGGATGACAGCAGGAATGGAAGTAAGAATCAGATGGGGACCCCACTATTTGGAGCCAATACAGGGATTATACTGTGAAATAGCGTTGAACGGCTGCTTCATCTGGGCATCATCCCCCGGCATGGCTAAAACTCTGGTGAGGATGGAAAGTGACCCGGACCGTTTCATCTTCAACAACACTCGACTGCCGCTGAGACTGGAGATGGACAGGGTCTACCCCAACCCTCCGCATCAAAGGATTTTTACTCCACCACCTATGGGGTACCGCACCCGGCTCACACTGCAGGGCCAATCTTTGTGCACATATATCACCATTCCAATCCCCGTGGGGCACATGCATGGCGCCTGGGAGGATAAGGCGGTAACAAGTGGTAGTGCACAGGGCCCACTTCCCAGGCCCGACTGTTGGAGGATGTTCTTATGGAAGTGGGTGTGGAGGGGGTTGGAACCAGATCTGCCCTACCCCTCTCCAATATATACCACGCTGCAGCGAGGGAGAACCATCAGACGGGTTGCGAAGAACCCAGCTGCCCAGCGACACACCAAAGCATTAAGGAAGATCTGCGTAACTCCAACTGAAGCAGACCCCAGAGAACGACTGATTCATCACATGTTAGAACCACAATGGAAGACATCCATCTGAAAAGAATGCCTACAAAACCAAACCTACTGGCCGACATATCAGCCCCGGAAGACTCAGACGACGACGACTCGGATACCTCTGAAGGACCCCTGCTACGGAAAACGACTACGATTAAGGCCAAATCCCTTTGTTGCAAAAGCGTTCTTACGCTCTTCGCCCTGCTAATCGCTTCTGCTACTCTCACCACTATCCTATACTTCGTTGGAGTTGGACCATGGCAACTTACACACTCAAGAGTCACCTATGGTCACTCCAAGTACGCTAACTTTAATTGCTGGAATGTAAGTACAACATCCATCTTTGTGCCATGGGAAAAAGATACTTCCACCGAGAATATGACTGCTGTATTTGCCAAGGATTATGGCAAAAAGTATGTGGAAAGTCGAGCATTCAGCCTGAATGATTCCGACATCGATGCCCTCATGAATCGTACATGGGAGATCTACAACTACAACTTCCTCACTGACGGAGTTCTCTGCTGGATAAGGATCCTGCAACGCAAGGAACGCCGAACCGTCCGATGCAACTGGATCCACCCAGACCTAGGGGTGCCGGAATGGCACTGCAACATGGCCTGTCGACCTTTGATCTTGTTGCCCCTACAAGGATACTGGGATACAGAAGTAGTCTATGCGGCTCCGCATAGATCCTCAGGTTGTCGAACCTGGCTCCCACGTTGGGACTTTTGGGGGGATTATCACCTGAACTGTGAGGAAGATGTTGTCATCACCAGAAGACCGCCTGTGGTAAGACCTCCAAAAAATAAGACACAACTTCGTCAGGATTCATCAAGTTTTACGAACATCACTGCTTTTCTGATTCGGCAAGGCCCCAGACGATTCATATATCAAACGGACCAGGCAGACTGTTATGACAACAAGTTTAAGTTGCTCTCCAGTTGCTTGTGGAACAAATTTATGAGATGTGGCAGTCAAAATTACATAGTACTAGGTATAGAAGAATACATAACTGTCTCATGGGTTCGCGTGAGAGCTGTGCGAACTGAAATAGAACCCTGGCTAAATAACTCGTTCCCATGGACCTACATTGCACCAGCCGAGCTGTACTACATTGGAGATTTTCCTGAAGGGACTGCTCGTTCTCCCGACGGTTTAAAAGGACCACAGGTTGCCGACCTGCGCACCCAACGACTCCCAACTCCTGACGATCTTCTCAATGCTCCTAAAGACCAGTTTGCGAAAATCGACAAGTGTGTGGCCAAAAGGATCTTCGACAGCCTCAACGGAACCACCTGGAGGAGGACTCTCTCCTCTCCACGCTGTGACATCTGGCAGACAAATCACGCCCTTTTCACAGTATGGACCTATGAATGCCCCGACCCTGACTTGGTCCCAACAGCAAAGCTCGCTCTGCAAGGCTGGTATGAGGATTACTATCGAAAGTGGGACTGGGAATTTTGGGGATTTCAACAAAGAGAATTTCAAAACTGGGTGTTACCTTGTCTCAGTCAATCAAATAATTATTGGATAAAATATCAGTATGTTGCCACTGTCTACTCCAAAGAAGTCACCATATGGCCCGGAGCTTTCTGGAGACCCGAGCCATATGTGAACCCAAGGCCCTGGCGCATGACGTGTCGACGCAACAACACTGAGTGCGTCATAGCATTGGCCAGGAAACCTTGCCAAACGCTCATAGGTTGGGAAGACTACTGCAAAGACCATTACGCAGAAGAGTATGACACCCATTCATCGGAGGTTACTTGGAGGAAGATCAACGGAGTTTGGCGGAGAGCAATCGTGAGTGGAAAGACATGTACTGATGCGATCCTGGGATATCACCTCCAGAAGCGCAAAAGCATCCTTAATGCCCCCGTTCCCTTCATCCCACACCCTATCATCGCCATTGCGGAAGGGCATGCATTCCGGAAAAGTCTGTGCCAGGGTGAAGTAGACCATGGGTTCGACTGGGTTGGACCTAACCTTATGTATTCTAACCTTACCTGCTATGTGACCAAAGAGACATGGCAGCAATGTGGAGACGGAAAGAATCAACATGAATGTTACTGGTATGAGGTCCTGGGCTCCTCTGTGGCCACCGTAGTCACCGACGTAGTGGAAGGAGTTGCCGACGTGATAGGGGGAGGGCTCTCTATTGTCGAAGGTTGGATACTCAGTGCCCTGAGTATGCTGTGGCCATACTTGCTAGGCCTCCTGGGCGTTGCCGTGGTTTTGATCATGGGCAAGGTCATCGTGGAGGTGTGGCTGAAGGAACTTTGTCGTTGCAGGGGGAAGGACTATAAGCCCCTCCCCCCCAAGGCGGAGCGTAAATCCGCATAAAAGACGGCTGCTGTGTGCCTACGAGCCATTCCTCTTCACGGCTGCGGTGGGGACCTGACCTAAAGAACAACCATCATCAGAGATCATGGCATCTAACTCATCTACTAACTCCTCTGCTCCAACATCACTCTTTGCGCCTATTCAAGTGAGTACCGTGGAGCAGATTGGTGTCATCTTTGCCTGGATAGTTTACTCCCACACCGGTTGCTGGTCTACTGATCAGCCACTAAGGGTGGTTGTCGCTCTGCAAGGGTATATGAAGATCATCCTACGCCCCATCCTTCTCCAAAGATGGGATTGTGCTCTATCCCTCTTTGCTTGTTATTTGATGGGCCGAACCCGAATCAACTGGCGTAAAGGCATCGTCGCAGGGGTCTGGCTGACCCTGGACACAGCTGCTATGGTAATGGAGTTGGTGTGTGGAGGAGCTCATGCCACCCGTGCCGGTCCTCTCAAAATCGTCACCGCTATCGTAGAGGGGCTCTTGGCTGTCTACATCCTCGTCTACCTGGCACACCAAGCTTACTCCATCAAGGGTAGCAGCAAGCGTCGTTGGCTCCAGAGATGGGCACTTCTGGTCCTTTGGGCTGTATGCTGGGGGGTCATGGTGATCCTTTATTGGATAAAGAAGACCTCTACATTACCCCTCGTAGCATGGCTCATGACCTACTCTGCCATATTTCATGATTCCATTCAGGAGCCTCAAGCCCCCATCTACGATCCCCCCGTGATCAACTCCCCATGGCTCGCAGCTCAATCTGGCACACCAGCTTAGTCTAATTTACATCTTTTCTTCTGCTTTGGCATCTTGGCTACATATTTATGTAAATATTTTTTAATCAGTTGCAACTAATCATGAAGTTACCTGGGTTGCTATTTCTCTCTAGGTACCGATCTGCTGTGTGGGGTGTGGAATCCCCGCAGAATCCTATGGATTCCTTTGGGTTGCATCGTCAACTCGTTGGTGCCACAAGTGTGTGCACACTCACTTTAGCTATGTAACGGCTATCTTCTGCGTCGAAGGACGTGGGGTCCCGTACATTGCGGCTTCTACATCTAGAATCCTGGAGCGAGACCACAAGATCGTGTGGACCTCTGCCTTGGGCCAAGACGAAAACGAGCTATCATCGTCCAAACTGGGCAATGGGCGGATGTACCCCATAGTCAGGAAATTGTGGGAGAACCAAGTGTCCCGTCGTTGCCTACCTACTCTTCATCTTTTGAATGGCAAGGTGGTGGCTGTGGGAGAGTATATTCCCCCTGTTTGTCCAGTATCTCCGGATATGTTCGTCGACGTCGGAACCCAAACTAGCACAGCAACACAGGATCAGTGTTCCCAAACTGAGTTACTCAGTTCATCTCACCAACCCTGCCAGACGACTGACACCGGCGCTTCGTCATCCACCTACGAGGAAGAATTCCAGGAGCTGTTGGCGGAGTTATGTCTCCCCTCGCCTCCCCAAGAGGTGAGTGCGTCTGGTTCTGCCCCAGCTCCTCCACCTCGGCCGAGTCCCCCACATCTTCAGCCCCAGCCCTGCTCTACATCTGACGAGGATATGGACACGGATGTCTTGCTCCCACCACCGTCGAATCTCACGGAGTACGACGTTGTGGATGCGTGGACACCGTCTCCCTCTCCTACGGTCATCGCTGAAGAAGATGTCCTCTTTCTTTGCTGTGATGATGGACTGGACAACGGCCTTGACCTCTTTTGAGTAGGGCTGTGCGCGTTCTGCTGAGCACTGTCCGATCTCAAGGAGGGGGTGTCAAGAACTCTGGTATGAAAATGTATGTAAATTTGAGATCAGTCCAGGCACATGCAGAACAACGGATCATAAAGTACCTAGAAGATTGTGGCAGCCCTGTATGTTGATTAAAAATGATTGCTTATTGTGTACTCTTTGTATAAGAATGAGTTTTCTGTATTCTATTAATGTTGTAACAAGAAAATAGGGTCGAATCATCTAATGTGCTAGTATTTCATATGATTTTAATAAATTGATGTAACTTGTATGATTAAAGTTAGTATAGAATAAGGAGAAGTATAAGGTTGGGGTGTGGAGGCTGATACAAGCCGTTGTGCAACTCGGAACGTCCCAGAAAGTCCTAGGCTATGACACATACAGCTATAGCAACTCGGAAAGCCCCAAAAAGGCCCAAACACATGGTTTTGCAATGAGGTCATTGTGTCTCAAGCGGGAGTCTATTGCTCTCAGAAAGTCCCAAGATTCACAAGTACATTACCTCACAAGTGAGTCATAGTGCCCAAATTTGCAGATGGGCGGGTTGCGCAACTATGAAGCAGAGCACAAACTGCTCTTTGTCTTTCTCTCTCTCCCTCCCTCGGTGTACTCCCCAGGGAGGGAGAAAAGTATAAAAACATGAGACCGAGGTGATACGGTGTTCTTCGTCGCCGGCGCTGAGACTCTACACTAGTGTGGTAAGAAGACCAGCAGAGGACTACGCCCTGGAACCAAGAAAAGCGCCTCACAAGGAGGACAACGGAGCTCCTCACGCCGGACCAAAGGGCGAGATCCACCGACCCATTGTCTTGGTTCCTAATTAGATTTCCAACCTCTGCACTCTACCCAGCGATTTCAAAGAATTACATCTCAACGGACTTGGGGAACTGAACAAAAGTCACAGGATCGACTAAGGGCTGTTCGGCTGGATGAAGCAGACAGTTCATTTTTGTTTCGGTTCCAAAGAGGATTTATGATTTAAAGTCAAAGACTCTGACCAAGGACTACAAGGACTCCGGTTGCCAAGATCCGATACCATCGATGAGTATGAGTTGTGCCACACCCCAAAGCCTATTCGATAGATAGATGACAGTGTAGGGAGGTTGTTAGGTAAAGGTTGAATTGATCTAAACTATATTGATTTTCTTTGTATGGTAATCACAAGTAAATTCTGTATGCCTGTCATTTTCCCTGCTAAAGCTTGCTTAATAAATTCATATATTTTAAAAATTCTGATTAGGTTGTGGACATTGAAATTAATTGAGTCATTTGAATTAAAGTGCTTCTATTTATAGTAAAATCAGTATTCATGATTCTAGTAATGTGGTGGCTTCAGACTTTCCTTTGGTGAGAGAAAAATAATGACCCTGTGATTATCTTAGTCTTAGTCACTAAATAAAATCTAGCCGGTAACAAGTGCCCGTTACAATAGAAAGAGAACTGCCGTTAACAGAAGTGGTTATTGGAATTATACAGCTGCGAAGGCTACTCAGTTGGTTGTTCCTTAACTGAAAAGGGTCATAACTTCTGGATCGAAGGCAGTCAGTGCTAGACGTGTCTCTTTCGCCACCAGTTTAAACAGATTATCTCTTATAGATCACATTCAGGGTAAGACCCGGGTCTTAGAGATTTTCCGGACCTGTTAGACAGAGAACTGGTTCAGTAGTCAGCCCGAGGAGTTGTGAGGAGAGGGCAGGGCTGGCTATTGCTCAGTAACAAACAATATCTTATGTTAGGGAAAGACAAGTACAAAGATGAAGGCATAAAAGGATGAGAGGCTCATAACAACATTACTACTTATCTCCCTCATCTTGCTGTTTCCGCTCTGTTATCTCTTTCAACTTCTCTCAATTTCCCCAGTTACTTTGTAATGAATCTGTCCCACAGCAGAGTTCTCAGCCCAAGCAATCATTAGATGGAAGAAGGATAGAGTGAGCAGGAGAATCACAAGAAAGAAAAATAAAAAAATAAAATTTAATATTGAGGGTAAAAAAATAAAGAGGACCAAAAACAGGGGAGGAAATGGAGACAGGACAATGGGAAGGAATTTAAAAGATGCCCCCAAGTGGGTAAGATGCAATGACAATTTTAACACCTAATTATATAGTTAGCTAATGTTAAAGAGGGCATTGCAATGGAATTGCACAAGTTTATGGCTATGAACTGACCTGCCTATGAATCATATTGTTTAGATGTTTGTTTATAATTTTTATAGACATTTTAGTCTCTCACAGTAGTTGTCTTCTTACAACAAACATTAAAAAGTAAGCTATTATAAATAATGAAATGGGCAACAACTTTGAATTAGTACGAATGATGCGCTCTCATTGCTTTTAAGTTGTTTTTATTGCCGCCATTCTTTTCACTCTTACTATATGAAATGGTAGCGAATCCATCAAATGCGATAATCATTTAGGGTTGCTAACTAAGCATTGGATCATATATGTTCTGGCTTCTGCTGGTGGAAAATTGTCAGTAACTTTGGCTGATGGGTGCATTGCCTTCACTGTTTGTCTCTGTGCTGATGTTGGTATCAACAAATGGCTCGGGAGGAGATTTTAATCTAAAAAGAACCTGGCCCTGTTGAACACTGCATTCCAGAGACTCTCCGAAGATATCGGGGTGCCAAAATCTATAACAGCTGGATATATCTGCTAGTTCTTTAGCTGTGTGTGGTGGCCTTTTTCCTGCTCTCTTATTTTGTCCCCTATTTTCTGAGGAAAAAGTGAGCTTGTTGTTAGGTAAGGCTTTAGACAAGGTAGAAAACTGGACACAGTAGTGCCTACAAGAGTGCCGAAAACCTGTTGTGTGATGTGTGGCTTTTATTCCCATCATCACTTGGCAGAAAAGCTCCAACTACTCTATTAGAACTACTCATTTATAATCTGAATGATTATAAATGATTTTAGTCTGTTTTACCAACAGACTAAAACACCACTTAGTCTGTTGGTATATGAGCTTTGCGGTGTTAGTTCTTGTTGTATACACTTGTCTCTCCTCACATAGGTTTTTCTAAAATTTATGTCCACAGATTGAAATGGTTAAAGGAACAGTTGAGCTGTTTTTAGTTTCCCTTGAATATAAAATGTCCTGGTACCTAAAACAGGTAATTTTTAGGTTTTTCATGGTTTTTAGTGAAGAAACAAGCCCACAATTTCCAACTCATAATTCTCCAGCCCGAATAAAAGGCTGAAGATGGGGATATTCATGACAACTTTGAGCTTTCAGAAATTAAGCTAGCTGTGCAGCTTGACAAGAACTATGTTGTTGCATTAACATAATAATTATGCATTATACATACCATTCATCAGGCATCTGTGACTTCTATTCTACCAGCATTATTAGGAAATCTATTAAGTGATTCTGCTGGACAAAACTATTTCTCATTATGAGATTTTTTACCACCACCAAGCACATATATAAATTTCCAAAAACTCTTGAGTCGGATTTTGCTACTGCTGTGAAATTCTGTCTTCTTAAGGCTTTTTCACCCCACCACGGGTAATGTTTGCTGTAAGTGTGAAGAGAACTGTTTTACTGAAGGTCATTGTATGACAGGGATATAACCTGCTTTTCCTGCTGGTGCTGACCAGGGTGGACATGCTGAACACCCTGTGATAGACTGATTATACTGTGTGGACTCTGCAAACTTGGCATGCTGCCTCTCCACACGCTTCCTGTCCTAGTTTACCAATAGCAACACCTGGTGGTTCAGATATAACTCTTTAATGTATATGTATAGTATCAAGTTTTCTGTAAGGTCTGTTGTTCATAATTCTATGTATTTGATCCCCTGGGTTATTGTTTAATTGTTCTACCATTTTATAAGGATAACCTGTCTTATAAATCCAAATTTGAGGTTTGGTTAGTTTAGTTTAATTAATGATTTTGTCTTTCCTATAGTTACCTTCTTTGTCTTAAGTGTTCAGGTTCTTTTCACTGCCGTCCACAAATCTGTATTGAATTAGATTTATGTATGTTTGCATGCTACCATACAATATGACAATCAGACATGGCAGAATAAAAGGCTGTTTGGTTTTGTTTTATAAAAAAGGAGGAGAAAAGCATACCCATGGAAATGGAAACTTTGTGAGCAGTTGTGCGCGATAAAGGCCTCCCTAATTGCACTCTAAAAATAGCGCTTATTTTGCTGAGAACTCCTTTTCATTGTTATTGCTGAAGAAGCCAGTTGTGCCTCAAGGTGTTTGATTGCCTTTTCTCAGCTTTAAAGAGAATAAAACAAGCATTTTTTACAAAGAGGCTGTATTTAAGGCAACTCCATACTGTTACAATTTTAACAAAGCTGTAAACAACAAAGCAATGAGAGCTTATCAAACACAAGCCTTAATTTGCAGAAATCTAAAACATTACACATGTAATATTATGCATTTTTTGACAAAACTGTGACTGCATCTACTATAAGTCAAGCTAAAACAAACAACAAAAGGCATAATTGTTTCCCTTCTTACTGCATATAAAATGAATAACTTATGTATTACAACATAGTAGTGTTCTATGTTGAACATAGGATCTGTCAACATTAATAAACGATGCAGTGCTTCTGGACAAGCTTGACTGATATCAGTTTCAGGAGATTAAATCACGCTTGTAAGCAAACATACTGAAGATTTGGTCTTGTGCTCTTCATCAGAACATAAAGAGAAGAAGGAGGTCACGTAATTTATAAACAGGAATTTACAGGTCATTGACCAGTATCTCCTGCTGGGTAATCATTACTGAAATGTTACGGTTTGGGTTTCGACTACCAGGATGCTGAGGAGGAACATCCTTTCTGCATTCACTTAGCAATGAGGTGTCAATCCCCCTATGAAGACACTGCACATACAGTAGTTAAATTGCATCTGTGCTCCGACTTTCAATCGATGTTTCATATGCAGGCCATGCAAAGAATCGTACTTCATTCTTCCATATCAAACAAATCCACCAGTCTAGTGCAAACATGTCTGTCAAGCAGAATTTCCTTTTTGAAGTTCTGAAGTTCCACAATAGTGTTGCTAAGAGTTTAATGATCCAAATGACTGTTTAAAACTGGTTGATAAGTCAAAAGAGACGTACCAACCTTACTTTTTCACTCACGACTGACAAGGAGACATGAGATATGTGCATCTAAAATATTGTGAATGTATTTAGTAATATGTATTGCGTTCAAAACAATATATTCATAATCAGTATCGACTGAAGTCCTTCACTGTCCGTCAGTCTGTTTTAATGAATTTATGAAGTTTTTAAGAGGTAGAAGTGGTCACTCATTGATTTTTACTGACATCTTTTAATCATCTGTCAAAATTGCTTTTACACAATTGCTCCATACAAAAACAAACTAAGAAATCAATTATTATTGTGTAACTGTTTATCTGAATTTTAGGCAAGATAGAAGATGAGTACATTGTCTATTCACCCATGCATAATTAGTGCTTGCTTTGTATTGCACAATTTCTGCTGTTTTCTGAAAGACCTGAGGGGACTGCCAATTACAAGCATAGATAAATGTTGCCTGGGGGTAATTTTTCAGTGCCTCGTCTGACAGAAAATCCGAGCAAAGTGTAGTAAACTACATAAGGTGCATTGATAAAATGTATTCTAAAATTAAAGTACCATGGTTTGAAAATGAGATAACCCTTTGTAATCTGAGTTTAAAAAAACAAACAAAAAAAACCAAAACAAAAATTTCACTCAAAGAACGTCCATCCATTGTCTATATCCACTTATCCCTGCAGGCTCACAGGAGAACTAATGCTTGACTCAAACAGTTATCTGGCTAGAGGTGGGTTTGAATTCAATCCAAAATGACTTTATTTTTCCCAAAGGGAACATAAATGTTGTATCTCATATCATCCATCCAATGATATGAGATGGTGAAACTGTGGGAAGGAAGAATCTCCAAGAGCAGTCAGTCTTGCAACAAATCTGAAGAGTCCTCTGACTGAAGACTGTTGCTTTATGACAGCTTTATTACTGTCATGACATGGTACAAGCTCAATCTCCAGGCAACTGAGACAATATTCCACAGCAACATGTCCTGGATGAAACAGTCAGTTGTTGCCAAGCACAGCTAATCCACCTCATTTGCTTTTGCTGCTCCTCTTTAAATCTCTGTCTGATCATTTGGTTAGAAATCACGGCACAGATGTAACAGATCATTCTGAGTATCCAAAACTTCAGCCAGAGAGAGTGTAGTTTAAGAGATTTAGTAACAAGCTCTAAGATGAAGAACAAGGAACTGCTGGAAACGCTGAGGTCAAATGGAAAACGAGACTGATTAGTGGCTACTGAGAATCCAATGACAAGCAGCAAACTCAGAAGCTAAGTCACTAACTATATCAGAGACCAGGAGAGGGTTGGAATAATAAACATCAGCTTTATGTTCTTAGATAAAGTAGATAAGAGTATGGTGTCACAACAAGCAAAGTCTTGTCTGAAGTAAACTCAGAGCTTGGTGATGATGTCACAGCAGGCAAAGCCTTGCATGGAAAGGACATCAGCGTTAATATCAGCGTTGGACCTCATTGAGATGACTCGTAGATCTCTGAAATAGGCAAGGGTCAAACACAGGAAGGCCGTCTCAGGCAGACAGATCTGTGAGCTTGACATGGAACACCATCACATTAACAAGGTCAGTGTCCAGAAAACAGAAGCTAATGATGTATCTGACAAGACAAGAAAGGAAAATCCAGAAACAGGTAAATGAGTTGTGGTCAGGCAGGCTGGCCACAACTCAGTTACTCAACAACGGTGAATAAAAGGGAAGACAGACAAGCCAGAATTATAGCAAGAGAGACGTTGGGTATTTGATCTTTGCCCATTGTGATCAGTGGAAGAAATGGTATAAATTTCTTCCTCAATAAGAAATACATTTTATATCATCTGAAGAAACGGGTGGTGGTACATGGCTGGTAGATGAGTTTCTGAGTGTGACGAACAAAGGTGCCGTAAATATCCCGTATTCCCCCCAACTCTCTGTCCCCCATTCTTACTTTCGTCCCCTGGTCTACCGGTCCCCGGACTTAAGGTTGTCTGTCCCCAAGCTTTGGGTAATCTCAAACCCAAAGCTTGACAGGTATGGGGTAAGGTGAGAGTTCATCTAGTAAACTGACTGGAGACGAACACATTAACTAAAGGCTGGATCATAGACATTTTTATAGGCATATTTGTGAGTCTGCCGCTTTATTATTAAATTTAATAGAATTTCAGATCTTTGTGTAACTTTTCTTTAAGTTAACTTAGAAAGTGAGCTATTATTGTTACAGCTTAGTTTTCTAAACTACAAAAAAAGTAACTGTTGCTCAAAAATGAAAAATTGGACTGATATTGATGTCCGATAGCAACATCAATATCAGTTGCTATCAGTGTTATGATTTACCAGTATTTTATTTTACAAATTATTTTACCCAATTACTTGATTAATCGTAAGAATAATCAATAGATTACTCGATTACTAAAATATTTGTTTGCAACAGCCCTAATTCAAACCCAGGACTGCCTTGCTGCAGGGTAATTGTGCTCCACTGTACAGCCCCCAACCCATCCCTTAGGAACTTTGCTTTGAAATTCCTTGATGCAAAGAAATGCGGATGTTCTCTCTCCATGAATAAAATTATAAATAGATAGTGTTCTCATTGCATTATTGCCAGCTTTGAGGATTTTTCATCAGGTTGTGTATGAGAGACCACATAATGAGGAATTATAGTGGATTCTTTTACAAGCCCAAAACCTTTAATCAATGCCAATTGAAAGTGAAAGAGTTTCCATCTCATGATGCACCAAATAGTTTCTATTTTCATTGATCTTTTTCTCTCCCAGCCAACTATTTTTGTATTTGGGATTCATAATTAACTCTATGAAACAGACAGTGAAAGAAAAAAAAATGCAGCACTGTATAGATAAAACAAATTATAATGAAAGTAGCAGATTCTAAATGGATGATGGTAAATAAAAATGGACAAAAATGGAAATCATAAGTGAACGAGTAGACCGGCGAAGATCAGCAGACAAAGCCAGAAGGTTCACATACTAAATATAGCAGCCAGTGGGATATAAAGCTGCAGTATGACTCAAATGTGTCAGGGAAATATAATGACAGGATCCAATGAGCATATGTGAGGAAACCAACAAAGGGAGAGGAAGGAAATAGAGAAGCAACAAACACACGAGCAAGGTGTCTGCCCTCCCTTGTCGGGTGAGGAGACTAGTGTAAATGAGATCGACTCATTTCCCACACAGACACAAGCACCCACTCCCATCTGTCTTTGACAAACGTGCCCTTGTGCACACACAAACGCATCTGCACGCGCGCACACACACACACACACGTGCACTTGCGCACAGACCAGCAACCAGAGATGAAAGGAATCAATACATTACAGCAGACATCTGAAGAGTCCGATCCACTCCCTGGAGGATCATCTGTAATTGGTCCAGACAAACAACCAAAGGACAACAACAATAACAAACCCTCTGTGCGCAACAAATGCAGCAATTAATAAATCAGAACTGGAATAGCAAATTAAATCTATGAACAAATATCGACAAGGCTTTGAACACATTTCCATTATTCGCAGACTATTGTGGTCTGCATGTTTGCACAAGCATTTGCATATCTAAATGAGTTACTATTTCATTTACATGTTACCAGTCAGGCTAGCTTTTGGAGTTTGATGTTAATTTGCTACTGCTAGTTTTCTAGCTTATTAGATGATGAATAATTTAAGATTTAGATTTTTAGGCAGTGGACTTAATGGGGCTGAAAAACAAATTGACCTCAAAACCCTTAAACAGGATTAGAGCTGTTAACGACTTTTGTGTACAAAACAGTAAATGTACTGTATTTCAGCTCACTATATTCAACATAAATGTTTTCTATTAAAGACTCATAAAGAAATCTTGAAACGTTCACTTGTTGTGTATCTGTATTACAGTTTGTGCTGTTACTGATAAACCAGGTAAACCAGGAGCTGGAGCTGAAATGTGCAGCAGTTTCGTTTCTTTTCCTGACAGATCAGAACCAGTTTTCAAACCTATTTTTTTAACTTAGTATCTTTGAAGGTGTACAAAAGCAATACTACACTGAAGAAATCAACATTTATTCAACACTGTATTAAGAAAATGTATAAAGTACACAGAAATAAGACAATTAATCTTGAAAATACAACATGACTGGATTGTTTTATTTTTATTTAAACATTATGAAACTGAAATGGGAAAGAGCATTTCAGGTAACAATCATCCACCACCATATTTTTTATATAGTTTTTTTTAATGTGTTAGTCCTAGATCAACATTTTGGTTTTAATTTTTTAGTTCTGTACTTTATTCAACACTTTGTCTCCATTGAAAATTTATATGTATCATTGAGTGGAGCATATAATACCTATTCAGAGTTATGTCTCCGAATAGGTAAACCATTCAGAGACATAACTCCAGCATTCCAGACATAACATGACTCCACAAAATTAACCCTACATTAGTTTTGAATGATGCTGTTGAGTTTTATTACAAGACAAACCAGATTAGGACTTTATTTTTGCACTTGTAAGGAAAATATCTACAACTTCCTGAATTAACATAACTGACTTACATATGTTTACCTAACATTTAGAAGAACTTGTTTTGCCACACAAATATTCACATTGCATTTGCATAAGCTACATGCTAGACTGACAGGATTTTATTCCTAAAGAAAAAAAATATAATCCTGTTTACTCACTGGATGCAGATTATATTTTGAGTCTGTTGATTTGGAATGAGGTTACATAAGAACAGCAGTTAGCAATACATTACAAGCTTAGCAGTCTTGTGGAAGGTTCTTTCTATATATATATGCCTCTACATTTTTGCTTCAAACTTGTTTCAGGTTGGCTTAGTTTTGAACTCTGTATAACAGTTTTTATCCTGTCTTCTTTGTTTGTGTGGATCTGAGTCACTGACCAAATAAACTATTAGTGCAGCTCACAACAGGTCCTCTCATGTACAATGAGACAGGTGAGGGGCAGCAGGCAGATAAGGAAATGTGATGGTTATATGAATTCTCACAAATCCTTGAATTCTAAATAAGGCAAAGTTATAGAGAGGTTCACAACAACTGTTTTCAATCTTAAAGAGATTAATAAACCATAAAAACTCATAAAACGGTGAATAATCTACTCTGTCAAGACAGTAGAACAGAATTTGTTTCACAAAAAAAGTTATTAAGTGCTATAAAGATGACCAAGCTGCAGCTACTACTGTCTTGGCTTTTCACATAACTCCAAATTGTAAATTGTGTGGTACTTTTTCAGCAGTGGCTGCACTACTGTAAAACAAGGCAGTTGTATTACTGTCAGAAAATAGGTATTACTTGCAGCCATGCTCCGAGCCATGGTACTAGCAGAGGTGCAACTATGTACATTATGAACTATATGCTAACACATTGAGGTGCAAATCTTCTGGGATGTGTGACTGAGCAGAGCTGTGTGTATCCAGTGAGCTGTGCTTGTTACAGTCTTAACTTTTACACCTTTTTTTCTTACCACAACATTGTGCATGTGCATTTTTGTTATTTTTCCTTTATGCTGTGCATTGTAAGCGTATTAAAAAATGAATCACAGAAGCCTGGCTAACCACGCACCATATAGTTTTGGGTCGAACCGGCCCAAATTTCAGGTCAGGCTCTGGCTATACATCTCATCTCTACTTCAGAACCAAGTTATTGTACTTTTTAAATTTTATTTTATTTTTTTACATCCAGCTAAAACTGAAGGAGTTACAATATCTCCCAAAACTGGTCCTTAAGGCACACTGCCCTGTATTTTTCATCAATTCCCTGCTTCAGCACACCTGATTTCAATTGATGTCTAATTAATTCAGTTCAGTTGAACTGAATTATCTGAATCAAGTTTGTTAACACAGAGATGCATCTAAAACATGCAGGTCAGTGTCCTGAGGACCGGGGTTGGAAAACACCCTGAACTGAGCATGAGGTGCTTACCTACTGGGAGGCTGAATGCTGAACAAAAAACCTGGGTAACTGGCTGCAGATGACATGCTGAGGAGAGAGAGAAAGAGGAAGTGACATAGGGGGAGAGGGAGAGTAGACTGAGGACTGGGAAATGAATCTAACACAAGACATAATAAACATAATAAAAACCAGAGTAAGAAAGAAAACACAAAAAATAAACATAACTAGAATCTCTAAGGGACACAAAAAAATAACAAAATGTAAATTAAACTCAAACAACCCAAGATCCTGACACAGCAAGTATGATGGGGATTAGTTTTTAAAAAAAAATTAGTTTTGTTGTAGAATCCATGAGCTAAATGGAAAACTAAAGAGGAACATAGTGGGATAAGCTTTCTGTTTAAACGTAATGAAGACATTAACCCTCAAATTGTTTGAAAAGCAAAAACACAAACTCTTTTCTTTCCTCATAGCTGACATATAAACTTGCCAGGCACAGAAAATGTAAAGCTGGACAAAAGATAGCAGTTCCACAGCTTCACCACATTAGCTGTGCACCAGATATATTTTGCAGTGTGAAATAATGTAGTTGTTGTAGATCACTGCTTGTTATGAGAAAGGTCTGCTGCAGTGGAAAAACAGTTTAAAGATCCCAACAGTGTCTCAGTGGGTATCCAATTGGGAACTTGTTTGACCCAGTGGCTAATTTTCTGACTTTTTAAGTCCTTTTCTTTGAAAATATAGACCCAGTGTGCATTTAATGGCAAACTGTAAACTATGAATTTAATGTGTGAGGAAGAGGTCTTTCATGGCTGTTGGGAGTTCATCGAGAGTATTTTCTCATTAGTCTACTTCTATATGTGTCAACATGGACTTCTTCAAATAAATTACAAGAGAAACATAAAAAGAAGCTAGGCTTCTGTGTGTGAAGAAAAAAAAACATAAATGTAGGAACATTTTGAGAAAGTTAAGAGATGCTAAGCTCTGTGTGTCCAAGAACCGTTAATGACATGGCCTGCTTTGAATTGCTGACCTCTCAGGGAAAAGATTTCCTGAGAGCAGCCTAAACGCAAACAAAGATTAGACTTACAAATTTTGTAAGTCTAATCTTACAAAGAAAAATTGTGGACTTAAATTTATCTGGGACATTTTCACACGTATATCTTTTTTTTCTTTCTTATTAAGTTTATTTTGGCTATTTGGTAGTGCTCTCTTAAACCTTAAATGGGTTTTAGAATTAACAGGCTTAATTGAATTTATTATCTGAGCTAACCTTTTAAAAGTGTTATCTTTTCATGAAGGACATGGACAGTTTAATACTTTGTTTTCTGTCTGCAGAGGCTTCTTCTCTACTTGAATAGATACACAAATGCAACGTTTGACCTTTTGTTTTAATTCACTCTATGTCAGAAACAGAAAGGCAAATCACAGAGAAGAACTGAAGCAATTTTAGTGATCCGGAAATATTACTTTGACACAATCCACTCTGGGGGTCTTATAAACTTTCTCATTACAGCTTTTAAATCCTGTTTGATTCATCTCATCGTGTTGATAGTGAATGCAAGCAATGCATTTGGGGACAAGAGGTGAGCTGTGAAATCACTGATCCCTTTAACCTTTCCTATCTCTATTAAATGATTTTTTTTTTATCAAAGGAAAATACCATTTGCCTGTCCATTTAAACAGGAACAGGTTGAGGGAAATGAACACAGACAGGGCTGTTTACTCATTGTTTCTGTGTGCAACGACATTTTATCACAAATTCACCCCTAATTTCACTCTTTTTGTTTCGCTGTCTGGTTTAATTCTGCACATTCTCCACTTTACCTTTGCAGTCACTCTAAATTTTTCCATTTCTCTCATCAGCTGCCTGCTCTGCCTTTTCTCAGGAACCTTTTTCAGAACTCACTTCCAACACTTAAGTACTGAAAAAAAGAAAAACTTTTTTTTCAACTTATCCAAAAATATTCTGCCTTAGTGAATGTTGTTCACTTTAATTATGACCTGAATTCTTTTTTAAAATTTTTTTTATTTTAGTACTATACAAAAAGTTTGGAATTGTTCATGGGGTTGTAAATTTGATTCATCTTTCTGTGTGTTTAAACTTTCTCTTTGCAGTTTAGCAGGTTTGCATGAGTTAGAACAGTTTTAAAGGTAAAACTCTCAGCACATCAAATTGTCAACGTCCAAACATCACTTTATTCTAAGATGTTGTTTGGAAAGTGTTTTCATTGATTTATCAAATCTTTTGGTTTATAATTGGAGTTTTAGCCCAAAAACTATATGTAAAACAAACTCGCCCGAGTCACTAAAACCTACCTGGTTCAGTAACAAGTGCAAGTTGTAATAAAGAGAAAGAGTGACCGTTAACAGGTGTGTTCTTTGAAACTAATTGGTTGCAGGCTGCTCAGTCTGGCTAATTCACAGGGGGAAGAAGGGTGGGGCATCTGAATGGAGGTCGTCAGAAACTAGGCGAGTCTTTCTTGACACCAGCTTTAAACGGAGTTTACTTCCTTTCTGGACAGGGTAAATCCCAGCAGATTTATTCACACATTAAGACGGAGAGCTGGTAGCACATCTCCCCTCTCAGAAGAGGAAGGAGAGAGAGAGAGAAGGGGCCAGGGAGTGTTGTGCAACAACAGTTTCCCTCATCCATGCTTTTATGGTGTTGCTCTGTACACTTGTGCACAGTAATATTGGAACAAGAAGGATCAATCTCCAAACTGTACCTACAAAGTTGAGAGCTTGAAATGCTGAAGAAGTGAAAGTTCCTTTCACTGACCAGTAAAATAAATTCTGCGCCTGCCTCAGTGCAGCCAGACAAGTGGTGTTCTGAAAGCAATTGCAAAACCCAGACTTGTCTATTGACTGGCCAAAGAAAGAGGCATTATTTATCAGCCAAGAGAACAAGTCTGCTGCTGTACAATTCAGTGGAGGGATGCTTTACATCACTGAATAAGATTAACTAATTATTCTATTCAGGTGAGGCGCAGCAGAAGCACATCTAAACGTCCAGTGGCCCTGCAGGCCTGGAGTTTGACATCTGTGCTTTAGAGGAGGGGTGCCCAAAGTCGGTTCTGGAGGGCCGGCATCCTGCATGCTTTAGTTTTCTCCCTGGTTTAACACACCTGGATCAAATGATGGCTCATTAGAAGCCTAAGAAGAACATTAACCTGTTGAAAAGGTTGTTGGTACCACCAGAGAGAAAACTAAAACGTGTAGGATGCCGGCCCTTGAGGACCGACTTTGGGCACCCCTGCTCTAGAGACTAAACAAAATTCTGATTCACCTTTCCATAAAATATTGTTTTACATACTCGCCAATAATTTTGAGAAGTATGCCTTGCAAATACCAGGTGGGACAACATTTGTTCCATATGTTCACCAAGATGTTTAAAGTATTCCTCCTGCATTGTGGTCCGTTTTGACAAGGTAGCATCACACACTAGAGGCAAATTTGCAGGCAGCATCTTCCTAATGCAAATTCCCCATTTCATCACATTTCGGATTCGCTCTTTTGGATTGGGATTTAGTGGATATGGAAATAATTGGAGTACAGTGAAATCATTGTCGTCTTTAAGGATTCAACTTGTGATGATGTATGCTTTGTGACATGGTGCATCATCCTGGTGCATTAAGGTTGCTACATGTGACAACCCAAGTATCAGCCATTGATGAAATACTCAGACGAGCTCTTTTGGTTGGATTTTGTGCTACCAAGTTGTATTTTAATTGGGGCTGCATCTGCTAAATTGAACCCTCTGTGTTTTAATTTAACTATAATGACAATGGACTTTAAATACAGAAACTAAAATAAATGAAATCCTTGGTTTTATGAACTGAAAAAAAAAACAATCTTCTCTAACTCTGTTTGTTTTTCCTTTTATTATCACTTTTTCCAAGGGCATTTTCTCAGGATTAACAGCAAATGTGTTTACAGTTAGATTAGCTATATTGTCCCATTTATTTTCTGTGATTTACTGGCTTAACCTGCGAGTGCACACGTCTGCTCATAATGGGATGCTGTGTGAGTTTGTTCTTGGAAGAGGGTTAAGATGGTTTGGTGGCAGCAGAGCAGAGTGCAGACCAGCCAGCGTAAACAGTTCTGCAGTGGCAACTCTAAATGAGAACTATTTCGTTATTGTCATGTTCACTGGTTTTGCAAAATTACTAAACAACAAATTAAGTACTTGAGTTTTTTTGTCTGCAAGAAAGGGGGGATGAGAGAGGTATTCCAGATGAACTTCAAACATCAGTTGTTGAAATCAAAGCAACTTGATTAAAGGATAACTGCAGTAACTCTGAGTTAATTGCCAATTTAAGAGCTGCCAAAATTATTGTTTAAGACATAATTAAAATTCTCTCGTATTATGTGTGTGGCTGTGTGTGTGTGTGTGAATGTGTCTTGGTCTATGTCCATTAGATTTTCATGTGTCAAAACATTTGTCAGTTTCAAATGAGTGTGTTTGTCTGTCGCCTCTGTTCTCAGCTGGTTTTCTGTCCCCTTTTTTTTTTTGTTTTTTGTTTTTTGTTTTTTTCCCAGATCCATTTTCTCTGCCATGGCAACAGCTACCAGTGTGAGTTTTACCTGGATCAGACTGGTCTTCTTAACGATCGCCATACACAACAGAACAGTTCCCGAGAGGTTAGACGGAAGTAATTGCTGCATGTATTTTTCTAATTGTAAATTGAAGCAGGTGATGTTTTTCACCACACAAAAATAAGGAAAAGAGAAAAGGGAAGAAGAGTTAAAGATATAAAAAAAAGGGGGAGAGAGAAAGGTGATTCCACTTTGAAATCCATCTCTCAAATGATAGATCTCCTACTGGGAGCCTCAGGCTTTGTCCTTATTTCAGCTTCTTGGTGTGTGTGTGTGTGTGCGGGTGTGTGTGTGTGTGTGTGTGTGTGTGTGTCTCGGGAAGAAAGTCAGTGGTTTTAGTCCAGCTATCAGCCCCGGGTGTCAGGCCAGTCTGCTATCAACCGCCATACAAACAGAGTGCCTACAATCCACCCCTACTGTCAGAAGCCCCCGCAGGACAGTCCATGAACTTCTGAGCATCCTATTTAAGAGTCAGAAAATGAAAGCAAACTTGTCACAGTGGATTTTAAAAGCTACATTTTTCAATGTAGTCTGAAATCAAAACATTTCAGACTACGTTGTCTGAAATGAACAGGAATAGTACTCATCTCTGGATTACCTAGTGGATAAACACATAATTTAGTATATATTCTTTAAGAAAACATCCAAATATTTTTTATATTACCCATGGCATTAGAATATAACCTCATACTTAGTGATCTAAAACTCCAGTTTTTCTTTGTTTGGATGTTTAATGTCCACAGAGAAAGCGCTTTAATGTGCTTGACACTCCCAGTACCTTTATGGCAACTGCTACTGGAATTGCTGGGAGTTTTTCTCAGAAAGACATTGAGCTGGGAGGCAGTCATCTGAGCAGAGTCAGATTAGCTTTGTTTCCTATTTAATCCATCAATCTGGTTTGTTTGTATAGCACATTTCAGCAGCGTGGCAGTTCAAAGTGCTTTACAAAAGAAAAGACAATTGCAAACAGAGCACACAAGAAAGTCAACAATTGAACAAACGTATTTTGATGAGTGCCATCACCAAAATCACACACTTCAAATATGTTGGTCAATGTTTAATTTACTGTGGTTCAAAAGCATCTCTGAACAGCTGGGCTTTTAGTCTTGATTTAAAGAAGCTCAGTGCTTTGGTTGTTATGCTGTTTTCTGGAAGTTTGTTCCTGATTTGTGGTTCTTATAAACTGAATGCTGCTTCTCCATGTCTTGTTCTGGTTATGGAGAAGCAGAGCAGACCAGAACCAGAAGACCTGAGAGGTCTGGAAGGTTGATACTGATCTTTAATGTATGTCGGTGCTATGCATAAATCATCATGTTGGACTCTGAAGAAATGTTTGACATTATGACCGGTCTGATGGTTGGCCATCTTGTTGAAATTATCTTACTAATTTCTCCCTTCAATAAGAAAAACTGAAAAACTATGTGGACTATTTCTGACTTATTATCGCGGTTAATAAGTCATCTGACAGTTTTGAGAGTGTCTCTGTTGTGTTCGTAGTCTGAATGGTTTAAAGGGCTTTCAGTGCCGTTCCATCTCAACCTTAACAGACATAAACATTTAGTTTAAAAAAATTGATTTTCAATCAGTGTTTTTCTCCAAGCAGTTAATAATAATAAACAAGTTTTCACTGAGGCTCTGTAAGAGCCATATGAATGATATAAGTAATTATTGGTATGACAGGAGCAGGCGGCTTTGAAATCTGGGTGGTGGGTGTGTGTCAATGTGGGCGAGACGTCATCAAGTATGAATTGAGGGTTACTGGCCTGCTGGTTTGTGTGTATGAGGAAGCGGGTGAGCAGGCGGTCAGTCTTTGCAAAGTTGGAAGCGTGATAATCAAAATGGAACAAATCTATAATTGTGACAGAACAAAGAAGTGGTTTGGAGTTGATTGATACACAGACAGATGAGATTCCCCCAGTTAACCCAGTGCGGTCCTCTACCACCATTAGTCTGCCGTGTTTTATAATAATAAAACATGTTTATTATTATTAAGTCTTTGCCGCAAAAAACTGATTGAAAGTCGATTTATTCACTGCATGTTTATGACTGTTAAGGTTGAGATGGAACTGAACATGAAAACGGTTCTTTAAACCATTCAGACAACCAACACAACAGAGACACAATCAAAACTGTCAGATGTCTTGTTACTCTGCGATAATAACTCAGTAATAGTCCAAATTAGGATGTATTTTATTTCCTTCCTACTTAAGGAAGGTTTCTGTTTATATCATAGGTTTGTGGTGCCTTTGTATGTTAAAGAAAAAGATATAAAACTTCAGATATTTCACAATGAGATATAAACATTCATGGAAAAACCTCACATAATCTTATAGTAAAGCAGAAAGAACGGCAGCCACCATAAGAAAGACTTACAGTATTCTATAATGCTGCATGAACTGATCAGTACGGTATTGCGAGGGAACGCAAAAGAAAAAAAATTCCCCACGTCCCCTGGGGGGCTCCGTACCTGTGCAACATCCTCCCATGTAAACTATTTTATTTTTCACCTTCAAGGCAATTATGTTGCAAAGTATTAGGGATTAAACACTTACCATCACAATGCTCTCCACAATAACCCAGGTGAAATGACAGCAATTAAACTGAGACATCAAATCCACTTTTGTTCTGTTAGGGTGATAGAAGAATTTTTTTTTTCAGCTGCATTTAATTTCCACTGGGACCCCAAAAGGCTTATTGCTGACACATGGTATTCAATGATTTCTTTTTTTGTTGAAAATTTGGATAACATTTGGATTGTAAAAGTGCTCTATTCTTAACTTGAACCTGAACTAACTGTATTTGTCTATTCAGAAAAGTATTTTGTCAGCTGTATTGAGGAATCCAACACACTTGTACCACTATCATCCTCACTCACTTTTCCACAAACTTTGTGTAACTTCACATATTATGCTTCTCTCACTGCCGTCTCTCCAGGCAATTTTTTTTAGCTGGTGTCCTCCAACTAACCTTATGAGAAACTTGACTGCTCTATGCATAACTCCTGCTTCAAATCCATGTCTCTTCCCTGCTCTGTTGCAGTGTTTTATGCCTGGTTCGGCCCTCCCAATTCTCTCTTCTACTCCGTATCTGATCAAAAACTACCCCTTGTCTTTCATGTTCACACTCCCGCCTGCTGGCACCCAAAAAATTGTCCATATTTATTGCAATGTGAAGACAAGGTGAACCCTTATTGATCTTGTATAAAGCACAAAGAGGTCAGAGTCCAATGCACAAGCAAATTTGAGAAGGATTGTGTTAAGATGATTTGAGTGAAACAGAAACCTACAGAGGTCTTCATGTCTTGCAGATAATCCAGATTTTTATATATGTCGCACTTGGTGTATAAGTAATCTCACAGCCCACAGGCTAAAACCACAGCTCCATATTGCGCAAACCAAATTACTAAATTCAAATTGAGGTGAGACACAAAAGTATTTTTTTTCTTCCAAGCATAAAACGAAAGGGATAATTTATTAATTACACTTTCCATTTACATTATTTACACAATACATTTTTATTCCTTTGCACTAACTGTCTTTTTTTGGATAACATTTCCCAGTTCATATTAAGGAGGCAAGTTGGTGTAGTTACATTGAAGAAATAAAATAATCAACTTTTTTTTTTTTTTACTCTCCCGTCACATTGTTTTCTATCCTATTGTGTCTGGTACAGTTACAAGCACATGACCAGTTATGCAATATCATTCAGTGACTGCTATCTATACAGGAGTTACAGCTAATACCTGTTTTAAACCCACAGTTGAGTCCAAAATACCTATTGCAGATTACAAGTGTCCTCCAACTGGAAATTATACTAACATTTGAAGTGGCTCAGCAGGCATAATGACTTGATACATAATATGTGGAGAAATGACGGCGAGGCCTCCCATTCATCCATACCACTTCCTGTGCCCGCCTGCAATGGCACTGCGCCTCCTCTAGGGGGCGCGCCCCACACTTTGGGAACCACTGCTCTAACCTGAGCTTTGGATCTCTGTAGCCCTTCCAGAGTTGCTGCTTCTCTCAACAATGCTCTCTTTGACCGGCCTGCCAGTTAAAGCGGACGACCATTTCTTGATTAAGTTCATTTTCTTAACTTTTTGAATGATGGATGAGCAGTGATATTCAAAGCCCTGGATATTGTTTTTTAAACATGTCCATCCTTTTATGCCTGACCTGTTTGCTTCGTCTCTGAGTCATCAATACTCTAAATGAGTCATTTTTAATTTCTTATGTCTAATTCACTCTCTTCAGGAATAGCAAGTGAGAGTCTGAATCTAACATCCATAAGAAAAATAAAAGTTCCTTCTTATTTTTCAGATATCACAAAGGAAAAGTTTCATATTTGTTTCAGACTCTCAGAAGGTATGACTCAACATTTTGTAGAGCAAAGTAGACCAAGGTCAGGTCTTTTAAACCATTATGGAAAAAAAATAGAACGGCCTCGATAAACAAGTACAAATTACCATGCACAACATAGCGAAAATATATGTTTGATTTGTTTATCTGTCTCAGAGCTCCTGAAGACGTCTTTCATACCTACAGCAATTTTACGTTGTCTGAACAACGTCATCAGTCAATCTGGAGAGAATTGAGCAAGAACGTAAAATGTAGACGGACTCAGAATAATTGAAATCAGGAGCAGAAGTTTGCTTTCTGGAACACATAAAGTAAAATGAAGTCTGAGTAAAACTTCTGTGGTAAGAATGAAAAACGACACAAAATTTGCGTCGCCTAAACTGGAGAAAGCATAAATGACGGACCTTGTTCTGAGTAGTGGACATATCAGCGGTGGATACTGAATGGGGTTCTTATTGTCAACTTTGCAGTCTCATTGGCCAAATCAGATTTGATAGGTAGTTTGTCATGTTAATCACCACAATAACCAATGCAAAAACAACAGCTCAGTTGATTATCTAATGCAGGGGTAGTTGGTTAGAAAGTGCTGAAAGTTTGAATAGGAAGTTTGCTGACAGGAGGATTTTTTTGTTTTGTTTTGTTTTTATTAAGCTTACACAAAGAACATAACTGATCAATTGCTGTGCTTTGCCGCATTTGTTTACACCTCCAGCAAATGAACGAGATTGCTTCAAGGTGCAGGTTCCCAGATGAATAGTTTGAGCCAATTTTCAAGGCCATAAAGTAATAATTTCTGCCTGTCATACAAACACAGTGGGCGGAAAGTTGGATTTGTTGTCTGCTTACAGTGCAATTGCAATTCTTATTTTTTTTTTCAGTTCTGTTGAGCTGAAACGGAGAATGTAAATGATCAACTGCTGTCTACAATGTTTTTTTTATGCAGCAAACCAGAAACACTGGTTCTGGTTTACACGTATTCCAATGTGTAAATTCCCTGATGAATATTTTTATTTCTACTCAGTGCCTTCGCTTTCCAACCAGCAACTTTGAATCCAGCTAGACTGTCACAACATGTTTGTAGGACTTATCTCTGCACTTTTTCTCCAATGTTTTATTTATTTCTGTCCTAAGAATGTGATGTGGACACACACAGGGTTTGAGAAAAAAAGACAAGTGGAAATGGCCAAGCATTCACCAAATGTTGCTAGTGAGGGGAAGCGAACTGCGAGGAAACATGGAAAAATAATTGCTTTCTGCAAAAAGCTAGCAACAGAGAGCAGTACAGCCAAAATGTTGCAAGGATTTCTTTGAACACATAGCAGGAAGAATTAAAAGAAAATTCATGCTGTTGTCGGGACATAAGAGGGGGTGCAGCTGTACTCGAATGAGCCTCAGCAGCTAGAATGAGCTGACTCATTCTTGACAAACCAGGTGACCAAGATTGACATTTTGTGTCTCTTGTAGTCTTAAGACATTGTTGCTGCATTAAAACTAAGACATTAAAGCTGAAGGAAGACATTACATTTGCTCAGATACATTTGTAAAAAAGAAAAAAAAATGGCAGGTTTGATCTAAAATTAATGACTTCGTAGGTTTGAACCAAAGCTCCAGGAGAGTTTTTTGTAGGCTCTGAGAAATTACATATTTGTATCAAATTCCAATATTCTTGGTAAAAGCATGGCTTGGGGCTGATGTTTTTAATTGATTCTAGTGCACACTGTGGAGGAATCAGGCTACACCCACCAAATGTTGGACTGCATCCCTGTTGGGGGGTTGATTATGATCAGTCAGAGCGAATATGGTACAAATTGTCCAAAATGTTTCGCATTTACAGCCAAACTTATGACAACACTACGTCTGCTGCTCCCCCTCCAGGCTTTGTGCTTGAAAGCATCTAGGACCTATTTGTTAAATCTCATCCAGCATGATTTCATGTTGGAGAGCATCAGAAATGGATATTTCTTGACAAAAAAAATAAATAAAAAAATCCCCCCGACTTCCTGAAACCAGAATAGTGGTGCAATTTTGTTTTAGTTACGATAAGAAGACTATGGTAAGGGGAAGATTATCATTGTCCAAATGTATACTGAAGTCAAGCTCATTTTAATTTATCATGCAACTAATTGATTAAATGCTTATTGCAACAGGGCCAGTAGACTGCAGAAAGTGATGGTGGGAGTGGATCCATGGAGTTTATAGACTATATATTCCATTGAAGGGAACATAGGCACAGATACAGTGAGGAAGAACGGTCCAGTTTTCGTTTTGCATTGTTTTGAGCCCCCCACCTTAACTTGACCTCTGTGGCTGACATATCAAAAACTCTGATGGAGTGGAGTCATGGAGCTGAGAGCAGTTATCGAGTTGTAGTCACATTTCATTCTAACAAAGAAAATTTGTGAACTTGAAATGGTTAATTATGTTATAGACACTACTGGGGCATTGCTATTATTTGAGATTCATCATGCAGTTGAATCTGTGGTTGTAAAGTGTTAATACCACTGAACAAAACACAAAGCTTAACGTTTCTCTCCTTTGCTTGGTTCAAGTCAAGACCACTGTGCACTTAACTCAACCAAATATTGGACTGATGCCAGAAAAGGGTTTGGAGACGTTCCCAGATTGTTGGAGTTGACTGCAGTGTTAACATATTAAGACTTGGTCAAGAAATAGAGCACTTCTTCCCTCTGGTCAACATAAAGATATCTTGGATTGAATGTCTTCAAGCAGCAGCTCCTCTAAAGAAAAAGCAAAAGATTCTTTTGTTTTTCTTTTTTTTTGCAGCAAACAAGGTGTGCAAGAACCTATTCTGATATTCTGGCTTGATCAGGAAAGAAAAGCAGAGAGATTCAACAAGTGTTTCTTCTGTCAGGAAATGCAATACAACTTTTTGAGATAAGGAGCTTTTTCTATAAAGCTGTAGTTATGTTCTTCAGCAGAAAAGCATTGACAATACAGTTAAATGTATATGATAAGTAAAAAAAAAAAAAAAAACTAAAGGTAAGTTCAGTAAATTGAAAGATCTGCTATATACTCACATGCATCCGTTTTTCTAAGCTGTGAAGGGAACATCCTGGACCATCACATTATTTGCTCCCTCCATTCAGTCATTTTGAATGTGCCTCGCTGTTAATGCAAGTATCAGACACTTGTGATCTTGTCTGGTACCTTCGAACATTAGCTCAGTGAATTTGTCCAAGCTGGAAATTGCTAAAGAATTTTACAAGCAGCGTGAGGATGATTCATCCATTTCTTTCCCAAGGCTTTTGCAATAGAAGAAATGGCATTTTTTTCTGCTCACTTCATGATTTGAAGTGACAGTCACTATGTTCCCTCAGCATGGCTCCCCGAGTTTCTGGCAAACACTGAAGTGAATGCCTCTAATAGGCTGGGTGAAGTATTGAAGAGGACCAGTGACCAGACAAAGAAACACAAATGGTGCTCTTATTGCCAGGTGAGGCCAATTGTTTTGGCTACAAATGAACTTATTTACAGAAGTCTTGAAAGCACTGACCAAGGAAAACCACAATGGCTGAAGAATTCACCAGCGTTTGGGAGTACAGCAGTGAGTCGGAGGCACAATTTAATGTCACAGCAACTAAAAATTGTGACTCTTGACATCTTTTAGGTATTTTTTTGAAAAATATTAGCCTCACTGAACAGGTTTATTGTGCAATATTCACCATCTAAATTGTCCTGAGCATATTTATTCCAATTAAAAAAAGTCTTCCAAAGAAAAGAGGTTGAAAAATGTCTCGCAGTGATCTGAGTATTTCAGAGTGGAAAATGAAAAACATTGTCAAAACAAGACGAACTGTATTTCATTTTAACACTGTGAATTGACTCTTCAGAGAAAAAGGCATTAAAACATGAAGTGTCTCTAAATCTATATATTAAAACTAATCACAATTCATTCTGGTTTAATCTGCATAGTATAAAATACTTGATGAAATGACCTACTTTCTTAACTGCAGATATTCAGGGAGTTTTCCTTCCATTATACTCTTCTTGCAACCAATAACAAAGACAAATCACAATCAGTTGGGTCGACAAATGAGATTTCATTCTTCCTTTTATTTGATGGGAACAGCACACATCAAATTTTAAAACAACTGCCTTTTGATATTTTTCAAACATTTAATAATTTACTTCATTCCTTCAGGCAGGCCCAAATTCTTGACCCCCATGAGAGATGTTAAGATGTTGCTGCAACTTCCGATGGTGCAACAGGATGATTTTACCCTCAGGTACTGGAAGTCTCGAGGGAACAACCTGATGAGCTCAGTAAATGCAGTGGTTTTACAAATGCCTTGAGCATCAGCTAGTTTGTGTCAGTCATGGAAGAAGAAACAGTTTGCCAAGATAAACCTTAGTTAATCAAAAAGAAAAGACTTAAATCAGGGAAACCGTTATTTCCCTCTGTGGTAGTCAGCCAAATACTGGTTTGATACCGGCAACTTCAAGTTTGTTGATGTGACACCATACAAACTAAGATCATTTTGTGTTACAATAAAACATACTAAGTCCTTGGGAAGAATTTTTATATTAGCTGACTCATCTAATGCCAGTGGTTTATTCATTTTTTTTGGTATTAATTACAACTTAAAAGTTTAAAATATTACACAAAAGTAAGAATGCCTGCTTACATAACAGAAGAAACAAATAAAATTAGGCAAGTATCAGATTTCTCGTAAAAACCCTTAAAGCTAAATTATTTATTAATGTACAATCCTTCAAATTTGCCAAGTTAAGTTAGAATATGAGGCTTGTTAGGCTCCAAACCCCCAAAAACTAAAGAACAAGGAGCTTACCTGCATGCTAAAATGAAGTTTTTTATTTTTATTTTTTTATTTTTGTAATAGTAATAGTAATTATTTTTAATCCACACAGTATGTGGGTTGTTTAGATTCATTTTTTAAATAATTTCCAGAACCCTCTCACAGCTAAGTAAAATCTCTTCACATACAGTTTAAAATACATAAAATAAATGCATAGCAGCATGAATAAAACACCGGCATATGCTGATTTATTAGTTCATAAAATCAACGGTGCAGTTCAGTGCTTGATCTACTGAAGATTTGTGTTTCCCATGTGGTCAAACCATATCGCATGGATAGAAATGCTTTCTTCATAGCTCTTACCTCGTCAGAAGGAGAACATTTGCTTAATGCCGTTTTCCTTCTCATCCTTTTCTCAAGTCTTTTTCCGCTTTTTTTTTTTTGAAACGCGTTATATCCTGACTGAGATTTCATGTTCATCTTTTTACATCGTACGGGACAAAGGCAAAAATATTGGACAGGGAAAAGATAAAAAGGAATAGAAAAGTACTGTTCAAGTCACAAAATAGGAATTTGTCATCAAGAATTTTTTTATTTTTATTTTTAACATTCTTTGCAGTTCTCTTAAGGATATTGTTACATTTAATTTTCACTCGTGTAGGTGAGCAGCTGTTCCTAACCACCTCGACGTTCACCCAGGGTGAGAGCTGTAGAGGATGTTCTTCCTGGAAGATAAGAAAAGAAGAAGAAGAATTTATGCTCATCCATGAGGGAGGCAAAATTCCTTGGAGCCGTGGTGCTTGTGAGCTCACAGCTGTGTATTATACTAGCTGCTCTGCTTAGGTGAAGTCTCCTGACACTCACCCACAGAATGATCTTCTAAAGCTAACACCTTCACATTCCTCCTATTAATTACTAACCTGTGAGCCTTATTTATTCCTGAGTTTTCCTTCATTGTTTAATCTCCTTGCTGAACCTATTTGCACACAAATGCAGCACTTAGTTTGTTGAAAAAAATAGTCTGCCTTCGATGTAGATGCAAATTTTTCAGCACTCGCCTGTCTTTGTGTAGTGTGTGTCTGTGTGTGTGCTGATGTGTGTTCATTTGAACATTATATAAGATTATTCTGTGTATTCACATCCAATTACACAAAGAGATCATCTCTGGATCACAGACCCTCACAGTACCAGAGCAAACCTTCCAAGTCATTTTGTTTCTGTCCCTCACTCGTGCACCTTCATTTCTCTAACTCCCCATCCCTCAGTTGGATTTTTTTTCCCGCTCTTTCATCCTTCCTCTATTCACTCCTTCTTTCTCTCTGGGTACACCTGTGCCTCTGAGCATCTTCCTTTTTTGCAAATGGTAAAATATGATTTGCATGCTTACCAACACAATGCCCTGTACTAATTTGCAGGGAAAGTGAAACTGGCGGTTGTGAAAACACACGGCCATCTGCAACAGAGAGCTCACTGCGGAGGACTTGCATCAGGCTGCCTTGTGCTCCGAACACTGTGCTGCTCTGTGCATTCTGGTGCATTCATGTTTCCAAAGTGCCTCAGGCTGAAGGATTCCCATATTGACAGGTCTACTGCTGGCTCGTCGGGTGTTATCAAGCCAGTTCAAGTTCCTCGCTTTCATCTAGCCATATAAAGGGTCTTTGCTTGATCACAGAAAGGAATGTGCTCTTGCTGTGGCGTTAAGAACAGAATGTAGCCCAACATCTAAAACAAATGCAATTGAATTGAAAAAAAAAAAAAATAAGGCAGCTAATATAACAGCTTGGTTAAAGCTATAATTAGAGAAGATGGATGAAAGTGTGAAAATTGACATTATTATTAATAAGCCAGCATTTACACTGAAAAAACCATACAGCATGTATAAGGCGAAACAACACATAGAAACCCAAAGCATAGTCTTCACTTTATCTTCATGTAGAACCATCTAGTTGCAGCAGATTTATCTTCCAGATTTTATTTTTTTAGTTCATTTGTTTGTTTGGCTGACGAGAAAATGTAACCCCAGATGGTCTTTGTAACCGCTTTCACAGTCCGCTTTGCCAAAAATAAAAGAATTTATCAGGACGTTATCAAGATTTCACATCAAAAGGCTCCTCAGCAGAGAGTAAATTGGGAAAGCTGCCAGTTTATTCTCCTCAGAACATCCTGATTTATTTAGAGGATAAAGTTTTAGAACCTTTTGTTCTGACTTCGGGAGAAAGCTTAAATTTCAACACTCTGTCCTAAAGAATTTATAAAACCTTGGTGAAATTTAATCTGTGTTAAACCTATTTTTTTTTTTTTTTTTTTTTGTCTGTTTATGTGGACCAGATAAAATAAACGAATGGGACAATAACTTTCTATCTAATCATGGCTGTGTGAATATTGGTGTGTGTGGTGGTGGCGTAAAAGGATAGCAACGTTTATTCAGCAGAATTTACTGCTTATAAAATAAGTATTAAATATTAAAGTATTAAACATTAAAGTACACCTAAATAGAACATATAGGGCTGATAGCAATGCCGGATACCTGTGGAAAAATAAATATCTGCTGCAACCAGAGATTTATCAGACAATCCGACAAAGGCACAGCTTTCACTACCAGTCGCAGTGGACAGGCCTACTGGCCAATCAGAAATAGGATGGAGGTCAGACTTTGGCCAAACTTTAATTCAGAACCAGCAGTCGCTCTTTCTGTCGTTGAGTGTCAATTCGTCCCATTCTAGGAATGGACACAGAGCCTAGGTGAAGAGACTAAAGATGTTGATAAGGGAACTAGCGGTGGAAAAACTAAAAAGGATATAAAGGTATTGATGAGATACTCAGTGGAACCTCAGAAAATAAGCATGAATCACAAACTACTTCTTGAATGATAAACTAATAGATCGTTCTTCATTGCTTCATCCATTGCTACTAGGTAAAGTACTCAAAGAGAATAACGTGTATCATTTAGAAACTGTTTATGCTACAATTGCTGACATTTGGTAATTTCTCTAACTACATCAGCTATTATTACTAAAAAGCTTAAATATTTAAAATTTAAAACCCTACAGATTTGTTTTTGTCAAGTATTTCTGGACGATCGCCAAACCATACACTATTTCATTCAGAGTTTATTTCTCACCATCTTTTTTGGAACAATCATTAATCACCTTTTGACTTCGGCCATGAAACCTTATTTTTTAATGCCCTGAAGCGGAAGATAACCTCTCAGAATGGACACCTAAGCTGTGTGGAAAAGGGATTTTGTCCTCATCCTGTGTGGATGCAAAGGTGTGACAAAAGCAGAAGCTTTTTTTTTTTTTGTTTTTTTACCACAACAAAATCCAACACAACAGAATGAGCAGAGCTGCATGAAATCCAATCAAAAGTAGTAGCAGCTGGCATCTTGTTGTCTGTGAAAGTCGCAGAACTCTGTTGGATCTGGAAGTGATCTCTCAGCACCAGAATCAGACTGGTGGGAAATCAGATGTGGAATGCTCTTTTAATTTAGAGAAGATCTAATGTTTATTATCACAGGTGAGCGTTGTTTTAAAATCCGTGACTCACACAAACAAACAAAAAGAGAACAATTTTTCTTTTGAGGATGCTTTCTTTTTTTTTTTTTTTTTTTATAATAAATATCTAGCTTTAGTTTCTTGCAGAAATGGTAGCATTTCATGTAGGGCAGTGCAACGATAAAAAGTACATACCAATAACAAGGAGGACCTATTTCAGATCAGTATTAGTATTTCTTTATATTTATAATGGTGCCAATGACTCTTTAATTATTAGAATTACTAGCTGTCACAAGGAAATTTTACATTAATTGGATTAAAAGACAAGATGACATATAAACCAACTATTAATAAACTAACTATTATTAACAGTTAGCTAAACATATTCTTGTCCTTTTATACTTCAGTTGACTTGAATGCCCTTTGTATAAATAAGTAAAGGAAATTGTGTTGTATGCTTACCTAACCTAACCTGCTATGATTAATGACAGCAAATAAACTTGACCAGCTTAATTTATCTTCATGGCTCCACAAATAAAGCTTGATTCTTTACACAAAACAATAAAGAAAAGAAATACTGAACTTATAAAGCAACAACACATGGTGCAACATAAAACATGTAAAGATAAGTGGGGACAGTGATAGTACTAAGTATTCCAGCAATGAAAATGGCTCTGTCTGACCTTGATGACCTGCCTATAGTCCAAGGTCACAGGCTCCTACTCACTTCTTTCTCCAGCAAACTCAGGACCAGAAATCAATTATTCATCCTTGTAAAATGAATCTTACAATTTTTACTTGTCTCCTGATGGTGTTTGTTCATGTGAGCCAAGAAGCGTAATACAACCATCATCATGTTGCAAAGGCATTTCAACCAAGACACTGGCAGCTTAATCACTATTTCGAATATATATGTGTTTGTGTTGAGTTAGGTCAGGACAAACAACTGCAACAAGTCTTCAGTAAACGTGCTCCTGAGCATCTTTGCATATGGAGATCTTTAAATTCCCCCCAAACTTAAAGATGAAAAAACTGATTTAAATGAAAACTAAAACAGAGCTGAAAGTATTGGCAAATTTAAATGCTGATATTTGGCAAATATCAACCGAGTCACAAGAAGAAGAAGAAGTAAAATACAGAGAGTAAGATATTTCCAAGTAGTAGATCAGTGAAGGGTTTCAATTTAAGAAAGACAGGTAAAGACGCAGATAAGTGGGAGCTGAACAGCGAGTTCTGGTAAGAGGTTAAGCACACACTTATACCTGCAGTTAAAGCCTTCACCCTGCCATAATATCCCCGGCCTTGCCCTCAGTGCTCATGGATGCCAAGAAATCCGATTTGCCAACTTTGGGAAGCTGTGTGTGACAGCCAATTACTGGGGAGAGGACTCCCAGTGGACTCACCTACTCACCTTGCAGCCCAAACATCTGCCCGTCAGAGAGTCAGGGGAGACGGGCAGACTGAGCAGCAGAAGCAGAATAGCTGGCTGGGAATGCCAGAGTGGTTGGAAACTGATTCAAACATCGGCCATTTGACTCTCGCTTGTCAGGTATTGAAGTGCAATCATCAAATGTAATTGTTACTGTCACTTTACAAGTAAAAGGTAGAAATACCTTAGATAATGAATTAAGTCTACGTTTTTTTTATGGAGGTTAAAGGTTTGATCAGCAGTTCCTGCACTGAGCAAGGAACATACACAAATGTTAGCATTTCTTTACTTTTACATCTACATTCTTTTAAAATATATATATATATTTAATGATAGAAAAATGATGATGTTTCTTTACTCTGGAGCTCTGAAACCAAATTTATGAAAATGTGAGACGTGCAGAAACTGTTGACTCTGTTAAATTTACCCCTAAAAGCTCAAGATTGGCTCAGTTATTTACTTTCATCAAATCTTACTGACTTATTTGCTTAAATTTAGTCATTTTGAATTTTCTGTTGTCTTTTATGTTGTGTTCATTCATCTTTTTGATGTCTCAGAGTTTTTATCTTCTTCCTGTTACCTTTTCTTGCAAAGCCCTTTCAGTTATTTTGTGTTTCGTGTGTCAAAGGTACACTTCATTGGGATCTGCAAGCTCACAATGCTCAAGAAGTTTTACCAGCCCTTATATCAAAAACACACAAAATCTTTCAGGAAACAAAATAATATAAACAATTTTTGGTAATTTCACAAATAGCTTTTTCTTGTAGATAGAATGGGTAATATGCACATAAATTAAAAACTTTACTGGCTACAGAACTAAAAATACTTACAAGCGAGGATCACTTTCCAAAGGCGTTGTCACTGAGCAGCTTTCCAGTTTTGTCATAGATATTTTTGTGAATAAAATTTTACAAAAAAGGATGGTGATAATTATGATAATTAATCCAGTCACCAGCAAGTACGTCAGCTGCTGTTTGATTTCAGTTTGCAATAGAGTTTTTCACATAGTTGTTCACAGTTCCATCTCCAGAGATAAACCCAGAACATGGATGAGGTTTTCTTTTTTTTTTATTATTATATGGAAAACAATTCAATATTTGCACCCTACACTTAAGATTTAATTTCTCAACCACTCCAGTTCCCTTCTTTGAAGACCTTTTTGAAAGACTTCACCATCATCTGCTGAAATAACTCTATTAAGAGAAACGTCAGTCAAAGCAATTGTTGTTGAATTGTTTCAAACTTGAGGACAATTTGTTCTGGGTTTACTTTAGGACCTAAAGTAAACCCAGAATCAGTAGCGTTGTTTGTTTTTTTTTTTTTTTTTGTAGCTCTACAACACCAACTTTAAAAGTGCCTCTACTCTGGGCAAAACCCAATCAGTACCCTGTAAATTCATTTGAAGATGAGGGCAAAGCAGGGGTGAGGTAAAGTTTAGCTTGGAAAATTAGATCACTTGACTCTTTTCTTGCTTTGGCCTCGACGTGAAACATAGGTTTGTCATGAGTAATCTCCCACTGTCTTTCCACTTTTTTGCCCTTATCCCTTTCTGCTGTTGCAGCTCAATTTTATTGTACCTGGGACAGTCAATAAAGGAATAAAGTATGGAAATTGGAAAGTGCAGCGCAATATGTCCTGCTGCTATGCCCTCCAACCTTGAAAACATTATGACAGGAACATAAGGACAAAGGGTGAGACGAGGAAATTCGTGGAGAAAGGAAAATCTGGCGTCCCTAGCCAAAGCAGCAAAATTGAAGGTGAAATAATATGAAGCATGTCAAAATGCAATAACACCTTATGTAGCTTGACGTTTAAGTGGTTTCCTGACTGGTGCTTCCCAAGAGAAGCAGAGAATTACAGGCGATGTGTTCTGAAAGGGGAATGCATATGAATCCAAATGGTGGATGAGCAGATGAAAATGAATATGAGGAAGAGGAATAGGCAGGGAAAGAGGAAGCAGCTGGTAATGGGGAAATAAAGTCTGTAAGTTTAGACTCCAGCAATAACATTTAGCTATAGTACATTGTGTGGCGGATGTGCACGCACACACATTTAAGGTAGCTCAATAAGTTGCTCTGACCTGGACAATTTTACAGCAATAGACAGAACTCGTTCACATTTAGCTAGACACACACAATCAGGCACACATATACATCTGTTAGCTCTTCAGTGGAGGTTCACATCCATCCTCAAGCCTTCACTTGTATTTGTGCTGCAAACTTGTTAACAAAGCTTTAGGCGCCCAGAAAGCACTTGATGTCCCAGCAGCGTTCTGGCGCACAATGACCGCATTAGAGAAATAACTTAGATAAAGGAGAGTTATCACCGATTGCCTAAAACATTTCACAAATCCAAGCAAGCTCTGAGGTGAGGTATGATAAAAAAAAAAAAAAGTTTTGCCCCTCCTGATAAGGACAAATACACCCCGAGACCAAAGATGTGATTTGTCAGGGAATATTTCGTGTAACCACGACCAGATTTTCTTTTCTTTTATATGCAGTTTCCTTCTTTTCTTTCTTTTGCCCCTGCATATAGGGAGCTGTCCTACTGAAGACATACACAAATGAAATGACAAACGGTTGCCTCTGTTCTTAAGCACACACCAACTTCCTTGCACACAAACAGTCCCAAGGCTCCATTAAGAGACTGTAAAGGCCTTACTGTGGCCCCCAGGCACAGGGATTGCTGTTTTATAAGTCGCCTGGGGCACAATCCTGACAACACCAGGTACTAAACCCACAGATGTGCATACACAAAAATACACACACAAACATCGAGCTGAAGCAGTGTGTGTACCTCACTGTCAGTCACTTCGTGAATCTCTCTAACTTTACTTTTTTTTTTTTTTTTGCACACTTCAAGAAAGATATTTCTTTGTCCTTGGAATAGAAGCCAAGACACAAAGAAAGGCATTGACTGTGTCTATGAAATATTAAAAAAGGAGGTCCATTAGAAAGAGAACCGATGCTATTTCAGAGTTCATTGTTACTTCAGTCAAGACGCGTCTGCAACAGCTGCCAACAAGCAGAACAATGGAAATGTGCTTGAGCAGAGACTGAGGTGCATCTTGCTAGAGCAACAACACTGATTTCACCAGATGTCTGAAACCCTCTGAATTTTTTGTGCAAATTGACATGATAGCAGGCATGATAACATCGCACTGTTTCTCCATGTTCGTTCACTGCAAATCAGTGATGAATCTGCTGTTCCACGTCCTCAAAACGGACATCCACTGGATTAAGCTTTAGCGATTGTGGAGGACAATGTAGTAGGGTTATCTTTAAATTTTACATTTTTCGTATGAGACATGGTTTACTTTCATCCTCTGAGAAATTGGTTACATTGTGGTAATAAAGGGGATGAACATTGTCAGCAATAATACTTAAGCAGGCTTTGTTGTTTCAATAATTCTATGGATACTGTGAAACCAGTATGCAGTAAAAGTGTCCCAGTAAAATATCTCCCACACCATTACTACAGCATCACCAGAAGCCTGAATTGTTGATCCAAGGTGTGATGAACTCGTCTTTTCATTTTATTTATGACAAATTCTGACCTTAGCATCTGAACACTGCAGCTAAAATCATTATGCATCCACCAGGCAACTTCAGCAAGAAACTTTCATCATGTCCATATGCCTAAATGCACCGAGTTTCCAAAATATAATTGGCTTATCTTCTGTTTGTGTTAACAAGCAACATAGCAAGTGCACCAGATGAACTATTCAGTGTGCCACCATTGACATGTTGTACTTACTGGACCTTCTCACAAACTCTAACCATTACCTGTATTCGACTTTGCTTTAAATTCAACTTTTCACCTAAAAAAACCCACAAAACAAACAAAAAAAACCCACTTACATTGGACAGGCAATTGCTGTTCCCACAAAAGCTTATGGACGGAGCAATTATTTTTACTTTCCTGCTTTTGGACCAGATTGACAGAGAAATGATAACATACACACATTGTCATGCATAGCATTACCTTTTAAATATTCCCAGACTGAAATTGATTTTTCACATTTTACAACAGCACAATGTACCTAATTTTTTGTTGTGTATGTTGTATATGTCAATAGTTATTTCAGGAAAAAAAAGCAAAGCCACCCACATGAAACATTTTGTATTTGTCTGTTCAATGACACAAGGCCAATTTCATGGTTTATATAAGATTTAAGTGTTCCAGAATAAAAGCTTCGACATTCAACTCCAGCGTCTTAGAACTGACATTTTTGTCAGACTGGCAGACTTTAAACATTTAAGCAACTTTCCTTTTGAAGTTGCAAGCCAAATCATTCAATGCCTGTTTTTATCTGTTGTGTAATAATTTATGATAAAGACACAAAACCATAGCATAAAACTATCAGAGATATAAGGAATAGTGTCAGTCAAGATTAATGCCTAAGACTATATATTGTAAATGCATATAAATGAATGCTTTTTGAATTTTACTACAATCTTATATACCCATTATGGATGTAAAGTTAGCATTATCTATAAATATGCATTATGTCTCTTAATTCATCACCCACACCACAGTTGTACAGTTTATTAAAGTCAACTACTTGCTTCCCATTTTTGATGAATGGTCATTTAAACATTTTTTAATCTATGAAATGGTAAATACAATGTGGTCTGTGAACCTTGAGGAAATACAATCTAACCCTGGTGTGGAGATCTGTTCTTATTTCAAAGCATTAATGATGGACACTACTTAAAAAAAATCCAGTTCTGCCATTAAACTACCCAGGAATGTAGATGGGAAATTCTGTTATTACAGGAATCCACTCAACTCGTCTTCAGTAAATAGGTCTCCATCTGCCAACCTTTTCTGAGCCTAAATGTAGTAAACTCTATTAAGCCAGAGTGGAGGAAAATGAACAAAATTATACTTGAATAATGAGCTACCAGATTTAAAAAACGAAATTGGGAAAGTATACTGTTCCAATGAGAAATGTGACTTACTTTAAATATCTTAAATAGACAATAAGGAAGTCAAAACCTCTTCATTTCTCTTTAGTTTTATCGTGTTGGAAAATAGGCAACAAACTATTATCCATGTCAACATATTTTAAATGTATATCAAAATCTTCTAGAGGTTCCTTTCATGAGATGTGATGAATATGTGTTTGTTTACAGTAAATGATATTTGATTTTCCTCAGATGTATTTTTACATCCTATGTATTTAAAATGTTAGATGTGTGCGCCTTGAAAAAGTAGCTGTAGCATAGTCATGGATTTGTACATGTATATTTGCTTCAAACAAAAGCCACAGTGAGGTTTTAGAGCAGAGTACAAAAGAACTGCACACACAGTCCCAAGATATTATGAAAAAATGAAAGTCAGCTCTCCATTTTACCTTTGATACCAAGTAAGTTTGTTGAAATATGTTGAGCCAACTTTTCTAAGTGCTGAAAGCAAAAAAAAAAAACACACAAAAAAAAACAAAAAGAAAAACTTCACTTTATAAGCTAAAGCCAGTGAACTTGTCACATGAGGATATACTAAAAAGTACATAGAGCATAGTTTTTTTCCTTTCTTTGGGTGAACAGAATCAAATGCCGGTTCATTTGTACAGTTGAAGTTCTTTGAAACATGTTCAGCTGTTCCAAAGTGATATAAAATTCATGAATTGCTGCAAGCTGCATGTATTGAAACAAGTATTCACTGAAGGTTATCAGTGAGATAATCAACACAGGTTCACCTTCAACTTTTTCCATGTTGGAAAATATTGGTTTTCCTTCTTCTTTCAATACACACATTTGTGGGGAAAATTCTCCTGAACTCATGTCAAAGTGGGTATTGTCTGTTCTTTTCCAAGAGAAACTCCAGGGATGAAAAAATCTTTTCATCCATGAGTCATTCCCATGCACTCCTCCCTAATGTCCTGAACTAATTGCTGTTGAAAGGTCAATAGTTTTTGGCAAAACCAACTGGGGTTTGTCACATTCATTATTTGCCTGCATTTTGTTTCAAAGGACGAGAGGTCAAAAAGACAGTAAGGATAATATCTATATCTTTCAAATATGGTAGGGGAGCCAAGTCATTGTTATTCGCTTCCTCTAGTGCTTCTGGGGTAGACGCAAGATCTTAGGTGGTGCTGATATGGAGAAGCAGCAGCAGACCTTATACCTGATGCTGGGAACAAAACCTGTCTAATGAATATTTAAAACTAGCAGTGGGAGTTCAGGTGAAGTAAATGATCAGACGTACATTTTTCTGGGCTCCAGCAGTCATTGGGGAAAAAAGGAAAACCTATGCAGTAGACAGGTTGGAGTCATAGTCGCTTCCTGAACATCATGGCTCTTCATTAGAACCAGCTTCCTCTTCTTCATCACTCAATCTAGCAGACAAATCGCTCAAATCTTTGCTGAAATCACTAACAGTTTCCCTTTCTTCTGCGTATTCAGTCAAAATTGTTACGTTTTGGCTTACTCTTATTACATCGAGATTTGACCCAAATACAAAAGACGAAAACTGCAACATTCTGCACTGCCGTTGATTTTATAGTAGTCTGTGAGAAATATTTATTTTTAAATACTTTTTGTGCACAAAATGAAAGTCCAATACTTAATCTTAATAATGTGTCACAAACTCTTTAAGGAAACTATATCTGATTTTAGTGTGTCTTAGAATATCCTGATCTGTTGAAAGACAGGAAGTTCAAGTGGTCACATTAAAAACTCTAACTTAAGAGAAGAAAAAAGAAACAATTAAAAGATACAACTACGTTTAGGAAAACATATTACTTGTGCAGTTTTAAAGTTAATTTAAATCATCATGTTATGGCAACAGTTTTTTATAAAACAAGTTTATTTGGTTACATCTCTAGTTGTACCATTATCATTAAAAATGTCTAATTATTATGTTGGAACATAATTATTAGACTCTGAATGACTCTGGTCAGCTTAGTATGGAAAACGTCACTTTATAACATCTTATTCACAATCACATCATTGGAGTTTATACTTTTGTTTTTAGGGGCCAAGTGCTTTAGCTGGTCCTTGCTTTAATAATGGTTAAAATGTTGTTTTGCATGGAAATAGTGGATGATTTCTTTTTTTAGATAAGAAACTGATGTTATCTTCTTCTTTCCAAAACTTTCTCATTGCTTCAACATCAATAATGTTTTTTTTTCCTTTGTTTGTTTGGGTTTTTTCATAAATTTATATTTGTGTTTTGGAAACCATTTACCACAAAATAAGAGCACAGCATCACTGAGCACATCTGCAGAAGGTATACCAGACTTAGGTGTGATTTTTTATTTATTTTTTTTTTTTTACTTTTGCTGAGGAATTTTTAAAATTGTTCTTGTCAAAGTGTGAAGAAGTCAGACTTTCAATCAGGAGAGCCTTTCTTTAGTCTACTCTGGTCAGAAGGAAATGGTCATACAGAGTACAAAGCAAACTCTTGGAGTGTCACTCTGAACACAATCTGGCACAATCCTTTATACTTTTACATGTGTCTGGTGAGAAGGGAATCAAAATCACTCATTATCCAGTCGCAACAAAATGCCACCAGCTGCTTTTCCAGAACATCCTAGTAGGCAAATGGGTTACAGTTTACTTTAGGGACACACTCACACACAGTGTGAAAGAGCCAAGTGTTTAAAGTAAAACAGGAGCAAAGTAATCTGAAGATTGAACCTCACATTGTAGCTCCAATTGAAAAAGCCTCATTATTAACGATGACTATAATCTGAAAATATGATACTTTGCCTTTTTATTGATCCATCAGTTGTCTTCCACTGACCTGGGATGAAGTTGCAAACGTAACAAGTTCAAGTGTAAAACCCAATGTTTTCTTGTAGCCAATGTAGCCTTCCAGCTCTTACCTTCTTCTTGGTGATTCCAACAAGAAAGCACCCGATTAGATGCATAAACCACCTAACATTATGTGAAACTTGATTGTGGTATAAAATGGTACTATATGCTTAGAAAATACATAACACTCCCTTTATCTAACTTCTACGGATGTGGTTAATGTATTTCTATGGCTGATTCCTCATTTTGGGTGCTTGCACACACAATCTTGTTCTTTGATTTAATGAAGCCAGACTATTTCACTTTTAACAAGACACTTACAAATGATGTCTTGCTTATAAGATAGTCTTTTTCTTGTTTTGTTGTTTTTTGGGTTTTTTTACAGGTAGAAATTTGCACTGGAAACTGGACAAAAAAAAAAAAATACTTGGTCAGATTTGATATTTTTCCACTGCACCTTCTCCTCCTGTTTGTCTTTGTCTCCTTTTATAAAAACACAAAGATTAAAAAACAAAACAACAAAAAACCAATCATGTAAAAGATTCACGGTCCAAAAAAGTTCAAATTACAGTAGCATAAAATAAAATTTGTGGTGTTGTTTCACCAACAACGACATATCGCGTCATCAGATTGAGGCTAGTATAGAACATTTTAAGCTGAGCAGTGTGACCTCCTGAACAGAAGCTATTGCTTCTTGATGGTGCTCAATTCCTTTGCTGCCTTTCTGCCCTTTTCCTTCTATAATTGATGCACGTAAAGGCCAACATCCCTTCAAATGATTAAAGAAGGAATTTAAAAACAAATGCATATTGGTTAATTTATTAGCAGATATTACATTCCATTAAATTACCAAGTATTTTAAAGTAATTGCTGATTATAACCAAATGCTTTCATAAAATTCACTGTGGCAATGCAAAAAAGTCAAAATTCCCAACCATCTGATCATAATTCTTATTACCATCATACTAATGAAAGAGTTTAAATGATTACCTAATCTGTTTTTGAATTTTTCTCATGCTTTTCAGCATAACAATAAAGGCTGGTTTTATCAGAAAGTGCAGCTGAATGCATAAATTCATCTGTTGTGTGTAAATATCTGTTGCATCGTCTTACACAATATTGAGGAAATGTACAGATCAAAAACGTTGTGTGCTCACTTTGGTCGATGTTTAGAGTTCACCTGCACGTGTTAAAATGGTAAATTCTGCTTCCTGCTCATAAATGTTCATATCGCCATGTCACTGTCATCTTTATTCATACCACACTCCTGTGTTCTTTAACGTGAGAAAACTTTGGACTCCATTTTCAAATGAGAGTTTGTCCTCTGTAGTGTAAAATTTGGAACTAAAACTTAAATGAAATTACCGTCTCTTTTTGCAGTGGATGATGATTGTTTGCAGTCTCCCAAAGCTTCATAGCGCTGAATCGGTTCACTACATACGTCACGGCCAAACGTTAGCAATTGGGTAAAATTTAAAGCTTCAACAGACTCCAGCACGCAATCGTTTCTCAGCAGCAGCGGATCCAGACCATGTGTATGAAGCCAATCATTGAACAAGAGGCTGTTTTTTTTAACTAACACAGAGACAAAACTTTACTGACTCTTCATGGTAAAAATTTCTCATTGCTACGAATGCTAAACAATGTGATTCAATGCAAATTTCACATGTTTATAAATTAGAAACACTATGTTTTGTTTTTTTATAGCGTGCAAATTATTTTTAAACCAACAGAACCAGAACATGAAAACTTATTCCTTATTATTTGCTAAATCATTCTGCATGGTATAAAGACCAACTCTATAGGAGGGAGCCTCTGTGCTCTTTGAGCTGTTGTGCGGCATGTACCTTTTTTTTTTGTGAGCACACACACATGAATGTATACACATATATAAAAGCATAAACATAACAGCACACACTCGCTCTGAACACACACACAGTGAACATATTCACGAGTGGCAGTTTTAAAAACCCATTTTCCCCTTGGTTAAGCAAGCGTCAACAGTACTTGACTAATGGAAAACCCTGCTTCTAAATGAGGTCGTAGGAATTTCTATCTCACATTCTCTGGTTGTTGTGAATTCTAATAAAGTTGCTTTTTAATCTTTTGCAGCCATGAGTTGTTTTAGTACCAACTTCTTTTGGCCAATAAGCACACACCTTTCTCAGAAATATATGAGCTTGTGAATTAAGTTCTTCCTGAATAAATGTGACATTTGAGTAACGGGGGTTTAGGTCGGTGTTTCTCACATATCCGCTTCGATGTCATGTCTGTAAGAAACCAGGAGGGATTGAGAACTGAAGGTGGATCGATGCCACAGAACCAGAAAAAGAATCCAAACAGCCAAGCATATGCAGCACAAGCTGCTGTTTATCAGTATTATCAGACGACTGATTCTACATTGTCAGCTTGTTGTGTAGACACGAGACACCTGGATCACACAAAGGGGGATTATTTGGTCTACATGGATATAACAAAACTTTGTTTCACAAGATCTCATAATGCTCTACTGTGCAGGACAGGCAGTGGATCACTATTTATCATCTATCTTCATACTGATTGTTCTATGGATTATTTCATGTTTTTTTTTTTTTTTTCATTACATATTTCTAGTGTTGTTGTGTCATGTTTGGGTTAACGTGTCTTGCCCACATGCAGAACACCAAAAGTAGAACGAAAATCAGTTAAAGATATTTATTGAAAATAAACAAGGAACAAAGTGATGACGGGGATTTTCGGGGAGGGAATCTGGAAAACAGCGGTCACTGCGGGACAACAAGAGGAGATGGTGAGTTCGAGTGCGGTAGGAATCTTTGTTTTTGCGGTTGAGAAGGAAGGATCGGCTCTTACTTAGGCAGACGAAGGAAATAGGATTCGGGGGGAAGCGTCTGTGGTTCCAGGCAGAATGGGGTCCTATACGAGGAGGCTGCGTTGGAGGGCGGACAGGTAAGCACCGTCTTGACGGGGGGTGGAGGAGGTCCGATGCCACCCGCTGAACACTGGGGAATCAGGAGATCAGCTGGAAGAACTGAAAGACAGGACTCGGGTATCCAGCAAACGACACCTGAAGAGCACAGAGAACAACTAGATTTACTCAAGGGAAAAAAAACTGACTCAGAAGCCTAGCTCTGAGGGGCTCGGGTACCATGCAGGTAAAACACTCCGGCGTCGGAGTGCTGGCAGGCAGCTTCTTTAACCTCCAGGAGATGATGAGGTGATGCCAGCCCGGTGCGCTGAACCATGGGCACGCCTACCCAGAGCACAGCTTCCGGCGCTCCCTGGTGGCCACCAGTGAGGCCAACACACATAAAAAGAAAAATAAAAATAAAAAAAAGAAACAAACAAACAAACAAACACCCCTGGAACCCGACAGTACCCCCCCCTCAACGGTCGCCACCTGGCGGCCGAGAAGAGCTGGAGGGAAGCGACGACAGGTAATCAGTTATGAGGGAAGGATCAAGGATAAAGGATCGAGGGACCCAAGAACGATCCTCCGGACCGTAGCCCTCCCAGTCGACGAGGTACTGCCACCCACGACCTCGCCGACGGGAGTCCACGATCCGGCGGACAGAATAAGCGGGCAGACCATCAACGACGCGGGCGGGAGGAGGGGGCTCGGAAGGAGGGCAGAGCGTACTGGTCTGGACAGGCTTAATCTGTGACACATGGAACGTGGGATGGACACGCAGAGAAGCTGGGAGACGCAGACGAACTGCGGATGGGCTGATGATGCGTTCAATGCAGAACGGACCCAGGAACCTAGGAGAGAGCTTCTTAGACATAGATTTCAGGGGGATATTCCGGGAAGATAACCAAACCCTTTGTCCCAGGGTGTAGCTGGGCGCGGGAGTCCGTTTGCGATCAGCTAGACGTTTGTATTGTCTGGTGGTATTGCTAAGCGCGTTGACAGTGGCTCTCCAAGTCTTCTGACAGCGGCGGATGTGTCGTTGCACAGAAGGAACAGCTATATCAGGTTCGTCGGAGGAGAGTAATGGGGGTTGATAACCCAAAGACGCCTCAAAAGGGGATAACCCGGTGGCAGCAGAGACATGTGAATTATGGGCGTATTCCACCCAAGGAAGAAACTGAATCCAGTCTGCAGGGTTGGTGGACGTGAAACAGCGGAGAGTCGACTCCAGTTCTTGGTTCATCCGTTCCGTTTGGCCGTTTGTCTGTGGATGAAAACCAGAGGTTAATAACGTCTTGGCGCCCAGCGCGGCGCAGAAGTTTTTCCAGACTTGAGAGACGAATTGTGGACCTCGATCAGACAATATTTCTTGTGGGATCCCATGTAAACGGAAAACATGTTTGATAAGGAGTTGAGCTGTCTGAAAGGCGGAGGGGAGCTTCCTGAGTGGAATCAGATGGCAAGCTTTGGAGAACCGATCAATAACGGTAAAAATGGTGGTCATCCCTTTAGACGAAGGGAGACCTGTGACAAAATCGACAGCAACGTGGGACCAAGGTCGTTTCGGAATGTGTAATGGTTGCAGGAGGCCTGAAGGGGGCTGGTGAGATGGTTTATTTCTGGAACAAATTGCACAGGCAGTGACAAATTCTTTAACATCGTTGTGAATGGACGGCCACCAAAATCTACGGTTTATCAGAGCAATAGTGCGACTGATTCCCGGGTGTCCGGAAAATCTGGATGAGTGGATCCAATGAAGAAAACGGGCTCGGATAGTGGAGGGGACAAAGATCCTATGTGGCGGACAGGAGTCAGGGGTTGGTTCAGATTGTTGGGCCTGTTTTATTAGGTCTTCTATCTCCCACGTAACCGCAGCTACGGTGCAACAGGGAGGGAGAATAGAGGCTGGGGCCTTCTCTGAATTATCGGAAGAATGTAGGCGGGACAGGGCGTCAGGTTTAACATTACGTGAGCCGGGACGGTAAGAAATGGTCAAATTAAACCTGGAAAAGAAAAGGGACCAGCGGGACTGGCGGGGATTTAGCCTCTTAGCTGCTTGTAAATATGACAGGTTTTTATGATCCGTCCAGACCAGCACGGGATGTTCTGCGCCCTCCAACCAGTGCCGCCACTCCTCCAGGGCTAGTTTGATAGCCAGGAGCTCCCGGTCGCCCACATCATAGTTGCGTTCTGCGGGGGATAACCTACGGGAAAAAAATGCGCAGGGATGAGTCTTATTGTCAGCCTCGGAAACTTGGGAGAGTACAGCTCCTACACCCGTGTCTGATGCGTCCACTTCTACTACAAACTGTCTCTTTGGGTCGGGCTGAATTAACACGGGTGCGTTAGAAAAAAAAGTCTTTAATTTTCGGAAAGCCGTATCTGCCTCAGGAGTCCACCTGAACGGGATTTTGGTCGAGGTGAGGGCGGTTAATGGTGAAGCTGTCTGACTATAATTGCGTATGAAGCGACGATAGAAATTTGCAAACCCAAGAAATCTTTGCAGTTGTTTGCGTGTTTCCGGGATGGGCCATGTCAACACCGCCTTGATTTTCTCCTCCGTCGGCCTTACCTGCCCGCCCTCTAGGATGAATCCCAGGAAAGAGACGGATGTCTTATGAAACTCGCACTTGTCAGCTTTTACATAGAGTTTGTTCTCCAGGAGCCGTTGTAACACTAGACGAACGTGATGTTTGTGGTCTTCGAGGGATTTAGAATAGATGACAATATCGTCTAGGTCACATATGTCAGAGTCAAGGCCCGCGGGCCACATCCGGCCCGCGAGAAGATTTTCTACGGCCCCTGGGATGATCTTGATTTATTATCCCACCCCCGCCGATCCTCACAACGCACGACCCCACCCCGCTCGATCCTCACAACGCGCGACTTCTGCTCGATCCTCACAACGCTTCGACTGTTCGATCCTCACAACGCTAGCGACCCCACCCCGTTCGATCCTCACAACGCGCACACTTCGCTCGATCCTCACAACGCGCAGACTTCGCTCGATCCTCACAACGCTACAGACCCCACCCCGCCGATCCTCACAACGCGCAAGACTTACCGCTCGATCCTCACAACGCGCACTTCTGCTCGATCCTCACAACGCGACTTCTTCGATCCTCACAACGCGCGCGCACTTCGGTCCGCAGTAAATTTACGAAGGCTTGGGCCGGTCCGCTGCACTAGACTATATGCGTCATTTAAAAAAATCTCAATGAACATTCGATCAGTCCGGCCCTCGGCTTGTAGCTAAATTTTTAATTTGGCCCTCCGTCCATTTGACTTTGACACCCCTGGTCTAGGTAAACAAAAACAAAAATATTCAGAAAATCTCTCAGAACATCATTTACTAGGGCCTGAAAGAAGGCGGGAGCATTAGACAAGCCGAACGGCATGACTAAATATTCAAAGTGTCCGATAGGTGTCTTAAACGCGGTTTTCCATTCATCTCCCTCTCGAATCCGGAGTAAATGGTAGGCGTTCCTGAGATCTAACTTGGTGAAAATAACGGCGTCGTGAACCGGCTCGAAGGCTGAGGACAACAGGGGCAGAGGATATTTATTTTTCACCGTGATTTGATTCAGGCCTCGGTAATCTATGCATGGTCGCAGCGATCCGTCTTTTTTGCCTACAAAAAAAAATCCCGCCCCTAAGGGAGATGACGAAGGGCGGATTATCCCGGCCGCTAAAGAGTCTCTGATGTACCCTTCCAGGGTCTCACGTTCAGGTCGTGAAATGTGGTACAGCCGGCTAGAGGGAAGTGGCGCCCCAGGAAGCAGATCGATCGCACAGTCATATGGACGGTGGGGTGGTAATGAGAGTGCCTTAGACTTACTAAAGACTGGTGCGAGGTCGTGGTACTCAGGTGGAATGGTGGAGAGATCAGACGGGTCTGCCTCCTGTGGTTTAGCCGGGGGAGGACCCGGGGGAACAGCAGAGCGGAGACAGAATTGGTGACAAAAAGTGGACCATGAATCTACATGTCTTTCGGCCCAGTTGATGTGAGGATTATGCTCTTGCAACCATCTGAAGCCTAGAATTATGGCGGAACTTACTGTGGGAAAAACAAAAAACGAAATGTCCTCACTATGATTTCCAGAAATGACTAATTTCAACGGTTTGGTCTGATGAGTAATCCTAGGGAGGGCTTTGCCGTCCAAAGCTGCGACACTGAGGGGAACGGGAAGCGGGATGGTCTCTATAGACAACTGCTGCACAACAGCGGAGTCAATGAGATTCCGTTCGCAGCCAGAATCAATGAAAACGGAAAGTGGAAAAGACTGATTCTGGTTAATTAACGTTGCCGAAAATAACAAGCGAGGTGAATCCTCCCTTTGTAAATGGTCCACCAGTCCCCTCGCCTCTACTGGTGGACTCGGGGGTTTAACCGTGTCGGGCAACTAGCAATGAAGTGATCGGGTGAACCGCAGTACAAACAGAGGCGGGTAGTCATTCTCCTATGACGTTCTGCTGGAGTGAGGCGCGTATGTCCAATCTGCATGGGCTCCGGCTCTGGAAGACTTGGCGGGCTTTGAACAGAGGGAGAGGGGGTAGCTAGTGTTACATTTCTAACAGGTGGTTCTCTCCGATTTCTTTCCTTGTTACGGGACCTGATTCTGTTATCAAGACGTATAGTCAAACTGATCAGTTCCTCGAGTGTTTCGGGTTCGTCCAATGTGGCCAATTCGTCTTTGATCTGATCACTTAGGGCATGAAAATAAACACTCTTTAATGCCGCGGTGTTCCAATTAGAAGCTGCTGCTCTCACCCTGAAATCGACAGCAAAGTCAGCCACCGATCGCTGGCCCTGTTTGATCTTCCACAGTTCCCTAGAACTGAACGTCTTATCTTGGTCTTGGCTAAATACCTGTTTAAATTCTTTCAGAAAGGCGTCAAACGTACACCCAAAATTGGTGGGAGAGGGGAATCTTGCCTCAGCCCAATCTAGCGCTCGCCCTGACAGCAGCGACAGGACATAAGCGATCTTTGCACCGTCGTGGGGAAAACTCTGGGGAGAGTGGTTGAAAATTAGTGAACACTGTAAAATGAACCCTTTGCACCTGTATATGTCCCCAGAGAATCTTTCGGGCGTTGGGGGTCGGATTTCGGAATATGCAGGGCGCACCGGCGGAACGGGATCTGGAACTGGCGCGGGGTCCGGCTGTGTAGCCTGCGGAACAGGTTTCTGTAAGAAGTTCATTAGCTCAGTTAAGCGCTGGTTAGTCTCAGCTTGACGAGCGCTTAGTTCCTGTAGTGCTGACTCATGAGTCTGGAGTAGTGAATGTTGCTCCGATAGTGTTCTTCTAATGGCGTCTGCGGGGCTTGCCTGTTGGCCGGAGTGTTCTGTCATGTTTGGGTTAACGTGTCTTGCCCACATGCAGAACACCAAAAGTAGAACGAAAATCAGTTAAAGATATTTATTGCAAATCAACAACGAACAAAGTGATGACGGGGATTTTCGGGGAGGGAATCTGGAAAACAGCGGTCACTGCGGGACAACAAGAGGAGATGGTGAGTTCGAGTGCGGTAGGAATCTTTGTTTTTGCGGTTGAGAAGGAAGGATCGGCTCTTACTTAGGCAGACGAAGGAAATAGGATTCGGGGGGAAGCGTCTGTGGTTCCAGGCAGAATGGGGTCCTATACGAGGAGGCTGCGTTGGAGGGCGGACAGGTAAGCACCGTCTTGACGGGGGGTGGAGGAGGTCCGATGCCACCCGCTGAACACTGGGGAATCAGGAGATCAGCTGGAAGAACTGAAAGACAGGACTCGGGTATCCAGCAAACGACACCTGAAGAGCACAGAGAACAACTAGATTTACTCAAGGGAAAAAAAAACTGACTCAGAAGCCTAGCTCTGAGGGGCTCGGGTACCATGCAGGTAAAACACTCCGGCGTCGGAGTGCTGGCAGGCAGCTTCTTTAACCTCCAGGAGATGATGAGGTGATGCCAGCCCGGTGCGCTGAACCATGGGCACGCCTACCCAGAGCACAGCTTCCGGCGCTCCCTGGTGGCCACCAGTGAGGCCAACACACATAAAAAGAAAAATAAAAATAAAAAAAAGAAACAAACAAACAAACAAACACCCCTGGAACCCGACATGTTGAGGATTATAAAGCATTTTCTGGTGCAAACCCAGCAGAATTAGTTAGAACTAACTTGGCCTCATTTCCAGATTCCTCATTAAATAAACCTGGTTTCTCAATGCCAACAATTTGTACTGAATTCTGATATCATGGCATCATTTGAATGGATCTATTTTTCCTTTTGTATTTCTTCTGTTGTAGGTTTTAGTAGTTGACTAATTTTTTCATCTTTTCTCAGTACTTTAGTTGAGTGTTTATAGTTTTGTGCGTTTGCTGATTAAAGTATTAAACTGATGAATTCCCTTTGTCAATATACTTTTCTATTTTGAATAGAAGTCTGAGTTTTTTCATCTCGTGACTATTTATTTTAAATGTTTTGTAGTCAAACACTTGCAGAATGTATTCAGTATTACTCAAATGTTTACCTTAATAATGTAACTTTTCTTTTCCATTTTTAAGGATTTTTTTTCTTGATCCTGTTCAAAGTCATCCGTTATTAACAGTGACTGTTGAATAAATAACTCTGACTACAATCCACAGGGACAATTAATCTTTTCATGTCAAAGGGAACATATTTCCACACACCTATGGACATGATGCAGTGGACCTGATGGAGAAATGCAGGATGAAGCACATTTCTGAGAGTCCTTTTCTTAATGTATAAATCTTTCAGGTTCTTTTGTGATCTTTATCTGACAACTATTCCCTTAGAGCCAGAGACAGTGGGTGTGCAAAATGTGTGTTCTTCCTTCCTCTTACTTCTTTCACGCCATCTTTTAACTTGACTTTTTTTAACTCTCCCACCTGTCAAATGGACAACTGCTGCTGCTGCTGCTGCTGTCGTCCATTCTCTCGTGTCAGTCGACGTTTGGGCTCTTGTTCTATCGGGTCTGTCTTGTCCACGCTAAAGGTGTCTCAGCGGAGTTCCCCACAATTTTGCTCACAGTTTGAATCAGTCATCTGTTTATTGAGCTACTGAACATCAAACAGTTGGAGCACTGACCTGACACCGACCCAACAGACAGGTATTATATTTGTGCTCAAATTTATAAGACTGTCCTGCACAGCACAGGCTGAGGTTTCGAGTTACAGAGGAGAGAAAAACGAAAACCCTTTGCTCTGAGCTCTGATGCAGGTATTGGCAACAAGTAATATGATGACCGCATCGTGAAAGCGATTCAGAGCAGGCACTGCCCATTATTTTTGGCTTTGACTGTTGTTGTTTTTTTTTTTTTAAAGCCTCAGTTTTCAGGATTTTACTACAGGCTAAAAATCTGGACATATTATTTTATTTAGAAAAAACACTTTTAAATTGAAGTTTTTTGGTCAGCTAGTAAAATAGAAATGGCATACACCATAAATGTTAGATGCTAATGGTGCCAAGGTTGACATCTGTGTAAAGGACTGTTACACAGATCTTTTAATAGATCTGTATTGGATTTAATAACTTTAGTTCATAATGTAGAGTACTTAAGATTAATGCACTGGACGCTTCAGATGAAAGCAAAACTCCGCCCCTGGCAAAATTTGAAAAATTTCAGCAACGTGGTTGGAGTGGCTTAGTGTGGGGATGAGCAGAGAGGGGGTAAGAGAAGCTGTGAGACAAAGCGAATATGTTTGTCTATTTATATCAAAACCTATTTTAGTTGTCCCAAAAGTATTGCAGAAGTCTTGCTCCATCCTGTTGTGTAGTGTATCGTTTTGTCTTGTGAACAGGATGTTGGTACACCCTTATGTCACTGGAACCAAATACTACATAAGCTAACATTTAAAATAAATTTTAAATTTATTTGCTCACAGTTTGAGCAACCTGTGAGTATATATATATATGAAGGTACCCTAAAAAATTCCTCATAGGCCAAACTACAGTTTAATAATGAACTAGTTAGGGAAGCTAAGGACCAGAAGAATGAAAAGACAGGTTTTTATTTGACAGCTTTTCATTATTCATGGTGTTATCCTTCACCAGCCAGTTATTTCCTCTCTCACCTTTTCAGGGTCTATCTGTCAGTGTAGGGATAAAATCCCTCTTTCCTGAAAGCTTAGCAAAGATTATCCCAGTGTCATAGGGGAAGGTGGAAAGGGTGCTGAGATGCCACATTACAGATGTAGTTGACGTTAAAGTGAATTTAATGGGCCCAGGGTTGAGGAGGAGGGGCAGGGAAAAAAAGAAAAGCCAACATCAGCTCCGACATCCTTCTTTCTATTCTCTCCCTTGCTGTTAGACTTCACCTTTCTGAATCTAAACGTTATTTTCTGTTTATTCCTAAGAGCTTACTCATGTTTTCAGTTTCTCAGCCTAACCGAAAAACTCTTATGTGTTTGACTGCCTGATTTCCCCTGATTCCTCCAGACTTGTTCCTTTCTCTTTAGGAACATGATAATACATTTAATGAAAAGAGAAAATCTCCCTGACTCGCTTCTTCACATCACTTCTTGTCATCATAACACTGAGTTCATCTCACACACCATCAATCCTGGTAAATACCAATTAGACTCCAATTTTTCTGCTTTGCTTCATGTTTCCTTTAGAATACGTAACAACACGAAATCAAATTCACATCCACCCACAACTTCCTTCAGTCTATGAACAATCTTCTTTCTTTCTTTTTTAATCTGTGATCACTGTCCTTTCCTTCACATTGTATTATAAGTTTTAACCAAGTGGAGACAGGTTAAATCTTTCAATAAACATACTTTGCCTCAAAATAGTTATGGTTACTTGAATGGTTACTTGGTTGTTGGTTCACTGGAAGCACATATGTGATATCGTCCATCTTGAAAGAAGTGTTATAAATGAAGGCTTGAATTGTAATTGTATGTGAGAATGAGTGAATTACTGAATAGTCCTCTGAACTTGAGAAGGCGCTACACGAGTACAGGCCATTTGCCATCATTCATATCATTCAGACATATTGCAGAACAACCAAGTTTTGAACAAATTTTATTTACATAGATGCAAAGTGTTTGTGTAATGCACAACATGGTGTGTTTTACCACTGATATGCAACATGCAAGGAGAATTTCCTTAAACCACAGTTTAAGTCCCACGACCATCCATCATAGTGTATATATATATGTATATATATATATATATATATATATATATATATATATATATATATATATATATATATATATATATATATATATATATATATATATATATATATATATATATATATATATATATATATATATATATATATATATATATATATATATATATATATATATATATATAATATAGAAAAGCGTTCCAAAAATGAGCCGGCATTTTTGCATTATCAGTAAATGGGATAAATCTATTAAGTGTGTTTAGCCGTGTCATGGCCGTGATCCACTTTTTTTGTTGGTGAAATCAAGCCAAATGCTGTGAAGAAGCAGAGGAAACAGAGGGAACAACAAGCACATTAATGCGCAAATTTCAAATTAATAGAGCACAATCACCTTCAGGAGATACAAAGAAATGGCTTCTGAGCAGAAACGGTGACTAGACTTTTCCAATCAATGAAACCGCTGTAGTAATAAGTTGTGAATCCATAAGGAAGAATCATCTTTTTTATGGATGATGATTCTGAGAGAAGTTATCAGCGTGGTTTTTAAAATGAAGTATAAGAAAACACAAAGATGTAGAAAGCATTTTGAAGGAAACTATTCTCTATGACATGTGAAAATGGGGATGTATTTTGTAAAATTATCTTTTTTAAGCTTTATATTGTCATGTATATATGCTATGTAATATGGTAGCGTAAAATGAATAAAAAATGTGTTGGCATCTGCATTCTCAAACTGCTTCATGAGCCATGCAAATTGCTGATGCAACCTTCCTGAGTTAGTTATAAATTATAACCCTATTGGCTAAAAATATTTCCAGTCAGGTCATATTTAGTCATACATTATGGATTTCATAATCAGCAAAACGAGGTTTCAACAAACTTTTACAAAAGCTGGAGGTCAGAATTCAGTGCAACCTTAATAGTAAGGTCGAGTCAAAGTTTATTTTTACTGTACATGTTGAAAATAAATATATATCCAAGCCTCTACCCAAAGTATAAAACATCAGTAGAGGAGATAGTAAAAAAAACAGTCCGATTGTATTGCACAGTATGCATTTAAGCTATTCACAAAGCTGTTTGATGCATACAAATTGTGCAATTAGTATTAAAAATAGTTCTTGACATTCCTGCTGTCACAATACTGTTTAAATAACAAGAAAAAAATAGTTGGAAAACCTTGTTGTTTTAATCAAATGGTACTTAGATAGATGGCAACTTAATGAGGTGTGATGTGTTTTCTTTTACCATCTGCACAGTAAAAAGAAACCCCCCCCCCAAAAAAAAACTTCTGCAGTAACATGCACACATCAGAGCATTTCTTCTCTTTTTACTGCCAATATCTGCTGTGCTGCCGTGGCCACAGATGGTTTGAAACACCAGAAAACAGATGAGAGAATAAATCACCCAAACATAGCCGCATGCACACAAGATAATAACCAGAAACACCCAGGTATGAAGCTCGCACGTGCTCACACGTTCACATACTTGTGCAACAGCTCACATCATGAACCCGAAATCATACAAATTTCAGGATTTGTTTGGCTTAGGTGGGGGTCTACCTTGAAGCTGGAAGAGCCATTCTCTCAGAGCAGTAACCAGAGTTTGCACCGGCAGCTTCCTCCCTCAACCACAGGGTGTGTTGAAGATGAATAGAGTTAAACTCATAACTGATTCAGGAAATTGGTGAAAACTGAATTTAACATGACAGTGCTATGGGGTAGAGGTGAAAGAAGAGCGATCACAGGGTTCAGGAGTAACGGCTTCTGCATTAATTCGGCACCATCCCTTCCTGTGGTGGCGTGTATGCAAGTGGAAGAAAGTGGCCCAACTCTGTTCTGCCACTTAGCAGCAACTGGCTTTCTGCTTGGCATTCTGTTGCACAGATATTCTATTCAGACACATCAGGGATGATGGGAATATGTTAGCCTATGGATTTGCAATGCATTTATGCAGAAGAACAAAAAAATAAATGAAAAAAAATGCATATACCTATATATATTGAAATACTAATGTTAAAATTCGAGCTGAAGGCTCCGGAGTGAACCTACCCTGACAGGGCCCAGTTGCTCAGTTCCCGTCTACATTTTGCATGCCATAAAGAGGGTTTTAAAGTGTTGCTAAGATACTTAAACAACGTTTTGTAATTTTGCCATAAATTACAAACATTTCAAAGTTAAAAAGTCTTGGTCTCATTATGTCTGGACAAAAACAATGTTCAGGCAATAGTTTAGCCCGATTTCTCTAGATGTTGTTAGTGTCCATCAAAGCTATTAAAAAAAGAAACCCATTTTAAAAAAAATACACAGAAGGCAAAAGATGTAAAAATCAAATGATTCGATTTAAATGAGCTTGAAAGTGTGAATTTTCTGCTCGCTCTCTATTATTTTTTAAATCCTTCATGTCACTTAAAACCCCCCACACAGACTTGCTTGACGATGGGGAACTTTCTTTAAAAGTTAGGAATGCATAAATTTCATATTCATGAGGGACCGTGTTGAAGTAGAGCTGAAGAAAAGCATAGCATCAGCTCCCCAATGGCAGGTAGTGTAGGCTTCTGCTGACAACGCTTGACTAAAACACACAAACACAGCAACACACACACACACACACACCCACCCACACATTTCTTTGCTGTGTTGTCACAGGACTGTGTGAACTTTAGGTGCCAGTTGTTGTCTCTTAGCAAGGTTGAAATAACAGATATGTTCACATGTTGTTGCAGAGTCACTGAATCTCCCAGAGACACATACTGTCCAGTTACACTGTAAGTCATAAGCTACCATATGGTCACCAGGTCATTAATTTTATGCACCATACATAAATCAACAGAAGAAATAAACGGTGCTAATGTGCTTGGAACTTTGCCACGTTGTGTCACACAATATCTATAATTCTCAATGTATTTATTCAGGTTTTAATAACACAAAGTAGCCCGTAATTGTGAGACTGAAATTACAGTATATTTCTCTTTGCAAACTTAGTCACTCTACATTTTGAGTGCATTTAAAGGAGCTCCAGCATGTTTCCCTCATCAGTACACTGGTCTCTGCTAAAGAAAACTGAAACTTTGTGTGGCTTTTTTTGTGTCAATCTTCCATAAATATGATACATTTTAAAAATGGTGAAAATAATAATAATAAATTACAGTCTGGGAGCTTTGTATGTGCGCTGACTTTGTTTCTTTTCCCCCAAATTTCTCATATTGTCACAGAATTTGAGGTCAAGTGTCATTATCGAAAATTAGACATTTCCCATCCAAACATATGGCAATAAAAGAATAACCCACGGAGAATGAACAAAGCAAAGCATGGCATCAAAAAGCTTTATTGCTTGCTTTCCTAATTAGGCCTGACCACTTTGATTGGTTAGGTGATTAGATTTGAATGTGACAATGCATATTAATGAACATACAATATTGCTGTAAATACATCAGATTTGCCAAAATGCTAATCGCCATCTGTAGCTGCAGTCTTGAAACACACAATAGATTGAAATCGAATTAATTTAAGAAATGTCGTTTACACCAAAAACTGAAGAAACGAGAATAACATACATTAACTGTAATCTACTGTGGGTTTTGTTTGACATGTATTGATATGTTAAATCCTAAGAAATTAGATAAACTTTAATGGTTGGGGCATAACAAAATGTGACAAAGTGAAAGGTGTTAGAAAACCTTTCAAAGGCACTGTTAATATTGATAGTTTAGATTCTATACTTGGATAAAGATCAATGATTGTAATATATAAAACACCTAAACTGCACACCTAAAATGTGTTATGCACACCTGCATATGAGATTTATTGCAATAAATTATGTGCATGGCATAAAACCTTATTTATAGGCATAAAAAGGAGACCACAATCTCTTAATCTGTATCAAAGCAGTGAAAAACAATCTGCTAAAAATGTGCCCGGATCTAAATTACCACCACCATTTAATAATCAGCCATGACATGAAGATATTAGGGCTGTGACAAGACCATTTCTGTCAAAACCTTTGTCTAACCCCAATTACAAGCTAAATTATTGTTCATTTACTCAAATCAAAAGACTTTCCACATGATGGGTGCATTTTTTTTTACCAGCTTTACAGCTAAATATGGAATAGATTCAAACCTGCACAGTATATCTATAACTCCTCATGACTTAAATACTTCAAGATCGTGATTTTGTTTCAATAAAAAAAAATAAGAAAGATGTATTTTTTACTTGGCAACGGTTTGAAATAGATTAAATTAGGGTTCAGTTAAGTGATCAGTTTTGTTTGCTTCTCTCACATACGTTATCTTGTGGTAGACCTATTGGTTTTTTTCTAAACATTTTCAACAAGAGGTTGGAAGTGTTTAGAGTAGCTTTAGGTTCAGTGTCATTTATTTTCTCTTTAAATTAAGGTTTGGAGGGTTACGTAACATCCAGGCTGACAGTGGCCAAGGAGATAAAAAAAAAATGTATTTTTCATATTATACTGTCATAACATAGTGACCATTACTAACTGCAGCTTTAAAAAATAAAATCGTTTCACTCCAGTATACTGAAAAAATTTGATCTTTATGTTTAGAACATCAGAAATTGAGAAGTCAATACAAAACCATCAGTATCACACGTATTGACACCACTACTGATAATGCACAAAACCCTTTGGTCAGTACAGTTCTTATTCTTCTGCTCTGATATTTCTCAAAGCTGGAGCATACGGAGTGAGGAATCATTGTTCTTAACCTCTAGAACCCGACGGACCCACCGGTGGAACCTCTAGGGTTCTAGAGGTTAACACAATCTGTCTAGATCAGGGGTTTTCAAAGTATGAAAGGGTGAGCCCCCCTTCAAGGAGCATAAGGCCTGCTGCGCCTCCCCCCCCCCCCTCCCGTGGAGGGGGGCGGAGGGGGGTGGTGTTCTAAAAACTCCACCTTCAGCCCTGCTCTGGCCAAAACCAGTGATGGCATAGTTACTTTGAAAAAGTAACTTTAATCGGACTACTGATTACTCCTTGAAAAAGTAACTTAGTTATATTACTGACTACTTGCCTTGGAAAGTAACTAAGTTACTTTCCAAGTCAAGTAGTAACTAACTGCAGGAAAGTAACTAACTGCAGGATTAAGTAACTTTTTAGTTACTTTCAGCAGCTGCTAACAACAACGCTCCGCCTCCTGTGAAAATCACATTGAGCTTTGCCAATACTTAATTGTAAGTTATTTTATAATGGTAACATCAACAATGTGTCTCCACTGATAAGGTTGAACTGAAGAGGAGATTGTACAAAAAATAAAAAACATGAGTAATTTGTGTGGTCCACTGTTGTCTGGAAAACTCTAAGAAGGATTTTAAAGCCCCCCTGCCTCCAGATTCTGCGTTACGCCCCTGAGTTTGATGTCGCAGCGCACAGAGCTCCTCCTGCAGCTCCACAGCTCCGATGGCTGCGACACTTACCGTAATATTAATAATTATAACGGTGTTAACTTGCCATTATAATCATTGCCAACTACGGACACGTTTATTCGTGGCTGTTTTCACGTTTATTGCGCTGTTTATATTGGTCTCGATGTTTGCAGTTTTCTGGAGCGCAACGCGAAGCTCGATGTCATTGAGAGGTAATAAATTAAGTTGACATTAACAAAGACACAACGGGACGGATCATCCGGGAAATGATGAACAGGGAGAGACGGAGTAAAACTACCTTAATGACGGACAAATTCTGGGATTTATTGTGAGTCTCTGCTTATTCCCAACCCCAAATGAGCAACTTCACGTTCAAAAACGAGCCCAAAAAGGCGCAACCAGCAACTCATTAAATTTGCAAGCGACTTTTAAAAAATGAAGCCCAAAGCCGCTTATAATAATCGAACTTGGCGACAGAAACTGAAAATAGTTCCAGTTTTTCCACCAACAAAATGCGCATCTCCCTGCATTGTTTACATTTCTGTTGCATAGAGACGTCGGTCACTCGACAAGACGCGTAGAGGAAATACGATTAAATAACAAAAGAAGATAGTAACGCACAGTAACGCAAAAATGATTTTGATAAGTAACTGTAGTCTGACTACTGGATTTGAAATAGCAACGCGTTAGATTACTCGTTACTGAAAAAAGTGGTCCGACGTCAGTAACGTTACTGACATCACTGGCCAAAACATCCTCTAAGGGGGGAAACATTTTCACTGATCCCCGCTCCACACGCGCACCCCACAGTACCAACTTTTTCCTAAATCCACAGAGTTGATTGTGTGCGTAAAAGACGTTTCTCTCACATCAGTAGACAGCAAGCAGATAGCTTTTCCGGTTTATTTTTTTCCCTTGCACCGCGCCTCCCCTAAAGTGCTCTGGCGCCCCCCCGGGGAGGCGCGCCTCACACTTTGAAAACCGCCGGTCTAGATCATTCAAACTCCTTGCTCCATGTGCTTACTTCTATCCTGGCCTATTTTCTCATTTTGATCAAGTTAACAGTAAAACTTTGTAAACATTTAGTTTGTAACAAAGATTTTTTCCATCTTGTCGCTGGTTTTCTTAATCAGTATGTTCACAGGTAAAAATGAAATGTATTACATAAAAATGTCAAAAAAAAAGTAAAGAATATATGCAATACTTTAATTCCAGTTAAAAATTTATTTTACATGATGGTAAAAAGTCACATGTAAACAGAAGACAGATTCTCACATTCCCAGAGATTTGAAGATATTTAGACACAGCTGAAGCTTAATTTGTTATATAATCATCATATTCATAGCATGTCGTAAACTCAGACATGCATATGTTCATATCGCATCAATAAGTTCAGCAACATAACACTCCACAGATGTAAACTTGTGCATGCTGATCGTATTTGTAGGTTTTCTTGCTGTGAGGCTAAATTTTCAGACCTCCAGCTGTGATCGAGTGGGAGCACAGTCTCAACAAACATCTCCAGCTGTCGCTATTGCTTTTCATCTCACTAAAGGCACACACTAATACAACTTGCATAAACAAGATGGCAGACTAAATGAATTTATGCAGCTTTATTTCTCCAGTCTCTGGCCCAGGGTGGTAAGCCAGACTGTTTATCTGGATTCTGACCTCAAGATTGGGGACAGTTTTTGAAAACAGGAGTGTTGTTTAATTAAGCCTGAATCTAAAAATGTTCACCAGACACAATAATTTCGGTTGTGTCTGAATGGAATCAGGGGAAAACCAAAAGTGTTTTTTGTTTTGACGTTATGGGTCACAATCTGAGGGAGTTAAACCACAGTCCCCAGTATATGCACCTATCAAAAATATTAAGCTCTGGGGACTGTTTATTATGCTCGTTTATTAAGTGAAAGTACGATTTACCTTCCCTTCCTGTTTTTTTTTTTTTTTTTTTTTTTTTGCAATTTAGCATTGTTATGGTCCGACCAGTAAGGCACAAAGTCCATCCATTTTCTATACACCCTTGTCCCTAATGGGGTCGGAAGGGTTGCTGGTTTCTATCCCCAGCTAACGTTCTGGGCGAGAGGCGGGGTTCACCCTGGACAGGTCGCCAGTCTGTCGCAGGGCAACACAGAAAACAGACAGGACAAGCAACCATTCACACACACACTCACACCTAGGGAGAATTTAGAGAGACCAATTAACCTGACAGTCATGTTTTTGGACTGTGGGAGGAAGCCGGAGAACCCAGAGAGAACCCACCATGCACAGGGAGAACATGCAAACTCCATGCAGAAAGACCCCGGACCGGGAATCGAACCCAGGACCTTCTTGCTGCAAGGCAACAGCTCTACCAACTGCGCCACTGTGCAGCCCGCTGTATAAAAAAATATTTTTAAATTATTTTTTCCAACAAATCTCAAAAATATAGCAAAATGGGCCCAAAAGAAATCAACTAAGGCACACTTAACTCAGGAAAACAAACCAAAACTGACCTCACACAACAAACTTTATACACAAAGGCTAGCCTACACAAACGAGGACGGGTGGGAGAGAAGACAAAGACAAACAACGCATAGACATAAACAACTCATTCAAAGCAACACATTTTGACAACAACACAACAATATAAAACAAAACACTTCCGTAGTTAGTGTTATGCAGTCATGCTTGGACAATAAGCAAGCCTACAGTCACTAGGTGGCAGCAGTGCACAAACTAATCAAGAGGTTTCCTGCTCAACCCTGTAGAAGAAGTAGCCTGAGTACAGAGCTGACAGAAGGGGAGAAATGGAGGTTTGTGGCAATGAAAAGAAGAAAGGAAGACCAACAAATGAAACTTACACAGGCCTTGTGTTTCCTGTGAGTATGGTAAGAAATAAGAAATTAGCTATTTGTATTTTCTGCCTAAAATCTGTGGTAGCAGGCAGCATCAAACCAAACAAGTTAAAATGGCACCTGGGAATCTATCGACGAGCACCTGGACTTTTTTCAACAAAACCTCAGTGAGTATTGCCAACAGTTTGGTCCTTTTTTGATCATCAGTAAATAAAAAAAAGCATGACAGCCACATACAAAGTTGCCAAAATCCAATGATTGATAAAAATGATTAATAATTAAATATTAGTATTAATTAAATATTATCAAATGTGTAATTATTTGATAACTACAAATTTGATGATATCCAGGGAATTTATGAAAAAAAAGTATTTTCCCCAAGGGCAGCCTTACAGGAAATAATTGAGAACCCACTGGTATAGGGTAACTTTGTTAAAATGACCTTTAAATTTCTGATTTAAAATGTTATGTAGATGTTCTGCTACAAAAGCCGTGCAGAGAAAGTGTGAAAGGCTCTCAAAAAGACTAATCTGAATTTCTGTAAAAGGTAAAAGTCGACCGTGTTTAGCTTTCTTAAGTACTTCACACTCCATGTGCTCTTGTGTGGCCCCAGAAAATTGTAAGGACTTAGCTTTCTTCTTGTCAATGACTTTCTAAACACTCTGGCCATGATTTAGTTCGACTGTCCCTGCAGATTTAATGGGATATGATTCACGCAGCAAGACATGGTCAAGGGCAATAGAAGTTGCATTTTGAGAAAAAAAACTTTTGTGTGACAAAAAAGCTGCTGATAGATACTTAAAGTGAAGAAATATAAAATCATGTTCTCATTTCAGCTTTTTGAAGTTCAGGGATTTTAGAGAAGATTGGAGCTGACAGCCTTGTCTGTTTGTCTTGCCACACGCTGTCTGCTCAGCAGGAGATGCAGAGAGGACACCTCGTCACCCTTTAGCTGGTTGGCTTGTCCTTTCTACTCCTTCCTTAAAAAATGTGTAAAACATTTTCTATCCTTAAACAGCAGCTATTGAATGAGGAGTTCTTTCCCGCCAACCCATAGAGATATTATTATAATTTGATTAACATAATTTTTCTGATCAACCAAGCTTATTTATTTATTTATTTATTTTTTATTTTTTCAATTCTCATCATTTCCCATGCCTACAAATACTTTGTTGTGCTTTGTTCTCCATGCTGTGGGTTGAATTATTCCATGTTTGATCAATCCACAGAGCTCTTTAATTTTTGATGGGTTTTTGGTGACACTCAAATTTCACTATGATATAGCCCAGTGAGTGGAAAATAATTTTGATTAAACTCTACAACCATAGGATTTTTGGTTGCGGTTCAACATGCTCACACAGTTAAAAGCGTTGACTTGCAGGTTGATCAGCTGGAATAGTTGCATATAATTTATGCTGCTTTAATCTTTCTATTCTTTACTACACTTGCTCTTCTTCTTTTATTCAAATGTTCTTCCAGCTGTGCATGGTGTGTTTTATCATGTTAGACACTATTGATTTTCTCTTTTTTTTTGCTCTAGCCATAATTTCTCTTGCTGCTTGTTGTGATTGAATAACTGACTGGATGGATTTGCAAGTGCCAGGTGAAATGTGTGGTGTTGTTGTTTATGTCTGCAAAAGCTGTGCTGTTAAGCACATGGCAAAAGATCTAACTTCATAGAGTGACAGTTGTTTGTTCTTTCTGTAAGGTAAATACAGGATGGATGATGAGAATCTTCTGCAGACCTTTCAAGATAAAACTGTAGCTCAAAATATTTGCTCAAAGACCAAAGTTGGTGTTTGTGGTATATCAGGTTTGTTCCAAAAACCAGGCAGAAGGATGTCAGCAGCAAAGACCTCCAGAAAGATTTTAATTGGATGACGTCACTTAAACAACAATTAATAATGCCAAGTGAGAATCAGAAATGGTGGAGGAACAAAACACAAAACTACAGCTCTTTCTGAAGTTTTGGAAATTATTATTGTTTTTTTATTTATTTTTTTGCAAATGGAAACTTTACAAAAGAGGGAGTTGCAGATTTTATCTTTGAGGTCTGTGACCTTCAAAGAAACCAGATTCCTTTACATCAAACATTCTGTCATCTTTATAAAGAAAACAAATTGATTCTGCTGTTTTTGCACAAGGGAAGAAACACTTTCAACAGTTTTGTCGTCATCTGAAGTGGATGAATGCGGGACAAAAAGAAAAAATCCTTTCTGAGGATATTTTTGTCAGCATAACTGGAAGAACACATTCACAATGAATCACATGAGTCGGATGACTTAATACCAGATCTAGCTGACTTTGGGGAGTCATCTGACACTGACATTACTGAACAGGTTTGTTTCAATACATATTTGGAGAAGAGGAAAACAACAACTCCATGCCTCTGGTAAAATGCTCTACTTTAATAAAGTGATATCAATGTGGTATTAACTTTTTATATTTTGTATTGGAATATCCCTTTGTTTTATTGTGGTGTAGTTAAAGCATAAATGGCTGCCACTTGAAACCAATAACTGACTCCCGTTGGTTTTTCTTTTGCAGAATCCTAATACTTAAATGTAACTAGGAAAGCAGTATGGGAGCCAAAGATTACAGAAAGTCCAGAACAATCAAATTTCATGCAGTCTACCCAATTCCTATTAAAGAACGTTTCATCCAAAAGGACATTGATTCAAGTGATTATGATGACGAGGACACTTGGAATCAACTGCACCCTTGTAATGATTACTCCGACCTCTTTTCTGAAGTTAGTGATAAGTCCGGTGGAGTTTCCTTTGAATCCACACATCTCTGAAGCCGCTGAATCTTTTCTAGACTTGGATGCGGTAATATGGGATCCTTGAGAAGACCTGGTCAGATTAGATGATAACAGAAATGAAGTACTTGAACAGGTTAGACAAGGAACACTTGTGTGTGACCTAGTTAGAAACTTATAGAAGTGAAATGTCGCATAAAGAAATTTATAAAATAGAACCCTATGAACAAATTAAATATTTTGTTTTTTATATAATCTATTTTAAAAAGGTAACTTGTGCAAATATCTAGATTATGGTAATGTAGAAATCCAAAATTTGAACAGTTGTGTTGTATACTGTACGCTAAAATACTTTATTGTTCAGGATGCTGACCTTACCAGACCACCTACGCATGGCTCCCTGCTCCTATTGTTTCATATAATAGCCTAGTCACCTCACAAATGCAGACGAGTCATGGGGAGGCATGCAAAACTGCCCAGGTACGACACACACTAACAACGCACGCTGGTCAGTTTTCTCCAGATACTGCAGGTTGTCCATCTGCTCGAATTGATTGAATATTTTCAGACAAACCAAATATCTAAAAGAACAAACACAAGATCAGACATCAGATTTTAGCAGTTCTGAAAATTATCTGGGTAATTGTGACTTGGGAATGAAGAGACAAATAAAATTGCCATATTTAAACTACCTTGCACTTGCAGTTATTATCATGAATTCCATGTTTGACATTATCTCAAGCAATTACATTGAAATAGAAATCTTTTGAAGTTGATGACTTACTGACTACGAAGAAAACACCACCAGTTCAGTTCATATCAAAGTCCAGTTCTTTGATATGCTGTATTTACTCCCTTCAGATAGCTGTTGAGGGTCTTGTTTGGGGCCAACGACAGAGAGAAAACATAAAACCCTCTAACATGGCCACTTTTAGCTCCAAGTGTGTACAATAAACTAAAACCCTAGGGCAGGCCTTTAAGGCTACCCTACTTAAAGGTAATACCACTCCTCACCCTGACCTCGGATTGGTATTTGTTTTAGCATTAAGACAGGTTGTTTGCCATAGAAATTCATGTGACCTTAACGCACTTCAGTAGTTCAGAAAGAAGTTAACTCATTCTCTTTTTTTTCACACTAACTCAATGCGTAATGCTATTGGCATAACCAGCAGTACCTGAAAAGCTGTCCAGAGTACCACAATTAGTCAGCCTGGCCAATGCCTTCCTACACAACTCCACACACTGATTACTAGTATTATATTATAATACAATAGAAAATATTGTATTTTATATAATACAATATAAGATATTGTATTCTAATATTTTAAAGACGAAGGGCTTGCATTTGAAACTTTTGATGACTCCTTTCAGAATTAGAGAAAAATAGATCTACAAGGTCAATAGGAATTGACAGAAGCCCACACTGAATCCTATCGCCCTCACTCTTTTTCAAAGGGGCTTTCAAAAGCACAGTGTGCTGCTGCTCACTATCTGGTGGAGGAAATTGTACTGTATCATGTTGTTAGACCTTGCATGCACTGAGACAGCTGAGAATATCTTTTGAAGGTGTTTTTTTTTCTCCTCTTAGACAGACATTTTCACCATAGATTCATCTGCAAAACTATCAACTTCGCGCATGACCCCACACACCTTTCACATAAACTCCTCAACCTCTTGTCATGTGGAAGAGGTACCAAACCTTTCAGGCCCTCATATTCTGTCCATGAAAGCGGGTTTGACGGTTTCTTTCCCCAAACCATCAGACTCCTCACACAAACTGACAACTCGGACAGTTTGGCAAAACCCTAGGCGCTTTTAATATTTTCAGTGGTTGATTTAACATTTTCACATGGAAAATAGTCACAGGATTGATCAGATGAAATATAGATTACTTAAGTATTTTCAATGGCTTTCAGAAGAACACAATTAGCATTGAAGTACTGCCTCAGCTTGCAAGGAAATAAGTCGAATCATCCAGCGACAGAAAGTCTAAAGCCATATTTGGAAAAAGAGCTGGAGATGAGGAGTTTTTGGGTGGACAATCAATAAAAAAGCAGAAGAATTGCAAATAATCAAATTCTCATTCACAACAGTACCTTTACCAGCAATACCTCCATGGATTTTACCAGATGCAAAAGTAAATTTAACACTTCATCACTGCATCAGTTTTATGATTTTTATTTTTTTTTTACCTATTTTTTTGCTATTACTATTTTGGTTTTATCACTGTATCTTTTCCTCATTAGGTTTAGTTGTGTGTTGCTAGCTTAGCAAGTTGACTGAATGAAATGTTTTAACTGCAGTTAATTAAATTTTGTTTATAAACATATATTTGTAAAAGGTTGTCTGTTTAAACGTGTGAATTTATGTCTTCTTTTATTAATGTTTTAAAACTTAGGCCTTATTAGGCAGGTATTATAAACAATGAGACTGATGTTTTTTTTTTGCTATATTACATATTTTTTTCTATTTTCAGAGTAAATTCTTAGATTTATGAACAATTGCCATAAAAGTGTATAATAATTTGTTATAAATTAAACCTACTGAGGAACAACATTTTTAGTTTCCCAGACTTCTGATTCCCAACACATGCGTCAACATTCATGAACATGCATGCAGCCCTGAGGACAACGATTCTTGACTAGAGCAACAAACAGAATACACAAATTTTCTCAGCAGCACACCTCTAAAAACTGTCAAAGTGTACAGATTAGGGAAGCAGAGGACCTTCTTTGAGGTTTGAGAATTAATGCTGGTGAGTCAGGAGGGTGATAAATATTTAACACAGCTTTCAGGCTCTTCTAAAATGGTTTTGCACTCTTTGCTCTTGTATGCTTTACTTTTTGGGGCCACAAAGAAACAAATCCTGTGTTAAGTATCACATATTTATGAGAACCTTCTGCTCCCAACGTTAAATACATGTGTGAATCTCCCCAGCCTGCATAAATGCAAACTTATGGAGTCTTAATAATAGCCAACTTTAAAAGAATCACCTTATAAATCCTCAGTGACAATGAGTCTTCTTAATAGAACAGAATAGAATATATTTTATTGATCCCCAAGGGGAAGTTGCTTATTCTCTGACAAGCTACTGCATCTAACTTGTTAAATATTAACAATACAAATATAGCCATAAGAGATAAAATTATATATATATATGTTTTAGGAATATAAAGCAACATTTTATTTTGAGTGGTGTAGTTTTGTTCCAACTAATTTTACTAACATGATGCAAAACTACAGCAGAATTAAATGTTTGATACTTTAAATGCACATCAATATACGTCAGTTCACGTGGAGCTGCAGTCTTCTAAACATCACTGAACATATAATCCTTTAGCTGGGAGAAATTATGAATATAAGGTTGCATGTCAGAGTTCATGAGTTTGTGTTTTTCCTTTTTGCTCTGCTTGTTAGGGCTTTCAGAATCTCAGCTGGCTGTTGGGAGACTAGCCCTCTGGCCTCCTGGCTGCCAGTGCTTAGCCCTTGGCTAGCCACAGCTCATTGCTCAGGAGGTCTGTCCCCCTGAGCTTATTACTCAAAAACGCCCATGCTAGCTCCATCGCCTGGGGCAGAAAGTCAGTGACTCATTGACCATTATACTCAATGTAACCAACAAGATGATTGAACATGAACACTTTCGTGAATTCTTCCGGACTTCAATCCCTTTTCTTTTGGCTTGTATTTTTCGTTAATGTTGGAGTCCCGAGCTGGGAAACGATGACTAATTCAGGACTGCTAAAGCTGACTGCAAACTGAAAGATGCTGCTGTTCTCGATGCGTCTAACTGGTCATCAGCTATTTTGGGTTAGATCTGAACTGCAGATTTGCTGATAAGCTGCAAACTTTAAGATTACATGTTTAAGTCCTCTTGTATAAAGGGGATGCCAGGAGGCGAACAAAAGCAGTTCCTTTAACTGGACACTTGAAGCAAAACATGATTTTTTTTTGTAAAATGTCTTCAAATTTACATGAAGAAAATTTATTTGAACTTAATATTAATAAATCAATGTTTGACTTACCAAATCCTGATACTCACAAAAGGACAATACTTTTCTTGTCATTTGTGCTTTTGATGTTTTCCAAATGCACAATAGCAAGTTTGGAGCAAGTCGGTAGTTCAAACTAGCATGTAGGACAGTTGAAGGTGATTCAAGACCTCTGAAGAGAAAAATGTGTTTTTGTACAGTACAGACCAAGAGTTTGGACACACCTTCTAATTGAACTCAATTAGAAGGTGTGTCCAAACTCTTGGTCTGGACAAGAGTTTGGACACACCTCTTGTCCAGACAAGAAGTGTCTCTGCCTTTTTTCACTTAGACATTATTAACGGAGCTGATGAGATCATTTGATTTGCATCAAGCTGACATAAAGAAGTCGAGTCCTAGTCGGCACGACCTTACGCAGTGTGGTTTACACCGACGGTCTGCTCTGCACATCCTCTTTGAGGACGCTTCCTCTCAGACATGTTATTTATATAACATGTCCGTCTATATAACATGTCTATATAAAATGGACACACCTTCTAATTGAACTCAATTAGAAGGCTCTTCTAATTGAAGACTCTTGGTCTGTACTGTATATTGGAAAATGGTCTCCATTGGAGACAGACTCTTATAAAGTTATTAATGTAGAAGACTATTCTAGAAGTCATTTGATATGTGATCTTTATCCGTATACATTTCTACTTCTTTCTTTTAACATTTCTGCTTTCATACTTTTGTCTATAATTAATTGGTTCATTCTTCTCTACAATCCTTGATGTGCATAGTTTTAATAAAAAAAAAAAATGACTTGACTCCATGACAACCGATCGCAGGTATCTTTGAGCTGTTATGCAAGTTGAGTTGTTTTTTTCACTGAAATGATTTGTGAGGAAACATATTTGAACTTGGAAAAAATTTATTTTTTGAAAATTGTGTTTTTATAACATTACAACAAATTTCTATTTAAAGTTATTTCTATTTGAAAATTACTTTCACAAATATTTAAAATCATTTGAGAAAGGGTAGATCCTGTGCTTTCCATCAATGTAGTTCTTGGCTCCTCATCTTTGCTACCCTTCAATATTAGAAATCCCCTCATGCTTGAAAGAAGTGTGACAGAAGGATTGTTTTTCTTTTCAAATATGTCATTACATCCTTTGTACTGAAATTGTGTTTTGAATTTGAAATACATGTCGTAGGGATTAGCATGCATCACTGGTGGTAGCACACATTAGGCTGAATTGCTACAATTAGACACTGTTGAGATTTTCCATCTATTTTCCTCCATCATATGCCATGGGGGTCTGAACTATGTCCGTAAAGGTTATCTCTTACAGATGACTCCCCAGATTACACGTCCTACGTCAAGAAAAAGGAAGAGAGTGTCTCCCTGTCTATCCTTTTTGGCCCTTTGAATCTGGGCATGGAGTTGACTCTACTGTTTATGTACTTTCATGGACACATGCACAAATCCTGCTAACTTGATGTCTTTTAGGTAACTTGACATTAAAGCTTTCAGTGTTGACACCTTATTTTTACAACACTTGAAACGGCCTACCTCTGTTGTCTCTGACCCAACTTATGTCTGCTTGGACGGATTTGTTTTGCCAGGTTAGCCAATGCGCTTTCTGTCAAATGTACTATGCGCTTTACTCACTTACAAATCAGTGATTGACCGAAAGGGCAACTAAACTAGAAAAGAGCTGTGGGTACATCCATTTCTTATGAACTCTGGTCTTTTTTTTCTGTATTTTAAGTTAATATTCCTTGATACTGAACCACACTTACTTATTGTCAACACCTTCCATCACTTGTGTTTTCCTTTCCGGTTTCAAAAGGCTAGAGGTAACATCCTTGAAAGAAAATAGTGGTTTCTTTGCACCTCTCTACTGCAATTTCTTTCCTTGAGAGAGGAATATTGACCACTACAGAAAAGCCATGTATTGAATTGACTTCGTCCAAGGACTGTTCCTCTATTATTCAGTGCACAGCTTACTAGTGTTGCATGTATAAAGGGGGTTTAGTTGGATGTGGTGTCTGAAATCCTCTAAAGCCAACTTTCTCCTCAAGGAGATTGGTCATATTGTGAGGCTACATCAAAAGTTGTTGAGGCTAAGTAGGGTTATAGCCATATGGGAACTCCCTTGATCTTACGCTCTGTTTATTAATGCTGTAATTTGCATTTCTTTAGGGTTAAGCTTCAAGGAAAATGAGTGAGCAATTAATAATCAGACAAGCTGGGAAGCACTGATCTTAGAATACATACTGGATTATTACATATTTAAGACGTGTATGTAACTGACCGTGACAAAAAAAAAATACATTTCTCAAAACCAAAATAATGGCCATCAGAGTTTCAAACGAATTGTCCTGAAACCTATCGTCATGAAAACATGCATTGTATTGTATTTTGTTAACAATATTGGGGTTTCTTTTTCCAATAGCTCATTTCCATGCTGTGATTTAGGGTGACGTGGCATTTTCAATTAGCCATATGTTCCTTTTAAACTTACCTTTTATAGGCCAAAACCAATAACAAAGGTGTGTGAATAGCCAATGAAGCCCTGCATGTTAATTAGCTGAGTTTCCCAACCACCTCAAAGAAACCAGATTTACTCTGTAAGCATGCTGAATTCAAACACAAAGATACACATTTTAAAAACTCCATTTAAAATTTAAAAATTTTTAAAAACTAGTTGTTTTTTTTAAACGTTTTTGCAAATAAACAAAAATTGGTATATTCGCAAAAATTGATGGTGCTTATCTTTTTTTTAATTTTCTCTAGCAAACATTTCCTAGTAGTCATGCTGTGTATCACATATTTCTGTTTTTTGCTTTTTTACAAAGATAAGATATTCATGGAATATCTTATAAACATCTTTGTATATTTTGTAGTGCTTTCAATTAATTTCAAAAACTGAATAAGATTAATCACACTGTGGCACTGATTAATCACTATGCTTAACTTTGTAAGCTTGAAATATAAGTGCTTGCTGTTGTGGTTCTTGCAGGGATAGTGCCTTGGGCAGGCCCATCCTGTTGCCTTCCATCACTTGTGTTTGGAAGGCAACCTATTAAAATACAAGTAATTATTAGGTAATGAGGTAATGTAATCTGCAAGTACTCGACAGCAACTAAGGGAAACTTACTCCACTATATATGCATACAAGTATTAGCAAACTTGTTCAGGGGACAACTATGAGGTAAGATATATTTTATGTTGTAGTTTTGGGTGCAGCCCATATCAGAAGGTGTATGCGCGTCTTCAAAAAATGTTTGTCTCAAACCAAACTGAAGATTCTCCGTTTTCCAGATTTATATATTTAGGAAGGTGTGAAAGAAATCTTAAAAACAAAGAGAAAACAACAACAAGACCCCCCATTGATTTAGAAACATTTTTAAATTCATTTCCTATGGAACTTGCACTATGAGGCGACAGTCACTTGTCCTCATACAGCTAAGCGACCAGCAAAGTTTGTGCATGTGAAATTTTGAGCTCATATAGGCTAGTACACAACACAACAAATTAAAAAATAAAGTTCAACTTTTCTTGTGGAAAACTTGGACCTTTTGCTGTCGTTCGTCACTTCTTGTTTGTCCCGCCAGTAAAGCTCTGCTGTGAACTAGAAAATCCTCCACGGTTCAGAGGCTTTTAGGTGTTACATCCAGCAGCCTGGATGTAACACCTAAAAAGAACTGGATGTAAGTTCTTTGTGTTTTTTTCCCCCACCTCTTTATAGTTGCAGCTCCCTACCTGCTGGCTCTACTGTGGGAACTGGATGCAGACCTCCTCCACTTCCTGTCTGAGGCCTACAGCAGATCTAATTGGATCATCACAGAAGATGCAGCTGGTTCTTCGGCGAGTAGCTTGCCTCTTTACTATGTGTTTTTATAGCTTTAATTGCTTTGACTTGTGGCATTTTGTGCACTTTGAATGGCTGCTAGAGTTTGTAGCTAGATTGTTTGTTTTGCAGTGACCTTTGTTTAGTTTGTTTTTTGATTGGCTTTTTGTACTGATACTGGTTTGTAGCCTCTTGGTTTGTTTAGCGTTAAGTCTTTGGTCAAGTTTTGTTTTGCTAAGAACTATGGATCACAGCTTTGATTATTAGACATAATTTTTGTTTTGTAAGGTTTGTTTTATTTAGTATTTTGGTTCTTGGACTCTTTTTGATTATTATATTTCACTCTTAATTTTAAAGAGAAACTGAACAAACACTACAGTATTTAAACCTTTGAAGTTGGTTTTAATGTTATTGCTCCTTACCCTGGAGCCGAGTCGTAACATAGGTCAAAATAGGTAGTTCAATTAATCGACATTTTTGCAATATTAACACATCATTAATGAGTTAACGTTGACAACCATAGTAGTTTGGTCATGTATGATAAGTCTAGAACCGAGTAGCTTGGGGAAAAAACAATTTTCAGTCAGTTACACTTATAGTACCTACGTAGCTTTTTCAGGTCATACTACACCGAATTTTAAATACATTCAGATTTAAAATAAATCACAGTTTGTGTTTATCTTGGTTTTAAGCATATTGGTAGTTTTTAGACCCCTTTTCTGATTAAAACACAACACACATAAAACAGGACTAATATATTGTATGCTGATAACAATGTTGTCTGTTAAGGCTTTATAAATGTGAACAATGCTTTATTTTCTCAAATTAGAGCTGGAGGTATTTTATCATTACTTCTTTTCCTTGTGTGACCATTGTGTCATGCATTGATGTCCGTTATGCACACCAGGCATAATGTCACAAGTCTTAAGAATCTTTTTATGTTCTCAGCTACCTGGGGCTTGTGTGTTTTTCTTTCATGTTCTTCTAATTATCTCTGGGTTTCACTTAGAGGAAATATAACTACTGATTATATATGACCTTTTAGTCTTCTTATGGCATTGTATTGACTTCTATTGATTCTGCACAGCCCAACTGAAGATGCAGACTTTATCTTATCCATCATCAGTTTATCCTTCCATTAACATAACTTCAATTCATGCCTTAGCATGAACCCTTTAGACAAGACCCCATTGATGGCAACCTGCCTCATTAGGAGAGGAATTTAGTCTTTTTTTATGCCAGCGAGTGTACTAGAGAAATTCCTTCTGGGATTATAATAATAAATAAACAGCACAATATGCAGTTGCTAATTTCACTCCTAATCCTTGTGTTCTGCATATGAGGACTGCACAGAAAGAAAACAGTAAGCAATATAACCTACTGCGTAACTTTGTAGAAACTTGATGCAATGAAGGCAAACTCTGTCTCCATTTAATTTTTCAAACTCCCCCAGTGGATGCCAGTGCAATTTTATTATTGAACTGCCTCTCTTTCTATCTCCATGTGTTTCCATGCACACACCGGCACATCCATCTAAATCAATCACTTTCGTCAGCAATTACAAACAATTAGCAGGTAAAGAGTTCCATATGCAAAGTCTTCTCCTTCTGACATTGCTCTGCAAGCATGGCTGGTTTGCATATTAATGAGCCCTTATTCAACCCTATGGGACATGCCCCTATTATAGCTCAGTGATCAACCTATTCTTTATCTCTCTCTCTCTCTTTTTTTTTTCTTTCTCAGAATGTATGTTGTTCTTCAAAAAACTTGGGCAAACTTCTCCCACACAGTGCAGTTGCTGCTGAATATGCAAAAGAAAATCTCCAAAGCTCAGTGGACTACTGCAACTCACTTGCATCAACAGTGTTTAGACTAATTTCACACCCCTCAGATGGAACTTCAGGAGCTCCTACGGATGTTATGGTTCTGCTGAGCATTGCCCTCTAGCTCCTAACGCCTGATACTCTGCAAAGTTAGACAACATTGCAGAATCATCTTTGAGAAGGGCTTATCTACTTTATTCTGTCCAGTTGGGAGTTGCAGCAAATTAAAGCACTAACACATTTTTGAGGCAGCGCTGTTGCTCATCTTCACCTCTTCAGAAAACATGCCATTGAAAAGTTCTTTAACCTTGTTTACTGCAAATTGAATTTCCATTAGTGCAGTTTTTAACAGTATAATGGGAAACCACTGCAGGTTGCTATACACATCTCTCTTTTCTGTATGTAGAACAGAGTCAGAACAATGCAGTGGTCTAACTATAGGACTAACAAGGAAAGAGACAGGAACATAAAGGCTCAGGCCGCACTGAGACAGATATCTAGACACAAAGGTAGACTGATTGGCATGGAAATGTCACTGATGTCTTTGACAGCTTGGCGGTGAAAAAAAATGCTGTCTCGCTCGCCCTCACTCTCTCTCTGTTTGTGTGTGTTGGCGGGGGATGGCAAGTCACCTGACTACATGTCAGAAATGCAGCATGACTGTCTTTTCACCCATTTCCCTGCTGACCCATTCACATAACCCATTTCTTTCTCACATCCACCCACTCACAGAGAGGAGGGAGCAATGGATTTTTGCTAATCCAAATGCACATTTAGCCTCTTTTTCTGAACCAAACCTCTATTGTATCAGTTGGGAGTTGCAACTGATACAAGTTCTCAAACGCAGACTCCTACACGGGACAAACGGCTAGTAAATCTAAACTCAATTAACCCCACATAACAGCTGTACAGGAGAGACCTGTACAGATATTTAGTTCATCAAACAGAAGACCAACCTTTGTGCACATATGAGTAGCTCGCATATTATGAGATCAATTATTGATGAGCCATATTAAAACAGAGATAAAGGGGGCTGATGTTGGAGTGCTTTGCTATAAACACAAAGATTGTAAGCAAAGCAAGGTAACTGACTTTTTGTTCCTAAAGAAAAACCATTGTCTTTTTGAGCTAAGTGGAACTGCAGGGAAAACATATTACATGGGCTTTAAATGTGCATATAAAATGTTGCTAGAACATAATTGCAACTTTCTGAAACCCAGTGAATCCTGTCAATTCTATCTAGAAACGCCAGTGGTACATAACGCTATGGGGGACAAAAAGCATCTTAAATTGTTTCTCTGCCATGAGATCACTGAGCAGCTCATACACAAGCATAGTTGACAGTGTTAAGATCTTCCTCCTAGCTCTGATTGGTTGCTTTTAACCGAGAGTGATCCATTTCTTCACATGACAATAGCACTGAGAGGAGGTGGAAGAGGATGAGTTTAATTTTTATTTTTTTTGTCTTTCACAGATTTATTTGTTTCACACTATACTGTCACAACATAGTGTCAGTTTTAACAAATATGTATTTTTTTGCATATTTGCAAGTTTTGCTCACACAAATCTTTAGATTAAAATGATTCAGTTTAATTCTTGAGGAAAGCATTAATCTACATTTCTATTCTGTTTAGCTACATAGAGAAAGTCCACATTGACTAATACATTCTATCTTAGCATTATTCCGTTAACATGTGCTTTACAGTTGTCTGGTCTTCTTGTGAATGTTTATACCATTCTGCTCAGAATGATGGACTTTAAAGACAGAATTACAGTTGTTAAGAGCAGACTTGTAAGACAATACACTAAAGTGTTTTATTGTCCACTTATTTAAATTTTGAAAGATTTCTCTGGATTAAAACAGTGGAAGTACTGTAAATCCATATTTTGTTCACTCCCTGTCCAGCAAGATACACACAGTCATCCCCAGGTCTTGTGAGGACAGAAAAGAGCCAACATGAGAAATTTTTGTCACTGCAGACAGAGGAAAAATTATATGCAGTATATTGATCTGCATGATGTGTAATGGTACAGTGTAGATTCTCTGTTCAGCTTGTTAAATATTAATTCAACCAAATAAAAAATGAAATGCAACTGAATATGTCATTATTATCTAAAAATTGACAAGTGAAAAGAAATTATGACAGGATTTTTTTTTTTATGTTGTCAGTCAAAATGATGGACATCAATAAAGTCTAATGCAACCTCTGACGGAGAGATCTGGAAGATGACTCGTCTCTGTACCCACTTGCATGCAGAAGCTGAGGGAGCTTAATTCTTATGCAAGAAGGAATGAGTGCATGTATGATTCTGTCTGAATTCATCTCCAACTCACTAAACCTCTGTAATTACATCCCCTCATGGGAAGAAAATAAACCATTTTCATCTATTGGGATGATGAATTTGACAATATACAGTTATGTAGACTTCACGTCTGCAGGAAAAACACAAATCTCTGTCTTTGACAGTGCTGATCTGAAGGCAGTGTAATTAAACATTGTTATATGAGAAAGTAAATGAATCTATAGTCTGTGGATCTGCTATCAGAATATGGTTGATGACAGGCCAAGTCAGAGAGAGCGAATGATTTAGTTGACAATACCGGTCACATAAAAACCTGGAGGGACTGAGTAAATGGTGAGCAAAAATGCAGGATAATTTGCCAAGTTCCTAAATGACAGTACGTTTTCAATCTTCTATGTTTTACTGTCAATTTTGATGGAACCAAAATATTCCCAGGAAGAACAACTGAACACAGAAAGTCAAAAGGTAAGATAGGAAAAAAAACCAAACACTCATGAGAGTGGGAGTTATTCTCTGCATTTTCGTTTTTACATACGGGTCCGTGGGATCATTTAATTTAAATTACTGGCTTCCTGGGAAGGTAATTTTCTTTCACTACTCACCGTATTAATTAACTGTAACACTGTATAGCCTTGGCTTAAGTGATTAGTGGTGTCATCTCCTAAAATGAATCCCTAGCCTCAGTCCTAGGCCGGGTTGTTACTGTTTGATACACAGAGGAGGACCATGTCTATATCCACAGTTGGGTAAAGTAAGAAAAAGTCAGCATGTATATTGGTGTGAATATACATAAAGTTAGACTTGATGTATTTTACATGGTGTTCAAATCAGCATTCAGTTACAATACGTAATGCTCATAAGATTTTCTCACATGAGAATAGCATTACATTTTTGTGGTTGTGTTGGTTGATATTTGAATGAGAAATTAACCTTTTGTTTTGTGGAAGACTAAGCAGCTTAAGGGTATTATTTTTGTGACATCTTACTTTGCTGGCATTGTTGTCATGAAAACGTATTTAAATGTAAATGTATTTAAAACATGATATTTTGATTCCTGTCATTTTATGTGTTCTTAGCTAGTTCTACATTAGATTAGTCTCGTAGGTAAAGATGTGTTATGTGTTTTTAAGCGTGTTTTATTTACGTGTTAGAGCAATCTTTTCAGCAGACCCAAAGCCTATGGGAGCCAATTAGGGTGTAATGCTGCAGTTGACAAAAGAGATGCCACTTGGTCCAGCCCACCCACTTTTCCAATGAATCTCTCCTCAGCTTGATGGCCAAACACAGCTTTAATAAGAAAGGTGTCTGGCACTCTCATCTCCTCTCAGACACACAGGAAACCCAGTGGCCACAGAGTTTGGGCTTAGATGAGGTCACTGCCCCTGTGGGCTCAGCTGGCAAAGCGGAAACAGCAAAATAAATGGACAAGAGACTAGAGTGTAAGGGAACCAGTTACTGAGCTGAAACATCACGTGTTTCTCTGAGACATTATATAACAGAATATTGGACGAGATTGCAGATCAAATGGCTGCTGTATGCCTGGAAGTCAGACCCATCTCTCCTGTGGAGAAATGTGATACAACTGCTTCACCTTTCTAACGCCCCTCTGTTAACTGATGACTCCGTAACAAGATCACCAGTGGCTAAAATAAACACTGAAGATAGTCTTTCCTATGTTATGTGCCAGTAAAAATGTAATTAAGAATAGCCAATGTTGTACAAGTAAATTGATCTTTGAGTATTTAATTGTTAAACAGTTTAAAAACAATGAAAATATCTGCAACACAAATAGGCTGATTAATAGAGTCATTAGGGTAACATTCATTGGACCTGGAGGTGGATTTAAAGTCTGTTGTTGGACCAACATACTGAACTGTAACTCACACCAAGCACGTAAACAAAGATGACACCACAGTGCAATGTAAGTCTGCAGTGCATTGACCAAGACAGCTGGGCGTTCACACTGTGTGAATCAGCTCCCAGGCATTGTTTTGTCATATTTGAGCTTTTTATTATTCAATATGTGGTTAAGTTTAATATGCCTGAGCTTTAAGATGGTACAAAAATGAAAATCGCTTACTTTCTGTATATGCTGTAACGGAGAGCGCTGCAAGACATCTTTCCTGCCCACAGTATTTTTTAATTAAACTGAATAGAAAACACTCTACAGTGGTTCAGAAATGATCTGTATAATGGAGCCTTTATAAACACTTGCGTGCATTAATGGCTCGATCTCAAAATCGATCTCATACACTTCGATCCCATCTGAAGGAGAAATGTTTCATCACCATTAAGTTAAATATTGCATGTAAAAAATAAACGGTTCTCTTTTCCAAGGGTTGTTAGCTATGGATAATAAACACAAGTTAAATTCCAGAAAAAAAAAATAACAACAAAAAAATAAAGTTTACAATAAATCACCTGTTTGCTAACAAAAGTGACAGGAAATGAATAAAGACAAAAACCAAAATCTATGAAATGATTGAGTAGCCATGAACTTTTACATGCTGATGTTGTGTTTTTTTTTTTTTTTTTTTTTTTTACTGATTTATTTATTCAGCCCATTTAGGAGTCGTCAAATATTTATTTATTTATTTATTTATTTATTTATTTATTTATTTATTTATTTATTTATTTATTTATTTATTTATGTATTTATTTATTTATTTATTTATTTATTTACCCCCGCCTTCATTCCCTAAGGCAATGTGTCACATCTTTTGAATTGTCACTTGCTGTGGGCTCCACAAGTCTCTTTTCCTTTGCTGGCTTTCTGGCAGCAGCGACAGCTGGGAAGCATCTAAAGTCTTTCCATCACTCAGTATACAACTGTATGTTCTAGCTGTGCCACTCTAAGCTTTCTCTACTTGGGTTTTCTTTTGCCTCGTTCAGGTTGTCTCTCAAACAAAGCTCGAAGGGTTTACTGTGAGGCTTTTTGTAGGTCTCACGGCGAACAATGCGCCATTACAATCGACTTGCATGCAGCCACTTCTTCTAGGAGCAAAGGTTTCGGAAGGAGTCTGGTGTTTGGATTATGAACGATATTCAAGAGGGGAAAAAGATATAGGAAACCTGCTCAAGAACAAGACCTTCAGTAGCAGAAGTAACCCTAATTTAATTGTACTTTAAATCCTCAGGAATGAAATCCTGCATTAGTCTGTAAAATATTAAATTTTACATCTTTAAGAGGTAAGCAGTATTGTAGGTTTGTCTTTGGGTCATGTTGATAACCAGCCTACACCCAATACTTACAATATTCAAAACAGGTTGTTTAATTTAAAGTAAAAAAAAACCCAAAAAACAAGGTGGAAGAGGATTAAACAAAGAATCCTACTTTCTATATATATAAAACAGTGTTTTTCTGAGTTAACTGATGACTCGGTCTTTTTTGGACAGAGTTGTGGACAGTTTATGGACTGGATAAGAAAGGAGAGCTGATGGTGGAATTTTTGACACCTCACCTAGATGACCATCCTCTAACGGGTGTCGCTAAAGTCTTACTGATGGTCTCCAGCCAACATGGTGACCAGGTAACAGCACACACTCTCACATCAGATAATATGACAGCTGTTTGTTACTGGTGGCAGCATGGCTCCGAGGCGATAGTTCCTCTTGGCCCGTTGATCGCTGAGGCATCATTTGGCCAAGAGTTTGGACAGACTTGTCAAGAAACTTCAAGATGGTGAACATTAAACTAGCTAAGCATATAATTGATGCAATTATGTTCCATGCATCACTGGTGGAAATTTTGACAAAATAGACTTTTCCAAGGAGATCAAAGATGAGGAACTAGATGAGTTTGTCAGATAGTTTGAATTTGATAAAAATATAAAATTTACAAAGGTTACAGCAAACACTAGCAAGGGCTGCTTGAATAATGAGCAACATGATGTCGGGCTCTTTCTCATACATCCAACTGATTAAAATTAGTAGTGCAATCCACAAATCTGGTCTTTATGAAAGAGAATGCCATTTCAACTATTTAGTTTGGAATAGGCCATGTAGTAAACATATGTCCTCCTCTGGTCAGATGAGAGAAAAACTAAACCTTTAGCCCCAAATCTAATACGCTGTGTGTGAGAGTAAACCAACTGCACATCCTTTTGAACAAACTATACCTTGTTAAAACTCAGCTTTTAGAGAAATAGCTCAAAAGTCTTTCAGTTGTAATGTCAGTCAAAAGTGGTTCTACAAAATAGTGACTGGCTTCAGATTTCATTTTGTACAATATTTTGAAAATTGTGTACCTTGCTCCTCCAAATGAACGCATTCAGGTATACATAGGGTATGAATTGACCCATCTAGTTTATCTGTCACACTTTTCTTAATACATACCCAATACTGGTTGGGATTTTAGTCCTTGGTCTTTTATCATATTCTTCAAAAACTATTTCCATTATCTTAAGGTCAGCGGCTGACGCTGCCTGTTGACTGCAATATTTATCAATCAAATAGGCCTGAGACAACAGAGAAAAGTGGAGTGGCACAGCAAAGAGCACTTAGCCCGGATAAACAGGCGGGTAGTACCATGGATCACTGCACTGCTAAGCCTGTCACTTGGAGAAGGGCTAGAGGGAGACAAAGAAGTGAGAAACTCTGGACAAAGCATACACATGTGCGTAGGTGTGTGTGTGTGTCTTAGAAACAGAGTGCATGTGTAACTTGGAGTGGGGCTTTAGGGGGGAAAACACAGGCCTGGTCAAAATGTCATCAGCGTGCCAGCTTATAGCAACTTGAAAGGCTTAGACTTGTGATATTTATCCTGTGGGCTTTGGCAGGGAGGTGGACTGGGAGAGAAAATATCTGTAATTTCACGGTGTCTTCAGGGGAAATTTGATTTCAGATGGCTGGCAGTCTGATAAATAGGAACTGCTGCCTGCAATCCTTTCCTAAAGGGACAAAAGAAAGGGTACAAGTCTCCATTACATCTAAGTGAGCCGGTGTGTAACTGTGTGTTCTACTACGTAAAAGTTGCACGTCAGTTTCAGAGGAAGGTTTATGCATATATGATCACTTCTTTTTTCACAGTCACCCTCTTTTATGAACTTCAGTTTTGATATGGCTGAATTGGTGTTGATCACCCTCTGTACTGCTTTTTACATTTTGTCTAAGAGCCCTTTTTCAGGAGTTGAATAAGGTCAGACTTTATTCCACTTTACAGTGACTGTATTTCATCCTGCTCCTCTGTGGCTCAGCTATCTGGGCATTCACTACTCGCAGACATAAAGCCAACATCCAGACGATCTCGTCATGAATTTTTAATAACAAAATCATACCCTATTAACTCAGTAGAGACCTCTAAAGTTCAGTATGGTGTCCAAACAATTAGAGTTCTCTGCCCATCATTTCTCTCTATTTATTTTTAATGTGACTCTTCAAACGGTGGAAGTGAAGAATATGGAGATAATAGCAGGAATATGAAAGTAGAAAAAAAATGCTAAAAAAAAAAAGAACATGAAAAGAGAGAAAAAAAATCATTTGGTTCGCCTGCACACATCATTATGGTGGATCAAGCCAGTAAATACATTAATAGCTAAGATCTGATAAGAGTTCCTCTGTGATTAAACCTCACTCCTGTCTTTCCCAACTCTTTCTCAGCAGTTCATGTTTTTAATAAGTCCTAACACATGCTCCAGATCCAACCTCTACACCGCTGTTGATTATCCTGCCTCTATGCGACCTATGATTACAAAAGAGGTGAAACGTTTTCAAAGCGCTCACATGACTCCAATTATATCGGGCATTGTGTAAACAGTGAACGCCAACCGTGGGAGATACTCAAAGGAGCCTGACCTTATTTCTAGTGAAAGAGCATGTAGGAGGCGGAAAAAATGGATTTAGCAGCTCTCAGGCGGAAACAGCTGACTACGACTGCTGTGCCTCAATGACGGGTCTATTCTGCTCATTCGCCAACAGCTTCCAAATGCTGCTGATCCCTGTAAGGAGAGGACCCCTCGGCTGTCACTGGCAGTGGGTTACTCTCAGTCTTTCCCCCTTACAGAGAATATGTATCAGCGTTTGCACCAGTGGAGCAAGGACAGCTCCCGAATGATGCTGTATGGCATTTCACATACTGCTGCCATCTTGTCTGTGCAGTTAGAGCAGCTCAGTAGCTATAGAGAGCTAAAGCAGAAACAAATTAGCGGTTTGATATATGCCAGAAAAAGTAAACTGTCTGACAGTCTTTGAATTGGGAAGCTAAATGGGGCTAAAAACCCCCCAAACATATTCTTCTGTAGATAAGTCTAAAATATCATACAGGAATTAGAATTAAAATATTTGTTTCCTTCCTTATTATGGACATAGAGAGTTTTTCTCACATAAATTCAAACATGATTGCATTTTTTGTACACCCGTCTGCGCTTCCCCTCCAAAGCAATTACATTTAATGTTCTTGACTTCCTCTTAAATTGAGTGAGATCACCTTACTAAGTCTCCATCATCAATATTTTAAGTTAATTTTATCTTCCAGTTTGATACTTGTAACAGATATTTAATAATAAGGGTGTGGTGTTCGGGATGTCGGCTTTGACATCCCGTCAATCAGTCCAGCTTCAGCCAGACATCGAGGAAGAGCAACTTGGGAGTTCAAGAACCTTCCTGCTCTTCTGCCCCAAACAGTGAAGAATACCAGACAGAATGGGATACGCAAAAAGACACAAAAGGAAGTTACACAAATTAAATGGGGAAATAATACAGGGACTGAGGTGTTATCCAAAGTGAAGTTGGAGGACAACTTAAACATATATCAGTAAACATATATCACCTATTCGTGAATAGGTGTTTAAAAAATAAAGCAAGTCTTTCAACCAGTAGATTAAAAATTAAATACCTGACTTGAATTTTATCAGTATTTGTTTCTTTTGAAAAAGAAAGAACTATGTTTTTCATATACAGTACTTGTAAAAAAAAAAAATGTGTAAAATGAGAACATAATCCTACTTTTCAAAACTTTTCCTACCTTTAACTTGTGTAAGCTGACAATCTGCTAGTTACAAATTGTACAATAATCAGGTTTTATAGTGTAAATATCCCTAAAGTAATACATTTGAATTGTATTTTTTGTGTGTGTGTGTGTGTGCAAATTTTGACGTTTTAGTGTAAATTTCTTTAGTTCTGCATTGTTTTAACTAAAATAGTCAGAGTGCTGGCATCCTTCAGTCAAACCGTGTCTAAGCAGTTGAATTTTCCTGTGGGTTGTAGCAGTTCAGCTTGGTTGAACTTCGTCACAGCACCACATTCGGGTATAAAACCATGACACTAATGGACGTAAGGCCCCGCCCAGTGGCGATTCAACACCACCTCGACGAGGAACGAGTTGTGTTTGTTGTGGAGAGAATGGAAAGCCTTGTTGCAGGATGGATGGAGGAATGTTTCAGACTGACTGCAGTGCTTAGGAAACGACTCACGGCAGCCCTCTCTGCTCTGTTCATGACGCAGCAGGGGTGCAAGTGAACTGCGAAATGTTGTCGCCATAAAATTCTCCAACAACACAATAAAGAAACGTCACTAGATTTATCACTAATAGTTTTTTTTTATTTGTTTTTGGGAGAAAAAAAAGTTTGTGCAGGTCTGAAAAGTCAATAAATGTAATGATAAAGTTGACAACAGCGGTTCTTTCTCCTGATCACAGCCCTGCTCACCCCTTCTGCTCATCCGCACACTTGGCCAATTCTTTTGCCGCCTCCACTTTGGTGGAAGTTTTCAAAATTTGACCGAAGCAGGATCTGGCTTTCACAGCAGAGTTACAGTAGCACCTTTTGATTCTATCTATTTGACATAATACCTGATTCAAATGAACCAGTTTGAAATAAGTTTGATCTGTCATAATGTTTTCTTTTAGCTGTTATTTAACCATTAACAGTATCATTGAGCTCTAAGATCTCAATGCAAAGGAGTCAGGATCACAGAAGCCATCATATTAAAACATACAACATGTAGTAATCAAGATACGCCGTCCATAAAATCTGATAACCCATCAGGACTAAAAATAACATTTTTCTAATATTTGCTTCTTAACAACCTTTAGCAAAACATTGCTAAAGTTTCCAGAGAGGCCCCAAAGATCAAAATAATCTAATTGTGTAATGAATAAGTCAGGAAAAGACTACACAAAAAAAATCCAAAGCAATAAATCTACATGCCTTGGCACGTAGACAGTCATCATGTTTTTGGTGAAATCATGGCACGATGGTAATGTAAACATAAAACAAGAAACTACACCCAAAATCAATTAAAAATCAATATAGAAACTGGACATGGAGTGATCAGTAATGTTTAAGGAGCTGCAGGATTTCCTGACAAGCTTAAACTGGTTTCCACTTGTAACAATAATTCTTCTCCACACATCTGGCCTGAAGTAAGTCTGCAAGGCAGAAACATTTTCTTCCAAATTAAAAAAAAAACATGCAAGGATTGTGAAAATGTCACACAAACCGTGTGAAAGACTGTTATGGTCTGGTAAACCCAAACTCGAACCTTTTCGCAGCAATTCCCAGAGGTAAATTTGGCATAAGGAAAAGGCTACGGATTACCATCAATATACCTACAGTGAAACCAGGTGGCGGCAGCATGGAACAGAGCCTTTTGTAGAGGCAAATGAAAATGCTTTCCTTTTTTAAGTCAAGGTTTACATCCAGACCAACAAAAAAAAATTATTTTTCTCAAAGAAAATGTACTTTTTGAAGTAGCCTAGCAAAATTCTACAACTAAATTGGACAGAAAAAGAAACGTCATCAAAATTGGGTAACTTTTAGAAACCTTTGTAAAGAAGAATGAATGCTTTTGACATCTGACGTAGAAAAAGTTTGGTTAAAATATAACGGTATGTTTAATTGATAACACTCAGGAGGTTAGGGGAACATCCCTGTAAGTCACAATTTCTTTTTTTTAATTACGACGACACCAGTGCACAATTTATAGTCTCATCAACAACAGAGGAACAACGGCCATACAGACAAGTTTTAATTTCGCAGAGCAAATGAAGTTTGACGGACATAAATGCAACTCATTTTCACCTCTGTCGTCATAAAATTCATACATTTCCATCCTATAATTTTTTTTGCAGTAATCTCCAGGTCAATCATGTACAAGGTCTGAGCATGCATTTGCAAAAACACACATTCACATACGCACACATTATGAGGCTTTGATGTAAGCTATCCCTGTAATGATCAGGGCTTAGCTCATCTCATTTCCTTGATTGAAGCTGTACAGCAGCATAAATAATTCATTCTCATGTATATTGCAGTGTTTTAAATCATGGTTTTTGAAATTCAGTTTGATCAGTCAATTGGGAACACATGTAGACCTTTGCCAACCTGTCTTTCCTGAATGCAATTCTATTTTAGATTGATCTCTGTGTAAGACCGATGAACATCTGCTTTAAAAGATCAAATAACTAAATGGTTTATGACATTACTGACAACTCAAATGTCAGAGACTCAGAAATGTGTGCATGGTTTCTGTCAGTAAGTCCACAATTTATTTTAACTCTGGTAGAGAGCAGAGTTTAAATAAAAACAACATATTTGTATTTGCATGTAAACATTTACTTCACTTCAAGCCTAGCAGGTGTAACTGAAAGTATTTAGAGAAACATCATGTCTTCTAATGCAATAGATGTAAATTGCTCAATAATTTTTGTTCTAGGGCTAAAGCCAGTCAGTTGGAGCCTAACAACCTTTGGCGACAAACGAACTTTACTTTAGAAGCTGCAAGATTACACAAGGTGACATTCAAAGTTATTTTAGTCACACGAGCATTGAAGCAATTAACCAATTACAGCTTGTTAGTAACAGCCTGTCAAGGGTAATGGCTAAAAAATAGCAGAGGTAACTTATGGTATTTCTTTTCAAAGCAGTAGGAAATATTTTGGAAAACATGCACAAATAAGAGACAGGAGGGAAAACTACTTTCCATCTCAAATCAGCATGGTAATTATTATAAAAAAATTATATTAACAATAAATTATATAAAAAGATTTAATGTGCCATCCATATATAGTGGGACCCAAGCTTTTTAATCCTCATCTTGTGTTGGGTGACAAAAACAAAGGTCCTCATGCCTTTGTTGAGTCAGTTGTAATTGTTCTAAACCTTAAAATCATTACCTTGGCTGTAGGCTGGCATAGTGTATAAGCGCGTAGTTGTGTTTGTTGTTGCTTTCCTTCTAATCATGTAAAGCACTTTGAATTCCTTTGTTGCTGACAACAAATAAAATAGCATTGTCTTCATGTAGACATTTCCATCTGTGGTACACATTTACCTTATGTCTGTCACATATTCTCTTGTCTTTCTCATGTTGAAGAGAAGCTAATCAAAAAGAACCTGTTACTTGGTTAATTTGTACTATGTTATAAGAAGACATTGTCTTAATTTGCAAGCACAATTTATTTTTTTATTTTTTTTATTTTTTTTTTGCAATTTAAGGCGACACCAGAAATACATTCGGAAAAATAAAAATAAATCAGCCAGTATATCAGGAAGAGAACAGTGACCCTTAACAAGTCTTGTTCATCCTTTGGTACATAAAAAAAAAAAAAAAAAACTGTACAAAAGTACAACACCAAACTTAATGCCTGGAAACCATGCTACTGAAGAAGGAGATATGTTCGGAGATGTGTTCAGAGAAAAATGTGTTTTGGTGCAAAATGTGCACCTCAACCCCTGAATGAAAGATAAGAAACTTGTGAAGATTTCCATCTAAAGAAGTTTAACTATTAACAATGAAACCAAGCATGTTTTTGCATTGGCTGAAAGGCCATTCAAATAAACTGCTGATGGAACAAGAACTTTCCATTAATATAAAAAAATTTGTCTTTAAACAAGCTCCTATGTCTTGCTGAAAAGTTACTTGAAAGTTAGTAAACTTCAAATAAGACAATACTAACATGTTTGGATTAGAAACTAGCCTAAGATTTTGTGTTTTTGTAGCTAATATTTCCAGATCAGCGATTTACAAAAATATTGGTGTTTTGAGCTAAATAAGTGTCTGAGCCCACAGCAACAAGATGTTTGTTTGGCTAGCTGGAACAATGTCAAGTAGACAAGCAAGATTCATGCTGTCTTTCCGTGGGGAAGCGGTGGGTTGGTGTCGAGCTTCTGGTGTGGCGGTCTTGCATGTGTGTGGCACTGTTTGGCCCTGCTCAAGTTGTAGGGGGCAGAGTGGTCATTCTGTCACCACAGATGGACAGGAAAAGCCCCAGGGGCATCTGAGACGCCACAGGCAATGTAGTTTGCATACTGTTTATGTGCATGTGATATTGTGTTTGTGTGTGTGTGGCTGATGGTAGCTGTGGAACCCCCTCCTCTTGGAACAAATGCCATCCCTGTCTGCTTGGTTTTTCTTCCAAATCATCAGATCAATCGCACAAATGCTCAGCCACCCATATGACTCGCAGACATGCACATATTCTGACCACACGGAAGCAGATATCTCTCCCGGTGTGGCTTGTATTCTGCAAGGCCAGTTTAGCGTCATTTGCATTCGGTCTGCCTCGATGGACTGTCCCTTAGAGCTACATTCACTGATAAGGTAAACATTAATGTAGGTAGAATGGCATGGAAAGGACGGAGAAAAAGTAGAGAGAGGTATGGAAATGAAGGTGGGTGGCATGAAGTGAGGGGAGCTGGGTTGAACCGGGCTGGCTGCTAATCCTCAGTTAGCACAAATGCGTTCTCCGCCATATTTATTCACCTTTTCCCCCATGTATTCGAATGTTCAAAGAATAAATCTACAACCAGCCAAATATGATATTTCAGAGGCTGTCATGTTCCATCTAGGTTTTTATAGCAATTTACAGTGTTTTGCAAACTCAGTATGTGTGCTCTATCTGTGGTCTCTCCAAATGCGGTAGAAAGATTTGTTATCAGCTGGGTGTCGCAGCTGGTGATGAATTAATAAAAACTGCACACTGGCTGAGATATTCATAGCATACCCATGCTTAGAAATCCAGAGCACATCAAACGTAGCATTAAAGTTGAGCTCCATTTTCCGGCTGCATCACTTATTCAAATCAGTTTATTGTTCTAGTAATGTCAGTCTGCCCTGTGCAAAGGTCACATACTATCCTGAAAATGTCGATTGAAAGACTGATTAGATTGAAATTGTATATTGAGTTATCATTTTATGAGTACATTCATAATGCAAGTGTTTTTCAGATGTTGGTAAACTAGGACTGGGGAAGAATATTGATATTTATTTGATAATAAATTGTAAAAAAAAAAAAAAAAAAAATCTTCAAACAATGTCAAATAAATTATGACCAACCATTCTGAAACAGAAACAACTGAAGTGTTGTATGACACAAAAGATATTCTACTAAACCATTTAAACATTACCAGTGTCTTTTACTTGACTGTATGTTCAGTCAGATAAATTATTAATTCAAACTGTGATAACTGAGAACATTGACTCTGTCTCCAAAAACTAAATATACCTCTTTGAGCTCCGTAAGAAAAATATTTAGATCTGTGTCTTGTTACATATTTTGATATTGTATCAGTGCTTCTTTTATAGCATGAAAACTTTCAACTTCTACCAGGGTATAGTCTGCTTTCATTGGGTTACAGCTGGAAGACTGAAACATTGTGTCACCACAATCAGGAAACAGAACTTGTTGCATTCCAAAAAACAGACATTTATTTATTTATTTATTTTTGCCCTGATCTGAAATACAGTTCCTCAGCTATTCAGTGACAATAATAATAAATCATCAGCAGTAGCAGCAAAAGCATCATAATGCATTTTATTGACAGTGCACTTTACATTTAGCGATCTCAAAATGCTGAACATCCATAAAAACAATCATAAAAACAGTCATAAGAGAAAATAATAAAATCAATAACAATTATAAAATGTCTGAAGGACAGAAGTTTTAAGTTGTTGTTTAAAAGGTATTGTGGTCTGCGGTGCCCTCAGGTGTTCTGAAAGCAAATTCCAATACATGAAGCTGCTTAGCAGAAAGCCTTGTCCCCCATGCTTGTATATTTAGTCGTAGGAGAAGAGATGGGGCTTTCAAGCAGAGGGAACATGCAGGGTGAACTGTCCCTTGAGGCAGACGGGACCAGACGGGAGGTGCTGGTGGGTAAGGAGATGGCTCCTACATTGTATTCTGGCTGGCAATAGACCAAAGGAGTGAGTGTAAAACTGGTGTTACATGATCATATTTTTATGGTTTGGTGAGTATTCTTGGTACACAGTTGATTCTGCTGGTTTTTATGGACATTTGTTTTCTTGGTAATGGAGTGAGTGAGATGCAGTACAACAGTCTGGTTAAAGAGATTGGACATCTGAATATTCAAAATGAAAATTTGGCAGAAACAAAAATGGAAACAAAGTAAGCTAAAAGTTATCAGGCTCCAGTACATCCAAAGCTCTGCAGCTAGATGCACAAACATGATCATATTACTCTACCTTCCACTCTTTCCACTGACTTCTTATTTATACTAGGATTGAATACAAGATTCCCCTTTATAACACACCAATGTACACGCCTCCACCTATCTCAAAGAACTATTTAATTCACGAAGCACAACCGGTTCTACCCACTCCAGGGTGAGGACCATGAGGGATTGGGCCTTCTGCTCTACCGCAACACTTCTATGGAATACTCTCCCTCACACTTACTCTGAAGGGTAGAAAGATGTTTCTTTTTAGTAAGACTTTTGGTTCACTTTCTCAGATTTGGATTTTTACCTTTTTTTTTATTTTTTATCCATTGGAAATGCTTGTTTTGCTTAACCCTATGCAGTCCTCTGAGAGCTTAAAAACATCAATAATCTAAAAAAAATGTATTATTATTATTATTATTGTCTATCGCTCATTATGAATTGCATTTACTCCTTAGTAAATGCAGGAGCCTTTACTAAGAGTAAAGACTCCTGCATTGCTCCTTGCTGCATTGAAGTGGAAGAATCCCTCCACTGTAGACAGTGTTGTTTAACCAGTATGTTGTGTTTACAACATGCACTCTTTCTCATTATGCAGAGCAGCTTCTGCAGCATTTGTCTTTCCACAGTCAGCTCTAGGGGCTGCACAATTGTCCCAAAAACACACAGCCAGTCCTCTTTTTCAGTTTGTTCAGTGGATGACTATGATGCTGTTCCTTCAACAGATGGCTTCAAGAAAAAAAACAACCCAAAAAACCAAAACATTGTCTACAGCAGACTGATAAAAGTTAGATAAGAATATTTGTGAAAATTGTATTCTTCTAATCATTACTCTTTTAGAAAATCTGTATACTTAGCTTAGGTTCACCACTGGGTCTCTTAACCCAGGCTGCTGACCCAGTTCTGAAATGTAAAGTTTCTTTCTAAAAATTACATGACAGGGTAGAATAAAGACGCAATGGATGTCTGACTACAGAGTGAACGCAAAAGAAGAGAGAAAAACCTTTGTGTGGCTCATGGCCTGCTGAATGCGTGCTCACACACAGATTCTCAAAATCTGTTCTCCGGTCAGAACATACTGTAAACTTTAAAAGTCTGAGATCGAAGGTTTTTGGGTTGAAATAGTCTGAGTGAGACTCTGAAGAGCAGTGACAGAAACTTAAAAGAGGCAATGAGATCGCTGTTAAAATAATCGAAGAGACTTCATTAAGTAAGCCTGCCAAAGATCATGGGTTTAGTATTTAGTTCATCCGCTCTGCTGAGGCTTCCCCTTTTATGACTCCTCTTGCTACTTGACCGCCTCATCATGAGAACCACTGTTCCAAACCAATATCATAGTAAAAGGAATTTGCTCCATTTCAATGAGCTATAGAATTGTGCAAATTGAAATTGCAAAAATAAATTTGCCAATTTTGAAAAAAGAAAAAAAATGGGATGAGGTGGTCTTTTAAATAGAACTGCAGTGGAAAAGCATTTTTCACGTCACACGAGTCACATGATCAACAGCCGGATGTTACTACTGGCAAAAGACACAAAGAAGTCTTCTTCGTGGAGTCGGCTGTTTTTTGCCAAAAAAATTGTCCTTTTAACATGTTGATTTCATAGTTCTGCTGTAAAATTGTTGACTACATTTTCCCCAAAATGCAGCATATGTAGTCGCTCCCAAGTGTAAGCGGTTTGATGCTCCAATGGCTGAATAAGTGCCCACGTCTCCTCTGATGGCTGATAGATGATGAGCACTGTTGCTGTCATGATTTTTAACGTGTAAACAAGGTTCTTCACATGCAATTTTAATTAAATTTTTTTTAATGGAAACACTACAATTGCGTAATAGTTTTTTTTATATATGTATTAGTGGAATATTACATTTGTAATGGAAACGCAGCTAATGTTGAGGCCAATGGACTACAGTGAGGTTATAGTACTTCCATGTACAAGACACCAGTTTAAGATAATGTAAACTTTGTCACGAGATGGATTATTTTGCTAGAAGCACCCAGCAAAACACTGGTCATTAAGGAATGGTCAGCGATACTCACGTCCCCCCAAACCATCAAACATCACCTCCAGTGTCAACTGTTTGTACAAGCTCGGACGGAGCCATGCTTTCATTTTGTTCATAACAGATTCGGAACATTGCAGCTGAAATGAACAATTATTGGAATCTGCAATCTTTTCAAAGTCTGTTGCTGTCCAATTTTAGTAAGCCCATGGGAATTGTAGATTCAATTTCATGTACAAGAGAGGTACTCACTGTCTATTGTCTTCACCTTACTCGAAAGAGTAAAGCAACGTTTGAGTTGTAGTTGCGTTTCTATCATCTCAAAACAACTCGCCCGTTCTCCTCTGACCTTTGACATTTTTGCCCACACAACTTCCACTCTCTGGACACTTTCTATTTTTCTTTTTTTTTTTTCTCTCTCTGTAAATAAATAGTAAATGGGCTGAATTTTTATGGCACTTTTCTAGTCATAGCAACCACTCAAAGTGCTGTAAACCCAAGAGATAGTTGTGCATGAAAGTCCCAGTACATCAGCAGTTTTCTGAAATACTCTCTTTGTGCCAGACAGTAAGACTTATTTACAGAAAGACTGTCTGGCACAAACAACCATTCCATTTTTAAAGTAACTTAAATCCCTGTTTCTTTCTACTCAAATGCTTGCTTCTCACTTGGTTTGCTAGAAATAATGTCACAAGCTAGTGTATATTAGGCAACTAAAAAAAATTATAAAGGATCATAGACAATGTGAATGGTGCAAAACGAAGCTCTTGAAGGGTGCTAGTGGACGGAAACAATGCAGTTTCATTTCATCTGTCATCGAAGGATAGAAATGTACAGAATGCCAAAAGACACGAGGAGGTTGTGAGATGCAGCTGAACTTTTACTATTGAACCACATTTATAAAATTAGTAGCCTAATCATTCGATTTACAATTTATATCATTACTACACCAACAAACAAATGCACAATTAGAATCAATCATGAGTACTTCTTAATCCTATGCATGCATGTTTGTGCATTGTCTGGGAAATCTTGAATTACTGGAGACAACATACAGAAAGAACATAGAAACTCCCCACAGTAGTTACAGGATGCCTGATGAATGAGTGATGAATAAGTTTACTTGTTTGCACAAGACTGTAGTTTGAGGATCTAACCTACAGTAATTCAACTTCACATTCAGTAAAATTACACATTTCTATCTGAGCAAGATTAAATTATACAGTGAGAATCCGGCACAGTGGTAGGGAGATTACATCAGCAAATATTAAATATTCTTCTCTTGGTCACAATTTCAAGCTAATAATTCCCCCTGCAATAACACTCTTTTTGCTGTGTCTCTAATGTTTGAAAAAGTTGAAGAAGTGTCTCAGGGCACCAGCAGGGATGGAATACGCATGTGAGTAACTTTTAAAAAACTTGCAATGTGAATAAGTGCAGTTCAGCACCAACCTTGAGACTCTTCCAAACCTCTTAACCTTTATGGTCTCTAAAAGCCGCACAGTTGACATGGAAATTTGTCGTGTTCTGTAAAAATCCTTGTTCCCTAAAATTCTTATTTATTTTGTTTCAAAGTTCTTTAGGACACGTTTACATTTAATTTTTTATTTACATGCCTAATAATCAACATGCCTACAGCTGTTTCCCCCCAAGAAAACAGATTATGAGCAGGTAAATATTTTTACATTTCTACCTCAGATGCTAGTTGATTAAACAGCACGTTGGTTACACACATGGTTATAATCCTGAGAATGGCCTGATGCTCATTGGTTAATTTGTTTCTCTGTCAGTAGAGCTACACCTGTTATGTGTTTAAGGTTAAATAATGTTTTAGGGATGCACTTGCCTCAGGCAGCTAGATATTATCTGGCTTATTGACATCATTTTTTTGTCAAATGGATGATTTTTGTGGTACAATTAACTCAGCAGCTGAAGCCAACTTCTTCTAGATTTATTTTAATAGAATATAATGACCCTAACATTGACCCTTGAAAAGTTTTCTCTTGGTCTGTTGATGCTTTACTGAAGTAGACATCGGTTCAAATGGATATGGTTGCCCGAAAGAGCAGCAATTAGTGGAGCTTCTCTGGCTCTGATAAATGTTCGGCTTGACATTTTAGATGTTTCTTCATCTAGACCCCAGGGAGATTGTGTTGCCGATTTTATTGTAGTGCTAGAAAGCTTGAGGTAATGATCACATCAAAGGAATGTGAACAGAGAAGAATTTGAAGATTCCATCGACAATTCTACAGTTCATACAATATTTAATACCACAAGAAAATATGAGACATTACTTTAAATATATATATTTGGCAGACGATGCCCATTTTACCCCAGACAGGTAGTGACCAATATGACGCCAGGATAAAAGCCATTATTTTTACCTGTACACACTAAACAAAATATAACAAAAAATACACATTAAACAAAATGTTCAAAATACATCTTATGTTCAGCACCAACAGTTTGTAGTAATTGTCTTTTTTCTTTCTTTTTTTTTTTTTTTTTTTACAATAAATAACCTATTTCTCAAAATACTATTACTGTAGCATTATTACATTATTTTTTTTAGCTGCCTAACATTTCAGGACTGTTTTGAGAAATAAAGCAAGCAGCAGCTTACATATTTGACAGTGTGGAACCATGTAAGCTGCAGCTAAGCTAGGTTGCCATAGTCTTAAGACAGATGTTAAATAAAAATTCTTAAGCCAAAGGTTATCCTATCCCCAGGTTTTCTTTTATGAGCAGAAACTATATAATAAACAACTATTCCTGCAATCATGTTTAACTTTGTTGCAGAGTTTGGCCCCCAAAGTGTCGAATCAGCAGCTCTCTGCACCGTTAGGACTGGCAGTGGACAATCAAAGTTTAAATAAACGTACTGTATCCTGCATCCACTGAAGATTACTCGAGTGCAGGCTGTTATGACATATGGACAGTCATGGAAGTGGATTGCTGTGATAACGTCTCCTCTTTATCTCCTGCAGTCTGACAGTGGAGCGCTCCTGCCATCTCTTTCCCTTTCTTCCAGCGGGCCCCTGAACATCACAAAAGTCGCCAAATCCCCAGAGAGCGTTTCTCACAACTTTGCAAACACTCTCTGTTTTGATGTGTCTGTTTTTTTCTGATGACGCAGGACATTTCAGTGATCAAGGGCAGCTCAGAAGAGGACAGTAAAGGTGAGCGGATAACCACTCACACATGCGCCGACACACACACACGCGCTCACACACTTTGAGTTGCTTGCCAGCACACCTGCATGTTTGAAAAGGGAAGCATCATAAAGCATCTCTCATTTTATTCTGCAGCCATGAGGTGACACACCATTGTTTTCCCCCCCTCTGTTCCCTTGCGTATTTTGATTCCTGCCAGAGGAAGGATGAGTGTATTGAAGTAGTCCATTTGAGAGGTCATTACACACTGAGCTGGCCATCTCTTATCTGTGTATGCTTTGTTGCTGAGCTGTCCTTCACACAAGTAAACTTTTGACAAATACTTGACATTGTGTTTTGCTGTGCGCTAAGCATAAAAATTTTGCAATTTATAATTTTTTTTTTTGAGAAACCAGCTTTTATCTTCAATTTAATTGTAATGATGTCAACTTTACTGAAAAGTGGCACTCTATATTTATTCAACCATATATCTTTTTTTCCAGTGTTTGTGTTATTCATGCACTCAAACCCAAGTTTTTTCTTGTTTACACGTGTGTGTGTGTGTGGGTGTGTGGTGTGTGGTGTGTGTTTAAATAAGCTGAAGTGCGAGAGGAAATTCATCGGCGCAAGCATATTGACCTGCCAGTGGGGCGTTTGTTTCTTGGGCTACCCTGCTGAAGCTTCACAGTTCCAAATTATTCACACATGATGAGATGATTAATCTGATTTATGTCCCGCTATATGTCCACAGGGTCCATCCATCTGTCCACCTCTCCATCTTTCTGCTCAGCAGCGAATCTGTCCACTGTGGTCAAACACCACTGACTGTCCCTGCAAATAGGAGGGGTCAAAGCAAGTGCAACAGTGTTCCCCAAACCTGTAGATTACATTCTTTTGAGATTTGACAATGGAAATTTGGCTTTAGTTAGTGTAACTTGTCGAACATAGATTAATATTTACCATTCAAAACATGGTGGTTAATTAGTCAGAGATGGGAAATGTGCAGCCTGAATGTGTCCCTTCCTTTTGTGTTAGGCAGTTTCTCTATTACTTGGTTATAAAGAAGCATAACCTCATCCACTCAGTTAAAGAAATTTTCCCTTGAGCAACACATCTATAAAAAATAGCTTGCTCTCCTGTTCCACTGTAACCTACACATTACTGTTGACTGCTTTCATCACTGTGCATTTTTCTCTGATGGATCTAACAACTAGGGAGCTGTCAGGAAGCTTTTGTAGATTTTAGAAAACAGTCCAAGCCTTGTGAATATTTCCTAAAACTCCAGAAAGGGTTTTTCTTAACGTTTAAGCTATAATCGAGTAAATTGATAGAAATGCATGTTTGAAGGGCATCACTCTGTGTATTGAATCTATACACAGTAATGTATGGTCGAATTACTGGACTGAATAAACTTCACATTTATATTTTGAATTTACTAAGATAAATGAATATAAATGAATTCAAGATTTTATCAAAATCAAAATCAATCAACCAATATTATGAATTTAATATTATCTGCCATTTAGTCTATATTTAGACTTATAAATGCAAAAAGACTATTCTATTAAATTATTTGCTTTTTGACAACAATAGCAACTTATATTTGAAAAGAGCACATTGTTGTGAAAGATATAAATAAGTTGTTCAGGTCAGAATATAAATGCTAAGTGATGATGAAAGTACGGTAATAACGTAACCTACTGATTGTAATTGTTCAACGTGCTGAAATGCATTGAACAATTTGAACAATTTGTTTGAGACTGTCTTCAGAATCATTCAAATATTTTTAGAGAAATTATGTGGGAATGCTTGTGCACCAGTGACGTGCGGTGAGGTTCATAGCTGGTGAGGCACTGACGTCATCAGAATCAGATTTGCAAATAGATGCATAGATTGACAGCAGTTTACAGGTTATGTTTCACTTCTGCATCCTTACACATACAAACTGTAGCTCACAAAACACACATTTCCTTAAAAAACAAAACAAAATAAATGTCGAAAGTCGGGATAAGCGAGAGGAAAAAAATCACTATCTCTATTATAATCTATCGCTGCACTTGACTTGCTTCCCGAATCGTTTAGCCTAGCTCGCTGTCACTTACTCGGCAGTTGAGGAGTGAACAAGACGAACGTCTGGGATCTTGAGCGCCCCCTGCCATGAGGCAAGAGAACTGCCTGCCTCACCTCGAACCTGTTCTCTGCCGTTTATAATCGCTCATTACACGAAACACGTTACACAAACACAGTTGGTGACAAAAAGCACTGTACATTATATACATAAGCTAAATTGTTGGAAATAAGTTCACATATTAAATTAGTTTAAACCATTTTATTGACGCCGTACAGCAACATGCTCTCTCCGCTTAGCAGCCAGCGCAGAGCCAGGGGTTGCGCAATCCAAGGTGAGGCAGAGCTCGCTGCTGCCTCACCGGCATCGCTTCCAAGCATTTGAATGGGAAAATAAGAAAATTCAGCGATTTTGAACAAATAAAAATCGAAATTGGTGAAGCTACATGAAAAATAAATATTTTTTAGTACAAACCACCGGATGAATATAACAATTTAAATTACTTTATGATTATATATTTTCTTTCTTTCCATGATGGCTGGTGAGGCACTGCCTCACCTGCCTCCCCTGACCGCACGTCACTGTTGTGCACTGGTACTAGGGGTCTTTGGAAAACAAACGTGTCCATGCAAACAAAAACTAAAAACCTGTGTTGTCTCCGACCAGCTTTGATCAGCAGTAACCTCACGTGTCAGGTTTGCCACAACATATGTGACCTTTCTGAGACTGTACTTCATGTTGGAGCCTCTATATATATATATGTATATATATATATGTATATATATATATATATATATTAAAATAAGGTCGTTGCAATATTCGAGAAGCTTGTTCAACAGCTGTCTTTTTTTTCCCTGTCAATTAAGTTATTTGTTCTTTAGGAGAAACATTCAAATGTAAAACGGTTATTGTTAATGTTTTTCTGTTTTGTAATGGATAATTAATTCTGGGTCATGGATTTTTGAAAAAGGCTTCTTGAAGTTTGTGGATTAATATACATTTTATTAGTCACATTTTGGAGACTTTCAGACAAACAATGGATGGTGAATTGTTTTCATCCTACTTGGTTCATTATCTTCCCACTCTGCTGAAATATGCAGATCATTTATCTCTCACAGAGATTATTTCAGAATGTGTCTATTTAACGGTATTAGCATTTGTAGTGTGTTTGTCTGCTTATCACACCCGAAGATGCCAGCTCATTCAAACCCAGTCTGTTCTGTGTCCTACTCCAAGATGCAGAAACATTTTTGCCAGGTTACATTTGGCCAGAATGAGCATGCCAAACATATGGCAACAACAGACATGAATAGTAGAAGCCTTGTAGCACAACACTTCATCAATCAAGTTATTAAACTGGTATTCTACACTTGTGCTCTTATATAATCATGAAAAAATTAAGACATTTAAAGAAAACGGCTAAGATATTTAATCAGACATCTAAAGAAAATGACTAAAATATTTAATCAGATTAAAAATACATTTGTTAGAACACTCTTCAGACTTTGTTTGAAGTTACAAGTGCTATTCATATTTACATGACTGATTTATCTCATAGTGCGTACTAAAGTACAATTATTATACAATTTTACTATAAATATTTAATGGTCTAACTGCCAAACATTACCCATTTAAAACGTTTTCATTTGGTTAAAAGAGTCTAATCTAAAGTTAATCCTTCAGAGTGTACAGGTTTGAATTTAAGCCCTGTGGTTAATTTCACAAAGGTGCAAGCTGAAGTTGGTGAAAACACACAAAAACAAAATAAATGTCAAAATAAAATCTCTCTGTAAAATATCATCCGATATGCTCCAGAAACAACTTGGTGATCCTTAGCTGACAGTTTGGAGGAGATTTTCAGGCCTTTTTGACCATTTTTTTCTCTAAGTTTGGCCACTTTAAGTTGAATTAAACCAAATCCTAATGTGTTTCATCATGTTAATAACATGTCTCCTTGAGCAGGTTGTCTCAGTAATGATACTGATCAGTGTGAAAGTGTTATATTAAGTTGTTTCGCATTGGTTTTTACATTGACTTTAAGTTCACGTAACTTAAGCTGGTAGAGACCTTGATGTCTCTGTCAATGCATTATATCCAAACAAACATTCTTATACATCACTGCCATGCAGCATAGGCTTTATGTCCTTGTGTGTGTGGGAGTCGGTTATCTCTTTTCTGTGTTTTTTTCTTTGTGCTAATCTTTACATTGCCTGTCCTTAGGTCAGTCTTTCTCATCAGTAACATCTCCTCAAATATATACTGCAATTTCCAAATGCTTCTGTGTAAACAACAACAGAACACTTGAACTATTAAGTCTATCAAAACTGAAATCCATCCAAAGTGTATATGGAAGAGAATTTTACACCATTGTCAAGATGACTGAGTGCACAACCCAAGACAAAGCAATTAAATGCGTCTGGTATCCGGGGACTGGAACACACTCCTCTAGCCTTTTATTATATCGCTACTGTCAAAGTACATACATTAACATGAATGCTTCTGATGTAATTAACTTTTCTATTAGCACACTGGCCTCAGAGGCTGCCGCCGCAACATTTAAAGTTGTTCATTCAGGATGTACGGCTTCCAATGACTCCATGGTGATCCAGTCTTAATTAAAATGCAGAACGAGTTTATTGGCACACGGGACGTATCCGTACTTTCACGCCTGCACCTTTGTAGAGGAATTTTTTTGACACATTTATGGCAAGATAATGACAAGAAGCATGTCTGATCAGAAGGAAGTAATTATCCTAAGTCTTTTACATCAGTCACTTATTACATCCATTACTTCCTCCTTTAAATTTTGTGCTGATCTTCTGGCTTTATTTAAAATTTGAACACGCCCTCCTTTTTTCTAATTAACATGATAAAAAAAAAAAACTTAGAAGAAAATTGCCAGCCTGCAGAGACTTCTGAAATAGGCGTTAGCCTCAAAAAGTGCATAATTCATCCATTATATTCATGACTTGAGTGCATGCAGATATGTACTTAGACTGTGGGTATCAAAGCATCCATGTTTCCCCTCAGTTTTTTCATGTAAACTCACAAGTTGGGTTACTGGAGTAGTAACATTCCAACAGTTCCTTATTGTCGTCCTGTCCCCATTGCTGTCTTGCTCCAGCTGCCCATTTGCCCAGGCAACGTCTCAGCCAGTCTGGTTCTCTGTTTATTCGCGCTCATCATATCATGAGGTAGGCAGTTGGCATTAATGGTCTTGCCTAAGGACCATCAGTGATGATATGACTTTATGAGCCCGATATATTCCATGATATATTATGCCCCATGTGGGATTCGAGTCCTCTTCTTCTGGGATGCATTTCATTATTTGTATATTTGAGTCTAGTTTCCATGAATTAGTGTCAAGCTTCTGTCCTTGGTTATTTTTTATTCCTTCCACAACTCCTTTCATGTTCATCATACCTATCGTTGAAAATAGGCCCTTGTCGATGTATTGACATGACGAAAATGATGTTATCTTGTTTATAGCGAGCCTTCTTTCTCATCGACACCAGACCCAGGTCAAAATGCTTCACACAGAGCTCTGTCCGATATGTTGTGTGATTGATTAGAAGTTTGTGGACGCATTTTATGCAGAAATAAGCTCAAAACAAAATGTTGATATTTTGTTTTGGGCCAATTCGCTTCCACTGTCTGGTTTGTGCACCAGAAGACAACATGACTACATGGGAGCGATCCATATAGTCCTTGACACTGTCGTCATAGGTTTGAATCCCGGCCTGATGACCTTTGTTGGATGTCTTCCCTCTCTCTCATAACCCGCTTTCCTGTCTGACCTCTCTCAAATAGAGGTTACTAGAACCAATAACATCGACTGACATTGATTAATTGTTTTGTGCTTCTTCACAAAATACCTACAAAGATTGTCCAATGGCTAAAAACTGCAGGATGGAATTTCCAGTCGTCGTACACAGAGGAGACTGTCTGTGGTCTCCATCACCATTTTGCTTACTGTTATGCATACTGAAGCGAGAGGGGTGTCCCCAGGTGGTCTGTGTCGTGTGTGAAGAGTGTGTACAAATATAGACTGTTCGTTATTATTACGCAGTAGCCAGCCACGCCCTCACCTCACAACTCCTCGGGGCTGACTACTAACCAATTCTCTGTCTAACAGGTCCGGAAGATCTCTAAGACCTGGGTCTTACCCTAAACAAGGTCTATAAGAGATAATCTATTTAAACTGGTGGCGAAAGAGACTCGTCTAGCTCTAACTACCTCCAATCCAGAAGTTACGACCCTTTTCAGTTAAGAAACAATCAGCTGAGTAGCCCTCACAGCTGCATAACCTCAATAACCACTTCTGTTAACGGTAGCCCTCTTTCTAAAATAACGTGCACTCGGAAACGGCTAGATTATATTTAGTGACTTAGATTTAAGTCCCTGGGTCATTATTTTACACTCACTAAAGGAAAGTCCAAAGCCACCACATTTCTGGAATCATGTACACTAATTTTTCCTTAAATAGAAGAACCGTGATACAAATGACTCAATTAATTTCAATGTCCACAAACCTCATTAGAATTTTAAAGTATATATATTTATTAAGCAAGCTTTAGCAGGGAAAATGGCAAGCAGGTCAATTCATTGATGATTACACAATTCAAATAAAATCAATGCAATTTAGATCAATTTAACCTTTTCCTAACAGCCTCCCTACTCTGTCATCTATCTATCAAATAAGGCTTTGGGTGCAACTCAAATTCATACCCCCGATGAAATTAGATCTCGGTAACAGAAATCCTTGAAGATCTTGGTCAGAGTCTCATCTTTGAAAAGTGAATCCTCCATGGAATTGAAACAAAGTGAACTGTTTGTTATATCCAAACGCACCGCTCTTCATCACTTCAGTGACTTGTTCAGTTCCCCAAGTCTGTTGCGATGTATTTTGAGATCGTTGGATTGAGCGCAGAGCGTTGAAGAGAGTGAACACTGTGCGCATCTTCTCGATGACACAACCAGGCCCCAACCATCAACCCAGGCCTCCGCCCTGGTCACTGATGATGATTGGGAAATAATACACTTTCGGCCAGGTCATCTGGACATAATTGTGAAATAATTAGTTTCGGCCGGGCCATCTGGACGCTACTTCTTTTCCGAGAAGTCAGCTGAATTCTCTGAACTCACACCCACACCCTGACCCTGTCCTCTTTACAGTTCTCCTTATGATTCTGTAATATATGTAAACATATAATCACCTTTAATCAATCATCAAGTTTTCCTTATATAATTATCAATTCAATGCATTTCAACAATCAAAGATTATTTGGTTCATCGTCACAATATATTAAAATACAGAGAATACACATTATGTAATCATCATTAATCAACAGTCTCTCAAGCCTTTTATGATCTGTTTTTCTGCATGAGCCTGGACAGATCTCACTCTCACATGCCAGGTTTCTTGACAAGACGCCCTGCAACCATGTGACAGAGTGATTGTTTGGCCTTAGATGAAGCATAGAAGAGCTTTTAACCTCCTTCATTCAACCTGCTATACCTTCTCTGACAGCTGCACCCTTTTTACCAATCAGCCACCTGTCTCTTGTCAGTAATCAAGCTCCCCAGTATTTAAGTTCCTCACTTACATCTACTCAGTTTTGGATTCTCTGGTTTGTGCCTGTCTTTCTGCCACAGCTCCTCATGTTAACTCCTACTTTCAATGGCTAATGACTCTCTGCCCTGTATCTGTCTCAGTTCCTCATCACGTATCCTTTAGTGTTCATTTATTAAAGTATCTTTATTTTTCCTCCTGGCTCCAATTCTACCTGCATTCAGTCCAATTGAAATACACAACATAGTCATATCGTAGAATTGCCACACATCCCTTTATTTTTTAATTTTTAATTTTTTACAGGATAGAGTTTTTTTCCGTATATTTCTTATTAAATCAACACTAAAGGTAACAACTAGCAAAATGCAGGACTGCCAGGGCCGCTACGGACTGGTGCTGCTCAAGTCATGGTTACCCAGAGTCAGACACCGTGAAGCTGAAGTGTTTTCACATGTCTATACTCCACCACATTCTTAGAAGTCAAAACATATAGATGTCAATGGGAAAATCCCAGTCAGTGAGGATGAATACAAGGCACAGTTTAAAATATGTCAGTGATATTTAGCAGTCCGTTGAATATCACCATCTGTTTCATATCGGACATGTTGGATCAGGAGAGCAACACCGCAAACACATAAAAGCTCAGAAGATCCAGGCTTCAGAGTCAAAGTTGGGTTCATCATCCATTAATCTAATAACTGTTTCCAAAGTAGAACATTATGTTTCAGTTGACGTTGACATTGATTTTTTTTTTTAATCAATTATATGCCTTAAAACGGGAAGCAGACAAATATTGTTCAATTTCATTATCAGTTAGTTCAGTCTTTATGTATAACCAGAGGGGAGTAATAACACAAGTCTAAATCTGGCCATCTTCAAAAAAGAAGCTTTAGTCCAAATATGTTAATTTAAAGAAAAGAGCAACTGATATCTCGCAACCAAATGTGAACATGAAACACATTGAGAGTAGTTTATAATCTCCATATCTCAGTGTATAATCACAGTTTGTAAACAGTATTTTCTTTTTTCCTTTTAATTCAGAAGACTACCTTGGCTCCACAGGTATTAGATTTTCAAATTGGCATAAGAATAAACACTGAACTCAGCAGATTTCAGACACAGACCTCATGCAAGTACAATTTGAGTGATATTTGTTCCAGAGCAGAGTGCAACAGAAACTGAGATAGTCAAAAAAGAAGGAATGTCCCCAAAAGAAAAAAAGTATAATTTTGAACACTAAAGGAATAAGAAAAAAGTAAGATCACCACCTGGTAACAGAACCTTTAGGGACACATTGATACAGTGGAATACACTTCCAGCTCAACGGAAAGATGAGAGATGGCGAAACATACAAAAGTGCAGGCCTGTGTGCTGTGCTCCTCCTGACATCCACACATCTGGGCAACGGAGCAGCCGACTGGTTGGAGCTAGTATGAAAAACCTTTTAGAGGAGGTTGATCTAGCCACATATCATCTCAAACTGTCTGGCGGGATGCCTATTTGTAGAGCCCGTCATCAGACATTACGTCAGCTTTCTTTATTCCCCCTCCTACACGCTCTTTATAAAACCTCTGCACAGTCACTAGACGTAGAAGGCTGAACTCCTGCGTTTTTTACATTTCAGTCAAGGTGAGCTTTGTTGCATCACAGAAAGTCAAATAAGACTTGGAATTTTCTCTTTTTTTTCTTCTTCTTTTCGAACGTCTTAAAGAGTGAAAGTGAACCAAACTAGAAAAAACCCGCAGATTTCAAACACAGACCTAATAACTTTGGTCTGGCCATAACTAAGGCCATAACTGTTTAATTATGGCCTGATTCAGTGTTGCACTGAGTTTATACAATTTATTTTAAGAAAAAATTAAACCTAAAGTTTAATTTAGGCTCAGTGGCAACAAGCTGAAGTACAAACTTCAGCTTGATTTTCTTGTATGGATAGATTGTCCTTTTTCCAGTTTTATTTTTATATAATTGTAAATGCAAATTGAATGAATCATCTTTTTTTGTATGTTAACATAACATTAAACTAGTAAAGACGTCAATGAGTAGTTGGTTATGCTCAGACATTATGGCTACTACTCTTACTAAGCTATACTCACTGTTCTGCTCTTCCTTTAACACCTTGTAAGATAGGTGTTTAATGTTAATTTTCTGTTCAATCTTTTGTTTTAAAGGGCACCTAAGGAGGGCATATGAAGTCAGCCATCTTCAGTTTTTTGATTTTGTCAGCCAAATGCGAGGAAGTTCATCCACTGCAATCTGCTCTCCAATTAATTAATCAACACCACCTGAAAAACAGAAAATATCCAGTGAGTAGCAATTATCCCTTGTTTATCACATATTGGAAAATGGACAGACTGGGCTGAGATGACAGAACAGTAGCTCTATTACAACTGAAGATACAATATGCCATTCCTAAATACCCAACTTGAAGCAATTGGGCTACAGCAGAAGAAGGCCACATAGCTGACTCAAGTCATATAACATGTTAAATTAAGGCTGCAGTTCACAAATGCTGGCCAAAATTGGACAATACTAGACGATAAAAAACATTACTGGTAGAAAAACATCAAATCATGGATCCATCCTGCCTTTTTTCTCCAACTGTTCAGACTGCTACAGATTGTGTAGCAGTCTATCAGATACTGATTAAGTATTTAACTTGACAGCTTACATAGGTTTTGCTGACATGCCCATCCCTCTACGACCCCATTTGTTTCTTCATTATCTCCTTCAAGATAATGTACCGCGTCACAGAGCCGAGGCTTTCTGAAACTGGTTACGTGAAAATCATGACATCCCTCAACAGTCACTTGCTCTCAGTTCAGATAGGGAACCATTGGAATTTGATTTAGTTTAAAGTGTTTTCAAGTCCTTGTTTAATTTATACCACAAGGAATTAAGACAGTTCTGAAGCACATTCACCAGATAAATCTACTGAAGAGTGCAGGTTTCACTGTGTACCTCCAGCTTTGCTGTCTGGATCGAAGGATGTAATAGCCATTTGAGATCCTATGACAAAAACAGCAATTCCTTACTTGGCAAGTGTAAATATTGTGATTGTATATAAGTTAAGCTGCCAAGCCTGATTCTAAAAAGTGTGTCCTCATTCGTTGGGTTCAGTTGGCTGGCTGCCTCCTCATTAGTTGGTTATGCAGCTTCTGTGCCTCAACAAGTGACTTGTTTCATCTACACGTCAAAGCTTAAAAGTATTTCTATCAGCAAACTTCTGCCTGACAGAGAATAGAGAAAATATATGATAATAAGCCTGCAGCCATTCTCAAACAGAGGCTGCAAAATCAAAATATGCAATTTCTGTAAACACAATTTCACTGAAAGCTTGTGTGTTTGCAACAAGAAAAAAATATATATATTTTACATTCCACATATTTGCCCTGCAAATAGCATGATGACATCATACTGTCACAAATGTTTGTACTTCTTTGTCCTTGCAAAATAAAAATCGAAATGAAAGCTTGACACTATAACGTCCCTCACTGTCTGGGATTTTTACCATCTTCAACTGTCAATTTCGTCCTAATCATGCGTCATCCTCCTTTTCCCCCCTCTTTACAGTGTTGGTAATCCTGCTTTTGTTGTAGTGATTGTGTTTGTATTTCCAACATAATTGAGTGAAGAGCTCCTGTCTAGACGGGACTCGCACATCAACTGTTTGCAAGCCGTCTTAACAGATCAGTTCACAACGTTAAATAGCATTTCCTGAGTAAAAAGAAAGAGAATAAAGGAAGTGGTCCAGAGAATAAAGATGAAACAGAAGGTCACTGAGACTTTAAGAATATAGACAAAATATAAACATGGTGCATGTGTCGGTGTGTTATTATGTCAGTATTTATGTCATAGGTTTTAATGGACTCCACTCAACAGAATATTTTGTTCCAAACAAAATGAGTTTTTATTTGCACATTCCAAAACAAAACAAAACAAAACAAAACATTGCTTCCATAGAGTTTTCCAAGAATAAAGTAATAACTTTGAATCTCATACTTTTTAAGACATCATCCAAAGTGCAAAGGAATTTTACCATCAGCTAACCTGCTATTCAAAGGTACAACACCATTTCCAAATGGGGATCCATTAATGGACATGTCAGGGTGGAAGAGACAAACATTTTTAGTAGACTGAGGAGAATATTAATAAGAAACTCATCAACCTTCCTTCATTATGCAGTTTCTGAAAAAGGATTTTTTTATTTTTTTAAAAGTTGAGTTTAAATGTTTTGTATAAAGAGAACATGGTGATCAGAGAAAAGAATTGGTGAAAAAAAAACAACTTCTTGATGCCACAAGCCTGAGGCCTCTGAGCCACTGGGTGGTGCAGCTCTCATAACAACCCATTAGATGCGGAGAGAATGACCCGACACAGAAATGATCCAACAGATGAGGCTCAGAAATGATAAAACATCATTTGTTCACATTAGCAGAAACATTAGTGGTCACTCTCAGTCCTCTTTCATCTTGTTTGAAGCCATAAAAAACAGATAAAACATACCTCACTTAGAGCAAAAGATTAATATGTCTGCATACCACCTTGTGTATTGTTTGGTGAGTGTAGACAATAAGAGTCCTGCTGAAAAGAAGTTCTACATTTCCAATTGCATTAATAATAAAACACATAGATGAAAGAATCAATAATAAAACTCCTGATATGATTTAATTTTATTGTGCACTTAACGATGCAGTCTTATTTAATGCAATGCTTGGTTTATTCAAGTGAAAACAATTTATTGTATTATAGGTATTTTCATACACTTTGACACAGTGCCAAGTAAATCAAAATTGTTTGCCATTTCAAAATAATCTACTTTATTTTAAACCTCTATCTACTGTCTCTGTTCCCCATGCCTGGTGCTTTTATGGCGTAAAAACAAAATTCCCACTAAGTACATTATTGAAATATAGACGAAAATAGACAATAGACAGACATTTTGCTTTAAATGTCTGTCAAGACAGCAGTAATTCATAAACTTTGTATTTACCTACACCATTACAGTTTGCTTTAATTTGCATTCCAGCATTTTTTTTGACAGTTGATGTAGAAACACCGAATTGCCATGGGATATCATTAAAATTTCCATCTAATCTATTTGAACCTGAGCTAAGAAGGAGCAGACCTGAGGATTTATTGAATGCCATTTAAAATGTCATCTCGCGTCCACATGAAAGGCTCTTCATCTACAGTAATTAGATGAATATTTAACAACCACATTATCTATTGCTGTTGTGTTCTGTGTTTTCCTGTGTTTATTTTGAAGTTTCCTGTGTGTCTGAGTCTCCGTGTTGTCCTGTCTTCCCTTGATTAGTTCCCAGGTGTGTCTCGTTCCCTGATTACCCTCTTGTGTATTTAGCGTCACCTGTGTGTGTCTGTGTTCGTCGGATCCTTGTCTGCGTCTACGTCTTGCTACGTCAGTGTCAGTCTGTGTATGTCGAGTCCTCGTATCGCCTGTTGCTACCTGTAGTGAGCTTCAGTCTTCCGCTCAGCAGTGCTGCCAGGTCTGTGGACTGTTTTCTGTTTATTTATCATTCATTAAAACTCCTCATCAACACCTCATCTGGGTCTACTGCGTTTGCCTCACCGCCTCCAACACACCACTTCATGACAGAAGGACCCGACCAACACACGGTGAGGCACGCAGCCCAACATGGACCCGGAGGAGATGCAGGAGTTGAAGGACACCATCCGGGAGTATGAGGCTGCCATGGCCAAGCCGTACGCGGCGACACGACGGCTTGGATTCGCCATCCGGTTGGGTCTGTTGCTGGACTACTGGGTTCCACGTTTTCCGCTTCCTGAGCTGGTGGCATTGCAGAGGGAGGCAGAGTGGGAGCGTGAGGCAGCGCTAGCTGTCATGGCTGGAGAACCGCTGCCTCCCAGACCCCAAACTCTGTCCTCCCGTTCCACCACCCCAGCTCAGTCATCTCCGTCGTCTCAAGAGCCAGCAGCAGACCCTCCGCAGCCGGAGCCGCCAGCAACACTTCCGCCACCCGCTCCAGCCGGGCGCACCCGAGCCCGCTTCCTGCCGCCGCGCTCCAGCCGGGCGCACTGAGCCCGTTCCTGCCGCCGCCCAGCCGGCGCACCGAGCCTGCTCCTGCTGCCCGCCCAGCCGGGCGCAGCCCGAGCCCGTTCCTGCCGCCGCTCCAGCCGGCGCACCCGAGCCCGTTCCTGCCGCCGCTCCAGCCGGCGCACCCGAGCCCGTTTCTGCCGCCGCTCCAGCCGGCGCACCCGAGCCCGTTTCTGCCGCCGCTCCAGGGACTGCTCCTGCCACTGTGCCCATGGTGATGGGATTCCAGGCGGCCCGCCTGGCTCCAGGCCGACAGATGGCACGGGTAGTAGGCTTCCCTGCCCCAGTCAGTGGTTCCGAGCTCCCCAGTGCTCCTAGTGCCAGTCCCGAGCCTCCTCCTAGTGCCAGTCCCGAGCCTCCTCCTAGTGCCAGTCCCGAGCCTCCTCCTAGTGCCAGTCCCGAGCCTCCTCCTAGTGCCAGTCCCGAGCCTCCTCCTAGTGCCAGTCCCGAGCCTCCTCCTAGTGCCAGTCCCGAGACTCCTCCTAGTGCCAGTCCCGAGACTCCTCCTAGTGCTCCCCCAGAGACTCCTAGTGCTCCCCCAGAGACTCCTAGTGCTCCCCCAGAGACTCCTAGTGCTCCCCCAGAGACTCCTAGTGCTCCCCCAGAGACTCCTAGTGCTCCCCCAGAGACTCCTAGTGCTCCCCCAGAGACTCCTAGTGCTCCCCCAGAGACTCCTAGTGCTCCCCCAGAGACTCCTAGTGCTCCCCCAGAGACTCCTAGTGCTCCCCCAGAGACTCCTAGTGCTCCCCCAGAGACTCCTAGTGCTCCCCGTCGCCGCCCCCGTGCGGCCCCAGAGACTCCTTGTGCTCCTCGTCGCCGCCCCCGTGCGGCCCCAGAGACTCCTTGTGCTCCTCGTCGCCGCCCCCGTGCGGCCCCAGAGACTCCTTGTGCTCCTCGTCGCCGCCCCCGTGCGGCCCGCCTCCTGCGCCGCGGACGGCCGCCGGACAGCCTCCGTGGTTCCCGCCTCCTGCGCCGCGGACGGCCGCCGGACAGCCTCCGTGGTTCCCGCCTCCTGCGCCGCGGACGGCCGCCGGACAGCCTCCGTGGTTCCCGCCTCTGCGCCGCGGACGGCCGCCGGACAGCCTCCGTGGTTCCCGCCTCCTGCGCCGCGGACGGCCGCCGGACAGCCTCCGTGGTTCCCGCCTCCTGCGCCGCGGACGGCCGCCGGACCTCCTCTGTGGTTCCCGCCTCCTGCGCCGCGGACGGCCGCCGGACCTCCTCTGTGGTTCCCGCCTTCCGTGCTTCCGCCCACCCAGTTGGGTTTGTTTTGTTTTTGTTTTTTGGACTTTGGACCCTCGTGTCTCCGCCTATTTGATAGGTTGTTTTTCGTTCTTTTTCCATAGACTCTGGCCCCCCGTCCAGCTCCCCTCCACCCACCCTTGTTGTGTTTCAGTTTTTGGGCGTCTGGGAGCCGCCCGTTAAGGGGGGGGTACTGTTGTGTTCTGTGTTTTCCTGTGTTTATTTTGAAGTTTCCTGTGTGTCTGAGTCTCCGTGTTGTCCTGTCTTCCCTTGATTAGTTCCCAGGTGTGTCTCGTTCCCTGATTACCCTCTTGTGTATTTAGCGTCACCTGTGTGTGTCTGTGTTCGTCGGATCCTTGTCTGCGTCTACGTCTTGCTACGTCAGTGTCAGTCTGTGTATGTCGAGTCCTCGTATCGCCTGTTGCTACCTGTAGTGAGCTTCAGTCTTCCGCTCAGCAGTGCTGCCAGGTCTGTGGACTGTTTTCTGTTTATTTATCATTCATTAAAACTCCTCATCAACACCTCATCTGGGTCTACTGCGTTTGCCTCACCGCCTCCAACACACCACTTTATGACAATTGCTGACAGCCTAAAACACTGAAAGAAGATTAGCTTGCTGTGTTTATTATGGGCATAATGAGCCATTACAGGTATTATTTCCCTTGTCACTCTAATGATAAAAGTGTCCCTCAATGTCATTTACTCACTATTGATGAAACAATACCATGCTCCCCGTGGTATGTAACGGTTATAACTGTGTTGTACACTCTAAATGCCAGCTCCCCTGTTTGATACTCTCTCAAATACCATATCTTTCCTTCTCTGTCATGGATTGATATATAGTAGGCTAACCATCCTATACTAATAAAATGTAGTAATTAATTAGGTATTTTGGTAAACTTCTCATTGATATGGAGTAGAAGATTTAAGGTCTTTGACTATTATAGCAATGGATATAGCTGGGTAAGACAGCTGAAGAATTTTGAGAGCACTCTTGCCGTAAGGATATTCTTTGCTCTCAGTGTTTTGCATACCCCATGATGAGAGACTGGCACCGATGTATGAGCACTCAGCCCAGGGTGGCAGCTGCATGTGATAGCTATCAGCTTTGCTTATTCACACATGTACACATATGCAAAGGCAAACACACTCGCACACAGCAGGATCAGATCCAGACATGTTCTGTTTTGATCCTTATCCCACTCATTTGAATAGAGTTCAAAGTGACACTGCCAAGAGCCTTTTTTTCAGTCAATCAAAAAGGTGCATAACTGTTATCATTTAACAAGGAAGCTGGATATGGAAGCAGATGTACTTTTTGCTTTTATTAACATACAATGCTTTTTCCACCTCAGTCAGTTTAGCTTTTAATGCAGCGTATGAGACGAAATGCAAAGTTGGAGAAAAGAGCCGTCAGAGAGGGTTAAACTTAAAGTGTCATACCTGCTCTAATTACTTCATTCTGTTCAGGTTTCCCTCACTCTACTTTTTTTTTTTTTTTTTGCTCAAATTTGCAGTTCATTAGCACATAACATGACTTACATGTCTCATGGTTTCATATCTGAAAGTGTTTAATGAAGACAATAGAAAAATGAAAACTTCCTGCTGTTAACTTCGAAGCTTGCGCATAACCCCGGTTCTTGCATTAGTCCCAAATCATCGCCCCTTGAATTGGCATTAATTGCTTCAGAGAGGAAAGTAATTATCTCAGGTAATTATTACTCTGGGTAGAGTGAAAAACTAGACAACCCTTCTCTGTCGGTTCCCTGTGGAGAGAAGTAAAGAGAATTCAGCCTTTAACATGCTTTAATTGGAGGGGCTGGACTCTAAGAGCCATGAGCTCTCTTAGCTCAAGGGTTTATAGCACATTTACGCATTTCTACAAAGACATGTACACTCTTAAAAATAGCAGAAATACATTCGTATTTTCTAGATGTTTTTTCTTCAAAATACTGTTATGCAAATCTCTAATTTACCGAATTGCTGCATTAACATTTGTGCTATCTCTTAAGTAGTTGTTGTTCGCGCAAACCAACAAAGCACAGGCACACTTTATAATCCTGTGAGAGAGTGTTCTTAACTATCAAGCCATTAAGACAACTAGAGGAAATCTGTGAACTTGCTAGTAACAGAAAATGGAAGGATGTGTAATGATGCCTCGGGAGACGTGCCCACAATACCCGCTGTGCAGCAAACATGCCAGTCAAGCACCAGGTGGCAAGTCCCCCTGCAAAGCAGTCACATCTGTAAATACACACACACAAGCAAATACACACACAGCAGCAGCCTGGAACATAGATACAAACAGGTAAAGACTTTGTTAGATAAAAAGGTCTAGACATCCCTGATGTCGTTGTTTTTCAGACCTCTCTTTTCAGGACCCTTGGTCCTGCAGCAAAGGCCTGTATTTGTCGGAAAGAACTAGAAACTTGTTTTCTGATTAATTGAGCTCATTTATGTGGTGCCGGCTTACAAGACAAACCTGCCATGTTCATATCGTTCCAATCACTGCAGCTTCAAATGACTGATTCCATGCATTTCAAAGAATTAAACAACTTTGAGTTGTGTTATTGTGTTGCCTTGCTTCTGTATTAACTATTCAGTTTCCCTCAGCTTCTCATGTCATCTTAGACTTACGTCTTGCTCCCTGCACAACTGCTGGGCTCACTTAAAATCCAACTCAGCTGCACTTCCCTTGGATTGTGAGTACAGCATTTCTTTTTCTGATGACTGCACTATATTTTAGATTATAATCTTGTACAGTATATTATCATTGTTCTTGATTCTTATGTATTTTAAAGCTTTTTGATCCTTTGTGAGACTCTATATCTCTTCATGCTACTGTTACACCTGAATCTAGCCATTATGGGACAATAAAGGCTATTTCTCTTCAATGTGGTTAAACAAAAACAAGATTTTCTCAAAAACCACCAACTTCACAGTGTAGTACAGATCTATCTTTTTTAAGTGGTAGTAAGAATAAAGTGCCTTTTGTGTTAAAGAGAACAGAAGAGAACTAAGCAAATGTAAATTTGCTTGCTAAGGTCAGATTGTAAATGATAAAAATGCATACGCAAATTGATGGATACTGTCAGCATCTATAATAAATTAAATACTTTTTGATGAAGTCTTTAGAAGAGTGAAGTTGCTCAAAGGGCCTTCTTGAAAATGTCTTTCAAATAATATATTATGTTTCACTTTGCATTTTAATTAATAATAGTGAATTACTAGAATATAGTAGACGCACGTCTTTAAATTATGAAAGAAAAAATGATCTGACGTGACCAGCCCAGCAAGTCTGGTTCTGTCTTTGATATAAACAGTTGCGTGAAGAATCGTTTCAAAGTCTGGTGGCTGATAATTTGATGTGGAAACGTTAAAAGATCAAATATGTCCTTACTTGTCAAACCAATGCCACAAGATCCTCAGCATTCCTCATTTTAATGCAGTTTGGTGCGTAGATCTCATAAAGTTACACATTTATTCTCCTACTTGTTAAATTTTTCAAAACAAAAAAAAAAACCTTTCAGTCTGGCCCTTATACTCTGTAGTACGCAAGTAACTGTAGCTCACAGGAAAAGGCCAGGAAACAGTTAAAACCTATTTCCTGTGATTGTAAAATGTTATTCACTTTTCATCTCTTCTAACAAGCTGAAATGTAAGCACCGTGTTAAGTCTAAAAATGCACATGACAGCACAACACTGTGTTGAAATGTATGCAGGTCTACAATAATGTAGCCTGGCCATTGGGATTAACGCATGAATTTATGTTTTTTTGTCCCTGAATATCTTAATCAGAGCAATGGCCATAACCTACATTTTAAATAGGGCAATTCATTCCATCATTTAGAGAAACAGAAAAAAAAAAACCTTTTGTCCAATTCACGACTGCAAATGACTGAGATAAAAATAAAGCAATCTATATTCTGGGCTGATTAACTTTTTATCCTAGCCTACTTCATGCAGTCTGTCATTACAAGACACAGTGATAGAGCTGCTGTAAAAATGTCTCAAAACATACCTGGCACCTCATTAGGTTTTAACACAAGATGAAATATGCAAGCCAAAGGCATGTTTCTATTCTATTAGTTTGGTTTTTTTTAAATAGAATTCAATACTCCCATATGTGCCAAATTACACAAGCAATTTATTCTTCAGATACTCTGTATCTAGTATCGTCTAATTCTCCTTCATGCTGGAGTTAGAGGTTGTATTTCAAAAATGGTTTCTCTTACTGCATCCCTCATAATTCCACCTCTTCTGCTGTGCATCAAATTCCAATCAGGTGAGTATCTGCTTGGAATTCACTAAACAACCCTTCATCCTTACACTGAGGGGGGGAAAATTAAAGGTTTCTAGGAAATTGCCCATTTTCTCCTTCTGCTGTTTGAGTTAGACACTATGATTTATTCATTTTTCACCACGTTGGACTGGAGATAGTTTTCTGGGCGAGCTTTGCTTTTTAATCAATGTGAAGATAAGCAGGCGCCTCATTTTGTAATATATAACAAAATCTCCACCTAACTCTATCTAATGTAATCAGTTTGTAGGTGTGAGGGTTTGTGGTGTGCTAACATCTGCAGTTTTCGGAGAAGGAGAAAACAAATAATTACAAATCTGTAGCTGCATTTTTTTTTTCTGCATATATCTGTGTTTCTCTTTGGAGTTGAGGCTAAAATTATCTATTATCCCATAGATTTAAAGCTTTAATTGTTTAACTTAACCAAGTTGACTGGAAATAATATAGATGTGGATTAAAATATGATGCTATAATGTATGGAAGCATAGAGCTGCCACCCAGGCAAAAAAGAAATAGAGCTATATGATATTGTACCATGGAAACTATTGTTCTATTAATATATAGTGGCGTTTGCCCTCTTCCTGATTTCCGTTTTTTTGCATGTTGCTCACATTTAAATGTTTAAGTGCATCAAACCAATTTAAATGCTTGTCAAAGACAATGAAACAAAGTTAAGCACCAAATTCAGTTTAAATGAAGGTATAGAGAAAGAGGGAAAGAAATCCATGACCCATATGAGCTTATGTGAAAAAATGCCTTCCCTTTGGGATTCACGCATTATTTTTTGATTTAAATCAATTTAAACATAACTTAATCAAGTTTATTGTAGCATATTTTAGCAACAACGCAGTTCAAAAGGTCATGAAAACACAAGTACAGGAAGCCACAAAAAACAACATACAGTCAACAATTGAGAAAGCAGCGACAAACATTACATTTTGACAAGTGCCATCGCCAAGATCATTAATATACATCAAATATGTTGGTCAGTGTTTCATCTGTTGTGGGTTAAAAGCTAGTCTAAACAGGTGGGTTTTTAGCCTTAAAGAAACTCAGTGTTTCAGCTGTTTTGCTGTTTTCTGGAAGTTTGAGAGAACTTGAGCAGCAGCGTTCTGGATCAGCTCCCTCTGTCTGATTTTATTTATTTTTATTTTATTTTTTATTTAATTTTAGGTAGACACTGCTGCAGTAATCAATGTGCATGATTCAGTTTCTCTAGATATTACTGAGACATCAGTCCTTTAATCCTGGAAATGTTCTGCAGGTGATTGAAGCCTGACTTTGTAACTGTCTTTATGTAACTCTGAATGTTCAGCTCAGAGTCCATCACAACACCCGGATTTCGGAGCTAATCACTAGTTTCTAGCTGTAATAGCTGAAGCTGTGTTGATTCTAGATTGTTCCTCATTAGGTCCAAAGACAACTATGTCAGTTTGGTTCCTGTCCCACATTGATGTGTTCGAAGCATCTGTCATCATACCTGAGTTCACTGTCTTTGACCTGACTACTGCCACACCTGTTATCAATCAAGACATCACTTAAATAGGATCCTGACAAAGTGAAGTACACTGGAAGATCCTCTAAAACTAGACACCCACTTTCTCACAGACATCTTGTCTGCATGCTCCTTTTTCTTTGCAGAAAAGAGCATTTTAAGAGACACTTTGTTCCTTCTGCCATAAAACTCTAACAACTAAACATCTGCACTTTTTTGGGGAGGCGGGGGGGTTTACCATTGCTAACAACTTTTTAATATTTTATATGCTGATTCAATCTTTTATGTGACTACTGGACACCTGACTATCTTTTTCAGGGTATTATTTTTGATTTGATACCTTTTTCCAACAGAACTTTTTTGAGAAATCTCTGTCATTTTCAGCCAGAGAACAACTTATCGGTTAAATGAAAACAACTTCAAATCTTCCTCTGCCATATGGTATGAATAATTTTGAGCTTAACTATACCTAAATTAGCATGCATGTCAGAATGCTCACATCCATGAAATGCATAATGTTACTGGAAGCTGATTTTTTCATATACCTACTTGCTGAGGAAAATGTAATTATGCCCAGAACAGTATTTAAATGAGACACTGCAACACAGTCCTAAAGGTTAGGAAGCATTAGATGACTAATCTGATTTAAATATAGCACTCAGCGCACAACAACCAGGAATCAAATTCACATGCATTGCAACAGATCAGTGAGTTAAAATAAAACAAAAACAGCTTTCTGTGAATTCCTCTTGACTGAATTTATTTTCAGCATGCAAAAGGTTTTGGAACTGATTAAGATTCTGCTTTAAGTGTTGGTTTGACACACCCGTTATGTCTCAAGTGAGCATCTGTGCTTTTACTCTGGCTTCTAGGATTTATTTGTGTTTCATAAAGCACCTGACAGACGCTCCCGATTTTCACCCAGCCTGTCACCACATGGCCCTGGCTGCATTATTACACTTGAAATAAAACTAATAAAGCGGCTGAATTCAAATTTATTTGACTCTATTCCAACCTTTCCTTCCTGCATCCTTAATCATGGCTAAGTTGAAGATTTTACATCCTTGACACTGCATATTGCTTTCCGTCAAGAAACTTGCCCATCACTCCATTAAGAACATTTGCTTGTTAACCCAGTTAACTAGTCAACCACAATGTTTGATGCATTTAGTTGTCTAGGTGCGATAAGAATAATTTGCTGAATCTCAGACCTAACGTTGTTCCTCTGAAGTCACTCCTTTGAGATCTTGGCCATGTCCTTTGAATTGTTGCCCTTCTAAAAAATGAACCACCAACCCAGTCTGAGGTCAAGAGTGCTCTGGAGCAAGTTTTTATCTGAGATGCCTCTATACATTGCTGCCTTCATCTTTTCCTCTCTCCTGACCAGTCTGTGACTTCTTGCTGCTGCAAAACATTCTCGGAGGCGACCACTACTGGTCACCTCCCTGAAAAAGGTCCTTCTGCCCCAATTACTTGGTTTAGACAGCGGACCAGGTGTAGGAAGAGTCCAGGTGGTTCCAAACTTCTTCAGTTCACAACTGATTGAGATCACTGAACTCATTGGACCCTTGAAAGCTGCAGAAATGTGTCTATATTATTCCCCAGATCTGAGCCTCAGAGCAATCCTGTCACGTACGTCTACAGAGAATTTCTTTGATTTTATACTTAGTATTGGTTCTCTGACATGCACTGTCAACTCTGGGACCTTCCAAAAAAAAGTTGCGTGCCTTCACAAATCTAGTCCAATCAACTGAATTTACCAAAGGTAGACTTAAGCTGTGGAAACATCTCAAAGTGATCAGTGGAAACATCTCAAAGTGATCACTGGAAACAACTCAGTTTTAGTGTTTGATCAACAACGTAGCAAGCAAAGGCTGTGAATACTTATTTAAAAGTGGATTTTTTTTTGTTTGGTTTTCTATTTTTAGTACATTTGACAAAGCACTCATAAAATATTTTCTTCACTGTCATAATGCGGGACTTATGTATAGAAGTTTGAAGAAAGAGATCCGTTTAATACAATTTGGCATAAAACTTTAATGTGGAAAAAACAAAATGTGGAAAAAGTGAGTCATTGTGAATGCTTTCCAGATGCACTATAAGCTATATGAGAAAAGGACGTTTTAAGCCTCATCCTTAGAGTAGACAGGGTGTCTGCCTCAGACTAAAACTGGGAGCTGGTTCCACAGGAGATGGGTTTGATAACTAAAAGATTTGAATTCCCATTCTACTTTTAGTAATTCTAGGAACCGCACGCAAATGAGATCAGATCTTTGATGTATGATGGAGCTGTATTATTAAGGGCATTATATGTGAGAAGGAGTTAAATTATGTTCTGGATATAACAGGGAGCCAAATAAAAGGTCATTAAAATAGGAGGAATATTATATCTTTTTAAAAGTTTCATCAAAATAGTCTAAAATTAATTTTGGCTAGTCAATGCTTTACAAAAATATAGCATACTTAAAAATATGCGACTGCTGCATCCCTTTTTTATGTACTTTGAACTAAACTCTCCACATTGTTGAAGCTAGATCTCCAATGCTGTTGTGAATATATATATATATATATATATATATATATATATATATATATATATATAAAGCAAATGACAATAAAACACACAGAAGAGAAGTGAGTCTCCTTCATAGCATCATCAGTAGCCATGCTTGCAAGTTTGTTATTGCACACAGGTTTAGATACCATTATTATAATTATTATTATATTTTCCTGAGTGGTTCTTAAGACAGTGCAATAAAAGTGCTTGTACTTGTTCTTTAAGATCCATGTAGTGATTGTATGTACAAACTTATTTGTCGCCTGAATTTGGAGTAAAAGTACAGTTACAACTTTTCTACAACTGCATATAATAGCGTACTTCCTCTAAAATAGGTAAGAGGTTTATTTCATTATTTATTACCAGAGCTTCTCAATTTTTTATTGTAAGATATAGCGTCTGTATGACACCCGAAAAGTATGTGTGTATCAATGGAGATATACAGACATATCTCATTCATCAGCTTCATGTTTCAGATATACATGAAGCTCATGTATATACATGTATATACTCGACTTCTGCTCTATTTGAAGCAGAGTAAAAGCGCATTAGCTCAGACAAAGGTACTTGGGAGATTCTAGCTGCACAGATCTATTAGAGTAAGAACAATCTAGTCTGGAATGAATTCAGTTTTAACACAATGCCGTCTGTGTTGGCATCCTTACAGTCATTTCACACTGAATAATGAAAATGGGTATAATGGTAATTCAGACTGTGTCAAACTAAGTACAGTGGTCCAAAGAGAAAATTCCAGTGATATCTTCGGTAATGAAGATGAGTTCTCAAGTATGGTGAGGTGGTGAAAATTGAAGATTATGAAAGAGGATGTCAGCTTGTATGGTTTATGATATGGTATGATATGGTTATAACTATCAGCTGCTCCCAGCAATCACGTCACATGACATTAATACCTCACACTGCCTCAGGAACTGATTTGGAGAAGGCTTACGGCCATATCAGTGGAGATATTTTGCAGGGTCTACTGTGGAAATATGGTGATTATGGTGCTATTTTAAGGAATATCTTTTCAGATTAAGATTACCTTTATATGTGGTAAATTTGTTTCGGGAACCTCAGGGTTTCATCTTTTGTTTTTGCAGACGATGTGGTACAATTAGTGTTTTCATGTTGTGTAAGACACTGGAACGGTTTCTGTTGGCAAAATGGCATAGGAGTCAGCTCCTCTAATTCTGATCCATAAGAACTGGGATGAAGGGGGACTATTTATGTCAGGACAACCTCTGTCTCAAGTGGAGGAGTGATGGCTAGATGGATTGGGGCTGCATCTGAACCAAACCACAAGTTACTTCAGAAATATTATGGAAAACAAATTTGAGCCAAAAAGCAAAGCTCACAAATCCCTATCTTGTCATGATCCCGTTACACGTTCTGAATCATGTTCTAGTATTTGTGATGTAAGTTACAGTTTGATTAAATTACCTTAAATTATAACTACTGCAAAATATTGAGAACGTTTTCTAATTTGATATACTGACATTTGAAAAAAATTGGCCTCAATTTAAGACAAATTTTATTGTGCAGGCAAAATAAAATTGCCTGCTTTGACAGAGTATTCTGTCTGTCAAAGCTGTCCTGTGATCCACGCAATTCAAATATCATGAAGTGAAAAAAGATTATTAAATGGCTAAAATATGTAATCTAAAAATATGTTTAAGCAAACATCCGTATATTAGTTTAATGAAAGAAATTACAAATGAAATCTTGGAATAAGTCTCCAAATGTGTGTAGGTGGTTAATCCAAATAACACAAATTTACTCACATTGAATAATATGAATAACAATACTCATACAGCTGCACATTCTAGTGAGGCTAGGAAGAACAATGGCTAAACACTACCACTTTCTTAAACCCAGATGACATTCCTTTCAGAAATGAAATAATTATTATTCTTGCAGAATAATTTTATGAAAATCTATAAAAGGGTAAGGTATGGTTTGCCTTATTATGCAACGAGGTTTAAAACTTTAGTTTGTGTTTCTGTAGATGCATTTTCATATAACTTTGAAATGAGAGAGAAAAACAGCGTTTTATTAAAGTTAAGGGCAATCAAAATATTCTAATTAAAAGTGTTTGTTTATTGTTTTCTCTCTCAATAAAAAGACACTTTATGACCTATTAAATAACTGGTTTCTGCTGCCTGGAGATTCTAAAATGTAATTAATAGTAACAGATTGTTGTGTGGATGACCAGCAACAAAGGGGTTCGGTTCAGTTTCTGTAACAAGCTGTGCAGCAGTGGGGTGGAAATTCATCTAGGACAGTATCTCAAGAAAAAAAGAAACGGGGTGCAGAGTCACTGGGGGGTTGATTGTGTTACCTTGCTGTGTATCCAAGTAATTTGATTGTAGTGTGTCTTTGGTAGCACCTCTAACAAGTTGCGATCACAGCCAGCTCTGTGACGTGATGAGCTGCCAGCCAGAACTCCAGTGTCTCTGCTTTTTGGGTGTGTTACGTTTGTTTTATGTGTTCACCGTAACCTGGAAGAGAAAGACATTTATGTATTTATCAGAGAGGTTTTATGGAAGACTCATGGAAGACTCACATTTTCCTCTAAAAGACAATGATTGGGCAACATTTGCAAGCATTAAGCTATATTTTTGATAGTTACAGAGACCATTCAGATACTGGAACTTTTTGCATACAAGTCTGCCACAATTACAACCCAGCAAAATTTGGCTTACCAGGTTTTTTAAATTTTTCCTCCCCTCCAAGGGGTCTTTTGTGGGCTCTAGTGTCCCTTATTTGAAAGTAGGCTGACAGGAAAGGAGTGGGGGAAAGACACGCAGTAAATGTCAACGGGTCCGGGAATCGAACCCGCGACGGCTGCGTCAGGGACTCAAGGCCTCCAAATGTGGATCGCGCTGTCCACTATGCCACCATAGCACGCCCAGCTTGCCAAGTTTAATACTAAATACACACTTGATTATTTCCCCCTCAAGCCTACATAGACACACCATGGATTATTCAGAGGACAAAGTTTCCTGCTGTGTCAGCTACTTGTAATGTTTCTCATGTTGTGTTGAAAGAATCTTCATTAGTTCAGACTCAGCTTCTGCATAGGGTAGAATGTAATTACAAACAGGGTCAGCGTATAATGCAGATTTTACTTTTTTTTAGCTCTATATGATGTCATAATGTGATCTCAACAAAAATAAAAGGAACATAGGGGAAGGGACTACCAATATTTCAAAAATCTAAAAAAAACAACAACAAACAAACAAAAACTGCTGAGGGAAAAAAAAATCCCCCCTAAAAACTAAACACAACATGCACGGTACATAAATAATTAAGAAAAAGACTTTGATTTTTATCAGTGTACATACAGACATACATCAAATGTACACATCTATTTGCTGTAATGATGTCAAACCTTATATTAACAGAAAGCACTGATCTTTCTGCCGTGTTTTGGTTTCCTGCAATCTGGACATGCACGTAACAGAACCTGCAGGCTGATCCAGACATCAAACTCCTCAGACAGACAAATCATTCTGAGGGATTCCAAGTCAGTGCTTGACCAGAGGAGTATTTAGTATCTCTAAACTCTTTGGCTGTATGAGTATTCTTTGTAGTCTCCTCCCTGTGCTCTGTATGTTGTGGTGGACCAATGACTATTCCAAGCTCATCCCAGATGTTGAAGCTCCCCCTTGTTTCTTAGGCTGAGTGCAGTTATCCTATGGAGGAAGCTCATTTCTGTACATATTCCTGCATAAACATGGCAACAAACCATTGAACAATTACATAACAGCTCTTTGGAAATAGTTCAGCCAGAGCCCAGTATAAAAAAAAGGGGAGGTAGTTGCCTCTCTGCAAAGATTATGACACAATTTTCATCACTTTAGAGACAAACTGTCATAACCTCCCCAACAGTTCAGCAATGGTTGTCCTGAATTATGGCCCATGTAAATAATTAATAGTTGACACTAATGAGAGAGCTAAGTTGACTTGCATATGTGAAGATCTTTTTTATTTATGTATTTAACAAGTCACATATTACACAGTATTTTTGCCAGGTATCAAGTAATTTCTCAAACTTGTTTTTACCCACAAAGCAATCTTTGTTGAAAAGATTTATGTACTTGAGAGTCTTTAAACTCTGGGCTTTTGCTACACATTATTTGGTGCAGGATAGACAAATCTATGTTGAAGAGGAAATGACACAAGCTGCAAAGTTATATTTAGCTTTATCTTTAATGCATAAGTTTCTGTCTGGCTTTGTTTGACTTTGTGGCTTGTGGACACATGAATGTCTTCATCTTTTCCTGAGAGCATGGCAAAAGGTTTTTAAATTGGTGGCAGTGTACCTTTATGTTGAAGCATGCATCACAGAGTGAAGATGCAAACTTTTTCTGCTCTCATTATTAATTTATTAGATTCAGGTTTACAGCCCTTATTATTACTCTGTGACCCCAGCAAATAGAATATTTTACTAAGCAGTGTGTCTCAGCTCCAAAAAGGTAGGTTAAAGCTACTGTTCCTGTACAGTAATTCCTGTACTTTGGAGCAGGTGCTAAAATGAGCATCATTACTTGATGTGTGCTTTGGTACCATTAGGCTTGTTATGACTTATCTTTGTGGCCTACAGTATAATGTGGCAGTGGTATATTTAAAAAAATAAAGGCTTGTGAAAAGGAGTCAGGGTGCAGCTCTGTTTTTTTATTAACTATCCAGCATTGGGAAGTATTTACATATGTACAAAATATATAAAATCCCATCTGAGAACTTCAAAAACTACAGATAAGTTTGAATGAAAAGAGGTGCATTCACTGACAACAATAGCTTAGAACCAAGAATGTAATGAATTTATTTTTATTACACGTCCTGGTATCAGAACTACTGTAATAGTATTGGTGCAATCTAAAGGAAAGAACAGAGAGGAGTCAGCAGTGAAGCGCAACGCTGTCCTTAGCTTCCAGATTGCGTTTTTCTTTTATTTGTGAACACACACAACCTTTAAAATATACAGAAGCAAATTACTCCACATTAAAGTATAACGGTCCTAAAAAAAATACGTTATATTTCAACGGTCAACGGTCCCCAATGAAGCAACCGCAACATAACGGTCCCCAGAGCGAGAGAGCACAACAGCAACACCACCCTCACCCGAAAACACTAACAACACAGCGCACAGAAACCGCGGATCAGCGACACATCACGTCAGTCAATACACAAACATCCCACAAAGTCGTCCCGGTGGGCTTTCTTCACTATATACTGACCTAAAGGAAAGAACAGAGAGGAGTCAGCAGTGAAGCGCAACGCTGTCCTTAGCTTCCAGATTGCGTTTGGGGCAGAGCGGAAGTCCATCCCAAAACCAACCTGGAAGCAACGCCCCGCCCCCAAACGAAGGTTCCGCCTCACCGCCACCACTCCCGTCCCCACCCCAGGAAAGCATTAAAACTGTAAACAAAAATGCAATTTGTTATATTTCTTTTAGAACATAGAATAAATTCTATCTGAAACTTATTTACAAATTAATTTAAAAAAAAAACTAAAGATTGTGGTGGGATTTTTAGGTGCACCACACACTCCCCGACTTAAAAGGTGGCTCCCGACACTTCAAAGCCAGTGATGACAATTCACCAAATATTAACAGCCTGTATTATTACAGGAGCCTCACTCAAATTACCTTTTCCTTCAGTGTACACATCTCAGTATACAACATTATAAGGCATTGTAAAAGGACCTGCAGTTGCATAAGGTACAGTCTGATGAGGAGTATAAAATGTCCTTGTACAGGTTGCATTACCCACAATGGTGGAGCTTGTAACCCACACAGTCCAACATGACCTATGAGCCCTTGTGGCTGGTAAGAAGGCTGGCCCAAAGTGTTGTAGCTGAGTGTCTGAGGTGGTCTCCTTGCCCGTGTGGACCTTCTGAGAAATCCCTCCTGAGTTGGTGCTTGCTCCTCCTGCTCGATTTCAAATTCAACCTGTTCAGTGTCTCTCTCCAGTTCTTGTTCTCCTTGTTCATTGTCTGTTTCACAGTTTTGGACTAGTTCATTTTCAGCTGGATGCGGGTGCTCCGTTGGAACATTTTCATCTGCAGTGTTCAGTTGGGAATCCTCCCTTGATTCACAGGTGTGAAAACATGGCTCGAGGATGGATTAGTTTGAGTGGCTGGTTCCTGTAGTCTGGTTGCCACAGGTACTCTGAGCCAATAACGTGTCCTGGAGTCACTCTCAGAATCTGATGAGTCACTGTCTCTTTTACTTTCGCTTGAACCGACCTGGCGACCTTTGACTCTGCTTCTGATTGGCGCTTTATCTTCTCTGCAACCCACAGTTATAGGTAAGTCATTAACCAGGTGCAGGAGATTTCTGTGGAGAACCCTGGTTTTCTGGGCATTGTTCTCAGGATATACTTTGTAGATGGGATTGTCATTAATCTGTTCTTTAACAATGTACACAGTCTGCTCCCAGTATGACCTGAGCTTTCCAGGTCCGCCCTTTTCTCCAAGGTTACGAACTAGCACTCGGTCTCCAGGCTCTAAGACAACTCCTCTCACATGTTGGTCATAGTGTTTCTTTCCGCGAGCACTCGACTCCTGGCTGTTGTTGGTAGCAATACGATAAGCCTCCTTCATCCTCCTTGCCCACTTTTGCACATATCCATGTGGTGTTTCACTGTCCTTCTCTGTGTTGAGTCCAAACATGAAGTCCACAGGCAAGCGGGGGTGCCGTCCAAACATTAAGAAATGTGGGGAAAACCCAGTGGCCTCATGTTTTGTGCAATTATATGCATGAACAACCTGGGGCAAAAAGTCTTTCCAGTTATCTTTTTCCGTCTCCTCCAGGGCTCTCAGCATTTGAAGCAGGGTGCGATTAAATCGCCGCAGGATTTCCCTGTGGGTGGTATGGTGTGGTGCGTGAGTGGTTGACACCTGACAGCTGCTGTAGGCCCCTAAACAGTGAGTTTTCAAATTCACGGCCTTGGTCGTGATGTAGCCTAGCAGGGTAACGGAGGAATAAAATCACTAAATAGTTTCTCCGCAGCAGTTTTGGCTGACTTGTTTCTGGTTGGCCACGCCTGAGCAAAACGCGTAAAGTGGTCAACTGCAACAAGTATGTATTCGTGACCACCCCTACTCTTTTCTAGATGCATGAAGTCAATGGACACTAGCTCCAAGGGTGCACTGGAGCTGATGCTCCCCATGGGTGCCCTGACATGTGTGGTGGGTTTCTTTTGTTTTATACAGGGACATTGTCTTGTCACATAAGCCTCAATGTCCTTCTTCATAAAGGGCCAGTAGAAGCGATCTCGGGCTAGGTTGATAACTCTTTCAGCACCGAGGTGACCCATGTCGTTATGAAGGTGGTTTAGCACCAAGGACCTGTACTCTGCTGGCAGTATAAGCTGCTTCCTACCCCAGCTTCCCTGTAAAGTAGCTCATTCTCAACTTTGAGTTTTCCCACTCACACATTAACCTCCTCACTAACCCATCTGCATTTTGTCTATCTCTGTCAGTTAGTGTGTGTTTTGTCTCTTTTAATCTGATAAGTTCTTTTATTGTTGTGTCTTGTCTTTGTGCTCTTACTAGCTCCTTGTGGCTAATGCTGGGTAAGGCTGGTGTGTCTGATCTAGCATCCTGAGCCAGATTTAAAACAGCTACATAGGCAACATCACTTTTCTTTGCCACCTCACTACCTTCCCATGTTGCACAAACAATGTCTCGGCTAAGCTCCTCTGTACACTCCCCGACATAGTTATCAATGTCCAGCGGAAGGCGTGACAAAGTGTCAGCGTCCACATTAACTTTACCAGGCCGGTACTTGATGTTAAACCTGAAATCAAGCTCTCCTACCCACCTATGTCCTGTCGCATTCAACTTTGCAGTGCTCATTACATATGTCAGAGGATTATTGTCAGTATACACCGTGAACTCTGGGGCATAAAATAAATAATCCCTGAACTTTTCACATATGGCCCATTTAAGAGCCAAGAACTCTAACTTACCGGAATGTAAACAATAGATTTTTCAGCGGGGTCAGAGTTCTTGAGCCATATGCTATGATTTTAATTTTCCCCCTGCCTCTGATACAACACCGCCCCAAGCCCTTTCTCACAGGCGTCAGTATGTAAAACAAAAGGCAGCTCAAAGTTAGGGGTAGCGAGCACAGGTGGATCAGACAGAGTGTCAATAAGCTGCCTCAGGATGGTCATGTTCACCTGTCCAGCTGATAGGAGTCTTTGAGGGCAGCTGAACACCTTGGCTTTTCCTGGACTTGGTCTGAGTGTTTTCAGGACTCCTTTGACTTGTAGGAGGCTGAAAAAAGGTTTGGCGATCCTGGAAAAAACTTGAATGTAGGCCCGATAATAACTCAGGAACCCAAGCAGATAAATTAACACACCCACATTTGATGGCGTCTTTTGACTGAGTGACTTGACAGCTACATAGTCCTTAGGATCGATTCGACTCCATTTTCTGAAACCAGCCTACCCACATATCTGACCTCTGCTTTAAACAGTTCACATTTGGTTGGTGAGCTTGACCCCATGTTGTTGTAGAGCTCTGAGGACTTTGGCGCCTCAACATGTTCAGTGAAACTCTTAGAATAGCAAAGAATGTCATCCTGATATGGAATACAACAATCATCTCGCAGAGTGTCAAGCATCTCTTCCATTCTGCGTTGAAAGGCAGCTGGGGCATTACTGAGACCAAAAGGGATTCTCACCCACTCATATAATCCCCAGGGTGAGATGAAGGCAGTCATATGGCGGGAACCCTCAGCCATGTATCCCTGGTGGTAAGCTTTACCCTGGTCCAGGATGCTGAACCAGCTGTGGCCACCCAGCGTGTCTAGGAGGTCTCGGATGCGTGGAAGTGGGTGACGGTCAGGCACAGTTTTCTGATTCAACTGTCTGTAGTCAATACAAAGTCTTAGCGTGCCATCCCGTTTCCTCACACATACTACAGGTGCAGAAAAGGGTGATTTTGACTTGACTATCCAGCCTTTAGCCAGTAAGTCTTGGATATATTCTTTCACCTCTTTGTATAATGGCTTGGGGATGGCAGTGTGTGCGTTGGACTGGGATGTCATCTTTCAGGTTGATAGTCATGTTCAAACTCTGAATATTTCCAATGTCACCATCATCTCGGGCAAAAACATTTGATTCCTCAAATAACATTTGCTTTACTTGTTTTTGTTGTTCTGGTGTTAGGTGACTAATGTCCACTGGGGGGTGCCAGTAGACAGTATTGAATTGCTCCTGGTCCTGACTGGATTTGGACACAGAGCCAACAACACAGGTGGAGACTGGTGTTTCACGAGAGTCTTTGGGTTGGTCAGTCTCAACTAATTTTGTAATGGGCTCAATAGAACCCAAAACTGTTGGACTACTTAAAGTCACACTCTGGCTGGAATAGTTTGACACAGGCACTTTAATATCTATCTGTCTTTTCTATCTGTAAAAGTCCTGCTCCAACACTAAGCTGTTCAAGATGGACATTATCTAGTACTGGCTCAAACAACACAAGTGACTCCGTGGAGCTCATACTCGGGACTCTACACTTAATATAAGCTACCTGACTAGGATAGACAATCCCCCCTTTGAAGCCTACTTTTACAGTAGCTGGCTCATGTATGGGACGTTCTTGGGTCTGGATAAAGCTTACTAAGGTGTTTACAGCAGAAGTGTCGATTCCCATTGCTCTACCAATAAGCTCAATCAGTTTGTAGTTCCCCCCATTGTCTCTAATGAACTCGTGGATCACATTAAAGCCTACTATGGGTCTCTCGATCTTAAGGCGGCTCACAAGGAAGGGTACACGTACAGATAGGTCTGGGTCGTCGTTACCCTCGAGGTTGACTACAACCTCCACCCACCCATCATAAGGTACTGTGTCCCCGGTGACTGCTTTTACATTAAGATCGTCATCCATCAGTTCACTTAAGGGTCTAACCTGTTGTCCGGGTAAATATCTATTTAGCCACGCATGATCTAAAGACTTACCCCTGCCCCTGTGTCTAATACCACCGTTACTAGGTAACCTGCCATTATACATTTGAGAAGGGACTGGCGACCTACTAAGGGAGCTACTAAACCACGGTGTTCCTTTTTCAGTTTCTTGTGAACATGCACCTAACGTCTCTTTGCCAGTAGTTTTGGACTCTTTCTTTGGAGCGGGACTGCTGAGGTTTGCCGATCAGGGTGGTCCCTCTGCTCTGACCGTCTCCAGTTTCCCGACGTTTTCTTCAGGCACCCTACAGCACGATGCCCTTCCTCTCCGCAGACAAAGCAGTGGTTACAGTTCGGATTGGTTTGAGAAGCACAGTTCTGACAGCTTTTTCTTTCTCTTTGGGGTTTTCTCTCTGGTTGGGGTTTTGAGCTCCTCTGCTCTGGTGCTAAAACATGAGCTTTCAGGCTTTCCATAGCCTGTGTCAGTGCTTCTACTTGGGCACTTAGTCTTTGAAGTGTGAAGTCATTATTAATCTGATTTACTTTCACATTGTCTTTAGTTTTCTTTCAACTCACTGTCTGCAGCGTGGGCATGACTCACTTGATGGTAGAACTTATTAGTCGACGCTTCCGCTCACTTTCCTCTGCCGTGGTCTTTATTACCTGGCAAGCAGTGCCTCATCACTGACAGTTTCATCACCTAGGAGGGTCTTGAGGTCTCGACGAACACTGTCATACTTCTCCCCTATGCCCTGGCAAATAGTGTTGAGAAAGATGCATTGAATTGTGGAAATATCATACTTAACAACTGAGTCTGGTTGTCTGAGGGAGAACAGGATCTTTTGCTTCAGTCCAATCATTCTATACAAAAACTGTTGAGGGGTCTCATTTTCAGACTGCCTAGCACACATTAAATCTTGGAAGAGTTCTGTGCTACCTTTCTCACCTAAGTGAGACTGCAGGAAACTTTTAAGCTCAGAAACTGTGAGGTCGTCTTTTATTGTTAACATATCTCGGAAGTTACCTGGCTTAATAGCACGTAACACTCCTCTAATCACCTCATTTGGAGTGTAATTCTCCCCGAGACCCTCATCTATTTGCTTACAGATGCTATTGTAGCAAATTTCTGATGTTGTGTCACTAATCATTCCCCCATGCACTTTGAATTCTCTGGGACAGCAGTGGCAAATCTTTCATGGCTATCATACTCTCACCAGCGTGACTAGGAATGTTCCCTGAATGAGGAACAGAATACTGTGGTGAGCACAGCTGTTGATGGAGTTGGGAAGACTGGAGAAGTGGTTCCCCTGTAGCTGGTGGAACTGATGCCCAAGTTGCCTGCTGGTTGCGAGATTGGCTGGTGCGAGGTGGTGGTGTTGGATTCCGTCGCTGTGGGTCTGGAGAAGCAGAAGTGGGTAAGGCTTGGTTTAGTTGAGCTCGAATGGTGTCATAGTGGGCCAATAATGTCTGTACGTCTGTATCACGCGAGTCGTCTTGTGGCTGAGCAGGGAAATGACCTGCTCACTTGTATTTGCTTCTGCTTCAAGGGGTACAGCAGTATGCCCACGATTCATTATAGCGCCATCTATGAAACATTCCAGTCTTTTTAATAATGGCAAGCCCTGGTCCTCCCGACCCAGGATTGTTGAACATGTCAGGTAGGTAGTCAGATACTCAACACAACTTTCTTCATCATTCTGATTCAGCTGACTGTAGTCCAGTCCTTCTATTTCTCCAAGAGAAGTTGCGATGAGGTGGGCTTCACTACCTGTTAGTTGGTGTAACTTTTTCTTGATGCTCCATACTAGTTGTTTTCTCTCACCAGAAGACATCTTGCTGATCTTGGACGCTTGAGTCCACAGTGCTGCACTCTGTAGGCTAATACACCCTTTTCACCGGTTATTGGCCTCTTTACCGCGCACTGGGTCACTCCTGGCTCCAGGAACATATAACACGAGAGGTCCTGGCAATCAGTATCATTGGATCAGCAGTAGCCCATGGATGTGTGGTGTGCTGATCCCGGACGAGCCCCCACAATCTATTACACGTCCTGGTATCAGAACTACTGTAATAGTATTGGTGCAATCTAAAGGAAAGAACAGAGAGGAGTCAGCAGTGAAGCGCAACGCTGTCCTTAGCTTCCAGATTGCGTTTTTCTTTTATTTGTGAACACACACAACCTTTAAAATATACAGAAGCAAATTACTCCACATTAAAGTATAACGGTCCTAAAAAAAATACGTTATATTTCAACGGTCAACGGTCCCCAATGAAGCAACCGCAACATAACGGTCCCCAGAGCGAGAGAGCACAACAGCAACACCACCCTCACCCGAAAACACTAACAACACAGCGCACAGAAACCGCGGATCAGCGACACATCACGTCAGTCAATACACAAACATCCCACAAAGTCGTCCCGGTGGGCTTTCTTCACTATATACTGACCTAAAGGAAAGAACAGAGAGGAGTCAGCAGTGAAGCGCAACGCTGTCCTTAGCTTCCAGATTGCGTTTGGGGCAGAGCGGAAGTCCATCCCAAAACCAACCTGGAAGCAACGCCCCGCCCCCAAACGAAGGTTCCGCCTCACCGCCACCACTCCCGTCCCCACCCCAGGAAAGCATTAAAACTGTAAACAAAAATGCAATTTGTTATATTTCTTTTAGAACATAGAATAAATTCTATCTGAAACTTATTTACAAATTAATTTAAAAAAAAAACTAAAGATTGTGGTGGGATTTTTAGGTGCACCACATTTTGAATGGAATTTGTTAAGCATACATACTTAATTTTGGCAATTTATTGACTTGATTAAATTGTACTTTTTTCAGAATGGAATGAGTATGCAACAAACACCTTCAATGATTGTCATATAAAGGGTGAGGAGAAGGACACGAATTCAGGAAGACGGCAAGAGGGAAGCAGGTGAAAATGAACAACTTAACTTTAAAAAAGGGAGGGACACAAAAACTAAGAACTAAGACTAAATACATAAGAAAATCAAAATTTAAGAACATGGGAAGCATGATTGGGCTTCTTAAAAAAGTGAGCAACATTCATGCACAACACCAGCAATTCTTATAGCATTTTGGCAATATATCACACTCACTACCATAAGGACCAACCAGTTCAGCATACTTGAAGAGGCTAAAAATTACTTACATTTGTCAAGAGGAGCTGGCCAAAAGAGCTAAACACAGATTAGATAAGTGGATGTCATATGAGTGAGATGGATCAGTCAAAAATATTAAGGTGCACGAAACATAAGATTCACATACTGACATTATAATCGGCTTAAAGCATCTGAGGGAAGATCACATCATTATTGGAAAGAGAAAAGTGATCCATGAATTTTACTATTAGAAGCCTTTCATTACTTTTCTATTTCTCTCTCCTCTCTTATTTCTAAAAAAAAAAAACTGCTAGACTATTATCCACCATCTCTCCTTGTCTTCTCCTTTCTCTTGCTATCTGCCAATTTCCATCAGCAACAGTATTTTGCAAGGCAATTTATTTTTGCTACCATTATCTGTGTTACAGTAACTGCCTGTTCACTGATAACAGTAATCAATTACGTCTTAGTTCAGAGTGCCAGTAAGCGCTGGACCAGATATTATTACAAGTAACATGTTCTCATATTCAAACAAATTATGGTGTGCTTATTTCAAAGAGTACATTTTCAAAAAGCAATTAGTGGTGTAACCAGAACTCAAAGCCCAAGATCTTGTGATAATAAAAAAGCCACTGTATTTCTAATCAATTGAAAGTCTGTCTCACATTTTGCTATCCAATTGTTTCAGTCCAGGCTATCGGATCCAGATGTAAAATGTGCTACAAAGAGTAGGTTAAGAGGACATCCTAAATCTACAGTTACCTCTAAAAAACAGAATATTGTGGAAAAAGTTAAGTAGTTCTTTGTCACACATTTACGAAAGTGTTGTGGAACAATAGGTTTGGCTGTGAATTGTTGTTATGTTTTATGGTGTAAAGCACTTTAACTGCCTTGCTGCTGAAATGTGTTATACAAATAAGCTTGACTTCACTTGAATGCAATTTTGATGGGAATAGCTTACAGATAATGAGAAACAAGAAAATTATAATGTAAAAATATTAAATAATCTAAACTCATGGTGTTACGCTATAATTGACTAATTAACACAAAAGGATTCCTGAGCCTCTGAATTAGGGACACTCAACTCCAGTTTTCAAAGCTGGTGTTTTGCAGCTATTAGATCTGTCCCTGGTTCAACAGACCTGAATCAAATGGCTGAATAACCTCCTCAGTTTTCAGCCAAGATCTCCAGAGTCCTGCAAATGACCAATTTATTTGACTCAGGTGTGTTGAAGCAGAGACAGATGTAAAGGTTGCAGGACACTGGCCCTGAAGGCCTGGAGTTAAATACCCCCATTCTAAATGTTCTGCAGGCGACACAAACATGGGGGAAATGGCTGACTGTCTTCCGCATGGTGTCGAGGATTGTCTTCATCACTGACACTTTGTACAAGAAGGGAAAGCCACAAAAGGTCATTGCTGAAGAAGCTGGTTGTTCAGACGGCTGTATATCCAAGCAATACAATGGAAAGTTGAGTGGAAGGAAAACGTGGTTGGGAATACCCCTATCCTCTGGATTAACCTATCTCTCCACTTTAGCAGTTGCACATGGTTGTCTCCAGCTATTGATAAGTGAGCAGCCTCGGAAATGGTGTCGATTGCTCACCACTGCGTGTGCTGTAGTCTTAAACTTGGTGCTAAAACCAGGCCATAACAGTCTGGTGTAGCTGAGTGAGAAAGGCATGGGGGAGGAGCACTTTGTGAGCTGGAAGAGCTTTGTGGAAATGCCCATTGCTGTGTGAGAGAAAACCTTTAGACCCCCAAAATGGCTGCCGCAGGAGATTTCAGGATTTCATGAAAAAATGCGTAAAGAAATTTGAGCATCACTCCAAGTATATTTTTGATGGGGGAATAATATTTTAACATGACATAAGTTGATTTTACATAATATTGCCCCTTTAAAAATCCGCTTTGCTGGCTTTTAGTTCTAGTTAACATTAGTAGCTTGACTAGTATGTTCATATTTTCGCTTCATACTTCCTTATCTGGTCCTCGCAAGCCATTTTGCTTTTTGTAAGACGTTAATGCATTCTTTTTTGTTATAAAGTACTACTTTAATAAAATTAAGTTTGACACTTCATTTTTAAAAATTGTTGAGTTTGACTCTCTGAAATAAGTGACAAAAGTATTCAAAATGTTGAGAAAGCTGTTCCCCCAGTTGTACAAGTACTGACAACAAGCATTAAACGATCAATTAACAGTTATTAAGGAATCCAAACTGCAGCTGTGCACCTCTAGATCAAACTGAATTATGTTTAGTGCACTGAACAATTAATCTTCAAAACAAATCTTAAGACAAAGGAAACCTTAATTCTACTTTTATCTTTCAGCTGAAATATAAAAGGTGGAGAATTTTCAATGTCTAAACAGTTTAAAACCCATTTATAATTGGAGAAATTAATAAAATATGGACCATTCAACCTTCTTTGTAAGAAGTGTTGTTTTGTATCCTGCGCAAATAATCAAAATGAGGCTTGAACATTAAAATGAAAAATTGTTTTTTTAATTGAGCTGCTGTCAATTCATTTGGAGGTCAGCCAGCTAATCTGTTCTGATTTGTTCACTGTAACAAAGGTCATTCACTTCCTCTCAACATTCCACCTTCACTGCAGCAATTTTAGTGTTTTTCTCCTCCATGCCTGTAAGCAAAATTGTGTAAATGTGTCTGTGAGTTTATAGTACAAGGAGGGCCTATAAACTCAGTGATCCTGATGACCGAAAAGGTTGTCTACATCTAGGAACCCTTATAGCCTACCATCATCTGGTCTTCGCTCATATACCAGAGGTTTATTGCATATTTGGGGCTAGTTATTACCACTCACAGCATTAAATGGAAAAAAAGAGAATCTGATTAAAAAGTTAAGTTAAAGAATTCAAGGACAGTCCTTAAATATTGGAGTCCAGCATGTCAGATGTTTCACCCTATGAATAGTAAAAGAACTTTCTGATAATTAGTGCAACACAGGCTTCCCAAATGTAACAAGTATGATCAATATTTGCACAATGGGTTTCTTTCTACTTCTGAATAGCTTGCTGCAGTCTAAAACATATTGGTCAAGATTATATCCAAATAGTGTGCGTCAGAAAAGTATTTGCAACACCTCACTTTTTTCCTTTTTGTTATAACCTTACAGTTTTATTCCAAATTGTATTGAAATAATATTTCCTCAAAATTCCACACACGCAATTACTCCATTACTTAATGTGGAGTAACACACATCTGTTCTGTTGTAATAAAATGTATTAAAAGTAGAAAACCAGGAAATCACTTCATCATTAGTACTGACAGTGTTTGCTTAACACTTTGATGATCCACATTTGATAACAATTACAGGCTCAGGATTTTTGAATCTGATGCTCCAAGCTTATCACAACACTAAGCAGTTTTGCCCAATCTTATTTCCGGTACTTTTCAGGCTCCATCAGGTTGAATGGGAAACATCTGTGCAGCCAATTTGTCCGGAGATGTTCAATTGTATTGAAGCTTGTACTCTAGTTTGGCCACTCCAGGACTTTTATGGAGTGGTTCTGAAGCCGCTCCTTTGAGGTCTTAGCCATGAGCTTTGAGCCGTTGTCCTGCTGACAAATGATCTGTCACCAGAGAATGTTTTGTCATTCTCTTTCTAAGAAGCAATAACATGGATCTATCTGTCTAATCATAAAAGCATAACCAAAAGACATCAAAATTATTCTCCTTACTTTGGATTTTGGAGGATTTCAGGATCTCTGGCACTCCGAAAGCCAAAGATCCTGAGCATCACTTTCATTAAGTGTGATGAGCTGGCTGTCAGTTTTTCCCAACGGAGAAAAGAATCTGAAAAATACCTATGATTTCAGTTTGCCATCACTCTCATTTTTTTCCCCTCTGCTGTGTTTTTCTCTGTATCCTTTTTACACACACATGTACAAGAGCTGAAGTCCACTGGGACATTTTTCTTTTGGCTGAAGGATCTGAGAGATTCAGAGCCGTGAACACTTCGGTCCTGCTGTCCTCTGGTGTGCGCTCTCACTCACACTGTGTTGGGAATTAATAGTATCTCTGTAGCATATCAGCAGCACAAAACTTGTGGGGGAAGAAAAACATAAAAGACAAAGTGTTGAGGAGAATATAAGGAAGAAGAAACTGGAACTAAACTTCATATTTTGTGTTGAAATTTGGCAACTCAAAGTTCTGCAACAGGGTGAACAGAGTTATGCTACAAAAAGAAAAATGGGGTGGCAAGTAAAAAGAAGAAAAAGAATCAGAATGGGGATTCTGCAAGAAGTAATTGCCTTTCTTCTCCTGAAATACCATATCTACTTGTAAAAATTTATTTTTCATTGACCAGCAAATTAGAACAAATAAAGTATTCTATGTGTAAGGTTCTCAAATCTACGTGTCCAAAGCTGCACATATTTTATGTAGAACTGACACTGAATACACAAGTTAAGAATCTTACAACAATAAGTTAGTATTCATGAAATTTAACTCCATGTTGCAAAGCAAGCTTTTTCATGTCTCAGTTAGTTGACCTCGCAAATAGCTTTCCAATTGCGTCGATTACAAAGCTTTACAGTTGTTAAATAGTGGAAAAGAAACTAAATGAAACTGTGTGAAGTGGGAAACATCCAAACAAATATTGACTAAAGCTGTTGCAACAGGCTGCTAGTGGTATGGCAGCATTCTGAAAAGACATACACTTGCACCATCTGGACGATGCTTACAGCACCTGGACAACATAAACTAAAACATTTGAAAGAAAAAAATCTCTAGACATATTACAGATCCTTATCCTGTGAGAGTCTGTACCCCGAGGCATAAGCTAAAGAAAAATGAACTGAGAATTTCATGAACTACTGCGGTTGTCAGTTTCCATGATAAAGACTCAAAAACAGCTCAATCCTCCTGTTGTTGTAGGCCAGACAGTCAGGGAGGATAGGGCCTACAACAAGATCCTTGTGACAAAAGTCCCCTTTGAGAATTTGCATTTTAAACTTGTGAATGGATCATGGAGCAGTTACAGATAGAGTATCACAAAGTCCTGTGTAAGTGTAAATCTAACTCTCTGGTGAGAACCAACGGTGTGAAGGTTAGAGCTGTGAATCGTCAAGTTGCTACAGGGAGTGCAGCTGTCCTGACTCCCTGACTGTCTGGCTGTTTTCTTCACCTGCGTTAGTGTTTTTCTATCTTTTCCCATTTGTTGTGGCTCAAAGTCCCAGTTCAATATCAGAGAGTTGATGGTACAGTGACTATAAGAGGTGCTGACAACGTGTTGGGTCTCTGCACACAAGCCCAGGTGAGGAAGCTAAAAAATATCTTTTTGTATTTCTTAACTTTTAAGCCGTAGTTCTTGCAATATACCTATTCAGCATATACTTTTACCTTCTGTACAGAATATTTGTAAAACACATCACCCAGGAGCATCTCTTATCTATTTGCTGTATTAACCCTAGAATCAGTTAAAACATTTGCAGGACATTTGAAACAATGATTCACAACTGCATGCCATCCTCATCTCTCCATCCTTTTTCCCCACTCTTAAATTACAACACCAAACAAATACCTCTAAAAATGAATTAAAACCATGGAAAATACCATCTGAGTATTTACACTGGAATTATACTGGCTTTTGGTTAGTAGTAATCGGAAAGTTGATCAACAAATTTGATGTGCACTGATGATTTTGATGATGGGATTTTTCAAAACGTAAAGTTTATTGTTTGTTTCACAATTGGTGACTCTATGATGTTCTTATTATGCCAAGCACTTTGGACTGCCTTGTTGCTGAGATGTGCTATGTAAATAAACTTGACTTGAACTGACTTTGATGTCATAAACTTATTAAGTGAGTTAGCAATTATAATATATGAGCTTATGTTATCATAATTAACGGGACTGTGGGATGATTTGGAGGTGAGCCAGAAAGGGTCCCAGGTCCTTTCATGTCTGTGATGCTTGTCCAGCTTGCCCAGACAAATAAGTTCCAACTGTATAAAGCATGTTTCTTGAAAGGAAATGGTACAATCACAATTATACAGGAAGAAAAATCCAACCTCTTTCACCATTTTATTTAATTTTCATTAAACTGAGTGATGCATTTTCAGTTGTAACTTCTTTTTTTTTGCATGTTTTATATTGGGGGAGGAGGTTGTAATGAATGATATATGTAAACAAGCAGATGATGGAAATAAAATAATAACCAACAACAAAAGGAAGCAAAGACAGACGTCAAGATCTCACTGAAAAGCTAATTGGTGTAATTAATTCCCCCTTGGATTTTTAAAAACAATTATAAATCTATTTCCAGTCTGCAAGTGAATATTTGCGTAGCTACGTTTGAGACAGGAAAAGCTGCTCAACAATAATTTACTTGTTAAATTCCTAAAAGGAGATTTACAACTCTTTGTGTGGAAAACGAGTAGCTGAAATTAGAACTTGACTCAAGGCTGCTTTCTTTGCAGTTCAGGAATTGAAGCCCTTCACTCATCTGCTAAATCAGAAACTATAGATCAGATTTGGTGTCATGAGGACAACAGCAACTGAAATTTCTAAACTTTAAACTGTATTTAAAAAATAACTCCCTTTCAGACACTTTAAACAGTGACATGAAACCCTAAATGTAACATTAAATTGAATAAATTTAAACCTATTTTTTTATTTTATTATTAATATTTTGAATCAGCTTACAGTTTGACTCTCCAGTGATAGCATTCAGGATCAATTTACAGTAAATCCGACTGACAGAGGTGGGAGGCTAAAGTGAGAGTAGTTTCACATTTGGTCCGCTCTAGAGGGCATGAAGTCTTAGTACAAAAATCTTCTGCAATTATATATAAAGCATTTGTTATAAATGCAAGGATAACATGGAAATATGTGCTATTTTGAGTGATCCAAGCTTTAATTTGCAAAGTGAAATTAAAGCATTGCAAATTAAAGCAATTTTCACTCTAAATTGCCCTGAGCTGAAAGTGTGTTTGCATGCATATCTGTCTATGTGTCTTTGTTTTACTGTCTCTCATTGACCGCTGGAGCTATGCTCCAGTCCACTGTGCCCCCGCAAAATTGTGTAGGGAAATAAATGTCAAAAGTGAATACATTTAAAAGTGTGTTTATTTTTATACTCTACATCAGGTTAGATGGCGGCACTCCAAGGCTGCCATTCAGATTCACATTTGTTTTACAGTAAATTTGATTGACAGAGGTGAGAGGCTAAAGTGACAACAATTATTCTCTGTGTGTGTCACTGTCTTACCTTTGGAGACCTGTCCAGGGAGAACACTGCCTCTCGCTTCCTTAACACTGAAGATAGGCTCCAACCCCCTGGAGCAGTGTAGGAAATGACCATCAAAAGTGATTACATTTAAACATTTACAATACTTGTAAACCACCAAAGAATGGTTTGACTGTGCTGGGTGATGCAGCATTCTGGACCCAGAGGGTGTTGCTGATGTAGAGCAAGAGCAAATCAGAGCAAGTTGGAAAAAGTTTTCTTAACTCTGTTATAATGTAAGATCACCTGAAATATGAATGAGTGATCAATCTATTTAAAGCACTGACTAATTGCCTTCCCTGGAAACATTTACTCTGAGTCAACATTTTATATTAATTTTGTTGGAGCTCAACATGTTGAATTAAATTGATTGCAGAATTGACTTGTGGCCACCTTAAGTACTGGAATTACACTGGATGCCTGACTTCAGCTTGCTCAGCCCAGATTTTATGGTATCAACAGTCATGGCCGATGAGACCCGCTGACTCAGCATGAAGAGCCATTAGCTTTTCATCAGTCCACTTCTGCTCCTGGCGGGACTGGCCACAGTGAGATTACAATTTGTGAAATATTCCCCACTACAGCCAAAGTGTCTCAACTGACTGAGACCTACATTCAGCTACATGAACTCATCACTGCTTTTATTTAAGATTTTTGGCTACATTTTCTTTTTAAACAAAGAGATTATGTGGCTTGGTTATTCAAGTAAAGATTCTAAAAGCAACTACCTGGGATCAGAACTAATTCTTCAACATAAAGGCTTTTCTCATTTCACACAAAAAAGACAAGAAAAAGGATAGCAAACATTGGTACCAAAAGGCTGTAATTGCAGTTATTGCCTGCAATATTCTGTACTTTGCAGCCAATATTTGAATTTTCTTCCTTTTTTTGTGCTTCCAAATGAATACCATGGTAAGAAGAACACCTGCCTATCAAAGCCTGTAAAAAGAGGTGTTGAAGAGGTTGATTTTTACTGGTTACTCCACCAGTCAACCCCTTCCCTTGAATGAAAAAGTATTAATGGTTTTTCGTTAAAGATGATGGGTTTTAGCGCACAGCAGGGCATAGATCAGTGGTGGCTTTGGCTCTAATGGGCTGGCAACCCTCACGCAGAGAAACACTAGCTTCTTCAATTTGCAGGTCATGATGCCAATTTCAGCACATTCTTGTTTGAAGAGGTAAGTGCATCTGTCAAAGTTGAAGAAACCGTGACACTATTCTTGTTGCTGATTGCTTTGTAACTCATTCCTTTACTAAAGATAAAAACAGAAAGCTCAGAGAGGCCATGAAGACATTTCAAATATTACACAGATACACAGGTATTTTGTCCTGTACAGAGGAGTCAGTTTCTGCTTTTCGATTTAAACTCCTTCCCATCTGAAGTTTCGCTTACAATGTAATTTATTGGTCTTATCATCTACCGAATCTCTAGTTTTGTGAAAGAAAAGAAAATTTGTGTCACACAAAATTATGTAAATGCATCCCTAACATGCTGATATTTTAGATGGCCTGTTATCTTTCCTGAAGAAGCTAGGTTTTTGAGATTAGAGTATATGCAATTTCCCCTCAGAAATTGATTGTGAGAATGAGCCAGTCACATTATCCACAGTAAAAGGAGTGTAACGCCTAAAAGGCCACTCAGCAGGGAAGAAGTCAACACCTAAAAAAGTTCAATTGAAAAAATTACAGGTAAGAGTTTGCCAACACACGCAGGGCCAGATGCCTTAAATTGTGGAAACATATGCAATGAAACCAAATCTGAAGTGCTTTGCCATCATGACCATTGTTACATTAGTATGAAAAAGAGAGAGGCTAGAGAGAGGACAGCATAGTAAGTAGAAATGTGTTAGCACCATGGCATGTGCGAAAAAAAGGGACTGCTTCACATCTCACTATTCTAAGGAAAGAACATAATGTTGACACATTCAAACATCTAAATATTTGACTCACCCATGCAGTTTAAAGACAATTTAACCTAATATCAAGTACACTTTTTTTAAGAATTTGCTATTGATTCTTTAAACATTTAGTAAATAAAAAGCCAATGTATGGTCATAAGCTAAATTTAGAGTCTCCTGTCAGTGGTTCTTTATACATTACTTTCCCTCTTTACTACTGGGACATTAAAACAGATTTCTTGATAGATACCAGAAACATTAAATCATCCTTTTTAAAAAACAACAACAAAAAAAACAGGTAAACTGAAGTTATATTGAGTGTGTCATAATGGGTTGAAGCTTATTGACCCACACGCAGAATCACAGAGACACAATATTCATACTCATTGAAAAAAAGGAAATCTGGAGAGTTCAGGGAGGAACAGCAATGTCAGGAACGGGTGGAAAATTATTAGATTTGGCAGCAATAAGGAGGCCGAAAAGTAGGTGAATGAAATTATGAGTGGCGTTCACTGGATAAGTATGAAGGAAAGGAATCGGTTGAATTTTGTAGATCCCGAGGGAGAATGTGTAAATGAAAGTCGTTGGAGCGGAATCCAGGGACTGTTGGAGAACAACTGAGAAGAGCGCTAGTGTTTGTGGAGATCTTTTTTGATCCACCTTGAACACAGAATCCAGAACCAGAGATTGTATTTCACATGGAAGCACAGAAGGCATAAGGTAGGTAGCAGGTATGAATATCCAAAAACTCACAAGTTATTTTCCCTCAGATAACTTGAGGGGAAAAAAAGTATGTAAGGGCGGCTGACGTTCAGGTGAAGAGGAGTTGTCTTGCAGCTTCTTTTAACCTCACAGCCAGATGTGGAGCTCGTTGTCAGGTGTGTGACCCAGACATATCCACCTGCTAGGATACTCAAAGAGAGAAGAGGAGTCACACTCACAAATACACGCTCACCTGTACCGGCCCTAGCCACTTTGGATTTCCAGGGGAGATTTTATGTATCACCCCTGACCCGATCACTTAGAGGATACGGCCAGTCAGCAGGGTCTATACGTACACTCTTTATTTCTGATCAATGAACTCCTGTGAGGTAAAGGCAACAGGAACAGTGCTTAATGCAGCTTAATGCAGCAGCTGGACTATTCAGATCCTGTGAGGTTGAGTCAGCAGGGGGAGCGCTTTGTGGTGCTGCAGAAGACCCATAGGTGGGATTTAAATGATGCATCTGAGGAGAAAAAGAGAGAAGTAATTCTATAAAGACAAGCAACAACAAAAAAAAAAAAAACATAAGAAATTTGTTATGTTCACTGTTCTGTACACGTACAATACGTACTGAATTTTCTGAGATGTAACTTGAATCAAATTAAAATGATCACAATGAGATGCAGTTAAATCAATGAAGCAATAAAGTTTAACAGTGTATGGAAATGCAATAAGCTATTTACAAACCTCCAAGGGATTGTTTTATTGATAAAACAAGTTACAACAGGACGGATTCAACATAAGATTACATAAACATAAAACTAAATATCCACTTGTTTGATTGACTCTTGAGAGAGTCTGGCACCACTTGAAGAGCAATAAATAACATCTCTAGAAGGGATGCTTTAATGCATACCATAAATATGGTTTATCCCATAAATCTTGATTAAATACATAGTTTGTGACTGTAACATGTCAAAACGGAAGAAAGCTGAATGAACCATGTATTTTTAGAAAGCACAATACATACACTCCTCCTACTCTGTCTGTTGAATCACCCAATGTGTAGTGAAACTAAAAATGCATCTAAAAATATTCTATTTTCCATTCTATTTTCTCCACAATCTGAAAAAAACCCACATACACTTACATATTAGCCACAAACTGCTGTTTTCAAAGAATTTATTTATAGAATATATGATGGTAATATACATTAGGGAAAAGACTGTATAGATGACATTAGCATGCATGTCCAGCTTTGCCCTGATAGGCTGAAAAATAAAACTGCTTTTTTTTCAATGGAAGTAAGAATAGTGCTGAGAGATTAATTTTGAGAATGACATTAGTTAATTAGACACTTATGGACTTGGAACTTGAAAATTTCTTGGAGTGATTCCACACATATCCAACCATTAGTTTGTATACCTTAAGAAACAGATGAAGTGCTGTTCTGAATTCACGTTGGTCGTTTTTTTGTTTGTTTGTTTTTTTTTAAAGAAAAGAAACAATCAGAATAAAAAATAAAAAATATAAAACTTAAAAAAAATCAAGATATGCTTTAATTCATGAAATTGTGAAAAATTCTCACTTTATGCCTTTTATTTTTCCTTTCCTCTTCTGTAAATGTCAGACCCGCCAGATTACCTAGCCGTCGTTCCACCCTCGAACACCCAAACGGAATTGAGGGGAGCCAAGAGGAACCGGAACAATTTGGCTTGATAGTACACCCTCTGCTCAACATTGCTAAGCGACCACCGTGAACTCAATTTCTTGAGCCTTCCCTTACCTAGAGGGTAGAGCTGCTGCGTGAGAGAATGTCCATGTGTACCCTTGTGCCCATGTGTGTGAGTCTGCATGGACTGCAGATCCATCTCTCAGGCGAATCATCCCAAAATCTGTCCTAGTTCTGCTCTGTTAGGATTTGGTCCACACTTGTGCAGAGTGTGTGTGCATATTTGTGGTGTTCAGCTTGAAAGAAAGGTCTCTGGCCCAAGTGGAAACCTCAGCTGTGGACAGTCACAGTCACATTACCAATAAATGACATATGATGGAGCATTTTACCATGGTAGCTTATGTGCATGTGTGTGGGTGGGCATGAGTATGTGCGCGTGTAGGGTGTGTGGGCGTGTGTATCCATGAGTTTTTCATGTAAAAAAAATTAGAATGAGCCTCTTTTTAGCACTTGATCTTTGCTTTCCTCCCACTGATTTAGCTTCATTGGCACTGTGTAGCTGAATATGGCAGTCAAACACGGAAATGTAACTTTATTGGACTGGCTAATAATTTCTGCCAAGAAACAGTTAGCTTATTCAGCTCTGGCTACCTCTTGCTTGAATTGTGCTGGGTCTGACTGAATCCGATGATGTATTGCATACAACTACATAGACATATACACACACAGGCAGAACAAAAACAAGCAGAAAGACTAACAGAGGCAGACCCATAAAATAGAAAGAGGGAAATATTCTCTTCTCTGGGCTTTAAAATTCATTGCTCAGTCTAACAAATCAAAAGTTACTCTTTTTTATTATAGTGCAAAATGTGATATTAGAAAATCTTGTATTTGTTTGGAATATTCAGTTGTAATAGGAAAATCTAGAGACTGCAAAGCATTCTTATAGCCATATACAATACCTTAATGCACCTTGAATTTTTTTTGGTAGTTTGTCATATTACAACCACAGACTCAATTATATATTTTTGGTTTTGTATATAATAGACCTATGTGACCGGTGGACTTCCGCGTTGTGTGTGCTATGTGGCGATCGGACAAACCACAAAACACCAAATCTGGGTTTGGAGGTGGTCTCCGTTTATTTAATCTGTCAATCGGGAGATGTTAGCATTAGCACATAGCATGGGCTCCAGTTCTCCAACCCGATCTCTCCCCAGTGGAACGAGTAGCAAAAGGGAAGAGGAAATTAATAACTTAATATTTATAATAGTCCTGGAGGACCCTGAACAAAAGAATGAGAAAGTAAAGCGGAGCTGGAGGACCAAACCCCTTGTAGCAGGCACAGAGGAACACAAGGACAGTCAAATATAAGAGGACAACTACATTAAAAAAACATTTTGTGAAAATATACAACTATTAATATAGACCCAGTTACACCTACACAAAGTAATGCATAACTGTGAAGTGAAAGGAAAATGAAAGATGGTGTTATATTTTTCTGAGTAAAACTCTAAAAGGTATAGCATGCAAAGAAATGTACTAATGTATTGTAGAACCATATTTCCTGTAATGACTATTGCAATTCTTTAAGGGTATGTCTGTACCAAAATTTCACATCTGGAGCCTGAAATTTTTACCTATTATTCTTTGCCAAATACTCAACAAGATTGAAGTGACTCTTGACATAACTTTTCAAGCATTACCATTGATTGTAAATTAGATATACGTCTAATTCATTCCAACATATGAATGTGCTTTTATCAAAACCCTTCCACTGTCCTTCCACTGTGGCTCCAGCTGTACGTATAACGTTATTAACTTGCTGGATGGTAAATCTCTACATTTGTCTCAAGCTGCTTTTTGCCACCAGTTACGCCATAATCCTGGAAATAATCTTCAGGTGATAGAGGGCTGATTATGTGACTGGTTTTAACTGTAACTATTTTCTGAAGGTTCAGGTCTGATTTCATTACCACACCCTGATTTTGTGCCTTATCACTAGTTTGTAGTTGTAATAACTGTCTCTAGATCACTACTCTTTGTCCAACGATAATAACTGTCGTTTTACTTCCGTTCAACTGGACAAAGCATGGATTTGTTCTAAGCATCTGTTCAGTTCCTGGATGGGTTCAGAGTCACCTGGTGACATCGTAATGTAAACTTGTGTGTCACCCAGGTTCATCTTCCACTGTCAGTATTTATGTGGATATCATTGAACAATTTGATGAGGGCAGACTCAGTACTATGGTGAGCACTAAAACTGGAGTCAAAGGCATCAAAGCAGTTAGTCAACTTTGGGAAGAAATTAGGAAGCTGTTGAATCACAGCTTTTTCAATAATTTTACTGATACATGGAATGATGGAGATTGGCCTATAATTCTGAAGTAGTGACTTGTCCAGATTGCACGCTTTTTATCAGTGGTTTTAGTTGTATTGTGATCAAATTTGAAAAGATGAAGGGGGTGTTATTATCTTCACAAAGCACAGCATGCATTCTCAAATAAACAATGCTATCTTAAAAGAAAAACATGAAAAAACAACATAGGTTGAGCTACCATTCATAAAACCTCCTGTAATTGGATTTGCTTATTCAAAGAAACCGTTGCTACTGATATGTGTTTATCCCTTAAATAAACGACAAAAAGCTATTGAACCACCAGTGAGACATGATGTGACATTTCATGCTCAGCAGAACATACTGTACAGGAATAGGACTCTGACCTTTTTAAGTTTAAATTTATGAATCAAAGTGCTACGTGCTCACACAAACAAACACAGTCTCTCTGTCTCTCCCACTGCTTACAATTCAGCATGCTCTTCAAGTAGCATGGTTATTATTCTGATCCTACAAGGCCACAAGCAACCCCTTTACCATTTGGAAAATTCAAATGTCACTTTTTTCTTATTTTTTTTTTTCACTCAGACATTAATTATAAGAATCACCAAAGGTATCTGTAGCACAGAGAAATATCCAGCATAAAGAACAAAGACTGTGATTTTCTATTTATAAATGTGTTATATATTTCAGACTGTGAAAGAACCACAGTACCGCCAAATTGCACCAAAAGTGCAATTTGCAATGCCCAAGCAAAATTCAGCCTTTTCCCTTTCAAATCCCCGAATAATCTAGAGAAAAACATTAGTTGGCTCTGTACCTTGAACTAAGATGCATCAAAATGCATCCCAAAATATTAATAGGTCTGTGCCACTTCATTGTCTTTTTCTTAAAAGCTGGAAGACTTGGACTTACAAATAATTAACCATGATCTCTGTCTTTGATGTGTTTAGAAAGTGGCAGTTGGCAACACTCCAATTACCGAAGGCTGACACCGAGTCCCTAGCCTGTCTCTTCTGTCTATCTCATACCCATCATAACGGCTCATTAGACTATTTCTGGATTTAGCACAAGTCAGTATTACACCTTGTATCAGCTCTGTATGGGATGAACAGAGAGAAACAACGACAAAGCCTTGCGGAGTCCCAGTACAATTCGTTGCCACTACAGAAAACAAACAGGGACTTAAAAGGTAACTTCTCACAGAAGTCTGGTCTGCACCGCCACATGCCTGGTTGAATGCATCAACTATCAACATAGCTTGAAGCAATCCGTACTATTATGTAAACATAGTGAACAGAGATTACTGGTGTACTGATTCTCAAGGATCAGCATATTAAAGTAATCCATTCACAAGATCATTTCTCCAGATCACAGTTTTCATTAGTGCAGAACAGTGCCTCTCCCAGCACAAGCCATGTACTGCATGATTCAGAACATGATCCATTCACACTGTGACACGGATCATGTCCAGTGTCGCTCACTCTTTTTCCCCAAGATACCCCCCCATCTGTCAAGCCACATAAAAACAAACGGACACTGTCCCCTTATTGCATCATATGAATCATAATATAAGCCTGTGTGCTTGTCTCAGGGAATAGACAGAGCAAATGTCCAGAATTGTACAGTAAGCGACTCTCGTGCTGGGTTGTGGCTTCGTGGAACAGAACTATGCTAAGGCCCTCTCATACATTTGCATATGCAATTGCTTATTAGATAGTGAAGTCGTTTTTACCATGTGGCTAGATATGAGTGAGTCAGGCAGTTGGAGTGAAGCTACATAGTTTTTTGACCTCATTGGTATTACACTTTTACTCTTTATTGTTTTGTGGATAAGTTACATCTGTATTGTTTTTACTTTAGGAATAAGCAGTTGAACTTTATCAAGAGGATTCAGTGTACATTCACAAGTAACATGGGGAAATTATGACTTTAAAATATGAACACAATTTTTTCTCTATGACTGTCTAAATAAACCAAATTATTTCTGTTAATTTTTCACTGTGTAACTTTACAAATGGCACCACATAAGTGCACAGTAATGTTTTACAATTTCCAGGCTGAAAAATGTTGAAGATCCCTGGTAAAGACTATACAAGCAGAGGTATACATATACATATGAATATTCATTTTTAAGATTCCAACTGTGAGAATGAATAGCATCCAGACAATGCATCAGTACAGCTTTTTACACCTCTGAATTGATGTGGAATGGTGCCATTCTCATTAACAAAAGCTCCGTCCCTACCGTCTTAGTATGCAGAGTTGGGTCTAGGAACACTTTCCGAGTGAGTGGTACTGAAACAATCGGTATGCCACTCTAATCTCAACACTGCTGCTGAGCTTTGGATCTGGTTGTATTTGGCAGACAGTCTTCCCTTGTGGTGTGGCAGGCTGCAATAGCTCTGGTATTTGTAGTACTTCATGGTTGCCAAAATCTAGAGGAAAGGTCATTTATACCGCTGACACAGTGGGAGAAAAACACTCAGGTGTCTGTAAGGGACGCCAACCTCATACTTCAGTTGCTGGCACTTTGTATTGTTGACACAATTCCTTCCTCTTGGTTTGCTGTCTTAGCTGGAGCTGAAGATTTTAGTGTGGCCATTCCCTGTCTGTATTTGCCTCTAATGCTCAGATCTTTTCTTCCAGTTTTGGTTTTGCAACTTAGCGGTAGGGCATTTGTGTGGACAACTAAAGAGCTGGTTCAGACCTATTTCTGGCCAAACCCAAACCCAACTTACAGAGGTCACAAAAAAAAAACTGCTGGAATGTATGTTCTTCAAAAAGAATGCCTGAGAAGTAATTTAATATAAATTAGCTGTGGTCAACTCTCCACTAATGCTCACGGCGTCACTCAACAATGGAGAATTCTAGGTTCTGGTTCTGATGGATTCAAATAAACCCAGATATTTAATTTTGTCGTATAGAAATTCATTGCTAGGCCCAAACCTAATCATAAAGACTCAGATGAGCTTATTATTTTGAAACGCATAAATATAAAACTTTCTGGCACCTTATTTTTTTTAAATGTGCAACCTTTTGGATTTTGATAATCAAGTCAAAATCAGTCAAAGGTTGTAAATCAATAGCTATACATTAACTTTATTATTTTTATTATTATTTTCTTTGTTTTGTTTAATTCAAACAACAAATAAAATTCACATCACACCTTCATGTAGTTGCAGTGGCTTTCACTGCCCCACACGTTTCTCTCTTCCTTATTGCTGCATGTTTTTAAAAGACGTGAGCGCTCCTCTGTAAGGAGCAGGTCTCTGATAGTAGACGGCATGTCCATCTACTATTTTCACTTAACACTGTACAATAACCGAAAAGAAAGATATAACATCTACCATGACTACTATAGATTAGGATGAAACTATAAATTAACCGGTGAAAAAACTTTAATATCCACTATTGTTTCCACAATACCTCTTCCAGAAATAAAGTGGATAGGGTGCCATAAAAAGCATCCAGAAAAAAAAGTCACTATTATTTTAAAAACGTATAGGTAATAATGATACATTGGTTTGATCCCCTCATGAGTGGGTTGTTCCTGTTTTTCCCTCTACCCTCACTGCACTCTCAGTCGCAGTCTGCTCAGATGAGTGGGGTGAGTTTTGTAACGCAATTATCTTCAAAAACGATCATCTCAAAACGTTCCACATTTTCTCTTGCGCAAGAAAAGATCAAATACAAAACAAGAAGAGGAGAAACGTAAGAGTAACAGAGCTACAGTAAAATTAATATGATGAAATTACGTGTCGCCTTAGTTATTCAGCAGTGTAGTATAGGGTGACCAGACGTCCTCTTTTTCCCGGACATGTCCTACTTTTCAGACCTAAAAAAATGTCCGGGGTTGAATTTAAAAATCGTCCGGGCTTTTGGTCAACTGCCTCAAAACACATTACATAGCTTACAGTGCATTGTGATTACATTGCCACTCCGTTCCACTACTCCATTCCAGGTTTCTTTGTATGGCAAAGAAATCGGTAGCACATGTGTGTCTGTCGATTCTACATATAGGAGATTTCTTTAATTATACTTTTCCATGAAATTCCATCTACAAATCTATTCTAAAGTTTAACAGCTGGTTGTGTTAAAAATTCCTTCAGAAAAAGGGCTTGTATGAGTTTGTTGTCATTTGCAGGATGATCTGCTAAACTAGTGTGATGGTCTTGGGCTGCTTCAGAACATCCACAAAATTCATGATGGAGCCATGACTTTCGTTTTCTACCAGAAAATCCTAAAAGTGAATATCTGGCTGTAATTTCATCACCTTAAGTTCAAGTGCTCTTTGATAACACTTATTAAAAGCATTTCAATGTGCTAATTGTGAACTTGGTCAAAGTTCAAACTGATGGAGGTGTTGTGACATGACTTTAATCAGGCTGGTCATACTCAAAAACATTTCACTGTGGCTAAAATAAAATAAAATTGAAGAGTGGGGGGAAAAAATCATCCACACTGATGTTAAGAACTCACTCCGAGTAAAGCAGTTATTAGGTTTTGTGGGGAACTGATTTTTGAAACCGGGTTTAATTGGAAATCTTCAACCCTAACAAGTGAAATAATTTCAGGAAGGCATTTTGTACTTACTGTGGTTCTCTTTTCTTAATTTGAAATTTGATCAGTTGCCTGAAACATTCAAGTGTGACAAAAAGCCAAAAGAGAATAAAACTATAAGGCATCAAATGCTTTTTTTTTTTTTAAAGCACTGCTTCTTTGAAATTCTTGTGTGCATCTGTGTGCTTTTCTACAATGAGTGGTTCAATTCACTTTACCTGTTGGCACATAGGTGGGCAGCACTTTTTGAAGAGTTTCTGAGAGTTTCTATTTTGCTGTCACCAGACCCTGGTCACCAGGAAAAGTTAGCATCACAAGAAAGTGCCTTGTGTCCTATCTTTAAATCAGTGATCGTTGTGTGAGATGTTCTTACTTGTTTTAGGTCCATCTACACCTGTCTACACCTGTAGATTCACTGGAAGCTGCAAAGAGACTGTTCTTCTTCAGGTTTGAAGATGCATCAGGCAGTGAGTATGTCTTTCATACAAGGAGGTAGTCATTTCTTCTTTTACACTCGCTACAATCGAGGAGGGTCTTTGAATAACTAAAACATATTTTAAATAAATGTTTAGAGAATAAACCCCAAGATGCACTGTGCCACCTGGATGTCTAAACACATCTTCATAGACATGCAAGAAGAAACAAGACCTAACTTTTAGACCTGTTATTCAGCAAAACATTACTTATTACCTACAAACAGAATGATATTTTCTGTGTGTGTTTGAGTCATTGTTCTAATCAATAAGCTTAGAGGCAACTGGCAACTGCCTAACATGTACTGTACAAGCATTTTTACTTTTCTGAATGTTATTATAACTCTGAACAAACAGAGTATTTTACAGGTTATGTGTATTTGCATGATCCCCATTTCTAGCTAAAATAGAAAACACTTTTTATTTTTTCTTCTTAATGGATCACTGTTTCTTTTGATCCATATTTTTCCCCTTTTGTTTTTGTGAATTGTTAGGTGAACCCATACAGGGGCACAGGGATAAAAGAAAATTTGGGTATAAAATGTGTTGTGATTTATGTTGTGCTCCGCCTTGTTCCATCTGAGCCAAAGTGCTGGGCCCTCAGCTTGGCAACATGTGTCAGACCACATTAGGAAGACCAGTGAACAATGGACTCGGCCAGGAACAGGTGGTGGTTTCTTGCAACTCTGAGAGTTGGATGTGCATTAATGGTTGTGTGTGCGTGTGTGTTTGTGTGACAGGGAGTGAGAGGAAGATGGGTCTATCTGCCATCTGGAGCGCTGAGAAAATCCCAGGTGAGGCGGAAATTCGAATGTGCCGTTTCTATCAGTTCACTGACTGGCCTCTCTCCTGGATCCAAGCACTTTTTAAAGATGACCCCCCTGGTTCCTTGCTATGCCTCCAGTGAAGGCACACACCAATTTGAGAGTGTGAAATGAGCCATTACAAGGTGTGCTGCTCAAGGCTGTGCAACTCTTACAGACTAAGCAAAAATAAGATCAGCATGCCAAGACATGTCAACTGTATTCCTATAATTTCTCTTATCAACTTATGCAAAGCATTTTTGAACATTTATCTCATTTATCAAATGTATGGCAGAATATGAACCCAAATTTATGTTACTGCTGGCGTTGTAATGTAGAAAACAAAATCCAGCTTTGTTGGAAAATCTTTAGTTTGTGCAGAGCAAAATAATTTTCACTTGCCCCTGAATTTTACAAAAATTCAGGGGCATGATTGTATGTCATATTTGATTATTGATCTCCTTGATTCATTTATTTTGTGAATCACAGATTGACTTTATGAATGTGCCAGAGGCTTTGCTATATTGTGGCTGTAACCGAACTGTGGGAGATTTAAGGTGGAAATGCAATACATCATAGAAGAAAATAGAATAGAATCCTTTGTTGTCCCAGGAGAAATTCAGGTATAGATCTTGACTGCATATGAATAATTTCCCATTACTCTTGATGGGGTTGTTTGTGGCTACTGGTACCTTTAATTGAGAGAGTGCGGGTGCATGCATCTGAAAACACGCCACTGGCTTGGATCACCTGGGAAACATTTGCCAAGAATGCTTGTAACATAACAGAATTTCCCCCTTTGCAGTTTTGCTCAGTATTGTTCTAGAGTTAAAAAAAAATTGATGACATCTTTCAGCTGAAGGTTGAGATATATTTGGCTGTAAAATGATGACTTAATTAAAATATACCTGTCATATGTGTCGAGCGAGGTGTTTAAATTTCAGGAGCAAAATACTGTGGGTGACTCTGTGTTTCCTTTGTGTTTGACGCAAGATGTTTTCACTGTAAAGCAGTGTGTGTGAACTGGAGCTTGTATCAATTATTAGCTCAAGTAGGCAACTTTAAGGTAGGCAACATGAAAAATGTAATTTTATGAATAATGTATAGGCTGAATTTGTAAATAGGTGGATAATCACTGATAAGGTTCAATTTAAAGAAAAACCCTGTGCCTACATCATAGACACATAATATAAGAGACTAAAAATACTGTGAAACGATATATAATTGTCAAATTATTACATAAAAGATTCATTCAATAGCATAAGTTGTTTCTCAGTCACAGCAAATCACATTTTAAAAAACACTTTATTAATTCTTACTGTTGCGTAGGGCCTCTGATTACTGAGCTTCTGATATTTCCTGAGAGATTAGTTTTCTGATGCTTGACATTCATTTATATGTACATTAGTAAACTTCTCTGTTGCAGTTTTGTAAGCTCTTTCTCTTCTACCATATTCCCCTGATAAAATGACAAAGGTCGTGTAACCAAATGGTTCAATGCACAAAATGTTACTAAAGTTGGCAGTTTTAAAAATAAAAGTCTGTTTGAAACTTTCTTCCCTTTCTGTTTTTAGAGGCACTTTAGCTGTTTTTATCTATGATAACAACCAGAATACATCAAACTAGTCATTTATTTCTTTTTTCTCTGATGGGCTCTGCATTTTAAATACAATTAAAGACTAGACGGATACTGTAGTGAGTGCCTGGCACCTGCTTTTACTGAGCAGCTTTACAGTCTGTTAACTGACTGTAAATCAATGGGTCTAGTTTAACTCTAGGACATTCCTAAAATTATACAGAAACAATTCAAATCAAAGCTGTTAATTGCTGAAGAAATGTGCTTCATTATATCTTTCAGTCTTATAAAAGAGCAAACATGAATATGCTTAATTAAGTTAAAGAAGATAATTGGTGTCCCAAAATGCATTTCAGTGTGAAAACATTCAGGTTATCTATGACTTATTGCATTGGTATCAGTGACGTGCGATGAGGTTCATAGTTGGTGAGGCGCTGACTTACTCATAATCATATTTACAAATATAGACCACTTTCAAGTTATTGTCTATAATGAAATTTCGCGCATGCGGACAATCCTGGAGGGCAAAATGCGCGCTGCATAGCATGCGGCTATATGCATAGCCGCGCTGCCGCCGTATAATAATTCTGTTAACTCAATCAAACTTGGACATGTAGACATTATTAATTTCGTGCTGTGCTCCACAGCAAAGGGAAAACCCGTTGAAGTACAACTCAAAGCAACGTCTTTCTCGCTCTCTATATCAGCGCAGCTATGCGCAGGCTCGTTGCCATAGCAACTGACAACGCCACAAAAAAAAAACCCTCTCAAATATTTCCCACACAGAGAGCAGACCATTCAGTCTGTTGCAGTAGTATGGTTTTTAGGCTTAATGTTTATTCTGCGATTATTAATAAGAGAAGAAAACTATAAATACATCGCTGCACTTTACTTTACTGTATGGCTAGCTCGCTGTTACTGTTTCTTACTCTACAGTGGTGGAGTCACAAAGTCTGGGATCATGAGCGCCCCCTGCCATGAGGCAAGAGAACTGCCTGCCTCACCTCGATTCTGTTCTGTCGTTTCTGATCGCTCCTCAGCACACGAAACACTTTACACACACAGTTGGTGACAAAAAACACTGTACATTATAAACATAAGCTAAATTATGGAAAATCAGTTCATACATTAAATGTTTCTTAGCCATATTAGCCAATGCAGTAAGCCAGAGGTTGCACAATCGAAGGTGAGGCTCAGCTCGCTGCTGCCTCACCAGCTTCACTTCTGAGCATTTAAATGGGAAAATGCGAAAATTCAGCGATTATGAAAAACTGAAGAAAAACTAATCAGAACTGGTTAAGCTAAATGAAAAATAGGTACTTCATAGTACAAAGTGATTGGTATTTATTCACTAGGCATGTGTAAAGCATGTAAAATCTCAGGGTAGGGATATCAGTTTGGATACACATGTAGGATATGCTCATATCCCAGTTCATATAAACAGACACCAATAAATAGCACAATTACCTGCTCATTTGACAGAATGGATCATATAAAGAAGCCTACTTCTATCTTCTATAGTAGGAAGCATTTTCAAACTGCTGTTTTTGAGCAAGGGGTTTTTCATCATTATGGCTGTTGCACATTTCCCATCCATTGTGAAGATTTACTTCAAGCTTTGGATCAGAGCCATTGTACATGTCCAAGAAATTGTATCTTTTTGACCTGTGCAGTTCTGAACAATATTGTTCTGGGTTGCACGCTTAATTTGAAGACAAGGATTTCCATTTCACCTTTCTAAAATATGACTAGGCATCTGTTTGGCAAGTATAAATATTTCATATACATATTTATTGTTAACCCCCTTTTGTTCATTTATGTGACACAGATTTTGTGGCGTAGCTAATAAATTCATAAAATAAAAGAGGTGGTGTTTGGTATTGACGATTACTTCCATCAACCAGATATACGTACTCCTGATTGTTCATATGCTTCGACTGGCCAATAATTGGCGCAAATTCACATTGTTTTAGAAAGCACTTGTGGAACTTGTTAGAAGATTATTTCTACAACCCACTCCATGCCAGATTTAGCTAAATGAGATTTGCATGAATCTAACAAATCTAAAAAATACATATGAACTAATATTTAAAAGCTCCAAACTTGGTAGTTGAGAATTAAACATTTCATTATGCTATTACATCATGCTATGTTTATTTTATTACAAGGTCTAGCAGTGATTTAATATTTTCACAAGGATGTATATTATAGCCTGTATAAAATAATCTCGCAGGAAAGCACAGGGCAAAGTGTCTAGGTGTTTTTCGGAGCAGCTCCTACTCAGAATATAAGAGCTTCATCACAACAAAGCCACAGTGGCAGAATCTATCTCTGTGTTGTGTTGTCTATGTGCCATTAGAGGTTTTGTGCACCAGTGTCATTGTTTGTTCTGACTTCATAAATTCTCCTTCATACCTTTTCTTTGTGTCATGATGTTTTCCATCAAGGTGAAGGAAAAGTGCTCTGGGAGAGACAAACAACATTAATCTCGTCTTGTTCTGTAGTACCATACTTTCATGTATTGTAGTCTGATTTGCTTTCTGTTTGTCTTCCCCTTACCACCAACATTACCTCATGAGAAGTCAGTTTTAGTTATATTCATATATTCCGGATACACTATATAGATTCTGCTGTCTGTTTGTTCATGTTCTCACCCCATCCAAACTTTGATTCTCTTCTTTACTATCTATAAACTTTGATGTTGTTTGTGGACTTTTTATATTAAAAATTAAAATGTTGAATTGCTCTCCTCTCACTCCCTAAACTTTTCATCCTATCTCTAAGGGAGAGCCTAGACAACCAGCAGAGGAAACTCATTTCATCTGCTTTTATCTGCAATCACATTATTTTGGTCGCTATCTAAAAGATGGCTGTCCAAAATCTGACAACTCTAACCCAAAATGAGTCCAATTTACTTGAGCTACTTGCCCGAGTTATACTACAAGTATTGCTGGGTTTCAGACGACGTAGCACCGATGTCACCCAATGTAGATGGAGGGCTGGAAGTTAATGCAGCCCATTTATTTCTGTTGATCCAGCATCAAAATGTCTAAAGTCTGTTTTCTGTATGATTGTTGCAGCCGTTCTTATAGAGAAAAAGATAAACGTTATTTTTGTGTTTCGAAGGTAATTGGTCACAAGGGAATTCATTTTAAAAAAACTTACAGAAAAAAGAGGAGAAAAGTGGATTAACAATCTACAGCTAAAAACTAACACTGCGGAAACTAATAACTCCAGAGTTTGCAGCACCACTTTCTAAAGTAATCCATAAAATACAATAAATAAAATTTAATCTAGATTATTTAGAATAATCTAAATTTATTTCTAGTAGGGTTCTTGCAACTGTAGATGAAATTACAGTTAACAATACTGTTAAGTTTTTACAATAAGTTTAAGTATTTTGAATATGTCTCTACATGCAGTTTTGGTTGTGCTCTTTACATTTCATACCCACATTGCATCAATTTTTTTTGCATTAGTGATGTTTTGTGCCTGCTTTAAAGAGAGGTGATTTAAAATCCTTTTTGAGATATACTCAAAGGAAACTAAGCTGTCATTCATCAATATGCTATTTAAAGCTATTAGGATGTCTGCAGCATTAATTTGCTCAGGTTTATTTGGGTTTGATCAGTGATTGAAATTTCCAACAACTGGCCAAAGCAGGGACTAGAATCATGTTCATTAAAAAGAAATAATGGGGAATTGATCTAGGTCTATATAAGATTTTAGAAGTTAATAATTATTTTTTCCCTCAAAATTTGTCAAAAACATTTAAATGCGAAACAGAGAAACAAACTCAATAACACATTATGGTTTAGTGCGCGCTCACACCTGGAAGCATATCTGCATGCTTTCTGTTTTGAATTCTGATCCCATTGTAAAGGGTGAGAACACTGTAAAAGATTATCCGCCTTTTTCTATGAATGAGAAGTTATTTGATAAAGTACTGACAAAAGGACATGTAGTGGAAGGTTTTGTTTGTAAAAATTAAAGTTTCCTATGAATTTGTTTTTTTTGTAGTTGACCGTAAGTATTTTTAGATTTCATACAGATAATTACGTGATTGTTTACACCTGAATCGATATTCGAATTCAGTAGAGACGTGGACTCGTGGCATTTTATTCCCCAAAATCAAAGAAACTTAATTCATCTATTTTATTGTGTAACTCAAAATTGTTTCTTTTTTTTAAGTTTTTATTTTTGTTTGCAAAGTGACATCTTTTACAGCGTCTGATTTGAGCCGCTCCTCCATTTCCACCTACCCTCCACCCACTCCTGCCTAATCCCCATCACCATTGGTTTATTTTTCATGTCAGTCAAAGGAGTTTGGGCGGAACTCAAACAATCCACTCGTGCTCCAAGCACTGTGGACCGTGCGCCACGGAAGACCAAGACCAGTGCAGACAAATGTACGGGAACGGTAACGTTTATCCTGCTACCAGTGGAGCATTCTTATCAGCGCTTGCGGTCTAACGCTGATCTTTTTAAAAAATTATTCCAGAGTTCCTCTTACTGAGCGCACTCATCAGTAGTGCATCCCCGACAACATCCACATTAGTGCTTTAAAAAAAAAAATAATTTTAGAGGAGCGAGATTTTACATCGCAAGCAAAACAGCCTAGGGATTGTAGACTGGGCTGTGTTAACGCCGTTTCCCAGACACACACGAAAGCCACGCTCCTGCAGGTTCACCTGGATAAGCTGAGGAAGCCGTCCGGTCTCGCTTTGAGGTCCAGGAGGGAGACGGAGTGGAGAAATTAGCGCGGAAGACAGGAGCAACAAAGAAGCAGGCAGGATGAACCTCAAGAGTCATTTGATTTTCACTCTCTACACTATTTATGGGATTCTACTGAAAGGTGAGTCTGGGACGCGTGGGGAGTGCGTGGAGTGCATGTGCGCATCAGGTTTTCATGTGTGCGTGTGAATGTTTTCTGGCCAACTGTGATAGGAAGATGAAGAGGGGGCAAAACACGCTGCACACGCGGGTCCTGGCAGACCGGTGATGAGCCTTCTTTCTTTATCTTACACGCGCGTGCACGGGCGCGTGCACACGAACACACTGTGTTTTTTTTTCTCTCTTCTTTTTCTATTTGAAAACACACACATGTGTCTGTGCGTGTTGTCTGTAGACGTTAGAGATGCAGCACAGCCAGAGGACAGCTTACGTCCCGTCACGTTTTGAAGTCCGTTCATATTCGGGATGTTGATGCGTGCATAATTGAATGAACAGAACCCCTGGAAACTGACGTGCCGGACAGGGCGTTTTGTGCGCCTACGGTATCCTGTTGTGTCCTGTGTGCAAGCTGGTAATGAAAACAGACACACCTCACAATGAAATCCAACGCCGCGGGTGTTTTTCACTTGCTCCTCTTAGATCAGCCCCGGAGTCACTGGAAGCCTTTTTACGCGCTCTTATCTGCTTGGGTTCCTGGATTAGGGAAGAAGCTACCTTTGAAATATATTCTTATTCATGAGTGAGATTTATGGTATTTTCTTCTTGGGAAGCTCTGACAGCAAACTAACACACAGACTAAACTCAGACAGTTCAATGAGACTGCCCCCTTTTCAATCTATCCAGCAGGACTGATAATATAAATATGCCTCAGACTGAGCATCACTTAGCTCTTATTAAACATGCTGTGCTACTGTTTACTGTGTCTGAGAGCATATAAGACTTAAAGATCGAAAGGGATTTAAGAAGGATTTGCTGATATTGTGAGTGACATTCTGAACTCCCATATCCTGGTTTCAATAAATCTTCCTATAAACAGCTCTCAGATTTTAGAACAGCAGGTGATCCAACTGTAAACAGGAGGGGTGAGGGAAGGGCTAGGGCATGAAATCAGGGGGGACAAGGTCACTGTTACTGATCCACACAATTAACTTATTAACTTTGCATAGCTGTTCGTGAAATGGCTCAATGCCTTTTATTGTCACACTAAAATGGTGATTGATTAGATTAAATAGAGACAGAAGGATGTGAATGAAAAAGTGTGTATGCTATCGTTAGCTCTTCACAGAAATATATGTCGTTTCTCTATAAATGGTTGATAGGATAATAAATTACAAGTTTGTGGACACAAACTTACATTTTTCACTGCTATGTCTTAAAACAGTCCATATTTTATTCTTAAGTTAGTGCTGGGTGGCCTGAAAGTGTTGAAGAAGGAGCACAGAGTTCCAGAATATGGTGTACCAAACAGTGTTAGAATTTTTTTTTTATATATAAAGGATTCTAGCCACTCAAAGGTATCCAAATATGAAGATTAAATATGAAGAGGTATAGAGAGGTATGGCTTCAAATTTACCACCAAACAATTAAAGTTCTTTTCATGAGATGCCAGAGAAATTGCCGGCGTAATCAAAGTTTTCTTTAGTCATGTGGAGCATAGAGTAACACAAGTTCTCCCTCCCCACAACATATTCTGTAGGCTGTTGGTCAGCTGGCCAAAAAGAAGTCTGCTACACTGTTTTCTTGCTTACAAGACATGTACCGTACATTTTGCTAATGTGAATTATTTCCATTTGCTAGAAACACAGAGAGGGCTCTTTCACCAGTCTTATTAAGGTAACCGTGTTTTAAAACTGCAGTTGGCAAGCAACAAGTAATTGAAACGTGTAATACACTTTAAAGCTTCATAACAGCCTAAATGAGCTGGATAATATGGATGAGGAGAAAGATGTCTGATTTTCGATCTTGGACTTGTTAACTTCACAACTTGACTTCTGATAAGTAGATGGATCCTAGTACCATGACGGGTTATGATATCCTAAGATTATGTCCTGCTTACTTCAAAATCATATCAATATGCTGAGTATTTTAGTCATTGTATAAAGAATTTAGTAACATGAAAGGCATAATTATCATCGCCTTGACTTCAACCACTGTTCAGTATGGGAGAAAAGGGAAGCTCCATATGAGAGATCATTGGTGCTTGATTCTCTTGATCATTTGTTGTAGCCGCTTTGAAGTGTGTGTGTGTGTGTGTGTGGGCGTGTGTGTTTGTGTGTAAATGAGACAAAAGATCAGCCCTTTCTTTAATAACCCGACATGATTGAGGCCATTCTTGACTTAATGAATTGGTGTGTAATTAGGTATCTTAGGGTGTATCTAACAGCTTCCACTGCAGTATTTATTGATGTTCACAAGCCTGTCTTCTCATTTTTACTCTCTTTACACACTTGTTAGAAGTGCGTGGGTGTGTATAATTTTCTGCATGTATTGCGTACATTCCTTCAAATGTGCACTCTGTTTATATAGCTTATGTTTGAAGAGGCCGCATTGAAGACATAACACACACAAAATCACGCTGGTCTCTCTGCCTCTCTTGTCTTTACCCTGAAGAGGATAATACCAGGCTGCCTGATTTGAACAGTCATCTCTTGGTGCAAGACCTATTATTGCACAGGTTCAACACAGCAGGTAGGTCAGCCTCCTTCCGAATGAGGTATATCAAGGAAAAGACATGGCCTATCCTCGCACTCTGTAAATGACAGCTGTTTCAGCCCGTTTGGCCTTGAGCCAGCTGGCGTTCAGAGATCCAAAGGCACTAAATCTCTGTCGTAGAACAGACCTGCACTGCTATATAGCGCCAATGTGAGCTGTTGTGATGGAGGTCATTGTTTACCAACAGCTCGAGTTGTTAACATATTATCCAGTGTCTCTCGTGTGCCCATGCCGTAGCCAGAGAAAACAGCCTGTTATGCAAATGGACTTCTTACGTAAGAGCTCAGGGCTGAGCAGTGAGCAAGGGGAGGTGGAGGCAGAGAGACACGAAGAAAGAAGTAGGGAAATGTTAAAGAATAGAGGAGTTGATAGGAGTGTAATGTGGGAGCAGAGGTGTGGAGGAGGAATGCACAATCTTCTCAACTAGAGTGTTTGGTGTGTGTGTGTGAGAGAGCGAAGGATGTGCACTGCTTGTTTGCTCTACGGATGCTTGTTTATCGCCGCTGCTCTGTCTGTTTTCTGTCGCCTTGCCTGCTTGGCAGTCAGTCGTTCTGAACTCTGATATTGCTAGCCTAAATACAAACTCCCGCTGAGGGATGTGTTTATCCCTGCAGTGAGACTAAGCTGGTGAAGGCTGACCCTCCATCCCTCTGTACTTCCGTCCATTCCTCCCTCGCTTCATCCTCCCATCCTGGTGTGGAGCTTTGTAGCACAGCAGCGTGGGAAAGCTACTGATAACAAGCGGCCTTGTGTGTGTGTGTGTCTGTGCATGTTTGCAGAGCTACTGATTACACAGGAGAAACAAGTTGTTCCCTCTTTCTTGCGTACTTGCAATTTCCCTCTCTCTTTTTGTCCCTCTCTCTTTGCATCTGTCCGTTTTCATAGACATCACATATGTGTCCTGCACCTTACACATTCAGCACAAAGCTTTGCTGTACTGGGAATCATCTGGCTCAGTGTGCATCACACAGACCTACACAGGTGGAGTTCCACCGTGGGTTCACTGCAACTCTGCCAAGGGATTTCCCATGATCAAAGCCAGTCTTTTGTTAGTCCAGGTGTTATAAAAGTTAAAACAGAAAGGAGGAGGGAGAGGAGGCTTGAGGGAAATGTGGTCGGATCCAGAGCTTACATGCTCCTCTCGTCAAAGCAGAATGGCTCTAAAAAGAAAAAAAAAATGATAGCATCCTTGTTGCTTTATGCACAAGGTAGCTGGTCCAGCTGGGCAGATTTGCTACCAAATGCCCAATTATGATATGTTCAGACTCTTTTCCTCTGTGTAGACCGTTTGGTTAACAAGGTAGAACTTCAATTATAAAACAAGGCTGTGGGAATGTTTTAAGCGTTTATGTATCTGAAAAACTGAAATGAAGCATTATGGACTAAGGAGTTAGCTTTATTCAGTCAGTGGTTGTTTCTGATATGGGCAACATGGGTAACTTCCCAAGGCAGAATCTTATTGTAGCTGTCTATAATAGCCCAATCTGCTTTTATTTAAGAAGAAAAGCATTAGTTAATACATTGCTGTTGTTAAAATAATGCAATAAATTTATTATTAGAATTATAAAAATGTTGTCTAACACCAGTATTTCATATTTTGATGATAATAAGTATTTATCGAATGTAAATGTTGACAGAATTTCAGCAAAAAATGGATTTTGAATAGAAAAGAATGATAACTTTATTTACCCTCAAAGGCAAGTAAATACTTCTGATATTAAAATTTAAATTAATCATAGAGTTGACATTTAAAGTCATCCTTAGCATTTCATAATTACTATTAACAATGTTATACAGGCTAGCATTGCTAAAATATCTGTTACATTAACCCTGAAATTACCCATAATCCACAACACAGCTAGCCAACGTTTATATATGGGGGCTGTAAAGGTCAGACCAATGGAAAACAAATGGCCTCCAGAAGGGACGTTTTATGTTTTACACAACATCCCATTGTAATTTTGTGTAAATATTTGATTCAGGTCAATTCTGGGTTAAAAAGTGACACTTAATGCTTCTAGATGCATCACAGTTTTAACTGATATTCTCAACATTTACAACAAATGTCTATATAGGTTTCCAGTTTTTCCAAGTGCAGGCTGCTTTATATTAACCAATGCAGTAACATACAAAAAGCCAACAGTGAAACCCATCAAGTACAGATCCAGCCTGAGCAAAATCCATATGGGGTCAATGTACATGTGTTGCCTGGAATACTCCATGATAGACAGAATTTAAAAGCAACCAGCAGCCTAAACAAAGCAAGCTCACTGTAAAACACAGGTCTCAAACTCCAGTCCTCGAGGGCCGCTGTCCTGCAGTTTTTAGATGTGCCACAGCTACAAAACACTGGAATGAAATGGCTTAATTACCTCCTCCATGTGCAGATAAGTTCTCCAGAGCCTTGCTAATGACATAATTATTCTATACAGGTGGTGCAGCAGAGGCACATCTAAAAGCTGCAGGACAGCGGTCCTTGAGGACTGGAGTTTGAGACCCCTGCTGTAAGACATTCAGTCTTCCTGTTGTTTGCTTAAAGTCTCTTGCAAACTGGATGGAACGGCAAACATTTCGATGGGCCTTGGCATGTAGCTTCTTATACCTCTGTATTTTCTTCTGCTTTCATGTTAAATGCCTCACTGGTAATTAAAGTAGCCAATGTGTCTTTTTTTCTCTAGAAAAAAAGTGGTAGTTATTGCATTTTTTTTGTGAAAAGCAAAGAGAACAGTTCCAAATCTAAATTATCTGTGTAAATGAATCAAATCAAGAGTCATCCTGACTCTATGAACGTACATAGCTGCTGAAGACATGATTCTACCACGTTTTTGTAGCTGAGGATTCATATATAACCTTGAGGTTCCCAGGTTGTACTATTATGTTTGAAAACAAATGCATAGCATCAGTGTTAAATAAATTATTCTTTTGAACTGAAAGGACCATTGCTCACTTTTACTGATCCACATCCACATGTCTTCTCAAAGAAATACATGGTCAAGAATGAATGATGTTTTTTTTTCCTGCAGATGTCAAGTGTACAAATCACTAAAATGACTGTCTTGTCGGGCAAAAATTCAAGAAAAGAGTGTTATTTTATCCCAAACGGCATCCTATTGTAGAATAATACACTGTTAGTGCCTTGAGCTAATGGCTTCCTACCGGTTACGATCACACAACATGTCAAGCATATTTCTTTTTGCAGAAGATTCAGGTTGAATAAATGTCAATTTTACTTTTTTATTTTGGCACCAAGTGTGTGTGTTATATTTTTTAAGGCACAGTGTTATTTAGTCAGCCCAGAGCAAGAGGCAGAGATCAAATGGGCCTCCCACAGAGAAAGGTGAGAACATAAGCCCACAGGTGGATTCTACTTCACCAGCATCAACAGGCTGCATGTTTACACCGTTAGTAGACACCCAGCAGGTGAAAGAAATGCACAAGCTCAACTAACATAACAGCTAATGGCACTTTTTACATGTACCTATGTGTAGAAGGTAAAATATAGAGCAGTGTGCAATGTTTTAGGTGATGTGCTCTTCTCTGACAAGCATGGAAGTTCATTGCAGACTATAAATAGTTTGATGTCCATCCATCCAACACGCTTATTCTTGCAGGGTGCCTAGAGAGAACCCACGCATGCAAAACATGCAAACTCCATGTAGAAAGACCACAGGCTGGGACTCGAACCCATGACCTTGCTGCAAGGCAACCAACTGTGCCACTCTGCAGTAAATAGTTTTATGTGTGGCTAATAATTACTACCACATCTTGTAAAAGATATTTGTATCCCATAAGGTGTGTTTACACTTCAGGAACCTATTTATGAATTTAGGTAGTTTTCTTGAGTAGTGTTCTCTCCCTCCTTGCAGTTTAACTACAGGAACTGAGAATATATCTTACTAAAAGAAATATCAATTCTGAAAACAGTCCTGTTAGGAGGTTATGACTTTTTGGATGGAGCCTGAACTAAAAGAAAATATTCTTTGTGAGAGGATGCTGAACATTTCTCACTGGTTAAATATTGCCAGGTTGTTATTTCAAGAACAACAGTGAAAGAGGAGTTTTCCTCGAAAGCAGTTGGCAACAAACCTTTGTGTTGCATTGCTGACCTGTATGTGCACATCTACGTGTACACGCTCTAAATGTCACAGGGACGAATTACACAGGTCACTTGGCTGGATGAGGACAAGTGACAGTTGCCTCATTGCACAAGTTCCATAAGAAAATAATGGGGAGGGAGATTTCTAAATTAAATTTTCAAGCAAAAATGATTTCCTTTAATCCTTCCTGAATATAAAAACCTGGAAAACTGAGGATATTCAGATATGTTTCATGATCTACTTAGCTTCTTTTATTTAAAACAATATAGACAACTATTAGGCCTACCTGATAAAGTATAGTATACTGCTTGGTATATTTTGACACATGTAAGTGGATTGTGCCTAATCCAAATAAGTAGATAAAGCAAAAAGGCCTGGATAAAAGTTACCTGAAAGATTAATTATTGCATGGGATTGTCAAACGTTCACTTAGCACTATTTTTTACTTTTTACCTAAAGGTTGTGCAGAACTAGTACATTCAACTGAGGAAGCTTCTTGAGACATAATAGTTTTGTATTTCACTGTTTACGTCCTGGGATTCTTTTATACTTGCATTCAACCCAGGGTGCCAAAACATTTGGTTATGTCCCTATGTGTGGTGCGAGTGTGGCTGTGTGCACAGATGCATGCATATGTGATGTCTGCATTAGTATTGAATTCCAAAAGGATTAGACTGGCTAATCTTAAACTCCAGTCTTTGACAAGCCATGTGTCACTAATCTCAAACACTCTTTGAGAAAAAGACACAAACACAATCAAAGTTTGGATTAAAGCTCTCTGTAAACACAAGGCTGTATTCCTTTAACACTGCGATGGAAAATTGTTAGAATTTACAATAGAGGGGGCAAAGAAACTGAAAAAAGATGTAATTCCATACTTATATAAACACTGTATTGTATGCTTAGAAATAGTTCATAATCGGAAGTAGGTTGATTTGATGTCCTATTAAGTGGAGCTAATTTATTTTCCAGGTTTCTTGTCTTAACAGCCTCTTGCCCAGACAAAATTCTTTTTATGGCATGCGCCTTTTCATCTCAAGGCTTCTTTTCATACAGCTCCCTGAGGCTGGACTTTGGAGACTTGGCCGTACATGTTCAATCATTTTTTTGCCAGCAGAAATAAAGATATGGACAGCAGTGACTTTACCTGCTGTGGTCCTTAGCCCCAGCTCTGTTATTGTTTGGGGACTTTGCGTCTCTGCTTGATAGAAATGAATTCATTCAAAATGATGTGTGTCTGTATAATGTACATAGATGTTCTTGTACACAGAACCATATTGTGTTTGTTGCTACAGTAAAAAGGAGAAGAAATATACTGACTGTTGAACAAACTAGCCAAAAGCTGAGGGAGAAACTGTTTTATGATTTTGTTGGTGTTTTGTTAACCCAGATAGATCAATTGTATCTTTTTTCAATGGTTCACAGGCAAATATTTGCTATATAAAGCATATAAATGACTGTTTATTTTTTGCATTATAGTAAATTTTTTTGACTGTAAGCTAATTAACAAATACCATGCTGCTCAAGAAAAACAACAAAAATGTTGATTTGCAAATTGATGCATACACAGAGAAAATCTTGTAAATTCTTAGAAAGCCTTTCACATCCAGAATGTTTTGTCTTTTGTTGTCAGTGTTTGTCACACTTAATTGTTAATCCAAATTCCACAAAATTAGATTAGATGTGCCATGAAAGATCCATCTCTATAAATAGAATTTTGATAAATTAGACTTTCAGTAAATTTGTTATTCAGAAGTAAATTTGTTATTCAATATAAAAGTAAAGCTTATCATGTACATTCATTACACACAACAGAATTATAATGTAAGAGTGTTTTTATTATTAATTTAGATTAATGATAGGACACTTATAAAATGGATCTTTGATCTCAAATAGTTTTAACCTGGTTAAATAAAGGTTGAAGAAGAATAAGAAAATGACATTGATTTTTCTATTCATTAAATCACCAAATTGAGTTTCACAGAAAAAAAAACTTTCTCATAAATGTTTTATGACCTACAGACTCGTGCAAAAGACTGCAGACTTGACAGCTGTCCAGCAGACAGTCATCCACACCCTCCATAAAAGATCTTTATAAAAGAAGCTGACGGTTGACACTGAGCCCTGTACAAGCATAATAATGAAAAGTTGAACTGGAAAACTGTGGTGGAAAAACACACACAAGCAACATGGATAAATTTAGTTTTAAGAGGAAACAAAACCCATTCAATAATTTGGACCAGATTCAGAGGCCGGAACCCTGTAGAGAATCTATGGATTATGATTAAAAGAAATATTATTGTCTAATCCAGTCTTAAACAACACCTACAACAATGCAGAAAAAGGTAAAGGCATTTATTGAAGCAGATCCTTTGTTAAAATGTATCTTATTCTTTCTCTCACCTCTATACTTTAGCTTAAAGCATGTTTTCAACAAATCTACATGCACTGAGGTTGAATAACATTTAGGTTTTGCTTCATTGCAGTGTTACAGCTCTTTATATCATCCAAATTATTGATTTGGTTCTTAACTGCTTAACTTGCAGTTGTAGAGTAACAAATACGGAGTTATAGCACTACACTAATTGAAAAACAGGATTTATTGCATTCACAAATACACAAGTATTCACATGTTTTAGCTTTCAAAGGAAAGCTAAAGCTAATTGAAACATAATTCCCCAAAGACACATGCTTGTGTTAATTGGCTGTGTGGTTGTGTTTGTGTGCACATAAGGGTGTATGTGTTGTTTCTGCTCATATTTGCCTGAAGTCAGTTTCTTGTCCCTTGTCTAATCATCAGCTTGAGGGTACCCCCCTCTGCACAACTTAATTTGATCTTTGAAAGCTATTATACTCTTTTGCATGAGCACCATTTCTAAATATGTCTAATTTAGTAAAATTATTTAACTAGAATTCATTGATGTGGACTTGAATTCAAAGTAAAACGGTTTATTTACTGTAATAGGTATATCAAACTGGGTATTGTTGTGTACCTTGAGACTGAGGTATATGTGGGAGTGCAGTAACTCATTAAGTGTTTGTGTGGTTCATTAATTTCTACCTGTGGGAAACTTAAGGTATTACATCGTTTCTAGGCACAGAACCTTAATTCTGGAAAGCCCAGGTGTGAAATTTCACCCATTTGAAACTCTGTAAGCCCTTATTAACACACATAAAACAACCAATCTTTGTTTTGAAAATTGTAGAAACTGAGTGTCCAGAGGACGAAACAAATTGGCCTTGTTGTGTCACTACCTGTCTTTTCTTTTTAATCGTAAATGCAGACATTTTTGATGGCTTTTTTTGTTTGCTTGTTTTTTTTTTTACTGGGTGAATGTAGTTTTCCTTATTGCCTTGCCAAACCTTAGGCATATGTCTGTTTTCCACCAGCACAATGTGAGATAGGCTTCTCTAATCTTTTGTGACGTTCGATAAAGGCAATGTGTGTTTGCTGATACAGACATACTTTTTGAATGAGACACTTCAGTGTCGCATGGTTCAGCTCTTAAATAACAGGTATGCACTGAGAATTGCATACCTGTTATCTATGAAAGGTGCAGGACACGTGTGGTGTCTATGAAAATGGACAGATGCAAAGAGGGAGAGACAAAAAGAGAGAGGGAAATTGCAAGTACGCAAGAAAGAGGGAACAACTTGTTTCTCCTGTGGAATCAGTAGCTCTGTAAACGTGCACAGAGACACACACACACACACACACACACACACACAAGGCCGCTTGCTATCAGTAGCTTTCCCACGCTGCTGTGCTGCAGAGCTCCACACCAGGATGGGAGGATGAAGCGAGGGAGGAATGGACGTGCTCAGTGGAACTGGATAATTTCTATAATTTCTTTCTATGGAACTGGATAATTGACGTGACGCCGGCTCCGTCCTCATGCGAAAGTAGAGCAGTCTTCCGACAAAACCCATTCAATAAGTAATCAATGATGTCAGTAACATGTTACTGACATCATTGGTATTGAATCTTTGAAAGTTAAGTTAGAAAAAACATGGAAATTAAAGAAGATATTTAAACCAATTGGCATTTTCTTGACAAGCTGTCTGGAGATCGTTTGAGGCTGCAAAAGAGGGCAAGAAAACAGGAAGGCTGAATAGACTATAGCCAGGTTGCTCTGTTTTGTCCTTTTGAGTTTTCAGCCTCTATTTTGAAACATACAGGGTCTGAAAATATTAGAAGCCTATAAGAAGTCTTTGACGTCAGGCAGCAATCTACAGTTTTTAGGGAACACAAAAGGGCACTCTGTGTTAGTAATTCTAGCTGGTGCAACCTTGCTATCCACTTATATAAATAAGGAAAGTTTAAAATGTCAAACCTGTACCCATATTGCCTTTGTCAGTCAGAAATAGAAAAGTTCTGTTTTAGAAGGACTACTCTGTCACACATATGGTGTGCAGTCTACTCTGTTCCAAATCTAAATAGTTAATGACCCCCTCAAGGTCTAGAAAAACATATTCCAAATGCTCAATTGGTACCCTTACAATCTTTGCATTTATTCAATAAAAATTGTTCCAAAACCAGTTGAATCTTAGTAAACCTGTTAGAGAGCACCAATATTTACATGGGCTAAATTCTTTGATCAAATTAGTGTTTTGTAATGTAATATATGTAATTGAAAAAAAAATCTGAGTTAAACTTTTACATTGGCACACAATTAAGATGATTAAGACATATGTTTACATTCACCAGGCTCTATTCAGAATAGAAGCACTGACATGTGCAGAGTTGTAAAATTTTCCTTAAAAAAAAAACAAAACAACTGTTGTACTTCTGTCTGTGCTTAACATAAATCTAAACACAGTAATGTGTTTGTTCTGTCTTCTGAGCAGCCGGAATAAACCCACAGCAGGTTCTAATAATGGTTGAGATGTTTCTGCACTCCCTAATTAAGCTACATGCAAACAACACTTGCTGTTGGTCTTCCTGCATTACAGGATGAGAGAGGTGGAGGAAATAAACGTCCTTCAAAGTCCTGTGTTTCCTACAACTACAGCACTGCTGCACAATGCAGAGTCTGGTCAGTTTGTGACAATTAAAATAACATGATTAAAACAAGTGTTCAAAAGCACTCCATTCAAATTAACAATTGGCATGAACTTCCTTTCGCATTCGGATTACAATTTCATTTGGTGAGAGCATAATCCAACCAGAATATTCCAATTGGCTTGCTTATATGACACTTTTTTTTCCCCCAATCAACCATCTATTCTGATTACTTATGTTTATGTAAATGTGTCTAATGTCATATGATGGTGCCTGGTTTAAGCTATAATGTGACTTGACGTATTTGATTTTTGGCAAAAATACATTAGAAAATGTCAAAGAAATCCATGACCATTAATAGGATTAGAGCTTTTGAAAAGCTGCTGTAGGTGTAGATGTAGTATTTTACTCAGTATGCCTTCTCAATTTAGCTGAAAAACCCAAGACTTTATTGATAGGTATGTGACACATTTAAATTCAGGCAAAGACATAGCTGAAATAAATAAAAGTGGTTTTACTATTGAAAACCCTTAATTTTCTTTTAAATTAATTTATTATATTAGCTTTTTTTTTTATCTTAGCACTCGTAGTACAGTATCGCCTTTTATTTCAACCCCCAGGCGAAGTCTATTGTAGAAAGAAAAACAGAATTGCTTCCTAGTTTCTAGTCTGGACTTACTGGATGTTGAGATTGCTCCAGGCCTGTTGTAGAAGGAAGGGAAGATGGAGTCAAGTAAGACAATTTATAACAGTTAACCAAATGAACTGAGACCCTTGGCTTGGGTAGTACACATAATGCGCCTACGGGATTTCTTCTCTACGCAAATTGTTCATAGTGTCTGTGTTGAGGTGTGTGTATGGGTTGTGCATGTACAAACTCTTAGCACACACAAACGCATATCTCTCTTCACCATCTGTCTCTGTTTGCCACATTGCAAATCCATTATATGCTACACCACATTATTCCCCCAATCCTAAGTAGAACACACCCCTAAGCTTACTTCCACTATTGCTACTCAGTGGAACGGTGACAATTTGCCACTGCATGCACATCTTTGTTACAGATGCCGTGGCATGTTTCCAGCTGGATTTTAATACATATTTTCATGCTCCATTTGAATTTTTTTGTAAGTTGGTGTTTAGCATTGACACTCTGAAATTTTACAAGCCTGTTTGCTTGTTCCTGCTGTTTCACGAGGAAATTAGTGTGATAAGATATTTTTATCTGGTCCCCACTGAATTAACAATGGGCCTTAATAATCCTGCCACATCCAGAATTATTCATTTTTCCATTCTGGCAGAGAGATTTAACACAAGTAGATGCATACACAAACACACATACATACACAGACACTCTGTGTGAATCTGGCTAGGGCTTGGCTCACTAGTTTTATGGCTAACTCATCTTCAGTTCTAATCAAAAAGATTCCCCAGTTCCTAATCTCCTGCTGTGGAAACAGAGTTATTATGTTTTTAAATGGTCTCCAATTACTGGCAATTTCAGTTCCTATCTTAAAGCTATTTGCTTTTCTCTCACTTTGCTCTGCATGGGTACAGCGGGCATTGTCCTTTGTAAAAACAACTAGAAGATAAGTTAGACGTAGAGCAGAAGCATTTTTGGAAAGCAAAATTGGTTAGCCTTTCTGTGCACTTTTCTCTTGTCCCTCCTTGTCTTTTATCATTAAAAATTGCAAACAAAGTTGAGTTAAGGTTTTTATCACCCTCATCAGTGTGCATTCCTCAGAAATCTTATTCACCCTGTTTATCAGTCTTCTTCACAGTCAGGAGTTCATACTGCTTGACAATAAATATTTTTGCAAAATTCTAATTTGTAACCCCTGTCAGCTTTCCTTATAATAAGGATTCTCAATTTCTGAAAGCACTCTTGCAGTCCTTGAAATAGTTTTTCTTATGAGTGCAGGTTTTTAAGCCTTGTGCTGTGTTTTTATGCCTCCATACCTTTAACATTTCTATTCAGAGCATCATTGCAAGGGCATTTTATAATTTTGAAAGTTAATCTTAGGTCCACCTGGAAAGTAAATTCAGTTGGATTAGTTTTGATGAATTGGATTTCAGTTGTAACCTTGGCTGTGCTTTCTGGCATTTGGCAGCAGTCATTTATTTTTAGTTTTTGACATTTCAATGTAGTGTAGGATTTCATACTCTTCAGCTTTTAAAAACTTTTATACTTTTTCTCTTATGAAATAATAATTCATCAATATACACTCAGTTCTCCATAATGTTTGGTATTTCTTGTGTATAGAAACACATTTCTATACACAATTTGTGGAAAAATATCACTAAAATGTTTGATTTCTACAAGTATTCAGGCTCTTTGACGTGACTCTCACAGTTGAGCTGAGTTGCATTGTACTTCCATGAGACGTCCTTGAGATATCTGAGTCCATAACTAAAGTACACAAAAGGGTAATGAAATTCTTCAGACATAGCTTGTGAAGTTTCTATAAGATCTAACAGTGCATATCGGGATACAAATGAAGCCATGAGGTCAAAAAAGAAAGAAAAGTCTGAAAGTGGAAAGATGAAAAAAGTCTTCTTATGCATTGACAATCCCAGTAAGCACAGCAACCTCTATCATTCTCGTGTATAAAAGATTTAGAAATCTCTCCAAGCCGATCTAACTTTATAACACAGAGGACACTGGTCATTCATGTGACTCACTAGCTAATACTTTGAAATGTGTTCAATTACATTAGGTAATTAGAACAACCATGACATTAACATCGAGTCATCTATTGACCTAGGATGGGGGTCGGCAACCCGGCTCTTTAGCGCTGCCCTAGTGGCTTCCTGGAGCTTTTTCAAAAATGTTTGAAAATTGAAAAAGAAGCGGGTGGAAAATATACGTTGGTTTCTGTAGGAGGACAAAAATCACACAAACATTCTTAACTTTTTCCAATGCTATAAAAATGTGTAGAATAAATATAAAATTTCAACATTTCCGTCAACATAAATTTACGTCATATTCTGTGACACACGTTTCTTTCAGCTGGTTGGGTGGCTTTTGTAAACAAACCAACAGTGACGTGCGGTCAGGGGAGGCAGGTGAGGCAGTGCCTCACCAGCCATCATGGAAAGAAAGAAAATATATAATCATAAAGTAATTTAAATTGTTATATTCATCCGGTGGTTTGTACTAAAAAATATTTATTTTTCATGTAGCTTCACCAATTTCGATTTTTATTTGTTCAAAATCGCTGAATTTTCTTATTTTCCCATTCAAATGCTTGGAAGCGATGCCGGTGAGGCAGCAGCGAGCTCTGCCTCACCTTGGATTGCGCAACCCCTGGCTCTGCGCTGGCTGCTAAGCGGAGAGAGCATGTTGCTGTACGGCGTCAATAAAATGGTTTAAACAAATTTAATATGTGAACTTATTTCCAATAATTTAGCTTATGTATATAATGTACAGTGCTTTTTGTCACCAACTGTGTTTGTGTAACGTGTTTCGTGTAATGAGCGATTATAAACGGCAGAGAACAGGTTCGAGGTGAGGCAGGCAGTTCTCTTGCCTCATGGCAGGGGGCGCTCAAGATCCCAGACGTTCGTCTTGTTCTCTCCTCAACTGCCGAGTAAGTGACAGCGAGCTAGGCTAAACGATTCGGGAAGCAAGTCAAGTGCAGCGGTAGATTATAATAGAGATAGTGATTTTTTTCCCTCTCGCTTATCCCGACTTTTGACATTTATTTTGTTTAGTTTTTTAAGGAAATGTGTGTTTTGTGAGCTACAGTTTGTATGTGTAAGGATGCAGAAGTGAAACATAACCTGTAAACTGCTGTCAATCTATGCATCTATTTGCAAATCTGATTCTGATGACGTCAGTGCCTCACCAGCTATGAACCTCACCGCACGTCACTGCAAACCAACGAGTGTGTGGTGGACCCTGGAGAGCAAAGGGGGAAAAAGAGGAAAATAGCCGAGGAGAAATTCTACAATTCTTGGACCGAATCATTTGGATTCATTGTCAATGTGGAAGGATTACCTGAATGTTTGCTCTGTAGCAAGAAGTTGTCAAATAATAAAAGACTGTACTTTGCAGGCTATAGAGCGCAAAAAGAAGAAAAAAAAAAGAAACCGGAGAAATGGAAATGTAGATATATAAGGCACACCGGGCTATAAGCCACATGGTTCAAAGTGTGGGGAAAAAGTAGCAGCTTATAGTCTGAAAAATACGGTCATGTGGAAAGACATTCCCAGGGAAGGCGCTATATTAGCTGCTGCGTTAAAATTAAAGTTGCATCTTACATGCCCGATGTGGAGAAGCTGTCGAGTGATGTCCGTAAACAGAAGTCACATTAAACGAGTAAGAACACAATCCTGTCTTAGCCACATATATAGAGTAACAAAGTGGTTGTTTTTATAAATTGATTAGTAATTTTTGTCAGTATACATTTAGAATGACACTTAGCGATATTATTGTATTTAACATCCTCTGGTCCGAGGATGGCTGCGTTGATTGTGTGTCAAAAGAGAAGAGGATGCTGCCATGTTTTACCATTGTACTGACTTGCTTGGCATTTGCACTGAAATCAAACATAAACTGTATTAATTTAATTTTATATACATTACCTTTTCAAAAGGATGTTGTTTTATTTTATAACTGCACTTTGCGTTTTATTGCACTCCGTTTGTTACCCAGATAACGGGCGCATTAAGCACGTTCCGTTTTGTTGTTTTTTTGATCACACACTTAACGTGATTGTTTACGAGGAGCGAGGTTGTTATGCAAACTGCATTTGGGAGCAGATTTTTCGAGTTCCAAAAGGAAAAATATCCTTCCCTGTCGAATCTTCATAATAAAAATTACATCGAAAATCTGATTTCTTTTTTGTGTTTATTTAATTTTATCAATGCAATGAAACACAATACGTTCATATCGTAACGGGAGGTAAACTTAAAGCACCATTCTACAACAGAATAGTCACGTGGTGCATCATTCCTTCCAGGGCTCACAGCAGTGAAAATAAACATTTGATCATGAAGGGTCATGAATGTACGCACTTAGTCGTTTTGATAATAGGCTAAAATAGCTAATATAAACATCCTCAGTTCCTGTGTTTTCTTCATTACAAGCCTTAAATAAGGCTTTTAATTTTTTGCGGCTCCAGACAGATTTGTTTTTTGGTTCAATATGCCTCTTTCAACATTTTGGGTTGCCGACCCCTGGCCAGTCTTTCTGCATGGAGTTTGCATGTTCTCCCTGTGCATGGTGGGTTCTCTCCGGGTTCTCCGGCTTCCTCCCACAGTCCAAAAACATGACTGTCAGGTTAATTGGTCTCTCTAAATTCTCCCTAGGTGTGAGTGTGTGTGTGTGAACGGTTGTGTCCTGTCTGTTTTCTGTGTTGCCCTGCGACAGACTGGCGACCTGTCCAGGGTGAACCCCGCCTCTCGCCCGGAACATTAGCTGGAGATAGAAACCAGCAACCCTCCTGACCCCATTAGGGACGAAGGGTGATTAGAAAATGGATGGATGGATGGATGGACCCCTGGCCAAGGACACTAGACAGATCATAGGTGACTCTTAAGCCTGAAAATATGAACAGAACAAAATTTTACTGTATATTTGAATGTACTTGTGGCTATGCTGTTTCCCGTTAAAGGTTTTAAGTCCCAAAATAACTTAAATAAAACTTTAAAGATTTACAAAATCAAATGCACACCATCACTTCACTAACTAAGGGGTCTAAAAAAACCTCATATACAGGGTTTCCCCCAGAAAACTTGCTAAGCCCAGTGGTAGGGCCACTATAAGTCAGTCATGCAGAGGCCTAATGTTTTTTTGAGTTAAATGTTTAAAGTTGACAGGAAATTTGACAATATCACTAGGTAATTGAGTGTTATTGGAAGACGTTATTAACAATATCTAATCACCTACTATAAACTTATAAAAGGCAAACATTAAAAAAAATCTTAAATAAATAGATAAACAATACTGAGCCTGAGATGTATATATCTGTCTTTATCAGTCACCTTATTAGTGATACATTACTTTTTAACACAGAAAGTCTTTAGATGTCTGGATGTGGTTAAGACGACAATCACAATGGGAAGGAAAAGGAATTTAAATTACTTTGAATTTGGCCTGTTTGATGGTGCCAAGATCAAACAGGATTAAATATCCAATGAGCAGCAATATTTGTAAAAATGCCTTAATATCAAAGTTCAAATATACAATTTTGTGGTGAGGCAAGAGTCGGTCAAATAACTTTTTGATATAAAAACCATCTCAGAACATGAAACCTGTCGAGGGATGAGACACATGGGCTACAGCAGCAGAAAACTATTCCAAGTGTCAGTCATGTGGGCTAATAATAGGAAACCGAGGCTACACAGACTCAGCAAAATAGGACAACAGATTGTGAAAATCCTTTCCTGGTCCTACAAATCTTGATTTCACCTGGCAGGGCTAGAATGTGGAATAAACAACATAAAGGCATTGATCTATTCTGCCTGCTATCAACATTTCAGGCTGCTGGTGCTGTTATGGTGTGGGAGACATTTTGTTAGTGCATTGTGTCCTTCTTGCATTTGGGCATTGTTTTACGTGACAACCTTGTTCTTGACCAAGTCTGTATTCTTTTATAAACACAATGACCCATCTTCCTATGTCCTAATGGACAAGTTAACCCAACCATCTAAAGCTACTTTCATGAAAATGACTTCACTATACTCTATTGGCCTCCACAGTTAATTATGCAATCATCTGATGGCATACCTGGAACTGGCAAATCTATCTATTTTGCCTCTTAATGATGGCAAAAATATAGATTAAACCAGACCGAGCTGGTGGTGTGGCTGGTGAACATAGAATTTTTTTTTTCCATTTGGAAATGTGTTGACTTACACGGTTACATTTTATATCAAAGTAAAAAGTTGAATTGCAGAAACTGAGGACCCCCAGTTAAGACTTAGTTGTTACTATGCTTTCTAAATGCAAGGTCTCCTTTACTATACACATTCATAGCTGGATGCCTCCAAAGACTTTGTTTAACCTCACATTTAAAATTTAGTCTCTGCCTACATTTCCACAAAGGCTTTGCCAAAATGCAAATGCTTTTTTTTATGGATATGTAGATGAAATGGTCCAGCTAATGCTAATCTCTGCTAATCCTCCAAGAAGCACCCTCAGAGCTACATTATCTTGCTACTCAGTTGCTAAGATAGAGAGTGGAGGAGACACTCCCCCAATGACCACTTCAGATGAACACCAAATCTTCGAAGATAAATGACTTCTTACTTATCAGTTTCTGCAACATTGTATTATTATTTTTAAAGCATCTTTGATTTACTGAATGCTCACTTATATCTGACTGAAGTAATACTGAAGTAATTTTGGGTTGGTAAATGGACTGAACCTATACAAATTTTTTCCGATCATTTTGACCACTCAAAGCTCTTTACACTAGAGTCAAATTCACCAATTTGTTCTCTCAAACATGTATCTCAGTGTATTGGTGTGTATTTACACACCAATACACTGATTGGTAGGCAACTTGGGGTTAAGTGCCTTGCCCAGGGGCACGTCGACCTACAACCCTCCAATCACAAGATGAGTACTCTACCCAAAAATCACAATCGCCCTGTTTTGATAAGCAAAACATAACCATGCCTTACTCTTGAAACAAAGAGAGAAACTTTTTAAAAATTATGTTTTTGATTCAAAATATGAATCACTAGTGCTGTGTTAACTTGAACCAGTTTGGACATTGACCTGCTAATTTGTATGAGAATTAGGCTGTTAAAAATGGCATATCTTCAAGCAGAAGTATTGCTTGAACGGCAGGTGGTGTTTTTATCCCTCTGTACCTTGATTTGCAAAAACTAAGGACATAATCTTTGAAGTGGCAGTTCTTTGGATATCTAGGGAGTACTTGTCATTCGGACATGTCTGCACGTCGGTACCTTTCCCGGCATGTCTGCTCCAGGGAAAGGTGATGAGTTGTTTATGAGATATGCACAAGTGTATATTGTTCCTGTGGCTTGCTTAGTATCCGGAATGGCATGTTACTGGCCACCGCTGTGTCACCTCTCTCTTAAAGTCTCGCTGCGATAAGATGAGATGAGACAGGGATGATGGTTACAGCAAAACAATCTGTAAGCCTGTGTGTCATAAATGGGTTGAAGGTGAGGGTATGAGAGAATTAGATGGATATGGAGGGGGGGGTACCAGGATGAATGGCAGTTAATTGAAGTGGTCCCCAGTGAGAACAAAGAAAAAAGAAAACGGACAAAAAAGAACAGCAGCCATGCATGACATATCCAGGAAATGAGCTTTGACACAGCTTCACTCTGGTTCTCAAACACAGACTCACACACACAATCTAACAATTGCAATTATCCTGAAGCGTGATGAACCATTTAAGTATTTAGGCTATGTGGATGCAATCACAGAGATAGGAGACAGTGTTTTAAAAGGTCTATTCTTTTTTTCTTCACACACTTGAACATGGATGCAATAAAATGGCGCATAAATGCTGATAAATTGTTTTCACTCCTTTTTCCAGAATTTTCAGAAAATAGCATGGGAATCTTTATTATGTAGACTCTAGATGCTGAGGATGATTGAGAAAATGTCTAAAATATCCCAATTAAATTTAAGGGTTTGCACATAATGGAATGTGTGCATAACAAAAGTAAACTGTACTACTGTATCAAATGAAAAAAATCAATATATGTTTGACCCATTAAACCCAGTTTTATTATCTAGACATTAGCATAGTCCTTTAAAAATGTTGAAAATAATTTGTCATATTTTATGAGACTAAATGAAGCCCAAACAGGAATTACAGCCAAAGCATACACTGAAAAAGAATGGAATGCAAAGGTTTTTCAGCATATAACTTAAGGGTTTAGGTGCATGGGAGCAAGATGGCTTTCTAACATGCACAAAATGGAAAAAGAAAGACGAAATGGTAATGCATGCATGTGACAGTGGGGGTGCAAATTCTCAGAGAGGTGAACTGACCATTGACTAGCTTCATTGCTAACTCAAAGTAATGAATCAACTGCAGTTCCCCTGTTCTACCTTGATTTATTTATTTTTTTCACAATCACTGATGTAGCTTTGTTGCAAAGGTGTATCAGGTCTGATTTGAGAGGTGAAGTTTAAAATGTTACAGACTGTTAAAGAATTCTTGTACATCCCACTGTATCTCAAAAGAAAGAGAGCAGATGATTCTGTTTTTGTTGTTGTTTGGGTGTGTGTGTGTGTGTGTGCGCGTGTGCGTGTGTGTGTGTGTGTTGCACTTTGTAGCTGGTCCCAGGGCATCTGTTTCACAGCTGAATGCACATGGAGGCCATGATGAAAATCAGGTTGTAGTTTGTTTTCCATTTTCTGTGGTTGAAATAATGCTCTGTTTTAGTTTTACCGTTGTGGTGGATGAGATGTGTCTTCTGAAGTTTAGATTTGCAGAACAGGTGCAATATGTTTCTTGTTCCAGGGAAGAAGTTATCTTTTTTGAGTATATTAATTTATCAATGCATGCCTAAACGGGAAGCTGCGCAACATTACAAACTTTCTGTCATCTTCAGCTTAGATGGAATAGATGAAAAGAATCTATGCTTATCATCAACCATAAGGCACAGCACATATTTTTTTTTTATGTCGACGTCACTTTTTTAAATTTCTCCAAGAACTTGCAGCCATTTGAATGTGAATGATGATTTGTTGTTCTAAAAGTCATAATATAAACAAAAGGTTCTTTTTAAAGTGCACAAATATAAATATTTCTTCAGTTTCTTATTTTCTCATTGCATTTGACTGCCTTAGTCTTTATCATGCCTTTCCAGTCCACTGTTCCATTTTCCTTCTACCTGGATGCTTCATTTCTTTCTTACCTCTAACACCTCCATCTCCGGTGTCACCCTGAGCTTTCATCTCGCCAGGGTGCTTCCTTCGTTAAAAATCCCCAATTGGCAGACAAGCACCCTTGTCAGACACCATTCATTGAACTTGCACAGATATGACAAGTGTTTTAACAAGCACCAGTGAGTTTTGCAATGCAGTGGAAACTGCATGCCAATGGCAAAACAGATTCGGTGACCACATAGAGAAGCAGTGACGTTCAGACGCTGGTATGTTGATGTCCTTGTCAGACTTTAAAAAACAAAAAGTGAAACAGTTTTGTTTAGCTTTGCTACAGTTTGTCAAGAATGTGACTTTAGAAAGGGACAATCTTTAGAAAGGCAGTGTGTGCTGTAAGGTTGTACGACTACTACAGGGACAACCAAGAGACACATGAGGCAAATAACCGTGTAGACGGACAGTTTTCAATTCAATTAAAAGTCACTGATTAACCTTGCATACTTTGTTTGGCCCATGGGAAGAAGCCAGTGCACATGGAGAAATGCCCATGTGCCTAAGGAGAGCATGTAAACTCAAAATGGAAAACCTTAATTTTTTTATATAGTCTTATAGAAAAAATATATAAGGCTATATATATTTTTACAGCCTTATAATAATCAATAATAAGGTAATCTGTTTACCAATCAGAAATGCCTTTTTCAGCACTTCCCTGGACGCCAGAGATTTGCACAGTGAAGATTTAAATGAGATGCCATTTAGGGGATTATTATTTTTAACTTTCTGGTTGTGGTTCTTTTTGTTGAGGAGGCTCCAACAGAAATTTTGTGGCCAGTCTTCTGAAAGCTTTTTCTCTGCCTCTTCTATTTTACCAAATTGGGATTTTTTGTTTGACATTTACAGTTTGAAGAGGCGGTATTATGTAAAATCAACTTGTGTGAGTTTTACATCATGTTATAATGTTAGCCCCTCATCATAATCTTACCAGGAGTGTTGCCTTGATTCTTTTATGCATGTTTGAAAAATCCTTTAATTTGGCAGCAATTCAACAGTGCAAAACGCCTGGATGCACTGAGGTACATGTCCTCTTGAGAGCTGCAGTTTCCAAGATACTGAGCTTCCACCTCACAGGGTATCCATCCCCCGTTGGCCCCCACCCAGATCCTTCAGACTAGCCAGCAGCAATTAGCAAACACCTAGTAGAACATTGGGCATCTACTTAACTTATTGTACGACCTACTTGTCAGTGGAACTTTGGTAAAAATGTTGTTAAAAGGTTAATAAAGGAGTGATGTGACAACTTCCTGAAGCAGCAGGTGTTTTTAAAATAACAGAAGCCCAATTTCAATCCGTTTAATTATGAAAGCAGATATCTTTTGTCGTATAACAACTGAAGGTAATATAGTTAGTCTATAAAATTCCACTATGTGCCTGGAAAATTCATAATACAAGCCCTGTAAGAACAACATTCAAAATTGCTGTTTTATAACTGTAACAGAGCCAATGTCACACCATACATGTGTAAGAACTTTTGTCGTAAACCAGGTTTTTACAGTTTTAACACAAGGCGGTGATTTCAGAGTTGACACCTTAAACTATCATTGACATATCACTTAATAACGTGCCTAACAGCAGGTTACTAAAACAGTAGCATTTTAAGGTATTGTCTTGTAGATTTTAATCCCTACTCTGAGATTTCCAAAATGCTCTCAGCTTTTCAATTTACAATTTTCCATGGGAAATGCTTCCTCTGACTTAATTTTAAATACATCATCAATCCTGAAATGAATTTGAATCACCCATAAAGAAAAAATGTACATGTTGAGTTCCCACGGTCTGTACACTGATCAAAATGTTGAGTTTCCAACAAGCCTTTCAGCTATCAGGCCAGATCAAGCTTCAAATTGTCCAGCCGATTTCTTGGTTCATCTTTACTTATTATGGCTGAAATGGCCTCTTCTTCTCTCACTCACATTCTCATCCACATCGGTTTTAAGGCTTCATATACTCTCTGCCTCTCACTAAACATACTACAGTTGAATAATCAAACGCCACATTTACTTGAAGAAATTAGCTGCTGCCAAATTCAAAGTCAACCTCTACTACCATAATTACTGTTATGTACCATTTCCAGTCACTCTGACTGTGCTTCAAGCATAGAGGGACATATAGAGATTGTTTTAAGCAGAAAGTACTTAAAGGTTTGTACAAAAGGTTGATGCATTGTGCAGGAAAGTTTCTGTAAATTGCTAAAAGGGTATGAAGACAAGTCAAATGTAAGCATTAGTTGTGTGTGTATAAACACACACCCTCACACCTCCACACACAATTGAACCCAGAATCTTATATACACTAAGTAAAATGGCACTTCCAGCTTTTTACATATCTGTCTGAAGTTTAGTGACATCATACATTTGACATTTGTTATCTTGTTATTGTGACATTTATCAAATAGGAATAATTCAGGTAATTTATCAAAAGTTTTGTTTTTTTTAAACACTGGCAGAGATGTACTGAATTACACGTTACTTGATAATTGTGCACAAGTACAGCACACTTAAAAATACCAGTAGCCACAAAAGCTTGGTCAAACATTTAAAAACAACACAACTTTAATTTGTTCAGTCAGTGTAATTAGGAGTATAATATCCAAAATAACAAAGAATAAAGAATCTGAAACTGACAAAAACAATACGTTGATTACCTTGGTCAAAAAATAAACTGCAACAAGCTTTCTTTCAAATAGTTCAGAGTAATAAAGCATGACATCTCTCAGAGCACAATGCCTAGAATTAGACTCAATAGATATGCCACCGATACCCTTGAGTTTTCTTTATTATTGGGATCCATACAGATATTCATATCGGATCGGTGTATCTCTACTTAAAGCATGCGACACCATCACAACAAGTGTTCCGCATTCCCTGAACAATGATCTAAGCCAAAAAGGATACCGTCTCTGATACTGAAAATATATGAAGGGCATGCTTTATAGACCATGACATATAATTTCCTCTCTTCAGAGAGCTACATACTGCCCCTCTATTTCCATCAGAATGCAGCCAGACTCCAGTGATGAAACTGTTACACTCGTAGGTTTGTTCTTTTTGTTTCATTCCCTACGTCCTTTATATTCTCCTCCCCTGTCAGTGTCGCCAAATTAAATGAGACTTCAGCTTCATATCAGTGCAGTTCAGCTGCATAAAGGTTATGTGCATCTAAATGACAGTTAATATGCAACATCTGCCAGAGGGGGCTCAGATAATGTCCTAGCTAAGCATTTCTGTGTCTGCTTCTGTACGTTTTGCATATACTAGACTGGATTATAAATTTCAACAAGCCAATACAGGTGAAAATAATGTGGATGTGATGTTTAGATTCAACATCTGTCTGGAATTAACCTTGATTCTGACAGTAAAATGATGAACTATAAACTAGTTTGAAAATAATCTGTAAAGTCATACATTATTTAATCCATCCTATTCTTAATTAAAATTAATAATTTACATTAAGAGTTTTTAACATCGCTACAACATGTTACAGCTGAGTAAAGGTCAACTAACTTGGTAAATAGCATACAGAACAATAAATGAAATAACAGTAAAACCCTATTTTTAAAACAACTTCTCTCTCATACATGGTGCAATGTTGCATCTACTCATTGCGTAAATATTTAGTGACTATTTAAGGAAGAAGTCTCTAACTTTGATCATCACTAGCAAATGTCTTGCAAGTTTTGGAAGCATCCCTCCCCCAATACACCATAGTCAAACATGGGGTTCATTACCAGATTGCAGAACAACAGTACATGCTGAGAGGTTAATCCAGCCATTGAATTCATGTATGGATGAGCAGTGATGCATCCAAACATTGCAGAAGAGTTGCTCGTAAGGACAAGAGAATCAAAATCTTGAATGTTGCTCTTTTATCTTATTATATCATAATTCTTTAAAATAAATGAATTTATTTTAGCCACAAATTTAAAAGTGCATCTCAATAAGAAATTTGTTCAATACAAAGCATGTTTGAAACGTTTCCTTAAATCTCTTTTTTTTAAAGTTTTTTTTTTATCATATCCAAGTAGCTGTAAAACATTTTGGCTAATATACTTTCATTTTTTGAACCTACTGGCTCGGCATGCAGCCACTTAGGCTAATTTAATGTGAGAATATGGTGTTGCTGAAACTGTTGTGATCAAAACATTGGTATTGAAAATAAGTTAATGAGCTCAGTGCCTTAACTGGCGGAGACAAAGTACTTGTCTAACATTGCTGAATCAATATTGTATCATTTAAGTAAATTAGTATGAAAATGTCATGTTTAATAAAAGTATAATTTCAAGAAAAAATGCAGTAGTCTTAAATTGAGTGTATTCAACTTGAGTAAAAGAATAAATGACTGGGATCCAAAATTAAACACACTGCTACTCTGATTAAAATTAGACAGACATTGTTGGAAATATTTGGTGTTATTTCTGTATTTGAGTCAACAAATTAGTCTGGGTTGTTTGGCCAGAGAACTGGGTTCTTGACATTTATTCACCGTAGACGTTGCTTTTACTCTTCTATATATTGTAATAATCTCCCGAGAAACAACCAAGGGAGCGCTGCTAAAATCATCAAGTATTGATCTGGCCTTTGAGCTTTCCAAACTCCCAAACCAATCAAGCATGTGCAGGATGCGACAGAACAAGCACGGTCTATGTCCCAGAGGAAAAACAACCAAAATGCTGATGCCAGATGCCACAGGCCCCCTTTAATTTTCTGTGCTCAGGCCTTTAGAGTTCAGAGGTGGCTTGGCACCAAGTAGAGCACACACTCAACATTCGGCAGGACATATTTATATTCTGGATCATTGGAGCAATTGCTGACATTTTTAGACAAACTGATGCTCATATATGCATATCACAAATGTTTGAAAGCATATGATGCAAGAACTGATATACTGCTTGCTGTGGTTGGAAGAAATGCTGTGTTGTGTGGTAACAGTTGAACATCCTCCTTTCGGCCTGCTGGCCAGCAGTGCACATCAGCAGATTATGGAGGGGAACTGTCTGCCACTTTCTCTAGCATTTTTTGAAAATTATTTTAAATTGTTGTAGCAATATGACAGAAGTTTTAAAATCTTTATATGACTTGACACAAGAAACCTTAGCTTGGGAAGTAAGAAGTGACAAATGATAAATTAACCTCAAAATAAGTACATTAAATGTACTCAGCTTACAGAGTCTATGGTACAACCACAAGGATCTCCCTCACTGTCTCACCACACTTCAGTTTCCCTATGCTCTGTCTTGTAGAGGGGAAACATGACTTGTTTACAGTCTTTGTAGCGACAACTAAATGAAATCACATTTTCCATCAGTCAGTGAGCTAATTGAGGCTAGCTCTTCCATTAGCTGTCTACTCACATCTGCTTTGTTGGAAGCCAGACCGATCAATGCTTACTCAAGGGCTGGGATATTTGCATACACATACACACCCTATTCACACATGCATTTTCTACTCCTCTTAAAGTTTATAGCTTACAGGTGCAATAATTTCTCATCATTTTTAATTTCATTTAAAACTGTTAGCCATTTAGAATGATTTCTACTTCTCTTTTGTTGTTGTGCCAATGCTTAACATTCAATTGTAAATTCCATGTACATTAGAGGATAACACTTCCACTTGTGTGGATGTTAGTATCAGAAAGTAGGAAAGTTGAGTTGCTCTTCTTCTATCCTTTGTGTAGGAAGGGCTCTAGCTGTTCCTGCAGTCTTGGCAAATTCTCCCTCCCCAAATCCTTTTTTGAGTAATTCTGTTGTCCTGCCAACGGTGAGTGAAAGCACACAAGTGTATTATGGACTGGTCATGCATGAGTAACGAGGGGCCCCTATGATGTGTGTGTGTGTGTGTGTGTTTGGTGAGTTGAAGTTTATTCTTCTACCCACAGAGAAAACTAGCTATTATGCACTTGCTTAAGTGGCCCTTTGCTCTTGAGCTATAACACATGCTTGCTTACACCTACATAGCATAGGTGCCACAAAAATCCAAAACAAAACAACCCCCCTCCAAAAAATTAATCACACCTCAGCATTGATTAGTAACTTGCTTCTGCAGTTTACTGTAATGAATACACCCACGTCATCCTTCAGTGCTGTGCCTCTCATCCCACCTCCCACTCCCACCACCTAGTGCAATTTCCACACATAATCCATCTGTAGAAGGTTGGGAACAGGTTGCCGTGAGCTTCTCTCTCTGTGTACAAATCAAGCCAAGACAAATGCGACTCTGTTAGTGGAAATCAAAGTGTGACAAGTTTTCACACACCGGCAAGTGATTACTTTGGTGCAGTTTGAGTTTCAGTGTTGTGAGGATTATGGTGATACATTAGTCCAATCTGTGTTGATCTAGCAAAGCGGGAGATGAGCAGCCCGTATGTCAGATTGTCATTTGGATTGGTTTGGGTTTTATATCATGTCTGCTGTCGTCCAGCGTGTCTTGGCAGAAGCGTTTGAAAGCTGTACGGTGTTTGATTTTCAATACATTGCTGATGTCAGTGCAGATTACTGACATCAGCAGAAACATTCATTTATATATAGATATAGAAATGTACGTGTATATCAATATAAAGAGATGTCTAAAGATATACATACATGTGTATGGGATATCCACATGTAACTAAGTATGGAATTGAATGCTCTGTCACGCAGCTTTCAAGAGCAACACCAAAACTAAATAGAGAGGCTATCACTAATCTCTAATTGGGAACATTAAGGTTTCTCATGCAGCTACATTGAATAAAGACTGGTGGACCAAGCCAAAAGTTGATTTATGCATATGCATTTATTAACAGCAATAAGATGTGCGGCTCACTCTAAACTTAATTGAATTGCTTACCCGAAACAGTGTCAGTGTTAATAAAAATACAATTACATTCATTCGTGTAGTGGAAGAACATTTATATTTTATAGGTGCAACTGTATATGAAGATGCACCACTCAATCAGGGATGGATAAGAATAGACGGTTCACACTTAATCTGTTCTGATCGCTTATAAGTAGGTCAATGATAGGAAGCTAGGTTTGATGCATTTTAGGGCTATAAGCTCATCAAAAGGCTAATATCATTTTTGATTTTTGGAGTTATGTGTTATATTTTGAAGAAAATAACTGAGTTGAACAATGTCACCTCAACCAGACGGGATGCAAAAAGCCAATGAATTGAATGCCAGCTCCTCCATGTTGTCTGGAAAGTTGTGTCAGCTCACCCTTAACAAGAACTGGTTCTAAAAATGAATGAATCCATGATTATATCCCATCATTTTTTAAATTTATTTGAACACACATTAACTACATGATCAGTTCCCGCATACACTCTCAGCTTGTGATGTTTTCCTGATCTCCCTCCATATCAGTGTCTCAGTCACATCAGGTCAAATTTAATCATGCTCAAAAAACACTCGCATGCTCTGACCTTTGTCCAAGGTCACACATAACTCATTTGGCATGCAGAGGCTTGTTTGCTGGTGATGCATTGCTTTCTGAACTCTTATCCCTGCTAATTTGGTTTCTTCTGTGCAGGCGATTACACGCGTTTTTGTGCTGTGTGTATGTGTGCATACAGAGTGCTCAAACATGCCAGTTTTCTCATGCTACAGGCATGGCTTTGGTTCACAGACTTAGATTGTTTTGCTTTCCTGAAGTCACAGAACATTACTCCTGAGCTATGGCAGAATGTGGTGCAAAGAGGAGAAATGACAGTGCACCAGGCTTGCGTTATGTCTTTGTTTACTTTTGTATATGCTCTCTTTTCACCTAATGAAAGATACTGTCAAGATGTCCAAGCTTAATGTACAGCAAAATCCAAACTCTGATTTAATTGACTGGATGTGGCCTCTAAGGGTTGGTAGAGTATTTTAGGATATAGTATGTTTAGGTTGGAACCATGTGGAGCTGAAATTAAGTGGTCAAAACAAAGATAGGCAGAGGCTGGGGATTTATTGTTCTTCTCGGATTCTCAGCATGCAGTCAGGCTGAATTAAAATGGCTCTCTGAGGTCAGTGTTGGCCCCAGGACAGCCTGACGAAGCGAGTGCTGTCTGTCAGTGCCCAGGCCCTATTAAATGATCAGAGACTACCTTCCCCCTGACACCAATTTGGCTGAGATGCCTTAACTGTCTTCCGAAGCCTAGCCCAAAGGTGTCTATGTGTGTGCACACATGCATGAAATATGCATTTTTGACCTAATTTTAATCTGCTATGTAAAGTGTTTGTATTGCATAAATCTCCTTGTTTTGTTTTTTTTTCCCTCATGCGTCAATAGGCTTACTGATGCAAACCGTGGACTTCTATGCATACTCATCCTCAGTGCATGTTAGATAAACGTAGGTTGAACAAACACACCACAGTGTGTTTGAGCTTTGCCTACAGCATGTTTTCCTGTAACTGGTGCAGACATGGGACCAGAATATATCCCTACAGAGCCATTTCAAGAAGGCATTGTCGTGCTAAATTGTTTTGATACCCATAGGTCTGAGAGGCCTGAAGATACTCTCATCTACCACTTTCAGTTATTACTCAACTGTTTAGTAAGTTAAGTACGGTAATAATTTCCACACATACAAATATGTAGGTCACTGTTTTTAGTTTTCCCTTACAGAAAGAGAGACGTGAAGATTTAGGTAATGTTATGTACTTTCTCTGAGATAATTAGGAGCTACAATAACAAAGAAACTCCATTATTTAGGTTAAATTGTGTGCAGTGTTTCCACCAAGAGCAGACTATCTATACATTAGTTTTTAAAACCAAAGAAATAAATGTGTTTGTTTTTGACAAAAATGGGAATGTCCATAATTGGATGCACCACTCATTGTTTGTGAAAATTCCTTTTTGATGGCAGGGGTATTTAGGAAAACAAGTTAACAATATGGAAGTGTGGATCCATCCTGACTTGCGTCAGAGGTTCAGCCTGATGGGGGTGGTAGTGTAATAGTAAATAATAATTTCTTGCCACATTTTCTGGGGACACTTGCAGGTTACAAGTTGGAATCAAGGTTAATATATGTAATAAAGTGGCTCATGTGTATGTGTTGGAGTTCAGTCTTTGGCCTTGTGAGAAGCAATTGCATGAGTTAAAGAAATTGTGTTTGTAGAGTAAAGATGAAAATTATGCATAATTTTTCAACTGTAGAAAGCTGGCATGATTTTTTTCATCATACTTTAATCAGCAACGTAGCGACTGTGCCCGTTCTTGCAAACAAGCGCATTTTTGAAATTGCTTAAAGAGAGACAAAAAATCCTGTCAGGAAACAGAAGTAAGAATAATTTTCTTAGCTCACAAACGGCTAGGGGTTGACATTTCCTTTCTTTAATGTTTGCAAAACCTTAGAGAAAACCTACAGTCATGTCTGAAAGTTTTCAACACAGACGAAAATAAATATTCAGCCCGCTACTGTTAGTTACTCTTGCTAAAGTAAGACAGAACATGAAAGATTTATTTGATCATTTTGTGGCATAAAGGATGACGTGCAAAAAAACCAAAAGGAGGCCAGACGTCTGGAATTTTCATGTTTTATTTAAAAAACCCTCCCATCTTATATTGGCCGTTCTATTTTTGTCTGTATCTTGCATTTACCCACTCTCAATCTTTGTGGTTGGAAAGCATGAGTTACAAATGACAGAGGAGGCGGGTTTGGGATTCATTAAAAAATCGTCCACAATAACACTGCAGAAAGCCATTTTCAAGCCAGTTGTTCTAGTTTTGAGTCCTTTGTAAGTTTGTTGTTTCATCTGTTGAGCTCTTTTTGATTTTGTTTGTTAGATAACACATTCAAAAAGATGTCAAAAGAATATTGATTTCATAAATTGACTGATGCTTTTTATGTACGATTTTAACATTCCGCATTTTCTCTTTGTGTGGGAAAGGTTAAATTATTGTCGTTTGCAATAATGAAAAATTTTCAGTGCATTGTTGTCTGTTTAACGCTGCTTAATTCTCAGTATTGGAAAAGGGCTTGAGGCATGCAGTTTGGTTGCATTCAATTGACTGAAATTGTCTAAAAACTGACCCTGAAAGCAGGGAAAAAAGTGAAAAACTGGCAGTGCTAGAAGAACTAAAATTCAATTTACGAACTTTCTCGTACATGTGAAATAAATGTAGTGTGTGTTTGTGTGTTTAGAGAATCGTTAATCAAATTGAGTATTCTTGTTTTCAGCATCTCGCCCAAGTCTACACATTACCATTTTAATGACATTTCTCTTCTATTAATCTGCTTACCACACAACCAGTGGTGCAACTTATAAAACTATCAAAGAAGTACTTTGATTAAAAAAATAAAGAGAAGAAAAAAACAAGGCCATAAAAAGAGGGGGAGCAGTAATTAAAAAGCCACACTAATGAAAGAAAACTCATAAACCAGCATTAGCTGTTAAAGAATGGAAAAAGTGCATATGCTGCAGTCTTGAATTAGAAATGTGACATGTAAATGGATGTACTTTACAGCCCAGAAAGTCTGGGTATGTGGCAATACAGAGTCACACTCACTTTAAAAAAAAACAAACAAACCTCTGCTCTGCCCACTTTAATTGTAAAAAGGTTGCATTCACTAGAACTTTATTAGATAACTACATGAAAGCTGATTTCAACATCTTCAGTGTGGATTTAACAGTTTAGTGGTTGTAAACAGTTCATATTAACCTACATATGCATTTTGTCATATCCTGTGTTTTTTGGACTCTGCTTCTGTTATTTTTCTGCATTGATTTGTTATTTTCTATCATCTGTGTTTGTTTCATCTGTTAGTTCAGTTGTTTTTATCTGGTTGCCCTTGTCATGTTTTACTCTTAGTCTGATCTAAATTTTATTCCGTGTGATAGTTGCAGTTAGATTGATTTCTTGGTTTCTGTGTTTGTCCTCCCTTGTTGCTTTGTGTCTGTCTGCCATTTAGTCCCCTTCCCCAGCTGCTAGTCATTTAGCCCATTAAGCTTCACTCACAATAAAGTGTGGATCTTCCCTTTAATTTTTAACATACAATAGTTATTTTAGTTGTTTATTGTTTTCATAATACTCTGAACATTAACCATTTACAAACCTAGCATGCAAAAGCTTATTTTAACATGGATGTTTGTTTATTTCATCGGTTTGTGAATTTTAAAAAGTTCTCTGGTCCAATGAGTCTTGACTTCACCTGCAACGTTCAGATGTTGGAGTCAAAATTTAGTTTGCACAACATGGAAGGATGGATCCATTCAGCTTTATCCAAGGTTCACACCCTGAATGGTGTAATAGCACAAGTGATACTTTCTTGGCACATTTTGAGCCAGTTAGCGCCAGTTGAGCATCATTTAAACAGCACGGCCCAATTATACTGTTCTTGCTAATGCTGCCCATCCCCTTTTGACAAAGTGTACCCATCTTCTGATGGCTATTTAGATTAGAATAATGCATCATGTCAAATTGCAGTCACCTGGTCTTGATGCTAAAGAAGCCCTTTGGGCAGTGGTGGAACAGATGTTTTCACCTCATTGATTTGCGTTCAACAATTCTGCATTATTCTATCATATCAATAAAGATAAAAATGTCTCTGAAGCGTTTTCAGCACATTGTTCACTATATTTTTCAAGGAATTAAGCTAGTTTTGAGGGCAAAAATGGGGCAGAAGCCTACATCAAATACAATATTCATATGCATTATTGTCACAGCATCATCGTCTGAATAAAACATTCATGTTGTTTTGGCTCCAGAAAGAAATGTTTCATTTATAGATGATCTTGAGGAGTTCAGATTCAACTGTAGTTGTGCTGGGTCTCTTTAGGTGTCAGTGGGCATGTTTTCCAGTGTGTTTGGGTGCATGTTCTTGGTTGTATCCTTTGGTTGTGCTTCTATTGAAGAGGTGCACAACCAAAGAACAAGTATTTAATTCCACAACACAGATATTTGACCAACACTGTGTTACAGTGATGTAATTTTTTATTTTATTTCCCTCTAGTAGTTTACTATCAAATACATATCTATTTTACATATACGTTTTAGAAGAGAACATGTGAAAAGTTAAGATGGTAGACAATGCAATCATTTTCACTTTGTTTCCTGCAATAAGTTTCGGTAACTTTGCACTTCGGTTATGTGAAAAGTCTATTTTACTATCCTAGTCGGTTATACATATACATTTATTTCTACAGCAACTAAGTCCATGCTAATTAGCATATATCCCAAGGATTTAGACTTTTTAAACAATATCTCCTTTTCTTAAAATCCGTTTCCTATTTTAGGGGAATATTAAAAGAGCACCGTCAAGTTTCATATTTTTTGTCAGTTGCTTCTTTAAAACCCTAAAAAGAAAGATCTCTCTGTCTCCAATAATTTGCAGACTTTTTTGAATATAAAATGAGCTTAATAACAGGAGATTGACACTGAGACTATATACTCTGACAGATCTTGTTGAAGTGGAACAGCACAGTGGATGCTCTACTTGACAGGACAAGGCAACGAAAACTTTGTGGAGGAGTGTCAGCCACTTCTTATTGACTCTAGTCAGAATAACCAGTTGTGGAAGTTCGTGCCAAACATTTGGAACAAGAGTGGGCATTTACCTGTCAGTGATATGTAATGAATTTAGATTCAGGCTTAAATACTTTCCATGTAGGAAAGAGAATTTAAAAAAAAAAGATTTATATGCATAATCAAGTCAAGCTCTGTATTGATTGTGTCAAGTGAGGTCAACCAGGTATTGATGTAAACATAATTTTTAGTGGCTGCACCCCTCTGGCTAGAAATGTTAAGTTTTTTTGTGTATTTATATTTCTTGTGTAAATACACACCAGTGTAAACTAGTGTTTAGAGGAAATGCATGTTCAGTCCTCATTAGGGTTAAAACTTAAAGTCAGGGTTTAGAGTTAATTCAAGAAGGTCATCATCTATGGGATACGTTTTGTTACTGTTCTGCTGTAACAAGTAAATTTCCCCCCTGTGAGGTTAGACTTTTCTATTCTAAATCAGAGTGGGAATTTTAGTAGCAATTTAAAGCTTTTCTGCATATAACACCTGTGAAACACGTACTGCTACACTAGAACAGAGTTGTCCAATCGTAGGGGGGCAGTAAATAGTCCTCGAGAACTACTGCCCTAAAGGTTGTAGGGCAGTAGTTCCAATACTGCTCCAATACTCATTAATCAACAGATGGCTCATGCAGAAGAAGTAATTCTATCTCTACAGTTAATAAAGCAACTTTTTGGGGTTGAAACATCACAAATATATACTGGAAATGTAGTAAAAGTTCTGATGTACTGATGATGTGTTCCTATGCAATTCTGTTCAAATCTCACCTCTCCTCTGTGTGCTGTCTGGGATTTTATCTATTGATATCAATTTCTCAGGTCGAATTTCAACCGGACTAATCAGCAAACAGAAGGAGGAGTTGTGAATGAGGATGTCGATTTTCTGAGCTGTTTTAGAATTGTAATCTGCTTATGGTCATAGTTTGGCAGTGTAGGAAGTGAATGGAGCCATTCAGTCCATGTTGGCCACATATTGAATTAACATCAACAGCCATCTCTTGATTAAGCACTTTTCTGGTGGTTGTTTACAGTACACAAAATTTCCAGTAAGCTTTATAGCGTTGAACATGGCCAAACATTATCAATTGGGTCAAATTTAAAATTTCAACAGGGTCCACGCCTCCAGTAAGCAATCGTTTCTCAATAGCGGAGGGTCCAGATCCTCTGTATGAAGCAAAGCACAGAACAAGGGACTGTTTGTTTTTTTTCTTTTTTACCAGGCTACCTGTTTTAGTTTTTCTTTTTCTCTTTTAACTTTTTCATTCAGGGGTTGCCAAAGTGAAACATCTCCAATGTTTCCTCTGCGTCTTGCAAGCCAACACAGCCTACTATATAATAGAACGTTTTCTAGGGCACATCTATTAAATACTTTACTTTGTTTCTGTGCTTTCTCTAACTTCAGTTTTAAACACCTCCGTGACACCAAAAATAGCTACCTTGAGTGTTTGTCCTACAGTAACAGATTGCACTACATTGAGTGTTGTGGTTACCACAACCTGGTAGCACTTATGTAAGGTGCGTTCACTGATCAGAAAAGATCAGAACATTGAGTCAGGGCCAGTCAAGCTGAGAATCATTAAATTCCTTTCACCAAGTCATTTCTCTCTGTATTTGTACAAAAATGTCAGTAAATTTTTTTTTAAACTTGTGTGGTCACGTAATTTGTTCTCATTTGGTGAAATTGGTTAACAAGATTTGATGGTAAACAGAAACGCATTAAAAAGACAAACATAATGGGCAAAGAGGCTCGGAGCTGCCAACTCAGCTTTGTGACTTCATGAACCAACAAAGCACAAAAAGACCATAACTTGTAGTGTTGTTTACTTTCAGGATAAATATCTCATTCTTGTTTACAAAAAGCTATATATAACTGCTGTTGGTAATCCTGGTCTGGATTCTGATTGTGAGCACAAGGGAGACCAACCTCTCAGGTAATCCCATCCACTCAATTGACTTCTACCTTCCTGTCTCTCATCTTGCTTCACTGTCAGTTTTTTTTTTTTTATCTTCTTTCTAGCAAGTATTTGGAAGTTTTGCTTTTAACATACTCACCAAAATCTCTGAATAAAAAAAATGAATTCCTGAGATTCAACTTCTATCAGCTGAAATTTGCTGTCCAAGAAAAAGTCTTATTGGCTTATCACATGCAGAGAAGAGCCATTCACATAATCCTTAAGCGGCTTGAATCCAACATATCCATCCCTGTCAGCTATTGTACTGTTCAGGAAAACGGATAGCATTTTTCGCATTGTGCTGGAAGCAAGGCACACACATTTAAACAGTGCTGCCTGGTGAGCCATGCTTTCATGTATCATTGTTTGTTGCATGCTGCTCTGTTTGATTGTGTTGCAAATTGGTTTACTGTGTGTGTTGCTTAGAAAACGAAAATGAGTGTTAGCACATGGGAAAATGTCTTTATTTAGGTTGTACTAAAAATAAAAGAAGCTTAAAATAATTCTCTACCATTCTGTTGTGAAATTGACTTAAAAAATGACCATTGTTGTCAGTAATCCAACCATTTCTACTGCAAAAGCAGAGTTAAGTGGCTGTGAGAGACTCCAAAGCAGTCCATTACCAGTGTCAAACTGTGCCTGAAGTAGCATAAGACCATGTATGCTAACTGATGCTCATATAGGCAAAAGACAAACTTCACATGATATGTCAGACACATTTGTGAACCCTGAAATGGGCATTAGTGCAGCATGTCAAACTCAAGAATAAAGCAAGTTCAGTTGCGGTTCTCAGATCTTTTTCTTCTTTTTTTTTTTTTTTTTTTTTTTTTTTACTTTGTGAACGTTAGTGGAGTGTGAGGGGTTGTTCCCTAGGCAACCTGACCAGGGTCAGCATGTTGTGCTCTTTGACTTGCTGAGAGAGTTGCCATATGCAAATAAGGCTGCTGCCTTCAATCATTAGCATTAGAGTGCATTTGCATAATATGCACTTTTGCTCGTAAAAAAAAAAAAAAAAAAGTAGGCCATGAGTGAGGCAGAAAAAAAAATAGAGTTTGAGCAGTGTGTTTTCCGTTCCAACAAAACAAAGCTTTTTGACAAACACATTATTAGATAAAGCCACACTCCTACAAAACAAATAAGGTTCTGTCAGACAAGGTGGTGTGTGTGCTGTTTTAATGAGGTTGATGCCTGCTAACTATGCTCTGGTTGACATAATGTGAAGAAAAGACGGAATATGTTTTCAATGTGTGACACAGACTGACTGTTGTTTAAAGTAAAGATGTATACCTTTAATATGAGCTGGATGTGTAAATCAGTATTGAAATTGTCTCCAGTTAATTTCTCACAATTCATTCTCAAAAGATAAAAACAAAACACAGCAATTGTGTTCAGGTGTTGACAGATCTGTTTAGTGTTTCTATCTGTTGGTGTATCCGACTATCTCGGTTTGTATTAACACTGGTGTAGGTTTTCTTTTCTTTCTTTCTTCTTTCTTTGACGTCAAAAGACGTCAAAAAATGTTTTTGCTAAACAACATCCTCTTTATATATGCGTGTTTTTATATATATATACATATATATATATATATATATATATATATATATATATATATATATATTTTGATTGGTGCTGTTGTGATTCTATGAGTAAATTTTATGTTTGTCATGTTCTGAAGATATCTTTGGATATGAACAGTATTGTGAGTAATGTTTTTTTTAGTAAAGCAATTTCACGCTAAATCTAGCTAGATTATGGTTTTGGTCCAAAAAGAGGACTTTAAAACTGGTTAAAAGCGAGACAAGTTAAAATAAGAACAACAAGTTTGGCTTTACAGTGAGAATGCTTGAAGGATATTGAGGATATTATTTATATGATTCTTAAAATTTTTTAAGAGGCTGCTTATTTTCTGCAGTCTCTATTGTTTTATTTTCTATAAAGCAAATGACAAGTGAGAACAAATTCTTTCATTTGTCATGACAGTGTCTTACCTGCTACTTTTTTCTACTGCATAAATCAGCATGGTGTATTAAATTGAGACATTTTGACATGTCCTAATATCATCATGGCTAATCTATTTTTTTTCTCTATCATGAAAGCAATGCATAGTTCTATCTTTTGTACTTAAATATAACAAATGGCCATTTATACAATTTTCTTCATCTCATTTTGAGATTTTCGACTGTCCTTTTCTTAAAAAGAAACACACTAATATGAAACTTGATGCTGCACCACATAATTATTTCTCAGCTACATCCAAGCAGGCCGGTTAAGTATAGATGCATGATGATCCCTGGGGTTTGTTTTAACCTACTAAATGCAGGTTTTCAGTGTGACTATATATCTACATCAGTATCATGTTTGGGGTTATCAGTAAATAATACGCACTTTCACATTAAACCAAGCAGAAGATCAGTGAGAAATATGTTTCTCAAGTACGTCTCGAAAACCTTAACATGCAGTTTTCATCATTTTTGTTTTCAGTACCTCACTTTGCTTGTGCTTTTATTGTCAACTCTTTCCTCTCCTTTCTTTTCTCATTTATTAGTCATAGCTGTGCAGAGTGGTTGATTATCCATACATATGCAACAATTTTCATTTTAAGCTTTTTTTGTTTCCTTCTGCTGATAACTTGTTCCAGTGAAAGCTCAAGAAGGAGAAGCATCAAGTGGCTGGTACTTCATCTGACATGAAATTTTTATGATCTAGTCCCTTTCCTCCTAATATATTTAATTTATTTTGCTATTAATCTTGTAAGGCGTGAATCTTTTACTCTTTATTTTATCTTTTTACCAAGAATGCACAGAGTTTATACACATCCAGTAAATCACTCATGAAGATCATAACTTTGTTTCAACCTTGCTCAGGCAGAATGTCTAACCATTAAGCTTTTGCTTTTTATAGTCCATCTGACAGTCTAATGTTAACATAAACTTCTGATCTTACTTTTACCCATTTTATATTATGGCCTTATTCCAAATTATTTCAAATAATTTCTTTCATCAAAGTTCTACACTCAAATACTTCATTATTTGAATGTGGGGAAAAAAGATTTAGACTTTTATACAAATATCCCCATAGGATTATGCTGCCACCACCATCCTTCACTCTCGGCATGGTATTGATTTGTTGGTGAGCCGGGCCAGGTTTCCTAAGAAACTTCACAATTATGTACTAATTTGTTGTGGTCTAGCACATGAAGTTCTAATAAAATACATTGAGTATTGTGGTTTTAACAAGAAATTGTAAAAATGTTCAGGGGATATGAATACTTTTGCAGGGCTCTACATGTGTTACAAGGAATCGTTTTAATCCCGTGTGGCGTGCCACATATTGTCCTAGAGGCTAACCCCGCCCATGGCTTTGATTTGGTGAGTGAAAAGATAATTATTTCACCTTTCACTTGAAATTTATTATCAGCGGGAGAGAGAGACAGGTAAATGACAGGTAATTGCTTTTCAGAGTCAACACCATTCTTCCTCCAATACACGAGAGCAAGTGGGGAGAGATGAGGAATAGAAAAAGAGCTGGTGAGAACAGCGAGGCAGAAACAGAGTGGGATGAATGAGAAGGAAGGGCTAATTTCCATAATGAAAAGGTAATAATTTGTGGTGTTAGTGTTAGTTTCAGCCGAGTGTCTACGGCATGTCAGTTCCTTGCCCGAGGTCATTGTGTGGTACCAGCCATGCATACTAATTTGTTAACAAAACCTGCACAGCCTGCCCCTTCTCAAGAATGTCAGTTTCACCTTTCTCCCCTTTCCTCACTTCTTTCCAATTCAATCAACACCCACTCACTTTTCACTCATCATCCAGCTTCATCACTTCCTTTTATTTCCCCACATTTCCTTGTCTTTTTATATGCTCCATGTGGCAATAGCAAACAGAGCAATGAATTATATGTGTGTGTGTGTGATCGCAAAGGCAAAGGAATATGATTTTATAGTTCCTCTGACTTGTCCTGTTTTTTTTTTTTTTTTTATTGCAACATCGATAAAAGATGCTTCTTTCTTTTTGCACTTAACACACAGACACACACAATCCCTTCAACTCAGCAACATGAATGATTTAGGACAGTGCACATTGACTATCTGCCACCTGCCTTGGGCTCCGCTCAGGCCCACCTAGCTGCTGGCCCTGCATGTTAATGCTCAATGGATAGGGACTTGCATGTTAACATGCAGCAGGACACGAGGCAGGTTGACAGATTGACGGAGTAGACACTGTACATCTCCACAGCTTGTTTAAAATGAGACATTGTCATGTCAAGGGAGCTCTGCCTTCAATTTGCTTTTTTTTTGCACGTGTTTAGCACAAGTTGCTTCCTATGAATGCCTAAAATGCTGTAAAAATTCAAAGGCATTTAATCACGGTTGTTGCAGAATGGTATGGAAATGTCAAGTGAAAGCATAACATAAGTGTTCTTGCCAAATGGTAAGAGATTTTGTCATTTCTTACAACAGAACCCTGTTTTAACAAATGCTTTTGGAAGCGCTGGTAATGATTGCTGCTGTTGCTATGTGACTAATGGAAACTGGTTTGAAGTGCACTTCCCTTTTGCAAGCTAGAAGTTTTACTGTTTCTCTGCTCCTGGCACTGCGAGCCATCATGACATGCTAAGCCCTCATTGCTGCTGGAATTGAAGAGCAGCGTTGCTCTGGTTATGTTGTAAATGGAAAGGAAAAGGTCTTTGTGTTTGATCACAACACAAACAGACTGAGTCATAGAGGAGAAGAACACACAGGGGCAGAAGGGTTTTAACTATAACTGCTGTTGCATATTTACATAGGGAAATGGCCTTAGTGAAACATTTTACACCTTTGATGATGACAGTAAGTTTTGCACTGATTCATATTTGACATGGACTGAGAATATTCTATTTCATGTTCATATAGAATATCCTGTATTCTGTTTCAATTGTATGATTGCAATTGAGTAACTGAAGCATTTATACAAAGTATATATATCTATCTAAATTTAGTTTTTTTTTTTTTTTTACATATTTACATAGTGTGTTTGTTTTCCCTATAAAACAGACAAAAAATGATGAATCTGTCAAAGCTACTGTACGTATACCACAATCTCTGTGGTTTAGTAGACTATCGACATTTATAATTATTCATGATCTAATGTAGTCAAATCGCCCACTCCCACCTACGGTAACAAAAGTAATTAAACACAAGATGTATAGATTAACATGATGCCCTTGAAAATGAGTGCATTTAAATCTTTACTGTTTTTTTTTTTTTTTTTTTTTTTCTGGTTAACTATAAGTTGTGCATGATTTTTTCTTACGTGAACATTGAAGTTGTGTGGACATTGAGCATTTAATTTAATTAAAACATTCACCACACCATCACTTCCATACATGCTCTTCTTATGTATGTATATTTTGCATACATATGATACTCATTGGTTCCTTACTCATTGGTTCTCTTGCCAAGCTGGTGTGTCTAAGGCTAATGTCTTGTCTTAAACAGCGATAGGAGGTAATTGAAATTCATTGTATTCATGTGGTCACTTTTTACCCATTAATTTTTGTTTCCAACTCACTTGCTTTCCTAAATAGACTAGTTTGCATGAAGAATACTAATGTGTAACTTGCAGACAATTTTATGAGGTTGAGTACAATGCAGGCTTAGAGAAGACTGCTCATGAATTTCAATTGAGAGTTTCAATAATCAAGTTGGCATAATTTTAAAAAGTTTGATTCATTTGACTTGGCATTAGTTGTTTTAAGTGACAAATATATTTTTGGCAACTTTGAAGAGCATAATGTAGCAAAGAAAAATGTTGTTTATTTAAAATGAAACAAATACAGCAGCTGATCACATTGTTCAGAGAAAATGATAGTATAATATTTGTAGAGAAGGAACTTTTTAACCGAGAGTGGAAATTTAGAATGTTGGAAGGCATTGTGTTACTCTTGGGTTTATGTTTGTGTGTTTGTTCTCTAGGTGAGGTTGTGTTTTCAGCATAATTGGGTTCTTGAATTCTGCAACTTTTTACTCCAGGTCTCAGTGCCAATGCAGCACAGGAAGTCTCCATCCGTCCTCATTCCTTTACCATGTTGCTGTGTCACTACTAGAAAATCAACAAAGACCGGACTGCTAAGGGATTTGATTGTTCTTATTTATGGCAGAATTTTGTCAATTACATGACACTATAATTTCCAGCAGATTTAACTGTGATATTTGTCAATGCAATTCTTGGAGAGGAAGCTAGCTGACTCATCAAAATGTCACCTACGCCTCACATCAGTTGATCAATGTTTAAATTTCCAGTTAATGTGTGTAAGTTGTCTCAGTCAGTGATGCCACGTCCCCTGTAAGTTAAGGCAGACATGCATGAATGCTAATTTGGACACATCTCATTGAAATGAACACTATGGTGTTTGACAAGACAGTGAGGGTGCAGTGGACCAGGCTGCCAATACCAGGCTGTGACGTTTTGTGATACATGACATTTTAACGAACAGTCTGTAAATGAAAAGAACACTGCAGTAAACGGTAAAGAACTTAATATTCAAATAAAAATACAAATCCAGACATTTGTGATTACCATTTTGCTTGTGAGCAACGTTTTCAACACAAGATCAGCAATAGAGAAAATTATATCATTCTGTGGTATTTCTGCAGATAAAAATGTCATTAAGTATAAAGATTTGCAGAATACATCAATTTCTTGGCTACACAATTATCAATACATAGTTTCAAACAAGCAAAACTTCTTGAAAGCTATTAACAAAAAGAGTATGTTGTACACCAGTTACGTTAAATAGGGAGTCTTAGTTAAACAAAGCACAATAATTATTTTCAATCTTATTTTAAAATGTAAACACGGTATTTATCCATGATGTCACAGACCCAATACTTACAAAAAAAGTTTAAACTGAAGTTGACCCAGTATTTTTAATATCTAGGAAGATTTAGATTTTCAGTAATTCATTCAACCAGGAGGGCCAAGAAGGATAAAATAAAAATGTGCTTTTTTGCACATTTTCATTTAAAAATTGCTACATTCAAGTGAGGCAGAATATATTAATATAAGAATTGGTATTGGTATGTTTGCCTTCTTGTTGCATAACAAGGGTTCAATAGGTACATTTAATGGAACATATTTTTTCGCTCAGATGAGTAATAGTTTTTTTTATTATAAGACTACTTTGTAAATGAACCTTTTTGAATATTGTATGCCCTTTATATATACAATATATAAAGGGCATACATTATATGCCTTTTATATGGAACATATTTTTTCTCTCAGATGAATAATAGAGTTTTTTTTTATTATAAGATTACTTTTTAAATGAACCCTTTTGAATATTGTCTGCCCTTTATATATGGATCCATAATTCAATTAAAAAGTAATTTCATTCTTAAGCCAAAACTCATTCGTGATTTAAAAACAAAAATGAAAGATTTTTTTCATAGACTTTTAATCTTTACATTGAAAGAAAACTGATGGCAAACTTAATTAAAAAAAATAACAGTTGTATTGTATTAATCTCTACAAAGTCTCCTAATTATGAATAACCCAAACCCAAAATGGTATAGTATATTAGCACAATATTTGGTTTCTGAGGCTGCAGTGTGGAGTCTCTTAATGGAAAAAGTAAAGCAAGTCTCTAAAACATTGAGTTGTTTATATATGTTCATACTCCCTTGTGAGAGCATACACTGACACAGGCACTTCGTAGACTATCAGGTAGGTATTGACTTCCTGATAGAAGTCATGTCTTTACAGCTGTTATGTGTAGCAGCTTTTGTTTTCTTAATTAAACTATATGATTGCTCTGGGATGATAAATCTAGTCATTTTGGACACATTTCCCAAATGTCCTAGGATTCAGGGGCAGGAATAAAAGCTGTTTACTGTTTTAGATTGGGCAGCTGTCTATTTTTTTTAATTTTATTTTTTATTTTTTTGCATGACATGCTCCCTACTATGCAGACATCAAATGGACTGGGTGCATGAAAGAAAAAAAATGATCAAAAGAGAGGGAGAAAGTTGAATATAGAAATACTTCCAGTGTTTTCTTGTTGGTCACTGAGGCATGGATAAATATTCTCCCAACAATAAGCGGAGGCGACAGAGGTTGTCGGAGAGCATCCATCCTTCTCCGTCCTCTCCTCTCCTTTCCTCTTCTCTTGATCAAGGTCTATAGTGTTGTTAGAAAACAGAGGGCTATTTGCTTTTAAATAAGTTGATAAACTACACCAACTAAGGAAAGGTGGTAGAAATTATTCATTTGACTCTTTTTTGTTGGTGTTCTTTTCAGGTAGAAGTAAATAGTTAAAATGGTTGTCTCTTGATTGTAGAATATTCCTCTTTGTTTGAAGACATGGTCATTATAATGTGTTGTGTTTCTGTGAGCCCATTAGCCCTGAGCCTTGCCCACACACAACAACCAAACCCACCCTATCCCCATTTGAGAATATTCATTTGGAGCAAAGGGGTGGCTCTTTTTTTTTATTCTTGATTTCACTCGTTGGGAGCAAAGGCATGAACATTGACAATTCCCTTTTGACAGTTTGAAAGTCAGTGTATATAGCCATGCTGAAGTCACTGCAGCGTGTTAAGCTGTGGTTACAAATTATTAGCTGCAAGCAGTGTGGAAACAGAGCAAGTGGCTCTTGTTAGACATGGGGATTTGAAAACCTGCATCTTGTCTACAGTGTTGAATGTGTTCAAAGCTCAATGGCTTCAGACCCTACTCCCCACAGGGATATTTATGGAGAATACATTGAACAGCATACTGATTCCTTCTAGGACGAATATGTTTTATTGAGTGGGCTGCACAGTGGTAGCACTGTTGACATACAACAAGAAAGTCCTGAGTTTGAATCCCTGCCAGGGGTCTTTCTGCATGGACTTTGCATGTTCTCTTTATGCATTCTCTGAGTCTCTCGGGTTTCCTCCTCTTTAAGAGTGACTGTGTGTGTATAGTTGTCTGTCCCGTCTCTCTCTGTGTCGCCCTTCGATGGACAAGCGACCTGTCCATAATGTAACTTGCCTCTCGCCCGACTACAACTGGAGATAGGCATCGGCCCTCCTTGTGACCCTGCGAGGATAAGCATGGTTAGATAATGGATGAATGGATATTGCATAGTATGCATAGTGCTTGTTCTGGTAAATCAAACAATGTCATTGAAATGATTACAGGCGGTTATATGGATCCATCGTTGCTCTGGGTAATCGATTTTGTCAGTTGGTGGATAGACATACGGCCATGCAGGGCACTTTGAGGGCAGCAGACGTTTCTGCCTCCCCTGGGTCAGTGATGAGGCACAGCTAACACAACAGGAGGCCAGCTGACACCTGGGTCACCCTAAGAGAGTCTGCTGTTCATCTAGCCCCTTTGTCTCACTTCACTTTTCAGCTCTCAATGGTCCTGAGGCCACCGTCTCTTTCACACACACATCATATATATATATATATATATATATATATATATATATAATAAAATATGTGTGCACAGACTACTTTTATGTCTGTGTATTTGTGGTTTCCTCTAAAACTGGAAGGCAGAAGCAAGCTTGGGAGAGCAAATAATTGCAAATGTCAAAGCAATGCAGTATAAACTATTAGCTTGCAGTTAATGTGCATTATTTATCATATTCGTATTTGAAGCATGCTTGTGCAGAATATGTAGATGGGATTTAATGTAGTAAGGACTTGATAACGTTAAAAGGAAATGATTCAATAACATTTTCAGAACATAAAGGTCTAATCGACTCCATAGGTGATGGTCCTGGGTATTGTTTGTCATATGCTGCAATAAAGGTTGATTATAACTTTCAGTTTGAAAAAACTGCCCACAAACTGGAATTTAGATACTCTTATACTCTTACAAGACCTTATGGCACAATGTACTGAAACACTACGATATTTTTCATCAAAGTCAATCTGCCTCCCAAATTGTGTACTAGTTACTGTCCGTATTTGACTTCCACTGGGCACGTAAGTCTAATCTATTGTTGTGGCTCAGAAAAGCTGCTTCTTCACTGTCCAGTCTGACTGTCCCCAGATAATGTCTGGTTTCTTTCTGCCCCAGTCACCAGTTCCGTTAAGGTCTATTCCTCACTATTGTGGGTGTAAATATGGGGCAGAAAAGTGAGCAGGTCGCAAGCGAGTAGGAGCTGCGATGGACTCTCTGATCATTGTATGAGAAACTCTCAGTAATGGAGAACCTAAAGCATGTGGTTTTGATTGACTCAAATAAACCCAGATATCTCATTGTGTCTTATAGAAATTTATTGGTAGCCCAAACCGAATGAAAACAGTTCACACAAGCTTGTTTTGTTATACATGCAAAACCTTTTGGATTTAGGTAATGCTGTCAAAAAATGTAACATGCAATATTTAGCAAGAACTTTATTAAAATAAATATTAAAATAAAATTCCAAGCAAAGAACAAAATGCTGCGACAGACTGGCAACCTGTCCAGGGTGTACCCCGCCTCTCGCCCGGGACGCAGCTGGAGATTGGCACCAGCAACCCTCCCGACCCCATTAGGGACGAAGGGTGTTCAGCAAATGGATGGATGGATGGAGAACAAAATGCACATCATGCCAAATTATAATGTATTTCCAATGGCAAAAGCTACAACTCCAGCAGAACACTAACCAGAAGTACGCAGTTCCGGCTTCGTCATTGCTGCCCGTTCTTCAGAGAAACATGCTGCTTGCAGGGCTACTAAATCACGGTCATTCTGCTCCAAATGTTGCTGCGCGTGTTTTGGCTCTGCTCATGACTAAACTCATAATTGCACTCTTCCATACTATACTGCGTTTTGATAGCAGAATGCATGTCCGCTGCTCCACTGCTAAACGTTGTTTGGAGTGTTCTGTGACGTAAATCACAGGGCCAATCAACAAGTGCAGTCTGTCGTCAATAAAATTGCTTGTGTGCAATACACTGCTTGTACCACCCTTGAAGTGGGTACGAAAAACAAGGAAGTGCTGTTAATGGAGATGAATTTGACTGGGGCAGAAACGGTTAAAGAAGAGGCTTAAATGTGTGCATTATACTTAACACTATGTCATGTCTGTTTGACATGACAACAGACGCTAACCTCTAATAGCAACCCCCAATTTTTAAAGCATAGTCTTGATGCCGCATGTCATCATTACAAGGGGAATTATTTCCTTGTATATGATTGAAACCCAAGTAATTCTAAAAAGGTTTGGAGAGCTTAAAATGACTAACTTATGCTCGATAGCCATTAGCAATGTTATGAGACAATTTCTCAATCCCATAATGGCACTCTACTTGTCAAATTGAACTTTTTTGTACAAGGAGATATCCAGTTCCTGTCTTCTTGCGACTTTTAGGAAAGGAAGTAGCTCAAGAGTTGCACTGTTGTGTAACAAAGTTTGCTGATATAGAGTGCTCAGGAGGCTGGCTGGCCATGGTTGTGAAAATATTTCTACTGTGGCTGCAGATTTGTTAAAGCACAATTTGCAAATTGTGAAGCCTTTGCGCTCTCAATTTACAAAAAAAATAGTATAAATGCTTAGTTTTCCATAATTGCAAAATGTGTGTATCCTCTTTGTCATGGACAGAATATTGTGAATTGTCTTGTCTCATGAACCTTTGGGAAAGGTTCTGTGTATAATAATAGAATTCAGTGAGGAGCCAATTACCAGTAGATGTCATTATTTTAGGCGTGGTTCCACCTCCTGCTGTTTTTGACTTAGACGCTTTCTTCAGCAGAGAGGGTAAAAAGAGGTGCAGCCTTGATTGGAGCAGATGTGACATGGTTGTCGGGTGACCTACTTCTGTCCATATTATGAATTAAAATTGTATGACGGAGACTAGGGCAACTAATGAATGTTACATGTGAAGGTGGGGCCAAGTAGGTTTGTGAAGAAGGAAAGCAAAGGTTACAGGGATGTACTAAATCTGTGTGCTTATGCATGGTGCTATTTGGATGAATGTGTGGATTATGTTTCTACATATCATTAAAAAGATACTGGTAGTCTAGAGAATAAGCACATGCAAGAAAGCTGACCTGCATACAGCCCACCAAGCCTGAACTGCTAATGGCCTTTAATTGGCAGAGTGTTTTCTGGGAGGCAGCTGTAGACAGATGTTATCTGGTCCTTTTCTCTGTAGGAGGTGAGAGTAGAACTGTAATGGTTGGCGCATATGGAACTAAGACCCAGGGTGGAGACATGGCCTGCTGATCTGGCCCCTTTTAGCTGTTGAATTAGTTAGCGTGGGAAGAAGCATGACTGAAGGAAGATAAATTTCCACATTTTGTACCAGACACAATTTTTGCCTGCATCAGCAAACCTCTTGTCCACTGATGTGGACATAAAGTAACAGTGATGGTTACAGTATTTTTGCTCTTATGGTCAGCTCATGCTTTCAGTTGGATGTTGTATTTGATAAATACACAGTGACTTCACACATAAAAAGTTGTTTGTCTGTCTTGGCCCATATCCTTGTTTCTCTGTCTTTGTGGCTCCTTCTTCCTAATATTTCCTCTCATCTTTTCCCTGCACTTGCTCCGTCTCTCCTGCTCCCTCTGGCTCAGTGAGGCACAACTACGTGTTGTGAAAGATCATATCCTCTTGACCTTGCTCCAGGAGCTCTGATATATTTCATCTACCATCGATTTTCTATCCTCTGTCATTTTTTTTTATCACCCACTCCCTCTCTTGCATTGCCATTTTTCTTCCTCTCCATAAAATCATTTTCATCTCATCCCATACAAACATACTAACAGAATTTTTATTAGTTGGAAAGAATTAAGTTTGGGGAGTAAAAGCAAAGGACAATATGATATTCTAAATTATTAAATCCTGAGGAATATTTCAGACCGAAAAAGAGGCAGAGAGAAAAAACCAAATACCACCAACCCATAAACAAAAGGTGATAAATTTTAGAGGAAAGGTTCAGATAAATTGAACATTTTTAGAACAGTAGAGATGTCAGTGGTAACAGCTAATCACCCCGATTTAGTTAATTCTCGCAATCAAAACTGTATTTGTTGACAGTCGTCTAAACTTTTACAACACACTGTTAAGTCTATTGCTCGTATTACAGCTGACTAATTTTGTAATGTAAAAAAGGTATATCAGTGGTATATGGTGCTGTCTGAGCAGATATTAACAGTGCCAATTTATGTAAGGGACCATCTTTTAGGTTTTTTGCAATGTTCTTAACTGAACAACCTCGATGTTACCATGCTAACCAAAGTTAGCATAACTTTGGTTGATGCTAAGTGTTGTATCAGTCGATCTCATCAGGCCCAACTCAACAGTCTGTCGTTTGTCTATTGAGACTTAAGGCAATCAACCACCCAGTTGATTGGGCGGTTTGAGCTTCAATTAATGTAGCTTTCTTAAAGCAACATGCATGATCTTTGTCTGAGCAAACTTAACTGTGCTTTGTGAAAAATGTGATTATTAACATCTTTAAATATAGCATTGTATCATTTTCAGTTTGAGTTGTTAGAATCAGGTAACTAGCTGTTAACCTCCAGGCTTTTAGGGATTCAATTTACCACAAATTCAGTGCATTACCACAGTTTTCTGCTATAGAAAACTGTGGTAGTTTTCTATAGCAGAAAACTGCTATAGAAAACTACAGACTTACTTCTGCTATAGAAAACTAAAGGTTTCTATATCAGAAAACTGCTATAGAAAACTACTAGAACTAACTAGAAAACTAGTTAGTTACCAACTAACTAATGGTAACAGTTACTTACCATTAGTTAGTTACTAATGGTAAGTAACTGTTACCATTAGTAATTTTGTACAGCCCCCACTTGATTGAAAAAAAATAACTATCCCTTAAAGAACCAGCATATGAAGCAACCATTTACTTTAACCTTCTGCAGTGATAGCAGCTCTTTGCTTTGAGGTATTTTTAAACTCTTAGATGTCACCACCTGTGAGATTAAAGAAGACACACAAAGTTGGTGAATATTTTTGACCCTGATGCCCCTCATAATGCTTTCTGACTAACACAGTCTGTCCCATTAGCATCCATGCTGTCGGAGGGCAGGAGGTCAGCTTCAGTATTGGTGTAACGGTCAGGGTTCAGGGTTATTGATACGCAGACTGCGTAGGCATCATGTTTACTGTCCATAGAGGTGACTTAGCTTGTGACCCGCTGCCCTCTTGCATCTGGGTTCTTAGTGCAGAATGAATTTTATTAGTTTTTAAATCTTTTTCCTCAGCTGTCACTCAGTTTCTTTAATCAGCTCTTATTGATGTGGCTTTGCCTCATTAAGGAGGAGAAGAGGGCATGAACATAGTAGAAAGATGGCAAAACATGAGCCGTCTCACAGAGGAATACAAAGGGCAGGGTATTTAATGTCTGTTCATTTGATCATTTTCCCTTATTCCTCCGTTCTCCAACACACTATCAGAGCTGACATCCCTGCAGTGAATGGCTCCCAGAGAGTCATACCTTTCCTCGCTCAAAAACATGACTACTGAAGAGGAAAACACAGACTAGCGATGGCAAGAACAGGCTCCCTATTGATTTGGCAGCTTCATTGAAAACAGAGTTATGCAATTTCTTCCTTCAGCTTTCTCGTCATTAAAAGTAATTATTGTCTTAATTTACTATGATCAAAATTCAGGATGTGTGAGTGCACATGCATGTGGTTATGTAATCAGATGAATTCACGCTCTGATGGATATGTCTATTGCTAGGAGATTTTGACTGTTAATTGTATTAGGATTGTTTCCAGCAATAAAAATAGACGCTTACATAATTTTGGCTGTGGCTTATTTGTCTCTATCTTACCCTTTGTTTTCAATCTTAAGTTAAAAGGTTGAACTGGGTATGGAAAATAGATGGATGAATGGATAGAAGCATCCAAACTTTTTTCTGTTTTGATATTTTGTTAAAAATAGTAATTGTTCTCTCTTTTTTTATGCTTAACAACTGGAGAGACAATCATATAATGTTTGGATGCATGAACACATTCATGAGCAACGGTGGCTCAGAAAGACGTACATTTCCTGTTCTAGGACCCAAAAGGGGAACAGAGTTTGTTTGGAAGCAGACTTTTTTAAGCAAACACTTTTTTATAATTAAACTTGCTCTTATATTTTGAAATATTGCATAATTTTAAGCTGTATTTAATGCTAGCTTCCTAGTACTCAAGCTTTTCTTACACTTTATGTCCAAAAGATCCAAATCTAAGTTCTGGGTAGGTTTAAGAATCCAGAACAAGCAGCGATAAACAAATCCTCTTGCTTAAATATGCTTACAACTTATAAGCAAAATAAATGTATCGTAAGCAGCTGTAATTTCTACAGGAAAATGTAGGGAATTAGAAACCAAATACAACCTTCAACTTCACCAACTTAATAGATTTTCCAGCTTCAACAAATGAAAGTGCCTCACTTTGCTGATTAGAAAAAACTAAATAAATAAACAGAACTAAAGTACAAGAAGACACACTAATATCAAAACAGCTGAGGGAAGACTTGCAAATACTAAGAAATAACTCAATGTGTAAAACTGCATTTTATACCTTTAGTGTGATACCACAACATAGGATAGGTATCAGATTAGTTTTTATTTTACAACTTTTTTTTTTTTTAAAAGGTCCACAGCCCCTATGTAGAGATAAAAATTCTCTACATATGGATGTGAATTTCACATGTTCAGTACAATATGATCAACAACAGTTTTAGAAATGTGCTCTTAACTGCCCACCAGTAGTTAATGATGTTCAAAATGCTTTTATACTGAATTATATTTTGTTCTGTTGGATGTTGTGGATGGTGTTCTGATTTGTACAAAGCCGGCCAATGCTAGCTCAGTGATGAGGCTCTGGTTGATCATTCATATCAGAATATTTTCTCTTTGCAGTCCCAAATAACTGTTTGAACAGAATCTACTGTGGGAGCCTATTTTTCTGCTTGATAAACAAAGTTTGTTGCTTTGTAGTTGTAGTTATTAATGAACAATGCCATGCTGCAGTCAGGCCTTTATCAAACAGCTGTCTCTCTCAGGGAGCGCAGAGCTTCAGCTGAGCGGCTCACAAAATACAAGCAGACAGATCGCAGCCAACATGACGTGCTTTCTGTTGCAGCTCCTTTAGAGGGAGAAGTTCACTTATTGAACATTTTCACTTTTGGAGATTTGTTACAGTACATGCACATATTATCAAATGCTATCATATTACATGGTTTCTATATATTGTGTTAAATGATTTAAAGCACATGCTTTAAATGGTCTGGATTGATGTGCTGTTTGATCTGAATGCCAACCTGAGTTTGGACTTGATGAAAAGCTGTCATTCACTGTGGTCTGAACAGTGAATTAAAACCCATCAAATTTTAGCATAGAGGCTTGTTCCACCATGAAGGTATAAAGCAGTCCTCTCTCCTCTTATGTTTCACTAAATTAGGCCAGTGTGAGTCCAAGTCAAGTGTAGACCAACTCCTTTGTCATTAAAAATGCAAACCAGTTGATGTGTTATGTCTCTGAAGAAAATGTTGCTTTCAGAGTAGGAAAACTTCACCAAACTGGTGTAACTGTGACTCATCACCCAATATGAAATGCTGCAATGTCTTAAACATTTTCTTAACCCACCTCTGAAAAGAAAAAGATTTAACTCTTTCTTATGACCATATTAATCTTTAATTTAGGTTGTTTCTTTTTTAAAACATCTGAAGTATAATAAATATTTTGAGTGATGATGTAAATTCTCTCTCCAGTATCTTTGACATTTAGTGACCAAATGGATGTACAATGCAGTGGGTGTCAATAATGTCCACCACTTCTTCCACTGATGTTTAATTTTTGACATAGATACACATCACAGCATCAGGATGTAGAGTTTGCAACTGTTGGTAGCATCAGGAGGAATGTTAGCTCCCAATTTCTATCAGTCTTACAATGTGCTTGTCAGTGCAGTTCGGTAAATGTTGCTCTATCTACTTTTAAACACTTTCAATATTCAATATAACTTGAAAAATGGGGTTAAAATTCAGTGAAATCACTATTAATTCAGCAGTATGAGTTAATTGTTTAGTTTAGTTTTTTTATTATTATTATTATTATAAGTACCTCTAACTGCTTCATAAAAATATTTATAAAAGTGCTGAAATTGATGAGCTTGAAATATTCAAGATTTTTGCTTAGACATAAGAAAATATTTTTATTAAATTGTTAAAATAGTCTCTGACTTTTATATTTAAAAAAAAGTCACCAGGAAATGCACTGTAATGTTTAACAAGCATTAAACATTAAACATTGATCTGCACTAAACCAAATCTTTAAATATATATGGTTTTATTTTATTCTTTAAAAAAAAATGAAACTATAACAAAGTTTCAGATCGACAGATGAACTGTGCTGAAATTTCCTTTTTAAAATTCTCTGAAAATCTCTGCTAAGGATCAAATTCGATGGATCTGGCCCTGCCTGACCCTGTCTGTTTGATGAGAGTGAGCAGAGGATATGGTGGGAATGTTGACCTCATGTATTTTCATGGTTGACTTAAGCTTACCTGTCCCTGTGGAGGGGGAAAGGATTGTAAATTGCAGGCCATGACATTCTATTCCCTGTGTGCTCATGGTTGGCTGTGCTCATGGTTGGCATCTGGTGGACAACCCGTCCCACAGCTAGCCTTGTCCACAACTCACTCAACACTGAGACCAATTAAACCCTGACGGAAGGATTTGCATGTGCAAGGAAATAAGTGGGACAATAGTTTTTAGATGATGTATAATAAAATAACAATTTATAGAAAATTAATATGGTTAATTAATAAAATGAAGATGAAAAATAAGTTGTACACGTATGTTTTTAATAGGAATTCTACTTTTTGATACATAATAAATAAACCCCCGACATCGGCTGTAACAATATCTGATCTGAACCTGAGAACTCCTGTGAGGAAAAGCCATTTTAACTAGAACATTTTTTAATTTTCTCAAATGTTAACCAAATTGGCTATGTGACCAGAATGTTAGTTTGATTTTAAAAAACTGTCTTAAGCTGAAGTCACTTACTTGATTGCACATTGTAATGTGTATCCTTATTTTAAAACACAATGTACAGATTTATGCAATGTAATACGTAGGTAAAATATATTCAGTAAATGTAAGGGTTTTAAGTCTCTTATAACTCTTTTTTTTAGAATTATGCAGGCAAAATATGTTCATCTGGTAAAAATTATGGTGTGAAGTACTTAAAAGGAAAAAGGGAGATTTTCTTTTAATGTATGCACTTATATTTGTATGTAAAATTAATTCCTGATAAAAGTTAGGAGCTGGATCTAACCACAACCTAGTTGTCTGCTGAAGTGCTTTAAAATCTCATTGTTTGCAAATAAAAAATAAGAGTTTAATGAACTCCAAATGAGTTGAAGAGAAATGAATTGAACTGAATTGAATTCAGCTGATTTGAACTGTTCTTGATCAACTGCTTGACCCTAATCCCCGTCTCCTTCTCTTTCTCTTTGTCTTTTTCTTATAGGTGAGTACTGGGAGCCTGGCTGTAGGCACCATGGTCATAAGAAGCACTCACAGTATGCACTCATTCTTTTGTGTCTACTTCCACTTCGGAAATTTGTCGTGATATTTGAGGACGTGTACACTTAACTTCCTTGAGTAATGGCTGATTATAGTTGCGGGCGGCGCCATAGATAATCATTAGCGATATGCACTGTGTACTGGCATCGCTCAAGATTTAGAGTGCTGTCCGCGGTGCTGAAAACAAATCTATTGCTGCCAATACGTTTGCGCTCGGTTGTGTAATAGGTCTATTCTGTGTGCAAGAATCTGTGGGAGCATGTGACGGTGTCTGCCCGTCCATCCTTACAGTGTGCTCGCGTGTGTGAAGCGGTGTGTGTATGCGCGTGTAGCTCCATTATCTTTGCGTCTGAGCAGTTTTCCCATCCCATGCATCATCCACCCCCGTCTGTCTCCATGTCAGGCCTGATAACAGCTCCTATTGCCCACAGAGATGACTAATCAATAACACACAAGCATGGGAACAACAGCTTGCTGTCCGTGCGCACACACTCAGCGGAAATATTGGCACACTGTCCGCAAACATTGCATTGACTGCTGTAGGCTAACAAAGAACCTGTTGTTCAAGATACCAAGAAGACTTCAACGACAACCCAGCCCTCCAGTCCCCCACCATCACTATCACCACAACTCCCACGGCTGCTACGTACCTTTACATGGAAAGATGTGGAAATGCATGTGTTCAACAGAAATACCAATCTGCCAATAGGCAGGTTTTATCAGCCTGACAGTATCACTGTGTGGTCCTAAGGATGTTTCTGCTACAAAGAGCCTTTTTCTCCTTGCATCATGCTCATGATTTGTTGTGTTACCTCCTTATCTACTCATGTTTGGCACTTGAATTCTTTTCTGCTACGACTCCTGTCAGCTTCCACAGAAGCTAAATCAGGAAAGCTAAATCTACTTGCTGATTTCATTTGATTTGATGCCCCTTTCCTTCAATCAGTATCCCAGTCAGCCTGAGCAGAATAGCTAAAGCCAGATGACAATAAATGCATAAAACCCTTAGAGAGAGTGATAACACACTCTCCCCTCTTTCTCTCTTCTAGTCTATTTTCTCCCACCTTTCAAGGAGGTGTGATTCCCATAGACAGACTTGCCTGTAGACAAAGCTTGTCTGGTGCCCTGACTCCCCCTGAGGTGCCATTCTGACCCAATAACTCCTTCACTCCTCTCTTGTGTTTCATTCACTCCCCTTTGCTGTTTCCTTCTTTCCCCTCTCATCCTCCACTCGCTCTCTGTCACTTGCTTTCTCTCCCTCCGGTGGCCAGAATGCTGTAATTGAGTTTTTTATTCAAGTCAATTAAAAGTGCAGTCCCAGTCGAAGACAAAACAAGTCGACGGAGCTGCTTTTTTCTCTCCTTTTTCCTCGGGCTCCCTCATTTTTTATTCAGTCCACTCTTTATATCACTCAGTAGCTAAGAAAGCACGGGGTGTGTACTTTCATTTCATATGTGTCATTAAACTGTTTTGACATTGTTTACAATGTAATTTATCTTTCTGTATGACACCCCGCCCCCTCCCCCTAAAGAAATCCTATTTAAATGGTAATTCAAACTTCCATTAAGTTGGGGTCTTTGTGAATGCCATACAGAAGTTAGTCTATTCCTCCATTCTGCCTCAGCAAACATCTGAGGCATGATTGTTTACTCCCAAAAAGCCAAATATTCATCAAACAGATAGATCAGCAATGCTGTCTGCAGTCCATTATGCTTTCCTATCCTCATTTACTGTTGTATCGTGTTACTCACTGAAGTGATGAATCATATTCCTGAGTTCACAGGGATCATCTGCGATGCTAAAGCATTATGGTCAGACGCTATTTGCCATTGCTAATAGCTTTGTAATCAGCAGAAAGTTTCTCAGACGTTTGAAAAGGCTGGTCCATCTCAGACACCAAGTGCGGTTTTGCTTACAAATTCACAGGCAGATGTTGACACAAACTGAGCTACACATCACATCAACTCAAAAGATCCCCCTCCTCTCATTTACTGAATTTTAATTTGGTTTGTGCCAAATGAAAATGTGGAAAAAGTGAAGGTGATGTTTTCATATGCAAATGAGGAATGGAAAGTGAGACTTCCTCTATTTGTTGAAGAAAAAGCCAGAAGATTTATAGTGGCTGCTGGGCTAATTTTCTGTAACTACTTTCATCAGCAAACCATTCACAGTATATTTACAAAAATGCAGCTGCTCCTCCACTTGGTCTCAGACATTCATTTTGGTTTTCCAGGTGAACCGTGCTGACTTTTGGAGCAACGTTTTAACTGACAAACTGACAATTTTATATCGATACCAGATTTACTTATTTTTTAAATCATTTGATCAGGTGAATAGGTCAGTGTAGTTAATGTATGATGATAATTTGCCAATGGAGACATGCCTAATTAAAGACTTAAGTTTCTTAGTAGTGCCCTGCGCTCACTGGACGATTATGACTGAGATGGCAGCTGCACAGGATGCAGTGTGAGAAGTGGGTCATGTTTGCTGCATTTCTAAAAGCTTGATTTAATTTGGGCAGAGGGAAAGATTGCTATTAAGTTCTTTGGTACATGTTTACTTTGGTTTATATTAGCTACATTGCTGTAAGTATATGCATGCTCCATTAAAGCACACTGGTCATTTTTTTCCCCTTCACCATTTCACATTTTAGTAGGTTTGGTGGTTTTGTACCAAATGAGTTAACTGCTATAGTTTTTTTATGATTTCCCAACAGTTCAAGAAGTAAAAGCAGAGATCAGAATTACAATGAATGCAAATAGGGTGTTTTAAAATAATCAGCTTTAAAAAAAACCAAACAACTAAGAATCTTAATAACAGATGTCCCAAATTTGTGTGTTTTTATTTAAGCCAAAAATAGGGTACATAATTTTGATTATGTCTTTTAAAAGAAAATGTTCGTTGATTGGCTCTGATTGGCTCTAAAAAAATAAACCTCATTATTTTCTATTAATTAAATGTGGCAAAACAATGTGAAACAAGCCAGTTTTAATATGTGGTGAATTTATTTGTGCATCTAAAATTTAATTATATGTGAAATTTGAAGCTTTTTCTCATTATTTATCACCAGGCTTTATTAAAATGCTTACAAAGGGAATTAGCCTGATGTGGAATATTTAACTATATAGCTGCGAAGGATTTGTTTACAGGTAAAAAATGGAAGATTTACAGCACAGCTGCAATCATAGCTTATTACTGGACACCTAAAAAAATATAGAATAAATAATGATAATTAAAAAATATATATTACACAGACAGCAAGAGATAACTTATATGTTATATTCCTCCTGCCCTCAATACTGGGGCTGGGAAAAAATGTCAGTGTTTGGGTTTGATTTAGGTTCAAATCTGCAGAGGGGAAATTGACCCACAGTCTTGGTTAACCAGTAACATTTGCATTGTAAGATGCTGACATGGATGTTCCCCTTGCAAAACAAAACACCACTTACTATTTGAATATTCCAGTCCATCAGTGAAACCATTAGTGGATCGTTCACAGAGACAAAACCAGTTAACCATGAGGTGGGACGAGTTCATTCTACTGTTTACCAGCTGGTTCTGTACATTTGGCATATCAGTATTTGGTGGCTGCTTCATTATAACTGTTTTTTTATGTTATTTATCTGAAGACTGGCATTTTAAAGGCCATTCCAAACCCTGCTGATGTCAAATTAAAGTTTTTTTTTTTTTATGTATTTTATCCCATAAGCTGTTTATCTGTCTTGAATTAGCATGAACATGTAGCACAATCAGTAGTTGACATTTTAAAAGCTGTACTGTATAGCATTCTTTTACAGATTCAAACTCTTATTTTTGACATTTTGAGAGTGAATATTTTAAGATCTCTAAAAGGTCTTACTGGTGTTGTATAAAAAGAGTTATTTGTATATTATGCTTTATTATAGTTGATTCAGCTTTAAGTCCATGCAGTTGTGCTGAATCATTTCAGTTTTTTCATTCTATTAAATATCAACTGAAGTATTTTAAAAAAATATATATATATCACCACTGGAAGAATATATTACATCAGTGGAAAAAACATTGTGGTTTTACACGACAGGGCCAAACGTTGTCTTCCAAAGTAATTTAACTTTTAATAAAAAAAAGGAGAAAGTGCAGACATGACTGGTAATTGCTTGTAAAACATTAACTGTGGAGTGGTGCAGTTACGGCTCACAGCTGTTACGGGTTCAAGTCCTCTTGCCACATGTTTACCCCCTCTCTCACAACCACCTTTTTTAAAAAGTTAAATGTTTTTTTTTGTTTTTTTTTCTAATGTATGTATTGACATTTAGATGAAAATATTGTGTTATAATTAAGGGTGAACATTGAAAGCATTGATAAAAAGCTTAGGTAGTTTTACCTTGGAAAGTTTGCTCTTATAAAGGATACATATTAGTCTGCTAACGTAATAAAAAAAATAAAATGGATATAAAACAATAAAAAGTCCCCTGTGGCAGAGGTGAATATCACTGTGTCTGTAGCAGTACCTCTGCATTTATTTAAAAATAGAAAGTTAAAAATGTCAAAAGCAACAAACAATGTGGATAAGAGTGGAATGGAAAAGAAAAAAGATGAATTGAGCAAACAAAAAAAGTTCTCTCTCCCCTTTTAAGAATTATTCTTACTTAAAGTCCCATTTTAGGTTATGTATCTAACCTCTTCCTGACCAATCCTGTTATTGGTTTAAATAAGAAAGCAGGGTTTCATGATGGGTATTGACATAGAACTGGGTTAATGTGATTAATGTAACAGTGATGCTAAGAAAGCAGGGAGTTAAAAAAAGAGCTTCACAATGTATCAAATCACATTCATTATTGTAATATCAGGGTTGGCAATTTTGAAGTTGCAAAGGATGTGAATCCGAATATTTAATAGGATACTATATTCAAATGTCATACATTCACACTTTGCATATTCATAACATATCCTTTAGCAAACCCAGTGGGATTAATAAATATCCCAGCCGTGAGGTGGGATAAATGTGTCAAGAATATCTCTGTTATATCCCTGAATGACACTAACAGTCAATATCATATTGGGTAACTGTAAGTAAAGTAAGTAAGTAAAACACGCATGAAAAGTAAAGATGAAAAGAACGGTTTCTGAAGTTAATATGAGAGTTTTTACACTTCCAGAAGAGGCAACGTAAAACACAAAATCCTTTTACCAGTTTTTATACCAACATGTTTTTTTAATTATCAGCTTTTTAAGTGGTTGAAACTGAATGATTTATTTAGCCTGTCTGCTCTTTTATAGAAAACACTTGCAGACAGAAGTATTTCCAGTTTGTTTTTCATAAAATTCCAGAGATACTGAAGACAGATGACACTCCAGCACTCAACTTTTTTGTTTTTTAAAGATAGATCTATGCACTAAGATCTATCTTAAAAAACATATTGGATGTTAGCTGCATTTATGCTTTTGTTAATTTTGTGCCTTATTACCTCACCACTTTCGGAGTAAGTTAGGTTTCTACAATGGGTTTCCATGGTGATACCCCCTGGTAAGGACTGAACCAGTTCTGCTGCACTGAAATCCCGGGGTTAAACTAGCAGCTGCATCACTAAGCCAGTAATACCGCTTTATATTATATATCCTAGGACACCTTAACTTTTGGTGAAATACTATCTCTCCTTTACAAATGTTTGCTGCTGAAGATCCTCAGTAGCCTTTATTCTCCTACTGTGATTGAGTTTCCCTTTGATATATTAGATTTTAGTTTGATTCATCAGTTTCCAGCCTAAAGCATCTTGGTCCTGACAAGTATTCTGTGACTTGACAGCACTGTGGTGTTGTTTTGGAGGAGCTGTCCTTCAGTCGACCACAAAAATATAATTTGCTTCCCCATAGAGCTACTGCAGACACTCTTGACAATTGTTAGGGGGGTAATTCAAGAAAAGCTTAATTTGAAAGCTGGCTGAGGAGCTTTGCACTTCCTTTCAAAGGTGTCTTGACTTTATATTGTTTTGGTCTATTTAGTGTCTGCAATACCAGCCCAAACACCAGTATACATATTTGTTATATGAGGAGAATTTTAGCTGTCAAATTAATGTTCAACTTCATCTTAAGCCAACTCTTGTAGTTCAAACACAACTTTAGTAGAATGAATATGAATGGCGGTCCTGTCATATTTAAACCATTAAAGTATACTTCTCACAAAATTCTAATGAGCACATATTCTTTCTCAAATCCAAACGCTCCAAGTTGACACAGTAAGCAGAGGACAAATACACTCGGATACCTTTGTCAGCTCAACTCAGCAGGATGTAATGATATTGATGACAGAAAGTCATCACGGAGGACATGTACCGCAGCAGGAAACGTCTTAGCTGAAGCATGCTCATTCTGTCCTCATCAATTCTTTAGCAACCTGCAGTCACCTCCCACCTCCCCTCCCTCACCTGGGTACAGCAACATGCCTCACACCTTTGCTCTTTTTGCGTTTACCTTCCTTGTCTCTGCCGTAGACACAGACAATAATAGACCGGTTGCATTTAAAATATTTCACTCACAACTGTGAGTGCAGATGAGTCCAAAATATGTAGTACTGTGATATGGAGAGGAAAACAAAAACAAAAGCAGCTTGTTTGTTTTGTTTTTGGTAAATGCAATATTATTTTATGGTGAATTATCCAACCAGTGTCAGCTGTGTGGAAATTGAAAGGTTGGTGAGGTTTCAGTATCCATGTCAAGAAGGACAGGAAATGTTTTTTTCTCATTATATGATCTGCTTTTGAATATGTTACCTCAGCAAGAAGCACAAGTACAAGGCATAGTATAAATCCATGTCTTAAAACCGCAAATAGAGTTCACTCTAAATTTTCAACTAATGGCTTTGTCAAATTTTTGTAAAGCTGTGACTTGCCAATAAAAACTATGGAAGATATAGATTTCTCTTTGAGAGCTATAATTAATATTTTAGTATTAAGTACCTGTTAAATCAAACATTTAACTGATTCAGGGTTTCCCCCAGAAAACTTGCCAAGCACAGTGGTAGTGGCGCTAACACCTTTCTTACACAGTAAAAAAAAAAAAGAAAAAATGTTACACCAAAAAAAGTATTGTTAATATTGATTTTCCTGTAAGGTGCTACGATGGATTCACAGACAAGAAAAGTATGTGTCATGAGCATTGGCATGGCAGATCAATGTTTAGACAAATCAACCTGAAGATTCTTGAATTTCAGTCACCATCTGAGCAACTGGTGGCTCCCAACACCAGAGTCGCTGAGTTCAAACACAGCCTGCATGGTTTAAGACAAAAAGCACACTATGGCCCTTCTTTGTTACATTTTGCCATCTGCTCTATGTCACCACTGTCACAGGAAAGTGAACTCTACAGTTTCTTACATGAAACTGCTGAAATGTGCCATCAGATGCATTCTAAGTAAACAGCCCTCTGAAACATGACTGCAGCACAGCCATAGCAAACACCTGCATGTTTTACTTACTCTCCACTGGTATGCATAATTCACGTGAACAGTGACATTGCATCATAAAAAGGATGCCTATAAGAGCTTTGTAGTATATGCAAAGAACGTCTTGGTGGAATATTTGCATGCACACTGGATTTTATTGTCAGATGGGATTCTGGCTCAGTTGTCACAGGTCTATACTGAAATACTTCAGGCAGTGTTGAAATTCTCCAGCTTTTTCTAGTCTCCTCCTATAATGTATCCTCTTTTTAAAAAGTGGTGAAATTATTCATTATTATCTATTGGATGTGCTAGACAAGAGAATTTCTCAAATATATTTTTGAAAAATAAAACCAGAGCAGTAGTGATGAGCTTATCCCTTTAGAGTATCTACGTATTAAATATTGAAGTTGACAAAAAGATTTTATGAAACCGACTTTTTAGTTTATTATCTAACCACAATCTTAATAATTTATTCTGATTAAGGATAATGTCATCACCAAATAATTAACAAAATGTAAAAATATGAAGCTTGAAAAAAATTGGAACCAAAAAGCCATCCAGTCTCAAATAAAGCTAAAAAATTAATAAAATAAAAATTCCCACACTAAAGACTTTTTGACCTATGTGATCTATGAAACGAATGCTGCGACAAATTACCTTTTGTCTAATATTATGCAGTTTGTGGACAATTTCATTGATAAAACATAAATTGTATATTAAACTACATTTTGTAAAACAAAAATAATTTTAGAGGCAATTTAAATAATTAGGCACATGTTTTAAAAGATTTCTGTTAGCCAAAAAAATATGAAAATGAAACAAAATGTTTACCTTGACTGTGCATTCATTTGTTCTCACAGCAGTGTACTTGACTCTTTCCTGTCTGACCTAAACTGTGACCCTAAATGTAGGTATTTGTGTAGTTATTTTTATTTTTTACATATTTGCTGAGTCTCTTGCTATGTTGTGACAGCATGGTAGGAGACGGATAATCTGTGAAAAGATCGATCTCCTCCACCTAATCGCTGAGCTATTATTGCTGTCTGAAGAAATGCACTGCTCCGAAGTTGACCCAAATAAAAGCAACCAATCAGCCTGGAGGAGAGTCTTAGTACTGTCAATCAATCTCATGTACTCGCTGCTAAATGTGCTAATGGTGGAGAAACAACTTACCGTTGCACAAAAAAACATTTATTTGTTGTTATTGGTGGCAGTGCTAATTAGCCTGAGTATTCATAACAGGTTGTGCTAGCTGCAGTGTGGCGTAGAGCAAGGAGGGTAGAGGCTCTGATCGGTTATTTCTAGACAGCACTGCTCTGGGAGAAGGCAGAGGAGTTAGATTTCTTTTCACAGCTTATCTGTCTTATACCATACAGTCACAATATAGTAACTGTTTCAACAAATATGTAACTTTTGTAAAAAAAAAGTTACATATATATATATATTTTTTTACAGAAGTTACAGGCTGCAGCTTTAAGGGGTCTGGATTAATATCTTTTAATGTAATATCCTATTGGGGTTAATGCACTACTCAACATACGCAAATGCAAACATTTTTTTATTCGGCCTAATTATTATTATTATTATTATTATTATTATTATTATTATTATTATTATTATTATTATTATTATTATTTTAATCTCTATTCCAATCTGACAGGTAAAAATTCCACAGATTTCCTCTAACCTTCCCTACTCGCTGTAGGTGTCCATGTCCCCTGCTGAGCAGAAGAGAGTCAAGCTGTTCAACTGAATATACAAGTGAATTAACAACTCTACAGCCTGGCAGGTGTCTCATTAGAAATATATTAGGGCTGTTATCAGTAACCCAGCACTCCCTAAATGTCTATAGCTGTGTACACGTGTGTTTGAGACAGAGCCTTTCAAGAGGGATAGAGAGTGTTTCTGTGTTTGTGTACGCACGACGCTGGTAATTGGAGCTGTGTTAATTCAGTGCAGCAGTGATGCAATCCAGAGACTGAATGCATTCATTTTCAGACCTCGCATTTATTTTTGGCATGGAGTGCCTCTCATGCAGCTGCATCTGAAAAGTGAAACGATTAAAAGTGTCCTGAAACTTTCCTGAGTCGGCAAGTGACACATGCTAATTAATGTAGCACCAAATTGAAGGTCTGAGCTGTGACAAAGATTTGAGAAAAAGAAACTCAATCTGAAGAGCAAATAATACTTCCACCATGAATAAGTCTATGCGCAACTTATTCCTCTGTAAATGTATCCATTAAAATGACAAAAAGCAGCTTTAAATTATTTCTACGATAGGAGGCAAAAAGTGAGTGAAAAAATTTAGTGAAAGTTTGTAATTCATGACATACGTTATGCTTAACAGGTTCAATTCTTCATTAGTATTTTAGTACACAAATTAAAGTGAAATACATTGGTATTTTGTTGTACTGCTGTTATAAATTAGTAGCTAGAATATTCTAAGAGGGAATGTCAGCATAAAATATCCTTCTTCTGGGATTAATTGATGCCTTTGTAAATGTAACATGTATCATTAAGCCTTCTTACCGGTTTCCTAATGTATATAAGTATTCTAGCATCTGTCGAAGTAGCAAAATCAAAACAGCAATAAATAATTGTCAGATAATTTTTCTTTGGAATGCGCATACATGGAACTTGTGGGCCAGTATCGATGTGCAATATTACCATTGCTGGTATTGCTAAGAACCATTAATTACAATGTTTCTTTCAAAGTCAATATCTATTTCTCCATCTTTTTGGCACCATGGAAAGTGGAAAAGTGCAGTCATTGCTACTCAATTAAGCACTCCATAATCCGCTGTTGCATTGTTCAAAATAACCACAAAGCCAACTCCCTCTCCACTCCATCCCAAAAGACGTATACAAGTAGTAACAAGATAGAAATAAACATTAGTTATTAAATAATTATAGTTCATATTTAACTTCACTCATGGGACTTATGTATCCATAATTATTATCACCACCAACAATTAATATATCTTTTTTTGCATTTTTGTTTAAATAAATGATTAAGTCAAATTTGGCAATATCTTTATTATTATTTTTTTGCTAATTTCTTTTGTTTTTTTGTCTAACTGATTAAGGTTAATATCATCTGTAATATAATTTGTGGGCAATTTTAGATATCCTTGAACAGTTTCTTTGAATCCATTAGTGCTTTTTAATTCCTTTCTAATGCATTAGATCCCCCTTTATTTCTGCAGATGCTAGTTAGTTTTTTTTTTTCTGTCCAGTTCCAGTAAAACTACTAGGGGGGGATACCAGTGATAGACTTTCAGTCTTGGATGTGGAAGCCAAAGACCTAATTAGTTCCTGTTTTGATGTTTGTGGGAGAATGTCTGGTGTTGTTAGCCTTCAACTGACCCACTCAGGAAATGTTTCAGGCCCTGACTGCTGACCATGACCTCAGCATACCCACTATTTATCAGTGTGGAATGTTTTTGGGAGCCAAACTAAGTAAACATGAAAAAAAAAACAATTATAATGAGTGATTTAAATACTACTTTAGAAATTCTGCTTCAAACTGAACATGCACATAACTACACTTACCGGTACATCAATTGTAAATCCATTTGCAGCTGTGAATATACCTACTACTTTTTGCCTCCTTTAAATCAGTTTTGGGGAATCTTGAAGATAAAAAGTGTGGACGCTGCTTTGTACACAAATAGATCAGAGAGTCTTTGCAACAAAAACTATGTTCCACACAATTCTCACATATTTGTTAACTGTCAGGCGTATTTCTTGGTTTCTTGTCTTAGTCAAACACAAAACATTTTTCTCACTATCTCATCTTTGGTTTAAATTTAATAATGGCTTCAGTTTCTTTGAGTCTGATTACAAACAGAGAAAAAGTAAGTGCACTATTCTGTGGGGAAAACTGCTAAATATTGGTACACAATGTTAACAAAACTGTTGTTACTGATTGTTTTACTTTATGGGTTATGTAACTCTTACCATCTGAAAGTAAAATCAGTTAAACTAGACTAAATACACTGCATGCCAGTTTAGCAACAGTGGATAATATTTGTCAAAACTGTCCCTATATTGTGACAATAAAATATTGAACAGAGAATCAGTAAAAAAATAAAAAAAATAAAATCAAGTTCCTCTGCCTTCTCCCTTTGCGACTATCATTGGATCGGTTACCAGTGGATCGGTTAAGAATACCCAAATGTTTTATGAGAATAAAATTATTTAAAACAATAGGTACAAATTATTTGACAGGGATGGTTGTAGTGATATATAAGCTGGCATGTTAAGAATTTAGAAAAAGGAATACCATTTCAGCAATTTTTTTTCTCCCCTCATTTATCACTTATACAAGCACTTTTTTCCCCTCAGTCTGTGGCTTTATTCTGTAATCACCTTGGGGACTAGAAGCAGTCACAAGGCTACTTTGAGGTTAACCTCCCACAAAAACACTGTGGATATTTCGGTCTCCTTTTTTTTTTTTGGCCTGTCTGGACAGTTTCATAAAGTTTTCATGACAGCATTAATAGTGCAACATGCTACATTTAACACTGTTATAAATTAATGTCTTGAGAGGATTAATGTTTTTAATTTGGGCAAACATGAGTAAAATTCACCCTTCTGCGTGAGGTACATGCAGAATAATGATCACAGACTTAAAAGGTACCGGTCTTACTTTTAACCATCGACGGTTCAGCTGCTTCAGAACGGACCACATCTCTACACACACACTTCCTGTTGACCTGCTTACAGAGATGCATCACATGGAGAGTGTGTGTACCTCTCACATATGCACAGATGCATGCTTGCTTTCACCTTGTCAGCACTTGCTCCAGATGTGTCTTGATTGGGAAAACATCCATTAAACACACTAGAGTGTCTTTGTACATAACGGTGCAGCTGCACGCCGCGTGATGCGCTTTTTCAGACACACTCAGATGGAGCCGAGTTGTTGCACAGCAGCGTTGCCAGCAGGGTGAGCTGTGACCAGGGTGTTTGCTCATGGTTACGTAAAGACAGTCCAGAGAGGGATTAATGTGTTTACTGTAGGGGAGAGCAACTATTTCCCAGTGACCAAAGATCGCTTTGTTCACTGAGGTGAGTTTGAGTGGCTAATGTTAGGTTATATGTCAATGACCCAAGTTAATGTGAAAGCTCCTGTTTGGAACAAAAGTAAAAGCAAGGTTTTGTAGGTTTTTCTTTGTGGCTCATTAGCTTTGCAATCATCGGATCGGAGGAGATCAAGCTCCACTGTGCTTTTTTGACTTGAGACCACTGCGTATTACCCACCCACTTTAATTCTCTGTCCAGTCTGTCCTCATTTCAATACAGAGTCACAGCTGCTATTTTATGTAAGCTAAAAGAGTCTCCTTAAAATTGAAATTAGCATTTTTTTCTTATTTCATTTACACAGTGCATAATCAGTGATCAACAGAGGGTAAATGCTGTCAGAAAACAATGAACTTTTTCTTTTAAAGGAAAAAACAACAACCCTTTTTTATATAATTTGGAGCTGTTGGCAGCTGACACTAAACCACAATTCATTTCATAAAATGCCAGATTTCCATCCACCCACTTGCGCTAGTTCTTTGAAACTCATCTACACAAAGACACAGATGTGTATCTCATCTTTTAGAATAAACACACTCTCTCCCCCCTCCAAAACCTTGATCAGTATATTCAGTATGGAAACACATCATGAAGCTCTTATGGTGTTTCAATCCAAGAATATATTTCTGTTGTATGTGAACGAACATATACTGGGCTACATAGTGCACTTCTATGAGACTTAAAGAAATACTTTGGCATATTGAAAATGATGTTCTGTAAAGTTGCTATCTGAGTAAATGAGTCTAATTGATGTCCACATCATGGGGAAAAGTCAAGAGCAAGTCATAGCCAGAGGCCCTTTTTTTTTTTGTTTATTTCAATGTTTTAATAATTTTAATTTGTGGGATACAAGAGTATGTTGGTGGATATGAAGAATTTACCCTCTGACAAGAAACCATTCTTGAAGTTTGAATTTGTTGAAGCTGTTTTTTTTTTTTTTTTTTTTTTTTACTATAACAACTTCATTATATTGGTTGATGCATAGGGTTGCATCAACCTGTGTGATCAACCAAGACTCTTCAGTCTGTTCCTAGTCAACCAAGAAGAGAGTAAACTTTGCAATATTGAATATCAAAGACATGGGTAAATGTTTTTTTTTTTTGTAATTTTATCCTGCCATCTGATTTTATTTATTGATTGTACATTAAGGATCGATCAATTTACCATGTGGAAATTTCAGTGTGGCATTAAGAGTGTATTTTTCAGACTATATGCCGCTTAGAACCATGCGGCTTAAAGCCCCTGTTTGGCTTTTCTGTGGATTTTTCTTCAATCGCCACAGGTCTCTTCAGCAGGAAGTGAATCATTGGAAGTCAAAATTGGAAATCAAAGGAGAAAGTGGAACTTTTCATTTAGAACAAGCTCCTGCTAGCAGCAGACACGACAGAAAAATTTCTTCAAACTCATAAAGGGGAAACCATACGAAGAAGTTCATATGATGCAGCTTTTAAGTTGAGGTCTGTCAATCTGGCAGTTCAGGAGGGAAATGGAGCCGCTTTTTTTGTACAAAAAAATTATACAAAATCCTATTTGCATTGAGTTTCACATGTTTCCAAAACTGTATCACTCTTTTTTTTTTTTTTTTTTTATATTGATATTTGCGGCTCCGTCTCCAACATGGTTCGATGTTGGAGACGGAGGTTTGTGTCCGTCTACTTTGGAGACGGAGGGCTGCGTCCTAAACAGCAGACTTAGCTGTCGGTTTTTCACAAGGCAGAAGAAGAGGGCTGCGTCTTTGTGAAAAACCTGGTGTGGCTTTTATATGTACGTTTCCAGTTTTTTTTGTTTTTTTTTCTTTAATTTGTATGTATGATTTATAGTGATGTGCCCTCTATAGTCTGGAAAATACGGTACTCTTAAGACAATTAAGCATTTGCCAATTTAATCATATAGTAGGTGGTGTCTTAAGTTTCACTTTTCAATCACATCTCTAAGTGAGCAGTGTGTGGTAGAAGATGAAGTGATTTTTTAAATTTTTTTATTTAGTCACCGGTACAATATTTGAATTGCAGTCGTATTGTTTTTTTGTTTTTTTTAGCAATGGTGCACATGTGCTGTTTGCTGACATCCAGCTCTCTTTATGAGCTTTGGTCTGTGAGATCAGTGTCAGGTGTTGGCGTTAAAGACAGCAATGACAAACAGTTAGATATACCATTGACAGAAATAGCCAGAGTACATGCTGTCTGGAATACCAAATATCCCATCAATGCAGTTCCTTGTATTTATAATACTACATAGTAAAATCTTGATGGTGATGATGAGAAAGTGCCACCAACATCCCCCCATTCTCAAAACTTTGTTCTGTCTGAGGGACATAGAGAGGGAACCAGCATTTAGTTCTACCACAATCTCTATGCTCCCTTCAAAGCAGCAGAGACTTTTCTGTATCCTTCCATTTTAGTTGTACTGTGGTAAAAGCTATAAGCAATTTTGTACTGCGCCATAGACATAAATTAAATCTAATAAGTCCCAAAAATGTTTTTTTTTTTTGTCAGAGAACATGGAGAACCAATTCTAAGAGCTTTTATGAGCATAAAACAGCTGACAACAAATGCTAAATTGACAGTTTAAGTATAAGATTCACAGATTTATGTCACCTGCTGTTTTGACATGGGAAGTTGGTACAAATCATCTTTTTAGATGTCGTCTCACCACGAGGACGGCACGTTTGAATTACCCCATTTTATAGTGAAATAAAAGCGAGCCTCAGTGATGGACAGTCAAAATCCTGTAATAATCCCTGCTACATGTCATATATAATATGTTAAAGGTGGTTATACATTTTAATATCTACAATGCTTTATTTATATTTCATCTCTGGAAATTAACTTTCTGTGACTAGGAAAAATCTGAATTTTTATAAGTTTTATTTTTCTTTAAATTTGTTAGTTGGCTATTGCAAGAAAAATTAATGGCCTATTACTTGTAAAATTGAGTGAGTGACTAACTAACCAGTGAGTGTTCATTAATGACTAATTAGGATTGAATAGTAACATTTCACTTGGATGATAGTTAATAGTTCATTTCTGTTCTCCAAATAATATGCTACCTAACTGCTTTATACCGAATGGGAAGAAAATGCAAAACTATTTCAGTATACAGGTAAAAATAAAAAGAAGAACTTAAAAGATTGTAAGTCAGTTGACTTATCTCCCTTAAAGTTTGACTTTTAGGGAGATAGAGGTGAAACTGATGAGCCTATAATTGTTCAATTTGTTTTGAATGCACTGTTAGTCTCTTATGTTCATAATGTGCCTTTTACCTCTGTTGCAGGTGAGTCTGATGTGTGGTGAATCCTCTTCTGTGAAGTGCTATGGATTTGTGAGTTGTTTTCACATCAGTTACTTGTGCATTAAGCACAGATTCTCACTTAGGCTTGACTACAAATCCCCGCAGGCTTCATGTTCCCCAGAACCTCTAAGGGTTTTATCTGAAACTAAAATGAAAAGCTATGCAGTATTTCATCTCTCATTGCCAACAAGAAAAACATAAAATCAACTCTGTTCATTATTGTCAGAATGATTTCGAAGGTCTACCACCATGAGCAGATCTATTCTGGAGCCCTTGAAAATGGATTCTTACCAAATAATAGGGGAGCCTATTTTGATTCTGTGAACACGGTTTCACAGGCGGAAACCTTTAAATCATATTTTAAAACACAAACGTTGACATCACAGCAGCAAATAAACCTGTGTCCGTCCTCAGAGACTCTTCTTGCATTTCTCTTACAGCCAATTTTATCATCCCAATAGCAAAAAATAAGCAATCCGCTGCTCCATTTATTCTTCTGTTTCTTCACCAAACCACTGGCTTTCCCCAGGAGCTACACCTCTGTGGTGCAAGCTCTTTCAGGGGATGTTATGGTGTTAATTAAAGTTGGTGCACATGTGAAAATGCCCAAGTGTTTGACCTGAACATATTTTTCAATTTCGATGCAATGAAAGGTGCTTTTCAAGCATGGAATACCAATTTACATAGAAAAAAACCCCTTGCATAATGTACATTTTATGATAAAAGTGAAGTTGAACCTTTAGAAACTATTGTGCAAAGACAGTAACATTTGCTCTTTGATGCTTTTATGCTTTTCTGGACAGGTGAATGCAATGTAAAGGCGTATTTTAATCAAGTACTGTTGAAGGAATCAAAAAGCTTTTTGGTTTATATAAATATAACAGAAATATTATTTATTGTCTCATATTGGAAATTTAGGATCAGCAAGAATGTCTTGAAATGTCACAGAGGAGTATTTCCTTTCAAATATCTTGCTACATTTCTGATAGCCTTCTGACTTTATGTTGCACCTCAGTGGTGAAAAAATCCAGAAAAACACAAAATCCTGTGCATACTCAAGTCTTGCATTTTTATTCTTTAACTGGGTAACAGATCTCTGTAAATGGACTTAAATCTTTTGTAAAAATAGATCTTGGCCATCATAACTTTGCATGTTTAGTTTTTCACATTCTTGTGTACTTTGTTTTGCATTTCATTTTAGTTTGTATTTGCCGCCTTCGCTTATAATTTTAATGAAACGACAACATTTTGTCTTAGTGATGCTGTTGGTTTAAAGACGCCAAACCTTTCCATCCACTTCTATTTTTTATTTTTTTCACAATCATTCTATTACGTGAACACTGTTCCTGCTGTCTGGTAAAATCTAAGGGGACGAAGTGTCCCAGCAGAAGACTACAGAAAAAGTAACATGTGAACCTTCAGCAAAAGTCAAATTTTATCCTGGCATAAGATGCTTTTGTTGGATCACAAGGCAGGCGGTTCCACAATCCATAGCAAGGCTGGAGTGCTCCGAGCCCAAAATGTACCAACAGTCATGCATCTGGTTTGCATTAGCAGAGTGATACTCATCTGGTTTACATGTCTGCTGCTGCAGCATAGACCACCCTTCTGTTTTCTTCTCTCTTTAAGTGGTTTCTGGAGATATTAACTACTGGTTTGGCTCATCATAAAACAGAACAGACAAAAGGCTCAAAAGCTATAAAAAATTACTGCCAAATTGTGAATAAACAAGCTAAAAATAGGGGTTATTTTCAAGATGGTGCCATGGTGAATAGTGGGATTTTTGGTTTTGGAATGCTTGTGATTCATTTGTGCAATATTTGACTTGTTCAGTAATTTTACTTGTACTCAAATTGTTTCACATTTAGAGTCCACTTTTTACTGCAATTTCACCTTTCTTCTCTACCACCATTTGTATTTTAAGATTGTAATTTCTGCCAGCTATTTGAAAATTGCTTAGACTCACATAGATTGTATTCAGAATGTCTAGAACATCGTTATTCAAGTCTTTTAACAGATTCCCAATTGGGTGTAGTTTTAGATTTTGACTCGGTCATTTAAGCACATGCACATGAATACATAGGTCATATTTGCTAACTGAGTGACTTCTGATGGGATTTGCACTAAACGGCATTTAGTGATATTAGGCCAATGGGTGATGAATACATATGAATGCCACACTTTTCATATTGTTTTTGTGACAAACATTAAAAAGCATGTATTACTTACTCATTGTTATTTTATTACATTAAATCATGAAAAAATACAATGAAATTTATGGTTGTAGTGTGATTACATGTGGAAAACTTCAAGGGTATAAGTACTTTTCTAAGGTAATTCATTGACAATTGTTGGATGCATTCAGCTCGCCTGAGGCTGTAGGACGTCTTCCTACTCGGCCCATATTTTTTAGTCTAATAGCAGAGAAACATTTATCCTAACTTTGGGCTGATTTGACTCCAGTTTACACAGATTGGTCGATACAAGGTAAACATTTGCTCTTTAAAAACAAAACTCACTAAAATGTGATTATGTGTGGCACTTCCTCTTTTTTGTGAATATTGTCACACTTTGGGGTGTTAACAATCTTTAGGTCAGAAAAAGCCTAGTCTCTTTTAACAAGGGCTGTCACATCACTTTAGATACTGGTTCAGATTGGGAGCACACACACACACACACACACACACACACACACTTACAGACAAAACCCATAGTTACTGCCCAAACCCACAGAACCCCCAGGCTTTTGCAAAGACCCACGCCCATGGAGCAGTTGGCTCATCTAGGCCCCACAATAAAAAACAAACAAAAAAAAAACAAACAAACAGCACATTTACAATACCAAAATGAAGCTGAAATTTAAAGATGCCACTTGCTTAAAAAAAATGTTTTGCATAACCTCATCAAAATTTGGCCTTTACTGTTTCATAGCTGTTGAAAAATAATTTCAGCTTGTACTCAGTCAAGCCAAAAGTGACGAACATACTCAAACTCACTCAGCTTTAATGAAATGGAAATTTTACTTAAGAGTAATCTTGTATGTCAGTGTGCAAATTGAAACAAGCTCATTAAGTGTAGTGGGCCACTCTTCAATCAGTATGTAAATCAAAAGGGGCTGTGATGGTTCCACACATTTCACAAATACGCATTTAATGGTCCTATTCTTCTTCTTTTCACATGCCTCCTTTGATTCCCTGTGATTGAATCCTTGGGTTTACAGATGAAGTTATATCAGTCTTAGAAAAGTAAATTACAAGTATAAAGATACCATTCTGTACATGTGTTTCAGAAAAGCAAGCAAAGAGGTGAAGAAAATGTGTTTATTGCTCTTGAACATGTTTGTCACTGTAAGCTTTGGGTTGACCTCAAACTACAAGAGACAACAAGCAATTGCAGATTGCAGAAACCCACATTGCAGTGCTTGTTGCTGAAACAGTCAATACAAACTCAGTTTATGTGTCCACTTCTGAATCATGACACATCTCACGGTGGTGCAGCAGTTTGAGCTTTTATCTGTTGAAAATGCCACAGAAGTGATTCCTTCTCTCCCAACAATGACTCATCCATCCACATACCATAGACAGGCTTTTCAGCAAGCCATGCATCTTGTAGCTATTTTGGCTTAAGTGGTTTTACCTATGCCCTATTGTAAGTGGTGACAAGCCAGTAACACAAATTGATAGGGAGGAATGATTGGTAACCGTGGGCTTCTTTTAAATCACAAAGTTCATGACTTTAGAGCATTAGGTTGGAATACAGTGCCTTGCTAAACTGTACTCCTTGATTTCTTTTTTTTTTTCAAGCTCAGAGTACTACCTATTTTTGAAGTGGAAGGAAATTGAAACATGTTTTTCTTTTTATTTATTTTTTTGCACTAAAAATCTGAGACAATTGGCTTATAAAAGTTAACAATCCCCTTGTTTACTCTTAAAGACTGTTGTAATTGCAGTGAAAGTTTGTTTTGAGTCGTGGCTTAGGAATTCACACTCCTGCCGCTGCCCCTGCACCCCTACAAGTTTCCATTTTGTAAAAATGGGTCTGAATCCTCTCAGAGATTATTTCAATATTTACATGTAAACATTTCAATTATCTTTATAAATAGGAATAATAAATAAGTATTGCTATAAAAAATGTATAAAAGCTTACAGTGTCAATCATCATTAATCTTAACCTGAAAATCAAAGGACCTATAGTTGAGTGTGATCAGCTTCATGTTTTATTCTGTTGGTTGGTCATTTTAAAAATGTTTCTCTGGCTTTATTTTTTTGAATATCCTGTCACTTCTACTTTCTGCCTGTAGATAAAAATGTTGTGTCACGGGAAGACATGCAGGAGTCCACAGCCTGTTCCCCTCCTCATTTTTCCCAGAATGGTCCCCATATGTGTCCCAGATGAATAGCTGGAGATAAAAGTAGGGTTTTCTGGTAAATGTTAAAAAAAAAAAAAAAAAAAAAAAAAAAGATGGAGTGGGTGGAAACTGTGGTCTGGGGTCTTGGCTATGTTGCTGTTAAATATAGGGTTGAGAAACGCCACAAATTCAGCGTCCAACTTCTATATTAGATCATTCTGGAGGCTGACTGGCACGCAGTCATAGCAGCAAGAAACGGCAGCACGGTTATTACTTGCACAAATAATTCCTTCACATCGTTTTGCGTTATCTCTTTTGAAACATACATGTTCAGCAGACATTTCAGTATCACTGGAAAACAGGATAAGATCTCAAATTACACTGAACAAAAGAATTGGATTGTTGCTTTGCAGTATGAGATATATAACATCAACAGGTCCTATATCTGTTTTTACTTTACTGTATAATATCTTTATGACATGTTATCCTATGAGCCCCTGGCTTTATGCAAGTCAAATGTATTACTTTTAGTTTGGCCTAATGATTTTTCAGAGACTCTTTAAAGCTGCTGGTATTTTTTTTAAATAAAAATGTTTAGATATTTGTTGAAACTGTCACTATGCCCTAACAATATAATATAAAACAAATTAAATAGGAACAAGTCAATCCTCACTGCCTCTTCCATGTGGTCCTACTGCTTTCTACAGAAATACTTCACTCCTGGTCAGAAACATCCAATTAGAGCCAGGAGGCGTGTCTTAGTGCTGTCAATTATTCATGTGTATGCACTGCTCACACCTCCTGTTGCTCTCTGCTATGCTACAGTTTCTTCCCCAGAGCAGAGACTGCCTTGAATCAGAAACCAGTGAACATTGCAACCAAGGTTAGCAGATAAACAGTTTTCCTCTAACATTAAGTTGTTTCTCTGCCATTAGCACAGTTGTAGCAAGCCGGCAATCTCGAGGCTGTGCTTTGTGCATACAAGCTCAAACATTGATTTTGTTCTGCTGTCCCCTGAATCACTGGGTGAGTCCGGGCGATTCTTGCTGTCCTCTGCCCCACCTGAGTCCAAATTGCCCTACATGAAGAGTGTAGAGTTTAGATTGAGGCGAAAAGGTTGATTACATTAGAGATTTCTATCAGGAGTCATTTGAAGCCTAGTTTAGAAACAAAGTGATGGTTTTTGAACTTTGAGGGTGACCCTCACATTGTGACATCCATTCATTGTCTTGTCTCTCTGTGTGAATTTCATAGCTCTACAAGAAAACAGAGGAAAGAACAATACTCACACAGATGTTATCCGTGCTTCGCTTTCTCTGTATATCAGCACAAAAAGTGCTAACTTAAGAATTCCCAAAGGCAAGTTCTTTACTAGAACACAATTTGAGAAAATGTTTTTCTTTTTTTTTGTTATGTTCTTCTGAACAGATTGCAAACATATGTATGAGTTAGTGAAAAAGAGATGATTCAGAAGTAAACAACATATTACAAAAGCCTTGCAAAAGCGTATCTATTATTTTTTTTTTTCCTCCCCTCCAGGGGGTCTTTTGTGGGCTCTAGTGTCCCTTATTTGAAAGTAGTCTGACAAGAAGGGGGAGAGTGAGGGGGGAAGACATGCGGCAAACGTCGGCCGGGTCCGGGAATCGAACCCGCGACCACCGTGTCGAGGACTGAAGGCCTCCAAATGTGGGTCGCGCTACCCCCTACGCCACCACAGCACACCCTATTATTTTTTTATGTTACGTTAAAACAAGATGTTTCAATGTGAGACCTTAAAAGTATTAATTAGTCATCTTTGTTCATGTAAAGACGAACATTTTTTCCAGTGTAGACGCTTGCTCTCAAAAAGCGGCGGCTGTTCCCACAAAGCTTCTTCTTGGATCTGCAGTCTCCAGGCAAACGACCATCTTACAGAGCCCTCCTCCCCTGCGCCTTCCCCACTCAGCCAGTCTAGTAAACTTCAAATGGGACTTCTTAGGACTTTTTTTTAGATGACTTTCCTCTTGTCACTCTTTTATGAAGCTCATATTTCTGAGAAGCTATGACTCACTACATCTCTTCCAGAGTTCCCATGATCCTTTGGGCACCTTTTTGATTATTGTCATCCTTGCCTAGCTTGTCAATTTTGGTGGACAGTCATGTAATGATAGGTTTGTATTTGTTACTATTTCCATTGACATGTGATGGATTGAACAGTGTGCTAATGTTCTTTATCAAAAACTCAGAGGCCTTCACAGAATGCTACCAGGTTTTTTTCTGAGGTTAAATTACACACAGTTGGACTCTTTTTATTTTTGGTAACTGACTAATGAAGGCAATTGGTTTACTGGCAATTGGTTTGGGGTGTTGGACAAAAGGAGGCTGAATATAAATGATTACCATATTTTTAAAATCCGATTTGTGAATATAATAGAAACATAACTGTTGTTACACTTCACAATTATTCACCACTTGTTTTTAGATTTGTGTTGGGCTTAGAAAACTTTGCGAGACACTATGAATATTCAACGTAAATACAAAATAGATTGAAGGTGAACTAGGTGTTGACAGAGACTTAAATATGTTGCCATGGAGATAAAAATGAAGAGACAATGAACAAACCAAAAAAAAATAAAAAATTATAATAATCACATGGTAAAAAAGGGGCTCTAACATGTTCGAATTTCAAATAAACATTTCTTTTAACTTTTTCATTTACAACCTTGTGAAAATTAAGACTTTTTAAATACTTTTTTTTTTTTTAAGGTTTTAGTGGCTCTAGTGGCCTTTGATAGTTAATTGACAGGAAAGTGGGCAATGAGAGAAGGGGGAAGACATGCGGCAAAGGTCGCCAGGCCGGGAATCGCACCCGCGACGGCCACGTCGAGGACCAAGGCCTCCTTATATGGGCTGTGCTTAACCCCTGCGCCACCACAGCACATCCCAAGACTTTTTAAATTAATTATTTTGGCTCAGCAAGAGCAAGAACAGCATGAGTAGACACAGGTCGTAAGAAGATAGAGTGCTGAAAATTGTTTGTATTTGCCACTGATGGGTTTAGATAGAGTTAGGCCAACAGAGGTAGACTGTTCTGTTTACATTCAGCCTCTTCTGGTCTCAGTTGTTTGACCCTTTTCAGGGCCTTTGTTATTTGTACAGAAAGACATTACATAATTATGTGATGTTTACAAAAGCAGAAGCCAGAGCCCATCCAATCAAGCCTAACCATTTATTAAGCCTCCATGGCCTCAGATGGAAAGGAAATGCTGCCTTTCATTACTTTCCATTTGTCCCTGCTTAGTATTAAGTAGAAATTTCTCTATTGGGGAATGTGAAGTAAGATTTTTGTTTCTAGTTGGAATTGTATTAGGCAGTGATATGACTCCCAGAATAGCAGAAACTTGCAGACGTTGTCCTTGTAGAACTATATATTGTAAACAGGATGCTCAGGAGGGGGGATATTATATTTGTAGCACAACTTGGCAAAACTTTTAAATATCCTAGTCCTTTAAAGGTCATCTGGGACAGCTTTATGATATGTGGTTTGACATTTGGTTGGCACAATTTTGAAAAGAGCAAGTATATACTCCTGTTTATTTTTATAAAAACCATTTTTTGTACTCCAACTCTGTAATGTGTGGGATATTTCTCTCTCTTATCTTAAACATATATAGACTTTTCTCAGCTCTCACAAGACTCCATAGGAAGACTGGTCTCCCCTACTAAAATCTCTGTTCTATCCATTTCATGATGCAAGAACAATTTAAGCTGATAGGATGATTAGGTTTCCTTTTTTTCAGAAATATCTACAGTAATGTAGCCCCTAAAGTTTTGTTTACAAGTGACCACTGTCTGGGAACTGCTAGTATTTTCAGATGTTTATTGGGGGAAAGTTCCACATTTTGTCAGCACTGCACCACTGTTTGGGCGAGATCAACTGCAGAGTACTTCAAAACTCCTCAGGATGTGTTCTCAAAAAATTCAACTTTTACAGCTGGTTATAAAAGTAACAAGCACATTAATAATTTGATACATATCATCGAATGCAAGCTGGCCATGCAGACACTGGTTACATTTAAAAGCATCAGATGCATAACTGATTTAGGACCACACATCCAAGTGGCCCGTGTCGCATTTGTAAAAATCTGATCTGTGTTGTTCAGACTGACATAAAAAAGATCAGATACAGGTCGTATAAAGGCAAATCCGATTTCAGTTACTTCAGCCTGCAATGTGCCACTTTCTAAGTGGCTGGATTTCAACAAAAATGTTCCGATTTCATTAAAACCAGTAAACGGTGCCCAAGTTAAGGCCGAAGTCATGTTGTGGACAACTGGATGAGAAGAAGTAAGCTATTTGTTAAAACCTTGCAAGGTAAGAACAAAAATACAGAATGAAGGAAATCTGTCCAGTCTGCTCTAGCTGTTAACATTTGATACTGGTTGCCTTATATATGTCCTGGTCAGCAGATCTTGAAAATACAGCTTGTGATTGTTTGTGGCTGTTTCCCAACATAAGGAAGAGAGGCTTGATTGAACTATATCTGGATTGTTATGCACAAGGATTTTCACCACAGATGGTCTTGCCATTTGCCTTTTGTTAAGAAAAGGGGTTGTGTGTTTGATGTTAAAGAGGACAGCTTTGATCTTGATAAGTTCTGGTTCTGGGAAATAACACTTGGATTTGTCTCAAGCATCAAGGACCTCTCCCCTGCTGTTAGATGACACGGTAGAGGTCTATGTGATAGCAGCTGACCTATCGTATGATAAGTCCATTCAGATAATCTAAAAGAAAAGAGCGGTGAGGAGCATATAAAATTTTCCATTAAATTCATCCTATTTAGTAATATACCGTATGAATGAAAGTGGTGAATGAAAGAGAAGTAATTAAACTACAACCACAAATTTTGCTGTACTTTATAAGGATGTTTATAATACAGATCAACACAAAGCATTACTTTGTTGTACTGGTGAAGTGTAATGAAAATGAAATAATGTTTTCAAAATGTTTTACAAACAATAACCTAAAAAATAAATTGACCAAATAAAAAATGTGGACACCTGTTGCTCTTATAGCCCTAAATAAAATCCTGTGCAACCAAACGCCTTCAGAAATCACCTTGTAAAATCCCATCTGTGTTTAATTTAATCTCAGTTTTAAAATTGTGGTTCTGTAATGGCCTTGTATCATCAAGCCAACGTTGGCTTGTTTATACACAAACGCTACATTTTTGAGTGAGAGTGTATATAAATTCAGCTTTTGGCTGTCGTTAGATGGTATTTCAATAGCTTGTCCTCACCTTTCTTCTTGTTTAACTCCCCCCTAACTCTCTACTCTCACATCCTCCCCTCGATTTTCTCTTGTATGTTTATGATGGATGGGCTGCTCTATCATATGAGTAATACTAATGCAGGCCTGTCTGCATGCACCGGCTTGAGCCCTTGCAAATTGAATTTGTCAAGGGCCCATTTTCCGCTAGGTCTTTTGTGTTCACTCTCTCACCTTTTCCATCATCCGTGTCAAAGGCTGCACACCTAAACAGCAAGATTTTGTGTCATTCAGACATTCAGATTTCATTCTGATGGTGAAACATATACATGCGTTCATTTCTGTACAGCTGTGAACGCCTGGCAGGTTTAGTCCTTCCTTCTGGGCTTTTTGTTTTATAGCATTTCTATTTGTTCATTGGATCTAGTTGCAAAAATGTGCAGCACATGCTCCCACAAAGTGGCAATTTCAAAAATAGCCTCTCATTCACTACCCTTTTTTCCTTGACTAGGTATGTGTGTGACTTTCATGCTAAATGATTTGCTGTTCACCCAGAGTTGTAAGATGGACAGGGACAAGTTGTACTTGCATTCACTTCTCCCTACCCTCTTTGTCTTGTCTCTTTTTGCTGTTCAGGCTCTCTTGCTGTCTGAGAATGACATTTAGTAAACAGACATATTAACTGACCCAATTTATTCTCCATTGCATGTGTGCACATGCACAGGATGAGGATTGCAGTCATATATGCGCTTTGGCTGGCATGTGTAGTGTGTTACAAAAGGCCGCAAAATGTAAATTTGAATACACATAGTGTATTCAAATCATCAATCTGCTGCTGTGATGAAAGCCGAGCAACCATAAGCTTGTAGTTATAGGCCACCTGACTACATGCTTTAATGTATTTTATTGGAAGTATGGTGTCAGAACCCCCAATCAAAAATTCCCCAAATTTCTTGCACTCCAAGCAGTCCTTTGCGAAATAGATATTTCTCATACTGATATTGTGATGATATATTTGTAATAAATTGTGCAGCCCTAACAGACATACAGCAAAACACAGTGACAGACACTTTGACTGAATCAAAAGGCGATTCTACAAACTATAGATTTACGGGGACTGAATGCAATTTCACATCACACCTTTACATTTTTTTTGTAAAAAATTTTTTTAAAAAGGGAAAAAAACATCTACATCATTGTTTTACATCACTTTGTGTGTGTCTGTCACATGATATCCAAATTTGCAGTTGTACTGTCACATGACAAAATGTTTAAAGTTCAAGAGACATGAATATTTTTGCAAGGGAAGATTCAGTATCTTCAACTAATGTTTATAATATTCGCTCAGGAAAAAATTTACATTTTGCGGCCTTTTGTAACTTTCTGTATCATTTAGTCACAATATGGCTATTATGTTTCCCGGCATCTCAGTGTCTCCTCATCACCTTCTCTCAATCATGCTGTCTGTTTTTATTTGTCTCTGCTATATCAATTACAGCACATTTCTCCAAAGCTTATAGCAATTCCCATCCTTTCCACTCTTCTCCATCCCTCACTTCTGTCTCATCTTCTCTTTCATATTCACTTCAGACTCATCTACACATTCTCTCCAGCCATTTCATTTCTCTTTTTCTTCTTCTTCTTTGTTACTGTATGACCATTTTCCTTCATTAGGGACCATTTGGGTTTCAGCTGTTCCTAGGAGAGTGATAGTTGCTCTGACACCTCTGCAAGAGAAATTAGGTAGAAGCCATGATGAAAGAGTGTCAATATAAGTTGAAATTTTGGAAGCAAAGGAATTAAAGTCAGAAAAAAAAACTATTCTTCCTATTGTCAAGACTCGCTACAGAGATTTGTGTGATGGCATGAGCGTGGGACCAAAAGTAAACACATTTTCAGACAGATGATGGATTATATGATGAAGAAAAGGACAATGTGACAGTGGGAATTACAGTCACCATGGTATTCATACCATTTTCCATTTCCCAGCCACTCACTGAAGGACATACCTAATCTGACTCTGTCTATAAAAATAAAAAGGTGTTTATTAGGAAGATAATGACATTTAGTTCACAACACTTTGCGATATATAATATTTGATTTTAGCAATATTTTGTTGAAGCAAAGATTCCCCAATGCTGTTATTTGTTTTTCATAAACATAGTAGAGTTTCCATTTGGAAGGCTGTTCTACAGTGGTTCAAATGCATAATAAAAACTACAATAATGCCATGTATATTTTTTGCATATCTTTACAAATAAAACTCAGATTTCACAAGTATAAAATTTCAAAGAACTGCAGTAAAGGTTAGTACAGAGTTGGTATAGATTTTAAACTACAGATGACCAATTTCTACTCAGACTTATTAAAAAACTGTAAAATAGTATTTATTATTTAGCGCTTGCAAGTGTTTACTAATGACTATTTTACATACTTTTTATATTACCTTCATTATCACTGTTACCCTATCAATTCTTATTTGCCAAAAGTGCAGGACAAACACATGGTTGTTAACATATTAAGTGCAACTGGTAACTGTGTCTAAGGATACACAAAGACTAGAAGAAACAAATCACAAGTGATTCAAAAGTGGTAAGAACCAACATCTTTTTGCCTAGTTCATGGAGCTCCTTTTCTCATTTCCAGCCACAACTGCAGAACGTTTTGCTATAAACTATCCATTTAAACAATCCATCAAATGGGAACTATATGTCTTTTATCTAGTTGACCTTAATTGCCCACAAAATCAACCTAACATCCACATGCTGTGATTTTCCTATCACAAAGCTGCAGAGAGATCTGGAGGCGAGAAAACATTGGTTTCTTCATAAGTTGTTATCAAGCATGCCAACACCTGGGGTTCTTTATCTTGGTCCTGTCAAAAATAATTGCAGCCTGAAATGTTAGTAGCTTGTATAGACAAATATTAGGGATTACTACAACTTAACATTAAAGTTGCAAATCTTTTCTAAATATCATCCCATATTAATTTTGTGTGATGAAAGATTTCACTAACTTTTCATTACTCATGTCCCAGTGCAGTTGTAGTCTCTCGCCCCCTTTTCATTAACATCAAGAGACACCACAAAGTAATTCTAAAAATGTCTTTGCATTTGACTTCTAGGCTTCTCGGAGTGCCAACTTTCCAACAAATTATGGCTGAGTTATCCTTTACAGTAAAAGCTACCAATTACAGCAAAATATCTGCTAATTATTATGTGAACGTTATTGTTTTTGGCAAATTAAAAAAAAAATAAAAAATGGTTGTGCAGACCTAATAATACAAATATTGATTGGACTGAATTAGATAGTAAAAAAAAAAAAGAGAGGGAGAGGAAAATGAATAATCAGTTGAGAAGCATTCTTCAAACAGGTGGAAATGGATTTTCAAGAATGACACTCAATGCCTCTTGTACTTTGCCCAATAATACACCTGTCATCAAAATTTAATAAGTTCTTCCTATTAATTTTTTTGGTGATCCTGCAGCACACATGCAATAGTGCAGCCGGGTTGTGAAAGTGAAATGTTGTGAAATGTTTTTAATTCATCTCCATTTCAAAACTAGACTAAAATCGAATTCCAATATTGTACAATCATAGTAAGACATTTGCTTTGTTTTTATATGAGTGGCTGGTATATCAATTCATAAAGGCTAGTGCAAACCTTGTTTGTTTTAAGTTCCTGCTATTAAGGTTTCCATAGAACAACACTTGTAGATATAATTTAGGACAAATTCTGTTGAGGTTCAACATTAAAAGGGGGAAACCCCTCTGTACCATAACTGTTTGGTCTACCTCTGCACCCTGACTGGCTATAAGCCTCTGTGAATCAAGATTTGTGTGCAAAAGTGCAAGAGATGGAAAGAGTTGGAAAGAGATCTATCAAAATGACATTTAAAGGGTGGTAGATCCATGAGCTGCTCGGCAAGAGTGAATTGGAAGTCCCTAAGCACACGGCCGGCGCTCACACATCTGTTTTAATTTTGCTGCTTGGTGTCAGTCTTGCCTGACTAACATGTGATCAATATAGGCAGACATCCATGTAATTATGATAGATTGGATTTCTCTGAGCATGAAGCCAGTGACTTGGGGCGGGGAATTTGTGACATGTTTAGTGGGATGTCAGACGACAAATCCTGTTTTAAAAATATCCGTGATTCCCCATGTTCTCCAATATTTTGAGTTCCTCTCAGTCTTCGTGGTCAAATTGGATAGTCGCCAGTAATAATACAAAGCAGAGAAAGTGTCAGAGAGATAATATTAATTGTCAGTCTTCGAGATTTTAGGAGAGCCATTCCAAATTTATTTATGTTAATTGACTAATCATTGATTTAACTTAATAAATCTGTAACAAAAAATTATTTAAAAGACATTTCAGTTCCTTAAAGAGACACATTTTTGGAGAACAATTGAATCTTTCCTAAATGTTTTGGGTTGATGTGGCTTTGCCAACACATCTGGCAGTAGTGTCCTACTAAAGTTTATTTTTTATTATTATTATTTTTTTCATAGAGGGGTTGGGGGCTAGCATGGCAGATGTCTTCCTAATTTTAATCTCCTAAACAAGTTGCAGTTTCTATTTGATGTACCTTTTCAAATTGTTTGTATTATTCAAATATCATGTTGAGAGAAAGGGATAAAAGATTTTTGCCAAGGCGTTAGCTTATACATAGACCTTCTTTTATCAATTTCTCTTAGAAAATATTGATTTCTCTAGTGGCATCTTTAACAGCAGCTTTTAGGATAGACTACAGCCATCATTCAGATGACTGTCTAATCTCATGTAGTCTAGGTGAGAGGAGATATTGGTACTAATAATTTTCTCCAGATCTTGGGGCAATAATGAACCCAATCAATCATCCGCATGCCAAAAGCTTAGAAAATAAGATCCAAGTTGAATATGTATCTGTATCTGTATCTGAGGCTTTGTCAAATTACGTAAACACGAATGTGCTATTACTCTGAATTCATGTACTTCAATATACAGCCAGTGAGATGTGGAAGCAGTTATTCAACATTTTTCCTGTGGCTGTACACCTTCAGGGAGCCATGTTTTTGTTTTTTCCCCCCCTGTGATAAACCAGGAACAGAAGGAACATCTTTCAGTGCAAACAAACAGTACTGAATAACTCAAGTAAAGCATTTGACAATCAACACTCAGCAGTGCAAGTAAAAACATGCAGATTATTTCTTCTGTTTGAGTGGACTCCAGCGGGGACTTTTGCTGCTGTGTGGCACAGTGTGCATTAATCCAGTCCATAGCTACAGAGTCACACTTGTTCAATTAGTGAAAATCAAATTTTGTTGGTCACAAACACCCTCAGAATCTCTCTAAATTCATAACCTTGCACAGGGGGAAAAAACAAGTGAACTGTCAACAAATTGATTTTGTAAAAAGCAAAAAAATGTCTAATTTTTAACAGAGCAAATTAGCTGAGCAATAAAACTGTTGATGTTTAGGGGTTTTATTTAAAATTGGTCAACTATTAAAGAGTAGGTATGCTTTGAGTTTAGATTCAATTTGTTTTGTTGTATTTTACAGATTTGCTTCTGACTGAGGTGAAATCGTGCATATTTCACTTCACAGCATACTGCAAAAACAGGTTTCTCTTAGTAGCTTGTATAGACAAAAAGAATTAGGAAAGAAAGCAGTCAAGCTCAATTTGAAAAAAATGACAGAAATATCAGATTCCACAATAGAAAAATACTGGGTTTTTTTTGTTTCTTAAATTGTGATCAGAACAAGTAAAGTAATCATGTGACTTTATAATGTGTACAGAGCCTGTTCTGTTTTTCAGTCAGACTCGGTTTTAGGTTTTTTGGCCATATCTGCCTTGCACAAATATTTACCTTCTTTAAAATCATGTTTATTAAGATGACTTATTGTCAAGATTAAAACTCCAGATTCCTTCGTAGATGTTTTCAGTATGAAGAAGTCCAAAGTTCACAAGGATAAAATCAAAGGAGAAGAGGTTATTAAGTGTTTAAAAAAAGTCATGTAGCCATCCTGTGAGTGGGAGGTTGAGAAGGGTGAAGCTGAGGTGATGCATCAGCCATGCTGTCATGTATGGGTTCACCTCTGCACCCCACTAAGAGGATGCTGGGCTTGGCTAGAAACGCTTGCTGTTCCCTTCTCTAACGCCGAGAAACTCCCTGTGGGAGTCTGCTGTGTGTCAGCAACGTTAATTACTACACCTCATCTCCTCAAAGATTAATGAAGCCTCTGTTCTCACTGTATTTATCATCCTATCTAGTCATTTGTGTTCTGCTGTTCGTACAGTACGTTTGGGCAAGTGCAAATAGTTTCCCATATGTGTGGCTTTCTTGCCATACTTTTATGCTCGTTCTGTCTGTAACTGTGTCCTTATATTTCAGACAGATTTTAACTTACTACTTCTTCTTTTTTTTTTTTACATTTTCTGTGGCTCTAGAGGTCTTTATTCATTAGTAGCTGGACAGAAAGGGAGAGAAGGGGAAGACATGCAGTAAATGACCTGGGTATCGAACCATAGACAGCCGCATTGAGGACTGTAACCTCTGCATATGGTGCTCCTGCTCTACCACCAAGCAAAGTGTTGCCACAATAACAACCTACTTCTTAAAAACGCTGTAAAAAGCATTAGAAATGCAGCATGCTGTTAAACTAATTTATTTTCTTAATTGCCTGCCGTGCCTAAAGCTACTGTCTGCCTCAGTGTTTAAGCCTTTCCTGGTGTGGCTTTGTCCTGGCTTTGTTAGCATAATTTCATGTTTTATTATTAATCTTACTGTTTGATACAGGCTTATAGTGTGTTTTTAGGTGTGAAATTGACCCATGGTAAACCGTGCTAGGATTACCTGAAGTGGTGAGTTAGTGCAATCGAAGGTAGAAATAACGGGGGCACTAGTTTTTAGATTAAATCTGTGATTATTATGCAAAACGACAGTTTCATCCTCAAATTCCCCTTTCTTTTCAAACCAGCAAGTGTTCATTTTTCTGAATGACATCCCAAATATAAACAAAATGTGAAAATAGCTGGGGAAGATGCTGCCAGGCAAATCACAGTTATTAATATCAATTTATTCCCATGCCCTTGTCGTTCAAACTGTTTCTGCATAATCAAGCTGTCATCAGGCAGAAATATTGAGATATGGGAGACTGGGGTAGAGGTTAGAAAAGTGCAGGGAAAAAGTGAGATAAATGCTTTTTAAGACTCTTGGAAAAATGCATTTTTATTCAAATTGGAACACAGCACTGGAGTCTGGAGTATCTGCTGAGTTTGATTGTTTTTGTCAGTGGAAAGGTACTAATTATTATGAGTCGAGTTTAATTTTACAGTGCGCTCACAATAATAAACAAATAGTTGAGGGGATAAAACAATATTACTTTAATTGTAATATTAATCACTTTAAAAGTTGGAAATTCCCGAGAGGAAATTAAAGTGTTGCTGCTTTCAAATATGACAGTTGTGTATTGTGCTTTTTAATAATCCTTATTATCCCTGATTATCTAAAGCACTAACTGAGAAGGATCAGTGTGTTAATTGATTGAAGAGTCATTCATTTACATGATAATGTGCTGAAATAAAAAAATCTGCCTGTGACAGATGACGGATGATGATAGGCAACTTAATTGCGGAGTAATTAATGAAAGCAGCAACATTTTGCTGGGTGCTGTAGTGAGATTTGTATCCGTTCTTTTATGAGTATACTAAAGAATATGCTTTGTGGTTGTTAAACTGTTTCGTAGAGTCTTTAAGGCTCTTGCTAACAACTGTGATTTCACTGTTAGTAAATTCATAGAAAATTAGGTTTGCTTTCTTGTCATTTATGTTTCTAACACACAGCATGTCTTATATCTGAAAACTACTTCCACAGATTTAATAAGATTTAATTGAGGTGTGTTTACATCCAAGCGATGTAAAAGCATATGCAACATGCTCATATCTTGATCTATTTGCACATTATTTGTCAAATCAAACTGATACAACCGAGTAAACCACACAGAAAACAGGGAATAAAATAAAATTTAATGTGTACCACAATAGCAATTAGTAAAGGAAAACACTTTGGCTTGCCAACAAAAACTTGACAGAACATTTACAGTTAGAACAGGACAAATTTAGTAGATTTTTACACTACCTTGGTAAGTAGCTCTCAGTGGAACAAAGCAACAGAGCCATTACTGTCTTATTTTCAAGCCAAGGCAGAATTGATAATGCAATACTTAAGTTGTCCTGGGAGACAGATTGGGCTTTTGAAGTTGTTGCAGTAATTATGAAGGACAAAGCAACTGATGTTGTAATAGGGTCCAACTAAATATCCTGTCTTATAATCAGAGATCTGTTTTTATCTCTGCTCCCCTTGAGTTTAATACTGACTGGAAAACTGTGAAGAGATTAGTTTTGACCTGGTTGATTTGGCTGTGGCTCAGTGGGTGGAGTAGGTGTCTTGCAATATGAGGGTTGTGGGTTTGATTTCAGCTTCTCCTGAGCTCAATCCCAACTTGCCCACTGATATATGTGATGGTGAATAATTTGCTACACATTTGTGAGAGTGAATGTGGTTCTAGTGTGTGTTCTTTGTGTAACCCAGTATGACTGGAAAACTGTTCAGTCCATTTACCATGATTGTCAGTAATAAGCCTCAGCGGGTCAAATATGTCTCAATTCCACCTTAAACTAATAGAGAAAATAATTGGATGGAAAGAGATTGTAAGGTTTAACAATAATAATAAAAAAATACAATCCTTATTTAGCTATTTAAATGCATGTGAAGATTGGCAGTTAAATTTTTGGCAAGAGGGGTGAAGTTCTTCCCAATGCTGACTACAATCACTTAACCTTTTATGACACTGCAAATCTAGTGTCAGGGTGCTTAAAAATGCAGTCCTGGGCTCATGGATTTTTTTTTTCTTCCACTACTGTGCCAGTGTATATGCCGGTTCCAATATTCCTATGGAAACACACAGTCATTTCTAACTAACCTTGGGCCTAAACTATGCTGAGGGAGGAGAGACAGCAGCAAATAGGAGTATTAATCACAAGACAACCTCACCAACACTTCCCAATCCTATCAACTCCCTCACTCTATACACACACACGTACGCACGCCCCACCCACGCGCATCTTCGCACGCAAACCGCACACACAATCTAACATGAATCTATGAGTCCACATATGTGGACCTCCCTGCCAGACAGAGCCAATCATTCTCAGGGAGGCAATGAGATCCCTGATGAGCAGTATCAATAGTAATCATAGAATTTGCTATGATGGTGATGGATTTTTATGCCATTTTGCCCTCATTACAGGTCAGTGTGATTGCTTGGGTAAACTTGAATTTACCCCACCAAACATTTGGGAACCACAGTTGCTAAATGTACCGTTGATCGGGGTTTTTGCTCTGGAATAATTAGTCTCAGTTAAAACAAACTGTCATCAAGTTTTATTCCTGCTCACTATTTTATTTAACTGCTTTGGCACATAAAAACAGTTAGGTTTCCCTGCAGAGGTTTTCTACCCACTAGAACATTTTGGCACTTTTAAATCACAAAGCTCAAAGTATTTATTGGGATTTCATGAAACAGACCCAAACAAACAAGCTCATAACTGCAAAGTGGAAGGAAAAGCATTCACGGATTTAAAAATTACTCTACATATATTGTAATAAAAATCCAGTGCAAGCTGTTGCCTTCAGAACTCAACAATCGCGAGGTGGGTGATATGAACTCTAAATTTTACCATGCTGTTTTGTGATATTTATTGTGATAACATAAATCTGGTGATGAGTAAAGTACTTGCAACTTCTTTTCAGTCTTTGTATGCCACTATATGGCTGTGCCAGCATATCACCGCTGTCAAAACCTGGCAGTTAAAAAAAAAAAATCCCTTCTTAAGGACATGATTGGCATAAAATAGTCTCATTATCATCCAAGAAAGTGCAAACCACGCAGCAGGGCATTTTATCTATCATCAAAATACCAGTAAAATCCACAGAAATTTGTTGTGGCATGTAGAAAAGGTAATGAAATGAATAAACCTTTGCAATGTACTGCAAGTAAATAACAAGTTAAATATTTTAAGAGGCTGAATTCTTGTTTGCCTTCGTTGATTTAACAAAACCTACAGTAACTGTGCTTCCTATGCTGTGTGAATGTTTCTTCCAAACTTGGCATTTGCCTTCAGTTCCAAACAAAAAGTTGAATACATTTGAACTGAGTGGGTTGCTTGCTGTCAGCCGACACGTCTTCTTGTGTTTTCTGATGCTCCATTGGTAGGAAAAAATAATAAAAATAATATATATACATGCATGCATATATATATATATATATATATATATATATATATATCACTTCTGCAGTAGCAATGCTGGGTTGAAATTACTGTGCCTGAAGGAAAAACTGTATAATTTTTAAGAGCAGCTTCATTTGCCATTTATAAAGGCTGCAATAAAGCAAGCAGCCCTATAGGATGAGAGCTTACCAGCTTTTCTGTCATTAGACCAAAATAAACTATTTGGAAGAATGATGAAATGTCTTAATCTTCTAAATTACAACCCGTAGTTGGTTTTATTTTGCGTTTACATAGTTTATACATATTTTTTTCTTTAAGCAGATTTTTTTTTTTAAGCCGTCCTTCAAATTAGAGAAAACTGAGAGACCTTTAAATCATGCCTGTCTTTATGAATAAATCCATCCATGCATTCAACTATTTTTTAGACTTGCTTAATCCTGATCCGGGTTGCGGTGGGTTGGTAACTGTGCCTGTCAAATGGCTTGTGCCATGGCACAACGTGGAGAGCTTTAACACCCTGGAATTACTGTTAGACACAAACCAAATTTTCAAGCTTGTTTTAAAACTTTTTCTGTATTCTAGTAGAAAATCAGAGTCGTTAACACAATTCAGTTAGTCAAGAAACAAACAAACAAAAAATGAAACAATGATTTGTTTCATTTTTCAGAAACAAGTCATTTTTTGTTTCTGAAAAATAATTAACTACCAGAACCATCAAGGGGTTGATATAAGCAGAGAATTGTTTTTCCTATAATGGTAAATTGTTACTCCGCCATTAGCACATTGAACAGCGACTGCATGAGGCTGGTTGACGATAAGACCTTCCTCCTGGCTCTGATTGGTTGTTTTTGGTCAGAAGTGGTGCATTTCTTCAGATCACAATAATAGGTCCGGGAGGATCTTTCTACAGATTATCTGCCTCGTAACATACTGTCACAACATGCTGACAGTTTTAAGAAATATGTGAAAAACACATTTCTTTAATAAGTTACACACAGCAGCTTTAAGTGGAAATAATTCTATGGCAACTAGCTAAAAAATAACATTTTACAACAAAATTAGTTAATAGCTCATCAAGGCTATTAACTAATTTACACCAACACTACAGATTATCTTATAACCAGTACACAACGTTATATATGATTTGACATCTTACCTACTTGGCAGCAGCCTGTTTTGGGGTCAAAGGTACACACTTGGAGCATCAAGCCATATTCAAGATGTACTCAAATTCAAATTCATATGTTATTCTCAGTTCAATGAGAAAAGCAATTGTAAAGAGGAACTTATTCAAGACTAATGGGGAGATTTCCCATATAATTTTCTTCCTTCACTCCTGCAAGGTGTTGGAAACATAAAGCTAAAATAAAACATGTCTTGCCCTCCCTTGACTATTTCCCAAAACTAAATTAATTGAGCATTTTTTTTCCCTTTAAAAAGCCAGGCAGAGATGACAAGTTTATCAAGAGAAACATTGAAAATGTTCCTGATTATTTTATAGAGAAAATGTTTAATTTAAAAGAAAAAAGCTGAAGAGGAGGAAAGAGAGAGTCTATTAGGCTAGTTGTTATGGACTGGCTAGCTGTTGTTTCCAAGGGAACAGCTTTGCTGTGTGTGGAGGTTGTTGTAACCTCTGAATTCCCAGGCATTAATTTTGGCTACGGGCTGAAATTGGCAGGGATATAAATGGATAATGTCTTATCTCTTCAATTAGATCCACCAAAGGGCTCCCTGTTGTGTGTGTCCTACGTTTCAGCCGGCATCCATTTGTGAGTGGGGGTGTGTGTGCATATACTGTAAATGTGTATATGCGGAAGTGTGTTCTAATGCAATGGCCAAAAAGACTGATTTGTCACAGGGATAAGTTGTCTGTCACAGCCATATGTATCATTCACTAATTGCAATGCATTACAGAGCACAATGGCAGCTACAAATTCATTTTACGGGTGGTGGGAAAGGGGCTCTTAACATGAATGGCTCTCTCTGCGTCCAATATGTAAGCTTTTGATGTCCTTTTCTCACACTCTTCAATAGCTATCTAAGTGCATACTCAATATTTTTTCCTTTAGCATATATAATGTATAATTATCTATGCTCAGCACTCCTCAAAGTGCTGCACTTCAACCGATTTTCAGTTTTATTCTCCTATATCCTCTTTCCCATCTATCCTCAGGGCAGAAAATGTGTTCCTCTCATCTTGCGTAAGGCATAATTCTCTCTTTCTCACTCTGTCTTTCTATCTCCCACTTTCTCTGAACCAAAACACTTTTTTGCAACACCTTCTACTTTTTGCATCAACCCAATGCATTTATGTTGCAGTTTATAATTTGAAATGCTCAGCTGTACTGTATTATGAAAATTAACCTTCTGTTCAATGAGTGAAATGTTTATATTTATTAATTTATTTTGCACGCAAATCAAAATATACTTATGCAAATAGGGCCTTATATACTCAGACTCTAAATATGTAATGCTAAATTGTATGAGCACATATATATATATATATATATATATATGTATATATATATATATGTATATATATGTTCAAGAAGTGGTTGTGTTTCAATTGATGGAGTTTGCACCTGCTTTTGAAACATGCTGAACACAGGTGCAAAAATAGAATAGAAATACCCTTTATTGTCCCACAGAGGGAAAAATCGGCTCCCATCTTCTGCTTCTGTTTTAATAAATAGTATTGCAGGTTATCACATTTGCATATTCTTTTCCCAGTATATTGCACTTTCTAATGATCAGCTTATGTTTTCCGTATTCATGGAAACAGACAGGCTAAATTTATTGCACCTGGTATTCTTGTGATTTCATCAATGCAGACCTATTTGTAAGCTTTTTGTGGATCAGGCTTGCGTATGTTCTCAATCTGTTTTTGTACACGCAAACCTTTGCAAGATCAGGTTTAAGTAAAGCCTTTTTTTGCTCTGGAGCACCTGACCCTGTTCAACCCTCCCCTGTTGTATTCCAGCTCTGGTGGCGTTTACATTGAGCAGACAAAGTGTGCGGGGACCGTCATTTCGAACCAATTTGTGTTGAATCTGCTGAGCCTGTCTCCCCAGAGACCACAAAACACTCTTTGTTCCTCATTGTCCCATCCAGCTCCTTCTGTACTTCAATATCTTACTTTCCTTGAGTAAGGAACCTGATGAGGACAAGAATTACCGCAGCTTTACTTTTAAATTAATATACTTTTTTAAGTTTTTACTTGCTTTTTATTAAATATTACAGCTTGTTTGATGATTTCAAACATGTTACTGTGACAAAAGAGGTGTTCAGTAACACTGTCGGCTCAGTGTTTTCATCTGCAGGCTGATCCAGTACAGCAACTGCTTACAATGTACCTTTCAAATGAACAAAGAGTTGGAGATAAACCACCTCTATTCCACCATACTCCCAGCAATTGTTCACTGAGCATTAGACACAGCTGAAAGTTTTTTTTTTTTTTTTTTTTGCCCCGCACACCATATGTCCATTGACCTTTCCATTTCTATAGAAGCTACATTGTATTACAGTGACCATAACTTTGAAATAGTTTTGCAGTGATGTGGTACAGCAAGTCTTCTGTCTCTAGATGTAAATGGAATTCCTACCATCTTTTACTGTTTCTCCAAAAAAATAAAATCATTATTAAAAAGCATTTAAATGGTCAAAAAAGATGTGAAATGGCAATGATAGACAAGGATATATATATATTTGTTTGTTTGTTCCTCTATACAAGCAGCACCATGTTTCATAGTAACACATACTTGGCATATTAAACTCACCACATATGTAAACCTAGTGACTACCGACACCTATGGCATTTTCCTTGACAGATAAAAACAATTGTAAAGGACAGAGTTCTACAGAGAGGACAAGACATTTGTTCCAACCAATATAGGCACAATGGTCCCATTCATCATTTCAATACGCTGTAAGAAAATGGCTCCTCAGTGGCAGTGTGCCATTAAAGTAGCTATGTGAAGCATGTTATCAGTGCCGAAACATCCATGAACAGACGTGTTTGTGATACTCTCAACTCATTAGATATTTCTCTCTTTGTGTCTTATGCTGATGAAAGCGTAAATTTTCAACCAAACTGAGTCAAAAAGGAATAAAAAAGTCTTAGAGGCATGGGTTTCCCTTCCAGAAATATTTGCCGTCTGTGTTTTTAAATAGATTTGGTTTGCTTTTAAACACACACACACACACGCGCACACAAACACACACACACAACAGTTCTGCTTGCTACTCAGGTCACACATTTCCTCTGAATACTATCCACAAATGTAGCTGTATTAGAAAGTATACAAGTGAGTTCATTGGAATTTAGATTTTTGCTTCAATAAGGTAGTTAAAAAATAAAAAGCTGAAATTTGCCAACAAATATCAGGAATGGTTCAAGATGACACTCAAAAACAGTAAAATAATTAGCAAACTGATAACCCTTGATCAGGAAGACCTTTTAAAGACTTAAATGATTAGCATTAAAGATGACACACCAAGCTGTCTGTATCACCAACTCAAGCAGTCTGTGTAGCAGAGTGGCCTTTAGTCCCTTGAGGAAGCAAGATTTTCTGTCTGCTCAAAGAGAAAGCTCATCAGCAATTTTATAGAGATGCATTTGCCCTTTTTTTTCCTTTATTTTTCTTTATTTTTTATTTTTTGCAATTACAGCATTCTGTTATCTGTTTGGCAATATAACCCAAGAAAGAGACGGTCAGTGAGGCTGTTGGCTCAGTGTCCTGAACTACTTAAAGTACATGGTGAGGGGAAAGAAAAGGTGAAAAAACTGAAAGTTGTTATTCACCCAGAACAGGCTTTATCCTTAAATTTAGAATATTTAAGACCTCTAACGTGTTTTCATTATGATTTTTCATGACGCTTACAGTAAAAGAAAACTCCCCAGATTATTTTCCCTGTCTCATTTTCCCCTTTGTGGATTCTCCCCTCTGTTCCTGTAAAGCTGTTCGACCTTTAAGTGCAGGCTAATCTCGGTTCGTCTGTCAGGCTGCTGGGTCTTAATCCACTGACTCTCTTTATTCATTCTTCACTTTCTTTATTCAACCCTCTAATCTCTATCCAGCGAATGTTACACACCATGTTTGCTTCCCCATTCTCTTTCTCCCTCGTCTCCGTGGAGATTAGGACACTTGGCTATGCAAACGTTTATCTCGATTTCATTCTTTTTTCTGAATTACCTTTATTTTCTGCTGGAATCTTTTCATATTTACTTACCAAACAATGACGATCACAGTGTCTCAAAAATACGTTATTATGGTGCAGGAGTTTAAGAAAATTAAAAAGAAAAACAAAATTGTCTGGTCACGCAGACGCATAACAAAAACAGACAGAAAGACTGAGTGTGTGTAGGTAACACTGTATTTTTGTCACTAATAGCCTCACCTTCTGGGTGATGATATAGGCACCATCAGAAATAAACATAAATTGTGTTGTTAAATGACGACAGCAACATTCAGTTTGGCTTCCTGATCAACAGAGTGCAACAGGCTGGATTATCGCACTCTGGCACAGTGACTGCAAGGTCAGGAAGACTGTTGGATTACTGGGTCTGTTGCACTGTGGAACAAATAGCTGTTCTACGCCTCTTTGTGTGTTGTATATTTTTCCTATCCCAATGTGTCGGTGAGTTGGGAGATCAGGTGCGTGAGCAGAGTCTTGTGTGAGTGTTGAATTGTGAAACAGCTGTCTGGGAGAATGACTCTGACGAAGATGGATGAGATTGCTGCACAAGGCACCATCCACCAGTCAAGGTTTGCTCCGCCTTTGAACAAGAAAGTAGCAAACACACATGCACACACACGCACTCATGGAGTTGTACAGTGCTGTGAAAATGTAATTGCCTGCTTAGATCTTCAATATCTTTTTTTGTCACACTAAAATATTTTATGTCATCAAGGTAATCAGAGTACAAAAAAGTGACTTTTATATTATGGTTTCATTTATTATAGAAAATAAGGCAAGATTTTTTTGTCAGGATTATATGAGAGAGAGAGAGAACAGAACTCATGGTTCTGTGTAATATGGGAAAGTCATTTTGGTCCTAAAGTAACATGCAGTATCAAACTATGACACTTCCACTGTAGCGTTTGACTGTTTTAATGTTTTGTTTTCCTCAAATGCTGCATTCGTTCTGCTGCATACAGTATGTGCTCATCTTCCAAACTCTGCATTCATCTTATCAGATCAAAGAATATTCCATCCAAACAATCCTTTAGTTGCAAAGTTGGACCACTCTTTTTCTTATTGTTTAACGCATATGGAGACTACAGTATTTTTTATTTACTTCCTGTGCGAAAACTTGAAATACTCTTGAAATCCTTTAGCTTTCTTCATGTTGTATGAACTGTTTCATTTACCAGATAGATTGATTCTAGAGGTCTGACAGTACAGGCCTATGTTGTTGGTTTTTTTTTCACTATTTCATTTATACTCATTTACCTTTTATCTGATATTCAAATGTATTTAATAATTAACATTTTTAGGTGTCATAAAAGAGAAACTCAGCAATGCTTTGTAAGAGGGCAAATACTTTATCACCTCACTATACAATCACTTTGTTCATTTTGTCTTCCCTTGTTGTGCACATTCTGTAAATGCTTTTTGTCTCAAAAGGTAGCACCTGAGCGCCGCTTTACTGCTGTTTTGCTTAAGTGGTAACTAGAAAGAATGACTTCTCTGAGATTAGCTAAATCTGAAAATCCTAATGCCATGGTTGTCTGTGCCAGCTGACACAGGACCAGACTCACGTTGACATAAACCCCGTTGTGTGTACACAAATATGCTCACACATACACTGAGCCAGCTTTGTGTGCTGTACTCTTGACAGATAACATATTTATTGGATTTCTTTTCTTTGTCAGCATGGTGTCACCCAGCAGTCATCCGTCAGACGGCCGCTTACAAACATGCACACATGGACACAACTTAGGCAGATTCCAATGACGTACAAGCTAGTGTCACAAAAGTCCTTTTTTGTATAGCATTTATTTTGAAGCATGCAGTTTTTAAGAGTGAAAGAATGAGGACTTGTGGGCGTTCCATATGTGTCTTCACCATTTCAGCTTAAGGGGTTTTTTTCTTCTTCTTTTTGGAAGGGAAGTTGAAATCTTGGCAGGCAGGTAGACAGATAAAAGGAGTCAGAAACCCAGACAGAGAGAGCAGAAGTGAAAATAAGGCCATGGCTACTCACAAACAGTCTTCTTCACCAGTCAAACGCAGGCAGGAAAACGTCACTTGTCTGCACGAGTCACACAGTCACAGAGGCAAGGACAGTCACCTTGTGCAGAGCACGTCCCTGTACAGAGAAAAAGCAAGGACACAGAGGCACCTCCAGGTTGGGGGGAGGTGGGGAAGCAAAAGGGGTAAGAGCAAAAACACAGGGAGTGATTTTAAAAATGTCAAAAATAAACTCTCACACATGAAAGCTTTTGGACTGTGCTTTGAAGAACCCAGGTAAAGAACAGACAGGGCTCCTGAAAGCATGGATCTTTCCTCCTGTTGTACCTTGCAGTGCTTTTTCTATGTTTTCACACTGTTTTTTTTTAACAATAATGTACTGTGCCAGCCAGTTATTTAGCATTAGAAAGTATGTGAGGTGAATTAAATGATAATGAGATTCACTAAAATAAATCAAATACTGCTTCAAAAGCATATTTGCTTCTATCTGGCACCAACAGACCTTATACAATTGTTTCTAATTCAGTCGTTTTCATTACTATATTTTGTTTGGACTTTCGTGAGTAACCTCTAATTAATTTAGCATCTTTTTGACAGAAATGTTTGTGTCTGATTGTAGCTAAATTCACACCATCTAGGTTAGTACTCTTAAACAATAGTAATGTGAAGTTTTTCATAAAAAATTACAAATGATACTGAGACTGAAATGGAAAAAAAATGCACATCAACATTACATATCCTAAATCAGACTGAAATAGAAGAGTTTTAGTGATACTAAATGAGGAGTCATTTGGAAGATAATCTTGGCCAGATGGGGAGCAGGAAGATATTAAATAAGAAGGGACCTGATCAAAATTTGGGATACGCCACATGCAGCATCTCTCTGCTCCTTCTCAAAGTTATGCATCGACACAAGCACAAAAAAGTGTCCCTGATCTTTAGGTAGACTCAAACCAGTAACATTCTCTACCAGATAGACCTACGACATGTGAAGGAAGGCAACACTGGTGTGTGTTTTACTTTTTTACAAATAAGTCAAGGCATTTACCTTTTGATAGTGTCTTTGGCTTTAGCAACAGTTTGTCAATATCATCCAGTCATTGGACTTTTGAGATAAGACTAAAGGGGTAATTCTATGACCAGAACTGAACTGGTGCCTCAGAACTGATGGTGTCAGCACTGATATAACTGTCCTAATAGAGAAGACTACATCTGACCTCAGGAGTTTGGAGCCTGACAGGTTAGCATACCCAGCATTGAGAAAAAGCTTTGTGACTTCTTAGACTAAAGCAGGGCCACTTACTTCCTAGTCATTAGAGCAAGGTTGCTTCAATTTATTATATTCCTCTTGCCTGGTTACCGATAACCCCTCAGCTCTCAGGGTCATTATTGTTGGTAATTACAGTGTTCAGATGCATTTCATGTGATGGGGTGAGTCGGTCCTACTGTGATTGGCACATTATTGTTATTATTGTTCTGAAAACACATTGTTTATTAAAGGTGCTAACACTAATGGTGTCTTGCTATTGCAAGTTGATGGTTTAGGAAATATCACTTGAGTGTTTGTGTCTTACTCTCACGGAGGAATCAGTAGAGACGAATCAAAAACCTGAACTCTCTGTAACAGTGAAGCCATTGTGTCTTCAATATACACTTCCCTGCAAATGACAAGAGGGAGTTTTTTTCTGTTAATATGTTCTATTTGTATGAAGGCCGTGTCTTGATACAAGGCTGCTATTACAGTTAAACAGTCTGGCATTGCCCACAAAACATAAGCACAGCAGAAAGTAAAGCATATTTTTCTGTCCACTCACTCTCTAATGGGCTTTTTAATGATTCCTGTGCATTGTCTTTTTATGAAAGCATTTGCGGTTTTACATTTAGCCGTATTGTTTTTGAGTAAATCTCCACTGTCCATGAACCTGTTAGATCTCTTTTATTGTTACCATCCTTCTCTCTAACATTCACCAGCTGCTGTAAGGCAAGGCCACCTCTCTGTGCCTGCTGTCTATTTGCTCTCATTCAGGGGATTCACTTGAGAGGCCACAGCTCAAATAAATTCACTCAACAGCCACCGCTCAGTAGGGACCCCTCACTCGCTCCTCCACTTGCTTGCTCATTCTCTTTCTCCGTTGCTCTCTGCTTCTCGGACTCCCTCCACATCACTCTTTCTCAAACTCAGTCCTTTGCGATTTTTTCTGTCTTTGTTCTTTTTTTTTTTCTCTTGATTCTTTACCAGAATTTTGGTTTCTTCCTACTTAATGTAGGTTGTTAATTCTTTGTGTGACATATCTACACACAAATTTATGAACAACTCTTTTGTCTAACAGTTTATGTAAATTTGATCAAATTAGAACAGTGATGCCAAAATTGAATGTGAGCAAATATAATTCAATCACTTTTGATGAAAGAGTTTGTATAGGACTACTTGCAATGGGTAATGATGGTTTGACATTTTGACAAATATAGAGAACAAAGAAAAGCCACGTTTTATTTTCTTTCAATTTTAACAGTTGATCAGGATGAAAACACTGGGATTCATGTCTTGATCTTTTGGCTTTGGAAATTAGGTGTATAGTTTTGTTTTCTCCTTGTTTGTATTGAGTCATTTTAAGATTATAGTATTTTCCTAATTGTCCTTGCACTTGATTGTTTTTGTGTTTTGCTAGTTTGGCTGATCCTACTATTTTCCTCTGTATTTATTCCATGTAGCTCAGTTATTTATTTTGAGAAGTTTCCTGGACAGCTGCAGTGCATTCATTTGAATAGACTTACCTGTTCCTACCCCTCCAGTAATTATTGTCTCATTATTTACATTTTCTTTTCTTCCACTCTTGGCTGAACTCTCCTTGTCACCCAGTCTGCTCCTGTTGCCTTTTCTTGCCCTCTAAACTGAAAGGCTATTTGGCAGATTTTAAGGGATATGAATTGTCTCTGGATCTTACAAAATCTAGATGAGTTACATTTTGCACATCTACTTGAAAATCTCACACTAATATTGAGAGTGATCAAGCACAGATCTCCTTATTCTAGACTGTTGGTGGATTCTTCATTAGCAATGTTTTGGATTTGTAACATATTTATTCTTTTTTTTTTTTTTTTTTTTTGTCCCAGCCAGGGGATCTTTTGTGGGCTCTAGTGTCCCTTATTTGAAAGTAGACTGACAGGAAAGGGGGAAGGAGAAGGGGAAAGACAAACGTCGGCCAGGTCCGGGAATCGAACCCGTGACCGCCGCGTCGAGGACTGAAGGCCTCCAAATGTGGGTCGTGCTATCCCCTACGCCACCACAGCATGCCCTTGACATATTTATTCTTATTGCAAAAACACAAAGTTAATCCTTTTTTTAAAAATATAAAGATAAAACAAATGCAACTTATGCACTAGTCAAATAAGAACTGAAATCTTCTACACCAGCTAAGTATTTTTCAAAAAACAGTTTGTAATCTGTGAAACCTTTGTTCTCCTTGTGAAAACAAAATGCTGTATTCTGTTTTCCAAAAACAGGTAAAATCTCATCTCTCATCTTCTCGTGAGATGAATTCATCGGCACACTCCTACAGTTTATTGCTCATTACTTTTTAAGGCTGAGTCTTTTTAGCACTTAAGCCTGCACTGTAGTTCAAGGCACTTCAAATAAAGTCACAGTGCACATAGGCTAATGGACAGATGCAAAGACCTCCACAAGACACAGACAGTTGCCCCTATTCACGTGTTTCTCCTCATGCAGGAGGAGCATAAATAAAACAGGAGTAAAAGGACTTAGTGTGCGGCAGCGAGAGGCGTGTTACGTTCCGGTGCATCTCGCTCCAGTGGCAGCGGTGTATTTGGGACACAATCTCTTTGTCTAGACATACAGGATTTGCCCTCTTTTGGACCCTGTCTGCCGTGAGAATTTGGTCTCAAGTGCATTGCCTGTCTGTACCAACAAATTCTCTTATAAATTTGTGAAAATAAATTGGCTCATAAAATAGAGTTAAACTGGTGCCTTGTTACACAAATACAAAAATCTTCAGATGACAATCAGATGTTTTAGGTTCTTTCTTTTAGTCAGAGAATGTGGAAAATGTGGGAGACTTTTATTCTTAATCTATTCTGTTATTTTTTTTTATCCAACAGTGAAATGATAATATATTATTTCAGGATGGATTTATTGTTTATTTGATATCCTCTTGATTTTAAGCATCTCATTTGATTTTTTCAATAATATACATACACATACATATATAAAAGCAGTGATGTCCATCTTTTCTGTGTTCAAATGGCTCAGAAAATCAATTCTGTGCCATAGCTCTATAAAATTATTGACAACAGAATAAGATTCAAAAGCATGCGCGCACATGAGTGTGTGTATATGTGCTAGTGCTCTCTTTAACTTGTCCCTGAATCAATACTTCAAAATCTCCAGGGTTTCTTTGGTCTTCTCATAAAGCAGTTATGAATTCTGAAAACTCAGCCGACTGAACCTGTGACCCTGAAAATGCCCCACTGAAAAGAAAGGAATCAAGCCACTATGTTATTTCAGTCTTTGTAAACAATTGAAAACTAAAAACTAAAATAAAATAAAATGAAAAATCTTCTCTTTCTGTGCTTTTTGTATTTTACTCCCCTGACTGACCTCAATTCACAGAATGTCTGGATGAGAAAAACAGTCTGAAAAATGAGTATCCAATACTTAGGAAAAAAAATAATACAAGCATTTAATCTTGAAACAAGACGGCTGTGAAAACGTAAATAAAATAATAAAAACCTTTAAAGGATTACTCTTTGTCAAAGAAAAAAATAATGTCAATTGGTTCTGTGAGTGGATAATACTTGCAATTCACTGAGTGAAGACAAAAATTGCCATAGAATTTTCTAATAAATCAAGGACACATTGCAAGAAGTGAATTTGAAAAATAATCCATTAGTCAAGTCTTACTAAGTGCAAGTGTGGCTGTGGTAAGTGTTATCTTCTCTTTTCTTAGGCTGGAATCTCAGTGGAGCAGTCAAAGATTTGATAGATGTGCAATATGCATGTTTTATTCTAGGTCATTTTTTTTATTTTTTATTTTTTATTGAATTAGTAGACCAGCGAAAATCATTGCAGCTCATGACTTTAAAATGTAGCCGAGGTTGTATTAAGAGAGAACCTGGAGCCATATGGGTTATACACAATTAATATTTTACCTGGAGTGAAAAACAATAAAACTCTGCTGGCTTTTCCATTTAGCATCCATATTAGTTGGTGCCAAAGGCTGAAGTTAAGGCTAGTCAAAGCCTGTTTAAGATCAATGTGGTTTTCTACCATCTTGAAACAATTAAATCTCAAATTTATGTGACCACTATTTAATGAACTTTTAAACCATCATCGATTTGTCATTGGACAGTTGTAGAGATTTAATATTACATACATCACTGTCTAATTTATAAATATTAATTAACTTTCTACTAGTTACAGAATGCCTTTGGCGGGGAGCCCATCTAAGGTGATTCTGTCCACTTACTTGACCCCGAGTCGTATCATTACTGCCTTATCCTGCATTCTGAACAGTTGGACATAAATTGATGAAGAAGATGAGATAAAATTGTAAAAACCTTACTTTCATTATGCAAATGTATTTCTGAAAAAAATACATGACGTTTAGTTCTGCATGTGTCTGAGTAGTGGTGTGCTCCTCTGTGCGTGTTGTTGGGCAGGCTGGTTTGCCTGAGAAGAACAGCAGTAGGAATCCTATGAAAGCTTAATGTGCAGCTTATTTAAAAGGAAGTGCATTAGGAGTTTTGTGCCCCCGTCCGTCCTCTCCCAGACTCCCTCTTCCCACCCGCAGCTCTTTTGAAACGCCTCTCAAAAACAGGCAACCTCGACTCTGTCCACTTCTGTTTCGGAAGTGGAATTCAGTCACAAATGAATAAGAGCATTTGGATCCCTCAGCCACTAGGTTCAAGTGAGAAAATGCCACAAATACAGACCTGTACTTTGTGTTGTTAGTGGTGAACAGTGAAACATTTACACACACTGTATAAAAAGAAAGATACCCTGTCTTTCTTCACTATCCGACAGTAAACTGGACTGCATCCCCTATTTTGGATTAAGAAATACATTTCTGGTTGCTTAATGTAGAAATTTTGACAGAATGTTTTTTTTACTTTCTCCAATTTAGCCATCAATGGACAATAAAATAGATTACCAACTCTTTAAGTAAAAGCTCACATAATCATGTCAAGGGGTTTACAAGAAGATTCTCATAGATTGAGTCATAACTTTGTATTAACTGGAGAGAAACTTGTGCATGCATTTTAAAAACCCACCTTAAACATACAACTTGCTCGGGTGACAGTTTGAAACAAAATCGGGCAAGATACCAGGTGTATCTGTGAACCTTAAGCCTCGTCCAGCTTTGGGGTGCACTTTTCAGATTTCTGAAGATGCCGCGTTATTTTGTTCAAAGAATTACAAGCCAATATAAATATCACAGGAATTTCCAGCCATTTTGTTCAGGAACAAAATGGCTTCGTATTGTAAAGATGAACCTGTTTCCTTCAAACGGTACAAATTCACTCCAGAGCAAAAGCAACAGACCTCATGAAAATTCTGGCTGAAATGGGTAAGAATTTTATGAAAAACCAGGAACACACTTCACTTTCCGAACCAACATTGGCTGAAAGTCTACTCAGAAAAATATTCAGTTTGCTAATGTACTCGGGGACAAAGCATGTGATTAGTAGAGAGAGACATTCTGTGGTTTGCAGAAACTGAAATGGATGTTTTTGGCCTTAGTGACCATTGTTGCAAATGTGAGTGCAATCTAATAAACACTACACCAAATCAACTTGAAAGTTAAATCATGAATACAAAGGGGTTTTTTTGTTGTTGTTTTTTTCCAAATGAACAATTACCTTAAGCAAGCAGACACACGAGTTACAAAGAGATTTAAAGACAGCAAAGTTCATGCGGCAGTGTCTAACAGAAAGCCCTAATCTTAATCCCAAAGTTTTTAGGCAGATTAACAAAAGGTACATGAGATCAATGTGGCCAGTGAATAGAAGTAATTCTGTTAATCTTACCTGAAAAGTTTAGTCTGACTTCATCTCAGAAGGTGATTTAATGTCATTTTTAGAAGGAATCTTAAAACTCTGTCCTTTTCTTCAGAATCATAAAAAAAGGTTTTTCTGCCTTCTTAATAGTAATAACCTGGCTTTGTAGAATTTTTACATTTACCAGAATTTCTTTTGCCAATTTCCTTAAACCTTCTGGGGTTTTGTTGCATTTTGTGCAGTTGGGGAGAACAACAATCAAAGCAATTGTACAGGATAGCAGGAGATCACATGAATACAGCGGAAGAACAGCAAGACATCATATGTCATTATGACTTGTGCTTTCAATGTAGACATTTTCCTCTCTGCCACGTTGATGGCAAAATTATGCCTGTCCAAATGCTGGGCAGGTTTAAATGAGGCTTTTCTTTAAGAGGCCGGGCGTGATTTTTCTTCTATTTTAAACCTGGAGCAGAACTGAATTTTGCTGCTGTTGCTTAGCTGGTTTGGGTCTTTTGAAGGATGGGTTCAAAACCACAACGGTTTGTAACTGAAGTGGAATGTACAAGTTTTCATCCAAGATATTAATGTAACCTCTAGTTAAATATGTTTATTCTTTTTGAAAAGAAGATTTTGAGACATCTTGCAAAATGACTGCATTGCCTTTGTTTCCATCCCAGTGGGTGCTAATATGTGCTGTTCATTTTTGCCATGCATAAGTAGACAGAGTATAACGAGGTCAGTTGAAAACATCCATATGGCTTTTGACTTTCACAGCTGTGGCAGCTGTTAGGAGCATGACAAGTTTCTAGGAAAATGTTTTTGTTTTGTTTGTATGTTTTTTCCCTTTTTTTTTTTTTTTTTTGCAGTGGTGCACCATGTATGGCAGAGGTCAGTTGTACACAGAATGAGAAGTAGCCGGGTATCGAGTTGTGATCCATGTTCTCTGTTGGTTTGCTGTCCATTTGAGCCTTCGTGTTTTGATAAAAACACAGTCAGTGGGGCAGCAGGTCTTTCAAAGCCTTTTTGATTGCGCAGATTTCCCTGCCACCAAAACCTGTCTGTTGCTGTCAGCCTGCTGGTGCAAGGTCCGCATTTCTCATGGTTTTACCTTCTGTTCTCAGAGAGTGGTCTTGGTGTGTCACATCTTTCTTTTCTGTGTGATATGAAAACAGAAGCATGTCTTATTCATGTCGCTCTAGACAATACAATATCGGTTGGCACTGTTTTTCTTGTAAATCCTTGCCATGTGTCACACATACTGACAATGGTTTACAATCTGTCAAGGTGCATCTTTATAGAATAGAGTATCAACAAAAATGTATGTGGCTAAATGAATTCAAAAGGTAAAACACATTTAGCCAATAAAATTACATTTTAATGCATATATATGTCAACAATTATGAGGGAAAAAGTTAACTTTACAGTTGAACAGAGACAGTCATTGAAACTCTCTTGAAGCTGTCCAAGCTCAAAATATTGTGAAACGAGCAAGAATGGCCACCAATGACGGCGAGGAAACTGTTTTTCTGTAACAATTAATTGTTTTTTCCACTATTAGCAATTGTCATTATACAGTGAAATGGCAATATTGAGCAGCGTTACATACTGGTCAAGATTGCCGGTGCTAAAACCTTCCACCTGGGTCAGATTGGTTGTTCTTGACTGGGAGTGGTGTATTTCTTCAGATGGCAGTAGGACTACACAAAGGAAACAAACAAGCTCACGTTTTTTTGTCAGTCAGAACATGTTGATGGTTTTAACAAGTATGTCAAAAATCTGATTTACTAAAAGTTACCTACTTCAGCTTCAAGAAGCTCGTCCTCTTTCCAGTTCTCACCTTCATCATGCTATGAACAACAATTCTCCTCCAAGATGCCATTTAAAACTGATCTTAGGAGTGTTGGACTAAGAAGTAGTTCATATATAAGATTTGCTAATTACTGTTGCCTCTAGTCTGGTTCAGCTGTGTTGGAGATGTGAAGGGTGAGGGTCCTCTATGGGGCAGAAGCTCAGCTTGGGACTTCAGCTCTAAAGCAGAGATTTAGGTAGAGAGGCCTCACTTTGAATGAACAAGTGTAAAGGGACCCTCAAACATGCTTTAAAGAATCAAAGTGTCTCTCGAGGTATGTTTTTGATCAGAGAATAACATAATATAAAGCTTAAAAGTGGATTTTACATAACACTTCCCCTATAAGTAATTAATATTTGCTTCACATTTCAAAATTTCTATGCAGCGTAGGCTCTGACTTTATTTTTTAAGCAGCAGTGCACCAAATCACTCTTCCCTCAATGTTTGCTCTTTGTTTTTGTCATGACTACTTTGTTCAACACATCAGAGGCTGAACACAAGTGGGAGAACACACTAACAAAGGAAAGGCAATGCAGAGAACAAAAAATGCAGTTTAATTTCTGCAAGACATTCATGCACCAGAAAATGTTGGTTGTTTTATCTTCACACTGAATGACACCTTTATTTTGGCTGATATTTTCCTAATCACAATCTTGGTTCTCTTGTGGTCATGATATGTAAAAGACTTGCATTCATAGCTGCCCCATAGATTTACACTTTTGTCACACTCATTTAACTGTTTTCATCATAAATTGATTGTGAAGCTGTTAAAAAAAATTGTGCTACTTTCTTAGGTGTGAGTAAAAAAAAAACCCAATGCCAAAGTAAAAAAATAACAAAAGCTAATTTTTTTTCAAATTATTTTAGCTTGTGCTTAACACTATTTTGCCTTCACAGGACTAAAGACTTCTTTGCCAAGTTGCTAAAATAATCTGAACTTCGTTTCTCCCTTTTTCTTGCACACTTAGTATGAGCCTCACACTCATCAGTTCGCTTGTCCTACACCATAGTCTCCCAATTACTCCAAGTCAGTGTGGTTCAGTACAGAACAAAGGCTAATTTGAGGCATGTCACTAGCTAATTTGTGACATGTGGCTAGCTCTTTGAAATATCACACGTAGACGGTTGAAACAGCTCTCCGCTTTAATCTCATTAGCAGCCTAGTTGCACGTCGGAGCTCGATTCACTGTTTATCTGCTCTGTAAAAGGGGGCATTTATGAGGGGAGCATGCTAAGCAACGAATCGCCATCTGATTTTGTTGCTGATTATAACTGAGCCCACAGGTGGCCATAAATATTGCCCATCTCCAATGAAGAAAAGAAGACGATTAATTGAAAACTACAGTTAAGACAACTCTTGTTTGCCACACTATTAATCCTTTTATCGTGTTTTAGAAGAGTGTGAATTTTTTAGTATTTGACATAACAGCTAATGTTTTATCAACCCCATTAAGACCAAATCTTAGACTGTGAATGCTAAAACAGCAGTCTGAAATCTATTGTTAATGTTACAATTAAGAGTAGAGCACAAGATCAGGATATAGATTAAACATATTTATTCATATCTACAAAATCAGACGTTTTCATACTATTTACTTATGTAAAAAAGTATGAAGGAAAAGTATTTGGACATTTGGATTACGTCTTCTTCTGTGTGAATTTTTCACAAATAGAGCCTGACAGGAGTAAAATCATCATGAGGTGTCTAAGAAAAAGGTCACTTGCATAGTAGATAATCCTGTGGAAGAAAGATTCTGCCCTTACTGCTATCTTTCACCTATCTTTTCACCTTTTTTTCTTTACTGTAATCTGTTCAGAGCCTGTCTTGTCTTTATGAAACTGTTTCCACTCCATTTCACTCTTCACTTATGTAGATATGACAAAATTATTATTATTTTTGCCTCTTGTCTTGTAAAAATTGTGTAGTCCACCCTATTAACAGCTTATATCAGTGGTTATTTTGTTGCCATTGATTGTGTTAACAAAATAAAAACTTTATTTGCTTTTGTTAACTGCCAATTACTGAAAAACGGCCATGTCTACTTAACCAAAACTTCTTTTGTTAGTAAGATAAACCTAGGTTGCAGTGTTTGTGGTTTCCGGTTGCAGATTTCTGCAAAGTACCTAACCCTATCAAAAAATATGTCTAATGTATTTATGAACATCACAGAAAGAGTCTTTACCTTTTTTAAATTTTGAAATCCCAGCTGTAACCCCATAACCTCAGCTACTGTGTCGAGCCGTGCCTCACTATTCTGAGGGAGTCACTGCAGGTGTCCCGGTCACAGTAAATAAAACATCTTCCCACCAGTGGAGAAATATTGAACAGAGGAGGCACTGAGCTGCTTGTCTTGTCTGACAGGGTGGGGTGAAAGCCCAGAGGAACCGTGGAAGCAGCAAATAGAGAGGGAACAGCACTAATGTTACACTGAGAAAGTGAGGATATGGGTGAAAGCACATTACTACAGAGAACTCAGTTGGAAGAATTGGCTCCAAAAGACAAGAAAGATGGGAAGAAAATGGGAGCCGATAATGGAGTCCTGCCAGGGCTGTTTCATCTTCCTGCTTTCTTTACCCAGTTTGTACATGAACTGTGCACAGAGCTAAAGGGAAAGCGGGTCATGGTGACTTTTCAGCTTGAGTTGTGAACTACACTGGTCTCCCCTTTGTTCTTTCATTAGGCTCCCGCTGACTCACCCTGTAGAAGCGGCACACAACTTCATGCTAGCTCAGACACACTGTCACATCAACACTGCCACATGCCAGGGAGGCTGTGGTGACAACAGAGAGCAACACAGCTCTTTCTGGGTCTGTTTTTCTCACTTACAAAGAGAGGAAAAGGGTGCTTCTCAAAAACTGGATGTTTCTCAGTTGCTCGAGTATGCAGAACGATTGTGCTTGACGTTGTCACTGGATTTTTGTTTTTGGTCCATCTCTTTCAATAACAGTATTTTAATGTCTTTGTTTGATTAAAAATTATACTGAAATGTATTCCTAAATAAATATTCCTTATTAAAAGTGTGCAATAAAATAAACATTGTATTTATGGTTTTGCTGTCAACATTAATAAAAAATAGATGTTTAGTTTTTAGACTACCTTGTCTATAGTAACACATCCCAGAAGCATGTAGACACCAAATTAAAGTCTCCAGCTCTTTGCGAAAAAATACATAAAAAAATCCTAATATACTCACAGTTCTCTTAATATGAGTTTGACGTTTTTAAAAACTGCACCATTTTGTTTCTTATGCTCTACATTAGCCCTGATTGTACTATCTTTTATTATTTTTATTTGTTGTATATTTTGAATTTTATGTGAATGTGCATACTTCCACTTAAATTTAACTTCTCCCTTGTACACTTGAATTTCCCCCCTGTGAGAAATTCAAGTGGATAACTCTATTCTGTTATTTTAGTTGGGCCATGCCACAGGTTTATTTTTTAAACAAACAACCAAAACATTCAGACCTGGGAATCTGCTGAGATAACATTGTAAGTCTAAGATGAAATATTGACTTGACACTGACACTAATAGTCAAATTTGTTTTTAAAGAAAAGAAAAGAAAAAAAAAAACAAGATGAGGAGTCCTGGTGTGTGTAAACATGCAATTTTACCAACTGAATCCTGTATTCAGAGGCAGCGCTGCAGATATTAATTGGTATTCTGTTTGGAATCACAAAGAAAACTATAACACCTATAGCAAATCATGGTTAGCTGAGTGTTTAGAATAAAAGAGAACAACAATCATTTAGTTTTGTACTTTTAAACTGTCAGTAACCAAATCAAATAAAAACTTAAAAGACTCGTGATTGTATTTCTGCACTCTGCAAGTGCGGTTTTGCTTTCCTGTTTTTCCAGCATGTATGCAACAAGAAATATATGTGGCATTGTTGTGGCACTTGAAGCTAGATGCTATATAAACTCAGGAGTCTTGGAAACAATTGCTGGAGCTGTTCTCAGTAATTAATAAATAGAGCACAGAAAATTATGCTTGGTTGCATTTGAAATTTAAAGTGAACAACATAAAACAAAATACTTAGACTAACCCAGAGAATGAATAAAAATAAATTAAATACTGCAGTTACGTTTCAAAAATAATGTGAACAAGGTTTGTTGGACTGCAAGAACAGTTAGAACAAGATCATTAATTTCTTCAGCGATAAATGGGACCAGTCAGCACAGCAATACTACTGACATATTAAGAGAGGTCCTGATTTTATCTGTCCATAACTGAGAAGAGATATCATAGTGAGATGGAGGGGAGGGAGAGAGCACAGACCAGTACGGAGGAATTTGCAGGACCTCCTGGCTCCCAGATGGATTCAGCAGCTCCTCATCTTTTTTTCTGTTTTGCGTTTTATTTTTAGCACATATGGTGGAAAACAAGCAAAGAAAAGCACATTAAATTGATCACCTAAAGCCAGTCCTACCTGGACATGGTCAGAACATGTGTGTTTGATCTGCTTTCAAGATCCACATTCCCTCAAGCAGGAAAACATGATCAACTGATTCACAGTTGATCATTGGTTTTTCATGTGCATTGTATAGGCCTGGAAGAAATTATTATTCTATTTATTTACTGCAAATTAACATGTTCTGCATGCCTGAACTAAAAGGGTTATGTAACACAGTTTTCTTTAATATCTTTAACCAATTATGAATTTATGATTGCGCTAACTCCTGATGGAACTAGATAGCTGCTGTATTACAACTTCAAATGTTAACATTGGCGATATTGAGAGGTAGTGATGCTGCATTTGATGTTGGCAAACATTAGGGCATGAATCATTGGATTAATTGACTCATTTAAACCATAAACCATAATAAGTACTTAAATAAGGGAAAATTAAAAGACTCAAGCTAGAGGAAAAACAAAGGGGAAGCCATGTAAAATTTTTCAATTAGTTTTGTCATCTTTAAGATTTCTAATATTGCCATGTGTGCTTGCCAGTTTGGGAGCCACACAACTGTGTATTCTGCACAGATTGCCTTTGTTGAAAACTGGAATATATACCGTGCCATTTCACTTATCAGATTTTAATGCACAACAACAGATCTTCAATTAAATGGATTCTCTGTAGCTGAGCTTAGATACTGGTGCCCCTTAATCAGTGCAATTATGAATAAAGAAAACTTAGAGCCACCAGCTGTTCACCAAAATCAAGTCCAAGAGACAGAAAATACTCATGAATTCACTGTCTATGCTCTTTTCCTGAAGAGACAACAGTCTGAACATAAAGGGATTGCTCTTCCAGCATTTGACATAAAGTTGAAGGCATCTGTAGTCACAGTCACTAAGTGTTCTATACATACAACAGGTCTACCTGCTGGGTAATGATGTTTCACCGCCATTTGGACAAGATTTAAATATCCAACGGATATTTTCTTAGTCAAACTATTTTTTATTGTAGATTTTTTTATTTCCTTCTCACAAAAATCCTGGTTGTCATGAGCAAATCCAGTTTCTCTACTAACCCAGACCAGCCTGGCTGGCAGGTACAACCATGCAACATTAAAAGTCACTTTTAATGTTTAACGTAGACATGGTATGGTAGACACAGTATGTCTACCATACCATGTCTACGTTAGAAGTGTACTGAGTTATTACCATGTGATTGGCTGATTCGCTATTCCCTTTAACATACAATTGAATAACTAAATATCTAATTAAGGCATCTATGTTAACCTACTTGATACTGAGGAGATTTCTCATTTATTACAATTTCAATTTGACCTGTTGGATAAATAGGATCTAAGATTGTAGCTTTTCATTTCTGCTGTGGTTTTTGGTCTGGATTAGGATTTTGATGCATGGGATTAAGTTCAACCAATTAGATGGAAGGAATGATCAAGTAGACTTCTAGATCAAGTTCACCTTCTAAGGTGAGACTCAGAGCGAGACCAGTTAGCCTCCCAGCTATCTGAGAACCTAATGCTGATAACAAGAAGCAGCCAGTTTCGTGTTGGAGAAACGAACAAAAAGTTTTCACAAAGGAGATTTCTGGACATATGTTAGATATTTGTGTTTTTGAGCACAGATGTGGATTAAGCATTGCTCTTCATTAATGCCAACTGTTATATAAACATCAAAGTAGGATAGGCAATGTATTGGCATTCTGCAAGAGGTTTCTTTCCATCTTTTAAACAGTCCAGTCCAGCCAAAGCTATTATTTTCTGAGTCTGGAGCCTGCTTATTTGCACAGATCAGTTTTACCTCATTCTTTCAAGCACACTAAATAATTTGCAGAAAATCTAAGTAACACACGGACAAACAAAAGATAAAAGTTAGATGCAATATGCACATGCACAAAAAACGAAAAAAAAACAACCCTCCCCAAAAATCCACACACATGGACTTAAACATCTGGTGGCTATATTCCCTTTTCCTTTTAAGTGACTAACAGCTGTTCCCTGGATGATTTCTAATTCGAAAGCTATTGATTACACTCAAAACTCAACTCCCACTTTTGGCTTAATTAGGAAACAGATGTTTTAAAACATCATTAACGGAATCATTATTTAATGAATGGCATATTTAATTTTGTTTTATTGCACCATTCAGATCATGAGTACAAATGTATTTCAAAGACACTGAACTGTCTGCTCCATCACAATGTGAGACCTGCCTAACTATGAAAACATTTTCTAATAGATCAAAGTGTGAAAATGTTTAATCTGTCCAAATTTCATACTGCTTTTCATGTTAAAATATATTTGTAACATTTGAACAAGTTATCTGACATCATTATGTTTTTGTAAAGTTGGATTGCCATCCAGTGGGGCTGTCATCTGCTCTTTATTCTTGAATAGAATAAATACATTTTAGCATTTTAACTTCTTGTTTTTTTATGCGATGTATAGAGCAAAAGAAAACTGGTGACAAAAGAAGATGGCAAACTTCTACTTTAGCTAGAATAAAAGTTTTGCTCATAAGCAGTACTAATTAAATCAGTTCCTTTGCACACAGCTGAGATCAGCAAAATGTACTTTTCATTTCAGCTGACTTCTCTCTATCTGCTGGAACGTGTTTTTAATGGATTCTTAGAACAAAATGTTTGCTTAAATATTAATAATTCTATGCCATATTTAATCATAATGTATACTTATAGTGGTACTTACAGATGGAAAATCACTTTGAGCTGAAGTATTTGATCATTTCTTCTTTTCTTCAGATAATAAAACATAATCACATTCTTGCAGATCTCTAGTCTAATGCATAAAATGTTCTTTGTTTAGTTCTCTCCAGTTTATTGAGCCCACAACTCCTTTTTTTAAACCTCTAGTTTCACCTAAAATTATTCACTCAGACAGCAAACTGGGTTTATTGGTAAAATAAAGATTGTTAGAAACATATATATATATAAAAAAAACAACAGTTTAACTTGTTTAACACAAATAATATTCCAAGTAATTTCTTCAAATTGAACAGTACATACCCCTCTCACAGACTACTATGGAGTAAAAAATATTGAATATTTTATAAAAGTGTCAAATGTTGTCACAATATAAAATTATACAAATAATCTCTGAAAAACTAAATTTCATTTTCCTCTGCTTTGTGGATATACTGCTACTTGCAGAAATATACCACTTCCTGTCAAAAACAGAGGAAGGTCTTATCAATCACTCTTGTGTATGCCCTGATCAAGATTGCTAATATTTTCTTTGCAAACAGCTTACCGTTATAGAAAAACTGTTAACCCTTAGTCATCAGTGGTCCTGCTAACCAGCCTGTGCTTTCACAACAAGCTCTCTTGTGGGGAATTAGCTGTAGCGTAGCAGAGAGAAAGGGGGACAGAGTGAGCAGTACACACACAAGTGTAATTAACAGAGCTAAGACCCGCCTCCTGGCTCCTATTGGCTGTTTCCGAGTGAGTGGTATATTTCTGCCGATGACAATAGGACCACACAGAGTGGGCAGAAGAGCTTGATTTTTAATATTTTATTTTATTTTTTTGCAGCATATCTGTTTCATACTGTCATGACATAGTGACAGTTTGTCAAGTATGTATAAAACAAAATATATAGAATAATAGAGTAATGTACAGAATTCTTAAGAATTATATTTATTGGTCTGAAAATTTTGGAGATTGCAGTAATCACTGAAAGTAAGATTTTGTATTGAATTTGAATCTCACCCTTGAGATATTCATTGTGTCAAGTGACTTAAACTGCTCCACTGTGCCAGTAAACATAACTTGAAGAGGCTGCGAAATAATACTAATCACAACTGTTTCAAATGTTTCATAAACTGAAATGTAAAGTTGAAAGAAAGCAAGTCGATTCACATTAGCTCATTTTATTGCTGCTGTTTAAGCACTTCTCAACTATTACAAAACAAATTGTGCTTTAAGCAAAATGCAAGCTAACTACTAAAGGTTGTACAAGTGTGCAAGAGGCCGCTTTTTGATGTCGATGTTGACTTACAAGTTTTGACAGCTATTAAAATGCCTCAGGTTCAAAGTCGTGTTTCAGCAAAGAGTGCTACATTCGTGGCTGTCCCCCTGCGGTTCAACCTAGCGACGGTTCTTAATGAGGACGGTTTTTCTTTGTTCTGCTTTGGGCAGGCTGTATGTCTTCTCCACCCTGTCTGATGAAACAAGAACAGACATATGACAGCATGAATACACATGGACAGAAAAGGTTCCACGTCAACTATTTTTTAGTTGTTGGCCTTTGTTTTTGTTTGTTTTCTTACAAGTGCAGTCCATTTCAATTAGTAGAGTTGGTAGCTAACTGCTCTTGATCCCTGGCAGATTTAAGCAGTAACATCCACTGCCTGCACTCAAAAATGTCGATATTTTTTTAGTACAAAATGTAAAAAAAAAAATGCATTTGGAATTATAGATGAACACAGATAGGCTTTATTTTCTACTTAGGCGATTCTGAAGTTAATTGGTTGCACTGGATTTTATTTAGGAGTATTAGAGTAATGGGTGCTGAATACAAAATTAGATGCTGCAGCATTTCTCATCAAAGTAAAGTTTGTGTGACTCAGTGGCTGAAATTAAGTACAGCCTGTAAAGTACATGCATATGATTCCTATAAGTCACAGATATGAAAGAGAGGGATTTAAGATTTAAACCCTGTCAGACTTGTCAAAACTATATATTGGTTCAGTTGGTAATTCTTTGAAACTGTGTGATTTGTGGAACCTTTACTCTGTTTATGTAAACAAAATATGGAGATTCTGAACTTTCCCCAAAATCTTATCTCATCTCATCTCATTTTTGTGACATCAGGGTCGTATATCATCTTCTCTCATAAGCTGGATGTAGTTTTTACAACTCTATTGGTTCCTAAAGGCATTAGAATCAAGGGAGTTGAAAATAAATTCACCTTTGTAGTAACTGAGGTTGATCCTACATACACAATGACAGATTAAATCTTTTTTAAAGGTAATTGGTTGTACACAATGTTATTTTCAAACTAAATGGGTGTAATTGCAAATATATGCCAGATGTGCAAAGTTTCATTTGAAAAATGTAAAATCCTTCAACTATATGTTGGTCCATCATATAATATGTAATCAAATGTAAAATCAAGTGGTATGTAGATATTTGCAGGGCATAGAAAAAAGCAAGTAAAAAGCATTGTAGGAAAAAAAAAACAGGGACAAGCTGAGATGTACTCCTAGGAAGGTGAAACCTTCATTTAAATCATTTAATTAAGTCACATTTCAGTAAAAAATTTATTTGTCTAAACCTTAATAGTATTCACTATTACACTTTTTGATAAATGTGCATGGGCAGTCTATGTGTATAGGTTTGTGTATGTGACATCAGACTCAGCAACCCTCCTCTAAAACCTTTTCATCCTTCCTTTGGGGGCACAGCTTAGTGTAAACAAAGGAAAAGAGTATGAAGAAAGGGAAAAGGCGGAGTGGATTATCACCCGGTCTCTTCTAGAATCCAGGGGAGATCAGCGAGTCATTTACGCAACATAATTCATTTAAGATGTGTTATATTTCAAAAACTAATGGACTTAAACACAACAGTTGTTCCCAGTACATTTCACTCCAGTCACTGAAAGCAACTAATCAAGACTGGGGTGTCAACACAGTTTGGAGTCCTAACATTGAGCCAACCCCACACATCCCCTCCCACCCACACATACTTGGTATCCTCGGGGGATTGTTTTTCTCTTTCCTTTTTTTCTCTCTAGGCTCCATTGAGAATCCCTGAATGTGACCTGAATGAGAGAGAAGAGCTTTATATCATTTACAGCTCTTCGTCATGTCCCTTCAAAGCCAGGTCCATCGCTGAGAGCAAACTTAGCTTTATCCATCGTTCCCCTGGTGATAAATTGGTTTCAGGGCCAAGAAACAAAGTGACCATTTTCAGTGAGGCACTGCAGATCTAAAATGTTCTATATTTTACCTTGGGAAGCTTCTGACTGAGCAAAAATGATGAATCATATCTAATTGATAACATTTCAAAACAGAGTACCGTAGGTGAACAAGTAAAATAGAAAAGTTGGTAATGTTGCAAGTTCATTTATTTTTATGCCATTCTAGATACTTAATTGCATATACATTCCAATTCACCTGACATGAGAAATTAAAAAAGCATCATAATTGTTAAGTCAGTAACCCCATGTTGATTAGCTTTTCCTACAATGTAATATTGCAGGATTTTTTTACCCCCAGATTCTTCAGCACATTAACTCCCTGAAGTGCTCTGAGTTGTTAATGCAATGAAGTCACCCAGACAATTTCATGTTGACTATTACATGTGTAAAGCTAAGCCATGGTTCACATATCAAAAGAACAGTTCATAGCACGTTTGGAAAGAAAAGATTCTGCATCCTTTTCCTATTTCAACAGGATAACAAAACAATGATTTGACTAATTAAAGGAATGTTTTCATGACTCGGTGGCCTGTGTGATGTGGTTCGGTTTGGTAAAACATGATGTTTAATTATTTCTGACATTTCTTAAGTTGCCGCTTCTCTCACTAAATTCTTCCTTTCTTCTTGTGTCTCTCATTTCCACTCTCTGCTGGACTGATTGTTTCCTGACTGCTGTTGTTTCATCAACAGGTAAGCTCACAATTTCCTGTCAACAGATGTCTGCTAGTTTTTACTTCACAGTTTTGCACCCAATTTTTCCACAACTTGAAGAAAGCATGTTCTAACCTCATGTCAGGGATATTGGTCACAGAGGACATTTGGTCCCAAGGGATCAATATATCACTTCTTTATATGTGTAAGATAAGGAAATATCTGATGCTAATTCTCTATTCTGTTAATAATATGTGTATATATATATACATATATTTTTTTTTTCTTGAAGATGTTTAGTCTGTCTGATTTCTTTTAGTCAGCCTCATGTATTAAACTTAGCATATCAATTGGGATTTGAGGAGTTTAGAGCTTCTGTGGAGTCCTCTCTCTTTACTGCAGTTTTTTCAGCTATTGTTGCTATTTTTCCATGTTGTATTTAATCCATCAATTCATTTAAATCTGCAAACTCCAAGCGGTTAAGCAATACTCACAATCTTCATGTGAAATACTTTATGTTCACACCATAAGCTGCTACGTCTTTGCATTCCTCGTTGAGCCTGTCGAGGACAGAGGCTTGGAGAAAGTAGCATACTTTCTATTTGCTGACTTTTCCCTGGAATAAATTGTAATTTTTCCTGAACATTTTCTGCAATGTCTTTTTGAAATGCTGTAATGAAGATAGTGTCATTTATTCAAGAATATAGTGAGGAAATATTATTTTTTTATTTTTCACAAATGTCTCAAGAAAAGGTTCAGTGATCAGAACTGTCTGATCTAAATCCTCACTTCATTGCTGAATGAAACTAGAAATTAAGACATTATGCATGCTTAATAACTCAGGAATTAACTATTCTATATGCTACATGCATATGTTTGCAAATGCTCAAATAAATACACTTTGGCATGAGTAAGGCTATTGCTAGTAGTTAAGTCATTTTTGATCCATTCTAAAGTGAAGACTATGATTGATTAAGTTTTTATTAATGTACACAAAACCCTGAATGGCCGCAAGTTTCTTCTCACCTGTGGAGATCAGACCAAAACCCAGCTGTGGAATACAAAACAATAGTTATATATTGACATTTTCGGGTCAACAAAGCATATGTCTTGGTCAGTCACAGTAATTTGATGTCTGACAAGCATATGAATGGATAAAACATTGTGCAATCAGCAGTACAACATAGACAACAAACACAACAGAGTATCTACATAAAATGTTGACCAAATGGGTAAAGCATTAATAAATGAGTTCATTTATAGCTTATTAAGTATAAATTGCCCTTAATTATTCTTGTTTTCAAGGTTAATTAACTACTTAGTAATTGTTAAATAAGGCTATGTAAGGCGTATTTATTATATTGTGTGATCAGTAAGTCTTCTTTTCTTGGTAACAGCTAGGTGTTGTCACTTCGCCCTGTAAGAATGGTGAAAAGGATCCGATTTTTTAATTTGTGTCATGTTGTCAGGGCTGATCAAAATCTTCCAGTTTGGGCGTGCTGTGGTGGCGTAGGGGATAGCGTGACCCACGTTTGGAGGCCTTGAGTCCTCGACTCGGCCGTCGCGGGTTCGATTCCCGGACCAGGCGACATTTGCCGCATGTCTTCCCCCCTCTCCTTCCCCCTTTCCTGTCAGCCTACTGTAATATAAGGGACACTAGAGCCCACAAAAAAAAAAAAAAACCTGGTGGGGAAAAATAAAAATAAAAAAAAAATAAAAAATCTTCCAGTTCCACTTCCTAATGAATAAAAACAAAAGAGAGGACCAGGAAAATGTCTACCGGGTTTTGGTCCCACAAGGAGTAGTGGGTCCTTACAACCTAGCATGTGTTAGGAAAATTCTCCTTACAATGTATCAAATATAAGGCCCCCCCCCCCCCCCCCCCCCACACACACACACACACACACATATTTTTGAACTATAATCGAGAATCTTCTTTTCCTCTTCTTTTATACCCAGTAGTTATAGATATAAATAAACACAAAAATGTTTGCTTGGTGTACCTTAGCAATTTTTTTCCTACTTATGCTGTGTGCAAGTGCAAATAGGTTGGGCCCACAGGCGTTTAAATGAACAAAGAAACAAATTACAGTCGAAGGCTTCTGATCCTGCTGAAAACGAACCCACGAGTGTTCTAAGATGGCAGAGCACAAGCAATTAAAACCACAGACCTAAAAGCAAAATATGTCACCCATTCCGATGCCTGAAAGGAAAAGCAGTAGCTCAGGCAGCATTTATAGAGTAAAATAGAAGTATGGCATTGAGTTACAGCATTTAGTTAGTTTGGAGTTAGAGGTTAGTAAAAAGCTTTTACGTGTCAGCCCATGGATGCTGGTTGTAGTAAATACATGTTATGGCCTATAGTAAACAGAGAGCATATAGCATCCCATTGTAAGCAGAAAGCTCAGTACTACATCATTCTAATAGCATCCCAAATGGACAATGTCTGTCACTGTCTCTAAGCACCCAAGGCAAGAACAACTACCTTCCTTTATCTCTTTCACTACCCCAGGTGTGAAGAAATACCCCTGGCGGGTTCTCATAAGATCTTCCAACATGCCTCGATAACAGTTGGTCCAATGTCAGAAATTAAATTTTAGTCCTGTTGCTGCCAGCTTAAATAACTTGTTTTATTTTCGATGGGACTAGTTTGAAGTAAAAGCTAAGCTGTAAATATAGAGCCACTTCTAAAGTGCATTTTTTTCCAGCAGTATTGATCTAAATTGTAAAATGTGTAAAAGGGCTTGGACACTTTGCCGCATTTCTATGTATTTCATGGTAATTTGACTCGGTTGCTTATGTACAAGCCCTAATTTTTCTGAGCATCACCAAAAAATTGAGCTGTGACATTTGATAAAATAAACAGTGATTTGCTGATTATTCCTCCATTCTATTCAATTGGCCTAAAAAAAGGACATTTTTGCTTTTGCAAAATTCATTGACCAAAACTAAAAGCATGCATTTACAGAGCTCTTCTGATGAATCCAATGTGTTTCTAATTTTAATTTATTAACCTTTGTTTTTATTTTTGCTCAGTTCTCTATGTTGAGATAATGCTACATTGCTATTGCATGAGTTGATGTTATATATTAAAAAAAGTAAGTGAACATTGAAAAAAAAAAAAGACTAATTATAAATAAGCACCAAAGGACAAGTGGTGATATAATAAGCCTGGAGACAAATACTGTCACTCCTTCAAGAAAAACACAAATCTCTTTTATGTAATAATTACATTTAGGCTTCATGTCTGAAACAAATTGGTAAATAGTGACACATATTTTCAGATTAGGGAAAAGAGAAACCTTTGTTTTGTTAAGCTTTTATCAACTCTAGTTGCCTTTATTTGAGAGTGGTCAGAAAGGAAAGCTAATGTGGTGCAGTGAAAACATCCATTGAACGAATGAAACACTGTTGAAATTGAAACCTGTTGAACGTTTGATAGAATAAACTGCTGTGACACGTGGCAGATAAAGTAGTTTAATTACCCATATTTAAATATAGCATCATTGTCACCCTGAAAATAGCATATTGAACGTATATAGCATGTTTAGCACACAGTAGATGGTGTTTAATTCAGCATCTAACTATCGGCTGCCAAAACTGGGTCCCTCATTACCCATCAGCCCATTTGCCAGCTGCCTCATCATTATCACTCTCCCACGGCAGCCCCTGTCACTCAAAATGCCTGGAAAGGAGCTGGAAAGTCAATTAATGTGTGTCGTAAACCTGTGTGTGTGTTCAGTTTTGGGCTTCTCTGCCTTTCCTTGTGCGTCAGTGTGCATACATGTTAATCTGGGAGGGGATTAAATAGCACAAGAGGGAGGTTACTCAATGTAAGGAGTAAATAATGCTTGTCTGAATGGTATGTAGTCACAATAGTTGTAGGGCCGCACGATACTGGAAAAAATTTACTTTGTGATTCTTTTCCTAACCTTGCGATATATGTTACAATATGGGAAACTATCAAGAATTTTCAACAAATTACTTAAATAGCTTTGTAACTAATACTGGACTCCTGTCATATTGTTGACAATTGATATGCATTCTTTTCCTGAATGTTACAGGTATATTTTTTTCTGTATTTGAGAATTATTCTTGTTTGGGCTGCAAAATATTAGAAAATCCTGCGATGGCAACAATATTATTAAGTATTGTGATAACGATATTAGCTGCTATTTATATCTATTTTCTTCTTTACTCTCTTATCTGTGCTTCCATGACCCTGTGACCCTTTGCATTTTAAGTAATGTCACTAGTGTCCAGTGTGAGCAACTGGTGTCAGATTGCCTACCTGGATAAGTACTACATTAGCATAAAATGCAAGCACCCAATACCTGAAATGTATTAGCCAACAATTATTGCACTCTTAGCAGTCTTTTCCGATATGAATATTGCACACACCGACATTGTGATAACAATAGGTTTGTGATATGCTCCTTTAAATCATCACTGAATATTAGGATAATGTTTTAATGGCAACTGTAAAGTGCAGGCCCATGTAGGATTCTAAATGTGCAATGCAGACATTGTTAAAGTTTGGTTTAAGGCAAGAAAAGCCTTTGTGACATTGTCGTATTTTCTGCACAAGAATTCAGTTTTTTTCATAGTTTGGCTAGTTCTGGAACTTATAATCAGATGTGACTTGTGTTTTTTTTCCTCTTTATGATGACATTTTTGACTTATGCATTAAATGAGAAGAGCTTGTTAAACAGATACTGAACACAATGTGTCACTGGATTTTTTAACAGTGCAACTTATGGTTAGGAGTGACTTATTAAGTACTAAAATATTTGAGTTTCTAAAAAAGTTGGCTCAAAACATGCTACATGTGTACTTAGTTTTATATCTAAGTTACTCTGTTCTATAATTTGGTTTATTTATTCCTTTTGTTGTCATTTAGTTTTATGCGATTCATCCCTTAAATATAGGGGTGGATAAAAATAGGTCAGTGATGTATGTGGTAAGCAAAAAGTACTTAAAGAAATTAAAAACCAAATTAGCGAAAAGTTTCTTCATTTATTTGGTAAGGTGCTTGGTTATATTTGCAGAAGATTTTGACAAATGTGCTTTAATCCCAGTGGCATCTGCATCACAGCAATGCCTTTCCTCACACAAGCCAACTTTTACTTGGCTTCAGAGATGCAGTTCTCTAAAAGCAAAATCCTCCATTATACAAAAGACATTTTTTATGTTGCCAAAAATTCTAATGGCTTGAGAAATTATTGATTTGTTGATTGATTCAAAATGTTAAATTCTGTTATAATCTATTTACCTTAATATTTACATTGGCTGATAATATTTATTGCATTTATGAACCATATTCTTAAAGGAATGCTGCTTCTTGTTTGGTCTGAAATGTTTCTGCTAAATTTATGAATGAAGTCACAGGTAAAGGTTATTTATGAGCTTTTTGTTCCTAGTTGAATTTTAAGTACCCCAGTGTACCTATGTTAAAATCAACTTCAATTTTCCAGCTCTAATGACCGTGGCAGAAAGTATGTGATTAATCTGGTGATAATATTTTTTTAACCATCAAAATGGATGATGGTAAAGTACAGGCAAATGAACAGATGACAGGAAATGTATGGGTGAGAAATGAAGGAAGGGGGAGGGAAAAAGAAAGTTTTCTCAGTGCCAGATGGGAGAGCAGTTGGCACCTCTCTCATTACTGCGCGGATGGATTTTCCTCTATCACAGCAGCACACATACATACAATCAGACAAACACACACACAGAGCAGCCTCCTGTCATTCTACACCACCTGGCTAGCACCTGGTCATCAAAGCAAGACCAAGGAGGGCTCTCATCTTTAGTGGATGAAGAAGAAACAGTAGCATTAGAGGAGGGGAAGGGCATTAATCCCATATGCTTTCTGATTTGGTTGCTGTGTCCCAGCGTTGATGTCTGATTCTGCTCTCTGTAATGCATCAGTGTACCTGAATCAACTCTCTGTCATCCCATGCCATGTTATAAATCTCCCGCTGCTTCTTCCCTGTGTGTATGTGCAGACATGTGTGTCACACCCTCACCATCCATGCAGGCAAGGCCTGTTGAGCATGTGAGAAATTAAACGTGACGCAGATGGGTGGAGCAGCATCCTTCTTTGATCCAAGCAGTGCAACAGAAGGGGAGCCCCTGACCAACACATGTCATACAAAACTGTTGGACACCTTCAAAGATATCTTTATGGTTCTGTTGGATGGGAGCCAGTAGGCAACGTCATAGAGGGTTTTAGATAGTCTAGGTTTTCTGAATGGGACATTGTCATTGAATAAAATGAACAAAGAAGGTTAAATCTTTGACAATGAGAGTGTGTTACTATTTTTTAAGGACAAACTAACTGTGAAGACATACCGTTTAATACAGACTTCTAGATTTTCTGGATCTTAGTGTTTAAAATTGGATTTGAACTCCCGTGTGACATCTACAGTGACATGGTGAATTAAAGCGAAGCAACATCCTCCAATCAAAAAGCTTTCAGATTAATGGCCTGGATTAATCAAATTCAAATGTAGCACCTTAAACCACTCTATGAGAAAAACTAAAATGGTGGGTGCTTGGGTTCGCCATCAATAAGGTACACCTTTATGTAGGTAATACCACTGACCTGGTTTGTAACAAATATGACCCAGAGAAATAGAAATTCAGGCAAAATTACTCAGCTTCACTTTATTAACTATGGTGACAGGGAAACCTCACTGTTAATCACCAATTGAACTGTAAGCTGTAAACACTTTTAAGATTTAGGAAAACAAAACAAAAAAACAGAAAACCACATATACTTTTCACATAAGGCAGCACATAAGGCAGGCCCACTAAACACTTAATGTTCACAAGCAATGTCCAAGCTAGTATATCGTCCTGAACAGTCAGTTCTACTCACGACCTCCAAATGGTGGTGGAGAAATGGGAAAAAACCCGGGAAAACCCAACGTTGCAGGCCTGTGACCAATGAGGAGCAGACGTTGAAATCCCAGAGGGAGGACGAAGGAAAGAAACAATTTGAGAGCGGTGCAATTCGGGGAAAACATAGGAAACGCTGAAATGCCTCCCTCCTCTCAACTCCGCAGCGGCTCAACGGCTGCCGCAGGACCGTGGCGCTAAAGCGTTAGCCCACTTAGCTTAGCCCGAAGTCCGTCGCAACCACTTGCTCCGGTCCCCTCTTGGCTCGTCCCTCCAGCGCCAACTGAACTCCTTCAACTTCTTCCGACTTCCGTGCGCTCTCGTCCTGTTGTCTCTCCTTTTCGTCTGTCTTTTTTCCTTCTTATTTATTCCTCTTTTTGTTATTGTTTTTTCTCTCTCCTCGTCCGCCTCCGTTCTCCACCCTTACCACTCTCCCTTCTGCTCCCGCCTCCTCCTCCTCTCCACCAATCCCCATCCCGCACCGGACAAACTGTCCCCACTGCCAATGAAAATGGTGAGATCAGAGAATGCGCAGTGCAGCTTACGTCACACTGCTTCTTTCAGTTACAATATTTACACAATAGCTCACTAACAAACAATAGTTTTAATCATCAAATAAGATAATTACTCAATAGTGACCTTTATATTATTCAACTATTAAGGTGAAGGAAAATACCAATGTATTTCTTTCAGAAAGAAGAATACTAAACACTTAGTTATTCACCAATGTATGTTTGAGTAAACAGTAATTTACTTTTAATATACTTGTATCTTATTTTGAACTATGTAAAATTAACCTTAACAAATAGGAACTACCATAGCCTCAGTTTATCACTGGGCTACATCTTCCCCCTTCTAGAAGGTTTTGATGTCCCCATCAAAATTGACGAGAGACAACTAACAGAGGACAGTTTTGATAAAAACTCGGCCTAGAACATGTTTCACACATGGCCATGGGGTGGCACCAGAAGGTATGGCAAAACTGGCTTCTAGGGACTTGGTAGATTCCACTTCCCACCAACACTCCATGGCTGAAGACTGTCACCGGCTGGTCAGAAGGCTTTCCGAGTTCATCGTAGCTCAACCGAACTACAGGTCGGGCAACTCTCTGTGATCTTTTAGCAGGAATCTGTGGTGGATAGAGGTCTGTTTCCTCCACTGAATCAAGGGTTGGATCAGGAATAGCAGTAACGTCTGAATAGGTACTAGAAACTGCCTCCAGTTCTCCCAAATCCTGGACTGATCTTGTTTTATCACTTTCACTGATAGTGAGCCCAGATATTCTGTTGGACAACTCTGGATGAGTCAGTAGTCCATCCAAATCGACACCCTGTGGCTTGGGTAAGAATACTTCCTCGTACTCTGATTCTGGGTACATTTCCTCTTCATTGTTGAAAGACTTTAGGAGTCCGCCCACCTTTTGTTGCGCTCTTGTTCTGCATCTTTCTGGTGGTTCTGTGCCACTGTCATCTAATGGAAGTCTCACAAGGTATCCAATAGGCAACAAGTGATTCCGATGAACCGTCTTCTCTGCACCCCCACCTCGTTCAGGTTTAATCTTGTAAACGGGGAGATTGGGCAATTTCTCCACAATAAAATAGGGTATGGGTCTCCATTTGGCTTTCAGCTTTTGTTTTCCTGTAACACCAAAGTTTTTCAGTAGAACTCTGTCCCCTTTTTCCAGAACTTGTTCTTTCACATGCTTATCGTGTGCTGCTTTGTTCCGTTTATGACTCTTGTCAGCTGTCTCTGTCGCCAAGTCATAAGCTCTCTCGAGATCTTTCTTCAGTTTGGTGACATACTGATGATAGGAGACAGACTTTTGACTTTCATCCGACACACTGAAACATATGTCTATAGGTAGCCGGGCCTCTCGTCCAAACATTAACAAGTAGGGCGAGTACCCTGTTGCCTCATTTTGAGTGCAGTTGTAGGCGTGAACCAACTGACTTATCTTTTGACTCCACTTGTTTTTTTGCTTTGGATCAAGGGTTCCGAGCATTGACAGAAGTGTACGGTTGAATCTTTCGGGCTGTGGATCTCCTTGCGGATGATAGGGAGACGTTCTTGACTTACGAATCCCAAGCATCTTCAAGAGATCTCGGATCAGTCTGCTTTCAAAATCCCTCCCTTGGTCCGAATGTATTCTTACTGGGAGTCCATAATGGACAAAGTAACGCTCACAAAGGATCTTTGCCACCGTGGCAGCTGTTTGGTCCTTAGCTGGGAAAGCTTGGGCATATCGCGTAAAATGATCTGTCACTACTAGGATGTTGGAAAATCCCTGTGAGTCCGACTCAAGTGACAAAAAATCAATGCACACAAGGTCAAGAGGGCCTTGACTAGTTATCTGTTTTAAGGGAGCAGCTCGCTGTGGAAGTGCTTTACGAGTGACGCATCTTCCACAGTTTCTTACATATTGCTCAACCTCAGCTCCCATCTTGGGCCAATAGAACCTGTCACGGATGAGTCCGACAGTTTTCTCCACTCCCAGGTGCCCAGACTCATCATGGAGTGATTTTAACACCATGGAGACATGTTCTTTATGTAGCACCTTAAACCACTCTATGAGAAAAACTAAAATGGTGGGTGCTTGGGTTCGCCATCAATAAGGTACACCTTTATGTAGGTAATACCACTGACCTGGTTTGTAACAAATATGACCCAGAGAAATAGAAATTCAGGCAAAATTACTCAGCTTCACTTTATTAACTATGGTGACAGGGAAACCTCACTGTTAATCACCAATTGAACTGTAAGCTGTAAACACTTTTAAGATTTAGGAAAACAAAACAAAAAAACAGAAAACCACATATACTTTTCACATAAGGCAGCACATAAGGCAGGCCCCGACTTCCGTGCGCTCTCGTCCTGTTGTCTCTCCTTTTCGTCTGTCTTTTTTCCTTCTTATTTATTCCTCTTTTTGTTATTGTTTTTTCTCTCTCCTCGTCCGCCTCCGTTCTCCACCCTTACCACTCTCCCTTCTGCTCCCGCCTCCTCCTCCTCTCCACCAATCCCCATCCCGCACCGGACAAACTGTCCCCACTGCCAATGAAAATGGTGAGATCAGAGAATGCGCAGTGCAGCTTACGTCACACTGCTTCTTTCAGTTACAATATTTACACAATAGCTCACTAACAAACAATAGTTTTAATCATCAAATAAGATAATTACTCAATAGTGACCTTTATATTATTCAACTATTAAGGTGAAGGAAAATACCAATGTATTTCTTTCAGAAAGAAGAATACTAAACACTTAGTTATTCACCAATGTATGTTTGAGTAAACAGTAATTTACTTTTAATATACTTGTATCTTATTTTGAACTATGTAAAATTAACCTTAACAAATAGGAACTACCATAGCCTCAGTTTATCACTGGGCTACACAAATTATGTCAAAAACAAGAAACCAGCAGTATACAGTTGATCAGATTTACCCGATGTTCAGAAAATGTGGCACTTCAGTTTTGTTTCAATGTAAATTTGACTTGTATGGATTTGTGACCCACATATGTATCAGTATTTACTTTCTTGTGGTCATAGTTATTGGTGATTTAGATGACCTGATCATGTATTTTCATGTACACTTTTGGCAAAGTGAAATATGGTGTAAATCTTGATAATGTCCATTAATTCAGTATATCTACATACTTATTCTTCACAGCAAAAGTTATCTCAAGACACTTTGAGTCAAACAGCTTCAATACATGTTCAGAAATCTAGACATATTCAAATTCAATTGCATACTTTCCAATTTAATCGTAGCTATAACACAGTAAAGTTAAACTCAGTTTATATCAATGGGTAAAAAAGCATTATGTGAAGAAGCCCAGCTGACTCCAAGCCTTTGACTTAACAGCAGTTCCTTAGTTGGTACAAGCCCATGACGAGGGTAGGGAGTTGATTTTACCAAGTTATTATCACTACCACAAAATCTCCTCATGAGCAAGTAATGTAAAAATGACTCCCTCTTAACATGAAGAAATTCCAGCAGAATCAGTCTTAATATGAGTAACCATCAGGGTCATAAAGCAGAACAGTTACAATCGTTCAGCTGACATGTTACAGCTGAACATGACTTATATTTTAGGCTGTGTTCCTCTTTGGTGACATTTCTGTTCTATGTTTTCATAAATTTTGGTGAGTTTGGGTGGTGAAATTTGCTTTCTGCTGCAAAGAAATTTACATTTGTGTGCATAAGTAAACTTTGACTTGGAACCTTTGTCCCTGAAGAACTTTCTGTAGGAAGGAAATATTGAGTACAGAGAGGTGATGGCAGTAGGTCATTAACGACTTAGTGTAGGAAATACAGCTGAACAGATAAGCACTTTAATATCTAGGCGATAAAAAGGAGAGTACAAATTGCTTTATGAACATTAAACCGAAAGATATATTAAGCTGAATCTTAAATAAAAGGAGGGCAAAATATTACTGGCAACATTTTGTCAGCTGATTGCACCGTCCAGGAATGAGATGATGTCATCAGCATTTAAACATAAAAGCCTTCTGCTCATTTAAAAAAAGGAGAGACAGTTCAAAGTTAATGGGAGGAATAATTTTAAATAACGTATAAATTTAATGTAGTAGGAGAAATTAGTGAAATTAGGAAGCGTGATCATCACAATTCCTCAGCAAAATCTTAGCCACTTTAAGCTTTATTTTGCTTATTGTGACCTACTGAGTCATATGTGATACCAGTCTAATGCAACGTAGAAGAGGCACCTACAATAACATACAAACTGAGTTTAAGTTCTAATTTTAGGTTTTTCATTTCACCTTTATTTAACCAAGGAAGAACACTCAATGAGAGTCCTTTTATAAACACTGTACAAAATGGTTAAGGTCTTCATAGTATTGTGTCTTGGGTCTTTATGCACAGAAACCACAAATGGAAGGTTAAGAGGGGAAAAACATCAGGGGGTCCCCAAGCAAAAGGTCTTTGGAGCAGGTGATATTTCACATACAGAACATACAGAAACCTTTTTTAATGCCAAGGCTCCCAGTGTGCTACACCTGTGGTTATGTTAATACAGGAAATGTATTGTCATTTAAACCCAGACTAATACCTAAGCTAATGTGATGAATTAATTTGCAGATGAATTTATTAACACCTATTATGTAAACATGATTTCCCAGACAAACAGAAAGCAGTTTGTTTATGAATTTGGCTAAATCAGTCATTTAGGATAGCTGTTATAATTGAGGTGTGAATCTAAGAATGTGGTTGGCAACTTCTGATTTTTACACATTATGTATTTTGAGCTTAATGATAACCATCAAATATATTACCGCTTTTACATTTTGTTGAAGAGGAAGAAAAAATATTTTTTCTTTGCCGTAATGTCTTTGGGTATTATATTCTATTAGATTCCCACCATACAGTATGGGCAGCACTTAAACCTAGCTGTTTCTAGCTGGCCCAGGCTTGGAAATCTAATGAGGGAAATGACCTTGTATTTCATTTGGATGGGTATAACGTCTGTGGGTCTCTTTCCCAACAGCCACGAACAGTTTCCTCTCCCTTGCTTATACAAGCTTCTATTTCTAAAGATATTTTCTGCATTATTTCACTTCATTTTTATTCCCCTGGCCATGTTTAGGAATCTTTTCAACTCTGTTTCTATCAGTCTTTGACTCTCTCCCTCTCCTCGTCACATGTACTCCGCTGGGCTCTGCGCGAGCATCCTAAATACAATTACAGTCTGCAGCTGAATGGAGAGAAAGGGTCCTCGGGGATCGCGAGAAACAGGAAATGGTCAGGAGGGTTGGACAGAGGAGGGAACTGCAAATCCCTAATTCAATTGGCTGAACCTTGGCAACAAGTCCCTGGCGGCTCTTGCTGTGGAATCAGTGGAATCAAACAATGCGGCTTTAACCGCAAGAGAAGTTTTCATGCACACTCACACACACATACACACGCACACCCCCACACACACCCATGTTAACACAAATTCATTTAATTTTCTTTTCCCTTGCATCAAACTCCTCTCCTGTTTTTGGCTGTTGCTATCCGTTCTTCTTTAGGTTGCACTTTTTCTTTGCTGTTAAACCCCAATCCATCACGATTTGGTCTAAGACTATTTCAAAGTCTCTGTGGTACAGCATGTTGTTCTAAACTTGATGTGATCAATATCTGCGCAATGTGTCAGCATTGTTGACTTGCAGCAAGAGGTTTATGGGTTACACTTGATTGCTGTGGAGCTGCACACTCAACACACTCCCATGCACACAGAAACCATGCAGGCGGGACTGCGTGCAAGGAGAAAATCAATTGGTAACAACACTAAATCTTTTAATTCACACCGTGGGTGTCCATTGGCAACCCAGAGAAAAAAGCCAGTCAGCAAGTGTACATGCTCAAAAGCATTAATGACTAATGTCTTGGGGCAAAAAAACAGAAGTGTTGGGTTGTTGTGAGCCATAAATCATTTTAGGATTACAGTTTGAGCTCAAATCTAGAGAGAGCACTGTAACCTCAAAACATCACATTTTAATTAAAAAGTCTGATGCCAAAATTACAAGTACCACCATTCATTAAGGTCATGTAAGGATAGTGGATCATCTAAGAAAAAGACTCTAAATGTATCAGTGAACTCGGAAAACATTTGGAAATGTTTGAAAGCACATCCATGTCAAAATTAAAGGACTTGCTTTGTTATGAACATAACAACAAGGCATTTCCATTTAATAGGACATAAATTAACCATAACAGAGATACAGAGGGGAAAATTTACATGAAATTCACACCATGGCCATTACTTGGGTATCAACCTAAATAATACACACATACAAAGAAGTCAAAAACAAGTCCTTCAGTTACCACATATGTAATGTGGAATAGCACAAGAAATTAAAGAATTGGCACATTTCTGAAATGCTTTTCATTAGTTGAAAAATAGCTTAGTTTTTAACAAGAATTTGGGGACATCTTGTATGAACACTAGCCAAATACATTGCTTACATTTGATACTCCACCCTTTTTCAACGTAAATTGTCTTCAGATATTGATAACTCTAAACATTGATGTATTAAATACTTATTTTCCCAACTGAATACAGAAAGAGAGACGTTCACCATAATGACAGGTTATGTAAACCCTTACATACAAATACACAGTGTTTCTTCTGTTTTACCGGACTAGACCAAAATGTTGCAATGGGGAATCCACTGCATACAAGCTGTTCAGGGATGTGTCCTCAAACCAACACCAGGTGTGTAAAAAAAAAAAAAAGAATAAAACACCCTGAAAGTTTTTTATTGCATCATATTGTGTTTTGCTTTCTCAGAGCTCTTCTTTTTTCACTCCTTCCTCCTCTCTGCACCATCTATTTTCCCAACCTTCCCATTTTAAGATGTGCTTGCCTGTGTTGCTCTAATGCTTGCGTGAATAGCAGTATTAGGCTCTATAACCTTACTGATAATTGGAACAAAGTGGGGGATCGATGCCGAGGCCACACACCCCCACCCCCAAACACACACACACGCGCGCATTCACCACAGCAAAAACAGACACATTTCCACACAAGCACCCGGTGGTGCATTCGAATAAACAGTGGACTGGAACCTTCAAATCAATACAACTCAGAAGCAGGATTTTCCATAGCAGTTACAATACATGCTGAAGACAAACTGGAACTGGGCATGTTGTGCCACAGATATGAAATGGACTGTTTGTAACAACCCATACTGTTGTTTGATCATTATTATTCGTTATATATATTTGATTTTCTTAGGGTTTTGTGTCAACCACAATTCTCAAAGACATTCAAAATGAGATATGCAAATAACATTTTTACTTTCTGTGCATGACTTTAAACATTTAAATGTTTGGATTCACTAACAACCAAAAAAAACAACTCTGACAAGGATTTGAGGTCACTTGGGTTGGATGACATTCTGTTCAGTGAACAGGTTTGCAGGCAGTTTTAGCAAAACTTTCCGATCTCACAGTTGGCATATTTTCTTCTTAACCATTATTTTTTATTTTTTATTTTTATTTTGCATTATGGTATTGAATGAAATACTCACCTGAGTCACCCTGCTGTTACTCAGACAAAAATAGTTTCTTGAGCCTCTCTCTCTCGATGTCTGTCTGTATTTGTGTGTGTGTTTAGCATGCATGGATGCACATGCATGGTTGTATTGCCCCTAAAGGTTTCTCCTGTTTTATGGTGTTTTTCCTTTGGGAGGAAAGAGCAACCAACTGAGACTAACAGGCAGGTCTAAGTGGAAGTGTGCTGATGGATCTAAGTGGAGGTGTGCTGATGTAAGAGGTTACTACTACCCATTAAAACAAGAAAAGATATTTGATCTTGGCCTCTGGGTGTCCTTCGTTGAGGACAACAGTATAGTAAATGTCAACACAGAGTCTTAGTATTTTTCCTTCAAAGGAAATAGGTTAGGTGTTCAGTACTGGTGACTTTTTTTTTTTTTACAAGGGAAGTAACTTCGGCTTGATTTTATTCTTTTGTCTGCATGTATTTTTATTTTAGGAGACAAAGACTGTGTTCCCTTTTCTCTTAAACGTAGCCAAGTCTTGCAGCTCACGTATCAGAAGGAGGTCAGGAGCAGGGGCGCCATATAAGGGGGAAAAGTTATGACGATTCCAAGGGCCCCTGACTGACAGGGCGCCCTCCGCAATTTATTTATTTATTTTTTATCTTTTTCATGGAAATAAAAACAAATGGGGCCCTGTCATCTACAAAATTACTCATATTGTGTTTTCTAAAATAGTTTTTAGTAGTAAAAATCAAATGTTGCCCCTCCCAGACCAAAATGCACACATCCATATTTGCCCTGGACGCCTCTGGATCTGCATGAAATGGTTCTTTCCTGCTTGGCGCACTTGACGGTGACGGTGTTCAGCAGGAGTCAGTGGAAAACAAGAATGACTGTGGCGGTTACTATGCTACTAAGAAAAATAATAAAGTCAAGTTTTCAAAAAAATAGAGAAATAGAGAGAGAAAAAGACAAGCGTGTCAATTTATAACCCAGTATTTCTCAGAGAGGTGGGGAGATTATCAACCATTTAACATAATTAGCTTAGCTTCAGACTACTGTTTGCCTCCATTTCACTAGCATCTAATATACTGAGGACAAAAATTACCAACACATTCATGTATTTAACTTGTACCTGTACCTCTTACCACACTTAACAGATGAGTCAGTCAGCAGCAGCTCTAACTCACGTCCCTCCTGACCCGTCCACTCCTAGTTGAAATTAACTTTTACTATGTAACTTTTCTTAAAAAATATATTTTTTGTGCATATTTGTTAAAACTGCCATTATGTTGTGACAGAATAGTATAGAAATAATCTGAAAAAATTATTTCATCTGCTTTCTCCCAGTGCTATCTAGAAACAACCAATCAGAGGTAGGAGAGTGTCAGTACTGTCAATCACAATCTCGTGTGGCTGCTCCCTCCCTCCCCTTGCTCTGTGTTATGCTGTTGCTAGCAATAACGATAAATTGTTTCTCCACCATTAGCACATTTAGCAGTGAGTGAATGAGGTTGATTGACAGCACTAAGACCCTCCTCCTGGTTCTGATTGGTTGTTTTTGGCCAGAATGTTGCATTACTTCAGCCAGTAATAGTAGTTCAGGGAGGAGATTGATTGTTTTCACAGATTATCTGTCTCATAACAAACTGTCACGACATGGTGCCAGCTTTAACAAAGATGGAGAAAACATATTTTTTATTAAAGTTATGTACTGCAGCTTGAATAAAATGCAACAACATAGCAATTTTTGAGAAGTCTGGATTGCTTCATCTATAATTTGCACGTTGCCTGTGATTGTTGCTCATGGGGAGAGACATTTCAGTGAGCTAAAACTAATGGAAAAAATTTAAGCAACTTATTTGCATACTGTATGCAGAGTGTTTCATGTAAAATTTATAAGCAGTAAATATTGTGCTAGTATCAGTATTGAACCAAAAAAAAAAAGCAAGGCTGTTGCAAGCCTTTAAAATTGTGATGCTTTTGTTGGGTCAGATACACTCAAGAAATTGTAACAGCAGCTGGGGGGGAGGAGCAATTTTATTTTTTTGACATGGGACCCAAGTTTCCTGGTCAGGAGTAATGACTTCTGGAATGAAGGAGCACATTAATTGTGTTACACTCAAAAAACATTGTTGAAGAAATGTTCTAAAAACTAGAAAGAAACTAAAGCTAAATAAAGAAGCTTTGCAAGATGTGGCTAAAAAATTGTCTTTGTCCACGAATCAAGAGGAATAGAAGAATATATGTCTTGGTGACATTCATTTCATTTTGCAGTGAAAGACAGAGATTGCCTTGAAGGCACTTTTGTGGAGGGATGACTTGCCCCAACATTCGACAGTAAAAGAAGCTGCTCTATTAAATTGAAGACAAATATAGGTTGAATAACAGCTAGGAAGTTGGTGTATTTGAGTCAGGCACTGAAGAAGTCCAATAAGATAGTCATGTTTCAAACAGAGCTCTGTTCTGTCCAATAAATGTCAGCTTGACGAGCTATAATCTCATTTTTAGCAAATGGTGAACAGTGAGTTGTTGGAAAGGTTTTCAGAGATTTGATAACAAAGCTTTGTAGTTTCATGTAGAGGCCAAACAGAGGCGCAGTGACCACAATAGTAAAAAAATAAAAAAATGTTTTTGAAACTCATGTAAGGCAGAGAGTACAGCGGTGTGGTAATATTGTCAAAACCTTATTGTCAGGTCTACCTTTCAAAGGAAGGCATTCTGCTAGGATGTGTTAATTAAAATACTGGTATTCTTGTTAGAGTTTTATAATGTCTTATTTAGGCCACAGTGAGACAAATTGCCTCACTGAGAGACTGTTACTTTTGACAAAATATAGACTAGCGTGGGATTCTTAAACATATAAATTCCTTTATGTGATGAACAATGTAATTCGAAAGCACTGCTGATTCATGCAGGTCAGTCTTTAACTAAGCAAAACTCCTAAATGTCAAGCAGTGACATAACTAACGCACAACTATTTCCAGGAAGATTTTTTAATTATTTACCACAATAACATTTCAAGAACAATTAGTTATATCAAAAAAACAACACAACCCACCTTTAGTGGAGAGCAGTTAATGAGTTAAACAACTTGTGGAGAGATTATTGAAAGGTCAACACAGAGATGTTCTAGTCAATCACCTGCTGCTGTTGTCAGTTGACTAAATGCCAAGCTTAGACTACAACATTTTTCAGGAGTCTTTTGAAGTCTATGGGTGTTCCCTTTGCGTGAGTGATCTGTGGCACGGGGTCATATACTGCCAGATGTTTTGCCAGACTTGTTAAAGTGATCTTTATCAAGTAGATACAGGTTGACGACAAGTCTCCCTTCTCATTAGTTATGCATTTGAACTTGCTTTTGGTATAGCGCTCTGGTTTCTTCACCTGGTTTGAGGACAAGAAGTTCCTTTGGGATCTATATCTGCTCAATTTTGAGAATGTTGAAAAGGAGCAATCCATGATCAACTTTTTCCAAACGCAATCCTAACCCTATGGACATTATTCTTTAGCAGGTCTTCTGTGAGGTTTCTTTTTATCCTCCTCCATGGCATCTCAATGTACAATATGCTATGTTCAGTATAGCCACCATTCCATCTCTGCATGATCACCTAACTCAGCCTTGCCTGTCTAATGGTTGCAGATCACTCAATCCCACTTGTTTATGATCATTGTGATGCCTATGCTAGTCTTTCTGATCTCTAAGATCTATACTTGATCTAAGCATAAATACAAGCATAGTTTAAGTGCATGGCCTCTGAAACATCATAACCTACAAATTATTGCATCTAAGCAGTCTTTTGCAATTTTGATATTGCACACATTAATCGTTATATAACGTTTGCAGGTCAATGTATTCTGCAGCTTATATTTCTTGTATAATTCTAACAGGATTTGCTTTACTATTGTATTTTCATGTTCTGTTTCCAGATGAGCCTCTGAGCCTTAACCACACTTTTTTTTTTAAGTACAGTTTATAGGCCTAGTCACTAGTTTTTATATATTTAGAGTCTCAGTTATTATAACCTATCTTACTATAGTTATACAGTTTGTTCCAGGTTGTACTTCTTGATGAATCCATTATACCCTGACAGTTTATTTTATCCATTACTGGTATGAGTTGTGGATGGCAAAAAGAAGAAAATGTCCTTCAATTTAAGCAGACCAGACTGATGTGTTAATCTTTGCCCTTGATGACAACTAAATACTCAGCAATACCCGCTTCCATTTTTGACCACTTGGAAAAAAGGCTTTGGATTTGTACAGTTGAGGCTTTCATATCCTCTCACCTTGACAGCTGTCCCTTTTAAGAATCAGTCAAGGAGCTCAATCTGTCTGGCAGCCACTTTGGATTGCAGCAGTGAGACTTCTTTCTGTAAAAGGGAGTACAAAGAGAGAATGTTTCTCTGTCTAGATGGCCAATCTCCACATGGTGCCAGTAAAACTGAATATATGTCATGATTCAGAAATTTTCTTTGAAACCAGAATATGGTTGAAGTCAGATTGCTAATTACTTTCTATGCATCTTTTTCAAAACCAAACATAAATTCCAGATTCATATTTCATAAAGTTGTATAGGACTAGAATTTGAGAAGTGTTTTCCATGTCGTATGGAAACCCAACTTTCTTTCTTTCTTACTTCATTGTACCCTACTTTTTGCTGATTTTAGGGTTGTGTTTGTAATATCATCTGATAAGTAGAACTTTTTTTCAGATTTTCCTGCAACGCACCTTTGGAGTTTTGAAAATTCATTTTACACATTCAGTAGGTTGACATAAATAATTTTGATGAGCTCTGATTTTCCACAGCTGACAGGTGTGATTGTACCGACTGAACACTCGCTTGAGCGGATAAAGAAAAACGTATTCATCGAGTCTCAGTGGAGTGCTCCTCCTCAGCTTCATATATGCAGTGGCCTTTTTCCTGAGTTACCAACTGACAATCACCGGCTACCGCCCATCTACGAGAGCATGGGTGTGTGTCAGGTAACTGACGTTTCAATGGTCTCCTCACTCACTGTGTGGTGTTGAGATGTCAACACCTTTGTCTGGCCCTGACAGAAAATCGGCTCTGATGGATATGACATTGCGAGTCCTTGGCAGTACTGCTTGCATTAAAAGGTCTGTGGGAGTCCACAGCCACAGAATAAGGAGTGCCTTTGCCTCCCTGTTTCACACACATTCATAAGCAAATGCACGCCCCTTCACTCTCCCACACAAGTGAAGTGACCATAAAGGCACAATGCCAAATAACACATAATCCTTCAATGATCCATCAAGTGGTTGAGTAGCCATTGTGTTCTGACCATTAGCTGGGCGAAGAGAGCATCTTTGAGATTGTAATGTTGCTGAGCTCATTTTGAACACAGCCAAGACAAAATGGCAACTGCTAATCAGCTGTCTGTGTTGCAGGAAAGAGCACACCATTAACACTTTTCAAAAATGTATGCAGGCATTTTGTCTCATTACATGTGTGGATCCTAACAAGCTCCAGCCAATTACTGGGTTTTTGTTAGGAATCTCAGGGAATGCGCTCATTGCATTGTATTTATGTATAAGATCCATCAGGATCGAGGAGAAAACATGCAAAAACCACATAAATGGATAACAGGTTGGCATAGACCTACTACAAATATCAAGATTCACAAGGATTTTGAAATGTGCCAGTTTTATAACTGTTCCAGTTTTTCATTTGTACAGTTCATAAGACTTTTAGAGGACATTTAAGAAAAAAGACCTGAAGGGAGCACAGAGTGTTTAAAGCATAGACTTATAAAGCTCCCAACCCCACCTGTGCAGATTACCAGTTAGCTGAAAGCTTATGGCAAAGACAAATTTGTCAAGGACAGTCATGGTGTGGAAAGTAAAATCACACCACCTATTAGTCTTATTAAGGCAGGGTTGTCCAAAGTCGGTCCTCGAGGGCCGGCATCCTGCACATTTTACTTCTCTCCCAGGTAGTACCAACAACCTTTTCAGCATGTCAGTGTTTTTCTTAGGTCTTCTAAAGAGCCATCATTTGATCCAGATGCGTTAAACCAGGGAGAGAACTAAAACATGTAGGAGGACCGACTTTGGGGACCCATGAATTAAGGCAACACAGCTTTAAAAGTACAATTGGCAAACTTCAACCAGCATAATTGCAAAGCAGCTAACTTCACTAATTACTAGCTATTATTAGCTTGTTAGGCTACTAGTACTATTCTGAAAAAAAATTCAACATGCAAAAGGGATTGCATTCCGCTTAATAAGCACGGTTATGTGAAAACTGCTGCAAAATTTATGGGCTCTTTTTCTATGATTGTTCCTTTAACCACGTAAATAGATTTTATATACAAAAAAATATTTAAATGAATAACTTACAAGTGCTGTGAATAAGATTTCATGTATCCTCATGCTTCTGGTGACTGAACCAGGATGTAATTCACAAATCTTTAAAATATCTTCAGCTAAAAGAAACACAGGTCCCTATATACAGTACGTTTCAAAATAACATAAATGTTAAATACATCACCTGTGATAAATATATCATTGAGCAGCAGTATTAATACCTGTTATCATTCGGTTTTAAATAAAAGTGAATAAATAATGCTCTACATTTGGTTTTACAGTTTTGTGTAAAAACTGATACCACCAAATCCAAGCAATTTCAGGTAAAGGTTATCATACAGTAAGAGCCTCATAACAAGTAATAAAAATGACAGTTAAGTGTCTAGCGCTACAGGAAAAAAGAAACAAAAATTATTGTTAGTTTTTAACTGATAAAATTAAAATGCTTTTTAGTTTCAGTAATGATGCATTTGGTAAACATTACTTAAGTTTCCATGTAAATAAAGACAAACTAAAAGTGTTGATAAAGTGTAAAGAACCAAGTCCTCACTCAAAACTCTGACGTTTGGATGCTTGTGCAATGCACTTGATGTCGGGGGCGGACATTTACCAGATGGCACTTGCTCCCAGGATAGTAATGTTAAATTATCTGTGTCCAATTTACACCTTTGCAAAAGCTGAGAAAGACAGGAAGGGAGAAGGGAGGGAAGAAAGGGTGAAAGCTAAGCTCAACAGGAAGCCTGGTGGGGAGTATAACAGTTAAAGAGAGCGATCTTTTTGTTTTGTTTTGTTTTTTTAGTTGTGATATGATTGCTCCTTTCTTTTGTCCTCCAGAAAATAAATCACCATTCTTTGCTCATCACACTCATGCTTACAGAGGCGTACAGCAATAATAAGAGCCTGTTGAGGTCAATTTGAATTTGAATTTGGGGCACAAAAAAGCAAACAGCTCACTGTTTATGTGTATTTGCTTCACTCGATGGTAAGAGTTGAATAGGAATTATTTTCATTTCAGTTTGCTCGGAATGACCCAGATGAGCTCAAATTTGTCTTTGGTAATTGAATACAGCGTTTTCCTCCTTTTGTTTGACAGAATAAATATTCAGAACTAACATTAAGAATTATTCATGTCTTACATAATTTTTGCCTGACTGATTCATGTAAAGGAGGCTACTCACAGATTAGTCCCTAAATAAATAGTAGTGAATTTTGCTAGTAAAGCAAAAATCAGGGTTATATCTTTTAATATTTTAAAGATGAATGAAAAGTTAAAGAACAGATATGAAATAAAAATATTTTAAAAAGCTGAACAGGTGCACAGTGACTTTCGAATGCAGAAGAACAAGTTTGCTTGTATGCTTAAGCTGGAATTTCAGCTCTAGCAGTCAAGAACTAGTTTAGATTAAATAGGCCATAAGCACTAACTTTCAGATGTATAATTCATTCTTGTCATATATTTGCGTTATCAGCATACTTACGCATCATCTCCATTGAAATAGTTTAACAAAATTTCTCTCCTAAACCCTTTGTACACTAACACAGGAACCCTTACAACCCATCCATAAATTTTACTCAAGTAAGAGGAGCTTTACTTTGGAATAATAAAAGTAAAAGGAAGATTATAGTTTATTAAAATCACAGCTAAAACTTTTTTTTTTTTCAAAAAAGTTACTTAAGTAAATGCTTCTGCTCAGCTAAACTAAATGTCTTTAGAACCACAAAAGAAACATCATGATTTGAAGCAAATTGCCTTGTTTTAATAATGAGTATTATTCACTGACGTCAGTGGGTTGATTGGGCCTAAATACAGATGTCAAATTTAAGATTTTTTTTAACCAAGAAATAATTAAACCAAATTTACAGAAATATGGAGAACACCGGGAAAGGGAGAAAAACTAAACACAAACTTGCTGCAGGAAGATATCAGGGTGTAACAGGTGAATTCAGTAGCCAGTGAGTGAGTGGAGATTTTAAAACAGAAGATTTGATTACTGATGAGGAACAGGGGGCTCATGCAGGTGAGCGAGGGGGCCAGGCAAGCAGGCTGAGGGAGGGAGAGAGACAAATTTCACACAGGAGTAAGGAGGAGTTACAAATAAGCAAAACATAATTCTAATGGAATTAAGAATAACTAAGCACAAGGAAAAAAAAAAGAAAACTAAAATTACTAAGAATAGATTCAACTAAAGAAAAACAAAAACAAGGTTGATCTTGTTTGTTCATTTGTTTTCTAGAACACATGAGAACAAATTAACAAAACTACAAACCCCAGAAAAACTGGACAGCCAAGATCTTGACAAGTAAAGGACATTTGTCGAAATTTTTAAACTAAGGAACAACAATTTCAATTTTGTTTTTTGGTTTAATATATTTTCAAAGGAAATGAGAAAAATCACACACACAAGGTTTGCAACGTATTGGCAAAAAATGCTGTTCTTCAGTGGGGACATGGAAACTGATTTGAGTTTATCGAAGATAGATGGAACTAAATACAAGTTACATCTGGAAAAGAACCTGCTACAGCCTGCAAAAGAGCTGGCTTTAATTGAGAATCTATGGAGATGCTCTTAATCTAATTTGGCTGAGCTTGAGCTATTATGCAAAGAAGAGTGGGCAAAAATTTCAGTCCCTGGATAGATGACAGATCGAGACATTCCTCAAAATACATTTTGTTGTAGTCGAAGTGAAGGAAGCTTTTGCAATATACTGAATCACAGGAGCTGAATAAAAATGCATGCAACACTTTTTGAGATTTATGTTTGTGAAAATTGCAGAAAGCCACGCATCCCTTTTTTCCAGTTAAAACAATTATTCACTAAAATATCAATAAAATACTCTGCCTGCGGTGGTACTTTGGGGGCCAGGGGGGTGGAATCAAATGATATAAATACTCTTTCAAAGAACTTAACATACAAGTTTTGTGTCCTTTGCAAGATGGATCATTCCCATCCAGGTTTGCTTTGTGCGTTTCTACATCAAAGGCAGCATTTACTTTGAGGCAAAGTCCTGTTGTAAACCTGCATGCTACGTTGCCCACAAGCTCTGCTGCACATCCCTGCCTGTCTTTCTTGGCAATACTTTTGTGTATATGTGGTGGTTGCATTTTTTATAAATATGAATCCACAACCCCCACACTCAAACACCTACTTGAGTTTTTCTTAAGAAACACGGCATGAATAATGGAAGCTGCTCGAGTGTAATGAAGGCTGTTATGCATACAGTACACAAGTTACACAAACCCTCAAGGTTAACAATTTTCTCCTACTTCTTCCCTGATATCTCTTTACTTTCCTCCCCCGGTCTGTAGCTTGTTCTTATCCTCTCCACTGGCCTCCTCACAGAGAAATCAGAACAAGTTTTAGCTAAGTGGATACTTCAAATAATTAGAGTAGAGATCTCTTGATGAACAATGATGCAAGAAATATAGGATGTTGGACTTGAATTCCTAAAGAATAATAATAATTGTGAATGCTTTCAAATTCATCATTCGGAAAGAAACCGAATGATGATTAACAGGCTTTGTAGAAACCTAAATTCAGTTTTGTTCATTCAGACCTTTAGGATAAATTATGTTTATATTTGGATAAAAATGATTACTGGTTAAATCTCCAATGCATACGAATTAGTCATATTGGCTTTCTTTAAATTTGCATATCTAATTGCAGTGAAGGACTTTAGGGTGTGGCTATGGAGAGTTAGTTGGACAGTTGGAGTGGAGCCACGCGGTTTGTTGACTTCTCTCTCTTGTTTACTCTTTACTATTTTGTGGAAAAATAACATTTGTTCTGTTTTTATTTCTGAAGTAAACCGTTTAACTTTATCAAGAGGATCCAGTCTGTTTTTATTTACTTATTTATTTTTTTGTTGTTTCGTCGTCAAGTGGACCGAATAGGAAAGACGGAGAGCGTCAAGCTTATGGCTTCATTATTTAGGAACCTACAGGCTTTTTAAGATAAAAAAAAATTGTGTGGCATAGATGTCTTATTTGCTATTTGAGTCAATCTTTTGTAGAACCATTTGGCTACAAATTGTAGCCGCACATATTTGGAGAATTTCTAAACCATTTCTGCACAGGATTTTGCTCTTTCTTTTTTGCAAAAGATCTCAAAGCCCAGTCAAACTGGATGAGAACTGATTGAACAGCAACTGTCAAGTTTTGCCAAAGATTTTGGATCGAATTTGTACTGTAATGACACAGTCAAAATTGAAATAAATAAATATGTGTTGCTTTGAACAGCTATGTTGTATTTTAACAGTGTCTATCTTGTTAGAAAGTGAATTCCTACTCTTGTCTCAAGTCTTTCACTGCCTGTTCCAGGTTGTTGTTAAGGGTTACCATCCGTATTTTCATCCAATCTGATAAGCTGCTGAACAAAGTCTCCACTGAGCATAGTGCTGCCAACACCATGTTTCACTATGAAGGAGATGTCAGTGGGGTTATATATAGTTTTAGTCTTCCACCACATATTTCACTTCATCTGTTGAGCACAGTTCAGTTTTTGTTTCATCAAACCACAGCACCTTCTTCCATAGGTGAGCTGCAAGCCCAGCATATTAACAGAATATCTTCTAACCCCCTGCAAATTTAGGGAGCACCAGTGTTGATACTGAGATTGAATTAAATACAAGTGGACTTTATTTTCTGTTTGACCTACAAAGACGTTTGAATGCAATACATTTTATTTTGGAGTTATTAGAAAGGGACGGGGGGCTGAATACAAATGCACCACAGACTTTCAAGTATTTATTTATGATTAAATTTGACATACTAACTTTCTCCCACTTGTGGTTGCAAAGTGAAATTTCCTAGGGATATCAATATGTTTGTACATACATCCAGTGTCAGTTTGGGGAATAACCCAACTACACCAGACATTTTCAATTAGTAGTCTTATCTTTTTATGTACTTGAAAGCTGCAGCAACATAATGCTCTAAACAGAAAGGGTTGTAAAGGTGATGGTTTGAAAGTAACAGCCTAGCCGTGACTGAAGCAGCAACAATCACAGGGAGCTTGCACTGTTTGATGCCAAATGGTCCCTTGAGGGGGAGGCTCAGCGGTCAGCTCCCCACAGAGACACAGTGAACACTTTGCCAATTTACCATCATTCTACCCTTTGTAAGGCAGCCCAGCACAAACACGGCTTTGTTCACTGACCTTTGAATAATTCAGCTCAAGCAAAATGCTATGACACATTTTTGATCAAAGTCTCACTATCAAGGGGAAGAGGCATTTTCTAGATGCTATGTGTTCCTCTTTACCAAGGATAAAAGCCTCCCTTCCTCAACATGCTCTGTAACAGGAAGAATGAATCCGCAAAATGGAAAATCCCCTGGAAATATTGGACAATCCGTATGTTTGAATTTGAGAAAGCACTTGATGCTGAGGGAAGCGTTACACCCACACACCTCTTCATCTTATGGGGATTTGACCTCTGAAGAGTAAAAAAAAAAAATAGTAATGTTTGGAATTTTTTCCTGGAAATCTCCTGTCGCCTCTAACAGAAAAAAATTGTAGAGATTACAGGTTGGTGGCAGGACGTGCGTATCCTCTTGAAGATTTGTCTGGGGAAAGGCATTTGTTACCCCCCAGGCATCGATCACACTATAACTTTTACTTCCTAAGTATTCATTTGAAGAACCGAAGGAAACAAAAAGGCTTGTGCTGAGTTATAGGCTGTACCTGGACTGTCCATCATCCAACAGCAGTACCTGCTTGACAGTATGCATTTTGTTTATGTGTGTCTGCTTCAAAGTATGCGTATATATTCTAGTGTGTCCATCACCCAATAGCAATATTTATTTGAGTTCTCTTGTTGGGAAGATTCATGTTTTAGATACCCTTCTGGTGTTATGTGGAAATTGAAATGTGCTCCTTGTGGCCAGGGGGGATTTCTTTAAAGTTTAGAATAGAAGAAGTTTATGTACTTTCTTTCTGGGTGTGCATGCACCGGCATAGACCTAACTTTATTTGTTTTTGCAGTCCGAGTGCATTTTTTTTCTAGATGACCTTCTCTGTGATCTGTTTTTCATTCTTTTTTCCTGTGTTACCTCCCCTTCTGTATTATGATGCATAAAAATAAATCTTCCTATGCTCATTCAATGATGACACCTTGGCAAAATGCAAAAAACACCTTACCTAACTTTTGTGACTGCTTCAAATCTCCATGGCACTGATTTAGCAATATTTTAGGAGACTTTCTCCTGAGGTTTTGGTACATTTTATCTCAAAAGTATTAAACCTTTGCAATCAGATTGTGGAGTCAGAGCATCATAATGCATTTTTTACAGTCACACCACAGATGTACTCAGATGTACCTTGGTCACTGTGCAGAGAACTCACTGTCATATTTGAGACAACAATCGGAGATGATATGAGGTTTGTGAATTGGTGGATTATACAGGCAGATGGAGCCGTTTTATCGATGGGGGAGTAGTGGTCGTAAAGTGGTCAACAGGATCAGCAGGTATTCACTGACAGGATGTGACATTTAAATGGTGGTTTTGGATTCTAATGCTTACTGAGATCAGATAAAGTTTTTCCAGTGTTTTACTATCTGACCTTATTAAGCCCATAATAAGGTCCAATATGCTGTACAGCTTTAGCATATTGGGTGATAAAGTTAAAATGAAGGAACAATTCATTAACATACAACACACTGAAGCCTGGTTTTATCTAATTCACAACACGTTTGCCGAGGGATACTTGCTTCTTGATCTGCAGACAAACAAATGGTCATTTTTTCTGCACTGATGAATTACCAGGATTTAAATTAAGTACTTTTAGGGGGCATATAATGCAAAACAAAATAGGACAACCTTTTATGAAAAAGCACAAATGATTTTTACTCCGACAAGATAGCTACAACTTTGTACTGTACATAATTTTAAAGACTATAAGTGTGTGGATCACTCTGTGTACTCCTCCCAAAGTCCACAAACAAGCATGTTTGCAATCTCTAAATAGTCTCTTGGTGTAAGCGCGCGTGTGTGCGTGTGTGTGTGTGGGTGTGTGTGTGTGTGTGTGTGTGCGTGCGTGTGTGTGTGCGCATGTGTCCTGTGTTGCCTTGTGATGAACAGTCGACATGTCCTGCATGTAGCCTGCCTCTTGCCAGTTCACTGGTGGAGATGAGGACTCACCTGGCTACTGTGTGTTTGGAGAAAGGTCAGATCTGACATGCCAGAGTACAAACCGGTCAATCACCACGGCACTTGATGAGCAGTTTTGCTCTGACAAGTCATTAAAACTATTTGCTTTGTGAAAGAGATGCTGTGATGGAGAAGATGCTGGGCACAAAAATTACGTACAAAGCAAATCTGCTTGTGGTGCACCACACGTCTGGGGCCTCATGCATTAAAGAGTGTGCAGTTTTCACACTAAAACTTGGCGTACGGAAAAATTCAGAAAAGTGCACCGCACAAAAAAATCTGGATGTATAAAGCTGTGTGCACGCATGTGGCTGCGCACCTGTCCTTTATAAATCCCAATTTGCGGTAAATGGAGCGCAGCTGCTGGTCCGCCCTGTCACCACCCATAAATACATATTTAAATTAGTATAAATACCTGGAAGTCTAAGCAATAAAAATAAAATAGATGGTCAGCAACACTATAATGGCCACATGAACATTAATTTGTTGATAAAAGTTTCTACTATTGACTTGGCATAGCACATTGCATTGGAACATGCCTATAAAAATGCTTTCTAAACTCTTAAAAATCTGAATTCAGTTACATGTATTTTCAAAACTTTGAATTAAAGAAATTATATGCTTAATCTCTCAGGACACTAAACATATATTTCTCAAAGCATTCTATTTTTACCAACAGTGCCCTGACTATTTAAAAAGATATACTGTATTTAACCACTCAAACCAGGTGACAAGATAAGTTGAAGTTTCTCTGCTCTGCATACTGCACAGTGGCAGCTGATTTTGATTCAGTATATACAGTATGTGTGAAATTAGATACTTTAGGTATTCATTTGTGAATAAAACCAACTTTGTGATGGGCTGCACTTGTACTATGCACAGGCTGTATATGTGTGTGCTCTGTGCATGTAAATGAGCAAGAATAGGTGCAGTTTTACAAAACTGCCTACTCTTGTTTTTTTTGTGTAGCTGTGCATGTAGTGACCTTTCTTAAGGAACAGCTGTGAAGTCAAGTGACAGAAGAGCTGGAAAAGGAAATGTCTTGACATTAAAATTTCCAGGCCACTGTCATTGAACCATCCCCCTAATATACTAAGTCCATATTTTGTCGATGGTAAAACATCTTTTTTTGTAAGGGACATTACCATTTTCCTCCCAGTTTTAGGATCAAAGACCAACAGAGGAACTCGTATGAACTGATATATCGTGTTTTCTTCTCTAGTTAGTAATTTAGAACTGCCCAAAACAAAGCCGGATATAGATAAACTAAATTATTACTCTCTATGTAACATTTTTATTACCTATGAGAAACTTTTTAAATTTTTTTTTTAGCTGTTTAATCTTGCTCAGACCTAATTGCTGCCACACCCACAGAATCAAATACAACTTTAACTGAACCTGTTAATCAAGTGAAAAGATCTCAAAATGGAACACATCATGAACTGATTTAAAAAGTTCAGACATGAAAATTGATGAGAGCCGTCAGTTTGGAAAAGGTTACAAAACCTTTTTCGTCACCAGAGAAGCAATGAGAGACCCATTATCTTCAAATAGGGAGAACATGGACTATTGGTAAGCCTTTCCATGAATGGTCAGTCCACCAAAATTAGATCAAGAACATATGAACCACTCACAGAAGAACTGGAAACATTGTTCTGTGTTTATGATTTAATTACGGGAAAGAGATTGGGCAAATATGCCATCTATCGTCCCGGAGGACGTTTTCTGTGGACTAATGAGACAGAAGGGGACATTTAGCCACCGAATCAACAACATACATTGCTGTTTTCCTAGAGGTGAACCTCATCCCATTCCCTCAGCTAAATTCATGCAGAGGACATCAACCTCTGTTATACATGCAAACCGTAGACTTCTTGGAATATGGAGTCAGTCTGGAACATTGACACTCTTTAGATTGCAGCTGAAATTTGTCTAAATTGTCTAAATCCACTCACATGTTTTTAGACCAGTGGTTCCCAAAGATTTTCTGCCCCCCCCCCCCCCCCTATGGGTTACAATAACTCAATAAGAAAAAAAAATAAATCAACTGGGCGCAAACATCATTCAACCAGACATAAACCTATACACATATTTTGTTTTCAAACTGAAGTTTGAAGTTTAATTCACACTTCAGGTTGCAATAAAACACACTGCAAAGCATCTTTACAGTGAAACACTTTTGTCTAACTTATTTTCTTCTTATTATTTTTTTTTATTCAGCCATACCGCTTCCCCTGCAATGGCACTGCGGCCCCCATAGGGGGCGCGCCGCACTCTTTGGGAACCACTGTTTTAGACTAAAGGAATAATAGCATTTGTTTGGGTTTCTAGTCTGAGAAAAAGAGCGTTAAACTCTCCCTGTAGATACCATTACCTTGTGGTTGTGTCCTTGTGTCCACATGTTTGCATCTAGCTCAGTATATGGAAGCAGATGATTCTGCTACAGACACGTTATTCATGTGTAATCATGTTAAGGAGGTGAAATCAAATATGCTAGATTAAACGGCCAAACAAACAGATGTGTGTCTTCCTGTAATGTGAGTAAACAAGGGTGTGTCAGACTGATCCAATAAAGCAGGCAATATGGTGGCAATAAGCCGAGTTAAGCAAGTTTGATTCCATCTATTAACACTGTTTACCACCTCCTTTATTATCCAAAGATTAATTGGAGCCCTTAGCAAAAGCCTGGCTAAACAAAATAAGAATGAATTTGCTGCTAAATCAAATCCAAATTTAATATATTACTTTTTTTGATCAAATGAATCCGAGGAGTATATTGTTGTTATTTTTCACAGTCATGGTTGTCTGCAAATCGAAAGAATCACAGATGCATAGATCTCGCTATTAACAGGCCATGGGATATATCTTTTAAACGTCTGTGTGTGAATTGATGTCCAGCTAAGTCAAGGTGACAGGAAGTATGCTGAGGTTTTACAGCAATCTGCTCACCGGTAGCATATTGGTCTAACTCCAAGGGCCAAGAGAACTTCAGACATACGGAAAAAACAGCTGCTGCTATACTAAAGATAAGCTAAACTCTCCATCATGTCATGTGACAGCCCAGAGAGGCACGCTGCACACATCGATCTCCATAGGCTTTTCTCTGCCTGTCAGACTCTAAATATATCTGCCTCTGCAAGAGAAAGTAGCCTGAAGGCATTGAAAACGCAGAAGGGGAGAGTGAGATTTAGATAAGGAAACAGTTAATAAGGAGGCAGAGTGAATATGAAAAGGGAGGAGAGACAAACTCCTGAGTGAGCACAAGTTGAAGAGAGAGGGGGCAAGAACAGAACGGGCTGAAGAAGGACAAAAACAGGAAGGATGTTGCAATAGAACACACGTTCTCCCAGGAGATTTCTACCTTAAGGGAGTGCTGTGATCACGGCTGTGTGTGTGTGTGTCTGGGTGTGTGCGTGCGTGCGTGGGGGCCACAGTAGGTGGCTTCTGTATGAACTACCACACAGTTTATTTATGACGGCTCCCTGCTGATGGTTAGAGATAGGGAAGAACCTGCTTGCAACTCGGTGCTTCTCTGTTTCAGCACCGTCTTTTCATCCTCTCAGGTAAAATGCGGCTGTTTACACGTAGCTTGGATCAATAGCTCTGAGACAGACTCAGGCAATTCTTCAAGAAGTGGTTAAGCACATCATTGTCATTGCAAATATTTATCAAGCCAAAACATATAAAATAGTTTCAAATGGGTTCAGTTATTATTCATTGCAAGGAGAGGCTCCACATTTTGCATAAAAGAAGCAACAGAACACAAGTTTCTTTATATGAAACAATGATGAAAGTTAAATAATTGGAAAACCAGCTGAAATCAGACACCTGTAAAATCTGAATATTTGTTAGAGCTAGCTTTGAAGCATATTACATTAGTATGAAATCTCATATACACTTAGATGTTACCGACCAATGAGAAATAGACAATATCTTAACATGTGGCTCTCATTTCACTTCAGTTTTAAACATATAACATTTCATTCAAAGCACTCATACACTGCAAAGATGTAATACTTTAAATCAGTTTTTCTTATCTAGTTGAAAATGCATGTGATACTTCATGCTGTTCTATCCTTATAGCTTAATTTGTATGAGACTGAAGCAGATGGAAATATGTAGAATATAGATGGCTAAGCAGAAAACGGTGGACCAAGTACGATTTCAGTATTTCCAGTAGCGTTAGCATCACTGAAGGCCTTCCTTGTACTATAATGACCAGCAATAGTAGCTGGTGAAGTCCAAACAGACGTACATTTCCTGAGTTTAGTTTGGATCGAGGCCAGTCTGAATTCATACCAGAAGCAAATTTCAGCATAATTTGTTCTTAAGCTGCCCGAGATTACCTCAAAACATTGGTCTTAGTCTGGCTCGCACCAGGATTCACTAGAGTCTTTGCTGTGAGTCTATTGACACCTGCAGAATAGCTCCAGACTAACTGGGGAAACGAACTCTGGTCCATTTAAAGTGGACCAAATGTGTCAGGTGTCGATACACCCTTACACCACAGTTTGAGAGCATTTCTCAAGAAATACCTCACGTTTGGCATTTTAATATTATGAGATATCATTGCACAATATGAAAGTCTAAAACTTCTCAGTAAAGGCGTACATATCTCAATATATGTTGGCTGTAGTAGAGAGGCACTTCTGATCCTATTTGTGCTCTCTTTTTTATCTCCGGGGAACTGGACATTGTGTAATCAATCAGAAATACTCTGCTTTTTGCAATTTAAAATAGGGGAAGAAGAGAGCTGAATGAAAAGTGTTTTACGCAATTTCAGCCTGACTTACAGAACTGTTGTGTTGGTTGCCTAGAAACTGTAATACTCCAAGATAAGCCACATGTGCAGAGACTCTAGAGGATAAGTCAGATACGATGGCCAGTATGTAAATATATATTTTTCACTTTGTATTGCTGTTTGTCTTCTGACTCCCTCCTTATAGTGGTTTATGTGTTTGGCTGTTGGTATGAGGAAACAGTGGTTAAAAAAAAAAAAAAAAATCTATAAGTTTGTTCCATCTTTGTCTCAGTGGTTTAGAGATCATAGAGGCACTGTTGTGCCATGGAGCTCACACCTTGACAACTAGGATGAAAGGCAGCTATAGGCCGAGGTCAGACAGGCTGAGGGAATGTTTCACATAGCCATCAGTCTCGTGTAGAAAGCATTACTGGCAGAAATGTGACATCCACTGCCCTTTTTCTCTGTTGGGCTCTCTCCTTCTGAACCAGTGACATAACAGCAAGCTGTGAAAATATCAGTGGAAATCTCTGAAGTATATTTGTTTTCTGTATGCGAAAGAAAACCAATACACCTTTCTTTTCCAGATAAATCAGATTGTCTTTGCTGTGATTCTCAATCTTCTGCCCCACCCCCCCATTATGTATCACCAGAGAAGCTATAGACCAACATTCATGCAAATTACATTTAATATTCACTACAAATTGCAAGAAAAAAAAAAGTCTTCATCTCATTCTCAATCTCATTCAAGAAGTGAAACAGTACTAACAAAATATAATCATCCCCATCTGGCACTAGAAATTGGCTATCAGGACCTAATCGTACTCACATATAAACAAAGACATATCTACATATGAGAGAGTCAAAGTGGTCAGCTTCTGCTTCTAGCTGCCAACAGCTTGAAGCTCTTGTGTTTAGTACTAGTTTTTACTTATTTTCCTTACAACAATCTTGATATATTATATTAAATTAGTTGTTTACCAGGAGAACTGTTTATAAATTAGTAATCAAAAGAAAGGAAGGAAGCAAGAAGTAATCTAAATAAACTGAAACATGCTACCTGCCATGAGATTCTTCTTGTTCTTCTAGCTTTTTCTGTTCTTCAGCTGCTGTCTTTTAGAGCCGTACATGTTTTCAGGCTCACTGGAGGATTTCCAATAGATCCATCAATTTGGCAAAGCAGTGCATGTGAAGCATAAGAGTCATTCTCCAGGGATGTACTTGCAAATGCAGAGGCATACATATGCACACCAGTGGACAATCTATGACTTTTGTTTGGTTTACCCTCTCTGGTTTAACTGGCAGGGTGTCTCAGAAGTGATTTTTTGGTGCTGCAATTTTTTGGGTTTTTTTTTAACATGGCCTTGTTGGCTCATATAATTTTTTTCCACTAAGCTGCTTATAAAATACTCCCACATTGTGGCATATTCTCTGTTTCTGTTCTTCATACTGATTACAGTGTTTTCTTTCGCACTGTAATACCGGGGTTTTTCAGTTTACGTATAAACTATGGTGCGCATTTGTATCCAGCCCCATTTACTCGGATACCCCTTATAAAATCTTATCTCACCAATTTCATTCAGAAGCTGTGTGGTCACTTACTGAAATGTGATCACAACTACCTGCAATTCAGTCTTGGTTAACGCTGTTTGGTGAAGACCTCAGAGATTTCTTTGGACAACAGGAGAAAATGAGCAGCATCATGATGGTCAAGAATCACACAAGATGGAGTTAAGTTAATAAAGAACACATTCACACACTAACGGGGATAACCTACAATGTAGACACGGCTGCTCTGGGGCATACTGACATATGGAGGGACTGCCGTGCAATTTGTGGCACTGGGAACTCTCACCACCAGCAGCAGGCAAGGCCGGTGAAGCAACTCACGGGGGACAGGGGGAATGAACTGACAACCCACCTGTTGCAACATAAACTTCATGAACCTCTGCCGCCACACTCAAAGTCCTGACCTTATTCCTGCAACAAATTGGTGGCAAGACTTGAACATTTTTGTCTACAAATGCAGTTATGTATATATGCTGTATATACGTCATACATTTCATAAGAAAAAATGAGTAAAATGTTTCTCTTTGTGTGGAATGGCGGTAGAGAAATGTATGTACATCTTAAGACTTCCAGCTGTGATTGGAGTGAGAGTTGGTATATTGGGTATCGTCTCATGGGGTTGCACACAAATACACTTGTTTAATGTTTTATTTCAAAGAAAACATTACCGCTATTTTTATTTTCCTTAAGAGTCCAATTATGTTCTACTTTCTGTTGTTCTTTGCATACAATCCCCCCAGAAAATACATTGAAAAAGAGGTATATATCCACAGACCCATCTTTTATCTGTAGCCTGTGGTTTGAACAAGAAAAGAATCACAGCCCTTACTAATAAGCATGAAGGATTCTATTTGCATGTATCCTTACAAGACTTTGAAACTTATCTGAAGGCAACATGGTTCCTTTCCCAATCCACATGATGCGACACCACTAATTAAAAGGTGTCACACTATAAAGTTTCAATTTGCATTTGAGCTAATTCAGGATGTTCTCTTTAAGGGTTGAGTAATCCAGTGATTTTCACACTTTTAACTAGCGTTCAAGATCAACGTAGAGTTGCTTCTAAATATGTGTCACAGATACCCACACTCTGCTCTCCCTACACTTATCTAATCTGTTGCTCTGTCTTCTGTCTTTTTCTTTTCCTTTTTTCTGACTTCTGCCTCTCTTGCTGTTCATCCAACCCCTCGTCTCCTACTTGGGGAATGCAGTGATGGCTTCAAAAGGCAAAGTTCGAGGTGAGTCGTGACTGCTGCTCAAATCCTCTGCTGTTGATTTTTTTTTCTTCTTAAGAAAAATAAACTTATATCTTCTAAAGCGACTCTTGGCAGAGTTTCGGGGTTTTAATTGTCATTTTGGCACTCACAAAATGATCATTAGTTTTAAGATTACAGTTGTTTTGCCTGGCAGAGTTTCTGAGTGTATTTTTTATTTTTTTTTTCAACTGAATCGATGTTGAATCAGAATCTATTTAATTAAAACACTGCCAATAATTTATCAGAAATCCAACTCCAAGTTTCCCCATTAAGCCATTGTTAATTTTCAGATAAGTCTTTATAATATCATGTAACTTTACTCTGAGACTATATGGAAAGAGACAAATATCCACAATGCAAATCCTCTTAATCAGTGCTACTTGGGATTGAACAACTTTCATAGAAATGTTACAACTATATAACCCTTATATCAGATCACACTGTGATCTTTTTCCAGCAATGCTACCAGCATGTAGAACTGGCTCTTATTTTAATAAGCATTGTCAGATGCTTTGGTGCAAATATAACTAAAAATATTTTTTTGAAATAAGGTATTCGAACTTAGGAATATGCACTGCTGCAAACAGATTGATGTTCTTTCGAACTGAAGATACTGGCTTAACATAAATTTACCACAGAGAGCAACAGAAAGAAGAAGATACCCAGCATCATATCGTTCCCACAGAGTCCTGATCTCAAGATTGTAGAGTCAGACTGTGGTTGTATTCATTCATAGAGTTGACTGTCACCAAAGAGCAAAGAATTAAAAAATAAGTACAGTCATTTTTTATGCAATCCAATGAGAATTTGTGTTGTATAGTTGGAACTTCAATCAAGTTATATAATTTGTTGTACTTTCTTTGATTAGGGACAAAATCCTTACCAGTTTAAATAATCGCCAATGCTTGGTACTATAGATTTAAAATGAATTTGCGCTTTAAGCCGTTTTTAGTTTCTGCACAAATAAAATGTCCCGTTTTGTTGACGGCAACATCTTACATGCATTGAGAAGGTGGGCACTGTAAAGCAGTGATCTTTGAACCAGCAAAGACTACCAAATGAAACATGTAGTCATAGTTTAGCGTTTATAACTTCGCAAGATTTTTTTTTCCACTGAATATTTAAGGAGACAGTACGATTAGCCCTTCAGATAGCGCTAAGAAAGTTAAACTATATGCAGATGTTGTTTTTTTTATGGTAGGAGCCTGTGCGCCTTTCTTTTGTTGTAGCTGTGAGTCTCCTTAAACATGAGGCTTTACATCTGAAGCAGATGCCAAAATACTTTTATTGAAGTGTTTAATTTTTTTTTTTCCATAAATTCATGGTTTTTCTGCCACCCAGTTTTGTCGTTTATGTTTTAAGGGATTTATTTATCCAGTTGGTGCTGCCGTTCAGTTTGGAATTACAAGAATTTCAATTCAAAGTTTTCCTCTTAAACATTTATAAGTTGTGGTAAAATTTGGATTATTCGTTATTCCCAAATGTAGGTGGTTCCTTCCATTATAATTTCTCTTTATCCTCCTTCCCCCGTGTCCTCATCAGTAGCAATCGTAGTTAAAACATGAACATCATTTTCCTCTCACCACGTCACTACACAGTCTTCTCATTTTCCTGCTGTGTCTGAATGTTTAATTCATTCAAGCTCCCTCTCAAGCCATCAACATCCAGCTGAATGTGTTGCACTGTAATATCACATTCACTGTTGAGTCCCTTAACTCTTTAATGGCAACCCTTACCAGATGAGATGACTCCACAGAGATTCTTCTGATCTTTTAATAGAATATCAGAGATTTAAAACAAAGCCCAAATCTGTTGTATCTCTTTCTAGTATACAATGATTAAGTGCTTAACAATAGTTAGAACCAGATAACCTTCTGGTTCTAACTATACCCAGCTCTATACCCTATGTTAGATTTCTTATGATCTTAGGCAGAAAAAGGGGAAAACTGGCCTGTTTAACAGCTCCAATAAAGTTGGCAAGGTAAATTAAGGCAAGAGGGGGTGGAACAGGCAGAGGAAGAAGGGAGTGCATGATCGTAAATGCACACAGGGGCTGATGAATTGTGTTTGAAAACAGTGGAGATAATCAGAGGACTAGGCAGAGCAGTAAAACCTGGTATTATATTCAAGGAGGGTGACTACCAAAATAAAACTGGGTAGGGCACAATATACAAAATGCAAAGCAGCTTTATTAATTTCATACACCATTACAAAAGACGGCAAGGCCACAATATCCTTGCTTATGACAAATAAACCCATATTCAACAGGTTGCTTTAAAATAAATGCTGTGCAGTCCAGTATTTATAATCCCGTTGGGGACTGCTTGTACTCTGTTTTACATATTTTAACATATCTGGATCAACTGCCTTGATATATGTTCCAGCCTGCTAATTCTGTGCATATTTAATTCAATTATTGCGAAGCAGAAAATGTCTAAACCATGCATTACTGTTGGTACTACGGACCAAGTTTGAGCAAAATCGATTCACATTAATGAGCCAATGAGTTCTGATGCTGCAATGATGGAGGAACTGAATTCAATTAGTTTAGAGGGAAGTTTGCGATGCTTTTTTACTTTTAGGATGACTTTATAGTTAAACACAAAAAACTGAATGCATTGAAATAACCTTGACTGTATTATTCTACATGGAGTAACAAGTCTGGTGATTAGGAAACCTTCCCTATTTCTTAAAAAAATATAACAAATTCACATTCTAAATTTTTACCAGAACTTGATTCTTCTCAAGTCAAAATCATATACCATTTCCTCTTAGCAGATGGATGATTATTATATCCCCACTAATTACTATTTGTCAGGTTATGGATCTATTAGATATGAAATGTGCATGGTGAGTGCACATAGTCCCAACAAAGAGCCAGAAGAAAGTACAAAGTATCTGGTTGATATCTATTTAGATTTTTTTTTTTATTTGTTCACCAATTATTCTCTCCATGATAGAATAATCAACAAAGAAAGTGTAAATAAAATATGCCTTGCCTACTAAATTAACAGAACTGATGTTCAGTGAGGAGAGATGCATTTACCAGGATAAATGTTCCTCTATCCTAAAATTTTTTGTTATTGTTATGTTCTAGATATCTACTAGCTGCAACCTTTGAGCTGCGGTTGAATAGACACCAGTCACTCACTGTGCACCTTTGTGAGAAATAGAAAATTGCAGCAATCATGAAATCACTGTCTCCTTCCTCTGCTTTTTGTCTGGCTAAGGTTAAGCCACACATGCAGTTTAGCTCATTTAGCAGAACAAGACTTTTTATAAAACAACCTGTAATGTGAAGAGATGGATTTATTTGAGTTTCGGAACCTATATTATACGTGAAACGGCTTGTAATGGGTTTTTCAGTCCTGCATTTTATTTCTATCTGGAGCTAGACTAGACATTTGCTGTGCTAGATTCACTAAAACACTGCTGATAAAGTGCTGGAAGGTTTCTGGGAAGAAAGTAACCTTTTATGAGATATACTATGAAAGGGCAAGACGTTTGATACATTGTATCTGTTCTTGCATACAGCAACTATCTCAGTCTTCATAGATAAAACTTAAAAAAAAGAGATTCATCCATCAAGAGTGTGTCCATCTTTGTGTTATCTAAATAAAAACAGACTGAAATAGATGGATTAGCTGAAGACTGTATCAGAAATGTTCTTGGAAGATCATGCATTTTGACTTCTGCTTAGATCACTATCTTCTTTTTGACCTGCCATGATAGCTTCTGCAGCATTTTCGTTTTCCCTTTCATCCTCTCCCTCTTTTCAAATTTTAGCTTGATTAATATGAGCATTAACATCTGTAACTCGCTCTTTGTCCTTTGCTGGAATTATATCCCCTTATATAGTTTTTACCCAGGACTAGTGTGTCAAAAGTTATTGGCAATGATGACCTCAAAAATGGATGAAATATTTGTATACAATTTTAAGAAGGATAAAAAAATATAAAAACTAGAATGAAAAAACAGAGATTCTTCTGGTAGCATTAGTAATCTTTTTTTATTATTATTATTCAGCAAATTGTGCGTAGTTATATTTCACTTAGAGAAATATAACTAAATGAATCTATTCATTTATAGAAATATTCTTATTGTTGGCATAAGAATAAAATACAGTCACAGTGAACAGAAAGTACACATTTAAACTCGAGTTTTTGTAGTTGGTCCATATCTGGGTTTTGAGGTTGATTTTTTTTTTTTTTTTTTTACATTTCCATTTTCATATTTTCTGTCATTCAGAGTGCACCTTGTTGTTTTTGCCTTTATTTATTTATCTTTAGAGTACAAAAACAACTTATTTTGTCTCCTCCTTTTGTGCCTTTATTGCCTTAGAATACTCTGTTCTGTTTTTGTTTTTTTTGTTGTTGTTTTTTTTCATCAAGCACTGGAGCAAGTTTTTGTTTTTTCTACCTCTTGTGATAACTTGCATATTTTGTTCCATACATTTTTTGGCAGTGTTTCCTCTTATATTGAAATCTGATCCATATTGCTAAGTGTCTTCAGGCGGACAACTCCTTGCTCTAAACTACACTAGATCCATTCAGCTCAAGTCAGTTAACCTACTTTCTCTGATAACTTCTAAATGCCAGATGAAAATTTGGCATTTCCTGCCATTCTTTCAATGATGGCAGGAAGGATTTTCTGTACTGATGTGTTTTACTGAAGACACCGTGTTGTCTAAATGTCCTAGCAACATTTGTTCAAGGTTAACCATTTTTTATGAAACATCCTTCTTTGTCCTAATCAGCCCTAGAAGCTCTTGGACAGCGTCCAGTCTACTTTATTAGCATGTTCATCTTTCTTAAGTCTCCATCACCTCTACGTTTTCTTCTATAATGGATACAATGTTAGGCATATTTCTGTTTCTCCTGAAATCTACAACCATTCCATCTGCTTTGTCTGCAAGGTGAGATGCCACACATTGTTGCAAAGACGTCCACCAGCTCTGTACACTCTCTTTTCTAACTCTGCTAACCTTGCAGAAGTTAGCAGAGTTAAATGAATTACTTAATCATTTGAGTAATTCTGTTAATGACATGTGTGTCAATTGTACTGGTCTTGAAGTAGGAATCTACATAAAGATATCTGTCAACGTCTGAATGTGGTTGAGCAATTCTTATGGATTTTTCAAATATGCTAAACAAACCCTACTTTTCTTTCTTGAGGCCAACTAGGACTGATTTGAAGGTTTTTCTTCATCAAAGTTGAATTATATAATGCAAAAATTACTTTAATATTTATCCCTTTGTAAATCTCCTTGAAATAGCAGATGTAGTCTGTAATGGAAGTGAGTGTATTTTAAATAACAAAAAGCAAGAGTTTAACTACTTTTTTATTTTCAAACTTCTGCAACAATCCAATGACTTATTAACATTCGCAAGATTTGCAAGCAGAATGTTTTTTTTTTAACAACATCCTCCAAAATATGTATAAAGGAATATATTTTCATTTCAAATGACAGTCTACACTCCTATTTCTTGCAGTCCTCACCAAGTTACTTGAGGTTTCTCAAATTATTTATTCAGATGTATTCATCTTTTATTAGACTGATCTAAGCTCAACTTTGAAACGATATCTACATTGTCAACCCTTACGTCGTGATCTCTGTCTCTGAATCACCGTAGAAAAGAAGTGCAGTAAAGTCAGTTTGACATGAGCCAAATGATAAAAGCTGTTTTTAAAACTAGCATTTTCTGCCCACTGAATCTTGCAACAGACTCACGCCTGGGGCAAAGAGCATTTCCCCAGATCCCTCTCAAATGAACAGTATCTGTCAACACATCAGGACACATTAGAAAATCACAAAGTATCATGTTGATGAGGGGACTTTGGGAGTTTGTGGTGGCAGCGGTGATTAGTCTGATTTCCCTTATGAATGTAACCCTTGCCTGCGATCATCAAGCTCTCATTCCATATGAAAGCTTTAAAAATGAATCCCTTCATGTGACTTTTAAAAATGTATCTACTGTATATAAAAATCGAGTCAAACGCATTTCTCTCTAGATTAGTGTCAGAAAAACACATACAACAAGCATGGATCCACTTACCAAACCAACAAGTATCTATGAAACATTTATTTATATAATTTTGAGTACATGTTTCAAAATGTTTGAGTTTCATTTTACCTACTTGCATATGGCTGATACATTTCCCATGTCCACAAACTGGAATTGCCTTTATTTTTTTTTCTGCTTTGATTTCATTTTCCTCCAAATGTACTTTTATTTTCACCTAACTTGCCATTTCTTTCAGCTTCTTCTGCTCACTTTTTTCTCCAGGAAGCCCTGTATGAAGTATTTATCAAGGGCAGGTTTACCTCTATAATAAAACCGAGATGTCTGACCTTGACTTTGAAAAGATAGTGAGATCCCTTGCCATTTTGAACTGAGAAAGCTTGAACTCAGGCTGCTAACATGCAGAGAAGTGATAGAGCTCTATATCGCTAGCCTTTATATAAATGTGGCTGAATAAAGGGCAAGAACACTGGGCAAATTACATGTATCAGGGAGTGTGACTGGTCACCAAATTGAAATTAGTTTGTGGGCTTTTATGAAACCTGATATATAAAAAAGGGTTAAGGAAAGATTATTGGGCAAAAGTTAGAAAAGGTAGAAAGAATTGAGTTTGTAATGGCAAAGAGAAACTGTTGTGTGGTTCTTGAAGGTGTCATACTTGGATCTCACCAAGTGTTTATTACATTAACACCTTCACATGCTGCAAAACAAATAATTTCAAAACTAAAAAAGCATTGCCAAAATAAAAAAAGCCACTAACAGCTATCAATTCTCAACAAGAAGCCTGATTTGTTTTTTGTTTTTAAGTGCTAACAGCAGTGAAACTAGGTAATATTTCTCTTTCCTGATTCTGGGCTGACTTGGACATCAGGTTTGTGATGGTGGCACCAACAGCTGCCTGGCCTAATTACCGTATGTAAATGACAACAGCGCTGCCATAGCCAGCCTCTCAGGTGATGGATAATTATTTTCATATCTCCAGATCAGATGCAACTGTCCTGAGGTGGTTGTTCGCCAGCACTTCATACAAATCTAGCTCCGCCCTCAGCAGGGGTTGCATTCAATTTACTCACTGTGGGAATCTTATCACTGTCAAAAGAGCAGGTTTGGCTTGGAAATGCATACTTACACGCAAACGCAACTCCTCACACTAATACACAGAGAAATAATATGCAGCTCAAGCAGAGGAGAGAACAAAAAAATAAGAACAGATTGAATTTCTTCAGCTTTCTTTATAGTATGTATTCATGCTCTATATTGCTGATTGCATTACAATTTTCTCCTTATTAATTTTTTTTATATTTGGCACCTCTCCATTCCATATTTATATGTAGAAACCACTAACTTAACAACTGTTTTTTTTTTCCTCTACCATGTTTGATGATGAATAATGACAGAGCAGATAAAAAGAATAACATTGGCACCTTTAAGCTTCAACACATTGCTTGAGATATTGTTCATACTTTTATTATTTAATTAAATTAAAGTAGATATGACTTTTCTGTACTCTGTCTATAGATTTGACATATTTTTATGGTCTGTAAACTAAGTATAAAATAATATACTTTATTGAAAAGTCTCTTTTCACTCCATAAGTCAGAAAATAATATCAAAGTCAATGTTTTTACAAACTTTTCTTAAACAGATAATTAAAAAATGTTTTTTTGTTTTTTTTTACTTTTATTGAAATATACCAGTAACATACAGAAACCATAAATGCTTTTTCTGAACAGTGCCTTTAACATGGACAAAAATACAGGAGCCTACCAGGAAAAGTTATTGATCGCTATTTTCTTTGTTCTTCTGCACACTCGTTATCTTTTCCAGTGTCAGAATTGAAAATTTCTTCAGTCTCTCTTTCATTGTCGCTTTGGTCTGAAGGCAAATTCACTCTTGAGCTTGTTTTGTCCTCTTCACTTCCAGCAGTTCAGCCTTTTGGAACCTGTTGGTAAAAAAAACTGTATGTTAGCCACATTGCAGTGTTCGAATCTTGTATGAAAGAAGTTTGACAATCTAAAAATAAGGTTAACCTTAACAAAGAGGTTAACTTAAAGTGCTCTTATTTGACTGTAAATTAATTAATGGTGATCTTCACTACTAAATGAGACAGTAAATCCCTTCCAAAATGTGAAATGTTAAATTTCATGTCTGACATTAGTTTTTTTATTTTTTATTTTTTAAATCAGTTATTTATTTATTTTTTACACTGATAATTACCTTTTTCTCATTGAAACATGAGATATAATTTCCTACTGGATAAAGGTCGTAGCAAAAGCAGCGCTGTGCACACAACATGTTCCTGAGACAAAAAGAGGGTGTTTGTGAGAAAATTGTCTCAGTGGGAGGAAGAGACTCAGAGTCAGGGCAGGGAAAGATGATGCACTTGTCTGATGCAAACTTCTGTTCCAGGAACTCACTAACAACATTTTTGTGTTCACGTGTTGAAAAGGAATAAAAAAAAAAAAACACAAACATTTTTTTGTATTTTTTTAAAATACATATTTCTAATGATTTTCAGTATTTGGTTGATGTTTGGATGCAGAGATCTGTGAGGTGGCTGAGGAGTTTCTTTCAACTCTCAAGGACTAAATGACAGGATACATGCCTGGTTGATGAATTCGTACCAGCTCTTGAGATGATCAAACTCTTGACCTTGTACTGTCTCTCCAATCACGAGGCCAGCCTCGCTGGCTGACGTGCTGCAAATCAGTCAGTCTGAGGACCTTGCAGTGCCCCAGCTGGGCAGCCACCTGTGTAACCTTATAGACACTAACTGTTCATGGAAAGCTGTCATGTTCTATGTAATCCTCTGCATCCCATTTAAGATCCTCTCCCTAAGATGCATTTTTAACAGAGAGCCACTTGAAGTCAGATTCTATATTCTGAGATGCTGCTCTAAGATGGTGCCTAAAGCATGGAGTGTTTTGACACGTGACTCTTTTTTTTCTTCCCAAGTTCATGAAAAAGCCAATGTATTGCTTTATTAAACTTTTGATCTTATATTAAATTCCATTCTCCGTTTGCATTACCTTTTTATTTAATGTAGAAATACATTTTAAAAATATTAAAAAGACCTTAACTTGTAATGGCTCTTCCGCTGAGCTTATTACTCGAATTATTTCTCGGTCCAGTGCTCCGACAAACTTTTGTAAACACTTAACAGAGAAATGTTGATGTGATGAGTTGTTGAAAGTGGAGTCTCGGAAAGAGCAGGAACTTCATAAAGAGGCAGAGGCCCAATTGCATGACTGAAACACACAAAATATTTTCCCTTTAAGACTTTGCTATGTATCTTTAAAGGTGCAGTATTATACATGTTTTCAGACCTATAGTGGTGTTTTATAGCCCAATCAAGTAACTATGTTACTTTCAATTGTTAAAAGTTGATTTCACATAAGACACCCTTTGTAATGCTAGTAAAATTTGTCACAACCTGGGTTATGATAACAATTGAAAATTGAGCTTTGCTTTGCTTTGCTTTGATAAGCCTTAAATTTCAATTTGCAGTTTTGTTAGTCCACAATCACCAGTCATGCTTGGCCATCCTAAAAGGTGACTCGGCTAATCAAACCTTTGGTCTGCGTCTATCCATTCTGTAATCTGGTATTCCCAGCCATACATCACAGCTCTGCAGCTCAGTAGAGCTCCGGTCCTGGTATAAAGGTCACTAGCTGCAGGCTGTCCGTCTGTCTGCGTGCATCGCTCTCTGTTCTCTGCGTCTTGAATGCCTAAATAAGAAAGGTTAGTAGAAGCAGCTGCTCTTGCCTGAAAGGTCATGAGTGGAAGTTGACAAGATACATCCAGGATAAATCTTGCATTCATATCACTATTATTTGCTCGGTTGTTTGCTCTGCCAAAATGTAGTTGGTGTCTGAATGTGCACAAATTCGCTCTCTGTATATCTCTACTGAACAACCTGTGTGATCGTGGCTTAAACCAACAAAAGTGTGAGCGCTTTGCACCTTTTAGAACTTCATTCAACTCAGCTAAATAAAGCACAGCTAATTTTGTGATATCATTACTTTCTAATGGCATTCAGACGAGAGCGTTGTTGACCCGGCTTAGCCTCGACTTGTCAGTCAAGGTGGAGGGCAATTAAACTGACCCCACTCTTGGCGTGAGATAGAGTTCAATTCAGCAAAATAAAGGAGGAGGGATCAAGATAAACTTGAAAGACAGGGGAGCACCAAGAGACAGAGAGAATATGAAAATGAGCGACACAGAAAGTGGAAATGCCACCCTTCAGGGATCAACCAGAGGAGGGAACGAGACAGCAGGAGAACGGAATAAGAGAGGAGGGAACTGACTGGAATGGATATGAACTGGAAAAGTCAAGGCAGGAAACTTAAAGTAGGAGAAAGAGTGGAGTTGAAGTGAGAGAAAAACCTAAATTTAGACATGGAAATCAGGAGAGAACCGCTGCCTTCTTCCCTCAGGAGATACATTTAAATCAGGTCTGGGTGGCCATAAGGGAGAATGGAAGAACCTATTCTACTGGCCAATTAGGTGCACTGAACACTGTGAAGCTCTAATATAACCATCATTGTGGCCCCTTTGGCCCCTTAAGTCCCTCTGGATGTGTAGACAGACAGAAACAGGCCTAAACCAAGGGATCGCTTCACTTTTTCACTATAGTAAAGGGACAAAAGAAAAAGAGGAAGATCAACCAGCAAAAGAAAGTGAAAGATTTTTTTCTGATTCCTGTTAAATCAAGAATTTATCTAGTCATTACACAATTTAAATGTTGCAATTGACATTTGTTGTCTAGAGTTTGACCTTTTCTGCTGAATATTTTAAGAACAAATTCAAATTAATTAATAAATATTTTTTTCATCCAGAGGCCAACAGGTGGGTAATAGGTAGATAGAGGGACTGAAAGAAGATTTAGCAAAGCACTTTGTTCTTGATTCTTACTAATTACATTAATGTAGTCAAACGCTTTCAGGAATCTTTTAGCAGACCAGAACTCCTCTTTTAAATACTGCCAGGTATATTGTAACAACAATATCTGACTTTACAGGTGAACCAGTGGAAAACTCTTACAGAAAAACTAAATTATGTACACTTGAAGAAGATTAAAATGTAGGCAGGTTTCTACTATTCACATGCTGCTCCTAATTTTGACTCTGTAGTTAACAATATTTTATTCCAGCTTCCCTGCCAGGAGTGGCTGTTGTTATTCATATTTATAATTAAAATGATGTCACAATTTGTGTGTTGGAAAGCAGTCAGTGTATTGTGGGTGTTACCAATATATTTTTTTAACAATGAAAAGATTTGTGTATTAACTTATCTTTACCATCTTCCATTAGCAGCTGGCAGATTTAACATTAGTAATTGTAAACAATCCCTGTGTGTATTTCCTTATCAAGGAAGAACCTTTCCTTATCTGTGATATTGCCAATATATTCCATAAGCAGCATGACAACAATACTATAAAATATCACACAGCATAGGATTAAATATTAAATTTTATTTCAGTTCATAACAATGGTCACCTTACTTGGCTGCAAATTCAAAATAGTCAATTTGGTTAGGGTTGGGTATTAAGGGTTCTTCATTAACATTAGAGGTTAAAAACATTTTCAATTATTTGAATATTTGGACAGGATATTTTAAGATCTCTGCAGCCAATATAGTCAAACCCACACAGTTCCAGGTTTGACAATGCTGAAAATTTAGTTTATATGTACCTTTTAGTGTTGACTCATTTCTAACTTCAATGCCACTGGTGATGAAGCAGCAGCAGGAGAGATGGGAACATTTGCAGCCAAATAGGAATATTGTGAGGGTGTTTGCTGTGGGGAGAACAAGACGAGTCATTCTTTCATTTCTTATATTTGTTATAAATAGATTTGAAATGCCTTGCTGCTGAAATGTGCTATACAAATAAAATTTAATTGATTGATTGACTTAAAACTGAACATTTTGAGTAAAGAACCATTTATCTGAAATTATGCACAACATTTTTCCAGTGCCAACTGAATCCCTATAGGTTATATGTTAATAAAAAGCAGATCAAATCAGGCCACTGTTCCATGATTTCAGGTGTTTGATTTTAGATGCTTACATGTCCACTGGGCTTCACCGGTATTTTTGCAAGACGCTTTCTGTGCATTCAAAATCTCACTTAATGTTGTTATTCAGTACAGAGGTTAACTACTAACTTCATTTGAGGCCAGCAAAAAGAAGCTAAAATGCATCATACCCATCACTACGTTATCCCAGTGCATGACTGATAAATTATATAAAAAAGGTAAGTGATTTAAAGATAGGTTTTGAAGGAAACATGCAGGCAGATGCAGAAGTATTTTAAATCGACAGATAATGCTTCATACAAAACTTCTATGAATAAAACATATTCCTCCTATAGCTGAGATCCATTTTTCCTCCATTTATCTCTTCTTCTCTCTCTATCTCTCACACGCATGATTAACCTCGGGAGGCCTTAATCAACACTGGAAATGACCCATGCTCCTCGACTTACCTCTCCCTCTCTTTCCTTTCTTTCACCTCTTCGTCTCTCCCCCTTGCTCGTCCTCCCCCACAGCTTCTATGATAGGGTTTGACTCACCCACTAACCCAGAAGGCAAACACAGTTTGAGGGTTAGTTTATCTCACCTGTGCAATAAATTACCTTCTGTGAAGAAACCAGAAAAAAAATTGCAGATCATACTGATTCTTACAGGGACATTCGTTATCAGTTTAAAACTGCCTCTTTTGGAAGTTTTGTTCTTCTTTTTTCTTCCAAAAGTAAATCTCTCTTTCCATGTGCATCATTCAGTTTCTTTCCCCTGAAAACCTTCATTCTCACAATTTTTAACATTGTACCTCTGCGGATGGCACCAGGGATAGATTTATGATTGTTACTGTTCACTTGTTTCCCAGCCTGGCTCGCTCTCACAAATGTATACCCGTACCAAAGTACACAAACTCTGACGACTCTGTGAGCTGTCCAGGGTCCTGACAACTAGAAGGTAACCGCTGACAGCCAGTCACAACAGCGCCTTGTCCGTGGTGCTGAAAACGAATTTGGTTCAGCTTTGAGGTCACGGATGAAATGTATAATTTGACTTGCCGGCAGCTTTTCGCTCACTGGATGCACGCATTAACACACACCAGCATCCGCTCTAGTCCACTGAGGACAGCTTTTTAATTGGTCCTTTTCACTGTAGCTAAGGTTTCAATACTTCTGGCTAAACACCCCCTGTGTGTTCAACATTTGGGTCCAATTTAGCACACCATAATCACTGACCGGCCTCCCTGAGAGTTTGCTTTGTAATTAGGGTCTTAAGCCTTTAATTATTTATTTTCTTATTGCCAAAGCCAAACAAGGCAAATGTATGCCATATTTCCACCTTTTTTAGACTGTTCTAGAGATAAACTGCAGCATTCTTATGCCTTGAACTCTTCTTACATTTTGCGTCATCACAACCATTCCGCTCAAATGACACACACACGTTTTTACATAATTTCTCAAGTGGAAGAAAAGTGATATGCAGTATCTATGTTCAGCATTATTTATTCTTTTAGAAATACAAAAAAAAAAAATTCCAGAGCTTTCTGATGAAACTTAATTGGTAAAGAGATTACCTAGTTTTATTCTTACCTCAGCATAAATGCATCTATTTTGCACAGGCTTCACATATTAGGAGATTAGTGAAAAAACATCATGAATATCAAGGAAAAGGGTAGACTGCTCAGAGACTCGGTCGACAATTTTTGTTTAAAGTGATTCACTTATAAAGTCTGATTGCATTTAATGCATATTAAATGCTATGTGAGGTGGAAAACTTACCCTGCACATCACCATGATTACTCCATCCCTACGGGGAAACATGGTGGTAGCAACTGTATCCTGTTAAGATGCTTTTATTCCTCAGAGACAGGAGACGTGATCAGTGTAATTGTAAAGGTGGATTTAGCTAACGGAAGAGGGGGTTCTCTTCTGGGCTGCAAAGCCGTTTAGATTAGAATGATGGCTCACCTTCCAATAGAACATGGACCCTGAATGCATAGACAGTGCAACGAAGATATGGTTCAGATCAAAGCATGTCCATGTGTTGGAATGGCCCAGTCAAAGTCAAGACCCAAATCTACTTGATCTGTGGCAAGACTTGAAGGTTGATATTTCCACATGATTTCTATTCATTGTGAGTAAGCATGAGCTATTTTTGCAGATAATAATGGGCAACAGTTCCACTCTCTAAATGTGCAAAGCTGGGAGAGACTAGCAGCTGTAATTGCAGCTAAAGATGATTGCACAAATAATGAACTCAGGGGGTTGATTGCAAATGCACACAACACAATTCCAGACCGCTATGTAAAAATAATGTAAAAAATATGTATTCTTTCATATTGTACCTCACAATAACACACTATTTAGCCTTTCACATAACATCCGAATAGAGTACATTGAAATTTCTGGTTGTAATAGTGAAAGGTTTGAAAGGTTTTGGGGGAAGAATTTCTCCTCCAAGGCACTGTAGATATTTCTAAGCTTTAAGATGCATAGAGGATGCACATGTGTGAATCGTTCCTTAACTTAATTAAATACATTTTACCAGCAAGGCAACCCTTCAACTTAAGCCTTCATTCATCTACTTCAGTCTCTCTCTTTCCCAATTCATCTTCATCTCCTCTTTCTTGTGTTGTGTTGCAGGTATCAGTGGTCAGTATCCTCTGGTTCAAAATGTCACCGTGACACAGGGTGGAACGGCAAACCTGACCTGCCGCGTGGAGTATAATGACAACACCTCCCTCCAGTGGTCGAACCCAGCACAGCAGACCCTTTTTTTTGGGGACAAGAAAGGTGAGTTGAGGACTCACAACACACATTGACGCCCACGTGAGAGGCACAGAGTATTCCCTGTTTTAATGTAGGCTTGTGTTGGCAGATAAACTGAAAAAATAATCCTGTCTTTTTCATGTGTGCTTGTCGCTGGAACAAAGCACGAGATATAATGTTTGTGTTTGCTGGTGCGTTCTCTATTTTCACAACTGGGGTATCACAGTCCAGACAAAAACACACATGCCTTTAAAAATCTGCAAAGCCCTTCATCTGGTGATGGGTGGTATGAGGCTGTTATTATTATCCATAGCGTATCCTTAAATCTTACATGGAGAGAGAGAATGAAAGAAAGAGAGAGAGCAATAGAGATATAGAACAAGAGAGAGAGAGAGAGATAAACACTGAAGCATGCAGAAATACCCAGCTGAAGAACAGTTGAGGGTGAGAACTGATATGACCATTTCTGTTTCTGACTTGTTCGCACAGAGCAGAGAAACCAGCAGGGGGTTTTAACCTGCCATGAGCAATGTAGGGAGTTCAGTGTTGTTGTTTTTTTGTGCATGACCCATTTTATCTCAAAGTAGGAATTGTTTATTGGAGCACATCTGTGAAGATAGCAAGAGCAGCTTTAATTGCTTCCATCAGATTTCTTATGTTTCATCCTCAATCAGTCTGAAGGAAGACTGTGTTTTAAAAGCAGAACTCACAAAACTATGTTTTATTTTTGTTTGAATAAAAACATCCTTATCTGAAATTTAAAGTGTCATTAGACATGGGATCATCAAGACGTCCCACACACTAACAGTAATGTATTCTAGCTTAAATAATAAAATCCAAACCAGACAAGCAGTGCATTGAGCAGTTAAATATGTTGCTATAATTATTAAACTACAGATTTTGTGTTTGGCATTAAATTGGTTGGAACGGTTGGTCCTGCTATTTCCAAAATTTTGAATTGAGCTGCTTTCCAAATTAGAAGAGGTCAACACAATGTAAAAACTGAAATTAAGTAAAAAGGCACATTTCGTAGACTTCTTTCAAACGTAGAGAATTTTCATTTTCATTTCTTCTTTGTTTTTTTTAATTCATCTTTTGGTTCCAAATAAAAGTTGTTGTTTTTTCCCCCTCATAAACATGCTATAATTTCTAGAAAAGTATTCATCCCAAACAAAATCACAAAAAAGGACCGAAACAAATCCTGACCGAGACATTTCCAACACAAATACTGGCTTAACAATACTTGTTACCAGGTGTATTCGCAGATGATACACTGTGTATAATAATTGCCAGATAACATCCTAAAAAACTCTACAATTCAGTAATAAGCTCGCTCCATTACCTGACAAATACCCTTCAAAGTGACACACAAGCAAAGTGCAGATGTGACTGGAAGCAACCAGCAATTTAGTGGCTAATAGGTCAAAAGGGTTTATTTTTGACCTTTCAGACCATCTTAGTAAAGTCCTCATAAATGGAATTCATGGCACTTATTTTGTCAGGTCATAGCAGCTGAAATAATTGTGCCCTGTGCGTCTCTCAGCTGTATTAGTTGAGTGTAATAGAGTATGAATCACACTCTCTTATAAGTGTCTGGATTATAAGCACATATGGGATTTACGCTGCCTTCTTCCTTTATCCTGCAGCCCGCTGGGCTTCCTCGTCCACTTCCATGTGTGTGTCCATTCCTCATGTTTTGTAATTGTGTCCAACTGTGTCATTGCTGGTGTGGATTTTTTGCATATTGGAAGCGAACGCATGCAGTTGGAAAGCATTTTGGTTCACATTTTCACTTACATGCCTCTTTTCAGAAAGAGCGGCACTAAAAAGCTCCATTGAACATCAAATTCAACAGTTGATGTTCTCTGCAGGTTATTCCATATCACACCAGGGGTCGAGCTTGGGGGTCTATTTCATGGCATTTCCAGTGCTGAGCTCTGAGATTGAAAATGAAAAACTTGCCAAGGACTCTTGTATTATCTGAATAGCAAAGGGGATAGTACTGAGATTCCAGAACTGTAATGCTCCTTTTTTCGGAATCGTGATGTATTTACGTCTGTGTGGGTGTGTGTGCGCAGGCATGCACGTGCGTGCGTGTGTGTGTGTGTAAGTTCTTTGGGGGGGGGGTTCTCTTTCTGATCGTGGTGAGTTCAGATGGTTCACATGGTGATGGGAGCATCGAGATTATGAATGTTTTCAAAAGTGCCACAGGCAATGTGGGAAGAGAACGCAGTCTCAGCTGCAAGCGCCGTTGAGCACATGAGATTTCAGATTAATTTTCTTTGCTGTCTGTTGGGAGGAAGAAGATGGGGGATTAGGCCAAGCTGCTCGAAAATACCATCCAAACTCACCAAGTTTCTGCATATTTTCCTCTGTAGCAATTGAAAAGTTTCTTTGCTTTTGCAGTGTAGCAAACATGGAATATTTTTTGTCAGAAAAATGAACATTTGATGTGTTACTGGTAGCTGTTAATAACTTCATTGGTGAAGTAGAAATTATTGTTATTTCATAACAGTTCCACAGTGCAGTGTCAAAATGTAAGGATTTTTTAAATATAAAAACTGAAAATGCCTTAAAAAGCTGTTCCTGAACATGATATTACACAAATGGACCCTCTTCAATACGCAGGAGGACAGAAGACACTTGTAAAAATAGACTCGGGTGTCTCACAAATGACTTGGTGACTAAGACTAAGAACTAAAGACTAAGACAAAAACTGTTCCAGGAAGCAATGTGTCATGAAGTCAATCTTGAAATTATTGTTTAGCTCTTAGTGCTGAACTGGTCTGCATAAGACAGTTCACCTGTATTTTATCAGTGCCTATTGAACATCAGTAAACTGGAAGAACTTGCTGTGGTTTTTCCACATGCTCTCTGTTAAAACCAAGCTCATAAAGGCGACCACCACTGCTGCAGAAATAATAGGTCTTCCCACGGCCAACCTCACTCTACTTAATAACGACGCCACAAGGCAAGGTCATTTCAATAGAACAGGAACTCCCACACCTACTTAATGAACAGCTAGCCAAACTGCCCGCAGGATGTAGGTACAGGACAATGGCTCATATGGAAGAAACCTGATTCATTACATAATTACATCCCTTAACAGCAGACCACTTTAGAGTAGGATCACAACTGTTTTATGTATATGGATGTATGGTGTTGTTTATTGCTGTTGTGCCCGTTGTGAATCATTTGTGTCAAACATGCAGCAATGTGAAAAAAATAAGAATAAAAAATTTTCTTGGTGACAATTTTAATTCATTGAGTTTATCATAAGATTCAGCCATCTGTTGACTCTAAAGTACTGGGTGCATGTGTCATATTGCAAAGTAAAAACACATGCAACCCCTGTTATAGTGCTCCATAAAGCATCAGTATAAGCATATTGTTTTTTCAAACACAAACTCACACATCTGTCTACGTTACCGAGTGTGCCAGTTTCACGGCTGTTGTTGTTTAATGTCAGGGCTCATACCCACCTCCAAGTCATTTAGTCGGATGAAAGAGATTCCTCTTGTCTCCCATCCTCTCAAAGGCGCTGTCTGTGGAGAGTTGTTTGAATTTCAAATAAGTCATTGTCCCAAAAGCAGCCAATTTTGTCCTTTCCATCACTCTGCGCTGAGGAACTTAAGCTGGGCTTTGACAGACCGAGGGAGATGAGCACTGGGCAAAAGGGATTCCCTCTTTTATAAGATTCAAAAGAGGCTAATATCTCGTTACAAATTGCTCTTTTGGTTTCATGTAATTCAGGACTTGATAATAGCTTTATTTCCTGGATGGAGAAATTTTCCAATGAGGCATAATTAGAATTTCTTCGATATTCTTATACTAGAAAGAGCCTATGTTTAATTACTTTTCAGGCTAAATTTACAGACCCATTTAGTAGACCCATCATGTTTGAGCACCAGCTGAGGTGTGACACTGAAATTACTTATTCGGCTTAGCTACAGTAATTTGCTGTCCATTTATTCACATGATTACTCTTTTAACACTGACATCTGTATTTTCATTTTCAGTCTGTCTTGTTCTTTTTTCCTTTTTCCAGCCTCGGTTAGCTGTCCACCTCTGTCTTCAAGAGATTGGCGGGGTTGTACCATCTTCGCTTGCTGTCTCCAGACACCAAGCAAACATTTGTTGGAACTTAGTTCATGTGTATTTACCATTTAAGGGGCTGCATTTTGAAACAACTTATTTTGCCTTGAGAGGTTACAGATTAAATAAATAAAGCAGTAATGAGCTCTGCTGCTTTTGTAGGTACAGTTTTTTGCTGCATCCCAAAAAGCTGGAAATATAACGGACCACAAATGGAGTAGTTGAATGCAGAACATCGGCAAAGAGGTTCAGCTGTTGAAAACGTTGAGAATCTGCTACGATTGGTTTTATTCCAGTAAACAGGGACATTTTTTAATCAATCCTTTCATCAAACAATGTCAGCGTTTACCAAAATCTTGCTGTTTAATTGTATTTTTCCTAGATTTACTTTACCATCCCTCGGTTAAACATATACAAAGAAATAAAGCATGATGTAGTAAAAACTAATATTTCTTTTAATAGATAGTGCTTTTATTATTTATGTTAACATCAAAGTGCAGTCATTGTGAGAAGAAATAACTATGCACTAATACTTTAAAAAAATATCAATTACATTTTCTATTGCACAGTGAAATGTTGTCATGATTTATAATCACAAAGTGATTGTTTGTTTTATGACAAACATAGGGAAACAGTGGAAAGAATAATAATAAAAAAATACAAGTAATTAGTAAAAATAGTTTATTCACACAATCAGCTCTACTTTCACCTTTTATCTGAACATATTGAGCTTTTCTAAGACAGATATTGAAAAATTGTGCATTTGGATTGCATCCAAAAATGAATGCATCCAAGTAGCTTTTTCAATGCACTCACACCGCAGTGGCAGTACAAGATCTGATCCCAAAGCTTTACTTTACTAAGGTTTATGTTACTTTAGGTTTTTTATTTGAATCCTATGAAAATAACTGGTTCTCCTGTATAATAAAAATTTTAATTAAAAATAGCAATAATGTGTTAATGATTTTGAAAGAAAATCTAAAATGCCTTCTGTGCTCCACTTACAGTCGTCTCTGCCAGTATGCAATGCCATCTGCAGATTGATTGAATCTGTTTAAACATTAAGATTAGTGTTATGGGTGAACAGCTAAGGGCCAATTGCTCGAATTTTGGCCCCCTGAGCTGCTGAATATGAAACCATTCAAGTCCTCAGATGTCAAATATTCAGCTGTCTAAATCAATTTTCTGCCTGTTTATGGTTGTGTGAGCATGCGCATATATGTGTGTAGGTTTGTAAGTGCACCACATACGTGTGTGCACATGGAATGTCAAGCATTCCAGCTTTCCACCATGAGTCCTTGAAAGCTTCGATGCATTCAGTGGATCCATGCCTGAGCAATTTAGAGGACAGGCTTTAAAAGTTTTCCAAAGTAAATACCAAAATAAGGAAAAACTGGCAGATAACAAAAAAACTGTCTTAATAACTGTTATCTTATTAAGCAGATAACAGAAGTTTCTCTCGAAACATAATCTTAGCAGGGGGCAAAATGTTTTTAGACCACTGACTTTCTTTTCTCCTTCTTGGAATAGTGCCTTGGTGAAACACCCTTTCCTATCGGTGTGAGGATTGGTGTGGGGTTCTCTCTGATAGAAAAACACTTGACTGTAAATCTCCAAAGATCCCCAACAAGACCCTTCTCTCCAAGACAAGGACCATAAAACATGAGTGGTTAAAAAAAAAGAAAAGAAAAATGAGACGAAATGTGGGCCTTGGTGGGATAAAGGACAGGAATTAAAGATGCATTTTATGAGAGAGCTTGCAAAAGCTTTTATCACCTATGGAAGAAACTTTTTTTTTTTGACCTTGAGATAGTTTCTGTGCCGTTTCTCTTTGGGCATTGTCTTTGTCTGAATGAAACATTTAGTTTTTCATTAAAAAAACAAAAAAAAAACACAAGATCTTCTTATTTGCGTTTTCATTGTGCTCATCCAAACAGACGTTATAATTACTAAAAGAAAAGGTCTGTGAATGTGTTGCTTGCGATTTATCTTGTAAATCAGAAAATCTGGTGTCAGGCACATGTCAGCTCTGTCTGTACTACAAAGCAGGTCAGAGTAAGAAAGAGGTTATGCCTTCAAATAAAGCAACAGATCCGGTTAGTTCTGCATGCTTTAGTACAGCTAGTTATCTCTCACAGGGATCTTCCTTAGATAAACAGGAATACTTTCCTACTTTTAGACACTGGCTTAATCTGTCTCAATGGGAAGAGAGTACAGAGCTAAAAAGAAGCTTTTTGTGGAAGAATGTCTTCTGATCAAAAAAAAAACAACCTTTTAGGAATATGTGCAAAAGCTTTGTGTGGCACATCACCCCAAATATACCATCCCAACTGTGAAACATGCTGCTAACCACATCTTGGTGTGGCGTGGTTTTTGTCTGGAAGGATCGGGAAGCTAGTCAGATGGTTTAACCTAAATGAAGGGCAATCCTGATGAAAACAATTTTAGAGGCTGCAGTCGTCTGTAAACTGGCGCAGAGGTTTACCTTCCAGTTGAACGGTGCTAAATACGCTGCACTACAAAGTACAAATGGTTTCGATAAAAACATTCCTATGTGGTGGATTGACCCAGTTGACGATGACGACGATGACGAATACTTTATTGATCCCAACAGGGGAAGTCCAGGCATAAAGGAATCAGTGGCAATTAGTGGAGAGTGATGTTTCCATATGTTCTCCATCCAATCTGTGTTAACTTGAATCCTTTTACAAAGGAAAATGGCCGAAATAATACAGTCGGTAGATGAAGTGGTAAACAGACTTACAGATATAATCGCAACCCTGCTAAATATGAACTTTTATTTATTGTAGAAGATATGTGTAACTTTCCTTCCATCTCACATATATATTATTTTATGTTCATCTATCCCACAATATCAGAATAAAATATATTAAAGTTTAAGACTGTATTGGGGCCAAATATGAGAGGTTAATGGAGTATGAATCATTTTGCAGGCTACTGCACATCACCCCCCCAAATTTTCTTTACTTTGTAGACATCTGGTCTCCTGCTGCAGTCTTGAGCTGAGGAGAAAAAAAAAATGCTAAAAAAATACTATTGAGTTGATGGGCAAAAGCTGTCTCCTCAGTGACCTGCTTCTCACAAGGACTTAATGAAGTGGGGCTGGTGACGGTGTCCCACTGAACTCCACATGGCAGGGAGAGACTGATGAAAGAAAATCATCTCTGTCACAGGGAAAAAAAATCTCTGCAAGCCAATTACCGTATGGAGAATGGCACATTTTACATATCACACAGCCTGCTTTATCTCAGCGACGTACAACAGGTAATGGAGGTTGAGGAATCACTCAAGCTACAGAATGCATATGAAACTATTCAGTGTGGATTGCTTCTGTTTGCTTTGCTCTCCTTCTATCTCTCTTACAAACACACGCAGACAAATTCAATGCCGAGTTGGGTTGTTGACAAGGAAAAGAGAGCGTCTGCATCCAGACAGAGACAGCTGAATGTACATTTTGAAATTTGCACTTTTCTCATTATAAAACTGTGTCACTTGAATGAGCAAACACCTGCCAAGGTTCTGTCCTAATACACGCTGTCCCTAGATAGATGAAGGGATGGGGAGGAGCGACATGGGAGAAAGCTGGAAAGGAAAGGGCAGACGGGGAAAGAAAGAGAGATTATAAAAGAATGAAGGGAAGTGTGCAAATATGTTAGACAGAAAAGGAGTCAAGACTGCATTGGGGATGCATGTGTTATTCATGTCTGTGCAAGCCAGATGTAGAAATGTAATTAACACCCAACACACACATGCTTAGAACCATTTTTCTATATTTGAATAACTGGGACAGAGGTTTTGCAGAAGACTGATTGATAAGTATCCAATTTAAATGTCTAGACATGTCACAAGAAATAAGGGCTAAAAAAGGCTGAGCTTGCATATTGATAATTTAATAAGTAATCATTTTTAGTAATACTTCATTACAATATTGTTCAACGCTCTTTTATTTCACTGACATAGGAAGAAAAACTCTAAAACTACACTAGAGTCTGGCATTGACTTACAGATGTAAAGCCAGATTTACATGGCAACACCATTAATAATAATAATAATAATAATAATAATAATAATAATAATAATAATAATAATAAATGAGCTAATGATGACAGAAGCAAAGTAGTTTGTCCTGATATGGTTGAATCATGACTTCTAAATTATTGAGCTCAATGGACATGCAGAAATAATGAAAGATGGACATACATTATGAGCAAGCGCTTCGGAAACATGACAGGCATCGATGGTCCACACATTGTAAACCTCCGCACATTGAAACCTGTGTAAATATTGCTATTTCATAACACCAACAAGTTCGGAAGAAAAACATTGTAACAACAACATAAACATATTTGTTTATAAGAAAGAAAACACAAATAAGTTTGCACAATTGAAACCTATAACAAGAAGAACTGCTGTAAACCTACTTCTTTATTTTACAAATCATCATTAAATGGACTGAACTTATATAGCGCTTTTCCAGTCATTTTGACCACTCAAAGCGCTTTACACTAACCAGCGTTTCTCAATTCCGGTCCTCAGGTCCCCCTGCCCTACTTGAATCTATGGGTGATTAACAGGTTTCTGCAGCACTTAATGTTCATGCAATGATTAGAATCAGCTGTTCTGGAATAGAGGTACATCTAAAACACATATGTCAGAGTCAAGGCCCGCGGGCCACATCCGGCCCGCGAGAAGATTTTCTACGGCCCCTGGGATGATCTTGATTTATTATTAGAACCGGCCCGCAGACCGCAGCAAGCCGGCACCCCGTCTGAAAAAATGCGAGATGCACGCCCCCCCCCGTTCGATCCTCACAACGCGCACGCACCCCCCCCCCGCAGGAAATTTACGTAGGCTTGGGCCGGTCCGCTGCACTAGACTATATGCGTCATTTAAAAAAATTTCAATGAACATTCGATCAGTCCGGCCCTCGGCTTGTAGCTAAATTTTTTATTTGGCCCTCCGTCCATTTGACTTTGACACCCCTGATCTAAAACATGCAGAGCAGGGGGGCGTGAGGACTGGAATTGAGAAGCACTGCACTAGAGTCACATTCACCCATTCGCACTCACAAATACACACACATTTATACAACAATACGCAGATCGGTAGGCAATTTGGGGTTAAGTGCCTTGCCGAGAGGCACATCGACATGTGGCAGGAGGAAGCTGGAATCAAACCTACAAGCTTCCGATTGCAAGATGACTACTCTACCATAGAGCCACATTCGCCCACATTAAGAATTTTCAGACATTTTAAACAGATCATATTTTGTATTTGTTAAGATGGTTTCATTGCTTACAGGCAGAGCAGATTGTAAGTCTCCATGTACTACTGTGTGCTGGTTTATGCACTCTCCATTGACCATCAGATTATTTAAAATAATGTGTGAGATGTAGGAGGCAAAATGTACTGAAGTGGTAAAGAAAAAAAAAATTATTAGAAAGCAATTGTTTTAGTACATATATTTAATTAAATCTCTTTTAAGATAAGAAATAATGCAATTAACAGATAAGGAAGACTATAACATTTCTTGAAAATATTCTGAACTCCTGGATCTTCCTGAGTCAAAACCAACATTTGGGATATTGGATGTACACAGAGGAAACAGACCGTTAATTACTGTTCATGCTTTGTTTTCATTAACTTCCCAGCAATGATTGCATATTAACATCCTATACAACATGTTTGTATCATTACAGTAAGCATCAGTGAGGCTGCCAGTTCACTGAACATGTTCCCTAGGAATAAAAATGTCGCTTGTAATTTAATGGAAACGAGCCATCTCGGACTTTCTCTCTTTGCAGCTTCCTTTAGTCTCAGTTGTTTTCCCCTTTCAACGTTGTGCCTCTGTTCTCACCCTCAGCAGATTTTAAAAAGAGGTAGCTGACACTTGCCCTCTCTGTTCTGTCCGTTTCTGTTTGGGAAAAGAGCATCATGTGGCTTTGGTGTCGCGGTCGTTTACACGCTGCTATCTGATCGGAGTTGGCTGCATTCAGGGAAACTTTAACAGAGCCAGCAGTCATCAGCACTCGTAATTAGATGGAAAATCTTTGTGCATCCGCAGGCTTTGGAAGAAAAGTGCCACCACTTTGGCAAACTTATACCTGTCAAGTCTTGAGGGGCTTTGAGTTGATAAGGTTTATGCACTTAAATGTTTAATATATGGCTCTCTTTCTTGTTCACACATACAAATACCAAGATCTATGTACTTTCCAAGCAGCAGAATCTACAAAGGTGTATTGACCATTTGTTGGAGAGACAAATCAGACTTTGATGTTAACAAATGCATCTTTACTTTCTGTCCATCTTTATAAGAGACAAAAGCTGGAGCTCGTTGAGCAGAAAATATGGTTGTACATCCAGTAAATAATCCGTCAAATACAAATGTGCTATTCTTTGATGTTGACAACCACACTATCCTTCATGAAAACACTGAAGACTGTTAGTGCTAATGGTTTGTAATGGATGGCAGACTGCTGCAGTTGCTGATGAGTAGCAACGGATGCATCCCTCCTTTCTGGCTGCTCTGTCAATACCCAGCCTTTCACTTTGCAGAGTGTGGAGCAGAGGTTATGCTGCTAAGGCTCTGTTTGCTTTTACTTACAGTGTTCACATGAAAGCCCAATGTGCTAAAAGCATGAGTCTTCAGGTCTTATTATTTTAATGTATAATAAAATGTCTTTAATCTTAACTGGCATATAGAAAACTGTCTGTCAACCCCCAAACCTAAGCAAACTGTTAAAATAGGCAGCCTATCACCTATTTGCTGGTCTGACCCATTTTGGTTGAAATAACATCAGTAAGACACTTGTTGCTGTTTGCCAGTCTCTAAGGAAAATGGCCTAAGGAAAGTTTTACTGTGAGATGTTTGAGGGGTTTCTTGCATGTAAAGCCTGTTTCAAGTCATCCCACAGGATCTCATTGAGATCTAGATCTGGGGTTTGACTCGGCCCAGGCCTTTCCATTTCTTACTCTTATTCAGCCAGGCCCTGGTGGATTTAATGGTATCGTTTTTCATTTTTATGTTGCAAGGTTCACTTCTGATCCAGCTTGATATTTTTTTTATTACAGGTGGTTTCACATTTTTGTTGCTATTCTAATTTTGGACTCATTAGTCTATTTAGCACTGTTTAGATAAAGAAGTCGTGGTCTTTGTCTACATTCTATTGGGAATTTATGTTTACCCAGAAAGCAAATAATTTCTATTGTCACATCTTTTCTGTCAGGAAGATGTGGTTCTTCTTGGACCCCCTTCCACGTCCACTGTCGGTATTTTCTGAACTTGAATCTCATTTTAAAAATCAGTGGAAGAATTTAATGATATAGGTGGAGTTGGCCTTCTGGTCTAAAAGTCTTGGAGCTCATCATCCACTCATCAAAACACCACTGGAATAAGACTAAAAGATGGTCAGTGATTATTAGAATGGTTTGATTGCTGCAATGCTAATAGAGTTTCCCACTGATTATTAAGGACATATTCTTCATTCCGTGTTAAATGACAATGGTCCTCAAGTTTATAAGCAATTGTATTTTTAATTGGCCATGACATTTGGATGCTGGTTATGACTCGTATAAGCTTATTATATTATTCTGTTGTTACACTACATAGTGCAGTGTCATCCAAGCTTGTCAAGTCGCCGAGTTCATGTTTATATTTTTCATTTTCAGTAGACCAGCAGGACTGAATACTCTGTGTGTTTCTCGGTTTCTGGATGTCTCATAAATTGCTTCTCTAAAAGAAGTGTTGAGGAGAGGGAAAGATGAAGGCAGGGTTGCATTGAGACAGCTAGTGAGCCAGTAAATGTATTTTCTGACATTTGGCTGCTCATAGTTCCTTGCCCAAAGCAAATAAGAAAACAGTTGAATTGAAGCATTGTTTAACTTGCACAGGTTAGTGAAGCCGCTGGAGTAGACAGAATTAGGTCTTGGGGTGGGAGGAAGCAGAAAAAGTGCTACTCAAGCAGGATAGACAGCGTTTGTGACCAGAGTGAGCTTCAGTAGTCTTGTATTTTTGTCTTTCGCAAGCAGCATACAACATGGAACATACATACCACATCTTTTCAAGATGGGCTTCTTCATTAAGTGAGCTGGCAGCGCATTTGACTAAAACTAACTCTGTGGTCTTGCTTTGATGACTGTGTGTGTTCATTCGTGCACAGAAGCAGAAATGGACTGTCACAGGTGTAAAGCCTAAAGATATATCATGTGCTTACAGTATATCAACATGTCACGCCTGCTCAGAGTCGGTGTACGGCGTGTAGAGATAACCAGTGTTGCGAGGAACAAGAAGGGACAGAACAAATTCAGTAATAAATGAGAGTGAGCAGATGTCGTTTAGTCAGACTGATTCCAACTCTTTTGCCATTTACTGTAGGGGATAGGCTTGGATGCAGCAAAGCAATTCTTAGCATCCCATGACTGACTGAGATGACATCAGACTTTTTGCTATTTTTTTCTCCATATTTGTTCACTCTGTGAACGCTGCAGTAAACATGTTACAACAAAACCACCACTACAATGCCTGATTCTTACTCTTAACTGGGAGTGAATAAATAGAGCAACTATGTTTTTGAGAAGATCATCCAAGTAAGCTATGCCTCAAAATTAATTCTTCTCATTTCAGTTTTTTTTTTTTTTTTTCTTTGACTGCAGTGCCCCAAATTTAAATTAAAGTGTTCTTTTCCCATCTTTTCATACTTGGCTTGTTTTGGCAAGAAGAATAACCTTTATGAACTTGTGAGCTTTTGAAATAAGAGAGTGATTAGAGGAATATTGTGATGTGGTAAATGTGCAGAGGGCAGCAACAGTTCTCTGAGATTTCCATAATGAGGCAGTCTATGTCTTCATCTTCAAGATGCCTTTTGCTTTTTAGCCTGCTAATGACACATAAAAGCTTTAATTTAAACAGTAAACTTGCACCTACTTTTCAGAAATTGTATGCAGATTATTGGTCTTGGACGAAAATTCACACACTTGTGGTATTGATGGTACTTAATATGATATAATGCTGCAAATAAGAGTCAATTCTGTTTTAAAGCAAACCGTCTGGTTTTATTGGGGGTTTTATTCTCACACAAAATCAAAGTCAAAGTTTTATCGTCTTTCTGACCATGCCACATCTTATTATAACAGCCATGTGTAATATGAAAATAAGATTAAAAGGGTTTCAATAAGTTAAATGAAGCCGTTCCATTCCAAAAAACACCAAAAATTGATACTTGTTTTGCTCAAGTTCCATATATGTAAATATTTATTTGCATTGTGGTCCAATGCTAGGAAGAGGTGTATATACATCATAATTGTGCACTTAGTACAATTATGATGCTTTTGGCTTGATGTGAGGACACTCAGGGAAGCTGCAAGCATTTAAGGCTGCTGCTCAAATGTATTGAAATGTTTGCTGTGTTTTTCAAAATGGTCTTACTTGGTGTTAACATTTTTGTGTTTTATCAGTTGGACCTCAGGAAGACTGATAACCAGTTTGGTGGAAACTAATAGAGATACTAATAAGTAAACAAATATTGACTAATGAGATGTCTACTTAGGAATACATATATTTTCACCCGTAGGCATAGATTTGTTCTCAGCACATACCGTCAGTGTATCAGTCACACACACACACACACACACACACACAGCTACACACGCAGACTGACATGCAAAAAAACATTAACAGCGAAGGATCCTTGGGTGCTTAAATTAAATGGGTTCTGTGGAAATGCTTTGTTCATGCAAAAACAATCCATGAATGGATCCTCTCTTCAGCAAGGGTCATAGAAACAAGATGAACAGAAATTGTTCACACAACTGACAAATTCAAGGGGTCTTTTTTTTAATGCACAAATTTGTCCTTTTATGTGTTTTGGTTTCAGAGCTTTGAATGTAGCCTTTAGATGAAAGTGACAAATCCTGCCAATTTTCAAGGTGTCACTACTTTCTGAAATTGTAGTGCCTGTTCCCACTGAATCACAGAATACGGTAATCCAAAAACATTTCAAATACAATAAATAATAATTTCAGCAGTAAAAGTATAAACTGTACAGTGAACACATCACAGCATAAATACCCAATCTTTATTTAAAATGTACTGAGTTTTAGGAAAAGTTTATCTAATTTCATGCTTTTGGTTATTGCTTTTATAAATTTTGTGTGTTCTTATTTTGATACATTAATTAATTGTGGGGGGGAGGGGAGGACGGCATCACGTATTTTCTTTGTTTGACCTGCCAATCACTGATTAGAACCAATCAGACCAAAATCATCCAGTTCTCTTGTACATCTCTGGTTTTAAGTTTTATCCAAGTATGGTTAAAATCAAAAGAGGTTTATTTGGTTGCAAGAAAACCATTTCACCACCAACAACTTTTTTGTGCAGAGATTTTGTTCTTGTGTGAATGAGTAATGGAGTTGTTAAAATGACAAACTTGCCATAGAAGTGATATAAAAACAGGGTTTTTATGTACTCCAATAGCAAGGTTTGCTTTTCACCAAATAACATGAATGCACTAAAACCTCCACCCAGTTGCTCTGTTAAGACGTGTATTTTACATCAGCTTGTTCTATTTCCTCCCTGTTCGTGTCTATATACGCAGCTTTAAGGGACAACCGGATTGAGCTGGTGCGCGCCACATCGTCAGAGTTGACCATCAGCATCAGCGACGTCACACTGGGTGACGAGGGCCTGTACACCTGCTCTCTCTTCACCATGCCGGTCAGAACAGCCAAAGCTTACCTCACCGTCTTAGGTAAGAGCATTTTATACCAATTGCTGCATGATGTCTTTGTCTTTCGTTGTAGAAAATGTTTCCACTAATGCCTTTGTTTTGATTTAATATGGTTAAAACTGCTTGTTGCTTTTGCCTGCAGCTGGACACAAACAACCAAACAAAAAAAAGAAAAAGAAAAAAAAAACAGACTGTTAACACCACTCCTCCCTTTCAGACATGTTTGTGTTGTGATCATCACTTTACACAAACATTGCTTCATTTCCTGCCTCTGGGCTTATTATCTTTCCAGTTAGTTTTTTGCTAATGTTAATAGATGTGCTCATGCACTCCAGGACCATTAGCTAGCTCTCTGTGTTAACAAGCGTTCTCAAAATTAGAGACATTAAAGGCGACCGCTCAATAAGTATGTGGGGGAAATTATTTTTGCAATGCTGAACAATACTTAATGTAGCGCGCCAGGAAACAAAGACGCCGATTTAATAATTATACAAAATGATCTGGGAATGGCCTGGTTTTATCAGCTGCTACATCAAGACACTCAGTGCTGGCAATGAACACAAGTAAAAATGATTTGGAGGAAACATTCAAACGGCTTCATACTCAAATCTGTTGGACTACACATACAAATATGTGTTTTTCTGTTAGAGGAAGGAAACAATTACTCGTGTAATAATGACACAGATGAAAGCAGTGGAATAATCAACCACTAAAAATACTGTATCATCAGATTCATACTTACAGGAAAATTTACATGTAATGAATTCCTTTCCAATGGCTGCACTGTGGCGCAGTTGGTAGAGCTATTGCTTTGCAGCAAGAAGGTCCTGGGTTCGATTCCCGGCCCGGGGTCTTTCTGCATGGAGTTTGCATGTTCTCCCTGTGCATGGTGGGTTCTCTCCGGGTTCTCCAGCTTCCTCCCACAGTCCAGAAACATGACTGTCAGGTTAATTGGTTTCTCTAAATTCTCCCTAGTTGTGAGTGTGTGTGTGAATGGTTGTGTGTCCTGTGTGTCTCTGTGTTGCCCTGCGACAGACTGGCGACCTGTCCAGGGTGAACCCGCCTCTCGCCCAGAACGTAGCTGGAGATAGAAACCAGCAACCCTCCTGACCCCATTAGGGACAAGGGTGTTAGAAAACGGATGGATGGATGGATGGAATTCCTTTCCAATTTATCACATCTCACTCAATATCGCAAACATGATTATGTGATAGTTCATAAAGAAAATGCTGATATTTGAAGTATTTTGGATGTGTGCATTAGATATAGTTCTTTTTCTATGTTTACAGTTACGTGTAGAATAAACTCGGGTTAATAACTGTCACAACCATCATTTTTCTGCCCTATGAATCATTCACCCATTTTCAGGTTTGAATGATTCATAGGGGAAAAAAAATTATGGTTTGATAAAGAACATCAACAAAACAACATTGCTCTAAAATAATCAGGTACCGGATTGTGAATAACTGGGAAGAAAATAAATAGGAAAGTAGCCGATGCCTATTTGAAAACGTTAAAAGATAACTATTAACCAAGAATCATGAATAGAAGATTACACTAAAGCCTGACTCATTCAAAACAAATGATAAAAAATTAAACCTGGCTGAAAAACAACAACTCACTCCTGATGTTATGAAAAAAAAAAACAACTGTTAGTTTCATTTAACATTCAAATTAAATTTTATTTCATACCATGCAGACTTTAATTTTAGTCACTGAAAACAAAATTATAGAGGGCCTTAGAAAAGTATTTGTGAATCCATCCACACATTCGAAGGCAAATGTTTTATTTTCAATGTCCCTAACCCTGAGAAATTAAATGGGAAACTTCTGCCATTAGGACCTTAACCTTTTTTGCACAAAATGAACTTGACTACATCAGATGGATATTGTGTTTAATCTGCTCCTATTCAGGTGAGAAAAAATAAACTGAGTCATTTTTGTCAAGCTACAGTAACGTATCCACAAAAGTAAACATAAATTAGAATTAAAATGTTTTTCTGTACTGCAGAACAATGCCATCGAAAACCTACAAAATAAAATGTGATTCCAATTGTTTCATTACATGAGTAAAGTCAGTTCTTGCTGAATACTGCAGCTTTTGTTGACATTATGTATTCAGCTTTTACGCATTCACAAACAGTAATCATCAGGTCCATGTAACTGTGCCAACAACTTAGCACAGTTAAATGTGGAGGTGGTTAGGCAAACAAGGCAAGAGTCAGTCAATGGCATTGACTGACAGACGTTGCAGTCATTCAGCCCGAGGCAAACCTATTGCTCACTGACAACGGAAGGGCAGATGCAAGTCACTTAAAACACTCATTACAGGAAAGGCCAGTAATTAACATTTTCTGTACAAGCCTGTGGCCTCTTACCTGATCATGAGCTTTTGCTTACCCACATGTACTCACATTCAAACTAAAACAAGCTTTTCAACTTAACATTTGTGGCTTGATTGATGCCTTTTGGGCACTGGCTGTTACCACGGTGATAGCATGTCAATTAAAAAGTCTTACTGCTACAATTAGTGTACAGGAGTGTAGCCGTGTGAATGTTTTTAAAACACTACTTAGCGTTTAAAATGATTTATTTCGTTGATTCTCAGACTTACTGTGTTTGAGCTATTTTGCAAAGATCAGGAAAACATTTTGGTCTCTAAATGTTCGAAGCTCATGCAGACATACACCGAAAGACGTACCCCTGGTTTTTTTGTTTTGTAAAACAAAAATGAAAACCACTTAGAATTTCCCTTTCACTTACCAATTATGTGAAAATCTGTGCTGGTTAATCACATATGAACTCAAAAAAAATACATGAATTTTTAGGTATGCGACAGAATGTGAAAAAGAGGTGTGTGTACTTTCCTAAGTATACTTACATAAAACAAATAATTACAGTAAGCAATAAGCTATATGGAGAGGTGTTAGTATTTTTTATTTTTTTTGTAAAAAAAATAATAAGCAAAACCTCTTAACTGTATGCCAATAAAAGCCTGATGTGTCCTGGAACTGTTTGGTGAAGCTCTGGAGTGTGCTCCTTAATCTCTCTGCATGTGGGTAAGCTACTGAAAAAAAATCCCAAGCAGCCATAATAGAATTATTGCTGCATAATGACAGACTGTGGTGCCTGAACTATTTCTATTGCTGTGATTTCCATTCCATCATCCAGGTGTGCCAGAAAAGCCGGAGATCAACGGCCTGACAAAGCCAGCCCTGGAGGGGGATCACATCACTCTGACCTGCATCACTCAGGGAAGCAAGCCCGCTGCCGACCTCCGCTGGTTCAGGAATGAGAAGGAAGTCAAAGGTACCTCATGTCTGCATTTGTATTTAAATGCATCACGCCTATTGCTGCACAGATGCTGAATGACAACAGCCCAACCGGATAATTGGTGGTTTTTATTCAACAACAACACTAACAATAAATGAGTGTTCACTTATTTCAATATTTTTAGTATTACCAAGAGTAACCTTACTTTCTATAAGTTATTGTTACACAGAGTGACGTATTTCCAGCAATTTCTTCCGATTATTTTGATTTTGACTATGGCTTACAGCTAATGAAAAAATAAAAATTCAATTTCCCCAAAAGTTGAAACATTATAAAAGACTTCTAAAAAAAACAAATAAAAAACAGTTGAATTGTTGGTCTATTAAAAAGTATGTACGTCTTTGTGTTTGACCTTGAAGCACTGACCGCAGCCTCTTAGTCTTATAATTCTCCCAACATTTTCTTCAAAGGATGTTGTTTCTCAGTTTTCTAGACAGTTGCTCTCCGGGTTGCTTGCTTGTCTTTCCTTCCACTCAACCTTCCAAATTAAAATTCTCAATCACTAGCTTCTTCAGCAACGACCTTCTGCGTCTTTTCATCCTTGTGAGTCTTGCTGTATCTACTGGACTACTGATCAACTTTTTATTGGTCCCATAAAGTATTGTTTATAGTTTTGCTTCTTTGATTGACCTACTTAAATAAATTAGCTTTTCAGTAATATTTAATTTACTGAGATGTTCCAGTACGTTCACATGTAACTTCACAAGGAGAAGTTTCTTCTAGCGGTTTATTTTTTATTTTTTCTATGGATTTTGTAGTGATATGTGGTTCCACAAATCTGCTTACCGGTAATATAAATGGTGGATAATTATTAAAAAACAAAGTATTAAAATAGTGGGAGGTTGTTCTTGATGGAACATGTTTTGCATTGACATGGTATTTTTTGGTTTGAATAATGAACACAGCAATAGTCTTTTCCAACGTCCCATCAGATCATTTTCTGAAACAAAATTGAACCGCCAGTCGGCCAAGAGAAGCAACTTTATTGTCCGTCGTTGTTGTTTACAGATGTTTCCACATCAAATTTATGGCTCTACCAGGAACAAATACAAGCTTGGCATGTGAAAATGAAAAAATATAATTAACTGCATTAAAATCTTTTACACATTAAGATGTTTCTAAATAATTAATCAAAGTTAACACATTGAAGTCCTGGCACCGATTAAAAGTTAGTATATTACTCTCTTAATAAACTCTTCAGTTTTTAGGAAGGTTATCTAAAATAAGAACCATTACTAGTTTAATTGGAAAGGAAACATGAGCAGCACAGAGAAAATCTTTGCCTACATAATCAGGAAGGACAAACTCTAATTCAGAATATATGAATCAAAGAGAATGTGTACATAAATGAGAATAAATGAAACCTCAACAGAATACATAAATTAAATTGCACTCTGACAGAAGAATACCATTCTGCAATAACATTATGCCTCTTACTGCAGAAAATGCATGTATCCTGCAAACAAATGGAAGTTCACTACCTACTTACAGCAACTTCTGCTCTAGACGTTTGAAGAACGATGAGAGTTTTGCTTTCCACAAAAGGCCTGTTGGGTGCTGCCAAAATTATTCATCTCTCTGCTGCTCAGCTGGAAAGTAGCCCAGCTCTGCACCAAGCTGAGTGCATAGCATCCATGCAGTCTGGTGGAGGTAAAATTACTTTCACAGAACTATGTAATGACACCTTGAAGATATCTTGATGCATCCAATCAGAGGGATTTGGTCACATGCAAACATTTTGTGGACTTGGATTATATGTGCTCTCAAAGTTCTGTTCTTCAGTCTGAAGTTGGTTGTTTTTGTGAGTTTTGGTGTCACTCCAGAATGACATCAGTTTGCTCTTTACTCAGTCAGTGGAAGTAAAAGTAGTCCTCTCTTAAGCCTAGACTCTCCAAACTTTAAGAATATTATAAAACTCTGCCCTCTCAGCTACTGCTCAACTCTTTTTCCTTCTCGTCCTCTTCTGTGAAAGTTACTGAGCTTTTCTCTGACAGATTGACAGTTTCATCCTGCATCCAAATTCTGCAACTGAAAATAAGAACAACTTTTTCGTCGCCAAGCAACCTAAGCTTGGAGATGAATTGTGTCTGTGAAGCTTTGTGAATTACCTCCCCTTTGGAGGCAACACAGACCACTGTGAAAGTAGTACAACTCCGTCCATCTATTGACCAGTTGCAAATACAGTGCATGATCTATTCAATAATATACTTTGTGATTGATATGGAATGCAGTCATATGTAAAAACTTACACTTCACGTTATAATTTATTACTGGCATTATGTAACTGCTGGAACATATAAATCACTAATATGTTTTTATTCCATATTAGTTATTTATCCTGGAGCAGATTCAGCATTTACCGTCTGACCTAAGATCACTGCATTAGGTTCATCCTTTGGTTCTTCTGCATTACTTAATGAGTTGATAACATCCTCATGTATAGCTAGGGAATCAACAAGTCTTGAAATTCTGACATTTATGTTTATCACAATCTGCCTTTTCAAACTGAAGTGACTATTTAGGGTCAAGCAATATGTTGTGAGAAAAACAACTGCAGGCGGACTCTGTAACTGTCTTAGTGCTGTGTATTAAAACAACAATATACTAACAATGCCTTATAAACATGCATCTGATCAAGTTTGTGTGATAATTCAGCACAATCCTGCTTTGGCTGCTGCCAACTGCACTCTTGTGTTTGTTTTCTTCCTTCTACTCTTTTAAAAATATTTCTCAACTTTATGTGAGAATGTTAACGTAGCTGTTGCTAGCGTCTATCCAAAATGCGCCTGAAAAGAAAAAAAGTTGTTAAAGTAACAATGTGAGCTATGCCTTTTAACATGATCAGTCGTTAGTCTTGCAACTTTTTGAACAAAACAGCAGAAAGGCATCTGTGATACATTTGGAAGATTGGGGCATAAAATGATTAGATTAAGCTTTTCAGCAAAAAATGAAACAGATTCTCCACTGAATCAGCTGAAACCTGCAGATGAAAGGCACTCAGATCATCAGCACAGTGGCAGAACCTTAATAGATGTTATTTGGTTGAACAGGAAAGTATATTTAATGCAAATCATGAAATGTAAAATCAACCCTTTTTTTTTTTTTTGTAAATCAGTACAAATTTGAAAATGTAAATATAAACAACCCTTTAAATTACTTGATTGCATGAATAGATGTTGTCAAAATATTTGCCTAACCCACCGGATCACTGCCACTCAGTAATGAGAATAACAAGCAGCCAGGTGCTGCACAACCTAAAGCTCAATTAACTGTTGTACAATTTGGTTTATAAAAAGGATTTCAAATGCAGAGCTCAAAAGCTTCACAGATATGTGGTTTATTTTTACTTTTCTCATGCAGGGGATTATTGAACCAGATAAGCATTTTTTTCTTCTTCCCAAAGCGTGCATAATTTTTATTTTCAATAAATTAGCATGTTTATTTTTTCTGCTTTCCTAGACAGTGTTAACACTTACATCTGACACAAAATTGTCCCTCTAACTCGATTTTGCTTTTATCTTAGTATTTTTAGAACCTTTCCCCTATTTGCATGACTTTGGCAAATTATTTTACCTCGTAAGTGAAAACGAAATGTGTTAGTGCTTGGTATTCTCCTTATCCTGTGCACTCATTAAAAAGACCATTAGATATTCCAGTAATTAAAGAGTACACAACAATCTGTCACCTAATTAAAGATATGATACATGTGGGGTGTTTTATACTTTTTCAGTTGAACTAATTACTATATATTTGCAACATATTACAAGAGTTCATTCTCTACTTTGTTATACCTTGTATTTCCCATCTGAAGAACGAGCATATGCAAACAACACAAAGTACACCAATTAGCAGCGTGACCACTTTTCTTAACAGGCTTATTTAGTCTCCAAGGGTGAATAATGCTTCTCCCAGTAGCGCACTTCTGAGGAAAGAGCTCCCAGTACAGAAAAATATAAGCCAGTTGGGATTTGATGCATTTTTAAATGAATTAATTTACCACCAGAAGTTTCCAACTTGTTCCAGATATTTGTAGTTAAGGTGATCTCTAGAGGATGTGAAATTTTATTGATAGTAGCTGCTTTGACGGACTCCTCAGGTGATTATATTGGAAGTGTTGTGTGTGTTGATGTCAGAAGGTTAGTCACAGCGACAAAGCTGTTCTCCCTTAATTCAGAAAGGACAACACGTATGTATACTCCACACTGCACGTTCCTTGTAGCACCCGTAAAATTCACAAGTAATCGTGTGTTTGCATACCAAAATGGCATGCGTTAGGAAATTTTGAGTCATTTAAAGACACTAGTCAGTGGCACTTTTATACTGACAAGTGTGCATGGCAAAAAAACAACCATCTTGTTAATAAGGCGGTTCCATTGCAGGATTTCTCAAATAAAGTCATTTGAAAGCCACAATGGGACTTTTCTGTAGCTATGAACACTTTCAGAAAACCTAAACTATATATCTTGTTCATAATAAATTTTAATTTTCTTCCAATAAGCTAATTCTCTTTTTCCATAGAAGCAGACATCATAACAAATGAGCGGTCCCAGCCAGTGTTTATTCACCATTTTCAGGCCAGGAACTCTTCGAGTGGTACCACTAGCTAACCGCCTCTTAATTATATTGGTGGGAATGCCTGCTATTTGCAAGTGATCGACTCGCCAGAAATAAGACAGGACAGATATGATAGGCAGCCTTGACCTCCATGGCCTTAGAAAAGGACTTGTTGATGGAATTGACACAAAGAGATCAGCTCTATGACAGTCATTGAAGTCTCACTGAAAGAGAGCAGGATGGCTTTTGTCTATGAAGAAATAATCAGCAACTGAGTATCATGTACTTTATTTAAATACATGGCACTATTGTAGCTGTAGAGTAGATGTTTGGCGATATCTTAACTGGTATTCATGTCTTAATAATAATAATAATAATAATAGTATTCACTCTCAATAAGCAACATGCCCCTAATAATTAATTATTAGTATCCAAGCTAATTGATAAATAAACAGCTAATCATTTAGCTCAATCAGTGAACACTCACTTGCTCTGCACTTCTCTTTCACAAACAGTCTGCTGGTGTATAATGGCAATTATACGTCTTAAAAACATTAGAAGGAAAACTCCATATGAAAGTCTTCTGGCTGTTTTCTCTCTGTGTTAATTTGCATTATAACACTATTTTTTGTTTCACTTTTCTGCTGCTACAAAATAGTTCTTGAAAGTTGTGAAGACTGTGAAATGTCCTATAAAAAATAAGAACTAAACCAGCATCCGATTTTTTTTTTCACCAGTCATTAAAATAAAATACACTGATGTAGTCGTATTCTTATTAAATAGGTTGTTGAAGAATTCAGTTCTAATAATATCCTACTGTACCCTTAAAATTAGCTGATTAAGTAATGTGAATCGGTTGCATTAAAAACTTAAATTAGACAATTGTGTAGTTTGGAGACTAAGCTATTGTAACATAGATGAAAAACATAGATTGGAATCTTTTTGCACATATAAAATCATGCTGGTTGTGATGTTGTTCTATTTTCAAAGAAGTTCCTGCTAAAGGTGCAGCAAAAATGACCATTTAAAATCTAATCTGAAACAAATGTCAGTGTAAGATTTTTGCTAGATCTGCTGTTGAAGTCAATGCAGTCAGTGTTTGGCCCCTCATTAATTCACTGAAAAGACATCTGCCGGTAGATCCCATTACACCTTTTATACTCTGGCCTCAGTCCAGACAGCTCAGTCTGGTATCAGGCATTAAGGGTTTCCCAGGATCCAGATAAGCAAGGAGATTAGGTGAAATCGATACTGTTCTTCCACACGCTTTTAAATAGATATCTGTGTTATCGCTCTTTTTAATTACATGGTAGATTATAATTAAATCTGTTATCAGAGTTATTCAGAGTCGTGTAGGGCAACCTATCTCTAAAAGGAAAAACAACAACAAAAGAAACTTGTTAATCTAACATGCTCCGTGTGGACAGACTAGAGATTTTCATTCTGATTTAAAACAACATACATTAAATCAAGTATTTTTTTTTTCTAAATATAAAGTAAGATGCATAAATTTAACACAACAAAGACTTCCTTAAAAATCTAAATAATTATTTTGACACCATACTGCCTGTAGTTTGGGGACTAAAGAATTTACTCTAGAAAAATTAATGTTTGACCAATGAGGTTCATCCACCAGCTGGTCATTCACTGTATGCTGATTTTTCAGCTCATTGACTCTTAAGATTTAACTTATTAATATTAAAACACTGTTTTCTATACATCAAACTGTGATGTTTGATATTTTTACCATAAATTAAGCTTTATATATCAGAGTAAATTATGACTTCTTGTTAGGCTCAAGTACATTGTCTAAAGAGTCTATTTGAAATGAAATCTCTGTTTACAGTTATTTTTAGAACAGATGGGCATTTTATGTCCCTGGGCCACATCTGGCCTTTTAGATGTCCATTAATTCATGCATAAAGTGTTAATTCCACACTCAAACCTAAATTGGCTTTTAAAAAATAACCTTTCTTTTAAGGGTGAATGTTTGCGTTTCTTTGTTTGGGATGCTACATTGCCATGTACGCCTTGAAAATGAGTTCTAATTTCACATTTTTCTAATTTACAGTAGCAAGAAAACATATTGAAGTGAGAGTAGCATTACTATAAAATAACATCGCTCAAGCAGAAGTACAAAGTATGGTGCAGCAAAATTACTCCTAGTTGTACATTGTTTTCAAAAAATGTAATTCAATAAATGTAACCAGTCTAAAAATGTACCAGGGCAAATTGCTAATATTACTCAGCCCTACTTTTAAGCATTTATTCATGAAAGTCAAAGGTAAAGTGGTTCTGTTTGTGGAGAACAGATTGATGTCTAGAGGGATCAACATCGTCAGATAAACATAGAAAAATACAAGAACAGTTACTGTTACTATTATTTACAGTAGCAGTAATAGAAAGTTTAGTTGGTATATCAGAGTTTAAAGTTCAGTTGCAATAACTACTCTTACCAGCTACTGATAAAAAAAAAAAAACATACTTGGAGTTTATTATTGAATATATCTCAGCCAGTGACGGCCTTCAACAACAACAAAACTTGCTCAGGTGGGCTTTTGGGAACCGCAATTTCTCACCTCTAATATTGAGTATCGTTCAGATTACTATTCATCTAAAAATAGCAAAGGACGAAATATGAAAGTTAATAAATATTAAGCAGTGAGAGCTCAAAGAAAATAATCTGAAAAGCTTGAAGAACTAATAATCAGCATCACTTTAAGACACTTTAAAGCAAAGTATCAATCTGGAGTAGTTCAAAAATACAGTTCTAGCGAGTCATGTCATGGTTCTCTATTCATTTGCCCCAAAAACTAAAGTGTGTACAAGACAAAACAAAAAAGGCTTTTCAATTCTGTGGTGAAAAATGCATTGATCTCATGAATAATACCATGTCTTTTCAGGCAAGTTTTAAATTAGCATCTCATTGTTATGTGTGATACATTTATCAGACATGCTCAGGACCTGTTTACTTCAGCAAAACAAAACAAAAAAATCTTTTCTCAGGACTATGATTGACAGACACATTTGCACATAATGTTCATCTTTGTCAAACCAAAATTACCTTCCTGTTCCTATCTGACTCCTTCTAGCAATGGGAAGAGGTGTGGATTATTGTCAGCTTGTTGCAAACCCCCCATCACCCACCTACTCTAGAAACATAAAAAAAAAACAGAAACAAGTAAACCTGAAACTCTGCACATGTTGCTGTTCAATGTATGTATGCATACATGCTTGTGTGGGAATACGTGGGTTGCCCTTGAAGTGTTCATCATCCTGACTGGATCAGTGTGTGTACAATGTGAAAACCCATCTGATTGTGGGGCAACCATGCCGGGAATAAATGACAATTGTGACATATTGGTGTGGGATCTGGGGGAATGGGGAAGATTATATTACCGGCAGAACCACTGAAGCAGTCCATCACCCATTCACCATGCAGTTAACAGACACCCTATGCTAAGTATGGGGGTGTGTGTGTGTGTGTGTGTGCTTTTACGTGCCTTTTTCAGTGTCTGCGTGAGCAAAACAGACAGATGGAGCAGACAGCCTGCATGTAACGACATAAGCTTGTGTGCGTGTGTGTGCGTGTGTGTGTGTGTGTGTGTGAAACGGAATCCAATATTCCTATTTCTCATTCTCTTTGTCCCTCGGATCCCTTCAGTCCCCACCCAGTAATGATATATTTCTATCTCAGTTACACACCACAACCCAGAGAGACCTCCTCCAATATCACCACATGTAGGAGTTGTTTACACACCGCTGAACCAGGGGGAGCCGCGTGGAGACCAAAAAAAGACAGAGATGAAATGAATATTTATTTCAAATAAGGGAGAGGATCTTAGCTATCTGACTAGTATTACCATACTCTCTGACCCAAACTGTAGAGGTTATTACTTCATCATGTTGCCCTGTAAATCTATTCCAAAGAGACTTAGAAGGAAAAACGTGGGTTTGATTCAAATTCACTTGCAGTCACATCTTTACACTGTCAAACTTTTTTAGTCAAGGACAGGGAACTATTACTGCTGACATACCTCGCTCTATTTTAGGTCGTTGTCTGCTGGCTTTTCAATCTGCTATCACTCAAGTCTGCCTGAAGAAGTCACACGGTGACTGAGCAAGCTTTTGAAATAGTGCTGCGTATTTCTTCATTTATGGGTAATTGCCCTGGACAGCTGTGGGTAAGAGCAGAATAAGGAGGCCATCATTATTCTAAAACTCACCCCAGAACGACCAATTGAGGAAAGTGTAAAGGAGAAGGCTCCTGGAGTGTCCGTGGAAGAAAATGGTTGATAATATGAGTGACATTGCGAAAACTAAAAATAAGAATCGGGTTTGGGAATTTAAAGAAGTTTTCTAGTTAAAAGTGAGATACAGCCAGTTTGGCGGTATTTGACAACCTTGTTTGAACACTATTTAAAAAAGTCTGTGTTGGGATTACATTTATACTACCCGGCTCCCTGGGTCGTAACAGATCAATGACCATTAAAGATGTAATTTCAAGATGCCTCCTGCAAGTCACAGCGGCATGAATAAAACATACAGTCACAAAAATACATGTTCACCCTTTCTATCCTGTTACACGTGTACCACAAATAAGCATGCCCAGTTGATCAATATCAGATTTACTGAAATTTGTTTGGCCTATTTTGATGTTAAGTGGATTCAGCTGCTTGTGAGAGTATTTTCACCCAAGGAACTTTTTTACATTTTGCATTTTGCACAGCCATAAACTTGAATGTTTGAAGTTTGTTTGCGAGTTTACATGATGGAAGAAAGCAAAATAGCGCGTTCTGGCATAAGAAGAGTAAGATATGTGATTTTGGAAATATTTCACCAGAAAAACATCAGGAGTGTGATATATTTTCATTCTACAGTGGGATGATTTAGATCACTGGTGACAAACTCCAGTCCTCAAGGGCCGCTGTCCTGCAGTTTTTAGATGTACCTCTGGTACAAAACACTGGAATGAAATGGCTTAAGTACCTCCTCCTTGTGTAGATCAGTTCTCCAGAGCCTTGCTAATGACCTAATTATTCTATTCAGGTGGTGCAGCAGAGGCACATCTAAAAGTTGCAGGACAGCGGCCCTTGAGGACTGGAGTTTGACACCCCTGATTTAGATTTTTTTTTTAAATCCAGTCCTCGAGATCTACTGTCTCTGTTTTCACACATCTGAATCAAATGAATCAATCACTACAAGGCCTCTGCAGAGATTAAAGATTCTGATGAGCCATTTGATTCAGCCGTGTTAGAGAAGGGAGCAATCTACAAGTTGCAGAATAGTTGATCTTGAGGATTTGGGCACCCCTAATTTAGATCAAAGCATAATCATGTCTAAAAATGGCCTGGTCAAAGTTAAAACCCCAATTCAATTGAGATTCTGTGGTAAAACTTAAAAATTTATATTCTATAACATTTTCCATCTTATCTTTAAGAGTCTGCGTCAATTTGACAAAATACAATAAGCGAACATTTAATCTCTTGATAAATATGTCCTACAGACAAAAGATGTTTGAGAAAAGTCTTCCTAGCATTATGCTGCTATCATCATGATTCACAGTGACTAGAAGTTTTATATTTGGATTGTGCAAAACTAAATAATACTTCTTAAGGCTCTCCTTCAATCGTGTCTTTCTTGACCAAGTTTTGTGGGATGTTGAATGCATTTTTATTCAGGAGTTTTAGACTAAATGGGGATGAAAACAAATGCCTAGCACCCTTTTGAGTAAGTTATGCATAGTTTTCGTTCAACTTAGCAGTCTTTCATTATTTTCTGATCCACTATTAGATAACATTCCAATAAAAATCTTCAAAGTGATGTTTGTAATGTGAAAAACTTATTATAGTCAGATGCAAAAATAATAAACCAGAACATCAAAGGCATCCTAAGGTGTTTTTTTTGGTTGTATTAATTGCATGTAACTTTGAGTAAATACGACTTCTTACAAGTATTTCTGATTCATCTCTTTTTCTGTCACCATAAAGTGCGAACAGGTTAACTGGCATAGCCTTGAGCACAGAAGTAGATGGGGGTAGGACTTCAACAGCACACTGTCTATGCACGTTACGGGAAACATTGTGGAGGTGGGCCACCTGTCTCCATTTTAAATGCCAACGCGCCAAGACCGACCGCCCCTCTCCTTTTGGAGTGGAAAGTCATCCTCATGAATCCACAGCCGATACGTCTTAGCTGTGAATGCTTGGGGAGTGTCATGTCAGCGAGGACATTATGACACAGGGCTGCTAGCCACTGATAAAGACTCTCCTAACATCCAACAGCACTCACTTCTCTTAGTCATCTGTTAGAAAAGCAGACTCTCTGAACTGCTACAAAAGGGTGGTGGATTTACAACAGTACTTATTTACTTTGGTTCTGAATAATCTCAAATTAAATGTGCATCTACCACAAACTCCAGTTTAGCTAAATAGTGCAATATCACAGTAAAAATCCATGCTAGGGCACTTTCATTAGAAAATGAATGTAATGTAATTATCCTCCATATCTTCTTGAGGTGCAATCCCAGCTGCCACTGTTGTTGAGAAGCAAGTCACATTAATCTAGACAGATTAATGGTTCATTCCAATCTAAAACTTACATAGTTGGTTTATTAAAATCCATGCATACAGTACATACAATGTCTCATTGAAATAAATGTAATGAAAGAAATTTTAACACTTATATAATTCCTATTTCCAAGTTAAGTAAGCAATAAAATCTCGCTGAATCTTTAGCTAAATTCAAACCTAATCCAGGAATATGGTTTAGTGCAGGATTCAGCAAAATTTTCAGTCCAAAGAGACATTTTTGCTCTCACACCTTCTAAGTAAAATTTGTCTAAAACCACAAAACCCACGTGACCCATGAAAAAACTGTGAAAGGTATAAAACATTTTAGGGAAAGTAAACTGTTTAATTTCTTATTTCAGGGCAAATTTAAATGCAGATTACTTGACACATAATTTGTGGTCCGATTTTGTTAATTTTTGTTGTTGTATTTATTTTTGGTAAGACTTGTTTGAAGCCACTGTGAAAGGCCCACAGAGCCACGTGAGACTCTGGACCCACAGGTTGCAGACTCCTGGTCTAGTGGGAACGAAAAGATAGAAGAATGGCATTTACAGTGCTTTCATAAAGACTGAAGAGAACAGCATGAGGAAAGGTGATTCCAGCAGGCAACAGGTCACTTTGCCACTATACATTGTCATTTTGTCCATTTTGTGCTCATGTGCACATTTTTCTATCCAATTATTTGATTTATAATTATTTTAAAGATATATTAATTTTTTTTTTAATGGCTGAGCATTTTTTCTCAAAGCAACCTGTTTCTGTTATTCTCATGTTTCCTCCTTTTCAGATGATTCATGACTTGTGAGATATGACAGTTTAAAGTATGTCTGCTCAGAGAATCTGAATTTATTTTCATCACAATATCAGGATATCAAATATATTAAAATAGCAAAATAGGAAGAACTGCTTAGACTGCAACATACATGTTACTTGTATATTACCAATATGGCTTTAAGCTCTGCATACAAATAATCCATTTGGACATTTAGATTATCTCTACCCTAAATGTCCATTTCTTATTTAAAGTTGAAATATTTCTTATTTAAATGTTCGAGTTGTCCATGATTATGCCTGTTTGCTGCCTTGAAGTGACTTATGAAAGGGATGAGATGGTAAGGAGGGTAAAAGTTACTTCACTGATGTTATACATGAGTTGGCAAGTAGGAGCAAAGTGGGGTAAGATTTCACTATTACAATATAGTCAGAGAAATTATGTAACTAAGTGGTTCAATAATTTTAGTTTTATTAACACTTATTACTTTCTCATCTTCGCATATCTTTCTTGCTAAAAGACCTATGTAAGACAATTGGTGCCCCCAAAGGAGTCACAAACAGTTATTAGGTTCAGGGAGCAATTACATGTCCTCTTATAAATCAAAACATTATTTAAAAGCTGCAATATTTTTTTTAATTGACTCTAGTTATCTTTGACTGAGCAAAATTTGTCTGATCTGTAAAAATGGATAGGTATTTCTTTCTATTGGTTTTTCTTGAGCTAATGATTTCCAGTCTCAGCTGAGATGCAGTTAAGGGTATGTTGAGTCAGCCTTCAGACCCCTGCTGCCAGGATTAGTCAGCACGGTCGTTTGTTGTCAATGATTTCTCCCCCTCCCTGGGAGACAGCCACGGTCTCTGTTGTTTTGTTGCTCCCCTCCAGACCATTTTCTATTCTTGGGTTGTCCTTCTCTCCTGTGAAATGGAATAAAAGGGTCAAATTCTCTCATTTTACGCCTGTCATTTCCATTCCTAATCCTCCAAGCTTGCCTTGGCTCAAACTAGTGGTGCAGGGCTTCCACCCACAGATCAGCATGCCGCAGTCCCTGCCAACTATTACCTCTTTTTCTGTCAGACCACAGGTGAATATTGCAGAACTGTATACCCCTTTCTATTTTTTTTGTAGAATACTTTAACATTTTCTTTATTTTTCCAAAATTACTAGTTACGTATTACATGTGGATATTTTTTGAAAATCTGTGCAGCTGTTAAAAAATTATTTATGGATTTTCAAAGTACTTAAAATAATGAAAACTGAGTGATGCTTAAACTGAAAAATGAGAAGACATTTCCAAATAGTGCTTATTATTTATTTTATTTTATAATGTAAAATAAGATGATTATTGTAGACGTGTTTAGCATATTTAATAGTTTATGTCTCAGAGTTTAATTATGTTAGATTTATGTTACAGCTCTGCAGTACTTTTTCTTGGTAAAAATATTTTTTGTGCTGAGGGTGGTTTTCAGTTTCGTATATGATAAAAAGTGTGTTATATAGAGAAGAACCTGCTTTCTTCCTCATTATGCAAGTTATCTAAAGCCTGCGTTTAAACTGTACTGTGTTTTTTAGCTCCAAGGACAAATGGTTCATGATTTCCCCCTGAAAAAATAAATTATAATTGGATTCAGTAGATCAAGAGCCAGTTTTCTACCTTGCCTTGGAAAATGTTAATTTCCTTGGGCCTACAGATAATAAGCAGTATTTTAAGAACTTACTTTCTGTCTTCAACTTTTTTTTAATAAGAGATTTGACATGCAGCAACAAGCTGTCTTCACTGATAACGTTTAACAAGCATTTCTGAGCCATTTCTGTACATTTCACAGCATCTAGTCTGTTTATGGGAATAAGGTCAAAAACTACAGAATACTATTATTCTATCAATTAATCATTATTTGTGTTGCACTCTTACACACAACAAAGTGACCAAAGTGCTACACTGGTAACATTAGCAGTAGAATAATAAAAATTTTCTCTGATCTTACACTTTAAAGGTTTGTTTGAGTAAAATGAACATTGTTCTTTTATTCTATGAACTACTGACAATATGTCTCCCAAATTCCAAGCAAACATTTAGTATTTATTTGCAGAAAGTGAAGAATGGTCAAAATAATAAAAAAGATGCAGACCTCCAAAAACGCAAAGAGTTCATATTCATTAAGAAACAACAATATTAATGTTTCAATAACTAAGAAAGAGTTCAGGAATCAATATTTGGTGGAATAACCAGGAGGTTTTCAATGTTGTTCAGTGCAGCGGACTCTTAATTTTTCCAGAGCTGTATATATATATATATATATATATATATATATATATATATATATATATATATATATATATATATATATATATATATATATATATATATATATGCAGACATTTTTTGATTGGCATGCCAGAGCCTTTTCAGTCTTGGCTGTGTTAAAAATGTGTTAGGATATTGTATTTTTAGACCAATTAAACTAATATCTGCAGACACCTTTGTACACACAGTTTGTCTGTTTGAGTTTACGTAGGTATATGTACTATAATAATGTCTCACTTAAGCTTACGTAAAAATGTATCTTTTCAGCTGATGGTTTTAAAAGACGAAAGTTTGTCAGTTTTATGCTTGTCTTTTTGAATCATACCATGCTGTGGCAGTCAATTTGAAACATCACACAGAAAACAAATGTAAGAGATTCCTTGCAAGTATGGAGGAACAAAAAGCAACAGGAAAAAAAAACAAGCTCGACGTGTTGCTTTAAAAATATATGAATTTGGGCAAGAAAAATAAAGTCAAGTCAGTCTGGCAGAAAGACGAAAAGACAGAAACAGCTTCTATTGAGCAAGTATTACGAATAAAACTGGATGGAAATTGTTTGCTCCTCTGATACCTTCATTGAGTTAAAAAATAATATGTTTCAGTTTAGTCTTTATAAAGAAATCCATCCATATTCACTGTCAGTTGTTGATTGAATGGATGTTGCTAACTCTGCAGACCTGTCAGTCATTCATCTCTTGGGGAGCCATTCTTATAGCCTCAGTTGGTGGAAGTGGCTCAACAGAAAAGTTGATTGGCAGAATTTAGAGGTAGAATAGACAGTAAGGAGGGATGCTGGGAAAGTGGAGCAGCTAAGCAGTGTAAGGACACAGAGCATAAATGGCCTCTTTAGAAGGCACAAACACATGGTCATTGTAAGAAATGCACAACACATGCAGCAAATATTTACTTTAATTATTGAAAGTTGCAAAAATAAATCTTAGATATTTTAAAATAAAATTATTTTTCTGTTTTAGCTTGATGATTTTGGCCCATTTGGTAAAACGGTGTAAGATCATTGGTCTAAATATTTTCTATTTTTAACTGGACTTGACATAATTCAGTCTAAATTCTTTGAAAAGCTGTGAAATAGCTCTTTATAGCAGATGCCAAATTCAGCATTACTATTCAACTATGGTAGTCTCACTGTACTTTCAAATAATTTGTCATTGTGTCACTGTTTCTGTCTTTCTTCTGAGAACCCAAATCAATTACACAAACTTGTTAACCCTCCTGTTGTCCTAAAATAACATTTAGTGGATCTTTGGGGAGTTTTAACACAGTGACGGGTCATTTTGACCCGAGGACAACAGGACGGTTAAGGTGGTGAAGGCTTTCTTGGTGTTTATGCAGCCTCGTTTTGGCAACCCAACAGATTTTATTGCCCGCACCCTTCAACTACATGGTGCGTATTGCCATTCAAGCTGAATATTGCCAGTGTGCTGCAGCTGTACTAATGACAGATAAGGAACCTACTGTTACATGAAAACTAACAGTTTACGTTCTCAACTGTGGAGGGACAGCTGTAGTGCTGCAGAGAGCAAAGGCGAGGGACCTGTAGCGTGCACTTGTTCATATTTTCAGATTAAATCCAATTCAATTCCAATTCAAAACTCCCTGCTCCATCTTTACATCACTTTACAACCTCTTGGCTGTATACTTCTCTATGTCAAGTTCTGATTTAGAAGACATTAATTCGTCTTTCTCTCGTTATTGTGACATTTAGCAAATGGAAATAATTTTGATTATTCTAGCTTCACTCAAACAGGAGAAATTTGGCCTGATTTAACTTTGGACAGTGAAAAAAAACTGGTACATGTTTCTTTTTTTTTTTGTCAACTGTATGATGACAGTGACTGGATAAGGCATTATTGCTTGGTAAATTGCATTAGATCATGTTTCAACCCTACTAAAATGTCAATTTGACCTTAATTTAAATTACAGAATGTGACATTTTGAATTGCATTTATTTTCCTATGCTTGATACATGTACAGTGCTTAATCTTTTGAGTTCCTGGACCTTTTGTTGTTTTGTCCTGATATAGTTAGGTATAAAGGTAAAAAGCGTGATTGAATAATTTCACATTTCTTTTCTGAATACATCTCTTTTTCCCCTCATACTTATCATTCTGTCACAGTAACTTCAGCAACACTTTGATAAATTGAAAAATATTAAGGATGTACTTAATGCATAAAATGCTGATATCTAAACACAGTTTTATATGGCTCGTGTTCAACTAATTCAAAACTCCCTTTAATGCTTTTAAATGCTTTTGCTGGCCTAAAATGGATTGAAACTGATGGCAATAGTATCAAATAGATCTGGGGCTGTTTAAGAAGTTCTGAACTTAAATTTTCCACAAAGAAAAAACAACTAAACTACATAAATTATTGTGAAGTAAATAAAGCTTGAAGAAATTTTGATATGGAAACAAAAATCAATAGTCTCTAGGAAACAAATGTCTGACCCCAAGTCACATAGAAGGGACTTCAGGATGACCTAATCAAACTCATTAAACTTTTTTAATCACACGTTTATCTATTCTGCTGTATTTTTAGAGTCACATGAAGTAGAAAGTTGAAATGATTACTTGATAAACAAACAAAACTTGAGGACATTATGCAAATGACTGGAGGAAGCTTTTTGATTGCATCGCAAATGAACACAAAAATGTGGATCAGCAGTTTTTGTACAGCGTTAGAAGCAGGTGTTGTGAGGATTGCTCTGCCAAGGAGCTGATTAGATGAATAGTTGTAATAGGTGGTAGTTTGCTGAAAGACAAACATTTGAGTTTTTGACCCTGTTGGGCTTGACGGAGTCAAGTGTGCAGAAATAGAAAGTTGAGAAGAGGTATTAAACAGTTTGAGATTAACCTCAGATTGATTCCGTGGGATGCACAAATAGAGGTGGTTAATAGGAGTTTGTGTAGTCAAAAAGCACTATTCATTTTTCCTTTCATGTGTATTTTGGTTGTAGGGTATGCAGCCAAAAAAAGTGACCCAACACAACATTGATATTTGAACCCACATGAGCTCAAAATGCTTGTGAATATTTTCGTGTAGTGGTAACTGTTGACCTTTTTGTCAGTTCCTCACAGCGGTAAGTGTTCATGTTGATGCAGATACATAAACCAAAGTTCAGTAAGACTTTTTTTTTCCTTTTCCCATCTGCTTGAGCTTTATGATACCACAATTTTTATAAGAACACCGTTATGCTTGGGTGTCCTGAAGGTGCAGAAAGGATGTAAACAAGACAAATGATAATTAGCCGTAAACTTTAACTTTTGCTCGGGTGACATTCTCCCATTGTTTTCTCTTCATAGGTGCCAAAGAGGTGAGTGCGAGTGGGAAGACTTTTACGGTGCGGAGTTCTCTGCAGCTACACGTGGACAGAAATGATGACGGCGTGGCCTACACCTGCAGAGTAGACCATGTTGCACTCGCACAGGCACCCCAGCAGGCCACCGAAGTGCTGGAGGTCCACTGTGAGTATATGTCCAAAACACATGCTATCATGTGTTTTTGTTTGCGCTATCAAGCGCAAACAAAAGAGCATTATCTGGACATAATGTGAAAATAAAATGAAAATAGCAATAGAGGATAGCACAAAATTGTGTGCTAAATTTAGATAGATACATGTAGATATAGTCTGTGATAGAAACATTTTAAATTAATAATGATTCATTTTTTTTCCATAAATTTAGCTGTTTTGAACATCAGCAACATGTTCAGTAATGAGGATTGCACAGTGTTGTTGGTGTGAAGGATGTAATGATACACAAGTCATAAAAAGGCATAATAAACTTTGCATTTGGAGTTTATTGCATGAAAAACTTGGTACTAAATGAGGTGCCATTTCTTATAAAAAAAATATTAGAATTGTTCCTCTCTTAGAATTAGAGATATCTAAAAATAAATAAAATAAATTTGTCTTGAAGGGAGGATCATTTGTCCACTAATCCTTATCCTAATGTTAGCTGTAGGATAATTGCAAGAGAGAATGGTTTTACAAATATTAATGTGTCCCATTACTACTTACCATTAGTTGAAACTCTTCCTGTCCATCCTAGATGCTCCTCGTGTGGAAATCATCAAATCAACGACTGTCCCTCAGGAGGGCCAGTACTTAAAGCTGGAGTGTTTCTCCAGAGGAAACCCATCGTAAGTGTTTTCTGCTCTCCATTGTTTTAGTTTTCTATGCTTTATTATATTCTTCATTCTTGAAGTGAGTTTGACCTTTTTCAAAAAAAAAAAAATTTCTCAAATAACAGACCGGATCCTGTGATGTGGACGAAGGACGGTGGGGATCTTCCTGACCTTGACAGGATAATTGTCGAGGGGAGGGAACTCACCTTTACTTCACTCAACAAGACAGACAACGGGACCTACCGCTGTGAAGCCAGCAACCATCTTGGGGCCAGCAGTGCTGAATATGTTCTCTATGTGTATGGTGAGTTGAAATAGACAAAAATTAAGGTACAGAGTTATCTTTATCAGGTAGAGCTACTTAAACTTACTCAAAAACAAATAGGTTAAATACTACAACCTACAAAATGACTCCTTGGATTCCATTTATGCTCCATATGAATAGTGGAAAAAGAGTTGCATAAACAGGATTATAATGCCTCCTGATCTGCATAGTGTATAACTGCAAAAAGTGATTAGGGGTGCCATCCTTCACAAGGAAAATATAGGCCTCAGGTGCCACAAACGCCACCAGTGCTTTTCCTTAAATAAACCTTTGTCCCAGATCCTCCACACAGTCTCTCTCTCTCTCTGTCTCTCTCTCTCTCTCACACACACACACACACAGGCACGCACGCATACCTAAAGGGAAATGTGTGAGGGAGGCAGAATTTAGTGCTGCGTTGTCAAGAATATCATGATAAGTAATTCCTAGTAACGCCAGAGGAGGTGGAGGATAAAGCGACTCAGTGTCAGGAAAAACAGATAGTTCTTTCTCCCTTCTGTTCCTGCTCTGCCATTTGTCTCCTGGTATTAAATAATAAAAAATACAAAAGAGTACAAGCAGAGCAGTGACAACTGAGCTTTGGAGACATTTGACAGCTTGGAATGATTGGCAAAAAGAAACGTTTATTAGCAGAGCGATAACAGATTACATGAATGTTGGTATATTGATCCAAGGATGTTACATTTGCTTTATCTCAAAGATTTATCTGAATTAAAAACAAGAAAAACATAATATATGTTGAGTTATGCTTATCTAACTTGACATATATTATGTCAATTTCACAGGCTTTCAGCTTGTGAAAGGAAGAGCAAAAGGTAAGACTGAGGATAAAAGCTGGTCACTGGTCAGGGCTGATCAAATCACATTTTCCCACGTAAAGGACATTATCAGAATGACTAAAGTTAGCACATTTTCTAAAAAAGCTCTCCAAAAAGTTTAACAAACAGAAAAAAATGAGCTGTAGCTTGAAAAGAAAATTTCGCAAGACCTAAATGAATTAACTCATTGAACAAATAACAAAAGTACTAAAGTTAGAGAGACATCAGACGATTCTTTAACCAATTTTACCTACAATTTCCAATCTGAGACAGTCTGCACATATTTTGATAGTGTGAACCAGTCGCTGACCCAACTGCAAATGGATGTGGCCAAATTTTGACCATAAGGGTGAAAATGCTTTTGATTTTTTTTTTAGGTTTTACCGATTTATATTGTAAACTGAAGTCATCTTTTCAGTGGTTAAGTTTTAAATACTGCAACAGACTGGCGACCTGTCCAGGGTGACCCCGCCTCTCGCCCAGAACGTAGCTGGAGATAGAAACCAGCAACCCTCCTGACCCCATTAGGGACCAGAGTGAACAGAAAATGGATGGATGCGGTTTTAAATAATCAATAAAACGTGATTATTTGTTGCGATAGAATCCAAACGTATAGTATTGTATTTCATGCTAAAATTGTAATTTTGTCACGTTAAATTTGTCCAACAACCCACTAACAATCTTGCATTTATAACAGATCATTGCATACCATTCGTTTTCATGTCACCCAGGTGCAGACTACCTGGTGACACCACTCCCACTTCAGTACACCTCACTCCTCTACCTGCCGGGGCTCCCCACTCTTCCCCTCGTCCTCCATCTTGCTTTTGTGAAACTGTAATAGAGTGCCACACCTTTCTGCAGACAGCCTCATCAGTAAACAACAATGTTGCAGTTTCCATCCAGGAAGTTTTATTAATGTCAATGGCCCATTGAACAGCATGTTGGTGTCATGCAGCTTGAAAATCTAGCTTCTCACCGTCAATGCTGCTGCAGAAAAAGCTAAATCATATCATACAAGTAATTGGCAATGTTTCTAGCTATAATTTGAATCTACTGTTAATGTAGCAAATTAATTGCAAATATAGAAATTAGCATTTTTCTTGTAAATGCTGTGTGATATTTTTTTACAGATCATTTCAAATGCAATAACGTTAATTACAAGTCTGTTGCTGCCATAATTAGCTAAATGGCCTATTTATGCATTTAGAGCCACAAATTAGGATCAAGCCTGGCTTATTAGACATACCATCTAATATTTTTCACCTTTTTCATATTTAAATCCTTCATGATAAAGCAATATGTAGTGTGGCTTTTACAAAAAGACTTCAGATAGATTAAGAGAAATACATTTGAATGAAACTTATCTCATTAACAAAAATGAACGAATACATGCAAATTAGGTATGAATATTATCACTGGTTTGACTATTTTTCAAGACTTCAAATTACCATTCATCAACTTCTTCCACAAACCCTTTTATTCATTTTTTGACTAATAGAATAAATGTTGCATCTCCTAATTAATGGGCTTTTCACACACCATGGTTATGTGTCTGTGCCTAACAATTCCTTTAAATGCCAGCTGAAGCTAAAAGCTAGAACAACCAATGCACATAATGACGCAGATGATATTAAACTGACAAATTCTGCCGGACAAAAAAGGCTATTGGATACAGCAGGGTCAGAGAAGCCTCTTCAGATTCATTACTTCTTCGCCTGAAATGGCACCAAGCCTGTTTCTACCCTTCATTAGTGATTAGCACACCTTTTAGCCTTTTACAACTGCCTCCATAATTCTTGAAAAATACCTTTTTAATGGTCCTGCTCCAAGGGGGAGACGTTTTCTCTCCTACCCATTTCCTGCAGACATGCAGTTAGCTGCTCTGTGAGTCACGATCAAATGTCACCAAGACACAGAGGACGGTTTGCCCTGAGAAAGACGACTACAGCCAATTAAAAGCCTCTGGTTCACCATAAAATGCAGAGTGACATAAACATTAAAGCCAAGGTGGTAGTGTAACCTCATTAACTTGGTCACACAATGTTTCAGTCCCTTTTTCTCTTTGGCCTGAGCGACTGACAGCGAGAAACACTTCCTAGCATGAAATCTGAAACAGAGCGCGATAATGATGACCCGCTCACCTCTTCTGAAAGCACCCTTGAAAATGTGTAATTGGCACAGATCTTTTGTCAAATTAATGTCTTCATTTGGTGGAATTTAACTTTCTGTCTCCAGAGACATAGACAGCATTAGTGGATTCAATTCAAGGTTATTTCTGTTCTATTGCTATTACAAAGAGAGACCCACATTTAAAGAAACTATTTAAAATGACTGCAAAGACAATTTGCAGTGAACATGCACATGCACATGTTTTGTCTTTTTCACTTTAAATAAATGTAGATGCTAGGGTTACTTCTAACAGAGTAAACAAATAGAAGTAGAAAAGTAAAGATCATTGGTTTTGACTAAAATTAACCAGATTGTTCACTTGTGATGATTTGATGATCTAAGCAAAGTTACATCACTGCATCTTTTGCTGTAATAATGAGATTTTGCATAAGTATTTTTAATGTGCAAATGCCAAGTCAGCACATATGCTCTTCTACAGGCTTGGAGACCCTACTGAGTTCTTGCAGATAAGGTTCTGACTAAAACTTTGCTCTTTTATCTTTTTATATTTCGAACCTTTGTGACTGTTCAAAAAATCTTTACATAGAATATTTACACAAACGTTTTAGTACAAAAGATTACACACGTATCATCATAGAACAATAAATCCACATTAAGAGCAGAACTACCAATGATATACCCAAAATAGTACATAGATCAGTGAAATAAACATTCACATAAACAGGCAGGAAATATCCTTGGCCTGTAGTAAAATAGTTATTTATGGAGTTCATTTGTTTTGCTTAGTAAGGAGACCAGAGATGGTTGTAACATGGGTAAGTGTAACACTTCCATTTTCTCCTGTTAGGAACAAGTTGCAGATCATGTGATTCACTCTGCACATTACACCACATATGAAGCTGTAGCACCCTGAAGCAGAGATAAAAGTTTTAAGTGGTAACGTTTTAGTTTTCCCAAGAATCTGAGTTGTGGTTATTTTTTTCATAACCCTTAAAATACTAAAGGTTCCACCTTTTCTATATTGTACATACAGTGCCTTGCATAGGTATTTTACAACTTGAAGTTTACTATATTTTGTCAAAGAATAAATAAAGATTGTACTGGATTTTCTATGATCCATGAACACAAAGTTTCACATAACTGCTTTCATTTGTTAATGGAATTTGACTGGTACTTATTCCTCACAATAATATGTGATGTTTGTGTTCGTATATTATATGAAATTCAAATGCATAGAGGAGTGCAGTAATGGTGTAATCAAATGCAAAAACGTTTAAAAGAGTCAATGGTTTTGCAAAGCCCTGTGTGGGACACTTAATTATCTTCCACATTTTCAGTTGTTCACATTTGTACATTCATTTCTAGATCTATGTTCAGAAATTTACTGGCCTCACATATGCAAAAAAATTATTTAGCGGGTGAACAAACATTTCCCAATATCACCACAGGGTATGCTACAAGTTGCACAACTTTGACTTACTCCCATTGAATGTTTGTTCTCTTTGTCCCTGAAATAACCAATAAAACATGTAATAGTAAACATGTGCGACTAGTTTGAGTCACATTTTAAATAGTCTAACTATTACGAGCTGTAAGTCAGACAAAGAGACGTCACAAATGCTGAACTGTCCCCGTTGTCCCAAACATCACTTCTTTGTGTGAATTCATTTGTTGTTGTTGTATTATTTTTGTGTATGTCTGTCTGTGCCCTTCACCAGACGCTCCCACCACCTTGCCTCCATCCACCACACCCCCCCTACATCCCATCCCTCCAGATCCTACTGTTCAGTTAAGCACCCACGCCTCAGACCCCACAGTCACTGGCAGCAGAGGTACAGTAACACCCCACATATCACCACTACCCCCTCAGCATGCTACTTCTCTACTTTACGCTTGCATCTTTTATTTTTTCTCTTCAAGTTGTTGCCTTAAACCTTTGACATGTTTAATTTTCTAGAGTTTAAAAGAAGTTGTGAGTTGTTGTTTTTTTTTTCCCAATGGTGATACAAGAACATAAAATCCACCAAGTTCACCGACTTTCCATTTGGTATTTCAAACTCTGATGTGCTTCTGGACCCTGAAGCATCAAAGCAACAAGAGTTTAAGTGAGATTTTGTGGAATACTATTGTTTCTCCCTGGAAAATCAAGAGGTTCTAAATCCTGCTTTACACCAGATTCAGACAGTATCCATGACCTTTGTGGTGATTTGAGTACAGCTGGAACAGGGCAAATCTGAAAAAACGAATTCCAGTAAAAAGTCAATCGTTATGTTGCAGTCATAGTATTTGCTTTCACAGCTGCTTTCCCAGCCATTCTTCCACAATCCTAACATCGTTGGTGATATCTTTGATTGTCAGTATTTCCTCAAAACCTGTTTAATTTCTCTGTAAATATAGCTTCTGCACCTGCATCGTAACTTTAATCCTCTTTGTAGTGGGAACAATACCTCTAGCACTTTAATCATTTTATCAGTACCATTAGTGGATGCCAATGACAAGAGTCTGTGTAGAAATCACAGAGCCGTACCTTCCTGCACAGTAACTGTGATATTTTGTTTGATTTTAATCTTGCATGGTGTTATGTGTATGTCTCAGGAAGAACAATAAGCAGAAATCATATGCACAAAATTTACATAGTATTCAGCGATATCTGGGAGCTGATCACACCAAGCATAAGGAACCTTGTGTTGCAATTATTGCATAAAGGTATTATAAACTCTATGATGCACTTCTTGCAATTTCTTCTGCTTCTCCAGTTCCTTCCCCCTCATTGCTAAATAAAGTGGCAGGATTCCTTTTGATAATGTGTGAGGTGCATTTGAATTGCAGCCTAAATTTTTATTGCACATTCTGATTTGTTTAATATGACTGAAGTCCATTATTACTAAAATTAGTTTAATTTATTTAAACGGTATTAAAAACTGTTCTAAATTTCAAAGAGCCAGAAGAGTTATTTTGGGTGCCAAAGCAAAATTCTTACTGGAAGCCCTGCAATGCATTCCCTAAGAGAGGTTGTAAGACATTGCTGGGATTTGGGATGTTTTTGCATTGCTGCATCCCACATAAATTGTATTAAGCAAAAAAACAGGAAAGGAAATTGAAAACTGCAGTGAGAATGTCACTCCTTTAGCCAAATGCCATAACCAAATGTTGACATGAATGGAAAGTTGCATCTGAGGTATAATTACAATAATCTAACTAATTTTATCTTACTTGTGGTTTTTAAGGGTTTTACAGATGCGTTTAACTGAAAATGTAAACACATTTTTACACAAGGTATTTCTATCATGTATGTTTAGCTTTTTTTTCTCAAGACATTTAATCAATTTTTTTTTCCGTGTTCCTAAACTGATTTTTTTTTTATTGCAGATGTTCGGGGGTTTTTTTCTTTCCACTATTAAGATTAATCTGCCCTTACTTTTACTGTTCCAGATCCACAATTGCAGAATAATTTTACTCCTTTCTGTAAATTACCATCTTGTAAGTCTCACAGGACGCTTGAGTCCCCCTCCACATTTTCTCTACGTTTTCCTTTGTTGCAGCTTTCTCTGTTGTCTCCTCTGCCTACCCTTCATCTCTCTGAAGATCTTGTTTGATAACTGGCTTCCAGCACAATGTTGGATGTTCATCACCGGTGTTCTTTGGTTTCTTCTCTGATGTCTGTTTAGGTAGTTCAGGGACACAAGGAATGTCGAGCTTTTCAGTTGTATCTTATGGGAATCTACATTTCGGAATTCTATGCGGCATTTTCAGTCACAGGATACCACTCTATCTGTCTTCATGTGTCTACTTGATTTATTACCACTTATTTTCACAGCCTTGGGATGAAACCAAACATCTGAGGAGCGATACAAACCCCCATGATGTTTTGTCTTCTTAATAAAGTCAACCGGCTGTGCGGAGAAAATACACATTAATTCTCTAACTCTATTGGCTTTATGTAGAATATTAGCATATTCTGAGAAGCTCTTTTAGGAGTTCCATTTTCTTTTTAATGCTCTATTTATGCCAGACTTGCTCTTTCAACAAAAAGTACAAGATGACCCAAATCAAAGAATGAAGCATTTTTGCATCAGAAAATGTGAGGGACATCAATAGCTCCAAAACAAGTATTCATTATTTTTTTTTTGCCTTAATCCAATACTCAAATGTTAAAAAGAAAAATTTTCTAAAGCACAAAATTGTTGGAAAATTGTGATTTAAATATTAGGTGATTTGTGTTTTTATGCCAAATATTCACTGTTGTAAATAGACATTTAGGAAAAAGGCATCTGTTAAGTCTCTTAGAAAGACATTTTTTTAAGATTTTGGGCTATGTAAATCAATGAAAATGAACTTAAAAAGATAACTCAAAAGCTAAGAAACTGAAATTGTAATTCATTAATAGTAAAAAAAATAAAAATAGGATCCAAATGTAAGTTCATAGACAAATGTCTAAGCAGATGAACTTTAATTATTAACTTGAGCTCAAGAATATAATAAGACATGAACTGACAGTAAGACATAAGCTAAAGAGCGGACAGAAAGAACAAGTTTGGTTATCTCACTTTTAATCCCCCTCATTTAACCTTTAGCATAGTTCTGCACCTCTGGGCTATAAGCCTAAAGCCCTACGAAAAGTAAATTTTGAAATAATCAAGATGTATTCCCTTAAGGGTAAAACAAACTATTTTAAGATATAAACAGTCCAATTTAACTGATTCTATTAATATCTTTAAAACTGAATGTAATAAATGCACAAGTTAAACTAAAATTAATCATATCAGTGTAACTTATAAATGTATATGTTCCATTTAATGGAGACCACTTTCTTGTCAAACTACACACATTTTAAACACTGAATTCATTATCCCCAATGGAAAACCGACTTTTACAAAATCAGACCCTATTGTACAAATTCTAATTGTTTTTGACCCTTAGAGTGGATCTACTGTAATGTAAACAGTTTGACAGATACACCTCTTTTCATCTGAGCTGGATACTGCAAGGGCTGATGCATAGCTGCAGCATGTGATTCATTTTATTAATGAGGTGCTGGCAGGTATGGCCAAGACTCACACTGCTTCAATAGCCTGGCCAGCCTTAATAGCTACAATAACTCTTTCTCTAAGTATCAGGTCCATGTAGTATAATCAGACCTTCCCTTCCATGAACACACACTTACATACAGACACAGATGCACATTCTCTTCCCTACCAGCAGTTCTCTAAAATTTACCAAATTCTTTCTTTGTGGCTTGTGAATTAGCTTCAACCTTAAAGCTCAAAGGTTGAATCATGCACAAGGGTTTCTCTTGTGCTTAAAATATTTACCATTCACTTCCCACGATCTGTGTTCGCGCGGCCAACCTCAGTCCCTGTAGCCTTTTATTGCTGTGGAAAAAGGACCAACTACTGAGAAGGTAGCTATTATTCATGCCCCAATGTCTGGGCCTGTGGAGGAAAAAAAATCTAAAATAATACCCATCTAAAGCCTTGCAGAGTACGTTTTCTGAGCCCAGTAGTTGTTCCCCAAGAGGAGCTCAAGCTAAAAATATAGAAATGCAAACGTAGGCTGCCAGAGTTATCTACTCAGGACCATGCCTTTCTCTAAGGGTAATCCGAAGCACTAAACATTGGGAGGAGTTCCTCTTCGACTGAAGTTGAAATGAGTGAGTACACACTGAAGCTAGACTGAGGATAAACCCCAAGAGTTCAGTCAGGGTTTAATAGTTAAGATTAGCCCCTGAGCATCTTTCTTTTACAGGGGATTCTATCCTGAAAGCGACGTTTAAATGGTAACACCTCAAAACAAGGCAGGTTTTAAAGTTATGACCTGCCAAGCTTAGATGGTCTGCCTCAAAACACTGAGCAAAATGTAAAAAAATAAATAAAGGAGCTTAAACTTGAGGCTAAAATAATTATTAAAAAATTATTTATTATTATCAATATTATTTTTATACAAATTTAGGAATAAACTGTATGAATTTTAGCATAAATCTACTCTTGTGGTATGAAAAAAAAATTAATAAGTTTCCCTGGGTTTATTTTTATAGCTTTAGCCTCACATTTACCTTAAAGCTTTTTTAAGATTGAGAACATGAGAACAAACCTTTTGTGAAAACTCAATAAGGAAAGGGACAATTTTCATTCCTTGGAGGGATTTTCTAACAGCTTTATTCTATTGCTATTGATCCTGTTTTAAAATGGAGCACAAAGGTTAGATTGTGTGATGAGCAAAGGAAATATTTCCTTGAGGGCAAGCATCTGGGGCAGCTGGTTAGTGGTTGTGTTCAGTAGTGAAACGGTGAAATATTGAACAGTGCTGACCATTCATTCTTTCCTGTTTCTCTGCTCTTTAGACATAAAAACCATGAACCACAGGAGAAATTAAAACGTAATGCAAAGGTTCTTTCACTTATTGTTGGCCGGCTTATTGATGACCTGTCACTTTAGCTCGCTCTGGGGAAGAGTTACAGCAACACTTGTAGTAAAGTGTTGAGTCGAAAAGGCAAAATCATTAGAAGCTAAGGCTAGTTTTATGAATTACTCACAACCTTTGGTTTAATTAAATTTCAGTTGCAAAGGACACATTTTGGAGGATTCATAAAGACACAATAGCTTATTTCACGTGCATGGACCTCTTTGTCATGCTTCACTTATGTTCTTTCCCTGTGAGACTGTTGAAGATAAAATATTTCTTCAAAACCAGCTGTAGGGTTCTTTTCCGTGAGCCATACAGCCGCTTCAGTTGCAGCATAGTGTTTGATAGAAATATCTGAAGAGCAGCAGCAATAAAGTCAGCCTGAAGTTATTGCAGCTCTGACCCTGTTTCTCCTACCATCATATTATCTCCCCACTACCCCTACGGCACCCCTTGCCCTTCCTTGAAGGTTGAAGTTAATTTTATTTTCTCTACAGCACCATGTTACAACAGAAATCGTTTTAGTATACCTTTTCTTTATGACAAGTCTAGAGTACACATTGCTATTTTATTAAATAAACTACATTATAAATCTTCTGTCTAGTCATGCATGGCACAAGTGTTACAAACTAGGTAAGGACTGGTAACGGTATAGAGTATTTACACCAATTAGCTGTAGAAGAATTGCTTAAGTCGCAGCTTCAAAACTATAAAAAAAAAATGTCCACTACAAAATGGTTGTAGTCTGAAGTATCTTCAATAAGATTCCAGAGACAGGTTTGGAGTAAGTGGAGTTTCTGCCGAATGCACAGAGCAGTTGTTTGGCGCTCTCCCTTCCCTTACCTGCTTGTCCACTATACCAGTGTCCTTCACGGTTCTTTTGTTTACAGCATAGAAAGTCTGCAGTTTGAAAGTAATTGTGTGAAAACATAAAGAGCACTTCTGTTACTGTCATTATTGTCGCTATTTCAGGTAATGCTTTTTCAAAAGTAAAGTTGGCATGCTGAGAGGCGAGAGCCTCAGGTGAGTTAAGCATCAGAATGTAGGCTAGATAGCACAGCCCATCCTTCAGCAAATTAACCACCTGATATGAGCCAGTTAGACTAAAATACACAATTAGAACATTTACTTAGGATTGCTTCTAGTAAGATCAGTTCAATTGAATCCTATATTTTTCTTTGGTCTTTCACCACTGTGCAATGTGTGCACAAGTCATTTTTAGTCATAAAAATGGCTAAATTTATGTCACTACTTTTGTAACAATGAATTACTAGAATAGTTAATATGTAATTTTAGCAAAAGTCCCATAATGTTATAAAAATAGGAAAAGCACTGTCTTAGAACCGTCATCCTCTGTTACTATATTGTATTTTATTGCTGTTTATTGAGAAATTATGTATTCATAGACATCAAGTTGTTTTAATAGATTCTTTAGATTTAGTAAGTCTATCATTATTTATGATGCAGGACTTACTCTGCTTACCACAAATCCTTTTTTTCTCCAAAAAGAAAACAAAGAAGAAGACGTTAAATATTCAATCCAGTGTCCAAATGCAGGGTTTATTGAATGATTAGCTGAGGTAATTTGTTCTTTGGATCTAATTAATCCACTCTGACACAGAGAGCAATAATGCACAAGGGTTTTGGAAATGCTGCCTCTTTTACGCCTCTCTCTCGTAAACTGAGTCTTGCCTTTAAAGCATCTCTTGGTGTTTTACATGTACTTCTAGCCACCCCTTTCAGCCTTTCTCTGTAAATGATAATATAATATTTTAGACTGCTGCAAAATAAGTATAAGGCATCTTTCAGAGCGATCTGTTCTGGTTTTCTCTTTAACTTTAAAATCACTGAATAAATTATGAGTGCCACATTTAACTGTGAAATACTCATTTAATATATCCTCTTCTCAAAAATTATATTTTTATAAAGAGCAGATAACTGTGCTTTGATTTCCTGTTAAATTTGTTGCATATTTCTTCACTTTTCTCTCTCTAGGTACACTGGTAAATGTTGACCTTAAAAAGATATCCTACCCATTTTTCCATTTTTGGTGTGATTTCAGAGAAATGCCAAACAAACCACTTGACTGCCTTAGCATGTAATACCACACTGCAATTACATTTTAATCAAACTTGCTGGACATTTAACTAAATAGAGCTAAATGAGCTGCTAACATATAAAAGCAGTATGGAACCTAATGGTGACAGCATGCTAAATGTTTGTGGCTACAGTTACACTACAGTCTGCAACACTACCAAGGCTTAGCAGTTCACATAAATTGACGAGGTCAGGTGAACGTTATTCAGAGTTACACCCGAGAGCCTCAGGTCCGTCCAGAGGAGCTGCAGACATCCCACATTCTTAGCTGCGAATATCTGACGATCAAACAACTTACACCTTCTGGTTGAAAAAATATAGCATCAATACAAAAGCCAGTCTGAGGCTTAACTGAAGAAGTTAAGGGAAAGAAAATCAATACTATAACATTTTCTCTGACTGCTATTGGTTTATAACAGATAGATGGTAAAATATTTATTATTTTACCGTCTGTGTTCTGTTCTGTTCTGTTTTGAGTAGCCCGTTACCTCAGAAAGCCATTCAGTCCCACCCTTTCAAAATGGAAGTGCTCTGATAGCAGACACAGCACTGACTGCTCATAAAAACTTCACACAACCTTACATTAAAAAAAAGACCATCACTGTTTCATTCTATAGTAAATAATAATAACATACAGACCTTTTTATAATGTTGCAACACATACTGCACCATTCCTGAGCCCACTTAAGTTTTAGGTTCATAGGAAAATTGCATTGTTTTTTGGAGTTACTGGCATTACACAACACGGTCCACTGACTGGGGTACAAAGAAATCCATAATCAGAATAACCGAAAATTAATCATTGATATGTACTACTGACAAGTTTCACTATTGTACTAAATAACTGAAGAAAAAACAAAAACGATTCAGTGATAATTTAGGTGCAGATGCTTCTGACGCTACATATTTATTAGAGCTACTGCAGCTTCCTAAAAAAATAAGTCATGGCAGAATATATACGTATTATTATTTTAGTTGCCAGATCAAGTATTTGTTTGAAAGTTTCAAAGCTACTGTGTTGAACAGCACGCAGATAAATACAAGAACATTTTATTTTTTAACAATTATCAAACAATTTGGGGCTGCCGTAGGTGTTCCACAATTTGACATGATTAAATCAGTGAAGTTCTGGTTTAATCCTCCTCAGATCTTTTTTCTAAGGATTTCCAGGAATGATCATCTCATAAAAACATCAAGGGTTTCATATTAGCAGAAAAGATTAAGATATTTTTTTTTCTTTTTCACATATTCAGAGGAAAGAAACAATCACAGTTCCCCCACAGCAAATTTATAACATCCTGTTAAAAGACACCTTTAAAGTATGACTGACTCACACCATAGACACAAGGGCACAAGTGCTGCTTTATTGATGGGAGCAACCAAAAGCCATTCCTTCATATTGCTGCATCTAAAACGGAGAATGTAAAAAAAAAAACATCACCAGAGATAAGAAAGGGTGCCTGCAGGGAAGGAATTTTAATATTAAGTAAATGTAAAGCTAATGATGGGAAGAGAGATGAAGTGACAAAGATGTGCTTTGTGTAAAACATACTAATATGATGGATTAATGAGTGCAGTGTCTGATAACTCCCCACTGTTCATATAAAAGATGAGTGCAGATGAAAGATAGGGCTAGAGGTTGGAGTCATTGAAATCACAGGAGATCTTGTGACTTTACTCGATGGCAAACATCTCCTGTGATGTATGGAAGGTTCCTACTGAAAGAAGTGTTTGGTATTAGACGTGTTTGATTTAGAGTATCCTGGCCATTTAAGAAGGACTCCCTGATGCTTTAGGTGTACAAAGTCAGCCTTCTGTCATCTGAAGAACATTTCCAGGATTAAAGGACGAACGCCCCAGCAAGATCTAGAGAAATCCATGCATGCAGTTGTCTTTAGTCACATTGATTACTGTGTTAGTGTGTTCACAGGGCTGCCTAATAAGGCAATCACACAGCTGCAGCTGATCCAGAATACTGCTGCACTAAAACCAGGGAGACAGAGCACATCACCCCAGCTTTAAAGTCCTTCCACTGGCTCCCTGTAGCTCAGAAAATAGACTTTAAAATACTTCTGTCAGTTTATAAATCATTGAATGGCACAGCACCAAAATAGATTGACGAGAGCTTTGATGAACATGACTTTGAGACCAACTGTAGGAAATTGGGCGTCTGCTGTACTTTTGATTTCAGTCTTTTTCTTTACTAAAGCTTTAACTTCCTACAGTTTGAACTGTAATCTGATATAAATACTCATTATTAATAAAAGTGGTTTATTGTAAGCAATGCTACAGTGGTCTTAATCATTTGACGAAATAAATTTTAATTTTTGCAAAATGCAAATAATTTTCTACCTTAAGGTTTGAACAGTCACACACTGCATAGAAAATACGCTCAGTCCCCTCAGATAAGGTTGAGAAAATCCTATGTGGATTATGTTTTAATCAACAATAAATTAAAAAAGAAAAAAAATAGCTGACTACCTAGTGGATAGATTCATTTTCATTACTTTAAAATGAACAAATAATATTCATTATTAATCTCATTGTAAAATCTCAATTCAAGTTCAAGCCATCACTTTCCTTAAACACACTAAAGCAGTTCGGCATTTTCTTCTGTGAATGTGAAGAATTATTGTGATAATTTAACAGGAGCACCTTTGGTCCCATTTGACCCAGCAGTGGTTTATAGAAAACTTTAACCCTTTTAATTTATTAAACAATCCAGACTCACACAGCTATGCGACAAGGAGGGTTCTATAAATATTAAAAGAAGAGTTTGCTCTGCCACGCTCTCATATTAAATCATACAGAGAAGGATGTATATGCCCTTATTAAATAATAATGTCTTTGTGGGCCTGCAAAATGTATAACTGTGTATGGAAGATCCTTTCTATCATCCTCCTTCTTGGCTCAAATAAGAATGCTTTGTCTTCTTGTCCATCCGTTTTGGTTTCCAAACTGAATAAAGACACAGTTCCTCAACCAGTGCTTGTTTAACAGCATTTTTGTGTGTTTTTCAAACCAGACATAAGTTAGCCTGGTAAAAACCAGCTCCTTGTTCTATGTTTTGCTTCGTACAGAGGATGTGGACCCATGGTTGTCGAGAAAAAATTGCTTGTTGGAGCCTTGGATTCTGTTAAAGTTATAAATTATACCCAGATGCTAATGTTTTACCGTGATGTATGTATGCAGTTCAGTGCTATGAAGCTTACCAGAAATGACCTGGGCTGTAAGCAAAACCCCAACCCCAACATTAATGTAAAATAATAAAACATAATATTGACAGCATATGCTAAATTGTACATAAAGCACAGAAGTTAAAAATATGACAATAAAAAATAAATATGGTCTGTCTTATTGAAATTCACCTGTTTAACTTTTTTATTAACATAACCTTTTTTTAATGATTTGTTGAAGTATATCTGAAAAGAGGTGATATCCAGAGCACTGATTTAGACTCCCACAAAATATTTGGATGTCTTGACTTGGTTTTAAGTTATGAGTCAGTATTCGCTCTCTCTCCCGGTTTGTTTAGTGTTGGTAGGCCAAATATTTCAACTGCAGTTTATTCCGTATCACAGTTACCATCAGAATTTCAGTGAAACCACAAAGGTCATTTTAAGGGGACTTGCAGTAAATCCTGCTTGCCAATTATGCATTTGGCAAGTTGGATGAACATGTATCATTGCGGCAAAGCTGAGGTGGTGGGGTCATTTTAATGCTGGAAACGAGAACGGAAGTAAAGGAAAACGTGGTTTAATCCTAACTCTAACCATCATTATACTACTGATCATGTGGTTTTAAAAATCACCATTTTGCAATTTTAAATCTTTAACTTGTAAAAATAAAACTCAATGCCGTCTCAAATAGTGCAATGCCGTGGTGAGAGAGCCTCATTGTGCAGTTCAATAATTTCAAGATTATGTTGTGGAGTTTTTCGAGAGGTATTGAAAAAAACTCACAATTTAATGTGAAATGAACCTGACGATACATTAGTAGGTCACATTCTGGCTGAGACCGGCCCTCCAAAGGAGAAAGCTGTTCAGTTGTTTCCCATATTTCATCATCTTTCCCCCCCCACCCAAGTTTCTTGCCTTCTGCTAAAGTTGAAACTTATTCAAGTGCTATCCCTTAAAGCGTTTTATCAGACAGAGCGACCTCCTGCGGAGCTGCTGAAGTTTTTACACAACTTATTCACGTTTGTGAAGAACTCTTCAAAAAGTCTCCAAGAAATTCATGAGTGTGATTCATTTGGCAGCGCTTCAAGCCCATGAGAATGAACAATCACTGATTTGTATGCAGATGAGAAAATATGTGGAATAGACCACATTTACAACAATAAAAATCTAGTATAACATTCCTATATTTCTGAAAATAATCAAAGCATCAACTGCATTACATACAATGATCAGGCGACCTAATGTAAGAAACAAAAGCCTTTCACTTCTTAAAGAATATCTGGGGATCCAACAGTCGGCCAGAGGATCAGCAGTCAAGGGAGTGTGTGTTTAATGGTTAAAAATACAGGGAGAAGCCTGACAGAAAGAGAATAAAAGACAAAACTGCGTGGGTAACTAAACGCCTCTGTCCTCATCCTGCTGGGTCCTGCCAGGGGAAAATTCCTCTACTCTCTGCTCCACCAACCAAGAAGAACCGCAGCACAGTGAAGCTATGCTGCTCACGTCCGTGTCTATGAGCGTGTGTGTCGGCCTGTATGACTTTGTGTTTGTCCACTCGGAGGCGGCGAAGTGTGACGGCCTGGTCACTCAGACCGTGGAGACTTATGAAGCGAGAGCAAGCCAGCTGTTCAATTTGGCCTCATGGGCAGACAGAATGAAAAGTGGAATACTGAAGAGAAATAGTCAACATACGACGTGTGCTGTGTGGATAAGTCCTCTCTCTGTGTATCTGCTATTTTCTGGTCAGGCAATGCCACGTTTTAGCTGCCATAAAGTATCATGCACTTTCAGGAACACATGCAAAATCTCCGGGGTATTTAAAGGACGCCATTACTCCTGCAAAGAGCAGCTTAGTGAATGTCACTGTAATCTTTTAGGTGTTATGGATCAAAACAAATAATACAGTCTCACCGCAGAACAGCTGTCCCTGTCACATTATTTTTTTCCAAAGGTTTATAAAGAAGATATCTTTCTCTAAAGCTGTTAGTGTCAAATTTCATACCTTTAAAAAACAAAATCTTTTTTTTTTTTTTTTATTTAGAAATGTGACAGAAGAGTGTGTTTCTCATCCCTCAATGGATCAGTTTTCCTTCCTGGAAAAACATGCTCTTGGATGTTAGACCGCGGCCCCAGCAGACTGTCAAATCTCACGTTCAGGAGGAGAGGTGTGGTTTTTGTCCTGACCATTCCAGTCATGACTGTGTATCTACTGTTCTTTCTTTTTTTGTAAGCGCGACATTGCCAGGGATGAGAGACTGCTCCTCTAGATCCAGTATTGATACTTAAGTGCTCCTTCAGGATCATGGGACAGTGCAAGTATTTCTGATTTTAGGATGTCTCGGGAGATGTATAGACAAGTTGGGACTTCCTCTGTAGTTATTCAGAGACCGCTCCAATCTGTCATGGTGAAGAAAGAGCTGAGCTAAACAGAAAGGAAACCTTTCAATTTTATACATTCCTCTATGGTCGTTAGGTTTTAATCATGACTGAAAAACAAAATCCTGAGTTTAGAGGCTGAAAGCTCCAAGTTGCGTCGTCTGCTTCTCCACATCAACACTGGATGCTCTCCCAGATCCAGGCTTATAAAAGGATGGAAGAAACTAGATTTTGTGTAAAAAGCAGCCAGAAATGATAATGTGAGTAACCTTTTGTTAAGAAACAGAAAAAAAAAAACATTTATGGGTTTTTGCACTGGGCAAAGCAGGAAGATTATTCCTTTTTTTATAACTTTAGTTTTTTTCTATCATTCTGCTGCTTTCCAGCAGCTGGGGACCTGTATTAACTCTCTGACATCTAATTCTTTTCCCTAGCATTAATTCCCTCTCTCCAAGAACTGAAGAAAAGATTGATCTTCCCTACTTTTTTGTGTAATGATTTATTTACTGTATAACATTTTTTTTCTCTGCTGTTGCCCTGATTGGCTGAGTGCCCCTGCAACTCAGTAGGGGAGGTGCTAAATAATTTACATCTTTAAACCAAGTCCCTTATACATTTTCTTTTTTTTATTCATTTTGCCAGATGACTGTCATCGCAGTCCTATTCTTCTCGTGTCAGTGTGATGTCCATCTCTCGTCTTCTCTGTTTTATTATTCTCGGAGAGTTTTCACAGGCTCTCTGCTCTGAATGCATGAAGTGTAAGAGGGAAGGAATGACAGCAGCTAGGAACAACCGTTAAGGCAGGAACAAACTGGAAATAATCTTCTTTCTTCTCTTTGCTCTCTGGTTTGTGCTGTCTGTCTTTTGTTGTTCCCCTGTGCTCTCTCCTTCACCTCACTAACCAACACCTCGATTGTCTCTCTTTGTTTCTTTCTCCCCTGTCTCCTCAGATCCCAATGCGCTGGGGCAGCACGGCACCGACCATGCCTTGATTGGAGGAGTGGTGGCTGTAGTGGTCTTTGTCACCTTGTGTTTAATCATTGTTCTGGGAAGATACCTGGCCAGGCATAAAGGTAAAACCACAACGGGCAAGGCCTCAAGGCCCACTGAATCAGTGGCGCATGCTCTACTTGTCAAATATTAGACTGCAGCTCTTCTTTCTTTTCAAAGTTACCGCTGGATTAGGATAGAACGTGTTTTGCACACTTGGGAAATGTTATGTATATGACTTTGATTTGAGCTGAATGTTTCCACATTTAGTCGCCTTGTAATTGAATGCCGAAAGTTTTATATTTAATTGTGAATTTATGCAAAAGATAAAATACTGAAATGGACGTAAAATGATATATGGTTTTTCAAAACTTTAAAAAAAATGAAAATCTTAAAAGTGTGTCATGGATTTTTCCTATCGGAAACTCTTAAATGGTTAGTCAAATCACTTTAGACTACATTGAGTCATTCACACATTCACACTCAGATGGTGGGAAGCTACTACACTGTAGCCACAGCTGCCCTGGGGCGGTCTGACAGAGGCGAGGCTGCCAGCAGGCCCTCTGACCACCACCAGCAAGTAAGGTGGTTGAAGTGTCTTGTCAAAGGACACAACGACTGAAACAGACAAAGTGGGGGGTTGAACTGGCAACCTTCCGGTTATAAAACAGATTCCTACTACAGTTGCAACCACTGATCCAAATAAATGTATTCCAGAACAACCAACATTCTTCAGAGATTACCAGATTAGTAAATAGTGAACATTAGTACATTTACTAGGCACTCTAAGTCGACATGTCTGTGTGTGTCAATGAATAACAATAAGCTTAAAAAGGGGTAATAACATGTAGATGGTCTATATGTTATTACTAATTAGTATTAATTAATCCCAAATTATATTAATCCAAAATTGAGCCAACAATTAAACATAATAATGCATAACAAATAAATCAATTGCAATACTTTTATATTGCATCAATTAGTTTTATTGTAATAATTTTAAGAGTAGTGTAGTTTTTTTTTTTCATCTAAGTAAATTTTTTATTGCAACAAATGCAAATAATTTCATATTTTTGCAACTTCACCCAAAAAATGAATTTCATTCGGAGCACATGCACAAACTCGACTAAAAGAAATCACAGGGAGAGTACTTATCTAAAATGTAAAGGTGATGGTCAGAATTTGTCAGCAGCAATGCTAAAACGTTTGGCCCTGAGCACAGCATCGCTGTATTTTAAGTCCCGTCAGTCTGACAATGGCCTGCGTGTTTGTTGATGCTTTTGGGTTGTGTCTGCAGAAGGCTTTACTCACATTCACCACACTATCCCAGCTTCTCATCACTCTGTCTATGAATAATGTAGCATCACTGATGTTGTCTTCAGATGTGCTGTCTGCCCCAGGCAGCCAACGCCACGCAGGGCTGCCCAGTATTTGTTTTCCTTGAGATGGGTTTGTTTTTTTCCCCGACTTCTGCAGGAACATACTTGACGAACGAAGCCAAAGGAGCGGACGACGCGCCTGATGCCGACACAGCCATCATCAACGCTGAAGGCAACCACGCACACGCAGAGGAAAAGAAGGAATACTTCATTTAGACTGCCTAGGGAGCTGTGCTGCTCTCTACCTTTTCTTTTAGTCCCTCTGTTTCTTATAGTCTCTCTCTCTCCCCCACTTTCGTCTTCACCTGTGGCCACTGCCCCCTTTGAGTCAACACAGCCCGCAGGCAGAGATGTTCCCCGAGCTTTTTATTATTATTATGTCCTCTGGTTCAGCAATTTCCCGTATTACATTTTTTACCGTTTTTGTTTTTTTGGGGTTTTTTTCCTTTGTGGGAGATTTTTTTTTTTTTTAATCTTCCTCATGCAGTTTGATGCTGCTCCTGAAGCTCTACTCATTCTCACGTCTTTGCTCGTCTAGTGACACGAACTCCTGGAAATCTATATCTCTGCCATGGCTGCTTATGACCTCTTGTTCACCCTTTTTCCTGTTTCCCACCAAGCAGACACGCTGCCACACGTTGTATCTCATGCCCCCCTCACATATCTCACGTCAACACGGTGCCTAAAAATACAGACGCCATCGAACTTCTTTCAATGCCTTCATGTGTCGCCTGTCAGTAGCAATGTAAATACTATATGTAGCTCATTTCATTGCTCAGTTCACAGCTTTTAATTAGACATTGCATCCTTTTTTTTATTTGAATGATCTGTGCTGTTTACGCCTTATACGTGTCTATCACACTGATTATGATACTTTTAGATGAACCACTGCTCCCAACCTCTCCATCCCCTCTGAATAATCTTGTAATTAAGCAGTGGACCCTTGTAAGATAAGACAAAGGTTTTGTGTAACACTGTTGCAAGGTCCGTCAGATAAGTGTATAATATGATTTTCACTATTAGGGTAGGAGTAATAAAGGTTAGTGCAGTGTTGTTTAGAGCAAAGACCCACCAAAAATATTTGAAAGAGTAGATGAGGCTATTTGCTAAATCTGCTGTCCCAGTGTACTTTACTCTGTACATCCCTGCACCATGCAGACAGCGGTTTAGTGAAACATTTTAAACCCTATCGGGACAGCTTACAGTAGTCTGTGTTTTACATTAATGGTTCAGATGTACAGAAAGAAATCTCCACGTCTCAAAATCTGTAAAAATTGTACTGAAATTCTTTCTAACTTTTCACATTTTAATAATTTACTTTCTGCTCATATCATAATAAAGTCATTTTGCAGCTTAAAAGGCCTCATGAAATATACAGTGAACAATTTAAAGTTTCTGTAATAGCAAAATAAAAGCGTAGCAGTGTGTCTTGGTGTTAAAAGGATCATATCAATTGTTTGAGGTGTTGTTATACCTCAAACAATTGATGCCCCAATCGTTTCATAACAGGTTTCAATTCAAATATTCACATCTTCAGAGTAGAAGTTTTGGTGATCAAACATTTTGTCTTTTGGTTTAAAGATGGCTACTACTAGTTTGCTAGTTCGTCCCATTGGATTCAAAGATTGTACTATAAAGTTGATCAAAAACAAAAAGACAGCAGCCTTTCACTTGTAAATAATAAATCCTGTAATATAGGAGACAATGTGTTGCAGGAAAAAGTAGTAACGCCTCCATCGTCATGCACGCCCATTACTTGCTTCCTCATTCTGTCAGTGAGGTCAGCTGGCCTTGTAGCTTATCCTCTAAAACAAGCGTTCTTTTGCTCATATCCTTCAAATTTATCCTTATGGAAAACTGAAGAACATTATCAGTTCTTAGTAGGTAACTGATAATGAAGTTTGGACTGCCACTGTACAAGCTATGTTTCACCAGTTTTTGAAGAGCAAACTTAAACTGCATTAGTCAGTCTTTTTATTTCCCATTTAGTCAGTCACAGTGCCGTTCCATGAGGTCTTAAAGTAAAAAAAATGAAATTGGAGAGAAATGTTGAGAGTGCTGGCTAATAGATCTGCTTGGGTCCCATTTCCAAAATGTAAAAACTGGAGGCAAACAGAAAAGCACAAAATTTGACAGAATGAGTTCCTGTGTTCCTTTGCCAACAACTAAATTGCCTTGGGAACGGTTCTTTTAATCTAAAAGGTAACGGAAAGATGAAAGTGCATCTATTTGAAAATGTAAGCTAAGTATTTTTTTTTATATTAAAAAAATCTAATATTGTTGGTTTAAACTGTATCCCACTCCCTGTTATATATTGTGTCTGCTAAAATGTGGTTGACTGTAAAAAAAAAATTGCTGACTCATGTATTCCTTCAAATGTATATTTGCCACTATTAATTTCATTTATAAGAAGACTTTTAAAAAATTATGTTTTGTTTTTGTGCAAAGCATGTACATAATGTGTAAGAACAACACTTTGGTACTACACATTAGCATGATTTTTGTTCTTGTTTTAACTTTTAATTTATTTAAACTAAAGTTATTGACCAGAGAATCACAACAAAAGTACATTAAACTTAACTTGTTTTGGTCCTGGAGGTCTGAAGAATAAAATATTACAATAACAATCAAGTTTAATGATACGTCATATAAATATTGGCACAAATTGATGTTAAAAAGGCTATTTATACATAATAAGAAAAGAAAATATATAATTGCCTATATACCCATTGCCCAAAATTAAAACTACCACATTTTTCTAGAGGAATCAGCTAAAATATTACCTTTATGTTGGTGGCAAAGAATAATGATACTCATGGACCACTTTATTAGGCATACTTGTTTATTTAGTTAACACAAACACCACATATATCACATGGCAACACTTTTAAACACTTAGATGTCTTTACGTTGTGAAGACGTCTTTTTGAAGTACAAAACTTGCATCAAAATGAGTAAGAAAACTTTAATTAGTTTGAACGTGGGTTGGTTGCTGGTGTCAGACAGGCTGGTCTAAGTATTATAGAAATTGTTGATCTACAGAGATTGTCATACTCAACTTGCTGAATATTTTGAAAAGGACTTGCAAATAGTATCATTTGTGTGCTGAAAGATCTCGTTGATATCAGTGCTTAGAAATGAATGGACAGACTAATTTGCTATAGTAGAAAGGCAAAAGTTGCCCAAATAACCACCCATCCCAATAAAGGAATGCAGAATGATATCTCTGAACACTCAACATGTTGAGCTTCAAACTTTGAACAGATGAACTACAGCAGCAGAATCCCACACTAGGTGCCACTCCTGTCAGCTAAGAGCTCAAAACTGAGGCTAGAAATCACAGCTTCACCAAAATTGGACAATGGGAGATTGGATTGCCTGGTCCAGCGAATCTCAATTTCAATTGCAATATTGGGATGGTCGGATCAGAATTGCATCAAACAACATGAAAACCATAGACCTATTCTGCCTTGCATCAACAGTTCCGACTGCTGCTGGTATAATGTTATGGGGATACTATTTCTTTTCATCCATCCATTCTGTTTTTGTATTGTTTTAAAGGAATTTGGCTGACTTAGTCTCCTGTAAAAGTGTGATAAAAACCAACAGCAGTAATCTACTTGGATGAAACAAATTATTATCAAGGGCAATAAAAAAGTAGGCCCTGCTGTCTCCAGTTTCATGGCCAGTTAACAACTTTATGCAAACATGGTTGAATGGCAAACTGTCTTGCTCTGTACGACAATGTTGGACTTCATAACTGGAGAGAATCACATGTGAGAAATCCTTAAATCAATATCAGCATAATATTTTCTTGTCACAGTGTATGTAGGGATAAATATTTTTTTTAGGTCTTGTTAATTACCACAATTTTGTTGTTTTATGAGTTTGTGCACTTCAACTTTCACCACACTATTAACAAATTTAACTTTGATTTAAAAAGCTCTTGCGGTTATCTGCCATTTTTTGCAGAAGAAATTATTTAGATATAATAAATTTTCTCTTGCATTTCATCTGTGTACCCATCTTAGAAATGAGAAAAGTTAGGACATGATATTTAACAAAAGGTCTGCAGTGATGAGTTGGTGTTGGCATTGGAAAAGAAAAGGTGCCATTTACTGAATTATGCACTCTGGCCTTTACAATTTGATGGATATTTCTTAGTAAATGTTAAAATGTGTGTGTGGGGGGGTTTTTTTCCTTAGAAACCAACTGTAAATATTTGGTTTGAAATGAAAGTATTGAGTTGATTTATTGCAATGGCTTTTTATAATCAATAGACCAAACTTAAATCTTGTTCAATTTTGTTTTGATGGGTTTTTTTTATTATTTTTCTAACAGCTTAGCTCATGACACCGTTCACTCCTTTATTATGCAGACCCAATTGTAGCTGTTCCTTTTTTTAATTTCTGCTTCATTTTTTCATGTTTAATGTTAGTTGAAGAAACTAAGCTTTAAAAAAAACTAATTACCCATTTTATATTGGTTTGGTAAGCAATTTTATGGGTTTAAAACTCCATTATTAAAATCACAAACTTGTACGATTGCAATGCCATGTTCTTTAAGTGGCAGGCTATTTTTTTCATTTTTGGTTCTCCAATTTCCTTTATAGCAACCCTGTTTTCTTCTGCTGAAGGTGTGCTTGGTGCGGGTGAGGTTGTGCATTTATGCAGATTAAGCAGCACAATCCTGGCTGCAATTTTGGCAGGAAATTGCTCGCAATTGTATGAGCAATTTTCACGTTGGCTGGGACATCTACACACCAGTGCAAATTTGCAAAAAACACCCTTTTTACCTCTTTTGCTACAGGTCATGTGGTCTATAGCCTGCACAGATTTACAGACAGGTACAAAAAAGCTGTTTGCCTGAAGTTAAAGAATTAGATGAGTTATCCCAGCATTATTTTATCTAGCAGTTGAGAATTATCTGTCAAATAATCAAACCTGGAGCAGAATAATGTTTGTCTGTTTCTGTGTGGGTTTGTAAAATACACCAGAAAAGAACAAGTTACTTTCTATTAAAGAGCAGATGCAGAATTGTGTTTTGTGAAGAAAACAGCCTGAAAAACTGGACGTCATGATAAATGAGCTAGCTCTTTATTATTTATCTGTATCCGCTTCCTGCCTACTTGCTTCTTTTATACGTTGGATAAAAGCTAATGTGTTTTTAAAGGGTAATTTGGCTTTTTTGAAGAGATGTTTGTGGATGTTACTATCAGTGATAGCTCCCATACCTGTACCAGATAGACGTCGTTGGCAGTCTTAATGGAAGCAAATAAGTTTTCAGACCAATGGAAGGAAGGACAACATTTAGTCCCACAGCATGTTTTAGCTATTTAAGATCACCCAAAATTTACATTTCGTTCATATTAATAAGATACAGTCCTTTATCAGTGCATACTAATTAGATGCAATTTCACAGTATTGTCTCTATTTTGTCAGTGTCTGTTGCGACACTGACATTATATTGGTGTAATCATTACTAATTGCTAAAATAATATGTGTGTCCAACAGACAAGAGCATGTTCAGTGTGAGGTCTAATAAATTAGTCTAATCTGTTAAAAGTTTAAGTTTTAATTTTAACTTAACTTTTAGCAGAACACCAGAAGACAGACGTCTGTCTGCTGCAGGTAGGGGAACTAGCACTAATAATAATTTCACAGAACAACACATGAAAATCTGAACTATCCCTTTAAAAATATTGCACTGTTACTGGAGCAAACCCAATTACATTCTCTTCCTCAAAGTCCTCAGTCTTATGTAGATTTGACTCGTAAGCAGCATATTGAATGTTGATATTAATGAAAAATGTTATCAAGTCACTAAACGTTGATGGGGAAAATGATATCTGTTCTGGGTAAGAATCTGCTGTTTTGACTCTTGTTTTAAATAATTCAGGATTTTGTTTTGACACAGTTTCCAGGCCCTCTCTGCTCTCCACATGCCTTTGCTGTACAGTTTACCTTCAGTCCAGCTCTTTGTTCCTCCTGAAATATCAATGCAGACATCAATCAGCCCCGTTTCTATATTGCCGCATTGATCACGTGTGACACAATCGCATGTAGTGATGTGCTGTTATGATTTGTATCAGTTTTGTTTCTTTTGCATCTCAGGAATATATTTCATTTAGGATTTCTTTTCTTTTTTCTTTCTTTTTTTGGTGGTTTCCTGTTTTGAAATGGGGACATGTGAGCACCTATCACTCTACTCGTCCCTGTATGCTGGCACCATGTATTTGTTTAAGATTACCACAATGTTAATAAAATTATTCAGTGATTCTTCAGTAATTCTGTCACCTTGCTGTCATTGAACACATTTTTATTAGTCTTTTTGATAACTTTTGTTAAAGTCACAATTTACCACTTAAAGTTCTTGTAGGTTTTATTGATAAAGGAAAGAAGCTGTGATGGTGCACTGCAGCTATTTATACTTTGGAAACATTGGAATTGTCCTCATGAGGAGTCCTGCATGCGTGCACACACAGACAGACACACACGCTATCCCCAGGAACACGCCAGCAAAAACACCAACACATGCACAGAAGCGTGCTCATATTTTTTATTCAGAGGAATAATTCATGTTGTGTTTCAACTGCATGCCTGGGCTCTGTGGCCCCGATGTGTTGGCGTTCAGTTTACCATGTGCAGTCTTTAGACGACTTGGGAGTGTCTTCCCATATTTGTTGACTGTCTACACAATAACACTCCTGTGAAAACAGCTTTACCTGAAACAAGCAGGATATAAAGGTACTTAAATGGTCTCAGGAAATTAAACGTGTACAGGACAAGAACAAAGGTCAGCGAGGCTGAAAAGAGTCTTTAATGACTCTTTTAGATTAACAGTGAAAATAAGCGTACACTTGTTTTCATTTACAATACAAACCAAACTGTATAAAATTATGTAGCCCTGTTGCCTTGCAGCAAGAAGATCCCGGGTTTGAATCCCCCAGGGTTTCTCTGTATGTTCTCTCCGGCTTCCTCCCAAGCTGCAATAAACATGACTGTCAGATTAATTGGTGCCTCTAAATTGTCCTTGGGTTTCCTTGAACTGGCACAGGCGGCCCAAGAAAGACTGCAGAAAAAGAAATGGTTTCCATGGAAAAGTGTGAGAACACTTTCACATAGTTCCCTGTTAATAAAGAAGACTATCACTGAAGTTTGAGTTTAATTAATTTTCATAGTCAAATTGAAAAAAGGAACAAATTCATAGATTCTTTAGTTCAGAAGAACATTTCTATTCAATGCTTGATATAATAGAGAAAAATTAAACTTGCATTTTGGCACCATTCCTTTAGAGTTCGATATTAGAAAATGTTTAATACCAGATTAAAATGTTGCAATGAAGTAAACACTTTAAATCCATTACTCTTGATCAGATTCACTTTGTTGATTTGAGGTGACTTTCTCTGATAGTGGCAGAGGGACACACCCTTTGCATCCTCACACTCACGTGCATGAAGAGAGTGAAGAATGTGCATACATTTTGGGAAGGATGAAGCACATAAAAGCAGGTATGGAGAGAGTGAGAAAGGGATGATGCACCCAAGCTTGAAAGACAGAAGGAAGAGCCATCCAGCATTTTCAGGAAGTCAAAAGATGATGGCAGGGGGAGAATTAGGTAATAGCAATAAGATGTCATGTTAGATTGAAGAAAGCAGCTGCAATCAGCCCATCTGTCAGGAATAAATGTAGCCTGGAGAGGGTTGCAGTTTTGCAGCTGAAGTATGATTCCTCCACTGATGGAAAGGGAGGGGGTCAGTGAAAAACTCAATTACCTCTCAATCAATTGAGCTGGTTTCTTGAACTGGCACAGGCGGCCCAAGAAAGACTGCAGAAAAAGAAATGGTTTCCATGGAAAAACTATTTTGCATAAATGATTTTAACCCACCCATTTAAGCAACTGCCGGCTGCATAACCTGCCTGAACAAATTTTTTTTTCCTGAGGAAAACCTGCCTTAATGGACTGAAGATTTCATGTTATGAACCAATTCTTAGATAGTTCGAGCAATGAATCTCACAAATGACTTTAATCAGTAAACACTAGCCAAAATATTTTTATGAATCATTACATTAAATTCTGTAACAATTGTGTTTCTGATTAAATATGGTTAAGAATGTGTCCACCTTAAGTCTCATGGCGACTAAATTTAAAGTAATAGTAGCTCTAAAGAAAGATTTTAATTCACAGTTATTGTTAGTTTGTGAGCTTTTTATTTAAATTTAAGATGTTCTATCAATAAATGTACAACAACAAATGAAAAGGTCTTTCTGAAAGTTCAGAAGAGTAATAATTAACATTCATTTAAATGTGAATAATAAAACTAATCACCCTGTTTCACTATGAACACAACATCCCCATCCCAAAAACATGAACTTTGATGTTCACATATGCTCTTTATCCAATCTGCCTGAACTTGAACTATTTTGTGAAGAAGAATGGGGAAGGTCTTTTGTCTGTAGGTGTGGAGAGCTGCTAGAGACATAGCCCAACTTTTTTTTTTTTTTTTTTACAAAACTATGAATAATCTTCTTATGCTTCACAGCTATTCACAACTATAACAGGACAACACTTTTGTATTGTCCTGTTATGTAAAATTTTAATTGTGGCTGTACATTGACAATATTTGAAAAGTTTTAAGTGGGATTTTAATTACTGCAGATTTAAAGTCACTGTTGTTGACTCTACACCCACTACAGCATCTTTCCTTCCCTTCCATTTAATTTTATGAGACCAAAAGCAGAATTTCATTAGAATGGGGCAAAGACACAAGTATGCAGATGGTTCTCCTTGAGAAATAACATACATCTGATAGTTTATCTCTGGTGTTTAGGGCTGTTGAACATGGAGCTTGAGATGATTGGTGGCAATGCACACAACTCTAACTCACCGTCTCTTGCTGATCGTCCCAAAGCCTCCTGCCTCACACCTGTTCAGAGAGAGCCGGATCACTGGTGAAGGGAGCAGCCGCTCCATATGCAAATCCATATGCGAAGATGATCTACTCTTCCTATCCTCAGCTTCTTCTGTCAGAGCCACTTTTCTGTTCATGCATATATTTAGTCAAATTATTATTCTAATGCTTCTTTTGCTACATTAGGTGGATTTAACTCAACTTGTTGGGGGTTTTTTTCTTGCTTTTTGTCCTCTCCTCTCCCTCTACTACAGAATCCAGTATACCATAATCCCCATTTACCTTGCTGGTACGTTCCCTTTGGAGGCTGACAGAAGGGATGCATACTGACTTTGATGTCTGGTAAATTTGCTGACCATGTGTGTCCTCATTCTCACCCATATATAGCTCCATATGCACTGTGAGCTGTTTGCTCTCCAAGATGCCATCAGCAAGAGGGAAAAAACACCTTGATGTATATTAACTTTAGTCTGAAAGAACTTCTTTTTTTTTTACTTTAAGAAGCTAAAACAATGTTTAGACCAGTTCCTTTTATGGTGCTTTTTTTTTAATATATTTTGAGCAGTGTGCCATTAGTCTTTCCACTGCCTTTTTACGCAATTCCACTCAATTTTCATCAGGCATGCCTTTGTGCAGGCAAGCCTTTCATAAAAAATTTTAAACAAGGAAATAGCATTTTAACAAAATTGGTTTCTCCTCCTGCATTATTTTTTTAAATAATCTGAAATGCTCCATTCATTATTTGCCATTTTTCTTTGTTCATGAGATTCATCTGAGTCGGTTATTCTGATATCTTCATTTTTACATGAACACAAATAGTTTCCTGCAGAGCAGCACCAGTAAAATTCAGACAGAAACAGTAACGTGTTCATATTAAAGGAGTCATATCTTCAGAGCAGTCCCTTCATCTGTGAAGAATGTCCTGAAGAAATGGATTCTAAAAACATTCTAGTTGATATATTTCTATATGCCTTATACGCCACTGCTACACAGATCAAAAGACATATAATTCTAATTTAATTCACCTGCTATTAGGCATATTCTCTTTCTTTTAGACAACTGAGAGCTCATTAATTGTGAATTTAAGTATTTTTCTGTGGTCGTTTTCTGCTTCAAATTAAAAATGCAATAATAGAGGGAAAGACTAGAATGTCATGTTTTACGAATTGCAACAGATTGTAAAAGGACATGATAACGTCGCTCATAATTTCTGAATCCTACAATTATAAACAGCTCTCATCAGTGGTGTTGATGTGAGCAAAACTATGAATAGTTTAATCATGAGGTTTGAGAAATTATTTTATTCTGGTCTATTTTAGATTATAGACCAGTCAGGTGTAACATGTAACTTCCTGAATCATAGTGTGTTGGTCAAACTTATGCTGGTGTAACGGCCCTGAATCACTGAGACATGGACTCTACCAGTGGGAAGGTGAGCTGTGGGATCTGGCACCAAGCGGCAGATCCCTTCAGTCCAGGAGGGGCCTCCATGGATTGGATTTGTTTGCAGAGCACATCCAGCAGATGCTGCATTGAATTGAAATCTGGATGATTTAGAAGCCAAGTCAACACCTTCCTTTGGACCGCTTTTCATAGACACTAAGCACTGCAGACAGGAAAAAGCCCTCAGAAGCTGCAGCTTGGAAATGTCTGACTCAGTTGATTGGTCGTCACAATTTGGCCCTTGTCAAATGTGTAAAACTTTCCTTTTGTTTGACCAATTTTTATTGCTTCTAACACAGTTTCTACTTGCTGTCTAGTATATTTCACAGACCACAGAACAGAGATAACCCATTGTTTTTTCACGTTGCCTAATTCCACACCTGATTGGTACATGCCAAGAATTCAAATTACAAACAAAATCTCTGAATATAAAGACATGAAATGGTGGTACTACTAATATAGTAATGATAATCATCATTATCGGTGATTTGTTTTATAGATGTTGTCAGGAAACATCCTGATCTTGTCCCTCCTTCAGTTTGGCAGAATTGCACACCGTGATGGTTGGAACATCAACAAAGAGATGAAAAGTATGTTGCATGATTCTTCTCCTTCCAGTAGAAGAGGCGTGCTGATTTCTCAGTCCTAGAACACCATCTGTGTTTTTGTCTGCATTGTAAAGATCCCCAGCAGCGGTGCCTATCAGCTCAAAGAAGACAGAACGCCGGGTTCAAAAATCCCAGCTGCATCCTCTAACATGGGGATTTGATATGTTTTAGACATAATACAAATTTCCCGGAAAGACTTTATATTTATACGTGCCAAACTAACTAAGTTGGACCAAAAAAAATAAGATTGGCTGTCTTTAATGCAAATTTTATCTGAAAATATAGCTATATTACAAAATAAATACATAAATACAAAGCATACAAATACAAAAATACATTTCTCCATTCCTCTTTAACAAAAGGGATAAACTATACCCCTTTATTTGTTTTTGTTTTTCTAGAAACGTCTTTTAGAAAGAATTTGTTTTTCTTTTTTCTAAAAGAAAAACTTCTTTCATTATATTCTAATAAGTATTTTACAACATTATATGTCCAAAGCTATTGCCATTGTGTCTTAGTAATAGCCTTATGCATCTGACTTTATGACATTCTGTTTAATACTCATATTTCCAGCCTTGTTGATGTTTTGTAGCACTCGCTGCATATTAAGCACATTATTCATGCAATTAAGTTATTTCAAATGTCAATGAAAATGGGTTTTTTTCAAGCTTCTTGGTTCAATAAAAAATCCTTAAGAAATCCACCAGAAACACAAAAATTGTGTTTCCTTTAACCATAACATTGTGCAAACTGAATTTATGAAAACATATTTGCCTAAACAAGTTGCCAACTTAGAAACAAAAAAAAAATCCTGTTTTTCAATTTTAAAAAAAATGTTGTGCTGTGAGGTGGTTTTTCTGTTGTATTGAAAAAGATGTATTTTGAAAAACTGCAGCGGAATCACTTTTTTCACATGAATCACATGCTGGATGTTACTACTGGCAGAAACAACAAAGACAACAACAGGATGATGTGGAAGGATGATGGAGTGTTTTGGGTGGGAGGGTTTAGAGAATGCAGACGGCTCCACCAGAACTCTGGCAGCCTCACACAGTTCATAAAGTCTAATGAGACAGAACTACTAGCTATAAGTCTAATGACACAGAATCTGTATAATCGCCAACTACAATTTCCCCAAAAGGCTGCATACATATTCCCAAGTATAAGAGGTTTGATGCTCCAATACCTGAACAAGACGCCGACATCTCCTCTGATGGCTGATTGGTAAAAAGTTTCTAGCAATATGGCTGAGTTATGAATATATGTCATGTAATTGTTTACATTCATCACTTCCATAATGTTTAATGACTTATCATGTGATTAAGTTTAGTCACGTATAATTTTCATTCAATTTCTTATTTAACGGAAACGCTGCAACTGCAAAATTATATTTTTTCAACATTAGCAGAATGTAGATAAAGATTTGTGCATATTTGTAACACACCACACAAATTATACATAAATTATTCTAAATTATACATAAAAATATCACTCAGGTTGCAGCTGGAAAAAGTAGACATAGAAATTACACTGGGAGCTGATTTGATACTTAAAAGATCTGTCTCCCATTCTACTTTTAGAAAGTGTGAGAGTCACCAATAAACCAGATTGCTTGGAATGATCCTTATCTGCAGTCTTATACAATATAGACTCTGCAGAAAAATAATCTAAATCTAAACCTCCTGTGCTCTCGTTAAAAATTTTTTGAAGTGTGCTGGACCTGCAATTTAGATTTTAATGTAGATTTACAATAACTAGTATTGACAGTAACTTCTCATAAGTGAATAAATGCATCCACACATTAGAACCAGGTTGCAGTAATATTCTTCAGGACTGTCTGGTGCATGAAGGGTGCTTTGTAATTCAGTCACCTGATTGTTAGCGATGTAGGCATGTAACCAGGGGATTACTTCTCCTACCAGCTTCTGCAGCAGCCCAACTTACGCCTTGTGTTTCATCCATCCATCTTTGGAGTTAACTTGAGCTGGGTTCTGCACCCCCAGCTTGTGTAACTGGGTGTAATCTTACATCTGGCATTTCATCATTCCTCATCAAAAACCATGATGGTTATTTCTCCCGCTTTCTTTCCACATTCATTAGAAACCGCACAGACAACAACAGCAAGTTTAAAGAACGGAAACATTTGGGGTTCCAACTAGTTAAACAGCAATCGCCTGGTTAAACTGAATAAGACAACTCTGAAAAGTTAACAAACAGTGGCAGAAGTTTTCCATTGCTCATTTTATGTGGCAGAACACATCCATTAAAGCTTGCAGACTAAAACAGCACAGCTGTGTTTCATGTCCGACTCAGAACTCAACTAATAGCACAGCTAAAGTCATAACAGCGCCATAACAGTGCCAAGCCATCACCGCGCGGCTGTCCAAAGCAGCTTGTTTTATGCGAGACATCAGTGTTTCAGTCTATCGTGGTGGAATGTGAGCTTTATGGAGGACTGCAAAGCATAAGTCTGCCTTTGGCAGCACGCTGCCATGGTTGCCGTGATTCTGCTAATTTATATGTGCAGCACAGCTAATGGGGCATATAAAAGGCCTCGAGTCTGTCCATTCTAGCCCGCATTTTAGGGCAAAGCTCCAAATGATGCACAGTGGCGGTGAATTGTGTGTGCTTCATATATATGGGTGTGTGTGTGTCCAGGAATGTGGCGGTGTGGAAGTGGCGAAGAGGTTGAAAATGGTGCTGCCTCATTAAGTTGTTGCGACGGTATTACAGTCCATCAGAGGAGATTTCATTTTCTTTGCATTTTGTTTTTTTTTTCATGGCCGTATCTGAAGACAGGGCAGTTAAAAAGAGACACAGACCCTACCCGCGCTCAGCATCTACTCTGAAAGCCTGTGCTACAAACATCTTATTACAATCATTATGGTTTGCTGAACAAACTCTACAAATTGACATATATTGATGGCAACATGGAAGATTTCTCCTCAGTTTTATCAGCAGCAAAAACTATAAAGATACAACCATGTATCAGAATGGCTCCCTTATAGTTGAGACTTTAGTCCAATTCAGAATCTGGGGCAAAAGTTCAAAAAACTTTTGTCATAAACACCATCCAATCTGAATAAGGTTATGCTTTTATGAAATGTAGAATGGATAAATATTTTATTTTCTAGATTTGTACTGCTTGCAGAACATAACCCCAAAGGTCGTGCAGGTGTCATTTAGCCAAAATGTGGCTCCACATATTATTGACTCAGTGGGCTAAATACTAACTGAACTTGTAAAATAAATAAAATAAAATTGTAAGTCATACACTGTTTTTCTTGCTCTTTGCGTCTATGCACAACTTTGTGGGTGCCTTTCATTTCCAGAATATGATACGTTGAGGATTGTAGTTGTGAAATGACAACATGTTAAAATATGTTGTAAACACTTTTGGAAAGCATGTTGTCTTCTACCCTTGACCAGACAGTCACTTTTTGATCATCTCTCTTCCCTGTAAAATCATGAGTTACAAACAATATGATTCTTTGTTTAGCTAGTTAAACCTTTATTTCCCTCAAACTAAAAGTAATTTACTGTGATATGAGTTATGTTCTAGTGCTTTATGAGCAATCAGCTGTAATTACTTGCTTCCTTTTATGAGTAGGACAGCTTTAAATGGTGGATGCTGCAAGCATTAGGCCACATTCTTATCTGCTGATTACTCACTGAATATTCAGAATAAGCAGGCTGCAGTGACACACTTTCTTTGGTGGGTGGATTTAATGTGCTCTCTGCGTGTACTCAACAAGTAGTTATTTTGTGTTTGAAATTTACATTCTCACCAAAATACTTGCTCTGATTCAATAGTATCTCTTGGAAGCATCAGTGTTTTCCACTCAGGCATTCTGTCTCTATATTTGCGAAGCTGTAAATGGTCATCTGTTGTCTTGGAGTGAAACACTGATGTTGTTATTTTATCGCTCTGAAACCAAAACCCTTACACACTTGGCTTGCTTTACCTCATACTTTATTTTATCTTCAATATACGCAGAAGGTTTTTTTTTTTTTCCCATCTTCATTTGTTTCTGGTTATGCCCTCATCCACACCGAAACTTTGGGTTTCATCAAAATACTCTCATGTTGAATACATCGCAAGTCTAGTAGTTATTATTTGCAGAATTGTTGAATGTATGACAATTAAACCTTGAATTGATAGCATATAAATACAATCTCTCTGAGATTGTATCCTGTGCTCTACTGAGCAACTTACTTTTTTTTGTAACACCTATGTTTATTTTTTTCTACCCCAAACTGAATGAACTATCTGACTGGAATTACAATTCAAAGCTTTATAAGTCCCACCAAGTGCTTATTTAACTAAGGTGAATAGTCCGATTTTACTGCCCTTAGAGCCACTCTAAGCCTTCAGTTTGCAGAGGTGGGTAACTCTTCTGTATGAAAAACGTGGAGTGGAGATCAAAGTATATAAGCTACATATTCAATTTTGAAATAGGAAAAACATTAGCAATATTTATTTAAAGCAATGTATGCTAATGAAATGCAAACAAGATAATGTGGCACAGGTATTAGATTCAAGCGGATTTCCCACTAGATTGTATCTCTAAATGAAAATTAAAAACTGTGACGTTACTTTGGGCAGCTGGCAAAGCTGCGTCCTGTGCCCTCGAGGTGGGAACCTTTTAGCAGACCTAGGATTTACTGAAGATGAGATGGATGATGTAGCTGTAGAGGGAAGGCATGGTCTCAAGAGGTTGCCCGGTAAAAAGCTTCCTGATAAACAGCAGCAGAAGGCTGGCCAAATGACTGTGGTTTGTCAAACAAAACCATAATTATAAGTTAACCATTCAAACTATTTAGGGTTGAGAGGAGTTGGCCTCTGTGTCATCAGAGCTCTCATAACAGTATTCCTCTAAATCATTAGCATATTTTAACAAATTTTATCTACGTGAAAGTTTATTTGGAAAAAAAAAAGAAAAAAAAAGATGCTATTATTCTATATGGTGCCAAAAACTTGCATTGAAACAATAGGTGAACCTAATGACGGACATTTTATTCTTACTGCTGTAAGAATAAAATGGCACAAAAAGTTTTTCAGAGGTTACACTAAAGGTCAGAATGAAGCTGTTGTTTTGAGCAGAGCTCTAACTCCTCGTGTGTCAGTGTTCGCTCACGTTACCCCCTCTGGTTTGGCCAGAGGTAATGATCTATGTCGAGAGCAAGGTACAAGTCTACACCAAGGTGCTACACAGGGGTCAGGGTCACCTTTAAACAGATGTTATGGCACAGGTTTCTGCCAGTGCGTCAGGACATAGGTCAATAAAAGCCAGATGTTGCAGACCTGAAGGGATTCGTAAGTGGCATCATCTCTGGCGGCTGACTAAACACTGCTGTCTCTGTAAAGAGCCACGCTGCTTGTGAGTGAAAAAGCAGGAGTCCAGTTTTTGTGCTGCTGCCATGGTGTTGCTAAGAAACTACTGTTGAATGTTGTGTTAAAAATTGTGAGACTCTTTTGTTGAATCCATACTTTCTGTTTTTATGTCATCCTGTGAATGCTGTACTTCAGTACATGCAATTCAAAGAACCTATTGATCTTTTAATGCTTATTTACAGTAAAACAGGCTCACCTCGACTTGTAGAGTAAAAGTTACACACAAACACACACACACACACATGCACACTTCTGTTGTGGGTTAACAGTTATGTCCTACTTAAAATATTTTTTTATATCTTCTAGACTAAGGAAAAGCATGAAATGAAGGGGTTCAAGGCTACATACTTTTTCTCAGACAGAACTTTTCAATGATCACATTATGATACATATTATGGTAAGTGACCTGTACTTGTTACAGTGCTTTATCTAATCTATACAAAGGGCTTTACATCCATTCACGCACACACTCAATGGATGGAGGGGAGCTTCCTTGTAGATAAGGTGTCTCATCCAAGGACATGATGAGTGAAAAGGATAGAGGAAATGTTTGAACCGGTAACCCACCAGTATTAATCCAGTCACCCCAGTATGACCCATGTCTTTTGCAAACTGTCCAGAAATCATCATATCACCCAGACAATGTGCATTTAATGTTCACAACTTTTGAATATTTATTAAACAATATTTTTCTCACCTGAAGAAAACAAGAAAGATGATTGAGGTAAAATTATCAAACATTATGTTGTTTTTTTTTTTTTTAAATATATTAATTAATGATCACAGTTTTCCCCCACACTTTACTATGAAATACATCCTGAAAGTATTGAGAAAATTTAGTTTTATTAGGGAAAGTTTTTGTCAGGTTCAAACACCTATCAAAGACAAAATTAATTAAACACAAGAAAGACAAGAGAGATGGATTCTTTGTACTCGCGAGGAGAACGGACAGAGATGTGCTTTCAGTTACAATCTCCTACCGCTCTGAAATCACATATGCCTGCTCCTCTCTTTTATTGCATTTAGGATCCCTATCACATTGAGCGCTGCAACTCTCAAAGGGCGGGGAAAACAAATCATCACATAGTTGCAGCGCTAATGACAATCACTATCTAGACACATGTTATCTACACACTAGATTCTTCTGTTCCAGGCATGGCGTCGAGCAGAACAAGTTGTATGTCTTCACGGTGACGGCTTTGTTGCTATCTAACAGGTCAAGGAGAGCAGAGTTTCCGGCCGGGCCGCAAACTCTGCTGGAAGCGGTTGTCACTGCTTTCTCTCAGGAAGGAATCAAAGTTATTCAATACACAGAAATATTCTTTATACTAAAATTAAAATGAAGTAAAAGCATATAAGTAAAGCATTATAAAGATATAACTATAAGACTACATGAACAACAAATAATTTGATAATACCAATAATACAATTTACCCAACAGTTTTTAAAAATAAACACCTAAATGACCCTTTTGTGGATCTTGATTGGTCACTACAACCAAAGTACTGAAGACTGTGAGGTTTTTGCAATTATCCTATCTTAAACAAATTGTAGAGGCTTATATCAGAAGATCTCCATCAATATTCAGTTTTAAATATACATTTTAATAAGAAAAACTCTTCTCCTTTAACAGACTCTAGATGTAATAGCTGGATTATACTGACTTGACTTGCTAACGTGGACAGTATGCTCCATGTGTGCTTAAAGAGACAACTTTTAGTAAAAGATTAACATCCCAACCTGAACTGAAAATTTTTTATATTTGCACTAAACATAATTTTATTGTAATAGAATTACACCTTTTTTATGCATTTCAGTTTTTTAGTATTTTAAAATAGATCATTTTGAGTATTTCATTTCACTCTTATTCTAAGAAAAGTTGATAAAGTTCAAAATTTATTACATAGACTGAAGTCACCATGCATCAATAAAGACTTTGATAAAAACCTATCAATAGTTTCAGCCTAATAAGACAATGAGATGAAATGTCTTCATTTCACTTTAGGTACCAAAAACATTAATTCTGTTGTTCCCATATGCCTTTGTGCATTGAGTTCATGCACTGAAAGACACACTACATAAACAGTTACTGTGATATGACTTAACTCAGCAGTGTGCTGTTTATTAAAGAATGGGCTTACCACTGTGCTCAACACCACCCGACTGTTTCTGAATAATAAGTATTAACTCTAAGCTATTTTCTTACCACACACATGAAAAGCCACAGTACTGTAAAAATCTTTTTTGTGGATGTGTGTCAGTCTGTGTGTGTATGTTTAATTTGTGCACAGAGCATGCACAGCTTCTTTCAAAAAAGGTGGCTGAGTTATGACCTTATTTAGTTTAATCGGAAAGTTTTGCTGTACAGCAATGCGTTTATTAATTCATGGAACACGCAGGCTGTCACTCTTCCCCCTGAAATGATTAATATGTCAGTGACAGAAGTGAATCCCCGTTGGGAAAATATGCACTCGGAATCCTCTTTATCATTCATCTATGCTGTGTATTTGTACAGCATAATAAATCAATTTCCGCTAAATTTCAACCAACGTTAGTTGCTAGCACCACAGACAGTCTCTAAATTAAATGGAAACAGGCCATGTCAAATCTTAGACGTTCTGTAGCAATTTATAACTGCTTTACATACGGTACCTTGAGAAAGCATTCATACCCTTTAAACTTTTCCACATTTTATGACAGTCTAACCCAAATGGTACATAGCTAAAGTGTAACTAAACCCAAATTAAACTTTTATTTTTTAGGTAAGTTGTATGAATTGATTCTTAAAGGGTGGTTATTATGTAAAATTGTCTTTTTTTGAACTCTCTCTCAGCAACAGCAATTAGCAAACAGCATGGAGGAGTATTGTGATGACTTGCTGAAGGAGGAGTGTCAGAAAGGTCAGGAATTTTTAAAGAGACAGAGGCTAATTTCAAGCCATTGGATACGGCCGTGATGTGAAGTCAAATTTCTTTCAAGTTGTTTTTGATATGCACTTCACTAAAGCTAGCACGCTTCTTTGATTGTGCTATAAAGTGGCACTATGCCTGGAAAATACATAATGTCCTTTACCATGCCCCCACACACACCTTCTGTTACCATCCAAATTGTGTCATTTTGGTGTAAATTTGTTTAATTCTGCAGTAGTTCACCAAAACTTAGTGGTGCCCTGTTGGTTACAACAGTACATCTTGGTCCATGTCTACGTCACAGTCATTCGGGTTTAACATCCTCTCACTCGGACACCAAATACAGACCATTGCCAGAAGAGAATCTCTTAGTAGCTGGAAAAGACTTAAGACTGGCAGAGGATCACCTTATAGCAATACAACAACCTTGACACTAAGCATTTAAAGGGCAAATGGCCAGAACTTCATCAAATCCAGAGGGCCCCAAAGCGCTTTACACTACACTCAGTCATTCACCCATTCACACACACATCCACACAACTTTTGTTGTCTGCTCAAAAATTGTACACCCACGACAGAAAAGTGTTGTTTATCGACAAAAACATTTTTCATGGCAAAGCAGCAAAGGAAAGAGAAATTTTGTGTTGTTTATCGAAACGCTTTCTGTTGTTATTCCCTGGCTTCCATCTTCCTGATTCTTTGTTGTAGAGCAGTGTGACACGTATTGTTGAAGTCTGTGGAGACTCAGCTTTCGATTGGTGACAATGTTGTCTGCTCAGCATAAAGTGTCGTAGCAGCAGAGGCAGAGACGTGTCGAGTGGGTTGAGGTAATTTATGAAGTATGGTATTTAATTATTCATCTAGTTGGTATGCAAGTTGTGTTCAGGGAGTTTAAATATGGATTGGAAGGTCATATAGTCTTGGCTGCTGAATTCAATGTGCAACATATTGTTTAGTGATTAATGCATTGTTTCACACAATGTTTGCCATGTGCTTCTGAAAGTCTCTGAATTAGTGGACTCTTAGATTGAAAGGGGTAGTTATACAGGAGAAAAGCTTTTTCAAATCAATGGTCCAGTCAAAGTTTAGATGGTTAAATCAGATTGAGAATCTGTGGCAAAACTTTAAACTCTCTCTTTCGCTGATGTACTTAATCCAATTTGACTGAGCTTGAAATCGTTTGGAAAGAAGGAGCAAAACTAGAGTGTTGGATTATGACAAGGTAAATCCATTCACAAATAAATTAAACTTTGCATAACATAACATATTCACTTGTTGGTGGATATGTTGTTGTGCTTTAGATGTTTATCCGTTTGAAAAAGGTAACTTTAGCTTTTTCACAGACTATTGCACCTGCAATTGCTGCTTTAAATGACAGAGGAATCTGGGTTGAATCAACAGGCCCTTTAACAGATCCATCATTTGAAAACAACCACTTCCAATTAAAAGTTATCACCAATAACATTTAGAACTTGCTTTCAGTACAGTAGTGAACATGGAAGTTAATTTGTGCAGAAAGACCAGCCTTAAAGAAACATCTGACAAATAACTTAAAGAAATTCAAAAGTCTTGTTTCCTCTCTGAAGTTTGATTATTTTCAGGCTGATAGCAACAATCATAATCAGTAATATTAAAATAAAAATACTTTTACAGGGATCAAATCAAGCCATGGTTTAGCAAGCTGTGATGTGAAGACGGCTTTGTTTTTGCTGTTCCTTTCCAGCACTGCTTTTGTATTATTTTGGTCTCATTAAACTTGTCGACAGTGAAACAAGCCTAATTACAAAAAGTTTTAAGGATGAATGTGTCATTTCCTGCCAGAAAGACACCTAGTAATAATACTCTGCTTTCTTGCTGTATATGCCCTCAGTCAGATGAAATTAAGCTCAGGCATGAATTGAGTTCAGACTGGCTGCATGAGCAAAAGTAATTGTTCTTTAACATGGTGTCATCTGTCAACTTTCTCTCACAGATGTATGTGTAACTGAATCAACTCCATAAATATTTTCTTAAGTTTTTTTTTTTTTTTTTTTTACTGCCAAATGTGTGCCTAAATATCTATTCACCCATCCATTTTTCAACACCTACTTATTACTATGAAGGATTGTTGGAAGGCAGGTACCAATTTCTAACTGTTGGTGGGTAAGAGATCAGGTGAATCCAGAATAGATATGAGACAAACACATCCACACAGTGAGAAATGTAGAATCTCAATTACAATAATCTAATCTTCAAACGTTCTCCACAAAACTCACTTTAAATGTAACTTGACAAGTCAGTGACAACCCAAATGTGAGCTGAAAGTAGTCGTGAGACAAATCCCACTTTTGGATGTGTTTTTATTTGAATAAATTGAATGAAAAATAAATTCAAAGTGGAAGACTATGTAAAGAAGCACATTTACTCGATTAAAGACGCGTCTCAGTGTTTTTGCCTCGTGGCAGTTGGGTCCAATGTATTAGCATATGTCTTATCTAGATCTATGCTGCAGAAATGGAAAGCAGACCTTCAGACAGGTTGGGTCACATGGGCCTGTCTCTGCATCTATAAAAGTGTTACGTACCTTTTCTTTTGGCTGAGAGAGCGCTTGTCTCTCCCCATTGGTTGGTTTTGAGCAGAACATCATAAGATGCTTTAGCACAATATCCATACACGCATACATGACTACCCTTCACTAACAATTTGCTGATTTATTTTGCCTCATAGTTTTCTTTGTTGTGAATTATTTCCATTGATTGATTAATAAAATATTGTTTCCTTTTAACCCAAATACTTTTTTTTTTTTGCTATGGTCATCAAACCATGTAATAGTCTCCTAAATCTAAATATCAGTTATTTTTCAGATGAATTTGATCAGCTATAGTTATATGTTATTTAAAGTTTTGCTTTAGTTTTTCTTAAAAAGGCATAATAATAATAAGCAACCATTTTAAATAACAATAAACTGTTAATATAGAACCAATAACATAACTAAAATTCATACATAAATGTGCATATGTGCATTTATTCAATTAATAAAAGATTTAATCTGTTCCACTACAACCTGTTTGCTCATTAAGTTTTCATTCAAGGGAGTGAGCTCACAATGTGGTGGCTAAAAAGTACTAATATTAAATAAGTAGGAATGTATGGAAATACATCAATAGAAAAAAATCTTTAAAAAATTATTTTATTAATCTGACCTAACATTGTGTCTTTTCAAACATCATGCCACATTTATTTTTGTTGTTTTTAGTCACATTTACATCATGACAGCAATTAATATTGGATAAATGTTAAAGACTTTATCATTAAAATCCACCCTGAATGCAACTCAATTTCTGCATAATTATAAATATTTCTTAACAAGCAACAAGCTTACATGTTTAAGCATATGTAAATACGGTAAAAAAAATTATGTTCATTGTTTTCAGTGCTTACTTGTAAGCTGACGGAAGCATTTTGTAGCTTCAAAAGAGGCAGTCCTCGTGTCTCTTTTTCCACCAATGCTGGGCCTTCTTCTTCAGATGAAGTGATGAATCAAACGGTTTTTGTTGTTGATCTCAAGAAAAACCAGCATGTTCAGTTCCAGCTTCAGAGTGAGGTCAAAGTAACATTACATGGCCACTTTTTTCCACAACAAACTAATGTTGCATTTAAAAAAGTAATAAAAATGAACTGAATGGGTTGATGTCTTTGATTACTGTTCAGATTATGTTTGCGTTCTGCCTTAGCCTCTTAAATGATGGGGGGGGGGACGACTTGGACAAATGGAGACAGATTTTAACAAGCTGGGGAAGGTGGGTAGATGGACAAAAATATAGAGCAGCTTCTGATTTCATCTGTAGAAGCAAAATGTCAACTGAGCAGCACATTCAAAAGAATGAATGGATGAAAATTATAGCTCATTGAATTTTGTTCTTTTATTTTTTTAAGAAAGAGAACATCGAGGAAAAGGAGAACAAAGCAGCAAGAAAGAGGGCTGGATAATTTGATTTTTTTTGAGGAGGAACAAAAATGTTCATGAACAAAAATGTTCATGACTGTACATAATAGTCTTGTAGCTTTTTTCAATCAGTTTTCTTTGATTGAAAAAATATATAATTTATCTTCAGTTGCATCAACATGTACTTAACTGTTGCCAAAAGAGGCCATAACATTTTTAGTACTGAAAATTTCAGTAGGACTCTAAAAGGAAAAGTAGGTTTGGAGAAATAAGGTCCCAGTAGAGCTTTGTGTCTACTTTTCCCCCCTGCCAATAACACCTGATTTTGTAGTGTTTTCTGTGAAGACATTCAAGCAAATTGTTAATTTTCTGCTTTAATAACAAGCTCACTTTCAAAGAGGACCAAATGTTCTCTTTCAAAAACTGTTAAAAACGGCGACGTCTTCAAAGCAGCATTACAGAACTGAGTGACCTTAAAACTTTATACCGCTGACTAACATTACTTACACACTGACACTGATAATGTGCATTTCAGTGCCAGAAAACACCCTGGAGCTCCTGTGAAATCGCACTTTAGTTTACAGCCATCAATTACAGCAACAGTTCAGCCAAATCAAATCCTGCTTTATGTTGCCTCGCCAGCATGCAGAAGACAAGACACTTTCAAGTTGTGCTTTTTACTTCTGTTAAGCCCCGCAAAAGGTTAATGTGGAAAAAAGTCAACAGTTCACCATGAAGGAAACATGCCACGGTGGAAGCAATAAAATGCACCAAGAAAAAGCTTAAAAATCAAACATGATAAAAAAAAAAAAATAGAAAAAAAAAAGTTGTTTCTTAAGTTGAATGTAAGAGAGAAAAAAATAATCGTAAAGGAGCCGAGATCACAGCTGAAAGTTGCCAAAGAGTGATGATGTTACATCAAATCCAGCAACACTAATGGCCAAACACAACGAAAGTGGAGAAAGTCTTCGGCTCAAATCTGAATCCATAAAATGAAGATTTATATAGCAAATCATCCAATGAGAGCAAAAAGTCAGGTGACATGTTTTTCGAGTGCACTACCTTTGGAGATTTAGCAAACTGGCACCATCCAAAGTGCTTTAAAAGTGCTCTGTGGGAAGCCCAGTCTGCCTCATTTGCTACAGATCAGGGTTGTTTTTAAAAACATCTAAAATATTTTGTTTCAACGTTCGTACAGATAGAAGTCCTTTTAATGAAATAAAGAAAGTGACTCACTTTATATTTCACTCTGTTATGAAAGTCAAAATTGAATACATATAATATTCTGTAATATGAACCACTGAAAAAATTCACCAGGTGATTATCCCAGAAAAATAAATAATTAGACAGCATTACAACAGTTGTATTTTCTACTTAGGTAGCAATAGCAGAAATGAGTTCAACTTTGTTTTAAAGCAACACAATTATATTAAATTAGTAAATTAAAGAACAAGGAGAAAAATTATGAGTTAACTAAAATACATTAACTATGTATTTTCCTTCAGCTGGAGTGAAAAAAATGCTTAAAATCACACAACAGAAACAAAATATGAATTCTTTAGTCATGCAAAAACATACAAGTTTTTTTTTTCCTCCTCTCGTGTTCAACAGAAGAGAAAATCATATTTTTTACTGTGTTCTCTCCCGTTTTGCTTCCCAACACTATGATCTTCCACACAGAGTGTAAAAATAACCCCGATTTTGAGAATCTATTCAACATAATGGAAGCAACGGTGTGAATGAAGAAGTGAAGAGGAGACATAGATAAAGAGCAATGAACAAGGCAACATTTCTTTTGCTGATGAGGTGTCAAAATCACTTTTCACTAATGACCCTCTTAACCCTGTATTAGTCACTTTGCAGACTTAGACATATCCTCACACTTTCACTTACAGATTTATAAGTACTAAATCATTTTCCAGGATATGTAAGGAGCTTTTAAAGGCAATCCAGATGATAAACCTTAGTGGCACTGTCAGCATTTAAAGAAAGAGAGGGGGAGCAAGATGAACATGGATAGCAAAGCAATACAGAAAAGAGAAAAAAAAAACATACTCCTTACATTAAAGATAGCCAGCTTGAGTTCAGCCAATCATAAAATGGTCAATTCTTTAAAATGACAAAAAACATAATGTGTTATATTAGGTTTCATTTTATTATTATTTTTTATTTATGTTAGGTTAATTGAATAATTAGAAAATGTGAAAAATTTTCAATAGTTGCAGGGTGCTTGCCAAGAATATGACCTTTTAACTCAAAGTTGTAAGTGTGGGTAGTTATGCAAGCAAGTCTTGATAGAATATTTAATCAATCCATCCATCAATCAATCAATCAATCATATTTTTAACTGGAGCCAGTGGATTAGTTCTTCATGGCAGCAGAACATATCTACAGAAATGAAAATGAATATTCAGAAGAATTTGTAGTAAACATTCATCAGCGACGTTTAAAAACACCAGTGATTAGTTATGCATTTTGTCATAGCTGAATTACATCAGTTACCAATTACTTTCAATGGAACCATTTAAACCAGGGCTTTTCATACATGTTTGCCCTGTGGATGCCATAGCTGTATAGTATGAGGAAATAAAAACACTGTTAAAAATCTGCAAACATTTAGTCAACTTCACCAAGCCCATGCCAAAGTCTAGATAGCTACGGTGAGAGAGGAGACAGAGTCTGAGTCAAGCAACATAAATAATAATAAAAATAAAGAATAAAAGCTGGGATTTTTAGGGAGTTCATCTGCAGACGCCCGACTGCCACAAGGTTGGTTGCCCTGTGAGTTTTTCTGTTTTTTCTTTTCTTTACAGGAGGCTAAATCAATTTTAGTCGCAACAGAGAATAGTTCATACTTTTAGCACTGTAAATGAACATGGTGTTACTCATAGCTAAAGCAGGTAAACCTTACAACATGACTGAAACATGGTGAAACATCAACTGTAGCAACAGGAAAAAAATCACAGAAAAAGACAGCAACGCAGTAGGGATGGGGGTGCAAGTGTTTGCTTTCTGAGGAAATTATTATAATTAGCAGAAAATAAAGCTTTTAAACAGTGATCTTTATAATGTGTTTCAGTTTGTGAATTGAGTTTTTGAAATGGATCAACTATTCAAAAATATCTTGATTTATTGAGTCGAGTCTGTACCACACATTTAGTTTGTAGTGTTTTTCACCAACACAACTGTGTGCGTGTCTGGTTCTCCTGCATAAGCTGGCATTGTTATTTTTTGACAGCTGTGTTGATGAGTGACTGTGAGGGTTTTTTTACAAAGTGTCTGAATACTTCACTCATTATCTGTGTCTAGCATGTATGTCTCTCCTTATGAGGCCACAGCTTGATGCTAAATAGACAAAATAGTCAACTTGAGTTTTCCCACCTCACTTCCTAAGTTTTTCCACATCAGCGTTCTCACTATTCCAAATCCTTAGTTCTCATTTAGAGGCATTAAGTTCACTTTTAGACTTGAAAATTTTATGTTTTATAGAATCTAAGGTTCTCACACACCACACTTATGATTAATAACTAATAATATCTTTCTCATACAGCCTAACAAAAATTAAAATTACCTTTTTTTTTGATAACTACGATAGTTTACATCTGGCTTAGGAACTTTTTTATATTTAGAAAGAAAGAGGAAATGGGAAGATTATTTATGTCGTGATCTACAGCATGGAGTTCTATGATTAAATAAGTTCAACGTCTTCATACCCCTTTTGAACACGCTGCTAAATGTGCTAATGACAGAGAAACAACTTACTGTTCCAGGAAAACTGTTTTTCTGCCATCATCATCAGTGGTCATGCTAGCTATTCATGACTGCCTCTGCTCATGGACAGGAGCTGCAGCACTTACACAAGGATGATTGACACCTCCAAGACCCCTCCTCCTGACTTTGATTAGTTGTTTCTGACGAGCTGTGTAATTCTGCAGTTAGTACTGGGAGTAATGGATGAAGGCGAAGGAGCTCAATATCACAGATGATCTGTCTCATACTATACAGTTATAAATATGGAAAAAAGCATATATTTATTTTTTATAAAAGTTCCATACCCAAACTTTAAGGAGTATTTTTGTGTGGAAAAAGTAGGGCTGTCAGCATTAGCAGGTTAAAAAAGTTTAATGTGTTAATTATAAGATAATTCAGATTAATCACAGCATCTTAAAGACCTGGAAGCCTCTCTCCCACAGAGGGTCACTTAGTTCAAAGCAGCACCGTCCACAAGCACAATCTGTACTGGAGTCATCAATGCAGAGTTGCAAACATGATTGAAAAGATGAGCAAGGAGCGCCTCATTGAATGTGAAGGGTCTGTGCAAAAACAAACATCTAAAAACCATTTGACTTATCAAGCATGGTCAGGCTTAGGGGTCAGACCTACAGTAAGCATAATAATGAGCCATTATTAATCAGAGTGCTAAAGTGTGACAAATATTATTACGACTTTTTAATCGATTGACAGCACTAATAATAACCCTAACCCTAAATTATGTCTTATATAGATATGTGCAGTAATCTTGAACTCATGAACATCTGGGGGATTTCAAATGCTACAGTTTCAAAACAACAGCAACGTTTCATTTTAGGCCTTCTGCTGTGCACTGCAAGTCAGGAAACTGAAAGCAGCTGCTTAAACATTTATGTTGCCACAAGAAACAAAATAAGTGCAACTGTGGTGATAAGAAAATAACTCTCATCACCACGGAAACAGGTTGCTGTGGCAACCATGAAGTAAAGCAACTAAAAACTATAGTTGGCAAACCTTCACACAGCATGTCAATTGTAAACTGGCTACATGAACAGAAAGCCCAGCTGATTCATTTCAGTTTGGTTTCCTTGTGCTACTCTGAAAGTAGCAGTAAGCACTTTTAAACTTTTTAACACAATTTGGTGAGTGGTCCTAAGAAAAACATTATTGTAACAATAGAAACCAAAATAATACTTTAGCAACAGTAGCACAATCATTGTTGTTTTTCTGTTTTAAATAGCAGCAGTAAGAGTATGTTATATATTTGTGTTGACACAAAGGTGTGTCCACTTTCTTGCAACAAAAGGGTACTGAGTTCATATCCAGTCCAGGGTCTCTGCACAGAGTTTGCATGTACTCTTGATGCATGTGTGGCTTCTCTCTGGGTGCTTTGGCTTCCTCTCAGAGCCTGAAAATGTATGTTAATTGACCTTTTTAATTTGTCCTTGGATGTGACTGTGTGTGTGTGTGTGTGGGTGTGTGTGTGCGTAGGCGTGTGCGTGTGTGTGTGCCGTTTGTTGTTTGTCCAATCCACCTCTCTGTTTCAATGTGATGAACTGGCAACCTGTTCTGGATGTTGCCAGTGTCTCACTCAATGGCTGCCATAGGAACCAATGCTGAACTGTTCATTTTAAGAGCCCAGCTAGAAGAAACAGACTAATAAGCAGAAATAACAGAGAAATAAAATTTGTTTTGAATTTAGGTTAGATGATTACAGTTTGGTTATTTGCCCAAGTACACGCAAAGACACACAGACGAATGAGCAGCATTAGAAGGCCATTTAAAACACGTCAGGTTTCCTCTCACTGGTTGTTAATAATACTCTCCTTTGCTTGTCACTCAGGACTTAGACTGATTCCTTCTTAGCCCATAAGCCAAATTTAGTCACTACAATAATGTATCAGTCGTTATCTCTGAGTAACCCTGTCTTCACATTACCTGATTTCCCTTCTGTCTCTTTTCTATTCTCTACCTTTTTGTTTTTCTTTCTTCTACCCATATGCTCTTGATTCTGCAGAAACCTTTCATGCATTCTGCCCTCAGCCTTTCATCTGCTGCTCTATTGCTGGGAAACCTTCCCAAAATAATCACGTGTGAGAAGAACCTGACTTTGCATATAGATCATACGCACATCTGACAAGAAAAATGTCCACATCTCTCCCTTATGAAGGCCTACCGTAATGTGATGGATGACTTGTATTTAACGTCCCCAAACTTCAGAGACGTTTCTCTGATATGCTTTGATTAATGGCAAGGAGGAGATGTCCACTACATGTGAGAAACTATCAATGAGGGAAACACCCCTCAGAAGATCTCTGATAAAGTACTTAACTGCTGGTTCTGTCAGTCAGCTTCTCACACAGATTACTAAGAGCTTTTACATGTGATCCTCCACATTGAACACATTTCTTGGAGGAAATCAAAAGATGTCTTTGAGTAAAAGATGAAGATATCTTTAGAGATAAGTGTCATACCATGAGCTGTAGATAAACGTGAACTAGTTTGATACCTATGCATTTATACCACTCTGGTAAAGGGTACTAGAAATAAAGTAAATAAATAAATAAGAAAAATGGCACTACTATAGGGAAAGCCCTGAGGGAATCAGGAGACTCTTCCCTTAAACAAGCATGCATCACCTGTCAGTACTAAACTGCAGGCGGAATATTAAAATCCTCAATTATGAAAATTAGGTGTTATTTAAGCCTGCATGTTGTGGAGCAAAGGCCTTAATTAATCCATCTCTGATGGCCCAATGTCTTCTTTGCATCGGGGGAGATCATATCCCCAGGGATTTGTGACCTCGGAGCAAATCTTCTAATATGAAGCAGATGTTGAACATAATCAGAGCTGCATCTTAATTTTAATGAACCCTGCAGGGTCATAATAAGTGCTATTCAACACCACGCATCACCATAAAGTCTCTGAAACCAAAGCTGCTTCAAGCGGTGAGACATTATGGACTGAACTCAAGGGAAATAGGAAAATTAGAAGCACATTAGGGGATATTTTCTATTAACCCATGCCGTTTCATGTTTTTCTGTTCATACCAATTTCTGTAGGTTACTCAAAAATTTACCTGGAATGCTAAAATCTATGTTTTGTTCCGAAAAATCTGAAAGACATCCTGTGTGTAAAAGTATTCGACCCCCTTTTAATCTGGTGCACCAAAATAAAAGTCAGTGGAACAGACTGAAAGGATTACAGGTGTTCTTGCCTTAACCCTTCAGTTGAGGAAATACAAGATGAGCATTAAATTCATCAATTTCTGTAAAATGAAATGCTTAACAGGAACATCGTCGATACATTAACTAGTTTTATCTCACACTTTTTAATCGGTAATTAAACTTACTCTTAGTCCAATTACAGAAAGTGCAGACAACACTTGTGCACTGATTTCAAAATAAAGGACACAGAACAGCACTTTCCCCTTTAATAGGAGCAGAGTGTTCTGAGTCTTGGCTGCTGATGGAAGGTAGATGCCCGGGTAAAACTCTGAATCATGCACATCATTAAAGGTACACTCCGCTCCGCTCTGCACATTTAGTGTCTAGCTGAAGATGTGGTTTGACATCGGGTTTGCTGTGTTAGTGCAGTTGAGATCTTATATTGCTGCGTCAACATTTTCCCTGTTTGCAGATGAAGGGGTCCCACATTGAACTGCCAACCGTGTTTAGCAGACACTGTAACCTAAAAGCACATTAAAAGCATAAATACTCTTAAAAACACTGAATATATTTGCATAATGTTTTTACCATAGCAGATAAGTGTTAGTGGTCAGAAAGTAACATATGCATAGTTTTCAATTTAAAAGCTTGACTTATGCAGAAATATGCCTTTCGATTTAGCTTTTAAAAATATTCAAATGTTGAATGGAATTTTACCCTGAAAGTTGTCAAAATTAAAAACCTAATGGTAAAAAGCTCACTGGTTGATTATATCATCTGCTGCTAAATTTATGTAGCTTTCTTTTGCTGTATTATTATCCATTATTTATTTAACATAAGTTATTTACTTGTATATTTAATCTGTATTACGTGTTTGTATGACATATTTTTTCCCATCTTAGGATGTAAACATAAATAGTTGCTACAACAGAAAATAGATTAGACAAAGTATTTAGAAAATATAAGGCAAGGCGATGCAGCTTAATGGTTAGTCCATCTGTCTCCTTATCATAGGCTGTTTAAAATAAAGGACACAGAACAGCACTTTCCCCTTTAATAGGAAATGTTGTTAAATAACATTTAGCAAAAATATTCAGTGGTAAATATATCTTCTGTGGCAAAAGAACAGGGGCTATTTTCTCATTTAGAAGCTAAAGTTCTGTAGTATATCCTGCTACAGGAAAAGATATCATGTCTCCCACTAAACTGTGGATTTCTGCAGATCCTCAATAGTTACAAAGGACCACATCACTGCATCACTGATGAAAGCTTTTCTTGTCCAGTCTGTCCATTAAAGCGGACAGCCATGTCTTTACAGGTTTGCAGTTGTGCCATCATCCTTCCTTTTGCAGATGATGGATGGTGTGCTCAGTGACATGTTCAAAGCTTGGGATATTGTTTTATAACCCAACACTGCTTCAAAATTCACAACTTTCTTCATGTGTAGTCTGATGTCTATCTTAGGCTTAATTCTGTGTGCTAATCTTCTCCAACAAATCTTCTAGGCCTTCCAAATCAGTTGGCTTTTAACTGAGATGATAATTATGCAAAGACTTAATTCAAGTATTAGTTGACTTTGGAAAGCAATTAATTGCACTGGGTATTGCATTGACATTTGTGGTTGTAAAGTGATGTCTAAAAACATGTTTTAAGGTGCATGAACACTTTTGCTGGACACTGTCCGTACATAAACACACACACCTTCACACACACACACACACCTTCACACACACGCACACACACACACACACACACACCCACACACGCACGCACACACACGCACACACACACACACACACACACACACGCATACACACATACACACATACACACATACACGCATACACACATACATACATACATACATACATACATACATACATCGTGAGTCTGTACTCCTCTGGATATTTTCCCTTACCTTCAGTAAAATGTGATTATCCTTGAATTACCCTTAGCACTGTTGCATGTTGGTTGCTTAGCACTACCTACACGTAGACTTTGAAAGACATGTCTGTCAAACTTGTCCTTGTAAAAGTCATCTGTTGGTCTGCCATCACCAAACAAATGGCTGCCTTACCTCCATCCTATCACCTCATTTCCTAACTCTACACAGATCTCTATCTGCTTGGGAATAAAATCCACCTTAGCATGTCATGTTTTTTAATATCCCCTAGTGCCCTCTATAAATATTTATTAAAGATGTGTCATCACTGTGGGACGGAGCAGGGCCTTCTGCTAAACTCAAAGCAAACATCTAATGTTTAACTTCTGTTGCACATTTCCGATGCTGTAAGCAAACCAGACATGCTCCAGCATCGTGTGAGAACATTTGTAGCCCTAAAGCTACAAGCCTCCTCATGGCTGCGAGCAATTTAGCATTTCAAAACTCCCAAGCTGGTGAAAATGTGCAGCAAACTCAGATTTAGCATTAGGAGATACAATTACAGCTGAAACCAGGGATTTGCATACACAGTATAAACAATTGCAGCATTTTTTCCTCCTCAATGAATCAGGGAACACTATCCTTATTTTATACCAGTCTGTTTTTCAAAAGTCCGAAAATAGACTTTTAATAAGCAGAATAAGCAGAAAGATATTTTTAGACGTTTACTTTCCACAAATTCAGAGGTTTGCACTCATTATATTTAACAAGCCTTCAAACAATTAGGGAAGGCCTTCATAAATATGTAATTGCTTTGTAATTGCACAACATTTGAGTAAACTGGAGGCATACTTTAGAACTTGTTTTAACAACAAATGTAACATAGGATGTAAAACATGTATACACATATGTAGATATGTGTATATTTACATATTTATATGTATTTTTTTTCCTGTCAATTAGCAAATGAGAAAAATTTGGGCAAAGAAAAAAATGTCTTCTTATGTAGTGTACATAAATATATGATTTCAGTTGTGTATATTTGCATGCATATGGAAACCAATGTCATCGATACAAAATGTTTGCGTTTCGAAATGGAATCAGCAATTATGCATTATCAACAAATTTTAGATGCAAAAATTAGAAGGTCACGACCTCGTGTTAGGAGGTTCTCTTTATAGTCACTGAATTAGTTTCTAGAATGCGACATCTGCTAAAAGAAACTTCTAATGTGGGTTTGTTTATTAGCTGAAGGGGCTCCATAAAGTTCATCTTCTTTTTACACCCTGTGAGGTCTCTTTTTTCCATCTCTCTTTATTCTATTACACACAACTACCCATTGACATCACCCCTGAGGTCCCTCCACATTTACGATCTGCTGTCGCACCATCTTTCCTGCTTCACTCCACCTCCAAGGCCTCGCCTGGCCCAGATCTAAGCAGCTGCCAATGGGGTAAGCCTTCCTTTTGTGTTTGTGCGCGTGTAGCTTGCGTGTGTCCATTATGCAGTTATCAGCTATGGTGTTCAGTTCTGCCCTGATTGGTTTGCACAGGCTTCTGCAGACTTTAATTTCCTCCTCAGAGAACGTGAGTTGAAACAAGAGAAGCAGCAGCACCGATACTAACAGCAAGGTTTCATTTTTTTTGCGAAAAGTTCAGACGTGCAATTAGAACGTCAGAGTATCTGATGATTCTCGAGAAATCATCATATCGTTACATTTGATGACACAGACAGAAGGGGAGGTTCAAAACCTCCCTCAAACTTTACTCAAAACTTAAAATGTGCATTAGTTAGGATGCATGGTGATAAGGAAGGCACAGCTTTAGATTTGACACCAAGCAGACCTGCAGCACATCCTGTCTCTCCCACAGCTTGAGCTCGTCTTACAGTGGGAATGTGATGTTTAGTTTTGAACTGCCATATGGTGAAATAAGCATGAAATTTGGCAATTTCCGTCTTCTGCAAAGCTGGCATTGCAAAAGAGAAAATGGCTAAAATTTGTCAGAAAGAACTTGATTTACTGTGTAATTTCGTAATTACCTAATCAACACATCATTCTGTCTGATTTGTAAAAAAAGAAAACCCCAAAAAACATCATATTTAGAAGAGAGAATCAACTCAGTTTGTACACTAAATCCAATTTACACAAATAGGCAGTGAGGGAGAAATAAAAATATTTAATTTAGTTTTTTTTTTTCTTTTACAATCAGTAGACAAGCTGGAGAAAATGAGACTAAATACAGTTTCTTACAAAAGTATTCATACACTCTGAACGTTTCCACTTTTCATCACATTAGAAGCAACTTCACTGAGGAGACTTTTTCAATGAATTAGAACATAGCCGAAAAGTTGAAAACCCAATTCCAAAATCTCAAACACATTATGTCGAACATTACACACAGACTGACACAGCAACATACTGAAGAAAGTTGCTGAAGTATTTGATCAAACTGGAAAGCATTATGTGCTGTGTGGAAAAACAGCTCTGCATATCATCATGTAAAGACTGTTTGTCTTCAGCCAGTGCAAGAAAGCTAGTCAAAGTTGATAGAAAGATGGATGAACACCAGGTAATCCTTGAAAAAAAAAAACAACTTACACATACAGCTGGTGATCTAATGGATTGGTTTAGACCAAAGCGTATTTATTTATGAATGGTTTAGTCAAAGTATTGACCAAATGTAACCTGACAATCTCAAGCAAGACTCAAAATTGACATCCATGTGCAGGTGCACCTCAATAAACAAGAATATTATTGAAAAGTTCATTTATTTCAGTAACTCAGTGAAACACATTAAATAGATTACTACACACTGATGTTTTCAAGCCTTTATTTCTGTGTAATTATGATGATTTTCCACTTAGATTTTGTGTTCATAACTAATATGAACACAAAATCTAAGATTATAATATTACATCAGACCCATTAAAAATATTTCTAATTTATTTCTAAAGAAATATGACCTTTATGACAAGCATGTTTAATACCTGGTTAAAGGTTAAATTCAAGAGGTATTTTTAATCTGACAAGCATGCCTTATTGGAAGTAAGGTTGTACTTCCAATAATTTATGTACTTCATAAGTATTGGATGTCCAGAAGCAATTTGTTCAAAGGACGTAGTCATGACTTTAAAATTTAGGAAGCTGTTGTCTCCTGAATGCATAATAAAAATGAAAATCAAGCAATGTTTCTCACTAACATTAAATGAAACAGGTGCAGTGTTTCCTGCAAGTGAAGATTTTAATTAATACAAACACTAATGCTTGTCTCAAATAAAAGTTGTTAATGTCTATTTAAGGTGGCATCTTGAAACAATATTATGAAAGGCATTGCTAAATATTTGAAACATGACATACAGGGGCAGAAAAATTTGTATTTTATAGTAAGTGGTACTGCAGTGTTAGAGCATCAACTATTTAGGATCAAATTTGCTGCTTCTTTCCCAAAAACAATCCTGACCTGATACCTTGTACGTGTGCAGTAGCTGGAAGTGTTCATAGCTGCCCTCTAAATCAAAAGGTGTTCCAAAGTACCTTCCTCCAGGCGCAAAATAAAAGAAAAGTCGAGGGGTAATTTTATTGTCCAGAACAAACTCCTTTCAATCTTTCAGCGAGATGAATACTAATGACAAGACCGCAGGCAAGCCTTAGAAGTGTTTTATTACCCTCCCGATGCCTGCAAAAACAGTTTGAGCGGAGAAAAATGATCACCAGATTTTCTTTCGGTCGGAGGGACATGCAAATTGGAGAGAGGTCGGAGGAGAATTTAAAGAATGTGGTCAAAATATTCTGCAAGTACTTGTGGTTACCTCTACAGACATTTGTTTAAATCAGGAATTAAATTTAACAAGAGCCTCTTTTAATATGATGTTTAATCTGATGAGAAACACTATTCATTTTTAAGGTTGTACTCTAATAATTTTTTTTACTTCCCATCAGTCCATTTTAAATTTTGCACTGTTTGACCTTTTAGGCAATTTGAAAGATGGTGTTAAAATGCACATTTAAAGGTTGATTTTACAGCATAATGTGCGTTTGACAAGAAAACCAAGAAAAGTGCATATTAATGAGCTTATTTCTCATTTCCCCATGTTCCAACTCTATTCTCCAGTAAATGATGGCAGAAAATCAGTAACTTATGTCTTCATTTTTAAAATCAGCCACTTGTCCATTGCCTACAGTGGATGTGTACGGGACCAGGGTGGTGACGTTGGTACTACTTTGTCCTGCAGTCAGCTCCTGCTCAAGACGCTTCACCTGCCTTGTCTGCTAGTGGTGGTCAGAGGTCAAGGTGAAACAATCCTTCTAATATCTTATAATATTAATTTCCATGTCACAGATGGTAAAATACATATAATGAATCAACCTCTTGTTTGGAGGATGTTAAGCACAGATTTTATTTAGATGTAAGAATTCAAACAGCACTTGGAGCAGCTTCCAACCCGTCTCGTGGCACCAAAACAGCAGGACGACTTGAAAATCAAATCACAGAGGCTCCTTGGTCACTAGACTGTGTTCATTCTCTATGCTAGTAACCAATCCTGTGCAGTGATCGACGGATGGCAGTTTCCACCACCTTCATTACTGATTCCAGTTCTACGTTTGCTATTCATGCTGGCCTCAGCATACAGATCTCACTGGCGACCTGAGAAATGCAGCTGAATTCAGAAAGGTTTCCGTGGAGATGGTGTGAAACAAAAAACCCGGCAGTGTTTTACTTCGAGATGTACATGCTGCTTGTCTTTTCCGCAGCTGTGAAAAATCCATCCTGTTATCCAGGGGACAAACAGGCAGAAGCAGTAGTATGGTTAGCTAATGGTTCTGCTGCCCAGACTATTTATCCAACATTACATTCTGTGCACTTTCACTTAACTCTGTTAGGAATTTCACAATTTGGTCTGGCAGCTGCAAGTCATAACAAGTTGTCTGCTGCTTTCCTTACATTTTGGTATTTAAATCAGACTACGTTACTGTAGAGCCTCTGAGGTGTCAATACACCACATATTGATTTGAACAACTTTATTGTTTAATTGGTTTAATGCATTCAACTATCTGCTTGTTTCATAAGGACAGCTAGTATTAATAAACACTACTTTCAATTCTGTAAAATACTTACAAAATCAAATGTTTCATGAACATCTTGTTTGTACAAAACTGGAAATAAGAATAAAACAAAAGCTCAACTCATTTTTTAAAATGTTTCCCATATTTTAATTGCAGAACAGACAATCTGCTTCCATCCATATTTTACCACATTTTTCAAAAGGTCAAAAAAAAAAAATAATGATTCAAGGTTTACTTTAAATCAAAACGTACCAGCTCTGTAGCTCATTAGTACCCACCAAGGCAGGGTACCAGCAGCAGAATATTTCCTTTTTTACAGTTTGTAGTACTGTAATCTTTAAACCACTGAGAGAGTGAAATCTCATAAATTATTCACCGTCAAACGGATTATACCAACATGCCAAAACTAAAATAAAAAATAATAATCTCTGGGTAAGTGCACTCCCCATTTAACAAATAGAAAAAAATACTTTTGTCCTGCTTTTTGTATTTTCTTTTGACTTTAGATTTGAATATCCTTCACCAAAATAATTAAATTGGAATTTAGAAGTAACACTCGACAGGAGTTAAATCAAACTCTGCTAAAGTGTCACTGAGTAGCATTGTCTTTTTGAGCACTGACCTTTAAAATCCTCCAGTGACCACAAGTGACCTTTCAAGAACAAAGAAAGCCAGAAAGTAGCTGCAAATGACACACTTACTCTTTCCTTCCAGTGATTAGAGAGCTCTCAGGCTTAGCATGCAACATTATTAAATGAAATTAAAAGGTCTGATGGGCTTTCAATATTACCAGTGTTGATGAATATATTTTACTTTTATGAAATCAAGTAAAATTGAAGTTCAATTTTTTGTGTTTGGTTTAGCTTTTACCTTTATCTGTAAAATCAGTGACGCTTCCTTTAAATGCAGACTGAACTTTTCACATTAGGAGGGATGTGAGGAGCATTTGCACCGGTTCATTTATGGCCCACGTTAGATTACACTTTTATGACCTTTCTTCATAGCTTCCTTTGCCTTGATGATGTTTAACTGGACAATGGTGTTCCCAATGCAACAACCTCAACAGTATCAAAAAAAAACTCTACAAGAATCGTGTACATGACTACATAAAACATGAAAAGTAAAATTTAGCATAAATTGAAGGTGAAGCACTCTTGTTTTTAAAATCTATTAGGGTCTTTTTATCCACAAAGTGAGTGGTCAGAATAAAGAAAGTAAAACCTGTAATTAATCATTTTATGTCCATAAGAAATGCATTGCCTTAGTAAAAGCAAACCGTTCAAAGTACCACAAGTGGGACAGTTTGGAAAGAAGCACTTTTTAAATAATTCAAACAGAACTGAAGTATTTGCACTCTCATTGACAGAGAATTGGGTTCATATTCAGGTGTACAGAAGCATTTCAAACAAGCAGTAAAAGAATGTGGTTGAGTGTCTGGATGTTGTGAATGTTTATAGGTGTGAAATATGTGGGCGTGTGCATGTGTGTGTGTGTGTGTGAGAGAGAGAGAGAGAGATCCTTCTGCAGGCAGCATTCATGCATTCATTCATGCGTGCGTGCAGAGTCTGTCTGTGCATGTTTGCACACAAATTTGATTATGTTAGTCCTTGCGTCTTCTGCATGGAAATCAACAATAACATTATGACCCATGGGAGCCTATTAAGCAGAGGCCTCTCCATTGTGGTTGTGTGTGTGTGTTTAAAAATAGGAGCCATGTGTTTGAGTGATGGGTGAACTTCTCCCCGTTTACTCAGAGGGACTCAATTAAAACGAGACCGATTTTCCTTACTTGCCTCACCTGCAGCATAATTACTCAGGTGCAGACCTAAAAGATGGTCCACTTACAAGGCTCTTGTTGTGAAGACTTACTTCCAATTATTCGACCAAAATGTGGTGGCTTAAATTCCTCTAGCTCCTGTAACATAAATCATTTATAGCAATAAGAAGACTTTTTTTCAGAGCTTGATGTGAAGTAGAGTTCAGCAGAAAATAGTGCAAAGATTTCATAACCAGTGGTTAGGAGAAGAGAGGATAAGTGTTCAGGAAATTAATTTCAGTCCATAAATGCACTCTGGACTGACAGACGTTGGAAAGTATGTGTTAAAAAAAAAAACATTAACCAATGTCTGAAAACTCCATCTTAATGATTGCACAAAAAATAATCAATTTTACTGTAAATAATTTAGTTTATTTCAGTGATTCAGTTCAAAAAGTAAAACTCACATAATGTTTAAAGAAATTATGTTTCTTAATTTTGATGATTGTGGCTTAAAGCTAAATATGCTAGGAGAGTTGTCAAGGCGACAGACGGTCATTGACGCCCTCCACAAGAAAATGTAAGCCACCAAATTTCATTGCAGAAGAATATGGATGTTCACAGACTGGTATGTCCTAGCATTTTAATGGAAAGTTGAGTAGAAGGAAAATATCCTGGTAGAAAAAAGTGCACAAGCAACAGGAATAAGTATAGCCTTGAGAAGACGGTAAAGCAAAGCCCAATCGAGAGTTTGGGGGAGGTTCAGACTGGACTCAGAACTTCAAGAGACAAGAGTTTGTGTCTGTGTTAATGGACTACAAGACTCCTGGTGACAGCCCACTACAGAACAAGAGATGTCAGAAGTGTCCTTTCAGGGCCAAGCAGAAAACAGGCTGGACTGTTGCTCAAAAGTCCAAGATTCTCTTTTTAAATTAAAGTAACTGCATTCCAAGGTCCCAGACACGGCATAAAACCAGATCTGTTTAAGGTCCAATGTGAAGTGCCCACAGTCAGTGGTGATATAAAGAGTCATGCTGGTGTCTGTGCCTCTTTATAGAGCTTTATGGATCTTTCCCATTAGGATGAGGTACCTGGCCACATAACCAAAGTACCAATATCTGTTTTAATGATCATACTGTATTTGCCTTGGATCTGAACTAAACCCTGTACAGAATTTATCAAGCACTGCCAAAAGGAGGACAAGAGACAACAGGAATCCTGACCAAGTATTGAGTGCCTTTACTGAGCAGAACATAGGCAGAGCTTTCAATAGATCAACATCTCAGAATTTAAAATGCATTTTTATTGATGCTATGTAATCTGATTCGCTTAGAAATTTAAATTCAGTTTAAATGTAAGCTGTAATCATCAAAATAACAGAAACAAAATTGAAATGCACCACTTTTTTTGTGAAATGTATATTACAAGAGTTTAATTTTGTTTAATGAATTAAAGGAATAAATAAATCCACTTTTCTATATTCCAATCTACTGAGATGCACCTGCTCTGCATATTAAACAAGTATTCCTCACATTAAAGCAAATGTTTACATGTTTTAACCCATCTTTTTAACTTGCATTGAAGAAAGTTTAAAAGTTGCAAGAAATACCCAGACATCACAAAGTCCAGAAAGCGGAGCATCCTGTTTACCTTCATAGGGCTGTACGTGTTTCAGTGCCTGTGCTGTGATCCTTAAATGGGGTGCAGTGTGCTATCACAGCGGGACAGCTGCAGAGGCATGTCGCTGGAGTGTACCACCAAAAAAGACTTCATGCTAATTGGACTGTCAGCATGTTCATTACAAGACCAGAGAAAGCTGGACGGAGGAACTGAGATGGGTAAAAATCCACCCCGTGATGTTTTGGTGGAGCGTGGAACTGTGCTCAAAAACACAGAACATAACAGGGATGACAGGCTTTCTTATCTTCAACATTGCACAGAGACACAGCACGAGATTACTGGCAGCCAAATAGAGGAGGATAAATCTGAATGACTTCAAATCGATTCCTCAAGTTGCCATTTGTGTGTGCGCGTATGTGTGTGTGTTTTGAATACCTCAAATTCAATTTTTCTCCTCCTCTCTTGGCAATGTGAAGCCAAACATAATGCCAAACATAATGCATACAAGTCTTTGTGCATTAGCATGAGCAAATACAATGTGTCAATCAAACGTCAGCAGATTTTCTCACAAGAATACAGACGTGCACGGATCCCGTTGTGCAACAAAAGTAAGGTTGACGTTATCTGCTGCCAGTCTAAGCTATGTATTACAGGAAGTAATGACCCAAATGTAATCTCGTACACAATGTGTCTCTTTTGCTAATTTTAAAAAGAAAAAAAAAAAAAACATTCCGGCCTTTGAATAGAGTTGTTATAAAACGTTTCAATTGGTGAAACACAATAAAAACAAAAATAAAATTTCAATTAAATGAATCTATATTTGTAAACATAAAATGTAGCATGACTAAAAACAGTAACAACTATGCTTTAGATAGAGATTCAAAGGTTAGCCTCATAAAAAAACAAAAATGGAATATTAGCAAAACTTAAAAATTTATGTTCACAGATGTTATAAAATCTCTTTAAAATATAGAGTCCTTGAACATCATAAGTCATGAATGACATAATCTTGTTTACGTTGCAAACTAATAAACTAGAACTTAGGAAGTAGTGTGACTGCCCCTGTGATAAAGCTAAAAGCTGTACTTTGTGTTTTGTAAAGGATCTTTGTATCCTCCTTCTATCCACTTAACTCTGTGCAGTCTTGATTTGGGGTACACATTGAGCCGGCAGGGAAATTTAGAATTTGCAAAGGAACAAACATTCATGTCTATAGGCTTTAGGTAAAAAATAGATTAGCTGGAGAAAACACTGCATTGCTGTGAGAAAACAGTACTAAGGCCCGTGATGCTATTCCATGATGAATATCTTTATAGTCAGATGAATATTCAGTTAAAAATGTTATCTTATTCCATTAAGTGCCCTTTTATGCATAATTTGCTTTTTATCAAAAATGTGGTTAACATTTTACATTTCATTGAACCGTATCAAAAGATTTATCGAAAAGGAAAAGAAAACAGGAACTTTTTCCAGTTTTTTTGTTTCTAGAATTTGAGATTACTGGTTGTGTATTTCCCGTAAGCTATTATTGATCAGCAGGAGCTTCGCACACCCTGCCGATGGAAAGGTAGCAATGTCTCCACGGACTTACTGAAAGTGGAATCTGTTTCAGGGCAAAGGGCCCCCTTACTCATGAAGCTCATACTGAAGGACACGAGACAGTTAATTTGGAGATAGAAGCTCACAGCAACCAGAGGGAATCCACTTTCTAGCTCCCACACTTGAGACTCAAATGGCATTACTAACACTGTAATCTAATCACAGGCCAGTGTGGTAATGGTGTCCTCAGCTCAAGCGTCAGGAAACTCCTGGGCATACAAGCAATTAATTAAGTTAATTGCCTGGTTCACTTAATTGATTACCTTGTTATTTTTGCTAGCCTTGATAAGGCTCTCTTCCACAGTGAGATAATGTAGACATAATGTGAGCATTAGCCTATAGGCAGCGCTTCAGCGCTGGCTTCAGGTAGCATATCTTTTCTGCTCCTCTCCTGATTCCTGACTCATTTAGTGAAATACCAAAGTGTGCTGGGTATGCAGTACGAGGTAATTGATGCCAAATTACCTTTTCATTGTCATAATGCATAATTTGTTTTATTTATAAGCCATTAACCCAATGCGTCCAGTTCAAAGGAAAATTGCTAAAAATGTATGAGGGTTCCGTCACCAAGCAACGCCAAAGTCACCAAGATAAAGGTTGGTTAAAGAACATGGCATACTGCTGAGGCACTTTGTGCTATTGATCAGCAAAATAACAACAAGGAATGTGGGTAGATGCTTAAACCTACAGTGTTGGACAGAAGTTTACATACCATTATCATCAGCATAAATATTTTTGATTTTGGCATCTTAAATTCATACATACAGTCAGAAATGTATGTATCACAATTACAGATTTATTTAACTATCTCTTGCAAGTTGTAAAGAAACCGCATGCCTTTTGTTGTCATAAATCTGGTTTAAATCTGGCTTGATATTTGAACACTCTTCTCATCAGTAATAGTACAGCTCACTTAACCTGCTTGGTGTTCCAACTTTTAAGTATGGATTGAACTATCTGAGCACTATGACAATTCGGTGAATTGTTGCTACAACGTTATGGAACAAGAACCAAATCCTTGTTTTAACATGTCCTTGAATTATATTTTCATTATCGTCTAAAACACAAACAGAACCTAAGAGAAACAAAAGTCCCAAATTATCATGACTGCCATATGAAGAGTGATTATAAACTTTTATCTGGCACTGCAGATCAGTAAAGTCAGACGTATTTCTCAGTGAAATGAATCAGCATCAGATTTGCCCTCAGACAGCTGCCATTTTAACTCGACTTTAGGGCAGGGCAGCCAGTTTTTCTCTCTGTTCCCGTTGTCCTCTCTCCCTTTGCCTCCTCTTTCTTTGTTCCCTGTCTGAAACGACCCAATCACGCCCTTCTCCACACTTGCTCACTCTTCTCCGCTCTTTTCTCCATCTCACACTGTTCCTCCTTCCTCTCCTTCTGCCACATTTCTCAGAGCTTATGAAGGATGACTATTCCTCCTCGCCTCAGTGTGTTACCTCCCTGGCCTCAATCTTTCCTGACTTCTATGACCTTGTTAGAACTTGATAATACGTGATAACGAATGAATATAAACGTCTGCAAGAGGGGCTGTGTGTGTCTTTTTACGACCTTCGGCTTTACCCTTGAAGATGAATGCGCACAGGCGCTTCATCACCAGTAAAAGATTATTTAGAACTGAGCTGCTGGTGGTAAAATATCCGTCATTCTGTTTGGCTTTTACTAAAAGGGAGATTCCTTCTGAAAATTCCTGAGTAGAAAACTTCTTCCTAAAGTTCCACTAAGGCTTGTTGAAAAATAAGCATCACCCACTTCGCAGGCACACCTTGATTTTTTTTTTTTTTTTTTACACATCTTATAAAAGCCAATTACCATTCTCTATCATGCTCCATGGCACCATTAAATGAGCTCATTAAAAACCTTTAGGATTACAAATCAAAGTAATTGCCAATTAGGATTTACCTAATTGTTAAAATCTTCCAGGATCTGATGCTTTCTCGCTACGTTTGTGGCGCTGTGTGGAGCCATAGCTCTCCATATACTTGTTTATCGGTGGCACCATTGTGATGATTGATGTGCACAAGCGGAACCAGCCGGGACCGCATTTTGATTTACTCCACACAGTAAATACTACCGCTGAGGCAGAAAGGAAAAGGGAGTGGAGTAACTGAAAGAGCTAAACTCGTGTCTTTATCTCTAAATTGTACAGGCACAGTATTTTCCCTCAGTTTCTTACTTTAGCCTTGTGACTTTCTATAAAAGCAATAAAAAATAATATTTATGGCTTGAAAGAATAATTAGACTGCTTTACAATGACTCGTTAAATCTGGATGGGCTTAGCAACGTAAAATGCAAAAACAGCTACCTGCCTTACCAATACGTCAGTGCTTAAGAGTTTATTTACCATGTTCACCATCTTATTTTTCCAGGAGTAAGGAGGCTGGCTTCAGATCCTATTTTTCCTTTGTGAACTAAACTAAATCCATGAGAATAAAAATATTTTCCCTAGCCAATAAGTCTGTGAAATTTTCTTGCGTTTCCCTTCTTTCGTGCATACTAATATTACCAATCACGTTGTGGCAGCTGTATTTCTGAAAGCACTGGATTTTATTTAGGGGTTTCAGAGTTGAGGGAGGTTTGATACACCATGTTTCTTTCAAATATTATTTTTGCCAAACGGTTTGAAAAAAAAAAGCGTAATTTTCCCATTTCTCTTCACTTCCTCTCTCACACAGTCCTACGTATGTCAGAAAAAGATTTTAAAAAATTACTTGACTCAACCTTGTGAAGCACTTCACCCTCTCACTGGTCTTAGTAGATGCCATTCAATAATTATTCAAGCCTTTGCCTCTATTTATTATTCTGTATTCATATCAATGCTTGTTCAAAGCACGGTTTGATCTCACTGTCAACCTCCATTATAGAAATGTTGACCTCTGCCCCCCACCCCCACCCCCACCCCTGTATAATCTGGTTTTGAGCCTTAGATGAGCAGTTGCAGTCATGTAGGCTGCTCCAAAGTCAATGCTTAAATCAAGAGGTTGGCTTGCTCTTTCCACAAATCCCCCTCTTTGAAGACATAAGAAAGAATCAGAAAGCTCTTCTTAATGTTTTCCTTAACTCCATTGGGAGGCTCTAATTATCTGAACAAAAGCTTATAAGCCAGAGCAAGCTGTCAATTAAGCAGAGCTGTAGCTCAGCTGACCAGCACAGCTCCCATATGGTCTGAAAAAGTTTGGATTTTATTTCAGACTTTGATTATAAGGCATTTTAGTACACCTTGTGCATTGCACGTCAGAAAGCTCGTTAATTTGCTGCGTGATACATGTCAGCGCCCCCAGGTGTTAGCTATGTAAACAAAGGCCCCAGTGAAACACTGACCATTTAAATAGCCCTGTAAATCAAATTTGGCCACGGGGAGTCAGGAGCCAATTTTCTTAGCATCTATCACAATTTATGGAGCTTTGGAACAATATATGGACATGCCGATGGGTTTCTCTAAATTAACTGAAAGGGCCATGATGGAGAACTGCCCTCAGTGGAACATTGTGGGTTAATTTCTTCCTTCCCACTGAGTTGTAAAGGATGAATTTATCAAGAACCGACAGCAAAGGTTTCCCAGTGCGAACTGCCTGTCTGGCTCTCATACAGCCTGAAATATTCATTAAGTTTTTCTCATGCATATGTCCGTGTTGCATCTGAAATTGTCTTTTCCTACTTCGATCTCCTTCACACTTCCTTTCTTACTGTTGTTTCCACTTCCAAGTTTCGAAGTTGCGCTCAACAGAGCTATGTGCAGAAGGTTTTCTGGTAGGCAAAAGAAATAAAGAAATAAAAACACAGGCAGTTTTATTTGTTGGCAGGCTTGTGCTTATGGTGCTTGAATGTGAACTGTGGGCACTGCCTCTGAATGCTCGAGAATCCTCTTGTGAAGGAGTCGGTTACTTTTGGCTGAAAACGAGCCTTTGAAATGCTTAGCCACTTTGCAGGCATTTTGACTGATAAAATCTATTTATAAAAATAGACTTTTTAAATTAATTTTAAAAGTCAAACAAACAGAATATTCAGAAAAGCCTAGTGAGAGTACTCCTAAATCAAACAGGATGAAATTAGTCTTTTTTTAAATTATTTCCTCACATACTGTATCAAAATGAATTTATTATAAACGTATTTCCATCACCTTTTCACATTGTGTTAAGCTACTATAAACTTTGATGTATTTTATTGGGATTTTATGTCTTAGAAAAACCATTATTAGGTGATCTGGTTTGATGAGCTAAACTATTTGTCCTGATTGAGACCTGGTGTGTGTGCTGGAAAATTAACATTGCACCTGAAGACGTTGTGCACATGGTGAAGCAAGGTAGTGACGGTATGATGCGTAACTTCAGCACCGACGGGAAATTGGTCCGAGTTGATTGGAAGAGAAATGACAGACTGCTCATGTTAATTACATTTTGGATTACACATTAAAATGCCTGGCTATATATACATATATATGTACTTTTTTACCGTCATATTCATTCAGTCTACTTTATAAATACCTGAGAAATACTAAAGCAAATTAATAACAGGTATATAATTCTGCCCATTAGCCATCCTGTTCTTTAACTACTGCATTGAAAACAAAGTTTATATTTTAAACTGTTTAAGAGGTAGAAAGATATAAATGTGAAAAACAAAATTAAACAATATGAACATTTTTGCAATGCACTGTAAAACAGCGAACAACTCAAAACTACGTGGCTGATTCCTTTTCTTGATTTGCTTTCTGAAAACTGTTCATTATAGTTCTGAATACCAGCCAGTCTTTGGAAAACAGCACACTCAGTCACCTGATCTTTGGTGTCCTCCACTGCAGCTGTAACATGGCAGCAGTAATAGAAAACTATAAAATGCTTGTACGTGATGACAGACTAATACCAACTGATTTAAACTGTGGCAGACCTAGCAGACTTGCCCCCTCATAATGGCTGAGACAAATGCAGGTGTAGGAGCCAATAGCCTGAGATCAATAATCTTTGTTTATTGCCTTCATTACGGGAAAACTGCAAATGTTAATAAAATCGATCCCTTTCCGTGAGTAACATGGCCCAGAATGTAAAGCTCCCTGCCTTGTTTTAGGATTGAAACAAAGCAATCCTCTTGATAAATTTATCTCTTGATACATTTGCAGGATAACAATCAAATTCAGATTTTGATTATGCGCTGTGCGGGATTTCAAACATTATTTTACTTTTTTTATTTTTTGCTGCATGATAGAGAACATGAGCGGGAGGCACAGAGTAGGAGAGCAGCTGCAAAGAGGGAAGCAGAATGACTGTGTGGGATTCAATTCAACGGAACTAATATTAGCACTTATACTGTTGGGCAAATGTGCTTGTATGGCTCAAAACACACACACACACGCCCACACACGCACACACACACACACACACACACACACACACAAATTCGAATCCCCTTTCCAGAGATGAGTGGCAGCATGAAATGTTGAGGAAAGGCATGACCAGGATGTGACTAGCTTCCTGCCCTTGCTTTGAATGCTAAAAGGCTCACAAATGAGTTTGGAGGAGTTAAATGAGGACTAACCTGGTCTGGATAATTATCAGGTAACTAAGTTTGCACAAACTGGGCTGTGCAGCCACAGAGGCCAGTGGTCAGAGTGGCTTCAGCCAGGATGACTGCTAATTAGCCTGATGGAGTACAGTAGGATCATGTGAGTGGGTTAAAATCAAATAGGGGGAGAACATCTGCAACACTTTCACAGCTACAGTGACATCTAAATGTATTCTTTTTGAATTTTATTTAATAGACCAGCACAATTTCCAGTGCACAGTTGTGAAGTGGATGAAAGAGATACAAACTTTTTAAAGTTCTCTTTTTAGGAATAAAAATCAGAAAAATGCAGCATGCCTTTGTATTAGCATCCTCTGAATCAATATTTTGTAGGAACATCAAAATATTGATGTTCCTATATCTGCAAGGTTGTGGGTGCTTATCTGCAGTGTTTAAACAGGGGGGGCACCCATAAGAAAACATTTAATAGCAAGACAGACATGAGAGACAGGCAGAGCACCTCGAGAAAACCCACATATGAATGGAAAAAAACAAAAACAAAAAAAAAAACGTGCACATTCTGCACAACTCGAGACGTTGCTAAAACTATTTTTAGCAAAATAGTACAAGTCATTCAGTCTGTAGCAGCCCCTAAGATACGCACAGCATGATGCTTCCTCTACCATGTTTAACTGTTTGCATACTCCACCATTTGGGGGTTTTATTTATAAGAAAAGTCTTGGAAGTTTATGGAGGCAATTTTGTTAATTGTATGATGGAAAGGTTGGAGGAGTATATCTTCTTTTAGATCCATTATCTGCTTCTATCTATTTAACTTTTTAATAACCTCTCCATTCCTTTTAGTTTTTTTTACACCTACCTAATAATGCTTAGAGTCTTAGAATGACTGCTGGAGTTCATCGCAGCATCAGTCATTGGGTAAAAGGCTGGAAGCAATCTGAAGAATAAGACCCAACATACTCACAACGTACAGGGGAATTTGTTCACAAATTAACCTCACATGCATGTTTTAGACTGATGGAGGAACTGGAAGTGTACACAGAAGATCCACATATGAACATGGGAAGAGTCACAAAAAAACAAGCAAACAAAAAAAATAAAAAACAATGAATTTGTTACCTTTGAGGGTTCCACTCCCAAAGCACGAAACAATGCCTTTCCTGGCAGCGTAATATGGCCATTGTTGCAGGTAAGGAGTTCTCCTGCAGACTTCCAGACTTTGTGTGGTCACACTGCCACCTTCTGGTGAAAATTGATTAAGTCTATGCAAAGAATTGGCTTTACACAGGACTGTACTGCATGTAGTTCATAACATTTGCACCAGTGCTTAATCAAGCAAATAATGAGCAATAAAACTTGAGGCTATTGGTGTGAGTGTTTCTGTCAAAACTCATGAGACAGAGGGAGCCTTCAGTATAAATATTTATGCCTGCCAAACAGATCAATGGCAATTAAAAAGGTCAAGGGCAGATGATGATGAATGTCCGTTGTATGTATTGATCAAATTTGACCATAATAATGAATTACAAATGACACACTTACACACAAGCTTCAGACAGCAGAGAAAATCAAAGGGATTAATTCATTGATCATGCTTAATCTGTCATAATTAATTCCATAGGAACAACGGCGATGAGAGCAAGTCTCCATTAAGCAGATAAATTATTCAGCAGGAGGATGTGGTGGACCCAAGACAAATGAGCTTGTGGGACCGGTGCAGCAGCCACGGACTAAAGCTAATTACAAGCAATTCTTGGAAACAAGCACCGTTTTTTTGTTGTTGTTGTTTCGATATGCTTATTTGGAAACTTTACAGCCAGAGGCTTAGGTTGGAAATGGGAAAAGCTTCACCTTGATTTCAGCTGATTTGACTTTATCATGACTGTCATGAACAGTCTCAAGCTGTTCATGTGATACATGTTAAATTTACTGATCACATCTCTTTATGTGAAAGTTTATCAATTAGGGATTTCATATTTGTTTTTTTGTTCGGATATACTCGTTTCTAAACAAATAAAAACCCAAAACCTGTGAGTAAATGTGATTTGCAGCTTTTGGAGTCTCATTTCTGAATATAGACTGTTCTCTCTATGACACAAAGAAGATGCATTGGATTTTGGTTGTAAACATTGCTTAGATTTTTTTAGTAAGCTTGCAATAAATTAGAACATCAATTTCTACGAACAAAAACCAACAGAAAATATTAACACTTAAAGGCGTGTTATGTACCATATTTATGGATTCAACACTTTCTCTGATGGCTTTTTGCATAAGTAATTACATCACTGTTACATGGAGGCAGACAGTGGCAACTTCCTGTTGCCTTGATAGCAACCTTCAGCAAACCTGATCTCTCATCTTCCTCTTGAAAAAACATCCCTTAGATTTAAAAGAGGGTTTAGGTCAGAAGAGTTTCCAGACCAAACAAGCCCAGTAAAATTATGATGATTAAATCAGGCAGTGTGGGCAGGTAAAAAGTCCTACTGGAAAATTAAACCGGTATCTTTACTAAGGCTTTTCAGTAGAGGGAAGCATGAATGCTCTAATATCTCTAAAGCTTCTGTTAAAAAATAAAAAAAAGCAACTAAGAGAACAACAATTTTATGTCAAAAATTGGTGGAGACGGTCCAATATATTGACACGCATGAGGTGTATTTGTGATGAATCAGGACATTTTATCCAATATAATTCAGGAGGTTTTATTCAAATTACTTTTCAACATTTACAGGTGGATGTAGGCACATAGTAAGACACACAGGCCCCAATATTTGTGTGCATTTGGATATTTTATCTTAAAATTCCTGTTTCCTGCTTCTGACAGATCAGATGTCTCTAATCTCCTAAATATTAGGAACTTTTTCATCAAAAACTGACTTGGATCTACCATTGCTTCAACCAGCTTTTCACACTTCAAGCTCTTTTTTTATATTTCAAAACTCATTTTACTTCCTATGATAAATCAAATCAGTTTAATCACGATGTTTTCTGCATGTATCTGGGGACTCAAAGAACAAACTGCTACATAACAGTAAATCTAAAAATAACATGAGGGCACTGATCTTTCACATAAGCAATACAGGAAAAGCACTGCTATGTACACACAGTTTGGGCATTAACCCACATGTCCGAGTATGGACATATGGGACGTTAAAATATGAATAGCTCTAGATTTTGCATAATTTCTCCAGATTGTTTTTAATTACTTGAGTAATCCAACAAATTATACAGCATTCTGGAAAAACCTTGTGATACCACTTTGTATGCAAGCGTCCAGTCCTCCAGTAGAAGTCGTCGTCTTTCATCCAAAGCAGACACAGAGGACTAAAAGAAGGTTTCTCTGCAGAGCGGGCAGGTGGACTTGTTGCTGGAAGTGAACCATTTGTACTACAGGAAAAGAAAAAAGGCAATATCAAAGCAGGCTGCCACTGGTTGCTTAAAGTATATTAATACTTCAATACCACACGTCTCACCAGACAAGCAGAATGGAACTTCTTCTTGCAGGTACGACAAGCTTTCTTTGGCAGGGAGTAGTTGGAGCCGTGAATAACAGAGAAACAGATCATGCAGTCCTCGATGCCCTCGAAGCGCTTATCCACGTTGTTCCTCCACAGAGCCAGGCCCTCCATTATGCTGCCGTTCTGACCATACAAACAATGTTGTTGTGTTTTGGTTTTTTTACCTACTAATTCCAGCAAATAAAAATACCCGGCACTTTAAAAACACCTGAGTCTTAAATGCCTTAAAAGAGCGTATCGATTGTTTTTCTACCTGATGTGTGAGGTAGGTGCTGAGCTGCAGCATCCAGTTCCTCCACTGCTGCACGGCGACGCCCACACGTCTCCCACTCTCCACAGTGATGGAGCCCAGAGGGTAGTTCTGCGGCAGCTGAATCACCAACTCGATGTAGATATCATCCACGGAGTATGTGGCAATCACCTCTCGCGCTGCTGAGCGGGCTTTAACCTGAGAAGACATGATTAAAATATATATATATATATATATATATATATATATAGTCTTAACACCATAGGGGGGTCTTCTAGTCAGATAATCAGGCAGCGGATGTACAATTAAACACCCAGATCCATTTAATGGACTGACATAAATGACAGTTCATTAACTTTAACAGAACAGTATAATGCTGCACCTTCGTTAAAGTGCACTGATGCATCACGAAATTTGGTTAATGATTCAACTGGCAATCAAAAGATGGAAATATTTAACAAGTTTCTTCTAAAAATAGAACAAAAAAACATTTAGTTTAGAGAGAAAAAGAACCAAGAAATGAAAGGTGATGGGAATCAGTAATTTTTATCTTGACTAGTGTATGGAAATGTCAAAATCCTATCTTTTTTTTTATTCTGTGAATGCACCACCCTAAAGATCACCAAGACAAGCCAACAACAAAACTCTGATGTGGATGTTATTTGGTGATGCAACTCAAACTTAGCCATAATGAAGACAGAGGAAGCACTGGGATGCTGGAAGCCTTTCATACAGCATGTCAGCTGCTCATTTAAGTTGCAGAAGAGCACAAGAGTCAGAGACCGTCGGCGGATCACAGAAAGGCTGAAAAGGCCAGGAAATGATGCTAAAATCCAGTTTAACATGTCAACTCTGAAATGATTGTTTATGAATAATTATTAAAGTTTATGGTAGGCTTTTCATAAAGAGACTAGGAAGTCTAGACGACGAGTCTGGATCAAAATATGTTCAATGCTGTTCTTCATATTTTACCTTAGCAATTTGTATCGTCTAAAATCTGTATCAGCAGAGTTTAACTTATAAAATTAAGAGATCAGAAATTGGCTATAAAATTCTGATAGGTGCATCTCCAGATGACAGTGTAAATTGTTTTCTCTTTTTAACCCTTTGGGATCTCTGATCCCACTGGTATGATTACACCAGGTAACATTTTCAAAGGCCAGTAGCAAAAAAAAAAAACACTTTTAAAAAGTGTAGATTTTAAACTAACCCTAATTTTGGTTTGATGTTCATACATCATGTAGAGCTAGTGATCTGATAGTGAGTTGATGCTAATCCAAAGTGTATAAGCTTAAAGGGTCAATATTCAGCCTTTAGTTTCCTCCTCACCATAAAAAGTACATTTCAAACTTATGGTAAATATGTTTTTGACGCAGTATATGAAACGTTAAACCAAAACCAAGCAAAAGGGGTTCTAAGCCTCGCAGAGGCGTTCACATAAGAAAATATAAAAGCCTGCACCAGAAACTACAAACTATATTCTATATCAAGAGAACATAGCCGACAAATCAAGGAATCTATTCCTGTTAAATATGTATATATAGAAACAGCTTAAATGTGATACTTTCCATTATGACATGAGTGATTAGCTTACATCTATTAAACTAGACATTTTAGAACGACTTAAGTCTAGAAAATTACCGTTTCAGAGCGGGAACAAATTAAGAGTTTAACAAATGCTTTTCGAAGGCTGTCTCGTTCGGTGTGCAGAGTGCATTTAGCCCGCTAACTTACAGTCATGCTGTCAAACATCTGAGTGCTGTCGTGGACCGAGGAGATTTCCTGGGCCGACAGAACAGGACTGACGTGTTTACTGGTGAACTTCTCCACTGCAGAGCTGACTCTCTTCTCCTGGCTGTTCCACCACAGACGCACCATGGCAGGCAGGTCCTGCACTGTGCTGTAGTACACACTGCAAGCCAGGTGGGGGAGCTCCCACTCAACGCCAACGTTCTCTGCAGTCAATTCACAGCACAGACAAAAATGAAGAACTCAGACCCTTTTAAGCTTTTTTTGAATTTTGTTTTTTATTTACAGACTCAACCGTTCACGTATATGATTGGGCTGAACACACCTGCATGCCTCATGTTAAAAATATTTAGACGTTAAAACTTTGAAAAAGGTGAAATTTTCCTTCCACTCAACTATCCCATACTTCGTATTGCTCTATTACATAAAATCCCAAAAAGTACATTGAAACTTTTTGTAGCTTGGTGTGAAAAGCGGTGCTATCACATTTACACAGCATCAGATCTTATTTATTTTTGATTAACACATGTTCTTAGCAGGACTTGCTGAATTTATGGATATAGTTTGTTCAAATGTGCAAACATTCAAAGGATAGGAATAGGTTTGCAATATACTAAAAGTTTCAAAGTGACTTACTGTCAACTGTGAGAAGCAGACTCTCTGTGAAGAAAGTTTTACTCTCCTTTGTCTCTGTCCCCTGGCCCGGGCAAATCGGGTTCTCAGGCATCAGTTTGAAGAGATGGAGGAGCAGCTTGTTAAGAGAGCAGCTTCTCTTCAGATACTGAGCATAATGGGCACGCAGCTACATAAAAAAAAAAAATTTTAAAAAGAGTGACAGAACTTCAAAATCAACTCCTTTAGTCTTTCTAAACCCACTCTTGCAGTAGAAATTAGACAAAGACTCACATGGGAGGGGGAGGATTTGAAAAAAGTAAGGAGTAGTTTCCATGCGAGAAGGTAAGCCAGTATGCAGGAGTATTCCACGCTGAGAGGCTGGACCACTGCAAACTCTCCCACCTGAAGCGCTGCCAGGATGCTGTCGCACAACTCTTCACAGGTCGACAGAATGGCCATGAGCGCAGCTGGAGGAGATCTGAGATCAAACACACCACAACTTGGAAAAAAAGATATATATTTGTTTGATTTTATTTATTTATTTTCCATTTCTTTCTTTTAAATTATGCATTGCGATGAGGCAACAGAATTTCCCCACTTTCACTTACAGACATGGCTCATCTCTGTCATCATCAGACCTATTGCTATCGCCTTCGCCATCACATTCAGGCAGCTGTGGCATCACTCTGCATTGACAAAAAAAACAAACAAACAAAAAACTTTTTTTTAACATTGTGTGCAAAATTTCAGCTGACCTAACAGAACGGATCTATAATGTGGAACAAATTCAACACTATAGATCAGACTTACTAAAGTGTTTTTCTAACAGAATCGTGCAATTCTCACAACAAGAAAGAAAAACCCTCACTTCTCCAGCATATGATGAACAATAATCTGCAGAGGCCTGGCCTTGAACAGCAGCAGGGGACACAGAGTGTTCAGCAGGGTCTGAAGAGGCTCTGGCAGGTTGGTCTTTTGGTCCGCTATAAATCGTGGCGGCAGGGAATTTTGGTTTAGTTGCTGGACTGGAACGTAAGTCAGAGCCAAACCAACCGACTGGAGAACAGCCATGGGGAACACGGGGTCATCCGGTTCCGGAAAAGCCTCTAATTGAAGCAGAGATAATAAGTGAATGAAGATGTTAAAATTAGGACTGGTATTTATATTGTTTACAATGTGAGAAAACAACCTATCTGGATAGAAATCGTGCTTAGGAGAAATCCATTCTTATGCTTTTTAAATACTTCAAATGCAACATTCAAATGTTCATGGAAAATTAAGCGCACCGAGTAGTACCTGAATTATTTTCCAAATACAGTACATTTACTTGCCAACATAAAGCCAACACACGTACCAGTGATTCTCACTGGCAGAGGCAAAAGGAGGTTGTAGATTCCCTCTATGAAGAAATCCTTCCATTCGCCAGCCAGCTCTGTTGGCAGCTTCTCCAGGACGTCAGAGGACGGCGACGCGAAGAACTGGTTCAGCGTCACGATCAACGCAGCGTTCTCGCACACAAACAGCTGCACCCAAGGGTTCCACAGACAGCTCACATTCTCACTGGCAGTCTGGGTTTGGATAAAGTTAAAAAACCGAGTTATGTTAGAAAAAAAAAAAAAAAAAGCTGCAGCTCAGCTCAGAGAACCTGATGACAGGAAAAGTATTATTCATGAGCTCCACAAATCTGGTCTATAGGAATGGCAAAATAAAGCTTTTGTTAAAAGGAAGACAAAAGCCATTCATGGAGGAGAAGGTAGTTTAGTCAAATTACAGTCAAATTTAACTCTTTACTAAAGTAATGTAGCACAACTAACAGCCCACAGTGATAGATGGTGGCGGCAGCATCAGGCTGTGGGCTTGCTTTTATTCACTAAGGACAAGAAAGTTGGTCAGAACTGATGGGAAACTGGAAGGAGTTTAAAACTGAGCGGCAATGGGAAGAATCTGTCAGTAGAGCAGCACGACAGAGACTTCAAACCCAGCCAGAGCTAAAATGAAATAATCTGTGGCAGACTTTGAAAATTACTGTTCCACAAACGTATAGAAACGTGTGGCTGTGAGGTGATAGAATGTGGAGTGAATAGTTTTGTGAGGCAGTCTAAATCATAATACAAAACAATCTCAAAATCCCCCTGTGAGCTTTGTCTCACCTCCAACCAGGCCAACATAGAGCAGAGCAGAAAGTCCCACTGGTTTCCCCCAAGAACAGCTGGACAGTGAGTCACCGACCAAGACAAGAATCGAATCATCTCCACATTGAGGTTCAGCTGTTCAGATGTCGTTTCGGACAAGTCACTGAAATACACAGATGTGGCTAATTTAACAGCAATAGATGAACTGATCTGCAACGACGTCCGTCGACACATCAGCATTTTCTATGGTCCTGAAAGCATAAAGTGCCCAATCTACAGATTAACAGATGTGTTTTTTAAAGACATGCAGGAGCCATAATGTTGGGAGTGTCAACTTAGAAATTAACAATTGCAGAACAACTGCTTAAATCACAAGAATATCTGCTAGTGTTAGCTCAATAAAAAATTTTCAAAGTTGCTTCGGTTACCAGCTAAAGAGAAACCAATCCTCCCGGCTGTTCCTCCATTCCATCAGAGTGGCAAGGACCGCCTGAATGACCTCGTCTTCTACCGGCGTGTTGGCGTTCAGGCAGCACAGCAGCACTGCCAGACTGCCATAAACATCTGCAACACACAGCCAACAATTACTACTGGCATATATAAATCTGTAAGATATAGATTCCTGTATAAGGCTACGGTATCTCACTTTCATCCTCTTCCCAGTTGATTATTCCAGCAGTAGCCAAAGCAATCAGAGTTTCTCTGTCTTCTTTAGCCATAAGTGGGCAGAGCACCTGCAGGGTGCTCAGTTTGCTCAGATTCACTGGGAAAAGGCTGATTAAATAAACATATTTAGTATAAAACACGAGCTACAATTTCACAGCCAAGAATGTTCAGAAAAAAACTGAAAATCAAATACTTTCTTATAAATTACTGACCAATCAGCACTATCATAAAGTCTTTTTAGAGCTCCACTGCAAGTGGCTGCCAAGTCGTTGGTGTGGATGTAGTTTTCTAGAGTCAGAGTCCACAGACCTCCATCTGTCACAGACCTTGTGGTCAGAAAAGGAGAAGAATTTAATCAGAAGATAATTTTTAAAATTACTTTTAGAAAAATGAAAGGAAGCCTGAGGTGAATCTGACCTTGAGTAGAGGGTCTCTAGTAGAGATTTCATTGGGACTTTGCTATGGAGTCCAGCTGATAACCCCCATTCAGCCAACAGGTTGCGATAAGCAGATGCTACTGGGGGCCGGAAATCGAGCTCCTTACACCACTGCAGCGCATACAACACTTCTGAAACTGTTGAAAAGGAACAAACTTATGAAAGCATCAAAAACTGGTGGAAGAAAACAACTTTGTTCTTAACAGAGTCCTGTGTGTACCTGTGCCTGTAAGGTTTGGGAGGAATGAAGAGCATGGCGCCTCCTTTTGGCCAGAAGCTACAACTGCAGCAGTCTGGACCACAATTCCCAAGACGGCGCAGACACAGAGGTGATCAGGCAGCCTGTTTGAGTCTGTGAACTTCCACATGTCCTTAGAGGGTTTTTCACAAACTCCTCTGTGACGGTTGGACAGCAAAGGAGCTTTGACCCACTGAAGACAACAAGTGGAAAAAGAAAAATGGAGGCACCACATGAATGTTACATGTTTTCTTTGCGCTGTGTCTTGCAAAGTATTCCTACCTCTCAAATGTTTATTTTGTCACTCTAAGAGGACAAACATCAATGCATTTTATGGGAATATTATTGAAGACCAGCACAAATTAGTAAATAAATTTGAGATGGATGAAAAATTACAGTTTCCACCATTTTTACTAAATTCTAAATATGGTGAAATGCATATGTATCAAGTCCCTTTTCATCCTATTGGCCTAAAATAAATCTAGTGCAGCCAATCATCTGTAGAGGTAACCTTACCTATAACACCTTGGTGTAATTTAATCTCGGTGTGAATGCAACTGTTCTTTGAACTGATCAGTCTGTTTGACATTACTCAACAAGAGATTAAGTAACATACCAGACAGGTCAGGGGTAGAAAGTTTGGAAGAGGGTTAAGGCTTCAGTTAAACATCTCCAAAAACTGTTCAACCCTTCATCTCAAAATGGAAAGAGTAAATCACAAAGATTCCCAAATCTGTCACATAAAATTTCAATAAAATACAATAAAAAAGTAACATTTCTTGCTGTAATGTAGCAGTATTTGAAAAGGTTCATGAGTAGGGTCATTTTTGCAGGGCCTCTGTAAAATATTCCCTTTGTAATCACTATACAGACGTTCTTGAATTTTCCCATAGTCAGGTATGGACTTGCTGACCTGAGTAGACAGGGCGTGTCTGATTCTGGTCCACTCCGTCTGGCTCGGTGTCAGAAGAGCAAAGAATTGGCTGAGGACGGAGGATGCTTGGTCGCCAACGGAGACGATTGTTTCCACTAAGCTTTGGACAGCTCCGACTAAAACCTGCAAGCTAAAACAAAAAAATAAAACGTATAATAATAATTCAAGATAACACAACAGGCCGATCAAAAAAATAAGATGCATGTACAAAAGATTTACCTTTTAATATCGAGATCGATGGTCAGAAGCTGCTCCATGACCCAGACGGCTGCACTGTGCAGGAAGCCGCCTTGGCGGACCTCGCATTCACAGTGCTGCACCAGCGACCTGACTCCAGCTACACACACTTCCTTCAGCTTATCCAACAGTGATGCTGTAAAAGTAATGGCAACGTGAAGTTGCTCTTTCTTTCTCTCGCAGCTCAATTAGACATTTTTGTGCCATGTGTGTGTCCAACCCACCAGACAGGTGAGTGCGTCTTTGATCTTGCGCAGTCAGCTGGAAGACGGTCAGCAGGAGCTCCTCAGCGGAGAGGAGCAGCAGGCAATCCTGGACAGAGCAGAAGAAAGAGGAAGCCACGTCGCAGATGAAGGAGATGAGTGGCTCCATGTTGCCCGCGTCCGACAGACTCTTGGTCTCGGACAGAGTAGTGTGGAGCTTCTCCAACATTTTCTCCATGTACACCTCCCCTATTAAAGACTCTGAACACAAAACACGGCAAAATGTAAGACGCATCATCTGTTTTGTCAAGCAGACAGAAGCCCTTTGCAGTATTTTCTGCACAATTTCTCTTGAGTTACCACTGTTGTTGGTCTGAGAGAGAACGAGGCTGATAAGCGTCCAGCTGTTGCTGCTCGTGGGGGTTTTGGGGGCAGTCGAGTTGCGCTCCATCTTGCAGAGCTCTTCAGTCAGTCCCAGGAGCTGCTCGCCCAGAATCGAACCTTTCAGCCAGTTCCTGCAGCTTGCCCGAGTCTTGGGATCTTTACACGCCTTTACAAGTTAGAAAACAAAGTCAAGAAGTCTTTTCTAAACAAAACCCACAAACTGGTTTAAGTCTGATGAAAACTGGATATTTACTCTCTGAATAATTTGCAGGATAATTCTCCACTCCAAACCCATCTAGAAAGAAGAGAAATTGACCATTAAAAACAAAGAAGAAGAAGAAGAAAAGAGGTAAAACTGCAGTTAGATATCAAGCAGATGAGGATGAGGCTACCGTGGTGATGTGATTAAGAATTTGTGTGGTCTCCTCCTGGCTGCAGCAGGACAGTGAGCTGAAAACCATCTCCACCAGGTGCTCGGTGTCGCTGCGTCCCACCTCCGCCAGCCACATGGCCACACGCCTCAGCAGAAACTGAACTGCTGGATTTTTCTCACCCGCCCATTTATCATCTCCAGGTTTCATTTCATCAAATTCAAGTAAGTTCTGAAATAAGTAAAAATGTAAGATAAAATGTGTTCTAGTATGAAGCTAAAAAAGCTAAAAACTTTAGGAGTTTCTGGTTCGAACGTATTTATAAAGAGTTGCACACTATATATATATATATATATCATTCTCAAAGTCATCGCAATTTAGCTTAGAAGAAATCGCTGTCAAATGAAAATAGATCTTCGACTTACACTGAAAATCCTGGGCGTGTGAAAAGACTGCAGGAGAAGGGACAGAAAAACAAGATGTTTCTCTGAGTTTTTCTCATTCACATGCACGAGGCACAGCTGAGCCAGCTGGCACACGGCGTCTTCAAAATGCTGAGTCTGTAGGGACCCAAGCGCCTTCTCCTGCACAGGCTCTGACACAGTCTGCGCAAACTTTTCGACTCCCTCTCCCTGAACGACTGATTTCTCATCCTCTTCTGTCTTTGCGAGACACATCCTGACAGATTTCTTCTTCTGGGTTTGCTTTTTGCTTATTCTCTCAGGATTACGCATGACCTGGAGAGATTCGAGAGAGAAAACTACTAGCTCTTACTTCCATTGTATTTCACCTGACACATTTTACTAAAGCATAAAAGTAAACTCACCTGCAGCAAAGTGGCTACGCCTTCCAAAGCCTGAAGATCAACGTCCTCGTCGTCGACAAAACGCACACACAGGAGACAGAGTTCCTCCCAGAAGTCAACTAAAAGTCTCTTGAAGACATCCTTGTTGTTATTTTCCTCGCCTTCGCTGCGTAAACCCGCCCTCTTCTCCCAGGAAATGAGCATTTCGGTGATCAGCAGAAAAAGAGGCCCATTCTGAAGGGAAGGACTTCTAACAGCCTTTTCTATCAACGGTAGGAGCTGCAGAAATAGAGCAAAACACTTTAAGAAACATCTGAGAGGTAGAAAATGTTGGGAAAATTTGGCATGACAGCATGACCACACCTGCTGGGAAATGAGCATGTTCCGTATTTTCTCCTGAGACTGCTCGTCCCCGGCGTTCTGCATTATGCTGTACCTCAAGCACTCAACAAAAGACGTCACTATGACTGCGCTCTCCGACGGGCTCGCCGCCGCACGCTCACTGGACAGGCTTGACCAGCACAAAACACGCAGAAACACAGGAATTACTTTCGGAAAATGCACCTCACATAACATTTCACAAATAAAAACACAAACAAGTTACCCTTGCAGGAATGCGGAGTAAAAAGTGGCGTAAAAGTCCAAGTCAGGATCTGTGATTTGCCGCGGCAGTTTGCTGAGGAGTGGCATGAGATTCGGATGCAGCCCTTTAGCCATGCCTTTACCTCCTTCTTTCAACAAAGCCCAGAGTTTAGGAAGAAAGCCTTTCTTGGCATTTACATGTGTCCAACAATCCTGAAACATTTAAAAGAAAATTAAGCGATCACACAGAAGACACTATGGATTTTAAAGAAAATGGGAAATGACATGCTTTGCGTGAAAAGCTAAATATATCCATGATTTGAGTTGCGTTTAGAACCACTTCATGAAGAACTATTTGTTTTCTGTATTTATCAGCCTCTCACCTTATTGAGGAGGAATTCTGACTCACTTTTTTCTAATCTTTATTTACACAACTCTCTTCAAGATTCCAACTACTCTGCTAAAGATCTGATGTCTTCACGATTGTTTAATGACCCAGTTTGGGTCAAGCTTTAGCTGTCTCAAAATTCCCACTAGAATGTTTTGGAAGAAGATTTCCTAGTGGTCTCAATAACCTCTTTCACCACAGTGCTGTTATACAGTCACAAACACAAGACTCTCTTTATGCTCCTTCTGACTGTTCATAAATCAGCATATTAAGCCAGATATGTCCTGCATAGGAAGCATCTGTCAAACATCTCCAAGTCTTTTTGGGGGAAAAACCATTTAACATGTTTATGTGCCTCACAAAATTTGGATTCATTATCCTGGGAATTTTAACAGCCAATACTAGAAATGTCTAGTCACTAACTGATACAAACAACCATGTCTTAAGTCCAGAAATCTGTTCCGTCTCTGCACACTTTAGTGTCATTCGTTAAATACATTTTAATGGTGAGACAGACCTAAAGTATTTAGTGAAAGGAGCTAATGACTCCAACAGGCCCATGTCTGGGATTTTTGAGGCTACAAAACAAACCCAAATCATCACACCTCCACCACACATGCTTCACAGCCAGTATGAGCCGTGAAGCTCATACTTTCTACACTGAAGTCCAGTAGTTCCTTCAATTGCAGCTTTGCAAATTGAGTCATGCTACCGTATTATTTGGCTGAAGAGACAGTCTCCTAGCTATCCTTCCAAACAAGTCAAAACAAGTCAAAAGCTAGAAATGACTAGTCAAAAGCTAGAAATGACTAGTCAAAAGCTAGAAATGACTAGTCAAAAGCTAGAAATGACTAGTCAAAAGCTAGAAATGACTAGTCAAAAGCTAGAAATGACTAGTCAAAAGCTAGAAATGACTAGTCAAAAGCTAGAAATGACTAGTCAAAAGCTAGTCATTTCAGGACAATTCTAGTAGCATTGTCCTGAAATGTAACATTTAACCTACCAACTCAGTCCTGTAAACTTTGAGATGCAGTGTTTGGGTTTATTACACAACCTGCTGCCAACTATCAAAAAGTTTAGTAACCCTCCAGTGTTTTCCACTCAGAAATATCCCTCCTTTGTTTCCTGGTAACAAAATAGGGAATAATATCTTTTTAGCTGATCTACCAATATATATACAGAATGTAGCTTTTTTAAAGTTGTAATTCTCTTTGATTTACCTACTGATTTCACTATTAAGACCAATTTTAGACAATTTTGTTCAAACTTACAGGAATAGTGGACACAACATGAAGAACTGCCTCCCACACGTGAGGAAGCACAACAGGGTCTGTGTCATCGATACTGAGGAGAACAGCAGGGCACAGTCGTGCTGCTTCACTCTGAACCAGATCTGGTGTGAATTCACACAGAGCACACAGCATCTCAAAAAAGGCTCCTCTGACCTGTGGAGCAACACGCGGGGTTAGGGCAACTCAGTAATGACAGACAAGGAGTCGCTCGAGTAACAAGAGCTATCGAAGCAACTGTTCTTGTTCAAATCTTCTCGCATTGAATGTAAACGTCATTTAACGCACACCTGTGGCGTCTTGTGCTTGCTGTATTTCCAGAACTTCGCAGAGTTAACCAGTAGAGCTAATCTTTGCTGCAGTGCTGCCCTGTCATCCTGAAGCAGCAGGGAAAGTAGCCTCTTCACCCCCAACAGCGAACTGGTCAGCATGCGAACATATTTGGTTTCTCTTTCCTCTTCTGTCACACTTCTGTTGAACAAGAGAAATCAGTGTCTCAGTAAATCTTTTTTTTTTTTTTTTTTTTTTTTTTTTTATATATCGTTACTGTTCACGCACAATAAAGGAACAGACAGAAGCTAAGATAAGTAAAGGTTTTTAACATACTGTGAATCACTGAGAGTGTCTGCGGTTTCCTTTAATAGAACATCTTGAAGCACCTGCAACACAGTCATAAAATTATATGCGTCTTACATACTTAGGACTTTTAAAAATATTCAGTTTCTTGTCACGTCACAACCTTTGTGTTCAGTTCATTTTCCTGTCATAGCGTTCACATAAAAATCTGTGAAAACAATTGCCTTCCGTAATGATTAATTAGTAAACTGAGACCAACTGTGTGAAATTTAATTAGTGTAAATGCAGCTGTTCAGACCTCAGAGGTTATCAGAGGAGTGTTTGACAACATTAGTAAATAAAGAGCAGTAGAGAAAAAAAAGGAAGATAGCATGTGGTTCAGGGATATGCTTAAAAGCAAGTTTACAGCAGGGTTATGTTTTAAAGCAGTAACCATTGGAGACGATGTGAAAGAAGGTACTCTGAGGTCAGACGAAAACAAAATTCAAGATGTTGGCACACATAAAATGGGCATTGTGATGTAAAAAACTACACTTTAACAACCTAAGCACACTATCCCTATGGTGACACATAATGACGGCAGCATCATGCTTTAGGATGGCTTTTCTTCATAAGAGACACGGAAGCAGGTCAGAACTGATGGGAAGATGGATGCAGGTAAATACAGGAAAATCCTGGAAATGCCGACCAATTGAAATGGGTAGGAGTAAATCTCTGTCATGTGTTAGAGCAGTGTAGTCAAAGTTCAGCTCTAAAGAAAATTCTGTGACAAGACAGAAAATACATTTAAACTCTGTTATGCACATAAAACCGAAACAAATTACACCGATGTTTGCAGTTGCACAATTACATAAAAACCTTTAAGATTAGGGATATTAATGCAATGTACCACTTCTACGTATGTTAGCACAAGAATCCACATTTCTGCAGAAAAGTTAACATTTCCACTCACAGTAAGGATCTCGTCCTTGCAGAAGCCGAGAGCTTCAGGTTGTTTAGCAGGTGAAAACGCAGCCTGAAAGGCCTGGCAGGCGGCAGAGGCTGCGGGTGTGTACGTGTCACACTGCGACAGAATCCAGTGGCCCATCAAACTCTTCAGAAAGGGAGCCAGGCTGCGGCGCACTTTTAGCACCAGCTGTTCAAAAGCTTGCTGAGTGGCCTCCCTGATACGGCGATCATGGTCCTAACAGACCAAATGAGAAACAAAGAAACACTTTAATGCATGACTGGAAAATTAGTTCAAAGATTAATTATTTCAACTATTAAAAACACTAGAGATCAAGACCAATATTTATTTTATTAAGGATTAAAATGAGAATAAAATGCGCTGCAAGTCCTTTGAAGCCGTTACACTATTAGTAACATTTATGCATCAAATCGTGTCTCTAATGTTTAGTGCATAACAGTACACACTGTTAATTGTTGTGCATCTAAATCAAAAATCGAGCTATTTTTGTTTTAAAGCTTAATGAGTAGGAAAACAAATGGCCAACTTTCATCAGTGGGAGTTTGGTTTAGCAAATTATATCATGTAAAGTGACTATGGTGAATTGTGAATGCCGGGTGAATTAACAACTTACCACTGATATCTTGCAGTAAATTCTTGGCCAGTATGGCAGAACTCCCTTCACCTCTTCTGCATCCCGTTCCTGACACATGGCCCCAAAGTCCTGCACTGCCTGGGAAGAACAAGCGTATTAAACACACTTTCAAACAATAAGGGCTCGAAGGTGATGTTTTTACTCATGTTCTCAGAACCTAATTTTTACAAAGAAAACAACGCATTTCGCTTACAAGTTCGCAAGGGCAATAAATATGCATATTTGCCCGATTCTGCAGATCAACATTCAGAACATCCAGATCAAACTCACTTTCAGTCTGGTGACAACATCCCTCTTTGAGAGTTTCCTCAGCACTAGGCGGAAATCTGCATCCACCAGGTTGTCTATTTCCTCCGCTCCGTGGACAGCTGGGACATAACTCAGCTCAGAGGTGACCGTCGTGTCGAAGCCCACGAAGCCCGGGATGGCACCCCCTTCCCGGGCCAGAACCTCAGCAGCTCGACCGCTGCTGGAAGGCTGATTACAGGAAACAATACGTGTTTTCACACAGCAATGGAGCTAATAAAAATTCGCTTGATGGTCAGTTTGTGGTCAAAGTTTAAACATGCGTCGTTTTAGCTGAAACCACGAAATTTGTGTTGGCTCGTGTTAGCTCACTTTGTACCGTCAACGCTGTTTCACAGATATTGGTGGTTGCTTACCCGAACATTTCCTTTTGTTCGTTGTTTGTTCTTTCCCCCCATGATGATCTTCCTACATTTGAACTCTTTTAACTTATACAAATGTGTTCTTACTAGCTATCACATAGGGACCCCAACTCGGAAGTGATCAATACCAACTCCGTCCTACGTCACTATAGACGTTAACGCGTTTAAAGCAACAAGCTGAGGAAATAGTCCCTCTCCTCGCTTTTTGTATGAAACAAAATATGTTCGTCAAATGATTGATAGCCAGGCATGTTGCAAATATTGAAAACCGCATCAAAATAATAAACTTAATGGAATTCTGCTGAGTTGTTTGATTTTTATTTCTGAAAAATTTTTATTCCGAGTTTTCCGAACGCACCAAACGAAACAAAATCACGTGACTTCTGTGCTTTCCTTCCAAAATCTTTCAAAATAAAGTAAAACCGGAAAAGTAATTGCGAAAAAGAGCTCAAAGATCACAAGCCAAAGATTTGCAAAAGAGCCCAATCAAGAAGTTCTATCAAACTAACAATTAGAAGTAATAATAAAACTAGTACTAGTTTTATAGGTAGCAAGTGTCCTGTAGTAGTTTTTCTGACCTAAATAATTATTCAAATTCTAATTATCACATGTAATCAACATATTTTCTGGGTTAGTTCTAAGTCAATACAATTTTTAATATAACTAAATTATAACCAAAAAGGACTTTACAAAACTATACTGAACTGTACTTATTACATCACAATGCAGTTCAATTTATGTATAACTGAAATCTACTGAATATTTTAACCTAATAATTAATGGCAACCACACACTGATGAGAAAACAAAATTATATACTGTTTACAACCTCCACAAACACAATCAGTACAAAAAAGACAAACGAGGCCTGCATTTGGATTAAGAATAATTTTAATATAAACCTTCTTTAGATGAGTAAATTCCTACAACTACAATGTAACTATCAACAGTATTACACAAGCTCACCTTACATATATATATATATATATATATATATATATATATATATATATACATATACATTTATATATATATATATTAGAGGTCAGGTGCATCTCAAGCTGAGCTGCATTCAAGTGATTGCATAAATTAACGTAGACAAACTGGCATTTCAAATAACTTCCTTAAATAGATGTGCAAGATTTCACAAACTATATTGTCTATATAACACTCCATTGAAAGAAAATTTTAAAAAGCACAAATGTTTCTAAGTTTTATGATGACAATCACCTTTGTGAGTGAGCTTGTTTTTCACTCTTCCAGGAACAAAATCATTTCAGCATCTGTGTCGCTGTTCAAAAAGAAAAGAAAAATGTATTGTGCACCGTGATATTTTTCACTTTCTCCAAATTCATGTGTGTGGCAGTCAGTTCAGTGAAGGTGGTTTGAACAAAAATCTACATTAAAAACAATAGATTCAGCATTGGATTTATGCAAAAATTAACATGCCAGTAACAAATAACATTCTGAAAATGCCTTTCATCACAACTTGAAATATGAATTATATCTAAGCCTAATCAATCATCGACCCTTTAACTATTAAAAAACTGCACAATTGTAGGCAGGTGATCAGTAAAATTGTGACACTCCTTACAATATACATAAAACCCACCTCCTACCATTTTTATGCTGCAAAAGTATGGTAGAATAATCTCATTTGACTGCAGGGTCACTTAAGTATTTCAATAAATAGAACAAACTGGTATAAAGACAGACGTCCAGAGGAACAGTTCTAAACATTTTAAGTATTAATTACCAGATAAATTTTAAGCAAAAGAAACAAATTCCACTCGGTAAGTACAATAATCACAGGCAGCGTTACTATTCCTTTCTTGGATAATTAATGTCATTGTTTGCGTTTCTACCGTGAAATTATTTTATAACATCTAAAAGTTTTTGTTTTTATCTCAGGTATATGTAAATGTGATCCAGTTTACAGGAAACAAATATTGACTGAAAAAAAATAATGATATCATACTCTGAGGGAAACTGTGTGTATTCGTATTCTAGATGAAGTATCTCAAACGTTCTGGTGACACTAAACCACATTCAAAAACATTTTTCTCTTATAAACTGCTGAAAAAATATGATTTTCTTATGGCTGGCTAACATGTAGTTATTTACTTAATGTGCCTGTGATCTTTTTTAAACTCATTATGAAGAAATTATCTGATTCGTTATTTTTGGCTGGAATGAAAGGAATTATATCAACTGGTCACACATCACCTTCCATTAAAAACTGAAATTATCTGGTCCAGGAAGATAAAACATGCTAACTGGTGATGCACCGTTTGGTCTTCGACCCTTTCGTGGCTCAGAATATATTTTTATGAAAATAAAGAGGAAGTTTCCCAAAAAAAAAAAGAAAAAAAAAAAAAACTTTCAGCTCAACATACGCACACATTCACACCAGTACCTAACAAAAAAGTTACTTTCTCCACATTTTATTCACAGTCTTTGCTTTCCATCCCTTATCTGAACAAAACCAATGAAACAATGCAGTCACAAATAACACAATGGTGACTTAAAACTGAAAGATGTGACTGAAAAACGAATGAATGTGGGTTTTTTATGCAGTAAACTAAAACTGCTAATGTCATAAGTCCTCCTGAATAAGGAGCTGAACGTTGGAGGCCATAATGAAACGGAGATTATTTACATCACTCTAGTTTAAATTTTAGCATAAATTGTATTTCCTGTCAAGCAAAACTATAGATTTAGTCGTTTCCTTGTTGAGTAGGCTTGAAATAAAGTTCACCTTTATTTTTACTTTACTTTTCATGAACCAGAAAAGAATACTGGATTTTCTGAAACCTTTAAAAAATAGTAAGAGGACATCTCTGGTGTTTTAAAGTATTTGTTTATAATCTTGTTACATTTAAAGGTGATGCAAAGATTAGTTTAACAGACTTTTTACTGGATTTCTTTTATTAGTCATAAAAGTATTTTTAACATATATTTTTCAAAAATGGCTGCCTTTAATATGCAGTCTTTCTGCCAAAGCGGAACAACCAATGAACTTATAACAATTCATTAACTGAAGACTGATTGTCAGTAGGTTTGAAGGTTATCTAATGTCAGCCTGGACTTCTACTCAGAAAAGAAAAGGGCTTCTTCGTGAGATTTCTGCGTTGCTCAGTTTAATTACACTAGAATTTTTGAAAACTAAATGATATGGTGTGAAAGTAATTACGGATCTGTATTTATTTTTCCCAGCCACCTGCAAGTGTTCAATCTCCGTCAGTATGCTTACTTGTGCTGGTTCACAAATGAAAGTCACAACATCCTGCTTGGACCCAATCTTCAGATTTTGAATCGCTACAATATTTCTTCTTCTCAGAAATGTCACCTTTACAAAGCCCTAAGTAACTCTGACGGTCCACTTTCTCTTTTTTTGTCTTATCTCAAGACTATTGCCTCAAGTCACCCAAGCTTAGCGTCTCCTCCAGGTGGAAGTACAGTCCGGCTGATTGCGGTGGCGTGGCTAGGGTCCAACATGGGCACAAACCCTTTAAAATTCCTGGACGCCTCTGTCCCAAACACGTCGAGCAGCTCTCGATTCATCAGAGCAAATCTAGGAACAAAGACATGGAATAGTCCTTAATCACCATGAGAACAGAAGAAAGTCCAATGATTGAGTAATTTAGTAACTGATTCACCAGTACTACAATTTTATGCCCCTCATTCTTAATATTTGAAATATTTAGCTTAAGATAATTCGATTGCTGTTTAACAAATTTCTCATCATGACAACAAATTCATAGCAATTTTTTAAATGTTTTTCCAGAGTTCTCTGTTCTTAATCTTTTTTTAGGGACAAACACAATTTATTTGTTGTGTAATAAGCAAAAGCAACCCCTTTTAGTTTTAAAGCATCTGGTCATACCTGCCCTTTGTTAAACGCAGCAGAAACTTCCAGTATGAAGGTCTGAGGTTCTGCACTTCCATTACTGCCTGTGGAAATGTCATGAGCCAGACATAGCCTTAGTCAGCAGAAAAAAATGCACATGAAGCATGTTCATGTTAGTACCTGGGTGTTTCTGTCACAAAGCTACTTACAGCATGGAAACAGATAGCAGTGGAGATGGCATAAATAATCGTATCGGCGTGTGGAAAGTAAGGGAACCGGCCTGCTTCAATGCCTTTGAAGTACATAGTCTAAAAAGAGAGATAACATGTGGTTAGTGATTAAACAAGCCTAATTCAGATAAACTTGGATTAGTCAACACTGCATATGAACTACAATTACTAAAACATGTCAGCTTGACACAATTTTTAAATAACAGTCAGGAAAAGAAATTTGAAACCTAATCAAATGTGACTGATGTGATCATTAATGTGATTTTTCAGCTGGTTTAACCATCAGCCATTTTGTTATTACATAACTCAGTGATTACATGTCACTTTTAACATCGTGAGTGACCTGAGTTCCACAGCCTTAGTTTTCTCTTCTGCTTTAATTATTTTCTAATTGAAAGAGTTGAACAAGTTTGTGTTCATAAAATCTGTTTTATCTTACTAAATCATATTACAGACTGTAAAACAAGAACAACATTTATGATTACTTGTAGAGTTAATCCTGCTGATTCAACATCAGCCACAAGCTCAATCAGTTTTTTTTTGTTTGGCTTTTTTGGGGTTTTTTGCAGGAAGTTGACATGCTTGTTTTACAGCAGGTGGTTGGAAACTTATAGCTGGTTTGGGTAGAAACACATTTTTGGTTAAAATCCAGTTGTAAACAGATGAAACACAAACAAATCAGTTAGACATAGTCAGTTGCCCAAAACCTGCAAGATAATCAACTCTCAAAAAACAGGAACATGAAATAAAACTTTTCAGATTTAGTTTATAGTTTCTTTTTAGCTTAAATCTTTGCTTGCATGCAATTTATTTACTGTAAACTGTTTCTGCATCCTTGAGATTCGACCACCATAACCAGTGACATTTATTTCTATGACACAAAGTGTGAGTCTGCTTTAAGATGTGGTGTGATTTACCTCCACCAACTTAGAGAAGAGGTACATGGTTATACTTGTGCTTTTGTAGAAGAACATCGAGACACCAGCCAGGAAGCCTGAAAGGACACAGAAGAGAGGGAAAAGGGACAGCTGTGAACAGAACAAAAATCACAGACGATTGCTCTGCAGGATTTTTCTTACCAGCTATCAGTGCATGAAGTTCATCATCGATGTTACGCAGCCAGCGCAACAAGCAGCTCGTTCCCTAAAAAGATAAGGCAGAACATTCTGATGAGTCCATGAGAATGAACGGAGAATATGAAAGCAAAGAAACATGCAATATACATAAAAGTTAAAGAAATAAAAGAACATAGAGTACACACACCTTATAAATGCTGACAAAAGAGCCTAGAAAGGCCCCCAGCTGAAAGTTCTCTTTGTTGTAGAAGACAGAAGGCAGCCGAGAAGGTTTGGAGAACATCTGCCTGAATGCCGAGGGTACTTTGAGACAACACTGGATAAGATAGCCAATACTGAACATCCTGACAAAACCCTGAGGGGACAATGATGGAACATCGGGATTACTGGTGTCGAATTTACATATATATTCAAAGCACATTACATCCATTGTTTAAGGAAATCAGATAAGAAGCCTTACTTTAACACAGTAGGAAATGCAGTTATCCTGGTAATGTTTACAACATCTGTGTCTTGGACCATGTTTGCATCTGAATCATGAAAAATACAAACAAGTCGGTACTTGTTGTTAGCCACTACTGAGGTATTTGTTTTTTCTTACGTAGAGATGCTTTTGATTCTCACATTGACTCCAGCAGCTTCCTGGTGTAGGCGATCAGAGTTTTCCTCTTGCGGTCGGCTTTTTCTGCCGAGACCTGTGAGTGTTCGGTCTCTATGGCAGCTGGCCTCTCAGGGGGCCGTGTGTCAACAGAGTCTGCCGTGTTAAAGTGAGTTGGAATCTCTTCTTTCCCAATAATGAATCTGCAATGGAACAAACTCAAACTTATCAGACTCTTCAAAACACCTGAAGCATAAACAAAATGAGGGATGACTTACTTTAGTGCAGAAAATGCAAAGCCTTTAAGACCGTCGTTGCTTCTGCAAAATAAAACAAAGTTAATCTCAAACTATTAAAGTGATTTTGTTTCCTCTTTTTTTTTTTTTTTTTTTACAGAGTTTTTTTTTTTTTAAGTATTCAAAGAGCTTGATCCATTTCAAACTGTGTGTGTGTGTTGGTAGTTTCATACTTCCGAAAACCTACATTTGCTTTATTGGGATTTTATGAGACAGACCAACACAAAGTAGAGCAAAAGAGTGAGGTAGAGGGAAAATGATGCAAGGTTTTTGTTTTCTTTTTCAAATTCCATTCTGAAAAGTGTGGCATGCATTTGTCTTCTGCCCCTATGAAGACGTACTTTATGCTTAACAATAGTTTAAACGTTATTAACAATATGTTGAATGCAACACTCTTACCTGAAGAGAAACATGAAGATTGATGCAGTTATGCAGAACAAGAGCACCTGGTTGGGAGCAGCATGAAAAATAAAATCAGGACTATAAGAGGAAATATTTCTTTTTGTCATTTGAACATGTCAACACCATGATGCTATCAGTTTAGATATACAGTTAAAGTGGTAAGATGATACTTCCTGAGTGCAAGTAATATTTTCACACAGATCAAAACTAAGATTGCACAATTTACCACAGCTATCTTGTCACTGCAATATCAGTGGCAAAATACAATGGACTCCAAATGTTATGACCGCACATTTTACACTAATGTAATAGTTCATAGGGGTCCAGCTCCAGTCCTGACAGTTTTAGCTCCAACACAGCAGATTCAAATAGTCCAACGACTTCCTCAGCATGTCAAAGTTCTGCAGAGAACTGCTAATGAATCATTATTTGATTCAGGTGTGTTGAAGCAGGAAAAGAGTTATAACACACAGTTCCTTGAGGACTGACTTTGTGCACCACGTATGAAGCCAGTTAGAGCCTCATGGAAGCAGATCCTAACAAAAGGAAACAAATGATGCTGCTAAAGGTCACAGAGTGAAGGAAGCACAGACGGCAATGAGAGGAAAGAATATATTTCAAGTGGCGTGTCTCAATTTTTACCAATAACAGAACATTGCAAGATTTCCTAATATTTTGCAAAGAAAATCTGTTTTCACATTTGATTTCAAAATAGAAATTCATGCAGGGTGTTTTGCTCACTGTGCTGTATTTCCTCCAATATATTTAATCATAACGAAAGGCTTCATCTCACCTCTCCATGTCTAATGGGCTTGACGATGCCTCGTGTCACTGCCATGCGGAACAAAGTCTCGCTAGCCTGGCAAACAACAAATTAAAAATTAACTAATAAATATAAATGGGCATAGAGTATGAGACAGATCATTTGCAACTAAACAGAATCTTACAAGATTTGCCATGTATATTGTCAGCAGACCTCTCCTGGAAAGAAAAGACAGCAATATAATAAAGGAAAATAAATTATTCTAATTAAAACCATCCAGAAACCTAGGGCCAAAAATATACAACATTATATTATTCCCTATGGCAAAAATATCCAATAAAAATGGAAGAAAAGGACAAAAATCTCACCTGCTTTTCCGCTCCAGAAGGATGGCGATGTAGGAGGCCGGCAAAGCTGCCCCGAACCCTGAGGACCATGGGTAAAACGCTCCAAGCAATTTCCTAAAGTGAGACAAACATTTTCACTATGAAAAATGCCGATACAGTCCAGGCTTTTAAGTTGACTTGATTACAAGGATTCCAAAGGAAATTTACAAAATTACCTATTTTTATTGGGGTCTGATGTCCCACTTAGTTTAAACCTAAAATATATTTTCCACAAAGCCTTTGGGTGGAATTCTAAAGGAAACACTTCAGATCACTTTTACTCGCATCTCTTCTTAATTTGGGAGTTTAATGTAAAGTTGGATTGATATATTTGTGGAATATGATGAGGTCTAAGTTTGAACTTCTCAGGACACAAAATGTCTCTTTTTTTTTTTTTTAGCAGCTCAGGATCAAACTGTAAACTTTTTCTTTCTGACAATACACTTTCATTTATTCTTACTGGTACTATCAAAAGGAGATTTTCCTAATAAAAATTTTTGTCTGATTTTCTGTAAACATTTAGACTTTATTTGTTGAAAAAAAGCAAGGTTGTAATTATAGTTGAAAATGTAAGCACGCTTGGGTAGTAATCCAAGAAAACAATATTCTGAGACCTAACTTCAGATTAAAACTGTCAACAGGTATTTCATAATTTATTAAATTCTGCAGACATGTAGACATGAACAATGCATTTAAAAAACCTCAAAGCTGGTTCGAAAAACTAATTCACCTCACAGCAGCATTTCTAAAATGTCACTTTCGCATTGAAGGACCTTGGCCATCTGCTGGAACTACTAACCTGAGAATGCAGAAGAAAACAATGAAGAGACTTCCATTGGTAGTTAGGAAAGAGGTAGACCACAGGATCTCAGGGAGAAGTCTCTTTAAATAATAATCCTTCTTCTTTCTCCGTAGAATTGCTGCTATCTGCAATACACAGTCAGACAGTAGTCACTGTGTTTGCGGTGCTCAATTTGAGACAAGTCATGCTTAAGTAATTAACATATATTGAGCACCAAAAAACATTTTACTTGACATTTATGCTCTGTGGTTTACTGGTTCAGCACTGCTCTCAAAAATCAGAAGAAGATGCAATGGGACTTCTGATATTTAGCACAGTGCTGAATTCAATACCAACTTCATTGTCGATGAGCATCTGAAATAAAATCAAGGTAATTTTATTTATAGCAGCTTAATCTAATGCTGTCTACTTTCAATGTGAAGATGCAATGCAACCCTCCAAAGAATTCAACAGAACATTTGCCTCCTTCTTTAAAATGTTGCTAAATCTGCAATTATTTGCCCACCACATTCTTTTCTGTTGGTGTTGAAGGTGAGATGTGGATACCTTAGAAGTGCAGCCAAATTTCATTACAAAGCACTATTAAAAGAACAGAACAATCTATGCATGAACTCGCAGAAAAACAGGAGATCAGACGGCATTTCTAAACAGAGTAACAACAGGTGTAAAAAAGGCGTAACTGTTGGCTAAAATGAGACTTACACCTTTAACCTTGCTTACAAATAAGGCATGTTTCAGTTTATATCAATACACTTAACCTAAAGAGCAGAATGACAACATTGAACTTTAATACTCTGAATATTATTTTAGCAGAAATAATAATTGTTGCTCCTTGATTTAAATATGCCATTTATGCTCCACATAGATTTTTTTGTGCAAATAAAAACCTCAAATCTTGGTGTTTTTAATTATACTGTGAGAAATTCAGACGGGCCTATTCAGGAAGTATGTTTCCTACTGGGAAGGCCTGTTGTTCTTGTAGTTTATTTACATATGTACTACCCTACAGTCGTACTTTGCTCAGACAAGGCAAACATGGTCGGATTTTTATTGGTGCTTAAATAATGAAAGTGACCTTGTTTGTGTTTTTACCAGTGCTTAAGTGAAAGTGACATTGCATGTGCAGCTTTGAGTTAAACCTTAGTTTAAATTGGTTAAAAAAAATAAAACACAAGATTGCATTGAAATACGTAAAATTTATATTTTTTCTCAGGGTCCAGACCAAAAGACACAAAGTTCAACATGTAGACTTTAAAAGGGAAATCTGTAACAGAGCTTTTGGGTTATAAAGTGCTCTGTAGTTCAGTCTCTGATTCTATGAATACTGTATGTTCAAGCTGGGCCTGAGGGGGAATATGACATTGTAGTTACAGGCACTGAAATATAAATGCAGAACAACTCTATTTTTACCAGCCAGCGTACAATGGCATCTGAGTCATGCCATTGTTGTAAATATTATTAGATAATGTCAATGAAAAAGAGAGTTTAACTACTAAATGTAATGATACAGAGTACTGAATTTTTTTCTAGCAAAGCGTTTTAGAGTTTGCAAGATAAGACAAAGCTACTCTAAACTAACACAAAACTCTTGACACAGAAAACTTGCTGTAACTTTCCTCCTGTTCATGACGTTCTGTAAAGAACAATTGACGGGTTTCATTAGGCTAGCTTTTTTGTTTGTCTTCCTGCAGCACTCGAACTTGCACCTCAGTTGTAGCATTAGCTAATCCGTAGTGTCTTTCTCACAGCGACTATGCTCACTCGGTTAGCTAGACAACTTTACTTAGCTACCAGTCTACGGACAGAGACTCAAAGCAACTTACCAGGTAAAGAGGGGCGTAAATTTTGAAGGACACCTCCAGAGCCCCCTTAGTTATGTCTGCGGCAGCCTGCACACACGATGGGTGCCAGGTATGACCGACCTCGTAGCAGCTGTGTGGTATCTTACTTAAAGCAGCCATGTCTGTGAGGCTGAACAGAAACACTCTGTTGCGAGGGCGGCTGCAGAGCTGAAGCGCGGTGTAGGGGACACGCGCACCATGGGCCCAACACTGTCAGTGCACGTATGCTGCGTTCACTTTGCCCCGGAAACCAGAGCTCATCGTCAAGCGCGGTGTTTTTGGTGCTCACTTATCCTGATTTAAATTTGTCAGTAGTCAAAATATGTACTGAAAAAAGAAATGTTAGTCTTAAGGTCAAATTAGTGGAACTTTTTTTTAATTATAGACTGAAGAAAAAATATGCTTAAGAATAAAAACCTCAAATCAATAAATTAACTTTATTCAGTAAAATAAGGTGAGTTGAGCTTTCCAATATTTAAGAAAAATGTAAAAGCAATCCACGCAAACAAATGGAAAACAAATGAATATGGCATAATAAATATTAAGACAATCGCTCTAGTTTTTTAAAAATTAATACATTGCACAAAAATAAGAATAACTTCCAAAACTAGCTTTTCATTTTGGCTTTTTAAATAAAACACAGGGTCATTTTTGGCTCAGTTATTAGAAGCTAACATGGAAGGCCCAACACCCACATGTAAGACACACGCAGTGACAAGCAGGAATGCTAATTTAAAAAAAAAATCTCTTTTGTTGCTTAGCTTTACATTTTGAATGAAATAACCTTGAATTTTGTCTTCCCTTATAGTGAAAATACATCTTAATATATTTGTATATGTTGAGAATGCTTTTCCACACAAACAAGGAATGCACTTCCTTGTTTATGTGGAAATACAGGGCTTTCTGTCAGGTGTCCTCTCAATGTATAACAGGCTGCGACTAAAAAACGTCCTCTAATTTTTAGTCATACTAATCCAGTTATTAAATATAATAGTTACACACTGTAGAATAATTTTTATTATAGTTTTTGTGTGTGTGAAATGTTGAGGCTGTTATGTACACTGTGTTTAACATGTACATTAATCTCCTTGTCAAGCCTTGTTACAAAGTACTACACAATCTAATCTGTAGACTTTTACTAACTGCTTGTCATTGACTGTTTGTAGAACATATCGTTCCACTTCTTGTCCTATGACCATTTCCTCCTTTGAATGGGAAACTCTGAAATGTGTTAAAACTCCTTTTGCTGACCTCAACAGATTTTAACCTTAGAACTAATCAAATGGTTGATATGGCTTAAAAAAAACTTTACTTACTGTGGAGGAGTTCTGATTTTGAAAGAGTTATTGGGGGATTCCAATATGTCTTCTGATTTGAATTTTTTTTTTCAAAGATATTTATAATTATAATATGAGAAATATATCAAAATGTACACAATAATATGTCAGTTAATCTTATGCTCCATTAGCCTCGTTGACTTTTCCTCTTGCCTCTGCATGTATATTCAATTACTACTGACTGCGTATTGAGCAATAGTAAAAATTAAGAAAGAAACAAGCCTTGAAGGAATAGTTGAGAAATTCTAGAGTCGAGTTCTGTCAAAATATATAATATAATACATAGAATATATAATATTTAATATATGAGTTGAAGTATAGTTCTTATACTGTCATCATTTAATATAAGTCCACATTAATTGGTCCTAATGGCTGGAGCTAAGCTGTTTATGTAAAAACAATTTTATGAACCTTTAAGTAGTTTTCAAGTTCTTTGCGCCACAAATATGTCTGTGAAAATACTGAGGTTTAAATGGGCCTTAGACTATAAAAGGGGGATTTTATTGTCTTCTTTGTCACAGTTTCCATTGTTTAAAACAGCAATAAAAATCAGACCATGTGCAACTTTATGCAAACATTTTTTTAAGCTGGTCCTGATCTATGAACACAAACAGACATCTGTATACTTATTATTATTAGTGGATTTTCATGGTTTCTTGCCTTTTCTATTTGTAAAAGTGACCACAGGAAATGTACCACATTAAATAAATACCCAAGTGAAAGAGAAAGTCATCAAATAATAATGAAAGATTCTTCAATACCTTGTGGAACTCACAAATTAAGGTGTACACTAAATAATGTTTTAGCTACATTGGTTTTAAATTGTTGATGCTACCATCATTGTGAAGACCAATAAATTAAGTTATTAAATGCGCTTAAGTTAAAGCAATATTTCTCAAGTCCGGTCCTCAGGCCCCCCTGCCCTGCATGTTTTAGGTGTTTCCCTTCTGCCTCACACTTGGATTAAATCTTTAGGTGATTAACAGGCTCCTGCAGCACTTGGTGGCTGCAGAAGACGTCATGCAATCATTTGAATCAGCTGTTCTGGTGTAGAGGCTCATCTAAAACATGCAGAGCAGGGGGGCCTGAGGACTGGAATTGAAAAGCGCTGAGTTAAAGAGACTGTACTTGTAATTTTTAAAAACATATTAGAAACTCTACAAAGATTTTATAAAACAATATAAAGACAGACTGTGTTTCTGTGAGTGAGCACATTATTCTAAACACTTCTAAACACACTTCTATCAGTTATGAATGCAATTTGGGAGAACTTCTTTATCATAAACTATTATATTTTCTTGTTTGATGACTTTATCTGTATTATTTTGTGTTACTCTTGGCATAATATAAACATCTCCCAGGACATTCTGGTTTAATCCAGTGAAACAGTGTGTTCCTTCAGTTTGTTTGGACAAGAAGTAGCAACTCTACACCACTGAGAACAATAAGACAACCAATGTGGCTTCCTGCCTTTCTCACCCCCTGCTCTAATGTGGTCACACACATAGAGTGCAGAGTTAAATTACCAAAAACTTTGACAGATAGTTTCACTGGAATAACAAACAACTAGAAAACCTATAAGAAAAATCTTGCATGATCAGAATATGAGTGCCACAAAACATGTCTTTTTCTGGTTACTCTGGTTATAATTGGGCAGTAGGTCAGTTTGACCTGAAACACTTTCATTAGTTATCTGTATGCAACAGTGTGCAGCATTTTCCCAATGGCCCAAACTGAAAATGTATGTGTGTGGATGGATATGTTGACATTTAAAATTGAATTAGAATTAACATTTAGTATTCAATGTTCAGTTCTGACATTTCTGAAGGTGCCTAAAGATATTAATTGATTCTTTAAACAATCAAATGCTAATGTTTGCATAAAAATGTTTGTAAATGTAAGGAATATTAAACTTTCCTATCAATGTCTCTTAACACATATCTCACATACAGTAATAAACAGAGAATATTTTGTTCAAATGACAGAACATGTGCAATATATATGTCGTGTTTGACAAGGCTTATCTCAGCAATGGTTTGCGAATGTATATTCATTTAATTATCTAATTATTTTCAACTGAATTTGGATCTCCGAGTATAGTTCCCAGGGATTCTGTAGCTTTAATTCCCTTTGGTGATTATTATTTTTCTTTGTTCTCAATTAACTGAAAAATGTGTCTATTTTAAAATGTTAGTCAGAAAGTGGCAAGTACTTGAAACTGTGAAAGAGGAATGTGAAAGAGAAATGTGAAAGAGAAAGCAAATAACAATATGCTTATTCGAGGAAGTAAAAAAAAGAAAAAAAAACAGTTAACTGAGATTAGAGCCCTCTTGTGTTCTTCAGTCCGCAATTTGGCGTGAATTAATCGATGATCTTCCTGTCTCTACTGAGGAATTTAATTATATTTTGACGAGCCAGAACAAGTGCTTGTTATGCCTGCCCATCTGGTACCACAGGAGGCGGTCATATCACCGGTGCTCTCCGGCTGAATGGACTAACTGTTTTCATTTGCAGGGTTTCGTAAGTGCTGCACCCTGAACGCACTTCTGTCTTTCTGCGGAGGTTTCACTTGTTCCTCTGAGCTTCCTTCCCGTTGGCTCACAGAAGTCACATCCTAACATGGCTCGGAGACCCTGGCTCTTGCTTACTAATGTGTTGTTTGTTCTCTCGTTTGGCGCGGAAGGGGCATACAGCAGGGAGAGGGTTTACTTTATCGGAATCATAGAGGACGACTGGTCTTACGCACCAAGTGAAAAAAACCTACTGAACGGACGAAACATCGAAGATGACGAGTAAGTTTTTATGACTTTATTCAGGCTTGTTGGAAAGGCCTTTTTAGTGGTGAACTTTACGCTTCCATTTTCATTCATTTGATCTATCACTTTCTGTGACCAACCCACATGAGGTGTGAAGGTATACAGATGGGGTTGATAGTGAAGAAACTGAAAATGAACGGAGAAAGGATTTACTATTTCTAGATCAAAAATATTGTTTTTTCGGGTTATTAGAGCACGTTAACAAGGTGTGAGAGTTTAGACCTCAGACCGGACTGTTGTATGTGGCTGGAAGTCTGACTGATGCGCAAAATGTTAACAGAGGAAAAACATGCTGCTCTTCTGATGCATCTTCTACCTGTTTTCACACCAGTCAGAGAACAGGAAAGGGAAGATCTAAAGGTTATTTTAGTTGCGGTGAAGCTACTGTATATTTAGAGTGAGATGAAAAGGTATTTGATACCTCTCAATTTTACTTTATTTTTGTTTCAGAATATAAAAGAAAGCTTTCTTTCAGATCAACTGTAGTTGAGTCAATACAAACTTATTTCAAAATCTCAAATTATGATTTTAAACTAAACCAGACACCTGGCATTGTGTGAAAACAATGAATTACCCTCCAAATCTAATGGTGGCAGCATCAAGGAGTTTTGACCACTGGTGGCCTGTTTATGGTCATGTCACAGGATCCCAATCAGACCATCACACTACTACCACCATGCTTCAGCATGATGTTCTCTTTCTGAAATATTATATGTCACTTTTATGTCAAATGTAAAAGGACAGACACCTTCCAAAAAGTGCAATCTTTGTTTCATCTGTTCATATACCAAAAATGCTTAAGGAACACCAAGATGTATAGTGGCAAATATTAGATGGCTCTCACATCGTTTTTACCTTGGATCTCTCCTATGGATATTTTTTCTGTTGTATGATTACCAAACATAACCTTAATGGAGAAAGGTCAGGCCTGCAGTGCCTCAGACATTATTGTCACATTCTTTTGTGACCCCCTGGATGAGTCGTTGCAGTGCTCGTGGAGTAATTTAGCCACTACTATCAATTTGTGTCACTTTTTTCATTACTTCTTAATTTTTTTATTTTTTTATTTTTGCTTCTTGAATTTCTTGCTGCTTTTTGAGATAAAGAAAGCAACAAGAAAATACTTCACCATGACGCAAACTGACAACAATCTGCTTCATGTTGTTGGACAGGATGTATTTTAGTGATTTTTATATGATTTATTTGGTATGGGATATTTCAACAGATGATCCGACATTTAAAAATAAGCATCAGCAATTTCTTAAAGTAAACAATAAATAAAAGTGAATAAGTTGTTGTGTACTTGGAAGCAACAAAGAACTTTTTAACATGCAGGATTTGTGAAAGAAGTCATATTTTGTTCTTTTGTTCTCTCTTTTTCAGTTACTTATTTCTTGTAAAAAAAAAAACAAAAAACAAAACATTGATCACAGTAAATCCAAGAGAATACTTTTTTCATAAAAAGCCAAACATTTCATTAATACTTCACCTGAATATTGCCAGAGAAAAGAGAAAAACATGAACAATCATAAAACACCTTGCCACCACACATGCATAGCGTTTTTTTTTTATTATTATTGCACAACAAGCCAGAAAGCCCCACGACCTTGCAAAAGATCAAAATAAAGTTACAAGTATGCATTGTTCTTCTTTTCTGATTGCTGTAGTTTTGAGGTGGATACATAGTAGCAAAACTGCATTTGTCACAGGTTCAGAAACAGCTTATTATCTTTGAAAAACATGTAATCATAACAAAAACATCTCAAATTGTAGAGGATCTGGCCAGTTATAAACTATGCTGCATAATTAGCCAAAATCAGCTTCCATAAAATCTAAATACCTACATTTTTTTCCAGCTACTTGAGTAAAAATTTTACTATGTGCAACACAATAGAATTGGTTTGTTCACCATACAGAACAAATATGTGTGTTAAAGATGGCCTTACGGGCTGAGATATATCTCTTTTGTATAGTTCCTCTACTTTATACATAACTACTTCCTTCTCTTTCTATTTCAGACATGCATCTATTTTCCTGGAAAGAGGGAAAGACCGCATTGGCAGTACCTACAAGAAAGCAATGTACAGAGAGTACACAGACGACACCTACAGCCGCCTGGCGGCCAGGCCAGATTGGCTTGGTTTTCTGGGACCCGTATTGCGAGCTGAGGTTGATGACGTCATCATAATTCACTTAAAAAACTTTGCTAACAGGAGCTACTCCATACATCCCCACGGACTTTTCTACGTGAAGAACACAGAAGGTAAAGTATCACACAATGAACAAACTCGCAGTTGGAGAGGAATCGCAAGTTCTCATAAAGAACACGTGTTGGATAGCCACGGCTGAAAATGGGGACGCACAAAGCATTAATTTACACTAATTATGTCAACTATAGTTGCTTATATACAGTACATATAAGCATTAATGTTATGGTTTTATTTTAGAAAATGAAAGTATCTCTGCTCAGTTGGTTCTCCAATATCAAATGTCTGGGAAGCCCTGTTTTTTCTCCATTCCTCCCTGACCGTCACAGACACTAGTGGAATGTGTTCAGTGGTCTCCTCCAGCTGCTACATTACACAAGAATAAGATTACTCTGACAGCTCTGAGAGGCTTTAGATCCTGTTGAGCATTTCCTGCTCTCCACCACCCCCTTTAATCCCACCCCATCCTGGGGAAGATTTTTTTTAATCACAGTCAAAACACAAACCACTTATTTGTGTTTTTATCTTCATGAAGCTTTTCTGTTAAATTTCCACAGATACACAAACTCAAACTGCTCAGGAATAAAAGATGATGTGCTTAAAAGAGGAACTCTAAAGGCTGTCATCAGATACACAGAACTAAATACATTTAGTTATTAACCACTGTCATGTGAGGAAAATGCTTTTGGTTTAAGGTTCACCAGAGCAAAGTGCTCCAAATTCAAATGCACAAAGGGATTTAGCATTTTGAATGAGAAATATAGACTAAACAGTTACATTCATTCTCTAAACTACAAAACAGTTCTAAAATAATGTAAAATGCACAAACTCAGATGATAGTAGGAAGCTTCTTCTCATTAAAAGAAAGTTCTTTCCACTTTTGCCACATTCATCCTCAGTATGAGGAACTGCTGGAAAGATATTAACGTCATCTGTCCATTTTGAGTAAAAACCCTGGATACATAGTGAAATCGCTACCATGTATCATTTGATCAGGAGAAGCGATTGCCTCAAACTCAGTTAACTGACGCAGTTGGTTGTGAACATTTCTGCCTTGTTCCCCTGCTGGAATCAAGTTTGAATGTACTTAATCCTCTTTTAATCCTTCCATATATTGAACTGAGATGAGTATATACTTCTGTATAAACTGGATCTGTTGGATTTGTAGAATTTGTTGTAAATCAACACTTTAAGCCCATTTAAGTCACTTCAAAATATTGTGCTGAAAAAATGGAATGCTAAGGAAAATAAAGTTGCTATTTCATTAAGTTCTTGACTGATTTTAAGTTAAAAGGCCACAAAATCACATGATGTGATAAATCTGAGGAAGTGAAAGCATACTATTGCGCCTATTCTGTAAAAATCAAATCAAATCAAATCAAACTTTATTTGTATAGCACATTTCAGCAGCAAGCCATTTCAAAGTGCTTTACACCAAATCAAACACAAAAACACAATGCAACATAGAATCAACAATAAAAACACAACATCAAGTCATATTCCGTCAATAAATTTGCAATTTATTACGTTTCAAATACAACTCTAAACAAGTGGGTTTTTAGTTGAGATTTAAAGGAAGTCAGTGTTTCAGCTGTTTTACAGTTTTCTGGAAGTTTGTTCCAGATTTTTGGTGCATAGATGCTAAATGCCGCTTCTCCTCGTTTGGTTCTGGTTCTGGGGGTGCAGAAAATTGATCTGAACATGAATAATGGGAGCGCTAATAATGAGCTTTGTTTTATCAGGAGCTCTGTATCCAGACAAGACACTCAATGATTTGAAGGAGGACGACTCTGTCCCTCCAGGGGGCAGCTACACTTACCGCTGGGAGGTAAGACCGAGGTTTGCTCCCACAAACGATGACGCCAACTGCCTGACCTGGATCTATCACTCCCATATTGATACTCCAAAGGATATTGCTTCAGGGCTCATTGGACCTCTCATCACATGCAAAAAAGGTACAAAAAACTATATGAAACACTGTCAGCTTCTCTGGAGAGTTTCATTGTGTATGTAATATAGAATAACTGCATTATTCTCATCTCCACTGTATATGCCTTTAATAATAAATTAGCTGAACCCAGCATTACTTTTAAAAATAATCCTAGGAGAAGTTATCAAATTAAGTAAAAATATCTGAAACGACATTAAAGAAGCATCTGTTATTTGTTCTCTAAGGAATTCTGAAGAATCCTGGAAGACAAGTTTCCGAGTCGGCCCGCAAGGATGTCGATCAGGACATCTATCTGTTGTTCAGTGTGGTGGATGAAAACTTGAGCTGGTACCTGGAAGACAACATTAAGAGATGCTTGGAACCAGACGAGGTCTCTTCAGACGATCCAGAGTTTGAGGAGTCAAACTTGATGCATGGTGAGAACCTTTCCCCTTTTAAGACTGTTCTCATTGAAAACAACTGCACACATTGTCAAAAGAATACTTTTTACTGGTAAATTAGTTTTCCGATTGTAATCCTTCTCTGCTTCCCTTCTGTTGAAAGGTTAATTGTAATAATACTAAATTCTGCAAATACACTATTTGTTTTATTTGCTGTTCATTTAGTGCTGTCTTCTTTTGTACTGCAGCCATAAACGGGTACACATTTGGTAATCTGCCTGGTATTAAGCTCTGCCAGCACCGGCCTGTAGCCTGGCATTTATTTGGGATGGGTAACGAAGTGGATATCCACAGTGCTTTTTTCCATGGAAACACTCTGCTGGACCGAGGCCACCGCACTGATACAATCAGCCTGTTTCCGGCCACGTTCGCTACTGCTACGATGGTCCCAAAAATGAGAGGAAAGTGGCTGCTGAGCTGCCAGGTTAATGACCACTTACAAGGTAGGACAACGTGCCCTTTAACCTTTGTTTCACCTCTGCCTCCTCTAACTGGCTGCCAAGAGTTGCTGACAGGGGAGAATGTATGTCTGTGGGGTGCTGCTGTTTTTGTTACCAGCATCCACATAGCAGAGGGGTGTGTTTCTGTTCAAATTGGGCCATGATGTGTTTTATTGGTGTCCAAAGTCCAGTGAACATCCGCCTCAAAGAATTGTACTCTCTCAAAATACAGCAAATACAGTTCTTTGAAAATGTCTTTCACATTTTTATGAGACTGTTTAGGAAAAATCTTTTTCGTTTTGAGAGATAAACTGAATCAATCAGAGAAATGCGCATTTGTCTTTAGCTATTTTATTTAGAAAATTAGAGTAAGTATCAGCGAGTGAGAAAAGAAAAGCAAGAGAGAAGAATTGAAACTTAACACAATTCTCCTTTTATATCTTATCAGTCACATACATGGAGTCTTCCACCCATCTCTCTCCCTGCAGGAGAGAGATGGGTCGCATCTCTGGTTAATTGGTACCTCTGTCCCTAAATCAAACCTGGTTCAAATAAGTTTCGCTTGGAAAAAGAAGAAGAAACATCTTCACTGAAACCTCCGTTATCAGTTCCATAAGTATAACACTTGCTCAGAAACCTCCATTATCAGTTCATTCTTCCCAGTACATGAGCAAAAGTTGTAATTTCCAAGACATGACAAATCCAGATGATATGGAGGAATGAGGTGTGCAGAATGTGATCACCATTTGTTTTTACCCCACTTTACTTCTCTGTTACTCCTAAGTAAAAGCCAGTGCAACCAAATGACTTAAGGAAGTAGTAAAAAAAAAGTTGATCTCGGTTTGAATATGGTTGTTCTGTGAAGGACTCTGAGGTTTGTTTGTAGTGAATAAACAGAATTATGAAAACTAAAGAACAAAGCAGACATGTCAAAAATAAACCAATTGAGAAATTGGTTTTCTTATAAAACTGTATTACAAGTGTAAACTATCTCACAGAGAACTATACAAGTCATCATCTAAAACTGGAAAGAATATAGCATAATCAGTGATGGCTTTTGTATGAATAGCACCTTTAGCAATCCTGTCTGTCTGTCATTCGCTGACCAATAAAATCACAGGAATTCATCTCATTTCTGGCTGGGAGAAAGTGAAGTATTCTTCAATAGGTACAAACGAAAGCCTCTGTATTTTCAGTAGCAAATACAGTAGCGCCTGTATTTTCAGGTGTTTCCAGCTTCCTATTGACTGCACAATCATAAACAACAAAAACAAGGTTCAATTTTATACTTCTTTATCCTTATTTGGGAGCCCCCTTTTTATAACTGCCCTGGGTAACTGTCCACAATACACCTATAAAAATAAGCAACAAAGCATGATTGTTAATTTGCCAAAATATGATCACCTAAGATGATTGGTCTTGCAAGAAGAGCTTTAAACTGAGAAACAGAAAAGAGTCCCTTGGTAGATCAGGAGGGGCTGCAAAACTCACCAGCTTGGGTGGAAAAACTGCATCAAAACATGGAATTAAATGGTCATCCCAGACAACACCCAGTCTGACTGAACTTTAACTATTTTGCAAAGAACAAAGATTCAGTCTTATTTCCAAAGCAGGTAAAAGCTTTCCAGTGTTAATTACACCAAAATTGGTAGGAAAGAATTGATTCAGGATGACAGTTTTTTTATTTGAACATTTAAAACATTTAGACAAACATGTACTCTTTCTTTTACTTCACCAGTATGCACCAATATGTGCTGGTGTGTGACATTAGTTCTGGAAAAAATACAGTGAATGTTTTGGTTGGATCATGACAAATTGTGAAAATGTTGAAAGTGTGTAAAAGGTTTTGCAAGGCATTAATTGTTAAAGTCTATAAGTGGTGTTGGAATTCTTTAAATTGGAGGCGAGTAACACTTTTTGATGTTCTTCAATTTCCTGTCATTTAAAGATAAGCAAGTTATTTTTGTAAAAAAACTCATATTTTGTGCCTATTTGATTTTTTTTCTCAGCTGGTATGCAGGCCTTTTACGAAGTGATGTCATGTGACTCTTCGTCTGGCAGCACAACAATACCTGGTGTTGTCAGGAATTTCTACCTGGCAGCAGAGGAGGTCCAGTGGAAATACGCCCCCTCAGAAAAGAATTTGATTAAAAACACATCGCTTACTGAAGAGGGCAGGTGAGTAATCATGCTTAGCATTGCCTCATGTGAGGCATAGTGTAATGTTTTGAATAATCCAGAATCAATACCGATTGGTGGGGTTTGTGCTCTGAAAATGTGGACTTTCAATGTAATGACGTATGAGTTTTAAAGTGATTGGGCCAGAGTCCCGGCTGAATTCCAATAAATAATGAAAGGTCTGAGTTTAAATGGCTCACATCTTGGCATAATAACACCTCAAAGCATTTTACTGTACAACCAGAATAGATGGATAGGTAACTTTCCAATAGTAAGGCAACTAGACTTGTCATTGAGTCACAACCAAAAGAAAAAAAAAAGAAAAAGAAACACCAAAGTAATCCAAACATCCCCAGGATATGAGTTGAGGAACTTCTGCTGCGGGTAGGGATACTGCTATCAACATTGGCATGGAAGGAGCAGAGATACAGGATTAAGAGTGGAAATCTTGGCCAGGCCAACAGAGAGGAAACAGAGACATTTATAGGAAGAGGTAGGAAAGGAAACTTAGAAAGCAACATCATCTGGGGGAGGGAAGAGGTTACCAGTTAACTCTAACCCAGGCAGGCTGTGGGAAGAACCGACTAGACTAGACTAGAATAGAACAGGATAGAACAGAACAGAATAGAATAGAACAGGATAGAACAGAACAAAATAGAATAGAACAGAACTAGAAAATTCCTGAAGAAATTTAATTGCGGCCTGCCAAAGTATGCCCGTCGGTTTGGACCCAGCGTTCAGATGCTAAAAATTAGCATCAATGCTAAAGAAAGCTGCAGTGTAATCAATAGCATGTGGAGAATCACAAGAATGTTAAGTAAGCTGGATGAGCAACATTCAGTATGATAAAGTAAGTGTATAAGCTCAAATTAGACAAAATGCTAATGTAAGCGTAAGTACTTTCAGTAGCATGTGTGGTATCATTAGAATGTTTACTGTCATTTACTTACTCCATTAAGTATACTAAACATGGCTAATAAGTCAGAAAAATAGGTAATAGCTTCTTTAAGCTAAAAGGCTAATGCTAATGAACTAACCTTAGAGAAAAAGATTATGCAGGCTAATATTATTGCACCGCCTACGGTGGTGCACTAAGCTGACAGGAATATTGGGGCTTTTATTTTGAAAAGAAACGTAAGCTTCATATTAAATGGCCACAGTAATCCAATGTTTAACAGTGTTTGGGTTAAATCCCTTATTTACTGGCCAAAACAGCCAGTAGTTCTAAATGGAAGCTCAGCTCTCTGTTTTAACTGAGTGTTGGTTAGAACTACAGTGATGTGTATTTGTAGTCTTAACCAGCAGCCAATCCCCTCCTGTGTTCCGTTGCTATGGTAATGGATCCTCTGCTAACTGACATGTGTGTGTGAGACAGAAAGGTGGAGAAAGAATTCTATCTTTGTGAGACAACCAGTCAGTTAATATGGAAAAAGCAGTCTGAACAAACCTTTGCCGTTCAGGAACCGAGAGCCATATTCGAAAACCGTTTGAAGCGTATGAGAGGGCTATTTGTCGTCTCTGATAGTACCGCAATTCATATCAGTAGTTCTCTGCACTAACCTGAGAGAAAAAGAGGACAAAGGCCTGAGAGGAATATTAAGACTTTTAATTTGAAATTTTATGTAAGCTTTATTTTAAAGGGCTTATACTATGAGTAACAGTGTTTGAGTTAAATGAAGCATAATTTCCATTAAGTTTCATTTAAAATTGACACACTAATCCTGTGTGTAACAATGGTTGGTTAAAATCAGTTATATAATGCCCAAAACACAAGTAGTTCTAAAGGCCAGCTCATTCCTGAGAGTTCTGCCATAAAAAGAACTACAGTGATGCGTTTTTGTAGTCCTAATCAGCTCCTCTGCCCTCATGTGTTCCGTTGCTATGGTAATGGATCATCTGCTAACTGTCATGTGTGTGTGAGACAGAAAGGTGGTAAAAGAATTCTTTCTTTGTGAGACACCCAGTCAGTTAATATGGAAAAAGCACTCCGAACAAACCTTTGCCGTTCAGGAACCGAGAGATATATTCGAAAACCGTTTGAAGCGTGTAAGAGGGCTATTTGTCTTCTCCTATAGTACAGCAATTTATATTTGTACCTCATTCACAGTAATTGCAGTGATGAGACAAAGATGGTGTGTGCAGGGCTCAGAAAATTTTCAGAAATACATGGAAGCGAATCTGGGAGAGCGTCAGTTACCCTGGCGCATGATTTTGCTCTGAAGCACCTTTACAGAAAATCGTAAGCCCTAGAGAAATATTGAACACATTTTACGCAGGCATGCGTATCAATGTCATGACCGAGTTTGATATCGATAGGGCGATATTTGTGGGCATGACGGCGATTTCAAAATTGTTTTGGGGTCAAAAATCTGCTTAAATTCTCACTCTAAAAAAGCGGCAGTTAGTGTCAGTTATGCTCTGCGTTTCGGCAGTTGTAAATTTTGCTCGTTTTTCGCTTTTTACGTTGCCATTGTAAGTCCAATTCCCAATACAAATAGTAGCACCCTACCCGGGATCGAGCCGCACGTTTTGATACCACTTTTGTGGGTGGGCTCGCAGCGGTACGAGCCGCATTAACGGTGACGGAAGAATAATAAATAATACGTAAAGAGGCGTTCTATTGGGTGTAGAACAATAGGTGCCTGCCATGCAATGCAAGTCAGTCACTGCTCTCCTTATGCATTGCTATGGGCAGGCCCCAACCAGAAAGAGCAGACAGAGGTTTTAGAATATGGTTGAATAAAGGCATAAATAAAATAGGGGACCTTTATAGTGAAGGAGTTTTGATGTCCTTTGAGCAGCTGGAAAATAAGTACAATCTGTCTCCAAAACATTTTTTTAAGTATTTACAGATTAGAAGCTTTGTTTTTGCGTCACTGAAATCCACTACTGAACCCCCACTCTACCATAGAATATATAGCCACTCACCACAATCAGAGTAGGGGTCTACTTTCCAAATTCTATAATATCTTGCTTTTAGCCTTGAAGGAAAATAGTCTCTCATATTTGCAAGCATGGAAAAGAGATCTGCAAACTGAAATCCCTGAAGTTGAATGGAACATCTCAGAACCCGGTCCTGACTCAGAACCCGGTCCGGACTCGGAACCCGGTCCAGACTCAGAACCCGGTCCGGACTCGGAACCCGGTCCAGACTCAGAACCCGGTCCGGACTCGGAACCCGGTCCAGACTCAGAACCCGGTCCGGACTCGGAACCCGGTCCAGACTCAGAACCCGGTCCGGACTCTGAGGCTGGTTCGGTCTCAGAGGCCCGTACCGACTCAGGTCGGGACTGAGTCCTGACTCAGATCCCGGTCCTGACTCGGATCCCGGTCCGGACTCGGAACCCGGTCCTGACTCGGAACCCGGTCCTGACTCGGATCCCGGTCCTGACTCGGATCCCGGTCCGGACTCGGATCCCGGTCCGGACTCGGAACCCGGTCCGGACTCGGATCCCGGTCCTGACTCGGAACCCGGTCCGGACTCGGATCCCGGTCCTGACTCGGAACCCGGTCCTGACTCGGAACCCGGTCCTGACTCGGATCCCGGTCCTGACTCGGATCCCGGTCCTGACTCGGAACCCGGTCCTGACTCGGAACCCGGTCCTGACTCGGATCCCGGTCCAGATTCGGAGGCCCTTCCCGACTCCGAGGCTCGTCAGGACTCCGAGGCCAATCTGGATTCAGAGGCCAATCTGGATTCAGAGGCCAATCTGGATTCAGAGGCCCTTCTGGACTCCCAGGCTCTTCTGGACTCCCAGGATCTTCTGGACTCGCAAGCCATTCCGGACTCCCAGGTTCTTCTGGACTCAGAGGCCCTTCCGGACTCAGAGGCTGGTCCCCCCGACTCAGATCCCAGTACTGAATCAGATCCCAGGCCTGATTCATAGGCCAGTACTGTCTCAGAGCATTCAGGGGCAGGTCCCCACTCAGGAGACGGTTCCGATTCAGAGGGCGGTGCCGTCTCAGAGGCCGGTCCGGACTCAGAGGCCCATCCGGACTCGGGGGACGGTCCCGACTCAGAGACCGGTTCCGTCTCAGAGGCCGGTCGAGACTCAGAGGCCCGTCAGGATTCAGGGGCAGGTGCCGACTCAGATCGGGACTTAGTACTGATTCAGACCCCGGTCCTGACACAGATCCCGGTCCTGATCCAGATTCCGGTCCAGACCCAGATCCCTGTCCTGAATCAGAACCTGGTCCGGACTCAGAATCCGGTCCAGGATCAGAACCCAGCCCGGACTCAGAACCCGGTCCTGACTCAGATTCCGGTCCAGTCCCAGATCCCGGTCCTGGCTCAGATTGTGGTCCAGTCCCAGATCCCGGTCTTGACTCGGAGGTCGGTCCTGCCTCGGAGGTTGGCCCTGACTCGGAGGTTGGTCCTGATCCAGATGCCGGTCCTGATCCAGATCCCCGTCCAGACCCAGATCCCAGTCCTGACTCGGTGGTCGGTCCTGACTCGGAGGCAGGGCGAGGCTCAGTGACTGGTCCACTGTTAAAGTGTTCTTGAGTCTGAACAACGTCTGAATCGCCTCCACAGCAGACAGCATGTTGAATCCACTTCCATGCCTCTCTAAGATAATCTTTCTGGAAATGAATTTTCCTAGGACGTGTCAGGGTCCTTCTTAAACACTGTGTGAGCTTGTAAAAAACTATCGGGTTGTCACTTTTTAGCATCTCAAACAGCAATTCTCTAACGACATCGTCCTTGCCACAGAGAAGTTGAAAGATGTCTCGGCAGTGCTTTCTTTCCATGTCATCAAAAAAAACAAAATCTACGTCTTTTACTTCTTCCCAGATTTTAGGGGCAAGCTTTTTGTGGATGGGGTCGGTGTACTTCATTTTGTGAGCAGCATATCGAGATCTATGACTGGACTTATAAATCAGACGCCAAAGAATTCTTTCCACCATGTCTCTCCTTTCATCTTCGGTTCCCCGCTTGAAACCCATCTCCTTTGCGTCCCTCAAAAATTGTTCTGGATCCGTGTCTGGCAGAGTATAATCCTCACTCAGGCAATTTTCATCTGAATACAAGTCCTCTGTTGGGAAAAAAGTCTCTCTGATCTTTCTAAACATCTTCTTTGGAGGAACAGGATTCTCCAGGTGACGTTTGATATTTTTCACAATAACTGAACGTCCATCTGGGTAATCAAGAAGGGAAATTATGTTCAATCCAGAAGCAAAGTGGAATGTATCTCTAGCCAAACTTTGGAAAATCCTTTCACTAAGTTCCTCTGACACTTCTGAGAGTACATCCACGTTTAATTCTCCTGTTTTGCTCAACAGTAGAAGTAAAACTTTCCGGTGTTGTTCTCCAAAGGTTTCTTTTACCAGATGCAGAGTTGGTCCGTCTGCTGTTTTTTCAATGACTTGCCACAGAAGTTCACTGAAAAAATTCCTCTTCCTGTAATCTGGGGTTATTTGGCCTGGATGAACTTTGTTGGAGCGAGTCTTTTTCAATTTGTTCCAAAAAGAGACCTTAGGTCTCACATAAACGTCAAACGTCTGGGAGCTTTCGTCAGTCATCTTCATTGCTCTGTCCAAAATGTCCAAATGAATCCTGTGTTGACTGACCAGAGAATCAACTGATCAGTTGGTGATGTCATGGACTTTATGACATCACAAAGGTATCCTTAGAAGGGCCTCATGACACAGACATCATTTGAAGTCATGCTGATGACATCATCGTCAGCAGCATGGCAACTGTTGCTAGAGTAAGAATAGCACACAGTGAGCTTGAGACAGTGAGCCTCATATTGAGGCTTTTATTTTGAAATTTGCAAGAAGCTTCATATTAAATGCCCACACTAATCCAGTGCTTTGGATGAACCAGTCACATAAAGCCAAAAAGAGCAATTACATGATGTAAAAATCGTCAATTCTTTTATTTTGAAATTTTTTATAAGCTTCATTTTAAAGGGCCAAACTTATCCCATGTGTAACAGTGATGGGGTTAAATCGGTTCTATAATGCTCAAAACACAAGTCGTTCTAAAGGTCAGTTCAGTCCTCCTCTGTAGTAACTGACAGTTCCGCCATGTTGTAGTTCTGACATTCAACTCTGACCTCTTCTGTAGGCGCTGAGGATACCGCCATGTTGTCAAACTAATAGTTTGAAACAGTTAGTTTTTCTGATCAAAGCTGGCCGAACATCTCTTTACTTAAATGCTGCCAATAGCATGTAGGGTATCATTAGAATGCTGTCTGTAATTGACTTACTCCATTCAGTTTATTTAAAATGACTAATAAGTAAGAAAAATAGCTAATAGTTTATTTAAGGTAAAAGTCTAATCTTAATGAACTACCAACTGCTAGCCAGCTTTTTGTTGTTGTTTTTTTCTGTGTTTGTATCCTCATGTAATAAATATTACATGAGGAAAAAAAATAGTTTAATAAGAAGAGTAAGAATAATTAAGTTAGGCTATTCTTAGATTAGTTATTCTAGCAGAAAAAAATCAGTGAACAAAGAGATCTTGGCTAAGCATAGAAATACAAACACAGAAAAAAACAACAACAAAAAGCCGGCTAGCAGTTGTAAAAAAGTTGATTGCTTTTTCACCAGTAATATTTAACTTAAAAACTGCCACTAGAGGTAATAGAAGTAAGAAATGTCTGTTATGAAGTTTTCTCATTTTTATACTAATTTTGTTGGAAATGTAATCCTTGTTATTGCATTTAATAGTTATGCTTCACTTTTTTCTGGCTTTATATCTTCACATAGATTATATCATATTTAAAGAAGCGTTGTCTGTTTGCATCTGGGCTCTGATTTGTTCTTAGCCGGTCATGTTTTGTTGAATCACGTTTTCTGTGTCTGTCAGGAATAGAATAACAGATTTATTGATCTGGTTGTTTTCTGTTGTCCTTTCCTTTTCAGCGCATCAGAGGTATTTTTTAGTCGAGATGATGGAGCAATTGGAGGTACCTATGTAAAAGTAATATACAAAGAGTACACAGACAACACCTTCACCCACGTCAAAGCATCACCATCCCACCATGGACTCCTGGGTACTTGTTTTTCTCTCTGCCTTTTTCTCCAAATGTATTGTTTAATGTTAAAGTTGCTCGTCTTGCATTTCTCCTGTCTTCTCAAAGCAACCCGCTGTTAATTTCCTTTTTCAAACCTTTGACCAGGTCCTGTTCTGAGGGCAGAGGAGGGCGATATTCTTAGAGTGACATTCCAGAACAAGGCCAATAGAAGCTACAGCATTCATCCTCATGGACTTCACTATGAGAAACATTTCCAGGGAACCAGCTACGAAGATGGTGAGGAAGCAGCTGGTGACGATCCTGCTCACTGCACACTTTAGAGGCTAAAAAAAAAAAAAAGCCTGTATTATAAAATTGTAGCGCTTTCTGTCATCTATGCTAGATTTAACGCTTCGGGTTCGTAAAGCTAACTGTAACACCCCATGGTCCTGCCAGTGAAGCTGAGGATGTCTGACCCAGAAATAAGGACACTTTATAAGAATAAAGAGTTTATTTACTAACTCAAGAAATAGAAATGAAACTATACCACAGTCATCACTGTGGGAACCATATTAACACAAATGACAAATAAAAGTACACACGCTTTATCACCCTACAAGTTGATAAATAGAGACTCTCCCTCTGTATTAAACACCTCAATAGTTCGAAAGTAACTTATTTATAACTTTCCGGAACACATAACAGTTCTTACTTATAATAGAAAGTCCATACCATAACTGGCACTGTTTAATTGGTGGGCCCACCAAACAAAAGAAAACAAATAAATGCCGGCAAAATAGTCATTAAAACCCCCGTTGCAGGCCTGTTATTGACTCCACTCACCCCGGGTTCTCAACCCAAATGATGAAGGTAAGTTCCAGACGACTCCTGTCTCCTGACAGCAGTCGAACCCCGCACTCCTTTATCCACGAAGGTGAAGAAAATCCAAAACTCGACCCAACGCAAGTGCAGCAGATCTCTCCGGGTCCACCGTCTCCTTGGCAACCCTCCGATTCAGCTCACCGAAGGCGTCGCTCTCGGTCCTTCAGCGGTCCTCAGTCGGTTCTCCAACCACTCTGTTGTTGCACAGGTGAGCAAGCTATATTGGCCCAACTGCTCACCCAAAGTCCTAGCGGCACTCCGCCAAGTCAACCCGCCGACGTCCTCACCGCACGCTCTCTCCAATCCTTCTTCTTCTCTGTCTTTTTTCGCTCTCCTGTTGTCCCGCCCCCCGGCAAATCAGATTTCAGGAGAATAGCAATTACCCAATAGCAATTGTCCACACAGCATCCTTGTCTGTCACACCTCGTGTTGAGGTGTGCTTTCCATATAAACTATACCATAATAGTTCTCTCTTAAAGAAACAGAACACCACATTTTAACAAGTCTTTTACTTTGACTTTTTAAGTTATTTTTCTCCCACCATAAGTCTAGGAAATTATTATATCTTACTTTAAGATATAAATTTACATGCATTAAATTTGTTAACCTTGTCATTTTTTTAAAACAACAATAACACATTTCTGGGAACCCAGAGGGTTACAAAATTAAATTAAAAAAAACTTTGTTGTGCCTTTGTCAAAAATATCTCCACTCTTTTTTAAAAGTTAAACTTTTTATTTTCACACTGTTTTGCTAATTTGTTCCAAATTACAGAAAGAGAAAAATGTAAAAACAATGAGGGAATTCAGATAATAATAAAAGAAAATAGTAACAGTAATAAAAAATGTAAACTATATCTGAATGAACTCAAAATGTAATGAGACTGTGAAGGTGTATTAATTGAACTTTCATTGCTTTGTCTGTAATGTTTCAGGTTCTGACAATCCAGGGTCACATGTTGACCCGGGTAAGAAATTCGTCTACACTTGGCGGGTGCTGGAAGGCCCGTCGTCGTCCGATTCTCCCTGTATTCCCTACATGTACTACTCCGCCACGGATCCTGTCAAGGATACCAACTCCGGATTAGTTGGACCTCTACTTGTGTGTAAACGAGGAGCGCTGGGGAAGAATGGAATCCAGGTAGGAGTTTTATAATCTCTTGGCACACACACTTTTCCCACAATAAGAGAATCCTACTGTGCTATGTGTCCTCTAATTATAGTTGCACTGCTACAAAGCCATACATAAACACATCCTGTTATTTCTAGATGTCTCTCTGTTTCCTGAATTGTGTGTGCTTATTGTTCGACAGAAGGGTGTTGACAAGGAGTTCTTCCTCCTTTTCTCTGTCATGGATGAAAACCTGAGCTGGTACCTGAATGAAAACATCAAGCTTTTCGGCACTGCTGAGACAGATGAAGAAGACAAAAACTTTGTGGAGAGCAACAAAATGCATTGTAATCAGTTTGTTTGAAAAAGGCTGCACAGTTTTCTCTTAATGAGACTTCTACGAACAGAGATCGTAGTTTTATCTTTCGAGATCCAGCTTGTACTTTGCTAATTATTTTGTCCCTTTCTCTTTCAGCTATAAATGGACTCATGTACGGGAACCTTCTGGGGCTGGAAATGTGTGCCGGGGACAATGTCATGTGGTACACCTTTGGGCTCGGCACAGAGGCAGACATACACGGAGTGTATTTTGAGGGAAACACCTTTGAGAAACAAAACACCACACGTGATACAGTCAGCCTGTTTCCCCACACCACTGCAGCTCTCTTCATGCAGCCGAATAATCATGGTTAGTGATTTGCATTCATTTTCTATAACTGCAAAAGTATTGTAAAATGTGATCTAAGGGAGGATAATGTTTGGACACCAAAAGCCAGTGGCCCTTTGGACCTTCCACAATAGTTGTTAATATGGCTGGCAAAAAATAATAATGCAGGTTGGAGGTTTTCAGTTTTTGCCATTGAATAATGGCCCTTCATTTGCAAAACGAAATTCTTTATTTGTTTGTTATTACATTTTCTACAGATATCAACATCCAGTAAAAGAAAATGTATCACTGCTTTTCTATAATTTTAAACCATACAAAAAAAAGGTGATTATTTTAAAAAATACAACAAATTTCCTATGTGTTTAGCCTCTTACTAATTGTTGATTTTTGCTTAATGAATGTGATTCATTTGATGTAATTCATTCAATTATGAAGGAATTACATTATTAATTGTACTCTTATGAATGCTTACTTTCAGTATCCAATGAAGCCTGCAGATTCTCAGAGTTTTTGGTTTTGTGCAGTATGTCAAACTGCTGTGCAATATGACCCTGGAGCGAATTTGTTGGGTTGTTTGCTCCTTAAAAGATTGGCTATCCTAAATATTTTCTTTGGAGAATTGTTTCAGGTATACAAAGAAAATGATTTGGAAATTGTCTTGTATCTCCTCACGAAGCTCTATGCTAGGAAACTGCCGAAAATACTGGCTTTTGCTGAGGGAAATTGCTGATCAATTCATCCAATACTTCTGATTATTATTTAAAAACATCTTGTATAAAGTTTATTATGTATACCTGGGACTCAACAAAGGTCTTCTTGATTTGCATCATGACATTTCCCATTGTGTCATTGCTTGAATTTTAGGAAAACATGAGTTCCACAAAATTACTGATGGGAGAATTTGCAGGAAATCTCAATAGTAGGATTTAAGTGTTAAGCTGGAGCTATGGGACAGATGTAATATATAACAGAAAGAGGGTTATGTTACCCTCCCACACAAAGCTTTCAAACAGCTGAAGACAATCTGTTTTGTTCCAACAGGAAATTTCCTAAGAATCATGGTAATAAAATTTGATGAGATAATTTGTTTTGTTCATTGACCCTCTCAGGTCTGTTTGAGGTGGACTGCAGAACAACAGATCACTTCTCAGCTGGCATGAGGCACCTTTACAAAGTCAAACCTTGCAAGGGCAAAAGAATACATGCCCCACACTCTGACCCTCCCAGGATTGTGAAGTATTATATCAGCGCAGAGGAAATTGAATGGGACTACTCACCTACAAGAGACTGGGAGCTGGAGAAACACAAAACAAAAGCAGAGGAGAGGTGTGTGAGTAAGGCAGGACGACTGTGAGATGATGCGTCTATGTGTTGCACTCGGAGCCTGTAATTAGTGGTGGAACTTATTACTGTTTGTTGATGGAAACTAATTGGTACATGTCTCCCAGTCCAGGCAATATATTTGTGGGTAAAGGGGAGAACAGGATTGGCTCCCGCTATAAGAAGGTAGTGTATCGTGAATACACAGATGAAACCTTCAAAAATCAGAAGGCACGGGAGGAACACTTGGGCATCTTGGGTGAGATTAGCACCTCCTTACATCAGCATTGCTAAATAAACTCAGAGAATGGCAGAGAATGTCTTTCTTCCTTTTATAGGTCCGATAATCCACGGAGAGGTGGGAGAGCAGATTCTGATTATATTCAAAAACAACGCCAGTCGGCCGTACTCCATCACCCCACACGGAGTCAAGGCCAGCGGCTCACACATTGCTGTTCAACCTGGTGAGAATAAGAAAAACAAATCTGTAAAACAGGAGCTGTTTCCTCTGAATTAACTTCATGGAGTTTATATATTCTGTCTGTCCTTCAGGCCACATTATTGAGTTGACTTGGGATATTCCTAAAAGCTCTGGCCCAACAAATACAGATCCGAACTGCATTACCTATGCTTACTTCTCGTCTGTTGACTACATCAAGGTACATCCCTCCTTCTTACAGAAACATTAACTTGTAAGTACGTCATTTGCAGTCTAAATTTCATGTCTAAATAGTAGCTAAAACACTCATGTCTTCATGCTCAGGATCTCTTTAGTGGTCTTCTTGGGCCCCTGGTGATATGCAGGCCTGGGACTCTGGTTGACAGACAAAGGCGGGACATAGACAGGGAGTTCGCGCTGCTGTTTTTGGTGTATGATGAAAACCAGTCCTGGTACTTGGATGACAACATCAAGACAAACCTTGGCGTTGATCCTGGAACATTTATAAAAGATGAAGACTTTGAGGAGAGTAACTTGATGCACGGTACGAACAAAAGAGGGTGGTGTGGAAACTTTTACTTTTTAATTAAGTGGTTTGTAAACTTTAGTCACACATAAAACAGAGTGGAAACAAACAAGTGGAAACAAACAAGTGGAAACACTGTGTGAATGAGACATGCTTTGAATATCACATTTGGAGACACTGTCTCATTTAGACTTACTTATGAAACATTTCCCTGTGGTCTTATGAATCATATTCTGTCTGCACGTCAAGGTCACTGTGTCGCCCGTTTCAAAAAAATGACCATCTATTTTTGGCTAGCATGGACCGTTTAAGAGATTTCTGTGAGATACTTTGTAGCAACTGACCTATTTGTTCAAGACAACAACAAAACCACATTCTGCACAAATTACAACAGCAGAAGTGTTTACATTTCCATCGATCCAGAGTCAAAGTAAATGGTACATTCTCAAACAAACAGCTTGAGAAATTTAGTAAAATCCTAAGATTGCGCAAGTACAAAAAGTTTATAACATATGGTGCAACAAAGTAGATAAGAGCTCTTTTCCAGCTTACATCATTTATAGTCCAAACAGGGTAGTGTTATGGTAAAAAGGTTTCATTTTATGTCCAGATGGTTTCCCATCACAGCTGGTTGTGTGATTTATAAATGTGTGTGTTACAGGAATTAATGGTAGACTGTATGGTAACCTCCATGGACTGGTGATGAAGGAGAATGAGAAAGTCGACTGGTATCTACTTGGCATGGGCAACGAAGTAGACATGCACACAGTTCACTTTCATGCCGAAACCTTCATCTACAGGGTTTGTTCCAGGACACTCACAGCTCCTCGGTTGTGTTATTTTGCATATTTCCTCTTCTTTGTTCCCTTTGCAGTACCTTATGGACAGTTGTGTGTGTGTGTGTATTAGACGGACCACATGCATCGTGCAGATGTTTTCGATTTGTTCCCTGGGACTTTCCAGACTGTTGAGATGGTGGCGGCAAACCCAGGGACATGGCTGCTCCACTGTCATGTCTTTGACCACATCCATTCAGGCATGGAGACCACTTATACAATAAAAGGTGCGTATCTAAAGCATTCTGTTTGTGCCGCTTATTAAACATACACATATTCAAGCTGTCAAACTGTTCCTCCTACATTTGCTTTGTTTGTGTTTTTACAGCTACAGCAAGCAACTTGCCAGGTGAGCAAATTATAGAAGGATTTTTTATTTTATACATTCAACAATGTGCAGAAGAGTAGAAATATGAATCTCAGTGCAAGTGCTGTCCCGCTTTGTAGAAGGAGTTTAAAAAGTTTACTCTGAGTAAATAATCATCTGCCTCACCCTCTACACTTGTTAAGGCATGAGGAACCTCTAGTAAAAAAAAAAAAATTAAAATATGGGTTTATTTATGCAGCTTCACAATTTAACGGAAAAATCTTTTTGAGAGATTTGGGTCGGATTACAGTGCCGGTGCCACGCTCTTTTATAAATAGGGAAGTACTGAATTATATACCATAATATTGGGTAGTTGGAGTATACTCAGAGAGGGATCGTTGAATATTTGTTCAAGAATTTTTTCTACACTTTTCTCTTCAGAACAAACAGCACATTTTATTTTAGATTTGAGTCTAGGAACAGAGGAAGGTTCATTTCATGTTTGTTGAACTGTCTCCCTGTTCCTGTTTTTGGATCAGTTCAAACTTAGGTCTTCTTCTGCACTTGTTTGCCAAAGTTTCAGTTCTATTATTGAAGCAGAAATGAATAAATTGTGGGGAAATAGCTACCTTCTTGTGACCATCCCCTAAGTTGGGAAATTTGAAACACAGTCAGTTCATTTGAATTACATATTTCCCTTTTTTTCCCTTTCACTGCAGTGAGTGTGAAAGAGAAATGTGCCTCTTTATACAGGAAACAAATTTCATCCCACTGAAACACATTTTAAGATTACCAAGCGTTCTGACCTCTGCAGGATCCTTGTTGTTAGCTTGGACACACTTAGGCATGCATCCTCCTAACACCAAGTAAACATTAGACAGAAAGGGAGTGGTAATAACTGTTGAATGAAGGAGTTTATGGAAAAAACAACAACAATTATTTCCTTTCTAGAAGGGAAACTAAAGATTTGGGTAATCAAAAGGAGGCCTTCCAACATTTTTTCTTAAGTGCTGTCTATTCCATTTGTTATCTTAAACTATTAATTATGTACATTTTCTTTTAAAATCTAAATTTAACAAAGTTTTAGACATATGAACTATTTGAAACAAAGCATTAATTACTACTACTCCACACAAAACATCCCAAGTAATCCAGGCCAAGGGACCAAAAACAGAAAACAGAAATGAGAATATAATTGAAGCCTAGAATGTATACGTTTGTAATTATAAGATAAGATTATTTATTTGTTTCACATGGGAGACATTTGTCTGAGAAGAGGGAACCAGGCTGCAGTACAACAAAGACAGAACAATACTGTAAAACAATACTGTTGCTTTTCTGATTGTCCCAAAGGAAATAGGAAAAATTTACACACTTATGTGATTATGCCCCTATTTTCTAATAGTTATTTACAACTGTCCGATGTAGTGTGAAATAAAACAAACTTTTGCATATTTAAACACTTGGTTATTCTTTAGCTACTGTCAATATTGATATTCGACCTGTAGAAACTCATTTAACTCTGTCCAGCACCAGTCGGAGAGTGGTGCAGGTTGCAGCGTTAGTGTGGTTATGTGAAGCAATTGGAATGTTTTTCACGATCTGATTCCTTTTGGTTGGCGTTACGTAAAGGAACATTTTATCATCTGGGTCAGGTAACCTTGTGGCGCTGACGGTATGCATGCAGTCGTGTTCATGAACATATTAAAAAGGAATTTAAAAAAAAGCATTTCTGGAGTAACTTTAAACTTGTTCCTTGTATGATCAGAGAACTAACTTTAAAACCAACTTTCTTGTGTTCCTCACAGCTGCAGCACCAGAACATAAAGTCAGTTTCAAGACGCTGCTGTTCGCACCTGGATTCGTTCTGCTAGTCAGAAGAATTTATCGATGAGGGACAGATGATTGTGTGTGTGTGTAAGCACAAGTATGGTCGATGATGCACCTTTCTTTTAATGACCTAATGTAATCAAAACTATGTAAGATAATGCATTATAGATTGTATTGTGTATGTTACGTCAACCATTGGATGGTCATGCCTATTTCAATAACTTGATGGTATTTTTGAATTGTGCACTGTCAATCCATTATTTAACAAAAGGGGAGATGTTGAACCAAATATTTTAAGTTGGTTTTGAATGTATGGGTAAATCTATTTCTTCAAGCTGTTTTGTGTTCTCAATTTGTTTTTGATGATAAGAAAGACAACGGTTTTTGTTGGGTTTTTTTTACTTCTGCATGTGAGCATCTCTTACTACCACAAGGTGGTGATCATTCACGCATGCATTCAGTCTGGAAACAAACGGAAAGTTATTCAAAGATCAGGTCGTCGAGTCTGTCTGAATGCAGCAGTCAACAAAGTCTGCATCACGGTTCACAGATTTATGGATTTTTGTGAAGCAGACTAGCATGGTGTAAAATGGTGAGAATGTTATAGATTTTGTGAAATTAGGCTGAGTTCACCTGATGGATTCAGTCCATTAGCAAGAGCTTAGTTTTTCATGGGAAGTTTTGTTTAAATGGGGAACAAGAAAGCTGTGCTGTAGTTTCAAGTCAAACTTCATTCAAACCATGTGTTGTTTTTCATAAGGTGCATTTTGTTTCTGATTTAGTTATTTTGTTTCTGATTTAGTTATTAACTGAAATTACATTTTAACCTTGGTCAAGTGCTCACATTTTGGTTACACAGCGACTGTTTGTGGGTCTGGTGGACTCGCTGCATTTTACTGTTGAAGTTCAGCACAAAATAAACGTTTTACTTTAAAATAAAATAAAACATTTTCACTTCAATTACATCGACATAAACAGAAAAAAATTTGATTTTTGCCTTAAGACTTAAAAAAAAACATTGTAAGAAAAAAAAAGTATTACTCATTCATGTTTGCTCTATGACGAAAACATTTAAATTTAAAAAGGACCAAATTTCTTTTCAACATGTTTATCTTATTACATAAAAATGAAATGTGATTGTAGTTTGTTTTCTCAATCTTAATGTTGCTCGAAAATAATAATTTTTTCCTCAAGAAATCCATTAGTTGGTCACAGAACATTTTCAAACAGGCCTGTAGTTATTTGTATTTGTAGCAGATGGATTTCCTTATGCCAGGCATCATATTATTCAAAACAATAAGGCTAAATATATAACATCTGAACTTGAAAATCAGTCTGTATATAACTGCTTTATGGCTCCATGAAGCCCACAGACCCTGAAAGTTGGGAAAAACTAGTGCCTTGAAATTTTAAACCTGAATATTTCTTTCTTACAGTTTATGAACTTTAAAAAAATAACATGTTAAAATCCCTAAATCGCTCCTCTGGTATCTTCCCCAATGAACCAGATATATAATGAGACACATAAACCCTATGAAGTAAAAAATAGTACACTGTTGGTTAAATTTAATTGTGGTCTATTTGTGTATGCAGGAGTTTGTGATAAGACTGTATAATTATTAAGCCTTTCATGGGCACTCATAGTAACAGGTCTAGGAGACGATCCTTCATCACTTCCTGAAACACAAATCCAGGGTGTGATAGAGGAGAGTTTCTTTACCTTTCAATCAAACAGTTTGACCTGTGTACCAGCAGAAATTAGCATATCAGTGTTTATGTCCCTGTGATTGCTGTTGTTCACTCAGTGATTGATTTACATATTGATCACGTCAGATCTAGAGTCCACTGCAAGTTAAGACAAACACTCCCCAAACTGAAAAACAACTTTTAACCATCATGGATTTGTAACCCTTCCAACTTTCCTGCAATTCATTTAGAGGTCTAAATCTTTAGGTATGAATATTATAGTATGCGTGAAGAAATACTGATGATTCTTTTATCTATTTTTTTTAGTCACAAAATGGGTCAACATGAGGAGGCCTAATGTTCAGCATCCAAGAATTTGTTAAATTAATAAAATAAACTATAAAAAACAGCTTCTGAGTCTTTGATCTTCAAAACGTGGGCATCGTATGAACACCCTCCACCCCATCCTTCAAATGTCTAATTTTTGTTTTTTTACTTCAAATATATCTTGTTTTGATTATTGTCTTCTAGCGTGGTTTTAATTTCATAAAAACATGACTGAAAAAGATTAAATTGGCTCTTTAAATTACCATCGAGTGAGAAGCTGTAAGTCAGATGCCAACTTCTGCCTCATGGTCAACCGAGGGATATTTTCTCCCAGAGATTTTCGTCCGCAACAGTGACATGCGAACTTGTCGGAAGTACTGATGGTGCCCCGCTGCCCTAGACACGAAGCCAACATCCTTATTAAAAACGCCACTGCTTGCTGACCATATTTCAAAAACAAAGCACAGTAAACATCTGAGAAGCGCTCACATAAGCACTGATTCTGCGTCAAGGCTTTGTTCTGCTCTCCTGATCAATCAATAGCTACAAATCAGCCACAGAACTGTTGATACCTGCAGATCTGCTGTCTTCCAACTATCCAGACACTGTTTGGCTTGATTAATCCCTTCCATTTACACACACGTCACATTCTCCAGCGACTGATAAGATCAAACTTGAATGCCATTGCAAATGGGTTTTTCTCAATCTTCCCATGACCTCTGTTACGGGTGCGTGACATTATCATTCTAGGTGCATTAGGTTACTAAATAGATTAATAGCCTCGTTTTCACATCATTGCCTTCAACACAAGTCTTTCTCAGAAACTGGGAGCCGACGAGAGCACAGACTGTACGCAGCCAAAATTCAATAGGGGGCGCTGGAGCATATATAAATGTTGTTTTTCACAGATACCTGGTCACAGAGAGCCAAGACAGATACAGAGAGCTGGGGGCTTTGAAGCACTACCTGCAGCCTGGAGTGGTGAGGATTTTTAAAAATATTTGTATAGACATCTTAAAAGAAAAGGATTAAAGAATGAGACTGGAACATGAGTTATCAGTTGACATAAATAGGAATTTAAGCAATTAATCTGAGCAAATTCATTACCCCTAGAAGTAGTGACTTCTGTGGACATGACTTTTTCAATCTGCTGGTTCTGCATCTCATTTGAGGGTGTGTTTTGTGTGAGAGAAAAAACAAAGCAGGTTGTTTACTTTGTTGGGAACGCACTAAAGTAATTGCAGAAAAACGTTTTTGACGGTTGGGTGAATATGAGAGGACATTTGGGGAGGGGGGCTGCACAGGAGGGTCATCGGTTGACCAGTCTTCAGTCCAGTCTGGACCAGTTTACTCGCCTGAAGAAACTCTGTGGTGCTAATACTTTATTGTTATTTTATTTTATTTTATTTTTTTAATCTACTATAAGTAAGAATGTATATAAATCACCACAATTTATAAGAACAGTTTGTTCCTTTTTGTATTAAATCAATCAAAAAGGCTCATTTACAATTTTTTAACACAATCAGTGATCTCTCAATGGTGCAAAGTCAGATACTCGTTCTTGTCTCATTTGAAAACCAGGCCTTCCAGGGTTTTACTGACTTCACTGATAGGCTGACTTTACCACTTCCCCTCCCTCCTGTACTTCTCTTTTCAGATAAGAAATCCGTCACTCCTCATTCTGACCGTCAGTCGGGGAGGATCACTCTGCTCTCTTCTAGCCTTCTTCCTCTTCTGTCCTTTCTCTTTCTCAAGCTCTCCCTCTCCCCCTCGGCCATGGCTCCGACCCTTGCCACAGCCTTCGCCAGGCGCTGGTGGATGGCAGTGACTGCCATCATTGAGAACCTGCTGTTTTCTGCCGTGCTGCTGGGATGGGGCTCCCTCCTCATCATGCTGAAGTCTGAGGGCTTCTACTCTTACCTTTGCAACGAGGAAGGTGAGTCTGAATGTTTAGATTGAACTTCTATCGTCGTTTACCACCTTCCATCATATTTATCTGACCAATCATTCAGGTTCAATGCTGTGAGTTTTCTCTTAATACTCTCTGAAAATACGTTTCAAATTAAAGGTTGGGGGAAAAGCAGTGCTTTGACTTTAATTAAAGGACGTGAAAGATTTTTTTCACAAGCAACACTGGTACCTTCCCGTCTTCTCCAGTCTTTGAAAATAAAATGTTGCCTGTGAAGATGTCCCAGGTTGGACTAAGATCAGATACGTTGGAGCATTCGGGCACGCAGGCAGGCAAAGTGGTCCGAAGGGACAAAAGAATAGAGTACGGTTTCTTGAGACAGTATGTTACTGTGCTGTTCTTGTCTCTGTTAGCTTAGAATAGTTGAGGACAGAGACACTGACCTAACAACGAAGAATGGACCACATGAACTGCTTCTTTGTTGCTCCTTTAAAAAAAAAAAAATTAGAATAAAACTCGTAGAAAGATTAAGCAATCTTTTTCTAAAGTGTTTTTTTTTTCTTCTTTTGTCTTGTTGCTCATTTTAATAAAATTCCAGGTGGTGCTTTGTGTTTTAAAGAACAGACAACATTTATGCACAATCTCTGATTTGACCAAATCATTTACTTTATATGAGTCTTGGCAAAAATGATGGTTGAAAAAGGAATATGTATTTCCAGGTAAATTAAAAGGTAAAATCCTTATTCATTCCCATTATATTTAAATGTAGAAATAATATGCCTTGCTAAAAAAATGTATCCTCACATCATGATGCCACCACCACCATATGTAATGTAATGTTAGCTTTCTGTCAAAGATTGTCTTTCTAAAAGAAATTCAGTTGTGTTGTCATTTAATCAGACCGTCTCACATTTTTTGCTGTGCCTTTTAAGGGCTGGACGAAAACGGCAAACAGGAATATCTCACCTGAGTATTCTGCAGCTCCTCCAGAGTTGCAAATCACAATTTAGTTATATATGATCACAGTTTATTGGCGATGTAAAGAGGCTGTATAGAAATGCGCAACACACTTTTCAGAGTTTAATTTTGGGGGGAAAAAAAAAACGTACCTGTCATTTACACACCACCTCACAATTATGCAAAAATGTGTGTTGGTCTATTACATGGAGTCTAAAAAAGTACACTAAAATATGTACTTTAATAAAAAATAAAAATAAAAAGATTGTTGGAGATCTGCCACAGCAGTTTTATCTCATTCTGATGACATAAGATCATAGAGGAAAAAAAGAACATCTCAGCTCTTTTCAGCCTTGTGACTTTTGAAATGAAGAACCGAGTTCCACGTCCAGCATTTATTACCCGTAATTTGGAAGTTTAAAGGGTGCTGATAAAGACCAGGGAGGGGACAAAGGCTGATAGAAAAGTGATGAGCCGTAGAAGTTAGATGACCTTTGGAGGAAATGGCTATAAAATCCAGATGTGCAAGATAGTCGTTTGGTTTTCCTTCTGCAAGTAACGTCACAGAGGGACCATAAGTTTTGCAACAGGAGGAAATCATGAAGTCTATTTGAGTTCATGTGGCCACAGGACATCTCTTCTTTATTTTTTACACAAACAGGTATTTTCTATTTTCTATTTTAGGCTGCTGTCACTTCATTCTTCAATAGTTATGCATATAAACTGAAAGCAAAATTTTTTCACAACTTGTCAGCAAACTAAATACTCAATTTTGATATTGAGTTAGATCAATTTTTCCACTTTGCACCATAAAACAGTACCTAAAAAAAAAACACATTTTCAGGATATTTGGAAAATTATATGCAAAGTTCTGCAGAAGGCTTTGGCGCCTTGTTGTGAAATGCGTCATGATGTAAAGTCCCACTTTGCAATGGCACACTGTTAGTGGCTGGTGGATTCAAAAGAGGCAATGTTTTTATGTTTTTCTATCAGTTGGTCTCTTCCTGAACCTTTGTACCTGTTCACATTAGGATCTAAAGGTTCTGATAACCGTGCTCAGTTCATTAACTCTGCCAGCTAATCACCTTTTATTCCACTCACACTTTATAAAGTCTCAAAAAAAAAATTCCAGACAGCCTGAAAAGATTTGAGTCAAAATGTTTCTCTGTGTTCCTGCTTAATTTCTACTTTCTGTGCAGATTTTTTTGCTGACATGTTGCATTTTGTAGACTATTTACCGCACAGATAACTGAGGATGAGTGCACTCCACATGTGACGACTGTGTAATGATGTGTCATGATCTTGTGATGAAATGCAAGTGCAGACTTTACATTTCAGATAATAAGTGAAAGTAGATTTAAAAAGCTCATATTTACCATGTTTTAACAATGAGGGTATAAAAAATAGGAGATCCATTTGACCATCACTTTATCATGTTCTACAGGTAACAGCTCCAGCTACAATCTGTCTCACTCTGCGGCCACGCCAATCCCCCATGACTACGCTGACGCCTTCGAACCGGATGAATCGGACGGGGTGGAGCTGAAGCCCCCCGTGCCGGAGGGTCCACTGAGGATGAACGGCTGGCTGATCTGCAAAGAACAGGATGAGATGCTGAATCTTGCTTTCACGGTTGGCTCCTTCCTGCTCTCAGCTATCACACTGCCACTGGGGATCGTCATGGATAAATATGGACCTCGGAAACTTCGACTGCTGGGCAGGTGAGCAAATCGATATTGGCTCAAAAAAAAAAGCAGAAACGGGATATTGATTATTGCTTTTCCTAAGGGCAATCAACCACAAAGAGTTAAATGAGATTGTATTACACTCTTGTCAAAAAACAAAATAATAATAATTTAAGAGAAGTAGTTTTGGTCATTAAAAGTGCTTGACGGAGTCATCTATTTCCAGCACTTGCTTTGGCTTTTCCTGCCTACTCATTGCATATGGAGCCTACCAGCCAAATGGTGAGTCCATGTGATCCAATCTGTCCATTTTCCATATCTACATGTGATATGTAGTGATTGCCAGCCGCCTAACGATGTGTCATTTTTAGACCTCTCCGTTCTTATCTTCATTGCACTCACTTTCAACGGCTTCGGAGGCATGTGCATGACCTTCACCTCCCTTACAGTAAGTGGGCATGCCAGGTTTGTGTGCTTTGCATTTTTCTTGCTGCAAAGCTGGTGCACCAGCTGCCTGTCGTTTGAGCAACGTATGTGCCTATAAGACTTCCTCATTAACACGCTGCTAGAATCGTTTACTGGACCCCTGGCTAGTCACTCTGTTTCATCTCCTGTTTGAATCCCTCCTTTTGTTCCGATCTCTTCTGAAGGGATGCACAGAAGTGTATTTCAGCTCTGCTTCAGATGTGAGGAAGGAACACTGAGTAACATGAAATAGGAATACGGTGCCATTAACAGCCAAGGGCTTCAATCTATTTTTTCTATGTGCTTGGGCAATGCGAAGCAGCACATAATTATTGCATGAAAAGGAAGGAATATGGTGTTATTGAGTTTCACAAATGAAAAAGACAGTATACAACCGTATGCTACACTTTTTAGATTTTTGTCTGTGAAAATTTTGAAAAAGAAGCATCATTTACCTCTTCAAAATTATCCACTTTTCTGTGCTTTTCAGTCACATAAAATCTCAAATTAAAATACATTAATGGTTGTGTTAACACAGTGACAAAATGTGACACTAAAAAAAAAACGTAAAATTATTTTGCAAGTCACTGTATATGTGTACAAGTTCATAAGAGTGTAATACTTATGATATTTTGTTTAAATTACCAAAATATGGCCTCATATCATAGCTCACATAGCTTCATTTGACAATATCTGACTTCACATACTGACATTTGGGACCAAAACAAGGGATACATATTTTAAATGGTTTTCACTAAACCTGAGAGGAGCCTTGGATACAAAGGCAAAGAAAAACAACCCACGATCTTAATTAATTCAAGGGATCACTGGGTGGACTCCTCTTTATTCATTTGCATTCTTTCCTCTCTGTTTTTCGTCCTGCTGTTGCTTGTTCCTCTCACCATCACTTTTAGCCTTTGATAACTCAGTCAAGAGTCCATGACGCTACCATGGTGATGCTGTTCACCGGACAGTGGCTCTACACCAGTAAATCTCTGTGAAACAGCATTCCTCAATAACAGCACAGACTAAATCACTCATCTCTGCTGTTAAGTCTTTTGCACGTCTTAAATGTCTCACTAGCTAAAGTTATGGGAATAATAGATTCTCCACAGTATGCATGAAAACATGTCTTTTACCCTTGAATGCTGGTTCGCCTCGTCACCTTAACAACCTCAAACGCTAGAAATGAAAGCCTCAGTGTTGGGTTAATCATTAAACACAAGCTACATCACTGGCTTCTGGAGTGTAGTTTCTCTGCACATCCCATAGTGACTATTAGGAAACACCGTGCAATAACAGTTTAGCTCTTTGTCAGTGTTAAAGACTAATAAATATCTATCTGAATGATGCTGCTGCTGAGAAATACAGTAAACTGGTTCCCCAGATCCCCTCCCCAGTCCCATGTAAAAGAATGTGCTTGTTGTTGTTCAGCCACTTGAAAACGGAACAGTTCGTGAATGCCTTTTTGTTGGTTGTGTCGCCCCGTTTTGCCCTCCAACTCTGTTATCCTTCTCTTCCAGTTGGAGCAGAGGGTGTAAACAAAACAAAATAAAAAAAATAAATAAATAAAAATGAACTCTCTACCCTATCCGTCTTGTGTGCTTTGTTTCTGGTATCAGGACCGGTTCACCCCCCCTGACTGTTTCAGCTGTTTTGTGTGGTGTAATGGACAGCTGTGTGTTCATGTGTGTCTGTTATGCTTTGATTTGCTTCATGTCAGTTTGTTGTGCTTTTACCTCCTCATTTTGAACCATGCAGTCTTGCTGATTGGTCCCCGCTGTGCCCTCTGACCTGAGTGTCGCTGGGCATCATCTTTATGGCGCCCCCATACGATTCCGTCATCTCCAAATAAATTCAGCTGACATAACTATGATGCTTGTTTAACCTTTATGCTTACATTCACAGAGAAGCAGACCTTATTTAACTTATATTTTTTAGCATCTGTGTTTGTTATTTTAGTGGTACCACAGGGTACCATATGGACAGAATATGCTAATCTATTATGTTTTCCTTGTTTCCTTTACCTTTTAGCTCCCTAATATGTTTGGAAACCTTCGTTCTACCTTCATTGCCCTCATGATTGGTTCTTATGCTTCGTCCGCCGTCACATTCCCTGGTGTGAAGGTATGGAAAAGTATTCCTTTTCAAAAAAGAACATGAAATGAGTCCAAGCAAAATCTAAAAAATATTCCACATGTTCTTTGAAGCTATGAACAAACTTTTTTTGTCCATAGTATTATTTTGTTTGTTTATTTTCTTTGTTACTTTTTGGGAAATTTTAATGTAAAATTCTCTGTTGTATCTGTGTATTCGAAGGACAGAAAGATTTTTGAAATGTTCTGATCTCAGTCAAATACTTATCAGATATGATCTAAGAAGAAAGAAGATAGCACAAAGCCATGTTTATGGTCATGTTAAAGGCTTTGCTCTGTGAATCCTTTGGGCCATAGGCTGTTAAAAAAGTTACCTCCACTTCCGATTGAAATTGTTCTTCATTATGGACAGGTCATCTATGATTTCGGTGCCTCATTTATTACAATTCTTGTGGTGTGGGCTTCCTGTGCTGGACTTGTCTTCCTCAACTGCTTCTTCAACTGGCCACTGGAGCCGTTCCCAGGACCAGAAGACATGGACTACACGTCAGTAGCAAAGACAGTCGCATATTTATGCTCCCAAGTACACTGCCAACATAAATCCTACTCCCACTGAGAGAGTTTGATCAAAAATCATGTCATAAAATACTGTATTTGCTTCTCTGCCTTCTTAGTGTGAAAATAAAGTTCAGCTGGCTAGGCTTTGACCATAAGATCACAGGAAAGCAGTTTTACCGTCAGGTGACCACAGTGGGCCGCCGCCTGAGCGTGAGCAACAACGTGAAACAAAAGGAGGTGGTTGGTAAGGACGGACGCACTCTCTGCCTATCCACCATGGACCTGGAAATGGACTGCAAACCCGAGGAAGAATGTAAGAGTGCAGTGTAAAATAAAACTCCTGAAATGATGAAGGTTTAAAGAATGCTGACTTAGTTTGTACCCCTCTTCTAAATCTCTTGCTTTTGCTTTCTGCAGCTGAGTCTTTTTTGAAGAGCATCATGAGCCCTACTTTTATACTTAGCGCATCGACCATGTGCATCACTCAGCTCCGTCTCTTGTTCTACATGGGGGCCATGAACAGCGTCTTGGAGGTGCTCTGTGATGGAGACCTTGACACAGGTCAGTCTGTTTGCTCCTGAGACATGTCTGTCTGGCTTGTATTATGACCTAAAAACAACTGAACGTAACTTTTTCATTTTCAGTGGAAAGGATGGAAGTCGGTAAGACGAAAACTTTAGCGTTCGCAGTAGTTCACCTTAGCATTAGCTTATTAAATATCCAGCTGACAACAAGTAGAGTATTGCATTTGTTTTCTTGGTTGTCCCTGTAGATAACTGAGTCCTTCAACTGTCACACAGCTTTAAACTAAAGCCACCGGTATTATTAGTTGACTCATTAACAACTTTTCTAGAAGAATCAGCAGAACAAACATCATACACTGCTTCACATGACTCACATTTCATGTGTCACTGCTCCCGGAGCCACAAATATGTGCCCTAATGGCACCGTATTGACTTTTGAACGACCTTGTTGCACTCTACAGTCTCAGTTTATTAACTGCGATGACTAACCATCTAACCAGGTAGTGGCCTCTCCCCACACTTTTGTCATCTGGATTACACCAATTTTTAAAAATCTTTTTTCAACAGTGTTGTATTGTATTCCAATAAACAACAATAAATATGTTGTCCTCATTTGGTCCTCAGTGAGCCTGTACTCCTCCATCTTTGGTGTGCTGCAGCTGCTTTGTCTGATGACCACTCCTGTCATCGGTCAAATTATGGACTGGAAACTGAAGGACTGTGATGATGGGGAAGAAGACAAGGAACCCTTAAGCAAGTGAGTGTTGATCTGTTGATACACTAAAATGTCGATAACATTAAGCAATCTTGAAAAGCAGAGATGATGATGCCATAGATTTTTAAGCTTCTACTGTTTTATTATTGAAAGAAAGCTCTTCAAACACATTATTTCCTCAATGGACTTAATGGAAAAATCTTCAGGGTATCAGGTAGACACTATAGACAGCCACAAGTTTACTTCACCCTTGGATACAAGATGCTGGAATATGCCATGTTCCAGCACAAAATAAACTCTCCATCGTGATGTCAAAAAAAAGAAAAAAAGTAAAACAGTCCGGTCCAGAGTTTTTAAAACAGCATGCTCTGGAAACATTGTGCTGTTGGTGTGTTTTACTGTGTAAGCCAGAAACGTAAAGCTTGGGTGACGGTGCAAGTAGTCACAATTCTAGGACACTACTATAAGAAGCTTGTGTAACCAATGATTATGTGGGTTGTTTGTTTTTTTTATTATTATTTCTAATTCCATCTGTTTCTTATATAGATGCAGTCATGGCATCCCTGCCTCGTAATCCAACTTTATTTCCTTTTTAACATTTTAGAGGTGAAAGCAAGACAAAGCGCAGAGACAGAAAGATCCAGAAAGTGACAAACGCTCTGCGAGCGTTCGTCCTCACAAACCTGCTTTTGGTGGGATTTGGTGTCACCTGTCTGATACCAAATCTCCAATTACAGGTGAGTGTCTCTTTGATGTTTTTGTTCTATGTCCTCACCAGATCTGTGTCCATATGCAAAGCTGACTTTACGGTATTACGCTGAGAATAAAGCTTGATAGTGTCAAGATTTACAGTATCAAGCTGTACTTGATACTGTCTCAAGCTGTATCAAGATGCACACTAACAATCAGACGTGTCAGTGTGCATGTGATTGCACACTAACACCATCTGGCTAAAGAGAAAGTGAACTAACTTCACATGAGATGCAAAAGCAGATAAACACTGATTCTGTTTTTCTCCTTTCCTCAGATTGTCTCCTTCATCTTACACACTGTGGTGAGAGGATTCATTCACTCTGCTGTTGGGGGCCTTTATGCTGCGGTGTATGTACCAACGTCATTTTAATCTCTCATGGCCATTTCGCTTTCAATTGGCCAGTTAATGTTTAGTCATTATGCGTGTCAAACCTTCCATGTTGGAAGAAGCTGCTTCAAAGTGACTAACTGAACTAAATGTTTTCTTTTTAGATATCCCTCCTCTCAGTTTGGCAGCTTAACAGGGATGCAGTCTCTCGTCAGTGCTGTTTTTGCGTTGCTGCAACAGCCCCTGTTTTTGGCAATGATGGGGCCACTTGAAGGAGACCCATTCTGGGTAGGAATCATCACCCACCTCAACACATTCAGCTATCAAGCCAAATGAAAACCTTGCTAACTCCCGTGTCGCCCTGCAGGTTAACATCGGACTGCTTGTGCTCAGCATGCTGGGCTTCTTGCTGCCCCTCTACCTGATCTGGTACAGACGGACACTCCATCGAGAACTACAGCAGAAAGCAGAGGACGCCAAAATATACATCAAAATCAACGGCTCAGAGATCCCAGAGGCCTTCGTTTAAGACAACGTGCAAAGCAGGCGTCTTGAAGTGTTGAACGAAAAATTGTGACACATCTCCATAAGAAAGACAACACCCATCTTTACAAATTCGCCAATGAAAAACTACTGGGATTGTTGTCATAGAAATGAGTCCAATGGACGGCTGAGGAGGAGAAAAGTGAAACAAACAAGGGAGATGAAGAGCAAATAGGAGGAGAAACTGTGAAAGGAAAGAGGCATCAGCCATCTGTATTCCCCCAAATCCTCTGAGCTCTCTTCACTTCCTCTTTCTCCTGACCTTCAGAGTGTTTTCCAGCATCTCCTCTGCTTTAACTTGCCCCGCAAGAGAAGAAAAGGGATATACGTCCTCCGGGTTCAGTATCACCTTCCCATCTAACCACTTTAAAATTAGAGGGCGATCCAATTGCCATGGGGTTTCTTCGATGTGTTATATGTTGAATGCAAATCATCCAGATGCTATTGCATGGTGCTACTCATCAGTATATCTGCTGGATTTCTTCCAGAAGTTTGTACAAAGGAAATGTGGAGTAAGAGTCGAGACATTTTGCTGATGTTTCTCGGGTAATAGGAAGAGACAGTCATTATCTTTTTGTAAGGCTAATGTCTAATAATGAAATCTATTGCAGTACTATCCCATTTTTTTCAAAGGAAGTCACCCTGTTTTCATATAATTTTCTCAGTGTATGTTTTATTTTACCTTATGTATCAGTTTCAGTTTTTTTCTACAATTCTATTGTAAAAAAAAAAAAAGAACATTTCAAAATGTACAAAGTACATTTTCACTTTGTACAAAAGTGAAAATGTACAAAAAGTTTCACTTTTCACTTAATTGAAAAGTGAAAATTGACTGATTGAATTTTCACACATAACAGTGAAGGTGTTCTTCACTGCAGAGGGCATTATAATAGTGACTTAATGCATTTCCCCATAAAGCTGCCATTAGTCAGACATCTTAGTTTGTGTCAGTTTTTCCTCCATTCTGTCTCCTTCAAGAGAAATTCAGCACTTTTACCCCAATTCCACACAAATCCATCTCACAGTGGCACTTTTTTTGGATGATTGGCTTCAAGCCCCTGCCCCCCCTTTTCCTTTTACCTTTTATATGTGTATTTATTTTTTCCTAGCATTTCCACTTTCAATTCTTGGTGTAACTGTGCAGTGATGCTTTTATGTAGGCTCATTCTGTTTTGTCTGCCTGGAGCTCCTTCTGCCCTGAATGAAGATAAAGTACAGATATTTTGGTAAATGGGTGTCTGTATGTGGAAGAACATGTGGAAGTTAATAAAGTTTTTTTTTTTTTCCTTTTCTTCCCACTGCATCACTCTAATTATTACATTTTGTTTGTTTTAAAGTTGTTCCAACACAAACCAGGAGATGGCAGTGTTTGGTTTAAAGCACCGAGTATTCTGTGGAGTATCATCAAATTATAGCGGTGATGGAAATTAAAAACTAAAATGTAAAAGGAGAATATGACGCATATTTGGTGGAATACACATGTGTTCAAACGAGCTGAAATGTAACCTGAAAATACCTCAAATATAGAAACTGTGTTTAGAGGAAAGTAGCTGCTGACCTACAAACAAAATCTGAGCATCACTCTTAATATGACAGACATACACGGTGGTGGCAGCAGCATGCTATGGGTTATGCTTTTTCTTAGCAAGAAGCAACAAAACCATAACATTTTGGAAATTATGATACACTACTAGTTGAAGAATACATTTTAAAACAGAAATGAAAAAATAGATACCCTGTGTAGGCTAAATGTCAGAATCTACTTGTGCACAAATAATCTGTCATTGCCCCTGAAAATGATCAAAATCTTTGAAACACCAAGCCACTTTAATAAGTGTTAACAAAATGTCTCAGCACTCAGGAAACATGCTCAGGCGTGATCAGCATAAACTATTTTCTCACATCTAGGTGGTTGGTGTTTGCAAGTCTGTCGTCACGCTGAGCTGCCACCTGATATCGCGTTTTAGCAGATTTTTATCACTTGACGCTTGCACCTCTCACCACCTGAGACGAGATGTGCGAAATCATCAGTCACATCGGAGGTAGAGGGGCCTGCTCCAGCTCAGCTTTTCATAAAACGACCGAAACACAGGATGTAGGACTCAATTTATAATTAAAATTGAACTGCTATCTTCATTAACAGCTCGGCCACAAACTGGTAACAGAAAATACATATTTTGCCAAGCCCACTATCACACATTTTAAGGTTACTGTTTTTTTTTTGTTTGTTTTTTTACTTTTTGCACATAAAATATGTGATTCAGAATTTTCCTCAAACTGGGTAAAAGGACTCAAACTGAAGTGATCATATTTTGGGGGTTTATCAAATCTCCATGACAATAATCAGACATTATCTAGCATAATAATGCTAATGCATGGTTAACAATAGAAATAAATTCTAAGTCCAATAGCAGATCCGAGGAGATCTCATCATGGAGAACAGTATAAAGACCACCCAAAAATGATGGATGGAAAAAGAGGGAATTAATCAGAGAAGCAGCCAAGAGTTTGACTATTTTTGTAAATTTGGTAACTATAGAGGAGCTGCTGTAACATTTTGGTCTAAATTCTGGTAGACAGTGTGGGAAGACTAATCACCCCAAATACCGCTGGAGAACCAATGGGATGGTTAGATCAAAGTACGTTTATTTGTCAGAATGGCCAACTAAAAGTTTAGACCAGAATCCATCTGAGAATTTGTGGCAAGTATTTAAAAAATGACATTTGAGAATCATCATGTTAATGTCACTGTACAATGACATGCTACTTTGTGTTTGTGTGTCACTTACAATTGTGGTTGCAAAATAAAATATGGAAGCTGCTATTAATACTTTTGCAAGGCATTGTATAACAAAAACCTCGCTTGGAGAATTATCTCATTGGACGTGATCCATGATAATGTCGGCAGAAGATAAGCTGAAAGATGTATCTTTAAAATAAACCACAAGAGCCAGAAGCGGATATGTGGTTGTTGTCAAACGGAGACGTGAGCTATAAATACAGCTCCAGCTTGCTGTTGTATAATTTTAAACTCACATAGCATCCACATCCCGTGATATTCAGGAAGTGGGTCGAGATTTGGGACCTGGAATCCCTTGTACTGTACTACAGACCCCCTGTGTTGGGAAACAAAGCACGGCCAAAGAATTATGGCTCGGTCTTTGCCTTTTATTTATAATTATTTTAGGATGTTTATTGAAGCTTTACCCCAGTGGCAAGGCTTACGTACCACCTATGCAAGACAATAAAGGTGTCTGTAAAGCAGAAATGATGTCAGGATACACAGCGGTGGGAGATAATCGCATCACAGGCAAGGACTTTGTTAAAAAGGCTTAGAGAGCGTCTGGTCCCTGCCAGCGGTGGTCCCCGTTTCATCCTTTGACGCTGAATTGCGCTTCTACGTCACCGCTGCCATGATGACGCAGTGAGCTGCACACTCTTAGTAAAAACGGTGAGAGGAAAGCTCCTGTGACCACCGCATGGATAGAGGTTATTTTGATGTCTTGCATTTCTGCTGTCACTCTCAATAAAAAGTGCGTTTTATTAACAAGTAGGCTATTTAGCCTATTTATTTTTTTATTAAAAAATGGCTCAGAGTTAAGACAAGTTTGTAATTCTAATTTCCAAGTCTTATTATCCTTTCGGTTTTCTTAGTTTGATTCTTTGTTTCTTATTTCTTTCTTTTTTATTCCTCATGCAGTATTTGTTTAGCAATTCCATATCCAACCGGGGGGAAAAGACAACAACAACAACAACAACAACAACAACAACAACAACAACAACAACAACAACAACAACAACAACAACAACAACAACAAAAAACCCATTTCAGTCAAAATAAATTCCCAATGCTTTAATTTGTGCAGCCGTGCCATTTGTCACCTGCGGGCCGTGCGGGTGCACCGCAGACCATTCTCCGGGTGAACCGTTGTTTTCAGTGTGCGTCCGTTTCCTCACGCAGCGCCCTTTTTTTCGGTGATCTACGCGCAGCAGCAGCAGAGCAGCAGCAACGCCGCGCGGCGGCCCCGATCAGGAAGTGAATCTGAAGAAAATAAGCGACTGTGGAGGTAGAATGACATAGAGACGGGGTGGGGGGAGAGAGGTGGGAGAGAATCGAGCGGATAAATAAAGGCGACTATATAAACGGAGGGAGGAATCCGACCCTGTTTCTGGATCCGTTTGGGAGCGGCGCCTGTCTGGGATATACCTCCACAGCACCGCTGAAATAACACAAAGATGCTCATAAAGGAATAGTAAGTAAAACAGTGTGTGCACGGCGGAGTTTGTGCGTGCATGTGCGTTTGCGTGACAGAGCGCTGATGCGGTTTCGCAGAGCTGACATTGTGGCCAGCAGCCCGGGAGAGGAATTAGGAGAGCGGCGTCCGGAGTGATGTCGACATCCAGAGGACTTTATGTCCGTGATCAGATTCCTTCCGTCACCCAGAGTCAACTGAGGGATAAAACAGCACCGGCTGCAGTTGCATCAGCAGCCGGTGCTGCCCTGTGCCCTTCACATCCTTCATCACAAGTTCTGGCTCTTAATTCTCTCTGCCAGTGTTGCTAAAATGACGGATGCTGGTGCTGGGGCAGAAATGGCTGGCATAAGCCGTGCTCTGCCGCGCTGCGCCGTGCCCGCGCCGCTGTGGCCATGTTACTGATGCGCTCTGGTGAAGGTGAAACTAGCGATGGAGCATTCCGGTGTTTAGCTCTGGAGGAATGGAGAAGGTGTTGGATGGCCCGTGGTGGAGGGGATGCCAGGAGAGGATAAGGTGCGGGGTGGGCAGGTGGAGAGGAGGTGGCGTAAAGGGCAAATGGCGAGGTTTGTGTCAGATGCTGGGCCGAAGGGAAGCAGTGGAATATTAATTTGCGCCTGCTAAGAGGAAGGATATTTTAAATTCATTGTTTTGCATTGTTTTAACACAATGTTACCCCTCCACCCCCACAAGGACTTTCTGTTCTTTACAGAAGAACGGATTGAGGCCTTTGCTCAGAATCAGAAGGGCAAGAAGGATGCAATGCTGGTAAATTAGGATGTAATTGGAATTGAAATTAAAACACTCAGATATTAATACTGAAGACATCCAAAATTAGATTTAGTGTTTTCATTACAGCAAATTCTTTTTGCCAACTGAAGAAAACCTCACTCTGATAACCTTAATATAAAGGGCCTTCTTCTAAATATTGTATTTAAAACACTATTTTTTTTTTTTTCCCATTGCAACTTTTGCAAGATCACAGCTACTTTCTGAACACCAAGCTACAATAAAATAACATAAAATCCACTTCCAATAGGCTTACCATGCCTTGGAAAGTATTAAAGCTCTTTGAATCACAACCAAAAAGTTTTTCATTCGGCCTTTATGCTATACACAAATACAAAGTTGTGCATAACTTTGCAGTGAATGAAAATATATATGGTTTAAGACGTTTTACAATTAAAGTCAAATTTTTAGTCAATGAAGGCATCTTTGCACATTCTTTTTTAAATTATTGGTTAAGGTCAGTCTGAATTTTTACATTGATTCTCCACTGTATTTACGTCTGGACTCTGACTGGGCCAATCTAACACGAATAAGCTTTTTTCAAAACCATCTCGTTGCAGTTCTGACTGGATGCTTAAGGTCAACGTGCTGCATAGATCTCCACTTCAACATCTAACAACTTTTCATCTAATCCTGCCCTGCAAATAGCTCGATTCATCCTTCCAGCAACTCTGTCCCGTTTCTCCTGAAAAGGCGTTTCCGCAGCATGAGGCTGCCACCACAAAGTGTCACAGTGGGGATGGTTTATCCAGGACGATAATGTTCTGCCCCACACACTGTTTTGCATGAAGACAAAAAAAGTTTGACTTTGGCTTCACCTGACCAGATTACCTTCTAATGCATATTTTATGGGCTTCCTATGTGACAAAGTTCAGAAGTCATTTGTTTTCACAATGACCTCTTGTCAGTCTTCCATAATACCAAGTATTTTTGGGCTGTATCACAAGTAGTTGTCCTGGCAACAGATTTTCCCACCTGAGCTGTGGATTTCTGGAGCTCCTTCTGAGTTACCAATGGCAAAAAGTTCAATGAAGTCCAAATCCAAATGAAGTTCATTGACGTTTGTGGGGAAAATCCAAGGAAGCTCAGTGGGCGTGACTACTGTTCCGTGCATTGTAGATTAATCACCTACAGTTGTTGTGTTGATTTCCTATCACATGTATTTAATCAATGAATGTCAGCAAAAAGCCGCAGATCAGAGTGGTGGCATGGCCAAAGATCTGAAGTGATTAGGGAGAGTCAGGCCCCCTGCGGTAAGCCTGGATATTAATTGAATTGGTTACGATTAAAGGCTAAAAGCTTCTACACACTGTCAACACACAGGCAAGAGACTTGTGCATCCACTACAGGAAACCATCATGGAGACCAGGAGTCAAGTCTTACAGCTGCTTTGTGACCCAGTGATCCTTACCTGACACTCACCTAGATCTCTTTCTATTTCCTTGTTTCCCAGTAGGTTTTGGTATTTATACAATAATAAATAATCCTCTTTGCAATACGTGAAGCAATGAGGCGAATTATGTAGAAGCTGAAAGAGGGAAGCGAATGAAAAGAGAAAGAGAAATAAGCTACAAGGACATATAAGATGAGCAATGCAGAAGGGGTGTTTGTTTCCTGAAGCCACAGAGAGACACATGATCCCTCAAGACCTTTGGACCAAGGAGACTTCCAAAGGCAGGGAAAAAAAAAATCTTCAGTTCCTGTTTTTCATTTTAGGATTAAATTTGGATTTTTGAAACAGATACTTTGCAAAAAGTGCTATATGAGGGGCATCTTTTAAGAAAGAGCAATGAAGTATTTTTGCAATGAACAGTTGTAAACTGCAGCAGCATATGGCCTTCTATTCAGTGAGCGCCTTTGTTGGACCCAGATTACATTAAGTGGCAGGTGGGTGTAGGATTATGGGAATTTTGGCATACTTGACATGCTTACAGAACAAAATCAACAAAGCTGTATAGTGTACCCGTGCATAGAGTGGTGTGAGACGCAGACAGGTCAGAGAACGGGAGCAGAGCAGTGTGCTTTAACGGTGGAAGCACTGTGAATTGCAGGAACATGCTCAGATGAGGTGTCTGAATTTGAAAATATGCACGTTGCAAATTCTGTCATAAATGAATCCATTACACATTACCAATCACACATTGTCAAACATAATCAAACTGTCTTTATTTACATTTGCACGGTTTTTTTTCTCTTTTGCCGTAAACTAGCGCACCCGTAAAGTGTATTTTGTGAAACACCAAGTTTTGTCATGTCTGTGAAATATGTATATTATTTAAAGTCCCCTTGTTATATGTCTTCCTATCAAAATCTTAATGGTAAACTAAATTACTGATAAAGGAAAAACGAACATGTCATCGGAATATTGCTGCAACATGTGTAAGGAGTTCAATTTCAAATTTATGCTGTCGGTATTGACTACATAATATGCATAGAAAGGCAATGATTAAGTATTTAGCATGTTAAGACCCATATCTTCATACTATTAAAATGTAAAGCAGATATTCAATGGTGTGACAGGTGTTTTAAAGCTTCTCAAAGTAAAATTGTCCTGCATAAGTCACCTGTTTTAGTGGCAGCTGAAACTTAGACCATTTCAGATTTATTAGTCTGAAAACTGAAATCGGTGCATCCAACTTTAGGAAAATAAAGTTGGGATTATTTCCCAACTTTATTTTGCAACAGCAACTGGATTAGGTAGGCTGTCAGCAGTGATGTCAGTAACGCGTTAATTTGTAACGCGTTACTGACGTCGGACCACTTTTTTCAGTAACGAGTAATATAACGCGTTGCTATTTCAAATCCAGTAGTCAGACTACAGTTACTTTTCAAAATCACTTTTGCGTTACTACGTCACTATCTTCTTTTGTTATTAAATCATATTTCCTCTACTTGTCTTGTCGATTGACCGACGTCTCTATGCGACAGAAATGTAAACAATGGAGGGAGATGCGCATTTTGTTGGTGGAAAAACTGGAACTATTTTGAGTTTCTGTCGCCAAGTCCGATTATTATAAGCGGCTTTGGGCTTTTTTTTTATTTTTTAAAGTCGCTTGCAGATTTAATGAGTGGCGGGTTGCGCCTTTTTTTGGCTCGTTTTTGAACGTGAAGTTGCTCATTTGGGTTTGGAAATGAGCAGAGACTCATAATAAATCCCAGAATTTGTCCGTCATTAAGGTAGTTTTAGTCAGTCTCTCCCTGTTCATCATTTTCCGGATGATCCGTCCCGCTGTGTCTTTGTTAATCTCAAGTTAATATATTACCTCTGAATGACGTCGAGTTTCGCGTTGCGCTCCAGAAAACTGCAAACATCGAGACCAATATGAACAGCGCAATAAACGTGAAAACAGCCACGAATAAACGTGTCCGTAGTTGGCAATGATTATAATGGCAACTTAACGCTATACTAATTATTAATATTAAGATAAGTGTCACAAATCTGTGCAGCCATCTGAACTGTGGAGCTGCAGGAGGAGCTCTGTTGGCCAGTGACACCAAATGCAGGGCCGTAACACAGAACCTGGAGGTTGGGGGGAGGAGGGGCTTTAAAATCCTTCTTAGAGTTTTCCAGACAACAGTGGACCACACAAATTACTCACGTTTTTTATTTTTTTGTACTGTTTTTTATACAATCTCCTCTTCAGTTCAACCTTATCAGTGGAGACACATTGTTGATGTTACCATTATAAAATAGCTGACAATTAAGTATTGGCAAAGATCAATGTGATTTTCATAGGAGGCTGAGCATTGTTGTTAGCAGCTGCCGAAAGTAACTAAAAAGTTACTTTTAATGTAACTTAGTTACTTTCCAAATCAAGTAGTCAGTAATATAACTAAGTTACTTTTTCAAGGAGTAATCAGTAGTCCGATTAAAGTTACTTTTTCAAAGTAACTATGCCAACACTGGCTGTCAGTTAATAGCTTAGCTCAATAATAGATCCTTAAGCAAACCCAAATGCAAATACATCTTCCTGTTGCTTCTCAGAGAAATTCTGCACCCAACAATGTGCTTTGTTTGCAGGTGTATCATTCATCATTTGTGCATAAAACTTAGTTTTTGCATGTATATTTTTGTGCGAGGACATTTGGCTAAGTGCCACATCATCAATTTGTTGGTGATCTGTAACATTTAGGATCATTTGTTAGCCAGCAGCTTTCTTCATGCTCTTGTAAACAAAGGCAGAACAGAGAATTACTGGCACTTTCAGGCGTATCGTAAAAATCTGAAAAAAAGAAAGAAAAAAGCAGCACATCAACAGCATTTTTATTGACTTCTGCTAAATGAGCTCTGAAACATAAGCCCGAACATTACCTATTCAGAAATCTAATTGAAACATATTGAAATTCCTGTAACATTCAACTTCTTCTTTTACCCTTTTGTTGCTTGAGCAGGGAACATTCTCAGTGTCTCTTGCAAAGCAGTGATCTGATTCATTTATCAATGTATTGCTTTTATTCAGTTTGGTTCCAAGATAGAACTATTGTTTCCTCAGTTTCTGAGTTTTGGTAAAGTTTTAGGTCGATAACTGTCATAAATCAATTTGTAGAGAAAAAATGCTTTAGGACTTATCTTCATGTTTCTCACAAGGCTAAACTTGCAATCTAAACCAATCTGGGTTCCTGGGTTGACTAAAGCAGTTCAGTATGTAACCACATGGATATATGTATATATATATATATTTTGTTGATTTGCTCTCTTGTGCGATTTTTCTGTTTAGGAGAAGTACAATTTCGGAGTCCTTATTTGAATAACTTCTTTTTCTTCTTGCAGTCGAGTGATTCTTCCCATCTCTGTGGAAGAGGTAAGTGTAGTTTAATACTCTTCAATATCAGTGTGTGAGTCAGCTGACTCCATCCATCCATCCACACACCCATCCATACACCCGTCTATCCATCGACCCATTCACTTCCACTGTTAGGACATGAGCTTAAACACAGTAATAACTCTGGAAATGTGAGAATGGACAAGTGTGATTTGTTGACATGCAAAATGTGTAGGAACCCTGAAAGCTGTTCCTTTAAATAGGACTTTTTAAAACAAACAGCTTCTTATCATCCCCTTGCTCTCTCTCATTTGTTCTCTCTCTTTCTCTCCCTCTCTCCATCTGTTCGGGCCTTACCAGTATTATTTCAGCTGTGCTTTCCCCCCTCTATTAAGGCTTGCATCACAGATGAGTTATCTGAAACTACTTCCATGACATCACACGCTCACCCACCCCTGTATGCTACTTTACGTTGAACACTTGATCCACAGTTTAAAAACATTTTCATTTTAGGCAGGCAAAATATTCCAATTTAATGTGAAAAGCTCTGCTCACACACACACTGCGGTCTCAAGCATGAGTGTGAAGCACCAGTACGTTCTGCAGTGTGCCACATCACATCAACAACATGGGCACCTCTTAAATCAGAGACCATTGATGCTGTCTTGTATCGTCATTACAGCTCATCCCTTGTAGTCTTTGTCATTACACTGCTGAGTATTTTTATTATCATGTAGAGCTTACTAGAGGGATGCACTAGTGCTAGAAAAGCTTCGCTAATGTCTGATTGGTTCTCATAATATTCACTTTCATGATTTAGTTAGGTCAGACACAAAATCTCAATTAAAATGTGTCAGTCAGAAGTAACTAATATAAAAAGTATGCCAGAAACTAAATATTTAAATCAGATCATTTTTTTCAGTGTGCTTTCATGGAAAGGGAAAGAGTTCAACCCGTCTCTGACTAATAGTTTATGAGACTGATTTACAAGCGTTAGCATAGTTGGCTGTTGCTTTTTATTGCCAGAAGTAAATAAAATGTAAACTGAATGTTTACCAATGAAATTGTCACTCTCCTAAATCACATTGGGACAATTTATCTCTATTTCAAGATATTGTCAGTAGGAGTTTTCAAAGTCATGTCGATTGTTTTTATTTTATGTGTTTTTAAAGTCTACGTTTTCTTACATCATATCAAGGTGAGGTTTATTAAAGAGCAAGCCTGCACAGAAAGAAACAGATGGACTGATGTAGGAGTAATTTCTATGTTAATGAAATGTAAAAACTCAATATCAGGAGGGAGGGAGTTTAGTTGTGGGCAGATTTATCTCAGCAAATGACAGCATATAATGTTAATTGGAGAATAGTAAAGGAAGTGATCAGTTTGTCCTCCAGCAGCCCAAGTCTCTTAGAATAAGTCATGAGTGAAAAGAAACATGAAAAGAAAGAGCCAGGGAGAAACGTCTTTCATTCCTAAGTGACTTGGAAATAGTTGTCTTCTGTTATTTGCAACTAAGTGAAAATGTTGCCAACCTCCGTATATTCATTCTGCCGTCATTTCAATCTTTCAGTGTATGTCCATGAACCAGTTTTTTTTAGTTTGAGAAAATTCAATAAAACTGCTCTGTGAAAAAAAGAAAACAGATTTTATCCTTTAAGTTCGAATTGCCTGTAATTAAAGACATGAGTGAAACGTTATTTAAATTCCTTCAACCTCACACCTTCTAATTAAAAGTATATAATGTATTACCTTTTTAATTAATTTTTTTCCCAGCATTGACTCGATTGTGCTTACATAGTTGAAACTTTGCTTTTCGAAATGCTAGAAAAAATGAATATAAACATGATATTTGTGAAAACAGTTGAGTAATTGAGCCTTTATTGAGTCACTTCATACTTGCTGTGTTGTTATTGTGCCACGACTCAGATTTGTTGAGGTTATATGACAGATTAGAGCTGATTAAGAAAAAAAGGAAACCATTGTTTTCTATTTTGAAATCGCTTGAACGCAAAGCCTTCAGACGGAGAAGGAGGTAAAGTGAGGAGAAAGAGAAAGGAGTTTGTGAAATTTGCCACAATAATTCAGAGCTCCATTAAATAAAGATAAGAGAGAAAACAAGGTATTAATTTTAAATGTCACCTGTGATTATAGACTTTTCTTTTGCTGGATTTCCATTGACAGTCCAATCCACTGTTCTGTGTTTCTCAGTACCAGGTGGGCCAGCTGTACTCTGTAGCTGAAGCCAGTAAGAATGAGACGGGCGGAGGCGAAGGAGTAGAGGTGCTAAAAAATGAACCCTATGAGAAGGATGGAGAGAAGGGCCAGTACACACACAAAATTTACCATTTGCAGAGGTAAGCATTTTCACAAGAGCTGTTCCAGAAAGTGTGTCTTGTAGAGAGAGTCCACATATCACATTTACACAGGATGAATTTCTCACTTTCTGTCCTGAGTCCATTCTCTTTCTTTATAGCCACTCAGACCTTTTCCACATCTTTCCCCCACCAGGAGCTCAAGACTTTAGCATGCTTCTTTGGACCAAACAGTGTAGCAGTTTGGTCTTTATTTGACTCTAATAAAAAGTTTTTAAATATACTATGGTTAATATTTTATTGTTCCAGTCATTCAGATTACCTACAGAAATAAAAAGTGTCACAAAATGTACAAATGCATATTTTCAGTGTGTCAGTGGTGGAAATGTTCAAATTCTGATGGCACCAACCAAAAGTATTTTAAATAAATAACTAAGCCAAGCTTTAAACACTTTGATTGTTGCCAGTCCATAGACAGGTTTTATATGATTGACCTTTTTTGCAGTGACTCTTCTTTTTCTTTTATCAATGATGGTGTAATTCATACCGTTGTACTAGCAATACCATATAACAGTATTCATGACTCTAACTCTTTCGCATTTTGTTTAGTTTATACCTGAAATTCCAATTTATTTTATTTAGAGTTTAAATGATGGACTAGAACAAAGTAGTTCATAAAACTGGGAGTTTTTAATCATCCTTACTATATAACTAGTATGAACGGTTTTTAATGTTATTTTATTCAGCGATAGAATGACCCTTCACGTGTAGAATCAGTTTTTTTTCCCCCATTGTTGGGTGGAAATTAACTGAGGCTGAAACAGATTAAATGGAGACCACAAAGTATACACTTTCAATTTTTGCCATTGATTCTCAATTGGATCTAGGTCTGGACTTTGACTGGGCCATTCTAAGATCTGGTTTTATGTCATCTTGCTGAAGGATTAATCTCTGCCCCAGTTTCATATCTAAAAGGTTTTCACCCTACCTTTACCCGTACTTAGTTCCCATCACTCTAAGCAGGTTAGTTGTCCTAGCTCAAAAAATGCCTTCCCACATCATGTTTAGGTCTAATTCAGTGTCCCCTACAAGGTTTGTGAACATTTAAACTTCTTTCAACAATGGCTATCTTCTTGCCACTTTCTCCTCCTCAGATTTGGTGATTTATGTTTGCTGGATGTCCAAAATTTTACCATCGTTTTATATCAAGGACAACAAAAGTCTTGCAGCTGGAATTACAGCAGTTAAACTCATGTAGTTTGTTTTCTATTCTCTTGTAGTAAAGTGCCATCATTTGTCAGAATGTTGGCTCCATCTTCAGCTCTGAACATCCATGAGAAAGCCTGGAACGCATACCCTTATTGTCGTACAGGTATTTATGATTACACACTGTGGATGGGCACACACGACTATTTACAGACCAACATATTTTACAACTCTGCAAAATCCTGATTGCGTTTTTTTTTTTTGTTTTTTTTTCTAGTCAGTACATTAATTTCGTCTAGACTTGACTGAAGATTTGAGCCTAATTTTTTAATTATGATCTACTTTTGGACCAGACCCTGGACGTTCCAAATCCCTTCTGGGAATAAGTTGTGAACAAGTTCCTACAATGGAGCTAATCTCCCAGCTAAATTACTAACGCTAACAGTTTTGTTTACATGCCCTGTGCACATTTTGGTGTGACGTCTTTGTGTAAGCTAAAGGAAACAAAGGAGATTTCTTTGCTTGTAGTCTTCAAAAAGGTGTATTTCTGAACGTTTTAAATTGCTTCAGGTAAAAAGTGCTTTCATGCTCCAGCTTCCTCTCTTCCTCTCCTCTTTCCTTGTGCCTTTGGGTCTCTGTCACTTTCAAGGAGTAGTTGAATAATTTACTACATGTCCTGCGAGAAGAGCCGTGCAATCACTTGAGCCGTTCAGGCAAAGATCCCGCCACCCGTACACACTGCCAGCTGCCAGAGCGCCATCTGTCACACAAACACATTTAAAGGCACAAACCAACCCTGCATCTCAAGCACTGCTCTCATATCATTTTGAGATTGCCAGATTGTGCAAATGCTAATAGCTTTCTCCGATATTGTTTGCTGTCATTTATTGTGTCTTTCTCTGTATTTGGGGCTGCACTTTCCCCCTCCCCCCCCACCTGGCTCTGCAGTCATCACTGTGAGTATTTCTTTTGCTTGTGTTTGCTTTGAAGAACTCAGAAATCAACACATGCAACACACTAAGCTAAGGTGCACAACGAGAAGGCGCCTAACCTGAAAGCTGAGAAAGAAATGTGACCTTTTTAGTGAGACTGTAGCAGGGATAGAAATACACTGTGACTGTGTTTGTGTAGTTGGGTGTCAGCTGAACCTTTTATAGATTTTTACATGGGATTCTTTCAAAGTGCTTTACTCCCTTCACTCAGCGTTGTCTGTGTTTTTCTTTGCAGAATGAGTATATGAAAGATAACTTCCTGATCAAGATTGAGACGTGGCACAAACCTGACCTGGGACACCAGGAAAATGTTAGTGAATAAGATCATAAGCTATGGAAGTGTGTTTTCATGCCTGAAAAATATGATAAATTCAGGTATGAAAGAGAGAACTTTAATAAATTATCAACACATCTGCAAATCACATTTTGTCGCACTGCAACCATCAAAGCCTGTTTAAACGGGATGTTTTTATGATAGAGCCACACAAGGTGCATAAAGTGTATAGTGGAAGAAAAATGATACATGGTTTTCAAAATATCTTAGTTTCTGATATTTAATCAAATCAAATACTGTTAAGTGTGGTGTTAGTTGGTTAGAATTGTGTTCCAACTATTTTCACAGAAATAAGAGCCACAGATCTTTCTGGAGTATGTTTAGCAATGTGTATTTTTTGTTTGACAGTTCTGTGCAGGGTAACATTTCCTCAGTCAGACTGAAGGGAGGACTTCTGAGAACATCAACTGTGAAATCATTTACTACTTCGCTCCAGACTTTGGCTGGGCCATTCTAACTCAGAAATAGCTTTGATCTAAGTCTCTCCATCATTTCTCAAACTGTGTTCATGGTGAACCTCCACCTCAAATCTTTTTACTTTGTTGTTTTGTTTTTGTGGTTTTAGTGGCGTTTATGCTTTAGTAGCTGAACAGGAAGAAAGGGAATCGAACCAACTACTTTGAGGGCTGTAGTCTCTACATATCCTGTGCCTCCTCTCCCTCCGAGCTATGTCTCACACTCACCTCCAGTTTTTCAAAGCCTCTGACGATTATTCAGCATTTTCATTAGGGAATCACGGGATGATCAGCTGAAATCAATAGTTTGTGGTTGATAAATGTAACAGACACAACAACCACTGATGCTGCGTTCCCCCGACCAGAACAACCTTTTACAAATATCTAGCATTGTTAGGAGTTTTGCTTATATTAAATCAAGCAACGTGGGTGATGTTGCAACTGATGTCTGAGTTGTTGTTTTTTCACTGTTGTCTTCTGTTGCTCCTTCTCTCCCTCCGTTTACCATCCAGCACCAACATCAATAACTTCTTTTCCATTTACAGACAGTAGCGTGCATCCAAACAATCTTTCCTGTACAATTTTTGTTTTACGACACTTAAATCCAATTTGCATAATAATTTGGAACACGGTGCAGACTCCTTTTACGTGTGAGGTGACTTCAGAGGGTAAATTGTTGCACTGGACATCTGTGTAAAGGAGGCTAAATACAAATGCATGTCACAATTGTTAGATTTTTATTAAAAACAAAAATTGGAAGTCATTTATCATTTTCTTCCGACACCATATCTATTTATTTTGTGCTGGTCTATTACTTGCAATCATAAAGACCTTGAAGTTTGTTATTTTAAAATGTTGATCACAGACATGATTTTTGCCAAATCTTGCATTTCTGTCATTTTATATGGCAAACATTTATTGAATTGTATTTTTTCTTGAGATTAGGCTCATAACTATGGCATTAGGAACACATTGCATAAAAAAATTCTGTATGTAATTTAAATTTGTAGGCAATTTTTTTCTGACTTTGCCCTGTGGTTGTGTTTTAGGTACACGGTTTGGATGCAGAAACCTGGAAAAAGGTGGATGTAGTCTATATTGATATTGCAGACAGAAGCCAGGTGGAGCCAAAGGTAAATCAGTCAGACCATTTTTACTACTGGAATGATGAATGCTTCTGTTGTTTGTATTGTTATATACCCCACATACATCTCGTTTGTTCTGGTCTGTATCAGGACTACAAACCAGAGGAGGATCCCTGCAAGTTCAAGTCAGCAAAGACAGGACGAGGTCCTCTAGGACCAGACTGGAAGGTAAACAATACCAGCATTTTCATCTTAACAATAAATGCTACATTTCGTATTATGTATTACCTCCTGTTATTATATTATTATTTTGGGTGTCAAAAACTGGATTCACAGAGGTTTCATTATGGGGTTCTGGAATGTTTTTTGTGTTTTGGCTTTCCTAGCATTTGGTTTTCACATGTTGTGAAACAGCCGATGGTTAATCCTGCACAAAGCCCTTGTTAATCTTTCAAGGTGGAAGGGTACTTTCATGTTTTTCTCAACTTTTTCTTCTAAAAGATATTAGTAACTTAACCTAAGGAGATACATTTTCAGTTCCTCCTAAGTTTCATTTACTGTTTCTTAATACTTTCATTTGTTATTGGACCATGTCTCATTGTTAGCTTCCATAAAACACACATGTGACTTCTTCTCTGTTAATTTGCCAGATGAAAGAAATGTCCCTCCCACTGGCATGTGTTGTCCAGCAGCAATGATGTCTAGTGAGCGTTCTCTAAGCTAACATTTTGTCCTGAGGGGATCTGACACAAGAAGAAGACACAAATTTCTGTAATAGTTTCCACTTGCACCTATTAATTTACAACTTCCCCACGCATAATTTCAACTTTGAATGTCCTTGTTGTATTTCTTTCTTGGAACATAGAAAACATGACTTCCATGTATAAATAAAACGCACCAATTGATTCCAGAAGCTGAATAAAACTGTTGCTCTGACTCATATGAAGACATATTGTTGTGCTTTGGAAACAATAACTTTTAAAGCCTTTTTGTGCCCTACTGCATAAACAGCTCATAATCAGCCCCACAGCTGAAATAGTTGTGGTAATTATATTAGGCTTTGTTTCATTTCTGCTACAGATCTATAAACACTTGGTTTAAGCATTAAATCTGAGTCCAAACGTGTATCAGTAGGTCTCCGTTGCCTATGACAACCCTAATGCTAGTGTTTCTGTTTACATGCAGAAGGAGCTTCCTAACAAGAAAGACTGCCCACACATGTGTGCCTACAAACTGGTCACTGTCAAATTCAAGTGGTGGGGTCTGCAGAATAAAGTGGAGAACTTCATCCAAAAGGTTTGTTGACTGTTGTTTTTTCTTGCATCGTTATGCTTTTCAACTTTTGTACAAGATAGTGGTCGAGTCAGAGAATAATATACATTTCTTACTGAATTTCCAGATCTTATTTTTGTTTAATGTGCTAAGAATAGTTGGCAGTACAGCAGCTTGAAGTGTGGTAATAAAGCATAAATAATTAAGATAGTCCTACTTATATCCATTCATAAGGAAACAAGCATCTGTTGTCCTTGGGCCACAATAAGGTATATGACTTTTTCCGTTGTGGTCTTACAGCAAGAGAAGCGCTTGTTCACAAATTTCCACCGCCAACTGTTTTGCTGGATTGATAAGTGGATTGAACTGAACATGGACGATATTCGTCGCATGGAGGAGGAGACTCGCAGGGAGCTAGATGAAGTAAGCCAGAAGAAATACCACATACTGCCAAATCTCTTACACTTATGTAAAACCTGTTTCTAATAACCCAGAATCTAAATTAACGGCTGCTAAATTATCTACATATAACTCACTGGACCGACATTTGAGATGCAGGATGACCTGAGAATTTGGGGCCAAGTTCTGATTATCATGGCGATTTTTGTAAATTCATATTTCTCTCTAGAGACAATAAGTGACTATTAAAAAGATAATTCTACTCTAATTTAAATATTACAGCTTCTTAGATTTAAAGCACAGCATTTTTAAAAAGATCTTAACCTTATTCAAATTTAAGTTTCTAAGAAAGCAAAAGAGCCTTCCTGTTATCTTCTGAGGTTTCTCTCTATTTAAAGGTAGCAGCTTCCTCTAGAAATTTCTCACACTTTTTGGTGCTTCACTTCACTTCACTTTAAACACCTTTACAAAATAGCTAGGTTTACTGATGAGTGTTGTTGTTAGCATGATGTATTAGCGCTTATGATACAACCCCATCGCAGTTGAACACAGGCTGTGATTAGTCTGCCATCTATCATCATTCTTTCGATGATTTCTCAGTGTGTCTCTAACAAGCATGCTGTTGTATATTCTTGTCAGATGAGAGTCAAGGATCCTGTGAAAGGAATGGTGGCTCTAGAGGACTGAGACTTTGTTGGACATAAATGCTGCCGCTCATTAGGTAAGCAGAGTAGCAACAGAAACAGATGTGTAGATTATGTCCGTCAGCATATCTACACGTTAACTTCTTCTCTTCATGCTTTGCTTTTGTTTTTTTCTCTCTCTCACTCATGTCTCCCTTTCCCACCAGATTAGACCTGAAACCAGCGGGTTCACTCCTCCTTTTGTCTCAACTGATATGTCTGACTGGACGGTCCAAATCCTACTTTCCGCAGTAGATTTTGGTCTTCTCGGACCTGGACCCAGTACACTCCCAGTTTTCAGCTGATCTCCTCTACGTTGTCTGTCTTTCCTTGTCTGATTTTGTTTCGTTGTTTTTACTCATTTGCTGTTTACACCTAGCTTAAACTTTTTAAGGCCCCCAGGAGCATCATTACTAATATTCTGAGTTACTTCGATCTTTTTCTCTCAATTTTGTTCTAAACTACAGAGAACAGTGAGAACACTGTCATTCATCTCTGCAACTAAGGACATATTTTAGACAAAATATCACAGTGGCACATCAGTATAGTATAATGCAGTCTGCTTCGAACCAGCCAATAAGGTTTTATCCCCAGTACCTGCCTTCCAGCTTCAAGGCGTTTGTCAATTTTTTTGCTGCTTTGTGAGTTTGTGTGTGTGTGTATGTGTGTGTGTGTGTATGTGTGTGTGTGTGCACGCTTCTGTTGTGTGCCGGTGTGTGTTGATAGGTCATCAAAGTTTCCAGCCAGGTTTTTCTTCAAACACATTATTTCAAGCTCTGGATGAACATGCAGTAATATGAGGATTATGTCTAACTCTATGAATATTTAGGTAGAAATAGTCTAAAAACATGCACATAAAATGTTAATCACAGCTGACAGAGTAAATGAAAAACAGCCATAAAGGATTTGAGGACAGAGAAAAAAAAGTTTTTCTTTTCAGAGCCTTTTTTTTTTTCTTGATGTGTCATTTCCAGTGGATAAATGGTCTTATCCAGCAAAAGCAATAACTATCATGACATGTTGGGTCTCCTTTTTTATCATCACAAATCTGTTTTAGTCCTTAGTTTGTTTCTGTTGTGAGGTCAGTTTTAGGAAAGCAGAGCCTGAGCTGAATGTCAGGAGCTTAAGTGTAAGACTTTCTATAGAGTGTTATCTTGTTATTTATTTCATTGTTCTTACTTATTTCTCTAGAATTATGCTTAGGACTGAATGAGTAACAATTAGTGGTGTGACAGTTTGCAGAGACCTGATGAATGACTGGGTGAAGAAGTGAGGAACGGCTCACTCCACATCATTGTTCTCTGTTTTTATCGTCTCCTTTGTCCTATCTTATTGTTCTTTTTCTCATGTTATAGATTTCACACACTTTATTATGCCATATACTTTAACAGGAGAATGTGCAAGAGATCACATTAAGGAGCCAATCAATTACATTGATTGATTACATTTGGATCGCTACAAAAACTGCCACAAAATTTGGAGGCAATAAAATTCAAAATTATATTTATTTTTGGAACTTTATGTCCAACAATTTCAAAGGCTTAATTCTGGACACATATGAGGAGTTTATATAAATATTTATTTGTAATAATAAACAAAAGGTTCAGTGGAAGGGCTTCCCATTGGCCTTTATTAGACATAGACCACATGATGTCATAGTTTGTTTAAAAAAACAAACAAACAAAAAAACAGGTTTAATTTGTCATTTTACAAAGTCTTACTGATCCCTCTGTTGTAGAAACTGTGCTTATGGGAAAGCTTGTTTGAAATAAGGATGAGTCATCATCACGTCATCACTGACTTAATTTTAATCCTTAACTAGGTTTTAGGTCAGTTTGTTAAATCTAGACAAATTCAGTCATTTTCTTTTAGTTTTGTTGTTTCACAGTAAACCCTGAAACTGAACTGATCATTTAAACAATTTAACAAACAATTTGTTATAAAATCATTAGAGAGAACAACTATTATCTAAACTTTTTAGAATCTTCTTTCATTATGCTAGAAGCCTTTTTTTTCACAGCACTGTAATTCAATAGGCCTACCAAGGGTCAAAAGTGACACAATCCAATGAACTAATTGATGAATAATTATTTATATCAGTGAGACTTTGAATAAAATGTCAATAAATATATTCAATATTTATAAATATGTTATTTTGTTTTGTATTTATGTAATGATTTATTAAACAAATGTATAAAAAAAACAACTAATGAAAACCAGTGAAAATCAACAGTTATATGTTGAATAAATGATGTTCTCACAAGTCACACAGCTTAATTACAGACCAATCATCTGTAACTACCATCTGCAGGGCAGTTAGCCCCACCCACTTACCTTTACAGGTGAGGCCAATAAATTCTTGATGACATGCAATATGAGATTAAATACTGACATATTCAAGCATCCTTTTAACATGATGAATGGACAACTTAAGTAATTATTTCCTAATTTAACAACGTATTTGATTATTTGCTTAGATTATTTTCAATAAAGTATTTTGTGTTAAATTAATGGATTTTATTTCATTTAAATCACATGTACATATGTTTTGTTTAACATCTCTTTTATGCATTGACTTGTTGCACTTTTGGCCCTCAATAGCCAAATTGCTTCTCACTGTCGTTTACCTCCTCTGAAGAGAACATGGATGTCCCATCCCTCCACGTCTGTGTCCATCATCTCTCTGTTTGGGTTTGTCAACTGGGTCATGGAGATTTGTGGATGTACTGTGTGTACTGACTTTGTAAATAGTAAATAAATTAATGTAGATGAACACACATATATGGATGAGACTGTCCTGCCAAGTGTGCACAACACCCTCTCAAGCACTCCTGATCCATTATTCAAAAACCTCACAGACTCCTACAGAAACATTTGAGTGTGAAAATGTAGAGTTACAGTAGCTAAAATTTAGTGCAGGTAAGAAATTGTTTAGATCGATATGGAATGTTATTTATTTAGGGAAAAATTTTTACATATAAAAATTTAGCAGCAGCTAGGAGCTGAGCTTTGCTATTTGTGTTCAGAGGAAAACATTTGAAGCGAAGCAAGCACCTCGATCACTGTCCCTCAGAGGGGACGTCTTCTCACTGGCAGGACAGTGTATAAATATATATTTTTGTTCTGAATGTTGTAGTACCTCTGTTGTCGGTCTCTGGATTACACTCTCTTCTCTCATTGAAAAGGTAAACGTTACTGTAGCGTGGGTCAGTGCGTTGATCCACATCGTGGCAAAATCGTCGACGTGGATCCCCAATGCATGTCGGATTGTTGTGCTCCCGTTGTTAGTCATGAAAGATGATTATCCTACCTGGCCTTCAATGGAAGCACAGAAGTACCCTAACAAGGAATGTGGTTTCCAAACAGATGCTAAGATAAGATTTTAAGAGCTCAAAGACACAAAAGTTATGAGAGAACATATTTTAACAGAGACAATCTAATATATCTCTTTTTAGATTCCTTGATTTTTAATTGGAGTATGAAGAAACCAAATGATTCCATAATCCTGAACTGTTTTTAAATCTCTCTGTCTCTCTTTTTCTCTCTCACTCCTGTTACCTTGTCTCCTGTTTTTTTTTTCTTTTATTGTGAATTTGTGCCTTTTCGTCATCTTATTCTCTAATAACACTACTGTACATCAGAGACATAACGAAATGAATAAAGACTCAAAGTGACTATACAAATTTAGAGCATGATGTGGATTATTTTGTCCTGAAGCCTCGTCAGAGTTTCTGTGGTGTCAGACTCACGACAAAGTCATTGCATTGTAATAAACTCCATAGTTACGAATGGAAAGTCCTTTAATAGCTTTTCAGTATTCACATTGTCAAATGTTATGTTGAAAGACATAAAAGTGAAATATTCAATAGTTATTGAATAGTTATTGGATAACTATTCAATAACTATTCAATAACTATTTAATAGTTATTGAATAGTTATTGAATAACTATTCAATAAGGTACTGGGAAACAAGTGGGTTAGATCAGAAGTAGAATGGGAACACATAAATTTGACACACGACACCTGCATTTAACTCCGTTAATTGTCCAATCAAGACTGACCAACTTCTCTGATGGTCAGAATTGAAAGACAGTCACAGTCGCTCAGAGTGTTTTCTGCAACACAGTGTTTTGGTATGTAGATACAATCTAAGTATAAAATTTGTGTTTGCAATGTGGCAAAATGTAAAAATGGTTCAAGGGACATGAATACTTTTGCAAACCAAACTGAAGTTGACATTACAATTATTACCTCAGTCTTCCTTTCAAGAACATAAAGTTACTGGCATCAGATACAGCAGACATATTAAGTGTGGTAAAATGAATCAGACATTGGATGCCATAGATCAAGCCTGAGTATGAGCCTGATAAGGAGAGCTGCAACACATTTTTACTGAATGTGGATGAGAGTTTCTCTTTGTGGGAGTTAGAAAAAGATTCTCTTGCTATATTAATGTTAGTCATTAGCTGAAAATGTAAAAATAAGTAACCTAATGAGTTTTAGTCTACTTACCCTAAGAAGCTTTCCTAATAATTTTGCACTCAAGTTAACACTTTTCAAAATGCTGTACAAGAAATCACTTTGAAGACAACAGACCATAAACTTTTCCACTGTCTGTTTTGTCAGATGTTGTTTTAGTTAAATCTATTAAAAAGAAATGTATTATGATACTAGAGCACCTTACACATTTCATACTGTTAAATATCTAAGGATTATTTTTAAACATACAATACGTCCTTTATAGCTATTCACAAATACTTTCTCACTGGGTTATTGACCAACCAAGGATATTAGCTTAATCCGATGTTACGCTGTTAGTCTGCTGTGGGTCAGGGCACAGTACAAAGGAAATTAACAAACTGTCAAATAACATCACAGCCGTCCAGAGGGGAAGAAACTACATTTCTCGTCACGTCTTTGGAGATTTTTACCTTTGAAGACAATTTTTCTGGACAACATAAGACTCATATACCAACAACGGTAGAATTTCAAGTGCTTTGCTTTACTTTTTTACTTTGTTCTTTTGATTTTTCTGTCACGAAAAATGTATCAGTAGGAAAGTCTGTCTTGGCTGTGAAGGCTTAAGGTAAAAAAAACAAACAAAACAAAAAAAACAAGTTAAAGGATTATAATGACAATAGCAAGAAAATAATTTTCACAAAAAAGATGTATGTAATCATATCTGTATTGGTTTGATCTTTGTAATCGTTTTCATTTCTTGTCTTAACTGTCATGCTTTGTGCCCTCTTTTAGTTCTAGTTAAATTTCAAAATTTCTGATGTATTTTATATAACTGTAGGGTTTTTACAGTGGCTCTTGTGTGTATGTGTGTGTGCGTTAAGTCATGTTGTGTCTCTCTTTAGTTGTGTCCTTTCAGTGACATTTAAAAGGTAAAGCACAGTTGTGACACTGTGTGGTTCCCTGGAGGAGTTGCTTGATCTGTTATTCATTTATATTCCAGGTCTGGTGCAGATTTCACTTCCAAATACGAGCAAAATTGTTTTATTCACAAAGAAAAATCTCACTGTGCTATTCTGCAGATGAATTGCACGTCATAAAAACATACTTAAGCTTGCTAAATGTAAATTTTATAATTTTTCTATTGGACTATTGTGTTAAGACAACTCTAATCAACATCATGTAGCCTGTTCTAACACATAAACTCATCTTTTGTTTACATTAGGTAATAATTTACAGAGAAACCAAAGAATATTTATGTGTGACAAAGAGATAGAAGGCTGAACACCAAAACCAATTTTCCTTATTTGAATATATTGAGAGCAGAACATGTAGTGTTTCTCTATTTACTGGATTTTTACAGTCTCTTTCTTTATCTTTATAGTTTGTCTGGGGGGATATTTTTATATATTTATTTCTTAGTAGGTGTTTCAAAGAGGATGCTAACTGTTGGTCAACCACCCCCAACCTGGATTTCAATGGAAACAGTTGCATGAATTTGTAAATAACTGCCTCTTATTAGGCAGTTATAAAATTATAACAGTTTAAGTAGATTTGACATAAGCCACTTTGATGTTTTAAGTTATTTGTGAAAGTCTACTTGGTTTTGGTTAACCTCTTAGATTAACCAGGACAAACTAATCTCAATTCACTATAAAACACATCAACTAGCTAATATGCCTGTAACTTTTCAGTAGAACTCCTTTAAAAATCTTGAGCTATCCCTTTAATTATAATATTTCCTCATAAGGCTCATCAGAAAACTGAAGACAGAGTGTCCTGGGAGTGGTACATTGACTAAAATAAAGTCTAGTGTCACTCAAACTCCTACTGACGAGAAAAAAAACTTCACAGCGCGAAGGATGCCATATTTTGAGATTTTCTGGAGCTTCTTGAAAGTAGCAGTGCTGCCCTCATGTGGTCAAACAGAATAATTCCAGGTGATACATAAGAATAAAGTAGAAATCTATAAAAGTTCTGAAGAAATTTAAACGGGGCCTGCCAAAGTGTGTCTATTGGTTAGAACCCAGCGTTGTGCAAGGAATTAGCATCAAAGCTAAAGCAAGCTACAATGTACTCAATAGCATGTGGAGAGTCGCAAGCATGATGAGTAACATGTACTTACTCCATTTAGTATATTAAAATTAGTGTATAAGCTAAAATTCGCCAAAATGCTATCATTAGCATTTTGGCGAATTCTGGTTTGTTGTTCCAAAGATTTATTGTACGAGTCTTGAAGATTAAAAAATAATAATAACAACAAAAAAACTGTTTTTTAATCTTTTATTTAATGGCTTGGTCTGCTGGAATACTTTTAGAAAACCCTTCACCACTTATGTTTTCTGAGGATTGTCTCTTTCCTCTGCGACAGCCACCTACATATTGCACAGTGGAAAATGTAATCCACTAAAATGTCCATCAGCTCTCTCAGATTATGCAATCCTTGATACACTGTCATTTCGATGTGAGCAAAGCTCACTATGATCAAACACGATTACAAAGCCATTTCAGAAATGACTATCAGGCATCTCCATCTTAGCTGGCCTTGTTTGTTTCCTATGCATTTCCTATGCATCCCTATGCTTAGTGTAAACTTGTAAAAAAGAGTAAGCTTCTGTATTGTGCATAAAACCTCTTTATTTCCTGGTTTTTTTAACTGTGTCAGTTTGCATCTGCAGGATAGAAGATGAGCACTGAGAGATTTACAAGTGGTTGGACAGACAAGCACAGGTGAGCAAGGCACTGTATCATTTAATATAACGAGCTGCTTTGTTATCCTCTTAACTCTTCTCATTGTCGTGAGTTTCTTAATGTCACCCTGTTTCATGAGGTGGCATCTGTTTTGGGATTTGTCTTTGAATCTGTGAAGCCCTTATTTTAATAAGGCTGTAAAAAAAAGTACTTTAACAAATTAAATTTGACAGATTTAACCAAAACTGTGAATATATCAACCTTTACGTAGGTAATTAGCACTCTTAGACTGTTACTCAATTACAGAGCTAGACTTTAGATTTATGGCTTTTTAAATCTGATTTTGTTTTGTAAACTGGGAAATATAATCTCACCCTTTGTGTGGTTTTGCAATTTTTAAATCAGTTAATCGTCCGTTTCCTCACCCTTATTTAAGATTTTGTCGCGTGGCTCCAAAACTGTTATGCAATTGATTTGCAGTTAATTGTTCTACAACATTGCTACATCAAAGAATTTGAGGTGTTATTCGTAAAACTGAAGCCTGGATAAACGTGTGAAAGGCCTTAGGTTTAAAACTGAACGTGACCTGCATGTCTCTGGGTTTACAAAGATAACCTTTCCCCTACATGAAAAGAATCTGGATTGAGACAAAACAAGGCTAATTCGCCGTTGCCCTGGTGACTAATGCGCGGGTGTAATTGTGGGGTTTCAGGCGTTGTTCTGTGTGTTCAGCTGATGGAGAGAGTGCTGATAGTAAACCTCTTAGGGATCTGAAGACTTACCTAAGTCCTGCAACAATACTCTCAGTTATGGAGGATCAATCGGTGGTCCCCCTCCTCCAGCCTCTGAGTCTGCATACGCTCACACGAACAAACCTTTGCACATTCACATGGCTGTCTCCTGCCTGTGATTAGGCACCAAATCTGGGTTGCCAACATTCCTCAGTCGACCCCACTGCGCCGTCAAACTGAGCGTCATTCTTGCATGACTGCACAGAACCAGAGGAGAGACATCACCCGCACAGACTCTTCTCATTCTCATCCTCTTTTAGGAATTTTTAGCAAAAATTGACTGAAGTGCAAAAGAGATTTGATTATCAACAAATCATTTGGATTAATTCCACCTGCTTGAGCAGAGAGGAAGTATCTCAAATCAAATGGTCGCAACCAGGTCAGCTAAAAGAATAAAAAAAAACAGAGCCAAGTAACTTTCTTGTACTGGATTTTTTCTGCATGGAGGACTAAATTTTTTGTCTTTCACTTGCGTGTTTCCTGATAAAAAAGGATTCTCTGGGGCACTAGGAAAGCTCCTTTTTTTTATGCTTAAAAGATGGACCTTTTACCGGAGAGTTCACGGTTGCGCTCGGACAGCACAAGCAGCTCTGCGTCTCAGGGCTCCAGGTCGAAGACGATCCTCCGCCAGCGCCTGTCCGAGTTGATGACCTGCATAGAAGACATGAGTTCTGATGACGAAGCCAGCGAGGAAGTGTCCCGCACGCTGGACGAAGCCTTTCAGCTTTGTGGACGATTACTACCCACTGATGCGTTCAGGTTGACCAATGCATATGTTCACATGTTTATGCAGGCATCAGAAAGAAAACGTTTTTTATGAAATGTTGGGCTTCTTAGAGGTTGTTTTTGCTGGCAATAGTTTGGTCAGCTGCAGATGTTAAAACCCAGGGTAAATCCTGCTTTACGGTATTATTTAATTATATATAAATATAAAAAGGTGGTGAAATTTTAATAGAAAATAAATAATTAATAATTGTTACAGGCTGCACATGGTCACCTGGAATGTGGCTACAGCAGAACCTCCTGAGGACGTCGCCTCATTGCTACAACTAAATGATCAACCCTCCATAGACCTTTATGTGATTGGGTATGGAAAACCGTAGCAGACAGATATTTATGAATAGCAGCATGATTGAGTCATTTTGTTTGCTTTCCATTTTTACTGGTGTTATTTAGCTTGCAGGAAGTAAATGCCACACCTGTGAGATTTATCTCAGACTTGATGGCAGAAGATTCCTGGAGCCATCTTTTCATGGACACACTGGGACCCAAAGGCTTTGTAAAGGTGAGAAAAGAGGAAATAGTAGTGTAGCAATAGATGCATGTAAATAAATATTCAGTAGTGGTTTATATTGTCTTTTTGTGCTTCATCCATTAGAGTTTGACGCCTCAAGGTGAAAAATATGTTAACTTTTTAAGCCTTTATTGGAAAATGGCAAAAAAAATAATTTGCAGCTGAAAGAAAGTTGAAAGAGATGAAAAAGACAAAGTAAAGCTAAAAACAGACCAGCTAAAAAAATGAGTTTGAGGCAAATTGTGGGTGAATTTTAAAGACCATAAATCATTTTCCTTTCCCTAAAAGAGTCCTCTGTTGGTCCATCACATAAAGTCCCTTAAGGATATGTTGAAATTTGTGACTGGAACCAAATGAAACTCATAATAGATAAAGTAAAATGTAAATTTTTCCAAGATAATATACACTGTAACTCATAGAAGCTGCAAACAAAAATCAAATATATAATCACAGGAATACGCCAAACACTAAACGACAAATGCTTGTTTTTCTATGTGTGTTCAGATCACATCGGTGAGGATGCAGGGTTTGCTGCTGCTGGTTTTTGCCAAAATGATGCATCTCCCCTTCATCAGAAACATCCAGACCACCTACACTCGCACTGGCATCTTTGGCTACTGGGTAGGACATTTTTTTAGCGGCCTTGGCTTAACCCTAAACATTGTAGAGAGATCAACTCTAATAGGCGTTGGTATTCCAGTGACATCAAAGGTTTTAAATAAAAGGCCTTTTGTGCTTGTGAGGTGGAAAGTGGGCAACATGAGAGAACACTGGCCTTTAATAAACACTAGGACGTGTTCCAACAAATAATTAAGGTTCAATGGGAAAAAAAAATCATGCTATGTGCTATCATGCTTCAAAATAGTTTCATTCTTTCCTCTTTTTTTCTATCTCAGGGAAATAAAGGTGCCGTCTCTGTACGCTTTTCCTTCTACGGCCATATGATGTGCTTCCTCAACTGCCACCTTGCAGCTCACATGCACAATGCCCTGCAACGCGTTGACGAGTTTGAGTACATCCTGGAAACACAAGACTTTGACATCTATGACACGCCTCATGTCCTGGACCACAAGTCAGTGTTTCCGCACATAATCAAGCTACCATCCAACCAAACCCAATTCTGAAATAGAGGTGTCTGTGGTTCTTACCAGGGTGGTGTTCTGGTTTGGTGATCTGAACTTCCGTATCGAGGACCATGGCTTGCATTTTGTCCGCTCATCCATCAATGGAGGACGCCTCAATTTGCTGTGGAGCAAGGACCAGGTAAGGGATTAAGAATAGTACACCCAGCTATTTATGGATGAAGATATTCTGGTCGACATTTTGTTGTTGCAGCTCATCATGATGAAGAAAAAGGAACCCTTTCTGCAGGAGTTTGACGAAGGGCCACTGAATTTTAAACCCACCTACAAGTTTGACCGTAAAGCTGAGTCCTATGACATCAGGTACCCTGTGTCTAAACTGGCGCTCATATACCACACAGATTAACACCTTTTACAGCATTCTGATTGAACTTAAATTTCTGCAGCTCTGCAAAGACATGGTTGGGTTTTAAGTAAGAAACTCTTCATTTCTGTGTCGCATGCTCCACATTTCCCTTTTTTGTCGGCCACTCCACCTTTAGTTAATGCAGAAATCAGCTTCAAGTGTGCACAGCATGCATCAGATCAAAGGCAGTTTTGTTTTCCTCTGACCCCACCATAATGTGTCTGCCTTAGAACGAGAACTGTGGCACTGCCCTTAACCATGTACAGACCAAGGCCTCTGCAGCGCTGCAGTACCACCCTCCTCTGCCTCCTCACCTCCCTCTTCTGGGGAATGGTCTGTTTGTGGTTGGGGGCTTGGTATAGAGAATTTAACCCACCAAGGTGGGTGTCTCCATAAATTTGTGCTGTAAAATTAGATGTAACAGCTTCCTTTATACCGGTCCCGTCATACAGACTCGCGTGGACAGTGGGTTGGATTGTAAGTGGTTTAATTTACAACCTGTAATGAGGGGTTGATAAAAACATCCTGTTAGCCTCCCTTACTGGTCCACCTGTCCTCATATAAGAGCGCAAAACAGTCTGTGTTACAAATAATTATTACAATGAAGTATAACAATAGCTATATTTTTTTCTAACATGTGATCGTATAGTGGTTATAATTAATAATACATCTTTAATATAATTTTTATACAATTTCATCTTTCTTTTATAAATAAAACAATCTAGAAAAATAAATACAGATAGCAATCAAAATTAATTATTAAATTACTAAATAGCACCCTCTAGTGCTTCACAGAAAACAACGGCCGTGTTGTCATGGAAACAGCTAATAAACAAACTAACGAATTGGCAAACATAACTGACAAACAGGCTAATACAACAGACAAACTGACAAACATAACTGACAAACTGACAAACATAACTGACACATTAAATTATTGACATTTTTACCTGTAATGAGTGGTTGATAAAAACATCCTGTTAGCCTCCCTTACTGGTCCACCTGTCCTCTGTGTATCGCAACAACACTCCAATTTAGTCCCCGAACAAAACCACAAAAACAAGTCAGAGGAGAACCAGATTTGATGACTTGCCACATAAGAGCGCAAAACCGTCTGTGTGGAATTTCCGGTTTCCCCTCTTATTTATCGGCAACCAGTAGGGGGCGCCACACACCACTCATCACAAGGCAGTTATGAAATATATACAAAGATGTTTACCAAACATATTTTAGCAAGAATTTCACCTGTATATCTAATATCCGTTACATAGAGAAACAATTGGGCTATTAATAAATCAAATGTTGAAAAGTTACATAGAGTCCTGTTTGAAAATAAACAATTGTCCTTACAATACAAAGGGGGGACATAACTTATAACCGCAAAACATGTGGAGACACAAGTTCAACGGACAAAATTCAGATGGATTTAGCTTGCAGAATACTGTGGATGAATTTCAGATGTGGTCTATATTTTCATTCGTGCTGAGCTCCTGCCTGCTCCCCGCTGTTTGTACCTGAATAATACATGTTTTGCTTTCTAGAAGATATTTAATTACCTCCAGTTCTTCTTCAGATGGTTCTTCAGCCACACACTAGAATATAGTTACCTTTGCACTGCATGTTTGTGTGTTTTAGCGGCTCTTGTTTCCAGTGTTTTTATTAAATGTTCACATGAATTAGGGTAAATAAAAATGTGTCCTCAGGTAAGCACCAGATAAGATTTTTACCAAAATTCGAGTTCGCTCGTTATCATTCACTCTTGTTTTGATTTTGTTTAGCGGCAAGAAGAGAAAGCCAGCCTGGACGGATCGGATCCTCTGGCGGATCAAACCTAAAAGCCTCCCATCAGAAGAGGATGACGATGATGATGAGAAGGCATCAACTTCCACTGATGATGGGCAGGAGGAGTATCCAATCATGGTCACCCAGAACACATACACCAGTGTCATGAGCTACGGAGTCAGTGACCACAAGCCAGTCATTGGAAATTTTACTCTGGAGGCAAGTGCAAAAGTGTCACATGACCCCAGGGGTTGTATTTTATTACACCACATCTTTACTTTTGTAATCCCCACAGCTGAGAAAATACTTTGACACACAACTGGTAGACTTGGCACCTGTAGGCGAGTGGAGCGCAGACCAAAACGCACTTCTGACTTATACCATCCTAGAGGACTTCATGTCTTCCACATGGGACTGGATTGGCCTCTACAAGGTGTGCAAAGCAGGAAAAAGTCCATCACTACAACAATACAAACCGTACAGATGTGAACCGACTGTCTTGTTGACCTGCAGATTGGATTCAAGAGTGCGTCTGACTATGAAACCTTTGTATGGGTCAGAGAGAACGAGCTGCCAGAGGTTAATGAGGTCATTGAGGTAAAGTGGAATTGAAGAATGTTTTGTCAAGCCCAATTAAATGCCTTCTTCATAAGCGTGCACTCCTGTTTTGGCTACAGAAATCTGTGGTTAAAGATGACCTCCCTCTGCTAAGCGGAGAATATGTTCTGGGTTACTACAGTACGAACCTGAACAGCATCGTTGGCCTAAGTGACAACTTCCAGGTGACGTACCACACTATGCCACTCATTTGTACTTAAGCATTTCTTAACCAAATATGATAATCTTATACCAGTGGATTAGCTTCCCTTTTTATTCTATATGTTTGTATGAATTTGTAGATCCTGGAATCCAAGCGAGCTGCCATGGAAGGTCTTGTTTCTAAAGACATCAATGGGATCGACAAATAAAAGAAACATTGCTGCAGTGCCCTGATGTAAACCTCTGCACCATGATTGTGATTCAGAATTTAAATTGCCCAGCTACATGATGAGATGGTTGGGAACATCAATCTTGTATTTGCTGTTTTCCTTAAGATTCATTCTTCTAAAACTGGACCTTTGGTTGAGAATAAACTACTAATAAAATGAAATCACTTTAATGATTGACTGGCTAATGATATGCTTTGTATATACATTCTGATTAAGACATCATTACTCAAGATTTTGAAGGAAATTCACCCTGTTTTAACCTCAGACATTCATTTTGCTGTACTCCAGACTGTTGTTAAATAGTTGAGACTATCTGTACAACAATACACCAAAAGCAGAACTGGACTCTACAACATGACAATGACCCAAAGCAAGCTTCTCTAAGCACTCACTGAAAACTAAGAATTGGGAAAGTCACAGCCCAGACCTTTATATCATGCAGATGGTGTTGACTTTAAACAGGTTTTATATACAAGAAACCCTTCAAAGAAAGTGAGGACAAAGAAAAACTTTCCTCAGACTGATGCCAGAGATGGGATATCTACAAGAAATCTTCCACTGAAGCAATCTTAGCCAAATAGTGGTTAAGCTAGAGAGTTGGGTGTCCTAATGTATCTCAGTTAGAAAACTGAAAACTGTCATTTATTTAATAAGTAGAACAGGGTTACAGTTTAAATTAATTTTGAAGTGCAAATAAATCATTTTCTTTTCAGTCATTATGTGTTCAGTAAATAACAGAACACATAATGAGATATCTTCGTATTATATTCTTTTGCAAAGCCATGAGTATTGACCTTCTGGACCTAAAATTCAGATTTTGTTCCTCAACAGATTAAACTAATCTAAGCACCGTGCAAACTACCACAATTAAAATTCGTGCACAGACAACCCAAAAACAGTGCTTCTTTCCTCAGGTGTTGTGATATTATTCTGTCAATGCTGGAATAAATCTAAAACTTTTAAGATTATTGATGAGGAAACTTATCACCTACAGTATTCAGAATAAGCCACACGTAAAACCAAGGCCATTCTAAAAATAATTTGTGTTTAAATGGAGGAAATAATAGACATTTCTTGGGAATTAAAACATTTAATTGTTATTCTATAATAGCGAATCGTAGAAATAACATAAAGATAACTGATGGGTGCGTGTCACTACCACCTACCGATTTGGTAACTTTCCCATAATCCATTGCGGGATTATGCAATGGACGCAAGTGTAACTTCACTTGACGTTCTGTTTCCAGCAGCGTATCTTTTCAGTGGTAGGCTCTCTGACTGTAAACACGTGGAGACTGCATATCAACCCGATAAGTTAAAGGTAAGCGTTTAGTTTATAAATAAAGCATTCAGTGTTTATATAAAACCAATGACAGTTTTTGAATTAACTTTAGATTTACTCCTGTTCAGTGGCTCATGCAATAAAGGCTTCAAGATGCTAAAAGGTTTAGCTAATGAATGTGCTAGCTGAGTTAGCTTGAATGGAGAGCATGGACACCGCCAGTTAGCTAAAAATAAAACTGACAGATTGTCTTTGTTTATTTGTTACATTTTCCCCCAATTTGAATTGTCGTTTAATTATAGCTATATTTTCTAAATACAAATATGTAAATTAAAGTAAAGGTTTTGTGCCACTGGTTACCTGCGCTGGGTTGCAATAGAGAATTTTGCCAAACATAGAACCTGGAAGAAAATTAAATTATCATTTAGTTGATTTTCATTATAATGTGTTGGCTGTATGAATACGCGTATACCATGTCACAATTATTATCAATAAACATGAGAGCCTAAAATGGGTATTTACTTTCATGATAGGAAAAATTAGACTGTCGTGTCGCATTCAGAACAACTTTCAGATTCCCAGTTGAGTTGATGCTGACAAATCAAGTAATTGAGTTATTCTGAAACATTTTTTTCACTACCACATGACATGATCTTAATGCATTTGTATTCAGCTTAACTTGTTTGAAGCTGTACTTTTGGCAATAACAACTTTCAAACTTTTCCAGGTTTAAAAATGCAAATTAGTTTTAATATTTTTGGCTTTGTTTAATGTAACTAGAAGTTCCTTATTTTAAACGTTAATTAGCTTCTTGAAACATTCACTGTCACAATATAAATTGAGATGCTTTGGAGATTGTAACATTCAGAGATCGCACAAATGTACGGCAAAAACCAGGTCTAATAAATGTCATCTTGTTAGAGCTCTAACCGAACCAGACTCGAGATGACAAGTGAGGATGTGGAACGGCTGCTGATCCAGTTCCAGGACGAGAATGGGGAAATTCTGGGCTCACCTTTCGATGTGCCTCTCGACATCACCCCCGACAAACTGCAGCTCGTCTGCAATGCGTTGCTGCAAAAGGTAGCATTGGCTAGCTTGGCGTAAACATGCTTTTTAATACCTAGGAAATAAAAAATATATATACAAGGTAGCATTTGTAAAATGTAGGTCTTCTGTTTAATCTGATTTAAATGCGTATTTTATAGGTCGTATGTTAGACCAAAATCTTCTAGCATTGTGTTATAGAGAATGAATGTTCATGAGATCACGTAGACTTGTAGAATATTTATTTTTTATTTTTTAAGTCGCAGCCCCATTGTAATGTGTAATCATTCTGCTCCATTTTGTCATGTTTCACTCTGTAATTTCTGTGCATTTTATTGGGGTGATAAGTGATCAGCAAACGTCTCTGCCTCCCGTTTAAAGTCTTTTGTTACTTCTAGCTGTTTTTCCTCCAGTATTGTCTCGTATTTAGCTGAATAAAGTAATGCCACATGTTAAGTATGTTATTTAAAAAACAGAAAACTAAGCATTTTTTTACAGTTCTGCAAGGCACTGCGTTTAAAGCTGACTATTAAAACGTATTAATCTACATATTGCGACTCTGTACCTGCTGCAGGAGGAGCCCGTTCCTCTGGCATTCTTTGTGCGCGGCGAGGCAGAGGTGGTGTCCAGCCTGGGTTCCTGCATCCAGACTCTCGGGGTGGAGACAGAGCAGGTTCTGCCGGTGGTGTACCAACCTCAGGCTGTGTTCAGGGTCCGGGCCGTGACCCGCTGCACCAGCACGCTGCAGGGACACACAGAGGCAGTCATCTCCACTGCCTTCAGTCCTACCGGCAAGTGAGTTACTCTCAGACACGATAACCAGCTGCATGCTTTTTCAGAGTATTTGTCCAATATATCTATATATATATATAATATAAAAACCCACAAGATGCTGATTTGTAAGTTATGTTGTTGTTTGTTTGAGATATTTGGCCAGTGGATCAGGAGACACCACGGTGCGCTTTTGGGATCTGACGACAGAGACCCCCCATCACACCGCCAGAGGTAGGAAGTCACTCTCATCATTTCTGAGAGAGTCATAGGCATCATTTCTCTCTCAAAAAATACAAATTATATATTGACATCTGGACACCTCTGAGCTCTGCTGTGCTTTATTGAAGGACACAACCACTGGGTCCTCAGCATCGCCTGGTCCCCTGATGGAAAGAAGTTAGCTTCAGGGTGCAAGAACAGTCAGGTTTGTTCCAACCTTCTTTTTTTTTTTTTTGTCTAAACATGAATTCCACAAACTTTTTAAAATAATTTTCACAATGCTTTAGATCTGTCTTTGGGATCCGGTGACAGGAACACAGATAGGGAAGACTTTGACGGGACACACCAAGTGGATCACTTGGCTATGCTGGGAACCTCTCCATCTGTAAGCCTTCAGTTCCTCTTTTGGGTAGTTTTAGCTGTTTGTAGAAACCTAAACATTTTGCAACTGTTTGTTCCATCTCCCATCTGTTTCAGTAACCCAGAGTGCCGGTACTTAGCCAGCAGCTCCAAGGACGGCTCTGTTCGGATCTGGGACACTGTTCTGGGACGCTATGAGAAGATCTTGACAGGACACACTCAGTCAGTCACCTGTGTGAAATGGGGCGGAGACGGACTGCTCTACACCTCCTCCCAGGACCGCACAGTCAAAGTGTGGAGGCCCAAAGATGTAAGCCGGAGCGTCTGTTTAATCTTTAACTGAAATTTCCAGACGTGTTCATGTTTGTTTGTTGATTTCAGGGCGTGCTGTGCAGGACGCTGCAGGGTCACGCCCACTGGGTGAACACTCTGGCTCTCAGCACAGATTATGTATTACGCACTGGAGCTTTTGAACCTGCTACCGCCACCATCAACCCCCAGGATCTCACTGGATCTTGTAAGGCCTGCTGTTCCTTTGTAATGCTGGATTTTGAGTTTTGTTCCTGCCTAATTGGCATCATTTCCCTCTAGTGGATGAGATAAAGGAGACAGCCTTGCAGAGATACAATAAAGTTAGGGTGAGTACCTTTAATTTATGTGAGAGGAAAGTTTCTCTAATGCCTCGTTGATTCTCTCAATTTGTTGTCTTCCGTTGCAGGGTTCTGCTCCGGAGCGGTTGGTGTCTGGCTCTGATGATTTCACCTTATTCCTGTGGAATCCTGCTGAAGACAAAAAGCCTTTAGCCAGGATGACCGGCCACAGCGCTCTGGTCAACGAAGTGCTCTTCTCCCCTGACACCAGGCTCCTTGCTTCTGCTTCATTCGATAAGTCCATTAAAATCTGGGACGGACGTACTGGAAAGTAAGAAAACCTCTGACTCAGGAGGATTCATCTATTTACACACATAGCTGAGTCTTTATAAAAACAATTATCTCTGCCACATACTTAAAAAGAAAATAAGATTTTACACACAGGATCGGTTTCAGAAAATTGTTCATCTCCATTAACATGCATAAATATGTCACTGACGGTTGTTTTACACCTTCTAAACCCAGAGATAAAGCTAAAATATATGTCAGCCAATCATATTGCTTGAAAACAACCACAACTTCCTGTTGGGAATTAAACATGCCGTCATACGGTTCATTTTTGTAGATGGATATATATGTTGAACTACTTTTAAATAGCATATTAGAAGTTAATGAAGCACAAGACAATATCGATTGGAAATTATGCCAAAGCAGCCATGTTGATATATTGACACATTATTTGTTGCAGGCTGTAATGTGTTTGACCCTAAAACTCAGTTTTTCCTTTCACTCAAGCACAAATACAGAATTTTCTCAAATCTCCACTTTGGACAGTTTTCATAAGAAATTGTTTTTTGTGATAGTAAATAGAGTTTTTGTGTTGGTGAAAGGATAAAATGTTTCCATTATCCCAGATATCTGGCTATGTGTGGCCCAAGCCTCACCTTTTCTCCGTCTCTGATAAGAGTTTTAGCAAATCTATAGGTGCAGCTACATAAATCGGAATAACATGGAAGAGCTGGTTTATTTCAAAAATTGAAACTCAGATTTACACACAGAGCTCTTAAGGCCAAACATAATAATAATGCTTGTGAAGACTTTTTCCTTCCACTGAATTTTCCATTAAAATGCTTGAATACGACTCAGTTTTCGATTATACTTTGAGGTAATGTAGATGCATCTGGATGTGCAATGCCAAAAAGATCCATAAGATGGTGCCGTTAAGCTAAATACGTGCCATCCCCTCTTTTGGTTCTCAGATACCTGATGTCTCTGCGGGGACATGTGGGATCTGTGTATCAGGTGGCATGGTCAGCAGACAGCCGGCTGCTGGTCAGCGGCAGCAGTGATAGCACGCTGAAAGTTTGGGACATAAAGACTGGGAAGCTTAATATGGACCTTCCTGGACACGCTGATGAGGCAAGACAAGAGATGTGTTCAAGTCATTAATGAATGTTTGCGTTTTATTGACATTAGTTGATGCTTTTCCTTCTGTCTGTAGGTTTATGCTGTTGACTGGAGTCCTGATGGACAGAGAGTGGCAAGTGGTGGGAAAGACAAATGTCTTCGAATGTGAGTCACCCTACTTGTACAGTTTTCACAATTGTTGGACGTATCCACATACTAAACCTTTGCCTTGTTTTTTTCAGATGGAGAAGATAACCAATTATGTTTCCTCTCATATTGGGTTTTTTAAAACTTCAGACAGCTGAAGCAAAGGGTGTCCAGAGCAGATCCAGTCCTCTGATCGTCTTTACGGCGCCTGCCACAGGAGCGATTGTGTCAAGGAACTTGGATCCTGTTACAATACAAATGCTGAGTCTTGTTTTCAAGCCCAAATGTTAATTATTTACAATGCAAGACTTGCAAACAAAGCTTGCCCAAATGGACATTTAAAACGTAAAACATCCATTTCCTTCAGATTACTGCATATAAAAGTATTTCAAAACATTTACCTTTCGCAATGTAACAACCCTCATCTGTACAAATCAGGTGCCAGTTTGCAGATTACTGAAAGCGTGTTAACGCATCATCATAGATGTAAGGATACATAAAAGAATCATACTTTTTAGTACATTATCAGAAAGCTATACAACTCCTGTTTTCATCTCAGTTCTTGAGATATTTTGGTGATATTTTCATGAACAGTTGATCTGATGAGGCAGCATGTGGGAGCGTTAACATCTTCCTCTGTGATGTTAAGTCCACTTGCCCTGCACCTTCAGCCTTTATTCTCTTCTGCCGCCAGCGCGACATTAAACACATCTCTAAATTTCAGCGGCAGGAAATCCTGAACATTTCTTTCATCCCATATTGGGAAACCTAATTTCTTGTCCATAGCATGAATCTATTGCTGGATGATTTACTCTGAATGCATTCTAACTTGAGGTCCCTCCCACCATACTGTTGACTTATCAGTAAATGAAGTGGCTGGCAGAGGAACAAGAAACAAAGTTTCCCTCTGAATGGTTGAGAAATGTTGATTACAACCAGTTTGTATACATGTATTATTCAATCTCATTGTATTATGTTGTGCTTTATAATGATAATAAAGACTTGATATGTGATCTTCAATAGCTGTCCCTTTTGAGTTAATACTATACAAATTCGATTACGATAACAAATGTTACCGCAACATTAAGTTTAAGCTTGCATTTTGAGTGTAAGAGTTATTTTTGCGTAGATGCAAATTCAAAATTCTTATATTTGTTAATCCAAAAATTTTATTTCAGTCAAGTCTATCAGAGACATTTTATTTTGGAGGCACATTTAAAAAAAAATAAAAATAAAAATCTAATTTCACTAAAAAGCTTTTACAAATTATTGATCCTCTACATATAACAAGAAACTATTTAAAAAAATATATATATATATATATACCTGTATGTATTTTAGAAATGGTGCACCTGAGGTTTTGTTTTAAATACTTGAGTGAATTTAAGGTTATAAAACAAGGCAGGAACTTCCCCCTTTGCTAGTAAAGTTTAAATGGACTAAATGTTTATTTAAAGCCAGTGTTTTTTCCAACCTGTGAGCAGCTCGCCCTCCCACGGAGCAAATCTAAAATACACAACTATCAATCTGTTTTGATCCATCACATAAATCCCACTAACGTACAGTGATGTTTGTTAAGCATTGATAGACTAAAAGTTTAGATATTTTTGATTTGCTACATTGATCATTCCAGTTTGCACAGTAAAATCTACTTCTGAAATGTTTAGTCTTATCACAGCCACACAGATTTGGTCTACACAAGTTTATTATCATCAAGAACATCAAACTTGAATCATTGAAATTGTCCAACAGCTTTTATGTCATGTGCGTCATGTTGTATTTTGGTATCTCCCATACAATAAAAAAAGCTTTAAATCTGCCCTACAGGGAGCAGTGTAAGTGCTTACACAGAAATTAAAGAGAATGTGCGCATTAAAATTGGCCATGTTATGAAAAACCAAAACAGCAAACCATGAACAAAAAAGATTGTATTGTAAATGCCTTCTGGAAAAAAAGAACAAATGACTAGTGATAAAACACCCTTCTTTGTATCCCTGTGTAAAGTGTGAAACCTTGTAATTATTGGAACATACAATATTTAACAGGGGAATATTTTTTTCTTGTGGAAAAATTCAAAATTTCCAGATACAGTAATATGAAATACCATAAATTCACAATAAATTTCAGTCAAATATTCCAACATGGGGAGAGGTTTTAAATATGTAATCGGGAAAAAGGGAACAAAGGAAGAAGATCAAAGTGGAGAAAGAAATGACAACAGGGGAGGGACGGTACAAGAAATAAAGTAGGTCATTAGGGTGGAAAGGTGGGAACTAGAAAGAAAGTAGGAAGGAAATAGTGAAGGAAGGACACAAGCGAGGAAAGGACAGATGGGGAAGGACAAGATGGAGGATAAAGAGAGGATTATAAAGACAGAAGGATTTTGTTCAAGACTTTAAGATCACCCAAAAATTGATCTGTTGCTTTGAGACTTCTCACTTATGTCAAAAGTCTTTCAACAGATCAGCTCCTAGTTATTGTCATCTAACAACTAGGTGGCAACAAACCTTTTCCTTTTTCAAGATTCCAATCACACTTAGTTAGCTATTATGTTAGTATACCAAAAGTCTGTCTGACAGATTAAACCAGGGTTAATAAAAAGAACCTGAATGTGGTAGATCTGATTAGAAGAAGAATGATATATATATATATAAAAACAGACTACAAAAACAGAAGGTTCTACAATGTTCATGAACCAAGACGGATGTACCAACGTGAGCTTCTATTTTCAGTTACAAACTCACTCCCTTTCGAAACTTGTCTGTGTAGCCTCAGCAGGTCTGCGACTCGTTGCTGGAGTCTAAAAATGTTCATGCAAAGATGAACTGTGGCCAGCACTGGGCATTAAGGTTCACCACGAACTGTCACCTGGACGCTGCCAGCATGACGGCACCACAAGCAAAGCCAAGAGCTGCACAGACTGGTTACAGTGGTCCAAGACGCTTGCTCAAGTCCATTCATAGCACAGTATATGGTAAGTACTCAGTGAATCAAGACACTTTTTTGGTTTCAGAATAAAGTGTTCGTTTCATGTTGTTCGTAATATTTAATCCGTACCTACTTCTAATTCACTTGATGAAAAAAAAAAAAAAAAAACACTTTAGTCTTCATTGCTGGGTTTAGAGTGAGCCTACGTAACCGAATATGTTGCTTAACAGTGTGGACACCGGTCAAGATGACGCGTCATCTGCTCAGGAGAATCCAGACGGCTAAACTGAACTGGAACAGAGGTGTTCTGTTGTGCGTAGCAAGAGGCACTGGTCCATGCTTCCTCCCGGACCCCTTTTCACATTCATGCTGGTTTACTGCGTTTTCCACACGTCGTTGAGTAGTTTGACCACCTCTTCGTAAATGACAAAGACTATGGCCACGTCAAGGCACACGCGGCCAAGTCTGGGAACTGTGCCTTTGTAGAACCTGCAGGATGTACAGGATTACGATTGGTTGTAAAGGGGGAAGGAAATCTAAAGTAGTGGCTACATGGTACTCACGCCTGTGGTCCTTCGTGTTTCAAGATTTGAAAGGCACAATCCAATGTGTTTTTGTAGCGATAGGCCTCCAAACCCTAACATATATACATATATTTAAAAAAATGTGTTAAGATTTCCTAACAAGCAACAAACTTACAGTGACAACATTCGTTTCTGCGCTCATTCTGGGTTTGATAAATGTGGATTTGAGAATAAATTATGCTTAGTTTCTAAGCTAGGTCTCAGAAGATGTACAAAAGTTGATGTGAGCTGTACCAGAGAATTATTAGCTGCGGTAATACAAATCCAGAAGCTTAGCAATGCTAGATGTCAAGGGGATTCTATTTAATTAGTGCATTTAATTTGCAGAAATGTGACACAGGTGAATCAAAGTTATGTTATTGCAGGAACTAAAATATTATGGCATGTTTAAGCTGGATGATTGCCAGGTAGAAAAAAACAACAGTCTTTTAGCTTCTGAAATCCAGCTAAAACTGAACTCAGGACCTCAGGAGAATGGAAGTTGTGCTGAAAACAGTGATAAATTGTATCAATCTAGAAGGTGTGTGATGGTTGACAATTTGCACAAAACGTGAAATATATAAAAGGTGAAGGCCAGCATGCAAAGAGATTTAAACAGTATCCAAATGTGAATCCTTTTGTTCTTGGGTTTTGAAAAAAAATAGATGATGTTCAACTAAGACTTGAAAGACAAAACAGAAGATGCTCTGCATGCTAGGGTATGTGGATAACAAGCTATTTCTACCTAAGAACATCGCATAATGCAGACACCGGCAAACTGCGAGGCGCTACTTTTTAGGTACTAGATAGGAAATGACACTCCTTCTTTAAATCATATGCTTGGCAAGTAAGCAATCAAATTTAAAATAGTTTGTTATATATATATAAACTAGGGTTGCGTTTGTTTCCTACCTGCATCCTGGTCTTGACGACGTCTAGAGGGGTATTTCCAAAAACACTGACTGCTCCCGCTGTGGCTCCGAACATCGCAGTGACGATTGGATGCATTTCTCGTCTAGGCTCATCACCTTTGGGGCCAAAGCCAAAAAACTGACAAAAGTGACAATAACTTACTGATCTCTAATTTCTGTCATCTGTTCAGGGAAAATCATCTCACCGTTGTACCAGTTCCGCAAAGCGTTCATAACATAGAATCTGATGGCCTGATTAGTTCCTTGTTTAAGCACAGTTGGTGTCAAGCCTTGATACGTTCCTCTCAAACCTACACAGGAAAAAAATGTACATTGCTACTACAGATGCAGTTTTGCTAACATACAAAATAAGCAGCTGCTCCAGTTTTACTCACTCACCCTGTTCCCTGATGATTTCACTGACTCCGTGGAAGAAGCCTCTGTAGCGAGGCCTGAGGGAACACTGGTCATGAATGAGCTTCACCTTCGTCAAATACAGACCGTTTTATCCAGAGGTTTCATCTCTGTGACACATCACAAAACTTCCTGCAGAGAGCGAATGTTTCAACCAACCTTCAGCGTCTCCATGGGGCAGACGACCAGCACGGCCTCCGCTATCCCGGCTCCCAAACCACACAGGAGGCTCCGTTTGTTGTCGAGCCGGCCCGTGTGGTCTCGCATCGGATTGCTAAGCATTTCAAATGTGCCAAACCTGGAAGAATGGAGACATTTCGGTATTATAAAACAGGAAGAGAAAGAAATTAGTACAGGAACGCTCCTTCTTTCCAGATTTTCTAGAAAGGCAAAAAGCAAAATATTTTGGGCACCTGTCACAAATTCAGTCTCTTTCTTTTTAAGTCAGTCTACACAATTATATCCAAGATCACATAGATTGAGAGAGGCAGAATAGTACTTTATCGAGGACAATGATTCTTAAGGAACCTTTAGCTTCAAAAGAAAAAAAAAAAATCTGTATTTTTCGCAAATGATACAGTCAGTTTACTAGAAACTGTTAGTCTTAGGTCGGGTACAAGGATTTGACAAACTATTTGTTTAAAAAAGCAGCAAAAGTTAAAATAAAACATAAAAAACCTGAAGAATGGTTAATCAAGATCACTTCAAAAGACAATAAAGGTGTTTGGAAGCAACATACAAGAGAAATACTTGCTGGTTCGTTACTTTGACCTAATTCTGTACTCAATAACAAATCAATGCAAGATTGTACAAAACTTCTTTTCTTAAATCAAGCTGGAGTTTTAGAAAAATATTACAAAATGCAGAGAAGAATTTAGATATCTGCTGCTGGCCAGAGGGACTTTATTTTCTGATGGCAATTCATGTTTTACGAAAAATTATTTAACGTGGAAATTTCAAAAACTATAGCTGATATTTGTCCGTGAATCCATCAGACGTTTCAAGGGAGGATGGCACCCGTTAAATCCAGTCAGAGATTTAAATCAGGCAGTTTTGTTCATCTAGGTCATGCTCTACTTTTTTATGCGATTGGTTTGATGTTAGTTTTCTATTAAGGTACAGGACGTACAGTACAAACCAAAAGTTTGGACACACCTTCTGATTGAATTCAATTAGAAGGTGTGTCCACACTTTTGGTCTGTACTGTACGCTTAGATACATAAGTGGGAATTTTCTGACAAATAAAACTACTACTGTCAAGGATCCAGCAGCACATTTTTCTTTTATAGTCAAAAGCTGTTACATGTAGTTGTTAAATGAAAAATAGAAGAACAAAAACAAAAAAGAAAGTTTGTATGTGTGTGGTACACATCCAGTAAAGAAACCTGATCTGTGGTTTCTATGTCACTGGATCTGTTTCTCCTCTTTAACATTTTCCACCCTGATAACCTCTAACATGTGAAAAAACAAACATCTGAATTATTTTAGTAGCTTTTTTTGCTTTTAAAAAAACAGCTGTATGGTGTAAAAGTTGCTATGTACAGTATGCTTCTCTTCACCTGACTGCTGATTTGGGTATTGACCCATAAAGCAGGGAGCTGAGACCTCGGTACAGCCCTCTGAGCCCGTGGTCCTGCACAGTCAGCCTCACACAGTCTCCTGTCCAAACCCAGAGCAGGACGGAGTGAGAGAGCATCACAAGGCCAGCACAGAAACTCATCCCATTAATGCCCCAGCGACCTACCGATCCCTCTGTATCTTGGAGGGTTGGCTCGCTCATCCAGCTGCAGCTGGGTCTTCACATACTCTGTGGGGAAGGTGATGCAGATCTCTATTGCTCCTGCTATGCCACCTGAGAGAGAGATGCAGAACTGCTCCTGAATATTCTGTGGCCTAAAGTAACTTGTGAATATAGAAGAAGTGGTGGATTTGTAATGCAAACATTTATTGTAAGGATATTTTACATTTGTATGAGGGGCATAATGCAATGAAAACTGGGATGAGGCTACATGATGCAACTGCTGTAGCATCCTGCTTGGCGTGGGGCTTTTTGACCCAGTTCTGCGTGGATAGCTTTAAGGGCGACAGACTGGGATTATACTGTTCTCTCTGCAACACACAGAGAGCAACTACTGCTTTGAAATCTCCAGTCTGAGTTAAAAGAGCCAGAAAATCCACCTGCAAGTATAGCTTTTCCGGGATGAGTGATTTTCCTCCCTCCGATCGCAGCCGCCGCCAGGTTCCGCCTGCCCTCGCACAACCTCCGGTGCTCTTTCAGCGACACCAACCCGGTGGCGGAGGTGGCGGCGGAGGCAGCCAGCAGCGTGGATGGGAGCCGCTGATGGAGAGCCGAGCTCAGGCCTCGTCTTCGGGCAGCGCAGCTCTCACAGGGCCCCTCGCAGACAGAGAAGGGCTTCGGCAGCGAGGACATTTCGACGGTCGGGGATGACTCCACAAAACGTCGGTACGGGGGCGGAGGGGAGGGCGATGGTTCGGCCGACTGGCGGAGACAATGTGGAGGATATAACAACAACACGGGAAGGCGGGGCACCAGCGTGGCGACGGCGGTCAGGTGATGGCGACGGGCGGCGATCTGCTCGCCGTGCCTGATTATATCTACAGTCACGTGACTTTGTGAGGACTTTAACAGCCAATGGCGTGAAGGATGCTGTTCCGTTGAAGTCATGCGCTGTGCAATACTAACGTTTTTCTTGTGCCAGGCTTGTTCGACATAGAAATATTGACATTATTTTTGAATTAGTAAAAGAGTACAAACTGACCTGTTAACAACCGAGGCTTTATTTTTAATTGAATACAAATCCACCACACTTAAAGCTTCCTTGCACTTCACATCTTCCTTGCACTTGTTCACCTGTTTCATAAAATTCCTTAAAATATCATTTGTGGTTATAACATGATAAACTGTGAAAAAGAAGGAGATATGGATACTTCTGCAATACTTTTCCAAGAGATAATTGACAGAATAAATATATTTTGGCAGCGATTTACGACATTAAAACTAATAGCCAGGACTTAAAGTAATTTTGTGCTGTTTCCACCTCCCTTCCCTGGCAAGAACCTGATTTTTCAGTGGTCTGGTGTGATCATGGTTAAGTTGCTCTACCTGGTAAAGTGTCAGAGTTTTTTTGTGTGTGTGTGTGTGAGCTTTTGTTGAAATATGTCATTATCATTTAAAATGGTGGGTAATTATTCAAAACAGAAGACTAAAAAGATATTCAATCATGAAGGAATTAGCAAAGCAATCAGTGCAGAGTGTGTAAGGATTATAAGGGTTCGTACTTAAGAGCTTAAAGCTAATACAGCCTTTAAAGACTGTATTCATAATAGACCACAATCAAATGAAGAGGATTAAAAACACAAAGAAGGCTCACTCTCTTTCTAGTCTCGCGTGAATCCTCAGAACAAGAGTTTATTTCTATTGGCCCTTAATCTCTGTTACTTTCAATAGTGCTGTCCCCATGCCGGAGCAAACACAGGCACAACATTGCTTGCTCCCCCTATACAGTGAAAGTAGGTCAGAGTTTCTATACGCAACCCCAGCTCACCCAGTCTCCTGGAGAAAAACATAAACACACCCACATCACCTTGACAAGCTGTTTATCATTTGGGTGCTTAAATGAAGAAATAGATGTCTTCTATGCTTCATTCACTTTATTTTGGTTTTCTAGGGAGCTTGTGCCTCGTTTGGTGTTAAGGCACACTTGAAGGTGTCATATATAGGGGCAAATGACTGCCAGGAACTGTAGCTCAGGAGGGTAACAAATGGGAGATAGCATTTCCATTAGCTGATCTTCCTGCTCCTCTATGTTCTCTACCATTGTGTAGATTCTCACCTGCAATGCAAATGTACTATTATCTTTCTCCTCACTGAATTTCCATAGCTTCAAGGGGAATATCTTCCTGTTTTCTTACTTTGATCTTGTTGAGTGACAACCTTTTGGTCATGCGGATGTGCAGGAGCCGACCCACAGTGGAGATATCCAAGAAAGCCCAGACTCTCAAATCAACGAGGCACTCACACACATTAACCAACTCCAGCAGCTCATCATCGAGTGTCTCGCTGCAGTTGCTCAGGTCCAGTGTTAGATTCTACAGACAAGAACATTTCTCTTTGCATTGTTGTGACTGAACACTTTCAAATGGTTTTTACGCAGCTATCGTTCTTCCAATGTATTTGAATTTGTCCTCTTGTCTGTTTTTGCTTCTTCTTTTTTTTTGTTACACCTAAATATTTTAGGTCATGCACCAACTTTTAATATCTGACAACAATATAAACAGCTGTCTTAAATCAATGTTTTTATGAGGAAATAGAGCTATCCAGTAATTGTAATTATCACATGCTTAAACTTATTCTTGCTATACCCCCCAGGGGTACTTACTGTCAGACAGAATAGAGTAGAGACACAATAGAACTTGAAGTAGGCTGACACTTGCAACAAATGTTAAAGTTTGAACTAGGTGAAAATACATGGAAGTAGAATTTTAAAGTGTTGTAAATTGATTTTAATGGCGCATTGTTTTAAAAAGTATAACAATTATAGCAGAACACATTTCCCTAACTTACTGAAGATTCTTAAAGTTGAATGGTTGAAAAGTAAACACACACACACACATATATATATATATATATATATATATATATATATATATATATATATATATATATATATATATATACTGTATATGAAAAGTGGCTTAAGTAAAAAATAAAAGGTCTCATGTTTGTTGAAACTCATGTTATAAGCAATATTTGAATATTTCATAAGCTTTTACTTGAGCCAAACAATATTCATAAACTGCTTATAAGCTAAAGGCTGTCAGTAATTGTCTGGATGGCAACATTTCTACCCCTGTCATTTTGATTATCAGAAACTGCAGTGCTTGGGGAACCACTTAGCCAAACAGTAACATCATTACACAAATGTGCACATTTAACAGCAAGCCTGTGCCCTCTGCAGATTCTGGGTGAAAAGTTTTTTGGAAAAAAAGAACATTTTTGCTTCATGTGATGCGTCTTTCTCAGGACTCTGACCTTCAGGCTGTGTCTGTACCAGGGTAGCATGGTTTGGAGCAGAGGCTTGGCGCTGCAGTTCTCGTCTGTTGAATAAAATGCAGTCATGTTGTACTCCACGAGTGGAATCTCGGGCAGCAGGATCCTCGCCAGCTGCTGTGTGTCAACGATTTGTTCGACTGTGAGTCTGACTTTTAGATCTGGGCAGCTGGACACCAAAGTGGCCCATGAGTAACCATACACCACCTTGAAAGAGATTATTTAGCTTCATCTTAATCGCCTTTTATAGTTTATAGTTAAAACGTGGCCAGGGCAGTGTCGTTGGACTGACCTAATGTTTTTTTTTTCTGCTTACCTGTTGATGTGGCTCATTTTGAGTGCAGTACAGTGAAAAGCTTTCCAGGAAGTTTCCATCTCTCCCATAGTTTAGCCTTCTCTCTCTGACACTTTCACTGAGAGCCAGCAGCAGTTCATCTGACAACCAGGAGTAGCTAAGAGCCAAGTAGGTGAGGCCTTGCAACTTTTGCAGCATTTGAGGTATATTACGATTAAGGTGATTGGGCACAGTGACAGAAAAGAAACCTCTTAGATCCAAAGAAGAAAGGCCACAGAGGGGAGAGAGGCTTCTTTGATTTTGTACTATTGCAGAAAGCAGCTCCAGACCCTGTGGTTTAAAAGAATTGGGAAATAAACCAGATTCAGGTGAAACTATTATAGTAGTTGTTGTTATGGCTGAACACAAATTTAGTGGTATTTGATTGTCATTAAATTTCACCTGTGAATTACAGTTACTCCTAATGTATTGCTTTATTATTTGCTCGAGTGAGTCACTTCAGTCAACCCGATGTGTATGTACACATATTAACTTCACTTATTAATATTTCATTGAAAAAGTAAAAAAAGACATATTCTTTTTTCCATCTCCTATAAAAACATTGGGAGCTTTACAGTGTAAGTGAATGTTCCAGTTCACTTTTTGTGTTTTACAAAATGTTTCTTGTCAGGTATTTACCTTATTTGGTACCTTATTTGGTTTTTACATTACCTGCTCGGTCTCTGTCCGTATCCTGATCAGGCAAATGTTTTTAAGTCTTGACGGACCTTCTGAGAGGAAATAAATGAGTTTGTTGACTACAGTATTTCTGAGGCCCTGACCCCAGGAGGAACGGTCCAGCTCCAGCCTTATAATGGAGAGGGTCTTTAATGGGGCTTGAACTCTGTGAAGACAAAATGATGTTTAATCTGATTAATAAAAATATCTCTGGAGTCTGATTTCAGATTGAAGATAAACACTTAAAGTTGACCTATGTAACTTATATATATATATATATATATATATATATATATATATATATATATATATATATATATATATATATATATATATATATATATATATATATATATATATATATATATATATATATATATATATATATATACATATGTATGTATTTTACATATTTTACATATTTCCTAATATGTGTCTGTTTTACTTACTATAGCATGACAGCATAGAGTGAGACATGAGAAAAAATTGAGCTCCTCTGGCTCCTGCCTATGATCCTGCTGTCATCTGCACAGATGCTCCTTCAGAAATAACCAATTAGAGAGAGGAGGAGGGTCTTTGTGCTTTTAATCACACTTATGTACGCATTGCTCACACCTTACCCCTTGCTCCCTGCTACACTACAGCTAGAAGCATAGCAGTGGAGCTTGTCATAAATGCTAAAGCTAGTTAGCATGGCCACCAATGATGGTGGTTAAACAGTTTTTCTGGAACTTTTCCATTCCAGGAAAATTGTTTATCCATCATCATTGGTGGATGATGGTGGATAAAAACTGGAATTTAACAGGAAAACTGGAATTTAACAGTTTTCCTGGTAACTACCAGGAAAACTAGTAACTGGAAAGATTCTCCGCCATTAGGACATTGAGCAGCACATCCACAAGGTGATTGACAATCCTAAGACACTCCCTCTGGCTCTGGTTATTTTTGGTTGGGAGCGGTGCATTTCTTCAGACAGCAACAGCAGCTCAAGGAGGAGGTGGAGGAAACCAATCTTTTCACAGATTGTCTCATGTTACACTGTCACAACAACTTAGATAATAAATAAATTGATTTATTTACGATATCTATTTAAGACTTAGTAAATATGTAAAAAACCTATTTTTGTAAACGTTATATACTGCGGCCTTAAGGTGGAAATTGTTTTACCTGACCAATGTATTCAACAGCCCACAGATGGTGTTATGCAAACGCTGGGCCAACACAACAGATCTTGGAGGACACACGGTCACCTCCAAGCTTTCCAAGAAGACTCCCAGATTGTCAGCATAGCCCACTGCCGATAAGTGTTCGGACTGCTTGTATTTAGAGAGACGGCCACTGAGGTGAAAGGAGCGGCAGCGCCAGAGACAGGGCAGACGCATGATTTTGTGCCAGTGACGACAGACCAGAGATGCCCTGCTGCGATCACCATCAGAGAGATATTTGAAGATGTGTAGCAAGCAGACATCAGGAAGCACCTCCCACTCACCTATCTCCTCAGTGTCACGGTTGTTTAAATGCACGGTCTCTTCCCCCCAATCGTCAGAGGAAGTACAATCGTCCTCCCATAGTCTGTCTTGGTACTCCTCCATGGTTTATCTGGATTTAAAGATTTAAAACAGCCTGTTGTGTCACAGTAGCAGCTGGTAGATGAAGGTTCATGTGCTAATCTAGCTGACGATAAACATTAAAGAAAAATCCTGACACTCAGAAACTGTGAGATAAAACCTGAATGAGCCCCAACTGACAGAACAGTGAAGTAACTTAGTGAAGTACTGTCTGTAGAGCCCTCTGGTTCCGTTACATCACAAGGACCCAGTTCTAATATCAGTTCCATATTCAATTGTATTAATTCAAACAGTTGAATTAATGCAGCTTTATTCTAAAACATGCTTTAAACAAGGTTCAATCGGTTGCTTCGTTTCACTTAAACAGCTACGACACTGGTCTAACCATTGAAGTTCGATATAATAAGTAGTCTCAAATCTCCACGCTAAACTTTGAATTTTCAGTCTCAAACCTGACCACATTTAATTACAGAGTAATATTAGTTTCTCAAAGTTATTTAGAGCTTAACTAAAAAAAAAGAAAAATCGGTATGGACACTGCAATGTGAGAATTTTTCACATTTTTTACCTGACTATTGTTTCAACAATATCTTTCAAAAATAGATTATGGATCACACTTTATACAGAATACAGTTACTCAGGAATATGATAGCTTTAATGTTCTTATTATTTTTGAAGGTTGTGTAAAACTCTTAATTGATATGTTTGTTCTTGTTTAGGCTTCACAGATAAAACCATTTGAAGCTTGTCAAGATTAAGTCAAGTTTATTTGTGTAGCACATTTCAGCAAAAAGGCAGTTCAAAGTGCTTAATGCTATAAAAACATAATACCAATTTTGAAACAAGCAATAAACATTACATTTTGTCAAATGCCATCATCAAAATGATCAATTTAATATACATTAAATGTGTCAATCAATGTTCCACTTAACGCCAATCCAAGAGGTAGTTGTTTTAGACTTGATTTCAAGGAACGCATCTTTGCAGTTTTCCAAATGTGTCTGTGGAGCATAGAAACTGATTGCTGCTTCTCCATGTTTGGTTCTGGGAATGCAGAGTAGGTCAGGTCCAGAAGACCTGAGTGGTCTGGAAGGTTGTCACAACAACTACACACAGATTTCGGGACTGATCGTAGATTCTGGCTGTAAGAACTGAAACTGCATGCTGACTCTTGATTGTTCCTCTTTAGGTCGGAAGATGATTACTTCAGTTTAGTCTCTGTTCACCTGGAAAAAGTTGGGGTAGTCCTCAGATGGGTTCAGAGTCACCTGGTGACATCATTATGTAGAGCTACGTATCATCTGTGTACTTATGGTAACTCATCTTATGTCTTGTTATAACCTCAGCTAGCAGGAGCATGAAACTATCAAATAGGAGGGGTTCCAGGACTGAACCTTGGGGTACCTCTCATGTGACTTCTGTCCATTCCAATAAGACGATATCGACTTTCTTTTAGTAAGATTTTAACCAATGAGTACTGGACCAGAGAGTCTGACCCAGTTTGACAGTTAATCATTTTTACTTGTTTAAATCCATCTCTCACTTCCTTATGTAAGATAAAGCCAAAAGCAAAAAAAAAAAGCTGACTTTTTTTGAAAGATTATGAGGAAAGTGAAAAATTGGGACGTACCAATAAACGATGAATACAAAAATATGTAAATATTTTATAACAGAGGCTAGTAGAGACTAGAATAAGTATCACATGGAAAGAAAGTGCCATCCTAAACAGTTTATCTGCTCTGGAATAAATTCCACAACATGAACAAAGATTTTCCTGAAAAATTTGCCCAGAAGATTAATGTAGAAATATGTACAAGTTGCATCTTTCTTTCACAGTGATTAGTTTTCTTTCTTCGAGCTCCTCGGCCCATCAAACAGAAGACATTTTGCCTGTGAATAGAGAGATATTTCAGTGAATTTAGAACAGATGTTGTTTGTGTCTCCATGCCAGTATTTGTGCCAACCTCATGCCAGCGCAGTGTATCGAGGGGCAAGCCCAGGTGGCAGTGTGGACAGGTGTCTGTCTGTTCGGCCAGCTCCTGGTTTCGTGGTCCCCAGCAAGGCCCCTCGCTGCCCCATAGGGGGCGACATGTAGAGTGGGAGGAACAGGCTACACCAAAGTGAGGTCTGGGATCTGTCTGGTAGTTCACTTTCTGGCCACTAGAGGGCAGATGTGATTCAGGATCAGAGTCTTCCTGAAACACAGGGAATAGACACCTACAGAATACAGTAAGAAGTGTTCAAAACAAAGCTGTGCTTTACTGATTCAAAGCTTAATTGTTCAATATTTTTTTTATAAAAATTTTTTGGCTTACATTTAAGGAAGTAAAATTAGATTTGTTTTCAGAGTAACTTGGGGAATGTTTGAGTTTTTTACTTGACCTTAATCTAAATGAGGAGTTCTTTATAGTTAAATAACTACTGAGGGTTAAATATAATCCGAACATGTAGTTACAATTGGATCAATGGTTAAGTGTTTACAATGTTCTTGATTGAATGTTTCTGTCTTCTTCTTTTTCTTACAAGTAACAAAAATGAATCATATAATTCTTGACTTCATTCACTTTACACTTTGAGCATAATTTTTTTTCTGTTAATTTAGAATTTGAATGTTTTTTTAAGTAAATAAAAGCTTTCCAATATATCTTTTCAGAGAATCTGTTTGCTACACAACAACAAAATATGTTGTGTCAGAAATATTACCTCCTGTTCTGTGACGTTGGGATGAGACTCGGAGTCAAGAGACCTCAAGCAATACCAGCATGGCTCAGATGGGGCATCTGTAAAGACACAAAATATTCAATGCATTAGGCCATTATTCAGCACAACAAATGTTTCTGGAAACTAAAAAGTCAAACATAAAAGCAAAGAAAGGTCGCATTTTGCAAACATTTTTTCCACCAGACATTGCCACCCACCCAACCATGGATGGATCTTCTCCACGTTTTACCCATTCCAAACAAAAATTAAGTATTTTGTTAAAAGTGTATTTATTAGATAAATAAAGCAGAGGACAGCAGTATTTCTGGAGATGGGATGATAGTATTTGATCTTTAGAGAGCTCAAACAAAGAATCTATTGAGTCAGTACAATGTCCCCACAGAATGTGGGAGCATAATACAAGTTTGTGTGTATCTTACTCTGTGTGGTGGAGGGATGAGCTGACACAGATTGGGGACTCATGTCTTCTCCTGTTGACAAGTGGGTCTCCAGGAGGTAGTCCTCATCGCCTTGTGTGACTGTAGCTATCACAGGCTCCTCTGCTAATGTCTCTTCATGGTCAATGCATTGATCCTCTAAAATCTATGACCGTCAGCCACACAGACCAAACACCAAAACAAAAGTACAAAGTTGCAATTAATTTTCCTGTTTTCCTTTCTGTTGCCCATCTGCTTTTTACCTCTTCATCCCAGACTCCGATGTTAGCACTGGTGGTGTCCTCTGGTGTCTGGATACTTCTGGACTCAATGATTTCTTCACCGGATTTTTCCGTCTGTATTTCTGCCTGGACAGACGTTGCACCACTACTTTCTCGGGGAAAAGGAGTAGAATTAAAAAATAAAAAAAAACTTGCCCTCCTAACTGATCTACAAGAGGGTTATCAGCCGTTCAATCATCTGCATCAGCTCTGTTACTCTGAAGGCGAGAGCTTGATTAGTCTTAAACATTCATCTACTCCTTGCCTTACCTTTCTTCCTCCATCCCCACTCATGTGTCTCCCTCCCACGGTGCCTGATGTGCTATTTCCTGCTAATCCCAACCCTCTTTGGCTTTTTCTTTCCCTAGTCTTGGTTTGCCTACCAGCCTCTCTGCTCTCTTCCCTTCCTCTCTGTGTCTGAAACGGAAGCTCCACGCTCTCAATATTTCATGTGTCTGAATAGCTCACAAGCAGGTCTCTGTAAAGAGTAATCAGGTGAGGGCTCCAGTGTCTGTGCGGTGGAGTCCGGCTTGGCGTGAGCAATACTTTCAGAAGCCAGAAACTTTCTCACTGCTTTCACAAAGGTGTAGAAGAGCCTTAAGATCCTTCTTTTTTATGATTTTATTCTTTGTGTGACCACAGGCAGGATATATTTTTAATTATACAAAGTGTTAAGCTGTTGTCATAACTTGTGCTATCAAATGAGGCTTAGATTGCTAAGACTGATCTATTTTTTTCTCAGCAAACACTCTAAGTTGGTCACGTCTTGTTAACAACTTTTGCTCACCGTATTTCAAAATGTTGTTTGGGACAGATGGTACTTACTGCCACACACAACAGAAGGTTTTGGAAAACTCAGAATTGTTCAAATTTGAAACTTTGCGCTTTGCAACAAAGAGACACATGAGAAGAGAATAACGGACCTGATAGCCTAAAATATGCCCTTTATGTTTTGTTTTATATCTTTAAAAATTAATGGTAGATAGTGTGAGAAAGTATACCAAGCTGCTTTATACCAATTTTATGGAACAGATTTGATTGAGCCAAAGAAAACAAATAGTGTTTTTGTGACAGGCAGCCTCCTGCATTTAGAAGCCTTCCAAAAAAACTGCTTGGAAAGAAAATAGAAGATAATTTATTTGATTTTCAGATATTAAATCATCAATAAATCTAAATATCTTATTTCAATTTCAACATTCCCAGAAGAAAAAACAGAGGTTTTCTTTAACTGCCATCTTGTTCACAGCACCTCTTTGACTGCAGAGACGCATCCCGCCAGCAGATGGGGAAAGAGTATTTTATTTGTGGTATTTAAAATGTAGGTGTATTAACATGAACAAAAAGAATTAATATCCCCCCTGGGGTTTTGTTGTATTCTTTATGCGTTCTCATTTCTTCTTTTTTTTCTGTTTAATCACTTCAGCGCATGATTATAGAGATCACGTTCTGTTATTACCAGTTTTGTGGCGTGTTCATTTGTGTATCGTCATTCCTGCAACTTGCCTTATCACTCTTCGTTTAAAAGGTTTTAAATAGTGCGTGGCATTTTATTGTGCAAATTTTAGCCGTCATTATCATTTTAATGTATCATGGAGTTCCTTGGAGGACTGTAGAATATGTCTGTAGCTCACCAACATTTGTGCATCTGTACGTGTCTTCCTGTAAATGCGCGGCAGGTAATTTAAGTGTTTGTGTGTGTGCGTGTGTGTTTGTGTGTGTGTGTGTGTGTGTGTGTGTGTGTGTGTGTGTGTGTGTGCATGCGTGGCATGCGTTGTTTTTTGGGGTTTTTTTGTAGGAGGAGGGAGACGAGGAACATAAGTGGAGATGACTCACCGGTCTTTTGTGACAGTGGTGCAGAGAGAGCTTTTTTCACCCATTTTTTTTCTCTCTTGGGGTTTGCATACTAAACAAGAAATGGAAAAAGAATAGAATGAAAGCCGGGTAAGACTGGGCGTTAGGTAGCATTAGGAATAAACGAAGAGATGTGGAAGGAGCATGGACAATTGTAAGAAAAAGGATGATATAGATCGGGGTAAGTAAGGCAGAGAAAAGATGAAAGAGGTGAGCAAAAAGATAAGTGTGGAGGTGTATGGAGAGCCATTTCAGCCAAAATTAAATAAATAAATAAATGAATGAATGAATGAAATAAATGGATAAAATAAATAAATGAGTAATTGGCATCTTTATTCCCAATTATATTTATTCATTTATTTACAAAAAAAAGAAGTAAATAAATCTTGGTGCTAGCCTGCTCCAAATCCAATGCAGGTTTGAAGTGTCTAAGAGTTGTAGTTTTTGGTGCAGGAGCAGTCCCAGTGTGATCCAGATGTAAAAAAATAAAAAATAAAAAATAAATTTAAAGTGGTAAAATCAACCTTTATTTAAGTCTCACAAATCAGATAAACATTTTACAAATCACAAACATGGTTCTAAATATTCTGCTATTAGTTGAGAATAATCCAGTCCAGGTTTGAAGAGTCTAGGTGTTGTAGTTTTTAAACTACAGTTGATTAAAGTTGCGGAAGGTAGTGAACAATTAAGTGGAATCGCCCTTTAGCCATTTCCCGAATCGGAAGTTGGAATAAGAGTTTCTTGTTGTGATGGACTAAATAAACCCAGATATTTCATTTTGTCTTATAAAAATATTACTGCCCCAAATATAATGATAAAGACTCAGATCATGAACTTTATTATTTTTTTAATTCAAGCGAAAATTAAAATTCACATCGCACTGTCGAGACAAAACTGCAGCTCAGAACTCTCGACTAGCTTCTCTGCTTTTCTCTTCTTTATTACTGTCAGTTCTTCAGAGGAACGAGCTTCTAGCAATGCTGCTAACTCACGGTTATTCCGTTGTAGCACTATGTTCCTGTCGTTCCCGGTGATTAAACTCACAACTATGATCCTCTTTACTGATCAGCTCTCTGATAGCAGACTACGTGTCCGTAAACAAGTTTTACTAAATATTGTATTATAACGAAAAAGAGAGATGTAACTTCTATCATGAACATAGACTAGCAAAAACCCTTCAAATTACAGTGAAATATGGCTACTTCCGGTGGGCGCCGGAAGTTAGACCCAGAATTGTTTCCCCAGTAAGCCACACAAGAATAAGGTGGATAGTGAACGCAACTTAATGCTCTGGAAACCTGCTTCAGAAATCTGCAAAGAAATTTCTGTTTATTCACTCCTGAAAAACACAAGCAACAAGGCTCGCTTTTATTTTGAAAGAGCGCCGTAACTTGTGCTGTCGCGCACATTAAAATCGAGTACAGGCTGGCTTTACTGCCATTTCCGAAGAGGCGGCTAGCTTTACCGCGCTGATAGATGGGGGGTTCCGACGCTGGCTGTCTGTTTCTATCTAACACTTATGATAATTCTGACACTACTGTAGGAGCACTAACATGTCATTTAAAATGGAACTTACCAAGCTCCGCCCACAACCGACCCACGTCTCACAAACAAAGCCTCGCGGCACGTTGTTTCTATGTAAACATGACTCGATTAGTGCATAATTTCTACTGGATTTTCACAATATATCAGCTACTACAATGGACAGAGGAACTAACAAGTTTATGTCATCATCTGGGAGGAGGTTACTGGTTTCTCAGCCACAAGCTGGTTGCAAACCTGAGGCCAGCAGGTGTCAGTCAGTTATGGTAGCTCTGAAATTTGGTTTGATGACCTCAATATGAGAAGCTACAGACTGATAGGAGGAACCAAAGAGCTCTGTAAAGGTAAAGGCAAATCTTCTGAGTTGGGATATAATTAATTTAATTTCACATAATTATCGCGGTAGAAGCCATTTGTTTGTTAAAATTTTATGAAATATATTTGTTCTATTTGATGTTTGTTGTGAATGACGTATACTCACAAACGAACAAGTTTAGAAACTACAGCGGCTGTAATGCGCCACAGCAAAGGTAAACAAAGGTAAAATAACCCAAACAGGTGATCAACTCAAAACCACTCGTACCTTTTTACTCTCTCTTTGTAATTTAAGCACACCTGTTACCGTGGCAACCGCCTGCACCCCACAATACTAACAAAGATTAGGTTAAAAACATAACATTCAGTCCTTTACCATATCAAAGGTAAAGGACTTTGATATGGTTTCCAGGCTTGATATTTATTTCTCGATTATTAATCAGCGCTTCCCTGAACACAGCGATGGTTGATTGACTAGCTGTACTTGGTGCGAGAGTGGGCTAACACCAGTAAAAGTTCATTCCAAAGCCTTTTCTGCTAAAATAAAATCTTTAGTGTATGTTAGATACAGTACACATTGCATATTGATCTGTTTAGCTAACGTAAGACCGTGTAGCAGACAGGCTTCAAGGTGTAGAAGTTGTATCAGTGCTGCCATTATGCTGTACTTAGCTAACGGGAAGCGTGTGTATGTGAGACGGCTGCGCACGTTGTAGCCGCGCTACTGCGTAGCATGGCCATCAGCCAATGAAAAGCGGCCCTTGTGAGTCGCTGCCGCTCAGCTATTTTTCTGTCCTTGAAAACCCGACTTCTCCTGCCTGGGGTCCAATCAGAAACTGAAATTTTAAGTTAACTTCCGTTGCCATAGTATGTGTAAGAGAGTTTGATAGTACATGTGAGAGGGTTTGTAAGTTTTGGCTCATGGGGCCTCTCATAGAAACACGTTCTATCTGAGCGTCTACACGAAAAATAATCAAGTCATGAGTTAAAAGGACTTTTCTAATAAAGTTGCTGAGCTTCAGCTCACTGATAAGCCAGTGGTAAGTCGCCATTTTTCTTGAAGCAAAGTACAGTGTGATGCTAAGCAACCAATTGGAGAAGTTGTAGCCTGATAGAGGTGGTGGTGGTGGTTAAGGAGGAGTTGCAGGGAGGTGTAGATCATAAACAAGGAGAGTGTTGCAGTGGGAGAGAATCGAGATCCTGGCAGTTCTACCACCATTGTCCTAGTGGCTGCTGAAAGCATGTTAGATGGATTGTGTCATGTTCAATAAAGTTGGTATTAGAAAAGGAAACATGGAAAGCAATGACGTCATATTCATGCTTAATAAATGACAAGTTAACAAGCAAGATGAACGGTTTTCAGTAGTCATCTTTACATCTGCATGACAAAAATACACTACTTGACCTCTCTACATCTTTTCAAGTTAACTTCAAACATATTTATTGGGATTTGATGTGATGGAGCAAGAGGAAGTAGCATAATTTAAAGGAAAATGACACATTGTTTTCTAAGTTAGTTTTTTTTTTTAACAAACAAAATTATCTGAAAATTGTTGAAAACGTATGCATTCAATTCAATCACGTTCAATCGGGGACCCATAAGCAAAAAATCAGCTTGATGTATTTAATTGTCACCCAATTAGTACTCCGCTTGTGTTTAATCTCAGTAAAAATGTCAGAATTTCAAATGTTTGCTTCACAATAGTAAACAAATGATATCATTTGAAATTTTTCTTCTGATGCTAGTCTATTACAAAACAATACCAATAAAATACACTGAGGTTTCTGGTTGTAATGTGACAAAATCTGAAATAAAATTCTGGATCTTTGTAAAGTATTTTATTTTCCAACTACAAAATGTAATTCAACAATTCCTATCTGTGACTTTTCCTTTTGGTACGAGGCTGCATGTAGTATTACAATCTCAATGCCTCATTTCAGGAGTTTATTTTGAAGCTGAATAAATACACACTATCATTGAAAACTTCAGAATTTAGGTGGGAACTTTTAAATTAATGTTTGACTGAAAATGCTCAACATTTAATATCATTTTCTTCTTTTTGCCTGTTTATTCATGTTTGATATCTATAATTAACATACGCTATTATTTAACACCTCACTATTACATTACACAGCAACTCAATACTGCCGCTGAAGTTTCCTTGCTGAGGTAACCCAACACTGTTGATCTGCTATAAAACAATGTCATGATGGGTGTGGTGGAAGCGGTGGTGAGGTAAACGCAGCAGACCCAGATACGGTTAAATGAGGAGTTTTAATGATAAACCAGATCACAGGGAACAGGACGACGGAGGGACGAGACATAGACGTAGACGTGACGTGACGAGGATCCGACAAACACACGGAGACACAGGTGACATTAAATACACATGAGGTAATCAGGGAACGAGACACACCTGGGAACTAATCACGGGGAGACAGGACAACACAGAGACTCAGACACACAAGAAAACTAGAAATAAATACACAGAGAAACATGGATCCTGACAAACAAATTAAAAATAAATGAGCTGAAGTATTTTTAGCAGTAATAAAAATGCATAGGTGTTTTTCTATTATAATTATTGATCTAGGCAGCTTGGCGTGGATTCACTGTCAAACCAGAAAACTGCCGTAAACATTTGTCTACACCACTGAAAATGATAGAAAAAGGGATGAGAAACTTTTTCTACAAGGCAAAAATCATTTTAAAACACATTTGGAGAGATACCAGAAGAAGTTGTGCTGGAATGAGAAAACAGTCACAATTGTCTAGCAACAAAGTTGTCAAAACAACTATGCATCATCAGTGGTGGCACTTCTGTCTGAAAGATGTCTCTCTAAGAGCTGAAATGGTCTTAGTCTTTCAACAGCAAGTGGGGACGATGCGTCACTAGATACTGTTTGCTTTAAACTCCGCGTCTCAAAAGGCAGTTGAATCACACTCAGGATTGGAAATTGATCAAGAAAAGCAAATGTTATTCGCATAAGAAGCTGAAAAACACGACTTAAAAGAGTTACAGTACACAAGGCTTGCACCTGTTTCACTCTCCTTCATTCGCCTTAAAATGTGCCACGTCTGTGTTGTTCTTTTCCAGTATGGATCCAAGGAAGATGAGACAGAGTATCTATCGCGGGAATTTCTTTATTTTTTTTCTCTAAATTTTTTATTCTTTGATTTTATTTTAGTTTGCATTTACAGTATTTTCTGTGATATTTATAGTTCTTCTGTTTTCATTCGCAGTTAGCCGACTTCACCAAACCCATGCCACGGGTAAAACCGATGGACTTTAGTACCTACGGTGAGTAAGGAGACAAAGTCTGGGCCAAGCAAAATAAAAAGAAGAAAATACGACCACAATGATTTAAAGCAGGGATTTTCATGTGTTGGATCTGAAGATGCTCCATTGCCACAGTCATACACGCGATTGCAAGTTGTGTTGTTTGAAGACAATAGTAGCTTTTTGTTTCGTGTTTTTCATGCTTTGACACAGTTAGAGCCTTTTGCAAACAAAATGTGTCACTTTTGACCATGTGTCTGTGCCACTGTTTAGGCCTTTGTGTTAACTGTTTTGAAAATGTGTAGTTTTGAGGTGAGAGCTGCATAAAAGCTATCAAGAAGAACTGTAGAGGCTAGAGGCCATTTGGCTTCAACAAAAAATTTTATAGCATTAATTTGTTTGCCACTTACATCCTCCATGTTTCTCTCAATAATTGGGATTTCTTTTTGCCAATGGAGGTCTTTTTAAAACTTCGAGTTCATGCTGAAAGTCCTATTCTGTATATCACAATGGCCCATATGCCACAATTATGTTACTAAATAATACACAATTAAAATTGATATTTTTATCCAATTAATCTCCGCCGTGTGTAAGGTTGTGTTACAACCTGATACTAATCCTTCACGGTTCTCCCTGTGGGCGTGCTGTAATTAAAATGCAATTTGAATATTTCAACAGACTCCAACTCTCCCAGGCACAAAACCTGGTATGGATCCAGCTCCTGGCTCCGACGAGCCCGACAGCACAACAGTTTATCAGCAATGGCCCCAAGAAGCTCATGCGTTTACAGAAAGAGAAATGAGAGGAAAAATGTCGGCCATTAGCTCCATGAATATTGAATACCCTTCAAATCAACATCAAATTATGATAATTGATTTTTCAACAATTTTCTATTAACCTTTTATTTTAACATAGTGTCAAAACATGTGTCTTTTTATTTGTAAATTTAAGGTGGAAAGCCCAGATCATATTTTAGTAACCCAGTGCAGATGTTTAAACAGTGAATGCCATTACGATACCACGGCATTAAAAGGACCAAATTATTGCTATAAAAATGGATCCTATTAGGTTGCATGGCAACTAACAGCATCCTGTTTGTCTCCTTTTTGCTCAGTAAATTATGTAGTTTTATACGATTTTTTATGGATTCCCTTTCTCTGTGTTACTACTCAGTGACAGTGTTGGTTTCCAAGTATAGGTGCTGTATAATATTCTTTTGACAAGAATTTTCTTTGAATAGATTAATTTTTCTATGAATATGGTAATAGGTCATTTTAAAATATCAGCTTTTTTTAAGTGTCCATTTCACCCTTTGTGCTTGATTACAAAATTCCTTCTTGTTTCTTTACATAAATCCATCCTGTGGGACATTGAGCTAATTTAGCACACGGTGACTTTGCCTTGTGATAATTGTGCTAGCTGTGTTAAGGCCCCCACATGCTCAGGACTCCTCACACACTGTCTCTCATAGTCAGGCTTACCGATTGCTTATTTCTCATGTCAAATTCCTTCATTTCCCACAATCCGGAAAGATGCTTAAGAGTTTGATGAACTTGTTGGGGCCATAGCCTACATCTTCTTCTCTTCTCCTGTTAGTGCAGAACAGAGTGGAAGTTTTTCTACTGCTTGTCTTTGAGACCGGTTGCACCGACTCTCAACTTTATCAGCTTATCAGTGTCAGCGCTGGCCGACCCGTGTTACCAGCTGTATAGGTGAATGCTCAGGGTGCCGCAGTCCTGGGGGCACCATAAAGACGCCAGAAAAAAACTTAAAAAACTTGAACTTTTCTTTATAAAAATTCTAAAATAGGTGATCATATTACTTTGTGATATTAAAGATTCGGCATTGATGTAACTACGTGGGGAAAAATATATTAAATAGATCTAATAATAGTTGTGTCTTGATTTGTGTGAACAGGTGTCAAAGAGGCACATCTTTTAGATTGGTGATTTGTGCTTGGCTACCACATCTAAAATACTGAAGTTTGGATTACACAAATGACACATTTGTCAACTATTTTGCAAAAGGGAAGGGAAGTTAGTGCCAATCCAATAAGAAAAAGGTAACACATTTGATAGCCTTATCTTCTCTTCTGCTGAGACAGCGATGATAAGAACTGAGTTTCGTAAGCCGCTCAGAGCTGACAGTTGTGTGAATCTGGGCTTGTGTTTTCCTCCTTGATTGTTAGGTTTTGCTATTTGTAGGACAGTTCTAATTTCAAAGTCTCAACAATCATAGGTTGAAAACTTTTTTTTTTTCACAGATATCTATATCCTATAGATTCTATGGCATAGAAGACAATATAACCACCCTCTTTTTGCAAAATATTTATGTTTTTTCTTTATTTTGGTACCTAAAAATGTTTAAAAAAAAAAAAAAAAACATTCTTACAATTCATATCTATTGAAAACAATATATAGTCTTTTTTCAAACAATCATGTACCATTTGTGTACAAGATTTCAGAACAATTTTCTTTGTATTGTAAAGGTGGCAGACTCCTGGTCTAAATGTTTTCCAATAACAGACTGCTGAGTCATAATAATTAAATTTAAGCTATCCTCTTTCATTGTCAAAGAAATTGGTATTTTTGTTTCTCACTAAGACTTAAAAGGAACTTTAAGTTACAAACAGACTGGTGGACACAAACGAGGCTATGTTTTGTTTTGTTTTTTTGTTTTTCCATCTAATTCCCATTAGTTTTCTAATATAATTCTGGCTAAAGCAAAACTTTATTTAAGATGAGTTGTTTAAAACCTTTCGGCATCTGAGTATTAAAATATAAAATTCATCCTTTGTGGCTAGGATATTTCAACAATGGAACAACCAATCCATAAAGAGTTTGTCAATATTTGTCGTCAGATGAGTAATTTTCTAATGAAAATAAATAAATCAACAAAACACAAACTAAAACAACCCAGCTTCTGTGGTGGGAACTAGTAACATGTTTGCACATCCAGAACAGCTGGTGTAAATATTTAAAGCTAGCAAATGATATCAGAGCATTAAATCAGAAGGAAGCATATTAAGAAAAGCCGTCTCACCCCTGCTGCAGACAGATGTCGGCTATGTATCAACAAGCAGATGTTTTCTTGCTGAGAGCAGAAGGAAATAGATTGCTACTCAACACTCCATCTTGTTTGTGTTTTCGCAGTGGGACAGTGATTTAGTCAAAGTGCAGTTCTGTGCACACTTTGATGGAGTTATGACTACAACTATAGGCCTAAATCAGCGGTGGGCACTCCTGGTCCTGGAGGGCCGGCGTCCTGCAACTCTTAGATGTCTCCCTGGTTCAACACGCCTGAATCCAGCAGCTGAATCACCTCTTAAATGCAGTCGGGTTCTCCAGGGTCCTGCTAATGACCTCATTGTTTGACTCAGGTGTGTTGAAGTAGAGATATATCTAAAAGTTGCAGGACACCGGCCCTCGAGGAACCAGGAGTGCCCACCCCTGGCCTAAAGGCTTAGTGGCGCCCTCAAGAGGCCGGAGGGCCCCGAGGTAATCATGCTCAGTTCATACAGAGTACACAGAGTTATATTCTTTAATCAAGACATAAACTAATCTAAATTAGTTCAGCGGTAATTTGGCTTCAAGCTTTAACCTTGAGCATATATATTCATACTGGACTATGATATTACCATATGTTATTCTGTGGGCAATTTTATATTTTATTCTTTACATAATTAAATACATTTGAATGAGTTGAAAACTAATAGACCTGGTTTCTATATCATTCCCTCTTTGGTGCTATTCTCATTTTTACTGCTGTATCTTTTAGTAGTTTATTAGTTTTCATCGTTCTTTCATCTTTTACTTAATAGTAAGTTTAGTGTTATACTAGCTTAGTGAAATATTCATAAGGTTGAATTAGTTGTTTATAAACTTACATATTGGAGATAAGTTGTTTGTGTTTGTTCTATGTGTGGTGTCTTGCTTTCCAAAACATGCCAGTGATGAGCTTCTGCCTTTCTCTACTGTTACTTTAATAGCTAAGCCTTATCAATTATATATTTATACATAATACCTGAGACTGAACTGTTTGGCTATTATTTTCCTTTTGATCAGGTGGTGCTCCAACTTGGTCATTTTTTTATCTAAATTAGAAGTTTTGTTAGTAATTTTCATAATTTATAATGCCATAATTGTTTGCATTAATTGGCAAACCAGAGCCTGTTTGATTTACAATGTGTTTATTGCGCAACACATTGCAAAGAATAAGCCTTATTGTTTAATGACTTTAACATAGTCACCTTTTGATGCACCTGGTTTAATATTTTCTTTGTGTTTGAGCTTGGTTTGTTTGCAAATAGTCTGCACTGAAACTGCGGTTAGTGGCGTTGATGTTTCTAACAAGAAGAAGGGACCCAAATCAAATTCTACTAACAACCCCATACAACTTTGCACTAGCTGTATATGCAAACATATAAAACACACTGACATGAAATATAATCTATTTGCCAAAGCTGCGAGTCTGAGGTCATTCTGGAATAGTGCGACCAAACCCAGATGATTTCAGGGAGAGGCGACCTTCGAACCAAATGCAGAGTGAGCTGGAGGGCTGACATCTGATGTGCACCATATTGACAGGCTGCTAATCACAGTTAGTGTTTGTTCCGCTGACAGCATCCATAAAGTTTGTTTTGATGCCAAACAAGCAGCAAACCAAGAGCACTTCAAGGAAATTACACCGGGAGGACATATTGTGTGTGTGATGTGAGTGAGGGGGAGGTGTGAAAACAAGATATGGCAAAACCCATCTGCCAAACACCTTTTTCCACCGGCCGACTGGCAGGCTTTAAGCTGAGGCGAACATGACTCAATCTTTATCTTGAATGCCAGCAGCTAAATTACTATACAGCTCAAAGAGAATGTGTGTGTGTGTGTGTGCGTTGCTCCACACGTGTGTGTATTAGTGCATCTGCATGCGTGTGTGTGTGTGTGGTCCTGCGCAGTAAAGTGTACAGATGGATGACTCATCCACCAATCATGTGACTCATCAATCACTGCAGTTACCATTTCCCCCTTCGCCCACCCCACCTCCTGCTGAATTTTTCCATACTTTATTTTTTTTTTTTCTCTTCTTGTCATTCCCTTTCATTCTGCTTTCTTGGTCTTGATTATTTGCAAATATATCAAAACCCCTCTAAAAGGTTCTGCTTTGTCTCCATCCTGCAGCAGTTGTGACATATATGAGTTGTGCTGTCACTAAGCTGTGGCTGACTGTCATTGTCTTTTTTTTTCTTTTTCTTTTTTTTGTCCCGCTTGGGTTTTTTTTTTTTTTTTTTTTTTTTTGCTGCTGAATGTATACAATACAGCACTCTCCAAAAAGCCATTAAAAAACTGAACTTTAATAAAATAATTGCTTTTATTTTTTTATCATATAGCAAAACTAGTAATCATCATGCTGTTATTTACACATTGCACGGGCATATTTATTTCACACTGTACATCTTACAATGCTAAAGGTGACATCAACAACAACACTCTCCTTTTACAAGACAGATGGCTCCACTGTGCATATACAGTGGCCCTCTTTCCTTTGATTTTTTATTTTTTTTTATTATTTTTTTTTTAGGTTCACAGTTTACTCAGAGAAAACAATCATTTTTGTGTTCTCCATACTGTTTTATTTTTTTCCTCTTTTTTTTGTTCTTTTTTTTGTTAATTTTTTAAGATGCAAGTAGAAAGACGTGCATTTAACAGCTTACGCACAATCCCTGACTCCCTGGACTGAAGCTTTTCAATGAATATCTCCTGAAAAATCAACAAAATGCTTGTAGCCTCTTGGTGGAAACATCTGTAATAAAAGGCTGCAAAACACATAGTGTGATTTCAAGTATCTCTTTTTCTTTTTCTTTTTTTTTTCAAAAAATAAGGAAATCCAGAGATGGTGAAAGAACAAAAATGTACACAAGAAGTAAAAGGGCTTCAGATGATTAAAAAAAAAATAAAAATTAAGGCATAGATAAATATCAGATGTGTGCTGACCCAAATAAAATTGGATCCCAAAATAGTTAAAAACCCCTGGTCCACCATGTTGGAAGTGTTTACTGTTTAAGTTTGTGCTTTAGGAGTCCACAGGGTTTCTATATCAGGATCAAAAGTCATATGCAATGTGATATTTCCCTTATAGAACCACAGCACTGGTAAGGCAAATAATCTGAATATCAAATTTGAACTGAAAAGTGTTAAAAGCTGTTTAGAGCTAATCCAATCTGGCATAAGAAAGAAACCTAAACACTTCAAATACAACAGAAAAAAACCCAAAACTGTTTCAGTTTAATTTTTTTTGTATCGCCAAGAAGTCGCAGAGCTGCTTTTCCTTTTTAATGTGACATAAATATACAACAAAAGATACAAAGTGAGGTTGTAAACATATTTTTTTTTAAGGTGTGCATGTCAATGTGTCATAGGTGCATATGTATGCATGCCTCTGTGTGGTTGCGCGTGTGGGCGTGTGCGTGTTTGCTTGCTCTGTAATTCTCTGAAATATACAAGAGAGCATCAGAGATTGACCTGAATGGAGGCAGACATACACTGCGGTATGTTCCGGTTTAAAATGTAAACCCATCAAGAGGCTGAGCATGGTTACAGGGAGTTCAAAGAGGAACTTCTTCATTCTCTCCCTGACTGAAAACATAATAAAATTACAGTGAAGAACAAAAGAAATCTAACTTTTATTCATTTCCCAACTTTTTAAAATGACCACAGGCTCAAAACGTATCTCCTCTGAGTCCTTTCATTTCACCTCAGTTATAACTTTCCTCTCAGCTAATTTTCTTCAGATCTAGCCCTCCTTTAGTCCCTCTGAGCTGACAGTGTCCAAAAGAGTCCCTCAATACATTTTGCGCTTCATGTAGATCCTCTCAATAAAGTTCTCCAGCTCTTCCTCACTATCCAGCTGAGGCACCAGTCCGTCTTCCTCATAATCATCTCCAGGAGTGACCTGTGGGTAGTAGTACTGTGGTCGTCTGCCCCTCCTGGGCGCGATCACCGGTTTAGGAGGGGGCAGAGGCTGGTAGGTCCGTGGGTGAGGAAGGATATAGTTAGAGATATAAGGTGTGAGAGGCAGACGCGGGGGCGGCTGCTGCCTCCAGCCCTGTCCGGCCCGGTTCTTACCCCCACCCCTGTGCCTGCGCCTCGGGGGCTGGAGATCAAGTTCCTGGGGGCCGAAGGGCTGATCTCGGGAGGGGGAGGACTTGCCATAGTACTGTGCTTTAGGATATGGGAAGTAAACTGGGTAGTAGGCTCGATATGGCTTTTGGTAGTAGGGATAGGAGGGGAAGGCTAAAAACTGTTTCTGGGGTTTATACCAGTAGTCAAGCTGCTTCTGAGGCTTATACCAATAGTCCTGCTTGTATGACTTGACTTTGTCCTTGTGCCATTTCTTGTTGGACTTATTGTGCTTGTAAGGAGCTTTCTTGGGATTTTTTGAGGCTGTGTAGTGGTAAATGGGTGGAGTGGCAAGAGGAGGAGGCACCAGAGGCCTGAAGCGAGGAATGATTGGATTGCTGTTGATCGGCTGCTGCTGCAATTCTTTCCTTTTCTTCTTTTTCTCCTCCACATCACTTATGATCTCGATTACGTCGTCGGCGGGCAGGTGGAGCTTGCTGCTGATCTCAATCAGCCTATCGATCATCTGCTGGTCCAGGTCGTCCTCGTCTGGGAGGACCTCCTCTGACCTCTTGTCCTCGGCAGTGTTGCTGCTCTTCTGTCGCGGCTTCATGAAGGACTGCTGCTTCCTGCCCATGTACTGCAGCAGCATGTCGGAGGCGATGTCCGCCAGCCTTTGCTCTTCCTCCCTGGCTCTCTCTGCCTCCTCCTGCTGCCGGAGAACCTCCTGCTTCTCTGCGCGCGCCCTCGCCTCCTCTTGCATGTGGGAGAGGCTCTCCTCCTCCTCCTCGACCTCCTCCTCCAGCTCCTCGCCGGCGTCGTCGAAGTCGTCCATGAAGTTCCCCCCCTTGACGGGTCTGTTGCGCGACATGTTGTCCTGCCAGTGCTGCTTCTTCCCGGCTCGAGCGAGCTGAGTGTTGTACGCCTTGTAGCCCTTCAGGGGAGGCAGGATCTCATTGTCTTGCAGACCCAAGTCAATGTTCTGGAAGTAGCCTCGGATTTTGCGCTCCAACGAGGGATCTTCTGCCTCTGATCTGGATGCAGATTTGACTTTTTCTATGAGTTGTTCTAAATTATTTCCCTCCTCTTGCTCCCCTTCTTTGTTGTTCATTTCCTCCTCAGTTGCATTTTGATCCTCCCCTGATCTTGTAGTTTTAGCCTCCTCTTCCTCCTTTTCCCGGATTTCATCCCCCTGAACAGCTGCCAAATGGCCTAAAATTACCTTTTCAATTGCCTTATCAGCCTCTAGCTTCTCATTGTCCTCTTCCTTCCCCCTCACCCCCTCTGTCTGCTCTGCACCTCTTATCTCACCACCCTGCATGTCTTCAGCGGAGGGCGGCTTTTGACTCTGATCCTCCTCTTCCCAGTCTCTGTTTCTGCTGGCGAGGATTTCGCCATCCCCTGGGTGGTCCAGGGACTCCAAAAGAACAGCAAGCACCTGCTCAGGGTCTCTCACTTTATCTAATTGGCTATCTTGACCTGGACCACGAACCCGGTCTGGCGATACGTCATCTGTGCCAGGGAAAATCTGGGACTGGGGAGGTGAGAGGAGGGGGCCCAAAGTGTCCTCTTTGTGGTCTGTCCGTGTGCGCCCCTGCACCCCTCCCTCCCCTTGCTCGCCCCATGCCGGGGCGGAGCTGGCTAGCTGTGGAGTGACAATGAGCAGGACCAATAGGATGAGACGAGCTGTGGAAGAGTCGTTATGACAGGTCATGACCATGCAGGACTGGCAGGAGGGAGGTGAAGCACCTGAAGAAGAGGGAAGAGGAGGCAGAGAAAGAAGGAGAGGAAACACACGAGTAGGTCTCTGTTAGATGCAGGGATTTCAGCGGATAGAAAAGATAGAAAGGTCATCTGATCAATAGGATTCACTTTGATATTTTCAATTCTAATGTGTTAAGTACCATTTAATGTCTTTGGAGACTTTGCTACCTGATATTTTACGTTTATATCATACAAAAGATATTTTTATATCTCTTTTTATTATTATTATTATTATTATTATTATTATTATTATTATTATTATTATTATTATTATTATTATGAAGACATTTCAGGGAGGAAAGCGGTTTAATCATCCATAGAACCAGAGCATTTTACACGGATAAAATGTAGTTTCTATAGCTGCATTTTCCAGATTGCAGTTAAAAGGAGACTCGATGGAAAACATGAAGATGAAGCTTCATCGGCCTTTTGTTGGTTTGATTCACTGCGTAAATCATCACATGAGGAGAGTGGCCTTTTTTTTTTTATTATTATTTTTTATTTTTGTTTTGTTTTGTTTTCTGTGCTTGCCAAATCGCCGCCTGAACCAGATTATTATTTTCACACGGTGCAGATTAAGAGACTTGGAATAACTCTTGCTCAATCGCATAATGCAGTACGAGATTTATCTCACACTGGTAATTATTTGCACGTAAATAAACGAGATTACTTGTTTTAAATAAAACCAAATTTCTTAAAAATGCCTCACCTTTTTCTCCAAGCTAGCTCAACCCAGATCCGGACACCTCCCATCCTAAGCATCCCTTTCTTTTAAATTAAAGTGCAAAAACAAAACTCTGTTTTAGTCGTGACTTTGGTTAATTTCCGTGCGTCAGGGCGATTTGGCACGACACTGGCTTTAAAGATGGCAAGCCCTGGCAAGTCATGCGTAAAAGCTTGGAGCGACGCTTGACGGTGTTTAGTCCTGCGGTCTCTGAGTGGTCGACACAATTTGTAAAGGAGCGGGATGTAAAAAATTTAAGATTCCGTTTTCCCGCGAGCGAGGAAAGAAAAAAAAGGAGCGGCCAGGGAGGATACGTGGCTTTTGTCCTTTGTATGAGGCGAGCATCTTCCTCCAGTGGCGGCAGCCGCGGCGGCGGAATGCAGACCAGCGCAAACATTTGGGGGCAACATTGCCCGCATTTAAATTTGTTTCCGTTTTAATTCAACGAAAAGAAACGAAACGAAACAATCAACGTTGAATAAAGTAACTGCTCTTACATATTTGGTTAAAATTGATTCGTTTGGAAATTAAGAACTCTTTAAAGTTAGATTTTTTTTAAATGCCTATTTATAGTGAAATGCATACATTGTTATTTAGTTCACGTGTAGCCTACTATTCGCAAAATTTCAACGCAAAAAAGGTCTGAAGAGCTGCTGCGGAGAAATATTTAATGAAAACAATTACACTCACACAATAGAGGGTTAAATGCTTAATTGTCTCCTCGAAACAAAAATATGCATACATTTTTCTATCTTGTTTCCACTGTGGAAACAATGATTAGTTTTAGAACCCAAAATGTTTAAAATAGACAAAAGTCGCTTTCCTAAAAAACGGACTATTTTTTCAAAATTTTAAAGCTACCTTTATTTCAATAATAATGATAAAGTCAATTGATATAATTAAAATAACTTTAACATAGTCCAAGATTAAGATTCCACTTAGACAATGGCAGTTTTCACCACATACACACATACACACACACACACACACACAAATGTTGCAGCAAAAAAAAAGCTACAAAATTTGTGAAAAATTTTGAACGATTTCACAAGCACGAAACGTACCTCGTTTCTCATTTTACAAATCTACATTTTAAAAAAAAACTTTTTTCTTTCTTTCTTCTTTTTCTTCTTTTTTTTTTACTTTTCAGAAAAGAAGAAAAAACCCAGTTCTGATCTTTTCGGTCAGATTGCCTAGCCTTGCCTTAGATAAAAGATGACACTTCGCTTCACTTACCTGGAGTCCCACTGGGGGGTGGGGAAGCGGTGAAACTCACAAAGCACTGGAAAAGCCAAGATTATTATCATAAATAGTGGATCACCTGAGAGAATGTCACTTTTCCCTTCTTCTCTATTCAGCCTGTGACCAACATCAAGACAAAAAATAAAAAATCTCAGTCAAGGATTCTTTGTTTAGCTTTGAAGGTGTGTTTATATCGCAGCGGTACTGGCGCTGGTGTACAATTGGATGAATGTTTTCAGCACCACGGTCAGCGCAACTTTATCGTATATACCCCTCGCTGGACCACGTGACGCCCCCCCCCCCCCTCTCAATGGCCCCCACCCCCAGCTGCAGGCGCTGCTGACGTCACTCCCATTGATAAGAATGTTGGTGGGGAGATAGCAGTGTGAGTCTAGGCTGGCCCGAGCTGATGAATGAACGGAAATGGCATGAATGAAATAGTACTTTCCTGAATGAAAAGGAGAAATTGTAGTGATGATGCTGCTGCGGGGCTGTTTTTTTCCTCCTCGCACGCTTTGAGATTAGCGTGCTGCATCCTCCTTCCTTTGCCCCGGCTTGATTAAGTTCCAGGAGACGGGGAAGGATAAAAACACACTGGCGCAACATGTGTGTTTTTGTAATTTAGGGTCATTTGGTGGCGAGATCCGCCAACAACTTGCAGTCTGAAGCTTCCGACACTAAAGTGGTCTGGACTCATTTCTCTTGCAGCCTGGTTGTTAGTCTTTGATGGCCATCTCTGGCTGCATCACCGTCCTGACTGTGAAAGCACTTAATTTTTTAGGTTTACAGTAGGATTATGCTTGAATATGTGATATTCAGAATGGTATTAGTTCCTCCACTTTTCAGGCAGGATTAGTTTTGTGGGTGCTGTTGCTCATTTGCGTTTTATTTAGCTGCAATCGTAATTTTTAGAGAGGTACCTCTCTGTACAAATGTATCAGTCAGGACATGGGTAATAAAAAATCCATTATTGCAGTTAGCCTTAAAAATCACCCACAACCCTGATACATTTATAAGTTGAGGTTTAGAATTGAAGTTTATATTTTGACACATGAACAGAGCAGATCCCAAAAAGATTAAAAATGCAAATAGCTTCAAGTCAACTGTGGCTTGATGGCTGTAATACCACGAAGGGTCTTTGCTTTGTCAATAGTTATTCACAAGTTTCTCAATAACGATTAAATAATTATATAACTGAAATAACTTTAACATAGTCCAAGATTAAGATTCCACATAGACAATGGCAATTTTCAGCAAACAATGAAAAAAAAAAGAAAAATTGCTGAAATTTTTTTCCAGCAAATTATAAGTTTGCTAAAACTTATAATTTGTTATAAGTTTGCTGAAACGTATGATATGTTATAAGTTTCAGCTTTTAACAACTATCTCTACTTTCTCAATAAGCCTAGAAAGTTATTGAGAAACTGATTCACAGGTTTCTCAATAACTTGTGGATAATTATTGACATCCAATTTCGCACTGGAATGAGAATAAAAACTGACATTATCCACTTGGACCCAGGACATCATTTTTAATAAATGCCTGTTCTGCCAACTACAACGTTGTGCAGCCCACATTAAGAATCAGCTGTACATACTGTTTCTGATTTCTAATTTAGCAAATTATTATTGAAAAAGTATTTTATTAAATTATTGTTCTATTTTTCCTGTTGTTTTGCATTTTGAACTGGGTGTTTAAACCCATACCAAAAATTGGTCTTTGTTAGTTTTAAAGCTTGTTTAGCCTCATTGCCAATTACTCATTATAATCCTTGCTATGTAGGTTTTATTTGGTTCTGTGCCAGCAGCATGCAGAATGATTCTATTATCCTAATAGGATTGATTTGGTGTGTAATATGAGTCAGTGTGATGGTTAAATCTGCTTTAATTTTCGACTTTCTAGCAGAAAACTGACTGGTAAGTTACATCCAACTTTCTTTTGAACAAAAGGAAAGTTCAAAAAATGTTTTATTTTGTTTGAGATTAATCTGTCTGTCCAGAAGGGACAATTGGACTTTACTTCAGGTTATCCAAATTTACCATCGATAATGACTAGACACAACTAGAGCCACAAATTCAATTGAAAAGGATTCCAACACCCAAAAAGCTTGCAGTAATTTATTTATTTATTACTAATAAAAAGAAATTTGTTACTTAACTAAAATCGTAATGGACCTAGTTGTTAAAAGTTAGCATTATCTTGTTTTCATATACTTAATTAACCAAACTTTCACTTTGGGAGGGAAGTGTACACTTTGAAGAACCGAAATGCACCGAAATGCATGATTTATGTTTTCTCACTGATGAAAATGTGAAAAGTGATGCATTTGTACTCAGTATATTTTACTCTGACACGCCAAAGTGAAATCCACTCTAATCAACTGCCTTCATCTGCTTAATCGAATCCACCTGAGTGAAAGTTGTTCTCAGTAATCCAACCGTTCTGTGAAGACTTCACAGGTCTGTTAAAGAATACTTGTGAAACAGCATCGCAAAGGAACAAAGAAGAAAGGTCAAGGATATTTTACAAGAACTTAATTCATAATACATCCTACATTCGTTTATGACTTAAAATGTCACTGTGATTTATGCATCTTCTAAGTGTGACATTTTGGACTTCTACACTATGCCGTTAGCTAAAAGCTTCTCTAAAAGTGTAGTTTTGTGCACTTTGGCTGTAACTCGATCATTGTCAGTACCAAGGCATTGGAGAAAAAAAAAAAAAAAAAACTGCAGCATTTGCTGTGGAGAAGCAGTTCACAGCTGGCATAAGAACACTGAAAGGGTTTAAATCTCTCACATTCTGCCTGAAACATCAAAGCAAGAATCAGAAGGTTTCCTGGAGTAAACAATTACTGGTCACACAGGGAGACTTTTATTACCCACACATGGTTTTTACCTGTGTTTTTAAGGCCCCGTTTCTGCTCCATTTATCACTAAATAAAAAGCGCATTCCACTTCCCCCATCAGCTAGTCGTTCCCAAAAGTCTGTCATAATGGCACATTTTTGTGCATTACGGCTCAAGGCCACAAAAAGTACACTTATTTCTGTCATTTGGCTTTCCCCGCAGATAAAAGTAAGACGCTGGGCTGTCATTACTGGCATCTTTGTGCATAATGTAGAAACAAGCTTAGTCACAACATTAAAGCCAAACTCATTTCCATACATTTCATTTGTCAATGTCAAACCTCTGCTTCGGCCTTGTGTGCAACGAGATTCAGCTGTCAGCCCTCAAAGAGTTAACTCCTCTCTGCATCTGGGCTTTTCGCTTCTGGCTGAGAGCCTCCGTGTTTATGGATGGGCTTTGATTCCGCTGTGTGTTCAGGTAATCATAAACAGGGATTCTGAGTTATCACTGGTGTTCCATGGTTAAATTTATATTTGACAAATATGTCAATCATATGAGGCCTGGTTCCTTAAGCAACTTCTGTGTGTACCGATTAGAGTCTTAACACGTTTTACCTTGTTAGGGAAATGAGGGCCAATCAGGAAGTGGAGAAGCATTTGGGATTATAAAACAAAGTGTACATTTATTTAGTGCACACTAACTCTTTTTGTATAATTAGGCTTCATTAAACTAAAAAGAATTTTAAGTAAAATACTGTAGAATGCTAATCACAACGTCAATATCAAAACTATGGGACATGAAATGGCACGTTTTCCCTGTATTGCTTAAAACGTTGGCGAAGGTCTCATTCATGGAAACTAATGCATTTAAAAGAAAAAAGAAAATATCTGACATCTGATAATTCATGCAACAAGCTGCACAGTGGTGCTCTGTGGATTTCTGCGTCACTCTGCAGTGGTTTGGTGACTGTCCAGGGTGTGCCCCTCCTCTTGCCTAATGCTCACAGAGATAGGTACCAATTTTCCTGTTCCTCCTTCCCAAAACCGTGCACTGATAAGTCGATGAATGGACTGTGTTGTGTATCACAAGAAACCAATCATAAGATACCACATGGCCGGTTAATAATGGTGAACAATTAAGAACTTTTCACTGTGCACTAAATTAATGGCCTAAGTGAAGCTACCAGCCACCCCCAACGTTTCCCAATTAAACAAATTGATATTAAATGTTTGTGCTGGTTTGTGCAGCAACAATTCAGTTTGTGCCACTGTCATTCTTATCATTTACAAAATCAAACGCCAGGAATCTGGTTTATTTACAGTAAGCGTATGAAAACGTACAATGATGAAAGGCTTAGGCTTGTGGTTCTTGGCGACGTCTGGAGGAAGAGTAAGGTGATTAGAAAAGGTGTAACGTGCTTTGAATGCATTTGAAGTGAGGAAGAATAATGACATCTTATGGTCCAGTTGTGGAGGGTAGATGTTGAGAGGAAGGAAGGATCCAGAAGGTCATCTGGGATAGATTGTTGTTGTTGATGAAGACTGCTGAGGAATAAAAGGATTCCTGGAGAAGAACTAGGTATAGCAATAGATTGGATCCAGGATGGCGTGGAAGCCACAGCAGGAGGTAAACCTACAAAGAACACAAGGAATAAGCCACTAGCGAGAACGGTAACACACCAAGCATGCCTGATCTTCAGGTGCCATCCAACAGCTTCTTAAAAGCCTCTGCGAACTAAAGGATAATTGCAGACAGGTGTAGAGATTGCAGCAGGTTGACCACAACCTCCAGAAAAGATCTTCCATTAAGGAATGACCTCCCACACACAAGCACAACCCAATGTCAGGATCCTGGCAAACCCCTCTATAGATGTCTCAGCGATTGCTTAAAGAGTTTGTGGAGAGTTAAAAATGTCATTTTGGTATTTCTGATTCAACGCTACTAAAATATCATGTCAGGTGGTTTTATATTTCACAGGTGTGACAGAAAGGTTCTGAGAAGACCCATTTAAATGTTAAAAAGCAATCAGGATTAACATCTCTGGTCTTTGTGATGCACTTATACATTCTAGTGTTAGAATACATTTGCAGAATTAGGTAGGAAATGGGCTTTTTTTTTACTTTTTTTTTTTTTACTTGAAGACTCAACCAGGGTTTTTATTTTGGCTCAGAAGAAGAGGGTCACTTATTTTCTGCATTACAATATGGGGTCTGAGTCCATGGATGAAAGAAACACATCAAAAGGAGAAGCAATTTGTAATAATGCCTTGAGGCAGCGCATAACCTCCGTTTGATTAGATTCTGCACAAGTGATTGTTTGCTGCAGAATGCAGTGTTACTCAGTGTGTTCGCAGCGGCAGACATGTTTGCGTGAGTGTATGTTCATCTCAGTTGAAATGCTTGATGGCGGCAGCAGCCTCACAGAGGTAAGTATGAAGCTGGAGGGCAGATGCTGATATAACGGTCTGGTATTATCAACTGCCACTCAGCATTAGTTGGCCCTTTACCCTCACTCCATGTCCGCACCCCCGCACTGACTCACGCTCCCCCGCCTGCTCGGCCACTCACACAGTTTAACACTGATGCACCATGGCTGCATTTAATGGAATACATGCACTGGAGAACACACAGATGCCTCACAGTAATGGTTCCGTCTCTCCCTTTGTTGTTGTGCTCTCCTATCTCTTAAACAGCATGCTCAAACATGCATTCCCTCTCATGCGGTCATGTACATTTCAAGCAAATGAACCGCAGGAGGAGCTGTCGCCGATGGTTCCCCGCGCAGGCTGCTAACACAAGACAATGGCCACATGTAGATGGTCTTTTGTTTAATTTAATTAAGGTTTTCTTTCACCATCCTGGTATTGGACTGAGCAATGCAGCAGGGGTTGTGAGGTAAGGTGAAAAATCGACATGCTTTATCACCGGGAGATAGGGACAAATTAACGCTGACACAATTCTGGCCATAATTACGGTAATACAAGCGGGGAGGGGAGAGGAGGGGAGGGGGGGATCTCTGAGCAAGCGCGCTAATGCAGCTCCTCGCTCAGCCCTGTGAACGGTTTCTACCTGGAAGTGATAAAATGGAGCTCATGATTAACAGAAGCTATTTCCGCCCACGCCACTTTGTCAGAGGAGGGAAGTAATTGCACCATAAGGTTCCCACAACACAATTCATAGCAGGGACTTGATGATGTGAGAAACTCTGGCGCCCACACTATAATCTGGAACAGAGTTACAGCCAAGTTTTTTTTCTCTCTCTTTTAGCAACACGCTTTTTCAAAAGTTTGAAATTGCTGTATGCAGTGCAATATAACCTAAAAAAAAAAAAAATCTGATATAAGAGCCGTTTTTGTGTGTGTGTGAAGGAATGTATGAATGTTTTTGCCTATTTTTGTGAATCTGATTCACTCGTTCGTATGTGAGTCAACTGTTAAAGGAGGCAGCACTGCATCACCAGACAGCATTTCAACCTCATGGTGCTCTGGTCACTCTTGTAGTTGTTGTTTGTGTTTGTTAGTTAAACAACGAGCAGGATTGGGTTTTGTAAACCTAACTTTTGGTTTTCTGGTGAATTACAACTAAAACATAGATCGAGATCATCTGCCAACAATTCAAGTTGCAAGCCTTTTCAAACTTTGTTTCTTAGACTTGATCAAAGATCTGGAACAACTGGGGAGGTGTGTTGGATGAGCAGAAATACTCAATTGCAACTTTAAAATGAAACAGCAAAAGTAAAAAAATAAAAAATAAAAATAAATGGGTAAGCACTTGCCATAAAACACAGTGACATATTGCTTTCCACTTGAAAAAAATAGGATTCTGCATTTTTATTGTAAGAGAAAATAATAAGTCTCTGAAAAGAAAGAAAGAAAGAAAGAAGGAGCTTTAAGGTGGCAAAAATACGCCTTCCATTCCCATCAGCTCCGTAAATCTTCAACAGGCACAGCAAAGAATAATGCCCTGCTGCTCACATTGCACCACCCTCTAAATGAACATCGCCACTTCGTAAGTTATCTGTGGCAGGTTAGCACATCTACCTCATGATGAATATGGTATTAAAAGTAATATTTGGATCTATAAGCTAGTATAAATGATGCGTAGAGCTCCCAGTGACGGCCAAACTGCTTTTAGACCCATAAAAAGACTTATGACCAGACTCCGTGGTGCCTCTGAAAGTGGATCCTGCTTGAAAAAATGTGTGCACATTCCTGGCAATTGTTGTCCTGCACTCTCATTGTCTGCTACTCAGAAATTATTTACCTCCTTTGATTATTAGCTGTTAAAATGTGCATTGCAACCTTTGAGAAAGTGGTGGTGTCAGTGATGAATGGTGTCGAAGGCCAGGAGCAGGCAATGAATTTGAGGTTGATGAGGCGACTCATAACAGGGCGTGCAACAGCAGTGCTCACCATCAATCTCTTCCTCTGTCCCCTGTAGACACCTGGCACATGCATCAGCAAACACACGGCTGCAAGAGAACTGAGTCAACCCAGGCGACCACACACACACACACACACACACCCACACACCCCAACACACACACACAGAGTTGTGCAAGGCCTTGTGGAAAGAGACTTGTCCTCCAGCCAATGCTGCAATGTAAAACAGTAGAACGCAGCAAGCGGCTTTATTAGGACACTATTTTGCATCCATATCGTTTGAGTTCATGGCACAGAGGGCAAAGATGGGAAACAGTTATTGTGGCAGGAAAACAACAGTTGTGTACACCTTTGCTGCAAGAGACCAAAGTGAATCAACACTTACAATTTCTAGTATGTTGAACGCATGTGCACAGCTTCAGTTATTCAGTTAAACAAAAACAAAATTTAAAGAATTTCAGAGAAATTGTCCTTGATATTTTTTCACTGATTTATTTTCTTGTATGGTAGATTTGTGTGGTGTGGAAGTAATGATTGTGAAGCTGGGTCTACTTCATTAGTGTAAATAAGACATTATGTACCCACATACTCACTTTAATTTTCTTGGTAGTTCACTGTTGAGGAATTATGGCGATAAATAATGAATAAAAATGTTGAATTCTCACATTTACTTTCATTTAATTTAGACCCTGTTCAGAGAAATGAGAACCAATAAAAATTTGAAGAAGCACGTCGAATGAAATTGGTGCATCTCAAATTTCCATCAAATAGGAAAGGCAATCACAATCATATGAGAATAATATTGTTCAAATGGTAAGTCATTAAAATTTATGGCATCGATAGATGTGAACATTTAAATGATAATTAATCATATTTCAGTCACGGCACTAGTGCTGATCTTCAGCCGTCAGAGCAAATGTTGGCGTCTTATTCAAGTGTTGGAGTATCAAGCTCCTTATACTTGGTATAGGGTATGTATATATGCAGCGAGAAAATTTAGATGGTAATTTTACAGAAGAAAAGTGTTTCCTCTGCAGCTTCATGAAATACACAAATTTTCATATGACTGAAAACCATTTCATCCTTGCCCAACAACCTTTTTTTTTTTTTTTTTTTTTTTTTTCAGAAAAACTGGTAAACCTACTAATTTTGGTAGGTTTACCATTAAGTAATTTTATTTCTGTAATTTCAATTTACACAAGCAAATATGATAGTTTTATCAGCTAAGCTTGCAGTCAAAAATAATAATAAAAAATTAACTGAAGTAGATTGAACTTTTCTTAACCCTTTAGCATGCAAGAGAAGAGTGGTTCACAAACCTGTGATACTGGGACTTTTGGGGGTAATTCCTATACAATGGAGCAACTTAGAAAACTAGTATGTATGCTTTACAACCTAAATACAAACCTTAATAATAATACATTCATTTTCTAAAATATAAGAATTGCAATAAGTAAAGCACAGTTGAAAAAATAGCTTAAGGACCCCTTGAATTTGGATTTCTGACTTTGAAATTCTGAGTTTCATAAATTCCAACACAGCTTGTTATTTTAGCGACTGTTGCTTTTCGGTCCTCTCAAATCCATCCTTCCTTGGCTTCTGAATAGTCAGATTTGTCCATATAGCGACTCCTCACTGGATGTTTCCTTTACTGAATAGTAGCTTCCCCAGGGGCTCAGCTTGTGAATGTGTACGTGAATCGGTGAATGACTGAATGTAGTGTGAAGCGCTTTGAGGTCCTCTGGTCTTGATAAAGAGCTTTACAAGTACAAGCCATTTACCAGACAGGAAGAGGAAACCTGGTTTGCATCAGAAAATAACGGAGGCAGGTGAGTATCCAGGCAAAATCTCACAAAGGAAAAAGTGACTCAAGAAATGTGGCATCTCATGAAGCTACATCTCTAATTCATCTCAGTCCTAGCTTGTTAGGACCTGGGAAGCATTGAGAACATACATGGTAGTTATTTTTTATCATGGAAATAACTTGCATAGGTTGATCATCAGATACTGAATGGTCGTTCAGCGGGCAGCTGATGAGGTGTTAGGTGTGAATACTGACTGCCCACTGAGGCAAGCATTGGAAAAAGTCACAGAAACACACCCAACACACTCACAGTCCACAATCATGACAACAGACTGCTTGATTACAGTTATTTTAGGCTTTTTTTTAATCAAATGTTTGACGAAGATCCAATAAATGGAAGACGCAAACACGTCTTAAGCAGCACCTTCAAGGCCAAAAACATGAACGTTCAGAATCGGCTTAATGGCACCTTTCTATGAATAGTAACCTAATAAGATTTTTCTTAACCATTTTCTTAACCACTTGTCTGGATTGATTTTACACCAGCAGCTGCAAGGTAAATACGATATTGTGTAATAAAAAAAACTCATAATTAATGTATTTCTAACTCTTTTGTAGGAACAATGGCTATTTTCTTCAGTTCTTTTGCTTCTGCATTTGAGTGTGATTACTGTGGTACAGGCCAAATGCTGGTTAAGGCTCCACTAGAGATTTACCTTAAGGCAGACAAACAGGAGGGAAGATGAGTCCTCCGAAACTCCTTGTCGAAGTGAAAACTGTTATCGGTTATCAGTGCACCACCCGACTGGAAGGGAAGTAATCTGAAAGCTGTTTGAAATGCAGTAATTTGCTAGTGTGACTCATCACTGACACCTACAGCAACAACAACAACAACAAAAAAACTCTGATCCTTTAAAGGCAGAGGAGGGTAACGTAACTGTGTGTGTGTGTCTGTGTGTTAGATAAAACCAACAAGATGGCATTTGAGGTTAATAGAGACAAAGCTAAAGAAGGGTATGTAGCTCCAGCTACATAAATGTGGACAGCACATGCCTGCTGATTTTTGCTGTAAATATTTTCCAAGTTCTACTTGCTGACCTTTAATTAGCATAATTAACACATGAATCGTTTGCTGTTGATTGCACACCCTTGAGTACTTGTGCCTCTAATTGTATAGCTGGATTTATCATTTCTGGTGTTTAGAAATGTCTCTCTTCATAGATATTTTAGCCATACTGATCTCGATAAAGAAGAAAAACAACCTTAGTGTAGGTTGTGGAGCCTTTCTGAGGGTGGCAATGCAAACCAAACCGTCTGTGTCCTGGCATCAAGCAGGAAGCCACTGCCAAGTTAATATAATTTTGATGAGAGCCTGATGGTATCAAAGCAAACAGTGTAGCCTCACTTGAGGTGTCAGGTTGAGGGAAATTATTATGATTAATACAGGGTTACAGCAAGGCAGGAATGTAATCAGTCTTTGCCTTGCTAATCATTATCTTCCTCTGATTCATTTTGGCTGAAGATTTAAAAGAAGACATCAAGCTCTATTGTGGTGGGAAGATGGATCACGCAAGAGTTTCAATCATGTATCCTGCATACGGTGAATTATTATTCTGTGGAGCTGGCAACTCATAAATAATGGTATTAATGACAATGATGGTGATGACTTCAGATCATCTAATAGCTAGAATACAGGAAATCGGACACTCAAAATGCTCCACTTGAAACTGTTACATCTCCTGTGGACAATTTCAGTCAAATCTTTTACGTGCATTTTGGATAATGTTCCAGGGGATTCTCCAGTCTCCCAAAATTAACCACGTGATTGTATGTTTGTATGCTGTCATGTCTCTGCATCTTAAAATGACTCAACTGTGCTTGGTCCACCTGGTCAGACTTAAACAGGACTCTATGATGCTTCAACATAGATTATGTATTTTAGTTCCATCAAAGTTAGTATAAACACAACAAACACTTCACTTTTGAAAACAAGAAATTAGAAGAAAATCATAAGAACGTAGGATCTATCTGAGAATCTTATTAGGTGATTTTAGATTTTTAGGTGCCTCTGTTCCCCAACACATCTGAATAAAATCAATGGTTTGTTACCAGGCCTCTAAAATTTGAATCGCTTCAGCTGGGAAAGGCAACAGAAGAATCTCTGAGTATGAAACTATCCAGTTTATGTTTGAGCATTTTAGTTTTTCATCCAGCTAACATTTACATATACTGCCCCTGTGGGTGGAAAATGGGGGGAATAATGAGCCCCAGATGGAAACGTCTTTGGGTTACATAATGGCCTCTTAATTGCTGACATAGATTTTATTAGCTACCCCTCTGGTTAAAAGATGGGGCTCAAATGTGTTTTAGACATTTTTAAGCACATGCACAAATTTTCTAATACCTGTTTTAGACCCGGATCTACTTAGAGAGCACAAATAGTTTTGTTTGAAAGGTTGTATTTACTCAACCCACAGAAGAAACCAGTTGTGAGCAATAGGTCACAACTGGTGAGCTATTGTCCAGCCTGAGCAAAATCCAAATGGGACACATGGTGACGGGAAGAGCCGCTTGGTTTGGCTCCCAAATGACTCTTAATTTTTTATCATCTGCTGCCCCATATTTTAGCAAAATTTAGCAAATAGGAATGTTTTGAGTATTTGATTTATCACTTTTTATTTGATAATTGCAAGCATTTGTTCTGTTATGAAAGCAGCCATTTGGAGACTGATAAGATACAATAAACATTGCATATTATCACTGGAAGTATATTACTTTGTTCCAATGTATCAACATTAACTACTGCAAGAATTAATTTTGTTTAATGTTGAAAAAAAATGGATTTAAAAAAATTTTTCTTCTGCTTGAATGTGTTATTTTGTATTTATTTGCTGTACTTTATTCTATTTTAGTTTGTGAATTGCCCGAATTTGAACATAACTCTGTATTTTGATTGATGACATTTTAAAATGTTACATCAGATTTTATGATAAGTTAGTCAGTGCTTGAGTAGCTTTTTTCAATTTCTTGGAAAGCTAAATTTTTTTTTTAGTAGCAATAAGTTCAGTAGTGTTACTCTGAAATACAGTCTAGCTACTCTATCCTCCTCTGCCAAAGTTACATCCTTTGTTTGATATTTAATGCTATGAATAAACCCAGCTCTCTTTAATTTCTGTGCAGAATTTGTGCTCATTATTGCTTTAAAATATTTTTTTATTGTCACAACAGGAAGAACAAAGTGAGGCCATACAACAGCAGGGACGATAATGCAGGTAAGGGCAGATTATAACTTGTTGAGAAAAAGTTACCAATCAATACCAATCTAATCTAATCTGTTCTAATCTAATCTAATCTGTTCTAATCTAATCTAATCTGTTGCAGGTATCAGGACATGGTTTTTACAGACATTTCAGGATTACTCTCATTCACACTCTAAGATATTTTTTATCTAGGTTGTGTGAAAAAAAGTAAAACATCCGTGACATCCTCTAATATGCAAATGAAAGCCAAAAATAGGTCGGTGGAACTTGTTTATTTACAGGTGTCTATTTTTTTTTCTTTATCTTAAAAAATAATCACATTTGACAGCGGAGCCTTAATCTTCAGATGCAACACAGTGATTTCCAAGAACCAGAATTAAAGGGTGAAATTAAAGGATTATACAGAGCCGAGTGCCTTCGAAGCTGTGACAACGTGTAGCAAGTCACCGTGTTAGAAACATTAAATTATTCACCACTTTGCTCTTCATCATGTCAATTCCAAAAACTCTTTCATGGAAACAGAATGAAGGTCAATGTCATACATCAAACAATAAAAAAGGTCACTTTAAGATTTACGATTTCTCAATGATAATTCCAAGTAAAACAAAGTACACTTCCCTTACTTGCTGCATACGGGAAGTAGTGCGGATTAGCCACTCCATATTTGCTGAGTCACATCGTGACGTCCTTTGGCGCTTTCTTTACCTATCAAGTCCAGTTATCTTGTGAGATCCTTTGAAGTGTAAATGGATTATCCCTGCTTGTTACCTTGAACTTACTGTGAAAATAGATCAACTTATTAAGTTGTAAAATGTGGACTGTGACTTCTGCAAGCACCCATCTAGAGTTGTGATGTCAGATCTACTGTGTTTAAACAATAAAATAGTAACAGTAAAAATGTATCGTTTTCACATTTACTGCGTTCAGAAACAACACCTAAAATTAAGAGTGTGATGAAGCATTTTCTGACATCGTGCTGTAACGTTTTATGTCTGTGTTGCATGAATATCTTCTAAATGAAGGACGCATGTCAACTACTCATTGTTTTTTTTGGAAAAAAAAGTCCCCTTGTACATTAAGAACCAACATGGGGTTCAGTTTTTTGGATTGTGGTTTTATTCACTGGCAGAAGTTAAAGCAGTCAAGAGTCTGCAGCAATCATACTGGTGAATATATTGCTGTATTCCCATAACACCTGTCACTTGTCAGTCGGGATTTTGTTTAATACACAATATTGTGTTAAAAGTGACAATTACAAAAGTGTCAAATACAGTGTTAATGTATCACCGGTTTCAAATTTATGTTCCTGTTCAAAGACAAAAACAATGGACATAACCCACTTTTTATGTGACCAACTGCAAAAGAAGAGAAAACAAGATTACAAATGGCAGGCGATGACAAAATAAATAAGCTAATTTGTGAATGAAATCATAATCTGCATATTTTGAATGGAAAAGTTGATGTTCAGGTTGAAAAGTATTTATTTTAACTTGGGTGGATTGAATTTAAACCATTGGAAGCCCTGCCTTGTAAATTAGAGCTCTTAATTAAACAAATTGTTGTTAAGTTCAGATATAAATTTTGGCACATGGTGAAGTAAGTGCCTTAAAGGATCAGGAAGGCGGCCGACAGATGATTAGACAGGTGGTCTTATTATAGTGCCTAATCAGTTATTAAAGAGTATAGCCTCTCTTTATTAATATGGCTAAAAAGCCTTGACATGTTATGTATATTACTTGGATTTCCTGGAAAGTAGTCAGGTAGAATAGCAGCGCAAAGGAATCAGACACTGGTAAAACATAGATTTAACTTTTTGCTATCAGTTGCAGACAATGTTTGATGAGAAAAATAAAACTAAACAGAATTGGTCATTTATTAAATAGGAATGTTGTCGTCATCATCATGCACTGACAAATTGCAAAGAGTCTTACCCAGAAGGCAAGTCCAGATGTAATGAAGTTCTGTAATAGTTGGCAAACATTATAATTATTATTATTATTATTATTATTGTTACCTGTCTTGAGCAAAAGGAACCTTCAAAGAGTATTTTGGTCCTGTACATCGAAGCATCTTCTTATTTCTGCCCAACTTTCTTATAAATTAAGTAAATTATGCATTAGGATATTTTTAATTAGATTCTCTGTTTCAGTTATATGCCACATTTTGCTGAATGTAAAAACAGCAAAACCTCTCGGAGATGAAAGAGTGTTGTAACATTTTACCATAACTCTAACTGAGAGGACTTGTGTTTAATCTACCTACTGTACTCTGGCTTTTTATTCTTTCAGACGGAAAAGGAATCCTCCTGTACTGAGAGTGTAAGCCCATGGCTTGAAAATGTGAAAGGATTCCAGCAAGAAAAAAGCTGAATAAAGCCTGAGTAGCTGAGTATTCACAAAATTCATTTTCTAGATAGCGCCAGCTGGGAATGAAATTTCCCATTTCTCTATCTGTCACTTCTACTAATCCAGAGAGTGATCTCTCCCCGAAACAAAGATGTGTTTTCTGGATGTAACTGAATGTCATAAGCCCTTTCTTCCTCTATCATTTCAGTTCATCATTATTCTCTGTTATGATGTTTCCTTCCTGTCTTTGCGATAGTTTCCTCTGCCTCTCATGTTTTAGCTTATGAGCATAAATGTAATGTTTCTTATTAGGGATACTATCATTTTCAAAAGAAGCAAAGAAGAATAAAATGCCAAAATGTTCCATGGATAAACTTTTTTTTTCTTCTTTGGGTTTATTCAATATTCTCCACAATTTACATGCTTAGAAAGGATTAGAATTCAGTTTTTCACAATCTAACAGTTCTTTAGTTGTGAATATTACATTTACAATCGCCCATTGTCTAAACCTGCTTATCCTTAAAGAGGTTAGGCAGCTCCTGTCACCGACACAAAGAAATGACATCACGCCAGTAGTGTCTGGTTCCAGTCACAATTAATTATATTTATTTATTTTATATATATTTATATTAGATTTTTTTTTCTTCCTTGGGGAAACAAAAGAAAAGATGAGGGACTTGGTGTGCATGGATTTTTGCGAACAATAAAGGCTTTTTCTCCTCTTTTGGTGGACCTGGCAACAAAAAGCTTGTAGTCAGCAGTGTTGGTCACACACTTTGTTTTGCTTCACTGATGCATTTAGTTTCCTGCTCAGAAAAGGTGGTGTGGCAGCGGAAACCTTTTCATCTTTTCTCTTTTGTCTGAACTGGTCTAGGAAGATACAACACTGATTTACTGCAACACTTATTTTTGGCTTTTCATCTGATGAGAAGGACTACTGGACAGTGAATTTACCGAATCTTTAGGAACCTAAAAACAGAGATTAAAACTGGAAATGTTGTCACTTTGCGTGTGAAGGCAAAACACAAAGGTTTGACTAAGTCTTCTGCTAGCTGAAAGGCCATTTGATGTTTTGATGCATTAGAAGATAGAAACCCCACTTAACCTCACATGTCTTTTGTCTAATTTGGCCTGAAAATGTTATCCCTTCTCACTTCTCTATTTAGCCACTTGCACAACATGCAAATAATTAAATTAAATCTTAATTGGGGCAAAAACTAATGTGTAATGTGTTCCGTTCAATGATAAGTACTCTGCCATTATATTACCAAACATAAACCTAAACTGACCATGTTTAGAAAATATTAGTATTTTCATAGTAAAAGTAGATAATGGTCAGTAGTCCTCTCTCTAAATATTTAAGAAGTGTAAAATAAGCCCATATTATTATGATCCATGGTATCTTTCTGTAATGTTTCAGGTGCGGCATATTGGGGAATTTTAATTCAGATTTTGATTTTTATGTTGAAGGGCCGTGGGATCCCGTTTATTCTTAAAAAGACATAAAAGAGCCATTACAATCCACTAACAAACACACATTTTCATTATTTAAAGTTTATTATTACCTAAGTTTTTTTTTGTTTATGTTTTTAGCTTTTTGAATTATGTTGGAAGCACAGGCTGGTTTTTTAAACCTTAAAGAATTCAAATCCTGTAAGCCCAAAAGAATTTGTATAGTAAAACAATGATTGCTTACATTGCTAGTAGCAACAGTAGATTTTATTGAGAACTTAAAGGAGTCGCTTTAAAGAACCTCTATCATCATCATGGGATAAATACAGCAAGAAACACTACAACAATGCCAACATTATATCACGTAAAAGCGCGTAGAAAACACATTGCCGGAGGGAAAAACACACACCAACCGACAAAGTGTGAAAAACAGACACAAGTCCGAGTTACAATGGAGACCAGAGGTGGTGAGGGTGTCAGGCCTGATTTCCTAAGCATTAGGAGAGTCATGAAGACCACTTGAATGTGTACAACAAAAACAGCATCAAGCAGTTGTGACTTCTCCAGGGTTCAATTTGACTGCAGGTATTAAATCTCCATTATTGGAGTAGCAGTATGTGAAGTAGAAGGAGAGCAGTAAAACAGCAGGGCATAATCAATGGAACATATCAGTACATCTGGCAGCAGAGCCCACTTAGGCCCCATGAAGAAAATAGGACATCCAGCAACAAATGGGTGGAATTTTACTGTCACTGTTATGAAACGTGATTTTTGTTTGTTTTTTAAGGTTTACTACCTACATAGGTTTGAGTTTGGGTTACGAACAAGTTTCTACTCAGCCCTCCAATTGGGAATAAACTGAAAACTTTTAGTTTTAAAACTTCAAACATCCTCAGCCACCTTAAACTATGATTTAAAGAGAGGTCAAAGGTGCGGTATTATGTAAAATCGACTTTTTTGATCATCCTATAATGTTGTTCCCTTATCAAGCGTTCCTTTGATTCTTTCATGCATGTTTAAGAAATACCGTTTTAAAATCAGTGAAAGCAACATGTTGGGCTAATACCTAGTTACCACAGAAGATAGCCTGACTAATCAACAGCTAATGGCTTATTTTTATTTTATTTTTTCTCATATAGATCAGAACTATTGAACATAATATTCTCCACAGTTGAAAACTACTTCTAAACTTAACTGGTGTTCATTCTTTAGTTTGCTTTTGCCTTTGTTTCATAATGAACTAAATGTTTTATTTTTACTTTATTTATTTTTTTATTTTGAACATGATAGAAGTATAAAGTCACACACATGAACAATATTCTTTAATAACAAATCACAATGACATTACAAAAACATTTGTTTTGCCAGCATTAAGAATGATTATTTCACTTCCAAATATTAGCTGGATGAAATAAAACGTTTTTCTTTTACGTTTTTGTATAAATGTCAAGCTGGTATTTTTACTCAAACGTATTGTGTGAAAATTACATTCTGGCCCAGGGAAAGTCCACCCTTTCCAGCAACACAAAGCCGATGATTTATTATTGTATTTAGCCAGAAAGAAATGCTGCCTTGTTACAGTTCTTGGCCTAGAAGTTGCCTTTGGTGATAGTGGTTAAAAAGTGAATTGTTCAATGAGCCAAAAATGATTATGATTGTCTACCCCAGAAACCACCTGGATGGAGGAAGGAAAACATTTTAAGATCATAACAAAAAATCACAGTGACTCAGATCCAAAAGGACTCTCATCAGGCCCTCACAACAAGCAAAATCACTGAAGAAAGGAAGGAAAAGGAACATTTTTGTCAAAAACTTTCTAATGCAGAACAATGTTGGAAGGCCAAGTTGTGGCCTTGGTTATAGGATAAGAGCTTATACTGTAACACTTTGATTTAAGTTTCAGATGTTAAAAATGAACTTAGGGTTGTTCAATTCTGAATTGTTGACTCATTCACACACTAAATACATAAAATACATAAAAACAAATACTCACACTCGAAGACTAGGGTTTTGAATTATGCTGAGTAAGTCACATCCCTTGAAATTTTCCAAATATTCTCAAATTCTAAGCAGTAACTTTGGGGAATTTGAGATGGACCAAGACTCTCTAACCCATTTTTGTGAAATACAAAATATGATACTTGATTGGGTGCCGGGGGGGTTTTATACTGGGTCATTCAAACACGATGATTTGCTTTTATCCTTCCACTGTGGTTCTATTTGTATATTTACAATCATTTTGCAGCTGGCCCAGCCCAGTCATAGATCAGATTCACCCCTCTTGACTCACATTAATCTGCTTTGGGTCACATTTATCATACAGGACATGTTCTAAACAAAGTTGTACATGCGTTATCTTTAGTTGAGAACAGCATTACCAGAAATATTCAGGATGCGCATGTTGGAGCCAGATAAAAGAAATACTCAAAATTTGAGCAGTGAAGCCTGGTGGCTTTGTTAATGAACAAACAGCTCTCGCCGTTTCTGTGCAGAATTCCTCGCTGTACTGCAGTCAGCTCAGAGGATAATGGCGCCTGATCTCCTCTGTCAGTAATGCCCAGTATAAAAACTATTGCACTCTGAATGTAGAATTTCATCAGAGAGCTTTGCTACACATTTGTAAATAAATAAATAAAAAAGGCCAGTATGCTTCTGTTCTGTGAGGAACAGAAGCATACTGGCATACATCCGCTTAGCCACATGTTTTGTGTAACTAATTGGATAACCACACCAAATAAAGCACGAAATTGACTTCTTCTTTTTTTTTTCTTTTTTTTATTCCTCCTGCAGTTGCAGTGGATGCAAGCCCTCTCTGCAGGGCGTTGGTGGGGCACACATTTATGAGTCATACATTTAATATGCTCTCCCTTCCTACTCATATCATAAACACTCAGAGGGATAGAATTGAAGCATTCTCCTTTCTTTCTCCTCTTTAACCACATCACAGACTTGGTTGGACAGTCGAGAGGTTCTTAGCGCTCTCTATTTCAAGCTCCTGACTCTTCTTCTTCTTTCTCTGACGACCGGCACTTAAAAGTGCCAGTCTGACTCTTCTTGCAGTTTTTTTTTTGTTTGTTTTATTTTATTTTTTTTTTTTATGTTAACATGTCTCTCTGTATGCGTTTGGTTGGAAAGACAAGAGATTAGCATGAGTCAGATAGTGATTCAGGACACCAGGTGGAAAACGCTAAAATCATGCTCTCCCTCTCATTTCCTCTCACTTGTTCACTGCCTCCTCTATACTCACTGCTTCTCTTTTTGTTTGCTGCCTCTTCTCCCCGTTTCCACTCCTTTTTCCCCCCACTCTCCCCTTGCAATTTGTCTCCCTCAAATAAAAAAAATAAATAAATAAAACCCCTCCTCACACCTCTGTCCTCGCCCATGTCGCCTCCTGTTCCTGACACTGGCCATGAGTGCGCCCCGAACTTACTAACCCATCGTTTCACGGGTGGGCGGGGAGAGGTTAACAGGAGGCAGATAAAGAGGGTAAAGACAGATCGAGTCAAGAGGGAGATCGATGGCCAGATGTGTGGAGATAAACAGGAGTGTGTCGGATTGAGGTGGAAATTGAGCACGAATCTCGAGGAGCTTACCGGGAGGGGCGTTAGCAGAAGCGTACTCCTTGTATCGTGTGCGTGCCTGAGGGAGGGTGGTGGTGTTGGTGGGTAATTTTGAAAGAGTGGGACATGGGAATGTGTAGCGAGAGGCAGAGAGGGTTATAGAGAGCTGTGTTGAGGTGGATGGAGGCAGGGATAGAGAGATAGAAGGAGGGGTGGTGATCCTGGGGGCCTGATGACTCATGGCTGTGCTGCGGTTTGTGCGTCACTGGCGCTAGCTGGAGGAGGAGATAGTGGAGAGGTCTACGCATTTAATTACAGCCTTCCAATTTAGACACACTGTACACACACACACACACACCTACACACACACACTTGCATCAAATAATATCACAAAGGATTGTCTTGCAAGTTCACTAATTGGCACGAATATACGGAGAAGATCTTTGCCGCATGTTTGGAAAACCTGCGACCGGAATAATATTCGATCTTTTCACCCTACGTTCCTTTGGTTTCAAGCCAGTGATTATGGTTCAGCTACCCCCTTTCTCAGACAGACCTTGAGGCAAAAAAAATAAACTTATCAACCCAACCAAAAGAAAAAGAAAATCCATAATACCAAGTTGCACCCTATGAGCAGCTGCACCACACTGCTTGTGACTGGAATATGAAACAGAGTCAGAGACGTAGAAAGGAGATGTGGAGGACTCGCTTTGATGACGCAGTGGGGCAAACTCTTCTCCACAGATTATACCGAGAGAGTTTTCACAATCCAGCCTATGCCGCATGTTGTCTCAAGTCGTCCTGCTGGTTAAAGGTCATCCTGGGAGCAGGATTTCTGCATCGCCTGCCATTGTTGTTGTCTACTTATTCACACTTGGACAGCTTCCACCAAGGCATGACCCATCTGAGGGAGGTTGTTGTGCTTTTGATTTTTAGACATTGTAAACATCCTTGTTTCAGAATATATTTGAAAACCTTCTTGCAATTGACATTTCCTCCATGTATTTAGAAACACGCCTTAAAAACATTCTTTCAGTGAAACGTTTCACAAAGCAGTGCATTTATTAACATAAAACAGGCGTAAAAATAAAGAAGAACAAAAGAGTAAAATAATTTTAAGTCACCATAACTACCAGTGTTGCCGGTATATATTTGCGGTATATTTTTCACACAGATATTCAGACTTTATTTTCTTACATTTTGGCTGTGCAGACATTCAGTACAGCTGAGTGTAACTTAAAGCAACTTCACAGTACCAGCTGTTTTTCATTTCACAATTTTTGTCTTTCCAGTGTTTTCTTACATCCTAGACAACTGAGTGAAAACACATTTTGGTTTTTTGGGTGTTTTTTTGCATTTTACTCAAATCATGATTCAACATAATGCTGAAGTTTTTTTCGATGTCGCCAGTGTGGTAAATGTGTCAAATTCCTCCCATAGTGGTGTTTCCCCATTGCAGATAAAAACAGATTTATAAAAAAAGAAAGCATAACAAATGCCAACAACAGTTAAGAATCAATGGTAATTTATTATTATTGATAGGAAACTCGTTCGCTGCTTTTCCACACGTAAAAGAACACAATAAAAACACAAACACAATAAATATGCTGTACAAAAACAGGACAGCCGAGGTTTGATCAGTAAGCATCCACTGATTACATAAAACTATTTATGAGAACTGTAAACGTAAATGCAGTTGTAATCAGATATAGTTTAATTTTCGTCATTTTAATTTACCTTATGAAATACAGAGAGTTTTGTTTATCACACTAAGCCAAACATAAACATGAGATACAGATTTTTTAAAACATAATTTTTAATATTAATGGAATAAGAATATTTTAAAATGGTAACAATTTTTTTTTTGTTTGATAATTTAATCATTTTAATTATCAAAAGTTAAACCCTGATGCATGTATGTAGCCTTTTATTTTGACTGAGGGCCGGTATCTATCCAAAATGATCTATGAGGTTCAGAAAAACAAGACTTGTGTTGTAGTTAATAAAATTAAGTGGTTTCATTATAAATCAATAAAAAATACCTTATTTTATATCCTTATATATTAATGTGTTATATTTTGTATGAGAATAAAATGTGTATCTTGTATATTTTAAGGAGAAGAAATGCATGGTTTTAGATTGTGTTGGGGTTTTTTTGTGATCCTTCAAGAAATTCAAAGACCATTTGAGTTTCTTCAAAAGGTCTTTGACTTTATTGCTCTACAAGGAAATATGCTGGCAGAGCACATTACCTTTATCATGATAAAAAGAAGCATTTCAAAACACAACAGCATGAAAACATGTCTGCTTTTTGTTTTCCTTCAAATATATACATTGAAATTGGGCAGACAAAAGGCCCACCTTTCGCTTAATTTCCCTTCCTCTCACATCCAGACACATTTACCCTCCATGTGCACCAATTACACCCTAAGAGGTAGCAAGCCTCACTCTTAAACAATAGGACCAATCAGTTGGCCTCTCTGGCTCTCCCCCATCCGCGCAGGCCCCTTTACTGTACTTTATTTTCCAACCGAGAGAGCAGAGGGGATAATTTTCCAGACAACAGTGTTAGAGGGGTGGGGGAGAACGGCAGAGGGAAGAAGAGGGAGAAAGAGATAAAGAGAGAGAGAGAGAGGGAGTCTCGGTGGTTTGGCCTGTTCAGAGTCTAAAGGCAAATCTGACAACTCAGCAATGAATGCAGGTTTTACTCCGCAGTAAACCCTGACATAGGTTCTCCAGAGATGTGAAAAAAGGAACAGAAACAATTAAAACATCTACTTAGAAGATTCATGCTTTTGCACTTAAAATTTTTATTATAGAAACCTACCTGCATATAAAAATATCTAAAGTGATTAAAATAAATCTTAGAGCACTTTTTTTTCGTTGTTGTTCTACTTGCTGTATGTTACTGAAATCTTAAAACATTTTTTTTTTTAAAGAGTCATCCTGTGCATTTTATCAGCAGTATATATTTCTAGGGTTATGTGTTGTTTTTTTGTTATCCATTCAGGAGGGGGGTTCTCCCCAGCAGTTTTCCAGGCCTTTCAATTTAACGCCTATTTCCTTTCTCATTCATGTCCGCTATCATGAGTCGTCAGCAGCTACGTCCCTGGGGAGGGAAATCCCAGCTGTCACTAAATAACTTTTCAGATCACACCAATGAAGCTAATGTCCGCAGACGCCAAAGGCCGCGGAGTCCATTTAACAGCCACTTAATGCATGAGCACACAAGTGGCGCACAAGCACGCGTGCACGGTCACACACACTGACGCAGCCACGCAGCGTGTCACGGATTACCCTAACCGAGCTAATGATCTCCTCGATGGGACAACTGGGACTCTTCTGAGGCTGTCTTCAGCCTGATGTCCCACTGGGACCCGAGGAGAGCCTCCGGGGTAATTACAATGTAAATTCTGTGTGTGTGTGTGTGTGTGTGTGTGTGTGTGTGTGTGTGTGTGTGTATGTGTTTTATCCTGCCTGGATTTGCAGTTCCCAAGATTAGGTTAATCTGCTCTTGTCCTTTTTGTCCAAGAGGGGGTTTGGGATTTGATGGCAACAAATTTTTGTTCATGAATTATTAGTGACTTAGAAAAAAAAAAAACATCTTGGTATGCTAATTCCAAAATATGAGAGATGTGCATTGCTTGGACATTTAAAAAAAAAAAAAAGTAATGTAAAACCCAAACAGGGTTAATAAAATACCCAATAAGATAAGATCAACTTCTTTAAATTTAACAAAAGGAAAGTTGCCATAGACATTTTAAGAGAACATACAATGCTTTTCAAACGAAATCAAATATTTAGATCAAGTAGTCCGAATCAGACTGGACAACAGAGAATACAAATAGAGGGGGAGGGAGCAACTGAGAGATGGATGGGCTAAATGGATGGGTGACGGATGGCAGTTTTAGGCGGAGTGAAAGCTGAAAATGAGGTGGCATCCTCACCCCCTTTTTTATTCTCCACACTGCCTTTGTTTCGGCTCATGGCCCTCATCATCACCCATCACCATCATAATCGTTTAGCCCTCCCTTTCTTTATCTCTGTGTGTCACCAGCCTCTCATCCCACCCCTTTTTCTGTGACGCTCGCCACGCCAATCAGATCGTAACATGACATTATGGCTCATTACACCTGGGCTGAAGCATTTTTTCACTTTGAGGCAAAGAAGTAATCTTTTTTTTAAAAAAATACAAATTAAAAAAAAGAAATAAATCAAGATGCAAACATTTGATTTGTCTTGTAATTTGTCGCCTTTTGTCTCTGCTGTGTCCAGGCACAAATACATGTGGCATCATGTATTCTGGAACTGCTTTGCTCGTTACACCTACTGGAGAGCACTAATGGACAGCGTGAGGTTTGGTGCTGGGAAAAATAGCAGAGGCAGAGGAAGGTAATCATAGGAGAGGCAGAAGTAGAAAGAAAGGCGGCAGAAAAACATTGTGGTCATCTGCAGTGCGATGAGTCACCTGTAGGCAACACACTCGCTCTCTCTCACACACACACACATATATCTACACACACACCAGCCCAAAAAAGGAGCTGCCACAGCTGTGTAGCTACTATGCCACATTGTCTCGTGGACTGCATCCGCTGGAAACATTACGCTCTCAGAGAAATCAGCGTACAGATGGAATCTGAAAAAAACACGAACAGCAGATTGATGATTTGACCTTTCACACCCTCGCTGGTGAAACGGAGATGTTTGCCAGATGATTAACTGACAAACAAAATGTTAATCAAAGAGCAAAAATTTGTATTTGTATGATTTACTCCTGGCATGATGTTTCCGCTGTCGTAATTAGTGCAAACAAAATCTGTGGGTGAAATCAACCGTTTGCAACATGGGTGCATATTTTCCTCTGTGTCTTTTCCGTTCTTTTTTTCTTTTAAAAGCTACAAATGGTAGCATATGCTACGACTCAATGGATTCTAATGCTCAACGCATAACCAAAAACGCAAACAAAAGAGCTATATCAAAGAAAGTTCTCAGAGCTTCAGAAATTTATCAGCAATGATGTCCTTGAGAGAAGAATTAGACCAACGTTTTGAAGAAAGTTTAGTCTGTCAAAATGCAGATGTATTTATTTCTGTAGCCCGAATAATTTATGTGTAAAACCTTTCATACAATCAGGTTTCAACAAAAAATGCAAGGTGTGTAACGATACATCCAGTTCACAGAAACAAGACCAGATTTCAGTTTTCCGTTGTCACAACTAGTGTAAAGTTTCAACAAACAATAAAACGTGTTTTAAACTCGCCCGGTTCAGTATGAAATTATTCAGTTCAGTCAAAGTATTTTATATTTTGAATTAGGGATGATCAAATGCAATCCAGACTCAGTATTGTGAAATATTGCTCTGGTTTCCTCCGATCAGAAGTTGAACTTTAGCACTGGTAGAAGCTGTTTACCATTTTCTACATTTTTATAGTTAGAGGCTGCAATTTGTTCGCCATGTTATCACTGTTCCTATCTAGTACCAAAAATGCTGCCACAAACATGATTTAAAGGTAGTGGCTTCTTCAATTCTCCCCTGACCAAGTTTTACCAGCCTGCTAAGTGTGAAGCCTTTTTTTTTTTTTTTTTTTTTTTAAACAGGGCAATTACCGTTTTTTTATGCTTTAAAATAAGTAAAAACGTAAGCACAAAAGGATGTAAAGCTTAAAGCACTCACGTTTGTTTCACACCGTAAAGATACTTCCCCACATGAAGTTGCAGGCAGCAAAGGGATATTGCTCATGGGAAAGACTGCCTGCCCTTCAACGTGGCGCAGATCAACAGACACCGTATAAGTTCTTGACGTCACCAACGTCTTTAACTTCCATTTTTAAGCCCCCAGTTTAAAACACATAAATTGACACTCCAGACTGGCTGACTAAGATCAGGTAAGACTATTCAAGTATTTTAATGTAAAAACGTCTCACGCTCGTCTTAGTTGCAGAGAGATAAAACATTGGAATGGAGTGAAGGGGAGGTAAATGTAGTCATCACTTGTTTTGATTCTCCCTGCGTTTAACTCGCACCCATTTCCCCCCCACATCTACCCCGCCTTCCATCTCGCTCTTTTCATGCCTCACCACTAACTCCCTCGACTCCACCTCACTCCACAGTTACCCCCACCCATTTCCACATTCCTCAATGAGAATAGCGACTAATTCAGCCTATTTGTATTAATAGTAGCAGCTCGCGTTGCTTCTCTTGACAGCGGCAAAAAAATAAATAAATGCTCTCGTGTTGCTATAGCCTGCTCTGCCGCCTTCGCACCCTCCTGTGTGAATGCGGTCACAGCTGCATCTTATGAAGCGTTTCATTTAGGCAACATTTTAGTTAAGTGATTTATGCAAGTTTCAGGAGTCTGGGAACATTCAGGTGAGAAAGACCGCGGAGAAGCAATTAGCCTTTTCACTGTGTAGTCAGGGCAACAGCGTCATTGACAGACGTCCTGATTATTAATATTTCCCTGCCACTTACTGGGCTCGAAACTTTACATTGTTAAGAAAGCAACGGGAGACAAGTTGAGAATGTTCCTGCGTGGACGTCTTTGTCATCGCCACATGAGCTGGTTCTCAGATATTTTTACATTTTCTGATAGCGACCTTCAGCTTGTTCAGTCCGACCAAATATCCGGTCAAACTCTGTTTAAACACTACGTGTGAGACAGAGACAAACATCCACGTTGGATCAAAAACTGGGCTGGCTCCTGCACATGTTGGAAAGGTTGTTTCGGTTCACCTCTTTTCGCACACATTTATATACGTTTATAATAAACTTAGTTATGCCTAAAGGACACGTTAAAATGAATACCATATGGTTGGTGCATCCGGTTTTACAGCTCATCTAAGTTTGTCACAATTGGGATAGCTATTTGTTTCCATTCTATTTTCAGTAAAATAAACAATATTGTGCATTTGTCAATTTGTAATGTTAAATGGTGTGATTTTACCAGTTTTAGAATATTGAGTGTAGATATTTACAAAACCAATTAGCTTAAATCTTTTCTCTCCTTCCCAAAAGATTTGTGCTTTTGCACAAGTCTTTGCTGCCTCTGTCGACAGTTATCTCAACCTTAACATCTGGACTATTTTTATATCGCGGAATCATTTCACTGGCCATCAAAGCTTGTTATAAGCTAGAGGATCGTTCATGTATCATGTCTGATTTGCTGCATGAGGCACTGAGAATATCAAAGGAAAAATGTAATGTTGTAAGCACCGAAGGGCTTCCAGTGAGAAACCATAAATTTTACAACAAAAAAAGTTGCCGAAAAGCAAAAGAAAATGTTAATGTTTGTTTATGTTAGTAGAGTTTCCGTTTTTTCGCAGTATTGAGTAAGTCACAGTATTCACAGAAGTAGTCAGGAGACAAACAGTGACTCTAGAAGATCTGCAGAGATCCACAGAGAATCTGTTGATTGCACAGTTATTATTGGCACCCTCCACAAATCTGACTTTTATAGAAAAGCTGTAAAACAAAGCTACAGATTTATTAAAACAAGATGCAATTTACACACAGACCAAAATAACTCAGGTTAATTTGTTTCCAATCAGTTTACAAAGCCAGACACTCCACGACTGCTTTCACCATTCATCAGAGCAGCAGCAGCAGATCGATTCAAAACCGAGAGGCTCTTCAGCCATGCAGATCTACTGACGGTTTGGGAACGTGACACGCCGCCGGTGAGTCCAGGTGCCACCCGCTCCCTTCCCGCGCCTCTCACGTCAGAGTCGACGTCTCCCGCTTCACATCCTTGAAAGAGATTTTTAAAAAAGAAGCTCCAGAGGATGAAGCTGAAAGTGAGAGAAAGAGGTCTGCCTTTTCTCCAAGGTCAACCAGCTGCCACAGTCAATGAGCCTCTTCAGCCTGGGAGCCAACAAAGCACGGAGTCACTTCCAACCATGAATTTGTCATCAAGCCCTCCTGCCCCCCTTCCCTCCGGCCCCGCTGAACCCTCAACAAACAAAAACACACATCAAGAAGCTTAATGAAACGCTTTTCACCAACTCATTCAAGACGTCCTCAAAAGCCTGTTTGCCTCGGATTTTAGATTCTTTTTTTATATATTGGCACCCTTGTTTACATTCTCTTCCCACAGCAGGCAGTCTCCATTGGCACTGTCTGTTTGTGTTTACTGCCGGGAAACCGACTCGACGCTTTATCAGAGGTGTTACGGAAAGGACAGTGTGTCATGGGGGAAGCGAGCAGCATGGTGTCGCACTGTTTTGGACGCCGGATGACTCACAGAAGACAAATCAGGGCTGGTGGCATTTGAGAGAGGATTCGTCCATTGCATTAGGACGCCGCTGTTAAATCAACAGCGCAATCATAATGTGTTCCCGCCGTGCCTGTTTTAGCAGGTCAGACATGAAATTGATTAAGGCATCGTCCAACCTAATTACGGGGAGAGGCTCCTCCACCATCACATGTCGTGACTGTAATTTGTTTTGGATTTTTTTTTCCCCCCTCTTTCTCTCTCTCTCTCTCTGTCTTCACAAAAGATGATGAAAATTCCCAAAACATTAGGCCTCTATTTTACAATTTCGAGGGCAGCATCGCCGTAACTGTTTCAAGTAATTTCTATATGACTCATCAGACTCAGCACTCATACATCACATCATGAAAAGAGCAAATTCTCGCCTGCTTCGGTCGTGGCTGAATTACTTCTCATCTGGCCTGTCACTTTTTTTTCTAAGACATGTCCATTCTTCACTGATTGGGTTCTTTGACAAAAGTGAAATGTCAAGGAGTCAAGTGAAATGCTTGATGCTGTGTGTTGATGTAAAGAGAAAATATAGTCACAAAATATGAGACAGACAGACCCCAGCCCCATCGGATGCCTCCCACTACCTAATTGAGGTTTTTTTTTAACCACTTTTCAAAGCAGTGGCTCTCAGTAGGGTTCTTTTTAGTAGCTGCATTAGATTTTTTTTTTGTCTGTATGACAAAAGAAAATTACACAAGATTGCCCCTCGTACAAGAGGCGCAGCTTTAAATGCCTTGATTTTGTTTTTCACTCTCAGGTCACAGACACGTGAATGTCAAGTATATGCAGCTGAATTTAACCCTGCCTTTTTTTGCCTCCATGTTTCTGCCTCTGTCTTCTCTTTGTGTCTTGCTGGCTTGCTGTAACAAACCCCCTCGCACACATGCACGCTGCCGACGTGAGATAGCGGCGGCTGCGTATCCGCGCGTGACGGGCCGTGACGTACCCCGTTACGTGCCGTCGGGTTTTAGCGCTCTGCGAGAAGCTAATTTATTTTTTTATTTTTTTTGGGGGGGGGGTGTTTGTTATCGTCCATGGGCATCATCGTCGTCGTTGCTATCAGCTGGGACAGACGTGACGGGTCCCTCTGCGTCATTGTTCACTCCGAAACCTCTAAAACTCTTGCCGCCAAAGCTACCATCACCAACCCAATGGGCGGGGAGGTAGCAGGTGGGGGTGTTGGAAAGACGACGTCAAAAATTACTCTGCTGCTTTTTTGTTGTGTCTCCTCTCTTGCCTACCTCCCCCTTCTTTTCTCTCTAACCTCTGCCTCTCTATTAAATGTTGACTTCTTTTGTTTCCTCCACTCTTTCTTGTTCCATCTCACTCTATCTTTCCGCGTGACATCCCCTGCCCTTATCCATCCTCCAGTTCCATCATTATCTAAACCACCTATCTCCTCATCTTTCCCCTCGATTCCCATTGCTCGTAGTCGGGAAGAATTTTATATCAAAGAGAGACAGATAAACCCACCACCACCACTAAAAAAGAAAAAAAAACAAAAACGCTTCCTCTGTGCACAGAGTCAGCCCCCACCCCTGCACCCCTTCATCGCCACAACCTTCTACTCCCCTAATCCTAATCACACCACAACCGTTGTCATCAGCTCTTATCTCTCTCCACCAAATCTGCTCTGACTCAAAACAATTTCCTCTCATTTGCGATTTCTTTTAACCACGCGCACCCCCCTTACCTCCTAGAGCATCAGCAGCCCTCCTACCCCTTTCAAAGAAAACCCCATATTCCTCAAAAAGCTCTAAAATCACTCCCCATGCAGCACAAACCCCATCTAAGACACACAAATGCGGAAGGGTTGGGGGTGGTGGTTGACGTTGCAAGTGTTGCCATTGAAGAGTGACTGCACGGCATGTGTAAGCGGCGTCTTGCCAGTGTCATCCAGCGGGGCGCGACAAGAACTGCAGTGTGACGTCACGGCGCACGCCGGCTACGATGGTTGGTGGAGCGTATTTTACGTGTGTGTGATTCTGTGTGTGCAGTTGGGATGGGAGAGATTTGAGGAATACAATTTGGTTGGTAGGAGGACCCGTTGGGCCTTGCTGCATCATTGATCCCGGAAAATGAATGAGAGCCAACATTTAGTGCCACCCCCACCCCCACGGTCCCCTGTCCCTCCATCGCATGCTTGTCTTTGTACACCTTCTCTGCTTTTTTTTTTTTTTTTTTCTCTTGCCTTTATTTTTCTTTCCCCCAACCACAGCAAAAGGGAGTTGTTGAATCTGTAAAAATTAATTGAGTGTTTGACAAGATGCTCTTCAATCCTGTGAAGGAGACCCCCTAACTGTGTTTTAATGACTGAACCTAGTGGAAGCACGGGGAGCAAATACTCATTGAATGTTTGATTAACTGATAGGAAATCCATTCAAAGTTCAATGAAGCAGCCTGGTGTGCCAAAAATGTTAAGTGTTTGAATTTGAGCAGGTACAAAAACAGCACCACCCACTGGGAGAGTTTTGAACGGGAGAGACAGAGAGAGAGAGAGAGGGGGAGAGAGAGAGGAGCACCTCACTGTGTGAAGTATGAGGGGTTACAATGGCAGAACAGGAGGTGTACTACATGATGGCTCAACAGGAATCAGGCCTGTGTGTGTGTGTTGCTTCATAGTGACAGGTGGTACAGCTACTCAGAAAGAGAAAAATAAATGAGTGTTTCTGAGTAGGGAACATGACATGAGCTTGTTCTGCTGTCATTGTTGGATTTCAGAGAAGTGAACAGATAGGTGAAAAGCTTTTCAGTTTAATAATATCACTTATTCTGCACCACAGATGAAGTAGTGGCATCATACCGTAGCTCTCATGTTTAGTCAATAACCTGGCTGTTCAGTTCGTTTCAGGCTTTTGTCATTTACTGTTCCTCGCAAAACCATTCATACCTCTTGGACTTTTTTCTGTTTTTCTCACAATGCAGCTACAAACTTTTGTGTTTTATTTGGATTTTACGTCACATCCAAACAAAAGAAATTATGGTGCAAAGACTAGGATTTTAACAAATAAATAAATTATACATCTAAATAAATTCTGCTTTCAGAAGTCACCTATAAAGGGAAAGTGATTTTTATTATTATTTTATTATTAAAGCATCGTTAGGTCACATTTGATACCTTCAATTTTGTGTAAAGCCTCAAAATATGCATAACTTAAATTACTAAAGGTGGTTGTGTGAGATTTTAATCCAAAATGCAAACCTTTATAAACTTTTTATCAATCCAGATCCACTTCAAATGTTTGCACTAACTTATCCATCACTGTCCCAACAGAATACAGCAAAGCCTGCTCTTTTTCCTTGCAGATTTATTTACAATGTTTGTTTTGGTGTTTTCTTGCACTTTTTGTGTTCTGTTACAATTGAAGCATTATTTTTAATGCTAAAAAATTACATTATGCATAAAGTGTTGGTTCTAGTTTTGTACAACTTTATCTGCAAAGCTGCAAGCTGAAAATTGAATTTGAATCAAAAGCATTATTTTCCTTTAAACATTTATAAACCCTTGAAAATGTGTGACACCTCTCTGACATTTCGGCACCGTTTCTTCCAGAGCCGAAAAGCTTGTTTACGTGACGTAGCAGCGCGACTGGTGTCCATTCTCAAAATCTCTGTTATTGATTATCCTGCTGGTAATTAGTTATTGATTACTCCCAGCTTCTCTGTCTGTGTACGATGGGAGATCTTAGCGTACAATTATAATTTAGTATGGCACTGATTCTTGTTTTCTGCCGAACCTCATCTGAGAATGAAAGATTTAGAGAGTGAAAACACAAGTGGAGGAGTGAGTAGACAGACTGAAACAGACGAATCACCTTCTCTGCTGCTCTGAGTGTTGACTCATGCTGCAGATCTTGCCTCACGAGTTTCCAGCTCAGAGCAAAAAGAGTGAAACGCAATGCTTTCTGGATGTTAGGTGACATTTAGATAGAGATCTTATTGTTATGGTAATTGCAAAAATGATCTAATGTGAATGACACAAATAATAATAATAATAATAATTTTTTAAAAAACAGATGTCTTGTATTCACTTTATTAGCTTGGTATCTGCCTGGATTGCAGGGTCCTAATTAGTCTGCTTTTCATTTAGGAAAGTGTTTTAAATCGTCTGTTTCCAAGAAGATTTTTTATTTTTTTTAAACTGTCATTATGCTGAAGATGAGACATAACATTCCAACCAAAAAAAAAAGCTTGTCAGTGATCTGATTGAATGACTGGAAGTTCATTATTTGATCTTGAAAAAGCCATATGGAGAACTGTACAATATCCACATTATTTTATCAAAATTAATTCCTCTCAAATAATCTCAATTTTCCAGACATGCTTTTGCATAATTGCTAGATGTTTTTTTTTTCGTATTCTACATAAATAGAGCATTTCTAGGTGCTGTATTGGTTTTTCACTGATTACTATTCATTGCACAAAGTGACAAATTAATTGATAATGGCATTTAGATTCCTTTGTGTGAACCTTTTAAAGCAGAAAAACATGTCAGAAACCTTCTTGAGCTATTGTGAATTCTTTTGTCAAGAAATGAGACTAAAGGAAAGAGTTTTAGGCACACAAAGGTGCTGCGCAACACATCACCTGCCGGAGCAAATAAGACTGATTTATTCTCAATCGGCATCTTTTCAATGATTAATTTCTCTGTGAGATACTTTTATTGTGTGTCACAATCTGGTTTCGATATTCAAGCTTTTTTGTGGCACAACTTCAAAGAGACTTTGTTTTCCTTTCAATTTCAAATAACCTAAATTTATTTTTGTTACCAAACTAATTCATAATCAGAGGTGGGCAGAGTATCCAAAAATTTTACTCAAGTAAGAGTAACACTACTTCAACATAATTTTACTCAAGTAAGAGTAAAAAGTATCCATCCAAGAAATTACTCAAATTAACAAAGTACTACTCAGTACTCAAGTACTGAGTAGCTGATTAAATTCTCAATCATTTAATATTTAAAAATTACATAATTAGACAGACCAAAGTATGATGTTAAGTGGAAATGACAATAATTCATAGAAGTAACAAAAAATCACAAAATCAGGCAAAAGAAAATTTTTTGAAATTAGTTTCTGTCAATTAAAAACTTATGAAATTTTAACAAAAGCTGCTGGTTTGTGTCTGTGTCTGGTGAATTTTTGGTTGAAACATGTTTGTTTTAACCAAATATAACTCAACTAAACTCCCTGGTCATTTAAATTAAGCAAAATAAATAACTGAACAAAATACAACTGAGTCTAAATAACTAATAAAACAAATAGTAAACATAATGAACAAGCAGTTGCAAATTCCAAACGTGGACTGAAAGGATCATGAGATATTTTTAAATCAGCACAGCTTTGATTAAACCCTGCATCTTATGTTAAAACATATTTGTTTTAACCAAATACAGTGCAGAGAATCCAGGAATGCCAAAGTGTTTTAAATTTCAAGTAAGAGTAGCGATACTTAATAAAATTACTCAAGTAAAAGTAAAAGATACAGCATCGTCAAAACACTTGTAAAAGTAATTTTTGTCAAAAGTGCTACTCAAGTATTGAATGGATATACTTTATATATATATTAATCCCAGAAGGAAATTCACAACATTGTATCTTAGTCCTTTCTTCTTGTCAGATCCTGACCTATTCCCAACTGTATCCTCTTATAAAACGATGAGAAATAAAACAATCTCCCTTCAAATTAAGCTGGTATTTGATAAGATGCAGGATTTAATCAAAGCTGTGCTGATTTAAAAATATCTCATGATCCTTTCAGTCCACGTTTGGAATTTGCAAATGCTTGTTCATTATGTTTACTATTTGTTGCATTAGTTATTTAGACTCAGTTGTATTTTGTTCAGTTATTTATTTTTTGTGATTGTTTTCAGTCATGAGACTTGCTTAATTTAAATGACCATGGACTTTAGTTGAGTTATGAATATTTAGTCATTTAAATATGCTGATAGTCTTTGCATATGTAGTTTATACAATAATTAATTCCTGGGTGATTCTCTAAACACTTTGTTTCTCTTGCTCTCGTTGACATTTGCCCATTTATCATGATCTAAGTGGGAGTAAGAAGGGCGCCAGGTGAACCTTTTTCACAACATCAGCGCATCATATTCTGACAATGCTGCAGATTGGCTCCATTGCTGATCACACATCAAGTAATTCAGAGTGAATTGTTTGGAGCTTATTTACAATTTTCTCTTTTCTGTTTGCCAGAACGACGCTCAGCTGCATGCGTCGATCTTCATGGCGGCTCCGGGACCCAATTCAACTTCTTGGCTTTGAACGTGTCTTTTGTATCTGCATCCTTACAGTTTGCACAGAACGGTTGCCGAGCAGCATTATCAGTCTAATTAACCCCATTTAGCTGGGTTGAATTTTGTAGCCTGCCTTCATTTGCCAGCTGCAGGAAGGTATCTTCAGAATCAGGTGCAATTCAAGACCAGAAATAGTGACTGTAGGTCTATTAGGGACAAGGTTGCTTTGTGTACTTTGTTCGCTGATGTTGAAGCGCTTTGTGGCTCGTGCCACGAGGGAATATCTGAAAAAACTCCAAGTATGGATTAAATTTCAGTCAGTATTCTGCTGCTAGGATTTTTGCAACACTTTCATTTGCCGTGTTCTTGTTTGTGTGCATCCACTCCAGAATGTAAATCATTTATATAACTAAACTTTAACCAATGTTCCCAGTATTGGTATTGTCCAGTAAAAACAAATACAATAGTAAATCATACTGAAACTTTGTGCACCAGTTAGCAGTTTTTCTCAGGTGGGCCATAAGTTTATCCATACGTCCTCCAATGACCTTTAAAGTCAATATTGAATTTGTTCTCAAAAACGACAATTCAACAGGTAATGGCTGAGTTTGATTAGCTTTGAAAAATGATTTTCTACTACTGTGTACTGCCTTGAACAAGTACACAAATATGAAACAACTTACTTATTAAATAAATGTTTTTTCTAATGCTAATCAAGCTAATTATGGAAACTAATACAAGGTAGTGTATGTAATCATTCTAGCTTACAAAATCCTGTTTTACAGCAACTGCTCTGTCATCATTTTGAGAAAATCAAGAAGTGCCTCAGTTTGCGTACCAAAACATTTCTTACATATCCTTATGTTACAGCTTTTTAAGATAAGTAATGGATATCTGTTAAAGTCAGAATGGATAGCTCAAAGAATACATAAAAAAAAAAACAACTAAGGTGTGTCTTTATTTTTATGCTTCTGGTTTATCTTAATAAATACAGAAAATGTTTTCTGTGGGTTTTATACAGTCCAAGCTGCCACACACTGCTGGTCAGCTGGTTAAAAGAAAGCAGGACCGTAACTGACCTGCTTTCTTGTCAATGTTTTGTTTTAGCTACGACAGAAATAAGCGTTTTCTTCTTCTGTTACTGAAACTATTTGTCTGTGGTTCGATTTCCAACCTTGGGATCTTTTCTGCAGATCTTTTCTCCTGTTTCTTCCCATTTTCTGTCTAATAAAAGTCAGTAAAGGCCACTATTGACACAAAATGTGTTTCTTTTAAAAAGGCAGTTACATCATGAAATACATTTGGTCAAAGATCTTTGACACATACCTACTTTAGTGCGTTTCACACTTTCCTTCGTTTAGATTTATAAAACAAATGTTATTTTTTATGCTAATTCAAAAGAAAACAAGACATAAATATAGCCTTTAAAAATAACCATTGAAACAAAATCAACACTTTAAAAATGTTATGGATATATTTATGTATATAGTATTGTTATGGTATTTTAGTTTGAGTGTTTTCTGCTCCCCTTAATCTGAATAATACAGTATTATTCGACACTCTTGTTCAGCATTCACACAGTACACAGAGAACCTTTGTTTAAAGCATCATCCATCATTAAAGTCACGCTGGATGTAGCTCCTCTCTGCTTTCTAAAACGATGCTGCTGCATTGCCTCTTTGCCTTTTAAATGCACAAAATCTGTCTGTGTATCCTACGCTTTTTATTCCACAGTGGAACACAGTCAGGTATTCAATGTAAACATTAGTCATAGAAAAATGAAAGAAATGAAATAAAATTTTTATGAGCAAATGCTGTTTGAGCTTAGGAGACATACTTTCTCTGTTTTATAAAATCTGAACAAAATCCATAATTAAAAACGCTATTATATGTTAAATTTAGGCTACAGTGCATTTTTGCATGCATGCTTTCATTATCAAAGACACAAAGGCTGTTTTTTTCTCTTTGATTTATTTTTCTTTCCTTTGATCTTCATTGCCAAATTTGATTCTAATGAAATGTCTGTGCGCTCTCTTCACAGCATGCCAGATAAAAACATGTCCCAGTGAGCAGATCAACCACCTGTTCCTCTGCCAGAGCAGATGATTAGCTTGCTATGGCTTATCAGGGACGAACCGGGCGTAAGTAAAACAATTCACTCAGGTTAGCTGTGAACAATTTGTCAGATTTTGTTTTGTTAATGAATGAGTTTGCTGTGCGAATTTTGGGAAATGGTTAATGCAATGGCAGTTTCTGAGAAATGTGTGCAAATTAGGCCATCAGGAATGCCAAGGTTTTGAAAGGTTCTACTTTGAAGAAACCAAATTCACTCCAAGAGTCCAACATCAACTCATCCAGGAGGTTAAACTGAAGCCAGAACAGCATCTAAAGAACAGCTGGCCTCACTAAATTGGAGTATTTGGGATTCAACAATGAGAAAAATACAGAGCCAGACAGTATCAAGGAGAAAATCATACAGGCCTAAAGGTACAAAACTACCCATCTCAAATTTGTCAACAAAAAGCATCTTCACCAGCACATATGTTGTTGTTTTACTAGACCAAAGTTGAACTTGCATGTATCATTACATTTGTCATAAAGCTCAGACAGGACAAATACAATAACTCAGACAGTCAAACATGCTGGTGATCGTTTGATGATCAACTTTGTTTCCTCAAGGAACATGCAACAAACTGATACTGATATTGGTGAAACCATGAATACATAACATAAAAACCCTTTCATGTGTCTTAATTAAATCAATAAATTTTGCAAGAAGAGTGTGCCAAAATTCCCCCAAAGCAATATAAAAACTCAATTCCAGTAATTGTAGCTTCTTAAAGGCAAACAACAAATTTTTTGGTTCAGAGGGCAAGTTCTTATTCAGACTGGTAGCCATTCTCCGATGTTAAAAACTGCTTGAGGATCTAAAACATTTAGATGTATTTAGGTTGTAATAAAACTGAAAAGCAATGGAAACATGTCAGGCAGCAAATACTCTTTCACCACACAGCGCTATCTCCCGGTGCAAAAATGTCAAAACTTAAACAGCTGGTTTCGTTTTCTTTTGACTTCCTCCAAATGTAGCTGATCTGCTTCTTTTATATGATGCACATGAAGTTACGTGCAAGTAAAGTAAGCATAGTGTGTAATAAGTCATGTTGAAAATGGTGAACACTAAAGTTCACTTTAAAGTATTCCTTTCAGCATGCTATATTATTACAACTATTAGCACGTTCTGGTGAGTTTTGACAGGCGTCTGTATGCAGTATGAAGCCAGATCATAGTTGAGACACTACTCTTACAGCAGACGCGTCTTTGTTTTAGTCCTTTAAAATGCAAAATAATTGATTGTTATTCAATATGTAAATCAGGTTGGATTCATACATGGACACATTTTGCTCATCAGCGGAGATCTTGCCAGAGGCTCCTTACAGAGACTGCAATCAGTAACATGCTGTGGCATCATTAACCAGCGGAAAGAGACAAAAATCTCCTGTCTGAATTGAGTTTCAGAGTCATGGTGTACCATGGTCGCTTAAGAAATGGTGCTACCTTATTTGTTGTGTCATGTTGTTGGGGAACGTCTAGCGTGTGCTTGTGTGATGATGAGTCCTAATTGGGAAAAAAATAGTTGAAATTCAGTTTTCATCAATAAAATGGAGGTAATCTGAATGATACATGCATTCTTTTGTATTTTCTGATGTCAGTGCCTTTAGAAATACCAAAACTGCCACATTTATTTAAAACTAATCATATAGTGTCATACCTGTCTGACTTTAATGCTTCATCATCTCTAATTTCTCTTGATTGACTTCATTATTTTTATTGGTAAAGTTCATAAAATGTTCACACAATCACATTGTTCATTTAAAATGTTTTTAATTAGTCAATCATGCCAAGACAAAACTCAGAACAAATTTATAATGACATAAAAATAAAACTATTATTTAACATATTTAGTGATATGTATTTACATCTGTGCAGGTAATTTTTCCATGTGTACAAAATACATATTTACACTCAATGTTTAGTCTTCTAATGCATAATAAAATTACTGAAGGGTTAAAGTTTTACTATACAGGGCAATGCACACAGAAATCAAATCAATAATATGTTCATGCCAAATTTCCATGCAGGTCCAAAAGTGCCAAAATTCAGAAAAGTAAATAAATCTTTAAATTAATATTGTTGTTGGTTTCAATAATTAAAACAAAAGTCAATTTATAAATAAAAAATCTACAGTTATTTCACTATTTATTTAATTTCTTTATGGTCACAAGCTGCATTTATCTGTCAGACTTACCCCTCAGAGTGAGTGGGTGGGGCTGTCGCTACGTAATGGACAAGTTAACCAATCAGAAGCTGGCACTGTTGTAGTCAAGGCCTTCTTACCCACAAAACCATTTGAAATGCCATTGTTGTAATTATAAATTTGGAGGAGAAAATTAAAGCAAATTTGAATTTTCAAGTTTTTAAAGTTAAAAGCTCTGTTCCAATTAGTAAAAAAAAAAAAAAAAAAAAAGTAGTCCAGAGGAGACTGAAAAGTGACCTTTGGGGTCGCTGTATCCACACAAACGAATGAAATGGCACTTTCCAATGTACTTGTTTAATTACACATTTTCTGCATATATTGACATTCCACCGTCTTATTGATAAATTTAATGAACGTTTGTGGTATATTTAGTCTTTCTGATCGGACATAAAAGTTCAGTGAAAATGCTCGGCGCGAGACAGGAAGTACCATGCCTCAGTGATAGGGGGCAGTGCTGAGCATCATAGACACAACGAGCAACACGTGCTCTTCTTCTACACAGACTGAAAAGACTGAAAACAGTCAGGGGTGGGAATATAGACAAACAGAACTGCTCAAGCCATTCTCTTTAATGAGAGGTAAAGGAGAAACAATAACTTTTTCTTTTTTTTCGTTTTACAACAGAATGACAGAGATATACATGTATCTATAAAATAAAGGTTGGATTATACATAATTTTCCATTTTAATCAGAAAAGAGAGGTCAGCCAAAGAAAACATCCAAATAATTTAAGAAAATTACCTCTTTACATATTCTTCTATCTTTCTTGCCGTTATATTGTTAGAAACTTTAATTAGTCATGGTCAAAATTAAAATATAGCTCCTGTATTTGATTTTTGATTTGTACATCTGACTGTGGTGTAGCCTCACCAGTCATGAACCTCACCGCACGTCACTGATAGCAGCATATTTGGCACTTTACACTTAGTGTGCTGGTGAGGGATTGGTATCAATGTTCCTCACCACAGTACAGCCATGTACTTTTGACAGAGAGGGCTAAAACCTGATCTTTGCTTCAAAACATTTGTTCTTCCTGCCAGAGTCAGTGGAGTTTCATATCGCTTGCTGGATTCACTCAGCAGTTGGCCAGTAAGGCGTTTTTTGTTGTTTTTTTTTCTCTCCCCACCGCATGGAACCAGTGCAGTAACCACATGTTGTCAGCAGGGGGCCCCATTCCAAGAAGCTCACAAGCTTGTGGTCAGGTTCAGTGCATCCAGTGGTGTGGGAGTGGAGAAATCAACCCAGTCTAAGGAGGCGTTGGCCACACTCTGGGCACTGGGTGCTGCTACAGGAAAAGCAATTTGGAAAACAACTCCTGTTATCAAAATAAGAACTGAGAACAGCAAAGTTAGTCCCCGACGCATGATCAGCTGAGAGGTGGAGAGCTTCTCTGCAGCTTTGGAGTCAGATGATTCTTTGCTCTTTTCTGCGTCGGTCTCATTTACTGCAGCATTAGTGTGACTTTCCTCTGACCCGTGGCCTCCTTTCAGCTCCTGATCTTGGGTATTAACCCGACTGTAGCCCTCTGTTCCGAGAGCTGCGTCACTCTTTTCTTGGGCCTTTTGGATAACAAAATAAAACACAAAAAATGTGAGGTTTGCGTACAGGGTAGGTCAAAGCTTCAGAGAGAAATGTGTACCTACCGAATCTGGGCAGACAATGACATCCGGTAAGATCGCTTCATTTAGAACTGCACTAACAGGACGCACTGGGGCCACAACCACCGTTTTCCCAGCTCGCTTCTGAGCCTAAAGCATGTTGACGAGATGTCCAGTTAGGCACAAATACAAACATTAGTCTAAACTGATCTAGTAAACAATAAAAGATCTAATTACAAAAATAATTGCTACACGCGGAACAACTTCAGTGTGAATTTTGAGTAGACTAGTGTTTTGTCATAATTATCCACATTTTTAATAAACATTACAAAATGTTTTTTTCTTTAAAAAAAAAAAAAAGATGTTGGCCATTTCATGACTTTGCAATGTCATGCTTTGGCCCTTTTGATCGTTTGGTAGCTGATCTATTCTGATCTGAAAGGAAAACATTTCTTGTCAACTGTGCAGTGATGTGTTGCTGCAAATTAGACGTTTTATCCCTGCTTTGATAACCGAGGCTATAGAGTGATTTTCTGTAATCTGCTCTAAACTTTCTTTTTGTGAGTCCTGTAAATTTCTTTCATGATAAAGGCAGTTATTTTGATTTTATTAGTTTAAGTTTGATCCTCTGTGTATTTGCCATGAACATCATATCTGACCTTTCCCTCACAAGAACAAGCTTTTCTAAAAGGGAATTAACACAGTCAGATTATAAACAAACCTTAAATAAACTGTTTAAGCTTATTTAAACTTAAATACAGCTGAAACAAAGTGTTTTAGCTATTAACTAGTGATCATTTCACTGTGTTTACACTCTGAAATTAAATTATTATCGCTAAATAAATCCTCAGAGATGTGTCCAAAAGGAAATTACAGCACCCTCAGCAGTAGTTACATAAAAAAATATATACATATGTTAAGATTCCACATAGTTCATAATTTTTTTTATTATTGTTTTTGCCTTACAATATCATTGGCTTAAGATCCTAAAACATTATTTTGACTTAAAATTGTTTTATTTTGTTTGTCCTTCTTCTGCTTCAATTAAACTTCAGGAAATTGACCTTAGAGTTAATAGATACAATCATTGATTGCATGTAATAATTTGTTTGGTCAATAAAATCTTATTTAAATAAATATTTCCTCACTGGAGTAATTTCCTGATGTGAGTATAGGATTCATCCTTCTGACATATGTTTTTTAATTGAATCTTTTGTATATGTTTATAAAGAAAGAAGAGGATATCTCACCTTCTGCGTCACTTTTTTCCAGTCGGCTTTAAAGATCAAAGCAAGGAAGAAACCCGTCTGGATGAAAACACAAATTAGGAGACCGAGCCACAAGCCTGAAAAGACAGATCAGCGTACAAGACAAGTAATTACTACGCTCTTCAGCAAGTTTTGAGTTAGGTAAAAGAAAGGAAGCAAATGAGTTATTTGAGATGTTTTATTCTTGAATCAAACTGAAATACTCATCATGGCTCTCTTTCTGCTCTTGGGCCTATTTTTACATCTATTTAGAGTAACAAAACAAAAATAATATTTACAGATACACTAAGATCCAAATCCATTGTTTGAGTTACTTTAAAGAGCATTTGCCTTCAGTTAGAAGATGAAAGCAGAAAGTCTGAAACACATGTGCGTCCAACACACTTTCCTAACGCTTTTGATGATGTTCCTAATTGCCTAACAAAGGAAATATTGACAGAGACTATAATCATCTTATTTCACAAGGTCAGAGGAGTGATGCTACTCTGTGTAGGTCTGATGTAAGTGGACAGCAAAAAACAGGAGGCAAATTGTGGCCTGCAGGGAAGAAAAATGATGAAAGGTTGGAAGAGTGATGGATGGACTTTGCAAATAAGTCTGAGCTTAAATATCAATATCGAACATAATTTCCCATTCATTTCTTAGGAGCTGGTCATTCAGAATGCATGGACTAACAATTGTAAAGAAAATGCAAGAAAATAGGGCAACATTCTGATTAATGTAAAGTAAATTTTGTGTGACTGCATGCTGCAGAATGATGCTCAAAATCTCAATTATTGTTTCTGCTACTATAAAAGTACAATGAGGGAATCACTGAATGGATTAAATCTGACCTTTAAACATCCGTCTGTTTGCTTTATCTAACAAAAATGCTGACTTGACGCAGACGTTTGATAAAACTGATCAAGCTAAAGACAGACACCCTGTGGAGGAAGCTCAATATAGTCACTTGTTTTCACGATGTTGTTGTTTTAGTCAGAATAGCCACAGATGGAAATTGTAAAATTGACAGGCCAGTAAATCGACAGAGCTACTGTTCAGCTCGGCTCTTTTTTTTTTTCACCACAACAAACTTTCTTTACCCTCATTCCTGCAGACAAAACCCCAATAAGTCTGTCCATCGTCTACACGACAGGAAGATTTTATTTATTCATTTACGACGCCTCTGACTCAGATGGAGGATTCGACTAGTTTCCAGTTGAGAATCATGTCTTCAGGTTTCTCTCTCTACAAGGGAGAACCCAGATGTTTTCAGTTTACTGTAAAAATTTAAGGTATGGTTGTTTTACATATATATATATATATATATATATATATATTTTTTTTTTTTTTTTTTTCCCCGGCAGTGGGTCTTTTGTGGGCTCCAGTGTCCCTTATTCAAAAGTAGGCTGACAGGAGAGGGGGGAAGACACAGTTCACTCTGCCACACATTTGGTTGTGACCAGAATGGCATGAAGGACATTTATTTTGTGGTTTGTCCATAAAGCATCTTGCCTATGACTGGACAAAAACCAACCACCTCGGAGACGACGTTGACTTTTAAAAAAGGGCTGTGGCATTCCGTGTATCGCACTAGTCAATTTAAGTCTGTCTATTGGACGAACAATGAAAACCTTGACATTTTCAACAATAACAGAAAGCTGACGGATGCACTGAACAGAACGTGGACGTGTCTGGGGAGAAGAAGATTTTTGGTTATTCCTAACTTTAAGGTTCCACACAAAACACCCGGCAGTCTCTGCACCAGTTGCAAAAATGTTTGGACAAGGGCTTATGCTGGCATTTTTGATGTTGTGATGTGGTGATATGGACAGAAAATATGATTTAAGAACAAATTACCTAATATTCGCAGCTTGGCCCAAAACATCAGTGCTATTCCGACAGGTAGGCCGATGAGGTAGTAAAATATCAAATTTGACAGGGCTGCGATTTTCTGCATCCCACATCCAACAAGAATTCCTGAGCAGACACACTGAAGGATCAACCCCCCCAAAAAAAACATTTTATTGTTAGAAAAAAATTTAAATTACAATAAAGCAGAAAAGTAAAACATACCAGAAGTGCATCAAGGAACTGAAGAAATGTGTAAACTGTCAAGTTGTCTGATACGAGCTGCACAATTTTGCTGCAGAAGACAAGATGAGCTCATCAAAACAGAGCGGCTTATTCACTGCATGGGAATCAATGTGTGTTGGTTTGAAGACTCACTCGTCTGAGGTAAATATGTAGCCAATGACGGACTTACAGCCAGCAAGGATGAACCCCTGGAACAGAGCCAGCACTCCTGAGGTGCAAAGAAAACATGTGACACTTTACAAATTGTTCAAGAATGGTGTTGATTATAATAATTATTATATGTGTTGGATATAACACAAGCACTTTCCTTCCAGTAGGAATGTGTCAGAGGTGTTTAATTTAGAGTCTCTGAAAATGTCTTTCGCTAACATTGATTTCACTTTTTGTCAATTTCAAACCACAAACTATAAACTATAACTTTAGAGGTGTCCATGTGACAGACCAAAACAAAGCATCATTGAGTTATCTATGGGGGATTTGTTTAGTCACACGTTTCACAAATATACAGAAGATTGACAAAATAAAAGCTATAAGGAATCCAGTTTGCAGTTTGCTGGAAGTCTTTCAAGGAACCCAAGAGATATGTGGAATAAAGAAAAGTCTTACGTGACAGAAACTACGCCTAACACTGAATGCACCACAGTAAAACATGGTGGTTGTAGCATTATCCTATGGTGGTAGGTACAAAAGAAACTGGTTAAAGTTGAACAAGATGAAGCTAAACACTGAAAAACCCTTTAAGTCAAGTTTCTATATGTAGCATATTTCAGCAAAGAGGCAGTTCAAAGTGCTTTACATGATAAAAACATGATACAGTAACTATGTTGGGAACAGCAAACCAGCCGTCTTGTTGAACACAAGCATTAAAATTGTAAAGAGTAATCAAATGTATAAGTGCATGCAACATGTATCTTCATACCTGAAAGAACTAAGGCAACTTTGCAGGTGATTATGGCTCTTGATGTGTTGCCGGCTCCCAAAGCGTTGCCCACACGCACACAGGCTGCAGCGTGGATACCTAAAGGAAACTGCAAGAAATGTATATATTTTTCACTCCAGGTTATGTTTGTAAATAAGACTCGGTTCTCAAACACTTATAACCATGATCATTTCTTTCTGATAATGCGTACCATGTATGTTATGGCTCCTATTTCTACCATCAGATGCTGGGCAGCCAGGTCATCTTCTCCAAGCCAACCTAAAAATAATCGAAGGTTTTGGGTTTGAGTATAACAGTTTGGGAAAGAGCATGTCAGCAAGTACAACAGATGTTACTGGACCGGTGCAAAACCAAATCAATACGACAAGTAGGATTCACCTTTTACAATAAAAAGAATGTACAAAAAATTTATTTCAGGATGATGCATCCACCTGACAATTTTACTGTGAAGAGTTAATATTTGTGCATTTCTAAATAAGTAAATTGAGCCAATATGGTGAATTTACTTTAGTTTTTTAGTTGAGTTTTATTCCATGAACAGACTTGTAATTGACAGATGTAGGTGTAAAACCAGCATACATCGATTCAAATGTCTTTGTTTATTTTATTCTCTGTATGTATAAATCATATTACACATTTCCGCAGGATGGGAATCACTGCTCCATTCCAAGAAACCAACCAATTTACAGAAACTCTTGTCAGGTCCACTAAGATTTTGCAAATATCCCATCAAAATTACAGTATGATCCAATCGTGTAAAAGGAAAAAGAAAAAACATACCTGCAAGAAAGCCTCCAACCTCCCAGACCCACCACTCAAAGCAGATCATGAATGCGCTGGGAACGGCCAGCTTCATGTAGGAACCCCAGCCCTGCAGACATTCAGTGGACCAACCTGCAGAGAGTTTCATCCAGGTTCTCAGTAAAAAGCACGACTCCATTAACCCAGATGAACATCTGTAATATTTTTAGTCTGTCAGGAAATTATATTTTAGATTTAGACATACATTTTGATGAATAAAATTAATTAAACTTGAGGGGAAAAAATGTCTTACATTAGAATAGTTTTTTTTAAAAAGAACATTTTTTTAAATAGAAATCATATGCCACATTCCATAGAATCATCTGGAAAACAGTAGATAGTCAAACAAACATTTTACCAGGAGGGAAACTATAAAATCTATCAATGGAAAGTTAGGTGAAAGGAAAAAATGGGGTAGAAGTGATGTATTAGCGATGATTATAACTGCAGCTTCTGAAACAAATAGAAGCTGCATTTATAATCATTGCTAAAACATAATTTGGTCCTTAGAATACCAAAGTTTTCACTTAACTTTACAATTTAGTCCGTCTGATTGTGTCATTTTTAAATATTAAACGATTGATAATTTGATCAACTACTCAGTTCTTGAGTAGACTTTTTACCAAATCCTTGCTTACTCTTACTTGAGTAATTTCTTTGATGGCTATTTTTTAACTTTTAATTGAGCAAAAATTTGCTGAAGTAGTTCTACTATAATTTAAGTACAAATTCTTTGGCTACTCTGTCCACCTCTGAGACTCCATAGTCAATGCAGAGGAGCTGAAAGTCTCTATTAATAACTCAGCAGATCTACATGCTGACCACCTCCATGCCACATAACAATGGTGCAATTCAGGCAAAACATTGAAAAAAAAAAATATGTTTCACTGTCTTTAATCCATAACCATCAGAATTAACAGAAATAAACAATCCAAGTATATTTTTGTGGCAGTCTATTGATAAAAGAGCCTCTTGATCTCACCTCCCCATGTCTGCTTATAGAGCTTCTTCCACCTGATGTAGCCAAACAACAGAAGGCAAATGATGATCTGAGAGAGGCTGTTGGCAGCTGCTGATCCTCTGCAAACACACACACACGACAGAACGGATTTATTTCTTAATCTGGTTTACGGCAGACGGTTAAAAGATGTAATTTTACAAATGTATCTCTGCAGAACCATACAGAGGAAAAACATACACTGCGAATTGCACATAATGGAACAGTAAGATTGTCCAATAGGCCCTTAGCAGGTGTCCCTGGTTGATATGGAGCAAGTGAGGAGGGGGGAGTCGTGACCCGAACAGGGAGGCCCGATTGGTCAAATTGCGGATGAATCAAATGTTTGTCCAGCTGGAATCTGGAATGAGCCGTAACATTTCTTTCTTGTCTGTTTTTACCCTATTCTGACCCTTTCTCTCTAAATAAAGATCAAAAATAATAAACGTCAGTGAACTGCTGACTCAGTCTGAGCAAAATAACAAATTACCCTTCAAAGACAAATTATAAGATGAAATGAAGAAAAAAAATCCTTCTCTTGAATGCATAAGCCCATACCTTCCCTTTCTCTCTGACTTCCTGCTCTTTTGATGATATCGATTATTATGTATGTTATCTGTTCTGACTTCTGAGGTTTGATGCCTCGTCAGTCGATACAAAGTCCATCAAAATTTCAAAGGCAGGAAATGTTACGCACACTTACATTACACCCAGCTTGAGCACAGAAATAAGAAGAAAATTGATTCCCAAGTTCAAAATGTTGGCTACTGCAGCCGTGTACATCTGAGGTAGAATGATTCCCTAATAAATACACAAATATAGAAGTTATCATTAGAAAGGTAGTCTGCAGTGACAATTTTCAAACACTGGCTGGCCATAAAACTTGAAATGTAATCATATATATATCAAGAAATTTCACATGTATAAGGAAAATGTACATCAGAGAAATTATCCAACAAAATTAAATATTAATGGATCATTTAGTCAAATATATTATAATAATCAAATCTGATAAACCAGACAGGGAGGACTTGAGTACCATGTGTGACATCATGAAGATAGATAGCAAAATGGAAAGTTTAGTAGAAAACTGTGGCACCAATAAACTCGGTCAACCAATAAAATCAGCAAAAGGAAACAAAAACAGGATCAGAGAATAAACACAGTTAAACTATCAAAACAGGTTGAAAGGATTTCCCTTAACAAGTTTCCACAAACTCAGATTTTGACATACAAGGCAGTTGAGCAGAGGAATAGTTTTTCCGGGAATGTACCTGGTTTTGTAGATAAGAAACCTGCAGCTGATGCAAAAACATAGCCTGGAACAAAAAGAGACAAAAGTTGTTTTTTTTATATGACTAATCTCACATATTTCTTGGTGTACAGTTTCTTTAAAACATTACAGTTTTATGATAATATTGAGATCTATGATTCTCAAATGTTTCATTTAGTCTTAAGTGCATAAGTAGGTCATACTAATAAAGCTCCCACAGTACTGTTTTAATGTCATATATCTTAAAATAAAATATGAAATACACATAAAGTGAGACAAACTTTGGAAAACTAAACATTCAAGAGTAAACTCAGCAGTCAGATTTTCTTGAACTGGGTGCGATATTTTCACTCTTACAGGCTAATGTGCTCCAGGAGGTCATTGAGTGTCCTGTGTGTCCGCTCATATTTTTTGTGGCGCCTCCAAATTGCAGCCGAGTTTTTAAATGAGGCAAAATCAGTGATTAGTTAAAAAGCTTTAAATTTATAGATGGCAAAAAGAGCTTGGCATTCCGAGTCTTTGTTATTTTTGTTGAAAGTCGGCCAAGATGAGAACAATTTAGCCCCCAGCATCGACTGTTTAAAAGGAAATTGTGTTTCTTATCCATCTCAGTGTGCAGTTGAATAATTGCATTATTCAGCTGCTGGATTATCTTAGTTCATTAGAAATAAGAATGAAAAGATAAACAGGAATGGCAGAACTATCAAGCCAACAAATTCCTACTATTCCAAGCTTTTCTTTGTTTTTAAGCATGATCCCACAGCCATGGTAAAAAGAAAATGCACCCATTAGTTCAAAAGATTTAATGCATGAATGAGCTGGCTTTCACCTGATTCTACACATTTTTTACAAGTTTAGCATGGAGATTTGTATTCTTTTTTGTATGAAACCACACGCCACAGACTCTCCTCTCTGCCGTTGCAGGAAAACTAAGTACACCAGCAAAACTTTGGACACATGCAAATTGTGTAAAGCCCTACAGATTAAATGGCAAATGATTTATTTTTTTCTTTTTCCTATTTCTAACCCGAGAACTGTCTTAGCATTCTGTTACATCCAACTACAGGCTTCAGTGTTTTCATCTGACACGTTGTGTGGTTGACCAGCACAAAGTCAGAATCTGTATTCAGACCTTTTTACTCAGGTAAATAACATCAATTACAGTCAATTACCTTCAAAACATTATCAAGATATGGCCGTCTACCTAATGTCAACCCAGCCAAAGATCATTGATCAGGAAAGCAGCTAAAGCCACGTCTCTATTACCAGGTCCACCATGGTTTCCTCCCCATTTTTCACAACCACCTCAAGGGGGTACAAGCCGTGTATTACGCACAAGGATTTTTACTGACAGCTGATTGGCCCGTGATTTACGTCACAAGATGAGCAAAGGCCAGACCTTGGAAACTCCTCAAACAACTACATCTCCACCATCATTTTCAAACATGAGGCCAAAGTAGTTGACAAGATGGCGAGCTGCACATTGATAATTCTACCGTCAAACCTTCAGGTCCAAACCGTTTTTATCTATTGTGGCAGAAGAGCACATACATTGTCAGGTGAAACAAGCAACTCACAACAAACAAATATACAGAGAGATTGCTGGCACCCAAGGACACATGTGCAAAATTGCATCATCTGAGCTTCAACCACATTCCCGCTCATGTTCTTGCGCATTTTCACTCTCACGTTTAGTGGAGACAAACTCAGCTTGGCTAGAAGCAAACCAGACATTAACCGGTTAGATTGAGACTAGACAACAGAGAATGGGCTTAGGAGTCCCATGCTAAACCTGAAGGAGCTGCAGAGATTTACATGTCAGATGTTAAAGTTCGGAGAGTATGGAAGAAAAGCAAGAAGTGTTGATACACTTGAAAGTTATTGGGGGGTTATTTTGCTTTCATTTTTTTCTCCTGAGAGTTTTTGCGGCGCTAATGGCTCGTATTTTTGCGACAGAAGGCAGACAGGAAAGAGGGCAAGACATGCGGCAAAGGTCGTCGGGACCGGGAGTCAAACCCGCGACGTCCGTGTCGAGGACTAAGCTTTGTATGAAATAGAAAGCAGGTGGAAGAAGGTATCCTGTACAAATGAGACCAAAGTTAAACTTTTTGGCCTCAATATGAAAGAATATATTGTGGAAAACTAACACAGGACATTAAGTTGACTAGAGCTTCCCCACTGCGGAACATTTTTGGTAAAACTGCCGTTTTTAGTGCTTCTGTTGAATTGCTTTGCTGATTAAATACATACATTTTAACTATATTTAGTTTATATTTCAGTAGAAATTGACAAGTTTAGTTTATTGTACTCACTGGAACAGCAGGAAGAAATGCCATCACATAAAGGTGGGCAGTTCTGAAATGTTGCAAAAGAAAAAGAAAAACATTTCAGCAAGTGCCATAAACACAGTTATATTTTTTTACTTTCCATACCCTGTTTCTGCAGAATGAAAATTATGTTTTTAAATATTTATTGTAAATGGAATAAATGAATTAAAGAGATAGAAATATTCACTTGGGGTCTTACTAGATTTATTCCACTGGTAAAGACACATAGAAAGCTGAATAATAAACTGCTTAAAGATAATTTAGCTGACAGTTTTACTGATAAGGATTCCAGCTTTGGCCTTGAAGATGAAGACAAGCCTTTTTTTGTATTTTATGTTCTAAACCAGTTTCTCCCAGACAGAGTGTAAAGATATCAGAGCTGCAGGATGTACCGGGCCACTTCATGCTCTTGCTGAAGAAGGAGCAGTAAATTGTGGGAGTTGACAAGGAGAGCCCAACAAGGCAGACAAAACATCAGCAGGATCAGGGTGCTTTTCTGTAGAATAACTCCCACACGTTTCATGTTCCTGCTGCCATATGTCTGCAAAACAGAGACGTTTCAGCGGATGGTTTCAAGCACAATGAGTCACAGATGGAGCACTCAGTCACCTGGGAAATGAGAGTATCACACGCCATCGTCAGGCCGTAGCCTGTTGCAGTTGTTGTCACGTTGATCGTCTAAAGCAACAGACAACAAAACTCAGTTATGAGATGTTTCGCATTAAATCTGATGTTCACGCAAATATCTCGATTTTGCCTACAATTAAAGGATGTTTTCGTTATCAACTTTGCAAACTCCGTTCAAGTTTAATACAAGCTACTCGGAGGTGAATAGGTCGTGAGAATACACATATTTACAATAATGTGTAAACGCAATAAATCTGGGAAGTCTTATAAATGTAGGCTCTTCTCTTTTAAATTGTTTTCTTATATTTTAAAAAAAAAGTTACATGCCTTTAGGGCTGTGTGGAGTGGTGTATTGGGGAACTAGAAAAATTATAGGCATGAGCATCACTGCTGCAACTGCAACCTTTCACCCCAACGTCATTCAGACCCTTGTCAGATTCGAATTCATTGAAATTCTTGTTTACCAATGAATTTGTTGGATAGGAAATTCCCAAAACATAAAACAATCTAGATGGGGAATAATTTTTCCAATAGAGGCATGTCAGTAATTATTTATGCAATTCTCAATAGATAGAGTAAAAGGACTACATTACAAGCGCCCAGCTGTTTGCCTGTTTCCACTAATACTCTGACCGTTGCAGAGAGGTAATGATATCCTAAGTCATTGAGTTTGAAAGGTCTCCGTGCCATAACCCTAATGCTTAGCTCTCTTTACAGGTACTTTGTCAGATTGAAGTCAGGATTCTGACTCTTTCCAATAATAAATGTTTTTCCGCTGTTTTAGATCTTTTTTAATGTGTAATGCAAATCCCACTCAGTCCCTGATACATCGTGTTCTGTACGTTTAACACCCAAAAACTCGGCCATCGAGAAACCCAACAGTATTCTGGCGACAATAATACACAACTCAGTACAAATTTATTGACAATAATTAAAATTTGCTAGCAGATCAACAGGGAAAACAAAATTAACCATAATGAAATATTTTTACATGAATGATGCATTACTTTCTCTACCTCGCATGTAAACTTAGACTCCAAATTGTTCATGCCTGGCATGTTTCGATTGGATTTTTTTGGATGTAATATCGATGTTTTGGAGTTTCCCAGCCAGAGTCCTGTTTTGAATTTACAAGACTTGTTGCTCATCAACAAAATACCAGTGGAAACATAAAAAATATGGTCAGTAATTACAAGAAGCGTTTGATTGCTGTAAAGTTAAAAGAAAAAAAAATGTTCCACTGATAGTTATTGTTTTGTTACCTGTGGAGCAATGCCCTTCTCATCTCCTATGACAAACAAACTTATTAGAGGACTAAAAACATTAAACCTGACCAGCATAGTCCACCTGCCACAAACCACCTTGAGCTTTGTAGCCATTTAAACTCATTAGAGAAAATATTTCAGAAAGAGTAGTTTAAAAAGAAGTTCAAATTTATTTTTTCATTTGAAGCAAAGTATAAGCTGGTGTCATTTTTTCATTAGACTATTTTTATATATTAGAAAGTTCTAAGTAATTCAACATCTTAAAGACAAAATATTTTTTTTGAAACATTATGTGCTGTCTTAAACACACCAGTCAGGCAAAACATCATGACCACTTTTTGCTGTCAAAGTGGGCTTAACATCTCCAAGAGGTGGACTTCACCAGACCTCTAAAGGTGCGCTGTGGTATCTGGCGCTAAGATGTTAATGGCTGATCCTTTAAGTCATGCAAGTTGCAAAGTGGGGCCTCCACTGGTCAGTCTTGTGATCTGTGGAGCCCCTTGATCCATTAGATGGAGTTCTGGTGAATTTGGCAGCCTAAGTCCATACATTAAAGTCTTTGTGCTTCTCAAGCTATTCTTAAACCACTGTTGTTTTGTAGCATTGCTGCTTTATGTGCGGAAAGAGAACCTTTAGGGAAAATATTTGGCCTCCAGCACTGATTAGGAAGCTCATAAATGCCAAAGTAACGCTGATTTAGCTGGTCTGCTTTCTTTCCCATAACGCGTTCTGGTGGCCTGTGTTGCCCAGCTGGGAGTTATTGGACTATTTAATAATTTTGTATCCCCAAACCTTTGAATGATCACTCTATGAATATTGAGTAAATCTTATTTTTGTAAATAAATGACATAAACTGACTCTTTCTTTGGAGGAGCTTGAACCGCTCTGGAAAACTTCCGGAGAACTTTCACAAGTCTGGAAAACATCATTGCTTGCATTAGAAGCCCCTTTATGTCCTACAACAAAAATGAAATCTTATTTCTCATCTTCACTAGAAAACAAGTCTTGATCAAAACAAAGAAAGAAAAAGAACAAACTGGAACTAAAAATAAGCATATTTTTTTTAAGATTCATTTGATGACATCTAAAAATCCACAGACTGAATCCTGTTAATAAAAAGACGCGTTCTGTCAAGAACTGCTAACAATTCAAACACCTGTCACATTTTCTAATCATCTAACACACACACACATGCACACGCACACGCAAACTTTATGGCATTGTTAATCTGCAGAAGAACAATTTCATACCGCTGAGGCCAGGGCATATCCAGCCAACTCTGCATTTCCAATGTGACCGCAAAAAATGGTGATAACAAACGGCAGGAGAAAGTTCAGAATCCGGGACAGCAGCTGTAGAAACACAGTTTGGACTGATTCAGCTACTGCCACTAACTGCATCCAGGCAACTAAAAAGTAAAGAAGTTAGATAGCAATTCATGTGAAATTAGCAGCCGTGGGCTAATTATGCCTCTACTCGATAAGCAGAAGCATTTTTTTTTTTTTTTTTTTTTTTTTTTTTACTTTTAGCACACAAAACATATTCACAAATAATTCCACTATTAAATTGGGTTATGAACAGCACATCACACAACAAATCAAATCAAGTAAAGTCACTCCGATCGCAGCTTTTTGCAGATTAAAGAGCAACACTTAAGTGTCCGTCTACTCACCAGGGGGCCTGTGAGTCGTAAGACGTGATAAAGTTCCTCTCTGTAGGCCAGAGGTAGCCAACGCTTCACACACGCACACCAAAACAGCTTGGAGCTGGCAAATGTTGCCCTCTCATCCACAGGAGGCGCCTCCATCTTGGCAGCAGGAACCCCAGCAACGGGTTCTGCACCCTGCAAGGGGGGTGCAGGTTCCAGAGAACCCGGCCTCTCCATTCAAGCACAGGGAGAGAAGACAGGACAGGAAAGAAAAGCTGCAGAGCAATGGAGGGAGGGAGCGAGGGAGGGAAAGAGGGCAAGGGTAGGGAGGGAGAGGGGGCAAGAGAATTGGCCTCTGTGTTCAGCACAGGCACTTTTTTAAGTTATTGATTGCATCACACTGTTTGAAGGTGGAACAAAAGAGAATAAGAGACAGAAACAAAGAAAGAAAGCATAGAAATAAAAAATAAAAAACAGGTGAGTTAATGGGATATTCATGGTGATTGATTACATATGTCTTGTTCATTTTTCCGACAGACAAACAAAAATGACAACAACTAAAAAAAAAGTCTGTAAAGTCATGTGATCTCTCTGTCTGCCCTTCAGGTTCACTCCGCTGACGGAGGGGTCACATCAGGGCTGCTGGAGGCGGGTTATTGTTGGGGGGCAATGAGCAGTGGATAAATGTTTGAGTTGGACACACAGAGTGAGAAAGCGCCTGTGTGGGTTTGTATGAGTGGTCTCTGAGCCCTCCGCAGTAATCTGATGAGGAATGCTTGTTTGTTGCTCAAATGCCGGGAGCTACATTCACCAACTGCCAGCTAAATCATATTTGTGGTTTTATACATATATTTTGCTCTTTTTTTCTATTTTATTTTTCGCACATGCATTAGACACGGATCTTATCTCACGCTAAGTGTACTTTGGCCACCACCTGCATGCCTGCATTCTCCCTTCTCCTGTAATTTCAACACAAAGAAACCGAGTCACGTGAACGCTCGAACCTGCTCTTATCCACGTTTGCTGACTCAGCTCTGGAACTTAATAGAAATATTTAAATGTAACTTTACGTGATGCTGGTGAACAACTTGATCCAGTCATGGAGCATGTAGATTTAGGAGACGCTGGGTGTGGAAACACGCCGCAGCAGGCAGATTGCAAATCACAACAACAATGATCTATAGGAGTGTGTACATCTGTGTGGTGGAAAAATTACTTCTGACGTTTATCTCTCTGAATGAACTGTGCGTTGCCAGGTGGAGCAGTACCAGATGAAGTCCTGCGTGTCAGCAGGAGATCATCTGTATGACCAACTTTCTTCTAACCCTGTTGTCATCATGTGATTCTGGAACAGCTTACCGTGTTTAGAATTGTTTTCCTGATATGCAGATCCAGAGCGTTCTGATCTAGGAACAAGTAGAACATGTGCATGTAGCTGTTTCTACATGGATGTGAAATATTTCTTCCAGTACAACTAACCGTATAAAAGAAAATGTTTAATTTGTGTTTTTCAGAGCTTCATACTCTGTGTGTAAACTCTCCTTTGCTGCAAGGAATAAATACACCAACAGTTTTATTTGGTTTCAGAAGTCATATTAAATATTCTACAATGTATGAGTAAAAGATTTGTTTATACACTATGGGCACAGGTTGCAGCCACAGCACTTGTGCAATGTAACAAAGAGAGCATTTTTCTCAAGCCAGTGGATGTGTCGAAATTGCAGGTGATCTTTGGCCTCTGATGTAAGTAGGTAGCTTGTAATGGCATAAGGGAACTCAAAGACATTTAAAATATAGAAAACTAATAAATTGGGCACACATGATCATCTACATCACAATGGAGGGTTTTGGACTTTTATTAAAAGTAATTTAAGCTTTAATAACTTTTTGTTTTTGATTAGACAGAGGAAGAAATAACACAAAAGGTGACTTTGTATCAATGCATATACTCTAATCTATATTTCTCCTTTTTTAGTCAAATATATTTCTGGAAATAGAAGTACAGGAATAATCTCTTCCAGAGTTGGCCAATGCCTCACCCTAGTGGGTAAGCTAGAAAAAGCTAATGGAGACATTTATAAACAGCACTCATAAAAAAGCATTTCAGTTCTGTGTGTTACGTAGAAGAGATAACGATGACAGTTTGTATTATTTTACAACTCCATTCAACTGAAGGACAATAAATTCAACATGAGACTTAAGGGATTCGATTGTCAGAAAATGCTCTTGTTCGGTTTTTCAATCTAGAACATGTCATTATTTTCAGATTTTAAAAATAATTTACGTAGAAAAACATTTTCCTGTCAATGAAGTCGACCAACAAAAGGTCAGTTAAGTGATTAAGAAAAATCCCCGGGAGGGATTTTCAGAAGTTACCGGTAATAGGGAAACAAGAAAATAGCTTGTAGGATTCAAACCAATTTGAAGCTTTATCTTGTGAATGTGTCTCTTTAATTCACAAATCTCTATAACTGGTTCATTTGGGATGAACCACAAATCCACAGTTTCTCTCTTCCTGCACAGATTTCCCTGCAAATAATCATTACCCAGTTAGCACAGAGTAACGTTGCTGTGAATGTGTTGTTCGCTGCTGCTCTTCTAAAGACGTTTTAGTTTTCAACGATCCAATCAAACAACAGGAAAACGAGGTATGTTGACTCAACTGTGCAACTTTACAGCTCACATTAATTTCAGTTCTGGTTGGCTGATGATGGTTGTGTTGGTCTTTCGTGAATAGAAAAAGGAGAACAAGGAGAATGTCCTTCATGGACTGTTAAAATGAAGACAACGTTGGAGTTAAAACTAGAAAAAAACTTGTCTGAGAAGTTGAAAGCTAAATGTTTCCCCAAGTGTTAAACAGTTCAGATAACCTTAAAATGGCATCTGCTGAAAACATTCAAGACTGAAAAAGTAATTGGATGATGTTTTATCATGATGGTTTTTGATCTAATTATACATTAGCAAAACACAACAGCACAAAATTTCAACTGTTAAAGTGGATTTTGTGTAAAACAGCTTATTGTTTGAATTGGGATATGCATAAATTGCATAAAGTCTTATATGATTTTTATAAAATGTGTTCAGTAACGATCCCTGTTCCTGGTGGGACTGTTTGTTTATATATGTATAGAGAGAGAGATGGATTATGAAAATCAAATTGAACACAGTGCCTTTTCATTTGCAAATATAAACTCACTGGTATACCTGATCAACTTCTTGTTAAAATGTGTTAAATCAGGAAGGTGATGATAAATTGAAGGCTCACCAAAATCGCACACTAACAGATTGAAGGTTGTGGGAGAAACGTCTGGATTTCAGCTGCATTCAGTTTGCAGGGTGGCAATTTGGCTCTAACAATGGGAGCACTTTTATTTATTGTGCCTTTATCAGTCATATGGGGGACACGTTCTTTGCAAACTTTGGTTTAAGCATCACAGCCTCCCTGGATGTTGCTGCTGAACATTTCCACCCCCTTTATGGCCACACTGTATCCATTTGCCTAAGGGAACATTCTGCAGCAAGTGCACCATGTCAAAAAAACCAAATGATCACAAACAGGGTTTCTTGAAAATGATGAGTTTTTTCCACCTCATATCACCAGATATCAATTCGACAGAGCACATTTAGAATGTGCATTACATTTCAGGTCTGCATCCAACAAAGTGGTGTGAGGCTGCTGTCATGTCAACATCGACCAAAACCTGAGGAATTTTTCTGACATCTTGTTTCAAAATGGTTCTTTTAGATTTGGATGAGGTCCATCCATCTAAGAATGGCTCTTTTATCAAATGTTTTAGTGCTGTTTTGCTACATGTGACTTTTTCCTCTGGTGAAGAATCCTGAAATGTAAAAGTGTAGAAAATTGTGGCTCTCAAGCGCCTCCACTTGACTTCTTTTGACACTCAGAGGTATTAGAGGATGTACCACATAATTAATTTGTCCAGATGCCGTCACATGCACCGCTCTGCAGTGGTATTCAGAAGAAGTTAAGACTGCAGTTCACCACTAGTTGTGTAGGGGACTATTCGTGTGTTAAGGTGACCTGGTAAAAAGACTTGAAACTAATTGAGAAGCAGTGAAAAACCGATGTTTAGACTCACTCTCCATCCAAACGGATTCATTCTTCTTGTAATGTCAGAAAAGAATGGGCTGAAAATTCAGTTTCTATATGCAAAGTTGGTAGAGATATGGATCAAAAAGGCTTACTGAGACCTTCTCCTTAGCGCCTATGATCTGTAAGTCCAGTGACACTTGGAATATAGCAAGCTTCGCCAGGTTAATGATCAGTTTTGCAACAGGTCCCACACATGTCTCAAGAGTCTCAGGTGTTGCGTAACACCATGCCAGATCCTCCGCACTGACTTATTTATGCTGGAAAACTAAAAGAAAACCACAGATCTTTGCTTACACCAAATTACCAGAGTTTAACAAGAAAACACAAAATCAGTCAACAAATAATAATTCCCCAGATATTACTCCATATGTCCCTCCATCACAGTTTCTGTGGTTTTGTGTTATTTCCATCAGAGGTTATGAAAAGCGAAAAACATTTTGTTGTCTTCATGTTTTTATTTTTATCTTTTCAAAGCTAATCTCTATGTGGAGTCATAAGAAAAAACAAGAATAAAAAGAGTAAAATGTAAAATGTGACGTTTCAGCCCTCCATCCACACCCAACAGGTTTTAGTGCAACTTTAATGGTCATTGCCAATAAAAAGATTCCTTGTGTTTGCACATTATAACAGCATGACAATAAAACGAGGGATGGAATAAAATCAGAGGTGGAAGGACCGACAGGGTGTTGCCAGGAACAGGTAAATAAAACCTGAAGAGGGGGAAAGAAAAAAGTTATTTTGGGGCCAAGAAGTTGTAAAAGTGTGCTGGTGGGCCGTTTAAGAGAAGCTGAGGATTCAGACCTGCTTTCATGTGCTCACATTCACACACACTGATCACAGCAGGGGAGGCTCTGACAGATAAAAATAACAAAAAGGTGAGTAAATCTTTTTTATTATTTTTTTCTATTTTACAAAATACAACACCTGCGACAGACTGGCGACCTGTCCAGGGTGAACCCCGCCTCTCGCCCGGGACGCAGCTGGAGATGGGCACCAGCAACCCTCCTGACCCCATTAGGGAAGAAGGGTGTAAAGAAAATGGATGGATGGATGGACAAAATACAACATAGATTGGAAGATTTAAAAATTTACTTTATTTGCTTTTTCCACTTAATTTATCAATAAATTCTCATTGTGAGGGCAAAATCTTCTCTTGTTTTGTTATCTCAAGGCACAGTTATACCAAAGATCAAACATCCATCCATCCATTTTCTGTTCACCCTTGTCCCTAATGGGGTCGGGAGGGTCGCCCGGAACCAGCAACGTTCCGGGTGAGAGGCGGGTTCACCCTGGACAGGTCGCCAGTCTGTCGCAGGGCAACACAAAGACATACAGGACACACAACCATTCACACACACACTCACACCTAAGGAGAGTTTAGAGAGACCAATTAACCTGACAGTCAGGTTTTTGATGTTAGTACCTGCCGGAATGCCTGGAGAGAACCCACGCATGCACACTCCATGCAGAAAGACCCCGGGCCGGGAATCGAACCCAGGACTTTCTTGCTGCAAGGCAACAGTGCTACCAACTGCGCCACTGTGCAGCCCCAAGATCAAACATGTTACACTGTTATACTGTTATGCATAACACCATGTTATATAATTTTTTATGTAACATAATTTTTTCAGTTTAAAAATAAGAAGGATATTCAAACAAAGCACTTTGAAAAGAAAATATGTTCCCCAATCAGTTCAATAACATATACATTGGCAGTTTTGATCTTTATTTGCCCTTATGCTTTAAAAGAACAGATGAATTGATGCTCACATAGAAAAAACTGTGTTAAATAGTTAAACTATTTAACTCTTTTATATACTATTGGTAGTGCTTGCATTGTTTAAAATACTTTATCTTTCTTTATGATGACAAAATATTTGTTATATTGTGGGTTGATATGCTAACAGTTATTTTCCATTGCACTTGAAAATAAAAGCATTCATTTCTTTTGTGGATTATGTTGTAATTTGAATTGAGCTGGACTAAAGATGATCCAAGCTGTCATAAGGGTTTTTAGTCTGAAGACTGTTCCTGGAGAGGAAATCATGGACAAAAATCATTAAAAAAGAAAACACCAACAAATACTGAAAGAGATTTAAAACTTTAAACACATCGTTTGGGTGTTTATACAAATATCATTTATTTATTTAGGTTCACCTGGGAAGACCATCGAAATGAAGTTAATGGTCAGTATCCCGCTTTTATTTTTGCTGCCCTCCTATGCAAGCCAAACATCAGGTAAGCTTCACCGCTTTACATACATGAAACATTTCTTCCTTCCTTCTTGGTTTTCAACTTATCAGTATTTGATGCGTCAAACCCGTCAGTCGTATTTCTTCTTTCCAAGTCATCCGCATTGATTCCACTCCCATACCAAGCACTGAGGGGGTAATCCAGACTGAGACTCAAGAGACGGTGTCTCTGCTCTGTATTCTCTCTGGCACTCCCGACGATAAGGAGTTGGTATGGCTGAGGAATGGTGCTATGATTAAACTGGACGATGGAAACAAGGAGAATGGTAGCAGCGTGTGCATCCATCCGGTCATCCATGAGGATGAGGGCGCCACGTTCACCTGTCAACTGAAGAGCAACTCCTCCCATTCGGCCTCGGTCACCCTCAATGTCACATGTGAGTCCAATTAAAGGATTTTTGTACTACGATAGTAGTACTAATCATGAGGTGTACTTAGAAAATAACAAGTGTTAGGGATTAAAAGGCTGAGATTATTTTAACATCTTGGTTCATTCTGTTATGATATAGTAAAGATTCAACTTTGACTTTTGAAGGTCTTTGTGTTAAACATGGTTTCAGTTTAAGAATATTTTAGCACAGTTTTTCTCATAAACTATTATTTTTTGTAGTTTTCTTGCTTTTTTTTTTATCTATGGAAAACCAGGAAGTGACTTTACTGTCAGTGTAGATTTCCATCCAGTGTAACATCTTTCATTGAGTGTAGTTATCTAAGAGCTACACTAAAACACATAAAAGAAAAAAGTGTTTTGCAGATTGAATGAGTGAGGAGGTGATTTTAAAGTATGAGAAAATGAAAAGAATTACCCCAATATTATCCATCAAAACATAGATAATTGTATCCTTTTGTAGACTGAAAATAATTGTGGTTCTTAGTTTTGATGCATTTAATAAAGCTGTGGGGGGAAAAAAGAGATTTTCAGTATTTGACATGAGATGTTCAAGACAAAATTGGCCATTTTCAATCTCAGGCCAGTTAATTATTTCTAAAAAATGATTCCTAAAACAAATCTAAAAGAAACAATTTGTGTCTGATGCATCTACTGTTAAACTAATGTTACTTATATTATTGATGTAATTTTTTATGGACATCTCAAGATCTTTCACTCTTTAATTGTTTAAGGTTGTAAAAATAGGAACCCATATTAAAAACTGAATTCCTTTTTAAAAAAAAAAGTTCACAATTCAGTGTCGCTCTTTTAATTTTTGTTCCTGGAAAAGAAAGTGATTTAATTTTAGCTTAACACTATGTATTAACCTGATTCCCCTTATTAAATAAAATATATAAACACAAATGGGTTTTCTTGCTAAAGAAAGAATTGGGACTCCCAATCTCCTAATAGCTAGTCTAACTTGCTTTGGTTGAAATTACTTTAGTAATTTCCCTTCTTGTATTGACTGGAAAGGTGTGTACTTTTACTTCAACAGTAGTAGGATTGTGTTGTAATGTGAGCAGTATTTTAGGATTTTTGGACAGTTCTTCTATTATCTATTGGTCTATGCAACATGTTAGATTTGAGCATTTTATGACTGTTTATGAAGAAGCAAAGAATAAAATGTCACTGGGTGGAAAGCTGTCCTAAAGATGCAGCTGATTGCTGCCTTACAGGAACTGGATGAACATCACAACCCTAATAAGTCTGAGCTAATTCCCCGCACCAAATCTTCAGAAGCATGTTAAACCTGCTCATTTGTTTTAGTGTTAATCATTTTTCTTAAATTTTGCTCAGATCACGCAGATCTCAATGGTACAGAGGAAGTTACACTGGAAGAGGAGGAATCGCTGAACCTGCAATGTGACATGAGGGCCAACCCTTTGGTAACGTCAGTGACGTGGAAACTAAACGGAACCATAGTGGATCTATCGACAGGTGGCTTCATTATATCCAACGACGGCTTTAACACCAAGCTACATGTCAAGAGAGTAGACAGAAGCCTGCATGAAGGCGAGTACCAGTGCACAGTAACCTCTCCTGTCTATGGAGATCGCAACAAGATTTTCCATGTCACTGTCACAGGTAAGTTCCCCCGCTGACTGCTTCAAATGTTTACAGAAACCTACAGAAATAATGCCCCTCTCAAAGGTGCCAGTGCTAATCCGATTTAATTTGTCTTTGTCCACAGATAAGACCATAAAGTTCCCTCTGGTGCCGATGATTGCGGGGCTGGTGGTGGTGGGCCTCACAGCTCTTCTTGCCATAGTTTCACGATGGAGGATGATTGCACGGGTAACTCACTCAAAACAAAATTCAAACATTACTCATTCGATTCTTGCAGCACAAATTTCTTAAGAGTTTCATTCTCCTTCAACAGTGCTGCAAAAAGTGATCCAAAAGAACCTGGTCCTCTCAAGTGAGACCGTCGATGAAGTCTTCTGATCACCCAGCTTTTTCTTATTTGATTTCTTACATTTCTGGATTTTACCTGAAGCTAGACGCTCTCCCCACCTAATAAGTAAACAAATAAATAAAACTGTTGTATTTCCTGGAAGAACTGAACATATCAGTCAGTAAGTTTTAAATGGTATTAAGTTATTTTAGTTTAATTTTAATAGATTCAAACAAGATTTGTTATTCTACTGCGTTTCCATTATTTTCTTTTTAGTTCAGACTACAATCATCACATTGTGTCTGGGGAAGACAGAAGAGTTGACTTTCTCACACTAACAGTTCAATAAGCGTTTTTCCTGTGCTAAATATTCAAATGTATGTCAAAATCTGACAAATGTACAAACTTGTGTATACTGTAAGGGATATTGGAAACACACTGTAATGAGGGATTTCAGAATCATGTAATGAGGCATTAAATGTACTAGAACCTGCTGTCACGGAAGAAATAAACTTATTTATCTGTTCCAGAAAGAAAAAAAAAACTAAATTATTCATGAATACAATTTAAGTTGAATAATGTTGAAAGAAATACTATATAAATACAGAGTCAGCAAAGAAAGAAATGATTTAACTTAAGTTAATATCACTGAGTTTGTGTTTGATGCTTGGTTAGGACAAAAAAACAAAATAAAATTCAGAATCAAGCTAGATAAAATTTTGGTTTGGAATTAAACTGGATTTTTTTCTTTCTAGCTCAGTAGATATAAATATTGACAACTTTTGATGTTAGCAATGATTTAATACAAAATTCATTTTTCGACCTGTTGTTTAGGGTGGATAGAGCTAAATTAAGAAAGGTACTTCCAAAAAGAGATTGCATTTAAAAAAGGGGTTTTTTTTAAAAAAAACTATTAACTTTTTTTATTTTTTAATGCAGGAAAAGCATTTAAAGCATTTTCTCTTTAAACAGTAAGCACTTTTTTGAATTTTTAAATATTGAATATTTAACCTGTTTATCAATGCAAATGTGTACGTTGCTTGTTGTACTCAGTTGTCATCATATTTATCCATGGTCGTACAATGTATGAGTAGAAGTACTCATATTTCTTTTTTTGCACAAAGTATAGACAGAAATCGGTGATTCTCAAGAAACTTTGCTGTCAGCTGAAAGACAAAAATCAGCAGCTCTCTGATTGTTCAGATAACTATTTTAAAGCCACACCTCGTGTAATAACATCCGAATTTAATTCAACCAGCATAATATATTTTGGTGACTCGTAAACCATTATTTTTGAATCTAATTTCTCTGAGGTCCACATGTCCACTGAACTTTAGCTCCTGACTCAACAATAAAGCCCAGGCTTGTTAAAATCATGTTATACATTTACTCTTAATGTGACAAAAGGACAGGGATTATGAGGTCGTGTGGTTCAAGGTCTGGACCTTTGTGTTCCTGCCCATTAACAAACACTTCCATGAAAGAAGGCGACAACAGCTGCTCTGATGTAAACCACATGTAGATCAACTAAACAAAACTAATACATATTTGCTGTGTGATATTAAATTTTTTGGGACAGATGAATATCATATTATTTTAGAATTTAATAAAACACAGAGTTGAAGAAGAAATCTCCTATGGGAAAGCCTCAAGAGTCACAGCCATGTTTTAAAACAGCAGAAGAGAAACTCCTCACGATGTGTATGAAGACCTTGAGAAACAGATTTTTGCCTTCTGCCACTTGGCTGCCAAATCGCTCCGACCCTAGAAAGCATTTCCCACACAGGCTTAAAGTGGCATCTGCCAATCACTTTACCTTCAAACCTGTCTGTGGAAATTAGATTAGATTCACATTTTAGTGTGAACAAACAAGCACAAAAAAAAATCTAAAAATATAATACAAGCATCACATGACTAACAAGAACGGCTACTGCCAACAGGGCATTTTTGAAAAACATTGCACTGCAACAGTAAAAGGTAAACTAGAGGTATCAGAGTAAACATAGACTTCAATGTCCCTTAAGGACCATCGACATCTGACTGTATTCTGTAGTTTCTGATCGAGTTAAATAGGTTAAAATGTCCTTTGGTGATAATATCAATTATATCAACAGTTGGATTAAAAAAAATAATAATAATATTTCATCAAAAAAACTTTAATTTATTTGTTACTGCTAGTTTCTGTTTTTTTTTATTATTATTTAAGAAAAAAAGAATGGCTTCTAAATAAATGACATTCTCTGGTATTATTGAGGCTTACTGGTTTAAATGTAATTTACATTTAAAGCAACATATGAAGTATGTCTTTTTAATTCCAATGTGGCAAATCAACCTCAGTCCCACTATGTTGTTATGATGTTCATTTTCTGAAATTTTATTTTTACAAGATGGAAATGCACGCTTTTCTGAAGGTTTTGTCTTGAATAATGTTCTCTAATATCCTGGATATAATCAAGATGTTTTTGGCAAATGTAAAACAGTTATTTCAATAGTTAGTTATTTTTTATCTTGGATTTGTGCACAGCATATTTCTTATTTTTTAATTGTGAACATTGAACTTCACTGAGACAAGTCAGCAGTGTTTAGAGAAGTCTTGATTCAGAGGGTCAGGTAATAATCAGACCTGGGTGTTGCTGATAGAATGTTTTTTATTTAAATAATTAAAAAAAAAAATTTATTATTGATTTTCTGAACATAATGTCACATAAAACACAAACAGTAACCAAAACAAAAAAGGCTGATGCACAACCACACCCCAAAGTTGCTGGCAAGTTTTAAACTTTTCAAGAAAGAGATGTTTTTAATAAAGTAGTTTTTAATCAATTGAGTCATAATTTAAGAAGAGGGTGTTGGTTACAATTTCACTGATGGCCAGATTATTTTTGAATGCTGTTATCCCCTTAAGCAATAAAGTGAGAATTTGAAAACTGCTTTTTGTATTTTCTTGGGTTTTCTTGTATTGATGTTATTCTAGTTGTTGTTGTTGTTGTTGTTGTTGTTGTTGTTGTTGTTGTTGTTGTTGTTGTTTTATAATCATCTGTTTGAACATTTGAAGCAAAAGAAGCAAAATCAAGAAGAAAAATTCTCCTTCACAACAGGATGTTATTTCTCTGTTTTATATTCATATTTTTATCCTCTTCAAATATATTTGCACCATTTATGTCTTGTAAAGCACAATAATTTTTTTCACTAATATGAAAAGTGAAAACAGCATACATTAATTATTGGACATCTTCAACATTATAATTAAGAAAAATATTTTGTGGCAGTACATATTTTGTGATTTTGTATCTCTACTGAGTATTTGAATTTTAAAAATATCAATCTTAGTATTCAAGAATTTTTCCATGAATGTCAGCAGAAATATTACTTCTGTTTTGAAACTTACTTCCACCCATAACATATTAATTTTCAAACTTATGCTAAATTACTAACACTAGGATCATTAAAGATAAAACCATATGGCAGAACCGATTTCCAATAATATCTTGCACTCTCATTACATTAAAACTCTTCAAAATTAAAAAGAAATATGAAAACTTTGTTGATTTAAACATCCATAAAAAGATAATTGAAATAACTGCAAGAAAAGCAAAGCATAAAACAATAAAAGCATAAAAAAATGTTAAAAGATAGTAAAACAAAATAATTAAAAAAATAAAGGGTGAGTCAGAATAAAAGTAGGCCTACTAGAATCTTACCAGACAGATTGGCAGATAAACACTCTTTCCATCGCTATACATAAACGTGACCAACGCAACGTGCTACGTCATCGTGCAGCGTGAGGAGCGTGGTGATGTGGTTAATACGCTGTGGTCCACCGCCAAATTCAAATTGTAAGGAAAAAAGGGAGAGAAAGGGAGCAGCTGCAGCAGAGCACCGAGGATTATCACAAGTGTCTGTTTGGGGTGAGTTATTTACACTGTGAAAATACATTTTTCCTCTTTCTCACTTTTAAAAACTGCCTCTAGTCGTAGCATGTCGAGTTGTTATTATTGACTGCGTTTTCACAAAAAACGGGGTTGCTTTATAAAATGAAGATCACGGACAAACCCCTCAATGTTCATCTGTATTATTTCTAAGCTTGACGCGCGGTTGCTAAGGAATGTAAAAAGTTTGTAACTTTTAACGTAAAGCAGAGCGTTGAATCTCAGTTATTCTTTGTTCTGGGGGTGTTTGGAAAGCAGTTTCTGTCGACTGGAGTTAAACAGGGCAGGGCAGTCTGCACGGCAACACACACACATTGTCTCAGACACATTGTCTGAAACGACAAAAGAAAGTAAGGCTCACTAACATGATTGTCACTGCTTGATTGTGAAGGTTGTTACGGGTCATTTTTCACCTTCTGAATATTTTTTAACACTTCTTGACACTTTCTCTTTGAAAATTCCTTTAAAAAATAAAAACATTTGTCGATAAAATGGTCTATAAAGTGTTCTACTTTTTACTTTACTTTTTCTTTACTTGTTGGTGCTGTATTCAAAGTAATGCAGCAATTCCCTTCGCCTGTTTTCCCTCTTCCACTAATTTGGGTTTCTGGAAAATATTCTTGGTGTGAAAAACGCATCTGAATTGTTTAACCACCCAAATCAAGATTGGCTGAGCAGCTTGATCAAGCCTTTCCTAACAATTAGTGATATTTGGTTTAAGTACATGCTGTTTGTTGATGCATTCTTGGACTGGAGATTGTCCACCATCTTCAGTCCATGAAGATTTGTGGTGTGGTGTGCTGATGTATTTGCCTTCTGTCAATTGCATCCTCTCTCTCCCATCAGTTTGTCTAAAAATGTTTCAATACCAAGAGTTCTGTTCAAAGAGACGATTTGTTTATGTGGAAATGGTTTTGAAACTGAATTAGTTTCAGAATTCCTGAAACTAAGAATTTCATGTCATGAAAAGAAACAAAAATGATTGGGATCTTTTTTTTTAGGATTAGACCTACCAGTCAATAACCACAGACGGGTAAAAAAATCATGGATGGTTTTGGGAGAGCTGTGGTTGGAGTCTGGCGGGCGCACACAGTCCTGGATGAATCTGATGGAGCAGAGAGCTCCCCAGAAGTTCCTGATCATTTCCGTAAGATGCCCTCGTCATCCTCCCTCGGCTCCCTGCGGATGTCCTTGCGGAAGCGGCTGCCGCTCCGGTCGGTTCAGGCAAACTCCCTCCCGGAAACGACAACCACAGAAATCCGGAAGCAGCCCAAACCCAGCACGGCCCGCAAGCTCTCCCGCAGCGCCAGGAACTCCATCAGCGAAATGTGTCAGGTGAGTGTTTGCATCACAGCTTGCCTTCTGTGTATGTTATGCATGAAGTTAAGTGGCTTCGTTTAATTGCCTCAGAGGTTTCAAAGGACCAGAGAGTTTTCACGTGAGGAGTGCTTGGTGGCCACCCCGGGTCGAGACCCAGAAATTGCAGGTGCATCGTCTTGCACTCCGCGGCGTACACCTCGTCGAGCTGCAACACCAAGACGGACCCCTAGATCTGCTGCCAAACCCGGCCGCACGCCGGGGTCTAGAGAGCGAAAGACCCCTGAAGCGTCTGTACGTGGGGTGAAAACGGGGAGAGGCAGGAGGCAGCTGGTCCGAATGGCTGCGCTGCGAAGTCCGTTTTCTTCCGCAAACACAGAGAACCAGAGAATGTGAGTTACATAGTTGACCTTTTGGGGATTCTTTTTGAATGCTTTATTACTTAGTCCTAATTTTAAACCCTTTTTGGTGTACTTTTGTCGCTTTTTCTTTTCTTTTCTTTTCTTTTTAGAAAATTTGACAAAGATTTGGAGTCTGTTTCCAGTGGAATCAGAAGGCTCAAATATCTGTCCAAGGCTTTTGATGACATAATTCGAAGAGAGGACAGGTAAGGTTATATTTTTCCTAAATGGGTGTTTTTATTTAGTTTTGTTTCTCTTGACAAGTCATTTTTTTATGATATAATAAAGAACATCTGATAAAGAGAGTATCCTCTTGTATCTGTTTGAGAAATGTCAGAGGGTTGTTGAGGCGGGTCGGAATCCAGTGCAGATTGTGATGTTTCCTCCCCTTCACCCGCCCTCTCAACATTCTTCCCGCCTCAGTTTGAAACGGTGCCTCTGTTTCTGGTATTGGGATAAGTGGGGGTGGTGGGTGTGGGAAATTGGAGCCAGACAAAAATGACAAAAATGTGGGTCCCTTTTTTTTTCTTTTTTTCTTCTGCATCACTTCCTGTGTTGACATTCAAACTCCAAAAGCAGTGCCAGAACCGTAAACAATCAGACACTGATAAAGGCGGAGACACATGAACAGTGAGCTTGTGTGATATCTGTTCAGGATACGTGCCGCTATGGGTGATCCTCACTGTAAAAAAAAATAATAATAATTTAATTAAATGCATATTTAGAAGTGTATTTCTCTACAGGGAGCTCACACATCCCCTGATTGTGGAGTAGGACCCAAGGTAACGCAACTCCTGGAAAGATGTTTAACCAAACCTGAACACTGTTACTAATTTCAGCATGAAAATGCATGACGGTGCCCCCCTTATGCCTATCTGTGTGGCTTCACAAATTAAGCCTTGAAAATCTAACATTCTAACAGTTTGTCATTTAATGAATAACTCACTGTTCAAGCAAGGAATGTTTTTCTTTTGTCACGTTGCACTTATACTGACAGTTTTCAAGAGAGCTTGGAGGGACTTGATGATATATTAAAACTCCTGATGGAAAGCTGTGATATTAAAAATCTGGCTCACAGATATTGTTGCATGTGCAAATAATTTATGATTTTCTTTTGGGGTTTTTAACCGTAACAATGTTAGTTTTAAACTTTTTTTTATTTTTTATGGCAGTATATTGTTTTTGAAACTTATTTCTAACTGTCCAGTCCCACATAGTTTATATAAATTCCTCATAGCCACGAATGTTGTATTCATTTTGGGTTCACGCTTTTTCAGGGTGGAATAATAATCTTCATTCAGTATAATGTTTTTATAGTAGATTTTCTCCAAACAGGGTCAACATTTTTTTTTTTTATGTTTTCCTATGTTCATCCATGCCCCCTAATATTTTTCTAAATGTAATTTAGCAAGTTTGTCTTGATGAGATCTCTACTTTTTTGTTATTTTTTTATACAGCTTATAATAAACTTCTGGCATATTTCAGGCTTGATATTTGACTGCTCTTCTTGGCAGAACTGTAGAGCTCATGTACATTCATATTTATAATGTTGCCTGTATTGATTAAACAGATTATAGATGGATAGATTAATTAAATACTGTAAGTCCTGTTTTTGTGTTTTTTGACAGGCCTGGTTCAAGCAACTGTCCTGGAGGGGCGATGATGAGAAAGTTGGACCCTAGTGGGAAACTCAGTCGGTCCAACCTCACGCGCCGCGCATCAAATCTCTCCAACACACTGGGAGGATGGGCCAACACAGCTGTGAACACTATCCGGAAACCAAACTGAAGCACACAGAGCCTTCAGTAGCCATGTCTAAAGGTGTTATTGTGGTGTCACTGTTACATGTACTGAGAAACTTTCCTATAGCTGCTTGATTTTTGTCTGCTATGTATGTTTAGCATTATTTGTGAGTCTTGTGTTTACATGTCTCAGGTTAGCTCTGTAGGGTGAACATCCTCATAACTACCAAAGGGATTGTGATGTTTAAACCATATATTTTAGTTACATATCCTAACTAGTATAAAGAAATGCTACACTATACTCAGATTGTAGCTGTAAAACTAACACTAAGTGTTTTGAGAGAGTACAGGTGGTTTGTCTTTACTATATGTGTATGTAGAAATCCTAATGTTTTTATATTCCTTTTAATAAACCAAAATTTTATATTTTTCCTTTTTTATAGATTTGCAACGGGACCTTTTTTTTAATATAGCCTGGATAATATTTAAATGGGCAATTTTTAGCAGAGGTTGTTGCTTGCAATGGTCTGTGAATGATTCATGCTCCAATGCAGTACACATAAATCATCAGATAATGTGATGGGGGAGGGAGGGATTTAAAGGTTCATTACCAGATGATGGCAGTGATGATGATGTTATGAAGAAAAATCCAGTGAGTTATTAGCATAGTGACAGCCTCAAATGAAGCAAAACACTTTTTTTTCTTCTTCGCTGTGCTTCCTTTTTCTGAATTAATGGGGAAGAAGGGAGAATCTGTACCTAACTGAAAAAACTGGACAATAAAAACTGCAAGTCAACATTAAAAGTCTCCTTTATTTGTTTGAAACGACATGTCGGGTAACCTAAAACTGTTGTAATTTATTTGCATGTTACTTGTATCATTAGAGCTAAATCTTGACTTAATTTTTTATTGTCTTCCAAATTAATAGATTCAAACATTTTGCGTAAGAACAAAGGGGCTTGTTTTTGTTCGACAGAATGAAAGGCTTTCAATTTGGCAGTCGTTTATTTTGTCATCACTAAACCAAATGCCTTCTAGAAATCCTGAGTCGATGCCTTCATAAAAACAAAATTTGTCGTAATCACAGCAGCAAGTTTTTCAATAATGTATCTGCTCTGTACATCCTAAAGCTGAAATGTCTCCCCATTCTTGGTAGAATAGTTTCAAGTCAGTCAGAATAGATGTAAAATGTATTTCCAGTCAGATTAAGTCTGGAAGGACATTTTCAGCTGCATGTAGATATGAACATGTTTTTAATAGAAACCATTCTGTTTTCTCGAAAAATTAACCATGTCTAAAGCATTGTTTCTGAGTCTCTCTCAAAACAGTTCTGTCAGATACTGAACTATTAGCATGTCCTGAGACTGTCGTATGAGAACAGTCTTGAGTCAGAGGCCTCTTCAGATTGGTTGCTTGACTGACTGCTACCAGAGATCCTTCCTCCCCACAGCATCCACACCTATTTGAAGATACTGGATATGAGGTACAATCGCATTTAATTTTCCTCTGGGATACATACAAATATTTTTGGAATTGAATTGTAGAAAATATCATAGCACTATTTTGCCACACGGTAAAATGTATTTTATGAGAAAAGGCACCATCAGTGGTTAAAAGCTGAGCGTTTTTCTTAGTAAAGACAATACTTCCCCCATGTGGTGTATCCTGGTTATATCATCTGAAAGAAGAACCATTCGGTTTGTACCTTGTTGGCTCCCGTTAGTTTTCAGATTGCTCCTCCTCTGTCTCTCTGGCTTTGTACCCAAAGCTGAACACACGCCGCGGATAGCTTCTCCAGGATACCGGGGCTACATAACGTCGAAGAATGGCTCTCCACATCCCCAAGCCCCCTGGCTTTTCCCAGATGTTAAAGGATGGCGCAAAGGTCAGAATAAATCGGCCTGTAGATTTCTTGGAGTACTTTAAAGAGGGCAACATGGAAGTTAGCATGCTAGCTACGGCTAGCCATGAGTTAGCATGTTCATTCACAGTCATGTGGGAGCTTTCTAGAAAGAGGCCGCTTGAAGCTGGTGGTCCCGCGGCCGTAATAAAAGACAAAATTCAGTTTCTTAAACGCCGTTGACTTTTCTTTATCAGCGTACATGTCAGTATCTACTTCTGTTGGTTATATGATGCTGCAATAATAAATGATTATGAAGCTGCAGGCACACCCAGCTAGCCTTCAGCTAGCTGTCACCACTGAGAGTGATGCTGTGAACGTCTATTACATCCTGTTATGGCTCGTTTCACAAAATGAGCCATAAAATTCATCCTTTATTTAAAAATAAAGTTGTTTCTTTCTTTACAAGTTGTTCCACTTTTCACAAAGTAGATTGCCGCTCATCTCACCAGGCTTATACATATCAATTCATATTTCTTTTTACAAAAGTTACTATAACAGTTTTCCTGCTATTTTTAAAAGTAATGAAATTAGAATTTTTCATTTTCCAACTCTGGCCAAAAAAATATTTAAAGATCTTATTTTAATGATTGTTCATTGTCCCTTTAATAAAAGATTTTTATTTTTTATATTTTTAGCAAAAGTGGCTTTCTATGTTCTATTTATTTGTGGATGCCGTCATTTATCTTAAATTTTCCGCAGTACAACATAACTTTTTGTGCAGCTTATTGATTATTTTGGCTTTTAAGTTACAGAATCACTAAAAGCTGTTTCTTTTTTTTTTTTTTTGCCATCTTAGATTGAGGTTTTAAATTGGACCTGGTTTACATCCAAACAAAGCGCAGTTACATTATTTTTTTAAATATACAGGTAATAAAACGCCACTAGTCAGATGTTTAAAATATGTTGGAGTTCTAATATTTGTTAAAATCCTAGTGTAAATTCATAGTAAAAGTAACCACAATTTTTTTTTATTGAGAAAAATTCCCTTTGTTTGTAAAAGGCACTCTGTAACTTAACAAAACATTTCTTTTGTCAAAACAGCACTTTTCAGGACTTGAAGAGGCAGTCTTTCGTAACATCAGAGCTTGTAAGGAGCTTTCTCAGACCACACGCACTGCATATGGACCCAATGGTAGGGATTTTCCTCCGACAAAAGTATATTCAAACAAAGAGATCAAAAATCTAGTACAAAAATCAGATAGGCAAATAATAAACTGTCAAATGTTGCAGGTATGAATAAAATGGTCATCAACCACCTGGAGAAGCTGTTTGTCACCAACGACGCAGCAACGATCCTCAGAGAACTTGAGGTGAAGACTCTCTTCTGATCATGTTCTGTCTGCTCAAAATTAACAGAAAAATTAATGGGTTAATTATTTTTGTCTTTTTACTTTTTATTTTATTTTTTATTTTTTTGTCAAGGTGCAACACCCAGCCGCCAAAATGATAGTGATGGCGTCCCACATGCAGGAGCAGGAAGTAGGCGACGGCACCAACTTCGTGCTGGTGTTCGCCGGAGCTCTGCTGGAGCTGGCTGAAGAGCTCCTGAGGATGGGCCTGTCTGTGTCAGAGGTGATCACATGCAGCTGTTGAACATTGTTGTTGATAGCTGTGTTTATATTGACCATATATTTGCCCAAATTGGAATTGTGAAAATACATTTGCTTAATGATAACATGCCAATTAAAAATAATAATAATAATAATAATAATAATGTTCTTTGATAAAACGTTTTTGAGCTCGGATGAGGTGGTTTTTTCGGCTGCATAGAAATTTGGCTATTTTATGCAATTGCAATGGAAACACTTATTCATATTCCATTTTTAGAGACTACATTAAAGCGTTTGACCACATATACTTGTTTTTTTACTTTGTTGCCTATAATGCCAGTGAACGTAGCCAGTGAATATAGCTGTGTGTTCAACAGCAGAAAGCACATGCAGCTCTTCCCCAATCCATCACCATAATGTTTTCCTCTGACCTCAGGTCATCGATGGTTATGAGAAAGCGTGTAAAAAGACTCTGGAGATCCTTCCAGACTGCATATGCTCCTCTGCCAAAAACCTCCATGACATTACCGAGGTCACGGCTCTCATCCGTACAGCGGTCATGAGTAAACAGTACGGTAACGAAGACTTCCTCGCCAACCTTATCGCACAGGCCTGTGGTGAGTTGGCAAGTTGGATGACCTCAATCAGCTCATTTGTAAAAACACGTTGACAATAGTGTCTGACTCTGTTCTTTGTTTGGTTTGTTTCTCAGTATCCATTTACCCAGAGTCCGGTAATTTCAATGTTGACAGTGTCAGAGTTTGCAAGATTTTGGTGAGTGGCTGTTTTTGTTTTATATTGTTTTTGTTTTTTTTAAAGTTTGAGGTTGTTTTCTTATAAGTGTTTGAATGCGTTTAGGGTTGTGGAGTGACGGCATCCACTGTGCTGCATGGGATGGTTTTTAAGAAGGAGGCAGAGGGAGACATCACATCTGTTAAAGACGCCAAGATCGCCGTGTTCTCCTGTCCCTTCGACTGCATGATGACAGAGACCAAGGTAATAGACTTTTTTTTTTTTTTATAAATCTTTTTTTTAAATAATTCTTTCATTCTGGTGTATTTGTGATTGTTGATGTTTCTTTGACTCGTTAAATTCATCATGGCCTGTTCAGTCTTATTGCCAAACCAGATACAGACTCAAAAAAGCCCATTTGCTAAAAGAAAAACATACTCAGAACAGTAATTAAGCCAAAATGGTGGAAAATATATATATATATATATATATATATATATATATATATATATATATATATAAATGCATTATATTTGTTTTTCAATTCTGGAAAGAAGTTGAATTATTTGTCTATTTGCATCTTTTAATGTATTTCTAATATTGTATAAAAAAGCTTCAGTGGTTAAATGAAAAATCTACAGGAGGTGTCAGTTTTTATCTGAATAATCATCGATTACTAGTATAATCGTTGTTGCTGCTCCAATAATTAATGCTCATGGAAACTATATCCTCTTGCATTACGTATATGACAAAATTAACAGTCTATGTGTCTTTATTTTTGCTCATAGAGCTTTGAGTTATTAAAATATTTTATAGCAAATCATTTCCATCTCTTGTGAGTCCCATGTTTGAATTTCTGTTAAAGTCGACAGCAGCATTTTAACGTGTAAAGGCTTAGATTCTATTGAGGTTTCTTGGTTGGCTCCTAACAGCAGCGCTGCTTGCTCCACAGGGCACAGTGCTGATAAATAATGCCCAGGAGCTGATGAACTTCAGTAAAGGGGAGGAGGACATGATGGAGGCGCAGGTGAAGGCCATCAAGGAGGCGGGAGCCAACGTGGTGGTAACTGGAGGCAAAGTGGCTGACATGGCCCTGCATTACGCCAACAAGTACAAGCTCATGGTGGTGAGGTAGGAACACAGAGGCTCAGGTGATTAGATTTAAAGTGAAAGGGAAAAAAAGGAGGAATTTTAAAACAATTAGAAGTCCTGAATTTTATACTGAGAAAGTTGGTTACAAGTGGAAAACATCCAAGACTGTTCCTAACTTTCTTTGTTAAGTGTTAAAGTGTAGGACACTAAAATTAGAAAAGAAAAAAGAACAGAAGTAAAACCAATAAATTAGCAGAACCTTTGGTTTGGAAAATTGCTGAACAATGGTGCAATGTCCTACAGACAGACTGAAAGAAAGTAGATATGTTTGGTCATAATGCATGGCGCCATCACATGTAATATGAACACATCCTTGAATTAACCTTGAATTAAAAAAAAAAAAAAAAAGGAAAGGAAATACTTTCCTTTCTACCATAGCCCTATTCTCATGTTTTACTTCTAAATCTTTCCTGCAGGCTGAACTCCAAGTGGGATCTCAGAAGGTTATGCAAGACCGTGGGAGCTGTTGCTCTGCCCAAAATGGTTAGTTTACCCATGTTTTACCGTCTTCAGATTTCGGAACTGTAACCAAACTAACCTTACCGTCAACCACTCTTAGATGGCTCCGACTCCGGATGAGATAGGTCACTGCGACAACGTCTACCTCACAGAGGTGGGAGACACTCAGGTGGTGGTCTTCAAACACGGCAAGTCTCTTTTTGTTAAATCCACAAATTCAGACCAGATTTATCCTTTAGGACTTTTATGCGTGACTTATTGTTTCCTGCGTTCTTTAACAGAGAAAGAAGATGGTGCCATCTCAACGGTGGTAATCAGAGGCTCCACTGACAACCTGATGGACGACATTGAGAGGGCTGTGGACGACGGTGTTAATACCTTCAAGGTTCTGGTCAGGGTAAGTAACTTGTAGAATAAGATTCTCAGCTCAGCAGCCGTGAGACGGGTGCTACAGTTTCCCTCTTTTCCTCCCTCTGCAGGACAAACGAGTGGTACCCGGAGCAGGAGCCACAGAGATCGAGCTGGCCAAGCAGATCACCTCATTTGGAGAGGTAACAGAGAGTTGAGTTCTGCTGTTTTGTCATTTGATGTCCACATCATCCCAGCCTTAAATAAATAACCTGTCGCTGTCTCTGTAGTCCTGCCCTGGGCTGGAGCAGTATGCCATCAAAAAGTTTGCTGAAGCCTTCGAGGTGTTTCCGCGGGCGTTGGCCGAGAACTCCGGAGTGAAGGGGAACGAACTCATCTCTAAACTGTATTCTGCTCATCACGAGGGAAACAAAAACATCGGTTTTGACATCGAGGTGAAGAGTTGGAGATGAACTAATTTCAAGTCATTTTGATAAAAACCTACTATTTGAAGCAACTGATGATGTGGCTGCCCTGTAGGGAGAAGGTCCGGCTGTGAAGGACATGCTTGAGGCCGGCATTCTGGACCCCTACCTGGTGAAACACTGGGGCATCAGACTAGCCACCAATGCTGCCATAACAGTGCTGAGAGTGGATCAGGTCTGTATAAACACATGAAAAATATAAAAGTTGCTCCAGCTGATATTGAAAGGAGTTGCCTTCTAAAGTCGCTTAATTAAAAAACAGATTGATTAGGTTTTTCCTTTCATAAGGCTCTTCTTCCTGTCGACATGGTAATAACTTCTCTTTTCGCAGCAGTCTAATAAAGAAAGTCCAGGTAGATGATGTAATATGTATGTATATGATCCAGATCATCATGGCTAAAGCTGCAGGGGGACCCAAGACTCCCAAACAGAGAGGCCACTGGGACAAAGACGGTTGGGATGAGGAGCCTGATCATTTTGAAACCCACCATTAGAGGGCGCACTTGTATACATAAAGCGCTCTGTCAGTAGGTCTCCGAACAGTTCCCAGAACACTGACGTTGTGTTTGGACTCTCACTACTAATGTTGAATTTCAGACCTAAAGAGATGTAACTTTTTCCAAGTGTGTCTCTAACAACACTAGGTTTGCAGCTGTGTGAAATTGCACAAAATAGAGAATGGTGTGATGGCATGCTGCATGTACGACTGAAAACAGCACGAGATTATAATCTTGTATGTCATGTAAATCAAGACAGTGGAGAATTTAGAAAATTATTCCATTTGAAAAACATTTGCGATTCTCAGTTGACTTGGAGATTTTTGATATATAAATATTAGCATTTGGGCTGGAATGAGAAATTGCTAAACCTGACCTTTTGGAAACATGTGGCCACATTAAAACTTGTGATATAATCCTACAAGGAAATTCACTTTCCTCAACTTACCTTCAGGGATTCCAGCAGCTGTGTTGAACTCAATGCTCTTATTTACATTTAGAAAAGATATTCAATTTTTGTCTTTTCTTTTTCAGATCATCATGGCCAAACCAGCAGGTGGACCCAAACCTCCCCAAGGCAACAAGGACTTTGATGATGATGACTGAACCTAAAGATTCCCATTTTAAGTTCCTGCTGCATTCACAAACCTTTTCAACTTGTTTATTTAAAGCTCAACTGTTTGATTTATTTTGTAGACAACCTCTGGTTACATTGATCAACATCATATGTGAAAGAAGAAAGTACAGATGGCTCTGTTTGCTTTTTATGTTCCTACGTCCCTAATAAAAGGCACTTGTGCTGTCAACTACTTGCCTGGATTTTCTTCATTTTGTGCTTATGATATTATCCAGAGTATGTTTTTAGAAAACAACTCTTTGACCTTTTTGATTTTTTTTTATTCCACAACCACATTTGTGTTGTGTATTTGCTGAGTCAAATAAATAACAGCTTTTTTCACTAATCTCTAATAAATCTCTTCAAATTTGTTAAATGAAGTTGTTAAAGATATTTTACTTTGTTGGACTGCTTTAACACAAGGTAGTAGTTTTATAGTGAAGATAATCAAAAAAATACATTTAAAAAGGCTATGCTCTGATTTAAAAAAAAAATACATTTAAGGTTTTGTGCTGTGTTTAGAGAGCTTAATTTGATGTATTGTGAAATGTGTAGAGTAAATTGTGAATTTTCTTTAATGCTACTCTGAAGGTTTGTCATTTGCAGGCTGAAACCGTAGACAATTCTGCAACCAATGGCTTAATTTCAGTAATTAATTTCGCAATGTTCCCCTGAACGCTTTCTTTGTTTACAGTGATTATAGATTTCTTGAAATCACAACTGAATCCAAGCGATTTTGAGGAATTCAGATGTAGTTTTAATTACACCGACCAACAGATGGCGCTAAAGTCTCTGGACGGCCGAGATGTGGGCGGATTTGCTCTGACGTTGCCCACATTTGGGATTAACTTGTTTTTTATGTAGCCGCATCCCTCGTATTTTTTTTTTTAATGGAGGCCAGATGAGCTGATGTTACTGACAAATATCACTTTGCTTCACTAGACCCTTTCGTTTCAGCCTTCTATGTGCGTTGGGTTTTGGAAATGGGACTGGGATGTCCTGCGGCGCCGATTGAGAGGCTGACTGAGGAGCAGCAGACGTCGCACTGACTGAGCCTACTGCGCCGATGTTCCCTTACGCTGATAATAATAATATTTATAATAGTAATGGGGGCAGACGGAAGTAAAAACAGGAAGGTGAGTTGGATGGAACTCCTGGTTGCTAAGTTGTAGCGTTCTGTTTCTATGGCGATGGTTTGGTGTCCAGGATGCAAAGTCGGTTTCTTTACAACTAGAATACACGGCTCCGTTTCACCTTGATTTAAATCAGCATGCGATACTAAAGTATTATATTGTCGTTAAGGATTTACATACCTAGTCAATAAAATATTTCCACTAGAATCCCGCTCCTACAGCATCAAAGCTTTTACTTTGAAGGTCTAAAAAAACAATCTCCCTGTGTACATAATTTATTTCCAGATAAAAATATTGATACAAAAGGCCTACTGCATCCTGTGTCCGTAAACCACTGTGAGGTGGCAGTATTGATTGGATTTATATGTTATATGCGATATGTTATATGTTTTTTATTAATTTTAGGTCGTATAACTTTTCCTGTCTGAGATATCGGTGCTGCTGTGTGTAATGAATTATGGTTTTGATTTAAAAAAAGCAGTACTGTATGCAATTGAAACTTATAGCCTACTGTTGCTCTAAATTCATTACAGTAGTGACTTTAAAACTGTAAACAAAAATACAGTAACATAACTGGCAATAGTGCATTAAATGAATTGTGGTTATTTTGTAACTTTGCCATACAGTGATACTATAAACCCTATTACTGGCATTCAGATGTTAGTAGAAATGAACAACAATTTTTTTTACTCAACTTGGCATATCTACGATTGTCATGACCTATTTTATTTACTGTTTGAATCATAAACATTTTTAGATGTTATTTGGTCAGTTATGCAACAAGAGGGGGGGATATAATATATATTTTCCCCAATTCTATGCAAATCTGACCAACCAAACAGAAATATAAGAGGTTTATGAAAAAATATAGATTTTATTACATTTAAATTTTTTTAAGCTGTTCTGTTTAGAACCAGAAGAAGGGAAAAACAATCTAAAACCAAGGATGGAGGATTACAGGATCTTCTTCTAGTACCCCAATACAAACCTTATACAAATCTTTTTTTCTTTTTTTTTTAACTAAAAACTACCCTATGGAATATTTTCATGTGACAAAGTGTTCCAAAAGAAGAAATGCCTGTGGAATTCCTGTACATGAATACAGGAATGAATCATCTTCTGCCTAAAATTCTTCAGAAATTCTCAAGAATGAGTATTTATTTCTGATATGGTCATTTTTCCACTTCATCTTTAGCACTCAAAAAGAGCATCTTATGGACTGTACTGTTCAAGTCTTTTTCCCCTACTAATTGTCTACTAACTTTTTCTAGGTGAAACCTTAAAGAAATAAATGTTTTTAAGTATTGGATGCCTTCCTGTATGAGGACTGAATGTGAGTCGAGTAAAACGGAAAGAACAAACGTTGTTTGTCTTTTAAAAAATAGGGTTGGCTAAAACAAGCACGCATCTCTAGTAGGTTCTCTTGCATCCAGTATTACTGTGTTCTCTTATTGTTCGCTTATATCAATCAGTCAAGTTTATTTGTATAGAACATTTCAGCAAAAAGGCAGTTCAAAGTGCTTTACATCACAAAAACACACACACACAAAAAAAACAAAGTTTGAGCCATAATTTCACATCAAAACGTTGATTAATATTTTACTTATAATGGTTCAAAAGCAACTCTAAACAGGTGGGTTTTTTAGTCTAGACATTTGATGTAGTATCTTTTAAATGTTGTGTCTGCCTCCATTAAATCACTGGTCCCGAACTCCTTCCCTACCAGAGGGCCTCAGGAGGGGCTGAGGACGAGCCCGTCCCATCTGGGTGGCGGGGTCTCCTCTCCAGCATGAGCCTGTCTATCCCAGAAGGCCTCTGCCGCCTGGCCCCACCCACCCTCCGTCTGGGCCAGCGTCGGATGCTCCAAGGAAAAGCCCCTGAGGTGCCAGAGCACGTCCTCAGGTTGGCGGGAGTCGGCCCAGGCAGGCCGAGAGGAGAATGGAGCCTTCCAGGCTTCGTTACCATGTTTCTGCCTGAATTCCCCCACAGGGCTGTGCCAGGGCACGAACATTTTCAGGTAAAAAAAAAAAAATCTCCTTTATTAGACACACTTCAGTTGTATTGTCTATCTTCTACGTTTTCAAACTTTCTCATTTGATTTTTACCCTTCTTTGCTGACAAGGTGCTGGGATACATTGCCAAAGGCTCATTTGGACCCATTCTGAAAGTGAGGGACAAGTCCAAACAGAAAACATATGCTGTTAAAGTGAGTGTGCTACTTGATTATTATATGTTAATGTGTTTATTTAGCCTATTTAGGCCATGATGTAATAGTTTTCTATCTTAGTTTTTCTATCTTTTGGGTTATTTCTGATTGAATACTATGTGATGCTGCAAATGTAATGTAAATGTGCCATGTTAATTCACAAAAAATATTCTACATTCTTGCTTGTTAGAATTTGTCCACTGAAAGGCATTAATATTCATAAATCCCATCTCTTAATATATTCTGTATGAGCTGGGGTTTTTTACACTTTAGTCTTTTTAGTGGGTTTAATCTAGCAAAATTATTCATAATTGAACCATTTTATGAATAAATGGTTCTAACTTGGATCCAGCTGTGTGTAATTTTATCACAGTGTAAATTAGGCTGTTCTGTGAAGGCCTCAATAGAACAAAGTGAACAAACATCATCATGAAGCTCAAAGAATCAGGGATTAAGTTGTGGATAAATTTCACTCAGTTAGGCTTAAAAAAAAAATAAAAAATCTTTGAGGATATTAATCTATCGTGTGAAAATGAACTGCCAAAGAGATGGCCATCCACCTAAAGTTGAAACAGTTTGTTCATCATTGTTTTTGCGTCCACCAACAGGTTATACCTAAAGCAGAGATTTTAAGGCTGGCGGTTCTGGAGCAGTCAAAAGAGGAAGTTATAGTTCAGGTGAGCGCTGTCTTCGAAGGTCTTTTAAAGTATTATTGATGTTTTTGCTTTGTTCTAAATATGTTTCAATAGACATGTATTTATTCATTTCATGCCACAGCAGAATTCAAAATTCATACACTTGTACTTGTAATACGAGTTCCGTGTTTGATTTTGAAAGTTTCAATGTATCCAATACTGAGTAAAGTTCTGAGTCTGTACAGTTCTGAGTCTATAAAATTAAAGTATAGAACCCATAGGAATTAGCTTTTTAAGGAATATAATTTTTTTTGACCTTTGCCCCCGCAGCGTCAGGTTCGCCACCCATTTGTCCTCGACCTCCAGGACTGCTGGCAGACTCAGCGCCACCTTTACATTAGTGAGTCAGGCAGCTAGCAGTATCCCACTCGTTCCCAAATCTGCAACCCCTCACTTCACCTTCTGTCCCCTCTGCTACTTATCTCCCCACAATCCCAAATCTAACACCTAGAACATGATAACAAAAATGCTTCAGTTCAAGTGTTTAAATTCTGGATTTAACCTAAGCTCCCAAACTCTCCCACTCCCACCATACCAGTTCTTCAGCCGTGTTGCCCTGTTTCCCTTCCCTCCAGAGGATTTATCCCTTTTTCCAGAATTACTCACTGACTCAGAAAGTGTGACCCACTTAATCTGCCTCCCAACCCCCCTGTCAAAAGAACTCCACCGTTCAACAGAAACACATGCCACAGTTAAAGGGCCTGCTGCATGCTTTTAACCAGAATCCTCTTGTAACCATTCTGCTGGAGTTTTTCTATGTATTAGCAACAACAGACTGAAAACCGGAAGAGCCTTTCCTTGATTTTTTTTTTTTTTTTTTTTTTTTTTAGATAAAGATATGTAGGTGTTCTCCACTTTAGCACAAGTTTCAATGCTTCAAGTTTTTCACCAGTATTTTTTCCATCCTCTGCCGCCCTTCACTGCTTCTCATACGTCCCACTGCGTCAGAGGCTCATGTTAAACCGTGTTCTGCTCCAACAGTGTGCGACTACTGCAGCACAGGGGACCTCTACACCTACTGGCAGATGATTGGTCAGTTCTCAGAGGAAACCCTGCGAATATTCGCAGCAGAGCTGGGATGTGCACTCGGTTTGTATGCTACATTTTAATATGTTGTTTTTTTTATTTAATGTCAGGGAGCCGATAAGAATAAAGCTACAGAGTCAAGCTCTTCAGCGATTTGCAAGTCAGTTTAACTTTTCGTGTTAGTGAAAATGGATTACAGCAAAAAGCCTTTAAAATAGATGGTGTTTTAACTTTTATTACTCTAGAAGTATTTAATCCTTTTAGAGTAAAAAAAAAAAAAAAAAAACCCAGAAAACTTCCATTTTAATAGCAAACCTTTTTATGGGGTATTTTTTTTTTTTTTTTACATACAAAATTATTATTATTATTTTATTAAATGTTCTACATAGTCATTTTATAGCTTGATAACTACTTATTGTTCAATTTACAGGGTTTTTGCATGACTTTGGGATCATCCACAGGGATGTGAAGGTAAGACGAGCAAAGATGTCACTTCTTACTTTTTTAACACATTCAGCAATACTATAAAGCAATAGGCATATTACTTTTGAAATCTCCATAAGTTATTTTATGTAGCATGACTAATTATAGGAAAACACAATGTGAATTTAGAAAGAAAAGCCATTTTTTTATACCTGCAATTTATCCTCAGGTGTAAGGGAGTTTTTTTTTTTGTTGTTGTTGGGGGTTTTTTTTAAATAGATGTCCCACTTTAAAGGTGTTAGGTGTGAACTAGTTCCACTTGCTTTTTTCCATTCACCATCCTAGTGTTTTGCAGTACAGAGTTTACTAAGCAGTACATTTTGTTGTTCTGACTGAACCATCCAAACCTAAATGTAGATACGTGTGGCACTATTGGCTTTATTGAATTAATGATCCAACATGCTGTATCTGAAAAGTAATTATGTTACTTTTCATGTTAAAAGTAACATAACATGAAAAGTTATGTTTCAACAGCCCTAAAATAAAACATGAAAACCATATCTTATGCAATTCTCCTTAACAGGTAAATGTTAAATCTGAATGTAAAGTATAAATTTATGAAATTATTTGTTTTTCATTAAAATATGAGTTTTAAATACCTTTAAGTAATAATAGCACAGTTTTGCTTGTTTTTTTTTTTTTACAATCTAAAGGAATTTAAAAAAAATAACACAATAAATTAAATTATTTATTTAATGAATAAATCATTAAATAAATGATTGACTCATTTATTTAAAACCAACACTGAATCGCAGAGCACAAAACTCAAACTTGACTTCTGAAAATTGTATTAATTTAATATAAAGACAGAACATTCATACATAGCTGGATATATAAATAACAGAGCTTCTTTATTTTCTTTTTGGACATGTCTGTGTTATGTGTGAATTCCTTTTCATAATTTTGATTGGTTCTTTTTACTTAATTTTATTTTAACTTTGGGGCTTATAATTTGGCAGGTCTTGTACGAATTTATTTATGAATTCAAGTAGACTCATTCAGATTGTCCTTCCTTACTTTCAGATGGAAAACATCTTGTTGACAGACAACGGTGAGTGAAACAGTCACCAGCAGAGGGCAGCATACCTCTGAACAGGCATTACAGAAGCTTCCAGAGAGCCTCTTTTCTGTAAAGCTCTCAGCTCATATTTTACACTATTAGCAAAGAGACCAAGAGTTATTAGAAGAAGATGTTTAAATTTTTATGAGTCTTAACTCATAAAAATGAGTTCCTAGTATGGTGGATGTCTGGAGAATTGTGATAAATTCTTGTAATGATGCAGAGAAAATGATCCTTTGTAGGCCACCTCCGCTTGGCTGATTTTGGTTTGTCCCGCCGCCTGGAGAGAGGAGGCCGAGCCTTCACAATCTGTGGAACCATCCAATACATGGGTGATGAAAACCTGCCAGTATATGGAAACATTAATGCCCCAACAGTTTGAGAACTGTTTTTAAATCTTTTCTTTTCCAAACTAAAGAGCTGAATGTTAAAAATAAAACTTCTGGGTTTTTTTTGTTTTTTTTCTCTCTCTTTTACCGCTTGTTCAGCTCCAGAGGTGCTCAGTGGTGGACCTTACAACCACGCAGCTGATTGGTGGTCGCTGGGAATTCTGCTGTTCTCATTGGCCACTGGGAAGGTGAGCCTTTGTTTCCAATGTGTCCAGCAGGCCTCATCTACAGGCAGACATAGAGACAGCTGAACCTAAACTGGGTTGGAAAAACAAAGCTGTTCTCTTCTGGGCAGCATGTAAGATCCTTGTAATAATTAAACTGATGAATAAACTTATTATATGAAATCTGTCTCTTCATTTGCCTCAACAGTTCCCTGTTCCTCCAGAACCAGATCATTGCAGCATGCTGAGGAAAGTGAGGAGTTTTCCCTATGAAATGCCCCTGAGCCTCAGTTCACCGCTCTCCATGCTAATAACAGAGGTACTTTCTCGGTGCATGTAAATATAGTTTTGTCATAGTATCACTAATTTGTAGCATCATGATACTTTTTTCCAGCTTTTGTGCAAAAATCCACTACGACGCCTGAGAACCTTGGACCGTTTCAAGCGTCAAACGTTCTTCTTTGGGACGTCTTTTGACCTCCACCTCCTTCAGCGTCGGCCTGTGCAGGTAACCAATGAATGCCTGATTGTAGAAAGCTCAGGGTTTTTTTTTTTCTGATTATCTGATTGAACTTTTCTCCTCCATCAGGTGATCTTGGAGCTGAGAGAGAGACCAGACCGTGCTGCCAAAGCTCGACGGGGCCTCACTTTGTCCTTGCTGCCTCTGAAGGGCTTTGACTTTGATTCTCTGCTCAGCCCTGCCGCCACGCCGGACACACATCTGGACGGAGACATACGCACACGCGCCGCTGTACCGCTGCCTGGCCCCTCGCTGCAGCCCACTCAGGAAAAGGTCCCACGCAGGGAAGTGTTTGTATGACAGATTACAAGTCTGGCTGCAGTGTGGAAGGGAAAGGCCTTCATTTTGTGCAAAATACATAAACCCCCATATTTACAGTGCCTTGCAAAAGTATCCATTATTGCAACATTGTAGCCACAAACGTCAGTGTGTTTTATAGGGAATTTATGAGATAGACCAACTTTTAAGTATTGCATAATTGTAATGTGGAAGCACAAATATAAAATAAATATAAATAAAATGTTAGAAAACTGTAGAAACAATCACAAAAAAACAAATCACACCAAGTAAAACCTGTTTCCAGATATTGTTTTTATATAAAACCACTGACAATTTGTCACCTTCAATTGTCTTAGCAGCTTCAACAGATAGAAACTAAGATAAGAAAACGTTTTAACATAAACTGGTATTCATGTGTACACCGTGTGAATAGTTAAATGAATAGTTATCCTTCTGCTTTACAGTTAAGCTTTATTTTGTGCTGCTTTGTCTCAATCCTACTCATAAATTAATATTTGTGGTTATAACATGATGTAATGTGACTAATTCAAGACTGAAGAGTATTTTTTGCAAGGTAGTGAAATAACATTGTACTATTTTATGTAATTTTATTTTATTTTACATGTTCACCTTTTAATCTTTAATGTCTCTTTAGTAGCATTTGTTCAGTGGTTTTGTGCCATTACCCGGTTAGTAAAACATCCAGAGTCTCCTCATGGTTCAGCTGGCAAAACATTGTGTACTGAAGATAATTTAAACCTAAATTGAAAAGTTAGGCTAATAGCTCTAACTATATTGTATTTGTTTAACCATTTAACCTTATTTGTAGTGAAACCCAATCAAAACCCTTAAGAAAGGAAAGAGGATGTTCAAACCTTTGCCTTTATTCATCATGTTGTGTCACCATGAAACCATTTTTTAACACAAGTGGGCAAAAGAAACTCTGTCATTCGTTTTCACTTCTTAACTTTGTTGTCCTGCCTGTAGAATTGGTTGCAGCAGGAACTTCTCCTGTGATCTCAAAGTGAAGCAAGCAACACAGCCTTAGGGTCTGATGAGCACGCTCGCAACTCTGCGTTTATTTCCTACAATCGGTGACTCAGGGGCGCACTTGCTGGTTTTACTATTTAGCTTCATTTCTCACATCAAGTCAGATTTTAAACAGTGATTTAAATATGCTCTAAACTTCTCCTTGAACTTTATAATATTTTTTATAAATATGAAGGCTATTTTCTATTGTATTTTTCCTCACTAAACAGATATTTAGATGTATTCTGATTTTATAAATGATGCATGACGTTTACCCAGATTGCTTCGCACGCACAACTCTGAGCTTACCTTCTTGATCACAAAATGCTTGTGTACATGTTTATAAATATAGAAGCATATTCCTCTTTATAAAATTTATATAAACATTTTTGGAGAGTATTTCCTCATGTATTATGATGTCTTTCTGCAGCTACCATGTAGCAAAAACAGAGTATTAAAAGAGTTCTGCTGATTTCTTTTGACTTTTTGTTGTGATGAAATGATTTTGGGTGCACGGATCTCTATTGCCTAACTCACCCCAAAATTGTGTCAGATTATTGCAGAATATCCTAGCTCAGTTAAGAAATCACATTGTGCATTTACTTAGCTGAGTTACTCAACACACCTCACTCACAGATTGACAATTAAACCCCTAAAGTAAGCAGATGGTGGTCTATACTTGGAGAGAGAGGTTTCTTTAGATTTAATCCATTAAATTTAATATTTCAAATTCACTCATTAAAGACGAAAAACCGTTTGCTTCTCCTGTCGCTGTCAATTACATTTGATTCTGTATTTATTTAACATCTTTTTTTCTCTCTTTTAAATAAGGTATGTATTTAATGTTCCCATGCCTAAAACCAAACCAGTATTTTAGCTACATAACAGTTTGTCTTGAAACAAAACACTCCATAAATCGAAGATGCTTCCTGACAGCCAAAATAAAGATACAGCACCGGTTTGTCACAGTTCAGCCACAAACTTACATGTATGTTATTGGGCTTTTATGTGAAAACTGACATAATGTGGATTGTGATGCAGAAGCAAAAAGACCCCTGATTTTAAATTGAAAATTACAACTCTGAAAAGTGAGGTGGGCTTTCGTATTCAGCAGCTTTGAGTGAATACTTTGTTAAACCACTTTTTCCTGCATTAACAACTTCAATGCACATGTGGACTTTATTTTTTGGCTCATTCTTTTCCAAGGAAATTATTCGGTAACCATCATTGTAAAGTACTTTTACAGATTCTCAATTGGATTTAAGCTTGGAATTTGTTGTGGCAACTCGAATGCCTGAATAAACTTTTGATCTAAACTCCTCCATTGTTGTCTGGCTTCCAGCAGGACTACAAGAATCATGCAGCCAGTTTAAAGTCTTTTGCAGCCAACTACAAGTTTTCTTCAATGATCACCTTGTATTTTGCTACTTTCTATCTTTCCATCGCTGTCCCTTGGTGAGATGCGACAGCCTCATTTTTGCAGTAGTCATAGTGTGTTCTAGGTGATGTGCAGTCTTAGGTTTCCACCTCACTCATTTCTACACAGTTGATAATAAATTAATGAATTATTATCTGTTGGCTGATTACATAAAATCTCAATAAACACTGAAGTCTGTGACAGAAAGTGAAAATACAAATGGTAATTTCACATTTGTATTACCAAATACAAATCCAGCAGCATTTACATTTGTAAATGTACCAAATGTACGCATAATTCCTCTGTGGGAATTATGTTTCAATTAAAGAGGTTTCTTCAGTCATTCACAGTTCTATCAGAAGGAGATTCTTCCATCATCATTAATTCCTCGTCCCATTTCCAGTTGTTGAACACAGTTGGGTTTCATTCATCTGTGCTACCAAAAAAATAAATGGTAAACAGTTATGAAAAGGAAGAGATGTCAAAAAGCTGCATACAGAAAGTGTCATTCCTGATAAAGATGGACAACAGAGCTCGACTTATTTACACTGGCTCTGCTTTAATGGCTTGTGAAAAGCTTGTGAAGCCATTGTTTACTGTCCTCTATATATGCAGGCCCACACCAAAAATAACTTCACCTATTAGCAAAAACACCACTTAAGAGGCTTTAAAGACAAGATGCCAACAGCAGCATGCAGCTTGACGTTCTCAGATTCCCTGGTAAAACTGGAGAACCCAGTGAGTTAAAAAGTCACCCAGTAGATTTTAGAGTGTATGTCTGATCTGTAAATGGGGAAACTAGAGAGTGAATTGGGCATAGGCCACAGCTACAAAAGCAGTCATGTAACAACCGTGTGTGTCAGAATTTGTATGCAAGAGGCCTCTAGGAATAAACTGAGCGCAGCAACAGTTTTCACCGAGTGCATCAACAAGAGGGTAAACAAGTACTATTCCCAACCTTAATTTATTAAATTTGCTGTTGGTGTCAAATGAAAATAAAGAGGGGAAAAAAAACATTGCTTGCAAAAGTATCTAAACCTCTAATATTAAAACTGTCAGTAAATAGTAGTTTCTCAGTCCTGCCACAAATTGTCAACATTCAGTTTGTTTTGTGTCTTCCTGGAAGGTGAACTTCAGCCCCATTTCAAGGTTTTTTGAAGTCGAGATTTTTATACCCAGTATTGTCCCATTTTTGGACCATTTCATTGAACAATCAACTAGTTTTCGTGTCTCTGTTCTGGATAATTATTGCCATCTTATCCTGCTGCCACCACCATGTATCAATTGTTCAGATGTACTGTTTGTTCTCTAAACATAGTTTTTTTGCATTTAGGATAAAAATGTTTTATTACAATTTGACCAGCAGTTCTCATGGGCCAGTGTCCTGTAACATTTAGATTTATTTCTGCTTCAGCAGACCTGAAATAAATAATTAGATAATTTGAAAGACTCTGGAGAACCTCAACTGCATACTGAGGAGGCAATTCAGACATTTGATTCAGAGGCATTTTACTAGGGACACATCTACAAAACTTTCCATAATGACAGACGTTTGACATCCCTTGAAGAACCTAATTAACATATTTCTCTGTCTCCTGCATAAATAGCAGTTTTGGTCAACTTTACTCTGGCCTTTAACATGTTCTTTCAACAATGGCTTTCTTCTGGCTTCTTTCCTATAGAGCCCAGGTTTGTAGATTATGTCAAGTATTGTCTGCCTTCCTAACTGGGTATTAATTGAGCTCATAAAATCCCAACAAAACATTGAAATCCATGACTGTAAATGTGATAAAATACGAAACTGTTTGGGAATTGGGATGTCTTTGCAAGATATTATAAATTACGTGAAATTGTCCATTGGTTTCATTACTTTTTATAGCGCTGCTTCTTATAATTCAGCATTCAGTAATAATCTGGGAATATTATGACATATTTTCTGCTTTTAATTAAACTACTTTCTTAAGGTGATGTGTATTTTATTAGAAATCCGTTTGCTTGTTTATTTTAGATGAAAATTAAGCAGCCCGTCTGGAAAAGATGCAGAATCATGCTGCGTTCGCGTTGCTCTCTTTCTAGATGGAGGATGTTCTCCGGCGCATGCGCGATAGACGCAGTTTCGCTCCATCACATGACGGAGGGGTGTTAGCTCCTCCCTCGCCCCGAGAGGCTTTCTAAAGGGTCACGTTGCGCTGCAGCAGTCAAACAGGAGACAACTCTGCTTCTTTAACTTACAGCTCGTCTGCTCTGTCAACTGAATACGTCAACAAACAGGTAATAATCAAATTTGAACTACCATTTATGACTGCTGTACATTGTAACATGTTCATATTGGACCGCTGTAAACGGCCGAGTTGATGCTGATGGGAATGTGATGCTGCGCTACTCAATTCAAGCTAACTTTGTCCTCCTAACTTGTTAGCTACAAATTGTTCCTACAGTTATTATGACGTATGTCTCTTATTTTGCGTGTTTGCCACTAAAAACAGCCTTGAGCTCTTACGCTTATTTGACCATATATGAAAGCTGCGCATTTTAAGGATCAACGAACCACATAACTGGGAGGACGTAAAACCGTTGACCTTCAAGGATGGAAGTGAAGGTGACTGATTTGGTTTTTCGGTTAGTTAAGTTATTCGTACCATGGGCTTGCAGTTTGAAACGTGCTCAGGTCGATGACACATTTTGAATAAAAACGTGGTTAGCAGCAGTGGAAGATGATGGGGGAGGGTGATGATGAAGTCGTTTCCTGTCGGAGTGTATCTGTTAAAGTGCACGTAGACCTCTGATGTGACGTAGGCGGGGCGGGCATAGGAGAAACGCCATAATAACCGCAAATGCATAAATGTCGATACTATGTTTTAATAGAAGGCAAACAAGAAACATCAAGTCAATGTTGAAGTCCTTTTTAAAATTATATATATATATTTTTTGTTACACTTTTTTACAATTTTACACTGCCATTTTTGTTGCTAAGCAACACCCAGCTGTACTACTTGTTGGTTTTTTCCTGCATTAGTCCCAATCCCTAAAATAATCCGGTTCCTTGTTTCTAAAAATTATGTAACATCAAATGCAGGCAGTCTGGCGTTTTGAAAGAGAGAAGATATACAGCAGCCTTATGTCGCCTGTGTTTAACATGAAAACGTTGCTGTTGTGTAACCTGCACATTTTCACAACTGTCAACCTCTCTTTGAACGGCACCATGCACCACAGCCATCACATCTGCTGTTGGCTCCTGTATCAGTGGGCAATGGGCAGTGCTCCGGCTAGTGCTGCTGGATCAAAGTCTGAAGATAGAAACAGCCCAAATACAGGAACGTTCATCAGCTCCAAGGCCAGCAGCCTGTCTGGTAAAAGCGCATGCAAGCAGGCTTTTTTTTTTTTTACTATTGTTTTACAATTCTGACTAGTGCTGCTGTGCAGGAGCCATTTCAGCTCTATAGCTTGCAACCCAGAGAGAACAACAAGCTGGGTAAATTTCCAGGGGGGGGCGGTAATGATCCAGATAGTGTAGCAGAACATAGATCCAGTTTTCCTTTAACTGTGCCATCCTCTCCCGGCTTGTTTATAATGACAATAATTGAAATGTTAATATGTGCAGTTCCAGCCTGATTCAGTTGATACCAGCCTGTTGAATCCCTGCTTGCAGCCTTTATAAATGCTGGGCTTCATAGTTTGCAGTCCTGAAGTATTTTGTAGTTAAAAGCTTGCAGTAATGTTTCACAACAGACCAGCTGTAACTTGCTTACTCTGTCTGTTTAAGATGTTTAAGGTTTTGTGATTTCTGGCTACATTCTGCTCTGTGTTTAGCAGGGTGAAAATGGTTGCATCAGACACACCATGACTCAGAATCAGGAAGTAATAAATACTAGTGGGCTCTACTGTAGTTAAGTTTTAATCATGCCCAATAAATTTATTTTGAACTTGTTAACTCTGAATAGTCCGACAGAGATCCAGGGTCAATAATTTTAATCATCTAAATTATGTGGGGATCTTTGTTATAATTCACACTTTATGTATAACTGCCATATATTTTAGTATTCTGTGATCAAACTGGCATGTCCTGTTCATTTCTTAAGGGATTCCGTGTGACGCAGCAGGGAGTTGGCCACGTATCTTGATGTCGCAATGCAGACACGTTGTTTGTCTGGTAGAGGAAAATCACCGTGCAACAGGCAGGAGTGAAAATCTGAGGTGTGACTGAGAGAACGTCAAGCTTCTGACAAGATAATCTCAGCTACTCTCTCAATAGATGCCATCTGAAAATTGTTTCAAAATCCCCCTTTTTGTTTTTTAATTAAGTATTTTATTATAAAGCACATCTCAGAAGAGTTGAACAGCAACTCTGATGAATATTTCTCTTCCTTTGGCACTTCCTCAAACCCTCCTTACAGGAACCATGACCATGTTTGAAGTTTGTGTAATCAAAATGTCAAGTCGGGTTACAGGTTGTTGTCATCTAATATACTCTTTGAAGACAACGTTTAAAAAGTTTGATGCCTCACAGGTGACCTGGTTGCATCTTTGGCTGCTGGTTCCACCAAAGCCAGCTCCATTTTAGGAAATGTTTTGTTTTTGCCAGGACACCATCGCTGGGCTCAGCAGCCAGCTACAGTGATTGTGACTCTTTAGTTCACCAAATCTGTAGTCTAAGTTTCACTGCACACGGTAAACGTCTGTAGAACAAAGATGAGCTTCATATTTTCCTTTCATGTTCCCCAAATGCATTGAGTGTTCCCTAGAGAAGATATAGGAGCAGATGCTAAAACAGAAAACATCAGTCTCCTGCAGCATTACCTCATTGGTATTACAGCAGACTAACTAGTGGTGTTTTATTGAATTGCACTTATTTTTGTCATCAATATCCAGAAATAAATGGATACTGGATATTAAAATATATCTTTAGATGACTTGTGGCAGCTTATAGCACAGGATAAAACAGGAGAGCAATGATGTGATCCATACATGGTTGTTAAATAATCTCCAGTGTCTGGGAGACCACCCAGATTTTCTCTCTGTTAATCAATAGTAATAGCAGCTACAACCAATAGGAGCTAAAAGAAGCAGCTCTTTATTCATAAGCATTATTATATGCTGTATTTAGTGTTAATTAGTAGCAAGTCTACTAAAAGGATTAGCTAAGATGGGGTCAAATCTGTGACATTTTTATATTTTAACTTAATACTGATCCAAGTCGTGATCCCATGGAGGAGCTTAACGTCTGAATTATATTTGGAAAATGGTTGCATATAAATGCTACAGTTTCCAACTGATCTGTTCATGCTTTTCTGAGCCTGAGACAGTCACTTATGTCATCACTGACAGTTTTATTTCTAACAATGAGTGACTGAAATATTACTTTCTTTTCTGAATTATATCTACTAACGGTGAGAAGTTTATTTTAAAGAGAGACTGGATAATGGATCTAGTGGAGGCCTTCTGTTTCCTGTCCACATATAGACGGGTTTAGAAATCCGAATATCAACCAAGAGCTGAAAAGCAACCCAGATGAATAATAGGATAGGCATTAATAACATTTCCCATCGGTTCCCAACGCTGCACTTTGCTGATCATGTTTGCCCTCCAAGGTGTGCTGTTTCTGACACATGATCCCCTTCAGGTTTTCTTTTCCTCTCAATATTAATTAGTTAATACCATAACAATGTGAACAGGCTTCACTCTCAACATGCACTATACGTATTTTTAACGAACTCTTTTTTTCTTTTTCTTTTTTATAACTATTGGCTTAAAAATGTAGATTACATACAGAGCAGCCGTCATTTTGCAATGTTTGGTGACTGGAAACCTGAACACACTGGAACTGGTAAAAATGCATTGTTGAAGCACGCAGGCACTTTCCTAAAGATAAGCCAGTATCTGCTGAGCATGACTCTTTGTCTGGCTAAGAGAACACCTAAAATACACATCTTATCTTTTGTGATTTCAATAAATTATCAATTTCATTCAGTGCTCTGGAAATTGTGCATGCACTTCAGACTGGTGAGCTAACATTTCCCGTACGGAGTGTCAAATTACAGCACTCTGTCCTGACCTGTTTGGGTTCACCTCCCTGCAGAATTTGGCTAACAGTAGGGAACTGTTCCTGCAGCAGAGGCTGCCCTGCAGAGAGGCCTGCCTGTGTTCTCTCAAGGCCCTTATCCCATAGCTTAAAGCTGAGGATTAACAGAGGATATGACCCTCGGCGTCCTACAGCAGCAACACAGCCTTAGTTACACTGTAAAAATACAACATCTCACCAAGTATATTTGGTCTGGTTTCTAATGCAAATAACTTGGTTTTGTCTTAATTCAAATGTACTAAATTGCAAGTAACTTTTTTGCTCTTTGACAGAAATATTTCGGCCCTGTTCTTTCTGAGTAAACATCATTCCAGCAGCTCACTGTGGCTAAACTCCTGGTCCTCTATTAGGCCATTTAATCCATCCCTGATCCATTGTGGCAACCCATAGCATTTCACTTGTGCAGCTGTGAACAAACCAATGATCAGTGAAGCCTTTACAGTTGGTGCAGTCAGCCAGACCGAAGAGCCAGACTGTGTCCTCAGGCATATTCTGGATGTGTGGAAATTTACAAGTATTGCGTGGCTTTACTTTGCATTACATGTGCAGAAGGAAATTGTAGTTGCATACTGGCAACAATAGGCCGACAAGAGACTAAAATGGTGGAAGCACACTACATTCTTTTATATCAGTAAATCAACTACATAAATTTAAAGAATGAAAATGCCGTAATGGTGTTAACTGGGAAAAGCAGGAAAAATGTTGCTAGGAAAGAGAAAAGCAAGTCGTACTACATCCATCCCGGCAGCAGAGTCTGTTGAAGCGTTTGTTTTATTACTCCCCTCCTCCCACCCCTCCCCTGTCTGTGATTCAGATACACGTGGTGGGGGTAGGACTTGCGTAACAACTTACTTCTGCTGAGTGGAGAAGGGAGTGATCTGGAAACCTGTGTACGATCGCTGCCGCCAAACGGTTTCACTTTGACCAGACCCACACTAGAAGTATGGTCTATTAGGAAGTGTGACAACTTACTTTTTTTTTTTTAGTGTAGAAGATGTAGCATTTCCTTTCCTGCAGGATGCAGCTTGCTGCCTTTGGGTTTATCACAGCTCCCTCACATGCTGCATCACTGGATTGTGTGAAATTCAGTATTTTTTTCAATGCATCCTGCTAGAGTTTTGTCATTCTTCAGCCAGTCCTTCTGCTCACTGCTGTGGCAAGTCAGCCATTTCCCAAACAATAGAAGGGTATGAGAGCTGGGTGGTCAGACAGTGAAAAAATGTCGTCCCCTCCTTCTCTTTCAGCCACCATGACTCACCAGTACCCCGCACTGACTGCTGAGCAGAAGAAGGAGCTGCAGGAGATCGCTCAGAGGATAGTGGCTCCAGGAAAAGGCATCCTAGCTGCTGATGAGTCCACTGGTATGTTCAGACTAAGAACATTAAGAACACTGTAGAAGGAGTTGTGCAGGTATATGAGGTAAAGCTAAATAACTTTTCATTGTGTGAATTTCAGGCAGCATGGCGAAACGCCTGAACCCCATCGGGGTTGAGAACACGGAGGAGAACAGACGTCGCTACCGCCAGCTGCTCTTCACCGCTGACCAGCGTATCGACAGCTGCATCGGAGGGGTCATCTTCTTCCACGAGACCCTCTACCAGAAAAGCGACGATGGCGTTTGTTTTGCTAAACTCATCAAAGACCGTGACATTGTTGTTGGCATCAAGGTATCCCAGAAATTAACTGTTAGATTCAAACATGTTACTTTTGAACTTTAACTTCATCTGCCTCCAAACAGTCCTATAGTTTGGCAGGTAAAACTGGAAATGTATGCACGTTTACAGAAAAACCCAAACATCAGTTTCAGTTGTGAGGATAAATTGCCCTAAAAGAGATTTTATGTTGTGTATTTGGGAAAGGTAGAAATTCAGCAGCTTTTTGTTTAATAGATATTTCTTTCCATCTTGCTTTTAGGTTGACAAAGGTGTCGTACCACTTGCTGGAACAAATGGAGAGACCACCACCCAGGGTGAGCCAATGCAGAGGAAGTATTCTAATGAACTTTAAAAAAAAGTCAAAGTGTAGCAGAAACTCTAGATTCCTGTGTGTTGATGCACAGGTTTGGACGGGCTCAGTGAGCGCTGTGCTCAGTACAAGAAGGACGGTGCAGACTTCGCCAAGTGGCGTTGTGTGCTGAAGATCAGCGAGACCACCCCGTCTCAGCTGGCCATCCTGGAGAATGCGAATGTACTGGCACGATATGCAAGCATCTGCCAGCAGGTTGTTTATTTGTTTTGTTTTTTTGTTTTTTTTTAACGTCTGGTTAGACACAAGCATTTTTTAATACAGTTAAAATGGGCCTTGTTGGGGGCTAGTTTAAAGCCACTAATGATTTTACATTCATACTTCTACCTTTTAGAATGGCATTGTCCCAATTGTGGAGCCAGAGATCCTGCCTGATGGGGATCATGACCTGAAGCGTTGCCAATATGTCACAGAGAAGGTGAAGCATCTGGAACGTCACGATCTGCTTTCCATACATATCAACATATTTCTGATCTAATAGCAAACTCCTTGTGTTTATTTTCAGGTCCTTGCAGCGGTGTACAAGGCTCTGTCAGACCACCATGTGTACCTGGAGGGAACATTGCTGAAACCCAACATGGTCACCCCTGGACACTCCTGTCCCACTAAGTTCTCCAGCGAGGAAATCGCCATGGCTACCGTCACTGCCCTGCGCCGCACTGTACCTCCAGCCGTTACAGGTTAGCCATGGAAATATAAGAATGTATTTACAAAACTGTAAAGTGTAAGTAAGTTGTTTTTATTTTTTCAAACTTTTAGTTTATTGTGATAAGTCAAGATATTATTTAGAGAAATACGTATTAGATAATTTTTTTCTTCTTATGAAAAGTATCACGTTTCTGCATATTTTTTCTTACACAGGAGTGACTTTCCTGTCGGGTGGTCAGTCTGAAGAGGAGGCTAGCGTGAACCTCAATGCCATCAACACCTGCCCCCTCACTAAGCCCTGGGCGCTGACTTTCTCCTACGGCCGCGCCCTGCAAGCCTCCGCCCTGAACGCATGGAAAGGAGACCTGAATAAGGAGAAAGCTGGCACCGAGGAATTCATCAAGCGTGCCCAGGTCAGTCAAATCAAAGATTCATCAGAAGGACCAACATGCAAAATTCTTTAGGGTTTATATTAAGACATCTCTCTTTGTTTCCCTTCTGTCTTCTTCAGGCTAACGGACTGGCTGCCCTTGGAAAGTACAAGTCCTCTGGAACTGCTGGTGCTGCTGCTCAATCCCTCTACGTGGCTAACCATGCCTATTAAACTTTAACATCCACATTCAGCTGTGGCCTAGTGGCTAGTCTTAATATCTGCTCTGCTATTCCCCTCTCACTCCTCCATCAGACACAGGCCTGTGCTGTCTACTGTACTTTGTTAATAGTTATTAACATTACATTATTAGATGTCTATTTAAAATCTATATAAGAATGCAATACTAAAGGGAACAGGTTTTTATTTTTATTTCAACAAACAAATCCAGACAGGTTTGAGACAATTAATGACTGAAGTGTTGAATTTCATGTCTAGCTCTAGTTAGACTCTGAGATTAATGCAGAATGTAATCCAGAGAATCTGTCAGTATTCCTTTCTTGCCTCTTCATAAGTGCTCCTCTCTCTCCACGTTTGGTTCCTTCTCCATCATCGGTCCGCTCATATTGGCTCCCCAGCAGTTCAGAAACATCTGTGTTTCGCTTCAGTCAGAACCCAGCGTTGGCCCTTCGTTTAACTACTGTACTAACATTCGCACTAACTGTGGGACCAACCAGCCAATAGTGGCATCAGTACATCTGTTTTAAGGGTAAAACGAGAAGCTGAGGAGAGCGAAGTCGAAATGTTGATCTTGTGCAGGTCATCGGCGGCTCCAGCAGAGGTCACTAGACACAGTGTACTGTAATGAACGATACACACCAGTAATGTTTTTTGTTTGTTTTTTTTTTTTTTTCCCCTCGTGCTCCTTATTATCATTATCAACAAAAACGACCATCACGTGTGTCTTCTCAGTATAACATTAGCTTTGAATTACACTTGGTAAATATCGTATTTAGTTGTGTGACGGTGTCTATGTGATTTCTGTGTGTCACCCGCCCCCTGCCTGACCTTCCTGATTCCCCCCTGCCTGCCCCACGGAAAGATCGGATACATTTCTATCGATGCAGACATGGACCAAGACATGGGGTCAGCAGCGCAGAAAGAGTCACTGCTTTATTGGATTAATGTGGTGTTTGTGATGTTATTATTGTTCTTGGAACATTCGGTGTGTCAAATAGTGGAGAAATAAACTAAAATACACATTAAAACTAAACACGTCTTTTTGTGTCTGTGTGTACAAAACGGTAAATGTATAAAGTTAGCTGCATTCACTTTTTTTTTTCCATTTTGCTTTAATTTGGAAATTTTTTGGTTGCATTAAAAAATGAGTGTTAAGGCTTCCTGTAGTGGGTTGAGTTGGCAGTGGTCGAGCATTCTGGAGTTGATGGCACATTAATGGGGTGGGGTTCAGCAAGGCTTTGAATTAAACTCCCAACAGTGACAAATGGTAAAATAACCTCTGAAAAACTGGCTTTTATGGTAGTATACTATAAAAGTCGTGTATTCTGGCTTTATTAGCAGAATACACAACCTAGTTAGCTGACTGCAATAAAATTATAATTTAAATGCCTATTTAAACAATTAGACTTCCTACGTATGTTTCCTACATGAATAATGTCATACTTTTGCTGCTAAATTGAAAATATACTGGTTAAGCCACACGACTATTCTTGCATTTTCCAACCAGTAGGGGGTGCTGTGTTACATGTCCCACGTTGTCTACATGCGTTATATATCCTCACCGGGGTTGCACGGAGACAGCGCTAATCCTTGTATCTGTTTTTTCCCTTTTCTTCCTTATGAAAGTAGATTTGCTTCCGTTTTGAAAATGCGGCGTTAAACATAGTTAACGGCTCAGTTTTAAAGTGGCGCGCCCGATTTAATTCCAACCTTTGTCGTGTGACTTGAGGCTGCGTGTAGATGTGTGTATGAACAAACGCACCTAAGTCATTGACAGAAATGGCCACCGCGGAAGTGGGTGAGTTAATTCAGTAGCAAATTATGTGAAGATGAATTTCTTGCTTTAAAATGTGCTTCTTTATCCTACTATCGAGTGTTTTAGACTTTATATGACGTATTCTACATCTTATCTAGAACTGTCTCGTTGCACTTATGACGTTCATTGTTATGAACCTGGAAGCTAATAGCTAGCTTGCTCCAACTGCCTTAAGATGCTGTATGAAACCCCTGCAGGTTTATTGTACCTTTATATGTGTTTTACTAACGCTTATAAAGTCACCATTAACTCCTATAAAATATTTTTTTAATATCCGCTGCGTATTGTGCATATTTTTCCCATGACTGAAAGGATTTTGAAAAAATTCGGTTTATCTTTTTAACCATCACACAATTCAGAAAGCCAGTGTCTATGTAGACTGTTGTGTTTAATGTATTTACACCCCCTTCGTCAACTTTAATATTAAATGAGGATAAAATACCACATTAACTAGAGTCAAAAACGTTGTTAAAATCCAAAATAATTAGAGATTTAGGTCAGTCCAAAGGTTGAAGTTTCATAAAATAATTTAGAGCACGTTGTAGGCTACTAATTTTCTGCAATTATGTTACTTTTTCGTGCAGTCAGACTTTATAATCAGTTTTTAATAGAGGTTTAACTTTTTTTTTTCTCATTTGGAAAACTTATGGTTCTTCCAAGTCTTTTTGGTTTTGAAGAATTATTTTATCTTTGTTTAGGTTTTAGGCCTTGGCTTTTTTAGTCCTCTTTTCTGCTTTTTTTTTTTAGAGCACATACTGTAAAATGTGCAGTGATGCAGTCAGGCACTATTTAATTCATTTTAATTCAAGTCAATTTATGACCATGGGGACTTTACAGGACATAAAGGCTAATTAATGAACAAAAATATAACTTAACCAGTAACTCAGTGCAACCACTTGACAGAGTCTGAATAAAGCTAAATTCAAAATAAAATTATACTAATATATTCACTTTAAAAGGTCTTTTACCAGCTCTCGTGTTTCTCTCAGAGCGACGACGAGGTCAGCTTGCTGCTTTGTCCATAGCAGCGGTGGTCATCATCGTGGGAGTCCCTTTGTGGTGGAAAACCACTGAAACCTACCGGGCCTGGTTACCTGTCAGTCAGATCAGAGAACTGGCTAAGCTGCAGGTTTGTAATAGAAGAGATTACCGTAATACCTGATTCATCTACTGATTCATCAGTTTTCAACATGTCTTATTCTCTTTGTTTCTCAGCTCCAGCTGAGTGCAGATGTGGAGGTTGTATTTGCTCGTGGAACAGTGACACCAGAGCAGCAGAAGAAGGTGCCTCTGACACAAACCCAGGAGGAGGATCATGCTGTAGATGGTGACTTTTTTTTTAAACATAGATGTTTATAAATTTTAATTTCATTTGTGGAATCCTGCACATTTTTCTTGTTCTTCTTACCATTAATGCAATTTTTTCCAGAGGATACAGGTTTGAAGTATAGGTATGAGACAAAATATCGCACAGCCACCATCATGGAGGAGGACGCCCTGAACAAACCTAATGCGGCAGGTGAGTTTCCTGTAGGATCTAGCTGTTTATCTCATCTATACATTTTAGTTTTTCCCGCAAAGCACAGGTGGTCACATGCTGCTTGTGTTTTTTTTTTTTTTTTTTTTGTCTTTTGTAGAGGCAGATCTCTCTTTGCATGTGCTAAGTGAGAGTCCATGTGGGTCTTTGGTCATATATGTGATCCCTGAGTCGTCCTCACTACTGCCTGAGGTTAAAACTGCTCACACTTTAACATTTATTCCTTACTATAATGTTGAATTGCTGTGTACACTTGAAATAACTATTATGTTTCTATTCTAAATTTTAATTCATTTCAGGATTATTTGAATTGAATTAAATGCCTTTGACACTGCAGATCATGGGTTGATGATGAAAAAGCTTAAGAGATATCAAATTAGAGGGACAGCACATTATTGGATGTAACGGTACCCTAATAAAGGATATGAATATATAATTTATACACCTCTTTACCAAAGTTTATTTGTGCCGTTCCACAATACTGTGCGCTTGGTCTCAGACCTTTTATTCTTCGGATTAATAATGCAGTAATGCATCAAATAGTCTGTAAAACTATAATCAAAGGTTATTTTGGATTAAAGAAACAACAAATAAACTTCAAAGAAAACGTTTGCTTTAAAAAAGGAAAGGTCAAGACATGAAAACGCTTTTATTAACATTCTAACAAAATGGAACATAACCAGGTGGTAAACAAATGTAAAATTTATTTTAGATTCAAGTTAGTTATTGTAAAAATAAAAGATAAGGAACAATAACTCCTGTATTTGCCATTTAACCTAATATATGCTTGATTACATTTCTTCTATGATTCTTAATGTTGATTGAACTGATTGCCTCATATAATTATTCTCTTAGGATGTTAAAGTGTACATTGGTCAGCGACGGACTGCGCTGCTTCGTGTTGTTCCCCAGATGAGAACAGCTAAGACACTCGAGCAGCTGCTGCATCACCTGCAGCCACACATCAAACAGGTACTGAGAGTGATGTCATTCAGCCGTGCTGACATCACTGCTGCCCTCAGCGACAGAGTCCGTTTCCACCCTGGCAACAAAGAGAGCATTGCAGACAGTATGAGAGCCTTCAAATCCAGTCCAGGTTGGTTATTTTTGTCAGAAGTTGCCTCAATGTAATTTATCCTTATAGGCTGTGTGTGTGTTTGTGTGTGATTTAACACTTCCCTTCTCTTCTCTGTTTATTATTTTAGGCTATGAGATAACATTCAGCTTGTTAAACCCCGACCCAAAGTCTCACCGGCTGCATTGGGACATCGAGGGTGCTGCGCAGACCTACATACAGCCTTTATTTACCAAAATGTCCCCGGTGGCTAATTTTAGCATTGACTCTCAGGTACTTGTGTTGGGAGTGTACTGTGTCCTTTCTCACATTGTAAGCAAAAACCCTAACCTACTTTATTGTGACACATCAGCAGGGAATAGCGCATAACTGTGAAGTGGAAAACTGGATGCATGGTCTTCAACATTTTTACAAATCTGAAATGTTTGACGTGCTTCTGTAGCAGCCCACATTAATCTAATGCCCCTACAAACATCCAGTGCAAACAAACACCTTAAAATTCCTTCTAGTTGTTATTTATTTTTAAAAATCTATGTTTACAGCTTGACTGTCTGTGTCCATCTAGATTGATCAGAGGAGCTGATGACAAATGCCCTTCACAATTATTATTTAAATGAAGTTTTTATCCTTCAACTACACTGCCTTTGTTCATCTATCACATAAAAATCCAATGAAATGCATTGAAGTTTGTGTTTGAACTGGAACTGAAATTGACATGTTCAAACTATATGAACACTTTCTCTTGGTACCGTTGTCTCATCAAAGTCCCAGACAAAACTTATGCAAATGCTCAGTTTTTGCTCCCTCAATTTTACAGACCTTGCATTATGCCATGCTGGGTGTCAACCCACGTTTTGATAACACCCGCAGTGCCTACATGCTCAACGCTGACAGCCTCGCACATGTTATCAACCCAGTGGAGGCCAGACTTGGTAAAAAAAAAAAGTATACACATATATATAAAAGATAAAATACAAAATGAATATAATGTGATTTTTCTTGTTAATATGCATATACTTCTTTTTTCAGGCTCTAATGCAGCATCTTCCAACCCAGTGTTGAATTTTCTTCTATATGTTCCTGATGCCTACCATTCACCTCTTTACATCCAAGATCAAAACAAGCAGGAAGTGCCCTCCAATGCCTTTCACTCACCACGCTGGGGTGGGATTATGGTAAGGTCACAGGATTATACCTGACTATTAAAAAAAATGTGTAATGAATAATAAGAATTCCATATGGGCATTTTCATTTTTAAAATTTTCACAGTACGTGGTCGTCCTGTGATTGTCACAAAAGGATCAAAAAGGCTACATTTACGTTGTACTGTAATTGAATATGCTTTTCTGTGCTGTTTATCAGCATAGTTGCACTTCCTACACAATGTAACTGTGGCACATAGGTCATGTTGACGGAAAAGTCGAGGTAAATTAATACTGTTTTGTGTTTTTTGTGTGTGTTATTTACTAGTTGTATCGCAGATTGACATGGTTTACAAATCTAATAACTTTGTAACAGTTATTAAATTAAAATGTTGCAAACTCAATCACAACATCTCGCTTGATTGTTTGCCACTGTTGCATAACAATGAAATAAAATAGCCTGTTTTGTAATGTATATGTTTTATTTTAGAAAAATATATTGTCAAAAACACCATGACATTAATAAATGCCAGCAAATATTGTGCTAAAATCCATTTTACCCAACTTGTATTGGTTTTCATTTGTACACAGAGTTAGCATTGATGTTCCCTTTTTTTAAGCACATCTTTAATATTCAAAGTATCTTTTGAGACAAGCAGGAGACAAGTGGGTTTTCTAGCTTGACCATTCTGCAACTGAATGTTACAGAATCTCATCATTCAACATCTCAATTTGACTGAAGTTCAGACTTTTTCAAAGCCACTCCAAATCTTTTATTTTTCTTTTTTCAGAGGTGAACTTGGTGTGTTCTGGGTTTTGCTACATAACCCAAGTCTGCTTGATCTTAAGGTCACAACCTGATGGTTGGACTTTTCTCTTACAAAATTTCACTAAAATGTTCACATAAGGCCAAGTTCCTTGTGCTAATTCAAATGTTAGCTTTCTGACCTGTAAATGTGTTTTGAACTGTCTGGATAAAAATGTTTACTTGTTTTCAGGTGTACAACGTAGATAGTTACTATGGGCCAGAGGCAGAGTTCCCTGTTGACATAAACATCAACATGGCTAAAGTCATGGGCGTCTTCCTCGCGCAGCTTCGGTAAGTCTCAACCTAAAGTCGATTGAGTTTATTTTTTAGGAACAAATTCTTCTGGCTTTTGCTTTTTTCTTACACTTAAATAAATGTGAACGTTAAATAAAAATGACCTGAGTAAATACAAAACTAAGTTTTTAAATGGTGATTTCATTCTTTATGAGAAAAAAGTTTCCCAACCCAATCTGGCATTTTATGGAAAAACAAATGTTCACAGCACAGCACAGTTTATACGAGGTAATTTTTCAGAGTTTTTTTCTCTGTCAGACTGTTGCTGGGTGTGCAGTCATCAACCCCTCCCCCCGGCTTCCTGGTGGCACCTTGTGGCAGAACCGGACTAGCTGACTGGGAGCTGGACCGTCTCATGTGGAGCCGCTCAGTGGAAAACATAGCAACAGCAACCACAACAATCACCTCACTTGCACAGCTGCTAGACCAGATAGGAAACATTGTTATTAATGACAACATTGCTGAACAGGTAAAGTATACATACCTCAAAAAAATCATTAATACATACTTAATAAGATTGATATAATAATTTCTTAAAGCAAAAGCTTTGAATATTTGTCATCATAATGATGTGGCGTGTATAGAGTTTTGATGGAATAAGGCTGTGACATGAAAAAATGCAGAGTGTTGGGTCTACTTTCCAGGTCCACTGTATGTAACTTCTGGATAATAAAATCAAATCTGTTGCACTCGATTTCATTTAGTTATAAACAAACTAAATATTTATTTACTTTAATTTTATTTGTTAAAATGAATCTGTTCATGTTCATAGTTCAACACCGAAGCATTTTTAAATGACAGTTCCAGCATAAATTTTTGTTGACCTCTGGAAAACGTTTTATTAATTTCTTCACGATGATAGGAGCACAAATGGAAAATTTCTGCTGCACAAACGTTTGATACCAATTTTGTTTGTTCCGAACCCGTCAGAGTTGTCTAGAACCTGTGATGAACCACCTGTGAACCAGGTGGTTCAGGTGTACCAGAACCACCTGATCATTAAAACAACTAACTACAAATCACACAGTTTAAAACAGAAAAGGTGACCGACTACGAGGACTTGAAGGTTTTCTAAAGGAATTTAAAGGAGTAAAAAGTGGTGAAAACCATGTATCATTTTCCTCCCACTTCATAATTTGATCATTATTAAATCCTAACTAAGATATATTGAGATTTGAGGTTGTGACATAACAAGTGGGGAAAATGTGGGGATTTATTATCTTTCTTTTAGTTGCATGTTTCCTAATCCATTACTCCTGTCGCTGTCTGCCAGGTGTCCAGCGCTGTGACGTCTCTGCAGCTTGCTGTTGCAGAGCTGGAGGCTGGAAACCTCAAATTTGCCCTGCAGTTCAGTAAAGAAGCCATCCTGGCTTCAGAGAAAGCCTTCTTTGACCCCTCTCTGCTCCATCTCCTCTACTTTCCTGATGACCAGAAGTTTGCTATTTACATACCTCTCTTCCTGCCGATGTGTGTGCCTATTCTGCTGTCTCTGATCAAAATAGCTTCTGAAGCAAGACAGAAACGTAGGGAAAAGCAAGCTAAGAAGGACTGACACGTGAAGATGTTATGGATAAACTGTTTTGTTGGTGATTTTGACATTTAGATGCAATGGGGGCATATAGAAAGACTTCTATACAGTGTTGTTTGGGGATATTGTTCTGTTTGAAATTAGGATGGTTATTTGTTGCAAGTTTTTATCAAATGACTACTGGAACTGTTGCTGTAAGCTTGAATATGTGTAAATGTGTAAAAACTTTTATATATGAACTCCACTTCCTATTGTAAATTATTAAGAATTAAAGACAAAAGCTTTAACTCACATTTTAGCCATTTTTTTTATCTTCACTTTTTACACGTTTTCATTTAAGCTTTTTATCAAACATTTTATGTTTTCAGTAGCTGTAAGCACAGCAAAATTATGAGAGAAATATGACAATTTATGAAAACACTGAAGTTGCAGAAACCTAAATAATAAAATACAAATATTTTGTTTGCCCAAATCACAAAAACATTTTTGTACTCAAGTCTCAGCAATTATTTAATAGTGACTTCAGCTCACTTTGGTTGTAGGGTGTGATCTTGCTCATTCCTGCCAAACTTTATGCTTTGCAATACTGCCGAGGTTGTAGTTATCCTTTTTACCTGTGTATTTTTTTTCTCTACAAGTTTTCCTTCCACTCAATTTCCCATTAATGTTCTGAATATAGCGTATCTGTTTTCTACTCATTGCATTAGCTGCTATATTTCAGCACATTTTAGTATTAAAAATATTATCTTATGCAAGATTAAAATTTTCAGAGAAACTATTTGGGTTTTATTTAGAGGTAAGCCACACATCCATAAAAATGAACAGAAATAACGGTTAGAATGCATTCGTTTGAGTATAAGCATATTTAGCTTAACTTGAATCACTTAATGTTTGTGATGCTGCTATCAACAATACTACACTAAATTTAGCCAGCTTTTAAGAGAACCTAATCTGACATAAAATGTTTGTTTTTAGCATAACTATATGGTAAAGAAAACAAAGCAGCATCTAGTTTCTGCAAAGCCAAATGATTGAATTAAAAACAAAGAAGCACTGCTTTAAAAAGTAATTAGTATTCTTTGTAAAGACAAAGCTAAAAAAAACAATTGGACTACAGTAGTAATACGGAAGTATAGTAGGCGAGCTGTTGCTTCTTAACCAATGCTAAAGGTGATTACGTGAACTAGCGTCACTACATGGCGCTAAGTTCGCCATTAAAGTTAGAGCGGATTTAGCAGCAGACAACAGAACAGTGTCGCAGCATTTCCCTGTTCGTTTTCACCCGAAGTTTCCCGCCTCTGTTACGAGACAGCTCTGCCGTAGCCTTTTGTTCACTAGCTCTTAGTCCATTTGCGGTACGGTTAGCTTATTTTGCGCTATCATGTCCGGAGGATTCGCTCGAGGACCCTCGGGAAGCAACGATTGTCGGATATATGTGGGGAATCTTCCCCCAGACATCCGCTCCAAAGACGTCGAAGACTTATTTTATAAATACGGATCTGTGCGTGATATTGACCTGAAGAACCGCAGAGGAGGACCACCGTTTGCTTTCGTTCAGTTCGAGGACCCGAGGTAAGCATCTGTATCCTGGTTAGCCTTATCCACACTGTTAGCCAGATGCTACACCCAAAGTTGTTTTAATGTTCCCTGATACAAATGTTCATTTACCCTCAGCTGCTAGTTTTAGCCATAACTCTAAACTATGTTTTGACAAATTTTTACATTCGTCTCATAGTTATATTTTCATCCTGTTGTAAGTGAGGTGTTCGGTTGCCTACATGTGGTAGGACTGAGGCCTACTTCACAAAACGAGCTCTATACGGCACCTAAATACAAGTTGTCATGGTTACAAATAAACCGTCCTTGTAGTTAACTTCTTTTTGGTATGTGCAAATAATCAGAGTTTTTCCCCCCCAGTATTTATCTTATGTGAACTTAACTTTAATAGTTGCTATTTCGATATGTCTGCAAAGTGGCTCTAGCTTTTAAAAGGGGAGACCTTGTAACACACCAATGTCGTGAAAAAATATACAACAGGCTGTATGTGTTTTTTTTCTTTCTTCATCTTTCCTTTTTTTTTTTTTTTTTTTTTTTTTTTTACATTTTCGGGCATATTAACATTCTTAATACAAGTTTTAGAAATGCTGTACCTCCTAAACAGAAAAAAAACTGTTCTGTTAAAAGTGACTTTTTTTGTCTCACATTAATCTCTCATTAAAGAAAATGTCCAACAATATCAACTATTTCACTGAGCAGAAAGATGGTGGACATTAAACTTCCAGCACGAATAAGTTTGGATATCTCAGCGAGGTGCTTTGATAGCAGGCAGCAATATGCTAAAATAAGTCTCCAAAGTTTTTATAATGTCATGATGGGTCTTACAGCAGGCTCTTGCTGCTGTTGATATAAAAGCTCACATGTACTCAATCGGAAAAAGCCTCCACATGCATAACTTTAATTGGAGGTGTACAAAAAAAATAAAATACATTTTATTTTCTTTAAAAATTCCACTTTATCGTGTTGCATATGTCAAATCTCTTTCTTGTTGTCTACAGGTCAGTGGTGACGATGTTTTTTTTTTCTAAAAAAAAAATCATTAAACGCCAATACAAACCACTCCAAAGTTCCCCCAATGTCTAACAACACATTGCACTTCACTTAGATTGCTCTGTTAGGTTCTTCAATAGAGCCATTGAAGAATGGCTCTATTGAAGAAAACTCTTAGAAAACTAGCACATGTTTTTCTAACCTGTGCTAGTTTTGCCTTCATGACGTTTGGTTTAACTTAACGAGGTACAAATACCAAAACTGGCTTAGTGGGACCCTAAGCTGTGTTCCTTTGTTGGCTACCTCTGCTTTGTAAACTTTTGCTTTTTAAGATTTAATGAATACGTAACCTTACTGGGAAAATACTGTGACAGTGGCCCTTTCACAGTAATTCAGATCTGTTGATGTCAAGATCCTCCAGTTGTTGTACTCTTTTGTAGTTACTGATTATAAAAATTTGCAGGGACGCTGAGGATGCTGTGTATGGGCGAGACGGTTATGATTACGATGGCTATCGACTGCGTGTGGAGTTTCCGAGAAGTGGAAGGGGTGGCGGAGGAGGAGGAGGAGGTGGAGGTGGTGGTGGAGGCGGAGGCATGGGGCCGTCAAGGAATCGGTACGGCCCTCCATCCCGACGCTCCGAAAACAGAGTGGTTGTGTCAGGTGAGTAATGCCTTCCTCTTTTCTGTGCCTTTGCCTCAAGAAAAACCGTATTTCGTACATCACCTTTTATCTTCCTGTTTTCTCTCAGGTCTTCCCCAAAGCGGGAGCTGGCAGGACCTGAAGGATCACATGCGGGAGGCAGGTGATGTATGTTACGCTGATGTCTTCCGCGATGGCACAGGTGTGGTGGAGTTTGTGCGCAAAGAAGACATGACCTACGCTGTGCGTAAATTGGATAACACCAAGTTTCGTTCTCACGAGGTACGTAATGAGTCGGAGCAGAAAGCTTTGTTACTGAGGAGGTGCTCTTGAGCTGCAGTTTGAAGTTTGCTCATTTAGCTGAAGAAGCGGGATTGAGGGGGATGGATACCCAACTGTAAGTAAATCTCAAAGTGTCCCTGGGAGAGAAAAAAAGAACATAAATTTTATTTTCATTTATGTTTATAATTAAGTGCAGGTTGAGATGCTTGATCAATCAACATTGTTTTTTTTTTTGTTGTTGTTGTTGTTGGGGGTTTTTATTTATTTATTTTTTTTACAACATTAAGAGAATTATTGGCCCCTTTTTAGGTTGCTGAAACCAATGTGAACTCTTCCTGGTGTCTGCTTGAACCTGGTTGTTCAGTTCATAGATGCTAACACACGCGTTTGTGTTTAGGGAGAGACGGCCTACATTCGTGTGAAGATGGATGGCAATCGCAGCCCCAGCTACGGCCCCTCTCGCTCTCGTAGCCGCAGCAGAAGCCGCAGCAAGAGCCGATCCCGCAGCTACTCCCCGCGCCGCAGCCGGGGATCCCCCCAGTACTCGCCCCGGCGTTCTCGTTCACGCTCCCGTTCCCGCACTTAAATCTGCCTAAACTGAAGCAGCGGTGTACGTCAGAGCCAGAGAGGAGGCGGTCACGTTTAAAATCCAGTGGTTACTCCCAGGATAATCTCTCACTTGTGTACAATGTTGTTTTGTGTGTTTCACCCAACGCTCCTTCTCCATTTTGTTTTTCCCTACTTTTTTTGCAGACTTGATTTTTCTCCCCCCGCTTCACTTCCTCTGTCTTTTTTCCCCCTTCTGTTTCTGCTGTCCATCTTTTTCTCCTCCTAGCATTTTTTTTTTCTCTTCTCATTGAATGCTTTTGTTTTTTTCTTTTTGCCATCGTCTTTGACTTCTCCCTAGCATATACAACTGTCCTTTGACCTTCTTGTGTGTTTCTCTGTAGAATTCAGAGGAACAGGATAGGATGGGAAGAGAGGAAACAGTTCATTTTAGGATAAACAGGAGGAGGAGGAGTCAAATATGGCACCAATGGTATGATGGCTGTGCCTTGTCGACTGTGAAATCTACACTTAAGGCTTTTGTGAATCTCTTTTCCTTTAAAATACTCAGTTTCCACTTGAATACTGCTGTTGAATGTTACAGTAAAGTGTGCTGTAAACTGTTTTTGGGGACCCTAAAACTTTTTTTTTTTTTGTTTTGTTTTTTTTGTTTGCTTCTCATCTTTTTGTAGTCAAAGTATGTTTTGGATTTGATTGGTAGTTGAATTATTAATATTTTAAAAATGTTTTCCAAAGGTGTGATTCTAACTCACCTCCTTCTCTTTGGTTCTGCTGGTTATTCTAAAGGTTTGGACTGGGCTCATTGGCTCACCTTTCCGGATCCGGATCAGGATTCAGGATCAGTTTAGGATTAGGCTTCAGGATGGATACATGGAGCACGACCCCGGCCCTGTCCACCTTACCCCGGCTAACCGGAAACCTCTATGTAAACGAGATAAATCAAACCGATTTGGCTTTCGGAATTATCAAAATTATTCCTTCATTTTTGGTCTGGGACCTCAGAGACGCAGTTACTGGCGGCGCAGTGGGGAAACCATTTCTCAATTTTTTTTATTTTATATATTTTTTTTTTATTATGAAAAGAAGAGCAAAGCTTGGATAGGATCCAGTAGGAGGGCATGGAGGTGCAGGATGGATCCCACGCGTAAGGAGAGTGGTAAATTGTGGGGGAACATTTGCCAGGGGGCGAGGGAGGTGTGGTTGGTAAAAGGAAAGGATGCTCAAAATGGTATGGCTTTTCTTAGTTCAGTCATTTCCAAAGATGGATGATTTGTGATTTTCAGTATTTCACTGCTTATTTCTCTTTTAATAAAACATTCAGTAACAATAAGTGAGTGCTGTGTTTGTTGTATTATTTTTTTTGTCATATACAGGTTTTGCACTATGTTGCGCATCACTTGCACAAAGTGTTTCTGAGTAAGCTGAGGTAATACGAGCAAGTTTTCCATTCATTTAAATCGTTTCTTCCTAGTTTTGTAAAAGTAGAATTATTCTAGTCCTAAATTCCCAGATTTTTCAAAGCATTTTATTAAATAGATCTACTTAATATCAAGTCAGAGAATTGAATGTATTCCACTACTATGCAATCACATTCAGTTCAGTCCCAAAGTAGTATTCTTTGTGGACAAAGCAGAGTGTTCACTGAGCACAATTAAATTGTTTCTAAGGATTTGTTAACTTTGAACAATTACATAAGTTTTCAGTCAGCTTTCATAGAAAGTAAAACAAGTTTTTGCTCTCGTAGGAGAATATATGTGCTCAATTATTAGGTAACTAAATGGGGGGAGAAACAATCTCACTTTCAGCTTTTAAAAAAAGTAAAACTATAAAAGCGAACAATTGTGTAATTTAGAAAAGGGGGAGGTGTATCAGTTGCCCATATAATTATTTTCTTGTATAATAATCACAAGCCTTCCATTCAAGGTCTCAGTCTCTCGAATCGGCTTATGATCAGTATTTTAGTGGAGTAACAACCACTGGTCTCCTTAAGCTGGTAAACCTAAGGGCAGAGTAACACAGTAAGCCTTTTTCTCAGAAAAAGCCCTGTTTTTTCAGTAAATAAATGATTTAACCGTCACAAAAGTGCATGTGTTTTCTTTCATAATAAATATCTTGTTTAAGATGGGATTACACATTAGGTTTTAGTTTATTATGTGATGGAGCAAAAATCAAAGTTTTCTTGAAAGATTCAGACTTCTCTTTAGCACTGCTTAGAGAAAGTTGGTTATGGAGTTGATCTAGAGTCCATCAATAACCAGAAAAGATCCAACTTATTTTAGGTACTGTCAGGTTCCTCTTAGATTCATTTCAAATCTTAGGGAGCTAATTTGTGACTCACTCTCTGAAAGATCTTACAATTTTACATTTTAAAGTGATTTCTATTTTTATTTTTTTGCAAGAATTAGAAGTTTTCTAGTGATTACACACCCTGCTGAACAGGATATTTTTGAATGTTATTTGTGTGAGAAACACTTTTTTTGAAGTCATAAACCTAGTATTATTATAGCTATCTATGTTATTAAAGTATTGTCAGACAAATATCATTATTTTGGTAATCCTATTTAGTTCATGCAAGAAAAAATTGTTTTATTTATTTATATGAAGCAGTGTTCACTTCTTGATAGAAATAATTTCTGAAAATGTTCCAGACAAAATCTTGCCACACAAAACATGGCGAGCAGGCTGCCGTACTGCTTCTAAGTACGTCAAAATGACATCTACGGCGAGGAAGGAGGTGAGAGCGGTGCAATCTGGGTGGAAATAAAATGCAGACCCTTCTCCGCGAGTAGAAAATGAGCGTCAGCTGGGCTAAGGCTCGTCCTGAGCCAATCAGCGGGAGGAGATGATGCAGAGGGCGGAGCGGGAGAACCACGCGTCCTTCAATAAATGAAAGAAAAGCTGTGCAGCCCCCCGAAGCGTGCATCTCTGAACACTGAAACTACACACAGGAACGGTAAGAGTTATTTAAATATTACACAGTGTGCTTTGCTATGACTGAGTATGCAAAAGCTGATGCGCAGGAGATACAGAGTGCTTTGCATCTTTCCTGCGCCGTTTGAGCAATAAAAGCGCATGAGCCACTGTGGAAACCTGACTACAAAGGCTAATGGTGGCTGAAGCAAACATCCTCTCGCACAGAAAGCACCAAGTTGGTATAGATGTGTGCACTCCCAAATCGAGTTATCTTTGTAGCAGCACTGCATGAAACGCAAAATGCCTCCCGCTGTAAAATGCCGGGCTCGCGTGGTTTGCAAACTGAAGCAAAAACATCGATTGAAAGAAGTGCTGACGGTGGATTCTGTGCTCCGAACAGCGTCTTGTCTGCATCCTTTTATAGACAATGTATCAAACTTTTGTGTCTTGCAGGGCATCATGTCTGACAAGAAGGCGGTGATCAAGAATGCAGACATGTCTGATGAAATGCAGCAGGATGCTGTAGACTGTGCCATGCAGGCAATGGAGAAGTACAACATAGAGAAGGATATCGCTGCCTATGTTAAAAAGGTATGGTGCCCTCTTTTAAAGTTGAAAAAATATGACCTTTTGAAGAACTTTTACATCAGCATTGACCTTCATCTTTCCCGCAGGAGTTTGACAAGAAATACAATCCGACATGGCACTGCATCGTTGGCAGGAACTTTGGCAGCTATGTGACACACGAAACTAAACATTTCATTTACTTCTACTTGGGTCAGGTGGCTATCCTGCTGTTTAAGTCCGGCTAAGGCATACACCCTTGTCACAATGTGCATGCTGCCACCTTTCTGCAGACATGCCTACCTCCTGGGCCGCTGCTTTCATCAATTACTTTTTGCCAACTGCAACACAATCCATCGATCAGTGCTTTAATCATGTCTGCACAGATGATTCATAGGAAGTCCAAGAATTAGGATCCGTCTGATCAGGCCCTCGGTCAGCGTTTGTACATCTGTCTTCGTTATATCTGTGTTTTTGCTTTTGTGCAAGTTGGTTATGGAGTCGACGTAGAGTCCCATTATTTCAAACGATTTTGCTGTAAAATAACTTATTTTTAGTGCATTAAAATGAGCAGCAGAGTTTTTGTTCAAATGCCTTTAATTTCCAGGACTAAAAATGTCAGGACTGTTGCTTGAACCTAATAAAAGCTGTGATATGTGGAGGTTTGAACGTGCTTTAACATTCCTGATTATGCCTGTGAAAACTTGCAGCGATCCTGTTCTGTATATCTGTAAACTCATTTGGTTGCCTGGTATTGTGACGGTATTTGTTGACAAATCAAATGTTGAGCACAAACCAATTTTGACAATTAAATAGTTCAAATAATGTCTGTGGGTGCACTTTAATTTGGTTGTATTGCATGGTATTATGCCTCACATCTGACATAGCTTTAACACCACCCTGATTGGTATTCAGGCTATGACAAGGTGTGTGAATTTTATGTAAAAGAATTTGAAACTTAAACTTACAGTTGGAACTAAAAATACATTAGAGGTGGCGTTGCTTTCATTGTACCAGTTTACTATCAAAGTAAGGAAATGATGGAATCTCAGTATACACAATGAAAATGCTCACATTAGCTGTACAGTGAGTTGGTGAAACAAGATGATTTAAGATAAATTTGTTCAGATTCCACTGCACTAATACACTTACACAGCCACTCACAAAGCAGACTAGATATCGTAATAGAAATCTAGTAAATTCTATATGATGGGCCTAATAAATTTTAATATTTTTTAAAGGATATTTGAAAGGATGCCATTGAAAACACTAATGGATTTTACTAACTTTAGTTAAAAAAAAAACAAAACAAAAAAACGGAAAATGAAGCAAAAATGGGAGGACATTGGCTCTATAAAACCCAAAAGAGAAATGAGATGCAGAGGAATCATCTCAGATGTCTGCCTTCTAGACTAAAAAGCATTTTTAATTTTAGGGAAACATTAGTGCAAGTGTGAATACTCAGTGGTGTTGAGGCTCTAGATTAGAACATGTTATGTTATTCTATTTGTTATGAAGAAAGACAACAGTTGATCCAAAACTTAAAAACTAGACTTAGTTCATTTATTAATTTAGCAATAACTCAAAGTTATCAGAAAATATTTAGTTATCTGAAATGAATAAAGTTAAACAATATAAATTGGGTGACATTCTGGTCTATGCCAGTTGGTGGCGGTTATTTACCAACCGCCACAACAACAAGACGAAGAAGAAGGACGAAGAAAAGTGCTTCCGGGTGATAAACATGTCGGCTCCTGTCGGGGTGTCGGCACCGGTGTTCGGCCGTCCTGCCGTCCCTGCCTTCCCGTCCATGGCTCTGTCGGCCGAAGCCGCTCCGTTCAGTCCCGGAGAGTCGGACTGCTCGCCACTAGACTCTCTGTCGGATGCGGAGAAGCAGTTTTCCCGCTGCGCCGCAAAGCTTCGAGCCCTGAGACCAGACTGCAGCCAGCTGAGAGAGGAGCTCAATCAGCTGTTTGACCAGCTCCTTTCAGAGAACTACAACAGAAGCTGTGAGCTTCCCACCACCATCCGACCAGAGGTAACTCAATCTACCAACCAGCAGCCACTCCTCTTCGGTTATTTGTAAGGCTTTCTTGGTTGTTATAAGGCGTCTTCCTTCTCTTTTCCAGGATGTGTGTATCCTGCTAAAGCACACCAGTGGTCTCGTACCTTTGAATCAAGAACATTTAGTTGTTAAATTCTGTCAACTTGTTCATCACCTCCTCAATCAGCTGAAGGTAAGAACAAGCATAATGCAAAAAATCAACTTTTCCATCTAGGACTTTGTAAACGTCTTGTCCCACTATTTTCTTTTAAACTTCAAAATCAATTTAAATGGATATATTTGAATTTATGGCTGTAGCCTTGGGCACCAGTTTACTCTTGTCTTATGTTGTTCATTTGTCGTTTTTGTTGTTTCTTGCATGGGCTGAATTGAAATAAATTTCGTCAAGCGTTTGTACAATGACAATAAAGGCTGATTATCATTTTGAATATCTGGAGGTTGAAGTTATTTTTTCTGCAATGTGCTGGAATATATTAACTTGTTTTTATTCTGCTTGGATTTTCTCCAGGTTATAATGGATGAACAGACACTGCATGTGCTGGTAAACTATACTGTCAATGCCCTGAAACAGTGCAGTACATGGACACACTCAGATGTTCTCTTGGCACTTTCCACAGTTGTGTATGGTAATGGATCTCAGTGCCACCAGGTAGATTATCATTGTTCGCTGCTCTTTAAACTGTATTTGTTATTTCCATGGCTTTAATTGAAGATTTGAATCTAACAGTGAATCAAGGAGTTTCTAAATTCTTATCCTTCAAATAATGTGCCTAACCTTTGTATATTCTTTAATAAACTCCAAAAATATCTCTTAAACAAGTTAACATTTAAACTCAGAGTCTTCAGTTTTTATTTCTTTGAAGAGTGAAAAATAAGTCAAATTTGTCAATAATTGTTCTACCAGAACCAGTCACAGAAATGTTTTCCTGTTTCAGTCATGTCTTTTCCTATGTGCGTTGAGATTTTGCTCGTTCACAGCTCGTCGGTGACCTGCTGCGTGAAGATGGAATCATTCTGCAGTATAGTTCTCCTTCCCAGCCAAATATCGAGTTGAGGCACGTTGCGCTCACCTGCATGGCCAACATCTGCCTCAGGTAGACTTCAGGACGGCAAAAATGTCCACATTTCATCACGTTATAGACATAACCTTCTATTTATCTCATTTTAGATTTTATGTGTTAGATCAGCACAGAATGGTGCTTAGTTGTTTCCAAAATGTCTTTATACGTACATATTTGAAATGTAACTTTAGGCTTCTTTTGTGCCATTTTGCCGGATGGCTGCGCGTTTTCCTCTGCAGGATTCCCGGTCAGCCACTTTTGGACGATCAGTACAGAAGTGTTTGTTTCAGACTTTTTCTGAAGACACTGCAGTCACCCAAACCTCCCAACACCGATGATCTCTTCTACTGCATGGTATCTCCATCTGGCCTGCTACAATAAAAAAAAAAAAAAAAAAAATTGTTGAAAAATGCATGTTTAGTGATAGCTAACACTTTTTCGCTATGTTTTGTTTCTTGCAGGTCATCCAGGCTGCTCTGAAGGGACTTCAGTTCTGTCTGTCAGGTGGGAAGTGGAAATTTGGAGGAGGAGAGGAGCTTGGATCTGTACTGGCTGCCCTGAAGGTGGAAAAACGAACCATATTTGCTTCTGCATAAATCTGTCTGGTGAAGTCTATTCATTTGAGACCCACTGATTCTTTTCATAGAGGCTCATGTTCCAGGGAGCTCCTGGTTTGAGTGTCGATTGGCCAGAGGTAATTTACCCAGCGCCTCTTTCGCAGTATGAAAATCTCTCTCCACCAAGGCCTACTGAACCACCAAAAACTTTAGAATCACCAAAGGAGGCTGATAAGACTGGAAAACCTTCAGGAGTAAGAGGAGCCTTAGTGCTTACTGACTTTAGTACGTACAAAGGATTTTTCCGCATTTATCGCAAGGTGTTCACTCTTTTCTCGTTTAAGAAAAAAAAGAGGAAATCGAAAGGAAAAGGAAAGAAGACAAAACATGAAGAAAGCAAAGTGGATGACAGAGAGGAGGAAGATAAAGAAGCGGCGCCTGAAGTCTGTGGAGGCGGAGGGGACATCAGCAGAAATGATGTGGAGAGTTTAGCCAAACCGCCCACCTCATTTCTCTACCCGTTCTGGAAGCTGAACAGTTCTGAATCAGAGTTCTCAGACATCGAGGGGAACGCGCAAAGCAAGTTAAGGTACGCAGAGAGCTTTTTACATATTTGATTTTTTGATCACAGGATTCCTCCACTGTCTGGAAAGGAATGCATTTTTTCCAGAAGTATTTCTTGTACTCTATACATTCATCCCTGTTTTTGTTTTGTTTTCTGCCATGAATTCAGTCAACTTTTGTGTACATATTATGAAAATAATCAGGACAGGACAGAGAACAATGTGTTGGAGCTCTGTTTTAATGCCGTTTTTTTATTTTAAATTTTTTTTTTATTTCCATCAACAAACTTTTCCATTTTTCTGTTTTAGAGTTTACCAGTGCCGTGTTCGTCAGTTAGCGCTGCACTGCATGCTAGCAGTAGTGAAAGCTGTTGAGAAGAGAACTCTGTATGGCTACTGGTCCTCCTTCATCCCTGACTCTCCTGCTGGTGGACCCCCATCTCTAACTCTCCTTACAATTATACTAAAGGACCCCTCACCAAAGGTACAGCCAACCACAAACATTTGCTTTGTTTGTCATCAGGATGTGTGAAACATTACACTTCATGTTTAATTCATGTATTCTTCCTTATTCTAGGTGCGACTGTGTGCGCTTCAGGTGCTGTCGGCCATCTTGGATGGCTCCCGGCAGTTTCTGGCTGCGGCTGAAGACACAGCATCACCTCGAACGTCTTACACCCCGTTCTCCTTCATGCTAGCTGCTGCTATCAGAGAGCTGCACCGCGGCCTCAGCCTGGCTCTCCTGGCTGAAACGTCCTCTCAAACATTAACACAGGTCATAAAGGTGGGCAAGCTGGTTTATCATTTAATGTTTAGGCAGCTCTCACAAGCAGGTATTTGTGAATGAGTTTGTCCTAATAAAAAAAGAGATTTTTAATATCAAGAGTGCTATTCACTCTGTTCACAATCAATGCATTAAGTCTGTTTTGAGTTTTCTCTAGATGAATTTCTTGACTTTACAATTTAATGTATTTGTAGAGTTACACTTTGTCCACAGTTGCATCCTGTCTAAAATAAATATTTAACATGTTTGATTTTCCACACACACACACACACCTATATATATATATATATATATATATATATGTATGTATGTATGTATATATATATATATATATTTAAATACATTGTTAGAACAATGCATTAAAAATAAATAAAACTATTGAAAGCAAACTCTTACTAGAAATGAAAACTACTCATTTATCTATTTTAAATAGTTACACCTATGCTAGATATTCAGAATTAATCTTGTAAGACTTTTGTTCCAGTCATCTTTCATTTTGGATACAAACAATTAACTTGATATGTTTCCAAGAAATTCATCTTTATCTGAAATATTATTTTTGACATGAAAAAGTTGAGAAATCAATTTGTGTAATTCATATGAAGTGTAACCGTTGTATGTTAAAACAAGGGAGAGGGAGAAATAACACACAACAAGAATTTATTTATCTAAATTTATTACAGCATATATATATATATGGCACAAAGTCTCTCTCTTTCCCAAATGGGGGATTGAATTACATTCATACTACACAGCGTCACATGGGTGAGTCACATTGTATTGACTAACATCAAAGAGATTGGGTTTACCACCTGGGAGACAATGACCGTCTGCAGCATTGTTCTGTTGGCTGTGGGGGTGAAGCAGTGAAGAGAACAAAACTTTTAAATACCTCATTTATGATGAAAATTACCATAACTCTGCCTTTGAATAATAAAATTTACCAAAATAACGTTAGTTCGTGCTGAAGGAAAACATATGTGACAGAGACAGTGCTGCAGCCACGGAGTATCTCCTCTTCTGTCTGTTAGTGCCTGGCGTTCCTGGTGGCCAACGCTCCCTATCATCGCCTCAGACCTGGCCTGCTGAGTCAGCTCTGGAAACAGATTCGTCCTTATGTGCGCCACAGAGGTCTGCACCTCATCTCAATGACCTGTCTAGCTTTTTGAAGCCTCTCTCTGACTGTATGAATGCTCCGTCTACAGATGTGACCGTACGCGGGTCTGTGCTGAGACTCTACGGGGCAACAGTAACTGCTCAGGCCCCCCTCCCTGAGGTGCAGCTTCTCCTCCAGCAGCCAGAAAGCCTCGGCGGCGGCAGCATCTCCGGCTCGGTAACACCGCAGGACTCTGCTCTCAGCTGGAGACACAGGAACGGAGCGGCCTCGCCTGCTCGTACACCAGCAGCTGTCTCCCAACAAACCTCAGGCACACATTCCCCCCAGCTTCCTCACACACCAAGAGAGGAGGAGAAGTCGTCACCGTGGCTCTTGAAGCTGTGTGTTTCTCTGGTGACTCAGCCCAGAGAGGATCAGTCAGACAGTGAGGGAGCAGGAGGAGGCGCTGCTTTAGAGCCCTCTCCTGTTCGACTAGAAGCTCTGCAGGTAAAGGTTATGGAAACAACTTGTAAACTCTCTAAAGAAGCATTCTCAAACATGTTTTTTTTTTTTTCTTCTTCTTTCAGGTTTTGTCCCATCTGGTACGCGGTTATTTCTCTCTTGCTCAATCAAGCCTGCATGAGATCGGGCAGGTGAGCGTTCGGTGCCTGGAGGAGACGGACCCCTCCATACAGCTACACAGTGCAAAGGTAAAGCTGTCTACCTCAGCTGCAAGCATTACACATGGTCACCAAACTACAATAAGCAAAGGACCTTTGTGGTTTTGTTGTATTTTTTTAGCTACTAGAAGAGTTTGGTGCAGGAATAATCCAACAGTACAGAGCTGAGAACAGTGTTCCTGAAAGCTCTAAGGTTCCTGTGAACCAGGTAAGAATCTTTGCTACGGTCTTGGGCTGCAACTATTCTCTTATTAATCGATTATTGACATATTGTTCATCACGGCACTCAAGCCTTTTTTCATGTAATACTAGAGATGCATTAAAATGCAAATAAACAATTCAGATCCATTTTTTTAAATAATAAAATTAAAAAAATGCAATAACATAGCATTCCTTCAGTGAATTTGGACTGGGTGAAGCTAAAACTATGAGAAGTTTTGAGCAGAACATATTTACAAACAAGGCTGTTTTTTTTTATTTTTTATCTTGAATGCAAAATGTGCATATTTTATACAATTTTGGCTTAATTACTGCTCTGAATTTGATCTTTTTTCAGTCTTGTTTGAGTCTGAATACTCCAGTTGATTATTAATCGCTTACTAAATTAGTATTCCCTAGCTAAGATAGATTTAAGAGTTTGTTGTAAAAACTGAAGGCTCAGCTTTTCAGAAGATTAAACGATATGTCATGATGGGTTACAGGACACTTCCACAATCACACAAATTTAAAATGGATAAAACTAAATGACATCCAAGTTGCCTGTGATGGACCTTATGTCAAACATTCAGCTTGGATCGTGCTCACATCATCTTAGCCACCTGTGGAACGTGCCCTAATGCAATGTTTCCTGCTTGTAGGTGGTGGAGTTTTGGTTAGAAGTGTTGAGTGGGCCACTAAATGCAGCACTACAAAACGAACAACATCCCACGCTGCAGGCAAGCGCCTGCGACACGCTCGCCTCCATCCTGCCACAGGCCTTCGCTCTGCTGCCTGTGAGTTTCTCCTTTGATCACCTTCTAATTTTCTGAAGAGAAAATTGAAATTCCTCCAGCTGTATTTGCAATCTTGTTTTTCAGGATAAAACCCAGCTGATGTGCATCACCGTGCTGCTGGGCCTGACCTACATTGAGAACTATCTGGTGAAGACTGCAGCCGTCAGGGCCTTGGGAGTTTACATACTGTTCCCTTGTCTGAGAGAGGCAAGTAATCAGTAAAGACCAGCATCTGTGCTGTTGGGAAAAACAGTCATCTGAATGTTTTCAGATATTCTTCTTATTATATTCTTCTCTCAGGATGTGATGTTTGTGGCTGATACTGCGAACATCATCCTTGCTGCCCTTGATGACCGATCTACAAACGTCCGTGCAAAAGCTGCGTGGTCTTTGGGAAACCTCACAGACACACTTATCATCAACATGTAAGACTGCTTGGGTTCATAAATGAGAGAAAATAGGGTGAAAAGTCTGGAACTTCCTCTTAAAACAGCAGCAATCAGGTGGACATTAATGGATATCTCAACTGGACACTCAATAAAACAGATTTTGGAATCGATTGGTTTGGAACCTCAACTGTATAAACGTTTTATTTATGATTAAAATCCTGATCAGCGCCAGAAAATCAACCAAATTAAACAAACTCTGTACTCTTTCCCTGGTAGAGTGGTCAAACAACCAGCCAAAAGTTTACAAGAAATTTGTCGAGGGCCACAGAAAATGTGAAGTTGAGACGCAAGTTGCAAAGGGGCATTTCAACTAATAATATATCACCTGCATGAATAACTTTGACCCAATACAGAAAACTACCAAAAAATTCAAACTTGTGCATCAAACTATTGTTGTTTGTTGTATCATAATTCCATCCAGACTAAAAAACACTTTAAATTCATCATTTAAAAACTGAGGATTAATTTCCTTCATGGCAATAAGGGCTGTAAACTTCTGGACCTGATCTGTATCTTTCTCTATCTTCAGGCAGAATGTAGGTGTGGATTTCCAGGAAGAATTGTCCGATATGCTTCTGCTGAAGATGCTGCAGGCAGCAACTCGAGCATCTGCAGACAGAGACAAGGTGCAAAGACAAAAGAAATACATTCACTCAGATTTGCAGTAGTAACCCCAGATCTTCTGAGGGCAACGTGTTCAAATTAAAATGTTACCTTGTCTTCTTCTCCTCTAATCTTCCAGGTGAAGTGCAATGCAGTGCGAGCACTTGGAAATCTGCTTCATTTCCTGCGTCACAGTCAGATGACTCGGCCTGTTTTCCAACGCCCTCTGGAAGACGCGGTTCGCGCTCTGGTCAAAACCGTCCAGTCGGAAGCAGCTATGAAAGTCAGGTGGAATGCCTGTTATGCACTGGGAAATGCGTTCAGAAATTCCTCCCTGCCGCTTGGTAACAGTTTTTTTTTTATTATTTTTTTTAATTTTCTCTTAAGAGTCTAGAGATTCAAGTGGATATTATGCAAAATTCACTTTCTGCCTGTTTTTATACTTGCAGTTGGGCCTCGACTGCTTCTAAGCAGATTAAGAAAAACAACAGGCAAAACATGAAACAACTATGCAGAAAAACGTCCAAGAATCCCAGCCTTAAAAATTAAAGCAAATGGGTCCAACCATCCTGGCATTTAAAAAATAAAAACACTCAAATGTTTTTTGGTCTCTGGAAAAGAAACCGTTTCAAAAACCTTCTTTGAAGAGTCACAACAAGGTGCACTGCGCCGTTACCTAGCAACCCCAGCGATCCCAGTGTGTTACCTAGCAACCCCAGCGATCCCAGTGTGTTACCTAGCAACCCCAGCGATCCCAGTGTGTTACCTAGCAACCCCAGCGATCCCAGTGTGTTACCTAGCAACCCCAGAGATCCCAGTGTGTTACCTAGCAACCCCAGAGATCCCAGTGTGTTACCTAGCAACCCCAGAGATCCCAGTGTGTTACCTAGCAACCCCAGAGATCCCAGTGTGTTACCTAGCAACCCCGGTGATCACAGTGTGTCACATGGCAATCCAAGCAGAGCTCCGGCACGTTTGGTTCCTGACTTACCAATCAGAAACCACTTGCTACATTCCTGTTGGTTGTGCAGGAGGCTCGATTTCTGCTTTTCAAAGATATGGTTGTATAGTTACGCATCTGTTCTTAGCAGTTTTCATCTGCTGAAACTTGCTGAAATGTTGAGTTGAGGGGGGTATGTCTAGCAGAAGCTGACTTGGATTTAAAGTGACAAGACGTCCTTTAAAAAAACAGCTCATTCTGAAAGGAGCTCAAAATATTCAGAACTGATCAGACAAAAATCTCTTTATCTAAGAATGATTTTGTGCAAAAAATGTAATAAACACGTTTTGTATAGCCCACTGAGTTTTCCTAACCTAATTGAAGGGAGCATTATAAGTCCCCTTTTAGGAGTAGCTAATGATTTAGATCCAAGTCTAAATTTTAACTAACTTTTTCCATCTTGTAGTTGTTGGATTTTGCTGATGTCAAACATTACAGCTGGCCTTTGTTACTTTCTTTATGACAGAAACGGCTCCATGGTCCCAGGATGCCTTCTCTGCCCTCTGCCAGGTGGTCACCTCCTGCAAAAACTTCAAAGTCCGCATCAAGTCGGCCGCCGCCCTCGCGGTGCCAGCCCAGCGCAGCTGCTACGGTGACACAAAGCGCTTCAGTTGCGTGTGGCGCTCTCTGGCCACAGCCCTGGAAAACAGCGAAGACGCGGTCGACTTTCTGGAGTACCGCTACAGCGCCAGCCTGCGACACACGCTCTCCGGGGCTCTGCTGCACCTGCTCAGCCTCGGCACGCTGCAGGACATGCCTGAACTCAGCGCGTCGTTGGCCGGGGAGGAGGGCAGAGCCATCAGAGAGCATTTAATCAAGTATCTTAAAGCGGAGGAAGGAGAAGGAAAAACAGGAGGAGAAGATGAAACAGAGGAAGAGAGGAACTCTGGGGAGGAGAGTGGACAACTGCAGCAAAGACTGGGTCGACTCCAGGAGACGCTTGACAGACTTAAGAGCCTGAAGGTTGAAGAGGAGGGAGGGGAGAAGGAGAAGGATGTGGTGGTTCATTTCCTCGAGGATCTGTTGAAGATTTGTGAGGAGTTTTAGAAATTTTACTTTAACCTGAGTTTATGGTAAATCAGGCTGGAGCAAAGAGCAGATCAGTCTTGATACATTTGAACAATATGTTTTTAGAAGAATTAAAATCTGCTTTGAAGATGAATTTGTCCTTCAGATTTCAAGCGTTCACATGAATTTCACATGCGCACCTGTACACAAATTATTAAAACAGCTTACCCCTGAGAAAAGTGAGCTGAAATAAAAAGTTGAGGGAGGAGAAGATCCCCAAACCTGACCCCCAACTCAGAGACGGGGTCTCTAGCAGGTGAAAAAAGCCTCACTGGAACTCAAAAATATGCTAATTTAAACCTGAAATGTAAATATGGTTGAAAGTAACAATCCTTTGTGTCAACATTTGAAGTAAAAATAGTGTTACTATTTAGGGTATGTGCAGGTTATTTTATTTCTTATCATCCCTTTTATTTCTATACTGCTACATTGTTTTCTATTAGGTTTAGTTAATAAAAAACGCTTGTACTTGCCTAAAATCTTTGACCTGTATTTTATCATAGTCATAATCGACTAACTGAAGTCAAGTCACCAAATTATTCAATGACACTTTTTGGAAATATTTCTATTGGTATCTGCAATACTAGCCTTGTATTTACTTGATTTTGGATCAATACCAGAGTTCCCAGTATTGAAAACACTACACTGCCTTTAGCTAGATATGACTCAGTGTACAGATATATTTTACATCTCTTGTATTATTGTATGATTTCGGCTGTCTGAAAGTAGATTGATACCTTTGTTGTTGTTTTTCTGATTCTTCCAAATTTTTTTTCTGTCACGAAACTGCAGTGCCTTGCAAAAGTATTCAAACCTCCTGAACTTTTTGAGATAGTCACTTGTGTATGTGTATTTTAAAATATATTGTGAGGTGAAAGGTGAAGGGTAGTTTGTTTTCAGTTTTATTTTTTACAAATAACATTTTAAAAGCTGTGGTGCATATATTCTGGCACCCGCTATCCAATGTGATTAAGATCCAAACTAAGTTTTGTGTTTTGATATGGTGCCTTTAATGGTGAAAAGTACAATGTACATCACTAAATGTCTCCTGAATTGTTGAGATAGGTTGCTCTTAGAGGATAGTTTGATCATGGCAGGATTTTTCTCAGGGAAAATAGTCTTTTCTTAAATGTACAAAGAGCTGGGGGAAAATATGTTTAACCTAGTTCTATCAAATTATCATACTTTCTGCAGAATGTCAAACTTTTCAACACATTTTGCCATCAGGATGCCACCAAAAGTCTGCGTTTGCCCCACAATGTGGCAGCACACAAACTAAAAGTTTTTGATGCCAATTCAGTTACATGTACTTGCTGTTTATAGCTTGACATTTTTTTAACTGTATTTTTTGTGTGTTATATTTGTTGCTGCCTCTCAGGCCAGGATTCCCTTGGAAAAAGAGGTTTTTAATCCCAATGGGTTTTTATCCAGGTTTTTATGAAAGTTAAATAAAAAAAATAAAAAAATAAACACGTGTATTAATTGTTGCGTTTCATCTGATCACTCTTCGCAGAAGTCAATAATTAATTCAAAGTGCCACCATAAACGGACCAACGCAGAAATGTTTGACGGAAAACGTCTAAACATTTGTAGTACCAGCAGTGGCCACCAGGGGGAAGAAGAGGCTGGAATGCGTATGAACCGGATGTTGATTGTCTTTGCGTGGATTTTTCACAGACCACGCTGCTGCCACATCAATGGACACATTCGAGCTGTTCAGGAAACTCGGAGCCGGGGCTAAATTTGACTTAAAGAGATTTGGTCAAGATGCTGCTCGGTTTAAGGTACTCTTGATAACAATTCTCGGCGGAAGTAGCAGCTAACACTAATTAATAGTCGCTGCTCATGTTGGCTAGCAGTGATATCTGTTGCTTCTCTGGTTTCTCTTCCTTTTTGATGATTAGCTGTGGTATTATTATACAAGCAACTATGGTAACAGCAGAACCTGCATATGTTCTGACCCATTGCGTAGGTGGCCAGGTCTCAGGGCGGAGAAACATCGCTGGATTCCCTGTCTGCGATCAACTACTTCGGAGCAGCTAATGGAGCCCAGAGCTGGACCCCGAGAGCGGATGAGGAGGGCATCAAAAGTGGAGCCTCTGAAGTGGGAGGCAAAAGAAAACGCAAAGAGCGACCGGGAGAAGTGAGACACAAAAGCAAGAAGGCGGAAAGCAGCTGGATGGAGGAGGACGGTAAAGGACGCAGAATCCATGCTTGTTTCTCAGGAATTTGTTTTTTTTACTGTTTTAAATTTTAGGAGTGACAATATTCGATAAACAAGAAATAGCTTTTAATTGTGAATTAGGGCATTTATACATACAGCTAAAAAAAAACCCGTGGGTTTTATTTTACCAGGTTTGTGCTTCTAGAGATTAAAAGTTTTGTCCATTCTTTGTAAAAGAGCTCAACATCAGTCATATTGGACGGAGAGCTTCTGTGAAGGACAGATACAGTTCTGTCTGTATCAAAAGTGTCCATCACTTTGACCAAGAGATCAGATTTTTAAATGACAAATATGAAGTGGTGCTTGTCGCAGCTTGCCTTACTGTCTGTACAAATTGAATTGTGTAAAGTTAATTTTTCAGAGTATAAACTCTCTTCTGTGTTTTTAGCTCCAGCTAGTGGTGAACCACTGACTGAGACCCAGAGAGGCGGCATCACCTGGACCTCCTCCTTGGACAGAAAGATCCAAAACGTACAGAAGGACGGGACGGAGAAATTCTCGCTCAAGAGACTGAAGCATCTTCATCAGGAAAAGGTCTCCTCTCACTGAAACCCCCAGAAAGAGAGTTTTGTCTGCTTTTGTGTAAATTGGATGCCCGGGAAAAAAACTCTACACTCCTCAAGGCTTTTTTCTTTCTTTCTGTGTTTGGCTTTAAGGTGAATCGCATTCGCGCGCAGCACCGTATAAATGTCCATGGCTGCGATGTGCCCGACCCGGTCTGCTCGTTTGAGGAGCTTCAGTCCGAGTATCATCTCAACCCGCGAGTTCTTCAGAACCTCAAGGATGCAGGACTGAACACCCCAACGCCGATACAGATGCAGGCCATACCGCTCATGATGCACGTGGGTCGAAATACTTTGCGATTCGCCAATCAGAGCACGGATCTTTTGATTTGAGATTATTTCTGCTGGTCTGGTTTCTCTTTTAGGCTCGGGAGCTGTTAGCGTGCGCTCCGACCGGATCTGGAAAGACTTTGGCTTTCTCTCTTCCCCTGCTTGCCCACCTGCAGCAGCCTGCAAACCTGGGCTTCAGGGCTCTGGTCATCTCCCCGACCAGAGAACTGGCCAGCCAGGTACACACACGGATTGTTTCTACCCCAGTCAGGATAACAAGATTTACTGGATGATAAATTGTCTCTGAAATTATTGCGGTAAACAATAATATTCTTGTTTTGAGACCATTTTCAGGCATTATATTGATAGCAAGTTCACTGTCTCAAAGACTAAGACACTTTAATTTTGTACAAAACACTTCACACTGAAACTGGAAGATAGTTTATATATATCCAAAATAACACAGAAACAAAAACAATAAAAGGAAATAAAAACTACACGCAACTGAAACCATGTGCAAAATGGATTATGTGCTCTGTAAATTAAATTAATGGAAAAATCAAAATGGAAATTATTGAACTCATTTTAATTCGTCATACGATTAATGAATCAATTGCTTATCGCAACAGGCTTGTTTCACACCTTATTTTTGTGTAACTCACCTCTAACTGGTGTCGACTGTGGATTTATCAAATACCTATAATAATATCGATCAAGTTTTGGTTGCAGTTAGTGCTCACAATACTTTAGATATTTCACTTGTTGCAGAGGAAGAGTATGCTGACATTTAAGTTTGCTGGTTTAATAGTTTATTTTATCTTGTTGAATGTTAAACAAAAAGTAGCTTTATTAAATCTGAAGCAGAGCTTTAACTTCATCTTACGTCTAAGATTTAATTTTTAGGTTAAGAAACAGTGACTGATGGCTTAATGGGTTCCATTTGATCCTTTCTAGACTCTCTTCAAAACTATGGCTTTAACTGAAGGATACGAACACTGAGAAAATTCCTACGGGGGGCTCAAGTTGACTCAAAGCTTAAATTGAACCAAAAGTAGCTTTAATAAAGTTTTAGTTTGAGTTTTAGTTTGCACATGTTGCCTGGTTATTGCGTCCTTTACTGTGGTGTTGTTACAGATGTGTGCTCTTTTCGTAGGTACTGTTTCCATGTTGGCACTCAGCTTTGTTGTGTTGTGTTCAGACCTACAGAGAGCTGCTGCGCCTGTCAGACGGAGTCGGCTTTAGAGTTCATATCATCGATAAAGCTTCCCTGGCAGCTAAGAAGTACGGTCCACGGTCAAATAAAAAATATGGTGAGTGGTCGCAAATGCTGACTTTTGGAAATATTGACATCTTTCATTTTTGTTACTTGTTAAATCCTGTGAATTTTTTTTTTTTTTTTTCTGTGCAGACATACTCGTCAGCACTCCCAACAGACTGATCTACCTTCTCAATCAGGATCCTCCAGGAATCAACCTGAGCAGGTATTATTTATCACACTTCTCGTTTTGTTAACGTAGTGTCTGTCTTCACTCCGGACACGTCCCTTGTTTCTCAGCGTGGAGTGGCTGGTTGTGGACGAGTCCGATAAGCTTTTTGAGGACGGGAAGACGGGCTTCAGGGAGCAGCTGGCGACCATTTTCCTGGCATGTTCTAACGCCAAGGTGCGCAGGGCTTTCTTCAGCGCCACCTGCACGCCGGAGGTGGAAAAGTGGTGCCGCCTGAACCTCGACAACTTGGTTTCTGTCAACATCGGACACAGGTAAGCGCTCTGCCAGTAGAACTGGATACCTCTTTGTGTTTTGACATAATAACGCTGTAAAAAATGCTCAGAAATACAGCGGTGGAGACGGTGGAACAGGAGCTGCTGTTTGTCGGGGAGGAGAACGGGAAACTTGTGGCCATGAGGGACATCATCAAAAAAGTAAGGAGTGCCTCTTTGTAGTTTTGAGCCTTTTTAGTTGGTGGAGTGAAGCATGTTTTTCCTCTTTGTGCTCCAGGGTTTCCTGCCTCCCATGCTGGTGTTCGTTCAGTCCATAGAGCGAGCGCGGGAGCTTTTCCACGAGTTGGTGTATGAAGGGATCAATGTCGACGTGATCCACGCTGAACGAACACAGCAGCAGGTAGAAAGAAGCACACACCACACACACAGTCTTACTGTCTGGCCTTTCATTCTCAATTAGCTGCCCATCCATGAGTTTATCTAGCTTTCCATCCTTCTCCTGAAATATTTATTTTATTATTTATATTATTATTTTTTATTACTATAAATAGAAATTCTGCTCCTGGAAAGAACTTGGCTTTTATTAAACAGGCTGCTGCAGGACTCCAGCGACATACAGTAGTGTTGCTTTGTAACTGCATTTGATCATATTTTTAAAGATATTATTGTTTGATGCTCTCATGGATCTAAGAGTGAGTGAAAAATAGTAAAAGTAGCAATTCAAGTACATTTTTGAGGTTTTCAGGCTGGCAAACATCATCATGAAGAATTTTTTAGTGTGATAAATGAGAACACTATAAATACAATTGAAAAAAATAATTGATAATAGTGCATCGTTTCCGTATATCCATCTGTTTGAGTCCATTGCAATCAGCCTTTACCATCTTTGTGCAGAAAAAAACAATGTTTCAACCTGCATATCTGTCCATGCATTTATCCATCTGTCCATCTGTCCACCACTATCCGTCCATCGTAGTGAGTATTTGTATTTAGACATTTGAGTCTGGAAAAGTTTAGAGTCTAACCAAGTAAACAGTGCAGGAAGGCCAGCGTGGTTCATGGCGTCCTGACTGGCTGCTGCGTTTCAGAGGGACAACGTGGTGAACAGCTTTCGCTCCGGGAAGATTTGGGTGCTGATCTGCACGGCTCTGCTCGCCAGAGGAATCGACTTCAAAGGAGTGAACCTGGTGCTGAATTACGACTTCCCCACCAGCGCCGTGGAGTACATTCACAGAATCGGTGGGTTCATTGGAGGACTACCGTTTGTTTACTTGTTTGACTTTGAGATTGTCTCAAGTTACCACGTTAGTCGAGTATTTTGTGGCTGTGTAAACTATGTAGAATTTATTAAATGCTTTTTCATTCTTGTGTTTATTTTTTGATGAATCTGTCTATCCCTCAGGCCGTACGGGTAGAGCTGGACATCAAGGGAAGGCCATCACCTTCTTTACAGAAAATGACAAACCGTTGTTGCGCAGGTACAAAATAAACCGATTAGGTTCGAATAACCAGGAGGGGAAGCTCGAGTTGAATGTTGTGTACATTCTGTAACCTAAGCTATTATGGAGGATTGGCAATATGAAGGCTGTTCCCCCTTTTTTTATTATTATTTTCTTTTTTAACATGTATATGTTTTTCTCATCTGAACAGCATTGCTAATGTTATAAAACAAGCTGGGTGTCCTGTGCCGGACTACATGATTGGCTTCAAAAAGATCCACAGGTAAGTGAGATTTGTGATTATGACCAAGCCAAGCTGTATATCAGTTACACAAAGTACAGCCTGCAGGGAACCCCCTTCCTGTTTTAAGTTTTGATTATCATACTTTGGATACTTTGTTTTTCTTTTCAGCAAAGTAAAGCGAAGACTTGAGAAGAAACCTCCCAGTAGGAGCACCATTTGCACCACCCCTCGCTTCCTCATGAAGAAGAAAGTCAAAGCTGAGAAAACGGAACATCAGAAAGGGCCAAACAGCAAACAGAAAGGAGAAAACGGGCCTCAGACAGCACAACAGCACGGCCAGAAGAAGAAGACAAAAGGAAAAGTTCAAAAAGCAGCACAGAAAAAAAGGAAAACCTAAAGCAGCAGTTCAGAAAGGAGGATCAAAATTAGCAGGAGCCAAGTTAAAAATGTCAGCACGGACTTCACCGGTTGCTTATTGATGAGTCATTCATGAACACCTTAAGAGTTCAAGTAAATTAATCACTTTCACCAAAAATGCTTATAAGAAAACATTAAATGACTTGTGAATAATATTAAAACTTCAGGACTAACTATTTAAGAGCTACATGTAATAATAATGTTCAGATGAAAAATTTACAAAAGGACAAGAGGACGGTGGTTCGGTGTTATAGTGGACTTTATTTTCATGAACATTCTGTTGAATGGTTTCACAGTTCTGGATTTTATAATCAGAATAAAGAAAAACCTTTTATACTTTGTCATTTTGCAGCCTTTTATTTGTTCATCCATTTTGTCATTAAAAACCTGTATCATCAACATTATCAGGAATTGCACTGTTTGGTGTTTGTGTTTACAGATTGTTGCAGTAAATTAGAATATTGTTGAAAATTACATTTATTTCCTTTATTTTGGATTTTGCCTGTTGTTTTTCTCAGTCATTTTATGCCCAGTTCTTAGTATAACAGCACAGTGTGCAGCATATGTGTGTGTTTAAGAAAATGAGTAAGAACAATTTAAATCCAAGGAAGACGTATTAGGTTTGTATCAATTCAACTAAAGAAATGGGAAAAATATGACAACAAAGTGTCTGGCTGACTGTTTCCTGCCTACAGCAGTCACAGATTGATCATCTCCATGACAGGCCGGATTGATGCTGTGACTGACCATGTGTTAAGAGTTTTGTAGTGAACATGCAAGCAGGTCTAATTTTTAAAAAATATTTTTTTATTTGTAGTATGAAATATTCAAAGGTTTGAGAAAGTAAATCTTTGAGTTTCTATTTGGTGTAAGCCATAATAAAGTTTTAATAATTCAATTTAACTACAGAAATAAATTTACTCTAAATTCTAATTTATTGAGACAGGAACCTGCACGTGATAAAAGAGGGCGCTACCATTAGCTCACTTTGTGATATCGCGACAATGCTGTGAGATCTCGCCCTTGCATTATACTGTAGGAAACCCCACCTGCTCTTCCTTTCTCAACATGGCACCGAAGGCGAAGAAGGAAGGTTTGTGAATCCTAAAATTGTGAATGAATAAATTGCAGATTTTGTGATTATAAAGGCTCGAACAGTAAACACAGACGATTTGCCTGAAAGTATATATCAGCGGCGACATACAAGATCTAGTTTCACATTTGCCAACTTGTTAAATATGGTTGTGATTTACATTGAGAATGTGATAGAGGGATTGTAGCTAAGCTAACATGATCGCTGATGTTGCCGACAAAACGTGGTCTACTTAGTCATTAAATTAATTTCTTTTGCCTACTTTGTCACGGATTTGCTATCAAAAATCGGTTTCTGACAATATATTGCTAACCGTTTGTTTAAACATCAGTCATGTTTTGCTGTTAGCCTGAATTTTAGCAACATGAGCGTCTTCAGTGTGGAAATGCTAAACTGTACCGGACGGCCGTCAACATTTTCTTAAAGGCGTGAAACTACCCAGTGTGGTTTGGGGATTTTTATTTGTATCTTGGGAGAATTAATAATTTGAACTCAATTACAAAATCTAGCATCCACGTTGATGTGCACATTTTTGTAGCTGTATGATTAAAAATGAAGACTGGAAATAATACCTTTTGTGATTCAGAGGCATATGAAGGTTAACTTGTTTGATTCTGATGTTTTTGACATTTTTATTCTGAGGAGAAAAGTTTTGATCAAGTTTTGTACCCGAAATCTTATAAAACTGTAAATATATTAAGGAACAAGACTTTTCTCAATGTCCAAGTTCTGGCCTGCACTGTTTTATATCCAGTGTTTTAACTAAATTATTATTATTTTTTTGTAGCTGTCCCTGCCAAAACAGAGGCCAAGTCAAAGGCTCTGAAGGCAAAGAAGGCTGTGCTTAAAGGCGTACACAGCCAGAGGAAGAAGAAAATCAGGACTTCTCCCACCTTCCGTCGCCCTAAAACCCTCCGTCTCCGCAGACAGCCCAAGTTCCCTCGCAAGAGTGCTCCTCGCAGGAACAAGTAAGTTTTTAGACATCTAGCGATGAAAAGGCCAACAAAAACAGGGTGCACATGATGGTAAATGCGATCAAAGTATGAAAAATCATGAGTCCAATTTTATTAACTACTGATGCACCTCAGTTAACGTACTATTTTAGTTTAGTCTGTTTTGTTTTTAAGCTTTGTCTACTTGAAATAATCTAATGTTAAATGTGTTTTTTAAAATAATCTTCCAGGCTGGATCACTATGCCATCATCAAGTTCCCCTTGACAACAGAGTCAGCGATGAAAAAGATTGAGGACAACAACACTCTTGTATTCATTGTGGACGTCAAGGCAAATAAACATCAGATCAAACACGCTGTTAAGAAGCTGTATGACATCGATGTCGCCAAAGTCAACACTCTTATCAGGTACGACATCTTGGTCCAGGCTGTGGTTTTGGTTTCCATGATGAAATATTGCATATACATGCACTCTGCTCTTTAATCTAGAACCCAACATGGGTCATATATGATTTCAAATAACTGTAAAATGACTTTCATGGAATACTTTTGCTTGTGTTTACGCGCATTTTTTGTTCAGGCCTGATGGTGAGAAGAAGGCCTACGTTCGGCTTGCGCCAGATTACGATGCATTGGATGTTGCAAACAAGGTGAGTTTTATTCCAGCAGGCCGATGCTGTAATGTTTTATTTTATAGACCTCTGTATTTTGTAACTCTGCGCATGTGATGTAAACATCATTTTGATCTGAATGTCTGTGATGCATTCAAAGGAACCACTGATGCCAGATGCTGCAGCTTTAGATTAACTGCTTTTAATGAGTTTTATGTAATTCATGCATTTTTCTTTCCTTTTTGTAGATTGGCATCATCTAAACTGGCTGAATATAAGTGGAAGAATAAATATTTGTAAAAACTAATTTTGTGTCTTTGTATGCTTTAAGAGACGTCACCAAACCTTTCATATGTATATTACACACTTGATGTTATTGATTGGTAGGAAACTAAAGTTTTATGTTCTAGTATTTACACCTAGGGATTGGCTAATTGTGAAACTTTTATAATGAAATTTTAATGCTGGTACATGTTTTTTGCACTTCTGTTTATGTAGGCGTAGGTAATATGTTGAAAGATGACAATGTGATGAAAATGTCTTAAAGCAGAGATCATGGTATCTAAGTAGATTCATAAAATAAGTTCTACAGCGAGAGTGTTGTAATTTTAGACAAAACAGTTTGAAAACTGCAAAAGTCTCAAATTTTGTTGTAATTTTTGTTCCTCAAATCTTTCTAGTTATGTTGAACTTAATTTTAAGTTACTAAGCTAACTTCAGCTGTTTTCATGAGCCCATAGTGATTTTAAATGAACTCCCCAGAACCCCCTAAGGTAAACCCAGCGATAAATTGTAATATTCTATAGCTCTCTAAACGTGCCACAGATATTTAGAGATTTGTGGCATATAAATGGTTTCCAACATCTAGTGGAAACAGTTTATACATTTTCAAAAACCTACAATAAGAAATGTGATGGATTTACATTTTATCCTTGGGACAAATGACATTTACATCATCTTTTGAGTTTTACTGGTTTAATATAATAAAAGCATTGTTACAGTAATACAGTGGGTTCTGAAAGAAATGGGTTTTAATTATGTAAGGTTATTATTGCACTGATTGGATATTGCACATTCTGATACAAGAAAAAAAAAAGTGACTACTTTCAGACTGAACGGACAAGCGATTCACATCTTGATGAGTAAACCTTTTGAGCTTGTTTCAGTTTACATGAAATAGCCACAAAATTGATAAAAGTAAAGCCTTTCCTCTTACATTTTTACAACACATTTTGCTTTAAGAGCTTTAAGCACCATGTTGCCTCATGACAGAAAGGTTCGAACTGTGCCTTTAACAAGGCCTCTGCAGATTGGGCACTTCCGCAGGGATGGTGCGCACTCCTTGCACACTACTAGATGACCACATGGGATGAAGACGATGTTGACCTCTTTGTCCATACAAACTTTGCAGGTCCGCTCCTCCTGCAGGCGCCGCAGCTGCTCCTCCATCGGTAGGTCTGTGGAGTCAGACAGACAAAAGTTTCAGTCAAGTATGCTCATAAGAACCTGAACCCATCTTCACAAAAACTAAACACCGTACAAATCACAAATACTATTGCACCACCTAGTGTTAACATCGTGTAGTGACAAGTCCATTTGTTATGTATAAAGGAATCTACTTCTATTTGTAGTTGGAGTTCTTTGCAATTCTAATAAAATGTAAGATGTTTTAAATAAATACAAAATTTACTTTTCTGGGAAGTTAAATACAAAAATATGACAAATCACAAGTGTTGGAAAAAACAAAACATCAATACAACCTTAACACAACCTCTGCTATAAGCTCATTCTTCTTGTAGAAATGTTATAATATTAGGTAGAATCTGAGGAAGAAATCTTTACCTGAAAGATCTTGGCTTGGTGAAGAAGCTTCATTCGACTGAGCTAAAAAGGGGAAAGAAAACGTGTCAAAGTCAGGCTTTGATTAACAAAACAAAACGATGACTTTGAGTTTCATCTTTAAAGTACATTTCAGATTTTTCTAGCAAGTTTCACAACTGAATTGACCTTTGAATCCTTTTAAAAATCTTCTGTGTGAATAAATGTTCCCCAAATTTTTCTTCACTGCATTTCTGTTACATTTTTTAGAAAAGTAAGATTTAAGTTTTTTTTTTATCATTATTTATGCCAAATGAATGTTTTAAGATTGCTATAATTATGTTATATATTTATATAAAAACAAAACAGAAAATCAAATGATTTCTGGGTGTCCAAATATTTTATGACTAGATATCTCTAATCTGGTCTGGATTATTCTACATTAATGACCTTCATTTGAAGCACAGTGTGTGATTCATTAATTCAAATGTGATTTGTTGAGCATTTAAACCAGTTTGAAATCCAGTGGATCATTTAGAATTTCTATCTAAACACTGAAGCTGAGAAATGACCATTTTTTTTGAATCAATGTGTCATTTATACGTGTTGTTCTTTAAATTAACTCAAAACCTAAAGCAATGGCTTTGTGCAAACAAAACATAATAAACATCATATAAATAGCAAAAAAATGCAGAAACTCTAAACTGTTGCAGAAAATCAACAATTCTATAAAATCAAAGCGTGTTCAAAGTTGAAAAAGGGTGCAGCTAAAGTCCATACTTCTCAGGTCTGTGTTGGTGTCCTGTGGTGAAGTCATACCCATGAGGTCTCTGAGCAGGTGGACGTCGTTTTTCTGGATCCAGTTGCGGAACACCTCGGCGGCGGCGTTTCCTTTGCTGAGGACGAGCTCAATCAGCCTGGCAGTCTGCTGCTGGGCTGAAGTCTGGGCCAGGAGGCCGCTGTAATCCTCAGCAGCTGCAGGTGAACAGAGACCAGTCAAAAAAACTAAACCAGCAGAAGGTTCAGCTAAATTCACAAAATCTTTCCAATACGACAGCTGCTCAATGTGGATATTGAATCAACTAATGTTAATCCGATTAGTTGATTTCTATAATCTCAAAGATCTGGTAGCCTGTATTGAATTAGATAAACAAAAGGTCAACGTACATAACACATTTTGCTCTCTTAAATGTTCCAACACCGGCTCCACACTCTTCAGACGCTGAGCCAATGCCGCCTGATGCCTCTTCACAAACGTAAAACCGTCTAAAACGACAAAAGATTAAAAAACATTATCAAATTTTCGTTCAACAGCACGGAAGCAGCACATTTCTCAGTCATTTCCTCAGAGCTAGCACCTGACGCCATCGCCTCTGCTAGCATCTCCCGCTCCTCCTCCCTCTTCTGGTCTTCAGCGCTGAGCAGATCTGAGACCAGCTCCTGGACGGTCCGGTAGTTCTCGCCGCTCGTCAGGATCTTGCTCTGCACCGTTTGCTTGACGAGGCTGCGGTCGAAGCCCATCTCTAGAGCAGATTTGATCACAGGCGTGTTCATCATGACGGCATCTTCCGACCGCTCCTCTCCTGGACCCAGATGTACCACTGATGGGGGGAAAAAAATATATATATATATATAATATCATGAACACTTTAAGCCTCTGTTATGGTAATATTTTTAACTTCAGATGGGTTTAAACTCACCTGGTGGATCCACAAACTCTCTGGAGCTGGTGTCACCTGTTGTTAGGAGCTTTTGGAGATAAAAATTTAGCATTTTAAATAACCTGGAGCAACTTTTCAACAGCAAGTAAAATCCAAAAGGATTCTCTGAGCTAACCTGCTCAAACAGGCGAGGGAATCGAGCCTGAATCTGGTGGACGAAGTCTTGTCCCTTCTCCTGAAGCAGATATTCACACCTGCAAAAGAACAACCAGGAAATTATGCTCAACAATCAGAGCAGTTTTATAAACAAATAATAATAATAAAAAATAAAATAAAAAAAAAGAGTTTGGAAAAGGCTAAATTTACCGAGGAAACCATTTTGCATGTTCTACCCATGGATCATCCCCAGATTCCCAGCACCGCAGGCCTCCATCACAACAGAAACACTTGACATCATCGTTTCTCCCTGAAGGGAGACAGATTAACACACTCAGTGGGTCGTGTTGTTTCAGGGGAATTTCAGGGGTTTAGGGGAGGTCAACAGATGATGACAACATCTCAAAACGTGCCAATCATCTTTCTCTTTCTCTCTCTGGGGGGAAATTTAAATGACCATAAGACTTGTTTGAGTTCTGGTACAATCATACCATAAGTAGAGTCCATAAAAATTCGGTCTGTATGGAATTTCCAAGTGAAATAAAATGAAACTCTGCATTCAAAGCTGTTGTATAAAATCCCCTACTCCCTCTTTTGGGGTAATTTTCATGACATGAAACATTTTTTTTTTCCCTTAACAGAATTAATAAACACAAACAAGATTATTAGTAAAACTGCAGTTCCTAATCCCCGTTTACTTAAAAGTTTAGCCACTGGATGAGGAAACAGTCACAAGACGAGCCATCTAATAATAAATAGTAATAGTGTGCTGTCCTTACCCACATAGTAGAAGCCAGCCTTGGCCAGCTGTTCGGGTCGGACTGGAATACGAGACGGCCAGTTGACGAAGGTGAGAAGCCGTTCATCGCTCTGCTGCATGGAAGGGTTGGACACACTGGTGAGGACTGGGGCTCCGGCTGGCACCTGGGATGCTGTTGCTAAAGATACGGTTCCCGCGGCGCTGGACAGCGACACATTATCGGCTCTGTCCCCCCGGACGAAGCGACAGTTTGGATAATGGCGCTGGTGCTCGGATACAGCCCGGTCACCTGGTTCCCAGTTGTTCAGCTGCAAAACAAGACAAACTCTGGTCAAAGGTCACCGACACTTCACATGAGACTCGAGTCATGTTTTTTTTTTGTGGAAAGGAAAAAAATAACACGTCTCTTAGAAAATATAATAAAGAGAAAAGCATAAATTTCTTAATTCATTCCTAATTTGTTTTATTTCGATCTATAAAGTCATGATTACAGTAATTTAACAAAATCTTAAAATTGTAAATGCCAAATTTTCTTTAACTATGTCACTGAAACTGTAAACCCACAAGTACTTTTGTTGCCTATACTTAATTTAATATTTCCAATTATATGAAGAATAAAATGAATAAACGAAGACAGATAAATCCCAGAACTGAATCTGGCAAGATCTGAAATCCTGAAATAGGAAACGCGTCGCTAATATTACCTCGTAAAGCTTACATAGTATCTATCTGCGTCGCGTTTACAGATACAGAGAATAAACATGGCATTAAAAAGGTCAATAACTCCTTTAGATGCCCACCTGTCCGCCGCAGCTGAAGCAGGCCACCCGGTCACCTTGGCCCAGGTAGTAGAAGCCCGCCTTGGCCAGCTCTGTGGGGGTGATGATGGAAAGCGTCCAGGAGTGGAAGGAGTCCAGACGGTCCTGCTCTCTGCGCATGCTTGGGTTGTGGCATGTCGGTCTCTGATGGGACATATCCTCCACACCCCGAGAGGTCAGGGGACTGGAGGGCGGCAGAGCAGAGAAGGCCGTGTTCAAGAAACCAACCGGATCCTCGACTTGGCTTACTGTCGGGTTGGGGGCAGGAAGCTGCAGGAGGAAGAGAACGATGGGAGTTTAAAACAACATCAGCTTTCTCCTCTCTCGTATGAGTCGGGTCCTCTTTTGAGTAGACGATCTTTGATCTTACTGGTAGAGCCGGGGCGATACGAAGTGGGGAGAAAGCAGAGTGGGAGGAAGAGAGAAGGTTGGTGGTGGACGGGAGGCTCTGAATGAAGGAGCAGGAAGGCGAGAGCTGTCTGTGTTTCTCTGTCGGACAGTCCCCGGCCTGCCAGCCCTCGGCCGTCACGTTACACCTGAAGCACTGCACCCGGTCGCCCACGCCGGTGTAGAACCAGCCCGCCCTCGCCAGGCTTCGCTCTGTGACAGGGGAAGCTGGGAAGCGGGCAAAAGTAGATATGCGATAGAGCTCTGGGGGAAATAGACCACAGCACAGTGTTACTTTAGATGGAGAGCAGCAGGAAAAAAAAAATAAAAAAATGAAGATAAATTTGAGTTAATGCGTCAAAGGAAAGGTCTAAAAATACCTGAAGAGTTGTCGTATTGTAGGTCAGGTGGCGGCCCATTACGACACAGTCCCATCAAAAACTGGTTGTTTTTTAGCTGAACAAGAGTTTCCATTTTTGGATTTTTTTTTAGATTAATAGTAAGGGGGAAAATAAGATGTCCCTCCGAGGGAGAGGGGTTTGAAAAAAAAAAAAACCCCAAGGTCTTTCTTTCATTCAAATATACCCACACTCAAGTCACACACACACACACACACACGCACACACACAGAAACTGAGAACACCAATAGAGCTAAATAAACCAAAGACAAGACAGGACACTTAAGAGTGAAAATGAAGGCAAGTCGCACATAAAACTTTAGAGCTCATATCCTCTGCTTATTTTTTACCTGTGGCCAACAGGAGCACAAAAGTCAAAGTGCGAAACCTGTCAGAATCGGTGTAAGTAAATAAAACCCTTTAGTGAATCAAACTGCATTATGATCCTGTTACAGATCAACCTGGATCAGTATACACCCTGCTGTTCTCCACCTCTGCCACAAACATATTTAACCCTTGAAACTTCTGTCTAAGCTTAAGGATAAACATTAAAATAAATTTAAAACAAACAAACAAAAAAACCCAAGCATGCACACATACAGACCTGGGAATATGTGCTTTCAAACCCCTCTCCCCGTTTGGGGCATCCCTTTTCTGGGTGTCTAAGCTTCCATAATTGAAGGCTAAAAATCTAATTAAAAAATAATTTTAATCTTTTAGAGGATAAGGAAGTTCCCCCTTTGAGTTGTTTTCTGGTGGAACCTGCAGAGACACAAGGCGACAGATAAACAAAAACATACTTGAAATACCTAATTACATATGTTGAATTATCCCCTTGTAATAATTGGTTCTAGGTGAACACCGTCATATGACACAGATGTCTGACACTTTGTGAACTATCTATGTTTGGCAAACGGACGTACCAACAGGTTTTAAAAAGTTCACCTACAAATCTACAAAGTTTTCAGTGTGACGGACTGGAATTTCACTCAAGGACTTTGGAGTGGTTACGGTTTTCCTACACATCTTTTTTGTATTTTTTAGTTTGAAGTGATCATTTGATGCATTGTCTTTGTCCTAATTATTCATTCTCTCTATGTTGTTATATCCTGCTGAAATTTATTTTTAGAGAGAATTTTATCCCCACCAACAAAATCGACTGTACATTATTAACTGGGCTTTATGATTTGCTATCTCAACAAGTTAAGAGTTACGCAGCACTTTAAGCGGCGCACCGCTATTTATACGTCTCTTTCCATGACTATTTATACGTCTCTTTCCATGACCAGTTCAATGTAATTTGGTTGTTTTATCTAGAAATGAATCATACTGTGTGGTGTTGATCGCTATGTGCAACTTATCCTACTCAAAATACTTTTAAAATTCATTTTATACATATAAAAATGTATGCGAATGTTAGTGAGACGAGGTCATACATTTTAATTGGGGGATTTTTAGTTATACAAGATGGTAGGTTAGAATTGTGTTGTGTAAGAATCAAAAAAGGGTAAAAATATATATTAAAATCTAGATTATTATCTGGAAATAATTAGTTGGTTAATGATCCCACAAATGTAATTGCAGCTAGGTATATGCGGAAAAACAGGTGGAAAGTCCCTGGCTTAACAACGGGACGCCGTTTCCCTCCCATGCCAAACCTACATTTTGATTAACAACAGCTGTTTAACCTTTTCATTATGCAAGGGGAAATAACCACATTGCAAGCAAAAAAAAAGGGAGTCTCCATTTCCTCTAAAGCGTTCTCATTTGAATGTTGTTCCGGGTACATCAGCTTTATTGCGTTACATTTTTACCAGACGTTTGGCAGCGTTGTGGTGTTTCATTTCTGGCACAATGGATGAGTAAACGCCACCTGAATCCATGTTTTGAATCAACGTCTAATTCGAAAATAATGACGCAGCAAAAAAAAAAAAAAAACACTCAAACGTTCTTTGTGTAGCTCTACAGCCGTTAGCTCGCTAAAGCTAACCTCCGCTAATGCTAATAAAAGCAAGGCCTTAGCCCGCTCCACGACTCATTGTTCTGCGTCTCAGTGGACAATTAACTCAAACGGTCTGTTGTAAAGGCTCCATTACGAAAAGCAAAACCACACCAACAGGTGCCCTTTTCCATTTTATATAACACTCACCAGATTAGCTGCAGACAGACTGTAGCTCGGAAAGTCCCGAACGTTCCGAACAAATGACGTCACCTTCCGGTTTCTGCTTAAAGAGCAAAAATGAAAACAGTTATTAAAGGAATGACTGAATGAATGAATGACTGATTGAATTGCTCCTGGCAACCCCTGGGAAATCACACAAGTTAAAAGGAAGTCAGCGTGACTAGAATTGAAGTACGTCAGTATCAGATTTTTTGTCAAATTTCTAGCTTGCTTTAACTAAACCATGTTGCTAAAAAGAAAAAGAAAAAAAACCCCGTTGATGTATAAATACAACCTTGGTCACTAAAAAAATCCAGATGAACGTGTCCACAAAAAAGCACCAATTAACTTGTATTCACAAACTTTGTCTAGAATAAATCAAATAAAATGGACAAGACAATATTTAATAGCAAGCAATATTTTAATTCAGCTGGGCTCAATTTAATTTAATTGATAAATCCCAGAAGAATTTTTGATAATTTATCTTTAGATCAACTAATGATATCACTGAATAGCCCAACTTTTTAAGTAACTGCAGTCAAAATAACAAATATTTCACAAAGTTACTTACATCTGCTCGGTGCTCGCCGTGGTTAGGAACAAAGTAGATTTGAATTTTCACGAGTCCTTTTACCCTAGATCGCCACGCCCCAATCTCAGAAAACGAAAGCGAGACACGTTCATAAAAAGACGTAATTACTCACTTAGCTTATATGTAGGGTATAACTTATTGACTTAAAGGGGAGCTGAGTTTAGATATATTGGTGAGAAACCGCTGACATTTCCCACTTCACATTTTGACTTTTGGGGACTTCTTGTCTTTTTTGCCGCCGTCACCGCTCTTACTGCAGGCAACAGTCAGTGGTTTATCCACAGTTTGACAAGTTAAAATGTTTAAAGTAAAAAAAAAAACAAAAAAAAAAAACAATAGTACTATCACATTATTTAGTACGACATATAAACAATAAACCTATGCCCGTCAGAAATATTAAGCAAAAATAGTGGTTGCCAGAGTAAATACGTAAGGATATTAGCTATATATCACCATTTACAGATAAAAATCACAAAGAATGATTAGGAAAAAAAGTGATAAAAAAAATAGATATATACAGGCACCTAAATTCACCTAAATTCCTCTAGTTTGACCTTGTTGCAAAAAAATGTCACATAACCAATTAGTTGTCAGTCCAGAACAACCAGGCTCTCCAGGACAAAAACTACCTGACCCTTTATCTTCATCTCAAAGTTCAAACTAATTCTTTAATTAGTTTGAACTAATTCAATTATTTTTGGGAAATTACATTATTTAGACAGTTTGAAGACCTCTGAGTTCTTGAAGGAGTCAAATAACTATGTGTATATGTCATCAAGATAACAGAGATAAGAAACTCTATGAAGAAAAAAGTGGGCCCAAAACAGAGTTTTGTCTGATCAGTAGAAACCGACAGGATGTGGTTGACACAAACGCAGCAATCCTCCTAAAATACCATGACTCCACAGAAACCATTTGTCACTCATAAACATGTGATACCAAGAAGGGAGTTCATTAAACTGCACCTGATTGATCATGAGGCGTAATTCCTGTTCTGATGAAACAGAACCTTCAGAGCACATGTCGCAATGTGTAAACCACACAATGCAAATTAGGTCATCAATAGGTTATCTACAGTCTGCCACGATGGTAGGCTCATGATGTGGAAAATTCAATGTCTACTACAGAAGCGCTAGGAGTTAGTTCAATTAAAAACCATATACACAGTTGAGCTAATAAATACAGAAGAGTGTTGAGAATGACAACAATAATGACACAAATCCGAGCGAGAGAGAAACAAGAGTATGATTCAGGAAAACTCCAGGGACCAAATGCACAGCAGGATTTGATCAGCTGGGTGTTTTTGTGGTTGGGCGGTTCAGTTCAAATCCAGACTTTTTGTTGAATTTTTAAGTACAATTGATGAACTTAAAAATGTATGCTAAGATGAACTGGAAAATTGAAAGAGTGAAAATTCCAATGTAAAAAATTAATTTAGAAAATGTTATTCAATCTTTAAAAATTAAATTCTAATTTTTTAAAAAAAATTTTAATTAAATCTTCCCTTGGTCTTCTTATTTCCCAAATACAAGGGAAATGAAAACAAAATACTATGGGGAGCAGAGATGCTTTAATGCTCTGAATTTCCAGGAAGAAAATATAAATCCTACCAATTAAGCTAAACCGTTACAGGTAGATATACACCTGTGTGCAGTTTGGTCGTAGAAATGAACAGAGCAGGAAGCAGAACATCCAGGTGTAATTTAAAAGTTTATTAAACAGAAACTTCTTTAATTTGATTATAATTAATTAATCATGCATAAACAAGTAAAAAACAAAAAAAAACAAAAACAGAAACTCAAAACTCTTTGTAAATAGTTCAATAAATGTTATTATATGCAACATACAGAACATAGCAAGTGTCATGCATGCCAAGATAAATAATAGACTTGGTAGTGTGTTTGATGATGTGCAATAAATCACTTGTTAAGCTGTTCGGCACTTTAAATGAGAGGTACAAAAACAAGACCGGCTGCTTCTGTGGGATTTTCAGAATGAAGACTTCAGCTACGGCACTGCATATACATTAAACAAAGAAGTCGATTAGGAACCAATGGTCTTGTCTGGTCATTTATAGCTTAATACTCAGATCAACTCTAAACACACTGCAGAAACAACCAAGCAGACAGAAACAGATAGAGTTTTCACATGGCTTGACTTAACAAGGGAAATAAAAACAACTCCCTCATTTACCCATGCTTGGACCTGATGTTTGCAGTTTGAATAAAATATACTAAAAATGCAGCATTTCAAATTGTATGTCACCTTTACCAGGAGTCACATCTTCTTTAAGGTATTGTTTAAAAAAAAAACAACAAACAAACAAAAAAATAAACTAGTCTTACCAATATTTGTTACATCAGGGCAGCTAATTGTTTTGGATTGATATTGGCTGAATGGTAAAAACATACGGTAGGGAGTAAAATCAAAATTGATCTCATGTTTAGAATAAGAAAAAAGGAAAAAAAAAATCATAAAATTGACCACTGCAGTTGCCTGCATGATTGAACAAACTGTTGCATCTTAATGGCGTAATTTTATCTCCACTATAAGCTTAAACCTCAAAACCAATGATGGGATAAAGCATTCTTTAAAAATGAAGATTTGATGGAATTACAAAAATGTACGGCATCAACTTAATGTTTGAAAACACTTCAGAAGGGTCCTTTAATTCTAAATGTATTTACACAAATAAGAGTCACACAAAGAATCAACGCAATATTTAGAAAGCTAAATCTAAAAAAAAGAAAATTATGAAGGTTTGGGATTTGAAGGGAGCTAGTTTTCTAAGTTAGACATTTCTTTCAACAAAACACTTGCATCTCACTTTCTGATGCTTTGACACCAACAACATTCACTGCCATGACTTTTGATTGAAAAGCAGAATTAAAAAGATTAAAAAAAATACTGGATCAAGAAATAATCAGTATATGGAACAGATTTTCAGAAATCAGATGTTTTTTCCAAAACAAGAGTTTGGTAGAATGAAAAAGAGACAACTATCAGCACAGTGAGTTCATTAGAAATCCCAAATAAATACTGCACCTGTGAAGCTCATGTTCAGTGCTGGCATGGAATAGAAGTCTACAATAAAAATATTTGAATAAACAAACGAAAAAAATACTAAAAGTGTTTTAAAATTACCCAAATATCGGTGGCCAATATCAATATGATTATTATTATTTATTTTTTTTTGCTGGTTTTTTTTAAATCATTATTGAGAAAAGAAAATCTAAGAATCAAAACAAACACAAAACAAGAAACTAATGAATCGTCCTTGCAGTTTTCTGTGGAAATCCTGCATTATGTTGGACCTCATCCTGGTCATGTGCTCATTTGCTTATATATTGAAGTCTCAAAGTTTTACAAGTACATATTTAATGTTCAAAACCAACACATTGGCAGTATTCTTTCGAATCGGCAGGATTTCTTGATCCAGGCAGACAGATCCTGAGAATCTTTTACTTATTTTTAAACTTGCGCAACTGATGTAGGTTTAAGGAGGAAATGTTATTTTCTGACTCACCACAAGAGGGCACCATTCCCTCCGTTTTAATAAGAGATGCCCTGAGATTTCGAAACTATCGTAGATTTTACCTTAAAAAATCCTTTGATTCTTTGCTCACTTTACGCCAAAAATGTTGTTAAAAGTTGTTTTTAAAATACAACTCCGAGTACATGTAATAAAATCACAAGTTGCCCAGAGGTAGTAGCATGAGATGCTGCTTTTAACTTTCACAAGTCACTTGGCTAATTTAGGAGCTTTTTTATGTTTTATTATTTTATTAAATAAAATCTGTATGTTACATTAATGCTACTTTAACAGGTTTTTGTGTTCAAACCACTGAACCAAGAACACTTGACTCTTACTTAAGGCAATCCCAAGTGTGACTTTGGATGGAGGACCAGGATGAAAAGAAGAGGAGAATTTGCGAAACCCAGACCCAAACAGAGAAAACCTCCAGCTTTTGTGAGATTCATTAGTGAAGTGAATTCTGTAAGTAGATATCCATCACATATATCCGTAGCATATTCTCTCTTAGTAGCTGTTCTGCACCACTTTTAAATCCGACTCAAATTTCCCAGAATTCTCAGTCATGCTACAAAAGCTTGATTTCAAACCACACTCAAACGGATGGCGGCTGCTTGCGTCTATAGCCAGGTCAGTAGGCTGTCCCTGTCCATGTGCGGCCCGGAGAGAACTGTGTCCATTTCCATCAACATGTCTGTAGTCAAACTGTCGGGGATGCCGGGCATCAGGTCCTCATTTATCGGCAGCACGGGCATCGACTCTTGCAGCCCCATTGAGGGAGGCTCACTTGAGTCGCCTGAACAAATCACAGGCACAGAATGAGATAAGTATTTTACTTTCCTTCATAAACCAGTACTTACAATAACCTGGACAACTTACAAACATTTATTGCACCAATGTACAAATGTTTAAAAAATATTATATATATATATATATATATATATATATATATATATATATATATACACTAACAAGCAGGGGCGCTGCCAGGAATCTTGGGCCCCCTGACGAAAATTTTAATTGGGCCCCCCTACGCAGCTGCTGATACAATTTCTTGAGTTTATCTGACCCATCAAAACCATCACAATTTTAAAGGCTTGCAACTTGCTTTCTTTGGTTCAATACTGATAACTAGCACAATTTTTACTGCTCATGAATTTTACATGAAACAATCTGCATACAGTATGCAAATAGGATTCTTACATTTTTTCTATTAGTTTTAGTTTACTGAAATGTCTCTCCCCATGAGCAACAGTCAAAAGCAACATTCAAAATACACATAAAGCAACCCAGACTTTTCAAAAAATGCTATGTAGTTGCTTTTTATTCAAGCTGCAGCACATAACTTTAATAAAAAATATGTTTTCTCCATCTTTGTTAAAGCTGGCACCATGTCGTGACAGTTTGTTATGAGACAGATAATCTGTGAAAACAATCAATCTCCTCCCTGAACTACTATTACTGGCTGAAGTAATGCAATGTTCCGACCAAAACAACCAATCAGAACCAGGAGGAGGGTCTTAGTGCTGTCAATCAACTTCATTCACTCAGAGGAAATAGATTTTTCACAGATTATCTCTCATACCATACTGTCAAAACATACTGACAGTTTTAACAAGTATGTAAAAAAAAAAAAAAAAAAAAAATCTATATTTTCATATAAGTTACATACTGCAGCTTTAATTTCACTTTGGAGAGGACGAGTCAGGAGGGTTAGAGCTGCTGCTGACTGACTCACCTGCTGTTCAGTGGTAAAAGGTACAGGAACATGTTAAATATATGAATATCTTGGTAATTTTTTCCTTCATTCATTAGATGGTAGTGAAAAGGAAGCAGTCTGAAGCTAAGCTAACTATGCTAAATGGTTGATAATCTCACACAGTCAACCCACCTCTCTTGGAGAAAAACTGGGTTATAAATTGACACTTTTGCTTTTATCTCTCTCTCCCTCTCTCTATTTTTTTGAAAACCTGATTTTATTACTTTTCTTAGTAGCACAGTAACCGCCACAGTCGTTCTTGTTTTCCACTGACTGCTGCTGAACACCGTCACCGTCAAGCTCGCCAAGCAGGAACGAACCATTTAACCATTTAACCCAGAGGCGTTCAGGACAATTATGGATGTGGGCCTTTTGGTCTGGAAGGGGCAACATTTGATTTTTATTGCTAAAATTTAGCAGTACAATTGTGTTCTTAGAATACATACATTAATATGATGAATTTTGTAATTGACAGGGCCCCCCAATTTTTTATTTATTTCTATGAACAAATAAATAAATAAATAAATAAATTGTGGAGGGCCCCCTGTTGGTCAGGGGCCCTTAGAATTGTCATCGCTTTCCCTTTCCATGCCCCTGCTAACAAGAATTCAGTTTATTTAAGTACTTAATAATTTTTTTTTAAGGTGAAATAATTAATTTGGGTACAGAAGTTTAACAAACTAAGTCCATCTATATATTAAAAAAGAAAAACAGTAATGTCTTAAAGCTGCAATATGTAACTTTTATAAAAAAAAAAAAAAATTCTTACATATTTGTGGAAACTGTCTCTATGTTGTTAGGCAGACGAGGGTCTTAGCGCTGGCAATCGCAATGTTATGCAATTTGTCTTATCTGCTATGCTGCAGCTAGCTGAGCCTGTTGTGAATGCTAAGGCTAGTTAGCACCACAGGTGGTAAACGGTTTTTCTGTAACAGTAAGTTGTTTCTCAGCCATTAGCACATTTAGCAGCAAGTAAATGAGGATGACCAATAGCATTAAGACCCTCTTCCTGGCTCTTATTGTTTGTTTTTTAGCATTTCGGCAACAGGAGTTCCAAGAGAAGGTGGAGCTGATCGATCTTTTCTAAGGTTACCCGTCACATAGCATGCTACCACGACATGGTGATAGGTTCCACAATTATGTAAAAAAACCAAAAAAACAAACATATTCTTTATTTAAAAAAAATACAAACTGGAGCTTTAAGAAAAGAACAAATAAGAACAAAAATACATAGAAAAATGTAATGAGTTTGGATTGGTAGTTAATAAAGACAGCTATAAGGAACAATACCAGTGTCCATGTGATCCACAGAGCTCAACATGTGGTCCGACGTGCGTGATAAGCTGCTGACACTCAGACCACTGTCAGTGCTTTCGTTGCGAGAGTGAGCCCTGAGTAAGAAACAAATAATTATCATAACCTTTTTCTTTCAGGTCTGGCCACCCTTTGCACTTAGAGAATCACTATTTCGGTCATCATAATTCAGCAAATGTATGAAAGAATATAAAGGGGTTACAGACGTTGTAAGCCAGTATGAAAGTTGTATTTAGTTTCTTTGAAGTTACTCTGATGCTGTGTCACATTTGCCAAAAGTTTCAACCTGGATCAGGGAATCATGTTGCAGCCAACAATACAACATTCCAGCTGTAAGGTGGGAAAGTCCATGGGTTTTACTAATTGTTGTTCTGAGTGACAGACTAAAAACTGCTGTGGGGGGGGAAAAAAAAGCCAAAACAAACACATTCTCAGCATTTTCTGCATTCAAACACCAAAGGAAGATATTCCCAAAAACTTCCCATCAGAAGGGAGGTTATTCAATTTAACTTGGGAACTTCATATATTCTCTGATGCATGGCTGCCATATTGGATTCTGCACTCTCAGTTTCCTTTCTGGGATTTCAATTTTTGGCACTTCAAGTAGTTTCAAAGTTCAGGCATCTAAGTACTCACTGTAAGTCACAGTGACACCTGACTGAATGCTACATACAGCATTATTTGAGTGAGTCCATTTTTTGACCTCAGGCCCTGACCTTTTACTTCTACCAATTTATTATGTCTGACAATAGATCGGACAAGCCTGATTGCTTCAGAAATAGTTTTGGGAACCCTTTTGAGCAACAACACAGTATCCGACAGATTCTATATAAACACTATATAACATCTTCAAGCTATCGGCTAACTTTTATTCCTCTGCTAGGCCCGTAAATGCAATTTAGGGTCAGGAATAAAGATGCATTTACAAATCTACTGGCACATATTTGTTTCTGAATATTCTATGTATGAACAATACAACTGTAAATTGAGTACGTTTCACTAACTTGCAGTATTGTGTTAGTAAAGACGTACCCGTTAAGGTTAGGCTCTTGGTTTAGGGCCCTGATCCTGATATCCACTGATGGGACAAGCATCTGTGCGCTTCTGTCATGGTCCATCCCGCCGGGCATCTGGTTGCTCCCTCCCGCCTCCTGCACCTGAATGCGCGTATGCTTAATTTCATCGAACTTTAAAGAAAGCAGAAGTTTAAGATAACATTGAATATTTGTGGAACGACTCGCTCCAGCTTGGTATTCTCTATGACCTGTGGGGCAAATTGTGGAAGGACGCCCTGCTTCAGTCTGAGCTTTTCAAGTCTTTGCTGCATTGCCAAACTGTGGATGGCCGGGTTCACCTTCGGGGCTACAACACAAAGAAACATTAAAAATACATGCATGAACTTCTTTGAAATGAAACGTAAATCATACAGTGAAACAATTCATGAAGAATAGAGTGTCCAACACTTTGAGATCCTTCTTTTTTGCTGTCTTGTTGCCAAACATTGAGCTGTCCTAATAGCGCACATTGGAACACAATGTTTCTCATTGACAATTGTCAACTCAGGAGGCACAAAATCTGTTATAGTGTGCTACCTAGACGCGGGTCGTCCCATGTGGTGGCCTGATTTATGTGATCAATGTAGTACATCTCTCCTTCTGCAGTCACAGCCTGCTCCCAGCCTTCAGGCAGTGGACCTGAACAGCAGTAAAAGTACAGAGTGAGAAGGCAAATGGTTGATGGAGCCAATGGAGTGTTGAGAGGAAAGTTTGTAGTTTGCAGATTTTAGGAAGAGAAATGAATCACTGCTTTATTTTATTTACAATTAAAAAAAAAATTAAAATAATAAAAAACTTGTATGTGCATTTTGCCTAACCTCGGTGTGTGTGTAAACGAACGTCCATCCTTAAAGGGTCTGCTCACCCAAATCACACTATAAAAATTTTAAAATACCTCTCAGAAGAAACAATGTCTCCAATGCTGGGAACATTTACAAAATCAGCCAACAAAAAGCAATCTGATTATGGTCTTGCCATAGTTGAGGATCTGGGTGATGTCCTGTAGTCCATTGTACATTCAGCTTGTTTTATACCAAATTCTGAAAGCAATATTTGACTCATTAGATGGTAAGGAGTCAGTTGGGCCAAGGTAATGTTTAAAAACTAGGGGTTACGCTGGAAAAAGTGTAAACCTTTTCATTTAACTCTGTGAACTTTGATTAGCAATGTTACAATCAAAAGATTTTTTTTTTCCTTATGCTCCAACTTAAAAAAATAAATCAAAATCCACCAACCCTACATTTTTTGCTTACTGCTTAAATTAAAGAACCATATTTCTTTTTATATTTTAGAACAAAAACAAATGCACAAGGAAAATTAATAAATAATCTTGAGTGGGAAGTGACAAATGTGTTCAAAATAAAGTAGATTGTCACCTAATAAAGACAAATATTCCTTGAAACATCCAATTGATATGCTCAGACAAACAAATGTGACTACAATATTTGCAATGATGATCTTGTGGTTAGGACATTAAGTCTTCTCTGAGTGTCACAGTACAGCACAGAGTCCCATCTCCATAATCAATGATTGTAGTCTGATCTGCTTTGAGAGTCACATCTTTGTGGATGAAGACATCCACATGTTTTAATCGCTACTTCTTAATAGATACATGCAGGTGAGGCACTCGTTACAAAAGAAGAAGATGATTGATTACTTTACTTTTTCACAGAAAACCTGTGGCAAATAAAACCCCAACATTGTCTCGACTTCTTTCCAACACCCAATCAAATAGTAACTAAGTAAGTAATTAACATTTCAAAAATGTATGTGCCTGAAACTTTTTTAATTTATGTTGATATTTTAAAATCACTGCTTTTGTATCATGTGCATGGTTTGTAAAGCTGTTTTACGGCTTCACACATTTTGCTGTTGAGCAAACAAATCTGGGTGTGAATGACCAAATGTTCACACAGCAGACAAAAGTGGCGCAAATCCAACTTCTCTACCAATGTATTACTGGTATCTCATTTTTTTATTTATTTATTTTTTTAGCAGCACAAATCAATTTTATTTCTCGATATCACACCCAGGTTGCTAACACACACGCTCCAAAACTGGATCCTTATCTGATGTTGGTGCGACCAACTTGAACGGTCATGTCACATTTCATCCAACTTTTAAGTCATTGAGGTGTGACAAACATTGCAATTTTATTGGGAGGAGTTGGCAAGTACCAAGGTCAGATGTAAACAATGGACTAAACAAGTGTGGTGGAAAATGTTGATGGAACTAATCACAACTGCAAAAAAACCCCAAAAACTCAGAATGGATGAAAATAATAATAATAAAAAAAAGATCGGTGTCTGCCAAAGATCTGAACTAAGACTTTAAACATACACAATGCAACTTTTTAAGCCTTTTTCACCACTTAAAACTACACTGACTGTAAAGGAGAGGGAATACCAGCTGTCTGACTGTAACCACGCAAACTGCAAATATGAGGTGCAAATACAAAAGTTAAAAAGGCAGTAGATTAAAGTTTTGCATAGGTTACAAGTCTATTTATCAACAAGTCCTATCAAAGCATGCAATAAGCATGCTAGATTTAGCCTAAAACTTCAATTCATTGATTTATTGACAAAAGTAGTGGAAAGTGTCGAGTCTGATGAACAAATTGGGAAACCAAGCCCATTTTAACCGAGTAAAGTTGGTCTTAGAGAAACAGGAAATATAAAGGATGTTCAGCTGAAACTCAATCTGAGAATAAATATACGTTATTATCAAGAAAAACAGATTCTGCAACATCCTGAACATCGTTGGTGAGCGAGTTAATAAGTGGAAGACAGACATGATAGTAATTAACATGGACACCAACTTATGTTTTGCGGTGCTTTAACCTTGCTTCCCTGTTTTATGATTTTTATTTGAGCAAAAACGAATTTATTACTCTCTCAATTTTAAAAATAGGGACGCAGTTGCTGCACTACTCTACATGTCAGGCATCTAAGCTAAGATAGGGGTAATATCGATGAAATGTGATGTGGCATTGTACTGCCATTTGAAACTACTGGGTTTTCAAGCAAGTAGATTAATTTGAATGTCCCATTGGCCTGGCACTTAGCATTGGTAAACAATTCATCTTAACTGACTAATCGGTTTCAGTGGTAATGAATACTGATCTGGACATGCATATTATTTCCTGCACAATGTAATATTCTGACGGGTGAAGCCTAACAGAGCTTTCAAACAGCTTCTCCAAGCAGTTTTTCCTCAGAGAGAAGGTTTGTCAGTAACACTCAAAACCATTATGGGTCTGATAATGCCTAATAAGCAGGTGGATGACAACTGAAAGCAAAACCCAGTCAGAAAGAGTTTTTATGAGATCTTATAGGTTGTACTTAAAGTCAATGATCACATGTTGCATCATCACATCCTGTGGTTGATTCTCTCATTTAAAGAAACACAATTTGGGTAAACTGACCCTTTAGACATTTATATCAAGCTAAAAATGGGGGAAAAAAAGTCTTTTAGAACCTGCATGAATTTTTTTTAAAATTGCACCCTGATGTAGGTTCGCATATTAAGCCTGATAATCTTTTTTCAAAGCAGAGGGATTAGTGTAAGCAACCCAAAGAGAATCCCAAAGGAATAACACCCAACACACTCCAGGTCAGAGGAAGACAGATGACAACAAAAAGGGTACAGCACTGCAGTGTGATACCTGTCTCAGTAATAATATTTTTTGGCTGCGTAGTGGGGGCTGGGTTGCTGAAGGAGTGGGCGTGGCTTGGGGTGCAGGCGATCTGATGCTGGGCTGCAGCCGACTGAAGCTGCGCAAGGCGGGGATCCTGCCATGTGGTCGTCCTGTGCACATGGCTGAAGAAAAGAAAGAAACACACACACGCACGCACGCACGCACACACACACACACACACACAGCAAGCGATGCATCTATTAAACCGCAGTAACCTGAAGGGCGAGGAGCGCTCTCCCTCAGACTCGCTTTACCTGTACAACCAGATGTGCTTGCACATCTATGCTCCTTGAGACAATCTGAGGCTTTTCACAGAGCAGGAAACATGCTCTCATGAAGGTGAAACCCAACAGGCCACAGAACTGGTTCAACTGTTTCCTGTTTGCAAGAGTTTCAATCCTGTGTACAGCTCTGCCACTTTACTTTTAGAAAAATGATCTTGTGTGGCAAAAAAATAAATAAACTTTTAGAAAAACAAAACAATATTTTGAATCATATCAGAGCTGGAATGATCCTTTGGGACATCTATCAGCCTAAAATATTAAGGTTGCCCCTTTCCAGTTCCAAAATCTGCTGATTCAGAATCTGTCTTGCACAACCTGCTTTGGGAAACTGTCATCTGGCACAGAAACCCTTTCTAAAGAAAACCTGCAGAGCCAGAGATGCGACACAGTGATAAAGCTGGAGGAACCCCTTACTTGATGAAGTACCGCTGGCCAGTGGGCGTCTTGGCCATCTCCCAACCGTCGGGGAGTGGCACATCGTCGGGTATGATTGGTGTGGCCGCTGCATCTGCATCTGCATCTGCTTGAGCAGAGAGGGAGTTGACTGGGAGGGAAGCCGGGGAGGAATGAGCGCGGACGTGATGAGGGGCGAGGGAGCCGCACACGCCTCCGTCTGAACTGGCCTGACGAGAAAGGAGCAGGGTTAGCAAGTCTGCAGCGGAGTGACAAACGGCAATCCGAAACATAAACTGAGAGCAAAAACAGAACAAGTTCAAATGGGTAACGAAAGCTAGACTGTACAAGACTTGCTTTCTCACGCTGGACAGTATCACCGCCAAATGGCTTCATTGCAAAACAAAATGTACGCTGGAAAATGGCAGGATTTTGTGATGCAACATTTCAAAACTTATTTCCTCCTTTAACGTGGCATTTTTCCTCCATAATTCAACCAAAAAACAAATAAGCTGTATTGACCTGTTTGCTTAAGTGTACACACACTTAACCCAAAATCTAAGGAGCTTTTGATCAAGTCCAACATTTAGTTTTCCTTGGCAAGAGTCCATCAGCGTCCATCAGCTTCAGTTTTCAATATTTACCTCTTCTGCCTGACAAAAGTTTCCAAATTATTTAGATTATGAGGACATATCTTTAGTTGATGAACTAAACAAAAGAAAACAAATTCATTTTTTTATTTACAAAAGATGTAATAATCCCAGAGCATGATGCTGCTGCTACCATGTTTATGCTTCACTGTTGTTTTCTTTGGAATTGTGGATCAAAATTCAAGTTTGGTTTCATCAGACCACAAGTGGCTAAGGCTTTGGAAGACTTCAGTAAAGTTTGGGTGTTTTCTTTGGAAGAAAAGACTTCTGTCTTACAAACTTATCTTGCATCCGACACTTTTCCAATAAAGGACACAAACATGTGAAGCACACCGAGCAGAAACTCCTGCAGCTCCTCCCCTGTTGCCGTCCGGCTCTAGGCACTGTCTCTGAAAGGTTTTTCTTTCGTCTTTCCATCAGTTGTGATTTCACTCTTTTCTCATATGTTCTTTAAGCATGTTGTTACTGTGCCATGGTGTGAATTTATAATATGGGATTGTGTTTTTGATGGACACATTTGTGCAACAAGATCTTTTGATCCGTTGTTCCGTCTCTGCAGACTACAGTCTGCAGGATGCAAAAGAGCAAATGGCATCGAAATCCTTATACAGTAGCAGAAATTTACTTCTGCTTAAACAAGTTAACTTTAAATGGTAGCAGGTATGTACTAAAGGGACAAAATAATGTAAGTAAATCAAAAAAAATAAAATAAATAAACTTCATTTATGTGAGGTTGTTCACAGGTGTGCATCCGCATGCAGCCTAAGAGCTTTTTTTTGTTTTTACATTTTTGTCCTTTACTGATTGGCTTGATTTTCTGTTAAAGTGTGCAGGATCTTTGTCACAACAAAATCATAAAAATGTTTAAAATTTATAATTTTTTTGAATAAAAAAATTATTTTAATTTTAAAAGGTTAAGCATCCGCTCTGTAGAGACTTCAACTTTTTTTTTTAAGAGTGACAAAACACTAGCCGGAACATCCTACAGTCTGATATTTAGGGTTTAGACGTCCTAAACTGAATCTCTTGCATGTGTTAGATGCTGCAAAAAAAAAAAATTCAAGTAACGATTGCACTCATTCACAGCTGGTGAAGTTCTGTTTGCCACTTTCTGCACCTTTTTGTGTTCATTCGAGATTTTCCCACAACTGGACCGTAAATGACAAGGAGACGAAATCAGCTACAAAAACGCAACATGAAGAGGTCCGATAATGGCAAAACTGAGTGACCTTTCATGGTTGTAGTTCTGAGTGCAACAGCCTGTATCAAACTAAAAAAAAAAAAAATTCAACTAGAAATGAATTCAGCAGAGACATTAAACACATAATTAGATTTCTTGTAGCCCTGCAGGGATGCACAAAGTCCAGTTTAAGTATTATAGCATCTGTGTATTCTTTGTCACCTTAGACAGTTTGTGCCTTGCTTTGAATGCATTGTGATCAGTTTTACAGCAGTAAAATGTTGCAGTTTTAAACTGTCCACGCAGCTGCACAGGCTAGAAAAAAAAATAATTATGAAGCCCTGGATCTAAAAAGAGAAATGATTACTGCTATGTTAAGATTTGAGGACTCTGCACTCCCAAAACACTGGTACAAAAACCAGCAGATTATATTGTTTTTGTTGTTAAAATTCCTATTTGCAAAGTATTTAGTGAACACAGTGGTTTTAAATAGGGGTCACGACCTCCTGACATCTTCTCCTGAAATTAAACTACAAGAGAAAAATGATTATGGCAAAAGCATTTTAATGCTGTGACAGATAAAAACTGTATTTATAAACAAATATTAATAATAGCCTGGTTTTTATGTTTACCAGTTTTATTTAGGTACTATTAATCCTTCCATACCCAACCAAAGGCCAGTCGAAACTTTTTTCTCTATTTTTGTCCATGAAAATCAAAGAGAGCAGCTAACAAAAGTAAATTTATGAACATAAACCTTCAATCCTGAATCCTTTTGTATGTTTAAGCTATGGATTCATTTTATATGTTTGGAATCAATGTAAAAAGCAATGGTCAATGTTAAGAGCTGGAATTACTAAAGATTTAATCCAAATGTGACTCTTAGGAAATTAATTATAACTTAAAGTTAGACAATTAGTCTTGAGCAGAGAGACCATGCTCACTGTCATACGTGGCAACAAACTGATACAAAATAAAAAAAAAAAATGAAAATGAATAAAATTAGAAGGCACCAAGTTGGCATAAGTGAACTGTGACCATAAGATTTCTGCAAATACATTCAGCATATTTTAGTTTTAAAAGGTCTAAAACTATAATCCTAATAAAGTCCATTATTTTTCTGCTGCAGCAGAAAAAGCACTGGTGGCTACTTGAGCTGCTTTTAACACCAACAGAAAACAGATCATTTAGATTTGATCTTTGCTAAAAATCTGTGAATAAACTCTCTAGAACTCCCTGAAGAACAACAGTGAATCTGAAAGTTTTTCCTCTGTCTAAATCTGCCCATATATATATATATATATATATATATATATATATATATATATATATATATATATATATATATATATATATATATATATATATATATATATATATATATATATATATATATATATATATATATATATATATATATATATATATATATAAAACCCCAGCCTTGGAAGTTACCTGTGAACATCTAGGTGCTTTTTATATAAATAATAACAATATAGACTTACTTGGGCTAACTCATATGTAGGTAATTACAAGTTGATCACTAGAGTAGATAGCCTGACTACTTCAGAAAATACTATTGGGTTATCCACTCTAAAATCCCCAACAGCTAAAATGAATAATTTCTGCACAGTTGATGATGGGTTTTCTTTTATAATGGCAAAAAAGATAAAAATAGTAATAAAAATCAGATTATGTATATTGGTTTTAATTTTTTGAGCAAATATCGTCAAACCGCGGTACTTCACTCAATGTTGTATCGTGATTAACTTCTACTCTATTTCAGAAGCTACAAGCAAATGTGTGTTTTCCTGTTCAATTTCTAAATATTGGTGAATTTTATGCAACAATAGACATCCTGCAGAGTGAAGCAGTTTGCAGTAATATTACTTGTCTGGAGTGGCCTCTGGGCTGCGGCGGCTTGAAGAAAGAGTCCGGAAACTTCCTCATCCTCATCGGCACGGACGGGGGCTGCCTGGCCGCCTTGCTGGGGTTCATCACCGCGTTGAAGAGGGCCTCCAGCTCCGTCTTGGAGTCCCCGCGGACGTGCACGACCTGCTGCCCCGCCGGAGGCGCGCCGCGGTGCGCGTCCATGTCGCCCAAAGTTTGGAATCGAAACGTATCTGTAGAAAAAGTTCGCTCATGTAAAACAAACGAAGAGTAAAACGCAGATTGCCAAGAAAAACAGGGTTGGATGCGCCCGTGTGCAACAGTTATGATCAGATTTGTTTACACTTTCAGACCCCCCTCCCTCTTCTTTTAAACCCCCACCCCATTTCAACTTTTTGTGTCGCTGCCTCGGCGTTTGAAGCTCGAACTTCTCCAAGTTATTTAGCAACAGAAAAAAAAACATCAAGCGTCAGGTAACGTAGTCGAAATGGGATTATTTAAGCCAAGATCGCGGACAAAAAAAAAAAAAAAAAAAAAAAATCAATCTCGGTAGAGCACAACATGCCTCCCACATACCTCAAGCAGCCAGAGCGTCCCCACTCCTCCTCCTCCTCCTCCTCCCCTGTGTATTCCTGCAGGGAGAAAAAGAAGTCCCAGTGTGGAAAACGCTCAAGCCGACTCCGTTTTCCCCGACACGGACGGTGGAGTAAAAACCCTTTAAAAGGCGAGGCAGGGCGCACGCACAACCAACTGGCCGGGGAAGAGCGATTTCACCGAGACCTCTAAACTTTTCCCATCCAGCGTTTCAGTCCAGATTCATGTGATAGTGCGGAGGGGCGGGGTTGTCGGGTTTAAAGCTGCCGCAGTCTCAGGGCAAATATTTCACACTCAAGACAGATATGTAAACCATCGCTGGTGAAAACTTCAGGAAAACCAGGAGTTTATTTACAGTTCCGAATTAGAGCTGGTCAGCTGGAAAACGAAATAATCACATTTACTCTGTACTTAGTTTTTATATTTTAAATCCAGCTTGTGCATTTTCCAGTCGTTGTTTCTAGTAAAGGCAAGAAGTAGACAGTGAAGTACTGCAACAACCTCAGATAATCTCATAAAAGCGCCGCATTAAGGCCTTCCTTTCCCCCGACTCTGGGTCTGGAGGGTCTTGTGTATTTTTGGGGGGGTTGGGTAAGGGATATTGGGAAGTTGCGCCGAGAAAACATCCGCCCCATGATGAGGCCAACCCAGTCGGAGCCTGTTTGTCCCGTGCAGGCTCAAGCCGCAGTGTAGCGCCCCCTGGCGGAAAACACGCACCAGTGAGCCCACAATTCAGCTGCTGCTGGTAACTACTGACAGCCAAAAGTATGAAGTCCCAAAAGTGTTTTTATTCAGGGACATATTTTCGGTGTTTGTAGTCACTAGTTACATTTACTCAGTTACATGTACTTGAGTAACTTTTTTAAAAAATATAATGTACTTTTAGGAGTATTTTTTTACTACGCTGTACTTTGCTTTTACTTGAGTAATTTTATGATAAAGTATTTCTACTCTTACTTGAGTAAAAAGTCTGGATTTTCTACCCACTGAATAAAAAACTAAGATATTTTAATCAAAAATGCACCAGACACGACACAGACACACACCTGCAGTTTTTTGTTAAAGTTTCATAAGTTTTGTTTTTATTGAAATTAACTGATTTGGAAAACTTTCTCTTGCCTGATTTTGTTGTTTTTTGTTACTTATATGAATTATTGACATTTTTGTACCTTTAAACACCAAAATTTCAGCTTAACTTTATAATTTGGTCCATCTGATTGTGTAATTTTTAAATATTAAATTTGATTTGATCAATTTGATCTGTACTTTTTACCAAATACTTTTTTTACTCTTACTTGAGTAATTTCTTGGATGACTACTTGAGTAAAAATGTGTTGAAGTAGTGCTACTCTTTCTTGAGTACAATTTGTGGGTACTATTTAGGGTACTTTTGCTTAATTTCAAAATATTTAAATTCACATTTGAATATTTATTCAGTTAATCTAATGAAAATGATTTTCTGTGGTTAAGTTGTTGAGCGGTCGAGAGGTTTTTCCTACACTAGTATCTGATTAAGTTCTCGAGGTGGAAAAGAAAACAATTAAAAGCAATAGGACAGTGTTAAACACTGGTAAATAGTTCCCTCTACAAAAAGAGAAGAATAAAACATTGTGTTTTATCAGTCTGACAGATCGATACTGTGTGATTAAGAAGGAGCTGCAAACATTGAAGGTGAGGAAAAGATCGACAGAAACCTTCCCGGCAAGTTGCTCATCGTCAGGGAAGCTCTGCTCAGTATCAAACCTGACATATGTTCCATATTTTCTATGATCGTAATCACCTGTGTAGACTTTCTTTCTTTCTTTCTTCTTCTTCTTATTATTCTTATTTGGATGGTAGAAAACAGAGTTAAAGCAGAATTTATGTTTTTTTCAATGACGAATAACTTTTTATCTTTGTGGTGCTTTCATAATGTCGTGTATTCTGTGGTTGATGGAAAGTTACTCTTCAATTCAAAGTTTGCTTGAATGTTGAAGATAACTGTTTTGAAGGGTATTTTTATTGAGAAATAAATGTGTTGTAAAAATAAAATAAAAAAATCTTCCTTCCTTTCTTTCTTTAAACTGACTGCAAACATTGACAGCGTTGAGCACTGGTAAATTGTTCCCTCTACAAAAAGAGAGGGAACAATTTTTCTTTCTTTCTTTCTTCCTTTCTTTGTTTCTTTCATTCATTCTTTCTCTCTCTCTTTCTTTCCTTCTTTTTTTAAAACTGTGGAACAAAGAGATTATTTTGTCAAGACACAGTCACTGTCATTGCTGCCTTCTTTGGCGGCGTCGAATACATTTATACAGTAAAACATGCTTTCTGTAGGCTGCTTGAGTTACCAGTCGGGTTTTGAGTCAGTCTTCACATTCATTCCTAAGCTCTGTGAAAAGTGATTATGTATATACAATCCCATTTTATGAACAGATGTCACATAGCCTTGCATCATGAAATAAGTTGCGAGCAGAGAAGCAAACTGCTAATAATTTCAGCAACCTAAATTTGATGATTTTGTAACAAAATTTAGTTTTAAATAAGTTGCATTTTGGTTGAGTTACTTTAAAATTGTGATGATTTTCTGTGATATGGCTATAGCGTACATCCAGAATAATATAGTTGTAGGTTACATCCAGAACAGAAATTTAGCAACACATTGATAAGAAACATTATTGTGAAACACTCCTGTGGACAACAGGTGGCAGTGTCTCCTTTTTTTTTACATTAATTTCTTCTTTTATTTTTATTTAGTCCTTTATTCACTATAAAAAGATGAGAGCTAAATACTGTAAGAAATGTAAATGTTACTCTTGTATTCTCTGTCTTTGTGTTCTTTTCTATCAAAAATTTGCCCACTGAATAAAAGTTGAAAGTAAACCAAAACAAATGTTTTGTGAGCAGCTTAACACTCGTAGATAATCGCTGCTGTCTAATTGTAATTCGTTATTTTCATTTTCATTGATTCCTTCATTCTTCTTGGTTTTCAAGCTGCTTTTTCAAACAGCAACAATATCGGTGTGAGTTGCCTCCTCACACCAAATAAAGATAGTATTGTAGTAGCAAATTGTTTAACATAAATTTGAGAGAATTGTCATACATGGCAAAGATTTGAATCAGTTAATAGTGATTGTACAGCCCAGTCAACCTATCAAATTGGGGCAGTGATTATTATTTGAGAAAATAATCAGCATTATGGGGTAGGTTAAAATTTGCCCCATTTTAACCTGCTTGGAAAATAAAATATTTGAAATCAGAAAAGGATATTTTGCATTATCTTCACAAATTTAGATAGAGAGCAATATTACTACTTCATAAGCCACATGCCTAATAAAAGTAAACTACAGCACGCACAAATCTACCACTGGCAGCAAACTGGAATTAGTCTCGCTATCGGTGGCATCTTTTCATTTTGTACACTTTGTCATTTAGAGGCATTGTGTTTTTTTTAAGATATATTTATTTAACTGTTCTAAACATTAAATCACAAAAAAATGTAACAAGCTGTAATAATAAGCATGGTTCCTGAAATAACTTAGATCCTCCTTACTAGGCCTTTATTTATTCCCTTGATCTTCATGAGTTCACCCGTTATTGACATGGACACACTGTTTTTGAGCAGCATATAAAATTGCACAGATGTGGGGTCCCTGAGGCAACAGCGCCATGCTTTTTCCACATTCCTCTTTCTGACCAGAGCTGCAGACTCACAGAGGCCTGGAACAGCAGTGATCCTTTCCATTGGCACTCTCAGCAACGTTTTCCAAGAAAGCGACAGACTCCAGCTGGACTCTTTGTGGCATTTTCAGCTGTTCTTTTGCTTTTTCACTTTCTTCACTGCTTAAATGCTCAGTTTACTGGAATAATTGGTCTCACTCTATGGGAGACCTTTGACTCAGTGCGTGGGGTTGGAGGAAACATGAGCACAAGTAACAAACACCCTGCCCTGTCTGCACCCTACCTTCAGCTGCAGCTCCCACGCAGCGACACAAGCCGAGACTGGGGGTTCAATAAAACAAGCTGCACATTTATTTTTTTTTCTTTCTCCCCACATCTGTTTCTCATGCTGCCGGCAGGATGTAACCTTTAAAACAACAATGCCTGGTTAAGAGACACACCACACAGGAAAATAACTCCAAGACGAAAGTAAAAATCTGCACATTCAGCTCCTTCTGGGAAACGTCATCAGATTTTCATTAACACCCCGTTCTTTAACTCGTCTGATGTAATGGGAGTTTACGAGAAAGTGGGAGCAGCGTCAGCCAGTCACTCCCACTGTCACGTGTGAGAGGAACTGTGGAGAAAGTGAAAAGGGGTTTGGAATACAAACAGTAGATGTGGAGAGTTTGTGGAAAAAAAAAAAAAAAAAAGGTATAAATGACGAAGCTGGTGGGAAGAGCTCCGCCCCCTCGCTCAGTGAGGAAATAATCACAGTTGGACTGGGATGATGTGGGCAACAACTGTCCTCCTGCTGCTCCTGCCTCAGCTGGTTTCCTCCACAGTATGTATATGCATGTTGGAAATTGTTAATTGTTTTTTGCATTTCTGTATCATGAAACATTTATTAGGATTTATGGAAGGCAGAGTAATGCAGGACCCATAAGCTGTCAGCGAAAGGCCCAAACAAGCTGCTTTACTCAGTTGGCATTGTTTGAAGAAAACATTTATATCCTATAAAGAAAATAGAAAGTTAGAGAGCCCATTTTATATTTTACTGAGATGAACACTGTTTTAAATGTGAAGGATGTTTTGTCAAAACTTTATCCCTAAAAACCCCCCAATATTTTAATCTGAGATACTTGAATTGAGGTCTAAGAAAATTGTGCTTTTGACATTCTCAGGCATTATAATGTGTCTAATGGTATTTTCACCATACAATTAAAGAAATCTGCATCCCAGCTGCCATTTATTCCAGTAAGCTCCAGACTAGTTTGCTTCTTGGCCATTTTATGCCCTCATCCGTCGCTATTTCTTCTCAGTCTTATTCACTTTTATGTCTGCAAACCAACCATTTTATTCCAATAAACTTAACTAAAGCATAATAATGTATGTCTCATCATTAAATAGTTATTTTGGAAAAAAAAGATGCTCAAATCTCTTGTTGCATTTCAGTAGGATTTAATGTTACAGAGCATAACCAATGACTGATCAGTCACTTTCATAAGACTACTGATTATTATTTGAAGCTACTCCAAACCACTTCCTATAAAAGTAGGAACAAAATATCCTAAAGATTTACACCTGGTTGGACCCTGAAAATGATGCAATGCTTCCTGGATGCAAAATAGGTAAAACTCCCGATGTAGCAAAGAGAAAAGAGGTGAAATGATGAAGATGTCTGATATTTACTTATTACACTTTGACAGAGTAATATTGCTAGCAACTCTGTAAATTAGATTCTCAAGTTTTTAAAAAGCAGAATAAATATTCTCCAGCAGATGCTCGGTTTCCAATATAATGAGGAGTTTTTTTTGAAAAGTTCTAAAATAAATAGCAATAACTTGTAACATTTAACCTTACATAAAAAAATGAAGGCAAAAAGTTCCAGTGTTTTTCTGATCACAGGCAGTCTGTGTGCTATCTGATCAAACTGTGTTCCTCTGTTTACCTCCAGACTGAAGGTACCACTGGCCATTTAAACCAATCAGACACAGTGAGCGAGGAACTCTCTGACTCACCTGTCAAAGACCAAAAAGCTTTCAGGCAGACCAAAGGTCACGATGCGTGCTCCATCCCATGTGACATCACCGTCAAACTCCTCCGGGATGAAAAACACTCAATCTGTGGTGAAGGTTTTATTTTGTTCTTCTAACATTGCTGGCTCTCTCATCAATACTGGCTGCTCACTAAGCACGTCTGTTTCTGTGTGTGTGCAGGCCAGCTGCAGCAGTCCCTGCTGGCATTTGGACGCAGCACCCGAAAGCTAATCAGGGATGTGATGGAGGAGCAGCAGAGAGGCTTAGACGTCCTGAGTGGTCAGGTAAAACCCGGTTAGGATTTCCTGATTTGATGCGGAGACTTTAAAGGAATTAACTGGCCAGTAGTGAGCGCTGCTGTGTCACATTTCCAGGTTTCAGAACTGATGAGCAAAGTGCAGATGCTCAGCTCCGAGGTCCAGAGAAGCAACACTGAGATGTACTCGATGAAGCCTGTCCAGTCCCACGGTAACGCACAGGCTCCTTCAAACAACATGCGAACTGAAGGGTTATTTTCTATCTTAAATAAAATGCAAATAAATACGCTTAAATGTGTGGATGTAATGTGACAAAATGTGAAAAAGTGTAAGGCATCACATCTAAATCAGGTAAAGATAGAATTAAAAGTCATATGTAAGTAGGAATTATTAGTGTGCAAAGTGAGATTTTCATCAGGGAACCCCTTTAGTTGTTAGCAACAATGGCTCAAAAGTTTTCTTGAATTTGGCTGCTTGTGCTGTCGATCAGGACGGGACTGCAGTGACATCAAGGACAGCCTGATGTCAGTCGTCCCAAAGATCCCCAGTGGTATTTACATAATCCATCCAGAAGAAACAGACTCTTCTTTTGAGGTACAAACTTAATTTAGGCATTCCCCGTTTGGCTAATTTTCATTGTTAAAACCTAAACAAATGTTGTTAAGGTGTTCTGTGAGATGGACTACATGGAAGGTGGCTGGACAGTGATGCAGAGGAGGACCGATGGACTGAATGACTTCAAACGATCCTGGGCTGATTACATTGATGGCTTTGGAAACCTTGCAGGTTGTGCATACATGCATTCATTATAATTCAAGAATCAGGTTTACCTTCAAGCCTTTTGGTCAGAAAGACAAATCCAACTCTTTCTCCTATTTGATCAAACCAGGAGAAGCCTAAAGCTCCAGTGGAGTTTGATCCTCATCAAATTTCTCCTTCTTTGGGTCTACAGGAGAACACTGGTTGGGTCTGAAGAAGGTTTTTCACATCGTCAACCAGAAAGATGCTCGCTTCCAACTACACATCGCTCTAGTGTCCAACAACGACGTCACGTCTTACGCTTCCTATGACGACTTCCGCCTCGACAATGAAACCCAGTTCTTCAGAATCCACTTGGGCAGATATGCAGGCAGTGCAGGTGTGACCAAACAAGGAAGACATCTACAGTTATTTTCAAACCGTTTGACATGTGGCATCGTGCATGTGTGTTTTTGCTCAGGCGATGCTTTCCGTGGCTACGAGCAGGAGCAGAACCAGGACACAGCTCCGTTTAGTGCCGCGGACGTGGACAACGATGGCTGCAACCCGTCATGCAGCTTTGCCAACAGGACGGTGGAGAGTTGCAGCATCCTGCACAACCACACAGGGTGGTGGTTCAACCAGTGCGGACTGGCAAACCTCAACGGCTCCCCCGAAGACGGGGAACAGAACCAAGGGAAGAGGATGCGCATCCTTTGGGACACCTGGAGGCAGAGTGGAGTCCCTTACGCCATCAAATCCGTTACGATGAAGATCAGAAGGCTTGCAACCAACAACTGACACCAAATGAAGAGGGATGAAGCAATGATGGGCCTCTGACAATTTTACTAATACAGCAAATATTCGGTAGTGCAAAACATTACAACTTATACTTGAACTTAGATAATACTTTCAAAGAACCTTTCTAAAACGTAGCAGATACTTTCAGGAAATTAACAAGCACTTTGTGAAACTTTCATGAATTTTGGCAGATACCTTTAAGAGCTTTTTTAAATCAAGCTTTCCTGAGACTCCTGAGTTACTTTCTGGAACTTTTCTGTAATCTACCAAGTACTTTTCAAACATTTTATAGAGCTTTTCCTTTATTTCCATTCAAATTCCATGGAAGTTCCTGATGAGTTTTGAAAAAGTCTCTTTGAAGTTCTGCAAAAGTTATAGAGGATTTTCCTCAAAGATCAGCAAAAGTATTGCTATTTAGTGCTAAAGAAAGTTTACTATAATTATGATCTGAAACTATTACTACAGCTTGTCTAAAGAGGACAAATTTATGCATTAAACTCAGTGGTCAAATGCCATTAACAATTGACCACTGTTACAAGTAGAAATCCCTGATATGAACATAAATTCTGTGATTTTTGTTAAATTGTGCTAGTTCTTTTTTAATTGCCATAATTTTTTCTACGTAACCTGTCTTTATTTGTTACATCTGATTCTAAATGTTAGTTAAAAAAACTGCAACAACAAACATGAATCCCGTGTCACCATTTGCTTCTTCATCAAGAGGAGATGAAACAGTGAAGCCGAAGCTTTTTGTAGTTGGTTTTTATTAATATGATTTTAAGATTTTACTTATTACAAGTGGACAATAAAGTCATCCTGCATTTACATGTCGCATATCAAGCTTTGTTGAAAGATGGATGGTAAGGAAGCCATAAATCATTTCTAAAAATTCACTGTCCATCTCATCATGTCTCTGCTGATTGAAAGCAAATTTGTAAACGAAAAATGTGGAGAGACCGGACATGTAGGGTGAACCTTCCACTATTTTAGTACTTAAAAGTCTAACGCTTAAATAGTATTAAATGAAATAAATTTGATCAAATCGCATAACGAAGAGCAAAAATCTACAGAATTAGCTGGGTTAAAATTACCCAACCAGAACAGCAAGAAAAAGCAATTATTTAAAAGGAGAGTAGCACCCTTCACACTTATAAACTGCTGGGTAAAATTAGTGACCTCTTAAGAGACATATAGACCAATAGTGGTCCACTTGGTACCTCTGTTGCTTTGGAGCAAGCAGGTCCTGGGTTCAGTTTTTTTGTATGTTGTCCACATGCAAATGTAGTTTCTCTCTGGGCTTTCTGGCTTCCTCCCACACTGCATAAGTACAACTGTAAGGTCAACAGGTCAATCTAAATTCTAACTAATGAGTGTGTGTGGGTGTGTGTGTGTGTGTGTTTGCGTGTGCGTGCGCGTGTGTGTGTGTGTGAGTGTCAAAGCATAATCTTTGATGTACTCCTTAAAGTGATGACAGAGTCAGAGTCAAGAATGTTGAGAATGCTATCAATTTCTTACTGAGCGCAATTATTACAAAATAAAATTAACACTGTCGTTACTTACAACTAAAAGTAAATATCTTAAATTGTGTTTAACATAGAAGTTATTTAGTGTGCTTACTGGGGTTGTAATTTCAGAGAAGCAGCAACGGGTGAAACAGATTTTGATTAAAAAAAAGAACCAATTCAGTCCAGCAGGTGGTGCTAATGACCCCAACTTTAATACGTCAAGAACCTAAACCTTTTAAATCCACAAACCTAATCAAGAATCAGAATTGAGTTTTAAGAAACGTGATCAAAATTTGTGTTTAAAGCTTTTTATGTTTGTACTGAGATCTACTTCAGCTGATAACATACAAAATGACCCACATAAAAACGGACTCTTTATCACACAATCTACACCAAGCAGGTCCTTATTGTTATCGAAACAAAAAAACAGAGAGAAGACATATTTATTATTTAAAGTTAATCTATTTAAGTCCTAGTTTACAAAAACGCTCCCTTTAAAGCGTCTGTGATGTAAGAGGTGTGACAACAGAGGGCTAAAGAACCACAAAGTTTAACTTGAAATCTTACAGAGCTCAATGTTAGCACAACTTTTACCGCCGCATATCCGGAAGGCTCAACATCTGGCTTTCCAATCTAAATAGAAAACACCTTTTTTTAGATATGAAAGAAAAACCCTCCATAAATGTTTGAGATCCTAAAAAGAAAATTAATATCAGAGATAATCTGAGTACATACAAAGCACAAAAAGTGAACGTTACTGGTGAGCTGATGTCATCTGTAGAATCAGAAAATCCCTTAAAAAGAGTCAACATAAAATAGGACAAAATGTTTCAGTAGCTACAAGTCCTGCCCTGATATAAAGATATTTAAGAAAAGGTTGATATCCTTCAGGCAGAAAAGGATTCCGATTTCCAGAAAGGTTTCAACCAGATTTATAAAGCATTGGGTATACAGAACCTTTCGATTAGTAGATATCTTGATAAAATTTGAATGCATTCACTTCAGTTCCCATTCTAATACTGGATGTTGTGCAGCTCTGGATATGAACATTTTTTTAACATAGTTGGTAAGACTCACCTTTTCCCCTTTGTAACTGAACAATGTGAAAACTGCATCTTGTATTATCAGAGGTTATATTAGCCTGGCGTTAATAGTTATTTGGTGATCTGAAAACGTTTAATATGACAAAAAAGGAAGAATAGAAAAGGTTTCAGCTACATTTATCTTTTATTGCCTTGCTGTGTATATTCAACCTAAAAGAAGAGCTGTTGCGTGAAAGCACACAGGTTAGTTTAGCTTTGAAACAAAGACCAGAATGCTCATCTGAGGAATCTGCATCCCACCTCTGTCTTGCTGTTATGTTCTGCACGCAGGAACACGTAATTTACTTTCTGTTTGTGTGTGTTTGCGTGATAAAGGTTTATTAACGCAGCTGATAACTCTGTAGGAACTCTGGCTCTTTGTGTGGTCTGGTATGTGCATATATTGGCAGCATCCATCAATACACAGGCACACACAGATAGAGACTGAGGCTCATCCAGGTGCTTTGCACTCTGTGTTCCCCCCAATCAGACTGTGTATGTTTGGGTTGACAGTGTTTACATCCAGATCTCGGGTCTGTTCTGCTCTGTGGAAGGAAGTCTCAACAAAAACTCTTACTGGTGACATTTGTCAGTGTTTAGACCCTTTCCTTGAAACCGTCTAACGCTCTCATAGCTTGAAATGTCCAAAGTGACTAATCTTCACCAATCAGCGCCTTAAAAGGCAGTTTTCTCTCTGACTATCAGACATCAGAGACTCGGTTTTATCAGATTGTTTTCGGCTTTTAAGGGTTTTTTTAATGCGTCGCCACCTTTAACGAGAACGAGCTCCAGTCAAGAGACGAGGCAAGGATTTTCTAAAACAGAGAAAAGCTACTGAAAACTTTAATTTACATGTCTCAGGAATATATGTTTATGTGTTTATGTGTGTGTGTGTGTGTGTGTGTGTGTGTGTGTGTGTGTGTGTTTGTTTTCCCACACTTGACAGGGATCAGCTGAAAGTAGGAGCGGACAGGAAGCAAAGTCTACTGGGAATTTAAACCCCGAAGGAATCTCATCTGCAGTTCATCAGCCATCAGTCACTCCTGCATGCATGCACTTGAACACGCACACAAAAACGTATTTAATGTACAAAAACTTAAGACGAAGGAATATTCATCTTTTTTTCTTCTGAAACTTTACTTTATTAATCCTCCCACAGGTAAGGCAAAGTCAAAGGTCAAGCTAAGAGAGAGAGCGAGAGGAGGAGGAGAGAGAGGCGTCCATGGATGGCTGAAATTAAAGAAAACAAGTTGATCAGAAATTGACCCTCCAGGATCCTTCCACATCTGTGAGGTTCAATGTGTCATGTAAATAAAAGCATAGTGGGACCCAGAAGGATGCATTCTTTCTCAAGGATGGAGAATAAACAGAGGGGGAGGGCGGCAGAGCGAGCGAGGCAGGAACATGCCACAGGCACTTGACTACTTGTTCACATGAAGCGGGAGCCTCTGCTGCTGGTCATCCTCCAGGATGAACCACAGACCGCCGCCGCCGCCGCTGGCCGGCCACATCAGCCGGGCTGCCGGCGACAATGACAGATCCAGAGCGAGGAGCCGCGACAACCTGCTCCTATATGATGACTTTGGAGAGGAATACTGCTGTGCTGGGCAATGCCTTGGGTAAGGCTCTGACTTACATCCACTACTCAGATAAACAAACAGTAAACATCTGTGTGGAAGGGGGAGGTCTGGACTGACTCGAACATTTTCTTTTGTTGTTGTTGTTTAGGGAGATCGAGTTGTAGATTTTCTGCTGTTTTTTATTCTTTTTATTTTTCTTTGTTTTGAGATAGTTGTGTTGAATATAAATTACTGTGGTAGGCCAACACGTTCATGGTTGACTCTCAATGCCTGTAAAATAAATTTAAGTCACTGCCTCACTTCCACCACAGTGCTTGACAGTTTTCATGACGTATTTGTGTTGACATGCCTTTGGCGTTTCAAACATGGTGCTGTATATAACGAACAAGCATCTCTATTTTGGTCTCGACACTCCAGAAGTCTTCTGTTTATCTTTTAGATGCAGTTTTAGAAATCTAAGCCATGCGCTCACAGTCTTTTATTAGCAACCCTTTTCAATGAATCTTTCTCTTTTTCTAATTGCCTTACCAGTAACTTTGATGTGTAGCATCTAAGACGGTTGTTTCACATAGTTTTTCAATCTTTTGGTTGAAATTGTTAGGATTTCCACTTTTGCTAAATACTGCTGCCCTAAGTGTTTTTCACCACTGAATAATTTCTCTAAATGCGGAATGATGGACTTCAGCTTGTCTGGAAATGGTCTAACCCTCTAAAAGTTATTGCTGATGTTTTCCAACCCTGACATTGTGTGAACATACACCTGTGTGCACTAGACAACAAACTCCTGCTTTTGCTGTTACAGTCTCACTGACTGAAAATAATCCATTCAACGATTAATATATATTTTTTCAGCTTTTAATTCCCAGCTTTTCCACTTTGGCTTCATCTTTGTTGAATACATCATGACAGTGTGGGACTTGATTGGCCTCTCTCTTTAAGATTAGATTAAGATTAAGTTAGATTTAAGAAGCGTTAAAACTTGGTAGAAGAGAGCAGATCCATTTTATTACGTCCTGAAATGAACCGCACGTCTCCCTGATTCCCAGCAGGCACAGCAGCGCTGACAGGTTGCTCACAGCTCACCTCAGCGCTGCTAAACGCCGCCAGGCTATGCGAGGTCCTGCCTACATGTTCTCAGCTCCTTCCTTCAGCCTGTCAGAGGTCGAGCAGCGTTTCCTGGAGGCGGCTGAGTACGGCAACATCCCAGAGGTGCGGCGCATGCTGCTCCACATCCCCAGCCTGAACGTCAATGCAGTGGACTACATGGGACAGAACGCGCTGCAGCTTGCTGTGGCCAACGAACATCTGGAGGTGACGGAGCTGCTGCTGGGGAGGGCAGATCTGGCCAGAGTGGGAGATGCTCTCCTACTAGCCATCAGTAAGAAATTTGCGCTTGTGCATGCTGAGACAAAATTAGCTTGGAAATGTAATGACTGAAGCAGATAATGTGTCTTTTATGATTCCAAAGGAATGTCGTAGTGTCTTCTTCTACTACTTTTAAGGTCCTTAAAGTTAATTGTTAGGATTTTGGATTTTTTTGGGGGGTTTTTGTTAGTTTCTATTTTCACTTCTGTTCCTTCTTAGTGATTCTAATTATTTTTATTTATTGTGTCTTTCTTACTCTAGTTTACTTGTTTCTTTGTCTAGTTATTTTGTTACATTCATTTCCTAGTTGCCAGTTTTCTCTTCCTCTTTTATTCACCCATCCCTGGCTCCTTCTGTTACACTTCATGTTTCCTTGCTGGTATTTCCCCTGGATTTCTGTTTTTGTTCTGCTCTGGCTCCCTGCGTTCCATGTGATTTTAGTACGTTTTCAGTGTTGTTATCAAAAAAGTTTAACATGATCAATGCTCCCAGGTCCTGTCTGCATTTTGGGTCCATCAACAAACATACCATAACATTAATGATTTTTTAAAATAAAACTTTTACTACAAGAGCCTACAAAATGTGCTACTGCAGTGGAGATTCATTTTACAGCAGAACAACAATCCTATCTCACATCTAAATCAAATCTGACTAAGAGGAAGAATTTACAGAAATGTAATTCTCTAGATGTCTGGAGCTGTTAATTAAGGACAGACCCAAAAACACTTGTAACTTGTTGTGGGTTTGGTAAAAGTTCTTAAGTAATAAAATGACTACCAGATTAAAAAAGCTAGATAACATTTACCCTGTAATAGACTTTAGCAAAAGGTGAACCAGATATGCAAGCTACGCTTTTTTTTACTTTCAAATTTGCATTTTACTTGCATATAAACTAAATTTGACTTTTGTTTCTCAACGTTTTAACAGCTTTTTTCTACGTTTACTCTAGGTAAGGGATATGTCCGTATCACAGAGGCTCTGCTCAGTCACCCTTCCTTTAGAGACGCTCACCGTCTGACAGCAAGCCCGGCTCAAGTAGACATGTTGGACGACTTCTATGCTTATGACGAAGATGGGACAAGGTACGACTGGTAAAGAAGCACCATAAAGGACGTGCTGTGGTGGCGTAAGGGATAGCGCGACCCGCGTCGAGGCCTTGAGTCCTCGACGCGGCCGTCGCGGGTTCGATTCCCGGATCCGGCGATATTTGCCACATGTCTTCCCCCCTCTCTCTCCCCATTTCCTGTCAGCCTACTGTCAAATAAGGGACACTAGAGCCCACAAAAAGACCCCCTGGTGGGGAAAAAAAAGAAGCACCATAATGTGGTCATTACTGATAAAATAGCAAAAACTAATGACATTTATGAGGTGGTAAAAAAAACTACATCAATTTGAATTATTCTTTTAATCAGATATTACAGTACAAATAAAAAAATTGGTCTGTAAACAAAATATGTCCACCACTTTTGAGTCTGCAGATAAATACAGCTGTTTTATGTTATTTATATACATTTTTACTAAGGTGGCCAAGTTAAGGTCGACTGAAAACATTGTTGTTGCCATGCTTACCCTCATAGGTTTTCTCATGATGTGACTCCAGTGATACTTGCAGCCCACTGCCAGGAATATGAGATAGTTCACACGCTCCTGAGCAAAGGCGCCCGCATCGACCCGCCTCACGACTACTTCTGTGGCTGCGACTCGTGTAATTATCAGCAGCAGTACGATTCCTTCAGCCACTCGCGCTCCAGGATCAATGCCTACAGAGGCCTGGCCAGTCCTGCATACCTCTCCCTGTCCAGTGAGGACCCGGTCCTGGCTGCCTTGGAGCTCAGCAGTGAGCTGGCCATGCTGGCTGACATTGAGAAGGAGTTTAAGGTCAGTGGAAAAACATCCTGTCAGTGCAACTGTACTGGTCGAGTCAGGGTTGCATTAGTAGCATCAGTTCTGTTTGAAATTGTTCTTCCTGTCTGCTATCTAAGTTTTCTAAAGTGCTGCATGTCACAAAAAAAAATAATAATTTCTATTATTTTGAACTAACAGATCTCCATCATTTTCAGCACTTGAATTTACTTAAGGACATGCAGCAGGAACAGAAAGAAAGCAGTACAGATTAAGATTATTTACACTTATAAGAAGTGTTTGATAATAAAGAGTACTTTTTTTTTACTTTAAAAATTACAGGTTTGTATAAAAAGGAAAAGCTTTGCTCATAAGTGTTTGATCATAACTGGAATCTGTTTATGCAGGTTAACAATGAAACCATTAAAGGTGGAGACCCACAAGGTTTAGTGTTGGGACCTAAAAGTTTTAATGTACATATTAGTGATACTAAAGTATAGTTTCCTTTGTTTCTTTTTTGACCAACAAGAAAAAACAATACATAACTAAATTACTATTGTAAAAGTTTCAATAGCGACTGAATTTACATCAATGCATAAACTGAATTTTTGGGTTTTGTGTGAAACTAAAAGTGCTTTGCTTTCTTGGGATCCAATTTTGTTTTGGACTTTCGCTTATTCCTCCATATTTTAGTTACTTCATTGAGGTGTAGAGAAACACTGCAGCTAAAACTAAACTTGTTCTTTTTACCAAAACAGAAAAGGGGCAATGTGCCTTTCACAATGTAAAGAGAACATAAATTGAATGAATAAAATAGGCGTGAAACGAAATGTTTGAAATCTCGGTTGTGATTTTCTTTTGTCCAAAAAATACAATGATTTGATGAGCACAGTATCTGCAAAAGCATAAATCAGAAGAAAATCACAATTGCTTTCCTACCACACTTCCTTACTGCTGCTTTCAAACGACTTCAGCTGGCGTTCTTATTTTTCTGCAGAACGATTACAGTCGCCTGTCAAACCAGTGTAAGGATTATGTGGTGGGCCTTCTGGATCTTTGTCGCAGCACAGAGGAAGTGGAGGCCATCTTGAATGGAGAAACGGTTTCTGACGACAGCTTCGACATGCCAGGTCGTCCCTCCCTCACACGCCTCAAATTAGCCATCAAATACGAACTCAAAAAGGTAACCAGGCATTCAAACAAACAACAGAGTTCATTTCTTTCAGCGGCGTTATCAGAATCTGTTTTGTCAGGAGAATTTACAAAATGTTTGATTTTTAACAACTGTTTTGGTGGATTGCTCAAAAATTGCAACAATGCTCTCTTAACATGGATGATAAGCACCGATAAGCTTTCCCTCATCTGTAGCTTGAAATGTGATTTACAAAAATCTTTTCTTATTTTGAATCACTAGTGGAAACTATCCCGTTCGGGATCTGTCCATTTTAAAGAAAAGAACGTTAAGTCTTTTTTTTTTTTTTTTAAAGCAGTACTTTGACATCTGTGAATTCAAGAATGAAATATTTAATTCCTTATTCTATTTGTGTTTTTCATGCACAGATAAAACACCTTCGTCATTCTCTCGGGAAGAGAGTAATTTGGATTCAAGCAAACAGAAAATGAAATACAACACTTGCAAAAAAAAACAAAAAAACGCCAATTATATTTAATTTCAGTTCAAATCGCTCCATGCCACAGAGAATACTAATTGCTGACCGACAAAATGACATCCTTCTGTTTTTCCCGCTCCGGTTTGGGAGTTCTTGCCACTCGTTCTTGACACTTGTTCCTTGGCAGAACTTTCTTCTTGCGCGGTGTCCCAGAAATATTGTGTGGTCAGAACTTTGAAGTGGCTCTGATTACTAGAACGATGGATGTGGTCATGGGAGGGACCTGTAATGACTTCCCAGTAGTTCTGCACTTCATTTCTTCATAATGAGAAACATCAAGAACTTTCTTCTTTTTCCTGCCACCTTGAGTAATAAAAAAGGGTCTTAGTTATTGTGGAGTATGTGCAGACCGTTTTCTCACCATGACATTTATTTGGGTTCAGCATCAATGAAAAGACCCCTGGTTTTATCTTTGACCAGAAGATGACCTTTAAATCCTATTTTTGGCAGATTTCAAGGACATCACCATCTGTGTGGTGTTGCCGAAAATAGAAATGTCCCAGCCCACAGAGACATAGAAAAAAATAGTCCACGCATTTGTTACTTTACGGCTGAACGAATGTAACTTTGCAGGATCAGGAAGACTCCCAAAAATAAAAAAATCTAGAACTGCAGTTTTTCTCTTTAGTTTTATCCCCTCTTTATTGGCTCTCCGTTAAAACAAACAAAATAAATGCTCTTTAAACATCTAAGACTGAACTTTTCACCAATTCCTGTTATATGATCCTCATAAATTGACTGGAGTGCAACATACTTTGTTTTCCAGAATATAAGGCACATTGTTTGCACAATTTGGCATCTAGAAGACACTGCAGCTTTCCCTGTTTGTGACTTAATCGCTTTGGAAAGAACTGGATTGATTCTGTGTCAGATCCCATCTAACGTCGAATGAACAGGATTTGTTTGTCTCGTAAAATGATTTACCATCACCTTTATTGTGAATTGGTTGTGCATAAACTGAATTCAGCTGTCTGACGACGTTTTAACCCAGCTCCGTTTTCCTCCAGTTCGTTGCTCATCCAAACTGCCAGCAGCAGCTGCTGAGTATTTGGTACGAGAACCTGCCCGGCCTGAGACAACAAACCACTGCTGTGAAGCTGCTGGTGGTGCTGGCTGTGGCTATAGGACTCCCTGGACTGGCTGTGGCTTACTGGGTCACTCCGTGCAGCAGAGTATGCAACATTCAGACTTAGATTTGACCCACTAGCCACCGGATCTCTCATGCTCTTCAGTCTGTTCTCAGGTGGGAAAAGTTATGCGCAGCCCCTTCATGAAGTTTGTCGCCCACGCCTCGTCCTTCACCATCTTCCTGGGCCTGCTCATCCTGAACGCAGCGGACCGCTTTGCAGGCACCACGCTGTTGCCAAACATGACCCACCATCAGCAACCTGGAAGTCCACAATTCAAGCTGGACCCCCTGCTGCTTCACCGCAAGACCACCACCCCCTTCACCTGGATGGAGATCCTAATCATTTCATGGGTCATGGGTGAGCGGAAGGTGACGATATATGGAAACAACTAAAGCAAATGTTAAAACAAGGATGTCACCTTTGACCTGTGCTGCTGTAGGCATGATTTGGGCTGAAGTGAAGGAGATCTGGAGTCAGGGACCTGGAGAGTACCTGGTGGAACCGTGGAACTTCCTGGACTTTGGGATGCTGGCCATTTTTCTGGCCTCGTTCAGCTGCCGCTTCTCTGCAATGAAGCAAGCTGACCTGGCTCAGGCCTATGTGTACAAACACTGCAAAACTCTGGTCCAACTTCCCCCAGAGATACACTACTTCACTCTGGGTAAGCACGCACACACACGCACACACACACCCACACACACATTCACACATCTAGTATCACCAGTTAAAAGTTAAGGCAATTCTTGCTAATGTCAGGGAACCAGTTAGAAGCTGGAAAAGATTTAAGATGTGATGGAAAGCGTAATCAGATGTTTGAATGGCCAAGTCAAAGTCAAGACCTTGTGTTGGTCCGTCATGTAAAATCTCAATTCAAACCATTAAAGTTTATTCATTGTAACACAAAGTAGAGCTGCTCCTCCTCTACATCAAGAGAAGTTACAGTAGTTATGGCTTTCAAAGCCCTTCTGCTTTAGCTATTAAAACTAAAATAAATTTTAATTATGGCTGCTGTCACAACATTTAAGACAAATCAGGTTTTCATTCGCAGCAGATATCCTGATGCTTACCAGCCGATTTTTGCCCGTTTTGCAGCTCGTATCTACTGGACGCCGTCGGACCCTCAGCTCGTGTCGGAGGGTCTTTATGCGATCGCAGTCGTGCTGAGCTTCTCTCGAATTGCTTACATCCTGCCAGCCAACGAGAGCTTTGGGCCGCTCCAGATCTCTTTAGGAAGAACCGTCAAAGACATCTTCAAGTTCATGGTCATCTTCCTGCTCGTCTTTCTGGCGTTCATGATTGGCATGTTCAACCTGTACTCTTACTACCTGGGAGCGAAGCAGAATGACGCCTTCACCACGTGAGACATTCATGCACACATAATCATCCTACTTGGGAATTACTTAACACTGTAAGTGATGCTTTTACTGAAGAACGAGGCTAAAACAGGATTATTTCTGAACTAAATTGGTTAATGTTTTGTGAAAAAAAATCCACAACAAAGCTTAAACTATATTGCCCTCATTAGTTTCTTGATCAGAGTGTTGCAGTGATCTGTTGTTCTATTTCATCGCTACTGACCGCCAGAGGCGGTGCTTCAAGCACTGAGTGATCATTCTTGCGCATGCGCAGGTCGAGTACTAATGACAACGAAGTCACCTGTGACCTGCCGGGGACCCACGTGACTCTATATAGTCACGTGGCACCCGGCATTCAATCCCTCAATCCTCTCGCGAGAAGCAGAGATTCCGAGGGACCAAGCACTCTGGCGGTCATCCGGGATTCATAGAACCGTAGTTACGGAAGTAACTTTCGTTTTTTAACAAATCTGATTTGACCAGACACTATTTTTCTAAAATACACCTGTTTTTATCAGGTTTTTGAGTTTAAGTTTGACTTTGTGTTTGACTTTATTGAACACAGTGTAATTAAAGAATAAACAAAGTTATATGCAAACAAAATACATTTAAAACAAAAGCAAAGAAAACAAAAGACGAACAGTAGTAAAGTATTTTTAAGCAATCATCACTTTTAACATCTTAAATATATATATATTTCTAAATGAATATACCACAATGCAGTAATATTTGACAACTTCAATTAATACAACAACCTTGATAATAGCAGAAGAAAATTACAAAGAATATTAGACTTTCTTTCTCATTCTTATTCTTTTAGGAATTATTGCTTTGCTTCTACCTTTTCTAGACGGGTGCTCTGTATTTAGATATTAGAGAGGATATTGGAAACAGGTTTCCAGCTGTTGGATTATTTTTTTGTGTGTTTAATAGATTACTTAAATCCAAAACGTTCCCTTCCGTTTGTTTATGTAGCCTGGAGGAGAGCTTCAAGACGCTGTTCTGGGCTATATTTGGACTCTCTGAGGTCAAATCCGTAGTCATCAACAATGGACACAAGTTCATTGAGAACATTGGCTACGTACTGTATGGCGTTTACAACGTTACCATGGTGATAGTGCTGCTCAACATGCTCATCGCCATGATTAACAGCTCCTTCCAGGAGATAGAGGTACGTCACTGAAGTATATTGCATTATCGCGTGGTCCCGGTATAAGCCTATAAATATGAAGTCATGTGTTTGGCACTTTCTTGTAAAATAAACTTTATTTGTGTTCATAAAAAATAATTTAAATGCTTTACTGCACACAGCATAAATATATCTAACAGATAAAACACATGTATTCAGTCTCTGACAGCTTTAAATAAAAATTAGCACAAACAACCGACTTCAAAAGTCACTTTATCGGTAGAGGATCTCAGTTTAAATCAAATTGTTCTGTTAAAGCCTTTGAGGTCTGTTAGATAACATTAGTGAGCAAAAAGCATTATGAAGACCAAGACATGTTAAACTCAAAGTTGTGGAGAAACATAAAGCAGGGTTAAGTTATGGATATTATTTCAAGGAGAGTTTTAATCATAGTAAATAGTAAATGATTAGCTCTGTACTCCACAAATCTGGCTTTCATGGATGAGAGGCAAGAAGAAAACAATTCTTGGAAGGACGCGGTGAGACGTTTTGTTGGAAGTCTGAGATCCAGCGAGTTTGTGGAGGATGAAAACAAAATGAAACAATTGCTCAAGCTGTTTGAACACATTTGCAAAGCGGTGAAAAAAAAAAAAAAAACCAAGAAAGAGAGGCAGGTTTCTGCACTCTGGCTATCCAGAAGCACCATATCCAGATATAGTTGGGATTTGTTGTCTAGATCATCTCATAAATTGCTTTTGTTACCTTTGGACAAACAAACCAGAAGTTTCCAGCCTTTAAGGGATGCCGATGTGTTTTTTTTTCCCCCCTAACACAACCAAGAAAACCAGTCTGACTGCTATCAGTGTTTTAATCTAGCTTTCAATGAATTGCAAAGGCTGTTTTATTTTTCTTGTAGTCTTTCAGTGCATCACTGGATCTACAGCATGATGTAAAGTTTCTGGGTTTTGCTTCAGTCCATCTCTCTTTTCTACCTGAACCAGACCTTTCCACTGTTTTGCAGATCTAAATATGAATGTAAAATGTTCACAATGGGGCTGCACAGTGGCGCAGTTGGTAGAGCTGTTGCCTTGCAGCAAGAAGGTCCTGGGTTCGATTCCCGGCCGGGGATCTTTCTGCATGGAGTATTGCATGTTCTCCCTGTGCATGCGTGGGTTCTCTCCGGGTTCTCCGACTTCCTCCCACAGTCCAAAAACATGACTGTCAGGTTAATTGGTTTCTCTAAAATTCTCCCTAGGTGTGAGTGTGTGTGTGCATGGTTGTTTGTCTTGTAAGTCTTTGTGTTGCCCTGCGACAGACTGGCGACCTGTCCAGGGTGTACCCCGCCTCTCGCCCGGGACGCAGCTGGAGATAGACACCAGCAACCCTCCAGACCCCATTAGGGAAGATGGGTGTAAAGAAAATGGATGGATGTTCACAATGACACCAAATTACTTAATACAACAGATTTTTTTGATTTCTGCCTTTGTTACATGCCATTTGATTAAGTCATCTTTATTTCTAGGAAGACCGTCACCGATTAGTTTTCTAAATCTGATTATGAATTAATTTATTCCCAAAAGATATTTAATTTGCTACTTTAACCCTGTTTTTTGTTTTTTCATTTTCCATTTTGTTACTCTGCAGGATGATGCCGATGTCGAGTGGAAGTTTGCTCGGGCGAAACTTTGGTTTTCTTACTTTGAAGAGGGAAGGACGCTCCCTGTCCCATTCAATCTGGTCCCCAGTCCAAAGTCTGTGCTGGGACTGGCCAAAGCCATAAAGTCCATGCTCTTGTATGTGGCTCACAGACACAGGGAGAAGAAAACTGAGACACAACTTAATCAGGTATACAGATTCAACATGTCATGACTTAAAACATATGATAAAGTATTTATGTTCCTTTAAGTTTCTCAGATTTGGTCTTACAGATATTTTGAACTCAGGATTTAAGCACAGATTTGCAGAGTGAACAACTAATAGTTGTCGTATCTATAGATTCTCTCAGCTATTTTAACTGAGACCGAAAGGAATATCTTAGCTGCATCCTCCATGAACAGGTTTATAATTTTTTAATATTTATTATACCTGAACCTCAAGCAGCTTGGAGTGTCCATTGATCTCCTTTACGCTTTGTTCAGTGATGTACTTTGTTTTTCATAAAACATTTTAAAACCCATATATCATTTCCAGCTTCTTCACAGTTATATTTAATTATTACAGCTAATTAATAACTGTACCTATCACAATAAATCTAAATGAACTACATTAAAGTTGTGGTTGTAAACAAATTTGCACTTTCCCTCTTTTTGCTTCAGCGGCTGAAAAGTAAATGAAATAATCATTGGCGCCCTCTAGTGGTATTAAGCATTCCTACAGGATCAAACTCACCTGAGAGCAAAGTAAAATTAATTACTGTCATTTCAGTTCAGTTAAATCAAATTACATAACATATATGAGTTTTTCCGCAGCTTGGGGAGAGCAAAAATCCAGGTTATGGCGGTTCAAATGGTCCAACAAGATATGAGGTGTGTGTTGAAGTAATTGAGTGTTTTATTATATACTGTATGAAATTAACCTCTATATATGTACAATGAATTTTACTATATAATGATGTTCTATGCCCCATCTTTTCCTTCACTGGCTGCAGAAGATCATGAAGCGACTAATCAAGCGTTATATAATCAAAGCTCAAGCAGACAGAGAGAGCGACGAGATCACAGAAGGTAATATAAACTAAGCTCTGTGTGTTTGTCATTATTATAACTTTGTGACAATAAATACGTGGTCTGTGGTATTTATTTTCCTATTAAAAACACTGAGGCATAAATCTTTTAGAGCAATCGTTGCAAAACTGCCTAGCCATAAGTATCTGCAATTATCCATTCCTGATTAATTTGTTTTGATCTGGTCTTATTTTCCATCTTATGTATCTATACCTAGGATGGTATATATCCTAGGTATAGTACTCAAACTTCATTGTTATTCTTGGTTGCATCTGTTCTGGTCCAGGTGAGCTGAAAGAGATCAAACAGGACATCTCGAGCCTGCGATATGAGCTGCTGGAGGAGAAATCCCAGAACATGGAGACGCTTGACGGACTGTTGAGGAGGCTGGGAGAGTTCAGCATGCCATCATCTTAGTGCACAACCTCTAGCTAAATGCTCAAAGCTTGCTAAGTGCCTTTTAAATGTCACTAAATGTACCTGCATTTGGGTAGAGGCATTACCAGGCTATGCAGTAGAGTGATGTGAATACAAAGATACAAATTCATTATGATTGGAAACATTCTAGAACTTTAATTTTTACACAAATAAATGTGCAAAAATCTTCTGAGTTTGCCCAAAACATGTTAAACAGAACATGTGGTTCTGTCTCGAGATTTGGTGGGAAAATGATTCCTAAAAGCTCAGGAACTAAGCTACAGGTTAGCTCTCATTAGTTTCTACAGCCCTTTTAAAATGCCAGGTTTTTGAGAGGCAAAACAACAGATTGTGGTTAATAGACTAATTCTGTTCCTCCGTTCTAGAAGAAAAAAAAAATCCAGGAATGTCATATGCTTTCTCAATCTTAAATCAAAGCTGTTTTGAAGCACCTCTTGTTTCAGTTTCAGGATTCAGTCTTCTACGTTTCATGTTTTCATCACAAAATCCTGGTATTTTCAGAGGCGTGTACACTTTTGAGAACAGCTTTCTTCTGTTTCTTAAATGTGCTCCTACAATGTGTCATAGTTTGTGTTTGTTATAATTCAAGAGTTTCTGTTTGTTTTAAGTAAAAACAAATCAACGCTTAAAAATAAATACACCATATATCAGGCATAAATTAATAAAAATAAGCAGAATCCACACATACAGAGTACTATTGAAGGTTTTGTATTTATTTAGACAGCAGTAAAGCTGGCAGAGAGGACATAAACAAATCATACAGTTCAAGGCACTGAGGTGTGAACATTAAATTTCGAGACCGACTAATGAAACATTAAGACATAAATTATCAAGATTAATAGAAAAATACTGCTTCTATGTACCTTTTATATATGTTTACTGAATACATAACTTTCAGAATTACTAAACAGAAAATATAAAAAGGTGATACTGAGAAGCTAAGCCGTATACGTCAAGTATTAACATCTACTGCGCCGTATGCAGTAGGCCGATTACTCATGCTGCAGCACAGTAGTCAGTGATAATAGTCACAGTTACAGTATCATGGTTTTGATTCTTTATAAAACTTTAAAATCTGAGTCAGGTCTTTGTGATTCTTTCATGTGCCAACGGTTCGTCAGGCTTGTTAGACATATTTGATGTAATTTTCAGGTATAAGGCCAGTTCTGCCTTTATATGTCGCCTGAAGCCAACCCGGTTCCACAGATGGACCCACTGTGAAAACAACAAAACAGAAATCACTGGAAAACTCAGGCAATAAAGATGCAGACTTTTATAGCCCTTCTACAAACACATTAGAGATGCTCGGAGAATTTGCGTGGAGAGTGGAATTAGACAACTTTCTGCCTGATCGGGTGGTCAGATCTTTTTCCAGTCAGTGAACACACCGTAATTAGCAAGAACACATTGTCCTGACAATAACACTCTTTAGTTTGGAAGTTGTTATTGTTTGAAAAAGACTCGTAGGAAGCGATTTTAAACACTATTTTCTACACCATGATGTCTGTAGTTTATTCAGTGTTCAAGGAAGCGCAGGAGATAAAGATAACAGAAAAGCTCAATGGAGAACAGCAAAGCTGATCTGATCCTTTTCTGCCTATTCCAGACTGATGTGAATGGAGCAAATAGTGATATTATATGTATCCACAACTAGACCAGTCATTTGATCAATCACAAATTAGCTTAATATTTAATTTAATAAGCCAAAACACACTTCAAAAATAGCGTAAGACATTTAAATATGCCTCATGTTAAAAACACGGCTAGATTTGGATAAAGAAAAGTGGTCACAAACAACCATGAGATATGCATGAAAAAGAGGAAAAACATCAAAACACAACAGAACAACAATACTTTTCTCTCAAGATCAAAATATGTCAGAGTAATATAATGAAAGATTCACATTTAAAATCACTGGGTAGATTTTATTTTGTACACATCCACTCTCAGAAACATAAAATCTTACCATTTGTGAACAGCGCCCCTTGTGGAAAACTTAGTTCGTGGCTGTGCTCTGCTTCACAGGAGTACAGAGCTCTAGCTTCCCTGCAGGAGAGAATTAAAAAGGCGCTCGCTAATTAGAGTTAACGAGGGATTCGTTCATGAAGATGTGCTGCTCAAGAGGCGACAGCTTCGAATGTCATCCGTGTGGCCTTACCTTCCAGAGGGACAAATGTCTAACGCTGAGGAGAACACTGAACTCTCACGCTGAGGCTGCCTGACCGATAACCTGCAAAACAAACACATTAAAAAAAATCCTTTTTTATTTTCTGATGTAACTTATTAATCACAATGAAGTAATATGTGTAGTTTTCAAATAACTTGTGATGAAAATCACAGCACACAGATAGGTTTTAGTCAACAGACTGCTTTTCCTTCCTCCTGAGCTTCTCTTTCTCAAATCCTCAAAACACAAAAATGTTAAACTGAAGTGGAACATCTTAAAAAGGAACGCTCACAGCGAGATGGGCCTTGAGTAGCCATTGCTGGATGTCGCAGTGGAGAGCTTCGGGGTCAGATCGGAGCCACAGCGGTTGTGACCTTTCCGTGGTTTCGCTCTCTCCTGTTGTTCCAGCGACATGAGGCTCTGGACCGACCCATGGCAACTTTTGTAATCTTCAACCAAACACAAGAGATCAGAATCACGGTTGCACGGTGGTAAATGTTTTGGCTTTTATTTATTTTAGAGGCACAAAAAAAAAAAGGAGTCTTTCACACACCTTCTGAAATGTGCAAGGAGGTGAGAGAGGATGACGTGGAAAGCCGGAAGGGAAACAGAGAAGAGGAGGAAGAGGAAGACGAGGAGGCAGTGCTGTGCTGTGGAGGAGAGGTAGAGTCTGTTCCTCTGACTTCTGTGGCCATAGCACAGGATGCGTTTCTTCGTTCCTCTGACTGAGAGCTCTTCAGGGAGGAGACAGAGGCTGCTTTCTCCCTGACAGGAGAGGAACGATTCCCTGAGGCGGGCTGGACCGAAGCTGTGGAAGCACATCGTGAGTCTTTCGCAGAAGACAAAGACACGGTTGAATTTCTGTTGAAAGACCTCTCCACTGCAGAGAGTAAGGAGGATGTGGAGGAGGACACAGAGGAAGTCTGCTCGGCAGAGGACAGTGGAGCGGAGATCCAGGAAGAGGAAGGCGTGAGGCGGGGGGAGGGAGCGCTGTCTGGAGACGCTTTCTGATCTTTCCCATTGAGGGGTGGCGAGCCGGAGGAAGTCGAAGGAGGAGAAAACTGTGCTGCTGGGGGCGAGCCAGGCTCAGCGGCGGGAGAGGATGGAGGGGAGATCTGACACAATCCGTTTTTTTCAGAGGAGTGTGACGACAACGACTCCTGGCTGCCCATCGGAGTCGTATCAGGGCTGCTGCTGAACGTGTCGCCTGAAAAACAAGAGGAAACGCCACATCACAGGCCGAGGAGCCAGACTGTTGATCTACTGTCCGGCGGTCCTGGTGGCATATGATACAACTCCAAGCAATGCCCGCATGTTAATCCAGTTACAATGAAAACATTGAGGGGAAAAAAGAAAAACAGTTACAGGAAGATCTGACTCAGCACTAATGGCTATAAACAGTCTTCAGTCAGGGAACGTTAGCACAGCGAGATGTTAGCTGAAGTGCTAGGCTAACGTCATCTTACTTCCTCTGTTTTGATATGACTACAAAATTCTGCTAATAATGTTTTTTTCTTCGAAGGTCTAATTAACTGCAAGGAGAAAGATTTAAAATGAAAATGTTCCCCAATTTCTGCTTTGCGTCTTCAGGTCTTTACTTCACAGAAGTCCAAATTATAAACTGGATCCAGACTAGTGAAATTATTAATTGGATTAATCGTGTTGAATCGATTATTGAAATAATCAGCAACTAACTTAGTCATTAAAAAATTGTTCATTGGAATATAATAACTCTAAAAATGCACACACTCAGAGCAGTAATTAAGACTTTACAAAAAATATATACATTTGAATGTAAAATTTAAAAAACCTTGTGTCTTTAAAAATATTCTACCCAAACTCCTCAGGTTTAGGATTTTCAAATTCTACAAAAAAAAGAAAAAAAGTGTATTAAGCACCTTTTGCCATTCAATCATTAAACGGCCAATTAAAAAAATAATCAGTTAATCTGCAAGTTACCAAGCGTTCACTAAAGGAATGCTGTTTATTTTCTTATTTAAAATGGGAACTGACTTATTTATATGTCACCTTAATTTATTCCTAGAGTATAAAAAGGTTTTTTTTATGTGATTCAAAATATTTTCAGAATGTGATCAGTTTTTAATAATTGCTAACTGATAATAATAATTGACTGACTTGAGGTTCAGTCGATATTAAAATTATAGTCTGGACTTTTGAGAGTCACTCTGTAGAGTGAAGCGAAGATGACTGGATTTAAGAAATATATATATTTAAGTCCAGTAAAAAGAGACTTACCTGCCTGCACGCCTAATATACCTGGTAAGATGTGTTATTTATAAGATACATTAAAAGACTCACTGTCATTATCTGCCAGGCAGAGAGCAGGAGTGTACAGACGAGCCTTTCTCTTCCCAGATGACAGACAGATGGCCTTGCTCCTCCGTGGAGTGGAGCGAGACGACGGCGCCTGAGGCAGCGGCACTGACAGGTCCGGAGCCTCACCAAAGATCTGACGCAAACACCGACAGTCGACATCAATGTCAGTGGGCTCTGTGCTTATTTGTGTGTGGCATCTTCAAACTCACTTTGTCGTGGTTTTCAATAATAATCTCCACCACGATGTTCTGAAACTTGATGTTCATCATGGCGGCCACCGTCTCCTCCTGTGACCTCATCAACGTGGGGCCAAAGATCATCCCAAGGTTAGATACGGTCATCATGTTCTGATCGCTGTGAGAGGACACCCTACACGCCAAAACAAAAACAGAGGGGCTTGGCTATATAGCTACATACACAGAGGAATTTGGCAAACACAATTTAAAAGACGAAACAGATAAAAATTTTATTTCATAAATCACTTTAAAACACTGCTTTAAAACAGAAATGCTAGTAAAAGCTAAACAATAAGAGCACCATGAAATCATGTACATACTTGTGAAGATGATTAGTTAAGATGTCCAACATCGTTTTGTTTTTTTCTGGGAGTTTGTGTACAAGAGCATGAATTGCTCTCACTCTGTACGTCTGGTCATCATATTCTGTGAGAGAAGCAGAAAGTGATGAGGGAGGAGCCTGGTGTACTTTAACTCAACCCTAAATAAACTTTACAAAGTAACAAATTCAAGCTAGCAGCAACTTAAATAATATACCTTGCAAAAATTGAGTTTTCTTCAACTTTATCTAACTTCTCACATTAAAAACATAAACCTTTATTTATTTTATTGAGATTTTATGCAATAGACAAACAGAAAGAACAACATAATTTTGAGGTGGAAGTAAAATAACACATATTGTTTTAGGCTTTTACAATTTAGGTTCTGACTTTGACTGGGCCATTCGAACACATGATCATTGGATCTAAACTATGGTGTTGCAGCTCTGGCCGCAGGCTTAGGATCAATGCTGGAACGCTACGTCTCAAGGAGAAAGTGTGTCTGTGTCACATTTATACTGATGAAGGCCAGAAAGTTTAACTTTTAACTGAGCACCTTCTTTCATATCTGCTACAACCTCTATCTGAAAAACTGCAAATCAGCATTCTTATGCTAAGCTACGGATCTCTGCAGCTTCTCCGCCGTTAGCATAGTTAGCATTAACCTTCTTGGTTGTTTCTCTGATTAATACTCTGCTTGTCCAGCCTGTCAATTTAGATAGATGTTTATATCTTGGTAGGTTTTGCAATTCATAATGTTTTCTGTCGTAAAATCAAAAAAATTCTTACTTGCAGCCCTGATGAATTCCTTATGCAGCCTGTAGGTAAGTAATGGTTCTGCCAAACACCTGAATGGAATTTATAGAAATAATTCACAGTTTGTGGGGAAATGTACAAAAAAAAAAAAAAAAAATGTCATGCTGTTTAACTACATTACCTGAAATAATCTTTCAGGCCACTGGTTATTGTCTTGTTGTCCCAGATTTCTGCATCTAGCTGCACATCGGAGGGTGCAGAAGAAGCTGCAGGGATGTTAATATGCCAGAATGTTTCCATGTTATGTTATTTTATTTTTAATAAAATAAATAATGTTTTCCCAGATATATAAATATCAGCATACCAAACGCGGATGCCATCAGTCGCTGCACTTTAGAGTTTACTCCACCTGTCCTGTAAAGTCCAAGGATAGTAAGGCCTGCGGACAAGTTAAAAAAATAAAGGTCAACAGTCGATATAACAACCATACATAAATATTGTTTCAGTTAAATCTTGTAAAGGCGAGAAATACCTCTTGTTTCAACCAGCTCAACACACTTCTTAACAAAGTTGAAGCCTGCTTCGTTGAGAAATGCTATAAAATGAAAACTCAAAATCAGACCAAACAATTCTTACATGATTCTCTTCTTAAGGAGAATCTTCTAATCTGAATTTGACACTCACTCTCCTCTTTTTTGCTGAGCAGAGAAGGAAGCGTGTAAATCTGTACAAACACGGAACAAAACATGAGTAAAAGTTGCTTTCTAGCAGCCCGAGCAGAAATTTCTCCCCAGAGGCGTATTCTTTATGGAGCTGGGTGGATCCTTACAGGCTCCTTTCCATCCATCGCCTCCATCCACAGCCGTCTGTTGGCCTCTGACAGGGCTTGTAGAGTAATGACGCCATGTCTGTATGAAAACATAGTTACACCCAAGCTCAATTCGGCAGCCACACCCCCAATTATTCGAAGGCAAAAATAAACCAGGCATCATTCATGAGAAACACTAAGACTCTCGGTCAGATTGTCCGCTCACCTCTCCACCACCTCGATGTCGAAGCAGAAGCGTTTGTCGATTGAATCCGTCTTCCTTCGAACGCATGAGCGTAGCCTGAACATCTCTGGGGCGCCAGTCACTACGCCGTTCTGTCAGAGAGACCAGCAACACACACGCATGAGCAGGATGCCAAAGTTTAGTGCTGACTGTAAGGAATTACTTAAGTGAGAGAAACGAAATGTGGAAAAACTGTCTGCAGCGCTGCAGAAAACAGTGTCGGTCAACATAAATGTTTCTGCTAGTCCTGTCTTTCAGTTTAATTAAACATTTTATACAATGACAGAAACACAACAAAGACAAGTCTGATGTAGGTAGTTTGAATACTTATTCTCCTGTTCAAGTTCAAGAAAGGATTTTATAATAAAAATCCATCCTTCTTAGAGGTGGATTTAAGGTTTTAATATGAGCATAAATTTGCTATGAGATGAATTCATATGAATAAGTTAAAGATGCAGAAAGAATTCAGATGGTGACTAGAGTCGAAACACTGTCGCACTGACAACAAAACTCTTCAGTGCAGTCGCTGTTACTGAGTGAAGACTCAAAAGTTGAGTTAGCAGTGCTTATCAATTCCAGTCCTCAGGCTCCCCCGCTCTGCATGTTTTAGACGTGCCTCTATACCAGAACAACTGATTCAAATGATTGCATGAATTCTTCTGCAGTCATCTAGTACTGCAGAAACCTGTTAATCACCCAAAGATTCAATCAGGTGTTTGGCAGAAGGGAAACACCTAAAACATGCAGGGCAGGGGGGCCTGAGGACTGGAACTGAGAAACACTGAGTTAGAGGAAACAGAGATGTAAGTCTCCAAGTGACAAAGACACACAAACCTGCACACAAACTCCAAACGATTAAAAGTTGTACTCAAACAAATTCATATTTTCTTTATATTCCCTATACAAATAAATCAGTAAACATGGGAGCCACCGGCTCACCTGTCTGCTGGCTGGTCTGGTCTCCGTGTTGCTCATGGTGAACATCTTTGAGCTTCTCTCATAGGTGCAGTAATGCCTAGTCCACACACTCCCCAAAGGACCTGGACACCCACAGTGTCACTGCTGTAACTCTTTCAAGTCTGATTTAGTAAGACACACATTTTGATTCTCCTTAAGGAAAAGTAACTAACATAGTAAAGAGTATCTCACGTTTTTCTTGTATGTACAGGAATCCCTCCATGGCGAAGCAGCTGGGGCCTTTGAAGTCATCCTCAGCAGACCTGATCCTCTTCATCAGCCTCTCAACTTCAGCACGAGTGCTTTCAAAGTTATTGCGAGCCTTTAAAAGAAGACGCGCATTAGAAACAACTTACAACTGGTTTTATTTATGGTTAATGAGTAGATTACTTATTTGTAACTCATTCAGGAAAGTGACTTATTAAGTAATCTAGCTTTGTATGGAACGTCATCATCATTTGATCTTTCCTGGTGTAAATAAAAAAGAGCAATAAGGGGTAAAGGCAAAGTTTTAAACAGTAAAATGTTGAGTCTTTTAAGACCATCATAATCTAATTTTAGGACCTAGATGAATAATAATGAAAAATAACTTACACATTTAATATTCAGCTAAAGATAACTTTTAACACATTTCATTGGCTTTTACCATTAGGCTGCACAATTTCAATACCTTTTTAAAAAGCACCCAGTGAACTTCGTAATGGTTACTAATGAAAGTTTTGAGCAAGCTATTAATATTTCTTTTTTAAAGCTATATCCTATTAAACATACACTCTCTGACAATGAAGGGTTTTCCCAAGTAACTCAGGTAATAACTAACTACAACCAGCATATGAGGGACACAGACGAGCTTAGATTTCTCAACTAGAACAACAAAACATGGAATAAATGAAAAATGTTCTTTACACGCTTTTTTTAAACCCTCTCAAAATGTTGCTGATCATCTGCCCCTAAAAATGCCAACCTAAGAAAAAAAAAAGAAAAAAAAGCCAAAACTCACTAGAGAATTGAAACCAACTCTGAACACCTGGAGCTAAATTTTAACCTTTTCAAACAGCTAAGTTCAGATTGTACATTATAAAAATGTGCAACACAAACACACCCTAAGAAGCTAATTTATTCAGACTTAGAAAACTGAACCAAGCAGATCAGGACTTTCTGGTTTATCCAGATATTTTTTTATACATTTAAATTGACATGAAAAAGAAAACACTAAATAACAACAGCGACTTTTTGTCTACTAAAAAAACCCAAAACTTATCTAACTTCCCTGTAAAGATAAATATAATTCATTAGTAGAAAGTCTTATTAAAATAATATGCCAGAAATAGCAGCTGAGTCTGAAGTTTGCACTTTAACACAAAGTACTTTTACTTCGTTCCCAGCAGTTGAAATGTGAGTGATTATTTACAAAGCAGTAATCTCAGGCATAGATTTAATCTTAAGGCTAGGGGAAAAACAAGCACTTACATTTTGCAGATTAAACTGGAGATGCCTCTTGTAGGGTTCAAACTCATTGGCCAGCTCATAACCCTCGTGGTAGAAGGTAAACAAGCCCTGCAGGAAGGCTAATAACTGAGAAGCACAGGGAGAGATCAACAGAAGACATGTTAGCTCGGGGCTTGGGAGTTTAAAACGTGACGAGGAAATTACAGAGAATTGACTTTCAGTCATCTGCTCAATAATCCAAACTGGCTCTAAAAAGAAAACCCCTCTGAGCTTTGCTTGTTGTGTATTTCGCTGCCATTGTTTATTTTACAACAAACAGTTCTTCCTCTGTGTCAGCTGGAAAAACCTAATCACAGGAAGTCCTGCTACGGCAACAGGAAGCGTCCTTTACTGATATCTATCATTTAAAAAGTTCGTCATGCAGTGTGTGCAAAGTGTGTTTTTGAGCTCATGGCTCACTTGTTATTCCAGTGAGTCTGTTTATATATACACACTTGTTAATGGCTCAGCTTGATGCTGACGTCTGTATGCAGAAAACACAGCACAGGAAAAGTCTAATTGCTCTAACTTTCCTGTGATGAAACAGCATGTACTGGCCTGCCTTCCATTTTGAAATTGTTCTTTTCAAATACCCGTCTCTAAATATAAGAAAGGGGTTGCACATAGTTATAAATATAACAATGGTACTAACGAATACAATCTTACTGGCTCCACAAACTCAAACTTCTTCCTTTCCTGCACTTCTTGGATCTTGAAGACATACTGGAGAGACGCATCATAAAAGATTTCCCTGTCTTTGTCCATCTGTGAGTCAGCCTATAAGGAAAAACATAAACAACAAATACTGAGAATGTGACGTAACTTAACAGGTGTGGGAGAGATGTGTTGTAGCTTTGTGGGAATGTTGAGAATTTACCTCCTGCAGCTGGGACTCCTTCTTCCTGGAGGACACACCGAGATACTTCTCCAGCACAGAGTAATACCTTTCTGTCTCCTTATCAAACTGCTTCTTTCCCTCCTGGTAAACACATTTCAGGAGACAGGATGTTAGCAACAAAGATTTCTAAAACCACAGAGAAGGAATTGCATGCCTACTTGTTTGTATGGAGGCTTTAACAACAGAGCTGTTTATTACTGCTGTTATTTCTGAATCACAAACAAGGATTATATCAGAATGTTTTTAAAAAAAGCTTCAAAACTCTGTCTTTTTTTTAGGAAACTTGTCATTACATAGATTGAAAGTATCCAAATGCAGACATGCAGGAGGCAGGTTTAAACTTCAGCCCTTTAATCATAGTGACATCAAGTCACAAGATCAAACAGCACGGAGTGACATAAACAGGACAAATGGAAAGAAAACTACTTGAGTATTTGTGAGTTACACTATAGAGGTTGGAGAGAAATACAGGAAGCTGGAAATTAGGCATCTTAAATATAATGTAGCTAATGTAAAACATGAAGCTTTTCTACTGAATATTACATCCTCGAAACTAACAGTAACATGACAGAACAAAAAAACACAGAAAGAATTGAAACTGTGAAAAGAGACACAAAGCCAACACATTTCAAACTCATTTCAAAGTAGACAGAACGTTCAGAGGAAAATTGCTCTGGCATGTCAGACATCAAGGTATACTACATTTTCAAAAGCAGATTGTTTTGAAATACAATCTTCTTCAGTGTTGTCATAGGAAAAGCACCTAAAGATTTATTCCGTAAGAGCTATTAACGTTAAAACACCATGAAAATATGCCCACTAAGTCGGCGAATTTGTCTAGAACAACCCAACTTTGCAACTAAGCTGCTGAAAGAGTAGGAAGATTTTTATGAAATAATAAGGCAGGAACTAAAAGCTCTGGCGAAGCACAGAGAGGCCGTTAATAATAAACAAAGAGACTCTGCCAGAAATAATTAAGAAACAGCTCTCTTCCAAACAGCTGCGCTGCAGTATTGAACTACTCCACATGTGCCACAGACATTCTTGCTCTGTAAGGTCTAGCTGATGATGCGCTGCTCACACATTAGTGTTACATTCTGCAAACTGAGAAGCTGCTTAAACAAATGCACAGAGGTGAGCTGAGGCTGAACTTTCAGGTTGCTTTTTTTTATTTTTTATAACTGAACAAACTCAATAAATCACACAATGTCTTCTTATCAGTTTTAGAAAAGAGAAAGTTAGATAAGTGGATAAAACAACTTGAACAGCTGCAGTAAGCAGACACCACATATTCATTGTGTTTATACTGTCTCTGTCTGTGACATGCTCCCAGTCTCTCCCAGTGTCCGTTCCCATGACCTTGTCACTGACTCTACACTGGGATCCGTCGTTTAACTGGACTAACCGAATTTCTAATTATTAATTATTCACCGGATAACTTCTCGGCACAATGAACATTTTTTAGATTTTAACTTCACCACCGAGAGAAGTGGATGTACCTTAACGGCTCCAATCTGCTCCTTCCGAAACCTCTCCAGTGGTGAGATCAACACGTCATCGGCATTCTGGATCTGAAAGAAGGAAAAAAAAAACAGAAGTGAGTTCAACTTGTTGTAACAGTAAATACCAAGAGCAGAAGCAAAAATGTCCCATGAGGGCTCCAGCTGCAAGTTCACTGTTGAAGTTCAAATATGGTTTCATTAAATCCTTGACACGTTCTACAAAGCAGTGATGATTGTTACTTTTGTGGAGCTTTTAATTCAGTGACGTGTCCAGAAAAATCTTTCAATCAAGACACTATATGCTAATCGACAGTTAGCTTCACAAAAAGTATCACTGAGAAGATGGAGATTTATTCTACAGCAACAATCTATTTACAAGGAGATCAAGATAACACAGGAATCACATGTAAGTCGATACAAAGATATGTGACAAGGGTAAGAGGGTTCAAAATGTTAAATGGGTTTAAAAGTATGAACTGCAAAATATATGGAATCATAGTTGCATTTTATGTGCAAAATTGTAATCACAGACAACTACCTGGATGTACCAATTTGCAGACCTTTAAATTAAAAGCGCCATTCTTTGTCCATTGACTGCTAATAATTTACCAGCTTCCTAGAGTCTGACTGCCCCTCACATCTGCACCAGACGTAGATCTTAGCAACTGATACACTAAAGCTCATGCAGAGTGGTGGAGACAGTGGATGGAGGTCGCAATATTTGAAAATAGTATTGCAATCCTGTGTTTTTCTAATATAACGCAACCCTACTTCAAATTATTTCTTTCTATCACTGTAAATTTAACTCCTGTAGTAGAGTTAAGAAATAAAAAACCGCAAGAGGTTGCAAATATCCCAAAGCCACCTCGGTTAAATGTCCTTTGACGTATGTCGTCAATATTGTTAAATTTGTATTTAGTGATTCATTGAGTCATTTTTAGGTATTCTCATTAGTGTAAATGGAATATCTCTTCTTCTTGTACCGATACCAGCGTCAGGTTCTTGTAAAAGCAACCCGATACTGTGAACCGACACCACTTTTGTGCTTGGTTTTCCTCCTGGACTGGGTGCGATGCAACTCAAACACTCCATACAAGGTGGTGGTGATAATACATCAAGAAGTTATTTACCGACACTCCCAAAAAACAAAAACAAAAGTTGGAAGAGGGAAATAACGTCTGTATTTTGAGCATATTTCAAGACAATCATGGAGGATACTAAAAAAGCAGACTGTCTGCTGTGCTCCGATAAGTTGTCAAGCGTAGTGTTGAAAAATGCTCCTTTAATATGACTAATTTGGCAAAGAATTTGAAAACTAAACACAACATTGAATTCAAAGAGAACCAGCACAACCAACATGCAGCAGAAACTCCAGAAATGTAAAAAAAAAAACAGAGAAAACATCAGTGTAAAATTCTGCCATCATAGAGATGTGGTACTAAAGTTTATTGAATGTGTTACAGTTTACATTTTAATTGAAATGTTTGCTAGTTAGTTCAGGAAAACTTGTAAAAACCTAAATTTAACTTTTACTATTTTCAATTTATTTTAAATGTATGTAGCAGCGTATGTCATGCTGTATATTTGATTTGTTATTGAAGTCAGAGGGACTGTAGGCCTAAACGATCAAGAGCCACTGTGTTCGAATTAAAATAAATGTGTTTTCAAAAGTTGTGTGATGTCTTAGTATCAACTTATTAACTTGGTACTTGGAATTGGCAAGTAGCTAAACTGAAGTACTTGTACTTGTATTCGGTCTGGAAGGAGCTGGTGTCTGACACCCCCTTAATCTTATAAGATTAAGTTCAACTATCTCATACCTCTTTTCAGGCACAGTCACCAAATAAGTGGTGTGTTGGTGTTTAATTGTGTGTGTTGCATTTACACTTAGGAATTTACTACTTTTGTTTTATTTTTATTTTTTTCTTTAAGTGGAATGTCTTAAATAAATGAATCAATTTAAAATTCGATTTACAATAGAGAGTAACTCGGCGCTGAACCTTAACTTCAGTTTAATAATGCACTGGTGCTCAAAGAAAGGGCTGCTTTCTTTGTAATGCTGGATTTTTCAACACATCACAATAAGTAGAGGGAAACTGAAAACTGAGACCGGGAGGGATTGTCAAATCCAAATAAGAGAACTTTCAGGTTAAGCAGGTAAAGTATTTTAGAGGAAACTATTTTCCAAACGGAGCTTGAATAACAATGTTATTATTCTAAGTTTAGCTCAATCACCAGGGTTCCAGTTACAGTGAGTTTGAAAAAGCAACAAAATCAAAACACACACAGAAAGAGAAAAAGACAGAAGACAAACACACACACACACACACAGAAACCTTTTATGGACTTTCCCAGGCAGTCAAACTGCACTCAGTCTCACAGGGGAATTGCCAGAATAGGTTCCACATGGTTCCTGTGCAACCAGACCATGCAGGCAGCCACAAAGGCAAACACACACACTCACACAAGGGTTTATATATAAGGAGGCCTACTATACGTCTCTGTTACAAGCGGTCTAAGCTTTGGCTTCACACAGAGTGTGCCAGAATTGAGTCAGTCCTCACAAAGGCCTCCAAATGATGGAGGATCACCGAGTCCAAGACATTTCCACATTGCGGTGAACACACACTGCTGCTGGCACAAAGTTAACCCACAAATGTGTGAATCAAAGTTGTGGGAAAGCCAGAACAAGAGACAAATAAAAAGGAGGTTAGTGAGAAGTTCCCTAAAATCTTCACATCGATGCACAATCTGCTCAATATTAACTTGTGTTTGTGTCTAAAGTTAGACTGATGATCATAAGTAAAACTAGGAATAGAGGAAACACAAAACATATGACGAGACAAAGCTCGAGTCAGATAATACAGAAAGCCCCAGCAGAAAGCTGTAACGGTGTGAAAAGCGTCACGTTTCTACATGCACGTGTAAATAAATAGTGCCAGCATGATGCTGTTTCCTGATGATCTTTATCGTGTCTCAAAGCTGTTTGACTTACCAGATTTTAAATGAATAAACTGTAACAGCACAGAAAAGCAGAAAGAGAAACATATCAATAATATGTTGCAAAAAATGGGTGTTAGTATAAAATTTAATCTAATTTGAAACCAGAACAAATATACTTTGTATGAAAGACACTTAACCTCTGTTTCTCACTGAACGTTTTCTGTTTCAGATCAGTTTGAATCACCAAAATATTTCTATTTCCTAAATGGCAAAAAAGTAAGAAAACATTATTTTCAAGAACTCAGAAGTTAACGAACAGTTTGAATGAGGAGCCAGGAAACTAAATTGATGGGTTCAGTAAAAATATCGCGATATGTTGTTTTATAATTAGTGACTGTATGATGATTATCAGATGCTAAGCACTTTGAACTGCCTTGTGGCTGAAATGTGCAACACACATAAACGACTTGACGTTTGTACTGCTGCAGAAATTCGTTTTAATAAATAATGTCTTTCATTAAGACAAAACCTGGAAAAAGGAAGCGGCTGAAAATACCGGTTTTGTTTAAGTTTGTAGATTAGACTCCTTTTACTCTGCACATGAACAATATATATAAATAAAACAAGAGCGTAAACTCTCACCAGTCGTTTTCGCTCCTCTTCCATGGTGCTTAAAAGCTGAGAGAACTCCTTCAAGGACTGAGCTGCAGCACAAATCACAGACTTATAATCTCTGAAGTCGAGTCATATCTTTCAGAGGAAACGTAGATGGAAGTTGTTTAGATGTATTTTTCTCACCTATATTGATCTCATCATCAGTTTCAGCATCACCGATGCATTCAAACTGGAACTCCTGCAGCGACTGAGAGAACCGCTGCACTGCCAGAGACAGACCTGAGGAAAATGGACAGGCAGGTACAATAATCATGATATAAACATAATCATAATTTTAATAAAAGCTCACTGATATCACTGGTCAAACCAGTTTATCAACGATCCTTGTTTCTCTTAAGGAATAATCCTGATGTTTTGAAACAAGGATCTGGCATTTCATGTGATACCAAGAGGTGAAGTGTCAAAGTCTGATGTAAGCAAACTGCCACACCTGGTGATAACACATGTGTTTGTGTTAAATGCTCTTTCTGTGTGTCTCACTCTGTCATTACGCTGCGATCTGAACCAAACCCCTGCAGGGGTCTGAGGTTTTTCAACATATAAAAAGGAACTGAATAACCCAAAGCTCTCCACCACCAGGAACAGAAAGAAAGTCCTATTCATTACAGCCATAAGATGGAAACTAAGTTGACTTGTACTCGTCTGCTTAAGTTTAGCAACTCATCTTGTTTAAAAAAATAAATAGCCCTAAAAATGCTAAACACGTGTCTCAAATAACAAATTGCACTCTGCTGGATCTAAACATGGTGGCTCAGGTGATTCTTCACAGAAAAGGACTTGTTCTCAAGAACAATGCAGCCATTTAGTTTGACCCCACTGAGGGACGTAACCTGTAGGCAGGTGAAGAGTCTCGCCCTTCTTTGTCAGGTTGTAAAATCAATGAGCCATCAGACAGATTTCCCTAAGTATTTTCTACCTTTCACACCGTAGTTCAGGGGGTTTTGTCTTTGCAGTGTGGCTTGAGATGACACTAGCTGTGTAAAAAGCAGGTGGTAATATTGTGGAAATAATAAAAGTGGCGATAAAAAATCAAGGCATCTTTGTGGCCTTTTTTAGATATGGCTGGAACTGCATGGCAAAGCAATCTTGAAAATCATTTGAAATGAGGGTCTTCAGGACACCAGCTACAGAAAGAAGGGTGATATTTTAATCACTAAGCTGCACACTGTAATTACATTTAAACATATTTTTGAATTAATTCCTAAACATCAATAATTGGAAGTTATTATAATGATAACAATAAACAGTAAGCCAAATTCGACTAAAGAGAACAGATCTTTACTGAAAAAGTAGACTTTTATTTCACCCCAGTGTCAATAATTACATTTCTACAACTGTAAAGCTCTTATTTAGGCATTGATAATGAAACCCAAAGACTTAATTTTCAAAGGATTTGAAAACATTTGGACCAGATGAAGGAAAATGCTGCTGAAATGTCTATTAATATTTTCAGATCAGATTATCTAAAAGCTGGTCTCCAATTTTATTTTTCCCAGAATAAAATAATTGTGCGAACAACAAAAGGAGTTCCGAATATGAGAATTAATTTCAGGGGAATACACCAAGATTTTAGATTAAGCTGCTTCATCAGTGATGAGAAGAAAAATGAATGATCTTAATTACGCGCTGAGGATAGAAGTATAAAACTGCAGTCTGAGGTTGATCATATCTGTATTTCTGATGATCAACTATTGCTAATAATGTTTTTAACAGAATCATGGTCAGTAAAAATAAACGCTAATAAATAAAAGGTTGATACATTAGCACAAACCACCTAATCTGATTTAAATTTAGACCTTTCTCAGAGAGGCTTTGGGGTTCTTGAGCCTCTGGGGTTTTAGACTCTGTGCTGTTCAGTTTTTATGGTAATTCAGCCTTTCTCTGTTAACCTGTAACCATAATGGGACTGAAATGCTGCACTGCATCACTACATCTTAAGTGAAGAAAGAATCTGGACCCTCCAGTTGTTAACCCATTACAACCTAAGGGTTTGCTTTACAGTGTGTTTGAAAACTCGTACTGATTTCTCAAGCTTTGAAGAAGTAGTAAGATAATTCTAAAAGAAAAAGAGGAAGCTAAATTTTTCCAATTTTTAAAAACTTACACAGTGTCTTGCTGTGTGCAAAGTATTCACACCCTCTAAACTCAATTTTTTTTTTTTCAGATCACATTCATAAACTTCAGTTTATTTTCTTTAACGTGATACACCAACAAACAGTGGCACACAAATGCAAAACCACATGCATGTAATACAATGTAATACATGGTTTAGAGAATAAAACGTTTAAGTTTAACATTTATATACGCAACCACCATAAATCAAAAACTTGCAGAAAACATCTTTTGTAGAAAGACAGCTATATATGCCTTGTAGGGGTCAACCAATTGCAGTTTTATGGCTAATTACCAACTACTGATCTTTAAAAAGCCTGACTTGCCAATTCTGATTTTGGCCAATACCAATTTTTTAAACTTTATCTTACTGTTTTCTTTCTGTCTGTCATTGTATGCCTTTTCCTAAATGTCTACCTTATTAAGAGAGTAACTATTTTTAAAGTCTTGTGCACAAATGTTTCAAGGGCTAAAAAGAATGTCATCACATTTGGTGATTTTTGGAGTGTAGGTATTTGAAAACAGGGACTGTTAGGTTGTTGGAAAGGGAATCATGATTTTTACGTCAGACCTAAGTTTCAGGTTATGCCATCGCAACATACTGACAGTAAATAAAAATCCTGAAAATTTCTTGTGGCTTTCTTTTCTTTTCCTTTCTTTTTTTCTTCTCTTTTCTGCAGCCCAAGTTAATTAGCCCATTTTGCCACCCTTTACAAAACTTTCTGGAAACGTCCCTGGTACTGGATGACTTTCTTTCAATTAATGCATGTACTTATACTCCATCAACCACTAAATCATCTCTAATGTGCAATCAATAACAATGTGTATTTTTAAATAGTAGATTATCCATAGAAAATGTATAGTAAAATTCCGTTTAAAATAATGGTACTTTTATCATACATACATTATTTAATAGACATTACATAGAAACTACCGGCACCAATGTATCGTAAATAAAGATTCATAGAAATATATATCCTCTGAGAGTTTAAGTAGGTAAACTAAATGGGATTGAACAGATGGCCTCGGGCTTTTCTCTGTTATCACACCATGCGCCGAATCAGGCTAAATAATCTTACAAAACATTAATCAGTCATTGTTTACTTACTTCTGAGGGCGGATATGAGCATGTTTCCATCTTTTATCAAGTCTTTTATAAACCTGTTGGTTCTCTCCAGCTCAATTTCATGGCACTGCAGTCGCTCTCTGAACTCCGGACTATCCAGCAAAGAATCACTGAACTCCAGCGTCGGGAGACCCATCGATAACTCAGCACAGGCGGCTAATTATTAAAGAACTGCAACAAGACGTCTGAGTAATCTGAACCGTAGGGAGAAAAACCTTTCACATAACGAGCTGTTTTATTACGCACGAAAATTCTTGGTCTAATGTTTCTTCCAGCTCCTTCTTTTCATGCCTTTCTCTCTTTCCCCCCCCTCGCAAGAACTTCCGGACACTGATACATAGCAGAGCACTGTGACAGAGAGAGTTTGGCTAGCTTTCACAGCGAGCCTTGCCGAGCTGTTTCTTCTACTTCGTAAACGCACTGCTCTGAAATATACTTTCGCTTTGAATTAATAAGCTATAAAAATGAAACAGAAAGACTCGGAGAACCGAAAAATGCTTTTCTTAGGACGCATAAAAGCTGCAGACGACCACTTGGAAGCTAACTTTTTTTTTCACTTACGGCTCCAATGGAAGGGTTGTTACTATGGGAACGGGAGACTCCTGCTGGCGTGGACAGAAATGAGGAGAAAAGTTTGCCAAGAAAAACCGAGTAGTCTTGTCTGTAGTCTGTAGGCAGAGATTGAGAAGGATAGCTTTTCCGAAGACTCCTGTGCCTTTTTGTTAGTATAAACTACTTTTCTGAGATATTGAGCAAAGTTTTTTGTTTTTTAAATGCATATTAATATAATGCACTTTAGTTATTTTTGAAAAGAATAAACAATTTAGAGGTTGTTGGTTTAGACCACTAAAATACACAATTGTTCATTTTGGAAGTGGTGTTAGAAAGAGGGTTAAAACTAGTGTTGGATTTAAGGGTGGAAGTGAGATGTATGTTATTATTTTTTGTAAAATGTTCTGTGATACAAATAGTTACAATCCTGTTCTCAAAAGGTGATGGTGGCCATGATGGTGCTTTTTGGGCTCCTTAATTGCTGCAGATGCATTTTTATATGAAATAGTGTTGGAATATTGTGTTGCAGGTCTGTGACAATCCTGTGAAGTTTTTCTTTGGATAATTGATGGTAAACATATTTGTTTATGTTTAGATCCAGTTTCAAATTCCATTTGACCCATAAAGATAATATCAAGTAGCTAGACAATTCATTGTTTTTTATTTTAGAATTTAATTACAGTTATTAGAGTTTTTGAAAAGAAGATACAAGCTTCATGCATTAATTTGGCGGTGTTTTGTGGTTTTCCCAGGGATAAGGCCATCTGATGAATAGATTGGGCTACTTAAAGTGAGGGAAACACTGCTGTGGGATTTTTGCCAGGAGAATATAGAGAGGCACACAGGATTACTGAACTCTGGCCAGACATTCTGTGGTAACCTCCGAACAGACTCACAGAATCACATTCGGTTGTTTCAGTATGTGTAATGAAACACTGCAGTTCTCAAATTCACTTTCAACATCACACTTGCTGCTGAACAACTGAGTAATCCTGAGTCATTCCACATTTCAGCTTTGCACATTGTCTCAGATGGCTATTTCTTTCTTTTTTCTGCTTAATCAGTCTTTAATAAAACTGAAAAAAAAAATATTTATACAGGCCCTTCCGTCCCTTGAAACCTAACAACTCCTGCGAGGTTTCAGTACTCTCTCGGTGATCCTGCTGTTTTATTGTTGGGTTACTAGTATATGCGGTGGAACAGACTGGAACACCATGACTACTGGAGTCAACAGGCCTAAAAGTAGTTTTGACGCAGACAGCTTAGGAAGAGACATTAAAGACAAGACTTTTTCCATATTTATAAGCTGTATACTCAAAAGTGTTTTGGGCAGCAGCATTTGTTCGAATTCATGGAAAATTGTGGTCTTTTTCTATATTTGCTGAAAAGTAATACATAAAAGCAAAGGTTTTGAAGTACCAGGCACAGAAGAATTAAAGCTTTTGTTGATGTTTCTGTTTCGAGACCCTTCAGACAAAGTGTTCTTTGAAAATGCCCACATACGACACCGCTGCCGCTACCATGAATTATTTCTGCGCGGTTGACCCTGCAAAGGAGAACCTCCAACCATAACGGCTAAAACTTCACGTATTTGGGGCAATCTAACAGATGAAGTTAGCGCTCTTTTACAGTCAGTCAGTGTGGACTTTAATAGACTGTTTTATTACATTTGTGGTCATTAAAATGATATATTTAAAACAGGTTACCCACATTATCAGGCAAAACTATTAATACCACTTAGCTTTTCCTCATAGTAGGAGCATCAAGAAAGGAAGAAACAAAGAAGCAAGCAAACAGACACAAAGAAAATTCACTGAAATGATGGTGGTGAGTGTAGCAGAAAGTGTAAAGAAGTTAAGAAAATAAAGCACTTTTTTAACAAAGTGTTGAGTAACAAGTGTCATTTATAACTGTAACATTTTCCTAACAGTACATAACTAAGCATCTGATGAGTAAAGCAGAAGATAACAAAAAAAAATGTTATAATCAGGATCTTAGTTAAAAAAAGGGCCTTACTGCAGTTTTCACAGCTTCCAAGACGGAGAACACATCAAAAGGTGCTATGTACATTTTAAAATAAGCTGTGAGTTTATAGGTCTTAGCGAAGACATTTGTACTTGTTCTTTATAGACTTCTCAGTTAGCGTGAGGGTTGTGGGTAATTGTTTGTTTATTAGAGTATTATCTTCATGAAGTGAAATACAAACAATGCAACAAATGAACATGTCTGAAAAAGACAAAGTATTAGAAACGAAATAAATCTGAGCTTTTGAACATACCTTGATCAAAACCTTTCAGTAGTTGCTGTGCATGTTTAGGGTCAATATCCTGCTGAACATTGAACATCTGCTCCTGTCTGAAGTCTTGGAGCCTCTAACAGGCTTTTTTTCTCCAAGGTTGCTCTATGATTAGGTCCATTCATCTTTATATTAAAACTTCTAAGCTTCCCAGTCCCTGATACGAAAAGTATCCACACAGCACAATGCTGCCACTATGCTGTTCTACAAAGGGGATGCTGTATAATCTTATTTTTCAACCACATTAGCATTTTGCATGTAGTCCCATTTTAGTTTCTTCTGACCAAACTCCCATCTTCATGCTCAACTGTGTCTCCTGTGGCTAATTTGAGGAGAGCAAGGTCAATAATGGGTGGATTCTCTATCTGAGTTGTGGATCTCTGCAGCTCCTCCAGAGTTAATATGAAACTTTTATCTTCTTCTGTGGGTAGTGCTCCCACATCTTAGTTTGTATTTGTTAACACATATAAAATATGTTAGTGCCTGTGGCTGTATTGCAACAATGTCAAACAAAAGGTTCATGTGTACATTAAAACTTGCTGACGTTACTGTTTACACGTGAAATCCAGGTTTTCATTTCATCTATAAACATAAAGTTTTTATTTGTAATAATAACCTCGACATCAACTCTGTTTTCAGGAGACACCGGGTTTGACATCTCTTCAGTTTCCTGCAGCTTTGTCACTAAGCACAGCTCAGCTGTCTGTGTTCTGACTTTGCAGGACTGAATTCAACACTGTGCAAAAAGACGCATACCCAAGCTGGCATGAAACTCAGGGAAGCTGACAAGCAGAAACTGGCTTCATCCAGACAAGGCCTCCGAGTTCTAACCTACACAAGTTTAGTCACGTTGGAAATAAAATATTCTGCTATTTTAATCCTGAGGCAGTGCAAAGGGAACAGCTACTGTAACATCTTTGACAACTATGAAACTTTTGACAAATAGGCCAAATATTCTTACCACAGTCTTATCATTTGCCAATCATATATAACAAAAAATAGATTTCTAAAAAAGGCCTATTTGCAAAACATCTCAAAACTTTGGTTTTCTTTTAATAATAATTTTGCACTTTAACCAATCATCAAGGTCATGAAATTGTAACAATACACTCTTGTTCCAGATCAAACAGTCATCTCCCCCCTTATGTTGTTCACAGACCCTCTCCATACAATATGACAGAACTTTAAATTCTGGATCTGCAAACCTGGTAGAGACATAATCACAAATAATCTGTAGCTGTGATTGCTCAGGGGGTGAAAAATACAAATAAACATTTTTTGTTTCCTTGTTTTTGTTTTATTTGGATCTCTGGGAGGGGCTTTATACTCTCTCATGGTTTAGGACACTTTACAATCCTCGTTAGCAAAAATCTAAACCTATGAGTCAACGTTAGCAAACTGGCAAATATAAGAATTGAAATAAACTTTGTCTCCTTGAAACAGGAATGGAAAAACAAATTGATTCTGATTTGCAGAATTGAAAAAGAAACTTTTACTTCGTTGCATGTGGACAACTTTGATGTAATGTAGAAGGTGCAATTATAGCCTAAATATAATTGGACTCCTATTGAGTTTGAAGAGCTCAATAAGTATTTTTAACAAAAAACAATGTTTTTAAAAGGGAGAATGGAAATTATTGCACATCAGATAAAGCAATCCAAAATCAGTTGAAATGTCTGTTCTTTACAGTCGAAAATGCCTTTAAACATCATGATCATCTCCAGTCTCTGTGTCTGCGATCACCCCTGTCTCTCTCTCTCTCCCGGTAATCTCTCCTGTCTCTGCTGCCCCAGTCGCTCTCTCCGTACCGGCGTCTGTCCCCTCTGACTCTCGGCTCTCCTCGGTCTCTTTCCCCCAGTCCTCGCTCCTGCGTGGCCCCGGGACCGAGGTTTATCGGTTTGCGGAAGGGTCTGTCCCTGCCGCCGAAACGCAGCTGTCCGGACTCCTTTTTGCCGCCCAACCCGCCCCCGAGCCGACGCGGCACCCATCCTCTGAGGGTCCTCTCCTGCTCGAAGTCCACGAACACTTCGTGCTGGTCCACCACCAGCTTGTCGGCGTCCCGACGGGCCCGACTCACGGACCGCTCCTCCTTGTACTCTATAAAGGCGTATCCTTTGGAGAAACCCGTAACGATGTCCCGAACAAGACGGAGCCGTCGTATGTCCCCATATTTTGAGAACACTATCTGCAGCTTGTCTTCAGTTGTCTGGGGATTCAAGCGGGCCACAAACAATGTGAGCAGCGGGTCGCCAACGACGCCCTTGTTGGGCTTGTAGCGGGCAGACATGGCCCTCCATACCGCCCGGTCATGGGGCTCCACATCTGTCCCGTCGATGCTGCCAGCTTTCAGGGGGTTGTAGTCTTTCGCTATCGGACACCAGTCAGACATTTTAGCTGTAGTGGTTTTTCAGACTTCAAATGAATCAGTGGCAGCTACTCTTGACTGATATACCTAGGCAACACGGACATTTACCGTTAAAAATCGTCACACTACTGTTCATTACAGCGTTAAGTGTCGGAGCGCATCAACAAAAATAATCCGTGAGGAAACTAGTTCTTCTACGTCACATTTTATTGGTTCCTACTTGAGGACGTCTCCTCTTCTCCATGCTTTCCAATGAGACGCGCAATGACAATGATTATTGCACAATTAATTAATTATTATCATGAATAACAATAAACAGGATAGGAATTTTTATTTACTGCACCAATAATAAACTACAAACATCCACCCAAACTGCTAGTTTCTTTGAGATTGTTACCTTTGCTGCTTGAATTGTTTAATGTTGGTTTCACGAAATTATAATTAAATCATTTGTTACCTTTGCTGCTTGAATTTTTTAATGTTGGTTTCACGAAATTATAATAAAATCATTTAAATAGGCGGTATTACACACTTTCCAGGCACACTGTGCTAAAAATGGCACTTTCAAGAAACTGCTACCTTCAGTTACAAAATTGTACGTCACATATAACAAAAGACATTTGACTTGCTGAAATTCGGCCTCAATCTATAAAAAGTTCCTACTCTAACACCCCACCTTCAGCACATCATCAAAACAAGGCCTTTAAATTATGCACTTAGTTTTAAAATATTTCCCTTACCACAATAAATTACATAATTACAAATTCTTTTGTACATATTGCTTAAATTGGAGCTCCCAAAAATGTTCCACTTTTTGTTATGGCACTGCAGCATATTTTTTCCATTTTAGTAAAATTAAACTCAGTGAGTTGTAGTTAATACATAATTAACAAACATGATGGGGAATTTAGTTGCTTTTTAACATAGGGACAGTTGGTCTTGAAAAGATTTATTCCCAGAATAAATAAAAACATTTAAAGACTTTGATCTTCAACTCTCTTTGATGATTTGAAACGTGGCACACAAACCAAATACCTTTTCACAGTTCTGCAAATACCTCGTCTTACTACTGCAGCACTTAAAGTGCATTCCACCACTTTGACATGGCTTCGTTTCAGTATAACTGCATGAATTAACAAACAATTAACTTTGAACTTAGGGATGAAAACACACTACACAAAACTTTATAAAAACATTATTTAATGAAAACAGTGAAAACTAATTTTCTTTACTTTGGCTCATAACAAAATCATTAAAATGATTCTACTAGTATTTACACCGTCATGCTGCCTTCGATACAGTAATGAACTGGACCACAGAGCAAAAACCTTTTCAGCCCTTTAGAAAATATTTGTCCACGTTGCATTTGTTTCACCAGAACAAGCTGATGTCCGATGCTGATTTAAATTCACATGTCCTCCACGCTCCACTTGTAAGCTTCCTCCTGGAGAGCTTTTTTATCAGCTATCCGTGTGTAGCGCTTCTGTTCAAATCCATTGGATCTGTAAAACAGCACAGACAGAAACATCATCACAACAACAGTCTTACATGTTCACTAAAAAACTTGAGTTAATAAAGTAAACCTTACTTTCAGCACTTTTTTGACAGGATTAGGCCTGTCACGATAGTAAATTTTGCTGAACGATTAATTGTCTCAAAAAACTATTGCGATAGACGATAGTACTGTACACTGATTTAATGGATATGACGTAATGATGCATGCGATTTTCTGCCAAAGATGGATACACTTTATTTTCAAAAGAACACCCAACACAGGAACTGATTAAATAAACAAAACAACCAAAAACAAAATGGATTCTCGGTCTCCATTAACAAAAATGTACTTGAATAAAAACACCAAAGTGTAAATAAATACTGCATTCAACCAAAAGAGTGCAGATTATGAAGTCTGTACACCATACTGCACTTCAGTAATCATTAGATTTAAATAGAGAAGATGGGCACATCCGACTACCTGATGCAATAGTTCACACTACACGTTAGTTCACACCTACATTTTCCCCTTACAACAATCTTAGAACTTTTATCGTTCTAAGATTGTCTCTTGTTATCATCCTGTACTGTGTGGTGTGTTACGCTAGATCGTTGTGGCCGCTCCGATCTAATTCAGGGGTTTTCCCCACTGGGATTGTTACCGCAGCCTGTTGAATGTGACAGGTAGCCAATCAGAAAGTGCGGATTCTCCTCTGTGCTTTCTGAGGGAAAATTACAGAGGGGAATCCCAAACAGCTGACACAGCGCAACCTGAAGTCCAGCGGACATTGGAGATGATATGTAGAAACAACATTAATGTTTATAAAACATTTCGTGCAAAGAATACAGAAATGACGAGGGGAGAAGTTGGAGAGAAATTGCTACGCAGTTGATAACCCCCGCCCCCACAACAGATTCCTTGAGGCTTTGATGTCAAACAGTGATGTCACTCATCCTGTCTGTGACATCACTGGTGACTGTCTTTATATTCCCAGGTTCCACAGAGAAAATCATTTGCAGTTTAAGGATCAAATTCAAAAATGGCAGAGAAAGATTTCTTGATTAACAAATTAGCGGTTTTACAGAGCAGCCACAGGAAGCTAGAGGAAGACAATGAGCAGCTTCAGAAGACAGTGGAAGCACTGAAGATAAAACTGGAGCGCCTGAGTAACAGAAGAGCCGACGACACGGTTAGCTGGAAAGTAGAAAATAATCTCCTCATAAATTCGAATGAATATTACAAGAAACAAATTGCCAGACTTAATTTAAGATTGGAAGAAGCGAATTCAATAATTACACAATTAAGTTGTGATTATGGAACCTTGGTAAGAGTAAATACAAAACTCAAACGGACACTGGCGACAACAAAACAAAATGGAAAAGGCAATTTGAATGACGCATCAGAAAAACTACAGTGGTTAGAAAGACAAAACGAAGAGCTAAATCAGGAAATTGTAGCTCTGAAAATAAAGCAGGACAGAATAAAATCCAGGGTGGCGGAAAAAACCAAGAAAGTCCTACAGATAGAAGAAAGCCCAGAAGAAGCGACGCCAAAACCCAATATATTTCAGCGAGTCGGGAGAACTTTTCTAAATATGTATGAATCGGGAATGTTGAGATCCTGGGTGCCACCCTGGATTTTTTAATCACTAAACAGGAACTTTGGGGGTTGATGGCAGCATAATGCTTGGGGGATCGCTGGAGCAGAGAGGGAAATGACCTTTTATTCACCATGAGAGACGGCCTACAGAACTCTGGAATTGGTTCATATATATATATATATATATATATACAGTACAGACCAAAAGTTTGGACACAACTGTGTCACCCAGCTGGTTTTTCAAAGAGTTTGGTTTATTTGACATAGAGTAGTGAGAAAAAGAACCGCAGCAGCTGAAAATGAGACATATGTTGGACTTTTGGTCACCGATTGACCTCAGTTTAAGCTTTTGACTAAAAATGTGACTTTTCCAGAAGTAAGCAAAGAAGAAAGAGAGGAAAAAAAGCTGATCCAATCATAGAAAACAAGATATTTAGCAGTTAAAACACAACATACGATTCTGCTAAAGTAACAGAAGTATTCATGTGTTTTGTTGACTCAGACTTCCTAGTTATCTTGACTTCCAGCTGCTTCAGCCTTTGTGCTCGTTTTGAGCTTCATGCTGGTAATGAGTCACAGATACTGAGGTTGTTAGTAAAAATTTGTGTTTCACAAGATAAACGTTGCAAAAACCTTATCGTTTTGCAGATTTAACAAGTCGAAAAAAAGGTTTCGATGAGTGCGCAATAAGGTTAGTTGATTTTATTAATGTATTAAAATGTAAACACTGTGATAGTCAAACATGATGTTTGCAACCAAGAATACAAATTACAGTTGGAGACCTGGGCAAAAAATGTTTAGTTTGTCTTTGGTTTAGCGTGACAGCAGAGTTTTTGCCTAGATTCACCATCTAAAAATGCATCGCAGAAACAGTTTTTAGAATATAAACAATGGATGTTTAACTTTTACCATGTAAATGAATCGTCTGAAATGAGAGCTATTGGAGTGTTTTGTTTCTAAACTGACAGAAAATCTCCCAAGTTGCTTTTCTAGGAGCTGAGATTTGTGATTTTTCTGAAGCATTGTTCAGTCCTATTCAGTCGCCTCATTATTGTTCTCACAGCTGGTGTGAATATCGTGTCTCGGATGTTCAATGTTTTTCTGCATTTACTTAAAGCGGGGGAACATACAATGAATCTTCGTCGCTTCCTACAGCAACGTAACCAAGATGTGTTGCAAGCGAGTGGCAAACTGCGATGGTTATATACGGTACAAACAGCTGGGAGGTTTATGTTCACACGTAACATCTGGAAATATTCTGCCATCGTTCACAAACACCGTTTACTTCTGATTTTTTACCAAGATGGAGGAGTTTCTTTTCCGTGTGTGGTCTTCAAGTTAAAAGGTAATTATTAGAGATTTTCCATTTGTTTACAATAGTTTGGTGGCAAAAACTCAGATTATAATACACTCTGACTCTGATATTTACTGTATTCTACACCAAATTATGAGTTCATTTTAGTTTTCGAAGTTAAACTTAAATGTTTGATGCACAGAATAAGGTGACACTAGGCCTGTCATGACAGCATATTTTGGTGAGCGATTAATTGTCTCAGAAAACTATTGCGATAGACGATATACACTGATTTAATGGAAATGACATAATAATGACTGTGATTTCCTGCCAAAGATAGATACATTTTATTTTAAAAGAACACCCAACACTGGAACTGATAAACAAAACAACCAAAAACTAAATGGATTCTCAGTCTCCATTAGCAAAAATGTACTTGAATAAAAACACCAAAGTGTAAATAAATCCTGCATTCAACCAAAAGAGTGCAGATTATGAAGTCTGTATACCATATTGCCCTTCAGTAAACATTAGATTTAAATAGAGAAGATGGGCATATCCGACTACTAGGCCTGTCGCGATAAATGATATATCGATTAATCGTACGATAAATTAAAACTATCTACATCATTTTAATTATCTGCATTATCGTCTCTTCCAGCCTTTTTCTCTTTCTGTTGATGACGCTAAATGAAAAAAGGCTCAACTCCGGTGCTCTCCACTGTCCCTCCCTTCCTCATTTCCTTAGTTTAATGCCCAGCGCACACTACACCATCTTAGTGCTATCGGTCGATTGTCGGCCCATTTTCAAAATCTGAGATCACACATTAGCCGACAGAAATCCTAGGTATAACGGTTCGATCTGGTTCGATGTGCCGTGTGGTGTCCAACAGTGGGCACAACATAATGGCTACAAGTCCAGCGCTAACTAATTTTAAACCGAACCGTTATACCTAGGATTTCTGTCGGCTAAATCTCTCAGGTTTTGAAAATGGGCCGACAATCGACCGACGGCTCTAAGATGGTGTAGTGTGCGCTGGACATTACACTAAGGAAATGAGGAAAGGAGGGTCAGTGGAGAGCAGCGGAGTTGAGCCTTTTTTCATTCATTCAGTGTCATCAACAGAAAGAGAAAAAGGCCGGAAGAGACAATAATGGCGATAATTAAAATGACGTCGATAGTTTTAATTTATCGTACGATTAATGGATTTATCATTTATCGCGACAGGCCTACTCAGGATCAATATCCTGTTTGAAGGTCTAGTGATGCCCGAGCACCAGGGAACAAAAACCTCTTTATTGCTACAGTGGAAATTGAAACCTCAGTGGCTGCAGGTCTTTTTTCAGTCACTTGAGGGTTTTTGACCTCCAAACTCCTGGTGTCTCTTCTAATTATCAGGGCCTTTTGTAACTTTTTGTGCCCCTTCGCCTTTCCATTTTAGGTCAAGGCAATGATTTTTTCCTCTCAGGTTTTTGGACATTTTTTTTTTAAACTGAGCTGTATTTCCACCATGCAATGAAAAGCTCCCATCAACAGCCCAAAACAATCTGCAAATGTGTGCTTTTAGAAAGAACTCCATCCAGTTAAATCCGTTTGACACGCAAATAGTCACTGAATGCAGGATGCAGTTTGAATTTAGATAAAAATAATTTTGATATTAGTGTTCTTCAACTATTGAAGTTGTTTTTGTCTCATTTGCTGATGGCAACCAGGTGAACAACTTAGGATTTTGCCAATAAAGGTAATTCCTGTCTGTGTTAGGGTAGGCGTTGAATAATTTTAGGTACAACCGCAGAACAGATATGCAATGATTTGACCATCTGTTCTGTGATTTCATGTGAACCATCTACAAGCCTTACCTGTCGACTCCATCCCACCGATAACCTGGTTGAATGTTAAACCGATTTGGAGGCGGTGGAGGCCCTTGGTAGCGAGGTTTCGCTGTGAATAAAATCACAAAAACAAACCTGTTGACTTGGTGTCTCTTTGGCAAACAGCTAACCGCAGAGACTTTATTGAGGTAAATGAAGGTGAGAGACATTCAAACCTGGCGTTTTTGTGTCGCGCTCCTTTTTGCGCCTGAGCATCCCAGCCATTGGATCCCCTTCCCTTTCCTGCTCTCTCAACATTCGGTCAAGATCCTCGTCGTCGTAGTGACGTGCCAGCGGCTTCTGGGCTTCATGCAGCGCATCTTCTAGTTTCTGCTGCTGCATCTGTCCCTGGGCCAACCTACAAACATTTTGATTTAATGAACCACATTACATATTTCAATGTCCTTTCAGATGTCAAATAATGCTTAACAGACTTACCCTCTTCCCCACTGAGCATATTTCTCATCCTTTGCAGCTTTTTCTCCGGCTTTTCTCCTGTGTTCTTCTCTTTCTGAGTCCAAATCCCTCTTTTTACCGCTCTTGTCTCGGAACACCGTTTGGGCATTCCGCGATTCATCTAGTCAAAGTAAGAAACATACAATGAAACATCCTGTATGTTTTACAGTCAAACAGAAACAAAATGAAGAAAAAATGAAACTAACCTTCGAGTGGCTGATTGTTTTTTTCCCGTCGTCGGTTTTCTTCCTGTTCTTTTTTTAAGACATCAATAGAAACCAGACCTGCTTTTCCCCCTGAAAGCATCCTTGGGCCCTGTATAAATAAATAAAAAAAATATAAAAAAATTTGAAGCAAAACATGTTTTGACATTAGTCATGGATATATACAGATATATTTTGGCTTACTTGTGCGGGCCCAGATCTTCGAGGTGGCGACAAGTCGTCATCTGAGTCTTTTCCACTCCGCAGCCGTCTGGGTGGAGACTGGTCAGAATCAGAGCCCTGTCTTCCTTTTGGACGTCTCCTCGGAGGAGATTGATCTGAGTCCCACGCTTCCCGCTTCACAGGCTTTTTTCGAGGAGGTGACTGGTCAGAATCTGAGTCATGCCGATTCTGAGTTCTTTTAGCATCCGGCGATCGTGGATTTGAACTGTGCTTGCTTCTGCTAGGAGAGGAATCTAAAAATAATATTTAGATGATCAGTCTACTGTTTTCTGTCAGTCAGGATACACAAACTGTTATTCAAATTAGCTCGTCAAAAGTTTCATCATAACGATGCAAACAAAAAGTAAAGATGACTGAAATGAAAATACTTAAGACTTTCTATTGCATCTTTACAGCACCTTACTAAAGTATTCATGGCCCTTTTCATCTTTTCTTAACATTTTATCGCAATGCAGCCACAAACTATAATGTATTTAGTGAGACTTGGTGTGTTGGAGCACTAATATGTAATATGGTTCATTAAAGTACTGAACGAATAATGATAAATGGCTACATCTTTAAAAAGAAAAATCTGAAGGTGGGGCACCTATTTTGCCCTTAAATAAAATCCTGTGCAACTTCAATACTAATTCCAAAAAATATCACAAAGGTCAAGGAGCACAAGGGTTATGGTATCTCAACAGGAGCTACTAGCCAAGCACTCCAAAAATTTGACTTTATGAAAGTGTGATAGAACAACAAGCCAAATTTGCAGTTTGCCACATAGAAATCAAAGCAAAAACAAACAGCACGTCAAGCTGAACATCCACCATGCTCATAGTAAAACAAGGTAGTAGTAGTAGTATTATGCTGTGGGGATAGCTTTCTTTTGCAAAGCGCTGTATGTCAAAAAAAGATGGTATAAGTTATACAATATCATAGACAGAGTCCAGATTATATTCGAAACAAAAAAGTAATTTACTTTCCCCACCCACCTTTGCTTTGCGCCTTTCTTTGCTTTCCTGAATGCTGCCTTGGAGGTGACGCGTCTGGAGAGTCGTGCCGAGTTTTCCTGGGAGGAGATACATCTGGAGAGTCATGGCGAATTCTCCTGGGAGAAGAAGCATCTGGAGAGTCGTGTCTCTTATTTGTGGTGGGAGAACCGTGTTTATTTCCCTTTAGTGAACGTTCTGGAGAGTTAGGCCGCATTTCGCTTGACACAACAAGGTCTGTGTGTTCACTTCCTTTCTCCTCCTGCTCCTCATCCTCCTCCTCTCTGTCCTCATCAGCTACACAACAGGAGATTTGAAGTAAATATCAATCCAGATTCACACATAAACAAATTCTTATTTTCTTCACTGTTACCTCCAACAACTTTCCACCTGTTGCTGGTCCTAAAGACTTCCAGTTGTTTCACATCATCTGGTCGCTCATCAATAAATTCAGCGATCTAAGTACAGAATTCAAAACAAAGTACAATAGTTTCCTTGGAATATCTTTTAACGACTACATATATTTTAATTTGCATGTTTTTAAATAAATAAAGAACATATTTATCTTGAGAAAAAAATATTTATTTGAATATTTGATAAGTAAGTAAAACTTAACAATAAAATGAGTGAATGAATAAATGAATTTAGGCTAGCCTGCAAGCTAACGTTAGCACGATGCTTACCACTGGAGCCTCCTCTTCATCTTCTTCAACCTCCGTTTGCTCCTTCACCATCTGTCTCCAGTCAATGTCGTCGTCCACTATTTTAAGTCTTCAGATGGAAGAAAGCAAAATAAGACGAATGTCACATCAAGCTACCCGCCAAAGAGTCGCCGAGATTCGAAACTAGCTTGCGCGCTAGTGTAAATCTAAAACGTGAGAATCGCAGTTGGACTTTTCATTCGCTCACCCTCTCTCGGGAACCTTCCGTCGTTTCTTTTTTATCTTCCCTTTTGATTTACTGGAATTGTCGTCTGCTGACAAATACCGTTTGAGGTACTCAGCTTTAGAAAGTTCTGCTCCCTTGCTGTTGCTAGTAGAGGCAGCCATAACTAGATGTTTTTGGAAACTACGGATGACATTGAGGATCAAGCGAACAGAAGACGCGGATCCGCATCATTATGTAAACGGAACGTGGAGAGTGTCCAAATTGGGCGGAGTTTTTGGTTCTTTTTACTAGATCAGAACGAATGATCAGGGCATGGGAGAATTATTTTTGTAAATTTTGACGGACAAAAACACAACATATACTTTTAATGCCAGGTAACTATATATTTCAACTCGAAAAGATAAAGTGAGTGTATATACTAAGCATGTTTTGTTTGGTGCTGCATTGGAGATTTATTATATTTATACTCTGGGCTGCACATGTATCTAATTCGAACTGGAATTTTTGCTTTTGCTTTCAGGCATGTAAATATCAACTGACTATTCTCCCTATGTCTGAAAGGATTATACTTCCCCATATACTCGTTTGCAGTTCGAGCCAGCTTATGGGCCGGTAATGCTGAGAGAAGCAGACCTCGCCATTCGGAGTCTTTAGCATGGACTGCTGTTATTTGAGAAATTGCATTTCATGTAATGTGGCCTCTTTTTTACTGCTGTAGCAGCAGCAGCAGCAGTAGTAGTAGTGGTAGTGGTATTAGGAGTAGTAGTAGTAGAATTAGTAGTAGTAGTAGTAGTAGTAGAATTAGTAGTAGTAGTAGTAGTAGTAGAAGTAGTAGTAGTAGTAGTAGTACTATCGGCCCTTCGCTTAGAAACATTTTTAAAGTACTAATGGAAACATGTAGAGAGCTGGTGTAAAGATAAGTTTGATTGCTGTATTGAAAAAAAAAGGTTGGTGCTAATAAAAAAGTTAGGTTTTTATAAGCATTTTTTAAATTCATATTTTATAAAATGCGCCTAAAAAACGATTTTTTATCTTATTTTTTTCAAAAATGTATTCCCATTTATAATGGTCTTATTATCTTACAACAGAAACCTGGATTTCCAGCTAGAAATAAACTCCTGGGTTGAATGCAAATAATTCTACATCCAGATCTACCAGCGGTATAAATTACTTTAAATCTAAAATGAATTTTTATTTTTGCATGGGACCCAATTGGTTTGTCTCAATTGGACCCATGTGGGCTAACCCAGTTGGACACACTAAGTAGGTCATGCTCTCACTAAAACTAGGAAAATAGAGCACATCTCCCCAGGTCTCAAGTCCTTACACTGGCTCTTTGTTCTCAGAGCATAGATTTTAAAATACTTCTCTTAGTTTCTAAATCACTGAACAGCTTAGCACCAAAAATACATTAAAGATCGGTTGTTGTTGCTGTTTTATCAATCTTCCAGAATACTCGGGTGTTCTGGTTCTGGTCTGCTCTGCATCCCCAGAACCAGAACCAAACACGGAGAAGCAGCATTCAGTTTCTATGCACCACAAATCTGGAACAAACTTCCTGAAAACTACAATGATACTGAAACATAGTTAATGTAAATCAAAGTTAAAAACCTACCGGTTTAAAGTTTGTTTTGATTCATAATAACTTGAATACCGATCAGCATATTTGATGCATATTTGTTCATGACTTTGATGATGGCATTTGACAAAATGTAATGCTTATTGCTTGTTTCATAATTGGTTACTGTATGATATTCTTATGGTGTAAAGAACTTTGAACTGCCTTGTTGCTTAACTTGACTTGATTTGACTCAGTTTAATCTGGGTTTCAAATGTCAAAAAAGTGAATAGTTAACGCATTTAGTATTTCATATGGGTTCCAACATTTTACCCAGAGTTATCCTGCATCAAATCTGCAAAACATAAACACTAATCTGCAAACAATCCCATTTCCTTTGCTTTTGGACAGCAAATGTAAATGTTGGTTGGTTGATGGGTTGATTGGAGAATGGACTTTAATGAAATTCTGCTGGCAAGCCTAATACTTTGAACTGACTATGCATTTTGATTCGTTTCAGTTTTTTTATGAGCACCAAATAATCAGAAAATCATTGTTTGTCTATGCATTTAGCATTCTTTTATTGAAAACCAGAGCTCCATCACTATATAGTCACATGTGCAAGTTCTCACAGTGCATTACATCACAAAATATTAGTGCAGTACTGAAGCAAAAGGTCTCAGATCGTCTTGAGTCATCTTCCTCGATAACAGCTTTCTAATGCTGTAACAGCGATAAAACCTGAAGCTGTGGTGTTGATGGATGTGTATGTAGACAGAAGCAGGGCTGGGCTTGTTTGTGTGTAGATAGGCACAAGCTAGGCTGTCACATTTTATTTAGCAGTGTGTTTGAAAGAGGAAGATCTGCAGGGGGACGATCCAGGACCACGAGCTCTTCAGAAACAGGCTGACAGCCGAGCAAGGCTGCAGTTGTTCTGCAGGAGAACGGAAAAGTATCAGTGTTGCTTTCAAAGCCAAACCACATATACGTAAATAGCTAAACCACCCACCTTTCTCCACGTTGATACTCTCAACCTGCCCAGTTATTTTACACATGTAGGTGGTGTTGTGTGGGAGTGTGTTTGTGAAGCCTTTCAGGGTCATCCTGTAGCCGTGGGGCTCAAGCTCCACCACTTCGCTTTTGTCTCTGAACTGGGCCTCTGCAGCTGAGCCGGAAACATTCGTGTTGATCAGGGCCTCTCTGGCTCCAGATGACCAGGAGAACTCGTAGCTGTTGATTTTGTTGGGCTTGGGCTCGATCCGGCAGTCGACTCTCAGGTCCTCATCCTCTTCCAAGCACACAGAGATCAGCTGAGGTTGCACTGGGATCAGCAGCACTGGGTAAAACGCAAACATGTGGCGTGAGAGAAAATGATTGAAGTAGCTAAGTCTCATTTGTAGCGACCACAGACTCCACAGATCAGATAAGCATTTAGCTGTCATTAGTGAATATCCCAGTTTGACTCTTACAGTTAGCCATAGCAACATCGTATCACATGGTAAACCTTGTATCTGTTTTTATGACCCTGAAGTGTTATAACCAGAAGCTGTTTGTTTGAGTGCGCATCAGTAAATAATCTGGACAAATGCGGAAAAGCGTTTTGAAATAATCCATAATGAGTTAATCCCTAATGAGAACAATCTCCTCCCTCAGATTTTTTTTATCATCAGAAACTTCTGATACTTCAAAATAGTTTGGCTTAGCTTCTCAGTACCACACCTTAGAAGTTTCTAGAACTGTACTCTCACCTCCAAGTATCCCACTTAGAAACAGAGATGTGAGCATGTTGAGGAATCACCCATCCAACTGTGGAAAAAAATGACAAATGGGTTAATCAGACAGGGAAGAGATAGCACTTAAACCTTAATACTGAAGCATGCTAGTTCTTTTCTTCGGCTTGGTGCCAATAACAGCTAAAAATACTAAAATAGATCCTAATTAGTTGGGTTTTTTTTGTCACAACAAACAGCACATAGAGGTTGGAAAGTTCTGGTCAAACCCAACATAGATGTGTTCAGTGTGAAGAGCCTGACCCATCTGCGGTCCAAAGAGATGACGTAGCATAATTTAGAGCAGCACTTTCAACATTAATAGCCATTTTTATATGTCTTAATGTTTTTTTTTTGTTATATTAGGTTGAATAAATTGGCCTCTCACATCCACCATGTCTTTATATCCACATATTCCTGCATATTCCATCTCATCCTCATTACTTCATATTTACTCTCTAATCCACGGTTAATTAAAGTCCCTGAGGGACTCTTACCTCCTGTCAAAGCTGAATGATGCAGCAGTTCCTTTCTGCTCCGTTAGTAAAAAGCTAAGCGGCTGCCGGGAGTCACCTCGGTGTGCAGCACTGCAGAGCATCCCACCACTGAGAAGGAGTGGGAGCAGCACAGAGAGGTGGAGGGAGGCAGTGGGAGGGGAGGGACGATCCTGGACCAGAAAGAGCGCTGATTCGTCTTTTTCCTCTGCAGTGGCTGACGGAAGCAATGAGCTGGCTGTCTGCGTGTGCTGAGAGGCAGAACTCGGGCATGGTCACCGCTTTTCGCCAGCAAGGTGTTGTCTGACCTTGTCTCTTTCCCTCTTTCGAGTTCTCGCCCGGGTCTCATGTTCTAAGTCATGCTGACCTGATTTGCCCTTCATCTCTCTGTCCAGTTTGTTCCTCTAAATGCTTCTCAAAAAGTGGAAGTGTTTTATGCACCAAGCAGTCTCGTTATGAAGAAAATTATTTCTAATGAGAACATGTGCATTGCTTTGCATTTTGTTATGTTGCCGAAATAAAAAGTTTTGTTTTATTGGTGTGGGGATGGTTTTGACTATACTGTCAGAAATTGACAGTATAGCTATATCTTAGAATCACTTAGCTGAAGTCTACACCTAATAACCAAACTTAAAGATTTACAGTTATAAAAACTTTCCAACCAACCTGGTGGGTGTTTGAGGTTCACCCTCCAGCAGAAAGCTACGCTGTTAATATAGCCAGAGGATCAGGGTAACTGAATGCATGTGCACTCCACATTTTCAGTATTCAGTCTGTAAAATGTTTTGAAAACCATCAGCTAAAGTAGGTTTTTAGCACAAGAACAAAAGTACTCTATGCCTGCCAAATAAAAGTATATACACAAATACAAGTTAAAATAGAATTAAACAGTTAAAATCCTGCTTTAAGCATTTCTTCAGTCTATGCAGCATATAACGCATTCTTTCCTTTTACTTTTTGCCTTTCTCCCTGAGATAGTCTGCCCGAATAAAAACCCACTGTCATGTTTTCACAGCATCTCTGAATTCCATGACTCATTTGTGCCCCTTCAGAAATTTCCATCACTGTGCCGCTAAAAAAAAAAAAAAAAAAAGCTCAGTGTCTCCATCTGGAGGTTAGTAATGGGAGGTGTGTAAAATGTAAGACGAACGTAAACATGTTTGCAACACAACCTAAATGTTAGGTTAGGTTAAAATCAGGTATGATTGAAATAAAAAAAAACAACAACATGTATGGAAGATTTCTGCTAAATCAATGCATTTAATATGAAGTGATTTCTTAGAAAATTCTCTATTAAATTTGAAAGTAATATTTATTTTCATCCCCTCCATGATCAAATGACATAATTTAGTTCACACTGAAGCAAGCAGGATGTTATATGACTGATTTGTTTTGTGTGGAACCCAAACTATTTTTGTGTAGGTCCATTGACAAATTGTGCATTTTGAGAAAACGACAGTAAATGCGGATCCTCCTCAGGAAGTGCAGACATAAGTGTTTATTTTAGAGGATAAATATCCAGGTGATTAATTTATTGTTCATCAAGTGGCACTTGATTAACAATAGCTTCATATAATCAAGTGGCATGAAATACTTTCTTGCTCCACAACTCATAAAAAAGTAGAGTAAGAAAATTTAGCTCATGCACTGTCTCCGCCATCCACCAGGGGGCGCTGCATCATTCTCCACACCTTTAGCTCTCACTGTTTTGCTTGAATCTGCCCAGGTTGACTAGAGTTGAGACTGTTATCCAACTATTAAAAATCTAACTGTAATGTAATAGGATACAAATATGCAAAGAATTAAATCTTTTTTAAGGAAAACATAAATGATGTATTATGAGATAATGTTTTATTACAGATTAACTTTTGTATTTAAACAAATAAACATCCAATTAAAGCTCAGGTAAAGGGGGCCCCTTCATTGACAGCCTTAAAAGTCTGTAGCTCCGTCCCTGTCTGGACTGTCAATTGCGTCCTCGGATTACAACTCTTAATTTCTCTACAGAGGCGCCCTGCGCTGCCCGGGTTGCTCGGCTCAGCCCTCATAGGCTGTTTGTCGGTCGGGGCTGGGGGTAGTCTATCTCGGAAATAATCTGCCCACGCGTTTAAGCGGCTTTATCCCCGCCGAGCCTCAGACCGCTGCAGCTCCGGCTCCACACACTGAGCGCCAGAAAGAAAAAGTGACACAGGTCGCACTGACCAGTTGGAGGTTGCGCACGGCTTGTGCCACACATGAACGGACTCTGGTGCTGAAGCTGAGTCTATTTCTTTACTTTTTAAAAACAATTATCATTCCAAGAGCCAAGAGGAGTTACAGAAGTTTACTCTAGGGATTTAAACACAGACGGAAACTGGCAACGGTGTTCAGGACATGGAACAGGCTGGACTTTGGATATTCATTGTGACTACTTGTGTTATTTCAGGTAAGGTTGATTTAAAAAAAAAAAAAAAAAAAAAAGCTCCAAATAAAATTTCTGCAAAGTATTCGCTTCTTAACTTATCTTAGGTTTCATGTATTGACACATTAAGTACTTTGTGTGGTAATATTTAAAACATTTTTATTCACCAATTAAGATTTACTGGACCCCTATGTTTTAATTCATTCAAAAATGTTCATTTTAACTCCTGTGACAACATAGTAGTGATGCCTTGTTTGTTTCTGATAGTCTCCTCTCGTAGGCACTATTATAAACATTTTTAAATACATATGTTCAAGTGTAAATGCAATTTAGTTATTTAATTTTCTAAGTGAAACTGACGCCTAAGTGGCAACAATGTAATGTTATACTGCAGTCCACATTTAGGCTTCTGTTTGTGTATTTTTATTAAGTAAAAGTACAAGTAATGAAAGAGTAAAACTTACATGAAGAGATATAGAAATATGAGTAAGTCATCCTCAGCATACAAAATGTGGACTTAATGTTAAATAAATTGTTCTTACTTGCTATTTTTTACTACAGTGATATAACAAAGTTCAAGCATAATATTATCACCTCTGACAAGTGAAGTGGATATCTTTCTGTCCTTTGGTGGGATAGCTTCAGGCAGCATTCGTTCTCAAAGATGATGTGTTTCAAGCAGGAAAAACTGGCCAAGTAAAAATGGCTTAACTGACGTTGAGAGCTTCTGATGACTAGACCACGAGGTGAAAGGATTTTCACAATTGCAGATGCTGTGGTTTATTCCCAGTCTGCAGTGGTAATTAATAAACTGGCAACATGATCATTAGCAGCCAAGGCACATTGGTGCAGGTGTGAGGACGATGGCTCCTTGGCATAACTAAATAAATGGTAATTTAATTTAAGGAAAGAGAAATATTCGATTATCTGGACATTTCTACATGTTGTGTTGTGTCAGCATGGTTTTATGTTTCCTTTGGGTTTCATTTTGTTCATTTTGTGCCAGTCATTCTGCAATATTTTTTTCTGCAATACGGGTTCCTTGTCAGTCTTCCTTCCTGCCTTTTTGTCTCACATCTGGCTTTGTTGCCAGCACATCTGTGTGGATTTAAAGTCCCGGTTTCCTCTATGTGTATTTGTCAGATCCACATGTTATTTATCTCTGCTTCATAATGATTTCCTGGTTTCTGTTATGGTGTGCCTTTGCCTTCCTTGGTTTAGGGTTTTGTTAGTTCATTCTTCACATTGAATCTGATCCTGTATCAAACAGTTGCTTCCTGTTTCTTTAATGTTGTCTACATATGCGTTTCCTGTCCCCTGTACCATGATAACATGGATCATTTGGGATTGAGCAAAAATATTGCTCAATATTACCACAATATTGCTCTGTTTAATATTAATATTAAATATCTACAGTACCGGTAATGCATTTTTGTTCACCAGTAACAAAAATAAAAAGTGTAAAAAGTGGTGAATGAACCATTTTTGACACATTTTGGCGTAGATTTTAAGGGACGTCAAAGTCACCATGCAACAGGTAAGCCCGATAGTTTGACATCTGTCATTGAGCGTCTCCAGAAATAAATCCGCTTAGGGGGTTTCCATCTGAATATTTATATTTTGATTTTATATTATTCTTTGATTTTATTTCCTGCCTCTATCACAATGACCAGTTTTACTACGAATTTTCAAACACAGACACCACACCATGCATAGTTCTTCAGTTTTCAACTCAAACTAGCATCAGTCTCTTCCAATCGAAAGGATTTAAGATATCAAACTACTCTCCATAATAACCAGCTGGTCAGTAGGACCTACATGTCATCCACCTGGACTTGAGCTGCATTTAAAGAAAAGCAGAAAAACTAAAGTGAGTGCTGTTTTAGATGGCATAGATGTGTGTCCGGAGGTTTATTGTGTGTGTGAATGAATGGACCAACTCATGGCCGCTGTAACAGGTGCAGCAGTGAAATCACTGTAAGCTTGGGCCACACATCTAAGCTGGCATTTGATCTGTGGCTGCGTCGTACATGGAGGGAGATGTTGTGACATCAGCTGTGATTGCTTTTTTTCCCCTTTCCTTTCTCAGAATAATAAAAGCTTTCTCTGGAAGCTGGGCAGCAACTTGCTGCTGTGCACACATATGTTCATACGTATTAGTAGTGTGCACCATAAGATTGTCATGTTGAAGGACACAGCATTGGATTAGAGCTGTGCAGGAAGTGACAACAAGAATGTTGCCAGGGCTGCTGGCTGCTGCTGCTGCTGGGTTTTTCTGTGGATGTTTTGGAGCGGGTCGGCGTGATCCGGGGCCACCTGGCATCGATTAGTGATGAGTGCTATCACAATCGATTATTTTGTTTTTCCTCTTGCATTAAAACTTTGAAATCCCCAGCTGGGAGGGACGCAGAAGAGGCTGAATGAGACGAACAGACAGGCTCACGCATTTCTGCGTAATCCACTGCCCACAGCTGGAACACACAGACGCTACTCTACAGAAATAATCCCGCACAAACACGCTCCTTCTGTCCGCTCTGCCTTTTGTTTCCCTCTTTTTTTACGCCACTCTCTCCGAAGCGTGCAGATTGAAACCATCTTTCTGCCTGGTTGCCCCCTCAGTCTGGTAAAGTTTCTCCCCGGGTGTTTTCTTCGTTTCTCCTCATCCCGTCTCCCTTTTGCCTTTTGTGTTCTCATGTTATGCCTCAGCCACACATGCAGCAGTCACCATAATCCTGTGAGCTGCCTGCTGAACGCTTGCCAAGCGTACTCGCCACGTTCCTGCCACGGAGATTACGCACCCACATAAACTCACGCACACACGCGTGAAAACACGTGTGTGAATTGATTTCAGTGGCATTGCAGCACTGTGAGAAAAATACTTTACAATACAGTTTCTTCTGTTTTTTTTTGTTTGTTTGTTTTTGTTAAAATTTCTTTGATTCATCAAGCAAATTTTAATAATCGACCTGAGTTAATGTTCAAATAATTATTTCACCAGGAGTGATTTCTGTAGAATCTGTAAAATTAAGAAATCAGTTGAACATAACCTGGCTGACATCATGGATTTGGCTGAAAGATCTGAAAAAAGCAACACGTTATGCCCTGAACTAATGCTCTAAAGCAGATGATAAACAATGTCACCAACAGTGATTAGTCTGCAGATGTTAGAAAGCCATCGTTAAAGCTTTGAGACTCCAGTGAACCACATAGAGGACCATTACACACAAGAAGAGAAAACATGAAATAATGGTGAACATTCCCAGCAGTGGCCAATCTACCACAACTACTCCAAAAACACACTAACTCATCAAGGAGGTCACAGAAAAATGAGAGGCTCATGATTTAACCAAAAGAAAGAGGCTGGGAAAAAGTGACATCCATAGTACACTCTTATTAAAATACCTTGATAATCTTCTGTTGTCGTACAAGAAAAAGCAGAACTGTTTGGAAGGTATGAATCCCATTCCATCTGGTGTACATTTAAGCAACATTTCAGAAAAAAATAAATAAATAAAACGTCAAACATTCTGGATGTAACTTTGGTATGGAGTTGCTTCTCTACTTACACGGAGACACGGATGACTTTCTGTATTTAATGTTACCAGGAATTTTACTCGCTACCAGAAAATCCTGATGAACTTCAGCTTAAACACTGTCCAGGTTGAGCTTCCCCCCCCCCTCAGAGAATGAAATCACCATATGAAAACTGCTGTTTGTATGTATTCAGGTCCTCTATCTTCAGTATTAAAAATTGTTTTGTGATCTGCAGCATTTAAGTCTGGTGAAGATACAAAAATAGAAAAAAACCTGTAAACGGGAAAATAATTGTTCATAACACTATAAATCACCAGAATATATGACAACTTTTGCCAAGGAACTGTAAATGCAGTTTTCAGATTGTTCAGCATCCCTGGTCACAAACCTCAAAACGCAGACGGGGCATGTAATCCCCAATCAATCACCGATTCTATGACAGAAAGATTAAACAGTTAATCTGCCCTCATCTCTTTCTCTCTCTCTCTGCAAGTTATTTTTTATCTCTTGATCCATCACATGCCGTCATTGTTTTCGTCTGATATCCATTTGAGCAAAAGGTCACCAAAAGTATAACTACAAACGAGATTTTAAAATGAAAGCCATTTTGAAGAGAAGTATATTTTGAGACAAAAATGTTTGCAGTTTTGTAAAAAAAAAAAAAAAAAAACCAAAAAAGCCAGATTTACAACGGTGAGCTCTTAAATTTGTGGTTTTTTTCTGTTTGTGACAAACAAAGAAAGAGTCTTAGTTTTTGTTAAAACAAATATTTCTAGTCTCATTCTTGTAAATCCAGAGTATCACCTGTCTTCTTATCTTAGGAACAGGCGGCTTCTTGAGGATAGATACGTATGACATAGAACAACTTACAGAAGTAGAAATTACTTGAAAATAGTAATGTGTAAACATTAAAATTACATCTCACCCCTAACCTTAAACTGACTGTAAGGTGGGTTGTTGTCCTGTTTGAGTCCCATTTACTAACCCATCAAATTGACTTTGAGTGTTTTCTCTCAACCACTCTGTGAAGTAGTATGTTAAAACAAATGATGAGTGAGGACAGGATTAATACTTTTGTGACTTGTGCAGCAGATTTTCATGACAGCAAGATTTACACCCTTAGGCTGTGATGTGTGTGGAAGACATAAAAACAGAAATATCTCTCATATGTTAATGTAAAATTGAAAGCAGCTGAGGCTTCGATACAAAGGTTGGATGTTAGATACCATCTAAAAGAGAACAAAAGGGAGTGTGATAGTGTTTTATTGTTATTTTTTCATTTTGGCATATTGTATTTTAAGCAATCCACTGAAAAAATAACAATAAAATTTATTATGGGGTGGCGACCTTCCAGGTTGTACCTCGCCTCTTCCCCAATGACTGCTGATGGATACCAGCACCGTACGTCCTGCATGGAAAATCAGGAATGGATGGATAATGATAAAATCAAAAAAAGTTTATAAATTTCTGTTAACACTAAAAGCAGCTCTATCTTAGCTTGTTTCTTCATATTCCAGCCCTGCTGGTTGCTGAAGTGAATTTTATCCTGTCAAATCTCAATTTACATGCAGCAGAACAAACCTCAAACATTACTGTCACATCTTGTTTTATAGAAGCTGAACTACATGCCAGGCGAGAGATTTTTAGTTAAAAATACAAAAAAAAAGGTGACCTTTTTTTTGTATTTTCAACATCTTTCAGCCACAGCACCTGCACTTGCCTCAGTGTTTTATTCATACACGCAACGGTAAAATTAGCTTTTCAAATAACAGCAAAGAAAGATGCAGGATATCCGTGCAGGATGTTAACAAAAAGCCCCACCATCATGCTGTGTTGCTCTAACTGTTCCTAAATGTTGCCCATTCAGGCGGGAAACAGTATTGCTATTGTTGTGCTTCGTTCCCAAGCCCTTTTCTTGCCAGCATGCTCCTGTTTCTGGGTTATTGGCATGATGAGGTCATTTCCCATACTAGAAACAATAGAAGAATGTGTGAGCTAACACAATCGAAACGAGGAAGCTGGGAGCGATGTGGAGAAACGAGGCTTTCAGTACCTATCAGAAAGGTAGTCTTTCTTTGCGTTAGCTTCAGTTTAAGCTCCTAATCAGCTCAATTGCAGAGGTCATCAGGGCGGACTCTCCATCCGGTTGTCTGTGCTGAATAGAGAAGTCATGAAAAGCAAAGACTATTTTGACATATTTTCTATGCCTCCAGACAAATTCTTTTAAAATATTGGTGTTTTTCTATATATTGTTAACAGTTACACATAGCTTGATTTTTTATTTTTTTTTTTGACAAATTTTACCTAATGAGTAATGTTGGGATTTTAGAGACTTCTAGATTTTTCTATAGTTGAGCGCTAATTTGTTAATCAATGCCAAACACGACGTAGCGACCTGTAGTCTCCAGATCCACTGTAAGTTTCTAAAGTGAAGATTTTTGTGACGATTAGTCCAGTGAGTTAAAAGAAGTCAGGAGAAATTTTGGCATTTTTTCCAACAGAAAAAGAAAAGAATTCACTTCAGATTGAGAAGTAGATTGTTTAATTAATGGCAAAATATTTGAGACTGATTTACCAATTATAATGGAATTTAAAATGGTGTGAATTCACGCTAGACTACACTGATTGCAGTTTTCTGATCAATCGCCCATTTTTAAAAAAACCAGGCCTGCCGATTCAGATCAGCTGATTATTTTTATAACGGACACGGCCAGTCAAATCTTATTTTATTAAAAAAACATTAAATTTTCTTACCTTCCCTGTAAAAATACTGAGTGGTAATTTAAATAGTATTTATATTTCATGCATACTAGTTGAAATCTAACAAAAATTGGGAAAAATAGATTAATCAAACAAACCTACTTTTCCTTGCTGTGATTGAGAATGAGCCTATAAGGCCAAAAAATTATTTAAGCTTCCAAACACTTTACACATAAGTTGCATTTTATTGGCAAAATGGTGTCTTGCATTTCCATTTTATTCAGTAAAGCCAACGTTGTTGCGAAAAGTTAAGCTTTAGACCATTAATATGTAATATATATCGATGCTGTAACCAAGAGTTTTCTTGCAGTAGATGCTGCACTGCACCCATACTGCCTTTCAGATTTTTTCCAGTCATGCTCACAGATTTAATGCATTTCCAGAGAAGATTTTATTCACTGGCACCATCTATTTGAAGTGGATTAGGCTGTGATGGATTTTTGTCATGTATGTTTGGTCTAAATATTTAATCTTTTCAGACTGGGAAGGATGAGAAGGATCAAATTGACTCTTGATGTAAACACCAGGAAATCTGTTGATTGAATTTTTAGTGTAATATAACTCACGATGTTTCCTGCAACCACTTCATTAGTACTGCTGCTAACGTGAGTCACAGCCAGACAGCGGCGTCCGGCTGCGTTCCTCGGGAATCTTGGCCCAGTCAAAAGTCTCTAGTTTGTTAAGAGTTCATTCACGGACCCCTTCTGAGTTTATCACAGAGGCTGCAGGTCATTTGCTGTCAGTCCAGAGTTTTTAACCACCTGTCTTCCCGGGAATCTGGTAGTAGCTATTGGTAGCTTCCTCTTTCTGCCACGTCCAGGTGGCTTTGCTGTTATTGTTTAACTCAAACCACTCTGCCACTCTGCTTTCAGTTGCATCTCCAGGATTATTTAAGGCTGTTGGTGTATTTTTAAAATCATTTTCTTTCTTTGTGCCACACGAAGCCTTGGAGAATTTCGTTGTCCCAGCAACTAAAGATTTGTGTTACCAGTCCTGGTATCTGAAGTGTTTAATCTGAGGAACACCTGATGCAACCAGTGAATGTATGATTGTATGAAGAATTAGATGCAGAGGGTTCACAATCACTTTAAATGGGCTTGTTGCTGAAATGTGCTATCCAAATAGACTTCACTCTACAATGCTTGTAATATTAGTTTCATATAGTCTTTTTGTTTACAACAAACATCTGAATGACCTTTTGTTAAAATTAAACTATTAATAAAGATAAATGAAGATTTACAACCTTGTGGAAATACTGTTAACATTTTCAACTTGTTATTCTTTTCTTGTCATCAAGTAAAAATATTCAAAACAGATCAGAGTTCACAAAGCTCTAGATTTTATTTTCAGTTTGGACTCCGAGATTTTAAGATTGTGTTCTGTGTATCATGTACAGAAGGTAAATATTTTAACATTTTTTTTTTACAGTTTAAACAAGGTCATTGAGACTACCTAAATAATTCACACATAAACAGAAATCAAAGCAAATTATTTCACAGATGATAATATGGGTAAAAAATGGAACAACACAAGAAATTCTGATAAAACACGAAGGAAAAGAAGGAAAATCCAGAAAATATTCAGAAAGGATTCTGAGGATCAGCTGATTTAATGACTGATGGGCTGAAAAATTATCAAAGGGTTGCAGAAAGTGCCACAGCTGGAAAAAACAAAGTGACTCCCCTAAAAAAAGGCTCAGGGACAAACTGGACTAATAGCAACATTTACAGCTGCATTTCTACACCCCCTCTGCTCTCTCTCTCTCTTTTCCCTATTAAGTTCATGGACTGATTTGATTTCTTTATAAATGTGTGGATCACACAGGTTTTTGCTGAGATCTGGTGTGCATTTTTAATCCAACAGAAGAAAAACATGATGAGTCCAATACTTATTTTACCTGCTTAACCTATATTATAAATCACATAGCGTGTAATTTCTGAATAGGAAATTTATCGGACAATATAAATAACAAAAAGTTGTGGTAGAGTCAGTGCATGGTTGTTAGTGATTTCAGGCTAGAGAACAAAATGGAGTTGATTTTAAATGACTTAAACACTTTAATTGCTATTTTTCTTCTATTTTAAACAAGACTAGCATTGTTTAGCTAAACGTAAACACTGGTGGAGTGACGGCAATAGGAAGTAGTTAACATAGCCTGCAGATAAGCTAGGAACCCTTGTTAGTTACTCTCAGCTTTAGGCCGAGTCACGAGGGTCAGGCTCTGGACGTCCATATGTCAGATATAGAGCAGCAGATGGAGTGTGAATTTTCTGATATGCATTTTAATTTCCTAAATCCCACTGCTCCCAGTGTTATTATGTCTCCTCCCAATGCTGCACACAAACACAGAACACGTTTCAATCACTATTCAGTACATTTCAATAAATCCATTGAGCTTTCATTCTATGAATTAGAATATGCTTAAAAAGTTCAATTATGTCCTATTAATTAATTGTGAAATAAAGTGAAATAAATTACACTGTTTAACTACAGACAGACTGATGTTTTAAAGCTTTTATTTCTGTTATGAGGATTTTTGCCTTACAGCGAATAAAATATATTTAAGATTATCATCTTGCATCAGAACAATTAAAAAAATAATCCTTTCTTTTAATAAATGCTTGACTCAATTAAAAATATGTTTAATACTTGCTTAAAGGTTTTAGGTAACTGTACAGTAATCTGTATGTAAATTTCTAGCCTCCGTAAATTCATACTTTTATTAAAAAATAATTGTATTAATGTGACATTTATTCCCATGTTGGTTGGATGTACACTTTTGACTGGAACTATGAATACAGATGAAAATATGAAAATCTATTTCATTTTATGTTGTGCAAGTAAATACAGTTTTGTATTTTTAGATGCATTTGCCAATAGATTTTCTCAAAACTATCAAATCAAAAATAATAAAAAAAAGTCATGATTTATTACATTAAGAACTAACGGGACATTTCTTTGAACACACTGAATGTTTAAGGTGTATCTTTATCTGTCTTATTGTGTTTCTCCAAGCTAATATAAATAATTCCCATTTGTATGTGCGTTGATTAAACTATCTAAAAGATACACCCACAATGCAACAGTAATAGTAGGGAAATGTGGAGCTTGGTGTTTAGACTTGCGCAGGAAAAGCCCATTAAATGATGGTGTGGATAACATGGATTAAAATAGCTAAATACATCGCAGGTCTTGGCAGACGAGCCACTTTTTGAGGTTAGTTACCTTGCAGGGTGAGAAGAGATCTTTGGGAAACACTGAAAAAAAAAGTGGCTTTATTCAGTAAAAAGTTATAATTGTGGCCATGAAACGTTTGCGAGTGATGTGTACAATAATGTCTGAGAAATAGAGCAGGAACTGTTTCACTGTGTTTTGTTCAGCGCTGTTCACTTCACTGCTTAACCCACATTATAATTGGGACAAATTCCATTCACCATCACAAAAACTGAACAGTAAGCGGTTTCTACTGATTCTGACCGGCACAAGTAAACAAACGTGATGCTTGTACTGTCTCAGTACAGTGGGCGAGGCTCTGCTGTGGATTTGTTAAAGGAGATCAGTAAGTCAGTAGAAGGAGTAACTAAACAAAATCCTGCTTATTTATACCTCTGGCTAATCCACAACCTTTGGGCGCAGTTTACCTGCACCTCTGCCAACGTGCGTGTCAAGCATGCTGTGAATTTTATAGCAATTTATTAGCCAAATCTTCATTTTGTGTTTTGTTTGTTTGCTTGCAGAAGTAAACGGGCAGAGGGTGGAAATGGATGATGGAAAGTCCGGCTATGTCGGCTCAAAGGTGGACCTTCGCTGCCGGTTCATCAACAGTAACCCACCTGTTAAAATCTCCCAGGTAAACGTCAACGGCGTTGGATTAACGCAGTCAAAAACATGTTAAAATTAAATGCCTCACAAACAGTGTCACGGATTTTCTCTTAAAGTCACATGCAACATTTTAAATCAATGAGAACATTTAAATAATGTGTTCAGATAATGGATGGAGAACATTTAAAGTGTTTAAAAACAGGTAGTGAATTAAATAATGGGTCATCAACACAGATTATAGTGGCGTATGCTGCTCTGCACCACTGAAATAAAATTTTAGTTGTTTTTTTCTTTCTAAGTGTATGTCCAGTTACAACACACATCTAAACACAGAAACACTGAATGAGAAGCGAACATTTCACTAATTATTCCATTCAGGTAACAAACAGCAAAACCATGAGTCCGTGTTAGAGAAAACCAATCATTTATTGTTTACTTTTGACAAAGAGTTGTTGTGAATTTCTGTTTGACTCTATTCAATTTTTGTCTCAATTTCTCAAGGTAACATGGCAGAAACTGGCGAACGGCTCCAAGCAGAATGTGGCGATAGCAAATCCATCGCTGGGTGTGTCAGTGGCCCCTCCTTACAGGGACCGCGTTACCTTCAAGAACGCAGCGGTCAGACGGCGAACTCCGACGTTGGAGGACACGACCATCGTCTTTTCTTCGCTCCGCCTTTCTGATGAGGCCACTTACATTTGTGAATACACGACGTTCCCCGCAGGGAACCGGGAGAACACCGTAAACCTCACCGTGTTGGGTGAGAGCATGACGGCGTGGCCTTTCAGTGTCTGAAGTGTAAAACACTATTATTGTGAAGGGTAAAACTTTGTATTTGGATAATTTTGGTGCATTCTCCAAGCATAAATAGTTAATATTGTATATAGTCCTTGTACGCTCAACAACTTTTAAGCAAAAAGTTGTTGAGACTGACAGACACGTGTGCATCATCTCTGAATATTAACATATCTCCATTTATATTTCTTCAGTTCGCCCAACAACCCAGATGAGTTTGTCCACACCTACACTTGTGGCTCGTTCATCAAACCTAAAAACTCCAGTGGCCACCTGCATCTCCGCCAATGGAAAGCCTCCTGGAACAATTAGGTTTGTCTGTATTTATGTTCAAACGAACCTTTCCTTTTTTTGAAATGCACAGTGTTTCATCAAAGTGTTCATACTCCTGGAACCTTTTCACATTTTCTAAAAGAACTAACTATAAACTCCATCTTTTGTCATTGTGATAGACCAACTCCAAGTACTGTTTCAAAGTAGTGTCTTAAATGTGAAGCAGAATGATGGTTTTCTAAAGTTTTTACTGCAGTTTTACTGTAATTTAAACGGCAAGTGTTTTGAGATTTGTCTGTCCTGTGTGCGGGAACAGGTGGGAGACGAGGGTGCCTGGAGAAGTGACCACCCGAGAGTACATCAACTCAGACGGGACGTTCACTGTTCAGAGCGACTACATTTTAGTCCCTAGCAGGGAAACCCACCGGGAGACACTGACCTGCGTCACCACTTACAATGAGGAGGTCTACACGGACAGTGTCACTCTTGATATCCAGTGTAAGTCATTCGTGAGAAGCACAAAGTATAACAGATGTTCTGTTCTGCTCCAGTATAATTCTCTAAAACTTCGCCAATTTGAATCCCAACTAACACTGTATGACTCGAGAAGATTAGACTAAGAATCATTTATTGACGTAATCTTACCAAATTCTTCCTATTTGTATTCTCCTGGCACTTTGTAAAATTATTATAGTGCTCATTTTTGCATTTCTAAGGACCATTTTATCAAGCTACTTTCTGTGTTCTCCCAAGCCCTGGCCTTACAACTAAGGCAGAAAAAAAAAGAAAAAAAAAGAAAAAGCCAGAAAATCTGAATTATAATGAGACTTTCTTTTCAACAATTTAGAAATAAGGCAACTGAGGCATTATGTCAATGAGCAACACAGGTGGAATTCAAATTCCTATTTATTTTGGAAAACAGCTAAGAAGTTGGAAAATAAATGATCCACTATTAGCTATCAAATCAGATAATATTGTCGTTACTGACAAACTTTACGTGGCAGATCTTTTAAACCAGTATTTCAAGAAGTCTGGACATCTTGACGTATTTGCAAGCATTGAAACTAATGCTGAACTCAATATCACGTCTGATTTACCTGTTGTCAAATGTCAGAGAAGTCAAAGTTGAATTGCTTTCTTTGGATCCTAAAAAGCCAGCTGGAGCAGTTTTTTTTTAAACTGCAGCTTTAACCTGTCTATTTTATTTATTCTTAACATTTTGCCTGGTGAAATAAAGGCTAACCTAACTGACTGAAGGTTTGCATTTGCGTTATGATAAAAACCCCCCCAAAAAAAACAAAAAACAAAAAAAAAAAACCTATATTGCTTCTTCTTCTCTAGATGAGCCCAATGTGATGATTGATGGTTTTGATGGGAACTGGTATCTGAACAGAGAGAACGTCCAGTTGAGCTGCCAAGCCGACGCCAATCCAGTCGTCTCTCTGTACCAGTGGAGACTGTAAGTGTTGACTTACACAGGTTTAGTTTTTTTCTCTGAACAATCACATTTGTTTCTTTACCAGATTAATGCCAGGATAGATTTACCTGACGCATCACAGATATAGTGAAACATTGTGGAGTATAAGTTCAACTTTTCAGAATACTGATGGGTTATTATGGGGAAGCTTATTTATTTTCTCAGAATCAGTAAAATCAAAACAACCTCAACTAATCTATCCCACAACTTAATTCGGTCATCATGTTGTTGATTTGTTGGACAGGTGGAGGAATCTTCCTATTTAAAAAGAACACAATATCCAAAATGATGGTTTTGAGCCTTCCTGCATGTTTTTGCCTTTAGATAAAATTTGCAATAGCCAGTTATAATTTTCTTGACTAAGTCATGTTGGAGAAAAATAGAAATTTGAATTTCCAGGAGGCTTTGGGTCAGATCATTTCCTTATCTATTTGAACTAACACTTTTAAATACTACTCTAAATTGAAACTAAAGGCAACATCGACTATCTAGAGACCAGCTTTTGTGCTTACCTTGCATTTTTTTTAATGTTTTTTTTTTTTTTTTTTGCGACTGCAGGGTTAACAGCTCCATTCCAAGCAATGTCGAAATCCGAGACAACGTCCTCCTGTTTAAAGGGCCCGTCACATACGAGGTCCAAGGAACATACGTGTGTGACGCGACCAACAGCATCGGGACCAGCTCTGCCTTTGTCGAGGTCAGCGTTTTAGGTAAGGTAGCTAGAGTACGTCTCTTATTCGGTTGATTTGTTACTTTTAGGTCCTTCAAAAACTATGATATATTTAAATGTACAAATTCACTGGCAAAAAACCCCCAAAACAAAACAAAAAAAAGCCCTTGAAGAAGCTTCAGAGGCACACTGTTTTGGGTTTGCATGAGGCCGGGTGTCAAGATTTTACACTGACTTAGTGGATATGCGTTTTTTTAGTATTAAGTATAAACATTTTCATTTACATTTTTGAATTATCAATAAGGTTCTTATTTTCTAATAGCTAATGAAAACCTCTTACTTGTGTATTTGCTGTTCTTGCAGAAAAGCCTCTGCCCCAGATTGCAACAGGAGACGTCATCAGTGTGATCGCCTTGTTACTGGCTGCTGGCGTCCTGATGGGCATCACTATCACAGTCCTGGTGCTCAAAATAAGAACTAGAAAAGACAGCTCCTCGTACGTGAACGTAATCTCAGATTATTACATTTTAGCTTTTTTTTCTCAAAGCGATTCCCATGAATTTTTACATGTTTTGCTTTCTCTCCCTAATGCTTTTCGATCAGAGGTGACTCACCCTCCGGAAAACTGTCTCAACCCATCAGAAAAAGACCAGATGATTTTCAGGTAACCCGTACGTTGTGCTTGAAATGTTCAAATCTCAGGGCTTTGAATCAGCCTATGCTATGTATTATAACCATACTGTAATGTTACTTTTTTATGTTGCTTTACGAGGACAAAAAGGTTAAAGAACACTAAACTCAAATGTCACTAAAACTTCCATTAAGGAAAGCCATTTTGGACATTAATCAAGCTCTTCACAGCTGCACCTATTGAGTATTAACCCTTTTTGTCCTAAATTTAAAATCTCCACCTGGATATTGTTTGCTTATTTTAAGTGTACACAGTTCTTAAAATGTCCGGTGAGTAAATATATATTGCCATTTTATACATAACAACTGGAACTTTCAATATTTACCAAGTTATTTTTGCAATTTTCCGTCTACTAAGAGTTCCGCCTGATTTATTAAACTCACTCCCTACTACAGCGGGGGTGAAATTACCGTAATGACCCGATATTGGCCAGAAAGCGCAACATCGCCCCTTTCAGAAACCATAGGAATTTCTCGGATAGCACAAAGTGTGGCAGAATTACGGTGCTGTAAATTTGACTAGATCATCACCGCTCAGTTTAGGACTTATAGGGTTAAATAGCGCTTACTTAACACCACTTCGTTCGTAACACCTTGTGGACTATTGTCATGAAGTTGCCTTAAACAAACACTCAGTAAAAGGTCATACCCTGTTCTGATGCTGTTGAACACTGAATTTTACATTTTTAATCCCAATATATACACACTATACAAAACAGAGGCACCTCACAAGCAAATCACATTGTTTATAGATGTGACAGGACATTATGTTCCATAAAATTCACACTTTTCATTCTGTAGAAAGAAGAAGGAAATCAACAAATGGCTTTACCAGTTAGTATTTTTTTTTATTATTATTTTAATGCTTATTTCAATGCTTTAGTTCACTGTGGAGTTGGTCTGTGACAAAATTTCTTGTTCCTTTCTATTAGCGTTTCTGAAGTAGTTTATAAAGATTGTGAAATTGTGTTTGATATGTCTGGGTTAATTTCTATCTCACGTGGGTTATACTCAAGAATAGCCCTGTTTCCTGCAACACTACTATCAAGCAAAAGGAGAACAGCACAGATAATGGGTTTTTGTCTTTTAGCATTTTGATTTTGTTTCTCTGCAGCATGCTGGACGCTTTTATGAGGAACTTCCAAACACAGCTGACTACGTGAGCTACAGACTTGCCTGTAACAAGGAGGATTATCCAGAACCCTACTCCCCACCAATCAACCCTCCTCTTTCATTTCTACCCCAGCAGCCCTACCACCCTTCACAAACGATGCCTGTTTTGGGCACCAGCAGTGCCAGCACCCCGTCAAAAAACACTTTTGCTCCACCGGCACACACCACAGCCGTCTTTAAATACCCCTCTGTGCCGGGTTTGTCATCTCCCCCGCCTGGAGTGGGGCCATATACGTTCCCTAAAGAGCAGTACGTCTGAAGCAGCATCATGTCAAAATGCCCAAACTTCTTGAACCTGAACATATATCTTTAGGAAAGGTTTGGTGAACCTTATTTGAAGCTAGATGGACTATCAGGCAGCAGATCTGCACTATGGACATCTGAGGACACTGAACATTTTGTGGCTGGACTTTTGTAATGTCTTCACTCTTGCTATGTCTTTCTTTGTCTTAATTTAATGCTCAAAGGGAATCTTGTGCTCCATACTCAACGTTTCGGCTAGAGAATGCCTGTTTGAATGAACGATGTTAAGAAAAATGTATTTAATCCAGATGAAAGGATTACCTTGATGTTGTTTACTCTCCTTCCTTTATCCACATTAACATGGTTTTTATAAAAAAAAGAAAGAAAAATAAAAACACTTATCATCAATTCACATCAATTCCTGTGTTTTCTGATGTTGTATTTAGATACAATCCTTGTATGTAAGGTCTTGGCATTGTCTCCTGGTCTACCGTACTTCTGTACTTGTATTTTGTATCTTTTATGGTTTGTTCTTTCTAATGAAGAGAAAAAAATCTTTATATTCCAAGGGAGTTTATAAAAGTGATGGTCTATTGTTGATATCTGGTGTTGTTGGATGAATGTTAAAAATTTTAGAAAATAAATAAAAATTATCACATGAACAATATGGCTTTTGTTTTTAGTGTCTTTTTTGGACATTATGCAACATTTTTTTTTTACTAAACAATCAACTCAAAAAGTATTTTCCCCCAAATCCTTTCTTTCGACAGAAACACATACATTCTTTTATCCTTTTGGTGTTGCATGTTCTCCTCATGCATGTAAGGGTTACCTCTGGGTATGACTTGGCCCTACAGGATGTGTGTGAGAATTCGACCGACCCGGAAACTCATTTCAGCCTTTTGCATGTGTAACGGGTACCGTAGCGACAGCACCGCTGTTGACAGATATACTCCTGAAGAACAGGAGAAAGACGAGGAAACGGCTTGTTCAGTTCAAGTGTCATGCAGCAATGAGGGAAAATACAATCAGGACACTAAAACCGCCACCCGCCCCCTGCTGGCGTGGAGTAAATATTACAAAGATAAATGCTGTTTTGCTGCATTTATCTTTAACTTTTTTCTTTAGAATATTGATGTGATCATGGTCAGTTTTTTTTTTGCCGACAGATGGTTTTTTGAACGGTTGGATGGATGGTTGGTTTAAAGACCTTGGAAGACTTTCAGAGGGTTTTGTGTAAAAACGTTCCCTTCATTGCTAATGCGTAGTTTAGCATTGTCACCCAAAAGATTAACCATGCTTTGCAATAATTCCTGAATACCTTGACACCCTACATCTGTTGTTAAGATTTCCTTCTTGTTGGAGCAGCATCTTATATGTTGTTGGAATCACTGGTAGAATATCTGGTAGGTAACAGAAATGGTAAAAGACTGTCGCTTCAACAACACATCAGAAATATGGGAAGGTTAATACTCTCCTTACTGGCATGGAAAGAGAGTAGCATGTCTAGAAAGGTTTGTAGTTGTGGTGTACTCTTCACTTACTGATGGCGGATTCAACAATGAATTGCTAAACTCCAGTTTGAAAAAAAAACTCTGACATGATTTTACAAAAATATATATGTAAGCTTAAGACTGAAGACTAACTTGCACAAAAAAAAGACTATTTATTAAGTTAGATTTTTTTAGGACTTTCAGAGAAAAGGGGGTTGAAATGCACATCACATAAATAGTAACTACTGTATTACTAAAATAGTTTGTTTTGTTGAGATTGAGCTGACACTATAGTTTATCGTGATCTACTGTATTGTTTATTGGAAATATCTTTGTAACCCAACCCAAATGTAAGTTTGACCACACAATTTGGTATGAATCCTTAAAGAATGTGCCTTTTCAGATGTCTAATTCACGTTTGCATTCCTTTATGAAATGGGTTTGAATCCAGATTGAATTCCAAATTATTCAGGTAAAACTTTGAATGGTCGCCCCAAACAACTCTGCTTGTGTTAGGTAATGTGCAGGTATGTGCATTTATGCATGAGTATGTGTGTGTGGAAGTCTGAGCCGTTCACCCATGCAAATGTCTTGCATAATGGATGAGCTTGCGATCCCCGTGTTATCCTAACCCTGAAGGAAAAGAAAGGAGGAAAGACGGGCAGAGAAAACAAATACCAAGACTGGACAAGGCAAAATCAAGTTTTTAAATTTAGTCCTTGTGCCTTCAGCAATCATGAAGAATCATTTGGACTGGAGAGACAAAGAAACAGAAAGGATGTACTAGAAAGGGGATTTTCTTTTTGGTGTTTGTAAGCTTCAGCCTTCAATGTCTATCCCATTTTTTGGATTAAACTTCTTGCTGGACTAAGAATCATCATGATACAATGGTGGCCCGAGTGCTAGAGCTAGAATTTGTATTTCTTTCAACAAGTTTATTAGTTTTAGCAACATGCGGTAAGGATTTTATCTATCTATATATTTGTCTCTGTTATGTAATTTCACAACTGCAAAAGATCAGTACTGTTTAAGTTCATATGTTATTCTCTTTTAGTTCACTCATGACTGAAAAATAATACCATGGTACACATTGGTAGTGTAGTGAACAAAAAGCAATGCTAAATACGTTTAGCATATACAGAGTCTCAAACCTATATATAACCTTATATATAAGTAAAACAAAACTTTGTGTGTGCGTGTAATCAATCCTGGCTTCAGCTGAACATAGGCAAGGCACATGACACCTCCATCTTTGTTTCCTTCACACAAACACACATATTTTATTGACAAAACATGGTGTCATTTCTCTCCTTCAGCCCTTCAGATAAATCACACTGGAGAGGTGGTGTATCAGGATGCCAGTGTGTATGGGGTGGTGGATAAAGCTGTGGTTCTCAAATGTGGAGCAGCGTTACCTGATTTATACATATGGAGCTTCACTGAGCCAGGCACTGATGCCATCAAAGCAGTGCTCTACGATTTGGGGAAAGGACCGAGGATCCAGAAGTTAGCTATGATGGTCGGACCAGTGACAATCCTCCCAAACACGGCATCAATAAGCATCGAGAAACTGCCTCTGGCTGCACATGGTTTGTTCACTTGTCAGGCTTTCTATGACATTGAACATGAGCCTATAGTTTACTACTACTACGTACATCTGACTGTCCAAGGTAAGAGTCTCACCTGCAGGTATGACTATGGTTAGAAGGGTACCCTCATAGTTGAACACTGGAATAACCTCTGAGAACAGACAAAGTATGCAACAGAATAACACATTTTGAAGCCCCAACCTGGGAGAACTTGAACAAATTCCAGGAACAATACTTGAGATTAGCTTTTGAGATTAGCAGCTAAAATGGCAATCAGAACCCCTGACCTCCTATGTCTTTTCTGATAAACCTCAAGCTTCAGAAAAAACATGGCAGCCATTTATCCCAATCACCGTCTAAGCAAAGACAACTCGCAGTACAAATGCCCCTTCCAACAGGAAACCAGTTTCATGTTTCCCCGCTGAGGGTATTGGAAGGTTTACGTTGACTTTATCAAACACAATCAAACAATGAAGGCCCAGTTCTGGTAGCGCTCAGTGGGTCATTCCATGTGAAATCAGTTTGGGTTGTTTAGTGTAGACAGAGCTAGCATATAAACATTTTAACGAATGGGACTGAGTCATGACATGAGCCTTTTCAGGAGCATTCAAGTAGATTGTAGTCAATTTGCAGTAACAGATTTGATCAGGTGAATGATTTTGAACAAAATCTTGATTAATTTCAGCAACCCGCCTGCTACATTTTTACAAAAAGATTTAGACAGTAAGATCTTTAGATTTGTGTGTCTGTTCTTATTGGCAAAAAACAGAGTTAGCACCAAAGGCACAATGTCTGATAACAAAACATTAAACTAAAAGCACTGACACATGAGTACTAGACAAAGGGAGAAACGTCAAGCTAGCTGCTCCAAATCCATTGGTGATGTTTCCTACAAGTTATTTAGAAATGAAAAATTCAGGTTAAAATGAATCTGTAGAAAACTTAAAAATTTAATTGACAGTGTTGCACTTCTAAAACATCACTGCCTTCTGTGATTATGTTTCTGATACAGTTCCTGTGAGTAAGCCGTATCTCGTGATGAGTGAAGCATCTCCAATTGAAGGATCGTCAATATGGATGAACTGCAGTGTTGAAAATGGTTCTGAACCGCTTCAGTACAAGTGGCAACATAAAACTCTCAATGAAAACATTTCTGACTTATCACAGAACAGCAGCATCATCACTGTGACCAGAATCAACAGAAACTACACTGGCTGGTACCACTGTGAAGTCAGCAATGCTGTCAACAATGAGACCTCTGACCGCTTACTGATAAATGTCACATGTAAGTATTTTGGATTTTCCTACAAGGAGCAGATGAGATGCAGATAAAAAAAATATTGCATCAAAATGCTTTCCTCCTGTTTGTTGCTCCACATTTTGACACTCTGCTCATATTGTTTGTCTTCAGATGGTCCGGATCAACCTCAGATAAATGTGATTCCATTCCATATAACAAATCATGGATACTCCGCTCTGGAGAATGAGACTGTTTCCATGCACTGTGAAGCCCAGTCCAATCCAGGCAGTCAGTACATCTGGTTTTACAATGATTCAAAAATTTACACAAGACCACTCCTCACTATCAACAAGATCCTCCGAAGCCACACTGGAAACTACACCTGCTTGGCCCAGAACCCCCACCTCCACACCCAGTCCAGTAAAACCCTCAGCCTGACTGTTTACTGTGAGTGTGACCTTTGACCAGAACATTTAATTAATCATCACTTTCCCACATTAATCTTTGTTGTCAGTCTCAAGTTCGTCCATGTTAGAAAATTTCATTTCAAACATCCTGAAAAATGTTTGAAATTTTTCAGGATTAATTAGAGCTTAATTTAAGCTCTAATTCATTGCAAATTTATTGATAACACGCGTTTTTTGGTGCTGCAGACCCTCCAGATGGCTCCCCCGTGTGCTCTGTGGAGTCAGCACTCAACCACACTGCTCTCAGGCTCCTCTGCTCCTGGCTCGGAGGATTTCCCTCCCCGTCCCTCAACTGGACCGGAGACCCAACACAGGCAGGACAAAAACAGGTCGACACAGGGCAACAACCTCGTCTAACTACCAACGTCATGATGCTCCCGTCTGAGACGCTGAATCGCAACAGCAGCTTGTTCAGATGCGTCGCCTCCCATCCTGCTCTACAACAACCTACAGAGTGCAGCGCGCGTACCTGTGAGAACCAGAATAAGAACATTAAATCTCTCATAACTAACTGGACAGAAAACTTGCACATTTCACCTCTTTTTTTCTTCACACCAGATATCCCTCCCTCAGAGGTGCTGTGTTTCACCAACGTGACCAATGATAGGCAGTATTTGATGGTGTCCTGCGCCTGGACTGGAGGGCTACCCAAAGCACTGTTGTGGTGGGAAGGACCAGGAAACCAAAGCAAGGATGCACAAGAAGACTCAAACATCCTGGTCCTTCCTTATGGGACTGCCCACAGTGGGAAACCCTACACCTGCTATGCCAAACACCCACTTCTGACTGCAGCAAAGACCTGCAGAATCACACTGGGTCAGTGCTCAGCTTCGCTGTACAGAACAGTCAATTATTACTTCCAATGAATTTTGAAATGTGCAGAAAAACCTGCGATGCATAAATGAAGTGAGAGTTATCTTTTTGTAAATAATTTTTATGGTTTCATTACATGCAACATGCTAATGGTCTTTTTTTTTTTTTAAACAAAACAAAAACAAACAAAAAAAAACGATAAGATTGTTTTTGTCCCTAAAATTCATCACTCAAAAACAAGCATTTGGTCGTAATTAGTACCAGTCTGATGCTCGGATAAATAATTTATCATTTGGTTCTGAACACCTTTCTTACTGAAGACACAGACTAAACTTACATTTTTCCAGCGGAAGTGCAGAAAAAGTTATTCTCCTGCTTCATACACTAAACATTTTGCTTTGAACATCGTAAAATTTAATAAATTGTGTTTTAGTTTCTGCTTCTCAAGGCCTGTCAAGATTTGAACGCAGTGTACAAAGCAGGTTGCATAACAGAGTTAAAAGAAGCTTAACCAGCCAATACAGCCAACACCTTTTACAATGTCATCCATTGTAAAGGGTGTTTGGAAACGCCAACCTGACCCCAGGTGTCAGATACTTTGAGTGAATGTAGAATAGCTCAGTAATGCAATTTCCAGTTTCACACACCATGAATAAAAACTCTTCATTCGGTGAACAATATATTGTCTTCAGTCTCCTTACATTTGCGATTCCTTTTCTTTGTAGTCTCCGTTAGTAAGCCGTTCCTCCTGATGAGCAACGCGTCCCCAAAGGAAGGATCTTCTGTCTGGATGCAATGCAACATTGGAAATGGAACTAAGCCAATACATTACGTGTGGCAGCATCAACTGTATAATGAAAACGTCACAACGTTTGCACAGGGCAACACCAGCTTCATTAATATCACAGACATTGTCCGTAACCAGACTGGCTGGTACCGATGCGCTGCAGGAAACGCCGTCAACAGAGAGAGCTCAGAAAAGTTATGGCTCAACGTCACATGTAAGTAGTAAAGGATCCACTAAATTAATTCCTTGTGCTCTGCATTTTGCATTAAATGTTCTAAATTTGCCTTATTTGCTTTGCACTCCACAACTTAATTAATAGCTACCCTACATATAATTTGATATTAGCATAAATGAGGCTGCTTTGTTAAAGCCTCAGAGAAATGGAGGCTTTTCTTCAGCAGGGACAGGAGAACTAGTCAGAATGAACTAAAACCAGGAGAGTCATGGAAGGAAACCCAACGGAGGCTGCAAAAAGATTTGGGACTGGGACAAAAACACTCCACAAGTTAAAACTGCGTGAACCTGCAGCTGTAAATGCAGCAAATGGTGCATGAGATCACCTGTTTACATATGCACATTTCACTTTTCAGATATTTGATTGCAGAAAAAAATAAAAGCATTTATAATTTTCCTTCCACCTTAATATTATGCACTGCTTCGTTATGACAACTTGACATTAACCAATAATCATGATCTGACATAAATTTGTTATAAAAGTATTACTGATTAAACTTTACAAATTCTGTAGCTTTATGTTATTAAAGCTTAATCAGTAATACTTTCATAACTAATTAATGTCAGATTATGATTTCTTGGTTAATGTCAAGTTGTCATAACGAAGACATTTTGAATAATGTCAACTTTGTATTAAAAGTGTCAAGATTTACCGAAAGACACTTTAGGACAATAGTCATAAATATTCATGAAGACTTACTCATGTTCATGACAGGTGTTATGTCATGTTTATGACGATGTCATGACAGTCTTATTCACAACCCATCAAATAAAGTGTTACCCCAAAGAAAAAAAATAACATCTTTGGGTGATTAATGAACCATTGTCAACTTAACAGCTGCCCCATTCTAAAGACAGATGATTGACAGCATTGATGTAAACAATGTTCATGTTATTTCTGCTCAGTTGGTCCAGATGTTCCTCAGATAGACGTGGCTCCATCCAGTGTTGTACAGAGAGGCTACACTGCGCTAGAAAATGAGACGGTTTCACTGACATGCCGAGTCCAGTCCAATCCAGCCGGTCAGTACGTCTGGTTCCACAATGACTCTGAAGTGTACTCTGGACCACAACTCATCATCACAAAGATCCTCCGTCTGCACACCGGTGGCTACACCTGTGTGGGACAAAACTCCTACCTGAACACGCAGTCCAGGAAAACCATCACCCTGACGGTTTACTGTAAGTGGGACTTTAAAATTCAGACCATTCCTCTTTCTATGCTGCATCCCTGCAGGCTCCTTGATCCAAATATGTCATAGTACAACATCAGGCAAGTCAAAAGTGAAATGTATCACATTTTTATCAATTTCAACAGAACATTTTATTTACTTTAATTTAATCAATCTGAAGTTTTCTTCTGATTTGATGTTATTGATGGTTCAGTTTTTATACAAAACCTTATTTCTAGTTTCAATCACAAAACTAACAGTCCTCAAAGCAAGAAGGTGCATTGGCATCTTTCTGTCATCACAAGATGATTTGACTAAAATCCCAAATATTTTTTTATTTAACCACTTCACGCAGATCCATACATTTTACTCACAAATAGTTTTATCAAATGCTTTCTTCATTCTCAATACATTTTCAGTATTATTGATGCCTTACCACCTCCCATCTCTATTTCCTAGGCAAATAAATGCACAATGCAAACATAACAATAGTTTAAATGTCTAAATTGCAATATAACTTGAATATTTTTTAGTTGTTTTAAGATGATGAAAATTTACTTTGGTTTTGGGCCAACTTGGACAAACTGATACTTTCAGTCTTAAGGTCTACTTAATCCAGATTTCCACTCAGATAGGACATTAATACAGTTATCTGCTGCAGATATTAGCTGCATACAAGGATTTAACAGAAAATAACTTCAAAACTTCTTAACTTTCAACAAATCATTGAAAAGGATTCTCCTAATTTCACAGACGAATATGAAATCTTAAGAATTAAATGATTATATATTTTTATACATTAGTTCCCACAGATTCAATAGACTTTTTCTTATTATGACAAATTTGATATAAATTGTTAGACACCATTTGGTATGCAATATTTTCTAAGTCATACCAATAACAATTGATCTTATTAATGACAGATTCATCTGCTACTTTATTTTCAATCACGATTCAATAAAATTATTTTACACGCAGAAGTATTTTGTACATTTCTTTCTAGTTATTGCCACATACCACATTTAAATGCAGGCAGTCGAGAATATGGGATCATGTAGATAGTTGCTTTTCTGACAACCTACAGCTGGAAATTAATAAATTATCTACATAAGCTATGTCAGTGAATCTGAACAAATAATTAGTGCACTTCCCTCCCCAGTGACTCACTTCTTACTGTACACATTTAATTCCTGCAGATCCACCTGACAGCTCCCCCGTCTGCTCCGTGCAGCCGGCTCTGAATCACACCTCACTGAAGCTGCTCTGCGTCTGGCCCGGTGGATTCCCCTCCCCGTCCCTTCACTGGACTGGAGACCTGATCCCTGCAGGACAACAAATAAATCCAATGGGCGCACACGTTTTGCTGCCCTCTGGAGGTTTAACCGCTAACAGCAGCTTGTTTACCTGTCACGGCTCCCATCCTGCTCTAAAGCAACAGATGAATTGCAGCACAGTCACATGTGAGTCCAGAAAGCTCCATACAAATGATGAATGAGAGAAAGAAAGTCACTCAGTCCTGTTTTACTCCCTCTGCTCTAGATACCCCCGTTGCAGAGCCGGTGTGTTTCGCCAATGTGACGGATGACAAACAGTTTCTGGTGCTGTCCTGCTCCTGGGGTGGAGGGTTCCCGACAGCGCTGCTGTGGTGGAAAGGTCCAGGTGGTCAGGGCAAAGACGGAGAAGAGAGCTCCAACGTTCTGGTTGTTCGTTACAGCGCCTTTCAGTTTGGGAAGGCCTACGTATGCGCTGCTAAACACCCGCTTGTGACTCAAACAAAAACCTGTGGACTTACACTGGGTCAGTGCTCATGGTCACAAACAGCATAAGACTGGCACTCAATGTGCTTGCAGATTTGTACACTCAAATATTTAATGTTTGTTTAACAATGATGAAAATGGTTGCTAAATTTGTGTTGATACAACATAAAATTGCCAGTTTGTGGATATTTTTTTCACAGGGCCATATAATTTCTGGTATAACATAAAGATACAAATGATCATTTTTACTTATTCCACTTTATAACCTGTTTGTCATAAATTTATTAGTTATAGTCAGTTTAAAAACCAAGGCAAAACCTGACCAATAAACAAATACAACCACTGTTGTACTCTGTTATTGCAATATTTTGAAATGCAACCAAGTCTACATAAAATATTTACATATATGTGAGCCTTTGACTGACTTGTTGCTGGATTTGTTTTTTCACAGTCCCTGTTAGTAAACCATCTGTCCTGATAAGAGACACACTCCCAGTGGAAGGAGCGACGGTAAAGATGCAGTGCAACGTGGAAAATGGGACTGAGCCCATCCAGTATGTGTGGCAGCGAGAAATTGAAAGAGGCAGCATCACAACATTTGCTCAGGGCAGCAGCAGCAGCATTATCACCATGAGCAACGTCAACCGGAGCCACAGTGGCCGGTACCGCTGTATAGGCAGCAACTTTCTCAACACTGAAAACTCTGACTGGGTGTTTTTGGACATTATCTGTAAGTAATTGCTAATTATATGTACATGTTAGTAGGAGCTTATAATCTTTCCAAACATTGTTTTTTTTAACCTAATACTTTTACAAATTTTTAATTGGAAGTAAACAGTAAGTTGCATAACATTTACAACAAAGTAAATGTACCTACTAAGTTCTGACACAGAAGCTCTCATGAGTAATTGTGTAACAAGGAGCGGATCCTGACAGAACAAAATCAAGTTATCATGTAAATTCTGAAAATGTAAAGTTCTACAAAATGCTGCTTAGTAAATTTCATATGGCTAACCTAGACAACAGTTACCAACACGTTTCTCATATCTTCTAGTGCTTATTTACAAGCTAATTTACTATATTCAGCAGAGCGTTCAGCTCTTGACTGTGTTCACGCTCTTCTTGTTCTCAGTTGGCCCAGATGTTCCTCAGATTGACGTGACTTCATACAGTATAACAGATCGAGGATTCTCAGCTCTGGAAACTGAGCCGGTTTCTTTGTCATGTCAAGCCCAGTCCAATCCAGCCAGTCAGTACATCTGGTTCTACAACAACTCCCAGGTGTTCACCGGCCCACAGTACACCATTGCCAAGATCCTCCGTGTGCACACCGGTGACTACACCTGCTTGGCACAAAACTCACACCTGAACACGCGCTCCAGGAAAACCGTCAGCCTTATTGTCTACTGTGAGTGTGACCTCTGACATTGAACCAGCATTCACATAAATGAAAACCATGGTAACAATTCTGAGCAGCCTGAAGTGACCCAATTCTGATTTGTTTGCCTCAACAACACATGTTGGATTTTTTTCGAATGCAACCCAGGCTACCTGGATATCCGACACATGCGCATCTGATCTTTTCAGATGTGACCTGAATCCTAACGGCCAGGTCGCAATCATCCGATCTGAACGTCATTGATACTCGACAAACAAGCGGGAAGAGAGAAAAACAACAACCATGACGGATTATTATGAGGATTAAGTTGTTAATATGCTGGCTCTCGTCAGACAACAACTTCAAATTTTTAAGTTAAAAATCGAAAGCTATGCTCCACCGTTAGCATCCACGTTTACTTCCGCAAACACTACTTCTTTTTTATGGCGGTTGGCAGAACCTTGAGCGCACTCTCCATGTGTGACGTTGTTGCGCCCTGTACTGCGCATGCGAGACACTTTCAGGTCGTTCGCATTTCCCACTGAAGAACACTTACTGGTCGCACATGTTTGGAAGTGTGAACGACCACGCCCCCACAAAAACAAAAAAACAAAAAAAAAGTCCGATTGACAACAAATCGGAATTGGGTCACTTCATGCTGCAGTGAGAACGTAGTCAAAGTGAGGCTTTGGCTGTTTTTATTTACTCCTGTTTAGTGTAGCTGGTTCCTGTTTTCACTTTGTGTACTTCCTTAGAGCAATTTATTGAAAGGAAAGCCTTTATTATAGGAATTTGTTTAAGGATGGTAGTAGCCTGATTTAATAACACACTTTCTGCTGAAACTAAAATTTAAATCTGAGATGGTACCAACACCCAAGGTAACCTCAATGAATCTACTTACCTCTGTCCTTTTTACATTAAGCTTGAAGAAATTCCTACCTTCCCACTCGTTAGCATGATGAACGTACTTTCATTATTAACTGTAAAAAAACTGTGGTCATGGACACATAAAAATATAAAGTCCAAAATTCAAAAGTCATCAGAATACATATGATAATATATGTTATAAAACTTGCTATTTAACAGTGGTCTGGAAATAGAGCCTCGAGGAACTTCAGATTAAATTGATTAATTCACATTTATAACTGGGAAATGACACAAAGTGATTTCAGCCTAAAAAATAAGATCTGAACCCAGTGCTTCAAAAATGATGCTGTACATGGAGATGCATCTGTCTATGAATAGTGAGAAGTAAAGTAAAGTACAAATATAGTGCCATACAGTTCATCCTCCCAATTTTACCTCCCTGTCTGATGTGCTTATCTAATTCATTTCCATTCCCTTTATTCCTCATAAAGGGATGTTTGATCATTTTAAACACATTCAGGACATTAGATCTCATATAATTGGTAAAAAAAAATTATTTTTAAAAAACCTAAACCATCTACTTAACTGAACATGATGTCTTTTCTGACTCACTTATCAATTTACTGATCTATACTAAATTCCCACAGACCCTCCAGCTGGCTCCCCCTCCTGCTCTATGGAAGCGGCTCAGAATCATACATCTCTTAGTCTTCTCTGTTCATGGTCTGGTGGACTCCCTTCTCCGTCCCTTCGCTGGACTGGGGATGGAATAAAAGCAGAACAGGAGGAAACAGAACTGCAAACGAATCTACAAAACAGTGCTGCCATCTTGCTGCCGTCTGAAGGCAGGATTCCTAACAACAGCTTGTTCACTTGCATTGGTGCACATCCTGTCATAAAACAGCAAGCAGAATGCAGCACGCGTACATGTAGGTTCACACATAAAAAAGAAATAATCAACACCGAAAAGTTGTTGTTAAAATTAACACTCTGCTTTTTTCACCTTACAGACATTCCTCCTGCAGAACCGGTGTGTTTTGCCTACGTCACGAACACTCAGCAATACCTGATGCTGTCCTGCTCCTGGGATGGAGGGGCCCCAAAGGCCCTAGTGTGGTGGGAAGGACCAGGGGGCCAAAGCAAAGGAGGACAAGAAAACTCCAACATCCTGGTCCTCCGTTATGGGATGGCCCGAAGTGGGATACCGTACACCTGCTACGCTAAACACCCACTTCTGGTGGAAGCAAAGAGTTGTAGGCTCACACTGGGTCAGTCCTAACGATCACTGTACCAAACAGTAAACAGCAGAAGGAACTGCACAAAAAATTACTTACTATAGCCTATTTCATTTTTAGAGGCCCCGGTGTTGTTGACGCAGCGCAGAGTCATCTCTGTGTACGAGGGAAGTGACGTTCAGCTCACCTGCAATCTGAGAGCCAATTACCTTCCAGCCAATGAAATCACCTGGTTCAACAATCAGGGCGTGGATGTCCGAGACACGTCGAAGTACATGCTGCTGCGAACGTCTGCCTGGGCCAACCTGACTGTGAGAGAAACCGACGAGATGCAGGACAGCGGAGAGTACAGATGCTCCACTTCAAACGCAGTGGGAGGCGCTGAGATCAACATCACTCTGGTGGTCAAGAGTAGGAATCTCTTTGGATTGTCTAAATTTCGTAATAGCTATTACTAGATCAGTTTTGAGGGCACATTTCTTTCTGCTTTGCCTCTGCATCAGGATACCCCATGCCACCCAATGCAACCCTGATCAGAGCGACGTACAACAGCCGACAGCGTAATGAGGTGGAGCTGGAGTGGCAGGTCAACGGTACGGAGGAGACTGGAGGATGGACTGGTTTCCACCTGGAGCACCGGTGGGTGTCTGAGCGACCAAACAAGAGAGGGAGCAGCAATATTTCACAGCTGCAGATGGAGGAGAGGATTTCCTCCCAAGACTGGTACCGTACCGTCATCCAGGATCCAGGCAGCAGGAGTCACACAGTTCGAGGCCTGACTCCGACCGTTACCTACCAGTTCCGCATAACACCCGTCAACCACCGCACCATCGGACACCCGTCTGTAGCCAAGACTCCAGGTAACAAAGAGAAAATTTAGAAAGCTTGGTCAAACGTATTTTCTCTCAGAGAAAGTATCTGAAAGAATTGATTAAGTAAATGTAGGTACATTTACTTGAATAACTTTTTGATAAAATGTACTTTTTACTTTTACTTGAGTAATTTTGTTTTTAAGTATCCCTGCTCTTGAGTAAAATTCAGAATTTTCTGAGTAACTTCACTGAATGAAGAATAAAGAAATTAATTTGGAATTTTATTTATTTTTGCCTGATTGTCATTTTTGTTACTTATATGAGTTGTTTACATTTTCATCCTTAAAATACCAAAATTTCTACTTAGCTTTATATTTTGGTCCATCTGATTACGTAATTTTATGTATTAAATGAGTGATAATTTGATCACTTACTCAATACTTGAGTAGACTGTTTCACCAAATACTTTTTACTCTTACCTGAATAATTTCTTGGATGGCTACTTTTACTTATACTTGAGTAAAAATTAGTGCTGCTCTTTCTTGAGTACATTTTTTGGTACTCTGCCCTGCCTGTGGAAACAATGACATGCACTTTACATCTTTCACTTGCTTCCCCTTCACATTATTTTATAGATTTTTTTTCCAATAGGCTACATCCATTTAAGTTTCTGTTTTTTCAATAATTGCAGAATTTTTTCTGTTTATTGCGATGGAATAATAAGGATGAAACCATTTTATGATTAGTGTAAGAGGCAGATCTCAATACCAGATAATTCACATAAATTCTAATTTAAACAGGAAAATATTCAGAGAGCTGTTGGCCATAATTGGATATTAGTAATATACTTTCAGAGTGATGAGGTGATTCTACTGAAAAGAAACTTGGTGAGACAGATACAGCTGTGGAGTTTATTCCACTGGGAAAAAGCTTTTTATATTTAATCTTTGTGCAACTGTGATGTTTTTGCAGTGGAGCTGCGTGACAACATGTACCCTGCTGTGGTTGGAGCAGCTGTTGGTGGGATGCTCTTTGCAGCCATTCCTACTGTGCTGCTGCTTGTTTTCATCATACGGAACCGGGATAGCAATCCTCGTAAGTCCCCCACATCAAAGGCTCTTTGAAAAAGTTATAGGCTGTATATATTTTGTCCTCAAAAACTCTGCTTGCATTTTAGTTTAGTATAAATCCAGATATGTTTGTAGCGCTGGCTCAAGCTCATGGCTAGCGAAATTGGGACCAAGACCAAAGCAGGCTTTTACTGTCTTTAAAAACTTGAGTCCTAAAAAATTAAAGCTGTATATGCAAGCATTACTTTAGAAATGTTTTAACTATTTTCACATTAGAACTGGGTGTTTATTAGCAAATAAACTAATGATTCGCTATACAGGAAGTGGAAGCTAGAGGCTATCTGCCAACAGTGATTTTGATGTAAAATGCGAAAATAGTGCGTTAAGTAAAGACATTTGGTTTTATTTTTATACTGATTTACCGTTCTATCAGACTTTTGTTCTGACCTAATATATTTAACATGTTCTGCTAACAGCATGTGTTGCACACAGGAAGCTCATTGCTAATGCAATATTCCCAACCTCCAATTGCTGGCTGTTTGCACAAACCCCATAACATTTTTGGGACTGAAGTTGTTTTAAGGCAGTAGAAGCCTTAAAATAAAATTCTTTAATGTTGCTTTGATATAGACACTAAAATGTGTTGTGCTATATTAACAGCTTTTGCTTTCTTTCCTCAGGACTACATGCAATGCTTTTTGGCTCGTGAGTATTTAAGCAATTATCTCTAGACAAACAAGGCAGCTTTAGTTTTTTTTCTTTTTCTTTTATTTGTTTTTTTATTGCTATTCCAGGCAGCACAGCCAATCCAGAGAAAATATTAACTTCCCAGAGGATGAGGTGGTTGCCGACTCAGATGGTGGGCTAGAGAACACTACTGGATCAGGCAAGAAAAAGTCATATCAAACACATTTTTGATCAATCTAAGGATAGAGCCTAAATGTCATCACACTATAAAAACAGGACAGTAAAGCACAGTCTTGAACGTTCATAGGGAATTGTAGAAATATTACGCTCTTTTTTTCCAGGTACAACTTCAGCAGAACCAAAGGCATCATCTTCTCTCGCCGCAGGCAAGCATCTCCCACTGCAGTAACGTAATGAGCCTTTTACCGCCGTTTGCACCAGCTGCAAGATCCTAATTGTACAAATCTAAATCATTTGGGTATTATTCAATCCCGTATTAGTTTTATAGACTGTAGGCAGTTTGATTCGTCACATCAAGGCATTTTATCAATGTATGAACAATTTATTTGTTTAGGTAGTGACCGAGATTTATTTTTTAGTTAACTTTTCCACAGCTGCAGAAGATGAAGGAATGAAGGAAGCCAGAAAACAGAAAGATCTGTGTCTGAATGTCACCTGTGCAATGTGTAATTACGTTACTATTAGATTTTTCACAGTTCTTTACCACTCAGTGTCATTTAGCCTTTACAAGCAATTGACAGCATGCTGAGATAAGGTTTTATGTTTATTTCCCCAAACATTAAAAGTGTGTTTTTATTTCTACAACATGCAAACCTATCTCCAAGACTGTCTGTGTCACAAAATACTATGTGTATGCTTTTGAAAATGGTTAAGTTATGCTCAATTCAATTTGTTTAAGTAAATCAAAAGTCAGTTTTACATAAGGTTCAGCATTTTTACACTAGATGTTTTTTTTCCCATTAAATCTCTAGGAATTGTTTTTTTTCTTCCTGTACTGAATCTGTAAAATGACATTAAAATAAGGAAGATTTCCTTCCTCTCAATTTTAAGACTAATTCTTTTACTTTCCAATTTCAGATTAAGGCAGTATAATTTCAGATTATGACACAATCTGAAATGTCATTTATGAAGTTGAATGTGTTACTGTCTGCTGAGGGGTGTTTCCAACCTATTTAATTACATGGTCACTACTTTTACGAGCAAATCCGATACTCGTAAAATATTTTTTTCATTTGGCCTCATATTGCCAAGTTTTCAATTATTCCATCACTTAACCGCAGAAGAGATCAGAAAATTATTGAAATTATGGTTTCTCTAAATTCTGGTTTTCCATAACAAATGTGTTAAAATGTGTTAAACAAAATGTTGAGTCAAAGGCCAAAACAAGGAATAAAAATAGAAACTGTGTGTAGATAATAATGACAATTAAATTGCCAGTGAGATTTGAGTAGTTTATGAATGATAATAAACACGGTTCATAAAAACATACCTGGCTTATTTCTAGGTACAAAATTAAAGTAGGACAGAAAAAAGCAGCAAAGCATTGGTAAGGAACTGGGAGTTTCTAAATCCCTCTCTGCAGTGAACTGGATCCCAACTAATACAAGATTAAATTCCTTTCAGGTTTAGGTCACCTTCATGGTCAGAAATAGTGAGTTATTTTGAGCTTTTAGCTGTATTAGCTACGTTAAACCAGGGTTTAGGTTCATGAATAGTTTAGTGTTAAATCCCAGAACGTGAACAATGTATGTGTTCCAGCTCAAAACGACGGTTTTCAGTTTCTAATAATTCCTAAAATTCCAATTTCTAAAAATCCCAAATAGGATTTGACTGGAAAATCCCCTCCTTAAATTGAAACAGTTTCAGATTTACATTTGGTGCATAAACAGTTTTTAACATTAAGAGCACATTGAGTAGATTAAAAGAAGCACAATGGCTGTTTTGTTTCTCATTTTATTTAATGTAACTTGTATCATTTCATATGGATATCAGCTGTAGACTGAAACCTCGTAGAGCTATTAACCTTACCTTTGAGTCTCTGCTTGCCCTTGCCAGGCAACGAAAACTGATCTCTGTCCTGCATCCATTCATGAAAAACATCTCACATTACATTCTCACGGATCCACTTAACCGTCTCTCCTCTTTCGCTTGTATAAGCTTTCTTAGTCTATTATCAAAATGAAACGCAAAATTCAGAAATGGTGCATCCATGAAGATAAATAACTACGTTAGAGTTTATCTTTAAATGTGGGAATTTAAAGCCGTGGATATTGCAGAACATTGTGAGCGCACAGAATTATGATCAGATGCCCGGTTTTTAAAATCTATTCAGATCCTAATCTGGTTGAAAAAGTTTCTGTGCCTCTTTAATCCTTCCTGACCTTAGAGATTACAATGTGAAACCTTTTATTTTAACTTAATGGGGTTAGTCATGGAGATATCAACCCACCACTATAGCTTTTTGCAACCTTTATATCATTCTTTTTGTGCAGAGTGTAATAGGTCGTATGACTACGATATCAATGAAACAAATAGGAAAGAAAATATGAAATTTGCATTTCATATTTTTATGCATACAGTACAGACCAAAAGTTTGGACACACCTTGCAATTGAATTCAATTAGAAGGTGTGTCCAGACATTTGGTCTGTACTGTAAGTATTCACACCCACTTTAACTTTTCATGAAATACCTTTTACAGTCTTCACAGGTGTTGGCATCATTTTACCAGCCTCATATATGGGAATACTTTTCTTTTTTGTGCTAATTTATTCTTTACATAATGACTCAATGATCAATTTCCAAGTTGTGTTACAGATTCTCAGTAGAAGTCTGAATTGATTTTGATTTAATTATTCTGACACATGACCATACTTTGATCTAAAACATTTAGCTTTTTAGTGTCACTGTCCTGCTGAAAGATCAACATCCAGCATAATAGATCACCTTTTGCAGCCTCAAAGGGGTTTTCTCCTAATACTGCCTGTATTTAATTAATCTACCTTTCCCTCAACTCCTGCTCCACTTTGTTTCTGCTGAAGAAAAGCATCCCCAGATTGTTTCTTAATTTTCCAAAAACGTTGCATTTATGCTGACGTTTTCAGTCTGATCAGAACACCTTCTTCCATGACTGCAAAGTCGTTGTATAGAGAAGTGGGCCAAAATTCTTCCACAGCCCTGTGGAGGCCAAACAGTAAATAGTGAACTCCATTGGCTCCCACTTTGTTTCAGAGTGCACCTTTGAGGTCCTGTATTGACTCTGACAGCTCTCCATGGCCAAGCATTAGGTTACACAAGAGGACGTCCGCATCCATACTTTCCTGGCAAGTGCGCAAAGGTTCTTTAATAATCAGAGCCTGCTGACGGTGCCCCATCCAAAGGTGAAAACAAAAGAGAGACAGCTTTTTATTCACTGTCCCCCAGACTCTGGAACTCACTTCCTTTGGAGGGGAGTCTTTTGTTGTGTAAATCATAAATCTCCCACTCGACATATTTTTATTAAAGCAAAACAAAACTATATTAAAACATTTGAAACATAAAAATAATAATAAGTGTAAGATAGCATCTAACAAAAAGTTCAACAAATCCTAACTATTTCCCCACAGCGTTCTGTCCTCAATTTGATTCCCTGCCTGAGCATCAACGGCTTGTCTGCTCTTTTTTCAAACAGAGCTGCAAAATGTTAAACTTCGTGCATATTATCAACACTTTAATGAATTGGATCTAAATCTAAGAGAGAACTATTCAATGTCAGTAGCACTATCTCCCAGACACGTAATGTTCCTGGAGTGCAGATGGGGGTGTCAGGTGCTCAAAGGCAGGGTAAAGGTAAGAAGGACTGGGCAGGAAACACTCTGGTTCATGCCAGGCCAGGCTGGACACTGTTTGCTAAAATGACTGAAAACCAGGTTTGGTTTTGGGGCCTTTTCCTCATTAGGAAAGTTTAATGTGACCATTTACTTGCCATTTGTAAAACATCCTTCTTTTTTTGTTTTTTTTCTTCACCTTGGTAATTCTGCTCATCTAAATAATCTAAGCATTTAAAAAAATATATTATGATAAACTTATGCCTTGGTTCATCTTCTTCAGGGGTCGAAATGATAATGTGTCGCTTATGCAGTCTCACTGTAAATGTATTACTTTACAAAACTATGCCCTTGGAACTTTTTTACATCTGTATTCTATTAAGATTTGAGGTGATAGGACAACACAAAGAAATGCTTAAATGTGAAAAGGAAAGAAAACAACACATTGCACAAATACATTCTGCTCTGATACCACTAAATAAAGTAATATGACTAGTAAATCGTGAAACAAGAAGCAGCAAAGAAGCCTCAGGCAACTCTGGAGTAACTGCAAAGACCCATTGCTCAGGTGAGACAATCTGACGACAAGACATCAGTTTTGACCTCATTAGTTTTGGCCTTTATGTAACATGAAACCGTGCAGTGGACACAGCAAATATGTGAAAGGCAGGGTTCTGGACAGATGACACCAAAATTTAATGTTTGGGTCTACATGCAAAACTCTTTGTGTAGGAAAACTGATACTGACTTCACCCTGAACACATTGTGCCTTCGATGAAGTAGGGAAGGGGCTGTGTCATGCTGTGGGGATGCAGCAGGGACAGCGCTGAGTGACAGAGAAATTTCCAGTGAAAAGTCTAAAAACAATGTACTTCTTTCGGAGTTATTTCACCAACAAAATACATCAAATCATGCTGACTCGGGGTATGAATATTTTGCATCATAATCTAGAAATATAAACATTTCTTTTTGAAAGTGAATTGTGGAAAAGGTAATATAATTGCTTATGCCGTTTTGCTCAGCATATGGCGGTCCAGCATGAAGAAATGCTCATGTTAGCACCATAGAGGTCAGATTTATATAATGCAGCCTTGACTTTGTCTTATTTAACATGCATGAGTGCATGCAGAAGGGTAACCCTATGAGTCAGTCCTACATAATGCAGGGGTCCAGTAACACAGTGTCATTCTAACCCCACAGAGAAGCACAGGGAACCAGAGAGAAAGGAAAAACACATCAATAATTGAATCTAAATCAGTCTCTTCCTACTCTCAGCCTAATGAAGTCAGTGCCTCCAACTGGACTCTTGAAGAAACCTGTGGATAAGAAACCGTGACTGAGACGGAGAGCCTGGGTGTTTGCAGGTTCTTTTTGGGAGTTCTTGTGGGGTTTTCTTTCTCAGTTTGTGCTCTACAGTATTTCTCAGAGTAAAGAAGCAGCTGGACTCAGGATCATCATGATACCATGGTGGCCAAACTGTTAGGGCTGGCCTTTCTTTATCTCACGACCGGTCCATTCTCCTTCTCTGCACATGGTAAGGATTGACAGTGTTTGAATTCAATTACAAATTACTTTTTGGCTCTTAAATATTTGATGATCCTTTTATGCGCAATGTTATTTTGACATTTAATTGCATGGTTTTTCTTTAGGTACCTACAAATAAAAGGTATTCTTATCAGCTGTCAGTGTGTAGAATAATTGTAAAAAGAGTTAAATACAAATTAAAACAAGTAATTTATCAGACGATTGCATCCTTTCCATTCCACTTCCGCTGTATTTTTGACCACAAATGCCACAAATAAAAATCTTTTAAAGGCAGATTTCTTCCAACATAATTTGTACAATTAAATCCTTAATTTTTCTCTGTTTTTGAGCTGCCATTTCCTCTATATTTGCTTTATAACAATTAAACATGACTATCATTTCAGAGAAATAGGAAATTTGAAAAGGTAAATAATTTTTTTTCCAAGTTGCATTTGAAAATAAAGTGAGACGGCATCGACAACACTTGTTCTGGAGTCTTGTAAACCTCTCCTGAAACTTGCGCTGTAATCAAACCTGCAGCAGAACCCCAGCCGGGCACATGACACCACCATTTTTCTCCATGACCCTTTTGCAGGCACGGCAGTGTATCCTGTCCCAACTTCATCTGTAAAGATCAATCCAAACTGGGAGGTGGTCTACCAGGATACTGACGTTTATGGGGTGGTGGGCAAAGCCGTGATCCTGGAGTGTGGCACCAGTGTGCCTGACATCTACATATGGAGCTTCACCAAGCCCGGCACTGACGCCATCAGAGCAGTGGTATATAATCTGGGGAAAGGGCCGAGGATCCAGCAGTTTGCTGAAACACTTGGACAGTTGACCATCATCTCAAACAGTGCAGCAGTGAGCATTGAGAAACTGCCTCTGGCTGCTCATGGCCTGTTCACCTGCCAGGCCTTCTACAATATCGACAAGGAGCCCGTAGTCTACTATTACTACGTTCACCTCAATGTCAGAGGTAAGAGACTCAACTCAAATTACGCTTCTTCGTCAGGCAGGGTGTACGTAACAGGCTCAGCTTTTCTTGTGTACTTTGACACTTCTTCTGATAGCTGTAACCTTTTTTATCACCAAATCAGTGACCAACTATTTATAGTTAACAGTTGTCTTTAAAAAAATAAAATAAAAATCAAGAAGCAATAAAGTTTTAAAAATTGGTCTTCCATACTGTCTCGCTTTGGATGCCAAGTCATATATTTTTTATGTGCTTGTTTTTTTGCTTTGCGTCCTTACAGCAATGCGAAGCAAACAGGGCTGAAACGAAACCATTTTTCTTTTACAGGTGTTTCTTTTTTGGTTTGTTTCTGTTTCGGTGAAGGACTGTTTTGTCCCCAGTGCTCTTTTTCCACTAAGCCTGATCTCCTGTATTAAAATATTTTGAAACATCTAATTTAAGCGCTCGCTTTAGCCCATGACTGAGCATGCAAAATTACAAAGCACATGTTCTGAAAACATTTAAAGTTTCAAAAACTTAAAATTTTAAAATTTTAATCAAATTTTTACTGTAGATGAAATTGGTCAATTCTTTGCAAAATTATTTCAGTTCAACATCGTTATGGGGGTTTTTGAGCATCTACTGCCTTTTGAAGATCAGCCTACACCTGTTTAATTGGATGTAAGTCCAATGTAAGTCCAGACTTTGACTAGGTCATTCCAAAACCTTGTTTTGTGTCAGTCACTCGCAGGTGAACTCGCTGGTGTGCTTTAAAACATTGTCCTTATGCGCAGACTAACTTTAAAACTTAGCAATTTTGGGGATATATTTGTGAATTCATAAATAAAGTGCTTGGCAACAAGCTCATTCAATCAGTTTGTGTGATCTTAAAGAGAAACACACAAATCATAGATCAAGTCTAAGAGTTTTAGACCAAAACAAGTCTGTCCATTTTTTGTGATCAACAGAATTAACAGTCATTCAGTTTACAAGTAGCCTTAAAGCTGGTAGAGTCTCATGCAAACAAAAGAGTCAGAATTCATTGAGTGGTTCAGTCATGCACTGCGAAAACACAACATAATGAAAATGACTATTAGCATAAAACGCTTATTTCTCTCTGTACTTTTCTTGAACGCAGTCCCCGTCAGTAAGCCGTATCTGTTGCTAAGCGATGTGTCTCCGGTGGAAGGCTCCACAATGTGGATGCGATGCAACCTGGAAAACGGGACCGAGCCAATCCAGTACGTATGGCAGCACGAAACCCGCAGTGGCAACATCACGGTGGTGGCGCAGGGAAGCAGCAACCTCATCAACATGACGGACATCAACAGAAACCACACTGGCTGGTACCGCTGTGTGGCCACCAATGCCGTCAACAGTGAGAGCTCTAACCGCTTATGGCTGGACACCATCTGTGAGTGTTAAAAAGTTTCTTTCATCATGTTTTATAAACTTTTTAAAAGTGTTAGTGTATTTGCAAATTCACGATGAGTGTTTTTGACTTCGAAAAGAATACATACCCATTTATTTTCTGTTTTCAGAAATGAAAATAAAAAAAAGGCTTTTTTTATTAATCTTTTTGTTCTGACAAATAATCAATAAGTAGAGTCCACAAGTGTATAATTTCGTGTTAGTATAAGTCCAGTTCTCCTCTGAAGGTCTTAGTTCAAGAACAAAAACATTGTGTGAAGAGAAAGATGACACTGGCAAAACAACAACAACAAAAAAATAAAGTAGCTACAATAATATCTCACAAAAATATCCCAAGCATTAATCACGACACAGATCACAGTTTACCTTCTAAATTCATGTGTTTATCTTATTACTTTGTCTTGTGTTTGTTATAAAACCTCAAATTTTGTTTAGTAAATTTGACCCTATTTTTTTACTGAAGTGTTTTGATTTGGTGATGCTGATTGGCTGCTTTTCATCCAATTGAATGCAACATAGAGTAGTAAAAGCTTTACTCCTTATAATACCATCACATGTCTTCCCACCCCAAACTGACAAATGGTATCAGTGCTTGGACCATCTGGGCCTTTCATTTCTTACAGGCTCCCATGTTGTTTCTCTGTAGATGGTCCAGACATCCCCCGGATAGACGTGACTCCGTACAGTATAACAGAGCGGGGTTACTCAGCGTTGGAGAGAGAGACTGTTTCACTGATGTGTCAAGCACCGTCCAATCCAGCCAGTCAGTACGTCTGGTTCTACAACAACTCCCAGGTCTACAGTGGGCCGCAGTACACCATCACCAAGATCCTTCGCATGCACACAGGAGACTACGCCTGTTTGGCCCAGAACACATACCTGAACACCCGCTCCAAAAAAACCATCAGCCTGACTGTCTACTGTGAGTGTGACCTCTGACCTCTGGCCCTGATATTACCGCTCTTGCTCTTCTATCCACCCTACGTTCTTCAGTTCCAGAGTGCTTTCTCTGTCTTGGTACAATAAGATGCAGAACTATAGATGGGGTCTTTCCTCTTTTGCCACATCAAGCTTTGTTTTTTTTGCTGTCTTTCTTTATTCTTAAATAATTCAGCATTTCATTTTCACTCATTCAGACATCAGATCAAACTCACACACCAACATAAACACACAAACAAGAGAAAGGAAGTATTGCACATCTGTTCAGGAGTTGGACCTTCGGAGAGTTCGAAGGCACTTTGGCAGGTACCCTTTGTTGCAAGTCCAGGTTGATCATAGAAGTGGTTACGTATGACTCATTCTACTCTTTAGTCACGTGAAAAGATTCAAACCCAGCATGTTGAAGAATGTATTCTCCACTTTACCGCCACTTCGAACGTCACTGCGTGGCCACTGTATGATCTATCCTTGCAGACCCTCCTGATGGTTCCCCCTCCTGCTCTGTGGAGGCGGCTCTGAATCACACTGCTCTGAAGCTGCTCTGCGTCTGGGCCGGGGGATTCCCCTCCCCGTCCTTGGACTGGGCCGGAGATCTGGTGCAGGCAGGAAAAACCCAGGTGAACGCAGAACAACAAACTAATCTACAAAGTGGCACCGCCGTCATTCTGCCCTCTGAGAGCATGACCCCTAACAGCTTGTTTAGATGTGTGGGTTCCCATCCTGCTCTGAAACAAACTACAGAGTGCAGCACGCGTACATGTGAGTACACACAGGTCACAGCAGACGATGAAAAAAAAAAGTGTTTTGGTGTTGTTATTCCATATTTTATTTCCATGTTACTCCTCCTTACAGACATTCCTCCTGCAGAACCGGTGTGTTTTGCCTACGTCACAAACGCTCAGCAATACCTGATGCTGTCCTGCTCCTGGGATGGAGGGGCCCCAAAGGCCCTAGTGTGGTGGGAAGGACCAGGGGGCCAAAGCAAAGGAGGACAAGAAAACTCCAACATCCTGGTCCTCCGTTATGGGATGGCCCGAAGTGGGATACCGTACACCTGCTACGCTAAACACCCACTTCTGGTGGAAGCAAAGAGTTGTAGGCTCACACTGGGTCAGTCCTAACGATCACTGTACCAAACAGTAAACAGCAGAAGGAACTGCACAAAAAATTACTTACTATAGCCTATTTCATTTTTAGAGGCCCCGGTGTTGTTGACGCAGCGCAGAGTCATCTCTGTGTACGAGGGAAGTGACGTTCAGCTCACCTGCAATCTGAGAGCCAATTACCTTCCAGCCAATGAAATCACCTGGTTCAACAATCAGGGCGTGGATGTCCGAGACACGTCGAAGTACATGCTGCTGCGAACGTCTGCCTGGGCCAACCTGACTGTGAGAGAAACCGACGAGATGCAGGACAGCGGAGAGTACAGATGCTCCACTTCAAACGCAGTGGGAGGCGCTGAGATCAACGTCACTCTGGTGGTCAAGAGTAGGAATCAGATTTAATTTTTCTTTCTAAGCCCTTAGAAGAAGTAAGGAGAAGTAACTTTTCATATTAGGATTCAATAAAGTTTAAATTCTTATTGACATTTTTTAGCTGTTAAAAGTCAGAAAGTAAAATATATACATTATACATTAGTTTATATCTTTTTGTTTTGGTTTTGTCAGGATACCCCATGCCACCCAATGCAACCCTGATCAGAGCGACGTACAACAGCCGACAGCGTAATGAGGTGGAGCTGGAGTGGCAGGTCGACGGTACGGAGGAGACTGGAGGATGGACTGGTTTCCACCTGGAGCACCAGTGGGTGTCTGAGCGACCAAACAAGAGAGGGAGCAGCAATATTTCACAGCTGCAGATGGAGGAGAGGATTTCCTCCCAAGACTGGTACCGTACCGTCATCCAGGATCCAGGCAGCAGGAGTCACACAGTTCGAGGCCTGACTCCGACCGTTACCTACCAGTTCCGCATAACACCCGTCAACCACCGCACCATCGGACACCCGTCTCCAACAAAAACTCCAGGTACAGTAAGTGAACTCTTAAAAAACAACAATACCAGCAAGATTTAAAAACAGTAGGAAAAAGCAAATCAAGTAGACCAATATGTGTTGAACAGGACCAGATGATATTTTAAATCTCTTCAGCCATCAGTTTTTTTTGTGATTGCTGCTGATTACTGTGTTGAAGGTCTAATTTTGTTTTGTCTTTTTATCCTCTTAGGTGAAAGACACACACAACAAAAACACAAGTGCACACATTGACACACACCTGACACTGGCACATTCACCCAACTTCTCTCTGTTTCCATTTCCTTCCTCTCTAAACTTTCTAAAAACTGACCCCATTTAGATTCTTCTTATAAAACACTTGATTTGTCAAAATAAGTAGATTATACATGTTGTAGAAATTTTACTGGGCTAACTAGAGGATTTAGACTGGAGTAAGATTTACATTCCCCAGTTTCGCAATAGTTTGCAGCACAAACTGGTTTAGAACCACTTCAAATTCTTACACAATGTATTTGTCAGGATGAACTATTTTCTTTTTTTTTTTTTTTTTTTTCATTTCAGAGGTGTACTATTTTGCAATCTGTAACTGTGGTCTCTTGCAGCGGAACCACGCAACAGCATGTACCCTGCTGTGATCGGAGCAGCGATAGGCGGGATGCTCTTCGCAGCCATTCTCACAGTCCTGCTGCTCATGTACATAATCCGCAACCGCAACAACAATCCCAGTGAGTCCTAGAAAGGGGAATCACAATGTTGAAAATGCAGCATGTGATAATAAAGTCACCTAAACTGTTTTATGGCTTAATGTTGTATTTTTGTCCCCCCCAGGACTGCATGACATGCTGTTTGGCATGTGAGTATCTGGGTATTGATGTTTGTTAATCCTTATGAAGCTCATTTCCCAAATAAATAATCCATGTCTTTTTCTTGTTTGTTTATTTCTAGGCAGCACAGCCAGTCAAGAGAGAACATTAATTTTCCAGAGGATGAAATGGTCAGAGGGTCAGATGGAGGGATAGAGGACATCGGGGGATTATCAACTGCAGGCAAGTCAAGCTTGCCTCAAAAACCGTTTCTTCTATTTTCATTATTAATATAACATTTTGCAATTTTAAGAATCAACAGTTTATTTAAAAGCCTTTCCACCTACACTGTTTCACACAATTGGGAATTGGCAGCCTCTAACCTTTAAACTAAAACCATTCTGGAAAAATCAGATGTTTTGATATTGTATATCTAATCAACATTTTCAACCCAACAGCTTGAAAAAATGCTTGAAAAAATACATCTTTACAGCAAGATATATTAGCTTCTTTTATGTCTTGTCTATAATTTCTTGATATTGATTTAAAAAAAATAATGATTTCATTGGCAGGTTATTTGCCTTACAAAATGGGAAAAAAAAATCTTATAAGTGAAATAATTTCCCAATGGAACTAGCACTTAACTTAAAATCAAAATTAAGAAACTGTTTACTTAAGAGAAGCTCATATATCTTACTGAGAAGATGGAAGTTGGTTTAAATTCAAATTTACAAAAAACATTTGCACTAGAACCTTGACCAAAAATACCTGGTAAGATTTTGGGTTTTTGCAGTGAAGATTAACAGTTCAGTTCATCCATCCATTTTCTAATCACCCTTTGTCCCTAATGGGGTCGGGAGGGTTGCTGGTTTCTATCTCCAGCTACATTCCAGGTGAGAGGCGGGTTCACCCTGGACAGGTCACCAGTCTGTCGCAGGGCAACACAGAAACATACAGGACACACAACCATTCACACACACACTCACACCTAGGGAGAATTTAGAGAAACCAATTAACCTGACAGTCATGTTTTTGGACTGGGAGAAACCAGAGAGAACCCACCATGCACAATGCATCCATGCAGAAAGACCCCAGCCGAAGAATCGAACCCAGCTACCTTCCAGGTGAAGGCAATAGCTCTACTGTACAGCCCTCAGTTCAGTTCATTTCCATAGAAAATCAAAATAGAGTCTGACCTGGACTACACACACATTTTGCTCCTCCTGCTATGTTCAAACTAGAAGACATATATATATATATATATATATATATATATATATATATATATATATAGTGGAGAATGACATCCAGACAGACAAAATGGTGAGGCGAACCAACCAGACATAGTCGTGGTGGATAAACAACAGAGAAAGCCGTTGTGGTGGATGTGGCAATACCAAGTGACTGCAACATCAGGAAAAGGAGCATGAGAAACTAGAGAAATACCAGGGCCTAAGGGAGGAACTGGAGGGCCTGGAAGGTGAAGACCACAGTGGTGCCAGTCACCCTGCAAACTGGAAGACATATATATATATATATATATATATATATCAGACATCTCAGTATATATATATATATATATATATATATATAGATATAGATATATATATATATATATATATATATATATATATATATATATATATATATATATAGATATATACACTAAATATTGCTTTACATCATAACTTTTATGATGTAAAGCACTTTGAACTGTCTTTTTGCTAAAATGGGGCACACAAATAATCCTGACTGATCAATTGAAGCTGCTACCCCCACGACCCGACCCCGGATAAGCAGAAGATGGATGGATGGATGGATGGATGGATGGATGGATGGAACTTTGAGTGCATATTTCCCTGTCGTTTACTGGATGTTGACCCTTGATGTTGACCTCTTTCAGGCCCAGCCGTTTCTATACCCAGGGCATCCTCGCCCCTCACCGCCTCACCCAGGAGTCCCACCCCCACCAGTCAAGCCCCTCCCTCTGGAGACGACGAGCCAGTGAGCGTCACGATCACAGTCAAGGCTGCAGAATCCTAGAATAAATAAACCAATGGTAGTTTACACTGGAGCTCTTGCTGTAGATAGCGTCATGCACATCGATTTGTCCGATTTATCTTACAAAACATTTTGATGTTGGTTTTAAAAGGTCAGGCGCTGCAAAAATGAGCTAGACGGTCAATTTGCTATGTATAATATGTACATGTTAAGTGTTTTTTTTTTTTTTAGCTTTTCGCCTTACCAGGCGTCCGTCTTCATTACACATTAACCTCAAATTCTTTCAGATTTGCATTCAGGATAGTAACACGCGTTTGTGTATCAATTAAAACATACGATTTTTTTCATTATCACAGATCATTTAGCAAACAAGATATTTATTAATTTATTCAGCTTTGAACATTAACATAGGAAAAACAACCAGAACACTTCCGTCTTTATGAAAGGCAAATTGTGGAAAACTATGTGATCTATAAAGTTTTGATCTTTCAAGAGTATAAAAAACAAAACAAGTGTTAACAACAGGAACATGTAAATATATACAGTTTGTCTCTAAAGTCCATGTCAGCGTGTGTTTGTCTCTGTTTATTATGTGATGGGGAGTAAAATCTTCTGGGTGCAGACCACATCTCCGAGCTTCTGCTTTATCTTCACAAAGAGTCGCTTGAACTCCAATCCGTCACCCTGAAAAGGCAAAGTCATTTCAGCGTTTCAGAGCAACGCAAACCAGAACTCCCAAAAAGCATCTGATGTATTCTCTTAAGCGATTAAGCGATATTAATTGCTTTGCACGTTCAAGGTTTTAGAAGAATTCAACCTGAATGCTCTTTCGCATGGAAAACCACATTCGGGCATCAATCTGAAACGCAACCGCTTACCTTAGACAGCCTGAAATCCAGCAACACTCGCTGATTCATCTCCAGTAAAAGGACCTTGAAGATTAGCTTGTTGTTACGTTTGTCCAGAGTGCTAACAGTAACCTGAGGAGAAGGGAGAATTTTATGAGGATAAAAACACGGCAGCTACAGTTAGAGGAGGCAGTCCTTAATTGCCATCCGCTTAAAGAAAGAGAAAAGAAAAAGTGTTTACCTGTTGGGTGCAGGTGAGTTTGAAGACGAGTGCCATGCCGTCACAGACGTCTTTCAGGGCAGATAAGGAGGCGTCGGCGTTCACGTTGGTAAAGAAGCGAGTCATTCTTCGGACTAATCTTTGCCACAGCGACTATTTACAGGAAGAAACACATCAACTTCACCAACAAAGTATCAAAGAAATGTGAATTTTGTTCATTTTTAACACATTTGCAGTATTTTCTGAATGCGCCGTACCTGACTGGCTCCCGGCGTGGCCAGCAGCTGACTGCCCAGCAACATGTGCTCAGGTTTGGTCGGCTGGGAGAAGCTGACCTGCCCTTCGGTCGGGCCGATCAACAACATGGCTTCCCACCCACCTGGAGCAAAGTCAGGCTGAGAGCTGGAAAACTGCATCCTGTCATCACTACACACACGGAAAGATCATAAATAAATAGCATTTCGGCCAAATCTGTATGAAAACATCACTTTGTTCCAAGGCTTGGACCTGTTTGTCCGGGATTTAAGCTCCAACTCCGTTCGAAGAACTTTGTTGGACCCTGATCTCTGACAACCTACAGGACAAAAGACAGAAATCAGCCCTGTGAATATTAACCCATTAAGATACATGATTAAAATAACATCTGAAAATAACTAAAACCCTTTTCTTCTTTCAAAAGAGTAAATAAAACCAAATTGAGAAGTTAAACTTGCTCTAATTGCATAATAATTTGGGTTCATCTTTATGTCTATTAACTCAAAATACAACACAAGGAATTATTAGCTCTTTATGAAAAAATGATGCTGATCTAATGCTACATGAAGCCTGAAAGGTAAAAGTTTGAATCAGGCTTGCCTTGAGTAAACCAGCGATCCTTCTGTATGTCTGCGATAACGATTCTTGCATCAGGACAGGGCTGCAGCAATTTGGACAGCAAACCTTTACAAAGGACATTACAGAAAAATACAAGAATTTAAACTGCAGATTTGAAAACATTTTTGAATACAAAATATTTGATGAGTAAAATCTTTATATTTTAGACTAACTTATACAAGCTTTACTTCAAAAAATCAGAAAATGCAGACTCAACCAAACCTGGAACTGGTTGTTGTTTTGTAAATGAAGATTCTGTGAAGCAGTTTATGCTCTGGTTTGGCTTTATTTTGTTTTTAAAAATTGTGTTTGTGCCTATTCAAGTATGAACCAGAACCTGAGGCTGCATTTATCTACAGGTCTGAAACCAAACTGATCGATGAGTTGGGCAAAAAGTCAAATTGTGATGTAAATAAACAGACATAATTTAAAAAAATTAAAAAAATAAAACATACTTTATATTTCAGATATTTGAAATTTTACATTTTAATGTATGGAATGGGGAATATATCCTACAAACTCTTATTTGTTGACAGTTATTCAAATTTAAAATTAACAAGCTTTTTAAGATTGCATAATTGAGAAAATTGCATAATTTAGAAATACAGTACTTTCTGCAATTACTTATTAAAAAAAGTATTTTTTAAAATTTTATTAATGAAGGGATGATGACTATATAAGTGATTTCCACCTGTATCTTTACAGAATATGAATTAATAAAGCCAAGTTCATTTTAGTAGGAAAAACACTGCAATCCATGTCAGATGCTGTGTATTTTTGTTTTCTCCAGAATATAGTTGTAAGTCTGAGTCTTACTAAGTGGCATCGGCTGGATTTTCTTCCAGGGAGGAAGGTAAGTCTTCTTCTGGAGCCAGTCTGAGTATTCCTGGCAGCTCTCGGTGGGCTGATCCCAGGGCAGTTCTGATAAACAAAAACAAACATGTCGACCAAAGGTTTCTGTACCTCAGCAGCAAGTCACAGGAAATCCTCCAGATCATTTGTGACACGGATACTCAGCAGAAAAAGAAAAGAAAAATCCAGATAATTTTCATCTCATCACTTTTGCTTCACATTAAAAAAGTGACAAACCCTGATTAATAAAGCTGACGACTTTATTTGTATTTGTTTATTTATTTCAAACATATTTTTTAAAAAAAAAACAAGAGAACAAGCAATCAGTAGGACAGAGAAAAACATGTGAATACATAAAGAGCAAAATAAGTTGTTTACTTCATCTTTTCTGTTTGAAAAGGAGTAGGAAGAAGTGAAGGGAACACTTATTTAATCCTATCCCTTATCCCAATTTAATGGAATATATTACTTACTGACTCAATAATTATTAAAAATGTGTAATTGAATCCATGCTACATTGTTCATGTGCCTGTTTAATATATCATATTACATAATATAATATGCCCATAATAAATTATATTACATAGATAGGATAGCTATAAGCTAATTCTCATGAGACAAGAAAATGTACGGATAATACTAATAGTAGTAATGACAATCGTAAATGACAATCTCACATAGAGCTACGGTTCACTGTACAATGCGAGTAGAACACCTCTCTATATATTTATTTTTAATCAAACAATTGATTTAGTCACTTTCCAAGGTGTCTAAATGTATCTGGTTATGGTGACTGTGGGCAAAATGCAAAACTCGAGGAATCAATAATTTCCCAAAAACTGAAAGTTCCTACAGTCCAAATGCACCGTTTGTGTCTCACCTCCTGCCAGCATGGCACTCAGAACGATCCCACAGGCCCAGACATCTGCAGGCTGAGCTTTGTACTCCTGCTGGCTGAGAAGCTCAGGAGCAACGTAGGGGAGCGTTCCACAGAGTCGATTCAGAAGGCGCTCCCGCCCTTTGAAACGAAACATGGTGGCCAGACCGAAATCTGTCAGCTTCACGTTGTCTAAGAGGAAAGAAAACACCTCATGATACATGAATACATTAAACATGAACTCCCGTTTCTCCACATTTTATTTCCTCACCTTTGTCATCCAGCAAAATATTCTCTGGCTTTATATCTCGGTGGGTGATGCCAAGGTTGTGAAGGTACTCCTGTGAAAACAAAGCAAGAACAAAAAACTTTAAAACAAGTTTTAAATGCAAACCTTTACAGTCGGAATTTACTCACCACAGCGGCTATTAGCTGCTTGAAAAACCTATGGGCATCTTTCTCTGGCATCCCCACGTCAGGCTCTAGAACAACAGAAGGAACCCCAAAAAGGCTTAAACATAGCACATACAAAATTATATGCAAGATGAACTTGTATTTTTTGGGGGATTTTATGTGATAAAACAACACAACAAAGTGCAAATATATGAAGTAAAAGGTAAAGTCAGACGATATGTTGTTGCAGCACACATTTATCTGTAGAATCCATATAAAATATATTAAGGTTTATGGATGAAATGTGATGAATGTGGAAATTTTCAAGAGCTCTTAGCACTTTCACAAAGGGTTGTAGATGCAAATTTATACTGAGAATAAACGTCACAAAAACATTCTGCAACAACTTGTCCGTTACCAATGCGGTCGAACAGTTCTCCTCCGGTGCAGTACTCCAGAAAAAGATAAACAGTCTGTCCTTCCTTTCGATGACCAAAGAACCTGACGATGCTGGGGTGGGTGAGTATCTAACAGAGGATAAGTGTTAAAATGTGGAGCTTGTGAGGCTTAAAGTGCAAAATAAGCAGCCTACCTTATGGATGCAGACCTCCTTTTTGACATTGTCTGCACACTCCTTAGCCTGAGAAGTGTCAATCACCTTCACTGCCACTGCCTCTTCAGTCTGTCTGTTCACCAGTAACCTCACTCTGACACAATCAGTAAAACAAAAATAGTGGTTGAATTATGGGGCACGTGACAACGTTTTAAATAAATGAAAATAAGTTGTGTGGAAAAGCAAAATTGTGGATCATGCATAAATGTATTGCGGTTTTTACTGATATGCAAACATCTATATTTCAGAGAGTACAAAATTTAACACACGATTTGCATTTTCGAGTGGACAAATATGCCCAATCTACTGTTTTTGACGACTATGTAAAGAGTAACAATATCGATAACAAGTCATTCTTACTCTCCATAAGCTCCTTCTCCCAGAGTCTGAACGACGTCCCAGTCCTGCACAAAAGGGATCGCCATGCTGCGATGCAAACAGAAACACGTTTTTACAACACATATCAAACAAGGACTCCGTAACTCATTAACAACTGTGCATTTGAAACACGTCATTCCTAAAGTCTAGACATGCTAGGAAGGACGCGAGATGTTAAATGTCACCATTCATTTAAAGAAAAAAGTTATTTAAATATCTGTATATTTCATCGCACCTGAACAGCCTGCAGCTGCAGTTTTCGCATAAGGCGGTTCGCGAAAGACTAAAATAACCTTGTCATGTGTCAGCGGTGGAAACTTTAGAAAATCCTGACGAAAAATTGGCGCCTTGTTGTTTAACTGGACGCAACTTCCGCAAAGCTTCGTCATTTCCGCTAGAACAACGTTGGTCTGTGCGCTGTTGCCCTCTCTCGCAATAAAATAAAATAAAATAAAATAAAATAAAATAAAATAAAATAAAATAAAATAAAATAAAATAAAATAAAATAAAATAAAATAAAATAAAATAAAACAAAACAAAACAAAACAAAACAAAACAAAACAAAACAAAACAAAACAAAACAAAACAAAATAAAATAAAATGTTTATGAAGGGAACATTAACTAAATTGCACGAATTAATCGAATTAATATAATTAATCATCCTTCTCATTAATATTTGGTTAGAATGAAAAACAAACAACAACGCAAGTAATGGTGATAGTTTTTTAAAAGCCGAATTAAACCATCTCATAAGTCGGGTTGCATGGGGTCTAGAGATTACCCCACAAGATGGCGCTGGAGAAAATCATACAAGTCAAGAAGAAAATATTGAGAAAAATCTATGCATAAAAATTGAGCCTGTAACTGAAAAATCTTTTCATTAAGTTCAAAAATATATTTTACTTTCCCTGTAATTCCAGCGTCCAGGCTTTAGGGATTTTATTTTATTTTTTTACAATAAAATATCAACATAAAAAGATGAGGGCCCGGTATATATAAGATATAAGGGTACGGTGCTGTTCATACTTGTGTTGGCTTAAATCAACAAGTTAATCAGCAAACTTCACTCTAATTTACCTTCGTTTTTGGGAAATGATGAGGCAAATGTTTGAACTTTATCTCTGTTTCACAATGACTTTGTTTTGTTGTGCAACATGTGACCCTGTGCGTGGACACACAGTGGGAAAACCAGAATTTTAAAGAGAAAGGAAAAGGTTATGGCCTATTTTAGAATAGTTCCAAAAAATTAAGGAGGAAATCCATGAGAAAGCATGATTATTCCTAGTTATCTAAGCCATCTCGGGCTTTTTGTTTTTTTTTACAAGTTATCCTTTCTTTCTTCGTATTTGGGCAGATACTTTAAACAAAGTACTCTAAACTGAAAAGTTTCGGGGGAACACACATATTGATCTCATTTTAGTGCTCAAACAGGTAATGAGTAACAGACTAGTTTTTGTTTGTCTTTGTACCCCTCGCCCCCACCCGAACCTTATCCACTCTGAAATAAATCAGATGTTCCTGCCATTTTATCGCATTTCCAGTTTGTTCTCTCATTAGGCTAAAACATGGGGGCTTCTAGCAACTGGAGCTGGCATGCTGCACTCTTGTGTCTCCTCAGTATTGGTAAGAAACTTATAATTAACATGCAATACCTGCACTTTGTTTATAACTCCAGATTTTCAAGAATGTCCAGGTGTCTCTCTTGTACATTTGAGTGAAATGTATAAAATTTGCTGGACACCACCAGATCCTAAAAGTTTATTTTTACAAATTTAAAAAGTCAGATGCTAGAAATATGGAATGGTCATTATGCGCCTGTAAAATTAACATCCTTGATTTAAGTACAAAAAAATTAGTATAAGGTTTTGACATATTTAACCAAAAAAAAAAAGAGTTTATTTATTCAATGAACATTACTATTGAAATACTGAAGATTACAGTTTCCTGGTAAACCTATGAATGCACCAGTTTCAATTGTTTTTGGCAATCAATCACTAATGATAATATTAATAACATTAATAAATAACACTATTATTATTACTGACTTTTATATAGAAAGAATTTTGAAGTGCAAATGTTTAAAAAAATAACTACGTATATGTTTTAGAGAAAATGAAAAAGTAACAAATACATAAATAAATAATAAAAAGACAACAAGAATTAATACAGGAATTCTCAATTCCTGTATTAATTCTTGTAAGTAAGACACTTACAGGAAGTAAGTGTCTTACTTTTTGTTAAAAGTAGGGGCAGAAATCGAACCCAGGATCTTCTAGCTGCAAGGCAACAGCTCTACCAACTACACCACTGTACAGCCATTATATTATATTATATGATATGATATGATATGATATTATATTATATTATATTATATTATATTATATTATATTATATTATATTATATTTTATTATATTATATTATATTATATTATATTATATTATATTATATTATATTATATTATATTATATTATATTATATTATATTATATTATATTATATTATATTATATTATGGAACTTCAAGCTCTCCTTGGATGAAAGCCATTCCATACAGTGAAGCATATGCCATTTAGTTGTGTGCCTATTTTTGTGTTTAAGAAACACAAAAACGCTGAACCAAAAAACAAAAATGTCTGTCTGTTTGCATAGGTGCTGAGGTTCTTTGTGATTGCACTGACCGTGGTATACAAATCGAGGGAGGTAATTTTACACTGACCAAGGAGCTGAAGAAAGGCAGCTTACTCATCTACAGCTGTAACGAGGGATACTACCCGTACCCTCATTTGAACCGTATCTGCCAGGAAAACGGCTCCTGGAAACCAGCACCCAAGAGGTTTCCACCACAGAGATGCAAAGGTGAGCGCCACAACTTTCAGTGATTCATAATTTACGCCAGACTTCATCAAAGTAACAACTCTGACTCCTCTTTGCTGATTTTCCTGAAGTTGTTGAATGCCCTGATCCGAATGTTCTGGAGAATGGAAACGTCTCTCCTCCTGAGGTCCAGTACTTTGTGGGGAATGAGACTTCATATGACTGTTACTCTGGATACACACTGAGAGGATCATCCAAACGGATTTGCTTACCAAATGGGAAGTGGAGTGGCTCCACTCCAATCTGCAGCCGTGATTGTAAGTCTTGAGCAACATTTCATTGGTTTTTGCTTTGCTTTGTTTTGCTTACTTTTTCGGTGCATGGAGAATTTACTATGAATTAAATGGGGTAAGAATTAGTATTTGAGACAGGATTAGACTTTAGGATGTGATAACATCTGAAAACAAAGAAGAAGTGACCATCCTCATTAATGCAGCTTTCAAACATGGTGCTAGCCAACAGAGTTAAGGTTGAAAACATAGGGCGTGCTGTGGTGGCGCAGAGGGCTAGCACGCCCCACGCCTGGAGGCCCTGGTCCTCGGTCCTCGATGCGGATGTCACGGGTTCGACTCCCAGTCCCAACAACCTTCGCTGCATGTCTTCCCCCCTCTCCTTGCCCTCCTTCCTGTCTGCCTACTGTCGCAAAAAATACGAGCCACTAGCACCGCAAAAACTCTTTGGAGGAAAAAAAAAAGGGTTGAAAACATGTAATAGAGAGTACACTACATCAATACACTTCAGGAAATAAGACCTCAAACCTTTTATACCCTTTTAGAAAGAACAGTCGGGAACTGAGTTTCATTTGTTTTTCCCCAGCTGGTGCTGCCTGTCCTGATCCTGGAGTCCCACCTGGAGCCTCAAGAGCAGGGAATATGTTTGAGATTGATGACAAAGTGATATACACCTGCAATAGCGGACTGTTTTTGGTGGGCTCTAAGGAAAGAGTGTGTCTGGAGAACGGCCAGTGGACCGGGACGGAGCCAGCATGCTACTGTAAGATTTGTTAATTTTATATTAATAGTTATTAAATAATTTGTTCCTTAGATACAGAGCTACTTTAAAATGAAGTCATCTTGTTTAATTCGTCCTGTGAATGACTGAATACAGTGTGAAGTGCTTTGGACTGGAGTCTTCTGAACCAAATAAAGCCCTATTGAGCTTTTGCACGTGACGTCACGCTGTCCAGAACTCCACCCACTCCACCATGACGGAAGTCAACATGCGCACCTTTAAAATTAGTTTAAAACAGACTGGTTGCCTTATATCGCTTCTCTTTAGTTAATCTCACTTTAAAAATGGTCACTGGGCCCTGCGCGGTCGGTTGGACAAACAGATAAGGATAGAAACAAAACATGTAATTTTATCTCATAACTTTTAATGAGGAGAGATATGGCGACCATGGACAGCTGATGTCAATAATAATGACTGTCAGCCCTCGGTGAAATCACGGATTTGCATCGAACACTTTTTACAAGGAAAGAAAATTACCGTTCATATACTTTATAAGTACGTATGATTAAAAAGACATCACTTATGGGGAAGGTACGCGTCTAACCATTAGTAACCATGCATACAATGCCACACTGTCATGTAGCCTAGCATGTATAAAAAAACCCCAAAAAACTGATTAGCATCTTGTCTCTTGTATGTTTTTAAGGCTGCTCCATTGTAAAGGGAAACGCTGTTTATGACGTAGGCATATAAATGATGTGTTGTGAATTCAGGGAAAGTCATTAACTTGATTAACACGTCAGGAGGGAGGAGGTATGGGTCGGTTTCTAAGCTATTTCCAACTTTTAGAAATACCGCCGTCTATGAGCCCCAACCAGGTGTGTTACGTTCACAGACAAATTAGATTGACTAGAACAAGTAGAAGCCATGAATAAACTGGCAAAAATAATTTTGGAAAACAATTTCAGTGGCTATGTTCAATACTCCCGTCCCTCTCTTCCGACGTCCATTATGGACGTCATCTACGTCACTAATCATTATTAGTGACGTAGATGAAAAGGGTCAATACTCAACTTTCATACACACCTTTTTTGAAAAGACCAACCAAACGTTATATTTTTTTGTCTGTACTTCTTTTGTTTTGGTCAACAAAACTCTTTTCCCCCTAGATCTTTAAATCTGCATTACTGAATTAAATTGTGTTTTATTTTGCTGCTATTTCTTTCAGATAAGCACACATTTGATACCCCACAAGAGGTTGCAGAATCATTTGGAGGTGCCATTAAAGGCACCCTCACCATTACACAATCTCTTAGTAAGTTCCTGGACTTTATCTTATGACAATATTTGAAACTATAACTGTGATATATTAGAAACGAGTGTCTTACTTTTTGTTAAGCATGACTAAGAGTGAGATGACATATGGCATGACAAAAAGATATTTATTGCTAGTTATTCCTGATTGCACATGTAAAACAACTGTATGAACGTGGCTCATTCATAAAACCTCTCGTTACACAGATGATACCCAAGAAGGGAGATTTATCAGGATTTCAAAAAGTGGGACTCTCAACATCTACATAGGTGTGGACATTTCTGAAAGCATAGGAAAAGATGATTTTGAGGCGGCAAAAAACGCTACCATAACTCTGATTAAAAAGGTAAGGACGTCTTTAAAGAAAAAAAAGATTACAGTTGTATTTTTAGGAGAGCAAACAAATGTGACAAAAACCTTTGAGGAATATTCTTGTCTGAAATAAAAATAACCGTGAGGATTCTGATACACAAAATGAAAACCCACACGTAAACCTGGCAGTATTTATGGCTCTAAAACATTTCTTCAGCAGCAGAATAATTTAAAAGATATTCTTCCCTGCACTACTGTAGGCGTTCCAAAATTACAAAATATTTATTTTCCTTGCATCGCCCCTTTTTAAAGTTGCAATGCAAAACTTGTCACGGTGTTAGAATAAACTCACAAAGCATTTGTGCAGTCCACAATAATGATCGGCATCATAATCTTTACTGTTCATTAAAAAAATTGCGCTAAAGACCGAGACATTTAGGTGTCATCAGCCGGTCATATTAAAAGTTTTATATTATTTTCTAATGGAAAGGTCAACTGCCTTAGAGCTCCCTCTGCCTTACGATGCGCTGAGTGTGCAGAGACTCAGCAGCATAGTGCTTGGACTGCAGTTATTCTATGATGGCTCTGCTGACTGCGGGTGGAGTTTAGGGGTCTGAGGATGCTCACAGGGTGAGACCACAGACTGCTGTTGATGGGCGCTGGCAATAAATATGCTGAGCTCTTAAAGGAGGTTAGAAACGTAGCAGTTGGTGCTACTAGGTCTGGACATGTATTCAATCTTTGAAATTAATCAAAAGACATGTTATAGCACAGAGAGGACAATTTTTATATGCAAATGAGAATCCATCTTTCTAAAAATAATCAGTTGGGTCTGGTTGTGTGTGAAGCTTTTATTCAGTGCTTCCACGCACTTATAGGCTCATTTGACATACAGTTTCTTGTTCCCTTTGGCTGCCACAACAGCAGCCCATTAGAGGTAAATTTAATTATGAATTACAAATCATAATCTTGACTGATGTTCCTTGGCGCGAGGCCCTTGGCCCGTTGTCAAAGTCCGCTTCTGGAAAAGCACCCAACTGATAAATGGATAGCTTTCTCTATAGAATTACAACCCTAAGCAATTTAAAGTATCAGTAACTTGCTAGATTAACAAAGCATTTCACAGCAATTGTTCAGGTTAACTTGTGCTCGTAAAGATGTGTGTGACGTTTACACAGGACCGCCGCACCTCAACTGTTGTTGTTTTCCACAGATCGCCTCCTTCAGTGTGTCTCCAAACTACGACATCGTCTTCTTCTCATCCGAAGTATACAGGGTCGTCAACATTCTCGATTTTTTCAGTGCCAATGTGGAACTTAATAAAGTCATAGAAGACCTGGAAGCGTTTAAAATAGGAAGTGAGTCTACCTCGAGCACAAGATAATGGTTATAAAACGGTTTTAAATACGTACCTGGACTCTGGTTTAACATCTGTGTTTTTGTGGCGTTTGGTTTAAAGACAAAAACACTGGAACAGATCTGAACCTGGTCTTCAAAAGCTTTGAGAACCAGATGGCTTATATAAAGCAACGAGCTGGAGAGGAGGGATTTAAAGCTCATCGGCATGTCCTGATCCTTTTCACAGATGGTAACAAGCCCACATCACACATAGTGCTTGCAAACACACGTCAACCTTCCACAGTTTATTGATATCTTTGGTAACAAGTTGTTTCTTTTCTTGTTACTTTGTAAATCCACAACAACATTAAAAGAAGATATGTTTTCACACATATCTAGGAATATCAATAAACATATATTTTTTTTTACATTTGAAATTTTTACAAGCAAGACCTTTTCCACAGGTGCGTATAACATGGGTGGTTCTCCTGAGCCTACTGTTGCCAGAATAAAGAACATGGTCTATATGAATCACACTGTGGAGAACCATGTCGGCACAAGAGACGACTTTCTTGGTAAGTTTAGTTCAGTTTTTATTTGACCGATTAACAAAATAAATAGTGCTTAGTGTTCATGCCTTTCAAAATCTTTAATAAATCTAAAACTGAAAAGTGTTGCTTGCATTTGTATTCAACCCTTTGTGAGTCAATAATTTCAACTTCTGACAGGTTTTCATCAAAGATTGGTTTACATTTTGCTCCTTCCATCAGTCAAGCTTCTCAGTGTCTTCTAAAAATAATACCTTTCCATGATGCTTCAAAAGATATGAAAAAAACAAAAACCCCCAAAAATAATTCCCTTCAAAATTATGCACTAATGCATGTCTGTTCAGTACACTGTTGTACACTGTTGTAAATATTATCGACCCAGGGAGGCTGAATTATATGTCTGAGCACTTTCTAGATATTAATTTGTAATAAAAAAACAAAGAATTTAAAACAGTGTACCACTTTCTACAATTTCACAATCATGCACTATTTTGAATTGGTGCGTAAAATCTCAAGAAAATACACTTAAGTTTGTTGCAATGTGGCCTAATTTAAAAAAAACTAAAGGGTATGAATACTTTTGCAGGGCGCTTTACTATCTGCAATGTGAACGAAACACAAACTTACAAAGTAACATCGTTTTGCAGACATATATATCTTCGCCATCGGGAGTGAAATCTTTGATGACGACCTGCAGCCCCTCACTGTAGGAACAGGAGGACGTCATTATTTCAGGTTGCCAAAAAACGAAGAATTACAGGAGACCTTTGATTCAATAATTGGTGAGTCAACTTTGAAAAGGGAAAGCTGTAAAAAGCCTCTGTTTTATTTTTTCTTCAGTTGTGTGTGTGTGTGTGTGTGTGTGTGGGGGTGTGCGTGCGTGTGTGCGTGGGCTTGTGTGTGTGCGTGCATGCGTGTGGGTGTGTGTGTGTGTGTGTGTGTGTGTGCTGGTATAGTTCCAGTAATTCTTAATTTAGCACTAATTTAACTCAGGGGAGGTAAGTGATCTTAAATGGTACTCTGAATTGTTCTCTAGTTTCCCAAAGTAGTAAGGAAGAGAGCTGTTTTCTTCTGATGGGGGTGGATGTGATGAAGCCCCTCGGTAGACCTGAGTGGATTATTTTAATTTAATGCTATAGGTCTAAATTTGTTATTTTTGTATTTCCTTTACAGTTTAAATATTTATTTTTAATTTCTAAATGCTGTCCGTTTGTTTACCGTTTACATTAACCATGTATTTGTTTGTTCTGCTCATTGCAGATGAAAGCGAAGTTGTAGGCATGTGTGGCCTGCACATGGATTATGAAAGGGAGGAGAGTAGAGAAAGCCAAAGGAAAAGATATCCATGGTGGGCGTTTGTTACTGTCCAGGTGAATAATTGAGCAATTTAGTTAATTAATCATACAGCAAAATAGCATTAAGATGCCATGAAATATATTTGTTGCAGCACCATTTATCTATGGTTCTGTTAGAGTTATGTGACATCTTTATTTTAGCAAAAAGCCACGTTGGTTTAACAGCATACACTTTCTCCACTGCCTGTTCTGTACAGGTAGCGGGACGAATACCAGAAAATTGCTTAGGGTCACTGGTGTCGCCGGACTTTGTCCTGACTGCTGCCCATTGCTTCACCTTTGTTGATTCGCTACAGGATATAGTAGTTGAAATTGACGATGGACGGGGCAGCCTAAGTAAATATTAATGACTTTCCTTCTCGATTTGACCAAACAAGCTTTTCATTTTATCACCATTTAATATGTATTAGACATTTATTATAGATTATTATACTGTGTTTGAACACAATATTGTAACTAAATTTCTCAGACTATTTTAGTCAGTCTGTATAATACTTGATCTTTATTTATGCAGAGAAAAAGGTGAAAAGTCTCACGCTGCACCCACAGTATAACCTCAAGGCCAAAGTCAAAGAAGGCGTGGACGAGTTTTATGACTACGACTTGGCCATTATCCGACTGGAAGAACCTGTGAATATCTCTAAATCTGTGAGGTATTTCACGACTTTGTCTTTAAATAATTTGGCTACAGTTAGATTTTTTTTTATTGAGATAGCAATTTTCACATTCCTGCTTCAAAAACCTGAATTTCTTTCAGACCAATATGCATACCCTGCACCCAGGAGACCAGCGAAGCTCTCAACCTGGTTGGCGAGTCGACATGCAAGCAACAAGGTCTGGGGGTTTGGCTCCTGCGCTCTGCTACGCACACTTGAAATCAGGCAATACCACTTTATGATTAGATGATAACAGTTTTAGTTAAATGGCATCTGCAGGCCTCGAAATGCCTGCAGATGCATTTCAAGGCAACACCACACACACCCAGCTTCCTTTTGCTACATCAGGGAAATCAAAAGAAGGGACTGATCCAATTCACAAAATAGTTGGCAAAAGGAGGGAAAACATGAAGTTGAAATATCGCACCAACATACACCATGGGAACAAGTAGAGCTTTCACACGCTCACACCCATTTCCTGCAGCCTAAGGACTGATTAAGACTTCATTTATTTCACTGCGGGTACCACTCCGATTTCATTATGTTCTACAAACATAATGACAAATAAAAAATCTCATGTTTTATGTCTTCAAATTGAGAAAGGCCCTAAACGTAGCCCCAAAACATTTAGAAAGAGGGCTGCAATAAAAACAAAGTCATTGCCTTTGAGTGGCTTCAAAAATATGTCTGATCGCATCTCCAAAGACTTTAAAAAGGTTTGATTAAAGCAGGAGGAATTGGCCACAATTATAGCAAACTATTGAGAGAACACCCAAAACGCTTGAAACAAGTCACGTTATTATTCATATATGCAGATTAAAAACTAATTCAATTTGAAACAGTAACACAAACATTGTCACTCTTTCACTATTCTTGCATGTGGCAAGTAAAACTTATTTCATTGAGGGAGTAAGTAAGTAAAGTTTATTGGCTAAGTGCTTTCAGAGACAAAATGATCTGATCTCTTACACACTCTTCAAAATGGGTAACACATGAGCACATAACACTCAAGCAAGTCATATAAATATGTGTTGATCTCCAGAAATCAGGAAACAAATACTAAATTGCTACTGCAGCAAAAAGGAGCTAAGATAAATTAATTTTTTCTTAAAAATTTAACAAAGTGAACAGAATTTGTCATCACTTTGCTGCAAAATAATAATAATAATAATAATAATAATAATAATAATAATAATAATAATAATAATAATAATAATAATAATAATAATAATAATAATAATAATAATAGAAAAACTATAAAAAAAAAAAATAAAAAAAAATCTGTATGCAAAATTCACATTCACATCATGAGGTGACAGTTGCGCATAAATAGCAAAGATGTGGTTAAAACCTCCTCGCTTAGTATGGCGGTGACAGTATTTTAATAAAAATGTATAAATATCAGAACAATGAGGCAAATTTTTAAAACTTTTTACTGACAATACAATTCTCATTTAACTTAGAAAGTGAAGCTGCAAAATGAGATCCTAGCATGGATATAAACAGCAAAATAAATAAAAAATAAGACCAAAACAGAAACATTAAAGCATGACTTTTGAGTTATAAAGTTATAAAGATTTCATCAATACATTTTGACAGCTGTTCTGAAACTCTAATTATTTTTGTTAAGAATGTTGTTTAAACTAAAATAATTCTGAACAAAATAGTTAGAAATATGAACCTTATGTCATCTATGATTTGTGGGGTGTGGAGCTGCACCTTAGTTTGCTTTTGCTTCTGACCGGCATCCTGATTGTTTAGGCTGCATGTTGTTTCCACATCACGTGGAAAAAACCTTTAGGTCATTTTTGTCCTGGTTAGGTTGGAAACTTCCTAAGGTTTAATTTACAGTTAAGCAAAACAAAGGCAAACTAATGTGAGCATTTCCTCTCATTCTGAGGTTAATTTCTATCCTTAAGCAATCTATGATTATTATTCATGTATGCTAGATTATGTTATCAACCAGCATGATACGGAGCCCTTCAAAATATGGTTCTGAGATTTAAAATTGTTCACCCTGTGTATACAGCAAACTGTAATTAAGAGACTTCAAAGGCTTACTATTGAATGTACATATGTTTCTACCAAAGAACTGCATTGAACTTTGTTTTTTGAAGTGTAGCTTTCTTCTAAAAACATTTTTTTTTTAACAAATTAGCCCAATGGCTGTTTAAAGATGGCACACTTTCTTTTCTTCTTTTTCTGAAAAAGTGTAGTCTCATGGAGCAAGCCATTTTATAGATTTAGTAAAAGTTTTATAGAGAAAGACTGTCAAGTAATGATTTGAGTCAAAATGGAGGCCCCTTACAAATTATTGTGTTCTGAATTAACAGAGGACATTCTGTTAAAGACTTACCGTGAGCAACTCAATTTCCTAACAAAGAAGAACCTGCTGGTAAAAGAAAAAACCGTCTACGCCAAACTTGGAGAAAACGTAAGTTTTATATAAATGAGACGCTTTGTTTGCCAACATTATGTCTCTTTGATGCTTGAATGGTTTATTGCAGAGAGATTTGTGCATCAAAAAAGCTCTTGCGGCACCAGGAATCAACACAAACGACGAAAGGGTTGCTGTGACCGATAACTTCTTGTGCACCGGTGGTCTGTCTGAGCACAGAGATCACATAGGATGCAGAGGTGGGTGTACTCTTATCACTTTTCAACATGATTAACAACGGTGGTCCAGTTTGGTAACTCTGTCTGTTGAAAACTCTTGGGACAGGGGATTCTGGTGGTGCTGTGTTCAAGAACTTCAACCAGCGGACAATCCAGGTAAAGAGTCATGTGCAGCAAATGTGTCAGAAAGTTATTTATCGTCATAAACATGGAGTAAAAGGAACAAAGTAACAACGGAGATGACAAATTTGTTTCTTCTTCACAGATTGGAGTGGTCAGCTGGGGAACACACGATCTGTGCGATGGGAAAAAACTGGTTGAGTCCACTGCTGAGTCCAGAGATTTCCATATCAATCTGTTTAGAATGATTCCTTTTCTTTCTCAGAACCTTGGAGATGATAGTCAAGATTACACAGCACTGAAATTCCTGAAAAACTGAGCATAACTGCACGCTATAATTGGATCATAACATAAAATGTGCACTTAAGGCATTTTAAACTCACACATTTGCTCTCTTCTCAGACTTTGACCTTTGGGTTGTACCCCACATGAGAGGGCATTCAGTGTTTATGTAACGTTTGAAAATAAATGTTCCCTCTATTAACGAATGAATGATTATGTGTCTGTCAAATCAAGTTTTAATGTATGTTCTGCTGTTTCAAAGATGCAGATAATTTGGAAAATAACTATACTTTGGATTAAAGCTATCATGGTATTTTACCGGTTGTCATTTTGTTTATAGAAAGTTGGGCTTTCTCATTCTTCGCATCTAAAGGTAATTATTTTTTGGGTGGCTGAGAAAAATCACCTGCAGGATTTGCCGTAACGTTTTTTTTTTTTTCAGCTGAAAAAACAAACAAAACTATAAAGTGATTATTTTTTAAGCAAATAGTGAATACTCAAGAGTCAGCACACAGCTTCATCTTTTTATTTTCATTCAACAATCCATTTAAAGCCAAATGGATTTCCTCCATTTAGCCTTAAAATACAAAATGGAAACAGTCGTCCATGACTTTTTCATTTGAGTGCAAACCACTGCCCCAAATGGCCTCAGGGAGATGGTTCTTTTTTTTATTTTTTATTTTTTATCAGATGTTGCACAAATCATGACTTTCCAAGACAAACTAACAAATAGACATCAGTTCCCACAAATGACCAACCAAATCGGAGTCCTTGGATGACCCAACAAGAGCTGCACAGAAGAGTCAACAAGAGAAGCAGCCAATGCAGAGCAAAGGGACATGAACTACAAATTGTGACTCTGAGGATGATTAGGAAAAAAATATACAACAGTTATTTGATAAAGGTCTTGTTGACTAAAGAAAATGTGTTTTTTATGTGGTGATCAGTCAAGGTTCATCTTTATTAGAATCTTATTAAATTAAGGAAGACCCCGATCAATTAAAAAAAAATTATAATAAAAATCACCTTAATTTCTCTCACACATATGACAGTTAGCAGCTGATCCATTACCATAGCAACGGAACACATGAGGCCAGAGCAGCTGATTTATGGGAGGACTCTCTGGAATGAGCTGGCCTTTAGAACTACTTGTGTTTTGGGCATTTTATAGTTGATTTTAACAAACCATTGTTACACAAAGGATTAGTGTGTAATTTTTAAATAAAGCTTAATGGAAATTTCCCAATAAAAGCCCCAATAGGCTGCAATAATATCAGCCTATATTATCTTTTCCTCTCAGGTTATGGCACTGGCTTGCGCAGCAAGTCAGTGCAATGGCATTAACCTTTGACCTAATGATATTAAATAGGACAACCAAAACGCCATAGTGTGGGCATTTAATATGAAGCTTATGTTTATTTTTCAAAATAAAAGCCTTCATATTGCCCTCAGGTTAATGCATCGCCGTAAGGCGATGCAATAATATTAGAATGCTTTATATTCTTCTCTCAGGTTAGGGAACTGCCTTGCGCAGCAAGGCAGTTTGTTAGCATTAGCCTTTTAGCTTAAATAACCTATTACCTATTTTTCTATTACCTTGAATATTTTTACATCAAGTAATTGCTTTCATGAGCATATGACTGATTTAATCCAATGACTCTTATACACTAGATGAGTGTGGCCCTTTGATATGAAGATTAAGAAGAATTTCAAAATAAAAGCCTAGACAATTTTACATTATGTAATTGCTCTTTTAGGCTTTATGTGACTGGTTTATCCAAAGCACTCTTACACATTGGATTAGTGTGGGCATTTATTATTAAGCTTACATTTCTTTTCAAAATAAAAGCCTAAATATACCCTCCAGGTCAGTGCACCGCCGCAGGCGGTGCAATAATATTAGCCTGCCTTATCTTCCTCTCTTAGGTTAGGGAACTGCCTTGCGCAGCAAGGCAGTTCATTAGCATTAGCATTTTATCTTAAATAAGCTATTAGCTATTTTTCTTACTTATTAGCCATGTTTAATATACTGAATGGTGTAAGTCAGGTATAGACAACATGCTAGCGATGCCCCACATGCTACTGACTGCATTCATGCTAACATTAGCATTTTGGCTAATTTTAGCTGATTCATTTAGTTTATCATGCTGAATGGTCCAAGTCCATGTTAGTCAATATTCTCCACATACTTCTTTGGAATTTTTGAACTTAGCTTAGCATTGATGCAAATTTTTAGCATCAGAACGCTGGGTCCAAACCGACGGGCACACTTTGGCAGGCCCCAGTTAAATTTCTTCAGGAATTTTCTAGCATTTGAATGGGAAAATAAGAAAATTCAGCGATTTTGAACAAATAAAAAAAGAAATTGGTGAAGCTACATGAAAAATAAATATTTTTAGTACAAACCACCGGATGAATATAACAATTTAAATTACTTTATGATTATATATTTTCTTTCTTTCCATGATGGCTGGTGAGGCCCCCTGACCGCACGTCACTGATACGTATCTATATATATATATATATATATATATATATATATATAGATACGTATCTATATATATATATATATATATATATATATATATATATATATATATACACTAAATATTGCTTTACATCATAACTTTTATGATGTAAAGCACTTTGAACTGTCTTTTTGCTAAAATGGCCCACACAAATAATCCTGACTGATCAATTGAAGCTGCTACCCCCACGACCCGACCCCGGATAAGCAGAAGATGGATGGATGGATGGATGGATGGATGGATGGATGGATGGATGGAACTTTGAGTGCATATTTCCCTGTCGTTTACTGGATGTTGACCCTTGATGTTGACCTCTTTCAGGCCCAGCCGTTTCTATACCCAGGGCATCCTCGCCCCTCACCGCCTCACCCAGGAGTCCCACCCCCACCAGTCAAGCCCCTCCCTCTGGAGACGACGAGCCAGTGAGCGTCACGATCACAGTCAAGGCTGCAGAATCCTAGAATAAATAAACCAAAGGTAGTTTACACTGGAGCTCTTGCTGTAGATAGCGTCATGCACATCGATTTGTCCGATTTATCTTACAAAACATTTTGATGTTGGTTTAAAAGGTCAGGAGCTGCAAAAATGAGCTAGACGGTCAATTTGCTATGTATAATATGTACATGTTAAGTGTTTTTTTTTAGCTTTTCGCCTTACCAGGCGTCCGTCTTCATTACACATTAACCTCAAATTCTTTCAGATTTGCATTCAGGATAGTAATACGCGTTTGTGTATCAATTAAAACATATGATTTTTTTCATTATCACAGATCATTTAGCAAACAAGATATTTATTAATTTATTCAGCTTTGAACATTAACATAGCAAAAACAACCAGAACACTTCCGTCTTTATGAAAGGCAAATTGTAGAAAACTACGTGATCTATAAAGTTTTGATCTTTCAAGAGTATAAAAAAAAAACAAGTGTTAACAACAGGAACATGTAAATATATACAGTTTGTCTCTAAAGTCCATGTCAGCGTGTGTTTGTCTCTGTTTATTATGTGATGGGGAGTAAAATCTTCTGGGTGCAGACCACATCTCCGAGCTTCTGCTTTATCTTCACAAAGAGTCGCTTGAACTCCAATCCGTCACCCTGAAAAGGCAAAGTCATTTCAGCGTTTCAGAGCAACGCAAACCAGAACTCCCAAAAAGCATCTGATGTATTCTCTTAAGCGATTAAGCGATATTAATTGCTTTGCACGTTCGAGGTTTTAGAAGAATTCAACCTGAATGCTCTTTCACATGGAAAACCACATTCGGGCATCAATCTGAAACGCAACCGCTTACCTTAGACAGCCTGAAATCCAGCAACACTCGCTGATTCATCTCCAGTAAAAGGACCTTGAAGATTAGCTTGTTGTTACGTTTGTCCAGAGTGCTCACAGTAACCTGAGGAGAAGGGAGAATTTTATGAGGATAAAAACACGGCAGCTACAGTTAGAGGAGGCAGTCCTTAATTGCCATCCGCTTAAAGAAAGAGAAAAGAAAGTGTTTACCTGTTGGGTGCAGGTGAGTTTGAAGACGAGTGCCATGCCGTCACAGACGTCTTTCAGGGCAGATAAGGAGGCGTCGGCGTTCACGTTGGTAAAGAAGCGAGTCATTCTTCGGACTAATCTTTGCCACAGCGACTATTTACAGGAAGAAACACATCAACTTCACCAACAAAGTATCAAAGAAATGTGAATTTTGTTCATTTTTAACACATTTGCAGTATTTTCTGAATGTGCCGTACCTGACTGGCTCCCGGCGTGGCCAGCAGCTGACTGCCCAGCAACATGTGCTCAGGTTTGGTCGGCTGGGAGAAGCTGACCTGCCCTTCGGTCGGGCCGATCAACAGGCTGAGAGCTGGAAAACTGCACTGTTAGACTTTTTATTGTAATTTTACAGTACCTTACTGGCAACACTGTTGCCAGTAAGTTACTGTAATTACCATTCTACAGTACCTTACTGGCAACAGTGTTGCCAGTAAGTTACTGTAGTTGCCATTCTACAGTAACTTACTGGCAACAGTGTTGCCAGTAAGTTACTGTAATTGCCATTCTACAGTAACTTACTGGCAACTTACTGGCAACAGTGTTGCCAGTAAGTTACTGTAATTGCCATTCTACAGTAACTTACTGGCAACTTACTGGCAACAGTGTTGCCTGTAAGTTACTGTAATTGACATTCTACAGTACCTTACTGGCAACAGTGTTGCCAGTAGGTTACTGTAATTACCATTCTACAGTACCTTTACTGTCATGATATTTCACAGTTAATTTTTACTGTGAGTGTGCTTTGCAGTTATAACTGCTTTACTGTAAATGTAGTTTATAGCATAAAACTGTAAATGTATTTTATAGTAAAGCTGGTCTACTGTAAACTTGTTTCACAACATAATGTCAGTTTTACTGTAAATTAAAGTTTACAATTTTTAATACAAGAATATTTTACCATAAACCGAAAAGTTTCACAAAAGAAATTTTAGTCCAAGTACTGTGAATAAAAACAGGTATTTATTTTCAGCAGATTTGTTGAAATAAAATCCATTTATATATTCACAATGTCATAAAGAACAATGTCACAATACAATATAATGTGCTATAAAACAACAAAACCATAGAACACACTACAGGTCATGTCAATATTTTTATGGCACATGTATGTAGCAACATGAACATGTGTGCATCAAGTACCAGCCATAAACTATTAAAAGACTGACTTTTAAAAAATATATAGAATATACTTAACTTCATTTGAATATGAACTGTATTTCATTCAATATGGACACTTGAATGCATCTGGATCCAATAACAGTAACAATCTTTACATAACCTTTTCTATTTGTTGCACACTGTACAACAAAAGAACAACTAAAAAAATTGGGCACTACAAATTTTATGTACCACATCAGGTATGCACCAACATGAACACGTATATCATTCAAATGGTGAACAGTCAAAAACCAGCAGAGGCTGCATTATCAGAAAGCAGTTAACAGAAGCTTAAATGTGCACTGTTACACAATACATCACAATAACAGTGCAAGTGTGATAATGTACAGTATGGTAGGCATTCATATCAATAAATATTGTTATATCAGATGCATTTCCTACATCAGAAGAACTTTTATTCCATTTGTCAAACAAAATCAGTGAGATCCATCTTGTGGAAGCTGAACTGTAAAGAATAAGACGATGTGGGAGGTCATGAGATGGTCAGGAAGTTATCTACATTTTCAAATCGACAGGAAGGCTGACAAATTAAGCTGAAGTGACAATGTCCAAATGCATAAAACCATTGGTATAAAGCAGCATTAAGGTGATAATTTGTTTTAAAAAAAATCAATTGCACTGAAGTGATAATAGAAGCTGCATAAAGAATGAGCAGGACTGGCTTCACTTCAGGTTTTTGGATTGTTTATGGCAAAAGCAGTCAGTCAGTCTTCACTAATTCAAACGATTGCGTACTGTATTGAGACCCTGCAAGTGTCCCCAAGGAGACGATGAAATACAACATGTCATAGCAATCTTTTTAGTCATTTTGTTGGTGGACAATAAAGACAATAAAATAATAAACATTTGGTAAAATGCTTACCTAGTTGGAAGTCCTCTATTCAAATTCAGCGAGTCGTTGAAGGAAGGTGTTGATCCGGGAGTTGACACTGACTACTTTCCTCTTGACAAGACTTCCCGTCTTACAGCTTGTACTGACTTTGGCTGTGCATTTGGTACCAACATCTGGATTGATCCTCACAAAGAATCTTTTAACAGAAATAAAATATATTAATTGTATTTTTTAAAATGAAGACATACAATACAGCAATCAGCTATGGATCTTCATCATCAGTCAAACTGTCATTAAATTTAATTCATAAATGGTTTGGTGTAGAGTACTTACTGTTGTATCATCTCCAGCGTGGTGGATGCTGACTCCTGATACTCCAGATTGAAGTCATAATATGACCTAAAAAAGACAGCAAGGACGCTGGCAAAGTCATGTAGTTGCTCAGGCTTGAAAAATACCTTCTCCTCCATACTGACCATCCACCGGGTTGCAGACATCAAGCTATTTCCTAAAATAGACAAACCCTTGTCAGGCTAATGCTAGTGAGTAAAAGTACAGACTACCATAACTATTACATACATTGCTACAAAACAATTATAGTGATAGAAAATATTCCTCTTACCAAGCATGATTACCCTTGGTGTTGTAGGTAAGGTCATTTCCATCTCAACAGACATCTTGGTGGAAGATACCTTTGAAACATAAAAGGAAAACTCTTAAATATGAATTACTGGTAGTAATTTATATTTAAAGGGCCGGTTCACCCAGATTACAACAGGTTTTTGAGAACCTCACCCCGGAGACTAGACTAGACTTTACCCCTACATCCTGCTACCACTCTGAAACAGCGGATGTGAATGACAGTTTGTGAGGCTAAATGAATTTTTTAAAGCATTACATTCCACAAATACAGTATCTGAATGGCTAAGTACAATATGGGTTAACGAAATGTTTGTAATTTGGGTGAATTGATACCTTTAACAAATTAATTGAACAATTCTGATTTAAGATGTGTGTTTTAAGTTAAGAGTCGATATAAAATTACATCAACCAAGATGAAGATTGAGTCCTCTTTTTCTTCGAAATGTTTTCTTTTTCTCTGACAGAAGTAGGACATTGCTCTATTCCACAAACCAATAATTAGCTGTGTGTTGATGTTTCTTCACATGACTACAAAATTCTCTAAATTATGAAGTACAAATGCTGCAGAATTTACACCTGTACATAGTTGCACCTGTTAGTACTGACTTAACTTTAAATTTGCAAGAGCATGGTTTAAACAGGTGAACAGTCCTTATATACCAGGGTTGGAAATTAACTTTTTGTCCACCTGCCACTGTGACTGAACCAACTCAAAAAATAACAGAAACCACTTGAATGTTTTCCACCTTTGTCCTCATTTACAGACTCTTATACACTATGTTGGAGATGTAATGGTACTTTAGCAGGCTAACTAGCTGTAGCAAGCTCAAAGTTATAGATTAGGTTAGCTGCTCCTCTACATTTCCAGACTATTTTGTGGCTTCAAATATGTTTGAAGAGCTGTCTTTTTACCTGTTGTCTTGTCTTTTCAAGAGTTGAAACTATGTTAGCACTCAGCAGGACAGAACTGCACAGCCACTTGGAGGGAAAAAGCTTGGGAGTTAAAAAAAAAAGTCATCTGACAAAAAGAAAAAAAAGAACAACGTTAGAATTCATCCTTGTTGACCTAGCTAATCTGCACTCTTAACATTTGCAAGGTCATGGTTTAAACAAATGAACAGTTATTAGATTATTTTATTATCTAATAAAATAATTAGATAATTAGTTATTAGTTATTTTTTTTTAAAAAGGGGGATCAATTATCAGTTAACGTTATATTGTTCGACAAAGGATGTAACAACAATGCTAACAGACACTCAGCACTGAGCTTATCTCAACCCAAAGCTAGTCGTTCGAGGAAGATTTAGCGGCAAAAGTCAAGCTAAAACCTTCGGTAAAATTAGCACCTTAGCTAACGTTAATTCCGAACCAGCTCAAAAAATAACACCATCATATTTTTCTATCTTTCACCTCATGCTAAGTTATAGCATTATAGTATTATGCTATAAGTTACGTTAGCTCCATCTAAAATGTACAGATCCAGATTAAGTTTTGGCTTCAAACAGTTTTCTAAGTGTTTTTTTACCTGTCTTGCGAAGAGCTGAAGCAGTGTGAGCCCACAGCACGGCGACAGAGCTGCACTTGCACTTGGACGGAAAAAGCTTCGGAGTTTAAAACAAACGTCATCAGAAAAAGCGTTGGCGAAGCCACCCTTGATGACGTAGCTAGATAAACTGCATATTAATGTTAGCTAGGATGTGAAAAAACAAAAGTACATGCTCTCTTTCTGCCTTAAAATATGTTAACCACTAAAGGAGTAAAAAATACAGAAACAGGGAACCACGAAGAAACATCTATGATGACCGTTGGAAATCAAATAGAATTCTTACATGGCCAGCGCAAAGACATTATAAGTGCAGTATCACTACTGCAATGTGTAAACAGTAAATTACGGCAACTTCAAAACATACAGTAAGTTACTGTAATGCTATGTACTACACCCATAATGCAATGCAAATTACAGTAACTAATTGTAAAGATGTTTTATGTTAGTTTTACTGGGCATTTTGTGGTATTTAGCTGTAAAAAAATACAGTAAAGGCTAACAGTGCAAGACATTATAAATACAGTACCACTACTGCAATGTGTAAACAGTAAAATACTGCAACTTCAAAACATACAGTAAGTTACTGTAATACTATGTCCTTTACCCATAATGCAATGCAAATTACAGTAACTAATTGTAAAGATGTTTTATGTTAGTTTTACTGGGCATTTTGCGGTATTTAGCTGTAGAAAATACAGCAAAGGCTAACAGTGTGCATCCTGTCATCACTACACACACGGAAAGATAATAAATAAATAGCATTTCGGCCAAATCTGTATGAAAACATCACTTTGTTCCAAGGCTTGGACCTGTTTGTCCGGGATTTAAGCTCCAACTCCGTTCGAAGAACTTTGTTGGACCCTGATCTCTGACAACCTACAGGACAAAAGACAGAAATCAGCCCTGTGAATATTAACCCATTAAGATACATGATTAAAATAACGTCTGAAAATAACTAAAACCCTTTTCTTCTTTCAAAAGAGTAAATAAAACCAAATTGAGAAGTTAAACTTGCTCTAATTGTATAATAATTTGGGTTCATCTTTATGTCTATTAACGCAAAATACAACAAAAGGAATTATTAGCTCTTTATGAAAAAATGATGCTGATCTAATGCTACATGAAGCCTGAAAGGTAAAAGTTTGAATCAGGCTTGCCTTGAGTAAACCAGCGATCCTTCTGTATGTCTGCGATAACGATTCTCGCATCAGGACAGGGCTGCAGCAATTTGGACAGCAAACCTTTACAAAGGACATTTACAGAAAAATACAAGAATTTAAACTGCAGATTTTAAAACCATAAGAAAGCATGATTATTCCTAGTTATCTAAGCCATCTCGGGCTTTTTGGTTTTTTTTACAAGTTATCCTTTCTTTCTTCGTATTTGGGCAGATACTTTAAACAAAGTACTCTAAACTGAAAAGTTTCGGGGAAACACACATATTGATCTCATTTTAGTGCTCAAACAGGTAATGAGTAACAGACTAGTTTTTGTTTGTCTTTGTACCCCTCACCCCCACCCGAACCTTATCCACTCTGAAATAAATCAGATGTTCCTGCCATTTTATCGCATTTCCAGTTTGTTCTCTCATTAGGCTAAAACATGGGGGCTTCTAGCAACTGGAGCTGGCATGCTGCACTCTTGTGTCTCCTCAGTATTGGTAAGAAACTTATAATTAACATGCAATACCTGCACTTTGTTTATAACTCCAGATTTTCAAGAATGTCCAGGTGTCTCTCTTGTACATTTGAGTGAAATGTATAAAATTTGCTGGACACCACCAGATCCTAAAAGTTTATTTTTACAAATTTAAAAAGTCAGATGCTGGAAATATGGAATGGTCATTATGCGCCTGTAAAATTAACATCCTTGATTTAAGTACAAAAAAATTAGTATAAGGTTTTGACATATTTAACCCCAAAAAAAAGAGTTTATTTATTTATTCAGTGAACATTACTATTGAAATACTGAAGATTACAGTTTCCTGGTAAACCTATGAATGCACCAGTTTCAATTGTTTTTGGCAATCAATCACTAATGATAATATTAATAACATTAATAAATAACACTATTATTATTACTGACTTTTATATAGAAAGAATTTTGAAGTGCAAATGTTAAAAAAATAACTACGTATATGTTTTAGAGAAAATGAAAAAGTAACAAATACATAAATAAATAATAAAAAGACAACAAAAATTAATACAGGAATTCTCAATTCCTGTTTTACTTCCTGTAAGTAAGACACTTACAGGAAGTAAGTGTCTTACTTTTTGTTAAAAGTAGGGGCAGAAATCGAACCCAGGATCTTCTAGCTGCAAGGCAACAGCTCTACAAACTACACCACTGTACAGCCATTATATTATATTATATTATATTATATTATATTATATTATATTATATTATATTATATTATATTATATTATATTATATTATATTATATTATATTATATTATATTATATTATGGAACTTCAAGCTCTCCTTGGATGAAAGCCATTCCATACTGTGAAGCATATGCCATGTAGTTGTGTGCCTATTTTTGTGTTTAACAAACACAAAAACGCTGAACCAAAAAACAAAAATGTCTGTCTGTTTGCATAGGTGCTGAGGTTCTTTGTGATTGCACTGACCGTGGTATACAAATCGAGGGAGGTAATTTTACACTGACCAAGGAGCTGAAGAAAGGCAGCTTACTCATCTACAGCTGTAACGAGGGATACTACCCGTACCCTCATTTGAACCGCATCTGCCAGGAAAACGGCTCCTGGAAACCAGCACCCAAGAGGTTTCCACCACAGAGATGCAAAGGTGAGCGCCACAACTTTCAGTGATTCATAATTTACGCCAGACTTCATCAAAGTAACAACTCTGACTCCTCTTTGCTGATTTTCCTGAAGTTGTTGAATGCCCTGATCCGAATGTTCTGGAGAATGGAAACGTCTCTCCTCCTGAGGTCCAGTACGTTGTGGGGAATGAGACTTCATATGACTGTTACCCTGGATACACACTGAGAGGATCATCCAAACGGATTTGCTTACCAAATGGGAAGTGGAGTGGCTCCACTCCAATCTGCAGCCGTGATTGTAAGTCTTGAGCAACATTTCATTGGTTTTTGCTTTGCTTTGTTTTGCTTACTTTTTCGGTGCATGGAGAATTTACTATGAATTAAATGGGGTAAGAATTAGTATTTGAGACAGGATTAGACTTTAGGATGTGATAACATCTGAAAACAAAGAAGAAGTGACCATCCTCATTAATGCAGCTTTCAAACATGGTGCTAGCCAACAGAGTTAAGGTTGAAAACATAGGGCGTGCTGTGGTGGTGCAGAGAGCTAGCACGCCCCACGCCTGGAGGCCCTGGTCCTCGGTCCTCGACGCGGATGTCACGGGTTCGACTCCCAGTCCCAACAACCTTCGCTGCATGTCTTCCCCCCTCTCCTCGCCCTCCTTCCTGTCTGCCTACTGTCGCAAAAAATACGAGCCACTAGCACCGCAAAAACTCTTTGGAGGAAAAAAAAAAGGGTTGAAAACATGTAATAGAGAGTACACTACATCAATACATTTCAGGAAATAAGACCTCAAACCTTTTATACCCTTTTAGAAAGAACAGTCGGGAACTGAGTTTCATTTGTTTTTCCCCAGCTGGTGCTGCCTGTCCTGATCCTGGAGTCCCACCTGGAGCCTCAAGAGCAGGAAATATGTTTGAGATTGATGACAAAGTGATATACACCTGCAATAGCGGACTGTTTTTGGTGGGCTCTAAGGAAAGAGTGTGTCTGGAGAATGGCCAGTGGACCGGGACGGAGCCAGCATGCTACTGTAAGATTTGTTAATTTTATATTAATAGTTATTAAATAATTTGTTCCTTAGATACAGAGCTACTTTAAAATGAAGTCATCTTGTTTAATTCGTCCTGTGAATGACTGAATACAGTGTGAAGTGCTTTGGACTGGAGTCTTCTGAACCAAATAAAGCCCTATGGAGCTTTTGCACGTGACGTCACGCTGTCCAGAACTCCACCCACTCCACCATGACGGAAGTCAACATGCGCACCTTTAAAATTAGTTTAAAACAGACTGGTTGCCTTATATCGCTTCTCTTTAGTTAATCTCACTTTAAAAATGGTCACTGGGCCCTGCGCGGTCGGTTGGACAAACAGATAAGGATAGAAACAAAACATGTAATTTTATCTCATAACTTTTAATGAGGAGAGATATGGCGACCATGGACAGCTGCTGTCAATAATAATGACTGTCAGCCCTCGGTGAAATCACGGATTTGCATCGAACACTTTTTACAAGGAAATAAGATTACCGGTCATATACTTTATAAGTACGTATGATTAAAAAGACATCACTTATGGGGAAGGTACGCGTCTAACCATTAGTAACCATGGAGACAATGCCACACTGTCATGTAGCCTAGCATGCATAAAAAAAACCCAAAAAACTGATTAGCATCTTGTCTCTTGTATGTTTTTAAGGCTGCTCCACTGTAAAGGGAAACGCTGTTTATGACGTAGGAATATAATGATGTGTTGTGAATTCAGGGAAAGTCATTAACTTGATTAACACGTCAGGAGGGAGGAGGTATGGGTCGGTTTCTAAGCTATTTCCAACTTTTAGAAATACCGCCGTCTATGAGCCCCAACCAGGTGTGTTACGTTCACAGACAAATTAAATTGACTAGAACAAGTAGAAGCCATGAATAAACTGGCAAAAATAATTTTGGAAAACAATTTCAGTGGCTATGTTCAATACTCCCGTCCCTCTCTTCCGACGTCCATTATGGTACGTGCAATGATTAGTGACGTAGTTGAAAAGGGTCAATACCCAACTTTCATACACACCTTTTTTGAAAAGACCAACCAAACGTTATATTTTTTTGCCTGTACTTCTTTTGTTTTGGTCAACAAAATTCTTTTCCCCCTAGATCTTTAAATCTGCATTACTGAATTAAATTGTGTTTTATTTTGCTGCTATTTCTTTCAGATAAGCACACATTTGATACCCCACAAGAGGTTGCAGAATCATTTGGAGGTGCCATTAAAGGCACCCTCACCATTACACAATCTCTTAGTAAGTTCCTGGACTTTATCTTATGACAATATTTGAAACTATAACTGTGATATATTAGAAACGAGTGTCTTACGTTTTGTTAAGCTTGACTAAGAGTGACATGACATATGGCATGACAAAAAGATATTTATTGCTAGTTATTCCTGATTGCACATGTAAAACAACTGTATGAACGTGGCTCATTCATAAAACCTCTCGTTACACAGATGATACCCAAGAAGGGAGATATATCAGGATTTCAAAAAGTGGGACTCTCAACATCTACATAGGTGTGGACATTTCTGAAAGCATAGGAAAAGATGATTTTGAGAAGGCAAGAGACGCTGTCGTAACTCTGATTAAAAAGGTAAGGACGTCTTTAAAGAAAAAAAAGATGTCAGTTGTATTTTTAGGAGAGCAAACAAATGTGACAAAAACCTTTGAGGAATATTCTTGTCTGAAATAAAAATAACCGTGAGGATTCTGATACACAAAATGAAAACCCACACGTAAACCTGGCAGTATTTATGGCTTTAAAACATTTCTTCAGCAGCAGAATAATTTAAAAGATATTCTTCCCTGCATTACTGTAGGCGTTCCAAAATTACAAAATATTTATTTTCCTTGCATCGCCCCTTTTTAAAGTTGCAATGCAAAACTTGTCACGGTGTTAGAATAAACTCACAAAGCATTTGTGCAGTCCACAATAATGATCGGCATCATAATCTTTACTGTTCATCAAAAAAATTGCGCTAAAGACCGAGACATTTAGGTGTCATCAGCCGGTCATATTAAAAGTTTTATATTATTTTCTAATGGAAAGGTCAACTGCCTTAGAGCTCCCTCTGCCTTACGATGCGCTGAGTGTGCAGAGACTCAGCAGCATAGTGCTTGGACTGCAGTTATTCTATGATGGCTCTGCTGACTGCGGGTGGAGTTTAGGGGTCTGAGGACGCTCACAGGGTGAGACCACAGACTGCTGTTGATGGGCGCTGGCAATAAATATGCTGAGCTCTTAAAGGAGGTTAGAAACGTAGCAGTTGGTGCTACTAGGTCTGGACATGTATTCAATCTTTGAAATTAATCAAAAGACATGTTATAGCACAGAGAGGACAATTTTTACATGCAAATGAGAATCCGTCTTTCTAAAAATACTCAGTTGGGTCTGGTTGTGTGTGAAGCTTTTATTCAGTGCTTCCACGCACTTATAGGCTCATTTGACATACAGTTTCTTGTTCCCTTTGGCTGCCACAACAGCAGCCCATTAGAGGTAAATTTAATTATGAATTACAAATCATAATCTTGACTGATGTTCCTTGGCGCGAGGCCCTTGGCCCGTTGTCAAAGTCCGCTTCTGGAAAAGCACCCAGCTGATAAATGGATAGCTTTCTCTATAGAATTACAACCCTAAGCAATTTAAAGTATCAGTAACTTGCTAGATTAACAAAGCATTTCACAGCAATTGTTCAGGTTAACTTGTGCTCGTAAAGATGTGTGTGACGTTTACACAGGACCGCCGCACCTCAACTGTTGTTGTTTTCCACAGATCGCCTCCTTCAGTGTGTCTCCAAACTACGACATCGTCTTCTTCTCATCCGAAGTATACAGGGTCGTCAACATTCTCGATTTTTTCAGTGCCAACGTGGAACTTAATAAAGTCATAGAAGACCTGGAAACATTTAAAATAGAAAGTGAGTCTACCCCGAGCACAAGATAATGGTTATAAAACGGTTTTAAATACGTACCTGGACTCTGGTTTAACATCTGTGTTTTTGTGGCGTTTGGTTTAAAGACAAAAACACTGGAACAGATCTGAACCTGGTCTTCAAAAGCTTTGAGAACCAGATGGCTTATATAAAGCAACGAGCTGGAGAGGAGGGATTTAAAGCTCATCGGCATGTCCTGATCCTTTTCACAGATGGTAACAAGCCCACATCACACATAGTGCTTGCAAACACACGTCAACCTTCCACAGTTTATTGATATCCTTGGTAACAAGTCGTTTCTTTTCTTGTTACTTTGTAAATCCACAACAACATTAAAAGAAGATATGTTTTCACACATATCTAGGGATATCAATAAACATATATGTTTTTTTACATCTGAAACTTTTACAAGCAAGACCTTTTCCACAGGTGCGTATAACATGGGTGGTTCTCCTGAGCCTGCTGTTGCCAGAATAAAGAACATGGTCTATATGAATCACACTGTGGAGAACCATGTCGGCACAAGAGACGACTTTCTTGGTAAGTTTAGTTCCGTTTTTATTTGACCGATTAACAAAATAAATAGTGCTTAGTGTTCATGCCTTTCAAAATCTTTAATAAATCTAAAACTGAAAAGTGTTGCTTGCATTTGTATTCAACCCCTCGTGAGTCAATAGTTTCAACTTCTGACAGGTTTTCATCAAAGATTGGTCTATATTTTGCTCCTTCCATCAGTCAAGCTTCTCAGTGTCTTCTAAAAACAATACCTTTCCATGATGCTTCAAAAGATATGAAAAAAAATAAATAAAAAAAATAATTCCCTTCAAAATTATGCACTAATGCATGTTTGTTCAGTACACTGTTGTACACTGTTGTAAATATTATCGACCCAGGGAGGCTGAATTATATGTCTGAGCACTTTCTAGATATTAATTTGTAATAAAAAAACAAAGAATTTAAAACAGTGTACCACTTTCTACAATTTCACAATCATGCACTATTTTGAATTGGTGCGTAAAATCTCAAGAAAATACACTTAAGTTTGTTGCAATGTGGCCTAATTTAAAAATGCTAAAGGGGTATGAATACTTTTGCAGGGCGCTTTACTATCTGCAATGTGAACAAAACACAAACTTACAAAGTAACATCGTTTTGCAGACATCTATATCTTCGCCATCGGGAGTGACATCTTTGATGACGACCTGCAGCCCCTCACTGTAGGAACAGGAGGACGTCATTATTTCAGGTTGCTAAAAAACGAAGAATTACAGGAGACCTTTGATTCAATAATTGGTGAGTCAACTTTGAAAAGGGAAAGCTGTAAAAAGCCTCTGTTTTATTTTTTATTCAGTTGTGTGTGTGTGTGTGTGTGTGTGTTTGCGTGGGCTTGTGCGTGTGTGTGCGTGTGTGTGTGTGTGTGTGCTGGTATAGTTCCCGTAATTCTTCATTTAGCACTAATTTAGCTCAGGGGAGGTAAGTGATCTTAAATGGGACTCTGAATTGTTCTCTAGTTTCCCAAAGTAGTAAGGAAGAGAGCTGTTTTCTTCTGATGGGGGTGGATGTGATGAAGCCCCTCGGTAGACCTGAGTGGATTATTTTAATTTAATGCTATAGGTCTAAATTTGTTATTTTTGTATTTCCTTTACAGTTTAAATATTTATTTTTAATTTCTAAATGCTGTCCGTTTGTTTACCGTTTACATTAACCATGTATTTGTTTGTTCTGCTCATTGCAGATGAAAGCGAAGTTGTAGGCATGTGTGGCCTGCACATGGATTATGAAAGGGAGGAGAGTAGAGAAAGCCAAAGGAAAAGATATCCATGGTGGGCGTTTGTTACTGTCCAGGTGAATAATTGAGCAATTTAGTTAATTAATCATACAGCAAAATAGCATTAAGATGCCATGAAATATATTTGTTGCAGCACCATTTATCTATGGTTCTGTTAGAGTTATGTGACATCTTTATTTTAGCAAAAAGCCACGTTGGTTTAACAGCATACACTTTCTCCACTGCCTGTTCTGTACAGGTAGCGGGACGAATATCAGAAAATTGCTTAGGGTCACTGGTGTCGCCGGACTTTGTCCTGACTGCTGCCCATTGCTTCGCCTCTGTTGGTTCGCTACAGGATATAGTAGTTGAAATTGACAATGGACGGGGCAGCCTAAGTAAATATTAATGACTTTCCTTCTCAAGATGGAACTGCTGCTTGTTCTTCCTCTGCTCTTTCATTCACTTCATGCAGCACTAACAGATGTCTCCTACCACAGGTTTTGCAGGGAGCTCTAAGTGTACACTTGGCTGCTTGGTGATTTCCACAACGCCAACACTTATTATTTGTTTTAATCCATGTCACCTTCTGTTCTTTGGTCAAAGTCTTAAAGTTAGAACAGTTGTTCAGGAAGTGCTTGTCGTTGTCATAATAAGGACAGTAGGCCATAACCTTCTCTTTCTCCTTTGACCTGTTGACAGGAGATGCAGGTGGTGCTGCTACGCTATTTGATCCAGAGACCTTCTCAGTGCCCAGGAGGATAGTAGCAGCCTTACTTGAGGGCTTGGGAGTGCGCTTGGTATCAGGCTTCTTGCTAAATGACTCCTCTCTCTTGGGGGGCTTCATGCCGTCTTCCTGAATTTCTAGCTCATATTCTAGCCAATCAGCAAAGTCCATGAGGGTAGGAATGGCAACTCTCAGTGGGTGGATAAATCTCTTAAAGCTGGCATTGAGGTCATAGGGAAGTTTACTTAAGAGTCTTGAAACATGAGAGCCGCAGACTAACTCGATTTGACCTCTTTGCCCTAGTTGTTCCAACATGCCGACTAGTGACCGCACGTTGAGGGCAAACAGACGAAAACTCCTAACATCACCACTGCGTATATTTGGTCCATCCATTAACTCTGCAATCCGTTGCACTGCAAGCTTGTGGGGCTGTCCATACATCTTCGTGAGAGCCAGCATTGTATCAGTGTAAGGTTGCCTTGAGTTGCAGTATGAGTCTGCTACAAGTGAAGCTTCCTCACACTGGAGGTGATCAGTGAGGATCTGGTACTTGTATCTTTCTGTAGCATCGCTTGGTAATAGATTCTCTAAGGCAATCTTCATACGTGCAAACTCTCTGGGATCTGGTGATGTAAATCTGGGGATGGTGGGCTTCGGCCCCCTGTATGTGGTCTCTCTCTGTGGCTCATTAAATCCGGGAGCTTGGAAAAATGTAGAATCTCTATGTGAATAGGAAGATGCGCTTTGCTGCGGTGTGTCTGCGTAGTACAGGCTGTGAGTCAAACCACCGGATGTTTGAGAAACTCTAGGTTTAGTGAAATCTAATCGCAGGTTTCTTCGTGAGCTGTATGTTGGATATTGTAGCTGCTGGTATGCTGGAGAATCAGTAGGGGGTTGGTAAGGTCCATAACCGCCACTATAAACACTTTGAGGTGGAGGAGGTGGGAGCAGAGGCTGATGGGATGCTGGCTGGGACTGTAAAGCAACCATCAGGCTCTGAAACTGTTTACGAAGCTCAGCATTTTCTTGGCGCATCTCTTGGAGAGCAGCACTGAACTCAGGAACTTGGTTGGTCTGCTGCTCCCCGGTGACTTGCCCCATAGATTGACAAAGCTCTAGTTCTTGCTCCTCATCATCCCCCAGGCTCATCATGTCGAAGCTCTGGCTAATAGGTGGTGATAGAGATCTGGTAGTTGTACACCCTAGTGCCCTCTGCTCCACTGATAACTCCCCTGCAGCTGCTGTCCGGAATCTACTCTGAGCTCCAGGTCCACTTAAGTCATAATCTGACAGGTAGGAAGGAACTGACATTCGTCGTTTGGGTTGAGTGTCCAATGCCTTTGACTCTTGGTTCTGCATTCTTAAACAGCAATCTGCTCTCCTGCTCGAAGGACCATTAAAACTTAGGGAATTTGTTTGCTGGTGGAAAGTTCAGATCACTGTGGTGAGTCCGGTCAGAACTCCAAAGAAACGCAGAGTCGCACTCCAGGAATTTCAACTTGTACTTGCTGTTTATTTTCAACTTGTAACCGTGTGTATGGTTTTTCTAGAAAGACAGACAATAATACAAAATCAGTGTCCGAATATTTCCCAACAAATGACTGAACTAGTATTACCCATGCTAAACAACTGCAATGTTAATAACTACAAACATCTCGTTTCTAGATAAATACACTGCACGAGAAAGAAAACCACGTTTTGTAGCTCTTACGCGCACACGTGTACGAAGCATGCTATCAATTAAGGGTAAACTGACATATTCTCTTGAATAAACAATGTCACCCACCCTCCCGACATTACTTACTTACATTTCACGCACACACATCGGGAGAAGGTGACAACAAACTGCAAACAGCAAGATGGAATACACAACTGCGAACGGTAAAAACTCTGCAGCTCCTTTTTTCCCTTTTTCTCCCCTTCTTCGTCTGCATGCTGCTCACCGGTGCTCTAAGCTCCGCCCCTTAAAGGGCTCAACATAGGAGACTACCAAGCAGCCTTTTTCACACTGTGTATACAGCAAACTGTAATTAAGAGACTTCAAAGGCTTACTATTGAATGTACATATGTTTCTACCAAAGAACTGCATTGAACTTTGTTTTTTGAAGTGTAGCTTTCTTCTAAAAACATTTTTTTTAACAAATTAGCCCAATGGCTGTTTAAAGATGGCACACTTTCTTTTCTTCTTTTTCTGAAAAAGTGTAGTCTCATGGAGCAAGCCATTTTATAGATTTAGTAAAAGTTTTATAGAGAAAGACTGTCAAGTAATGATTTGAGTCAAAATGGAGGCCCCTTACAAATTATTGTGTTCTGAATTAACAGAGGACATTCTGTTAAAGACTTACCGTGAGCAACTCAATTTCCTAACAAAGAAGAACCTGCTGGTAAAAGAAAAAACCGTCTACGCCAAACTTGGAGAAAACGTAAGTTTTATATAAATGAGACGCTTTGTTTGCCAACATTATGTCTCTTTGATGCTTGAATGGTTTATTGCAGAGAGATTTGTGCATCAAAAAAGCTCTTGCGGCACCAGGAATCAACACAAACGACGAAAGGGTTGCTGTGACCGATAACTTCTTGTGCACCGGTGGTGTGTCTGAGTACAGAGATCACATAGGATGCAGAGGTGTGTGTACTCTTATCACTTTTCAACATGATTAACAACGGTGGTCCAGTTTGGTAACTCTGTCTGTTGAAAACTCTTGGGACAGGGGATTCTGGTGGTGCTGTGTTCAAGAACTTCAACCAGCGGACAATCCAGGTAAAGAGTCATGTGCAGCAAATGTGTCAGAAAGTTATTTATCGTCATAAACATGGAGTAAAAGGAACAAAGTAACAACGGAGATGACAAATTTGTTTCTTCTTCACAGATTGGAGTGGTCAGCTGGGGAACACACGATCTGTGCAACCCCACGGACAAATACATTGAGTCCACTGCTGAGTCCAGAGATTTCCATATCAATCTGTTTAGAATGATTCCTTTTCTTTCTCAGAACCTTGGAGATGATAGTCAAGATTACACAGCACTGAAATTCCTGAAAAACTGAGCATAACTGCACGCTATAATTGGATCATAACATAAAATGTGCACTTAAGGCATTTTAAACTCACACATTTGCTCTCTTCTCAGACTTTGACCTTTGGGTTATACCCCACATGAGAGGGCATTCAGTGTTTATGTAACGTTTGAAAATAAATGTTCCCTCTATTAACGAATGAATGATTATGTGTCTGTCAAATCAGGTTTTAATGTATGTTCTGCTGTTTCAAAGATGCAGATAATCTGGAAAATAACTATACTTTGGATTAAAGCTATCATTGTATTTTACTTGTTGTCATTTTGTTTATAGAAAGTTGGGCTTTCTCATTCTTCGCATCTAAAGGTAATTATTTTTTGGGTGGCTGAGAAAAATCACCTGCAGGATTTGCCGTAACGTTTTTTTTTTTTTTCAGCTGAAAAAACAAAACAAAACTATAAAGTGATTATTTTTTAAGCAAATAGTGAATACTCAAGAGTCAGCACACAGCTTCATCTTTTTATTTTCATTCAACAATCCATTTAAAGCCAAATGGATTTCCTCCATTTAGCCTTAAAATACAAAATGGAAACAGTCGTCCATGATTTTTTCATTTGAGTGTAAACCACTGCCCCAAATGGCCTCAGGGAGATGGTTCTTTTTTTTATTTATTTTTTTTTATCAGATGTTGCACAAATCATGACTTTCCAAGACAAACTAACAAATAGACATCAGTTCCCACAAATGACCAACCAAATCGGAGTCCTTGGATGACCCAACAAGAGCTGCACAGAAGAGTCAACAAGAGAAGCAGCCAATGCAGAGCAAAGGGACATGAACTACAAATTGTGACTCTGAGGATGATTAGGAAAAAATATACAACAGTTATTTGATAAAGGTCTTGTTGACTAAAGAAAATGTGTTTTTATGTGGTGATCAGTCAAGGTTCATCTTTGTTAGAATCTTATTAAATTAAGGAAAACCCCGATCAATTTAAAAAAAAAAAAAAAATCACCTTAATTTCCATAAGTTGTTTGAAAGGATCTAGAATCTGATTTAGTAACGGATTTTGATGCATGATGATGTAGACTTGGGACTATTTAAATCTTGAACCATCAAGGTGACTTAAAATCCTAAATAAAAAAAATTTAAAGAACTACAAAATGTTTTGTAAGCAATATCAAAAACAATATTCATATTCTGATAGCTATCTTAACTATAGCTAACATAAAAAGCTTTATGTTTTTTTATACTGCTTTTGTTGTAGCTTGAGTTTTACCTTTGGCAGGAAGTTTCTAAACATTTTGTTCTTACAACTTGACTACTTAACAACAGAGCTTTTTCATTTATTTTCTCAATATATTCAAATTAACAGACTGCTTATCTTTTATCTATATGTAGAAAGGTAAACAGTTTCTCCACTCCAAATGACCATTTCTTAAACAATTCTCTTTTCCAAAATTGAAAATGAGAAAAGGAGCACTTTGAGGAATTGCTCCAGCCCTTAAAAGGTTTCATCCAAACTCTTTTATGGCTGCTCAGCTCTTGCTGATAAAGCTTTCCAGCTCGCTCTCCCCCCTCCGGGTCAGTGAGTCAAGCCCCATTTCCAGCTCCCGGTGCAGACGTACGCAATGCGGACACTCCATTTGGCCGCGTGCCACGGCCAGCTCATTTAAATTAAATTTAGTGGAGAGTTATTCTTTTGCGTAATTAGGTTTTTCTTTTTGCTCTTTATGGCCGTGAGATGAAACGATACTGAATTTGTCAGCTGTTGTATTTTTACAACCCCGACACAAACAAGGCAATTACATCAAGAATGATTTGTTGCGGTTGGAGCCATTTCATTGCTTCGAATTATTTTTGTTTTGCCACCCAGCCAGCTTTCAATAATAATAATAGTAATAATAATACAAAAGTACACTTTTGCAAACCTCCGAACTAATGCATATTGGTTGTGGCAGTGTCAGAGAAAATGTAGTTCGGTGTGTGTGCAGCAACGGAGGCATGATGTTCGGCTTCCCCCTGGGAACATTTGTCTGGTTTCCCTCTAACTGCGAGAGAGGGAGGAGGTCAGTGGGATGAGAGAGGATGGCAGAGACAGGAGAAGACGGACTGTGTGCGATGACGGACGAATGGCAGAGGCTTAATTGAATGAAAGCTTCTTCAGGTCTCAGATGCCGTAAACAGGGAGGAAATTTAAACCAGGATCCTACTCTTATTGAATCCCTCCTGAGGGCTCGCTAACCTCTCTGTCTTCTTCTCTATCTGGCTCACAGCTGCCTCATTCTCCGCCTTCTATTTAACCGAAGCTGAACCCTCGGCTTTCACTGAAATCAATCTACACCTAAACTGATTAGCGGTGTTTGGATAGAGCAGCGTGCACGAGCGGCCGTAATTTCAGGCCCCGCTAAGCCCCCTCCTCTCTTCACCGTCTGTGCACTGCTAGCACACACAGCATATTCCTGATGAAGCATCCTGCTGTTTAAACTCTGGCTGATCTGTCTCACTGAGAGCCCTAAATCAACCTTATAGGCCATTTCAGAAATTGCTGCCATTAGGAACTGCATGCATACACGTTTTCCCCTCTTTTGAGCTCTAGAAAAGAAGATAGCATGCATTGAATGCATATTTTTTTGCTGATCCTGTTACTTTAAAATGAAATTGCACAGATAGACAATGAAACTTTATGTGCCTCAACCCTCATGACCTGTTTTCTATTCTTGTGGTAAATATAAATATCAGGTAATGCAAATTTAGCAACTTCTGACTTACTAGTGCGTACAGTAGATGCAAAAGCATTCAAACCCATTAGACTATTTTCACATTTTGCCCCGTTCAAACCTCCAAACCTTAATATGTTTTCTTGAGAGCCAACTCAAAGTAGTGCATGATGGTGAAGAGACTTTTGCGCTCTTCCCTCACTGCCTTTAAATATAATTTTGTGCAACTAACTGCTTTCAGAAGTCATCAAATTAGTAAATATATTCCACCTGTGTGTAATTCAATCTCAGCATTAAGCAGTTCTGTGATGGTCTAATGGGTTTATTGGGGAACATTAAGGAACAAACATCATCATGAAGACCGAAGAACAGGTCAGACAGGTCAGCGAGAAAGTTCTGAAATACTTCAAGCAGAGTTAGATCAGAAGTCAGAATAAATCAGACTCTAAACATCTCTCTGAAGAAATTAAAGGAAATCAACACGTCGCCCCCAGGACAGTGAAAATGGCAAATGACAGTGAAACATGGTGGTGGCAGCATCATACTGCTGGGATGTTTTTCTTCAGCATGGACATTTAAGCCAATCAGCGTTAATAGGCAGATGGATGGAAACATGGCCAAGGCAATCATAAGAAAAGGCTGCAAACGACTTGACCTGAATTTGGAGATTATCTTCCAGGAAAACAGAGACCCTAAAAAAACACAACCTGGCAAAATTGAATGGTTTCAATCAAAGCATATTTAGTAAATGAATGTCTGTGGCACAGCTTGAAAATTAATGGCCAAACAGGCTATTCTTTTAATCTGGCCCAGTTTGTCATGTTGTAAAGAATAGGCATATTTTTCAGCTAATATGCTGCTGACACACATTAATTACCAAAATCAGGTAAAGCCCGATTTGTCTTCAATAATCAGTTAACCTTGTTTTGAAATATACAAATTGATCGAAAATTTGTAAAAGAAACTGAAAACATAATCAGATGTTGAATCAGAGAAATCTAAAGATCTTCCTACCACTGGTGATAAAGTTTAGTGTCAGGGCCTTCCAAATTCAATTGCTATTTACTGAAGCAAAAGCCTCTTTGACTTTAGCTTGATAAGTTATATTTTCGCTAAGTACTGATTTAACCATTTTTAAAAAAAACAAGACAACCCTCCTGTTGTCCTAAAGTAACATTTAGTGGATCTTTGGGGAGTTTTAACACAGTGGCGGGTCATTTTGACCCGAGGACAACAGGACGGTTAAATTCAATTTAAACAGTTGTAAAACTGTGAGATAAATTCACCAGCTTTTCCAGTATAAGTAAAATTGACTAAAACCGTCATAATAATGAAAATGATTCCTTAAGATTCAAAAGGATTTAAAAAAAATGATAATTTTTAGGTTTGTCTTACAACTTGCCTACTTGACTTTACGTAAAAGGTAAGTAAAATAACATTTGATCCAAAAAGTGTATGTGTTCACTTTAAACAGTCAAAGTACTGAAATGAAGAAACACGTTTGAGGGGTAATGAGCCTTTGTGCAACAACACATTTATTACCCCAAAACAAAAAACATGTGGATTAGTAATCAAAACTCCTTTCTTAACCTAATAAAAGGATACATAAATCAGAGACATGGCTAACTCCAATTTATTTTACATTATTTTAAACTTTTTTTTCTTGACATAAGAAAGGTTTCCAACTGATTAAATGCGGTCTGGTTGGACGTCATATTTTTAGTAATTTTTCAGTTTGACATCAAGCTGCTGCAGTGAAAGACGAGTCCAGTTTTACAGCAGAAGCTCCTGTAAAACTAACTGTGCAGAAATGTTTCTCTTATCTTTTATTTCAATACGACAATGAATGCTTAAAAAATGTAATCTAAGTGCACCCACTAATAATAGTTACTGATAACGGTGAGCATCATTTCTGGTTAAAAATCCAGATTGCTTCTGCTACAGTTCTAGACAGATTTTGCTTTTGTTCCATTTGCTTATTGATTTAAAGGAGGTGAAGTCATGTCTTCCCAATTGAGGTAATGCATCTAAATCAAACCTTAACACATATATCCAAGTATGTAAAGTGCATTTCTCAGCTTTCATCCTTACTTTGTTTTTTTTATTCAATAGACATCTTAGATGTCAAACAAAGATCTACGCTGCTTTGCAACCAGTAAGAGTGCTGCAGCCCGGAGGAACTGGGAATAACGTTTTAAATGATCCCTGATCGAGTTAAGAGGGATCGTTTTCATGTAACACTTTTGTAATGATAATATCGAAAGCTTAAGTAATAAAGGAATGAGTGAAATCTGCCTCTTGTCAGCATTTACAATGAGAACCACTTGGGCGATTGGATGTCTAGCGATCAATGTATCCTCTTCTCTTATCATTAAGACTGCTCTTAACAGATTACAGCCCCCCTCCCAAAGATGAAGTCTTTTTCTCCTCCCCTCTCTCTCTGCTCCTCCTTCTGAAACACACACACAGCCTTTTCGCTAGATACAACAGGAGACTTGTCCCTCTTGCCCCGTTTTGTAAAATAAATCACTCTTTGTCTTTTAATTTCAACTTTTCAGAACTTTTTTTTCACACTTCTGTGGAATTTAGATGGACTTTCTGGATTTGTTCGAACCGATTTGACGACCTGACAGATGAACAGAAATGAAAAGGACGAAACTTCAGTTGAAGTTCTGGTAGAAAATTGAAAATAGTAAATGAAGATGGTGATAAGTGCCTTTTTTCTTCTGCTCTTTTGTGTTCATCCGTCTGCAGCAGCAAGCGTCATTACAGGTAAGCTACTCTTAAAAACACACAACACAAAGTCAAGAACATTTGAATGACTCTGAGGATCTGTTTTGTTTTCGCCTTCTGAACTCTAAACTGGACCTCGATTCCTGAAGCAGACATATTTGAAGCGAGAGGTACACAGACAACATATACAGCATGCATCTCAGTATATGTTTGCCTCACTGTTAGAAACCAGTAAAGAAAAGGTCCCACGTGTTTACTTGACATCTCTTTTTTTCTGTGTCTCGGTCCAGGCCAAAGAGTGTGCAAGACAGGAAAAGGGAAACCTTGTTACAAGCTGGCCTATTTCTCAGAGCTGCGCTGGAAGTTGAACTTTGAGGAGGCAGAGAGAGCTTGCAAACGCGACGGAGGCCAGCTGCTGAGCATTGAGTCTGCGTCCGAGCAGAAGGTCGTAGAACAGCTCATCAGAGATCTCCGTCCCACGGACGGAGACTTCTGGATAGGTCTCCGGCGTGGACCGGGACACGAGGACAGCAGCTCGGACTGCTCGTCTCAGTACTACTGGCTGGACGGGAGCAAATCCTCGTTCAGGTAGGAGTGGAGGGGTCAGCAGGGGTCACTCATGGCTTTTTTTTTTTTTATAAGCTCCACACAGTTACAGAATCATTTGATCAGAAACTTGTTTCACTTTCGTTTAGTGCCATCATTACTCCAGCCCATCAAAGTGTTGTCTGGTCCAACAGAGCAGCCGCCACAAATCTTACTCTAAAGAAACCTCAATCTCCGTCTGTTGTCTTCTCTTTATCTGAAATCATGTTGCAGGAGTAAGCTGTCTATCCTGGATATCAATGTGTTTCCAGAACATAAGCCATGTATGAGATTTCCAGTGGGTTCTGGGTCTTCCCCAAATTCTCCTTCCCAACATGCCTAGAAAATCTCCAAATGAAGATGTCCGAGTCACCTAAATTGACTCTAAAGTGTAGTTGCTTTACCCTGAGTTCCCAGATATCAGACTTTCTCCCCTGATTTGTAAGGCTGTGCCTGACCACCTGATGGAGGAAGCTCATTTCAGCCACTTGTGTCTTTTTCCTTCAGGCATGATCTATATGTCATGACCAAGGTCAGGGTCAAGATGTAGACAGTTGGTAAATCGAAAGCTTTGCCTTTTTGCTTTAATCCTTTTTCAAGTCAATACACCAGGCGGAACTTCAATTATGGCACACGAGGTTCCAATCCAATTTCCATCTCCTGTTCCATCCTACCAACATTCATGAACAAAAATACTTGATCTCCTCTGACACCCGACCTGAAGGTAGCAACCTTCATGGACACTGAAGGTACACTGTCTGGACAGTGTCCTTTCACACTGGGGACACCTTCACAAGGTGAGGGAACATGGCTTCATACTTAGAGCAGCTGGCTCTCTCACTCAGCTCTGATCATGCTGAAAGTTATTGCTTGAAGACGAGAACAGAACTATCATGTGCAAAAAGCAAAGATTAATCCAACCAACCACTTTTTTATGATAGTTTCTGTACATGAAAACCAGAGGAAAATTTGGGACCAGGAGCACAGACTTATTTGTGAATAAGGAAACAAACTCTTGTGCTACCATTAAAATCATCCCCCAGCAACTGATAGTCCCACAACAACCTCCACAAAATGTCTCTATGGAAAAAGTTGTAAGCCTTCTCCGGATTCACTAAACGCCTGCGGAAAGGACAATCAGACTTCTTGGCTATTCCACCAAGGTAAAGACCTGTATGAAATTCACAAAGTTCCTCCTGAATGAGTCAGAATTTTCTATTAAATACTCAATAGTCAACTCTCCCAAGGAGGCTGAATAGTGTAAATCCTTTCTAGTTGGAACAAACTCTCTTACGTTCTTTCTTTAAGGGTGTGAACAGCCGTCATACAGCCCTTTATGGAACTCTAAATTGGTTTATCAACTACAACAGCTCGGTCATTTTCAAAGCTTTTTACATTTCAGGATGATTTTTGTCTTATAGGAACCCTGCCGCCCAGAAGCTTCAGATCTGAACTGCCCAAACTCCTTCAAACTTTCTATAAATTTAAATGTGCATGTCTTCCATCTCCGGAGCTGTTAGGTGAAACACAGACGGCTGAGTTACACCCGCTCCGTGGCCATTGAATTGGGTGCACATCAAAATCTAATTGAAATACAACAAGAGGCATTAATCAAGATAACAACACCAACGATGCTGCCAACAGTGAGTTCAATTTGGCAACAAAAAGAGAAACATGCCAGAGACAGGTTATAAAACATGTTTTATTTACTCTAATCCTTCTTGACTTTACCTAGATGATCAGCAGATTTTTCAAACTAAGAGTCTTGGAAAAATAAGGAATACGTGGATTTTATGACCATAACATTTTTGGCCTGGTTTATGAGGCCTGGTTTAGGCTGAATTATACAAACAGAAGCCCTTCATCTAATATAGAATAAATTAAAAGACTTGAACTAAATTCATTTCAACAATCCTCTACTGGTCCTAGAGAACCATCCAGAGGTAAAACAGTGTACAAGATGATTGCATAATATGGGAACAGAGAAATCAAAGGGGCAAAATCAATGTCAAAACAGATTTATTCAAAACTTTTGTTTTTCCAAGCAAAAGTTTCTATCTCAACACTAATGAGTTTCTGCTGCACAACTGATTCCGATCTTTGGTAGTAGATCATAAAACTATTCCAATCACCAATCATTTGGGTTATGAATACAACTGATCAAAATTGACTTTTGTAGATCCTTGGAACCCATTTATCTCTTACATTTGTATTTATCTATCACAAGAAAATGCCCCCAAAACTACGTGAAAATCTCTGGTTATAATGTGACCAAATGCGTAAAGGTCGGCGCTATATGAATACTTTCCCAAGACACTAAATGTGCTCCGACTGTGTGTTTCAGGAACTGGCACATTGATGAGCCGTCGTGCGGCTATGAAGTGTGTGTGGTGATGTATCACCAGCCGTCCGCTCCGGCCGGACACGGTGGACTCTACATGTTCCAGTGGAACGATGACAACTGCGAAACCAAGAACAATTTTATCTGCAAATACACAGGAGGTACAGCTGAAAACAAATTATCTGTTGTTTCACTTTGAATATTTCTAAATTTCTGTCTTTCCGTATTCTTCACAGAAAGGCCACCGTCATCCACTCTGTCTCCCAACTCCAGTCAGAAAGGTAAAGTACATGACAACACATTGATATTGGACATTTATGCTACTTTAAGCAGTATATATATATATGTACAAAGCCTGAGACGTCATTATATTGCAGATGCCTCCCTTCCATCTGCACTCCCATTGGATCCGAGTGACAACAACCAGCAAAGAACAGGTCATTTAAAGTCTGCATTTACTGCCAAAAGTTACACAGTTATAACAAAACGTTAGTTTCTAACATCTGCTTCTGTCTTGTAGCCGTGAATTTAGTTTACGTCATCATCCCCACAATCCCACTAATCCTGCTGCTTCTGACAGTGATGGGAGTTTGCTGCTTCAAAATGCTGCTCAGACGGTGAGAAGCTAAAGCTGAATTGCATAAAAAAAAGACAACACAAAATAAAAATAAGACTCCTTATCAGTTATGCACAGTGCTTGTAATTGTACAAGATAATAAACCTGTTTACGGGACTATTATATTTTGTTTTACTGAAAAGGCAACGTTTGCAGACTTTAAATTTGATGCAGATTTTGAATTTAAAACTTTTTGTTCTTGTGCAGCTCCACAGCTTACCCTTTGTTGCAGCAGTTTTCAAGCTTAAACCAAAAAAGATCATCTCACCTTTCTTAAATACAGCAAGACAATGTAGTTTTTCAATGTAATTTTTCTAAAGAAAGTTCTTTAGAATATGTTTGAGGGGATAAGTCAAGTTTTTTTTAAAGAATGGGGTTTGATGGAGTCATCATTAGTTGTTTGCTAACGTACACAGCAAAAATGTGCAAAGTAAATTCCGGTTGGATAAAGAGCTAATTGTTAGGTAGAGCTTCAAAAGTAGATTTTTGGCATCCTAAAACACACCAAAATCCTAAAAATATCTTAGTAGTTTATGCATATGCCCTATTAAGTAACATTGCTCAATCAGCTGCTAAAATCAGATTGGTGTATTTCCTTAGGTTGTTATTGTTCTACAAGTCCATGCTAAATTACAACCAATGCCAAACTGGCCAATGGGACAGGAAACGTTACCATGTACAACCCACACTGACAAGACAAAACTATCTGATACAAATCCAGAAACGGTGAAGAACAACTCAACAATGTTAACCTGAACAGCTCTGAAATAATTGGTACCGACAAAGCCTTATTTTCACCTCACATGTTTCAGACAGTGACCAGCTTTTCTTGATGCAATGCATTTTGCATAAACTCTTCACATGGTCAAGATATAAAACTGAGATCTGACTGGTGTCTACTGCAAGCAAAATATTGTCAACTGCCAATTATCCTAGAGAACCCTGATTCAAAAAGATATTTAACCAACATGTAAATGCATCAACCCAAGTGATTAGAGTTAATTGTTTTAAAAGTACAGTTTTGAATAGGCTTTATTACTTTGGGTGTTTTCCTTATCCTTATGTGTGACACAGAAGGAGGAACGTACAGAAATCAGAAGTATGCCAAACAGATCCCAGTCCAACCACTACAGACGTCTACAACGTCATCCGCTCCCAGAAGGACGATGACCTGGTTTCTGCTCGCCCGCAAACAAAGAACACCTCCTTTTTGTGCTCCTCTCCGGACACGCCGACGGGCGACTACGACAACGTTGGTGGACGGGACACCGAAAGCGGCTTCGTAACCCTTGCTAGCACAGAGAGCGACTTTCTGAACTTTGACCTCAACGACCTCAGCCTGGGGCGTCAGCGCACCCGTGACTTTTATGACAGCAGCTTGGGACGCTCGGCTAAGAGGGTTCTGGCCGACGGCAGTCTGGGTCGCACCAAAAACAGGGAGTATTACGACAGGAGCCTGGGCCGCCGCACCACGAAGAGCGAGCATTACAGCGGCACTGTGTATGGAGACCACGGCCTATTTGACAGCAGCATCAGAGCAGGCACTGACTTGTATGATGCCAGACTCAAAGCTGGTGGTCAAGCGGGAAAGGTTGACCTCTACCAGACATACGTTACCAGCGGTAGGCACGAGGCGTTTCAAACCAGTCTGGGAACGTACGCAAACCGGAAGTCCTTCCACACAAACCTGGACTGCTACAGAAACGGCCTGAATCTTGACAGTGGAGGGAGGTACTTCAATGAGCAGGAATGGATAAAAAGAGAGAGATACTGATTTTTCACTCGAGTCTGCTCACACCACTGTAAGGGTGACTGAACAGGAATAAAAGAATGGACATAATTTGTGCATGTGCAAGACCTGATTGCTTTTTTGTTTTTGTTTTTTATGTAAGGTTGAAAATACTAATTTTGTTTCTACTCCAACCCTTACTTTGTCAGTCATATGGATATTGAAGTTTGGTCCTTTCAGTCAGACACATTTAAATAGTTAAAGCTTCTTATGTTGCCATGTGTCTTGGCATATCTGATGAATAACGCTCAGGATGATGCGTATGTTTAGGAACATTAAGTCCTGTCGTGTGTCTGATGTGATTCATATTTGCGTAGTGACTTTGTTATATGATGAAGATGTAAAATTCAATTTAAACCTGCATCAGAAGAGAGTTTACAGTGCAGGGGGAACTATTTGTCCCCTTACAGATTTAATAAAGTTTTGCTTTAAATTAGACAAAGATAACCTACGTAGCTAGAAAATTAAGATTATTATGGTGAGATAATTTATAAAAAGAAAAGGTAATCCAAATTAACCCAGCGTTAATTTGGATTACCTTTGTTCATCAGTTTAGATCTGGAAAGGGATACTATGCTTTTTCAACAGCCCTGGGACTCCAGCGAATCCCAGTGAAAACCATCATCCACAAATGAAGAAAACAATACAGTGGTGAACCAAAACTCCTTCAGGATTTCCTCAGTGATTCTTCTGGGTCATAAAAGAACCCACAACAACATTTAAAGCAGAATCCTGAGACAAAAAAACCCTGTATTGCTGATCAGACAGGACACAAGGCCAGTCGCAAGTTTGTCAAACATGCATGATGATCCCCAAGACTCCTGGGAAAATATGAAGTAGCAAACTGAGATTTTAGTGACACCCAAACATGGTGTTGCTGTGTGATATTTTGTGGTTATTTTTTGCTATTTTAGGACCTAAAGGGGCAAAATTCCTTCCCAGGAATTGAGGTCATCATTTAAAAACTGCATTTTGTATTTAATCCTGTTTTCTTTTTCTGAAATTAAAATTCATTCTATTTAGAAAAATAAGTAAGAGTCGGAAATGGCTAAAAGACATAACAGTACCAGATATTTCACATCTGGTATGTGAAATAGTTTTTTACAGCACCAGATGAATTCATTTATGAAAGCCTAAATCGGCAAATATTTATCATCTGAAATAAGAAAGTATTTGCCTAAAACAATCAGCAACCAGATGTGAGTGGATCTTCATCAGTACAGACAGTGCATCTGCATAACACAACATGAGGGTCGTTTGAGTTTTCTTAGCATCAATTTAGTTAAAATCCTGCATTCTGTGCTGCCTATGTTGGTTAGAGATGAGATTGGGATGCATAGAACAACAATCCTAATATGTAAAAGCTTTGTATCTTCTTTTAGCATTTAAATATAACCTCAGCTGACCTATTTTCACTGGTCATTTGGGGTTTAGGGATTAAAAAGTCTGAGTGTGGATCTCGTGACGCTGTAATCCATCTCTCCTCTCACCTTGAGCTTCGCTGCTCCTGTACCGTGTAATCTCATCTCTCTAACATGAATATGCCGGCTCTTGCTGGTAGAGGGTTTTTAAAAGAAAACAATGCTTGGAAAATTTAAAACAACTTATTTTGATCCCTTTTTAAGTCTATTTTCAGTTCGGTAATGATATGATGGAATGCTAACTTGATGAAGTCTAAATCATATCTCAGGACCTTATCTGATCCACTCACATCAAGGGAGACAGCTCATCGATTAATAATATGAAAAGTGACAAAAATTAAAATATGCAACTTTCAGAGGCAGCTGATGCTATTTGAAGAAGAAAAAAAAATAGATTTGATCAAGTTCAAGATCTTTAAAAGAGAAGCTTTCAAAAAACATGTAAGAGCCTGTTTGCATGAACTTGTCATGCAGCCCTTGCTTTGTCACTCAAAATATTGATGTCATGGATAATTGCGTTCAGTGCCTGAAAAACTTTTGTTTTAAAACCAGACGCACTTCAGACCAAACTATAAACTGTTTATATGTATTGTGTTTTTGGATACTGCCTTAAATTGTGAGATGTCACAAAACTGTTGTGTGATTTATCATTATCCTTTGCCTACAGAGTCGGTTCAAACGTGGATCCTGCTCTGAATTCAGACGAAGTGGCTCCAGCCTCGCCATACATAACAGCATGAAATTGAAGAGAATGAAAGAATGCATTTTCACTATTATTTTAGAATGTGTAATCCTTTGACAACTCTCCTGCAAGTGAGATGAGTTTGTATGGTTGCCCCATGAAAACATCTTTAAATAAAATGATTAGAAATGTACCACTCAGGTCATCAAGTGATTTTCAGTGTGAGAAAAAGGAGAAAACAAAGTTGCACACACAGTCAATCATGAATTTATTCACATTATTCACAAGTTAAATTAACACAGTGTTCCTACACATTTGTCATTTCCAAATTTCATACTTCTCCAGATTTGTTTGGTCAATATTTTGGCAGAAGGTTTTGACATACAAAAACCGAACTTCACCGTGGATTTATGGAAGAAATATTTGCAGTGGTCACTCTTCAGCGATGGAACCTGCAAAACCAAATACTGGAAGGAGAAGGCTGAGTAGGAACTCTTGTCAACAACGCACCCTCATTCATTTATCATTTCCAGACAAGCAGGCGATACATAACTCGGATCAAATGTTCAGAGGAATTCTTCATTTCAGGCAACGTTTTCAAGTAGAGCATAAACAGAAAACAGTTGGATTTGTTGTGCCGCGGCCTCTTAAGGTTGATTTAGTGTAAAATCCAGTTTCTGCTTACACCTTTAAGACATGAATGTACAAAAAGTAAAAAAAAAAACAACAAAAAAAAAACAAAAGCTCCGCTGATGATCGGCAATCACATCTCCATTCAGAACATCTTCTGACAATCGCTCCAGCCCAAAGCAGACGTGACGTCTTTAAAGGGTCCTCTAATTCACACACTTTTTTCTTACACAAACCACACCACATGCACACTGACACACAAACACCGGCTGCGTGGATCGGATGTAACCAACTCCTAATTTTTATAAATTTTTTTTTGTCAATAATCTTGGACGGGATAGGGAGAAGGATCAGGTCCACGTGTCAGCCGTGGGCCCGCTTACGAGGCTGCTTTTGTCGGCGTGCTTTCAAGATCATGTACCGCCTGTAGGTGGTGTGGCGGTCTGATATGAATGGGATGAAGAAAGCTCTTAAGAGAGCAGAGGATCTGAGAAAAAAAACAACAACAAAAAACGTATTAAAACACGCATCCGTCTTTTAACTTCTGTGAACATAGAAAAACAGCATGTTTATTTTAAATATCAAGTGCAGAACAAGGCTGCACAGTGGCGCAGTTGGTAGAGCTGTTGCCTTGCAGCAAGAAGGTCCTGGGTTCGATTCCCGGCCCGGGGTCTTTCTGCATGGAGTTTGCATGTTCTCCCTGTGCATGCGTGGGTTCTCTCCGGGTTCTCCGGCTTCCTCCCACAGTCCAAAACCATGACTGTCAGGTTAATTGGTTTCTCTAAATTCTCCCTAGGTGTGTGTGTGTGGGCATGGTTGTTTGTCTTGTATGTCTTTGTGTTGCCCTGCGACAGACTGGCGACCTGTCCAGGGTGAACCCCGCCTCTCGCCTGGAACGCAGCTGGAGATTGGAACCAGCAACCCTCCCGACCCCATTTAGGGAAGAAGGGTGTAAAGAAAATGGATGGATGGAAGTGCAGAACAACTGGAAATTGTCAGAAAGTCTGTAGTAATCTGTCAAAGTACCTTGACGCTTGAAGGAAAGGCTTATAAGCGATGACAGACCACTCTTCTTTACTGGTTGAGTAGCGAGGCTCAAGTGGCGTTTCCTCATCCGTCTCCAAGTCCACAAGGTAATGGCACTGTTTTATATCTACCTGCACAAAAAGGAACTTTCACGGGTCAGTGAAATTATTACACTACGCAATGCCAAACATCATTATGTCTAAGGGGCTCACATATCTGGAAGGCTCCTCCAGGTTCTGGTCGTTCATATTGGCTGGAATGATCTGCGTGGCCTGAGGCCCAGAGGCGTACGGCTGAGGAAGCTGCCCCTTAAAAGCCGACTGAATGAAGTGGAGCTGCCAGCTGCAGAAAAAAGATGAGACTTTTAGCAGAAAAGATAAGAATCATCCACTCTAATTATTAAAACACATACAGAAATAAAAGTGTTTTTTTTTATGTAAGACTCCTTCCAAAACTGATCTGGTAATTGGATAAGAATGAGGGGAGATAATTATGATTTGGCAGCAAAAACTGCAGAAGAAGTAGTTTAGGCAATTAAATACCTTCACACAGAAAGCTTAAGGGAAAGGATAAATCTAGACAATAGCATTTTATTTGAAACTAACGTCACATCTGTCTCATCAAAATTCCAGATTTAATACACTCTTGGTACGTTTTAAACCTATAAATCCAAAAGTTCACCATGGAATTACACAAGATACTTCTGCAGAGCTTAAAGAGAGCAAAGAGATTTGGATGAGCAACCAGAGGATGGACAAACCGAAGAAAGGAGGGATGATTGACAAATGGAATGGATGGAGAAACAAGTAACAGATGGATGAATGATCAAAACTTTAAATGGATGTAGAGATGAATGAGTGGAACTTGTTGGCATTGAGACGAGGAATAAAATATAGAAATTGCTGTATTTTTTCCATAACATATTGTTATTAGAATTTTATTTATGTGTTTTTAAAGACTGTGGGATTCCTGTGACATTAGCAATCTTTTGGTAAATCTCCTGCAACCACACTTGATGGTTTGTTACTTATATCAGGGGTTTTCAAAGTATGAAAGAAGGAGCACAATGGAAGGTGGGGGTTGTAAAAACTCCACCTTCAGCCCCGCTCTGGCCAAAACCAGTGATGGCATAGTTACTTTGAAAAGTAACTTTAATCGAGACTACTGATTACTCCTTGAAAAAGTAACTTAGTTATATTACTGACTACTGACTTGAAAGTAATTGTTACATTAAAAGTAACTGTTTAGTTACTTTTAGTAGCTGCTAACAACAACGCTCCACCTACTGTGAAAATCACATTGATCTTTGCCAATATTTAATTGTAAGCTATTTTATAATGGTAACATCAACAATGTGTCTCCACTGATAAGGTTGAACTGAAGAGGAGATTGTACAAAAAACAGTACAAAAAATAAAAAACCTGAGTAATTTGTGTGGTCCACTGTTGTCTGGAAAACTCTAAGAAGGATTTTAAAGCCCTCCCCCAGCCTCCAGATTCTGCGGCCCTGCGTTTGATGTCACAGCACAGAGCTCCTCCTGCAGCTCCACAGCTCAGATGGCTGCACAGATTTGTGACACTTATCTTAATATGAATAGTTATAATGGCGTTAAGTTTCCATTATAATTATTGGCAACTACGGACACGTTGATTCGTGGCTGTTTTCACGTTTATTGCGCTGTTTATATTGGTCTTGATGTTTGCAGTTTTCTGGAGCGCAACGCGAAACTCGACGTCATTCAGAGGTAATATATTAACTTGACATTAACAAAGACACAGCGGGACGGATCATCCGGGAAATGATGGACAGGGAGAGACTGACTAAAACTACCTTAATGACGGACAAATTCTGGGATTTATTATGAGTCTCTGCTTATTTCCAAGCCCAAATGAGTAACTTCACGTTCAAAAACGAGCCCAAAAAGGCGCAACCAGCAACTCGTTAAATTTTCAAACGACTTTTTAAAAAAATGAAGCCCAAAGCCGCTTATAATAATCGGACTTGGTGACAGAAACTCAAAATAGTTCCAGTTTTTCCTCCAACAAAACGCGCATCTCCCTCCATTGTTTACATTTCTGTTGCATAGAGACGTCGGTCACTCGACAAGACGAGTAGAGGAAATACATTAAATAACAAAAGAAGATAGTAACGCAGTAACGCAAAAATGATTTTGATAAGTAACTGTAGTCTAACTACTGGATTTGAAATAGCAACGCTTAGATTACTGGTTACTGAAAAGTGGTCCGGACGTCAGTAACGATGGATGACATCACTGGCCAAAACATCCTCTAAGGTGGGAAACATTTCCACGCACCACAGTACCAACTTTTTCCTAAATCCACAGAGTTGATCGTGTGCGTAAAAGACGTTTTTCTCACATCAGTAGACAGCAAGCTAGCTTTTATTTATTTTTTTAAAGACTGTGGGATTCCTGTGACATTAGCAATCTTTTGAGGAGGCGCAACCACACTTTGAAATGACTTATATCATGTCTTTCTGTTAACAAAAGGGATGTTTTAAGGTTTTCTCACAATCACACCCAGAAATGCAAAAAAAAAAAATCTGTTACTAATGAGAGCTAACTTGTGAGGCAGAAGGAAGCTGCTTGGGAAGCGGTACCACTCTTTCCCAACACACACACTGACTGGTCGGCCGTCGGGGACGGAGTGCAGCGTGGGATCCTTGGCGATGCGGTGAAATTCTGGATACAGGTCCAGAGGAGCATGGTACCCTGTCAACACGAAGCAAAACAAAATCTGACCTTACATTGAGCTGATAGGCCTGCAACCAAGACTCTCGTTTGTGCACAAACCTCTGAAGAGAGCGACAGAGCGAGACAGTGACAGCACTGTGAAGGCAACGACAGTGGTTAAAGCCAGCCAGTTGGAGGAGACGGTGTAGTGCTCCAGTCGGTATCGCTGGAACAGGAAGTGGTAGCATTTCTGTGGGAAAATACGCCAAGATACTTTACCTGCCCAAACACTGTCAAAAAAAAAAATGAAGCCACACACTTGGAAAAGAGCTGATTATACCTGTAAAGACGAGAGCGCTACTGCCCCACTGAGGCAGATGAGAGGGTAGATGGGAAAGAGAAAGCGCTCTTCCTTGTGAGGTCTAGTGAAGAAAACCAACATCCACAGATACATGGGAGAAAGAGTGAGCCAGTATGGGCGGCCCAGGTTCTGAACTGCAAAAAAAACAACAACAATAAAGCAACATGTTAAATCACAATCTGATCGGACTATTAGTACAGACAAACACTTTAACCATGTGTAATGTTTAATTATACCTAAACTAAGGGGAGCTAATGTGCAGAAAAGCAGCAGTAAACGGGTATGTTTCTAATAGTTTGTCATTGTGACGCTGGAAGTGAGATCTTGTTGGAAAAAAACGCCATGAGTCCCAAATGGAAACCTGAGTGCTTTGATTACCATTAAAACAAAAATAAAAACAGAAAAGAGTCAGGCCTGACCATTGAACCTGTGCAGCAGCGTCTCCATGAGAGCGGTGAGCGGCAGGGAGAACAACGCCAAAACAAACACCAGGTTGAAGTTCAGGACTCCGTTCAGAAAGTAAAAATGCCACGGCTCCGTACCTGAGAACAGAGTGACACAATCGGAGTCAAATTATCACTTAACTGTGAGTCGCTCTAAATGTTACTCACAATGTTACTCATCAGATCAAAAATTTATTTCAAGGCATCTATCATGCAGATATGCAACTACATTAAATGTGGATATCACATGTAATATGTGACATATGTAATCTGATAATACTTTTGAACTAATGTTTGCTCTGTTCAGTATTTCATCTTTTTCTATGATTAAAAAATACAATAAAGCAGTAGAATCTTTGTTTGTTACTACGTAAATAAATTATATACAAGTTAGTAATGTATTTAAATCGGAATAATTAGATGTGAAAATGAATGGTTAGCTATCTGAATTCATTAGATGTTAAAAAATGATAAACTTGTTGCAATTTTTAATTTGGTCTTATGCAGCAGGACAATTACTGGTCTGAGGTTAAGCTGTTATGGATAGAGACAGTTTAATTTATTCTGTAAATTAAGTAATGATTCCACTTTATTATCTAAAATAAAATGGAAACTTACCACGTAAAAAAAAACCCCTTAAAATAATTACATCAGATTTGTCATTTTAATAAACAAAAATCTTTTCATTAATGGCCGTCTATGTTTTAAATTGTGTATCAAATAAATTAGACATATATGAATAATTATTAATTGACTTAAATTCACTATTTTTATTTCAAATTGACACATAATAAAAATGATCATGCCTCACTTATTTCTTGGCAAGCTGAAGTAAGGAGGTCAGTTTTTTCTTCTTCGCTAAACTTTTCTGAAGCAGCCATTAAAAATGTTCCAACATTAAATCCTGGCACTAAACGATGAGCCATGTTCCTCACAAACAAAATTCTCAGATTGAAATATTAAATTATAATGTTCCCCTGAGTTGTTTATTTTTCTGACGTATTTTTAAAGGAATGTGACTAAGAAAATGAGTCATGGTTGTGATGTACTTGTGCAAATTACCATAAAGATCAGGCCCATGTTCTGTAAAGACATTGTAAAGCAGGATATTGAGTGGAGCAATCACCAGTTTGCCATAAAAGAAGGAGTCCACTGCCACCAGAGGGACCTAGAAAGTGTGAACAAGATGGAGACAAAAATAAATAACACAGTTTTTCATTTATGAACACAGAAAACATGAAAAAGTACATACTGTGTAATTTTCTGTACAATGGAAAAACAAACATGTGATCTCTCTCCGGTTTGACTCAAAAACAAGATGGAGATTTTTCTAAAAGTTGACTTATTTCACAACATATGACAGTGAATCTCTTCTCACCAGCAGCAGAAGCAAAGCAAGAGCGCACCAGATCAAGAAACTCTTCCACTCTCTCTTTATCACCAGCAGGTCGAAGGCGATCGGAAACCTGCACAGATCATAATTCAGATATTCTGAATTTTACTTCAGAAAATTACTATTTACCATCTTACCCAATCAAGGCAGAAAATGGCCAGCCAACTATTCCACCGGCGGCCACGCCCATAACAGCCAGTGGTATGGAGTCCTGAAACCACCCCGTCATGGCAATCAGGGTCGTGTACATGCAGAAAGAGGAAGGCAGAAAAGCTGAGGAAAAAGAGCAGAGAAATAAAAACTATGAACAGTTGGGAAGAAAAAGCTGACAAAAACCTGTCAAAGACTCATACCACATTCTAAGAATACTAACTGGAGGCTTGTTCTTGTTAAAAGAGAGTCATAGCATGCTACGGTTAATGAACCGATACAATCCACTGTCACCACATCCTCATCCAGAAAGAGGGATTGCTGCTGCGTCAGGGATTCGATGCCATTGGCTGAGTTTCTTTATGCTTTGCAAATTGGTGTAATAAATTAAACTTGACTGGATGGTTTTCTAACTAGGACAAAGTTGGAATGCATGTAACTGACTCTGAATCTGTCTACATGATTGTATTAGTCTGACTATTAATATCTTTTTTTAAATTGGTCTTCTAAAGGGCTTCTTGTTCCATATTGACCCTGTATACATAGAATAATTCAAAATGAATTAATGTCATCTAAACTTTGGTTGCATAAGCAAATTGAGGGAGCAGGGAGCGAGCATGTCGTCTTAAACTTGTGCAACTGTAAGTCTTAAAGACAAAGAGAGTGCTTTGGAAAAGCACCTTAAAAAAAGAAATAGATATTTTTTTACTTTTAGAATTTTCTGAATTTCAACCAAACAAAACAGGAAACATTCAGGACATGTTTCTATAGTCCCAAAAAAATACTTTAAAAAGTAAACAAGCCCTGAAATCTAAGAAATGGTGGCTTCACAGATGCTGCTTTCTGGGGTTGGACATTTTTCTGTTTCAAATTGTAAGCAGACGGACACAAGGAGAAATTATGTAATTATTAATTATAGCCTAACTTATATAATTGTGCAATGTGCCAGCCCCACCTAGACTGTCATGTTCCGGAAAAACCTAAATACCCACTGCCCAGGTCATTTATCAAGTCAGGCAGAATATGTAATCCTTTAGCTTTTAGTTCCCATAATAGGTAGTTTATTAAGCTGCAGCAATTACTGTATATATAAAACAATAAAGCCTGATAAGCTAGGAATAAATCTGACCAACCTGCCGAGGAGCAGAACATTCCCGTGCTCAGTACGAGGAATGCCAACATCAGCCTCCCCACATGCAAACCAAACTTCTTACAAACTGCCCTGCATCACAGCAAACAAACAAATCAAATACTTTACTTCAACTCCATACAACTTACAAAATGCATTCAAGCACTGCCTGGCCAAAAACGAAAAGAAATCTCACAATACTGAAAGGATCTGACTGGTCCTTTAGTTTACCAAAAATGAATATCAGCAGAAACCTTCAGTGGGGATCTTATGCAAAAAAAAAAAAAAAAAAAAGCAGCACTTTAAAGATTAAGACGCTCTGCAGAGGATCAGTTCAAACATGGCGGCATGATAAGTTGTCTTTGTTGTTTTTTAACCAGGCAGTGTAAAACTTAACATAATTTCAAGGTGCTTTATCACTATCTTGTATTTAGGTGAACAAACTCACTTGTAAAAATAGAGTTCACAGACACAGCAGCAGAATGCTAACACACATCGCACAAAGTAGAACACCAACACCTGAAACACAAGTTTCAAATCAAAGTGCATGTTTTGGCATCGTGATTTGCAACAGTGTGTATTTTCACATGAATAAAATCCTATATTTAAAAAGACAGAGTCCTTAAAACATTGCTCTAATAGTAAGGCTGAGGTTCATGTGAGCGTTTGGTCATTTGTTGTGAACGAAACTCTTGATGACTCTCAGCAAAACATTAAAAAAAGTAAACATCTACATCAAAAACTGAGATTACAGCTTGTGATACTTACCTTGTTAGTCTGTAGAACATGGGCATGCAAACAAGCAGGAAGCGCATGCAGCCATAAGTAAGCGTAGGATCTGATGGCATACAGTGGGGAATATTCCCATGTTTGCATTCCTGTCCCATACAAGAGAAAGTGCATCTGTGGAAACACAATGTGACAAAAACAACTGAAACAACGCAAAATTTGTAAGATCGGTTTTCAGACAACTTTGCTGATTTTTAGCATTATTAACGACTTCAATTTCTGTCGGAAAGGGGAACTTACAGGCTCCCAGTAGTTAAACGTCTCATCACAGTCTGAGATGTTGCTGAGCAAAGCAGCACAAAAGCGTGCAGAGAGGAGACATTTAAATGCAGTCGACCCCTCTGGAGCCCACACCTGCCCTCCACGACTTATCGGCCTGTTGAACAAAAAAAGAAAAGAAAACATCCTTGTTTAAAACTTGTTTACAGTCAACATGCATAAGATTCGAAGAATGCACTGAGTATATTTAAAAGGTTGTTAAATATTAACAATGTATTTTTAAAAAAATACATAAATGACTTAGAAAAAGTTATTTTCAAATCAAATATAATTGTGCTCCATGTGGGCACTATGCTCCTTGCAGTGTTTTACTAATTAATGATTAACTATCCATTTACCTTTTTTTTTTTCAATCGGTCAGAACAAAAATGAAAACTATTGTCGAAATGATTTAACTTAAAAATATATATAAACTTGCAATGAAAAACAAAGTACATGTCAGAGACAATTACTAGTGAAGAGCCTGAAACACTGTGTCCCAGAAAACAAAAATATATTACATTATGTCTCAGCAGCATACTTCAATATTTTTAATAAGAAATATACATTATACAGGTGCATCCGGTCAACAATACTCTTTTTCCTCCCTCCTTTATTTTGAGTGCTTATCCTATTTTTTATATCAGTGACAGAATACCAATGAAAGAGTGATAGATAACATTACTAGCGCTGTAATAGAGAAAATGATTGGTTAATTCGTCAGCAGTAATAATGGTTTCATTTTGTTTTAAAAGCAAATGATTACCTGACAGGCAGGAGTATTTTTCTTCTAGACTACATTGTGAAAATCTGGTCCTTGGCCATGCCTATACACAGTCAGCACATATCTTAGCAAAATATATTTTAATGTACCTGGCTTATTCGGCCAACAAAGAGTAATTTTATTCGGAAATTCTGCATGTCTTGATAATATATTCATTCGTAAAAGTCTTCCTCTAAAGACTAAACAATACCTGAGCTTTCCCAGTATTAAAGTGGGTATATTTAACATGCTCTGTGTTGGAAGGATGTGATTGGGGTCGTAAGTGTCCTTTGTTTCACAACTTTCATTAGATCGGATTAGATAGACGGCTCAGATCCAGCCCAGAGTAGATCCAATGCTGCCTTATTATTAAGACACGTCATCCCATAAAGCTGTCAACATTTTATCTAGATGGCTTCAGTGAGGCAGCAAAAACAGCAGTCGCTGGCATGACAGTAGTTCTGGAATTGACACCGAAAAGCTGTTATCTTTATAAAAATGTGCCGTAGCATCTGGGGAGAATGAATGAATCTGATCAGGTATTGAACCGCAACAGCTTCAGATCAACAATGCGGAGCTGCGCTACAATTAACTGTCCGTTGGGGGTTTATTACCGTGAGCAGACAGTCTTATTGATTATCCAGTGGACATAGGCAAATGTTTTTTTTATCGCTTTGTTATGGTCGGAACTTGCTATGAAGTAGCTAGCTGGCAAAGCTAGCTGTCAGTCACTCCATAGAGCTCACAACACCGTAGACTCAAACCTCTCTTCTTCGGGCTCGTACTCACTCTTGCCGGGTCTCTGTTATTTTGCTTTCATCGGTGCCTTTCTCTTCTTTCGTCGGCCGGGCTTCGGCTGGGACGTTCACGTTGTTTGCATCCTGTCTGCTGCCTCGTCTGGCTCGCTGCCGAAGCGCCTTGGCCGCCATGTTTCAACAGCGCTGCTCTGCCGAGTCGCGCTTCGGTCATTTTCGTCTCTGTTCGGTTATTAAGTCATCCTCGTTTCTTCTTCTCATAGACGTCGTGTAGCGCATCAATGTTAATATTATTATATGAGGCAAGAATAAGGCGTTCGTTTTCTTTATATAACTTAGAAAATTAAAGTAAAAGAATTATTTAAAAGTTTGATCTGTACAGAGAATCTAAAAATGGGGCTTTATGTTCAAATATATACATCTAACCACGAGTTTACTTAACCATATTAATCCACAAAGTCATAATTTACAGAGGCGGTTCTATAATCATGAATGATAACCTGAATGAGTGTACTTCATCTTTCTCCGCTGATGTATTTGGAACATAAAGCCCAATTTGCAACAAAAAAAAAAGTATTTTTGTTATGACCTATCGCAACAATTTTTACACAAATCTTTCTTAATGCAATATCTCTGTTTACAAGGCTGCATCAGGAGGTGATAAATGTATTGATGAATATTATGATTTTTTGATAAACTTTTGCACATTCAATGACGCATAAAAACACTTCAAGTCCGGCTTTTCAGCATAATCATAATCAGTTAGATGGCTTACAAATTTACTGTGTTACAATTGCTTTTTAGAATAGCGACCGAATTAAGCAAGTCAAGCAATACATAGCTGCAATCTAGTGATTTAGATTCAAAATAATAAAAGGGATGATGGAGAAAGAATGTTTGCTGCATTGTAAACAAACATATTAAAAGTAAACAAAAATGTATCTACATAATAAGGAAATATGACCAGCAGAGTTTATTTTTTTTATATTGAGTAAAAAGCACATGCTTTTGTAAGTGATAGGTGAAAACCAGAGAAAAAAAGGTTGGACTACGTCATTGGACAGGGTGAAAAGGACTCCATCCATCCATTTTCTGAACACCCTTCGTCCCTAATGGGGTCGGGAGGGTTGCTGGTGCCTATCTCCAGCTGCGTCCCGGGCGAGAGGCGGGCTACACCCTGGACAGGTCGCCAGTCTGTCGCAGGGCAACACAAAGACATACAAGACAAACAACCATGCACACACACACTCACACCTAAGGAGAATTTAGAGAAACCAATTAACCTGACAGTCATATTTTTGGATTGTGGGAGGAACCCACGCATGCACAGGGAGAACATGCAAACTCCATGCAGAAAGACCCCGGGCCGGGAATCGAACCCAGGACCTTCTTGCTGCAAGGCAACAGCTCTACCAATTGAGCCTGTGAAAAGGACTCATTAGTCAAAATGATTCACTGTAGACTGCAGAAACTCAGTAGTTCCAGAAGGTGGCAGTAGTGCAACAATTAGAAACTTAAGTTTGTATTTGAAAGTAATTAGTTCTGTGACATATACGTGTTTAAGAAATGCCTTGATTTTTCATGTTTTGTAAAGGTGAACTGCTCTTTTTCTCACAGTCATTGATTCATCCATTCATAACTTTACTGGATTGAAAATAAACAAATGACGACAAAGTGGAGGAGGGAAATTAAATAGGATTTGCTTCTTTATACTCCAATGTGAACATGTTATTGACAGATTTTTTTTTTAATTCTTATACTCATTAATGTTATTCATTTGGTATTTTTTCTTAATATCAATGATCAAAATGATATGATTCTGATTATAAAACTATTTCTTTTGGGGGCTGAGAGGGTTTGTTTATTATTTTTAACATATAAAAAATAAAGCCTTAAAATGATCAACATTTTCTATTTCATAATCATTTTTAGTTGAACAACATTTCAGCTTCAATAGTAGGTTTATTATATGGTTATGAGACCAACATACACTGAATGATTTCATTCACATTTCAAATGCATAATACAACAACCACATTTACAACCATTGTAGACAATCCGACTATAGATTTTCTAATACATTTTCTTCCAGCTAAAAGCACATGTGGAGAACAAAAATGTCTGAATTATTGTAATGCCTCCCAACAGTTTGTGTGAAGTGCTACCTGACTGTAACCTGCATACGAGACGAGAGCAAAACCTCCAGCTCTTTGTGAAATGTCAGGGCTTGTGTGTGTGACAGGGCGTGTGTGTGTGAGTGGTAGATGAGTCTGTAACAATAACTGGTCTGACTCAGGTCAGGGTGCGAGAACGTGTCGATGAGTTTAACTTGCTCCACAGTTCCGCAGCTAGCCTCTCGGACGATGGCGTGGAACATTTTCTCCTCCCACGCTGGCCCCGTCCAGAAGCTGATGTCAAAGGAGAAGGACTCTGGGTACAGTGAAAAAGGCTGAAAAGATGTCCCTGGTGGTGGACGGAGAGAAAACTGTTTGAGGAAGCGTGGGTCGTGACTCCAAAGCAGACGCCAGTCAGGCAGTGAGAACAAGAGAACAGCGAGGAGGTCTAGATTTAGAGACGCACTGACAGTGACGTGGTTGTTGTCGTCAGCTGTGTTGCTCGCAAACACCTTACCGATCAAACCCATCGGCTGAGCCACCAGATGTAGGCTTTTCTCTTCTGTAACTATGGAGACCCCATAGGGAGAGAGGAGCGCTTCCAGCTCATGTCCTATCAATTTAACAGGCTCATTTTCCAAAGGGAAAACACCTGTGAGGAGAATCTCGTGAAAGGCAGGCAGAGCCCAAAGGCTGATGGGCACGCTCCTGAACACCACTCCACTAATACCAAACAATAAGCTAGAAGACCCATTGCAGCCGTCACAGGCTTCTCCCGCCTTACTGCCCTCAACCTCAGAACTTTGATCAATTTCCTCTTGAGGCTCTGCATTACCACTAATATCTTTGTTCATGAGGAGCTCTTCCAGCTGAGGAAGCAGCGATGGACGGAGCAGGTAAAGACCCCCTTCCACTTCCAAATTAAAATCATGGCAGCACACAGGCTGTAAACTCTCAGTTCCTTTACTCCTCACTCTGTCCGTCTTGGTAGGAGGTGAAGTGGCTTTTATGTTTGAGCAAACTGCGTCGTCTTCTTGAGCCTGAGAGGTGAGTTCTTTCTGAAGCAAGTGGATCCAGTAGTACTGCAAATTGTCAAGATCGTGGCAGCATGTCTGCAGTTGCTTGGCTGACATGAGGTGGGGGAAAGGGTCTCTTTTCATGGACACTGGCCAATGTTCCCCTAAGCCTTCGAGAAGAAAGTCTTGCACCAACTTGACAGGATGGATGGAATCTGAGGAGAGGAACCCTCTAAGGAGAAATAAAGAGATAGTAAGACCTCCTTGCTTATTCACTATAAATCATAAAAGTCTATCAGTTCCAGTACCTGGACACATAATCACTGAGCTCAGCCGGTATGTTATAGTGGACCGTCTCCCCTTCAACAACCTCCTCCATCTGAACTATCTGGACAGGAGTGAATGGGGCACTGCGTGAAAACACATGCAGCAGAGCTTTTCCCACGTGAAAGCCTTTATCTTGGCTCCTGCACAACAGCAACACGCTTGTTAAACAACGTTGCATCCCAAACACACACCGCAAACACGCAGAGGACACACAATCCTACACTTCAACACTCACCTCGACTTCTTACCTGTATCCAGTGGACTTGTAGCTTGGGAGGTTGTCACTTTCAAACTGTCGCACAGCGCTGAGAATGAGGTGAGCTTCGGCTGCCATGGCACTCACCTGCCAGCTGTTGTGCCACTCGCGTTTCGGCTGGTCCGCCGGAGTCCCACCTTGTCCGTTGCACAGGGAGACGTGAACCTCCCCGTCCTCGGCCAGAACCTCAACACAACTGGAAGTTAAAAAATGGGAATTTAAATTTGACATCTTTCAGAACTCCTGAGGACTTCATAAAAGTTGAAAAATATTAGACACTCGGGGCCTTGAGTTTGACACATGTGCTATTCAGTATCAAAAGGGGTAGGTCTGAATATGCTTAGAAAAACAAAAAAAAAGTTTTAGACAATTTTTTATTGTCCATTAAATCCATCTATTCATTTATCAATTGATCCGTTTGTCTATCTATCTAGTTATCCATGTGTTTGTTCATCCATCCAGTCGTCTATCCATCCATCCATTCATAACTCCACCAATTTGTAATCAATCCATCCATTCACATATCCTGTTGTTCACTTATTTATCCATTTACTCCTTCATCCATACATTGGATTATCCATCTATTCATTCAGTCATATTTGTTTAACAATTCATTCAAAGCTGCATCTACCATGTGTCCATCCAACCATTAAGTGAATATCCATCCAGTCTAACATCCATTTGTTTGTCCATTCATCCATCATAAAAAATATACGAATAAATTCACCATGAATTTCTTTTTCAGTTAGTTTAGGTGTTTAGTAAAGAGCGAGAACTGTGCTGACTTCAGTCAAGAGAAGTTTGGTATTTGGAGGTGAAAAATGTGTAGAAAGCCCCTTGCATGTGGGGACAAGATGACGTGAGATGCTGTTTTACCTGAGGAAGAAGTTTTTGAGAAGCTCTCGGTTCTTTTTCACCCCACTCTTCCTCCCACAGTGGGGGAAGTTGAACACCACTAGGTCAAACACACGGCCCTTCAGGAAGGCACACTCCCCCAGCTTTGTGCAATCCACCTCAAACAGGACACTTCCTCCTGAATAACAAGGACGAGAAGAAATCACAAAAGTCCAAAATAAAATCCACTACAGCAGCCACAGATTCTGGAGCTCTCGGTACCTGAATCCTTGATGGTCTGGATGTTGGCGGCAGCTCCATCGTGCCGCAGTGCCTCCTCATGATGCTGCAGGCAGGTGGCCGTTATGTTGCTCCCCGATTCAGAATCCAGCTTACACACTGAGGAGGAGAAGGAGAAGTTCCCCTCTCCCACCAGCAGAATGGACCGTGAAGGTGACATGTCACACACACTCGAGAAGAGAGGCTTAAATGATGAATTTCGCCAACAAGTTGCTCTGACGTTGTTCTGGCCTTTGATGCTCTGAGACAGGAATAATGAGACGACGACAAGGGACAGACCACTTTCTGTCCTACTGCTTAACGGTCTAATAAAAACTCACCAGCTGCATTTTTAATCAAACCTCCAGCGTTTAAGCATCTAAAACGGACTCATTTTAGTTCTTAGCTCGAGAAGAGCTATTAGCTATTTTCACTTTATTTTAGAGATAAACAAATGACCTTCCTGGATTCGTGGCTGCTGCTGCGGTACTTACAACTGAAGTCACCTGTGGCAACCAACGCTGGTGTCGCACATAAATTGTCCGGCGAGAAACAAATCCCCAGTTCGTTACGCAATTTTCCCTGAACTTTCACGTTCTAAAAACACCAAATCGTGGTCCTATAAATAAAAAAATTAAAAAAAAGTCATAGATGTGATTTCCTCGTCGTTGCTTAGAAATGCGCTAATTTTTAGCCTTCGTGTTCATAATTATGTGTGTGGAGGGAAGGATTCGCAGGAGCGACTCACCGCATCTTGAACAGGGAGGAATCTACAGCATCACTTGATCTGCAGCATCAGTTCGCATATTTTAAGTTATTCGTTTATTTAGAAAGTAAATACCCCTGACAGTGTTTCTGATGTGCGGTTCCCAGTTTCGCTCGGGATATTAAGGTACCCCGACTACATTAGGAGTTTATAATGAAATCACCTATACATGCCAGATTTTACTGATGCTAAGGTCATGCTAGCTAACGGAATTGCTGCACTTAGTCATGGAACCAGTGCCTATCTATCTCATTCAGAATTGTAGCTATAATTTCCCTATTAATCCGTTTAAATTTTCCACACAATCCATTCTGCATTGCTACTCTCTGGGGTCTTTGGTACAAATCTGTTTGTCGTTTTGTCTGTGGCTAACTTTACTATGTTTATGCTCTACTTATCTTGTTCTCATGCAGGATCCCATGTTACAGCTGTATAAAAGTGCCTGTAAAGGTAGCAGGTATGCAAATAAATGTGTCATAAATGTGCTCTTTGTCTCTTCGTCCTTTAGGAAGCATTGTGCCCACATGGGCAGTGTTCTGGCTTTGTCTTCCAATCCGGGCCATCAGAACTGGCCTTTCTCCAAGGATCATCTTCCTTCTCGCTGGGACGCACATCCTGCCCACTGGGACCGTCCACCACGCTGGGAGAGGCGAGATGGACGCCTACCCAACCCTGGCAGCTTTCACTCTCTCCACAGGAGCTGCAAAGGTAACTTTAGGTTGATGAATCAAGATCTGTGGCGTGACTTACAGTCCCCTGCACGTTTCATAACATCAAAATCTTAAAATTCAATTGTGTTTTCTTTGGATGTTATGAGATATACCAACACAAAATAGCGTGTAGTCATGCTTATGTTACACCGTTTATTTTGTATCATATCCCTATATATTCATATTTATGTTTTTGACTTTTTGTTCACTAACATTCTCTAATAGGTCTCCAAGACCTTCACAAAACAGCTGGATTTATACGTAATTTTGCACAGGTGAATGCCATTCAAACATTTGATGAAGGCATCTTGTTGCACTGTATTTCATTTAGGAGTATTAGATTAAAAGGGAGAAGAATTTCTATTTGGAAAAAAGAAAAAAAAACACACACACAAATTTTTCCTTCTGTAATAATGCTTTGTTTTGTGTTGGCCTATCACAAAAAAATCCAAGTAACATATATTGAGGTTTGCAGTGTGGAAAAGCTCAAAGGCTATTAATACTTTATACAGTGCTGTTTATCATTCTGTTCATGTTTTATTTATGTTGTTCTTCCTTGACCCCACCAGATGTTTTTCCTCATCAGATTGAGGGTGTCAAGATGATTATCAATAAAACTTTGAGTAGCTTTTTTAAGGTGACTCTTTATTATTTACATTTATATTTTGAAACAATATTTTTATTGTTGACTAAAGTAAAGAGTCTATTTCCAGGTCAGTCATACCCTCCACCTCAGTGCTGTAAGTCCCTCCTACTATCGGTTCCACGTGGAGCATCTGCAGTCTGACGACTACAGCAAGGACAAGGTTGGACAATCGGATGTCTAAATTATTACTGCTTTTCAGAGTTCCTGCTTAGTTTTGAAAAGTTTAGAAAATTATGGATTTTAGTTTAGGATAAGTGTGGAATAAAAAAAGATACTACCCAAATACATTTATATTTGCAGTCTTTTATTTTAAACCTTATTGATATCTGAACTTTAAAAGTAACCAGTACAACTGGTTTGTTTTTGACACGGGTTAAATAAATGATGCACATAGATGTATTTCATCCAATTTGATCCTGGAAATGTATAACATTTTGACTTAGCATATCTGTAGGAATCCTCACTGTGTTAACATTATTTTTTTAGAAGTTATAGTAACAATTAAACAAATAAATACATTTTCCTTATCTTGTCCAATTTTAGGACGCGCCAGCATTGATTGGTGAAATGGACTCTTCAGGTAGTCTGAACGCTCACGCTCTCCTTCATCTCACCGAGCGCGTTCGAGCCAGAACAGTATTCCAGGTGAGTTTCCCGGTGTCTTTTGGGGCCGTTTACATCCGTCCCATTTGCAGCATCCATACAAGTCCGATTATAAACTGGTGCAGATTTTTTTTTTTTTTTGCCAGAAGCTCACAGCCTGAACTGTATTTCAGACCCAGCAGTCTCAGTTCGTAACGTGGCAGTTTGAAACCGAGTACAGAGGGAGCGACTTCACCGCTGCTGTGACAGTGGCCAACCCAGACATCCTCAGAGAGTCAGGTGAGAAGTGGCCAAGTCGCAATTGAAAATCTAAACAATGTATATGCATTAAAAGTTTTGCTTGTTGATGTAAAATATAGTTTCAGTGTGTCAATTTTATGTAAAACTGAGAAATTTGCACAGTTTGTAGCATGTTTAAAGTTTTTCATAATCTCTCTCTGGTAAATTTTTATTATATGCATCTTGTGTGCAGTCATTCTGGTAGCACACTTCCTGCAGAGTGTGTCATCTGGCCTGGTGTTGGGAGGAGAACTGGTGTACCACCGAGGGCGAGCAGAGGAAGGAGGGATCCTGACTCTGGCTGGACAGTACTCAGGTGAGATGTTGTTTTTCCACTTTTATAGGCACTTTCTTACCCTTTGACATTTTAGAAGGTTGAAGATAATAAAGAGGGCTATCTTTGATCAATTATCTCAGAATAATCTCTCAAGATTCTTTCCTGTGTTCTCTTTCCTTGAACGTGTGCCTCAGATTTTCTGTTGGATTTTTTTCCTGTTAACTTAAAAAGGCAGATTTTGTGTCTCCTAAATCATATTTGTGTTCACAGCTTTCAATTATGCTCCACAAAAAGGCCAATGATGATCCTTTTTCAGTGTCTGTAAACCAATACTGCCAGATTTTTACACAAAATGCTCTCATGTCATTAAAGTATGTGATGTGCACCACTAACAACCTTCCAGTGGTGTTCGTACAGAGTTAAATTAGTCTCATAAAGATTGACAAAGCGCACAATGATATTTGGATGCTTATATTTGTAAATGTAACACACAATTCACAAATGTGTATAACACAATGCATAAATGCGCACCTCAAGATTCACATATGTGTAAACAGTTTGTCGAATTTACATGTTTCAAACTACACAAGTAGCAATAAATTACGCATGCCAATCTAAAAATACATGTGCACAAATCGCCAACACGGACCGGTCAATATGAGGGCACGGATCAGCTTGCCTGCGCTTTCGACTTTTGAGACTTTCCTACAGCATCATCTCACTTTGGTTTTGCAGGTGAAAATTATGTGTTCCAGGCTGGCGAAAAGCTGGGATGTGATGTATTATACCTATGTTTTTCAAAAGGTTTCTCTTCATTTCACTTTGCTGCCATACAGGACCAAACTGGGTTGCAACCCTTAATGCTGGCAAAGGCGGCGCCCATGCCAGCTACTACCACAGAGCCAACAAACAGGTATGAACACTAACAGCCTGGCTGTTATTTACTCATTATTTGTGTGCAGCATGCTAAAGGAAAATTTGTTTTGCCAGATCCAAGTTGGAGTGGAGTTTGAAGCCAGCACCAGGACGCAGGAGACAACAGCCTCCTTTGGGTACCAGATGGATCTCCCGGAGGCCAACATGGTTTTTCGAGGTATTCTAAGGTGATTTTAACTGAGGTTGCTTACTGTCAAAAAAAAAAAATCAATGTAACAGGCGTCTTTTTATGGCAAATGTTCAGGGATGATCAACAGCCGGTGCATTATTGGAGGTGTGTTGGAGAAGCGTCTCACCCCGCTTCCTGCCACCCTGATTATGGGAGCCTTTGTGAACCACAGAGGTGACAAGCTGCAGGTCGGCCTGGGCGTCAACGTGGGATGACCCTCCACATGCTCAAACTGGAATTCTGAAAAGAATGTCAGGACACCAATCCAGAGACCTTCGTTTGAGATGTTTTTTAAAATGCACTGACTTATAGGGTGCATCACCTGCACTGAAACTCTTCCTGTTGGTTTAACTCCATGTATCTCACCTTGCAGCCTACCTCTCATTAACAAGGTGATGTTTTCTGATTATGGGGAAAGCTCTGTGCCAGAGGAGTGGATGCTACTTTTAGAAGGGTGCATCACCTTCTGAACTTTGAAAGCTGAAGGTGAAATTGTACTGTATACTTAAAGTATCAATTTTGCAAAGTCGGTAGTCATGAAGAAATGTATAAATATAAACACAAAATAATAAAAATGTATCTCCCATTTTAGTGATTTACCTTGAAATTATGTATTGTTGATTGTTCTGCAAGCTGATTCTAAAAGAGAAATTCAAAAAATTATGGTATTTTACATTTTTCACAAAGCCAGTGGTCAAGAATAAAGCAGCAAACAACAAAATTGAAAGATGGAACATTTTTGTGGCATCTATCTTTCGGGCTTTATGAGTTTGCAAGCACTGTCTGGCGTTAAAAAGAACAAAATCACCGGCATGAAGCAAGTTTTTGCTCTCAAATGGAATAAATACAGCTAGATTAGGTCTGTATGAATATTTGTCAGCAGTTGATGTTAGTATGATCTCCATAGAAACACAGAGGAGCAAAGCAAACAGATCTGAGGGCGTCTTTGCACAAACAGATTTGTCTCTTATATGTTTGCCCAAAGAGGAATGTAAAAACACAAATTCTAAATATTTTAAATCTGCAATGCATAATCCACTTAACAAGACATTGGACTGGAGAACAAGATGACTGTACTTTTTTCTGACATGATTTAATAAAGATGTTATTTATGTCATAACCCTTGGTCTTCTGCCTATTAAAAAATCCCTCTGAGTCAGTGGAATGGTTTAGATCGGCGGTTTTCAAAGTGTGAGGCGCGCCTCCCCTGGGGGGCGCCAGAGCACTTTAGGGGAGGCGCGGTGCGAGGGAAAAAGTAAACCGGAAAAGCTATGTGATGTTAGAGAAACGTCTTTTACGCACACGATCAACTCTGTGGATTTAGGAAAAAGTTGGTACTGTGGGGTGCGCGTGTGGAGCGGGGATCAGTGGAAATGTTTCCCCCCTTAGAGGATGTTTTGGCCAGTGATGTCAGTAACGTTACTGACGTCGGACCACTTTTTTCAGTAACGAGTAATCTAACGCGTTGCTATTTCAAATCCAGTAGTCAGACTACAGTTCAGTGACGTGCGGTGAGGTTCATAGCTGGTGAGGCACTGACGTCATCAGAATCAGATTAGCAAATAGATGCATAGATTGACAGCAGTTTACAGGTTATGTTTCACTTCTGCATCCTTACACATACAAACTGTAGCTCACAAAACACACATTTCCTTAAAAAACAAAACAAAAAATCACTATCTCTATTATAATCTATCGCTGCACTTGACTTGCTTCCCGAATCGTTTAGCCTAGCTCGCTGTCACTTACTCGGCAAGATCCCAGACGAACGTCTGGGATCTTGAGCGCCCCCTGCCATGAAGCAAGAGAACTGCCTGCCTCACCTCGAACCTGTTCTCTGCCGTTTATAATCGCTCATTACACGAAACACGTTACACAAACACAGTTGGTGACAAAAAGCACTGTACATTATATACATAAGCTAAATTATTGGAAATAAGTTCACATATTAAATGTGTTTAAACCATTTTATTGACGCCGTACAGCAACATGCTCTCTCCGCTTAGCAGCCAGCGCAGAGCCAGGAGTTGCGCAATCCAAGGTGAGGCAGAGCTCGCTGCTGCCTCACCGGCATCGCTTCCAAGCATTTGAATGGGAAAATAAGAAAATTCAGCGATTTTGAACAAATAAAAATCGAAATTGGTGAAGCTACATGAAAAATAAATATTTTTTAGTACAAACCACCGGATGAATATAACAATTTAAATTACTTTATGATTATATATTTTATTTCTGGCTGGTGAGGCACTGCCTCACCTGCCTCCCCTGACCGCACGTCACTGCTACAGTTACTTATCAAAATCATTTTTGCGTTACTGTGTTACTATCTTCTTTTGTTATTTAATCGTATTTCCTCTACGCGTCTTGTCGAGTGACCGACGTCTCTATGCAACAGAAATGTAAACAATGGAGGGAGATGCGCATTTTGTTGGTGGACAAACTGGAACTAGTTTGAGTTTCTGTCGCCAAGTCCGATTATTATAAGCGGCTTTGGGCTTCATTTTTTAAAAGTCGCTTGCAGATTTAACGAGTTGCTGGTTGCGCCTTTTTGGGCTCGTTTTTGAACGTGAAGTTGCTCATTTGGGGTTGGAAATAAGCAGAGACTCATAATAAATCCCAGAATTTGTCCGTCATTAAGGTAGTTTTACTCAGTCTCTCCCTGTTCATCATTTCCCGGATGATCCGTCCCGCTGTGTCTTTGTTAATGTCAAGTTAATATATTACCTCTGAATGACGTCGAGTTTCGCGTTGCGCTCCAGAAAACTGCAAACATCGAGACCAATATGAACAGCGCAATAAACGTGAAAACAGCCACGAATAAACGTGTCCGTAGTTGGCAATAGTTATAATGGCAAGTTAGCACCGTTATAATTATTAATATTACGGTAAGTGTCGCAGCCATCTGAGCTGTGGAGCTGCGGAGGAGCTCTGTGGGCTGCGACATCAAACTCAGGGGCGTAACGCAGAATCTGGGGGGAGGGGGGCTTTACAATCCTTGTTAGAGTTTTTCAGACAACAGTGGATCACACAAATTACTCATGTTTTTTATTTTTGTACAATCTCCTCTTCAGTTCAACCTTATCAGTGGAGACACATTGTTGATGTTACCATTATAAAATAACTTCCAATTAAGTATTGACAAAGATCAATGTGATTTTCACAGGAGGCAGAGCGTTGTTGTTAGCAGCTGCTGAAAGTAACTAAAAAGTTACTTTTAGTGTAACTTAGTTACTTTCCAAGTCAAGTAGTCAGTAATATAACTAAGTTACTTTTTCAAGGAGTAATCAGTAGTCCGATTAAAGTTACTTTTTCAAAGTAACTATGCCATCACTGGTTTTGGCCAGAGCGGGGCTGAAGGTGGAGTTTTTACAACTCCACCCGTGGAGGGGGAGGGGGGGCGCAGCAGGCATTGTGCTCCTTGGAGGGGGGCTCACCCTTTCATACTTTGAAAACCCCTGGTTTAGATCAAAGCGTGTTCATGTGTTGGTCTGACGTAGTAAAAGATCAGGTCAACTAAATTAGGAATCTCTGGCAACTATTGACAATTCAGAAAAATATTCACTGAAGTGCTCCCTCCAAATGTACAGAGCAAGTGATTCTTGGAGAAAAGATAGAAATGCTCTCTTTGTTTTTCTATTAAAAAAATAATAATAACAAAATATATATATTGAATTGGTCATATGTTCAAGAAACTGATCAAAATTCCCCCTCCTCTTCACATTTATGAACCACACAGAGACACATGCTTATTTTTAGCTCTTTCTCTGAGATAAGGTTTTGCATGATTCAAAGCAGTAAAAAATAATATCTCAGCTCTTCTAATCTTATCCTCATCCTCTGTACTGACCCTCAGCTCTTCCTGCTTGAGGTGCACAATTTTAAATAGAATAATGAATGAAACAGTCTGTTTCCATAAAAGAGGAGACTGTGTGCAGATTGCAGGAAAAAATAAAACACATTAAATTTTAATGTTTTTATTAAAAGTTTAAAATTAGTAATATACTGTACATATTTACAAACAGAAAAGCACATTCAGATATTACATTTGTAAACATTTAACTTGCTGATATTGCCGATATTGATCAGTGTCCATCATCTGCTGCCAACAGGACAAATGAGGCCGTGTCTTATTTGTCCTTGAATAAAGAGGAAAAGAACCCTTTTCCTCCTTCACCCCTCAGTCTCAAAGACCTGCTCCTTTGGAGGCCAACAGTGCTCTCCTTCTCCTGCTTCTCCTCCTTCTTCTTCTTCTCTTCCTCCCTTTGCAGCACCTGTTGATTGATGACGAAGCGCATGTCCTCCTGCAGCAGGACAAAATGGTAGACTTTAGAAAATACTGATGTGAGGTGTTGCCAAAGGACGTCATTTAGAGTGCACACTACCGTAGTTACCGTAGCTTTAAATCGTTGTTGCTACGACATAAATTGTTTACATCATAACTGGAGAATGTTCCACATTCCAATAAGAAAACGTTTTATAACACAATCATTGGTATTCCAATATGTTTTCAAACTTGTAACAGATATTATCAAGCTCTTACAACTTTATTATTCTATTGTAAGACATTGCACTGAAGGTTTTTGTATTTGTGTGTGTGCGTGAAGTTTGACATAGATGTGCAGAGGAGAGGATTAAACGCTTGTGCCTCTTCCTCCACGTTTCTGAATATTTTAGTACTGTATACATTTACTTTAATGTACTAGTTGAACATGTTCTAAATAAAATCTTGACACAAACAACAAACCCACCTGCCAGGCATCCAGTTCTTGAGACAGCATCATCTTGTGTTTGATTGTGTTGAGAAGCTGCTGAGTGAGCGATTCTTTCTCCAGACGAACTTGGGCCAGTTCACTCTCCAGAGAGCTGGATAGAAAAGAAAATACTATTAGCCTTTATTTATTTATTTATTTATTTTTGTTATAAATTAAAGATAATGTCTAATAAAACACTGAAGCGTTTTGTGTTGCAGTATCACCTGTAGCTCTGATTTTCTCCTCCTCTGAAGGGTTTAATTTCTTCCCTGAGAGACTCAAGTTCCTTTTGCTGAGACTGGAGCTGCAAGGACAGAAAATAATAAAGTTTCAGCGTTTTATTTTAAATACATCTTGGGAGTATTTATATAAAACACAAACTGCAAAACACCAGTTGTCTAATGGAAGAATTAAGACATAATTTTCAACAATATACACATCCTGTAATGATTCCAACTTTGTAGGTTAAGATATCAAAACTTACATTGCTGTCTCAAAAATGATCCTCCCGTTGAACACACATTAGAAACATTATGTTACTTTTTACTGCCTTAAAGGGGGACTTTCTTATTTATTTTTTTCTGTTTTCGCTAATTGGCCCAAAATGATGCAATATCCTCTGCTCTGGTGACCTGCTGCTTTAATGAATGTTGAATTCATATGTAGCTCTTAACAGACCTCGTCCTTTAATGCTTGTATTTCTTCATCCTTGGCCTGCAGCACTGAGGAGTGAGCCAAGAGAGCCTCTGTAGCCTATAAATAACAGGAAACATAACGAGCGCAAAATGTTTACACAGATTTTGTCGCAATATGTTGGCATCTCTGCAAGGTTTCCAATAAAAATGAATTGTGGACACCCGTTAAGTACCAGACACTTTTAACATAAGGGATGTGTGTAGAGGTTCAGAACTAGCAGACAGTTCCCAGGTTAGACAGTAAAGTTACTGTGTGTGTGTATCTGTGAGTACCTGTGTCTGCTGAATTTCAGTGAGCAGAGACAAAGGTTGTGTGTGCGTACTGTCCAGGAAGCTCTCCTCCCCCACGCTCAGATCTTTTTGTTGTAAAGAGCGATTCAAGGTGCGTAACTCAAACACAACCCCCTGCTCCTGCTCTATCTATGTTCACACACGAAATACAGACACACACACACACACCATAAGAAGCAAACAGGCGGACTGTGTAGGATTTTACAGCAGACATGTTAGTTATTTCTGCTAGTGATGAATGGTATTATTATTATTATTATTAGGACAGTTGTGACTAATGCCTGATCTTCACCTCAGCTTCCTTCTCAGTCAGTTTGACATGAAGCTCTGACAGTCTGTCCCGCAGTCCGTCTCTCTCCACACGGAGCCTTTGGCTGTCCTCCTCTGAAGCCTTTAGCTGTGTCTCCATGTGCGACAGCCGCTCCTGCAATACTCTGTTCTGCATGAATGAAGATGAGAATTGTCATTTTTCCATGAATTGAGTGAGAAGCTTTCCTTTAAACTTCTGAATATATTTAGATTAACTTTTTTTTCATGCATCAAATGTGGGTGAACAGAAATAATAATGTTTGAGTTTTTATTCTTAAATGTTAATTAAATCATGTTTTAGTTCTATTTAAGTGGAAATCTGAATATAGCTATCTTGCACTGCAATACTGAAGTAATTCACTGTAACAATGCACTATTTGGAGATATTTCGTAAATAGTTTGACCTTTAATTGTTTTTCCGTAAAAAATATACAAAGTGCTAATTTGGGTTGGGATGAGTATTTGCCCCTGACAGATTCCTGCTGCTTCGGGACCTGCATGACTTCCAGTATTTAGTGGAACCATGAATTCTGCCTTCGATGAGAAAACCCTGAAGAAGAGTAGTTGGCCATCAGTTTGTGACCTTAAAGTTAAGTATACTTGGGGTTACACCCACAAATAGGTTCCCCTCTGAATGGCTTAAAAAAAAAAAGCAAACGAGGGTTTTGGATTGACCTAGTCAAAGTCTGGATTTATCTGATTAAGATGTTGTGGCATCCCTTGAAACAGCTTGTTCATATTCTGCTGTGTAGATGAATTCAACAATTCAGTATTCATGTGTAGTGGCAATTACTCTGCCATTCTGATGGCAGAGTAAATGACAGTCATTCAAAATGCTTCATGGCAGTCGATGTTAATGTTATTATGTTTAGGTGCAATCATTTCTTTCTTGCTGTTTACTCAAATTTTGTCTAGTCTTATACTAAAATCAGTCAGATGAGATGAAATGTTAAGTCAAAAGAAGTAAAATCATGAGAAATCTGTGAGGGAGTAAATGCTTTTCCACAGCAAAGTACTTTAACGATCATGAGAAAGTTCTAATACCTCAGCTTGCATGTTTTCTAATTGTGTGAAGCTGATATTTCGACTAAAGGACGACTCCTCCATCTCTTCTCTGAGGGTGCGGAGCTCAGTCCTCAGGGAGTGCTCCAGTGTTACAGCCTAGAAAACATGGAAGATGGAAGGCTGTGAAACCTGTTTGTCTGCATAGCAATCAGAAGAGTTCATCAAATGTGACCCAATATACAGGTGAAACTGATCCAACCTCAGATAGTTGCTCCACCAGTCTCTGGTTGTGATTGGCCAACTGAGTCATCTGCTCACTGTCGTCTTTCCTCCGGTCCCGCCCCTCGCTGTGGTATTTCTGCAGCTCGGCCCTCAGTGAAGCTATGTCTGCGTTGAGCTCTGACTCCTTCTGCCCAGACTCCAGTTCATTCATCTCCAGCTTCCTCTGCAGGACGTGCTTCTCCTGCTGTAAAGCCTGAGACAGTAAACCGCACATTAATCAACTTCATGACGTTGACAAGATGTGCATGAATATCGGCAGCAGAGCCTACAAAAGGGAGACATGCAAATCATCAGGGGTCTCCCCATAAATGAAATAAGGAGAAACCTGAAGCTAGGGCTATATTTAGGAACCTGGACCCCATGTTTTCCAGGCACCCCACAGGAACAAACACTTTTGGACAATATTTGGATTTCCTGTAGCATCATTAGAAACATGTTTACTGAGAAAGACATCAACATGTTGAAATTCAGTTCTATGTCATTTACCCAGACTCAGCGCCCAAACCAGTGTTGAAATAATCATTCGGTGTTTTCATAGAAGATAAGCTCAGTGGAAAAATGTTGAGAGGACTCTGTGACACAACATAACACCTACTGTTGCAGAAAGCTTTCATTCCAGACTCATGTGTCAACAATTGGTAGCTCAACATTGGGTAACCGCATTTCTATTTTCCTAGATGGAAAAACCCTAAGTAATGAATCTTATGATCAACGGAACAGCAACTTTTTACACATTTGAAACTGACTCACATTTAGACTCATGTGATATTTTCCTGTTTATGTTAAAGACAAGAGTTCTGTGCAGTTATTTTTCCTTCAGCCCAGTTATCTCCTCACCTCCACCTCTTTCTCTCTCTGCCGCAGAGTTTCTGCCAGCTCCTCATTCTTCTCCAGCAAGGCCCGTCCCAGTTCTGCAGCCAGTATCAGGTCAGTCTCTATCGCTTCCCCGCCATCCATGCCGTCAGGGGGGGACGAGGCTGACTGCAAAGCAAAGAGAGATACCGAAGAGGAAGAGGAGAGAGGAAAGAAGGAGTCTTCCAGACTGGGTGAGGGAAGGCTGTTTTTCCTGGGAGTGAACATGACTGAAAAGTGTTGGCTTAAGGGATTAGTTTGAAACCATCACCCTCTTGAATGGCTTCTCCAGAGTCAGATAGGTGAGGGATGAACTCCCATTCCTCCTCCTTTCATTTAGTTTCCCACTGTGTTCTTCAGAGGCACCAACGCTGCAATCGTTCAGAAACTCTCCTCTTCAGAGACAAATCTGTAACAGCAAGAAATCAATGCAGACAATCTGAGAAAGGCTTAGCATGACAAGTTGTTTTCTGGCGATATCATCTAACAACCTTAACAAGGAGGTCTTTTGTCTGACTGGTGATTTGGTTACTCTGACCGAAAATCTAGCTCCTTTATTACCATTGTTTTGCTCCCCTCCCTAAATTCCACAGCAAGTGTAAGCTTTGAGTTTCAGTCCCAGACTGTCAAGAAACTAAAGTAAAATGTTTCTGAAGCTTTGTGAACAGAAACAATTGAGAATATTCCATGTTTTTTTTCCACACACTTTAACTAATGTGATGTTGCTCTAACACAAATTTCATTCAAAACCATTTCCTTCTGAGGTCGCTCGTTGACGTAACATTCCACTTCCACCTCTTAAAGCCAATAATTCATCCAAATTAAAGCACTTCAGAACTTGCCTGTAGGTCAAATTTTTTCAAAATTTGAAGCCAGACAAAAACCGAGTTATTCTGGCTCAAAGAAGAAGAATCAGGTTTGTCTTACCTTACGGGTTACCAGCCACCAGAAATAGTCTTCCTGTTTGGTGTTGACTGTGCGCACATTTTGTCTGTGTGCCTGGGACTGTTTGCGCAAGAGAAGCTCAGCTGGTTTCCCTGGTAGTGGAAACATACGGTATGTAAATACAATCTGAGGGCCACACCTCTTCCCAAGTCACAAAGGTGTAAAGGAAACAGAGTCAGGAACAGATGAAGCAGATGCTGTTTGGATCTCTAGTGGTTTAGGAGGGATATTAAAAGGCAGATAAAGTTTGAGGAAGTTGCTGCTTGAAAGTTCAGCAGTCTTCTTTTGGGATGGAAAGCGATGAGGACACAAATAGGGGTCTGTTAACTTCAGCTCACACCCCCTCCTTCTCCTCCTGTCTTGTTTACCTGCTTGGAGTGTTTCAAAGGAGTGCTCTGTTCGTTTATGAGGAAGGGGGCAGGGAGAGTGTCGAAGAGAGGGCAACTGACACCCCACCTCCTCTCAGGAGTCAGCAAACGGGGGAAAAAAAGGAATAAAGAGCTGAGCACGACACTCATCAATCATAAAACTTTTTATTTTGTCTTAGTCTCTGTGTTTTCTGCATTCTAACATGGCTTTCAGACTGTTTTTAGCTCTCTCTGTGATGCTTTTCCTGACAGCCTGTGAAGCTGGAAAGCAGATGCCCAAACTATCAAATAAGAAACTCTGCGCTGACTCTGAATGCAGTTGTAAGTAGCAACAACTTCTATTTCCTCCTTGCTTACTGATTATATTATCTAACAACTGGAACATATGAAAGATAAATGCTGAGTTTTTAAACAAATGTAAAAAATACTGTTGCTTCTTCATGGATAAAGGAGCATAATTTGGAAAGTAGGATATCAGAGTCTGGAGAAAGAGCAAAAAGATACAGAATCCAATACTTGGGGAGCCGTATCTGCTGGTGTTGGTCCGCTGTGTTTTCTGAAGCCCAAAGAGGGCTCAGAATCCACCAGGAAATTTTAGAGCACTCCATGCTTTTTTCTGCTCATAACTTTTATGAAAGTACTGATTTTATTTTCTGTCCACACTGCCAAAAGTACCGATACTTGCTTCAATGGCCATGTTATCACTGTACTGGATTGGCCAGGGGAAAAAAAACAAACCTTGTTTGACTTAACTATACAAAGAATGTACAGAGTTTTGTGAAAAAGAAGATGAGAAACGAGAGAGTAAAATGAGGATGAGCTATTGGCTGCCATGGAAACAACCTGTTTAACAACTCAGAGTCACAGGTTCATCATTTCCATGCCACGCCACATTGATCCAGATTAACTTTTCAAAAGGACCACATTTCTGTATCAGTCACCCTTAATCATCAAAGTTAACAGTAACAAACACTTGAAATATAACCAGTGTGTGTCAGAAATGTATTTAATATACAGATTTCACTTTTTAAACGCAATTACTGCACTGACTAAAATTTTGATGATCTTCTGAGCTGCACAACAATTAAAAAACTGAAAATCTTACACCAGTCATTCAAGCCCCTACAAATCCTAAACTATGTCCTTACACAGATCCGATCCTCATAGCCCGGGCGCTTCAAGACTACTACCCTGGAGACTGCAGGTTCATCCCCATCCGACAGGGGCAGCTCGTCTATGTTTATGCAATGCTGAAAGACAGAGGGAATCTCTTCTGGGCTGGCAGTGTGAGTAAAGAAGAAGAGTTTTAGAAAAATTAATTATTACCATTATACACAGTGCCTTGCAAAATGAATCATACCTCTGGAATGTCATATTACAAGCACAAACATTGCAGAATTTTATTGCATGACTGATCAATATAAAATACCACATAATCATGAATTTACTTTCCTTAAAAAGTCGTTGGTAAGTGAATAAAGTCAATCTGTGTGTAATTTTAATCTCAGCTGTGAAGGTCTCAGATGTTTGTTAGAAAACATTGAAGAACCATCAACATTATGAGGCTTATGGTAGGTAGTCTGTAGCACACTGTTGGGGCAACACAAGCCTGCCAATAACTTTTAACCCAAATAATTGCCTTGTTTGTTGTAAGAGTTGAGTCCAGTGAACAAGACCTACTTTTTGCTTCAACCCTTTTAAAAAAATGTCATGTGTAAGGTATTCAAACCTGCTGGGTGTGAAGATAACTTGAAATAAAAAAAGACCTCTTTCTGAAATTCAGAATCTGGTAGATAAATAAAAAATACCACTCATGTTTTTGTCCTCTGCTACTTTCAAATGACCCAGTCACAGCTTACAGATGTAACAGGCCAAGAACAGCAAAGCAAATATTGACTGAAAATCAATATTTCTACTCTATCTTTCTACTCAAGCCTTGAATGTCTTAAGTCAATACATGCATGTTCCAGGAGGAATAAATCAACGTAGCAACTTCCATGGTAAACAAGAGAAAGTTGCTGGTAAATGGTATAATGGATTATTTTGTACTCATTTTAAAAGGCACATCTGCTACAAACCAGGTAACTCCAACTGTAAGTAAAAACTATAAAATAAAATAACAATCATCAATGATAGATTTTAGGTTTGTGAACTACGTCCTGTCGTTCTATTGCGTTAAAATGTCTCTATAAACTTAAAGATGTTGTTCAGCCATCTTGAAGTTTGTTAAGATATAGTAAAAAAATGACTGAGAAGCTCTAATCTAGCTATTTTATTTGCAGGTACAAAATACATATTATGGAGAACAGGAGGCTCGCATTGGTCACTTCCCTAGCAGCGTTGTGGAGGAAACACATGCTCTCATGCCAGCAACCACTGAAGTCAAAACTACCGTAAGTGAACCAACAGTTCTATTTACAAATAAGTTGAACTATTATCAATTTATTTCTATTTTATTCTTCTATTTTCACTGCTTTCATTTTTTTATTATCCAGAACTGGGACTTCTACTGCAACTGATGTTGAATGGACACACAGAGAAAACAACAACAGGGAGCAGCTTTCCTTAACACACAATTATGGTCTAATCCATGTTAGCTCATCTCTGAATAAGTCTTTAAAAATCATGAAATGATTTATGGGTGTCAGAAATTGCATTCTGATAACCTTGTCAAATAGATGCTTTGATTACTGATTATTGATTTCAAAGTCGAGTTGTTTTCCTCTTCCTGTTATATATCAAACTTGGGCTCGTCTTTCATGTTTTTTTGTGTTCTTGTTATTTGGGATTTAAGTGAGATTTACTTTACACAACATGACTTAACAGAATTTAATCATATTTTCTGTCAAAATTAAATAAAGAAAATATATTGCAATTATCTTATCTGTATTTAAACATGTAATCATCTTTATCTTAAATTATTCAGAAGATAGTTTTCCTACCTATATCTGGGGCACTTTGGCTTTTCATACTTTCAGTTTTACAGATAATAAACATTTCAACAAAAACTGTAAAAATTTGTCTTTTTTAGGTTGAGCTTGGCAAGAGATTTCACCTGAATATGCTGCCTATTATTTATTGTAGCACGATATGATGGTGAAACATACATCTTCTAAATAAATGTTTTGGTTTTTGTTTGTTTGTTTTAACTGTTATGCTTAGACATTCAGAATATACAGGACACTTAGATTTAAATATTATTTTTTTAAAAAAGTCAACTATTGCTCTCTGGCAGTCGTTCAGTTTTTTTTGTTTTGTTTTGATTTTGTAATAATTCTTAAAACAACAAATAAAATGTTTGCCATATCTTGGTTTATCGATTTGAATTTTAAAAATTGCCTTTTAATTGTTACGAATGTTTTGGGGACTAAACAATAAAATAACTTGACTCTTCAGCTTCTGCTGGTGTGTGAAATTATACTTTTAACAGAATAAAGAAAAAAAAATGACAAGACAAATTTGAGTTTCAATATTTATTCTAAATATGGTTTTCTGTGTTAATATGCTAGAGGCTATAGCCAGTTTAACAGTAATAGTAGAGCCTTGGGTTTACAAGTAAAAATGTACTCACTGTCGAAAACAGTAAATATAGATAAGATATCTGAAGAAAAAAAGTGGCTCTTGTGCTCATCCTTTACACTGCGACCTACACCTGTCATCTGTTCATCTTTGAACCCAAATAATTCTTCATCTGTTGCTTTTTCCGCTCCATACAGTCTTGGCCCTAAATCCTCCGGTGGCATTTTGAAATAACCAAAAAAGCAATCAAATGCTCCCATTGCTCCTGTATCTCTTCACTTACAGAAACCAGCACCTTATCCCGCTGAAAAGAGAGCACAGCTGGCATTTTGTTAATAAGTCTGACAATGTTAGTTTTAGACAAGAGCATTTTAAGCTGTCTAGCCTTTTTCCCTCCACCCAACTTTTTAGAGTTTGGTCTCCTAAATCCAAAGCTTTCTCAGGCTTTGTCTCATATTCACACACTAGGTAAAGGAAAGAAATACATTTGGTAATTTTAGATAAATGCATGTCTATAATTTGTCAAAGATAGGCTTATTCTCTGGAGCTTAATATTGTGCAGACGAAACTTACATGTAATGTTAGATGTTTATGCAGGATCCAATTTTTTCCAGAGATTACCATGTTCTATATCCATCAGTGAATGTAAGTTGGATGTCAGCAGGTTATGTTTGCATTTTTTGTTTTTCAACTTGTCTGAGCTATTATGTTAACCAAAATGCCAACATATAAACAAGCAGTGGTGGGTTAGTACTTAATCAGTATCAGGGCTGTCAAGGTACTCTACATTTTTTGTTTCTGTGAGCCATCTTCAAATGAGATGGGAATGTTGCAGTCTGGCCCAAGACACGGCCGAGGCGCCGTGATTGTTAGCACACCATCAGATGACAGGTTGGAGGTGATGTCAGCCCCTAACACGCCAGATGGAAGCCTGTACTTCCTCAGAAACTCTCTTGACACAAAGCTGTGATCATCCTGAAAGCAGAATTAGTCAGAGAGTTAGAAAGGTTACAGCTTGCAGTTTCTGCCGATCTCTGGAATCTCTCCTGACCTGTCGGTCCTCGTGCTTAGCGTGTACGGTGATGAACCCGTCGCCAACACTGACGGACAACTCATCGGGGGAGAAATGCTTCACATCCAGATAAATAACAAAGCGGTCCTTTTCCATCCGCATCTGTGCAGAAATTTGTTAGAAGTAGCAAGATGCTGCTTTTTTTCTCAGTGCAATTTCATATCAGTAGAAAGTTAATTGTGTTTCTGACTTCAACTTAAGCACTTAGAACTCTGATTCAAACACTAAGGCTTGAAGTACCATCAAAAGGTGAACCAAACAGCATTTTACCTCACTGTGTCCATTTTCTGGCCAGTTGAACCAGCGCATAATAGAAGGTCGCATCCAGGGGAAGGACCAGGGAAAGGGCCACACCAGTGGCCAGTCAGCAAGAGGTTCTGCCAAGGAGAGGTCAGAAAACCGGCTTGGGAAGCCACGGCGGTACCAGGGGTACTGAATGGGAATATCCATAGTGGAAGTCAGAAACAGTTTTAAGCTCAGAGCTGGTCTAACTTGGCTTAAGATGGGTGCAGCTCTCCAGTCCTACACTGAATTTATAGGCCTTCCCCTCCCAACCCATCCAAGCCTCCCTAACCTCCCATGCCATCACTGGCAGTAAAACTGTGCCAACAGGCTGATCTCTCTGGAACAATGATGTCAGCTGTTTGTCCCTTCATCCCCCTCACTGTTTCCTCTGTCTGATTGTTGTCTCACACTCTCCCCCCTGACACCATGTTTCTCTCTCTCAGTCATGACAGGACACTGGCTGGGAATATTGCTGATACCTTCAAGCTTATGCCCCAGGAAATACCGCTGCCCAGTGTTCGAGAGTTTGTTTGGCGTATAGCTTACAGAGCATTAGCCAGTGGTGCACCATGTGCCAAAAGCTTAGATCTATGTGTGGAGTGGATGTGGTGTTGAATGGAAACTGATGAGTTTGTATGGGACAGCATTAGGTGAGACTTTATCTGCGTAAAGTTTTGCCATGAGCTCAGATTTTAAAAATTGCTTTCCCATTGGTTATTCAACGTAAAAGTTATTTGTCCTCTTACACATTTCTTCTATTTTAGCTTGTTTGTCTACTTAAATGTTTCTCCTCAAAAAGAAAAAAAAAATAACACAGTGATCCCAGAAAGCAAAGTTTTTCAATTATTATTTTATTTATTAATGTAAAGAAAGCTATGCAAACATACCTGACCTTATGTGAAAAAGTTATTGCATCAAGCTAATATTATCCCTTACCTAATAAATAATTGTGCCGCTCTTGGTAGCAAGAGAGCTTTTTTTACATCTCTGTTGAGTAATTTTGACCCAATCGGGCACATTGGAAAGGTTTCTTTTTTATGTATTAAAGGTTATAAGATTGCTGATCTGTCTTTTAATCTGCGTATTTTAAATTAATAGTCTAACTGTATCAACACATTTTAATCATAGTATTGTAGTCCTTTTTAATCCTTTTTGAATTGACAACATAAACTGTTATATGGGTATAACAGTTTATATATATATATATATATATATCTATATATATATATATATATATATATATATATATATATATATATAATAAGAGCAATTGTTTTCGAGGTCAAACAAATCTCAATTTTCAGTAAATATACGTAAAATCATAAAGAAAAGTGAATGAAATTTAAAAATGTATTTAAGCGTGATTTTACCAAAAACTTCTATGACCCGCTCTGGGCGTAAATGTAATTAATAAATGAATTACATTACATTTACATGTAATTAATTAACTACATATTACATTAAGAGTTGGTTTAAAATTTAATTAATTAGTAGAAAGACACAAAAGGGGTTTCGGTTATTCAACTTCCTGTCTACCAATGGTTGCCATAGCGACGTGCCTAACATTGCTGCCGCGAGAAGGAGTTTGTTCAAAATTTGTTCACAGCTGCTTCAAATGCTTTTCTATCTACAGAAATGAACTTACCGGCTACATACTATGGCGAACTGAACGAAAAAAATCCTGTCCTTGCAGGTTTTAGACGCGACACGGAATCATTTTTAAAGTTTATGAAACGAGTCACTTCGACGACGAAGCGCGACAACAGCTCTTATGCTAAAGGGTAAGAAAGTGGTAAAATATGATCACGTTACCCTCCTGATTTTCTCGTCATTTACGTTTATTCACAATAAAAAAAACTGTTAATGTTATATTGCTAACATTTAGCGCAATTATTATTATTTTTCTCCAAAGCAGTGGTACACTTGGAGGCAGAGGGGCCGCTTTTCTTTGTCATAGTCTCAAGACATATTTTAACGTAGTTTTGTTTTTAGGATTGAACTACTTATGAAAATACGGAAAGAGTACAAACACCGAATACCAGAGAGGTTTTACCAGGAGCACCTGTTGCTGGTTGCAGATATCCTTTGTGAATATAAGGTACCTTAATAAACAACAGTTATTTATGCTGTAATCCTGCTGCTGTTTTGCACCATCGTCAGTGTCATTATTGCTGCATAACGTTGTCAGTCAACAGGCTGGTATTGGGAACACAGACCATTTTAGGTGTGCATGATATTGCACACCAAACATATGCAGGTTAACAGCAACACAATGTCTCATGCAAAACTATTTGAAGCTGACAAATGTGCCTCTGACTCTTCAGATTTTACTCTTACTCTCTTTATTTCTAGCTGTACCAGCTGGCTCTGTGGCAGGGCTACGGTCTCAGCCTGCAGCAGTTGAGCTCAGTGCAAATAACTGACATTACCGATGTGGACCACTTTATGGCTTGCTTTTTCCCTGATGGGTTTGAACTGGAAAAAGGCACCTTTACAATAAAGGTATACAGACAAATGCAATTTTTTAGACAAGTACAAGTACACAAAAAATTAACTAGTGTGTATTTTTCTGTGCACCCAGACGCGTGCGATGTTTGGTTGTGCCATATGTATCTTTGAGGAAGAGAAAAAGCACAACATCCTCAGCCAGAAGGGACTCTCCATACTGCTGAAAGTGCTGAACTTCATTAGGATCATGATGCAGGCATTCCAGCAACATGAGCATCTCTCCTGGCTCATATATAATGGTTTGCAAAGTCAACTAGTTATCTGGTTTCAGCTTCTAAGAAAAGATAAATTAACAAGTTCCCAAAATAGTTTTGTCTTTTAAAAATCTGATTATAGGTAATCTAGTATCTAGTATTGAATATTACATAAATATGTATAACACTTGGGACTGTAAATCAACAAAAAGTAGTGTAAAAGGATCATAATGTTTTTTTTATCTTTTACTTTTTACTGAAGTTAGAAATGTGGTATGGTATGCCTCTACCAGATCTGCCTATGTAGAGACGGTCTTTTGGCCATTTTTTTCTTGCTAAATAAGCAAGCTGCACCAGTTACCCTAGATTCATTCTGTAATTATTGCTTGGCCTGTCATTGTGGTAGATTTGCATTTATATTATGATCTTTCCATTTTGTATGATGGACTAAACATAACAAGAGAAAAAGCACAGCATCCTCTGCTTTAAAACTGTTGCTTTTACATTAACCTGTCTATTGCGTTCTTTGGTTTTCACTATATACGTATACAAATGCACATCACACTTGTCAGATTTTCTTTTAATTTGTTAAATTATTTGAAAATCATACGTCAATTACCTTCTGTTTCACAATGATTCACCCCTTTGTGCTGCTCTATTACACAAAATATGCAAAACTGTTTTGCAGATTGCGTTTCCGAATTATTTCCATGCTCTAATACATCTACTTTCTCATCTATCCTAGGTTCATTGTCCATTTATAACATCTGCCGTTACCTGATGTCTATGAATTACAGTGAGCAGGTGCTTTTACATTCATAGACTCTGTACTATTTCTTCATATGATTAATCTGGAACATACAAATCATATGTTTCATATGAAAAACAGATGATTTTTCATATGTTTCATCTGAAATCAGATGCTGTGTTGAGCATCTAATTTCAGAGATGCTCAACACAGATATGATAAAATGGATTTTGGCAGGAAATAGCTTGAGGGACCAGATGTGAATTATGATAAAACCTACAGTATAATGTTGAAATTATAATTGAAAAGGTCTGCAAAAATAATTGAGTTGCTACCAGCTTATTCTCTTTCACATCTACGGCATGCATATAAATGCATTCCTATTTATGACACCTAACAGGATTATTTATGCTTCTATTCAGGCTCTGGAGTACCTTCTGTGGGCGAGTATCAGTTTGGAGCTGTCCATCCCTTTGATGACACCCAGATATCTGCCACTTATTGTCACACTCTACTGTTCAGTTTGCCAGTGTTTCTATGACAACCATGATGAACTGCAAGCAGAGGTGAAAGACGTTTGCATCCAAACATTCACATAAAAACACTACTCATGAATTGATCTTAAATGCCTTATCTTTACAATTTACTCCTTATAGTACATTATATTCAAATTCAAAAATACTTTATTGATCCCAAGGTAAAAGGATAAACACATAATTTTTAAATTAATTGTTGATTGGAAATTTAGGTAGGATTATAGAAGTGTGCCTGGAAGCATAAACCTCTCTTTTTACAAATCTATCATTTTTACTGGTTTCAGGATTTTGCTAGGAGAGCTCTTGGAAAAGTAAATGACATGGCTAGCCTGGAAGATGAGGCTGAATGCACTAATGCATTAACTCAGAAAGCTTACAAAACAGCCACTCTGAAGGTAAGCAGACTATGTCATATAGTGTAGTGAAGCAATGCTTGGTCCCTTCCACGTTCCTTGTGTTTTAGCATTTTTGGCTTACTTAAATGTTTCAAATAATCAGGCAGATGTTACTATCACACAAAAGTAACCAGATTAAGTGCAAAGTGCAGTTTTTTCCATCAATTGAGTGAAATTTTAGCCCACTTATTTTCAGAGTTGGTTTAATTCAGCCATTTTTCTCATCTTCCCCATTTGTGGATAACAAATCTCACAATAGTGAAGTCCTCAATTCTTACAAATGGCTTTGTAGCCTCTATTCAACTCAGACTAATGTTTTTGAATTTTCTAATATCAGAGTATGTGTTGCTTTTGAGGTCTTTTATCCTAATTCATGTTGTCAAACAAGTTCTATTTAAGTGATTTTTTGATTCTTTGGATCTGGTTGTGACCAGATCATATTCAGTAAACTACATTAGGTATGCTATGGTGAATATTACCGAAATGTTTCTTTCAGTAACTCAATTCATTGACTGGAACACATTTCATAGATTGATTACACTCAGACTGCTTTTAAGTTTTTATTTTTGTCAATTGTGGTGATGTTTTTGCATTTAACTTTAGAATATTACATGCAACTAATACAGTTTTAAAAATATTAGCTTCATCAAAATCACGTTTAATACCCACTTAAAGTTTTTCATCTGACTAATGAGCCTCAGAACAAATATTATAATTGAATGATTGTATGAAAAAATATGTGGAAGAAATGTTGCTTTAAATATATAGCGATGCTGTTATTGTGTTGAAATTTTACACAGAAAGGACACTTATACAAGCTTGAGTCATGCAGTTTAAATTAAGACTATTTTCTTTTTTGTCCCACATTTAGCTTGGCGTCCTGGTGTTCAAGCGGACAGTCTTCGAAAGCAGAAAACTTAAAACCACGCTAAGAGCCAAAAACAAAACCACCCTCAAAGAAATCCCCAATGTAATATCATGTACATGGACATTGTGATACCGACCACAATGTTAAATCTAATCTTTGAGTGAAATGTAGCACTTCTTGAGCTGCAGTACTTTGCAAAACAGTCATATTTCTTGCAAGTCCTCTAAGGCTTTTTAATTTTATGAAATGTTTGCCATCATGTCGAGCTGCTATTAAGTACTTCTTTGGTTGGATTTTAAATGTTTTAGTTGCAGAGCTCTATGCAGAAATCTTTGTATAACTTCTACACTGGACAAAGCACAGCAAGTAAAGTCTGCCTCTCCCCCAGATCCCATGGCCTCGTACCCCAACAGAGCAGATGCTGGTTAACCAGTTTGACTGCATTGCAGGACAATTTCTAGCCATTTTAGAGGCACTTTGGGAAAGCCACTCACGTCCACTGGAAAGAAAGCTACCCGATGACCCAGAGCTGCTTGAGATGATCATTGAGCTCCTCTCTGCTGGCATGAGTATTTTGTCTGGTTAGTGCATCGAATACGCCAACCTACTACCTTTTTAACAGTGATGTAATGAAATCTAGAGGTGTTGTAAAAAATATACATAATAACCTTGTATTGTGAAAGTGTGAAGGCCTGACTAGGAAATTGACTTTTTCTCATGTTAATGTTTGCTAAGGAGGCACAAGTACCTGTGAACAAAAGTGTGACGATTACCAGAATTTTTGTCCTAATGTACTGACAGCAGAATCCACTCTAGTGGATCTAGCAGTAGAAGGTAAGTCTGCATCACCAAGTATGTTTCTTGATCCAATGTAAGCATAAAATGGTTATACACAAGGAATATCAAGATTTTAAAAATGTTCATATTGAAGAAGTGAAAATGCAAGGTTCTTCTAATACCATTCCAAAGGATGTACCAGAAGGTACCTGCCAGCTGGCAGAAAAAGGCCTGACATGGATTTTAAGGGAAATTGGAGTTCAGTTAGTTTTTCATATTTTATTAAAATTTGCACTGAGTTGAATGAATGACATTTAAACTAATATAACCGCCCACATTTGCTCCCAGTCTTTCACCATCACAATATTGCAGATACGGATTCTAGTCAGTGTCTGCAATATCATAGTCATTTGCAATGATGACTGTGATTACATGTTTATCTAATGTGCTATATGCACTTTCATAATAAAGTCCAATATGTTTTTCTGTCATATTTTTCTTATTTATTTTATGCATTTTTTAAATATATAACTAAGCACTGATAGATATTTGCCCTCGCTCCAAAGGAAAATTCTCACCCAAAATGTAGCTTTACACCCGTAGTTTAACTAAAGCACTAACTGTTATAGTTGGAATCAAGAGATGTGAAATTTTGTTTCTCCAGGTGAGAATAAAATACAGATTACGTCTGCAGTGAGATTCATCAAAATGTTGTTTAAGTACAAGCAGCCAGAAGCATTCTCAGAACTCACCAAGGAGATGCTATATATTTTGTCTGTAAGTACCTCTGAAGATATTTGCTGTTATCTATATTGACATGAATGCGTCTCAAAACATTTTGAGTTTTTCCCTTTTCCTTCTTGTGTTCTGTATCCATTTTTATAGAAGGTGTTGTTCATTGACGTATAAAAGATAACTGTTTTGGCAGCAAATAACACAAACCGGCGTCAATGTTTATCCCTTAAAGAAATGAGAAAGGACCTTCATTCAAATCCTGTTCTGCGTTTTCAAATGAGTTTCTGTGCATAACTTCTCCCTCTGCTTCAGGTTGTGGAAGGTTCGACCATCAGAAAGGCAGAACGTGAGCTCACCTTACTCTACAGTTACAGCAGCCTGCTGCCCTCTCAGAGAGAGAACACTAAAGAGGACAAAAAAGATGGTAACAATAGAGCTATTATGTTTGGTCATCAGCACTTTTACCATTTATGGCTACAAATGCATTATCGTTTACATTACTCTAATACTCATTGAGGAGACTTTGTTTAAAATGTATTTAAGAATAGACTAAAATATTTTGTTGAGCAAATATTTAACTATTTTATTGACTAGAAACCTTACAGTGGAAAAGGCATTAGTCAGTTAGAGTTTTTAGAAACAAATAACTAAACCCTCCCCCACCTGTTGCTTAGCACTGCCGCTTAGCATAGAAAGAAAAAAAAAATCAGCTTTTATAAAAAATGGAACAGCAGTGAAGTGAACTAATAAAGTAAAAAATGTTAGAAAAATAAAATACATAACATGCTATAGATTATATAAATATGACATTTTATCTGTAGAAAAGGATATTCTCTTTTATTTTTGCAGCAGTTGGAATATTTATAGTTTTTTTTTGTTTGTTTTAAAAAAAACAGCTGTTAGATGATTTGATCTATTTCTGTTTTTTTTATGTCACGGTATTGTGAAACCATGCTATAGGTTACACTGACAAAATGTTGTCACATATGTACTAACCATGACCTTTATTGGTCTTACACCTATTATTGCATTAAAATATGGCTATTTTTTGTATCTATTTTTCCTCAAAATTTTTTCACAGACAGGCAAAAATTCTTTTCCGCCGTGAGCGATGAGCTTGTTGGCGTGGTCGACACCCTGCATCTGTGTGTTTCTGGCCCTGATCCTGTAAGTTTCCATGTTGTGTGTTTAACTTATTGTTGCATTTGGATGTTTTTAGACACCAGACTGAAGAAGTACTCAGAGGATGTATTCTTAGAGTTACATGTTACAGATATCCTGTCTATGCATGTTTTCTGCAGGAACTGCAGCCTAATCCAGACCTTGTTTTTGATATTTTGGTATTTCTTTGGAAAAGAGTAAAAAATACCATGCAAAGTCATTACCTGGAAATCCAAGACTCTGTAAATGATCAACAGAAGCTACAGTGTTATGACAAGGTTTGTTTTCTCTAGGAAATATTGCTTAAAAAGCCAAGTTTATATGTAAAAGAAGTCAATTAATAATTGTAGAAAAGGGAGGATCCACCAGTTTGCTTCCTTGTTTTTATGTTTCTTGTGAACATGTTGCCAGTTGCTGTGGTGTCTCTCTGTACTGTGTGATGTGGCCATTATCTGTGAGCTGGCCTATGTTGACTGCCTTATGGTGGCAGAGATGATCCACATGTTGGGTGAACATGTTGAGAGAGTACTTCGCCGTATTAATCAAGCAGAGGGATCAGGTGAGAAATGCCTCTGTGTTGTTCTTCATGTAGAGCCACATAAACACAGGAACATGTAATGTCTTACAGACTCTGCCTGAGATACTTTTTTATTTCTTTATGGCAGTTTGTGGAAGATCTGAGGACATGAAGCAAAGCTCCTTTTCTCTTCTTAAGGTGTGTGAATGACTTAAATTACTATGCAAAAAGACAAGGATTTTATGTGGTAGATTGAGACAAAATAGTTCTGTCTTTTTAGAAGTGCAAATTTGAAAAGTGATTTTGTCTTTGTCAATTTAACACATTATTATGGGTTACGTAATCTGTTTTTTTTTACCATACAATATGAAATGTAGGTTCAGATTACAACCAGCTGTAATCTGAACCTACATTTGTAAGCTTTTTGCAGTCTCTGATAGGTTTTCTTCTGGAACTGTCCCACACTTTGCCTGGCCATTGCATTCCTGCGCTTGATTTAAATTCTGCTTACAGTGCAGTCTGGGCTTTCTCCCATTCACTTGGATTCCTGGTGGCTCTTTATACAACACTGATAAAAATGTTGTTTCCGTGTTTTATCATAATCTTTATCAGGAGCGATCAAAGGATTTCCTGTAGGCACAGTTTTTGAAGAGACAGAGACCCAATTTCAATGCATCAAATTTCGTTTAAGTCATATTTGATATATATAATTTTTATAACAACTGAAAGTGACATTACTTTATTTTGCTTTCAAATAGCACAACATGACAAATATAAAATACATAGTACTGTCCCTTTAAAATTTCTGACACATCATGTCTGATACATGTTGGCTAAAAGATTACATTTTTATCCGACAGAACCAGACCATCTTCTTTTACATGTTTGCTGTATTTATTGTAAGATCAAATTACAGACAGGTGGTTTCTATTTGGTAAATACTCAACTTCCAAACCAAGTGGATATGATCATTTTTGAATACTCTTATTTTATTTTCTCTAAACATCATTTTCTTTGTGTTTGTACAGCACATGAAATATCAATAAAATATATTAAAGTTCTACTTTTGTAGGAGTCAGACACAAATCTACTAAAGAAGGTGTGTGAAATGACAAAGAAGGGCCTTGATGCTTTGTCAAATGGTGTCTCTGCGCTGATCCCAAAAGATCGCTCAGCCATCACTGACACTGCCTGCATGCAGGTAAGCAGGTGATCTTTCCTGTAATGCAAAGTCACATAAAGCTTTTACTTCTTAATGCATAATTTCCAATTGAATTGTGAAAATTCAATAAACAGATCCTTCTTTTCTGCTAGAAATGCAAGTCCCTTCATCCCTGTAGTCCATCATTTGCACCAGCTGAAGAGCCAAGTGGAACAGATAAACTCACTGTAAAGGCTGAAGAAGAAAAGTCCAAAACCAAAGGCCGTCAGGACATAGATTTGTTTTTGCTGGCCAAGGATTTTCATCTAGGGCTGGATGTCATCTACCACAAGGCTTCTGCCAAACTACTGCTGCTAAATGAAGGTTTGATTCGCTGCTTTAATACAGCATATATAGTGCTCATTATCACAAGCTAAAATGTCCCTATCCTTTAAATGTTATTGATAATGTGCAAATTCAAAAATAGAGGATTTTGCTGAAGCTTTGGTTTTTTTTTTGTTGTTTTTTTTTTTTTTCAGTTGAAGAGTCTGATCTGCTTCATCGGATCAGGAAAAATAAGCTGTCCAAAGCTCTTCTAATGATGCAGAAAGCATCAGCGGAGCACAGTAAAGGGGAGCCACGTGAAAGCAGCAAGATCAGAAGTCTCCTCGAGGTTAAACATTTATACTTAACATGCTTTAATTAGTCTCACACATGCATGTAATTATAAAAACAATTTTCCATTTAAAATTTAAATCTGTTTTGTGGGACAAATTGTTCCGTGCCTTTTAATCTACGATTGCAGAAATTCTAGATTTATCTGAACATATAGAAATGCCTTCTGCAAATTATCTTGTGTGTTGAAACTTATTAAGTTCAGAATCAGTTTGTTTTATCTTTGAAGTTAAACAAATCAAATGAAACTGGTCATATTCAATAAATTATATAATACTGAAAGACTATTTCAGTGACTCAATGCAGTAAGTGAAACATGGTATCGATTAACTACACACAAACATATCTTTTCAAATCTTCATTTCTGTAAATGATGATCATTTTTCAAACTACAGTTCATAAAACATGTAATTTAAAGTTGGACTATTGAATCAGAGCACATTTCTGTATGAAAAAAAAAAATTAATTCAGAAATATGGGCTTCATTGAACATATGTTTAATTCCTGCTTAAGGTTATTATTTTCAAAAGGTACATTTAATCTGACAACCGAGCTTCATCAGAACTAATTTAGTGAACATGACTTAATGTGTTACAAGAAAACAAACAGACATGTTTTGCTCTATGTGGCAAATATTGTTAAAATATACAGCAATGTAGTTGCCCATAAGAAGATGCAAGGGGCATTAATGTAAAATCCAGACACGTTCCATACAGTTAAAATCAATACTTTTTTCTTTTCATATTTAGCTTGATGTTTTGATGATGACAGAAACAAACGTTATTCAATAATGAATAATTGGTATTCAACTAGGGTGTTCATGTACTCTCTTTAGGAAGCTCTCGTCCTGATAGAAAAAGGAGAGCAGGAGGAGATGCAAACATATATGGCCACTGTTAAGAATGTCAACGAAAAAAAGCACAAAACAGAACATGATGAAGGTGAAAAAGCTCCACCTCCACCTATGCTAATCTCACGAACTGACCACTCCATTACTTTCACTCCTGCTGAGTATGACTTGAAAAAACGGGTGAGATTGGCTTATATTGAGCTAATTTTTCCACACAATCTATGTTTTCCTGTCCCTTATAATTTCCCTTTCTTTAGGTGAGCTGGTATCAGCTTTGTGGGCGAACAGTCCAGGGTGTCAACTCTAAAGTCCGCCTGGGTGAATGCAGTTTACCAGGAACTGGGAATATGGTACCGTTTAGTTTTGAAAGGCACACTGTTTGAAATTGCCAATAGTTTTATCTACATAATTCATGCAGCACTTCAATTTATGTTGTAGATGCCAGTGGTTTCTGGTGAGTGTTTGCTCCGGGTAGACGGTCTGCAGTCCAACCAGAAGTATGCGTTTGCTGTAGCAGCTTATGACAGCAAGGGGCAGCTGGTGGGCAACTCTATAGGGGACACAACATTGCCGGTGCTGGCAAGCTTGCCCACCCCAGTGCTTACCACATGGGCTCACTTGGCTCAGGTAAATTATGTACACAAACATAAACTTTACCAAGGAGACAAAGAAACGTAAGGCAGAAATGCACATGTTCATGTATCTTTGTTGCCTTCTCTCCCAGGTGGCATTTGAAACAGGGCAGTATGCTGTAGCTAAAAGAGCCTGCAGGAAACTGTGGAGTCAATACATAGATCCAGACTGTTCAGCCAACAGCAAACACAACATATTTGCTTCCACTGGGTGAGGATGGAAACATACATAGTTCACCTTTTCTCCATTTAGCCTTTTTTAAAATTCTAATGAACTTGTTAAAATTCCCCAATTTCAAGGCTGCATAAGAAGACCCTAGAGCACTCTTCTCCTTACAATTGCAAGATGTTTCTGAATTCCATTTTCACTGAGACGGAAATCAACATTCAACAGGAGTCTCTCCATTGGGATACATGTGGTGACAGAGGACCGTTTATCTGGGAACAGGTACATATGTCCACATCTTCTAGCACAAAGCAGCCTCATGTGGAAAGCATGATGTCTCTATTGCTGGTATTAATTATACTGTGGATAATTGCTCACACAAATACTTGCATTTATTTTTGTGTATAAAGGAAGCCAGATTAGCAGAGACTGAGCGGATGATGTTGGCTATGGACCTGGCGATATATTTGAATGATGGTGGGGCTTTATTACGAGCTGTAGTTACCTGCTACAGGCTGCTAGCCCCTCTGATCTACCATCAAATCGCTTGCGATCCTGTGGTCAAAGTATGCAAAAATGATCTAAAATTATATGTACATTTAAAATAATTTCAAAATTTACAACTGTGTGTCTGTTTGAATGCCCAGGTGCTATTAAAGTGTTTAGTGGTTTTGGAGGATAATTCATCTCTTATGAAGCAAAAATGGACCGGAAACTCCTCAGAGTTCCTTTTGCACATGGTTTCCTGCATCACCTACTACCTGTCAATGGTTTGTTTATGTGCAGTTCTGTGTGTGGTGTACTCTTAACTCTAACCCTGGTCTAGAGCGCACTTTACTTCTCCAACAGCAACCTAATCAGATCTCATCAAGCAAAAATATAAATAAATAAATAAAAAAAATAATGAAAATAAGTACAGTCAGTGCCAACACTAGGTCCCGTTCTGATGTCCTAAAGATGTGCATATACCGATTGAGTTGTAATTTTCAGATTGCAGTTTAAGTGCAAAATGTTAAGCTCCCAGGTAAGCACTGACATTGAAATTATTGATGAGGTTATTAGAGAATAAAGAGGAGAAAAACAAAATTTCATAGGGTTGCCCAGTTTTTATATTTTCAGCTTAGTTTGTTTTTATAAAGCGTGGTACCGTCAGGAGAAATCCTCTGGCCTACCTGTAACTGGGTTTCTTCCAAACACTAAAAACTTTGTATCTTGTGCGGTCCTCTGTCTCTGTCTTAGTTTAGCGTGACACACCCACAGGTAAATGAGGCAGCTTTCACCTTAACATTGTGGTACATTTACTGCTGCAGGATAACATAGAAGTGTAGTGGATAGAATGCCCCCTTTCATATGATCTCTTTCTTATTCAATTAGATTGGCAGCTTGAAACCAGGCAGTTATTTCAACACATTTTACTGAAGACAGACTGTACATGCCATATTAACCCATTTAACAATGCACCTTATCAAAGATTAGTTACTTCCTTGTGTTTACTGTTGAGTTTACTTGTATCTTCATCAACATCAAAGTTTATGTTTTACTCTCTTCCTCTCACAGGCACTGCAAGCGTTCAGAAAATATGATTCGGCCGCTGCTGTGCTTGATTGTGGGCGGAGTCTGGTTCAGGATGTCTTTGATACACATTTTAAATATAGCAAACAAATTTTTCAAGTTGGGAATGTAAGACAAGAAACATACTGAGTCTGTTTTATCATTTATCATAATACTTAGAGTTATGTGTGCATGCTTGTATATGAAATGTGGTTTATGAACAGTTCAGCTTTTATGTATCTATGTGTAGGATAAAGCAGCAGCTATGGCTGTAGCTGAGAGCCAAAGAAAGATGAGCCAGCTGATAAAAGCACTGCATGTGAAAAGCATAAAATGCATTCTATCCGAGGAGGATCTTAGGAGAGGAAATGGTAATAACAAAAGTTGACTTTTGAAGAGTATATATTCAAATTAGCCTTAGCAAATTAAATTATAAAGCCTTATATTTTATATTTAGGTTTTATTATATTTAGTAAAACCTGCGACAGACTGGCGACCTGTCCAGGGTGAACCCCGTCTCTCACCCTAACGATAGCTGGAGATAGGAACCAGCAACCCTCCTGACCCCATTAGAGGGACAACAGTGTTAGAAAATGGATGGATTATATTTAGTAAAACTTTACTCCATCTAAAAAAATTAAATGGTGTCAAAAGCTGAAAAGTTAAAAGTTTGTTGTTAATTGATTGGTATTTATATGTGGAACTTTTTTGCATGTTCTGCCCATACATGTTTGGGCCATGCTACCCATTTCTGAAGCCCTGAGTTGAATTAAATATAGAAAATGTGAATTAACTTTTCAAGCATGTGCTAGGGCATTTCAGTTCATCCATCCATCCATCCATTTTCTAACACCCTTGTCCCTAGTGAGGTCGGGAGGTGCCAATCTCCAGCTAACGTTCTGGGCGAGAGGCGGAGTTCACCCTGGACAGCTCACCAGTCTGTTGCAGGCATTTCAGTTCACCTCAGTCAAAAATAATTCTTATAAACACAGCTGTCTATGTCTCCAGAGATTTCATTGGTTACCCTTGAAGATCCCAGTGTTCTTTATCGTCTGTTCCCCAACATGTCACTGCAGGATAACTTTGACAACGGTGAGTAGCTTATCTTTACAAACAACTGAAACCAGATATTTACATATGCTGTATAAGAAGCACTTCACCTGTTTTCTTATTGTCTGTCAATAAAACATACTTTTTTTTTTCCTCAATTTTGTAAGTTCCCTATGATAAATGGAAATTCTCATTATCTGTTTACATATGTGTACATGTTTAAATTTGACACTTCAGAAATCAGATGTTGTTGAGTGTACTTATATGTGTGCTTTCTCAAATTGTTTCAAAGCATAAAAATCTTAATTGAATTTAAAATAATTTCCTAAAAAAATCTCTCAGTATTCAGCCACTTATCAATTTGGTTTTTCTAACCAACCTAAAACAGGAGCATTACTGTCTGGTTGTCTAAAAGTTCACTCATTCAATAAAATCTATTTATTATTGAATGATTAGTCAAGTTCACTCAAAGCAAGATTGATCTTTGTGTGTTTTAAATAGTTCTAAAGCTCCAACGGAAAAAATACTTCCTTGAGTTTGCGTCACTGCTTCTACAGAGGACCATGGAGGAAGGCACTCCAGAACTGGTGCTGGAGTGGGGACAAGCCATTTTTCAGGCTCTCTCCAGGTGTGTTTTACTGACATTCAAGGCTTCACAGATATCTAGGCAAGACAAGAAAGCAAATTTTCACATCAACTTTAAACGTGTTCATCGTCATGCTTCAATTAATAGACGTGACCCCTTTCCAAGTTGATGTAATTACTAAGTCAATAGTTATGTTACAGTGAGCCTCAACATTACAGCATACTTCTCTGATCATACTGCTGCTCTTCTCTACACTTGCAGACGTAATGAAAGTTTGGGACTAGCCACAAAAACTGTGCAGGAAAGCAGCAAAAGCAGAGAAAGGCAGAGTCTGTCGACTCAGAGAAAAAGTGAAATACGTCAGGTGAACATAAAATACACACAAAATCACATATTTAGACATGTACAGCATGTGCAGAGCGCTTAGCAAAAATGTCCATACATTAGGATCTTCTTTATATCTTGTCATACTACCATACATTTCAGTGTATTCCTTTTGGATTTTTTTTTTAACACAGCAACATAAAGTTGTGCATTATTGTGAATGAAAATGAAATAATACATGGTTTTTATGTGGTCCAATAACTTCTACTGTTCTACTGTTTTACAGCTCAGGTGAGAGAATCTGATGACAAGACAAGTATTAGTGTTAAACTGTGGCAGGAAAACTGTGGCACATAAGTTGAAACAAACACATAAGTTGTTTTTTCCTCTTGTCACAAGCCATGTGGGGGATACAGGACACATGTAGGAGAATGTGCTCTGGCCAGCTGAAAAAGTGAAACTTTCTGGCCTGCATTCAAAACACTATGTTTGGTAGAAAAATTTATTGGCACCTCACCCTGAAAACACCAGCAATGCTGTGGGTGGGGTTTTCTTCAGCAGGGTCAAGTAAGCAGATCGTAGTTGATTGGGAAGATAGTTGGTGCTAAATACAGAGTAATCCTAGAAGAAAACCTGTAAAGTTTGCAGAAGAATTAAGACTAGGTCGAACGTTGACCCTCTAGCTCACATGTGTCAAACGCAAGGCCCGTGGGCCAAATCTGGCCCGCCATAACTCGAAAGGGACACACAGTTAAGATAATTGTGGGCTTAAATATTATTTTATCAATCAAATCAAATCAGTTTTTTTTTCCATTTTCTGCCAAATTACACCAGTCAGTCCCTCCTGTTTTTTTTCATATTATCATGGAAATTAACACAAAATCAACAAATCCCAGCAGTTTTTCACGCTAATACATAATTGTGAATTTGATGCAGATTTTTAGTAAAAAATGTTGAAAAACATTGGATCAAAGTGATCTTGCTCCCACCTGCAGGTGGCGATATTTCTTACTTCTATTAAACAGCTGCTTTAGCCTTTGTTGATGTGAAGTTATTATTCATAATGATACCGCGAGTAATAAAAAGTTACACATAAGCACAAATATTCGTAAATTAATAACACAAACACTTTGATTTGGATTGCAAAAAAACCACAAAGACAATCGTGAAATCCTGGAGGGACTGAAAAGACTTACAATATAATTTAATTTTAAGAATTTACTTATATTTTAACAGTTTTGTTAGCAGGTTTTATTAATACATTTTGGCCCAATCGGCCCTTTAAGAACAGTGATGATCTTAATTTGGCCCAAAAACGAAAATGAGTATGACACCCCTTCTCTAGCTGGACAGCAACCCAAAACAGGCAACCAATGAAAGGTCCAAGCATGTTTATGAGTTCAACTAATCCAGGGAAAGTCTAAGTTGGAATTTGTTGTTATAATGCAAAAATCTTTGAAACATTTCAAAGAACAGCATATAGATAATTGAAGCTTTGTGTTGTGCATCTGCACAGCTTTTTTATTTTCAGTAAAGTCTTTTTTGTGTTTTATTACAGAGTTTACCCACGTTTGAGGAGTTAAGAAGGAAGCTTAGGAAGAAGCTGCCACAGAGCTTACTGAAGAATCTGAAAACTCTCAGGTATTGCACGTGAATATCGATGGTCAAGGACACTCAAATTGCAGTGTAGTAGTTTGGACTAACAACTTTCGTGTGTGTGTTTTTTTTAGAGAGCTGCACATTGTGGAGCATTTACTGTTTTTGATGTCTTTTGTGGTGCAACGCAACAAGAAGCGGATTCAGCTGAGGAACTTAATAGCTGACGAGAGAGCAGAGAGATCTTTCCTCAATTACTGCATGGCTACGGCACATTTAGAAAAATTTTACCAGGGCATGCATCTGGTTAATGCAGGGCATCTGGATGAAAGGTTCCCAGTCAAGATCAAGTTCCTCTGAGCAGCACTATATTTCTGTTAACATTATGCCAATATTTAATTTTATCTTTTGAAACAAGATATTGTACATTTTGTGACCAATAATTTCAGGTTGCAGTGAAGCCTCTTTTGTTTTTTGTTTCTTTTTTGTGCTTTTTTTCATACTTTGCTTAGGTATAGCCAGCTTGATATCGGCTGGTTCTCCCTCGCCCGCTCTGGCATCATGATGAAGAAGTATTCTCTGCCCTCTCCTGAAACTAAAGAGAAATTACACAAGGCTTCCGTCCATAAGATTGAGCTTGTGACTCCAAAAACAGTGAGGAAACGAAGGGAGGGTGAGAAAATTACCTCACAAAAGACTGTAATGAAGTATGACTTGGCTTTTTTTTTTTATAGCTTGATGCTTCTTTTTTTCTAGCTGTTAGAAAGGTTATCCATGTGACAAAGGGGAGCACTGAAGAGAATGAGGAAGTCCATAAAGAGACACATAGAAGGAGTTCTTATGTACTACTGAGTACTCTTGAAAATGCTGCTTTATATTTTCGCAGAGCAATGGTATACAAGATGTAACGATAAACAGGCATGTTTGGCTGCTATGTTTGTACTATACTCGATCGATGTACCTAACTGCTATCTTGTCAGGTACTGGCCCATCGTGGAAGCCACTGGACAACTCTGCAGTACGTGTGTCAAACTGTGTGGGACCAAACCCTCAATCTTACCACAGCGGTACAAAATGGTGCTTTAAATAAAAGTTTTCCGCCAGTCACAGCTGATGAGCTGCAAGCCATGTTCACCCCTCTTCTGGTGCTAGCCACAGATTTTACGCTGGACATGCTGACAGACCTTCAGGTCAGCCTAATTCTACTTACACAGATGAACATTTTATTTAAGATTTTTGTGAGTTTCTGTCACATCTGTTCATTATCTTCCCACCAGTTATGGAGTTTGTACGATCTCGACGTGACTGTTGAAGAACTTGAGTCGAATCTCCACTTCTCACCCCACTACGATGACTGCCGCCTGGTGGACCTGCACTGGGTTCGGACTTTGGTGTTATACACTCTTGAGCAGCTTCATTACTGTGGAAAATGGGAGACTCTGGCACACTTTGCCTTACTATATAACTCATACACACGGTGAATAATTATTATTATTACTTTTAAAAAGAAATGGTCAAAAATACAGAGGATTATACACTGTGCTCGGTATATTGCAAAAAGTGTGTAGATTTTAAAACAGTATTAGTTATGCACTCCGTGTAGCACACAGAAAAAAGATCTCTGGGTCCAGTGAAACCAAAATGTACCTTTTTGGCCTAGATTCAGTATTCTGTCTGTGGCATTGCACATCACCCTGAACACACCATACCAAGGGAGACGCAGAGTTGCGATAGTATCGTGCTGTGGGGACATTTCTCCTCAGCATGGATGGGAAAGCTGGTCAGTGTAGTTTGGAAAATATTTGAAAAGACTTGAGACTTGGAGAGCTCAGTGGTACCAAAAATACACTCACAGTCACAGTGGAATGATTTAGATTAAAAAAAATTGTCCAGGCCTAAATCCAACTGAGAATCTATGGAAGTAAGGTACTTGAAAATTGTTGCTGAGCTAGATGCGCTCCATTAAGTCTGAGCTGTTCAGCATCAAAGAACGGTCATCAAAAACTCAGTATTAAGAGGTGTAAATTCAGGAGATCATGAATAATTTCCCTTCCACTCCACACAGTGTTATTCTATCATGTGGAATAAAATAAATATGTTGAAGATTGTGGTATTGTGTGTAAATGTGAAAAGGTTCAAGTGGTATGAATGCTTTTGCACTATGCTATGTTCAATGCATGTAAAGCAAGGGTGTGTCATACAGATTTATTAGATATTTTGCAGTTTCATTTTATGACCTGGTCCTGCAGCTGAAGACTTTAAATTTGAAATTCATTTATATTTGTCCCCAGGGAACGTTACGCCTTGACGATAGTTCCTCTGCTGATTAATGCTCAAAGAAACCTGCTTGAAAGAATTTCTTCTTTTAAAGGACCTGCAGTCCCACAGCCACATCATGTCAAGACAGAGAACACCACTGGGAAGAAAGTAGGGCATACACAAAACAAAACATTTTGTAATGATACAAAATCAAAAAGTAAAACCAAAGCAAGTCAAGACTTTAGATCACATTCCAACAATGGGTGCCATCTGAAAATTATTTCCTGTGTTGTTTAACTTCGTTTTTAAAATATCCTTTTATTATTTGTTTAAAAAAAAAAAAAACATCCTAAGTTGCCAGTAGCATTTCAACAATGCGTGTTGCCGGAGACTCTAGGGAGGTTTTAGTGCAATACCAAGATTAGTCTTGTGTATTTGTTTATTGTGTGCATTGAATTGTTTGTGTCCTCCTTTTTTTCATCATAGATGACTCACAAAACTTACGTAGGCTACCAGCTGCTCAGTGTGTGGAATCGACCCCCTCCACGGAAACAGAGCTTTCAGAAAAAGGGAGCAAAAAAGCATTCTTATAAAGATCCATTTACACTGAAAGGTTTGATTGGACAAAAAGCTTCATTCATTAGAAACGTGCTGAACAGAGTCATACAGAATATTTATTTTGACACAAAACAATAATTCAGATCTTCCAAAGACAAACAATTGAAAGCAAAATTTCTTAGTGCAAAATAAATAGAAAATGTAAAACAATGCAAAAATGTTTTGTGCTGAAGTTTCAGAATTGCACCTCGCTATGTCGCTTGTGCGCGTTCCCCTTGTCGTGGAAGACACCCTGAGCTGTTTTCGTGAAGCCCTTGGAAAAAGATCGCCCAGTCTTCCACTCCTCCAGCACAGTCGTTCATTAGCTGTCCAGCTTTTAGCATGCACACAACCCTGTGAGTTTATTGCTTATTAAACAACAGGTGCATGCGCATATGCTCCTCTGCAGTAAAAACTCTGCTGATGTCATTCTTCAGGCTTTGCACCTCAGACTCCAACTTGTCAAACTAGAGGAGGTACCAGCTGTCCAGCAAGCCAGGTGACATTCAGCCAAGCAGTTGTTACCTCTCCGGACCTCCTCCCTGAGGACCTGCTTGAGAAGGACTTTAGTTCTCCAAGGGCTATCTACAGCTTTCCCATCAGCCTTAACAGTGCACCAACTGTTACTGCTGCTTACACAAACTCCATCAGTAAGAACTTAGAATTGCTACTATTGTATATTTTTAGAAAGACGCAGAATGAAAGGACAAAGTAACCATGTTTGATCATGTGCAAATTACAGCGCAGACATATAGGCACGTAAGAAGCTCTCACTGTCCTTTCTCTTCTCTTGATTTTCCTCAGAGTACCTGCAGGCTAAAGGTCACGACTCCCTTCACATTTTAGCTCTGCATGAAATTGGAGACCTGCACTTTTATACTGGAAACATAGGGTTAGAAAACATTTAAATGGGTTTATGTGGACCAATCAACAAGAATGCGTGCATTCTTATGTCATAATTTGTCTTTCATCCTCTCAGTAATTTTGGTATCTGCTTGTTTTGTGTTGCCTCTAGTGCTGCACACTCCTGCTGGCGTAAAGCTGTTGACTGCATCTTCCAGAGCTCAGGTGTCATCCAGCAATGGGACGATGTTAACTTTGAGAGCAGCTTCTCGCAAGACATTGTAAAGAAAGCTGGAATATGGGGATGCTTGCAAGGTGCTGTGCTCGCTGCAAAGATAGCACAGTACGTTGGACTTTTATGTTGACTTTTATGTTTTGTGTGTGTGTGTGTGTTCGCAAGCAATGTCCCATTAAAACTACACTTCTACTGAGGCGGGTGTTTTAATTTACAGGTTTAGTTCAACCTCTGATATCAAGAAGTGCACAAAGCGTTGTCGGCTGTCTGCTCATTTCTTTAAGGTAATCTGTCTCAGGAATATTGTTACAGTACACTGATATTTGTGGCTGTAATGTGACAAAATGATGAACATTTCATGAGTAGGAATACTTTTGCAAGTCACTCAATTTCTTTTTCTTGTATCATCTCTGACATGGTGTCTGCTCATGCTCTTTAGTGTGTGCTGTGTTGCTCCATGGCTCACCCTCAGGAGGATCTACAATATTCCTCACACACCATTAGGGATGAACTGTTTCCTGGCATTGACCTTTTTTCTGAGCCCCATAGGCTTCAAGTCAACTCCACAGTAGCAAGTCTTCACTTTGTTTGCCATTGGCTCTTCATCACAGGCAACTACATTACGGTATTTATTAACATTTGTCCTCAATTTGAACTTCAATTCAGAAAAAAAAAATAAAATAGACTTTATTGGTAAACTCTCTTTTTTTCAGCTTTTTCCCATTCTAGCCCTTTACCTCTACTTTGTGGGGCCCTTGTGTAGAGATATACAGCGCACAGCTGAAGCCAAGATCCTCAAGGTCAGGATTGTAGTTATTGCTGTGGTTTGTTTCTTCTGTTAATCATCAGTGAGAAATGAGCCCTGTCATGACAAACCAAAGTGTGGTTTTGGAGATTTAGTCAAGCTTGTAAGCTGGGAGGGCGAAGTTGTTCATTCTCTCTATCTGAGGAGAGGGCAAACACTTCTGTCTGCACAGATATCATAGGGGAAAAGACAACTTGATGACACTGAACCCTCCTATTGGAGCAGGAGTACAGCACAATGTTCCTACAGTGGATACTTATAACACTAGACAGCCACATGCCCTTGCAGAAGGAATAATAACAATTACACTGTCAGATAAAACCTACTCAAAGAATTAAAATACAACATTTATGATATTACCTTTTCTTTTAACATGAAAATCTTTCTTAGCTGCCTGATCTGACTGTTGTTTTCTGCAGGTTCGTGCTCTTACGGAGTTGTGCATGTTTACTGAAGCCATTACAGAAGCTATTCAGTTCGTTCAAGGAGCAGACATTTTTCTCCCATCTGGATTCCACATGACCACAAAAATTCAACAAGTATGTTTACCTTTTCTCTTTAATCCATTCGAAATATGTTCATATTTTTTGCATTTTTCCATAGCACTGCCTTCCTATTCTCTGATGATTAGGTGTGATCATGCAACAGAAATACTGTTTTTCTAACCTGATTTTAATGGTAATTGTGCTTTTTAAACAGCCTTTAAGGACTTTCTACAACAATGCACCTCTTCCTGACAATGTGGCGGTAAATTGCGCAATTTCTATGACTCCACTTTCAAATCAGTCAATTAAAACGACTTTGATGTATTTATACATCTATTCATATTTATCTACACTCTTGCATAAATGAGATAAGTATACTGTTGATATGGTTCTTCCTTTCTACTGGATTTTTCAACCTAAGTTAAAAAATGCAGTGCCTTTCAGAAGTTTGCATTATTCTCATCTGCATTATTCTCAGATTAATTTTTGGCTCTTAATGATTTATTGGAACCACCATTTTTTTAAGGATGGGTTCAAATAGAAAGAAAAATAAATGCAAAATGTATGCTGATTAGTGAACTTCTAACAAAAACTATAAATGCTGTAGAATTTGTCAAATAAAATTGTTTTCTTTTAATCTAATTTGTGATGTTTATGATTAGGCTTTGGAAGAGCTTGTGAACTGTGACTTTCCTTCAGAGGTCGGCACATTGTATGGCTCTACACTGTGCTGCAAATTCAACCTGGCTCGTATTCAACTAATCTTAGCAATCACCAAGTCTGTACATGGCAGCCCTGTGTCAGGTCTGTAAGAAAGAAGCTGTTCTTTGTTAACTTTGTTTTGTCATCAGTGTGTTTGCAAAAGAATATTGTGTTAAGGGCTGAAATGGTACTGTGTGCTGCATATATGCCTTAAACTGTAACTTCTGAGGTACATCAAAATTGTTTTTTTTGCATAAAGACATATTGTCTTTCAGATTCTGATGAAGGTTTGTCTAGCCCAGAAAGTACAGAAGAGCATACAGAGGATATGGCACAAGATGAGCAGAACAGACATGAAACACAGGAATCATCCCCTAAAACAGAGATACAGGGACTTGTCTCTTTTGCTAATGAGAAGGGGGAGAAATCTCCAGAAGAGATCAAGGTAAGAGTGTGTAAGATCTGTCCCAATAGATCCCATTGAGTTTGCTAGCTGCAGGCCCGTTCTGTATTTAACTGTTCCTGGCACTTTAACACAGATTCTGCGGAAGTGGTGGCCCATGTATGAAAATGTGTCATTTTCTTCTTTTATAGTTTATTTTATTGGAAAGAGCTTCCACTCTGTTGTCCTCTGCTATGCAGCAGCTCACTTCTCTTACCTGCAGCGAAGCTGAGAAACTGGAACTGGTGGTGGAGCTCAACCTTCTTAAAGCTAACCTCTGTCTGCAGCAAGAAAACTATGCACTAAGGTACCAACACTTCAAAGTGGATTTAGGCAACTGTTATGTGCCTACATCCTTAGTATTTGCGTAAGTTTTCTATGTTGCCATGTTCGATTGCTCTCCCCTAGCTCTGAGGCTGCAGTTTCAGCTTTGGTGCTGCTGCAGACATCTCCTGTCACTGTGATGCCATCCACTCCTAGAATTAACAAGGTAAAGTGGAACATGTATCCATATATGGTGAAAATACAAAAGTGATTTTTTATTTTTTTTAGATGCTAATATATTAATAAAATAAAATACTCACCTGCTATTCACCAGGCCCTATTTTATTTTTTTTTACCAATAACAAAATTCTTATTAAAGAGAAATATCTGGCAAATTAAGTACATTCCCATATTTGATATCTGTGTATGTAGCTATCCACATTCAGGATAGCTCTCAATTTTTTGATACTGCTTCTTTCTCCTTAGTTTCCTTCTTGATAAGAGTGATTTTCTGTTGTGTTGCACTGAATCTTTATTACCACAAACTTATTTACAGTTGTTACGCCCCCACTGTCTAGGGGTTCAGAGACAGTAACATAAAGGTGTGTCCAGAGAAAATAAGTGGAATGTAAAATTATTTATTACAAAAAAAAGATGATTTCACAAAACCAAAACACTGTACAATTTAACCCAATAAAAACAAAACAGGGGTCTAAAAACTGAAGAAGGTTAAGTGCAAATTATAGTTGCAAAATGTCCAAACAAGTCTAAGGTAAACTTAAATAGCCCAAAAGGGAAAGGAAAAAAAATACACATAAAGAGAGAACCAAGCCTCCCAAACAGAAGCCTTCTAGCTTGTGAAATCAAACTACTCCAAAGTCAAACAGCTTAGCAGAACAAGCAAGAACAAAATGTTTCCAAAACAGTTGGTATCGCCAAAGGTGGGGGAAAGCTGAACAAAACCTCTTCCTACTATCTGCCCCACTGAAGGAATGAGCTCAGGAGCCTTTTATAGGGAACAGGTGAGGCTCATCAATGTCTGATTATCTTGCAATTCTCTGCTGGTCCAATGGGGTGGCTGCTCTCCTGCAGCCAATCAGGAAGGTGTGCCCTCACAGCTGAACCTCCATAACAAAAAGAAACCTGCACACCCTCAAGAGGCCAGGGGCCATAACACCAGTATGTGTTTTATGTTTCAAGGACACCAAGGACTACAGTGCACCAGACAACCTGCAAAGAGACATGACCAGGGCTGTTGAAGCCCGTGAGAGAATTGGTGTGATGCTGTGGCTACGCTGCCGGCTCACTCTGGTCCACTGCCTGACTGCTAACATCCCTGCTACTGCGACTCTTTTTCCAGGTTGTAGAAACATTTAGACTCCACCCACCCCCACCCAAGTGTTTCATGATTCAATTTCAAGTTAATTTTACAATATTACTGCAGAAAGGATTCGTAAGTGTGAGTATAAATAAAATAGCACTCTAAAAATCACAAGAAAACTACGGAAGAGGATTAGGGCCACCCAAAAAATAAAAAAAATAATAATAATTCTGACTTTAATCTCAGAATTCTGACTTTCTGACTTTAAAGTCAGAATTCTTTTTTTTTTTTTTCGGTGGCCCTAATCCTCTTCCGTAGAAAACTTTAATTACCGGTAGTGATGTTATTGATCCATCTCTCCTTATGACTGCTATACAATATGATAGCAGAAGATGAACTCCATGATTAAATTGTTTTTTGTGTGTTAATGACTGGCATTTTGTCTTTCAAGGTAAGAACATTAATGAAGAAATATATCAGGTGATACAGCAGGGACTGGATGAATGTGTGCAATGGGGAGACAAAGATTATCAAGCTCTGTTTCTGGTGGAAGCTGTGGTATTAGAAGCACAGAGAAACAGAATTGATGAGTGCATGACAATGCTGAAGGTACAAACAGGGGCAACCTTTTGTTTTCTCTATTTTTAGAAATTTAGATAACAATTAAGGGCACTTTTCACAACATTTAATGCATACTATACAGAATTTATGCCGTTATGAATATACAGTTACATTTATGCATGTATGTTAGAACAAGAGTTAACTCATGTTATAAGGAAGTCATCACTGTCATGAAATCTTAGTGTCCTGTAATAATGAATTTGTTGGTTGTAAGAAACTTTAATTTATTTTTTTTTAGTAAATGTTATTTATTTATGTTTTTCAAATATCTATTTTTCTTCTTCAAATCTTTTTCCTTTTTTTTTTTTTTAGCTGATTCTAAGTTTTAAAATTAATTTCAGATCTCTTAGCAAAATGTATACCTGGGACTTCTTTTTTATCATAGACCTGATCTGTCTTTTACATGTTGTTTAGTGTGTTTTTTGGGGTTTTTTTTGCAATCTTGTTGCCAGTTTTGATAGTTTCAAAACTGGCACACTTAATAACCCCACACTTAATTTTAGCACCAACACAGCTAAAAGAAAAAAAACCTAAGTCATAGCTAGGATTTAGGGTTAGGGCATATGCACCTTCAGAGTATAAACCACAAATTAGTCACATCCACATTTTCTTTTTTTCTTTCACTTTATTGGTTCTGTAAATTCTGTCCATCAAATGGGACTATGATAAACTAAGGTTCTCCTTATATTTATATCTGTTGTTTAGAAAGCAGTGAGTCTCCTGTCAGGACGGCCAAGTATGCCACCTGGCTCTGTTTTGACTCTTGCTCAAGTCACGTTGTTGCTCAGTGACCTAAATAAAGAACAAAGCACGACACTTCTCAAACTGACACAGAAGCTCTTGGAAAACAAGGTACACATAAAATAAGATGAAGCTCACTATGTATACATTCTGTCATTGTACTGAAAAACATACAGTTAACCTCTTGACCTTCTGTCTCAGCTGTGCCTGTTTGATGAAAAAATAATATGGCTTGATGGAAATATAAGTTTCCCTCCACCCGGACCCAGAAACATCTACCTCCCTTACTTCGACATGCTGAACAAAATTACTATGCGGATTGGTAAGACATGAACCTGCATACACGGGACACAAGCAGCTGTCCATCCATTCATTTTCTTTACACATTTGTCCCTAGCGGGGTTTGGAGGGGTGCTGGTGCCTATCTCCAGCGAGACATTTCGGGCGAGAGGCTGGGTCACCCTGGACAGGTCGCCAGTCTGTCACCAGGGACACGAGCAGCTAATTATTTGTGAATTTTCCAGTTAAACAGCTTAAAGGAAGGACCATCTCAGAGAAACACACAAAACTAAGCCCTTTACTCAATTGGTGCTTTTTGCGAACCCAGTTGTAATGTCACTTTTATTGCATATTACATAAAAGGATGTTTTAGCCCGTACTTTAACAAATAGTATACTAGGTTTTCTAATAAAAATTTGTTAATGCTTTTGTCTCTATTTTGTGTAATTTGTTTCTTGTTGTATTCGGGAGGTATCTCGTTGAGTCCTTTCAACAACACTGACGTCTCTCAGAGTAGTTTAAATGAATTATGGTGCTAACTAAGCTGAAGATAACTTTATTTTTTAAATAGCTTTGCGGTGTAATTCCAAACATAGTGTAGCTATGGCATGATTTCTTTGGTATGAAATACCAAGCAACACAAGCGCTCCTTGGTGAGATTTTTTCAGAAATCGAACAATCTGTCTGCATTGTTCACTAGAAGCTATGAATCCCACCAGTCTTTGGTAAGATCTTGTAAGTGTCCACATAAATTTGTAGAGTTGAAGAATTAACTTTCAAAATTGCTTTGCCTCCTTTGTTACAGGTTCAAGCCTGAATGTTGGCAACGTGGAAGGATCAGCATTTGTCCAGTCATCACTGTCCAGTCCCATGAAGAGTCAGCACCTATCTGATAACACTGAGAAAGATTCTCAAGCAGTTTTCTCTCCGAGCCATGAATCCTGATGAGTGGCATAGCTTCCATTAGATTGTTTGCCATTTTGAGAGGCAGGAGTTTTTGCTTCCCTTTGTGTAACCTATGCTGCGTTTCATTACAGGGTTATCTTTGTTCTGTATTACAACAATGCAGTTATTCAAAATACAAATAAAATTTGTGCTGAGAAACAACAAGACTGCACAATCCTAATTTCAAGAATTAAAAAAAATACTTGACTTAAACTTGATACATTTTTTTCTCTTTACCTTTAAGAAAATGATTTCTTTCTTATTTTCACTCTTAATTTTTCTTTTATTTACTGTGCTTTTAAAAATATTTTCTCCCTTGCATATATATTTGTTTTTGATCACTTTTTTGCTTCATTGGTATTTGATAAATAAAAGTATAAAACAATTAAGCAAACTGATTTTTTGTGATTTTCTTTAGGTAAATTAATATCAGACCAGCTTGATGTAAGTGGTTAATGCAAAACGGTTATTAGGAGACTACTAATAACTTACTTTTTTATGAAGGACAAGTTGGTTCTAATAACATTTTTTTTAACTTCTTCATATTATCCTTGCCTTGTACAATAAAATATTTTTTGATGATCTGACATCTGCGAGACAAAAAGCAAAAATAGTAGAAATCTGTCAAGTGCTAAACCCTTTTCACAACTCTTTATCTTTCTTGTACAATTTTTGATTAATTAAATCTCACTAAACACATCCTTTTGCTTGTTTCATACATTCTTTACAGAAAATATCCAAGAATTTGCATTGGCTAGCTAAATTTAAGTGAAAATATGAATTCCGGTGTTAAGGCGGTCAAGTGTTTTATTGTGAAACGTCACCGGATGTGGCCGTTGTTACCATGGCTGACTTGATAGCAGGTATGCTGTCCAGAGTAACGGTAGCCTGCTCGGAACCATCAATTGTCTGGTTCAACTGACGTTTGTTTGAGTCCAGCAGTGGTTAGTAACGGGGGTCCGCCCGTTGTTCAGGCTAGTGCTGTGACAGTTAGCTGGTTAGCCGTGTTTAAATGGAGTTTCGAGTTAAAAGATGATCGCTTCACTCTCAAGAGGAAGTTTGCTGGATGAGGTTCTTCATGGGGGCTACAATGAGGTAACCCAGCGTTGCTGATTCTGTGTTTTGTAAATTTGCTGAGCCAATTAGCAAGCGGACGTTGCTTACATTTTCAAAGCTTAAAAGCGCGTGCGCGTTCCTTTATACGAACAATTAAAATAAGTTTAGTTTTTTTTATTTTATTTATTTAGATATGTCAATCTTGTACATGCGAGTAACATCGCGAGTGTAAATGTTTTCTTCCAACCAAAATTAAAACAAAAAAAAAAAAAAACAGTTGATGCGAGACTTAGTAATAAAGTGCTGATAAAGTCATCAACGACTCTAAATGTATAGTTTGTAGTTGTTAAGCTATATCCTTACTGGAGCTCTTCAATCTTACGTTAGCTAAGGAAGCTAAATAACACAGGAAGCCAAACCTGACATTACCTCTGCTGTGTGTAAAATGTGTGCCTTGTTTGTGATGTATCCTGGTAACAATGAGCTGTCACATGAAGGATCAGTAACCATCAAATTTATTAAAGCTAATGTGTTGAAGGAATATTTAAATCAGGAGTAAAACTTTAAATAAGGGATCTGCAGGAGCGAAAGCAAAATTGAAATTATTGGGACAATAGGCTGACCTTCCTCCCTACCGCCCTCCCTCTGCTCCGTCCTAACATAAGCAACAAAGGCTCTTATTTGTCTGAGCTTCATGTGGCCCCAATCACTAAGCCCTGCATCTGTGTGTGTGTCTATCTGTGGTGTGTTGGATGTGTGCATCTGATTGCGGACTTGCAGCAGCAGCTGGCAGCATATGTTTCCTGGGTGAACTCTCAGCTGAAGAGGAAGCTGGGCCTACAGCCCATTGGAGACCTCCGGCGTGATCTGCAGGATGGCGTTGTGCTTGTTCAACTCATTGAGATTGTTGGTAAATGTACACAGATTCACATATTTGCTGATATACAGTCCCACATGTTGATGTAACTCAATTGGGGAAAAGCTTCAGCAAAACTCATCGTTGTTTTTGATTGGATCATCTGCCTAATATGACTTAATTTTTTGTGAATCTATGAGATGAGCAAAACAGCTTAGAAAATTTAAATCTAAGTATAGTGGTCCAAAAAATGTCTGCTTATGTCATTCTTAAATGATCAGAATCATAATCTCTAATAAAACTCAAGCTTTTTGTTTTATATGTCTAGACAAGCAAATAAAACATATATGCTTTATTTGCAACCATTTTTGAAAAAGCACATGGTATTTGCTGCTCAAATAGTTCATTTATTATAGTACAAACACATTTGTTGAGTTCATAAAATCTGAGTGCCTTTTAGGCTTTAAAGTGTTTCTTCCTTTAGAGATTTTGAAGTTTGGTCTAATTGAAAAAATAGATTCGCGTTTGCAAACGTCACAAGTTTTTGGACTTAAGACAATCAAATTAAATCCAGTACATGGCCCATTACCGTGACTGCTGAAGTGGATGACACCATCTGCAGTCATCCACTTCCTGAAGCACAGTAGCACTTCAGTACTGGAGTTTGAGACCTGTAGCTTAGCATTTCAGAGACTACTTCACATAAAAACATCAGTAGCAGAAACAAGGTGTTAGTTTACCAAAGACTGCAGCAATGAGTCAGATATATTTTTAGAAGCTTAACGCTGTCCTACAAAAACTCCTGTGTGGACAAAACGTCTGTTGCTGTCAAAACGAAATTGATAAGAGTGAAGGTAATGTGCTGTTTTGCTGCATTTTTAAGCTACTCTCTTTTCTTTTCAAGGTCACAGATTGCACTCTTTTTTTTTCCTTTTGGTTGTCTTATGTTTTTATTGATTTGTCAGAATGGGACTCACATTAGGCAAATGCCTTTTCAGTCACTAGGATTGTGTGAGAAGGAAGTTTTGATTGGGACATCACATCCCTCAACATAAAGTCCCTAATGTTCTTTATCTGTGCTTTTTTTTTTATTATGGCAGCTGGTGAGGTTCTGCAGGGAGTCTACACACCTCCACTGAACAAAGAGGAAAGCAGAAAGAATGTGGAGGAAGTCTTAAAGTTCATTTCCTCTAGAAACATACGCATGCCACACATATCTGCAAAAGGTAAACCACAAGTAATTATTATTACACAATGTTTTTTACACAGCTGTCGTTTTTATATATCTAACCTCACTGACTGTCAGTCTCAGTCATAGACATGCCTTTATAAGATTATTTGACCTTGTCTGTCTTTTTTCTGTTTTGTTCTGCACACACACTTGGTCTCCTGTCCTTGGACAATAATAGAAAAGCTGTTATTGCTGTATTGTGTTGGTGGAAAGCAGTGAACAAAACTAATTTCTCTGATAAGTTATTCTGCTTGGTCTCCCCACTGGGCCTGAAACTGTAAATTTTGACCAAGCTTTTTGTAAGGAGACCATTTAACAGCGTAAAAGAAAAACAGAAACACTTTTTATGGTTGATAGACATCTGCATCACAGGCTTTGTCTTGGGTTTTTAGACATCGTCGATGGGAACCTGAAGTCCATCATGAGGATTATTCTGGCTCTGGCAGCCCATTTCAAACCTTCAGCCAGTCAGAGGGCTGCAGCTGGAAGTGGGAGGAGCTTAACTAGAGGAAACATAACTCACAATCCTCTCTCCACGGTTGCTTTGGCTCAAGGGGCTGCTGCTGCTCTGGCATCTGCCCGCCTGGACGCCTCACTGCCAATACGTTTTGCACGCATCAACAGGTATGCCAGTGTTGTTGACTGTAAGATAATCCCACATTGTAAAGAGAGACTTTTAGAAATGCCTTTCTGTACCTTAGCTGCTTTTGGATCACTATAACTTAAATCTTGCGAATCTGTACGTTAGTCTTAACCTCGATTGGAGCTCTGATGAACTTAACCTTCTGTTTTCCTCCTGTCTGTCTTCAGCTGTGGACTGTGGCAAAAAACAATCTATAGCCTGTAATGATTATCAAATGATTATAATATGACTGCATCCAACATAAAACCGTCTGACACCAAAGTAGACACAAAACAGGGGCTATTTTCTCTTATAACATTTTTCATTGGTCACGTTTAGATTTTTTGCCAACGTTCTGTAAAGTGGCCTACACTGACTTACCTGGTGTGTTTATATAAATAGCTTAAATAGCAGAAGTTGTAAATGCATCCTCTCTGAATCATTTCATAATTTGATGTTGGGTGTTATGATCATTCAAAATCAGCTAGGCTTTTTTTTAGATCACCAGTTAGAGCATTTTAACTCTAACTGGTGAGCTAAAAAAACAAAACAACTACCTGTAATTAGTTTGCTATAATTTGTTGTTTATCCTGGTCTGTTTGAGCCTACACCTACTTTGGCTTTACTCATCTAAACCATCCAGATACAGATCTACTGATTCTCAGAGCAACATCCTCAAAGGACTTGCTGACCTCTAATTGATATCCATTCAGAAGAATGGATATCAATTGATTATCCTCCATTTGAGCTGCTGAGCTGAGGCTCATCTTCTTGTTTAAAGATGATGAATCAGACAGTTCTCACACATAATTGGATTGTTTTTATTTTGCGTGTCGTCTTCTAGTGGCTGGGGGTTCGATGGAGAAAGGAGCAAATGTGTTCGTGCACTGGTCCAGCAGTATGAAAGAGGAGTTACAGATGAGCAGGAGAATCCTAATCTCAGCAGGTGATTTGCTTCAACATGGAATCAAATTACTCTTCTAAGAAACAAATTTGCACTCTGTAGTCATTTGCATTTCTCATTTGATTAAAACAACCATGGATGATATCAAGATAAATTCTTCACAATAAGCAATTCATTTTTCTTTACTTCATTTTGTGTGGAGAGAAGTAGGAAACCTAACAGTCAAGCACCATATCCAGGGAATTAAAAGCTCTTTATAGGGAACTAATGGTCTGACTGCAATTTAAAACAGTCTAAATAACTACTTGTGACAAAATTATGACTAAGTAAAACAAAAGTTCTGGCAGCAATCAGGTAGTTGTTGTACCTGCACTATCATAAAAATGCAGTTATATCTAGCTTCTATTAGGAAAAGGATTTTAGCTGTATCGACTGAAATTACTTTCAAAGTGAAAGTCCTAAATTATTTTGAAGTATTTCAATCCCAGTCAACTACAGGGCTAAATAAGAATGATTGACCTCAAATGCTGTTTCTCATGTTAAGCAATTAATTGTCATTAAAACATTTTTTAATAGGGAACATTAAAATGATCTGAAGTTTATTTAGATAAAACAGTTCTTGGATTTAACAGAAAAAAATAAAAATAGGATTTTATTTGCTGCATTGTTTGACACAGAATTATTGAATGAGGTTAAAACAGTCAAATCTTGCAGATGTGAGCAACAACAGCTTACACTCATCAAAAGAATATATTTAGTTTCTTTGTGACCTAGAAAATATAGAGGCTGGTTGGATTGAAGTTAAAAAACATGGCTCCTGTTTTAAAGAACTTTGTGCTACTTAAAAATACATATTTGTTGTTTGTTTCACCTTTTCTCACAGTTACTTTTTATTTTCCATATTTGTCACTTTTCAGACCCTCAGATCATATTATGTGGTTCATTATTGTCTGTCTGTGTGTGTGTGTCTGACAGGGCATATGACTTTTGTCTTTGTCCCCTAAGCTTTTATCTTGGTTAGGATTTGTGTGCGTTTCCTCAGAGACATCTGAGCTAACCACCGGACTGATTCTTGAGAAAAAGAAATGATCTGTCTTTATTTTCTGCAGTCACATGCTGGTGCAAAGTTTTGTTTTCCAGCGTTTTACCCGTCGTGAAAATAATGGGTGAAAACCGGGGCATTTATTCCAAGCTTGCTGCCTTCTTAGAGACTGTCTCAGACTCACTAGAGCTATAACAATCCTTTATTAGATGTTTAGGTTAACAGGGAGATTCTGCGCAGTGCCAACTGTATCGGTTGCCTTGGTAACTCTTGGCTATCTGGAGGGCAGGGGGCGTGGCTGGACAGCATAGAGATACAGAAATTGTCATGAGTTTCTCAAGATCCTAAGGGCTAAAACAGAGGAAAGGAGCAAAGTGTTTTGTGCTGGCCGGACTGTCTGCAGCCCACTATGGGGGGAACCCAGATTAAATGGTAAGCCGAGACACAGAGTCTCTTTGAGTTTCAAAATTTTAAGGAACTTAAACTCAGACAAGATTGAGTTTAACTAGTGCCTGTGGCTTTTTCATGTTATGCTCTTTTCTGTATGGTTTGTCTCTTTCTGCTCTTACGTTCCCTCGTTTATAAAATATATCTTTCAGCAACAAAAATGTTTATGCAAACTGACTGCGATCAAGGAAGACAATATAACATGCAAAATGACTACTAACTTGTTTTTATATATATATATATTGCATTTGCAATACTGATAGAGTCTGGTTTGTGACATGCCTTATTAATTTGAAAATCCAAACTGTCACAACATTCAGTTTGCCTGTGAGCATTTTTTTTTTTTCAACCCTCTGGTAAAAAGCTAACAGAATCGCCTTTAGCATCGGTCAAAATATGCACATCGCAAATATGGTTTAAAGCCCCTTCTCTCTGAATATTGCATTGAATTTGACTACAGCTTATTATTTTGTCCTTGAGGTTGCTGTGTTGATGGATTACTTACCGTTTTCACAATTGATTCTCCGTGAATATTTCGCTATCAAGTGGTCCACATGCACCAAAAGGGGTCCAGAGAAGTTGCATTGGTTAGGGTGCCGATGCTAAACCTGTGACCATCTGCCAAATTAAGCAGAGATCCAACAATCTGAATTTTGCAGGCAATTTCTGATCTCTAGTTTTTGTGATGCAGAGTTCACTTTAAGAATTACAACAAAGGAAGGTAAAGTGTTCAAAATCCCTCGTCTGGAAGCTCTTGTGACCAATCTGAAAACCACCACTGGGTATAGACTCGGATCCTGCCAATTCATTTGGCCATCGAAACATTTACCAATAGATAGATTAATTAGTGTTTTTGTCTCGTGAGCCTCAGCGCCGTCACGCCACTGTCGTCGCCAAGAAGTCAGCAGAACAGCAACTCTGACCGACAGGCGCATGACAGCCTGCAGCAGGAGCAGGAGAGCAGCGGTACGTCCTGTCGGGCCTACAGTGAGCATGAAAACATACTGATTTGGCTTGTGTAACTCGTTTATGTGTGTGCTCGTAGGGGAGTCATGTACTGTAGTACAGACAGTTTCACTGGAGGATTCTCTGAGTGAAACCTTGGAGAAGGAGGTTCAAGAGACACGGAAGATGGTGTCTGCCCTACAGGTATGAAGACGAGGATGAGGCGCTAACATCCTCATCCTCGTGATTTTATTGTTATCATGATAAAGGTGTCAATTAGTACTAAAGTTATGTTGATTTACTCCTTTGCATCAGCTGAAACTACTTTGTTCCCACATTGACGGTGAGATGTTTAAGCCTGTTGAGAATAATGGTTAACAGTTGTTTATATACGACGATAGTCCATCTGTTTTTTTCCCCCTTTGATTTGATACATTTCTGCACAATTCTTGATTTAATAACGCTGCTCTTATCCAATAATTTCACACCGTAATCATAGAATTGCAAGAATGTGCAACATTTCTTAAGATTAATCGATCTTTTGTTGCAGTAGCTAAATCTCACGCTGAAGGTAATTTATTTCATGAAGGGAAAAAAACGTGTTGCAAATAAACAGTTTTTAACACTTTCAATCATTATTTAAATTCTTATATTATTTCTAAGTGATCATGATGTCATGCACTCTTCCAAAGCATCATATACCCATTGTTTACCATTCTGAACAATGGGCATAATGTTTTCTTTTATATCTTTTGTTTGAAGCCGAACCCACTTGGAGTGTTTTTTTGCTGCTTAATTTTACTTTCATGTGACCAAAGCACCCAGTTCTAGTTACGGCCTCGGCTCCGCAGGTTTACGTTTATGATGGTAGAACAGGAAGTGGTTTATTTTTTTCTTCTTTTGACTCCCATACAACCAGTGGTCATCCATTGTTGCTGTGGAGGTTTTGGTCGTCCAAAGTTGCAGCTCGTTGCAGCAATTTTCTAACAGGTGTGTGACGGTGCCTCGTCTATTCTGGAGGCCAGAATATAAGAGAAATAGACATCTGAATCATTCCCTTTAACTTTAAACCATTTAACTAATTTGATATGTAGAGTATAAAAAAATACTACCTGGATTTTTATGTAATGGTGAGATTGTGCCTCTGTATTAAAAGATTATTTTAATTTCTTCAGCACACCTTTAGAGGGGGGAAAATAAATCCGGTTGGCTTTATGAGGAGATTCAAAACATAGTAAAAGCTACTGAAAGTATAAAAAAAATGTCATGTCTGAAACCTAATTGTAAGACATTCATCTTTGGCTGTTTTTTGTTTCATTTGCTTTGGTTTTTGTACATTTTGCACAAACTTAACTCCACTTCAAATAAAGGGTAGTTTGTCAGCTAATGGGTGAGTGGCTTCACCGCAAAGTACAAATTGGTGTCACATGTTGGACTGCGGGTGTTTTTCCAGGCTCTGTTACTGCATGGCTCTCTCCCTGAGGATGAACAGGACGTGTCTTTGACATTGGAGCCAGTCAACACTGAACAACAGCTGGTAGGTTTTAGTTTGCTTGATTTATTTTTCTTTTTTAGCTGTTGATTCGATTTTCCGTCCGTCTGATTCTTTTCGGTCTCAATTCTGAATCTCTTGAGTGTTTTTGTGCTCGCTGCAGATCACATTACCTTTTTCCTGAGCCATTTGAGTAGGCGCGTGCTTGTGTATGTCACAGAGCCACACGGATATCAGTTTCCCTTTATTCTCCCTCTGTTGTAGTTCTCGCACACCTTTTTCTCTTCCAGATAGTCACTCGCAGCCGTTTGGATCAGAGTATGGACGAGGTCACAGAGCTGAAGGTACACAATACGTTATCTTTTTGATGCTAATATTTGATTTGTTTCTTCTGTTAGGACTAACTACAGAAATCACTCTGGCATTAATGTTTGATGCATTGTGTGTTCTTTGCTCCTCGTGTTAGAGAGAGCTGTTGCTCTGCAAGCAGGAGATCAGAAACCTGCAGGCAGTTAAGGTGAGTCGAAGCAGCAGCATTTTCATAATGTTTGTAATAATTTCCCGATTCAGGTCTTGACTTTGTGTTTGGTTCTTGTTGTGCAGGAAGCCCAGCAGCAGAGGCTGTGCACTCAGGAAGCCTCTATACTGCAGATGAAGCAGGAACTTCTCCGAGCTAGCATGGCGAAAGATGAACTCAACAACCATCACGTAGGAAATACGTTCAGGCTTTTCTTAAAAATTCTTCTCCCTTTTTTTGCTTCTGATCATGGAAAATTATTAAAACACTGCACCTGAAATTGTTTCCAAAACGGTATTTATGAAGATTGTTTAGTAGTAATTCTCGTTTTCTGTAATGATGTGCTGTAGGCAGAGCTGAAGTGGAAGCTGGAGGAATGCAACAGGCTGTGGGGTGAATGCAAGGTGACAGGCTTCAATACAATTCATTTTGTTTAATTAATCTTGTTCGTCGACATCAGATGAGTTTGTGTTGAATAAAGACTCTTTTATGTCTTCTCTATTGTGGCCGGAAGCAGAAGGACGTCGGCCAGAAGGACAGGTTACTCCAACAGTTCAAACACAAACTAGAAGAAAGCCAAAAACTCCAGGTACGTTCATTTACTGGATTGAGGGGTGAAGTGAACTGTTTTTAATAATTCAGACATTATCACAGCGTGCTACAAAAGTTACAAGTTTCTCAGCAAGAGTGGTAAAGAATCATGCATAATGGCTTGAGGGTCACTGGTAGGGCTTTTGAACTTTCATCCTGAGATGGTTAGAGTAAAGTTAGGCATGAGGGACGTCATAAAGCTGGCAAAGCTTGATGTTTCTCGAAATGCATTTGATTTTGTCCTCTTTAGAACTGTACGACAGGTTTTAGACATGCCAACAATAAATGGGGAGACGCCAGCGAGTTATTCATGGGCAATATTCATACATGAAATGTTCCCAACTTTTGATCGTGTGACTTTCTTTATAGGCTGAAGCACAGAGAGAGTCGGAGCATAAAAACGACATGCTACAGGAGCTAATGAGTAGAAATCTGCAAGAGGTAACGCTGTTTCTGTCCTTTTGCTGTTTTTCTTTTCTTTTTTTTCTATGAAGAACACACCCGTTCTACCTACAGCTATGTTTTTTTTTTTTCTTCGTCAGATTCCAGTCAGCGCAGAAAACAATGGATATTCTTACTCTGGAAACCCAACTACTTCGGTGTCAGGTGTAAGTATTATTTCTCTTTCTATCAGTTGAAGACTTAATAGATTTACTGTACATTTCATTTCTGTCATATTAAGGTTGACATGGTCCTATTGCCCATCTCATATCAAAAGTTTGTTCTGTGAGCCACACATGTTTTTACATCTTACAATCAAATAAGAAATGCTAACATGGAACGGGGAGAGGGAGAATCTACTGCTCTAATCTGCCTCAGGCGGTAATCACAAACTTATGAATGTTTTGGACTGGATAGCCTCAACCAGTTAGACAGAAACTTCCCAACACACACTTTATTGCTGAGATGAATGTTGCTAATTGTCACTTTTTTTCCCCCTTAAATATGAATCGCATGTGACATAGAAACACTCACAAATGGCTCAATTTGTATGATGTGCAAAGACAAAGTGATCTGTCCGAGATGGGTTCATGGTGCATTTTCACTGCGGCTCAGTGGGCTGAAAGTGTGTTTTGGTTTTGCTCTGCCAGCAGGCGGAGGAGGTCCAGCTGCTCAGAGACGCGCTGAGGAGCCTGCGGAACAACTTCAGAGACCACGACCCGCAGCACCATACACTGGACACCCTGGAGCAGGGAATAGTGTCGCTCATCGACAGACTGCATGTTGTGCACGCTCACAGGGTATCACAGCTTCAAACAAATGTTCTGGTTTAGAAAACTTATATTTGAAAAGTCCAATTCTGGTTAAATGTTTACATATAGAGGCATGTTTGTTTACACTCTTTTAAGCTTTTAAACATGGTCCATTTCCAGTAGGGTTGAGTTTGGTGCCCTTCCAGAAGCGTAATATTGGCCTCCTTCTTCCATTCCAAAAGCAGTTTCGATGTGCGTTTGGGATCGTCGTCCTGTTGGACCACCAAATTATCCATGTTTTCAATATCTAGCTGTCAAATTGAGGCGATTTTGAAAAATCACATAAAAAAAAAATCACCTGTTTTGTTATTCGATCCACCTTTCTCAGCTAAAATCCACTGCTGAACAAGCCCTGGACATTATGGTACCACTGCCGTGTTGAACAATAGGGATATTGTTACTAGGTTAAAGCCTCATCTTGACCAAAATTCTCTTCACCTAAAGGCATTTGACTTATCTGTGTGGACAGCTGTCACTCTTTTAGTCAATAATAATTCAAACTGTCTCGGTCAAATAGTTGAAATTGGGATTAAATTTGATATTCCAGCAGGATGACATATACCGTAATAGCTTCATTAATGAGCTCTCAGAAAAACCAGACATCCCGCTGAAAGTTTGTGGACTGCTTGAAATCTCACTCCATGACAGAATACCTATGGTGTGTGTGGTCATGGTGCAATTCTCTAGGGATCATTTAACCAAATGCTTAGATGTAAACCGGAATAAATAGTTCAGACCAAGTATGGATTAAAGCTCATCATCGGAACTTGAGTTCCCAGCCCAATTTTAAGGCATCGTATTGCCAAGTCAAGTTATTTTTCATATATGCAGCATTTTCATAATGACCGAAGCCACCACAGTTATGCGATTGTGCTATAAAATGGCACTTTGTCGTCACTTTTCAGTGTATAGAAAATACACAGTAAAATCTAACACAATGCCATTGTTTAATGGATTATTATGTACCGTGAAAAAAAAAAAAAATGCTTTTGAGGGCGATTTAATTACACTCTGAATATTTTTTTCTTTCCATCGGTAGGGCAGAGGGAAATCACCGAGACGGAAAGGTCAGCACACAGATTTGGACACTTGGACGTCCTTCCGTAAGAATCTCTACTTGTAATTGTGACGAAGCATTTCTACCTTAAAACGTTTCTCTAACTGAAACTGCCGTTTGCTGCAGAGAGCTGTCAGTCACAGAATGGTTCTCCTTCTTCTACAAAAATCCTTTACTTCACTGGGAAATCCCCAACACCCTCCATGATCAATATTTCCAAGAGGTTTGTGTCTTTGTTGGTGCACAATGAAATACATGTTCGCCTTAATGCTAAATAAGAAAATATAGCTTCTGTGTGCCATTCATCAGTACAACTGATCCTGTCAATGAAGTACAAATAGAACATACAATAAACAAAATGATTCCACATGTCATAAAAAAAAAAAAACGAGGAAAAATTGAATTCTTTTTCTTGACATGCATTATGCAGGCTGGGTGAAGTAACTCTGAAGGATGTTAAGGCGGCTGTTGATCGAGAGGGAAACTACAGGTACCACTTCAAGGCTCTGGACCCAGAGTTTGGCACTGTAAAAGAGGAGGTAAGTCTAAGAAAGATAAAACCAGGGCAACAGTGGGCCACCATTTACTAAGGATGGTGGCTGCATGTATTGGCACCCCTCATAAAGATGTGTTAAGTTTTAACATATTTTTTTTTTATAATAACCTAAACCTTTTATCGCTAAAATTTCGTTTGCTAAATATTGTAGGGAGTTTAACTGGAAACCAGCTGAATGTAGATGAGACCGAGATCGAGCGTTTTGGTTTTTCCCCAGGTGTTCCTGGATGGAGCAATTGTTCCAGGCTGGGAGGGAAAAATAGTGGCCTGGCTGGAAGAGGACCACGGCGATGAGAGGTAATAATCACTGTTGTGTCTCTCAGCTATTTTAATTACTCTCTATGACAACAGACTCATTTTCTTTTCTGTTTTAGACCTTTGTAGATTCAAGCGGAGCAGCTACAAAATATGCACATTGTGGACTGGACAAATTAGCACAATGCTGTCAGAACATATTATTTTTTGGATTATTAAATATGAACTTAATATCTCTGCAGTCTGTGCAAATATTTGGCAATGTCTCTACACCACCAGCCATCCAACCAAACATAAGACTCTGTGCCTTACAAAGGAAAGCTGACTTTATCATGTTCCTAACACTGCCACACTATAACTGCTGTAGAAAAATAGTCGAGAACGTTCATGTGGACTAAGTGGATTAGAAACTACTGTACTGAGGCTTACCTGGAGAATTAGAGGAAAACAAATATTTTTCATAGTTATTTATGCAACTACATTAGTTCTTGTTTATAGAATATAAAATTATAAACTAATTAGAAAAAAATGTATTAGAAAACAGAACAATGTCTTGGAAGACAGAATAGATGGGACGAGACAAAACAAATTTATAGGAATTTTCCTCTTTTTTATTTTTATTTTTGTGGGACGAAACATTTTGTCCCACAGTTGTAGTTTTGCATGCCACCTAGCGGTAGTAGGAAGCATTTGCAGAGAACAGTTACAGTTGTATAAGAAAAAGCCTTAAAGTATCTGAACTCATTGTCATTGGAAGAACACATGTAGAAATTTAGACAAAAAGACCTCTTCCCATACCTAGCTCCATTTTTTGATAATTGTAGACTATGTCTTTTAATATTTTGAATAATATCATATTTATGTTAATGGTTTATTTGTCTAGAGATTTTAAAAATAAAATAAAACAGCCTTTTTTAAGTGCGAGATTTAAATGTTAGTTCAAAGCAAACTTTAGTTGTTTCATAATTAACCATTCCATTATTTATGCTGTTTATTTTTCTCTATGGAGGTTTGCATATTTGTGGAAAATTCTGACTGATCTCTCACTAACAAGTCAACTGAAACAAGTCGGTTTTGTGATCACATGTATTTAAATGCCATGACTGCATGTACAGTAAAATTGTACAATTTTCTGGTGAGATGGTATTTTCCAATTTGTGGCGTTCGTTGAGATTTTTTATTTTTTTTTGCAAAGTATGTATATTTGCATGTTTGGGGAGGAAAAGCCTTTGAATGTTTCATATTTTGAAATAAAATTTTTGTATGCCGCTTTTTAATGTGCATTTGCATATATGATTCTGCTACTTTATTAACACCAAGAGCTGTGTTGTGTTGTATGCTTACTTGCACTTAAGAAATGCTTTAATCAGAGATTTTTTTGCAACTTATTGTTGTCCAATGTATGGTTACACACAGTTGTACTTCAAATACAGCTACAGTATAAATAGGCTAAAAATATTTTTTTTAATGTTTTATACCGTTACGTTTGAACTTTTTTTACACTTGCTCATCTGTGCGAATTAAGTGGTGCCTTAACACCCCAATAACTGGAATCTTTTTATTTTTGTCATGTTAGAACCACACAGTTCTGAGTATTTTGGTAAGATATATTGTGGGCCAACACAAGATGGTTTATAACTGTAAGAGTTGTATATGGTTTTCAAATTTTAAAAGAAATTAAAAATATTGAGCATAGTCTGTTAAGCCCCTTTAATGCTGATACCCCTAATCTAGTGCAAGTACTTAAAGCTTTGAACATCTCCCTAGGCACAATATGGGGCAGCTGCAGGCACACTGAAACATGGCTGTCCACCTAAACTTATTGTAGTTCTGGAAGAGGGAAAAGAAAGAAAGCCATATAACGTCCTATTGCATTATACTTCAGTCAGTCCATGTGTAGGAAAGAGTAAACTAAAGTTGAGTAACTAAAATTGGTCAGAGAAAATGCGTCTGATGAATTCGTCCATGTAGTGCCATTTTAATTGATTTTACGTTACAACAACCTACAATGTATTTTATTGGGATTTTATGTGGCGGAACATCACAAAGTAGTGAATAATTAAGCAGAAAGAGGTTGTTCTGTTTTGTTTTATGGGTATGCCATGTTTACTGCCACCATGTGCCTCCTAGTGGTATTGCAGTAAACTAACTTTACAGCTTTTCAATAGTTTATAGCGCACCAAAACGTGTTGTAAATATAATTTTTTTTATTTACTGTGTTTTGAATTCTACCTTCATTTCAAGCTTTGGAGATTATTGCAAGACTAAACTTTGGTGGCCGATATTTACGACACCTCCTCTAAAGACGATAAGACGTTGTCGTAAACTGCAGTCAACCTCAGCCGTAAAGCGTTTTGTTTTGGACTGGAGGAGGTCATTAGAAAGTGAGGAGGAAGTAGTCCGGGCACAGACTAACTCGGTGCCAGCTAGTTTCTGATGCCGATGTGAGGCAAATACATTATTTAACATCCCCGTGTAGTATTTCAAGCGCTGCAAAATGATTCGTTTAATTCTCCGGTTCAGACCGTCCGCCGGGCTCTCCTGTCCCCGTGCCCTCCCGGCGGGGCCTTCCACGCTCGGCTCTCGGTCTGTGCCCGTCACCGGCTGTCTGAGGCGGCTTCACTGCGGAGCGGGCTCCCGAGTCGTTTCCCTAGGTTCTAGTCTCGGTCACAGAACGACTCTCCTGCGGTGTCCTCAGCTGGTTGGTGGCTTTCAGAGCAGCCGCTTCTACAGTCTCCCTCCTCACCAGAAGGTAAGGTTACCTGACCGGTTGCTATAGCACCGAGGCTCACGGTAGCAGCTAGCAGCGGAGAGCGGTCAGCTACATCAGGCAGCTGTCACACCTGTATGAGTCGTGACTTGGCGTTTCTCTGTAATAGCTGGATTGAAAACCATCAAGTTGACACAGCATTATGTCGGCACAAGAGTTTAAACTTTGTAATACGTTGTGTTTGTTTGTTAAAACGATTAACTCTGACCTTAAAAGTGGGGGCGTACAGCGCCTTGCCAAAGTATTCAAACCCCATGTTAGCTTTTTTTTCTTTATTCTTAACATCACATAACATCAATGTTTTTATGACAGATAAACACAAGTTTATATAGTAGTGAAGAAGAAAAATTATGTACACATTTAAATTTTGGTTATAAATAATGTACAAACTGGTCGTAGATTTAAATGCATTCATTTTCTTGTACACTGACCAGCATCCCTGCTGAAAAACAAAACAAAACATCAAAACAACCACCATGTTTCACTATGGGGATGGTGAGTTCAACTTCAGAATGATGAGCTGGAATGATTTTCTCTTAAGCATAGTATGTCCTCATCCATTTCCTTTGATTGGGTCATTCCCAAAAAAATTATAATTTGCTTTGATTTCAACCATGTAGGTTTGAAACTGTTTCTCATTGTTGTCCTGCTGGAGTTTGAACCTTAAGGCTTTTTTTAATCTATTACAGGCTTTTTTAACGACCTGTATTTAGCTCCGATGCTGACTATTTACATATATCATAGCTTTTTTGTAACAAATATTTTTTTTAAATATTTTGCCTATGGAAACATTTACATTATTCTGTGAGTTTCTGATGTTTTTATTCCATTATTCAGTGTCACTTTATGTCAAAACTAACCAACTTTCTATCTAAATGCAGTGCAAGAAGAACCAGTGTTTTAAAAAGTCTGCTGTTCAAAAATAATTCAGATTAATTAGCAGGGATTTAACACTTTGGCAGACAATGTTTTTAAGCATCAGTAGTTTTGTGAATTCATACTGACTTAGAATAAAATCTTGATTTAGAAAAAATATCTGTTTGTTTTATTCATTTTAATTTCAAATTCTTTAATGTGAAAGAGCAGTCAGTGTCTGTCATTTTCTTAATTAATATTTTCTAAAGATATTTTAATATTCCAGACATTTTCAAGTGCTCCTGTTCTGTTTTTCAACATTCAGATTTTCTCTTAGATAAATCATTTATTTTCTCTTCAGCGTAATGTAAGGTTTATTTTGGGAAACCTCCCACTCTCTCCTGTCGGCTTCACAGCTGGTAGCTCTTTCTTATCTCTGCTATCAGATGTCACTTGACCCGAGTAGCCACCGTAAAGTCTGCAGATGTGATGAAATCGGACATGCGGGCCATTTTATTGAACAGTCAAATGAGGCGACGATGACGCTGCAACTCTGCTCACAACAGCTGACATTATTTACAAATCCTCTATGACGAGATTATTATAACATAATAGGTTTTTTATGTGTATTCTTTCCTGTTCTTTTTTGTTGCTCATCAGGTGGAGCTTCCTGCTCTCTCCCCCACCATGCAGACGGGAACAATCGCTCGCTGGGAGAAGAAGGAAGGGGAAAAAATCAGTGAGGGGGACCTAATAGCTGAGGTTAGCTGCTGTCTTATTGTATCAATGTAAAAACAAACAAACAAAAAAAAAGCCTTCCAATACAATCCAAACGTACACTACATACTTCGCTTTTTATTTAACCACCTTTGCAGGTAGAAACAGATAAAGCCACTGTAGGCTTTGAGATGCTGGAGGAGTGCTATCTAGCAAAGATCCTGGTCCCTGAAGGCACCAGAGACGTCAATGTTGGATCAGTAATCTGCATCACAGTTGACAAGTCAGCGCTCTGTATTTATATCGATTCGTGGCAAACTTTCTACTCATTCAGAAAGTGATCAAATGAGGATCTAAATGAAATGTTTGTGCAAATTTTCTCCTCCAGCCCAGAGCTTATCCCAGCTTTTAAGGACGTAACATTGGAGTCTGTCAAATCTGCTGGTGCTGCTCCTTCATCTGCAGCTTCTGCTCCTCCTCCTCCTCCTCTTTCACCTGCCACGGCTCCGCCTCCTGCAGCACCAGGCAGCTCTTACCCCCCACACATGAAGGTAGGTGTGCTCTAACATCAAATACCATCAGGTGCGCACTAATAAGAGGGTGAAAGTGACGTGAAACTTCTGTTTAGAGTCACAGCTTGTGTCAGCGGAAGAGTTATAAGGGCGGATTCTCTGTATGTGACTTCAGTGAAAAAGTATTTATACTCCTTGAGCTATTTGTGGCTTTGGAATGTCTTTATTTTTTATTGTCCAGTTGCCTTCGGATACAGATAAATGCAGACAGAGTAGACAGTAGATAGGACAGGGAGAAAGTTGTTGAAGTCTTAAGCATTTTTTTTTGGTTGTAAAACATCCCAAGGTTTGAATGTGTCACAAAGAATCTGTAAATGGGGAAAAACTGCAACTTCAAATGAGAAGCAGCAGAGAACCCCATGAAAGCCCGGGAGGAGCTGCAGAGATGCACAGCTTAGGTGGGAGGGCGTCTCAAATTAAGTATTTGAGCTTTTTATTCATGCACTCCATAACTCTGGCTTTTATGGAAGAGTGGCAAGAAGCCATACAAAAATAAACTTTACAGTTTGACAAGCTTTTGGGATGCTTCTCTCTTTTTTTTATCCAGAAATAATTTGAAGTTGGATGTAGCTGAGTACAATGAAAACTTGTTAGAAACTGCTGAATACAAATACAGCTCAGATATTTATTTATGGAAAAATAAAATAAAAATTGCGTATTGCTTTCTTTCATCATTATACTTTCACCGCTTGGTGTTTGTATAACAAATGAAATACATTGAAATTTGTGGTTGTTATGTGGCAAAATGGGACTATTGAAGGGATAAGAAGTTTTTTCTGACCGATTGCAAGGCTGTGAATTTGTGCTCTCTAAGCCTTTGGGTGTTGTGTTCTACAGGTTGCACTTCCTGCACTCTCTCCCACCATGACAATGGGAACAGTGCAGCGCTGGGAGAAGAAGGTTGGAGAAAAGTTGAGCGAAGGAGATTTACTGGCTGAGATCGAAACTGACAAGGCAACAATTGGTAGGTACAAATGGAGTAGGAATCAAACCTGAATGATGGGTTGGGTTGATTTATACAGATGTATTAAACAAAATGGGGTTTTTTTTCCCCCATCTGTAGGATTTCAGTTTCAAATTGCTTGAAAATGAACATCTCCTGTTTCTGTGCAGGCTTCGAGGTGCAGGAGGAGGGCTATCTGGCAAAAATCTTGATATCAGAGGGAACTCGGGATGTTCCTCTGGGAGCGCCGCTCTGCATCATCGTAGAGAAAGAAAGTGACATCGGCGCCTTCAAGGATTACGTAGAGACCGGTGTGGGAGACGTGTCCATGCCACCTCCTGCTCCTGCTCCTGTAACGGTGGGACATTCATTTCTTCTCAAGCTGTGTTTGCATGTGGATAAAAATCAACACATTTTAGTTGTATAGGTTAATTAGGGATTGGCGATGCAAAGCACCAAGTTAGTTAAGTAAGAGAATGGCATCCTGCATCTTTGTAGAGAAAGTTATGAATACCTGGAAACACAAGAGAATCTGCTTTGAGTCAAATGATCAACAGGTCCTATCAAAACGGGAATCTGTCCATAGCTGTTTTTGTTTGCACTGTGCAGACCCATCAGTTGTTAAATAGGTAGAATATACACTAACTCTACCTTGATGATGATGATATTGTTGTTTACCTTATTACCAAAATCAGGTTTCTTATTAGACCAACCACTATGAGACAGAGCGCTCGTGAAATCAGAGTTTTGTTTTATTTTGGTATTTTACTGCATCACCACCTTTCTGATCATTGCATTAAAACAAACCCAGGTTTCTCTGTGATACAAAGTGTTTTTGTCAAATTGAGCCAGTGTGTAATTGAAAGTAGATTGATGAGCGTTAACAAAGTGAGGATGCCGACTGATATTTACTCTTTTTAATGTATAATTTTCTTTTTATTGTATAATTTTCAACATGTTTACTTTAGTCTACTTATGCATTTTTCTTCAAAGCACTTTTTGCCCCTCTTTCTCAGAGACGCTTTTAGTACTGATCAGATTGCTGAGAAATCTGATCAGTGATCATGTACTCTGTTTCTGGTTGGAGTTTCTTACTTTTATACACAAAATTTTTTATTCATTTATTTTTTTTAAGTACTGCATCATGAGAGATTTTAAAACTTTTAAAACTGGCTAATATCAGGTTTTGTATCTGGATGTTTGTTGCAGGCTCCAGTTCCCAGTGCTGCTCCAGCAGCTGCCGCCGCCCCAGCAGCACCGAGGAAAGGCCGCGTGTTTGCCAGTCCACTGGCCAAGAAGCTTGCTGCTGAGAAAGGACTTGACCTGGCCCAGGTCAGCGGTAGGTAACCGAGGCTAACTGGGCTAACTGTGGGCAGCTTTGATATTATTACAAAGAACAATGTAATCATGGTACTTTTATTTTGTTTCCATTCAGGATCTGGTCCTGATGGACGCATTACCAGGAAAGATATTGAAAGCTTTGTTCCACCAAAGGTTGCTCCTGTGAGTGAAGCCCAGCTTTCTTTGTTTAAAGAAAATTTTCTCTGCCTTTTGTAAAGCTTTATTTGACGAGTGTAGTTGATTCAATTTATTTTCTTGATATCTATAACATATAAATACTATGTGGGGGAAAAAAATGGCCAATAATTTCATCAGGAGTCGAGATGATATCATAGAGCAGCAGGAATGAAAAAAGGCTGATTATTATTTGCAAAGATGAACAAAATTTCAAACAAACTTTAGCGACTTCAATTACCATTAATTGTTGCTGGCTTTGATAAAACAGCAGTTTGGATATCCCCAAATTATTGATGACTAACTGAATAAATAAAAAATCAGCTGCTCTGGGATGACAACAAAGTCCTGGAATTACTAGTGTTTTTAAATCTAAAGGCATTGGATTTATTTCTTTGGTATATGAGAAAAAATGGATTCACATAAGAACTGTGATTCTCACTTTATTTTGATTCAGAATCTAAATAATATATCCCAAAGTCACTGGAACGTACGCACGCGAGCAAAGCACCACAACAAAGAGGAAGCTACAAAAATGACAGAAAAACGTTTGGACTCAAAATAAATTTTGATTTGAATCATGGCTTCAAATATTGGAATCGAATTACATTTACTGTAATTGGTTCAGGCATGCCTTAAAAGTAATGTTTTGCTCTCTCCCACAGCCTCTACAGACTCCAAACATATTACTGAAAATACAGTTTTTACACCTTTTCTGCTGCCTCTGTCTATTTTACTGTCCTGGTTATGCAGTAAAGCATTCAGTGATGAAAAGAAAGATTGGATTTTAAAGTTTCAGACCAGCCAGTCAGGGGTGGTCTGAAAAAGTCACCATCCAATTTCGCTTTGTTTTTTTTTTAGTTTTTCAAGTTAGATTTTGGTATCTAACCTGTTTTTATTTGCTATCGTTTATTTATTTCTTAGGTGATTAAACTGTTCGCGACTTAATGTTTTTCTGCTGATTAAATCCTTTCCTCTGGCAGCCTGCAGCTGCTGCTCCCAGTCCCGCCGCTGTCGGAGCCGCTCCTGCAGCCGCCGCAGCTCCGGCTGCTCCAGCTGGCACCTTCACCGACATCCCCATCAGCAACATCCGCAAGGTGAGAGCCGACGCGGATCGCACAAATTAGAGCCAACGCCTGACTTCTGCTCCCGCCGTGACGACTTTCCGCTCGGCCGGCAGCCGGGCTTTAGCGCGGCCTCCTTCTCCACCGGCTGCGTTCAGAGCTTTGAAGTAAACACCCTGAGGAGGATTTCGCAGCGATACTCTGTTATCTGTGACCTGCGCTTCCACATTTTGCCTTACAGACGGGCAACTCCATTTATCAGCCCAGACTGGATATGCACACCTCTTCCGTCTCTCTGTGATGAATTATGGATCAAAGCTGAAGCTGCGTATATCTGTCTTGTCCTCCAGGTCATCGCTCAGAGACTGATGCAGTCCAAGCAAACCATCCCGCACTATTATCTCTCTGTAGATGTTAACATGGACCAAGTGCTTGAACTTCGAAAAGAGCTAAACGAGGTTAGTGCAGCTTCTAAGCAGTCATGCGAGGTACATCTTCTTCTTTTTTTTTTTATGCAACGCATTAAATTACTGTTGAAATGAGCAAGTGAACATGCTGTCCCCACTCTGCAGGAAGTGAAAGCCCAGAATATCAAGCTCAGTGTGAATGATTTTATCATCAAAGCCAGCGCTCTGGCCTGCCTCAAGGTTCCTGAGTGCAACTCCTCCTGGATGGACACAGTCATACGGCAGTAAGTAGAAACTAGAGTTCATTTTCCTTTAGTTGTTGTCACTGTCATTAGTGCTTAAATGTAAATGAATTGAATTCCCATTTTAGCCTTCTGTTGTTTTTAGTTAACTGAATTACCAAATAGCGACGCAGCAACGCAAACCGCCGCCCTCCCAAGAGCAGAAAAAAACTAGGGTTTCCTTCTTTGTGTTCCTACACTGCAAAATTACCAGAAAGACGGAAGTCGTTCAAGGACATTGCTGAATATATTTGCAAAATAATTTGCAAAATTAAGTATATTTCTGAGGACTGAATTGTCCCTTTTTCTTTTTTTTAAGCACCACTTTTGGATTATTTAGATATTTTCTTTTAAGAACCGTAACGTAAGAAAAGCATTTACGATTTTGTTTTCTTTCTTTCCTGTTGTAAGAATTTAATTATTTATACATGAACAGGTTTTTTCTGTTTCTATGCTAAAAGTTGGAAGATTTTAAACATTTCATAACCTCTCATACTAGAGATTAGCACAGCTAACATTGCTAAAATAATTTCACACATCCAACATTTTCTAATGTGTATAAATTTGATGGTAGGAGCATTTAAATAAAGGAAATTCATGAATGATTATGATGATATTTGGAAAAGTACATTCATGAATTTCTCTGATTATTTCTAAGAGAAGATTTTTGAGGGTGGAGCACAAAGCTAAAGTGTTTTAACATGCATAACAAATCCTTTAGTAACTGTGCGCGTGTTTCCAAATGAATGTTTTATCCACCAAACTCCTCAATCTTAAGAAATCTATAAGCAAGTTAGAATTTGCAGCTTCACATTTGAGCCAGCAGAGGGCACTCTGATGCTTCTCTGGCTCAGAATCTCATCGATTACATCACTATTGACTGCTTTTCTCCAGGAATCACGTTGTGGATGTGAGTGTGGCGGTGAGCACCGCCAGCGGTCTCATCACGCCCATCGTTTTCAACGCCCACATCAAAGGCCTCGCCGCCATCAGCTCTGACGTGGCGGCTCTCGCAGCCAAAGCCAGGGAGGGCAAACTGCAGCCTCACGAGTTCCAGGTGCATCGCCGTATCAGCTGGAATCTCATGATGTAATCATATCCATTCACTCATTAACTGACATTTATTAATGTTGCGTCTTTTAGGGAGGAACATTCACAATCTCCAACTTGGGGATGTTCGGCATCAAGAACTTCTCGGCGATCATCAACCCGCCTCAGGCCTGCATCCTCGCTGTGGGAGGCTCCGAGAAACGTCTGATGCCCGCTGACAACGAGAAGGGGTGGGTGTCATGGCAACAGCTGTTTTGATTAAAAACGAACATAATGCTTGTAACGCAAAGCTAACCCCCCCGGTCACCCTGCCGGTTTCGCAGGTTCGACGTATCCAGCATGATGTCGGTAACGCTGAGCTGCGACCACCGGGTGGTGGACGGAGCGGTCGGAGCGCAGTGGCTAGCAGAGTTCAGGAAGCTCCTGGAGAAACCGGTCACCATGCTGTTGTGATCAGACTGAACCGCCACTGAGCGGCAGCAGCGGGCGCAGAGCTCACACCGAGGAGATCTGGTTGGCCCAGAGCCTCGTCTGACTGGCTGGCCTCCCATAGGGTCACTCCCACTTAGCCTGACGGGGGAAGAGGCAGAACTCACTCCGATTTCCTGTCTGTCCATCTCACTGTCTCTCCCAGCTTTCCTTCCTGTCACTCTCTTTCACTATTTTTTTTATTTATTTTGGCCCCATCCTAAGAGAGACCGGAATTAGGCTTTAGGAAACCTGGAAAAAAGACTTTATGTCGCTAAAATACAGAGAATATTTGACAAAAGCAAGTGTTACATGTCCATCCACTTAGCATATTAAGCTTAAAACCAGTGGGTGTGTGTATTTCTGCAAACTGTTATGTGTGAACATGGTAAAATCTAAAATGAAATTGACAGATAAACGGTTCAAATTTACACACACACACACACACACACATCTTCACACATACAGTTGGAATACTTTATGCGTTTTCTGTGGGTTAAAACTACGGTGTGTGTATAATAATAATAATAATCACTGTGGAAAACACACAGTGTTGTATATGTATGTATATGGTGTTGAACTGTTTGGTTAAAGTAACCAAGCTCCTCACCGTAGAAACGACAAGCTCGTCTAGCTCTGAGGGGAAAGAGACACGGAACAATTTTACCAATTTCTCTTCTATCCGTTTTGTTGTCTACTGTCAAACATTTTGTTGATCTTGCAGCTAAAACGCACAAACCCGGTGCTGGATGTTGTTCATAACAGTGAAGGAATAAATTGGGAGATTCCGACCTTCTGCACAGATTCTTTTGATTTGGCTCACAACGAGGAAGTCGTCATTTTTAAATGTCCGGTTGCAGGTTCATTTAAACGGTTACTGAAAAGTACATTCATTTCAAGACAAAGTCATACATTTTAACAATTGTTCAGTTTTTAATTTTGACAATTATAGGTTATGACCTCTAATTATCGCTTATAGGTCATGGCAAACAAAATACAGTCTCAGAAAAGGAAAACGTGTATCATTTTGCATTCTATACTTAGTGTGTGCTGCTTTTTGTATCGGTGTTTGTTACATGGCATGGATGTGGGGCAAGTAGGGTGCCAACTTCCTACTACCAGAGAAAAAAGAAACTTTATAGAAGACCATTTCATTTTATCTTTTTCTATCTGGTGCTTGTGTGCCTCCCCTTTCTATAGTGACCGTAGGCAATATGACCCATATAAAGAAACGCCTCTTAAAGGCACGGTTGGCACTTAAAAACCGTTTCGGGTGACTGCCTCATGAAGCTGAGTGAAGAGAGTGCCAACAGTGTGGAAAGCTGCTATCAAACAACAGTTATTTACTACAAAGCTTCACGTGTGTATGTCTGAAGTAATAACATCTAACCTAGAGAATAAAGGAAATCCAGTGACTAGAAATGTGTGTTTTAACATTTCAGTACTTCTTTCTTATAGCATTCTACTCTCTCCCAACAGACAATGGTAAAAAAATAAAAAATTAAAAAGTAGTAGTACCTCTGTATGCACTGGTTGCTCGTTTCAACCCTGTTAGTAAAACTTTGAATGCTGAAAAATCTCCATATTTTTATTTCACATTCTGCTCTGTTGCCTTGTCCGGTCAACAACACATTTCAGATACTGTCTCAATTAGGTGACACAGTAAATGCGCTGTATCTCAAAACAGTACTGGGTTTATCCCTACAGATCATTGATCAGGTTCTCCAATCGTTGAACACAAACTCTTTGATTTCCTTCTTACTAAATATTCCACAGTCAGCTGTTATTGGTATTATAACAGTAACAGAGTTTATGGCTGCAGACCTCCAAACTTTAGCTTCACTGAAAGAAACTGGGGTTACTTGAAGGTACTTTGGACATTGTGGAAAGAGATAGTGGACGACACTGTTTGTTTGAACTTAATTGTGTCTGAATGCACAAACCAGGTCTATAAAGACGACGGTAAGTGAGATTGCTGTGGGAAAAACTGCACTGGTCTTTTGGAAGACCTTCCCAGAAGAACTGACAGCTGTTGTATCTGTAAAAGATTCTCCCACATCATATTAAGTGGACTAAGAATGGGAGGAGGTCACGTAAATGCAAGCAGGTGAGGTAATAGTTTAACCACTATTCACAGGACAGTGGTTAGAAAGCTACACAGATGTCGTCAGGACAAACTACGACGATCTTTTTGCTTTCATAGACGCCATGAAGACAACCAGGCAGTGACTAACAAACTCCCTTTCTTTTTAGCACCATGGCAACACGGCGATCTCGGAAGAGAACGAAAAGCGGGAGACTCCAAACAAGCCGAGAGAGAGAAAATATAAAAGCTGCTGTCAGAGACGAGAACGTAACTCAAAGGTCAAGTCAGAAAAGCTGAAAAGGTCACATGCTGCTCTTCTGTACCTCCTAGAGTCTGACTGTTTGGAGCTCAGCTTCCCTCCGCTTCGCAGTAAAGCTCAAACAGGTGTAGCCGCATGCTAATGCTCAGCATTCCTGCATGCTATGAAGCTGAATAATTAATGCTGCCATATGAGGCTTATTAATCTTGACACGCTGACTGGCTTTAACTTTCCCCCTCGTGGCATCGCTGTGAGGCTCACTCGCGACGTTTTGTTGTGGGCTTAACATTCTGGGTGATCACAGGGAAACTTTGCGGCGGATCAACTTGTGTGAGTCACAAACAGATTTTATGTAAATCCATCAAAAGGATGGATCGGCTCTGACTGCATTTTGTTTAGCCCACAGGTCAGAACCCGAGGAGCTCCTTATCATCGCACGGCTCACTGGCGGTGTCGGGAACTTGTCTTTGAATATTTCTTTACGCCACTGACAGCCTCAGATCTTTCACTGCCTTGAATCCATACACGACTGCTGCACAATGAAAAGCTAAAGATACTGTTTTTTTTTTTTTTTTTTTTTACAGATATATCTAAATTTGGTTCTCAACAGAGAGAAAAATATTTATTTTTTTCCCCACAAAATATGAATGTTGTAGTTGAAAACCTCAAAGTTAACAGCATTGTAATAAGGTAGATTATGGAGTTTTAAGTCAGATTTAATTTCATCATGTTTGATGCTGAAGCTAGTCTTTAACATTCTCACTATAATTATGTAAAAACTCTTTATCCTTAAGATTACTTGAAAAAGTATGTTCTATTTACTCCTAGAATATTCAATTCATCCTAAATGAACAACATGTTTATGAGATTTCTGCTCAAAGTTTTAAGATTTACATGAAAATAGAAATTCCAATTACGTTTTTTTTTATAGAAAGCGTCTTCTTTATTGCAACTACAACTGACCTCGTTTCTTATAGGCTACATGTCCTCTCAAAAGTACTCTAGATTTTATCATATCAACCGCAAACCAGCAGAAACCCACAGCGCATTTAGATATTTCTCATAAATCCAGCTCTTCTGAAAGAGTGAATTGAACTGAAGTTGAATATTGGTGACAAATAGAATGTGTAAAAAGGCGGGACGAGAAAATACATTTTCAGGGCTAGATGGCAGAAAAAGACTCACCTGCCTCCCCTGACCGCAGGGGACATGTCTTTCGTTTTTTTATAGAAAGAAAAAAAACGAGAGTAAATCTCTGTCTTTTGACAGAGATTTACTCTCGTTTTGGTTTTTTTTACTACATTTACTACATTTAGTATTAACCTCAGACATTTTCTTGAAAATACTTGGATATTTCTGACTTTGAAAAGTTGAAAAACTGAGATTTTGAACTTTTGGAAATGTTCAGTTTCCAATATGTGCAATAATAATTTCGATTTACAACATAATTGTTGCAGATAATTCACTAAATGTAAATGTCAAAGATAATCTGGGAAAAATACAAAAACCCAGATTTTAAAATGCTGATTTTATTTATTGCTGACTGAACTCTGTCTTAATTAATTTTCCATCCCACAATTAAATCGGCTTCAAGGAACAAAGGTGAAGGCTTGGTTGCCAAGGACTGGAGTGCTGCACTTTTTGTAAATATGTAAAAAAGCAATATTAGCAGTGTGTTGTAATCCACAACAGACTTTTATTTCCATTGAGGATTTCCTTGATACCTAAAGAACTTGGTCCGTATGTAAAGTCCTTTCCTTTTCTCAACCATCAATTGAGCTTAATTGATAATTGAATAGTTTTAATCTCTAAAGCATCCATTGAGAATATTCATTTGCAAAACTGCAGAAGCCTTTTTTTGTTGTTGTTGTTCATGTCTTGCAGATTTCGGACTGATCTGGAGTCTTTGTCGCACCATGAAAATCATGATTGTCTCTTTATTGTTTATTTTGTTCATCTTATAAGTAAAAACACCCTGGAGCTGCTCCTGTTTCTGAGGTGGCAGACGTTCTCGCTGTGGCTCTACAAAGTCACTCGACCTGGAGCAGCTGAGTGAATTCCTGCTGGGCTCATTCTCAAAGGAACCGCTGCGGCTCGTTGGGGTTTACGCGGTTAATTGTGACAGCCTCTTAGTTGTTCACCCGACAACTCAATTGCAGGTTTATTTGCAGTCAGAGAGGAGAAGAGGAGAGTGGACACAGGGAGGAGGGGGAGGAGGAGTCGGTCGCGTCGCTCAGCTGATTAATCATGCATGCTCATTTGTTGTCCCAATTTGTGCCACTAGTTTGTGGACAGTGAGAAAGCTCTGCCTTTCTGCCTTCCCTGTCCATCATGGCTTCTCCTGTAAGGTGGATTCTCTGGACTTTGCTTGTGTGTTTTGCAGCTTTGCAGAACGGTGAGTCAGCCTGTTTGTTGCTTTGAAACAAATATAAGAAATTGTAGGCCTACTTCTGAAGGCTGTATATATAGATATATATATATATATATATATATATATATATATATATATATATATATATATATATATATATATATATATTTATATATATATATATATATATATATATATATATATATATATATATATATATATATATATATATATATATTAGACAGTTTTTAATGACACAGGATACCAACATATCATTTTGTTATGGTAAGAACCTAATTTAATCAGTTTTTCTGGGCAGAAATTAAACAATTCGCACAGAATGTTTTGCATTTACATCTGTCTTGTTCTGATAAGGTTTCAAAACCAAATACAGATGATAGTTCACCATCTTTATGACAGAGACTTCTCTGTAGGACGACGTTTTTAAAGCCCAGTGATCTATATTTCAAAAACAATGCTGTGAATCGTCGTTCTGTTTTCACAGTGAAGCGGCCTGTTGTTCCACTTTGTCTGTGATTAGTTTGGCTCGTCATCAAAACTGTCGAGTGTAATTAACAGCTGATCCGCACACCGAGTCGCCCTCCCTCCGTCGCTCACACAAAAAGGCCCGGGGGCGACAGAGGAGGTTCATTATCGCAGTAATGAAGTGAAAAGTTTGTGTGTGGGGGGGAGGCGACTGGTCTCAACGGGAGAACTGGAGAAGTTCAAAGCAAACCGACGAGACTGAAACGGGACGGAAACGTGGAAATAAGTTTGTGTGATTTATCCCGCTCCAGCTGCTCTCAGGGTAACCATGAGGGAATCCAGTCTGGAGGCGGTTCGAGGTGATTCCGTCCTCCTGCCCTGCTCCTTTTTCACCTCCTCTGATTTCTCCAGACTTAATGTGATCTGGACTCTGGCTCCGTTCTCCAGCCCAGGGAGCCCAGTGCAGGTTGGCATCTTCAATGTGTAACATAAAAACGCACACGGCCTGACAAAAGCAGTCATATCCCTCGCATACCGTCAGATTTTAACTTCAAGGTATGTTAAAGAGATTTTATGTAAAAGTCCATTTTCCCCATAGCATAATGCAGCCACTACCTTGCTTTACCAATGCAGTAGTGACGTCTTTTTCTGCCATCTAGTCCTGAAAAGGTATTTTCTCGTCCCGCCTTTTTACACATTCTATTAGTCACCAATATTCAACTTCAGTTCAATTCACTCTTTCAGAAGAGCTGGATTTATGAGAAATATAAATGCGCTGTGGGTTTCTGCTGGTTTGCGGTTGATATGATAAAATCTAGAGTACTTTTGAGAGGACATGTATAAGAAACGAGGTCAGTTGTAGTTGCAATAAAGACGACGCTTTTCTCAAATTCCTCCTGTTTCAGGTGATCGTGTATGACCACGGTCAGGTGATTAAGAACCCCTCCCTGATTGGCCGAGTGGATTTTACAGGTACACGTGAAACCAGCTGCTCCTTCTTCTTCACGCTGCCTTCTACGCATTTTAGCTACAAGCTAAAGACAAGTAAATGTTTATTCTCTCATGTGAACAAACTGCAGGTCTTCCATTCAGTGCAGACATTATGCTAAATGAAACACGAGTCTCGGACGGCGGGATTTATCGCTGCATGGTCAACAACCCGCCAGACACGGCGGACCCTGGCGTGGGAGAGCTGCTGCTCAGCGTGCTGGGTAGGTGGCTCACCTGTTGCCTGTTTTATCTGATAAAAATTTATTTATTTATTCATTCATTCATTGTCTTTATTTCAAAATATTGTGGTATGCGATATTTCACCTGTTTATCAACGACATTTTCATTTTCCATTTGGAAAAAAAAAAGGTATTTGTTTATTTGCTCTCATACAGGTTTGTGCTTTTTGGTCATACTTAAAGAACTATTTAATTAGACTATTTGTCTAATTTAATATGCAAATTTAGGTAATATAAATATTAAAGAAAGATAATCTGACTGAACACAAAATGCAAAATTTAAATGACTTTCATTCATTGATGGCAAAAGCATTCAAAGAAGCCTGGTCTTGCGTGAAATTAGAACGGCCCCCAAAACCCAATAATTTATTATTTATTTATTTATTTTACTGAAAGATGCAACAAAATCTTTTTAAAATCAAACACATTAGACGGCTTTCAAGGTAGAGCATCCTGTCAGGCTTCAACCTTTTAATTGGATTTTAGTTCAGACTTTAACTATGCCACTTCCAAACCTTTATATTTGCATTTCTTGAAGTCAGACTAGATGGTGCAACTTGAACGCATAACCCAGCATAGGTACTTTGAACATGACGCGTGCAGAGCCACCTTCACTGCCTGTGTGCGAGTGGGACGGAGCGGTGGACGTAGGCGGAAGCGTGAGGCTGTCCTGCTCCGTGGAAGAGGGCGCCCCCACCCCAGAAATCCGCTGGGAGAAAGTGAACCCTGAGGAAATTTCACTTCCAATCAACATGGAGGGTCAGTATCCTACTCTTGTGGTAAGAAAAAAAAATAAAAAATCCACACCATACAAAACCAATCTTGGATAGTCAGTTTGCTTATTTGAAAACGATAAAACTATTCTGATAAAGCTGTTTGTATAAAAAGTAGAAAGTGTTCCTCTGTGAGACTCCAAGGCTTTGTGCGCATCGTCACAAGGATGTAGACATGTATGTACGACTTCATACCGTCAATGTACAACATGAAACCACTAAATAGGGGCTATATTTATAAAAGTTGACATACACCAACATTACCACACCTTTAAGCAATTTGTGAAACCATGAAGGAAAAAGATTATTTGAAGATCTGGGCTGCGGCTGATAAGAGTATCAATACCCAATGAATCCAAGCACAGTTACCGAAGGGCTTTTGTCAACAAACTCAGTGGTTTTAGAGGCTGTCAATTAAAAAAGCCCTGATCTCAATCATATGGAAAATTTGTGGGCAGAGCTGAAAATTACATCATACTGTTTGTCTAAGGACACCGAAAACTTTAATCCGACTTATTCTGAAAACAAATGCTAAATAAATGTATGTACATGTCTAAATTTAAATGTATTTAAATAAAAAATGTGTAACACTTTATTTGAAGGGGCATTCACAAGACTGACATGACACTGTCATGAACATGAAGGAATCTTCATAAATGTTTCACTGTTGTCATGAAATGTCATTTGGTCCTCAATGACGCTTTTAATGCAAATTTTCATTAAAAGTCCAGTAAAAGTGCCAGTTTTGGATTAAAAGTGTCATCATGTATCAAATGACACTTCGTCATGACAACATTCATGAAGACTCCTTCATGTTGATGACAGCGTCATGTCAGCCTTATGCACACCTCTTCAAATAAAGCATTACGGTTTAGTCTTACTTAATGTCAGGGATGTAAACATTTGAGTCCACCTGTATTTATTGTGTATGCAGCTAAATCGTCGCATTGTCAGCCATGCAACTCTCTCAGTAACAGCCCTCGTTCATTAGATTGAGTTCATTTCCTCATCAAAACACGTTGGCGTTCATGTGATTCCTGTCCTCTTTTCAGTGTCTTCACTGCGTCTCTCGTCTCTCAGGTGAGCTGTCCGGCTCAGTCCAGATTGTCAACGTGTCGTCTCAGACGTCCGGCTTGTACCGCTGCTCGGCCACCAACGTCCTGGGAACGGAAAACTGCTACATCAACTTGGCCATTTACAACAGCGAGGGTCCGTTTCACCAGCGCCACGCGCCTCTTTTGGTTTGCTCGAGCCGTTTCTGACCGGAGCTGTTTTGTGCACCGCAGCGGCTCCAGGCGGGCCCTCAGGCGTCCTGCCGGGCGTGCTGCTCACTCTGGTGATGGCTTCGGTGCTGCTGGCTCTGCTGGTCATCATCCTGTGGCTGCATCGCACGGGGCAGGACGGGAGGAGCAGCAGGAGGAGGAGGAGGAGGCACAGGAAGGCAGAGGAAGAGGAGTGTTACAACGAGATACGCTACACGCCGTCCCTGATGAAGCGCTCCTTTGTCTGAAGTCTCAGCGTCAGGTATTAAAACGAAGGACTTGTTCAGCGTTGCTTCTGCTCTCCTCACAGCTGTACTGCCAGACATATTGTGAAATAAAAAAAAAATATCCAAGTTCTGATAGTTTATTCTTTTAATTTCAGAGGTTTTTTTTTTTTTTTCCCATTTGCCTTCAAAGCTACATGATTATAACCAGATATAAACCTAATTGAAAAAAATGTCGAGCTGCGTCTCTCCTTCAGGGTTTTCCTTTTCAAGAATTTTTTCAACTATCAAAATAAACTGTACGCTTTTTTTTTGTTTCTTTCTTCTGCCTGCCTACAGAAGCAATCGTGGGTCTTTGTTGAATGTAAGCTGGATGCCATCGTCTCATGTTCTTTATAAGTGCAGTGTTTCAGCTTAATGTTTTATTCCCTTTATCCACTGAATGTCATGTACATGTTTTGCAGTATATATATATATATATATTTTTAGAATTTTAGCAGCGTATTTTTTGGATAAATGAGCAAAAATTGTGTTTCTCCTTCAAGTTCAAACCTTTTCTTCAGTCGAACGACCTTGAAAAGCGTTTAGTGTTCACGCTTTCATCGCCTCTGGACTCGACTGCATGAGTTTTCACTAAATTAGCATCTCTTTGTTTGGTAATGGAAGGGAGCTTCACATCGCTCTAATGTCATCTAATTTGCAACGTCTGTTTTTATATCAAAAGTTTTTTTAAACTGCCATTTAATTTATATTCAGTTTCAGGATCATCTGGTCTTTTTTTTCCCCCATTATCTGATTGTTAAACTATTAATATTTTTCACTTTTTCAAACCTAAATATACAGCAAAGGCCACTAAAAACGGTTTAAATGCACTTCATCACAAATACTCGATTCTTTGTGTTGGTCCATCTGAAAACGAAGCATACTTGATTTCGAAGAAGTTCACAGGGTGCTAATGCAGTTAAAAGGCAATTAATTTCCAATCTACAACAAATTTAAACTGACAAAAAGTCAAAGTATTCAAGATTAATACAGGACTTCACAAAAAAAAGAAAAAGAAATCACTTCGACCAACAAGTTTGCAAAGAAAGACAAAAACTTTAATTTAAATAGAAGAAAAAAAAAGTCACATAAAAAACTGTACAGAACAATGACTTAAAGTTCTTAAATAAAAGACCACCTTCCCAAAAATGTTCAAAATCAAAAACTGGGATGATGGACGATGAAATCGTGTGCAAAAGAAGTAATAAGTGATTCTTCCCGAACTGCACATTTCAGCTCTTCAGGTTGAGTTAAATCCAGAGTCTCACCCTTTCGCACATAGTGTCATTGATGGAGAAGAAAAACCAAAAAAAAAACAACCCAATAATAAAATAGATTTATATTTTAAATATATATTCATATAGCAAACATGCTGTACATAGATCTAGAGATTCAGAAATCCCTTTTGGACACCCAGGTCTGCCTGTTAGCTTGTGCTTTCCCGTCTCCCAACAAAGAAGAATAAAGAACAACAAAAAAAAAAGACAGAAAAATTCCCCGTTGCTTTGGATGCAAATTATATTAAAAAAAACAACAAAACAAAACAAAAAAAACAGCACTGATCGAGAAGTCTGTATTTCCTGAGTTGAGAGTGTTGTTACCAAGTCCTGGGAGAGATGCTGTACAAGGTTCCTCGCAGCAAATTTACAAAAATTCTCAGGGCTGCTCAAAAGATTAAATTAAAAAAAGAAAGAAAAAAAAAATCTGTAAGGAGCTTAAAGTGGAGCAAAGACGAAAGCGAAGAGAGTGATTTCTCAAACGCCATGAAGAATTGTGACACCAGTGTGACCCAGTTCCCAACCCACACACTAAGTGACCTTTACTTTAAAACTCTATTTTTAATTCTAAGCGTCAAATTTGCCTCCAATATCCAGTTTTCGACCAGAGCCTAATTCAAGCCACCCGACTCAAATAATAATTAAAAAAAGATCTTAAATCCCTCTTAATTTTCTTTCCTCCCACCAAAATGTTAAATCCTGAGAACGCTTGTCTTCTTTCAAGTTTCCCACAGAGGGGAAAAAAAAAAAAAAAAAGAGAAAAAAATCAGAGAAATTAATTTGTGAGCAAACCAGGATCTGGCAATTAATGCTATGGCACAACGTTACAAACACTGCAGAGAGCCGACAGCTGGGCGCTGCGGCGGGGAGGAGAACATCTGCCAGGTTCTGTGTCTTGTTTCATGTTTACCTGCAACCCATTAAAACTCGCAGGTTTTCACAGCGGTAAAAAAGAGAGAGAGAGAGAAGAAAAAAAGAAGTGGAAAGGAGAAAAGCTAAATTTGAGTTCTCAGGAATATTTCCAGTCACGCTACAGGCGTAAAGAGACGATTTGTTTATTTGGAGATGGTTTTGTGTGAAGCACTGATGGACAGTAGATTAAACTCTCCTCTGTAACTTGATTTCAGTCCCAACATGTTTCACAAACAGAGCGTAATCCAAATCACTTTTTGAACAATGATCCACTTAAAAAAAAAAAAAAAAAGAAGAATGTTCTTTACCAACTTTAAACTGAGATTTACTCATTTCTTTAGAGTTTTTTATAAGTTTGGTTTCTCCATTAAAACCTCCCCGATACTCAAGAGGAATGATCCGATATTACCTAAAGAAGTTGGTGATGCACAAAAAAAAAAGAGGGTGAATTGAATCGGATGATCCTCGATCATGATCAAAGCTCAACAACTACACTCTTCCGTGTAGAGGTGGTTATTGAGTGAATACGACTAAAAATGAATAAGAAATTAGCAATTAAGTGCAGAGATGCAAGAAGCTGCGATATGTTGACGTGACGATTTATTCTCTCGGGCTGCGGGAAAGCGAGAGAGAGCAAGACTTAAAGGGATAAGAGGAAGATAAGAGGATAACTGCAAATTTGTCCTAAATACATACTGGGTCTGAAAATGTAAGCAGCCTTGTAGAAATCTAAGTGTGAAAGATCTGTTTTCTCTAGAATGTACACACAGACTGGGCTGACTGGTTTTTGCTACATTAGATGCTAAATCCAGTTTAAAATGTTAACCCAGTAATCATTTTGCTCCCATTTTAAATGAATAAAAATACTGTGATGTTGCCTTTAATCTTGATGTAAATAATTATTGACCACTGAAGTCAGAGAGGCTAGAAAGAAAATATTTTATGCGCAGTTAAAATTAATACCGAGAAGCGAGTTCAAAACTTTGATTAGTCTCAAAATAAGATAAACACTGGTCAAAAGTGCTTCCAAAATCCCACTTCAAATATGCAAACTATCCCTTTAAACAAAACTCTTGGTATTGGTGATGCATTTTTTAGACAAGCTGATGGGAGAGAGAGGATGCAATTGACAGAAGGCAAATACATCAGCACACCACATAGACAGCCCCGCTCATAAAAGATAATCAGTAAGACAACGTTAGTCAAATAAATATTTCGCCTTTGCTTTTACCGTTTGTTCCGCGGTGTAATGTTCCAACTATAACGCTGGATTTAACTGCGAAGGAAACAGCAGTAGTAGTAGTGGGTACATTAGTAGTAGCAGGGGGATGCAGAAGCAGTAGTACAGTAACGGGAGAGGAAGCGCTGCTCCCCACACTGAGCAGCATGAATCCCTGCTATCTGGAGAGCCGACAGCCGGCTGGATCTAACCAGTCAGGCTTTTATTGATCTTTTATCAAACAAAAAGAAAACTCAGTGTGTTTTTAAGTCACTGAGGAACTTGGGATTCTTCAAGTAAAAAAACAAAAAACAAAACAAGACAAAAAACAAAGAAAGGACACCCAACCCACTGAAACAAAAAAGGTTTGACATTTCTAACTCCCAGTTCGTGGGTTTTCAAGCCCCAGGCTTTTCAGACAGAGGAGCCTCCGTTTGGCCCATTCCGTCTTCCACATCTCCACCGTTCAACTCAGGACTTCTAAATAATCTGTAAACTAGCCGCTGGCGCACCGCCCGTCGGTCTGGGTGAGGGAGGACGTCTTTGTTAACTGCTGATCTGGCCGCGCTCCTCAGAGGACTGGGTGTTATTTCTGTTTCCACGCGGCGTGCGGTGGAGAGAGGCACCGCGGAGGCTCCTGAAGTTTGTCAATGCGCTCCATCAGATATCGACGCTCGGCCGCAGGTCCAGTAGGACGCAGTAACTGGGGGGGGGGGAAACTAAACAAGGCTTTTCATGGTTTCCACACGTCAGGTACAGTAACCTACTGATCTCTCTTTTTTTTTCTTTTTAAATCGATGAAAAAGAAACACTTGTCACTGCATCTGTCGAGTAAAAGACAGTCAGACGCTAGATTCTTTTCTCTGGTGTAGAAAAATAAGCACTCCTGAAGCAAAATATCCCTTTTAATTGCACTGGCCTTTTTGGCCTGTCATTTCTGTTACAACCCAAAGGTTGTCCGAAGAAACACAAAAAAAAAAAAAAAGGTAGATGATCAGATGTCATGATGAAACCCGACTTGTGAAGTTGGCTAAATTCTGCCGCACGTTGAGCCGCTCCGGCTGCGCCGGGGACGTTTTTGCTCCCAGATTCAGGCGGGGATCGATGGAATGGGTCCCGAAGCGGCTGGAATGCGTCCGGTCAGGGTGGGGCCGACTGGGTCCCACGGTGTGCTTTCGTCGTAGAAAATGTCGCCAGTGCAAAAGTCAGCGGAGTTAATCGAGTAAAGGCAGCTCTGTGGATTCCTCTTTTGAAGCCGGAGCTTCAAATACAGCCGTAGCCACCTGAATCCAGCAGAGACCGGTCCAGCCTCTGAGTGGCTCCGAGTGGGTCGTGTCTGATACCGGCCTCCTGCGGTGGCGCTGAAGGAGGAGGAGGCTGAGAGATAATAATAAATAATTATTATAAAAAATAAAAATAAAAACTACAAAGGAAAGTCTAATTAAAGTGTTCTCCCTGACCGAAAAGGCAAAGAAAAAGATTAACAATGAAGAAGCTGCAGATGTTGCGTCATCCTCCTTAATGAGCCACGTGATTCCAGATGATGCAAATACCGTCAAACATGCAGCTCTTCATACATTTCAATATGTCTCTATGTCCATTTAAAACATTCTTTTTCTAATATACTATAATAATAAAAAGAACAATCCTTTAAAAAATTTAGCGGGAAGCTTTCAAACACTTGAAGGCTAACAACCTCAGTGAGAAACTCCAATCAGAAGTAGGTCAGAGTTTGACTGCAACGATTCAGGTTTTATTAAAAATGACAGTTTCTGTTCTGCGAATATTTTTGGGCTTTGGTAACTTCACCCACTCTGCTGCTCAGCTGAGCTCCTGTATTCCACAACTACTTTACCACGTTTAATCCTGCATCAAAACGTAGGAAAATCTCTCCCCTTTCACATGATGTGGCATTCTAATACCAGTGCTTTGGGGATTTTTAACCACCATCTACAGACGCAAGGAAATCACAGCCACCTTTCCATGAAGCCCAATATAAAAATATGATTCTTTTTTTCCCCACAGCTGAAATTGTACCAGAAGGAAATCACAAACTGTATGTGTACTGTGATGGAAATCCAACGAAAAAGCTAGTAGTTAGAAATCTAATGCCTGGTTCACATTGCAAGATTTAAAAAATGATCAGACTTTCAAAACTTGGGAGGCTACACATGATAGCAGATTTTGTTTAGTGTCTTTAGTTTTCCATTGTACTGAAGCTCAGAGTAAACAAACATGGCGTGACCAGCAGTCTGCCTACCTGTGTGCGTATCGTCTGTACCGGCCCTCCTTCCATCTCCACGGCGGCCGGCCCGTTAAAGCCCTTCCTGCCTGAAAAGCTCCACTTGCCAAAGTGGCTCTCGTAGTGCAGGCCGCTCCTGTGGCTCAACCTGTGGCCCGAGTTCTCCAGCAGGGCTGCCGGGCAGAACCGTTCCGGGGCGGGCAGAGGCGGCGGAACCACGGAGCTGCTGAAGGAGAGCTGGGAGCTGGAGAGCTGCTGGCCCAGGAGCCCCTGGATGGAGGACGTCCGCTGCAGAGAGGACAGCAGGCCAGCCTCCATCCTGCTCTCGGACTGGCTGAGCAGAGCCAATGGGAGAGGCTGGGGATGGTGGGGCCAGCTCTGGGTCGGGCCTGCGGGGTTGTCTGTACCTGAAACGCAAGACCAGCCTTAAAATGGCTCCTTAATAGAGACGCACCGATCCACTTTTTTCACTTGCACTACCAATACCAAGATCTGAGGTTTAATGTCGGCGGATCCGAAACAGAAAAGCAATGCAGAATTGACTTAAAACTTTTCCTTTTTCTTTTTTATGAGCACTGACATAAATGTACTAAATTACAACTCTGCACCAGTTAAACACACCAAAAGCTGCACAAGCTTGGTCAAACATGTAAAAACAACACAACTTTAATGTTCAGTCACTGCAATTAGGAGCATGGACAGCAGATGTAAAATAATAGTGAAACTAAAATAAAAAAAGGTTGACCACTGTTGTCAAACATGGAAAAATAAACACCAAGAAATCTTTCAAATGGTCCAGAAAGTGAAAATAAATATTAAAACATGAGGTCACTTAGAGCACAAACCATAGAATTAGACTGAATAGATCCGCCCTCATAGATTGGCCACACAGTCACCAAGACCTGATCTAGGAGATTTTTAATATTTCAATATTGGTGCATCTCTACTTCTTAAATATGGAAGAAAACATGACGACGCAACAGCTTTGATCTCCTTTTTTAATTAGTAATCATATTCCTTTTTTAAATGATATGAAATAAACAAAAGGTCTCTACCCATGGAGGGCTGGACAGTGGTGATGTGCGGCTGTGGCAGGCCGGAGGCCGGCGTGCTCTGCGTGGTGTGAATGGCTGGGTTAGTGGAGATGGAAGTGGAGCCTCCTCCGCAGTCTGAATCCTCGATGTTTCCGCCACTGTTACAGCCGGCGCCGCAGCCTTTCTGCAGCCTGCAGGGAGACGCGTTGCAGTCACAAAAAGATCGGAGTCTACACTGAAAGCACCGACTGAAAAAAGAAAAAAAAACAAACAAACAAAAAAAACAGACACCCATACCGATCCCAGCTGCTGATGAGCCATGTGTAGATGTTGTGCGGGCTGACCGGGCCGCCCCACACCGACCGGAGCTGGCCGTGACCCCCGGCGTACGAGGTGGTGAGCGGGGACACGTATATCGGGTAACCAATGGGCTGATCGCAGGAGGAGTTGATCATATTCCTCAGGGCTTGTTTGGCGTTCTGAATGCTCCCTCGCTCTGGGTTACGGTTACGCAGGAAAACCAGCTCCTGCTGTTGGCCGGCCCACAGCCCACGCACACATTCTCTGTTCACCTAAGGGCACAAAGTTGGGGGAAAAAAAAAAAAGATCATTTTTCATATTTTAAAACATCCAGAATCCACAATTCTTAGATATTTTTCAAAATAAATTGCATATGTTTCAACACTCAACCTCCCAGAGTTAGCAGACCTCTACATTCACCTCTAAAATACTAAATTCATAGAAATCCACTGCAAATATTTAATAGCGGATTAGCTTTTACTACTCTGACGTAACGTGCAAAAAAGAAGAACCTGAAAAGTAGAAGGAAGGATACAAAGAGGGAAGAGAGGAACAAACGGGGACGAAATGGAGCTAGGACACAAAGATACCAAGACAGACATGATGAAAGAAAGAAGCAACAACCCAAAGACAGAACACAAGAAGGAAAGAAGGAACCACAGGGATTAGGAAAGAACGTCACAGAAGCAAAAAACTTTTAGACATTGGGACATATAAAGTCTGGGAATAAAATCATTTCCAAACCTAGAAATGCCCAAATCCAATCCTATTCTTTTACAGATTATAAATATACGTTTAATTAATGTGTAATTAGAAACATTACAGATTTGTTAAAAACATTAACGAAACTGTAAAAATTGGACATTTCTACACAACAGAGACCTTGATGACTCTGAAGCTGAGGAATCTCTTGTTGAGCATGATGATCTTGTACTCGTCGCTGCCGTCATCCATGATGTGTCGCAGCGCCAGCAGTGACGGCATGTTGGCCAGGATGGCGCTGCGCCACACCGGGTCACCTTCATGGGAAATCAGCATCTTTTCTTCGTTGCCAGTGATTGCATCATACAGAACCATCGGATCCTCGTACTCATCTGGAGACGTAAAATGATCCTACAGAGGGGAAAAAAAAAAAAAAAAAGCAACCGTTCAACACCAGTGACGAAAAAATACCCAAACGTAGTTAGATGCTCTTTTGTTTTCAGTGGCGTTCACCTGATGCAGTTTGAGGGACATTCGGACTCCTGGCGCCACAACTCGATTCAGCAGGTCCATGTCCGCAAACACCCACTCGTCCCTGGGCGACGTGATGCGGAAATCTCCTTTGAAGAGCGCATGCAGGCCGTAGAGGAACGGCTCCAAACTGTCACAGTTAAAAATTTGAATATTTCTTTACATGGGGAGAAGTAACAGTATAACATTTCAGACGTAAATGGATGCAAATCTTTTAGGATTCGTCTCCACCCGCTTTTGCACAGCTAGAAACTGAATTTAACTTCTCTTGGCTGCTAGATAGCTCAAAATCAGACTGAATGGAGAGTCTGAACTGCAATTGTAGATTTTACATGGACTTTGACTGGGCCATTCAAATACATCGATTTAAACCACTTAAATTAATCTTTGTTGGATTGTTTAAGGTTGGGGTCCTGCCTGAAGGTCGACCTATTAAGCATTACACTGTATTTAGCTCCAGAAATTTCTCCAATGCTTCACTGACTGCTGAAGAACAGCATCCGAACAGAATGATACCTGCAGGTTTCATTCTGCAGGAGGATTTGTCGTTCTTGAGCTGCTTTTGTGTTCTCTCTAACTGGTTTGTTGCAAACTACAAATAAGACTTCTCATGGTTTTGTTCTTGCACATTTTCATTGATAAACACAAAGACAGCCAGGCTTCTTTCCCTTCTACATCATCATTATGGTAAACAGTGCGGATTCATAGTGCTTAAAGTCCCAATAAAATACATTTAAGTATGCGGTTGAAATGTGGCATAATGTGAAAGTGGTCTTGCGGTTTTTTACCTTGCAGACATGCTGTGAGATGCTGTGCCCAGAGCTCTTCTTCCCAGGATACAAAGGCCAAAACACAGGTTGACGAGTGGGGAATCTCTCTCACAAGTTACCGGCTACAACACCGACATAAAGTTAAAGAACAGAAATTAAAACATGCAACATTTACAATTTCTTCTCGTTAGCTTTCTTGTCGTCGTGCCGCGTCGGGTCTAACCGTTTGGCGCCTGCTGTTGCAGTACTGAATCCAGTCGAGGTAAACCATGCTGAATGAGGAGGGGGTGATGCCCGAGGCTCGGTGGTCGTAGTCCTCGTCGATGTTCAAGTTGAAGGTGGGGTCGCTGTCCACGTAGTTGGGGGCAAGGCACGGCCGCAGGGCCTCCTGGATCGCCTCGTTCGCCAGCCACTCCTCAAGCTTCGGGGACCGACTCACATAGTAGATGATGCTCTGGTGGCGCAAACATCCAGATTGTTTCAATATGAAGCGGTTACATTGAAAACAATGGTTAGAGAGAAATTCTGTGCATGATCAACAGTGGGACTCAATAAATGTACAGAAGGAATATATGTGCATGAGCACTGCGTGGTATTATAACTAACAGTTGTTAAAATCACAGCAATTATCAATATTTGTGAACCTTTGACTAAAGAGAAGAATTTAAGAGAAGAGATATGACTGGCCATTAACTGAATCTGCGAAAAAAAAGAGAAGCTGTTGCCATGGCACCATTCTACATCAGAATAGACGTTCATGCAGTAAAGATACAAGTTCCTAAAAATAATATCTGATGGTGAGTTTTTCCTCCACTGACCAATGTATTAATACAATAAGACCATAAAAATAAAAAACATAAAAAAACATCCACTGAGGGAGAGTCAAACAGCACAGAAACAACCTGACACTGTGTGTTTATTTGGATGAATTTTACACAATAAACTTCAATATGTTAACATTAGATACTCTCCAAGTACCTCTTGTTTTATATTATAAAACTTTTAACTTCAAGGTTGTTTCCTTCCGGACTACAACACGTAACACCTTACATGAGAATCGTACAGCTGGTTATCAAGTCAAGAATCCATCAGCCTAGAAAACAAACCTCCACTGATCAACGTCTTACCTTCACATAATAGGTGATGAGAATCTTGCGCAGGTCGAACACTTGCAACATGGAGGCTGCGTTATTGTCGCTGATGCTGTAGCCCTCCAGAACATACTTGGTGGCGGCCACTTCCCAGGCCAGCCAGCGTTGTCCAAACGCAGCGTTGAAGGACAACATCTGCGGCAGATGACCTGGTTCGCAGCAGCAGCAGCCTTCGTCCTCCTCCACCCCCTCTGTGATGGCCTCTACCTCCCTCTGCTGACAGTACGTACCTGGGCAGGGCGTGACGTGTCACAATCAGCCTCAAAGCCAAAGATGACATTTCTATTTAATCAAGCAAGGTTAGAAACTGTAGGACATCACTAAACTTCCAGAAACTTGTAACAAAATAAACAGCCTTTATACTCTGTAAGAAATGACAGTGCCAGGAATCTGGGCATAAAATGTAATTTTAAGACAAGATGAAAATATTTTTAGACATAAAAGCTCTGCTACAATCCTCTTCAGCCTTCTTTAAAATGACATCTTTGAAACATTCTCATGAATGAAATTAGAAAGTAAAAACTCTCTAGACTGAGACGTGACAGCTCTCTGGTAACAGCTGCAGCTTTCAAAGGCTCCACTCATTTGCACCCTAAGCCACAGCTGACCTCTGAACTCCAGCCCACGCAGCTGGAAGGTGACGAGGCCGTTGCCGATCTCGATGATGTGCACCAGAGCGTTGAGGTAATCCGACGCCAGGATGAAGCAGTCGCCCGTGCTGTAGTTGCCCCAGCGACCGAGCAGCAGGTCGCCACACAGGCTGTGCTGCAGAGAGCGCGTCAGGTGCTCGTAGAAAATCGAGTTCAAGTTGTTGTCGTCGGCGCCTTCGGGGGGGGAAAAGAAGAGATGCTCACCACAAGAGCAATAACACAAAACAATACGGTGTCTTGCAAAACTGTTCATACCCCTGGACTTTTTGATGCTTAACCCTTCCTCTGAAAACCCTAAATACAATGACGTGCAATCAACTGTCTTCAGAAGCAATTTGTGAACGGAGTCAAACAACACAATTAGTGGACAGCAGTTCCCTCTGGAAGAGCTGCAGAGCTCTGACCTGAATCTGGTGACAGGAGAAATTAAGTTTTGGACTTCCACAAATCCGGCTTTCATGGAAGAAGTCTCATTTAAAGTCCTATGAGTCATTTTAGGGGACAGCAGAGGAAAATGAGATCATACCAAGTTATTTTGTCTAGTTGAGCAAGGATGGTGAGGAAACATCCCACAAAAGCAGCAGCTGCACCTTCAGCACAATAAGCTCTAGAAAGTATAGCAAAGGCTACATACAAATCCAGCAAAATGTAAACCTTTAAATGAAAAGGACAATTGCTTCTTGTGCACTTGATTGTTTTTATTTACATGTTAAAAACCTGACCACTTCTGGAATATTGTGAAAGATGTCAAAAACGATACGATTTTTCTTCCACTTAATTATGTACTAATCTGTGTTGATTTATTAAAGAAAATTTTAAAGTTGATATTTGTATGATAAAATGTGAAAACATAAAATGTATAAATTTTGCAAGTGCTGTAAAAACACGAGCAAAAATCCCTGGCGGCGTACCTGGGTTGCGGTCTAACTGAGTGGCGAGTCTGGTGTTCGAATGGTCGACCCGCTTTGTGCTGCAACAAAGGTTTTGGTGTTCAAATGCGATACTTGATCCAGTATTTGGAGTTTATGAGCAGCACTTTCACACATGCATGCGAGACATTGTCAAAACACATACTTGTAGTCTCGCTCCCAGAATTTCACAGGCCTCGTGTAAGAGGTGACGAACACGGCACTGCCTAGAACGGGGTTGAGGGGCGTGGAAAAGATGGCGGAGAAGACTGCCTGAACGAAAAGCACAGCAGAGTCTGAAGAAACACGAGTTAAGGACACAATGTGGGAATTCAATTTGATTGCTGTAAGAAAGGAACAAGAAATAACTTGAAGAGTTGAATCTTTTTCTATCAACACTGCAAACAGGTTGGACTAACAGAAGGATACGAGGGACGGCAAACGGTTGAGCAAAAGCGTGAAAGGCTGAGCCCCATGTGATCTGCCAAGGGGCGATGTAAGTCAGAACAAAGCGCAACTTGTACAGCAGATCCCACATCTGTCGAAACACAAAGAAAAAACACCATTATATATAGCAATGTCTTAAATTTGTGTTTTTAATCAACTGGAGAAAATGACATCTTTTGTGTTCTCACCTTGCTGAAGACGATGGACATGAAGTAGTAGTCGATGAGGAAGGTCTCCGAGAAGTGTGGATAGTCGCAGTGAAAGAAGAGCGTGGTGAAGCACAGCGTGACGTACTGCTGAGACGGGGTGCAGAAGGATGAGCGCAGCAGCTTCATTCCTGCGACTGAGATGAAGAGAGCTCGGCTGCTGGAGGAAAAACACAGACACGAGCTGCTGAACATAACATCCACAGCTGGATTCTGATTTTGTACTGAGGATTTCAGGTGAAAAAAGTGGCGGGAGCTAGCCATAAAGCCAACCCTGACAAGACTCACTACATGTCCAGATCTTTATGACTCTGGCCGACAGTTCGGGCTTCGGTTGTCAGAGAGTTCAGCACCACTGCTGGGTAGATGAAGTATTTCTCCACGCACTGAAGCCATGCGTAAAGCTTCTCAAACCACATCAGCTGAGCAGCATCTGGGGAAGGCAGAGAGCAAAATGTTACACAGACTGTTCCAGACACAAATCCACAGTTAAAAGTGCACCGTTCAAATCAAAGCTGTAAAATAACCTGGAGGTAGAAACACTGCTGTTAATTAGACGCTGAATCAGAAGGACCTTTTTTTTTTTTTTTGCCATTTTGTCACATTACAGTCACAAAACTTCAAAGTATTGAGATTTTGAGATGCAGCATAAAATTCTTAGAATTATCATTATTATTGAGAAATCAAATATTAATATTTCCTTATGATACACTGTATATAGGAATTATTATGTCTTTCTCCTTGTCATTCTTCCATGTGTACCCACACACAACACTTTTTAGATTTGTTTAAAAAAACAGAAAGGGAGAACTAGGTTTCATTTGTGTTTCCCTTCAAAATTTATGAGATCTCAATAAAGTATGATGTTTGTGGTTATAGTGTGACAACAAAATTTGATGAGTGAATACATTTGCACAGCAGTAAATAATGAAAAAAGGGAAGATGCACAAAAAAAATGAACTGAAACAGTAAACACAGCTCCAGTCCATTCCTGAAACCGACTGTGAACTGGCTTGTTCCATGTATTTTCTGTGTTAGAAGAATTTTATTTTAAGAAGTACTTTCAGAAGATAAAATTCCTCAGACGCTCACCTCGGACTTCAAACTGGCTGTACTCTCTGGATCGGAGCACAGGGTGTGCAAGGCAGAACCATGGCAGCTGTTTACGGAGCTGAGGCAGGAGATAGTGTGTAACAAACCCCACAACTCCGGCCAGGATGTACAAGACGAAGCTGAGAGCAGGCTGAGGGTCAAGAGGGGAAAGAAAAGCACGAGCATTACAAATCTGTGACCACCTGTTGCCACGATCTTGAGCGAAAAGCACTGGAAGAGTGAGCTCCTGCCTGGAGAGCGATGAAAACGGTGCTGGCACTGATGGCGAAGGTAATCACAGCCATGAGCGGACACATGACGAGGTCTGAATGAAGGATCTCACTCTGTAAAGAAACGGGGACGGTTTAACCACGGAGCACGGAAACACCTGGAAACATGCCGCTGGAATCAGTCGGGCCGTTTTTTACCACAGAGTTACGCAGCTTCTCAGGGAGAGGATCTTTGATTTCCACAGGGGGATCTTCTGGTGTTCTGTTCTCCAGTTCTGGGAATAATTTGGACCGGACCAGTGACCTAAAGCAAAAAGCCAACAGCTAAATAAATCACAGAGGAACTAATATGCATTATAAGTCTTCACTGGCTGCAGTGTGGCGAAAACAGAAAAAGGTCAGCTGTGTTTGGCAGGGATTAAGTACATTTATCATTTAGTCTCAAATTTCCAGATATTGTTTGCAGGATACCAGCAAAGTTGTGGCGAGTGTATTCAAGTTGAAAACTAAAATACAGAAGACAAAAAGCAAATGAAAGCTCTGTAAGTGTCTACATCCACTTTTTAGAAAGTCAAAATTTTGAGTTGAGTAAAACGGAAAACAGGAATGATTAGAAACAAAACTGTTTCCACTGTCCTTCATTTTTCATGTTCATCCAAATTTAGAAAAGTAAACTCTACAAGTTTTTTAAGTAGCTTACTGTATAACATACCATTTTAATGCATCATGATGAAGAAATAAGACATTTATCACCACTTCTGAAATAAAAGCAAAAAAACTTGCTTCTTCCTTACATATAAGGAGATTTATACATAATCTCTCACTGTTCAAACTGCTGACAATAGGAAGAATGAACACTGACCACAGAATGGTTGGGTCACTGCTTTGGCGGCTTAGGTGGTAAGACAAGGCCAAAAGTAGACCACAAAACACGGAGAACAGCACTGGCACATGGGCATCCCCCCATGGGGCCTGTTCCAATTAAATGCATATTGACATTAAATATCAACTAATATCGACGACGATGAATCTAAATTTCAGAAGGACTTACATTAATGGCGCCGAGGCAAAATCCATAAAGCAGAGCTGCCACCACTATGCTGCGTATGAGGCTGAACAGAGATGAGAGCGGGCTGGTAGTAGCTGATGAAAGAGGAGACAAAGTTCAGAAACAACACATGGAAGAGTCAAACTACATCAACAGACAATGGATTTTTAAATATTATAAATACAGGGTGAAACACACTGCTGTTTGCTTGCTGGGTTTTGAAAAAAATAAAATAAATAGCTATAACAGTTTGCAAAATAAAACAAAAATAGCACGATCATCTGAAAATATTCCCCAGCTGTTCACAACAAACAGGAAGAAGCTGTTTCTTGTCGGGGCAAGAGTAGTCTTACCGGTTCCACCAAAAATGTGCATGTCAATCTGCTCCAGCAGACACATCACAAATGTATTGACCTGAGGTAGCAACCCAAACAGGAAAATGACCGGAAAGCACAAGGCAAAAACTGTAGAACAACGGGGGGAAAAAAAAATCAATTACTCTCAAAGACATTTACTTTTTAGTATAATCTGAAGACACATCACCTAGCAAAAAGTTGATTTTAAAAAGTGATTGATAAAAACTGACCAATAAGCAAGTCCCTGACACACAGCAGGAAGTGTCCAGAGAAGAAAGTGACCCCATAGAGGGAGAATGGCTGCAGACTTCCAGCTCGCCCAGACAGGTCAAATATCCAGATCATCCCACAACATAAGCAGAAGTAAACAGGCCGACTGTACACAATGATCCAGTTATGGCCCTGGGAAATAAGACAAGAAAACACTTATTTTAGTTGTACTGGCATGGTTGACTCAGGTTTGTGCTTGTACAATGAATGATTTTCTCTCCTATCCATGGACTGAATCTACACCAATGGAACACTTCAAATGTTCTTTATGGTATTGTGTAAAATCAGAGTAATGAGTGATGCTTCTTTAATTTCATGCAGCATGTATGAAGACACTATGAGCCAAATTTAAATGTTATGGAGACCACTGAAAGGTCAGAAGCCTTATTTCAGCCAAGAGTCCAGCACTGCAAAGCAACAGGTGGGGAAGGGGCAGCACTGTTGCTAAATGCTCCATATATCTGGAGGAAACTCCAATCTCTCTGGGAGTTTTTCTTATCTCAATAAAAGCTCGTTAAAACCTTGCCTTACGTGACACAGGTAACTTGCCAGTGCCTGATTAAAACTCTTCTGCTCGTCTCATCTTTTGCTGTGAAACCATTTCTCATTTCATCATTTCTCCCTCTACTCAAAGATCAAGGTGGAAGGCAGTATAAATTTTGAGCAAAGTATCTAAGACATTTCCTTAAGACCTCACCAAATCAGCTCAACATGAAAGCATTTGCTCCCCAATCAAATGATGAACATAAATCAATACTCACATGCATCGGGGAGGCGGCATCCGGCTGTACGCTCTGAAGTAGAAGGAGACAATTTTATATTTCACATTTATCAAATCAGTAACATAAACAATAAAGATTCTACAACTTGTAAGGCGTAAACAAACATGTCATCCTGGAGGAAAAAAACATTTGAATCCACATGTCTAGAAAGATACATGATTAGTGTAAACGCTTTTTTCTAAAATATGCAGGTTACCTACCTTCAGTAGAGAGTACTGGCAGCTGGCAATGACCAAGCAGAACTGGAAGACCCAGATGTCCCTGAAAAAGCCCTGAAGCAGGAGCAGAAACCCCAGGAAGGCCACCAGGCTGGCCAACAACACCGAAAACACGTTCTCTCCCACACGGCGATTCCTGCACGCAAAGTCCAGAGAAATTGTTATTTTTAACTCCACCAGGCTGCAACTCCTTCATCTAACTGCCTTAGGTATGAAGGCTTTTTGAAATAAACCGACTTAAATGCCTTAAAAAGAAAAAAGGCCATCAATTATCATTTCTTTTCATTACTCCAACATTTCGTCCCACCTGTCCAACAGAGCCAGAAGAGCCAGTCGATCGTATCGAACCCTCAACCACTTTCCAGGCAGCACCCAAAACCGGTAGTACTGCTTAGGCTTGGCTTTCTCCTCAATCATCAGAGTGTTCTCATGGGATTCTTGGAGGGATTCGTGATCAAGGTCAAACTAGAGAAAAAAAAAAGGTAAAAAACTGGTAATTAAAAAAAAAAAAAAAGACTGACCAACATATTCGACCAGGAATAATCTACTATTCAAGTACTTAAGGACGGCTAACCTCCGGCATTTCAAGCGGCACCCTGCGGACCTGCATGCCCTGCAGAACCACGGGTCTGGGCTGGAGGATGGACAGGACTGGAGCTCCATCCTGAACCTCAGTGGAGGTGAAGCTTGATGACTGGGACTGCCTCTCTCTTTCTCTGCAACATTCACATTTTAACAACTCACTGTGCTGTATGCTTTTCAAGAAACCGATTCACTCAGTAGCATAAAAAATTCTTTTAAAAATAATGCAGCCTGTGAAGTCTTTACGTACTGAACCGGGTCCTCGTAACCACCTCCAGCCGGTCCAAAAGTGTATGATCTCTTCACTCCTGAGACACAACACCCAAAATAAAAGTAAATATGAAGTATGTATTGATTTTATTCTGCCTTTGTATCAAGTTTAAACTTTCTTAATCCATATTTTTTTTTCAACTTTATATAAAGTATTTATTAAGAATAAACAATATTTGCTTTATTATTTTTTTCCCAGCTGAATGTAATAAAAAAAAATCCCTGACTGGGACAAAAGATCGGCTGAAGTAAAGATTAAACGCATCTAATGCAGCATCATGAACAACTCCAGTCAAACAGTAGGTGCATTACTCTGTGATGAAGCGATATTTTACTGAACTTTATAACTGTCACATTTTCAAGCACTTACAAGTTACTAATTTTATCAATTTGATTGAAGTATTAGACCGGGGCTGAAATCTAATATACATCCAAATTGCCTGACAATGCCTCTTCCCCACTGAGTTATTCCTTCAAACTCACTGACTCACCACTTTCATCGTAGAAATAGTGCACCGCTCCCTCTGATGTGTCGTCGAAGTTGGAGGCCTCGTGGATGCCGCTGCGGGGGAGGAGGAGCGAAGACGCAAACTGTAAGGCTGATGGAAGCGTGCGGGTGCGGGAATGAGACGAGGTCCGAACACGCTGAAGGTCTTGGAGGCTATAAGAAACCAAAGAAAAGCACGATCTTTATAAACTAGTTTAACAAAAATGATTTCGACACCATCATAGCAGATTTTTTAATTTTTTTACAGATTTATTAAAGATCAGAGTGATGAAAGAAAGGGTTGATGCAACCTTTTACTCCTTCCTGTCTACCACACTAACCTGGGAGGCGATCCCATTGTTGAAGGTGGGGGTGTGGGGTTGCTCCCGGCGTTGTGCCTCCGGCGGATCGCCTGGGTCCTCTTCACGCTCGTCAGGCATTCATGTTTGCTTCCGTCTTCTGGACCTAAAGCTGGAGGAGAGTTAACGGGTTCATCAGTGCAATGGCTTCAATTACACCATTGATGACATAAATAACAGCAAGAAAAGGCTGCATCGAAACTGGTTATACATTCAAGTCGGTTAGCTATTTAAAAGAAGCAACATCCACTTACTGGTTCTTGTGGATAACGCTACGTTAAAGGGAAAGGCGATTCTTCTAAACGCAATCTCTGTTGTATTTATGATAGACAAACAGTGAGGTGCCTCTCGTCACAACAGACTCAACTCTGACAGAAAGCTCACACTTTGGCCTGAAAATGTATTATTCAGCTTTGAGGATGAAAAGTACACCGTGCTCCCGGCTTCGAGTGAAATAAATCATCCCTCCTGCATCATATCAACCGTTTATATGATAAAGCACTAGCTTCATCTCAGAAGTGGGAGTGTAAATTCTTTTGATCTTACCGTTTAACATACCAACAGCAGATTTTCATCAAGACAAACTAACCATTCTTGGGCAATAATGTCTGGAACATTTCACATCCAAGTTAGAGCATTTGACTTGAGGTTTGTTATTTGATTTTTGATTCTTTAGGTTTCAAACTTTGTCAGTGAATTTGTTGATGGCAGGAAGTACTAGTAAAACCTTACCCCTATCAGCTTTAAGATTAGCTACACAAACTAATTTATCGAACCGATACAGCATGATGTGTTCTAACCTTGTTATGAGAACGTACACTAAAGTCTGTTAAATACCCGTTGCTCCTAAGAGGTGTGAACTGAACTATTTTTTTTATAGAAGTTTTGTGCAAAGTTCTCTGTGGAAAAGCCACATTTTTAAATTTAAAAATGTAATTCATAAATTCATAAATCATATATAATATAATCCAAGTCCCCCTTTCAACATACACTTTCCTTTGATTTATTTATGGCCAAACTCTTTGTGCTCATTAAAATCTTCTTTTGAAAGGGAAATCATGTTTTTTTCCCCTTAAATGCAAGACTTAAATTAGAGCCATCTTGGAATTTTCTTCAACTTTAATCTCACATCTACTCAAACATCTTCAAGCAAGTTTCCTCCCTCCTAATCAGTGACAAAGCACCAGCAAATCTAGTTGCTCTACATCGCTCATCAGGAATGCAAAACCTACAAGCTTATAAAAATCAGCAAAGGCGTCATGGTTTTAACTTCTTTCTAAAGAAAGTAAAACAAGGAGACATTGCCTACAAGCTGCTGCTGCTGCTATTCATAAAACACGCTGCTGGCTGTTTGAGCCCTGGGTTGTCTGGTATCAGAACCACATTTTCAGGATTTAATCTACACCACACCTGACTTGCCCTCATGCCACAGAAAATGTTTTCCTCCTTGGCGACTCGTTAAAGTTTACAACGTGGGGAAAGCCATAATTAGACTTCAGCACTGCTCTGGGGATGTGATGTTAAAATGCTGATTTACAGTTTTGATGAGCAAAAAATGCCTCTGATACATTTATCATTCAATTACTCACTCCCAATTAAGGACGTGTTTTTTTACTAATTCCAAGGCAAATTCTGGGTCAACATAATTTGACCTATTAATAATCCGGGAGCCACAATGCAAATGTAAGATGCTTCGCGGTGAAAAACTAATGTGCAACCACTCTGACCCCATAGTGAACATGGCAGCATTATTTTACGGGGATTATTTTCATCAGCAGAGACAGAGACACTTGTGAGAGCTAAAGGGAAAATAGATGGAATTAAAAACAAGCAATTATGTAGAAAACCGACCGGGACTCAGCAAAAGACTGCAAAGACAATTAAGAATGAGTGACAAAACTTGAAAATGTACAGATTCACCTGTGATTCACAGATCGCAGATGATTGAATTATTTTTTTTGCAAAAACTGAGACAAAAGGTTGCAGCTAAAAGTGCAGGGAAAGTGGTCCAACAAAGTGAATTCAAATGTATCCCACGCTACATTTTACTTTTAAAATGTTAGAACTTGTTTATTATTTTCCTTCCTCTTCAAATGTACGCACTAAATTGTTTTGGTCTGTCAAATAAAATCGCAATAAAACACATTAAGATTTCTGGTTGTAATGACAAAATTAGAAAAGCTCCAAAGTGTAGGTACAAAAACCTAAACACTAAAGAAATATGACCTTTCAACAAGAAATATTAACGTATTTCTAGATTTGATAGTATTAAGAATAAATAACATTGCTAGAAATAATATTGGCTGATAAATAGGCATTGCTGCACCATATTACAAAATTATTTAAACTGCAATATTGGGCGTGCTGTGGTTGCGCAAGGGATGGCGCAACCCACATTTGGAGGCCTTCAACCCTCGACGCGGAGGTTGCGGGTTTGATTCCCGGACCCGGCCGACATTTGCCGCATGTCTTCCCCCCTTTTCTGTCAGCCCACTTTCGAATAAGGGACACTAGAGCCCACAAAACTGCAATAATGTTGCTGAAAATTTAAATGGTAACACCTATTATAATTAAACAAAATTTCCCAGAGACATTTTGAGTCTTTCAAACTATACAAGGATCTCAGCCCTTAAAGGCCGCTGTAGCCTATTAAATGGTTTTGAAACGTTTGCCTTTAAGATTGCAATACAACAATGATATTGTGATAATGACTGTAATTTATTATATTGTGCAGCTCTATGATTATTACCCCCGTTTTCCTCAGTACCGTTTCCTTCCCTTCGACACGATGTACCCATAACGCTCGGTGAGCTCTAGAAGTTTCTCAGATCCCAGGAAAGTCAAACATCTATTCAAATGGCCAAATGCATCATCAGAAAGCAGAACCCTACTGCACTGCAGTTGAAGTGAAACACCTGGAAGGATTCGATATTAAGATTTGATACATTGTGCAGCTCCATTATCAAGTGCTTCTAAGAATAAACCATAAAACTTGGCATAAAATCAGGGTCTGAATACTTAACTGGGTAGTCAAAAACATTTTTAAAACTGAGTTCCTTCTCAGAAAAGGGGTAAGTCTGAAACACTGGCTTTAAACTACTGGTTTTCAGGTGAACTAACCTCCGCCCACGGCTCCCTCTTCAACCAGCTCTCCTGCCCTCCAACCCATCTGGTTGCCGGTCCAAGACCCTCCGAGAGAATCCAGCCGATGATGACGATGGCATACAGGGAAGCCGTCAGTGTGTATAGTCCGGGCTTCCAGATCAGACTTAGACATAGTAAGGGTGCGAGGAGCCGGGGTGGACGTGGAGGGCATTGGAAGAAGCGCGGAGGGCGTGGTCGCTGCGTTGCTCTGGTCCCCGCCGGCCCCATCCATACTTAGTACCCTCGCATGAGTCTTAGCGCTCGCTGTGCTAGAGGAGCGCTGAGCAGCACGAGAGTGAGAGGGGGCGGAGGTTTCGGGTAAATCGCCCTCCCTTGGAGCAGGATGTTGAGCAGCAGTGGAGAGAAGGGATGAAATGTTGATGTTGGCGAGGTCTGAGGAGTAGCAAGAGGTAGAGGAACTCGAGTCGTCATCGTTGTCGTTGTCCTCGTCTGAGCTGTATCTGCGCTGGGAGCCCAGGCTGGACCCGGCACTAATATCACTGCCGTCGTCCTCGTCACTGGAGTCCTCAAACAAACTTTCGCTGTAAGCTTTAGCCCCCAGCCGGCTGCGCACCGGGATGTAATCTCCGTGTTGCCTGTGATTGTGGTGACGCCTGTAAGAGCCGCAGTCGAAACTGCTGCTGCCCGCTCCTGTTCGCCGTCTGGGAGCTTTCCTTCGGCCCGGCCTGTGGCCCATGTTTCCGCCGCCGGCCCGCAGCAGCTTTAAGTCTTTAGGACGAACAACCTGCTGGGCTTGGAGCGCAGGCGGATCAGAAAGTAACAATGGGGTGGAGGATATGGGCAGAGCAGGCTCAGAACACACTAGACCCAGGGCCAGTCCTGAAGGCACTGAATTGGCCTGCCGAGGTGGGGGGAGAGGAGGACCATGAGATTTTCTGTCCAAGTCACACACCTCTGAGTGGCCACTACTTGAAGGGGAAGAGTTCTGGAGAGGAGGGGGCTGTGCAATATCAGAGTGTGCAGGGGGTAAGTCCTCCTCAACAAGTGTCCGGTCTAAGCCCTGGCTGATGGACAACTCTTTGGAAGGGGAGCGTAGGAGCACACTGTCCGACAGGTTGTCAGTGTCACTGCCACCCTGTCCGGCTGCATCCTCTGTGTTTTTCAGAGCAATAGAACCTGACACTGGTGCTGCAGCAGGAGTCTGTCCATCCGCAGGCCGCGACTGGCTCAACGATGGACTTTCTAACTGAGTGGAGTCCGTTTTCTCAGAGCGGTAGCTGCTTACGGTGCTTAGTGTCTCTCGGTCTGTGGTAGCTCCGCCTGCACTGAAGCAGCTGTCTGTGGACCCCGCAGCCAAAGCTACCCCACTGCGACTGCCTGGGTGCTCAGTTCCTGGAGCAAAAGCTCCGGGGTCCAGACCCAAACCCATGAGGTTTTCGCTTAACTCCTCGCTTAAGCTGCTCTTTATAAGAGGGCTGAGGGGTGTATCACCTAAGCTTCCAGATTCGGCAGAGGGTCCAAGTGGACAATATGTTCCCAACCCATTGTCCTTGGTACTCTGTTGAGATGATTGTTTTGGCAAGTCCTTCGGCTGTTCCTTCTCACCTCCATCTTCTTGACTTAAAGGTGAAGGCGGGATGGACAGGCATCCTCCAGGATCATCAGGTCCAGATGACACTCCAGGAACTCCAATGAGACCCGGGAATTCTCCTCCTGGAGAGTCAGAGATGCAGGACTGGGCCATACTGGAGGGCCCTGAAACATCCCCAAAAAAACGACAAAATCAGACCGAAATCCATCAACTACTTAGCATTCTACAAATATTACATGTAAAAAGATGATTTTTCAAAGTCCAGTATTTTTCATGCAAAATTAAATGTAAAATACAAGTGTTTTTCATAAATTTATTGGAGAAACATCCACAATGCTCAGAGTTTAGATTGAAGTAAGCTCAAAATTGAGAGGAAACCACATCCAAGGACAGAAGAAAGGATACAAAGACAAAGGAAGAAAGGCATGACGAGAGGGAGGAAGAAAGATTGGCAAAAAGTAGCAAGGACACAGAAGACTGAAAGGAACTGATAAAAAGGAGGAAGGACCAGGAAAGGCACATTGAAGGAAGGCAGTAAGAAAAACAAGGAGGAAAGATATATTAAGGAACAGAGAAGCTAGGGCGTACAGAAGGACACAGCATAGAAGCAATAAGATATAGAATAAAGTCGTAAACTGATCGAGGTCTTGGAAGATACTTCAATCAAAGTCTATACTTTTCCCATATTTTCCAGACTGTGTAGGAATCCTGGAATGCAAGTTGGGCTTAACAGGACCAAACACAGTTTCAAAACGTACTCTTTATTCTTGAAAGGATTTATAAGAATGTGCATCTGCACATGCTTTGAGGCAGAGTTATTTTTATACAGGCAAGGATTAGACACCACTCAGCATGCAATAAAGCTCACTGCAGATCACAGAAAAAAACAGCAGCCTTACTTTGTGCGTCCTGGGAGCTCTGACGTAAAATCGCACGATGGGCCGAAGTCACAATTACATTATTGCTTCCCTGTGCCTGTGTTAATTCTTTGAGATCTGAAGCAAAAGAAAAGATATTGTAAAAAAAAAATAAAAAATTAATCAAAAATACTTATACGTAAAGAAATGTTTGCAAAAATCAAGCAAATAATTCAGAAAAAAGGAGAAGACCGTTTAAATGCTTACCAGTAGTTCCTCCTACATCCTCAAGCTGGGGCAAAAACTCCTAACAAATCAAAAATATATGGCTTATTAAAATTCATCAGTCATATCAATAGTTATTAACTCTGCACTGACCGCATTGTTAGATGACTGAAAAAGTTTTGAAAACTAAAGATGAAATATTTGTCAATTCACAAGGATTACAGTTGCATGAGTGAGGCCAACATGCAGCTACTGAACCAAACAATCCTCACCGACACTTGGTTCAATCCGAAAAGAGAATGCTGGGAGCTGCAGCGAACCGGGGGAGTCGAGTTAACCTTCCGAAAAACGGTCATCTCCACACCAACGTGACTATCCCAGGAAAAAAATAAGTACTGGTTAGTATAAAAATGCCATTCTCCAACATCCCTTTCAATTATATCTCCACACCTGTGTTGATTTCCATCATGAGCTCCTGACCCATCGTCTCCTTCTTCTGTCCTCAGGGCGTCAGCGGCGAGAGAAGCCTGCTTCTTCTCGACAATCTCACCGAGGTCGAACATGGCGTGAAGTCGGTAGTTAACCACCTTAATGGCGGTAAAGAAGATCGCTACCACAGCAGAGTACACGCCTGCCACCACCAAGCTTGGAGGAAGAGCCTGAGAGCGAGTGGAAAAGAAACCAGGTGGAATTAGAGACCCAGGAAATGTTTAGTCTAAATGGACAACTGAAGATTTAAGTCAAGCTAAAACAGGTTGATTTTGGAGCAGCTTCTCTTTCTACACCCGTTTATCCCATGGTTAAGCTAAACTAACTTCACTGGAGTGGTGAGTAATATTGGTGTTTCTATAGTTTTCAGCTTGTGATCATCTTGAGACTTGGTGGGTCTTGGACTGTTGTTGAACATCCCAAGTAATTTAATTTTATCTGAGGGTGATAGTGTATCTCAGATGGTTCAAACTTGGAAAATGTACGCCAAAACACATATAAACTGGTTTTGCAGTGGATAAAGCAGGAGAACATTAAGCTTCTGGAACAAGGCCTGACCTCCTCCCTTGTAACTTATTATACAGTTGATGAAGTCTGATTAAAAGTGGGTTTGATTTATGTGCCAAGAAACAGGACAAATTTAAGTACAATTTGTGACAATAAGACTGTTCAAACATCCAGCCAGAATTATGTCAGGGTTTTATTGATTAAGTTCCTCTACATCTTGTTTAAGAACATTTATCTCAATCTTTGAAAACTCTAAATTTGTCCAGCAAACCCAAATAAGTTATAAAAGGAACGATTGCATTTAAACAACATAAATAGGCAAAAGAAACAAAACATGAGAGAAATCCACCATTCATCAAAGAAGAAATTAAGGATGAATTTTAAGGTCTCCTTTCCCCCGGTGTCCGTACAGCCTGATCTGATCTAATTGTTCTAGACAGAGTCACTCCCTAATTATACCTGGGTTATCAAAACGTTTCTCACAGGGAGTTTGGGAACCAACATTTCTGGCTCAGTATTAGCACATTAAAGACCTTCAAAACCTTAGAAACACTGAAAATGGAGGAGGGTTTCATTCTTATCTAAACCCTCCCGAGGTTCCAGTCGGATAAAAACACAGTGAGCCTCACATGAATCTGGCTACAGCTGGAAGAACCAAAGTAAACACCTTTTTGGGTTTATACACAAAGTAGCAGAAGCTACTTTCTAAAATCCCACTAACAAATTTAAATAAGACATAACATATTGTATTGACAGAAACAACAATATTTATGAGGAATTTTATTAAGTGGGGTTACTCATTAAAACTTGCTTTAATTAAGAGCCTTAAAATTTGTTAAACGTGTTGTAGGAGAAAATGGATCTTAAGCAATCCTCCCTTGGTGCCAGAGATAGACATTTTTCATATGTGAAAATTTCAGTCCAAGTGCAACATATAGAAAATCCACAATAAATTCAAATTTCTTACACCCAGCATCTTGTACAACTTCCCTGAGGTAAAGAACTATTCAAATGTATCTAAAATTACTTTGACATAATTGCCATGTTGAGTGTATGAAAAGTTCTGACTGACAATTTTTGTGTTGATTTTTTGCCAGGTTGCCACATCAACAAAAAAAAAAAAAAAAACTCAGGTCAACAAGACATTTTTTTAAAGAAGAATGATTCTGTAAACGTAGCTGCCGTTTTAACTGTGGTCTTACCATGTACAGAAGAAAGGGGAAGGCCAGGAGAAAGATCCACAGGTACAGGTGGATGCAGTTGGAGAATGTGCTCTGATGGGGGTCCACATACCAGCCTCCTGTGAGTGAAGCCCACACACCCTGCCGCAAAATCTGTAAAGCTTGCGAGCCCATCTCCACTGTTTAGGGTTAGACAAAAGCTGGAAAGCTTCCTCCTAGGCTGGAGCTCAAAAAACCGTGCAGCAGATTGAGGCACGGTATCTTCTCTCTATGATGGCACTTCCAACATAGACAGCATGGTGACCGAGGCTGGTTTGTTGAGGACAACAGTTCTGTATCGTGGATATTTATAGATCTCAGTGGAGGTTGAAAGTCCTTGCATATTCTTGTGCCCTTTCTATACCAATGCTGCTTTTCTCTACCCTAACCCCAGCTGGGTATTCAGCTGTATGATCTTTTGGCACTTTGACATCCCACTGAAAGTGTGAAATGGCATTCATCTGAAAGACAAATCAAAGATAGTCACTTGACAGTTGATCTGTTTCTGTGATTGATATTGTTTTAGCAATGCATTTAGGGGAAAGCCAAACTCCACAGTACTCCCAATTGTTATAATACTTTGCTATTCACGTGTTTTGACTATGAATGTCTCTCGTTCGTTTTATTTTACACACGTAATTAAGTATTTATTATTCAAACAGTAGCCAGACTGTTTGACTTAAGCAAGAAAATTACTTTAAGCACCCATTGACCACAATATTCCCAAGTACACCCATTTGCGCCATTGTGAGAGGGTACGTGACATGACCAAAACATCTTTCCAATTTCAAAAGACTGAGCTTAAAACTTCAAAATGTTAGAGCCAAGTCAGGGCTGTGCAAGCGAGATTAAGTTTTAGATTTGCATTAGCAGGCTAGCAGACACTTTAGCCTAGCTTTATGGAATCGCTTTGCTTTTCTAAATGATATACGTAGAGGCAGTGAGCCACCAGCGTGGGTTAGCCTCTGCAAACACTTACGATACAAATAATAAAATTGCTACAAGTCTGAAAAATCGATAGCCAGCGTTTAACATCCGAATTCTTAACGTTAGGTACCGGCTAATGCTAGGCCGCATACCATATGAAAGGTGAATGTAACGTTTTTTAAACAAACAAAACAGAGCTAAACTATCCGCTGGTGGATGCTTTTAGCTATGTAAACTCAGGTTAGTAGGACAGTTTTAAATAAATGCTCACAGTAAACAGCTTTCCAAGTGTGGACCCAAACATAGCTTACAGTTAGCATTAGCTGTTGAGCTTGCCTCATATCTCCTTCCGCATCCAGTCCTTGTAGAATCTCAGAGCTTTCCTCCTTAGGATGCAGCTAGCAGAAGACGGCACTCCAACTGTAGATTACCTGGAGCTTCGCTGTTGTATTGGGGCTGGTTAATTTATCTTGATTTTCCTCATAGTCCGTCATCCTCTTCGGTGTTAAACATTGACAGACATAAAACAAGAACAGTGAACCCCTCTCTACACGAACGACAGCTGTTTCCTGGCATAAACGAAGTCTGTGTGGGACTGTTACAGGTCTGGCACACCGAGGTCCTGTTAGCCCCAGCTAACAGCTAGCTGACACACGCACGCACGTACGTACGTAAGTACGCACGCGCAAAGGGAGACGTTCCCATGGTCCCGATTGGCTAAGTGAATGTCAACGTCACGAAGTAAAATCTGTCTGCTTAAAGTCTCTGTTCTCATATGTATACACAGTGGCGAATCTAGAAAAATTTTCAGGGGTGGCAGCATATGCTAATCTATCTATCTATCTATCTATCTATCTATCTATCTATCTATCTATCTATCTATCTATCTATCTATCTATCTATCTATCTATCTATCTATCTATCTATCTATCTATCTATCTATCTATCTATCTATCTGTCTATCTGTCTATCTGTCTGTCTGTCTGTCTGTCTGTCTGTCTGTCTGTCTGTCTATCTATCTATCTATCTATCTATATATGCATTTTTGCTAATGCCTCAAAATTAAATCTGTCCTGCTCACGGTCAAGGCCTCTCAGCTTCACTATTCTCTCTGAAGAAAGGCATCTCCACAGCATGATGCTGCCATTAACACGTTTAACTGGGTGGATGCTGAGCTTGTATGTACAGGTGTACAGTTACTCGTCTGGCTCACATAGGGATTTTGCATTTGTGCAAAATAGTTAGAATTTGAACCAAATCTGACCTGATCACCTTCATCTTCCACATGTTTGCTGAGTCCCTACATTGTTTTGGTAAAGTTTAGGACTATATAGCTCTCATTAGGAATCTTCCTTAATGTCCTGATCTGTGAAGTGCATGATCAAAAGCTGTCCAGTCAACAGTTTGTCCCACCTGCAAATGTAGAGAGGACATTTTAAATGTCCTACCTACATTACGTATAATCGAGATAACATATAATCTCAATTATACGTTACTTCCTCCAATGAGTTTCCTCTGAAATACATTATTTAGTACAATCTGGAAAGGTTTCAGGAGTTTGAATACTTCTGAAATGCATTGCACATGTATTTTCAACAGGCATATTTATTTATATCTTGAAAAATGTAGAAAATATAATCCTAAATCACTTTTAAAAAACTACCTCGCAGGACCAGGGCTTGGTTAGACAGCTGTAATCTGCTTTTGCTGCTGGAGCCGTTTTGTTGAATTAACCTCGTGACATCTCTGCAATTCTCAGGAGTGGCTTATTGTGTCCTTCAGCTACCCCAGTTTGATACCTTCTGTCAGCATGGATCAGTCCTCACCTGCACCAGACCTGCAATGACACCACAACTCTGCAGCCTGAAGGACTATTCCTTTCCGTCTCAGCACAAAGGGACTGACGGGACAAGTGACCCCCGCTGGCTTGGAAAACAGCCGTTCTAAATTCTTGTCTTTAGTGATAAACCTTTGGAAAATTGATGGCTGCTTTAAAACAGGCAGCTATTGCCTCAGTCCTAGAAAGAAATGTGTGCACAGTGGACAGTTCCTCTTTATCTCAGCAGGGGGGGTCCAACTACACAAGTAGCATATAACAGCATACAGTTCTTCCTCAGATATGGAGAAGCCATGCTATTTTCATCAAAAGTATTATGTATGAGGACATATTTTGCTTTTGCCATGGCTTCATTTATGACTCACTTAGTATGCAACCTCTTTATTCCTACTGTAAAGATGATATGGAGCCAGAGGCATTTAAAAACATTGATTTGTCTTCTTAGCTATTTAATATCATGCAATTTAATGAAGCAACCAATAAACCAGCATCTCTCCTGACTGGAAAGTAATTCTTTCCTGTGGATTCATCCATTACTATAATTATTTTTTTCATTTATTCCACTTGCAACTAAATTATTGTGAACTGCAGTGGAGTCCAGCGGTTACCCAGAAGAGCCTACCAGCACCGTAGACTCTAACTAAACCAAAAATGGCTTGTTAATTTGAAAAACTAAACAAAACATTTGAACCTAATTTAGCTCCGTATACCAGACTTGTAAAAAAAGTGTTTGAAATTTAAGTTAAAAAAGAAGTTGTATTCTTATTATGTTTGGGTAAATTTATAATGAGACTGCTAGTAGGTACTTTTAATCTCAAACTATTAATAAAAATGTATTTACTGTCATGCAGTGATGTCCTGACATCCTCTGACATCTGACATCTCGTTTTCATTAGTTTACTAAAGTTCACAACTACATTATAACATGCTGGCCAGCTTTTATGCTAAATCAAGTAAGCCAATTTTAGATTTAATTTGTCACCTAATTAGCAATGTGCCAGTGTCAGTTTCATTCCATTTGTTTTATTATTATTAGAAATCATTTTTTAATCAGGGAACAATCTATTCGTGATTCCATTAGAGCAGTGCTCTGGGGATTTCACAGAAGGTAACTGACCACAGTTTTTTTTTGGTAATTTTTATGACCATGAACATTTTTATGTTCATTTTTTAAATTGTTATTTTCCTCTTTACTTGGATGCTCTTTACAGTTCTTCCTCTATACTTAGCAGCACGAAATTATGAAATGACTATGTGCTGGTATGGCAGATGGTTGTGTTGGCTGCTCTAATATAAGGTCCCAAGGTAACAAAAATGACTTTTCCTCAGGTCCAAGGAAATAACACTGATCCAATTATGATTCAAATCACTCCCCAGAGTAGATACAAGCACATTGGATGAAGGTGCTTGAACAAGAAACAGACTTATGGAGCTCTACAAGATCAAATGTAGTTAAATCCATGGGGTGCCATTCATGCTGCCCAAACCTGAACAAATCTAGCAGCTATACATGAACTGGCTCAGTTAAACGGAGTGTAATGTGTTGCGCTCCTCCTCTATCACCCTGAAAGAATTGGCCATCTGGGTCGTCTTCGTACTTGTGGAAACATGATTGAGTCCTGATTCTATCACATTGTGCAGTGATTCATCATCCCAGACAAAGGAGTCAGCTGGCTTAAGGCTTTATCATATTTAGACCTAATAGGGCTAAATTAGACAAATCAAGATAAAGACATTCTGTTTCAGCCCCCCAAAAAAATCTTTTGTTCCATGATGAATGTTTGATATGCGGGCGTTACTGTCCCTACAGAATTATGCTGCCTCCAAAGAAGAGAGACGGGAAAAGAGCAAAGGATGAGCGAGAAAATGATGATGAAACTGAAGTGTAATGCACACTTTTCTTGAATTATGATTTGTATAAAAACCTGTTTCTTCATGTTAACATGCTAACTTTTCTTGTTTGTATAGTGTGACCCTTTCAGATTAAATCAGTAAGTATTTAATCTGCAGTAGCATTAAATAGTAATTACGAAAGAAACCCTTCAAGTTAAATACAAAGGATATTCATTTTCAAATGTAAGGTCACTTGCATTGGTTCTTGCATAAATGTTGCCCGTGACACTGCCCTCATTGTTCACCTTTGTAAATATATTCACAGTCTACTTTACTTGATACATCTTATTAGTATAAGGTTTACCACCATTTGGTTCAGGGTTTCTTGAATTCTTTGTTTATTTAACAAGGTGTAGGAAACATTTCTGAGATTTGCCGTGATGCTGCCACACGGTTTCAGCAGATTTGTTGACTCTAGATGTAAAACTTGAGTCTCCTGGTACTAAGCACCACAATGATATCTCCCTCTCCATTACACCACGTCTAAAATGGTTTCTCATTCACACAATTGCCATTTACTGGATATTACTGGTTTTAGACCTTACTATATAAACTATAGTTGTTGTTGTGCATGAAGATCTAAGTTTAAACTTCAACAAGACATCTTCTATAGATGCTTAAATTCATTTAGTTACTGCAATGTCATTGGCTGAATCACTATCTGTGCTAATAAAGAAAAGAACAGGTGTGCCTAGTAAATAGTCCAATGAGTATATATAAAGAAGCTTCTTGATGCTTTATTGGCATTGGAACAACCTTAGATTGATAAAAAAGAACCAATCTAATTAAAGTCACTCTTATTGTAGGGTAACATCCTCGAGTTACAACTTCTATACTTTCTTTTTGAGACCTTGGTATTTCTTATGCTTCTGATGTTCCATGTATCCATGTTCTTGATGTTTCTGTCTCGGCATCTTCTGAGAAGCTGGATTATTGCTGCAACGTATTGTTGAACATAGACAACTTTCCTGATGCCTTCTTGGCATCAGGAAAATGCTGATGGAAGGGAGGGGGGACTTATGCATCTTCCAGGAACATAATGTCATTTTGTACTACAATCACATAAATGTGTTACCTTCAGTTGTGATAAAATTACTACATGAATAATAATAATAAAAAAAACAACTTTTGAGAAATGTAACTTTGCATCATGGCAATGTTTTATGCCATGGTGCAGAAATTGGCCCCTGACTCTTCAGGAGACAGTTCTTTGGAGTGTTGAACTGAGAAGTTGTTCCAATTTGAGGATGTCTCAAACATGAATGAAAGAATCAAAACAACTCACCAGGTATGTTTTTGATGATGGGATATTATAACATGATACGATGCTCAAAACTTTGCAGAACACTTAACTAGACAGCTGTATTTTACATTTTGATCAGTTTTCAGATTTTCTGAAAAAAGCAGACGTTGCCTTCTCGTTTAGCCCCAAACAAAAAATCTTGATTCAAGACTCCAGACTATTCCTAATTGACATGACATGAAAATAAGATGGTGGGGAACAATTAGTAAGTAATTCTTTTTTAATCCAAGCACTTGTGTCATCCAGAGTTGTGCCCTGGACTATAAATTTCAACTCACATTTCAAAACCTGATTCTCATATTTATTTACTAATACCTGGAATCTTTTCTGCATTTTGTCTTACCTTGTATTTTACTAACATGATAACTTTGCAAGTTTCTTTGGGAATGTTTGGAACACACAGGTGCATGTTGGTAAGTTAGAATACCATCATAAGTTTAGATCAAATCAGTAATTAAATACAAAGAGCAAAAATTTAATATTATAGATTCATTAAACCCTGATTGATGTATTTTTAAATGTGTATTTCTACTATTTTTATTATCTTAGTTTGCAGCTAATGAAAAACCTAAATTCTATGTGAAATCTAATGTCAGATCAATGTAAACATTTTCTTAATACAAAAATGTTCCCATCTGACAGTGGAGAGTAACCTACAAAAAATTATTGCTTTAAAAGTTGGCTGTATGCATTTATAGTAGGTATATTATAACTAGAAGCTAAAGTGGAAAAAGAAAGTACAAAAAAAATGTTCAAATATTTGGAGAAAACTGACAATAAATATCATACAGCACAATGGCGTACTGTGAACTGGACTAACATTTCTGTATTAATTATTTTTGAAAAAGTGAATTTTGGGTTTAATTTTACTGGAAGTAATCATAATATGAATTTCCTTTTATGAACTGAATCAGCTGCAATGTAAGTAAACAGTTTTAAGTCACAAGGAAGTATCACAAGACACAGGTGTGTACAAAGTATATAATCAAGTGTATTTTCATCTTTATCCACGTTCTGTACACATATTAAGATCCATTTCACATGAACACTATACAATAGCAATGAGTGAGGAATGGTATATTTTCTGAGCGCTGAGCAGCTCACAATAAATGGCACTTTCATAAAAAAAAAAAAGAAATCACACAGCATGAGCAGATAACTGAAAACAAAAAGTTATCATCAGATTCACTGAGATTCAGCACATATAAAAAGCACAACAAAATAAAACATTGATTGGTTCCATCCTTCGGTTTCCTCTGCATTACCTGAATGGCAAACAATGGGAAAAAACAATGATATTTGCAGCTATCAGAGGAGAGTGTGCTTCTTTTATTATTTTTTTGTCCGGATTAAAGTAGAAAGCAATCTAAAATGTGGTGTGTTAAGAAGAGTGGTGACAAGATACATCGAAATATCAGAGAAATATTACAGTTCACAAATTTAATTATTCATCCCACAGAATAGTCTTTTGGATAACTGATAGAAAAAAAAATCAATATTTTTGGCTGCTTTACAAGGATTATTTTATGTCTCAGAGCTACGCTTCCATTTTCAGTGTGCTTTTTAAATTCCCAATGACAGAATAGAGGAAATAAAAGGTTGTTAGTGAGCCGGCCTTTCTCCAAAACGCTCTTCAAAAGTGGGATTTTGCGTTTCTCAAAGCTCCATCGAACTGCAACAGTTTGGATGTGGCGATGGAATCAATGGTGGGTGCTGGACCAACAGTCCTGGATGTGATCACATCCTGGTCAGTCCGTTAACCTCTATATGTACAGTACATACGAGCAGTGTTTGTAGAGGAATACCTTCACATGTTCACAGTTATCCCTTCATTATATCACACAATTCCTCAGATTCATCTGACTGAAACATTCGAGGCCTGCTGTGTAGAGGTATGAATAGTGATTTCATGACCACTTTTAGACAGAGCTAGATGTCCTGGCTCATTTACAGTACAAGTATCCACCAGTGAAAATAATCCCATCTCAGGAGGACGGACGGACGCAGAGCGATCGGGGTAGTAAAAAAAAAAAAAGGAAACACATAACATAAAACGAAGGCTGCCGATGTGATGTCTTCTCATAGTGAAAAGGGCTTTCTCTTCGAGTGCGCTCGGGATGACTGCCGGGGCGCTTGCTGCTCATATACCATAAAAATTCAATAACTGGCCTGTTCTGCCTCATGTATCATAATGGGGACATTGAGACTCAGGATAGAGAATTATAAAGAAGTCCAAAGAAACTGGATGTTCTCAGCACTTTCTTCACAGTACCATATCCATGCTATGTACAAAGCCTAAGTGGATGTTCTCTTTTCTAGCTAAGTTAAAAACATGAAATAAAAATCGTACACCAACAAAGAGATGGTGAATACAGTGTCCATTTTGACACAGATGACGTGTTAGATCTCGTGTCATTGACGGGGAATATAGCACTGCTGGGGAACTGGGCATCCTTGACGGTAGGGAAACCAATATCTATTCGCTTCGAGTGAATGTTTCCTTGCGGTCTGGGAAGTTTTTCAGATACCTGATGGATTCAGGTTGCAAAAAACAAAACCAAAAAAACCAAAAAGGAAAACAGCATCCTCTCTCATCCTCCAGTCTCAGTCCATGGTTGCCTATTCTCCTTCTCTTTCAGACATAGTATTCCTTGTCTTTGTTCTTTTTGCCCTTTGTGATGGCCTTCGCCACAGAGGCGGTGGCTGTGCTTTTGTCTTTAACCACTGCTCCGTTGCCCTCCACGGTGGAATTGTTGGCAAAACTGTGACCCTGGTCTGCTGGGTAGGAGCCTTCATCCCGGTTGCGGTACTTGTACATGGCATAGAGGAGGATGAGGATGCAGAGAGCAGCAGCAGCCACGATGCCGACCACCATCCCTGTTGTACTACTGGACTCCCTGATGACTTCTACGGCGCCTGGTTGGTTCTTTTCATCAGAGGCTGTGGGACTGGCTGTGGGCACATGGGGAAAATTGGGGGGGTACGTTAGTCCTGGTGTGTTACGGGAGGATGGAGGAGCAGGGGGCAGGAGCACCTGGTCGCGGGTGTTCATTTTGCCTGCGGGAATGTGGAGCTGGTCAGGATTGGTTGTGGGAACAAAAGGAGGTAAAGGGCGGGATTTCTGAACTCCACCCTCACCGACGGCGGGAGGTGGAGGAAGGACTGTCCTGTCAGTGACCATGGGGGAGTTATTATTGTAAAAGTCCTCATCATCCGATTCCGTCATCTCCCCCGAGCCGAAGGCCGAGACTTCCACAGGGTCACCGCAGTCCTCCTGGTCCGGGGGGCAGGAGGGATGAGGGGGGAGGATCAGGGACTCTTTGGTGGTTTCAAGAGGGGAGAGGAGGGTGGGGGGAGGAGGGATTACAGGGTAACGAGTGGCGATAGATGGGGGCTCAAGGGAATCCACTGTTATAATAGGCAACACTAATTCACCTCCTAGAAAGGAAAGAGAAAAAGTAAGGTATCCCAAATTAGAACTTGTCTGACTAAACAGTTCAACATTTTCTGGCATTTATGCTAATGTCAGTGATATTATTATACTGCATTGCCTTGCAAAAGTATTGATGCTCCTTGAATAACCACAAATTTCATTGTTTTTTTATTGGGGATTTATGACAGACCAAAACAAAGTGGGTTATACTTGTGATCGTGGAGGAGAAATATTTAAGTTTTTCTGTAGAGTTTGGTGTGCATTTATATACACCCTCCCCTATTTAACAATAATCCTTCAAAATAAAATCTAGTTGAAACAATTTCTTTCAGCACAAAAAAAAAGATTAAGGCCACTGACAATAAAAAACAACAAAAAACCAAAATTGCCATCTTCAAGGATCCATTCGACCTTGTATACAATCCCTTAAATCAGACATGTTCCTTCACAAAGTTAGTTCTCCTCCTGCACAACTCACATCTCTCTCATTGATTCTGGTTGCTTCCAGTTGACCATCTATATTCAAGTCAGAACCCTGTCAAAAAAAGTCATAATTCAAACTTTTTTCACAGAATTCTGAGGAAAAAAAACATCTCAGTGGCCCTAATCATCATCTATACTTCAAAAATGACCTGTTTGGTAAGTTGCAAACTATTCTCAGAGAGAAATCCTTAATAACACACAGCGGCTGCATTTCTCAGAGTAAATATAGCCGCTCTTTGAGCTCTTTAAGCTTACTGAACTTGAGCCATTTCTGAGAAAGAATGGGCAGACCTGCAAAGCTAGTAGAGACACACCTCAAAAAATCTGCAGTGAAGGAACGTTCCACAAAGAGATCTCTAGGATTTTTATACAAAAAATCTAAAAAAAACAAAAAAACAAAAAAAAACCACACATCACTGACTGCTTTTGCAAGACATTGCATATAACACTCTTAGAGGTGTGATTCGTAAATGCCTGGGTATGCAAAAGAGAAATCCTTAATAACACACAGACATACGGTAACCAAAACGCAACAAAAGCTTAGTCAGGACACATGCAAACACACTAGGACCCCTAAGAGGGTGAAAGCTCAATGAAAGGCACATGACAAATGGATGAAAGTGCAAAAAACTAATTGGCCGTGCTGCTGTGTGCACATCTGTGGGCAGAAATTCAGGGATGACAAGAGAGGAAACAGTTATTTGAATGAAACACAAACATATCTCAGAGGTTGAATGTCTGTCTGTCTATCCATCTATCTGTTTCTATTTACAGAGTTGTACAGATATTTATGGTGACTCCATTCCCTTTCATCATTATCATTTGAGTCACATGCTGCAGAGCCAGCCAGCAACAAACAATTCTGATAAGGTCATATTAATAATGGAGGCACCCATAATAAGGTCAGACTCATTCTTGAGTTTCAAAGCTTGTAACTGTCACAAATCTGATCTACTGTCATCCTATCTTAATTACTCTGGCATGCTCTTAATTTTCCACACTCATTTTCATTAATTCAGTCCAACTGAGTGATTTGCAGATGGGTTTATGATGGGTAAAAATTAGACGAGGTTTTAGTGACAATCAAAATGAGAACAGCTGTTCGAGCAAGTGGTGGAAAGAGGAGTGGAAACACAAAGAAAGAATTCAACTGCTGTGGAAAACAACAATGGAACCAGAACACTTTGTCCGCTAACAATCCTGTGCAGGAGTTGAGCAGCAGTCCAATGCAATGTTTTTCTGGTTTTCCGATAGGCTACCCACCTGTTCCAGGCTCACACTCTTCCAGATCCTCATCGTCACTCGGACACTCAGCTGATGCCACCAGAATATCATCAGAGCTCTGAGGCTGTAAAAAAAAAACAACACACTGACAAAAATACCTCTTTGGATGAACATAAAAAAAATCATGGAAAGGTTTTCCACCTGATTACTTTAAACTTTGATTACTTAAATCAAAGAGTTGGCTGAACTTAATATATTATGGTTATTCTAATTTAAATAAAATGAGTTGGCTCAACTTATTTTATTACAGTTATTTTATTAAGTTTTGGCTGAACTTAATATATTATGGTTAATTTACTCATTTACTTGGACCCAATGTAATTTAAAAGAGCCAGCCCAACTAATTTGCAATGCTTTGGACCAGATAATTTACTTGACTAAGATTAATGGCAATTTAGTTGAAACCAACTTTTTTTTTTCTCTGAAGAGTTTTTGCGGTGCTAGTGGCTTGTATTTTTTTGAGACAGTAGGCAGACAGAGTGAGGACATGGCAAAGGTTGCCAGGGCTGGGAGTCGAACCAGTGACGGCTGCGTTGAGGACTACGGCCTCCAAACGTGCAGCGTGCTAAACCCCTGTGCCACCACAGCACGCTGGAGAAACCAACTTATGTTACAGTGATACCGTCACACTACTTATTAAGTTGACGATTGTCAATATGACGATATGATTGTCTTGCGTGAACTCCCGTGACATCCCGTGATCTCACTCGGCTTCAGCACTATATCAGTCTGACTGTAATGAATCGTGTTATCTCAACATGATTAAATTTCATAAACGTGAAGTTGCTGAATTTCTTGTTTATCCAACATGATTGTATCACGTTTTTGTTTGAAACATGAAATTACTTAGTTAAAAGTATATAATATTCTTTTGTTAATCTGATAACCCCCTAAGTTCATTTTTTACAGTGCAGAGTGAATGAACTATTAAGACATTTTTAGCTAGAAATTGTTTTCCAGCTGCTTTTTTTTCTTGCTGACTGTTCTATTTAAGGAATATCTGCTCCATACAGAGCTATGCCACAGAAGTGTTTTTATTGTTCTTTTGCTTGGAGCAACTCCGGTAAGAGTGCATGTTCAAAACAAGCACATATGCAGCTGCTCTTTATCCTTTAACCCCTGTGGCGGTTTTCATGCACTGTGTGCAAACAACGAATAAACATCACTGATAGATTACCTGTAGGCTAAATGCCTTTTAATACTTTCTGTTTTATTGTGAACAGGTTTGTTTTGTAAGCAATTATCTTGGATGAATTTCCACAAAAAAATGCAGCTTTAAGTTAAGAAGCCGAATGCGAGGAGAACTGTCCTTTTGATACATTGACTGTACTTACAAGACATTTTTTTATATGTGGCACGTCTGATTAACTCCATCCTTCGACATCAATGGATGTTTTTATATAGAAATCTTTTAACTTTTCACCTCTAACCACATCTTCCCATTGGTTAGAAGAGAGGCAGTGTAATTACCATTTCTGTTCAATAACGTTATTTTGCTCAGGGGTTTGGTCATGGAAGCAGTGGCAGTTTCTGTGGTTCCTCAGGTTTGACAAAAGGGCTCAGAAAATATATACTGAATCATGCAGACTGATCTTGAAACAAGTTTTCTACTGCTTGCGTACATATTGCTAGTGGGTGACTCAGTTTGTTCCTTCATAATTACTGTAAGAAAATATGACCACAAACGCTGGATGCTAAAAATAATCAATGGTTATTTTGCTCTTTTTCATCAAATCTGGGCTTCTTTTTGTCATTTCTAGTTCATAATATTAAATAAGTCAGTTAAAAAGACTATTTTAAAATAGTTTTAGGTTCAGTTTGTACAACCACATAAAAAGCATGTGGAATATTTTTTGGCATCACATATTTTTTTTATTTAAAGTCCTTTTACTGAAATGCTAGAGAACACGATGTATAATGCATCAAGGTCCCTTCTCTAGCAGCACACCTCCAGTCAGAAGGCTGAGACATTTTGCCCGTAGTTACAAGAAAACAAACTGGAGAGTTTGGAAACATTTCTGGCCCTGAGTTAAACCGGAGTGCTTCTACTATGTTCTTTGTGTGAAAATCTATAAAACAAATTAATGTTATTGATAAAATGATCATAACGCTAGTAAATAGAGTATTATGGTAATTTAGCAGGATTGATCATTTGAATTATGATGCTGGTTTTTGTTTAACAAGGTATCTAAACAATAAAACTGAATATGATTATATTGTAAGACTCTCACTCTGTTTTATGGGTAGAGAGCATACGCAAATGGTATTAATTTATAAGTACATCTTTAACATGTTGGTCTTCAGGGGAAAAAAAAATAATCGAACAAAAGCACAAATGTTTTTTGTTCTCAATAAGGACGTTTTCAAATGTAAGAAGCCAAGGTTGATTGTTCCAAAATGTCACGGCCTTTCCAAGTGTACGAACCAAGGAGCCTAATCTATCATCTGATTTCCCTTCGTTCGTGTGATCACGCTCTTTTATTGGAGCTTGAGAGATCCTGACACCTGATGGCTACATTTAAAGGTTTTTACTTAGTGCTGACTTTTTGAGCACAAGGCTCTTCCTCAGACTTGAATTTCCTACTTTTGATCTTCTCTTTGCACTGTTCATTTCAATGCACGTGTATGAATAATGCATGAAAAGGTCCCTCCGACTAAGAGCACAATGTGACACTAGAAGTAATTGGAAAGGATCTAGATCTTTATAATATTATTGAGAAGCCCTGCTTTTGGTTGGCTGTGGAACTAGCTATAACTTTTAACAACCGTACACACAACAATTTATTGTTTGTTTGTCTTTTGTTTTTAAAAATGTGTCAACAAAACATGATGCGTTGGTTAGCAGGGAAGTGTGTTCAAACTGGACTCGGATTAAGGTAAAAAAAAAAAATACAAATACATATTCAAATTCAAAGTAAACCAGAAAAATAATAGCAACTAGCAACTGTAAAAGTAAATCAAATCAACTCAGACAACAATATTAAATCAGGTGAGCCTTATCACGCATCGTCTCAAACCATTTTGAAACAAGTTTGTCCATAAATATCTGATTCAGAGTCCGATTAAGTTCCTTTTCTCAAAAATCAGCCGTCAACTTGTTTTCATTTAAGCTGCCCAACCTTTGAGATGCTCTCCCTCAAGCTGGGAGACCGCTGCCGGCGGGTGGTGGTGGTAGCCATGGTGGTTGTGGTTTCCATAATTGTGGTGGACATGTCGGACACGGCCAGCGGTGTCACAGAGGTGGTGTCCGTAGTCAACGCGGAGAGCGAGTCTCCGACCAGGCGCAAGTTCCCTTCCACCTGAACGCTCGGGTCGTTTTCTGCAGCCAGTTTGAGCACCTGGAGGCCGTTGTAGTACAGCCCGGAAATCTGACCCTGGAAGGGCCGACCCTTGTCGTAGCCGCCAATTTTAATGGCCGCCTGGCTGTTAAAGATGGTCAGCTGTCTCCCTGATATCAGACAGAAACATGGACAAAGAAAAGGCAGGAAAAAGAACGCAGACATGACAAAGTCAGAGAACTACTTTTTCCTTCTTTTTTTTTTTTTTACTGGTAAAGCATTTGAACCAGGTGAGCTTTAAGGATTATAGAGATTAGTACAGTTTTTAAAAGGTTTATTTAGATGTTAACTTTAGAAGGGAAGCTTAAAACTTTGACTTCACAGTTGATGCAAGAGGATTAAAACTTGTTTAGGTGTCATTTTGGACGTGTTTAAACATTTTAACTGAACTCTGTGGGAAAAACGACTAACATCATTATTAATCTCTTAGCTTTAGAATAAATTTTGTGTGCAGCTCTGTAAAAAGTATTTCCCCCTTAGATATTTCATTTTTCTTTTTGTAATTATTTTGCATGTTTCAGAACATCAAACAAATCGTAATATCAGACAAAGAAAATCATACGGTTTCCAATTAGGGCCTTTCTATTTATAGGAAAAAAAAAATCCTCTAATCTAACAACTTCTTGTGAATTTCTGGCAAATACTCCCACGAAGTGATAGCTGTTAATGTTTTTTTTTCCCATCATTATAGAGAAATTTTAGCCCACTCTCTGTGGATTGAGAGTTGCTTCAATTCAGCAACACTGCAGGGCTTTTAAACATGAATGGCTTTGATAAAGTCATGCCATAGAAACTCAGCCTCATTATATCTGGCATGAGCTGGACATTCTCCTTCAGGATTTTCTACCAAAGAGGAGAATTAATGAGTTAATCAATTATAGCAAGACACCAAAGTCCCGACTTGGAAATAAAGCAGGCTCATCCCATCACTCTACCACCACCATGTTTGACTGCATTATTCTCTTTTTCTGAAGATTTAACAGAAGACACTTCTTCCAAAAGGACCTGCTCTTTTTGTTGGCCCATAAAACATTTTCACAAAGGTTCTGAGGATCAGTAGGGTGTTTATGGCAGATGTGAGACAGCCTTTGTTTCCTTTTTGGTCAGCAGTGGCTTTGACCTTGGAGCTCTTTTTACCAAGTCTTTATTATTGAACACTGACCTTAACTGACCCAATAGAGGTCTGCAGTGGTCAATAAGCTCCATGCTCAGTCTGAGACCCTTTGATTAAGTCATTGACGATTTCTTGAAGTAATTTTGTTTGGAGGTTTTCCATTGTTCCATCTTTTCTCCATTTTCTTTTGGATAATAATGGTATTAGGTGGTTTGCTAGAGTGTCAAAACCTCCGAAATGTCTGTGTAACTCTTTCCAGACTGATAGATGTCAATGACTTTGTTTGAACTACTTTAGATCAGGGTAAAATATATTATTTATTCTGACAGTGTAGCCTGCTTCATGATATTAGACAGGCACCATTTAATTAATTTCTTTATTCTGTGAACTCAGTTTTCTAAAAAATGTGGTTCACCTTATTTTTTCACACGATTGGATAGCTTTAAAAAGTGTTTTTTTCTGCTCTTACTCAGGTTATCTTTGTGTGATATTAAAATTAGTTTGATAATCTGAAACACTTAAGTGTGACAAATGAGTAAGCAAAACAGAAAATTGTAAGGGGTGAGTACTTTTTCACAACACTGTACGCCATGTCCATTTTTTATTCATTTTTTAAGAATTTAAATCTCCCAACTGTTAAGCTTCTTACTATGTGAAGCTGACTTCTCCTCCCACTGACCCCTTCAGCCATTAGGTATTTAAAACATGCTTTGCTAGGGATTTCAACACATCCAGCTGTGTCCACCCCCCTTAGAGGGGCAATGATAGCCCACTGCAACACTGTCAGCAGCCTCACTGATAAGCAGTTACATCACAGGACTGCAGTAATGGGCCTAACTCAGGAGAATACTTATTAGCAAAGCTAATGGCTGCAAACAGTGAACTGCTGTATTTAAACAGCCTGTCAGGTCCGCTGTGTTGTGGTAAAATATACTTAGCGTGGGAGTTTAGTGTGACTGCAGAACAATATGAGGAAATACAAGGTCACAGGGAAAAAGTAAAGGGAGAGCAAATTCATCTGTGTGATCACATCCAGAAGTTAGGGTTTAAAATGTTTAGGTGTTATGAAAGACATTTATATCACAGGTTAGTTTCACTTGGGGTTACCGAAAAGGTTATACAACATTTTAATGATGTTTTATGTTTACTAATTAGACACAGCATCTATTTATACACACTGGTTAACAGGGATGAATGGGGGTTAGACAAGGGTTATGAGCTTTGATTAATTTATTTTAAAATGTTTAAGGTGCAGCATCTCCACAAGGTGTAAGGATATAAAAGAAATAGCAAGGCTGATATAGTGTTACGCTTCAAAATTTATTTAAAGGAAATAGAGGCCATCCAAATTCACTGCCAATAGAAGTTCAAATTCGAGTGGAAATTTGAATGAGGCTAGCTAGATCCCTCTCATCCTTGTGTCCTGGCGCTGCACCTCTTATGGGGAAAGGTTATTTAGTGGTTATTTCTAGGGTTAATTCATCTAATCATTTTTACCTTTATCGTTTATCCACTCGTCAACTACCCGACCAAGTCTGTACGGGATTCTTTGTCTAGCAATAGCCAGTCGCTCATTATCATAGTGTCCTTCAAAGAATTTGGAGAGACAGGTTAAAGGTTAAAGTCTGCAAGCTGAAAGATCACAAGGTTAGCAACAACGTTCTAAGGTCTAACAGGGTTAACAAGTTGGCAATTTTCCATCCAGCTGTGAGTTAAAACAAAGGTATGCTTTACTTAGAGCCATCTAGTTATTGTGAGTTACATTCTTAAAATGCTAATTAGAGAAACGTTTAGGCTATTTATAATTCACTACTCTAGTTAGTGTGATTTATCTATTTATTTAAGCAAATCAAAATCTTACATCAGAGATCAATTACAGCAAAAATCATTTTATGCAAATACAGGTTAATTTAGGCACACACAAGAAATACATAACAGCTTAATGATTCAAACAAAGCCAGTCAGAAAACCCCATGCAATTAGGCAGTAGACTGCAGAACCAAAATTGAAACCCCAGATACTATAGAGAGCTAAAGTCTCAGGCCTCTTCTGTTACACAATATATGTACATTGCATGCACAATTATCAGGAACTGTCAGTATGTTTTTTATTACTTAATTATTGAAACACTTGCAGTCAATTTAAAATGTTATTGAATTCAAATTTGCACGTTACACAAGGACGTTTTATCTTTCTCCACTCCATGTTAAGCGGTAAAAGTTAGTAGATCAGGTTTAGGTTCAGGTTTATTCAAGTACCAAAGGCCAATTAATCCTACAGCAAGTATAAAAGATAGAAAAAAATGAAGAAAGAAAAAAAACTCTTAAAAATATAATAACAACAAGCAACATTATTAAAATTTATGTAACTGGTAGGGATGCTCCAATCTAGATCCGAGTTATTGGGCCAAATTCTTTAATATTTTTAAGTGATCACCTATACAACTAATGAATAAGCTGAAACGTTTCTGATATTTTGTTGCACTCATTTGTTCTTAACAATGAAAGTGATAAAAATATCTTATATCTTAATTTAACAAAATGCTCAGATTTAACTCTTTACTGTAGCTAGGAGACTTTTACATCTTACATGATGCCTGGTCTTGAGCTGGGCACCCCTGCTGTTCAAAGAGCTGCCAAGTTTGATATGACTCTCTCATCTGGAAAGATGAGGGAAGTAAAAAGGTAGAGCTCATTCTACATTATTTTTTAAGGCCTTTCTTGATTTGAAGGATGACAGTGATGCGTTGATTATCATTGTGTTTGGAAATGTTATCTTCAGTCCATCATTAACTTGAAACACCTGTCCTCCACCTGTGTCAGCTCTGACTTTATCAATGATCCAGAAGCAGGTTTCATCACGACTTGCTCTGACTTCATCAGCCAATAAAAACCTGAGAAGAATCAGTCTGAGGTTATCTCAACACATCTGGTTGATAATCGCACGCTACAGCGTTGCTTCAGTCTTATCATTGTACATTTTGACATTACCTACAAGAGGCATTTCTGGCAGATATTGGCTTTATTTTTAATTGTATGAGTACTTTGCCATTAACATGCAACATTTTCTTTTACTAGATCTCATTACTTTGACTTTTCAGCATCATCTAAACATATTTTTGGCCAATTCGTCTTAAATTCAGTCTGCTTTTAACTGTAGCTGCTTTGGGCTAAAAAGATCTTATGAAATGTAATGAATTAAGTCACAAATGTTCAATTGGATAACTGCGCATAAACGGTGGATGATGAAGTGAGTGATTTACTGGGCAGACTTAAGAGGTCCTGTTAGCATTTTAATATCTGACACTTATAATTAAATTTTGAATTACCAATGACACATGAAAAATAATACATCGCAGTTGCATGTTTGTTAACTCTACAGTATTTGGATACAGATGAGCCACCAAATACATTGTAGCTTTAAAAAAAATCAGAAAGCCGAAGAGGAAGATGACTTTAGCTCTCTATGTACCACATGCAAGCACAAAACATAACATTTACAACAAAATTATGGTATAATAGATTAATTACTCTGAAAAACACAAGAGCAAGGTTAGCATCTGAATATGAGACAGTGTGAATGTGTTTACTTTGTTCTGATTCAGCAGAGAGTATGTAGTAAATTAAATAAAGCTGAACACGTTTTAAACCTTCGGTGTGTCATAAGACACACCTGCATTTTTGATGCTTTATCACTACTTCATGACATTTAATTTGAAGCCAAAACGGCTTCACAATATTCATAATTGTCACCTGCAGCACATGTTGCACACTCTTTTTACAGCAACAAAGCCCTCCTTTATGATTGCTCCGGTGAACTTCAATCATTTACTTTAGCAAATGTTTAAAAACTACTGATTACTGAGTGGGAGCGGAATAAAAAAAAAATGCACACATATTCATCTATATTATACAATTCTGATTTCGGCACAACTGTGGCAAATGTGCGTGTGCGTGCGCGTGTAGGTGTGTGTGTGCGTGTGTGTGTGTGTGTGTTTTGAGCACCAGCTGGAGGCAGAGAGGGGACTTGCTTTCCTCTCGCTCTGCCAGCTTGTGCACCTGTGCTGAATGATGTTAATTACTTGATTGCTTCAGAGCAGGTTAAAGCACAGGCAGCAATGATCACATAATCTATGGGTTTTTATACCATCGGTGGCTCTATGTGCAGTTTATATTTATGGAGGTTAGTGATTTTCCTTATGTGTTGTGTTCCTCTTCTCTAATTGCATCAGTATTTTTACATTCTTATGAACATTTCCCTGACAATGACATAGAATAACCCTGATAGTTTATGTTACTATTGCAATTAGTTTTGCACGGTGCATAATATCTTATTTGACCTGAAGTTTAAATGTTGGTAAATAAGTGCTTAAAAATGTTTTTGAAAATTACTTGAACCGACTTCTCCATGAGTGGCTGTATGTTTAAAAAAAACAACCATTGACTAAACTTCTTTTATTAATTTTCTGACCCTGAAATTTTAATAGTTCAGCTTTCATATGTGTGTGTACAAATGTAATAATTTGCAGAGGTAATTATATGAACAAAATGACTTCCAGTGGACACTTGCAATCCCCTGAAGCCTACAGAGAAAAAAAAAAATCCATGCTGCTCCTCATGTTAATCACAGTTTACACAACATGCGGTCTCGCCTCCCTTACCTGGTGGGTACCGCTCAATGACTGGATGGTTGTCCACCTGGAGAGTGGCATTGCCACCACTGCGTGTGAAGCGCACAACATGGTACTTGCCATCATTTACAATGGCGGCAGGCTCGTCAATGGTGATGTCATCTGTTCCCACATTAAAGATGACACCCACTTTCCCTTGATCCTGCCGGCAAAAGACAGTTAAGGAGTTAGGCAAATGACTAAAACAAGGGATACGGTTAGTTACCATGAGAGAGAGAACAAAGACAGTGACAATCATTTGTAAAATTAACAACATTGTTTTACCCATGCTGATTTATTTCCTCATAAGTAATTCTTTGACTATATTTATATATCTTATTTTTATGTACCTATTTCTAAATTAAAATTCAAGCCATTCCATACTGAAACTACACAGAAATGAGCTAAAACGATTGTTCGCAGAAAATATTCTATCTTCTTAGATCTGAACAATATGCTAAGCTTTTCCTTTAGGGTTCAGTGAAAGTTCTCCTCTAGAGTCAGCTCAGGTTTCCTGATTTTGATCAGTCTTGACAGAACCCTGCTGTTTCTCTTTTGGTTGACCAGCTTCTCATGCCTTTCAGTCTCTCCCAAGTCAGACCAACAAACTTCCCTGAAAGGTCAGAGCTGCTTCCTAATCTACAGCCTTTGGGTGCTGCTATTAAGAAACATTGGAAAACAAACAGTGTGGTTTCTGCGCCTCTTTGACTTTTTCCTTATTGCCTTAAAGTCTTTCTAAATGCAAGGGATGGTGGCAGTGGTAGTTGTAGAGGACATTAGAAAAAGAAAATGCCAGGCACACCGAAGGTAGAGTTTTACTTCACCATTGTCTGAGCAATGCCTGAAACTACAAAGAATATGGAAGAATGCAATAAAAATATGCTTTTTGTGTCAAATTATTTTCGTTTCAGCTTTACTATGAACAAACAGCGCTGAAGTTTTTATTTAAAAAAATCTTAAATCCAGCAGACTACACCCATAACTTGAGAAAAGATGGTAAACAAACAATGACACTGAGTGGTGCTTTACTGAAACAAAACCCTGCAAATGGCTGCTCCTGCACACCACATTAGGATGACAAACCCAGCAGGTCTCAGAACATTTATGAGACTGAGACTGAGAATAACTTTTCTTTAAAAAAAAAAAAGTTCCTGACATGTCCCACTTATTATAACTGATTGTTCCTGCACCCCAAATCGCATTAATGACTAAAACATAAAAAAGATTTCTAGAATCTAGACAGAATTTTTCTTTTCTGTTTTTTCTGTTTTCTGTTTTGCAAAATCTGTAAAAAAAACAAACAAACAAAAAACAATCACTCATGTAGGCCTTTGAAATAAAAAAATGATAATTTATGCAGACACATTTGGTTTTAAATTTAGTGGTCTTCTCAGAGACCTTAAGTGTTTCTCTAATAATATAAAGTTTGTGATTGAAAAAAAACAACCCTCGAGACTATTCTTCAGTAAAGATGAGGACTGTGATTGAGACTTGAGGTGCATTTAAGTTGCACAAACAAAGACTGAACTAGAAGCAGCAAGCTGGTTGGTGGAGATCCTTGCTACCAAAGATCATGAATGACCTCAGTGATGTGCATGCTCTCTTGTGAAATGTGTGTTTGATTTATTAACCACACTGTGTGCTTGTAATTGTTCGTAACAAGCTTTCAATTTTTGCTGTAGCGTCATAATAGTGACTACAGGGACAGCAAACTGTGTATTAAAAAACATAGGATGGTTTACTGTATCTACCATTGACCAAATATGTTCATAAATCATTTTTTCCAAGTATGAATAGTCTCAACAGTTTCAGTCCTTCACTTTTTAATGACTGAAATAAACATTTTCTCATCAAAAGCATGCCATTTATTTTTCCCTCTAACACTGAATCGCTGAAAGTTGTCGTCAGACCTAATTTATCACAACATTTAACTGTTAGCCTTTAAATGTGCGATTCATCTGTTATAAGCTGCTGTTTACTATCACAATATCCAGTTATAAATATAAACACAATCATACATTGTTTAATACAAGAAAAACATAAGGAACAGATGAGCATTTTCTAAATATCAATTTCTGAATCATAGTTATTTTTTAGTCCGACTTTTTAGTCGGTAAATTTTAAGACTGTCAGATTGTTGTGTTCTAAACCTATTTTTAAAACATTTGTTGTCAAGCCTAAGCAATAAAAATATTTCAAAGTGACAGAATCAAATCTCGTAAGTAAGTTAATTTGGTTTTCTCCAGAAAAAACCCCCAAACAAACCCTGAAGTCATTTAATCCATCACTTGTGTGCAGAGCTATCAGTGTGGCTAATATTGTGAAGCTACAGCAACAGGAGCAGAATCTGGATGCCAGTAAAAAAAATGCCTAGCCTGAGCACCAGCTCAGTTTAACTCCTCATTACATAAAATAAAAACTCAAGTCCCAGATTACAAGTCTAAGCAAAACCTGAAGTTTTCCAACTTGCAAGTGTGAGTTGAGTTAAACGCCATCACCGTCTTAAAGATGATCAGCTAGATCAGCTAAGAGTTATTGCAAATATGCATCCACATTACCAAATTTTACACTCAGAGTTTTCATTGTCTGCTACATATTGTACCTTAATGCATGGTGGTGCTGTTGTTAGCACTGTTGGCTTAATTTAAGAACAAGAATAAAAGGAAACTTTGACAGTGTGAACATTTCTGTCATCTAACTGCCAGGTTTTTGGTTTATATGCAAATTATTTTGAATAAACTTTAACAGTGGGAAACACAATTGTCAATATTGTTGCTTTGTGATGCAAAAGCACCAGCTAATCAATACCACACAAGTCAGAGTGAAGACGAGAACCCCTACTGTCAAAATATTCAGCCCTCACACTTAGTTCATACAAACCTGTCGGCTGATTAAAGTCAGTGTTACTGATCCTCAGTGGGAAAGATCACAGTGTTAGACCTCACAGTAAAGAACACCTAAATCACACAAACGCACGACTAGAAACCCTGTTATCACCTTTTCACATACATAATTAATCGCTCTTACAGTATCTCTTAAATTCAGTCCTGCACTTTCCATGTTTCTCTATATTCCACAGGCTTTGTAGAAGGTTACTTAGACTTTAATTACTCTACTGATGAGGCCGTCTGACGAGTAGTCATTAGACAGCTACAGGGCAGAGCGACCTAAGGTTAATCTAACCCTTATGTTGGACAACGCAATTAAAATCTCTTAGGTCAAAACAGTCTGTTGATGGTCTCTTGCTGCTCCATAGAAAGATCTACTTTTATTTCTTCACGGCTTGACAACAATATAGCAGCGAAGCAGCTTGTGATATCTGGTATAACAACAATCTGGCACTACAGCTTCAATTAACCCACAATTCCCTTTTTTTTTGTTCATTTGCTGTTTCTGTCGGTTTATTTGAAATAATCTTCCCTCTAACTCATCTGATGAAGTATTCGGTGACACCATCAACTCAATTCTCAGAGCTGAGATCAAAATTTAATCCCATTCCAAGGGAGAAGGTTTGATTATCATGTAGATAAATTATGATCGTCAGGATTTATCTTTGATTAGTTGAAAAAGAAAATCCTTCAGGGCTCTATCACTGACAGATCTGTGATGAGTCATCATTGCCACTTGATACATCTTTAAACACAGCTTAAAGTGGACAGATCATTATTCTTTTAAGAAGACCGGCAGATCTGTCTGTCTCAGTTTGTCATCAGCCAACTGTCTTCCTCTGTTCTGCCTGGCTTTACTAGGTTTTTTGCTGTAGACGTCTCAGTGCTGCTGGGGATTCAGAGGCTTCTTATCTTCTTTCATTCCCACTGGAATAAAGAAAGTGTCTTTTCAGCAGCTCGGCGATAGGAATGGCAGACGACGACGGATACAATTGTCGGTGAGCATGGAGAGCTGATTCTTTTTCATTTCGGAAGATTACTTGATGGAAATGAGACATCAAAAAATAAAAAAAAAGCCTTTGAAGCGTTCATCCTTTGAGCTTTACACATTTCCCAAATGATCAAAAGAAAGTATTTTCTCTAGAATGACATCCATGTGCAAATAAATTATTACAGTAAACTTCATTTCAGATGTTTAACATTACAGAAAAATGTTCAATTTTAAACATCAGGCTTTGGCTTTTAATGACCAGTGACATATAGTCTTGCACAAAGAGGTTGTTAGTCTTCTGACACACAGCAGTTTGCATAAGCCCCACCTGACCTGAGTTCCTTCTCCCATGTTGCTGTTTCACCTGCTTGGCTCCAGGAAATTTGCAAACAAATTGCAAACAATCTAACAAACCTCTGAAGCTTTACTAAAACAGCTGGATTTATTCTGAGATAAAGCTACACACTACACAATTCTGTTCACTAATTACATAATTTTTGAAGGCAGTGAGATGTGATTAATTTTATTTAGCATTATCAGAATAAATGGGAGTCTGGATACAGTGCAGAAATTCCAGATTTTTATTTGTTAAAAAAAATAAAATAAAAATAAAGACAATGCATAATTTTATTACAACTTCCCAATTATGTGTTACTTCATGTTAATCTGTCACATAATATTGCAATAAAATATATTGTAGTTTGTATTTTGGGTGCAGGACTTCTACCTCACCAACACATCTGAAGTAATCAGGTTAATAAAAACATTTCTCGGCTATTTGAAATATTACTCAGCAACTTGGCTTGTTTTGCCATGTACCTGATAAATTTATTATGAAAATGCATAACAAAGCATCCTCCGAACCTCATCTGGTTACCAAATAAGTGCATCTTTTGCCTCTCTGCGGTTTGACGCATAGCTGTGCTCCGTAACTTCTTCAGCAATTCTAATCGACATAATTTTCTGAACAGTGAGAGCTTTGTAAGTTGCATCTTTTAGACACTCATTAAAAACATGATCATTTGAGACCATCATTAGTTCCTCTAATATGCTCTCTGGTGAATGTTGTGATGGTTTGTTCAGTTTGTGCAGAGTAATTGGTCTATGAAGCTGCTGCACAGGCCATCTTCTGAGTAACAGTTGCAGTGAACTGTGTGACTACTCTAATATGGCACTCTTCTGTTTCACTGCTATTATTTGTCTTACTATAGTTCTAAATAATAATAAAAAAAATAGATGGGTGTGGAGCATCGAAAGAAAGGGCTCTTATCTAAATCACCTATATGCGTGCAGCCTCTAAAAGTCATAAATCATCTGTTTCCTTTACTATTTTCAGCTCTCCCTTGTGACCAGTATTATTTTGGCCAGCAGCAAGCAGTTTCTCTTTGTCTTCCCAGAGTCTCCACAGTCCTTTCAAAATGATAATTAAAGCAAAGAAACAGAATATGTTAAAAAAGGAGTTTTACGAAGCGACAAAAGGCCTCGACACCCTCTGAAATCTTTCTGGATGTCTTTCCACAAAGTGGTAATAAGGTGTCAAACTAAGCAATCTGTCGCGTTGTGAGAAGCTTGGCAGCTTCTGAAAAAAGGAAGAAAAAAAAAAAATTGCCTGGTTTGCACGTCGGCAGCAATCAAGGCATTTATGTGCAAGGCAGGCTAGGTCAGCATCACACATTTAAAAGTAAAATAATTTAAACGAGAAGTGTGGAGAGGTAGGTGCCCTTTCGGCTGAATAAAGAGACTTTTACAAATGAATTAACTGACATTTATTTGCACCATCTAAAAGGTAAATCTATCGGAGGTTGCTTCTCCAACATTTCACTGGGATTATCAAAAAATAAAAAAAAAAGTTATTTTCAATGAAAACTGAGGGAAATTATTCCTCAAATTTCAGTTTTTAATGCCTGTCTTACTATAACCTAAAGGCACAATTTGATTTATTTTATTGATTTTAAGTTTTAGTGCTTTGTTACCAATTAACAGTAGTTTACATGGTCATCAAGCCTAACAGCTCAAAAATATATAAATATATTTTTTTAGTTGTAACTTGAACAGGCTTGGATGTCTTGAAATTAGTGGTACATGCTAAAAGGCAATCATGGAATTTGTAGAGGGTTATTTTAAAAATGTTAAGCATGTTAGATAAAAAAACCCCATGATCTTGTAGTCTGTATTTTACAGAATAAGTGTCTTAAAACATGAGGCAACATGCTGAATTGTGCGTAGAGACCAATAGATGTTTTACTCTTGCAGGCCTTGATGAATTTTATGACTGATAAGGCTTTCATTCATCATCACAACATTTGTGTGTTCAGTTACACGTGACTTTAAACCAGCAGTAGATGTGTGCCTGCATCATTTTCATCATATACAGCATCATCCCAGGATGGCATGTGTTGTTCTACCAAAGAATTATTCAGGTTTGATTTATGACAGGACGCATAATATGCTTTCAGTAAGCATGTGTTCACAACAAACTACATACACACCAGTTTTTGTCAGGTGCTTTGACAACAGATGTGATTTTAATTATTACACCACTCAGATATTTCACAGATTGTCTGCCTGGTTTCACATCCTGCTGCGTCTACACACTAAAACAGACCTTGACGAAAATAAACTAGCATCTGCTGACTCACTTGGACTCAATCTATGGAAGAATATATTTTAGAAAACATCGCATAGCAAATGTGATGCTCATCTTCCTGTTCCTTGTATTTAAAAATTTTTTTAGCTACTAATTTACTTCAATGTTTGGACACCGTAGCTGAACATTGGTGAATCATACAAGCTGTGGCGTCTTAGAGCCAAGAATAAAAGCATTAGTAGTTACAACCTAATTCACAATTTATTACAATAGGTTTTAGGAGTATTTTGTTTAAATGTGGAGCACAGTGCATTAACATTGTAATCATGCAGCTTTTCAAACATTTAGAAACTGTTTTCTTTTTTTTCCATGTAATGAAATTCATCTTTTTTTTAATTTTTGCCACTGTTGGGAGATTTTTTTAAGTTAGATTTCCCCTTGTATAACTAGAAATGTTTGTAAAGTGTCCCTCTGGTCGCTTATATTTAATCCATCTCAGCAGTTTGTTGCTCAACAGCCTACAACATTTACAGATAAGTTGCAATTTTAAAGGACATAAAGGTAAAAAAATGTAAAATACTATCCAGTGGTGTATGTTCTTTTTTTAACTCATGATGTCAGGAAATACATTTTTAAAGTAGTGCAATTTAGAAAAAAAGCTACAAATATTTAGGCTGATGACATCACAATGACCAGGAGGACTAAGCTGATTGGTAAATTAGTAAATACTATGCGACTCGCCGTATTTAAATTGAAATTGATAAATTTTACATGAAAAATCTTTTGCCTGCAGCCTATATTGACCACAACATTTAAAAAAGTGTCTCCCTGTGGTGTACTTACAATGTGCAGTTGGAGATAGTCTCCAAGCCCATGGGTGCTCTCCACGCGGACCAAAATGGCCTCCTTCTGTTGAGTGCTGAAGCCCACGGCTAACCGGTCGGCCCTGGTGCTTGGCCTTTCATTGGGGGCCCAGGTGAATGTGATGAGGGCCCCTCCTTTGCCAAAGATGTATGTGGTCCCAGCTGGGAACAGACAGAAAAAGAAAACATTAGTAAGTAGTCATCGTTTTTTTTTTCTTTTCTTTTTGCAGGTATTTAAAGATAGGTCTCGTCAAGTATAAAAATTCAGATTTTTCATTTGTTCTTTTCAGTTTTTAAAGCACCAACCCTTGTATGAAGATGAAATTATGCTTTCTCCTCTAACCCTCTCTTCACAAGGCCACCTCTGTCCTCAGCTATGCTCTCCATTTTTTTATGTAATTCAAAATAATGAAAAAAGCAAACCAAAAGCTTCCATCAGACTGCAAAGAATAGAAGTTAATTAGGGATGAATACTTTCATTTAATAGTTATTAAAAACCTTAATTTAGAAAGTAGAATAAGGGTTTTGAAAGTAAGCAGCGACAATCATTAGCTGAATGATGCAGCCAAATAATTGTCATAAGATTTTGGGACTCACACATAAAGTTGTTTCAAATATTACATTCAACACTATAAAAGGTTTAAATTCTCAATTTTGAACAAAACCAAACAATTTTTTGATTTATGTTTTATGCAAGATTCATTCTCTTTCTGAGCCATAGTCATGCTTATTTCTCAAATCTGACTGATTCATTATTTTAATTTTTTCGACTTTCACTTTTACTTATTGCGTCATACATGTAGATACTTAACAAATACTAATCTTATACCTCTGCTACACCACTCCATGCCTATCTTTTGTTTCAGTGGAGCAGGGAGACTCTAAGCCACAGGGAAACAGTTCTGTTTTTGTTGCTAGTTTACTTCACATCATATAAACTGACTTAGAAATAAATAAAACAAGTCGTGACGTCACAGCAAAAGAAAGGTGACCTGTTCTGATGCAGCAGAACACTGTAAATTTGACATGCTTGACCCAGATACACATGTTGTATTAAGACCTATAAGGCAAGAGCAGCATATGCTATTTAATGTCATAAAAGGACTTCCTACTTAACAGAATGTGCTTCCTCTTTTCATTTTTATCCCCGCCTAGCATTTGATTTTTATTTTAAACAAGAGCACACAAGTCAAAAAGAGAAAAAGGGTGACTGGAGCGTTAGAAAAGTCAAAGATTAAGAAATGCGCAACACTCAATTTTTTTTTTAAAGCATTAAGTCATGTCTGATTGAAATTCCTCCACCTGGTCCTTCAGAATCTGGCAGGTGCGTGGCAAAGCGATGGCTTCTGCGTGAACTTTTTACCCCTTAAGTTATTCCTCTCCACTCACAACGATTCATGTCTGTCTTTGAGATAAATGAGGAAACGTTGAAGCTAATTTTGTCATTTACAAGTCTAGCTCAATTAAAAGAAATACCTGAGAATATCCGCAAAGTCATGTGTTTAAATTCTGTCGCTTGTAAATCACACCTTTGAAAGATGTGAAGAGATGTACCGTCCCGGTTGTTTGCTAAACCTGCTGCAAATTGCTAAATTCTGTAATTTGTTCAAGGATATTATGAGAAGAGCAGTAATCCATTTATGCACCCCATGCATATGTAAATCATGCCAGCTCAAAGTTAGGACTTCATGTGGTGACTGCAGAAAGTGTCAGATAATATCTTATTGTGCAGCTGTCATGCAGCTGGGAGCGGAAACAACAATCACCTTAGAAAGAACACAGCTCCATGTTTATGGCACTGTTGTCACACCTGAAAAGTGTAGCTTGCGCTTTAGTGCGCTTGGTATTATTCAGTGAAGCTGAGGAACACTTGAGGAAAAAAATTGTCGCCCCATTTTCAACAATCTGCAAAGGCTCTTCTGCTGAGTGCATAAAAGGTCTCCTATTGTGGAAAACTAACTGCTGGCTGACGGCTAAAAATAACATTAAACGCTTCATCTGAGGGTTCAAAAAACACCTAGCGCTGACTTTGAATTTAATTCAAAGGGTGAGCTCTCCAACGGTGATTGTTTCCGAGTTAATTATTTCTTATTGAGTTAATCTTAATTAATGTCTGGGATTTGCAGTCAAATGTGAGTCAGTGACATTAGTCACATCAAAGAGGCTCACTGAGTGGTTTATTAGTTTCTTCCTTTCAGTGAATGTTATCTACATCTGGCCTCTAAGTTTCCCCCCTTTTCTCCACAATTAAATTACTTAACAGAATCATGAGCATAGCCTTAGACGTGGCTTTTTACTTTCTCAAATGTTTTAGATTTCTGCCCTAAATACAATCTTTTAGTATTTTCTAAAAAAATTCACATTGGTCATTGAAAATTATTTATTATTATTATTATTATTATTATTCCATGATTCGGCTGAGATGTTAAGAAACACAAAAGTTTAGTTAGTTCAGCTGGATCTGGTGTCTATTCCTATGCAAAATGAAATGAATATTGACTTTCATCTGAAAAGAAATGAATGCAAATGGACTTAATCCCAAGTTGCTTTGCAATTTGCACATTGGTGTATGAGTAAGTGTGGCTGGGTGATTGTTTCTCTAGCCTAATAGCTCTTTGATTAGTCAGGATACCTAGATAAGTGCAACACATAAGAATTTCTAGCTTCTTTAGCAAAGACCATTTGTGTCTTGCCCTCCTTGCAGAGAGTAAAACACAAGGGACACTAGAGTGTCTCTAGTGTCTGCTAAGCAGCTGCCAAGTCAACAGTTTTAACCTTGATTATTTAGGCCACAGCATAGCATTTCTGCACGTATAATTAACAGTATATGAATATAAGAGAGGGCGACTTCTAACTGTGTTGAGGATGGTTGAGTTGGTAAAGTTGTTGTCTTGCAACTGGAAGGTTGTAGGTTTGATGTTGATATCTCCTTGGGCAAGACACTTAACCTTAAGGTCTCTATATTGATGTACAAAAGCGTGCATGTCTGTGCTCTAGTGTAAAAGGCTTTCAGTGGTCAGTACGGCTGGAAAAGTGCTACATATGTTCAGTCCATTAATCAACTTAGGATTTTTTCCATTGTGAGAGGACAACTGGATCATCCTGTTTCAGACTACAGACATAATACTGAAATTTCCTCATGTACGTCAAACATTTACTGCACTCCAATAGCTTTCCTCTGCAGCCACTGCATACTGGTTTTTAGAGAGCTCTTTCCAATTGATTTTTATTTTGGAAAAAGGCTCCAGTAGTCTAAATTATCAAATCAATATTTAACTGAGCTCTTTAGTGAGAAATCTTCTGCAACGCTAGCTGGCTGACCTGCAGGGTAAATACATAAACATCTTTTTTGATTGAGGTAATTATGCAAGATAATTGCCTTTAATATTCAAACTCAGACAAGACCTCAAATTATTCTTTGTCGACTTTAAATCATTCATTAGAAAAATGAGGTTTTGGCGATTCTGACCTGGCTATAATTGAACATCCATCCATCCATCCATCCATCCATCCATCCATCCATCCATCCATCCATTTTCTGAACACGCTTTGTCCCTAATGGGGTCGGGAGGGTTGCTGGTGCCCATCTCCAGCTGCGTCCCGGGCGAGGGGCGGGGTTCACCCTGGACAGGTCGCCAGTCTGTCTCAGGGCTAAAATTGAATATTGCCAGCTAATGCTAACCATTTGATATTCTGAACTGTGCATACTGTGCTCTGCAGCAGAGTGCTTGTTGCAAACCTTTTTTCTATCAAGAATCTAGGTTGCTGAACTTACTAACAGACTTTACAATAATGATACACCCTTAAAGTTTTTTACAGTCCGCTACAAGGTTTGCAGCTAAAGCTACCAGTTATATTAGGATTCTGACCTATTTTAATAGGTCCTCCTGACGGATTATACTTTACTGTATTGTCCTGTGTTATATGGTCACATCATCCTGCAGCTTGTCTTTTCAAAAGCATTACTGTGTGGGTTGCTTCTTTGTTCATTTGCATGATTTGCAGTTGGCCAATCTCAACAAGCAAGCGAATGACTCAAATAAGGCATGATTTGTTTGTTTCTCCTTTCTAGATGTTAATTTAATCAATTCACTCAAGCTAAAGTTACTTCTGGCAATGAGGTAAAATGTATTTAACTTTTGAAACTTTAGTTTACGTTTTCCTATGGCAGCAGATATTGTACATGGCCTGAGTTTGACAAAGTAATCAGAAAAAGTTGTAAATTCTTGATTTATAGGGCATCCATGTTAATTGAGTATGAGCTGTAATGGTAGATTATGAATATAAAGGTCATAATTAGTATAACTAAGTAATTTGATTGATTAAATACTACTCAAAGGTATTTCAGTTTTAATGTTTAGCACCAAATCAAAACAAAAAGCTATCCAAGTGTCCTAGTCAAATCCAACTATATGAAATTCAATTGATTCTGCTGGATCACGTCAAGGCTTTGAACACATCAGTACATACTAAAATAAGTTTCTGTGTATTGTAAATAAAGGTAATTTAATAATATTTTGGAAAAAAAAAATAAAAATTTGCACTATTGTGAAGACCTCAAAAAACAGCTTATGAAATGGAGATTTATGTAAACAAGCAAAGACAGACAAGAGAAAAAGAAGACGGCCGAATGAGGTTAACATGCTTCCCTGCTACGCGCTTCCTGAAATATGGAATATTAATGCACCTGGAGGAAAACATGGAGGCATCTATCTATAGACAGCAGCACCATCTGCATTAGTTATGACGTTAAAGTGTTTCATTACACCTTTCTGCCTCGCCGTTCCAGCTCTACCTTTCTAAAAGGGAGACCTGCATTGAGGAAAAGCTGGTGGCAAATCAGCTTTATTAAATTTATTACTAAAAACAACACAGTTTACTACCTTGGAGCACCTCGGTAACGGGGCTTTGTGGAACGTCTCCTGGGAGCTGCTCTGCTCGTCTTTTTTTCTCACGACATGAATAAAAAGGCAGCCTTGAGATTCTAAACTGCACGACGAGTACTGTGTCATCATTATTAGTTGGTAACCTTGAAAATTAAATCAAGCTGCACAGACATTCTAGTAACACCTGCATCTGAAACAATATGCAAGAAGTCTATGAAATATAGGTGAACCTCTGCATGTTTACATGCAAAATGAACAGCATTTTTCTTACCCCCTCAAATCCCAGGAAGACTGAATTATATTAAAGATGTTCGTTTTTTAAAATTAATTGCAACTCGTTTTGGTTAAGCTCTCAAAAAGTAATAATGACACTCTATCATGTCCTAAAGGATCTTTACACAACAAATGCAACAGTATGGAGGGGTTGTTTATGCCAAGATGAATGCTACCCACACAAATATTCTGTCCTTCTTTCATATGTTCTCTACGCCAGCTGACTGTGAAAAAGAAGAAAGGTTGCAGCCATAAGACATGAAAATACAATGAGATCCCAGAATTGATTAGTCACCGATGCAACATTGTAGAACATGAGAATAATAAGAAATGAAATTAAATAAAATTTCATCAGACTTGTACGTCTGCTTTTCCACCCTCAAAAGCGTTCTCAAATTTGCTCTACTATGAAATCAGTTATTTCCATTTACGCACATATTCACACACTGATGATGGCAAGTTACAATGCAATAAAAAAAAAAAAAATGCAATAATTGGACATATTAAAACCAACTGGTTTACTAGTTACTGACTTTGGAGATGACAACATCCACCAGCAACAAAGTGGTGAAAAAAAACCCAAAACACTCCAATGAGCATTTATATAATCTGAGGCATTCATGTCTGCAGGGACACTTCTCAGTTTCTCATCTCAAAACTTTGTTTTTATATCATTATTGCAATACATAGCATGCCACCGGCACATAGATCTGGGCCCGGCGCTGCACAGCAACTAATGATTGCGATGTCATGGCGACCAGGCAAGCGAGCAGTTCTGTGCACTGCGCTGACCAACTGTATCTAGTAACTGTAACTCCTAAAATAAAGTATATTTTTACATCTGGCTTTGTTCGGGCTCCTAGAAAACATTGTCTAACATTATCTAATATTTTATGATCTTCTGAATGGTCGAACAGAAACATTTGGCTTTAGATAAAGTCTGAAAAATACAGGTAATCTATTAGTATTTTATTTTAAATAGACAATCAGATCATATTATGCATAGCTGCTTCAATTTTCATGTTATGAAACCAGTGAAACCAGTCAGTCACTCCCTGTACAAGTTTTCTGAAAATTATTTTCATATTGTGGCAGTATGGAGTGATACCGTGCCCTCCAGTGTCGGTTTTAGTAAAAGTTCAATTAGAAATATGACTGAACACATCTGTTGCCTTTTGATTCATTGCTTGAATAGAAAACTTTTTTACATATTTGTAAGGAATTGGGGCTGCCTTCATCATCTTTTGCTCAAAATCTAAGACACTTAGATTGTGCAACAACTAAACTACATTATTCAACCAATTTTATATAAAAATACTGTTTGCAACCTTTTTCATTTATGAAAATACACATACTGCTTTGGCACTAAGCCCACACTAAATTGTGGTTGGGAAGAGACTCGCTTCTGTACCACTCAAATAAGAACCACCACTGCATGAAATTGTGGTATTGTTATTAAATTCATAATATAATGTCTCATCCTTGAACTGGCAGAGAGCGGAAAGAACAGGTTAGAACTAATCTGAAATCGCATCTATGGTGATAAGAGCTCTTATTTTTATAACTTACACAGGATTTTTTTTATAGCCGTTTGCTTTGTTTCTGAATTAAAGCGTTTTGCTGTCTGGAAATATTTCTGGCAGGGCAAAAGTGGCCAAATGTGTACAGTGTTGTGTGGACACTTCAGGAATAGACAGTTTGTGAAGGGCAACAAGGCCACATCAAACAAAGCTGTTCGATTTAGACTTAAATTCTCTAATGTGAGCAGTTCTGAAGGAACGGGGAGTCATGGAGTTCAAATTTCTCATCTGGCTTATAGCATCTGAGGCAGACTTGCACCATGGTCTATTAAATTCAGCTTAGTGAAATGATGAAAATGAATACTCAGGCCTGAAGCCTGTCAGAGAGAACATATGGTTCTCAAGCTAAAATACAGTGTTCCAGTTAGAAAGCAGCATCACACACTTAGAGCTGTGTGCAAAGACTCAACAAATAAAAATCAATCACACCAATTAAATTTGGCCAAGCGAAAGTGGGCTGGAAAAGTCTTATGAATCTTAAATAAACCACACATGCACACGCTGACTTCAGCTTTATTATGGTCGAACTGCTGCTTCTGTGCTTTTCAGCAAGACGTATTCAGACTGCCAGTTTTCAAATTGAATGTCTGCAGCTCGCGGCACCTCAAACAGCCCTTTCTTCTCCATTATGGCGTTCAGGCTTTCTCCCACTCAGATTTCAGGTGACTCTGGGTTGCGGTGAAATTATGCCGATGCGAATGCAGCACATGAATTACTGTGCCGAACGTAATGCAGCCCAGTCAAGTAACATGTCAGACAGATACCGTATGAATGTTTCTAATAAAACGTAGGCTAGTCCTGCATTAGCACTGGGATTGTCACATCAGAAGGAATTTGATAAAATATAACAATGTTTCAGTCCAGTCCTGAGTTTCTAAATTGTTCTAGTGATATGTATTTCCTTTGCTTTTTCTTGTTGGTTCTGGCCACCAAATCTTCGAGGTTAGGTTTTAAAAAAGGCTGTGGGCTTAGTGTAATCTACACCATCAAACCTTGAATATCCCTCATGCTGTGCGACTTGCTGGGTAAGATGATGGTGACTGAAATGATTCACAGAGAGTTCTGGAAAAAAGAAATATCCTAAAAATTGAGCTATTCATACCTTGATTTCTTAGAAAATGTGACTGTTTAGATCTTGTGACTCAGATAAAGTAAAAATGAAAATTTTAATTCATGTCCCAAACATTCAAAACAAACTATATGTGACTCAGAAAAATGAGAAAAGAAATATTTCATAAAGCAAAACAGAAACAAGAAGATGAGAAGACGCAACCCAAAACACACTTCTGTTTTGCAAACTTAAAAATACAAGAATCTCAGGAGCACATGAAAGATTTTTGTGCTTTGTGGAAGTATACTCTCCAATCATTTTATACATTTTAAATTATTATATCCCCCATGTTTCTTAGCAACAGGATTGTTTACTGTTATCCTTAGCTGTACCTGTTGTTTCTCTAAACTAAGATGTCACAATATATTACATTACAATTTCTAATTTGGATGAGAATGTTAATACAATCAAGAAGAAACTTGATTTTAAGATCCTGACATGTATGAGACACGGTATGCTCATTATTTGTGCAGCTCTCCTGTGAAAAAAATGTATCTTTCTGACATCATGAAGACAGTTTGCTTTATCAGGAATGTTAAGGGTTTCAAAAGACTCAAAAGGGACCTAAAATAAATATTAAAGATGTTCTCTTGTAAATTCGCACCTCATTATTTTATCTGGCATTTTTAAAAATTTACATAAAACCAATATATCTTATTTAATCTCATAAAATTTGCATAAAAGGGTTTATTATGTTTTTGTCCAAACTGGTTGTGACAAGTTATCCATCATGACAGCAAAAACATATGTAGCACATCCGTCTGCGTCGCTTTATAAATATCACCATGGATTCCTCTAAAATGCTGCTGATGCTCACTGTAAAATCCGACTGCTTGTTCAAGTCCAAAACATTACAGGCAAGATCAGAAAACTAGACCGGTGTTTTACCAGCTGCCACAAATATCTAGAACAGTACAGATGGTTCTGCTACTTACTGGACTCGTTCAAAAATAAAAAAGAGGGAAAAAAACTGTTTTCATTGATTAACCAGAAGCAGTAAAACAAATGCTTTTTGTACGTTTTTCTACGACCTTGTTAGATTTCAGTTGGCAGTTTTCTGAAAGATCTTATCTTTATGACTGTCATAGTAATTTTGAAAAGGCATCAACTGTGTGAAACTACAAATAGACAACAAAACCTAAAGCCTTGTTTGTCAGTTTATGTTTACATTTAGCTTGGTTTGGTTTGCCGCACTTGTGCAGTGGTGTGCTTGATCTGTTTGCTAATACACTGCACATGTAAACCTTCAACAGTTTTTCCTTCATCGGTCATAAATATAAAATGCAGGTGCATCTAAAAAACTTATCAAAACAAATTTTTCTTGTAATGAAAAATCTGGCAGTTCAAAGCAAGAATGTAAAAAGGAAAATCAAGTGGAAGGAAAAAGTGTGGCAGAAGAAAAGGTGTTCAAACTGCAGCCTTGAGAGGATTGTGATTAAGAGACAATGTCAGAATGGTCCTACTTGGGCTATTGAGAAATTAGACTGGACTGCTACTCAGTGGTACGGAGTCTTCTTTACACATGAAAGTCAATTTTTGGAAATCAAATTCTCAGAGGCTTGGAGGAGAGTAGAGAGGCAAAAGATCCAAGTTGTTTGAGGTTCAGTGAGAAGTTTCCACAGTCAGCGATGAGTTGGGGTACCATGGTGTTGGTCTACTGTGCTTTATCAAATCCAATGTTAGCATAGCCGTCTAATAGGACATTTTAGAGCACTTCCTGTATCCTTATACTTTCAATCTTAATGGAAATGTTGAGTTGACCTCTCCACATTGCCAGAGGTATGAATACTTGTGTCAATGACACACTGTGTCTGGATTGTGAAGCCATCGCAAATCTGTTTTAAAGCGAATACAGACAAACTCTTCCTTCTAAAACATCCTTTTTAAAATCTGTTTTATGCAATATTTATTCCTGAAAAACCCAATTTAGAGTTTTCATTAGCTGTAAGCCATATTAATTAAAGTCAACTGAAAAAGATGCCTGAAATTGATCACTTTTCATGTAATGATTGCATAAACATATCAGCATCAATTTTTGAATTCCACTACTAACACAAATGAACTCTTTAAACATATTCTAATTATTGTACCTCTAAATACTGATTTAATTATAATACTTAGCCAAAATGTACAGGTTTTTGCTGTTGTTTGTTTTTATAAAGGTCAGTGAAAATGTGTATTTAAGCCAGCCTCGCCATCACTCATGAGGTAATGCAGTTTGCTACCCAGGTGGGAATTTGAGCCCTCTTGAACTGACTCAATGATGCCCAGGGCCCTTTATTCTCCAATTTTCCAGAAAAAATAAACATTGCTCCACACATCACTGCAGAGAGCCCCATAGATAAGCATTTCCCAACACTAATGCATTGATCTAAGGACAACCTGTCCTCTGTTAAATTCAATTTTTGAATCAGGCTCAACGGATACATCCTTCGAAAGACGCTGCCCCCTCCTTCCTCCTTTCAGACGTCTCTCTGGAGGCATTAGTTGCTCTTTGCTTTGCCACAGCCAGACAGCCCTAACACTAACACTCAGGCCCTGGAGAATGAAGTGCAGCAGATTTTTCATGAGTGTGTTGATCGGGCTGGTGTGTTGGGCTTGTGATGAGGGGTCAGCTACAGTGCAAGCTTTTTTTTTATAATCCAGTTGAGAGAATACATGTTCTTTGGTTCTGTGGTCATGGTGGCGGCTGACTTTCCCTTGGCGTTGCGGTGCGACACAAGTACAGAGTAAAATGTGCGCTGAAGCATCACTATCTTTATGAAACCAGACACGCCGAAAGATTTCTCTGATAGGCCTTTTCTAACTTGTACAGATATGGATGTTAACTTTATCATGGGCAGATTAATTCTGAAATATGAAATGTTTAAGTCAATATTAGCTGCAAAACCTAATATTTAAAATATGATGTGGGATTTTAGACTGTAAGTTTTAAATAGAAATCTGATTGTCTGATCTGTATGCAAATTACAAGATTTTAATTTCATATCATCATACACAGTGGACGAAAAAAAAAAGTTTCTCTCAAAAGATTCTTATTTACACCAACTGAAGCATGTCTTATACACTGATGGGAAGATTAAGAGGGAAATTTCAAAGCAGAACCAGGAAAGTTGGCAGGACTTTGTTTTGATCTAATTGTTTATTGAGGAATTTTATTGCGATTTTTCCATATTTGAACTGCTGATCAGCAATCTGAAACAATTGAGCAAAAAGTTGCCAATCCTAATTCTGGCCAGTTAAATATTACATGTTTAATGTATTATTACATTACTTTTATGTGGGACAATTATGAAAAAACTTTTTTGGAGTATGTTTTTAGAGTTACTTGATTTCTTTTGAGTGTAAAGAATGAAATTTAAAAAAAAATAATAAAACATTAAAGCATAAAACAGTATAATAAAGAACACACACATGATGCATTTATTGAATAATATCTAGAAATCCTTGCAGTCAATAATTTATTTTTTACAACCTCTGCCTTCGCAACAACTTTCCTTAAAAATAAATATTTTTAGCCTGGATTTCAGTCACTTTAGCCGTGCTGTCTTGGTTTTTATCTACTTTATTTCACATCCTTTCACTTATTTGTTTAATGCAATTATTTTTCTATTTCAGCCATGATGCCCTAGTGTTATTTATAATTTTATTTTAGTTTCAGTGAGATCTTTTGGATTTGATCATTTACATTTTGCTACTGTTTCTAGTGTCAGAGTTTCAATTCCTTTGTTCATATTTCAGCATTCATCAGTTGTGATTGCGATTCCCTAGTTGTATACTAAATATAACACCTTATTATAGTTGTCAAGAATTATTTCAGTTTCTTAGCTTAACATAAATTTGTGTGTTTATTGTTTATATAAGTTTAGTCATTTATTTGAACTTGTGCAAAGCAGTTGAAATTTCATTTATTTATGTGAAAAGTGTCTGAATAGTTGTCATTATTCTTTCGTGTGTCTGTGATGAACTGTCTGCAGTCCTGATATTGGAATAATGTAACAATCCATGCAGTAACCTCTGTTTTAGATGAGGAATGAGAGGCGCTGCAGCAGGGGAGGTGAGCTATTAATAGAGAGTTGCCCCGGGGCGCTCAGAAGTCTTTGGCCAGCCTTGAAACACTCATGCACACTTATACAGTTGTGTATCCATGACGGAGGGCATCACAATGACTCACATCCATTTCCAGGAGTCCGAAATTTGATTTATACTTCTCTGCTAACAACCAGCTCAGGCATGCTGCAGCCTATGCAAATAAACTGAGTGCCTGCATCAAGCAGTCACAGCATCAGACTGCTACATGGACGGAGATGTTTTTCCCTTTGCTATGCTATACAAATGTTTGCTTTGGATAGAAACAAAAGAGATGTCCGAATAAAAATAATGCTACCAGCTAATACGCTAACTGGCTTGGTTGACAAGCCAGTTAAGTGACAAGTGTGAAAATCAAGGTAAAACAAAACAAAAAAAATAAATCTAAATATTATGTTTTGATCAAACAAATCTTTAGAAATTTTGAAATTCGCACTTGTTCCCTCTCAAGTATCACATCAAGCTTTTTGAGTCTTGCTGCAGAGCCAGCTGACTCAATGTAATTTCTTCAGACTGGTAACTTTTTGCCATTTGGCATTTCCTGATCTACTCAGTTGGACTGAATTGCATTTTAGATAAAATTAGACTCTAAAGTACAATTCGTCCAGGATCCTCCCAGTGTAGGATTTGCTTGAAATTGGACCAAACTGGCCTTGCAAAGATATTGAAATTTGTTCCACTGTGACTACAGACTTCAATGTATTTGATTGTTCAATGTGATAGACACACACAGTGCAGTCAATGTTTGTGGGGGAAACAAAATAGTTTAAGCTTGAGTGGAGTGTGTCTGAACAGCAACATTCAGGTCTTGCCACTAATGAATTTAGGTCTGGAGTTACTGAACTAATTTAACAGCTGAACATGCTTTGATCTAAACAGCTGCAGCTCTAACTGTACCTTTATGGTTGTTATCCTGCTGGAAGGAAGACCTCCACCCTAGTCTTAATTATTTTGCAGATTTTCATCCAGAATTATTCTACACTGAGTCCATTGCAGCTTCCCATAAACTCTGACCAGCATCACCATCACCACTGCCATGTTTCATGTTAGGGATGGTTTATTTAGGGTGATGTGCAGTGTTCATTTTCAAAAACAGTTCAGTTTTGACCTCATCTGAACAGTTCACTTTCTTTTACACGTTAACTGTGACAAACTTCAAACGGGACTTCTCGTGATTTTCTTTCAAAAACGGATTCTTTCTCATGTTATTTTTCTTCCATAAAGATGAGCTCTGTAGTTCCCACCTGAACTGTGAATCTTAGTTGCACCACGCTGTTTCTATTTTAAGATAATGTGTTGAACCGAGCTCCATGACATGTTCAAAGCTTGGGATATTTTTTTTTTTAATTGCCAACTGGGCTATAAGCGTATCTAGAACTTTCTCCTGAGCTGTTTGATGTGTTCCTTCATCTTTATGATGCGGTTTGTTCACTAATATTATCTAACAAGCCTCTGACGCCTTCACAGAGCAGCTCGATTTATACGAAGGCTAAGTTGCAAACAGATGGACTTTTTGTGGAATTAGGTGTGAGAGTAAAGGGGGATGACTACAAGTATATGCCATACTTTCAAGATTCTTACTTTAAAAATGTTTAAAACCTCTACCATGGCCTATCACAATAAAAACTAATGAAGAATTAAAGTTTGAGGTTGTAAAATGTGACAAAGATAAACTGAGTACAAGCTAGTAGGATATGACTTTAAGCTAAAATGAATTAAGAAGACGTGAGATTTTCTGTGGTTGACTGTGGCAATGTGATGCAAATGTGTCAAATTTCCTTTTTTCTTTCTTGACTGGAAATGGAAGAAAATATACAGCTCTGGAAAAAATTAAGAGGCCATTTAAAATGATCGGTTTCTCTGATTTTACTCTTTCTAGGCATATGTTTGAGTAACATTCCCTATTATATGAATTATTTACAACATGTCTCCAAAATTTCAAGCAAAAGTTATTTATTTGCAGAAAATGAGAAATGGTCAAAAGAACAAAAAAGAAGCAGTGCTTTCAGACCTCAAACAATGCAAAGAAAACAAGTCCACATTCGTTTAGAAACAACAATACTAATGCAACTCAGGAAGAGTTCAGAAATCAAGCTGGTGGAATAACCAGGAGGTTTTCAACTGAGTTCAGTGCAGTGGGCTCTTAATGTTTTTCAGAGCTATATATGTGTGTTTCTGGAACTGAGGGTGAATCTAATGACATCCACAGGCCCATTTTGCTTGCAGTTATTTAATTTATTGACGTTGGGATACAAGTGTGGGCTTATGCATCCATAGTGTAGATTTATTTCATAAATATAGCCCTCAAAAAAACACCTTAATGGAATGAATACATGTATCTTCCTGACCTAAAAGAAGACGTACAAAAAACCATGTGAGATTTGTGACTGTTAATAAATTCAAAGGTAATTTTGCTTTTTAAATCCATCATGCTTCTGTAAACGTTGTAATTTGACTCACTACAGCAATTACAGCACCAACAAATGTTGAACAAAATCAGAAAATGTACTCCACACAGAGCAATCGAGCTTTGTGTACATGACTTGTAAATCATAAGCGCTGTCTGTATCATTTATGTCAAAGGAAATTGAATTTCTTGCTCTGAAGCACATACTTCATAATAATTCACAGCAGAAAATCTGCAATACAGGTAATTGAAAATATATCAGTGAGTTCTTTGAAGAGTATTTTATGGTCTTGTTTAATCAGCGGCTTTGCTGTGCCTGTAAAAGTCTGGCCCAGAATGATACGGCTGTAACAGCGTAGATGTAATTCATCACATTCTTTTTTGGGCCCTTTTTGAAACTGACAAAACTGCTGCGGTGGAAAAAAAACAACAACAATAATAAAAAAAAAGAACATTACAAATACGTTGTGCGTCTTTTTATAGAACATAAAAGTGAGTCCTAGGACTGATTTCTCAAACTGAGATATGAAAGAGAGAAACGACTTGTGTCAGCGCTTTGATCGAGCCATTTTGAGTAGCGTAACAAAATTGATGTAGATTCTCCGGGATAGGTTGATACTTCACATTCCCCAACCAAACGTAGCATGAATTTTTAAACAGAAAAGATGTTTTGGATTTAAAGATTAAATCCAAAATGAAGTTTGGTAAAAATGACTCAAATATTGAGCATTATTTCAAGTTTTATTAAATGTTCCAACACCGGGATATTAAGCCTACAAAAGCAATGACACCACAGGTACCTCTCAGTTAATGTATTTCAATAATTCAGTTCAAAAAGGGAAACACAGATTTCCCTTTTGCACAGTGATATATTAAAAACATTTATTGCTCAGATTTTGATGCTCATGGCTTACACATAATGAAAACCTAAAATTCATTTAGATCAGAGAATTAGAATAACCCATAAGCTCTAATTTAAAAAGCTTTTTTGTTAAAGAAATGTAAGCCTGTTGGAAGGTTTGTCCAGCCACTGGATAGTATATGCACTCAGTATTTAATGTGGCCACGTTTTGCCTGAATTACTGCATCAATGCAGCATTGCATGGAGGCAATCAGCGTGTCACTCTGCTGAGGGCTTAAAGAAGCCGAAGTTGATTTAACAGCACTCATCTGCATTGTTGGCTCTTCTTCTCTCATTATCTATTGACAGTATAGCTTCTATTTGAGCTTTGGTTAAGGTGATGTGCTGGTCAGTCCACCACAGACATACTAGGGTCATTGAACAAGGTACTGGTAATTTTGGAAGCTGCCAAGTATATGTATGTGTATTACATATTACATATGTGTATTAAGTCACTTAAAGGTTTCTTGCAAATGCTGCACTGACTTTGGAGTTGGTAAAATAAGTTAACACCATCAGAAGACATGAGAGTCCAAATGATCTCTGACTGTGATGATTCACTTTGGACCTTAGGCAACTTCCTCAATACTCTGGGACTTTTATTCCAAAGGGAAATGCACAATTTACTTTCATCTGAAAGGAGGAGTTTGGACCAGTTTTTTTCTTAGTCAAGGTCAGATTTTTCTGAACCCTGGTTCTGTCAATCCAGAATCTGGTGGTTCTGGGTTGACATCCAACAGCTGTCCTGTCCGTCTGTCCTGTGCATGGAAGGCCGTAAAACTATTAAAGCTTGTAATTCTACCCCAACCCTTGAACGGTCTTTGCTTCAAAATCCTCTCCAGGCAGTAGATATCCCCAGTACCTGACCCTGACCACCACACTTTTTTCTTCCACCTAATGTCCCACTAATGTTCTTAAATGAAGCAGGATGTGAAAAGCCAGATTCTAAAGAAATATCCTTTAAAGTTTAGGCTGTAAATGACTCTTTCAATAACATTTATGTAATAAAAAGCATCTTTATTGCTGTAATGTACTATTATAGTTTTATGATACACTAAAGTGTTAAAACATACCACTTTGTGTGACGTTAACGTAAATAATAAGTTTCACTTGAATTTGAATTACTGAAATAAATTAATAAGTTATATTAAATGAAGTTTCAATCTATTCTGACTGACTGAGATCCAGCTGTAAAGTAATGGAAATATTCTGAACACCACTGGCACAAAAACATCCTAATTAATACATCAGTGCTTTATGCTGCTCAGACAATCAGATATGTCACTGAAAAAAGAGTAAAAAACCTCGCAATGATGATTCATTCCACTGCTGGTGTGTGTTTGTACTCTGATGCTGTAAGCATGTGAAACAGCAAACGCCACTGATTCTAATAGAGACACAAGATATTTCATGGTGCACAGAGGCTGCAGCACATACACAGTTGATGAAACACTCATCCTTTCAATGTACGTCACAAGAAAGCCACCAATGTAACCACAAGTATACACTACGCATGCGATAACTAATTCTTATCATTTCTACCAATCTGCACCGTCGGAACCAAAAGATACAAGAAACAGGAAGCTGGAGGGGAAATGTCTTACCATGCCCCGCTCTTGTAAGAAAAGGCATCCTGTTGATCGCAATGGGGACGGTGCCATGTTTATTGTGGAAGTGGTGGACATGGTGGGTGGTGCTCAAACTCGAAGAAACTCGCGCCGTACCGGTCTGGATTGGGAGCAAAGTAATCAAGGTGAACCAGAGTATTTGCCTCGAACAATAACTCAGACCCATGCTGAGACTGAACTGGGACCAGCTGCTCCTGTGTCCGAGCACGGGGGTGGCCGCAAAAAGTCTACCCATGTGTGCTAATTCCACGAAGGCCCAGGAGAGACAACGGGGCCGGGCTCTGGCCTCTGATCGTTCAGCCTGAAGACAGCAGGGCATCTCACTGAGAGGCTGGATCCATTTCTTTTCAGGATCCCCTGCTGGATTAGTCACTTTTCTTTGGCCTGGACTCTGGTAGAAAAATATCCTTTAGATTTGCACCAAAAAAAAAAAAAAAAAAAAAAAGAATTAAAAAGAAACAATCCAAACCCAGAGCCACACGCAAAGGTGTTTACTAAAACAGGAAAACCCCCCACAAAATTTCAAACTCTATCTGAAAAGCTTCCTTGAGAACATTCTTCCAAAACTGAGCTCCAGCATGCAGGAAGATGCAGATCCAAACAAAGCTTGGGGTTCAATCCAACAGCCATGTTGTCCAGTCATTATATTTAGGCATGAAAAGTGGCAGGGCAGAGACTCATGTGATAAGAATTCTGATAAGAGCCTCCATCGCCCACAGGTAGAGCTTGAGGGCAGCTGAACCTGCCCACTAAGAAGAAGAGAGCCCCTCCACCGCAGTAAAAGATGAAACACGTTTCCGTGGGAAAATGAATCATTTCATTAAGGATATAAATAAATAAATAAGTAAATCTCGAGCGGATAAAAATACGAGGGGCGCAGCTACGGAGGATGCCGCTGGAGCCAGAGCTTTTGTTCCCTTTAACCGGGGAATGATTAAAAAAAAGAAAAAAGAATAGAGACAGGGAGGAGGAGGAAGAAGAGGAGGATGGGAGGGGAGGGTTAGAAAGCCAGGGAGCAGTATCTGCAGCAGCGCGGTAAAGAAGAAAATCCAGAAAATAAATAAATAATTTGTCAGCAGCTCCTCTTCTCCCCAGTCTTCTCAGTGGCGCCGCAGATCTGGCGAACCGCAACCTCTGGCGTGCTCAGAGATCCATCAGAATGCAGCTACAGCAGCCTCTGCTTCAGACGGACGTAGGCTCCATCTCTCACGCTCCACCTGCTCAGACTCATGCAGCAACAACTACTGCTGCATTCCCCTCGCTGCCGCTGCTGCTCCTTCCCCCCCCTCCTTCGTTTCTTCCCTTTATCCTCTCCGGTTACCTTGTCCAGATCCGCTAGCTTCTGATGGAGGACATTTAAGTGGCGGCGTCTGGTCTCCGGAGGAGGGCAGGTGATGCTCGACTTGCTGCAGAAAGGTTTATGCTAATTAAAATTAAAGACTGTGATAAATCCCAGGAATGACTGAGATTCCAGGACAGCCCAGATTCCTGGTGAGGACGGTATCGTCGCTTTGGACTGGAGGCGAGCTAAAGGAGCTCTTCTGAAGGCACACTGTAGTCAGGGTGCTCTGATCCAGCGAGGCACAGCATGTGCCTCTGTGTATGTTTGTGTGTGTGTGTGCGTCTGAGGAAGAGTCTGTGAGCAAATGAGCGAGGAGGGTGAGGGTGGGTGGGTGAGGGATAGCGGCAGAGAGGAAGGGAGGGAGGGAGGAAGGGAGGGCGACTCAGGAAGAGACGGCGAAAGAGAGAACAGGCAAACACTCCGGGAAATAGTGAGGCAAGTAAATGGGTTGTGTGAATAAATACATGCTAGAGAATTCGCAGCGCGCTGGCTTGCAGGTCCTGGCAGTAACACGTAGGAATCATACTGCAGAGGAGGAGCTTGATTTAGGTGAGCTGTCAGAGCTGTTACACAGAGAACACAGGGGGACACAAGCAGCATAAAGACCCCAACGCTACAACAGGTAGAGAGGAGAGGGGAATGAGAACGCATGCCGAAAACAAAGCAGGACAGAGGAAGTTAGAGGTCGGGCGGTGTAATCTGTCTAGAACAAATCAAGAAGAGCTCCATCAAAATCCAATCGAAGACCTGTCTCTTCGCAGGAGAGCATCGCCATGCTCCCAATCTATTTGCTCACAATCCCTCCTCCTACATCTGTATACCAGTCACCTCTCTTGTTTGCTCAGAAGCTCTCATGCTGCTTAACCATGCTGAACTCATTCACAGCCACGACTGATCCGTGGGGTCAGGGGCTCTCCGGCCATGTCTGAGCTGCTCACGGGAAAATACGTGGCGTTCTGGGCACGACGGAGACGTTACGAGAAGAAGGTAGGGACAGGAGCGAAGGGAGAAGAGGAAAAACACAAGGGGAGGAAGGCATCGGGAGAGGGAGGCTGCAGCTGTATCAAGTGAATCACGGTCGATAGAGATATCAGCCGGGATTGCCTGGTCGGTTGAAAGGACACGCATGGAAACAGGAGGACAGAGTCGAGCCATGCAGCACCACCTCTCACGGTGACAAGAAGCCGACACAGGCCATTACTCAAGAGAGGGAGGGAATGCTGCGTGTGGTGGAGCGAGGCTGATTGAACTAAAGGAACTGAGGAGAGATACTCGCACGACGCTGTGAAATCACAAGTGGCTGAACGGCGTTCAGACATTCATCCGCGGGTATTGTGGGCATAAATAAACCGATAGAGGCTGTGGATCTGCTTTCGTTCTTCCCATCTGAGTCAGAAGGAGATTTAAATCATTTATGTGTTTCCTTCTCTTTGTAGTTCTCAGTAAATCGTAATGCGTGTCAGCTCTCCCAAACAGACACTGCCTGGCTATAACATGAAGACTAGTTTATGGCAAATGTCTATTTGGTAACAAAACATACAGACACCTCATCGGCAATATCTGCAGAGATGCACATTTCACTCTCCTTACAACACGTCTGCTCAAGTTTAGCAGTGCACAATAAAAGGAAACATTGTGGACTTGTATGCCAGGTCATTTTCCCTTTTGCTATTTTGCATCTTTGCGGTTTTGGCCGTTATTTTTGTAGCAATCATGCATCAGTTGGGACATTGATGCCTGCTTTGATGACTACTGATTTAAAGCAATTTTCTATAATCTACAAAGAGTCTGTTGCAAGTAAATTGTAGGTTGTTGTTTTATGGCTCCAATAATTGGTAACAACCCAAGAAATCCACACGCACAAAGACACCATCGAAAGTTATCTCATATTATATTGTGTGTATTAAATTAGAATTGCAAAGGCAACAAATTATAGAACATATGAAGGTATAAAAAGGCAGAGAAACTAAGTGGAATCTGTCAATAGTTGAAGCACAAACCCTTCAAATAAGTCGATTTAATCAAAATTGTGGCTAATATAACGGTTTCTCATTTCCAGGTTGTCGCACAGGAAGCATCCTGTGATAGCTATCAGCACAGAGCTCTCCCAAGACATTCACAACCTTTCACCTGAGGAAGAAAATGATGGCAGCGGTCACAGATTTATCTCTACTTCTGAAAATTTCAGAAAGCATCATGGGGGCCATAATCTGTCAATGAAAACATTATTTCACCGTAAACCAGCCGTGAAAAGCTATACCCCACAATATTTTAGATAACCAGAAGAGTTGGCTCGTTTACAGTCTCAGAAAGACTTCAGCAGATCCATCAAACCACCATTCGACCATCAAAACATCAAGTAATGCAATTTCTTCTGTTTACTCACAAGATTCCACTGCAGGAAAAAAAAGAGGCTTAAACTTGTTTATAATTTACATCTGGACAAGCGAATGAACATAGCAATCCTTAAATATCAAAGCAACAGTGGAGTTCTGAGGCCGTGATATTATGATGTGGAGGTCCATGTCAGTACATATGAATTTTGTATAATTTAGATAAGGAGACTTACAGAGATATACACAGTGGAATGATCCCTCGCACACAGACAAGGAAACTCCAATTGTTTTACACATGAGTGTAAAGTAATTGGATCATTTTATAAAACTATGTTTACATATGCATCATGATGAGCATACAATTTGAAAAAGGAAAGGAAAAGAGTGATTGAATTGGTGTGGCGCATGCAAAAACAAAAACACAAAACAGTGAAAGAAATTTGACAACACAAAATAAAAATGCCAACAAAAATGAAAGGTATCGTAGGCATGAAATCTACTTCCACATACATCCTTGGAAAAGATACATAAAAACCCCTGAAATAAATTAGTTTTTTACTGCAGCACTATTATTTTATGTTGAACAATTTAGAAAAATACAGACTTTAATTTGCGTACCTTTAGTTAGGGGACAAAAAACTTCTAATCTAGGAACAATTGTTCCTAATGAAATCAGTGGTGGCAAACTTAATGACACCCCAACAACTCTTATATAATAATTACAGTAGAAAAAACATTTAGTTAAATAAAACTTCATTTGATTTAAGCTGAGCAAAGCATCTAGAAACTTTTAATTATTAATAAATGCCCCCTTGTTTACCAGGAAAAAGATGGGACAGCACACTGGTCACTGGGCTGGACAACTTTATCTTGTCTCCATTGGCAAAAGGACAAAAATAGGGGAGGGAGAATCTTAAATAAAAATGCCTGTAAACTCATAATAGGTCACCAGGTTTTTAAGAATTAAATCTATCCGAGAAGATTTCTAGAATATGTCAAAACTAGACATAAAGTCAAATTTCTTCCATAAAAACTCCTAAATTTGGCTCATAAGGGAGCTGAGGAGAAGAGAGCATAAAAAGAGCGTGCAAAGATCCCTCTGTGTGCATGCTTCAACTTTATTGAATCTGAAGAAAGCTGAAGATACGCTGTTCATTTATCTACAGCAGAAATACCTTTAGGTGTAGAATTTAACACATTTGTTATACCACAATAAATATACTCAAATTAAAGGTTATATTTTTCAGAATTTTTATGTAAGTGTCTGTTCTGCTCCAATAAAATTTTATATTATTTAATTTTTGGTGGATGCTGTAAGCTGGTGCAATGTCATTTTCTTGACTAAATCAAATCAAATCAAATTTTATTTGTATAGCACATTTCAGCAGCAAGGCATTTCAAAGTGCTTTACACCAAATCAAACACAAAAACACAATGCAACATAGAATCAACAATAAAAACACAACATCAAGTCAGGTTCCATCATTAAATTTGCAATTGATTACGTTTTGAATACAACTCTAAACAAGTGGGTTTTTAGTTGAGATTTAAAGGAAGTCAGTGTTTCAGCTGTTTTACAGTTTTCTGGAAGTTTGTTCCAAATTTATGGTGAGTAGATGCTAAATGCTGCTTCTCCTCGTTTGGTTCTGGTTCTGGGGATGCAGAGCAGACCAGAACCAGAAGACCTGAGAGTTCTGGAAGGTTGATACAACAGTAGCAAATCTTTAATGTATTGTGCTGCTAAACCATTCAGTGATTTATAGACTAACAACAGTATTTTAAAGTCTATTCTTTGAGCTACACGGAGCCAGTGGAGGGACTTTAAAACTGGTGTTATGTGCTCTATCTTCCTGGTTTTAGTTAGAACGCGAGCAGCAGCATTCTGGATCAGCTGCAGCTGTTTGATTGATTTGTTGGACAGACCTGTGAAGACGCCGTTACAATAATCAATACGACTGAAGATAAACGCATGGATGAGTTTCTCTAGATCTGGCTGAGACATTAGTCCTTTAATCCTGGAAATGTTCTTCAGGTTATAGAAGGCCGACTTTGTAACTGTCTTTATGTGGCTCTGGACGTTCAGGTCAGAGTCCATCACTACTCCCAGGTGCTACTTGGTCAGGGAGAATAAAAAGGAGTCCGGAAATGCATCATGTTAATTTTACTTTGAAAATATGTGTATGTTTTTAGCTTAAGAGTTTAAAGGTCATCATGTTTTCATTTTGGTTTTGTGATATTTTAATTTCGCATTATGTTTTTAAAATTTTTAATTGTAATTTTGGATTTTGTCTTTTTACTTTCTTACTGTTATTTTTTACTTAGTGGATGAACTACAGTACATTAATAACTATGAAAAAAAAACCAACACTAATGTGTGGGATTTCACACTATGAAAACACACAAGTATAAAAACAGCATGTAATTTCCAATTATAGTGAAAGTCTGAGTACAACAGGACAGAGTGGGGTGATTTATAATGTGCGACTTGGACTGTCAGGCTGTCCAGCATGCGATCATCTTTCTAGGCAGTGATGATATCTTGGTGGGAGCTGTCAGCAGTGAAAAGCTGTCCTTAATCAATTTATAGGCTCGAGGGTTGCTCAACATGAAGAAAGTCTGGGGAGATGGAGAAGCCTGAGACTCACTAGCTGTCCTTGTGCTGTCCTTGGTTATTCGATAGGCTGAGCATCCCATGTACAACTTCCGACAGACCACGCGAGATGTACGGATATGCAGTTTTTGAATACATACTTAGTTCATTTATTTAAAATAAAATTCTGGTGAAGTTGTCCAGATTTAAAGAAAATAATCACATTTAAATTTTGGAGAAAAACCTAACAAATTTTAACATAAAAGATAGCCTAAGAAAATACAAATTGCTGATGATGATTTCATTTAATAAGAGAAAATGTTATCTTAACCAACCTGGCTCTTCTTTGCAGAATTATTCTAATTGAGTCACATTTGAGGGTTTTTCAATCCAGCATCAAAGTCTGATTTAAGCCTGGACCACGACTCGGTCCCTCCAAAATGTTTATCTATTGATTTATTTATGATTCATCCAGAGGTTGAGTTGCTGGTGTGCTTCAGATCATTGTGCTGCAGCAAATCCCCAAAAGCACTTGAGTTTTATTGCGCCCTCTTTGTTCTTAAAGGTGGATTTTCCACGTTCAGAGTTGGAGATTCAACAAGAACACCCGATAAAGTCCGGATTACGGCTGGGAACGTCAGTGCTTACTGAGGCACCACTAGTATTTTTATTCAACATGGCAACCATGAACATAGAATGAAGAGGAGGTGGATGATAGAAACTTTTTAATAGCACTTTTTAAGTTTTGTACAGTGTTATACATTGTATTGTGCAATAGCTATTTGTGGACTTACTCTTGTCTCTTAAAATAAATGGGGAATAAAATATATTAGTATCAGTTTATATTGCTAATAGTAATTAGGATCACAATAACTATTGAATCCCACTGTTTTCTGACCTCATTTCCAGCTCCTAATTGTCCAATGGAATTTTCAATCGAAGAGCAAAATTCAATTGTAAATTGAATTTATGGACCTGCAGCTGAGCGGGTCTAGATTGGTACGATATGGATCAGCTGTATAGGTCACTTTTACAATGCAAACATATCAACAATATATGGCGAACAAACAATATTTCAATATTTGTTGGTATGATGTTTTTTCTACAATTCAATTCAAGTTGTAGTTTTATTTAGTAGACCAGACACTCCCTTTTCATGTCTTTTCCTTTTGAGAATAACTATTCTAACTGTGCTACGTTGGAGTGGTAAAGCTTTAGAAATGCCTTTGTAACTTTATTTATGATTCTTAAACTTAGAAACGCCACTGAGTTTGTTCTTTATCTGTTCTTAAATTGATTCTACACCAAAGAATAATGTTTTCCTTAGATCTGGCATATCTTCTCAAAGCCCCAGTCAGCGTTAACAGATGGCTGCTTGCACTGAACCAGGGTTTGCTGGAGGTTTCTTCCTGTGAAACGGAAGCTTTTCCTCTCCACTGTTGCTACATGCATGTTTGGTATTGAGGGTTTTTTTTTTTTTTGCTGTGAAGAGGAGTGAAGTGCTGGGTAAACGTTTTAAAATACTTTGAAGAATTAATTGAGCATATTGTCCTGTTTGATAACTAGGATCAATTGGAATGTATGTGATTAAACTGAAATGATATTTTGTAAAGTGCCTTGCAAAAACATTTGTTGAGAATTGGTGATATAGAAATAAACTAAATTGAACTGAACTACTTTTGCAGATGAGTCAGCCGATATCATCCTTTATGATCGGCTACATTTAATAGAATATTGATTCAATTTTCATTTTTATTACTCTGGGTGAGGCTAATGAAAATGATCTCAACTATAAAATGAAAGTTTAACAAAAGGATTTTACTGTATTTTTATTTTTACATAGAGCCAGGATGGTTTAGACCACATATGTCAGAGTCAAGGCCCGCGGGCCACATCCGGCCCGCGAGAAGATTTTCTACGGCCCCTGGGATGATCTTGATTTATTATTAGAACCGGCCCGCAGTAAGCCGGCACCCCGTCTGAAAAAATGCGAGATACACCCCGTTCGATCCTCCACAACGCACCCCGTCCGTCCATGGGAAATTTCTGAGCTTGGGCGGTCCGCTGCACTAGACCAAATGCGTCATTTAAAAAAATCTCAATGAACATTCGATCAGTCCGGCCCTCGGCTTGTAGCTAAATTTTTTATTTGGCCCTCCGTCCATTTGACTTTGACACCCCTGGTTTAGACAGTTGATTCAATTAATACGTGAAATCAACATTCGAAAGCTGCATTTTGTATTTACTCAGATTATCTTTGTTGGTCCATTTTTTTGATGGTCTGACACATTCAAGTGTGACAAAAAAAAGCTAAAACAAAGATATATATTTGATGGGGAAAATGTTTTTGGATGGGATCGTAACTGCCCTAGATTTTCCATTTCTGCAGCACTGTCCAGATACATTTTTTACATTACAACCAAATCTTTTTCACTTGAATTCACCAAGACTCTCTCTTTTCCTTGTATGTTATAATGTATATATTATGAGGAGAGCTTTGAATATCGCAGTAGAAGAAGAAGCCAGGAGGTATCCCGTAAACTTGCAAATGACATGATATGAAAGGACGTGCACGGGGTTTTAAGGACTTAAGAAAGCTAAATGTGCATGTTTTTTCTCAGGAGGATTGGTGAGGGGATTTTTTTCTGCAGACATCCAGTCTTGCCCCAGGGGGTAAAGTAGCAGGATTAATCATAGCACTTTCAGATTAATTACTCATAATGCTAGCATCCTCTGTAAGGCATGGCCTGCAGTTGTGATGTTTGGTTGATTTCATTAATCTCAAAGCGACAACACCTAAAATAAACCTGGCTCAGACGGTGGAAGAGAAGGAGACAACACGCAGCACGATGCACCACAGCTGCACCAAAAACCAGCAGAATTGCAAAGAATCATTTTGTTGCAAAACTGAAAACCAACTTGCTTGCTGTTTTATTTTTTTACTGCGCTAATACTAATTGCAGTTCCACAGTTGGGAACAAAAAAAAAATCTACAGTTCTTTATTCAGAGTTGAAGTAAAGGAGGGCTTAATGATGGACAACTTTATTCGCAGTTTTTTCTTATCAGAATTCATATTTTCAGTGCACATTGATTTCTCCCTCTTTGCTTGAAAAAAAAAAATCAACTCTGGTGACTTGGCATCCTCTCATTCGAAAAGACATCCTTTGCAGAAGTGTGTTGCATATTGCCGGCTGCACATGGTGCTGGCAAAAATAGACTCCATTTGCTTGTTTAGCTGAGCCTACTAGCCCCAGCATGGTTCCTGGAAACAAAGAGCGGCAGCGATGCATACAATGCAGACAAATGCCAACGACAAGGGATAAAGAGCCACAGTCAGCCAAATCTGAATATCCATCATTCTAAACTCAGAGGAATAAATTAAACATGCTGCCATCATGGAAATCCAAACCTGAGAACGAATCTCAAGTCTTCCCAGCTTAATGATCTGATAATATCATTCTGACAATGAATCTAGGAAACTATGAGTTGGAAGCTCTTTAGAAAGGAGTTTTGGTTAATTTTGATCAGCTGGTTTTGCTCATTATATAATCACTACGGTAGGTAGAACAAGCAGGCATGCAGAGGAGATGGTACCTTTCAACTCGTGTACTGATTTAAGGCATTCAGAAATCACTTTAAACATTTGAAATGGAGTTAAAAATGTTTCAATCCCACTTGTTGATTTTCACTTTCATCCTTTATTCTTTATTATATAAAACTGCAGCAAAATCTCACTGAATATTTTCACTGTGTTCACAAATTCCCAGCTTGGAAGGTTTAGTGGATTGAGACGGTTTGTTCTGGTTCCAGCCCAAAAGCTCCCAATACAATAGAGGATCAAACCTGTTATTTGCTGATAATCAGTTTAATTACTGACACCTAGCTGTTATGTTCCATTTTCTCTTGCATGAAATTAGTCAAGGAATACATTAGATATGTCTTGAGGCTTCAAGGGATGAGATTTCAGGATGCTAAAATGCTCCACTCTTTCTTGTGAAACGATTCAGTTTACTATCACCGTTTGGTTTTATCTGTAAGTATAAACTATATTTCATAGGTCTATAATACAAACATCTTGCAATAGAAAGGCCTCTGCCACTTTTAGACTGTTGGTGTAGCAGCATTTTAGGCTTAGACCTAAATTAGTTTAAACGTCACAGTAACATGCATTAGTTCTGCATTTTAATGTCTCGGGTAAATAACCAACCAGCATCCTTTTCTAACTCATTTCATACTCTAGCATGAATAATTTGATCATCTACTAAATCTTTTTGGATGTTGAAAAATCTACACATGCCAGGTATATCACACATCCACAACAATACCACTTAAAAAACCGCAGTTATCTAATTGCCTGCACCACAATGCAAACACTACAAACATTCACTCACCTTGGGAAGTGAAACAGATAGCATGACCTACATTCTGATTCATTTGGCACATAATTATCTAAACATTTGGGGGAGCATATTAGGCACTGCATTTAGGAAGTTCAATGTGTTTTTCATGATGAAAACATAACAAGCAGCAAGAAACATTACATTGAAGTGAAGAAATAAATGAAACTAATCAAAAGTAAGAATACAACCTACAGTTAATGATGTTCCAGGTATTATCAATCAAAGGCAACCTTAAACAAATGGGTTTTTTATTCTTGGTTTAAAGGAGCTGAGTGTTTTATCATTTTGGTAGTTTTCTGGAAGTTTATTTCAGAGCTGAGTGGTCTGGGAGGTAGACAGGACAACAAATCTTTTACGTATTTTGGTTCTTAGCCATTCAGTGATTTAAACTAACAACAGTTTTTTTAAAGTCTGTTCTCAGAGCTGTAGGGAGCCGGTTTAAGTGATGTGCACTCTATTTTCCTCGTTTTAGTAAGGAGGCAAGCAACACCATTGTGGAACAACTGCAGCTGTTTGATTGACTTTTTCAGCAAACCTGTGAAGACTCTGCAAAGGTACAAATGAGTTTCTCTACATAGTACTGGGAAATTCGTCCTTTAAGCCAAGAAATATTCTTCTGGTGATACAACACAGACTGCAACGGTTCAGGTCTGGATCTATCACTACACTCGGATTTCAAGCCTGATCAGTAATAACTGAAGCTGTGTCCTGACAAAAATAACTACCTAAACTTGGTTTCTATTCAGATGAAGAAACGTATGGTATGTCCATGCAGTGATTTGCTTTAAGTATCTGTTCAATGCTTGAATGACGGCCAGATGGCCAAATGACCATTAAATACTAAAAAAATACAATGATGTCTAGTCATCACACCTGAACACTATAAATTACACTGCACTATTCAAACTGAGAGGAGTGTTAAACAGGAAGAAAGTCTGAACAAACTCAATAAAAATTGTCAAAAGAACCCCAAAAACTGAGAAACTTTACAATTTTAAGTTGTCTGTTTCCTATATACTACCTAATATGAAAATTTGTTTTCCTTTGATGTAATTACAAGATATCACTTTTTACCTTACACGCCCAAATAAATACTACATTGTTATGATAACTTTAATAACTATACAAACTTATACAATTTTTATTTACAACCAAATAATTACTCTAGTATTATCACAACATCACCACTGTTATTACCAGAATACATAATAATTTTGGAAAGTAAACAGAAATATGCTACATTTTATGCTACATAAACAAAATTTTGACTGTAACATCAAAGCATGTTATTACCTAGTATTTATGCGGTAATAGTGTAAGTAATTACACGATGAGACTGCATTGTTAATTTGTCTCTACAATTATATTATTATTTTTTAGCAAGGAAAAATGTGGTGTTTTAATGCAATGGATGTTATTTTAATGTCACATTTTTTCCATATCTGTTTCACTACCAAAGATTTGAGAAAGTATTCATAAATTAATTTAGTAGGGATTCAAAACTATACACATATACACACACATGGAACTAAATTGAACTGTACCTTTAGTTTACAGACTCTGAACATTTTGGCATTTTTGTTCCATCAAACTCCAAATATACTTTGGAAATTTCCATCCATCCATCCATTTTCTAAAACCATTGACCTTAGAAGGGTCAGGAGGGTTGCTGGTGTCCATCTCCAGCTAACATTCTGGGCGAGAGGCGGGGTTCACCCTGGACAGGTCGCCAGTCTGTCGCAGCTTTGGAAATTGTAAGAGACAAATTTTGTTTGGGCTGCACAGTGGTGCAAATGGTAGGAGTGATGCCTTGCTTCTATGAGACTGTGGGTTTCGAATCCCAGTCTGAGTTTTTTCTGCATGGAGTTTACAACTTGTAAAGATTTAAGAGTGGAACAGCTAAAAAACTGCTGAGAAGATTAAAATGACAAACCATAGAAAGGGGAAGGATATGTTGAGTTCTTGTTATACGACAGCATATGTTCTAGCTTATTACCAGGGAGAGGGTTTTGTTTTGTTAGTTGTGCTGCAGGGATTTGTAGTGATTTGATCACAGAGTCTTAAATTCAACAGGTTCAAATTCGTACATCTTATTTGTTGTGGTTTGTAAATGACAAAGCAAACAGAAGATCTGTATACGCTTTTCCTTTTATTATTGTTTCCATCCTTTCAGCATCAAGACACTCGGGGGAAACAGAGACAAAACAATGAGATATTCTTCATTTGTTGCTAACACACTGCTGATTTAACATTCAAACCTCGGGCTGCATCTGAATTCACTGCCTTGCCCACCCTGACATTTTGGATCATCGCTGACTGCTGAAGCGCTGCACAACTGAATTTTTAACACCATTCACATGTGATTCACTGAATTGTGAGGCAAAGAAATGCACCAATAGGAAATCTAACATTGGAAACTGACTAAAGCACCAGAGTGAATGAGAGAAGCAGGAGAAAAATGCCTCCTTCTGAGAAAAATCATGTAAAACCACATGGTTGGATTACTTCCTGGAGCTTTTAAATTTCTAGCAACATATGATAGATGTTGAGTAAATCATGTTAATTTAAACTTTAACTTGCCGAGTTAGGAAAGCGCTACAGATAACTTTTCAAAAGGATCAGTTACGTCTGATATTAATTTATGATACTAAAATTACCCACCAGTCATTTTTTAACTATTAAAATACTATTTCAAAATGGGCTCCATTGATGATTTTGCTATATTTCACTCTTAACGCTTTTATAATCCTTTATGCAAGAATGTGTTTTATTCATAGAGACAATGTTCTCTTAGTTCTATTCCCAGTGGTGGTGCCACAAACTTTTCAACTCTTTATCATTTGCCAAGTTTCAAAGCTAAGGAAGAAGTGTAGAAAAACAATAAGGAGTAAAATAAAACTGTAACCTGCAGCCAGAGGGAAATGTGCAAAAGTGCAGTTGGAAAGAAGTAATGCACCCTGTCCAACTGGTTATTTAGATAAACCTGTCTAAATGTGCAGTTTGGTTGTGCCATAAAATTCACCATTAAGAAAAGTTAAACTCTTATGCACTTAAATATTTTGATTCACCAATATATTTATTTCTAATGACTTCCATGGGTGAAAAATATAACGAAAGATATAACATTTTAGAAGTAATTATGTTTAAAAATTGTTATTTATCACAAATAGCAATTTTTTGAGTTAATGGGAAAATTACAATATTTTCAGGTCAACATGTACAACTAATCATGGATCCCCTTAAGAAATAGGGGCCATTCCCAAACACTTATGTTAGTAATTGAGTCATCTATTAAGACACCCAAGGGTGGCATAAATATTTGAAATTTGCTTTAAGCAGCAGCAAAGATGGGCTTTGGTGCAAACAGCACTGTGATAAATGTGTTCATATTTTCAAAAATGCTGTCAAAAAAATAGAGAGAAGAACACTGTTTTCAACACTACTAGTTCTTCCATTTTTGACAAAACAAATAATGAAATCTTGTGTAAGCAACATTTTTGTAATAATTTTGTTTCTGGAATCTGTTCCTGTTCGTAGTTCCACAATGATGGAAAAAGGTTATCAGAGCAGACTGTGCCTTCGAAATCTCTTCTGAGGACACCTCCTCTAACACCTCAACACACCAAACTCACAGACACTTTGCACTTGTACAGTCTTGTACGACAGCCATTAAAAGGATGTTTTACTTCTGATTGGGCCTGAACTCCTCACTGTTTTAAAGTTGGCTGTTATATCTCCAATTAGCAGAGTGTAAAAATATATCACACTGCTGTGCATCACAACGGTGGAGAGAAACCAAATGCACAAAAGGGAGGAAACAAACAAAAAAGAGAGCAAATGTTTAATAAATAACAAAACAGTTAACACCAAGCAGCACTGATCAAGTATGCAAGAGCTAAACCTAGCATGGGGAAAAAGAAACTGTAAAAAAGAAGACAATACAGTTTTAACAGAAAACAAAGACAAAAGAGACGTGTGAGCAGTGAGAGACAAAAAAAAAAACACAGCCCAATACAACGATGGGTTATTTCAAAAGATCCTAACCTTCCTTACACTATTGATTTTAGTACCACGAAATGTTTTATTTAGCTTTGTTAGTCACTCAAGGGTAACTGAAAAGGAATATATGGAAATGAATGTAAAACAGGAGAAGGAATTAGTAAAGCTTGTCGAAGGGAAAGTGTTCAAATATAAATTTTTTAGGACGTTTCAAGATTGTAGCCAACCTTTGCCAAGAATGTGTGTTATCCCACGCCGCAGTAACGCATATCTGTTCTCCATTTCAATGTAGCAGGAGGATATTGCGCCTTAGGCAAATAATGCATAACACATTTAACTTGGTAGCATGCATAATGTGATCACTTGATAAGTGAGGCTGCTATGGATTTCTTTTTTTTAAATGTCAGAAAAACACCCCGTCTCTCACGCATCATGTATACCAAACATGTTCCAATGCTACATCATTTACACAGACTACTGCTCAGCAGTAACAGCGTCTTCACAGGTCTGTCCAACAAATCAATCAAACAGCTGCAGCTGATCCAGAACGCTGCTGCTTACGTTCTAACTAAAACCAGGAAGATAGAGCACATAACACCAGTTTTAAAGTCCCTCCACTGGCTCCCTGTAGCTCAAAGAATAGACTTTAAAATACTGTTGTTAGTTTATAAATCACTGAATGGTTTGGCACCACAATACATTAAAGATCTGCTGCTGTTGTATCAACCTTCCAGACCTCTTAGGTCTTCTGGTTCTGGTCTGCTCTGCATCCCCAGAACCAGAACCAAACGAGGAGAAGTGGCATTCAGCTTCTATGCACCACAAATCTGGAACAAACTTCCAGAAAACTGTAAAACAGCTGAAACACTGACTTCCTTTAAATCTCGACTAAAAAAAATCCATCAAGAAATTGATCTCTGACAATAAAGATACTTTCTGGGATATTTTGGATAATATTGCAAAGCATGATTCCTGTAACTGAGAGAAGACTATTCTACTTTCACATGGCAAGTAGAGTGAGAGCTGTCAAGAAAGCATGTTCTTCAGGTACTAGAAACGGAATATTCTCTTTTAACAGTATATGACCCCCATAATAAAACTTTGCCAAGCCTCTGGCTATCGCTTGTATAAAAGTCGGATTTCCTCAGTGCACTGAAAATAATTTGTAGAGGTTTTTGTGGCACTAATGGTGTTTATTCAACAGTATATGGACAGGAAGATGTGGAGAGAGAGCGAAGAGAAATGCAGCAAATAGCTTTGGCTGAGAATTTAGGAATCGATTTTCAGAGGATTACATTTTAATTAGAAAATGCAATTAACCAAGTTCCTAGCTTCAGATTCAAACAGAAACAAGCTTCAGAAAAATCAGTATCTGTTTTTGGTGTGTCTGTTGCAATTCTGCTGCAAGCTCTCATACAAATATTTGCTGGTGAAAGGAAGATATGACTGCAACATGAGGGGCAAAAATGGACACAGTGCCCAAACTCTGCCGTCCTTTTCCTTTTTCCATTTTCTTGGGTCATTTATTGGTTGAGAAGCAGTGCTTCCATGATCTTGAGCTGTAATTTGGTGACAAATTGCATAAATTACCATGAGATGACAGACCCAGGCAAGAAGGGAACCAGCTTTATGATACTCAAAATCTTGAATCTAACTAGAAGTTAACTCAATAAACCACTGGTCTTGCATCATAGTACAGGTGGTTAGCAGACAGTATTCAGGCGTTTTGGGAAAACAACAAGCACTATTGACTGAAGTTCTGACCATACTATGATATTGTGTGCATTTTCAAGGTGTGCTTTATATACTCTTCATCTTAATCAACATTTATCCTGGTTTCTGTTGTGTTTAACAAGTGGTGCTTTTTCATGACACTGGTAAGCTGGTAAGTAATTTGGATAGCAATTCAGGGGACAATAAAAAGACAAGGATGATGTTGACACTTAAAACAAGGAGTAATTATAAAGCATGAACCATGAAGCTTACTGAAGGATGCTGAACAGATAATTCATCACTTCACGTTTCCTCCTGCTTAAAGGAGAAAAGTTTTTACACATCAGTTGAAAGACATTAAAGTTAAATTAAAATTAAAGTGAAATATTATTTTATGACTATATTGCGAGATTTAGAATTCACAATCTAACAATACATCCATTCAATCTTCCTCAAAAACAAGAATCGTTAGATAATACTACTGATAATTTCTCTCTCATGTTCTCTTTTTTCATTCAAACCAAAAGTTTTCTACTTTCTTAAGGTGATGACTGATGTGGCAATGAAAGATACTTGATGTTGTGTCTGTCGATCTTAAATATCCTAGTAATTAAACCATTCATGGTCCTTAGAGCATTTGGAAGTAACACGTGTTTAACAATAGTCATGCTGATGAAGCACATACTCATCCTTTGTGGATCGTTTGTTGCCAGAAAGCTCAATCTGAGTCTAATGTCACAGAAGCGCATGATTCCAGTCAATGTTTCAGCAGCATTTAGCAAACTGTTTGGGATCGTAGGACAGATAGGGCTTTCATCTGGCATCACCTACAAACTATATGGCTTGTAAATGGCCTCTAATGGTTGTTATGGAGACTCATTTGTCCCAAGTTGCCCTAACCATCTTGGTCATTAAGCATGGTGACAAGACAAGTATGGGTCTTCATCCAGCCTTTTTAGCAAAAGGCTAAAGAAAGGGGCCCAAGGGTCACATCATATTTATACCCCCAAATCAATGAATGCTGATTAGAAGATACTAGTGACCAAGATGCTGCAGTTAGATTTAATTTAGAGAGTGATATGAGTAAAATTGGATGTTTTTATCTACAGATTGTAGGGTTAAATAATGCCAAGGGTTAAATTGTTTGGAAAGTTTTTAAATATTGAGACTATGGTTGCTAACATAATTGTCTGTCATTGTACATATTTCTTAGAAAGGTATTAAACTTTGCTATTTTGCATAAAGGTTAGACTGGATATGAATAGAAAACAGTCTTATTCATGCAATTTTAGGTAATGTAATGGTGAAAAAACAGCTCTTTCTAGAGTTTATTAGCCTAACAGTATTCAAACTGAAATCATGATGCATTGTATCGTAGCTCAAATAACAGGGGCGCCCATTGTGTACTGAAACCACACTGCGCAAAGAATCAAATCAGATGAGAAATGAATACATATGTGGGCCATGAATATATCATTATCTGCATTACAACTGCATCTGAGGAAAATTGTATGAGGAACAGCAAGCTTACTTCACAATAGAGGGAGAAGCTTAAAAGATCCTTTTATTATTCATTGAACAGAGAAGAAAGTGAGGGAACAATTCATCAAAATGAACTGGGAGCAAAAGAAAAAAAATCTAAAGGTTTTCTTTTGCTGAGCATGCAGAGACTGGCGCTTTGTTGTGCAATGACCAGAGTATGAGCCGAGAATAGAGAGCAGGTGACAAAGAGACTTAGAGGGGGGAAAATGGAAAGGGAAGAAGTAAAGAGCTGTGTCGGCGTGTGTGTGTGCGTGTGTGTGTGTGTGTGTGCAAGAGAAAGAGATACATATACAGAGGATTTCCTGGTGTACTGCGAAAATGCAATATGAAATTCAAACCGTGGTCTCTGAGGGAAGATTTGATTTAACTCAAACCAAATGTTACTATGATGCAAATAAAACCACTTTTAAGTTCACAAGAGGGAAAGATCAATGATTACTGAGTGCTGCAGTGAATAGAAGTAGCAGAAAGAAGAAGGGCAAACCAAACCTAAAATGTCGAAGTAGCTTGAAGTGCATTAGAGCTAATAGGTGATTGGTCAAAACCGAAAGATCTCAGACACCAATTACAAAGTGAGTTAGAATTAGTGGCTGAATTTCTGTCAGTCTAGACAGCTCTGCCCACAAATGTGCTACGGAGCTGACAACAGGGCTTTGTGGTGTCATGTCCTTGAACCACTTTGCAACTAATTTTGTGGTATGATTATGATTCATGTACTTTTGGAAGACCCATTTGTGCCCAAATTTTAACTTCCTGGTTCATATCTAGACATGTCTTACCATTTCCTCATCCCTCCTCTTATATTGTGAAGAGCACAAACCCTCCTTTTAAAAAAACATTCCAACAGCAGGACGCAGCCATCACTGAAGTTCACAGTTGGGATGATGCTCTGAGGGCTGCAAGCTTCCCATTTTCCTCCAAATGTAATTATGATCATTATAGCCAAAAACTTCCATTATAGTTTCATCAGGCTCCGGGAAATTTCTTCAAAAAATTTATGTTTTTGTCTCAGACTACATTTGTAAACTTTAATTTGATATTTATGTTGCTTTGGAAGTAATTACCCCTTTCTTGCCAAGAGCCTCACAGGTCATGTCAGTGCAGGTTTTGTGTTTACCTGTGGATAAACACAAAGACAATCTGCAGAAGACTTTGTGCTTTTGATTTGGGTTAATTGCACCAAATGCACCAAACCTGGAAAACGTACCAAAGCATAAACCAGGCATCCCAGACTGTTGAAGGGCAGTGGAATACTAGTGTTAGCAAATATTTGAATTTGACAAGAAAGATGTAGTCTGATTTAATGTCAGATAATCAGACATATAAAGTGTATGTAAACATCAGTTTCAACTTTGTTTTGTAGGTAATTTTGAAGATTCAAATCTCTTGTTTTTAGCAGCATGTTCAAAAACTGGCACGCTTTTGTTGCCGCAACTTAAAACACTTTTTTGGGTGTTTAGCTGACAATAGTTTAAGTCACACATCTAACACACCTAAGGGATATTGAATAAATTTAATGTTCAGAAGAAGAAAATAGAAATTTTGGCTTCTTTTAATGTCTGTCTGCTTCTTAACAGTAAGGCATTTATTGATTATGGTAATTCAGATTTGCATAGTCAAAATAAAAGTCAGCATGATGTAAAAATACCCAAGATGCTCATATAATTTTTTGGGTGCTCTTCATTTACACATCCATGTGTAGTTTAATTCATTATCAATCTTTTCTACACCTGGACTCCCTCACATGCATCATAAATTAATTCTTATTAAAACTGTAAAAAAAACCCAAAAAAACAACTGTTTTAAAATAGCAATTTAGGTCATGGAGCAGAATATTGCTGTTAATATAATGCCAGCAAAAATTTTAGCTATTTTCAGGTAACTGAGTTGTTCTTTCTATATTCTCCTTGCCTTTTCTTTTCCCCTCTCAGTTTCTGTCGCGATTGAAAGAAACCTAAAGCAAATTCTAATAAAGTTTTTGAAATGCATAATAAGTGGAACATTTGCTGGAAATCTCCTGTAAATCTGTTAGGCTTCTTCTTGGGGCTAACATAAATTCTGATAACTTCACTGCTGGACTGGACAGGTTAAAAACAAAACAAAAACCTAGATCTTAATACCATGTTCGGTATTATTTTCATATTAAGTTACATATGCTTTATTATGTAATTGTAATAGCACCTTAGGCATTGTTTTACAACTACAGCTGAAAACTAGTCAGGTACATGTATGTTAGGAAAACTGCTTACTAATCAGGGGGTTTGTTGTTCTAATTACTTTTTCACAAATAGCCAGGCTAATTAGTAGGTGCAATAAAATGAAATTGGTTAATCTGATTTCACATTGTCTGCTAGATATTATAAAACTGTGTTTTTTTTTTTTTTCCAACAAAAATAAAGATACATATTTCAAGACACATGCAACAACGTTGACACATTGCAGGGACTCACAATGGAGGATTGTAATTTTACTCAGCTCTGAACAGAATGAAAGTGTGACTTTTTGAGGGGAACAGCAAGTGAATGATGTATCACTGAGTATCAGTGTGTCGGAGAGTGTTAGGAAAAAAAAAACAACAAAAAAACAACAGAAAGTCAAAGATGGAGTCAGATAGAGGGAGGCTCTGTATCTGAAGGCCTCTGTGTGAGTATGTGTGTGTGTCTGGCCTTTATGATGTAAACTGAATGTAACCTTTCTCCTCTCACACAACCCCTGCAGCAGCGACTCGGAAGCCCCAGACTCCCCCGCCTTACCCCCGCCCCCAGGGGGAGCAGGTATAGACTAGCATTCATCTGAGGCTCAGCTGCAGCGTGGTCTAAGTGTCAAGTGAAACCCACCATGTTCCCATGGAGAGCAGGGCACAGAGTAACAGTCAGCACTGAGCAGCGACCGGCCACTTGGTAATCAAGTCTTGCATAATGTCGGCCTCAGAACTGGAACCGGGGAGATGCAGCGCTGAATATCGTCCTGGAAATGGGAGAGCTGCACAGAGGCACTAACTGCCAGTGCAAGGCAGCGTATTTTACATCTGAAAACACCCACTGCACTCATTGTGAGCAGCAGCACAGAGCCTCTTGGTGAGCCTCTGACCCCACTTTCACACCATTTATTGCTATAATTATGTGTGCTCTTGGTTATTTCACCTGCAGGCGTATTATGATTGCTGCTTCTTCTTTTGCTAGTGAGAAAGTAATTTTCAAAAATGTTTGTTCAATAAACAGCCTTTAAATGGCAATTATTTTTAAATGTCCTCTCTAATAAAGTGTCTGTTATTATAAAAAGAAAACCTCCTCCCTAGCACAGACGAATCCTTTGTGTGGAACTCAGTTCTTGCTACTGCTGCAATCTTTTACTTGGCTCTTATATTACAATAGGCTTCTAAACTGCCTGTGGCCGCTGGAATAAGTCATCATGCAGAAGTTCTTTCTGGCTGATATACAGCCTTCCCAATAGCTATTTTCAGGGAATCTTTCAGTTTTATTGTCTGTTTACAATACCGCAATAGAGGCTTTCCACCCTGTAGGTCTACCTCTGGCAAACAAAGTCAGAGGAGGCTGTGTGTTTTCTTTCTTTCCCCAAACAGATTTTGAGAAGAGGAAAAAATAGTTCTCCTGTTTGCATCAAATTTGTGTGCATTGTTTCAGACATGTTTTTTTTTTTTTTTTTTTGCGCTTTTCCATAATATTATTCAGAGTGAAATATGGGTAGAAAAAGTTGGAAGATACAGTTGGAGGTGCATGGTACAATTGCTCTAGGAATGTAACACTGAAGGCTGCGAATAGTAAATAAAGCATGCCTCCTGTACAGTTCCATGCAAAGGGATTCATCCTTCAAAGCATTCCTGTATTGTCACTTTGCAACAACAGACTTCAGTGTTTTTATTAGGATTTTGTGTGACATTTGAATACAACGTAATACGTAGATAAATGCAAGATTATAAAAATACATACTTTTCTACTTGTTTTATGAATCTATGAAATGTAGTAAAATTTGGAGATTGAATTGAAATAGGATTCAGGTCTCCATCACATGAATAGGCTTTGATACAAAATGTTCAACTGTAAAAGGATTTACAAGCATAAACAAGCCTCCAAGTGTAACAGCAAGGAAGGGAAGGATATTTAAATTTGAAGCAATCACACAACCAACAACATGATCGCTTCACTTAGTTTGTTCGCCATTATTGTTTTGAATAGCGCAGTGTAGGGAGACTAATGACAGATGTCATGTGCAGTGCTGACAAGGCAACTCCTGAGCACTACAGTATATGTTTTAAAAACTCATAGGTGGATTAATGAAGTATCCATTTTAGAACAACGAAAAGCCCCTGGGAGCTAGAAAACCACTTGTGTGGCTTGTGACAGAAATGCTCTCCTTTTTGGGCAGTTTTGCAGCTGCACTATGCAATTTCTGCTTTCAGAGGATGAAATCCGAAGGCTTCTTTAAAAAAAGGTTTTCAAAACTTGAAACTCCTCCACAACTTTCTCCCTGCTGTGTTCGTAGGTCTTCATGATTCTGTTTGCTGAAATATGTTCTTTAATTAATCATTTACTGAATAGATGTCCTATGTTTTACTAAACAGCTTGGAAAACCATGTAAAATTATTTATAACTTTAATCCACTTAAAAATATTACTAACTGCTTTGTCTAGATCAAGGGTTATGAATACTTATGTAAGCCACCATAATGGTAAAATAAACTGATACTTTTCAATACTAAATGTTATTCTATCAAATGTAAGAGATTAATATTCTATAAATCGTAAAACTGATTTTTAAATTTGGCCGTCCTTTGTGTTGTATTTAAATTGCAATAACTGCCTTTGACTTTTAAGACATAATTAAGTACAAATAGCATTGTAGCTTCCAGCAGAAAGAAAGCAGACATCATAAGTCAGTTTATAACTATGGAATAACTCACTGTTTTGCTGTTTTCACTTTCGCAGCCAGAATGCAGTACTTCCTGTGGCCTATTCAAAGCTATTGTGTCCTACTGGTTGGTGTTTGTACGTTGTTTTAATCCATTTAGAGCAAGGGGGATGCTTCCAGGCAATTTATAGCGCGCTCTATTACAATAATTCCTCTCTGCTTGAAGGAACAGACGAGGATGTTGACAATGAGGTTCAACAACATAATAGACTCCGTTATGTTCAACAAAGCAGTTATTCAATAATAATGACACTTAAATTGGTAACACAAAATAAGTCGTGTGTGAATGCAGTGACTAAATAGGTTCTGGTTTCTTGGCAGTGAAACATCAACTGGGTTGAACTAGTCATTCTGTGCAGAACCTATTATATTGGAACAACTTTTGAAAACCCTCCTTGGAGTAAAGGGGACAATGCTGACACACTTAGTATTCACCCGACAGAATAACCACTGATTACGCCTGCTGCCTTCAGATGCTTTCTACCACAGTGGCCGTCATGTTCGAACAACCACAGTGCAATGAGGTTGCTTACTTTCAATTTGATGCTGCAGAGAAGAGGGTTGCTAGTCTTAGGTCACAGAAAGGTTCCCAAACACGCCAGAGGTCGTCCTGCTGCAGATCTGGAGCCCTGTTAGGCTCATTAGGGGATCCACAGTGGCCCCTAATAAGTTTAGCTAATTTGATATGGAAATCAGAATTGTTTTGAGCTAAAAAATTTATTTTGTTATATTTTATAATGCTGCAAACTGGGTGTTTTTTTTTCTCTTTGCATAACTGCAGAACATTCCATTGAAAGTAGGTTTTAATTGATGCTCTGGTTTGCTCTAAAACTCAAACATATAAATAAAACATTAGAGTTTCACTCTGAAACAAAATTTACAAAGTAGATTTCAATAAATGATCTGGAAAAGCCACTGGAAGTCTTTCAGATCTAAACATATTTTAATTTTTAGAATGGAGGGCAAAAACAGCTTTTTGAATCATAGGACACAAATTTGCCTGGGAATTTATCATTAAATAAAAGTATCTTTTATTCTCTGATGGTGGGGTAATTCAGGTGTAACAACAGCAAAATGATACGACTTTGAAGATTTTATGTTCCCACAAAGATAAAAGTATTAAAATAGGTAAAAAAAATACTAATTAAGAATAATGCACTCTATAATAAGAACACAAGAAACCTCTTGTGGTTTACTAGTGATTTTCTGAGCAGAACCTATAGGCCACATCCATAATTTGTTCTATGTTGATATGAGTTGGACCTTTTTGTCCTGTAAAATATTTTGAGATCACGTTTGCTGCGAATTGGTGCTACATCAATAAAATGAACCAAACTACTACCACGGATAAAAATAAGATCTGAGTTTCAAGATTGAATGCTAATACGTTGCACAGACATTTCCTAAATAATTTCACACATAAATGCATTTTCTCTGATAAGAAGGGAAGAAATGAGAACTCACTTGGTTAACCAGAGGGACCACCCTGTTATGGATTTCAAACAAAAGCTGCAAAGAGAAGCTCAATTTCCTCCTGTAAGTTTTGAACCCCTCTGTGGACACAGAGAGTAAAATATGTATTATAGCGGTTTGGATATTTCTCCTAACTCCGTTAGTCAGTGTGACATTGGCAAAAGACTGAACTCCCTCTCTCCTGCATTCAGGGTTTGGAGGGTGAGTCATAAGAGACCATGACTAATCATGAAATAACCTGTCCCATATCTGAGTGAGCTGCCAGTGTGGCTCGCATTTTCAAATCTGTTGAACATAGCTCAGCACAGCCTGCGTCTGCTTGCATTCTAATGAGCCATCAGCTCGCATTAAATTATCTCAATCCGTGACACTTCACCCAAAAGCATACAAGAGGTCAAGGGAAGCAATGTCTAGTCACTGTAAATAATGAACAGGTTTATTTGCGGAAAAAATGTAGATTGCTGATGATATAAGTTCTTGAGGCTAATGAGGACATGAAGACACCGAGGACCAGCACTGCAGTCAGCAGTCACACAGGCAACTTTGGTACTTTAGACCTAAATCAGGTCAGCGTAAACAACATCAGACCAAAGTAAGCATTGATTTTACTGGAAAACAATCTTGCTAAGCTATATTATATTGAACCATCACGGCTAAAAGTACAGATTAAATCAGATGTTTACATACACTGTATGCAACTTAAGGCAAACTTTTTGTCTCACTGTCGGAATTTTATTTTAGGTGACTTAATTTTTCCACGAATAATTATATTTGATAAATTTCATATTATAGAGAGATCTACGTTTAAGGAATTTTTAAAATACTTTCTTCAGATGTAAAACGCTATAAACATTTCACTAATTTTGAGAAGGATTATCTTTGACATTATGATTTGGGCCGAACATTTTGAGGTATCTTTCCTCGAGTTTCTCACAGTAGTTTGCTGGAAATCTGACACCCTCCTCCAGACAGAACTAGTGTAACTGAGTCAGATTTGTAGGCTGATTAGGCTGAACATTTATTTTGTGCTCTGCCCACAAATTTGCTAAGGGACTCAGATAAAAATTTACACTCCAAAACACTGACTTTGTTGTCTTTTAGCCACATTTTGAAAAAATATTGTGTACAATGTTTAGCTTTCCGGCTGACATCTTGAAGTTTTGCTTCAATATTGAAGTACATCACTTACATAACATTTTCAGTTTTACTTCACCAGTAAGTTATGTTGACTGGGGACTTTGTTGTAAAAGCAGATATCAATATGTAAAGTTGATTGCTTTATTGCAATAAAGATAAATACCAAAAGCAAATAATGTTTTAAAATGAAACTGTTTTTTGAGACAGTCATCTGAAGTGGTTAAGATGTACATGTTTCATTGTGAACAACCTAAACCTGCAGTCAGTGTTTTTTACCCTGTCACATATAGTAATAATCACTTTTTTGATTTTGTTTTACGTCTGCCCAAATATCAGGAGATAAAGCATATTTTGTTGAGTTCAGATAAGTATGTAGCATTGATGGGACTTTTGCACGACACTTGAGGAGATGAATGTGGACAGTCTCCATTATAATGATCATTTAAATGCATTCTGTATCGTTACAGAGGATTCGTTTTATGTTCTTCCGATTAATGACTTGGTTTATTACAGTCCCTATGACCAGCAGTTTTCTGAAATGTGTGGGAAAGAAAACAGCAGATTTCCATACTGTGTGACCTTTGCTGTATGTTGCTGTCAGTGCTGCTTGACGATGTTCTTGTTTTGAAATACAAGTAGATTCACACTGCAACTTGTGTTGGTGTTTTTGTAGATTCAAGTGACATGTAATGTTTTGTAAAGTGAATTTGATGATTACTGACTGCCGGTAGTATTTTTTAAAGGTTTTATAGGCTCTAGTGGCCTTTATTTGATAGTGAATTGACAGTAAAATGGGTAATGAGAGAAGGGGGAAAACATGTGACACAGGACCCCAGGCCGGGAAGCGAACCTGCGACAGCCGCTTCGGGATTAAGGCTGCCAAATGTGGGTTGTGCTTAACACCTGCACCACCACAGCACATCCTGCTACTGGCCAATCACTCTCCAATCTCTTTGTCATGATGCTCGTGCAACAAAACCATTCGACTGTTCCAAAAGGTTTGTGGTAGCCTGTTTTAGCTGGAGGTTTTCCAAAAATAGATGCAGAGAATCAGCAGTCAATCCTTTATGCATCATTTATTTGTCTATCTTACTAAGTAATTTAACTTCAAAGCAGATACAAAATAGTGTTACATAGACTTCAGAAAAATAACCAGCTGTTATGTGCCACTGTTACTTGTGCTCTAAGTTAAACGGTGCATCAACCCATGTTGGATACCATAAAAAATGTATAACAAAGGAGAAGCACAATCTAAAAAAGAAACTGGACAAATGAGCACTAGATTTTTCCATGCAAACGTTAAGTTTTAATGTTTTTTTCTACCACTGATCTCAAACTTGTGTTTAGAAGTTCTTTAGTATTCACAGTCTATTTATTTAATCACTTCAATCAACAAACCCTTCAAGCATATTGCAGAAACTCAGTGCATTTAGGCCTTTACGAATGTGAAGATGGCATGCTGAAGTTCAAACTGAGTATCAGAGCAGAGAAGACAGGGACTTTGTGTGATGTAGTATGGTTGTTGGTGCCAGACAGGCTGGAATGGATATTTCAAAAATGGACAGTTTACTTGGATTTTAACACAAAACCATGTTTCGGGTTTGCAGAGAATGGGAAGGGAGAAGGGAAACTGTCCACAGTGCAGCAGTGTGGAAGAAAATGCCTTGTTTGCCTCTGCCAAAGGTCAGAGGAAAATGGGCAGTCTGGTTCGAGATGAAAGAAAGGCAACAGTTTCCTAAATAGCCACAACCAAGATATGGGGAATATAATCTCTGAATGTACAACACATCAAACCTTGAAGCAAATGAGCTACAGAAGCTGAAGATCACAGTGGGTGTCATTCCTATCAGGTAAGAAGAGTCAACTAAGGTTAAAACATATGCAGGCAATCCAAAATAACTGGCAATAAGAGATAGGAAAAAATGCCCGGCTCAGTAAGTCTTGATTTCAGCCACCGCATTCGGACAGTAGGTTAGAATTTAATGTAAACACAAAATCATAGGTCCAATCTTCCTCCCATCAATAATTCATGTTGCTGGTAGTGTAATAAAACTGGGGACATTTTCTTAGTATGTTTAGAGTCTGTTTACCACCAATTTAGCCTTGTTTACTTGCTGCCTTGGTACATCCATCTCTTTCTGGCTGCTTCCAGCAGCATAAAAATAAAACCATGTCACAAAGCTCAAATCTTATAAAACTGACTGTTAAGGCAGTTCTGAAGCCAAAATCAGGCCTGAACCGGTACTAACAAGGTGTGTTCAATAAAATGGCAGGTCAGTATAAAGTTAAGGTAGATATATAGACTCTGAATCTTAAAGATTGATTCATATTAGTTTTGTAAAATTAACTTTTTCTCCCCTTCTTTGTTTTCAGTATTATGTTTTACCTGATGGGTGTTGGATGTTTCTTAAACTCACTCACCCAAATGAAAACCAACACATTTAAGACAAATTACAATCTCTTAACAGATGCTTTGTGAAAAAGAAAATAAATTGTACACCTCTTCACTGTATTTGACTTCATCATTATGAAGTTGCTTCACATTTCTTATAATGTCACACGTTGACATTTGAATTGGACTGACAGGGAAAATCCTCAATTGGCCTTTGAGAAGTAAACTATCAATAGAGAACAGCATTAAGCCTGAGTCAGTTTATCCAAAAAAAAGCAACAATTGATGTTTTCTATCTGTTCATTTCCAACACTTTTATCTGAAATTATTCTGTTAAATTGCACTTTTTTATTATCTTGCCAGCTCAAGATCTATAAATGCAATTTATGGAAGAGCATCATCAGTAACTCTTTAGACAAACCGCTTTATGTCTTTTCCAGTTTATTAAACTGCATGACTCATTTTGTCAGTGTCACTACATGAAACCCACTATAGTTTCACTTCAAATATTGCCGAACAGGATAAGATATTAATCTGGTCTGATTACTGATGGCACTTTTAATGCACGATTAACATAAAAAACAGATTAGTATTTAATTACGTTTACTAGAGTTGTTAGTGTCTGAGCAGTGATGCTGCTCTTCTGAGAAAAAAACATTAAAGTCTGCCCCACAAGACATGATGTGAGAGACTACAAGGACAGAAACAAAAATAAGCCAGAAAGGACATTTTTCCCTCAGGTGCTTGACTTCTTCTCACATCTATGTAATTGTCCTAAGTGTTTCTTGCACAAGGCTGAAGGGCTGAATGCTGCAAACGTGTAGTGTTGATTCAACCTGACGTGATGAATTTTATTAAATGATGAATTTGAATGTTTTCCTCATAAAAATAGAATTAGATTAGAGGCTAATCTTTAAAGACTTTAAATACTCTCAGTTACTCTGTTCAGCTTTTATCCAGTCTCTGTTAAAAAATATTAAGATCTTAATAAAGTTGGATGGTTGGATATTGAAGGAGAAGCAGTCTGGCTTATATTCTGTCCATAGAACAGTGAACCACTGTTAGGAGGGTCACCGGCGTGCACTTGTCAGGTCAACCTTTGCTTTTGTGGATCAGAAAAAGGCTAAAAGTAAAAGCTTTGTCTGCAATCTCAGCTGAACATTGAACATTTTTCAAACGCAGGCTGGACTCCGTAAGGATGGCCCTTGTCTCTGACCCTGTTTACGTTTTCTTTAAACAAAGTCTAAAGAAGGGAACCTCAAGGTTTCATCTTTGTTTTTTGCAGATGATGTGACTATGGCTTTTGGTGTGCAGTGTAGCTGTCTGCAGTCGACTGTGAAGAAGCAGGGATAAAAATCCACTTTTCTCAGACAATGGTCCTCAACCAGGAGAAAGTAGACCTCTCCATACAAGTGAAGACTCATTCTCTGCTTTTTTCCCTCAATTGATCGCATGACGAAGCAGGAGCAGCATAGGCTGACTGGGGTGTTGTCTGCAGTAATATGGGTGCTATTTCTGTCTACTGTGGAGAAGAATGAGCTGAGTCAAAAAGCCTCCATTTATCTGTCTGTCTACGTTTCAACCCTCACCTGCGGTCATTAGATATGGATTGTGACAGAAAGGTTGATAACCCACATATAAGAGGCTGAAAAGAGCTTCTTTTGGGTGGCTGTTCTTGGCTGTATAGATGGGCAGAGGAGAACCGTCATTCAAAGGGAGCCCTGAGTAAAGATAGACTGCCTTGAAAAGAGTCTCTTGAGGTGGTCCAGGAATCCTGTTGGGATGCCTCTTTCAATGTTTTCAGGGCACATCCTACTGGGAGGAGACTCGGGCGAAAACTCAAAATCTGATGGCCATTTTGTCACAGTTGACCTGAGAAAACCTTGAGATCCCAAAGAATAAACTAGGGAGTGTGATGTCTGCAAGTTCCCGCAAAGGGAAATACTCAATTAGCAGACGGACATCTTCAAGTCTTTTATGCCATGATAATCCTTTAATCTCTGAATATATATATTTTTGTTTTGTGAATCCTTAATTGGAATGTAATAGCAATATCATTATGCAATTAACCCACAATTTTCTAACTATTCTCTGCCTTTTCCATCAATATGATGTTCTGACTGTTTTCTCTAACATTTAGCACTTTGTTCAGAGAACTATGGCAATAAAGATAATAAAAGTCTGGCCAAAAATGTTCCTGGGAAACTTGAATGCAATTTATAATGCATTACCATTATTTGGTAATGCAGTACATTACCAAATAATGTACTGCAGTTCTCTTTTGCATATATTCATGTAGCAATGGAAATGTGCAATGTTGCTATATTTTGCATCTTTAGTTCACATTCTAGAAGAAATGTTAGTTCATCTCTAGGAAAAACAAAAACTAAAAGTGCAAGAATGGTCTTTTGCATTTATATTCCAAAATAGCTATTATTCTTAACTTTGGTTTTAATTCCATTTGGGTATATTTAAATAGTGTTCTGTGGCAGGCAGGATCTCATTATTTTTATTATATGCAGAAATCAGAGCCTAAACGTGTCCTCTGAAACTAATTATGGCAAACCAACAGAAGACATTTCATTAATTGTGCATCAAAGCAGAACTTTTTAATCTGCACAAACCTAACTTTCTGAAACATGTACTAAAACCTTACAGTGATCTGCTTATATCATTTTCCACAGACCGCCATGCTCATTTTCAAAAACTTAATTAAGACAATTTCGACAAGCTGCACTGAATTTGATGTTAGATTAGTTGAAACTGTTAAATGAACGCTGCTGTGAGTCACTCATTTATATCTCCAATTCAACATGCGCTTTCTGCATTAGCCTGTTTAATTGTAATTACCGCTAATCAGAAATACTTAAATAGACCTGGAATACAAACATTCGTTGCAAGCTCGTAAAATTTCTGTTGTATGAAAAGTCCTTTTAAGCAGATGTGCTTCATGTACGGGGATTAAAAGAAAAACAAAACAAAAAGCATTGGACATTTCTTTTAAGTCCTCTGTTTGATCCCAAGCAAACTAAAATTGTAACTTTACAGGCTCCTGGAAGAGTCACATATCTGAACTCTATTCCTGTTAGGTCATCATGTTATGAAGAGCAATATATTTTCTTGAGCCTCTGTCCCAAGGCACAAGATTAAGTCAAAACCTCTATCCTGGATTATCCCGTCTGGGACGTACGAGTAATTGTGAATGAATCCACCTGAAATGAAGGTCAAAAGAAAAGCAGCAGTTTATCGAGCGTTGCATCATGATACATTTTCTCTCCTTTTCCCCTCCGTTTTCAGGCGAAACATCACATTTCTCCTAAAACCACAAAGCAGGAAGTTTAATCTTTCTAAAAGCATGTAACAAAACACATTTCGAAATATCTTAAATCTCTACACGTGTGTTGGCAACCCGCTGTAATGGCTGTCACTGTCATGTTTTTCACTGGTAGTGAACTCAGTCATTGGGAGGAGGCGAGCAGAACGACAGGAACTTACCAAAACCAAAGGAAGAACACTAGTAGAACCAAAATTCAAGTGGTATGGATAGAATTTTGAAGATATTTGTTTCAATAAAAACTGGGAGAGCAATTAGAAGAAACATTATTCAATTTGGTGTCAGGGAGGATAGCAGCAACTAACCTGATGATCTGACAAAGGCGTAACAGAAGAGGGAGGCAAAAGGTGATTAATATGTGGTTGGTTAATCCGGGTTCAAGAGGGGAATGGCAGATAAATACCAGTGGGAAAACAGCATCAGAGTAATACTTCCTGATTTACAAAGATAAACATACATGTTATGTAAATTGCACGTACTTTAGTCTTTCCTATTTTGAAAAGTGGCTATGGCAAATTCCCTATGTGTGTTAAGTATAAAATGACACATTTTATACTTATTTATCCAAAGAAAAAGGAAAAGCAAGGATTACCATAACTAAATAAATTTGAATATACTAAAAACTTTACTCAGCCCAAACTAAGAATAAATAAGTAAATCAATCTTCAATAAAAGAAATGTCACATTTTCTGAAATTAAAGTTAAATGAAAAAATAAAATGTTATGGAAGAAACATGAGTACATCTATAATCCTTATAGTTTCTCTTTTTTTACTGTGACAAACGGACCAATGTGTGAACACAAGCAGGTAATAAATATGCCAAATCAATTATCAGCAGCTGCAAAGGTTAACCAATAATTACACACACACCATATGTTTAGAGGAGGAAGTGCTGAAAATTGAGCACCGTACATCATTCTTGTTAATTCTGGTAATGAAGCCATGACCTAGAAATAATAAGCACAGATGTTTATAGCAAACTCACTTAAACAATGTCTGTATATGAATATTAATGCACTGAGTCACAAACCAAGCAGAAGTGATTTCAGCTTTTCCTATTATGGGTTAAATGGCTAAACTGAACATTTTCTTTCTAATCCTTGGTCATGCAAAAATTCTTCAGATTGTCGGTGTTGATAATATTAACCAAAATTTACTTTCCAGTGTGAAAAGAGGCGAGCTTTGACATCTCATGCTGAATAAAATTTAAAAATTCCAGTGTATTAATTATTGTTTTTACACAGATCTATTGACCCTAACCAGCCAGCCCATCACTGGTCAACATACAAACAACAAAACATGCTTAGAGTCGTACCGAAGGCTAGCTTAGAGACCAATTGACCTAACATTCATGTTGTTGCACTGTGGAAGGAAGTCAAGAGTATTCATGCAGAAAGAACCCCAGAGAGGATCTGAACCCAAGAACTATTGCTGCAAGGCAAAAAAATGTACCATTGCTACACTGTTCATTGTTTATACACTACAGCAACATTTTGTTTGCTTCCAAGGACTCAGTGATGGTTCACTGTGAAGCACAAGACTTGCTATTTACTTCAAACAGATTTGATCTATTGGGTTGACCTTTGATATCGGGCTGCCATGCCATTTAGCATCGGCTTGATTGAGAGGCCTCCCAAAAACGGAGAGATGAAAATCACAAAACCTTCCATGAAATTGGGCTTTTGTTGAATATGTTGTTTTGGTGTGATATTAAGTCTTATTTTGCATAATTTGAAAAACATTTTCTCTAGGAACTTGTGAAAAGAATTGAACAGAAAGACTGAAACAGTTCAAAACATCCTAATCGCAATAACATGATGCTGGAATCGGACATACTTTCAAAAATGACTTAGCCAAAATAGCTAAGCCGTGTGATTATGTCTCAAAATTACAAAAGTAAAATCAGGTATCTGGAGTTTAAAAAGAAAAGTCAGCAAAGGTTGATGCAAGGATTTATGTGGTTTATCCAGTAGGCTTGTAATTAAAACTGAAAACCGGCATAGCAACATTATGGAACTCATTTGACATCTTATTCAAGAATAATAAGGATCAACTGCATGTTGTTGCTGTTTATGAGAAAGGGAAAATAAAATGCTGGAAGTCTGTTTAGTTCAAAGACTACAGCTTACAACATAAGCAGAATTACCGTATAAGTGGGAAAACAAATACATGACTGAAAGTGAAAAGAGAAATGAATCAATTTCAAGACAGTGATGTGAAGTGAAAATCAACAAACCAGGTCACACTTTGAAAAGCATACATAAAAGGTTCTCTGAATACAAGGAAAAACTAAACTAGGAATGTCCATGGTTCACGTCATCCTTTTAAACATTTTTTTTCTTGTTTTAATTCCATTTGGGTATATCCTTCATCTTATCTGATAAAGCAGATACGATCTTCTTTATCAGTAATGCTTTTCAAGCTGAGCTATAAAGTTACACCTTTGATGCCTCATCTGGTGTCACTTTTGACATAACTCAGTCTTCTTTTCACAGTAAAATTACTTTTTGTTTTTTGCTCTGATCTCTTTCTTTTTTTGAAAATAAGCTTGAAAATGGATCTGATCTCACCTTTATTTGTATATAAAGTCCATGGGCCTATCTATCCATCTCCACATATCACTGTCTCCTTCTTGTTTGCTTTCATTTGTAAAAGTCTGACTGTTTTAAGGAGGACAGAGATCCTTAAATTGTTCTATTCTGACTATTTTATGTGTGTTTTTATAATTTTCAGCAGATGTTCAGTGCTGCCCCCTTTCAGTGTGGCACGGTACTTTCTGCCCCACCTTGCAAATTCCACTGCTTGTTTATTCTGAAAGACTAAATATGTCACACATATTCATGAATTATATTAGACAGGTTATGGTATATCAAGATGTGTACAACAAGTGTCAAACTTGTATACGTCACTTTCTTATTCATTTACTGAATAAAAAAAAAATCCAGTTTTGAGTTTCCGATGGGTCAATCTGCTTTTAGAACCAGGGAAGCTAAACGCAGTCCTATTCTAGTCACCAGCAGATCTTTAAGTGCAGCTCTAGTTACAACCTTTATTGTCTTTGAACATTAATGGATGCTTTAAAAACTACAGAAAAGTGTATTTAACTAAAAAGAAAAACACATCAAGGAAACCTTCAGATGAGGAAATCACTTTTGATGACTTCTGCAACATCAGGTGCACAACGGTTTGCAGAATTTTCTCTTCAAAGGTAAAATGTGAGTGAACCGACATGCTTCTAACCATCAATGACAAAGTATCATATTTTTATCCTTACATGCTTTTCGTACTGCTCACTGAATTCTTCCCTCAGACGTAACCTGCAGTCTTTGTGAGCGAACAAATGAGCTCCTACACTTGAAGTGTTTCTTTTTTTATCTTTATTTATTAACTTTCTAACCAGCACACCACTTATCAAGAAATTATCCTCTGCTACAGTGCCTGCTGAGCTTATAGTGTAATGTACTTTACCCTCTTAAAAAGTAAGGCATAAAACCACATTTTAAAAACAATTACCACAAAGACACATTTCTTGCAGTTATTCTAAATGATTCTGCAGCAAATGAAGCTTAACTTGCCAACGCTGGCCTATTAAACCCAATACTTTTCTATAATTAATTTGAGGAGCCCTTGGTAACAGTTGGCTGTATTATTCATAACCTTGCTACATAAGAAATATGTTTTGTTGTTGCAATATGGTGAAACGGTAAGTCATGTGTCACTATGTTCAAACAGAAAATGCACAGAGGAGAAGAAATAATTATTGCTTGGATTTTGTTGGAATGGTTAACGCATTAATCTCATATCATCGTGTAAAACTTACCTCCAGTCCTTAGCTTGTGACAAAAACCCATTAAAATTGTATTAAGATGTAAATGGAAGCAGTTTCAATGCGTGGCAGGCAGGACACCACCTAAAGGTTTCATCCCTTTAGAGGTTAAAAAAAAAAAAAAAGCTGACTGTTCTTTCTAAAGTGTATTTTATGCGTTACTGAATTCTGTATTGATGGTGGAATTTGATCTGCATTGTGTCAGTGATGAGCCTCAAAAAGACATTTTCCGGCGCTGTAGCCAGTCGGGCGTGATACACCTTTACTTACGGTCACTGCAGAAAGGTCCCCCGTAGGTGGTCATGGTGCAGTCGCAGGAGAAGCCCTCCCACAGCTGCAGACACACACCTTGGTGGTGGCAGGAGTCCTCTGTGCAGGTTGTGCTGGGCCCTGAAGGGTGTTCACAGCAGATTAAGCAAGGGCTTTTCACTTCACTTTATGCACCTCTGCTTTTACTCAAGAGGAGTGAATGAAACCAAAGTAAGTAAAACGCTTACATATGGCCACCTTTACATATCCAACAATCTATGTAGTTTAGGAATGTTGTACAAACAAAATCTTGAGAGAGTGGCCTGCATTCGCATTCAACCCTCTTCAGTTAAGAGTTTGCATGTTGCACCAGATTTAATTTAGGGTTAACAGAGTCGCAGGGCAACATAGAGACATACAACCATTCACACACACACTCACACCTAGGGAGAATTTAGAGAGACCAATTAACCTGACAGTCATGTTTTTGGACTGTGGGAGGAAGCCGAAGAACCCGGAGAGAACCCACCATGCACAGGGAGAACATGCAAACTCCATGCAGAAAAACCCCAGGCGGGGAATTGAACCCTCGACCTTCTTGCTGCAAGGCGACAGCTCTATCAACTGCGCCACTGTGCAGCACCTCTACAAAGATATATCAGAAGTATATATCCCTGAATATGAAGGGATTCAATCACATTTTGTTTAGATTCAAGTCGTCTTTTATGTGGGCAATATCGGCATTAGAAGGTTGGGTGCAAAAGCACAAGATGTGAAAGACAACTTATCAATGTGAAACAGATTTTACATGAGGGAATAACTGACTCTATTTAGATAGATCTAGGGCTTATTTATATCTATTTATGTAATTTTCCCAGGGAGGGACTTCATAGAGTGTGACTTGGAAATGTTCCTAATGTTTTTGGAATCCCCTGTGTTTGTATTTGGGTTATTTTGGCTAAAACTAAAAGTTGTTTCTTAAGTTTTGTTCTCCTTGTATCTTGATTTAGACATATTTTTTTGTATTAATACTTCTCCTGTTGTTTAGTAGATTATTTTGTGTTTTGGTTTGTCCCCTCTTGTGTTCATTCGGTTTTTATAAATCTACTTCCCTTATGGTTTCTTTCCCAGCTGCTCCACATTCCCCTGATTACCACTCGTCAGCTCTCCCAGCATTTTATTAGGCAGTTTTTATAGATTCGATTTTGGACCGTAAAAAAAAAAATTACAAAAAAGAAAAAAAACAAAAATCAAAAAAGTCAAAAACCACTCATGGATAAACACTGCAACATTTAATATAAAAAATAGATTTACTGAATTTGTTTTCTTCCCAATCAATGTGGAATATTTGAGACACCTGTTCAGTTCTAAGACCAATCGGGAACAATTAGCGCGCAGTGAGAGCCCTCCTGTCCCTCTGGTTTAATCCCTAATACGCCAAGCTGAACAACAGGAAAACCATTTCCAGAAATGATCTGGGATTTTATTTTTTGCCCTCACCTCCGCAGCCTCGTTCCACCTCTCCCACCTTGTGAAGGGCATCCACCAGCAGCTCAGGGAGCCTTCCATTTAAGTCCACAGAAGCCAGGCAGCCCTTGTATCCTTCCCGAGAAGCTATTAACCTGGGAAGGCTGCTGTACATGCTCTTTCCAACACCACCGATGTATAGCTCCCCTAGAAGACCCCAAGTTAAGAAATAGAAACGCTCTTTAGCTAAATTTTATTTCAAATTAAACATGAAAATAGTCGGATTTTGACGTAAACAGCATGACTTTTACCTTTTAGGTCCAGGTTTCGGGCTCCGTTGGTGTGTTGGGTAACGGTACGGGAATCAATCTTGAGTACGTGTACATTGTTGTTGTCACGGGAGATCACCACGTTGTGCCACTGGTTATCATTGAGAGGCTTGTCAGAGTTTCCCTTCATTAGTGACGGTCCATTTCCCAAGTCAAACACATAATGAATGTACCTATAGGACAAAATATTTGTTCAAGATCTGTACTTTTAAATTCCTTTCATAACAAATGTCACACATAAATTACCACTAATTCTACTTGCCAACAATTAATTTTCCTTTGCTGCCATTCAAATAAAATAATGTGATTTAATTGCAAACAAGTGTGTTTTACTTGAAGCATAGTCATCAGACAGACTTCATTCAAACTTAATTATGTTAATAATCAAAGTTAAGAACCATCCATGAATGAGCCGCCACACTTCACACAAAACACTGAACAGCCGGAAAATCCTGACAGAAGTGTTGGGAGCTTCTTTTTTTTTTTTATGTTGTCTGTGTTTTCTTTGGGAGCTTCTGCTGCTGGTTCCAGATCTGAACAAGACCTCCTGCTGACTAATTGCTCACTGACAGAGAGTCTGTGCTTGGCATTTCAGTGGGATGATACAATTGCGGCTTTGCTGGCTCTGTTTCCACAGCCACTTTCTGATGTTCTTGCCATGAAAAAATATCTTTAATGGAAAAAAAAGGGTCCTTTGAAACGTATCTATGTTATTGATGCTTCTATAGGGGATCTATCAACATGTTTTAACTTGAGACTCCTGGACACCAATTGTCCTCGCAGATAATTTTTAAATGAACCCCTATATTAAGCATTTACAGTTCAGTTCAGGAATTTACATCTAGTATCATATAATTGTGGGGCTTTTAACTTTGAATTTGAAAAGTTCTTTCCCCAGAGCGGATTGATTATAGAACAAATTACTTGCATGATGTCGGGTTTTGTCAGTTTTTAAAGGCATAACAAGCTCAGTATGTGTAAACTTTGGATTTTAAAGAATATAAAGATTCTCGCAAAAATAATTTAATTCAGCTAATAAACATTTTTATTTATCCTGACTTACTTAAACAGCAATTATTAAATCTGACAGTATAGAAATGAGAAAAAACATGCATGGACTGTTTCCCTGCAGTGTATGTCAATATATGGTTTCTGGAAAATTCACTAAAACTAACAACTTGTTTAGCCAATTCTTGTTTTAAAAATTTATTAAAAATATATTTTGCATTATTTCGACTAGGAAAAATCTTCCATGAGATTAATTAATAATAAAAAAAAGTCTTTCAAGTAACATGACATTCATAAATACTGTATATAAAAGTCCTACTTTAAAGAGAAGTATTATGTAAAATCGACTTTGAGTTTTATATAATATATTATGTTATTCCTTCATCAAAAACAAACCTGAAGTGTTGCTTTGAAATTCTCAGGCCTGCTTGAAGAATCCTTGACTCTCTTGTGGCAGCCATTCTGGCATGCCTAAATACTTACTCATACAAAGCGCTGCCTAAATACGACTGGGAGCTTCATAAAGAGACCGAGGCCAATTTCAAAGTATTAAATTGATAAGGCAAGTTTTCTTACATCATACAGTTAAGTTTTGTTTGAGGTATAGCATTTTTGCTATATAGTTTGCTATAAAATGGTGTTATATCCCTGTAAGACACATAATATCACCCCTTTAAATTGCATGTATGAAATATCCCATCACTCACCCTTTGACAAGCTCCACCACAATAAAGTCACTGCCATCTCCAGAGTTGTACAATATCAGGCCGTCCGCACTGGTGGTTTTAAACTGGAAAAAGAGGTGCATGGAAGCATAGGCCTGCAAGGTCGAAAAGGCCAAATAGCTGGCTTGAGTTAGGAAAGTTACAGGGTTGGCCACAATGTGCCTCATGCCAAACCGAGCATTAAGCTCGCAGAAGGAAATGTCTCCATTCTTGCACTGGTCCAGATAGAGCATCCCATTGAAGGAGAGCGCTTGCAAGTGGCCGATGAAATTGGAGGGCATCACTGAGATGAAGCGGCGCTCTGTCATGATTCCTGTCTCGATGTTGTTGAACTCCAGGCGGGTGTGGGCACCAGTCATGTGGCCTACAGAACAAACCCATTTATTATCAGCTGCTAAAACACTTTTGATAGGCCAAGTTTCTTTTTCTCATCTCTACCTTCCATTGTCACATTGTCTACTGATAGCTGCAAGTTCTTCCCACGTCGCGCCACCTTCACTGTGTGCCACTCGTTGTCATTCAGTTTCTCGCCTACAAGAAGAGTCTCTGGTCCCTTGCCTAAGAGGAGGAAAGCGTCAAGTGACAATCACATCACAGGGGCGCAGTATCTTTTCACACGAGCACTCAAACTTGAGAAGCACTTACAGGGCGAATACATCCATTTACTTATCACTCACACACACAGCAGAAAGATTCAGGAGATGCACACCATTTCAAAGTAAAACTAAGAACAAAACACCTACATCGCAGTCATTTTCAGGCTAAATATTTAACGTGTGTTGAGACATTTGTGTGATCTCCGCTGAAAAGCTGTGTTGGCTTACAGTGAAGGCCCTGGCTCGCTCATATAAATTCAAGTTTCAGATTTTCTTCACTATCCTCTGCATTTTTCACTGGTTTAAAAATAGGTCACAGTGCAGAGGCTTGCCACTGCAGTACCGTCAACCCGAATCAGTGCCTATGCAACAGGCCGACACGGCAGTTCAAAGGAGTTCTGACATCGCTTGGGAAACTAATTGGCCATGCCTAAGCTGACTTTGCCTTGAGGGGTTTGTCTGTCTAATTGTGCTCAGGGCGCAGGAGAATTACAAGGGACGCATAGAGGGCAATAAATGAAAAACATCAGCTGGTTTCCGAACAATACACTGTTTCGTCCTCTGGGAAATAAAACCCGTGCCTGGAGACCTTGTCCGGCTGCAAATTAAGTGTCTCCACATAGCACATCGCATGATACGGACCGAATATTGGCTATGCACTCTGAGTGGATCAATAACATCAAATCCTGCATCCTTTGCATTCAATGGACTTACTTAGATGTGGAAAAACAAACCACTGTGTGGAGTCAAGTAGAGCTGAAAAGGCAGAAATGTTTACCTTGTGGATCCCTATCATGAAATCAGACATACGGGCAGGATTTGCTGTAATGAAATAGGAGTTTGCAGGACGAAGGGTAGAGGAGGTTGTTCATCTAATCTGTGCTGCTCAGAGGGGAGCTTTGCTGCTATCTAAACATATAAATACACCAAATACACAAATACCCACACAGAAAATTTTTTTACTTCTAGAAAGTTTGGAAGTAATGATTTATACAAATAAACATTGAGCAAACAAATGTTTCCCTCAGAAAATATATTTCTCACGAAGCCATTGACACAAAACTTACACGAGTGCATATGGAGAAACATAGACAACTCGGTCCATTAAATTATGTGTAATAAAGTGGAATGGAACATGATTACGGAAATTTTTTCAATGCTTTTTAGAGTAATTACGACTTCAAGTCAAGTCATCTTCTGTGTAAAAAAAAAAGTCATTTCCATTTCTTAGGTTTGAGTTTGAGATATTCTTCCACATTACTGTCTTCCAATCTTTAAAGCTTCTGGGGGCCTCTTCTATGAAATCTAATCTTCAAGGAGCTTTATTTTTTGTCTCAGAAATCATTTGAGAGTTTCTTTGGCTGTGTGCTCAGGATCATTCTCTTGCTGAAAAATCCACCGTCGTTTCTTCTTCAGATTCATATTAAGAAGGTCCCGGTACATTTCTCCATTGATCCTTCATTCGATATGACGCCTGCTTAAAACTACTCCCCATCGTGATAGTCCCAGATTCAAACCTCACTGATGATGTGTTTTACTGTGGTGTGCGGTGCCATCTCTTCTCTAAATAGTGTGTGTGCATTAACATTTAAAGAGATACCTTTGAATGTAATCTATTCTTTACTTTGCTTTTGATGTATGTTACATTTTCCAAATTTCCTTCAGCAATCTATTTCTTCAACAGTGGAGTTTTGAGCAGTGAGCATACACTAAGGTGACCACAGTTCAGTACAATTACTTACTGTTTACATATAAACCGCAGTTGCCTTGCAGCAGGAAACTTTAGGATTTAAATTTTAATCAAGAACGGCGTAAGAGGCATTTTCTCCCACAGGCAATTTTTAACAGATCATTTTTGAGGAATTTTGACAATTTACCAATCTCGAACTTTGACAAACTCCACTTTGGCATTAAAATTTCCTCACTAATCAAATTTAAACTATCAGAAAGCAGCTAACTCAGTTTTAGTGACTTATCTGAGCAAACATTAATGTGGTAAACTGAAGACATTAATTTTGAATGAAGATTTCTGTGGTGAATGATCCTCTCTATAAATTTAAAGTTTTTCTGAAAACGAGTTGAACGGAGATGCTTGCAGCTTTAATTATTTCATTTATATCTTTAAAACTGTTGAATTAGCTGTTTTGACTCCTTTCTATGTCAGAATTATCCGGGCTGTTACCAACATCTGTTTTTCCTTGCATTTTACAAGAATACAACATGTCCAAAATTTTTTAAAGAATTCTTAATAATTAACAGAAATCAGCAAAAAAATAAAAAATAAAAAATAAAAATGGCATTACAGCAATCAGAAACTCTTCTTATGGTTTCTGACCAGCTTTTTGAAAATTTCCACTGGTATTTTAAAAAATATTTAAAATTGGAAGGCCTCTTTGCCATCACTCTAATTTTTTGTTCAATCTATTGATTCTCCGTCAGATTCAAGTTTGGACTCTGCAAAACTTTAAAGTTCCTTTATTCAGAAGAAACATTAAATTACTTTTAATGCGAATCTGCCAAAGGAATGAATCATTTTGGTTTTAACTATTTTCTGATTGAAACATAAAATACACCTATACTATACTGAATTACTATATTGTTTACATGGTGTTGGATCCTTTAAAAAAGCAAATACTCAACTTATAGTGTTTCCAGATGTGAGAAAATTTATTATCTAAATAAAAAAGCAGAAAAACAAACACTGAACAAAAGAGCCGTATTATCTATCAAACGGTTCATGTGATTCTAATTCTTTTACTTAAATGCAGTGATTGTCCTGCTATTTTGTCCGTGATTAAGAATTTAGTGACAAACTCAGATAAAAAATTCTTGATGAATGAAACTCTGTTAATTAAACATTGTCCTCTACATACAGTATTTCTTTCACATCTTAGCGAATCAATTGAATTTTAAATTTAAAAGCCTCTGTATCTACCGTATAGATACAGATACAGTTAGAATGTTTAACTAATTTAAACATCCTAACTTAGTTAGCATTTATAATTACTGATTGTGTATCAGTAAATATAAATGAACTGCATGTAATAAATATAATAAAAGTGCATTCTTCTAAAAGACAGAGATCTATCTTTGATTCAGCAGAAGGTATTGAGATGGTGAACTGTGATGTATATTCTTCCAGGTATCTGACCGTAAACTCTTTGAAATCTGGCTTCCTTTCAAACCTCCTTCACTTCACAAGCTCTTCTTCCAGAAGCTCAGGCCCGAGCCGCCCATGTAAGGAATCTGTTTTGTCCAGTTTGATCCTCACTTAAAATTGAATTTGATTAATACTCTCAAACAAAGACGACTTCAAAGGTGCCGCCGCAGCTATACAGGTCATCCCTGCGAGCGCGTCGAGGCCCAGCCGTGCGTGACGTGCATGTTAATCGAAGCGTGCTATAGTCACTTTGTAATTTGGTGCATCTTACTTCAGAAGCATCTAGTGGCCCATTATTCTGTGGTTATACAAGAATTAATCAAGGGCGCTGTAACAGGATTTGTTAAACCAACTTTTACCCTCCCTGTGTGCATCCAGTGATGGATGGTTTCCAGGCACTCTCTGCAGAGATGCTCATTCTCTGGTTCTGTCACAATTATACATCAAATATCTTAATTATCAACCTTTGAATTTTATTTTTTGATTTTTTTCATGTCCTCCAGGATGTATTTTTGACTCGCTCAGAGGTTTGGTGCTGCTTGGTTCAGCATTCTTTTGTCACATCTGTCGATTAGGCTTTTGCATAGGCCATCATTTTTTTTTATATATATATCTGGAAGCCATTTAATTACACACATACAACACATATGTTCTATGATCAATATGTGAAAGTGCATTGCCATCTGCTGGCACACATTGGGACTTTTTTTTTAAACCCAGACAGTAGAAGGAAAGAGGGATAACTGCTCGCTTTAGCCAATTTCACAATTTTTTTGTTATATTACAATTTTCTACTAGTCACAGAAAATTTTTAAATAATACCTTTAAGATAACTATTCACACACATACATAAACATTCGCTCTACTTACCTTGACCAGACAAAGAAAGTGCAATCAATTGAACATAGGGGGCAGCAAATTAGTCTTACAGATGTGCAATAAATCTGTTGCAAATGTGCCTTACAAAGACGTTAAAGCTTGATCTCCAACTAATAAATTAATAGGATTACAGGCTGAGACCAGGTCTCAATGAACAGTAAATGTTGCATTTGCGAGTCTAACAAAAACTGCTGTGATTACGGTTTTCATTTCATGTAATAAGAAATGCATAATAACGCACACTAATCCTGTAAATCACTGAGAAATGGAACATTTAGACATTTTATTCAAAAATAATCCGGAATTATTCAAACACAGAGGTTGCAAACAACCTGCTTTGCAGAAGTAACTTTTCCCAGCGTCTACATGAAGCATGTTCACAGCTTTGATACATTTTATCTGTTTCTAACACTGCTGCTATCTCAGGCAGAGCCTAAATTGCCTGCCTCTTGCTATCTGTTGAGCACAACAGTCTTCATCATTTATTTGACTGTGCTGAGATATAAAATATCGCTCCATCTCATAGGACTGAATTACAGAAAGTCAATTGTGTTGATCTAAAGGAAGGCTTTCTTTTGATGCCTTGCTGGTTTTGAAAGACTTAAACAGTGCATTCTTTTATTGATTTTTATTCTAATTTGTTTATTCAGTCAAATATAAGTCCAGGATTAATCTAGGAATCTTTAGCAGAAAAATAAAATGCTTGTTGAACTATGCCATGAAAATTCCTCATGAATGTTAGATGTAAATATTTAACTCTAATCATGGAGTCATTGAGACATCTTGAAAATTTTTGTTGCTGCTGTGATACTCATTTTACTGAGTATTACTTACTGAAGGGTAACATTTAGGATATATTGTATATTAATAGAGTCCCAATAATTAGCTGGGCTTACAATCAAGACACTTTCAAATCTCAGTAGCTGTGGTTGGTGCATTGTATGTGATCAGTTATTCTTTAAATATCAGCTAGTTTATCCCAGCTAATCTTATGTTGATGCAGCATATAAAGGCAGTTCTGACAAACTATTTGTTGCAATTCTAATGTAGAATCGTGCAAACTTGCACTTTAACAGTCTGCAAGTTTGTCACACCAATTCCTGAATGAAACATCCTTAATGTATGATTATCTCTAGTTGCTATCTTCACTTCTGTTTCTTTAAGTCTTAGATCTAATTTACTCATGAGAAAAAAAACCCCTGCTAATTATTCTTAAGATAAATCCATTTGTCTGGCATGAGAGCCAATTAGCAAAATGCAAACAAATAATTAACTCAGTGGCAGCAGACTAGTATATGTCAAATTTAGCTACATTTGATTACTGCATTATGGAGCTAAAATAATTAGAAAACATGTAACTAGATTGTTGGGTTTCATGAGCAAAGCACAAAGGGATCTAATTACATTTAGCTGTGCAGCTGTTCACTGAATAAAGGTCTCGTTTTTGCTGTTATCTGTAATGGTACTTCAGAGAAACAGCAGCAACAGTAAACAAGACGAATGTTCTGTTTCATGAGGGGAACGAGAGGAAAGAAGAATATAAATATATCACAGTGCATGTTCTCTAAATCATGGAACAAAAGATAATCATAGGAGACACTTACTGAGATTACAGTCTATCCTGATACAATCTGGTGAGAGAGAGAGTGAGATGGTGAGATTAAAGGAAAAAAAGAACAGCACAAAAGAGGAGAATATTTCACATCCTTCAAGGTATATTCTGCAGACAGTTCAGTGCTTTTCAGAGCCCACCATCCGGGGACAGCCTCGAGAGTCTAAACCGCCACTTCCCTCCCTGTAGTTTTCACAACAAACCAGCGAGCGAAAGGACAAAGCTCACTGTGTGTCTGGCTCTGCTGGAGGCATAACAGAGCACATCAAAGTTAGGATCAATAAGAGCTTTATTGACCATAAAAGTAAAGGTGCACCAGCTTTACTTTGTTTTCTGCATGAGTACCGGCTCTGGTGAGGCTGCTTATGCCTAGCTTTTGGCAGAGTTTGATTGTTTCAGAAGCCGTGACTGATAGTTTTACTGACATGTGCTCTAGGGTAAATCAGCAAACATGCACCGCTGTGAGGAAAGTCGTCTGAAGAAGATAACGAAAATAGAAAACGGAACATGTGCTAAATTTGAGCATGTCGTGCGGCTGATATGAAACGAGTTCAAACATATCAGCAAAGCAAAAAACATTTACGATAAAGATTTATTCATGTATTTATCTATTTAGATAATGCCAGATTGGCTTTTTAACATCTGTAACAACTATGCAATAAACAGCTCATGTTGTAAAATTGTTTGTTCATAATTAAAAACAAAGCTTGTAACATTTTTTCTACAGTTTTATTGTGAAGAATCACACTTAAACAGTTTCATTAAATTAGTTAATTACCCAAAAATTACTATTTCATCTCTTCCCACTTCCATTTCTACCTTCAAAGAAACCTTAGTATACTCAAGTCCTTCAACCATTCAATGCTAGCTTAAATTGTACAAGCTAAAGCATGTGATCAATGCAGTTACGTCTTTATGCCCTGGTCCATTCCACTCAGCATTTACTCTGCATGCGTCTCTGCTCGGATGCGTACCTCACTAGCAGACTGAAGCCATTCGTGACAACTTTGATTTAAAACGAATGCACTGCCAGCAGATTTTCGAGCTGCAGACTTTCAAGCTGCCGCATGTTATTGAAGAGCTGCTGACTGAACACAACATGTTACTGGGTCATATCATTATGTCGGTCAAGGTCCCCCACATGATTGACGATTTCTAAATAAATGCGGCTTATGTTTTTCTTATCTTCACGACATATTTTTTGACCGATGCGACATGGACTAGGAGCACCTTAGAGTCTGAAAACATTTTTTTTTTCATTACGGGTTTTTATGACAGTTTATTTGTATATTATATTATATTATTCTCCTGCAGCACAGCTCTCAGAACTTTAGTTGCTTGCATGCAAGTTTTATGACAATCAGCTGACTTTTTGAATGGCAATTCTTAATTCATGTACAACACGAATATTAAAAGAACTAAATGATTTACTATGCACAATTAAAACCTCTCCTTTCCATCTCTAGTCTGTACTGAAACTGTGTGCAGTACATGACGGGAAGAATAAGAACAAAGTAAACACTTGATCCCAAGAACTGTTTGGTTATTTAGTAATACAAACTGACTGATGCGATTTTGATGAATGCATTGTTGGTTTGATAGCAAACTCTCTAAATGTTTAGGCTGATGCACCTTTATTCAAAGAATGTATGGTATTTCAACTGAAGTTGCCATTAAGCCTCATTCTGTAGATTTAATGGCAATTTATTTACCATGTTAAACGGGGAGGAAAAGTGGCGATTTGCACAGCCTGCAGCCACAGCCAAACTTACACCATACGAAGTGATTAAAGCACAAATCTAATGCATTATTAGCATTCAAAACTGATTGGATCTTTCAAGTTTACAAGAAATAACATTTTTCAACTCAAAAGTAGATTAATCCAGATAAAACACACTAAAGTTTGGAAAATTTAGACAACCTGAAGAAATGTACAAGAATAGACTGGTGTAAATCAGGTGGCGGCGGAGTGCTCTCAAGCTGTCAACCATCACAGAGCAGTGGAAACAGACACCCAGAGACCTGAGAGTTTTCTGATGATGGTGTGTGTGTGTTTCTTTGAGTCTGCGTGTCTGCGTGTGTGTCCATCACTGGCGCTTCCTGCTCAGTGAAGTGACTCTAAACTGGACAAGCCAGCAAATGTGAGGGGAAGGCACGACAATGGGACCATCTACAGTGTGAGGAGTTTAAGTGGTGATATTTCAGCGTAATGATGGATCAGGTCTCTGACTGCCCTCTCCTTGAACTGCAGACAAGCCATTGAAGGGCTGATAGAGCCAAGACAGTCGGGTGGGACCCGACCCCAGGATGAACTGAGAGGAGAGAGACAGGGAGACAGGTATAGGTAGAGAGAAATAAAGAGGCAGACGAAACATGCACATGTACAGTTGTTTAAAAAGGCACAGCATCCCATGTTCTGTTGGGCTTTTTTAAAGTTCAAATAACCTCATTGAAAAGGGTTTTGTTTGACTAAGAGGGTGGAAGCATTATATTTTACACTTTAATTAAAGTCAATATTTAAATTCTTTAGTTTAATACTTAAATTAAATTTTAACCAATGGAATAGTCACTTTCCCTCAGTCTGCCTGTTAGGTTTGCATCAACAGCTCATCAAAAATTTCCTCTTTTTTTGTTTAACAAGTCCCTATATCATTCTCCATCCTTTCCCAAGCATAAGCTCACTGGTTTTCACTATTATTTGCATCGTTCCCTGCATTATGCTGCCCACGCTCCATATTCTATTTCCCTTGTGCATTATGTGCACGTTTCTTGTTAGCTTTATAAATAAAATCTTTCACTCTGCTTATTCCTTGTACTTGTCTGCAGAGTGCCTCTACTTTAAACTCATTAAACATGACACATTTTCTGTTATATAATATTGCCTACCACATGACTGAAGCTCAAAGGGTTCCAGATGGCAATCTCTCCCTTTGTCTTTCTGTGCCAAAACCTTTTCAATAAAGGTTAAAATTTCCACAGTATTTTCTTAAACACACACAAGTGTAATTGATTTGCTTTTCTGCCTCCGAGAAAATCTGAATAACTGATCTGCACTGCTTAATTTGACCAGGCTACCATGGAAACACTGATTTTTATCAAATGTCAAAGCCACTCCCTGTACTTTCTTTTTTATATATGACTCTCGCAATGAAATTAGGACAATATACAGAGGATCAGGGTGATTTTAAATGAAGTGAATTGACTACAAGAATGTGCATACTAACTCTGGCTCCAACATTTTCTAGTCATATTGTCATTGTGCTAATTTTGTGCTCAAAATCAGCAAGGACAATTACATATTTTGTGGGGTTACAAAATGTTTTTTTCTCTAAATTCTATACAAATGTTAAACCATAAATCGACTATACTTAAACCATTCTCAATAAGTTTTCACACCCATTCCTGATTACTGTTTGAACTGTTGAATCAAGGAATTGAATCAACATCAAGGAGACAAAATAGATCACAAAAAGTAACACTTCAAGCTCCAATCTAAAGACATTCAAGCCTGAGACTTTGGGACTTCAGCAAAACACAGTGAGAGTCCTTATCCAAAATGGAAAAGTCATAGGACAATTGCAGACTGGCCTACCAAAATCACTCCAAGAGTGTATGAATACCAACAAGAGCACTGTCTGTCTCACTTTCACTTCCTAGGGGAGCAGATTATACCCAGTTATGTGCAATTTTGTTAATCTGCATACCTACATATATTATTCACATTTAATACATTCAAATGAACAATCTCAACTGAATCTAGAATCCCTTTTCAAGCAAAAACTGTTTTTTTTTCTTTGTTGTAAATAAATTCATGCAATAAAAACAACACTTGCTCCATATGGCTGCACCTTTTTATGAGTTGAGATATTTAGTGACTTAACCCATAAGTCACTAAAAATGACAAGTTATATAGCACTTGCAACTTTTGCTACATAACTAAACGCTTCAAGAGTTTCAAAATAAGACTTTCAATGTTAGGTGTGAATGATCATAGCGAGAGGTTTCTACTTCAGTAGTTCAGATCTCTGGTCAAATTCAACATTAAAACGATTTCAAGCTCCAACAGGCTGAAGATGGGAGATGGGAGATGTGTTTATCTCTTTAGACAACTGTAGATATTGTGCATGAAGATGTGAATGGAAGAAAGTCTAACTAAACAAATTTCATTTGTCTAGGTGACACGTCCTAATAGGTCAGGTGGAATGATCTGCTTAAATTTGCTGCAGCAGCTTTACCCAGGTTGACAGTGAGTTTGACTCTGCCTCCGTCCAGCTCCACGCGTAAGGTGTCCGCTGACTGCTGAGATGTGGTGGCCATCAGCAAACCAAAGGCCCTCTGGGACATGAACCGCAGGGACACGTCCTCGGCCTCTGTGTGCAGCGTCCTCGGCAGCACCACCTTCAGATACATGCTGCCATCATAGCTCACTGCTGTGGCCTCTGTGCAATTAGGGAACAGGGGTGTCTTAATGGACACTGAAATCAATAAACACTAAAGAAAAAAACAAAAAAAAACAAAGGAGCATTTATTAAAGAAAACCTGAACCCCCTGTTGAGACAATCTTGGGGACAGAATGACATAGTTTAAGACTGCAGTTTTCATCAGCCGCACCAGATGGCAGAAAAAGCCTGGAGCAGATGAAGGCAGGGGGTGAGAAATGCAGCGGCAATTAAATTTCCGAAGGATTTATTCCCATCCCAGTGCAATACAGGAGGGATTTTCAAACATCCGTCATATTATTAGCTGCCAATGGATCTGCGTAATTTGGCCTCTCCGTGAGAAAACCATCTGCATGGATAATGCAAAGTGATTCAGGGCGAATGACTGCCCAAGCACCAGTGCATCCCTAATGAAACGCACAACACACATGCACCCGTACAACACAGACAATTCATTAATGAACTAGTCGACTGTGGGAAAATACTGCTATTTACTTTAGAAGGCCTTAAATAAAACATTTTTTTTCCCATTGTGCTGTAATTTTCACCAAACTGCTTTCAAGACATAAAGCAATATTTGGAGGTGAGTTCATGGATCTCATTTAAATACATATGAGAATCTAAAGAATGATCCCACTTGCAACCGCAAATTAAATTTCTGTGGAGGCCTGGGATATTAGGTCAGATGATAAATTTTCTCTGTGTCTACATTATTCCTGTCTGTGCAGTCACTTTTTACACCTCGCCTAATAAATAAAATACTACCCAAAGTGTGCTAAAAGCATTCCTGCAGCATTTTAAAATCACTTGTCCCCTCCATGCACCGCCACCATCATCTCTTCCAGGGACTCTTACCCTTCTCACAGCTGGGGCCCACGTAGCCTGTGCCGCCACAGTCGCAAATATGCCGATTCCAGCCCTCTCTGCAGTGTCCGCCATTGGCGCACGTGTCTCTGGAGCACCTCAGATGAGTCTCCCTGGTGCAGAAACTGCTGACACCCGCAGCACTCTGCACCTCGGCCAGCCTCCACAGGTTGCGGCTCTGTCCATCGATGAACAGGTCCCTCACGCAGCCCACGAAGCCGAGGCCGAGGGAGGCTGTCCACACCTCAGGGGGCAGAATGAGGGCTTGCCGATCTTCGGGTAAACCTCCCAGATACATGTCTCCATCCAGGTCAAGGATCTCACTGCCCTCGTTGGCAGTGAAGGGGATGCTCTGGCTGTTCACTGAGATGAAGCCTGGGGGGTGGAGATTAACACTGAATCAATTTGAACTCGTAGAAGGGTTTTGTTGCTTTGGAAAGGAAAAAGGAAACTGCAGCTGGGTGTGGGCTGTGCTGAGTGATATGCATAAACAAAGTATAAGGCTGCGGTAATGGAGAACCAACTCGCTAATTCTGAAGGATCCACATGAAGACGTTGCTCAGTGTCTAAGAGCTTAACATTTGAATAAAGGTTCAAATTAGGTATCCACATTTTGCACACTGTATAACAGTGACTCATAAACGTATTCAGTGCTCTTGAGCTTTGTCTTATGTATAAATTGTTTCCATGTAATTGATCAACACTAAGGTCCAAATAGTTGTGACGTGAAAAGAAAAGGACACATAGTTTTATTTATTTAATTTTTACAAATTATTTTGTTTTTCCTCAGTGAAATTCAGCATGCACAGAATGTTAGAAGACACCATATTATTAAATTATTAAACACTGTCCACCTGTTAATGATTGTAACTCAGCACAAACATAAAGAAGCAGCCAAGAGGCTTATGGCAACACTGGAGGAGCTGCAGAGTTTCATAGCTCATTTGGGGCGATCTGTTAATAGCTTATATGGAAGAGAAAATAAATGTGAAAACATACAGAAAAAGGTGCTCACAAAAGTTAAAGTTATAACTACTGTGTAATAGACAATTAACTTGTCTATTATTTCTTCTCAGAAAAAGTGATGGTCGCAGCATCATGTTTTCTTTTGAAAAGTTGGTTTGATGTGATGAAGGAATGAAAGGAGCTATAGATGGCAATAACAGAAAAAAAATGTTAGACTGAAAAAAGCGTTGAGATTAAAGGGAAATTTTCTAGCAGAAAACTTCCCAAAACCTACAGTCGATCATCATAGCTACAATAGGCTGTTTTAGATCAAAACATATTCATGTGGTAGAATAACCAAGTCAAGTCAAATCAAGACCTCAACCCATTTGTGAATTTGTGGCAAAACTTGAAAATGTCTGTTCACAGTTGCTCTCCATTCAGTTTAAATGAGCCTTAAGTGATTTTGCAAAGAATTTGCATGCGCTAAGCTGAAAGAATCAATCCCCAAAAGATCAGAAGATGTAAGTGCTGTGAAAGACGGTTCCACAAAATATTGACTTAGAGGAAATGAAGACAAATGCACACCACGATTCTTTGTAATAGTTTTCAAAAGAGAAGAAAATCTTTTGAAAACTACGTGGCAATTTTTGCTGATCTAAAATATAAGAACCTCAACAAAACTATAATGAAAACTGTGGTTTAAAAAAAAAAAAAATCTTCAAGCTATCTGGGTACTTCTCACTTATGCATAGCAGGAATACAAATGAAAAGATCAGTGTGTCTCACTTGGATTCTGCTAATAAGACGTTTTCATTACTCAAATACAGCAGCCATTTAACAGTTTCATTTGAACTAGGTAACTGTATAATTGGTCACTTGTGAAATAGGTTAACACAAATTTCAAAATGTCACGTCGAGATTACACCATCCCAAAATATCATCATAATTAATGCCTAGTACGTGCGCCTGTTTCACAGCAGAGAATAAAAAGCAGCAGGAACTTGCGGATGTCACCGTATCCATGCTGGCATATGGCAATTTCACAGCTTGGAGGCATTTATGCTCCACAGCTAAAACTGGAGACACACAGAAGCAGACAGAAGGCTCCCGACCTCCACCCCTCACCTTCACAAATGCATGAAATTATCTCACCGTTGCGCCCCTTCCTCTGGAAGTCCACATGCCACCACTCGCCATCGTCGAGCCTCTTGTTGCTGGCTTTAATCTTAATGCTGCCAGAGCCCATGTCCATGGCCAGGTAGAGAAATCCCTCCAGCAGCTCTATGGCGAAGAAGTCCGCGCGGGGCTTCCTGTCGGGCAGCTCTCCCTGCTGGCTGCCGTGGCTGAACAGCAGCAGGCCGCTGGGCTCTGTGGTGCGGAAGTCGAAAGATATGGCGCCAGTCTTCTTTGTGTTCCACCTGGGCAATGTCAGGTAGGCAGACGGCGTGTCGAAGGTGACCGGCTCCAGAGCTTCCACGTTTTCGCAGCTGAATATCAGGTCGCCATGGATACTGATCTTGGGGTCCCGCTGCTCAGCCAGCCGTGACAGTTCCAGTCTGAACTCATTATTCCTGTAGACCACCTAATAAATGAGAGAGATGTCGTAGTGAGTTGACAGCTCGACGAGGGGGGTGAGATTTGGCGTCGAGCTTGGATACTGCTCATCAATAAATCCAGGAATCAATATGGCACAGCAGCATTTACGAGGGTACACAGCAGACAGCGTGTTGAGTGATCCCTGAGCTCAAATAAACAGGCAAATTTTCATTAGATGGAATTATGACCACTTAGTGCAGTAATCTAAAAAAAAATCACACATTTAGCCTCGCTGAGATGGTTTGTGTGTCAATGCATTGACAGAGGAGCACTGAACAGATTGTACGATTTAATAAACTCATCAGCTGAAAGCTTTAAAAATTATTTGTGAAACCAGACATTATTTTTCTCCCAAATGAGACCTTGCATCATGTATTAATTTGCCTGTTTTTATAACCTGCAAGGATCAAAGCAGAGAGCTGCAAGGACTCTGAAACTGGAAAAATTGATTTACATTCGGATGTTGATGAAATGTATACATTTTTAAGAAATATGCTTAAGTTGGTTTATGCTGAAGCAGATAAAAAAAAACAAAACAACAAAATTAAGTTGTCACTCACAGTCACACAAAAAAAAAAAAAAAAAAAATCTATATCCAGAGTGACCGAATATATGTGTTTTAAGTGTCAAGTAACTGAAAAACATCAGTTCAGACAAAATTGATGTCAGAAAATGCAGAAGAAGAAAATGGGAAAAACAAGATTTCAAAACAGCAAAAACGAAATGTTTTGCATTCAACCAAATCCACAGAAAACATGTTAGACACAGGAGACAGCTATTTTCCAACTATCTTGTCTCACACTGGGTTGTTGCGATACTATTTTGTGAAATCAGACATCAGGTCTGCTCTGATCCACCAGATGGTTTATTACATAGAGCTACAGCACTTAGATAGACCTCTGAGGAAAGCATGAGCTGTTAAAATCACACTGTATGTTAAAGGTCAAATCCAAATGACCTAAAATCTGAATAATCATTTTGTTGCATGGTCTTTAAACAAATTGTATAATTTCTACAATGTTAACTTTCATACTACTGACAGTAAATTGTAACAAAAGTAAATACAGAAATTTTCTTACTGGACTATTTTATTTTAAATAAATTGAAATATCTTATTTTCTACACACTGAGAGAAGAATTAAACTTCTTTACTTCACAGAAAAAATTACACAGCCACCAAGGCTAGTTATTTTTCAGCTTGCAAAATGTTACATCATCCTTTCCAACTCTAGATAGACTTTATATACAGCTCTGGAAAAAAATTAAGAGAACATTTAAAATGATCAGTTTCTCTGATTTTACATTTTATAGGTATATGTTTTAGTAAAATGAACATTGTTCCTTTATTCTATGAACTAGTTACAACATGTCACTGAAAATCGAAGCAAAAATGTGTTTATTACAAGAAAATGAGAAATGACCAAAATAAGGAAAAAGATGCAGTGCTTTCAAACCTCAAATAAAGCAAAGAAGTCAAGTTTATATTGATTTAGAAACAACAATACTAATGTTTTAACTCAGGAAGAGTTCAGAAATCAATATTTGGTGGAATAACCAGGAGGTTTTCAATGGGGTTCAGTGCGGTGGACTCCTCATTTTTACCAGAGCTGTGTATGTAAGCATTTGTTTACCTGCCTTAACTCACATTTGGATTCGAGTGACATCACATTGTTAACCCAGGTGTTACTAAGATGTCGGCCCATCAACACGTCTAGGAAGGTTCTCTGCAAGGTTTATCAGGTTGTTTAGTTTCTAGCCATTCAGAAACTACACAGGTCAAACACTGGTGTTGGACAGGAAGACCTGGCTCACAGTCTACACTCTACTTCTACCAGGAAGTCTGGCAGTCAAGTTCTTCTACACCAAATGTTATGCTTTCATTGAAACAGGAAATGGGATTAAACAGTCCCCAAACAGTCTAGAGCATAATTTTTCAAAAAATATCTTGGTATTTGGAATAATTAAGAACCAAAGGCTCAACTCCTTAAAAATAGCCCACCCCATTATCCTGTCTGCATTAAACTTTACATTTGACAATGAAGTCAGGCAAGTGTTGTTCTCCTGACAAGGCCTAACCCAGATTGGTCAACAGAATTACCAAACGTTTTGTCACTTCAGAGAAAACTACTTCACTGTTGCCATGTTTTACACCTCTGCGCTAAATGTTTTGAATTATATTTGGTGATGTAAGGCATAAATGCAGGTGTTTTGCCACCCAAACGTCTTTCATCTCCACTGAAGGTCTGTAGCTATTGCAGAATATTGGTGACCTCTATGCACTGTGCACCTCAGCTTCTGCTCACCTCATTCGATGGTTTGATGTGACCAACCACTTTGTGGCCGAGTTGCTGTTGATCCTGATAACTTCCACTTTAGTATAGCAGTCGACTGTTGAATAAAAACTACTTATAAATGTTCACAACTGGACTAATTGCACAGGTGGGTCACTTCTCTAGAGTGACCCATCTGTTCACAACTATTTCCTTCTGTCTGCATGGCAAGGTGCAAGATTTTATAGACCTGTGGCCATTAAGGTGACCGGAAATCCTGAATGGAATGATCTGATTGGATGAGCTGGCAACTTTAGGAATATGGTACATATAAATTTTCTGGTAAAAAATGGGACATTTAGCAATAAAAAGAATGCTTACATGTTCCCTTTTAAATACATAAATGGTTTTGAAGTCTGAGTCTAGGGCCTCCTGCTTTAAACCATTGTTCTGTTAAACCCCATCAGGCTATTGCACATAGGCTTTGTACTTCCATGGGTTGAAGAGACACTGCTTTAAGTAAATAACATTCAGCATCACCTTCCTACACATTTGATACTGTAGTACATGAAACGTGATCTCCAGCTAAGCCAGGCAGCCACTGATTTTTTTTCAAAATGTGGAAAAATTTAGTCACATTATGCATGTATATTCTGGGCCCTTTAATATATTCTGTCAGTATTTTGTGATGAAAGGTTTAAAGTGTACAGGATGTTACAGCAAAAGGACTAAATTACTATTCCTCTTCTGTTATCGTTTCCTTTTACTTTTTGTCTCATTTCCAAATATATAATGCTGTCTATGCAAAAGGACACAGTGAACTTTTTTTTTTTATTATCTGTGGACATTATGTAAAATCCATTTTCAGATATGGCAACATACATGGCAAGATAAGAAGCTGTCCTTTGATGAGTATTTTCTGGAAGTGCACACACAAATTTGAAGGAGATAATTTAGCAAAAGGAATTTACTGATTTTCACAATAATTTAACACCTTTCAGTGAGAGTCTTTAGGCGTTTGTTAATTGGCCTCAGCTACTCAAAGACGTAGGAATCAAATCTGAAAAAGAAAAAAACGGAAAAACAGTGTTTAAAATGTAATTAATTCAGGCCCACAAGCACAAACAATCTCAAATCAGATGAAGGTCAGGAGAAGAGATTCATCTACGTATTCACACCTTCTTGGTCCTACTTGGTTTCAGCTTGTGGGAAGCTGGAACCTGTACTGGCTGTCTGTGGGCAACACTCAGGACAGGACGCCAATGCGACACAGGGCCAACAATGAGATACACAAAACGACGATGCACACTCATTCTGGCTCATTATGCCAATTTTTTCCTGAATCAGTCAACCTAATGTGTTTTTGTACTGTGGGAGAAGCCTGGAGTACCAACAGAAAAGCCATATAGGTACAGGGAGAACAAACATCACACACAAATACCTGCAAAGCACAGATTTGAATGTGCAACCTGCTAGTAGAAAAATAACAAAAGTAATACAAAGTTAATGTTAAATATGGCATAAAACTACTGAAATAACGAGTAAACAGCAGCTTTAAGGAGTCTATCACTGTACACACATGTATCCTAATTTCTTATATAAAGAGAAAAGCAGAGTCATTTGTTCAACGACAAATTTAAAGTCCCTCAGCACTGTGTTTGATTTCTAGCACAGTTACTATGCCCATGTTTTGTTTGTGTTTTGGGAACAGTTTGCTATAAATTTTCTTTCAAAGGAATTATGCAGCTAAAACCTTTTCAGACTTTGACACAAACTTTATTAAATGTGTTAAAAAAAATATTGTTAGCCAACACAGCACGGTGCATAAACGCAAAGTGGAAAGAAAAGGCTACATTGCTTTAAATTATTTTTCAAAATACAAAGTTGCAGGACAGTTCTGGAGTGGAGAGATTCAGATTAAGATTCAGAATGGCCCAATCAAAGTCCAGATCCAAAGGAGGAACTGTGGCAAGGGTGGAAATTTGTTCCAAGTCCTCCCCCTTCACAATTATGTGATTTGTTGCATAAAATCCCACTAAAAGACACCAAATGTTATGGTTGTAATGTGACTAAATGTAAAAAGGGACATTCTGGGGAGTGAATTTTTTTTTTTTTTACCAGGTCATTTTTGACTTACTGAAATACAAAACAATCTAAATCAATCAACCTGCATCCGATACCAGAAGTTGATGCAAACATTAAAAGAATGCCTGTGGGTTTCTTTATGTTACTGTGTTATTTTTGGCTTTCACTCTGGCTTCATCAATATTCACAAGACATAGCAACCCTTGTCTCATTTTGTATCAGTTGTAAGTCGCCCCACTGTTATCTGCCACCTCACTCTACCACCAGCCGCCGCCTGAGGTGACACACCACACTGCACACAGGACTAACAGCAGAGCCTGGAGCCTGTGTAAGCCAATATCACACTTTACACTGCCTCGGTGTGACTAATTAGACGGTGAAATCAGAGGCTGAAACTGACCGTTGAGAAATGAATGAAACGGGCAAACTAAAAGGGGAATCCAGTCAAGACGGCCATTTTTACAAAGAGGAAACAACGTGTTAGAAGGCACAGATGGCCATGAAAAAGAGGCGCTATGACCTCTGCAGAACTATTATATAAGCCAAAGGACAATACAGTGAGTGGAATCCTATTTCACAGATTCAGATGCTTACTGTGTGTTAGTTGGATTATAGAGTATCCCAAAACACAAGAATAAAGCTCCTTTAGAGTCATCCGACAAAGCCGCTCTGTCATTACTGCTCAAGCTGTGAAGAGTAACATCACTTTGAAAATGACCCTCTCCGCTGCTAACAACTGTCTTCATGAGTAAATTGGGTCCCATCTTTGAAGTGGTAAAATACAGGAACCTAATGAAGTGGTGTGGAATATCCCTCGGGTGCGCGCAACAAACTCTCGACTTCAAAGACAAACCTGCCTTTCCTTGTTTGTCGTTGTAGTTGTGACCTTCATGGGAAAGTCGCCATTATTTTCCTCACACCTGATGATCCCGATGGCCTGCCGAGCTCCATTCACATCTGTTATTGTGCAACGTCTGGAGAGATTAGTCATGGCGCATACTCTCTAGAGTCAGTGAAATAAGACTCCCTAAATAGATGTGGCGCTTAGACAATAAATATTTTCCTCGCTGCAGGTTTTTCTCTCTTCTCGTGGATTAAGATTAATATCTTGTCTGAACTACATCCACTCTGCTCCTCTCGTTTATCACCGACCTCAGGACCTTTGGCCTGGACTGACATGTCTCTGCGCCAGGCGGCGGGACCGTCTGGAGAGCTGATCCCATTTCATCACCTCTGCTTCTCCCACAACTCCCACAATTTAGGGTTTCTGAGATATGTCAGCCCATCTTCAAGACTATCTCTCTCCTTCCTCCCATATTGCTCCCGCTGCATGCCTACAGTACATCTGTGTGATTATCCACAGCAGTAGTAGGTCTAAACACCACCAACAGCCACACCGCCCACAGAGCGGAGGTTGGAGCATTGGCAGTGATGCTGGAACAATAACCTGTCCATAAATAACATCTCGTTTTCATTTCGCTGCATACAGATGGCAAAGTAATTATGTAAACACTGAATTGAAAGCCTTTCTACAGATGTGCTTTAAAATGTCCATCTTAAATATAAGAAATTATTCTAATTCAATTGTTCAAAGGATCCACTTGGATTTAGCTGACAGGATACATACATGTATGTGAATAAAGTCAGTGAGAACAAAGTGGCTGCCTTTATATGCTGTTTGTGATTACTGTCTTGTTTTTAGCTGTGTGGCTGAGGCCCTTCTTCTGTTCTCCTTTAAAATTACTCCTAATTCAATGTTTCTGTTCAACTTTGTGTTTTTTTTAGATTATGCTATTATTAGACCTATTGCTGCCACTAAATGTGGCCTCTCTCTACCGAAGAAAGTCCTCCAGACTCGATGCTTCAACGTTTCACTGTGTAATTTTCCTGGCTAACCCATTGATAGAGCTATCATGACTAGAAAGTTTGAGTGTCCCATAGAAAGTACCCCAGTCTCAGTACTTCTTTGTTTAGCTATTGTTTTTTTTTCTTCTTCCCAGTATTTTAATTATAGGTATTTTTATACCTGTAGTTTGTTTATTGTAGTCCATTTATTGGTTTCTTTCAAAACTCCAAGCAAACCAAAATCCGTCGCTACAAACCATGCAAAAATGTTCTGACTGTTTATTTGCCAATTGTGTCAAAGGCTAAAGTAGAAAATGTAAATACAGGAATCAGATGTTAGCAATAAACACTCAGATTTGAAATGTATTGCCGTTGTGGTTCTGGTTACTATTTCAGGAGAAGACTATCTGAGATGTACAACAAAGGATTGTGAGAAGACAGGTTGCAAGATGGATAGGCCTTTATGCTTTTTGAAAGGAATATATTTTATTACTTAGTTTACTCAAATGCATCCCACAATGCAGTGCAAAGATGGCTATGGGAAGGTGAAGAATCCAGCATACAGCTTTACTGCGATTGGATCATATACACATTATCTGCTTCAAGATTTGCTTGGAACTGTACCAAGACCACGTTTTCCATTTTGGTCTCTTGTTCTGGTCTGCACAAAAAAGTGATTTCTATGTTCACGTCTGCTCATAATTGACTGTACCAAGACACACTGTGTGTGAGTAACTCCCTGTTTAAAAGCAGTGTGTTACATGAGTTTCAAATGACTTACATGATGACCAAGAGGGTTAATAACTTTCTTTCAAGATGCTAATGACCTCACGAGGGCCTAAATACTAAAGAAAATAGAATTGCCTTGCAAATTAGAGCAAAAATCTTCTGTGATAGGCACATTAAGCTCAGGTTATACGACATGAAGTTTTTGCCCAAAGTTACCCCCAATTCCCAGTCAGGCAAATTGGTGCCAGTCTGCAGAAGTTGTGGACTGTTGGCAGGGTGAGTCAGAATGAAAATCTTAGTGTGAGATGGGGTGAAAACTGGAGCCTGCACACGTCTGAGGAGAACCCGCTGACCTCAGTCGAAGTCAAACAAAGATGTTTTAGTTTGTTCAGACTGTTCTGGATGCAACAATATGCTCATAACCACAAATCGCCACTGCGGATAATACAAACTTCAAACTGTTCCTTCAAACATTAGCCCTTGCTAGAGTCCCCATGAGTTTTATGGGCTCAGCTGGCTTTAGTTGGCTTCATAAATCCTGTAGTTTGTGAACCCTGACCAGGTCCAGTCGATAAGTATGTGATCCTCAGTCTATCAGTCTTAAAATAAAAACCAGTGTGTTGGTGTGAACACCTATTTTTTTCAAAAATTTGTGAAGACAGTGAAACTCGCACAGTGTGTCCTGAACTTTGGTCAGGAGTAGCATGTTCAGCAGCTGAGAAAAGATCTGAGAAAAGGAATCTATACTAAAGGTGTTGACTCTTCTCAGGCAGCAAACATGTCTGTTCAGTGTTAAAAGCAGCAATACTTATTTCAAGAACAAACATGATCAAGATGATAAACAGTGACCCAATTAAAATGTCTAAACAATGTTGGAACAAAAAAGGACTGGTTATCTGTCCTTCCTTAAAAGCAAACACATTTCTGCTTTCACATTTGGCTTCAATCTGTAGTCTTCCTCTATTTATTTAAAGTTCTTTCATCTGTGCTTTTCAGGTCAATGAACAGCACCCGAGAGTGAGGTGATTATCTAGTCATTAATGTCTAATGTGTTGTGGAACCGTGAATGCGAAGAACATTTGTAAACTAACCTAATTGAAATGATCAAACTCTAGTTTCTGTCTTTGCATTTTATTAACCAGATCATATTGCAGATTAAAGCGTGTACATGTAAACTGTTGAGGCTGAAAATAACTTTATGACTGCTGGCCACTACTGCCATTTTCAATAATGATGAGAAAATGGTTGATGCTGTGGTTACAGAAGCAACTCCACAAGTTATGATACTCACAATCTATTTAGAAGATTTAAAAGACACCATCAAGACAATCTCTGAATATTTAATTGGGCAAACTGAACAAAAGGTTATTGGTGTGTATTACTAGTATGAAGATGTTCGTTTGAATAAAATGGTTGTGTTTTATTGTGTGGGCTGCAAGTGTTGGCTTCATCATTTCAGAAAAACTTGAATTTCAATGTTGATATTGATTACATTTAACTCACATCTTCCTGACTCTTTTCCATCATCACAAGACCCTTCCACTATAGTATCTCGGTCCCTAAATACACCATTATGTTCTATCAAAAGCAGTTAAAGTTCCTCCAGCTGGTCAAATATAATAATGACTTGCAGAGTTTCCAGGAACGTTTAATTTGATCACCCAAGGTCTGGAAGACTGACACACTTTTTATTGACTTATTAATTTCTTTGCCGAACTGCTAAGTGGTTGGGATAAGAACCAGTGACTTTGTCTGAAGAACTTCCTTTAACAAAATGTTGTTGAGCAGAAATAGTAAAGACAGGTTTGTCTTCTGTGAACTATGATTCAAACCGCAGATCCCCCCCCGCAAAGTATTACAGGCCCAGTGGGCCGCCTGGGGTTTCAGTAATTTGAATGATCCTGTATATAACACCTTTAGAAATTTTACTTGTGCTAACACTGTTATTTACCTAAGTAAAACCGTTTTTTATTACAATTTCTAAGAAGTTCAGATCTGTGAAAATACATTGAAAAGGTTAGCATCATTTTATGAGTTTTTCTTACTTTTTTGGTTCTTTATTTAGAGAATGCATTTTCTCTATCTGGCCTCCTGAAAGTGCAGACATTAGCTATGAAAATATTTAGTTACTGTACCTACCATCTGACTAAAAATAGATATATTCATGTGCTCGAAAGATTTCATACGCACCTTTTTTCATTTCAACTTTTCCGCTTCCCCATTACAGACATGTCTTTTTATATGATACATGATTTCATGAACACACAATTTGGCAGGCTGTATAAACCCTAAGAAATTACAGAAAAAATAACTGCCAAGCATTTGCTTTCATGCATAATGAAGCAGCAGCTGGTTAAACTTCCTTCCAACCTGCCACTGCTGTTACTGCATGTAGCCTAATCAGGTTATTTCCACTCTATTTGCCTTGTGCATTTTATGTATCCTATGTCTGAATGATGTGTCTGTTCTATTCCTGGTGCACTCTCTGATGCATCCCCTGCAGCTGGATTTAATAGGGATTGGGAGCAGAGTTTAACAGCAATTTATATAATGAAATAATTCATTTATCTATGACGTTAAAGGCTCAGAGAAGTCAACTTATTTGTAGTTGGGCACTGACCCTTATAAAACGACGGTCATAACTCATCACTGTTTCCTAAAGATAAGGCAGATTGTTAAGATTCTTTTAGAAAACCAACATTTGCTGCTTTTTCTAGCTTACACAAAAACACCAGGTTTTATCTTTTAGGTGCTTTCCTTTCAGTGCCTTCAAGATGCCCTTGTAAGACAATATACCTGCCAATACAAGTCACAGTCCTTTATATATCATTAGTTATAAACCTGTCTTTTATTTTAGCAGAATTAAAAGAAAATAAGATTAGAACCTTATTTGTAACATCTGCTTCAGATATTGTATCTGCAAGGACACTTTAATCTTGGCGTCTGTTTTAGTCTAAATAATGTGGCCTATTTAAATCAGTTCTCTACTATTGATTGTTTAAAGTAATGTTTCTCTTGCGTTACCCAAAAGCGCCTAACATGGTCGGACCGAAGTGCAACTGTTGACGTGATTTCTGGATGTTCATTTTCACACACACCTTCCAAGATCCACATTTCAAATCTTAAGCACATTTTAATATCAGACAAAGATAGCCAAATCCATGACAAAGTCTTTCTTCAAAGCATTTTTTAAGTCGTTGGTATTTCACTGACCAGCAGTGAGAACTATTAAATGAAAATATAGAACATTGGAGAACCTTCTGACGAGTGGCCTCAAAATAATCATTTATTTATTATCATTATTATATTATTATGAAGCCAAAATTACCATGTTACAAAACAGGAGTGTAAGTATTCCACATGCAGAAGGCCACAAAAGAGACTCAGAACAACTATAGCGCTGCATGCCTCACTTTCCTCAGTTAACATTAGGGTTTCCTGGTTCAACAAAACAAAAGAAGCTGAGCAAAGTGGCATCCTGATAGAGTCCCAAGGTTAAAATAACACAAAGGCCAGGGTAGCATTTGCCCAAAAACCAACTTGATGATTCCTAAGACTTTTAATGTATTATTTAGTGGAATAGTGAGATAAACATGAAACTTTTCATGGGTGGTGAGTCTGTTTACATCCAGCATAAATCCGTCCACATCATTTCAGATAAAGAACATCACAAGCACAGTCACGGTGGTGGTTGTCTTGGGCTGCTTTGCAGGACCTGCATGATTTACCATAATTGATGGGTCCTTGAATTATGCTGTCTACCACACAATTGTACAGGAGAAGATCCAGCAATCAGTTTCTCAGCTTAAAATTAAGTACATTTTGGGTCCTGCAATATGACAAAGACCTGAAGCCTACCAACAAGACTACCTGTGAGAGACTCAAAACCTTAATAAAAAAATAATAAAATAAAAGATTAAATCCAATTAAAATGACTTCAAAAAGGCATCCTCCAATGGTGATGAGTGAAAACCTTTCTGCAAAGAAGAATAAGCTAAAATTCATCCACAGACATGTTAAACACTCATTGCTAGTTAACTCTTGATGGCAGCTGTTGCCCCCAAGGTGGGACAAACAGTCTTTATGTTTAATGGGCAAACACTTTTTCACATATAACTAAGTTAGTTTGGTTGGTCTACACCCCCCAAAACATAGTTAAATTGAAAGATGCAGCTGACTCAGATCATATTTTATTATTATTCAGATTGTATATTAGAAATATGTAGGATGGCAGCGCTGCATGTTACTTCTCATGCAAAGTGCATGATCTGATCTTCTGGATCAGGGGTGTCAAACTCCAGTCCTCAAGGGTCGGTGTCCTGCAACTTTTAGATGTGCCTCTGCTGCACCACAGCTGAATAGAATAATTAGGTGTGGTGGAGGAGGTAATTAAGCCATTTCATTCCAGTGTTTTCTACCTGTGGCACACCTAAAAACTGCAGGACAGCGGCCAGCGAGGACTGGAGTTTGACACCTGTGTCCTAGACAATCAATGTGACAAGCGCAAGCTGGAGCGAAAATGCTTCAGAAAAAATAGTGGAAGTAGTGATGAGGAGTGAGTTTGGTCCTGTGTGTCAGGAGCGAACATCAGATAGCATTGTTTCTCATGTGTGTTAGTTTAACATTCTCAAAGCGTTTCCCAGAGGAATCCATAAGTGCACAGTGCTGCCTCTCAACTGAAAGCTTCTCCTTCAAACACCCTCCAGCAGCGGCATCAGTACACACACAACAGAAGCTTTTTCAATGCACTCTGCTCCAGGGTGGGGCGTTGTTATCAAGGGAGGTTCAGATAATATTTGCAGGCCACAGCGAGGGGTCAAGTAGTACTCACATCCTTCAGACAGCCCATGAAGTTGTTGCTGACCGGGGAGCCAGGCAGGTCGGCTGTGTTCAGGCTTCCCCCGATGTAGAAGAGATCATCAGAGCCCAGCATGGTGTAGTCCTCCTGGGTGTAGCCAGTGGTGGTGAGGATCCCATCCACTAAGATCGTCACCTACAAAACCAAGCAGAGATTATGAGCCTAAACAGAAAGAAGTGGCCTAATTATTTCACGCCTCATTTCTTGATTCTGGTTGAGCTCGCCTTAATGTTGGCACTTGGAGGCAATTACAAGAACAGCTTTAAAGAGTTCACTAATCTCAGCTGATCCCAGTTTCTGATATGTGAGCCGGATGGCTGCGGAGTCAATGCACCATAAATTTTCCTTCAGCTCCAAAGTGATCAGAATGCCACAGTTTGCTCAATTAATTTGAGATGAAAGATACCAGGAAGCCGCAGTACCTGTGCTTCATCATAAACAAGATGAGATAATTTCCATATCAGTTTCATCACTACCTAGAGAAGGAAACAAAACGGCTGAACGGGGCTGTGGAGGTAAAAGCGATGTGCTTGTTGCCATGACAATAAGCCTACATTTAAGACAGAATCTTGCACTGATGTAAAAGCTCCCACTTAAGAGTAGCATGTCAAAACAATTTCTCCATTTTTTTTGTCTCAATTTTTAACCAAACGTAATATTCTTTTGTAAAATGTGTGTCAGGTAAAAAATGGAAATGACCACTATAACAATCTTGTGAAATCTCTCTTTTTTGTTAATGGTCATTGAGGTTATTCAACATCATTTCTTAAATCTTGAGTGGGAAAATGTCACGCAGGAAATATTTTGGTGCCTAAAGACTAAAGATTTTTTTCCATTTTCTCTAAATATTTCATGTACCCACTGCAATAATGTTATTTACCTAAAACAAAAATTATTGTTATATTTTATTTATGTTTGGCACTGGTGATATTTATTATAATACTGTTCCACATGGGACAAAGGTAGAAAGAAAGAGACATTTTCTGTCTAACCATCTCAGATGTAAACATGGAGTTTGCAAAACTCTACCTGGAATGTAGCTGGAACTGTGTGCTTTGGTCTGATCACAATAAGATTAAACGTTTTGACAACAACAACTTCTGGTAGATTTGGTGTGAGACAAAAGACAAACCTGTGCAAAACACACAGGAGGCGAGATCCATGATATTGTTGGCCTGTTTCTGGGGACCTTGTTGGACAGCATCAACTGTTTGAAATACCAGGAGATTTAAGAAACAATCTGTTGGCCTCTGCTAGTGAAGTGAAAATGTGTCATTGGTGGGTCTTTCAGATGGATAATGATCCACAACATATGGCCAAATCCACACAGACATTCACTCTTTAAAGACTAAATGCTGCAGAAAAGCTGCTGGATGTTCTGAAGACGACATCAGAGAGAAAACAGAATTTTAGTTAATGTAGTTAAATTGTATATATAGAGGAATGGTAAAAAAAAAAAAAAAAAAAAGCATATAAAAATTTTAAGTGGTGTCATATAAGTGAGGTCATAAGATTTGTCTAAAAAATAGTTTATCAAATTATAGGTTGGATTTTGTTTTCTTAATTTTCAGTATGATATTATGCTCCTGCAAAAAAAAAAAAAAAGACTCAATTATTTAGCAAATCTTTACTAGTAGTGCCAACATTTGTAAATAGTAAATGTAGAAATAGTTTTTAATAAATTATAATCAAGCGACAAAGATCACTAGGGGTTAACATTTTACCTAAATTTATGCGATGCTTGTGTCTGTCATGTGAAAACTAGACAATAGACTAATGGAATACCTGGGACGGCATGCTCGGCTTTAACCTCTATCAGATAAAAGTCTTTCTTTATTCAACATCCTATATTGATTTGTGTCCATCTAAGTCTTCGGAAAGTCGTTGGCTTGGACAGCAGACAATGAAAAGGCTTCAAATTGATGACACGAAACATTAGGAACCTTTAGAAAAACAAGCTTTCATGGCTACAAACTGATTGATGTTGCTCTCCTTTTCTCTCGATAACGATAACGCGGCACGACCACAGTGTGGCATGAAATTACACCATGTGCAGCACATAGATAGTACCTGAACTGGACTGAATATCTGGGGTATGGGATCAATGCATTCAGAGAGACATGCAGAACTGGGTCATGATTAATTTAAGACACACAGCCACGGCTACGCTTCAGTATTTGGGTGGCAACAACTTGAAACTGACCTCTCATGGAGAATTTCATTGGGTATGCTGTGTGGAGTGAGCAGATTTCCACCCAAACAGAAAAAATAAGGTTAAGGACGAACCAAGCCCTGCTCACCCATGACTGAAACACACTGCCAATCAGAAAAAAAGTAATAGGAGAAATTCTAGCCTCAAAAGCACAACCAGATCTAATAAAATGCTTCCACCCACAATCTCTCGGGAGTAACAGTTCCCCCTATCTACATGTCAGTGAGGTAACTTATCTGAAGGGAAAGCAATTTACACAGGGATCAAATGCATGCCTGAAAGCATAAGTGACGTGGCTAACATTGGATTGCTGCTCCTCTGGAAGCTAGGGTAAAGAAATAGATGTGGAGGAGGATGCAACACACACAGCTTTTGTATGACGGGTTCAGAACATATTGGTGATGATGAGCCGGTTAGATACAAAATAGATGTGGCTATGTTAAAAACAACTGGCATTCACAAAGATTGCTATGAGTGTATTGAATATCTCATGTTTAGCTAAGTTAATCTTAGATAATTTATGCAGACTAACCACCATGAGAGTAGATGCTCTATTGTCATTTTTAGAAATGCATCATGTTAGACTTTGTGGAGGTTTTTTTTTTTTTGTATGGATTTAAAAGCATCTCATAGACAGTACTTCAATATGACACATTCATTTCAAACACAAGTGCTATAAATTCAGTCACTGCAGCATGCAGAAATTTGACCTTTTTAAACAAAACCATGTTTAAAATACTGCATTTCATCACCAGCTTGTATTGGATATGGATTATTCAAATGTGTTCTGCTTTTTTAACAATTTTTTATTGCAGTCTCCAGCAATGTTATCGACTGTAACAGAATTGCCCCGCGCCGCGAGGGCCCAATTAACACCATTGCCAAAGAAGATGGCATGCTCAAAATATTTAAGGGCATTAATGTAGCTTGGACTTTTCTGGCAGAAAACATGGCCTTTTTTTTCTTTGGGTGGTGTGTGGGGTTGAGCAGTAAGAGCTGCTGCAGGTTTTAAGCAAATTCATAATAGTAAATATTAAGTGAAAAAAAGAATGTCAGTGAGTGACACAATTTACAGGTAGAGTTTAAGATAAATAAAATAATAATAATAATAATTTAAAAAACCAGGACCAAACTAACTTAGCCTTCTGCTCTCAACTAACAAAAAAGGGCTTCTTTTCTAACGCAAAAAAAATGCATACACTGCAATGAATTTTGAGTCCTTTAAGTCAGAAATGAAAAGGCCAAGAACTGCCTGAAAACTATGAGCAAAGTCAACCGTCAGACATGAGCTAAATCAATGTAGACAAGTTTACAGTCAGTACAATTTACAACAATGATTTAAACATTGGAAATTATATCAAATGATGTTCTATTTACTTTATTTACTATATTTATTTACTTTAATAGATAAAATATGTGGCTTTAACTTTATGCGATTTTTATGTGAAAAGATGTTTGTATGAATAAAAAAAACAGCTACTTGCTTACATTGCCTTTTTTCAAAACATAAATCAAATGAAACTTTCTGTTTTAATGTAGAGGGTCTAAACTCTCTTAGCTGTTTGCTGTTTCTAATGGTAACTGTGAGGCTGAGAACAGTTTAAAATGTCTAAAAGTGTTTTGTCTGATAAAATTAATTGGTAGAAAAACCTGAATATAAACAAAGCCCAAACTCAGATTGATGAATCTGTGGGCACAGGCATTAGTCCCTGTTTTAGGTTGGAGATAATCCAAGTTATAGAAAACATGAATATAAAATAGATAATGATAATAAAGATTATTAACATATTATTGCTGCTATTAGATAAAATGATTGAAAAAAGTAATGACATTGTATTTAAATGTTTGTTCCTTTATTACCATTTACTGTTTTGCATAGAAATGTATCATAATGAAAAAAAAGGCTAATTATTTGCACAGTTCTCACTGCAAGCAAGTAGTGTGAATTACATTATAATAATTTAAATTTGGTGGGTTTGAAAAAAACAAACATGTAAGTCACAGTGAAATGAGAACAATTGCACTAAAGGTAACAGTGAAAGTATTAGATAAGTTTGGGAGATCAGCACATTGTCCAGATTATTTCCAATATAGAAGATTTAAAGCTAAGTAACACTCGGCTGCAGAACAATACAGGAAAACAATGCTGGACACATAAAGTTGCTATGTTCATTAAATAAGCCCATCTCGTTTTTGTATAACTTACTTATCCTGCTGCAGTGTTGCATCAGAGTCTGCAGATACCAAAACAAATTCAGAGCGCTTTGTGAAACTGAAGCACACAAAAATATGGCAATCTGAGTGACGATAGACGTGGCAAAACGAGCAGACTCCTGGAAAATTATTACTACTGCAGTCTGCAGTGCATTCTTATCATTATAGGTCAGTCATTTGCTTAAGCCCTAGAATGGACAGATGGTCTTTTTATAATGCTTGTTTGTATTGACTTTGAGGTAAAAAAAATTAAAATAAAATAAATAATTGAAAGTGTTGTATGAAAAGACAATATAATATGTTTCATTTTAAATGATAAAATAATGATCAAAATACACCCCACCTACTAGTCACAAAGTGAAATGGGGAGCAAAATGAATGTGTACCATTAAGTTTCAGAGGTGAAAATCTGCTTAACTCTTTTGTTTTAAGTCCAATTAAAGCCTCAGATGGGTTTTTTTGTGTGTTTATCCCCAAGTCTAAATCCAGTCTCAAATTGTTTCCAAATCAAAGTTAAATATCAGGTCTTTCACGTTATAAACCTTCCATTTTAAGCTCATGTCAAGTCTTCAGTCTCACGTCTCGGGTCAAAGTATCAAACCCTTAAGGGAAAAGTCCAACCAAGTCCTCAACAATTTCATCTCAATTCCAAGTCAAATGCCAAGTATTTCATCTCAACCAATGTCAGGCCTCCACTCTTTCAACTCATGTCCAAGTCGAGTCTGACTGAATTTAATTTAATTAATGACTGAAATTATTGTTGTAGTAATACAAAAAGTGCAGTTATTGTCCTCTAACAGTGGGACTGTTCAGGGTTGTGAAACTGCTTTGTCCTTTAACACGTGACGATCAACAATTCTCTTTATTTTTTCACATTTCGCTCAGCATCTAAAGAAACCGCTAGAAACTTAATTGGTGCAATGCTTCCCTCATTCCCTCATGTTCCTAGGCATTGGAGAAATTATGAAACAAAAGTCAGGTGTACTAAAGTAAAGTAAAAAGGTAAAAAAATTTAACTGAAAAGTTTTTGGTAAGTTTTGTTTTTATCTGCAATGTCATATGACATTTCAGGGAGGTTAAGTTTGTTTTGTTCTGACATTACCTGAAAATAATTAAAGAGCTCATTGTGAGAGACATTAGATTGAGAGAAAAGAGGGTTGAGACAAAGAGGGAAGACATCTGGAAAAGGTTCAAGAGGCAGGACTCAAACCTGTGACGGTCTCGTCAAGGACTGAGGACGTGGGTTCAGCGCTCTATGCCCTGCACCACCACCATGCCAGATAAATCAGAACTTTCCCTTTCACAGGAGAATATGCACATCTCTGTCAAACTCTGGAGCTAACTTGCCTATTTACATTATAGCCTGCAGGTGATTAATACATTTTTTTTTTTTTTTTAGTAAACTCCAGAATCTTTAGAGCATCAGCCAAAGTAAAGTCTTGGGCTAATGCTCAAGACTTGAATTTGAGGCTTCGGTGCCTTAAATTCAAGTCCTGATTCCAAGCACTGAATGCTGAGGTAACAGTTGCATACACACCTGGCGAAGGTTGCGTGTCACTCGCACATCATGCCAAACATTGTCATTGAACTTTCCACTGGCAGGCTCCACCAGCGCTTCAAAGGCCCCCGAGCCCAGGTTGATGACCAGCCACACCGCTCCGTTCCTCAGCGACAGGTTAACATAATCGGCTGACTTCCCGGTGTGGAGCAGCAGGCCGTTCCTTTGCAGGGTCCGGAAGGACAGCGTGATCTCATCCAAACTGCTCTGAATGGGAGTCGTGGACAGGTTGTAGCTGAAGAACTCGTTGCCTTTAAAGGTGGCCACCGACTCTTGGCGCCCTGAGAGGGGAAAAGAAACATCTTGGGAAAATGTCCGTATAATTAGATAAAACTGTGACTCTGCAAAATGAATGCATTTACTTCTGAGGCATGGCTGAGTAAAATATGTTCGGCGGGTAAAAGTAAGGACTAAAATGAGTAGAAAAGACAATATTGCATGACAGAGCTATTTAGACAAACTGTCTACATGCATTTAAACTAAATAGAAACAAATAACAAGTAAAGAGTATAACACAATGTAGATCAAGCTATCTAAGCATGACCTTTTTTCACCCTTTTGAAAAATACATTCAGCATTATACAGTATTGCTATTTCTTCAACATTAACATTTACTGTGCCTTGCAAGAGTATATACATCCCCTAAAAGGGTTTCACATTTTGTCACGTTATAAACACAAACAGCTGTTTATTTTAATGGGATTTTATGTGACAGACAAAAACAAGGAAGAGCATAATTGTGAAGTGAAACAAAAGTGTTATATTATTTTCAACTTATTTTACAAATACAAATCTGAAAGGAAGGACAAGGATGCTTGTCAGAGTTAGTGAGAAGATGGATGGAGCTAAATACAAAGTATTTCTGAAAAATCCCAGTTTGAGGCCATTCATCCTTCACATTACGCTCTATTTTATGTTGGTCTAAAAAAACAATGCAATATGGCAAAGTTTAAACTTGTGATACACTTTGGGATAAACCCAAGGCATGTGAATACTCTTGCAAGACAATGTCAAATATTGGTCAAATATTTGTCTTACACCTACTTTCCAAGACTTGTCACTGGGTGATATAGATGCACAGTGAAATGTTTTCCCAACACTACAGAGGACATCATATAGAGGATGACTAACGATGTTTTTGCTGGTTTGACTGTTCTAGCAGTTTGAATTTCTATTTGAAACCCACTCAAATATATGTGGTAGATAACACTAAAACACATGACAAATATATAATAAAAAAGTTAGACAGCTAGATAAACAGACAGACAAATGCTAGACTGACAGACGACCACATAAATACAGTATGCTGAGACAACCACTCTTGACTATGACAAACGTCTCCAGTACAGTACCAACGCTATAATTTCTGCCATTCACCTGTTGTTTGACATTAACATGGAATAGGAGTTGTTAACCAATAAAATACCCCCATTTAAAATGTGTAGGCTGTTTCAAGCTTTGTCCTTAGATAGTTGCAGTGTTTGCGACTGAGCAAGCTATTTCAAGCAGGACGGATAAGCCGTCCGTAAAGCCTGTGCTTGTTTGTACTGTAAATGTCAGCGCCGATGCTCCAGGGCCAATTTAAGGCTGTGGGTTGACTGGGCCCCATTACTTTTTATTGTTCAGGCTATGTAGGTGCTCAAACACTGTGCACACAACAAATTGATAAATTATCAGTTAGCCTCCCTACTGATAAGTGCATTCTTACCAAAAACAACAACCCAGAAGTAGACACTACACAATTTAAGCTAAAAAAAAAAAAAGTAAAATTTTTAAGAAATGAAACCGAAACTAGTGCAATCTTTTTTTTTCATTATAACTTCCTGCCATGAAAATGTCCTCTGTAAATGACTATGACACCATCTTAAAGGTCTTCTGTAGGGGATTATGAGTAATTACATGGGGAGCCTATCTAGAAAGTGGACTAATATCTGCAGAAACAACAACAATTTCCCAGCATGAGAAATATTTATTACAGTGTTTTTCTTTTAGTCACAACATCACACATACTTTGGCGCTAACTCTGTCAAAACGCTTTCTAAGAGGATGGCCATAGTCATTATTGCAAAAGATGCTTTCCAAGCAGATTTTTTTTTTTTTGTACGTTGCTGCTGACTGGAGGCAATAAGGTGGGGGAGGCTTTGCTTTCAAACTCTCTTGGAATTAAGCATGAGACCATTGTGCTGAACCAAGATGCAAATAGAAGAACCCTTCGATAGAAAATGAAAGCTCAGCAGAATATAATGGAAACACCAACAGTCTCCAGGAATCTCTCCTACTTCTCCACTGGATGTCATGTCTTGCTCTTTTTTGTGTCAGCAATTTGCCTTCTCAGTGATCTTCAACCACCTCGGCACTCCCTGAAAGCCATCGCTGCAAGTATGTGTGTGCCCAAAAAAAATTATGATTTATTGAGCTACTTCCAAAAAGAGAGGCCTCAAATATTATTGGTTTCACACTTTGTTTAACACAATAAAAGCAATTAGAGGGATCATATCGCATTGAAAAGTGGGAAAAATATGCAACAATGTGTTACAATACATATATATCTCTTATTTGGAAGCAGCATAAAGATGACTGTTATGTTATTTGTCTTTGTCTAGCATGTAGCTATCCTAATTTCCCAAAGGAAACAGCATTGTAGCATTGTCTAGCATATCAAACTGCCTGTGAACTAATAATTGTACCAATTCATTAACAGTTTATGCCCTTGGATTTAAAAAAGTGTCTCATTCAAAGTCATTTTACATCTAAAGATATCTGATTTCTTTGCTAATAAATAAATAAACAGGAAAAGAGGCGCTGTATACTTTACTTTTAGCTGCCTTTGTTGAAATATTACATTAAAACAATTGATGTTGCGGGCCAGGTACAGCTAACTCACGTTTTAACACAACATATATCCTGTCCTATCCTTGAATTAACTGAAGTAGCTTTTGGTTCAGTTTTAGCATTCATTGCTCTTGGGTTCATGCCTCACATCAACTAAAGTAAATTTGATTAAGCAGAAATAAAGATCAGCTGTCCTAGATGGATTTTCATGACCTTTACATCTTTTAGCTAAGGTTGCAGTTTGCATACGGAGTCAAAAGTTTAAAATTATCTTAATGTTTAAGGGTGTGTGAGGAGAAGATAAGGAACATTTTATAACATTTTATACACCACGGTGCAGCAAAGAGTAAAGAAATACAGCAGAAAAGACAACAAAAACTGGATGTTTTTCAAAAATAAGAAAACGACGAGATGTAAGCGTCGGGAAAGCTTAAGAGGCCAATAACATAATGGAAGAAGCTGTAAAAATCTAGGTCATGTACTGGTTATATTATACATATGACAACAGTCCCTGTTAAATTTGATATGTCTGGAATAAGATGGACATTTGAAACATAGAATCACTTCCTTCAAAACAAAACACTCAGGCCTTAAACCCCTGGACCACAATTCCATAAAGTACATTTGGTATCTCCAAAGAAACAACATACCCAATGTGAAATATTACGTTTTTGTAAAAGTGTTTGAAATTGTGAATCATTTCAATGATTAATTTAGACCCCAAAACCTTCAGGTGTCTGCAGAAAAAAATTAAAAGGTTCTTAAATGAGAGGCATTGTGTATTTTCCACGCCTAATGGCATTTTATTCCACAATCAAATAACTATCTTGCCATCAGTTGTTATAAAAAAGTGCTTTATGCATCAAAAACACCTTCAAAGAATTGACTTTGCATCATTGTTATATCTGATGCCTTGAATTGGCGTCTGTCTAGAACTTCCTTCACTTTCTGACACTACCTATTCAGCACATCATCACAAGGCCTCTCCACGCTGCTCACCGTTCTTAGGAGCATTATAGTTTGCATGATGAGCTCAGCAGATTATCTATCCACTAGATGTTTGCTATTTGCTGCTGCTAGTCTGGAGGAGCGATGCTCTGTGGGGTGGAAGCTTAGCTGGCAACTGCAGCTTCAAGGTGTAGCTTTGGGTAAAAAGGTGGCGAATGGTATAGGAAGGCACTTAGGCTCCTCAAATGGCCACCATGATTTTTTTTAAACATACATGAATGAGTTAAAGCAACACTGTATGTATGTTTTTGATGAAACAATGACCTTATAACATGGGTGTAAAGCTCATAAAAGTCAATTTTGCATAATATCCCCCATTTAACTTCTCTGTGTTGCAGAAAGTCCAAGAATAAACCCTGAATAAACAAAAAGAATACTTTAAAATGTTCACAACTAAATCTGACAGGAAAATTGTGGGGTCTCCTCAAGAGATGTTGTCAAGATCTGGAGGATTTGTAGAATTTTCATATTAGAGGCCGATCAGATACTAATCACTCTACTGGTGAGAATCTGTGACGTTTAGAAATTCCTACGAAAGAAAAGAGAATACTGAAACTGAAACAGCAAGTCCTTCAACAAAGAATTGGCTTAGGGAGTTCGTAACCAAGTAACTGTGGTGTTTTTTTCTACACTTATTTCTTCTGCATGTTTGACCACAATAATGAACACATCTGTTCATTAATATCAACCTTAAAGCAAAGTTACTGTCAATGGAGCAGGCCGTAATCTAATTCTTAAGCATGAATAAAAGCAGTGTTCACATACAGTCGGACAATCATCTCAACAATGGGCTACAGCAGATAAGGAGAGATTAAAAAAAGTGTAGCTTACCAGCACAGTCCATGGGGGCCTGAATGATTTTACAATTTGCGTTACATCAAGGATTTCTGTGCACACCAGCCAATATTCAACCTCCTGAGGTCTGCATGAATCTATCACATCATATCAGAACTCTATCTCGAACAGCCCCTAAGGCTAAAGCTGGGTAATTGCTAATAACTAATGGTCCTTCAAACATTTACCATTTGAATAAAAATTTGATGTCTCATGTACATGCTATGATATCATTTTAATAACTGTGGGCTGCGTTATGGTTATCACTCGCAGATACAATTCTGTAAATCTTCCTTCTAAAATGAATTTCTCTTTTACATTAATGCATGAAATTAAGCAATTACATATCCCATTCTTCAGTTCATGATAACTCACATTGTGTGTGGCTTTGGGACACACTTACTGTACAATGTCCTGAATCAGCTATAGAGCAGTTCTTCTGAGAAAGCAGAGGATGTGGAAGCATTCAGTGTGTTCAGTCACAGCGTTCAGGCAGCTTAACTGCCCTTAAACATGCAGAAATGAGCTCCACAATTAGAAAACAATAAAAGCAGACTTTAATCTAAAATATCAGACCCATGCTTGGCCTCTAGCTGCATAATTTGTAGGTGCAGATAAACCGGTCTAATTCGATTAAGTAATTTAATCAGAATAGCCTTGATATCATAATCAGCTCAGCACAAAACATGTGCATGAGAACATTGAGAGTGCCGCCACACCCTCTTTTTTCAGAGGATGTGAAAATAACACAAGATGACAGACAAAGCAATTTCAGTTCACAGCTGCAGATTATTCAGTTTTACGTCTCTGAGGAAATTGAGTTAAAAAAAAAAAGAAAAGAAAAAGCAAAGAACACAGGAAGTGTAATGATAACCCAACAGCAGTGTTTTTTTTCTGTTTAGGTAACTCATTATCTCAAGGACTTGGCCAGAATGGGTCATCAAAGCCACGTCTCAAGTAGGTTTCAAGGCAATACAGACTCCCAAGGAGACACGAGGAAAACCTGAAGGCACAGCACATGCTTCAAAACTAAATATCTATATGTGTTTGAATTTATATGTACAGACAGTGCTTTAAAAAAGAATTATCTCCTTACAGATTTCTTCTACAGATTTTGAGTTTTGTGGCACTATTACATATTTCAGACCATGAAGCTAAATTTAACATTAGACAAAGATAACCTTCACAGAAACTGCAGTTCTCGAAGGAGGATTTCATTTATTTGGGGTGTAAGCTATCCAAACCAACTTGTTTCTGTGTGAAAAAGTATTTGTCCATTAAACATGCCGACTGAGGATTGTCATCAAGTGTTTCCTACAATCGGTGATGATTCTTTTACATTGCTGTGGAGAAATTTTGGTGAGAAAATCTAAAATAAACAAAAAATGACAAAAATCCATTTTTTTCAAATTGTGATTTAAATTTAAAAAAGGAGATGAAGTGAACTAAACCTTCAGATGCCCTTTTGGGAAAAAGTGAAAGCCATCTAGCTCCATTAAGTGGTTGTCCAGCCTTGGAGGCAATAACTATTAAGCATTTCCTATAACTGGCAATAAGTCTTTTAAATTGCTATGGAGAAAATGTGGTCCACTTTTAGTTCCAGAATTGTTTTAATTCAACCCCATTGGTGGTTTTTTGAACATGAAAAGTCTGCTTAAGAGTATGCAACCTCATCTTAATTAAATTTATGGACCAGACTGAGTAAGTGCCTCCAAAATCTCCATTTATTTATTTTATTTTGTGCACCAGGCAATGCTAGACCTACTGATGCGCTTAGTATTGTTATTCTCCTGCTTAACCCAAATGGGCTTCAGATTAATGTCACAAACTGATCAGAATTTGTGGTTTCATCAAATAAAGCAAGTTGTCCTGAAGTAGCAAGGTAGTTCCAGACATTCACACCTGCAGTTTGATTGCAGCTGTGATGTACTTTATGCCTAACAGGTCACACACCTCCCAAAAAGTTTCCACTTTTGTCTCGTCACTCCACTGAATATTTTCCCAAAAATCTTGGGAAACATAAAGACGATTTCTTTGGAAAATCTAAGACAAGACATTATGTTTTTTTTCTTCCCAGCAGTGATTTTCATCTCAGAACTCTCCCTTGGATGCCGTTTTGAAAAGTCTCTTTCATATTGTTGAATCATCAATACTGACCTTACATAATTGATGCAAGTGAGGCCTGCGGTGCATTCAATGTGGTTATGGGTTTATTTTGTTACTTGAGCGAGGTCATCTTTGATATACAAAAAAAGTTCACGATCTGAAACATTTTAAATTGACACAAAGGCAAAAGCAGAAGAAAACTGTAAGGGAGCTAATGCTTTTTCTTAGCACGGTAAACGTATGCATCTCAGAATTAATTTAGGTAATTTTTTTTTCCCAGTTTAGCAGCAGATGCATGTTTGCCTTCCAAGATTTTACTCTCACTGCTGTGGCTTTATTTTAATTTAAGCGTTCTACAGAGTGTGAAAAATGATAAATAACAGCATTGCCAAGTGTGTATGACTGGGCTGCTAGCTCTTTATTAGTGAAACTCCCCAAGGTAAAGATTTCGCTTCCATTTGTGCTTTGAAATCCCCTGCTGATCAATGATCATAAGCAACTCAGTGAGAAATCTGGGTAGTTTTGAAATTAAACCCTGAGAATGAAAAATAGCAAAAACCTAATGCAAGAATTTATTCCTATCAGAATACAATTATCTGTCTTGATTGTTTTGAAAGTGCTAACGGTACTTTTGGGATGGGAAACCTTTGCTCTTCATCACTGAATCATCTGAAAACACCATTAAACCAAACCGAATAAGTTCTATTAGCATTAGAAGCATTACCTTGGCGTAAAACTGCAGAGATGAAGATGTTCCAGTAGATCAGTCAGTGGTCAGGACAAGGGTTTGACGGACAAATATTGAGTGAGTAGTGAGAATAACATGAGAGGAAGCATAAAATGAACAGGCAAGTATATGTAAAAAATAAAAAGAGGAGAGGAAATATTAGTGCAGCACAGTAAACCGAATGATCTCTGGGTGTTCAGGTGGCTGGGAGGGAAAAGCAAAACAATAGACCCCATACCTTGGCGGTTTAACATCAGGTGCGCCAGACCTTGAGGGAAAGAACAGAAAAAAGGATACGAAAACAGGAAGTTCATAAAGAGGTTCGGGAGAACAAAAGCATTGTCACAATGTTGGACTGCAGTTTGTGACAGACATCCTTGGGGGTAGGTACGGATGTCAAAGTTCAAACTAAAATATAAGGGGAAAATTAAACTCAAACAGACAAACATCTCAAGGGAGGAGAGGGGAGGCAAGGAGAGAAAAAAACATCTTGACCGGCGCAACCCTCACAGGTAGTTGCTCACACAGATGCTTTTTTCTAATGGAACACATATTGTATGTTTAGTAGATGCAGACGTTTGGGATGTGTTACTGTACATAGAGGCTGCCGTGTGTTGAAAACACCTCGTATAAATAAACCGCACTTGGTAAGGCTCATTCACTGATTTTTATTATGTTTTGCAGATGCACAGTTGATTTTTGAAGTTCTTTGCAAATATATTCATATCCCTTCAACGTTTTTTTTACCTTCTGGCGTATTAAATAAATATTCATTTGTGTCATTTTTGAAGATTTTAGATGACAGTTCAACACAAGAGTGAAACACAATGGTGCATTTAAAAACCTAAACGGTGTGGTGTGCAGTTGTATTGATTTCTCCATGTTCACTGCGGTTCATGTAAACATCAATTTTCAAGTCTTGCCACAGAGTCCCAGTTGGATTTAGGTCTGAATTTAGATTGGACTCCATCAACCAGTTTTGCTTAAATCTGAGCCTTCCCAATGTAGCCCTTATTATATGCTTAAGCACGAGGAAATGTTGAAAACATTATCTTGCTTTGAATTTGATTCTATCCATCTTTTCATCAGCTCTTACCAGCTGTCCTGTCATTCCTATAGTAACGTATTCCCACAGCATAATGTTGCCACCACTATGTCCAACCCTGCTAAAGGTTTGTTCTAGTAGTTCTAACCAGAGCTCCTAAGATAGTTTCATAACTTAACTTTGCTTTAAACTTCTCTTTAATTTCATCCCTGATCGGTTGTGCTTTCTACTTCATGATGACGCTTGCTCACTGTTGTCCACTTAAAAACCTCCGAAGCCTTCACTGAACAGATGGATTCAAAATGCAACCCACACCATTTTGATTTGTTCCAAAAATGAAACCTTCATCTTCCTTCTATTTCAAAATTACATGATCTTGTGTGTCGAGCTGCCAAATAAAAGCTCAATGAAATGCATTACAGTTGGTTGTTGTAAGCCGACAAAAATGCGCAAAAATTCAAGGATGTGAATATTTTTACAAGGCTCTGTATATCTAAATTTTGATTTAGCACAGCTCTGTAAAGGGGAAGGAGTGATACGGTTCATCCCAACAGAAAGTAAATGCAAAGTAACGAGGCACCTTACTGCAGGTGACAATGGATAAAATCCTTGGGGGTTTGCAAGATGTAGACTATGTAGAGCAAAACAGTGAAAATTACATTCCTGTACACCTCTGTTCTGTATCCTTACCTCTTTTGTAAAGCACATACACACGTGAGACACAGAAACATCTCAATAGGTCAGCTGAAAATTGCACGGCGTACGTCATCTGCTCCTTCTGCTACACTTGTGCACATGAGGCCACTGTGCCAATAAACACAAACAGCTCTGCACAGTAAGTCATTTATATTACTCATTAATACTTACATTACCACTACTGTCCCATTTTAGTCATTAGTTAAAACTTTCAGAAGGGCCAGGTTGTAGAAATCTACTCACATGTACAGCTGAACAAGGCTATTAATGCTGCAGCTCTGAGTGTGGAATGAACATAATTACCCCTGGGAGGGTCCTTGCTTGCCAACACGTAGGCTTTTGATAGAGTGTGCCATCGCAAAGCCAGTGACTGAGCCTCTGCTCACTCACAGGTTTCAGCCAAAGCCCGGTCTGCATAGCAGACAAAGAGCTGCTGTGTGCACCCACACTGCGGCTGTGCAATCTACATGACAGGCCAATCTATGCATCAACCCAGTCACCAGAAAGGGAGAGAGGAAAAAAAGTTGGTGTTTAGTCGGTTGCAGATCTCTAATATGTACAATCATCTTCCAGAAAACAAACAATATCTGAATACATGACAGAATAAAGAAGGTGTGACAGAAGGGTTTCAGACTCTGATGTTCAACGATGGAAACACAAGGAGTCAAGCTAAATTGTATTGCTATGTATTTTATTGCTGCTTGGATGGCTTATTATTGCATATTGTACTTGCTTTTGACAAACCTACGAGTAATTCACTTTTTCTTTACCACTACTAGCTTGTGTATGTACAGTACAAAAGCTTTCTCTTTCACTCTCTCTCTAAATGCGACTGGATTAAAATCCAGTTGGTCTCCTCCTCCAGCTTTTCTGCTACAAAGCTGAAGAAAGGTTTTTGACCAAAACATTTAGCCTCCTCACACCACCAGTTTCTGTAGTGCACCGGGCAATGAAAATCCACATCTTTCTGAAACGCTGGCAGAAAAAAAACAGGTCAAGGTGGTTGACTCGCAAACACACCAGTCAGTGAATTAAGTCTCTGACGATATTTCAAAACACTCGTGTGGATTAGGAGAGGTGTCGTTCCTGCCCTTTCATAGAGGCGGCCAACTATTGAATGTGTGCTTCCTACTTTGCTGCGCCTTCCACCCAAATCTCAGTGAGTGGAAATGCAGAGATAACTGGCTCAGACCTGTAGAGTCCCAGTAGAGGAGGAAGACTGTGGAAATAAGCTGCCCGTCCTACCCATAATCTACCAGCTTTCTATTTTTAAATAAGAAGCAAACTAAACCGCTGAACAAAACTACTTTGCTTCTCCTTCTGACTTGGCCTTTATATACGTCAAATCATTTGTTTTTATTGTCAGACAATGTAAAATAACCATTGCTAATTTCTAATTGAACTAGGAAGATGTAAATTGGATGATTTTTGTTCTGAGGAAGCTTCAGGAAATAATTGGTTTGGTTTGTTCATATTCACATTCTGTGAATGAACATTAGAGATGCACCGAGAAATCTGATGGTAACTGGAACAGAATGATTTCCAATATGACCAACTGCTTTGAAATACAATAATAATAATAATAATAATACAGGAATAAACAAATGCACTAAACCTTAGTGCTACAAGGTTGCAAAAAGCACAAGACTCTTCAGTGTGGAAGCTGTAACAGATGGAAGATTTTTCTCATTTTAGGGATGAGTGAGCAGCAAAAAGAAGCAACATAAAAGAAACTATTCATCTTATTTCTAGATCAAGTGATAAAATGAAATTCTGTTGCTGATTTAGAGACAAATTAACACATTTTGCAGTTTTTTTTATCTGCTCTTTAATTTCGGTCAGTAGTTTCATATTCAACTATTTTTATGATCTATTGCAGGTTGAGAATACAATCAACATGGGAAAGGATGGCAATCTTTATTCTATCAAATAAAAAAAGACACATAGAACTCCAACAGCACAACAAACAGATTAGTGCCTTCACTCAATGAACATGTATTTTTATATTCTACTATAATATAAAGACAGAAAAAAGCTGATTTTTAATAGCCAACTGAGACCTACTAATAGCATAAGCTGTAAAAGACCTTTACTCATTCATTCATTATTTCTTCCTGGTGTTTTTTCCAGCTCCATAGTCCTTTACTTTTGACAGACTTATTTATTATAATGATTAGTCTTTTGATTATGCTAGACCCGGGGAGCTGGAACTTTTCTTTCAGAAATAATCTGTTAAATTTCACAAATAAATAAATAAATTTCACATAAATTGCTAAAAATGCTGGTAGACTTTGTAATTCTCAAAATTAAGGTATAGTTCAACTTTATTTGAGTGCTCCAAGCAAAGGTTTGTTGCTTACAGTGTTTACAATTAAGACCGTTTAAAATGCCAATTCCAATTGGAAATCATCCACAAATCTCTAATCGGTGCATCTCTAATTCACATCCATGTGCTTTGTATGCATAATGTATATGAATAAAAAAATCCTAACCAAAAACCTCTCTGCTTTGCTACAATAGTCAAGTCCCAATTCTAGCCAAAGCAGCCGATTCCATTACTAAACAGGACTTGGTGAACCAGTTCTTTCTTAGTGCTGGTTCTTTTTTCCACAGCCAGAGGCACCAACCTTGTCACTGTAAAGACCATCTTGGCACAAAACCTTCACTGGGTGAAAGGAACTGTTTTCGCCAGGAGCTAAAGGTAAAGTTTATGAAAACTAATAATCAAAACATTAACAGCATCATGCTGAGTTACACTTTAGCTTCTAATCTAATTTTCTTAAGATGAATTTTTCACACTGATTAGATATATAACATGTGGCTAGCAATGGAATAAGCACACCTGATTATAAGCCGCGCCCCCCCTACATTTTTAAAGGAAACACATTTTGTACATACATAAGCGCACTGGTGTATGAGCCGCATGTGCCTACATTGAAACATGAGTGTTTTTAAAGTTTTAATAATATGCCGTAGCTTTTCTTTCTGAACAGCAGCAATATAGCAAAACAGCACTAACAGGGCTGGTTTAAATAACATACAGTTAAAAGTCACGGAGAGCTGTCATCCTCTTCCTCCTGTGCTCTGAAAACCATGGAAGTCTTTTTCCTCAGTGTCTGTTTCCTTCTTTATCAGCCAGCTCGATTGCTTTTAACTTAAAAGCTGCATCGCATTTCTTCTTGCATTCTTCATGATGAGGGTCTGTTCAAGCTAATTTTATTCATGCACAACTCACGATGTTACATTAGTCTTCCTCTACAGATATATTCCAGCTGTCTCACGCTTACCTTTTCTGCTCCAGCGCCCCTACTGGCCGTTAGAAAAAATTCATAAATAAGCCGCATCGTTGTATAAGCCGCAGGGTCGAGAGCGTGAGACAAAAGTCGCGGCTTATAGTCCGGAAATTACGGTATATTGCTTTTCGTAGCTGCAAAAATCCTTTCTAAATCAAACATTTTCTGCATTTTAAAATTATGGTTATTTGAATGAACCCTGCCTAATTATGGTTTCTAGACCTGTAAATATACTTTAGAGAACAGCTGGTTATGAGTATGTAAAGTATTCACAAACAGACTGTTGTTTTCACATTAATCAATCAAGTTGATGATATTAACATAAATGTTTGGATGGAAAAGGAGTTAAATAATGTGAAAGACATAAACTGTCTCGATGCAATGTGATCTGAGCAGAAATTTTGAATATAACCGAGGGGAGGATCCAACATTTACTGGAAGAGAGGTTTCAATTAAATTAATGCCGAAGCACCAAGCTGGCTCTCTGGCTGTGAAAAATGGAACCAGTTAAGAAGTGGCTCTACTTCTACTTCAGCACTTTAGCTGGTTTGGTAAAAAAGCCCTGTTTCCACTGAGCAAGAAAGCTTTTCACCATTGTTCAATAACGTGAAATAACGGCAAAGAGCAAAGGGTATTCCTTGAGACATTTTCTCCTGTCTACTGCCCATCATGATTTTCTTGATGGGCAAGCACATAGATTTTTTTACTTTTAAAACTATGTGCTTGAGGAGAAAATACTTTTTGGCATGACTTTGTAAAGCGAAAAATAATTTATTATTACAACATTACCCTTTTAAGATGTTCTATCATAGCATAAAAACAATTATCTCCGAATGTTTCAACAAAAAAATAAAGTGGAAACAGTTGGAGATGTTGAAAGGCATCATTATTGTGGCTTTAATTAGCAGACATCTGAGAAGAAAGAGGCAGCACAGACGGATTAGGATTTACCAATTTTTTCTTTTTTTCCCCCCACAAAAAGTACAGCGTTTAGGGGCTAATAGTAATGACGGATTAGACCAAAGTCACGGCTGCTCCAAAATGCAAGCCTACGTGTCCTTTGTCCTTCACAAACTTTAACACTTGTCTTGTCCACCCTCAAACTACAATTGCACTATCAGCATGTGTTTCATATAAATATATATATGTATGCTTAAGATATATATATATATATTTGGAGTGATTACTCTTTCTATTTGCCTCTTGTGGTGGCTTTCCTTATCTCTTGTTCACAGATCTCGCAGCACGTCAGAGGCTGCTGCACTGTTTCGCCGGCTGAGCAGGCTCCGGCGCGGCCTTTGTGGGGACAGATCAATGCGAGCTCGCGTGCCGCATAATGCAGATGGACAACTCAGAGGACTCACCTGCTAATCCGAAAGGTTTTCACCATCTTAGAGCAGCTCCTCAGACAAATAAAGACTACTCCTGTGCCACTTAAAAACACACAGCAAAGACCAAATATAGCATTTGGGTTACCATCTTTGTCATCTCTGTTGGGAGTAGGCGATTTAGGTAATGCATAGATCGGTCTATTTCAGCTGATGCAAGGGCAACAGAGAAGACGGGCTCCTTCTCACAGACTGGTGTGAAGGACAGAAAAGAGGCATCTGGTGAATGTGTTTTTTTCCCCCCCCACTCTTGTCAGTGTTGTTTTCATGCATTCTGCAATGGGGGATTGTTTCCGTGTCAAGCTTTAATCCAATAAACATTCTGATGTGCTCTTTTTTTTGCGCATGTCATTTGATATTCCTTGCAATTTAGCTGTAAGCAGAGTCCTGACATCTTTGCTCACATTAGTAATGATTAATGCCTGCTTTTGCTATTTGTGCTGAGATGAAACCCATTAAATGTTTCAAAATAAAAATAAAAATCACATATCTCTGTGACTAAGTCGTCAAAGCAGCAGAGAATCTACACCAAGGCTACTATCTCTACACATTCTGTCCTCATGCTTTTTGAGCTAATGAGTTTTGCTAAAGTGTCCATATCACTTCAACATTTTCACATTTTGTCAAATTACAACCACGTGCTTCTGTGTATATTGATGAAATTTGATAGGCCAACACAAACCACTGCATAAATGTAAAGTTGAAAGAAAACAGTACATGGTTTTCTTAAATTTCTCATAAAAATCTAAAAAAAAAAAGAACTTTGTTTCAGTGTCCCTGCATGAAGACCAGGGAACTTTAAGAGCTGCATTTGTGTTTGTGACGCTATGATTGTATGCAGTGACATACAGTCATAGTTATATAATTGCTTACTAGACTGCAGAGAATTTTAATGGCTTCTTTTAACCACTATTGTAACAAATAAAACAAAATACTGTAGACTATTTTTTACTTAATATTGCCCATTCCCAAGATTTTTGCTACTCTACACACAAGTTGACTCAATGCACCAGTTAGGGTTATCAGAGTAACCCTAAATAAAATCACATCAAGGCCAGAGGTTTTTTTTTGTTTTAGTTTGTGAAACACTGTAGAAAACCATGCAGAGTTTCTTTTCTGTTTTAGAAAAATATTTTACTTTGTATTTGTAATGTGACAAAATGGGAAAACATTCAAAAGGTATGAATTTTTTTTAGTCTATTTTGCTGTCACATGGCAGGTGTGTGCCAGAGGTAGGACTTCAGAAAACAGGTGTGTGTATGGGTTTGGCATCTTGTGTAAGTTGCGGTGATTTATAACGTGCACCAGAGCAGCACACCTCATACTGGTCTCCTGAGTCCGTTGGCTGCCCTTTCACCAGAACCATGAGTCCTTACTGGGGGGAGATGGATGTATCTCTCCAGTGTCAACTAAACAAATCTCCCAACTCATGCTCAATCTTCATTTCAGCTCGGTATGGGCACCTCATTACAAACCAAAATGTAGTCAGGAGAAGTAGCACAAGCTTTTTTTTTTTTTTTCCCCCTTCATGAAAAGAAAACCATCTTTCTAAATCTTATTACACACAAGTTAATTGTTAAGGTTTCAGTGATAAGTCATGTTGAGATAAGTAATTTTGAGTTTAATACTGCACTCTTACTGACCTCAGCACTTAATGGCACACTAAACACACTAAACCTTATAACAGTAATTAAGATGTGAAAAATATGCCCTGCAGAGGCAGGAAAAAGAAGGATTCATAAATAATTGAATTGTAACTTTGCACTGTCATTTGCTCCTTTATGGAGTTTGTGAATGTTGTCCATATTGTGTGACACCCACGCACTCTGCAGACCTTTAGTCACCTTGAGCACACTGATTATGTACACAATGAGCGTTGAGCACATTAGGCGCTTTTCCCTTTTTGTGACCCTGTGACCGGCAATAGTATGTCTCAGCTCAGCTTAATTTGTTGGATGTTGGAACTGCAGTCCAAACTGAAAATAACAACCTTATAATAACCAAACACACTCTCTCACACAGTCATGCTAAGGTGATATCCTTTGCAAATAAGAACATCACCATAAAACAGGCCACGCTCTCCGTTTGCGCTCATTATCGGATGTATTTCCTTACCTTCAACTTCTCTCTGGACAGCTGCAGGGGAATAAAGAACAGAAAACTGATGTTTACAATGTTGACAACAGAATAATACATGAAATGTGCATACCAAACCGTGGATACGCCATGCTATGTTATATAGCTTCTTGCTGTTGCTCTGAATAAGAAAATACATGCTGGCTAAAACAATTCAGCTTTGCATGGTGGGGTGTGATTTTTTTTTGCCCATTATATTCACAGCAATAAAATGAATACCCTTTAATGGAGGCATTGTATCACATCTGTGGCATATAAATGCATTTCATACAATCACTGTTAAATTAAAAGGACCGCAGTTTGGGATTTTTAGTATTTTAGACTATAAAGAAACCCTGCGGTTGTACTGCATGGTTTCCACGTCAGTCATATTTTTAATGACCAACATTCATAGAACAGCAAACCTTAAGTGCAGAGTGGAAAGTATATTCTGCGTTTACACGTTCCGCTCCGAGCTGCAGGAGATTAAGAGCTCACTTTATAATGCTAAATTCTTTGCTCAGCGTTTTCCAGAAGAAGAAAATGACATCCATTTTGGGAGGCCCGTTAGATGTCTGAGCATTTAAAAAAGAAAAAAAAAAAAGACGATGCGAACACCGATCACATTAGACGGCTTAAATCCTCTGTCTTGTGAAGATAACTGTTTCACCGAGCAGCCTGTGAGCACTGCTGGAGCGTACTTTGTCTTGGATTGCTGTTAAGTGGGCTTTATTGATTATCCCCAGGAGCTCAATGAGAGTTTGAACTATATGTTTAGAAGGGGATATTAATAACATATTGGTACCATTTACGGGCCAAACAAATGCAGCTGATGGTAGCATCTGCCATTTAGCGCAAAAGAATTACAAAAGACTGCTCCACTCAGAAGTCTGCATGCACATCATATTATGGGCGTGTTTGTCATGTTAACATAACAAACCACTCTGTTTAGTTTTTTTTTCCAGGGTGGAGTGAATACTAAACATACATCTTCGATGATTTTTAATCCACACAATCAAAAAAATATACACATCTCTGCTAAAATTAGGCTAGTGCCCTCTTCGGAGCCATCAACAAGTTTAAAGTACAATCTGGATTGAATATTTTACAATTCTCTGAGGCAGAAAGGGTAGAGATTGTTAAAATGAGTTGATTTCCAAGCACAAAGCCACCTGTGTCCATCTTAAGCTTTGGAACGGTTGCACCAGTCGCCAACCACAGTAGATCCTGTGTCATAGGACGAAAGAGATGGCATCACCGTTCTTAATGTTTTATTGCTACTATCTTTACTCAGTTGTACTTTTACAGTTAATCTGTTGTATAAAATATACTGATGATTGTTTGTTTTTTGTAGTTTTGTATGTGTATATAAAGCAGGTGCTCTTGAAAAGGAGACAATGGATCTCCACAAGATTTTTACCTGTATAAATAAAGGTGAACTCAAAAGGAAGATTATACAGAAAACCAAAGAATGGTGGCAGCATTACTGTATAAAACTATTTTTATTGATAGTTGAGGACAGATGAGGTGAAAGGTCAATCTTGCCTCATCTCAGCAGTTGCCTGAGATGAGGCAACTAACCCAAACATTTGTAAAAACTGGTTTGGTCTGGAAAAGTCCAGTTTAACCTCAAACCTGTTGAAAAAATTCTGAAACACAAATCAGTGCTGATTCCATTCCAGAAAGGAAAACAATTTCAAAGAGCTGTAGCAGTCAGAATTATACTGCTACTTAATTCCTTTTTAAAATTGTCCTTAAAAATGAACACTAAACAAACATTGTGCATGCATGTAAATATTTGAGCATTTTTGAAGAAAGATGAAAATTAACAAATATATTTTGTTAAAGTTGTTTGTATAGTCACTCCACCCTTGAAAAACAGACCTCAAACTAAAAGTCCAAAATATTCTCTTAAGTATGACATAAACAGTGAACCAGTCAGCAAAACTAAAGACAAAAACAAGAATATTAATGGCATATTCTATCAACGTGATTTATGAGTCGCCCAATGTGAAATCAGTGTATTTTGTCTTTAGGCTGTAACAAATCGAGTGCATTTGTATAATAGAACTGAAGATTAAAATTTATTTTCCTGGAGCAGATGTACCGTTTGAACATTTAGGTAATTTTCAGCAGCTGTTGGCAAACTTATGAGGGACTCAGATTAATAATTGCACGAGCCTCAAATTAATAGTTTTGCTATGAATTTTAAAACAGCGTCTGGTCTTGCTTACCGAATGAAACTCTGTCTAGCCTGTAAATCTTTTCACACATCTTGCAGAAAGAAGAAAGAAGACTGGAGTTTACACACCTTCTTGGCAGTACCTTCCCCTAAAGCTGGTATTGATACATTCACAGAGGACCTCTCCTTGGCTGACAGAGCACAGGCCTTGGTTGCTGCAGGGTGAGTATGCCTCACATATGTACTCCAAATCATTGTGCACGGCTTGACCATCCAGCAGCACAGGCAGAGCATCTCCAACTTTCAAATTGCTTACAAAGCCCTGGAACGGGGGCTCGTACTTGACGGTGCTCGACGTCAGAGCGGAGAGACGCACATCGGGTGAGATCCCACCGACGTACAAGTCGCTGGCCACAACCATCTCTTTCCTCTTGGACTTCACCTCGGCCACTTTCTCCTCATTGTCCAGCATTAATCGGGTCTCCCTGTAATTGCGGGTGAGGAGGACTCTGTGCCAACGCTGGTCACTGACGTACGTCTCCGTGTGGAGGGAGGCCGGCTCTGCGCAGTGGATGGTGAATCGCATCTGGAGCCTCCCCTCTGCGATCAGGAGCTCCAAGAAGTCGCAGTTCCCGCCGTCATCCAGGTAGAGGACCAGGGCTTTGGTGATGTTGGTCTTCAGAATAAAGCTCAGCTCGCCTGTCGTCTTAGCGTCCCACTGAGCATAGCGAGTCCACTGACCAGGTACCCCTTCGTACTCCAAGGCTACTCCTGTCAACGCTAAACACGCTAAAAACAAAAACCGGGACACCTTGTGTTCACAGCTGCCCATGATGGTTTCTCTCTGCTTCCTATTGTTGGCGTCTGTGTGTTCTCCAATTTAATCAGGGAATTTTATCTAATGTCTATAATATTTTCAAAGTCACCATAAAATTGGCGAAAGAAAAAAAAAAACACTTGAAATCCTATGTGCAGCACAGTTTGTTCAGCACTGACTGCCTATCCTGATCTGTTTTTGCCATCTCTTGACAATCGAGGCGCATCTACTTTTCATCTGAGGAAGAGAACAAACAATGCGAGCGATCCACAGTACTGTGTGCTTCCTCGTCTTCGCCATCCAGTGACTTGGCCTCCATCCAGCACTGCTCCTGTCAGTTCTCCATGGGTTAGCTAGGCATGCAGCCTAGGTACAGCCTCCACTCTGCTCAGCATCCCAATATCCTAAAACATGAAAGAAGAATGTGTAATGAATAGCTGGAAGCATTATGAGCCTCTGATTGCACAAAAAAGGTAAATAACCTGCATTCATTACCAATACCGTGGCGAATGAATTACAAAAATCTAACAAATTATTAAGGAGGGAGATATGGAGATCAGGGTAATTTATTCAGAAATCAGCAGTTAGAAGCTTTTAAGGGCAACTTTTAAAAACAAAGATTTTGACTAGTGAAAAGATGTTTTCCAATAGTAATGGATTCTCTAAAATCTGGCAGCCTACCATATCCCTTCACAATCAAGCAAACAGAGAAAGCAGCTAAAGTCAACTAATTTCTAAAATGATAGTGGGATGTTTGAAAATTACTCACAAGAATATGTTGGCACAACATAAAGGCTGACTAACTTGAAAAAAAAAAATCAAGCTAACCTAACAGGTTCCTACTGGCACTCAAAGAAAGAAGGTAGAAATCAGCAAAACAAGTCGGTTTGTAAATAAACAAGCAAAATTAAATGTTTATTTTCTGTCGATAAGAAAAGGATCGCTATCACATATTGTACTTAGCAACAATCATTTAGAACAACGCCCCACTGAAGTAACCCCTGACACCACTTCAATACCAGACTAAATCATTAACCAATATTATTCCAATATTTTTCCGTTTCACAAGTTTTCCTAATATTGTACAGTCCTACACAGCAGTACATACAGTTTGATCCATTTATCGTTTATCTTTGTCCTGGTGACATGGGGAGCTCACCTGCACCTGTGTGACTTGGTAATCACACAATGTGAAGCCTTGTGTGTGTGATGAAGGGATACACCTTCATCACACACACAATGGCCAGGCAGTACTTTAATTAGCCTAAATTACTTTCCCACTTTTGGCACAAGAGATATTGGCTTCAACAAAAAGGACATCAGTAAAGTGCCAAAATAAGGTGCGATTACACAATAGTCCCATTTCATTCAAAAGGGATACAGTATTAAAGGATCAAAATTTTTAAAATGTAACATGTGCAGGCTCATGTACTTTAGGTTCAAATGTGCTTTGAAGGTCGCTGGCAGATTGAGTGAAACTGTAAGTTATTTAGTCTGTAGGTTTATGTTGTAACGCTGACATGACATAGTAGTCCTAGAATTGAAGGATGGGAATGATAAAATGGGAGCAGACTTAGTACAACAACGCTACAACTCATAAAATAAGGAAAACTTTAGTTTCAGACTCTATGTGAATGATTCCTTCTGTCTACTCTTCCCAGAATATTTACGTTTTAGCAAGAGAATAAAAAAAAAAACAGTAAGTATGGAGTGTACAGAATACACACCTTAGTAGAGCTAATTTCCCAAAGCTGCCTTAATTCTATTATAATAAGATAAAAGAACAAACCCGTTGTCTGATCCAATTAAGCGATTAAACACAAAATCAACAGCCACAATCGATTACAGTTTTCACAAAAGAATGAAACAGTTGTAGATGTTCATGATTCCTCCAGAATACATTAGCTCACACAGTCCCACCTAAAGTATAATTTATTTAGGGCATTTGATTCCTTTTAAACATCCAAGAATATTTGCAGCTACCAGGGCTTCTTCTTATTAATCAGAGCAAACTGATGCTAAACTCAGCTTCCTAGGGAAAAAAAAACAAAAAAAAACATTTAAATGAATAAAAGAAGTGCAACAGAGATTTCTTGACAAGATCAATCCAAATTTCTTACCAAAGTATCAGATTGCTGTAGGCTGAAAAAACTTACTGACAGACAGGTTTATCAAGGGAACGGCGGCATCGAGGAAGGTCATAAAAGTTGACACTTTCCTTGCAGAATGAATTGCTATTTGTCAGGGTCACGCACGGTGTGGGAAATACGTTTTCTGATACAGCCGGGGTTTGTATTGATTTTGAAAAACAACACATTGGTCGTTTTGTACACGCTGAAACAAGGAGGGCTGCGGCACCTTTCAGGTTTAAAGCATCATCGCATGTCGATCCTCCTCCAGCCTGCACTCATTAAAATGAGCTAGAGGTATTAAAATTCAAACATGAAGGCAGGACAAACAGGTTTTCTTTACAGCAAGAAGACTGTGCAACAGCTCAAACCTATTTATGATTCCGCATGCCACATTTTCTGTGCTTTTTTTTTTTTTACAGTAATAATCCTCTATCTTTTTTTACAGCCAATTCTATCAACATGGTACCCATAGCTAATAGAGACAGTGATTCCCCACAAGAGCTATGAGAGGCAACTCGGTCAATGTCATCTGTCTACAAACGTGAAAATAAATAAATAAATTTAATCCTTATCCAGCAAACCAGCTGAATCTAGCTCCTATAGGAACTGTGGGCCTTGTCATCTTTAATGTTTGAAAGGAATTTTATAGTAAACTCTTCAGAAACCAAGGCTTTTTTAAAACCACACAGTAGCACTTCACATTATTTATTCAGTTTACGACGACTGTTTAAAGACAGCTTTAGAAAATGAAATAAAATGTCCAATGAAAACCAAAAACAAGAAAATAAAAATCTACAGAAAACTTCTAAAACATTATACAGATGCAGCAGAATTTAAAGTGTCTTTCTTTGTGTTTGCGGAGCCTGTTGCATTACAATACTGTGACAACTTAACAGCAATGCTTGTAAAATGGCCCAGAGCCTTCTGTACATCTAATGGCTTTTCTCACTGGATAACATCCACTTTTTCCATTAAAAGCAGCAGACCAATTACAGATCATGAGCACAATGGGCTCTAGCGTTTATTCGGGGTTGTAAATTAATGTCATTAAATTGGAGACCTCTGCCCAAAACAATAACGAAGCCAAATGTGCATCTCTATCTTCTGCCAACCGACAAACCCTGAAAACATGAATTTAATCCACTCAGCCTGCTGGATTTTCTTCTTAAATTGAATAAAAGACGAATAGAAACAGAACATCTTCAAAATAAAATATGCCTGGTAACACTTTACAATGGAAAGCTTTATTCACACGGAGGCTCTCAAAATTACACACACCCTTTGTGAAAACTGTGTGCATGTTTTATTGCTTCAAAGGTTTGCACCCATAAAATGTTTATTCTGTTTATCCTGTAAAATTCAACAGAAAACCAAATAAACCCTTTGAAACATGGGGGGAAAAAAACTATAAAAATTAATTACATAAATTTGCACATTTTGATGCCACATCTTAACTCAGTGATCTTCCTTGCAAAGTATCTCAGTTTGCATTAATTTAATCTATACAACACCTTTCTAGCATTTTTGTCATAAGGGAGATGTAAGCAACTCCAGGATAATTTCTTTGGGTGGCAATAATTCTGCCTGATAACCACATTCCTCAGCTTAGGAACCTTAAAGCTGGTTATCACCTATAGAACGTTACCAGTGAATGCTGGAAATACCTGCAGCTGCCGCACTGTTGCTAAAACAATGGTTGCCATGTGAGATTGCCTTTAAAACAATCTCAGATAAATCTCCAGTTTCTGTAATGTCACTGATAACCCAATTTGTCCAATTATTTAATGAGTCTTTATTGAGCCGTGGTATATAAATGCCATGCATCTTCTCCAGACTAACATCTCACTGAGATCCATCAGATCATCTGCACCCAGGACTAACTGTACCGTTAGTCCTGGGTACTATTTGACTCAGTATCTCTTTATAAAGATACTGAGTTCAAATGAACTCAAAATGAGTCAAATGAACATTGTTCTTTTATTCTATGAACTACTGACAACATTTCTCCAAACTCCCAACCAAAAATGTAGATTTTTTTTGCAGAAAATGAGAAATGGTCAAATTAATGAAAAAGATTAAGTGCTTTCAGACCTCAAATAGTGCAAAGAAAACAAGTTCACATTCATTTGGAAACAACAATACTAATGTTCAAATTCAGGAAGAGTTCAGAAATCAAGATTTGGTGGAATAACCAGGAGGATTTCAATGGGGTTCAATGCAGAGGTTTTTTGGGTTTATTTTCTAGAGATGTATATAGTTCAAATTAAAGACAGTGGCGATTTTTATCCATATTAAGGCACTAATAACACAATGAGAGAACAGGGCTGTGTGCCATCATGTATTATTAAACCCTGACAAATCCATTGCACTGCACTGTACACCCATTAACCAACATTTATATAACAAACATTAAGAGTAATATTAAATGCATTCCCTGGTAAATACTGGAATGCATATGAACAATGATTGTGCATTGTTTATATTTAAAAGCCTGCGTAAAAAAACTAAGCAGCTCAGAAAAGGCATTGTCCCTTTACATTTGTCTGGCTAGTCAAAATTAATAATTTACAAATAGACTTTATTTAAATATTTTATGGAAAATTAAGAATACAATATTTGTTATTTTCACAAACACAGTTTAGGTTTCATAAAGCAAGTCTGTGGCTATAGGATTCTAACGTAGGTAAGGTTTATTTACAAGTTTAAAAAGTTCTAGTAACAACGATTTTAAAGTAACAAGTTAATGAAATGACTAAAAACAGAGAAATTGAAAACAATACATTGAACAAATTTGTAAAATGTGTTCAATGATGCTTCACTTTCAGGAAGCATCAAAGTGACAGAGCTAACAGAATGCATGTCTATATAAAAGTGCCTTCAGATGCTATTTAAAAGAGTCAATAGTCTCTTTGTACCCAATAGATAGAGGAAATGCTTTCCAAAGTCTCAGTGCAACTGATTCAAAAGATCAATACTGAAGAGTTGAACACAGAGTGCATGAAACCATCAGCAACCTTTGGCTGGTAAACATAAGACCGCCAAGAGGAAGAATAAGTTTCTGGTAGGTTTGAGATATATTGAGGAGCTTTTCATCTAAATGTTTGTACAGGAATATTAAACTTTAAAATTGCCAGGCAACAAGTGGAGTGAAGTTAAAACAGGAGTTTGACAGTGGCTTGTTTATTTGTGCAAGATAAAATTTTTGCTGCTGCTTTTTTTTTTGGAACCTCAATAAATTAAAATCAATTTCTTAAAAAGAGATGAAAAAAAGAAATATAGTAACCTAGTAAAAACAAAAGCAAGACTAATGATTTGCAGGTCAGGTTTTGACAACAGCTGCCTTATTAGATTTATTTCTTATCTGGGAAAAGCAATCTTGAATTGCAATTACTTTAAAAAAAAGAAACGAGTGCCAGATTGACTTCTTTTGACACCCTTTTCAATGCTTTTGTTAGATATTAAATTAGTTCATATTTCATCAATGTATTAAAGATTTTGGACTGCAGTCTGATGAACAAAAAATCTTTCCTGAAGCTAAAGAGAGAATATTCTCTGCTTCTCTTTTGCACACTATGCAAACGTCATGCATATGCAAAACAGATGAAAAAAGTAAATAACTTAATAGACCATCTGTACAAAAGATAAATCAATAGTTTACTTTAGTAATATTAGCCTGTCTTTAAACTTAATGCGTTTGCTATTCTAATTCCTGTTTGTAACTAAATATTAAATGTGGAGCTCTGAATAGGGTTGTATCTATTTTTGTGTTATCTGCGCTGTTTTTAAAAAGTAAAACATAACCATCTACAGCAGGGGTCTCAAACTCCAGTCCTCAAGGGCCGCAGTCCTGCAACTTTTAGATGTGCCTTTGCTGCAGCACACCTGAATAGAATAATTAAGGCTCTGGAGAACTGGTCTACACAAGGTGGAGGTAATTAAGCCATTTCATTCCAGTGTTTTGTACCTGTGGCACATCTAAAAACTGCAGGACTGCGGCCCTCGAGGCCTGGAGTTTGAGACCCCTGATCTACAGTAACAAATGCAATTTAAGTAATAGCAACAAAAAGCTGGCTATCTATTGCAATGACCTTGGAGATTTTATGTTCAGCTTTATTTTAGCACACCCTGATGTTTCCTGTGTACTCCAGCAGCCATTTCTCCTCAGTTCAACTTCAGTCACTTGCATTGCCTCACAGCTGCACCCAGGTTTTGGTCAACCATCTTTTCCATGTTCAGCAATCAACTCTGAAGCTTAAAAATCTCTCACTTGGTCAAATCCTTTTGTTCCCAGCTGTCTGTTTCTTGGTGTTGCCATAGCAATGTATAATTTTGGCCTTAGGTTTTGAAAAACATTCTTTAATTTTGTTTATTTTCGCCTGCCTGCTCTCCTTGCATTTGTGTCCTGCTCTTCATCATTTCATGGCAAAGTCTAAAAATGTTTTTCAAATTAAGCTTTTTATTTCAGAATTTTTAAAGATTATGTAAATTCAGTAGCAGAAATAACTCAATAATTGTTACCTTTGACGTGTTTTCTACACTTATTTTAAAACTACAAGTAGAATTTCTATGCAACTACAAAGTTACTCTATTACAGTTTAATGTAAATTGGCTTAACATAAATCATATTGCATTTATAAGCAAACTTAACTTTTTTTTCTCTTAAAACAAACTACATACAATCTTTTGGTGAGAAGATTTGTTTTTATGGTAACACTTTATTTGACGGGTTGTGAATAAGACTGTCATAACACTGTCATAAACATGACATAACACTTAAACTTTAGCATTAATAACGTAAAGCTACAGAATTTTTAAAGTTTAATCAATAACACTTTTAGAACAAATTTATGTCAGATCACAATTTCTTGGTTAATGTCAAGTTGTCATAACAAAGACATTTTGAATAATGTCAACTTTGAATTAAAAGTTTCATAATTTACCGAATGCCACTTTATGACAACAGTCATAAATATTCATGAAGACTTACTCATGTTCATGACAGCTGTTATGTCATGTTTATGACAGTGTCATGACAGTCTTATTCACTGCCAAATAAAGTGTTACTGTTTTTATTTGCCTCTTAGCAAATAAAAACAATAAAGACTGCTCGGTCAATTTTATGACAGACGTAGCAGAAATTGATAAGCAAAGAGTTTAACACTGCTAAAGAGCAGGTTATAGGAATTTATCATTGTTATGGCCCCTGGCCTCTTGAGGCTGTGCAGGCTCCTTTTTTGTTATGCAGGTTCAGCTGTGAGGGCACACCTTCCTGATTGGCTGCAGGAGAGCAGCCACCCCATTGGACCAGCAGGGAATTGCAAGCCAATCAGGCATTGATGAGCCTCACCTGCTCCCTATAAAAGGCTCCTGAAATTATTCCTCCAGTGGGGCAGCTGGCAGGAAGAGGTTTTGTTAAGCTGTTCCCCCACCTCTGGTGTTTTTAACTGCTTTGGGCAGTTTGAACTATTTTGTTCTTGCTTGTTCTGCTAAGTAGTTTGACTCTGTTTTAGACTGACTTTATACAAGCTAGAAGCTCATGTTTGCTGCTCCCTTTTTGTCCTTTCCTTTGGGTTGTTTTGAGTTTACTTTACAGGACTGCGGCCCTTGTTTGAACATTTTGCAATTTAATTTGCACTTAACCATTCTTGAATTTGTTAGCTCTTTTGTTTTAATTGGGTTAAATTGTATTGTGTTTTGGTTTTGTGAAACCATACGGAATAGGATTAGGGCCACCAATAAAAAAAATAAAAAATTCGGACTTTCTTTAATCTCGGAATTCTTTTTTTTTTTTCGGTGGCCCTAATCCTCTTCCGTAAAACCATATTTTAATTGTAATAAATCATTTTACATTCCACTTTTCCCTGGAAACATTTTTATGTTACCTCTGTATTGGAGGCGTAACAACAATCCTGGAGCCTTTCTCTGTACAGCTGCACACGGTTGGACAACCATGTCATAAAAACTGTATGAGTCATGCTACATGAGCAAAAAGAAGAAAAAAAACAATCTAAACAATATGCTAAATTCATATTTCTTGGACACTGCAACAGATTTGCTAGTTTTGTTACATGCCACATACACACACACACACATATATATATATAAGACAGTCATGATGATAATAGTTATGACACGTCTCAAGAATGCGATATCGTAGAAACTGCTGTCCGACAACAACCATTAATCTCAGGCTGTTGCTACTGGCCATAAAAATGTAGCCGTATAATACATCAAAATCTCAAGGAAGCTAAAAATTTCTACCAATTAAACATAATCTTACCAATCAAAACATTCTCTTAAATATATACAACCACAGTCTTTAAGAGTATTGTGTTGCACAGGAGATAAACAGATGAGCTGCTGCTGAAGCTCAGAGGTAACCAGAGGAAGGGCCCAGGGGTCACCAATTACTGATTATACGTGTTGGTTCCCCACAGAGTGAGTGTTGCAGGGAATAGGACCAAACCATTTTTCTTGATTCTACAAGCTGACATGAAACAACAGGGATCATGGCGTGAGGCTCGCCGTGTTCCTGATCCTCAGCAGCGTGTCAGTAAACACAGTGGTGATCTTAAAGACTCCCTGCATGGAATCAACTTAGCAAACGGGTTAAAGAGCAGAGCAGGAAGTGGACTGTGAAGTGGCTAAACAAAACTAAAACAGCTCAGAGAGGCTGAAATGTGTCCAAGAGATCTTAGAACAGTATAGAACATTTATTAAAAAATTTTTTTTGCTATAGTTTGTGTGACACAGCAGATACCGTAACATGTATGTAATGCTGCGGCACTGTTTAAAATGCATTAGTGAGTTTGACTTAATCATATATGGCGTCTGCGCCTGCTTGTCACGGAGGCATCTTCAAACACTGCGACGCAGACAGAGTTTGTTTTGTTGCAGACACAGCTCAAGGTCTTCTTGTCTTACAGCTTGCCTTCCTTGCACGGATTGGTTTCTATTTAATGCTTAAATAAACTGCACATGCTCTGAAGCTATTCTTTTAAACCAACGTTTATCCAAGCACATTAGGCTTCCAATAGGAAGAAGAATTTAGCATTTGAACCCAATCTTCCTTGTGGCTATTTTTTTTCTCCAGCTGTTTAGCTTTGCTGCTTTCATCCATCATTTTTTTTTTCTATTAGAGGACCAGAGGGGGCTAAATATCCAGTCATTTTCTAAATGGGGCCTGTGAGAGCGTGGATGCATTTCCAATAGGTCCCAATAGGAGCAAATAGGAGAAAAACTGCACTCAATATGCATGCCCAATCTTCAAAAGGTATGGGCGTGTCATGGCTTTGTGCACAGAGTGAGAGTTGGGCGGCAAGCAATGACTTCTCTCTACGCCTCTGTGATCTTTTACCCCCTCAATCTTCGGCGTCGTAGTCTGTGCGATGCTAGCAGCAAAATAGGGCATGTCTTTGGATATTAATTACCGCCATGAATCACAAACATCTAATGAAGTATTCATGACGTTTGGGAGCTGCATTTGAGCAGATGATTCCCTGGGTGTAAGAAGTCGCTCCAACATGCGGAAATGTTCAAGGAAATACCTGTTGGGAGGGGGGAGGGGGACGACTCTTCAATTTACTTTCAAGTTAATGTGTTTTTTTTATTATTTATATCATTAGGAGGAGGTTTTTTTATAGCTTTGCTCCAATAATTGGACAAAAAAAGAGTCACAAAACTGTGTATGTTTCACCCATTGAATTTGTTTAAAGTTTCTCTGTAGCTGTTTGGAAAGACAGAAACAGACTACAAAATTGGGTCACATTTATGGTGAAACTGTTTAAAAACATGAATAGTTGTAGCAGAGGTGGCAGCAACTAGCTACATTTACTTGAGTAACTCTTTGGACAAGAAGGAACCTTTGGGAGTAATTTTATTATGACTACTCCTCAGTATAATTCCTGGATACTCTACCCATTGAGTAATTTCACTGAATGAAGAACAAGCTTGTTTAAATCAAAAGTGAAATAGATATACGCCTGCAGTTTTTGTTCACAACTGTCCAAGTTTCATAATTTTTGTATTGAAAGAAACTGATTTGGAAAACATGTTTCTTTTGCCTGATTTTGTTATTTTGCATTTATGTTACTTGTATGAATTATGCTCATTTTTGTTAAGATATTAAAATTTCCACATAACATTACATTTTGGTCCATTTGATCATGTAATTTTTAAATATTAAATGATTGTTTTGGTCAGTTACTCCATAATTGAGTAGCCTTTTCACCACCATATTACTCTTGAGCAATTTCTTGGATGGCTACAATTTATCTTTACACAAGTAAAAAATATTCTGAAATAATGCTTCTCTTGCTTGAGTACAATTTTTGGGTACTCTATTTTACTCTCACCCCTAATATCCCTCCACTGTACAATTCCTACTTAACAGCAAATCAGGTTTTGAGTTTCTTATAAGGCAGAAACTCAAAACCTTTGGTCGTTGTGACAAGCTGAATAAAACTTAATACTCAGGAAGAAAGAGGATTTAAATGTCTGAATGTCACATGGTGGTTGGTGCCAGACAGGCCTCCAACATTCTCTTGAGTTTACAAAGAATAGTCAAAAAAAGAAAAATAATGTGTGGCAGTCATGTGAACAAAAATCCCTTATTGGTGCCAGAGGAGAAGAGGCAGGCTAGTTTAACATGGTGGGAATTAAACATTAACAGACGGGATGCTGCTACTGTCAGCTAAGAACAGGAAGCTGAGGCTACAAGCTGCAGAGGCTCACCATGATTGGAGAAAAACATATTTTTGGACCAATTAGACTTGATTTTAGCTGTGACATTCAGATAGTTGAGTCAGAAAATGGGATAGAAAACATGAAGACCTGGATCAGTCCTGCCTTGAATCCATGTTTCGGGCTGGTGGTAGTAAGATAATAAGATCGTGGTGTTTTCTTGGCACACCTTTATATTTACAACGTGGTAATATTCTCAAAAATCACTCTGCAGCATGTTGATCAGAAAAATCTATGCACTATTTCAGGACCAAAGGCAAAAAAGGCCATCCAACTCTCCAAATACATAACTGACAAAGCCGACCAGACATTGCACCTAAACCATGCTTTGCAATGTCACTTGATATAGCCATTTATTTTATTGTGTAGGCCTAAGTAGAACACTTTAAGGCTTTTTATACAATCAAATTATTAAACCTGGTACTGCTAATCCATGTTCAGAACTGAAGAAGCTCTTAGAAGTAGTAAAACATCTACCAGAAACAAAAAGAAGGAAGTAGAATTTGAGCATTTATGGACATCTGTTAACCTGTGCTGTCTTCACACGTCATCTGTCAGCACAAGCTATCTTTTTTTTTTTTTGCCAAATGGAGAGCCACTGAGTCACAAAAATGTTTGTTTGTTTGTTTGTTTTGTTTCCTCTCTAAAAATGAATCATCTATGTATCTTCTTGGTGGTATGTTAATTACAGAGTGTAACAAGGAGAGTGATTTCTTCAAATAAACTTGATGTAGCTGTATGCTTTCGTTCACACTAGAATTTTATTTCCACTAACAGCCTCATCAATTTCTATGTGGCAAAACTATGAGAGCAAGGAATGTTATTTAAGAAATAAAATAAGAGACAAAACATTATCCAACAAGTGGAGCCTCAATCACACTAGGAAACCCAACTAGGTCAGCATGTTGGGAAGTGCTGTGCTGTTGCATGGCAGACAAAAAGAGCTGGAACCGGAAGATTTTCACGCTCTACAAACCTGTAAGTCTACCACGCATCGGGATGCACAGACTACACCCAGGAAAACAGTGAGAACTCTTTAAAATACCCTTCTCCCCACTAGTTTTGTCAGAACCGTGCAAACCATATAAATTTCATGCATTTGAAGTACTGAACTAAATGACCTCCCGGTAAAACCCAAAGTAGATATATATATAAACACGTTTTAATCAATGCGAAGCTCTTTGATGCTGTAAATCTGACCTGAATTACCAGCAAAACTGGCAGATCACAGGCCTGTCTGCTTCTAAGGATGGGGCACAAACTATGGGAGACTTTTAATTTCAAACCACAAAAGCACAACATTGTTGCTTGCTTACAGATATCTCTCTAGCACAAAGATTCCCTTTATTTGTCTCTCAATTCTCAACCATTGACCTAACCTAAATACTTTTCAAAGCTAGTTTGGTAAGAGTGACAGTAAAACAAGAACTCCACACAGAAGCCGTGATGCTACAGTCACACACTGACATTCTATTGGCTTAAATCGTTACTAGGCAGATTTGCAAGAGCAAAATAATCCATGAGGAGACAAGAGAAACCTCAGAGTTTTGTTTTGAGCACAAGGAGTAGCACACAGGTGATGGAAATATTTGTGCCAGAGGTTTTAAATCTGAGAGCAGAAATGCAGAAAGGTGAATTTGGAAGCAAGCCAAATTGACTTGAGCGTGAGCGCAGAGTTTTTCTCAGTACATCTTAAACTGAAAATAAGGAATCCTGCACTCAAAATGAAAATACAAAAATGAGAGAACATCACAATAATGTTATCTATTTTCTTCTACAGCTCGGTATATGGTTATGATTCCAAGCCATGTAGTGTTTGTGTCATAATTTCTCTACATCTACAAGAATTGCAGGAATCTCTCACTCCTTGTGATTCACACCAATCTAAACTTGAGCTTTCGCTAATGTCAAAAACGAATATTTGCAAGCCGCTGTCACAGATATTTGTACATTTATGCAAAGTTCCGAGGATGACTATCATAACACTAATGAATATTCATCAACCTTAAATATGTAAGCGCAAAATCTGCTGTGCTAAAGTGAAAGTTTATAAATAGGATGTGCATACAAATGGGATCGAGCAAAAGGCAGCAGGGGGAGGAGACGGGGGGGACTTGTCACTCAGGCACTGATAATGCCTGGGGAGCTACAGCAAAGTCACAAGGACTGCACCCGTCCTCCACCCTGCAGCAGCCAGGACGAGCCACAGAAGGTTGCTCAGCTGTGTGGGGTCGCTCTAACAAGCTGCTACCTCAGTCTGGCCTGGCTGAAGCTTTTCACTCTGCTTACAGGCGGCCTCAGCGAGCTGCGGCTGCCTTTGTTACAACAAATTCCTCCTGTCAGTGAGTCCACAGCGGATCTTCGCCAGCTGTCACAAGGACTTTCTTCCTTTCAACTGTGAGGGCATTTATCCTCTTATGTCATTTGACTTTACATCAATGTTCTGTCATTATGTAAAGTTCTGTACACAAAGATCTATCTTTATGTACAGTTAATATGATAAAGTGCAATGTTCTAAAATTAAGCATTGTTTGCACATGCACAAGACGCTGTTTCTCTAATACAGAAAATGTCTAGGTGGTTTGTCAATACTGCCAGCTTATCCTCAAAGAAAGTTGCTAATTGCAGATGAAACAGAAAGAAAAATTCAAATACTTTTAGAGATGCTGAACACTATACATATAGGGAACACAATTAGTCAGCATTAAGTCAGAAGATCAGATTTTGAAGAGCTACGTTTGTTTCATAAACCTCTTATATTATTTAAATGAGATCTAAACTCATAAGCATGTTCCACTGAGAACTAATCAATGTCACCACTATGCAATTTCTGTCAAGTTGAAAAGCATTTATTAGCGGTATGATGAGATCCTGTGGCATGAGATCACGAGATATTAAAACACACGTATACTTGTCAAAGGGAGGTCTGTCTTGTCAAGAAGTGCCATCCAGCTGATGTAACAAGTAGATTAATAGGGTCAGTTTTACAGCTACTATCTTAGCATTTAAATTTGACACTCTACATAGCTTAGTTTGACGTAAGGAACAGTAGTATCCTGGTTAGGTTACCTCAACATTACACCTGCATCACACAACTGCATTTGTTTTTCCGATTTTGTGTCGAGATAAAGAACTTCAAAGTATATAGCAAATGTGGCACCGACATTGTATTTCTGAACATCCGCTAGAGCAGCATGTGCTGTGAACTCAAGCTAGTCGAGGTGGGATCAGACTTTTGTGGACATGTTGGAACATTTTGTAGCATCAGTGTCAACACTATGACACACAACACTGCTATGAAAAAAATTTTGTATTTTGTAAATGACAGTAATAACTCAATAACATATTTTCATGTCAAGATAAGATATGCAGACGCTCTATCTTTACTGGTGAAGATTCACTTTTGTACACCAAATGTGTGTCTGACGTGACGGGGAAGCTGCACTTATTTTTTAAATACTTTAGTTAATTACTTGACCGTGTCAAGGCGATCAAACTTCATTTGTAGCATAGACCTTTCAGCCCAAGATGGTCTTTCCAAAAGAAAGAGACAGAATCACAAAACAGGGTTCTCTCAGTAAATGCTATAAAGTTCAAAGCAGATGAAACAGGGGACATCATTAGCAACACAATCGCATAATAGACAGTATGTGACATTACTGGTGATGTTTTGCTTCATTTGATTACATTCTGAGTCGCATACTGTAAAAAGTATTTTTAGAAATGTCAACAAACATGCTAATTTTAATACTGCAGTAAGCAACATGGCATCTTTTGAACAAAAAAAATTAAAAAAATCCTCACAGGTCACCCTTTTGTCAGGCCATAAGGTGTAGTTTTGAACAAGGCCGATTCAGTTCAAATATTTTCTCAACGTAAACAATCCCTGACTGAGCAATAACCCAGACGGTTAATTGTGTTCAGGGACAATTTCCACAGCAGATGTGTCCCTTGAAGTGGAGGCAACACAAAAGGAGGAAAAGATCTTGCAAAAACAAGGTGCAAGTTTTTCTACAGCTCTAAAGTGAATAATTTCTAAAAATAAATAAACTCAGAGAAACAAACAACAAGGTGCACTTTGATAGAAAGTTTAGATGAACTGCTATAAAATCGGACTCTAAAACCTGCTTGGTTTCCACAGAAGACGTTTTCAGAGCACAGATTTACTGAGTGACATGAATGATGGCTCGGTTCCTTTCAGTGCCCCAGTAATCCTTGGCAATCAACCTCTAATTAATTAGCAGACCAGTCTATTTCCTGCTAAGACATGTCAAAATGTCTGCCACGAAACATATTTAGCGTGCCAGTGCTTCTGTGGGGCTTTGCTAAGACACAAATGCAAAGCAATTCACAATCTTGAAATGTTTCACTAGCGCTTTTTAATTTGTGCAAAATTTACTTAGACAATATAAGGAAGCATATATTGAGTCATAAAAATAAAATTTCAATTCAGATATGTTGAAGGCATGTTGCAAAAATAAAATAAAAAAAGAAACAAATCTGTTGAGTCAATATCGTCCTTTCTTTAGAAAAGAACATTTCATTTTATTTTCTCTTCTGTCGCATACATGAGACTTTGAACGCGACTAAATTTTCAATAACTTAAGAATCTTAGCTATGTTTTTACTTCTGTGTGGGGAATTCAAGGTTTATGCAGATCTATTCATCCGGGCTCTCAGGCATTCAGTCAAGTCAGCAAAAAATGTTGCAATATTTGCCATCAGTCTTGTTTATTTTATTTTGTGATGTGTGTCGAGCTGTAATTAGAAAAGACTGTTTTCCTAGTGCTTTTTTCCAAATATTCGCCACGGTTTTCCGCCGAGAAGAATACCTCTTCAAATAACCATGAATATATTTAACTATTTGCTGCTTTATTTGAAGTCTACGTCATGAATGTTGGAGAAAACTAATATTTTATGACTGAACTTCATTTTTCTGTCGCGTTAAAAACCAAGTGCATTTTTTGACAATCATTTTCTTCTTAAATTTTTTGCTCAAGTTTAACCTAGAGACTAAATCTGAGGACATGTTCAGTCATTGTTTATCATTTCAACCTTCTGGAGCCAGAGGACAGCATCAATTATTTGCATTTCAGTCCCTTGATGGCTGCATTTTTTATGTCTGAAAGGAGCATTCTAAGGAACAGAAAATACTGCGCAAAGTCTTGGCGAGACAGGAAAACGGTCACTTTATCAAAAGAAGGTTAATGAGCGTGTGTATGCATTTATTTACTGCTACAAATTCTTCCACATGGCTCCTTTTCTAATTCATCGGCAGTAACGATGTGTTAGCAATAATCTTTTTTTAATTTGGAGTTAATTGTTTGACAGTTTTCCCCATAAGAAAGTGTATTAGACACTAAGACGATCTCTCTCCTCCCGCGTTACTTTTGTCACACAAACCCATGTTGTGTGCTGTAATTTGCTCAGTAAATACATGCCTGCTGTTTTTATATCCGTGTTGTTCTCTATAGCAAAGATCCACATTTTTCACAGTGCATGTCAGTGTCCCATCTTCTAATGTATGTCACGTTGCAAACAACACTCTCTCATCTTCCTCCAGCTTTATGAATCTTACATTTTATTCCTTTTGCCTTTTCCTCGGTACTCAGTCTTTTTTTGGAGCCAACTTCATTGGAGTAACTTAATCTTTTATGATGGGCCTGCACTTACCCATAGTGGCTGGTGTAACTTAAAACTTTAATTACAGATACAAGGGATCTAGTATTTGTCTTTCTTTTGCTCTCTATTGCTGAAAATGCACCTTGCTTAAGAAATAGATTGATGGGAGAGTTAAGCTCTAAAGCACAGACAATTGATGCTTCCCATGCGGCTGCTTTTTATTGTTTTTTGCAACTAAAAATATAAAAAAAGCAGGAACATAAAAACCATGTCTACTATTTTGATGCATTTAGAGAAGGGTAAGTATTTTTAAAACATGTTTTATTGTGATACCACTTTTCCCTAACAGATGTGAGCAGCGAGTATAATATGGTATGGTGTTCTCACTTTTCAAAGTCAGTCTTTAAAAAAATGTTTTCGAAATCTGTATTCTATACATGAGGACACAAAATGGGTATTTCTGTGGCCACAAAACTCTCCCCCAGTGTAACTACATCCTTTGACAATGTCAATATGAGAAATAAAGGAGAGTTCAATATCAGCACAAAGACAATAAAGATTTTTACCGCTATAGATCCATCACCATAAAACACATAATGCCTCACAGAGAGCCATCATCCACAGACTTCAATTCACACAGAGAATGTGTAATTAATGACCAATCATTTGGTGCACCGACGTATAGATTATGTTGTGGTGGGAATTGGAAGTTTTACAATGGGTACAAGCAAAAATAAATAATACGAGTTGGACAAAATCCCTTCCGGCCACATTTATCCCTTCATCAATAAAATCTCAAATTAATTTTATTAAGTTTAATTTCAGAAATATGTTAAATTTCATTAAATCTTTTACAAACGCTAGTTATTTGATACATCTTGTTTGTACTTTACGCTCTATGGATGTTTTTCATTTTACAGTTACATTTTTGTCCTCTTGCTTCCTTAAATTATGTCAAAACAGATTTGATTTTTAGTAAATATGAGTAAGTAAGAAGCAAAGTAAGGAGCTTCTCAGACTTGCAGCTGAAATGCATTTGAGATTATCCAATTATGAGAGAACAGCAATCAAAAAATTGAAGAGGAAAATTATCTGAACACTTATCAGTGAGTTTGGAAAGAAATTAGTTAAAATAGAAAATAGTAATGGATTAAACGTTTAAGTGCTGGTGAGCAGTTAGAATGTAGGAGTGATTTTTTTTTTCCCGCTTTTATATCCTTTAGCTTGTGTCTTCTACTTACATAAGTGCACTCACCAAGGAGGTAACATTAAATATAAATTAAGAAAATCGGAAAGTATATTTATTTATTTTTTATTTTTTTAATCACAATTATTTTGTTTGATATTTAAATATGTTTTCTTCCTCATGATTTGCCACTATATCCTTTAGCTTTGGAAAAAAAAAAAACATTACATTTATTGCACTTGTGGCCAAAACTTCTTCATAATATTTATTTTTGTCAAATTCACTGTTTCTGGAGTCAAAATAAAATCAAAACCCAATTTTTTTTTTTTTTTTTTTGATCACAAATCCTAACAACAGGAAAATGTAGCATGTGGACACATTTAGCACCAGAAATAAAGAGGGTCTGAGGTTGAAAGAAAATCATAGAGGAAATCTACTTTTTACTGATGATCACCACCTGCACATTCCAGAAATCCTTACTGATCTCTGTAAAATCCAATTCATTTTTAGTTTTTACACCTTTTGTCCATCTTAAACATAACATGTCAGTATGGAGGTGCATTAGAGTTGCCGGTGTGCACATTTTTTGTTACCTTTGAACAAATGAGGTGCAGCTATGTTCCCACCATTTTTCCTTCTTGTGGAAAGATAAGTTGGCTAGCTGCTGGCAATCTCTTCATATCGGCTGTCCAGACACGGGAGTGTTATCAGTTGTCTCATCTAACTCTCAGCAAGACACAAAATAGCAAAAGCCCTTTTCAAAGCACTGAACTTTTGCTTTGTAATGCAGCATTGGGATTTCAGGTAAATAAAAATGGCTTGGGAGAATAAAACATTTGATATTCAGTTCAAAAGGTTTATGATTGCTTTTTACTATAGTAACTTATTATTATTAATATAAAGGCTTCTGTGTAGTCACAAAACAAACTATTTTTGTCTTATATTTGTGTTTTTCCTGCATCAACTGGATTTTTAAAATACTTTTTACTTCAGTAGCAAGCTTAAGAAATATCTCAATTTGTCTCCCAACCAACGCCAAAATCAGCTTTACTGCCAAACCTGTACTTTTTAGCTGATTGTGTGGCATGTAACCCACTCTTATTCTGAAATTTCTGCCATTTGAAGAAACAGAAGACCTCATGGAGTGATCAATATTTGCTTCCACATTTTTTTTATCTCAAATATACAGAAAGCGCCGGCTAGAATATTGACTTTAACTGTAAACGATCATGTCAACCATTTTCTGAGAATCTGTGATCACGCTCCTGTATTTTTCCTCACACATACTGCCAATTTGTCCCACAGAGGAAGCACTAACACATTTAGACACAAATACACACACCAAAAAAAAAAATCTGTATTTTTTTTTTTACAGCACTCCTCGATGCGAGTTGGATAAATATAAGCAGATCTTGTGTCAGGCGGAACATCCAGTTTAAAGGTTCTGTCAGCTCAGTGGAATCCTGCACAGGCCGTACACACCGAGCTCATGTCAACAGAACACAGGCTTCCATTTTCTCTGTGGTACAAGACATTATAACAGCTGACACTTTCACAAACCAGCAAGCCAGGTAATTAGGTAACTAAATACGTAACAGTCGCTACAAGCATAAACATGGTACTGCGCACAATGCCCTCATTAAGCGAATGTAAATGTATTGTAGGCGTAGTAATGATACAACGCATGCACATCTGCTCCCTGCATGGCTGTAACTGTGGCGTTTGAAAAACCTTCCTCAGAAATGCCATTTGGCTGGATACCCGCAGCTAGAAAAAAAGTGATTTAAACGACAACACGGCAGGCATCGTGCAGCTTGTGCGCCTGCACGTTGCAAATGAGCCTGCCTCGCTGTCTGTGTCCAACCCAGCAGGATCAGAGCGCCACCCTTATCACACACTGAGGTGGAGGTTGAGTTAACAGAGGCTTCAGCTCAGGCACCAAACCCTCCCAAGCATCATTAGGCAGATTTTTGTCCTGGCACACCATCAAGATGAAATTCCTCCATTAACATTTGACGGTGTGGGTAAGAGGGAATCAGAACATGACCGTGTCTGAAGAGAAATATTTGTTTTAGCAAGCTTAGTGAAGACTAAAATTCTCTGCTTGACACCCACTTCAGCATGTGATGGCAGGCATGATGTGTGTGAGAATGAGTATGGAGGTATGAAGTGCTATTTTGTCAGGGTGTGATGCTACATCAAGCTAACTACACAACACCACGTTTGATGTTGGTTTCATGAGAATGAGAGAAGACGTTTAAAAAAAGAATACCCTTTTTTTGTTCTCAAACAAAACAAAGGTTTCATATGACTTAATGTGTGTTTCAAAGAATGTTCAGTATAGGATGAATCAGTTCAGGTTTCACTACTGTAAGCGTTTTAGATTTGAACTACAAATGACCAAATGCAGTCCTGGCTCCAAAGAAAGTGATGATACAAGCAGTTAGACGTTAACTTTAGCAAGGAAGAAATACAGTCTTAATATGGAAGAAATATAGTCTCATTTGAATCAGACTTTTTCTGACTTGAAACACTGAATTTCTTTCCTGTTCAATTATATACATATATATATATATCCTTTAACTTCACTAGCAAAAGAAATATACCTGCCAAAGTGGTGACCTTCTGGTGACCCAAGCCAAAGCAATCAGCCCTAGATCAGGTCAAGCAGCTTTTAGCCAATCAAATTATGCTCCTCCGATCACATGTCAAACAGTTAGCAGTTAGCTGATAGCTGTTAGAGACTCACCTCTGACCCAGCCAAATGCACTGGTGTCCGGTGATCAGAGGAGCACAATTTTGATGTCTAAATCCAGAGCTGATGGTTTTTTTTTTACCAGAAGGTAGTTTAAAAATAGTGTTAATAAGTCTAACCTAAAAGAAAGCAGATGAAGAATGAGACAAAAAAGGCATATAACTGCTAAAATAATAAAAAAAAAAAAAACAGCAGGATTCTTGACAGGATTAAATATTTTATAAACATCAATTTATATAAAAGCTTTAATAGAAAAATATTAACATATGACTTTTAAGTATAAGGGAGCATTCAGACCGGCCCTCTGAACTTTAGTCAGCTTTAATCTAACGCAAGTTAATTTGCCTAGAAAGTCTGGATCGTTTGGGGAGGTGTGATCAAACTGATGCCGGACCAAAAAAGTGAATTCTGGTCCGCCTAAAAACCTAATTCTTGGTTGAAGTGGTGTTGTTTGAACGCAGATGTAAATGGCAAGTGGACCGGAGACAACCCCACAAGACCGAAGCAGACTTTAGCCCATGGCATTCTGGGTAAATGCAATCAAAACAAATGAGTGTATGGCGTTGATTAGAGAAATGCCTTGTGGCCTTTTGCTAAAGACAAAAGAGAAATTCTACAACCATTAAAATCAGATGTCATACTGCTGTTTACTGTGTGACATCCTTGTGAAGAAGGAAGCTGTGTTGTTCATAGGTGTTGTTTGTTGAGTGCTTTCTCCCAGTAGTTCTTTGGTTCCTGGTGTAGCGCCACCACAGGTGAGAAGGTAAACAGGTTGCTCAAAGCGTTTGGTTTGTTCAACACAACAGTGTGAAAGTGAACCACACCAGTTGAACATGTAACAAATGTTCCAATTTTGGTCCCAATCGAACAGTCTAGCAGACTATCAGATGTGAAAACCCCCCAAGTCTTTAAGTATATTAATATATCAAGAATTACAACAGCATTTAGCAACAGTGTAATATCAATACTTGTGCAGAACTCCTGGGAAGTCCTCATAGGACGCTCCCATTTCTCAGCGTAGTAACACTGCCCTCTTTAAATTCTTTTCAATTACTTAATATTATCTCAGACACCACCAGAGAAAAATGTTCTCCCCTTAAAATGTGTCAAGATAATCTGCAAGAACAGAATGATATCATTTTGTTCTTGCATCCCTCGGAGACGGAACAAAATTCTCTGTTCTTGCAGAGTATATTCAGGGCTTTTGATGCAAAAAAAATTAACTTCAAGTTAACCAAGAAGTTTGTCTCTCATAAGAAATAAGACAATGACAATGAAAGTGCAAAGGTTCAATTGTGAGATATAGATGTCTATCCACAAATTAAAATTTAAAAATTACACTCTTCTCAATGAGTAGAATAATATTTTTTTTAGTTCAGCTTTTTGCATAAAGTTACCTGGAACTTGAATGGCTTATAGTTGGAAATGAGTTCCAGATCTTTGTCATGACTTTAATCCTATGCTCCCTCCATAGATGATCCAGCACTGAGACTAACCCAAAACTTTACTATTATTTTAAATCAGAAGAAACATGCTGGTAAACTTAAAAGATTACTTTAAACCAAAATCTGATAGAGTCTGAAAAATTTAGGGCTCGACTGAATTTAGCCAATCAATGTCACAGCATCATAAATGATTCTGATTTTCTGTTAATACACAGTAATCTTCCGCCCTTCCTAAAGTTTCGAGAAAAGCTTCTCGCCTGAGACGGATCTCAGAAATAAATCCAGGCTGCCTTACAGAAGGTAAGGAGCTGCATTACTGAGGGTGTTATGTTCTGGTGAGACGTATGGAAATCAAAAATGTGAACTGAGACCGTTTCTACCGCCAACATGTTAGCGCCCCTCCATGTCAAACTGTCACAGGACGGGTGTTCACACACCTTTGGTTTGTATCTGAATTTGGTATACTACGTGACCTTTGAGTTTTAAATGAATGTGAATTTTATGGGAATATTACAGGTTCAAATCTTCACATACATTCATGCAAATATTTGGAATATCACTTTTGTAACCGTCAGAAAGGCTGTGGCATGACTTTGGCTGGATTTTTAGCATCTACTGTCATAAAAATTGGCAGTTTATTTCAACTGGCTGCTTTTGGTTGCTTTTCTGGCAAGTTAATTACCTTTTTTTGCTCATTTTAATACATTTTATTAGGGTAGGCATCTGTTACACTGTGAAAATAATTCTACAGCATGTTCTATCTGAGTAAACGGAAGGAAAGCTGGATGTGTGGCAAAGGTAGAGGTGTGCTTCAAATCTCTATGGATCACAGTGACTGTATCTGGATGTTGTGGTTGTAGCATGGCAACAACCGAGCCGGTGACATCACTTAGAGCGTCACCAAATAATATAGGTGGATTCTGTCAGTGGATGATATGGGCAGAAACTTACAGCTAATGGTTCGGTGTCCAGTGCACAGAGACACTCCGTCACTTGACGTGTACAATTTTGTTTCTCATGTAAGACAGACAGTATGTGCTTCAGGCATAAAATGTCTCCGTGCTGCTGCCAGAGGATTTCTTCTGCATATCTCAGAGACAGGTGGTGACTTAGGCAAGGCAGCGATGGAAAATTCACCACAGTAGTAACAATAGAGTATTTTGAAATGCAATTTCACAAGTCTGACTCAAACTTCTCTGCTCAAACTGATGCACACAAATTTGCATTAGAAAGCAATTCAGTCTGCTAACTTTTACTCCCTTATCTTCTATTCAAGCATTGCTACTTAAGGACAGGAAAATGAAATCCTGTCTTTGAAATGTGACAGAAATAAACTATTCTCTTGTTGAATTGGGTTAAACAAAGCTTCAGTCTTGCTGCCACCACTACGCTTCATTTCAGGCCGGGGTTCTTTTGGTGATGTGCAGCGTAGGTTTGTGCCAAACATAGTTTGATTGCACTAAATTCAATTTTCACACATGCTTACAGAGACTTTGCTATGACTGGCTGTTTTTATTATTAGTCTTCTGTCCAGTCATGTGCAGTGAACACAGCCAGTAGTTTAAACATAGAGGTGGGCCTCTTAGCAGCACCAGCAACCAGTTTTCTTCTCGTCTTTCCACAAATTTTAAAGGGACATGTTAAATGGATGGTGCTTAGAGATGTAAATAAGAAAAGATCAGTAAAGGTCAATTATTGCCACTGACCTTTAAACGAGACTCAAGTGCAAATGATGTATTCAATCTTATTTAACATGTGCAGTTACAAAGTCAGCATTCTATCATCTAAAGAGCATTTCTAGGATTAAAGTCTAATGTCCCAGCAAGATCTAGATAAACTCATCTGTGTGTTTATCTTGAGTTAAATTGATTACTGCAACAGAGTCCTCACAGGTCTACTAATAAATAAATAAAAAATCAACATCAACATCAATCTTTTATACACCATCAGCAGAAGATCCAGAATGCTGCTGCTCGTGTCCTCAATAAAACCAGGAAGATAGAGAACCTCACACTAAAGTCCTTCCACTGGCTCCCTGTAGCTCAGAGAATAGACTTCAAAATAGTTACGTTAGTTTATAAATCACGTCACAGCTTAGCAGAAAAATACATTAAATATCTGCTGCTGTTGTATCAACCTTCTGGACCTCTCAGGTCATCTGGTTCTGGTCTGCTCTGCATCCCCAGAACCAGAACCAAACGAGGAGAAGCAGCATTCAGCTTCTATGCACCACAAATCTGGAACAAACTTGTAGAAAACTCCAAAACAGCTGAAACACCTAGTTACTTTATATCTGCACTAAAACGTCAACTTTTTAGAGCTGCTTTTGAACCATAATAAATGAAACATTGACCAACATATTTGATGTGCATTAAATAATCTTCATGACAGCACTCAAAAAATTAAAATGTAAAATTTTTTAATGTTTTAGATAACATGAATGAGCATATATTTTACACCCTCTGTAATTCTGAACCTCAGAGGACTTAAAATTTCTCTGAAAATAACATGAATGAGCATATATTTTACACCCTCTGTAATTCTGAACCTCAGAGGACTTAAAATTTCTCTGAAAATATATAATATATATATATATATATATATATATATATGTATATATAGATATATATATAGATATATATATATATATATATATATATATATATATATATATATATATATATATATGAAGATAAGTTCTTCATATATATGTGCAAAAAATGTAATGAGACAAGCTCCTCTCCACCACCACATACTGTGACATTACCAGAAGCCATCACCACTGCACCACTTGCTCATGGAGCCATTTATACAGTATACTAGCTACTAATGATGGAAATGTTTGCCCTTGAAATCTCGGTTAATAAGCAGCTATGCCATGACATCCATGATTAGATCATCCAGCACTGTCACATCTCATCCTGAGGAGGATGCCACCAGACAAAAACCCTGAGCGGAAGCAAAGCGAGGATCCTGCTCGCTGAGCCTTTTCTTTTCACACATGTACACAGACTTGCACACAAACCCACGACTCCTCTTTCCTCTTCGGCGGCTAAGCAAAAGAAAGGCCTAGGTTGATCTTAGGTAACAGCTCCTTTTGCCAGAATCAGAAAGCTCCACTAAGACCCAATGAAAGCTGACATTGATACGGCATAAAGCTCCCTCGCACAGATAGGACACATGAGACAGACACCTTTATAGATGAAGCAGCCGCGGGCAAGGAAAAGACTGACTTTGCAATGCAGCATTAGGCAAGATTTCCGCTGCATACTGTAACAAATTAGTGAGAATCCGCTCCCCATGAGAGATGCCAGAAGACACAGCTTGAATTGAAATAAACGACTGTACCAGTGTTTACCACAGCATCCCCCATTCTGCAGTCTGCTGGTCATCTAAGTGTGACTGGCGCGCCTGAGTGCGGCGTGATGGATGGACAGCCAGACAGCTGCTAGGAATCTTTTGCTTCGCAACCCGCCTGCCATTCACTGATCAACTGCATCCACGTAAATCTGCCCTACGCCCTGTTGTCACATGATAAGAGAGGGGAGAAAAAAAAAATTATTAAAAGCTCACAGGTACCAGTGCAATTTTTACAAGACTGCCCAGGTTTCCAACACATTCATTGTGAACTCCTTCCCGCCTCCCATGCGAGAGCCGTGTGGATATTGCCTTGAGAAGATGAATTCCCCTGATGGTGACAGTAATGCTGGTATGAAAGAGAAAGATCCACTGTGCGATTTGCAACTAAGATTGAGCAAAACCTCTGTGGCAACTACCAGGAGTTTCTGACAACAAATCTGATGCAAGTTCAATCAAAAATATTTCAGCAAACCAAAATGTAGTCTATTTTTTTTTTCTTAATTCAGAGCCACGGGTTGCTGAGGTGATGCAGATAATACATAATCACGCGCTGTCAGCCAAGGTGAATGTTTAACCTTCCCCGTGTCATCATTGTTTTCATCTTTCAAGAAGAAAGAGGCTGATGCGCACGTTTCTTTAAAGCTGGCCTTTGAATAATGCAGCAAGTCTTTCCAGTTGACGCCGTTATACCCAAAATATGTAGTTTGCAAAACTAAAAGCTTCAGATTGTTGTATACCATAAAGAATACAGAAATCTGAATAACAGCCTGGGGAATGTGCGTCTCTTTACAGTTAATTACACTCTGTAATTTGGAACACTTTACTACAATTTGGCTTTTTACAATCAGATGAACACGCACAATCTCATCATGATTAGAGATGCACCAACAGCAGCATTTTACACTTACAACGCCTTGACCTGTCAATTAAGATTTTGGCAGATTCCAATTTCTCACTGAGAACAGACAGCATAAAATGCATGTTTCTTTTAAGTTACAAGCTTTCATATACACCTGGTTGAGACTCGACCCTTACCACTATCTTTTGAATAGTGTTTTAAAATATCTCAATGCAAAACTAAACCGGTATTTCATCAGTTCTTAGTGCCACTCTTAACACAAATAGGCCCGAAGTCAAAATGCCCACACATGCCATATAAATAATCAGGAAGACAGTACCATTCCCTTCATGGCTGTTCAAGACTGTCCAGAGATCCAAGTGTGAATGCAAAAAACATAGGAAACACAGTTTAATTGGAAAAATAGGAAGATCCTGGTGTACTTTTTACCAATTCTGTCAGGATGCTACAGCCACAAGAATCATACCTGCATTGACATGTTCCTTCACAATATGCCTAATTTCTCTTATATGAGAGATTTCTGCACCTTGACTAGCAGCTCCACCCATTTTGTGTAAGAGGAAAACAATATTGACTGTATAAGTTTATCAACATCTGACAATGTATGTGAGGGGCCTTTACAATGCACAGCAGAGGCTGCCATTTTGTACATAAGTCTTAGTGCAGTACACTTTGGCTTTCAAACCAAAGTGAAATCCAAGTGAATACCACAAACACTACACCAGAGTTTCAATCTTTAATAACAACTGCTACGACAATACCAACCCACCACTACAACAACAGGGTTGTTTTCTGCATGGCTAAGAGCTTTTACACTTCATCAAATATCATGAGGGACGCAAACTATTTTCAATGCAGCACAGGAGACATCTCCAAAACCCTCCAAACACCATCTACCTTCTCGCTCATTTTCCAAGCTGCGGTGCATTAATCAAAAAAGACAGGAGAAATATATGTGCACTTTTCAGCTTTACATTATGTGAGAGAGTGTTTGAGAATGCTTAAAATAGGGGTCTCCAAAGTCAGTTTAAAAGGCCAGTCAGTATCCTGCACGGTTTTCCCTCTGTTTCAGCACACCTGATTCAAATGATGGCTCATTAGCAGGCCTCTGCAGAACACTGATATGCTGAGGAGGTAGTAACTACCACCAGGAAGAAAACTAAATCATGCAGGATTGAGGACTGACTTTGGACACACCTGACTTAAAACAGAGGGAGGAGTTAGTCTGAGCTGTAGGGAGGCAAAACAATGTGACCTGCCCTAAAACCACTAATTATTTTTTTTTTATGCAGTTAATCATGACTTAAAACACAAAAGTGCACAGGCCAAGCACATTTTTGCTAAGCCTCAAATCATAACTAATTACATTTGAAAAGATTAACTATTTAAGTCATAGATACAAAGAAAACCTCAGCCAATCCAGCGCTGAGAAATACAGTCAGTAACAAACAAATTCCACAGCATTTTTTTCTTTCCCTCATTAGCACCTTCTTACATCTCATACTTTCTGTAACTCATTTTAAATTGTATTTATGTTTTGCTGTTAGCAATCAAGTCGGTCAAGCTGAAGATCATCCGGTTCTGGTGGCCAACTGAGCATTTGGTGCATCCTTAATTTTGATAGCAGAAAACCAAGACCATTTCTCTAGACCAAAGAAAATACTAATTCAAAGCAATACTATAACTGCATTGTTTTTTATTCTTGCAAACTCAAATCCTTTTCCTTCCAGCAGCAGATTTGGTCCTTGTAGGATTGCTGTTTTCTTGAGCAGTCTAACGGCACAACGTATGTCCTGACAAAGTGATGTTGTGTTTTATTTCACTAAGGGCACCGATTATGCTGCCTAGGCACCTTTCGCTTAACAGTGCAGCTTCAGCCTCCTTTTACTCATTCTGTCACAAAGATGGATGGGCTTAAAAATTCCTACATCTGCAATGTAATGCAACACTTTTTAAATGTGCAAAAGATACCTGAACGGCGTTGCAAGATGAAGCCACTTTGTTTAACTAGGGGGCTGTACGTCTTCAGTTCAACAGTGAATAAATATCCCCTTCAATCAGCACTCTCAGAACCCACTACTCTATGATATTTTAGCAAGGTTATAGCAGATCACAAAGTTAAAAAGGGTGATAATGAGCACTTACATTACTTTGTTTTTACTTTTTTTTTTTTTTTTTTTTACTTTACTGGCCTACAATAGCCTCTTAATCAAGACTGGAGCTGATTGGAGTCTGTGGTGTCAACCTCAGGAGCCCATCAGTTACAAAATTCAGCTGCTCGACGGGGTGGGAGGAAACGTATTTGTTAAGTTAAGCAAAATAGAATAGAGTAAAATTTCCAGAATGAAGGGAAAAAGACTTTAGGTTCTGCATGCCACATGTTTCTCACATTAACCCTACGTAAATTATGTGGCTCATTTACAAAAAAGAAAAAAAAAAAACAACAACTTCCATCTAACAGCATCTGTGTTATTAAAAACATATGACAGAAAAAACACACCTAACAAATATAAATGTCTCTCCATTTTGAGTGCAAGATGTCGGGGGGAAAATCTGACCGGGTACATTTTTGTCATGCGCGTACTTAATGAACAACAGCTGAGCTTTTCATGAGACATTTTTGTCACCGTGTCTCCTAAGTATGACAGACTCCGCTGACAACCTTTGATGAATCCTAAGTAGCATTGTGCTTACGGAAAATTACAGGCCGCCTTTCGTTCCTTTCCACCTACTGTACCACCTGTGGTGAAAATCACAGGCAATTTTACCGTCAATTATTTCACAGATATATGGCAGGACCAATCAGGCTTTTAAAATCAGAAGCTACTGCATATGCAAATAAGTTATTATTTTTCTTCATAGATGTTTCAAAAGGCCCCTGTTTGGTCCTCAACAGCATGTTTCAATGCTTTTGTCAGACATTCTGGCGGGTACGGGGTGTAAAAAAAATGATTAAATTAAAAGCATTGTGGTGTTAAAACCTGACTTTTGAGCTTAACTAAGGTGTATCAGATAAACACTTGCATTTGATTGAAATGATCTCAACTGATTCCGAGCTGACATTTCACAATTTGAGATAAGGAGCTGGTGCCAGGCAGATTTATGATCAGATGTTGTCACACCAGATGTTGTGTTGACGGAGTAAATAAGGATTTTAACTGAAAACAATATGCTACTCAGCTCCAAAAGAACTAAAAATAAGAAAAATAAAACTGTCAGAAAAAAAATAAATTTTAAGATTCAGCTTGCAGCTGGAAGCAGATGCTAACTTTAGCATCATTAGCAGTGAAACTTTGAATGACCAGTTGCTGATGAATCTGGGCTGGCTGAGTGCTTGATCAATGAATCAATCAAAACATTTGACATTTATAGAGCACGCCTCATACTAAAAGCAACTCAAAGTGCTGCGTAGAATTAAAGATCAACTAAAGATTAGAATCTAAAAAGACTGTGAAAGACAGATATGGATAACTGCACACTAGACAGATTCTCTTAAGAAATCCAAACAAAAATAGGAAGAAAATGGTTATGTTAAAACATTGATGCTCTTAATCTTACATCAGTCATGGATAAGGAATGTTGCCGTGGATGATGTTTGATTTGTGTAATAGATTTTTTTAACTGACTTCATGTAATGCTTGCGTAATCGGCTAATAGTTACAGTGACAAGTCACTTTCATTCCTATTTTGTGAGCCAGCAAAAATATTTGGGAACCATTTTTGAGAACAGTCTTACATTTAGAAAATCTTTACAGATTTTCAACATCTATAAATTTAGATTTAGAAAATCTAAAGAATTTAGAAAATTTTGATTTTGTGGGATCACCTTAGAAAAGAATAAAAATTACAGTGTATACACAAGCAAAGCATGGACTAAAATATTAAACATACTAATTTCTGAAATCTTTACTGTATTTATTAAAAAACAACAACAAATAAAATATTACTTAAATCTAATCTTGTCAAGCTCTTGTGAGCCAATGGTGTATGGCATGTACTGTGAGTGTATGTATTATTATATCCCAAATGGAGCATTAATGGAGAAAACAAATGCAAAGCATTTGTCTATTCTGAGTGGGAAACGTGCAAAAATGAATAAATAAATAAAATAAAAATGCCTGATGCTGACTTTTAAGCAATAATTATCTTCCAAGTCAGATGAGTGGGTTGTAAGACATTGCACCTGATGATTACGAAGTATAGGAGAGCAATATGAAATTTCAAAGCTTTCAAAAGACGTGTTTTGCATCAGTAATTTCCACATATTTAATATGCATAAAAGACTAATTTAAAATGAAAGTAGAGGGGAAAAAGCCACTGTGACAGGATGATAGACAACTCACAGTAAGAAAACCACAACAAGCTCACTGTTAAGTTAGCATCTGTTTCACATTTGCATGTTTCAGTGTGTTTAATTAGTGTGGACTGCATTTGGTCAGCTTTCAAAGACAACTAGGCTTTTCAGGACTGAACTGGATATTTCAACTTTGAAGACAGGTTCTTTGAAATAGATATGAAACCTCTAGTCTATTTTTTGAAAACACAGGAGGAAACATTTTAGTTAGTTTTTGGTACAACAGGAGCACCCTAGATTAGATGGGTAAAGACTACACAAGCCAAACTTGGGCTGTACTATTCAACACAAATTTTTGTGAAAAAAGAAGAAGAATTTTTTTGTTTCAACAAAAATACTCATCATCTCATGTTTTCCCAAGTCCAATTTCATGCATCTTCTTTACATGTTTTGTCTCATAAGTTAGACGTTTTGTCTAGTGCAAGGTAAGACAAAGTGCATATTTTATTCTGCCTGGGAAAGGTCTTTTTTAAATCCTGCCCTGTTTTAACTACTACTACTACAAAAAAATAAATCTGTTTACTAGTTCTCAGCAGCATCTGACATACTTCCAGTCAGTTGAGTGGGCTGTAACATATATAGCATTGTGAGGCGTAGGAGAAGGGAAAAAAAATAAATTCAAAGTTCTGAAAGGACTTGTTTTGTATCTGTAATTACCACATGCACCTAGCATGCATAATGAAGGGTATAAAATTATATAGTTACAATTTCAGTGAAATACTTTGCGGCATAACGCTCCAGTTTTCCCAGAAAAGAGGGCAGGGGGTCCGTCCCCTGTGATTTTCGGCTGCGTATAACAATGTTTTAAATCCTTGTTTCTACCCTTTGAAACAAGTGGCACAATGACCCAGATTGTAATTTAACCAACACTATGCTGCTGGTGTCACAACTCTAACTATACAGCCCTCTGGCTATATGACTTGTACTGGGTAAAAGATTTTCTTTTTATTTCTACCATTTGTTCCATTCTGTGGAGCAAAGTTCATTAGAAAATAACGCACAAATGATGAAATAACTCGAGCTCCCTGAAGGTGCAGAGAGACAAAGATCTCAACAGTGACCTTTGTTTTTTTGTCTTCATCATCCAGGGACATAAACCCTGTTTGGCTCTGCAGCTGGCATGCAACTGAGTCACGCGTCAGTCCTGATTAGAAGCAACAGTGGTCCGCGGGCCCCGTTCCTCTGCCAGAGCCAGGAGTGGAAAAGGCCAGGGCCACCACTTTCAGTCTGTGGGTATGACCTTGATGGGGTATGATAAAGAGGAAGCGACACGATTTGCAATGCCACACAATATCTGTAACCTTCCGCTTCCCCAGAATGCATGCTGAAGCCACTGAGCTGTGACACACATGTATGAAAACCACACAAACATCCACACACACCACGTCAACTTTGCCCTCTTGTTATTTCAAGCAGTCTCCTTGGTCAAGTCACCCATCTCTCGCTGCGTTCTAGCTGGTGCTTTATGTTATGTCTGGATTCTGCATTTCTGTTTCATTCCGATAGACAAGAAATACCTTCGGGAGAAAAATGTCTCAACTAAATAAAAGTGAAGTTATGTGATCTGCCACATTCTAATAGCTTTGAAAAAAATATTACAAAATTATTTACAAAATGATTCCAATGACTTGGTATTAAATAAGTTGCTGTGATGACAGCAGTGACACAATTTCCCTCTTTCTTAAACGCCCAACCCTTCCCAAACTCTCACATTTTATTGGAGGCAGTAATGAAAGCAGATGCCTTGTGAGTCAGATCTTAGCCACACAAGTGTTGAAAGTGTGGCCCTGAAAGCTCCTCCCCCTCCAGAAAATAGCAACTGGGTAATGGGAGAAATCCTAGCTATAACACATTGAGTGAAGCTAAAGCTGAAATTTGATTTAAAAATCAGAAATGTAGTATTAAGCAATAAGATTGGTAAATCCATTAAGAATCCGATTGCAACTAAAGCTTAGTTCACCAAAGTCTGTAACTATGACCTTAGCAATACCTTATTTTGAAGGGTCCCTCGCCCTTTTTTATTCTTTGCAAAATCCTTTATTTTGGTCATTCTATTCAATGAAACCTGAAGTCACTGCATTACTAAAACGCCATGATGTTTCTCATCAAAACGAGACAAAGTCTGTCTCCAAAAGCACAACCTAGTAGTTGCTGTTGGGATTTGACCTTATCTAGTGAGGTGAGTGTAAGCTACTATTATGAATATGATATGAAGGTTAGTACTTTAAGCTTGACCTCAGTAATTAGTAGGCCTGGGCAGGTATGACAATCTAATGGTATGGTAATGTTGACCAAAAATATGTAAAACGATTTTATAGTTATGTAAAACAGAAAACCAGCAATTATTTCTGCTACCGCTGAAATAGTAAAACATTTTGGTTGCAATATTATAATATTTATCATTGTTTTGAAGCTTAGGCACAATGATACTCTATACTTTTGACAACTGGAAAAAGTATGCAGCACCTGGAAATATTTCCAGAAGATCATCTTTGCCTTGTGCGTCTGAAAAGCATAACGGTGTCAGCTGACCATCAATGCGCAGCAACAGGTGGGGCAGCGCTGAAAGATGCTTTAACTGTTTAAAACTTTTCTGAACCTTGACAGACCTCTTGTGTTTATGGTGGGATAGATTTTATGTATTTATTTCAATTTTTTTTTTGTAAGCTAGGAAGTAGTTCTTGAGTTTACTTCTTGCCAGAGTCGACTTAAAAAATATTTCTGTTTGGGAAAGCTGAACAAAAGCACTCATTACTTTCTGGCTGTGGGTCAAGTAGCATTTGGGTGCACAGTATAGAAACGTTAAAAGAGTTGTAGACAAGACACAAATGATTTGTAAGCACTGTGAGACTACAGTGTGTGCAAAAGCCATCAGCCACTAATGACGCAATGTTTCCCATCTGCTTCGGAGCTTCCTATGGGTGTTAAATTAAAGGTCCATTACACAGTTTGTATAGGATTAAATTGATCTTAACTGTTTCTGATTTGATTTGGAGTCGACAATTTAAGGATGTAACCAGATGTTGTGTTATATTGACTCAGTGAAAGAAAAAAAACAAAACTCTCCATTGTGCTGACCGACAACTCTATTTTCCAAAGGCACTGAAGGAAGGTCCAACAGAAAAATACAGCTTACATGTACGCAATGGAAGTATACAGCGTCTGGATAACTATTAGCTGCTAACTATCCTAAAGTTAGCATCTGCTTTAGAGCTGATCTTTGCATCTGCACTCTTTTAAAGACTATATTTAATCATCTCTAGTTGAAAATCTAAAATACTTGATTTGAAAAAACTAAAAGTGGGTAATTCTTCACTGGAGAGATTTAAGTTTGACATTAATTAATCATTTGTTCTATTTGTGAAAACACAAAAAGGAGCATTTTCAATGTCCAATGTAAATGAGAGATTCTTCAAACACTATGAGACTACTCTATTTGTATAAATAATATATAAAGTAAGAATTTTTACCCAAAATACTATTGCTTAATAATATCTTTAAAAAATCTTGCTGTGTTCTTGTGAACCCAACTTGGTTTATTGCCTAATATCTTGAGCTGGATGTTTTGCTCCATCCTGACGAAGACAAGTAACGGTGTCCATCAGATCACAGGTGGAGCTGAAATTTGCAAAGCAAATTGGTTTGCAGGAGGTGCAAGGAGGGCAGCCACACTCCTTTTGAGAAGAGCGGCAGCAACCCCCTTGGGCACCTCCCCTCAGTTTTTGGATAAATTAATCTAATTATTAAGGGGGAAACATCAAGCTGTGATCAGTCACTACTGTTCTATAAAAAAAATATTCAAGACACAAAAGATATACAAAATAAAAACAAACACCAGCGAGGAGGAAAGTAACACCCAAACAGTGCACCATGACAATATATGCCTTCCCATAAACAATAGGTTGTGATTAAATAAGCTGTTTCCCTCTGCTCAGTCACAATAATCTAGTTATAATGTGCGGGGTTGTGAATTAGTACCGAGAATAAAATACAGCAAATGTATTCTGAAGAAGATAGAGAACAAGCTGCAATTTGAACCACAACACCTCCTAAAATGCAAACCACACAATTTGATTTTTGCAACCATTAACGCTGGAAGGAATAGCAACTTTTCTCAAATATTTTTAGCGTATTTAGAGCTGAACTGGCTGCAACTGTTCCCTCTCCCGTTCCTTCTGTTTTTATTTAAACTAGCTGGTCCTCTGGCACAGAACACAAAATCCCCCTCAATAATAAATAGGCTACCTCCAGCATTTTACAGACAAGGGCCCTGCCTGCTGCATGACTCAAAGACCACCTCAACTTCACTTTTTTTTTTCTCCCCCCCCCACCCCCCGTCCACATAAAATATTCAGCATCTTCACCAGTCAGCCTGGTACGTGGGATCTGTTGAAACCATGCCAGTTTTCTGTATTGTATGCATTCAAAGGAAAAGCCCCCACAGTATGTGGTGCATGTACAGCCCAACCACGGGGCATGTCTTCCGGCGCGCAATTAGGCGACCTCATCCGCAAAACCGTGCCGAGATTCTGAAACCATACCTCTGTCCTCTTCCACCCAGCTGAGCTGACTGGAAATGTATGCAAATTCTGAAATAACCCAGATCACCTTTACCTGCATAGAGACTGAGATCTCCAAAAGACACCCCGAAGAAGAAGTAAATGAGAAGCCCCCGAATTGAGACGGAAAACAAATCACTGACATAGGAGAGAGAAAGAAAGAAGAAGGAAAAAAAGAAGCTCAGCCTCGCAGCTTTAAACACAAATACACGGCGTGTATAACGTGGCTTTCCGCTGCGGCATGCCTTTTAAAAAAGCAATTACCTCCGTCCGTAAGGTCGTTTGTGTGTAGGAGGTGCGTGGTGTCATTTACCTGTGCATCATCCAGCGATCCGACACATGGACACGGAGGGAGGGTTGGATTATTCCAGCAAGGCAACAGAAAAAAGAGAAGAAGAAAAAAAACCCCGGAAAGCACAATGGAGAGAGAGAGAGAGAGAGGAAGAGAGAAGGAAACGGGGAGGAAAAGTCCGAAAATTTAAGCTGAGATGAATGCGGCAGATGAATCCGCGAACCCCGTTTTCAGGAAGAGTCTCCCTTATCTTTAGATGTTGCTGTGTAGATGAAAGCAGACAGGCAGGGAAGCCCAGCAGAGCTGCTCTGTGCAGACAAAGATGCTTTCTCTCCTCCGCCGCACTGAGGGCAGCAGCAGCAGCAGCAGCAGCAGCAGCAGCAGCAGAGCCGTCATCCCTCTCTCCCCCGACACTTGATGGTAATAGTTTAGTAGGTAGCTTATAAGGGTTGAGGGCGCGGTCAGCTGCTGTTGACCAATCCTCCACCCCCATCAAAACTAGAACATCAACGTTGCCATGGAGGATTAACCTGCGTATAAATATACCACGCGGGATCGTAACCCCTGCTTTGTGAGCGGGTGTATTTTAATTTGCCGTGATCAGGTATCATGATACAGGAGGCATCTCATGTTTCCTGTTTCCTCTCCCTCCATCAGCCCCCCACGTCCTCCTCCTGCTAAAGTGCCCTTGAGCAAGGCGTAAGCCACTCACCTCTTTTTACTCACTTATTCCCTGTTTTGGTGGATAACTTTTTATCCATGCATTAAAAATCGAGAGCTAACATTTAACTGCTTCCGGTTAGATTACTGTTAAATAAACATAGGAACATCTGGTAACACACTAAACATTAATGATGATCACAAATGGCTCTTTTTAATTGGATGTACATTTTTAGTAAGCTTAAGGTTACTTTATCCATTACATGTGATTGGGATCATTTTCTTGCCCAACTTTCAACTATCAAGCTGCTAATTTGTGCTGAAGTTAACGAATCTGAAGGGAACAATAATTCGTCTTACCATTCACTTTGCATAAAGCAGGAGCTCCACAAGCAACAGACGCCTCAGCATGAGAGTTGGATTGCTTTCTTGGATTTTGAAGCCTCACCTTAACTCCTGTGTTTGTGATTCATGTCCTCGTGGAGGGGGGAACAGTCACCCACTGTTTTCTCCACCCATAAAAATCTTTTTTCCTCAAGAGAGAGTGTCCATGTAGGTAGATACAAATTGCAGTTCATACTCAACAGATTTTAGTAAGTTCCTTTTTAAGATTTCATATGTTAAAACAAATGACATTTCTTCCATAGTCAAATGGTAAAACTCAATCTAGGTTTGAAGTCCAAACATTTGCTAAATAAAATTACAAGAATATTTTGCCTCTTCACGAGCGTCAGATTCTGCTTTGGTCCACTGGGGGTCTTCACTCTCTTAAATGAAACTTAAGCTATTTTCATACTCAGCTCATTTTTTATCTGGTTTCAATTGGCTTACCATGACATAAAATGAAAACCTTTTATATCACATATTAAACTCAATAGATCCCCATGCAGTTCCTACAACAGCAGCCTGCCTTAATTGTGAATTTCACTCAGGAAAATCCTTATGACTCAAGGGAAATTTATTTGTTGCGAATGATTTTATTTTCAACAGATCAGGATCAATTACATTCATTTCCTCTCGGTCTCTCCAATTTACGCTACTCGCTGACAAATGCATACAAAGTTCTTCTGTTGTCATTAGATCTTGCCTTTCACATTATACGCAGGGATGGAGTGATGAATGTGAGATTTAGAAATTAAACATTTCTGACATTAACTTCATCAGTGACCAGGCTGTAAGACTCAAAGTAAGCAACATAATTATAATGGATGCATGTCTAACCCCACAATTTCATCCACATTTTGGGATAATTACAAACTCTACCCTTCTCTCTCTTCACATGGTTTTTAGATCTCTACAGCAGATTCCGGGTCTACTCTGAGGTTTCCCTCTCAGTGGGACAGTCTGGGAAAACCACCTAAGGGAGGCGTTTAAGAGGTAGCTATACTGAATTGATGCCTAAACTACCTGTACTGACACAACGCAGCAGACCTGTGTCTGCACTTTAACCCATCGATATATATTAATAAACATTACCACTATTGCTTTTGTAATATGTGATCAATGTCACCTCTTTTTACTCACTTATTCCCTGAGCACAAAGAGCTCAGATACCAGAGCTCTTTGTGCTCTGAAAGTAAAGGATGGAAAATACCAACTTCATTTGCAAAATGAAGAGATGAAATCCTTAAGTGTCAAAACGGGACATCTGAGCATGTCCCGTTTTGACATAGCAGGACCTACTGTGGAACATCTTACTCCACAGAATGCCTCCAGGTCCACACTTGTCAACCCTCTCCAGATACAGATCAAACGCATGTGGACCTTAAAACCCAAATCTTAAGAACCTCTCAGCAAGTCAAAGGATAAAAATCTACCCATCCAGAATTCTTACATTTCTGCGTTTTTCTTCGGTGGACATTAAAAGTTCTACATAAATAAGTGACATTTCAAACAGACAAGCAAGTTGGTATAAAAGTCCTCATACAAATACATAACACAATCCTGAAACTGTAAAGTACACATTATTAAAATGTAATCAAAAAGTAAAAGAACTTTACATTACATTGGGGTCAATTACTGTGACAGAACTGTAACTATGAAGGCAAAGAAACAGTCAGAATCACATGCATGGGCATTTATATAGGGTAAAATTAGATAGAAGTGTTTATTGAAATATGTCAAGCAAAATAAACAAAATCAAAAGAGAAAAATCACATATAGATTTACTGAGAAAATTATCATGTAGTGAGAAATTGATTTATAGAATCTTAACTAGTGAACATTGAAATGGAGTGATAAGTGGTAAAATCTTAAAGACTAACGATACAGTTATCATAATGTTTGATGAATAGAGTAGAAATTCAATTACTAAAGTTTTAACAGAAGTACATTACAATAGCTGTGCATAAATCTAGACTTTAATAGTTATTAAAATCCATAGATTTCAATAATCCAAATGATGAATTTCTAGTTTATGAAAACATGAATTGGTAATAAAACATTCCTTTCAGCTAAAAGCCAAGCTGAATCCTGTTTTATAACAATTTTTATAATCCAACTTATTGGTCTGGGAGAGTAAAAGAAAAAATGTTTTGGGCCATTCTCTGCATTTCTGTGTAGATGAAACATTCTGAAAACAGTGACAACCAATTTAAAAATAAATATTAAAATTAAAATAAAAACTTTCCCTTGTAGATGGGGTGTTATCTTGCCTTTAAAAATATGCACATTTTTAATCTAAATTAAATTTACTGTATATACTACTTCTAAGTACAAAAAAAATTCTTGCCACACAGGTAGAGTAAAAGAAAACAATGTATGTGCCTACAAATTTCCTCTCTTCACTGAATTAATTTTTCTCTTCCTTAAATCTTCAATTTATGACACTTTAGCACATTTGTTATCCATAGACAATCCACATCTACAGTATTTATAAACACAGATAACAAAATTGTGTGCATAAATCATAAAGAGATTTAAATAGCACTTTTGGATTCACAAATGATACATGTTTGCTTTATCAGAGTGAAGACAGCAAAGTAATGAGAAGGTGCTTCCTTTAAAATGAGAGTAGAAGGGAGAAAAGAGAAGGGAAAGAAAGACAAAGTTACTCGAGCTGACAGCAGCTCTCAACAATGGTTAGTCTATCAAAATAACTTGTTTCAGTGACAGCTTTGTGTCGTTTTTAGAGGTTAACCCCGAGATGCTCTGCCGGCAAAGCCAAACTGTTAAGCAAGCACTTCAAACATTTGTTGTCTTTCTTTTTTTTTTTTTTTAAAAAAAGAGCTAATTCATTTTCAAATTGAGACATTTAAATTGTCTATTTTAATTTGTAGGGTTCTTTGTGGTTAAATTGTGCTCTATGAAGGTGCAAGCTGTCCTTTTTAGCACTTCATTTTCATTTCAGCTGTGTGAAAATGTTGATGCTTTTCCATTTCGGGCTTAGACTCAAAAGGTTACAGCTACCAGGGAACCAGATGGAACGCTAAAAGCATTTGTTTTTTTGCTATGAGGAATTTTAAGCACGTTAATGTTTTCAAAAGTCAAATTTCATATCGTGTGCCTTGCACAAGCTCTGTCTGGGAGTGTGGACTATTTGACATATCAGTGACAGTTGACTCAGATGAACAAACCTCTAAACGCCTGTTCCAGAGCGCCGAGGTACATCAAAGACTTTACTTCCGGGTAAAAGTCAAAGCAATCTTGAATCTGAGGGCGATGGATAAATAATAAATGCTCAAAAATTTTATTTTTGCCTGCTAAATAATTCAGTCCAAGTGAGGAAGTAAGTAACACTTACTAGTAATGTCTGAGTAGGCACCACAAAAAACTCAAATTTAGGTATTCAGCTTGGGCTAAGCGTGCCGTTATGCAATTGAAGCCATTGGTTTCCTACACGCAGATTAAAAAATATACATAAACTCAGCTAATTCTAGATACATTTCCTTTAACTAGTTCCAGACATATGTGTCTGGGATCCTTGTGGTTCTAAACCTCAGTAGGCGGGCTCATAGGGAACAGCAGCCGAATAAAAACCATCACCTGGAACTATTCAGCTTGTTCATGTGGGCAGCTGCAAATGTCAAAGTTTTAGAAAAGAGTTGTTTTAAATGTATGCATTTGTCTCTCAGCAGCCAGGTGAAATGTCCAATTTCCTTTTATCAGGGTTGGCAGTTTAGGCCGGACAGTTGAAGCCTGCATATAATTGAATGTTGCAGTAGGACAATGATCCCAAAACACATCAAAAAAACAGTTTTTTCAGTTTTTAAAAACAGATTAATTGGATAATTAAAAGCTCCAAATTATATTTACAGTCACAACAATGATGAATGTATGTAAACTTCTGACCAGAATGGCAACTGGTCAGACCTGATAATGCATTTGGACCCTGAAGAATAGCAACAAAGAGGCAGTTTTGTGGATTCCAAATTATAATATGGAAATCTGTTATTGTTTTCAAGCTTTTATGTCCTGGTATTAAAAATCCCAAAGTCATAATAATATTGTTTACAGAAATATGGTACAGGAAGACCTCAGCAAAGCCCACCAGTTGGTTCTGAATAGAAAGAATAGGCTCCACAACACATTTGCCTGTCAGTCACATAGTGGGAAATGTGCGGTGAATTTCAAACAAAGTCCACTTCAGAGGTGTGACTGTTTCAAAGGCCTGTTTGAACGCTCAAACTTCAGAGGTTAGACACCCCTGCATAGTTTCTGGCCTTGTTTAGCACAGAAACTAGAAGTGGTATCAATTTTCTGTCTTTTTATCTCTAGAATGCCAGTTCCAGTTCCTCCTCAGGATTTTACAACTGGTGTTCAAAAATTTTTTCGGATGATGAAGGTTAGCTACTTTCTCAGAATGTGTTTCAGTGAAGATCGACAAAGATGTGGAAGTCACAGATAAATATCACAAATAAGTGATCAACAATGCAGCCCAATGATGGGCAAAGATTTAGTTGTAGCATTGAAGTTGAAATGTACCTTTTAATAGTAAAGAGGATAATTAGGACCGTCATTTCTTTTCCAAAACTATAGCACTACAATACCCTCCAAACTCATTGACACCTATAGTAAATATGAAAAGATAAGTGATCTTATTTTACTGCAGTAGCATACTTTCTGGAAAATCTAGAAAAATGCAACTTTCAAATAATTTCATTAAGAAAAATCCACTTTAATTTTATATGTACATAAAAAAACACAATTGTTGCATTTTAACTATTTAATGTAACTTTACTTTTTAAGGTACTAAGTAAATTTCAAAGTCCTTGAAATATAACTAGGACATGGAAAAGAGGTCCAGTTCTTTTAGCTACCCTTCAAAACAGGAAACACAAGAGGACATGCCAGATGTACATGACTCAGTTAGAAAATGGCTATAAGTAGCTACTTGCCCAGATTTGTCCAAAAATGCGTTGCAAAATTATTCATAGCTTTACACTTTTTTCACATAATAAAACATTTTTTATTTTTTGTGACAGATGAACACAAAGTAGTGCATAATTGTGAGATGAGGTGGATAAACTGTTTAATTAGAAGAATGCGCCACACATTTGTTAATCAAGTGAACTCTTTGTGCCTATTAAAAGAAAATGTTTGTTCTGGATTGGATTTAGGGATGTGTAAAAAAAAAAAAATCATTTAACTTCCACTCCTCAATTATGCACTACTTAGTTTTGGTCTGTCACATAAAATCCAATTAAGATCAATTAAAGTTTGAGGTAGGAAAAAATTACATGTACATATAATAATATTAATAAGAGGAACAAATGAAATGTTCATTAAAATAACTTGAAGTGTGTCAATCAAAGCTTGTAGAGCATTCTAGTTTATCTGAAAAGCCCTCACAGAGAGTGGAGGTATTAAAAGGCTCTAAAACCTCACCGTTTAGAAAAAAAAAAAAAAAAAACAGCTTTTCTATTTTGCTGCGTGAAATCATGCTGCAATAAAAGATGAATCCAGCTTAATGCCTTTCACACATCTTTACCAGGAGTGCAAACAATTGTGGAGGGCGCTGCGGTTGTTTTGGGATCTACACAGTTTTAGGCATTTCATTGAGCTTCATCACTGTATGCGCTTTATGCTGCTTACTGGCACGGAAGCAGATTTTATTATGATGCTGTTTAAAAGCAAAAATGTTGTGCAATTGTAACCAAGGCTGCCAAGTAGAATATCAACAACGTAGCAAGGAACAAACTCGACAGAATGGGTGCTTTGCTTTACCACACCACGTCACAGTTAGCTTTAATCATACAGCTGTTGTTCCAGTGTTGGAGTATTTCTGAAACCAGCGCTTTTGTTTTTGAACATCTGAGTAATTTCTACCTCAAAAACACTTTACCAAACAGATATGTGTGTGCGTCTGTGTTTTAGTGCCCTGTCTGGGCCAATTATTGATTTTTGTTCCAATGTAAGACAGATTGAAGCTCTGCGGCCTCGTCGAGGAAATAGGGGTGCTTATCTGCGGAGCAGAGAGCTACTTTTTGCAATAAAATATTGAAAGGCCCATATTAGGAGAAAGCCCTCAGGACTTAAGTAAAGCACGCACGTTATTGAGCATTCTATCTGGGATTCAGCCGCAGAACAAGAACAAAGAACACTCAGACATCAGCTTACAAGACTTTTGTGGCTTGTATAGTCAAGACCGGACTCTAAACAGATAGCTTACTGATATGAGAGGCGAGGTGCAGGAAAACAAGGAAGCAGAAAAACCAGAGGTGACTGCCTAATGACATAAAAGCATCAAATAATAACAGTATAACAGGTCGATTGTTGATCTCATAATGGTTGTTGCATCAGTATTGCTTGTCAAAAAATGAAATATCATGGAGAAAGTCAGAAAATCAATAATTACTTTCACTGACAGTATTTTGTCACCTCAGTCAGAAAATCCCAGGTGTGAACGATACAATTAGTGACTTGCTGCTTTCAGGTTGGCAGCCACATTTTCAAGGTCTTTCATAAATCTTGCCTGTCATTCATTCCCGAATCACTCTCTGTGACAAGTTACTTTTCCAGTGAGCACACTTTTCAAAGCAAAAAGGCACATGTATTTTGATTTTTCAAAATAATTCTAAAAACAAACAATATAGGTAACAGTTATAAGAGGCAAAAGAAATATTTTGACCATAAAGAGCGAACATTCTAATTCCATGTCAAATTAATTTACAATAACAGATCAATTTTGCTTTTTCTAAAATTACATTTTATAAAAAAAAAAGAGAGATCGTAATATGGCTGACAATGAGATTCTGATTGGAATATGGCACAGAAAAAGAAATGAAGGTACCTTGTAAGTGAAGTTGCAGAATCTGATGTCTATGGTGAGAATGTGCTTCTGAAAGCTTTTTCATCCACTTGGGTCTGGGATCTCATTTATAAAATCATAACCCACATTAAATGACTATTGATGAAACATGGAACTGAAATTAAGATGACTTAGTTTCATTATATTTTTCCATTTTATTAATTTTCTCTTAAATTCTAGATAAATAGTGTCATTTTTATATCAGAGCCCAAGCTTCTGGTTCATCTACACCTGCTTTCCATCTGCTCATTGACTCACCTATGTTGCATCCAGGAGTCAAGTTAGTATTTTACACTTCTCGGTTTCAGTGACACGATATTAGATAATACTGTAGTCTACATGCTGGTTTCTTGTTCCATTTTCTTAATAAATTATCCTTTACCTCACTCTCAGGTTTGCTGTTTTTGCTCTGTACAACATTACATTATGACAAAAGTTGAGAATAATTCCTACCTGGAGAGAGAAATCCATCCTTTTGATGTTGGGAAGCATGGCTCCAAACTCCAAGGATTTGACCCTCTTTTGCTTCAGATTGAGTTGTTAACTGCTCCAGTTCATCCTAGAGGTAATGATCTGAAGATGCCTAGAAAACCACGAACACAATCAGTGACAAGGGGCAGCTGCGAGGAAGTCCAATTCACACTGGGAACAGTTCAACTTTGTGCAAAGCATGTATACAATTGTCAGTTTGTTCTCACAAGGCTGGATACTCCTTAAAACTTACCCCCCACACTAGAACAGAGCAGCAAAGGAAAGAACATCTGCATAGGTGTCTCTATTAATTATCTAATATATATATATATATATATATATATAAATATATATATATATATATATATATATATATATATATATATATATATATATATATATATATATATATATATATATATATATATATATATATATATATATATATATATATATATATATATATATGGCTATGTATGTTCACACTGCAGCTTGTAGTCACCCAAATCCGATTTTTTTTTTGCATTAAACGTGACCAGAATGTCACGTTTGACATTCTACCTAAACGTCATTGATACTCGACAAACGTCACTATTCGACAAACGTCACTATTCTGTGCAAGCTGGAAAAAAAGGACAACCGCCATGGCGGATAATGATGATTATGAAGTTGTTTATGTGCTGGCTCCGATCGGACAACTTCAAAATCATAATATACTCCACCATTAACATCTACGTCACATGTTAGCATAACATGGGACATTTTGGTATAATATAAAGCAGTACTTTCATAGGACAGCAGTACTTTAATAGGAATGGAACTGAAAAGGTTATTGTGAAGAATTTGTGCACCAAGGAAATCCAAATATGAGAGAAAAACAATATCTCTCAATAGCTCTCAAGCTGCCCCTTGTCACAGGAGCGACAAAGGGCAGGAAGAAAACTGAAAAAAATCAGCAGCGAAGTTGATTATTGACAGGTAATTGCTGGTGTAAAAACAGTGAGTCTGAGTAACTGGCCTGGGAACAGCTGATAAAAATTATAGGGCAGCATAAACACAGGTACAAAGAGAACTGTATTATAGGAAAAAATTGCTTACTCACACCATTTAACATGGTTTATGAAATATTCCTGAGTTTTTGTCCACATGGACATAACATCAAGCAGTTGCTGCAAATATGTTGGTGTCACATCTATTTCTAAATCTCCTGTTTGTCAACCTTAAAAGTATCCTATTGGATGGAGCTATGGTTACTGTGGAGATCAATGCAATACACTGAGCTCATTATGTTTAAGACATTAGTTGAGGAGGTTTTCATCAGACGATCTGCACACTGTGGTCGTCATGGTGATAGTGATCTACAATTCAGGTAGGCTGTAGAGTTAAGGGACCCAAAACATCACGAATGTCACAGCTGAGACTGAGATTTATTGGATGAGATAATATTTTTGCAATCTGTTGTTGTCTGTTATTTGCATCTGCCAATTGTAGCCTCAGACATCAGGAGTCACACCCGATGTGTTTTCTGCTGCTGTAGCACACACCTTCGTGTTGCATGATCAGAGATGGTATTCTGCACACCTTGGTTGCAATTTGAGTTGGTGTTGGTACTCTACCATCTTGAACCAGACTGTTCATTCTTCTCTGAACGCTTACATCAAGCAGGTGCTTTTATCTGCACAATTAGTTTTTCAGGCCATTCTCTGTAGACGTGAGCTGGTTGCGTGTAAAATGCCAGCAGATCAGCAGCTTCTGTAATACCCACAGCAGCTGGTCTGGGACCAAACAACCCAGCCACAGCCAAAGACACCTAAATCATGTTTCTTTACTTTCTGATGCTATGTTTAAACTTCAGCGAGTTGTCTTCACCATGTACAGACGCTTAAATACAATGACTTGCTACCACGCTAAGTGGATAGTTTGTTATATGTGTTAACAAGCAACTGCACAGGTGCACCTATAAAATGGCTGGTGAATGAATGCAAACATATATCTAGACAATATATGAGGGAATATATCTAGACAAAAACACACATAAAAACAGAAACATGAAAGAAACAATTACCAACTACAAGATGAAAAAGCATCAGAGGAATGACAATATAATGGAAAAGTCAGACAAACCAAATTAATTCACAAATTTTAACTATAATCTGTATAATATTTTTATTGTTACAGATGTTTTTTTTTTAATTCCTGTTAGAAACTGGATAAAGTTAAGCAACACATGCACAAATAAGGATGTAGCTGGTGATTACTCTACATCTCTGTGTCAATTTGTAAATGTAATTAGTTGATAATGCTCACGTCTAACAGGTGCAGCTGCTGGTGCTGCTCCAGTCTGCTACAGAGCAAAACCTGGCTTTCATTGTGAGATTACCTCATGCACCAGCAGGTGACAGTATTCCTACTGCTCTCCGTCCACCCAAACCATTGAGGATATCACAGACAAAATAAAAGCCTTGGACCCGAGTCAAACATGCTGCAACAAGAACCCATCTAGATGAAATATTCTGCAATTCGCCACCAGAGAAAAATGTTTTACAAATATATTGATTTCCCCTCAAGCTTGTATATAAGTTGAGGTGGTACAACCTCAAGAGCGGCAGAGAGCATTTTTGTGATGGTAAAATTATTGCATAATTTTTACTTTTTTTTTTTTAAAGATAAGAACAGCACGACTTACTTGTGTAATAAGCTCCTCTGAGTCAATATTTTACTTTAATTACAGAATTTCAGTGGCATTTCTCAGCTTTGCAAATTAGCTCCAGCTCATTCAGACTGGGGATACTAGACTTTGACTGAGCCATTCTGGCACATGAATAAAGCACTCACTGCATTTCTGGTTGTGCGTTTCAGGTTGTTGCTCCATCTGGATAGTGAACCAGTTCCAAACTTTTTGCTGCACCTCACAAATTTTCTTGTATTATCCATCTTCTCATAACATCTGACTGGCTTCAATTGCTCTGCCGGAACAAAATATCATCCCCACAGCATAATGCCAGGGCAATGTGTCTATCACACATTGTGCTTTCTACATGTAGGTCAAAGAGTTTGATTGCTTTCTTCTTGCGGCTGAAGGTCAGATTTGTAAACCGAGTCCACAGCTGTCTTGCTGACACATTCTTCTACCAGAACTAGACCAGAACTTAAGCACAGCTTTATCCCTGCCATGTTCTGTGTGTTCCACAGTCTTCATATTATGTTTAAAAGATTTATTTTTTGACTTGTACAAGTTATGATAAAGTTTATTATATGCAAAGGTCCAGTATGTCTTGTTGATTTTTCTTGCAAGAGGAAAAGCAGATTGTTGATTAGAAAATTGCCAAACTTGTTTCCATTTATCGACAGAAGAGTGACGTGCTGATTGATTTTGAATGGTTGCAACAAATGCTTACAATATGCAAGGTGAGTTTGTTGCCACAAGGTTAATTTCTCAGATTTCACTCGTGTGTTTGAAGAGGAAAAATAAAAACTTCCACTGTGCTCCGATGTAAAGATGCAAAACAATTTATTCCACAGTTTTATCCTCTACAAGCACAATTAAATCGTAGATAACATCCACAAAACAAACTATGTTTGAAAAACCGTGTGGCTCTATCTACTTTACAGGGCCTTCCCTCCTTTGCTATCTATCCTTGTTATCGCTCCTCATTTGCATAAATTGCGAAGTGGCCAATTAAGCTAGAAAACATACAAACGTCTAATAAAAGACTTATTCACAATAAAATATTATGAAATTACCTACATGTAACATAATAATTCTACCCAAACCTCAACTACAAATGCACTTATTGAATTACTAATTAAACAAATGTAACCACTGTTCTAGTTTTCCGCTATAAACAGCGCCCAGATTCTCTGACCTACACTCTATCAAATACTTTACAGTGAGAAAATAGTGTCTTAAATGGCATCAGTGTATGTCGTAAATAGAGTGCGTAACTGAGCACAAGAGCAAGGTGAGTTCAAGTTCTAGCTTTGACTGTGATTGGTTGATGAACACAAAGAAAATATAAGACAAATGTGTCCCAAACAGTTGGTAGAAATTTAACGATCTTTGAATGTCGGCTGGAATATTAAGTGTGTCATGATGATGAAACTATCCAAAAGTGAATTAATCACCACACAGCATCAACATGTTCAACCGCACCTTATTTACATCATCATTACTGAGATTTGTCACAACTTCTCATCATGCTGGTCATTTTACAATGTCATTTGATATTATGATCAGCTTTTAGCTGTGACTGTTAGCTTGTATAAACTTGTTTGAGCTGACGAAACTACCAACATAAAACGAAGAAAAGGAATCCCAACCGGACAGAGGTGCAGGGCCTGCTGCTGGCACAGCTCTATCCATTTTACGGAGAACAGCTCTCCTGTCAATCTCTCCACCACTGACTGTCCCTGCTTAAGACACTTAGTGGTTGTCTAGAAATTATTTGAATTTTCCTGAAATGATGTCAGGAGCAACCTTTAGTCTTATAATGCTTTGAGAATAAGGACCAAGGAATTCTTATAAATCCTTGTGGTAAAGAGTTGCAGAAGAGTTCTGGGTGTTTGTGTGGGAGATTCTAGTTAGAGATCAGCAGCAAAAATGGGATCTAAAAGTGACTATGAGGTGGCTGCACCTATATCTCCTGCCTGATGAGACGATAAGGATCAGCTGTGCAGACACCACAACAGAGCATCCATGCCCACTTAAGGAAAGCAAGTGCAGCAGGAGATGAAAAACAGGTTGTGTGGATGAAAACATCCAGTAATACTCTCTGACAAACATTGATCTCTTCTCAGAACAAAAATATTTATACTGAGTTGAAATTACATACAGGGGAACTCTGTTTACTGAAGAGGCCATTTGGCCAGTGAGTTGTATTGGATTTGATTTAGGGGTATCAGAGTGGAAGAGGAAAAAAAATAAAAATTTGTTTTTGAAAGTCGTGCATTATTTTCCTTTCACCTCGAAGCTACACTCAACTTTTTGTAGGTCCAATCAGACAGAATAATAAATTGTAGGTTGTGGTTGTAAAATGTTACATTGTGGGAAAACCTCTAGAACTAATTTTGCAAACAGAATTTGCGGCAAAAAAAACATTATTATTTTTTTTTCACATACAAAGAAAAGTTATTTTGCTTAAACCTCAGGGATGAATTAATGTTTCACACAGAAACACACAACAGTGAATCCCAAAGTGCTAATAAATTTTACATCTCAGTTTTGGTGAGATGTAAACAAAGATGCAGCTTCCCTTCAGCTAAAGAAGGGAAACAGCTAACTGTGTGTAACAATGTTAATGTTCCTGTGTGACATAAGGTTTCAAGATCAAATCGTCTGGCTGTTTTGCTTTTTTATACAATATTTATAGAGTAGTCCTGTCTTGTTCTGCATTGTTGTAATGTAGAATGTAGACAAGTATAAAATCATGAGCTGAAAACACAAAAATGAGAGGCTTTGATTGCACTAGCGTATGAGAGAAGGAAAGACTTTCCTTTCTTCACCAGAGTTTTGTTACTGTCATTTTAAATTTTTTAATCCTTTCATCCTTTTAGTCCCATGACATCTCTGATCTAATATTGTGGAAATAAGGGATGTAAATCCTCCCTTCATCATGAAAGGTTTCAACAACCAGCCAAAGGCAAGAATATGAGGCAAATAAGAGAAAAATAGAAGCAAAAGGAAAAGGGAGCCAATGCATGACCTGAAAGCTTGTGAAAGGTTACGGAGAAACATCATGTTTATGACATTGAAGTGCGAGACAAATATTACACCTGCAAATGTAGCACATCATTTGTATGACAGCTTTCAGATATGTTCACAGCTGTGTAAGGAGAAGGAGTGGTGGGCTTGTTGTTTTACAGTTTTTCATCCTACAAACGCAAAAAAAAAAAAAAGGGAAACCAAATCTTCCCTGAAGTTCACATCATAGAATGGAGCAACAACAACAAAGCAATATGATCCATAAATAATGTCACCAAAACCTTTCTGCTGATGTTTCTTTTTAAAAGTCAGGCAAATATGTTGTTTGTTTACCTTTTGTTTGCATGTGAAATATACATTTTTTGCATCCATCAAAGGAACATAAAAGATGGGAAGCAAACGTTGACTCTAAATTGTGAAAAGCACCCATAAAAAATTAGGACACCCAAAAAAATAATTACATCATTCAAAAGTGAGCTGAAATTTCTTTATGAGAAGTAGGCAGTTGTTTTAGCTTGTGGAAGTAGCCATGTGGCCTAAAATAAATGTCAGTTAAACTGCTGTGTTTATATAAACAGAAATCTTCATCCACATTGATGCATATAAGTACGGTATGCTGTGGATACAGCAGATACTGTAAATGGCACAGGATCAAATTTTGAGTAGGTTGTTTTCCCAGCTAACTCTGTTTCTTTTATCGTTCAACATTTTTCATTAAGTGTTCTGTCATCTTTGCTTAGAAGCCAGTCTCTGCTGCACGAAACAGGCTGAGCACTGCTTTTAGTCCACTAGTTGCAAATCTCTTTTTGAAAGCAAGGTGAAGTTTCTGATTTGGTTTCATTGAGCAATTTGTAAAGCTCTTATAATCTACTTTACTGATTTACAACCTTTATGCTACACCAATAAACCTTCATATTTTTATTGGGATGCCATGTGATACACCAAGGTGGGGTAGTGCATGACTATGCACAATTGTAAAACAAAAAACAAAATAGGGAGAAAATAATAGAACTTATTGTGTGGAATCCTCTTTCTAGCAGGATTTATACTCAGTCATGTTGAACAGTGTCTTTAATCTAACTAAAGGTTAAACTTACTGTGCGCTGGACCTTATCTGGCTGGGGATTGACTTTTTCAGAACACAAGGAGCAGAAAAACTAACCAAAATTAGAACAAAACAAAATGACAATCTAAAAAATACTAACACCAAGCATGACCAAATTGATATACTGTTTTAAAAACGTTTTTAAATTGGAATAAAGATCTAAATACATTAGACTTCATCCCTGTTTAGTCTGATCCCACTAAATGAAATCCAGTGCAAATATCCTTCAGAACTCACTGAAATAGTAAATAAAGTCTAGCTGTGTTTATTTAGTCTCAGTAGACATGCAGATTTTCCGGGGTGTGTCTTGAGTGACGATCCAAGAGACTCAAGTGTTTCTTGTCAAGGAAGCAAATTTAGAACCAGGAAGGTTGGTGTTTACATAAGGACTGACTCAACTCTTTGACTTTTGTCTTTACCTAAAGTGTTTTGTCGCCAGATTTTATTGGATCAAAGAGCCAAAATGACAGAGTTTGAATTAATTATTGCAACTCCTGTGTTTAATCATGATTTAATAAAACTTTAATAAACACAGACAACTGACATTATACATTAGAGCAGGGTCGCCAGAGTTCAGCACCAAAGAGCTTCCATCCTGCAATCTTTCAAAGCGTCCCTTCTCCTAAACACCTGAATCAAACGAATGACTCGTTACCAGGCTTCTGCTGAGCTGAATGACCTGCTGATGAGGGAACTCAGCCAGTTGATTCAGGTGTGAGGACTTGAGGACCGGACTTGGGCATCTCTGTATTAGACAGTGTGAAATTTTGCTTGAATTATTTGACACGAACTTGTAAAGTATTTGCTCTCTTACAGATGCCTTCTGTTTTTGATTTGTTTTCACATTATTATAATTTTTTGTGATCATCAACAAAGGTAAAGGGATAACTAAAGTAAATTCAACTTTCAAATGGTGAAAAATCCTGAAGGATTGTCCAGCCGTCAGTTAATGAGCCTTAGGTTGTAGTTTGCACAATAGGAAATCGCTCTAAAGCACGGGTGCTCAAGTCGAGTCCTCGAGAGCTAACATCCTGCAACTTTTAGAAGCATCCTTACTCCAGCAGACCGGGATCAGCTCTAAACAGGCCTGGTAACAAGCCATTCGTTTCATTCAGGTGTGCTGGAGCAGGGATGCATCTGAAAGTTGCAGGATGGTAGCTCTCGAGGACTGGACCTGAGCACCCCTGCTCTAAAGTGTACGAAAACAAATAAAACATGCAAATGTTGTCAGTTCAAATTTATGTTCAAGACAAGTCCGCACATCATAAATTCAAGTTGCTATCGCAGTTCCCTTCACCTCCTTAGCTGGGACAAAATGCAGCAGTTAAATCCATTTCTAAGACTAACCTGTTGCTGCTTATATCCACAAAAGCTCCCTGCTACCTGTACCAAGGTCACAGTTTTTTACTGCTGAGGCATTTGGGTTTTCGCTATTAGAGCCCACATTTGATGGAGCTCTCTTTCCTGCTAAACTCACACACATCACATCTCTTCGGTCTAACCTTGAAACTTGTTGTTTTGTGAAAGCGTTTGGGAAACATGGATATTTTCTTGACATTTTCTGTTACTGTAGAAACAATCCGCTTTATCTGACTTGTGTGAAAGAAACTGCTCTGCAGTGTCTCTTATTAGTATTGGAGAAATGGGAAAAGAGGAGTCTAGTTCAAGAAATTCATAATATTGCTGGAAACAGGCTTCCTAAGACTGTATAATTATTCCTTTCCGTCTTCATTAGCCAGTGTGCTCATTTAGCTTGGTTGTGAAATGCTTGACACGCATTTTGACTGAACACCCGGTAGACATGTAAGAGCATAATTCGTTCATCATGCTGGACAAATCAGGGGCATGCCAGCTTCAATCTCTGTCACTTGCTCTGCGGTTGTTCTCCTGTCCTGCGGGTCGTTTGGCATCCAGGAACATAATAGAAACAACCTTTCTGCACTGACTAAATTCAACATATTGCTCAGATTCTAAAGATTCTGCAGCACTGCACCTCAGCCACCTGCGGCTTGATTTCTATTTAGCTTCTGTCTGAGTGGTGTAATGGTTGACAGCGGGATCTTTTTCTCTCTCTCTCTCTCTCTCTTTCTTGTTTGCATCTTGAGACAGACTGGAGAAATAGCTGCAGAGACATGGTAATTTTATTCCTCACACTTTCCCTGTCAACATTTATTCAAAGTGCTGAGCAACTCAACGGCGCTGCAAAGTGCAAAGCAGGATTCACTCTCTCAACCAGCTTTTATCCAATTTCAGTCCAGAGGTAGAACGCCTCTTTACGGGAGAAATTATAATCATGCAGCACTGCGTCCCACTGAGACCAGCTGAGGAAACTACTGCTGTTGCCGTCCGACTGATAGTAATATACTAGTTTTTTCTGCCGGCTCTTGCTGACATTAACAAGATACGCCTTTCAAATATCATGGCCTTTGGGACTGGGTCAGAGTAACTATTTATAGAAGGTCAAGACTTTATGATAGTGTACGGGCCAGAGTGATAACTGAGAATAGAGTGGGTCTTAGTTGCTTTGCTGCTGCTAATTTTGTGCCTGACGTTGCTCTGGGCTGCTGAACAGATTTGATTTAAACACACATGTTGCATCGATCACTCACTGCTTACAGTAGTATTGCATTGTGTAGTAATACAGCAGCATGACAAGCCAGTGCAGAAATGAGACATTATTCATAGTGTGAATAGATAAAAAAACAGCTAAAGCGTCATTGACATGTTCTTCAAAAAACCTCTAAGGCCAATTTATACCAAGATTATATTTGGGGTTGTTAATGTAAATGGGGCTGAATAAAAATTTAAGTTTCACGTTTTTTAGACCTCTTCAACCTCTGAAAACTGTTAAATCAATTTTTTTCAACTTTCAATTATATGATACTTTGTGTTGTTCTGTGGCAAAATATGTTGGGTTTTGGGACTGTAACTTGACAAAATGTGTAAATCCTTATGTGTATGGATACTTCTGCATGGAACTGAATGTACTGACTGAATGCAACATTTATGAAAATCTTTACATTGTTTAGAATGATTTTGCGTCCTGTAAATGATACTGTCATGTTATGGGGTGTTCTGTCTTTCTGCCAGGGAAACCTCATTGGGCCCAAACAGCCCCTCCTGGGTTATTCATGAGTCTGACAGTGATGTCTTCTGCCTCAGCATGTTCTCTCCTCCCGTTTACCCAATACAAGGAGGCCACTCCACCCTTTGCTTAATATTCATACCCGTGTCTATAAAATGCTCACCCTCAGCCTGCGGTGTTGGCTGCTTCTCTAGTTGCGTCTCTGAGCTTTTGTTTATTGTTTACATCGCTACCCACCTCAGAGAGCTGAGCTGCCAACATGTCCAAGCCTCTGTCCGACCACGACAGGAAGAAACAGATCTCAGTGAGGGGTCTTGCCGGCGTCGAGAACGTCACAGATCTGAAGCAGAACTTCAACAGACATCTCCACTTCACGCTGGTGAAGGACAGGAATGTCGCCACCAAAAGGGATTACTACTTTGCTCTCGCCCACACGGTGCGAGACCACTTGGTGGGCAGGTGGATCAGAACCCAGCAGCACTACTATGAGAAAGATCCCAAAGTAAGTTACACTCAGTACAGCACTAAATGTAAGCCAATATGCTTATATTCCAATTTATATATATATATATATATATATATATATATATATATATATATATATATATATATATATATATATATATATATATAAACAGTAAGAGTTCAAAAGCAAAGCCACTTCTCTAACTATTATGGGAAAAAGGGAGTGAAAGATTGTTTTCGTGAGATTAAATTAAAATGCCCACACCTATATCATGAACAATGATCACAATCATTATATGCAAATATTTTGGATTTTACCATTTTTATTTAACAGTGGTGTCACTGATGGGATCCAAAAAGGATGGATATGGCACCCCAAAAAAAAAAGCCACACCCACCAGTTTTCTCTCCCTGATCAAGTCTATTACATTAATTAAAGGAATCATAGTGCAAGCTTCATTAAATGGCATAATTTATTTATTTATTTGACCTCATGGTCAGGCCGTTTATTCTGGTTTATCATTCCCCAGCATGACAAAAATACTGAAATTCTGGTTTAGTTTTTGGTTCTGGTGTGCCACCCTCAAAGTCTGCCCATCAGTTAATTTAAAAAAAGCTTTGAAGTTTTCAAATAACACAATTTTCAAAAAGATATTAAGTGCTACAATTATTTGCACTTGTTTTGCTAAATTATTTAATGCAAGGTCTAAATAGATGAAAAGTAATCAGTAAATGCTTTAAAGAAGGTGGGACATCTTTAGTTGACTCCAATTTTGTCTAGAGTCAGAGAAGAAAAAAAGTCAAAAGGCAGCTTTGGGGCCCTACCTACACAAAGCAGGCTTTGACTACAAACACAAATTGCAGTGGAGTCATACTTACTTTGATAATTACTGGCCCTGTTTGGAAACATTCCCATAAGAAAAGACTAAACATGCGTAATAAACATTATTCCCTTATCAGCCTTGACTCATACCTAAAATATCACCATAACTTATATTGTATGAAAAGATCAATTTGTAACAAAATATCACAGTATTTGATTAAAATTAACAGTCATGCCATACTTAGGCTGTAACAACTGTGTTAAGTCTAGAACCACTGAACCCACCACCAGCTTTACTGCTGCTTACCGTCGCATAGAGCAACAAATGTTGCTTGTACTGTACAGTAATACAACAATGAGAACTGTCTGCTGCAATTTAAAACGCCCATGTGCTGTTTCTTGATCAGTAAAAATTTAAGATTTTATCAGCCTGAAAGCAGTGATGAACTAGCATTTTTTATATAAACATTGCGTAATTGTATTGTAATAGTATGTTAGTTTATCATCAGTATTTTTGTGGAGGTTTTGGTTACCAGCAGCCCAGCCAGGGTTTTGTGTGTTTAGCCAAAACAAAATATTGCCTTTATATAGATAAAATAATATATAAGAATAAAATATTATTATATGACCAAATACAGTAAGGAACTAAACTGTGTTGTACTGAAGGTAAATTATATGAACTCTTCCTTTGATCCCAGGATAGTAATACCAAGCACAGTTTTAACATACTGATGCCAATGTTTGTCAGCCATGACATTTAGACTTCTTTGGGGTAGGGGGTTCTTAGCGCTCTGCTGGTATGCCCCCATTGCTTACAGTGTGTTGAAACACTAAACTCACCCTTGACCTTCTGTTCCTGTCCCCTCTGACCACCAACACGTACTCCTCCTCCTCCTCCTCCTCGCTTAGGTTGTGTGAGTGTGTGAGATCCAAGGATGTACGAAGCCCGCTTGTTGTAATGCAGTTACGTTAAAGCTTTGTGCCAGCAGCCGCTCAGTCATTAAGCAGCAGCTACAGCTGGGAACCTTAGAGGAACCATAAGGCTGTGGTTCTCTTGAACAGAACAATAAAACTGCAAGCTGCAACACATTTGTACTTAGAAATGTCAGCCGGAATCGTATGTAATTACAGGCGCAGGGTTGAGAAGGAGAAAAGTCAGCTCCATCTCCCCTTACGTTGTGTGATAATATGTTCTTTGGAGGCTCATAAATAAACCAACTTGAGCAAAGCTAGAAGAGGGAACCCGCTTTTCAACAACACGTGCTGAGGCGATGCTTTCAAGAAAGATCCTGGTGATTGTCTGAAAATGTTTGTGAGCACACCACCAGTGGGCTACAACAGCACAATCAGAAGCAGAGTGGCATGTTGGGCTCTGAACTGAAAGGTCAAAGGTAAATAACATGTTGGTTTAACTGGAAAGCATAGGGAGGAAGGTCATCCAAACTAAAATAAGGTGTGGACTTCCGTGATCCATTCTCTTAATACTGATTGCATTCTTGGAAAAAGCAGGGTAGATTAAATAAAACCGGATAGGAACGTGTTGTTATATATAACTTGATGAATCCTCAGCACCACTCAAAATGGAGCCCCTGTCATTTCCCCTCGCCGTCGTTTTTAAACATCTATCTCTACTGTCTCTGTCTACCAGGACTTGAACTCCACAATTAAAGGTTATCAGGTTCTGGCTGACCTTTACAACGACCTCTACAGGAGCTATTTTTTACCGGGCCCAAAATGTTGGATGTTATGTAATACCCAAAGCAATCTGTTCCCCTTGTCCCACCCCCCGCTCCCTCTCTCTACCCGCTCCCCTTCCTGGTCCTCCTCCTTCCCTCCTCTGCCTGTGTGTGCCCTTCCATGTCAGAGGAAAGGGGGGAAAAAAACAACAACATCTAAATGGCAAAGGCTAAACACTGTCTCAGGTGGCACATTTATAAGAGCTCCCAACCATGAAACTAAATCATGAAACTTGACTTTTTTTCTTTTCCTTTTTTTAAGAAAGGTGTGGCATATGATTTGGCATATGATTTCACAGGTTTATAGTTTCGGTGCCAAATACAGAGACTCTCTAAAAGGGTTCAAACCCCTGTTCAAAAGTGAGAGGTAAGAAAATTAGACTTTGATAAAGGATTTAAAAAATCTTATTCCACAGATAATGTCAGTGGCACAGATCCTGCACAGTTAAACTGAAAACAACTTTATTAGAGGAAATATATGAAAATAAAGAGCAGCGATATTCTGGCTTTATTAATACGCACACCCTTGAGCTAATGTTTTGTTTGAACTCCTTTTAAATCAGTTTCAGAATTGAGTTCAAAGCTGTAATATACAGTGTTGGGTAGTAACGGATTACATGTAACGACGTTACGTAATTTAATTACAAAAAAAGAGTAACTGTAATTCGTTACAGTTACATTGAGAAAATATGTAATCCAGTTACAGTTACTTCCGAAAATATTAAAAATTACAAATTTAGTTACATTTTAAAAAAAAATATAAACAAAAACCTTTGCGAAATATGTAATGATATTTTTATTGCTTTGCCTTTATCCCTTCCGGCTCCTTGTCTCTATCATAGCCGCAATGCCACTCTGATGTTCCATCCTGTGCTGGCGGACCCTCCTGGAGGAACAGCAAGCGAGCGGACGGTTCCATTTCAGCTCAAGAAGCGCTTCAAAAATGACAACCTTCCAGCACTGGAAATATAAGGAGCATTTTATTTATGTAACCCAGGCTCTCCCTCTTCAGACCTGCAGCTGGTGGAAGACACCTTATGGGCTCTGCGTTGTGTTTCTTTTCGTGAAAGTGGGGTGTGTTCGGTGCAAAACAAGATGCAATCTGCAGCCAACTGGCACACTGAACAAACAGAAAAAAAGATCGGCATACCAACGCAATGTATATTTTACACCGGGCTAGCGGAGCTGCTGCTTACCTTACAGGCAGTAAACACACTGTAAGAAATACAGCAGCTCGCGCGCAAAAACCCCCTGCACTACGGTGTCCCCGGCAGGACAAACATCTCGGAATTGTGGTAATACCAGCAATTACAGAAAACAATAGTACCCTCTTCTGTAACATTTATGCACTGCTTTACATTTACATCTGTGAAAATGGCTCAAATTTAACCGTGCAGTGCAATAAGTGTTTGCCAGCTATCAAGAACTTGTCCACGTCAAAGCAATCTATGTCAAACCTGAGGAAACATTTAGAGGTAATTGCAGCTCACTGATAAACGAAGCGTATTGTTTTACGAATATTTGACTGTTTGGTGTTGATGCATGACAAACGTAGGAATGTATTCTTTCCCATGAGACATTGTATGCAATGTGCTAGTGTTATGGTTTTCATAAACATAAAGTAAACTAGAAAATTCCTGAAGAAATTTAACTGGGGCCTGCCAAAGTGTGCCCGTTGGTTTGGACCCAGGGTTCTGATGCTAAAAATTAGCATCAATGCTAAGCTTAGCTGAATAGTAGTCATTAGCTTGTGGAAAGTCACAAGTATGTTAAGTAAGCTGGACGTGCACCATTCAGTCTGTTAAAATGAGTCTATAAACTGAAATTAGCCAAAATGCTAATGTAAGCCTAAATACTTTCAGCAGCATGTGGGGTATCATCAGAATGTTCTCTATAATTTACTTAGTCCATTCAGTATACTAAACATGGCTATTAAGTCAGAAAAATAGGTAATATCTTATTTAAGCTAAAAGGCTAATGCTAATAAACTGCCTTGCTATGCAGTTCCCTAACCTGAGAGAACCAGATAATGCAGAATCATATTATTGCACTGCCTGTGGCGGTGCACTAACCTGCAGTGCACTAAGAAAAATAAAATGTTGAACATGGGTCAATACTCATTAAAATCTTAAAGTAATCAAAAAGTAATCAAAAGTAATTAGTTACATTACTTTTTAAAAGTAATCGAAAAAGTTACACTACAATTACATTTTAAACAAGGTAACTTGTAACTGTAACGGATTACATTTTTAAAGTAACTTACCCAACACTGGTAATATATCAAGGATCTTTGGGTTAACCTGAAATTAAGATAAGCTGCACAAGTAAGATTTTCTTGATGTCATTCTGTCCCATCATTACAGTGCAGAAAATGGTTATATATATATATATATATATATATATATATATATATATATATATATATATATATATACATATATATATATATATATATATATATATATATATATATATATATATATATATATATATATATATATATATATATATATATATATGCATCATTTAGCATTTTATATATGCCGACAATGTAGAAAGTTATCAATAATTTCATCTATGGATCAAGAGGAATATCATAGAAACTGAATCTTTTCAGCAACTGCTTAAAAGGGTGAGACACTGTAGTGGTCAGGGAGGCAGGCAAGGGTCAGAGAGCAACATTTCAAGCATGAACTAGTTGAATTCTACATATGTCAACAATGTTCTGTATTATTCATGTGTCTGGACTAATAAGTGGGGTATTAAAATAATATTATTCCTTCAAAGAAACCATCCAGGCCTGGCTAAAGTCTCCTAAACCAGAGGTCTTCTGGTTCAGGCCTCAATGTCTGGAGCCCTGCAGGTTTTAGATGAGTTCTCGGTCCAACACAGCTGAATGGCTGAATCACCTCCTCCATGCAAGTCGAGTTCTCCAGAGTCCTACTAATGATCTCATTATTTTACTGAGGTGTGTTAAAGCAGAAACACATCAAAAACCTGCAGGACACCAGGTCTCAAGGCCTGGATTTGAAGATCAATGTTTAAGCCTTCTAGGAGAATGTGTTAAGGTCTGATGAATTCAAGCATCACTGAGAGTTCAAGCATGCATAAGATGTTCACAAAAGAAACCCGGCAGTCGGTATCTTTTATAAAAATAGGTTTGTTACATATTTGGTCAAACTGTCACTATGTCATGACTGTGTAACATGAAACAGATAATCTGGGGAAAACGAGTTCCTCTCCTTCCTGCTTGTGGTCCTACTACCATCAATATACCGCTGCACCAGAAACAACCCATCAGAGCCAGGAGGAAGTTCTCAGCACTGTTGATCATGCTAGTGTATGTACTGGTCAAGATTGCCGGTTTACTGCAGCTGTGCAAATCGCGGAGAAACAACTTCCTGTTTCAGAAAAATCTATCTTCTGCTGTCATCGTGGCCATGCTAACTAGCCTGTGCATTCACAGGAGGGAAAAGAAGGAAAGGAGCTGTAGTGCAACAGAGATCAAGGAGGAGGGTGTGAGCAGTGTGTACACGAGCATGATTGACAGTGCTAAAACCCTTCCCCGGGTTCTGATTGGTTGTTTTTGACCGAGTGGTGTATTTCTGCCGATGGCAGTAGAAACACAGGGAGAAGGCAGCGGAGCTCGATATTTCACATTATCTGTTTGATATTACGCTATCAGGATATAGTAGCAGCTGTAATAAATATGCAACTTTTTTTGCGCAAAAATCACATACTGTAGCTTTAATGAGAGGAATTTTTTTTTTCTTTTTACCAAGGATTGCAATTGCACAGAGAACTTTGTCAAATTAGACAAAGGAAAAATTTTTACTAATTTGAGACGTAAACCAAATAATGAAATTTGACCTCAAGTTGCCCTAGTAAAATATTAGTTTAAGTTGTGCACACATATTTAATCAGTCAATTGCACTAATTTTATCATTAATGTCTTTTTCTTCTGACATTACATGGTGAATTCTGTTGATGGAGAATACGTTGAAACAGTGCTAAATTTTCTTCCTCTCATTTGCTTATAGCATATAGACCTGGAATTTTAACAGGAATGTGTGTACCTTTGAGAACCACCGCCACCATCCAAGGAGGCTTCACTGTTATAACAGTGACACAAATGAAACCTCTTAACGGCTTTTTATTCATTTGTTCAGTTTATTGAAGGTGACAGGATTTCATCTTTCTTTGTGTCCAATCTGCAGCGTGTGTACTACATCTCTCTGGAGTTCTACATGGGCCGCACGCTCCAAAACACCATGGTGAACCTCGCACTGGAGAACGCCTGTGATGAGGCCATGTACCAGGTGAGACAAAGCAGCTTAATTTAATCCTCTTATGAGAGTGAAATTCTGTTTCCAAAGAGTGCATAAAGGAGCAGCTTCCCCCAAACCCCCTCTCCTTCTGTCCATTCTGTGTAGTTGGGTTTGGACATGGAGGACTTGGAGGACATGGAGGAAGATGCTGGCTTGGGTAACGGAGGTCTGGGTCGTCTTGCTGGTACGTCTTTTATTTTGTTGCACTTTGCATGAGATGAAAATTATCACTCTTGTTTTTTTATGAACACATTCTTACATGCTTTTGTTTTTTCAGCCTGTTTCCTGGATTCAATGGCTTCATTGGGACTGGCTGCATATGGTTACGGCATTCGCTATGAATTTGGCATCTTTAACCAAAGAATTGTCAATGGATGGCAGGTATAGAAAAAATAGTGAATGTTAATACAGTGTTCTGCAAAACAAATATTGTGTTCATTCCTCTTAACCGAGCCCTGGGGGAAATGTGGTAGAATCTGTTAACAGGACAGCTCATAGTCATGGCGACAATCACGCTCTTCATAACAATTTACAAAATTGTTGAAAGAAAGCTAGAAAAAATTTACCATATACAGTTTGGCACAAACCATCCAGGTAACATGTTTAAGAAGAGGTTCTGGGCAGATGAGATGAAAATGTGACTTTTAAACAGTTCTGCAGCTCATCCTTTACCTTGTCATTAATAAAACATGGCACTGTTTAACCGTGGGTATAATATTCATGCCAAATTTCTTGCTACCGTATCTCACACAATCATAAAAAGTATGCAAAACCTTAATGTTGAAACATTGGATGATATCAAAAGTTCAAGTGGTAGGAATAATTTTACAAGGCACTGCAATTAGCAGTAATTATTATTATTATTATTATTATTATTATTATTATTATTATTATTATTATTATTATTATTTGTACCATAAATCGCATGGAAGATTAATTTTTGTCTGTGATCTTACTCATGCATTTGTCCTGTCTGTCACTTATCAGGTGGAGGAGGCCGATGACTGGCTGCGTTATGGCAACCCTTGGGAGAAGGCTCGACCAGAGTACATGCGTCCAATTCATTTCTATGGCAGAACTGAGCATCAGCCCGACGGCGTGAAATGGGTGGACACCCAGGTGAAAATATAATTTGAAGTAACAAAGATTAAATCTTGTTCAGATGGGACACTGCTGACATACAATACTTCTGTCCCTTCATGCACTGATAGGTTGTGTTGGCTCTGCCATATGACACGCCTGTACCTGGCTACAGAAACAACGTTGTGAACACCATGAGGCTGTGGTCTGCAAAGGCACCTTGCGAGTTTAACCTCAAAGACTGTGCGTGTCTGACAATTAGTGACGCTTTTTAATACATTCTCTAATTCCAGATCTTGCTTAAACCAATGAGTTTGTGTTTTATGCTCTCTTCATAGTCAACGTTGGTGGCTACATTCAGGCTGTTTTGGACAGGAACTTGGCTGAGAACATCTCCCGTGTGCTTTATCCCAATGATAATGTAAGAAAAACCATATTACCTTCTAATCCACAAGAACTGGAGCCACTCACCCAACATTTTGGACACCATGTGTTTTTCTAACACATTTGTAAATATGGACATTTAATACCAATTTAATAGAAAATCCCACTTTTTTGCCCACTTAAAATGGTGAGAAATAAAGATCTTAAAGGAAGTTATTGCTGTTTAAACCCCAGCCATTAAGTCTGCAAAATGCTAAACGTCCCCCATAACCTTTTCTCACCAAACCTACAACAGGCCCCTATTAATATTTAACTGCATGTCTGTACAGTCAGAAAGAGACTGCACAAGTTTAAATTTCAAGGCAGGTTTGCAAGGAGGTTCTGCTCTTGACGAACAAAAAAGAAAACTGAAGATGAGACCAACATTGAAGTTTGCCGCAGAAAATGTAAAGAAAATGTTTCAACAGATGAGCCTGAAATTTAAATAGTTGGACATTAAGAGAGAGGACCAGTTTGGGATAAAAAAAATAAAACATTTCCAGCATAAAACCTCATAAAACCCAGTAAGCACAAATAATGTGATGACTTCCTGAAAGCAGAGTTTCAGAAAGAACAGGAGTTTTTAAAGAGACAGACGTCCAATTTCAAGGTGTTAAATTATAAAGTCAAATATCTTTAAAGTCATATTTGTAATATAAAGCATTTGCATAAGAACGGGAGGTAACATAGTTACTTGATTGTGCTATAAAATGCCTGGAAAATATATAAACTGTTCCCTTAACTAATAACATAATGTTTCTTTTGGTGTTTGTTTGCATGGAATCAAATCATGGAAAACAGGTTTGTCTTCTGATTTTTCACTGCACAGTATATTTGGTGAGAGGATGAGAAAGTGTGGCTGTTGTGTGATTAACCTGGAGACTGGACCCACCTGACATGACAATGAATGTGTTTTGTCTTCAGTTTAATCACTGTCCCATTTCCAAGGAGTTTTCTGGTGTCTTTTAGAGCTGAGTTAAGGCCTGACCTCTGCTTTCTGAAAGCCCAAGAATAAGGATTTACTCCAGGAGGCAGACGTCTGGTTTGAGCTATAAGTCAGGAAGAGCTTAGAAATTTATGACTGTGCAAGTGAGAGCAGACGTTGGGATGGTCAGCCACTGCAGCTGTGAAATCACAAATGTTTAGTGAACTGAAACAGAGCTTTTTGCAGCACTATATACACCGTGTTCCAAATTATTATGCAAATTGGATTTAAGTGTCGTAAAGATTAAATTTTTTGTTGTGTTATTAAATTTGTAGATGGTATTGTGTGTCAGGGCTCTTTGAATCACTGTAATTTCAGAGAGCTGGATTGATTAGTTTGTCTCATGAGCTCAATTAAAGAAAATCTACTTACGAAGGATGTTCCACATTATTAAGCAGGCCACAGGTTTCAAGTAATATGGGAAAGAGAAAGGATCTCTGCTGACGAAAATCATCAGATAGTGTAGTGCCGTATGACAAGGTACGAAAACATTAGATATTTAACACAAACTAAAGCGTTATCGTACTGTGAAGAGATTTGTGGCTGATTCAGAACAAAGATGGGTTTGTACAGATGGTTTCTGTTAGACAAATTCATCGGATTAAGAGAGCAGCTGTTAAAATTCCCTTATAAAGCAGCAAACAGTTTGAAGCTGCTGGTGCCTCTGGAATCTCAAGGTGGAGGATCCTCCAGAGGCTTGCGGTGCATCAACCTACAATTCAGCCCCTAACCAGAGCTCACAAGCAGAAACGGTCTCAGTGGGCCCAGCCGTACATGAAGATTAATTTTCAAACAGACTTGTTCTCTGATGACTGCTGTGCAACCCTGGATGGCCCAGATGGGCTCAGTAGTGGATTGGTGGTGGCTGGTCACCACGTCCCAACACGGCTGTGACGTCAGCAAGGAGGTGGTGGGGTCATTTTTGGGCCGAAATCATGGGGAGAGAATCACTGGTCGGCCCCTTCACAGTCCCTGAAGGTGTGAAAATGACCTCAGCAAACTATATGGACTTTCTGACTGATCAAAAAGAAGAGCCGTACCTTCCGTAGCAAAATCATCTTCATGCATGACAATGCACCATCTCATGCTGCAAGGAATACCTCTGTGTTATTGGCTGCTATGGGCATAAAAGGAGAGAAACTCATGGTGTGGTCACCATCCTCCTCTGACCTCTGACCTCAACCCTATTGAGAACCTTTGGAGTTTCCTCAAGCAGAAGATCTGAGGGTCTAATGCAGTTCATGTCAAAATAGCAGCTCTGGGAAGATATTCTGACATCCTGCAAAGAAATTCAAGCAGAAACTTTCCACAAACTCACAAGTTCAATGCATGCAGGAATTATGCTGTGATATCAAAGAAGGTTCTATGTTAACATGTAACTCTGTCCATTAAGATGTTTTTGATTGAAATAGCTTTTGATTTTAGTACATGTGACCACTTAATGCTGCTCATTCAAAAAATGACCCTTTGCAGTTCTTTATAATCCAAAAAATGTTTAGAAAATCTGCTGTGCATGATAATTTGGAACAGTGCATGTTGAGCTTTTTATTTTTGAAAAACATACTGTTCTCATGGGGAGCTTTGTTCTGTAAAACTTGATTTATACTGTAATAGTTCATGACTTGAAAATTATACTGACCATCATTTGCATTGACCGTTTGAGAAAATCTGAGAAAATATCACCTGCATCATAATTTGGAACACAGTGTACTTTTTGCATTAAGATGTAACAATATTTGTTCATATGTATTATCAGGACGTCTTTTCAGTCTGAAAATACCTGTCAGTGGTTGAAAACCAATTGAAACTGAGGCAGTGGTTCATCTTCCATCAGAACAACGGTAGACATTCGGACAAAGCTACAGTGAAAAGGTTTAGATCGAATCTGACTGAGCTTGAGATATTTTGAAAGCAAGTTTGGCTAAAAAAAGTTTGTGTAGATGTGCAAAACTAGAAGATACACACATCAAAAGATATGCAGCTTTTACTGTGACAACATCCTGTTCTACAAAGTATTTGCTTGATGGGTGAGATGTGTGTGTAGGTGTGTGTGTGCGTGTGTGTGTGTCTGTGTATATGGGGAAGAATGGAGGATATAAATGCATGCCACACTTTTCTATTTTTAATAATAAACAAAGCATTGACGGTTTTTAAAACATCAAAGCTTATGGTCATGACTTATTGTTTGTGACTCAAGAAACACTATTCCAGACACAAGCTGCTGATATCAGCTTCTTTTGTTTAGCCTGGCTGTGTGGCAACATTCACTGACGCTCAGAAACTGAGTGAGGTGCTACTTTATTTAGGGTAGAGGTACTGCTCTTCTGCATTGGAAGGAGTCAGCAGAGATATTTATGGATATCTGATCTGGAAGCCTTCTGAGCGTATTAATACATTTTTTGCTGTAGGCACTATATATTCCTTATGACCTGGGAATGTATAGGGACTCACTAGAATGGACTAGTGGAGAAGGATGTCTGGGTGTGGATGAATGGATGTGAAACCGTCTACTGAACTGTAAAAAAAAAAAAAATTAACTCACACTAATGCAGATCTACAAGAGATAAGAGCACAACAGCAGCAACAAACTTGAACAAACACCTAATTTCCTTTTAGTCAAGGCCTTGATTCTAATTAGGTAAAAAACAAACATGTTTTGAATAAAAGTACCCATTTAATGAATAAAAATAACTGAAATTTGACTTCAGAACAAAATGCTGTCTTTGTGTCCAGTTCTTTGAAGGGAAGGAGCTCCGTCTGAAGCAGGAATACTTTGTGGTGTCTGCCACCCTGCAAGACATCATCCGCCGCTTCAAGGTCTCAAAGTTTGGCTCCAGGGAGGTCGCTCGCACAGACTTCAGCAAACTCCCTGACAAGGTACAGTGGGAAAACTTGACAAAGTCACTTCTGTCAAATGTCTGTGTCGCGGCCTTCTGTGTTCTGAAAACCAAAATTTCCAACAAAGCCCATGTGTGCTAACAGGTGGTTTTAGGATTTGTATGCACTTAAGACTATTTATTTGTTGTAAAAGAAGAGACAAAATAATTACTAAAAATGTCTTGCAACTTAGTTGAAAACGAAAATAATCTCAATTTAATGAGGCATTTACCAAACAATCATTTACCAAGACCCAGTGGGTTCTTAATTACTCAAATTAATGGGAGGGTCTAACAATTAACAGCTTAATCTAAACAATTCCAAATACAAAAATTAATTACAAATTTTGGTTCTAAACTAACTTGAATATATTCTAACTACTCAAAGAAGAAAATTAAATCGGTAGAAATTACAGACTACAAAAATGTAGCATAAATGGCCACAACAGTCTGCATGAAGGACTTTCTGTCAGTGTGTTGAGTAGATATTGTAGTTGTTTATTGATCATTTTAAGTATAAGTTGGCATGAATAGCACCTACAATGTCTTTTTATATTTGTTACTGGCATTTTGTGCATTTTTTACATCGACCAAATGTTCTGCACATGCAGGTTGCAATCCAGCTAAATGACACCCACCCTGCAATGGCCATTCCGGAGCTGATGAGGGTTCTTGTTGATAATGAAAAACTCTCTTGGGAATCGGTAAATGTCCTGTTTTCCTTATCTGCCTAAAGCTCTTCACAGGTACCAGGCACAAGTATATCTTAACAAAGTAGTAAATCAATGAAAAGGTAAATTATTCAATTCATAAGACTGGAAATAATAGATTACAAACAGAGTGATGTGAGTTTGTTTGTGTTGGTAATGGCATATCATTCAAGAAACTATGTGATTTTATTGATATTAGACAAAACCAAGATGTTTAACTGTTGCTTCCTGTGGCTGATGTTCAGGCCTGGGACATTTGTGTGAGGACCTGTGCCTACACCAACCACACGGTCCTTCCTGAAGCTCTGGAGCGCTGGCCAGTAGACCTGTTTTCCCATCTGCTGCCCCGTCACCTGGAAATCGTCTATGAGATCAACCGACGCCACCTAGAGGTTGGTGCTGCAAACTGCAACATCTGTACAGACAGCAATGTGTTGCATCCAAACCCTATTTCAGTGGATGGTGAAATAAGACTTTTGTTTAATCTTTACAGAATATACGCAGCATAGTTGAAAATAAAATGATGAAGAAATTAAATTGTATCTAATCTCCTACAGTAACAATAACAAGATTAGAAAACAATTAAATGAGAATTTATTTAACACACAAAGTGCAGTAGTGACTTTCTGTGCCAAAAAGGTTGTTTTAAAGATGAATATTTTCTAAAATGTGAAAACACACACAAAAAAAGATGTATCTTGAATTTTAATTTCAACATCTGTCAGAAAAAAACTCCCACGTATCTTCTGAAACAAGACAAAGATATTTCTAACATGAAGTGGTGGGCAGAGCTACACAATAAAAACAGACAAAGCTTTCATGTGAAAGCTTTCATCTACTGTCACACTGGTGGAAATGGTCATGATGCTGCTAACTTTTAAATGTATGGTGGGACCTTTCGTGTACAGACAACGACCAGCTTTGATGTAGCAAGCAAAAGATGTGTTTTTAATTCTTTCTAAAATCAGGAATTCCTTTTGATTTTGCAGAAAGTTGCCGCCGCATTTCCAGGAGATGTTGATCGTCTTCGTCGGATGTCGCTGATTGAGGAAGGAGGGCAGAAGAGGATTAACATGGCCCATTTGTGCATAGTTGGTTCTCATGCTGTCAATGGTGTGGCCAGAATCCACTCTGATATCCTGAAAGCTACAATGTAAGTAGCCAAAAACCTTTTACCAGTAATGAAATTAGAACTACAGTCCCTAGAAAAAGCATATATCCCTGTTTTACTTACTTTCTCATTTAATCATATTAGAGCAAACAATGTTTTATGTTTTGGGATTTTTTGTGATGCAGCAACGTAAAGCAGGATGCAATCTTGGAAGTAGAAAAAGACGCAAGCAGAGTGGGCAGCTTTGTTTATCTTCATTTACCTTCTCACTTCATTCACACTATCTCCACATGAAACATGGTGGTGGCAGCTGTTTAGATCTGATGCGATCAATAGAGGTAAATATGGGACAATAACTTAAGACTACATTTAAGGCAGGAAAACACTTCAGATTAGGATGAATTTTAGTCACTACCAAGAAAAAGAATACTGCTGAGATACAACAGAATGGTTAAAAAAAATCAAATAAACCGACTGCCCCAGTCTGATCTGACAAATCTGAGCTGGTTTGCAAATAATGAGAGAGAACCTTCACCGTGTCCTGAATGCTTTGTTAACGACTTCTATTGTAAATAATATGATTACATAATGAATGTCAAGCAGCTGTGTGCAGATACATCTAAGGTTTTCTTTTCCCACCAGCTTTAAGGATTTCTATGAAATGGAGCCACACAAGTTCCAAAACAAGACCAATGGCATCACCCCTCGCCGCTGGCTGGTCATGTGCAACCCTGGGCTGGCAGAGGTCATTGCTGAGGTCAGCTGCGCTCAGATGGCATAAACAAAACCAAGCTAATGTTTAGGTCATCTGGCAGAGCGAACCACTTCACAGTATGGGCTGACTTGATGTCGTTTTGTTGCTCATCAGAGAATTGGGGAGGACTTCATTCGTGATCTGGACCAGCTGCAGCGTCTCCGGGATTTTGTGAATGATGAGGCATTTATTCGGGATGTTGCCAAAGTGAAACAGGTGGACAATGGACTATTTAGCTGTATGTGCTTGAGTTTGTGATTCATCAACTGTTCACTAACCCAGCAAAAATATCTAAAAAGCCACTTCCCTCACCTTAGTAGCAACATTCCTTGGGGTTCACAGCGTGGTTAATTAGCAGCACAAAAATAGAGCATACTGCTGATCTTGGTATCTTTTTCAGCAGCTTTGTGAAAGAAAATAGGTTTTTGCAAGATTTCACATATATTGTATGTCTTCACATAATGCTTTCAACAGTGTCTTGATAATGTTACTGTATCCTCTAACCATTTGCACATTTTATCCCAGTAGTTTGTTGATTTCACTAATATAATTCTGATAAATGTGCTACTTGTTTGTTTTCAGTGTTTTTGACTCAATGCTTTGTGTATCCTCCTTATGATGCAGTTATAGCTGTTGATCTTTGAGGATTCTCTCTTCTGGGTTTTCACCTCTAGAGACTGAAGTTGTTGCCCATTATCTCAATCTCAGTCAGATTAGATGGAAAGCATGTCTGAACATCAATGTTCAGTTCTTGCCACAGCTAGATTTTGGTCTGGATTTTGAATATTCTAACTTCAGAATATACTTTGGTCCAAACCATTCCATTGCAGCTTCGGCTGCACGTAAAGAGTCATTGTTCTGCTTTCTCACGTCGTTTTTTTCCCCAGGATTGATTTGTATTTACCTTCACCCATCTTTCTTTAAGCTGTGGTCAGCTTCCCTATCCTGAAGGTCACAGCAACAATGGATGTCTTCTCTCTTCTGTCAAAGATGTTTGTGGGGTGCACAATGAATTGATGTCATGTTGCTCCTCCAGTATTACCATGGATCTTTTAGTTGGTTTATCACATAAAATCCCAATAAACGTATTTAAAGCTTGTGGTTGGATTATGACAACATATAAAATTGTTTGTGTAGTTGCAGGCTGTTAACACCAAAATCATGTCCTTCACACATAGAAACAGCTACTGGCTTTTCAAGTACAAATATAATTCCCAGGCATAGCCAAGCTCCATCTGGATATCTCTCCTCTATACATCACAGGCGTGTCCCAGTTTCATTACTTCTAACTCTGTGTAATTAAAAAGCAATTATGATGAATACATCCTTGGCCCCTAGCCCACCCAGGCTGTGACAGCCAGCAATCAGCGTAGAGAGGTGACATGACATTTTATGAGTTTTCATTGGCATTTTTCCCGCGTTTGTGTTTTCGCGCATTGTTTGTCTCCGGTAATTGCTTTAACCGCATTTGCATAATGAATCTGTTTACAGTGGCAGACACTGAAGTAAAAAAATTTTTTCTTTATAAACAAAAACAAATGCTTTGATCCTGTAGGAGAACAAGCTGAAGTTCGCTGTGCACTTGGAGGAGCACTACAAGGTGAAGATCAATCCCAACTCCATGTTTGATGTCCAAGTCAAGAGAATCCACGAATACAAGAGACAGCTGCTCAACTGTCTCCACATCATCACTTACTACAATCGTAAGTATTCGTTTAGCTGCCTCTGGTTCCACATCTACTTTATTATGTAAAACCCTCCACTGTTGAGGCCCTTTAACTCTTTGTATTTTTTCTGTAACAACTTCTGAGATTTCTGGTGTCTATTATCAGTTAGGCAGGACATAAAACATACAAAGGACACAGGAATTTGACTCGTTTTTTTGGAGTTCTTCTACCGCTCATTCAAATGGGTCCTTCATTTCAGTATTTGTGTTGGAGCTACAGCAATTTATTTACATAAAAAATATAATTTTTTGTAGTTTTTGGTTGTTAATTTTTTTGCTATTCCTACCAGGCATTAAGAGAGAACCAAACAAGCAGTGGACTCCAAGAACAGTCATGATTGGAGGAAAGGTTTGTTTTACAATAAAAAAAATTACACTTTGACAAGATATGTAACCACATCTTTAATTGAAGTGAACTTGCAGGCTGCTCCTGGATACCACACAGCCAAGATGATCATTCGTCTGATCACAGCAATTGGCGAGGTCGTCAACCACGATCCTGTCGTTGGAGATCGCCTGAAGGTAATCTTTTTGGAGAACTACAGAGTCACACTGGCAGAGAAAGGTAAGAACCCACTCTATGTCGAGAGTGAAAGACTAATATGAAGCGCTTACTGCAGAGATCAACATTCTTCTTTTGCCATCTTGCAGCTATCCCAGCATCAGACTTGTCAGAGCAGATCTCCACAGCCGGCACTGAGGCATCCGGCACTGGCAACATGAAGTTCATGCTTAACGGAGCCCTGACCATTGGCACCATGGATGGAGCTAACGTTGAGATGGCAGAGGAAGCTGGGGAAGGCAATCTTTTCATCTTTGGCATGAGAGTAGATGACGTTGATGCACTCGACAAGAAAGGGTAAGGAGTGAACCACACCCACCATCTTTTATGTGTAATCAAGAGGACAGGAAAATCTTTTACTGGCTCTGAAAAATGTTAGAATTCCTTATAGGAAGACTTAGACTTGTACTAAGTCTAAATCTTGTACTACTTTTTACTTGTGCCATCGGAGTATCATTATCAGATCCATTTGGGGAAATACCTCCGAGAGAGGCCAACTGTCAAGACCTTTTAAAATCACCGCAGTGAGCTCCACAAGCTCTGACAGTCCAGCTGCTCTGAGCTGTTTCACTGGTTTTAATAATAATCTTTTCCTTTTCCTTTGCTCAAAGACTGTTTTTTCCTCGCATAATGAGGATTTTGTACATTAAAATGAGGGACTGTAAAGAACACAGAGCTGTTTTGTATTTGCACCGATGAAAGAGCTTGTTACCACAGCGATAAGCTTGTGCTTTAGTCAATGTTTTTCATTTTTATTTTTCATCCTGCTTAGATACCATGCTGAGGAGTATTACAACCGGCTGCCTGAGCTGAAACAGGCCATTGACCAGATCGCCAGTGGCTTCTTCAGCCCAAAGCAGCCAGACCTTTTTAAGGAAATCGTCAACATGCTGATGCATCACGACAGGTACAAACAACCTAGTATTTGTGTATATTTGAATATAGAGATATTTATGTACATATATATGTGTGCAGAAAGTCATAGTGGACTCTAGCAAGTGTGTACAAATAGGGACATTATTGACATATAGGCCCCCTGGTTGTGCAGGTGGTAGAACACACTGGATTACGCCTTGATGAATTTCTATTGTTTGTCAGGTCTGACTAGTCTAAGCATTTTAAAGAAAAGAAATTGATAAAAGTTGGCATTGAATCTAGGAATTTGGAATCAGACATCAAGATGTCATATCTCTGATCTCTGTAACCTTACCTTTGTATTGTCGACATTTTATTCATTAAGTTTTTCATGTTTTCTTCTCAGATTCAAGGTTTTTGCCGACTATGAAGACTACATTAAATGCCAGGAGAAAGTCAATGCTTTGTACAAGGTATAAATTCAAAATAAATCATTATTTCTAACTGTCTTGCTTTGGATTAGTCCTGTTAGTGAACTGTTAGTATAGTCTTAATAGAGGGAGACAAAAGTGACTGCTTCTATTGCTTACTTGTTTTTTTCGTCTTATAACAGAACCCTAAGGAATGGACCAAGAAGGTGATTTACAACATTGCTGGATGTGGCAAGTTCTCCAGTGATCGCACCATTGCCCAGTACGCGCGTGAGATCTGGGGCATGGAGCCCACACTTGAGAAACTGCCTGCCCCTGATGATAAGCAATAAACTCTCCTTATGACAGCCAACACACACACAGTTTCTCACCTAGGCTCCGACACCTGCTGAACCGGTATTGTTGGCTCTGTAACGTCAGGCAAGAAGGCCCCACAAGCTTGCATCCACAGTACATTCAAACCTCAAAAAGTTTGCATTTCTCTTTACCTTCTTTATTACTAATCCAGGTAACATGCTGGCAAAGTAAAACTGTTGCAGTTTCTTTGGAGATGTAGGAGTTGATATGTGTCTGATGTAAAGTGGATTGAAAGAGCTTTGTGGTGGGCTTTGTACATTTTTTTTTGATGATTTTTTATTGTTGTTTAAAAGTTTCTGGTATTATATATCCATTCAGATTCATTCTAAATAAAATTTGTTTTAACTTTCCTTTCTGATTCTTTACTTACTTGAAACACTATTATTGGGCTATGTGGACTTCATTATGGGTTTTAGACATTATTTTCCACCTTAAATGTTTTTTGTTGTTGTTGTTGTTTTATTGGCTCTAGTGGCCTTTATTTGATAATTAATCGACAGGAAAGTGGATAATGAGAGAAGGGGAAGACATGCGGCAAAGGTCGCCAGGCTGGGAATCGAACCTGCGACAGCCACGACAAGGACTTACGCCTCCATATGTGGGTTGTGCTTAACCCCAGCGCCATCACAGCACACCCACCTTAAATTTTAATTTTAATATATATTTTGGGATATAATCACATTTGTTTCAGAAAAGTAACTACAGAGAAAATGTCTAAAAGTCATGTTATGAGTAAGCATTATTTTATGTATTTCTATGCAAATCTGACTAATAAATAGAAGTACAATACATTGTTTTATTTTGAAATTCACCTAAACTGTTGGATGAAAAGGGTGATGCTGTGCTTCATTAGGAAAATGTTTTGGGGTGGTTGCAATGTGTACCTTGACCACCAGATGTCACCATACTCTTTTTACTGCTTCTTTAACGCTTTGTCTCATAATGTCAATCGTATTACAAGTAGAAAAAAAAAGGTTTTACCTTATTTTCACACTTAACATTTTCACGTTATATATATGTATATATATATATATATATATATATATATATATATATATATATATATATATATATATATATATATATATATATATATATATATATATATATATATATATATATATATATATATATATATATATATATATATATATATATATATATATATATATATATATATATATATATATTAAATCAGATCTTTACTTAGTAAATAAAAAATTATGTCTTTAATATCCTTTAATACAATGGTCCCCAACCCCCGGTCTGTGGACCAATTGATACCGGGCCGCGCACGAAGTAATTAACCATTTCCGTTTTATGTATTATTTGAGTCTGGATGATCTTTTATTTTGAAAAACCTTTAACCGGATTCTCTCAGTTACGTCTTGCACGCCAACATTGAGCCCACAAGCAGCAAAATGAGTAAGAAACAGATCACGTCTTTGGAAAGTTTCTTTGCGAAGGGAAAAAGGCCCAGAGAAGACACGGGAGAATGGATTTATTCCAAGCCTGCTCTGCATGACATGCGGTCTCATCATTCCGAGATGCGGTCTCTCATCACTCCGAGATGGGACCGTCTCGTTGCAGAGAAACAAGCCCAGGACTCCCATTAGTCGTTATCCTGAGTTAAAATTTTCACGAAAGTAAAATGTTCGTTTTTGTGGCGCATCTGTCTCTTATTTTGAAGGGATATGTAAACGTTGCCAGAGTCAGAGAGAGTTACGGCAGTGGTCGAGACGAGATGGAGGAGTAGAGCTTGTGAGTTTTAGGTCTGGTTCACATGGCACGATTTAAAGATTGTCGGCCGATTTTCCAAACCTCTGTGACCACACACGACACGAGCCGATAAAAGTCCAACAGGTTCGATCGGTTCGTGTGTCCAGCCATACGGCAGGAGGAATACACCACACACGAACCGATTCCACTCACGAACATCCCGATTCCACAAGAAAATTCAGTAAAACCCCAACATACCATACGTGAATACTATACCATACTCAAACACGCATAACTATGTAGTGATAGTTTGTGGACTCACTTTAAACGATAAAAGACGAAACATAAAGAAAAGACGGCAGGAGCAGCCGCTCTATGTGCTGCACTATAATTTGGAGATTAGTTATATTTCCTCGTAGTTAACATTTTTAACTGAATAAAAATAACCACATATAATAAACATACATAAAAATTACTTTTACATAAAGTAATAAACATTTCCACATATCACTTCCGATGTTTGGAATTCTCTTCCGTTCTTACGTCACCGCGCTTTCTGATTGGCTACCTGTCACATTCAACAGACTTAATTCTCCCCCCCAGTCAGGGAGACCAGACCCCACAACCTGCGATAATCAGGCCAAGGCAATGTTGAATATGCACGAATTTAGATCGGGCATATTCAACACACCACCACGTAACACACCGCACACTGCAGGACGTTGTAAGATTCCTTCCACCAAAAAACCCCCAAAAACAAACAAACAAAAAAAAAGGCTTTAGCGGGTACACCAACATGCAGAAGCATTATCTGACGGTTCCTCCTCCTGTTACCCCCAAATTGCCAAGTCTTGACCGGTCCGCGGTGATAGAAAGGTTGGGGACCACTGCACTGCTTTAATAATGAAAACACATCTATATATTGCTCTACATAAAAAAGTGGGTTTGTTCTTGAAATTCTTTACTTTGTGCCATGACCTTTGTTTATGATCTTTTAGCATACCTAATGATGTATGATGGTTTCCATTTATGTGGCTTCTTGATTCTACTTGTCTAGCAGTAATCAGGCCTTTATGTAATTGGTGATCCTGCACTTAGCTTTGAAAAATTAGCATAATCACAGACAACTTGCATGTAAATTTAAAATGAAATGATTATTAGCTTCAGTCTCTTTAAAACATGAGCATGCTCTTTAACATATCAGTGATAAGTGCATGTAAACACCCTGACTATCTCTTCCACATTTCAGAAAATGAAGAGAGGGTTTCTGACCTCAGAGCCCATACAGGTGCAGGGGAGATGGAGGGGCTGAAGGTAACAAAGCGGCCAGTGGTAGCTCATGAACTTAAGAGTACAGTTAAGAGATTTTTCAGCTTAAATGGTCTACCCAAATCAGTAGTGTTTGCCAGCTATATTCTGCAGATTGTGAGAAAGATCCTGTATTAAGTAAGGTCAAGATGACCTTTACCTACCTGAACAAACTCATCTTAATTAATTTATGTTTGGGTAAGGAAAGATAACTTTTTTCAGATAGGGCCATCCATCCATCCATCCATTTTCTGAACACCCTTCGTCCCTAATGGGGTCGGGAGGGTTGCTGGTGTCTATCTCCAGCTGCGTCCCGGGCGAGAGGCGGGGTACACCCTGGACAGGTCGCCAGTCTGTCGCAGCAGATAGGGCCATGTTGTTTGAATTGCTTTTGTTGCCTAAAAATTAAATCCTCATTTGAAAACTGCTTTTAGTGCTTCCTTTGATAACATTTGTTTGATTATTTGAAACATTCACTCTTGCAAAAAAGCAAAGTAAGGGAGTCAATTCTTTTTCCGCAGACCTGCAGATTTTACATTTTAACAAGCACATCCCTTCATTAACGTTAATGGATGTGACAGGTATTTCCATAAATGTATCACAAAATGCACTCGTTTATGCCCTAGTAAAAGCATACCAGCTGCTGGGAAAATAAATATTGTACCTGCCAAAACAGTCAAGATGTGAATGAGTTCAGGATGGATTGTTTTGGACAAAACACCAACATCCAACATGGGATGGCTTTGCAAAATAGATAAATAAAAGGACAATATGTGCCACAGTTAAATAGGGCAGCACAAAAACAGTGATATGGGTGTTTGATAAGGCTGTTGCCCCACAGTAAACCTCTGTGTCAACATTAGCACGAGACCTAGTTTACCAGGAGACAGGACTTTGGCACTTTCGTTTGTGAGGGCAGCACTCCAGTGGAAAAATGCAGCCAGAAGCAGTTAATCTTAATGCGAGCTGTTATCACAGGCTCTTCCTGATAACATTTGCTCCAGCGCAACGAATGTACTCATAAAGTCAAATAAAAAGCCACGGATCACAACATCAGCATAAAATAAGAACATCTGCTACAATAAACCGGCTCCTCTCTCCAGTCAGATAGGATGTGTGACCTGTTAGAGCGGTTATTCAATTTTTTTTTTTTTTTTTTTCTTTACATTTAATAATGAGGTCATGCCCTGGAATAAAAACTGAGTGTTGAATTTAAATGGCCCTAATTTGGCAGCATGTGCTGAACAACATTTAGATTTAGAGAAGAACCCCTTCCTTTGCAATCCCAACTAGAAGTCTTTTATCTGCTAGCACATTATATCATGCTCAGATCTATTTACTTCTATTCAAATAAAGTCCAGTGCACTCCATTATCTTCTGAAGTTTCCTTATCACTAAACAGAGTCAGAGGGATGTTCGTTTTCCAGCAGAGGAGCAACCCTAAACATGCAGCCAGAGCAACAATAGACTGGTTTTTATAAAGACTAGACCCACAACCAACTGACATTCACTGTTGATAGACACTTTCCAGCCAATTTGACTAAATTTGAACTATTTTAGTGCCTTGATATGCAAAGTTACTATTGGGAAACATTTGCAGCTGTTAGTTCAGCAAACATAACGAAGAATACAAAGGGATGCTACACTTTCGACATTTTTATCTCATAATAAATACGTGAAACTTTTTCACCTTGTGACAACAGGTGAAAAAGTTTAAAGGTTAGAAATACTCCTGTGCGGAAGAGCACTCTAAATTAAAAATTGTACAAATGACTGAAAAACAGCTAATAAATAAAGCCTCTGTAATATGTGGGTTCAAATGTGTCATAAAAAAAAAAGAAAAATCTTATCCAGGCTTTTTTAATCTCTGCCAATCTAAAACCTTTGTACAGTAAATAGCTTTTGTATCTGTGATATGCTTACAGTATTAAAAGTGAATAATAAATGACATTTTTGGAGTTTGGCTGTGACCAGATGGCAAATACAAGCATTTGAAATGCCGAGTATGTCATCAGTCACAACCTGCAGAGTTAAACCCTCTTTTTCTAAACCACTAAAGAACAGAAACTTTTCTCAGTAATAGTCAGAGAAAGAACCGCATACAAAGAATCGATGAAATTCAAGGTCATCAGATATCAAGTTTGAAGACTATTTGAAATAACCAGAGACTGGTCAGGTTGACTGGTCAGAATTCTCTTTGGTCAGGTTGAACTAACCTGACTAGAGAGAATTCAACTGTGACACTTGACTTTGCAAAGATTTTTAGAATTCATGGATAAATAAGAAGTAAATGAGGTTGAGGAAGCTGCTGTAGCAAATAGTGAAGCAAGATTTGAAAGAAGTGAACATTAACATTGAGAGGCCCTGTTGTGCCTGGTGACGACAATGTCAACAAGTAGATAGGACATCTAAGGAAGCAGAAAAACAAACCCGGTGAGTAGTGAATGCCTGGAAGTAATGTGGACAAACCCATGAAAGAAGCTGAATATTAGCCTGCTGCAGATGCTAAATTTGACAACCACTTTTTCTCAAAGCAACACACGCCGGAGCAGCTAAGATCTACGTTGCTCTCAAAAACCACTAACCAACAAGTGAGGTGTTTTAGTTGCCAATGACTATGACAGAATGTTCTGCTTTTTGAGACCTTTTAGCCTGCTATGTTGTCAATGATTTCTTGATTTCCCTCCAATGGGTATCATGTGTGAAAGTCTTTTCAGTCTTCCACAAATTGTTGTTAATTACAATTAATTCATGGTTTTAATTTGAGAATAAATGATCATTTAAAAATGATTTTCACTTTACTCCTCTTAGCTGCTATTAAGTTTTGCTTGATGAATTGAAATATTTAAATTTGACAAACAAAAGAAAAACAGAACAATTGCCAGTGAAGAAGAGAATCGTTTTATATACATCTGATACCAATAAAAAAAGTTGTGTTATTTCCTAACCATGCTGGAGCTTGACTTTAAATTGATGATTCACACATTTCTATTCAATAAGCTTTGCTTGCACAGTGACAAAAGATCAGGCCAGTGTGTTTAATCCTGAAAAAAACATTAACAGACTTGACGAGAGGATAGAAGGATACATGCGTTATGTCAGATTAATCAATTTTGGCTTCTATAGTCTGGTTTTAGAGTTGCAGTAAACTGTAAGATAACTTGTTGCTTTTGGGCTTACCTTTGAGTTCAAGGATCAAGCATAAATCCCACGGTACAAGTTCAGATAACAGTAGATATATAATGAATTTAAACAAGATTTCCACTTATGTCTTGTTCCCTTGTAAAACATAACTTTACCTAGTGTGGGGGGGAAGAGAAACTGCGACACGTTGGACCGGGTCCTGCAAAAAAACAGGACATTTCCTCACTTTCTAAAAATATCCCAGGACGCCCGGGACAGGACGTGATATACGGACATGTCCCGGGAAATACGGACGTTTGGTCACCCTAGCATACAGTGCATATCCACTTTTTGCACCACTGTCCGTGGGTCTGTAAATATGCTCCTCTCGAGGAGTCACTGGCTGTAAATGGCTCACTTTGTAGCTCTGTCTTTGTGGAGAGATATTATGCCTTGTGACAGACTTTCCTGAGGTGTAAATGAAATGCTTGAGACTCGCTTTGATCAATATATAACAGAGACAGAAAACAGTCTCTTGTTTAAAAAAAATAAATGTGTCTCGCTCAATAAGTCAGTCTTTCAGTCCAAGAAACAAGTCGCCCCTGCTGCCCTCTTCAACAGAGTCAGACTCTTCTGATATAAGAAGGACTAAGAACTTTAGAGGAGAATGTTCATTAAATAAGTTCACATCAACAAATATCCCAGCTAGTTTAACTGGCCGCTGTATTTATAAAAGTATACGGCTTTTTCTGTTTGGTCCAGTTTGTTAAAACACTGCACTGCAATTACAAACCACAAACATGATGCTTGCTAGGGAAACTTCAGTTGCCTTCAACTCATGTTCTCACCATGATGTGGAGCAAAATAAACATATCTATCTATTTTCATATCTAAAGGTAAACTTGAATTGCTAGCAAGGCTGGAGTCTTTCTGATTTTTTGTGATTTATTTGTTTAAGCCAAAAGCTGGGTTCTTGCAGTTGTGACAAATGTTGCACAACTTTAACCAATAATTGAGTCATAAATTGTGACTTGGTTTGTTTAATCCTTAAGAGGGGCTTCACAATTATTCTCAGTCAGCCATTTTTAACTAAACAATGATGAGATCAGACTTCACTTGGACGTTAGGATCACCGTTGCCAGGAGGCATCCTGCAAGAAATAAGTGGGTACAGAAAATATTTTAACCAAAAGACTTCCTGTATGGTAGTCCAGGTTACCGGTTGATATTTTAATTTCATTTATAAAAAGGTTTTTTCCAAGAAGAGCAAAAAATTTACGACAAGATTGTATTTATGTTGGCTCATCATTACAAAGAAGACAGAGGTTTCTGGTTGCACGGTGACAAAATGTGAGAAGGTTCTTGGGTTCTGAATACTTTTGCAATGGGAAATAATATTCTGAACAGGTCTTAAGCAACACAGTGACATGTAAAGTGGACCTAATGGAACAGCCCAACTCAACTTAAGATAAACGATGCCACAAATCTTCCTTTGCATTTGATTCTCTGGTGTACATGCTTTAAAAAAAATGTAACATTTGTTTGTTATTATTATTATTATTATTATTATTATTATTATTATTATTATTATTATTATTATTATTATTATTATTATTATTATTATTATTATTATTATTATTATTATTATTATTATTTTGATCTGAGAAGCTTTGTTGCTTCCTGTCTCACTATAACATCACAGAAACTTTGCCTGCTCACCTCTAGGATCAGATAAATAATTTGCATATTCTGTCCCGTCTGGTTAGTCATTCAACCTTGACCATAGAAAGCTGCCAAAATGTTAACACATCTCGTGTCAGACATTAAACATCAATGTTTTATGTTATAGTTTATGGATGATTTCTCTGTTAATTATTGTTTTTTTCTGTTTCAGTCCCTTATTCTTTGAATAATGTGAGATTAAGGGAAAGAACAAAATAAAAGATGAAAGCAGAACATTTAATATCTCCTGTTTCTCTTTCTTCTTCTTGTTTTTTTATTTCTTCTTATGGATATATTCATTAAAGAATATCTCAAGTGTGTGAAATGGAAAAGAGGGAGCTCTCACAACCAATTTTTTATTTGTAAAAAAGAAACAAAAGTAAAGATAGTTCTGTGTTCATTTATATATATATATAAAAATTTCCCCCCAAATTCATATCAAATCTACATATTTTTTCACTGAGCCACAGTATTTATACTGAGATTGAATTATCCTGTTGCATTATTAAAGGGGCTGCACATAAATACCAGCTGCATTATTCAGATTTTTATTTATTTGATAAATCTTGAAGAAAAAAATTCCCGTCCACAGTTATGCAACAATTTGTGTTGCTTTTTCACAACCCATTTAAAAAAAAAATATTAAAGCTTTCCAAAATGGAACAGAGCAAAAGTTATTTTTACACTGATTCCAGTTTTAAATACATAGATAAACGAGAAATATGCTAAAGAAGGAATAATCTAGCAGCCCAAGTCAGTTTCTGAGTCAGACAGCTGAAAAAACTAAGACTTTCTTGTTTAGCCCCGGTGCACCTGCGGCTTCATTCGCTCCGACGTCTCATGCTGATTATTACATAAGAGAAAACATTCCTCAAAACTAATCAGCAGGAATCTAACAAAGCTAAAGTAGCTCATATTTAAGTAACAATCAGATCAAGCCTAAATATCTTTTCACCTTGACAATATAATTGTTGGATTTTTTAAAATGTTATTCTCTGTCATTTTCTCTTATATTATTTAGTTTGCAAAGCAAAGCGCAGTAACTTATTTACAGTGTTATAACACAAGGTGCTAGAGAGAAGGAGATAAGGTTTGTAGTGTTAAAGGGCATTTCAATTGTTGAATATTGATCAACGTCTTTTGCAACTTACGCCAATGACTCACTCATTGTTCACTCACTTATTACCTCATTTCTTGTTGTTTATCTGTAATCCTGCTAACTTCGTGGTGCTGTAATCAGAAGCATCAGCAAAAAATTGCAAAGAAAAACATTTATTGCTTGATCTCTTGTTTGCCTCTCTCTCTTTTTCTCTCTTTCACACACACACATACACACATATACCAACGCGCACACACATGCCCACACACACACACACACACACACACACACACACACACACACACACACACGTCTTCACATTAAGTAACCACTAAAGGGTAGTGAGTTTCTCAGTGCAAAGAGGGAAAAGAGCTGAGGTTCGACTGATGCTGGAGTTCTTTCAGATCTTTCAACAAGATCTGTGCAGCAAGGACTCTGTACTTTTACCTCTGTGCTCAAACAGAAAGCTGCTAATTACTAAGGTTGAGAACAAGTAGAGGAATTTCAGAGCCGCTTATGGATTTAAATATGGTGTAGTTTTTTCTCTGTGGTGCCCTTTTTTCCCCCACATTTTCAGGACTTATATGGGGATTTTTGTTTAAACTTGGTTAGTTTTTGTGCATTACACATCAGCATTTTTAAAGTTGTTTTAGGAATTTTTCTTTACAAAGCAAAGCGTGATCAATCAGGTACGTTTGTTACATTTCTCATCTTTCAACACTTTGATGTCACAGATGGTTACAGGGTGCTTGCTTTAAAAAAAATTTTAATCATCTATTGTAAGTTTGTTAATGCAGCTGAACCTGAATTTTAATATCAACATTGCGGTTGTGCAGAAGGATGGCCTTTGCAGACCTCCTTGAACAGGTTGGCAGCACGGGTCGCTTCCAGGTCCTCCATGTGATACTCCTCTGCACACCCGTCCTGTTGATGGCCAGTCACAACCTGCTGCAGAACTTTGTGGCCATGGTGCCGCCTCATCACTGCAGCACACATTCCAACATGTCTCGGACCCAGCTGAGCCCAGAGGAGATTCTGCAGATCACAGTACCACTGAATGAAGCAGGGAAACCACAGAGTTGCCAGCGATACGTTGCTCCACAGTGGCACCTCCTGGCTCAGAATGGTAGTTCCGCTACACAGATGAATAATGGCGTCGTCCTGGAGGGATGTGTTGATGGATGGTCCTACAACATGACGGATATGACCTCCACTATCATATCTGATGTAGGGCTGCGTTCTTCAGACTTTATTGCTATCATGGGGGTTTTAATCAAGCCAGAGATGATTGTAGGAGACACTTACATGTTTGTTTTTTGATGTATATCTTCTTTTCTTCAGTGGCATTTGGTGTGCGACCTTCGCTCCTTAAAGCAAATGGGGCAAACCATTTATATGGGCGGTGTGCTTGTGGGGGCTCTTGTCTTCGGAGGCCTTTCAGACAGGTATCCTCCAAATTTTCATCAGTAGTTCCAACTCTATCTGATGCTAATTGCAAACATTTTCAAAACCAGTAAAATAGTCTTTTCCTTTAAACTGCCTTTAAAAAAATTTTTATAAAAAATTCCAAACATCACTCTTCCCTCCTAGATATGGCCGCCGGATCCTCCTGCTGATCTCTAACCTGCTCATGGCCGTTTCAGGAACGTGTGCTGCTTTCTCCCCTTCCTTTTCCCTCTTCTGTCTGTTCCGGTTTGGCTGTGGCATGGCTCTGTCCGGCGTGGGACTCAACACCTTCTCACTCAGTAATTAAGTGACATTCACTCAAAAACACCAAAACAACAAGAATTTGTTTGCTAAATGGATAAAATGTTGTCTAAACTACAACTCGTCAGACAAACTGTGAAAGGCAATAACAATAATAACCAAGATGTTATTTTTTAATTATCATTATTGATGTTGATTTTATTTTTAAATGGCTGTTTATAACTAACATAAACTGAAATAAAATTCTTGAGCAGCATATCTGTCCGTCTCTTCACCTGCCTCTTTCTATATTCTCTATTGTAATCTATAACTTTCATGTGACTTTTTATGGATGTTTATCTGGAACTGAAATTTTTTTCTGTGATTCTTTCACTTGAAGTTGTGGAGTGGATCCCGACTCGTGTGCGGACATTCACAGGGACGGCAACCGGCTACTGTTACACTGCGGGGCAGATGCTTCTGCCAGCCATTGCCTACTTCATCACGGACTGGAGGTGGTTGACCCTGACTGTGTCGTTGCCCTTCTACGTGTTCTTTCTTATTGCATGGTAAGATGGTGAATACAAAGATGCAAGTGGATGGACTGTTCCAATGTTGGGAGGGTCTGAAAATGGTAAAAACCATCTAACAAAATAAACACATGTGCATTCTCAGGTGGTTTCACGAATCGTCAAGATGGCTGGCGATAAACAATAAACCTGAACGGGCTGTCAAGATGCTTAAAAGCGTGGCCAGGTTTAATGGCCGCCACGAAGAAGGGGAAAAGATTAATGTAAAAGTATGGCAATGTCATTTTCATGGATTTGTGTTTTTATTCATAAAAGGGATGTGCATTGAAAGTATGTCTTCTTTTATGCGTAGATGCTGCAAGAATGTATGAACAAAGAACTGTCCTGCTCCCAGGGGACCCACTCTGCCCTTGATCTGTTCCGCACGCCCAAAATGCGCATCATGACTTTATGCCTCAGTGCCACCTGGTAGACATCCGGATTTTTCTATAAAAAGACACAAACGAAACCCATCTTTAAATAACCTGCAGTAAAGGACACTCTCTCTCTCTCAGGTTATCAACCAGCTTTGCATACTACGGCCTTGCTATGGATCTCCAGAAATTTGGGGTGAACATCTACTTGATACAAGTGATCTTTGGAGCGGTCGACATCCCCGCTAAAGTTGTCATTACTGTGTGTATGAGTTTCTTTGGACGCCGGCCGTCACAATGCGGCGCTCTTGTCGTAGCAGGAGTCACAATTCTGATCAACTTACTGGTACCTTATGGTAAATATGGAACACATTTCTTATACTGGTATTATATTGTTGAACTTTTCTTTAGATTTTACGTTACAACCAGAAAAGTGTCTCTTGAGACGATAATTGAGAGACCAACACAAAACAGTGCATAATTTTGAATTGGACGAATAAACAATGTACAACATTTTTTTTTTTTTCTCCAAGTGAAGACCTAAAAATTTTTGTATGCATATATGTTTACTCAAACTGTGTCAGCAACCAATTGACTTTAGAAGTGGTTTAATTAGTGTATAGAGTATCTGTGTGTAATTAAACCTCAATGTTGCTCAGTTGCTCAGGGAAGGGCTCCCAAGCTTGTAGGAGAGCATCCATGAAAACCATGCAGTAAAGTGCGTTGCATTAGAAATCTCATGTTGCGCTTGAGCCTGAATATACCAGTCCTGCTGTAAAACATGGTGGTGGCAGTATCATGGTGTGAGAAGGCAAAAAAGAAAATAAAACTCCCGAAAATAATTTGAAAAATGAAAGAAAAAAGGATTTTTTTTTTCCATGCTTCATAATAAACTAAACATACAGTTATCTACTGAAATGGAAAAAGTTATTATACATTTAGTAATGTGTCTTTTTTCTTTAGACAAACAAACTGTGCGAACCTGTCTGGCGGTGGTGGGCAAAGGCTGTCTGGCTGCATCCTTCAGCTGCTGCTACCTTTACTCTGGAGAACTTTTCCCGACTATCATCCGGTACGTTTTAAAAACAGAAATGAATTTATTGACTTTGATTCCTCCTGATGAAGATCAGCGTTCCTCAGTTTTAAGTTGTGAGTGTAATTCTGGACCGGACAGGTGTTTTTGACAAAAATAGAACTTGTGCCTTTGTTCAGTTCACAAACGTCTTGACAAAAAAAAATGAAAAAAAAAAAGAAAAATGTCAAAATTAAAACATGATTAAATTAAAGCCTGATTAAAGACACAAAAGTGATAATTGATACAAATAATAATAATAAAAAAAAACGTAAATGTTTATTTGCTTAACAATTTCAGGAGAAAGAAAGTAATGTAAATATAAAAACAAATGAAGATTAAAGTTGATAAGGTTTGTGATATAGTAGTGAAAACACAATGAATTATGTTTGCTTCTGTTTATGTACTGTTCAGTGAAACAGGTCAGAGGGCGGAGGTTTGCAGATTAACAGTGTTACTCAGAGTTCAATTCAATCCAAACTCCAAACTAAACAGTGAGGGATTGAGTTAAATAAGTGACCATTTTCTCACATGTCACCAAAAGGATCCGTGCGCCTCAAACCGTTCAGATTCCATTGAGTTACAACACGTTTCAATGTATTTTACTCTGATTTTATTTGTCAGAAAACAGAATGAAAGAGGAAGTAAAGTGGTGCCTGGTGTTAAAGGAGTGTCGTAAATCCAAAGAAGTACTGTGGCTCTGCAAATCTTTGCAGTGCCACATTTTGTGGTATTTACAGCTGCAACTATTTTGGGGTTGCAGCTCTATCAGCTGTGCACAACTACAGACTGAAACTAATAGCGATTCTTTCTTGCAAAGCAGCTCGAGCTCAGCAAGATTGGATGAAAGGCGTCTAACAAGTGCAAACGGGTAAATTCAAGTGCAAGCCAGACTTGTTAGTTTTTATTAGAACAAACAATTGGGCGTGTTATTAAACAGTATGAATGCAGTGATTCATAAGACTATTTTTATTCATCTCAATGCGATGTTTCGAACCAGCAAACAATCAAGGAAAACAAAACACGATTTAACCATGAAGCTGAGTGATTTTTTTAAACATTACCTGAGAAACATTTACAGACATACAGATAAATATCCCAGCAGGAATTTGTGCCAAAAAAAGGAAGAAAGAAAGACAGCATTCAAGGAGTTTGAAAAGGTTTTGAGAAAAAAGGAAGAACAATCTAAGAGTTTCAGGTTGAGCTTGGGAAGTCTCCAGGTGACCTTTGGCCAGGATAAATACTCTTGAGTTTCAAACAGGTTCTGCAAACAGATGGTGATGAGTGTCAATGACTGCAGGCTAATATATCCTCTTATTGTGGACTGCCAATGTGTCAGATGAGATCTACACAGTATTTGTTTTTTGTTTTTTTTCTGGGATATAAAGTTTGTAACATCACATGGTTTTTGTTCACTTATTTATTACAAAATCTTTTTTTTTCCACAAAACATTTCCACTCCTATTTAAAAGAAACTGAAGCAAATCCAGGTTTGTTGAAGCACTGGACCCTGAGTAATTTGGTTAAACGCACACAGTGTTGGTGATACAGTATCTTTCATGCTGTCATGTTCTAGCCACAAAGCTGGGTGTATTTTATAGAGATTTTATGGGACAGACAAAGAGAAAATAAGGCATAATTCTGAAGTGGAAAAATATGTGTGGTTTGATTTTTTTTTTTCTTTCAAAGATCTGTTGTGGGCATTTGGATTCAGGTCATTCACTGATCCAAATCTTTTGATTGCAGCTGTGACCGTTTGCTTAGCGTTGTCCTGCCAGACGGTGAACCTCTGTGCCCGGTTTGTTTAAGCCTCAGATTTTATTTTTCTCAGTATTCCCCCATATTTCATGCAACCCAGCAGGAGATGGTGTGTTAACGGGCATGTGTGGTGTTAGTTTTCCTCCACATAACGTTTTGTATGTAGTCTATTTTCAGTCTCATCTGATCGGAGCACCTTCTCCCACACCTCGCTTCTGACTTGAAGCAACCTGCTAATGGGATTTAACAGGATGCTACTAGTTCTCCCTCATGAGCTGTAGACGTTGTAGTAAACCCCTTAGCTGCTTAACACTGTCATTTCCTGGCCTCTAAAGTGCAATGGACTCTATCTTGAGCTAAATGTCAAAGATCTCCCCCTTCTGATTTCGTTACATTTTTAAAATCGTCCACTCTGTCAAATTTTTATGGTGGAATTGTGTGTGAACTCTGCAAAAATACAAAAATTGATTCAATATTCAAATTTAGTTTAATCATATTAAACTCATTCATTCATGCACTTCTGGAGCCCCTACTATCTTCCTTTAAGAATGTCCTCTGACAGGCTTTGATTAGACAAAAATGCCAATAAAAGGCTGTAAAATAATTTAATTTCTAACTGCACAGTAACTAGACCACTGATTCTGCTTTAATTGTGTCATTTTGACTCTTTCCACATTCAGTCAAAGTGGCATGGGTTGGGTGTCCATGACTGCTCGCGTGGGAGCTATGGTGGCCCCAATGGTTCAGCTCACTGGGGACTACATACCTTGGCTGCCAGGTTTAATCTTCGGAGGAGCTCCAATTATCTCAGGGTTTGCTGCAGTTTTTCTTCCGGAGACACTGGGCACACATCTCCCTGACACAATACAGGATGTGGAGGACAGGTAAGATCAACATGTAAAGTTGAAAATTAAAAACAGGAAATGGCTTCGTCTTGCAAAAACACTTTGAAATGCAGAGAGCAGGATAGTTTGTTCAGTTTTTCCTTCTCTGTTCTGATCTCAGGGGTTCTGGAAGAGGCTCCAAGTGTCCGAGGCCGACAAAGGAAACAACGATCTTGCAGGACACTAAAGTGGATCTCCTCAAACAGGCTGCCTGAAATCCCTGCATATAAACCTGGTGGATGTGTAGACACGTAAATAAAAAATGGCGTTTGTACAGTTTGTTTTCTCCATAACTGCATATTAGTTTTCACAGTTTGTTTTGTGTTGTTTTATCCCGAAAAATGGAGAAAGAGTGTTATTTTAAAAAGGTCAGTAAAATAACCTGAAGGCATCAGAAAATCTGATCTGCAGTATGTGTGTTGGTGAAACAGTAGCTTTGAGAAATTCAGCACTTCTTTGCAACAATCATGTCTATAACCCAAATCTTTGAGTAGAATGAGTGCAAGGCTGACTATGTGTTTATTGGTGCTTTTGTAAATTTGTTTTGCTTTGTATGTACCACTTTGTATTTTTCAATAAAAGTGAACACATACTCCACTTCTGAGTTTGGTTTTATTGTTTTTAACTCAGATATTACTAGAGTGGGAGCTGTCAAAGTTTAATTTAAAAAGCAGAAGAAACCAAAGAATGCAAAAGTTAATAACATCATCTTTGCTAATTCAACTTTCAGCTGATGAACCTTGAAAGTATACCATCACTGTTTCTGAATATTATTTATGTTCGCAAGGCATTTTCCTAAGGCTGATAATTTAATAAAAGAAAAAAAATTCTTAATCTTGAAACAGAGCGCTCTTTACACATACAAATGTCCATGTTTTGTCACATTACATCTGCATGCAATGTATTTTAATGGAATTTTACGTGAAGAAAATAAGGTAAATGGAGGGTAAATGATACATATTATAAGAACGCAACCACCCAGATTACATACTGAGTAGAAACTCCTTTTGCTGCAATTACCTGAATAATTACCACTGCAAGTCCTTCATAACTCTTCCTGTGTTGGTCTGTCACATGCAGTCCCAATTAAGTTATTGAGCACTTAGTGGATTCAAGGGAGGAAAAGCTCAAGGAGTATCAATGGACTCCTTTTTTACCCTTCAGTCATTTTTATTTGAGAGACAGTCAATTTAAATGGTTTTTCTATGTGGGATCATTTTCTCTCTTTTTTTCTCTTGTTAATGAAAGCATATCTTTCTGGTGTGTTTTTGTTGTTGTTTTTTAACCCATTTTGAGAAAATTACTTTATACAAGTAATTATTGCAAGAGAACGCATGTGAAATAAATGAAGTTCTGGAAATACAAAATGTGTCATTCATGCACTAAATTTCCATATATTGGTTTAGTTTGACCCATATGTAAAAGAAATCAAATAAAAATAAATAAGCAAAAATCCAAATATTTAAAAAGAATATACTAATAATTACATCCTAATGTAGAATCATTTGTTTATATACTATTATACTAAAGGACCAAAAACCCGAATGTCTCCGCATACAGAAGGCCAATTGTGCTCTTGAGACTGTTTGCTTTGTCTCCATCTAGTGGACCTTTTGTAGTATTGCATAATGGATAAAAAAAATAAAATCCCAATCCATTATGTGGTAAAGGTTTAAGTGACATTAACATTGGTAAATTAGAGTAAAATGCTAAAGATAGCTTCTATTTACTTATTTTTCTTATTGCGTCAATGAGGCGGATGAAAAATATCTATCGCCGGAATTTATATTTCTTTAAAAGGCCAATTTATGTCAGTTTATTTATTAAAGAGCCCAAAGACACATTTTTCACCTTTTAAAAATCAATTTATGGTATTTGCCCTAATTTTTTGTGCATCTGAGACTGTAACCCTTTTAGTATAATTTATAAAGCCCCGACCGCCACATTAAACAGATTTCCTTTCACCTTGAGACTTTATGTGTGCACTCCTGAGAGGCGCAACAACATGCCAAAAGAGAGTTCAGCCTTCGGGCTGAGATCCAAAAGGAAAGAAAAATGCTCTCCAGAAATAAATGCAACATAAAATGATATGAATAAAGATTTATTTTTCATATGAACAGGTGGATTCATTTTTTCACTTTATTTTACAATCTATGACAGTCTCGCATTTTTAACTTTTTTTTTTTTTTCTAGCATATTTCAGGAATGACATGGGGGGCCGGGGGGCAAGGATTCCTTTTTATTGCTGAATGTTAAATGAAATGCACATTCACTGACTCGAAAATAATTGTCTGCTGCTTTATTTTTCTTCCTTATTTATTTTTTTTCAGTATCCATGCACCCATCTAACCTTGATCACAAAGACATGCAGAGGAGAGGTGTTCAAACATTTCAAGCGAGGGGCGGGGTCAGGTGTATGTGGGTGTGTGTGTGTAGGCGTGGATGGGTGGGGGATCGTAAAATAATTTTTTTTAAAAAGAAGAGACTGGCAGGTACATGCCTGGTACCGTATCAACTGTGTGAGAGGATTGGTGAAGTGAAGAGGGTGTCACATTTGAACTAGAGGTGTGGAGACGTCTCTCATCTCATTCAGACACACAAAATTCGGCCCGAGGTGAGAAACCTGATGAAATATCTGGCAGATGTGAGGGAGGTGTGACCAGAAATCGCCGTCTATAACAACACCTCTGTGCATTTTCCAAATTGCAGATACAGTTGTGAGTCAATATTCATGGGACAACTGAGTATTCAGTTTTTCTTGAAAAGAAACAAACAAACAAAAAGGACCAGTTGTGACATGTGATCATTGGCTTAATTTCTTACCATGTCCCTTTAAAGTAGAGATGCACCGATAAGAGATTTGTGACCGTTTTCTGATTAGACTTTTTCCGTTATCTGTCTTCAGCATAGAGTTGACATCCTATTGAGAGCACAAGCTTTAAAACGGGTTTACTCTTTTAATCCAAAACAAGATCACATGGCGTGCCCTTTTAAAACTGAACTTAGCATCTTATGTTAGGAGTTGGTCTGATTAGTGCTCTTAGTATAAGTAAATATGAACACCAGTCTCTGTGTGTATCCCCAAGACAATGTAAACCATTACCTTAAGATTCTGAAATTCAGAGAATATTTTCGGTAATGTGTTCGGCCGTCCTGGTATCTACAGGAAACAACTCCAAGTCATTTTGCTTCTTTGCTAATGTAGCGAAACATTGTTTTGTCAGCTCCTCACTAAGCAAAGTAGCTATTGGTTTAACAATAATTTGGCATCTAATTTGTGCAATTGGAGAAGTGTGTATATTTGTAACAGCTGTTCTAAAAGTCAAAGGGCCTTTTGGGAAAGCAAACATGGGGTAAAACGCACCCCAGTGATGTTTTGGATTACAAATAAACTTTCTTCACAAGTCACAATTTTAGATTTTTATCTGGACGTGACAAAAAATGAGCTAAAATACATTCTCAAATTTTATTTATATTTGTTTAGGTTTTTTTTAAATCCATGTAGAAGTTAGGAAAATGACAACATTACAGCCATTACTGTCTGGACACAAATGGGATGAAGCTCTCTTATTCTTGTCTACAGCTGGGACACACTGCTGAGAGACGACTGGGTGACCTCTGAATGTTTTGGATAGAAAGCTCATGCTTCTCACTAAGAAAAAGAAAACCTAGATAAGTGTTCATCTTCGAGTCTGAAAAGATGTCCATTCCCAAGATTTGTCTTTAAATAATAAATATTGTAAGAGTCACCAACTGATGTCCTCTGCCTGGACATCAATTGGTCCAGGAAGAGGACAATTCTCTCCTATGACTAGTGAAAAGGGGAAAACACTACATAAAGTGCAAAAGTACAAGTTGGTGATGAGGGACCAAAATCCCCAGCATCTGGATACTTGCTCTTTAATTTTGCAGCATGAAAAAACAAATCAACAATAAAAAATAGTTTCAGTTTGCACAATTTCTTACATCTACATACTTCCTTAGACTTCCTTTTCAAACTCCTCATTGATAATGAGAACAGGTGGAACTATTTTATTCTCTCCATGTGTTTGATGAATGGATCAAATAGTGAAGGGGGATTGGGGCGGTTGAGGTCAAGTTCTCCCCGTTATGTCCTCGCACTCGTCAAGCAAGTCAGTCATAGCATCAGCTGACTTGTGAAAGCTGGTCTCTGGTTACAGATGGTCCATGTGCCAAGGTAAGTAGCATATTTAAGGCGAAACCTTCACCACGCACATCATGTCATGTAGCATGGGACATACTAAAGACCAACAAGGCAGATCCCTGGATTTTCTGCAAATGCTGTTTAGCCTTAAAAAAAAAAAGAATAAAACTGAAAAGAGCTGAAATGTTTAACAAAATAGACTAATACTCTATCGACCCCACTCATCTCCATGTGTCGCCTCCTTTGGGTTTGCAAAGTCCGTTTGATTGAACAGTCTCCGGACAAGTTGAGTTTGATTCTTGGCACATCTCTACTTTAAACGAGGGTGATTTCACTAACTATATGAGCACCTTGGTAAAACGATCATTTACAGATTAAATTCAAAATGATAAAACGTGTCAAACAGACAAAGCAGGACACAGCACTACTGGAATTGACAATATTTGGGAATGCGTGTGTGATGTGGAGTGGTCTAATTAAATCCTGTGTCACAGACACAGTTGTTCTGTGAGCAAGTAAAGGATGGATCAAAGAAGTGGATAGATGTCTGCATAATGGCTTTAAAAAATAACTCAGGTGGGTTCCCATTTTTTTCTCCACAGGCATTACAGAGTTTTTCTTTTGTGCACACAACACACCACAGTCACCTCTTAGAAAATGATGTAGTCAAACAGCAAAATGTAAAGTTTGCATATTTTTGCATTGTATGATCCTCCGCAGTTTTCACAGCTAATTCCCCACGTTGTTTTTGCTCTCCTTCAACAGAGCTGCTTCCACCTTTTCTTTGCGTGGGACTGGCAGACTGCGCGTTTACCTCCAGGTCCTCAACTTCCGAGAACCGTCGTCTTAGGTAGGCCTTACTCAAGGGGTGAGGAGGGGTGAAAGTGGGTGTGTGGGGTGGAGTGGGGAATGTGGAAATCCTGAGACACTGTGTGGCCTTTAAAACAAGCCACAGAAACAAAATGAAAACAGAATGACAATGAGATGTGGGAGGAGAAGAAGTCGTTTTGAGTGAAAACAGATGATATCTTTTGATTTGGTCTCCTACGTCGGTTTGCCCCCTCCGTGCCCATCGGCTAAGCGTTTGTTGGCCTCGTACAAGGATGCTTTAAAAAGGACAGAATAGGGGAAGTCTTGGGGGCCAGATAGTTGTAAATACATCATTAAGAAATGACCTGCATAATACAACCCGGCCTTACCTGTCCGACTACCCAAAGGGAGGGAGAGGCGAAGAGGAGAAGGGGTCAGTGGCAGCTCTCCTGAGATCCACACATTTAATCTCACAACATGATATTCTCCTAACATTCACGAAAGCATGCAAGCAACGTTACACTCGCACAGATTCATTTGTACCTGCACTCAACCGAACATCACTATCTTCTTTCTTCGTCTCTCAGGGCACACACGTCAGAAATGTTCTACATTGTATTTGTCAGGCGTTCTGGTATATCCCCCGAACCACCAAACCCTACAGGACGAATCATATTAATGTAAACACACACTTTATGTTGAAGTGGTTTATATTGCGTGACATGGAAGGGGTTATGCTCCAGTGGGGACAGACTTCTCAAAGAATGCCTTTTTTTTTTTTTGGAAAGAAAGTGAGACAGGAAAAAAAAAATAAAAATAAATCAGACAGAACAAAAGAACATAAATGTGTATAAAAAATGAGGCGTCCATATAAGAAAGGCTACAAAAACCTCCACTGGCCCTCTGGCATCGGCAAACAGCAAAAGGCACCACAATATTACTCTATTTTTTTTTTTTTTTTTTTTTTTACGTTGTGAAAAAACTGGCACATCTTTTTTTTTTTATGCTGTAAATCAAAATGTACATATAAATAGAGTTTTCCCTATAAAAAATTCTTTGCTGTTAACTAGTAGACAACTTTTGCTAAAATGAAAATAAATATTTCATTTGTTTAGAATATCTGTCAGTTATATAAAATAAAAATATTTCTTATAGATGCAGGTCTATACTATATTGATTTTTGTTGGTTCATCGTCACTCTTTAATGGGGCGTACTGTCCGGTTTGGAGTGCGACTGTGTGAGTCTTGTATGCATGTTGCCACGCCCGCTGTGCCACCCTGACGAGTGAGAAGTCCGACTGTCCACCGGCCTGTAGATGGTAGAGGGCTCGGCGTTCATGTTCTGCATACTGAGAAAGGGAGTGCTCTCACCGTCCTCCTCTGACTCGCTTTCTGTTAGGCAGCTTCGAGATCCATAGTCCCGAGATGCCTCGTATCCACGCGGGGCCACGTGGCCGTTCAGTCTGGATCTCTTCCAGCGCCGGCTACCGGTTTCACTGGACCCACTTGTCTTTGGTTGCTCCCGAGAGGAGAGGTACTCCTGGGTGGTCTCATAGTCTTCTTCCTCGGCCAGCCGGTAGGGGCTGGAGGGCAGGCTGCCCCTGCTGTTCTTTAGGTAGGTGCGGCGCTGCTGCCGGTAGGGCTCCTGGCACTGGGCGTCATGTAGGGGCACCTGGTAGCGGCGCAGCAGCGGCTGGTCATCCTCTGGAGGATAGGGGTTGTGGACAGCAGGAGGAAGCGACATGGCGTGGCTGGCATTGGGGGATGTTATCTGGAAGGTAGGCACCTGGGGGGGCAACGAGTAATGGAAATCCACCGGGGACAGGCGGGCTGGTGTTGTCAGGGCCGACACGTACCTGTTTGAAATACAGAGAGAAATTTACAGGTGATCGGAGCAGGACAAAGAACAGAGCAGAGAAGGAGGAGCGTACAGCGTTTTGATAACTGAACACAAATCACACCCTTATTGTCAGGTTGAGCAGAAACTAGAATAGTGAGTGGGAGGTACTTTTCCACAGAGTTTCTGTGTACATCAACAAGTTGGGATACATGGTGGGCATTAATCTACTTCCTTCTGCAGAAAGTCTTTCATCAAGTGTCTGTCAAATTACGTTTTACAACTGATTCAAGACAAAACATGCTATTGTTGGCTGATTTCTTTTCTTTTTACTGCTCAAGCTGGCTCGACTTTTGCTGATGATGAAATAGTCTTCATTGGAAACCATCCTGCTCAGGCTCAAAACAGCTCCCCAGTGAGTTTGCTTTTCTGGATCGCTGTTTTGCTAACAGTTGGATCCAATAATACACGTATATCATATTGATCTGCTTTGGATATAAATAAAAATTCATGTCTACAATAATTTCCGTTAGTGCCCAAAAACATTCGTCATCTTCCTTGTTAACAGATTGTGACAACTTTTGCATCTTCTCTGCATTCAAATGGCTACAGGCAGCAATAAAAAAATAGACATATTCTTAAAGTGGAACAATTTTGTGATCAATCACAAATTTTTTCTTTAACTTGATAAAAAAATTTAAAGTGTAATTAGGCCGGTGTAACGTAGTCCGTAGGGAAGAGAAGGACTTGTATTATTCTATGCTCCATACAAACAAAACAAAAACTTTTTCTCATTCTGGCACTTTCTCTAGGATCCCATTAAACAGAGTTTAAGTCACAGTAACATATACACATTGTCCTCCTTCTTTCCCGTTAGTCCTAGATGATTTATTTTACTTCGTAGCTCTGATTCCATTTTAATGATTTACATGACTGTTCCATATTGTTCCCATTTATTTGTGTGTTCTTGCACTTTTTCTTTTAACAGCCTCTTGGCCAAGTCAGGCTTTCTGATTAAAACTGATTCTCAGACATTTTACCTGGTAACATAAAGACAACCCCCCTCCCCCCAAAAAAAAATATTGTTTGAAAGTCTTACATTTTTAAAACTTTGATACACCTTAAAAGTGCACAAATCAGGTTTTAGTGGCGGGTCCCAAGATATGGAAAGAGTTGAAATAGATACATTGATGTTACTGACAACAACCAGTTTTTCATAAAGTCAGATACTTGGATGAAAACGTCCAGCCGAACAGCTGTAAATTTGGATAAGGAAGCAATAATGCACATTTTGTAACTAGAATTTCAAACATTACAATATAGAAAAGAGGGAATCTTTTGTTGCTTGGATCTTTTGCCATTGTTATTGCTGGCAAATTTCAATTCAGCTTACAGTAAAGCCATAAAAAGTGAGTTACTGTACATAAAAAAACAGATTTTTCGAATAAAATGCATACGGCAGACATGAAAGCATAATACTTTAGAAAGTCCATTGTGACTGAGCAGCTGTGCAGAACTTTCATGCTAAGGCGACTAGCCTGATGTTTTAGAAGATAAGGTGTTAGGGTTACTGTCTGTCATGCCCAGAGCTGCATAAGAAGATTGGTATCTTGCTGCCTACAATATAAAGAAATATGCAGGGGATAAATATAGACTACAGCAGAGTGGATGAAAGCCTCATTTCCTCCCTTGTCAGGCTTTCCCTTTGTGCAAACTTGAGCTTCAACTATTTTTATGGCAGAATTATCGTCTTTTGTGACTGACACGTGGCCTACTACAAAATAAGAAAAAACACAAAACAAAAAAAACGAAAGCAGCAAGTGAAAAACAGCCTCAAGAACAACATATTAGGAAAGGAAAAATGGTCCTATAGCTGCAAGAGCAGAGTTCCCACTGACACGAGCACTTTTTCTAACTTTTGCCTTCCTTTGCATAATTGAACATCATGCCTGCTGTGTGTCAGTTTCCACTGATTGCCCTCGCTGGCCTCTGGAGGTGGACACGGAGCCAGCAGAGAGGGCGAAACTTTTCAGCGTGTTTATTACAGCCTGAGAGCCAAATCGGCCGGGCAGGCCTCGCTTTCCCACCTGTCGCTGTGCGGAGAGTCTCCCAGCGAGTCGAACGAGTCCCCGTACTGCAGCCCCGGCCGATGGGGATCAGAGTAACCACAGTGAGCAGCTCGCCGCGCCCGCGCCTCCATGCACGCAGGACTGCTGCATTTACTGGTCCCCACGGACGATGACATCATTCCCGGCGAGTCGGAGAGGAAACTTTCCGAACGTTCCAGGCTCCATGTCCGTTCCTCATGTCTGTCAAATAAAATAGGTGTTAACATACCCACACCCTGAAGTGTCCCCCAAGACATATTTCTCTTTCTTTGTAGACTCTGAAGAATGCCTTTGGAGAACAAAAGGAACCGTTTTACTGTTTCCGCAGGCGCAAGTGTTTGGGTATAATTCATGTGTGTTAAAACCACAAATTCTATTTCGTAATTTCCTCCCTCGTAGCTGAGCTGACCAGCAGGAACTAATGCTGGTGATATTCCTATACGCTAAACAAGATGGGTTTATTTCAATGCTGCAAAAATTAATCAGTAGTATTTTCTAAAAGGTGAAAAAAACTTGTATTTGTTATGAACATTAAAAGCTTCATTATATTATTATCTAAAAAAATATATTTCGAATGAATTGAATTCACCAAACATGTAAACAATTTTGTTTTACATTACCCTAAATCACAACAAATTCATCACAGTTTTTAGGGGTTTTTTGACTGTCATATAAATTTCAGACATCGACAACCAGAATATACACACAAGTCATTCTTAAATGGTGATTTCAGGCATTTGGGGCAAAAAAGTTACCATAAATGGAAATCAGTCTTACATTGCTGTGGCTGCATTTTGGCCCACTCCTCTAAACAATGGCTTGCTTCGATAAAAAAATGATGATTTTCAAACAAGAATTTCCTGCTTACAGCTTGTTTAACTCCGGGTGTTGACTAGGCTAAAACCAAACCATCACTTAACTTGTTTTCTCGCCACCCTGTCAGAAATTGAGTTGCTAGCATGTTGGTGTGTTTTGGATCAATGTCCGGCATAATCCAGGAGATTATTTATTCCACCCTTGTTGAAGTTGCTTTGGATGGCATTTTTTTCTATAATAAATTAGATAATCATTTCAATACTTTATGTATGTTGGCAAATACTGCATCATATTAATTATTTCATGACTGGCATATTGTTGCATTGTCCATCTGTAGTGAAAACATAAGCAGATCAACAACTGAAAACCTTTCTTTGACTAAAACTAGCCAAAATCTCAACAAAGCAGCATGAGCCAAACAACTAACCAAACAGACTGGAAAACACAAAAACACTAACATCAAAGGAACAGTCTGAAAAATGGAAATCTGAAAAGCATCCTCTGTTTCTCAGATTCAGGGATCCTCTGAGTTGAGATGCTGGGAGAACAGAGAAAATAGTTTGACAGAAACAGCCAACAGGTGGGAAGATGATTTGAAGGAAGCAGGTTGCGAGAACCCGAGGGAAACTGAGGACACCTAGTGATGATAACAGGCAACAAAACTCTCTGGGACAAGAGATAAGGCTCTCACACAACAGATACAGCCCAATAAGAAGAAGTCAATTTCAAATCAAACCTAACCCAAGTCGTCAGAAATTCAGTGAAAATGAGTGGACCAACAAAAATTAGTCACACAATCTAACCCAAGGATTGATTTTTGTTGCAGAACATCACTTCAGTACAAGAAGGCATAACATGACGCACACAGCATGACACACAATGACTGCTTACCTCTGAGTTGATGAGTGGGCTCGTGTGGAAGAGTTGTGAGATCTGGAAGAAGTGTGACTGGCTGGGAATGATCGCTCTGTCGAGGGCCGTATGACTCGCTCGGTTGCAGGGACATTCTTTGATATGTACTGTAAAGATAGAATTAAAAGAGTAAGAAATGCAAAAGAGAGAAAACTTTGGTTATGTTCTGATAAAAACGTACATCCACCATGGGGATTTCCTCCGGGCCGGGTCCTGGGTGATTAGGTCCATTAGCAAGGTTACGATTGGGATGTTCAGGACACATGTTCTGTCGCATATGATTGTGCATCTTCTTTCTTTGTTTCCTGTTGAACGATTTTTGATGAATTTTTTTTTTATGCTAAGCTTGCAATTTAACCAAAAAACTAGAATTAATTATGCGTAGAACTGCATATTAGAGGGATCATATTATATTTTAAAGCTTATTTGTATTAAATAAATGAAAAAAAAAAAATATATATATATATATATATATGTGTGTGTGTGTGTGTGTGTGTGTGTGTGTATAGTGACCTACTCATTGTTTTTCAAATCAGACTGGTCACTTTAAAAATCACATTTTGGCAAATCTAAAAAAAATAAATAAATCTTGGCATGTCAAACGAAGTCTTTACTTTCCATTGCATTCTAGTCAGGCTAGTGCCAGATAATTTTTTTCTAGAAAACATTTTTCTCAATTTCTTTAACCAAACTAGATATAACTATCTACAAGTATTTTCAGCTGTAAGCATGTGCGTTACTGAAGAAAAAAAGTGATGATATACGTCCTTTAGATTATAAACTTAATCCTATGGTAAGATTTCATAATCTTTTCACTGAAATCCATTGGCTGAAATAGCCACACGGAGTCACATTAACATGTCATCTGCAGGACTTACTTGGTTTTACAGTAGGCGACCACACACAGGATGCCCACCACCAACAGAGCCACACAAATACCCGTGATTGTCAGGACTCTTTTCTGGTAGAGTTCTTCTGCCTCTGTCAAAATTAAACCCACGAGACAACAGAGAGAAAAGACAGGAAACGATTAGCTTCACAAAGGAGGTGATGCTTCCCAAAGTACTTTCCAGCTCTAAATTCTGTCGGATAAACCTTCATCCTCCTAGCAACACAAACACAATATACTCTAAGCAGCAATAAAATCTAAAATGTCTAACATATATGTAGCAAGGACTGCTACATATATGTACATATATGTCGTTCCTTGCTCTAGAATTCAGCAAGGAACGAAACATGTTGTCACAACATTACAAAAACAAGCTAATTTAAAAGTTAAATATGATTATTTTGAAGAGTGATTTGCTTTTTGAACAAAAAGGAGCTCCAGTGCGGCATGGCTGAGGCAGAAAATGCTGTGCTGACGGGGTCTTTGATAAGTAATGTGATAGATTCCCCTCATCCCCTCTCATAGGAGGCTTCGTCTTTCATTCACCGGCAGCCATGTTCGTCATCATGCCAATTTGTGAGAAGTTTATGGCACCATAAATAAAGTTAGTTTATCAATGGGAGTAAAGTGGGAAATATTTCACGGTGCATGTCATCTGCTGTTAATGACTTTACATGGAGGAAATAATACTGGTGTTTCTGCAATAACATAGTGTTCCTCTGTTCCAGTGCATGAATACACTTGTATAATTGCATGATGTCTGAAAGGATGCCTCTAGCCATTATTCTAAAATCTCACACTCTGAAGCTCTTTTCTGGTAAAAGCAAAAAAAAAGAAAAAAAAGTGTCAGAAGACAAAAGCCAACAATGAAAAAGAGACAGAAGCTGATAGAAAGGAAAGGGAAAGCTGTCAAACATTAAAATACCATGCATTAGAAGAGGGAGAATTTGAGCCAGGAACACACATATCATGATTCAGACTTCAACATTGGATTTCTGCGCGGCTAACAACAGACGATCGCAAGAAAAATCGAGATCACATGTAAATCGAAAGTGAGACAAGGCATGTCAGAAAAAAAAAGAGAGATGAGATGAAGGAAAAATGACTTGGACTGAAAACGGAGTCAAATCATCTGGTAGGGACAAACATGAGACGTCATGCTTGTTATGAATTAAATTAAAATCCAAGCTTCTGAAAGGGAAAACTAACTATCGTGAGTATAAAGGTGGAAACTTCTGATCACATGTACGGAGGGACGTATTGAATCCATGTTAATGATGCCGGGCGGAGGACATGTGAGCTTGTCATTCGTATGAGTTATGATCACTCCAGACGTTGATTGGTTAATGAAAAAAAAAAAAAGGGGGAACGATGTGTTTTACAAATCAACAAGCATGTCACATTGACGGACATTGTGGGAGCTAGGCTTAGACAGAGTCAAAATGGATTGTTTCATACCCATAAATTCAATCCCAAGATGCTCTGCCATTGCAGAGGGTTGACAGATGGAAGGAGAAACAAGAACAAAAACAAGAAACAAGAGAGCAGATTAAGGCAGTGGCACCTCGGAGCATACATTTACATAGTGGCGGATAAGTAACTTGACAACACAGCCAACTGAAACAACAAACACGTCAGAAATTGTGCAAGACGAGACAAAAGCATGCAGCACACACTTTAAACTAGACTATGCAACTCCACACAACACAAATGAGCAATGCTAATTTCACATTGACGATTGGGGCTCTCAGTTTAGAGAGGTGAAACGTGTTCCGGTAGCTGCATGTCTCAACCCAACATATAAAGTCTTTAACTTTGTCACAACTACAAACCTTAATGTGCTTGATTGTGTTTTAAGGGACAAATCAGCACAACGTCGAGAATAATTGAGAAGCTGGAGGAAAAGAATACGCCGTTTTGAGAATAGCGTCCCTCAGGATGATGGTGCCACCGTCTTGTATTAACTCATCAACTCCTAACAGAATGAACCACTTTAAAAAAAAAATTTTTTTTTTTAGTTTTAGTCTTAAACATCTCATTTTGCATGGCTACTCTCCGAGGCACCGTTTGTCGTGCAACCAGTGAAAGCAGCACAGCTTTATTTTTTTATACAATTCCGTTCTTCAGAGACGTTTCAAGTTGTTACATAAACAAACTCTGTGAATGGGATTTGAATTTTGGTTGCATAGTAACCCTTATTGCTGCTGTTTGGGGAAAATATGTGTCATATGCAGAGATTACCCGTGCTTTTCACTGTTCTGCCGTGCAGAACTGCTACACTGTCAGCTCCCTGACACACCCATCACATGAACAGGCAAGTTAAAGGGCTGCTGTTAGTACAGGGGTTGCTTCAATACAGCTGTACTCAATATTGGAATAATATCGTTGAATTATTGCTGGGCCTAAGCTTTCTGGCAGAGCGAGGCCGTAGGGATGTGGCACCAACTAGCCGAGTCCATAACTCTGGCAACTCTGTTGGTTTACTTGGGCTTAGGCGAGTCCCAGCTGTCCTTATGACAACATGCCTTATTAATTCAAGCCCTCGCGGCGGAGAGGAAGAAACCATCCTCCTTCTCTGCTGTATCTCATGAGGAGAGATGCATCCTTTATCTGGGAGAAGCTCAGTAGGTACAAAATGGGAGTTTTTTTTTGTGCATGCTCTTTCAAATATGATTTTTTTTTTAAATACCTTAATTTAGTGTACAATTAAGATGTTTTTACTGTGCCTTGCAAAAATGTCGTATCCAGTGAATTTTGTCACATCTTCTCATGTTACAATCACAGACTTTAATGCAGTGTGTTTTATTGGGCTCTTATATGAAACACCCTCATTTTGTTGTGGAAGGAGCATGATGCATGGTTACCAGAATCTTTTAGAGATACAAGTTTGAAAATTGCCCTTTCCATCTTTGCTTAAAATTGAAATTTTTACTTTTTTTTTTTTTTTTTCTAAAACAGCTTCCACTCCACAATCACGTGCAAAGTTTGTGGCCACAATGCGACCAAACATGGACGCGTTCAAGAAGTGTGAATAAAATCACTTTATTAAGACTTATAATCAACTCCTCGTCTTTTATCTTTTGGTCTCTCTTTATGCCGACAAGCTGTTGTACAAGGAACAAAGCACAGAAAGGCTGGCCTGTCTCCGTACGACTACACAGCAACAGGAAATAGACGCCGACCTTGACGCAGACGAACAGCTGCACCAAAGTGAGTGAGTGTCGGGGAAAAAAAACGCAACAATACTTTGCCAAAAGACAAGTAATTTCACCGCAGTGCATTGCTGCTTAGTGTGAGGCTAAATTACTTGTAGTTGAGATGGAGAAGAGAGACAATGGGGGGAAAGATGGACTGTTTGCAATTCATTCATTGCCAACATACAACAAACAGCATATGTGAGTTGTGTAACACGGACTGCAGAGACGGGTCTCTGTAATCAGCAAGAGCAGATGCACTCACTGCTATGTACTTTAAATTGAAACTGTATGACCTTGCAAACACTCGATGACTTCAAATATGCAATGGGATTAGCAGGAGGTAATTTTCTTTTAACAGAAAGAATGAATGTTTTCTGTAGCTGTTATGCTTTTGGAACAGTAATGCAGCATCACTTATTAACACTGTTGAATACTTTTGTGATACTGAAAGCACTTCAGCGGCTTTAAAGGCAGACAGGCTGAAGGAGAAGCTTCATCTCCAGACTGTTTTCATAGGAAAATGCCTGGAGGGCAGGATCCTTCCAGGAGAGTTCTCAGCAATTTTAGGATAATCTTTCAGGTGATGGCTGTCTCTGCCAATGTCACCATGTAGAGTTGACATATTAAAATTCATCATTTCTAATGCCTCCAATGTTTTTGTTCATGTGAAAATGTGTCATTTTCCCCTCCACTTCACACTTTTTCATTATTTCCTGTTGATTTATCACATAAAACTCTAAAAAACTACACTGATGTTTGCAGATGTGACAGGACAAGATGAAAAGAGTTAAATATTTTCGCAAGGCACTTTGTGCAATGGGGCTCTTCCAATTGTGAGCACCATTTTGTTGCTTTTTTTCTAAAGTGCTGCATGTTAGCAGACACAACCCCCCCCCAAAAAAACAAAAACAACTAGCTGTATTTTTAATGATGGAGCCCTAACCTTTAATTTTCTCAGAATGGCTGTAATTGAGGAACTCAGCATGCAATCAACTGGTCTGAAAGTGAAACAAGCCGGGGCTTCTTGTCACAGCTTGAAGGGATGTGATGCTTGGCTTTCAGATGCATGCAGGTACAATTAGTCAAGAATTAAACAAGTCTCGGGAACTGTTCTGTCACGTTGGTTCATGTGTGTCTGACAATACATCTAATTAAAACTGTAAATATAAAGGACTTCAGTGAGAGACATTATGCAGTAGAGCAGTAGTGTGTTCTTCTTTCATTAGGCTGGAACACACTGAACATCACCTTTCACCTGCCTTTTCATTGATAAGTTTTGTTCAGATCTGGTTCTGCATTAATGGACTGTCTCAGGTAATATTGCACAAGCTTGCATGTCTGCAACTGATTGCATAAGGAGGTGTGTTTTAGCATTTATCCTGCCGGTGTTGTTACATGCAGCTCATTATGTGCAAACAGTTGTTTCAGGCAGCATCTAAAGCAAAATCACTTCACTTCACAACAGGTTGCAGGCAAATCTACCACGGGAAAGCACATGCAAAGCTCTTGCGCTACAGGGGAAGCACACACACGCACACACGCCATCACATGGTGACCAACCACAGAAACACGCTCTACTAATCTGTGCCAGCTTGTGAATGAGTCATCAAAGGAGACACAGATATAATTATTAGGTAAGAACAGGAAATGAGTGCAATCTCTCTACATCCAGCGTACATGCATCACAACGAGGACAGTCTGACACAGAGACAGAAGAGACAAGTTGACATACGGTAGAAACTGGCCATAACGTAGGTTTGACAGCGATCACCAGTAAAGTCATTTGGACACCTGATGGGAAGAAAGCCAAAGGAACAGAAGAAGGAGATCAGTGAGGAAAAAAAAAAGGGAGAAGATAGAGGGACAGCGGAGTGAAAAGGAAGAGCATGTGTAAGAAAAAAAAAGGGGGAGAAATCAGGAGGGGAGGGGTGGGAGAGAGGGAGAGAGACACAGAATTAGAACAACAGCAAAACTATAGACAGCAAAAGCAGAGTGTTCCCCATGGATGAAACCACTGTGTGCATTCGCACTGCTCATTGCGAAGTTGACCTAAGAGGGAAGAAGAGAAGGAGAAAGAGCAAGACGGTCGGGGTGACAGGAGTCCACTGGAAGAATCCAGGGACAACTGCATCTCTGTTCTCAGCTGCTCATATCAGGTGGACATACTTTTATTAGGATAGGGCATGTACGACCGCAGGGGCTCGGTCTGCGAGCATCGACGACCGAAGTATCCGGGTGGACAACTGGGAAAGAGCAGACATGTGTTATGAAAGAAGAAAACACAGGGAGTGGGGTGCATTTTTACATTTCAAGGCATTCATTCGTGCAGCGTAACATGTCATGTACGGGGAAAAAAAAGAGGGGCTCTCGAGATTATATCCAGTTTTAAAGCCAGGCTTTTGAGACCTAAAAAGTGACATGATTAAAAAAAAAAACATAAATCATTCAAGAATTTTTTCACATTTTTGATGGGACAACAACATTAACATAAAAGAAACTATTAGAAGAAAAGGTGAATAAATGGTAAATAAATTCTGTCAAGTGTTGGTTGTGTTCTACATGTAAAAAAAGTCTCCTAATTTTCACATTTGTTGTTTGAAGGTATGAGATTGTAAAATAAATTGCAGTCCTGGCTAAAACTCCCCATAATCTTACAAGGCATTGTGGTCTGCTGTAACTAAGTTGAACTAAAGCACTGAGGTGCTAAATCAAAATACATTTTTGGCTTTAAATGAATTCAAAGAAAGAGTTAAACTGACATACAAATAGTAAAGCATGGTAGTGGAGTTTTCATATGTTTTACAAATGCAGGTGGATTTTTGTGAAAGTTGCATGTTCAAAGATGTTCATTTTCAGGCCATTGAAAAAAAAAAAAGTTTATTCCTTCTAAATGTAAACTCATGCTCTTTGATTAAACTTTAATGCTTTTTTTGATACATTTATAGAAAATGTATACATTAATAAAACCCAGTCAGTGGTGATGGATAGAGGCTTTTTTCCTACAAGGAAACCAAAATGCCAGATTAAACTTTTTTCCCTGATAGTAACATTATTATGGTCTGACTTTTTTTTTTCCATCACAAAATCCCGACACATATAAAAAGGCCCTTCTAGAGCCTCTGCATATCAATAAAACAAACACAAATCTATAACAAAATAATCAACAAATGGCTATTATCAAATAAAAGCTGATTTCTGATAGCCCCTCGTTTTTCCCCGTGCAAGTCTTCATCCATAAATCACCTGAAGGAAACCTGTGCAACAAAGCTGAAAACAGATTAATGAGGTCTTCCTTTGTAAAGCCTCTTGGAATCCCAGTAGCTCTGCTCACAACCTGCAAATGTGGGAGTTTTATTATTGCAACAACAAATCAGACAAAAGCAAACTCTAATTTTTTCACTGGAATTTGTGAAAACATAGATGCTTCCTAATATTGGACTGTTTATTTTACATGGTTTATGATGATAGCATGTAGCTTCATGTTTTTGTAACTGAAGACAGACTATCTCCAGGATCAAGGGTGTTGACCAAACTTCCTCATTATAATCCCATTAGGATAAGGCAGCGGGCCTTTCAAAGGGCCACCAACGTTTTACCGACAAGTAACACAAGACTGGCCAATCCAAGAAAACTTTGCTGACAGTTTAAAAAAACCAAACAAACAAACAAAAACAAACCCTGATGAGTAATTAAGAAAAAATTAGAAGAGAAAACAATGTTCTGGGATGGGGCCAAAACCAAACTTGTTACATGCAGAACGAAATAAGCAAATTAGCATGGGTTTGGACTTGCACAGATATTTCAGTCCCAAAGTGAGGCGGAAATATTTTTTTGTACTTACTTATGTAATAGTTATTTAATTTCTTCTTATAGATTTCAAACATATTTTGGAAGAAAAAGCAAGACAAGGTTGTCAGCACAAATGTGTTAATTTGTGTCCAGCTCACTGTAATGAGCTGAACCTCAGAGTAAAACCTTTGGTGTCACATTTATTGATTACAAATATATCCATATCCCTTAAGCATACATGTGGCATGAGGCTGCCAGCTAAATGCTTCACAACTTGATACTGGAACTGTCTGCTGTGCTGAGCTTCATTATACTGTTCACTAATGCATAGCTGGATTTATACTAAAATCAAACTTAACATATTTGAACATGTGTTTACTTAAGATGTAATGTTTGAAGGCAACTGATTGCTCTGTTTAGGGCTGTCAGAGTAAAGGGGGATGAATATAAATGCCAGCTACACTTTTCAAAAATGTAATTTTAAAACTCTCTGAAAACCATTTATCAATTTTCTTACACTTTGTTATTATGAAAGTAATTTGTGTTAACCTGTCACAAAATGTAAAAAAAAAACAAAAAACGTTTTGCCAGCAATTGTATGATCAATTCCTGTTAGCAAAATCTGACCATCTTTGTTTCCCACTGCATAAAAGTATCTAATATAAAAGAAAATCATCATGTTTAACAGTAAAAAATATTCTTGTTGATTCTGTTTGTGTTTTACTTTCTTTCTAATCTTGTTTATTTTTCTGTTTATATTTGATTACACATACATATATTCAGCTTTATTAATTAACCTCACTTTTTCAAAACTTGTACATCAATGAGAAGCAGATGGGTGTAAAACACAGACTTGTTGTCTACATGATTGTTTAGCCTCTCAGTTGTAACCCAAGAGAAACCTGGTCGGTATCGAGTGAAATGGCAGTGAGACAACAAATTGCTGCAGGCCTTCCCTGCATTATCCAACGTTTCTGGACCTATGCCCCGGCCGTGAGTGAATTAGCTGCAGCGGCTGAGTTATTGCCGCGTCTGATTTGTACAAAGCCTATCAAACTTCGGTTGCAGCCGTGTCCTCGCTGGTTGTTTAGACGTTCTTTCTCTGGCCGACTTGGCAGCAGAGCCTTGCTAATATTTCGACTTTACATCAAACCGGCTGACAGACTTATGTGACAGTTTGTGCTCCTCAAAAAATCTGCATGGTAACGCCTGACAACCTTTGGAGGGAGATTCATTTGTTTTCTGATATTAGTTTTTACTTTATAAAGTCAAACTAGCAATATCATATTCACCGACTGTTTTTGTTTTTCATCAAAATTTGGAACGGTTTGCATTGTTCTTTCAATAATCTAACCTGAAGCAAAGATGTACAATTTTTTCCCAGATTTTGAACAGATATTGCATGCAACTCACATTGGATTGTATATTGTTTTAATTTAACCAGTTCATAAACTAGAAGTGATAAAAATCTAAAAATTTTTCCCAAGTAAAACACAGTGCCTTGCTAGAATCATTTCATAGCTTGTGGCTTTACAACCACAAACTTTTGTGTATTGTTTTTTTTTTCTAGATTTTATGTGGTAAGCCAATATATTGTAGTGTACAATATACAGAAATGGAGAAGCGGAAGTAAAATTGCATCTGATAGAATATTTTTTACTTAAAAATCTGAAAATAAGGAGCATGAATTTGCATCTAGCCACATTACGAAAATAATGCTAAACAAAAACCTAAATTAAAATCACAGGCTTGACGGCAAAGCTTCATCATAAAATTAGCAAACAGTTTTGGATTGGGTTGTTTTTTAAAGGTACCGTAACAGATTAGAAGATATCCAGCCAAGGTTAACCAACTCAGAACCTGAACTTAGAAATGTCTTAAAGTTTAGAGAAAACAACTGAGTGAGTAAACAGCTGCTCAAAAATAAAAATGTCTGATGAAAACAAATAGAAAACTCCTTGTTTATGTTCTGCTACACACCATCCTTACTAATGTTTCTTGACTGTAAGCATCAGACAAACTCGAATCTAAACGTCAGAGGGAGAGAAAAATGGTTGTTTCTTGGAAAACGTCAACCCGTTCTCCACTTAAAAAGCAATGATACAGAGTTAAACACATCCTCGCACACTGGCCTTGATCCCTTCTGTCAAATGTAAGCAATGATTGTATTTATCTCATTGGAGGCCTCGAACAAGCATAAATATTTGCTCACTACTAAACCAGTGACTCATGACATTTTAAAAGGGCTTTCAATGTGCAGCCCTTCTCTACACTAAACAAAACTTAAAAGAGTAAGCACACCGCCTCACTTCATTATTAGCGTTAAAATACACAACAGGTGGCAGATTAGAGGAACTGAGTTTTTCTCCACCACCCACTTGATGTGCAACTACTGCTGCTGAAAGAAAACTGCAGCATAATGATGAAAACATTTTTTTAATATGGTGCTAGAATGTTATTACACAGCAAAACATCTTGTAAAGATCAAACCGTGACAATAAAAACGGGGAGTCCCAGCATCCCCAGGAAGAAAACTCACTTGCAGGAAATCTTATTTATACCAGGGATGAAGTAACAGTCGCCGCCATTCACACAGAAGGTCTTCTCTGTGTCATTGCATCTTCTGGCATGGCCTGAGCCTGGAGATAGCGTTGTGGTTACTAGTAAAAAAACAAACAAACAAAAAAAGAACAAAAAGAAACAAAAGACAACATTAAGACATCTTCACATACATGCCCAGACCTCAACAAATATTGTCAAAACTTGTAAAGATGTGCAAAAAGTCAGGTAATGCAGACACCATGAAGGGAGATGAATATTGAAGAGTTCTTTAGGAAATATTAGTGCATTTTCTGCAAAAAATACTTGTGATAAACCTATCACAAGTACAAAGTTAAGCTAAGAACTACGTTAAATAAGAACTAAGCACGGCCATTTATCATAGTTTTTGTCCATATTTTGATCATAAATAATAATCTTAAAATATTTAGATGGAAAAATTATTCAGTTTAATTAACAGGAAACCCCACACATGTTGGCAAAGATGTGAGAAAAGCCTTTAACCTGTGTCACATTATATTTATGTCATAGGGAAACTTTGTATGAATTGATAATTATGAAGTTTCTCAAAACCTGAGATTAGGTCTCAAGTTTTCAAGACCTGAAATCAAGTTTGCTCTAAAGAAAGATAGTTCCCTAAGTCTACCGATTACCACGCTCTCAACCAAATCACTGCCTCTCATTTTCACAGCATTCAGATCAGTACATTACACCACTGCATTCGCCAACAAAGACCTCCACAAAACTTATCAACTGACCTGCAATGATGGAAAAAGCTTTTGAAACCCTTCAAACTCAGAGTCCCCCTTGCTGTATTCCAAGTCCCGGTCAAAGATGTCCTGATACGTTTTACTGGGTTCTTCAAAAATAACCCTATCTATGAATAATTGCTTCCCCAAGTCTTGTTGGTTCATTCCTCAAGAAAAAAACTCCCATCTGGCAGCAAGATGACCAACCTTTTCATCCAAAGTGTGTGTAGACTTCATGGTATCTCCCAATCAGAATAGTTATGCTTAGTTCAGGTTGCCATGCTTGAAATAATGGTGAAAATAAACAACTCAGTCAGGAAATGGAAGTCACAATTAGGTTTGCGACCAATTCTAATCCTTATTCACGAAGTCAAAGTTTACCGTTGGTTGAACATGCACATAAATCCCATGCCAACGTACATATAGTTCACCACCATATGGACTGAAAGATGTGGAACTAAACTACTTCACCCCTCCAAAGAACCACTGAACAAGGCATGGTTTTCTGCAAAAGACTTGCCCTTCAAGTGCTATTATCAGACATACAAGGTGCCTTAATAACATCCAACATCAATCCCACTGCTGTCTATTCGCTAACCTAAGAGCACGACCTTCTGTTTGCCCAAAATCAAGCAGAGATGACTCCATGATCACCAGCTGCACGGCTTCTCCACCATCTGGATCTTCTGAGCCACCAAGAGGCATCTGTTAAGGCAGGGTGCCAGCACAGATCTGGGGTCCATGGCTTTCCTTTCTCACATCCCCGTGTAATCTCTGTATCAGGAAAGGAATAATGCAGTTCTGCTGCTCTTTATATTACTAGTCTACTAGTATACCTTTGTGTATACTTGTCTCCCTTCAGAAACTCAACTGAGTTTCTCCTTTTGCGTTTTCTGTAGTTACTTCCTCGGAAATCGTCCAAGTTCTAAGAAGAATTCGAAGAACAAACCTGGAACACTTACCGCCACGAGCGTCCTCCTCCAAAGCTGACCTTCTTGTTCTTGTCAGTCTAACCTTTCTGCCCCCATTAACCAAAGATTTTCATACTTGTTGTACATTATTCCATGTACTCACCTGTTCCTTTTGTCCTTTCTGTAGTGGTGCTGCAAGAGAAGTTGCTCATTGTACAATCCACGCCTGAAAGATAATAAAGAAACCAGTGTTTTACAACAAATACAATAAATTTATTAACATGTCTGAGTGATTCTGCATGCGAGTTAAAAAAGATACAACCAATCACGACAAATAGAAAAGAAAAGATTTGCAAAATGGCTTAGTTGCAATAATTTTGGAGTAGATGGAAGTAGTGCTAAGTGGTTTGGGTGGTAGAGCAGGTTTGCTGTAGGCCTGGAGGTTCTCCCATTCATCCTAGTTCCCTCCCTTCCTGGGGGTGTCAGGCCGGGCATCAGACATTAAACCTCTCCCAAGTCTGCGTGCACGTGGCTGTGGAGAGTGGGTGGCCGTACTGTGGAGTTAGGCTCCAAAAAGGGAAATATTGTCGATAGTACAGGTGACAAAAAATGGTGATATCAATGAATTAAATTGAACACTGGAAAGTTAAATTTATGGTACTGTGACTTATTTTAAGGCTTTTATTCAAGTTTATTTGTGGTGACAAAAGCATAAAGGCTGCTGTAATTATGAAGCTGAATAGTCACCAAAAGATTACCGGGATGCAATCTCTCCAAGTCAAACTATGAATAAAAGATGTGATTAATGGCCACGCTTAGTATCTCTTTAAATATGCACTTCTGGGACAGTTTTATCAGAGTGATAGTCCTGTATATCTACAAGTATTTTGTGATTTACTCATAAACCACACTTTTATCTCCAAAAGGACTCTCCGATGCTCAGCCTCAGATGTAATTGTGTCTCTAAGCAGTGTTGACATTATCTCAAGAAGCTTCTACGAAGAAAGATAAATATTTCCCTGACATAACGTAGGAGTTGTTTATGCACTGACTCAATTCGTTGGAATGGCCCGAAATGTCATGTATCTGAACTTAATCCCCCTTCCTCTGACTGAGCCGACATAACATGCCTGGGATGAAGTCTGCTTATCAAAACACAGGGACAGGTAAAACATGGCAGGATTGGGCTTGAGGAGAGAGGGCTGTGCTTTGCATGTCAGATGCTGACATGCAATTGTACCTGAAGTGAGATGCTGCAGTTTGCTGGTGGAGATACAGATGCCTTGGACTGAGGAAAAAAAATTGTCAATAGCTCCAATACATCTGTAGTCTGATACTCATGCCGTGCAAAGTGCTGTGACAAGAAATTGCTCAAGGAATTTCTTCAGTGAGACCTCTGGGTCTGTCTCCCTCCACGGCGAGGTTTCACAACGCTTGCTTCTCGTTCGTTATTATTTCAAGAAGGTAGAGATGTTTTGCTTTGACAAAAGACTCGAAAGGTTTCTTCTTCTGCTGGTAAACAGGGTGAATCAAATATATACTCAGTCAATGCTCTTGTTTCTAGTCAGAAAACATAGAGCTTTTATAAAAATTTAAAATGCCAGAGCATACATGATGAAAGTACAACCGCCTTGCGAAGCAGTAAGAAGCTTTTGCTCAACTCTCAAAATGCAGAGCAGGCCGCACTCAAAGAATCTCAGGTTTAACTCCAATAAACATCCTCCCAAATAATAAACCAAGATATACGTTTACGGCAGGTTTAATCTGATTAGATTAGCTAATGTGTGATTCGTGGCCAATATCTCAGCTGCAACTGGATTACATGTCTAAACTCCTAAGTTTCACTGTCACCCATATTCCAGGGTTTAACAAAACACAATAATATTTTCATACCAGCACACCCCTCGGCGTTATCCGCTGCCACTTCCGTGGGAAAACATTTTCAGCTTCAGCAGCAGATCGGAGCTAACTTCACTTTCACCTGACTCATTCAGTCTGCGTCCTGCCAGGTAAAACTCCTGATAAAAAGATCAGGTAAGGACTGAGGCACCTCGAAGGACTGCACGCACCCTCCAATGCTAAAAATGGAAAGCTTTCCTAGGGGTTTGGCTCTGAAAAGTGTTAGTGGAAAGACTGCAAAACAAGCTGGGTGGATCATTAAACAGAGCAGCAGCTGTTGATGTCGAGATGGGGCAGAGAAAGAGGGGAGAGAGGAGTTGCAAAGTTTTCATAAAGTTTCGAAGTTGTTTCGAGAGTTGCTCTTTCCCATCATAATGCTGCACACTGCCAGTCAGCTGCCTGACAGAAGCCTACTGTACTGCTTTTCTCGCTTACAAGAAAGAAAAATATCATAATATTGTTCAAATATTCTGCAATTCATTTGTATGTGTAATTTGTGATTTTTTTTTGTAGCAATATTTTAACTACCGAAGTCTATTATTTTTAGTCAATAACAATTCTTCAGCTGCTAACAGTATGGGAAAAGTTTTATTTTAAAATGTGATAAGGGTACAGCAGCCAAGCTTATTTTGGTCACAGATGAATAAACATCATCCCTATTAGTTTCTGTAAAATAACACCAGCTGTGTTTGGTCCTTCATGGAACTTATTCCACTCAAACATGGCAAGATTCTTGACTGACATGCAACAATTGTTTATTGATATAAGACAATAGATGGATGGATATTTTTGTAAAAGGAAAATTGGTTCAAGCACTATACCCTGTGGTTCTCTATAAGCAGCTCTAATGAGTAGAAAAATATCAGAAAAATGGTTGAAATCACTTTTAGACGTGGTTTAAAATTGTCTAAAATCAGACTAGTGCTGTTTTCTTAGTGTCTGCAGCACATCTGAGCATTTCTAAAGGAATAGATAATGTAAGCATGGGGTTGATTTCCATTTTTATGCTTCTTCGTACTCAGCAATATTTGTTGACAAGTCCTGTCAAATCCAATCAGTTTGGTACATTACAGGTATGTCCTCCAGACACAAAGAACTCTGGCAATCACTTTAAGAGATATTAGTTGGATATTAAGCAGGTTTCGATTCACTTGATGTTTATTTAAAATCTAAACATGAAGTTCAAAATCAATACATTGTGAAAACGAAGAGTAGGGGCTAAAGTACAGCAAACAGGTTTGTCGTCAAACGTCCTTAAAATGGGAACCTTTGCTAGACAGCTATAGCAGCAGGCTGGTCTGGTGTTGACATCCAGCTGAGTACTTGCAGGTGGAGCCCACACATCTACACTCCGTACACAGGATTCATTTGGCCAAACAACAAATCCCATCTGTTTGTCTTCAAGGGGTTTTTCTAAGAAGCAGAAGTGTGGCTTTACCCTCCTACAGTGAAATCAAAAGAAAAAAAAAAAAAAGAAAGCAGTCTTCCTAGACGATTCAAGAACTCCAAAAAAAAAAAAAAGTTGCTCCACAATTTGTTGCTGTACTTACGTTTGATACAATATCTGTGTTTGTAAGTATGATTTTGCAATTGATGAGACTGTGTCTACTTCTGTGGGGGTTAAATATCATTTGCTTTTAAATGTTCAAATAGCTTTTCTACTAACAATATTTTCATAAATGCATTCTTCATAATTGATTAAAAGTCAACAAATAATTATGGATTGACGTGTGTGAAAGTTGTAAATAGAAGCAACGTATGTACGAAAATTAAGATATTGTAAATTTTTTTCAGCGGCGTAAATATAAATTTTCACTAAATGCAACGGTAAAAAAAAATTGTATTATTATATGTAATGTTTAGGCATTACAGAAGAAAAAATCCAAGGTTTCTAATTTTTTCTGTTCTCCAACCCCTTTTTGCACAACTTTACCACTGATGCTCGACAAAAATAAAGGGGTAGTTTTAGCATGTTCTCACATAAACTAAGTCTAAATAAACTCTAAATATAAAATTCTGTGAAAATAACCATGAAATAAAAGTAACCACATTGGACAGTAAAGGTGATCACTGTCTATGCAAGAATTTCATGCACAGATAGAAATTCTCCTTAGTGCTTAATGTAGGTCACTGTGGATTTCAGAAGCACTGATGAAAGCTAAAAAAAAAAAAAAAAAAAAAAAGTTTGTCCACTTCGTTCTGAAAACTTACTTATTAAATATACTTAACATTAAGTTAAGTATCCTCTGGAAGCTTTTCAGTGAGTTGCACATCTGCAGGAGGTTTTATCAGGCTACAAACACGTATAAATACCATAACTCGCTTCGACAAGCTGCAAAAATAAACCGATCGATTTGCTGGCTCTTACCTAATTAAATGAAGGTCTTTTTTTTTTTTTATTGTTGTGCAACCCATCGTGTCTCATCCAAACATGACTGAAAAAGGGGCACATGTTTGGAATTAAACCATCTCTGGTACTGATGTTGTGCAATTTGTCTGTATTGCATGTCATAAACAAAGCTGGTGTTTTTTCCCTAACTGCTTTTTTGACGCATTTTCTTTTGTCACAACACAAAACGTGATAAGATTACAGGAACCACGTCATTTGTTCGCAGCCTATACAGTTGAATCACTTGGAAAGCCCATAATTAGGCTAACAATAAAAATCAAAATAAGGGTGTGAAAAAGGCTGAAGTTTCCCTCTTTATCAAAGCAAAAAAAGTTTGGATATGTTTGAGCATTTGAGTTTTTCTAATTTCCAATACACAAATAAAATGTTTTTTTTTTCTATAGGGCAATCAGTGATCCTAATGACCCGACTGCAGAAACGCTACAGATGAGGCTGCTGATTTCTCACATCTCTTTGTGTTTCTCTTCTAATTTGTTTGTGCTGATGTTTGTCCAGGCTCAACAACATATTAGCTTGAAATTAAACATCATGATAAAGCCTAAGTATTTATTGAATTGTTTAGAGATCAACACTGACATGTCACCAGAGCATCTCTTGTGTAAATGTGATGCAGCAAAACGTCCACTGTCACGTAAATCGCTGACTTGATGGCACATTTTGACCAGATTTTCTTCACAGACTGAATATTCTTCCAGAGTTGTTGCAAACTCTGACAACACAGCACATTCATCCTGTCTACATTTCTTTTCTGTGATTATAACAGATATTGTTTTCCTCAATTGCTCATTCACACATTTTTTTTTAATTCTACAAATTTCTTGGCAGTAAGTGTGTAAAAAAACATTTTCAAGTATTATACCGGCTCACTTATTTTCAATATGTTGTGATGGTTCAGTTCACGGCTTGAAGAAGAGTTTAATTTCTCACGCTCAGTAAACTCAGCTTACGTACACATTCACAACCTGTGAGATAGACGCAGTGTGGGTTTATAATGTTGAGTAGTTATTCTGTTTTATGTGTGTGTTTGGATTTCTTTAATTGCGTTCAGTCACATCGGTTTTGCAGCAGACGAGTGTTTTTCTTGAGTGGAAGATTAGGTTTAAGTGGGTTAAATCTTTCTCAAAATAATGTCTGTACATGAAGCAAGTGAAAATAATCACAGTGAAAGCACATATTTTACTTACAACACCTTTAGTCCTATTGCATTCCTTTATTCTTTTCATTCAGCCACTGCTAATAAATAGCACCACTAGATTCTTGATTGTGGGTTTGATATCCTTTACATTATTTTTTCATAATGCAGTGACGGTTTTATTTTATTTTTTTATGCACGTAATCTGGAACAGTTTGTAGCTCTAAAATATACAACATTTAATGTGTTTGGTAAATCAGGTGCATATTTATTTCTGGTGTTTGAATGTGCTCATCCAGTTTAGAGCAACGTTTTTTTTATAATATAGCAAAAGTGAGCCACCTACAAACATGTCTTTTTTTAAAAACTGAGAAATTGACTCCACTATTTTCATACAACTCTATCAGGCATGGCTATCTGTACAATCTATCTATACAAATAAATAGTTCAAATGTAATATGACATTCTATATTTTTAGAAAAGCATAATTGTCATCATCAGTAGGCGACAACAAAAATGATCTTAGTTCAGTGGCAAAACTAATGCAAAGTCACAACTTTATTGAGTCACATAGAGATGACTTTGGGTGATTATGAATAAAATGTATTCTTTAAAAAATAGAATTCATGGCATTCTTTTAAAGTATTTGTGTGAGGTATAGATCAGAGTTTTTAAAATAAATTTCCTCTGAAACCTTCAACTTGTTTGTCAGTTCCCAATGTGCCCTCTGAATGCTGCTTTCTCTGACATCCAACTTATTGATATGTAGCTCCCAAAGATGTAGAAACTCGTCACATTGAATCATTTGTATCTAAACTTCCTACTTTCTTAACAATCTGTGTTTTGTAGAGTAAATAGTTCAGTTGCATTCCACATATTGCTCTTTATCCATCATCTAAAGTTAAAGAGACAAGGGTTTAGGTATGTTCATTAATTCTTGGCCGATCGTTGGGGGCAATTCACTTTTACCCCAAGTAGGAGATTAGCTGCTGGGTTGATGAGGGTTGAAGTAAGAGGATTTTTCTCCTGTGCTGTTTATACATGCTCATGCAGCCAAGGTTTTGATAAGTTTGCTTGGTTTCTTAACCTCGCGTTTCAGTTTTCCACAGCAGTGTAGCCCGGGGGTTTGAATGTGAAGAGAGTTGAGAAGAGGTTTCCTCCTGGGTTAGTGAGAGCCACAGTGTTTAGGCATCAGCTTTTGCCACTGACTTTGATTAATCCTTCATGGCCCAAGAACTGAAAAGGAAAAGCTGGGGGTGCAAGCCGGACCATCTGGAAGCCTTCATAAACATGCCTGTCTTTCCACGCTCTCCAAAGGATTCTAGGAAAATCGTAAAAGTGAAAAGAGAGGTCCCTTTTGCACGTTTCTTTTTTTTTCCCCCTTCTCCTGAGGCACCCTCTGCATATGCAGCAAACAGAAAACTGCTTGCACCGAATCATAGCCCTGAACCGCACCTCACAGTCCAGCCCATTTATCCAGAATTGTGTAATGAAATCAGTTTTCAGTTTGGCCCGACTACGATGCAAAGTTCTACACATGTTCTGCTAATTCATGACAAATGTTGATAATTTTCTTCAGCTTTGCTTAATCTGTTTTACTTCTGTGGAGCGCCGTTGAACAGGAAAGCATCTCAAAGCATGAGATAGAATCTGAATCCGAGCAGGGCGAGCGTCAAGGCAGTTATTTAAACACCGCTGGACCAGCATCCATCTGGTCTTTGTTACGGCTTTTTTACTTTTGCTCTTAAAAGCAACGTTGTCAAGATAAGACATATAAATCGTGTCTCTGATTCAGGAGTAAATCACAGTCGTAAGAGAACAGTCCACAGGCCTTCATTCAGACATTCAGCTGCAAAAATATACAGACGCGAGATCCAGTAAATCTCCATCACAATTAACACAAAAAACAAATATCCTGGTTGGGCTGTGAAAATCAGACGGAAGAACGTTATAAATGCCACAAGTACAGGATATTAAGCAGATAAATAAAGAGGGTGATGGTACCTGTAATCTCTGTCACCCATACATGCTTTTCCACAACTCACTTTTATGAAGTGGGGAGGAAAAAAATTCAGATTGTTCCCCCCTCTTCAGACTCACACACCCTTCACCTCCCTTCACCTCCTTACTTCTTGGCAGAGAATATCTGACAGGTCTCCTGTTACAGCTGGGACCAGGATCTTTCAACTTAGGTCCACTTCAAGTTGCAAGCATTCTTGCTACACTTTTGCGTGCCGAATGTTCTATTATGCCATTGTGCAAAGGCTGTCTTCTCTAAATTGACTTAATACACTGAACCTGATAAGTTGGCAGCACAAAAGACCAAAGTGGGAAGTATGCCTCTGGTTGAATAAAAAGTCGTTGACAGCTTGGTCTGATGTGGTTGCAGAGGATGTGCAGAGAGTTTTAGATGTAAGTTTGTTGGCTTAAGTTCTGTGGTTTAAACAAAGTGCATGAAAGAAAGGGGACAAAATTTCCATTTATCCAGCTGAACACAAATTAAACACGAAACAAAGCAAAAGATGAAGCAGAAGTTACACGAAGGCTCTTTATCTTTTAGATATTAGCAAGCACTGACATTTTTATGTATCAATATGAACGCCGACGCATAAAACATGTTTTTACTTCCAGATTCGGAATTACAGCATATGTTGACAGAAGCTGAAACCGAGATAAAGCTGTCGCCAAAGTAAGATTAATAATAATAATAATAATAATAAAAACAGTAACAAATAAAAAGGTAGCCTGAAAGAAAGCACAAAATACAGACTGAATGCTTGGAAGACGACGGAAGAGAAAAGATGGTGTGTTGACACGATCAGAAGGAAAATATCAAAGCGTGCCAAAACTAACAAAAACCAAATACTGTACGTAGCGTTTAACCACACCCAATCAATAGCTGCATCCAGCATCTGTGCCTTCAAGCCAGGGAGATTTCATGTCAAATAACCAGAGGAATTAAATTACTATTTACTCTTGGTGTGATGTACAAAAAACCCCCCCCAAAAAAAACCTTTCTGAATAAGAGTTCCTTTAAAGCTTCTTTCCAATAGAAAATTGCCCACAATTCAAACACCTCTGAAATGAAAACAGGAGCGTTTAGAAAATGAACAAAATGGAACCCGCCCGCAACATTAATCTACCACCCACTCGTCAGTAGGACCACCACAACCAGTGCGTCTTCTTTTATATTCTTGTCTCCTATTACCATTTTTCAGTCACATAGCTGATATGCCTGGTCTTGTCTGCCTCAAACGTCTTAGCGCTGAAGTGTAATCAAAGAGCAACCTAGTATGTGATTGCACAACAGCTGTTCAGGCACTGTAAGGAAGCAAAGTGCGTCTTTGGCAGGGCGGGAAAATGGCACGACACACACGCGGGCGCTGCTATGGCTGCTGTCGGACACCAGTTGGAGCGCAAATGGCAACCAATGGCCAAACTGTGCTTTCTGCAGCTCAGTTCCAGGCAGGCTTGCTCTGTGCTTGGTCGTTTCTGTTGTTCAAACTATTTGCACATTTTAAATGTTGAAATATATATAAAAATAAAAAAATTAATTAAAAAAATAAAAATGAATGCAGCCTTGAATCTTTTCCGGTTGAGAAATAAAGCTCCTGAGCAAGAAGTGGTGAACAAACTTCCTTTGGAGTGTCCTTCTTTTCAGTGCTGGACGGACCCTGAAGACCCAGTTGGGATAGATTTGAAACACTAAGTCACTGATGCGGAAAGGTAAAATCTAGCACTGACCACTGACCCTGAGGACCTACGCCCATCCACTTTAGAACCCCTAAATTTGCCAACGTCTTTGGTCAAAGGCCCCCGACAGGGCAGAGCTCCTGATAGTTGTGTCAACAAAGTAGATTTGCAGCCATAAGGTGACACATTTGAACTTAAAGGCCAAATGGTAAGTTGTGTGGAAATTCCTTCAGCATGTGTAGAATACAATGTGTCACTCAGCAAGATGATGATGTTTTTCCCTCCACAGTTTTAAGTCTTAAGCAAGGTTAGCTGAAGGTGAAAGTAACAGGCGAAGTAGACACTTTTGTTGGAGCAACGCGTTGGTCAAAATAAAATTACATACTGCAGCTTTAATCAACTCATTTTTCAAACACCACACTTCACACTTTTTATCTCAACCCATAAGCAGATTTCTGATATCTCTGTAAAGACAGTAAAAATGTCAAATGAATTTCAATTTTTAATGAAAACCTTTATTGCATTTATTTTAAAAAATGGCATGTTAAAAATATTTACACACTTGTCAAAAATCAAAAGCTTTACTGGTGTTGCAGCAATGAAACTGTTCTTAAAAGTTCCACCAGTATTTTCACAATTTATCTGTGGCGGGTCTAGCTGGGTCACTCGAAAATATTACCTCCAGTCAGTAGCCTATAAATATATTGATAAAATTAAAACTTTACTTTAAATCTGATTATCAACCATCAGTAATTTTGGAGTTAACTATGAATAGGGAATGCGAATACAGATGCCAGTTTCACTTGGAAAGTCAGCATTTGAGATGCTCTTTATACCGAGGAGAAGTAGATTTAGTGAGCTAAAAGGAAACCCTTTAAACCCTACTCCAAATTTGGGTCTCATACTCACGGTTATTGTGATGGCCAGCTGTACAGACCAAAGATTTTCCCACTGCTATTCCCCGAAAGCCAAAAAGCACTCAGCCTATTTGTACATAGCCTATGTGTATTTTAGTGGGTGTGTGCGTGCGTGAGTACAGCCCTCTTATGCCTATAAACACACTTGCATACACACACCACCCACACTTGTCTTACACCCTGAAAACAGGCCATGTAGCAAGGGTATTTGTTAGGCTTTTGGGCCTCACCTCGACTTCACGGTTTCATCCTCAAGTTGTGCCTCAACATGGACAGTGTGAACTTACAGGTACCTACTACTCATACAAAATCCCGGAGAAGAACCTTGCTCACCTTAACAAACATGATGTGATGATGAGTACAGGTGCCAAATCACCAACGGAACGGAAACAGAATGATGGAGTAATGGGAGGTTTAGGATAACAGACATCTGTGGCAACTCAACTACAACACTGAGCTGCTGAGCTTTAAGCAATGGAATGGTAAGTACATGTTCCCCTGGTGCACAAAGAAAATTTTAAAAAGCACAAAGACACCTAGAGTTAGTCATACCCCGTTCTGAAAAATGTAAGGCAACAGGAGGAGCCTCGATTTTGTTTGATGTGAGTGAACAATAGTTTTCTGGCAAGCCCCTTTTCAATGTTCCTGCTCTGTTCACAAAACATCCAAGCAACTGCGAATTATTACGGCCTCAGTACAAACAAGCCTTTATGATGCAATGAAACATTTTAGGCCATAATTCTCCTCTTTGAAAACAGTAACAAACGCGGCTGTGTTTGTTAGTTATTTGGCAAGTTAAAACAGAACCCGGAGCACAGCCAGCCACAGCTGGGGTCACCAGCAGAGAAAAGACCACCAGGACAGCTGACAGGGGGCTGAGAGGGATTTTTTTTATTATGCTATCAAATTAAGGCCCTGATACATTCAGTCCAGGAGTACTGGAAGAGTTAACAAAGCCCCTGCACACAGCGAAAACCTTGTGTCACCTCCTGCTCACATCACTCAGCTTTTCAAGTGTAACAGCTGCTTCCTCCTGCATTCATAGCCATATCCTCATCCATTCAAACTGATGGCTTAACTGACCCATAGAGCACACAGAGATCACTGGATATCTTATGAAATGAGACGTGCTTTGATTATTTAGAGCATTAGGACACCAAAATGGCCGGATGAAACTAAGCTGAGAGAGAAAACAAAAGTTTGAGGGAAACATTTGGAAGCTGCTTTATTCTGTTTGTCCAATTATGCTTCTTAAGCCTGTATAGCATATAAAAGGCTATGATCAGAAGGATACGCCACATTAAAGTGCTTAATTGTGTTTTATAAGTCAAACATTACTAATTGTTTCTCAGAATAATCTGGAAAGCATCAAAGAAGAAGCACAAAAATGGGAAATATTTCAATTTCGTGAAGGAGGTTTAACCCAATTCAAGGCTTTAAAACTCCAGTTTTTGTGTTTTTATTGGATTATGTTGCAGGTCTATCTATTGTGGTCCACTTAAGGTAGAAGGAACATTAAACACAGGAGGAAGAGAAAGCATTCTTATACTGTGATCCTTCTACCACCATGTTTCTCCCATGAGGACGATGTCATCGTTTAGCTTTCTGCCACTTTTGGATAACTTCTGCATGTAAATAGTGGTGCTGGATTTTGCTAAAACTATTTAGAGTAGAGGTGGCTGAATACATAAACATAAAAACGCATTATTTAGATTTTTATTTGTAAAAGGAGAAAGAAATTCAAAAACATTTTTCTTTCACTTTGCAGTCTTCACTGCCCTTGCTGCCCCGTCACATAAAAGTCACACTAAAATACATTTAGTTTGAAGACTTTGAATTTTTTTAAGGTTAAACTTTAAGATCAAGTCAGCTTAGTTTAAGTCGGCCAAAGACATGCTATAACAATCCCATGCTGCAGCCTCACAGTTCAGCAATGCTGCTCCAGTGAATGATTGGTGCTTATGATACTGGAGGTGTTCATCTGCTCAAAGCAGAAATTTTTCCACTTACTCTCAATCCTCCCACACTTCTGGAAACTGACCAGATTTCCAGAAAGGCCCAAACAGTAAACAAAAACAAACGCCAGCGTGGGTGAAATGGCTGGATTTGAGAAAAAAAAAAAAAGAGGGCTTGAACTCGGATAAGTGCAAACTGTCATGTCTCCATTGGAAACAAGCCACCCTCGGTCAGTGAGCTGTTGCTAGGGATAATATCTTTGACGCACTTCGCTTTGATAATCACAGAAAACTAAATATGGTAAAAATCTTCTTTTGCAAGTTTGTTATTTTTAGCCCTAAATCCTCCGATTATGATCAGTTCCATTCATTTCTGTTTACTCAACAAAGTAAAGATAATCAGGAGGATTCTGAAGGAAAGTGACCCATGGAAAAACAATCTTTTTGTTGCAACGCTGTCAGTTAGATTACAACATCTCTCCTGGACCGGATTCTGCCTCTGTGTATTTGATTCCAACTAAAAAAGAACCTGGGATTCTGGCACAAACAGGAATTCTTATCCAGAACTCAAGACTTAGGATTATTTGGAAAAAGTGGGTATGACTAATAGCACAGCGGCTACATCCACAGAGCCTGACGAGGTCTTCTCTGGTGGGCTGTAAATACAAATCATTTGGCAGATGTAAAGGGTTGCTCTTCTTAGATATAGACGGTCCAGCTGCTGCTGCTCCTTCTTACACACAGCGATCAATACAATTGACTGGCTTACGACAAGGCCACAACTAACATCCTTTAGCGTCATTGGAGTCGAGTTTAGCTTGCTGTTTGCGTGGTACAAGTGAGTAAGTTTTGTTTTACGCACGCAGGCTAAAGGGTGACATAGTAGGTACGAAGGAAGTTGTTGTTTATCCCAGTCAAAGTGCTTACAGTTTCGCTTACGTAAAACAGATCTTCAGATTTACTGGAAGAACGCAGGAAGAAATTTCAGTTTTGTTTTTGCTTGATGACAAAAGTTATTCCTGTATTTGGTTTAGTCATGTTACACCAAAACATCCCAGAATCTCAACAATAAACCCTCGAATAAAATTCAAATATTACTGATGTATGATGTTAGATGGCCTAAAGATAATCAGGAGGATTCTAAAGGCAAAGCGACCCATGGAAAAACAATCTTTTTGTTGCAATGTTGTCAGTTAGATTACAACATCTCTCCTGGACCGGATTCTGCCTCTGTGTATAGATCACAAACCAAACTGTGGTGTGGAAAAGATGCTAAAGAGCTTCCTTCCACTCAACCATAAAACTATTAAGACATTGCGAATTAGTTAATCATTACTTCAGGACACAGAGGGAAAACATACATGTGCACATCTATGTGTGTATGTGACTGGGGGTAAAGAGGAGGGTCCCGGTGCGTGCAAATTGTTTCTAGTGGGCCTCAGCATGACTACTGAGGTTGGAGCAATCATATGTTCAGCTGTGATTTCCATCAACACATTCCTGGACGCTCACACAGCCTCTCTGTGGAGCTGTGTGCAGCACCCCCCAAGGATGTGACCTGCAGCCTGCAGACACATGGCTGCCTTGCAGGCGCTTATCACAACACGGCGGCCTGCAGGATAAATGGCGGCCTTAATCTGAAGCCACGTGGAAACAAGCAAACTCTGACTGCTGCTGCCTCTCAAAGCTGGCCCTGTAGAAAACAGTTGATGATATACTACACCGCGCTGCAGAGGGCCAGCAGGTCTCACCATGCCAGACTGATTACAGGGTAGAGGTCAGACCACATGGACAACAAATGGTCCCCGGGCGTCTACACTGGGGGTCGTGGATGAAGTTTAAGCCAGCACTTGCTAAATGGCAGCAATTGTTGCCGAGATGTCTGGAGAGGACAAACAAAGTTCCATTTACCTGAAAGAAAAAGTATTTCTAATGTACTCCGTCAACAGCATATGGTGTTTCATAGTTTAATGAAAGAAACTTTAAAGAAAACCGATTCGATCTTTAGAGAGCTTAAATGCTAGAAGGTTGTCAGACCTGGGTTTTGTCTCATATTAGAAGTTAAAAGATTTCAAACTACAATGTTACATATTCAAGAGATGCATTGCTACGCTTTCAAAAATCTACACTACACCCCAACATTTGAATATAACATTTAGTTAGAAGTCTAAAGTTGGGAGGGACTTTTGAGGACTTCCCAGGGTCTCTGAACGTGAGTTCTTCTGAAAAATGAAAGAAATGTGTCCTTGCGACCTTGCATGAAAGAACAAATTTCTTCCTTTTCGCAAAATCCTCAAAATCACAACTGGATGGACAACTGGAAAAAAGAAATTCTGAACCAATATCAAACCGTAAAAGTGTATTATTACACTTCCCAAAGTTCATTTAGTCCTACTGTTTGGTATCGCAACAAATAGCAATTTGAACAATAACCCCAAAGATCTTTAGTAGACAAAAAACAAACTTCCTATTTTGAAATAACTGTTTTGTTTTTTTTTTACTTGCCATTAGTCTTCTACCCCTTAGAGGATGTGTTAAATTTTCTACAAACTCACTAAAACACGACATCTAAACTACTGCTGGTGGGGAACTACTGATAATAATAATTGACCTCGTTTCAAACGAATTAACAGGGTTTCCACCAATGTGTTATAAACCTGTCGGGTCGCCAGGCTGCACTTGGCCCCGACAGGCTAAGCATCGCTGGATTTATAAAAAAAAAAAAAAAAAAAGAATAATTGCTGAAAATGGCTTATTTTATAGACTAGGAACCCCGGACTGCATGCGTCTTTGCTTTGGCCAAGTATAAAAGCAATCAGTAATAAATTTAACTTACTGAGGTGTATTACTGAACAAACAGAGCTCAAACTCAAAGATTAAACTCACAGCATTAAGCTCTCACTAATGCTGTGATTTTAACAACAATTAATCCAACTACAAAAAAATATTCTTTGCACTTTTATAAGGATCTTTTGTAAAATCTTACATTGAGTTCTTTTAATTCATCTATGCTGAAATCATTAAATCAAATTCAACAGTATTGATATTCTCAATAAACACGTGATGAAGTTCTATAGCTGTGGTTTGTGTTAAAATGTGAGCATTTATGGGGCCCCTGCAGGCCTGGGGGGCCCAAATCAGCTGCTTAGTTCATATATGCCTTGGGTCTGTTATAAATGTGAACAGTATTGCTTAGTGTTTGTAGATCCACTGGCTAATTGGGAGTCAACAATCACTTCCAGCAACGTACAACTACCAATTCACATTTTACATTGAACATGTTTTAATACAAAAAACACGGCGAACCGCCCGCCAGGGAAAATCTGGAATAAATGCAGCCAAAACTGTACCTTTACATACACAAACACACACAAAAAAAACAAGAAACTCAAACTCTTATCTCTGCCATCTGTGTAGAATATTCAGTAACTGGCACTTAATCACTGTATGTTTCTCTTCCACCCGTCCAACAGAGAGGCATGAGCAAAATCCCCACACAAGTCCAATCAATCAATATTATTGGCGAACTCCATCCGCTGGCATGAAGCCACTGCATGCCTTCAAACGCCGAGATGGGGTTCACTCTGAGGAAAACTGGCATGTTTTTCTTGTCCGAGGCAGACTTGGTTACATTTGTCTTGCTGCACAAATATTGTTACAGTGGCCAGCTGTAAAGTGTTGTATCAGTGAAAACGTCTTATATGTTTTTAGTTAGAAGCTTCTGCACCAAATCCAGCTATCACTTTCACTTTGGGGAATTTTTTTTTTTAGGCAACTCAGATGTCATCACCCTTCAGTGCTACCCAGACATGCTGATAAAAATGTCTTTGCTATATTTACCGTGCCAGAGACGTATTATTTCACTGCCTAATACCTTTTCAAAAATCTATGAACATACATTTCTGTAATAACTATCAAATATGGAAGTAAAAACACACACAAATGCTTGTCTGAGGAAGTCTGTACGTTCTGCAGAAGTAGGTTGTGGTGGCCTGGATTCACCATGTGGTGGAGCTGACTGCTGGTTTCAGGCAGCATGCAGGCACAGCCATGTGCTACACTGTAGGTAACGCTGTGAGTCAAACTGAAGCTGCTGCACCAAGCGGCTTTACAATTTATCTCTGATCTCTTTTTTTTTAATAAAAAAAAAAAAGAAAGATTTTTAACATTTTCTTTTTGCTCAGGTTTGGCTAAAACACCCATCACACCCTGAAAGGAGGTACACTGTTGCACCCTAATGCAGACATCAGATACAGCAGAAAGAAGAAGGGGGAAAGCTTGCAACCGATGACTGCACTGTAACACATCTTCCTCCTCTTCACACTCTTTTTTTTTTTTCCTGGTTCTGCTATTCTCCTTCCACAAGTAATATATATCTCTCTTGCTCTTACTAATAGCTTTGTCTGTTTTCTGTCATGCATTCCCTCGTTTTACATGTTTTCCCCTCCCTTTATCCATGCTCTGTTCTTCTTCTTCTTTTGCTCCCCCTGTCCATCTACATCTGCACCCTACCCCCCCCCCCCCCCCGACCCTCCCTCCTTTCGCTCTCCCTCACTTGAAGGCACACATACACAGATAATACTGCAGCTACATGCTGCTTTGGCAACATACTGCAGCAGGAAAGCGCGCGCCACTGCAGCCCTTTAACACAACAGCCAGTTGTGTTTCCATCCCAACAGGATGGAAAGAAACTCTCTTAATCAACTACGTGTCGTCTTTAATAAAACCGTGCTCTTAGCTTCCAACAAGCCTTTCTTTGATCACATTTGCTTTAACTGCAATGTGTCATTTTCCCTAAACAACTACCTTAAGCCTCGCAACCACATGTTGTAATCACGGCAACATTCCTCTTTAAAGAAACACAATATTTAGCCACAAGGTTGTGAAAGCAAGACAGTGAAAAAAAATAATTTGTTACAGTAGAACCAGAGATAAGTTTAGGCACATTGTGGACATTTTGTCCATGAAGATGATATGCTGAAAGCAGGAAAAAAAAAAATGGCTAAGGATTACAGGGGAGACTTTTGCAACAGCCAAAATTTGATGCCTAAAGAGCTGAGTCATAGCATCTCAACATCTGCAGCTGTTGTGGGATGTTTCCGGCCTGCGAAGGCCAGGGCTTACCTAAAGCCATCGAAAGAAGAAGATTTTTGTTTAAGAAATGAAAGCTGGCAACAGGCTGAAACAAAGCCTCTATTGGTCCATGTTGTTGTACTCAGTAGCACAGCTAATGTAAATAAAGTACTGAAAAAGTGAAAATGTTACAGTGAAGTACAAAAGTACTTAAATACCTCAAATGTCAGTGTATTTTAATGAGATTTTATGTGACAGACCAACACACAGTAGATCATTTAGGTGATGCAAGGTTTAAAGTGTCGTCCATTTGTGTTCAACTCCACAAGTCAATGCCTTGTAACTGCATGTGCAGCTGCAGTTCATCTACATACGTCTTCACCTGTTTCATACATCTAGAAACAGAAATTACATTGAATGGAGGGTTCTGTTGTTATGAAGTGTACTTCTTTGCACAGATTCTCAGTGGGATTTAAGTACAGAGTTTGACTGGGCCACTAATACACATGAATACGGTTGGGATATTGTTTTATCACCTACCACTGCTTCTTTTTTTTTAAAGGTTTTATTGGCTCTAGTGGCCTTTATTTGAAAGTTAATTGACAGGAAAGTAGGTAATGAGAGAAGGGGGAAGACATGCGGCAAAGGTCTCCAGGCCGGGAATCGAACCCGCAACGGCCGCGTTGAGGACCAAGGCCTCCTTATGTGGGTTGTGCTTAACCCCTGCGCCACCACAGCACATCCTACCTACCAATGCTTTAAAGTTGCACAAAACATTATCACTAATCAGTTTTCTGTGTTCTCTTGTCGTCTTGATGACATTTGTTCACTACTGTACACAAATTGACCCTTTTTCTATCAATTAGAAAACTTCTGAATTCATTAGGCTACGCTGGATTTACTCCAATTTAAGGAAATCGGACTAAACGGGAGCTGGATATGAATACAAAGCTTCAGAGGATTAATGGAGTCCTTGTTTCATCAAGTCAGTGATGCTTAAAAGTCAAAAAGTAGTTATAATGTTATGGATAATTAGCGTACATCTCCTCAGCAAAGTCTTCAGACCTGCCTATAGACGTGTCACCCCCGATTCGCCCCGTCTTGCCTTCTTCCCTGAAGCATGACAGAAGTGGGCGTGCTGTTGGAGCACAATGGGATGTTTTTTAAGGAACGGTGAACAGACACATCCACACGTACACAAACAAACCCAACTGTGACATACAACCAGCGATCGCTGGCGTTTTAAAGGAAGGACAGCTACGCCATTGAGCGGCTTAAAGAAACGTCCCTGCTGACAGATGGAAAAGCACAGAGATGCTTTTACACAAAGATATGCACAGATGGTAAATAAGAAAGATGAAACTTTTTTTCCTTTGTTTTAGCGTCTGTTCTACCAGTTGCCAGCTCTTGTTTATCATACATTGAGCTACACGTAAGGATATCCTGTTCAACTTGTTTTAAATCGTCTGCACTGCAAGTGAAAACACTGTTCCATATTGCTGCTCTGTCATGTTTTCTCCATTATGGCTACTGTGGGAATAAGCCCACATGCTCACTGCTTTGTAATTTTAGATTTTTCTGTGATATTTCTGCATCACCAGGATTTCAGCCTGCTAAGATCATCATATATAGTTTCATGGGCCACCAATCACATGCTCTTGAGCTTTCACTGAATATGAAGACAAGCAGGTGCTGTCACCAGGGTTTCCCCAACCTCTGAGGCTTCAGAGCATGATTCAACCCATTTCCTTTTAATTGCCAATAAACATGGTTGATGTGCAGCTACTTACCTGTATGACATTAACATTTAATAAATGTCAGCACAGTGTGTCTTAGAAGGATGCATAAATATTGCACTGATTTTGGCAAAGAAAAATAAGACGCCGTGTCTGGACAAAGCCGAGTGTCGCACTGTACGCATAAAGTAGGAGTCACATGATCCGCTCATAAAACGCAGCTAAAGCTTTTTAGATGTCAGAGAAATAAAAGAGGCAATCTGCGGCCGATTTACAAACACAAGATGGATGGCTCCTTTTCTGCAAAAATTGTTTGCTGGATATCAAGCCTTTTCTGTTTTTCCCCAAACACAATGGGCGCTTTCTTTCTGTGAAAAGAGCAGCTATACTAATAAGTATAATAATGCAGCTCAAGCTGCAAATGCTAAACAATAGCTCTAAAAAGGTGGCCTTGACTAATGTAAAGAAAGACGGGGGAGTTCAGATATTGTGCCTGAAAGTGATTACAAGGACACCAAGTGTAACTCAAGAGCCCCCGGTTGCCCAAGCCAGTTTTTCGTCTTTTTTCAGCAGCTATATCTCTAGGTGTGCAGGATGTCAACAAAAATCAACCAGCTGCCAAGGTCAGAAATGGTGTCCATTGTTTTGAAGTCACACAATATTCAAAACTATTGAGAGGCTTGCTAATTATCTCCCCTTCATCTTTTTGACTTTTAGTTATACAGTAACCAAAGCTTTGGATATATAATATTGGGATTTTATGTAATAGATCAACAATATGTAATACATAACCATGAACCTATTTGCCTGTAGGCCAAAATGTTCAGTTGTAAACTCCGCCTTCTTCCAGATGTTTGCTGTGTCTTCTACATGGCTTTACCCAAACTACAAATTTCTTTCTGACCTATATTGCGTTCCTGGGTCTTCACTGAAGTTCTCCAACACTTATCCCTTTAGAGAACATATATTTAGACTGACATTAAACCAGTCAGAAGGCGTCCAAAAGCTTCACTGCATGCGTAATTTGTTGCATGGGAATTCTTCAGTGGCAACAAAGTAGACAAGTCTGAATGAAAATATTTACCACACATTTTAGATTTGACTATTTTGTTTCAACTTCATAATTATGCATGTCAGATAAAATCCCATTAAAATACAATAAAGTGTGCAGTTATTAAATGAATAAATATGGATATTTTCTAAGGCAATGTGGATATTCTGTACATATATGTTTTCATCTTGCACAGAAAGTTCAATGCAGCATCTTTTTTGAACAATCTGTATCCAATATCCAGCATGTTGTTTCTTGATAAGAAGCAGAAGAAGATCTATAGGTGAGATTCCTTCAACTCTTATGTTATTTTGGACTAATCAACATAAAAATAAAGGCGACCAAGAGCAGCCTTGAACTTTCCCGACACTTCTTGGACCAAAGGCAAACTCACCACCTCACCAAATGGAAGCAGCTGTTATCAAAACTCTTTCATCTGCTACAGGCTTTGTGAAAATCTGTAACCCACAGACATCAATCTCTACCAAACAATCCCATTAACTTCTATCCCATGCTCCTTTTGAAACTTCCCATTTTAATTAATTGCTGTTCTTGCTTGAAATAGACAAACCTTCCGATACATTTCACTGTTGCTCATTGCCAAGTATAATGTGCCATTCCACTAAATAGTAGGCCAAAACCACATGTGTGGACAGTTGTTCTCCATGCATGTTACTATCCCTGCATGCCATCTGACTCTGTCAGATCTCTCAATTGGCAAGAGAACAGTCGCAACAACAACAACAACGCCAGCGCATCTGCGCTCCTCTGCCCGTTGCTTGGGAGTCGGTACTCACTGCTTTGTACGTTGACGGTGCCAGTGGAGTTGTCCTTCCCCAGCGAGTTCTCCACCACACACGTGTAATTCCCAGAATCCTCCAGTTTCGCTCTGTTGATTTGGACTTTGGAGGATTTCCTGCAGGTGACAACACTTGCACAGCTGAGTCAGGGGAATCAGGGCAGGGAGGCAAAAAAAAAAAAAAGTATGGAAATACAAGTGGGAACATAGAGAGACAAAGAGGCTGAAGAGCAATCATGGCAAACGCTCATCTCTAACTTATGATGCTTCAGTATGGCATCCAGGTTACCTAACATGTTCCTTTGCAGCTTAACTTGTTTACATTTCTACTATCAATAAAGACCTTGCTATTATATTGTCAACGTAAGCTCTTATTTTGGGTATTTTCTCCTCAAAGTGAGTATGTTTAACTTTAGCTCACCATTAGCCACTTTGTCAAAAAGGAGAAATTACAGGATTTAAGCACAATGAAAAGCTGTCTTTCTTTCTTTATCTTTGGCTAAATGCTTTGAGCTGCGTCTCTCAGTTATTTAAGCTTATTACAAAAAAGATGCTGGCGACAGCAACATTACATGGCCTCTACACTAACTTAAGTGTTGGTAAGACTTCTTTTTGCAAGCTATTTAAACTAGTAACTTAGCTTTTAACTAACTGTAAAATGTTTTCTGAAAGACATAGTTCAGGATTTTTGAAGTGAGGTTCAGTCATAAGCCTCTGAGTAGGTCCTAACGTCCTTTAGCGCATAATTGACTTAATGCTCTTTATTTTGTATAAATCCAGATTAGTTAGTTTTAAAGAATGAAGCAAACAGCTAATCAAAAAGAGGTCAAACTGATTATCTGAATCTAAAGGCTAATCTAAGAGTCTGAAGTGAATGGCTACTCAGAAGAAAAGCTAATGGATTCAAGCTAATGCGTGGCCTAGGAGGAACCAAGACCAAAGACAGCAATGAGTGTTTTAAAAAAAAAAACACTCCGTCCTCAAAAATCTCTTAGCTGTTTATGAGAATACTATTTTACAAACTCCTAAGCTGGTGTCACACTTATTTCTTTTTACATTAAAGCTGAACGTTTTTTTTAATCAGAAATGGAGGTAGGTGGCGGTGCAACACCACTGATGTATAAACAAAAGCTTTGAAAGAAAAAGTTGAAGGTTATTTCAGATTAAACCGTAGTGTAAAAAGTGAAATATCACAGTACATGGGCTGTTCTACTGATTCTTTCATTGTCTAAGTTTTTTATTAGATGGTGGCCGACTACAAGAAGATCATTTGTAGACAACTTACAACATTCTTGATAGTGTGATGGTGTTTGGCTTACTAGAAAACGATTCTTTGTACTCACAAGTTGGACTTGATCTTGACTTTTCGACTACTCGTCAGCTCATTGCCATCTTTAAACCATCTGTAGATTGGGACAGGCTTTCCTGTGGCCTCACACTTCACCGTAAGCTTGCTTCCCTCACCAACGACGATGGGATTCTTGATTGGTTTTAACTTTGGAGCAGCAGCTAAGATAGAATAAAAAGAAGAAGAAGAAAAAAACTCAGCGTTAATGCAGTGTAACAAAAGGAAAACATATTTCAGGTTTATGCATCATGGTTTGCTACAAAACGAGACAGGGGAAGAGAGGAGAAACAGGAGCTGAGCCAGTAACCCCTCTTAATGGAGTGAGCCAACAGCTCTCTCTGGTGACCTCCAGATGTGGTCACTGGAGACATCATCAACTTCGCCTTGGACTAATAAACACGCTCATATTCACTCTGGCTTTGCTGCAACAACAACACCTGAGGCGGTATTTAGCAAACATCCACCAGCTGAGGAGGGAAAATATGCAACCGCAAATATCACGCACAATTAAAGTCAATCTGGAAATAAGAAAAGTTATAACATTGTAAAACTGGCCTGTTGTGTTTGTGAGGGGGAAAAGAAAACAGGCTAAATCATAACACTCATTCTGTGCTTTCGTTCTACAATAACCATATTTGTGATGATCATATACACAATGCTATCATTTGTGTATATGATCAATGAATGCATGTACGTCATTTGTGTACATACATACATTCTTTGACAGCTGCACACGTTTAGGTGGAGTAAGAAAAGGGGTGAGCAAGGGTCAGCCCGGGGATGACCCCTGGTACACTCACACCCTCCATCACCTCCAATAACCATGAGTAACATTCACAATTTCATGCACAATCTGCACCATGCTGTCCTGCAAATTACAGCTGCTTGCTGCAGTTACCTCCTGAAGACGACACTTGAATGAAGACGAACAAACCATGACAAGCAAAATAAAGTTCCCGCAGGTAACAACTGGGCACAGAAATAGCATTGCACCAAATTTATCCCCCCTTGCCCTCGTTTTTTAAGAGACTGTCCTACTTTACTGACCTATTAAAAGAAGACATGTCTGCGCAGAGCCAAAAAAGAAAAAAAAAATCCAATGATGTTGCAGTTTTTAAGACATTTTGGTGGATTTAGGTAGACAGTTGTGATGGATTTAGGGTAATGTTCGGTTAGCATTCACAGAGGTATTGAGACACTTTTTTTTCCACTGTCAGTGAAAATTTTAAACACTTAAGTGAGTTATGACAAAACAGCCATTATGATAATCTTCTCCTGGATTTGAAGAAATCATCAGTTCTCGAGAGGTCACATACCTGGGAGACTTTTGCAAATGTAAATGCCAGGAACTCTTACAACAGTGAACTGTTGTACTTTCCAAAAGTATTTAATCCCTTTATGCTATTCCCATTTTGTCTTGCTGCAACCACAAATATCAACATGTGTCGTATGACTGACAAACATAACGCATAATTGCTGAGAGGAAAATAGTGCATGTCTTTTAAATGTTCTGTAGATCGACATCTGAAAAGTGAGGCTTACATTTGTGTTTAGCCCCCTGAGTAAATACTGACTGAGTTCATTTTATCTCATGGATTTGCACTGAAGACTTTGTTTGTTTGGATGGGGTCACTGGGCTGCTGGGAACTTGTCCCTGCAGTATTACCACAGCACCATGCTGCCACCACCATGTTTCATAGTGGGGGTGGCATGTTCACAGTTATACGTTTTACATGTATACCAAATTTCTCCGTCTTGATTTTATCTGACCAGAGCACCTTCTTCCACAAAGACGAGCACAAAGTGATGAATAGTTAAAAAATAATACTTTAAAACTTATTAAACCTTTTCACAAATAGAAATCTAAGAGGTAAGAGATTCATATGTTTTCAACCAGCCTGTGTCAACACTTACAGAACCATCTGTCACTGCAATTAGAGCTGCAACTCTTATGGGTTACATCTTACCAGCTATGCTTTTTTTGTGTTTAACTCAATCCATATCAAACCAACTCTGACCAGTTTCACTGTTTCTGCTGAGGAAAAGCAGCCCTACAGCATTTATTATTATACACACATACACTGTACTATAATACTACTGTCTTATAGTAATACAGTGCTACTTTTCCAACACATTTAGCATTCAGAAGTCCCACAAGTAATTATTGAGAGTTCTGATAGTAATTAATAGAAATAGGGGTAAGGCATTGTCTTCTTGACATTGCTGAAGTTAATTGATTGCACTTGATTTTATTTGAGGGCGCCAGAGTAATACATTGCAGGACAAACCAAATACCAATTATTTACATTGCAGTTTGCAGTAATACCAAAATGCAGAAAAGTTCCAGGAGAATAAAATCTTTTGTCAAGCAGTGCATAAGTTTCTAAGTATGTCTCATATTTTGCATTTGGCACTAATATTCATGAGAGAAGCATCTCTTTGCTCAGAGGAAAGATGTTTTATTCCTGATCATGCAGATAACATGATCTGCTAAAACTTAAACCCCAGCAAAAGCTTCACAAAGTCTTTGCGTTTAGTGTACTTCACAAAGTTTGAAAAGTAATACGCATTAAATTTTTAAATGCAAAGCGGCCTGAATATATCCAAGGAAAACTGATATATTAATGAAGATAGCACATCCTCTGTTTAAAATAGATCAGTTTACAAATGAAAAAAAATCAAAATAGCACACAGATCAATGGAAACATAGCCATATTTAGCTTTACAGCGGTCACTTTGTTGCTAAAATTATCCTGTTTTCATTAAGACAAGGGCCTTTTATCTACAAACAGCATGCAGTTGGGGAATGTGGCTGATGATATTTGTAGCAGTGGGAAAACAAAGACAAAGAATCTAACATTGAGGGAAAAGGCAAGATGTACTTTTGTAATGTAGCACTTTAAAACTTTAATGAGCTTTCGGTCTCAAGATAGATATTGGTGGTGCAATTGCTCGAGGAATTGCTTCAAGATTCTGAAGTCCCAAGAGTTTGGAAATATAAACCCCCCATTAATCCGGCAAAGCATTACTGCAGATATGCTGAGAGTCATAACATTATATGGGCTGAACATATACGACATATTGCCATTTGACATCAACTCTGCAAGTGCTTCAGGTTTATTGATAGCTAGAAGCGAGGTATAATACGGAGCGGTAAAGATTTTTAGCTGTTTAACAATTTAATGCACTACATGGGAGTTGATGTTAAACAGTGCTGTGTTCTACCCTACTGACCTACCTCTAATTTTTACGTTTCTCTCACCAAAGGAAAATACCAGTACTGTATTAGTCGCACTGTAACTGCGTAAGAGTGTCTGCAAATGTCTGGCATTTGAAAGGCTTAGACAATTCATTGTCTTCTTCAGATATTTGAAACACGGAGAGCAGAACTTAGCAATGCTTGCGTGAGCCGACCCAAGTCTGAGAAGCTGAACTTCTGCTCGTGATATCTACACACACTGAACTGTGCCAGACTGAACCCGTGCATACTGCCTGAGGAAAGCCTCGTCAGTCAGAGAGCGGCAAGAATGAGGTTGCACCGACTATACGGAAAAGAAAAAAAAAAAAATGTCTGGACATGAGTCTGTCCTTGCCAAAAGAATTAGCAAAGATTTGTCCTTGGCAAGAGAAGCAACAGAAACATAGGACTCTACTTTTCATCAGTCCAGCTAGCCAGATGTGCTGGAGGGTCTGCTTCATCTGCTCAGCTTTCAGACACTGATCAGTATCATTAAATTAATCCCCCTTGTACACAGATCTAACAAAATAAAAGAATAGGTTAAGGTTTTTAAGTGAAGTTCTGTGGAGTCATCAAAATATTTCCCTTCCCTGTAGTAGAAAGATGTAACTTGACTGTCATAATAAATAAATCATGGATGGCTAAGAAGTAATCAGACAGATTCTTTATTTTAGCAACTTAACACAACTCAACACAACTCAGACTGAAAATGCTCTCTTCCAACATTAACACAAAAATAGCAAGACAGTTTAAAAGCTGCTCTCATGGTATTTTCTTTCTTGCAACATGGCCATTGTAAAAAAAAAACACGTTCCGCAGGTATAAATGTCATGAAATGTGTTGGTTTTAATCTCCTCCCAGTTTGAATCAAGCATGAGTATTGGGATCAAGGGTGTGGAATTCACAGTGTTCCTCTCTACCAAGACAGGGTGTGTTATTTCAGTGGAACTTACCTGTCCTCTCACATGTGGTTTTCTATATTTAACAGGATTAACACAAGATTAATCCTTAAAATCACTCTATTCTAAATCTGTAAGTAAAATGTACATAGTTAATAAGTCTCTAATATATGCAGTGTCTTCAAAGATGGATCTCAATGGTGATTTTATAGGTGTTGTAGACATCTAAAAATGATATCTGCAGCCACAAATGAAGCAGGTAACAACTTCACAAAATGTCATCTTAGAATAGTAATATGAAGACAATAATAAACTTAATAACAAAGTCAACCATCTTTAGCATAGAAAGCTGTTTAACTGAGACAGCAGAGATAAACTTGATAACAGTTGTAACAGCAGAATGTAAATATTCATTAATTTAGCAATACACTCTATAGATTCACTAAAATCTTCATAATCCAGGTAAATGAGCTGTCCCGCTTGATAATGTTGCAGAACCTCACTCTTAAAATGTCTGAAATAACCTTTAAAGTTTCTGCACTATGCTATGATCACCAAACAAGTAGTCAATATAACCAAACAGTCGTTTTCCTTATCCTCAATGAAAAACTGTGCAGCAGTGATGATAAACCGTGGCCTCAAGAACAGCCTGTTTCTCTCTTTTTGAAGCACAGGGACAGCTGCAGACATGGACTATAAAAACCCAATTTGAGAATAGAAGCCTATCTGGCGTGTCAACAGCTCATGCCTTGAGTAACAGTTGGAGATCTCAGCCCACATAGCTGTTCAAAAACAAAGTTATTTGATATATTAACAATGCCTTACCCTTATTATCGAGTTAACATTTCTGTTTCATTTCCAGGAGCTTAGGAAAGGAATCTAAGGCATGCCTTTGTGTTTTTCCCTTTTTTCCCCCATACAAAGTATCCCTGATTACTGCGGTGTTATGTCACCTCGCTGCACGTTGTCAAAAGACAAACCGCATTGCAAGGCAGCCAGATATGCCGTTTAAATGTGGAAATGCTCCTCAGATGCCATACACTAGTTACTGTAACACAACATCTGTTCAAAAAGATCAGTTTAACAGCATCCAGCCAAATCTGCTTTTACAAAGTGAGGACCTTGTACATTCTTGGGATTGTTTTACCTACCATCCGGAGATCCCCCAAATTACTATCAATCCTGTACTGAAACTTTCAGCTGTGGACAAATTCAAACAACAAACCTACTTCTAACCTTTGGAAGTAAAATTTTATTGGATACTTCATTGCCAACACTCTGTATTAGTTGAGATTTTTTGCACGTTTGAGCCAAGCTTAACAATCAATAAAATGTCTAACTATTCATGCATTGTCAGACTATACATGCATACTTTCTCTAGTACACTTTTTGTTACATGATAGACAATTGTCCTTCAGGTCTAAAGGACAATTCTAGGTTTTAATAGAGAATGTGAATATATCATGTGTTCAGGGGTTGAGGCAAAAGGTAAGGTTCTTGAAAGTCATAGTTCTCAATTTACAGTTTTAGTTTGTCTCTTTGAAAACCCTCCCGGTGTTCAACACCTAATGCATTATGCCAAAGAGAGATGAATCACTTCATAAAAACTGAGGAAGTCAACAGGAAAAGCTAAATAATAATCTCCTTCACTTTGTGATCTCAGATCAAAAAAAGGCCAGCCGACTTATATTTGTTTATAAGAAGCTGTTTGGAGCCAAGGATCTTGACAAGTCATGTTGGACTATGTTTAATTTAATCAGACCATTTCACTCGTATTTCAAATAACTATTGACGTGCTGTTTGCAACGGTCCACATTATTCAAAACATGTCGGCACAAACTTCAGCTAGTAATGAATATGGTTACTTGATGTTTTCAGAGGATAAACATCTTTGTTTGTTTGCACTTGCGTGATGCCAACATTACCTCACTGAAACCTCGGTGGTATTGAAACAGTCTGCATGAAACACAGTTTATCAGGCTTTAAACTGAAATCAGATTTAATAATCTACTTCAGTGACTGAAATCCAGCTTCTTCATCTGTAGTATAACTATGGATGCACCAACATCAACTATGACTAACATCGGCCAATCCTGACATAAATGTTTCTATATTGTGCACTACAAATTTGAATTATAAATTACAGACAGGACACCACAAAAAGTAATTAAATGTATTAGTTTTAACTCTGTGGTGTGTCATCATGATGATGCTGCGTAATCATTTGCATTAACTAACTGTTTGGTTCCCAGCTCAAGTGATCAGTGGGCAAGAGGTAGTGACCAACAGCCAAACATGAATGTTTTTGGACAATGGGAGGAAACTGGTGTACCCAGAGAAAACTTATCCATGCACAGAGATTTCATGCAAATGCCATACAAAAAAAAAAAAAAATTAAATTAAATAAAGCCAGGGAAGAATTTCAACTCAGGATGTTTCAGATCATTGCAGGAACATTGCTGGCCACCCAGCAGCTCACAAACTATTAGTTATTGCTTTGGCAAGCAGCCAGCTATTCTATTTGTAACACTATCCCTTCAAAACTTACTTCTAAACCTTACATTTTTTTAATGGACTGAATCCTAATTCTACCTTGACGGAGCAGAAGTTTCCACAGTTGCATTTAAATGCAGGAAGAAATTTACACACGTCAGCACATCAGATAAATGTTTTCCCAGACAAGAGCAAAGTTAATCCAGTCATATCACTGGAACGGTACGAGTTTGTAAAATGAAAGCCAGTCATGGTGCAAAAGCTTAACAAGTGTTCATCCATCCATCCATCCATTTTCTGTTCACCCTTGTCCCTAATGGGGTCGGGAGGGTTGCTGGTGCCAATCTCCAGCTACGTTCCGGGCGAGAGGCGGGGTTCACCCTGTCGGGGTACACGACAGGTCGCCAGTCTGTCACAGCTTAACAAGTGTCTCCCGTCTTTATTATGTTGAGTTTTTATTATATCACTCTAACGGTTTTAAGTTCCTTTAAAGGGAGTTTATTTTCCAGATACATAGTGCCATTTTATAGAACAATCAAGTAACCATGTTACCTTCAGTTATGAAAATGTCTCATAAAAAATAAAACATTTGACTACAGTAATCTGAAGCCTTGACATGGGCCTTTGTCTCTTTAAGAAGCTTCTGCTCTTGCGACACTCCCCAGTAAAATGAGGAGTGTCTGGAGGAAAGTCACAGCTACTTGGAAAGCTACAAACTGGAAAGTATAGGACACCATACATTACTTGCTACTATAAGATAATGCTCTTCTGAATTTACAGATATTGTTCCATCATTCTGTAGCAGTTTGTATGTTAAGCAGAGTGCAGGCTAGCTAACCTTTAAAATCATCTGCAGTTTGATGCAGATAACAGTCAGTAGTATCTGCTACTGTCTATTTGGGTGCTTGCAACTGAAGCAAAACTTTTTTTTTTTTTTAATTATTGTAATACATGAAACAACTGACTGTAATCATTTTGTCAATAAATAATAAATGTTACAGACAACATTACCTGTAATATTCAATATTATTTAGCAGCAGCAATGCAAAAGCTATTGCTTTATTGATTGGAAAGAAATTATATAATTGTTTACATTTTTGTTTTAAAACGTGGGTGGTGATAATGTTCTGCTGTTCTATTTAAACTCTATATTGTCATACTGTTAGCCAGTCCTTGTGTAACTACAATTAATGATGAATCAAGTCTTTGCTGACAGTGTGGTAGTGTTGACTGTAGTCACACCTGAATCCTGCTAAAAACAGACACTATATGAATAATGTATCGTCATAAAGACAAGGAGTAAATTTTACATCTTTGCTGTCATCTAAAATTTGTGTTCAAGTTAAGATTTGATCAGAATTTATCTGAATATTTCATAAAATTCAGCCTGAAAAGGACTTTCTAGCTCCGTGCTTTTGAAAGGACACATTTCAACCCCCATCTCTTTTAATGAACACACCTAAGGGGCATTCGAAAGAATAAATAAAAATAAAAATAAATAAGACGTGTCACAGAGTGAAGGCGAAACGATGGACTGGATTTTATTTTCTTTGTGAGAATCCTCTTCTTATGAGAAATAAATGCAAGATCACTCTGAAATAGTTGGAAGCAATCCCTGCTGCCTCCACTGACTAGTTGCTGAATAATTCAAACAGCACCACCATAAATTTAAAGGTGCAGTAGGTATTACAACATGATGAAAAGCAACAAGCACAAAATGAACAGCCATTTCCTTACTTCCTTGAGTAATTATTGCAATCCTTGGCTACACACGCAAACCCATCCACGCAGAGAGAAACTTGTTGTGTTTTGTCTTGACATACGATAGGTGGGAGGTGCACGATTATGAATTATAACATCACGAACAGGAGCAGCCTATTTAAATAGGTCAGGAAGACTGCAAAGATATCCAATTACAGTTAGTGCGTAGTTTTTCTTCTGCTGAGATGCAATTTTCTTCCACTAACAACTTGTATTAAAAAAATGAAGGCCTTCCATTGTAAAAGTGTGTTAAACTTGTCCCTTTTTTTTGACATTTTCTAGAAACTACCAGCTTTGCAGTTACCTTACAAGTAGTTAAAGTAGATAAATGAGTCAGTAAATAATCATGTAACAACAAAGCAGATGCAAAATAGCACACATCAACGCTTTTTGGTTCAAAGATGTCAGCTTGAATGAAAGGGCGCTTACTTTAAGAAGCACCTGCTATGAGGAGATGTCTTGAAATTAATGTGAACAAAAAAAAAAATCTGCAAAAAACAAAACAAAAAAACCAGAAGACGAACCTGTCTCACGCCCCCAATGCCACATTGATCTCTTTGATCACCGACTGACGGCTTCGGCAGATTGCTCCTGTTTACATACAATTATGGGTCGACACACCTAATTCAGACAGGCACGTATACACATGCACATGCTCCCACAGCATATTGTATAACTTCAAATTGTGCTGCATATCGTTGCATCTATGTAAAAGATATCTTGGCATGCGACTGGCCAATTTGGAAACATGCGAAGAAAAATTGTTCAAATATGACAACTTCAATTGAGCACTGGAGTATTTGGCGGAAGTAAATATATAATTCTTGTCTTATTTTTTTAAATGAGTTAGCTAGTTTTAGCTAGCTTGTTGGCTAATTAGTTAAAAGGAGATAGCGTGAACTAATGAAAAGCAATAATTCATGAATTAAATTAAAAAAATACACATATTCATATTCAGTCTGCTTATTTTCACAACATATACATCGAACATTTTTTTTCAGCAGTGAAATTCCACTCCAGGTTACAACACTTACATTATCATTTTTCAACAGCGTAAACTTAAAAACAAGATATTTTCAAAAACCATCATCAGTGATCAAATATATTACTTTAAGTGTTAATTCAATGCAATACGTGAGATGCTTAAAAACACATGGAGAATGTTTTCTCTTAGGACTGATAATAAAAGTTGGAAATGATGCTCTCCAGCTAGCACAATATTGCTTGCCTTAAAAGGGCATAAAGTTCAGCTCTATTCAATAAATTCATGTTAAAGCTTATGAGTAGAAGATAGAAAATTACTGTAAATTGTCAGTGGTTTCCAGGTGGCTATAAAAGGTCGGTGTAAAACAGACCAACCAATTGGCACCATTTTGTATCTCAAAAAATTTGGTTGCAAAACAACATAATGTATCTGAATGTGAGCATGTTCAAATCCTGGCATATTATTCCTCATTTGGATTATTCACTTTACTTAAAGGGGCAGAATTATGTATTTTAACGTCATACGGCCATCTTATGTATATCTTGAATATAAGAGAAATTTGACTTCACAATTTGACACCTTGAAGTTGGGCTCTATCCCTTTAAGAAGCTCCTGCTCTTTCTGTCTCCAGGACATTATCACAACAATGAGGAGCCATTATGAGCTTCATAACGTTCTGAGGAACATCGGATTGAGAAATATTTTGTACGATAAGCTCAGCAGATGCACAGTTCCACCGGGTTGTTTGCTAATTGCTGCCGCTAGTCCGGAGGAGCTGAATGGGCAAAGTGCACTTGAAACTATTTTAAAGGATAATTTGTGTGAAATTTGGAATCTAGAAGGCAATAAATAAACTTCATTATCTATATGTTAAGTGAAAATTAAATATAAATAATGAACCTAGGTATGTTGTACATTGTCTCTTTATATATTTTTTTAGATCAAATAAGAAAACCAGGTTTAGTTTTGGCTCTTTTTGACCTTTTACCAGCAAGAGTCCAAAATTATTATTACATAAAACCACAAGCACAACAGTGAAAAGGGCTGTTATAAAAATAAAGAGCACACATAGTTTAAAATTTGAATAAGACCAAATATAGTAAAAAAAAAAAGAGGAAATGAATGATGGTCTTACTTTTCAGAAGTAGGAAGTAAGATAATTCATAGTCAAATTACAGTTATATTTATTTGTAAAATAACTTTTTATGCATAACTTGAACAACTTTGAAGACACTAGTGTCAGTGTTATAGTCATCATAAACCACCTGCTAAAATAAATCATGAGCTGTTTAAGTTAGATTAAAAAGAACACATTGGTAATGTAAATACAGGGTTATGGGTGTATATCGAAAAATAAAAGGTTGCATGCAGTTTTAATTAACTAATTAATTAATGAACTAATTTCACAGAACAAAGACGTGTAAAATAATCAAAACTAAACTAGATTAATGTTTAATATTGCGTTCCGCTACGAAGCCAAACTGACTCGTGGCCTTTCTTCAACAAAGTTAGGTGAAAACTGAAACGCTATTATGAGAAAATTAGAAGAATCTGGATATGTGAAAGTCCCATTACTTACACCGTGCACAGCTAGAATTCACACTTATATATTGCTATTTTAAGGATTATCAACTTTCCGAAAATAAATAAATAAATCACAACGCTTGTGTACCAAAATGTGTCTGGTTACATTATTATTTGAGACCTGGATACAGCACAAGAAACATGTATTTTCCAGACTGCGATGCACTTACAACAGTGAAAGGAAACACATTGCGCGAATACTGATTTTTCAATTTCATTTGCACAAGAAAAAGACAACCAGATTGTTCAAGAAGGTCACTATACTGCCCCCCGGTGGCTACTCATGCAATGACATATAGAAATTTTCATGGACCAACACTACTAAGCCTATCCAAATAATTCAGCTTTAATTACCCTGTTTAATCAAGAGTCAGATGTTTAATGAAGAGCTGAAGAAACGTCATTGAGCTTTGGAAAAGGTTTTTCCCGGCATACTTTTTGTTTTAAACAATAAACCCCTGTAAATACACCCAATGCTGCTTTGCCATGAGTAAATTTTTCTTGCAAGATAACACTTCCATAAAACAAACCATTTTGATCATAAACTCACTGACCTCTCTCAGGCTGTTTGAAAAAGGATGATTTTTTTAAGCTACGTATTTCACAAGTTTAGAGGCTACCCTCAAATCTAGAATGGCAGCCAGCAAGTATTTCAACACTTTGTTTAAAACAATAAAACAAGCCAGATCACCAGATCACCAGTAAAGCTTACATAATGGAAGGAAACTGAAACATTTAGCAGACTTAAAAAAAATAAAATAAAATAAAAAAAAAGACAGACGGACAAACAGAAAAAAGTTGGATTTGGAGAAAAACATCCCATTTAATCTGCGGCTTTATCTGCTGGAGGCTGACGGGGGTGACATCACCAGGTACAAAATGTCTATCAAGATGAACCCTCAAAGAGACAGTATCTGATCAAGCAAGGAATGACATATGTAGAAACTACAGTAATAATCAAGCTATTGTCCTTAAAGTGCCACTAAAATGGGGGCTGGGCCTCCCCATGACCCGAGGTCAAACTAAAGTGACATGCTGCAGCTTGTTGAACTCACTACAGAGCAACCACATTTCTACCTCTTGTGTATATGAAATACAAACAGGTCTCCAGCTTCTTTTTCTTTTTTGTAAAACTAAATCAGCTTAGGGCACACACACACACACACACACACACACACAAAGAAAAGAAAAGTGCAGACTCTTATGCTGGATGAGTCACGGCAGACTCAATATTAAAATGAGAAGTGAAAACACTTTAGCAACCTTTGAAATATTAACCCTGTCAAACAGTGCATTATGACGCAGGGTTTGCTGACACACAGACATCACTTTTCAATTAATACCCTGTGATAGGGGATAAAACACATGGACTGCTAAAACTCTACTGTGAGCAAGTTTTTACATCTGTTCACTGTTTCAAAATCTGATTTTTTTTTTAATCTGGTTTATCATTTTTGCTTAAATAAAGAGCTGCCAGAACAAGTGCCTCTGTGTGTCATTGGCTACTGAATGGTAAGTTCATGTGACAACTTGGCTGCAACTTTTACAAAACAAGGCTATAATTTCCCCTTCTTAATACAGTAATTCAATCCTAATCTTGCTCTTTCGTTTGTCCGAGTCTATGTCTGCGTCACTGTTCCCCTCTGTTGTAAACATACACAAGTTTAAACATGTAACACAGAAACTAAATTTTATTTACCTCCAATAGGATCGTTGTCTTTTCGTCCTCTCTTACCGCCATTCTTTCTCCCTTTCCTGTCTTTCTTCTTGGGCTCTGTCATGCTGCAGTCAAACGGTAGTCCTTTTAGGAAACGTGTGGCAAATGGGCACCACCAGACTCTCTGAAGCTGAGAGAGCGTCTCTCTGCTCCTATATAGACTTGCACTGATCAAGGATAGCAACTCTGACAGAGAGGGAGGGAAGAGGGTGGGAACAAGAAAAGCATTTCCCATTGCATGATGGCAATCAACCCTTCTATGACTGGATCGTCCGGACCCTGAAGCCGTGAGTCAAGGCGGAGGCCGAGAGGGTGTCCCAAGGAGTCTGATCATAAATCTTCAACTTCACAACAGTGCTTCCGGAGAGCTCCGTTTCGCCATCCCGGGCAGCATCTTCTCCTCTTTACTGACCCATAGAAGAAAAGCGAAATGAGACTAGTTAAGTTATCCCCCCCCTTAGCGCTGCTCACCCCACCCAGATAAGCCTGCAGACGACCTGCCCTTGCCAGGATGATGTCGGGGTCCCAGAGCAGCCTCACATCTGGTTCCCATTTGCCGAGCGCAGATTCTGTGGATATGCGTGTGTGAGGTGCTGAATGTCGGATAACAATCTATGCAGGACTGCTGCTCAAAATTGCACTTCCACACCTCCTCGCTCGTCTGTCAGTACCTCCACCGGTACGATAGGCGAGTTTCAGCACGCCGGTGCCTGAGGTTCTCTGTTCACCGACGCCTCTGGCCGGTTGTTATTATTGTCCAAGCAGCAGTAAGAGTGCAAAACAGGTACAGCATGCTTTACACTGATATTGTGATATTTTTCTGTATCTTTCTTCAATCTAAAAAGCGTTATTAGCCTTGATGTTTTGTCTAGACAGTTTGGAGCACTGACAAAAAAAAAAAAAAAAGAGCAAAGGAGACACTTTGGATAAAAGGCAGGCAGAACTGAGAAGACGATCAGGACAGTTACATTCGTGGCTCCAAAAGACAGGAGGGTGACACTGTAGAAGAGGGACAACTTTCCCTTTCATGTCCATCTGACATGTCCGCAACAGTGAGTCAGTGACGGCTTCCTCCAACTCTTATTTCAACCTACAGCACTGTCTTATAAAAGGAAAGATTTTTTTACAGCGTCACTTACAACCACAAGCTTCAGTATACTTTACTAAGATTATATACATCAGGCTGACAGCAAAATAGTTATGAAGTGGAAGAATAACGCTTCACAAAACCAATTTTGGTTTCCAAATAAAAGTCTGAAAAGTGTGGCATGCATATTTGTATTCAGCGCCTCCGAATGAATACTTTGTAGAACCACCTCTTCTGGCTAGGGCTCAATCAGCTTTACTCACAGAGTAATCAGTCAGATTAGATAAGGAGCCCCTGAACAACAATTCTTGCCACAGACTTTGACTAGGCAATTCAGAAACATGAATGCGTGTTGATAACAGTCGTTTTTATCCACATTACTCCAAAGTACAATTAGTCTAGTGAAACAAAGCCAAACAAACAACACTTTATTTTATTTATTTAGAGTTAAGAATAAAAAAAAATTTGCTATGTTTCTTTTTTTTTCATAAAGGACATAAAAACACATCAAAAAGTACATAGGTTAACAATAAATGACCAAAAATGACTTTAAAGATCCTCATCTATAACCCTGGCGTAGAAATGATATTATCTTTATAAATTAAAACATAGCTCATTTTGATTTTGTCTTTGGTCAAAGTTACTAGAAGCCACCAGGTTTCAGGCTCCTAATTTAAGCAGGTTGGTGGTTGTGCATTTTTCTTTGCCGACGATTGATCAAATTGAGTCCGAAGCTTTAGGTAATATGTAGGAACTTAACTCTTCTTTAAGCTTCTACACAACTTCCCCTGACCAATCGGGTGTGCTCCTTGTTGTCCTCATGATCCTCTTTATCTGCAATTGCCATCTTAGAAACCCCTGAGTTGGACTTATACTGAGATAAAACTAAATACTGAATGTAACTGGATGCATAAGCTTTTACCGAGGCTCATTAGAGTAAACATAAAGTCACACTTTTCGGATTTTTAATTTGGGAAAATAAATGGAGAGCCTGTATCGCCTCCTTTCTCTGCTGAATTATGTCCTGCTTTGTGTGGCTCAATCACACAAAAACTCCAATAAAAAACTCCTATAGCACAGGTTGCAGTTATAATATGAGAAAATGTGGGAAAACAAGGCACTACATATTAAAGCAAGGTTTTCTGAAATTAAGCTTCCTGCACGTCATTGCTCTGGTAAAGTGTCAAAAAAAAAAAATGTAGACAAAAAGAAACAGAAGAACAACAACAGTTACTCTCAATGAAACTCATCGATGAGTCATCTGTGGGGCCATCCCGGGGTTTGTCTCTGTCAAGCCCTCAGAGGATTCTTGTCGTTTCTTTCGAGTAGGCGGTAGCGGCAGGGATTGAGAGGGGCAGCTCATGGGTCATGTCTTAACAGGTCACTGCACTCAGTAGCATAATCCTTATCTATGGGCTAACGGGGTCAAAACGAGGCCAAGGTTTGAAACACCAACCGGCTCCGACGCAGTGCTTTTCCCCGAGTTCAGAAAAAAACAAATAGCTCTTTCCTCTGCTCTCTCCTCCTGTGGTAGTTCTCCATGATCTAATCTATCAACGGAGGAAGGAGTAAGAGCTGGCAGGGGCCGCGGTGTGACAGGGATACGCTCCTGCCGCCTCGTCCCGCCCTATCTCCCCAATCTCAACGCTCACTTCCTCCACTTGCCGTTTTGACAAGATGGGACTTGTGTCCAGGATTGCACGTTTCTGGGTGGGCACGGAGTTTATGTGAGCACACATGACGTCAAGTTGTAAAAAAAAAAAAAAAAAAAAAAAAAACAGCTTTTGAGGATGACAGTATGCAGATTTGGAAAGAAATCTTTTCTGTGGAAATGTTTGTCGTCTGCTGTTTTCAACATCGTAAGCATGTTTTGAAACAAATTTATGAAACAATGCAAATACAGCGAGGTTAGAATTACGAGAATGCACAAGAGCTAAGCATTGGCTGGCATGAGATTCTCATGGTTCCACAGAATCCACATATGAACATTAAGATTCAAAATAAAAATGTATTCTACCATCTCGATACTTTGATTTAAAGCCACCTGCCAACTTTATTTCTAAAGCTGACCTTTTGTCAGAATAACAAATGGTGCTCCTTTTGTTCCAAACCAGAAGTGTCTTTTTTTTTTTTTCCCCAAACAGAAATATTTCCACATTTCAATCTTTTGATTCTTTCGTGAATATTTGAGAAATCCTTGAATCTCCCTTGGCAGCCATTCCTAAATGCCAGCTCATACTAAATGCTGCCTATTTACAAAAGCTTCTCCTTGGCACTATATGCCTGGAACATACATGACACTGCCCCTTAACAGTCATGTTTTTGGGCCGTGTGTGGAAGCCGCATGTCTGGAGAGAACTCACACAAGCATGAGGAAAACATGCAAACTAAATGGGCCAGGATACAAACACTGGAGCATCTGGTCATTGAAAATGAGTTGAAATATTTTAGTGAGCAGCTAAGATGGTGCGTTCAATGGACAGTAAAGCCCACAGAAAAACAGCAACAAAAAAAGAAATGTAATAGTTTTTTTTTTCTCCATTTTTAAATACAGTTGGAAATTTGATAATGATAATGAATAAAACTGGTGATCACTTCCTCCCAACTTCATACCAGAGTTTTTTGAGATCACAAGCGACATAACTAGGTACGAAGAGCAAAACAAAGTTTTCAGACATAATAATATCTAATTAAATTATGAGCTTTTCCATTGCTATTTTTAAAAAATTCTGCAAAAATATGGAACGGTAATAAAATGAAACTATTTTTATGGGGCTCATATTTATAAAGCCTGAAGAAAATAGGTCCAAACTTTTGATTGATACTGCGTGCGCTTGCCATAAATGCCTCACAGAACCCATCTCTGCCTGCCTCCTAATCCCTCCTTTTGCTGCTCCCAGAAAAAAAGAAAAGAAAAAAAAGAGAGAGAGAGACGCCGAGCAGTTCACTCCTAACAGCAGCATACCTGCACATCATCACACTGATACCGCTCAACAGCACTCCTGCCCTTTCACAGCCAGGAGAGTTTATCTTTTTCGACATAATGGCTTTAAACAGCCATTAGGTTTTGTTGTTTACATCTGTCTGGGCTTTTTTTTTCCCCTTTCTTTTTCTCCAATAGAGTGGACATGGGTGTGCTTGCATGTGTGGTGATGGTGGTGGTTGCAGGGGGGGTTGAGGGAGTTGGAGGACTGTTTGGTGCTTGCTTTTGACACCCATCTGCAGGTTTAATTCTCTATAGTGAGGGAGGAGAGTAGAGGGGTGTAAAACCGCAGCAGGAGATAGAAATTAAAGGGAGATCAAATGGAATTAACACAAAAAAATTTAAGAGGGAGGGGGAAAAAAAAGGTAAAAAGCGTGACAGAGGTATTTGAGAGCTAAAAGATAACGACCTAAACATCAGATGGCAGAAAAAAAGCCTCACCTGCTGATTTTCACCTTTTTTAATAAGGCATCTGCCTCCTTGGCCAGGCACTGAACCATGCTGTGGTAACAAAACACAAATGCAGGCCGACTGACTGCAGAGATAAAAAGCTGCTCATTTGGCTTTAGTGGCGGTTTCAGGAGACACAAAAGAAGCGCATGTTCTGTGGTTTATAGCCAACTCTGTGAGAGCTGACGCTTTTCTTAGTTTAAGCTTTAGATTTTCCTCACTTCAAGGGCCCTGATTCCTAACACTGTTAGCAGCAAAGGGCGTATATCCTTTGAGGCTGCTAATTGCAAATTTGCTCCATGTGCTGAAGCGACAGGTGCGCTACCTAAGCAAAGTTAAATTACTACAACTGACCTGTTGGGGGCAGTAGTATTAACCCTGCATCACACAGCAGATTAGTGATAAAAACAACAACAAAAAATAGAAAACATGTTATAAAGTTCAAAATAATGAATCTTATGTTTTTCAGTCACTGCAAAGACAATTCACACGCTGGGGTCTATGTTTGCAATGAATCCAAAGCAGAAATATATTAACATTGTTAAGATGAAACTTGTCCATCAGGTTATGCTGTCATTGCATGCAATCCCCCTACATAATATGGCATGTTCATCGCCTTTACATTGTTCACAACTCCTTCTTCTGTCTGCTAATTGGCTTGGTTGAAATTCAACTGGAGAAATCAAGTTCAATGGGAGAAATTCCAGACTGAGCATTGAAGGGAGATGAGAATTGAGCGGACAGGAACGCAACAGCCAGCCTAACCTGGCTCAGCTGTCGGGGCAAAATTTTCCCTGTGGCTGTTGAAGAGGGAGACAAAGATACAGTAAATAAAGATTGAAAAATAGAGAGAGACGTATTAAAAATTATAATAATGTCGTACATTGCAGAGAAATAAAGAGCATGATCTATTTCCTTTTACTAGGACTTCTCTGTTAAACATGTGCATATATTCAAGACATATTCAAGGACTTCTTCAACAACTGTTAAATATATTTATTTGTATTAATCACTGTTACGTCTTACAGCAGTTTTTCTACAGATTGCTGCTAATAAAAGAAAGTAGGGATGAAAAAGTCTGACCTGCTGATACAGATATTCTTTTGGTCTAATTATAGCAAAAGAAAGTTGCTAAGTTGGCAACAGTCAGTTGACTGTGACGTGCACCCGCAGAATTGACCAGCTCTCTGTCACGGGAGAGCAAAAGGGGACAGTGGCCAATTTCAAGACCTTTGTGGAGGTAGATTGGATCAGTGGATAAGATAAGCTTCACATGCAAGTTTCAGCTGAACTTTGATCACCCAAAATTAAAGGAAATTGGATTCAATCAATCAATGAAATTTTTAGCACCCGTCCACATGCCTCAGGACCAAGTTCCTGGGGGAAACACTGAGCATTCTTTGTAGTCTAAGCGAGTTTTTCCAAGGTCAATTGTGGCAAATCTAAAGGTAAAAGAGTGGAGAGCTGGTATGTCAAATTCAAAGTTGCTGACTCATTGACAATGCTCACACCTGCATGGATAAATGTAAATTTAATCACACAACTCAAGTTCAGCTATTTGTCACGTTACAGCAATCACAGCAAGGAGGAAACAATGAAGCAGAATTTATGTGTTAAACGAGGAAGTGATGCTGGGCGGATTCGGCTCTTTGACGTTTCCTGCAGCACAAAGCTGTCACCATGACAACCACAGTCTTAAGGGTAGCAGCGAGAGTATGTAAGAGAGAGAGAGAAAGAGAGGGAGAGAATGGCTGAGCGAGGATAAGAGAAAATAGGAGAGAACGTGTGAGAAATACAGCGAGAGGAAGAGCGAGAAAAGCAAAGGCAGGGGAGCAGTGAAGAGCTGGAAGTGCAATGCCCAAACACAGAAAGAGAAAGAGAGAGAGAGAGAGAGAGGTATCTACTAGGCTAGTGCGCTGAATCTGTTCAATAAGAGAAATGTCTATGGGTAAGACTGTGCCAAGCTTGCTGGGAAGCACTGCCGCAGCATCTCAGAGAGAGGAGACATGACAAACATCAGTACTGGGCATGCTCCACTCTCAAGGCCGTGGAGAAAATGAGATTTCAGCTGTATGGGTTAGTTCAGTTTTCCCCCCACCCCCTCCATCCCAGTCTTCCACTCACTTCACAAGCACATGACACGGCCGATCCCTTCCCAGACGTGGCCCCTCAGTGGACGTGGCTTGATTGATGCGCCTGATAAGTGATTGATGTAATCGTAAGAGGCATCTTTCCCCACTTACGGCCACAGTGAGTCAGATTGTGACAGGGTTGATCGGCGCTGAGAGGACCGACAGATGAGCATAGCAACACATCAGCCAATGGGGCATGATACTGCAACATCGGGCCGGGACCACGTCTGCCTTGAACCCACACATAAACACATACACAACACCCTGCGACCAGATGTGATCTCTGCGCCTGCAGCCCTCCCACTGGCCGCCGTCCTAATTCGGTCGGTTGCAAAAGCCGAGCGGTGAATGACCTCCCCGCCCCCGCCCACTCGTCTTTAAATTACAATTAGGAGTTTATAATGATTCCTTACAATTAGGAGTTTATAATGATTCCTTCTTTCCTATCGCGTTCCAACTTCTTTGTTTTTTTTTTGTTTGTTTTTTTTTTGTTTTTTTTTGCTGGTCATGCTTGCTCTGCAGGCAGACATACACTCACCAAGACAGAGATAAAACTGTGTGGTTTTCCTTGTTTCAGGCCTGGAAGATGATTCTTATCTTTGGCATCGGTCATGGTTGTGTGAGGAAGTGTCTGGTTATGTGTGTGATTTTTTTTATTTTATTTTTTTTTTTTTTTTGCTGTAAAGACAAGGGGGGACAAAAAAGAGAAGTCCATATAGTGGCTCAGAAATTAATAGCGGCATTAAAAAAGTATTTACATCAATGGAGCTTTTGAAAAGTGTCACACTTTACAATCTGAAACTTCATGTTTTGTATTGGGATGAAACAATGCATGTTGGTGAACTAAAAAGATATAAGTCAGGGTTTAAAATGCATGTAGCAAATCATTTTACCACAAACTGTGGAGGAGCTGCAGAGATCCACTGCTCAGGTGATAGAATATGTTGATGGAACAACTATCACTTGTTTCCTCCATAAATTTGGACTTTCTGAAAAAATGGATTAAAGAAAAACATTGTTGGAAAAAAAAAAAAGCACACACAAAGTCCTATTTGCAGTCTTGCTGCAAGTAATGGAGCAGATGAAAAATGTGGAGATCATGTTTATGGTGGTTTGGATGAATCTAAAGGAAAGTCTGTGGAAGCCGCAACACAATTTTACTTGCAAAAACAAATAAAAATTAAATTAAACCATATTTTATGTTTTAGCCCTTTGCAATTATGTACAACTTTGAATTGGTCTCTAAAATAAAACTTCAATAACGTGCATTAAATTTTGTGGTTGGAATCCGACACAATTTCTAAAAAAACATTTAGAATTTTAAATACTTCTGCAAGACACCATATCAGTAAAGCCAGTTGGTTATCCTTTTTTTTTTTTTTAACTATTACAATCAATTGCAACACTGGGAATAACAAGCACTGAAATAACAAAGGTACTGACATGTATTTTATCTACCTAACCAGAAGAGGCCTCTAAATAGAACAACTATGGCTCACTACAACAGAACAAACATCTTTAACGACGAATGCTAAAAACACGCTCCTCTTATATGATTATCTGCTTGATCTTCTTAAGGGTGTTTGATTGAATCTCTGTCTCCTTCTCTCTGTATTTTTCCTCCTTCTAAAAGCATTTATTTTGAGTCTGTCCCTCTGTCTGTCTCTCTGCCTGTCTCCCTCCCTTCTGTTTAAGGCAGAGATAAAGAGGTTTGTGTTACTGTGAGCAGATTGACTTGAAGATAGAGGCTGGAAAGCAGATCTCCTCCACCTCCTCATTCTGCTCTTTCTCTCCCGCTCTCACCCAGATGAATAGACAAACAGTCTCCCACATGCTCTCACAGTTTATCAAACACACACCCACATAGGACCGGGTCTTCGCACAAACACATATGTGCGCTCTCGCCAAAGAGAGGACTGTACGCACTCAAACTAAGTATCCTCCGGCTGACTAAGTATACACTGTCACACTCGGATCCAAACACGACCCCCTCAAACACGTACATACGCATGCAAACACGCAGGTGCATCCACAAGTAAATACTGTCGAGAAAGCTCATGAGTTTCTGATGTCTTCAAAATGGACATTTTTCCACTAACTGAGAACGTAAACCGTTCGGCTGTGTGATGCCATGCGTCATGTACAAAATCGGCGTTTAGGACATCACATGTGAATCACAGTGTTTCCCCAGAATTGCGATTTTATTTCCATTACGCTCACATTTTCACACCTTCTAAATAACTTTACTGCTTGTTGGTAATGCGTAGATTTGCTTTTAGGAGACTCAAACTAACATTGACCCTCAGACATACAGCATTGGGAGTTATTTACCCCATCAAGGTCAGAGTATGATGTGTTGCTTTTTGTCATATTTTTGCCAACTTCATGCTGTAAAACAGGTTCTATTGAGGTGCTTTTTTCTTGGTTCTGCCAGTTTGACAATAACTGGGTCCGGTTGCAAAAAGTGAAATGCAACTCCAAAACAGGGTGGTTAATCATAAATTACGATGGGAAACTTTTCACATAGAGATGTCTAACCCTGTTTTGGTTGGATTGTTATTTTGTTTGTTTCGAATTAAAGTGAAATTAAAGATTTAAACAGGATTCTAACTGTCTTCATTGAGGGTTGATTCTGTCAATTAGGTTTTTATAAAAACACAAAATTGTGAGTTTACTCAAAGGAAAACACAGGAAGGTTGCCCTTTTATCAGCAGACCCCCCTCTTCAAAAACATACAAGCATCCGCTCTCTGCTTCACATTCTTTGCATCAAATCAAATTCCTCCAGCGCTCTGCACTTGTCCTTTATCTCCAGAATGTGCTTTTGGAGCAACACAAACATGTCAGCATGAGGACACTGTGAGGAGTTTCACACAGAGTCGAACCAGCATCTTGGCTACATCATTTACATTTCTGCTTGCCCCTCTCACGGCTTATCAAAAGTATGCCTTATCTCTTTGTTTGTTTTTCGCCAACGTCGGCCTTTCCTGGAAAACAGGCCACTACGCATGTGTAAGCTTAGATCATGCCTCGGCCAGCGTACGTCCAGATGAAGGCGGGCTCAAATTGACTGAGCCTGATAAGTGGCCGAGAGTGCCAGGAGGGCCTCACACAGCGTTCTGGCCGACAGCCACAGAGCCAGAGTGGCAGTTGGGTCATCTCAAAGCAACAACATGACCGCTCGGATGGACAAAAAAAAAAAAAAAGACCCGGACAAGCGGGGTAAATCCCATCGTGGCAGTGAATGACAAGCATAAGAAGGAGGTCAAGTCTTACTCAAGCTGTAATAGCTAAAAGAGGCAAAGCGCTGCCACTGCTGAGCAGCTTATGGACAAAGACACAGAATCAAATAAAAAAAAAAAAAAAAAAAAACACATTAATGATAATTATCTTAAGATGCCTTGCATGAAAAAAGAAGGTAATACAAAACATGCAGATCAGGATGAATTGATCAAGTGTAGAAATGTAGGCCAAAGCCTTGCCACAATTGTTCTCATCAAACTGGAATCTATCTACTTCCTCATTGTTGTCTGAAGTGGTTCTTTCATGAATGTTACAATATACAGAGTTAAAATATTGTTGTCCCAAACAGATTTAAGTTTAAAGTAATATATTGTTTTAACTATATCTTTCTTCTTCGGTAATACTAAAGTTTTGGAGTGGTTCAACTAGAGTCTCGACTGATTCTCATGGAGAATCTGAAGCAAAGCATCAAGCTGATGTCAAGGAGGCCTTCCTACCTCAAAGACTTGGAGCACAGCATGAAAGATAAATTGTCATCTTACAAATGGAAAACCTTTCTTGTGACTTGAGATCATCCTAGCACATAGATACTGTTTGGAAGAGCCCAGCAGAGAATGTAATTCCTGCTGCAACTGAAGAAATAAAACCCACTACTGGGTCTTTTACCCTGGTACCATTTAGTCTGTCCTGTGTTCGTCGATCACTGTGTGGTTTCACTCAGCCAAAAAACAAGACAGAGACAAACCGCAACAAACAATCAGATCTACAGAGAGGATCCTCAGAGATGATCTTCCCTCTATATAGTTTAGGTCTGGATGTACAGGTTTAGCATCAGGAAAGGGGCAGCTTACATCTCCACATACCCCACACATGCTGGACACAAATTGTTTGGCCTTTCATCTTCAGGTCAGCACTGTGGAGCACTATTTGCAAAAGCCATAGAGACAGTTTCTTCTGTCAGGTTCTCTCTGATGAACACAATCTCAACACATCTTAGAGGAAAAGTTGTCAACTACTCCAATGTGAAACAAAATAAGTATATTTTGAGCTACCACAACCTTTCAGAAAAAAAACCATAGTGTGTGAACATACACATACATGTATATATATCCTTCCTTGTATTCTACGTCTGCTAAAATTTATGTTGTTTTTTTTTTTTGTTTTTTTTTTTGCTGTGAGCTTGTGAAACCAAAGATAGATTCCTTGTTTGTGCACACAGTTCTGGCCAATGAAAGCAAATTCTGGTCCTGATTCTGATAAGTGAGAACAGTATAAGTAATTTATAACATATTTAATTAATTACAATTTGCATTCCAACGAGGCTCGTTTGTCAGATTAAAAGTCCTTTTTGACAATTATAACCTTTAAGCTGGTATTGAACATTCCGTTCCATGAAGACCACATTTCTGCGTAAAAAGTACTTTTTTTTCATTGGTCTGATGTAATAGCCTAATCTTAAATGTTGTGTTTTCATTTGTTGGAAGTGGAATTCATGATAAACTGCAGTAAATTAACTTGGCAAACCTGAACTATTCAGCATTTATACATTCTTTACAAGACGCATTGTCATTTAAGATTACTGTTTTATGGTTTCTTGAGATGGATATGTTGACATAGCCTCTATAGACAATAATTAGAATGATTACCAGCATCCTAAATAAGATACAAGTGGTTTGCATAAATTATGAGGATATCACGAAAGTTAACATTGGCTTTGAACCTTCCTATTAAGAACTAAAGTGGGAAGGAATGTCAAGATGTTCTATACTGAGTAGAAATAGTTTAAAACGCAGTTTTTCACTTGTCAAACATATACTGTATTTGTATATACAATACAAAAATGTAGATTGTTGGTTTTCTCCAAAATATTGCCTGAATCTTGTTCTCATAAATCCAATATTATGTATCCTATTGTCTTGTGAGCTGAATGTATCATTGCACTCATGGCAAGTAATGACAGAAAGATGAGCTGCATCATTTTTTTTAAAGGTAGATTTTTGCGTTTTTGTATTGCTGGCTAACCCGTATTGGTTACTTGGCTTGAAGCCATTGGAAGCTCGGTTTATGAGCCTAATATCAGGGAGACGGCAAGGGAATACAATGAAACATGCTTAGACAGTCCATTCGCTTCCGAGCAGATGGGATGTAGGAAAAGCAGAAAAGGGCTTATGGAGAAGACTCTGCAGGGACTTTCTGCAACTGTGATCTTACAGACTTTTTACCAGACTTCTTTGAGGAATGTTGCTTTTTTCATTCTGAGTAAAACAACCCCACAGTCGAGTAGTATCGATATCACAGGGGAGATATATCCCCCTTTTGTCTACATTGCTGCAGTGAGGTGATGGTTAGCGTGCTGGTCTGTGGGCCAGCTGGGACACATCTGAGTTCACCCCATGCACACACACGCACACTGAAGCTTGCTCTATGCTGCTCGCTATCTTTCAACAACAAGCTGAGCAAGGACCAGACGGAAAGAGGTCCTATTTGTGCAGGAAGATAAATACACTTCTGCACCCAGTCCTGTCCGATCCAGATTAGAGCAGCACAAGAATGAGCAAAGCAGCAGCACCGGTGGAAGGTCAGGAGCGAGCGTTGGTAAAAAGGACAGGGAAGCTGCTAAAACACACACTTCCACAATGCATTATATATGCAGGAACATTTGCAAGAAACATACAGTTGGTCCCATTACCTCGGCAGGTTTATGCTAATCAAAGGGATGAATTTGCAACAAAATATAATTTTGACTTTAATTTACTTATTATTTAACTATTCAAATGAGACATTTCCCCTTTCATATGAATGTATCCTTTTGGAAGGTTCACCATCCATTTCCTTTCCTCCTAAAACTATTATCAGATGGAAAAGAGTCAAAATGAATATGAATAACCCCACAGTTGTGGAAACTAGGACTGGATGTATTGGTCTAAAGATCTATACTTTCAATAAAGTAAGGATTAGTATCAGATTGATATCAGCGTGAGGAGAATGATATTTGTGTTTGCAGTTCCTCTTCCATATGTCTAACAAATTACTCAAATCTGTTGAAGTTCATGCCAGTCACATATGCAAGAATGAAAATGCCAACAATCACTTTGCTTCCATTTTCAATTTGTGAGCAGGATTTCATGCCTCTGTAATGTTTGCAAATATTAATATGGCTCAATACGATAAGGCTATGTGTCCACTACAACACAGAAACAATTGTGTGTAGTAGAAAAAGATAAAAAGGGAATTATTTAATTTATTTTCTGTTACATTGCATTATACTAATGCAATGTAACATTACATGGCAAAGATCCAACTTTGTCATGTGTTTTATCAAAATCAGATTTAACTAACTGAAGTCAAGTTGCCAAATTATGCAATGATGATGATATTTCAAGAAAAAAAAAAATCATTGGTATCAGTATCACAAGCATAAAAAGGCATTGTATTGTGTTCAATACAATGCCTTGAAAATGTATTTATGGGTCTTGAACATATTTTATTACGTTGCTACCACCACAAACCTCAATGTAGTTTATTCAGGTTTCATTTGATACGACAACACAAAGAAGTGTATGATTATAACGTGGAAGGGAAATAATTTGTGGTTTTGAAATGTTTTGACACAAATAAAGATCTTTTTGTTCTATGCGTATTTTTTCCAGCCACCCCGAGTCAGCACATTGAAGGGCCACAACTCGCTCCATTTAGAGCTAATTTTAGGTTTGTCAACACCAGCTTTGAACATCAAGAGAAAAAAAAATTTGAGGACATTTCATTGCAAAATACCTAAAATAAAAGAGCTCAGTCATATTAGATGGAGAATGTCTTTGAACAGCAATTTCACAGATCTTTTATTGAAAACAAGCTTCATCTTTTACCACATTTTGTATAATCCAAATGCAAATCTAATTTATTTATAAAGTACATTTAAAGGACAGAAGTTTGCCCAAAGTGCTGTACAAAACTGAGACAACCGAGACATGGAATAAAAATCAAGACATAAAAAAAACATAAAATAAAGCACACACTTGAAATTTTAAAAAGACAATAAAAATAGACAAAAAGATATTTGAGCCTCTGTCTCAACAGGTTTTCTTCCTGGAATGAAGTCCGTTATTGAGCTCCATTCATCTTCCAAACAGCTCTGACTATATTTCCTTTCCCTGATAAAGAAAAACATTCCCACAGCATGATGCTACCACCACCATGCCCACTTCCTTGTCATGATTAATCCCCACTTTGTGTTAGCTTATCACTAAAACTCCCAAAAAAAAAAAGAAAAAAAATTAAAGTCCATGGCTGTAAAGTGATATTTGTCATGAAAAATAAAATTTCAGCGGTTGTAAATACTCTTTCAAGGCACTTTGTATGGAAGGCTTTGTGGTGAACCTACATATGTCAAACTGTCCAATTCGTGTAGCAAATACTGAGGAATGTCTGTGTTCAGTTGTTGACATTTTATTTCTCTGTGAGTCAGCAGTGTCATAATATTCTATCAGCTCCTCCTCTCTCTTTCATTTAATAAGACCACAGAATTAAGCAATTCATCTCCTCTCTGCCGCGGTGGCGTGTTGTCACGAGCTCTGTTGAAATAAGCCTCAATTCTGCAAGCAGGAGACCCCCGCAGAGGGAAACATGGTTTTTCTCCTGGTCCACTTCCAAACATTGCTAACAAGCCATTCCATTCTGTGTAAAGTCTTTTCATGTTAAGACACACATCAATCCACACCTACAACATACCTGAGGAAACAAACCCTCTCTCAGGATATGCGCTGATGTGTGTGTGGGGCAAACGTGGCCGGACACGTTCCCTGAACGCACCGGGAGGCGCCCGGCAGGAGTGCCAGCAGCCCCTCTTTTCAACACTTCGGCACGGTGCACACAAACACAGTTGCCCTTTCCATGGTCCTTTTGTTCCCTGTCGTTTTGTGGGTACTTCCTGTCATGGGCACGTTCAGCTTTCTTTGGACATTTATAGCTGGCAAACACCAGGATGAACTCAGTTCAGTGTTCCCTGATATTTCGTAAAGATTATGTGAGAGCAATCACATTTTAAAATCACTAAACAAAAGGAGGCACTTCTCTCCAACTAGGCTCTTCTCTTGCAATGCAAGCACTGCAATTGTACTGCTGAGATAAGTGCATTTTACTAGGATTGTCTGTGATAAACCAACAGAAAGCGATAGGAAAATTTTGCATAGTTTCAGAAGAAAAATAATTAAAATCCCAGGGGTACATTTGTGTTCAACCCTCCTAAAGTTAGATACCATGAAAATAATCCCATATACATGCAAACCTTCCACTTAACATCTACCATTTTAAAGTCTGCAGAGATGATATCTACAACTGGCATGTTTACACAATGTAATTTGAATGCCCAAGTTGTGTAGATCTACAATAACTCAAAGTCTGTGTGCATAAAGAGCCTGGCTAAAGTAATCACACTCACCTAACCACAAACTTTATTTAGAAACTTCCCGTGAAAGAGCAACACAATGCAGTACATAGTAAGTGTAAAGGAAAGATTCGGTTGCACTGGATTTTATTTTGGAGCACTAGATCTGCAGGGGATGACTATAAATGCATGCTACAACATTTCTTTTTATTGGTAGTGAAAAAATAAGAATGCTTTGCCTTCACTATTTCATTATTCATTACATTGTGTTGTTTTATCCCCTAAAATCCCAATGGATTACATTGAAACTAAATGTAATGCACAATTACTCTAAAGGGACTTTTCACTGTTCCTGTGGTAAATAAAAAAAAAAAATTACAAATAAACAAACCTTCATGTTTGATCTTTTTTTCTATTAAATAAATTCTCAGGAGATTTTACTGAAGTTGGTCTCTGAATGCCAAAATTTTGAAAAACCTCCAAGAAGTGTGAGTATTTTTGAAACAAAGCACACTGCAGTGTTTCTTTGATATTTCATGAAGACTGTGCAAAAACTATCAGAAGAAAAGTCACTTTTTTTCACTCATGAAACAGAAGAATGTGCATTAATGAAACTAGCCATCTTACAACCAAATGATGAAGCAGAATTTGCAAGCAGCACATTGCAGAGTCATTTTATAGTGGTAGTTTGTTTATTTTTGCAAGGCACTGTTTGCTTGCAAATTCAGAAATTTTGCAGATCGACTTTACAGAAATTCAAGTTGCTCACGTCAACGAAGGGGATCCAGCAAGTCACTGGAGTCAGAGCTTGAAACAGAACTGAATTTTACCATTTCTGCAAGGCTGAGTAGACAGAAAACAAAACTTTAGTGCATTTCAAGAATGAATTAACTGGTATTCATATGCATGTAGCATGCTGCAGTTATTGTTCAGTGCTCAGGGTGATCTACTTAACATGACATGACCCTGTAGACGGAAAGAAAGCCTGGGTGTCTCAGCCTTGAAGTCAGTGATGTTACAAAGCAGGTTCATCTGAACAGATAAGACCAGAAGGGGACTAGAAAGAAATGCTCGATAAGAGCGAAACAGTGGCCTGAGGCTTATATTCAATGAATCCCAAGAAGAGAGAAAGTGCAGAAGGTTATCTCCTGAATTATCCTTCAGTGTCATGTTGCTTCTTGTGAATCTAACTGACACCTCAACCAGGAGATGTTGCAACAAGGAGGAACCCGGATCTGCTCATGTTTTATTGCCAGTTAGGTTTTCTCATAAAGAGCCTTGTGATAGCTCTCTTCCCCAGGCTGCTGCTAAGGTCAATGAAGTATGCACATTTATAAAGGAAAATCCACACCCAACGCAGATACATAACAGCATGTCGGATACGTTTCTGGTTTACTTGATGCACGTTTTAGACATTTGCAAAGCAAATAGTGACAAGGTATTAAAATCCGCTGTCGATACTTTCCATTTCCTTTCCCTACGGCTTTCAGCTAAAACCGGCTGTTCACTTCCTGGAACATCATCGTCGTCATCATCATCATCAGGTTATCCTTTGCCAGAAAGCTGGATAAGGATTTCTTTCATGTTTTGTTTCCTGGTATGTTTAGCGAAGCACAGAATTCTACCTGAAGAAAACAAAAAAAGGTTCACCCCTATCCTCAATAAGGATTGTGCACTACCAGATGACTGATACTAATCCTCCTTAAATCCGTGAATAAATCATAATAAAAAAGCCTTCCTGTCATTTATAAACCAGTTTTATTTTATCCTCTGGAGCTATTTTTTATTTTTATTTTTTTCAAAACCAGACAGATTTGGCTGAAAACAAGCACGGAAGAGCTTGTCATCTCCTCCATCCCTTCTTGGCGTAGGAAACGTTAGATTATTCCAGCAACATGCCAAAACTGTGTTGATCTCAACTTTGATTTGTGTGATCCTGACACTCCCAATCACCAGCCTTATGTTGCAGACAATTATACAGTTCATAAACAGCATCCATCAAATGCTGATCTGACTCTGTCTGGGATGATAACAAGTTCCAGAAGTTTAGACCGGAGGTTTTTTATGCCACGGCAACCAGTTTTTTTTAAATATTCTTTTATTGCAGTGAGTCAGGCAACCTGAATAGGCTTAAGATCACAGAGACATGATCTAATGGGTATTTATTGAACCAGAACTGCCAAATGTATATAAAAAGTGTTAATAGACCTGATAAAAATATGACCTATTTTTCCTGTAAGTGTTATTAGTTCAACGTTAGAACATAAATCTACTTTTTCTTCTAACATTTAGGACAGTCCGTGTATCCCATCATGGTAACATGCATATATTTTTGCATATGTCTTACTTTTAACTTGGTTTTAAAGTATTTAATCATAGACCTGCTTTTTTTCACAAATTGTCTTTTCTCATGTAAAACAAAATATGATTTTTCTATCACACCTGTATAAAAATCCCAAAACAGCTGTATTCACACTGAGACTAAACAATACAAGGCCAGACGTCATTTACTAATTAGGTGACTGCAGAAGGGAAATTGGTTGCACTGAATTTTTATTAAGGGGAATCAGACGTAAGGAGGCTGAAAATAAAGACATGCTCACTTTTTCAGATTTTTATTTAGAAATAAATATCAATTATTTTCTACTTTGTGTCAGTCTGCCTCATTAAATCCCAACAAAGTACACCGTTTGTGGCTGTGAAATCATTTATAGGGAATTAATACTTTTGCAAGGCAGCATAAAGCATTTCTGACAATGGTCAGCTGTGTCGCGCTTCCTTTAGCAACAGATTTGGGATGAGAATTCTGGTACAAGTTGACTGTTTAAAAGATTAATTTTTTCCAACAACCTTTCCTGCTTTGCACAGAAGAAGAAAAAAAATGTTTCAATAATTAATTACATCCAGTGGCTGCAGCTTGAGAAGGAAGAGTATTGCAGCCCAAGATAGCTGCAAATAACTGAATGATTCAAAAGCCTGGATAAACTTAAACTGCCTTCAAGAGCAATAGTAGAGCTGGCAGACATGAAACATGTTAAATTATATCACGAGTAACCCAATGAATAGCAACAACAAAGCGAGTTTTCTCTCCGTATTTGAGATTTTGTGTTGTAGTAATGTTTCCACTGTGATTTTATTTTTGGCAGTGCTCTCATAATTTTATGCTATTAGTCCAGATTCCCTGTTTTTCAGGAAGAGTCTTAGTTAAAAATGACTTATTTCTTGTATCTTGGGGATATTCAGTAGAGAGGCAGCAATAGATGTGTTTATCTACACAAATCTCTGGATAAAGTTACTACTGGCCATCTGTTTTTCTACAGTCCAATGCTGAACATGATTGTTTTTGCCCAGGAGACACCATTACTCTTAGTTTAGTCAAAGGAACACATATTCTAGGCTGCCTGCAGAATTAACTGCCCAGGTTTTACTGTAGCCTTATAAAACTTGGCTCACTCCAGCGATCACACTGAAATCCAAATGGCACTGACTTTCACAGTTGTTGCACTGGACATATCTTCCGGACTGAACTCAACTGTGGGGCTTTTGAGTTTTTTTTGACACTGTTCCAGCTCCAGGGGCCGCAGGCCTAACAACTGCTGTGACATTCCCAACGGAGTCATCCCTTCAAACTTTTTTCTTTTTTTTTTCTGGGAGTTTCTCCTGCTTCCATATCTTGATCATATACTGCCTCATTGTGGTGAAGTCAACATGAGAGGCTAAGTTTTTGGGTTTTTTGCATCGTGAGCATTTTGTTTCTGGTCCTTTTCTCTGTTTATGTCAGAGTGCATAGAATATGTTTATAAGAATGTATTGTGTAAGTTGCTTCATAGAGACAACATGCAGCAGAAGAGGTTAGAGAGTCACTTTGTGTTACTTTTCTTCAAGCTTCTTGTGGAAGAAAATTATGTATCATCATCGCTGAAATGTGATCCATCCATCCATCCATTTTCTGTTCACCCTTGTCCCTAGTGGGGTCAGAAGGGGTTCTGGTGTCCATCTCCAGCGAATATTTCAGGCGAGAGGCGGGGTACACCCTGGACAGGTCACCAGGACTTTACATCTATCCTTGTAAAACTATTCATACTCCTTGAATCTTATGACATTTCGGCACAAAATCTAGTGACCTTTGTTGTCTGGAATAGAGCAACACAAACTAGTGCATAATTATGAACTGTAAGAAAAAAAATAAATAAAAATTATAGATGGTTCTTAAATTTGTCCATCTGAATTCAGCTCCCTGTCCTCTAATACGCTTAAACACATCCCACTGCCTTTGCTTGTCAGCTAATTTGGTCTAAGTACGACTTTTAATCTAAGTATGACTGCAGTGAATCTTTGAGTTTTCCACTAGCCGTACGTCAATAACTGGACTGCCTTTGGAGGGTCCAAAAGCAGGCTAGAGATGCAGAGGTGGATGAAAAAAATAAACATTTTTAATTTGCCAAACAGATACAGAAAAAAAAAGCAAGGTCCAAAAAATCCAAACACTTGAAGAAAGAATGTAAAAATTAAACAGAGCTGGAAGACTTAGCAGCGTTTGAGCGCAAAGCATATTGAGTACATGAACCAGTAGTGAAGAACTAAAGGGGCATACTTAGACTTATTAGGTGAGTGGGGGCTGCTGACACTGGGAAAGAGGTTCAAATTACAGCAAGACAAGAACCCTAAGAATTAATTCACAGCTACAACAGAATGGTTGAAGCAGATTCATATGTTAGAATGGTCCAGTCAAAGTCCAGACCTAGACACACTTGAGAATCTATGCCAGGAGTTGAAAAGTGTCATTAACCGACACTCTCTCTCAAGTCTGACTACCGTATTTTCCAGCCCATAATCCACTACTTTTTTCCTACGCTTTGAACCATCCGGCTTCCAGCCCGGAGCAGCTTTTCTATGGATTTTTCTTCAACCGCCAGGGGGCTCTTTAGCAGGAAGTGAATCATTGGAAGTCAAAATTGGAATTCAAAGAAGAAAGCGCAAATTTTCATTTAGAACAACCACATGCTAGCCCTAGGCATGACGGAGAAATTTCTTCAAACTCATATGATGCAGCTTTTAAGTTGAGGGCTATCGATCCGGCAGTACAGGAGGGAAATGGAGCCACTGCACATAAGCTCGGCGTGAACAAAACCATGGTTCGGTGTTGCAGGCGGAGGGCTGCGCCTTAATATATCTAGCAGATTTATTAGAATGCTGCCCTCTGCTGTAGAAAACCGAGAGTGGCGGCAATACCAGCGGCTTATAGCCCAGTGCGGCTTATATATGTACGTTTCCAGTTTTTTTCCAAAAAATTGTAGGTGCAGCTCTATAGTCCGGAAAATACGGTAAGCCTTAGCTATTATGGAAAAAATAATTCAATCTTCATATGTACAAAACTGGAAGAGACAAAATACTATCTCATGGGGCAGAATACAAACTTTTTTCTTCTTTTTTTTGTTGTAAATAAAAATTGAAAATTATTTAACTTTCTACATCTTCTCTGCATTCGTGCACTGGCTTAGTTTATTAAATAGTGGGCAATGGTTCTATGCTCATTTGTCCTCACTGATCTGAATCAAATTCTATCCGAAATATATACATGTGCAACAAACCCCACTTTCATGTCAGAAAATTAATAAAAAAAAAAAAGAGATTAATGAAAAATTGTTGTTGTGAGAGGAGTTCAAATCTGATTTACGTTGACACTGCCAGCTGACCCAGTCCTGCTGCTCCCTGAGATTTCAGCCAGCTGTCTGCAGCTCTCAGAGTTAGAATTCAATGGGCTCAGTGAAATGGTAAGTCTCACTTACATTATTTGGGATTATTGCTTATCATTTAATTAAAATAGTGACCTTTAGTTCTTCTTGCTTTAAGTCTCCTCCACACCTACTGAAACCCCTGTCGAAGTGGTGCAGAAAGTTATTTTATAGCCCAAAATTATTTTCTTACTGGGTGCATGGAGATTTCACTGACTTTTGTTTATAAAGGGCTGATATCCAATGACATTAGTTTCCATGTCACTTTGCCAGACTTACACACACCTTACCCTAGCTGCTATTCAAACACTTTATACGGTCTTTCTCAAGTCGTTAGCAGTTAGGAAACATGTTCAAAGTCTTACCCAGAACAGAATTCCAGACTTGTCTTCCCAGTATTTATCCAGCAGATCTTACAGTAAGCTCATTGTCCTCCAACAAGCCTAGAGGTAATTCTGTATTGCAGCATTGATATGCAATCATCCAAAGCTTTGTTTTGTTGCGAGTGTGATTAAAGGACAAGGAAACAGTCATTCCATCCGCGCAAAGTATCTGTCACACAGAGAGCTTAGACCTAGAACTCAGATGTGCTAAGGTAAACTCAAATGTTGCCAGTTCAGTTCTGAGTGCTAAAAATATTTTTCTAGTGATAAGAGTGACAACTGCCTCATGTTACTTTTGTATGCTTACAGTAGGCTATAAAAACACAGCTTTGTTTTGCCTCTCTCGTGTTTTTAAGTCTTTTGGGAAACCGATCCAGATAATCTCCATGCACATATTTTCTGTTCCTGGAATTCCTTTAGCTCAGTGAGAAATCTGGATCTTTTTAAAGGAGGATTACACAAATAACAGCAAGTAATTATTTTCACATTTCACTCCGTCCTTTATATTTGAGAAGACAAATAAAATGTTAAGTCTTTTCATCGGCTCTGTTTTCTTTTTAAAATCAGCTTTGAGGGGATTATTATGTGGCGAGTTAGCCCACAGGCGCTACTGATCTCATCAGTGACGTTTTCACACTCTGGAAATATTCGTCGGAGGACTGCAAGGGTGAAATGCCAGACAAGCAGCTTAGACCTCACATATGACAGACATAACCTTTATAATGCCTACATTAAACTGCATTAGTGTTAATAAGAAAACATTTTCATGTAAAAGCTAACAATTTCTAACAATTTTTCAGAATTAAGAGGAGCTCAAAGTGCACTTGCATGCCAGTGTTCATCTTGGTACTGAAAGGAGTGCAGAAACAAAACCTTAGTTAAACTTAAATTTTCTTATTCAGAAACAAAAGTCTTTCAGGACAGGAGAACATGACGTCCTTTTTAAAATCTCATATTTTGCTATATTTAGTTGACAGATAATGACTACTTATATTTTCCCATTTATGAAAATATCTACCTACCAGTTTTGTGTTCAGTGATGTCAGGAAGCACCTGATAAAACGGTAAACAGCAGTAAGATATTATTTTGATTACACTGCTGTGTAGTAAACACAGTACATTGGAAAGTCTCCTTCTGCCACAATTGATCTTTTATCACATGACTGAACTTATGGTTGTGTGAAAAGAAAACTGGAATTTGTCAAATTTTTCAAGTAAATATACCCAACTTCATCCGGTCAGGTCTAAGCACTGGTTTGGTGACCATTATCAGCCAAGACTAATAACCAGCAAGTTTAAGCCTGGGTTTGAGTAAAAGTTGCTAAATATTTTTCAAATGTACTATGAAATTAAAATCAGAACAAAAAAATATATATAAATTCATAATAAACACTTTGCGTTGAAATGAACAGTCAACTTCCTGTTTCAAATATTTTGTTTGATATCTCATCCTAAGAAAATGGAACCAGGCATTTACATATTGGTACCCTTCTTGAACTACAGTAATGGGTCACACAAAAGCGTTTCAAGTGCCACAAATGGCCCGTGGACCACATTTTGGACAACCCTGTTTTAGGATGTAATAAAGAACATAAATGAAGGCTTATGAAATGTATTTTTCTCTCAAATGTGTAACGCAAAAAGGGGTTCCGTAAACTCTAACTTTACCAGTAAAACGTTTTCTGCTTGGATTCTAATTTGCCCCTGGTGTCATAATATAACTTGTTAAATTCTGTCTTTGGAATGTGGAGTACAAATCTGAATGATGGCAAGAAAGTGCCTAATGGACAAGAAAATCAGTGACCAATTACCGAAATGGCCATGACTGTTTCTTTTTCTTTTTCCCCCACACACCCTATAAATATACATCAAATTCTCCTGTCAGCTCAAGAAAGACAATTGGAGCAGAAGGTCTACATAAAGGGAAGAACATTTTTGGCACTCTAATACCATAAGAGCATGCCACTGATGTCAGGTTGTTTAATTAAAACTCTTCAAAGGTAAATTTATAGATACATACGAGTTAAATTAGCCACCAGACAAACTGTGGTGCAGAAGCAGAACCCTGAAGCCATCAGGCAGCTGTCACACACGCACAACATCCAGCTCACTGAAGCAACTCTTTCAGGTCACAGACAGATGCATAGCTCGGGGTGAAATTCACTCTGTCTGCCACCTCCATGCAACAGCTGCGACCTGCACACACTTCATTGTGACAGATTTGTGAGGAAATGAGGCTGCTTCTTTTTTAAAAAGAAAAACATCACAATATCTGAAAATAAGCAAGCTAAATAAAGGCCTGTTCAATTAAAAACGATCACAATGCTTGGTGAGTAGCAATATGTCAATCCATCACTCCACAAATTAACACACCTTCTGAACACAGTTGTCAATATATTCACTGATGCAAAGATGCAACTAGTCTAAAAACAGCCACAAGGTAAATAAAAATAGGGTAATAATAGTTATACCCCTTAAACTTTTTCTCCCTTTGCCAAATTTCAACCACAATCTCAAAGTTTTTTTTTTTTTTCATTTCTGAAATAGGACAACAGAAAGTAGAAGAAATTGAAGGCATTAGACTGAGAAAGAGGTTAACCTTCCAGCAGAAAAATTACCCTAAACCAACATGCAGATCTATACATGACGCTGGCTCCGCCCCCAAGCGGAAGTAACCTCAGACAAGCAAACAGTGTAGGGGCTACCCGAAACATTTTAAGAGTAGTTTTTTCTTAGATTCTTTTTTCTTGCCTGTCGTTTTTGCTTCTATTGAGGCAAAATTCTCCAACGAGTCCTATATCAGGTCTGTAAGGTTATTTACGAGAAACAACGAAGAAATCAATGTTAAAGCTCAAGACTTTCATAGCCAGAGGAAGATTGAGGGGCACAAAGACTTATTGGATGTGACTGTAAAAACTGTGGCGGGCACATTTTGCACGTAGAAAATGGGTGACTAATAATTTAAATAATACCTGCTTGTGAAAATCTGCCTTCACGTAAATGCTTAAAAATAAACTGTAGGATAAGAAGGTTCTCACATGTAAACACAGCAGTTACTGCAGCATGTTTTCACGCTGCTGTAGAGCTACCATTGGAATTTACACACATAAAATCAAGAATAACTACATTCACTTATTGATCTACCAGTTACCTTAGAGCAGACGACGTTTTAGTTGCCCTTCCTCACAGTGTCATTCAAGTGGACATGAGGTCGGCTGCAGGCCTTGGTCCACTTCTTGCATTATTCCACACTCTGTTTGGGTTTTGGAAATGTCATAAGTTGTTTTCCGCCCTCTACACGCTCTGAGTAACGGCATGTTCCTCACTGACAACACTGGACCGTGATTTCTTGTTATTTTCTTCAAAATCTGTATGACCGCAGCCGTTAGCGACGATAAACCCCGGCAATGTTCCTCCAGATAAGGGGCGTGTACTTAGGGACAAATTGCGAGGCCGATTGGTCAGTTTCTGACAAACCCCGTAGAATGATTGACAGATGTCGCCATGTCAATTGTGCAATTAAAATCCAGACTTAAAGCCAATTAGGAATCTACTGCAAAACGTACAAATTCATGCCCACAGATACTCTCCATCCAATCTAACTGTGTCTAAGCTATTTACAAAGCTGGTTCAGATATACCCAAACATACCCTGTAATTGCAGCAAAATGTGAATCTAGTTCTGACTCAACGGGTAAAATATGGATGTCAAACATTTTTAATTTTTAGAAGCAAAAAAAAAGATGAAAATTGAGCATAGTTTTACTTAATAGCTGTGAACTATTTCTTGTTCTTATATTTTAAAAAAATCACACTAACATATACTTACATTTCTGGCTGCAACCATTGGCTTTTATGAACATGTGCCAATGGGCAGTTGCCCAGGGTGGCATTAGAAATGGAGTGTACAAGCAGCAGATCTAATTTACTTGCCAGTTGAGCCATGAACAAATTTTTATTGCTTTTATGCATGTGCAGTCAATAGGGAGTTGGCGCCCTCTGCTTGCTACTAGGACTATTTTGTGTTGCAGGACAGCGATACATTTTATCCCACCTCTAAAATTGTTATCTTGCATTTGTATTGATTGGGGGACTGCAAAAGAGATTTACCTAGGCTCCCATTCATGCAAGAACGACTAAGTTTTAACATGTCAAAATTTGAATGGATTCCAGGTGTATTAGATGCGGAAGAAACCCAAGTTACTAATGAAACAATGTTAATCTTAATTAGTTTCCCATTTCAAATATCTGACAAAACCTGACAAATACACAACAAAATATCCTATACACCATTTGTTTGTTATAAAAAAAACAGTTATTCTATTCATCCAGAAAAAGAAAACACACTCAAATTTGGAGGGATGTTTTATAGCGTATGTGTGTATTTTATTTATGTTTCCTTGATAGCAGAGCAACAACCACACAGTGGATGTGGCACTAAACAGTGACTTGCAAATGTATTCATACACATTAAAGCTTTTTACATTTCACCATATAACTATCACAAATTTAAATGTGTTTTCTTTCAATTTTATTTGACCATAATGACACAAATTGTAAAAATGTCAGCAAAGTATGAACACTTTTGCAAGACTTTGTTGAGTTGGGGAAGGAAGATGTGACTGGGAAAGAAAGTGTTAGACCCATTTGTTCTGTGATTATCACATCTACAACTAATGAATGAAGATAATATTTTTAAATGGTTCCTTTAGCCAGTTTGTTTCAGACAGATTGTCACAAAGGCTTGTTTTATTCCCATCTCTTTAGATTAATCTACAAAAATACGAGGATGACAGCACAACAGAAAATAGCATTTTCACAACAAAAAAAAAAAGTGACATGACAATTTGGCAAAAATTAGCATGCCCATGTCAGATCTCCATTATCTTTTACTTATACTTAAATACATGTCTTTATTCTCACAGATAGATCCTCTCTTTATTATCTCCAGGCCCTAAATATTTTATCTTTCTCCTTCTCTCATATTCTGTCTATCCTCTCTCTTTTCGTCTCTCTCTCTCTCACACACACACGCACACGCTCACTCAAACACATGATTGTGCACCGTCCATGGCCAGGTAAGACTGATTAAGTACGAACAGAAAAATCTTACAAATTCCTCGAAACACTTCAAAAGACCTTCAAAGCACGGAGTACTGTCGATCCAGAACATATGAAGAAGAGAGAGTCTGATGCAAACAAAGTTTGGCTTTTTGAAAGCAACTTTAACATTTTATCATAACCTAATGCAGCCGAATACGACCTGTATGCATTCATTTCATAATGTCTGCAGGAGACCTCATATCGTAGTCATCCAGCAGAGTGCATGTTAGATATGTTGTCTGAGTTTCTTGACCTATACAGAGATATTGAAGGCCATGATGGCAACTGAAACACAAATTTAACCAGCTAGACTGATACTAACACAGGTTTTTATGTGGGGATGACTATATTTTACTAGAAATAATTTAATTGATCAAAAGAAGGTATAGCATAAGAATCTATGATGAGAGTGCTCCCTCTGAGTACAAGACTCCTTATCTTATAGGAGCTTTATGCTGAAGAGTGAGCTGGGACAGGTGGCCGGACCAGCTTAACAACTTGCTGATGGTCCTTTATTGAAGCTGTGATGTGACACGGTTCAGTGTGGGCTGCTTCTAACTCAACAGAGATTAAAAGCTGCAGTAAATGAGTTAAACATCAAGGAGAAACACTAAAATATTTTTATGAACAGAGTTGACAGAACAGGAAAACTTGCTGACAAGTCAAAAGAAAACAATCTGAATCAGTTTCCCTGGTAAAGATCGGAAAAGCCTCTTTATTAAATGTATAAGCTCCTGCAGAAGCATAATGTTGTATTTGTAATTGCTGCTGTTTTCTTCAGAAGAACCCAATGTTTGATTTATGAAAATGTTTTCATGAGGGGATCCCATTGTACGGTTATTTTTATCAGTAGTAAACTTACTTTCAAGCTTACAAATTCCTGTAAAGTAAATAGAACTAAAGCAATTTAATGTTTTCTTTTTCATATACATTTGCGTCTAGGAACTCTAGGATAGAAATCCATGACCTCATATTCCCTGGGTTATTTAAGTGAAGACAAAAACTTCTTGTTGCTACTCTTCAAAATATAAAAGTCAAAAGCATGAGAGAAGAGTGGAAAAATTATTGAATTCAACTTTGATTGCAAAGACACTTGTTCCCATTTTTGTTGGAACAATTGGGGGTTATTTTAGCAAAATGATGGATTTTTTTAAAATTTCTACATAAAGTAGAATTTGTAATTATTTATTAACATTTTTTGTAGCAGACAGATAAGTAAATTGTTTTTTGTTGGGTTTTTTTTTCTTTTAATTGCGCATTAACATAAAAGTAGCAGGCGGGTATAATATTCGTTCTATTGCTGTTGTTAAAAATACTTTTCTTAAGTTTGAGAGCTGAGAATATCTGGTGTAGGTTTCATAGGCAGTTTCTATTAAACATGAAGTCAAAGCTCCAGCTGCTCAGCAGATCTCAACTGTAGCATTCTTCTCCTCTTTATGATGTGCCATGCAGAGAAAGGTGTGTACTGCAGAGAGTCAAGTACAGCAAACACTCTCAGCGCCGATGAAGCTTTGCTTTCAAAATAACAGCAGGCTGCCCTGGAAAAGACATCTCCTTTATTGTAGCTGATTTATCTCCCTAATTCTGCAGCAATTAAACCTTTTAACCCAATCAATCATGCCTTGGGCAATAATACACCCCCTACGCCATCACAGTTGTTTCTGCGATAACTACCTGGAGGGTCTTTCTAATGTTTGGCACTATGAATCTAACATCTGTTTCCTCCAAAAGCAGCTAAACTACAGATTAATCAAACAAAGAAAGTGACTATATTCCTTTTGCCTGTCTGAATGGAGCCCACATTCTGAGAGATCAACAAGACTTCTGTACATGTGGTGTTGTCCTTTCATGGTCCAGTTTCAGTTAACACTTTGCATGCAGTGGCAGGGGAGTTGAGAATCTGTTTATGAGGAGAAAAAAAAATCTACTTTTCTTCTATTGACACCTTTATTTTACAAAATAGGTTCACAATGATGCTGTTTAATATCTCTGCTTTTCTTCCGCTTTCTAATTCAATTTCAGTTCAATTCAGTTTAGAAATGGTTGCCACCTTAAGGCACTTATCAACAAAGCCCTAGAGATGTTGCTCAAACATTTATCCACCTAAACAAAAATATACACTACAATTTGAAGAAATGTTCCCCCCCCGAACATGTTTCACTATGTGTACGGTGCTCTTTTTACTGGTGCATAGTACTATTTCATTGCCTTTTGAAACAATGGCCATACAGTCCCAGTTTGGTTTCATTAGATCGTTCAATCAGATCCAGATACTTTGATTGGGAAAATAAATGACTTCTGTCTTGCAAACTTACTTCTTACTCCAAACATATGGAGCATACAAGAGATTGTTGTCACATACAGAGCACAAACAGCACTTGCTATAAACTTTTGCTGTTCCTTCGATGTTACTTTATGCCTCTTGGCAACCTCTCTAGCTACTTTCAGTCTTATGTTCTACCTCATCTTGGAGAAATTTTATGTTTCGGTCATTGTTGCCCCAAATTTCCTTCAGTTACTGATAATGGCTCGCTTCACTTTAATACAGTAGACCACAGTATAAGCTCGATAATATTTAATATTATTATTGGTGTATTTTAGATTTTAGATTATTTTTCCCAATCAAGAGGTTTATCAGCTCAAACCGAAGCCGGTACACTGGCTAGCCCACTCCAAAAACATCCACGTTGTCAGAAGAAACGCATCTCCAAAATTTAAAGATGAACTGCAAACTAAATCTGCCTGGGGTATGAATAATTTTGAGAATAACAGAGCGTTTTGTAACCTTTTTCTTACCAAAAGTATGTACAATTAAACTAACAAATAAGAAAAAACCTCTAGCTTGATCAAATTTCCTCCAATTAATGGCAACAGGAAGCAGCAGAAGTTTGAAGTTTGAAATTCGATGGGTTTGACAAAGTTTTAGAGTATTTCTGTGGACACTTATGTAACTGGGGTTATTGCAGCTTCTCGTCTTCTATTCCCTCTCTTAAAGATGAATTCATTGTTTTTGCTGAAATGATAAAATAATCCCATTGAATGGGGCAATAATTTGCAAGTAATTTATCATGGTGTTGTTTGAAGTCACACATTTTGACAAGTTTTCTCAAAGATTTTTACAAGAATGTCTACAACTTATGAGTCCCTCTATATTTATTTCAGACTATTTAATATGAAAATATTAATGAATCTGAAAAGCTGCAGCACTCATTTCTTCCTGGTGATAAGTACCGCTCACACCTCTACACTTGTATGTGTAAAGAAGCATGTGGGTGAGAAGGACTTAGACTTCCAAACGCTTTAGGTATTAAAGCATTAAAGCTGGGTGTGAAACTAAAAATAGCCTAGGAACCAATTTGCTGAGGACAGCGTGATTTTCTACACGTGACAGGCAACGGGCAACACGCCGCTGTCCCTGGTGCTGAAACTGCATCCGGTAGAGGTTTTCGCCTTTATTTATAATAAATCAGAGACATCTAACTTTGAATCCTATTTATGTTGGAGCTGCAATAGAACTGGGTTAACAGTTTAACGCATAATTTTAATAAAACGCTGTACAACTGTTAAAACTGTAATTCCTCCAAAGCAACAGTGCGAGGCGCATGCCGAGACTAATTCCGTTTACAGAATGAGAGAGAGAAAGAGAGTTTGATTGATCATGTGGGCTATGGAAGCCTGCGAGAATTGTGTAAAATTGCTGCATAGACGCCCCTTTGGCACCTATCTAGCGGCTAGTGACTCCAAGCCCTTCCGAGGCCAAGCAGACAACCTGCAGCTGCAGCCGGGTATACCTGTTAACACACTCCCCCATTCTTCCGGGTTCTGGACCTCAGAAAGGCAACATGAACTTACCGCAGTTCTCACACAAGATCCTCCCAACATCCTTCTTCAGGTTCTTCCCACTCGTGTCAACGGGCGCGAACGATGCCTTAAAAACCAAGGGCTCGTCCGTGGGGTCCATGAAAAAGATATACTTGTGGTTCTTTTTCACTTTGACGCACGGAGCCTCGGATCCGAACACCCCCACGGTGACGAGCTGCTCCCGCTCCAGACCGCCGCTGTTCAGGGGCCAGACCTCCAGCACTTTGACACTCACACGGTACGGCTCCACGGACGCGTTCCCCGCAGGCGTGGACTGCACCTTGCCTTCGATCACCACGGCGGACCTGTAGGCTTGGTCCTGCAGGGAATTCAGACTCGGGGAGTAGCAGGCGAATGAGACCCCGATGAGCAGCATAGATAGATGCACCGGATCAAGCCTCATGCCGCCTGCTTTGGCTCGGTGGGGGCTGGTCGCGTTGCGGCAGGGCACTCTGGGCTGCGGGGCGATGGCGGTGGACCTGGGTTGAAGGAGGAGAAAGCGAGTAGGCTCCAGCAGTAGCACGGCAGCGCGGCGGACCTTGCATAAGTGTCCATGCCATCGGGATCCGCTGCTTTTTCCCCAAATGCTTTTCAGCGGGTAAACAGCAGCTTTTGCAGCAGGGATGACGCTGGCTTTTAAATCCAGTCACTGCTTCCTACTAATGATAAGGCATTGTAAATGTTTCTTCTTTCTTTTTTTTTAAAGGAAGGAATTGTGGACCCTCTCCCTTCTTCGTTATTCTGCCATGAAACGACGCCACTCTTTATCTTTACCCCCAAAAATTGCAGTGGGAAGGTGCCGCTGTTATGGTTCTCCGTATCATCTGCAACGGAGGGAAGAGACGCAAAATGCTGCAGTGAAGCACAAGTTGGGGGAGCCTGATCGCAAAACAAAAGGACCCGTGTCATTCCACGAAAACAAAATAGAACAATGATAAAAAATAATAACAATTAAAAAAAATAAATAAAAGGAATTATTTCTGCACGCCAGCTACAGCGTTAATACGCCGTCTTCCACCGCGGCTCTCTCTCCGCCTCCCCTACCAGCCGCTGACGGAGAGAAAATAAGACCGATCGCCAAGGGGCTCCAAAAAAAAAAAAAAAAAAAAAAAAGAAAGAAAGAAAAGCAGAATACAAGAAACCGATGGACCAAAAGGGTCTATCTCCCCCCCTTTTAATTCTGCATGTCAGTCACTCCATGGTGTTTCTTCAGCGAGGATCTCTTGCTCTAATAAAACGAATGCAAATCCTAAATCCATGGCTCCCCCTCCTTACAAGCGCATCCTACTGTAGCCAAGGCATTTCGCCCCCTCCATAAAAAAAAAGAGAAAAAAAATCATATAGATTAACAACAGGGGTAGAGGGGGAAGAAAGATGAAGCCGCATATGTAAGTCCTGGAACTCTGGCGATGACTAACACTGCGAAAGCGTTTCGGAGTCTTCAGGAGACTGTTCTGAATGAGTTTTGCGTCTCATCCCATTAAGTCATGCCCTGCATTCAGGTCACATTCGCCGCTCTGCCTCGGAAAAAACTGAGGTTGAAGAACCCACATTTAATCTACACATCTAATTCAGCTACACTACAAAAGTCCACAACTAAAAAAAAATAAATTATAATAATAATAATAAGAAGAAATATTATATAAAAGCTTCTCCTTTTTCTTTTTTGTATGTTTTTAGCGCAGTTTTAGGTTTGCACTTTTGCACAGAGCTTTAAACCTCCAACCAAAATCAAATAGAATCCTTTGTGTAAGGTTTGTTTGATAAATGTTATTGACAAACTAACTCAGGGAAGGAAGATAAAGGTTTAGTTTGTGTGCCAAATACACTGCGGATACAGGACGTTGAAGTAGGTATTCACAAAGAGCGACATCTACCGACTATAATGGTCATTCAAAAAAAAAAAGGAGCATCCACACATGGAGGGAGCAGCTATGTTACCGTCTCTCCGCAGCTTCTCTATAAATTTGGAGTAGTCGAAAAGTTAGATGCACTATACTCAAAGTGTTATATTTTAAATGTTTATTTCTGATGATGTTATGAGTAAGAGCTACAACAAAGGAAAACTCAAATTTCTCCGAAATGTAAGCCATCTTAAGTTGGGGTTGAAACATTCATGGAGACTTCACTGTTGTCAAGCATACAGTCCACATGGAGGATGAGTCACAAAGGTCCATTACTGAATAAGCTTCCAATAGTTGGCTTCCAGATGGTACACATAGTGGAAAGTTTAGTGCAGGGGTGGGCAACTCCAGGCCTCAAGGTCCGGTCTCCTGCAACTTTTAGATGTATCTCTACTTCAACACACCTGAGTCAAGTAATGAGGTCATTAGCAGGGCTCTGGAGAACCTGACTGCACTTGGGAGGCGATTCAGCTGTTGGATTTGGGTGTGTGTTGGACCAGGGAGACATCTAAGAGTTGCAGGACACCGGTCCTCGAGGACCAGGATTGCCCACCCCTGGTTTAGTGGAAGGTAAAAGTGTGATAGAAAAATATGGATGAGCAATAGATAACACTGTAACCATGAAAGAATTGTGAAGTAAAAATCATTCTTACTGGAATTACATGGCATGGAGACAGTCAGTCCAGGACATGGACTATAGCTGTTCCAGAATTAAAGTAAGAAGCTTCTAATCTGGGCTATGGGGAAGCAAGACTGCAGTGTTGCTAAGTGATTCAAAGTCTATTCTTCAGTTGAAAGTCAGTCTTGCATTTTAATTCAAAAAAAGGTCTCTGAGTCTAAGGCAGGGGTCTTCAGTTCAGTTTAGATGCGTCTCTGATTCAAAAGCAAGGAAAGGTATCAACAGGATGAATGGTTAAAAATTATCAACAAAATTGAATTAAAAGTTGCTTCAGATGCAGCTGCAGTATGTAACCTTTACAACAATATGCTCATTACACGTTTATGAAAACATGAGAGAGATGATATGTGAAAAGATCAAGCTCCTCCACTTCCTCTTATTGCCATAAGTACAAATGCGCTGCTCACCAGTGAAAAACAACCAATCAGAGCCAGGAGGAAGGTCTTAGCTCAATATGCTAATGGCAGAGAAACAACTTACAGTTCTAGGAAAACTGTTTATCCACCATCATCGGAGGCCAAGCAAGCTGGCCTGGCTATTCATGGCAGAGTCTCTTGTGGGGAACTAACTGTAGGCAAGCAGAGAGCAATGGGGAGAGTGTGAGCAGCACTTACACAAGAGTAATTGACAGCTCTAAGGCCATCCTCCTGGCTCTGATTGGTTGTTTCTGAAGGCAAAGGAGTATGATAATTTTTTCCACAGATTATCTGTCTCATATCATACTGTCATGACATGGTGATAGTTTAAGCAAACATGTATAAAAAAAAAAAAAAAGAAAAAAAGAAAGAAAAAAAGCAACAACATATTCAGATATGCTCACTGATGTATACAGAGTATTGCATCTTTTTTGATGCTCTATAATTTTCCCTCAAAGAATTTTTTTTAGTTTTTCTACTTAACTATAAAATAAATTATTGGACACCTCGATGTTTTTTTCTCTCCATATTTTACAGTCTTTTGGGGCCATTGGTCATACACTACCAAAGAAATCAAACATGGAAAGCAATCAAAATAAATTATTCACCAAGTGAAGGTATAGATAAAAAAAAGACATAAATCAAATTTAATTAGGTAGTTTATGTAAAAACCTTTTCTGGTAATAAAAACATCAAATTCTCTATTGTGTGGAGAAACTACTTATAAGCATTTCTCTGCTGTAATTTTGACTCATTCGTCAGTACAGATTATTCACTCTGGTCTTCAGGTTTTTTTTTTTTAACATACATTTTCAAATTGATGTAGTGATTGACTTGGTCCTTTTCACAGTTTTGCTTCCTCTCAAGCCAAGTAAGAGTTTCACTGGCTGCGCGTTTGGGACTATTGCTCAGAAATCCACACCTTGTTTCGTCTTCCAAGTTTTCATCAAAAATGCCCTTGTTCATTTCTCCAATCATCCTCCCTTCAATTATATGAAGTCTGCCAGCACCATATGTGGTGGGCCAGCCCACGGCATAATGTTCCCACCTGCAAACTTCACCTTTGGCATAGTGTTTTGGTGGTTATATGCAGGTCTATTCTTCCTCCAAACATGATGCATGCACTGAAATCCAAAGAGTTCAACTTTGGCCACAGGTAATTAGATTACATTTTCCCAGTATTTAACTGGCATGTCCAAACCTTCTGCAGCTTTTCCAGCCAACCTGAAGGGGATTCTTTGTTAGATAGTTTAGATAAATGCAGCAAATAAATGAAGGTGAAGAAAAATGCTCTTGAAAAAATGCAACTGAGTGCAAAGGTGTTGAGGAGAAGAGTTCAAAATTTTGAAAGAAATTCATGAAAAACTGAACTTCTGGTGAAGGTGCTATAAATTGGCTGTTTTTGATTGAGATTTTTATTTTCAAACAGTTACAGTTTGCAAAAGAGTTTGACCTTGCGACAGATTCAATCAGCAGGAAGGATAGATTGTTCACCGTAAATTGTTGTTGTGGACATAGATATCAAATTAAGGACATGTAACACTAGTAGATCTGTAATGACATTATTTCTAAATTAAAAAAAATTTCAAAGTCAAACTTAAATCATTTAAAATTATTTATAGCTAAATCCGAGAGGCCTTTGCTGGTTTGGGGGTCACTAGCAACAACTTAGTTTGCTTATGGTTCAAGTATACAAAATAAAGTTATCTAGCTTAATAACCTGTATAAAAGTTTATCGCTGTTACTTCAATTTTTGTGTCTCTGGAGACTGCCCTCTGGGCTTCAGGCTTAGCTACTCTCCATGGTGCTGAAGTTGCAAAATTTTCAATCAGAGCCCATAAACCGGAACTTAACAGAAAAATACCAAACATATTAAGAAGCAATTGCTAAATGAAGCACCAGTTCAAGCTTTGTGAATGTCTCCCACACTCTTACATGCCTTTTCCATCAACCTAGTTCGTTTTGCTTTGGTAAAACAAGCTGCTTTATTGATGATATTTGGTGACCTGATCTCCTTGTGAACATTGATGACTGTCTGCTGGACAACTGTCAAAACAGCACTGCTCCATTGTTTAGGCTACAATATCCCAATAACATGACGTTTCTACATGGAAAGTCAATTTTAACGATATTAAATTCAAATTCAAAAATATATTATTGACCTCAAAGCAAAATTGAGATCAATAATGATCTCAAATGTGGCTCAATGTTGGCTTTTCATTCATTTTGAGCCATAATTATAAAATTTAGATGACATAAATACTTGAACTATCACAATTTGTGATCTGGATGTGATGATGAGTTTCTTTTTTTTTTTATGAATTACTAAAATAAGTTAACTTTCTTATGATTGTCTGATTTATTGACATGAACTTGTCAATTCCAAACGTATCTTTCTCCACAGACCCTTAGATCAGCTGACCAGCTGCTTTTAGGTGACCCCCCAAAAATTAAGAGTCAATGGATTTTTAGAGTGGATGTATCTTTTTTCTGTTTTGGCTACTAAACTTTAGAAAACATATTTTATCTATTGTATTATTGTGCAGCACCTTGTGCAAACTTGCTAAATATGCTTCACAATAAATTTAATTTGTATAAATTTAGACAAGTGGAGTTGTAGGAACTGGTAGACTTAACTGGGGACACCCAAAATTATATTTTGCTTTTGGCATCATTATTGCTTTTGGATATTGTAAAGCGTTAAAGCATTAAAATATCCTCAGGAAAAGCAGGAGAATGTAGCATAATTCTCACGCGAAGGTGACGCAAATTAATGACAGAAGTCATCAAAACGCTGAAACATTTACAAGTACCGCTTACCTTTATGCACATTTCCTACCTAACAGTTACCATTTTCAAGCAAAGCCTGCAATTCTTCTCCTCCACCAAAGTGAGGCATCGTTCACCACTTTACGTGTTGACATCAGCGGCACAACGTGCTGCGCCGAACTTGTGCGTGTGTCGCTCGGCTTGCCACGACTCGCCGTTTCTGGTCCATCTTGAGAAGCAGGCAGATGTAGTGTTGGGTGCTGCTAAAGAAGGGGCCGTTCGAGCGTCTGTCCATGAATCCTACGCCTCGTCTCGTCGCCTGCGTTGCGTGTTCTGGTTTGTAAAAGGCTCTCAGCCCCGCAGACGGAGCTGCGGGGAGGGGGAAAAGAAAGGTAAGGCTACAGCAGGAAATCCACGGTCTGTGGAACGAAATCCCGTGCGTATAGTTGCGATTTGGGTCATTATAGCCGCCCTATCGAAGTGCCGTGACGTGCGACCGAGCATATGACAGCGCTCTGCAGAGTTTCCAAAGCATGACACCTCAACATATGGCTGATCGGGAGCAGCGACGGAGCTTGTCGTCTGGAGCGTCGCCACGCAGCATTTCAGTGCTGGGATGTAGGGCAAAACTTTGTGCGGAGATTACGGGGGTCTGGCTTCCACTAACTGCGACAGCACCTTATTATTGAGACAGAAGCCTGTTTTGGACCCGAACAGAAATACTTTTTTGTTCACCATTAAAAAGAAAAAATAAATAAATAACAAACACCTCAATAAATATAAGGTGACCCACTGACAGCATGTAAATATGTTGATAGATTGGTTATTCGCATACTGGAGCAGTGAATGAATCAGCCAGCAAGGAAAAGAGGCAAGGAAGAAGGGAGGGGGGGAAATGCAGGGTTTATAAAACAAATATGTTGACCAGGTTTTTGGATCTAAAACTCTGCTGAAGTTTGGTTGTGTCTTTGCCCAGTTTATGTGCAGTGGGCAAAACATCGCGGCATTCATAAAACCACCGTGGTTATACGCTTGAGAAACGTTAATTGCACAACAATTAGACTTATGTACGTCACAGTTGTCCTCTGTATATAAATAAAATAAATACATGTAAAAAAAAAAAGAAGAAGAAAGAAATCCGCTTATTTTAGGCTATGTAAACGTTTAAAAACACTACACGTATTTTAGACTAAAATAATTAAATAAATATCTGATGCATTGTCACAACTAATTATTTTTCACGCAAAAATAATGTTTCATTTTATACCTGCTTCACGGATCATTCTTGGACAGCATCCAGTATAAAACGAGCGCGTTTTCGCACTCCAAAATATTAATATGCTACGTAATATAGTAGAATGGGATTCAGAAAGACAACCATTACTTTTCAGGCATGAAAAGTAATGGTTAAATAAAGAAATGTAACAATAGAAAACTGACCAAATCTCTCTAGGCCTTCAACATACAGTCTCAAAATTTTAATTCACACGTCGACTTATTAATTTATTTTACATAGACTTCCATTTATAAGGAATATAAATGAGCCATCACTAAAGATATTTATATCATCAGTATTTTTATTGCTCTGGATATCAAAAATAATTATTTGCTCTTAAAAATATTTATTTTGTGTTTTTTGTGATTTTGGACTCTTTTAAATCTTTTGCTTAATATATTTTATTCCTCGTTAACAGTTTTTTAAAAACTAATTTTGGATCTTAAACTGTGAACAAAGTTTCATATCTAAGCAATTAGCAGTATTGTTTGGATGATAGACTACCTTTCATCCAGGACCTTCAAAGTACCTTTGAAAAGCGTATATAAATATAATCTTTCAACAGAATATACTGAATTACTCTTTTATATGGCCTTCAATGTACGTAAAAAATTTGTTTGCTATTATTAATAAAAGTAACTTAGATTAAATGCAAAACGGAGAAAAAAAAGAGGAGACCGTGATCACATAAGTCAATGTTTGGGGCCAAAAAATAATTACGTTTATTTATTTATTTATTTTATCATTTTTATTCGTATTAAATCTCCTGAGTCGGTGCTCACACATTTCATAGAAACTGTATTCAACTCAGTGAAACGTTCCGTTGGCGACGTGATCCACTATTGTTATCCTTTGTTTGGTCTTTAGAAATGAATTTCAATTGAACATTAATTGAAGCACGGCAAAACAGCTGCTCAAAATGGCGTAAAAACACATTTGAAATATTTCAAATAAAAATTAACCAACTATTAATCATATAGTGGACCAGAAATAGCTAACTGTATATTTTTCCACCTATTTTTATTTACGATATGTTTTTTATTAGACTGGCAGTAAACGACGACTTTCCCTTTTTTTTAAAATATAGATATATATTTTAACTTCAATAAATGTATTTATTATGCATTATTTTACATTTTAAGTTATTTGTTGTTTTTTCATTTTTATTATAAAAGTTGTATTAGTTCTAGTTGAATAGTTGGGTACGACAGTGTGCAGAAAAAAATGTGTTCCAGTTAATATACGCGTCCTTCCAGAAAGGGGGTAGAACTCCATAGGCTGCAGGTTTTTTATTTATTTATTTGTAGTTTTCTTTTATTGTGTGTGTGTGCTATGAAGGAGATGCGTCGCCCAATTAGCTAATTTAGACAACAAATATACAAATTACTTATCACGCTGGTGACACTTTTTGAATATAAATGCCTTCCTTCAAAGATGACCGTGCCTTCAGGCAAAATGTGAGTTAACTGTGACAAAATGCTACTGATCGTGGTTCTACTACACAGCAGGGCGTGTAGTGTCACTCGGAAGACATTTACAAAGAAAGATCTGCCACCTGATTCGTGAGTGTGGAAAACCCGTAGAATAAGTATAAGGAATGGCTCGTAAACGACGTGCGGCCATACAGCGGGGAGGAGAGAGGCCTCTGTGCTAATTAAAGGCCCCAAGCAACGTGGCAACCGCCAACATCAATACGGCGGCAGGACATGTTGGCTTTAAAGTAAATATTAAAATAAATAAGGTGTTTTTTTTTTTTTTTTATTTCCCAAAGCGCCGGTTGAGGTTAAAGCGTACCATAACTGTTCAGTTTAAAATGGAGGGGACCTGAATGAACGCAGCGAACCAGCCTGTCGGATTCTGCAAATTTCTTGCTTTGACTTGTTTTTAGTCATTTGGAGAAAGTGACTTAATGACTCACTATAGCCATGCCAAGATCATTATAGAAATGTGTGAAGATTCCTTAATTATAAAAGGGACAATATTTACATTTTCATAATAAGTCATCCTGCTGACTCTGCTGGAAAAGAGAGGTGGGTCTAATTTGTGCAACAGGCACAGAACACCACATCTCTGCCACCAAACAACAGGCACGATTAGACTGACCTATGATTTTATTTTATTTTATTTTATTTGTCTTAATGTGCCCACAGGGTACTGTGAAACGAAAGCGCGATTGAAAGAAACAGCCTTGAGGCAATTCCAACTTTTGATATGATTTTGAAAAGATTTTAAAAACATACACTATATATATGGCTGGTTAGTTACATACAATCTAATGCTTTTCACGTAATCAGCGTTAGAAAAAGAAAGTAGGGTCTTCCCACAAAGAAAAAGTACCTGATCTTTCGTCGAGTGTCCTGAAGAATCGAAACTGATATTAATCTGTGGAATTCGTAAGTTTCGTTTCACATGAAGCGAAAAGATAGCTCTTGACATTAGGAAAACACCGGGAGATGGAGAACTCAGTAGCAGTATTCGATCTGCATTAACGCACCCTCCCTTTCCCTTTCCTCGCTGTTTTATACCTCTGTGTAGATCTCGCGAGAGCTCCGAGCACGGGCTCAGCTGGCCGTGGCTTTGCAGCAGACGGAAGGAGAAGGCAGGCGAGGCAGGCAGGCAGCATCATGGCGGACAGAGACAGTGGAAGTGAGCAGGGAGGAGCGGCCACGGGCCCAGGCTTCGGCTCCATGCACCTAGCGGCAGGAGGGGCGGGCTCGGCTTCCGGGCTCCAGCATGAGACGCAGGAGCTGGCGTCAAAACGGGTCGACATCCAGAACAAGCGCTTCTATTTGGACGTTAAGCAGAACGCGAAGGGCCGCTTCTTGAAGATAGCCGAAGTCGGGGCCGGCGGAAACAAGAGCCGCCTCACTCTCTCCATGTCCGTGGCGGTCGAGTTCCGAGACTACTTGGGGGACTTCATCGAGCACTACGCCCAGCTGGGACCGAGCAACCCTGGGATGGTACAGGACGAGCCCAGGCGGGCGCTGAAAAGTGAGTTCCTGGTCCGGGAGAATCGGAAATACTATATGGATCTGAAAGAGAACCAGAGAGGACGGTTTCTGCGGATCAGACAGACCGTTAACCGGGGGCCCGGGTTGGGATCGACGCAAGGCCAGACGATCGCTCTGCCCGCACAGGGACTTATTGAGTTTCGCGACGCTCTGGCTAAACTTATTGACGATTACGGCGTAGAGGACGAGCCCGCGGAGCTGCCGGAGGGATCGTCGTTGACTGTGGACAACAAGCGGTTTTTCTTCGACGTCGGCTCCAATAAGTACGGCGTGTTTATGAGGGTGAGCGAGGTGAAGCCCACCTACCGCAACTCTATCACGGTGCCCTACAAAGTGTGGTCCAAATTCGGGAATACTTTCTGTAAATACGCCGAGGAGATGAAGAAGATCCAGGAGAAGCAGCGGGAGAAAAGGGCATGCGAGCTGCAGCAACAAGAGGAGATGCAGGCGGACGATGGAGACGAGGATTGATAATAGAGAAAACGTGCAAGAGTAATGAAAAATAACAAGAGAATTAAAGTAAAAACTCTACTGTATAAAGAAAGAATCTAAATATTTTAACTGTAAAGGTTTAACTCCAAGGGAGCATCACTCTCAGTATAAGAAACCACAACCTGACAGTTATGACATGTTGTCACTCATCGCTGGATGTTGCCCCACTTATCACCATTAATACAGTAACAGGCTGCTAAACAAAGTAATAACATTATATTTGAACATTGATTCCTACTTGACAAACAATATTGAACGGAGTGTTTATTTCCCTTATTAACAGAGAACTTTTGTACCAGTTAAAGCTATTGTTAAAAAAAAAAAGGAGAAGAAAAAGTGTTTGCGAGGTCAGGGGTCCTTTACATGTGAGCTAATGACTTCAGCACAAATCAGATATTTTAATTTTTCAAAAAAACAAAACGAAACAAAATTCCAAATCTTTGTGAAAGGTTGTCACGTGTACTTGCCATCCTATTTACCTTTACCTGTGAGTGGAGATGTGTTTACACATAAATCATATATACGAGGGCTAGGCCTGCTATGGAAACTGGTTAGATGTCATGCAGTATATAAAAAAAAAGGAATATATAGGCATTTTCATGAAATGAAATAAGTGCTATCTTTGTTGTGCAATATGCATTTCAGATAAATCGATTTATATTGAACTGGTCAACAGTTGACATGGCCGTTGCTAGAGGCATTCAAAGAAATATAGATATTGTAATTTTTCTTTTTTTTTCTGTTTGAGTTGAAATTGTTGCCATGCAGATCGATATATTATAGACTACCTTTCTGTCTCGTTGTTGATGCAATGTGGTAATTAGAAAAGGTACGTTATGTGTATTTGATAGAGGAAATGCGGTGACAACATGTAGCAATTTGCCCTATTTGCAAATTACTTAACAAGACACACACAAGAGCTGTGTTAATTGGCCCAGTTAAATGCAGAGACGCATTGAAATGAGTGGAAATGGAGATGCACCGATCACGATTGATAGTTTTCTTTAAAATCCAACCAGCTAATTCTTTTGTGTTTATCACGGTCTATTAGAAATTGAAGGCATTATAATTTTTCTGATGTCTTTTAGGTGTACTTTTTAAAGTTTTAAAACAAATTTCTAAGTACATGCTATTTGTTGATGCTTTTTTTTTGTGTTTTTTTTTTTTATGCATTTAGAGAATAGGAAAAGCTTCCCCCCGCCCCCAATATTTGACCTGCAGATAACTGATCGGAGTCGATCAAGGCACAGTCGTCTGACTCCGATCGATTGTTTGGTGCATCTCGACCCTAATAGTAACTTTTTGTTGACATGTCTGGTCTTTAGAGATGCACCGATCACTTTTTATTTTGGCCAGTAACGTTTTGTGATTAGCTTTCGGTGGGGAGAGGTCATCATCTGGGTAAATGATCGGTGCATTTCTATCTGAAACATCTTTCCGTGATCTTGTTCAGTCACAAGAGTCTACATGGTGCCAAGCAGTGCTATTGCTGCATGTTAACCTGCACTATATGAACTTTTTCATTGATACGAATCTCAAGTTTGAGTACTTATCCAAAAGGCTTCGGCATAGTTAAAGCAGAAATGGTAATCAGAATATCACAGTTGGTTTAGAAGGAGGCCCCCCTACCCCCCCTAGGTGCACACCTGGCTCAGCTGAGGAGGAGGAGGAGGAGGAAGATGATGAGGAGGGGGTTTAGTCACCTGTTGGTGGTTCTCCGACTTTAGCCCTACAAGTTTAAGGCCTGAGTGGTTACTTTGGATGCACGCTTGCAGCTTTACGTCAGATTTGGGATTGGAGGCAGACTGGTTCTATTTGTAAATATTCGGGCTGCCACTTGTTAAAAAGACTGGTTCTGCAACCAGTTCAGTCGCATCTCATAGATGTTCGATAGCAGTTTTATAAACTCTTTTGTCAGTAAACTCCAGAGAAATTGGCAACAATCGGATTATTTCAGATTTACCTCATCAATGAATCGAACGATTGCTCCCGCCTTCCAATTGACTGGAAACCAGCAAAACTAGACTGTCCTTTTCCTTGACCACCTTATTTTTCAGGAGCATCCAGATTAAAGCCTAAACCACATCTGTATGGGGGAGCGTCCACTTTCAGCATGTAAAACAACCTGGTGCCTTACACACTCCGCATGCTTACACGCTGGCCTGGTGCTTTGGATTGCAGTTTTAGCTTTTCTTTTTCACGCTTCTTTTTCTTCTTCTTCTTCTTCTTCTTCTTCCAGTTTTGTCTCGGCCCCCTTGTGTGCTAGCGCACGACTCGTGGTGCTAAAAGGGTTTGCTACAAATCCTGGGAGCAGAATTCTTAACTCTCTTTCTGCTACCTTCCTTTCTTCCCTATATAACTCCATTGCCATTCCCTTTTTAGCCATCCAGGTATCGGCCTACATGTAAACATGGAAGGGGGTGGTCACCTCGATGCAAGACGATGCAGAGGGGCAGGCTTGTGTCTCGCTGAGCGGGGGCTAATTGTGGGAAATAAGACCTCGACGGTAAGCCCCCACCCCACTTAAATTGCTAATTTTCCAGCTTAAAAGGTTAAGTGGTGGTTATATGTGGCAGTAAACGGGCAGTAGCGAACATAACTATTATTTTTTTCTTCTCTAATTTAAATGTAACTCTACCTTTTCAGCATTATTCCACTTTATTTGTGATTTTGGAATGTTTTTGCCCATGAAAGAGATATATCTATTTTATTTTTTTGCTTTCCTGTGCAACATTTCATCACTGTGTGCAATATCATATGTGCCAATGGTGGCAATATATGTATATCAATTAAATATATGATTATAATTTGAAAAGCATGTGACTGAATTCCATGTGTTTTTCTCATGAAGGAGTCGTACGCCTTTATTTGCACTCAAAAGTTTCACCCTGGAGAGAGAAAGAGGAAAAAAAAAAAAAAAAGCAGAAACCAAGGGTCTTGGCAGCCTGTTGGGTCAAGCAGTTCACAAATGTACTTTAACTTGAAACAGAACATTGTCACTGCAATGTGTCCCTCTGAGAAAAGGGTCGTGGGTTGTTGAAGATAGACTATAAACATCCAAATGGAGGTTGTTTTTGTTTTTTTTGTTTTTGTATGAAAGGAAAAAAAAAAAAAGAAGAAATCTCCATTTTTAGCTTTAAGCTAAGAAAAGGTGCTTCAGTCTAAATCCTCATTAAGATGTATGGTGAACTGTCTTTCAGTGGTTGTTGTGTGTAGCACTTTGTTTTTCCCAGGTTAATGAAACGCCTGACCAATACTTGTTTAACAATGATCTCATCAAAGAATGTTGTTCTTTCTTTTATGTTGCCTCTTTTTCTTTTCTTTTTTGTTTTTGTTCAGATGATATATATGATTTGCTCATTTGATGCATTAAGTATAATTTATGTACATTTGACAAATTTAAAAGAAAGAATAAATTTATTTCTCCCACTATGTCTTCCCCCCACCCCCAATGTTTTGTTTCCTGTGCAGGAGGGTCGGGGAGCAAGAAAAAGTTTATTTTTGATGTAGTGTTGTCTACGATGTCTGAATCTGCGTTTGCAATGATACTAATTACTAAAGCTTAATTTTACAGCCTCCAACATGCAAACCTTTCAACTATTTAATGACTTATGTCTTCTTGGAAAATTTCAAAGTACTGTATATGTAATAAATGCCAGGCTGTAAAATAAAGCATTACTTTGTTCTCTAATCATCTAGACTGACTGGGATTTGTGGTTCTCTACATCAATCACATTTCTGTTTAACCCTTTAATGCTTGACACAAAACACAAGTTTTTAAAAAACATCTAGCTCAGTTGTTTTTGACAAGATATTCATCCCTTTACATGATTATATTGTTGAATTATGCTAAAAATGCCCAGACTTGATGTCCAGAGTAAAAAAAAATATTTTATTTTGAATTGTTTTAATTAAGCAATATATGATGGCATTTGAGAAAGAACATCCTGTTTAAGGACATGCTGCTGTATTCTAATTGGAATTAAGTCCAGAGTGACTTTTGGTAGAGTTTTTGTTTGTTTTATTAAGTCCTTGGAAATTCTGATATGGCTTTAGTATAACAGAAGATATACTTTGCAAAAAAATATTTTTCTTTCTCTCTCGACTTCATGGGACATTTTCCCAAGAGTCTTGAGGATCATAAAGATGTTTTATGGCAAAAATTAAATGGTACTTCATGCATTTTTGGTTGCTTAGAACTGATGAGGACTGAGGATGTAGTTAGCATAAGTGATGTCAAATTAAAAAAGATGCAGTTAATTTATGTGACAAGTGTCAGCAATTAGTTTTTTTTGCTTACAGTTGATTTGGATAGCTTTTGTTCCTTAACACATCCAATATTCTTTCAAAACCAGATATTTTAAATGATTTTTTTATTTACTCAGGTTATCTTCATCTGATATTAAAATGTATGTGCAGCATTCTGTCCGTATCTAAATTATGACTTTTGTTGAATGTTTTTACCACCAGACTCTAGAGGAAAATAAAAACAATTTCTCCTTTATATTTTTAAAGGATTTTAAGTTCCATTATAAGGGGCACACAGCTTTTGAATTGTTGAATAAAACGTGTACTTATCACCTGTATTACTTGAGCTAGCCGCTAGATGGCGGAAATCAAAAAAACGACTCAATGCAGTATGACAGAAATTATATCTTATAGAAATTATTGGTTTTAGTGTCAGAATACAATAACAAGTTGGTGTTGACTCAAGGCACAAGCACGTTTAATCCGGAAAATAATTTTATAAATTTTTTTGCTTCCAATCGCATTTGGCTCTTCCCAATGCATTCTGAAAAAAACACAGAAACCTAAGGTATACCTCCATTACCCTTCCAAAGCGACCATGGTGAGTGTTTCATGCACATTCGCGGGCCTTTCTGTAGAATATTTATCATGAAATTGTTTAAACTTATTTTTGGCAAGGGGTCAACACGAGGAAATCAAGACTCTTTTAAGCAAAGACGTTAGCTAGTGTTTACCAACACGATTCGTTATGTAGGTTCTGGGTTGAACTCGAACAGATTTTAGTTAGAAACAGAAAGGACATATCGACAGTAGGCCGTGAAAGGCGGTCACATTTATATTTTATTTCAGTTGAAAATGACCTCTGTCAACTGATGGTCCTGCTACACCTCCTTAGTTAAAATTGGATACTTTTTGCTTGCTGTAAAGGTATCTGCTTCCATATTTAGTTGTGGTGACATGGTCAACATTTGTACAGTCGTGTGGTGTGGTAGTATGTGTGCGGGTGGCGATGATTTTGTTCCTAATGTCGCTGCCATTGCATTTTTTGTAAATGAACTTTAATTTTCTACTGTTGTCTGGGCCAGACTTTGCCAGTGACGTAATTCATTGCAGGGACATTTTCCCTACGGCCGCTAGATGGAGACCTTTACCAATGAATGACTGGCTAAGCGAAAGTTCTAACTCGAAATTTCAGCCAACAGTAGGAACCTTAGAAGATTGATTTGTTGGGAGACGTTATGGAACAAAGGGAAATATTATTAATTCGTGTTTCAACACATTTATATGATTAGTGTCTTTTCTACAGTGTGGTGCAAAATTGCAGTGTGTTTATTTCGCATGGAATGGTTACATTGTTAAAATAGGTATTTACAAATCTTTTTGAAATGCCAAAACCTGACCTAATTTAGCTACGTGTCAGCAGTAGTGACGTTTTCGGAAAATAAATGTAAAATCAATTTTTAAAAAGGTACTTAAAAGAAATGAAATACACGACAATGTTTTTGTCAGTTTTATTTTGTTATTTATGTATAAATATTTTCATTTATTTCTGTCTCTTCTTTTCTTATCAAGAAAATATGTGTTTTTCTGGGACCTTGTGTTTTGTTAGTTAGTGGTTTTCCCAGATTAGGATTTGCAGAAACCCTTATTCAATTTTTACTGCTGTCACATACTCTAAGACGGAACATTTCACAATGCTTTTAGTTTGTGGACGTATGTTTAATTCTAAAAATGTTATGTTACCACCCCAGATGCTGTGCAGAAAGCCTTAAAAAAGAAATACTGTTTTATTTTGTCACTTTTTAAAAGCCTGATAGAGTCCAATAAAGTGCCAATGATTCTGCGGGGTGTCATATGTTTTAGCTGATGCTAGCAGCTCTGTGTTAGTTATGATCAGGGTGAATTCCAGATGTGGCCTGCAATCTTTAAATGAAGCAGTTTTCTTCTCATCTCTTCTTTTTAATATTCCCAAAGTGTTTCCTGGACTGCAGTCTTCCAATTATTTGAGATATATGTGTGTATGCGTGTGTGTGTGTGTGTGTGTGTGTGTGTGCGTGTGTGCGGGCATGAGGGTGTGTGTGTGTGCGTGAGAGAGAGAGAGCAAGCGAGAGGGAGGGAGGGAGAACCGTGGAATGCTGTGATGTCATCAGCCAGTCACACACACAAAGACGAGGAGGACCCACAGGCTCTCTGACTCTCAGCTCAGTTAGCACACTGTGCTGTGGAGCGGCGGCTCTCTACATCCCACTGTGAGTACTTGAACAAATTCTACCCTTTTTACCTTCTGTTGTTCTATCACTCACTTTCCTCCCTCACATTTCCTGTCCCCCGCCCCCCCTCTGGGTTTCCCCTCTAAATCCCCCCCTCCTCCTCTGCAGTGTGTAGCAGACAGCAGTCTGTGTCCCACTAATGTGTCAGTTTGAGCAAAACCTTTCTTTCCCTCCAAGTGTTGTTACTGCTGGTGGAAGCCTTTGTTTAACTTATTATCGCAGAGAGCAGAGGAGCCAGTTTCACACCCACTGCTGGGAAGACTGGCCCACATGCTCCGAAGATATAGCCAACTTCTTTATGTCCAACAGCTGACTCCGAACATGCTAAAATGGAGCTGCTATCGTGCTTAGCTTGTGGGGAGACAAGAACATGGTCTAGAGGAAGGGATGCGTGTTGGGGAGGGGAAGGAGTGAGGTCGGCAGCTGATGACAGAATCGCCCCCGTTCCTCTGGAATCTCCTCCCATTCTTGACATCAGCCTCTCTGTCGGAGCAGAAACAGGATCTTCCGTGTTCTTGAAGGGAAGAACAAGATAAAAACTGGTGCATCATTTTAGACCAAATGATTCCCCCCCCAAAAATTTAAAAATAAACAAAAAGGAGAAAGTTTGCAAGACGAAGTAGTCTTTCAAGAAATATGTGTAGCATTACCTATCAAATTGAGGGAATAACATGATCTTCTATATGTTGTTTGTTTTTTCTCCATAGATCTTTCCCCCAAAGATGGCCTCCAAAAATCTGATGTCTTAGCAGGGCAGGGAGCACAAGACAGAAAGGAAACAGGGTTTCAAGTGTGTGTGTGTGATATTGTGAGAAGATATGCATGCGTTGTGATTCACAGAGAAAAGTTTGTGTGGGTTGTTGGTAGGCTAAAGAAGACAAGAAAATCTAACAGGATGAGACTATAAACTGTCACCTCCAGCAGTCGGCCCATGAGACCCTCTTTCTACTTCTCCCAGTTACATTAGATAAAAAAATAAATAAATAATATACCCCGCCGCCAAAATGCTGCAGCAAATTTTAAAGGACATGTACATCGACCCCGACGTTCTGGAAGCTCTGAACGAGGAGCAGAAAAAGACGCTTTTCTTGAAGATGCGCCAGGAGCAGGTCCGACGCTGGAAAGAGCACGAGGAGATGCTGGAGAGGGAGGGAGGTGCTGCCCAGTCGAAGGGGACAAAACCAAGAAACGGTAACCGCACCGACCAGACACTGAAATGTTTGTGTTCAAAATAAGCTCAGAATCCTTTCTAATAACTTTCTCCCCCCTCCCCACACAAAACTGCATGTATACACCACATGCTCTATCGCAAATCAAAAACATTTATGTACAAACTCAGAAATTCAATGTATAAACTGTAAATGCTAGAATCCCTGACCCAGTGATCGTTTTTTTTTGTTTTTTTTTGTGATAATTGTTTCACATCTCTCGTTTTCATGTAGTTGACCAAATTCTGGCTGTGGTGAACATCTGTTCCAGCTCAGTACGATTGGACTTTATTCCCCTGTTTTGCTTCGGTTGTCGTCAGAAACAACTTTTTTTTTTTTCATGTCACCCTATAGGTTTTCTTTTCTTATTGCATTAAGGTCAGAGGATTAGGCTGAGCTCTCCATCGTGTTAATCTTGTTGGTCTGGAACCAGAATGCTGTTTTCTCACTGCTGTGTTTGTGTTCATTGTTTTGTTGGAACACCCATTTCAAAGCTATTTCCTATTCAGCATAAGGCAGCATAACCTCTTTTTTAGTGTGATGTTTTCAAACTGATCGCCCGATCGCCAACATCTGATTGTAGTTTTGACACCACAGTATGAGAGACGTGTCTGTACCAAGATACTTGGGACCCTGAGCTTAACAATATACATGGATTTTTCAGTGTAATAAGTGACATTACTTTAAGTTCTTTAAAATCTCGCACCTTTCCTCTTCACCTTTCCTTGGATTTTGATTATCATCTTCTATTTGTTGCAGTACATACATACAGGCGATAACTCAGAAACCTTCATCCTTTTGGCTTTCCTTTGATCTGTTCAAATAGCACTTCTCTGTTTTCTTCCACGTTGTTGTGTTTTCCGTTTTCAAGGCCTCTGAGATCATGTCAGCTGAGCAGCCTGTCATTTTTAGCACCTCTGCGTGTGTTTCCATCTTTTCGATCAACTTTGTAATTCTAGCACGACGCTCAGGTGCTTGTAGAAGAATGCCCCATAAAAAGCTTATTGAACTCTTCCTGTCTGTATCCTCTCATATCGGCCTCCTGTTTGACACTTCTTTGTTCACAGAATGAGTGACTTCACCACACTATTATTTTTTTTAACACATCCCCCTTTCGATTATAGATTTTAGTCACACAAAATAAGCAGCTCGCCCAGTGTGGAGTTTAAGTCTGTAGGTTTTCCGTTACTTTATTACACCTACAAGTGAATTATTTGCAATTTATCAATCTGAATCTACCAAAAGAAAAAGCGATCAGACGGCACGGGCAGCTGCTGCATTGAACACATCTGTACTTTGATACGTCCTGTCTCTTTAAAGAAGAGGCTGCACAGCGGTGCAGCTTGCCACTCAAACCACCTGAGATCCTCATTCGAAATCCCTTCACTTAAGATGTTTGTGTAGTCTCCTGCAAAACGCCTGATAGACTCACAGACCTCGAGAAGGGGATTGTGGAGACGCCTGTGCATTACCTGTGAAATGTTCCCTGAGTCTCTGGTTGTGCTGTTGCCGCTTTAGCTCATGTTCTCCATTCTTTAAGCAGCTGTTTGCAAACATACTCAGAGCTGAAGCAGAAAGTACGATGAACGCCTCGGGGCCATAAACAAGTTCCCCCTTGATTAATGATGAATAAACTAATATTAGCATTTCACTCACAGATGTTCCCACTCTGAAAAGCTGCAAATACGCCGCAGTGAGCGTTTTACGGCAAATAAAAATGTATAAAAGAAGGGCAGCATAGGTCTGACATAAAGGCCATTCTTAAGTAGTCAGTGTGTTGCAGAAGTATTCACAACCCTAGAAACCTTTTCACTTGTTGCAGCTGTAAACTTTCAAGCTTTTTCTACAGATTTTTATGTGATAGACCAACACAAAGCGATGCAGCATTGTGAAGGGCAAAGAAAGGACTGTTTTAAAAATTCCCTACTACAAAACTATAAATTGTTTGTTTTCAAGTATTAGGATGCCCTTTACTGTATCTGTAAGTCTTTTGGGGTAGATTTGTTTTTGCAAAACTAGAGACTGAATATTTTTTCCGTTCTTATTCATAAAATAGCTCAAACCGTTGAGCTATTTTACGAAGAAGTCAGATTAGATGAAAAGCATCTTGTTGAATTCGTAAGTACTGCCAGAGATTTAATCTCCTAACTTTATCATTGAGCTATCTGCTGTGTTCCTAGGTCATCATGATACTGTTTGTTCAGTTATGGTCTCTAAGAAACATCAGAAATCAACTGAATTTATGCTGTAATTAAATTACTCCCTGTGGACAACCATAAGCAGTTGGTAAACTGGATTTTGCTGTTTTTAACAGTGTATCAAATGATGAAATACTTTGAAATTCATGTTTGTATGTTTTATTTTTCTGTTTCACAACTGTGCCCTACTTTTATTTTTGTCCACTAGACAAAAATAATATCCCAATAAGGTATATCAGGGTCTGTGGTTGTTACATGAAAAATTGTGAAAAATTTAAATGTGCACAAAAATCTTTGCAAGGCATTGTGCATTTTATTTCCAGGTTGTTTTGTGATGGGTCATTTTGCAACACATTCCAAAATGCACAGTTTTATGTAGAACCAAGCAGGAAGCAGGTGCTTGATGAAAATATCGGGAGGACAAAAAATAAATAAAATTCTCAGCAGAGGGGAAATTACTCATGGATTTTAAATAGTATCCTTGTTTATCAGGCGCAACCGCTGGAGTTAACAGACTGAAACAGTCAACAACTGAACAGCCAGGAACTCAGGACGCTGCTCTGCAGAATGTGGTCAGTCCACATTTTGTCTCGTTTGTCCTTGTTGGGAGCTATAATGTGAGAAAGTGTTGTGTATTAACCCGGACACAGCAAAACGCTCTTCTAGGTTATTTTCACAAGAGAAAAATCACAAAATGACAGCATGACCTACAGTCACTTAAAAGCACATCGCGGTGTATGAATTAACCCTTCTGTCTTCTCACTGACCACAAGGATCTTCCTATAAACTGCCGCTCATAGTGAAGGAACAGTGGCCTTTCTTTGTCTTTAATGGCTGGTGCAGCTGTCCTTTGCAGCCTCGCAACGGAGACTGCAAGCTGAGAACTCACAGTGGCAACGCTTCCATGCGCCTCGTTTTCCCTTTTTCCTTTTTCCTTTAGAGGAAACAGTGGATGTTGTGCTGCTGTGGGGGAGAAATAGGAAGTGAGTCAAGACTAAATTCTTCAAACAATTAGCAGGGAGCAAAACAGGAAGTGTCCTGCAAACATATGTTTAACTGTCTGAGTAGGTGGAAAGGTTTTTTTGTTTTGTTTTGTTCACAGAATAAAGTTTGATGTTTCTCTTATCGGCACTGTGAGCTCATGTTTAACCCTGAGGCTTTTCTGGTCATGTGATCTTTGTGGGTAACCTGACTTTTATGCTAAGTCCTATAAATACCTTCAGTATGTCGGCATTCCACTCTATTTTTGTTGTTTATGCAGGGAGACTGCTGACACCCAAAAATGTATCCGGAACAATTTTGAAAATTCCAGGAAAGACTCGAGAGCATTCAGCACATTCCCCTGATTAAAAAAATTCATCTTATTTTGTTCTGCTTATTGTTATTAGAATCGAGAAGCCGACGCATTAAAAGAATCCGGTGTGCTCCTGACGTATCACCTTTGTTTGTGAGCGCCGTGTTTTCTCTGTGACCCTGGTATGTGGGTAGGAATGCGATCGACAGGGCAGACTGGTGCAACCAGCTCACCATGAATGTATGTTTTCACCCAACAAGCTCTCGCCCTGGGATTGTGTTGGCTGTGCTATCTGAATAAATTGACTTCTCAGCTCCCACAGTCACATGGCAGTGACACACATGTTTGTTCAGATACAAGTGTCTGTGTGCCTTTGTGCTGCTAAGTTACACCAAGACAACTGGAGATGTCGGTTATCTATCAGTGCGTCTTGGGTTAAGAAGATGGATATTCAGCTTTTAAGTACTGGTCAGAAGTGATGATGGGAGGCAAACCAGTGTGGCCGGGTTTTTCCCCCGGGCTTCCTGATCTGTTTACATAGTATATAAACCTTCTGTGACCTACAGTTGCCGCGCTGAAGCAAACGCCTGTTGATCATATCTTCCATTTGGATTCACATCAGATACACTGTTGATAGGTTTGCAGTGTTTTTCAAACAATCAGCTGAGCAGTAGCCAATCAGATGAGGCCAAGTGTTTGCGCAGGCATTCATCTGCAATGAGTAGATGGGAAATCTGCAAAGATTTTATCAACAACAAGAAGAAAAAAACTAGTCATGAAAGGTACCTGGAACAGTCTAGAATTTGCTGTAGTAATTTTCAGTTTTGAAAAAAAGTTTGAGAACAAGATGATGTCCAACGTTGCTCCCTTTCTTTCTGATTTGCTCCGGTTACTCCGTCACCTCATTGAACTGACTTAAAGCTGTAGGAAATGTATGATGGGAAATGAAATCAGGCTTAAAACTGTAACTCTCTGTAACCTTGACATACCAGAAACCAACTCTTGCTAAACCCAGTTTAGCCCATCAGAAGTAAGGATGGATTTAAAGCTCAGAGAAACACTCTGCTCCAAAAAATGAATGATGAAATAATATTCTGGGATTTTTGTCAGATACAGAAAAACTCATTCTAAAATTTATGCAACATTAGGGAGAGTTATTGATTGAAAAGTCAATATATACTCAATGTTAAACGTAAAACTTGTCATATGCAAATTTCTGCCTTCCAATCAGATTAGAGTATCTAAATATCTATAAGGTAAAGGTAGAGGTAATTTTACTTATATAGCACATTTTCAGCAACGAGGCAATGCAAAGTGCTTTACAGGATTTAAAAGGAAATACAAACAAAACAACAAACCAAAAGAAAGAGCAAAAGATGAAAAAGCTAATAATGTTGATCCAAAGTAAATAATCTAGATATTTTCTAGATATATTCCTATTCAGGGATGGTTTTTCTGGATTCCAAGGTCTAATCCCTGTTCTGGGAATAAATAACTGTAAGTAAGTATTCTCTGGACTAAGTGTGCTCTAAATTTGTAAAAGTAATGAGTACTCCACAGTTTCTAAGTAATAATAAAAGCTAAATGTTCCTGTTTTGGAAGATTTTTTTTTTTTTTTCTGACAAGTTGTCTGAATTGTGTAGAAAACGACCCCCCCCCCCAAAAAAAAAAAAAATAAGAAAAAGAAATAACGACACTGGTGTTTGTCATGGGGTGATTTTAAGAAAAACGTTATTTTTAAAATAAATTGAGGTGATTGATAAATGTAGCTTTCGGTATCCCTTCTATCTTTTATCTCTTATATTAAACTACGATGGTATCAAAAACTAGCTTAAGTTACATTTAGCAAGTAATAATTTATTTGGGGAATAGAGTTGTATAACTGTGTTTTTTTTTCTTTTTTTTTTTACAGCCAACAGTAAGAGTGTGAGCTGGCTGCTCGGCCGGGATGGAGACGTTTCAGTCCTTGTAATCGGAGAAGTGGATGAACTGACCTCCAAATTCATCAACTCTGCAGCCGTAGACAAGAAGTCACCACCAAGTCTTCAGGACAGCACGCAGTAAATACTTCCCATTAATAAAACAGATTTTCTACGTGACAGGCAGTGAACTACTCAGAAAATTAAAACCACATCGGTGTTTTTTTCCTGTTTTAAATTAGAAAATGATGTGACGTTTATACTTCACAGCCACCAAACTACCTTGAAGAGCATCATGGTCACACAGGAGGTCAAAAGTGAGGGCCAGCACATCCCTCAGAAAACACAAGCAGAAGTCTCCTTGAACTTAAAGGTGGGTTACTCTTAGAAAACCTTATTAATGACTTAAACATTGGAGACAAAGAGGAAAAAGAAATTCAGATATTTTTGTTTCCCTACATTCTTTGTGTGATTATACCATAATTCATTCCTTGTACAAATGTTAGCATATCATTGTTAACGCGTGAAAAAAGCTGCTTAAGTAAAAAAGAAATCGATTTTAATAAGATTTTCTTGACTACTCCCATTGTTTCATCCTCTTACTTGGATTTATGTCAATCGGTAAAGCTTTTTAGCATAGCTTTTGAAAAACGAATTTCCTTTTTAAGTCTTTATTTTAAAGTTATTTTCATGCACTTGTGAATGCAGGTATTTTTTTTTACAGCTCATTTAGAAATGTTTATATTTTTAAAAGTTTGAAAAGGCATGCTAAAAATGTTAATTTGTAGATTTAAATTTAATAGAAGTAAATTACAAGACAAAATTATTTAAACAGGCAATTAAAATGATTAAAACTTTAAGACATGCACTGAATTCTTTAATAATTCTATGACACAAACATCAACTGCAGAAATCTTAAACTAACATTTTATTTGTAGGACTGTTACCCCACATGTTTGATATCAATTTTGATTTGGAAGTGATTAATTTTGACAGCAAAGAATGTAGTTAAAGGCGACTAGAAATGAGTCTATAGCTTCATTATGTCACAACAATCTGCCAAACAGGAAGTGATCGTAATTGTTGCTGCGGTTCCTTCTGAAAGTACGTCACCAAATAACATATTTTATTGGGAAGAACATTTTAGACCAGGTAACTTAGAAAACTCTAAAAAGGAAAAGTTTTTTGACAAGACAAAACTCTCCCTTTGTGAATACTGTATGTCAGGCTGCCACGTCTGGACAGTTTTTCTCCGTTCTTTACACAACAGCTCATCGTCTGTCAGATTTCCCAGGAAGCTTACACAACTCTTTTCAAGTACAACCACGTATTCTTGATTAGTTGTCAACCCTGGCTGTGATTTGGCCACTCCAAAGCATTCACTTTGATGTCTTTGAATCTTTTAATGAAATCTCCTTTCAAGCTGTAGTTATGTTGCATATTGAGGTAGACTGTCCGTGTGAATTTTACACATTTTATAAATTTCTCCACCTTCATAAGTTTTCCAGAATCTGCTGCGGGGAAGCATCTTTAGAACATGATGCTGCCACCACCGTGTTTCACAGCGGAGACGGAGTGTTTCTGCCGATGTACAATGGTTTTACCAAACATGATGTCTCTCTGGAGTTTTCTATCTGTTTCAAATACATTTGCTTTTGGCATTTTTATAAAGTACTTTCTTACAGATTTTCTCCTTTTCTTAACAACTTAAACTTAAAAGTTTTAGATCATGACAACATTTTAAACTCAAAGATAATCTGGGCAAATATGCAGAGTTCTTTGAAATGGGATCTTGTGCTCACACCCTAAAATGAAAATATAATTTTTTGTAGATAAATTAGTCCCAGAAGACCAGCTGTATGTTTCATTTCTGGGGTAGTTTTTTTTTTTTTATAATAGTAACCTTTTTTCCCCTACATTGGTGTGTTGTCATGGCAACCTTGCACACAGTAAGCTGTAATGATCCAGGTCTCATCTGGCCTGAAGCGGAAATGAGAGCATCTCACGCCGTGTCTGGTTTTCACACATCGCTGCTCCCAATGCTTCATGGCATTTTCAGAATTTTTAGGTTTTGCTCTGTTCTTCTTCCAGCTTCTGCCGCTTTCACGCTGCAAATATAGATCTGAATACCGCCTCACATAGAAAGTGCAACCTTTTACACCAACTAACAATGCTCCTTTCTCTCCCAGCAGGAAAAACATGAGGAAACCAGCACTTTACGCCCTCTGCCGGTAAGTTGGAGCAACTGCATCCAGTCTTTGTTCCATCGGCTCTCACTCCTGCAGAGCCCTTGTTAAGCCCACAGGTATCAGGTGGAGAGCATTCACTTTCAGCAGCAGCTGAGGACCCATTTTTAAACGGCTTTGAATTTTTCTCAGATTCTTATACTTTTCCTGTTTAATTTTCCGCAGTGTGTAATTAGACGCAGACATTTTGTGAAGGAGCATCTTGTTTTAAATGTTTTAGTGCACTGGTCTTTGTGATAAACAGACGATTTACTGTGTAGCATTCCTTTTATAGACGTTGCTCACAGGTCCCCTTCCTCTGGAGCAGGAAATGTCTGTCAGGGCCAGTTGTCCCTTTGCTCCCTACCTCTTTCCAGATCGTCTTTCTCTCTGCATTCCCTCTTCTCTGTACTCCGTCCGGCCTAAACCCCCCCCCAGCCCTCATCGCTCACTCTGGGGTAGTTGGGGCAGTTGTATTCGACTGTCCTCCCACGGGGTGCATTATCTTTCCAGACTTTCCTTGTCGGGGGACTGTGCCTCCTATCTCTGCTTGCTTGCTTTCTGTTTCTGTGTTTATGAGTGTGTAAACGATGTGTGCGCGCGCGTGTGTGTGTGTGTGTGTGTGTATGTAGGTATGTGTGAGGGGGTTGATATGAGACAGGATTTCAGGACTGCCCCAGAACAGATGGTTGATGAACTTGATCAGGGAATTAAAACGCCAGAGAAGGAGAATGCGTCAGTCGCAGATGGATGGGATTGTGGAACAGTCCCTTGAGATTTGGGCGAGCGAGTTTGTTCTGCGTTCTTTTTTCTTTTTTTTCCCCTTCCCCTCTTTGCCACAAAAGAAACGTCTGTACCTCAAGTCCACAAAGTCTAGGCCAGCCTCCTCATATTACATCTCAAATTAAAATGTCATCAAAAAGTTAATTTCAGTCATTCAGTTCATTCATATAGATCCAATCATATAGATTGTGTATAGAATCTCTGTTTAATTTCTATGATTATGGCTTACAGTTGAAAAAACACCAACATTTAGTTTCTCAGAAAATGTGAATTATATATAAAAACATCAGAATAGCTTTTCACCATCACATAGAGTCCTGGACTTTGTATTTTTCATTTAAGGTTTTTCATTTGACACATTTTTAATTGTATTTGTTTATATGCTAGTATCTACACTGAAAGAAAACCACAAAAATCTTACAAAGTAATCAAAATTACTTTGGTCCAGTAATTTTGGCCCAAATGTTTGGTCCAGTTTCTAGCACAAATATCTCAGCAAACTTGAAATAAGACAAAACTAACTTACAAGTAAATTATCAAGAAGATATAGGAGTTTGTTTTAAGTAAAAAGTACTAGTTCTGTTGGCAGATAATTTTATTTATAACAAGACTTTTTCCCATGTTACAAGTAAAATAATCAGCCAATAGGACTAGTACTTCATTTAATTTTTTTTTTTTTTTTTAACCAATATAAAGGAAGTATTGACTCAAAAGAAGCTCCTACATCTTGCTGATAAGTTACTAGTAAGTTAGTTTTGTCTCATTTCAAGCATACTAAGATATTTGCACTAGAAACTGGACCAAAATTACTTGGTAAGAATTTGTGTTTTTACAGTGTGATGATTATTTTAATGGATATTTCAACTGATAATTGCTTTTTGTGCCTTGTTGCCCTGATGTGGTTATTGTTACTAATAAGATAGTAAAGTAGCTAAGTAATAACTGAGTCTGGTTTGACTGTAGAGTCCAATGACCTGAAGGTCACTAGTAAAGCAACCTGGACATTCTGAACACTTCAGCAGAGAGGCCCATTGCTTCCAGAGCGCACTGCACTGATGTATTAATTTATTTATGTCAGTCTTTTTGTTAGTCTAAATTATTGACAGATGCCGATCTTTGCTGATCCCCCTCTTCTTTACGAAGTTTGATCAGTGTGACAACCCTTTACCAAATCCTTATTTTCAATGTGTTTCTTATAAATGAAGTGGTTTGTTTCTGGAAGGAGGAAGGAGCTTGGTTTTCTGCGGCCTCATTCTGTAGGCGGAGAGCTGTTGATTAAGAAGGCGTAAGATTGGGGAGGAAGATTAGCAAGTCTGCTTGATTTTCAAGTCGCCTTATAATTTTCTCCCCTCACATCCGCAAACGCCGAGTCACCGGTCATAGCCGTGTCTGTGTGTGTGCTTGGGTACACACAGGGCTGTCATTGGATAGCGGTAATTTAGTGAATCATTGATCCTGTGATTTAAATGCGCATGACAGTATCTCCACTGCGTGTGATTTGGTTGTCAACACTGATCTTCCTCTCTGGTCCTCTTTGTGTCACTCCTGGCTCTGCAGCTCCAGGAACAGGCGTCCGGTCCGGCAGAGGTGAATCCCGTCTCCCAGGCGCCCCTGAGCTCCAGGCCGCCCACGAGAAGCAACGCCATAATCGTCAGACCGGCTTTTTCAAACCCCACGCCGGGCTGCATCAACGCCAGGGCTGACCTCGGAAATCTCAGACTGGCATCCTCTACGCCATCCTCCAGCAGCGCTGTCCAATTAGAGTCCACGTCAGCATCCACCGCTAAAGGCAGCGTGTGCTCTGAGAAGCCCCAGGAGGCCCAAGATTCACAGGTTGGGAAAGGTGAGTGAGCATGCGGCGCCACAGATAAAGGTAAATGTTGGGTCAGATGTCAAAATCAATTTAGGGAGTGATTGTTGTAAGCCTGAATGTGGATGACTTGCCCACTTACTGGATCATATCCTGGTTTACTCTCAGATGATGCACAAAAAAGCCCCCACAGAAAACCTTCCATCATTAATAATACTTCCTGTATGCCACTTATTATAGGCTCACACATAGATAGAAAAGAAAATTAAACATTGGCAATGAAACAATCTTCAACATATTGAAGAGAACATACAGTTCCTTACAAATGCATTGACTCCCTCCTAACTGATCCATATTTTATGGTCTCAATCTGTTTTATTGCGGTTTTATTTGACAGAACAACACAAAGTGGAGAAAATTATTGACAATATAGGGAAAGGTGTTTCATTGTCCTCGAGTAGATATTTCTGTTTTGGTTTTTTTTTCTCCCCTCCAGGAGCTCTAGTGTCCCTTATATGACAGTAGGCTGACAGGAAAGGGGAAGGGAGAGGGGGGAAGATATGCGGTAAATGTCGCCGGGTCCGGGAATCGAACCCGCGACGGCCACGTCGAGGACTCAAGGCCTCCAAATGTGGGTCGCGCTATCCCCTACGCCACCACAGCACGCCAGTAGATATTTTACAGAATTGACTTTTACTACAATCCCAGCTGCAGTGGTATGTTTCTACCAGCTTTGCACATCTGGAGTCAGAAATGTTCAGTCATTCTTGCATGTAAAACAGCTCAAACTCACTCAGGTTGGATGGAGAGCATCAGTGTTTTCAGTTACTCAATTGGGTGTATAGGCCTGGAATTTGACTAGACCGTTCTAACAACTTATGATTCTGCTTTGATCCCACTGGATCTCTGGCTGTATGGGTTATGCCTTTGGGAGGTATACTTTCATCTCTCATCTTTGTAGCTTCAAACAGGTTTCCTTCCTGTATTTTTTCTGTATTTACCTCCATCCCTCTTTTCCATCAACTTTGACAAGCTTTCCTGTTTCTACTGAACACAAGCATCCTCTGGGCTTCTTACGGCTTCCTGTCAGCAGTAGTTTTCTTCCGTCCACTTTTCCTGATTTTTAAAAAGGATGTATCAATTTGCATTTCAGCTATGTGCTGCTTTATGTCAGGTGTAAGAAGTACATTGAGGATTGTGGTTGTGCCGTGAGAAAACGTAGAAGAATTGAAGCCACATATGTATCTTTGCAAGTCGCTGTATATGAGAATCCTCGTCAGAATATCTGCATAACGCTTAAGAAAAACAATGGCTGCCGAGAGCTGAGGAGAAACAGACTGAGCAAAGTTCACACTAGAAACGGATTTCTGTGCTGCAGTAAGGCGGAACGATTTATTTCTCTGAGCCCTGAGCGCTCGCCAAACAGTGCCTCAGCCTGCTGGAATCCGCATGGACTGGCAAAGAACCAGGGGCCTGCCAAAGAGAGGGAGGAGGGGGGCAAAATGAGTCTGCGATTTGGCCCTTGCTACACACCTGCATGTTTGGTCGCATCCCCAGTGTTTTATTTTGGGAAAATATTGATGAGATGCAGCCCAAAAACCAAAAATGTAAAGTTTATGGTCATTTAATGTGTCAACATAAAGCTGTAACTTGACTTTATTCTTTAACGGATTAAAATAAGGGAAGCTATTTTTATTTAGGATGAACTTTTAGAGATGAAAACCCTACAGCAAACTAAAAACTTTCGACTATGTTTAATCCATTTTGAATCTAAAAATATTTTCCAGATAAAAAGACAGAATTTGAATTTCTTCCTGAAAGATATTTTAAATATTACAGGCATTTTTTTTTTTTTTTTTTTACAGACAATTCAAATTTTTTTTTTATCACAACACATTATTCACGTTCAAGATCTGACAATTATTCAGCCTCAATTGACCCAAATTTGCAAAAACATTTGTTGTGTGAGGGTGAAGTTAGCACCACCTAGTGGAGAATTGTGATATTAGCGAAGGGAAGCTGAGCTGGGGAGAGTGTCTCATTCCCACAGCGTCCCTCTGCTGGAAAAATCCTCTTCCTGCAACACCTTCCTTTCCATATCCTGCTGCACCTCATTGTCCAAATCCGTCTCAGACTACACAGCTGGGAAGTGACACAGAAGTTTGATCACAAGGCAATGATTTAATTTTTCTCTAAAAAATGTTGCAAAAAAAATAAAATAAATAAATAAGAGCATTTGAATATTTCTGTGTATATATGCACCTTTGGAGAGAAAAAAAATACAAGCGGCCAGTATACTGACTTCATAGCAGAGAATTCCTCAGGGTCGAAGCTTTGCACCTTATTTTGCCTCATCTTTTTGGCACTTTTGCTAAAAACGGCAACAACAAAAACTGAAATAATTCATTTTTTTGTTACACGATCTTGGTGAATCTCTGTGGACTCTGAAGAGTTAAAAACTACTTTTTGCTCATCATATTGTCCTCCAGATGAAATGTTGGTCTCACTCACTTTGCTGGAATAAGCCAGTTTATAGAAGGATATAAAGTGGGCTTTTTTTTCTCTTTTCTTTTCTTTTTCTCTTTAAAAAGGAGTGGTTCTGCACAAGAATTAAAAGATGCAAGTTGGAAAGAAAGCAAAGAGGATGTTTTGCATGTGGTTAAGGGTTGGTAATTCGAGGACAGCGTGTAACACAGATTTAAGGAGAGACGGCAGTTTGAAGGAACAGCTGCTGTGGTGGGCGGGTGAGTTCCTAGTGGTCTGTAACCGTCCTGAATGAACGGGTCGTGACTCTGGACGACGGTCTGACCTTGACAATTGCAGGAAGCTCGTTCCTCTGGGAGGACGAGGCGAACTGAGCCTCGGTTGTTTTCGTTTGAATGGAAGTACTGACAAGCATTCCCGTCAGCACGGAGAGGAGACACCTACAGAGCTAACAGCGACATGGCTGTCTGTTGTGTTAACATGAACTGGGAGGAACTGGACTAAAGGTGCTTTAAGTTAAGCAACAATATTTTGACATTGTGTAAAATAAAGGAAAAGATAAGAAAATAACTAACTACTAAAAAACATTACATTTACAAATTGGGAAAGAGTGTAAAAGCAATTATGCCTCAGTTCTACAATTTTAGTAAAATAATACAAATGAGGAAACCATTAAATGGGGAGCTTTTGATATTTTCCCAAATATCAAAAGAAAATATTGTGTCTGCATTCAGGTGTTCTTGCTTGGCCTTTAATGTGCTGCCCAAATATCAGGAAAGCCTCTGCACCTCAGTTCCTGAACTGGACCGAAATGGTGAAATCCTGAGTGTCTCACTGATGTAATGGCACGAATGGTGCAGAACATCAAATACCGACTCATTGTAATCAGTTGGAAACCGCCAAACTCTCGCCCTAATAAATCCAAAAGAAGAAACACACTTTTTTTTTTTCCGTTCACATGACCTATTTAACACATAATAGAACATGTGAGTGCTGACTGTTCCAGGAAATTAGTAGGAAAACAAATGCCATCACTGAATAGCTCTGTCTTTTGCTGTTTTTTTTTTTTCTTTTTGTTCCTGCACAGATGCGTCAAGTATAATTTGATTCAGTGAATTCAGGGCTATCTGATGCTGCTTTAAAGACATTTATTGCTGTGGAAACTAGTGTGTCAGCTTGATCTGAAGTTAAACTAAGATTAGCAGTTTTTGTTTATGTAGCGTGTGCGCTTTGAGAACAGCTCCATGAGCGATTTTTCAGCACCCATACATTTGCGAGAGCGTTTGCGTTTCAAAGCTACTCCCACTCAGTCCGCTGGCTTCCCTCTCCTCTGTCTTCACCTTCAGAGGAAAGGACAGGCATTCCAGCGCCGCTTCCCAACTCTAGCCCGAGGTGACGCTCAGCCAGAGCCGATAAGTGACAGGGGCCCCAGCCCCCCACACAGGAGCCAACGCTTCCACACACAAACACACGCACACACACACACACACACGCACACACACACGCACACCTACTCTTCTCCTGCTCCTCTCCTCCTCCTCCTCCTCTCCCCTGCCCTTCAGTCCACAGATGTGCTGCTCAGGAATTCTGCCCTATGCCCCGCTCCTGCCCCATCCCACCCCCCTCACCCCCAACCCCACCCCTCCACCCCACACAGCTCCTCCTCTTTTCCAGCCAGAGACGCAGAGATCTTTAAAGAGATAGATTGGCGTTAATTTTTTTTTTTTTTTTTGCTAGCTTACTCATCCTCCTCGTGTTCCCTGTGCTTCCCACATGCTGTCCCGGAAGGTGCTGAGCAACACTTAAAAGCTCAAGCAGAAGATAAATTTGTGCTGATAGCTAATTTAATGCTTATTACATCGATGGGAGTATTTACAGGATTTACAGGGAGCCTCAAACACAGTTTCTGTGAGCAGAGATCAGGGTGCAGCTGCCCAGGAGGGTTTCAGGCACGAAGGCGTGGAGTTTAAGCATTTTCTGGGTGTGTTGGGACAGGTTAGTCAGGCTACCTGAGGGAAGGTGTTGGTCTTTTGCCTTAGATTTTACAGTGAATGCCCACAACACCAGTCCTCCTTCTCTTCTCTCCGTTTTTCTATCGCTCCGTCTCTCCATTAAGCATTCCGCTCAGACCCGCGCCGAGTCTCCGAGCTCAGAAAACTGACCGCGGGTGTGTGCGTCTGCCTCCGCGTGCGTGCGCCTGCACGGGGTGCGTGCCTCGATGTGTGTCGGCCTCAATTGCTGGAGCCTATCCAAGGTTTCCGTGGTGACCGCACAACACAACGAGACAATCAGAGGCAAGCCCACGCAGCGCGGCGAGAGGACATTAACACAGGAACCGCGAGGTCAGGGGGCAAAGGAAGGCAGGGCAGGACATGTGGGGAGGAAGATGAGGAGAAAGGTAGAGGGATGAAGTGTCACCACAGGGAGAGGGGCCAAAACCGAGGAAGAGGAGAGGGTAAACAACAATAAACAATAAAACCCCCTTAAAGGCTACTTCAGGTTTCCTCCCTTCATGCCTGCAAGATGTAAAGCGCCTTAAAGGTTTCCTGGCCCCTAGGTGTATCTGTCTGTGTTTTTGGGCTTTAACAACCACCTCTGTGCGTGTGCAGTGCCGGGGTATTAGTCAGAGATGGCGGCATGCATGACTGAATCCGTGAGCAGCAGGGGTGTGTGAGTGTTTGTGTGCGAAAGAGCATGCACGGACCTGAACGATATGTGGCATGTGCGTCAGTGTGTGCATGTTTTCACTCTGCTGCGTGCGTGCGCGCGCTCGCTTGTGTGTGTGTGGAAGAAAGAAAGAGAGCGCTCGTGTGTCTTTCTGCAGCCACGCACTCGGGTACTCTCACATATCTCTGTCCCCCAGGGGACGACGCTAAAAATATGTGGCTCCTCAAGCCTTCTGGTGTCTGAGCAGCGTCTGTCTGCTCGCTCCTCCATTGCCGTCCCTGCGGCCCTCCCTCCCCTATCGTTCGTTACTCTCGTTCCCTCCATTCCCTCCATTCCTCCCTCAGTTACAACCCTCTTCCAAAACATGGCACCGTGGCGAGCACGCACACACAAACTACGCCCAGCTGTGTCCCCGCTACACTTCCAGCGAGGATGACCTCTGCTCACCCACGGCTGGATGGAGGGAAGCGAAGGAAAAGAGAAAAGATGGAAGCGAGAGAAGGAATATAGATGGACGACATCTGGAGTAGGGGAATGGTAGCTGCTGCTGAGCTAGAATCTTACATTTGGGAAACTATCTAAAACTATAGCTGCATGTTTACTTTATTATTTGCTTTGTTTTTTTGATGTACTGATGTGAATGTTAAACCGATCCTGTGATTTTGTTTTTATTAATTTACTCAAACCCTAGATAAAAAGCCTTTATATAAATTTATGTGGTTTTATTGAAGTACCAATAATCCCACACTAATATTTTAGGAAAATCCACCCTTGAATTTGAGTACATTCTGGGGTGTGGGGGAAAAATTTTCATGTTAAGAAGTAATTTTTTTAACGATATTGCAGATGGAATGATTTTTGATTCTGCTGTGGGTAACACTTTGTACCTTTTGCAAACAGAACTTAATGTTCTCCAGTATAATTTCACAAGGTTGGATCATAGCAAGAGAGAGAGCGAGAGAGAGGGGAACAGGAACCTTTGACCATTAACAATCTGTCTCGGTGGTGTAGACTCCTGTTTGAAACCGGTTTGGTGCTGCTGATAGCTTTTCCAAATCAAGTTGCTACTCCACATTATTCCACAAAATCTCAACTGGACATAATGCTCTTCCTATCAAAACAAAAACCAAGTGACCCAAGATTTTTATTGAAGGTCACTGCTTTTTTTTTTGCTTATTTTTCTTTTAAGTGTTCAGAATGCTATATCTTCTATCAAGTTTGGAAGAGAAATTAGCCCACAGCATCATAGGTTCTCCTCCATACTTGCAAGTACTTCTAATTTGTTTCCTGGCACACTGATGTGGAAGGATTGGTGCTGTTCTCATGTGTTTGGAACACATGGTTCCAGTTAAAACCAAAGTTTAGTGAACTTTACATGTTTACATTTCTGACGGTAGAAACAGAAAAACTTTATTACCTCAATCCCAAATATTTTTGCAGGTAGATGTTAGCTAATAATTTTTTTTTTCACCGCTATTCTCTCTGTGTGTAGTGAGGAGAGGAACTTGGTTCCTTGCTTCACCTAATGGCCTTTGGCAAAGTGAAACTAACCTGGTAGCAAATGTTTTTTAATTAAAGGTACTTGTGTAGTTATTTTAGTGTTGGATTATTCTACCAAACATAAAACAGCTTAAAGGCTTTTCACATGGCTGTATAATATAATATATTGTTTTTCCTTTCCATTAGTGTCATATCTAATATTGCCTTTGGAAGAATGCAGAAGTATAACTGATATTGATTATGTTGGGCTAATTTCTAAGCTATCCACTTGAGTTTTTTTTTTTGTATTTTCTCTTTAATTGTCCATCCAAAAGTCTTTTTTTACTTTGTTCTCTTATTTCCTGCATGAATTTCAAATTTCTCATGTGTCATGATCCTGGGTATTACGTTACAAATTTAACCATTAATTTATTCCTAATTGTGTTTTTCTGCCATTTCTACCTCCATTGCTGCTGTTGGTGTGGCTTTAGATCCTCTTGTATATACCAGCTTTACCTTCCTGTCTGCCTCTATCACACGTTGATTACGCATTTTGAAACCTCTGACCTGACACCTGTTGGGAGTCTCTTGTGACACCTGAGAGCTTTTATTCTGATGCCGGTTTTTCTGACACCTTTACTTCTGAGAAAGACGTCAAGGATGTGTGATGATGTTTTTCTGAGACCTGGGGAATTCCTAAAAACAAACAAACAAAAAAAAACTGTAATCATGTCATAACTTAAGAAAAGTATTGTTCCTGCTGTGGTCTTTTTTTTTTTTTTTTGCCTAATATAGCCAATTTTTGCCAATTTGCATGTAGACCAAAAGTTCAGCTTTGGTGTCTTTGCATTGAAGTATTAAATTTTGAAAAGAGAGAGAGTAGTTATAACCTTAAGGGGACACAGATTTTTAAGAAACCTAAATTCAGAACTTGTTTGAAAGAATGATGTACTTCGATACAAGGAGTCAAACTGTGGAACGACCTACAAAACGATGTTAAAAATGTTAAATCATTACACGTTTAAAAGAATGTTAAAGATTGGTTTTTTGAAGAAGTATGAAATAGTATAAAGTCAGAGTATAGTATCGTTCAGTTGAGATTGATGATTGATCTTGTTTCTTTGTTCTTCCTTTGTTTTCTTTTTTTTGTCACATAAGACAAATAAAAATTTTTTTTGTTGTTTTTTTGTTGTTTTGATCCATAGTTGAGAAAAAGGGGCAGATATTATAAGATTATTTTCTTCTTTCTGCTACCTTTCATTTCATTTTTTTTTTAATAATTTTTTTTTTCTTTGTATTGAATTTTTTTCTTTGTATTGAATGAAATGAATAAAGATTAAAAAAAAAGTATTCTCTTAAATTAGGGATTTTTTATTTTATCTTAATCTGTGCTCATCTGAAATGATCTCATGTTTAATCAGTTGAAATATTTTGCATTTGAGTTGGATTCATAACTGCAGTATCTATGGAGAATGTTCCAATATAAGATACTTTGATATCCTTCTGTAAAAATAAGAGTTTCACAGTATAGTATCATTGTATTAGCAAATAACCTAAACTCATTTGACTGACAGAAGCACTGTTTGTCATCCAGTTATTATAAATCTGTGCAAACAAATCAGTTTTGGATTTTCTCAAGGATCTATTCTTTTATTTAACAGCTAATTAATTATTCCCCTATTTAAAATTACAGACCGCTACAACATTTCTCGCCATACTCTGATAACCACAGCACTCTACAGTCCCACCAGTTAACTGTTTGCTCAATCACTGATGAGCTGTTGTAATATGAAATTTACTTTTAAATATGCATTTTAATATTTGTTGTCGTTTTTGCCACACTTTGGCAAAAACGAAAGAAGATTTTTTTTCTTCCCCCACTTGATTCTCTTTTAAGTACTTTTGATTGCCTTAGGTATGAATGTTGGCATTTAAACAAACTGGCATAGCCTTGCCTGAGTTTTATATCCAAATAATAGTTTGCACTGAAACTGGAACTATAGTGTCTGTGAGACAGTCTTCATTATGGCAAGAAATATTGTGTGTTTTAATAATTCATGTAGGGGGCAACCGATTCCAGTATTTTGGCCGATCACCAATCTTTTAAAAGCCTGACCTGCTGATTCAAATTTTGGCAAATACCAATTTTTTTATTTATTTTTTTCTTAGCCGACACTGTGACACAGTCGTTGGCAACAGTGGGGTGACTATTATTAATGGCACACGTCCAGACGTGACCTTGTGGGTGATTGTGTCAGTCGGCCCTCTCCCACGGAAGAGCAAAAGGGGGCAGGGACTGATTTTCAGACTTCAGTAGAGATAGATGAGTTTGGTTTCACATGTAAGTTTTGGCCAATAATCCGAACACCAGAAATGAAGTAAATCTCGTCCGATCAGCCGACCAATTTATCGGTGCACCTCTAATCTCATGCCAGGACTTTCAGGACTAATCACCCTTTGTTAAAAGTGATCAAATCTTTTCTTTTTCAGATATTGGCGCATTGGGAAAGTTTCAGAGGGCTGACTCAGCCGAGGCCGGGAAAGCATTGACTGCAACAGCTTTCACAGGGCGCGGCCGGGTGGCTCATCTGATGAAAAACTTCAGTGTTGACAACCCGGGACTGGCCCCGTCCCGCGGCCTCAAGCCACCCCTTCCCACAAAGCCTGACCACTTGCGCCTAACAACCTCACCCTCCGTCAGGTAATCCATAAACGACAACAGACGCCCTCTCACCCGGGTCCAAGAGTCCTTCTGCTTGAATTAGTGCCACACAAGATAATGTAAGAAACCAAATGAACTCTGTCGCTCTGTTTCCAAAGCCTAAACAGGCAAAGGTTTAAATGTAAAGATTTATTTTAATATCAAATGCTGCAGTACTGTAAATGGTCTTTGTGGGAAAGAAATTCCAAAAACATTTGATTGTATTTGAATATTATGTTTTGAAAGTGGCAATTCTTTTACCTGTTGTTCCAAAAAAAAAAAATCTATGATTTTTCAAAAGATTTTTCTTGGATGCTTTCTACTTTGTATGATGAGGAGCGATATTTACAGTTTAATTAAATTAACACAGTATAATGTCGCCGATTGCATAATGCGTTTCGATCAATTTATGACATTTTCATTTTCTCCCAGCCACAAACACAAAGCGGTGGTATTTTCCTCCTGGTTTTTGTCTGTTTCAACAAAAGAGAGGGCCTGGGCAGGTACGGAGGGGTGAAAGCAGGTACAGAAGGGTCCTCCCTCACCTTACCGTCTCCTCCCAGAGGATGCTGCTGGCTTGTTTATTTGTCACACTGCAATGTATGTCTCCCTCCGCCACCTGGCAGGAGTCTCACTGCGACTTGTTGTGGACCAATGACAGTGCCAAACGCACACTCATCTGTCACTCCCAGTGGATCAAATCCTGGCAAGTTAGACAGTTGGTGCCAAATAATCCAGCTCTGTGCTCTGCTGTTCTTTTTGCCATGCCTATTTTTGAGATGTGATTGGTTGCCGTTGTTGTTGTTTTTATCTTTTCTATATGGATGCACATTTTGTAAGGGGGAATTTGATATTAGTACAATGCTCTTTTTAAATATGATGTATGTCAAAGTCTCTGATGTAAAGGTTGAAGGGTGCAGTTCAATAAATATGTTTAAATCACATTTTGTAATGTATGAGTTTGCTCTCTTGTCTGCATTAACCAGTGCTAATATTTGTTTGAATATGTCTGATGAAGTTTTCACTTTGACTTGTCGAAGCTTCTTGCATAATTAACTGCATAGATAAAATCTAAAATATTTTCTGAACCTACTAGGCATAGTTTAAAAATATTCAGTAAGTTCAGGTTGTTGTTTTGGCGAGACATTTCCTTAATGTTAGTCTGCTTCCGTTGTCGTGTGTTTGGGACGTCCTGTTGCAGTCTTGTGCAGCGAGGTCCGTGACTGATAATGTTCAAACATATAAAACCCAACATAGAATCCTTTATTTCAGTTGTGACCTTAATCAAATCACTTAGTTTCAAAAGTTTTCAATTCCATGCTGTTCAACAAGATGAAAAATTCAAGGTTAAAGAAGATGTTTTTAAAAGTTGAAATGTTAGCAGTTTTTTTTTCTTTTTAATTAAAATTGAAACTAATGTATGATCTTGCGACAGACTGGCGACCGGTCCAGGGTGAACCCCGCCTCTCGCCCGGAACGTTAGCTGGAGATAGACACCAGCACCCCCCGACCCCATTAGAAACCAGGGTGTTAGAAAACGGATGGATGGATGGATGATCTTACCTTTATTTGTAAAGGAAGTCCATCTGCCTCCTGTTCTCCATGAATATCTTCAAAATCATCCTTGTTTGTGTTTGTTTTTAAGTTTTTAGTCTTCCAAGTGTGTAGAAAAGCACCTGTTGGCCATTGTAAAATATATGGCTCAGTGCTGCCCCCTATCAATGTGACACTGTGCTTTCTGCCTCACCCTGTTCATTTTCAATGTCCTTTTAAGGCCAGCCTGAGAGATTAAACAGACAAACTGTGTTCATGTCTAATTAAACATGTATGTAGATGATGCAAAGAGAGAGAACAGTGGGAATGCACCAACGGTCGTTCAGTGTGTGATACAGCACGTCACTCCCTCACCTCACTGTTCATCCAACAAACGTTTTGTGTTACCATTCCCCAAACCAGCCCCTGCTGCTAAGGAGTTAAAGGTGTTCCTTTTGGGTTTCTTTTTCTTTTTCAGTCTCTCTGTCCTTGTTGTTGGAAAACCGGCCTCATCACAGACGGTGACACTGGTGCCCCAGCAGGTTCCAGTCTATGGCAGGCTGGAGGCATGGCGGTTCCGAAATGTATTCCCAAATATCTAATATTAATAATATTCTTTACCTTTGAGTGAGTTTTGAGGAGTTTTCTGGTAAAGCACTGACGCACAGTACTAATCTGTGCTGCAATTTAAACTGATGATCTTGGATGATCCAACCACTTGTGTAAACAAAAAAATAAATGATAATTAATTGCTTTAATCTGTGTTAATGAGTCTAACTTGTGGTAAAAATTTATAAATTGCAAATAGGCACAATTACTAAAAATACGCTAACGTGTCTTGTCAAGGTAAGAAATTCAAGTGAATTTTTTAGCCTGTATGCATAATTTTGACCCTCTAAAGATTACAGAAAATCCTTCATTAATTCAAATTTGCAAACCACGGTCTAGTTTTTGTGATCGTTAAATCTGCATCTTGTTTATATACTGCACCCTGGGAAAGTAGCAGTTTGAATAATTCTCATAAAATGCAAACTAATGATTTTTCAAACATGCTTGACAGTATTTGACAGTACTCTCTGATGTTGTAATTCAATTGATGCGATTTAAAAAGTGATGTATGTTTAAATCTTAAATCATAGCACATAGATTCACATTCACAAACTCAGTTAGAATTTTTATTTGAATTGCAGCAAAGCTGTTTACCTACAGTATGCTTACTTTAAGGCAGTCTGTGCTTAGTTTTCAGTATGGCTCTCCACATGTAGAAAACAAATGTTCAACACTTTCCATCACTGAAATAATGATATAATTGTCTTGACCTTGTTAAGGTCAGTATTTATAATTCAGGGCAAGATGGCTAGACTAAAATGGCATCCATGGGAGATTTACCAGGAGAGAGCCATGGCTGACATTTCCCAAAAACCATTGTAATGAAGGTTTTCATTACTTGTATAAAAACACTTAAAAGGGGTTGAATGATGAGACAAATACAAATTGAAGTATTTTATTGTTTGTGTTTTGTCCAGTGGCACTGAGGTGCCTGGAACTGATGGTGTCCTGTTAAAATAAAACAAACAAATGGATGGGTTTTGTAACTGTCTGAAATACACTGAAATGTTTGTAGAAAGGGCTTACCTCTGTCTCTTCCTCTGCAGGGTGTTCAGGCTAAAAGATTCCCCAGGGGTCTGAACACCTTATAAAGGTTCCGGAAGAGACCACGTGCAGATGGAAGAGGGGGAGCGATGAAACTGTGTATTTTAGAAGTTTAATGATTGGATTTATATTTATAGAAAGGTATTTTAGAGGTCAAATGGCTGCTTAAAAATGAAGAGTGTTATTATTATGTTGAAGATTTAGTTGTTTTGTCAAGATTGTCTGTGTATAGGTATTTTGTCCTACCCTGTTTCTTGGTGGGGTTGTTAATGGGAGCAGCCAGGGACTATAAAAACCTGTATGTTGGCCACATTGCAGGTTAGTAGGTGTGGCTGCTGCTGAGACCCATGGCCATTGTAAGCAGGATTGTCTCTATGTTAAATGCTGGAGAATAAACACCTGGTTGGTCTGCACTATTTCTCTGCCTCAAGACTCCTCTGTAAACCATAAGGGCCATCCTAACAACCATCTATATGATTTCAGAAAGAAATTTAGGCTTTTTGCTTTGTTGCTTTAGGATCTGGATGATTTGCCATTATTGATGGAGCCATGAGTTTTGGTCTCTTGTAGAAAACCCATGAAGCTTGTAGAATGTCAGGCCTTCAGTCTGGGACCTTAAGCTTAGGACTTTGGTTACAATAAGACAAAGATTAGAAGCAGAACAGTGAATCCATCTCAAAATTTTTAAAATCAGAACTTCTGAGAAGCTTCTGAAATAGAATAGTCAACGTCTGAACTTAAATTCAAGAAAGATACTGTGGCATAACCTGATGAACCGACATACTGAGACAATGAATGAGGCAAAAATATCTCTGGAATACGAAAATTAATCTCCGTTTAGTCAAAAGCTCCTCACAAACCGCTAAAAGTGAAGTTTAATTCCCTCCTCACTTACAGCGAAAACACAATAAGCCACTGTATACATCTGATATGAGCCTGGATGTGTATCATTTTAACAAAAGCCTTGATTCCAACCCCTTACATTGAAACTTGGGATCTAATTGGAAAATACCAAGATGCACTACTTTCTAAAAAACTCTTTATGATGAGTTATGGTTAACTGCATCATTAACAAACTCAGATGGAGGTCTTTCTTCGATGCCCGAGCTAAAGATATAGAATAGATTGTGAGATATAAACCAGCACAAACGTATTTTTTTTAAATAACTTACATTTTAAAAAACAAAAGATTGGACACTGTTTTGTTGGCCCACTTTTACAAATGCAGAAAGATTTATAAAAAAAATAAATAAAATGGAAACGTTTCATTACACCACTGTGGTAAATGTGCATTTATGAAACAAAGCAATGATGCAGCTTAACAATGTGCAGCAGCCGCTGCATTCTCCACAGGGAACCCAGCGTGTTGTGCTCGTGTTGTAGATCTGCTGTTTTTGTTGTTCATAGTCCAGAAGCAAACTGATCATCAAGCCTCTTTTCTCCCTTCAACAGGCTGCGTTCTTAAAAACAAACGCACTCTTCTGCCACCATTATGATGCATTGTTTCAACCAGCGCGATGAGGGGTGTGAATCTGGATTCAAGTTCTTTACTGTGTCTTCCAAACAGGAGGGAATAAAGAAGCAGCTCACAGTAAATTGAGTTATCAGAATTATATTCATGATTAAAAAAGCTTTACAATGTTTTGTGAAAATGAATAAAAAGCTTTGAAAAGCTATCTCAAAGCACTATTTGGTAGTTAGCAGGATGGCTGCTTGGATTAGTGGATTTTCCCAAAACTGAAACAGTAACCCTTTGAAAAGCTGTGCAACTGTGTAATTTTATAGTCAAAGTAATCAGATCTGGATGAGAAAGCATTGCGCTGCAAATAAAACACTGCAGGCCAGATATACATTGATCTTCCATATTGTTTTTTTTCCCCCTTTCTTGGCCCAGTTTCACTCTTTCGAAGCAAAGTGCGTCCCAGTCCCATAAAAACTACAAAGAGTCACTCATCTTTTCACTGGTCACACCATGTGGTAAAATATATTGTCTCTGTTGTGCACACTGGGCTCCGCATGCAAGCGCACTGAAAACGCTGAAGCACGCAACTGTTCTCCGCCACTCAGATCTCTGTCTCCCAAAGAGCCCAACAATGGCCGTGGCTGTTCTCTGATGCGCAGAGACATCGTCGAGCAGTTTCCAGGAGATATCTGTGGCGAGTCCCCTGGTATGTCCTCCCACCTCCTCCCCTCTGCCCTACACACTTCTCCTCTTCATCCAGCAAGCCGGGCCTCTGTTGTGGTTAGGGCCCTCCGACCGAAGTTGGGGGGGGGGAGGTATAAAAAAGGGGGTTTTGTTGTTCTGCAGGAGAGACGGACGTCTTATTTCACAGTCAAAGAAGAGGGAAGAGGGGAAAAAAAACAACATGGAGGAAAGAAAGATTAAAAAAAATGCAACACAGTGTGCTGTGGTGTTCCCCCTAACTGCCAACAACTGCAAACCTCCCTCTGACTCCAACACCAGGACCATCCACAGCACCCCCGGTAGAGCAACAGAGAGAGAGAAGCAGGAGGGAGGGGGGGGCCGAGGCCATGTGATACGGAGAGCATGCGGGCACAGCTTCACCCCCAGGCAGAATAAACGGGGGCCTGCTGTGTCTCTCCTGCATGATTAATCTGGCTGAGGGGCAAGAGGACTGCCACGGCCCTGCCTGCATTAACTCCCTACTCTCCACACACACACACACACACACACACACACACACGCAAGCAAACTCACAGATCAGCAGAAGACCCATGGTCACACTGAGGTTGGAGCTATAACTTGGAGAAAAACAGCAACAGTGGAGACTGGAGAAAGTTTAACTTCTGTCTCTCCGCCAAGGACAGAGTCTGGATGTTGCTTACAGGCCGACATGACAGTGATCCTCTCGCCCATCCCCAAGCCGAGCGGAGCTCCATGACGCGAGGACGCTCGATAGTCTTGGTTTCTAGGTAGTTGCGGTTCTCGGTGACTCATCCTCTCATGTGACCTCTGTCTCCCAGGCAACATTGTGGATGTTCCCTGATGCCGGGCTCCTCTTTTTGTGTAATTCTTACGAGGCAGATGGGCCCGGAAAATGTGGCTTGCTCTTCAAAACTCTTCCAGACAAAAGCACATCTGACAGTAAAAATCATCATTACTCCTGAAGACCGCTGAGGCGCTTCATATTGTCCTGCAGATTTACACTCTGCTAATGGACAGCGCTGAAGACAAGTATTGGTGTTATTTTTGGACCTCTACAAGACCAGAGGTGCGTCTCCTTTCAACCACTGTATAAAATTAATGGGACAAAAAAAAAAGAAGAATTTCCAATACATATTTTTTCATTGTTAAATATTAATATGAACATCAGGCCTTTTTAAAAGCTAATTACAATCTAACTGGTGATTAGCTTTCACAACTCTGAAAAGGTATGTAGATTTTCAACAAGTTCATAGTGACACGACATTCTACTAGAGTTACGGGAACTATTTCAAACTACAACTTCACAGAACCTCACTAAATAAAAATCCAAACTAACCCTTCAAGCTCTTCATACAGTCCAGAAAGAGAGGACTCAGTTTTTTGATGCCTCACTCTTTATAATGAAAACACCAGAAGACGGTCTGGTTCTTCTGGAGGTTTATTTTCTGTTAAAGGGAAGTTGTTCTTTACCACTGTCCCCACATGCTTGTTCATATACCTAACGGCTTCCTTAAGTAGATAGTTAGCATATTAGTTGCTAGTTAGCATATAAACCATATTTGAATGTATCATAAATAGGACTGAATTGGAGTCGGTGTAATTGGATTGATGTAATTGCATGTTTCTGTTTATATATTGGATACATTTATCTAGAAAGGAGCTTTCAAACAACAGTTGTTGTTAATTGCTACTTTATAAATAAACTGAACTGAATTAATAGCATGCTTCGGATCGTGTTTCGTCTGCAGCCCTTATAAGTCTGTCTGTCTAGTGATCAGTCTCGGCAGTTGTAGTGAAGGATGCAGCGGCTTTGGTTCTTGAAAATGAAACTATCGGAGCGGTTTTAAGTATGTTTTCGTTTCTGAATTGTCCAGAAACCTATGCACTGGTCTTGATCTGTGGCTCTGCCATTGTTCTGCAAAAATACACCAAAAGAGAACAAATGGCCAGGTCTCTCTTGAAAAAGAGATTCTTAAGCTCAATGAGACATAAAGGTTAAAGAAAGGATTATACAAATGTGAATAAAAACATAGATAAAAACACAATAATATTATTTGGAGCATGACTATACTGCTTTCTGTTAGCCAGTGCGTTCTGTCAGATCCCCTACATAGATTGTGAGAGTTGGTTTCTTGTTGAGGTACATGTTGTTTTAATAAGTAAACATTTACAGTCAACTAGGAAAACAACTGGCAAAACTGACAATGACACGTTGAACTGAATGTCACGCAAATTTCACAGATTTTAAAGGAAAGTTGTGCCAAGGTGATCCTTGAGCGCTGGGTTTTGTTGAAAAGTGGAAGAGCAAGACTCGAGAGGCAGGCAGAGGGTTAACATCTTGCGGTCCGCTCCACATTAACTGGAAAGGAATGAAGTGTCAAGCATGTTTTCCACCGCAGCGAGACGGTCAAAGCCCTACCTCCTCCTCTTCTTCCTCCTCCTCCTCCTCCTCCTCCTCCTCCTACAGACCAGTCACCCCTCAACCCTTCTCCCCCACATCACCCGCATGCCTCCCACACCCAACAACCTTCCCACAGCCATGACCAAATTATTTTCCAGCCTCCCAAGATTTGTCTTGCCAAAAAAATAAAAATAAAAAAAATAAAAAAATCAGCTGCACAGTCCAGTCAGCTATGGTTGTTGCTTTTACGCCACAAACAAGACGATGAGTCTTCTTTTTGAAATTAGGTTGTGCGTTTTCTTGATGCGCGCCGTAACTTGTTGAAGAAGGGTTTTGAAAGACCTGAAAGAGCCTCTGCAAGTGCATAGCAAACTTAGGTGTTCTGATTTGGAGGGCCTGAATGAAAGAATTGAGGAGAGACAAGGTGAAGAGGGAGGAAGCGCGAGACGGAGCACTCAATGAGCGAGAGAATGCATGAACGAGGGGAGTGGAATGAGAGTGAAGAGAGACGGAACGAGGGATAGAGAAAAATAAGCCCCACCAGTGAGCAGGCCACACAGACCTGCCAAACTGCTAGAAAAAAAAGCCCCCTCTGTTTTATTTATAGTGCGCTGTATCCATGGCAACCAGAGAGGTCAGGCAAGCTGGGCCTGTGCTTCACCCTGCTCCGGGGATTAGGATTTCACAGAGGTTCTCAGATGTGAGGAAGGTGGTCTAGAGCGGCTTGCTGCTCGCCAACGCAGCCCCCCTGTTATCATGTCTGGACCCACTGCGGGAAGTGGAGCTGGGTGGAGGACTCCAGCAAAGGATCCTGGGAATACTGGGAATGGTGGTTTGGGAAGGTGAGGACTGCCACAGAGGGGAAATGAGATATGTATAGCAGCATATTTCTAACTTATCTTCACAGACTTGATTTATTCTGCTGCTCTGTCACATGAAATCCAAGTAAAACACATTTTCTTTTGTGGCTATAACACGATAAAATGTGGAATCTTAACAAAACACTGTAAATAATTATAAAATGATACAATCTTTTTTAAAAACTGTTTTTTCGAATACTACATATCAAAACATAAAAGTTAGTATCTTGAATAAAATAAAAAAATATATAGAAATACAAAAATGACTACAACAAAAACTCCTTTCATGCTTTTGTTTTCTTTACTGTCTCTTAACAAGTCGAGATCTCATCCTGATTTTTAAAATATCCTTGGATTTCTTTTTTTTTTTTTTTTTTTTTTTTTAATCTTTTTGCAAGAAAGCGTTCTTCCAAACAATCCAGGTAGCTTGAGCGAAGCACTTGGACAAAGGAAGCTCAAAGAGGTGTTGGGTGATCGCTGTGAGGAATCTGAAAGGAGATGAGGAGAAAAAGCTGATTGCACTGCAGGAATCACTTGGTGTGACTCCAGCAGAGACCTCCAGTTTCCTTTAGGGGCCGAGTGCCGATGTTGCTAGGCGACGGATGAGGCTGGGCCTGAGTTGCCATGCATGGATGCTGCTGAAAAACATACTTTGGAGTACAAGAGGACTCAAACTTTAATAGAGCATTTACAAAAGCATTTTAAATTATGTCTTTTTAAAATTTACTCATAATTGCAACTCCAAATTAGAAAAGGTTCTGACTCCTCTATTTCTAGGGTCCCATCTCATCATCAAATGACCTTTGAACATGTTTAGTGTCATATGATAATTATAACCTTTTTAATTATTATTATTATCTTTTCTGTTAAATATTGTTAAATAAAAATAAGCAAGGCAGAATATAAAATGTATGTAAAACTTTGAATCAAACTGGTGCAGTAACTGATCTGAAATTCTGAACTGTTTAGTTCATTTCAGAAAGTATACAACAAGGGGTCCGTTACTTAAAATCAATAACTGATTGTTATTTTTGATGATATTTGTACAAGTGCATGCAGACATAGAGAAGTTGTATCTTCAAAGAATATATAAAAAATGAACAGGATAGCGAGTTTGACACATGCTACAACAGCAGCAATTTTCCTTTTGATTCAGTTAACTTTCATTTCTAAATTCAATCAGCTCAATACAGCTGAAACCAACCAATCACTATTGATGACCTTTAATTTTGTCCTGTGAGGGCATTTTCCACAAATTCTTCTGTTCATCCTTCGTGTTTAAGATTTGTTGTGGTAACCCGTATGCAGGGGGGTTCGACGTTACTACAATAGTATCAAAAATAAGGAGCTTTTATGTGAAAGGCTGCTTTACTTTTCATTTTGCATCTTAAAGCTAATCACTCGCTAACACAAACCCACAGTACAGCAGCAATTCAGAAGAAATGCATTTTTGCACTCACAGAACTGTATTTTATTGCACATTACTGTAAATAGGTTTTTAGTAGAGTCAGTACAGCTGATTAGGTGGTGCAACTAAAGTCCTTCAGGCAGAGAGGCCACTCTGAAGCCCTTTCCTCGACACACAGTTCATCTTCATGATGCGGTTTACTTCATCACCTTGATTCATATATTTTACAAAATGTTCTTGATATTGTGTCTGTAGTCATAAATGTGCTTTAAAATATGTGCATATATTTTACATTAATTTCAGTAGAGTGAAAAGTGTGGAAGTTGTTGCTTAGGTTTTGATTCTGATCTGAATAGACTTGTAGCAGACAACATGTCTGTTACAAGTCTTGTACTTGAGAAGAAGTGGATGAAATAACAACAAAAACAAAAAAAATCACCAGTTATGACAGTAATCTTTGAGCCGTAACGATGCAATAAAAGAAATCTTTTCATGGACAAAATGTTGGCCCCTCAAATTATTAACCAGCAGACGTTTGACACTGTCATATCTAAATGTTTCAGTCTAAGGTATTACTTAACAAAGTCTGGATGTGGGCCTGGACATGTTGATGTCAATCAAGTTCCTTGAATAAACACAAGAACATTTGAGTGTTGAGCATTTCTGATGAGAGAACCTCTTGAGTGAAATTCCACCAATAGCTCTCTGTTATGTTTTTATAACATCTAAAAGGAGAAACTATCTTTATATTATGTATGAAGTAATAAAGAAAGTTAATTCATTTCACTCTTTGTTTTCTAATTGTAATAATTTTTGTTCCATCTTTTTATGGATTTTGTTGCAGTTTTTGTTTGTTTTGAACAGGATATGGAACATCTCAGCCTCCCACAGGATGCTTCATATTGACCACGTGTCAAATAGTGCCCAGCAGGGGGACATGTCATATCTGCTTTGACAATCAATTATTTGAAGAAGCTTTCTACGTTCTACGCAGTGCACTCTAATGAAGTTTTGTTTCATGACTCCAATAACTTATTAGATCGTTAGGTGGGTATGAAAGCTTGCAGGTATGTTACTGAAGAAAAAAAACAAAAAAACACCTGAAATGACAAGATGTAGCTACCCCATGTGTTTTCATATAAATGTCAGTAAGTTACCTGTTGCTTGTTTAATGATATTCTGATTCAAAACAGATCTGCAAAATAAAAGACATCATGTCCTTTTTTTAATTGTGAGCTTGTGGCCTCAGTTCGTCTGTACATTTCTATTGTTCTCCTTTCGCTGATCCTGTCCAACAATTCTGCTGATGTCTCCTCTCTCGCTCTCTCTCAGCTTAGCTAATTTTCTTCGTCTCCCTGCAAATGGTGACCAGAGACCCCTCTGAGTAGGTCTGCCGTGGCAGGCTCAGCTCTGTTCTCCTCCGGTTCTGGTGCTGGCTGGCTGATCAGCAGGCCCCCGCGGCTCAAGCCACAGCTCCAGGACAGGCAGCAGTGGAGCAGACAAAGGACTTCATTCTCTACAGGGAGATTGGCGGTGTTGGTAGGACGAAGGGAGCGCTAGGAGATGAGGAAAGCAGGAAAGGAAGAGAGCTGGCAAGCCCAGCACGAGGGGTCTTATCCTCCCGGCTCAAACACATGCCACCAGCTGCTGCCCCCTTCCTGTGCTTTCATTAAAAAGCCTCCCTGTGCTTCACTGGGTAATCCGCATGCTTTACTGAAAGAGTGTGAGGTAAATACAGTATGTCTATCCCTTCCTCTGCTTGCATCTCCTCTATTTTCCTATCTCTTCCCCTACAATTCTCTCTCTCTTTTTTCCTCTTTCTATGCTCTGCTCCTGGCAAGTGGAGAGCGGTCCATTCTCCGTGCGTCTGTGGGTTTGTGTGTATACCTGTGTGTGCACCCACAGAGTCTGTCAGACTCTCGCCGTTTCCAGCACTCAGCCCAGAGCCAATGCAAGCATTGCCAGAGGGAGCGCCTGCAATGTAGGGCGCCCGGCGAGCTGGACGCGGGCAGAATATCAACGCCACGCGGCAGATCCTCGGCCCAGCAGCCCACCTGCTGACTTACGTGATCCAAATTCGAGGACGGGGTGGGGTGGTGTGGTGTGGTGTGGGTTAAGGTGCAGAGCGGGTAGCTTTGGGAAGGAGTTGGACTGGGGTGAGGTGGAGGTTGAGGGAAATTGCCAGGTAGTTTCCAGACCCACTTCCCTGCGTTGCGCCCAATTAATCAAGGCTACATCTGTGTTGGATGGACCTCTTCCTCGAGGGGAGGGGGCGGAGTGGAAGCACTTTTTGTCTTCACACTTTAATGTTCCCGGTTCTGTTCTTGTGTGCGTGAACAGAACCATGCGTGTGTGCATGCGTGCGTGCTACCTGTGGGAGTGCTCAGCATGCATGTTAAATGCTTGAGGAATAAAGAAAGGTTTGTCTGTTTTATGAGTTCTCGTGACTAACCCTTCCTGGTTCGCTCGCCTCCTCCACTTTCAGATTATTCTTGGGGTTTCGGTGTCAGCAACAGGCCTGACCTCTCTCCCCTGCCCCTTCCCGTGACGCACACACACACTCACCCACGCCTGCACGTGCACACTCCTCTCCTGCTCTACCTGACCTCACCAGGAAAAGGATCATTTTTCAGCACCTGCATTTATGTTTACCTCGCGAAGCTCCTGGCGCACCTGGAGCTGAGATAGCCGCTCTTCTTTCATCTCTGCTCTGGAGCGTGGTTGCATTTTTTTTTTTTCCTTCCTCCCCTGTTTGGCAGTTAAGTCTCAAGTCTCTTCCCAGTCTGATTCATATGACTAACCAGTGCAACAATACGGGCCAGCGTTTAAATTTCCGAGCAGAACTGTCGCTTCTGTTTGGATGCAAAATCCCAATTTCTTTTTCCAACATTATTTTGATTATCAGAAAGATGTCCTGCGCTCTCTCTGTAGTTTAACTTTAATAACAAGATAGGTGCACAAGCCTATATCACTGTCACTGGATGTTCCCCCCCTTCACCTCCCTGGATTTTAGGGTGATTCAGTACTCTAAATCAGTAAAACCTCTATCGCAAGCCATTTTACCTCCTGCGATAAATCTGTGCAGACGTGCCCCATCTTGTCTGCCTGTATATTAATGAAAGTGTACGCACGTAGCTGACGATGGTGTGTAGAGGCCTGGCATAGCGTGGCGCAGTGCAGAGTGGAGAGGAGAGACAGCTGCCCTGACAGATGCCGGGAGGCAGGACCCCACTGGGAAGCAGAGGGAGGGAGCTGGCACTGCCTCACCCCAGCGGAAACACCATAGGCTGCAGAGGAAATGGGCAGGGGGACAAACCAGGGGCTCAGTGTGTGTGTGCGTGTGTGGGTGTGTGAGAGTGTCACTGTGTATCTGATCTACTTTAAGAGGACCTTGGCAGTTGGTCATGAATGTATGTGTTTACCTCTGATCCAGTACTTATGTCCAACCAATCAGGTGAGCCGCATACTTCAAGATTGAGTCAGTAGGAAAGATAGATCCTTGTTGTGCTTATATGTTAAGGTAGGAAGATGCAAACACAGGCAAGATCTCAAGCAGTATGTAAGGGGAAAAAAACGGGCAAATTAACAGAAGTTAGTTTCTTAAACAGCTCACAGATATTATTATGACACCAGCCGGGTAAAAACCAGCTCCTTGTTCTAAGTTTTGCTTTAGGGTCTGGACACTTGGCTATTGAGAAACAATTGCTTGCTGGAGGAGCGGACTATGTCAAAGTCTTAAATTTCACCCAATCGTTAATGTGTATGCAATGCAGCAGTTCCACAATATCAAGCTTACTGGAAATTGTGTGCTGTAAACAACCATCCCCCACTGCGACAACATATCTATTGATGTTAATTCAGTATTGGAAGTGTTGGCAACACGGACTGATCGGCTTCCTTCACTGCCATTGCCAAAATACAACCATGGAAGAAAATCTACGTCATCATTCACAACTCCCCCTTCTGTTCAGTGGTCAGCCTGATTAAAATTCAATCAGAGAAATTGAATTCAAAGGGAGAAATCCCAGACAGAGCACTGAAGGGAGATGAGAATTGAACGGAATGAAAGCAAAGGCCAGGTAACACCAGACATCCACACTTCAGAGGAGGTTTATAAGTGAATATTGATTAAAAAGAATATTAAAAAAATCATGGAATCTATTTTACTAATTTCAATGAAAAACCTTGTATATAAATTCATTACAGACATATACTGTGACATAATTTCAAGTGTTTAATACATTTTTCTAAGTTATTGTGGTTTCCCAGGCCAAAGCAAAGTAATTAACACAGAAATGTCATATTGTGACCTTCACAATCTTTGGGAAAATTGCTGACTTGACAGTTGTCCAGAAGACGGTCATTGCCCACCTCCACAAAGAGGGTAAACCATAAAAGGTCACCGCTGGCTGTTTATAGACTGCTAAATCTGAGCATGATAGTAAAGAGTTGACTGAAGGAAAAACTTGAACAGAAGTAAATGCAGCTTTGAGAGGACAGCGAGTCAAAGTCTATCTTTTGAGGGACTAAAAGAGATTTATGTGCGAACTGTGGCTACGGTCAGAAAGTCAAAAGCTAGCACGCAATGTTACGAGCGTGGTGACGTTTTCAATACACAGGCTACCACTGTCACTCTCCTTGTAACACTCTTGAACCAATGACGGGATCAACAGAATCTTACTTATGCCATAAAGAGATGAACACTGACTTTTTATTAGATAAGTCCTTTTTTCACACCAATTTCATTTAAAAATCTATTTGCCAGCATCAGGAAGAAGACCATGGATGCGTAAATTCCAAGTCACTTTAAGTCCTGCGTGACGTTTCCAGATCCAGCGAGGATTTGGGGAGCCCCTCCACCTGCTTGAGGTGGTCCGCTGTGTTTCATTAAGCGAAAAGTCAGCACAGCTATTTGCCAGGAAATTTAAGAGCACGCCATGCTTTCCTCTGCTGATGAGCTTTCTGGAGATGTGGATACCATTTTCCAGCAGGACTTGGCTCCTGCCCACACTGCCAGAAGCACAAATACTTGGTTTTATGATCATGCTATCACTGTGCTGGATTAGCCAGCACACTGGCCTGACTTACACTGCAAAGAGAACCTGTAGAGTATTGTCATCGACACCTGACAGATGAGGAGTTTCTATAGCAACCTTCCTGAACACCTCAGCACAGCCATAGGGCTGATCACCTCCATGATAAGCTGCACTGATCCAAAAACTCACGCGAATGGAGCCCAGACCAAGTTCTGAGATCAATTACTGAACAGTGCATGTAGATAATTTTCAATAATAACGTTTCTCCAATACAATCTCTATTTCATTGGTTTTATGCAATTGATTATTTGGAAATATATCCATCTGTGTGTCATCAAAATTAGATACTAGTTTCACCTTTGAATTTGAATAGTTAATTCCAATCTAACTTTTTCTGATATTATTTCTAATTGAATTGTCCCTCTTATATTTATTGATTTATAGTAAGCCTTTATTGTTTGCCAAGCCGATTCACAGCAGAGGAGCGTCTATATCATAGAGGCATTGGTACTTTATGTTGTGACCTTAGCAACCCTCAGTTCAGCTCCAGGTCACGGCACTATTTAGTTTTAATTATTTACATTTTGGCTTAACGTACCCCTGCCTCTGCTTCATTTAACAGGGGTTAAAAACAGGCAAGTCGTGCAACTTTTTCCCCCGTGCAAATGCATTTCTAGACAAATAATAAAAAAATATGTATGCTCTTTACCAGTGATTGCCAGGAGTCTTTGATGTGATAACAACATTGTAAACTGATGTTAATATTACACTGTGTTTGTTTTCTTTTGTTAGTTTCCTTGTTTTCCTTTTGCAAATATATTTTTAGGATAAATATTAATAACAAGGCACAAATGGCTACTTTACAATAGGTCCTGTGCAAATTATCAATACTTCAAATGTATTATTTGCAATAATAAAGTTATTAGTATTTTATAAACAGTAGAAGCTCACATATATAAGTGTAGTGTTCCCTTTTCTCATAGAACTATAAATATCTTGTTAAACTGTAAATATCTGCCACTCATGAAGAAAAATAAAACCTGACCTGTTCACATTTCTCACAGGTCAAATTCAAGTAAAAAAACCAGGATGTGTGTTATATAAAGATATGTAATATACTAAATAATTAACACACAATGAACACCAAGGTTCACAAGGTGTTCAACAATCAAACAGATGCTATGTTTTGTGTTTCTGTTGAAATATGAGTGGAATATCTGTATTTAGACACTACAGCAGTAAAATATAATGTTCTGACAGCAGCAATTCTTTTGGTGTGTTTCTCCTCTAACTTTGCACACACTTAGATGGAAACCATCTGGGAACGTCAAATTTATAAGTCTTGCCACACATTCTCAATAGGATCTATGTCTGGACTCTGAGCCTTTTTAAGAAGTGAAGATGCTTTGAGCTAAACCATTTCAGTTTTGTTGCTCTGTTTGAAGAGTGTCTTTAACCTTTTCTTTTAAAGTGTTTTGTAATAATTAACATGTTTTCTGTTCCTGCTGAAGTAAAGGCAGAGCCACAGCATGATGTACTTCAGACCATGTTCCACCACAGAAATAGTCAGAGTTCCTGGATAATATTAGTTTTCTCCCAGGCAATAGCATTTGGCAAAATATTCAATCATGCTGCACCTTCTTTCATTGAATGAGAAGCATTTCATGACATATTCTTCAAAGCCTGGGATTTGAACCCTGCACTTTCGTTCACTTTCATTCCCAACTTGAATACTGTGTTGCAGGTCTCTGCCACTGTAATAGAAAAGCTTTATTTATAGTGGGATCAAATTAAAATTACAACAATGAATGGATGAATAAATGTCAGGCTCTTTCTGTGCTTTTGTAAAGTGATGTGTATTATTAATATTTGACCAGATAACAATATTTTATCAATAGCATTACTTTCACACTGATTATGGACCATAGATATGTGTGCCAACATCCGACTTTTGTATTTTTTAAAACTTTAATAACACAAATGTGAAAAAAAATCCCTTAAAAGACTTATTTTATGAATTTATTAAGATAATAACCATCTCTGTATCATATTTGACTCCAAATTGTTTTCTAATTTCAGAGCACATTTACATGAGAGTTACTGGATCAGAAGTCTTTATCAGTTTGGTAAGATGGGCTTGTTGCTGTGCGTGCGCCCTTTAGTAAGTGTAAGGGATGCTGCAGACCTGGTTTGCACGCAGTGTGCAGAAAACTAATGCAGCAGCAGGGACGCACAGTGGGGAAGTGTTGCCATGGTGAGATGGGCTATCAGGCCCAGAAAGACCGTTCTTACCCGTCCACATGTTCACTGCAGCTGGGTTGGCTGCTGCTGCAGTCACTGATGTGTGGTCGAGGTAGACACACTGTTTTGCACAAATACAAAACACCAAAACTGCAACAATATGTCTTGGATTTGCACAGATAAGCAACAGCTACAGCAGGGGTGCTCAAATCCAGAGGCTACTTCAAACTGTGCTTCCTTCTTCCCCCTCTTCTTCCGACACAGCAGCTGACAGAATGAGATGTCCTCAGAGATCTTGTCCACTGGGACCAGCAATGCGGAGGCAGAGCCTGCAGAGAAGAACAGTGACAGTGTCCAAGCACAATGTGTCTACTAAAGTCATCTGTGTGTGACGGACTAAGGAAGCAAAGTTTTTGTTACCCTGAACATAGTTGGAGAAACCATGGATGTTGTGTATGTGCAAAGATATGAATGTACAGTTCAATTTTGGAATAAGCTTGTTCACTTTCTTGCTGATAGTAGGTTGCAATGTTCAGTTCCACTTTCTAAATACGTCGTTCAACTCCTGCACATTTAGTTCAGATGAGCTTCTATGTTGGATCTGGCATGAAAAGTTTACAATCTGATTAGAATTTTTGTGCTTTTATCTTAATTTTATCCCAAATCCTGGACCAAACGGTGGTAAAAGATTGATTTTTAAACCTACTGGAGACCCAGTTGCATTACTTTTGGAACTCATGCTTCTTTGTTTCTGGGCATGGTTTTCGTTTTGTTACAGTTGTTCCTTTAAATCAGCAACACTCTCCTGAAGTGTTGGATTTCAAACTGAATTTGTCCTGTTGTTCCTACCCACAATTCTACACCTTCCCCTAAATAGCAGCTAGAGGATCGCACCTAAAATGTCTGTGCATGTGTGTTTTTGTGTGGATGTCTGTTCCTATCAGTTTACCACACGTTTCCTATTGATTTCTTAACATTATCTTTGTTTAATACGCAAGCGTCTCAAAGTAATCAAAACTTCAATTTCAGTGTCTTTATTCTGTTGAAATTATGCAAAAGAAGAAAATTATTTTAACAAAGTCTCCAAAATAAACACAAGTTGTACCTGTCTGGAAAAGAGGAGTTAGACTGCACAATAGATTTTTTCTACTTCGTCAATTTTAGTGGCACAGTTTATTTCTAGATTATTAATTCAGTTGTGCCATTCAGTTTTGATTAAATTTGTTTCAGTGATATGAGTGGCAACACACAGAGAGAGTGAAAATATGGCTGGACATGACTTCTACACTATCAAGATTGGACTGTTATCGCTTCTCATGTGTCTAATTGCAAATGGAATATATTGAATCAAAAAGTAAAACTTAGTTGCCAAGGAGAAAAATATATGCCATTTTATGTATGTGTAAAGCCAAAATAAATGCAGGTTTAAAACATGTCCTATTGTGGAGGATTGGCAGATTTTTTACACACTTGCCATATTAGCTTGGAGGAGGTGTAGAAATGACCAGTGTCTATTTCAACACAGTTTTAAAGCAAAACAATGTGAATGCAAATACTGTTCGTATTGATCAGTATGACTGGATGGCCACAAATCATGTCAACAAATTACTTGCATTTCTAACAGAAGATGTTTAAAAATTATTTTGTACAATGCTCTTCATATTAATTTGCAATAAAGAGGAAAACTAACCCTATTTGTGACCTTTGGTTTGCCGCAGGAATCCTTTCTGGGGCCTGTGCTCTTCTCGCTTTACATGCAGCCGTTATCTGCCAGTCACTCAAAATTCTCCACTCTATAAATTCACAGCTGCCTAACGGACATTAGAAATGGCTCTCTCAAATATTTTTTTCCACCTAAACCAAATGGATGTTGTTCAATGGTAAGTTATGTAATGTTTCACTCAGTCTTGGTCTTCAAGCAGGTTTGAAAAAAAAATCTAGGGGCAAAACTTGACTGCAGCTTAAAACCTGACAAAAAGGTTGATTCTGAAAACAAGCTTTTTTCAGTCTAAAAAAAAAAAAAGCCATTTCTTAGCCACAATGACCTGTACGCTTGATTATTGCAATGCTTTATGAGTCTGTATCAATCAGTCTTCCATCTCCTGCTTACACCTTGTAAAAAAACCCACTCTGCTGCTCGCTTATTGACAAACTCACATAAACATCAACATTATCACTGCTGTCCTTTTACAGTATATCTGCACTGGCTCTCGGTTCAGCTGAGGTCACATTTTAAACCGGTTCAGCTAAGGATACAGTTTAAACCACTGCTGTTTGTTTTTAAAGCACTGAATGGCCTTGCATCAGCCCTATATATCTGAACTTTTGAAAACCCACCAGCCCAGCAGAACTTTACGGTCTGCCGGTCAATATCTGCTGGAGGTGCCTCGCTCTGCGGGTGAGCAATGAGGGGACTGGTCTGTTTCTGTGGCTGGCCCAACATCCTGGAAATGTCTTCCCATCTACGAGCTGTTTCTGTCCAAAGCCAAACTTAAAGTCATTTATTTAAAAAGGCTTTTCATACTTGACTTTTAGTACTTTTATGTTTTATTTTAATGGAGTTGTATTTTCTAGCTTTTTATTTGGCACTGTTTCAGTTTTAATGTGTACTGCATTTATTTGTTTTATTTTCTGGCCAATGTAAGGTGTTGCTGGTGGGTGTGCTATAGAAATAAAGTTTGATTGATTGATTAATCACCTGTTTGCTGGTGTTTTTCAACCAACCCCTCAAAATGCATCTCTGCATCCTTTTAGGTGTAATGAGAAGCCCTGAGGTCATGCAAAGGGCCTTATCAAGATGGCTACCAGCCAAACCTGTGATGCATAAAAGTCAACATGGCATTACTGCAACCATTGGCAAAAATTGCTTGGTGCAGTGCTGTTGAACGGAGCCCAGCTAATAAGTCAAGGCTCTTCCTCACTGCTCTTCTCTATTTATTACATGAAGAAAAGGTAAACTCAGATTATATTTTCCTTTCATGAATAAATTAAACGTATTACAATAATTCAAATCTAATTTCACATTCTGCATATACAATTGGTGTGCCTGTGTATGAGAAGAGTTTAGATTTCAAATATCCGACAACAGAAAATGAGAGAAACCAGGAGAAGATGTGTGTGCACAACCAAGACTGAAAATGTCCACTTCCCAGCGTGGTGCCAGCATTGATCCAGTGTGACAGAATGGGTTTCATTGTTCATCACAAAAGGAAGCAAAGCATTTTGTCATTCCACAGAATTACTTAATTGTTCCACACCCTGCTGCACACATTAGAGCAGCATTGTTGCGTAAATGCGCACATTGTGAAGTCACTGTGATCTGTTGCACAGGAGTGCATTCGATGATGTTTCTATTTTTTTGTTTGTACATCAGCATATTGTCTGTTAAGCTCCCAAAAGTACAAGGTGAACCAAGCAGCAACCCATAAAATGTTTTCAGAAGTTATTGCAATAAATGCTGTTTGTACTCTTGTAGATGCTAATACCACTGCAGCAAAAACAGGAAAACAGGAAGCAATGACTCCAACTTATCAAATGTAAAATTGTGTAATCTTTTATTTTCAATGAAGAGAACGATATTATATTTGAACTTCAAATGTTATTTTAATAAGGTTAAATGATGGCAGAATTGGTATCACTACTGCATTTTAGCAAGAATGTCCTGTTTGGAGTCTTTTTGCATCAAATTTGCATGTTCTCCTTGTGCATACGGCGCGTTCTCTCAGGGTACCTCAAGTGTCCCTGCAAGGACAAGTGGGTTAAAAGATGGATGAATATTAATTTGAAGCTACTCTTTAACAACAAATGCCCTTAATCCATCCTTATCACTGAACGCTTGCAACAACCCTTGTTGGACAAAGCTGCTTGCACGATTTTCGTCTATCCCTATCTTGTCTGTCCTATTTTGTCACACTTCCAAACACGCCCCTGGTCACGCCCAGAATTCACCTGATTGGTCCGCTGTTCAAATTGGTTTTGATTGTTTGTAAAGATGACTGATAGCCTTCAGGCGGTATCATAGCAACAATCGCCGCCACCATTTCACCAACGTTGCCGTCCCTTGCTGGAACTATTAAAATTAAATCCAAGGCGGTGTAATACCTCACCTGTTCCTAATCGCATCCGAGTGGCTACAATTAACGTGGACCGATAAAGACAACAAAAAAAAGTAAAAATACCTCGACTGTTGTGAGCCAGTCTCTTCGACATGGGAAGCCGGAAGTCATGGGAAGTTTGTGACGTCAAAGATTTAAAAGTTACTCGTAAGTCCTAGAAATTCAACAAAAATTAAATGTCTAAAAACTAATCATTTAAGCTCAATAATGATACTAAATTGTTACTTTTGTCAGGTGCAGATATAAAGAAAAGATTCCTAGTTCTGCTTACTGGGAGACTGTCACGTGGCCAGTAAGTCTATTTATTCTTTTTTTTGTGATATGCATAATTGTAAATAAAATTTTAAATTTTAAATTACAAATTTTAAATTCTGTGTGGGAGCCTATGCCTGCTCTGAGAGGACAAGAAAAGAATTCTCCCTTTTTTTTTATTTTTTAACAAATACTTTTTGTTTTTAATTGTAGCCTACTAAAGGGTCAACAGTGATGAAGTGTATGGTCCTAGTGTGACTGGTTTTAAAATAACAACAAAAGTGAAATAACTTTGCAAATGCTAGTTGTCAGGAGGGATACGTGGCTGGCATCCCATTTAAAAAAAAAACAAAAGAAGCAAAAACCTTGTAAACCGTCACACACTATTGCAATCTAAATCAAGTCACAAATCAGTTTGAAACTAACAGTCTCAATATGTAGGGCAACAGATTAGTTGCCTTAGGACCAGTACTCATTATCTGCCTGGTAGGACATGTACTGGAATACTTCATGGTGGCTTTGCCATCCACTAGAGAACTCCCACCAAATTCACACAAATATCTCAAATCTCTGGTCAAGAAGGCCCAACGAAGATTACATATCAACTGAGATTGCCTCATAAACTGAAACATTCCCAACAGCTGCTGGTGTCTATTCACTGATCCTCTTTGGACGCGTTCATAGGATACTAGTGTGTTATGGCAACAGCTCTGCATATGGTCATAAAATCTGTGCAGAAGACCACAAAACATAGATCGTCATACTCTGGAAGAAATGTACACCAATTTCTGTCTGGGAAAAGAACTTAAATTTTAACTTGAAATTTTTATGTGATTAATCCTTTTTCCCTTTTGAAAAAAGCCACTGACAAAACTGTTGCTGCCACTGACTCCATGTACATGTTGTTTTTCTTTCCAAGGATTTTACTTCAGGCTCAGAGTTTATCCTGGTTCAAGCCAGTAAAAAAAACTAAATCTGCTGCTACAATTCACTCCTAATTTTGTCTTGGACAGAAACGTGTTCTGAACCAGTGCTAATGTGTGTTTTTTTTAAATGAGCCGTCTTTGTCTTCTCAAACAGACTCAGCAGCAGATGGCTGCTGCACTGGGTTCTGTTGGAGTTTTTTTTTTTTTTTTTTCCCCCATTTGAAAAAGAGTTTTCGCTCCACTGTCGCCACATGGATTCTCTAATGGAGTATTGTTGCAAAGTTAACAACTTGATGCAGAGAACCTTTCAATGGTGCCAGATGTTCGTTAAGGAGATGCAAGTGACTCAATGCAGGGGACTGAGTTTCCTAAAAATAGATTCCTTTTTTAGCTAGTTGCATAAAAAGATGGCATTAATTACTTTCTGTTTTGACAGGAGCTGAGCTGAAATTGATGTAATTGAATCTGTTTAAATGATTGAATTAAACAGTGTAGTTCTGCTTGTACATTTGTCTTCTAAAGTGTGTTGAAATGCCACTTGTTAAAGTAAATTAACTGATTTGAACTAAATGGATCTAAACTATCTTAGCACTAGCTGTATGCCTCAACTATTTCCCTTCCTCTAACAGGCTGAAAAATGCAGGTGTATCCTGTATTTTGTTCTATCCATCTTCCTATCTACTCCTCTGTTCAGTCTGAAGAAAGCATCCTTGCAGCAATGTGGAGATAGTTCAGGATGATGCAAAATGTTAATTCTCCATCACACATAAATATTAGCTAGTAGTGCTAATAGCAGTAGATCAAAGTATATTGATAGGCCTAAGGGGAGATACTGCACACCTTAAAAAAAGTTTTTTACTGCTTCAGAAGTTGCAGTAAAAATTATTATAACCTGGTTCAGTTGAGTTATTACAATCTGGATAAAAGTAATGTTGGGGGAAAAAAAAAAAAATCCTGTGGAGAGGTGTTGGAAAGACACGAGCTTACCCGGACTCTTGGCTTGCTCTTCTCTGCTTGAGGCTTAAGGCTTGAGGCGGCTCACCTAAACCTACAGTATTAGAACTGAGCCCCTCATGTTCATGTTGATGTTGTGGGAAATGTAAGCCTCCAGTCTGATAAAACAGAAGATCACATGGAATAAAACTATGATATTGCTAGTTCAACAGCACAGATTTGGCTCATTTTATATATATAAATATATATATATATAAAACAAACAGGGGTTTGTGAAATTGCAAAAAATGACTTTCGAAAACACGTTTATGGGCTTAACTGTCATCACAGAGTTGCATCTTGCCTCCCCAATGGCTCATAAATGCATTCTAACCATGGTTGCCAAACTGTGGTACAAATATCATGGGTGGTTCTTGGGCTGCCATTAGCGGAACACAAAAGAAACTTTGGAGTTGGAATTATTCGCAAGATAAATGCAAACAAATTAGCCGAGATGAAATGGAAAGCGGCAAGTCATGGACGAATACCGATGGCAACTTATGCTGGTCCAAAACCGCTGAAGCTAGAGACTGTAGCTGGGAATGATTTTCCAGCTACAGTCTCTCTCCTTGGAAACAAATTACCTTTGCTAACTAATATGTTCAATAATCAGACTACATGCTATTAGCTTTACAAGCTAATATTTATCTGTGTTTATCAGCATGCTGTACTTCAAACACCACCGCAGAATATTTGGTAGAGGAGGTTGTAACTGTACTTTGGGAATTCGAACAAATACAAATAATGAGAGCAAACAAACATTTTTATTGTGGTAATTACTTAAGTTGCTGACATTCCCATGTGTGGAAATATGCGTCATGCAGCAGCATCAAAGAAGATATGTTCCTGTGTTTCTACTTCTCATAGTTTAGAAAATAATGCTGGAGTACTCATGATCAGTTAATCTATCAAAGGTTGGAAGGCATATTTTTATAGATCATTTTAATTTCTAAACACTGTAAGATTTGTTTACTCAATAATAACTTCATAGAATGTCACGTTACCCTTTTTGACAGTTTTATATGAAAGACGGCCATGTTGGATTCTGAGGTTAAGGTTGGTTAGAAACCTGCGATTCTTGCCCTTAAAAAACTGACTTCTGGGTATCTGTCTGTGTATTTTTCCAACTTCAAGCTTGGAAATTTGGAGGATAGACATGCCAAAAATGGACAAGAATGTGTTTTTTCTTTTTAAATATGTACGTATGCACAAAAATAGAAAATCCAAATCCTGTTGTTGTTTTACATATGTCAAAAGAATGGTAAAGTTATAATTTTTCGAGGTTGTACTTGTTAAAAAAAGTTTAGAACTGTTGAATTATTATTATTATTATTCATAATTATAACTGTTTGAGTCCTTCTTTGGCTGGGTGCCTAGGATCATTTCAGTTGTCCGTCTGGCGTTTGTCTTTGTAAATTCTGTATCTGCTTTGTTTCCCTGACGGACGCCCAAAAGCCATGAGAAAGAGAAGCAAAAAAAAAAAGCTGCAAAAGTAATGTAGCGACATTCACACGCATCTCCTCTCTCCATTCCTGGGGGAGGATCCATTGCTTTCCAAACACACATCACTGCCTGAGGGGCAGAGTGACCGTTCAAGCAGCACCATTTCAACACACTCGCATGCAGACAAGACCGGGTGTGCACACACAGAGGTGTGTTTGTGCTGTCCTACTGCAACACCCCAGACCATTGATTAGACAATGCTGAAAGTCAAACGGGCTGACCACAAATTAATGATTAGCAGCAAACAAAGATATGCAAGTGAGATTTTCCTTGCAGGATTGAGTTCAGTAAGTTTTCACAAGCGTTAGGTTGAATTCTGCTTTCTGCTTGTTTTCTTCGAGGATGCAAGTAAACTCTTGGTTGTTTCACTTTTGTTTAAATTTCCCAGTCTACCAGACTCTCTCCCACTGACCTTATCTCTTATTTTATGTCCTTCCCTTTCTTTGGAGCTTTTCTTTGTCTTTTACCTCTACTTTATATTGCAGCTGGATGCCTGGCCCAGTCCTTTCTCCACTTCCTGTAATCCTCACTGCCTTTTTCTCCTCCTGTCCTCCCACTCTTTGTGGACTCTTCTTGCCTCACACCTTCCTCCAACCCTTTGACATGCTTCACTTCATGTTATGGGCGTCACATGCTGCCTCTACGAACGGTGTGCGGACAAGTATCCGTACGCATCTCGAGTGCGACCATTTTCCGCAGGAGGCGAGCGTGAAGGAAGGATGAGAGGGAATGAACAAGAAGGGGAGAGTTTACGCATGTAGCCCTGAGTTTGTTAATAATTAATGTGTCACAGGTTTGCAAAATTGCCTCACGTTCTTCTCTCTCCATCTTCCCTTCTTCCTTGCTCCCTCTGGCTTTCCTTTTTCTTGTTCACTCTGTCTTCTTCTTCCTCTTCCCTCGTGGTTTGAGTCCCCTCTCCGTCTCCATGTTTCCCTAAAACACACGGCTCTCTCTGGTGTTGCTGGAGGATGAAATGCTAATACACACGTGGGGAGATTTCCCGATTTGCCTGAGCTGGGCAGTATGTAAAGAAAAACCTCTAATTTTCTTACTTTCTCTTTCTTGTGTATGTTGTGGCCTTCCGGTTGAGTTTCATCATGAAGAACATTCATATAAATCTATAAAAAAAGGCCGTCAATAAACGTAAAAGAAGGTCTCCGTGTGGTCTCCTCTTACTGCAGTGGCCATCACTATGCCAGCCATCTAATGCTTTAGGGTGTTGGACTGCGCAGGTGGCAGGTGACACGGATTTCAATAAAAGGGATTATAGCTGTGGGGACTGCAGAGAGGAAAAACAACACGCTAATGGATGCCTGGACGGTCAAAGACGTGACTTCAAAATGTCCTGTGGACAAGAACAGGACTTTTTTTTGTGACAATATATTGATTCAGTGACAAGACAAGTTTTTACCATCTAACTTGTGTCTTAATACAAACTACTTATTTTCTAAACTGCACAGGCCTGCTGTAAAAATGCATTTGTCCCAAGCTCCAGCTTCTTTGTCACACTTAAATGTTTTAATTGTCAAATTTTACAATCAAACAAGAGAACTCAAGTTATCATCCATCCATCCATTTTCTAACACCCTTCCCCCTAATGGGGTCGGGAGGGTTGCTGGTGCCCATCTCCAGCTAACGTTCTGGGCGAGAGGCGGGGTTCACCCTGGACGGGTCGCCAGTCTGTCACAGCTCAAGTTATCAGAAAAAAATCAAATGATGAATTAATTTATTAAAGAAACAAATATGTCAATCCAAGCCAATGTGACCCCTGCTAAAACTATTACCTAGTTCTTTCACCGTTAACGACAACAACAGCCATCATGCAGTTGTTATGGTTAGCAATAAGTCTTTGGCTCTCTCCTTTTTGCCTATTTTTTAAGGTCATGCTACAGCATCCATGCTGGATTTACGTTCAGATGGCCCTACTGCATAATCAAAGAGTGTTTATGCTTAAGATCATAAACTTTTGGCTGGATTATTTTGGTAGGAAGAATTCATCATTCCTTCAGTTAGGCAAGTCGTCCAGATCCTGAAGAAGCAAAGCCACCCAAGAACATCCAAGTTATGTTCTCTTTCTGAAATACTGTTAGTCTTATACCAGATGGAACTGAATGCATATCTTTCATCATTTGGGGAAATGTTTAATGGGCCTTTCTGTTCATTTGGTTTTGCCATGGTGTTCTCACAGAAAGTTCTCCGTGTTCTCCCGGAAAGTCTCTTATTTTCCTGCCTCTTTCTTTTGGTTGAAAAATTAACATTGATCTTAACTGAGGCAAGTGAGACATGCAGTGTTTTAAAATTAAGCTCTGTTTTGACCTTCTGGATGAGGTTTTTGATTCACTCAGGATAATTCTTGTGGGCTGAGCGTTCGTTCCTTTTTGACCTCTTCTATCCAGAAACATCAATACTTCTGAGAAAATGATCCAACACTTGAATCGAGGAACCTGTCCTGTCAGCACACTTCTGCACAAAGCATTAAGTGTCTGTTAAAGACATAATTTAATGTACGTTAAATGATGACATGCACTTTGCTTCTCATCTCTTTTAGATTTTTTTTTAGATCAGGAAATATTCTTTTAGAGATATTTAAGCCTACTACATGTTAACAGATTATGTTTGAGTGATTTATTTATTTTTTTTGAGTCAGGCAGTAATCAGGCTATGGAAACTGAACCAAATAATGCGGGTAATTATAGTTATTTCCTGATTAAACAAGGGGGTATTTATGTTTTTGCATAGGGTTAGGTTGTATGGGATAGCTTTTTCTCCTTAATGTCTTTTGAATAAATAACAATGTGCTCCGTAATCACTCAGGTTATCTTTGTCAGATATTTTTTTAGAGATCTTTTTTTAGAGATCTAGTTGCATGATGAGAGGAACTCAATTCTTTCAATTGAAAGAGTGGATTTTCTCTAAAGTATGAATTGAAAGCTCTCAATCTTGAGAAAACCAGGTTGGTTTTTATCTCGTTTTAAATAATCCGTCATTTATTCTGTCAAGTTAGTGTAAATTTGAGAAAATTATCCCCGTTTTATCTCCATCACAAGCCACTTAGGGTGCTCAAGTGGGTACTTCAATGTTCTGAAGTGTTATTGTGACACTTGAACCTTTTCTAAAATACTATGCCAGGTCTTGCATGTGTAGCTCTAATTACTGAGGGTATCTCAATGCTATATTTTTAGAATTGATGAGTTTCAATTGTCAATTAAGACCGGAGATGTACAAACCAGAGTTTTGTGTCCAGCAGACTGTCCTGCTTTGATTTACTGATACAGATTATAGTCAATCCCAGTTTCTCTACAAAACCTGTAATTAGCAGGACTCAAAGTATTTGTTCTCTAGCCTCACTGCGTGTTTTCAAACAAACATACCTGAATGTGCCTTTAAAGCATAGCTTTAGTTCAAGCTGTTCTTTATTTTATCATTTTAAGTGAATATCCTTCTAGTGTGTATTGTCTAAAACACTAATTTCTCTGCACGTTTACATAACTTCATGAGGCCATTACTCCAGGGTATATTTAGTTTCAAGATGCTATTATGCTTGTGCGGACAGAGGCCAAGTGACAGCAATTTAAACTAGAGCTTGTCAAGCTCTTCTCATGTCTGGAAGGCTTTACAGTGTGTCCCCTGGCAGGTGCTGGACTTATGTGTCTCAGTAGGTGGACAGAGGACCGCCGAGTGACCTGCTCAGGACAGCTGCTGACATAATGAGGCCAGTAAACAAGCATCTGTCTCACCCACTGAAAGGTGAACCCACTCAGACCAGCCCATTTCCTTTCCCTTCTTCTCCACTGTCCCCGTATGGCTGTAGATGGCAAAACTAGAGAGGGTGAAAATAAGAACAACTCCTAGAAAATTGAATTAGAGCCTAGATATGACCTCTAGCTAGCTAATGCAGGAGTTTGAGACTCTTTTGAGACTCAAATACTTTCTTAAGACATGTGTTTTGTTTAGGGCTATAAACTGCTTACTGAGGTCATATGTGAGTAGTTAACGTCTACTGTGACCTACTAAGTACTATAATTTTTTAAAAATCGATCTTTATAAGTTTATATTAATACTGACTAACAAACTCACCAGCAGCTTCAGTGGGGTATATGTTTACTTGCAGGCATCTACACGTGAAGATAATTTGCTACAGTTCAAACTGAGCATCTGAATGGAGAAGAAAAGGGATTTCAGTGATTTTTTTGAATCTGGCATAGTGGTTGGAGCGAGAAGAGCAATGTTCTGAGTATCTCAGAAACTGCTGATCTACTGGGAATGCCAACAAGAGAACATGCAGTTGCTGTTTGGGGGGGAAAATGCTTTGTTTATGTCAGAGGTCAGATAAGAATGGTCAGACTGGTTCAAATGGTAGAAAGACAACAGCAGCTCATATAACCACTTATTACAACTACAGTATGTAGAGTTTAGTGTAAAAACAACAAAATCAATAGTTTAGACTGCTGGTGTTGGTATGTTGGTGAGGAGTTGTTTTTTTTTCATCACATTTTAGGCCCCTTATTAGCAACTGCGTGTTATTTAAATGCCACAGCCAACCTGAGTATTGTTGTTAACCATTTCTGTCTCAGTGCGCTGATTTCCACTTCCAACAGGATAAGACATCATGGCTTTGAATCTAAATTATGCCACCATTGTGTTCAATGATACATTTTATGGAATTTATTTTACATGTAGCACTTTAAAGTATTCTTACCATTAAGTGAGACAAAATTTCCTCATGTACATATATACGGTACAATAACCTATGACTTACAAACATAGGAAGGCTGAATAAATAGGATTTACTGCTTCATGAGACAATAAATGGGGCTAAGGCTGTTGAAGAGAAAGAATAAGGAGTCTTTTTCACTCTTTTTCTGCAGAATGAGTCACTGTTGGCAACCTTACTCTCAAGCCTGATTGCCTTGTTGAATTTGTTTTTGGCTTGGTGACGTTCTCCCTGTATCCCTTCTTGAGTGCCTGCTTCCTGATATTCATAAGAAAATTTCATGAACCTTTGTGGTGTAATATTGGAGAAAAAGATACTCCATTATAGTTATTGGGCCCCCTGGAAAAAAAGCTTTGTTCAAGTTTTAATCATAGGAATACAAAATAAAGCCTTTGTAAAGATAGATTTGGGTTCTGCAACACTGTTTGTGCCAAAATCCAAAGACAGGTAGCAGCTGCTGCTCATGCTGTAGAGGGAAGGTCATTAAGCATTTGGGAAGCAGAGTAGAAGAACTGGAGCTAGGTGGAGTGCTGACCAGAGAGTTAAGGGCCAAGCAAGAGAGGGAAGCAGAGCGTGGCGTATGAGCAGCGTGCAGAGCTGGAGCATTGCCTGGAGGTATAGGGGTGCGGCTCGCTCTGTAATGCTGTGTGCCTGCACCAGAGTCTTCGGTTCATTCCCAACGCAGACACAGGCAAAACAGTTATGAAATGTAGGGGAACAATGCTGCCATGACACTTAAAGTTAGTCTTGGAAGGTCTTAAGAGGTACAGAATTTGATTCTAATATTTGTTTGTAGGTCTGGATAGGTGCAAAGCAAAAGAAAATAAAACTCAATTGTATTTTAAGACCTTTTTCCTTTCGCATTGCTTATAAGATAAATATTAGCATCCGTCCATCTGTTCATCAACTGACCCCTAAGTTCATCCGTCTGTCTGTCCAGCTATCCAATGACCCCTCATGGCCAATCTGCCCATCCTATCGACTCCTCAGTGTGGTCACCTCTGTCTGTCCATCTAGTGACCCTCAGTCTGTCTGTTAGTCCATTTATCCACTGACCCTTTGGTTTGTCTATTCATCAACTCCATCCTTCTGGTTCTCCGTCCACAGACCCTCTGTACATTTATTCATCAACCCCTCAGTCCATCCAGCCTTAATCCATCCATTGAATGGATCCCTCAGTTTGTTCATCCGTTCTGTGGGACAAGCAGTTGTCTTATCACATCCTGTCTTGAGTACAACAGAAAGGCAAAACAGTAAAGTCTTGCATATTTCAGTTGAAAAACACATTTTTACTAACTTCTTTTGCTGATTTAAGGGGTACAGATTTGCTAAATTCAGCTACTTTGATGTGCTCACAATTAATTAATTATTAATTTGAGCTTTACGAACTTGTTGATTTAGTCATATGGAGGTCATTTAGAATTCTTAAAATTGTATGTTTTAAAATAATTACAGTAAAAATGTTGCACTGTTTTCACACATTTAAAAAAACTATTACAATTTGTGCGTATGAGTGTCATGTATCTGTATTCAGTCCCCAGAGTCAATAACTTACAGATCCACTGATGCAGTTACATCTGTAAGTCCTTTTGGGAGAGATGCAAGATGTTGGTAAGACTTTTTTGCAGGATGAAAAATAGATTTTCTCTTCTGACTAGAGCACTTTCTTCCACGTGTTTTCTTCATGGCTTAGGGGGAGACTTTTTATGGCTTTCTTTCAATTAACTTTTTTTTTTTACTATTTAAAAGTGCCATTTGATTGGAGAAAGAAGTTTATGCAGTAACCCTGCATGTTTGGGGTCAAGAGTTGAGACTGTAGCATCTACTCAAAAACCCAAGTTGCTCACATATTGATGTTGGTCTACAAAAGACTGAAAAATCCAGTTGAAGTGAACGACAACATTTTCCAGAGTTTACAGTTACACTTGTAAGCGTGGAGCCTGTCAGACTCCCTGCAACTGAAACATGCAGTAAGATGATATTTGAAACAACTCCCATCAACGCAGGTAAACTTTACACTGTGAAACTCGGCTCTAGCCAAACGTGTTGCATATAAATAAGGATTATTCTGAGGGTTGTTCTGTCTAATCTTTTCTGAACAGAGTTTGAATGTTACTTGTTCACATTGTTCACTTTTGAGGCTCTTCTTGGTGACTAAACATTTGAGCTGTTGCGCTTGGTTGATATTATTGAGCCAGAAAACATACACATTTCAAAGCAAGACACATAAATAAATCATTATTGTTATTTTCACTCTTTTCAAAGCAAACAAGTTGACACAAAACAAACCTTTGGAGACTTGTCTTTGCCCCTTTGTCATATCATAATTTTTAGTTAATTTTCACAAGTTAAACACAATATTTTTGACAACCTGGAAAGATGACAACATGAAAAGATCTAAAATAAAATGCAACAGTGCCTAGATTTAAACCAAACTTGAGTACTTTCTCCAATCTCCTTAGATTTGTTTTCAATTTTTTCTTGTAATACACAGTTGTCCATGCAGTAACTATCCAATAGGAAGCTTGGACTTATTTGCGCAGTTAAATTCAGATGGCAGTTTTTCTTTTGGCCAGGCTTTATACTTTAAACATTTGTTGTCGTATCAGCCTTACTGACCACTCAGGTCTTCTGGTCCAAGTTTTTTCTGCAACCACAGAGTCCGAACCAAACATGGAGAAGCAGCATGTAGTTCTGAAATCTGGAACAAACTTCCAGAAAACTGCAAAACTGCCGAAACCATTAAATAAAAACCAAAAAACCACCTATTTAAAGTCGCCTTTGAGTAACAATAACAGGAACATTGATTGATATACAGTATTTGATGTAAATTTGTTGATAATTCTTGATGACAGCCGAATGGAAGATGTGTTGCTTGTTTCATAATTGATGTGTTTAACATGTAAAGCTGCTGTTTTGCAGAAAATTTGACACAAAATTGACTTGACTTATCTACCTCTTCAAAGATTATTTCTTACTTTAGCTAAACTCTACCGATCATGAGATTTCCTGAGAGATCATGAGATCAAATATTTCGCATACACCTGTGCTAGAAATGATCCATTCAGAAGTTGTTGACATATTTCTTTCGGCTCTAATATGCCAGACAGACAGGAGGACACTTCTGTCCCTCATGCCACATCACAAGCATAGTTAAAAGTTCTGCTCCTCCTGTCCCTCCTGATCCAAATGACAGAGCCTCAGCAAACAAGACATATGAAGTCATAATAGTCATGGGATATGTGTTTTACACCTCTGCCACAATTAGTGTTGCCACTGCCAAATGAAATCCTTCGTCTCTTTATTCTTCAGAGAAGCTGCGCAGACACTGAGAGAAGGCCAGAGATGCAACACAGTGTTTTCCCATTTGAGCGAGACCTGAAAAAACAAGTCACACAGAGCAAAGGAAGAAACCGGTGGAAGCAGGATGAAACGGAGTAGGTAGGGAATGTTAAAAAAAAAAAAGAAAGAAAAAGCAAAGGGACAGGACATGGAGCAGAATGGAGGATTGGGGGGGGAGGTTGCAACTCATCGGGGCATAATTGTCACTCTCATTCAAAGGAGGTCCTTGATTTAATAGGCAGGTCTGGTGACTAAACCACTGGAGTGCAAACGGTGAAAAAGAGCTGTGGCAGATCTAGAGTTTTCCAGCCAAGCCACCCCTCCTCCCCTCTTTCTCTGCAGACAACTCAACAACTGGCTCGCAGCCTGTTTGCCTGACTACTTGCCCCCAAGCCATACCGCATACCTCACACCGCCATGGACAGAGCTCATGGCGCAGCACACCTCCATCACACCGCAGCGTTAACGGTTCCTCAGCTCAGCATATTAATAATGCAGCGTCTTCGTCAACAAGACGGAAAACTGATAAAGTTGTGTGTCATCAGTGCATTGTGGGATCTTAATTTGCAATGCAAAAGTTCAAACATAGGCCCTGAATAAAATCTGTTGTATTGTCCTAAAGTTTTCTTAGGGTTTTTATTAGAGGTTAGTGTGAAGAATTTTTGCTTTTAAATTAACACTGTAACTATAAGCATCTTCCAGTCTTATATTGAAGATCAAACTTCATACTTCTTTGTAATGATAAAATATCAATCTTGAAAGTACGAAACAAGAGTAAATCAAAATGGTTTTTCAAAGCATTAAGGTAATTTCAAAGCTAACTTTTAAACATAATCTTCACTATTGTAAATGATGTGTTGGCTGGAAAAGGCTAACTGTGGCTAACTGCTGTTGTAAACACAAAATGTTTTTCTTGCTTAAAAAAAAAAAAACCTTTGGTGCTTATGTCTTTGGTGGCCATTGTATTTTTCAGTCATCCCCAAACTTTCATTTGACTCCAAATTTTAGTCCAAAAGAAGAAAGTAGATGTGACTGTTGTGAGCCACATGCCTGACATTTAAAAAGAAAAAGTTGTAAAACATACAATATAATCTTGAGTGTTAAAATTAAGCAGGAAAAAAAGCAAAATGTGAACTCATTTTGATTTGAAACAAAGAATAATAAAAGTTCTTAAGAAGGGATTTAACAAGGGTAAAATTGACCCTGACATTGTGTTTTTCACTATTATGATGTTTATAGACTCCTTGGGCAGCAGAATTGTTTTCTCAGCCACAAAACATCATATCTTGTGTGTGATCAGTTCCTGCCAAAACAAGAAACTAGAAATACTGAATCCATAACTATGTATAGGAAAACAAAAACTGATGCCTCACTGTTATTAATTGCCATAACCAAAATTTGCTTTGAAACAGCTAAACAGATAGTTTAGCAGAAGTCAGATAAGATACTGAAACATCTATGAGGGAAACTTCTAAAAATCAAGTGCTGGTTAAAGGAAAGAAGCCTGAGAAAATGATGGGTTGTCCCTAAACTGACCCTGCCAGGTCGCAAAACCTGAGCTGTGGTGTGTTAAGCCTCTACATGTATTCATTGCCTTTTTATATTCACACCTGGAAAAGCCCTCTTTTATCATTCTCCTGCATCGTAAAGCTGTGTCAATAACTTAATACACCTTCTGTCATTATTCATGTGCTTCCTGGAGTGAGCGCTTCCCGTACTACCCATAAGTTTATTGGAAGTAGAATCTGCTCCTGTTAATCTTTAAATTTCTACAGCATGTGTATATCTAAAATTATATAAGTACATTGTATGTGTTTTAACTGCTTTATCCCTTTTGCTTTGGTGGAAAATCTGACAAATGGTGGGACACAGAAAGGTTGGGTGAGTATATGTGGGGTTGAGGGTGGGTGGTGGTGGCCAGGGCGTGAGGCTGCGTCAAAGCTATGATTAGCAGCGACCAAGCTACGCTCTTATTGATTGGCACAGAGGAGACACTGGGCTGCCTTCCACCACACTCTAATGAGAAGCCCTGACCTCCACTCGTCAGCAAGGTCACCAAAAGCCCACTGTAATTGCACTTTCTCTAATGGCGTCGGTCACGCAAGCACCCCAGCCCTGGTAATGACAATTACCATAATGTCACCGGGCTCCACAGGGGCCGTCCAATCATCTGTCATTTTGGGAGATGGGATGTTAGTCAACTGCTGCTGGAGATTAAAAGGTTGCAACACCATGTTTGATTATGATACCTTCTCTCACTGAAAGCTGGTTCTTAATCATCGTGCTTCAACAGACAGAAACGGGAAGATTACACACACAAACATATACGCACGCACACGCCCACACACAGACTGACAGTCAGAGCGATGCCTGTACAGACCGCTTACTCAAGGACATAATCAAAAATGTATTTATAACTGTTAAATATTTTTAAGAGAATACAAAGTCAAGGTATGAATTTGTTCATATAGTTTTATCTTTTGACTTCAGCTCTAAAATCTGTTTTTTTTATTTAAATATTCTCTAAACATACAAATGACAGTTCTCTTTTATTTAACTTAGTTCCTTTACTTTGATTGAAGACTATTTGTGAGAACATATAAGTAACATTTTTTTCAATCAGAAATTTACAAATGGATTAATTATGGTTATTAATATCATAATAAATAGAGGACTCGCATACATACACACACACACACACGCACACACACACATAGGTCTAATAATGTACAGTTTAAATTATACATATCCTCTTATTTGCTAATGTTAAGTGTTTCCTAACATTTAGTAAAAAAAGAAAAAAACTACATGCCATCAGCAATGTTCTGGAATACTTTGAGATGAATATTTTGCTATTTGTGTTGGCATAAATGGTGGGGTTCATTTAAGTTGTTTGGCTAGAGACCTTGATTTTAGGCATCATGTCACTGCATGTGACGGTGAAACAAGCCAGTAGCATAAAAGAATCACTTTAACCTCTCCAAAATACAGTAGCTTTTGTCATAAAGTTTTATCTTTGTCTCTCTGATCATAAGCCTTTTCCCCAGAAGGTCTTCAGATCATCCACATGAATATCTGCGCATTCCACTTGGAGTTTAAGGTGTTACTTTTCCAGGAATGCCTCCTTCCTTAGTCAGAATCCTCTCAGTCCATGTTGATGCCACACTGACTTCATTGTGAACAGAGACACTGAAATTCCAGTAACTTGTTCTTAATAATTGCCTGTAGACGTTGTGGTTCCTAGGTTGTTTCCAAACAACCCAACTGATTTTGTTAATATGGTGGTGACAATTTGGCTAAAATGAACAAAACTTGAACATAGTTGGATGTTCCAGCAGAACTCATAAACAGGACTATCAAACTGGTTTTGGATAGTCAAGTTTCTTGAACGTCCAACCCAAACCCTTGGCCTTAACTGTTTTTTCCCTAAAGAAATGGTCAAATATCCACCCAGAGTTTTGCCAGAGGTTTGCTCATGGCAACAAAAAATGTGTACTTGAAGTGCAACTTGCCAAGAGGCATTTATTCAAATGTTATTTGGGTTGGATGAAGGAAAATCTATAAGTTGAGATTTGTCCACCAGCATTCTTGCTTTTAGAATGACACATATTGTTTAGGTATTACTCCTCCTTTAAGTAGGACCTATTGTAAGGCATTAAAGCCGAGAGTTGATACGAGATTCATAATTTTCTGACTCAAATTGTATCACGTCAAAAGAAACGTAAAATTAACTGTTTCTTTGAACTGGTCCATTATTTTAGGTTGCTAACATGCATATGACAAAATGAAGATGAAATAAGCACCTGACCTGTGACCAGATCACCCCAAACTGCAATTTCTGAGCAAATTCCCAGATCTAATGGGAAGCCAAGGGATAGTAGTGATTGTCAACAAAGGTACATAAAGTATATACAAACCTCTCTCTGAGCATCACAAATGTTGATTTGATTAACTTGTCCTTTCTTGCTGCTCTTTCTTTTGAGTTGATTTTGTTTTGCTTCCTTAATGGAGAGGTCTGAAAACTTTTCGCTGATGGACCACAGAGCAGCATTAAATTCTGTGGTACTGGCACATGCGATCCATATGTATTGTTTACAAGTTGCAAGAATGAAATCATAGTTTTTCAACGTCTTCCAAAATTCAGTACCAGCCTAATTTAGGTGCGTATGGGCCATCAGATGTATCTATATGAAGCTGTATGTATTCATTTACCTTTTAAACTCAACGCAAGATGAGCAAAAGTTTAATAGGGCAAGATGGTTTGTTTTCCTTCCTGATTTATTTATTTTTTTTTTTACATTATTTTAAATTGGAAAACCACGTTCTTGAATAACTCTAAAAGTGTAAAGCAAGCTAAAACGCCCCAGTGAAACACCAACAGACATCAAAACCAGAAAGACCAAGATTTATGGATGTGGTGAAACAGGACATGAAGTTAGTTGGTGTGAGGGTAGAAGATGTAGAGGACAGGACTAAATGGAGACAGATGATTCGCTGTGGTGACCCCTGAAGAAAAAAGAAGCATTGTTACAGAGAACAAAGGAGAAACTTTTACAAAGAGCAAACTAGATATTAAGCTACAATTTACAAATCTCAGTTTTGCACAGACATTCAACGCCGCAGTGAAGTATCATGTCAAGTCTTCATCTATTAAGACAATTTTGTTCCAGCTTTGACTGACAGAGTCATGACAACAATAAAAAAGTTTATTTATTTTGAACTTGTATCACACAGCATGAGCTTAGCACCACAAGCAATAATTGTTTTCTATTGTTAACTGTTCTTTAGATTTTTAATCAATCTAACTTTGACAAATTTATCAAAATACTAAAACTCCAGAAAAGGACTTGTCACTAATGTCAATAATGGTTCTATACGCACTTCTTTTGTCATAATTTGAATGTTCAACATAGTACTAACTTGTGCTAAGTACTGTGCTTATTTAAATGTAATAACTGTAATTTTTTTTTTCCTCAGCGTTTATATAAAACTATCCATCTCCTGCCCCAGCCACAGCTCAGTATTTGAGATAAATAAATAACCCTTGTCAGATCTACTTTTGTTAGATCTGACAAGACAATTGAAGTTGAAGACAGAAACCATGTTCAACATATGAAATGTATACAAAATACATTTCCTCTTCATATTGACTTAATGACCAGTACTTCAAAAAGATTTTAAGGTCAAAATGAGAGTAAACATTTGCTAGCAAGCTTTCTAGCTTTCACTTACTTAGCAGCTAAACAGATAATCTTAATGGAGTCTTAATCATCTTAATGGAGCAAACTGCTGTCTAGTTTGAAAGTCATTACCCACATTACTATATCTACCACCCTTACATTTGCTATTTTACCCTGTGAAAGACGGTCTTTGGAGTCTGATCAGATCATATTATTCAGAAGGTGTGTAAAGAATAGGAAGTGTTTTTCTGAGTTTCTGTAGACTACAAAGGATTTTCACGTCACAAAATCGTTGGAATACTTTCTGGAATCCGTCTTCTTGACAGTTTTATATTAATGAAGTTGTGAGTTGTAGAAGAAAGTTACCTTGAAGAATACTGGACTTTGTAAACACTGGACTTTGTATTCTGACTATGAATGAATGTATTTGTAATTTAATTCTTAAAAATGTTAGAGACATTAAAAGAGCAAAGCTTCATATTTGTATAATTACTGATGTTTACCAAGATGTATATGATGACTTGATTTTAATTTTGCTGCCACACCTGAAGTCATGACATTAGACATTAGTTGTTGAAAATAGCAACAACACAGCTTTAAAAAGAATCTTGTAACTTTATCTTTGTTCTCGCAAAATGAGCTACACAGCCACTTTATTGGGGGCAGCTTTTTAATTGCCAGATAACACAAATAGCAACTCTACAACTCAGAGAATTTAAATGAAATAGTGAAGAGAAATTGCTGCTCAATCCAGCATCAAAACAGGAAGGAAACTGGATTCAAGTAACTTTTTTGTTGGTGTTAGAGGGCCTGGGTTTGAGAGACTGCTAATCTACTGGGATTTTAACACAACAACAACAGAGAAAATATCATGTTAGTGTCAGTTGTGTGGACAAAAAGGCCTTGTTAACGTCTGACCTCAGCAGAGAATGGGACCGAAGAGCTTACTATTTGCTTTCCAATAAAATTATGATTAACCCTTGTTCTTGTCTTCTACTATTTTCTTTTTAATGTAGTCTTTTAAGTTAAAAAAAGAGAGGTGGGAAAGTCACCAGACACCACCAGATTATTTTAGTAGCTTCAGTCCAGATGGAGGGAAGGATGTGGTGCATAATACAGGAGCCAAAATTGATCTTTCACATCAACAGCAGCAGAGAGGAAATGCTGAGTGGGAGCCACCTTAACGTTTACACAAAGACTTTTCGTCAGTCTGATTATTCATTGTATGCTCTGGGATCAGGTAGTAACATACACGACTGAGTAGGTCTTTATGAATTGCTGCTAGTTTCATTCAGTTTCTTCAGCACATGGACGCCCCCAGGTGAACTGAACTTTATTCTTATGAAAAAATAAACCGGCATAACCTAATCTTTTCTTCACAGCGTGTGAATTATAGATTCTTTGTAAGACAAGAGAGCGGTTTAATTTCTTAAACTTCATTAAAATGTTTAAAAGTAGCTCCAGCTAACAGGAGGTCACTGCAGTTATGTTCCTAGCTAATGATGGGCTTCGGTTTAAAGCATTTTGCCTAAAACATGCCCTCTGCCCTTCAGATTTACTGCAGTGTCTCTCCAGTTTCCGAAGGCTGGTGTGTTTAACTGAGACCTTTGGGTCATAAAAAAACAGCGAGCGAGAAGGAAAAAGTTGGAAAAAAAAAAAAAAAAAAAAAGGCCTGGGTAGGTGGTAGCTAAATCAGTGAGAGCACAAAGAGGCAGGCGTCTGAGAGGTATTGACCCTCCATTGATCGCCAGAAGCTGCGTGCTGGTATTGACCAGATAGAGGAGAGACCCAGGGAGGCTGCACACAGCTCCACCGCTGAGAGGAAAGAAAAAAAAAAACTGAGAAAAACAACCATATACACTGCCTGCTCTGACCTTGTGGGACTTTGCTGTCCTACAGCCCACATCACTCTACCCCCACTATTCGCACACGAAGATATATGTGTGCGAGTGTGCGTGAGAGAGGCAGGGACCCCTGCTGAGAGCCATGCAGAGAGCTCAGCTTTATCTTGTTGAGGCCATTTCCTATCGTGCCTTCTATGAAGGCTCAGAGGAGCGCGCTGCAGCAGTTAATACTGGGCTGGCTGCTGTCTCTACTTCGCACTGCTAAAGATGCTTCATGGATCAGAACAGGCCCACATGATTCAACCATTATCTGGTATCATTACTGCCATTAAAAAGCATCATTCATCCAATATTTTTTTTGACAACACGGAGAAAATTTGGTGTGAGAAACGACAAGTGACTGGAAAGCAAACAATAGCAGCGGAGCTAAACTTGTTGATGTCTGTAGGCAAAGTTGAAAGGTACGCAATGCTTTGCAATAGTATTCATATCCTTTCAACGCTTTCACATTATTGTAGTAGATTAACAAAGTGTAGGGCACGTTGGAGGAACATCATATATGGTTTGTAAACATTTTGCAGGAGCTGCAGAGATACATGGCTCAGGTTGCAGAATTGGTCAACAAGATAACTATTGAGTCTTTATTGAAGAGTGGCAAGAAGATTGGTTAAAGAAAGCCATATTAGGCAGTTAAGCCATGGAGGAGACACTGCAAACATGTGGAAGAAACAAAAACTGAACTGTTTAGGCCTTCATATATAAAACTCCTTCCATTTTCCTGTGGAGCAACAGTTATAAACATACAGCTGTTGCGAAGATGTAGATGTAGGTTGAGCATATTCACAGGCTGCTAAAGACTAGTCATCACCTAGACAGAAGTCCATTTGAGTATCAATGGCTATTCTTGAGTTCCTCAGAGACTCTCTCCATCCAATTTGACTCAGTTGGAGGTATTAGTAAAGAATGGACAAAAATTTCACTCTGACATGCAAAACCGGTGGAAATATACCCCAAAAGACCTGCAGTCGTAGTTCCAGTAAAATGTTGCTCTGAAAACTATCGTTGGACTGACTTGAAGTGGATGCTTTTCTGCTTTTATTCTGTAAAGAATAGTGGGAACCATGTGTTTTCCTCCTGTTAGTCTACCTCCAAAACTCTAGATAAATTAAACTGAAGTTTGTGGCTGTAACATGACAAAGAACTGGCAAAGTTAAAGCCGTATAAGTATGTTTTGCAAGGCACTGCAGGAGGGAAAATCCTAAATAACAAGCAAGACATCTCGGCTGTATTAGTTGCCTGAGTGAGATGTATATGAGCCATAAGTTAAGAAACTTAGAACTCTAGAAAGTCATGGATATAAAAAAGGGAGGGGGCAGTCATTAAAGTGAAAACCAGGAGCCACATGGGAGGCAGAATTTTAAATGACTCCCCTCGTAGCGAGACTAGCCCAACAGAAGGACTAAACCTCACTCCGTCTCTCTCTATCCATCTCACTCTCTCCCTCGCAGAGATGCAATTAATTCGCATAGAGCGTGCCAAGTGTGCAGAGATAGAGCGGGCGGGATGCGCCCTCGCACATGCCGGAGGGAGGACAGTTTCCCATTCCCCAGAACAAATACAGATTTGGGGGCTTTTGGTCCGTGCACGTCGTGACCAGACCTCATCTCATCGTTTCCACCTTGTCTCCTGGAGTTTTTTGGCTAGTGTTCAGTCCCACTGCAGCCCTGGCAGAGAGAGAGGATAAGAGAGAGAGAAGACAAGAAAATCTCCTTTCTTCTTTTCTGCTGCAGTAACACCACCCAAACTTTTTTACACCTATCAGACTCACAAGGCAGTCGATGGAAGGGAAGAAAAAAAAAAAGCGAAACCACTGCGCTAACCCAGATTTTCACCCACTCTGAGAACAAGAAGTGGAAACATTTGTGCTTGTTTTTTTTTTTTTTGAATGCTTGTTTATAGCCCTCCTACCAGAATGTGGTAAACCCAGCTGTTGATATTTCTCAAGGCCGGCATCGGGGGGATGCAGGTGGTGGAGGAGGCAGGGTTGGTTGGAGATGTGCTGGAGTGTGCGTCACGTCACGGTACACAAAGCACGTACCATGCAAAGTGCAGGAGGGAGTGTAGCTCAGGGCAAGGGAGGCCATCGATACCGTGGAAATTGATCGTAATCAACCAAGTTACAGAGAGTGAGCAGGGGTTGGCCGACAACCATCTTTCTCCTTTCCTCCTCTTCGTTCTTCCTCCATCTTCCTTCTCCATGTTCCACTCTGCACTCTGATTTGATTCAGATACTTTGTGTATTACTTAGACTTTTAGATAATGATGTGGAGTTGTTTTTTGGAGTTGTATGTCTTAACTTGTCCTAGAAAATTATTTTTAGTTTGGCCAAAAAAAAAAAAAAAATCAAAAGGAAACCATTGAGGGAGGGAGAGAAGGGGGGTTCTTGGAAATTGGGCGCATCCTCTCCTCTGTGGCTCCACTGTAATTTCTCATTTGGAGACGGTGGCATACCTGGCAGTGCAGCTGCAACGTTAGAGACGCTGTCCCAATTATAGCATAACACCTAGCCTTATGGTTTCCATGGCTGCAAGACGCATTTCCCCGCAGGACGCAGCGTGGAGAAACGAGTGTCTTATCAACCATCACCTTGGTAATAACACTCCCCCGAGCCTTTGCCGCATGTGTCAGACCTTAACGAGAACCCTGGGTGAAATCTCTCTCCCTCTCCCTCCCAGTCCAGCCACTGCCATTGATTTGGACTTAATCTGTTCCTACGTGTCCGCGTGAGCGTGTCGGCGCGCGAGAGAGCTGTTAGCGCGTGAGTGAGAGGTGAGAGGAAGGAAAGAAAGCCTGAGTGGGGCCTCAGCGTGTTTGTGTGGCCGCTCAAAAAGTGTGTACAGCTCTCTCACATTTACGCAAAGACCGAGGTGTATGTCCATACATTGATAAACACAACCGAGTTAAATTACAATAACATTATAGAATACATGTTGTGTATTGTTTAAGGAATGTAGCTGGGGGGCAATATCTTATTTTCAAAGGGATTATCAGTTTCATAAAAGTGTATGTATTTCTTTTCTTTTTTTCCTTTTTAATCATAAAAAATACAAAATGTGACTTTTCAAATGATAGCTTCACTTATCAAGGAAAATCTATTTAACCCCTTTTCCTATGCCACACCCCGACATGATTACTAAACAAAACCTGTTTGACATCATGACGTAATCAAAGCGTCTAAAAATATAAACACATTTTTATTCAACAATAAAATGGGACAGGACAAAACTGGCACACATGTGAGAGTTTTGCCATTAGCTAAACAAAACGCCTGTCTCGCAACAGTAGCTTAGTCAAAATCCAGACTTCAATCCAGTTGAAATACTGTGGCAACTCTTAAATATTTATGTATCAAAGTCCACCAGTGTGAATGAATTTAAATTCCTTCAAATAAGAGTGAGGCGAAATTCTTGTACATATAAAAAAATTGGTTTACAAACCAATGTGAATTCATTTGTGTAAACCATGCATGTTGTTTCCTTTAAGTTATAATACATTCTCTGGGGTGGGATACTCAAATAGATATTTTAGCCACTTACTTTCATTTGAGTCATTTTCAAAGACTGCAATGAGTTTTAAATATATTTCTTGTAATTTAATGTTGATACATATGAATCAAAGATAAGGTCGTGCCTGTTAAGCATGAAATTTTTGTTAAAACAGTAAAAATAATTTTATTTCTGCTTCCAGGTTTAACTTCTGATGTGAAAATTATGCCCAAAAACTTAGTCCCACAATCATATAAGCTGGTTATTTAGTTTGATTTTTTTTTTACTCTTTGGTTTACTAGAAGATGATTAGATAGGAAAGATAGATCCACATTAATCCATCAACTGTCTAATACTGCTTATCTCTGGGCTGGTCCACATCTCCAGTGGTCACTGGGCGAGAGAAACCAATACACCTTGGATAGGTCGCCAGTCCATCACCAGGCTCCAGATTAATCTTTATACGTAAAAGATTTTTCTTCTTTTAATGGTTTAAAGATTCCCCCGAGAAAGGTCAGCAGTAAGCCTTGCTGATCTACAATGAATTTCTTGATGATGAGGATACTCTGAGGCATCTTTTTGTGCTTATCAATAATGTATTTAAAATCTGGAAATTGAGGCTCAAAGTCTGGAAGATGAACTTTTATGTCACAAATTATTTATAAATGCAGTAAAAAGCACATTTTTACCTATTTTAGTCTTAAAAATATATTTTAGCATATATGGTTAATGTTACTAACCATTTATTTTCAGTTATAAAATAATCTGTATATTTTAGTCTTAAATAGACAATAAATCTAATTTGTTTTATAATAGCATGTATTATAATAACACCAGTAAACAGGTATTGAAGGCTTATTATACTATTTTATAGCTGAGAACCAACTCTTGCAGGAAGCTATTAGAAGTTCTGACACTGAATAACTGTTTGGTAAATTCACATTGACACCAGTACATATTTTAGCACAAAAGACCCACATAATGACAGTTTCCACATATTCAATGGTCCAGGTTGAAAAGGTACAACAGGTCTTCACATGAGAGCTCAATCAAAGTCTAACAACTGCAGCACTTCTACCTTAGCTGTGGCTGTAGATAAAATGTATACTCATAAAATTTGTTTAAACATCATATTTATGACCGCAATTGGTTCAATTCCTGGCCTTGGGCCATATTTACTGAATGTTTTCTCATTCTTTCTCTGCCCTTTTTCCTGACAGGCTACTGTTGAATAATAATAATAATAATAATAATAAAAAACTTCATATTTTTCAAAAACAGACCGAAGTTAGACAACTGTTCACTGGAAAGCTACAACAGTAACCCTCTAGGTGATTGGAGTGAGTTACCAAACAGAAAAACAATAGAAAATAATTATGGACTAATATTTTTTTATGGAAATTATGGAAAAATATTTTTACTATATTATGTAGCTTTTCAGTTATGATTGATCTTTAATTTGATCTTTTTTCTACTTCTATTAGAAATTTCAACCAAAAAAAAAATCAAAATAACAACAACAAAAAACACAAGTTGAATGCAAATGGGCACCATGTTGGCCTAGGAATGTCAGTAGTAAAAGATCTGGCACCTGCACATTGCAACAATCTTTCAACTTTGTCCAGAAAGCCAGGTGCAGTAAGACAAAATTCACAGATACACACACAAACATCCTTATACGGTCCAATTATTTTCTATAGACTTCAATACATCTTAGTAACTGCATTTATGCCAAACCCAGGCATTTTCCATAATCTTACCATCACAATTATATTCCTAACCCCAACATTTGCCAAAACCTTTTTCACACCCTACATCAAACCTAACTAACAGAGCTCAGCATAACTGAAAGAAACGAAGACCAGGAAAATTTTTCCATGAATGAACCTCCTCTTGTTGGTGAAAATGGTTATAATGGTCATCTATATACAAAACTATAGTAAATGTGTAGGGAGGGTGTACGTGGCCAGTGGTCATCAATTTTTTTTTTTTCTGAATTATGTTGTACACAGAAAATGATTTAAGGCCAGTGAGTCTCAATTTGAAAAGATACTTACTTCTATTTGTTTTGCTACAATAAAAAGTGAAAATGGGCCGCACAGACCCAAACAGCTTACAAAGGTAAAAAAAAAAAAAAAAGACAGAAAAACAATCTAGAGCTGATATGCCAGATATGCTTTTAATATCCACAGTTAAACTGGATGTTAATTAACTGTAAACATGCTTACAGGGAAAATATTCTCTTTTTTGGAGCATCTTACACCTTTTTCTATTCTTTGACTTACTCTAAACACCTTACTTATTATGAAAATAGCTAGGTTTTACCATTCTCCCCTCAGTCACAGCTTCCACTCTGTAAAGTGCTGTCAGGACAACCTATTGGCACTTATATATGGTGCATTCACTGATTTTAAAAACATCAAATGCATGTTATGCTCTTGAGCAGTAAATCATCCGATTCTGGTCAACAGCATATCTTTCTCTGGTGAATCCCAATAAACTCTGATAAATAAATTAGAGCTCAGAAAATTACCGTTTAAATCTAGGAAGAATCCTAAGTTCAGCATCTAATAAGCAGGATAACAGTAGATTTTTTTGTCTTTCATTCACCTTACGTATTTGTTTTGCCTGTAGATTCATTTAGAGATATAAAAAACAACTAATGTCAGATTTTATTTCGTCACTGAAAAGCTAACCAATAGACAGCAGTGATGGAGCGAAGAGGGAAGCCACAATCTAATTAGCTTGGATAAATAATGCAGTGCAGGTTCATGTCCGACCAATAAATTGCAGCTCACACTGGTTTGCATTAAACAGAGGTCAGAATGTGGCGCTCTGTTCATCTGAAATTTTTGTTTTTGTGTTTATCCTATAGCTGGAGGATCCTCCACAGGCTGAACATATCTATCTGTCCAGTTCTCTAGATATCTATCTATCTATTTGTGACTATCCACCTATCTCTAACTATCTATCTAAATGTGGAACTAAAAGAAAACCACTTTCATTAAAATAAAACGTGCATGGAGGAACTAAATGAAAAAGAAAAGTTTCGTATAACGTTTATTTCCCTCCTGCCTCATTTTTAAATTGCAGGATTACAACAATAATATCTTGGAGGCTGATATTATCATACTCTCACCTCCACGCTTTACTTTCATAACTTACTTACATACCCCCTGCTCCCAAAATAAAATAAAAAAAACAACAACAACAATGAACTAGTGAGTGTCGAAAAGGTTTTTGTCTCACAGTTTTGTGCCAACAAGGAAGTTTATTTCTTGGCTCCTATCCACAGTTTAACTTTATCTTGTGACCTTTACACCATCTGAGCTTAGATAGAGACTCTGATTTCCATCCATGACCTTTGCGCTGACCCTGTGTTTAGCAGTCACTTTTTACAAATAAAAAATTTACAAGTTGGGAACCATTGAAGCCAGGAATTTGAAGGATACCTTCTGAGGTGCTGATTACCGTACTCATTCCACATCTTGTTCATCGTCCTCTATGAAGAAAATTCATCATGCTCAGTTATCTTGATGAATTAATTTGATGACTCTTTTCAAGGTAAATACGTATGAAGTCATTGAAGTTGAAATTGAACACATTCTACATTCTTTGACATTTAATCATATCGTAGCGTAATAATGTTTTGTCCCAGCTGTTTAGCTGTATAATACAACATAAACTGGGGTAAACGGATTCTGCAAAAGCTTTCTTTGTCTGAAGAGACCCCACTATGTGAGCACAGGTGAGGGGGGGGGTTACCTTATAGATTTTGCTGCCGAGATTGAGCAGCGAAAGGGAATGGCGTGCTTGATTCTGTGTGTGGTGTACACCAGTTGGGTGGAGATGGCAGAATTGTCAGATTTTTCTGGTTTAGCTTAGATTTAATAAAGTGACACTAAACAAAATGTGAAATTAAATTATGTTAAATAATTTAGTCTGAAGAATGCTCCTTTTAGAACCTTTTTACCTACTTTTTGTCTCTTCCACCAAGTCTTTTATCCCTCCTACATCACTCATTACCTTTACATGCAAAAAAAAAAAAAAAGAAAGAAAGAAAAAAAGTAACTATTTTGGTAATTTTATAATGATGTAATTTTTAGTAATGTTACCAATAGTTAATAGCTGATTTCTTTACCGGCCATTTTGCAGCATGAGTTCATTGCTCTAAATTTAAGCAAACAGAATGTTATTACTAAAACTGAAAATTAAAATTAATTTTGACTTTATCTGTTAAAATTAATGATGCTAGAAGGATAACAAAGATAATGAAGCAGGAGAACAATTTCCTTTGCTATCAAACCGTCTTACTTCAATCGCAAGCTGCTATATCAAGGAGTATTATCAAAACAAATAGGAAGCATGTTAGCATTAGCATAGCAAAATGGTGAATGAAAACATTGTCAGCACAAAACATGAGTTTATTGAAGACTATAGTTGTAAATGTTGAGCTGATATGTATTTAGAAACAAATTGCTATGCTATCTATGTTTTAGGTGACATGTTGTGAAAACTTTGTTAGGTTTTTAACTACACTAAACTCATCACGGAGCAACATGTAAAGCCATTCGACAGAAAGTAATTGTCAAGGAAAAAAGATGAAGATATCAGCCTAAGACTTCTATATCTTATATTGTGAATGTAGTGAAACAAATGTGCTTAAATTTTTTCAGTTCAATGAGAATTAATGCTATAATTTCTAATAATTATTTCTAATAATAACACATTTTGCTTGAGACAATAGTTTGGAATTGTTAAATCCAAACAGTTTGTGTGGCACAGTAAGTTTAATACTTATTGTGCCACTATTGAAAAACACTATTTCAAAAACAACTACCAGGTATGTTTAAAATTCAGACACTTCTTTATGTTCCTCACTGAGATTTGGTTGTGACTTTGCGCTATTTTTCAGGGTTTCTCCGGGCTTCTCGGTTCTTTGCCGCCTGCTCAGTTGCAAAGCTTGTTTTTCTTCCTGGTAGTCCCATTTTCACGAGGAGCATTCCTCCCTCCTCAACAATTGGACTGCATCGGTTCTGCTATCTCCCTGCTCGGGGAGAAGGTGGCGTCGGAACTGCGAAGGGCCAGCTTGTGCAGGGGCATTTGCAAAAGGGGGGGAAGGGCATGTCTGCTGGCAACAAGGGTGAGTAGATCAGTGCGGCTCAGTGTCTGTGAAGCAGTGATAAGATTCCAGGATTTTCCCAGTGTGACAGCCCAGCTCATGAGCCGTACAGCCACCGCATGACCCTCCCTGACTTTCTTCACCCCCACACCCCTACCCTCCACTCCTCCTGGGCTCCTTCCCCTCGACACAAACACCTGCAAACCACACCCCGAATCTCCAAAGTGGTGATCTTAATCTGAGATACTCTTGGTGTTTAATAAGAACACGTAAATGAATCTGTGCTTTACACTCACACACTCCTCTAACTCTACGCTGGGCGTGCTGTCTCTTTCTTTCTCTTCGGCTCACTTCTCTTTCTTTATCTCTGCCGCCTCACTAACCCCCCCCCCCCACTCCCTCCGTCTCTCCCCCTCCTTCTCCTTCTCCTCTCCCTTGGATGGCAGGTCAGGCGGTGAGCTGTGCGGGCTCGGAGGAGGTAAGGACGCCGCGGTGCACATTAATAATGAAAGGCCTCAGCCACCACCCCCAGAAACACACACACACACACACACACACACACACGCAGTCACGCAATCACGCACACACTCCCCCCATCGCCATGGCGATGGCACTAGCCCAGTGCTGTCACCTAGGGGGAGGTGGGGGTGGAGTGGAGGTGTGGGGGGTGAGTTGGGATATAGCTCCGCTCTCCAGCTCTCACAAAGCTGATCACAAGCTCGTACACAGGCGCGCCACGCTGGGCCTTCCACTGTGGACGGCCGCTAATTAAAACCACACTTTTGGCTGCGGAAGGAATCTGCATCCACTTCCCCACCTGGCTGCAAAGAAGCACCTTTAAAACAACACAGGCAGTCATCACTTATCAGCAGATGGAAATGAGTGTTTATGCAGAGAGCCGTCTGAATGTGGCCCCGTTTTGTAAGGCTTACTAAATGTAAATATAATACAAAGCCGATCAAGTAAGGGATTGTGAACAGGAAATGTTGGTCCATTGTTAAGAATGCCTATGTACTGTTGATCATATGCGCTCCGTACTTGGTTACTTTGATTGAATTACTGCATCAGTATAGTGTGGCATGGAGATGATCATCCTGTGCCACTTCTGTGGTAAGTAAACACAGGTTGCTTTAAAATAAGACTTTAGTGTATTTGCATTGTTAGGTCTGGTGTCCCTTATATCTTTCTGTTTCGGTCTATCCAGTGCAGTGATACCAAGTTTGAACCATGTATTGCTACTTTTGGTATTGAGAAGAGGCATCATGTCCTGCAGGAAATTGAACATGGGTTTCACAACATTAGGAAAACATAAAATCCCTATATTTTTCACGCATTACATCTGCTGTTATTAGTCGTGACTATTCTCTTTTCCCACGTCTCCACCACTCCCCCTAAGCTTTTTATCACCAGAATCTATATCAGGAGTTTGCATGAAAGTCTAGCCAAATGTGTTATTGGCCGACAAAATATTTCATCCACGTATTCATTTCCTATTGAAATGTTGAAAAAAAAAATCATATATTTATATCTACCCTGAAGCTTGTAAACAGCGAGAAGAATGAGAATGTCTACAACTAGAATTTTTCTGTCTATAGATCAGGTAAGAACATTTAGACTTCAACCACAAAAACTTAGGATTTGTTCCATAATCATCTAAAGGCTGCAGTCATCCATGGGGCTTGTTGCAACTTTCTTCCACCACACTTTTTCTTTACACTAAATCTTCCACAATTATGCTTGTATGCAGAACTCTGTGGACATTCTTTAGCAATAAAACTTTGCTTCTTATTCTCCTCGTGGCGTGTCAATGAACAACTGCCAAGTCAGCATTTCTTTCTCTGATCAATTAAATTTTTGGTTTTAATGAGCTTGAAGCCTCAATAAATAAAAGGAACAGAGATTGAAATATACACAGACGCATCATATCCGATGTGTGAATTAACCCTTTTCAAATTAATTATTGTAATAAATAACATTTTAGTGATAAATAACTAAGATCCACCTTTAGAACATAGCAAAAAAACTTCTTTTTTTTTTTTTTTCCAGAACCTTATTTTTACTGGAACCTCACAAGATTTTCAGCTCCTAACACTTTTACCTAAGCTTCCGCTTACTTCTCTTCAGTAATCCATGACTGCCATCGATCTCCTGCATTTCAGCTCGTGCTTTCTGACTATAAATGTCAGTGAGCGAGGCGAGTGTCACAAAGACCTCGAAGGAGACCAAAAATCATTGACAATAAATGAGATTTAGGAGGATTTTCGCAGGGTTTTCATGCACTCTGAAGAAACACGGCAATCAAACTTGTTCTTATTCAAACATCTTTTAAATCATTTTGGTTACATTTTAGCACAGCAAGGCTCCATCATTCCAGTGTAGGAAGATAACACAGGCAGCAAAATGGGACATGATGGTGATCTCTGTAACCACCATCTTTCATTTGCTTTTTAAGAGTTTTGGCGGGGGAAGGATTTGTTTTTTTTTTTTCTTCGTCTCATGCCATCTAATTATAAAACAAAGGAAAACATTTTTCATAACCCGTGGAAAATTTCATTTTCTTACTCAAAACCGCTCTTAAAAAAAACATGCAAAACAGACAATCAGACAAAACTTCAGAATTGTAAAGTTCGACACAAATACATGCATTCCTTTTATTCACAAAACCAGTCGAATTTCCTAAACAAATACAAAGATTGAGTTTTTTTTTCTCTCTCAAAAGCTGCAGCTACCCAACAACTTAACAAAAAAAATCTCATGAAAATTTAACAAATAAACCAACAATTACCAAAAAAAAAAAAAAAGAAATGCATCTTTTTCAGTGCATTCAGTAGGGTAGACTTAGAGCAAGTGCTGTTGCTTGGTGCTATTGCCCTGAGCAGTACTGGCACATGCTCAGTAGGGCCACAGTAACGTAAGGCTGCCAGTCTTACAAGAAAGGAAAAGTTTGGAAATGCAGAGGAGGGCTCATTAAGGAGATTACAGTAGTGATGGCTTAAACTCAAGAGAGTTTTGCCCAGCAATAATATTCACTTTCATTTCACTCTGAACTTGACAGCGTCACATTTTAAATCACTTCCTGCCTCCATCTTCAACAAACTTAACCATAAACTAGACAAGGGTTTAGGTAACAAAACAGTGAAGAGTTACGATGTTTGCCATTAGCCGCTAGCTTTAAAATATAGCTGTAAATTTACATTCTCTACACAAGTACCGAATCTTTTCACACATGAACAACATTAACACCAAACACAGAAATTAGTTGATTGTCCACCATCTGTCCGTTATTTCTGTTTCTGGCAATGAGCAGTTCCGTGTTTAAGAGACAGAAACCAAAAAAGAGGAAAAAATCCAGCTGGGAAAAGGACAAAAAGGTATGAAAAATGGAAACATAGAAAAAGGGAATGAAAAGTTGCCATAGATGCTTTTCTTTTACGCTTCATTTTTGGTTCAAGGAATAAGTAGGTGCATCCATAATCCGATTGATTTTTTTGTTTTTTTCTGCTTTGTTTTTGTTTTTTGTTTTTTTATATATAGAATTTTATTCATTGCTAGTTTGTTTATTAACCAGTGTCTGTTCCGGAGACAATCCAGGAGTTGGCATTGCACTTGATGGCAGAGCTTTGGGAAAGGAGCGGAGGAGGGAGCCCTACTGGAACCACCGGAACGCTGCTCCTGTAGGAAGCATCACCTTCTTGGAGAAACAGAAGACAACAAGGGAGAGGAGAGAGGAAAGAGGGGGCAAAAAAGAAAGAAAGAATAAGTAGTTGTTAATGAACACCAACTATACTTTTCTGTGTGTCTGTTTGCAAATATTAGCCTCAAATACACAACTTCCTTTTAAGCTTAAAAATGTCCACATCTTGCATACATAAATAATTTTTACGCAAACACACATACATATCAATGCATAGTAGACAATAAAATAACACTCTGTCTTTACTACATGAGAAAAAATTAATAAAGCTTAAAGCATACATTTTAAACAAGTAGTAAAATACACAGCAGTAGTGAAAAATTACATAAATGATCTACAAATAAGAAGGAATAGTAAATTTTTTAGAAGAAATAAAGGTAGAGGGATGAATGAATTAAGGGTTTGAAATAATGGTGTGAGGACTTCCTCTTGCTTTTTTTTAAATAACCCACATTGGTGCCATTGTTCTAAACCACATTTTCATATTGAAATCTGCTGTTAATTCAGACTAGAAGAAGGTGTGATTTGCCACAGACAACAGAAGGACAGAACACATTTTTGTATGTTCGTCTTCAGTCTGTCATGGAATTTGGTGAATTTGGAAATATCAGCTGATTATTGAAATTTAAGACTGAATATTATGACCTTTATTTGCTATGGAATACATGCAGGGATTATTGTTTTCCTATTGCTAATTGCACTAAAAATTAATAGGGTTGTTTAAAATGTCAACCCCAAAGTTATCAGTTTTCCAGGGAATTGTTAAATATATATATTTGTTCTCCATAAAAATACAACAGTTGGTTTATGACGGGGAGGCTGGAAAAAACAGTTAGAAAATTATTTTTAATACTACTCAGAGTTGAATTTCCACAATCTTTCCACAACTGTTACTAATCGAATGCTGTAAAATTTTCCACCAGATTTTAGAAATGGTGCTTTTATGTACTTGAATATTTGAATCAGAAGTTGGCTTTAGACATGAATAGTCTTCATTGGTCTCTCATGTTGAATTATATGAGTTTAAATGTCCCATCACTGATTCTATTTAATCTTTTGTCATCCAAATTAAAACCAGTACAAGACAGTGTTTACAGCAGGTATGATAGTTGCTACTACTAACTACTATTAATGTCGAAAGCATATTTAAAGTAGTTTTGCTAAGTTAATATGACAAGACGAAAGATTGGGATTTTAACTGTAAAGTTATGAAAAACAAAACCTCTCTGGAAAACTTCTGGTGACCTAAAATATGGATGTCAATCAGCTAATAAACTGAATATGTAATCCACTCAGTAGTGGTTCTATTTCGGAGTTTGACCCTTGGTTAGCAGCATGAGGGAAATCTCTACATTACTGCCCTCAGCACCAGAGGAGGAACAGGCCTCAGCTCACAGAAAACCCAATACGTCACATTTATTATTTAGCCACCACACACATTGCTCTCCCACACCATCGTGAATGGCGATGTTGCTTTGCACCCCCCCCCAACCAAAACCGGCCCTCCACCCCCCCTGTTGCTGTGGTTATCAGCGTGTCTGACTGCACTGAGCAGGGGTGGCACACATGCATGCAGCTGCAGGGCTCAGCAGCAGCCTGCCAGTCAGGAGATAGAGAGCAGCTCGGGTCCCGGGAGCCAGAACGTGGCTGGCGTCCTGCAAAGCACGCCTCTATTCTGCAGCACGGATTCTTCCGTTTGCCAGAACTGCCTGGAGTGAGGTGGCGGTGGCGGCGGCGGCGGTGGCAGCGATGGAGGGGTGGGGAGGGAGTGAGGGGCAGAAGCTCGGCAAACATTTACGCACCCACACACACTCTCACATCGAAACCAATATGTATTCAAGTGCAGTCACACACCTCCACACACAGTGGCACGTTAGCCGACTCTCGCAATACACCCCCGAAATCACACCAAACAGTGAGACTGTTAAGTGAAATTCTCATATATGCTGGAATCAGGCTCAATTTTCCCTCAACACTCACCAGCACAGATATATTTAAAAAAAAATAAAGAACCACCCAAACAGTGAGTAGAAACACAAATACTGATCTGTTATTTAAATGAAAGAAGATCTTATTGTCATGTTTCTGTCTTTGCTGCTGCTGTTAAAGTCAAACTGAGGTATAAAAAAACAATACTGAAGAGCGGCTACCACTGACATAATCAGACTAAAGTTTTTGGTGTAGCTATGTTCAGCTTTCTTATACAGTCTGTTAAATTGTGTTTTCCGCAAAGGAATTAGTTCAAATTAGTTCAGGCACAAACAATACCTGCCTTAGTTATTTTTCAGGCTGATTTAAATCATTAATTTACACTTAGGTCAGGGTTGATCTTTTGTGGCCACTATTGGTTTTTCACATGGACATGAACATTTGTGGCAACAAGGTGCAGGCTCCACATTTTCTTGTTTGGATGGATGTTTCGGTCTGATACCCAAAACAAACCTTATCATATGATTATATCCGAAAGGGTAGCGTCAATAAGAAGAAGCTTTTTTTGTTGTACAATCATCAACACAAAATCAATATAAGTGAAACTGCGATCACACAGGACTGCTCAAATATAGTGCTTAGTAGATTAATATATTTCAAGAGATACAGTAAAGCCCTGTTTGCAAATAACACATTTGCCCAGATGGTTGGTCTTTCACGGACCAAGAGAATTTATTGACAGTGACGAGTAGGAAACATGTGAGGTAGAGTGGGCATGCCATGTATAGGGTCTACTTTCAAGACCCTCAGACCTTTACTTGAACACCCTCTTTTCCTATCTAATGACTGTCAATAAAAGCCTCTAGTTTTGATCAAAAATATTGAACACTAGCTAGCTACAGGAAGACAAAAACTCACAAAAATGTATGGATAACATGATTATTTTAGCAACTAAACCTACAATTAACATCTGAAAGCTACTCAAGCCTTCAGCCTATGCGTTTTAAGAAAAGCATTTTTAACACAAACGACCCCGAGGTTAACTACCGACATATTGCAGCAGCGTCTCCTCCATCTTGACGGTGACCTTTCTGCTGCCGCGCTCAGCTGTTAAGCAGCGACTTGGAGGACAGCAACATCTGGCACTGCCACAGATGTTAAAAACCTGGTAAGGGCTGGACCGACCATGACGTAATGTGTGGGAGGAAAAACAACACACGGCTGGGACTGAGCGGTAATGCTGTTTTTCCTCATTATCAAGCGTGTGCAATCAATGGGATGGGGGGGTTGCTGGGGTTATGGCAGCATTTCAGAAATAGAAAACCTCCTTCCTATCCTTCCTCAACACTGATTGCTAGAGTTCACGCAGATGGGATCTGTGGGTGTGAAGAGGCCAATCACTACAAGTCGATGGATGTGTTCCCCCCACCCCACCCCGTCATCTCAAATAAAGGCAAACCCATTGGCTGACACGTGACACAAACATTTTCCGTGTAATAAACCAAATAAAGGAAAGCATAAGTGATGCAAGAATCTGTAAACCTGTTTAAACCATTCCTAATTCAGCTTTGGCTTCAGGGCACCGCTGAGTGTTCAGCTGATTGTTTTCAATGGATTCCCAAAACACATATAAGGAAATCAACTCAAAACATCTCAACATGCTGAAGCAAATGTGAGATGTTACAATGTCTGCTTAAAAAAAAAGACTTAGATAAAGAGCGCCTGTCACATTTATTAGCACCACTAGTAAAAATGTGAAAAAGATTTCCTGTAAAGTAATTTAATCACACGCTTTACTTAGTTTATTTAATGGGGGAAATTAAGAAATACACTAAAATAAAAAAATATCCAGCTTTTTTTATTTATTTCCTATACAATTTGATTTGAGTGAAATTAAACTTCTTGTTTATAATCCATGACAGTCCTTTCTTTATGCTTCAAATTTATACACTTCTCTTAGCTTTATTCAAAATGTGAAAGACAAGAGAACATGCAAGTACGGCATTAAGGAATTAGCTATTGGCTAAACCTGCCCCTTTAGTTAGAGCCAATATTAGAAAGTACAAAACAAGAGAAACCGTGACAAACTTGGCTGTTTTTCTTTTTTTTTTTTTAAAGAGAAAGCATTTTCCCTCTTTCAATCACAAACATAAACATGTGGAGTTACCGGAACTCTACTGAGATTTTCACAGGATCTGTGTGATGAGTCTACACTCAAAGTAGGCCAGATAAAACAAACTCATATGTGGGAGGATCTGGGCAGCTGTGAGCCTGTTTCCTTCAGAGCACCAGGAAACTTCATTACAACTCCACAGTTCGATGCTTAAACAAAATGCTGCTGGGAGAGGCAAGAGGTATGTCTCCATGCCCTGGTTGCTAAGAAAATGAATGAAAATGACTTTGTAGGGTTACTGCTACATTTTATGCAACCTCCGTATTTACACAGTATGCGTCTCCACTCCTCGCCACCGGAGAAGTGCGCAGTGGAGCAGAGCAGTTCCTGACCACTCCGATTTAGAGCACAGACATTGGTGTGTCAGAAAGTGGACTTCCAAGCCATGGTTGACAGTTTCCATGACGTTCAGAAACAGGTAACTAAACACAATGTGTCACCAGACAAATGTAACTAGATAAGCATCTAAAATATCGACAAGTCATATCAAAACAGAGACTAAATATATGAACATCAGCCTTGGTTTTAGCTGCTCAAATAAAAACATCTTTAGCACAACCAAGACATGAGATTGTTAAACACCAGCTCTGTTTCTAGTCAAACATATCTTTAGTAACAAATGTTAAAGAAGCATTGTAGGATCAGTATAGAAGCCTTATTAACTGCTTTAATCCTGCATTAGCGTAGCATGTGGAGGCTATCCAACAGAAACTCAAGTTGGAAAAAAAAGATTCTTCTAAGAAAAACAGATGCTGCAGCACTATGATGTGTCAGTGAAATGGTGGAAAGCCACATAACTAATGGAAACTAATATTGTTGATGTGTGGTGTGTTATTTTACTGCATATTGAAGCTATTGTGTTTTCCAGTACGTACATTGAATTGACTTTAATGAATTGTAGGACTGTGACTAGATGTTAACAAATGTGTAATTTTGAAGGACTGATTGATATGTAAGACAAACAATACTGATTCAGAATATCCCTCTCAATAAACACTCATCAGGGGCTTCAAGTGTCCAACAAAACATCAGTGTTTTTCTTGTTTTCTTACTTTTTTTTCTTTTTTTTTGGTTCTTCAGTGCAACACAGTGTTGAAAAGCATCAGATTTTGTGAACTAAAATAACAGATAATTGCCTTTGCTCATTTCAGTCCAGAAAAGAGTCTGAAGAGGCTAATCATCAAAATAATTTCAGACTAATCTTCAGCTAATCCTCTAATTAATCAGCTGGCTGTCACAGCTCTCGGCATAAATATGACACAGAGGATGCTAGAGACATGCCTATGTCAATAAATACAAGAAATCTAGTACCTCCATTGCTTTTTATCAATTTTATTCAATTTAAATTTTTTAAAGTACCTCCAGTCCAGCCTCTGACATCTGAGTCCATTAATCACATGTGAAGTCTACGGAACACTTTTACAGTGTAATTAAACCAAAATAAGCTTCTTTTTTTTTTTTTTTTGCCAATAAAAATAATTAAATAGGTCATTTAGGGTTCTATTTTTATGTTTCTGTGCAAATGTTGATAATTGAGTGTAAATTTGTTTAGTTCTGCAATATTTTTGCTTGACACCATCTCATTGCTGGCCTCTCCAGGTCCCAAGCAGATGAATTCTGCTTCATTGTTTTATTTGGATGAAAAGTTGCTGAAGGGATCTAAATATAGTAAAGACGTGTTTACATTTCCAGAGCCAGATGTTGCCACCATGCAGATCTTAATCTCACTGGAGATTAAGTGACTTCTGAGATCAGTTGGTTGGACAATATTTTATTTGAGGTTATCAAAGTAAAAGGGTCTTCATACAGATCCATGTTATGATCCATCACATTCCTAATAAAATACCATATTATTTGTGGTTGCAGTCTGATGAAAATGGCAAAAAAACAAAACAACAAAAAAAACAGTAAGGAGTGAACAATGTTTGCTAGGAACTGTCCTGCAAAACAAAGAAAAAAAAGAAAACTCTTTGAGCTAAAAGTTTCATAGGTTAATGCGGATGTCAGTCCACAGTGACACTTTGGCTGCCTTAGTTGTCCTCTCCCTCAAACCCCCTCTTGTCCACTTCAACATGTCCCTCCGCCTGCCCAGCAACTTGCCCACACATCTTTGCATCTCCGGCGTCAGTCTGCATGCCTGTCACTTTCTATGAGTCTCCGCTGTCCTGACTCTCTGGTGTGCGGTAACTTGGAGGCAGGGAAGACAGTGAGGGAATATACTGCTCCCATATCGCCATCTGATGCTGGCAAAGTGGGTCTCAGAGGAAAATGTTTCAGGTGCTAGCTGCGTATAACGACATGCAGGGCCAAGTGTATACGTTTAACCAGCGCTGCTTCACAACGTCTACAAAAGCTGAGCTCCTCTTATTTTTGATAGGATATTTAAATATTAGCCATTAGTACAGTGGATCCTAAAAGTCTTCTGACATTCAGATAACAACAAGGAGGAGTAGAACTTCCAAACCTTTACTTTTCCCCTCTTTTCACCACTGCTGAGACTGACACCCCTGGAGGGTATTCAGACGCAGAGCAGAAGAGAACTGCCTTTGCACTTATTTCTCTCAAACATAGCATTCCCAGAATAAATCCAGACATCTTCAGCCAGTGAGCGGTGAGGTGGCAAAGGCCTCCGCATGCTAACTCCCCCTCACTTGCCAATTTTACGCTCTTCTTTGAGCTGCCATGAGCTTTCAATGGAAACCGTCAACACCCAAAATAAGCACGCTGCCACCGTCGTCGTCGCTGGACTACACTTGTGTTCTTACGTACATGCACTCGTAGCCCGAAACAAACAACCGGATAAAGAGGCGAATAAAAATGTGTTTCGTGCAAATGCAGTGAAACACGTGCACGTGGTGCCACGTCCACTGAGTGCACACATAGATATGTGAAGAAAGCGGTGAAATCTATCCAGGATAACTGAGACCAACACATATTTCAAATAAGAGATCATGCCCCCTTTGAAAGCGTGCACAGGGTGTAATAGTCAGAGCAGACGGGGATGTACTGTGCCATCTTTGATTGGAGTGGAACATGACACTCAGGGGCTGTCTGAACTACAGCTGAGGCTCATCGCAGTTCAGCGTGACTCCCAGAGCCAGGAGATCTGCTCTGGCGCAGGTGGTGCCCAAGTCACCCTGGATATGCACTAAAGCTGCTGATGGGAAGCACAAATCCCACTTAAAAAAAGCCAAAATTGAAAGACAATACAAACATAAATCATAAGTAAAAACTGAATTGCAATCTAAACCTATCAGTTGAATTAGACATTTCTAATTTATTGGCTATGAATCTCATGTCTGTATTGACGTCGTACCCGCTAACAGCTTAGATGAACAAGAGAAAGCGAGAGCTCCTACCAAACATAGCATTTGCAATCAAATTAGGACACTGGTTCCAAAAGATGGCTTGCTAAAGCATGTTAGTCTTTCTGTATTGCTGAAGCTAGCATGCATGTTTGACTGAGACTGAAAGAAATTCAGATTTTTAGTAGATAACAGGAAGGCTGGTCATATTGTCTTATCTGTTTCATCCTTTTGGGCTTTCAAAGAATTTGCTGCAGTCATTCACATCCTGTTTTCTTCTGACATAATTATGATGTGTAGAGTCCTATTTGCGACTCTTCAAAATAGGAAAGATGAGAGACAATGCTATTTAAGGAAGTCCAATGTGTGTTGATCTTTATAGGAAAATGGCTGCAAGAAAATAGCCATTTACCCAAATTTGCTATTTCTGCAGCCTTAGTCATTAGGCTAATGACTAAGATTAAAACAACTGGAACAGAGACTCACAAGGATGCAGTCAAGGCTAGCCCCTAAACATTGACAGGTCAAAGTTAAAGATGCCAAATTTCTTTTCAATATTTCAAAGTTATTTATTCTACATACAAATTTAAGATGAAAAAAGGAAACAAAAAGTTTAGATGTCACAAGGAGCCCAAGCTTTGACACTGAATGAGTGACTTGAAAAGAGTCTGACATGCTCATATAAGCAACTGTTTAACATTTTAAAACTTTTCATGATCAGTTCTTAGTACAAAAAAATGTACAGCAAAGTACTAGCTCAGTTGGGTTGTGTTTTACTTTGTGTTATGAATAAAACAAGTGGCAGTTCACAGTAATGGTGGAGGCAATTTGACATCAGGAAGATTAATCTGACAAAGCAGTAACTGAAGCGGCATAAACCATTCAGAAAGACTATCAGTTAGCCAAACTCCACTGCAATGGTCTGATGTGTAACACCTGCACCTATGTGACATTCAAAGTCTTTAGATGAGAGCCTCCTGCTTATTCCAATCAAAATTGAATGCTACAGCTTTGCTAATTAATATTTACATAAAGATGGAGTTGTTGAGAAGGTGCCTGACTTTTTTATTTTAGTAAGTGGTGTCTTTTGCTGCAATGACTGTGAATCAATTTATACTCGTTGGGAACGTACCGTACCCGCTTTGACAACTGGCAAATTTAAAATAATTTTCTAAAATCTATTCATAGTCAACCGGAGGAAAATGTGGAGGTCATTTAGGTTTATTTTGGTCTGATCAGAAGCTAATGTATCATATTTCAACAGATTCAACCGGCCAAAGGGATCAGAACAAGAATAAAATAGAATTAGGCCGCTACATCACAGGGAGGATTTGAACATTTTTATCACTATTTTTATATGTATATATATATATACATATATATATATATATATATATATATATATATATGTATATATATATATACATATATATATATAACAAAAAATACTAAACCAAAGAAACAAGTAAACTTATGTACTGTGTTATGTACATGGTTACCAACACGCATGTAAAATGGGGGTACATGTTTAAAAAAGTTTTGCTATAGAAACAATTTCTATGAGGTCATAAACTTTAATGTAGCCACAAGTTAGAAGAAAGTACAACTTCAGAAACAATTCAGTTTGGTTCCAGTAAATTCCAGAAGCAAAAGTGGTTCAACAAAGTTTAAAAGTAAAATTTCACAACAGTGTTTGGCCCCTGGGAACCAATGTCCTGCAGAGTTCCCTGTTCCACACACCTCTCTTAAACTATTGGGTCAGACTTCTTTTGAATTTCTATAAATGTCAAGGAGGTAGTTTGTTTATTTGAATCAGGTTTGATGGAGGGACAAACAGCTAAAACATGCAGGCCAGTGGTCAGATGACCAAGATTCAGGAAGACAATGACCTTTACTTCCAAACCTCAAATTAAGTATCACTTACTGCAGCTCGCTAAAGTTTTCCTTCAGGTTTTTGTTGATTGCTGTACTGAATCATACTCAAATATACATTCAAAATACACATCCAAGAGTCTTAACAAGCTTTGTGGAGAAATCTTTTTTTTTAAAGTAATTCATTTTATCCCTAGCAAAACCAACAAGGCACTTAAATGATTTGTGAAGAATCTGGTTTGAGCACTGTATGAGCTTGTGTGGACAGGGTTATGATATGAGGTTGTTTTAGTTGGTCAAGTCCACAATCAGCAACTGTATGTGCCCAGAAAAATGAGGTCAGCTATAGCTGCCATCTCCCAGCTGTCATCCGGCAATAGGCGGGATACACCCCAGACAGATCGGCAGTACGTCACAGGGACAGTAGAAACCCACAGGGCTCATGTTCTCTCACTCACTGTAAAGTAACTATTTACCCAAACAGGTTTTAAATCAAAATACTGGTACACAAGTTCTCCACTTCCACCACCACGTCAAAACTTTAACCCCACTGAGGACGCTTGAGAAGTACTGAAGAAGAGTTATGTTGATAACGTGACACTGACTTACAAGCCACAACAGTTTTTTTTTTCTTTTTGTACTAAAATATAAATAGAAATCTGCTAGTGACAAGAATTGAACAATTTTCAGTTTCACTGCCCCCGATGAGACGTATTCTTCTGTAGGAGTCCTTCTCAGGCCAGGCGTATTGAGCCCTTTTCCACTTGTAAATCCAATGAAAAAAGGGTTAAATTTGATTTTTTACTCTGATCCATTCCACTATCACTAGCCTTCGAAATGAACAACTTTTAAAAAAAGTTCGGACACACCTTCTCATTGAATTCAATTAGAAAGTATATCCAAACTTTTGGTCTGTACTTTATATATATGCCAACTGGTAAAAAGGTCATACCTCAAATTTCAATGTTTTTCAGGCATTTTTACCACACTAAAAATGGAATATAGTATTGAAAACTCTCTCCCACCCTTCTTCTGAGGAGGTTTCTTGTCTGAAAGCTACAAAGTGACAAACTATATAATGCCGTCTCTTATTAACATTTATTGTGACCTCTAATATTAGAACTTGATTTGTTAAAATAAAGTCCAGAGTGATTAAAACCAAAATACCGGTAGTCATTTCATTTGCAGCTGATGGGAAGTAGATATTAACTTTATTGGCAACTAAGATTAGCAAACTGTGATATTTTCTGTTTATAAATCCTTTGTAGTTATCAATCAATCTGTCAGTGTTTATCTTTTTTACTTCACGTACCCAAAAAACTGGTTAAATAAGCCACTGAAAGAAGATCGAGGCTTTATTGATGCTTCTGCAACAGAGTGCTTTCAGCAAATCAGGCAAGTAGTCAACTTTCTCAACACAACAGGGAACCTAAGGAACTACTTTCTCTCTTATCAAAATAAGAGTTTCAACATGGAGAGCTGAGTGCTATAAGCTTGCAACAGAGAGATTCCAAGCTTAGAGAACTTACCTTCACATCTGTGACTCAGAATTAAAGAATGTCCTTATACTTATGTACAAGACAGGTATAATAACACAACCATGCTGACAAAAAGAATTGTGGCATTTCATTATTCTGAAATCTCCTGCCATGTGCATAGCTGTATCACTCAAAATTATGTGATATTTACACATTTATCAAGTTTATCATGAAGGGCCAAACTCAGCACATCAGGCCTGGATAACTAACCTTTTAGCCTGCAAACACAAGACTAAGCTGTCCGTCCCAATCAACATCAGACAGAGATCGTAGCAAGGCCATTAGCTGTTTGCAGCATAGATTCGGTTTGGGTCAATTAGACCAGCGGCCTCTCTATTGGTTTATGTTCACACAGTGTTTCATGTCTATCAATTTATTATGCAATGCAAAAGTGACACCATTATCCACAAAAGTTTGTCTCCTTTGAGATGAAACATCTGCCACCACGGCCAGGCTTAGTTAGGCCAGAGAGCGCGAGGCAGCAGACAGGAAGTATGGAGGGCCATTTAGATGAGCAGGAGTGTCACAGGAGAGAAGGACAGTGGCAAGCAGAAGAGGGGGTGCAGTGTGCCACACTGACACCTGGTGCTCCAGATGACAGCTCTGCAGCCAGATGGACCTCATTATACGCACACTCATATACAAACATACCCACACATGTATACTGACATTCAAACACATACTGTACACATATCCACAATTACTGCCAATCTTATTCCACAAACTCACACATTATTTTTAGTCAAATTTCTGTCGCCAAGGTAGGCAAAACAAGAGTTATATTGGATCAGACTAAAATGGTCCCGCTTGAGGAAAGTATAATGTTCCGCAGAACGTTTTGAATAATACAGTTGCGTTGTGGTGGCAGGTTGAATCAGTGTTCGGGTTGAAATATGTAGGCATGGCGCTTGTGTGGCCATAGTGGGCAGATTAAAGAGACCCCATAGTGTTTGCTTACACTGAACATGCCCTCCGTTCTACTCACCACCTGTCATTTCCTTGCTCGAGAAGCTTCAGCCCACCATATACCCCCACTTTGCTAATTTTCTTTCAGGGGGAAGACTATTCAAGAGTCCTATTTGTATTTTTAAGTAGGAGTTTACTTCTCAACCTCAGACTTTTCCACATCATTTTGTATCCCCCTCTATATGATTGAATTGTTGTGTCTTACTTGGGGGCTGAGGTTGGTGCATTCAAATTCTGCTAGATTGTCTCTGTCGCTCTGAATCAAACCCATTCAAGCAGGTGTTTCACCTCACTAAGCAATAGTACATCTTAACCACCACTGTCTTACCTCCAGTGCAGCAGAGGGTTTCTTCTTCAGCTCCTCACATTTGCGAAACTTGCAGATCTGGTGGCCTGTTTTTCTGTTCCGGCAGCTGCTGCACTGCTCGCAGTTAATCCGCCGTCGGCAAGGCGGACACATGCCGCAGCGTTTCCGTTTCTTTTTGCCGGAGTTGATAGCAGAGGCCAGCTCGCTCTGTGCCGGGTATTCGGTCAAGCCAGCCATGTGAAGCGCGCTGTCCGCCAGAAAGACTCCAGCCGGTGTCATGATGAAAAGGCCCGGATTGAAGGGGAAGCCGCTCCCTACTCCATATGGGAAGTCAACGGGACCACCTACGGCGTCCGTGACAGACGTACCCTCCAAGTCGCTAGCCCCCGAGCCTGCGTCTCCGCCGCCAACTCCCACTCCCATGCCCCCAGGCAGGAGCATGTGCTCCATACCGGCTCGCTTTAGCAGCGCTGCTGCCTGGGCAAAGTGCAGCAGGCCATTTTGTCCCTCCAGAACCTGTTCTAAGGTTCTGTCCAACTTGGCTGCTGTTAGTGTGGAGACAGTGGCTTGGGGAACTGGGGGCGGTTGAGGTTTGGCCGAGTGGCTCTTCGTTGAGCTATTGTCCGTGTGTCCATTGGTGGTGGCAGAGGAGACCGCTGTATATTGAGATAGGGTGCGCGAGTTCTTAAGGCTCTTGCTGAGGGGCTCGCTGATGATGCCACTCCGATTCCTGCGCTCTATGACAGGAGAGTCCTGTTTGCAGCTACTCCGCTCCAGGTCCTCTGTTTGGGGTCCCTCCGACAGCCCACTAGACATGGTCCGGTGCGTACGTGCCTGGGTCGGGGGTGAGGGTGGAAAGGGGAAAGGGGTGAGCAATGAAGGACTTTTACTCTGCCCGTTATTTGCCCTGGTGAGAGTGTTGCTTGGTGTTAGCGGACCAGTCAGCCAGTCAGAAAGAGACAGGCACCAAAGCCTTCCTCCTCCTTAGAAGCGCGGCCCTCATCCACGTTCTTCCATTGGCTTTCAGGAAACTTTACAGGGAGAGAAGAGAAAGAGGGTTATTATTTAAAGTTCTCAAGATGTTTTCATTCAATATTTCCAAAACTCTGCCGACTTAAATTCCTACATTAAGCAGGAACATTTGCATTAAGTAAATGTATTAACTTATAAGTTATGCATTGGGTTTTTTTTATTGTCTGTGCTGAAGCTGGTTTTCTGTTCATGAGTGAGGGCCATTTCACAACTTTTTGACATATCTACTTGGATCAAGTATAATGTATAGAACATTGAAATATATAAACTACACTGTCCTGGATTGCAAACAGATCCTTTAAATCATAGTTTGTGATCAGTTCTATCTTAAATTCCCAAAACAAAAAGAGAAATCAGAATTTGTTTGGCATCACTTCAAGATCCATGGATTCAATTTAAACCTAGAACTAAAATGACATGGAGGGCAAAAAAGCTAATTTTAGAATGAGTGTTTATCTAATCTTGCTTGTTATTTTGTCCATAAAAACTAAAGACCATCATCTAAATAAATTTAAGTAAAATAATATTTTTATTATTACTGAAATTAGGATTTTTCTAATTTGTAGATATAATTAAAAAAGTTAAAAGTCTGGAATCACAAACTTGTTTGGCACTCAATTTAAATTTTTCCACATTCATCCAGAGTGAACATGATTTAATCAAATTCCATATTTTTGTGTCGGAACCCTGATTTATGGAGAGTCACCAAGAAATTGCCCTGTGTCTGAAATAGGACGATTGTAATCTCTGCGGTTGCGCAAACCAAACCAAGAATTGCATAAAATGAACACAGAGCATGCACAGAGATGTAAGAAGCTGCTGAAAGAGGAATAGTTTTCTGTGACGCATAAAAATACTGCATCTCTTCACTTCATTCACACTGCAACAATCTGAGAAAGAGCAAGACAACAAGCAGATAACAAGAAGGCTGAATGAAGCAGAGTAAAATTACTCTGTTCTGAGATTCAAGCTCTTTTTGTCATGGATCATGCTAGATTTAGAGATGGTGACAGCCTTTCAGAAATCTCAGACTCAAGTGAAGGATCTACGTTCTTAAAGCATGATTAGCCGTGTTAGTTACTAATGTAAGATACAAAAGGTCGGTTAAAATGATCAATTACCACTTCACAATCAGATATTTTTCAGAATCACTGATTCTGAACAAAAATTCATCACCTATCCACTTTCCATCTTCTGTTGCACCGCTCATTTGGCAACATTTGTGGCTTCTAGAAACATTAAAGCATTTACTATACACGCAGATTCAGTTCTGCTTTACGTCTCGCTTGCTCTTATCAGCCCATCGCATTAAGGGTGTATATAGTGTGTCATCTGCTGAGCGAGTGGGGCACAAACATTTTAGAGCATTTTGGTTTAAAAGCTGCTCTGTGTGGCTGAAAAGCAACAAAGATGCTAAACTTAAAACTCTGTAAACCTGACAGCAAATGAGTACAAAACTAAATCATTCCACAGGTGAGGTCCCAAAATCAATCAACTTATCACATCTCTCTGAACTAGAATTTAATATAAAACATTTTTAATACAGATTTGATGTAACGTTTGCTATTCATTAGGGAATTTGTGCAGAAAAACATGGTTACCTGGGGATGAGTTTCATTGGGAGCATTGAAAACTCTCGCCCAACTGTGGAAGAATTTTATGAAAATTCTGCCCAAGAACAACAGCTTTTACAACACCTCTAATTCTTTTCTTACCAAATCAATCCATTAATCAAACCTTACACACTCCTGCCTGATGAGGCAACACCTGCTCCCCTGCAGATTCTCTGATTGGCTTGCAAGGAAATTACAAGGTGGGGAGCCAAGTCCCTGCTACTTCAATATAATACAATCTAATGAATTAATTTGTAGCGAGGACAATAATTTTCTTGATAAACGACTTCCTATCGCAAGCAAGGCAGTGCTTGCAATGTATTCCAAAACAGTCTGTTTTTGTCTTTTTCTAACAGGACATATTGGCTGCACCAATCAAAAGTTTGGACACATGAGTTCATGTCCAAACTTTCTACTGCTGCCACAGCAGTAGAAAGTTGTTTTTTCATAAACAACACCGGTTATTTATCAGATTTAATTTTTAGGATGTTTTCAGCAGCAGTTCATAACACAGAGAACAACTAATTTACAAGGTTCTTTTTAATATTGATACCATGAATGAATGACTATAAATGTGAAGTAGACTTCAAATTTAGCAATGTGTTAAAGGGCTATTTCACAGCTTCTGTAGAAAATATGGAGCAACTTATAACAGGTATGTTTTAAAATGTATCATGTTTAGCCTTCAAATAACATCAAATTTCCACTGCATCATCCTTTAATAAATACATATTGCATAGAAAAAGTTTGTGATCTATGAATCTTTTTATAAATCAATTTATAAAGATATATAAAAATGGCCTTAGAAGCTGGAAGAAAGTTCCAAAATTGCTTTATTTTTTATTTTTGAATGACTTTCCATTTATCTGTGGGCTCTGTCAATAACTCAGGAGCATAAAAGCTTCAAGGTTTTGACATAAATGTATGTTTTGGTGTGAAAAATCAAAGCTAATGACATTATTTAGCAAAAAAACAAACAAACAAAAAAAAACTTTATTTTTCAAATATTTTGAATTTTATTAAAAAATGTAATTATTAATTATTATATTATAATTATATATATTCATATAATTATTATACTCGTTTTACTTTTTCATACTTAATCAGGCTTGAAAGATGATAAACAAAAATCCCAGATTTTCAAGATTGTGCAGATTATCCACTTTTCACTGACAAACATTTCTGTTTGTCATTATCTTTTACTTTCAGAATGAAAAAAGAAGTTTGTCATCTTGAAATTCTCATTTATCTATCAAAATTTCAAATGTAAACAATGTAAAGTGGTATTTATTTATGACGAGTTTTACTTGTAGTTTAAACAAACCTGTGACACTCCAGTCCAGAGCAAGGAAATACTTTATTATATAATGACACTATTTTTTGACCTGTCCAGGTTAACAAACAGGCGCACCACCTTTCAGAAACGTTGAGGAAATGGCCGGGCAAATCCTTATAAGGGAAACAAAGGCAAAGAGAGGGGCGGAGGATGGAGGGTCGGGGGGGGGTGTCTGTGCAGTGTGTGGAAATTGGAAGGCCAGAATTAGTGGGAGGTAAAGCTTCAAAGGCTAAAGCACAGCCCCCACATTTTCACCAGCTCAGGGGGATGCGGCGCCAAAGAACCAGAGCCAGCTCTGCAGCCCTTCAACCCCGTAGTTTCAGTTTCCCCGGTGCTGCACTGACCCGGGTCTGGTTTCCCGACAGCATCCCCTCCTACCAGAATCTGTGCTCAGCTGCGAGTAAAGAGTGCTGAATTAGTGAATTTCATGTTTTCTATAGTCTCTGGAGAAGGCCTTGTATGTGACTAAGAAAAATACTAAAAAATTCCTCTAAACTATATCTTCAGTCAACATTCAATTGTTTTAGTTATGGTTTAATTAAGTGAATACATGACAAGATTTTCTTTTTTGAAAAAAAAAAAGCACTCGCAAACATTTGCAACCTATAATAACAGTGAATTGCTGTAATTTGACCATTTAACACACATCATTTAACACTAATTAGCAATTACCTTACAATATTTTAGCATTCGATTCAACTTGCAAGGTAATTGCAATGAGGCACCTTCAATATATTTTTGATTGATTTATCATAATATTTAACCAATTAGCAATACAAATATGTGTAAACTAATGGAATGAGTTTTACATTTAATCTCATTTCATGCAAACGTTTTTCTTTTATTTGAAGTAATGGAGTAAATACTGTTCCTCGTGTGTTCATATTGTCATCACCTGAACTATTTTGAAAATGTTTTCTTCTTGTCACTCTGATTTAGCTTTTTTTTTTTTTACATTAAGAAACCATGTTCTAAATTTAGATTTAAAACCGATCATGTCAATTTAAATAGAAAACATAAGGCGAAGAACGCTACAAATTAAAACGTAATGAACAAAACATAGTCTAGTGAGTGAATTTAAGCGTTAACAGAACAGAAAGTACTTGTATTTTGATTAGCCATATATATCTGGTAATGAAGTAGCTGCGTTCTGAAACTTAAAATGTGTTAATGAGTCTCGAGTCCCAGACCGTGAGTCAAATTCAAGGTTCAAGTATTTGTTTTTGTGACTTAAGTGCAATTTAAGTCGGACTCTGAAATTCAAGTCGCCATCTCCTCCAGTGTGTGTTTCAACTGTACAGACCCAATCTCAATCTACTGTATGCTGTCTTTAGTTTTACATGTAACCCAAAGCTATTTGAGTTTTGAATGAAGAAGCCAGAAGGGTTGCAGGAAATTAAACAAACAGCTGAGTCAGCAGGTCTTCAGCAGGAGATGCACTCCTGGTCAGAAATCAGAATCAGCCAATTTCAGTTTTGGTGGTTCATTTGCAAATAAATGATATTTTTTCCCCAAGTCACTGAAAGCCTCAAAACTAAGACATTTTTCTATAAAAATGCATAACTACCAAGTAAGACCTAAAGAAAGCAAAAATCAGTGTCAGAGAGGGACAAAAGTGCAACTTTAGTAGTGCACAGACTTTGAAAAATACTTAAATTACATATAAACTTGCATAAATGTGGCTTTTCCTGAAAGTTAAGTGGAAGAAGTGGATTTAAATAAACTCCATAAATAGTGATAATAAAATCTTTGTCTTTGTCAACTTCAAAGACGAAGATTTACTAACCTCTTTAAAACTCGACGGCTTTTAATTTGTGTCAAAATGGAAGGGAGTGAAAATGAGCACATCAAGAGCATGTAAAAAGTATTTTGGTCTACCATAACCCTAACCTTAACCCTTATGCTAGATTTTTTGTGTGAAAACTATGTACAATAATCCAAAATAATCTAAAAAGTCCTAAAGGAAAACAATAGCACATATACTGTATACCGCACTAGTCAATAACATGTAAACATATTCATTTTTAAAAACTTCACTTTTAAACAGGAAAGTAAATGTTTGCGAATGTTAGCAACCACTGATGGTTACAAAGGTATAAATGTACAAAACAGTAAGAGAATAAAATAACAACTAACTGGGTCTGAACTGACATATGTTTGCAAGTCAATTTATCAACATGATGAAGGTCATATTATGTCAGACAGCAAACAAACTAACAGTCTAGCGTTGTGAAATCCTGCTCCTTGCTAAAAACATTAGCTTTTATTTCCATTGACCATGAAGTCACGTAACCTGGAGTTAGGAAAATAAATTTGCCCATTTAAACACACCAATAAAAAAAAAACCTCAGGTTTTTTTGACAAAAGCTATTTTGCAATAAAATGAGGTGCTTTTCCATCCATTTCAAAATTAGTGTATTTTGCAAAACTGCAATCATCACACAAGTTATGTGATCAACAACCAGATGGGTTTTTTTTTGGTGGGCTCTAGTGTCCCTTATATGACAGTAGGCTGACAGGAAAGGGGGGAAGACATGCGGCAAATGTCGCCGGGTCCGGGAATCGAACTTGCGACGGCCGCGTCGAGGACTCAAGGCCTCCAAATGTGGGTCGCACTGTCCCCTACGCCACCACAGCACACCCAACAACCAGATGTTACTACTGACAGAAAAGACGAAGACGACGTATGGACGAGATAGGAGGATGACGGTGCATCATATTTTTCAATTACTCATCGCATGACAAAACGTAGTCACATGTTTTTAATAGGGTTTCTTATATAATGGGAACACCTCAATTGCGAAATTGTATTTTTTTGATATTGGTGGAAAATCAATAAGGATTTGCAAACATTTGTAGTGGAAACACAGTAAGTGTCAACAAGTGTAAGTTTAATAAAGCCTGTTGCATGTGTTGAGTCAGACATACCTTTAGACACAAATAATAAAAGCTATTTCCCTTTTAAGTAAACAACTGTAAGACTTGTTCCCTAATAACTCCTACAGATAAAGACCAATGAATAAATTACCAAAACTTAACTATGTTTTGAGGCTGTGCTTCACTGTCCTGAACATCATCACTGAGTGAAAATCCAAGCACTAATGTAAGGCATGTAAAACTAATGGGATACAGTGTGTCATATTATTACGCTGTAAAACTACTCTGTTTTTAACAATATACATGGCATAACGTTTGTTAATTTAACGTAGCACTGTATTAGGAATTGGCACTGGTCTTGAATGACTCAGATCCCGTTGTTTAATGTTTGTTTTGTTTATGAGGCTAAAAAACGTAAAAATGTACAAGAATATAAACTGCAAAATTACAAAAGTGCTGCCAATGGCAAATATTTATTTACCATATTTATGTGGGGGGTGAGGAGTTGTCCAGCATGCACACATACAGCACTGTTACTGCATTAAAACATAAGGTAAGAACTGACAGCAAGTCCACCTACAATGTATTAGCTTTGCACTCATCCTCCTGTGCTGTGTGCCCTATCAGTCACACTCTTTCAATCATAATAAACCTTGAGCATGGCATATAGTCCCTAGTTAATCACCCTCCTCTACTTCCAACACCCTGGCTTCTCAGCTCCCCTCAGCGCATCATTTACAGAGAAGCCTCGTGTCCTCATGTGAACTGTCTCCTAAACTGCAGCTGCATTCTAAAGACAGCCTGGATGTCATTTTGGTAAAACAGGATAGCTGATGTAGTTTAATTCATCTGGCAGGCTCACTTTATTTATTGGCACATCCAAAATATAAAGACTAAGTAACGTCTCTTAGGAAAATGTTTTTTCTTAAGCTAATAGCCACCTATTAAAGTGGCATTTCTTACACATTAAGCCTCCTCCGTTTCCTAACGTGCTCGTATAAGTTGTTCTTGACATCTCAATGGTTCTTTCTTGTGTTCTTTTTTTTGCAAATTTCTTTGTGCACAACGCGCAACACTGGATGCCAGCACAGAGATAAAGACCAATGTATAAATTACCAAAAGATCAATACAGTCCAAGAACTACACAACTGAATTATTTTTCAGAATGGTCAGATAGCTCAGCTCAAAACTGCAAAAGCCTTAGTGTTTTGTGAGAACCTATAATTAAAGCATCTGCAAAAATAATTGGTGACCAGTTCCTTAGGTGAAGTTACACAGGAGAAGAAACGGTGGTCATAGTGTTGAGGTATTTCTTTTGGAACTGTTTATTTTTTTTAAAGCTTTGTCATAATTTAGCTTTTTTTTCCTCACAGTTTGAAGAGAGCAAGTTTAAGCATTTGCATATATACATTTAAGGTCATCATACAAAATACCATTTGACTAGTGAAAAACACTGGGAAGCTTTGTCAAAAGCCTTTTCAAATTTATCCTTAAATGATATAAAGCCCTCACATGTTTGCTTATCCGTCTTTTAATTTAATGGCAAATAAAGAGACATACAGCTTTAGGGACGGCTTTAAATTGTAAAATTAACGCTGCAACTTAGAAATACCACATTTACCACTAAATAACTGCTGCAGTTCACATGCGAGAGCTAAACCCACATTGCAGCAATTACCTGGTAATATGTAACTTAATCTCATGGCATGCTATGCAGAAGCTCTGTCTGTACTGAGAAGGATTCAACCACGTCAGCAGGCCGAATGTTTGGAGGGATTGACATGCCAGGAGACTTGGACTTCTCTGACTGGACCACTTGGAGACACTACCACATTTTGTTACCTTTAGCCCAAAATAGACAGGTAATCATAATATAGAGAATCACTAAAACGAAGCAGTGACAATAGGGCAAAATGTAACTTCCAAAGCTAGCCTGATTAAAAACCAGCCTCCATGTTTTTCTTTGTACAGAAGGAGTGGAAGCTTGGTTACTGAGAAATGATTGATTTCTGGAGGCGTGGACTCTGTTGGAGTTTTAATTAACCAAATCGCTGACGAAATTAGAAATTCTACAGGAGGAATCCAAGTAAATGGGAGAAAGCCCAGACTGTGCTGTGAAGCGGCATTTTAATCAAGAAGAATTTCATAGGAAGGCACTGGCCAGGCTACTCCAATGCAAAACAACACTGAGTTTAACACTTGTCTTCTAAAAGCACGCACTGATTACGGAAGTGCATCATAGCAGGACTTGATGTTTTATAGAACATGCTTTATTTCTTCATGGACCTACATGGAAAGCATTTCACATATGCCAACATACATGGCAAGATAAATCTCGCTGTAGGTTTAGTGCCCACTCAGCACAGACAATCTGAATTGGATTTAGAGTTTTATTGTTGTTAATTCAGCCACATTGGATTACTTGATATATTTCTGAATTTCTATACATCTGCAATGGAGAGGTTCATTGCAGTTAAAGGTTCCCTTACATGTTATATGAAAATATATTAAATGAAAAACTGAGAACATTCTAAAATGACCAAAGAAGTATTCAGATAAATAAGCTATTATACTTATTTAGCTGTTTTCCTACATACAACTGACTGCATTGTCATTAATTTGTCACTCCTCACCCCTCATTCCTGCATGTGTGTGTGCACACTCCCCTGACAACAAATGTTGTGGGTTTATTTTAATGAAATAATTTGCATGATTTCAGTGACTATAATTAGCTGGAGGTTAAACCTAAAATAAAAAAATAAAAAAAACAGTGTATGCACTTCACCCTTACATGCTGTACAGGAATCTGAGATCCATTTACACAATATGAAGCTACAGCCAGAAATGATTGTCTACATACTACAAGCAGGAGAGAAACTGTTTGCCTTTTTGGCATTAGCACAGAATAACCAATTTAATTCTGCTACAATAATGTAATAGCCTGGCATTTATGGCTGTAAAGCAGGAGTGAGTAGTAGAACTTCCCATGCATCACATTTGAACTTCTTAGTTTTAATAAGGATCTAAGCATATTTGCTCACCTCCTTCTTGACAATGATCAACCTTGTAACTACATTTTGTATCTTCTGATCATTTATTTCCCCCCACTTAAAAGCGCCTAGTGACAAATCTTGCCAAGTTTAAGACAAAAGTCCCAAGCACAGTCACACAAGAGCAACCTAAGGCTTCTCTCTTACAGTTTGCACATTGTTTTCCCTTTATTACAAGTAATGACATCAATGAAATTGTAGTTCACCAATACAAAGTGTTGTTTTTGTAAACTGATCTTTAAATGATCAGTTTGTTCTTGGATTGTGGCAGGAAGCCAGAGTACCAGGGGAAAACCAATACATGCACAGGAAGAACATGCAAACTCCATCTAGAAAGACCCCAGATATTGGGGTGGGGAAAATGATCCCACTTATAAGTTAACAAAAAAGAAAAATACAGTAATCATTAATGAAAACTCCTAATTATAGATATGAAAGAATAAGAACTTTTCGTAAGTTGATCGGAATGAACAGAAACTTTTGATCAGTCATCTGAGCCTTCCTGCTTTCATGGGGTAGAATTATTAAGTGACACTGGCACCAATTTCATTTAGCCTCTCCCCAGAATAGGAAAGACATGAGAGAATGCAAAATCTCCAAATCAATTATTTTATTTTAAGGATCTTTAACAAAATTTTATGAGAGGTGCCAATAAATATGCAGGACTATGCATGTGTTAAATTAGGATGTTGTGACTTTTTTCTTTTATTAATCTTAATCTATGTACGGTAAATTATTGGAATATGATCATTACACTGGAAGTACTAAAAGAGCTAATAAACTAAGAACTGAAGCATTGACAAACATTCAGAGATTTCATTCACAAATGTTCACATACTACCAAATAATGTCAGCCCTGTTGCCCATTTACCATTTTTTACCCATTTTCTGTGCTGTATAGAGAATTTGTCATCTCTCTATGTTTTCCTTCCAAAAGAGTTTTCTATTCACATTTGAAAAAAAAAAATATATATATATGTGTATATATTTTTTATATATTTTTTTTTTCAAACATGAATTGTGTATACATAGATATATATATGCTATCAACACAATACTGTATAATGCAAAGCTCTGTAAACCATGGAGAAGGCTAAAGAAATAGCATGCTAATTGTAGCATATAATAAATATGCAATAAGTTGAGGTCTTGAGTCTGCTGGTCATGCCTAAACAAAACATTAGTGAATGTTTGATTTAGATATAGACTGATGGTAGCATTTAATAAAAGCAGGTAAACTTGAAAGGGGCTGGTTGCTCCTTTTACTGGCACATACTGATGAGAAACCACACAGAGAAGCCACACTTATAGTGCCTAACATTACAATGATAGTGTGTCATTTGTATACACTATGAAACTTGAGGACAACATCAATCATTCACCAAGTGTGATTAAAGAAAATGTATATTCTGCCTCATTTTTGCCCCCAATTGAATGGAATAAATATTGTTTATCAGACTTGAGTCCCAGACAGCGGGTCATAGTAAAGTCTTGAATCTGTACAGTGCAAGTCAAAATCAAGTCTGAAGTCTTCTGTGAGTTAAATGTCACTTTTTAAAATGTTTGATATTCCTGACCAAAGACTCAAATTAGAGGACTTTTTACTCATAGTGAGGAACAGCGCTACAATAAATGCTGAGGCCACCTTTATCTCTGTCATTTTAACTTTGATTTTTGGATAAAGTACAATGTGTACTTTTAATTTGTATGTTTTCTAGCAACTGCAATCCAGATGATTGCAGTGATTGACATTGTAAATTGTAATCTACAATCTAATCAGTGCTATTTAATTGTGAACAAGAAAATATTATTGCTGCCACTTAGTCAGTCTAGAGGTAGAAGAGACAACTTAAGTCAGTCCTTTTTAGGATAAGGACTAAACAGGGATTAAAGTAACTTTAAATGCATTTAGCAGTTGATTCAAAGTACGTGGAACACCGTCAGTGAACAAAACGTGAAAGCTTGAAGCAGATGTGCCAAAGCTTCAGAAACCATCTCCAGATGCTACTCATGCAGCTAAGAACAGGAAACGGAGGCTACAATTCCCAATTCCTCACCTTAACTGGAAAGTAATAGATCTGGAAAAATGCTTCCTGGTCTGATGGATCTGAATTTCAGTTGCAACATTAAGATGGTATATTCAAAATTAGGTGTAAAAATATTTTGTGGCACATTTTGGCCACTTTAGTACCAAATGATTATCATTTAAACACCACAAGACAGCTTGTTATTGTTGGTGTTCAAGGCCATCCTTTCATATCTGAAGGGTCCTCATCTTCTGATGGATAGTTTTTGGAAGGAAAATGCACCATGGCATGAAACTCTAATCAGCTGAAACTGTTTTGAGTTCGCTGTATTCAAGTACGGTAGCCTCCACTCCCTAGATCTCAATCAAACATGGCTTTGGGATATTGCTGAACAGGATGTTAGCATCATGGATGTGCAGCTGACAAATCTGAAACACCAAAATCTCTAAGGAATGTTTCCAACACCTTGAGTCTATGCAACAAACAATTTTGTCAGTTCTGTAGGCAAAAAGGAGTCAAAAATAGTGTGTGATGTAGTCAAATTTAGAAAATACAACAAGTATAAATGAACATAGCACTGTAACTGTCTGCTTTCAGATTCTTAGTCTTGTCCTGGTGAGCCAGATATAAACTGTCAGGTACCCTGTTTGGGAATCAGTCCTGAATGAGTTTCCGTGACTGACGTCAGTGCATGCGCAGGTGCCAGGTTAGCAGCTTTTATTTAACAGCGGTAGTGGTGGTGATGTGAGGGGGGAGCATTGTTTGGTTTATAGCTGCGTGGTTGTGAATCATTTGCGACAGACGCTGGGAACACCTAACGCGGAACGCAGCTCTCCATTTTCAGGCGGACTCTGTATGTACTTGTCCTCTCGCTGAGCTCCCTCCGTCTCGACTGACGCGCGCACACGCGCACAAACGCAGAGGAGGTTAGAAAGCCTGGTGGCAATAATTAGATTCAACGCTCCATCCTTTGTCCATAACCTGCTGCTGCGTCTTCTTTCACCCCCCCGAATAGGCTGCGGGCGCGCACACAGAAAAAGTTAGAGGATTTTTTTTTTCCCCTTCTTCTTTTCTTTTCTTTGGATCCACTTGGAGAAGCCGCTATGTACCTTTTGTGGTGGCGGAAAAATAAAACATCTGTGGGAAACTTCCAAATGAGGACAAGCTGGAAACAACAACAACAAAAAAAGCCGAGGAAGTGGGAATCTTTAATTTTAGGCTCCGCACGGATACGCAAATGAGTTTTTGTAACAAAACAGACACCAGGCGACTTTTAATAAAGCCACGTCCAAATTAATGGATCCTAACTATAACTGATATTGTCAGTTGGTTTACGTAAAACTGCAGGTACTTTAGGTCCACCAGCGTGGCGTCTCCTTAGTTACAGCTTAGTTTATTTCCCTATAACATTTTTTAAATACCAAAATAGTATTTTATATTGTTTTGCGATCAAACCTTTCAGGTTACAGATACATCATGCTTTAACTTCATCCCACACAAACATCACATCCCAACTTTCATCAGACTTCAGCAAAGTATGATTCCCTCCACCACCTCGGACCATAATCCACCCCCTCCTCCCTCCTTTTCCATTTATCTGCATATTTGCAAACTGCATATTTTTATTCGCACCTACCAGAGCAGATTCAAACAGAAGGGAGGTCTCCCACAGTCCGAGCGGTCCGTGTCTCTCCCAGCCTTTCCGTGGCGAATGGTGACAAAAAAAAGAGAAAGAAAGAAGACAAGGAAAGACAGGGGCACAAAAAGCTTCTTTTTCCAAAGACACAATCCTAACCCTGTGCCTGCTTGTTAGTGACAAACGTGAAGAAAAATAAAATAAAATAAAATTCTGATTTTGCGTCGCTTCAATGAGAAAAGCGCACTTTCTCTGAGGCTGTGTTGAACGCGTGGGTTCCCCGAGCTTTCTCGGCGCTTGCAATCCCACCTCTACATCCCCGTTTGCAGAGAGGAACATGCAAACACATTTCATAGATTTTTGGAGCCTGGTGGAAAACCCGGAGTGGATTTCTGTGCGAGATCTGAGCCAAACAGAAGCTGTTTCAAAATACAGCTGCCGGCTAACGGGGCAAGAATATCCTCCCTTTCATCTGTTTACTCCTGTACCTAACATGGAAATGATCTCTTTTTGACGTCTTATTGAAAATTAATATTGATTACATTGATTTAATGCCAAAAACATCTGGATTAGAGAAAGTTTACAAATGAAGCCACATTGAAAATTGTCTGAAAATAGTCCTCACACCATTGTCTGCCATTGACATAACGACACCATGTTCTTAGCTTGTTTAACTTTGTTGTAGGACCATTCTCTATGAAAAGTGGGACCCTTATGAGCTTTAAATCAGTTTCCTATTTTTTTCTGAATATTCATATTAAATGCATCAACACCTCAAGGGATCAAAATGCACAAATGGGTCCTATATGAAATGGACAACAGTATGTGTCTGCATGTATTCAGCAATGGATGCCAGAGTGTCTCACTACATAGCTTGACCTCAGAAGCACTATTTTCAGACAATTTTTTAAAGTGTCTGTAGTGTTTGGCAATTTGAACAGCTGTTTCTGTCGTAATCTACCTCTAAAGTTACTAGTTTTATGTAGGAATAACGTCAAACACAACTTAACCATATTCTAGTAACAAGTCAGGCAGATTTCTCAGTTGCTACTTAGCAACAAGCAACAAGATTAATTACTTTGAGCAAAACAAGCTATAGTAGTAGATATGTGTTCCTGAATTTTATGCAATCATACACTGAATAAACATGTTCACCAATGGAGGGTTTAGATGTATTGATCTTTGGAAATGATTTGAGAATGATGCAGACTGCAAGAACTACGTAACACAAAACAAACAAAGAAAAAAAAACTGCGTAATGCAACTATTTTTAAACAACAGCCATATTGGATTTTGAGATTAGGTTAGTGTGAAACTCATCACAAGGCTTTCTTATCTTTGTTTTCCAACTTGGAAATAAGATATTTTTTAATTCACAAACATGCTGTACAAATGGGCAAGACTATTTTATTCATTTATTGTTAAAAAAAAAAAAAAAAAAAAGCCCAACACTTTCTATTGTTTTGCATTTCTTGACAGAATGAGGCTGCTTGAAAAACATTGTTGGTAGAATTTGATGCAGAGTAATTTTATTTACGCCATACATGTTGACAAGTATACAAGTTATGCAAAACCTGCGTGTTGTTGTTTACCTTTTGTTATTTATGCTGCTTCTTTCTGAGCTGGAGAAACATTCTATGCAAAAGTCAATTCATCACCTCCACAATTCTTACCCCCACTGTGTAGCAATCTTGCACTACCGATTCATTCTTTATTACTTCCTTTTCAGATGCTTAAATAATCCATTTTGTACTCGTAGCACTTAAATTGTTGTGTATAAGTTTATTTTTCTGTGCATTAAGGTATTTTCAGACGTTATGGTGATAATTAAGGAAAAGAATGCTACAATTTAAGGTATTATTTAGTTAATCAAACTTTTTTTCCAGAAAACCTTTTTTTTTTCTTTTTTTTTACGCCGTGTTAATATGTACTTTGGAACAAGTTGCATTTAATATTTGACACATGACTCCTTATCACACCTGAAATGACTCTGATAGACCTCCTCTGGATAGACGTTGTTTATTAGAGTCATGTAAGTATATTTTGTTACAACAGACAAAGAAAAGCTTACAGATGATTCAATTAAATCATTTGTAATCAAAGCGGGTACAAATGTTTCCTGTGTAAGGTACAAATTGATGCACGTTGAGAGAAAGAAAATCTCACAATAAAAAAAAAAGTTGCATTTCAGTGGCTATAACTTTTTAAAAAAATGACAAAGATGAGACCTTATGCCCATACAGTCACGATTCTTTCTTGAGTTGAGGCCCTGACCAGCTATTTCTATTCCAAACCAATCAAAATGTATGAAATCAACTATTTTCAAAAGTTTGAAAAACTGTAACTGAAAAGTTCAGATAAAGTTCAAGGTGCAACTGGGATGTAAGATATTTTTTTTGTTTTTTTTATCTGATGCTTGTGCCCATAGTGCTCATATGAAAAATTGTAACTGTACATACAATTAATTGTAATTGGGTCACTGGGTACTAGACTTTTTTCAGTGGTTTCTTTTCATTCAGCTTGGTTTGGATCAGAGGTATAATTACAACAAAAATTCAAGTATAGAAAATGGAACCTGCTGGGCTCTTATGGGTGGTGGATTAAACCAGAGTATAGCTTTATGCAACCTGATGAGGAAGAACGGGAGAAACCGAAAACAAAACGCAAAGCAACAGCAATGTCAAACCTTTTCATCCAGCTCTTAAAACTCCACTCCATTTCTTCCGACTGTCCTGTCTGCTGGCAGGCGGCCAATCCAAGTGTGTGGAAATGACACCGCCAGGGCGGCAGAGATTTTCCTTCATTTCTCTCCTTCCCGATCGCAGACTGGCTGACATTGGCTAGAAAGTGGAGCAGCTCGTCAGGGACAATCAATGCGAATCGATCGAGCTGCGCGGCTGAGGCTCCAGAGCTGGAAAATATCGCGGCAGTTGAAGAGAGCAAAAGAGAGAGAGAGACAGAGAGAGGGAGACAGAGGGAGAGAAAGAGGAGGGGGTGTTCAACTCAACTCTGCCCGTAGCCAACAAACATCCCTGCAAATAAATGCGCTCTGACCCTCATAAACATGACGCTCACTATGCAAACACGGGAGTCAAAAAGTCACTGCGTGCGTAATTACGCACGGGATTTGAGTTCCGAACGTACTTACAGTGAAGGTTATTTCACGTTTATGATTAAATAACTAGCTACAATAAGAGAATCGCTCTAAACTGTATTTATTTGTATGGTTGAACATGTTTTATTCTGTTTTTGAATTTATTTCAATAGTTTGAACAGGTGAATTAAAAAAATGAGAAATGTCATTTAAAGTTCCTAAAACCCATTTGATATTTGCACATACTATTGTGGTTTTGTTTCCTAACAGAACCCTTAGATGCTGGGATTTTTGAATTTTGCATCTCACACTCAGACATATGTGAAAAACTTTACATTTTATTAATTGTACAGTTAAGTTTTTTGTTTTTTTTGTTAAATCTTATTAGCCTTGAGTGGACAAAAATTGTATTCAAGTGAGTTTAGTAATACTTTAAACAACTCAAGTAAAAGTGAAAATGTTAAACAGTTGTAGCAATTAATTGAGACAGACAGAAAGTTTTGCAGATTGTGATATCTTCAACTAATAAAATGCAATTTATAAAACATAAATAACACAATGGTAAATGCAGTTTATCACAAAACAAGACTTGTGAAACCAGTACCTACAGTAGCCAACATATGTCTTTAAACAATGCAAACTACATCCATTGACAAGAGATGGTGTAAACATTTATTTGCCCCCTAAAGGTTAAATTCAGGTCAGCAGGTTGAAGGTAAGAATAACTGAGTAAAAGTAATTCGTCATTACTCACCTTTGTTGCTACATTTGTGCTTTATGGTGGTTGGATTTGTTTGTAAGATAAGATTCCTTTTGAAGGCAAAAGAAGGTTTGAAGTTTCTGCGCTCTAAAAAAACCCAGCATATTATTACAGTTATTTAACAATGAGAAGACCCTTTGTTCCAGGAATAATTGACAAAATCCCTAGCGGCACATATGTTAGTTACCTTTAAATAAATATAAGTGGATAATTTTTATATTGATTATTTTTTAAATTGATCATTGTTTCTAATCCACAGATATCTGTGTCTGCAGGGAATGAATATTACAAGATAGATGCTCATATCTCTTTGACCATACAAGGATCCAAGTTTGACTTGCACAATGCGAGGTAAAGATGTGGGTGAATGGTTTCAAAACCCCCAGATAGCATGTTGCGCTTACCAAGTCTCCATAACAACCATTATCTACTATCTACATGCCACCAGTTGTTTGAAAGTGAAACCATGAAAAACCTTTTTTCTGTCCTTACATCACAAAAATATATATATATATATATATATATATATATATATATATATATATATATATATATATATATATATATATATATATATATATACAAAGTTGTTTTAAATCTGAGAAGTCCAACTAGACAAACTAAGCTATTTTATCAATGCATTGCTTCCAGCTGCCTGAGATTTAATGTACTGTGGCTTTTCAGATCACTTCCCAGCCATGCTGACATCATCAAAACCTGGAAGTGACTGCCACAAGTTAGGTGAAACAACGTGCTCCCAGTGTGAAAAAAAAAGCGAGTTAAAAAATGTTAGAACAGCAACAAAAATGTGCACATTAGTTTGGTCCTTAACACGCACTTCCAGAAAATTGCGGATGAAAATGCAATCCCCTAGCTTATCACTTTTGGGGTTTTTTTATTACTTCTAATGTAAATTTGCCCACTCTTGCTCAAAAGGCTGTCCTGTTCAGCCATTAAAGATAAAATAAGCCATACTGTCTTTACTTCCATTGGTGTTTGTCTTTTTATTAGTTTATGCTATAAGAACCATGACACAAGCATGAAATGAATTTATCTACATTTTGAGTAAATGTATCTTTGTTTTAGCCATGTCTGTGAACCTTAAGAATAATGCTTGTGAATTGTAAAACAATAAGGTCTTTATTCTATTCTATTCTATTCTATTCTATTCTATTCTATTCTATTCTATTCTATTCTATTCTATTCTATTCTATTCTATTCTATTCTATTCTATTCTATTCTATTCTGCCCTTAATCTAGTCAGTTGTACTAGAACAGGAAGACTTTTTACTTTGCAATCTGCAATCATCTGGGCCTTTCATGGGTTTTAAAGGGGGTCAGAAAGAGACAGCAGGGGAGGAAAGGAGAGTCATGCGTGGATAGATGGGTTGGAAGGAGCAGCAAGCTGTGACTCTTGGACATGTTCTGGTGGGTGCGCTGAACCCCGGAGGCTGCAGCCACACTCGGCTCTTTGTTGTTTTCGTTCTGCACAGCCAGGCACGGTACTTTCCTGAGCCGGGGAGGAGGATTAGCGTTGCATGGCCTCCATCCCCAGCTGCACACATGACCAGCGCTGCAGGAAAGCCCCGCATGATGGCCCAAAAAGAGGTACGTCAGGGCTGAAGGGAGCTGGGAGAGACAAGGAGCGACCAGCTTTCTTTCGTCCATTCCTGCAAAATGTTGTGAACTTTTTAAACACTAACCATTTAAAATAACATGTTTCTTTCTGGAAGTGCAGTTTAATGTTGATTTTTTTTTTCTCCCTAAAGCGATCTGTTCCCCTTTTATTATTACTACTTGTGCTGCAGCATTTGTACCGCATTAGTTTACGCCATCACACTATTCTGTCAGTTTAGCAGCAATAAATTGCTCCTTTTGCAGCAAATAAAGTTTCCGAAGAAAATTCCCCGGGAGTCTCAAACCCAACACACATGCTTGACATGTTGGCTGATCTTCTGTAAAATAACACCCAAATTTATTTAGCGCATGTGGTCCATCAACCGAGTATTTCACAACTCACCAAGAGATACTTCTTTTTTAAGCACAGCTACAGAATACTCAAAGTCAGCAAAGAGTAATCACCAAAGACAAAAAAAACCTTCCGCTTTAATTGTTTTCAAATGTTTGTGCCACTCTAGTGTTCATGCTCCTACGGGAAAAGGATGTGGCTCCCACTGGAAGTAGCATGGTGGAACAAATGCATTTTAAAGAGGCATTTGACTGGAAATTGGTCATTTTTGCCTTTTTTTCTGTCTCTAGTGCCTTTATTTATTTAGCTTTATTTCACAAATATGGCAATGTGACTTTTCAGTATTAAAAAGGCTTTTCTCCAGGTTAAAAATGTTCAAACATTCAAACGTACATTTTTTAATTTATGTAGTATTTTTCTTAGATTTTTTTTTCTTTGTTTTTTTTTTTTGTACGTCTTTCCTTTTTTCCATAACTAACATTATTATGATCTGTGAATGCTGACCCTTCCCTTTTCTGTTTACATTAATTTGGTCTAGCTATATTTGGTTCTCTATCTTGATTATTGTTGAAAGGGAGTTGCTATATGTTTATTTCTTTGTGTTTTGTTTCTTCAATTACGCTTACGTTCTGTTCTTTGTGCATCTGGATTTAGTGCCAGTAGGTATGCGTTGTTCCTTACCCTTTGGTTCGTACTTTCTTTGATCCTTATTTCAGCTACTCTGGCTCAAAAACAACCAGTGTTAATTCTAATATGTTGTCTTTTAGTCCTAGTGTTATAAGTAAAACATGACTAAACTTAAGTCCCAGTTTAGTAATCTGTCAGTTTTGACTTGCCAGTTCAAGGCGTCTGACAGTGAAATATTTCCCCCAGCATGACACTGAAATTATATTTAGTGATTTTTGTTTATTTTAAACAACTTTAACCTTTGCAAGCTCTTTGGGTCTGTGGGGTCCGTTTTAATTTTTTATAGCAGTAAAACAAATGGAAGTCATTATTTACAGACAAATGCCCATTCTGAGGTTAAAATGTAGTCAGGTTGTGTTCAACTTGTGTTCTTTCTGGTTGAAATTTCCAATAATCATAAAGCCTTAAGGATACATTTACAGATAAACATAAATGTTTAATAAAATTATTCTATGTTTTTTTTTTTTGTTTTTTTTTTATTGCTCTATTATAGTCCCAAATCTTTAGAAATCTCTTTAAATCTTTCCAGGCTGGAGAATGTCAATGACTTTGCTTCTTATCTGCTTTAACACTTTTATATTATTTATGTTTACAAACTCTAAGCATAACATGGTGCTTCTTTTTCCTACCCACTTCATGCTATCAGGCATGTTCATATTTTATAATTTCTTGATTCTCCTGGTCTGACATTAACCAGGCCTGGTGTGGTTAGTAAAACTGAAATCAAAAAATGTGGTTAAATGAAGTCAATTCAATATTTATTATGAGGGACAATTATATTTTATCAAAGGACACTTTCACTTTTTCACTCAATTACGATTGTAATTTTAAAAGTTTGATGAAAAAAATAGCAAAAACAGAAGAAATTAGGGAGTAAACATAGAAAAGTAAATTAAGACCCTTTGTTCGGTCCATCTGCAGTAATCTACTGCATCGGGCAAATACAACACAACATAAAGCAGTCAGGAATGAATCCCATCATGCTTTGTGTAAGGAAAACATGATGGGAAGCACACACAATTCCATTGCCAGACTTTTATTTTGAAAACTGTTAACCATTCTTTCTTTTTAAAGTCAACTTCCTGACAGTATTCACAGAATAATGAAATCACCTGGAGGAAATTCTCTAACCATCCGCCTCATTGGGGCAGACCACTGGACTAAGAATGAGGATGGAAGTGTACTGAAGTTGAGGGAATTGACACAGTTTTGCATCTTTCGAAATAAACTGTAAACATTGTTGTATATTTAAGCTGTATTAGTTTGTCGGTTAGCACATTGTAAATCTGCAGTGCTGTCTGACCTGATGATGCTGTAAGCTTGGTGCCACCACCGATTTTCACCTTGTTTGAGGGTTGATCATCGACAAACCTTTACAGCTTGAAAATTTGGTTGCGTCACACAAGCACAAAATTTACGAATTTCAAGCCTTGTTGCCTAAAAGAACTAAGCAAAAATTTCTTAGCAACTACAACAGCAGTGGATGAATACGACGCCACTGCAACTACCAAGTGAAATAACTCGATACTCAGCGCTACAACATTAAGTATGTAGACGAAAATAGTTTGGGTGGAGGTGTGAAACGAGAGGAGGAAACAATGTAGATGTAGGTATAAAGTAGAGCTATAACATGATCAAGCAGCAAATTGTCCTGCAGCTGTAAATAAGCAGCAGATGAAGCTCCTTTAAAGGACAGAACCGTGCATGGAGCAACATCTGTTAGAGTGAGCACATGAAGTACACCCCTCGGCTCCACCTGGGAGGAAATTGCTTGTGCTTTCGAAGAATGCTCTGAAGAAGCTGCAGCCTGCTGCAAATTGGCATTTCTTAAAGTACTTAGGTTAGAATAAAAAAAGCTAAATTATTATTTTATTATTTTAGCTAAATTACTCGTATCTCTTAAGACCACTTCCATAAACTTCTATAGAGACTAACATAATAGTGATTGCAGTTTTATGTTAAAATAGCTTTAAAGCATATGAGTGGACTTGGACTGACAGAAAAAAGTTGTTTTTTGTTGTTGTTGTTGTTTATACCAGCCCTGGATCTGGAAGATACCTTTTGAATAATTAAGAGACTTTCAACCAGCAAGCTCCTTCCACAGTTGTGCCAGGACTGCTTTCCACCAAGTGGATTTTCAAGTTGGCGTCTAACAATGTTGGTCGCCAACAGGTCACTGGAGCAACTTGTGAAAGTTGCGAAATTTCACAAGTTTCACATTTGATTTCATATTTGAAATTGATTTCAAATGTGAAATCAATTTCATATTTGATTTTCTTATCAAATATGGGGTTGTCTGCTTTCTGTCTACAGTTGAAACCATTTCTTTCATGCATTGTATGAAACAAAGGCTCCACAGTGAGGGACAACAAGAAGGTCCTAACTTCAAATCTCAATATGGGGCCTTTTTCCTTCTGCATGCATGGGTTTTCTCCACAGTGCTAAAACTGAATAATTGGCCTCTCTCTACTGAAGGTGAGGTTGAATGCTATTTATTTTGGTGTCATTAGTGAGCAGCAAACTTGAGCAACTTACCCTTTCATCAATTTGACACAAACAAAGTTATTTAGTTTTACGACTAATAGAAGCCAAAGCCACAACAACAGCTGCATGTACTGCCACCTAAATGGGGTGACTACTTTCTCAAATGATCATGACTCACAGTAAACAGGCAAACACTGCCCCTCGTGTGTCAGATCCAGCAGACCAGCTGTTGGAGAGACGAAAATTAAAGGTTAGCTCGCCATCTAGTGGTAGACATTGTGGCATTGCATATTTTTAAGCAATTGGGGGGTTTTTTTCTATCAAAACTGTTCTGATATTATCTTACAGAACACCCTAGTGATTTAGTTTTTGTTATTATTTAAGGAAATAAACAGTGTCTTAATTTTATTTTAATAATGAATTCTCCAAATAATGAGTCAAATCTGGTTATTTGCCAAAATATTTAAACTTCATTATCTCTTTGCAGGATTTAGGAGGTGCTGTTTTACAATAACTATTTATTGTAAGAAGTAGTTTTTTCATCTTGAATCCAAACATCAAAATTTGAAAAATGATCAGAAAAAATACGAATTTTAAGTCAGATATTGTCAATTTTTCTTTAGATTTTCACATATTATTCGGTCCATGCCTATTCTTAGAGCTATATAAAGCATTTCCTGTCTTTTCGTTCACTTTACAATGACATATGAGTCTTTTATATTCTTAAAAAAAAATAAAAATCAAAGCTTCCAAATATCAAACCAGCTATCCTGCTGACGCAGCGCTGATCACCCGGGGTAAATTCAATAAAAAACATTCTGCTCCTGTTTGTTTCTTTGTGTTGGACAGCAGCAGGGATTTTAGTCTGCTGTGGTAAAACTTGAGAGTTTTGTCAGCTTTTTTTATTATAATTATTATTAATATTTTACATTTTATAGTCTCAAAGGAGCAGAATGTAGCACTGTGTGTTCCGCCTATAATAAGGGAATTTATTATGACACGTAAGATAGAAAGAAAAAAAATGCCTTTGGTGCCGTTAAATTTCATTTCAAAACTATTTTACACTTGTTGGAAATGTGTGAAATACGAGGCACGATGGCAAATTAACAAGGCAAAAAAAAAAAACGGAACTCAAAACTGTTAACAAAAGCAGCTTTGTGGTCTCAGCTTTAATTGCCAAGAGCAATAACTTCTAAGCATCACGAGCTCTGAAAAGTCCTCCTCATGTTTCAGAGCAGCTGTCATGCGCCTGACAGTAATGACCACACAGATGCACAGTTATAACACGTGTCTGGTAAGCTCAGCGTGGGGAGAAAATCTGTGGCAAAATCTTAAGTAAAGCCCAAAGGTTGAGGTCCGGGCTTTGACCAATCGTGGCACCAGATTCCTATATTCTTGATGGTACTGTGATGGGAACTGATCGTATGTCTCCCTATAACATATTCAACATTCCCTATAGGCACCTAATGAATAGTGTGCCTAATGAATACAGAACATGGCAATATCTGGAACCACAGGAAAACCATTTGTTTAGAGATAAAACTGGTCTGTAATATCAAAACTCAACGACACCTAACAAAGGGAACTTTTTTCATTTAGTTTAAGATGTCTTTGCAATACCAAAATGTGCCTGTTGTTGTAATTGGGGACAATTTGTTGAAAAGTCTGTCTTGTACCAGGGTCCTGCAGACTTTTTCGAAAGCTCAGTGGTTCCACTGCACCCCATTCCTCAGGTAGTTTTATTCCAATAAGGCAAACAAGTTAAAATGTGTTCACAGCTCACTAATAAACTAAAAATATCAAACACTGACATCATCTTAAAGTCTAAAGTTGAGTATTTGAAATTCTGCTTATATAAGAACTATAGTTAATGGCCCTTTTCTGTAACTTGATGGAGCTCTCCCCTCTTCTTCTCCTCACTGACCAGTGCTAAAAAATAAAAAGTGATGCAACATCACTTTTAAAAAAAAACCCAAAAAAACGTCCATGTTGATTTTAAAACAGATATGACGGATATTTTTTTCAGAATTGGTTTTAATTCTGCCAGTATATTTGACTGATGTTTGATAGTGTAGTAGTGAAGTAAACAGCGAGAATTACACATGACGTTTGTTGACAGCTATTAAAAGAAAATCCCTCAGTTTTTAGTTTTTATCACATTTGTTGCCTGTGTGTTTCACACTAAAAAAAGAGAATGGTTGAAATGCCTCTATTGTAGATCTACATTGATAAAACTCTAACGAACTCAGTTCAGATGACTAGATTTTCTGCTTGAGCTGAATCCTTTAAAACCTATCTTGAGGAACTTTTGACGGCCTCTGCTTGACTGATTTGCCTTGCAGACAGCTGGACCAACTCCACAGGCCAGAAGTTTCATACTCCACTAAACTCAATCTGAATGCTAATTGATCCAAATTGCTTTGATTCATAAAAATTACTTTCAAATTATTTACAGGGGAAGTATGTTTTGCAGTTATTCTGCACTAGATAGATTTTTAATCAGTTGTCAGTAAACTATAATTATAGCTTGTCCTTCAGTTCATTAGACTAATAGACCATTAAATGATGTTGACGTCCAGCCAGTCAGTGTTTCGCATTGTGTGGTTTCCAGTTTCAGTGCACAATGCAGTCAAATAAATCAGGTCAAACATTTGTCTACTCTTCTACACTTAATAGAAGAAGATTTCCATGAAAAATTATACTTTGGATGAATTAAGATTGCATATGGCCTTTGTTTTGCACATTTGTAGATGTTTGTGAATATTTTTTAACTTATTCAATGCACTTCACAATTACTTCAAATTGTCACATGTATAAATATTTCTCAGGCAAATTATGTATTTATTTGACCGGCATTTTTACCCCTCAATGTCCAAATTCTGTCAAAAATATAAAACACACATGGGCGTGCTGTGGTGGCGCTTGGGATAGCGCGACCCACGTTTGGAGGCCTTCAGTCCTCGACGCGGCGGTCGCGGGTTCAATTCCCGAACCTGGCCGACGTTTGCCGCATGTCTTCCCCTCTTTTCTTTCAGCCTACTTTCAAATAAGGGACACTAGAGCCCACAAAAGAAAAAAAAATAAATAAAGCACATATATAAATTTTAAATCTTTTCAAAGTGTTTGTATTTTGGGGGAATAAAAATTGGTTGGTTCAACAACAAATAAGAGCTCATATTTGGCTTCAGTGCTTTGTTTTCTTTTGACAACAGTTTTTTCCTTTAACTTTCTTTTTAAATAGCTTTGAAAGTAAATTGTATAATATTCTTTAAAGCTCACATTTAAACACTACCCTACCATGTGTTAGTTTATGACACGACATTCCAATAAATCACGTTGAAATTCGAGGTTTCCGACATGACAACAAACAATTTCAAAACAATTTTGACGTTTTTGTCGCCACCGAGAGAGAATTATCCGCCGGTAAGCAGGGTATAGAACCAACCTGCGTTTACTGTGGATGCTGCAACAACAACAACAACAACAAAAAAATGTCCACAAAATATTCAAACCGGCCTGCAGGCTTCTCATGCTGCGCAACCACATTTCCAGAATACCAAGGATTATATGGTTCTGCGGCGTGCGTGCGTGGGGGGCAACCCCAACTCACCCTCCATCTGATGGCAGCATCAGGCAGTCCCGTGAAACGTTTGCGTGGGAGTTCCCTCCACCGCCATGTCGGGATGGTGCGCATCGCTCTCTTTCTTCCTCTCTCTCCCTCTCTCTCTCTCTCTCTCTCTCTCTTTCTCCACACATCCTCCCCCACATTATAACAGCTTAGCACGGCAGAAGTAGATCCTACAGCATCCAGCAGCCAGCATCCCTCTATCCCTGCCTGGGGAGCAGCAGTCCTACCCGGCGTGACACCGTGTGAGTGATGCCACAGCATCATCCGCATTTCGACGCGAAATAATCGAGAGTTAATCCCGCAAAGGAGAGCTCGGGGTGAAGGAAAATTTGCTTCAGCCTCGAAGACGGCAACTGCCCATGAAGATGTCTAACGCTGACACCGTCTTAAACCCCACCGATCGGGTGGTAAAATGTAAGTTAGCCTACATTTTCCGCTCGGATGTGGCTGCATTACATAATATCTCAAGCGCTGCGGTTAGAGGGGGTTGGGGGGAAGGGGGGGTAACGTGTCCTTTATTGTTATTTTCACCGTGCCATAATGATTGATTAAGTTGCGTTGGTTGGGAGGTTATAGTGGACAAGAGAAGCTTTGATGTTGATAAACAATCCCAGGTTTCTCTGCTGCACAAGCCCTCCCCCAAGGAAGTCAGGCATAAAGCACGAAGCATTGCTCAAACATATATCTGTATATAAATACGCATGCATTCCACGATCTAACTGGATCTTCTTTTTTTTTTTTTTTTTTTTTTTCTTTTTTTTTGCTGTTGCTCGGTTTTACAGTAACATAGCGTGTAGGCTGTAGCAGGCAGGAGAAGTGAGGAGGAAGAAAAGCTCAGTTGGCGAGCTTTGTGGTAGAAGCTGGAGCAGTGATGCAGCAGGATTTCGTGGGCTTTAACGGGGGCAGCAGAGGAGGAAGGGGGCATGAAATTGACATTTAATGGGATATACTTTACCAGGAGTGAGTCACATTTTCATTTGATTAGGGGGAATAAAGAAGAAGAAGCAAAAGGCATGTATGGGACTGATGGATGTGGGATGATGAGGTCCTCACAGTTGCCATAGCTCACTCGGCCCAGCTCATTTTGAGCATGCATCTGCACTGTGCATGAATGTATTTCTAATGTATACAGTCCAGTGCATTATCAGGATGGCCTAGCAGATCTATCAGCATTAGAAACACTATAGGCCCAAGATTTGGAGAAACACAGGAATATGTGAACTGCTACATATTTGTGATAATTATCTATTAAACCATCAAATATAAGCTTAAAGTTATATATATATTTTGGTGGTCCTTGCGTGAATGAAAGAGTACCTGCTTCTGCTGCCCCTCACACTAACAGATACACCCACTCTCCAACAAAGCTTGTACTGCAAGCAGTATTTTTGTTATATAACCAATAAGAAACCACAATACTTGACTTCTACTGTTGATTGGAAACGAAAATGGGTGGAGAAGAATCTGTCAGTTCAGGTTTAAAGCCAAGATTTTTAACTAGATATGATAAAATGTTGTCCAGATTCCATAACAGAGACACCAAAACAGCACTTTCATGTAGTGCCAATTCATACGCTGGCATGGATTCCAACTTTTGTGTAGAGTAATTTTTTTCTGCTGTGGCTGCCCCCCAACAGGCAGCACTGCCCTTGGCAACAAGCCTTATAGCCCACATGAAACACAGCAAATCTATATGGGCAAAGTGATTTAGTTTGATAAACCATTACAGACATACAAGGCATTCTAAAGAAAATCTTTTGACTCACAAAATTTTTCTTCATATTGCCAAGGCAGCAGCACAGCACCGTATATTAAAAATGTGTCTTCATTGCAGTTCCTGCACAGTAGATGCCCCAATGCAGGGACAGACCAAGGTATGAGTAAACTTTGTCACTGCTTGGTGCTTCTGGCTTGATGGGTAACCCAACAGAAATTGAAATTAGACAAGACATGTGTACAAGTTGCACATTCTAACCAAAAGCCTTTTATTTTAGTTCTTGTGAATGCAATGTTAGAGGTCCTCACAGTTTATGGGTAATAACAGGATGGAGAGAAAAAATGTGTGTGTTAAGGATCCCCGTTACATGTCAAAGAGTTATCGTTTAAACAAATACATAAAAATAAAATATCAGTTGTCTTATTCCTGCTGTTCGGTTTACTGGAGGTAGCCCCAAATTAAATATTACTCAGGGCTTAAATTTTCTAAAAAATTAACTGGCTGAATCTTAGTTTTTCAAATCAACCCACTAACTTATTTTAAAGAAGCATTATCTCATCAATGCATATCTGATTACATTTTATTTTCTGATAGTTGCAAATGAAATAAATAAGACACATAACAGATATATTTAAGAGTTGAGCTGCACATGGTGTTGCAGATAACTTATCTTTCAAATATTATTGTGTGCCAACTTTTTTTTATAACTATTTATCAGGTTCAACATTAAAATTAATATTGCAGTTGGGGAAATAGTTAGTGTCATATTCAATGAATTAAAAATATTATTGAAAAGTTAATTCCTTTCAATATATCCATTCACAAAAACACATACTATAGATTAAATATACAAGACTGATGTTAATAAGCCTTTATTTCTGTATTTATGATTAATTTACACTTACACCTAATGAAAACATAAGATTACATTTTATCAGTAAAAACTTTTCTAATATGTGGGTTTAATGTCTGAGCCTTGCAGGTAGTCTAAATGCACATACATATCGAGGTGTGATACCACAACCAGTTGCAATCACATGTTTACATTGACCAGAATGCATCAGAGACTTGCTTGTCCCTTCAAGCCCCAAACATCCAGGCCAATAACAAAAACAAAAACAAAGTCAGTATCTTTTTTCCATTGGCAGAGAGGACTTGATGAATTTTAACCAACATATTCAGCTTAAATGCTAAACCCAAAAATGCTTTTCCCTTACTTATGTGGCACAAATTAAAACTGAAATAATGGAAAAACCTGCAAGGAAATTTTGGTGACAGCTGCCCTCTTGGTTCCTCAATGTAGCTGATATTATCAAAAATACTGAATTACACAGAATTAGAAGAAATTGAGCAACATCGAAGGAAAATGGGGATTAATCGCATCTGATATCACCATGGCATGATTTACAAATATTGTGCGTATTATAGAGGGCAGCTATGCGATCACTTGTATATCTAAGGTTGATTGGCAATTCGAACAACAAACATGACTGTTGACCAAGAGTTGAAAAAAACGTGTGAAGCAAACAGAAAGTCCATACCAGCGCAGGCACACAGCCAGCTTTCTGACTGAAACGCTTTGCTTTTGTAACATGAACATGTAACACCAAACACTGTGAGGAATCTGAAACTCTAAATATGTTACGCATTTGTTTCAGTTTTATTTCTTGTGTATTTTGTAGAAACTATCTGACCATTTAAAATAGGAAAAAATTTACTCAAATCCAAGTTCGAGTCATTTTCTAGAGGCTCTAAACCGTGCAATAGGTTTTGTTATTTCTTGACAGGCTTGCGGATATTCCTTTTGTCACTTTTATCTGCTTTTCCTATTTTGGTATTCAGCTTTGAAGAGACAAGCCTTTCTTTTTACAATCCCCAGAGTGCCAAATGTAAAAAAAAAAAAGTCCTAAAGAACTGAATCACAGTGGCATCAATTGATCAAAGTTTGAAATCATGACAATAGTGAGTTATTGTGTTCTGGTGCACTCACTACGTGAGACTGGGATATTTTTATCCTTCTTTGCATAGCTTTAACCTAAAGCAAACTAGGTTTATCTTCAGTTGTTTTTTCACGTACACGTGTACACTTTGGTTTCTCCTGGCCAGTGCAGTTTGATTGTCTGCCGAACTATTAGCATCAACAGGCAGGAGGCTATATTTCTACCTGTGCACAATCTTTCCTCACTTTGTCACTTGTTCCTTCATCCTAAAGTCACTTCTAATGACAGTCACACTGATGGAATAGTTTGACTAGATAGAAGTAGGCCAGTGTTTGCTAAATGTAATAAATACATTTTGTTTGGAGGTTCAAATAGTGGAATATCTTACAGAGTAGACCTTGCACATGGAGGGGTGAAGGAAACCTGACACCTACCTACTCTAGTTAGTCCAATCACGTGGGGCTGTACAGTATTTCCTAATAGGATCCAGGATCCCTCTTTTGCAATAATATCTGTTACATATATGGTTGTCTTTTTTCCTTCAGTTGTTCAGAGTGATAACGTGTCTTAGGAATATTTGTCAGGCATCATGAACATAATACAACACAAGTTTTATTCAAAGCTGATTGGAAAATTTGTGTTGTCAGCTGCCTGACCGTGTCTAAGAAATCCCTGTCTCTATGTGAGCCTCCAGTGCAAATTGCAGTTTTCTGGAGCACCACTGGCTGCACTCCAACACTCAACTGCTGTTGCTGTTGCCGCTGCCGCTGCTGCTGCTGTTGCCCGGCAACATACAGTATTTCATAGCTCAGCTGAGCTTGGCGCTGAGCAGAAGTCAGCTTTTCATCTCTGCACCACACATCTATATCAGTGTACTTGTATAATGTGCCTTTGCTTCTGCAGAAGGTGTTGTGGAAAGATATTACATAAGATGCAGGGATATTATATTTAGGATTTTACTGTTATTACCCATATTAAGAAGACTATTATAAAAATGTAGGCTAAATGCATTTTGAGTAAATACGCAGTGAGTAAATGTTTTTCTCATAGAGTCAGGAATTTATTTAATAATTTTATGATAAATTGTTTTAGAAGAATTAGGAGCTACATTTACAAGATTTTTACAATATAATAATCAAAAAGCAAAGCATGTTCTAATTTATGAAAGAAAAAAGAGCTATATGAATATATGTGAATATTGTTGTTATTTTTTATTCTTTACTTGCATGCTTTTCATTTTTGGCTGTACAATTTGAGTGCAATGAATAAAGCACAATGGAATGGCCATATTTTATTATCAAATATAAAGTTTCTTTATAGCAAAATTTGTTCCAAATGTGGAACAAATTGATCCAAATTGCTAAAGCTGTGGTCAACGTATTTCATTAACATTAAGTTTTAGTGTTATTCCAGTTTAGTAAAAAAAAAAAGAATAAATAAAAAAATCCACACTAAAACAAACAGATAAAAAAGTACACTGTCATTTAAAGAAACCTTTGCCAGAGTTAAAGTTCAGACAAATATAATTATTGTTTTTTTCAACATAGTATGCTAAGACTATTTTGTGAGCTTTTTACATGTCACTTTTTTGCGCTGGACAGTATCTGTGAATATTTCCTCAAGAAGTGGACGTTGGAGGTGGTGCACCAAAAATAATTTTTCTGCATGAAACATACTGAGAACAGAGTAGCAGTAACACAGAGTAACCTTTTGATGTGAATGTAAAGTGGTGTAAAAAACCAAAAACATTGTAGTGGTTTGAATGATATTTAGTTTACCTTATTTATTAAACAATTAGGCTAATAAATTATTTTACATGTTCCATTTAGCTTCAGAACACGAGCTTTGTTCTTCTCAGTCTAGTTGTTTAACTTCAGACTTTTAACTTTGGCCCTTTGGACTAGCTTTTAGTTTCACGTTAGTTTGGAGTATTAGCTTCAGAGCATTACCTATGCTATTGTAGGGTTAGGGTTACACAAAACCTTACTTTAAAAAAAATCCTAAACTATCTGAAATATAATAACAAAGAATGTTTCTAACTAACAAATTACTTACTGAGAAGTAAAGTGTGCATTTCCTCCCACTCTTTTTTTCTAATTTGTATGCTAACTTTGCAGAAATAAGGTGATTTTTGTTTCATACAACATAGTTTGCTTCTTCACGTTTTAAACTGATAACTGCTTTTCATACTGCTTACAAAAAAATGAACTGATTTTTTGAGTGCTGTTACATGTAGTGGGCTCCTTCACTTCCTCTGCAGTGCATCCAACGCTGCTTTGTACTTGCTGGTTAAGTGTCAAAGCACACGTCGCCATCACAGATACACACTGCGCCCTGTGAAAAATTTTAGGCCCTTTAACTACACTTGCAGGGGCTTGCCTTATTATCCCAGAAGTAGTGTCTTTGAGATTTCTCTAGTTTAGCATTCATTATTAAAGACCATCTTCACCACATTGAGTTCAGACCCTCTTTCTTTGTTTTTTCTTTCTCTGGCTGTGCTGAGTGGCCTTGTTAGATGCACACTGCAGAAATCTGGCACACATACAAGTGCTCATTCTCTGAGTTTAATTATTATTATTTTTTTACTTCTAACATATGTGCATGTTTCCAGTAAGAATGTGTTGGTGCCTTCGCTTCAATTCATTTCGTTACATTTTCTTCCCATGTAAATTATTCATTCTTTTGACACTTTTTCTGCATATCTAGATTAATGTTTGCATATGTGCCCAGAAACTAGTTGCCACACAGACCATCTGCAAATTTGAAAATAATAACAATGATCCTTGCCTGCCATCACCGCAGTAATGATTTGTGCTTGGATTTCACAGTTTCACAAACTTGTCTGGTGGGTAGGTGACTGGTGCAGATTTAATGACCACACACTTTAGAAAACCGGGAAGAGTGAACCAATTGCTTGAATGTTTTATGCAGGAATCAGAAAACACAAAACTCCACATCTGCACTGGAATACGTTGCATTAAAAAGCAGATCTTCTTGTGAATATCATACATTATAAGCAAATTATTTAATAACTGGATTGTCAGTAGCACTAACAGTTACTGATGTTTCTGCTGTATGCCAATTATTTGAATTACAACTTTTGCCTCTATGCTCTGTCCTTCCTTAGCTGTCCCTTTCCCCTTGAGCCACCGCCTTACAATGAAGGAAGTGTTCGACTGTGAAGGCAAACCTCGCGTAGATCTGCTGAAGGCTCACCTGACCAAGGAGGGCCGTGTGGAGGAAGCTGTCGCGCTTCGAATCATCAATGAGGGAGCAGCCATCCTCCGTCAGGAGAAAACTATTCTCGACATTGAGGCACCAGTCACAGGTATCGCATGGTTTAGGGATGTTTGCCAGCTTTTCATGGCAAGCTGAGTTAGGCTAAACCTGGAACTAATTTTTTATGATCTTTAGTTAAACATACGAAAGACCGTAATTCACTACATATGTTTTGATATGTCATAGTTTGAAAATGGGCTCTTTCTGACAGTGATTTAGCATGTTTAGCATCAGCATCAAAACCATAGAGCTTACTCACTTAAATTAAAGCTAGCCATTTTATTATTAGGCGGTTATATTATTAAACACTTTTGTTTACCTCTTTCAGTCCTATTTAAATCATTCTTTGTGTTTATTTTCACCCCCAAACAGGGGACAATTATCTAAAAAGGGAATGTACAATTGAGGCTGATGACTCCCAGTAAATTTCTGTTTCAGCAGTTATACAAATCACATATATCGTTGACATGTTGATGTACATCCTAGTCTCTGATCTGATGTCTATTCTTTGTTCATGTGCATCATTATTGAGGAGCATTTAATGAGTAATCCTTCAATTTATTTGTCCTTGTTGTATAAGTATGAGAATAGCCTTTTACTTAGCTACTCTTAAAAATGGGAAAGACAATAGATCATTCTCGAATGAGGTAGATGTGTGTTCATCATGATTAGTCTGGAAATGGCAGTAAGAATATAGTTGCTCAATGTAATCTTATCTGCGGTCATGTTAATAATTCAAATATTTAAAATACCCAAACAAAACTGGACGAGGATTGAAGTTATTGTCGGATGTAGTGGGTTGCAGTAGTTTTATTGAAGAAGGAAGAAATAATAACTCCAAAGTTGAAACTGAGTCTTAAAAGTAAAGCACGCACTATTTAGTTATTGATTTTGGCCCAGTTTTGTAGATAATAATCATAGACAGTCTGTTCTTTGGTGATGTTCAGGATGAGTATTTTTAGTTCGCCTCCTTCTTTTGATCTTTGTTATTGTTTCAGGCCAGTCGATGTTTGGTTCAGATAGGAACTGACCAGGAGAGCTTTACTGATGTTGCCCTGGTCAGATTTAAATTTTAAGTAGTTTTGCACTGATTGTTTTGATGTAGGAAAACAGAGATTACTGAATTAAAAGGAAACTAATTGAGGCATTTTCAGTCTATGGCAAATGTAATATTTTACATCATTTAGAGAAAGACTTTATAGACTTAATAAGAGTTGATATTTCAGGAATTATGCTTTATTTCCCTACATTTAGACCCACAAATAATTGTTTTGTAAATATACCAACATAAAACATAGGACAAGAAATAGCATAGCAGCTTATTTGTCAGTTGCAACATTGGCCTATTATTAAAATAATAATAATAATAATAATAATAATAATAATAATAATAATAATAATAATAATAATAATAATAATAATAATAATAATAATAATAATAATAATAAAAACAGAAGTGTAGTCACGCCATAATTTAAAAAATAAATAAATGTATAAATGTTGTTTTGGACTTATCCAGCAGTACTCACCTCTTTTTATTATTTTGGGAAGTGCTTTTAACATTTCCATTTAGATGGGTGGATGGATGGATGGATGGATGGATGGATGGATGGATGGATGGATGGATGGATGGATGGATGGATGGATGGATGGATGGATGGATGGATGGATGGATGGATGGATGGATGGATGGATGGATGGATGGATGGATGGATGGAAACCAGATGGTGAAATCATGGATAAAGTCATGAACCTTTTATCATCACTTAGCGGGACACTGTGAATTTTACCCTTTAACCAATACCCATACGGTTTACATTAGTGTTTCCCAAGTCCAGTCTTAAAGAGCTACCATCCTGCATCCCTTCTCCAACATACTTCTATCAAATTAACTTCGCCTTACCAGGCCTCCCCAAAGCTGAATGACTGATGGTATAGAAATTCAGGTGTGTTGAAGTCAAGAGAGTCTAAAGGTTGTTGGATGGCAGGTCTTGAGGACTGAATGTGTACTTAATAAGGGCACGTTTCATGCAAATCGTTGTTCTAAATTTCCTCTGATTCCCAAAGGTTTAGTTCTTTGGACATTTGATTTGAAACCACTTCTCATGGTTCGTTAATGCTTTGTTTACTTTCACATGCATGATTAATACGACAAGATGCATGATATTAAATATACATATAACCACCAGTATTAATTAATTAGCTCATGATCAGATCACCATTTTCAGAAGAGACAAACTGATGAAAATCACACCTTCAGGCCTCAGCCTCCTGGTCTAAATAGATGTTGAACGTATTGAGGTGAAAATCTGTAAAAGTATTGTGTGCGGGCATTTGTGCGTTTGTTTCACATCTTTGTGAGCTTGGCTGCATTTGAATTTCAATGTGGCTTTTGCCTGCATGTAATACATTGGTGTTTGTGCATGGGCCTGCACCTACGTGCGCATGTGTGTGTTTGATTGCTTTAGTCACACAAGCAGTCTCCCACACACATTGCTCTGAGCTTTGAGTGGGCGAAGGCCACTGTGGAGCTGATAGGGGAGACGGAAAAGCGAGAGGAGATGGAGGACGAGCAGGAGAGAACGAGACAGAGCGAGTAGATAATGAAAAATTGAAGGCAGCAAGGAAATGAGATGTAGGTTTGCACTCCAGAGCCATAGTGTTCGCTGTGAAAAAGCATACATCTCCCTGGGGGCTTGGGTTTCTTCTACCCCTTTGAGGTTTGCGCTTCTCATTTCTCAGAAGTAGAGAAAGGAGGCCTTAAAGACCACAGAAATATCTCATTACCATCATGTCCTCAATGTAATTGCTCAAAGTACTTCCATAATTATTTAAAGGTCTCGTCAGTAGCACAAATCATCTTCATTATTTCCAAACTATAAATGTTTTTTTTTTTTTTTTTTTTTTTTTACATTTTGTACAAACAACAGCCATATTGCATGGACAAAATCTTGCTTTACTCACTGATGATCTCAGCACCAATAATGTACTCTGCGCTTTGTTGTTTACAAACATCATCACCATGATTTTATTGTCACTGTATCTGCACAGATATCTTCTGATCTGCATACACACAGATTTATACGTCTGTTTCAAAACATTATTGCATGTGGCAGACGGATTGCATGAGATGGGTTAGAATTTGTATTTACACCTCGACTATTGTCATTGTGATTTGCTGTTATCCCATGTCATTGCAACACTGACGATAAAAAAGATGACATGGTTCTTTGATAGAATAGCAGATATCTGCAGAGGATGGGTAAAGCCCTTCAAAACAGTCTCCTATATTTCTGCACTAAAACTGACATGTTTATTGTAATGTTGGCGAGGTACAGATCTAAAGCAGTGGTTTAAGTCTGGGCAGACCTGCTCACATGTGAAAATGTAACAAACATTATTTATCAGTTGTATCTTTTGTCATTCATTTATGCTATTTTCCCTTTCTTTCCCTTTTTTCTTTTTATATGGACAAAAGCAGGTTTGCTAGAAAGATTAAACACAAGGCATCTGGTTTACACCAATGTGTGTGTATTGTCTATTTTTAAATGAAGAAAATAATGCAGTGCTTCCAATAGGATGGATTTTTGAGGTTATACTGCTTTCTGTATGCCTGTTTTTGACTTCCTCTCTGAATATCTGCTTTTATTTCTCTGGTGATTAGATGTAAGCTATGTAATACATTGTTTTTCTTTTTGATCAACATTAGGGGTGATCTCTTGAGAGTTTGTTCTGGTAAAGACTGATTTTTGGTATCTGTTTAGGTCTGATCTGCTGATTTATCTCTAATATCCACTTCACACTATTGCAAATCTGCATTTCTTTTCTATGATGTAGAGGAACGCTCAATTTGATCAAGATAAGTCAGGCTGCCAAGGATTTTGTGAAAATGTCGATAATGAGCTCTCGCACACCTTTAATGTTAAACAATCAATTGAAATATTGCAGCAATGACTCACTATTAACATTATTTAAAATCACTCAAAGCCGTGGTGTCTGCAATGATGTGGATTCATTTATGCTTGAATCTGATAAGTTGACCTACATTTTGGTCTATCCTTGTTATCTCACCATTAGGGACATCTCAAGTGGCATTCATCTCCAGTTAGGTCAGTTGCAGTGACATTGCAGTGTTAATGTCACTGCAAAAGGACTTGATTATTCTGCAGTTGAACACTGGGAATGCCACAACCTTGACCCCAGTAATATGCAAGATAAAGCAATTTTATTTGTGCAGCTCATTTTTAATAACAAAATTCAAAGTGTTTTATATAATTAGAAGTAAAAGAAATATATAAAATAAAAAAATCACAAGCAAAAAAACATTATATTTGCTCAACAAATTAAAAGAAAACAATGGCATGCTTAAAAACAGACTTCACTTTTTGATATTCCAATTGTTACTTAAAGAACTGGAGAAATGTTAGCCAGACAAAAGAATCTTATACTTGATCGATTTATGACAAAGAAACTGATGGATTATTAGACATTAATTGTCATCACCTTTCATCTCATTAAACGACACATAATACCAAGAGAAAGGATTTTAAGTTCGTATCACCATTCATTGGCCAGTGGAACAGTTTGTTACCATGGAGACGCTTGACTCAGGCTGACTGTGGAGTCACACTGATTTCCTTTGCAAGTTTTCCTACTGCTGGGCATCAAGGGATGTAAACGTTTCTTCTCCCTCCAAAGTACTTTTTGATCTCCCAAATAATAAAATACGACTTCACCAACAAGAAAAATGCCTTTCTGGTTTTCGTTATAAGGCTGCACAGTGGCGCAGTTGGTAGAGCTGCTGCCTTGCAGCAAGAAGGTCCTGGGTTCGATTCCCGGCCCGTGGTCTTTCTGCATGGAGTTTGCATGTTCTCCCTGTGCATGGTGGGTTCTCTCCGGGTTCTCTGGCTTCCTCCCACAGTCCAAAAACATGACTGTCAGGTTAATTGGTTTCTCTAAATTCTCACTAGGTGTGAGTGTGTGTGTGAATGGTTGTTTGTCCTGTATGACTCTGTGTTGCCCTGCGACAGACTGGCGACCTGTCCAGGGTGAACCCGCCTCTCGTCCGGAATGTAGCTGGAGATAGAAACCAGCAACCCTCCTGACCCCATTAGGGACAAAGGGTGTATAGAAAATGGATGGATGGATGGGTTTTTATTATTTTTTACTAAACCAATATCACAAAAAATACTCCAAAAAACTCTTCAATTGCCGGTTGAAATGATACCAATCATTTCAATTGATTAGTATCAATTGAAATTATACTAATAACGAGGCCTGTGTTTACCTTAAATAGATCATTAGATCGACACAACACAACACAAATACAACTAACATGTATGCGTTTAGATAATATAAAAAACTATTGATATATCTCTAGTTTAAAGGAGTTCTTTATTTTTATATAATTTAGGACATTTTTGGCAAACTTGACAAAGTTGCTGTGCTCAAAAAAGTAACATTCAGAGGAAAAGTTTTAATTCGATACCATGTTTTTTCCTTTGCTCGTTTTCTAGTCTGTGGGGACATCCACGGTCAATTCTTTGATCTTATGAAGTTGTTTGAAGTGGGAGGATCGCCAGCCACAACACGGTACCTGTTCCTTGGGGACTATGTTGACCGTGGCTACTTCAGTATTGAGGTGAGAATATATTTTTATATGTGCTAAAAGGCAAAAAAAAAAACTATTGTTAAAAGCAATGAATGCGTGCTCCAAAATAACTAAATCTATGCTTGTCTGTTTGCTCTGACAGTGTGTTTTATACCTTTGGTCGCTGAAAATCCTCTATCCAAAGACACTATTTTTACTTCGTGGAAACCATGAATGTAGACATTTGACAGAATATTTCACCTTCAAACAAGAATGTGAGTACCTCGCAGGGTTCAACGCGTTGCTTTTGAGGCTTTTCTTCTGGTCTTGAAACGCTCTTGTATAGCCTGCAGCATGTCGGGAGGAGCTAATCCACTACAGTCTAGCACATGTGACAGTATGAAAGGTTGGAGTTTTCTGTCAACAGATGAAAATGTTATGTTGATAGCTAAATGTTTTAGTGAAGAATATGAGTTGAGATTTAGCATAAATTCTCATACGTGCAGCTGATCCATTGTTTTGTCTATCAGGTAAAATCAAGTACTCAGAGCAGGTGTATGACTCATGTATGGATGCGTTTGACTGCCTTCCTTTGGCTGCACTCATGAACCAGCAGTTTTTGTGTGTCCACGGAGGACTCTCACCTGAAATACACACCTTAGATGACATTAAAAAGGTAACGGAGAAACAAACAGCGGAATGGCGTCTGCCATGTAATGCTTTGTCATTTTTGTGGGTTTCCTGCCTTAAAACGTTTCTCTTCTTCATGTTTAGTTGGATCGGTTCAAAGAGCCGCCAGCGTTTGGGCCCATGTGTGACCTGCTCTGGTCTGATCCTCTGGAAGACTTTGGAAATGAGAAAACCCAGGAATACTTCAGCCACAACACAGTGCGAGGTTGCTCCTACTTCTACAGGTGAGCAGCACAAGAATAATGTGGATTTGAGGGTAACTTCCAGGGGAGGTTAAAAGTGGTGAACTTTACATCTGATTTGTAAATTCTTGTTTGGCAGTGAATAGCTATTTTACAGTCTTTGTTATTGTTTAGGTTCTTTGCTTGTTGGTTGTTTTTTTTTTGTTGTTTTTTTTTAAAAAAGACTACTTTGGTTTCTTGTTAAAAACATGGACAACTCAGATTTAACTTGAATTATTCTGCATAAAAAAAAATCACCAATTACGTAATTAGTCCATGTCCTGCATGGATACTCCATTGATGCACCTCATTTTCAATTGATCTCATTACTAACAATATGCACGGAGAAAACACAGCAAAAAGTATCAAACTAAACATTATTTTGAATCGAAATGACAAAAGTAGCATAAAAACACAGATTTAAACACGGGTCCAAAAAGACCCACTCATGGAAGACTGTAGCATCAACATGTCATGCATCAGAGGGTTAAAGAAAGAGTATCACCTCTCCAGGTCTTTCTCTGGCCTTTTTTTTCCTGTTACCTTAGTAGACATAGTGGCCACATGGTGCCTGTTGTACAACTTCACCTTACATTCAATGAAAACTAGTAGAAAAAGACTGACACCACTCAATGTTGAATATCCAAATGAATCAATTACAGTGAAAAAGCTACACACCTCAGGTAACTTGAGTATTTTTTGTTTTGAAATGCCCTGAAGTCCTTTTATTCTGAGTTCTATTTGAGAGACATCTGTGTATTCATTATTATGAAACCACAGTAAATATAAATACAATGTCGAGACCGTTAACAGCCTCTGGTCTATAAAGATCCCTGGGTAATAAAAGATTTTATATTTCAGCCTGCATTGCTCTTTATTCCTGACATAAAGTCCAAATACTACAGTGATCACAGTCACTTGACTCATGTGGCTGTTGTGTCTGCAGCAGCACTTATGAGTTGCAGGTCACACTTCACAATAAATTGAACTGCTTTAAATTATAGTTACACAGTTTTTCTTGAATGTGTCATTTCTACTCTAATTAGATTGAGTAAAACATCAAAAATCAAAGAAGAGAACCGTATATAAATAAGATCAAAATTTTTACTGATCTCTGGTGACTAAATGGTGACTAGAGATTAAAAATAGATATTGAGATTATAATCTATTCATAGACATCAATTGCAAGACAACTTAAAAGAGCTCATAAAGACTCAATATGGAGATGATTTAATGGATGGGCACGAAAAAGGAGACACAAAAGTATTTGTATCAGTCATAAGAGGTAAAATAATAAGAAGTAAGATCTCACCTGATATTGCTGTGGGATGATAGGGAGCTTGTGGTGGATAGGGGACGATGTTAGGTGGCAATTACAGTGAAAACATTCTTAATGAAAGCTCAGAACCTGAACCACATTGGCTCCAAAAGAATCTGAAAGACTTCCTGGGTTCCTTCAGAGGGGAAATTACAGTCCAGGCAGGGTGTGCTGCTAAAAATCATACAACCATACAGCTAAAATTTAATTTTCTCTGATTTTTGCAAGTACCTCTGGCAGTTTCACAAGAGACACAACAATGAGGACAGCCATGAATATTTTTAGCCGTTATTGCGCTGTGTACTCTTCTCAGGGTTTTTCTCTTTTTCATATGATTTCAGAAAATGTGCGACTACTTCAAGGAAACAGGTTTTTATAATCAGAAATTAGCTTCTCTGGACACAGAACATCATTTTGTGGTTGGCTGAATAATATAGCAACTTAGTTCAGCACAAAATGCCTCTTTTTGTTTAAATTTTTTTATAGAAGACTGAAATGCTAACGTGGGCTGCACAGTGGCGCAGTTGGTAGAGCTGCTGCCTTGCAGCAAGAAGGTCCTGGGTTCGATTCCCGGCCCGGGGTCTTTCTGCATGGAGTTTGCATGTTCTCCCTGTGAATGCGTGGGTTCTCTCCGGGTTCCTTCCACAGTCCAAAAACATGACTGTCAGGTTGATTGGTCTCTCTAAATTCTCCCTAGGTGTGAGTGTGTGTGTGAATGGTTGTGTGTCCTGTCTGTTTTCTGTGATGCCCTGCAACAAACTGGTGACCTGTCCAGGGTGAACCCGCCTCTCGCCTGGAACGTTAGCTGGGGATAGGAACCAGCAACCCTCCCGACCCCATTAGGGACAAAGGGTGAACAGAAAATGGATGGATGAAATGCTAACACCATTAGCAATGTTATGGGGGAAACTAAAATTCATATTTCTTGTGCTACTATCTTCATCTTACTATTTATGTTAGCACAGCAGCAGAGTTGCCTTACAAAAGATTCAGTTTAAAACTCCTCAGCTTGAAGAGTAAGTTTCTTTTGTGATTCATGTTTAGATTTTTTCCATATGGAAAGGATAATAATGATAATAGCTGTCTATTCCAGCTCATGGTAACAGATAATACAATGATCATTTTTAAAGGTTAAATTTAATAAACCGTGACACTGTGACCAGCACAAACATGAATGACACCGTTATGAGTAAAATGGTGACCTAAAAGTCAAAGTACTTAGTTAATAGCAACCAAAACAATCCAGATGTCTTAGATGAATAAAACAAAACGCTCTCTCTTCCACCAGAGCAAAATGGTCGCCAACTGGTATTCAGTGAGATGGGAACTCAGTGAGGATTGTTCTCTACATGTGTGGAGGATGCTGCTATTATAGTCATCTATCTCCCCCTGGCTTTGTTCTGCCTTCACTCTCCAACACACCTCTCCATCATCATGACTCTCAACATCCGTACACTGTGGATGCAGCAGAATGTACCAAATTCTAGTTGGGAACTATGAGAGAAATGTAAATAAAAAAAAAAAAAGTTTCAAACACAGTGTATACAAAGGCAAGCTAAGCTATGATAGCAACTTCATAAATGCAGCTTTTTATGGGTTGGAAATCAATTGAAAATATATAAACAGTTCTCCATAGAACTGAATACCTCTGATGATCTGAATTAGTGCTAATTCAGCAGCATCTGGAAAGCGAGTCAGAGTTGATAGAAGGATGAAGAGAGCAACACACTGGAGGCGCTGGAAGAAAACTTGTTAGAGACCTGGTTGTGAAGTTAAGGTTAAAGTATAGCCTATGCTACAATGGCATAGGCTATATAATCAAAACATATTCATGTATTAAGATGTCCCAGTTAAACTATAACCCTAAATCTAAAGAATATGTTACATGATTTAAAAATTTCTCTTTACTAACATTCTGTATTCTTATTGATTCAGGTTGGTACAAATGCAAACCATATTTCTCAAATTTTATTAATAAAAACTGGTAACCAAATAAGTTTTTGTTTTTTTTTCCACTTCACAACTGTGTCCTACATTGAGTTGTTCTAAAGTTACAATGAAATACCATTTATGCTTGTTACTGTAACCTAAAAACAAATGTGACCAAGTCAAAATTACCCATTTTTGATAGGCTGCCACTCTGGTTAAACCTACCAGAATCTGACTTTAAGTCAGATTCTTAAAGTCGTAAGTTAGACTTTAAGAATCGGACTTAAAGTCTAGCTTACATTTCGTCTTGGCTTTCTATCTTTGCTCACTTGTAAAGTTTTGTGTAGTGGTTACAACAAGATGAACTAGGGAAGATTTTTTATTTTTTTAATATTGGGGGAAAATGAGTGTGATGACCAGCAGCCTCACAGATGGATTATCTTAGGTGAAAGAAAAGGAAAAAAAACCTCTCAGTTTCACACTCACGACACAGCACTTCCATCCCTCTCTGTCTCTTTCACTCATACTCACTTGTCAGATTCCTCACTCGTTTTCAGTCACAGGCTCACCAACACATATCATTGTGCGTTTTCACAAAGGAGAGAAAAGGAATGATTGGAGGGCAGCTATTGAATCCATACTGTGTTTCCTTGCATTAATCGATAAATGTAGTTTGACCAAATAAAATGTGACTAAAATGTTAATGTATGTTTGATTTCGTTTGAATATTATCATAGATTTAAAGCAAGGCGAGTTTCAGTCTTACGTCGGATATTAAAATGTGCTGTAGATGTTTTTTAATAGAAACGGTTATGTAACGTTCTTTTGAGTGCAGTATCTTGCTGTGTTGTTAAACTCAAATGTCAGCCACAGAGGAAACCTTAGAACATTTTTCCGTAGCTACGCATGTAATTTAAAGCATATTTTTCTCCTCAAGGGAGTGTTACCTGTGTGACCTAAATAAAAGGGGAGGATGGCACAGTTTTGCTAGGTGCTTAGGGCACAGCATTCCCCTTGTTTTTCTTCCGGCATAAACCTTGGAGCACTTTAATATTTTAAACACCGCTGAACGTTTGATGGGTCCATGGATGGCAGCGACTGCACCGAAGAGCAGGAGAAGACGATTATTACTGTGAAGGTTTAACTTGATGGTATTAGGTGTTTTATGTTTGAGTCAATTTGGATATGTAATTTAAATTTCATGAGTCAAAATGCAATAATTGTATGGTTTATTCTCCAGGGGAAAAAAATGAGGAATTTAGAGACACTCTTAAATAATTGTCAGTAAATTCTATACATTTCTTTAATGAGCATGATGATTGAGTAAAACAAAAGAACTGAAGAAATTATTATTAGTGTCACATAGAGACAGAGATTGATCACAGCTTTAACATCTAGTGATTCTGTTTTGCATTGAAGATTCCAATATGACGACTCGGTGTATACATAATGCATTTCCGCTTCTTTTTGTGTTCTTGTTCTATGCCTTCACAGTTGGACACATTAATCTGGAAACACTGAATTATGATCAGTGCAAACAGTAACTACATGACTGGAATTTTAAACTAGTATTTCAAAACACCCAAAAGATGCTGGAAAAGCCTTTTACAAAAATGATCTATTTATCAAAGTAGCATAATCTCCTGCTGAAAAACAATCTAACTGTTAGTGGTATTATAATGAGGACAACTTATTGGCTACTCATTTGTGCCGCCCTTCGAGCTCTTTATGCTTTATGCTGTGTCCTGGTGTCTCTCTGTCTGCGTGAAGCTTGACGCTTTCAGCAAAAAGAAAGAAAAAAAAATGACCCAGTGCGAAAAGCAGATGACAATAAAAATTATCAAGGACACACAAAAAACATGTGTAGAAGATTTAAAGGAAATATTTTTGACTATTTAAAGCTTAAGAAAAATCACAATGATAAACCGTTTTTAAAATAACAAATTTGCTATTAAAATATATAGGAACAAATCAATAAATAATAATAAATAAATAAGAGCCGGCCTAAAGCAAAAAGCCGGTTAGAAGTGAGCAGCTTCACAGAAACATTTTAGCATTAAGTAACATAATAATATACTTTTGATTCTTTACAATTACCTTTAAAAGCTCTATCATGCAGATGCATACACTTCTGAAGGTGCCCTGTAGTGTATCAGGTAGCATGATGTCTGGGAAAGCTTCTTTAAATCTAGCTAATTTTAAATTAAAGCCTATAAACTAATTAATACTTTCACCGCTGCTTCATGTCAGCCGCATCTTGTTCTTGACCACTGAATATGAGTAACCTAATAGTGATGGCTTTATAGAGTATATAAAACCAAACTCTATATTTTTGAAATGTGCATCAGGAAAAAAATAATGCAAAAAGTAAAATAGATCCAAATGTGGGAAACTGTAATAATGAACAATTTTCAAAGGTTTCTTGCACATACAGTATTTAGTCCATGTATTTTACTGGGTAAGGCTTAGCTGCACAACAGTAATGGGAAATGCAGAGATGCTCACTCCCAACTTTTTTCATTTTTTCAATAACCAGCCACATATTTGACAGTTTTAATTACAGTGCTAAATCCATCTTTCACATGTTTCATAGAGACACTTTGGACATTATCATAGTTGCTGTAACCTTCACTCATGTCTATCTGCTGATCAGTTGAAATATCATAGATTTAGGTGAAAGTTGAAACATTTAATTTGTAATCTTTTCCTCACCCCCGGCAGGGTGAGGGTTTATGCATTTAGGAAATAATGGATGCTATGAAAAAAGCACTATGACTCTCTTCCCCTCCAGTAAGTTTTTTAATGAAAGAGTGTAATGTTTTGTTTGAATATATTTGAATGTATTTCATGCCAATTTTGCAAGTTTCTGCCTGTAAAATATCTGTCTTAACTTTACACTATTTTCTAGGATTTTTTATCCTTTTTAATCATGTTTTTCTGTCACATCCCTAAACACCGTTGTTTTCTTCTATTTTCCAGTTATCCAGCTGTATGTGAGTTCCTACAGAGCAATAACCTATTATCAATTATCCGAGCACATGAAGCACAAGATGCTGGGTACGTTGAAACACAAAGCACGTCTGTGACAATAATAAAACAATTCTTGACTAAAGACAAATCCAACTTGATTTTTAATTTCTGAATGAACTTCTTTCTGTTTTGTCTTCACTTCTTCCTTTCTATGCTGAAGTTACCGGATGTACCGTAAAAGTCAGACAACTGGATTCCCATCCCTCATAACCATCTTCTCTGCGCCAAATTACCTGGATGTTTACAACAATAAAGGTCAGAATTTATTTTCTAATTTTCTGTTCTTTCTTTTCATTGCTTCTTTGTACCTTTTATCACATTAATCTTTGTCTTATTTCTGCACATTAGAGAGTTGCTTTTTGGTGATTTTTGAGTCACAGAAACTGGCCCACTATCACAAGAAGCTTTCAAATGTGTCATCCTCATCATGCATACGATGTATTCAACTATCTAAGGTCAAATAGAACATATATTTTTTAAATTACATAAAAAAAGTATAAAATAGGAGTCTAATGGTGTAAAAGAGAAGTGTCTTAATTAATTTTCTCTTATAGTTGAAGTACCCATGCTTCTTTTAAATACGTTAAATACGTTGCACAATTTCACAGATGTTTGCTAAATTTTTCAGGACCATGTGGGAAATCTGACATTTGAGAATCCTCTAAAAGCGGCCCTGTCAGTTGTAAATAATTAGCAAGACTTCCTGTGATTTTCCGTGAAAAATGAGTTTAACTAACAAATTGTAGTGTATGAGTTAATATAAGTGCATTTAGCTGTGAACAGGCATAATAAAGCATCAGGGAGCCCCCGTTTGTTTGTGTTCTCAGATCTGTGTCTTGGTTGCCATGGGCTATGGGAGATGGGGAGCGTGGGAGGGACTGTCAGCTTTGCTGACTATCTCCATGTGGCTTTATGCCTCTTGATGTAACAGTGTCAGCAATCCCTGGCCTCAGCAAGGCCACCTAGTGGATGAATATTACATTTTCTTTTCTCTTCTTTTTCATCCAGTATATGATATTAAATGTAAACAGAGCCTTGTATCTATAACAAGGTATGAAAGTATTCTCTGCCTTCATTTAAAAAGTTGTGATTTTGTGGTAGATTTTAGAGTAACGATGCCAGAAAAGTGATGTTATTTTTCAATTCAATGCATTTTTAACTACGGTAAGTGCTCTCAAACAGCTCAAGCTTGGGTTATTTTGAGTTGAATATATTAATTACATTTTTGTGCTGTCGTCACAAATTGTCATTTGCCAATATATTTCTGGCATAATGCCAGTGATTAGTTTGTGATGGCAAACTGTAGGATGCAAACTCGCATTTACTTTAACTTCAAAAGGAATGCTTTATTAATCTTGTCATCATCTCATCATGCAATTGTGAATTCATAATTAAAAAGATAGACTTCTTATGCCTCAATAGACCTCTTATAATTGTGTTAATCAGGCAGAGGAATAATTCTCTTGACCTGAAATCTAAATATACAACAACTGTACCTTTAAAAAAATCCTGATATAAATGAAGCTTTTATTGCAGGAGCAGAATCTTCCTTGTGATCCTCTCTGTTATCTTGTGTCTTTGTCCAGTCTTATTGTCACAGCTTCTGTTGCCTTATGCGGTATGACGTAGTTTGATTGTGATTGTATGTAACGAGCTGGATGTCATACAGCATCATTAAGGTGTGTTGGTTGAAAGGAGAAGTCGGGTTTAAGTGGAACATTTTACTCCCCTGTTCTCGCTGCTTCCCTTACAGCTGCTGTACTGAAATATGAAAATAACGTCATGAACATTCGACAGTTCAACTGCTCGCCACACCCCTACTGGCTGCCCAACTTCATGGACGTCTTTACTTGGTCCCTGCCATTTGTTGGAGAAAAAGGTAGAAACCTTCCTCGCTTCTTTTATGTTGCCCTATAAAATGTATCCGCCCCGTTGGATGTTTTACCCCTTTTATTGCTTTTACAAATTACTTGTGATCAACAAAGTTTGGCTTTTTTGAGAAAAAAAAGCCCCTTAACTGTCAAGTGAAAACAGATTTCTACTAAATAATAGCAGGTAAATAAGTGGATGCATAGATATCCCTCCCTCTCAAGTCATTAGATGAACATTTGAGGATGTACATGGGGATCGACCCCGGTCAAGCATTGCCACAAGTTCTCTATCAGACTGAAATCTGGATTTTGACTTGGCAACTCCAGAACGTCCAGCTTGTTGTCTTCAAATCGTTTCTGCCAGGCTTTAGCTGGATGCTTCAACTCATTGTTTTGTGAGTCCTCCAGGGCTGGTGTCCTGCAGGTTTTAAATGTGTCTCTGCTTCAACAAATAATGGGTCAAATAATGAGAGTCTGGTCTTTAGCAAGTCTCTGAAGAACTTGAGGAGGCTTGTTGAACCTGGGACACATCTAAAAGTTGGACACTGGCCTGGATAAATGTTCTCTGAAGCTGTAGTTCTCTTGAAGATGAAAACAAATTGTCATCTAGAATTTCTCTATATTTTGATAAATCCATTTGACCCTCTACTTTTTCAAGAGTTATTCCCATCATCATGCTTCACACAGTAAGGATGTTTGTGGTGGTGATGTATGTAGCATCTTGTCTGATGGCCCAAAAGCTCCATTATGAGTTTCCTTCAATAGTGGGTTGTCCCAGAAAGCTTGGACTGGTCACAATTGTTGAACTCAGAGTCTCTCCCATCTGTAACGCTGTCTGAGGTGACCTGTTGATGTCTTTCTAGGCTTTTTTCTTTTTTGCATGGTTCACTCAGTTTGTGAGGACAAGCTGATCTAGACAGATTTAAACATGGACCATATCCTTCCTGTTTCTTGATGATGGATTGAACTGAACTCCAGAGGATTTTAAGTGGCTTAGAGATTTATTTTTGTATCCCTCCCCTAACATATACGTTCCAGTAACCCTTTTCTCTGATTTGCTGATTTCTTTTGTCGTCATGCTGTAATGCTAGCCAAGAACACTGGTTAACCAGTGAAAGGCTTGCAGACCCAGGTGTTTTTTTCCTGAGGTAATCTCCATTCCACTTATTGTGAAACTAATAGGACCAATTGACTAGACCACTGTTGAATTAAGTCAGACACTTTGAAGGGGTTGAATATTTATGCAATTACTTATTTTGTCAAAGCAATAAAAATGGCAAAACATCCAAGAAGGCGAATAATTCTTATAGACACTGTAAGGCAGTTTATCTTTACGCCCTGGTTTGTTTTCTGCATCATTCTGTGACTACCTGTTTCCTGTCCACTTTTTCCTCCACAGTCACTGAAATGTTGGTGAATGTGTTAAGCATCTGCTCTGATGATGAACTCATGAATGATGAAGATGAGATATTTGATGGTGAGAAGTCTAAAGAAGAACGTTTCATAATTCATCTTTTGCATTTCTCACGGGTCCATTGTGGGTTCAGGGTTGACCTAGATCTGCGCACGTCGCTGTTCAGAAAGGGAAACAGCTCAGCAGTTATTTAGGATAGTGTGTTTTAAAGGTGCATGTTAAAAAGAAGGCATGGAGTGTTTTTTGTTTGTTTGTTTGTTTGTTTGTTTTTCAGAAATTACTGATTAATTGTTATTAAGGGCCATACTTACCTGTTTTTTGTCATACACAAAAAATACTTGTTTATTTTTTCATATATTTAACGAATAAAAAGCTTTCAGTGTTTGATCTGTCAGAGTTAACCAAAGTGGCAAATTCTGATTTCTGTCTTACTGTTATAATGTGTGTCTATAATCGCTGTGGATGGGTTACCTGTGTTTGTTTGCAGCCAATGCAGCCGCGGCTCGCAAAGAGGTGATCAGAAACAAGATCCGTGCTATTGGAAAAATGGCCAAAATGTTCTCAGTTCTCAGGTAGACGTTTTGTTGAAGAGTGTGTTAGTAAATATATACATGATTGTAATGTATATCTTGAAACACAGACATTATATAAGGTCTGTTCTGTATGCGTGCGTGTACAGTGTGTGTGGGTGTTTGTGTGTGGGGAAAGTGAGGGCAAAGTGTTTTTTTTTTCTCCAGTCTGATCTGGGTTCAGCATAGCTTTCTGACCTGCTTGCTTGTATCTGTTCTTCCTGCAGAGAGGAGAGTGAAAATGTGTTGACGCTTAAGGGCCTGACGCCCACTGGCATGTTGCCAAGTGGGGTTCTCTCTGGAGGCAGACAGACACTGCAGAGTGGTGAGCAGAAGGCTCGGCCTAAGTCTTTTTTTCCCAACACTGGTTCTCTCTCTTTGTTTTCGGTTCATTCTTGTACTCATCAGCATTCTCATCTCTTCCATTGCCTTTATCTATTGTTCTATCTGTTTCTTTCTCCAAACCCCCTTAAATAAAGAGCAGCCAATAAATGCTGTTTTAGTCTCTTTTTGGATCTTCCAATGGTATATTAATCCAAACCTTATGGGGTATAATTTAGATTTTTCTGCTGCCTATTTTCAGCAGCTGGAGTTTTGTAAGTAGGGTTCTGTGACAAAGTTATTTGCTGTCAGCATCTTACTTGTAGCCACAGCTTATCAACTGCGTCACGCCTCTAACCTCCTGAGTGTCCACTCCCCCCATGCGTCCTTCATCTTTGCTGCAAGTGCTGACACACGTGTGCTTTCTGTGAATGATTTACAAATCATTCACAGAGAAAACGCCGCTGCATATAGCCTCCTCTGTGGACAACAATGTTTGACTGTCTTTGTAGTCATTTAGTGCAGAATCATACAAATGTACATAATTCCCCACCACATCTGATAAACAATCCTCAAAAGTATTCATGCGTCTTGCAGATGCAAAAGCAGGAGAGTGGAAGCTGACCAGTTAAAGCGAAATATCAACACTGATGTCGTAGTGCATTTCGGCATAAAACACGGCAACAAACTTCAGGCCAATCACACAACTCACCGCACGGAATTATGTGAAAAATAGAAGAGGACGCAGATGCAATTTTCATCGCACGGCTGAGTTAATAAGAGCCGATTTCAACTACGTGGATGAAATGTAACTAGGATAAATGTTTTCTTTGGGTTCTCTTAACATTGAGGCAACTTCCACACTGAGAATGTAGCATAAAGTGCTTATGTATTGTGTTTTCAATGATTGGAAAAGTGGTAAATGGTAAAAATGTTTTGAGAGTTGTAACAGCTTTTATCAGGAGGACCAGGTGAGTTTACTCAGATAAGGACCGTCCTAAGCAATTATATAAATTGTTTCATCAGACATGCAGGAACAAGTACTACCTCCTTAAACAGCACAAAGCATTAAAAGTAATTCAGATGCTCTCACATCTTTGTCATCTCAGCCCCCGCACTTTCCATCATCTCATTTCTGTGTCTCTCTTCGTGGATCTATTTGTGTGACTTTTCATGAAAACTTTCTAACCCAAGATTGACACTAACTCAGTTCTAATGCATGGCGCTCCTCTGAGTTTGGCTTCAATAACAGTGAACATGTACAGCTCATCTGGCCAAATAACATGAGTCGCCTTCTCCCTGGGGCTGCATTGTACATTTGCATGGCTTTATCAGGAGTAACCTGCTCCCCTCCTCCCCCCTTCAGCCACCATTGAAGCCATTGAAGCCATCGAGACGCATGATGAAGACAGAGAAGGTAAAACTGGTGCTCCTTGTCCCACTGCTTTAATATCAGGGTATCCTGCTATAAAATATTTCTAGACAATAGTTGAAACAATATAGAGTCCACGCTTAGCTTTTCTCTGTTCATAGAGCTCCAACTTATTGTGAAGTTCATCCAAATAGAGTTAAAGCATAAGAAAAAAGGTTATTTTTTCTGAATAATACTTGTTGATTTTTTAGAACAGAAACTGTTAGGTCTGTTGGCTCGAGGATGGATGGAACTTAGAAGTTATGTGTGCCCTAAACAAAGCTCCAGCCGTCATAAAATGCTGCTACCAAAACAGAGAAGCTTATAGCTTACAGAACAAGTGGAGTTTATATGTGGAGCAGGAGGAAATTAGGGAAAACCACAAAATAAAAAACATGTAGCTATTTAATGTATTAAAGAATGTTTATTATAAATTAAAACTCTGCAAAGCAAAAAAAAAAAAAAAAAAAAGTGTTAAGGGATTCATAAGTAAAGCTTATTGTTTAGGGTTATAAATGTCCTCCATTTGGTCTACAATGTGTTCCAAGCAAAAGAACAAGAAAGAAAAATCAAAGCCTGTTTTAAATGTTTTTTGGGAGAAAGTTCAGATACAAAGACTTTACAGACTGCATTTGATTTAATAAATTCAATTGTAAATAAATAAAGTAATAATAATAATAATAATAATAATAATAATAATAATAATAATAATAATAATAATAATAATAATAATAATAATAATACGTTTATAGAAATATGTGAACATATTTTTTTTTATTTCTGCCAAGTTGAGTTCTGAGATCACCTGCTCAATTTTATGTTGTGAAATTTTCTCCAAATTGTGTCACACATGTGTAAAATGTGTGTAAGGTGTGCTGGCAGTATGTACGCATTTTAGATTAAGATCTGCAGAAAAAGATCTCCTCTTCATCCTATAAATACACCCATTTTTGCCTCTCTTTACAAGAATCGCATAGAATATCTCAATCATCATAGTTTGCAGTCAGTTTATAGCAAATCTGGGTTTTTATATTGTCACTTTATTTATTGAACACTGACTCATATTCGGATTGTAAATATGATCCGTTCTTTTTCTCTTGGTAAAAAGAACTTTGATCATAGTTTTAGTTTGTATTTTAAACATTGCTTATGAGGCAGTGACTCACAATTGGTATTGATGACTATATAATGTAAAGGAAATTAGCAAAGGGAAGTGTAATTATTATTCTTGATTGTCACTCCTAGATGTGATAACACTTTTGATGCATCTAACGCTATTAAATCATGACATGTTTGGGCACATGAGGGGATATATCATATATCATATCATAGCTTTTTATAACTTGCACTTATAATGGCTACCAGACGTCTGCATTCACTCATCATGGACATGATTGTCATAACAATCTATTAATATTAGCTGGACATTCCAACATTTAGCAACATCAAAAGGAGAATTAAGTCCACAGGTTTGAATTTATGTTGGATTTTCTGTTAATATTATACATATTACCTCAAATGTTTACATGCTCATCTTGACAAATATTTGGAAACTCCTCTTATAAAAAGTGGTTGACCAAATTTCTTTATTGATTCCTGGCAGGGGGCTGCTTTTTAAGCATATTCCACACAATAGCCTTAACTTTCTGCTTCACTTGCAAAAGGTTCTGGTAAATTGCACAAAGTGTGTGGAATAAACAAGACAGGGGAGTACATCCAAACTCTTCAGCTTCCTCTTGCTAGTTCTTGTTTGTAAAAGTCAATCAGAATTATATGTTGTGTGATCAAGCTTCCATGGAAAACTAATTGTCCAAAATTAACTATGAGAAGCACAAAACTAATGCAGTCCATGATGGGTGCATGTAAACTGTCTGACACGGTACACGACTTGCGGAATACTCTTAGATTGTTGAGTGACATAACTCTGACCCTGCGTTTTTCCTCTTCTTCAGCTATTCGTGGGTTCTCCCCCCAGCACAAGATCACCAGCTTCGAGGAGGCTAAGGGCTTAGACCGCATCAATGAGCGCATGCCACCTCGCAAGGATGGGGTGAACCACGTGGGGCACTCCATGGGCAAGATGAATATGTCGGAGGCAAACGGCACAGAAGACAACAGCAACATCCAGTAATGTGTTGTCTGAGCCACGGAAACTGTGCCGCTGTTGCAGTCATGCAGGAAGACTTTGCTTAATGGGAAATCCAGGCCTCAGAACACAGAAATCAAACAGGCCTACCGCTAGAACATGAAACCTGCAGCAAATCTAAACACTGGGCGAAAAGGTCATTTATTTCATGACGGCATGTCATTGCACTGTTAGGGGGTGGGGGGAGCTGGGGTTCACAGCAAAGGGGCAGGGATACAGAGAGACCCACAAGCTGCAGCAAAGAAGTGCTTTTGGAAGTTGTGTCCGACTGTAGTTCCCTTTCTCAATTCGATTACAGACTGAATTGTTGGGAGTCATTTTGCTGCAAGTGCTGACACACGTGTGCTCCTTCATTGCAGGGCCTGACAGACGACATGAGTGCAGTATCCATATCACATAATGTTTTATAAAATATTTATTATGAATCACTCACAAATGCACATCAAAAGGAGAATTATCTACTTTATGTTATTGTTTTTGCTAGTATTAGGTCACGTCACTTTGGGAGACACAACACGGAAAGGAAAAAGAGAATATGTAAATGTGTGTACCTCTTCGAACTCTGCAGCACGCCATCTTATCGGTGAACTTAAATTTATTGATTTACCTTGTTGTAAGATGCTGCCAACCTGCAGGGGAAAAAAGAAGACGGGGTTCTCACATCACGGACAAATCCACTGCAGACCCAGATCCACCTTGGATATGTCTTAGTAACCTCCGGCATTTCCTCGTTCCTTCTCTCCTCGAAATCTACCACCTTACAGGATCACAGAACCTGGAGGAAAAGGAGAGATGATTTAGAAGACGCAGTCCCACTGTTTGCTGATGCTACCTCAGCACCCCAGATTAAACACAGAGATTTGACTTTGAAATATATCATTTACTCCTTTTAATCTCAGTCTTATGGTGTTTCACGTCTCTTCCAAAAGAGCATTGTACGTAGGCATGGGCTGGCTTGAGCTTCTCACAATATTAACACAAAGATTTGAAGCAATAATGTGTAATTTAATCAAACAACCCTAATTTCAAAAAATAGAATAAATGAAATATAATTTAATTGGTATATTTGGCCGGGACACTGATGTAAATGTATCAGAGTTATCTGAAAGGTCATTTTTATCTGTAGTCCTGGCAAGTCAGCAAATGCAACGAATATCCCTACTGCTGCTGAAATAATAAGTTGTTTAATATTTTTTATCACTTTTCTGCTATATTTACTTTGATTCTTAGAAGTAAGGAAAACTATAGACTAGAAAAACTGAATTTAGTGACAGCCTACTTTGTAAGTGCTTATTGCACAGAATTATGTTTTTGAGTAACAGCAGTATAAAAAGTAAATATCAGCTGATTAGTTTGTAATGCTGCGGCCTCCTGCTTTACAGTATGTTGTTAGCAATGAGAAAACCATCTCTTTTACTAAATATTCCCAAATTGCCCAACTTGATATCTTGTATACAAAATGTATTAATCTATTAATCTCACTTCAAACTATCCCACCGGTGTGATGGAAAATTTAATCAGTTTTAAAGTCATCATTTTTTGGATGCATGACATAACTTAATAGACATAACCAGCCCATGCCTAACTTCACATCAGAACAGCTTCATGTTAAAAACCAATTTCACCTTACAAATTCATAAAAAAAAATCATAGTTTATTTCAGGATATTTACGCTTCATTTCTGTCTAACAATAACCTTTCTTCCCTTCGGCATTGACGCAGCTTTCAGAGGGGAAAAAAAGTCACATTGAATGTTAAGACATACCTTGGTTTCAAGTTATTAATGAACTGTTATTTATTTCCTGCTTCTTGCTAAAGAAATAGCAAGAATACAAACAGTGACTTCAGCATACATCAGTATCCTGCAAATTTTTTTGCATCTTTTGCTTTTCCAAAATATTCTTGGATTTTTATGCTTGCAAAATGTGACAAGGAAGGAAGTTCTAGACGTTCAGCAGGTATTGTTATGTTTCAGTTAATCATAAACAGCATCCGTACTGGTGTTCTTAGGATTTCACAGCCTTTGATTAATTATAATGGGATGAGGGTAAAGGCCATGCTAACAAACTACATTTGCTTTGGAAAATCTTCAACCCAGCACTGATTTATTCAAGCTCAGGCACTTCTTTGAAATTTAGATTCTGTGGTTTCCGACATTTTCACCACTTTCTGACCTGGTGTAGATATTACAGCAGTTTGTTTGGAATCCCATAGCCTTTGTAGACTCAGATTTTATTTTATTTTTTTCAAAAATAGAGAAAAAAATGAGAAAAGATCATTTTAAAACTGTATATCTGAAGTAGTCTAGAAAGACTTTAAAGAATAAGTCTATGGCAGAATGCCTTTTCGTTTTGCAAAGATGTACCGTTGAACCAGTATAGCTAATCTGTAATACTTTCTTTATGAAAAAAGGAACAACAGGCCAACATTGATAATTTAATCTTGTATTCAACTATTTAATCAAACTTTTATTTTTTCTGAATACTTTTTTCATTTGTTTTTACTCTAGAACATAATCAAAACTGGATAATTTGATATTAAATAAAAGCTAAAGTCTCACTGTGATTAAATGCAATTAATCACTATTCCCAAACATTATGTGAATCTTTCAGAGTCTGGAGTACCTCTAGAGTAGGAAACATCCTGAGTAAAATATCTAAAACGGAATGACAAACATCTTTGATGCCCACCTTGCAACAAATTTCTTGAATTTTTGGTCATTCATTAATGTTGTCCTGGTTTGGATGCCATTTTTCTTTTCAGTGATAAAGGTGTGTGAAGTAAAGATGGACAAAAAGTGACTTAACACAGCATCTATGGTATGGAACGCATCAATGCATGCAATTAAGTTCCTAGTTGTTATGTGAGATTATAATTGTGATAGATAGTTGTGTTTCAAATAGTAAACTTGAATTCATTTATTTTTGGATTATATTTGTAGTTTTGTCTTGTTTTATAAATTTTATAAATAGGCTTCCTTTGATTGTTTTTGGTAAATTTTTTTGTTTCATTTTATTATTTCCGGGCCTGTATGGTGCTGGGAAGCTAGTTTAAAGTTGTTGTGGATCCAGAAAAGCCATTTAGCTTTAATCCTTTAGATATGAGTGAGCTTCATGCTAAAATGTAGATCTGCTTGTTTTTTGCGGCTCCCACGCCGCCCCTCACAGTAGCCTACTTGGAGACCATCAGGCAGAAATGTATTAAAGTCTATTTATTCATGCATTGTGCAGCATTGGCATCCAAACTGCATTATTGCCATACAGGATTCCTGTAGGCACGACAGTGAGTGCACAAATAATGCAGCTTGGGAAAAGCTTAGATGTCTCCACTCTCATACTTTACATTAAAATTGCATACATTTCTGACTAGGATTTTACATCATGGACGTCAATGTCTTCTTATTAATGCAGATCCTTTATAGCAGGCATTCTATGTATTCTTAATAAATGGAATTTGCTTTTATCGTTTTCCAGATGTGAGGAAGTGTGGAAAAGGTCAAATCTGAGACAACATAGGATATTCAATCTCTCCTGGGACAAAAGTCTGTTAATGCTTAATTAAGACAATAGTTGATATTACATTTACATAATGTAATCCTATGATTTGCAACAATTGATTGCCCAAAAGTGTTAGGAATATTCAAGCTGATTTGAGTCAAAGTTGAAGAATTAGCTGTTTGTTCTCCTTTTTTATTCACCCTACTTCGTGCAATATTGGATACAGCAAAACAGATCCTAAGCATAATGTTACCACCACCATGCTTAGTGGTTAGTAAAGTGTTATTAGATTTGAAAGACTAACTTTGTCTCCTTAAAGCACACTTCTTGTCACTGTGCGTCGTCTGACCATAAACTTGCTCTCCAGAAGACCTTGGGCTTATTCATGTGATAATAAGACCTACATTTTTGAGCAGCTCTTCTTTCTTGGCCTGAACCCACTCTACCATGTTAACGTTGAACCTTGCCCCACTGTGAACAGTGATTCTGGTTCTAGCATGTTGCAGTTTATGAGTCTGTGTGGCCTTTGAGTTTTTTCCTGAACAATATAAGCATTATCCTTAAATTTTAAGGAGACCACATTTGTCAGATTGTTGAAATTTGAGCACTGTTGGGTGCTCCAACACAACGGGAATCCTAATATTTAAAAACAGTTCTAAAAACCAAAATGTGCAGCTTAATTCTATCCTATGTTTGCTAATATTCATATCTGTCTCTAAGACTTCTTGACTCAGTCATTGTTGAGTGCAAACACTTGTGCTACTGGTTACAGTGCTGATAGATGCCATACTGAGAAATGGAGGCAGTGCGTCCCAAGAAACGAACCACGTGCCTCCGCCCACAGGCTGGAGGGATGAGGACATTGGAAACCAAGAAACAAGGAATACGAATCATGATGAAAAGAAGACTTACACTGAGGATCAGCGACAAGGTGTTTTCAGGTGAACAGTTCGTCTTCCTTGAGTCTACCTTTCTGAAAAGGCAATGGTACCGTTACAGATGATAAGTGATGCACTCTGAACATTTTCAAGGTTTCCTTCCCACAGCTCTTCATGCTTCTCTTCTAACACCCGGCATGCTTTGTTAATGCAGAATAAAGAATTGCAAGGACTTCTATGAAATCCTGGGTGTTGACAAAAGTGCCAGTGATGAAGATCTGAAGAAGGCGTACAGGAAGTTGGCTCTGAAGTTTCACCCAGACAAAAACTTTGCCCCAGGGGCCACAGATGCATTCAAAGGTACTTGTAAAACACAACACTAAACATTCTTTTGGGGGAAATAGAAAGGCAATTTCATTCTTGTTGTCAATAATTATTTATCTTAAACTCATTGTACTGAGGATCCAGTTGACGTAGGCTGGATCTAAAGACCAGAAATGAGTGGCTATGAAATTGGACAGACCAGTCTTCAGATTTATTCTTCACATTTCCGTAGCACATAGCAGTAACATGCTAAAGAGAAGTTGGCTGCATTTGGAGGTTTTGGAGTTTGAAAAGCTTTCCTTAGCCTTCAAATGCTGCCTTGGAAGAATGCAGCCCATGAATTTTTTGACACTTTCTAACAGAATTTTTTTTCCCCAGTATTGTTATGTTTTTATCTTCTCATCTTTCTCTATCGCTGTTGATAAAAAGCACAGCTTTCTTTTAACAGATTGTTTCTTCTTGCTGCATGGCAGGACAGATTTTCTACACCCAATAGAATGTCTCTTTATTGGGTGACCTCTTTTGGTGGGATTTGGAGTTACCATGGCGGCGTAAAAAGCAAAAAACGACGACTAAAATCACTAACGAGCTCACCAGGTGCAAGTCTGATGAGGTAACCAGTAAATCCTGAAAATACCCTATTTTGAGGATTTTCTGTGTCGTCATAACTTCATGTAGAAACGCCATTCAAACTTCATTTTGTAGATTCCGTGATCTCTTTTAAAGTGAAGACAACACGTCAATATGTATTATGGTTTGTCCACAACTTCTTTCTAGCGACCCAAAGTTTTTGATTTTTGGAAAAATCAGAGTGTGAAGGCCGCTCCGCTAGAGTGAGAGTCAGAGCGACATTTTGACCCCAAATCATTTTTTAACTCGCCCTCACGCTCACAAATATTGCATGATTGGTATCAAACTTGGTCATGACATGGATACGCGTGCCTGCTCCGGTCAAATGTTTTCAAAAATTATCTAGCGCTTACAGTTTTCTCTCCAGGTGCTTCAGAGCAAAGTCATGCGCCAGGGTAGCAGACAGATCTCACTGATTCACTTCCATGTATTTCTGAAAAATTTCAGACCTTGGCACACACTTTTTTTTATCTCATCGCTGTTAATACTGTGAGTGAGGTAGAGATATGAATGGCGGGACTATGTGAGACGACAAATAGCCCTCTCATATGCTTCAAACGGTTTTTGAATATGTATTACGGTTCCCGAGCAGGAAACAGTTGTTTGCAATGCTTTTTAGTCAAACTGGCTGGCTCAAACAGAGAATTGTCTCCCCTGGATGTCTCACTCACAGCTGGCAGAGAGGATTATTTACCATGGGAACCCAGAGCAGGGAGAGCTGCTGAGGACTACAAATACGCATCACTGTAGTTCTAACTAGTAGTTCAGTTAAAACAGAGGAGGACTGAGCTGGCCTTTAGAAAAACTTGCTGCTATGGGCTGTATATAACTAATTTAACCCTGTCACTGTTACACATGGGATGAGTCTAGCCCTTTGAAATGAAGCTTACTGAAAATTTCAAAATAAAAGCCCTTGAAAATTTTACATCAGGTCATTGCTTTTTGAGCGTTATATGACTGATTTAATCCAATGACTGTTACACATGGGATGACTTTGACCCTTTCAAATGAAGCTTAACAAAATTTCAAAATAAAAGCCTTGGGAATTTTTACATCATGTAATTGCTCTTTTTGGCTTTATGTGACTGGTTTATCCAAAGCACTCTTACACATTGGATTAGTGTGGGCATTTAATATGAAGCTTACTGCAAATTTCAAAATAAAAGCCTCAAATGCCCCTCTGGATGAGCAATCACCGGAGGCGGCTGCATTATCTGTTTATCCGAGGTTAGGGAACTGCCTTGCGCAGCAAGGCAGTTCATTAGCATTAGCCTTTTAGCTTAAATAAGCTATTTTCTATTTTTCAGAATTATTAGCCATGTTTAGTATACTTAATGGAGTAAGTAAATGACAGTAAACATTCTAATGATACCCCACATGCTACTGAAAGTATTTATGCTTACATTAGCATATTTGCTCATTTTAGCTAATACACTTACTTTATCATACTGAATGTTGCATGTCCAGCTTACTTAACATTCTTGTGATTCTCCACATGCTATTGATTACATTGCAGCTTTCTTTAGCATTGATGGTAATTCTTAGCATCAGAACGCTGGGTCCAAACCGACGGGCACACTTTGGCAGGCCCCAGTTAAATTTCTTCAGGAATTTTCTAGTTATCTTCTCATCTTTCTCTATCGCTGTTGATAAAAAGCACAGCTTTCTTTTAACAGATTGTTTCTTCTTGCTGCTCTTTAAGGACAGATTTTTACACTCTCTCCATTTACTTATTGGGTGACCTCTTAAGATAGTTGGCTATACTTGACTTTATGTCAGAGTATCACAGTAAAAAGGGGTCTGAATACAAATGCATGCCACACTTTTCATATTTTAGATGGTGAAATAAATGTCCTTCTACGCCACAATGCAGTGGCTTGTCAAATATGTTTTCAATAAAATAGACTAAAGTGTTTGTAATGTGACAACCTTAGAGGCACTAGTAATTTTTTTCTTACCATAGCTTCTAAATCAACAAATCATTTTTACTCCTGGTTCTGAGTCTCTTCCTTGTAACGCCATCAGTCTGAAATGTAGGTTAGTCGTCCACTGGTTAGATGCTGCTTTATGTTTTCACATGCATATCCACACTGATAAACGTCGTGTTGTAAGTGGGGAACGGACAGCACTTGTTCTGCCGTTTCCTGTTATTGACCACACAAAGCTCTTTTACACTCCAAACCGCAGTCAACCATTCACAGCCTGATATGTATGGGTTCACTCAGGGTTCAACATGTTGCCCAAAGATTACGTGGAGGGAGGCTGAAATCAAACTGACAACCTACCTGAGGAGCGATGATGAGATTTTCTCAATGTGTACACCCAGTTCTTCAACCAGTCATTTATAACAAAACTCTACCTTCCTTAGGAAGCCACAGGGAAGATATTGGGTGATATCTAGTAAAAGAAGACAGTTTTTGAAAGTTTGCACAGATGCAGTACAGCCAAGTTGACCAGATCAAACTAGACCAATGTTTCTCAAACTTTTTCAATTAGAGGACCATTTAACAAACACTTAACTTGAAATTGCCCCCGCAATAACAAATCTTAACTCACTTATTGTTGTCTTCTCTGTTCATCTTAATGAGATGTGTGGTGCTGTTTTGTAAATAAGACTAGCCACGAGTCGACAAACTAAATCTGTGTGTCAGTGGTATGATATCATAATAGTGTTCTAAAAGGTTCTATAACTTACCTTGAAAAACTTAAATATATTCTCGCAGACGTTAATTCCTCCAATCATATAAGTAGTCATGGCATTGTTCTCTTACGCCACCTATCCATTATTATTTTTAAACACAATTCTGTGATAAGCTAAACTGTACATGTCACAGTTTGAGCTCACGGCCCACAAATAAACTGTCGTTTACATGCAGTACCTTGCAAACCACTAGAGGGCGAACACGGACCACCAGTGGTTTGAGAATGACTTAACCCTTGGTATTATTTGAATTTCATGTAATCCTTTGTTTCTCCCAACAGCCATTGGTAATGCATATGCAGTGCTTAGTAACCCAGAGAAGAGGCAGCAGTACGATCAATACGGAGAACAGAGTCCGACCTCAAGCGTACCCCATCGCTCTGGCAACAGCCGGCCCGGACACTACCGGAACTTTTACAGAGACTTTGAGGCCGACATTTCCCCCGAGGAGCTCTTCAACATTTTCTTTGGTGGAAGGTTTCCCACAGGTGTGTGTGTGTGTGTGTGTGTGTGTGCGTGGGTGTGTGTGTGTGTGTGTGTGTGTGTGTGTGAAGGAGTTATTTTAACAGATTATTTTTCACATAAATTTAAGAATAGTGTGTACTGTTTGACTCTGCAGGAAACGTTCACGTATACACCAACCAGGGCGCCTCCTACTCTCAGTTCTACCAGCCTCGTCGGCAGCGGGCTCACGAAAGGCGGGAGGAGGTGGTGGAGGAAAACCAGAGTCAGGTCAGTGGCTCGCTCAATGTAAAGACAATCCCTCGTTAACAGCTGACCACGACGTCGTCTCCGCCTGGAGAGGCAGCGGTGCTTTAATTAGCCGCGGGTTCTGATGGACTGTGGACGTTTTTAACAAGGGTGCAGATGTCTCGTTCACTGGATTAAAAGATTACATCAGCGCTGCATATGAAATCCACTTGAACGTCAAGAATCCAATCAGCCTACGTGATTTACAGTCTTTCTTTTATCTTCCCTCAGAACACCTTCACAGCTCTTCTGCAGCTTCTGCCTGTGCTGGTGTTGATCCTCATATCAGTCTTTACTCAGATGATGGCAACTAACCCGCCCTACAGTCTCTTTTACAAGCCGTGAGTTTAGAAAGATCGTATTCCTGTCCACCTTAGATGCATGGAGTATATTTGAATTTGCTTATTTATATTTTTTTGTGGCGTCAGGGCGATGGGACTGGTGGTGTCCAGAGAAACACAACACATGGGTGTACCGTACTATGTGGACAAAAGTTTTCAGAAAGAGTACCGCGGGGCAGCACTGGAGGAGCTAGAGAAGAGCATCGAGAGCGATTATATCGAACACTTGCAGAGCAGCTGCTGGAAGGAGAAGCAGCAAAGTAAGTGAGAACCCTTATTAAAACGTGATTAATAACCCGGTTAAAGTAATTGCCGTGATCCAAAATTATCTGTCATTTTGGTTTCCCACCTTAAATATAAATATGGTGCCAGTGTAGATTTTCAGGGGTCATTAAAAGAGGGCGCAAGGGAATCCCAAAATGAACATTCAGGCTTACAGTGGTGTACATGAAGAACTGAAACAGGTTAAGTTGAATAATTGAACTATTCTATCTGTACATTTAGGCAGTTTCATCGCCCAGTGACTTCAGGTACAGCTGTGTAAAAGCAAGCTGGTCACAGATAAAAGTTTTGCCAGAGGCATTTTTTTCTTAAGTTATTTTACTTTTCCCTTTATGTACAGCTAACACACAGTTAACTAAAGTTTGATTTTTATTTTTATTTTTTTTAAATGCATGCCAAAGACTTTTTGTTATTTTTGATTAAATTCTCTCTCTCTTGCTCTTTTTCAGAGTCAGACTTGGCAAACTTGGGGCAGCTTTACCGAGACGAGCGGTTAAAGCAGAAGGCAGAGTCCATGAGGCTGGACAACTGTGAGAAGCTGCAGCGATTGGTCGGCCGCCTGAGAGTCAAATGAGGACAGTTTGAGAGGAGGAAACGTTTCTTTAGCGAAGTGTGTAATTTACCCATTCTGGCCACTTTGTTGCGACATGTCTTTGGGGACGGTGCAGACAATGGGAGATTGCACTTCTGAAAACAACGTGCCTTCTCTTTGTCGTTAGGAACATAAGGAGTTGCACTGTGGCGTTAGCAGCAGGGAGTGGAAACACGTTCTGGCAGGGTGTATGGTGTCTCACAGCCTTCAAACTTTCTTATAGAAATGGCATGACATATGCAGTCTCCCCTTGGGGCTACAAAGGCAGTTGTATGTTTGGGACATACATGTTTTATCTGTTTAGGTTTTGTGTTTTCCTGCGTCTTTGTTGAAATGTTTGATGTATTTATTTGGTAGATAACAGGGTGAATGTTCGTGAGGATTTTCCAGTAGGAAATTAGTACAGAGACCTAAATAATACTGCAGTGTTTGGACAAATCAGCTCATATTTCTTGTGAAATTATGAAGGACCTTTTAGGTGTTTAAAACCAAGACAGTTAAAGCTTCTGCAAGGAATCTTAGTCTTCCTTGCCCCCATAAGCACTACTGGTACTGGTGGCTGTGTAAGGATTATTTGCAGCTCCTTTGGAGGTTGCATTTAAACAGTCTTGTTTATCTGAAATTTCAGATTGATTTATGCTCCAACATAATGTTTCCTGATCATTAGGAGCTCATATGATGGCAGTATGCACAAAGCTAATATTTGAAATTGCACACAGTGCTTTGCAGAAGTAGTCATAGTAAAATTACAATTTGTCACACTGCAACCACAAACTGGAATTCTAATCAGATTTAAATGATAGACCAACACACAGTAGTGCATATTTGAGAAAAAAGCAGAAAAATTATACATGGTAATGCTTTGGGGTTTTTTAAAATAATTGAACCAAAATTGATTGATAGATTTTTTTTTTTTTTTCATAATATTGTTGAAAATTTGGTGGGTATACTCATTCAGCTGTCATGAGTCAATACTGTGCACCATATGGTTTGTCTTTTTTCTTTGTGAAACGGTTCAGTCCCAGTCCAATTGGATGACGAGCGTCTGTGAAAAATCAGTTTCCATGTTTTGTCACAGATTCTCTTCTAATTTAGATATGCACTTTGACTGAGCCACTCAGAGTATGTTTAGATTCAATTTTAGAATGAAAAATTAACTTCCACCTCAGTTTCAAGTCTTTGCAGCCTTTAATAGGTTTTCTTCCAGGACTGGCCTGTATTCAGCTCAATCCACCAGAGAAAACCATTCCTGCAACATGCCATCAGCATGTTTCACCATGGAAAAGTTGTGTTTGGGGTGATATGCAGTGTTAGTCTTCTTCCATAAAGCCATTTGCCATGTTGTCGTGTTCGCTGTGTTGCCTACATGACTCCTGGCAAACTTGAAATGGGACTTCTCATGGATTTTTGCACAGCTAGTTGTCCTATCAACAGATTTTCCTCCCAGAGCTGTGAAGCTCCTCCAGAGTTCCCATGGAGCTCTTCTCTGTTTAGGTAGAGCGTCTTGTCTTCGTAGGTTTACAAACTCTGTGCTTTCAATTGATGAGCTGAACACTTCTGTTTTTCAAATGGACATCGTTTTACATCGTAACCCTGATTTAGTTAGGCGTGCTCCTTGGTCTTCATGATGCGTTTGGTCGCTAATATTCCTTAGCAGATCGCTGAGGCCTTCACTGAACAACTGTAGATGCACTCAGGTTACATTACGCACAGGGACACTCATTCAGATTACACTAGATTTGTTTAGGGGCATTAAAAAAAAAAAATCACTGAAAACAAATGCATGCGTCTGTCTGAAATAAACATTTCAGATGCTTATTTGTGTTTCGTTCCACTTCACAATTATTTACTGCTTTGTGTCGGTCTGTCACATAGAGGTACATTAAAGTTTGTGGTTGAAATTTGACAACTGCGGCATCAATACTTTTGCAAGCACTATATTATTATAAATATACAAAGATTTATTTTCTTTTCACAAAAAGGCTTAACCATCTAAAAGTGTTTTCTAAATCCAGTCTCCCTATTTTGTACAGATCTTTTATAAAGGAGAAATTAATTAATATAACCAGATGGGCCTAAAACTCCTCTTTTTTTTAACTAGATGAAACCAATTTCATATTGTGGACATTTGGGGTGTTATAATCTTACTAAATATTATGCTGACATTGTCCAAATCTCTTTTGCGATATTAATACAAAATCATTCTTCCCTATAGCTGAAAGTCTGATTTGTTGCCATGCACTGCGCTTACCAGACTGCCTTAGCTGTTGTACTTCTGAAATATTCAGGTTCATCTTGAGCACTTTTAAGTTAAATCATCTTTTTTTTTTTTTTTGTTCCATACTGTGACAATTGCATGAAACCCAGAAGTTGTTTTTTTTATTTTATTTTATTTTCTATTGCATATTTATTATTTGACTATAAATGTAAATGAAGCAGAATATTCAGGTTCACGCTGTTATCTTACAACACTTAAATCCTTAACTGTGACAGAAAACACAAGCTAGGTTTCAAATGTATAACCACAAGTTATGTTGCTGAATTGACTGTAAGCTGTCGGCCAAAAATACATGAAAATTAAACCTGTAACCAGTATTGAAACATTTACTGTCTTTTTTGATTCCATTGTGATTTCAGGTTGACTTAGTGAAGTCAACAGGGGGCCCTGTTTTAAGAAAATATGAATATGGATCAAATTAGATGAAGTTGAGCCAAATTCAGCCTGAGCTAGATGTTTGACTTAATCTCAAGGACACAATGACTGAAGGAAACTTCCACAGCAAAATAACATTTGTCACAGAATATTCTTGATTAATTTAGATTAAAGGGAGCATTAAATATTAAATGGGATGTTGGTTAGGTTTGTTCTATAATACTGACATGTTGAGGACCTTTATTGTCTCTTCTCTTCTGCTCATATTAGAAACTATCTTCAGTTTGTGGTAAGTTATTTAAGAGCTTGTGGACTTGGGGTTGAGCTCTTTTAAGTAACAAAAATAATGATCCCTTGATCAGCATTATTTTTTCACTGTTTTGGGTATCTTTACAGTTTATAATACGGCTTGAGGTAAGTCTACCTATATGCCCGATGCTGTAATTTTAATTTGATCTCCTGGCAACAAAGGCTGCTTACAATTTTTTGGGGTTTTTAAAACTTCCTGTTGCGTAAGTGTTACAATTTTGTATGGAAATGTCTGAAAAATATTTGAATTTCCAGACCTGTTGCATACTCAATCAGTGAATTGTTCAGCAATTTATGAATCTTTTTTATCTGCCCATACATCTGTCTAATTTATCTGTCTATCATCTATTAATAAATCCTTCGGCCGATCTTCTATCCCTCCATACATTTATCCTTCATTCGTCAATTTAACTATTTCTCTGTTCATCCAGCTAACCAGTTTATTGTCCATTTGCTTACCATCTATCCATTATTGAGAATTCATATATCCATCCTTGTTCATCCATCCTTCCATCTTTGCCACCAACCATTCATGCATCCAGCCATTCATCTATTTGTTCATCCTTTCATCCATCCGTCCATCTACAACTAGAACTGGACTCGTCTTTGCTGTAAGGACAATTTTATTGTGTTGTAACGCTTTCTGGTCCGCAGAACAAAAATATTAATGTCATATCTTCTCGGTACACCGAACATAAATCCAAGCAAATTTCATAAGAGTAACTGTTTCACAGGAAATTTCACAAAGGCAAAAATCAGTCCTACACAATCAAAACAACCATATTCATATATATATAAAATTAAGAGGCTAAGAATGAAATGTTACACAAAATGCGTTTGTTTGAGATGCAAAAATGTGCCCTTCTGCTCTGCAGCTTTAGGGCGCAAATCTTTAACCAGAATCTTTGACCTTTGGTTTTATATATTACAAAAACACACACACACACACACACACACACACAGTTCATGAATTAAAAACACTAAACTGGTTTAATTTCAACACAACTGCAGGCAAGGAGTAACTCATATCCTCATGTATGGACCACACCTATTAAAACATTGTGAAGGAGTGAATTTTAAAGGTTTTAATGTTCCAGGCGGTTGAATATAAGAAGCAGGTTTAGTCTAAGCGATCCGCAGTAACATTTATAAAAGGTTTGACCTGGTCACACAGAACACCCCACAGTGATCTGGGATTATAGAGAATATAATCCATGTCTGAAAGGTTGTTTTAGAGCAGAGCCTTCCCAAGCTACACTCTGTCCAATCACCCTGGACAGCAAGTCAAAGACAGTTGATCTACACTCATTCATGTTCTTTTTTTTGCTTCACAAACTCAACTGACAAGATTTTCCTTTACGGATTTCACTTCTTCATCTTGAGGTCGGCCTCTATGGCACTACGGCGCCCTCTGGTGCCACCGTCCTGTGATCAAAAAATCCACACAGTAGCATGTCGGAAACCTCGAATCTGGATTTAAAGTGTTAAAGGAAACGTTTCTGAAGGTAATTGATGTTTACTTACAAAAAGAGAAAGGAGAAAGGCCGGCGAGGACATGGAGACAGTGTCCTGTAACATGAAAACATGACTTTAGACAAGCTTCCTAAAAAATGCACTGAACCACGTTTCTGTATAAACTGATAAAGAAACATTTGGGTTGTTTCTTTTGCTCCAGATACTTCTGAAACATGTCAACTAGTTTGACTCGGGAGCTACATTCAACAAATAGTGTGCCACATGTTTATTAATATTCTTTGTAATCAGTTTAAATGCATGATGTAAAAAAAATACACAACTACCTCTCAAAATAAATAAATGCAAAATCATTAGAAATATGCTTCAGATAGGTAATTCCTCCTGAAAGAAAATGTTTAGGAACTTCCTTTTTTTTCTTTCTTTGTACCTCTAAAAAAGATCATAGCAAAAATGTACATTTGTGCTATTTGTACAGAATACCAGGTCAAATGTCACGGGATCTGCAGGTGTGTACTGTAAATGAACAAAACTAACAAACACACAGAGGAAGTTCTGGCGCCCTTAATATTGCTCCATAATATGAGAGGAAAAACAAATAATCTCATGCATCTGTCTTCAATGGCTGAACAGTGGACTGATGTGAATTATAGTAAAAAATCTCTTTATAATAAATGCAGACGTTGTAAATTGCATGGTGTTGTGTTGTAAAAGCAGTGAGATAAAAAGTAGTCCTAATAAATGTTAATGGAGCATTTAATAGTCCATTTTTGGCAACATGGAGCACCTGGGACTGTCTAAAAAATACTGATGCAATCAGATTAATTAATCTGGTTGCTAATCACAGACACATTCAGGAACCTAATCAGCTATAAAGCTCTAATAAAGTTAGTAAACATTCAAAGTTTGAAACTTTGAATACATTTGGGAGTTTGAAGTAGGTATACATTTGTGTAAGAAATTTAAAACCCTTTTTAGTTTAAATCTTTGGTGAAGACTGAAAGTTTTGTATCCTCTGTCTTTAGATCCGCGTTATGTCTCTCTCTGGTCTCATTTTCTCCACTTCCTGCCTTTTGTCTTAGGTCTAGTGAAGCACCTTGTCAGTGGAGTCCTGTCTGCGGGTGCTGTCGCGGCCCCTCAGGCTCTTGGCGCTGATGCCGGATTCAGACGTCTCCATGATGAGCTGTGTAGCCAGGAACTGTTGGATCTGCTCCAGGACGTCACGCTGCATCTCCAGAGCCATGTGGTACACGTCGTGGTCCAGCCCGTTGTACATGACCGCGTTCTGAAACATCAGCATGATGTCCCTCTGAAACTCTGCGGTGGTCCGTATTAAGCCGGTCTCGATGTTCTTTTTGATGGTGGCCAGGTCCATGGGTCTGCAGAAGAAACCACCAGAGAGACGAGTTGTTCAGTCTCAGTGATGGGATTTCTTTAATTTATTAGCATTTGCAGGTGGATTTAGTGCTGACCTGTGAACAATACTGTGGTATCCTGGAGCAATTTCATCTGTTACCGGCTGAAGAAAGACATTTGCATACCTGCAACAAAATAAAAGCAGCTGTTCTGTGAAGGCTTCAGAGGTGTGTCAGAGAACATCAGTGAATAAACAATTTAATGAAAACCAAGAAACACAGCAGGGATGTCAGGGATGAAGTTGGAGAGAATCAGGGTTGGGTTGAAAAGCTGTGAACATCTCACAGATCAATTCTCAACCTACCAAGACATTTTAGTCCACCAAAAACAAGAAATAAAGTAGTTTTCAACGGTTTTCCTTTATGTTAAAGAGGCGAGACGTAAACCAGAGTTACCAGAGAACCATGAGTTCCAATTTGAGTTTGTTACAAGCTGTGCTAAATGTAGTAGAAGGTACACCAGTCAGATGAAGCTAACATGTAAATTTCTAGCCAACATGCAAAAACCCTGCGTGTGTAAAACTAAAACTGTACCTCACCCTGAAAACACTGATAACACTATCCAGCACTATCCAAGTCTAGCTAAACATAATGGATGCAGCATCATGTTGTGGATATTGTATTCTTCACCAGGAATAATGAAGCGGATCAGAATACGTGGTAGGAAAAGTGGAGATGCTAGAGGTTACAAAACATTTAAGACTGGGGCCTTTTAGCAAGACGATGACCCAAAACATGCAGCCAGGACTAAAGTTCTTTACGGATGATCTCCATCCAACCTGACTGAGATTTAGCAACCCTAAAATATGTGACTTCAGTGAAACATAGTTCTAAAAAGAAATGATTCGGGGCTCTAAGTAATCTAAATTTAAACCCAGATTATTTACGGTATTTCTCTGCCAAGCTGGGGGTTTAATCTTAGAATTTGTCCAACATTTGTCGTTTGACCAAAAGTAATACTGTGTAATGTTTTGGAATGGCCCAGCCAGAATCCCGACTCAAATCAGGATTTGATGATTGAGAAGGGCATAAATAATTTTTTTAAAAGCTATTTTCTGTTAATATGTAAATAAAAACAGAATCTGTTGTTTGAAAATCGATACTCTTTCACATCATTTTATTATCTTTTAAGAGACACACATATCATTTCCTATTGGAAACAAACCTCTTTGCTGAATGAACATCTGAAATGTAAATCTGCTGGGGGTATGAATAATTTTGGCCTTAACTGGGTGTTGGTCTACTATGTTAAAGTCCGATGGAAAATAATGATGCAACGAAATACAATAACTTTATTTTGATGTGAATGCGTTTCCTGACCTGTGATTGGCTGCTGCTCGCCACACTAGCATAATGGCTTTCTTCCAGATCTTGTGAGCCTGCAGAGCTTCCAGGTCCTCACTGCACACCGAGCTGCACAGTGCAGGCAGAAAAGAAGAAGAAACGCAGATGTCAGCAGGAAGTGGAAGCTGCAACACCTCTCCGCCGTCACACGCTGATGACAGTCATTCCTTCGCGTGTCCCTCGACGTGTTCCACTCACAACTGTGACGATGCGGGGCTGCTGGGGTTAGAGTCCGCTGTGGTGTGGAGCTGGAGGGACGAAGACGCCGTGTGGAGGCTGTACCCATCCTCACTCTCGCTGGCCGCAGGTTCCAGCTCCATTTCGCCGTCGGGTTCTGACGAGAACTCCTCCCCCCCGTCGCCCTCTTCTTCCTCGCACAGCTCCGGTCCCGTGACCTCGCTGTCCGCCTTTGACCCCGAAACGTTCTCTCCTTCCTCTGCTCCGAGTCCGTCCTCTACCTTCGTCTCCTAGGACAAAAACGAAGACGCATACGGAGATAAAAGTGCGTTTGAATAGAAGAATGTCAGGCATCACGTTTGCTTTACCTGGGAGTCCCAGTCTGCTTCTTCTTTGTCTTCTAATATTGAGTCTGCTAAAACTGCAAAGATGAATAATAGGAAGGTTTGTTTATAAAAAAAAAAACAGTTGAGGTTTTAATATGGGGCTGTGAAAGTGTTTTATCCTCACAGATTTCTTCTGTTTTTGCTTTGTTGTTCAACTAAAGTGTAACAGAAGGCCTTATTCCCTTAATAAATGAAACAATCAGCCTTTTGTATTTACTCAGATTATTTTTTATCCAACATTAAAATTTATTTGATGATCTGAAATATTTAACTGTGACCAAAAAAAAGCAAAAAAATAGAAGAAATCTGAGGTAGAAAGCACTTTTTCACACACCTGTATTTATATTTGCGTCTACATACCTCCAAAGTTTTTTTCCAGTTTTTGTGCTGGTTGCTTTTTACCTTCACAATCTGTGCTACCATCTATTGAAATGTGTTTACTTGAGCCTTCCTCTCTCTCTGCCTCTCTCGCTCCTCTGACCTGTGAAGGTGTGGCACTGTGCTCCAAAGTCTTTGAGCCGCACGAGGAAGAGGGAGGAAGGCTCTCCAGTTCCAGGGGAAACGCTGACAGATTTTTATCTTGGCTGCTGTACAGAGAAGAGAGCGACACTTCTGCGCTGCCCTCAAGGATCCGGTGAGTGGGGTGCGGTTCTTGGGGCTGTAAAGGCCCGGCGTCCCAGGCCGCAGTCAGAGCGTGGTCGTTCTCCTCGCAGAGGGACAGGGCGGCCTCCACGGCGGCAGCATCCAGCGCCTCCGCGGCCTCGTCCGCCTGCAAAGCGGGGAAACTTCAGTCAAACCAGAAATCAGAGAAGTAGGCTATTTAGCTATATGTTGAGACATTCAGGCTGCGAGAGAGAGCAAGACTTTCAGCAGAAAACAGGAAGGCTGATTGGAGAACAGCAAAACTCCTTTGTTCTATTGTTTTTTTAGCTTTTAAGCTGTTAAAATGATGAATTAGGAAATGTTGGCTTTAGTTAAAGCTGCAGTATGTAACTTTTGTGAACAATATTTCTTTACACGTTTGTTAAAACTGTCACCATGTAGTGACAGCAAAACGTTTTTCACGTTGTGAAAAACTCTATTACCCTCTGTAGAAATGCACTGCTACTGGTCAGAAACAACCAATCAGAGCCAGGAGGAGGGTACTAGTGCTGCCAATCATTTTTGTGTGGTGTATTTCTGCAGATGGCAAAAAGACCACAGGAAGGAGGCAGAGGAGCTTGATTCTTTTCACATATTATCTGTCTCATTTTATACTGTCATGACATAGTGACAGTTTAAACAAATAGGTAAAAAACATATTGTTTATAAAAGTTACTTACTACAGCTGTAAGGTGGGAATGGAACAGAGCACACTCTCCATAGAATTTAAACTAAAATGCTGCCTGAAAACATTTTCTGCACACAAACATAAAACAGATGTATGACCATTAATTTGATCATTTAGCTTCATTTCCTCCATTCAAATTCATATTTTGTAATATTGGACGCATATTTGGAGAGATGTAGAGTGGCTTGAGAATAGGTGTATGTTTAAAATTATTTTTAATGTTTATATATTTCCTCTTATTTTGTCATATACATTTTAATTGTGTAATAAAATCTGGTAAAAAAACTTAATTTCCTTTAAGGTGGATCCACCTGTACATCGTCCAGTTTGAATAAACTAAGCTAGCAAACAAGGGGAAATAAGAATCAGGAAAAAAATATCAGTAGATCACAAAATCATCCACAAAATCCTGATTGGTGTATCTGTAATGAAAACACTCATATTATAAATGTCGTTCTATCTACACCTGAGCTGTGGTTTTAATAATTTCTTCAACCTTGTCTTCAATGATGGCGATAATGTCCCCCACTGTCTTCAGGTCCAACTCGTCTCCCATGTAGGACGCGGTCACGTCTGCCTCGCTGAGCTCTGCCACTTTACTCTCTGCAGAGTCAGCTTGGCAGTTTGGATGTGCAGATGGCGCCATCACATCGACCACTGCAGATAGAGCAAGCCATAATTTAACTTAATTTAAGCAAAACCATAATTTACTACCAACAGAAGTTAGTAGTTAAAAGCACAGGGCCTACCTGTACTTTCCGAGACGGCCGGGTCGACAGAAGCCGAATGAGGTGCGGGGACTGGACCGCAGGAGGCGGAGTCTGCACCGACCATGAAACCTAACGGAGAGGAAAACTGGGCCGGACCCGCCTCCAGAAGACGGGACAGCATCGGCGCACCTGCCGAGCGTGTTCACAAACACACAAATGTACTGAAGCAAACAATAAGAAGGAAATATCACATACGCGTCATCAGTCGTGTAGAGCGCGTACCTGTTACTTGAGAAAGAGGCTGACATGGTGAATGCAGCTGTGAGTCGTGTGATCCTGATACGTTACTAGGCGACCCGTCACTCTCTCCAATCTGGGAAGAACAACAGCAAAAAGAAATCACATGATACAGATTATTAATAAGTTCCACAATCCTTCAAAACTGTCTACTGCATGTGAAGGAAAGTAATCCCTGATCATGATGCTGCCACCACCTTGTTCCACTGTTCTTTTACAGATTAAACTGCAGCAAGAGCTAAAGCTTGTAACTGATTCTGATGTCATTTGACGAAAGCTCTTCTAGGACACCAACTTTATTTCAGGTTAATCAGGTTCACTAAAACTGATTCATCTTTTCCCTGACCCAGTTTAGGAACAAAGCATACAAGTCACAGTTCCTATAACAAAACTTTCTAAATGAATTATTAAACTCTTATTTTTTACAAAATAAACTTTCATGCTAAGAAGGGAGTGTAGACTTTTTACATTGAGAGTGCGTTCCCTCATGCTTTAGGAAGTGACTGTTTATGCTTCAGGGCGTCAGATATTACAGCAAAAACAGAGAGATCTAAAAAGCTGAATGGTGAGGAAACTAAGCAGGAAATCATTTAAGTTTCCTGATGGATTTTACATCCTTTTGTGGGTTTTATTTGAAGCAGGAGCAGGGAAAGCAAATAATGGCTGTAAAAACAATGAGGTGGGATTTATTGCGTTTCATAAATAGAAGTTTCTGCTATTTATAAGCTTATGCTCATCCCTGGTTGGAATAAATTGGATCCCATCTGTTTGAGCATTTTTTGTTTGATAGATTGCAAATTAGCCATTTATAAAATAGAATTTGTACTCAGAGTTATTAAACAACTGAACTGGCAGTTTATTCAGTACATTTGCACTGTCTGGTGGTCATTAGCAGTAAATGGCAACAGTTTGGCCAGCTGATGTTTTTATTTTTGTTTTGCTCTCTTCTTCACCACTGACGAATATTAGCTCTCTGAGTTTGCGTTTTTATCATCATTTGGTTGTGAGGAAAACCTCCAGACTTTGTAATTTTGCTAATCAACAAAATAAATATACAAGCTGATTCGTCTGTGTAGGTGCACTGATAAAGAAACCTGATTTTTAAATAATCATTATCATCACTCTTCTAGTAATAAATATCAAACACTATCACGGTAAACCCCACTCTCTTACATGCAGCAGTTTGAAATATCGATGTAAACTTTGGAAGATCTGTTTCTTCAACTTGTTCAGTTTTAGTGGAAGTCCAGCTGCTTACCAGTCTGGAATTTGATGCCAAGATGCTGCCTTTCTTTAGTAACTCTGAGAGGAGCGGAGACGGCGGTGGGGTGGCTTTCTGGCTCAGGAGCTTTTTTTGAGTGGGGTCATCCAGAATTGCCCCATGGTTGATGTCATCGTTAGCAGGTCCAGGGGTTTGGGAAAACGTTACTGATGCTGCTGTTCCTGAAGACTAGAAACGCAGAGAATAAGTCAGAACAGAAATCTGCTCACTTATGCACTGGTTTTCAATGGTTTTTCAATGTGGCATTTTCTTTTTTCCTACACTGGTCATACACATATTGAAAGAACAACACAATTTTTATGCATTGAAACTTTAGAGACTTACATTTTTTGCCGGTGGACCATCCGGCGTCACGCTCTCCAGTTGGTCACCTGGTGGGAAGTCCTGCCTTGGGGAGCTACAAGCTGAGGGCGAATGCATGGTGACGCTGGGTATCCGTTTAGACAGGCTCTTTGCTGCCTGTCTGGCTGAAAGAGGAAGCAGCAGTTTTCTAATCATACATGCTTTTTTTTTCTGCCTCAAATAGGGAAATATAACAATGATGCTCCGGCTTTTAGCTGTGCGATCAGATCAGTAGTTGGTGGTAAATAGATGCATCTCGATAAATTAGTAGAAAACTCTAATTCCAGGCATTTGATTTTAAAAAACTGATGTTCTTGTACTTTATAGATTCATTACACATAGACTGCTATATTTTACGCATCTATTTCTGTTAAATTTAATGATTAATTAAAAAAAAAAATCTATTTCTCAATAAGGTCACTATTAACTAAGGGCAATTAACAAAATGGATTTTTATTATATAAATGCCTAGCTGCTGGAAAGTCTGTGCTCTGAAAAGCCGTCTGCATTGTTGGATCTCTGAGGCGTTTAGGTCAGTGGTTTTCTGGCTAATCCAGCACAGTGTGATCATTAAAGATGGTATTTGGTACTTTTGGCAATGTGGACAGGTGTTTGTAAAATTGTCTAGCAGTCCTGGGACACACGAAATAGATTGCACTGACTTGTGAATGGCATTCATTTTTAGTTCAATAAATTGAATTAATATAATATTGAGTGAAAATAACAGCAATAAGAAGCATTTACCCTGATAAGCAGCATCTGTGTTTTTTCTTTTCAACTCCGCTTCCTCCTCCTCCTGCTTTCTCTTCCTGGCAGACACAAAATATGAATATTTTTACACGTCGCATTTTATTAAGATATTAATACAGATTTAGTTTGTCTTACAGCTGAATGTCTTCCCATAACTCCTCCAACCTGGAATCCAGATGTCCAGCCTGAATCAGCTCAGCCTCTCTCTTCAGCTTCCTGTTAAACCAGCAGCACATTAACTCACTAAACCTCGACTTGCTGCTGATTTGTATGGAGTTTAAAAGGTAACCTGTGAGTTTCCTGCGTTTCTTTGATCAGCTTCTTCAGTTCCTCGATCCTCTCGCCCGTCAATCGGCGTACAATCACGTCCTCCACCGTCTCCACCACTTCACCCTTCTCACCGCGCTTCCGCCTACGAGTGACACAAACATCGATTTATGGCACTGTGATTTGCTAGCATATATCAGAAACAAAGCCCTTGTTTGCTCACTTTGGGGCCTCTGTTGTTTCCAGGAGCTCAGAGTACTTGGAGGCACAGTGCTGTGAGGATGCGAAAAAGAAAGGGGATCGGTTTTGTGACTCAATAAAACATGATGAGTCACAGCTGCAGCATGAATTTATGCAACAAGAAAGAACTCAGGATACCTTCTGAGAGAACCAGTCTGGGGGTCGGCCCGGTTCTGCAAACGGCTTGATGGCTCGACTGACAGACACCCTGCTGACACGGAGAGATACGCGAGTCATTTTGGAAAATCTCCTTACATTTTAAAAGCAGAATTTATTGAGCAGCATGCATAAAAATCATTAACTAAAAAGCGGAAACACTGAATTCTGGCCAGGAGTATATGTATATGCACTCCTCATTTGCATGAAGTTCATATAATTTGGGGGTTTCAATTATTAATTTGAACTGTTTTATTTTTCTAGGGTGAACTAATAATAAAGCTGAACTTTTATGATTCCTAAAAACAAATTTTTTTAGCACAAATTTGGGTTCTCTAATACACACAAAGAATGGTCAGAACTATTCTATTTTTTGCTTGTTTTATGAGTTTGGTTGATTCCTGTAAACCTGGGTGTCTGGGTTTTTAGAAAAGTGCTATACAGATAAAATACATTAGTATTATTATTGTTATTAGATGATTATTGCTAGCTTGCTTGATTCTTTTAAATATGAAACTAAATATGATATCCAGCTGCTGTTCTCAGCCAAAACACATTTGGAGCTCACACTTCTATGTTATTCTGCAATTCTGCAAAAAAAGAACTGTCAAGCATTGGTTGTAAGCTAACAAAATGTGGAAAAGTTCAAGGGGTACGAAAACCCTGCGGGCGGAAAATTAAAAAAATTTAAGACATTTGAGTTATGCATTTTGGTAGACGGAGCTAAATGCTCTGTTAAAAAAAAAAAAAAAAAAAAAAGCAGACAAAAAAAACCACAACATATATTAGCATAATATGTGTATATTTTATAATTGGAACCTCCCCCTACAAATAAGAGGTACAAATGCATCTTTAATAGCCAATTATCAACATAAAAAAAAATTATGTAGCTAGTTGAATGGATACAACATTTCGATCGGTCTGTAGCTATTACACATTTATAACAAGTTTGTTACACATTAAATGTGCACATCATGCAGTAACATTTCATGAAGAGTTTAATGGTTTTGCACTGACTGGATGGAAGAGAATGCATTACCAGTTCTGATCTCCGCTCTTCATGACAGATGTGGCCAAACACAGCTTCTCCCTCACTGACCATGGCTCCGTTGGTCCAATCACAAGCAGCTTGTGCTCTACACGAGGGGAGGATGTGGATGAGCCATGACATACACACACACTACGCACCGATAATGTTTAATAAATAAAACCTTCATGCTCTACTGCTCGTGTCGTTCAGAAAAGGCCTAGGATCGACTCTACTGTTCATGTTATGACCGTGGCTTGTTTTCGTGCAGTTTTATGAACGAAATTCCAGCAGTAGCTGTAAATCAGACCCCCACGGAAAATCAAAATGTCGTTTGTGCACATTAATGAAAACTCAATAAACAGCAGTGTATTAGATGGAGCTGTCAACTCGTGATGACATGCATTAATCCTTGCGGCAAGCTCCCCTGCAGGGCTGCCATGAAGAGAAGTTAGTGCTGCTTATTCCAACAGTAACGTTGGCTGTGTGCGCCACTGTTACTCACTTCCAACCCCGTTTGCCATCTTCCTGTCATCCCGACCTTCCATACATCTTGTTGGAGGAAACCCCGGCGATAAAACACGGCTAACGGCGACCGAAAACGACACAGCCCTACAGACAAACTGTGGACGTGAACATCAGTCTGTGTTGCGTTCAGGCTGATTTTCCCCCCTCTCTTAGCTAGCACGCTGAATCACCGTCCCATTCTTGCGGTTCTTCTGTGCTGTAACTTGGAGACTCCAACTAGCTAGCTCGAAAGCTGCGTTCAGCTGACTGAGTTAGGAGTAGCGCAAAGGGTTTAGTTTCGGCAGAACCTTTGCAGAAACTCAGCTACCGAGCTGCATTCAGCCCCCCTATGATTTTAGCTCACTACTCACAAGGTTATTTGTCATTCTAGCTAGCAGTGAACTGTCCCTTCACGCCCACCTCACTTATGATGATGGTACAACCCCCAAAGGCTAAACGATTTATAGAAGTTAGCTTGATTTGGTTTTATGCAAATATCTGGTTTTTAGATCTTAAAAGTGTTTTATTTTTATCCCAATCTCCAGTGACAAACAAAAGTGTTCATACCCCTTGAACGTTTCCACATTTTGTTAGGTTACCACCAGTGACTGGTTTAGTTAATTGTCTTATGGGCAGTTGCCCAGGGCATCATCGGAATGGGGTATGCACAGAAAGACCAGATGAAAATACAACCTCACATCTGTTTAGAAATTGTTCCAAATATAAATCTGATGTGACTTCCCCCAATTACTTTTCCTCCAAATACAAATGTGTAGGCAGTAGTTACAAAAAAAACTCGCTGCACATCCCTCATGATCCTCTGCTGACATTCTGCATCACAGTACGGTATGGCAGCTCCACCATGCCAGACAAGAAAAGGCTTTAGAGAGAAGCAAAGGCAGCACAGAAGAACATTGGTTGTCACTGATGGACATTTACATCTTCAAGAACAAACATGGACCTTTGGAGGGGCAGGGCTCAAAGTTAAAGACGGGTACATTAAACAAGATCTTAAAACAACATACAACATAGCAACAACCCATATTAATCAAGAATCTGATATCTGAACGGATCATATGGTATCACTGCAAAGCAAATTCACTCTGTTTCCCACTATAGGTATAATGTTGCTGTTGAGGGGTTTCTGCTGCTGATGGTGGTGGAAGGGCTGTGTTGATGTGAGACTGTAGTTTTTAAACAGAGCCTAGGAGAGAATGTCACAGGTTATGACATATGTTATGAAATAAGCAAATTTGAATTGTAACACAAACCAATTTTATCATTCATTTATTAAGAATAACAATCTATTACATTTTTTTAATGCGTTCAGCAGAGAAATAATAAACAAATAAATTTAGAATTTAATAAGGAAGTTTACTTTGTAAAAGTACAAAGATCCATCTTGATAGTTTGACTGTTATGTTACCTTTGCTAGGATATGGTGCTGTCTGTAATCTTTGTGTTTGAAATGGGTTTGGTCACAGATACACAGTAAATAATATCCAATAATCAGTGACTGATTTTAAGCTCACCCCACTAACCTGGGCTCACAAACTTCACTAAATCTATATTTAAACTCTATTAGTGATGCTGATATTCTTAGTAGGAAAGAAAGGAGGGTGGGAAAGCGGGGTGAAATAGATTCTGCCCAAGGCCCCATATTTTTTTTTAAATTGTATTTATTTTATTTTATTTTTACAAATTATACTTAATAATAAAGATAGGAAAGCAAAACCTACCTGTGTGATGCACCGTCACATGCGATTTAAGGACTGTTCCCATCCTGACTTTCATCTGTTTGACCTGTTGCCCTCCAGGAGGTGCTATAGGTGCATCACAAAAAGTACAAACACACTCAAGAAGAGTTTTATGTCAAATGCCAAAACTACTCTAAACTCACACATGCATTGATTGAATGTCTAACTCCCCCTAAAACCCAGACTTACCTCTATTTATCCACCAACTGAGCAATATTTAATGGAACTGAGAATTCTGTGCAATATCATTAGTCATCATGCTTACTTCATATGATCATAACATAACATTATGTTGCTTATCAATTAAAATCTTAAATTTTAGAGCAATCGGTGCTAAATAAACGCAGTGACATAAGAAGGAAAAATTTGAGTATACCTCAGGAGTCCATACCATATAGTATTTTAAATGACAAAGACCATTTTTGAGGTACTATTGCGAGACTTTTACATGATTTAATGTTGTTTAAAAGACATGTCTTTAAAACATGGAATATGTTCTGATTGATGAGCAAAATATTTAATAGGCAGGTATGATTCATGTTCATGTCATTTAGTACAAGGGAAACCAGCTGCAGCTAATACAAAGTCAGATCAACGACATTGACTTTTGTGGGGAAGCTCTGGTTACAAAAACCAAAATAGTAAAACAGACTGTTATTTATTCTTGTATTTTAAATTTGTAGTAGCAGTATAACAAATAGAAATGGGGAAGTGTTCTAACTGTGTACTTGTTAAAGAAAGGAAACGAGGCATAGATGTGTCATATACTTAGCAGCAGAGGCCACAAGCTAGAAAAGCTGGTTTTGGGTTTTATATGTTAAAAATAAATCATCCAAGACAGTCAGAAAAACTGGAAAAACCTGCATGGAGCATTTCAGTCAGGATTGCTTAGGCTGAACCTGGTTTGATCTGGGAGATTTCAAAAAAGGTTTGAAAAGTTCTGTAAAGGTTTATTTGGTCGTTTTTAAACAATTGAGATAAGTTGTTAAATATAATAAATATCGCTTGTAAAAAGTTTTATAAACTATATGGCAATGTCATATTTGAGATGAGAGTTATGCAGAGGAGAGAAAAACAGTATATAAAAATTTATCAGCACTAGCATTACCACAACTCAGTCTTTAATCTACAATCAGTGTTCAGATCCATTTAATTCTATTTTTTATGTCAAGCTTGTTATAAATGTATTCGTATAATTTATTTTCCTATGACGTCGTTTTTGACAGATCTAATTCAGCTTAATTTACACCTGACGTCCTATTTTGGGGAACGTTATCGCCATCTAGTGGTAGAAAAAAAGCACAATACACACACCTTGAAAAACGGGATCAGCTGAATCAGTCAAAATGTTTTCTGTCCAAAAATGAGCTCATAGAAAAAGAAAGACTTATTAAACTACATCATCAGATGTGCTTAGCACATAAGGATGACAACTGAAATGCTTTGAAATCTATCAGGAGTCGCTTCTTTGCCATAGTGATCGACTATATTCTTATGTTTCTTGTGATGTCATAGACTCAAATTCATGCAAAGCCGAATTAGGAGTTGTTTTATTTGGTGAGCTTTTTGTAAAAATTGCATGCTGTTAAGTCCCGCAATGTAAATTCATACTCCAGTCCATACTTTAAAACAAAATACAACACTGTATAATATCAATATATATCACGTATGATTCATGAAGTCTTCGTGCTAATATCTTTTAATGATTTTAAGGCTGAAGCTGTGTAGCATCAATCACACATGAACAGTAAGAGACTGGCATTACTGAGAAGTTAATACATATTTACAGTGACATGATGTTATTAAATAGGATTCTAACCATATAGGAATAATAATACCACACAACTAGCTTATTTAGGATTTTGGTTCTTGGTGACAGTAGCTGTTTTCACTCATAAGGTCTCCATATCCCTCATGAAGGGAAGCCAATTACTAAGGGGAAACAAATGTTAATGAGACACTTGACATTTAACTCCATAATACTGTCACTTTGCCCCCTGCTGCTCCTTGAAATAACAGCCAGGGAAGACTGGCAGCCTTTGAGGGAATGTAGTGACAGCCAGAAACACATTCTATTGAAACCAGATATTTACATACGCTTCATAAAGCGTAATCACATTAGAGTTTTTTCTAGTTCTCAGACCATAAATAAGATTAAGCCTTTCCTATTTGAGGTCATGTAATATAAACATTTGCCAAATTCTACCAATAATTGAATTTTTTTCACTTTCTTCAAAATCAGAAGATTTTATACATTTTGCTAATAATGTTCAGTATCATTGCCTTCCCTCTTAATTCTACAAATTTATATTGTGGTGTACAATTAGATAAAATATTTATCTACAAAACAATTCATTAGTATTATTAACGATAAAGCAAACCAATTGAATTGTTTAGCTTCCAAAAACTGTCACAGTTCATAAAACATAATAATAAGACAGTAAGTCAGTTGAGTGTGCTATCATTATATGAAAAATCACATTTATGAATAAAAACAATAACACAGTGTAAAGCCTCTTAGAATGTCAGTAAATAAAGAGAAATTATCTGTCTATCTATCTATCTATCTATCTATCTATCTATCTATCTATCTATCTATCTATCTATCTATCTATCTATCTATCTATCTATCTATCTATCTATCTATCTATCTATCTATCTATCTATCTATCTATCTATCTATCTATCTATCTATCTATCTATCTATCTATCTATCTATCTATCTATCTATCTATCTATCTATCTATCTATCTATCTATCTATCTATCTATCTATCTATCTATCTATCTATCTATCTATCTATCTATCTATCTATCTATCTATAGATATCTATATATATATATATATATATATATATATATATATATATATATATATATATATATATATATATATATATATATATATATATATATATATAAGTTTCTTTTGTGAAACTAATTTTGGACAAAAAATAGCGCATCCAGATATTTCTTTTCAGCTTTTCAGATGCTGTCAGGTAATAATGCTACATGAGGTGGTGCATCAAATAATATTTAAGGTGGATAATAAAAATCATACAAATCACTGGGTTGTTTTTTTTCTTTCCTCTAAGAGAAAAAGCTTCTTTCTGAAAATTAAGGCCATGTCATAAAGATCTACTTTCACTTATCATTACTCCTGGTGTGAAAGTATAGTATCCAGAAAGAATGAAATTCCTTAATTTTATTTCCAAATTAGTTATAAATACTTCCTTTGGGAATGTAGTACAACAGGAAAATTAAAGTCATGGAAATAATTCCCTGAGATTTTCCATCTCCCTCTCTTCTTATCAAATGTCAATTTTTGTCTGGCTTTCAGGTATAATATGATTATAGTAATTATAGCAAAAATATTCCTCTATATTTTTTTTTAACTATTGCACTGTCTCAACTTGGCTGCCATCTCAGGTGAGAGACTAATGGAGACTTGGAAGATGAAGGTCGCACCACAGGTTGCCTTTAGCGGCTGCATGGAGCCAGTCCTGGAGGCAGAGCCACCTGCGCTAATTGTTTGAAGGAGGGAACCTACTGAAGCCTTCCTCCTCATCATCTTTTGCTATTACTCTCACTTCATTGTTACTGTTATTGTGTGTAGCGAACCCTGTTGAAGATAAGAGTGATTTGATTGCAGGAACCCAGCTGCTGCTCAATTTGTCTTGGTGGTAAGTACAATTTTTTATTTTTTTTTATTGGGGGGGGAGACTTTAATTGAACGATATAACTGTTGTCAGTATTTTATCAAAGGATATCAACTTAAAAACAATTAATGTCTGACAACAATTCATGTACACTGATACACTAAATACATGGTTTTCTTATTTGTGGTGAGCAGTATTTGTTAACTTTAATTCTTTACCTCTGTTGTTAGATGCACTCTAATATTATATACAATTCATTCAAAAGTAGCTCCAGCATTGTATTAAAACAAAAGTGGAAGCATTGCACGAAGTTAAATCGGCTCTGTATAACATAAATGTATATATTTTAAGACTGACATGGTAATGTAAAATGTATTTGCTCCGGGTGGCCGGATGACGCCCCCAGGGAGGGCTCTGCCTCCGGTCTCCTGCCCTCCTCCTTTGAGACCCTCCCTGCACCACTCACAGCTGAGACCCAGGGAGCAGAATTAACGAGCAAATTGAAACAGACTCTAAGATGTGCTTTTCACATGAGTTGCTGACTATACGTGATTCAGAGTTTTCTTCTTTTTCTGCCCACAATGCACTTTTTAATTTGCTGCAGGGTGGCAGACTTCAGAGGCAAAGTGGAAGATGTCTAACAACATGGCCAAGATTGCAGACGCAAGAAAGACAGTGGAGCAGCTGAAGCTGGAGGTCAACATAGAGAGGATGATGGTGAGTGAGCACCTAATTGGACTTCAAACAAAAGTCAATACTTTAACTACGTCAGCATAAGTCATCATTGAAGTTTACCCTGTGTCTATACGTATTCAGTGACAGGTTTTTGATGTGGCTCACTACCTTAGGTGGTGGCACGAGCAACTGAGAAGCAAAAAGTTGAGTTTTAAAGTTTCCTCATTTGAATGGCTGTTCAGAAGGTGGGAAAACATGCCCATAAACCTTGGCTGACCAATGATGCTGAAATTGGTACCTTCATCACAGCTTCTTATCTGGCACTAAAATGCTATTGCAGCATTTTGAATGAACTGAATGAACTGCTATTGCAGTTCATGAATGATCCTGAACTGCATTTAATCCTCTGTGGTTAAAATCGCCTATACTTAGATTGACCAAACCTGATGTTTCCTGAAGGAATAGCTTAACACTTGCAAAATTCTTCTGTCTTTTTTTTTTTTAAACACAAAACAGCATTTTCATTTTGATATCCTTAAACTTGGTTAAGTGTAAAACTCATCGAATGTTAATGATCATCTTGAAATGAATCATTCCATTATGTACAAAGTATTTTTTATGACACCTAACTAATACTGTGTAGTTCTTGAATGTTCTGATAAGTTACATAAAAAGATAAAATTTTTGTCATATATGGTTAAGTCAGAAAACGATAAGTTTTTTTCTTTCACAATTTAGGGTAGGATTATGCTTTAAAAGTTTAAATGTTTTTTTTCACTAAATCTGCAAATACAAAACAATCAATAATGAATACTAAAACATTTTTAAAATTAAATTTAGCTCAGTTCAGTCTATTTACAAAGTGCTAGCTTACAGATGTCATCAAAAGACACTCTAAGAAAAAGTATTCAATTTATATACGGAATATCTACATCTTCGGAATCCTGTGAAACATATCGACAGATTCAAATTAAGACATGATTTTAAATCTAATTCTTGTCACACAATGCTTGATGAAATTAAATGAGTGTCAAATCAATGCAACCAAGTATATCCAAAAGTAATGTCCTATCTTTAACAATCTATTTTTCACAGATATCCAAAGCAGCAGCGGAACTGATGTCCTACTGTGAATCTCATGCTAAAGAAGACCCTCTGGTGACTCCTGTCCTTTCATCGGAGAACCCTTTCAGAGAGAAGAAGATATTCTGTGTCGTACTCTAATGCCTTGAAAAGTCGGCAGAATACTTTTTTTTGTGCATTACTGTCTTTCTAATTAAATCAATCTTGAGCGACTTTCCAGATGCAAACGAATGATCTGTCTTTTCGACATGATAAAGTGGCAATAAAAGTTTATTGAAAAAGAGTGCAAGGTTCATTTGAACAGCCCAACACGGTTGCCTTGTGCACACGGTTTACACATTAACCAAATCACGTATCTGTGTTTTCACTGCTTGCATGTCATTTCCTCTAAAGCTCTCCAAACTGCCTTGGCTATTTTTAATTCAGTGCCAACGGTTGATGAAAAACTAAAAAGGAGGGCTTTTTTAAAATTATTATTATTTTATTTAGATAATTTCTAGAGTTATCTAAATATACTTTTAAAAAGCTTTTTTTTTTTTTTTTTGTAATACCACAAAAACTAGAGTGGGTTTTCGGGTGGCACGCGCTGCTTTTGTTGTTAAATGAATGCCTGGGTAAACAAGCTGCAGTGAGCAGACGCTGCCTGCCTGGTTGTTGTCTCAGAGGGATGTGCCACAGCTCACTGAAGCTATTGCAGATAAATAAGGGGAGTGGTTAAGTGCTGTGACAATACAGGTTAGGGGAGAAACACAACAGGTGTGCACGGTTTACACAGAGCAGGGAGCTCTCGGTGTGAATCTGACCGGCAGGGAGAACTAAAAGCTTTTTTTTGGGAGGGGATTAAACAGCTGAGAGAATAAGGTATGTTTAATTTGGTCATTAGTTATTGTAAAAGGAGATCTTTATCTTAACATTTAGCTAGTGTTAAATCAGCTTCTCATTTGATATAGGAGAAAAGGAAATAGCGTTTGCTCTGCTTTGTGCTTGTTATGCTCGGGTATCTTGATGCTGGCATTAGAGTAGATGTAGGCAACGCAGAAGTCACGCAGTCAAACGAGGCGGATCAGGAAAAACTTGTCCACCTGACTCAGTAGGTGACTGTACACACCCATAATGTATGCCCAGTATCACACCTGTGTTCATAAAAATAAAAATTAAAATAATAATAAAAAATAAAAAAAGCAGTGAAGACTAACTGTCTTCCATTGTTTTATAGAAACTGAAATATGTTAGTCTGGAATATTGTTTTATTTATTTATTTTTCAGCGCTGCCTCCAAAGCAGGAAATTTGAATGCCAGTTTTGCAAGACAAATAAAAGACCATACTGACGGTAAATAAGCTCTTCCTGTTTGGGTAGAATGCGGGATATTCCTGACTGTATTTATAAATTAAACACCTGTCCTATGACATTAAACATGTGAGGATTGTGGGTTTCCCATTGCCAGATGCTGTTGTTTAAGCAGATTAGTGAGTTTTATAACTTAACATCTCCAAGCTGAATGGTTTTTATGGCAGAAGAGATAAACTGACCTAAATAAAAAAAAAAACAGTTGTGTTTGTGTTTGAGATGACTAAGCAAAACTTCATTTCTTTTGTTTTCAGGCCAAACAATGGCCAACTTTGGAGGACACGCTATACCAGGCACTTTTTTCCTGTTCTATGGCTTCTGGCTAACAGTGAAGTGTGTCCTACAACACTACTGGAGGACGAGCCAACCCAAAGGAAGACAGGGCATGCCTCCTTTCTTAAGGAGGATGGAATACGTTGAAGGGGGATTCCAAGTCTTTGCATCATTTGTCGGTCAGTTTCCCGACAAATTGCTTACAGTCCAAATAAAATCCTCGTTTGATAGATTTTATTTGGATTTTATGTGACAGACCAACATGAAGTTCTGAAGCTGCAGGGAAACAAAATCTAAAAATCCTGGTATTTGTTTTCTATCAATTTGAGGCAATTACAGCTGCAGTTCTTTTTGAATTGAACTTTTTTGCAAAATAGATCAGTCAGATTGAGTGGAGAACATTCTTCTATATGTAGCCCTGGCCATGATGGAACAAACTCAGTTCTTTCCTGCTGTGAAAATGTTTTTAAACCCATCCTTTCATATTACTTACTTTACTAAGTGTATTTTATATTACCAGTAATACCTCATTGAGAAATTATAGCTCCTTTAGGAGCTCTGGTCAAGTTGAGCAGCAAAAACTTTCAATACATGAATTGGAAACTACAAATCTAAAACAGTATCACAGTAATCAATATGGTAGAAAGCAAATTTAATACTTAAAAAGAAAAATATAATATAACGGTTGTTTTTAGGTTACTAAGTGGTAACAAAAGTAACTTAAATGTGTTCTGGAGGTTATTCCTGAAATAAGGAACATATTTCAAAAGAATGAGACCAAGAAACCATTCAAATTAGACAAACTTTTCTGAAAACGGAGTATTAATCAACTCTTTAACTCCGACCAGCCCTCGTTTCCTGTAGTGCTAAAAACATTTTCAACATTATATTGCCACTACACTGTTTCACCATTAGGATGGTATATTCAGATTGAGTTGTGGTGTTGATTTTTACAAAAAGTGACTCCTTTTGGCTTGTCTTTCAAAGAGCCATCAGTCTTGCCATTCTTCCCCAAAGTCCAAATTTGTTAAATGCAACTAGAACTGTTACATCAGAAGATTCTTTGACCTGCAGCTCCTCTTTAGTTGGCAAAGTCTCTTTGACTGCTTTTATTTTTTTTATTTAAAAGTAAAGGGGAGTAAACTGAGTATTGTTTGGAGAAAGGAAAAGAAAAAAAGGTTGAAAACCAAGCATCACTTTCCTTCAGCTGGGATATGATGTTGGTTTGTAACATCATATCCCAAATGTAACGTGGTGAAGCTTGCGGTTGCTACATCACAAAATGCTACATTGCCCCTTCATCTGATTTGCATGTTGTTTTGACTGTGACAGGTATTATGGTGGAGCAGTTTGTTGTGGACGGTCCACATGCCCGCCTGTATGATCGGGAGAACGCCTCATGGGTCAAGCTGATGAACTGGCAGCACAGCACCATGTATTTGTTCTTTGGGATCGCAGGAATAGCACTGATTGCCAGCGTAACAACCAAACGGGTGCCGGTTGGTGCCGACCGCCTTGCTCTCTCCTTGGCTCTTTTTGTTGAGGGTAAATAACTTTTGTTGTTGTTGTTGCTTTTCATTGCGCGTCTTTGTGTGTAATACGATTTCATTCGGATCACCCAGGATTTCTCTTCTTGTACCATGTGCACGGCCGTGAGCCCCTGGATGCTCACATCCATACCCTGCTGCTGTTTGCCGTCTTCGCTGGATCGGCCAGCACCATGCTGGAGGTCTTCATAAGAAACAACTTTCTTCTGGAGCTGTTCAGGGCAGACATGTTCATCCTGCAGGGTTCTTGGTTCTACCAGGTGATCCGAGAAAGGAGGTTTTATCTTGTCTGACTATTGTCCCCATAAGTTATCTTGCTAACTCATGGGAAATTTGAAAAAGTATTCACACACCTAGAACTTTTCAACCTTTTTTTGTCACATCACATATAACTTTATTGTATTTTAATCATTTGTGTTCAACTCTTTTCTTGGATACTCCTAAACAATATCCAGTGCAACCTATTGATGCACATGAATTGGAAACTACAAATTCATGTGTGTTGTAATTTAATCAAACATGTGGAAAGAAATGAGATGAAAACTAACTTAAGTTTAGATCAAAGAATATTCGACTCTGACTTGACTTTAGGGATTTTTGCAAAGACGAATAGGCAAAAATGGTAGTGTGTACATGTTCAAAGACTCTAGAGACCAAGACAAAAGATAATTCTGGCATACTAACTCAGGGGTGCTGAAGACTTTTCACTTTAATTTGTAAAGAAAAAAAAAAACAAACTACAAACAAGAGGTTTGTTAAGGCCTAAAAGAAAGTTAGTCTGTCACATGAAATCACAACAGAATACAATCATACAATAAAGTATGCAGCTTTATTGTATTTTAAAGCTGCATACTGCACATATAAAGTATGTAGCTTTAAAATGACGAACACAAGGAAGTTCAAGAGTAACGGATGCCATTCTAAGACGCTGCAAATAAGTGATAAGCTATAAAGGGCTACAATGATTGTATCATTGTACTCAGAACAATGATATCACTTTACAGTAGAACTAGAAGGTATTCATTCAGAAAGTGAAAACATTTATTACTGACAAATTACCTGTGTTAAGATGTTTTTCACCCCAGAGTTTGTTTTATGAAGGGTCAGTGTGTAAAATTTTCTCAGTGTAGACTGGATTGAAATGCACAAAAATCAAAGAGGATTATAGACGATTCTAATCCATCCATCCATCCATCCATTTTCTATTCACCCTTTGTCCCTAATGGTGTCGGAAGGGTTGCTACTGCCTATCCCCAGCTAACGTTCCGGGCGAGCGGCGGGTTTCACCCTGGACAGGTCGCCAGTCCGTCACAGACGATTCTAATCCACGCATGCTTATTAAATTCAGCTGTAATTTTGCCTCTAACCTAACTAAACATGATTTGTAAATGTTGTCTTATTGGCTCTTTTTGTTGTTCCAGATTGGAGTTGTTCTTTACCCCTTAAATGGAGACCAGTGGGACCTGAAACTACCTGCCAACAAGATGTTCGTCACGATGTGCTTCTGCTGGCATTTAGCGTTGTCTCTCATTTTGGTCTCTTGTACCGCCTCCATAGTTTGGTTGTAAGTATCTCATCTATCAACCTTTGCAGGATTTAAAATGTTGAATAGTTAAGTAATAGTGACTGCAGAACAGAATAAAGTATTTAGAAAACACTTACTTTTTTTCGATTGTTTCCTCACGAACTGAATCAAGAGATTTTTTTTTTAAGAGATGCATAACATCCAGGTGCCTCTTTTTATCAAAAATATTTGCAGATTTCTGATTTAAATTCTATATTAGTGGAGTTGCTAAGAAGACACTACAAGAGCAGTTAAGAGCCGTTTGGCTCTAAGTTGCCACCATCAAGATTAACCGGTGCTGGAATGCAGCAAGAACGTGACTTTGATTACATCAGCGCAGAAAGTACTTGAACAATGGAAGGAATGGGCAGAGTGTTTACAAAGTTGTTTATGGAAACAAGACCAGTGGATCTTTTTTTTTTTTTTTTTCCCCACACACAGTAGTGGTATAGGTGCATCAAGTGTTTATGATAATGTCATTTCATCACTGTTACAGGAATTTTGGCACATTCTCATTTGCTGTTGTCCTTTTGGTTGTTGATCTATAACCCACATTTACTTGAGTTTAATGTCACAAACTGGCAGCCAAAGATTCTCCCTGAGTATTTTCTGCTGGGGAGAAGACTCCATGTTTCTGTTAATTACAAAGGTGGATGCAATCACTTTTCTTATAAAGCTAGGTTGGTTTTGGAGCCCTCCATCCTTTCAAATTTACCAAAAAAAAAAAAAATTGTGTCTAATTTTGGTTATGAATAATCTTCAGATAGATTTCATATAGATCAAATTAAGTTTCTGTCTGCTGAATGATTATGGTTTACAGCGGATGAAAACTCCCACATCAGGTAAAAGACTGCTGATGAGAAGTTCCACAAAGAGGATGAATAAAAAGTTAATTGCTAAATAAGGTCTGAATGCTGCATTCAAGTGTATCAATATAAAGTTGAATGGAAGGACAAAGTTTGGTGCAAAAGGCACATTACTAACTACAGTCAGTCTGCACTGACAAAACACAGGAAATAAAAGCACACTTAGTTTTTACCATAGGTGTGCACTTTTAGAGTTTCCAAAGTAAAGTTAATGCTAGTTATATTTTTGGTAATCAAAGTCTCGGGAATAAATCTGATTTATTTTAGATTCATCTCCAGAGAGTGTAAAATGTATAATTTCTTCTCAGTTTGAGTGACTTACTTAGAATCTTAAAGCCAGTTATTTATAAAATATGATTTTATTTATTTTTTTATTAGGGGATTGTGTTTCTTTAACAATAAAAATCAATTTGCATAGAGCTGCCTTTGATTAATAACTGGTGTATCATTAACTATAGTCACTTTCAGCCTATCATTGTGTCCTCTTACTTTTACTTTGCCACTATTATGGCAAAGTAAAATCATGTGAAGCGCTTTGAATTGCCTTGTTGCTGAAAATGTTATAAAAATAAACTGCCTTGCCTTTATCTTTGTTCCAACAGTACCACAACAAGACTCTCAGCAAAAGGACGGGATGTAGAGATCGGAATGCGAAACACTTCCTCTAAGAGCAGCTCTCAGAAAGCTTTACTTGAAGAGTCGGATGAAGAGTAAAACAAAGGTTACTGCACTCTCTATTTTCTGTTTTAAATCAAAATTTCATTTCATTATGTGCTAAGGAGAAAATAATGCTTCATATGTTTGAACAAGCCAGATGTTTGGCCAAATAAACTTTATCTTTTTTGAAATAAAAGACAAATCTAGATATTAGTGTGGTTTATTTGTTCTTTAGGAAAAGATAAAAAAAAACAAAACCAAAAAAAATGGGAAGACCATGAAACATTATGATCTGTTTTTAAATACATCACCTTGTAGGAGAACACAAATCACAACATTTAAATGAATCCAACCATATCTGGATTTATGAAATTTTCAAATGACAAACTCATTCAGATTACTCATTCAGTAGCAAGTGTCTGGAAATCAAACGGTCTATCTTTTTAATCATTCTGCTTCCAAATAATTTAGACTAACAATGTGGAGATCATAAAGGAGAAAACATTTCAGAAAATACCTTAAATATGTCAACGCTCTCAAACAGAAAACACGTCAATCTCATACAAACCCTCACAGTAACGCGTATCGCTGGTCAGGTCACTGCTGAGGAGCGGGTGGAGGATCGGGTGTACATTTAGGTGACGGTGCTGTCGTGACAACCACTGTTGAAACGGGTTTGGGGGAACTGGCTGCCACGTGCTGGAGCTGCTGAGTCGGGACCGTTTGGATCCGAACCTGAGGAGATTTAATTTGGTGAGCCTAAACACGTTCTGGATAACTTTCATTTAATCAGATAAGAAAACAGAATGCGAGTGAAACGCATTCAGAGTCAAAGCATATGGCATAAATTAGTTTGGTAAGCTTTTGTCATGTCAAAATACGGCTACCTTGACTAGTTGTCATAGCGACTTGATATGTTCAGTTGGCACATAATCTTTATCAATAAACATGTTAAGAGAACACATCTCTTGTGTTTAGGTGCTACCTAATTTAGAAACGTTTGGCTCCAGTCATTTATTAGGAATATCCAAACTGTACATAATAATAATAATAGAATATTAGTGGATAGAGCGTCTTTATACTTCAATGTTTCAGATAAACCATCAAGATTTTGTGAGCAGTAGTTGTGTGAAGTACTGGAGTATTTCATGTCTGGTGACAATAAGCAGAGGTTTGAACATGATGAGCCACTCAAGACAAAGTCACCAAGTAATTTTTAATGATGCTGAATGCCTCTCTGCTACGCTTCCCATATAATAAAAGCCTGAGGAAAATTTTAGACTAGAAAAGCTATTAGTCTTTTCTAGTATCTTCCAGTTCTTGCACATTAATGTGCAAACTTTTCTACAACCAAGCATATAATTTTTATTTACTTACTTACCCAATGTTAATGGATAAAATGTAATCCAAGCTAATAAAATAATACTTTTACATTCATAAATACCAAATTTGGATAACAAAATAAGAAATAAAAAGCTCCCTAACGTAATACATTTTTTCAAAAACATTTGTTGATGGATTAATAATGAAAATTAAAAAAAAATAAAGGAAAAAAAATTGAAATAGCGATCACAACATTCTCCATAATGTGCCAAACAGTTTTCTGGAATAATGTCATTGTGTTTCATGGCCCATACTAACCTGTGTTGCCTGGCCTTGCTGCTGAAGCTGCTGGAATTGTTGTGCGGTGACGAAACTGACCGGCTTGTTCCCGGCTATTAGCTTTGTGCCTGCAGGCACCGTGGTTAGGATGATGTTCCTACCCAGGCTGCTGATACTGCTCAAGAAACAAAAAAAATCAAGTCATGTTAAGACTAAAATATAAAGAGAAAAAATTTCAGGCTGAAGAAAGATTTTTTTTAAAAATTTATTTAAACTCAACCAGAATCGCCACTAAACTGACTCACTTTGTATTGAGGTTCCCTTTGACTATCGGCGTCGTCACCACACTCTTGCTCTTCAGAGGCTGGTTGAGGACGGAGTGCACAGTGATCCGTGCAGGTAGCTTTCCCTACCGATCGCAATCACAGCAAAGAAAATATAATATTATATATAATATAATATTATATAAAATCTCCCGAGTCAGCTGGGTGGATCATTTAAAATAACTACTACTGAAGAAATCAACAACTCCCTGAGCAAGATTAGCATTTGCAGCAAGAGTCTCTATGCATTATAATGAAATGTAATCAGAGATCATCTCAGTTTCTAACAGCTCAGGTTTCAGTGTAAGCAATGTTCAAAACATCGGTGATGAGATTTTATAGTCGAGTTGAAACAAAATATCTAAGAAAAATAAATTAAATAAAAAAAATTGTTAGCTCTCTGTGAGAATTACTCCATTCGTCTAGAAAGTGATTATATGACTCTTCCTTTTACAGCTGTGGCCAAAGGTTTTTCAATAAAAACCTTTTTAAACAGAAGTTTAACTTGGCTCACCTCGCAAAAAGATGAAGCACCGACTTGGTAAAGTTGGTGGGAAAAAAAATGCTCAAAACATTTGGCCCCGATTACAAAAGTATTCATACGCCTTCAATTTTTTAGACATTTCAAAAGACAAATTTAACTAATTTATTTTTCGTTTGACAAACACGATTTGTGAAGAGGAATGAAAGTGATACAAGATTTAAAATTTCTTTGCCAAGCAAGAATCTGAAAAGTGCAGTGCTTTGGGTATTGTTTTATAACAAAAAAAATTTATTTTGGGGTGTCAAAGTGAAGAAAGCACAATGGGATTTCACATTACACTTCAGATTTTGATCTGTAAAAAACGAGCAAAAACAAAAAAGCTGAAAATGTCGTATCCTTTTCCATCCCTTACACAATGATGATGTACTTTTGTTGGTTTTTCACATAAAATTCCACGAAAACACACTGACGTTTGTGACATGTTTAAGGATTTTGAACACTTTAGAACCTTACGCTAACATTCTTTTGGTAAAGGACCTTCGGTTTTACCTTCAGACGGACATTTTCTTACCGTTTGTGTTGTAACAACCGAAGCAGGGACTTGTCTCACAGTCGCTGTAGCTGCTCCCAAAGACAGCGGTGAAGCGGAGGCTGCGGGAGCCACGGTGATGCCTTTAGCTCCAGCCACAACGCTGGCTGCCATGGTCACTATATTGCCACATGTAGACGCTGCTAGTGGTTTGCTGCCACTGGCAGTCGTCATGGTGATGGTCTGACCCTGTTTCTGGGGAATGACCCCGAGGCCGGGCATTATGCGGATGGTAGCGCTGCTCTTGTCCGGGGACGCCACGGTGGAGAAGGTCCTGGATTTTTGGTCGGCCACGCTGACGGCCAAAGTCGGCATCAGCCTTATGGCTGTTTCTCCTCCAGCTTTCAGCAAGGTGGAGGCGACAGAGCCCGATTTAGCCAACTGCGCCTCCGCGGTGCTGGGTGGGGTAGCGGAGGCAGGTGACGGTGAAGGGTGAGGCGGTGCTACGTGGAGCGTGGCTGATATGCTCTTGCTGCCGGCGGCGGCCCCACCCAGGAAGTCAGAGGTGAGCTTTACAGTCGCGACCGGAGATTTGGCAAGCGTGGCCATCATGTCTGGGGTTATCCGCAGCACTGTTTGGCCTTTAGCATCGGTGGTGATGGAGGATGGGGGGAGACGGAGGACATCTTTACCCTGGATACGCAGGTTTGTTGCAGTTATTGGAATTCCTCCTCCACCTGGACTCTTCATTCCCAGCTGCCCAGTGATGGAAACCTCAAACAGCAGCAGATGAAACTTTAACTCAGAAATCACTAACTTTTTTTTTTTTTAGGTATATGGATTTTGGTTTCATAACCAGCATTTTCAATCAAAACGTCGGCCTTGCATGCCGGAGTAAAATTCTTTACCTGTTTGACGTTCGAGGAGGTGACACCTTGCAGCACAGCTGGAGGAGTAGGGTTGTTAGCGGGGCTACCTGGAGAACCGGTCTGAGGTTTGGTCACATTAAGAGCCGACACAGAGAGACTGGTTGGAACCTGGACAGGACTGCTACCAGACGGACTTCTTAGAGGCACGGAAACAACAGCCTATTGCACGAAAGAAAAACATATATATTTGTATTGTTTAAAAGAAAAGTACAGCATCTTGATAAGTGTTTGTATTTCTGGAACATCACTGTCTTTTGTCAGTACAGTTTAAAACTTCAACATGTTTTATTGGTATTGATCAGACAGATTGAAGTGGACATTAACTCATCACTAGTCTTGATTCTTATGTTCTCTAGCAAACCTCTTCACAGGTTGCTGGACTGACTGGGATTAACTCTTTTTTTCTAATTAGATCACTTCTGTCTCCATTACATTTGAAATAAAACCAAAGCAATTTATAATAATGTTGTACATAATACAGCAAGTGAAGAATCATAGCAAACTCTGCAATGCTTCGCTTGTGAAAGGAAATCTGTTGGGCCTCACCTTGGCACAAGGACAACAATTCTGTGTGCCACACTGCCAGACAGGACACAAAAAAATCAAAACATACTTGGTGACAGATGCAAGGAGCTTACCTCTGATGCTTAATGCTTAGCGATCACAGTTTGTACTTGCTTGTAATGCAGAGATCGAATCAGTTTCTAAAATAGCTCAACCCAAGACTGACAATGCTTACATGGTGCTTTATAAAAGCATGTAGGTGAAGACCCGCCTCTGTGCAAGTATAATTATAGAGCTATTTGTGCCCGTTGTGGAACAAATAGTGTCGGCAGAAATCTGGTGTTCATTTTAACAGAAACTACAATTCTCTTTCACTCGGATCTGCATGATATATTTGCAAGTAAGTTACCCAAATAAAATTTTTCTAAGGGATTTAACCTGTTTCGTTTCCTTTTTAAAATGTAAAAAAGCAGGAGCCAAACAGTTAACCCTCTGTGTTTAACGTACCTGTGAAATGCCCTTGGCTGCCATGGACACAGGCATCCGGATCTGGTGCGAAGTCTGATGCACCAGAGTGGCCTGCTGAGCGGCTGCCGATGGACCCAGACCGCTGGGCTGAGCGGAAACGACCCGGACCTGAGGGAGGGACCCTGCCGCCAGGTGGCTCACTATCCGAGCTGCCTGCTGGGAAGTTACTGGCTGGGAGGCCGGCGGACAAGCCTGACTCGTGGGTAGGATCGTTCCCAGCTGAGGCAGCGATGGAGGAGAGACGAGGAGAACACTGCCAGAGAGAGAAGAAGAAGAAGATGCACATTCAAACTGGACAGATGAAATCAAAGTACTGAACAAAAGAAAAGCTTCAGTCTGACTGACCCCGGGCTGGTTTTGAGCGTGTCTGGAACTCCGGTCTTTGTTGGTGTGGTAGCGGAGAGAGGTAGAGGTGATTTGGGGGTTCCAGGAGTGTTTGGGGTGGGAGTTGTTGGGACTGGAGACATGGAATTACAGCCCAGGTCCAGTCCGGCCTCCAGAGATCCGGGTGTTTTGCTGCTTCCGTCTTTACTTCCGGACTTCTACAATATGAATGCAAATATGACATTCTTTTACAACTAAAAGCAAAAAAAAAAAAAAAAAATTATCGTTTAGTCAAATGATAAGTGATAAAGTGATAAAATGCCCTTGGACTTTTTCACAATGCAAACTTCAATCGCTTCAATAAGTTTTACGTGAAAGGCCAACACCAAGCTGCAGAGATCCAACGCTCAGCTGGGAGAATTATTAGTCATTCACTTCACAAATGCAGCTTTAGTGAAGGAGAGGCAAGAAGAAAACTATTATTGAAAGAAGTTCTGTTTGGAGTCTCTGCCATCTGAGCTCCCTGCTCAGATGAGAGATGACGATAAACTAACACCACACATCATCCCTATGGTGAAACACAGCGGTGGAAGAATCATGCTGTGGGGATACTCTTCCTCAGCAGAAACCAGGAGGCTGGTAAGTTGACAGGAAGTGAATGGAGCTAAGTTTTTTTTTTCCCTTATGTTTCCCAATCATGCTAGTAAATCAAAAAAAATGCTCAAAAGTGCTTATTTTCCCAACAGAGGGTCAAGTCAAAAAGTAGTTACTTAAGAGTGAAAAACCAAATGCTGACCATTTTTTATTGAATACATTTTAGGCAGTGAACTCACCGGTTTAGATGCTGGTTTGGGTTTTTGCTGCTGAGCTTTTCTTGCTTTTGCAGCCGCAGCTTGGGCCTGATGGATCCTCTCTGAATGCAGCAGAGAACATTATGACCTCACACTGATTTGAGCTCAGGAAGCAGAAATGACTAAAACTTGTAGACCAATCTGGTAAACAGCTTTATAAAAAGCAAAAATTGGCATATATATTTACAGTATATAACTTTCAATTTTCAAAATTGTACTAGCTATGTATTATATGACCAGTTATTATACAATCACTAATTATAATGTAGTTAGTTAAAATGTGTTTTTCTAAAGCAGATTCCTGCTTACCGAACTCTTCCTGACTGCGGTGGCGGTGCAGGTAAATCCACAGTTTGCGGCCGATGTCGTACTTCACACAGGGATCCTTCTCATAGTGAAGTCTGTCCAGAGCCCCGCTGACAACTGTGTTCACCTAAAAGGAAGAGAAGCTGTCTATTAACAGGTACAACCAGGAAGTCCAATGCAAAGTCAGCATCCATTTCTGCAACGTGAACAAGTCATGCAAACCCGCAAACCCTTACATTACTCAAACAAAAAGCAGGATAATAGAGGAAAACAATCGCAGTACTTGTGCACTTGTGACATCTGGAGCAAGGAACTGCGAATCTTTTAAAAGTTCACAGATTTCCGCCCTTGTTCCCTCTCCATTGGGTAACCGGGCAGCTGCATCCCGAACTGGAAAATAACACATAAAAAAAAATAAATAGAGGCAGGATTGGTTTTCAGTAATGTTCTTTAAAAATAATAATAAAAATAAAAACCCAGCATACTGTTCCTGCGTGGTAACATAAAAGATTTCTAACCCAGAGAGAGGATGGTGACGTATGGTGGTCGGTCAGAGCGAAGCAGTGTGTGCTCTCTGGCCTTATTTAAGGACATTTCCTTGTCAAACACGCCTTTAACTGGCCCCACCACGGACTCGAAGCCGTGCATCCTGAAGGTAAAGGCTTTGTGAGGCTGGTTATATCGCTGCTGCTCCTAATGCACAAAACATCAAATTTAGAGAGCTTACGTCGAGATCAGGTGTGAAACAGTGCAAATACTGCAGCACAAACCTGAACTTGAAACACTTGTTTCTCGTCTCCAGTGCTCGGCCGCACCACATAATCAGTTGAACTGCAATAGTAAAGGCAATGAACAGTTATTTTGACACTGCAAAAAAATCCCAACACAAAATACAGTAACATGTTTAAAGGCTCACAGTTTGGGAGTGGAGGACGTAAGCTCCAACAGGTCTTCATTCTCTGTCTATATAGAAAAAAAACAAACAATAGAAACAAAGAAACAGTGTTATATAAAGTGAAAATATGAAAATCATAACAGTACTTTAAACTAAAACTGAATATTTGTACAACTTTGACAACAAAGTCTTTGGAGTCCAGCCAGAGTTGACAGAGTGCACTGAGGTCCTTTTCTGTGTCCTGAGTGGGGCCTGAAAGAAACCACTGGTTTGAATCCAAACATTCTGGACACAAAACACAACCATCAAGAAGGTAAGACGTTAAACGAGCCGTCTTACCGATCCATCTCCACTGCTGAAAATCTTCAACAAACTCCACAAACGGAGAAAAGCCACTAGGGAGCGCCATCATGCCATCTGATCGACAAAAAATGTGAGAAATTTGACTTCTTACATTCCAGTCAGAAGTTTAAATACCGGTACATCAATCATGGACAAAGTCATTTTGCAATAGGAGAGTTGTTGGTTCAATTCCAGCACCATAAAAATGTAGTCCTTTTAACATTTATGAATAACGTTATATCTTCAGCTTTTAATTATTAACTTCAACGGTTCTTTTTCCACTTTTGAAGGACAGAGCGACTATACGACACTTGTCTTCAATCATTTTTATCAAGAACTGAGTGACAAATTTGAACTCATTGTGGGTAAAGTTTACATAGCCAGGTAAAAATATGTAAACAAACATTCCTGCAATATTTGTATAAATGTTCTTTACCAAGTTGCAGAACAGACACTTCCACCTTTAAAATCAAGTGTCCAGTGTCCAGCTGGGACAAATCAAATGTCTCCTGGAGAAAAGTGTTACTGTCAGATACTAAGACTAGTTAATTAGACCAGGTTTTAAAAAACCAGTTGATTTTAACCTTGTGTGAATTAAAAAAAAATCCACTAAAAAGTGAAAGTTTTAAACTTTCGTCTTTAAAACCACTTTTCTGTTGGGAGTAATAAAGCTTAAAATAAAAATTATGTAGGTTCAGAGGTGCTTTAAAATAAAAATTAGTGCAAAACTTGTCATTTCAGCTCCAGTGTTGATTATAGTTTACCTTTAGTCTCTCCTGCGAGAAACTGCAAAGCTTGAAGAACTAGATCTGACCAGCAGGAGGCAGATGAAAACCAGGTGTTGAGCGAACTGGCTGGAGAGGACTGCCACATCTGAACCTTTTCCTCCAACTGAGAGATCAAAACATATTAGCTATGTGGTAACACAATTGATTGCATTCCATGTTAAAGTGGCACTTTAACATGAGGACGTACCATCAAGGTACTGGCAGGACCCTCTGTTCTGAAGATGCTTTCCAACAAGCTGAAGAAACTGGCGGTTATTTCCTCAACTGCAACAGGGCTGCTTTGAGATTCCTCCACAATTCTGCAATTATAGTAATAATAATAATAATAATAAACAATCCAAGACTCAGATTCAAAGATTCAAAGCAACAGTTAAAAGCTTCAGGACGGTCTCGAGGAACTAGACTCACTCCTCCTTGATGTTGGCGAGAGGTGTGGAAGGCGCCTCTGGCAAAGAGTTGATGATATTCACTGGTGGTGCTGAGCAGGAGTCTGAAGGAGTCAGAATTTCACAAGGATCCTCAGATTCCAATTTTATTGCCTTGAGTTTCTTCTTCTTTCTCTCGTCTCTCATCTTCTTCTTGGGAAGCAACACATCAAAAAGTGCTGATTGATAAAAAAAAAAAAAAAAAAGGTCAGGTTTGAGTGAAAATCCTAAAGGAACAGCAGTTTGCTTTAAGCAGATTTACTTACGCAAAGCTCCCTTCCGACCAATGTTTGCTCTTGAGAGAACATCCCCAAGGTGGATATCAGAGGTTATCAAGTCTGGATGATCCTTAAGACACCAAAATAGTCATAACATACACAAGGAAAGTTTAAATCCTGCAAATTTTTCTGCTCAAATCATAACTTACTGGCTGGCGTTTCCTTTTCTCACGATGGTGATGCAGCATGACTTTTAAATCCATTTCCCCCAATTCTACTTTTTCTGTAAAAGGAAAAACATTATCTTGAACACTGAGGGACGCATTTTCGGCTTAAAGGATTGCTGTCACCTTTAAGGCAAAAACTCACTGACCTGTAATCTTCATGTCTGGTGTAGAGAGGCTAGGAAGAACTCTGAGTGAGACGGTGGGAGTGGGAGAGGAGGGAGACTGAGGGGCTGGATTCCACACTGACACGTCTAAGATACACGGTGGTGGAAAACAGAAAAGCGATGGTCAACGAAATATTTTATGACTATATTTTCTGCTATTGGGTGTTTTCAGTTTCATTCAGTTTATGAAAGAAGAAATCAAAATTCAGTTTAATTGTATTGAGCCCTGAGGTGACAATGTTCCTACAGCGTTTTGAAAATATTTCCAGATTCAAATTTCAGGAGTTGCCTCTTTTTAGCATTTTTAAAGCAGAAATCCAAAAGTTCTCAATAAATTTATGGCAGAAATTTCTATGGATGGGTGAATACAGACAGACAGACAGACAGACGCATATACAAATGCGTCAATGAACAGGCGAAGAAATTGATAAAATAAACATTTTTAGAGAGTTGGATTAGGAAATAATAAAAATACCAATTTTTTTTCTGTACTGTTTCTGTTCTCACACTTATTCTTACACAAATTTCAACTTATATACAGGTAAATACTGTCTGCAGCGATAGATCTCAAACAAAAGACAGACCTTCGTCATCAGAGGAAGCATTGCTGTCCTCACACTCAGCTTTGACCTCCTTCAGGATGCGGCTCAGTCGTCTTCTCACTCTCGACTCGCGTGTTTCAGGCTGAGTCCTGTTTGGCAGCCGTCGTTTGGGTGGAAAGTCCAGACCGTTCTGAACTGTGAAGTCAAGCAGCTCCTTATTCAAAGAGAAGAAAAAGACTTGTAAGCTGATGAAATAAGATGTGGGCGAAAGGCAAATAAATTGATACTATGTAGAATAAATATCTGAACCTTTCTGGAAACAAGAATCTGCTTCAAGAGTCTGTGGTAATACTGCTGAAGGGAATGCAACTGGCGCTTCCTTTGGGATTTGGCACACAACTGTCTATACTTGACCACCTCTGGATTGAAGTAACCATCTAGATGAAGAAGATCAGGATTGTAATCAGGAAGAGGAGTAAAGATTCATTTAGTTACGTTTCAACATAAGATGTATGGTATGATAGCATGCCATTTGTGGTAGGTATGCTATCATACCTACCACAAATAAAGTCATGGTAACCTTTTGTTATATTACATACATTCAAGATTTCCCAAATTAAATGGAAAGCAAAGCATCTTTTATAACCAAGAAATATTCAAACTTTATCTGAAACATGTGAGGATTTATGACTTCAGACAATAATTTGTCTTCAAAATATCACCAATTAGACCTAATAATGCAACACTATGTTTCAGTTGGAATACCAACATAAATTAATGCCATATCAAAATATTTATTGAAAAATTAGCATAACTGACAAGAACTTAAAAACCCCCCCAAAAAACAAAAAACTGTGGATTAAGTTCTGTCTGATGTGCAATCATTTTGTATATTTTCATTGGTTTTTAAAAAATAGCTTAATGTGAAAGGTTTTTAATACCAATAGGTATTAAATGCATATTGGTCTAGGTATTTAATAATTGCATAAATCAAAATAAAATGCTAACATATATGCATTAAATTTATCATTATTTTACGTTTTTTCAACCATAACAATAAGAAAAAGGTGAACAAAGGATTAACTGATCATATTATAGACTTTCCGGCACACAATAAAGTTCTGAAACTAAATAATTAAATAACTGAACAAGCTTGGGGGCAACAAAGCAGGTGTAAATGCAACAGAAAAGTTTAAGAAAAGCACCTCTGAACAGCCTCTGTGCAAGATGGAGTGGATTCCCAAAGTTAAAGTTGGTGTTGTTGAATAACTCCCTGATGGTACGATCCTGTTGCTCTGTGTTGTTGTCAGGAAACTGTGGCAGAAACTGTTGAAGATGTTGTCTCTGGGAGTCTGTCAGTACTTCGTCCCAGGTGTTTTCACTCAGCACAGAGAAAAAAATGTCAGGCTGTGGAAAAAGGAAACAAAAAATCAACATGCTTGCAAGAGCGCAAACATCATCTGCAAATGTATTCCAGGTTCTAGATATCCACAATCTTACATCCTCCAGCAGATCCTCTGGGAGGTCCACCTTACAGTTCCCAAGCAAACACTCCTCAGTGATTTGTCTTCCGTCTTCCTCTTTAGGCTCCAGAGGGTCTGTCAGCATGTGTTCAAGCGGATCCATTCCTCTCTCCACCAAGCTTCAAACAGAAAAGTCATTCACTTCACAAACCACAAGGTCTTTCTGATCTTCCTCCTTCTTTGCCTTCTGTAACTAATCGTTCACTGTTTCTGCCTACGAACGTTCATGGTTTTACAGTGAGGTGGAGAATAATTTATCAAAGCCATTCTCCAGTGTCAGAGCTGTCTGCGGGAATCATATCAATATTTTCCAAAATAAAGTGAAGATAAAATCATGTTCTCCAGCTAATCTGATTGATAATAATGACCTAGCAGCACAAATGTAAGCTAACCTTAACTTTAAAAAACACACAACGCTTACGTTTTAACTTTTACCAGTTAGTACAGGCATGATTCGTTTAGTGTACATTTTTAATTAAGTGCAATGTAATATATAAGCGCAAACAGAAAGTAAATCTGTCTTACCTTATAACGTTTGTTTTTGGAGTAATGGGGAACTATTTCCCTGTTGCACTCTTTTTTCGTTCTACTGGAAATGGATGCTAAACGTGCCCGCTGCTGCCCCCAGGAGGAACGTGAGTGTAAAGACATGAGTTCATTTCCACACGAAATATAAGATAAAACTGTAGTTTTTCGCTGTGAAATGCTTAGTGGTTTGCTGATCGCTTCATTAGGATTTTAATATTGTTCTTATTATTTTCGACCCCGACAAATATAAACTTTACTAAAACCTTTTAACTAAATAATGTTCCTAGAAAACATTAGCTGGGCAATTTTAATTAGTATTTGGCATTTCTTTAAATTATTACAGAAACCTATATAATATTTCAAACCTTTACTTTTTGTTCAGCACCCTCTTCAACACCTCTGCTAGGCTACAGCTCCTGGAATACACAGTCTAGTTGGCATGGCTCGAAGATGGCGGATAAAGTTTTTATGGTAAGTTGCTTCTTCTCCATCAACACTCTGCAGCGTACACCAGTGACTGTCATTGTATTTCTACAAATGGCTACAGAGAAAAGGGAGATGACATTGAGTTTTTTCAAAGAATTATCTCTGTCTCATGTTATATCGTCACGACATATTTTATAAAAGTTTCATACTGCAGCTTTAAATCAACTATTCCCAGAAAAAAAGGGGTTCTAAAATATTTAGAGTACAATGTACTTGTTGAGTACAACACAACATGGTCACCATAAACTACAACTACTTTTTAATTACAAAGTAGTGACGTACTTCAATATCGTACAGGGTACACATATACTGGGGCAGAAATGCTATTTTGGGCTACACACAGTAGCCTACATGGAAAAATAAGTACAGTTTTTTTTTTCGCCAAAGGGAAAGAAGATCGTGGTGCTCTAGCACCACCTGTTGTCTGTCTGTGCACGCCCTTGATTGTCCTGTATTTCTTGTGCCTCATGAAGAAACCCATTCTCACAGCATGATGCTGCCATCACCATGTAACAGGATATATTGCACAAAATTTCCTTCTGTGCCATCAGAAATTAGGAGAAGGTGAAAATCATGCAACTGACAATTTAACTGCAAACCGAATTTAAATATTTTTGAAAAAAAGAGAAAATAAATAAATAAATTTGTAAACTAGTAATTGCATTGTAAGATATTTAAATAAAAAAATAGTATTACAAAAGTTCAAAAATATTGGTATCTGTCATCTTGTGAAGGTAAGCCATGTGAGTTTGTCAGCTTGCTCCACCTCTTCATGATTCTGTTTCTGAACAGCTGTGAATAATGAACAGTCAGTTCTGAGCTTCATAACTCAGCTTGGGTAAGCCAGTGGCAGCAGGGGGTTTATTTTTTGTCCTTCAGAAACCTGCTCTATGTTTGGAACACAACAGCACTCTGAAGTCGCAGATCCGTGAATGCAGCCGATTCCCGTTTCTCTCTAGGTTTGTGTCCTAACACCTTCGGAGGATGGCAGAAGGCGCTGATGGGGAGGAAGAGATCCAGTTCCTGCGCACAGTAAGTGCTATTTACTTTCATTCACAGACTGGAGTACACGTTTTTTTAAACACTGCAAATTGTAAAATCTTGGGCTATTCTGTAACTTGTTCTTTGCTTAGATAGAACAGAGACAGACAAAGACAGGTGGCTGCTATTGTTTGCCTTGTTCTCTATTTATATCCCAGCAAGCACTTGATATATTAGTTTTGTCTCGTGACAAAAAAACTTAACTACAGACCTCATAAAACAATCGAAGTTGTTATACAGGAATGTCTGACAACAGGTTTAACTTCAGGTTGACCTTTTTAATGCAATTTAAAAAGTAAGTCCTGTAAAACAAATAATGTTGATGGCTGAATAGGAGTTCACCTTCATGTTCTGAGGAAGATGATTAAAGAAGTTCCATGATATATTTTTTGAAGTTTTAGGCATATGCAACGTTTGAAAGAATAATATTTGTATTTTTGAAGAAACATGAAACTAAGAATATAAGCAGAACTTTATACTTATAGATGAATGAACTTGGATAATTTGACTCGGTTGCTCTATACTTTAGGATTATACTGCATTATGGGTTCTTATTGTGGTATGAATATTCAAAGAAGTTGAAGTTGTTTGAATAAATTTATGTGATTGAAACTAGTTCTCTGTTTTGTAAAAAAAAAAAAAGGAAGAAAGAAAGAAAGAGATGTTTGGATTACAGGTTTTTAGACAACATTTTAGTGATACTTGTGATATTATATTATGAAAGATTTTCTTCTTCTTAATTATACAATTCTCTTACAGATTCAAAAATGCTTTATATTTTACCAGAACCTGATTCTAGAACCAAAAAAGACAAAAACAAAAACATAACAAAAGTACATTGTTCATCAAATCTCTTCTAAATAATTAAGATTTAGTAATCTTTTCATCGTACCATTTTTCTCCTGTGTACTTTCAGTGTATTATATCTAAGTGTTAGAGACATTTAGTTTATTTTTGCTGCAGTATCCGTTGCCGGTGTATCATATTTCCCTTTTTGATCTCCATGCCACCGCCTGTTGAAGGACACTGTGTGTTGGCAAGCGGACTGCGGTAACATTACACTCTTTCTTTGGAGGGTCAGTGTTTATACTCCAACATTGTGTCTCTCACGTTTTTTTCTTTTTTTCCTTATGGCCTGAACCGGACTCTGATTATCTGTGCACTACATTTCTGGGCAGGGGTGGGGTGCGTTTAAAGTGCTCACATGCTGGTTAAAATGTATCAAGTGTTAAAGAAGTCATTTGCAGAAACAAGTCATGTGTGAATGCATTGACATGATGGAGTTTAGACGTGTCTTCAGATATTGTCCCTTGGTGTGAAACACAGCACTATATGGAATATGTGAGCGATGTGTCATTAAGTTACTGTCACTCCTGCGCTGTTTAGGCTTGAACTCAGCTGGCTTCTATATTTACTGCGTGAGGATTAACAGGTTCAAAGCTTCACCCAATTCAGCACCTGCTTGCTTCAGTCCAGGCGGGGGACAGTGCTGCTTGATTTACTGCTGTTTCTGCTGAGATCGTAGCATCAAACAATCCTATCAGACTGTTCAAAGCCGATCAGCTGCAACGAAAACGATAGGTTGAACTCATGATTTACACTGCATGTTGCCAACGCTAAGGGAAGCGAAGCTGGCACAGAGTCTGTGACTGTCGCCATGGCAAGGAGGCCCTGCTGTACGGAAATAATGGGACCTCTATTCCTTTTTTGTTTGCAAAAATATAAAATATATATATTAAAAAAATTGAGAATTACGATGTTTCACAGAAAGGTTTTTAACTTCATAATAAGTTTGTATATTGACATTAAAAGCTGCTCCAGATAAAATCCCATCTTTAATTTGAATATGCTGAATATGTTTTTAAAAAACCAACAGCTGAAATGGTTAAGTCGCTACCCGTTGGCAGTGGTGGGTGAATCTCTTCGCTTTGGGCACCGCTGGATCAAGTAGCTGCCCTAGCAGTTAAAAATGAGTTATCTGACAGCTACACACCTTTTTGCTTATAGATGAGGTTTTAGATCCTTGCCAGAGCTTTTTACCAGCATCACAGTGGATAAAAAAGGATTACTTGTTGGATTTAGATACTGGAAGTTACCAAATGGATGAAAAGGAAATGTAGCTTCTCAAGAGTTTCCGTTCATGCTAGAACTCAGTGATCAGACTCGACTGCACAGACGGCATGTCTTGATAAAACAAAAGCTTGCACCCATCTCTGACATGCTGTTCAATGGTCACATTTAAACATGTCTCTCTGTTCCCGAAAGATCAAGACACCTCTGTAATGTTGCTCTAAATAGGAAGAGCCGTGAATGGGATATGGGGTGCAAGTAATATCAGAACGCATTTAAAGAATGGTGTGGGCAAAGTGTGTCACTCCCTTGGGGGACAATCCTCAACTCAATCTTACCAAGGACAAAATGTTTCTGCACAAGGCCTTAGAATTTCCCGTACCCTTCCAAAACAACACTTTAAACTGCCTTAAACATGAAAACTATCATTAGAACCATATCAACACTCTAAACATGAACTATACAATTATTGACTCCAATAGGCTAATCAATTCATAAATGTGACATAGTCATCTAATATTTGAAGCCACAAAACAATTACAGAATGATTCAAACTTTGAATTTCTCAGCTAGAAAGAATCTTGTGATTGTGACCTTCAGCTTGGAATAGGTCTAAGGTCTAAGGTCTGTCAGCGAATGGTAACGATGTCATGACATCATGACATAACGATTGAAAATGTCACATTCTGAGAGTAGAATCTGATGCATAGTTAAAGAAAGCCAGACTTTGGAGATGAAGCTTCACACTAGAATGACTGCAGTGAAGGAAACATATTGGGAAAGTGGTGTGTATAGCAAATGAATTAAGGTTAACAGGGGAATACAGAGGATCTGTCCAAAAGATGAAGTTTCTGTTTGACTTTGTTGTCTGGTAAATTGGCAGCTCATATGCTTCAAGCAAAAATGCCTTTTACTTTTCCTCTTTCTAGGATGATCAAGTGGTGCTGCAGTGCACTGCATCCATTCTCAAGGAACAGATCAAACTGTGTCTGTCATGTGAAGGGTTTGGGAATCGGTTGTGTTTCTTGGAGACCACATCAAATGCTCAGGTATACAACACAAGCGAGATTCATTGCTTTTTGATTTGCTATTCCCTCTAGCCATCACCGTTCACTGGTTATGTTTTTCTCAGAATGTCCCACCAGACCTTGCAATTTGCTGTTTCATTTTGGAACAGTCTTTGTCCGTGCGAGCATTGCAAGAGATGCTGTCTAACTCCTCTGTGGATGAGGTATTGCACAATCAACCATAGTTTTAAAATGTAATTCCCTTCAAATGGTGTGCATATGCTTAAGCAATGCTTACTTACTTAAGTTAAATGTATTGTTTCTGTTTTACCCATCAAATCCTAAACCTGATGGCTGGAGGCGGTTGATCTGGACAAATGGGTAAGTGCTGCCCTTATGGACATATTTCAGCAGTTTCATTGACATATTTTATTTTGTTACTCTGGAGTTTAATGTATTTACTTTTACACTCAATCACTGCATGGCAACACAATTATAAAGACGCAGCTGTTTTTATGTCTCTACATAAATGTGCTATGAGCTCATCAGCCTCATTTTATGATTAATGTTGCTCTGCCTTTTCCCATTTTCTTCAGTCATCACAAGGTGGGGGTAGTCGAACTCTTCTGTATGGACACGCCATTCTCCTGAAACACACTCACTCCAGCATGGTGAGCACAGTGATATTCATTCTGCTTGCCTACACTTAACAGCAGGTAGGCATCATAATACTACAGCATTTCAGTTCATTGAGTTTGTTTATGTAGTGCCAATTAGCAACACATATCATGTCAAGACAAAAAAGTGTGGTTCATATCCAATGACATCTGATTTAGATGAAACAAATCAAATTAATTTCAATGCAATATTATCAAAGTCATACTCAAATCGTATTATCTGTGATCCGGTTAAATCAAGACTATAGAACAACAAATTACTTCCATTTTGTAGAGATTTGTGTTTAAATCCAGCTGATTGCATTTAATTGTTTAATTTGTAACATTTCCCCAGCCTGAACAAGCATGTGGTGAAAGTGGAAAGGAACCACTTCCCTTTATCAGAAAAAAAGCCCTCCATCCGAACCAGGCTCTGTGTCGCCGTCTGCCATGATGCAGTGGTTTGGAAGACAGGCAGATACATTAAAAGAAAACAAAAAGAAAAACACTGGTCCAAGAGTATTTTTGAAACAATGGTCACAGAGTTAATGGTCAGATAATGTCAGGAGATCCTCTGGCAGCCTAAGCCTGCAGCCTATTCCAGTTCTCATTGGATTCTCTCCTGAGCATTGATGTTTCCCTGATCAACACTCCTAATTTGAGATATGTGATCCAGGTTTGTTAGGACAAAAGCACACCTTTCCCGAGTACCTCTAAATAGCAGCATTAGACAGAGGTAGTTCAGTTCGCATTGAATCCCTCTAACTAAAGCTTTGGTTGTATTCATGTATTATCTCATAAAGACTCTGAAGTCCGCGTTATTCCACAATCGTAATTTGTTGTCTTGTATTTACACCATAGTACTTGAGCTGTCTGACTACATCTCGATCACTGACTGACAAGCTGGCCTTCGATGTGGGCTTGCAGGAAGACTCCACAGGTGGCTTTAGATGTTACTACTAAGCATGGACAACACACACATGGATCGTAGGGGGAAAAAAATATTCAATTTATTTGTTGTAGGAGAGGCCTGCTGGTGGACCATACATCCAGCCTCCAAGCAAAGATCAGAGGGTGAAAAGGTCAGGGTGGGAGATGACCTCATTCTTGTCAGTGTTTCTTCAGAGAGATACCTGGTAATTATTATTTTATTACTATTAAACGGTGCTTGTTTGATAATGAATATTACTAATTTTAAAAACCTTGCTATTTCCAGCACCTTTCCTATGCAAGTGGTGACCTAATGGTAGATGCATCCTTCATGCAAACACTCTGGACCATGACTCCTGTGATGTCTGGTTGTGAGCTCGCCGAAGGTCTGTAGTTCCCCTCAAAATTGGCTCTGCCCCAGGAGATTGACATTCTGTTATAAAGAAACTGTTGCCTTCCAGGTTTTCTGATCGGTGGATATGTGCTCAGACTCTTTCACGGTCATATGGATGAGTGTCTGGTCATCCCATGTGCAGATCAGGGGGATGACCAACGCAGGTGGCTGTCGCCTTGTTTTGTTAGATCTTTTTTTCCCCTACCTTGTTGGGAATTTAATCAGCTTGTCAGTTCACCATCTGGAAATATCCAAATTGATCAGAATATTACTCTCCACATCCCAGAGTTGCCCATTATGAAGGTGGTGCCGTTTGCAGTCATGCTCGATCCTTATGGAGACTAGAGCCACTGCGAATCGCGTGGGTATCTTCCTCTTTCTTTCTTTTCTAACATTAACTGGAAAGACTTATTTTGCTGGCTTACTTTTGCATTTTTATACAGGTGGAGCGGAGGCCACATCAAATGGGGACAGTCTTTCCGTGTACGCCACATAACAACAGGGCGATATTTGTTCCTCGACGAGGAGAAGGGACTTCTGTTGGTAGACCCAGAGAAAGCCAATTCCAAGATGTCTGCTTTCTGCTTCAGAATTTCTAAGGTTTCTGTTCAATCAGCTGTCAGATTTATTTTAACTTGTCTAGATTAGAATTTAAGATGTACAGTACAGACCTAAAGTTTGGACACAAACTTTAGGTCTGTGTCCTAAAGTTTGTGTCCAAACATTTGGTCTGTACTGTACATATAAGGAAACAAAACCTCTTTTCCATTTAAAGGAAAAAATTGAAGTGGCGCAGAAGCGGGATGTGGAAGGCATGGGAATACCGGAGATTAAGTATGGGGAGTCTATGTGCTTTGTACAGCATGTTTCGTCTGGCCTTTGGCTTACATATGCTGCTGTAGATGCCAAATCAGCTCGCCTAGGACCTCTGAAAAGAAAGGTAAAATATGTCAAGTTTGGGGGTAAATGTAGAGTTTCTAAAAGTGGTTTTCCAACAGTGTACAAGATTTAGAAAATTTTGTTATGTTTCTCCATATTTAAATCAAATGTGATTTTGATATTCTAAAGCCACATTTTGTCATGTTTTAACCAAAACATCTATCTGTTTTTAGGGATTGTAGGTAAAATACAAAGCAGCAAATAAGGATGAAGTATAAAAAAAAACAACTTTTAAAATAACTTGAGACTGGGGGAGTGAGTTCACCTTCCAGCAGGACAATAACCCGAAAGATGCAACCAGTCATAAATACAATTGAGAATCAGTGGCCGAAATTTAAAATAGATTTTCACGGACGCTCTCCCTCCAGTTTGACTTAGACTTAGACTTAGACAGACTTTATTGTCATTTTGTATGCACAGGGTGTATACATAACGAAATTTTGTTATGTATACACATAACAAAATTGTGTATACATTTTGTTATGTGTATACATAACAAAATGTTATGTATACTCATTGGAACCTCATTGAGGTTCCAATGAGGTTACTCCAGAATAAATAAGATACAACATAAAATATAAATATTAAATATAAAGTGCAGGAATGACAGTAAAATAGAAGTTATTTAGCTATGTACATGAAGTGAGCTTGAGCTTCTTTTTCAAACCAGAATGGGTGGAAATGTCAGTCTTTAGATTTGAAAAGCTTTTAGGAAAATCACCTAAATGACTGAAATATGATGTGATATGTCTACGTTTTGCGTTTTTGCCTGATTTTAAGTGTCCATGACTTTGTCTCTCAGGCCATACTGCATAAAGAAGGTCACATGGATGATGCACTCACAGTTGCTCGATCTCAGACCGAAGAGTCTCAAGCTGCCAGAATGATATACAGCACAACAGGCCTCTTCAACCAGTTCATCAAGTAACTTCATTACTTCCATATTAACCTTTATGAATGTGTTTCTTTATTATCCGGTAATCAACATTTTATTTTTACCCTTTATGGTTGTGTCACGTTCCCAGAGGTTTGGATGCGTTGAGTGGAAAAAACAAATCTGCTAATCCGCCGTCTATGCCAATGGACGCAGTGGTGCTCTCGCTGCAGGATCTCATCTTTTACTTCCGACCACCTGAGGAGGAGCTGGAGCACGAGGACAAGCAGTTCAAGCTTCGCTCCCTGAAGAACAGACAGAACCTTTTCCAGGAGGAGGTTGGCCAGCCCAATGAGGATTTAATCAGTGGAAATTAGCTGAAGATAGATTTAATGTCACTTTCATTAAGTTGACTTTCTCAAACCTTTCTTATTTTATTATAGGGGATGATTTCCCTGGTTCTGGACTGCATCGATCGGCTCAATGTGTACAACACTGCAGCCCATTTCTCAGAGTACGCTGGAGAGGAAGCTGCAGAGTCATGGAAGGAGATCGTGAACTTACTGTATGAGCTTTTAGGTAGGTCCTGCACATTACATTTGATAAACATATTTTGGGATGATTTGGTTTTGTTAATTTTATTTCTTGCTTTTCCGCTTTCCTGAAGCTTCTTTGATCAGAGGAAACCGCGCTAACTGTGCTCTTTTCTGTGACAACCTGGACTGGCTGGTCAGTAAGCTCGATCGTTTGGAGGCATCTTCAGGTATCAGTGGCAGAATGGTTTGGTTTGAGCTCATTCTTTATAAAAAGTATATAGAGAAATAAAAGGAGATTTTATTTAGTTTTTTTTATTATTATTATTTCTTGGATGACTCAGGAACTTCTCTAAATACCTTTAAGACTTTTCTAATGCCTAAACTTCTGTATGTTCTCATTTGCATGACAGGAATTCTGGAGGTGTTGTACTGTGTTCTGATTGAGAGTCCAGAAGTGTTGAATATTATTCAGGAGAATCACATTAAATCAATTATCTCTCTCCTGGATAAGCATGGGCGCAACCACAAGGTTTGTAAATTCAAAATACTTTGTCTAGACTGTTTCTAAGAGCAGTCCATTTGTTGACTGTATTACTGACAGACCTCTAACAACGTATTCTGTTTAGGTTTTGGATGTGCTGTGCTCCCTGTGTGTGTGCAATGGCGTGGCTGTGAGATCTAACCAAAATCTCATCACAGAGAACCTACTTCCAGGTCGTGACCTCCTTCTTCAAACCAACATTATTAACTATGTAACCAGGTGGGTAAGTTTATGTGAGCGAATACTTTCCACCCCCCATCCCTGCACAGTTAATCTGAATTGATTTTCCTTTTTTTAATGCTTTAGCATGAGACCCAACATTTTCCTTGGAACTTGTGAAGGATCCACTCAGTATAAGAAGTGGTACTTTGAGGTGATGGTGGATCACGTGGAGCCGTTCATTACTGCCCAGGCGTATCACCTGCGAGTAGGTTGGGCTCTGACGGAGGGCTACAGTCCGTACCCCGGTGGAGGGGAAGGATGGGGGGGTAATGGTGTCGGCGATGACCTCTACTCCTATGGCTTTGATGGGCTTCACTTGTGGTCAGGTAAAGCAAACAATCGCTTGATGATAAATAATAAAATTGGGGTTTATGTTCATCGTAGTGGTAACAGCTTGAGTCTAAATTTTGACATTTAAAGCAAAGCTAAAAACGTTTTACTCAAGTTTCAAGCAAGTGGAGAGGTAAACTTTGTCAATTTCCACCAAGACTACAAAAACTGTGTGAGCACCACAGCTGAATTGTGTCACACACAGATGAATCATTTAGCACACTGCCAGTTTGCCTTCAGCGGAAATGTTTTGACTTTCTGCATTAATTATCTAAAGCAGCTACATCTTATATGCTTCCTCAGATGTCATTTTTAGACATCTTATTAATATTTAAGATGGCTAATATGTCTTCTTCCCTAAGTTTATACTTCAACTCTAAAAACTGTTGCTCTCTGATTAACCTGTTAGCATTTTGATATGGAACATTCATTGACAGGAAATAAAGGCTGTGGTTTAATTTTTTTATATAGGGTAATCACCAGCTGAGTGGGTTAAGCATAACATGTCCCTGTTTCTCAAGCCAAGTGAATTAATTTCTTTGTTTTATATTGTGGATTTACTTGTAGGGCGCGTACCACGGCATGTTGCTTCTCCCAGCCAACACATTCTGGCAGCAGAGGATGTGGTCAGCTGCTGTTTGGATCTAAGTGTGCCGAGCATCTCCTTTCGTATCAACGGACACCCTGTGCAGGGAATGTTTGAGAACTTCAACCTCGACGGCCTCTTCTTTCCAGTTGTCAGCTTTTCTGCAGGCGTCAAGTATGGCACTTTGAAGGTTTTTTTATTCTCAAAGTTTCTCTATTTGTCCTGTGCCACGGCTCAGTATTTTAAACAGCTAATGTTTGTTTTTTGTTCCAAATGCAAGGCTACGGTTTCTTCTTGGGGGTCGTCATGGGGACTTCAAGTTTCATCCCCCTCCAGGCTATGCTCCCTGTTATGAGGCAGTGCTGCCAAGGGACCGATTGAGGATTGAGCCCATCAAGGAATATAAACATGATTTTAATGATGTTCGCAACCTGCTCGGTCCAACCCAGTCCCTGTCTCACACAGCATTCACTCCCTGTCCTGTGGACACAATTCAGGTAAATCCTGCAAAGGAGTTTTAGCTCTTGCAAAACGTATAGTGTAGAGAACAAATTCTAGTTTTAGTCAAATCTCCATCTCATCTTTAGGAATTTTGACAAAATTTCTAAAGATTTTTAGGAATCTTTTTAAGCAAAAACTGCATTTTGCTTAAAAATCATATTGCATTGGTTTTAGTCTCAGTTTATTAACTTATTTTCTTCTTTCAGATTGTACTTCCTCCTCATTTGGAGCGCATTCGAGAGAAACTCGCGGAAAACAGTCATGAGTTATGGGCTGTTAATCGCATTGAACAAGGGTGGACATATGGACTGGTGAGGGTTTTCAGGATTTTAAATTTTTTATTTTAACTTTGTAGAGAAAGCATTGCTGGGAACAAAAACTATTCCTCCAAGCAAATGTTTATGCTTTTCTGTTTCTAAAGTTTCGTGATGACAACAAGAAGATGCACCCCTGCCTGGTAGATTTCCAGAGTTTACCGGAGCCGGAGAAGAACTACAATTTAGCAATGTCAGGAGAGACACTGAAGTACGTAGAAGTTTAAATCAACAGTTCTTGGTACTTCTGACGATTATGCTACTCTACTTAGTGTGGAGTAGCATAATCTATGATTTTAATTATACTGAAACCTGAACAAGAATAGAAGAGGAAGTAGATGTGGAAATGTAACTGTATTACCAGACTTTGATATGTATTGTTGCCTCTAAAACAAGGGTGCCCAAAGTGCAGCCAGGAGTATATCTGTGGAAGTTTGACATGAAAAATGTGTAGGACCTGTGTCTAATGTGTATTGTGTTTACTTTAACAGGACTCTGCTAGCTCTGGGCTGTCATGTGGGAATGGGAGATGAAAAAGCGGAGGAAAATCTGAAAAGGACCAAGCTCCCCAAAACGTGAGCTGCAACATGTTATACATATGGCATTTGAGTGTGGTACCATGTGATATTGTATCATTTTAATAATAAATGCCATAGTTGTGTATTTGAAAGATTCACTTACCCTTCACATCACAATGTATTGCTTGTTAGCTACATGCAAAGTAATGGATACAAGCCAGCTCCCTTGGATCTTAATCACGTCAAACTGACTCCAAATCAAAACACTCTAGTGGAGAGACTGGCAGAAAATGGACACAATGTGTGGGCAAGAGACCGGGTTCGACAGGGCTGGACATACAGTATTGTACAGGTATCAACTTCATTATGTGCAAAAATGCTGTGACAGTGAGTAATAAAAACTTTTCAATGTTTAGTGTTTAATTGATTTCGTTTTAACTTCAGTTGGACTTTTTTCAAATAGGATATATTGAACAAGCGTAATCCCCGTTTGGTTCCCTACAACCTGCTGGATGAAAAGACAAAAAAGACCAACAGAGAGACAGTTTGTGCAGCAGTTCGCACTCTTATCGGCTATGGCTACAACATAGAACCACCTGATCAGGAGAGTAGTAAGTTTGCACTGCTATTTCATCTATATTAATAGAAATCTTTCCATTTTGCCTTGTCTCCATGTTTTCTTATTTACCAGAAAAAAACATTTTAACAAACTTTCTTTTGCGTACCTCTAAAGGCAGCCTTCGTCCCACCAGTATTCCTTAAATCCTGGTTGTAGCATGTTATTTACTGCCATGTTTTTACTCTAGGTGGGCATGGACCGGGCAGCGCCCGTGGCGATAAAATCAGAGTGTTCAGAGCTGAGAAATCTTACGCCGTCACACAGGGGAAATGGTACTTTGAGTTTGAGGCTGTGACTGTTGGAGAGATGAGAGTGGGCTGGGCCAGGCCTTGTGTTCGTGCAGATACTGAACTTGGTGCCGACGAGTTGGCGTATGTCTTCAATGGCTTCAAGGTGGGATGCAGACTCACTTTGATTGTGAAAGTGGGCTAAACCCTTTATGATGTTAAATTCTCTTGATCGACGTTTTAGGCCCAACGTTGGCATATTGGAAATGAGCCATTTGGCCGCCAGTGGCAGTCTGGTGATGTGGTGGGTTGTATGATCGACCTCACAGAAATGAACATCATGTTCACACTCAATGGAGAAATGCTGATCAGTGACTCAGGCTCAGAAATGGCTTTTAAGGATATTGAGATAGGGGAAGGTAAGCACAGATCCAAAACGGAGCAGAAATAATCGAATAAATGGACACTGATGATCATGCTTTAAACATTTATAGGTTTCATACCCGTGTGCAGCCTGGGGCTGTCGCAGGTTGGTAGAATCAACCTGGGCCAGAATGTCAGTAGTCTTCGTTACTTTACTATCTGTGGCCTGCAAGAAGGATTCGAACCATTTGCTATCAACATGAAGCGAGACATTACAATGTGGTTCAGTAAAAGCCTTCCCCAGTTTATCACTGCTCCTACAGATCATCCACATATTGAGGTATTAATGCAATGCTTTTCTCAAATTATTTCTAAATATCAGTTTTTCACATGAAAACGTAACTTCTTTGCGTGCTTTTCTCTAGATATCACGTGTTGATGGGACAGTTGACACTCCCCCTTGTCTCAAGGTGACTCACAAGACATTTGGGTCTCAGAATGCCAACACAGACTTGCTGTTCTTCAGAGTCAGCATACCAATTGAGTTTCACGAGACCTTTAAAGTCCCTGCGGGGACAACACTCCTAACTCGGGCGCTGACCATTCCCGAAGACCAGGTTTTAGAGGTCGACCCAAATTCAGACTTTGAAATACTGAAGAAGTCAGCCACTCGCAAAGAACAGGAAGATGATAAGAAGGAACCCTCTGTGCCTAAAGAGACTTTGGCCATCAAAAATGGAGAGAACGAGAAAGATGCCTCTACCGAGAAAAGCAAGAAGAAAGGGTATGTGGTTATTTAGTATTCTGAGACAATTTGATTTCTATGCAGCTGGGATGTTGATAAAATATAATAATAGCCAAAAGTTTTGAGACCAACAGAGGTTAATTTTCTCTGACATTTGCTGCTAGAGAAACTTGAAAATCTAACAACCCTGAGTCCTGACATAATTGCATTTCATATGATCATTTTTCATAGCAACCTAGACATAATGCAAAATGCAATATGAAAATGCTATAAAAACCAAAGCAGTTTAAGATTTCTGTCAGTCTCAACATTTGAACCAGCTTGTACTATACATGTAGTAAGTGGTTTTGTCATTTACAGATTCCTTTTTAAGGCCAAGAAGGCTGCATTAATAACTCCACCCCCTGTCGTTCCCACGCTGCCTCGCTTAGTGGAAGATGTCGTACCAGATGACAGGGATGACATGGACATAATCCTGAACACCACAACTGTATGACTATTACTCATAGTTATTTCATTGTCAATGATCAAGTGGAAGCAATTTAGACTCTAAAATCAGAAATTGAAGGTTTATTTTGTAACAATTATGAATAATATGCTTAAACCAATAAGCTTTTCATGTCCTTTTTCAGTATTATTACTCGGTGCGAATATTCGCAGGACAGGAACCAGGGGGTGTGTGGGTAGGCTGGGTCACACCAGACTATCACCAGTATGATCTTCACTTTGACCTCAGCAAAGTGAGAAATGTAACAGTAACTGTTGGGGACGACAGAGGAAATATTCATGACAGGTGGGTTTGTTTCCCTAAAAATGTAAAAGCGTGCTCCAAAATCCTGAATCTTCTTGGTTTGTTTGCCTTCTGCAGTATAAAGCGCAGTAATTGTTACATGGTGTGGGGAGGAGAGTTTGGAAACTCCCAGCAAACTCGTGTCAGTCAGGAGGACTTTGTGATTGGCTGCCTCGTTGATTTGGACACAGGACTCATGACTTTCACTGCTAACGGAAAAGAGATAAACACCTTTTACCAGGTTTGTGGGCTTCTGCCTTGATACGGTGAAGTTCTCATGAAGTCCTGGTCAGCTGCAGCATCATCTACTTTCAGGTGGAGCCGAACACAAAGCTTTTCCCAGCTGTCTTCGTTCAGCCTTCCAACCAGAATGTGATTCAGTTTGAACTCGGCAAGCTCAAGGTAAACATCCACGATCTTCTCTGTTACCAAACCTTCATCCACACTGCAGCTGTACAGGTTACGAGGTTAACACCAATCTACATCTTACCTGAGGAAGGTGCCTCTCTTTTCGACTTCAGTTTGCGTAAATCTATGTTACTATATGAAACATTTATTAAAAAGGTTTAAGAATTACTTAAAGGAGGGGTACTATGTATTTTCCACACACAGAGTTCCATTTTATAGCACAATAAATGTTACCTTCAGTTGTTATCCTGTATATGTCAAACAGAACTTAATCAATGAATCCAAGCAACACTCTGGGTACATTTTTGGATGAAGACATTGTAAGATGATTTAACCCCCCAAAATTAGAGTTTGCATACCCCCTGTACTAAAAAGATAAGGATAAAAGATAACAGTTAGGATTAAAGACAGCAGTCCCCTCTACAATAGAGCAATTTGGATGAAATAAGGAATAAGTTTAAATTATTCACTCGTCATCAAATGGCACTTTGAACTGCCTTATTACTGAAACTATCCAACTTTTATTCTTTTCCCTGCAGCAAAGACTTTCACACCTGAGAGAGCTGTAGTCAGTGCACTCAAGTTTAGCTTATGTTTTCGGGGTTCTTATGTTTAACCTGCATGGCTAGCGAATTTGGATTTCCACTAAATTAAGATGCAAAGAGAATTATCGGCCAAAGGTCAGACTTATTTATGTCCAAATAAGTTTTCCTTGCCACCGTCATGATCGATCCTTCTCGTTTTGCCAGAACATCATGCCATTGTCAGCGGCCATGTTTCGGAGCGAACGCAAGAATCCAGTTCCGCAGTGCCCTCCTAGATTGGATGTCCAGATGCTAACCCCAGTGATCTGGAGTCGTATGCCCAACAACTTCCTGGCTCCAGAGACAGGTCGTGTTAGCGAAAGACTTGGCTGGATGGTGCAGTGTATGGTACCACTCACTATGATGGCCCTTCACATCCCAGAGGAGAGTCGGTCAGAAATATTTCCTCCTGCATGCCAAAGAGAAAACAATAATTTATTTCAGTTTTTTCTAGTTAAACCTGACTCTGTGTTTTATTTAGGTGTATAGACATACTGGAACTGTCTGAACGAATGGACTTGCTAAAGTTCCACTATCACACTCTGAAGCTCTATGGCTCTGTGTGCGCTCTGGGTAACAACCGGGTGGCACACGCACTGTGCAGCCATGTGGATGAATCTCAGCTTTTCTACGCCATAGAGAGCACCTACCTGCCGGGACCAATGAGGAGCGGGTTTTACGACCTCCTCATCAGCATGCATCTAGAGTCTGCTAAACGCAATCGCCTCGGAACGAATAAGGAATTTATAGTTCCGATGACAGACCACACGCGCAGCATCACTCTTTACACCGCTAAGTCTCACGCTTTACCCGGGGTTGGCCTCACTACGTGCCTCCGTCCAAAACTGCATTTCTCTTCCGTTGGGTTTGTGGGGACAGATCCAGATATTTACACACTGAGTCCAACCATCCCCTTACAGGTGAGATTTACTCGTTGTCGTATGTTATAGAAACTCTCTAGAGAAAGAAATACATTAATCTTCTTGTATTAAATTTGCAGGTGTTAAAGACCAAGGCTCTGAACATGCTTATCGAAGCTGTCCAGGATGGAAGTCAAGCCATGAGAGATCCTGTGGGAGGCAGCGTTGAGTTTCACTTTGTTCCAATCCTGAAACTCATCAGCACCCTCCTCATAATGGGTGTGTTTGACGATGAAGATGTCACGCACATCCTGAAAATGATTGAGCCCACAGTCTTTCATACTTCAAAATCAGAGGAGCCTTTGGAGGAGCCGTCAAAGTCGAACAAACAAGAGGAACCATCAAAAGTCGCAGTGGTCAACGAGGATGAGCAGGGAGTTGAGGCAGAAGAGGAAGAGGAGTTTGAAGATTATGGTTATGATGATGAGGAAGAAATAGAGGAAGAGGAAGAACTAGAGGAAACAGATGTAAATGTGCCACAAGGGGAAGCAGTGGAAATAGATTTCATAAATGGTGAGAAAGGAGCTGAGGACACAGAGAAAGAGACAAAACCAGTGGAAACCTGTGGGGAGTCTAAAGAGGAACACCTCGAACAAGGACTTTTTCAGATGAAACTACCAGAGTCTGTAAAACTGCAGGTACAAACTAGTATTGCTACTTTTTTCACCAAAAAGGTTTCTAAACAATGTCAGTATTCATTTTGCTTTTGTTATCTAGATGTGCACCCTGTTGCAGTATTTCTGTGACTGCGAGCTACGACACAGAGTGGAGGCCATTGCTGCTTTCTCAGATGAGTTCGTCACCCAGATACAGACCAACCAGAGGCAGCGCTACAATGAGCTCATGATGGCCTTCACCATGTCAGCTGCAGAGACCGCACGAAAGACCCGTGAATTTCGCTCTCCGCCCCAGGAGCAAGTAAGAAAACCGTATACGAACCTACAACTGCAACTTTCATCCCATGCAAATAGAAAATCAAACAAATATGGATTAGATTTTCTTTCATTAAATACCTATTTTAAATCAGATTTATCTATAGTGTTTGAACCCCCTGGTTTCAAACACTGTATAAAATGGCACCTACATACACTATACAAAATTTTTTCCCACTGTCTGACATAAAATCAGCCTGTTCAATATTTCTGCATAGAAAGTAATAAAAAAAACTATCTTGCTATTCTGTCATTAAGCTTAAAAAGTAGCATTGGTTTTCCTAACATAAAACAGTGAAAGTCTAGACTTATCTAACGTTAAAGGCTGAGGGGAAAATGGTTGTCCTATTATATAGATTTTGAAGTAAAAATATGATTCTGATTAGACGACATTAAATAACATTTTGTTACATATGTTGCTGATCTCTTTCCAAAGAGTTTCCATTTGTTTGTGCACTATTGTGTAGGTCAACATGCTCATGAACTTTAAAAGCTGCCCAGACGACGAAGACTGTCCAGTTCCTGATGAAGTCCGTGACTCCTTGCTGGTTTTTCATAATGCTCTTCTGACACATTGTGGTCAGTTTTAATCTGCTATACCCAGTCTGACATGAATTCTTTAAATCTCTCCTCTTCAAGTGGCTAATAAATAAAATGTTCAAGGCTTAATTTCCAAACTAAATTTTGCAGGTGTTCATATTGATGAGGAAGAACAGGGGGAGGAGGTGGACAATTCTCTTCGCGGGCGCCTGCTTCGTTTGCTGGAAAGGGTGAAAAAGTTTCGGCAGAAAAAAGTGGAGGTGGAGCTTGAACCGCAGGAAGATAAAAAACCAAGTGAGCTGTTACTCCGCTCTGTCACATGACGTTACAACACGGATATACCTTTTTTTTCTGGCAGGTTTGGCTTGAAAGAGAATCTCACATTTAATCTTTGAAATTCTGTTTTGTCCTTGTTGTTTATTCCCCTTTCCCGATTCTACCAGGCACATTGCAGGAGCTCATTTCCCACACCATGATCCATTGGGCCCAGGAGTCATTCATCCAAAACCCAGAGTTAGTGCGTATGATGTTCAGCCTCCTTCACAGGCAGTATGACGGACTCGGTGAACTGATGCGAGCACTTCCCAAGGCTTACACCATCAACAAGGTGTCGATACAGGACACCATGGATCTCCTGGAGTGCTTGGGTCAGATCCGCTCCCTGCTTATTGTGCAGATGGGTCCAGAGGAGGAGAGGCTCATAATTCAAAGCATTGGGTATATGGATAAAATTTTTGATTGAGGTTTTTCCTTTGGTTAAAACCGAAGGTGACAAGACATTAATCCAATCATTTTCTGCTCTTTAGAAACATCATGAGTAACAGAGTTTTCTATCAGCACCCCAACTTGATGCGTGCTCTGGGGATGCATGAGACTGTCATGGAGGTTATGGTCAATGTGCTAGGTGGTGGTGACTCAAAGGTATTCATTTTCAATGTCCTTGTTTGGGTTAAATACTGATGGGACTCAAGGCTGAAAAAGTAAAATTTTGTGGGATATGTGAAGTACATACATGTACATGTGAAGTACATTTAAGGCTATTTAAGCCTTAAATAGCCTTAAGCTCAACTTGATCATGCTGTCTTTCAACAGGAAATCCGCTTCCCTCGAGTGGTGACAAACTGTTGCCGTTTCCTCTGCTACTTCTGCCGCATCAGTCGCCAGAATCAACGTTCCATGTTTGATCATCTCAGCTACCTTTTGCAGAACAGCGGCATTGGCCTTGGTGACTGTCTCTGTTCACTTCTACAATTCTTACTGCTGAAGCCTAGCTGAACATGGTGTGCTGTTTGTTCAGGAATGCGCGGCTCTACCCCGCTGGATGTGGCTGCGGCATCTTGCATCGACAATAACGAACTGGCGCTGGCTCTCCAGGAGCAGGATTTAGAAATGGTAAAAGATTCCTATGACACCCTAAATAGTAGATTCACTTTACTTATCTGTCAATGCTAATATTTTCGTAGGTGGTGAAGTACTTGGCTGGGTGTGGGCTTCAGAGCTGCCCCATGCTGCTGGCTAAAGGCTACCCCGACATCGGTTGGAATCCCTGTGGTGGAGAGAAATACCTTGACTTTCTTCGTTTTGCTGTTTTTGTCAATGGTAATTTACCAAATATTTAAATTCTAAAATTTAACTTAAAGTCACACTTACCTTCTCCTTTTCTTGTTTGACAATAACAAGACATAAGATGATTTTCATTCACCTAGGAGAAAGCGTGGAAGAGAATGCCAACGTTGTTGTGCGTCTTCTCATTCGAAGACCCGAGTGCTTCGGTCCGGCGTTGAGAGGCGAGGGTGGTAATGGTCTGCTGGCTGCTGTGGAGGAAGCCATCAAAATATCAGAGGACCCTGCAAGAGATGGTCCCAGCATTAAAAAAGACAGACGTTTCCCCATGTAAGAGGTCTCAGTGTTGGATCAGAAAGAACTTTGTCCTAGCCACTTTGAGTTAAAGAACAAATTACAAAATGTATTCCTTTATTCCTGGAAGGTTTGGAGGAGAAGAGCAGCAGGAGGAGAATCGAGTGCACCTCGGAAATGCCATCATGTCCTTCTATTCTGCTCTCATTGACCTACTGGGACGATGTGCTCCAGAGATGCATGTAAGAGGAGCAGAGTCACAGCATTCATGCTAGATTTGTATAACATATCGGATATAATAGTAAACAAATGTGTTCTTTACAGTTGATTCAAGCTGGAAAGGGTGAAGCTCTTCGGATCAGGGCAATTCTGAGGTCCTTGGTTCCTATTGAGGATCTTGTAGGAGTCATCAGTCTTCCTGTTCAGATTCCTGCTTTGGGGAAAGGTAAAATGTTTAAGCATGGCAATGTTAAAGCATTTACACTGCTAATTCATTTAACAGAGCGATTCTAATACTTTTGCACTGTGCAATAATATTTTACTTAACTATATACTTTGTCACTTACTGTATTTTCTAAAAACATATAAATATCGTACAGTCATACATAACACACCACTAATTAATTGTAAGTGCAGTTAGACTTTCGTGTGGAACGTTTATGACCCCAAAGCGGCCTATAAGAGGAACATAGACATATCAAACCGCAGAGCAATGCTAGAGGAAGTAATCATGGATGGAGCCATTTATAGATTGCTTTTAAAGTTTATTCATCAAGGGCAGATGACAGTATCGTCACACAATCACAACGAGACAGAGGATGCTAATAAAAAGAAAGCACAAATAATATCAGCGGTCGTTTGCAGAGCGCTGACGGGGAAGTCTTTGTGGATGCGAAGTCAGACCAGGAGTGATAAGATTTTGATGTGATTCTCTTCAGTGACACAGACTTCTTCCACAAGTTCACAATTATAATTTCAGCCATTGTTTACATCCTGATTTACAATGTCTGGCTTTATCTGGTGCAGAATTATGATGCACGTCTCAGTTGAATGACATAAAAGTCGGACAAAATGCAATTTTTCCTGCAGTCCATTCAGACTGCAGGAAAAATAGCAAAAGTCATGAAAAACCATTTACTTCTTTTAATGGCATTAACAAACTGGAACTTTAGTCTTTTTCTATCACTTCTAGATTATTGAGTTGTTTTATTTCACTGTTTTAATAACTCGTTTTTTGTCAGTGTATCATACAGCCCTTTTGTGTGCATACTTTTAAACATGCTTTATGCTTTTCTTAGACAATAGCATCATAGAGCCAAAGATGTCCGCTAGTTTTGTGCCAGACCACAAGGCCCCCATGGTGTTATTCCTGGATAGAGTTTATGGGATTGACAACCAGGATTTTCTGCTGCATGTGCTGGAGGTGGGCTTCTTACCTGACATGAGGGCTGCCGCCTCTCTAGACACAGTGAGTCAGAAACGTCTTCTGGACTGCTTCAATACTCAGTGTCCAGTAAGTGTAGATTCAGCTAACAGCTGGGTTTTATTTCCAACAGGCCGCTTTCAGCACAACTGAGATGGCTCTCGCTTTGAACCGCTATCTGTGCACTGCTGTGCTGCCACTCATCACCAAGTGTGCCCCACTGTTTGCCGGCAGTGACCACCGAGCCATAATGATAGACTCCATGTTGCACACGATCTACAGACTGTCTCGAGGACGAGCCTTTACAAAGGCACAGAGAGACATCATAGAGGAGTGCCTCATGGCTTTGTGCAAGTAAGCTAACGCCTCAAACAAATATAGCAGTTCTCTCCTTTATCTAATATTGTTAGGTTTGTTCCTGAAGGAGGCTTTGTTTGTATTGCCTTCAGAAATTTGCGCCCGGCCATGCTTCAGCACCTGCTGAGACGCCTGGTGTTTGATGTGCCCATTCTAAATGAATATGCCAAACGACCACTGAAGGTGTGAAGACGTTTGATTATTTTCTTGATTAAAAAAAGTGTCTTCTTTTGAGTTTCAAGTTGTTTTTTTTGTTTTATCACTTTTATTGTCTTGGATCTGCAGCTACTCACCAGCCACTATGAGCGTTGTTGGAAATATTACTGCCTCCCAAATGGCTGGGCTAATTTTGGAGTTGCTTCAGAGGAAGAGCTGCATTTGACTCGCAAACTTTTCTGGGGTATTTTTGAATCATTGGCCCACAAGGTGAGGTCCCGGAAATGGAACTGCCAAAATTTGAACTTCTTCAAGTTTTCTCATGTTACACAACACAAACCGGGATTAGTGGCTCTGACATGCGAAAAAGTGAAAAAAGTTCTTGATGTACAAATACTCAAATGCATTAGCTGCCAAGTGTCTGTTAATACTGTAACATATTGTCATTAATCATTCCAGAAATTTGATGCTGAAATTTTCAAGATCTCAATGCCCTGCCTCTGTGCCATTGCTGGAGCCATTCCTCCAGATTATGTGGATGCCAGCTACTCCTCCAAAACAGAGAAAAAGGCATCGGTAGATGCAGAGGGAAACTTTGATCCTAAACCAGTTGAGACCACAAAGTAAATATTTTCTGAATCTGTTTGATGAACACATTTTTCATTTGTTTTAATATTATAGCTAAATCTTCTCTGATTTCTTGCCTCCAACAATAGCACCATTATCCCTGAAAGACTGGATCCCTTCATCAACAGATATGCTGAATACACCCATGATAAATGGGCCTTTGAAAAGGCAAGACATGTTCCTACCAGCTTGCTTAGTTTCCAGTATATCCATTATACCAATTCAGAACCAACACAATAAACTTCTTTGATTGTAGCTGATATGATAACCACAGAAATCAATTCTCTTTCTAACAATAAATGATCCCGTTTGTCTTCTGTGTGGCAGATTCAAAACAACTGGTCATATGGAGAGGTGTTGGATGAGAATGCAAAGACTCATCCCATGCTCAGACCATACAAAACCTTCTCAGAGAAGGTAAGCTGTCCATTGCAGGTTGTTTCATATCGCTCATTCTCCTCTTCATGTGAGGCTGATTTTTATTTATTTATTGTTTGCAAAGGACAAAGAGATCTACCGCTGGCCAATCAAAGAGTCGATAAAAGCCATGCTGGCATGGGAATGGAACATAGAAAAAGCCAGAGAGGAAGAGGAGTCAGAGAAGAAGAAGGCAGCTTCTAGAAAAATTTCCCAGACTGCTCAGGTTTGAAGGTCTTTTATGTCTCCACACTTTATGTTGCAGCGCTACGTATATGTTATAAGGTTATCTTTCTGTTACAGGCAACTTATGACCCGAGCCATGGTTATAGTCCACAGCCTATTGACATCTCACACATGGCTCTTTCAAGAGATCTGCAGGTATGGCAGTAAAAGTTTAACAGCGCCTGCTTTTATCTCAATTTTTAGTCAATAATAACAGCTTACATTTGAACACAGTCAATGGCAGAGCAACTTGCTGAAAATTATCACAACACCTGGGGACGAAAGAAAAAGTTAGAGCTCCAAGCAAAAGGTGGAAAAAAAAATCTGCTGCTATATTATATTTTAATATTGAGGATGGAGCTTTTCCTAATTTCTCTTTGGTTGTGGGATTGTTTGTATAGGAGGGGGGACACATCCTCTGCTGGTGCCTTATGACACTCTGACAGCGAAGGAAAAGGCCAGAGACCGAGAAAAAGCTTACGAGTTGCTCAAGTTCCTGCAACTTAATGGATATGCTGTCACAAGGTAAAAAAAAAAATAATCTGGGGTGCTGGTTATAAGGAGCAGGGAATTACATTTTTTACATCAGTTTTTGTTTATGTTCTGTGATTTAATTGTGCAGTCCTAATAGATTTAGTCTTTTCTCCTGGCCGTTCCAAAGACCAAAGCTGACTTTTTTTTTATCAAGCTTTGGTAATAGAAAACTGAAGCAAATTAAATACTTGTTTAAGTGTACAAATATCAGAAACAACATAAATACTGGTTTGGTCTCTTGGTAAAAAATGGATGTATGGGTAGAAAGTTCTTTTTTCCACAACAACGCAACTCACAAACTTTGTAATTTTCCACAAATTGCAGCATACAGAGGAAGATCTTTGAATTTTCCACTTTCCATTTATGCATTGATCTAAGACAAGTGTGTTCATATAAAACAAAGAAAGTTTAAATATTTTCACCTCTGTCTGTGTTCAGGGGCCTGAAAGACATGGAGTCTGAGATATCGTCTATTGAAAAGAGGTTTGCTTATGGCTTCCTGCAGAAGCTGTTGAAATGGATGGAAATAGCCCAGGAGTTCATTGCTCATCTCGGTACTGTGGGGCAAAACTGCAAAAGAAATGTATTAATAGACCTAATCTAGATTTGTTAAGCCAGTGCTAATGTGATATTGCTATTGCAGAGGCTGTGGTGAGCAGTGGACGAGTAGAAAAGTCTCCTCATGAGCAAGAAATCAAATTTTTTGCTAAGGTAAAGCTTGTGAGAAAATAATTTTAAATGCTAAATCTCTTTGTAGTACTAATCTAAAAAAAATACACTTTTGTAGATATTGATGCCTTTAATCAACCAGTACTTCAAAAATCACTGCCTTTACTTCTTATCAACACCTGCAAAAGTCCTGGGCAGTGGCGGCCATTCTTCTAATAAGGAGAAGGAGATGATTGCGAGGTAAGTTCTCCCATTCTTCTAGTGGGCAAATATTTGCTTTGAATTCTTTTTTCTAAATGACCCTCATTTCTTTATGCATGTCCCTTTTCTTGGACTTCTCTCTCCCTTTTCTTTTTTTCTGCTTATCATAGTATCTTCTGTAAAATGGCTGCTTTGGTGAGGCACAGAGTTTCTCTCTTTGGTAAGATTTCTCACAAGACTATTTCTGAGTCTTTTGGTTCCCTCTGACTGTGGAGACCTCGTTTTACTCTAACCTGGATGACTTCAACTAAAATCTTGCGTGGTTTTATAAAACAACCTGCGTTTGCTTCTGTAGGAACGGATGCTTCTGCAATAGTTAACTGTCTTCACATACTGGCCCGGTCCTTGGATGCAAGGTTGGCTGCTTCTTAAAACAATTTTCAAGATGAATGTGTATTTATTCTTACTCTTTGAAATTTCTGTTGCGACATGTTCTTACTGCATTTTTTTTAGGACTGTGATGAAATCAGGTCCTGAGATTGTGAAAGCAGGCTTGCGGTCATTCTTCGAGAGTGCGGCCGACGATGTGGAGAAGATGGTGGAGAACCTCAAACTGGGTAAAGTGTCCAAAGGCAATCAGGTACATAAAATTCGAAACAAATTGTGCAAAGAAATTAAACACTGGAATTAAATCTAATTTCAAAATACCATCTGCCTTGTCCATGATAGCAAGTGAAAGGCGTTTCCCAGAATATCAACTACACAACCATTGCCCTGTTGCCTGTCCTTACCTCCCTGTTTGATCACATCGCTCAGCATCTCTTCGGAGATGATGTCATGCGTGAGTTGTTTCCTCATATTTCTGTTTATTCCTTTGCTTTTATTGTATTATTTGAACTGAATCTGCTGTCTCTCTCTCTCTGGTTACTTGTACACAGTGGATGATCTGCAGATTTCCTGTTATAGAATCATGTGTAGCATCTACTCAGTTGGGACAGTCAAGAACCCACATGTTGAGAGGTAACTTAACCTTTGCTCACACAAATGCTATAGTAATAAGGAATACAGCACTCTTTAGCATTTCCTGCACTGTGAATTGACTAGGACTTCTGGGAATTTGAGAGTAGAGAAGAATGATTGTGTTGGCATCAAGTTGTCTTTTTTTGTAAACAGGCAAAAGCCAGCTCTTGGGGAATGTCTGGCTCATCTTGCTGCTGCAATGCCAGTGGCCTACTTAGAGCCTCATCTAAATGAATTCAACGCTTTTTCTGTGTACACCACAAAGACACCAAGAGAGAGATCTAGTGAGTTTAAAACCAATGTTTATTCACGTATGTTCCTGCTCGGCAATGCCTTGTTCCTGAGTTTTCTTTCATCCCTTTTTGTGCAAAGTCCTGGGTCTTCCCAGTGCGGTTCAAGAGTTATGCCCTGACATCCCACCGCTGGACCTTCTGCTAAAGGAGATTGGAGACTTGGCAGAGTCGGGGGCCCGCTATACTGAGATGCCTCACGTCATTGAAATCACTCTGCCCATGCTGTGCAACTACCTGCCACGGTGGTGGGAGAGAGGACCTGAAAACTTTTCTGAGATGGAGGGTCAACTCTGCACCGAGGTCACTTCAGAACATCTGAATCAACTCCTGGGAAGCATCATGAAAATCGTAGTCAACAATCTGGGTATTGATGAAGCCTCCTGGATGAAGAGATTGGCTGGTGAGCACTGGGTCATTTACTGCAAAGCCGTGTATCCCTGAATTCGCCTTCTGGCTCAAATGAAATGGCACAATTTGTTTTCTCTGCTAGTGTTTTCGCAGCCCATTGTGAGCAGGGCAAAGCCAGAAATGCTGAAATCCCACTTCATTCCAACAATGGAAAAGTTGAAGAAGCGGACATCAAAGGTGGTGGCTGAAGAGGACCATTTGCGGATGGAGGGGAAATCAGAGGGTGATGAGGAAGATGGGACGATACGCGATGAGTTTGCTGTGCTCTGTAGAGACTTGTATGCCCTCTATCCTCTACTTATTCGCTATGTGGACAACAACAGGTAAAAGAAAATGACCACCGTCTTTTATAGCCTCTAAACCAGGGTACTTACTTATTCCATCTTGTCTTGTTCTGCTACAGAGCGAGGTGGTTGACCTGCCCTGATCCAGATGCTGAAGAACTTTTCCGAATGGTTGGAGAAGTCTTTATTTTCTGGTCCAAATCCCATGTGAGTTTGTTCATCTAGCCTTTGAAAACAAATATCAGTTGGAAAGTTGACTTCCTTTATCTGACTTTGCTTGCTCTCTTTGCTTTCTACTTTGTAGAACTTCAAGCGAGAAGAACAGAACTTTGTTGTGATGAATGAGATCAATAACATGTCATTCCTCACTGCTGACAGCAAAAGCAAAATGAGCAAGGTGAGCGATTGCAGTCTTACTGTACTGCTAAATCTCATTTTAGGCATTTCTGTCACTGTTATTGGCATAGAACATATACTTTTGTATTTTTGTGTAGATGTCTTTTGTTCTTTTAGGATTTGTTTTTACATCTATAACCATTTTCTGACATTGACCGTTGGTCAACAATAAGCTGTAGTAAAAGTATGGATGTTGAATTTTTGTGTGGTTTCTTGTGATGATGTGAACATCAGTCTGTTATTAGGAGAAAGTATAACTCATCATGTTTTGATCCAGAAATGATGAAGCTATTTTTTGCCTGATCATGAGACATTTGCTTCGGGGAAAATGTGCTGTTTGATTTAATTTAACTAGACATCAATGATTTTCCACTTCAGCTGGGAACTTGACCACTGGGCTACCCATAAAGCAACAGATTACGTTGATTACGATCTTATCGATACAAAAAGTAGTTTTTGAAAATTACAAACAAGTTTGGATTTGTAGCCTCCTGTATTATCTCCCTTTTCAGCATTTTATAGTTTTTTGATACTCCTAAACAAAGCTGCAGTGAAATTTTCTGATAAAGAAGGAATAATTTTGAAATTTAACAGATTTTTTAGCCTTACGGTTTGTAGTTTAATATCTGAATATCCTTATCTATATGTGGTGCCACTTAAAGCTCTGTAGAAGTGCAAATACTATTTAAATATTATATTTAATGGAAATACTGATCAACTAAACAGAAGACAATAACTTTAGATTTCTGCACTTAGTCATTTGATGAGATTAAAAATGAAGCATTTTCCCAAAAGTAAATATTTCTTCATCATGACTTGATGATTTTCTTATCTCAAGAAAACCACATTGAAACCATTCAAAGAGCAGATGGGTGTCCTTGGCATATGCAACAACTTCTTTAAAAAAAAAATTAAACATTTTTATTTGGCACGTATTTAAAAATATATATGTTTATAGTATATCTGGTTTTGCTTATGGTATATTTTTCAATAATCCTGTCCGCAGGGCTCGGTGGAATGTGATGTAGTTTGCTGTCATTTCTTAAGGCTTGCATTTTAGTTCCCATTTTTCTTAAGAGTAGCAGTTGTGTTAACAATATTCTCTCTCTGGCTGTCCTCTTCCTTTGGGTTGCGGCTGGGTTTCCAGGGCGCTGACACAGAGGTTAGGCTTTTTTTCTGCACGACCGCTGTGCTGACCGCATGGCACCTCACTGTTGGGGGAAATTTTCATCAACCCCTCCAGCACACTGGCACATCTAATCTGCATTCACGTGTATTCCATACACAAACAAATGTGCATACTGGTGCTTTTATTTAGACAGAGCTGATCCAAGATTGTGTGGGGCCATGAGGAGAATTTGATATGGGGGGTCCCGATTTTATTTCACAGCCCTACAGGGCCAGAGTTCATGGCAATGGAAGATATTAAAGCTAAACAGATACATTTTTTCTGGATTTTTTTTCGCCATAAGTATTTAAAACAAAACCTTAGTTCTCCTCAAAACTACAATAATGCTCATTTCTAATTCTGTATAAGAAATGTTTAGTGGCTTGGGACATTTTAAAAAAAAAAGTAAGTCTTAGTTATGTGAAAATATTGCCAAAATAGTGACTTTTATGCTTTTGGGCATCACCCTATTGCAAATTTGCTCTTGAGTCATGAAGGAGAAAAAAGCCCTCCAATATTTTTTCTGCTTCTTACCCTATGTAAAGCTGGGTGTTTTTTAATCGGCCTTTGACATGCCAAGGCTCAGGGGAAATATTGACTTTCATGTATCATTTGTCTATGTGCAGCATACAGGTTAAATTTTACTACTCTCTTAAGCCATTTGAAGACAAACATATCCCACTAACCACTGTTGTTATGGTTTAATTAAAAAAATTAAATACTGTTTACCACTAATGTGATTCCTCTATAAAAATGTATGATTTAAAAGCATATGCTTTTGTGGTAACGTCTTCAAGCTCCATAAGCATTTTTTAAGAAAAAAATAATAAAGAGATCAAAGTTATTTTCCTAAGTACTAAGTGTTCCCTACATTAGTTAATTTGCAACTACAATATGTCTATACACTGACTTTAGCACAGACAACTGAAATTATAAAACTAGCAACAACAAACTTTGAGTTTTTCCTTCTTAAATCCTCAATATGTTTAGATCAAGAAGAATTTAAAATCTTTGAAATTTAATTGAAAAAGTTAAGTAAAGGGAAATGTCATGTTTGAGATCTATTTTCTGGGTTTCAGTTTAAGGTTTTGAAGGCCCTCTTTTTCACGCTGGACGTTTTACTAAGCAGCTTAGTTCACATTTGCCTTGGGCCAGCTCTGCATTTGGTCATACTTACAGAAACACACATAAACATGTGTATGGTTCATACAAAGAGACATGTCTAACTGCTTTAACTTGTGAACAGTTGCCCAGGTAGAGAATTGGTGATAAATGATCACGAGTTAAACCTGCTGACATTCTCAGTGGATCCCAGGACAGACGGGCAGGCCTGTGGGCCTTTCCCAGTCCTGCCAGTGTGTGTGGAGGGGAGTCTGGAGGCGCTTGATGAAAGTAAACATCTGTAGAGATAGGCTCATGGCACTGGTCTTTACATGGATCCTATTGAGGCCATGAAAGAACAGTGCCATCATCCTCTCACTGAGTTTGCCCTTTTATTTCATCATAGTTGAGTTGGAGACTTTTTGTTTGCCTTTTTTATTTATTTTTTCTATTTTTATTTTCATTGATGGGTGGTTGAGCTGTATGTTTTTGTAATGTAGCTTTTCGCCTCTAGGGGACGATGTTAGTCTTCTCTGTGCTCTTTCTTTTCTCCTCCCTTAAAATGCCACAGCACATTTTGGCTCAGTTTCCTTTAAACTTGTTAGTTTGCAGACTAATACGTGGTTTGATGCTTAATGTCACTGAAGTAGGTTTTTCTCACACTTGTTGGGTTCCCCCTTAAAATTAAAATGACCATGAACCTAACTAAAACATTAATTCACACTTATTTTATAAACTCCCTAAATTGTTTGTACCCTCTAAACCACTCCTATGTAACATAAATATATGTTTTACTTAATAGCATTTGCTATTAGTACTGGATATTACCTTAGTTAGCAGAGAATGATCAATTGTTTTAAGTGTCATCTAGCAAAATCGTATTTATTTATTTTTTACGTTTATTTGGTAGGGACAGACACACATCGACATAGACAAAACTGAACAAAACTGCAGTCCCATGTTTGCGTCATAGTGCAACAGCAACAGCTAATTCGCAGCACTTTTCCCTGCATGAATTTCTTTCATATGTAGTGAAAGAAATTCATTGAAAATCATTTTGCTTTTGATTTCAGTATTTATGTGAAATTATGCCTAAAATTTGACTTCTCTTAAATGAAAAACGTACACATTAGCCAATGTAGCAATTTACTCGCTATACTATAACTACTTTAGATACAACTATTATGGTAAAGATGTGTAAAAAGCATAAAATTAATCTTTTATAACATAATTTCAAGGAACCTTTAATTAGTGATCCACAACTTTCTGTTTCTCCTGGTTATAAAAATTATGTGAAATAATGAAATAAAGGCCTATTTTGTCTTAGTCACTATTTAGTATTTTTTATGTTGTGCTGATATTGTTAGGAAAAAATAGCCAATTACCCAAAGTTTCTACTGTCAACCAACAGATTAGAACAACTCAAACTCACTGCATGCTTTTAGCACATCCACGTTGTTTCTGCACACAATCCTAACCAATAAATCAGGTTCGGATTTTCGTATTTAGAGAGATGCTAAAAAAAATAAGAAAGTTCCAAAATCAAAAGATACAAAATCAACCATTATCCATGGCTATTCCAGTCCTTACGCCTAAATCTTATAGAAAACTTGCAAGGCGAGAAGAAAGAAAGATCTCTCTATCTGTAAACGTCAACCTGAAATGTGACAAAGAACTTGTTGCTGTCTTAGTGGCAACAAAGGTTCATACAAAACAAAAATAGCATTGGTGCCAATACTTGTTGCATCTTCAATTTTATTAAAAACTATTTTTGCTTAACATTCTTCACTGGATCAAAGCTCACTCAGCCAGCTAGCCAGATTGAATTCACAGATTGTGTTGTTTAGCAGCCTTCAAATGGGAGCAGTCTCTGCCTTTTGTTGTAGTTTTATTTCTGCTTCAAAGGTGGATAGCATCAGTCTTTTCAAAAACCAGGCATTTTGAAGGATAAATATTTTTACCGTGAAGTACTTTCACATGCAACACAGTAAACTCTCCCATCAATTTGTCCACATTGGAGGAATCCAGAAAGAGCAGCTAACAGAAGAACTGAACTTTCACAACAACAAAGTCGGAGTTTGAGGCATGTAAAGTGATAAAAACCCCAAACAGATGTTTGACAGTTTAACTGCATGCAGCAAATAGATTCAACCTGAATAATAGTTTTATACTCTTAACGCCATCTGATATTTTAACTCTTAACAAACATAACAAGTAACAGTTTTCACAGAATGCTTACTGGTTCCTCGCCTGAGTGGAATATATTTATTGCATGCTGTAATTGTAATTTCATCTGTTTTAATAAGACCCAATTTTTTCAGCCTTCCCTTTCCCTAAGGCAGAGATGTCACATTTCCTTTCCTCTAATTTTCTCTAGAGGAAATTTTCCCTCAGTTTATCAGTCTGAGCTAAAAGATTGTAATTTGAATTTCATGCTCAAGTGTAATATTTCAGCTAAGCATGATAGTTATATCCTTGCAAGAACCCTTGATAATGTTAGCTAGGTATTTCTACTATTATTTGTGTGACCAGCAGAGGGGGTTGATCTTTTTACACAAGACGCACCAGAGCACGGAGTAGTCTACAATGATTTATTAACAAATTCCATTAAAACATTTTTCCTTTAAAACATGGCCTCAGGCCCACTACTCAGCCCCTAGAAGGAAAAGGCATCAAAATAAGGACAATTTAAGTTATTCCCAACAAAATGAATGAACAAACAAAACATGCAATGCAAAAGAAAACAAATTAGTAAATCAAACAAAGGAAAGCAAACAAATTAGTAATTTAAATAATAAAACAAACGGCAAAGAAAAGAACACAACCACTGCAAACGATGGGACAAATTGGCATTGTCCGACTTCCAATGTCTTTTCACGGGGGGCCAGAGGAGTCGTGCCCCGCTCGTTCCGCCAGCCCAAGCGTCAGCAGGCTCCGTCGAGAGCGGCCCAAACAAAACCGGCAAGACAAGACAAGACAGCAGGAGCGTCCAAGCGCTGCAACTCTGGAAGAATCCTAAATTAGAAAACTCGTTAACCCCGGATTCAGGTAAAATAAATTAAATTCTAAGCAGGTAGCTTACCCAGATGTGGTGACACAGCCGACCAGGGAGGGAGCGGATCAGCAGGCGAGGGCTGGATGGAAGCCGCTCGCCGCACCAACCTCCAACTGCAGCCGCCAACGCCAGCTGCGCAACGCTGCAGAAACGCACGGCAGGTATTGCACCAGAACCCGACAACAATCCCAGCCCAGATGGCAAAAATGGCACTTACTATTTTGGATGAGTGGATCGAGCACACCAGCCACTTGGGCAGCCAACATACAGCAAGGAAACAAGGCACATGCACCTCGCAGCGGACTGCTCAGCTTTAAAGCTATCTGCCCCGCCCACCAATCAGTCGCTACACCTGGTGTGTGTAGTTGGGAGGGTGGAACACCATCCCACCACATTCTACCCCCCGGTGTTGCATCGTCGCCCCGACGATGAATCTACAAACCTCAGCACCAAGGACGAAAAACTGCTAACTGGGAGTTGGAGACTGGCTGACTAGATCCTGCAGTATGACCCACAGGTCGAGGAAGATGATGGACATTCGTATGCTGACCAGCCCTGGAACGAACAGTGCGACGCAAGGGTAGAGGAGCTGTCCCAGAAGTTTGAGCAGGGTGACCATGTCCTGAAGCAACCTGTGGAGCTGCAGAGGTGGATGGTACTGAAGTATCGGGAACCAATAAGCACAAATCATCCTCCATAGAGTCATCCAGCCCCCCTGAAGGAAAGGTAGGTTTTAACTGCAGGGGTACTGGCGTAGGCTCTGGCCCAACCCGAGCTTTCAGCATGTCACGATGCACCTTTCGAGTTCTCTGCAAATCACCTACAGGAGCCACAGTATAAACCGCCCTCCAGCTGTTGGGGCCCTCACGACCTGATGGATAACCGGGCTAAAGAGGTCCTGGATTTTATGGCGACCTCTAGCACTATGATCGCAAGAGGTAAACCAACTGTCCCTCCTGCAATGGAACCTCCCGGATGCCCTGATCATGATGCTCTTTTCTACGCCCTGCAGCTGCCAACAAGTGATCCTGAGCATGACGGAACGCCATAGTTAACCTGGTCTGATGCTCAGCCAGCCAGTCCACCACTTCACCTGGTGCAGGGTCCCGAATGCGACCCAACAAGAAATCCACAGGCAGGTGAGGTTCACGGCCAAACATAAGAAAAAAAGGAGACTCGCCAGTGCTCTGATGAGGGGTAGTGTTATAACAGAAGAGTACTTGTGGAAGACAGGAAGCCCAATCCCGCTTCCTAGATGTTGGTAAAGTGCGCAGCAGGTTATGAAGTGTTCTATTAAAGCGCTCACACTGCCCGTTTCCAGCTGGGTGGTAAGGGGTAGTGCGCGACTTTTTAACCCCATACAGGTTACAGAGCTGCTGAATTAATGCACTCTCAAAACTCCTACCCTGATCTGAATGAATGCGACTTGGAATCCCAAATCTAAAGAACCATTCAGTGAGCAAAATCTGGGCAACAGTGGCTGCCTTCTGATCCCGAGTTGGAACAGCAATGGTGTACTTACTAAATACATCAGTAATTACAAGAACATTTTCCAGGCCATTTTGTGAAGGCTCCAACATGGTAAAATCCATGGCAACAATCTCGTTTGGCCGAGAAGCCAACAGATGACTCATGAAAGTGCCAGAGCTAGATGGTACATTTTTAGCAACCTGGCACCGTTGACACTCTTGTACCCACTTTTTGATGTCATTAGACATCCCAGGCCAGTAACAGCGCTGCACCAACTCTGTGGTGCGCTCCACACCTGGTGTCCATGCTCTTGATGTAATTGAGTCAGAACATCCGGTTTAAGAACTGACGGCAAAACCAGCTGTAAGACCTCCTCACCACCATCTGACCGATGGACCTGACGGTACACCACACCATCTCTCGCCACGAGACGCACCCCACTGTCTCAAAAGAACCAAGGATAATTTGGGAAAGCGCTGCCTCTCCTCAGGAGTAGGATAAACCTGCCTCCTCCAAAACCCAAAATGTCCTTCAGGAGAGGATCAGCTTCCTGCAAAGCACAAAGATCAGACACAGAATGAGACGGCAAAACAGTCACCATAGATTGGGTTACTGACAATGGAGCAGGAATTGGGGCACACTGAAGAGCCTCTGGGACAGAGGTACATGACAAGAGTTCTGCCAGGCTGGCACCTGATGTTGGCTGGCGGGAGAGCGCATCAGCATTATTATTGCTGCGTCCAGAGCGATACTTAATATCGAAATCAAAAGCAGCAAGTTGAGCAACCCAACGGTGCTCCATGGCACCAAGCTTGGCCGACTGAAGATAACTCAACGGGTTGTTATCTGTGTAAACTATACACCGGTGGCCCAAGAGATACTCCCGAACTTCTCAGTCATGGCCCATTTTAATGCCAGAAACTCCAACTTCATAGAGCTATAATTAGCCATGTTACGCTCTGAAGGTTTAAGACCTCGACTGGCATATGCAATGGGCCTCACTCCATCCTCTGTTTCCTGTGACAGTACTGCCCCAAGTCCACTGTGACTGGCATCAGTCTCTAGAATGAAGGGACGTGAAAAATCAGCATATGCCAACACTGGTGCAGATGTTAATTTAACTTTTAAGGCCTCAAAGCTCTCCTCACACTCTGATGTCCAAGCAGATTGAAAAGCCTGGCCAGACCCCTTCCTGGGCTGTGTGCCCACTTGTTGTGCCACCAGCCTATGAAGAGGACCCGCTAGCCTAGCAAAACCCTCCACAAAACGCCTGTAATAACTTGCAAAGCCCAAAAAGAGCGAAGCTCTGAAACATGTGTGGACGTGGCCATTTAGCCACTGCTTCAGTCTTGGCTGGGTCTGTAGCTACACCCTTATCTGAGATAAGGTGCCCCAAGTATTTAACCTGTCGCTTGAAAAATGAACACTTTTCAAGCTTTACCTTCAGACCTTCTCTCTGGAGCCGAGCAAGAACCGTTTCCAGACGCTCAATGTGCTGGGAGACTGAACCTGAAAACACAATGATGTCATCCAAATACAAAAGAAGAGACTGGCACTGCTGGTCCCCAAACATCCTCTGCATAAGACGCTGAAAGGTACTAGGTGCATTACAAAGCCCGAAGGGCATACGGTTCCACTCAAAGAGTCCAAATGGCGTACAAAAGCAGTTTTGACTTGTCCTGTTCTGACACAGGCACCTGATTGTACCCACTGGCTAGATCTAGGGTGGAAAACCACTGGGCCCCAGAAAGATGGTCCAGGCTTTCCTCAATGCGAGGCAATGGGAAAGCATCTTTTCTCGTCTTACTGTTAAGCTGACGGTAATCCACACACATACGCAGGCTGCCATCTTTCTTCCTAACAAGAACGATGGGAGAGGCATAAGGACTGCTGCTTTCTCTTATTACCTGGTTCTGTAGGAGCTGGTTGATGTGTGACTTGGCAGCCTCGTACTCTGAGGGAGGGATACGTCGGTACCTCTGCCGGACTGGGACCTCATCCAACAGGGGAATGTCATGGGAAACCAGATTAGTGCACCCCAAGTCACCTTCATGGGTGGAAAAGACAGAGCTGTACTTCTGTAGAAGCGACTGGACCTGCCTTTGTTCAGTTTCTGTCAGTGCAGACAAATCAACAGAATCAAGCAAACTCTGTTCTGGACCAAGGGCAACCTGGGAAGAAACTGTAGCACAGGGCCTTATTTCTGTCACATCACGGGGCAGGCTAACCACTTCAGTTCGACTCAACAAACCAAGGTGAGTTCGGGGATAGAGTACTACATCAGTAGTTCCAAAATTTAGGACAGGAACATAAGCAGTACCGTGCACAGCCTGAATAAGACATGGAGAGGCTAATAAGCCAGCTGGTAAGCCGGACTCTGGAGGCTCAAACAATAAAACCTGACCAGCAAGTTGTTCAGGGCAGGTTGCAGCTACAAATTTCATAACCCCACCAGTTATCCTCACTGGTCGAGGGCCCCGGACCCTAACAGCACCAGTCAACTGTGCTGGGGACTTAGCTGCTGCTTGATGACACTGCTGCAGGGCCTCCACAACTGGACCAGGAGACTGTGTTACTGAAGGTAAATCAAAGAAAGAGCCTCCATGTGCCCCAAAAAGTTCTTGGTAGACACGATTAATTATGTTCATTCCCAAAATGCCAGGAACAGAAGAACCAACATTAGTGGGGTCCTTCACAACCAGAATTCCACAATGAGGAAGCACTTTGTCACACAGAGTGACATCCAACTCTAAATAGCCAATGTATGGGATGGAAAGACCATTGGCTGCCCGAAGCTGCAGCCAGTGACATGACTGAAGGCCATCATGCCCCAATGATGCAAAATGTTCCTGAAAACAGCTCTCGGTGATTGTCGACACCATGGAACCTGTATCTACTAAACAAGTAACAGAGACACCACTCATGACGACATCAATGACTGGGCAGGATGCCAACAATTTTGACGCGGCTGCTGTTTGCGAGCCTGCTATTCCCCCACCTGAGTTGTGGCTCAACAGCTCAGTGGGTGCTAGTTTTCCGCCTGGTTAACATTAGCTGGCCTTGCCACAGAGTTAACCTTGGCACGAACCCGCTCACCATCACACTCTCTGGCAAAGTGACCCGGCTGTTGACACCTGTGGCAGACCACAGAACCTGGACGAGGATGCCGCACCTGTGGTAAAGAAGTCTGCAGAGAAGCAATACACTGGGTGAGTTGATTAATCTGTTCTTGTTGCTGTTTTAGAAGTTCCCTCAACTCACTAAATTCAGAGCGGGCAGCAGTAGGTGGAGTTAGCTGAGAGCTGCCATACACCCCGAACTGCAGCCCATATGTAGAAGGGAGAGAATGACTACGCTCCCTAGCGCCACCTGGAAACCCCTGCCTCTCCCACCGAATTGCCTCCCCACGCACATCCAACAAGGTGGCAGTGGGATGACCCCGAACATACTGCTTAAGTTCCCGGCGGAGAGCACTATCCAACACATGTTCTACAAACTGGTCACGCAGCAGAATATCAGCATTCAACAACCCATCAGGAGCATTCTGCTTAACTGGTTCCATAAGGGCCATCAATGCTAGGGAAAACTGCAACAGGGTTTCCTCCTCTTGCTGCTTCCTAGAAAAGAATGCATGCTGAAGAGTTACATAGGACTCGGTGCAACCATACAACTCCCTCAAAATAGCCAAGATCTTAGCTGGATCATTCCTCTCTGCACTGGTGCGGTACTTTATTTCCTCCCTTGCTTCCCCCTCTAGATGATCAAAAAGGAAGAAAGCCTGGTCTGCCGTTGACAAATGGCGGGCCCGAATACATGATTGGGCCTCCTCGATCCACTCACCAATCCCAATGCCAGTCCTACCACCGAACATGGGACATCGCCGATCCCTGGGCACAACCACCAACCGCTCAGCAACTACAGCGCCAGCAGGCATGACACCACCAGCCACAGCTGGGGAAGGAGCGGCGCCCAGCGAACCTCCAACCGTCACATTCTGCTGACCCACTCCATCCACCGGGCGGCCTGCCACCTCCTCCATACCTGCAGGGGAAGACTACCAAAAGGAAACGCGAGAAAAAAACCCCAAAAATAGTGAAAATAAATCCTGAACCCACAGTTAAGTCTTCCTTGGATAGCTACTGCTGTCTTGTCTTACAACACCATGAATAAAAACACAGCTAAGACCCTAAACACACACACAAAAAAAAAAAACAAAGACAAGTCCGTGTTCAATGGTGCATCCTGCTCACAGCGCCAAATGTGACCAGCAGAGGGGGTTGATCTTTTTACACAAGACGCACCAGAGCACGGAGTAGTCTACAATGATTTATTAACAAATTCCATTAAAACATTTTTCCTTTAAAACATGGCCTCAGGCCCACTACTCAGCCCCTAGAAGGAAAAGGCATCAAAAATAAGGACAATTTAAGTTATTCCCAACAAAATGAATGAACAAACAAAACATGCAATGCAAAAGAAAACAAATTAGTAAATCAAACAAAGGAAAGCAAACAAATTAGTAATTTAAATAATAAGCAAACAAACGGCAAAGAAAAGAACACAACCACTACAAACGATGGGACAAATTGTCATTGTCCGACTTCCAATGTCTTTTCACGGGGGCCAGAGGAGTCGTGCCCGCTCGTTCAGCCAGCCCAAGCGTCCAGCAGGCTCAACAAAACCGGCAAGACAAGACAAGACAGCAGGAGTCCAAGCGCTGCAACTCTGGAAGAATCCTAAATTAGAAAACTCGTTAACCCGGATTCAGGTAAAATAAATTAAATTCTAAACCGGTAGCTTACCCAGATGTGGTGACACAGCCGACCAGGGAGGGAGCGGATCAGCAGGCGAGGGCTGGATGGAAGCCGCTCGCCGCACCAACCTCCAACTGCAGCCGCCAACGCCAGCTGCGCAACGCTGCAGAAACGCACGGCAGGTATTGCACCAGAACCCGACAACAATCCCAGCCCAGATGGCAAAAATGGCACTTACTATTTTGGATGAGTGGATCGAGCACACCAGCCACTTGGGCAGCCAACATACAGCAAGGAAACAAGGCACATGCACCTCGCAGCGGACTGCTCAGCTTTAAAGCTATCTGCCCCGCCCACCAATCAGTCGCTACACCTGGTGTGTGTAGTTGGGAGGGTGGAACACCATCCCACCACATTTGCACAACTTTCATGTTCTTCATTGCCTTGTAAAAGTAATAATTTCAAGTTTTGCTGAAATGATTGAGTAGTCACTACAAACCTAAATGTATTTGATTGATATGTTTGGTGAAAGAGTAGTATATGAGAGTAAAATTAAAAGGATACAGCTTTGACTTTTCTAGTCATAAAAATGTGAAAACTCTGGTGTGAATTTCTATTCACTCACATTTGAGTGCACCCCTGCAAATGTGCAATGCCTCACCTTCAGACGTTACCTACCTGTGTGTAATTTGTTCTTTATATAAATCTAACTCTGCTGCATAGGCTGCAGGAGAGATCCAGTGAACAAACGCTCCCATTAAAAGATACTGATGGATGTAGATAGGATCAAAAGAGTGAATACCTTGTATTTGTAAATTAGTTATGCTCAAAAATGTGCTTTTAAGTCTTGTGAATGCAATTTAGGCCAAAGCTTACACACTCAATTAGACTTTGTAATACACATTAATCTAAATAATTAGCTATTGTTATTTTCTGTTTTCTAGAACATTGTATATATGACTAATAACAGTGCATATCCCAGGTGTGGCACCTGTAAGATTTTACGGAATATTGTGAATGCTTTTGGTTTGTTGTCGTTCCTGTTCTCAGGGTGGAGGCTCAGACACTGAGCGCACCAAGAAGAAGAAACGTGGAGATCGCTACTCTGTTCAGACGTCACTTATTGTTGCTGCCTTGAAGAAGATGCTGCCCATCGGTCTCAACATGTGCTCTCCTGCGGATCAGGAGCTCATCAACTTGGCCAAAATCCGCTACTCTTTAGTAACGTTTCTTCATTTGGTATAGTAAATATTTGGGTTTGAAGATTGTTATTTATTGCTAATTAATTTTTGTTTCACTTAACAGAGAGACACAGATGAAGAAGTAAGAGAGTTCCTGCAGAACAACCTCCATCTTCAGGGCAAGGTGTAATATCTGTTAACACAGCAGGGTCAAGTTTTACAGATGAGTCAAGATTCTAGGTAATCAGACAGATCACATCTCAGAAATGTTTGTGGCCTGTTTTTGTGTATAAAGGTGGACAACCCTTCCATGCGCTGGCAGATGGCCCTTTACAAAGAGATGGCAGGAAAGGCTGAAGATGCTGATGCTCCAGTGAAAGTTGTCAAGAGAGTGCAGGAGGTGTCTGCTGTCCTCTACCATCTTGAAGTGGTAAGCACAAGAGAACCAGTAATATGGCAAATGTAAATTATGTATCTCAACCACAGATAAGTAGATAGGAAGGGACATTAGTAGGAAAAGTAAACACCAAAATGTTTCTGTCTCTGCAAGACGGAGCATCCTTTTAAATCCAAGAAGATGGTGTGGCACAAATTGCTGTCTAAGCAGAGACGCAGAGCTGTGGTGGCCTGCTTCAGAATGACACCACTTTACAACATTGCAAGGTGAAGAAGCCACACATACCGTGGATATTTACTGAATGGAGTTCAACATTTATGACTGCCTACATTCCTTCCAGGCACAGAGCTTCAAACATGTTCCTTGAGGGATACAAGCGCAACTGGGTTCAAACTGAGGGTTGCTCATTTGAGGACAGGATGATAGATGATTTATCTGTGAGTAACATTTCCTTCATCTAGATCCAGATTTTCTCAGATTTTCTCTTACATTTTTTTTTTTCCTGTGACGTCTAGAAAGCGATGGAGCAGGAAGAAGCAGAGGAAGAAGAAGAGAAGGAAACCAAGCCAGATCCCCTTCACCAGCTTATTCTTCACTTCAGTCGAACAGCGCTGACAGAAAAGAGGTCAGGCAGGTCCAACCAAACACAGTTAATAATATGAAGAGCGTTAAACCATGACTGTTGCCTCTTCTTTCAATTGCAGCAAACTCGATACAGATCACCTGTATATGGCATATGCAGACATTATGGCAAAGGTGCGTTCTCACGTGAGATCCCAGCTGCGAGATTTGATATTTGCCATCTTGTTTATTGTTCGCTTGAAATGACTTTTCACTCCGTCTTTATATTAGAGTTGCCATATTGGTGAAGAAGAAGAAATGGGAGAGGAAATGATGGAACAATCTGAAGATGAGATGTCCTTTGAGGTGCGACAGTCAGAACTGGTAATGGGCGACCAGGGGCTAGGGACCAGGAACACGGCGGAGCGGTAGCTTTCGATGCATCGAGTGAACTCATCATTGGAGCATTTACGTCACAACCACATCTCTTTCTCTCTGTCCCGTCTTGTTATCTTTATGTGCTTTTTGTCGGCTCTGCTTCATTCATTACTAGTTTTCTAACTCATCAATCACAAAGCTCCAATCCAGATGTCCTCTTTTTTTTCTTTTTTTTTTTTTTTACCAGTATCTCGGTTTCAAAAACAAAACGTTACATATGATTTTATTGTAAAGCAGCATCTTAGGTAGTTTGATGTGGCGTATACCATTTCAAAGAGTTTGTTACTACATCTATTTTTTCATGGCCTAAACTTGGATTGGGTCTAACAACAGTGTTGAATATTCAGATTTCTTCTGTTTTAGCTCATTTTCTTTTGAATATTTCAGATCATCAAAAACGGTTTATGTAGTTTTATTATCCTTTGAAAGAATTTTGTAGGCCAGCCAACTCTGGAAAAGATCATTAGTGTTCCTAGCTTTTTCTACATGGGGATAGTGGTCACAGTGGTTTTCTGGAAACAGTTTTGTGACACTTTCAAGATGGACAGATACTAATGACTTTGTTTCTGGTTTCTTAGTTGTTGTTTTTTTTAGATCCTTTTGCCTCTAGCCTAAATAAAAATAAACATCCCAGAAAACAAATATTTAATAACATTTCTGATACAGGCTAGAATGAGGACCAAGCGCTCGCAAGTGTAGGGTTCAGAAAAACAAGTGTTGCCTAAGCGACAACAGAGATGGCATTCAAAGGAAATGACTGTGAACGCAAGACTGAGGAATCAAGTCTGGTGTTTTCATATCGGGTCTATGCAACTAGATGAGACTTAGGAAAGAAAAAAAGTTGTGGTTGAAACAGCTAGGAAGTTCAGAAAGGTCAATAAACTCTTTTTATAGAACATGAAGACAGGTTTGCATTTTCCCAGGAATGAGTGCAGTTACTGACAGAAAAATTGTTTACTACTTCATGTTTAAGCAAGAAGAGAGTAATGGAGGAGGGGATTACCTTTCACATGTAAAGTGGATTTGGCTTAAATTTATTTTGTCCCTAAATGAATGAAATCAATATTTTGGAGAATTATTTTTTGTATTTACTCAGGTATCTAATATTTAATTTGTTGATGATCTGAAACATTCAAATGCAACCAAAAAGGCATAAAAATCTGTAAGGGCATTGTAACTTTTCAGCAGCATAACTCAAGTTAATATAAACGTTTCCATCGTACTAATCTTCTGCTTTATTATTGCATACATATTTTTTTTCTTAAAACTGCAATAAACTTTGTATACAGTACAATTAACCTTTAGTGTCCTACCTTATTTTAAGGTAAAATATTAAAACAAAAAGTAAGAATAAGAGAGTAAAAATTAAATGTTTGTCTTTTTTGGTGGAGATAATATGCAATATTAATGTGCAACTCCAGCTGTTTCTGAGCAGACCATCACTCCTTTCCATCCGAGTCTGTGCACTCACTTGTTCACCCTGTGCTGACCTTGCAAGCTCCAATATCAGTCAAGTCAGCTTTCTCTGTTTCCTTTGGGCATTTTTGTGCTTCGTCAAGATGTATCATTTTACACAACTAAAATGTTTATGAATCCAAAAACGGCTTTTAAATGTTTCTAAATGCTTACTGCAAACTGGGGAGTAAGACATTCCTCAAGTCAGAGCTTTTTAAGACTATTTGATCTTTCAAAATACCTCAAGATGCTGTTAAGGAAGATCAAGGACAATGTTATTCCTCCCAGTTTATATTGCTGCCTGTTGTCTTTCTCTCTTTCGCTTCTTCCACTGCTCCATGTAATGTCCCTCACCTTCATAACACCCGTCTCACTGACTGGATGCTGCTGACCCATGCTCCCTTCCCCCACTCACATAGCAAACTGACTACAGTGAAAGCCAGAATAGGACACGCATCACAGTTGGCAGTCTGTTCATGCAGTCACGCTTTCAAAAGTTAGCACACAAAAATCCTAGAACAATTTGATATCACTAGACTGTCGGTGACACGAGCTCGAGCGTAACTTTCAGGTCGCACGACACATAGTGGGTAGAAAACAGCTAAATGTATGTGGGTGGGAGGGTGGTGGTGGGAGGCAAGGGAGGGCGGGGATCAAAGGTTTTCTAAAAATGATTTGTGAATTGGTTGAGCAGATGAATGTTCTCTAAATTCAGGACTTTCATTTGACAGCCATTGTCTTCTTGCACATGTCATTTTATTTCAAAGTAAAAATAATACCTCTTTGTATTGTCGTCGATATATTTCTTAATTGAAACATTACCATGAAATGCCAATAAAGAGGAATCCCAGTGGGTAGTTGTTAGCCTCTGTCCAAAACATCTTATTTGCAGAGTTTCTGCAACTGAGATACTTTGGAAACGATACTGGGGGCAATATGCCAAATCAGTGGGGTCATTTCCTGTAGTCCAACGCTTGCTCAAGCCAGCAAACGTGAAGAATTAGTGTAACAGATCCTTTACTAATGAACTGAGCTATGAGAATGTGTGTAAAAGACAGACACTTTGAAATAGTAGTGATAATTCCTAATGATGCATGTAAGGAAACTTTAGTGCTGTAGATGAAAAATAAATAATTATAGTGATCGACAATCCAGGTCTATTTTTAGCAGGATTGTGGCAATTTGTAGCATTTAAAGGCAGTCAACAGAGTTTTTACATTTTAAGATTTGTGAAGAAACCTTCATAGTCAGTGCAAGTTTAAACCATGGTTAGTGCAGTAACAGGAAAAATGCAATCTTAACGGTGTTAATCCTTAAACCTAAACTGAAGTGAATGACACATTGTACATTTCTAAACTACTTCACTGCTTCGAGTGCTCCACTATATGCTCTGATTCTTTAAACTGAGGTCACTCTGGCTGCCGCCTGCTGCGGTCAAGAGTTTAGCCCCTTGTGATTACAAAAAGAAATAGAAAATAAATATACAGCATTATTTTTCAATGTATCGCTCTAAAGGGACTTGGTGTAAAACTGCACAATTTACTGTCCTCTGGAAATATTACAAAATTGGAATCTAGCTTCTCTAAAATGGCAGAAACTAACTTTTCTTTTTCCCCTGCTCCAAGAAGGTATGACAACTGTCCATACAAATACCATAGAAATACCAAAACATGTTGATCTACTAAAAAAGCAAACCATCTCTGTGGCTTAAGTAATATACAGTATTGATTATTATATTTTACTAATGTTAGAACATTTTATTTATTTTTCATAAAGGTTCAAATTATGAATGAATGTAGATTAAATGTAGAGTAAAGATCAACTTAATTGTGTGCGGATTAATATACCTTCTTTCTCATATATTGTAACAAGGAATTATTAAACTGTGTCACCTTAACTACGGTGATAGGTGGCGCTCTTTAATTGAATACGTTACCAATTGGTAAAGAGCCTCACCTTCCTATTTTAATGATCTGTGTGAAATGTATCACCACCAAAAACTCATCCTGATTTCTGCCCACCAAAGGAAAAAGAAATGGAGAAGCAAAGGCTTCTTTACCAACAGTCCAGACTTCATAACCGTGGCGCTGCAGAAATGGTCCTGCAAATGATAAGTGCCTGCAAAGGTAATCTTCCTCTGTTTTTACTCTAAAGAATATTTTCCTTCACTGTCTCCCTGTGCGCGAATCTTCCTTTGTTTTCTAGGTGAAACTGGCCCAATGGTATCTACAACCCTCAAGCTGGGTATTTCTATCCTTAATGGTGGAAACAGCGAGGTTCAGCGGGTATGTGTTTCTGAAACAAGCCGTTTATTTGTTAATTTAGTGACGCCGTTTTAAAACTGATTTTCTTCCACTGTATTGTCAGAAAATGTTGGAGTACCTGAAAGACAAAAAGGATGTGGGCTTCTTTTTGAGCGTCCAAGCTCTAATGCAGACGTGCTGGTTGGTTTTCAGTCCTTAAGCTATTTTCTGTGGAGAATAGTAAAGTAGTTGTATGTTTCTGACCAGTTAGGACTACTGAATGAAATCAAAGGTTTATGTTTTAAACAGCGTACTGGATTTAAATGCCTTTGAGAGGCAAAACAAGGCAGAGGGGCTTGGCATGGTTTCAGAGGAAGGAACAAGTAAGTCTCTGATTTCTTCTCTCTAACTTTCATGCATAAGATATTTAAGATGCAGACAGTGAAAATGATATCACACCATAGTTTGATATTTTTTGCTAAGTAATTAAATGTACGTACTCTTTGCTGCGCATTCTCAACAAGATATCAGATAAGTTCTCCATGTGAATCCAAAATAAGTAATTTACTATTTAATTCATTTTGTTTTATTTGCTTACCATCTTCAACATTAAAACACAAATTTGATCTGATAGAATGACAAGTTTGCTAACATAAGTACCATTAACACGGTGAAAATGTAACAGAATTTAGTCCAAAAAAAAATCATTTCATTTGTATGTCTATTAGTGGTCTAATTCTGGAGAATAATTAGAAATTTCAACCAAAATGATTTTGCCATGGAATGTTGTTAATATCCTCCCCAACCTCATCTCTTAGTCCTCTGCTGTTGTCAACACACTGTTCCTCTCTCCCTTCCCCATGATCACTGCCACCCTCCCCATGTCCCTCCTTTCATGGTCCTCAGACATGAACCTAGATCGGGGTAAATCATCATCCTCTCCATCGGCCTCTCTGCTCTCTCATTCCCCTGTCTCACTTGCTCAATTATCTTTTTTTTATTTTTTTTTTTATGATGATGACTCTGTTGAGAGGGGATTGTCCATTGTTCATGTTCGCACCTGGTGTGCACCTTCCACCATTATCGAGGGTCAAAAGGAGCACAATCCAACAACTGCATAGTTTATCTACTAAATATGAATTGAAACCAGATCTTTAGCAAGACAAATCAAAATATTTTCCTAAGTTTGATTTCACAATGACATTTTTCTGTGTTAGGTTAGTCAAAATGACCAAATAACCACTCTTCTCTAAATGCCAGTTTAATGAGGAATTTGAAAGTTCGCTCTTTTCCCCCTAAATTTAATGTTACCCAACACTCCACTTTTAGTTTCATTAGCCCACAGGACAGTCTATCAGCAACAACAAGTTGATTTGGGTTCTAATTTCACTTTAAGGCTGCTGTCCCTGATCTGACTTGCAAACTGTAATCTTGATTTCTATGTTGCTTAGCGCCCTTTTAACTTGAAAGGCCTGTGACTTAATTTGTTGTGGTTAGGGACTCTCACTAACCAGCTTAAGCCATTATCTCCACAAGGTCCTTTGCTTTTGTTCTCATCAAGCACAAATCCCACACCATAACACATTGTGTTTGAGGTGTGGCCTTAAAATACTTTCCCAAATGTAATTTAAACGTCATCATCTATGTTCTCCCAAACTATTTAAATGAATTATAATTTTAGTGTAGTTAAACTTCAGAAATTGAGGCTAATAAACAATTCTTAATCAATGCTCCCTTGTTATTCTGGTGTTTAGAAAGTAGAAATTACGTCATCATGATGTCGGATTCAGCCTGACATTTGATTGGTTGTTAGGCTCCGCGGCTCTGTTAGCCCTCCCTATTAAACTTGCGGAAGCCTAAGATAAATTCACTTTTCAGCAAATATTAAATAATTCAATGTATACTGAAATAAAATTGTATTCTTATTTTATAATATCTCATAATTTTGATTACTGTTGAATTGAATTGTTTATATGAATATCAGTACGTATTATGTTATGGATTAGTTATGTATAGATTCATTTTGTTAGTATTTACTTAATTAAAAAACACTTTTAATTTTATTCCAAATTTCACATATAAATGTTGATTTGGTTTGTTAATTTTGTTTTACATTATGGCACTTTTGGCACTCGATATTCCATGTGTTTTCCATTTTTAAATGCCATGAATGGAATCCAATATTTTATGTTCATTTACTTGTTCCAACCCAAACAACTAATTTTCCATTCAACTCTGATTGCACGCCTTAAAAGATAAACCTAGATGGAAACAGGAAGTTGACTCAAAAGTCATTTTCACATTGGACTTTTTGTTTGGTCCCTTAGAGCCTCAGACTGATCTAATACTGGATTCCCTTCAACATTTCAATGAGATGCGCCAATCAGGCATTCACTGACAAACTTTCTTCTCCTTCGAGGTCTGATCAATAAATTTGAGTTTTGCTCGGTAACTTGGTAAAGCTGACTTAATAAGATTCACAATATGTTGATGCATTTGTAGATGGGGATAAAGTGGGTCATTTCTGTTTTGATTCTGTCGATGCAGACGTGAAACAAACCACTCAATGAGCCAATCAATGTAAATTGGTCTCATTTCTTTGTCTGGATAATTGATTGGTGCATCACTAACGTTGATGGACAATGTCCTCTCTTACATTTAATTGACATGTCCTGAATTGTTCAGTGTTTGTGTGTGTTCACTGCAGGCAGGGGTGCACTGCTTTGGAAAGCATGGTAGTATAAATCGTCATTAAAATGGGGCAGCTGATTAGTCAATTGTCAATTTGTCAGGCACGAGGTGTTCGATCCAAACTTTTTGCCCTCAATTTATTGTATGCAAACACCAACTGAAGTTTAGTTTTCTGGAAAATATATGGATGTTATACATCTCTTTATCCTAAGCAACTTCTAAATGTGTCCATAAATGTTCCCACCTAACAAGACAAAAGACAATTATGATGAAATGGAAATGGGACAAACATAGAAAACTAAACATTAGATTGTTTCTGCTTTAGTGAGAAGTATGAATATTGGTATTATACAATTGTGTTATTTTTGAAGTCCCATTTTGGAGCATGCTATATATACATTGTGAAAATGATCACCACCTTACTTGTTTTGGAGGCAAACGTTTTCAGATCTAGCACCTCGTCCGAAAAAGCTTTATTACATACAGAGGACTTTAGAAAACAGATAAAAGGGCCACATCTGTAATTTTTGTGCACTTTACAATTTTTGCATTCTGCAATGTAGTATAAATATGGCTAACTAATCAGTTCACCCCTGAACGCTTTAAAATCTTGCCATTAATTCCATCTCTCCATTTGTCAAGCAGTGGATTCTTAGTTCAATTTATACTTGTTGTTAATGTGGCTGTTTTCCACTGCAGCTTGTTTTCACCTGACGTGTTTGTATCTGTTGTTAGCACCTCTTGTATGTTGTTTGACATAAAATATGACTGCATACCTGTGTCTTCAAATTAACCACGTATTTATAACTCTTTGTAAGCGGTGACAGTTGCAGTATGTGACACTAAAACTCATTTACCTATGATGGTAAGTTAAAAAATTTATTTAATCAATTCTTAAGAGATATGTTTAAGTTGTTGCCAGCAATCCTTTTTTTTCATTTTGTTTAATAATCTAGGTGAATTCAGGTACTTTGAGTCATGCATTTATTTGTGTTAATCTTTCCTCTGAAGATGAGAAAGTCATGGCGGACGATGAGTTCACTTGTGACCTGTTCCGTTTCCTGCAGCTCCTCTGTGAAGGACACAATAATGGTGGGAACAAGTCATGTTTCAGATTCAAGTTGGACTGAAATCAAATCAACTATGAATTCCATCAAAACAGACTTTGCAAGCTGAATAATCCTGTTTCCGCAGATTTTCAAAACTACTTGCGGACACAGACAGGAAGCACAACCAGCATCAACGTCATCATCTGCACTGTGGATTACCTCCTTCGACTCCAGGTACACTTTGACAGTAATCTGCCCTACACAGCGCATGGTGAATATTATTAGAGACCTAAAATAATAAAGTGTGCAGTACATGTGAGCAAATCATTCCAGAGTCAGTGTTTGTATAGATAATTTTCAAATAATCCAATGCTTTTAACAGTTTTTTTTGTTGTTGTTTTTTTTCCAATCAAGGAATCTATCAGTGATTTCTACTGGTATTATTCTGGGAAGGATATCATTGATGATCCAGGCAAAAAGAATTTCTCCAAAGCTATGACAGTGGCAAAACAGATTTTTAACAGCTTAACAGAATATATTCAGGTACTTTTACAACAAATTACCAATTTATGTTGTTTCTTTGAAAGTTAGTTTGTAACAAGGAGCCTTTTTGTTTTCTGCAGGGCCCGTGTACAGGCAACCAGCAGTCCTTAGCCCACAGCAGACTGTGGGATGCTATTGTTGGATTCCTTCATGTGTTTGCCCACATGATGATGAAGTTGGCACAGGTGCACAAATGGACGTAACTCAAACATACAAAACGAAAATGCATTTATCATAACTTTTTATATAATTTTTCAAATGAGTTTTTGTAAAGCTTTGACTTGCCGGTGCAGATTTCAATGCAAACAACATTAAATGAAAGAGAAGTAAGAATATTGTGCGAAAAGCATCATAATAAAGCAGAGTTTAACAAATGTTCTCAAACAAAAATGACCCAAAATAATAGTTGACATTACTGTTTTATGTTCAGTTTTGTTACATCATGTCACCAAGAAGTTTGCATAAGTTCAGTATTCTTAAATTAGGCAGTTGAAATGAACGCACAGTGAATGTTTTCTATAAAAGTTATCCATAGATGTCTCATAATAAGACATGTCTTCCTTGCTAATTCTTCCTTATATGTTTAAGTTGTCCACTGAGTACAATATCTTGTACTTTATTACCAACTGCATTCCAGTCATGATATCATTACCGCATTTCTTTATGACCACAGGACTCCAGCCAGATTGTTCTGCTGAAGGAGCTTCTTGACCTCGAAAAAGACATGGTTGTTATGTTGCTCTCACTATTAGAGGGTAAAAAAACAACTTAAATACTGCCAAATAAACTTGATTCATGTGATGCCTTTAGATCACTTGTTTGATTTTTTTTATTCTTGTTTCAGGGAACATAGTTAATGGAACAATTGCGCGACAAATGGTCGACATGTTGGTGGAGTCCTCCAGCAACGTTGAGATGATTCTCAAGTTCTTTGACATGTTTCTCAAACTGAAAGACATTGTTGCCTCTGATGCTTTCCGTGACTATGTCACTGACCCTCGAGGGCTGATCTCCAAGAAGGACTTTCAGAAGGCTATGGACAGTCAGAAACAGTACTCCCCCTCTGAGATCCAGTTTCTTTTGTCCTGCTCAGAAGCAGATGAGAACGACATGATCAATTACGAGGAGTTTTCCAATCGTTTTCAAGAGCCAGCCAAGGACATCGGGTTCAACATCGCAGTCCTGCTCACCAACCTCTCTGAGCATGTGCCGCACGACTCCCGGCTGCAGAATTTCCTGGAGCAAGCAGAGAGTGTGCTCAACTATTTCCGCCCATTCCTTGGCCGTATTGAGATAATGGGCGCTAGTAGAAAGATTGAGCGCATCTACTTTGAAATCAGCGAAGTCAACCGCAGACAGTGGGAAATGCCACAAGTGCGAGAGTCCAAACGGCAGTTTATATTTGATGTCGTCAACGAGGGCGGGGAATCTGAGAAAATGGAGATGTTCGTCAACTTCTGTGAGGATACCATCTTTGAGATGAATATCGCTTCACAGATTTCAGAGCAGGAAGAAGAGGAGAAGGGAGAAGAGGATGATGAGGGAGACGAAGGAGGCGGGGATGAAGATAGCAATGGCGACGAAGGGCGACCCGAATCAACCTCAGCGTTTACAGACTTCCTCCACAGCATGTCGAGTTTCCTCAGCATCTTCACCTTCCGTAACCTCCGCAGACAGTATCGCAGAATCAGAAAGATGACCTTTAAGGAGATCATGGTGGCTTTGTCCAAGTTCTTCTGGGCTATCTTGATGAGCATCCTGACCTTCATTTACAATGTGTGCAAAGGCTTCTTCATGATCATCTGGCAAGCGCTGTTTGGAGGTGGATTGGTGGAGGGAGCTAAAAACATAACAGTCACTGAGATTTTAGCAAGTATGCCAGATCCCACTCAAGACGACGTGCACGGAGATGGACCAGGAGAGCTGGGGACAGGGGAAGAACAAGAAGCTGGGGGGACAACAGACACTGGTGAATCTGGGAGTGGTGAAGAGGAAGAGGAGGACACGCAGGAAAATGAAGGAGGAAGGATTCCGGGTATGGATGCTCCAGGTGGACTTGGAGATATGGGTGTTGAGGAACCAGTTGAACCTCCGACTCCTGAAGGGTCTCCCATTACAAAGAGAAAAATGGTAAGGACATCTCTAAAAAATCACTAATCTGAAAAAAACTATTGTATTATGGATGATCTTTCCGTTTCACTACAGCCAGGAGAAGAGTCTGATGCAAGCCAAAAACCACCTGAGCCTGCACCTGTGGAAGAAACCCCTCCAGAACCAGAAAAGTCAGAGTACGTTTAAGTTTTCTATTAAGTACTTAATGTGTAGGAAACTGACTTAAAATCTAAGTACTAGAAAGTAACAACGATATCGATCAAAGCAAAGCACATTAAGATGGATCAATAGTGCCAAGTTGATGTTGATGACTGAAATTATACAATGAAACTTGTGTGTTTCATTTCCAGTGTTGAAACTGGTGAAAAATCAGAGAAAGAAGCCAAGAGCAAAGAAGAAAAGCCACAAGAACCAAAGAAATCTGCAGCCAAGAAAGAGAAAAAGCAGAAGAAGCCCGAGGGTTTTCAAATCTGGACTGAGCTGGAAACTCAAAGAAATAAATTCATGGTGAGGGCATTGTTCCTTTTGTGGTAAAAACTAATGTAATGGCATGCCATTTTAAATTGTTTATGGAGCACCACAAATGCTTACCTCTCTTTACCAGAACTACCTCTCCAGGAACTTCTACAATCTGCGATTTTTGGCCTTGTTCCTTGCATTTGCCCTGAACTTCATTCTTCTTTTCTACCGGGTAAAGCATTTTGTATTGAAACATTGTTTTCAGATGTTGTACAGATTGTAGCTGAATTAGGCCTACTAAACATTCTGACTTTCTGTTCTTTGGCAGCAATAGATTTTATGGCTCGTCTTGGTCTTTTGTTTTGTAAAGGTCTCTGATACGCCACCTGAAGGAAATGAGATGGAGGGATCCAGACTGTCAGAGGGAAGCGGGTTGTTTGAGGATTCTGGCTTGTTTGAGGGCTCTGGGGATGAAGCTGAAGGATCTGGAGCAGATGGAGGAGGAGAAGACGAGGAAGAAGATGTTCTACTTTATTACTATTTAGAGGAGAGCACTGGATACATGCAGCCCACACTGTCATTCCTAGCCATTCTCCATACAGTCATTTCATTTATTTGTATCATTGGGTACAACTGTCTGAAGGTATCACAAAACATACCTGCACTTACTTTTTACAGTGTCTTGCAAAAGTATTCATGCCCCTTCGATATTTCCACATTTTTGTCATGTTAAGCCACAACTGTGGGATGCCTGATTCTTCAATCCAATGCAGCCTAAAGCGTCCAAGTCAACAGGCTGCATTGGATTTGAATTGGGGTACTCCAGTAAAGATAAATGTACACCCCGCCTTTGAGCTTTATATTTGTAAGCAGGTATCATTTTTCATCACATTGCAATAATACACTACTTTGCAGTAATCACAAAGTAACTGAAAATCTATGGTTGTAATCTGACCAGATTTGGAAAAAGAGGAATGAATACTTGTGCATCAGTGTTGAAAACAAAAATTATTAGCTTATTATTCTAGCAATGAAGCAATTTTTAACTTAAGTCTGGTTTCATCAGATCCCGCTGGTGATCTTTAAAAGAGAAAAGGAACTTGCAAGAAAGCTGGAGTTTGATGGCCTCTACATCACTGAGCAGCCTGAGGATGACGACATCAAGGGCCAATGGGATCGTCTAGTCCTGAACACACCGTAGGGAGACCGGAGGAAGAAATGGCTGTTTCATTACAGATACTATTAAATAATATCAGAATTATTAGGTTTCTGTTAATGCAGTTAATGCTTCATGTTGCTTGTCTTTTCAGCTCTTTCCCAAACAACTACTGGGATAAATTTGTCAAACGAAAAGTGAGTGGATTCTTGATTGTGGTGCAATAGAGATTTTAGGCTCTCTAATATGTAACATACTGTCTGTATCCAGGTCCTGGATAAGTATGGAGATATTTATGGGAGAGAAAGAATTGCTGAGCTGCTGGGCGTTGATTTAGCCTCTTTGGATGTCAGTCAGCAACATGAGAAGAAACAAGAGGAGCCAGACAACTCTGTGTTTGCATGGTGAAGTAGAGCTTTGCTATAAAAGGACAAGAAAATGGGTTACATATTTACTTTCGACTGAAAAAAGTAATTATTAAACCATATTTTATGTTTTAGGGTGACTTCCATTGATATCAAGTACCAGATCTGGAAATTTGGAGTTGTGTTCACAGACGGGGTAAGAAAATGAGTAATTGTATATTTCACTCTGTGCTTTGTCCATCCCCTTGATACTTTATTTCCCGTATTTTCCTGTAGACCTTCCTTTATCTTTGTTGGTACCTGGTGATGTCCCTGCTTGGTCATTACAACAACTTCTTCTTTGCCTGCCATTTGCTCGACATTGCAATGGGTGTCAAAACTCTACGCACTATCCTGTCATCAGTTACACACAACGGCAAACAGGCAAGAGCAAAATAAGATCTTCAGAATGCATCTTTAGCTTTAGTCAGAATTAACTATTTAATTAACTATTAGCCGTCTTGAAATGGAGATGCACAATGAACTATTAACTTTTTTTTTTGTGCTGTGTGTTGCAGCTCATGATGACAGTGGGCTTACTGGCTGTGGTGGTGTATCTTTACACCGTGGTTGCTTTCAATTTCTTCCGCAAGTTTTACAACAAGAGCGAGGACGAAGACGAGCCCGACATGAAATGCGACGACATGATGACTGTAAACCACAGATTTTTGCAAAAGACGGCTGATTTTAATCATATATAACCCCCCAGTTTATGTGTATGAGGTTTTCTCCTGTGCAGTGCTACCTGTTCCATATGTACGTGGGCGTGCGTGCTGGTGGAGGAATTGGAGACGAGATAGAAGATCCCGCAGGAGACGAATACGAGCTTTATCGAGTGGTCTTTGACATAACCTTCTTCTTCTTCGTCATTGTCATTCTGCTGGCCATTATTCAGGGTAAACACATCCTGGATGATGGTTTTTAAATGAACAATATGTGAAGATACTTGAAATGGAGATGCACAATGAAACTGGCTGGTACCAGAATCAGACTATTTTGAAAAGGAGCGCAAAGTAAAAAAAAAATTTGATCTTTTCCACTCAGTGAAAGAACCATAGCTAAGCTGGTCAGGCAACACTCTTTGGCATGGATGTTGTTACTGAGAGAAGAAGGTTTAAGTTGGCAATTTTCATGGGTATTTGAAAGAAAGAAACAAGGCAGGTCCAGGTTCATTCAGGCTTGGAGGATGAGACTTTGAGCAGATCTGTGTCATCATTTTCAGCTTTCAAATGTGTTTTGTAGCTTTTACTTATGGCCTCTGGTCTCCTCCTAATACTTTTGAATAGCAGCCTCTAAAGGCAGGAAGGGCAGAAAACTGTTGTTAAACCTTATTATATCATAAGGCTTAAAGAGAAATCAGAAAAATCGACAAATAAAACTCTGAACAGATGTTTTGGTTGCAACAGATTTTCAACTCCTATCATAATATGTTAAAACCCTGCAGGTCTGATCATTGATGCCTTTGGAGAACTCCGAGACCAACAGGAGCAGGTTAAGGAGGACATGGAGGTACAGTATAGTACTGTTATTGTTGGTTGATACCTTAAAGTACATTTGGGACGAGTGTTTATAATCTTCATTGTTGATTTTTGTGCAGACAAAATGCTTCATATGTGGCATTGGAAGTGACTACTTTGATACAACCCCGCATGGCTTTGAGACCCACACCTTTGACGAACATAACTTGGCCAACTACATGTAAGCATCTCCTCTGTACTGCAGTGTTTGCACAGGTGCAGATGAGAGCAGATTAATATTGGAGTTTCATTTTCAGGTTCTTCTTGATGTATCTCATTAACAAAGATGAGACAGAACACACTGGGCAGGTCGGTCTGAGGTGTTTTAATTTTTTTATTTCATTTTAAATTTTGAACTTTTGAATTCTTGTTCTTGCATCCTCTGCTTGCAGGAGTCATACGTGTGGAAGATGTACCAGGAACGATGCTGGGACTTCTTTCCTGCTGGAGACTGTTTCAGAAAGCAATTTGAAGATCAGCTTTCCTAATCGACAAATAAACAAAAAGTACTTTTGGAATGAAGGGAAGGTCATGCCTGAATTATACTTTTAATCAACCAGCAGGCCTAGCAGCACACTCATCTGTGTAAGACACTTCCCACGTATCGTCTGTTCATCCCTACGTATCATTTCTCCTGACCCATCCTCCTCATTCCTGTTTTAGGACCACTCATGTCCATCCAGTGTGGTTTATTTCTAGAAGGGATTTTAATAGTTGCCAGTATGTAAGATTAAGTAAGCACACAATGCACATGTATGTAATAACATTAATAACTTTAGATGTGGCTGTAATTTTTACAGTCATTATCAGTTTTTCAAGTATCCATTTCTACCGTGTGATTTCTTAATTTATTTATTTCCAGTTTGGTCATTTTGAAATATTGGGAGTTTTATTCTTTATATAACCTTACGTGTGGATTTGTAGATAAATCTGTAAGCTTTCACATTGTATTTTGGATTATACTCTGTTACATCATGCCTACCTGCCTGTAAGCCATCTCTAGCGCTGCATATCCTGAATCACTAGTGATGTGGCTGCAGCCTCCTTTTTTATTCAACAAATGATAATAAATGGTAACTAAATAATACTTGATTATTAGGTATTTTTTAAATGACAAATTACTTGCATAGTCACCACACACCTATATACAGAAGATTATAAAACAACACCTGCCAAGTCAAAATACCAGATATTCTGATGTGAACACGTGTAATCAGAATAAATCATTTCAGGAGTGTTCCTACTATTAATGTGTCAAATATATTATAAATATGGTGTCAAAATCTGTTCATTATCCTATCCTGAGTGACACACAATTTCAAACAAGCGTTTGAAAGCATTTTGAAAGAAACTTCAAAATGCTTTAGCGTAATAATAAAAAGGCTGCAATAACATTGAATAAGTGTGCGCGCATTAAAACTAATACTTTGATGAAGTGGACCCCAGTAGCTGGGCTGAATATGGAAGTCTGAATATGGAAATATATTGTCTTGTCATCTTTGTTTACTGGATTCAAAGTAAGTTGACAACTGTTTTTTTGTTTTGTTTTCATGTTTGCTGTGGAAAGACAGCAGGATGACAGAGGTGATTTTCTGTCACAATATTGTTTATTTATATTCAATCCTGATTTTGTGTATGTAAAATTGATCTGATAATAAAGAAAAACATGAGAAAATATCTTTCTCCATTGACTCTCTGCACACAGTGCAACAGTTTGCGTCCAGCAGATCATCACAACCCATTTTTACACCAATCTGCTGAGCTATGGCTCTGCAGCATCCCAGCTGACCAAGGGGGATTAAGGGTGGGCATTAAAAACTCACATTGAATCTCTTGTGCTCCAAACGTCCACAAGTATTTCTCTGTGACAGCGCTGGACTGCGCGACACAGTCTGGAATCATGAATGTCTCGGGGATACACCACGGGGTGCTCAGGATGTACGGTGAGTAAAAGCGGAGCGACAAACATCTCTGTACTCTAGAGGGAAAATACAATCAACAACCAAATTCAGCTGTAGGGAAGTTTTGCAATCTTTACCATATTTTGTGTTACTTCGCATGTATGATGTCAAACGTTTATAAATAATTTTGTAATAAATTTTGAATTGTTCAGAAATTAACTGTGCAGTCTCAGTCATGATACATTTTAGTATGTTCTAAAGCCAGCGTTTTACTGCAGGCCCTGAAAGGAAAAGTTAAGTTGTTTTTTTTTACTTTTCATGCAAAGTACAGCATTTCTGTTGGTCCTTTCTCTTTACTTACATATAAATAGACCTTTTCGAAATGAGAAAATCCATGTGGATTGATCGCATTCAGCGTCCACAGCCTCCTGATCCTCTCTCCATCTGACTTTCTCTAATCTAATCTGGTGGGATGATGGAATGACACAGTGTCCGTTCTTTAATCCACATGTACATTGCTCACGCTGCCACTGTGATCGCTGAGGCCACACCTAATGCTTAAGGTTCACACGCAGCCTGGAGATGTATGCAGTTTGATTTGTTGTCGAATCTGGATAAGTGTGGCCAGTATGGTCCTGAACCCAGTCTTAGGCACAAGGAGGAGTTAACTCAGATACCCAATAAAGAAATATCAATTTGAAAATGATTTATGCTGATTCACCTCAGTGGTCAACTCAAATCAGACAGTTTCCTTTTTAGATAAAAAACAAAAAAACAAAAAACAAAAAACAGGGTCTGCCAATTGTCTTTAAAAGTCACCAGGTGAGAGGCTACATTTGGCACCAGGAGCCTCTGATTGAGCCCCGCTTGCATTGTTGCTATAGACAGTACACATCTGTGTACAGCGAGCAAATTTCAGTTCAGTGTCTTTGTTATTTCACAACTGTCAACCTTATTTATTCACAACGGTCTTGTATCTTTTCAAAACTTTTTTCCTTGTTTTTTCCACAACTGCCTATCCTGTTTTTTGTGTTGTTGTTGTTTTTTTATGGCTGTCGACCTTGTTTTTTTCACAACTCCATTCGTTTGGCAAAAATAACAAGATTAGGAGAAAACAACTAAAATTTATGATGCGGAAAAGTCAGGAAGTATTACCTGGAAAACATGTAGGAACCTTGAAAGCTGTTCTTTGGGCCTCTTTATTCCAGTAATTACTCAAAATGTCCTGTGCATATTTTTATTTATTTTTTTCCTGAAGGTGGATTCATTTTCAAACAGTGGAAGAAACGTTTTGTGCGTCTGACTGCTGAAGGCAGCCTCTTCGTGTGCCATGATGCTCTGTCTCCACCTCACCAGATTGTACTGCTGCAAAGTCACTGTGAGACAATTGTTGAAGGCAAGGAGATCCTGGACCTGCCAAAGTTACCTTCCGGTGCGTCCAGAGACAGCTGCTTCGCTCTGATCCTCACCCAGAATAAGTACCTCCTGCTGCTGACTGACAGCCCCACAGACTGCAGGTCAGACAGACCGTGTGCTTTAATATTGTCATATTGGAGTTGACATTAAATGCTGCTATTTTATACAGTTATGTTCTTTTTCATAAGGCAACATTGCTACATTTGATGAAATATTTCTATTTTTTAATTAATGGCACATATATTACTGTATAAAACACTCCTTCTTGTAAGTAAAGATCACATTCTCATATTGGCACCCCTTGTAAAGACCTGCAAAAAGCCTTCAAATGATGCAATCTTTCTATTATCACACCTTCTTTTCTTTTTTTTTAAAGATCTAACCTTTGATTTAAACACAAACACTGGGGGTTAAAAATAACATGATTTACAAAAAAATACATAAAATTATTTGTGAAGCTATTAGAGACACTCCTAGCAATCTCTATACAAATAAATGTGACTTAAGCAATTTTTAATCTCACACTATTCCTTCAGGTAATCAGTGCCAGCAAGATTTTCAATAGTAATTTGTGACTGTCTGGTTTCGTTTGGATAAATTATGGCATTGCAAAGTGCCATAATTGCCATAATTGGCACTTGGTATTTTAACATAGATCAATAGTAAAATGATGTTTTAATATTAAATATCAAAAATATTTAATATTAAAAATATTAAAGAAGCTAGTCCTCAACCAAATCTCTTTGGCCCCAAGCCGATTGCCTCCGTATTACCTCTGGATCCCCAAACCAGAGTGTTAATCCCACATTAGCTGCTTTGGACTCCTTGACTGTTTATAAAATAGATCTGCAGAGGGAGAAACTACACACAACATCCCTGAAAGATGCAAGATTTCTCATTTACTTACAGTAGATGAGAAATCTACTGTAAGTAGATTTCTCATCTACACACAAAGTTCCTCCCTTTCCCAAATGGGGGGGTTGGTTTACAGTCTATTGTCAAGTCACAAGCAGTTGTGTTTCATAAGATCCCACACAGCTTCGCATGGGAGAGTCACATTCTATTGCAGCGATTGGGATTACCACCTGTGGATTGGGAGACGGGCTGCACAGTGGCGCAGTTGGTAGAGCTGTTGCCTTGCAGCAAGAAGGTCCTGGGTTCGATTCCCGGCCCGGGGTCTTTCTGCATGGAGTTTGCATGTTCTCCCTGTGCATGCGTGGGTTCTCTCCGGGTTCTCCGGCTTCCTCCCACAGTCCAAAAACATGACTGTCAGGTTAATTGGGCTCTCTAAATTCTCTCCCTAGGTGTGAGTGTGTGTGCGCATGATTGTTTGTCTTGTATGTCTTTGTGTTGCCCTGCGACAGACTGGCGACCTGTCCAGGGTGAACCCTGCCTCTCGCCCGGAACGCAGCTGGAGATAGGCACCAGCAACCCTCCCGACCCCATTAGGGAAGAAGGGTGTAAGAAAATGGATGGATGGATGGATTGGGAGACAATGGCTGTCTGCAGCATTACCATTTGGCTGTGGGGTGTTAAAGCAGGATGACTTGTGTGAACTCAAAACAACATGAAGACAGTAATACAGCACAAAGGAGGGGCTTTCAGTTACCTGCTCTTCAAAAGTGAAACGACAAGAAAATATGGTGAGAATAAGGCAGGAGTAACTTTTTCTATCTATCTTATCTACGTGAAGACATTGTGACTACAACATAGCCTGAATTTGCCCTCGTCGTTAGCATGGGTTGCCAGTAACTGAAGAGACATTGCATCTTATTTCAGTTTATCTAAATGAATGTTTTGATTTTTATGCTGCTTTTTTTAAAGCTAACAAAATGTATATTTTTGATCACCTTTCAGTCAGTGGCTAAACGTGCTGAAGAAAGTCAAAATGGTGAGTTGAGTTTGGATAACACTTTTGGAGCTGTATAGTCATAAAAAAAAAAACTGGTCCTTGAGGGCCTGTGTCCTGCAACTTTTAGATGTATCTCTATTTCAACACACCTGAGTCAAATAATGAGGTCATTAGCAGGACTCTGGAGAACCTGACTGCACTTGGGAGGTCATTCAACTGTTGGATTCAGGTGTGTTGGACCAGGCAGACATCTAAGAGTTGCAGGACTCTGGCCCTCAAGGACCAAGAGTGCCCACCCCGGCTTTAGATGCTTCCCAGTATTAGCTTGGTTCCATCTTACATTACCTTTTCTATCAAAATGCAGCCTGCTTACAGAAAACAACAGTTGTAATTCTTGTGCAAATGACATAGATGTGTGTACTTATTAAACAGCCATTGCATAAAAATGTGATGACAATTTGCAAGAAAAATGTGCATTATTGAGGAACAAAATACCTCCAAAGCAAAGTCCAGTAATGTTCTGCAAGAGGCCTGAGGAGTTAGAGGAGGTAATTAGATTTCAAAGAAATGTTATTGGTAGGTAAGACAGATTATTGTATTTATTGTTTATCATTTAAAGGGAAAAAAAAACAAAAACATAGTAACTGCGACTTATCATTGAGATGACAGACTCTAATGTTGTAATTTGCATATAAAAAATGACTTCAAGGTTGATTTTCCTACTGTTCTTCAACTAACTTGTTCCATGGGAGCACCAATGTTTGTCCATTTTTTTATAAATGGGATTCAATGCAAGGTACATTGTAGTAGTTAATGTAACATGTGTGCACTTAGCAGTGGTTAAATTACAGCATTTGTGTTTGTCGTAAGACTTGGTGTCAACTTTAAAATCTCCAATCAGTTTTTTTCGCTGACAACTATTTTTGCAGGTTAATGTAAGAAATTAAATTTCTGCAGTCATCTTATTACTGTTCTCTGTATTTCTCTTACCTACAGAGCCTGCCATCGCCCCTCAGCCCTTGTAAGCGCCATCAGGTTGTTCCCCCACGCATTACTCTACAAGACCTCGTCCCTGAGCAAATTCTGGACAAAGATCCGCCAACTCCACCTGTAAGTGACACAGAGGCACCCTCTCCAGGATCAACAAGCAACACTACTCCAAGGGAGAATTGTGAGTTTAGACATTATTTTCATGCATTTTGTTACAATAAAGATGAGGAAATATATATAAAATGATCTTTGAAAAAAACGCTTAATCCAACAGGCAGAAATTCCCCTCAGACAAAGAATTACAGACGGGGTGCACAGGCGGTGGGATGCCTGCGTCACGGCACTCTCAATAATGCCCAAGCCATGAAGGCTGTTTATATGCTGATGGGAGGGGCTGCTGCCTCCTCTGCCTTGGGTTACCTCGGCGCGTGCTCATCCACTAATCTGGACGTTAAAGCCGACCTGGCTGCCGACACGGACTTCACCGGCACAGGACCTGTGGGGGCGTACGACCTCGGTAGCTCCTCACTCAACCCCCCCCATTTCAACAGCTTTGACTTTGAGGTGGGGGACTCTGATTTTGATGCTTTTGATTGTGGTGGGTTTACTTTTTAAGAAGCCAAGCCCTAGATGAAAACAGATGGGCTCCCTTTTTGTTTTCTATCAAAGTGAAAAATCCAAATGGACTCTTAGAGTTCAGCCCGCTTTTTTTTCTTTTCTTTTTTTTTTACTTTATTTTTATTCTTTTTTTTTAAACATACAATTCCGCTTTTTGCTAGAAGCTGGTTTGGTATTCTAGTTTTGCACATTTGCTGGGTTTAACGGGCAGAGAAGACAAATGTGAGCACAAAAGTTACAAAGTGGTGAAAGGATGAACTGATCTGAGTGATTAATCTGAAGTCGATCGCAATGAAGAACTCCCTCTCACTGCCATGTTGTATTATTCTTTAAAAAGCAGATACCAGACCAGAAAACTATATTGTTGTGTATTTTTTATGTGTGTCTCTTTGATTTCAGGCTGTTTATGTTGTGAATATTATCATTCTGTTTGATAGTACATTTTAATAAAAGTGAGTAATCTGTCTCTTTTGCACTGGTGATACGATATATTGCATGAAGTTTAAGGAGTGTTATTGTATAACCCTCACTGGATTAAAATGGATTTAGTAACTTCAGACAGCACAGAAACCACAGAGCTCATTTAAAACTTTTTGTTTCCTCACAGTTAAATTGCTTCACTACAGTCATCCACTTGTCATCACCCTGTGGCTCTAATGTTTGTCCCATGAAAAATCTTGATGTGAACTAATTTATTTTACAAGATTAAAGCTGGCTTTGGAACTTTGTTGAGCTTGTGTTTTCTCATTCTTTATTCAGCAAATGATTTATATGTGAAGTCCTTCACTAAAAAAGTAAAACTTCTGCTGTATCATGTAGCACTTCTGCAGAAAAATATTTGACAGTTGCCCAAATCTCAGTTGCGTTGTTTGCATGAAAAAAAACTAAATAGACACCCTTCTGTCAAAGTTTAATCAGGGAGTGATTTATGACCCTAATCATTAAGTCATTATTGAGAATAATATACAATATAGTATTTTTCTCAAAACCAGATTTTGCTCACTAAGCCATTTGTGTTTGTGCGTGTGTGTCTGGCTTTAATACAGAATATGGGGCAGTCCTCACCTGTTGCGGGATAAAACCTGACATGTCAGCATGTCTCATGACCTATGGCTCAAAAACACATGGCGTGCAAGGAAACTCTATGTCTCTGGAAAACACATTTTCAAACCGACAGCTCTCAGGATCTGCACTGAACAGGCCTTACCTGTTGTGGGGCAGGCCTTACCTGTCAGGATTTTGCACGGGAGAGGGCTCTGCTCCAAATTTAACTTTTAGCATTCCTCAGTTAAAGTGAAAGACAAGACAACCTCTAACATCACTCCCTTTCTAGAATTAGTCATCTCATCATTGTAAATGCTACTTTCATTTAGTTTTTTTTTTTTTTCTTGCTCCTGCTGATTCAACACTGATCTCCCCACTGCTTCATGCTTTCTCCAAAATAGTAAATGTTGGTTTAAATACATTTGAAACTCAGAGATTTTTTTTCCCCTGTAACACCTGCTAGTGTGATACATGTCAGTAAAAGTTCCTCATTTGTACATGTACTTCTTAAGAATATGTGACTGGTAGTAAACAGGCTGGTGAGCTACTCATATGTATCTTTCAGCTTTCCCCAAAGTTGAAAACATTTTTCTTTTTTTAAATTGCACAACCACGCTCCAAGAGTTGCTCCAACATGGGAAATTGTTGGGTTTTATTTTTACCTTTAAAATGATCCACTACAGGAGAGGGCATAACGCTGGACAGGGGCTGACCCCCAGCCCCGCCCCATGGGTGTGGGTCTGTGCGCGTGTATATGGGTGTGTGTTTGTGTGTGTGTGTGCGCGCGTCCCTGCGTAAGAATAAACGCATACCTCTAAAGAAAACCTGGAGTTTAACTGTTTTATTGCATTATTTATGGTAGCACGATTAGTGAGTGCTGACTATGAGTTTGTGATTTCCTTCATCTCTTTAATTTGATGATTTTTTTTTCCATAACACTTGCTAGTGTGATACATGTCAGTAAAAGTTCCTCGTCTGTAAATTTATTTCTGAAGAATATCCGACAGACACTAAACAGGCCTAGGTGAGGATACTCATGTGTATCTTTCATACGTGTCCTAAAGTTGGAAGTTTTTTACATTGCACATCCACACTCCAAGAGTTGCTCCAACATGGGAAATTATTTTTTTTTTACCTTTAACATTATCCACTACTTTTGTCTCTGACTTATATGCTGCATGTTTCTTGGCCTTAATGATGTTTTCCCTTCATCCATTATCTCACACACTTGAGTGTGTTCATTTAACAACATATAGTACATCTGAAGTTGTTGAAGGTTCCATTACTAAAGCTTATAAACAATCAATTTAAACCATCAGTCTGTATTAAAATAGTTAATGCAATTCATATTATGTATTTAGATTTGATGTGTGCATTTGGATTTCTATCGATTTATTGAATGTGTAAATATTTATCAAACTGAAAGGCCATTCAGGTTTTATATAGTTTCTTTTGGTGTTTGTTGCACACATTTAAATATATTCAGGCTATCAACCAACAATTCAATCAGTGAATTTGTGATTTTTCTTAAATACTCCCTCTCACAGAGACTTACTTACATCTTCTGACAGCTAGACCAACTTATGATAACATTTACTAAGTTTGCTATTGGTACACTTTACCTAAAAAAAATTTAATTAAATTAAACATACGCATTACACAGCCACGCTCCAAGAGTTGATCACAACATGGTGAATTGTTTTGTTACCGAAAGATTTTATAAATCAACTTTTATAACTCAACTGAATTGAATTAAGAAATTTTCCCGAATGACTGGATTGAAGAGAAATGATTAGCGATGTTTTATGGGTGGATGAAAGCAAAGATTGGCATTTTCTTGTAACATCAAAAGTTCATTTTTGAGACAAAACTAAGAAATTAAAACAAAATTTTTCCAATTGCATTTTTACTACTAAATGAAAGTAGCATTCACAATGATGAGAGGACTAATTCTAGAAAGGGAGTGATGTTAGAGCTTGTCTTTCACTTTAACTGAGGAATGCTAAAAGTTAAATTTGGAGCAGAGCCCTCTCCCGTGCAAAATCCTGACAGGTAAGGCCTGTCCCACAACAGGTAAGGCCTGTTCAGCGCAGATCCAGAGAGCTGTCGGTTTGAAAATGTGTTTTCCAGAGACATAGAGTTTCCTTGCACGCCATGCTGACATGTCCGGTTTTATCCCGCAACAGGAGAGGACTGCCCCATATTCTGTATTAAAGCCGGACACACATACACAAACACAAATGGTTTTGTGAGCAAAAACTGGTTTTGAGAAAAATACTATATTGTATATTATTCTCAATAATGACTTAATGATTAGGATCATAAATCACTCCCCGATTAAACTTTGACAGAAGGGTGTCTATTTGGTTGTTTGTTTTTTTTTTGCATGAATGGCTCCCTAGGGGCTGCACAGTGGCACAGTTGGTAGAGCTCTTGCCTTGCAGCAAGAAGGTCCTGGGTTCGATTCCCGGCCGGGGATCTTTCTGCATGGAGTTTGCATGTTCTCCCTGTGCATGCGTGGGTTCTCTCCGGGTTCTCCGGCTTCCTCCCACAGTCCAAAAAAAACATGACTGTCAGGTTACTTGGTTTCTCTAAATTCTCCCTAGGTGTGAGTGTATGTGTGCATGGTTGTTTGTCTTGTATGTCTTTGTGTTGCCCTGCGACAGACTGGCAACCTGTCCAGGCAGCTGGAGATAGGCACCAGCAACCCTCCCAACCCCATTTAGGGAACAAGGGTGTAAAGAAAATGGATGGATGGATGGATGGCTCCCTAGGAGGTCTGTCCTTCTACTGCCCACCAACAAGTAAAAATGCAGTAAGTTCTCTCAGGTAACTCAAATTCAAGCAATAATACATAATTCAATGAACACCAAAGAGGAAAGTAATGATAGTTAAGTCTGCAGAATGAAATTATTTTTTTAGTTATTTCTCCAGTGAGGAGAATGAAGTTAGGAGAACCGTTGGCAGTAAAATAACAACAACACATTGTCCACCCCAAGGATTGCATGTGATTTGAGACTCTGGTGACAAAAAAATGCTAGCTTAGATGTGAATGAATTGTGTTTTCCTTCCTTACCTGCTAATCCACATGTGTAGCAATACTCCTTGTCCTCGGAACAAATATGTTTTCTAAATATCAGCAAGTCATGCAGTGGTTATCTAAATCATTGTGGGAATTGATGGAAGAGTCTCACTCCTACTCTCACGAACAGTCCATGTTTTACTATTGAGGGCTTTCACTAAACTATAGCAACGTAAGCTGTCAAAACACCATCTGTCACACCACTCAGACTCTAACAAGAACATGCTGTTTGGTCTTTAAAAATCTCTGAAAGCTAATGCTAAACATGTGGTGGATGGGAGGAGTTAAAATACCAAATTACAATCAGATTGAAGCTGTAGTAAAACATGGTCTTAAGTTGTCTCAGTGGTTCAGCTAATTGATTAGACATTAATGCCTGACACTAATCTCTGAAATTTGGCAATCTTACACATCTCTGGAAGTAGCAGTTTTAATAATTGCTGCATTTTAAACAATAGCAATTTTTAAAAAAGAAACTGTGAAAATGTGGCAGAGATCATTGCTGTTCCAAACGATGCACCATCATTGTATATGTGGGAGCACAGATTACCTTTTATGCAGGCCGATCTCAAAAGACAGAAACATGCATTTAAAATTGTTAAATATAACTCTGAAAATGATGATTCTGGACTATTGCTATAGTTCTAACGATATAGCTAATAATTCTGGTACCAAATTATGAGAAATTGCTCCCTTAAGATAGTTAAAGTGAATAAGTTCAGGTTTACTCCAGTACCAACACTGTACCGCAGTTTTCATGAAACCTATTACCAGCTAATGTTTTATAACTCCACCAAACTGTGGTAGAGTGATAAAGGAAAAGTGCAAATAAGAAACAATAATTAATTGTTGCTCTTATTTACAAAACAGCGATCTATGATTTCCACTCAGCAGCATTTTCTAGATTTTTGCAAGAATCAGAACAACAAGCAAATATTTGTTACAAGCCTATTCTAACAAGGCAACAAACGTTACTATCTAGTACACCAGGGTTAACACTTGGAGGGGTCACATTTCAGATTTTCCTCAGAGAGGAAAATCTCTGAAATCTCTGCTGTTTATCTGAGCTGTTCATCTCCAGCTCAGATAAACAGCCTTGTAACTCTTCTATTAGAATATTGACAAAGACCAAACAGAGAACTCCATCCTTATTTCTGTCATACCTCTGGCATCTCTGAACCCTCCCTAAATTCCAGCAAGGGTAGGAAATACAATAGACTCACACATAAATCTAGCCGCATGCACTTTTGACCCTTCTTCACAGACCAGTCTGTAAATTCGCAAAGCTTCAATTTGACTGTGATGACACACTTGTCCACTGGGAACAAATTCACATGTTATGTTACTGAGAAAACGTGGTCTTTCACTTTCACTGAGCAAACCCAAAATCCAAAATTGAAAGTCCTTTTTTTCCCCCGTGTACCTGGGATTGTGACATATTGTATACCTTCAGGGAGTAAGTAGCAGAACATCACGCACACATGCTTGTTCACATGTAGATGAAATGCCTCAGTCAGAGACAAAGATGAAAAATTTGTTACAAATTAAAGAAAACAGTGACGATTAAAGGGACTTTCCTTCACCTGTTTTACCTCTTTCATAAAAGAGATCTCACTGTTTCTCAGTTTTTTTATTAAATATATTTGCACCTGTTATCCACAAATTACTACAATAAAATATCCTCAGTAGGAAAATGCAATCACATCAGAATTTTTACCTGTCTTGTAAAGTGCGTTGAAGTGACATGCTCTAATTTAACGCACAAAATGTTAAGATGCACGTGAAGAAAAACTAATCAACAAAAAAATTGTTGTACTTTATAAAACATACGTTACAAAGTAATTATACCTTATAGAGAATTATTTCTTTACGCTTAAGGTTGAAAACCTATTGTCAGGATTAATGTTTGCATTTTCCTCTGACATCTTGTGAATGTTTTCAAACAGGCCAAAAAACACCCTGCACTTACTATTTTCTAAATGTACTATCTAAAACAACTGCCAAAAAGTGTTTTGCAAAGATCGACATTACAACATAATGATGTTCATGCACTAGTTAATTTAAAAGAAGCATTTGTTTTAAGCGCTGTAGTACAAGTCCTAAAAACGTGTATTTAGGACTCAGTTGCTGGTCTCACAGTCTGGCCCCGCCTCTTTGGTTGAGTGTGGTGCGTAGCGGCAGCAGCAGTGGTAGCCTGGCCCTCTCTCTGTCTCTGCAGATAAGTATTCGCAGCCTGCTATCCCAGGCATGGATGTCGGTTGCAGCGAGACATGGCAGTGCGACATTATACTCTCGACATTAATCTCTCTACGCCAGGTAAGATGCCTGGAAAAAGTCTCCAAAAATTACGTGTTTATTCAGCTTACGGCCCCTGCACCCAGGCTGTATATTAGCTAGCCGGCTGAACAGCTAATATTGACTTGCTATTTTGTAATTGCCCTTCAAAACTGCAGGTTGGGAGTGATTTAGACGGAATTTAGCTCGAGCATGTTCGGTAAATTTTGGTTTGAAGTTTAAAGTTATTGTGGATAAACATTTTACATTTATATGCTGCTGCTTGTTATGCACTTGAATGTTATGGGGGATTTTCTCGCAAATTTCCGAGGCACTGGTCCGCGGCTCGATGCTTGTCTTGCTAACAATGTGAATAAAGCATGTTCAATTCTGCGCTGTCGCAGAGGAAGTAGTCCCTCTTCCGCCATTTTTGTAGTTTTGCTTGTGAAGGCTGAACTGACCCCAAAACCTCGCTGTTTAAAAAATACAAAAATAGACATTTGCAGGTACTAATGTCACAACAATTGAATATATTAAAAAAAATAATAACCTCCCATCGTGCAGGTTAATTTATAACCTGCATGATGATTTTTTTAAAATAATATATTTGTTTTTAAAGTACATTTAGGAGACCCGTTTACATATTTTTTGATTAAAAACTACGCATGGTATTTTATAGATGAAATACAAATTATGTACAATTATTCTTAACTTAAAGTGACATTAGCCATATGTCTGGCTTCAATATGCCCGGCAACTGAAAACATGTGCCATGAAATAACTATTTTATAAGTGAGTTAGTTATAAAATAAGGAAGGCATAAATTTAAAACTGCAACAAAATAAAAACAAAAAAAATAATAATACTTTATTTTCTTTTGTAACTGTTTACCTGTAATTGAAAAGTCTATCTATCTATGACAAAAAGGTATTCATTACCGATTCAGATGTGACTTTATTAATTGTTCTAATGTGGCAGACTGCTATAATTTTTTCCATCTTTCTGTTTCTGTCTATCTCAAGTCGACTCAACCTCTGTAGTGCCTGGTCTGCTGTCCATATTTCATGAGCAGGAGCTGTCGGAGACTATCCATGACACAAATGGCCATGGATATCTAGCTACATTTGTTGGCAAGAATGGGCGGTAAGCAAAGCAAGAAAGCAACTGTATATGACACTGATGCTGAGGTATCCAGAGCAGAGGTCGCGCTAGGCTTTTTCTTCTTCGTCATCTTGACCCGACAGAATTAAAAACAATCGGTCATGTTCTATTTTTTTATTAACAAAGGCTATACTTTGCTGCATTTTTATGCGGTTTAGTTAATATTCACCTAGTTTAACCGAAACCAGATCCCATCACACATAAAGCAGATAAATGCATTTAACTTTTTTGTCTGTAGTGACAAAAATCACCGTGGCCCCAATAACTTATGATAAATTTAATTTAATTACCAATGCTTCACCCGCTGGGTTCTGAACGCACAGCCTCACAAATTCCTCCTGGTCCACATCTGCAGAGAAATCTGCGCTAGTTCATCAGTCAGTTGGATCCGCCTGATCCAACCCGATCAATTGAACTCTACAAATTTTTTTACCCTGTGCGCGGTCCGGGCGTGCGCTTTTACGAGGATTTATTTTTTTTTATTGTTTATTTTTTGCGTGGTTTCGCTTCTCCGACACGGACAAATGTTACGTCTGTCACGCTTGTCCTGAGCACCATTCTCCTTCTGGGTGCGGGAGGGTAATGTGGACAAATAAATGGCTCCATTTGTTAAAACCGCAGGATGAGTTAAGTTTAATTCGTCGCAGCGGCGGAGCCCGCATTGGTTGTGCAGCCGCAGTGCACTGCGCATGTTACTTCTGCACCATTATTTATTTCCTCAAGATAAACTGCCGGCTCCTCTGCTTACACAATGTTGGATTCTGAACTAGAATTAAACGTCATTTCTACGTTCTTCCTAACTAGACACTCCAAAGCGTCCCGTCCATAACTCTTCAACACGCTGTCAGCTCCCGGTCAGAAAGAGGCATTTAGTTCAGTGTCCATGAGACCATATTCAGGAAGGATTTTTTTATTGATTGATTTTAGTTGCTTCTGCGATGGACTCTTTGCGTAAAGTCTATGAGGTCTGCGCATGTGCACCAGTCAAGGGTGTTAATTGTAACCTGTCAAAATGACCGGGCTCCAAATTTTCCCGTCGTTTAAAAGTAAAACAAACGGTCAAATACGGAAAATATTCGGCTAACGCGACCTCTGATCCAGAGCTTATTTTCCTTTCTAATATGTCAAATTTTAAACCAAGAACAAGTTGGCAGCAATTTATTTTAACATCTCCCGTCTCAGAGTTTAATAGTGAGTCTAGTGAAGGTGAATTAAGTTGTATTCCTCATAATTTTCAACATGCTTTTCTTTGGTGCCATCTAGTGACCAAAAGTAAGAAGTCTAAATTGAATACACAACTTACTGTGCTATTTTATTATGACTGCCTGAGATATTGAGTCATTGTGTTGCTTTAAATATCCATTTGTAAAGATTAAAAAAGAAATGCTATTGTTAAATAATATCGATAAATTAGCTTTCCAATGATGTGCAGTAATTGGCTGTGTTTGACATGTGCTTCTGTCTCAGTTTTTTGTTACTTCATAACAAAAAAGTGCTCTTAATAAATCTTGCAATAAAAATTACTTGAGGTGGTTCTGACTTGGCTCTCAATTGTGGAAGTATAAACTGATTTTTTTTCTCAGAATGAACTAGGAACGCCCAGGTTAAATGCTCAGTCTGTTTTTGTTACCTGTTGTTTGACCAACTTTTGAATCAAAATTGAGAAGTACAGTTTAAAGTATTCTTTTGGAATGAAATCCTTTACTCTGAACAGGATTTAGTGATGTTTGAGTCCTCCTCTTTTAGAGGGAATGTTCAGAAATTGAAAGGTAAACTGAGAGGATTCTAGGTTTTACATTTATTTTTAAATATTTTCTCAAATAAACTGATTGCATTAGTGGCAAGCAAGGTTAGTCCAGTGTGAATGTTTGAATTTAAACCTTCAAGCTACTGTCCCCTGAATACCTTGGAAGTAAAAATTGTTGTCTCTGTTGGAGTAGAAGTGGGGTTAGATGTTGTAGTTTTATGTTATGGGTGGAGTGTCATCTCAACAATAAAAGGTTTTATAACTTTGCATTATTAAATCTTGTTTACCAGGCTCGTTGTTCTGCGTGTGCACTCCCATGGGTTGGTCACCATCGATCTGCAGTGTCATGAAGACGACAGCATTGCACAGCTAGACAATGTAAGTGATCAAAAGCAAAACAAAAAACGTGGAGTTTCCAATATTAAATTACTGTATTTCTAGCTTGTCATGGCATACAGTTTAAAATGCAAGACTCGATGTGAACAACAGCTGTGCACAGACATTTTTTTTTTCATTTCCTCCACAGCTTTTAAATGCACTGGAAAAGAAGTTAAAAGTTCTGTTAAATGGAAATATTACAAGGATTAAAAGGTAAGGGTCCTGGTTCTCATGATGTGTTTCCATTTTGGATGTTTGAAGACTTTATTTCATCATGGATCTGTCCTGCAGTAACGTATTGTTTTCATTTTCCCTCCAGGCTTCCAGCCTTAGTACGAGGAGCAAAAGTTGACCGATACTGGCCCACAGCTGATGGCAGACTGGTGGAGTATGACATTGATGAAGTGGTTTACGAAGAAGATTCTGCATACCAAAACATAAAGATATTGCACTCACGACAGTATGGAAATATCCTAGTCCTCGATGGAGATGTCAGTAAGTATTTATATAATAAACTACTACACACAAGAAAGCTCATTTAGACATCTGATGACTCTTTTAAAAATGTTAACAGAAGGCAACAAAGGGGACAAATGGACACCTTATGTTATATTTCTGTTCATTAAGAAAAATATTTTTCATTGTGGACAACTGTGCCCATTATTGGTAACTTCAGCTTCACTGAGGATTGCTTTGCACAAAACTGCATCTTATTTGTTAATAATTGTACGTAACTGATGTATAAATGTTATGTTGCAGACCTGGCAGAAAGTGATTTGGCGTACACACAAGCCATCACAGGGAATGGAAGAGAGAATTATGCAGGGAAGGAGGTGCTGATCTTAGGAGGAGGTGATGGAGGCATCCTCGCCGAGTTGGTCAAACAAAAGCCAAAGATGGTCACCATGGTGGAGATATCCTTTTGAGATTGTGTTCTGTTTTTTTCTGACCCAAACACCCAAAATGAAAGTAAGTCGACATCTTAACATGGAAATATTACAAGGATTAATATTCTTTTGTTGGTTTTGTACGGTTTTTATGGTTCATTTTTACTGTACAGCGCTTTGTGTTTTTATGTCTGTGAAAAGCTCTTTATAAATAAAATTTACTTACTTAACCTGACTCCTCCTTGACGAGGCATGCACATTGACCAGAAGGTAATCGATGGATGCAAGATGTTCATGAGGAGGACTTGTGGGAATACCCTGGACAACCTGAGGGGCGATTGTTATCAAGTGAGTGCTGGGAAAATAATGATCTACTGGGAAAAATTCATTGCCATCTCACAACTTGTGAGGCAAAATAGAGTTTGGTACAAATAACGCTTTTATTATTTGCTTCTTTAGTTTAAATATTCTTTTTAGCATTGTTTAAAAATTAGGGTGTAACTGACTTTGAATAGAATTGTTTTTAACAATAATGCATTTATTGCTGTTTGTGTTCAACCAGATGATTGTACATTACCTGGTTTATATATGCTGTAGATGCTTTCAATGTTAAATGTTGACTTCTAGGTGTACGCATGTTGTTACGTTTAAAAACAGGAAATGCTGGCCGAGGTGCTTTACAGTAAAAGTTTTCTTCAGAGCAAATTGTGTATGTTAAATACCTAAAAAAAAATTAATAATAAAGATTTTACTGTCATCAACATGTGTTGTGAATTGCAGATTCTGATTGAAGACTGTGTCCCCTTGCTGAAGAAGTATGTCCAGGAAGGAAGAACATTTGATTATGTAATTAATGACCTCACTGCAATCCCAATATCTACTTCACCAGAAGAAGGTTCCTGCAAATCCATTAATCTATTGCACAGGCTGTGGCTACATATGCATAATATAGAGAAGTCGTGTTCAGCCTTTTCTCTGAAACTGTGTGCTCTTTGCAGACTCTATGTGGGAATTTCTACGTCTCATCTTAGATCTGTCAGTGCGCGTCCTGCACCCCAAGGGGAAATATTTTACACAGGTCAGTTGGGTTTTTTGCAGTATCTGCAGAGATTAGAGTGAAGCTGCAAATGAAGCAGTTAAGCTTATCAAAGATCTTTGTCAAAAGATGATGTACTATCTTAAGAGAAACTGGCAAATTTGCTCCAAATTACAAAATGTATGTCTAAAGACTTTTCTGTTTTTTACGATTGTAACAATTAGAAAACAAGTGGTATTATGTTTTATAACACAGTAAACATGTTTGACAAAAACCAACCAGGCAACTTTCAAGCATAATGGTGAAGGTGTGATGATTCAGGGTTGTTTAAAATCACATGAACAACACAATGCAATCTAAACAGGGCCTTCAGACATTAACCCAAAATGATATTTTGTTCCAATGTATGTTGACTTCATGCTGTTTTTTCCCAAGCATAGTCAGGCATTTTTGCAAATGAAGTATAATTTCAAAGAAGGGATGGACTGATATAAAATTATACTGAAATATTCCAAAACGTTTTTTGACGGCTTGAAAAAGACCACACACGATTCACCACTGTTTCTCCTCTTCAGTTAAACTCCCACAATCCCCCTCTTTATCACTAATACTGTCACATGACGAAACAAATAACATAACCAAACTCCTCCATTCAAATGGCAACAAGATGGAAAGAAATATCTGTTGTTAATATCGGCCCAGTTTTATTTATCGGATCAATACTGATAAATTGAAAAATAACTAATATATCAGATGATATCGATAGAGATAGAATGCAGTAAACTTTTTTTTTTTTAATACATGCATCATAACTTTTTTTCTCTTCCCTTTTTACTCCATCAGGGTAACAGCGTGAATCTGAAAGAAGCGCTGAGTCTATATGAAGAGCAGCTGGGAAAGCTCTCCTGTCCTGTAGATTTCCAAAAAGAGGTGGTGTGCGTACCCTCCTACCTGGAGCAGTATCCTTTATTTTTACCCCCCAATCATGGGTTTAAATGATGACATGCAGATCAACATGTCATAAAAACACTTAATATAGAAAAGACTCTTTTTGTTGGCAGCCCTTAATCATCCTTTCAGATGGGTTTTCTACACTGCATGGAAGAAGTGAAGACTTCCAGTTTTCTCGAAGATTCCGAGCAGCTGGAATGTGAACGTTTGAATTCCCTTCTGCTTTTCACTTTGGCTTGAATGTGTGGTCAGATTGAACATGACATGAACACGGAAGGCTTGGAAAATTATTATTAAATAGTTACTGACTTGTTCGCAAGGTTTGTTGCACCAACCATTAACATAGATCTTAAAAGTATATCTGTTAATAAATACCAACGTGCTGAGAGACTGCGTCTCGGGTGACGAGTTGCGATTAGATCCAACTTTCAGGCTCTTCTTGGATATTAAGTTTATTATTAAGGTTTAAGAAGCAGATTTACTGATTGAAAACGTCAATGCTGTGTATGCTTAATTTCTTGAGTTAATACAGTGAGTTTCGTCAGAGTCTGAAGGAATTAGGCTGTTTGAGGTTGAGATCTCATCTTAATGCTCTGTTCTTAAGCTTGATCATCCCGGTGAAGTAAAACTTGGAGGGAAAAGGCAGACTTCAGTATGTCCATTGCGAAATCAGCAAACTTCTGTTTTGTGATGGTGAAACACTCCACCCTATTTTAAGCCGGCTAATGTGAAAAGGAACATGCAAAGGTTGCTGTAAATTCAAACTGATCTTATTTGAAAGTGCACATGAATAATGTTTTTATCAATGCCATCGAATCCTTCTCCTGCTCCTTAGGTTTTGATTGTTTTATCACTGTTTGCTGCAACTATTTTTGTGTTATTAGATTTGACCCTGACTTGCATGTCTTCGGAAGAAACTTTTGCAATTTATAAACACTGATCTGGTACACTGACAATGTGGTAACTTTGCCCACCATATGTGTGTACTCTTTATTTTAAACCTTGAGTTGTGAGCCTGATGTAAGTTGTTTTTAAGTTTGTTTGTTTTTTTTCTCCTTTTGTTTCTGCCACTGAAATACGATGCAGCTCTTTCAGTGTTATATAAAGGCAGTGTGGTTCATCCCCAGTGAGTGCTAAGTGTTGTAGTCCAGGTGTGTTTTAAAAGGGAACTTATTCCTCCTCATTGTTGCCATTTTTGTGCTTGTGCGGGTTTTTATGTTCTGTTTTTAGCATCTTTGATTTCTCCTGATATATTACGTATATTGGGTGCATGCTGAGGACTGTGAATGTAGCTTACATATATATACAGTACACAGCACATTAGACTAACCCTCTGGGACATTTATTTATTCATTACAAACTCACCAAATGCTGTTCTGAAACTATTTGACCATCTACAATTAAAGAGTTTTGGGGGAAATGGTTTCTGTTGTTTGTTTTTTTCCACTAAGTTTCATATTTATAGCAAAAATACCAAATGTTTGGAGCTGTAGAGTAAATATGTTGCAACACACATTGCATTGTAGCAACTGGATGCCTTACTGCTTACGCTTATGTAAAGAAATGCTGAAATAAACATAAAAAATTGATATAAGCCTCTTAACAAAGCCAAGTCGTTGTGTCCTGGCTGCAGCTTTTTTGCAGACAGGAAATTCACAATGTCAACCTGCCTCACTTAGCTTCTGTTGTGGTTCCGTTTTCTTCTAATAATTTCAGTGAAATTGTAATGCAAGACTGCGACAGACTGGCGACCTGTCCAGGGTGAACCCCGCCTCTCGTCCGGAACGTTAGCTGGGGATAGACACCAGCAACCCTCCCGACTCCATTAGGGACAAAGGGTGTATAGAAAATGGATGGATGGATGTAATGTAAGATGCACAGAGAAATCGTTTGGTGTGTTTGCGGCTGTTGTCAAGGTTAGCCTGAAGACGGCACCGTGGTCCAGATGGTTCTGTCACACAAAATGTCTGAAGCATAATGCTGTTTCTCAGCAGACAGACTGAAGTTTGATCCAAAACTTAAACAGAAAGCTTGTCTAAAACTTTAAACTACAGAAAATTCTATGTTTTTCTATTATTTTATAAACAAGCAGGTAAAGGGAGATTTGAGTGATTTATCCACCATTTTTCAGTGTTGGTAATTTCACCAGCAGCAGTATAAAAAGCTTGTGAAGTCAGTTGACAAACATGACTCAGATTGATCTCTTTTTGTCAGTTGTCTTTTTTTTTTTTTTGGCAAATATTTAACTTCAGTCATTCATATTTCAGCTGTTTATTAATGTGACAGAACTTTTTGGACGTGTGTGTGGGATTTTAAAATTTGCTGTTATCGGATTATCTAAACTGAAGACATCTCAACCCACTCGGTGTCAGTTCTTAGATTTGAAAAGGGAAATCCATAAATCATAAATAAGACATAAAAGAAATGTATGTACTGTTATAAAATTTAATTTGCTGTTCGAAAGCAACAGCTTTCAAACAGATCCTTAAATCTAAGATACACATTAAAATGTTATCTGAAAGTAAATAAATAGGTTTGTATATTAAATAAAGAATATGTAAAAAAATAAGTACAATAGCTTTAGAGTTAAAAAAACAAAACTTTAGACTTAAAATTTCTTAGAAATCAGTCAACTAATACATGTGACGGAGATAAACAATAAATATTTTCTGGTAAATTACATTCTATACAGGCAGTTAACAAGCTCCTCTCTGTAGGTCAGGACCCCCGTCGACTCCGGAGCTGTCCATTGATCTCGTTGAGAACCACATCTGTCCTCGGTTCTTCGTCAGCTGTAATTATTCTATCTTCAAGTGGATTTCCTGCAATGTACCACAACATTATTTCTAATATGTTGGAAAATAAATAATTAAACATATCCACAATTATTGGCAACTATGGTAAAGATAAATAGAAGGCAATACTTCATATCTTAGCCAGCAGCTTATTTCTTTAAAGTTGAAGTACAAGCAGAATCCTATTCATGTATATTCAACACGTAAGGATCATGTTGAAGTCACTTTGCTGCTACTTGAAGCTAGGCTTAAATTAAGCCTATTTTTGCTAGCATTCATACCATACTGGACCCACTGGGCATGTCTGGTACCTTGCTCCAGAGGTCATTAGGTGAAACCAAGACATGCTCAGGGACTATCCTTAGGACAATGATTCAAAACAATAACAAAATTGTTACCAATAGCATTGGTAAACATGATTTTATAAGCAATTTGAGATCTTTCCTGACAGAATGACCTCAGTTATTTAATTCTGTGTGAGATTATTCTGCAATAATATTTATTTTCAGGTATTTTACAAATCCTTAGAAGGGATGCCAATGCATGTGGCGTGTTGGATCAGTCAAAACCTATTACAGAAGGCATAACATTGTGAAAGTAGAAATTATTCCTTACCAATGCCGTTCATCTGCCCTGATGGCGTAGTGGGCACAAAAGTGGATCTGGATGGTCGACTGCTTTGTGAGGACGTAAAGGAGGTCAATGGAGACTTCTTTGCGGTTTTCTGTGTTGTAGTGCGACTCCACTCTAAAAGAATTAGGAAAAAAAAGAAAGAAGGAAAGAAAATAATTTTTTATCTTTTGAAAAATGCATTGAAAACTAGTTTGCGAGCCTTGGACACAGGTGCACATTTTTATCCAGACTCACCTGAGTTTTCTGAGAGTCTCATACTGCCGCAGCATAGGTAGGTCCTCCACTGCCTTCTGACGGTTTCTTTCACCGCACAGTGGAACACAAATATGAAGAATCCTACAAAATGTAAGAAAAATCTTTGGGGATCAGCAAAGTTTAACTTTCTCTTTAGGATATAGGAAAGATGTAGGGTTCAACAACTCACCTTGCAGAGAATTAAAGATGGCAAAGAGGTACATAAATGCCAGATTAACAGGACCCCACGCAAAAAAGGCAAATCCCCATGTGAGACCTAGGAGCAGGGTGATCCCGATCATGCTGCGTACGTCCTGCGCCGTGCTGCGGTGCTTGTTGTTATGAGGATTCTGTTTTTTTATCCGGTGCAACTGGACTAAGACCACAACAAACATGATGATGTTGAAGATGAATATTACACCGAAATAGGCCACGACTGCCACATAGAAGGCGATGTCGTTTTTTATCCAGCAGCTGCAAGACAACAAGGAGGAAGAGTGAATAAGCGATTTATTATTATTGATTTCATATGTAAGTTTAATCAGGGATAAAAAGGGTCTAAACCTTAATATATTAGAGAAGTATTGCAAGGAGGACAGGATACAATTCTTCCTTAATGTAGCTTTGGGCCTTATTTGTGTATCATCAACTTAGATTTAAAATCTGTTGATGATAATGTAATTTTGGACTCCTGAGATTAAATTTGACTAATTTTAAAACTTGTTAAAGACCAGAGAATTTCTATTCATTATCCCCTGACACATAAAAGCTCAACTTGAAAACGGCATGCTTTATTTTCCAGTGATTGTAGTTGTGAGTAAGCCCACTTTCAGCTTACTGAACTTACAAGTCATCACTCGTGCCATCTGAAAACTTTCCATAGGACATGAGGCCGTAGTTGTTTTTGTCAATCGCGATCACAATGATGACCACCATCATTGGGACTCCCCAGCCCACCAGCGAGAACTTCAGCATGTAGTGGGATATGTTGTCATTGAAGACTTTCACAAGTGCGTAGTACATGTGGATGCCCTCGAGTCCCATCCAGGTGAAGGACACCAGTAGGAAGTAGTGAAGGAACCAGGCCGTGGAAATGCAGAGGCCCACGGCTTGGGGATAAAGCGCCAGCCAGGCGTCCACCAGGAAGGTCAGGTTGAGCAGCAGAAGAGCCAGGCAAAGCTGGATCAGAATTTTGGATGGGATGTCTTTACGCAGCTTTCTGTTGAGGTGAAATGATTCAGACATCAATCACTGATACATCAGTCGAAAGCTGTTTTACATGCTAAAATTCTTTTACCTTTCCATATTTTCTTCAAATCCAACCACTATCGGTGAAACTTACTGAGATTTGATGTAAAACTAATACTAATGGATTTGCTCTCACAAATAAAAATCTGAAAACTTATGCAATGACATCTAGTGTCTTTCAACCCTAAACCAAAAACCCTGTGACATACATTTACAAGCCCTTGTACTGGGTTAAACGAAGAGAACAACTCACCCAAATGCCAAGTAAGTGAGGAGAGTTACGGACAGGAAGATGGCAGAAAGTCCACAACCTATATATGTGATGAAGGTGAGGATGGTGGCCTGAACACGACTGGTAACAGTCTCTCTGGAGATGTCCTTAAAGTAAAAGAAATCAAATAAAAGACATTAGAATGACATTTGTGTCCACTATTGTTGTTAGACACACAGAGAGGTGTGAAATCTGCAACAGGTAATTGTGCTTACCAGTAAAATAGCAAAGCTGGTTAAATGGTTGCAGCCACAAACTGTCTCATTGTCGTTGGTTTCTTTGACAAAGCAGCCATCTGAGTTCCAGCCACCTAAACCTTCTGTAGGAACAACAACAGTTTCAAAAATGCAGCCTAATCTCAGGGTTTTAGAGTGTGTGTTTACATTTTTTGACTTACTGTTAAATGTAAAGTCCCAGAAAACACACACTGCCACAAAATTAGCCTGAAATTTGGAAAAAGAAGCAAGGTTTCAGTTTCCACATAAGTATTGTTTAGCTTAAGTCTGAAAAAAAAAAGTACTCAGCAGCTTTTTATTCTAATAGCCACCAGAACTCCTTTCAAAGTTTGTTGTTAATGAGCCTGGGAAAAATATTGAGCATTTCCTGTTAGAAGTAGACTTACTGGAACAGGTTCTGTGTTTCTCAGACGAATTACAACACTTTCATTTAATCCTTTGATTGACAGATTGGCCACGCTTGCTCCCAAGATCCCACTGTTAAGTTTGCCTTGTTGTAATGAGACATCCTGTGTTTTCATGCAGAAACACATCAAATCGTTAGTTTGTGGGAAAAACTCTACTGCACATTTTTTTCTTCTATTTGCCATCAATTTGTTTGTTATTTTATTTGATATCAATGACACAGGCTGACTGTATAGACCTTAAAGACTGAGCTCTTCTGGTAGAAATTGAACTGAAGCCTGGAGGCCAGCTTTTGTTCCTCAGCGGTTAGATTTTGAGTGAGGGAGGGAGGAAGAGTAATGGAGCCCTGAGGGATGGAGGAGTCCTTTAATGTGCTCCTTTTCAACCTTGGATTCCCCCGAATCTGCAGCACACACGGGAACATACATGGTGGAAAATAGATCTTTCTCAAGAATATATTTTTCACAATATAATAGTACTATAATTTTACCAACAGAATCTAAAAAGTGTAAATGTGTGAAAAGTCTTACAGAAGAGGATATAATTCAGTGGTTGGCAAAAAAATGTGCTAGACCTGAGTTATTATTTATGTTTTTTCTCAAACTTTTAAGCCCTGAGAGAAAAATACGCCTTTACCTGAGTGACCATAGTCTCACCTGTACGTTATTTGGAGCTAAGGTGGAAAAAACTGTCTCCTGAAAGTTGGCGCCATCTGCTGGTTTCACAGAGACAGCCAAAGAAGGGTACAGCAGGCTCTGAGCGGTGGCTCCAATCACCAACTTTAACCCCACAGTGTCAACAATCCTAATAATCCTGATGGAACAAAGGAACTGGTCAGTGTCAAGCAGAATGACTAATCTATTTAACTACTAACAATATTTAGCCACATAAAATTGCAAAAAGCATTTTACAAATTAAAAGGTTATGATCGCTATCATATTTAATTGTTCAGCATACAAGTAAAACTTATTTATGTACAGTGAATATCCACTTCTGACTTTGAAGAAATAAGTAAAGATTCTCCAAAAATATTTATTATATATTATTCTGATATTTAGCAAATAATAATAATATAGCAGTATGTCAAATTTCAACATTAAAACAAAGTGAAGTTTATTTGCATCTGAACCTTTCATATGTCCTTGTTTTTCTTCGATATGATCAAAACTTAAGAGTTAGATATTTTTCTAAATGTCAAAGTGTTGGGAAAAGTTGAATATGTGAGAGTAACCTGTTAGAGGAGCTCGACAGCTTGTCAGGTGAAGCATCCAACAGATTGCTGACAATGTTGACGGAGATGTCTCCCAGTTCCTTGCTGACCGTCGGGCCTGACAGAAGCTTCTCTAGCTGTGACACCAGCTGATCTATCTGCGCTGTGGTCAGTTTTGACACGTCTTGAGCCAGTGCAAGAAGGTCTTTGGCTTGGCTTTCAGCTGCAGTGAACAAAATTGAAAAGAGGTTATGTTCTGAAAAAAGATCACTGTTATCTTCCCATAAAACCAAAGGAGCAAACACAGAAAGAACATAGCTCTGCTGAAGTGTACAGTAGAGCTATGTTAATTAGTTATTAGCTGGAAGCCTATTTTCTAAGCAATCTAGATGTTGCAAAAACCAAATATTTCTAATCATTTTATACATTACACCATCACCTACAGTGCAATACGGTGGTGGCACCCTTATGCAGTGGGATTTTTAAAAAAAATTTATTAGCAATTTCTTTTGACATTTATCAGAAATGAAAATAAATTTTGAAAAGGACCAAAAGCACAGAACAATGACCACTCTGAGGTTTATGCGGAAGTTTACATATTTAGACTGGCCGAGTCAAAGCCCAAATGCAAGTTAAAATAAAAGTTAATACTACAAAATAAGCTGGAAAAAAATGATGTGGCAACAAACCTGTTCCATTTCCTGTTGAACTCACTGAGGTGGTCACAGAAACAAATCCACTTGTTGTGCTCCTAGTTGTGTTTGATGATGGATTTCCTCCAGCAGCAGTTGTGGACACTGATGGGGCCCATGTTGTGTTCTGTTGTGGTTTGGGGGTTGTTGTCACATTTGGGCCAATTGTAGAGTTTATGGGAATTGTGGCATTTAGGCTAGTAACATTTGGGCTAGCTGTTGTATTTAGGCTAGTAACATTTGGGCTAGCTGTTGTATTTAGGCTAGTAACATTTGGGCTAGCTGTTGTATTTAGGCTAGTAACATTTGGGCTAGCTGTTGTATTTAGGCTAGTAACATTTGGGCTAGCTGTTGTATTTAGGCTAGTAACATTTGGGCTAGCTGTTGTATTTAGGATAGTAACATTTGGGCTTGCTGTTGTATTTAGGATAGTAACATTTGGGCTTGCTGTTGTATTTAGGCTAGTAACATTTGGGCTTGCTGTTGTATTTAGGATAGTAACATTTGGGCTTGCTGTTGTATTTAGGATAGTAACATTTGGGCTTGCTGTTGTATTTAGGATAGTCACGTTGGGACTAATTGTCACATTTGGGCTAGCTGTGGTAGGTACAACGCATTGTTCTTTCAAAGGTACAACAATATTTTCTCCAGTTTGGCTGCAATGAAAAAGAAGTAAAACACTGTATTGTTTGAAAGCATTTCAGTTTCCATGGAATATGTTTCAGAAACAACCATGCAAAGATAACAATAATACTGAGTTGGTAATTTTGCAAAACTTTACTTATAGCCAAAAGTGAGATCATACGAACCATGTGAAGTTAGATCCTTCTTTTTTGACACAAAGGTCACCTGGGCTTATCTCTCTATAAGTATAATTGAACTGGAAGTTGAGTGAGTTGGCATTAATTTCTGCGCTTCCACAAATTGCTGCAACACAAAGCAAAAGCTACATTAAATACATCATTCTTGTTACTTTTAGCCTGAATCAAATTTTAGTGAATACATTGAGATACTAACCTGCTCGTCTCACTTGCCCGTCATACTGAATTTTTTCTTCAAGTAGAAACACATTTAAAACAGCTTCTGCCACTGAACAAATTGAGACTTCCCGTGCAAAACCTAATATCACTCTGCACCTCTGCCTTCAATAAAAAGAAGGGAATAAAATAGTTTTTAAAAGGTTTCCAACATATGAGCATACAGGTGACTAAGAAAATTAGTATATCAATGAAAAGCTAAGTTACGTCAGTAATTCAATTCATTTGTACAAATGTTGACTTTCTGTTGAATATTTCCGTGTACTGTGCAGTATGTGCACCCAATTCTTTGCTGGAGCCCTCTTTTACACAGATTACTGCAATAAATTGGAATATATGTTCAGATGAGGCTCATTTGTGAGATAAGTGTCAGCTGGAAAATCAAAACAAATTTTAGGCAGGTATGAAACATAACTTGTATAATACCCACACTTTTGTATTGAAAATGTTTTTATTGGTGTGATGCTATATTCTAATCCTAAATATAACCGTTTTTCAAAAATAAAGGCATGAAAACATCAATCTAAGTGTAATTAATCTATATTTTATTTTGTGTGGGGGCCTTCACCTCATCTGCTTTGCTGAGAGACCTAAATTTAGAGTTTAAGTTAGGTGATTTGCAGGCCAATCAACACATTTATACAAGTGTCATCAAATTAACTACATTTTGCAGTGTGGGCAGGTGACTAGTCCTGCTATGAAATGAAAGTACATCAAATGGACTTACCTTGTCATTTCACAGTTCACACTGGCATTCTGAAATTGTACAATGGTGAAATTAATAAACATGCAAAAAATGTAAATTACACATGTGATCTCTTAATTGTGCATTGTTGGATACTTTTATATATTTATTATTTTGTGATACTTGTTTATTGTTATATTTTCATTTCTTAAAATTATACTTGATAAATTCAGCACAGTCTAACACTTTAATGATGCTTATGAAATTTAGTCAGGAGAAATTCAGAACTTGACCTTTTGTGGTAGTTTTATTGAGCTTCTACTTACCCTGTATTCAGATGCAATCGTGGCCAATAATTGACATGTAACACTGCAACAAAACATTAAAAACATAATTTCAATTGTCAGTTAGCATGACTATGTTTTTCTGTTTCTTATTTTTATTGTTATAAATAAACAAATAGATAATTTTATATTTGTGAACTGATAATAAAATTTACAGAAAAAGTATTGTTACAAAAACCAAAACATACTTTGTAGTGTTGGAGCAGACAGGTGGTTGTGCCAGGATTGAAATCTGTAAATGTAGGTAAATATTATCATTTTATACAACAAGAGTGTGTAGCGAGAGTAATTCATAAGCAGGGTGTAAAAAAGGAGGTTACCAGAGACGAAAGAGACGAAGAGTTCATTGTTTGATCTTGTAGTGAAATGGAAAAAGTGTAGTACGCATCTGAAAACAAAAACACAAATTACATCAGAAATTTTGTATTTATTTTGAGAACGATGAGAGGCATTCATTTGACTGATGAAATACTAACCAGATCTGTTGCAGTAGGAAGAGCAGCTACAATTGTTCTCTAAAAAAGGAAGAAGAAAACAATGCATAAAAATCTAAATACTATATGCATTTTTAATATATTTTAAATAAATACCTCACCTGTCACACAGTCTGTTAAGTTTATTGATGGAATGACATATGGAGGCCCAGACTCCACACTGATAAAAGACAAACATCATATTTTGATATTTTTTTTTCATTTTTGCTCTTTGCATATTTTAGAAATAAAAATATTCCCCAACTGCATAACACAGAAAGAATATTTTTGGCTTTTTAATAACATTTCTTTTATTCAATGAGCTGATACTGCTGTCAAAGATTTAAACATTGAAAATAAATATTTTAGGTTCAGGACATCTGTAAAGATTATTAATCTGTTCATGTCAAATGCAGGAAAACATCAGTAGGTTAATTTAAATTCAACACTGAAAACACCCTCAGGTTCAAAGAGGTTAATGTAATTTGTACATATAAAAGTAAAAGTCTTTCTTTGCGCACTGAAACATATTTTCTTCTTCTTTCCACATCAGTATAGGAAAGTACGAGTCGGTTACTGGTATCAATATCAAGCACAGAGATTTTTTGTGCTCCAGAAAAATCTAAATTTTCTTCTTTTTTTTAATGATTTTCTGAATTATCAAGCCCAGTGAAATCTGTGAAGTATGTGTGTCACTTTTGATGAATTTCCACTTAATTATCCTAGAGTATCATGATCAGTTGTGTGGAATTGTTCTATTTCAGGTACTGCACACATTATGTTGTAAACATGCTTAGCAAATACCAAACCCCTTACCATGACGCACCCGGCAGACCAGAATAAATGCAGCTGTTTGGCTCCTTTAAATTGCACTCGTTTTGAAGCCGATCTGTTCAGAAAGATCAAGACTTTGTTACAAATGAGAAGCTTCTGAGTTTGGTTAAAAGTCTAATTTATCACTCACTCTGTTCATCTATCCTGTTTCCCACCACATGGATGTCAGAGGACCTTTTGCTGGCTGCACAGAGCGTTTGGAGGATACAGCATGATGGTATTGTTTGACTGAGCCCAAGGATGACGGTGCACTTGGTATGACTGAAACATATCATCAGTTTTCTCAAAAACAAGAATGGAGATATGCATGTGTCCAATATGAGAGCTGTGTTATTTCACTTACTTTATTTCAGTTTTTATAGAGCAGGACACTTCCATTCCCTGTTAAAACACAAATCAGACTTTATTATTGAATACTTCTACTCACCATAAAACCTAATGCTGGATGTAATTATTAACTTACTTGAAAAACCAAAGCCGTGTCATTGCTAAAAATGAAAAAAAAATAAATAAATAAATAAATAAATAAAATCAACATTGTAACAAAACAGATGTAAAGTGCTGCCTAATTAGGCTGACAGTTATTTTGGATAACCTGTCATTTTGAATTACAGCCATTTATGTTTACAATTCATTACAAATCAAACATATACTGTTCTCTGAATGTTAGGATAGAATAGATTATTTTATCCATTCGCTTGAGTTCATTTTTCATACCTGCTTCGCGTCAAACTGTCGCTGTTCTGGGGGACGGCACGCTTCCTTCTGGAGAGTCCTGAAGGCGAGGCTTGAGGATTCACTCCTTGATTAGATGACCGCGATAACACAGTCATGTCTGGCAATAAAGTTGACAGGCTGGTGATCAAAGATGGCAAGATGGGACTTGGTGTAGTTGTGGCTGGACTGTTGCTTTGTGACGCTGTAATTGTTGTAACTGTGATTGGAGTGTTGCTTCTTAGTGCTGTAGTTGTTGGAGTTGTCGGATCGTTACTTGTTAGTGCTGTAGTTGTTGGAGTTGTCGGATCGTTACTTGTTAGTGCTGTAGTTGTTGGAGTTGTCGGATCGTTACTTGTTAGTGCTGTAGTTGTTGGAGTTGTCGGATCGTTACTTGTTAGTGCTGTAGTTGTTGGAGTTGTCGAACCGTTGCTTCTTAGTGCTGTAGTTGTTGGAGTTGTCGGATCGTTACTTGTTAGTGCTGTAGTTGTTGGAGTTGTCGGATCGTTACTTGTTAGTGCTGTAGTTGTTGGAGTTGTTGGATCGTTATTTGTTAGTGCTGTAGTTGTTGGAGTTGTTGGATCGTTATTTGTTAGTGCTGTAGTTGTTGGAGTTGTCGGGTCGTTACTTGTTAGTACTGTAGTTGTTGGAGTTGTCGAACCGTTACTTGTTAGTGCTGTAGTTGTTGGAGTTGTCGGGTCGTTACTTGTTAGTGCTGTAGTTGTCGGAGTTGTCGAACCGTTGCTTCTTAGTGCTGTAGTTGGAGTTGTCGGATCGTTACTTGTTAGTGCTGTAGTTGTCGGAGTTGTCGAACCGTTGCTTCTTAGTGCTGTAGTTGGAGTTGTCGGATCGTTACTTGTTAGTGCTGTAGTTGTCGGAGTTGTCGAACCGTTGCTTCTTAGTGCTGTAGTTGGAGTTGTCGGATCGTTACTTGTTAGTGCTGTAGTTGTCGGAGTTGTCGAACCGTTGCTTCTTAGTGCTGTAGTTGTTGGAGTTGTCTGATTGTTACTTGTTTGTGCTGTAGTTCTTGAAGTTGTTGGATCATTGCTTTTTAGGTTTGTAGTTGTTGCAGTAGTAGTTGTAGTGTTGCTTTGTGTTGCAGTAGTTGATGAAGCTGTAATTGTCATGTTGCTATTTGTTGCAGTAGTTGATACAGCTGTTGATGTTATGTTGCTTTGTGTTGCAGTAGTTGATGCAGATGTTAATGTTATGTTGCTTTGTGTTGCAGTAGTTGATGCAGATGTTAATGTTATGTTGCTTTGTGTTGCAGTAGTTGATGAAGATGTAATTGTCATGTTGCTATTTGTTGCAGTAGTTGATACAGCTGTTAATGTTATGTTGCTTTGTGTTGCAGTAGTTGATGCAGATGTTAATGTTATGTTGCTATTTGTTGCAGTAGTTGATACAGCTGTTAATGTTATGTCCCTATCAAATGCTGTAGTTCCTGCAGCTGTAACTGTTCTGTTGCTGATTGATGCCATTGATGTCGCTGTTGTTTTGTTGTCATTCAATGTTGAAGTTGCTGCAACTGTGGTTGTTGTGTTGTCATGTAACATTGTTATCGAAGCTGGTGTTGTGACGTTTTCAGTTACTGGTGTTGTTATTGCAGCTGTAGTTGTGATATTACTATTTATCATTGCTTCCATTGTTGTTGTGTCGTTGCCATTTAGCATTGTTGCAGCCTCAGTTGTTATGTTGCCGTGTAACACTGTTGGTACATTTGTAGTTGCACTAAAGTTTTGCAGTAAAGTATAAAATGCTGTTGTTGATTTATAAGTCTGTGTTGTTGCCACTTGTTCTGTCACATTTACAGTTTGCTGAGATGTGGGGGCAGTAGTTGTTGCTCCTGGAAACATGCAGTGCCCCAGTTCATTTCGGAAAACCTGGTCAAGCTGAAAGAAAATGACCATGATCACATTTATTTACAGGATCCAGACTTCTAAATTCTGGTAATATAATCGAATTTCGACCTCCATCTATTTTCCTTACGTACCCAGGCAATGATGTCGGATTCATTCTTACTTGGTCCGGTGACATCCACGTTGACGTCAAGGAAATAAAACACTACTATAAAACATTTAAAAGAGTAATGTCAAAATCAATTTTGTAAAGACCTTTGGGTAAAATATTTTTCTATGTTTTTATTGTAGGTGAGACACATCTGTCAATTGTTTACCTGAGGTCTGTGTGGTGGTTGCAGAGGTTGGAATAACGGATGAAGCAGCAGAAGACTGACTATCAGAAACTTCAGTTGATTGGAAGAAATGGAAAATCTGTTAAAATGCATATTTAAATACAAGACTACAACCTCAAATATAATGCTGTTGCAAAGACCAACTGCTGAGTAATCTTTTAAATAATCTGAGTAATTTGATTCACAAAATAATTGGCTGTTTTACCAATGACATAATGTGACCACTTGTCCGCCTTTGGATTTGTTTCTCTGTTATACAGCTACAAGTATTACAGCTGGTTCATATTTTTGCTGAGGAGTTTAATTTACCTGCTGTAATTGTAGAAGTGTGAAAAGTAGAGGAAGCAACTTGGGAGCTTGGAACAACAGATGTTTCACCTGCTGAAGAATAAAAAAACTATTACTTTCATTTTTGTTTTCAGTTTGTGATTTTTGTCCTCTGTATTAAGTTTTCTTAACATGACAGCTTAATTTCTTGTGTAATATGCTACCGCTTTATTTTCTCCATCATTCTATCTGTAACTGTCAATCAATAGAGGTAGAAAGAAATGTTGTGCGAATTTAAAGTTTGCATTGTAAAAGTGATGGTAATTCCAATTATCCTTGTTTTGTCTCGAGTACTGTTGTTTTCAGTTCTGTCTTATTTCTCATTTTAGGTTGTACAAGCCTTAGCATATTATTTACCTGAGGTTTGTGCAGCTGTTGTTGATGTGGCAATGCTGGCCGGAGCGGCGGAGGTTAGTTGACCAAAAGCTTGACCTGATTTAGAGAAATAAAACAGCTACAGTAAGGTATTGTGTCTTTTGAATCAGTCTGGTTGGGTTTTTCAATGAGACATTCAGACACCAGTCATTCACAACTTGTCTGTTTGCCCAAAATGGAGCCATGTTAAAGAGTTACATCATATCAATGACTAAGAAATATTATACAATAGCCTCAGTCTTGGTCACAGTCACAGGAACAAACTTTCTGATCAAGAAAAGTCGCGCAACTACTGCTTTGAAAATTGCATGATAACAATCTGCAGTCTGGAGGTGTTGTACTTTGAGTCAGACTGGAATCAATGTTGATAAACAGGTTACAGAATGAAAAGGAAAGGAATTTAACATGCGGGTATGATGAACTATGTGGAATGCAGTCATAAGTCGTTTATTAGTGCAGGTTGATTCAATGCTCTTTTACTTTGTTTGCTAATAATCTTTGTTCACGTCTCTAGTCATACTGCGAGTGATGTCATATCTCACCTGACAGGAGGACAATAAGTAGATGTATCTTCAGCCACATTGCATATGTAACACAAGAACCAGGTTTCTTCAGTCTGTGAAATAATTTACAGTTAGTAAGTACGTAATGGAAAGTTTTGATTAAAGATAAACATCTCTTTGTGACAAGAAACACCAAACAACCTGGATAAAGTCTCTGATAAGCTTATCTTTAATTTTCATCAGTCTGTCTGATCTTTGTCACAGAAGCAATGAGACATGCGAGAAAAATTTTCCTGAGAAGTCCTATGTAACAGATCAAACACTCTTATTCAACCATACCAGTCAAAATTGCAAACATAAATATTGGTTTCAAAAGACTGATATCACTAAATTCCCTAAGATTTTGGGAGTCTTTTGTAGTGAAGAAACACTGCCTTTTTTTGTTTGCAGGGCCTGCAGGTTTGTTGTGATTAAATTGAACTGACATTCATATATTTGTCCCTTTCTAGAGCAAATTTAATATCACCCTCAACGGGGCATGCAAATTAGTTCATTGGTCAACCACACCTGAACTTGTCCACACAGTCTGTGTTTTGTTTTTCAACTTTTACAATGATTCTCACAGTACAAGGAAGAAACTATTAGTAACTAATGGGGTGGTTGCACCACATGGAAACATTTATGTCTGAGCTTTAACTTCCTTATAAATGTCTTTAGATGTTGCCTAAATGTTTTCACATCATTTTCTTTCCTCATATGGCATTAACTTTGTCCATATTGATATAGGACTCATTTTACTACGGATAATAACACTCTATTATTTGTTTAGGCCAACATTTAACACTTTTATCTGAGGGACAAAGAAATTGTATCCTTCCAGAACTGTATGAAAGTTGGAAATCTCAATGGTGTTTATATCTATGAGATCAGATTAATGTGGCACCAATGGGAATCTGGAAATTGTACCCAAGGATCAATCAGATTTGTGGAGGTCCGCCAGTTCTATTCCTGAAATATTTCCAGATTTCTTTTATTATGTCATACAAGTAAGTTGTGTTTTAGGGGTGTTGCTCTAAAATACTTCGGCCGAATGTTTCTGTTTGAATGAAATGTAACCTAAAACAAAAATGGTTTAGTCTCATTTAGTATCAGATAGTGTGGGGAAATGGCTATACATCCGTTAAAAATATTTTGCCAATATTTGGTTTTAAATGTTTGAACCAAAAATCTACTGATTTGGTAAACGCTTTATTAGTCCAAGAAAATTTTTTTTTCTGTGTTTAAGGTGTTGAAAATAACTGTACAAGTGGAACAGCGTAATTAATCTATAAATCTTTTTATCTTGAAAAACGACTCAATGACTTTGTTGTTCAATTCCTTAATATTTCCATCTACTGTTTCTAGCAATAGTAGTCACTGTAGAAAAATTGCACTTTTACAATAACTAACTTTGCCTTTTAGCTAAATTAAATCATATTGGAAGTCAGTTAAAATGAATAATTTGTATTTTAATCAAGTGAAAAGATTAGTACAGTCTTTAAAGACCATTTACTAAATATTTCATGGTGGTATCTAAAATAAAAATGTAGAAACTACATCTTCTGTAAAAATACATATGGTTTTGTAACAAAATTTTGTACATTTTATGTAAACTAAGGAGCATAAACCAATTCAGAATTTCAAAGTTTAAGTTGCTCTAATTTTCCTGATTTTGAAACACACCATATCTTTTTAAAAATCTTTTAATGCTGGTTTGGTGAAAACAATATTTTACATACGATTTTTAAAATGTTACTGATAAAACTTCCTTTGAGATGTTGGCTTTTGAGTATCGGCCGACATCTTGGATTAGTATTAGGGACAGGAAATAAAAAAGTAAAAACACCCTGACACGGGCATCAGTGATGAAAAGCAAACAGAGTTCATTGTATATTACATTGTGTAGAAGTTTCCATTAATACGGTGCTCTGTTGTTCAGATTAGATCCCATCATAGAAGGCTATGATGCTGTATTGTTAATGTTCAGTGAATCAAGTAAAGATGACTTGAAATCTGATGCCTCCATTTGCTGTGTACGTTTTATTGCAAGCAATTTGATCTGGCTGAGAACTGCAAGGAGAAATCATTTGTGAACCTTTGTGAACTAAATGGAGGATGAAGGCATTATATTTTAGCTAAAATTCTAATTATTGCTTTTCGGAACATACTATTATCTTAACTATGTTAAACCCAGTAAAGTCATCTGTTGACATTCTCCTCAGATAGGAGGACTGAATTTTGATTGCTCAGAGCTCAGTTTGAATCCTTGAAGAGCTGTGGTTTTCTGCCTGGATAACGAACATTTTGATAAAATCCAACATTTGAGATAAAATATAAATGTCTAGACTTTGAAAAAAATGTTCCAGTCTTATGTTTTAATCAGAATGACAGGTGAGAACTTATGAATATCTTTGAACATGGTGTCAAGTCTATTTGTTGGTTTGGGTTCAGCACAGTTGGTGTTGGCTTGCCTAACTCAGGTCTTCTGGTTCTGGTCTGCTCTGCATCCCCAGAACCAGAACCAAATGAGCAGAAGCAGCATTCAGCTTCTATGCACCACAAATCTGGAACAAACTTCCAGAAAACTGTAAAACAGCTGAAACACTGACTTCCTTTAAATCTTGACAAAAACCCCACCTGTTTAGAGTTTATTTGAAACTTAATCAATTACAAATTTAATGGCTCTGAACTTAATGTTGTGTTTTGATTGTTGATTCTATGTTGCATGACTTAATGTTTTTGTGTTTGTTATGAGGTAAAGCACTTTGAAATGCCTTGCTGCTGAAATGAGCTATACAAATAAAATGTGAAATGTATACGTATATGTGAGAGTACTTGTTTTGAATGACATGTATCAGTATATAAAACACAAAAAGATGTATTTAAAAACTACTTATATGTTTATAAGTGCATAATTTAGACTTATGTGTTTAGATTTATGTAGTTCACAGTCATTTTACTTTAGAAGAGCTGGTTCTAATCAAAAACAGTGCAACACCACCACCAGAACTTTTACCTGACAGAAGAGCCCAATTTGTGCTGGCAACAGAATCTTGCCAAATGAACTGATGGAGCTTCCATAATGTCTTCATTTCCATGGAGCATAACTTCCCACAGCAGAATCCAAGAAAAGCTAAACCACAAAGCCAACCACAAACATTTTCCTGGCTGAAACAAACCTGAGTCTAGCTACTGGCGGTTGTGTTTCTCTACTGTGATTTTCTCATGCAGAATCCAGACACGCCTGCAAAACGTCAGTCCCACTAAGTGGACGTCAGCTGTATTCGTTTTAGCTCAAGCATGTGTCACTCAACAACAAAGGAAATATTGAAAGGAACTTCTTGTTTGTGCACCAGTTCATAGATCTCTCTAAAGCAGAAATATGTGTTGTACACCAACAGGTTTTCTGAAGAGGTTTTGGAAGGCAAGAGACCTGCGTTTCTATTTTCGTTTGGCATTTGAGGTGTGCCTCAGGGTGTGTCCTCACCTTCTCAGTGTTCTCTTTGATAGACGTAAAACAAAAGACATTTCCAAGGCAACACTGCGAACCTCAAAGTGCCCTGGCATTGAAACATTCAGTGCTGCCAGAAAAAGTCAGGCACCGGTGTGTCTGTCATGGTATGAATGAGGTGACTGTCACTGTTACATGTCATTCATTCAAATTTGTGGTTTGTGGAAATTTTAAACTAACACCTTATTAAGCAAAGCAGCACACTGAAGCGTAGGTGGTTGAGGCGAGAGTATAAGGTGTGTCACAAAAGTGGCTGAACTTCAACATTTGCAACTGGTTCCAAAGTTAACTATAAAAGAATCATATCGAGCTAAGCAGTTTTATTGTGGTTAAACAGCGCATATACATTGTCGTACAGACACAATGCTTTTTCTACTTTGACAAATACAATAAATCAAAGATAATGGAAATTGTAGGCGTTCTTCCCAGCACAGCAGGGAGTTTGTGCTTGTGTGTGTTTAATGGACATGTTCAGTAAAAAGAAAACATGATTAGGTATTTTATTGTAAGGTAAGCTATACATGTTGAGTTGAACAAGAGTATTACTGTTGTCCAGGTCAGGTCCAGGTTTTTAAATTTACATTCAGCTTTATTTGCTAATGGCTAACCTTGATCTATGGCATAGAGATGTGAATCATGACTGGAAAAATTAATTCCTGATACAAGTGGATGAAGTAATGCTTCCCTCAGCGATAAGGTGCAGAGCTCTGTAAAATGAGGGGAGCTCAAAGGAGAGTCCTAGTTTACCAGATCTTTTACTCCCAATACCTGATGTCTGATAAACTACAGAGTGTGGATGGATACATGATTTGTGGAAGTAGTTCTGGAGTTTTATTTTTCCCACCACATTGCTTTGAATACAACAAAAAACAGTCTCATATTATTAATTTATTTCATTACCTACTTTAGAATGCCATATTTGTGGTTTAACTGGTTAGTATCCCAAGCATAATTCACTTCCCCAAGATAGCTCTAACAATTTCCATGTTTTGCGATATATTGCGAAATGTAAGACAAGCTCTTGCAGAGCAGCAGAGCCGTCTTGTTTTCCCTGCATTACCGCTTCCCTCCACCAGAGGCAGCAAAGGAGCTCACCTGCTCATGCTCTCCTTCACTTGCTTTTGGGATTCAGTCTTTGCCAGATTGTGTTTTGGCGTTCAACCAAGTGTTCCAGACATTTTTTTTCTAATGCCTGTTTCTCAGGACTCTGGTTTTTATTTTCCATTTAATCCATGCTTTTATTTGCAGGACAACCTGTCAACATGCAGTAATACCTTTAAGCTCCCGTTTTGAATCCATCTGAAAAGCCCCATCTGTCTGTCTGTTATTGTGAGTATTTTGGATCTTTTCACAGTTTGTGGAACAACCCACCTTTATGGGTCTAACTGTAACTAACATCCTTAAAAATATGCTTTGGATAAGTACGTTTATTGGTCAGGCAATACTGGTGGTGGTGTAGATATGCCTTTCTTTATTTGCTACCTGTAGCAAAAAGTTTTTGTCTTTTCAACAGCAGGCTCTTTTGGGTTCTCCAGTCTTCTCCCACATTCCAAAAACACAAATGTTAGGTTATTTGGTTGCTCTAAAACTGCCCTTAGGCATGAATGTGTGTGGTTGTATGTGTCTGTTCTGACCTGTGATGGACATGGAGTACAATGAGGTTGAGGAAGAATTCATCAGAGATGTTTCCAGGAAAGCCATCGACAAAGATGACATTGATTTTAGCACAAAGTTCCAAGTAATGTTGAAACACTAATGTCTTTTTGGGCAAAACTAAAGAAAGAAGAGTAAACTGATATAACGATCCGCCATAAAGTAGACTGACACATATAGTATTTAAAACTGTAGGTTTATTTGTAAAGATAAATATATATTGCTTTGAACAGGTTCCAATTTCACTGAAGTGGCTTGTCTAATCTGAAATGTGGTCTTGATTTAATGAAGTCAATCAAATATTACGGTACTATGATGAGATATCCTTTTTGTAGAACAAAACTGCCTTGGCACATACAGGCAACCATCTTCCTTCTACCTTACAAGTCAGAACACATGAAAAAGGAAAAGAAAATTGCCTCATGCCAAATTATTCTCTGAAATGAAAGATAATAACAAAAAAAAAGAAATAGAAATGGTTAAGACGTTTTCCAAATTACGCTTTTTGAAGACACATATGAACATTCGGAAAATTGCAGCTACAGATGCAGACAAATTCCCTGGCACCCTAGGAAAAGTTTTTTAAAGAATTTTGAAATAACACAGCGGATTTCTCCGCTGAATAATCGATTAATTTTTTAATCAAATTAAAAGCTTTTTTTTTTTCTAAAAGTTTCAGTCTGACTTATTTTCTGCAATAAAGGATTTATTGGTGTGTCCAATAAATCCTGGACACACCTGGTGTGTTTTACACACCTTTGTGGAGGATTCCAATGTACAAGGTCAGCACTGAATTTGCTGCAACAGCTGAACTCAGCTGTTTGAATCTGAGAGATCATAAAAGACATTAATGCTCAGCATCAAACACTGTGCAAACAAAACGTCATCATGGCAGGATAGACCAGCATTTATGGTACTTAGTAAGTCTTTTTAACAAATGTCCTAAGCATACAAACTCCAGTAAATGATGTTGAAGAGCAGATAAGCCATGGGGAAGATGACTCTAGAATACGAGTCAATCATGTAACTGTTGCTCCTGATGTAGCTCAGGTTGTACTTCAGTGTGTTCCTGCGACGGAGCCTGGTTCCCTCTGTGGGTGCAGAAACGGTGGAGTTACGAGACTGAGTGTTTCTGTCTGTGTTCGGGGTGATGGAGACCTCTGGGAAAGAAACCAGGTCAATGTCGTTGTCGTGGAAACACCCATCAAAGGCCATGGCTTGGGTGGTATCGAAGTTACTGGGGATCTGCAGTGAAAGGAAACCAGAGCGAACGACATGAAGATCGAAATAATTACAAAAATCTTAAGAAGACGTGATGGGAGAACTGAAAATTGAATGGGACCTTAGCATTCTTCAGCTTCTTCATCTCCTCCACCGTGGTGAAATAGTTGACAGCAGCGTACTCGATGACGGACAAAAAGACGAACAGGAAGCTTGCCCACAAGTAGATGTCTACGGCTTTGACGTAAGACACTTGTGGCATAGAGGCAGAGACACCGGTGATGATGGTGGACATGGTCAAAACAGTGGTGATGCCTGCACACACACACACACACAAACACACACGAATGTGCAGACAGAAATAACATGAGTGTACAAAAAAGAAAATATGTATGGATTATATGTACAACTTCATATATGCATGGACAACTGAAGCCCAATGGGTTGCATTATGAAACTATCAATGCCTTCAGTAATTAATTAATACTGAATCATTACTTAGGCAATTTCATCCATATTAGTATAGCGCTGTGGATATTTTGCTGTTTTTGGAAACTCAATACATTGTGGTGGATTAAAATCTAAGTAAACAGTTTCTGGCACCAACAAGGATGTCAAAGTTACTTAAATGTCCTTCCAGAACCCTTCTCATTCTCAGTTTGAATTTCATCAAGTTGTCTTTAACATCTTCAACATCTAAATTGCCAAATGCATTGAGTCGCTGCCATGTGATTGTCTGTTTGTCCTGACGACCAATCCGGTCAGTGTGGTTTACGATAAACAAAAGCTTCATATTTTTTCTTACCTAGAACCCCCCCCTTTCTGTGTCCTTTGTATCTCATTTTAAAAGGCATAGCCAGACACTCTGAATTTTGCAACGTTTTGTTTTTATTTATTGATTATACTATCTCAACATTCAATAGATGGTTATCATCTTTAAACCATAATTATTAAAGCAGTGATAAAATATGCAAGAAAACACTAAAAATCATCAGATGGTCAATATTCAAATCAACATTTTGTTTCCATCTTCTTCTTTACATTAAATCACAAGAAAAGTTATTTTCTTTGTGACTAGTTACTTTAATTGATCTTTCCATAGATTGTGGTTGTATGTTTTCTCATTACCCAATGAGACACGAGCAGGTACGGCTCTCCTATCTATCCAGAAAGACACCCATGACAGCATCACCATCAGCATGGTGGGAAAGTAGGTCTGAAGCATGAAGAAGAAAATGTGCCTCCTTAGGATGAAGTTTATGTAGAGTCGATTGTACCAACCTGAAACAGTGCAAAAGCGCATAACAAAGCAACCGTCAGGAGAAAAAAGGAAAAATGTGCCACCATAACTCTGAAAAACAAACCAAAATACACATTGAATCTTTAAGCAGCATTTTAAATGTCTGTGAGGCAGACTCCCTTTCTACTTCTAAGACTTAAATCTTTCGTTTTGATAAAGCTTCGTTAAAGCGGTATCCATAGCTGATTCTGCAGTTTTGCTGCTGGAGGTTGTACTGACCACTTTGCTACGTTCTCCCCTACTCCAATTTTGTACAATCTGCAGTTGGCGTTGCCACTAAGTTCTCTACATAGATGCTACAGCAGATCCAATGTTTGTGTGTTCGGTTGCGACACCTTGCTTGGAACATGCGGCATCAGCAGTTTCTGAAAAAAATGTTTACAGTTGCTCTCTACAGATGACATTTAGTTCTGTCCTTCTGTGTGTAGGGACTGCTGCAAAGTTAACGACTCAACTGGATGTATAGTCTGCTTTTGCTACATGCTAATTCAGGAGAAAGGATTACTGCAAAAGAAATTGACACAATCAGTGGGGCTTCCTCAGAAAACTCCACAAAACGGAACCTAAATTCAGGAATTCTGTACATTGAGACGAGATTCCATATAAATCACGTGAACTGATGAAAATCAGCATTGTTTAGATATTTACATTAATAATTTTCAACAATGATCCATTAAATAAGTATTTTATTATCTCAATGTTACAACAGCTCAAGCATAGAAAAAATATTGAATGAAAAATAATCTTTTGAGTGCTGTTTAGTATCGATTTTCCCACAGAGAGCTATGAAAATCTATATTTTTATTTTCAACCGGGGCCCACGATTGAAAATGTATCCATTCATTATTCTGTTTTCATCCATACAGTTTTAACTCAATGTAATATTTGTTTTTGTGAATCTTCCAAGAAGATTGAAAGCCAAACATGTGCTTTAAGGAATCGCTACCGAGAGCTTCAAACAAAACGCCCCATTGGAAGTTGATTATATGAAAAAATAAATAAATAAATAAGTTGTTTCTTTTATACATATATACAAAGCCAACATGTAATATTATTAGAATTATTATCTTGGCAAGCTACATCACAGAAAAAAAAAAAAAAAAAAACATTAGAGGAGCTCTCTGGTTGTCTCTAAAGTGGATACAGCTCAGAGAGCCCCAGCCTCACATACCAGTGCTGCTGTAGAAGGCAAGCCCAAAGGAAGGCTGGAAGTCTTCAATAAAAAACTGAGAGAGCACTATCTCATCAGTCCTTAATGAATCGTTCCCGTTTTTCCAGTAGAGCATTAGGTCGTTCTCATTGTAAGCATCTTAAAGAGAGGAGAAAAGGAAGAGTGGGAGGAGAGATTCACGTTCTGCCTCTCAGAAGAAACATGGGTGTTTTTCTCAGAGGAAAGGAGAGATTGTTTTAAGCTGGATATCTGCCTTTCCTCTAAGATCAAGCTCCATGATGTGAGTGTATGGCAACAACGGAGAGAGAATGCACTGAAAATACAGAAAACCCACAGAACATTTGAGTAAGACTGTCAAAAAACGTCTAAAGACAATCATCTACGGTGTATTGCGCCATCTATTGTATTAACAATATTCATTCCCCTTCCCTACTAGCTTTTAACCTCTTTTATGGTCTTCATGATGTTTCTTGTTCAGTAATATTTACTAATAGTCCTCAGATTAACTCAGAGAACAACTGGTTTGAGAGGTGACAGAGTAAAGGAAGCAGATGTATTTTACACTGAAGTTTAATACCTTGTGCTTATTGTTCCACTTCTCAATTATGCACCAACGTCAGTAAACTACAGTGAAGGTTGGGGTTGTAATGTGACGAAATGTGAGAAATATGTGGGTGCAAGTCACAGCAGCACAGAAGAAACAAAACAAACTAACATAGTCTTATTTACTCCAAAAAATAAAAAGTTAGTTAGAGTTTACTTTCCGATTCCATTCCACTGTTACATGAACTGAAATAGCGGCGCATTCTCTGGTCCACATCTTCCAATGCAAAACTATGTAAATGATGTATTAAGGGCTGTAGAATATTTTCATCACTAAAATAACTAATAAGAGTGGAATTATGTTTAACTGTGAACAGCATTGGATGTCCAAGACGTTCCCTCAGCTTCTGGTTGATACTCACAGCTCTCCAGCTCCAGAGAGCAGTTCTGTGTGTCCAGAGGAAAACTACTGAAGTCCATCGAGCACAGAGCGGTCACAGTGATCCTAAAACACAACTTAAAGTTACATAAACACCCACATCATTCAAATCACTCAATTTCATCAACTTTGTCCCAAAATATGAGACCATTTCTATAAAATTTGTTTCAAAATATTGGACAACCAGCCTAAGTCAATCGATTGATCCCCAAGTCCTTGGGAGAAATATTAAGTAGACTGGTGAGAAGAGGAGTAGCGCAGGAGTAAAATAAAGTTTATTATAAATAAAGAAGAATAACAACGGTAACTTGTGTGCCTGGGTAGTTTTTAATGAGAGTAAATAGTTAATATTCTGTTTGTAATCTTGCCAATGGATGCAAATCATTTTGTCCCAACATATTTCTGTACTTTAGCAGTTTTAGTTCTTTCATAGCCATCTTTTTTAGATGTTTTGTACATATGTTGACTACTTATAATATAAACTCATTTTCTATTATCTAGTCATGTCTACTGTTAGTTATATGACATCAGTGAATATAATGTGAGATGGGGACCATTCAGTTATTTTGGATCAATCAGGTGCCACAGTCTGGCACTTGGAGTCAAACAGCCCACCTGTGAATCAGAATCTTTACCTATGCCAGTATGTCTGCAAAAGGGGAATCTGTTACTGCATATGCTGCAGTTTTTGCCTGATCAGGGTGGATAAACAGCTAGAAGCAACAGCAGGATGAATATATAGTTTATGATATAAAGTTTCCGTCGAAATACTGAGAAAAGGGTTGCCATCCAAGGGCTCAATGACTGCAAGTTGTTTTACCTCACACTGTAGAGAATATTTCCATCTGGAAAAACCCTCAGCATGATGTTCTCCATAGTTGTATCATGGATAAACGAACGTTTTGAATGGACAAAGAACACATCTGGAACCCAAATTTTCTTGACGAGACGTGCGTCGAAGGTTCGACTTTTGTTGCTGCTGGAGGGGAAAGCCAGCCGATCGTCCTGCCAGTAATGCCTCAAGTAGAGGGTCATGGTGAAGTCCTGAAGAAGAGCGAAGAAAAGTGAAAGAGAAAAGATAGATAAAGAGCAATCGGGCTGAGCAGTTTATGTAAACTAGAGGAATGACGGAGGTGCATACCATGTTTACTTCAGATATGCTGTCAATGCTCTCCACCTGGACGTCTATTCCAACTGGAAGAGCAGAACCTGAAAAAATGAGAAAAAGATTTAAGATCAAATATTCTCCAAATTATCTGCCTTTTCATCCCACAAAGTTATGCATGTCAATGATATACATAAATATTTTATATCAGACTCTGTTCTATTAATAGTGAATCAAGTTTCTATTTGGGCCAGCTGACTAAAATGAAACCCTAAATGATTAAACCAACTTACTATAAACGACTCCTACTAGAAAAAAAATATTTACTGAAGTCGCATAACCACCTTTCCATCTACTAGATTATAAATTCTGTGAGGATGAAAAAATGAGAGAGATCCTTATAAATACTAAAACTGGATATGTGTAATTTGGGAAGTTATTTTACCTTCTGTAGTAACATTACCTCAACAAATAGAATTTATTTGTATTGTACATATTACCAATGAGGCAGTACAAGGTGTTTTATAAGATGAATCCACAACACAATAAACAATAATGACAACATTAAATAGGAAACAAGTAACCAACACACTAGTTATTATTAACCAAAAGTAACTTTGACTTTTAGTTTTGATTTAAAATAATTCAGTGTTTCAGCATTTTCGCATTTTTCTGGAAGTTGTTTTCCAAATTAGGAGAGGCTAAGAACTGAATGTTGTTTTTAATTTGGCTCTGATTCTGGGGATTCAGAGTACATTTGAACAAGAAGCCCTGGATGGTCTTGAAGGTTGATGAAACAACAAATGTTTCATGCATTTTGTTGCTAAGCCATTCTGTGATTCATAAACTAACAGAAGTATTCAAGGACTTCAGAATTAGGGTGATTGGGGTGAAAACAAAACCTTTAAACAGTCGTGTTTTGTCAGATTTATCTCAATTCTATTCATGAATAGGATTGTCTGCATTCATCTACCAGCAGATTTGTCCTTAACATGTTTTAGCAGGACCTTAGCTGCTGCAAAGGCCCAGAATGTGAAGGATGATGCATGAGTGTAGAATATGTGACCTATTTTCCAGTACAAAACTTGTTTTCTGAAACTTGCTTAATCTGACGAATGTGCCACAAGATCCTCTCAAATAAATATTTGAAGAGTTATGGAGTTAACAAGTTGCATGGATAAAAAAATTTTTTATTGTTGTTGTTTAGTTTATTTCAGTTGGAGTTCTCACATAATCCTGCATGCACCAAGAAAAAAAAAATAATCAGTGCTTATAACAATCCCATCAGTAAGACTTTCACTTCACATGACCTGAGTAAACCCTGGACAATACCAGGAGCAAATGCCAAATGTACAGAGAGGCAGGAAAACAAACAGGGCTGGATGAGCTGCAGCTGGTTTAACTGCATATGTCAGAAATACAACAGAGGGATGGAAAAACTATATAAAAGACATAAAATGCTGCAAAAAAAACTTTGTGTTAGAGATGTAGCGTTATTATGACCATTATGCTTGTTAAGTCATCATCCAGTAGCAGAACATGTGCAACATACTGTATGATGTGCAATTTGCACATGCACCTTTAAAAGTGCCATTACCTAATGAGGGTAAATACTTAGGATACAACTGCAATCTAATAGTGGAATGGATTATATTTAGACAGAGAGGGGTCCACACAATAAGGCTTTTTTTTATCAGCATCAAAGATCTGCAGCTGAAAAAATAAAGTACAAACTAAATGGAAATATAAAAGTATTATGAGAAAAATTCTACAAAGTGACAGTGTTTCAAAATCATTTTCAAAGAAACAAAAAGGGTTTCAAATGTTTGTCTTATTTTTAAAAAAGGCATGCAATTGTGCTGTTTTCCATTTTGTTGGTCTATTCTTATCAATAAGATTGAAATCCGAGTATCCCTTGTTTAAATATACTTATATTATCTTGTCAAGTTTAGTGAGCGAACCCAGATCTGCTTCATAGTAAAAGTTGCTCCATGTTTGTGGTCCTAACTTCTACACAAGCATAAAAAATAAAAAAATCATTGCTGATAAAACATAAGAACTTTGAGTTGCACCCAACCATTTTTGTTTAAAGAAGTTATTTTTTTTTATCACAAAAAGTGACTATCTGGATCAATCGCATATGCCATTGTCAGAGGCCACATGAAATCATTCCAAGGGCAGAAAATGCCCCCCAAGGTTACACTTCAGGCATTTTAAAAATCACGTGTAAACATGATTCACACAAAGGCACATATTTGCAAAACATGCCTTTTGCAAATACTTATAGTTTCTGATTATTTTGCCACTTAGTGCAGTTTCAGTCCTTTCATACCACATTTTTTTCAGGTATGAAATGAAGCCATCTACCGTGGATGAAAGCTATGACTAAAATGGGGTTATGATTTGCCAAAAGTCTCACCTGAAATCTCCCGTAAAATATAATATGTTAAGTGTTAACCATTTTTTGGGATTTATTCTGGAATGCCAGGTCTCAACTTGACTGATGGTGAAACATTCTTGTTTTAATTGTGCTTGGGATTAATCAAATGTGTGGTTTTCGCATTTGCATGTGTCCAGGTGGTTCTTATTCATTCTGAAAGTTACACAGATAATCACCAAATAGTGCCTGGTCAGGCTTTTCTTGGAGAATACTTGTTATTTTAGGAGGATTCATCGGTGAAATTCAGAATAGCATCATACTGATTGGAAATGTTTAGTTTTGTTCAAGGTACTTACTGACTTTTAAAGTGGGAATCTAGAAAACGTGTCATTATTTTTTTCTTTTCATTTTTGTGTAAATTGATTTAAAAAATTTAATAAAATGTAATCACCTTTGAATTACACAAGCATAAGATAATAATGTTTTTTTAATCCTGGAGGCTATTCTAAAGACTATGCAACTGTAAATCAGAGCATTTTCATGTAATACTAAAATAAAGTAAATAAAATGCAGTGTTATAGTCCATATAGAAATTGTCCATTTAAACTTGTAGTAATCCACACAATGAGGGAATAGTATCACAGAAATTTATATTTACCTTGTTTGCAACATGGACACATTCATTGCAATATCCCAGTATTTTTACTATGCCAAAATACATTGTGAATGAAAAAAGTGAACTATCCTTCAAAGTGTAGAAAGGCGCAGAATTAGGAACACAGTTCAGATTATTTTCTCTGCACAGCTGTAGTCTGGTGCCTGGGACCAGACAATCTAGGTCAACAAGGTTTTTTGTGTTAGGCGCTGCCTATTATGGTAGACAAGCACAATAACCCCCATAGTCGACTACATTATCTAAAAAACAAATATTTTTTAAAACAGAACAAGAACAATACATTTAAGTGTTGAGTGAACCAGTTCAAATGTGTAACTCAAAAGCAGCTTTTTGTTTGCTTTTAACAGTGGAACTACTTAAGAGTCATATATAAATAAACAGAACTCTATTAATTAAGCTGAGCTTTCTTACCTCCAAAGCCTGGACGCATGGCAAAATCATGATCTTCAATCCTGAGTAGCTGCTCAGATTTAATTAGCAGGGACTTTGTGCTGTCCAGCTTTTTCATCTTAAGATCCACCCGTCTAGAAAAAAAATTACAAAAAAGATCAAATGACAGATCAGTCAGTCAATCTCTAACAAAAACACACTCTAACCAGAAGCAACATCTGGCTGGGAGAGCGAGTGACGGCTAATTGCTCTTTAGCCCTGATTAAAACCGAGAGCCTTGGCCCAAATAAAATCAGTTACAGTCAGGGTACTGGCATTTGTAATTGGGTCAAACATAATGTGGTAACGCTCGTTTATCTGCCTCCTGAGGTGATTAGTGTCTTCCTAGAAACAATCCAAAGCTGGCTTTGATAACATGCACAACAATGTCTTCGTGCAGAAACAAATTTAAAAATACCTCCAGACTCACATATTTCACTGCCAGTTCTGACCTGGATTCACCTGCATGGTACTGATGGTAATACTGGGATCCATTATGCAAGCAAGATCTGAGATGACCAGCATTCGGAAGAGACTGGATAATGTAAGCTGTTCCTGGAAAAATAAGACGGATCTTACCCTCCATGCTTTGCTTTAGTGTTCTCCCCAACATAGACCTCTTTGTGCCGTTTCTTGTTTGCAAAAGTGCTGCTGTTGAGCTGAGTAACAGGCCACAGCCAGGCCAAAACCATCAGTCTCAAGGCCAGGAGGGCCAGTCTCATGATTGAGCAGGGGCTGCAGATGCGAGAGGAACTCAAATGTCCCTCCCAGTATTTCAGTGTCTCAACCAGACACGGCTGTCCGGGTCTCCTAGTGACACGTCCATGTCCCGGGTGCACTCATTCTGTCCTGCCAGGCAAACACCAGGTCATATCTACCTTATCTTTTACTCTCATATCCCATAACATGGTGAACATCAGTGGAGATATCCAGCAGCTCAGCGCCAGTACACGAGCGTCCTCCTGGCTGAGTTTGCCTGTCACAGTGCCATCCCTCTGCTTATGTGTCCTGACGCAACATGTTGCTCCGACTCCCCCGCTGTCCCCACCCCTCTGATTTAAAACCAAATATCAATTTGTTCCTATAATGACAAAGGAATACCATTAATTCCTCCCTAATCTTCTTTTCTGTGGGTGGTGAAATCTTTCAGTAACCTACAAACTGGAGGCAATGCAGGGCGGGGGAAGCGCATAATACAAACACCAGTTTCATCATCGTCCCGGCCAGATGAAAATAAAAACCCTGTAGCCTAGTTTTATACGTTGCAGGATTTTTCAACACTAAGTTGCGCTTGGCTGCGGTGAGAGAACGCAAATGATCCAATCAAGAGGAGTCAGATGTGAGCATATGTCTGCAGTGGCTTCAGTAAACACTGAACTTATGGCCTCTGGTTGTTTAGCATGTAAGCCTGATCACATGATCCCACGACTGTTCTCGCTTCATCTCGGATCAGAGAATTGAAGGATGTTCAGCTGGAGACCTCTTTTAAAATAGCTTTGTTACTTTTTGAGTTTGAAGGAAAAAAGATTAGAAAGCGAGATTCGGCAAAATGGAAGCAAACACAAAAAAACATCTTCTTCCTTCCTGCTGATAGATACACGGTGAGAAAGATAAAACCACAGAGCATTTGGATTAATGTAAAATAAAAATCTGCTGCCCGATTTGCCGCTCTTAGAGTTCCCGACTGCAGTTGGATATTTTTGTTTAGATTATACGGCACTCATTAAAAGCAGCAGCGATGCACAAAGAGTATTAGCAGGTCTACCTGCTGGCTGGTGTTGTGGTTTAAAATGTCAGTTTATATTACAAAGGTTTACATTATGTGGTGCTTTTACTTGAATAAACACATAAAGAAAAATGCGATTAAACAACACAAATCCCAAAATATCAACAAGGGTCACCACATATTTGTGACATTCATCCAAGCAAAACATTATGCACTTGGTGGCAGCAAGTTTGTGGTTGTGTAAATGCATGAAAAGATGAGTATGAGAGACACAGTGAGACAAATCACAATCCACAAGAGTAAAAGCTTCATGATAAAAGTCTAGTGTGGAAAAATTGCAAGAAAATATATTTGAAATAAATTTTGAAAAGGCTAATGAAACAGAGCTACAGTTGGACTGATATAACTCAGCATTGTTGGCGTGCCACTAGTAGCATGCTCCCTTTAATCTGGGATTAAAGTTGAATGAGGACAGAGATGAGCAACGCCATCTTCAAGAATCAAGCACATGGATCTTGGTACACTCAAACATGTGACCCTGCAGCTGCAGGACAGCTGTTCACATTTGACCTGACATCTCATCTCTGTCACATAGAGGTCGTCAAAAAGGTATTTAAAAGGGGACCGTACAAATGTGTTTTTTTTTTATCTATCTATCTATCCATCCATCATCTAGTTGTGCTCCCATTCAGGGTCAGGAATATCTGGAGGCTATCTCAGCTGTCAAAGGACAGGAAAGTGATGTGATGCAAATGATTGCTGCAGCATTTTTTTAAAGGATGTAATTGATTAAACTAGATTTAAAAGTTTATGGAAAATATTAGGACACAATGCGGGCACTGTCACATTACTATATTATCAAAAAAGGATAATTATGTTGTTTTCCTTTATCGCTTTGGTTACCAAAAAACACAAATTTCCAATTTTATTCATACCAAAACCTATTGAGTATTTTCCTTACTCACTAAGTGTACACGGTATTTGCTTTAGCTTAGCTGCTATGGTGTGAACTCATTTTGAGGTCACAAAAGAAAGAAGGTGTTTTTAGCAGACTACTTCAGAAGAGGTGTGAAGTGTTGTGCCCGGCACCAAGAAGCTGGTTAAACTTTTACCTGCTGGGTTAATTAGTCCACGTTTCATTAGTGTTAGGAAGGATGTAAAGTGGAATCACACAGAAACAGCTCACTGCACACCAGCGTGTTTTCACACACACGGCTGTGAAAGACTGTTACAGGTTTAGCACCTCTGTGGAGAGTGACTGACAGGGCAGAAATGCAAGGACTTATCCTCAGGCTGCTACTTTTCTCAGGAAAGTTTTTGTTGACAAATTCAAAAGGTATGTATTTTTTATGATATTCTTTAATTATGAACAAAGCTACATAAGCAGTGTTTTAAAACTGGTTAAATAAATCACCAGGTAAAAAAGATGCACACAATTGCATTCATGTTTGCCAGTTATTGTGTTATTGCTACAATCTTCAAAATAAAAATAAAACACAAAAACACTATTTTGTTCTTGGTGCTTTGTTCAAAATTATGAAATATTGAATAAAAACTGAAAACAAAAACATAAAATGTCTTCATAAACATGTGACTGAGATTATAATCAAAGGAACTTGCAGTACATTTCTTTGAATTGTTATGTCATAAATACAGGGCGAATGCTCAGATTTAGCTATCAAAATGATACACTTTCTAGTTTTTTTTCAGCAAACTGAACACATTTAACTAACATAAAACCTGTGCTCTTAAATCTTTATAATAACTGTATGTTTCCAGTCTTGTTACCAGACTTGAATGTCACTTGCATCATCCAAGATGACTGTGTCCTGCCATGCAGCTTTAGACCCACCGGCACAGTGGTAATCCACTGGTACAAGCAGCAAATCCCTGTCCACAGCTACTACTACCACAAAGATCAGTTTGGACTCCAAAACAAGCACTTTAGCGGCAGAACGTCGCTCTTCAACTCCCACATCCCTCAAGGCAATGCCTCGCTGCTTCTAAGGAGGGTTAAAGTTCAGGACAAGGGCAGGTACAAGTGCTACACGAGCACACGCAAAGGCAACCAGGAGATGTTTGTCAACTTGGAGCTAAGAGGTTTGTATGGCTTGTCATGAAATTATTTTGCCTGTTTCAGTGTCTTTCTCTGTTGTAATTGATAGGATAAACCTTATGAAGGGTCACAATGATTAATTACCTCAAGGCCACTGTGTAGGCAGAACATTTTGCACCTTTTTCCACCATTTTTTAAGCAGGTTTGTTGTACTAGAGAGTTTGTCAATAACTACCCAAACTCTGGATTACCAAAAGAGAGGCATTATATATACTTAAAGTTCTATATATAATATGTGCTAAATCAATGGAGAGCTGATTTTCACTTCAAACTGATGTGGAGGGAAGGTTTCGTGGAAAGCCAACAGTGTGTGTAAAGTTCATGTTGGTTGTCTGCCCCATTAACCCACTGCAAAAGTAGAGAACAAGGGCATTGAAGTGCAGCAGAAAAGCACCATTAAGAGGCGATTAGACTAAAAACTGTTGTTCTGTTGAAAGCCAGCGCTGAAACAAATCACTAAGCTCTAAGAATAGATTAAATCTTTGTCTGCCCTTCCCTGTCTTTCTGCTCGCATTAAAACAGCACCCTGGTTATTTCTGGCTGCCCCTTCCACAAACTGCACCATATGTCCTGAAAGTTTAAACTGTTTTCTTATGATTCTCACCTAGCTCCCATCCAGTCGGTAACCATGGAGATGAGCGATGAGAAGGCCACTTGCACCTCTCACAACATTTACCCCATGCCGCAGGTAATGTGGGCAATGGAGCCCCCCTCAGCTCAGGAGGCTCTGGAAAATTCCACCATTAGGACCACAGATCACAAGGGCCTGTTCACTGTGGAGAGCACGCTGAGAATTGTGGGTAATCTATCCGACCGCACGTATTTTTGCTCTTTCATGTCAGCCGACAGAAACCAGGTGTGGACAGCTTCTCGGAAGAACCAAGGTGCATCCTGTACACTTTATCATAGATTAGTCATAAAGAAACATTTTCATATAAATAACAGGCGATAACAACACGTTTCCTTTTGAATTCAGAAAATATAACTCATGAAGAGGGACACCCACTGTCCATCTCATGCATGGCTCCACACAGTATTGAGAATTTCTCCCTCACATGGACCGTCTCCTCTCTCGCGGAGCAGACTCTGATCTTAAAATACGACAACAGAACAGGACACATGGTCAACCTGTGGGAGGGTCAAGCTGTCCTTGACCAGGACCAGCTTCTGCAAGGAGATGGGTCTCTCCTGCTCAGCAGGCCAGACAGTATGGAACACTCTGGAACGTACACCTGTACCTTCTCAGGTTTTCAGAGCAGGCACATCGTTCAGACCAAGGTCAACATCACTGTTGCACTAATAAGTGAGTTTGAGATTTTTCTATTTTTTCCTCTGCATTCAGATTGTTAATATTATTTATTCACCACAGTCAATAAGCAGAGGCATCTTAGTAAAAGACATGTGTATTTCAGGTGTGGACGAAAAGAGCCAGCAGAGGTCGTGGTGGAGCACTGCAGCATCAGCAGCTTTCGTCTTGTTCACAATTATTGTAGCTCTCCCTCAGTGTGCTAGACAAAGAGGTATGTATGCAGTTAAGCTCAAAAATTATTAACACCTCAGTGGATTCAACTCTAAAGCGTCTCCCAAACCTGAGACTGATATCATTAGTACCAATACCTGAGCTTTATATCATGCTATAATGTCATTCCCTCATCAAAAACATACCTGTTGCTTTAATTCCTTCATGCATGTTTGTGTTTTCCTTCAATCTCCCATGACAACCATTTGGAGCCGTCTAAATGTTTGCTCATACAAAGTGTTTTCTGTTTATCAAAAGCTCCTTCTTGAAGCTTCAGTCTAGTAGAACACCACCTCTCCCATGTCTCCCCAACACAGCTGCTCAGCTAGACTAGTGGCAGCAGCAATTAACAAACACCTAGAGGAACTACGTGTCTGCTGAGCTCATCGTAGGTACTGTGATGCTCCTATGAATGGTTGTAAGCAACAAAATGGAGGAGCATTGTTATGATGGTGTGGAGAAGGGGGAGTGAAGAAAATGGCAAGAGCTTCTTAAAGACACAGAGATCAATTTCAAAGCATCAAATTATGTTTTGCTTGATATATGACATTTTTATAACAACTGAAGGTAACATACACTTGATGGCACTTTGTGCCTGCAAAATACATAATACCACCTCTTTAATAGTGTTGGTGCTGATTCAAAAGTTGGATATGGATCATTAGAAAAATAGATATTACTGACTACTGTGTTTGGAGAAGAAATAAGTAATTGTGAAATTGTCACAATTGTTGGAAACAAAGTAGAACTGTGAGGTTAGTGTTTGAGTCAAATAATATTTTTAATGAATGTAGTTTGCAACATGAAGTATTATTGGATGTCTGCTCTTGACCCTCGTATTTAATTGTTATTTGTTTAATTGTTTAATTGTTAATTGATATCTGTCAGTATTAAAAAGAGACCTTGTGTCTCAGTGAGATTTTACTGCATAGATAAAGGTAAAATAAAAAAAATAAAAACAAATGGCCGTATGGATATACTGCACTGAAAAAGTACAAAAAACCTGTCTTCAAATGTTGCTTTAGGAGTGAAGCCAAGTGTGTCTATTGCGTCAATCAACTTGGAAAATGGCGGATATTTGACCACAAGGTGTCACTGTTTGTATCCTACGGAAGAGGATTAGGGTCCCCGAAAAAAGAAAAAAAACATTCTGACTTTAGAGTCAGAATGTTTTTTTTCCGTAGTATCAAAACCTTATCATAAAACAGAAGCTTTAATTTGAGAGAAAACTGTAAAGTAACTTTCTGGGGTTTATTCATCAATAATGTGTGCTTACTGAACGGAGTGAGTCCAAGTTCAACGTTTCAAACTTGAATTAAAATATTAAATGTTAAAAACAAGAGCTCATGTACTTTTTTGTTTTTTGCTTTGTTTTGTTTTGTTTTTTAATACAGCACTGGAGGCCAGAAAAGTCTCGCACACATTAAACGGAGCTGGGCTTGTTGAAGATGGACTTCGGCTTTGCAAAGATCTAAGCTCGTCAACTTCATGCAAGGTAGAACAACCTGGTGCTGGATGCAATAGGCAGTCAGCACATTTTGAAGTACATGAGGAACAAAGTGATGTCCACAGTGCAGAGAGCTGCAACGAGACTTCGGGGACAGAGTCTGACCATGAAAAAGAGGAAAGCCCACAAGAATCCCCTGCTGAAGAACACGAGGTTCCACAGTCTGAACGCTTTGAAAATAATGGTATAAAAAAAACACTGGGCCTAAACTTTATTTAACAGAAACAAGGCTCACAATTCAGATTTGAAGCATACTATCATCTGGTTGTAAAGAAACAAGAAGGCTTATTTCAAAGAGATCCATCCAGTTGAGGCAGATAATTCTTGGGAGTATTTATTGTTATACCTTTCAGTTTATAGTAAATATCTGACTGTGTGACATTATGTTATTAAAATGTGTACTTTTTCCTCTACTCTATAAAATAAAGATAAACATCTACTGCTTTTTGAGTATGGTGCTAAAAGAATTGTTACAAACACTTTTCTTGTGATAGAGGGTTTTTTATATATAGAAATTCTGAAAAATGTGAGAAGGACCTCGCTGAAGCAAACAGAAAGGGCCGGGGACGGACCACTGTCAGTCATATACCTAATTTGGTAATTGGACCATTACACTCCGGAAGTGAAGGGAGCGCTATTTCCACCCTCACGCCACTGGAGGCAGTAGCAGGCCCGAAAAGATGCGACTAAGGAGCATATTTAGAAAGTACACAGAAGCTACAGAATTTGTTAAAAACTGTGAGCTGCGCTGAAGTAAATAAAAGAGAGAAGTTCAAGTAGATGCTGAGAGTGAAACTCCTTCCAAAAGATTAAGCTGTATCACAGATTTCAAAAGAAACTAAAAACGTGAGACCGCGGATAATATAGGAAATAGCGTCTCCTTCACTTCCGGAGTGCAATGGTCCCATTTCCAAATAAGGTATGTGACTGACGGTCCTCGTCCCTTTCTGTTTGCTGCAGCGAGGAGTTCTTGAATTAGAGTACAAAAGTGTCATAAGTGCATTGTGCTTGTTTGATCCTCTTTAATCAAACTTTGATTTGATTAAACAGTTTGCCTAGAAAGTCAAAAAAATTTTGGTGCAGGTATGAATGCGTAATTGAACTCTAATGCAAACTAAAAAAGCAAACCTTGGTCTGCTTAAAAACCTCTCGGTTCAACTGAAGTGAAATCTGGCTAGCATCGTTGAAATACATTGGCGAATGCCAAGCGGACCGGAAATTGCTCCAAAAACAGGAAGCACACTGCAGCACAGGGCATTCTGGGTAAATACAACCAAAACAATAGCTTTCCACCATTATCCGGAAAAATGGCTCGTGGTCAGATATGGACTGAAGATGAGGTAAGGGCCCTCATAAAAATATGGTCAGACGAAAATGTATTGCAGTTACTGCTGACCACTCACAAAAACAAACAGGTTTTTAAGCTAATTAGTGGGGACATGGAGTCTTTGGGATTCCCCCGCACAGCCGCACAGTGCCGCACCAAGGTAAAAAAACTTCGCCAACAATACGTAAAAATACGCAACATGGTTAGGAACAATCGCAGTACTGACGAAGCGAAGGAGCAGTTTCCTTGGTATGATGAACTAGATGCCATGCTTGGCAATCTGCCGACAAACGGCCAATATGTTTTGGAGTCCTGCAAGGAAGAGCCTCTGTCGCCATCCAGCCTGGAACTGAGCGACTCCGAATCCACAGCGCAGGATCAAGACTCAGAACAAAAGGGTAAGTGTGTAAGTAAAAAGGGTGATAATCTTTGAGAAAAACTATCATCTTAACATTAAGCTCTACTATAAACGAGCAGTTGTATCTTGGCAGTTTTGCGGTTATTTGTCCTATGGACACAGACTCATGAATAAATATAACTGTGGTGATTTGTTTGCTTTAATCAAGCAGATAGAAGTGCCGCCGACATTAAAGTTGAAGAGACGCCCACTACAATCTCACTGCTGGATGAAGAAAGCAGCCGACCAAATGTGGCTGTACCTGGGGCTCAGAAAAGAAAGAGAGATACAAAGACTGATAAGTTTGAGAAAATGTTTGTGAGCTATCTGGATGAGAAGAGAAAAATGGATGAGGCTGAATGCGAAAGAATGAAGCAGGAACAAGCCTCTTTTGAGAACTTCTTAAAAATGCAGCAACAAGCTGAAGAAAGGCGTTTCCAGTTAATGCAAGAGCAGCAGAAGGCCAACAGCAAGATGTTCTTTCAGATGATGTCGAATTTCCTTCATGCTGCAATGCCCCAATCCATGACTCCGTCTACCCTGCAGCAGTAGATGGCCCCTCCTCCAGTCACACCTCCATTGTGGCCCTCTGAACATACTCACCACACTGACAACTCACCTTTGTTCAATGGCTTCCAGCAAAACACGCCAGGTAGCCCCCACAATGTATTTGCACCAGCCCAAACCCTACAGGTGCCAAACAGAGCAACCACATCTCAGCATTCAACATCTTCTGATTCAGGTGATGTCAACAGAGATGTCTTGGAGTTTAGTTCATAATACTAAAAAATGGCCAAATTACTCTTTTGTGATGGTATCTGTTAACTCTTTTATTATATGTCAAAACAGTTTGAATGACCCATGTAAAAGTTATTCAAAGTTAGTATTTTGTTTATCAGAAGAATGTGAACAAAAAGTTTGAACGTTCAATGTTGTACTATTGTGTTCCAATAAAAACAAAGAATGAACAAATTGTCTTTATTTTCCTACAAAACTGCAACATATAAACACCTGTCTCATACAAAGTTACCAAACTATGTTTTGAAATCTAAAATAGTACAAAACTGTGTTAAAACTAGAAGAAATAACATTTACAAAATCATAACTGTGCCAGGTATGCGCACAGAGCATCCCTAATTTGCTCCCCATTGTTAGCTGGATGGTCGATCTCTGAATCCACAAAGTCATCATTATCTGCAGGTTCTTCATCTACCCACTCCTCGTTGGCAGTTTCACAGTAATTATGTAGAACGCAACAGGCTGATATTATGTGGCTAACAAAGGAAATGTGGGCATCACACCTCTTGAGAAGGCACGTCCAGCGGCCCCTCAGTCGTCCAAACGCTCTTTCAACAGTCATTCTAGCCTGACTGAGTCTATAGTTGAAGTTCACCTGTGGTTGTGTCAAACCGTTCCCCTCTGGAAATGGCTTCATCAGCCAAGGTAGTAGTGGGTATGCAGCATCTCCGAGAATGTGTATGGGTATGTCCACATTGTTCAGTGTTTCTATCCAACCTGGGAACAGTGTCCCATTTTCACCTCTACTATACAAGGAAGAGTTGACTAAAACCCTTGCATCACTAACTTTTCCTGGACAGCCCACATTAATATCCCAGAATTTCATTTTGTTATCTACCACAACTTGCAGAATAACAGAGTACACATTTTTCCTGTTGTAATAGTCAACAGGATTCTCATCTGGTGCCATAATGCTTATATGAGTCCCATCTATTGCACCCGCAACCTGGGGTAACGCCCATCGATCCCTGAAGCCCTGGACAATTACCATAAGTTCTGCCTCAGAAGGGGTTTTTATATACAGAGGTTTCATTACCACGTTAATAGCAGTAACAACCTGTTGTGTGACACAACAGGCAGTAGAAATGCCAATGCCGAATAGGCGGGAGATGGCGCGATACTCCAGATTTGTTGCAAGCCTCCACAGACATATTGCGACCCGCAGCTCAACAGGAAGTGGACTACGAAAGTTAGTGTGCTGTCGTGTCAAACATGGTCGGAGGATGTCACAAAGACACAGAAAGGAGGTCTTTGTCATCCTGAAGTTTTTTTTCCAATCCACTTCATCCCAGGAGCTGCTAACGGTTTCCCACCAAGTTGATGGACGTGGTTGAACCCATATGGTCCTACGGAGACAAAAATACAACAACATAAGTACCTAGTAATTCCCTGTTTCTTTCATTATTAATGAAAGAAGGTCATTTCACATTACTTTGAAGGTCTTACTTTGCAAATAACTGAATATCAGATTAACTATACAACATGTTAATAATAATAATAGTTATACGTTCAATTTATTCATCCATTGATTATCTATTATCTATTCATTATCGGCCATTATCTAAACACATTTATGCTTGCAGGTTCGCAAAGGGATCTGGGGACTATCTTCAGTAAGCGAGCAGGGGACATTTTAAGTCAATAAAATAAATTCAGTTACAACAAAAGACATCTGGAGGGACTTTAAAAAATATATTTTTCAATTTAATCACTATACATTCCAGTTAATCCCATTTAACAGAAAATTAAGCTCAGTTAACTGCTAAAATTAGTTTCTAAAGTTTCCACGGAAACCTCAAATAGGCAGGAGAATACGACATTCCAATTTGCTGTTGAATGTTAAGCATATTGTTTCCACATGACATCACCCCTCCTCCATCAAGATGGTCTGTCGCCATCTTGATAGTACAGAAGAAGTTTTCTGCTTCATTGATTGCAGGTTAGAGAACCACAATGCTTGGATATTTTTGGATTCAAGGATGTAAAAACAAAGGCGATAAAAGAAGAAAGAGAAGTTTTCATTACATCCTGTGAAAGTGAGAAAACTGCTACAAAGCATCAACAAATGTGGTTGGCTAATGTACAGAAGAAATACATACCTGATGCCATCTAATAGCCGACACCACGTATTTGCTCTGATCACGCCATTAGCGAAAAAGGATATTTTCAAATGTTATTAAAAATAATCAAAACTAGGGGTGGACCGATTTCGCCAGGCAATTTATTGGCACCAATTTTATTAATTTTGGAAGATCAGCCGATCTTATTCAACAATCTTATGTTTCACTACAAAAAACTAAAATCAACCACTGTCCTCTTCTGCACGTTTAGTTAACAGTTATCACCTCACTTTTAACAACTTGCTCGCTTTATTTAGTGATATTTCAGACAAAAAGAAAGTGGATATCGAGCAGAATCGAAGTGGGCTTTTAAAAATTGCCAAACCGCCAGAAAACTGCAATCGGTGCACCCCTAACCAAAACTGTAACTCTGTTGGTCAAAAGTATATTAAACAAATGTCTAACATAAAGGATAATATTAATAGATTAACGTTACGCTCTTAAAATGCAACCACACATATGGACAATTCTCATCACAGTCGATCATATCATTCTCCTCTTCATTGTGTGATTGTTGGCAAACAAAAATGACTGACTAGTTTTATAAGATGTGTTACTGCGAGACACTGATCTGGTTCTCCCAAACAACAAAGAAAGCCTTAAAAACAAAGTTACGCCTTGGTAATGCTCCTCCTTTGTAAAGTTATCTACAGGTTGTAAACCAAAATGGGGCGTTTCCGGGGTTGCGTACTTCCGGCCCGGTGTTGCGGAAACTATCTTTTGTTTGATGTTGGATAACAGATTCAACAAGTTATTTTTGATATGTGTAACGTCCCTGAGAAACAATTTGAATAAAAGTACTCATATCTTATACCTTTGTTGACGCCTGTATAAGGTGGACATGATCATCACTACCATGAAGTTGGATGCGCGTCGCCTCATGCGGAGCCGTTTCATCCGCCTTGCGTGGAAAGAAACCTTCTGCATGGTCTGCTGCCTCATCTTCCGCTCATGCTGAGCCCATTGTAGAAAAATGTTTGTTTGGCACATTTGCCAACGACAAAACATAAATCCTAAAACCGCTAGAATCTGATTCCACTCCATTTTTGAATACAAATAAAGAAAGTTGCGCGCAGCGTCTTCTTCGGGTTTTTTTTGTGTGGTTTCCTTTAGCAGTTTATGATGCAGCGCCTCCAGAGGCGAACGAGTAAAGAGGTTGACGCAGTGCTGTGTGAATGTGAACCGCACCAGCTGAAAATGTGACAGATATTGGAATGTAAGGGTGAATTCACATTCCCTAATTGAACCGTCTATATACTGTAAGAGGCTGCATGAACAGGACACGAACCTTAACATCTATCGAAACCAATTGAGTGGTTAAGATCAGAGAATAATATGTCAGAATGGTCCATTTGGACTTAAACTAATTGAAAATCTATGGCAAGATTAAAAATTTAGGTTTGCAGAAGCACTCAATCCAATTCATACATCATTTTAAAGTAACAAAACTGAAAAGATTTAAAGTAAGTGAGTATTGCTGCAAAGCACTGATTATACATTGGGGTCATGGTTTGCATAGATGGCGAAGCATCTCTAATGTTGTATTTTATTTGCAGCAGTTTTACAACAGTTATTACTAATTTAAAAATTAGGCACAGATCGTGACAATAAAGAGAACAAATTAAATGGTCTTCACAAACAAAGACTTTCCCTGTAATTACAAAAATCTTTGGTTTAGCAAAGACTCAAATAGCTGGTTTTGCGGTTTCAAGCTGACCTTAGCCAATTTCCTCCTTAAACTGAGATTGGCCTTCTAAATTTAATCTGTAAGCATCTCTGACACGGGTCATGTTATGCTAATTAAGCCTTGAGCAAATGTAAGAACTGCTTTGTGAAAGCATGCATCCTTCGGGGACAGTGTTCCAACTGCATGAGGATGGAAAAGAGAAGTATAGTTGAAACAATGAATGAAAAAGAAATCCCATTTTAAAGAAGACTAACAAAAGTTTCCCATAAGTTCTATTGTTTTTGTGTGTGTGTGTGTGTGTGTGTGTGTGTGGATGAGTGGCACACATTAAACTTGTTTAATGTGTGCTATGACTCAGACTTCCCTACAATTACAAGAGGCGATCATACAACCCCGTCTGCAATCTAACAAAAATCTCCCCACACACTCCTCTTTTCTCTCCCTTACTTCCCCCCTTCTACTCTGAATTCTTTTACATATGGTTTTAATCTGCATATTAAAAAGCACATGAAACAGTCTGAACAAGATCTGTCTGGCAACTTTCAAATCATGGCATCTTTCACTGTTTTTGGACAGGAAGTTGTGTAACATTCCAACGCTCTGTGACAATTAAACCTTTGTTTGGACAATAAATTTAGTGTCCCAGTACATATTTTGCTCTCCTGAAGCTGTAAAGCGAGCACGGCTGGTCAGGGTTGAGAGTGTGTGTGTTTTAATGACAAAGACCCCGGCTCTGTATCTGGAAGTAATCATCTCGTCAAGGCTGCGCTCCACTACCCCCTCCCTATGATGTAATTGGAGGGTTTTTCTTTTTTTGCATGATGGTTCAGGGAGGTTTTAGGGGATTTTTCTAAACGTTTCTAAACGTCTAAACGTTTTCATTCATTCTGCTTGCTTGTTGTTACCAAAAGACAATAAGAAGAGGTTAAATGAGCAGGTTTGCTTTATGTTGTATATTCCTCTGGTGTTTTTTGGGTGTTTTTACCCTCCGTCTGTAGTCTGGGGGAGCGAGGTTGGCCCTGATTCAAACACAGCAACGGGGGCCTCTACCCGCCTCCATACATACTGCTGAAACAACAGTCTAACATCAAGTATTGCAGACACCTTTTCCTCCTTTAAACACAATGTGGGAGGACTTCACTGTGTGGTAAAAGTCTGGCAAAGTCTAACTTGTCTGTAGATTAAAAACACTCAGAAACTGTTGACAGGAGATTTGGTTTAGATAGGGAATTTGAAAACGACGGATGGACTCTGTCACAAGACGTGTGCACATTTTGCAGTAATTCACTCAGCGTCTCTGTGCTGGAATATGATCTAACAGTCACATGATATTGATCAGTGCGAGGTTAGAGGTCAGAAGTACATGTTTAGAGGAACAACATCTCTTAGTAGGAGAGATTAAATGCTGATACCTCCTAAAAATCTCTACATATTTTGATAATGCTACCCCTTAGTCCTTTTCTTCCTGCTTATTTTTGTTGTGGTTTATGAGTGATTCCCTGCACAACCAGAGAGGGGCAGCAGCTGTGCCTCCTGCAGGAAAGTAAACACACCCGCTGTCCCCCCTCTCACTTCCCTCTTGGAGAGGAAAATCTCAGCAGAGTTGAAGGTGGGAGGGGAAAGGGTCTCCTGTCTGATCCTTTGTCATGGGAAGACTTTCCTCTGCTGCTTCAGAGCAGAGAGGCAGGCAGAAGGAGGACCTGAGCTTCAAAACTTATAAGCGGCCAGCAGAGGATTTTAAACTATGTAACTGGGGCAGAAAACAGAGGTCAGTGTTTATTTTTTATTTTTTACCCCTTTCATTATATATCAATTCAGTATTTTCTGATAAATCTGTTTGATTGAGACAGTGATGGTCCTGTAAAGTGACAGAGTTGTATCAGATTTCATGTTAGGCTGCTCTGCTCTGCACTATTTATATTAGTGAAAGGTTCACATCTGCCACCAAATGTGTTTGGAATGTAAAATACAGGAGAAGAAATTAGCTGAATTTGATTATGGTGTACATTAGGCACAGGGTTAGCTTTCAGACATTTTTGCAAGAAATGTGCAAAACGGTCACAAAAATGAATTTTGATCCAATTTGATGATTAAAAAATATTTATGGTTTCTCTTTCATGACCACTGGACTTTACGCAAGAAGAAGATAGCTATATAAAAACATGCGATTAAACAGTGTTGTGGAAATTTATTGAGATTACATTGCATGCAGTTAAATTATAAACATTTCACAAGTGAATATTTATATGTGTATTTAATTGCAAATTAATTTGAAACATCAAATTAAAAAAAACTCTATTGCGTTTTCTACATACTTATTAAGTCAAATACTTAATTATGACAATGACACAAATCTGTCTGTCCACTCAACTCTTCTGTGCCCATAGTACTAAATGCATTAGTTTTTATGTATCAGGTATTTGTTTTGAAAGTTTTAGCTTCACCAACACAACTATTTGATACTTTGTGTCATTTTTATCTCTGGAAACTGTATATTAAATGTGTACACACAGAATTTTGTGGATAGTTCCAGATTTATTTATATTTTTGTGAACCATTGACCTGGTATTACTGATTGTTGGCAATTATCTTTGAGCCCCATTCCACAGGTAACAGGAAGAACAGCATGTATAAAATGTTTTCTGTCCTTCCTGCGTTAAGCCGATATTCATTTTTTATGTAAGGAACGGACACAACATCACACCATGTGTGTAAGAAAGCAGTCACAGCATCTTACTATTGTTTTAAAGACAAAAGTTAATTGTCCTTAGGTGAGAAATTAGTACTGCTAGCACACTTAGCATCACAAATACAACAGTGTCTATGTTTATGCCTTTAAGAATGTCAAACCTTAATTTAACTCTGAGACTTACAAAAGTTTGCCAGATTTCTAAAATCATTATGCTCCAGAACTTTGTTGTAAAAGGGCAAGGCTTCCTGTAATTTGGTGTAAGTCTCACTGTCTCTTACTTTTTAGTAGCCAGAGTGAGCCAAGGACAAAACTGAGCAGGACATAATGAACACAATTTTCTTTTGAATATCTTCATCATTTTTATTTTATTTTTTACCTTCTCCATCTTTGGTTCTCTTATATTGAAACTAGCTAACTTTGACTCTTCTTTCTTTAATAAGAACATTAACAAAAGAGTGTTTCTGTTTAAAGTTGTATCAGTCACAATTGATCCAGCTCTGTTGACCAGCTCTTTATTTTAAATGAAAAGTTGCAGTTGTGTATTTATTTACTGTGTGTCATACAGATGCACACACAAGTTCCTGTTTTGGTACTCTGAGTAAGGTGGAGAACAGACACAAGGGGAGGAGCACAGTGTGTGTTAATTTGATATATGAACATGGCATATATAAATAAAGATTTTGTGCAGCAAATATTGTTCAAAATCTTCTCAGTTGTTTATACTGCCTTCATGTACATGTCTAGGACACTGTAGTCTAAGGCAGTGGTCCCCAACCACCGGGCCGCGGACCGGTACCGGTCCGTGGACCAATTGGTACCGGGCCGCGCAAGAAATAATTAAATATGTCCGTTCTATGTATTGAGTATGGAGGAGCTTTTATTTTGAAAATCGTACACCGGATTTTTCGAACCTCCCCCCCCCCGTTCGATCTTCACACGCAGGAAATTTACGAATGCTTGGCCCGGTCCGCTGTACTAAAAAGCTTGGAGACCACTGGTCTAAGGGAAACAGAAAGACATGCTTCATTTCAAGAAAGTGACAAGTGACCAAAATGACAAGAAATAAAATGACAAATCTGAACCAAAGAAAACACATCTGCATCTGCATGACAAAGTAAACATGATATTTGCTTGAAAAATATCTCATTCAAGTCTCAAGCAAATGTGCACCAGTATTTTTTTTTTTAACTATTTAAAAGAAACAGATTCACAAGATGTGCCTTAAACCCAACATTATTGCAGTTTCTGCGATCTGGTAGTGACTCTGCATGGTCCGTTCACTAACTGGAAAATTGCTTATGCATTTTCAACTTCCAAAGTTTTTCCATCTGTTATCCTTTTCTCAGCATAGAAATGTAATTGTAAAACAATTATTGAGAAACGCAAATCGACTGCGGTTTGGGCTTTACGCAATGTAAAAATACTTTTCTTCCCACACATTAGATGAAAGCTATCTTATCAAAGGGCATTTCTCAAACTCTTTAGATGTGCACCACCCTGCTGACCTGAAATGTGAGTGATGGACCAAACACCCTCTGCCTGTGATTTGAAGTGGGTGGATGGGGGGAGTTCACCCCCCCCCCCCTCTCTTTTTCTTGGAGGTCTGGAGAATGAACTCATGCTGACTGGATGCTTGACGGTGTAAGAGGATACCCTGTTTCCTGTTGGCGCTTTCTCCAGACAGCAAGACCAGAAACTCTCAGATCAGCCATCTCTGTCTTTCTATGTGCTGTGTGTGAGTGAATGCTGCCTGTGGATTCAGGAACAAGTCATGTCTGATTTATTCAAAATAACAGTCTTGGGTATCTGGATCTAATTACATCGTCATTTACTAAAAATGCAAACCTGAAATGATGTGGTGATGGATTTCTCACTCATTTATGACCAAAAGTTGTAATTTGTATTTTTTCTAAGGATACCTGAGATAACATTCTTTGCCAATTTTACTGCAAAAGCCATTATGTCACTAGTGTCACAAATTAAAATCTAATGGTAAGGAGTGAAGTGGAAGAACCAACAGGACACTAAATTGCATAATTGTCAGCAGACCAATTAAAACTGCTTTTTAAGATTTTATTGGGGAAACAGGCTAGACTAAAAATAAACCCTGCTTTAATACTCAGGCCTTTGGAAAGTTTTTTTTTCTCCCCCTTCTCCTCTAAAATATGCACATCTGGAATATCAGATGGACTTCAGGCACTGTTTTCCTTGTATTTTCAAAAGTAAACTGATTGAGGACAGCTTATTTCATACATTCCCTCCATTGATAAAAGAAAGATGTTGATCAGTATTGCAGAAATAGTGCTGTAACAAGTCAATAAGTAATTAGAAAAGGATTAATCTCAATTTTCAAGTGGGTTAAGGTATTTTATAGCCCTCTAAGGTTTTTAAGAGCTTCATAAGGTTTTTCACTTAACCAATATTATGGTAAAGTGGCGTTTAGTAAATGTCTCTCATGTGAACTGAAATATATGTTTATATTGATGCAACATCAGCATGCATGTAGCATCATTAGCGACAGACGTGCAAGTCAAGGGTGCAGATTAGTGTCGGTATGCCTCGACTGCCAGCAAGCATTTGTGGTGACTAATAGTGAGCATTTTTCACTGCGATGGAATTTCGCACCACTTTTCTCTGTGAAATGGAGGGTTTTTGAGCATGAATGCCCCGTTTACAGCCTCTCTTAGAGCCTCTCGGCCGATCCAAAATCTTTACTTTGATCTCCAGACGTTCTCCTTTAGGAGTTTCAGAAAGCAAAATTCTTGGTCCAGGTCATCAGGCCTTGTCTACCTTTCCGTATGACATTCGTTTTCTGAAATGCTATCTTAACTTCCAAAACCATTAACATTTATCTCATCCACCAATATATTTATTTCCCCAACGGTGTTGGAGGTCATCAAGAGAAATGTGAGATGAGCTTTTGTGTTCTTTTTGGTAAACAGATATTTTTGTCTTGGATGCAATGACTGCCTAACCTGTTGTTGTTTAGCAAAAGGCTGAAGTTAGCTGAAAGTGTTTTAGATGTTGATGAACTCTTGAAGAAAACTACTCCTGGAAAGTTTCTTTACTATTCTGTGTTTTCTGGAGTTTTGAATAATGGTTCAATAACATCCCAAAGCGTTAGAAATTGATTTATAACCAATTCCAGCTTGATAAAAGTAATCAAATTTAGCCTGATTGAGGTTAATTGGTTTTTAAAAAAACAAACAAACAGGTTTATCACAGGTTTATTTAATGATGATAACAACAGCCTTTCACATAGGGACAGACTGGAATGATTATTGTTTCTTTAATAAAATAAACATTTCTTTATGTATTGGCATGGGTTATCTATATCTGATACTGAAACTGTTCAATCATCTGAAACATACCTAACAACCAAACACTATAGATGTATATACGTACAGCTCACAAATATTTTTATGAATGTTCTTTTTCAAGTTATATAGAAAAAATATATATATTTAATGATCATCACCAATCGTCTGCCACAATTCTGGCTGAGCATTTGGCTGTGCTCTGGGTCAGAGCTCATTTCAAATGTTTGGTTTTTACGTTTTTAAGAGCCATAAAATGTCTATTAGGTTGAGTTCAGATCTCTTTCCACAAACATTAACATCTTTTAGCTATTCCATCCAGTGTTTTTATTGAGTGTATATTTATTCCACTCTGGAAAAAGAAGAAATGCATAATTACAATTCCCAAATTAGTGTGATTTTTAAGGTGACGATGAGTGCATGTAAACATCTGAAACAAAAGTGTCAAACTGATTAACACTTTGCCAACAAAATCTTGTTTTATATCCTAACCAGTTTGACTCAATGGTACAATAATATCCATTCCTGTCTGTTGTTTTTTTCACCCTGTATTGAAACGTTTCTGTATTTCCAATCACAGGTGTCATCTGAATCATCCAAACTTCGCTCTGATTCATCTGAAGGGGCAGATCATTGTGATGAACAGTATGCTTCCTCAAAGGAGCGCCGTCGCCACACTGAGCTACGCTTCTGGTAAGACAAGCGAAAGAAATCATATATGTAATCAGTCACTGATCTGCAATAAACAGCAAATCTCTATCTGAAAATAAAATCGAATAGTTAACATCTAGCAAGATGACACCAATTACAAAAATATGGCGTGTAAGTTGGATTTTCTCGACAGGTTGTTAGTACTATGTCAGAAAAACTTTATTGTTGCTCAGGAATGAGACCTTTAGATGAGTTTAAGAAGATGAGCACTCTCATGCTCTATATACAATATTTGGGTATGATGCATAACATGTTTTTTAAGAGGTCAATACATTATATGGAGCAGCAGATCTCTTCTATCATTAACATTAAAACCTAAAACTAATTTCTGAAACCCATGTTTGAGAAGAGGCTAAAAATTTCGGTAAGATCAAATGAACTAGTAATAACTTAAAGTGCATGTTCAGCGTCTTGCCATGCTGACTCAGACACTATCATCACTTTGCTTGGCTTGGTATTTGACTCTCCTCTGGATATTATTTGCAGTCGAGACTATGATGTATTCTGCCCTGTCTTGGTTCACGAGTATTCTTCCATTTTTAGAAGAGACCAGACCAATGACTGAGCCAGTGTTTGTATTGGCCTCAGAACTGCAGCGTACATTCTTCAGTGGTTTCCCCCTCTTCTTACCAAACATACACGATAGCAGATCATGTAGCTCAGCTTCTGCTTTGTAGGTTAAAGACATTTAGTCTAATATGGCTGATTATATAAACTAAAGAGACTGTTTATGTTGAGTCCAAAAAGGGGCCGGATTTCATGCTTTGTCGAACCTCTGTTTCCTTCAGACTGTTTGAAGATTGAGCACAGCAGTGGCAGCTCTGTAGGGGGGACATTGCTGAGGGGCTCTCGATCTAAAGCTGAGCTTCAGGAACTGATGGAGACTCTGCAGCGCAGAAAGAGTGCTCTGGAGGCCAGCTTGAGGGCAGCTGAATGCAGTCGCAAGTACCTTAGCGTACCTTCATCTGTTGCTGGCCAGTCCAGCAGGCCATTGTCCATCCTCAGCAACACAGAACGACCTCCATCCGCCTCCAGAAACCTTTCCTACATTAACAGCAACAGTGTGCCTCCATCGCCACGTCAGGGTGAACGCCAGATTAGCACCAATGGTTTGTTTCGTCATTCCTACTCTCGCCACCAGTCACAGGACAGTCTGCTGCTTTCTAATGCATCTGATGGAAATTCTCTGCTGTCCTCGTACGGGGAGCCAGTGCCTCGCTCTCCCAGGGTTAAGAGCGGGGCGGCCAGTATGCCATCCAGTCCTCGGATGAGCCGTAGACTCAGCTCTCAAAGCAAAGCCGTCGGAGAGTCAAGGCAGAGGAAATACTCCACCGGTTCCCTCAACAACCTGGGGATGCATAGCCGTTCTTTGCCACGACTTCACAATGCGGCAGACCCCCCTGTTTTGTCGCTGCCCTCTCGTCACTCAGTGGGTTCCCACAGGGTGGTGGTCTCAGCAGGACAGCGGCGCAGTCTTTCTTCCCTAGAGCAGCCCCCAGATGTTACAGTGCCTGCAAGCATGCCCAGCACATCCAGGAGGTCCAGCCTTGCTTCACTTAGCTCCCTAGGTATGGAGATTGATGGAACAGGATTAGATCTGGGCTTAGGAGAAAGGAGGTTGTCGTTTGGGAAAAGCGGGCTAAGTCCAGGACAGAGGGTGGGCAGCATCAGTTCTCTGAATGGCAAAGAAGAGTTGAGAGACTATCACCAGCATCAGAGAGATGAGCGACTCAGGGAGCAGAAAGTGCAGAAATTGGTGAGTTTCTTACTTCTTTTTTTTTGGTTGACTGCAACAATTGATTGACTACAAATACACCAACTCTCCTGTGTGCAGGAATGTCAGCGTCTAGAAACCATCTTAAGCCTGTGCACTGAATTGGGACAGGTGGTGAGAGAGCCGACGGGCTCAGCTGTTTCTGATCTGCAAAAGATCAATAAGGAGCTGGAGAAGCTGCAGGTGTCGGACGATGAGTCTGTGTTTTCTGACTCCCCTAGCAGCACTGCTCCAGACACCTGTTTTGGGGCCAAAGCCAGAGATCTTCAGCTTCCTGAGGATCAGCAGGCCATCCAGCGTCAGCAGGGAAACTACAGGTCTCACTCACCTGCTATAAGTCTGAACAGCAGCGCCCCTTCTCCTTCTGCACACCACAGAGCCAAAGTAAGCAGCATCACAGAATCAAGATAGAGTGTATGGGAACAGTCAACAGTGGCATGAAATAAACCCCCAGTTCTGTATGTGGATTCAATCTTCCTACAGCATGATCAAAAGTCCATTGATGAGACAGTCAAAATGTTGACATTTGTTCTGAAGTCACTTCACTGGCACTCAGAGGGAGGTGTGTTACTGTAACTTGTCATTTCCTGTTCCAGAATGAAACGAGAAACCTTCACTGCAGTAAAACCTTGTGGAAACAAAAACTAATGAGGCTCTCCCCCTTCTGTGGAATGCAGTTAATCTGAGTGCTGACATTCTGTTTATCTGTCTGTTTACCTTTTTGCCATATCTCAGTTTTTCTCAGTTTAAAGTAAAACAGCATTCCCTGTCCACATTTCTACAAAAGAACAGAAAACAAGGTTTCCAAGAAACTATGAAAAAAACACACACTAATATTACATCATTTTAAACACATACAAATTTTGTTGATCGAAACTGGAAAGCTGGAATTGTGTGTAGCCCTCAGAGCTCTGCTTTGTGGTATTTTCCACATCATTTCTATGCATAATTTCATTCACTAAAGTCTTTTTTAAGTGCTCTAAGACGGTACACTTAGTAATTTGTACAGTTCCTGTTTATGTAAGTTGGACAGACATATAAACATGGAAATCAGACTCCTCAGGCTTTGGTCTACAATCCGACCTCATTTTTATTCCACCACCTTTTTTGGAGACGTTAAACTGGAAAGCCTCACCGCTCTTTATCAAAAATAAACAAACATGTTTAATCCGCAAATAAGAATAAGCTACCCATGTACCAAATTATGAGAGGGATTTTTTTGCTACCACAGAGGCCACCTTTTTCCATTCTATCTTTTTTTTTTTTTCAGTTTTTCCACTCTGGAGACATAACCTAAGAGTGTCTGGTTTTAATGAAGAAGTTCAAGTTTTGTTTCAGCGGTGAACCATTCAAACTCCTGGAGGAGTGGGAGGGAGGGAGGACAGGAAATGACTCGATCCCACAGTGAATTATTGTGTGCATGTGTTCGTGTGTATGTTCAGCTGTGCACGGATGTGCACGAGGAGAACGCAAGACTGCATGCACAGCAAAGACATGCACTTTTCCAGATGTTTATAACGTCTATCAAAGTGATAGAGATGAGAAATTGAAATGTACATAACGCAGGTAATCCGTTTTTTATCTTAAGAAAGGATTACCCTTTGCTTAGATATAGCTCTCATAAAATACTGAATCTGAGTTCATTCTAGAATTTTATGTTTTGTTTGAGTTGTGACAGTGTTTTATAGTCTCCAAATAACCAATCTCCATTGCTAACATTCCTCAAAGGAGTGCGTGTCAGGAAAAAAAAACGCTGCTTACAACACATCTGACGAAACTATAAATCAGGAAGACTTGCTAAAACATACAAGTGTCAGACGAGAAAATAACCCACCTGGCTTCTATAAGCAAGAATAATTTAATTCTGAGTTTAAATTTAAATGTGTGACTGAATATATTTAAGAGATGTTGCTTGATGGTGCAAGATGTGGGAGTGCCTTGGCATGCCTTGCATTGCACGGCTCTAATACCGATTTCCATTGCACAAAGTGGGAAAGAATCCTGCCCTTGTTGCCAGTGATCCATTTTTGGATGAGTTAGACAGCAGCTGCTGTTGTGTAACAGAATAAAACCCAAAGCCATCCTCTGACAAATGATTGCAAAAGCATAAACACAGAAAACTGTCTCTTGTTTAAAACTTCTTTTTTTTTTTTATTGTGATGACATTTTGAACAGCTTAGTTGTGTGTTTACATTTGCTACATTTGAAGCCGGTGATTTATTTCCATTCTCGGTGTCGTTACAGGCCTTGGAGAGCATGCAGCTGAAACAGGAAGTGTCTCATTTAGAGGAAGAGAGAATCCAGGTGCTGAACAACATCGAAGAGCTGGAGCAGAAGATCAAAGACCTGGACAACCAGATGGAGGAGTCTTTGCGTGAGGTACAGCCAGATAGCTACTCTGTGCCAGATAGCACAGGCACAGAACCAACATCAACATCAACTCTTTTCTTAACATTTCAAAGAAAGACTGATGATAAAGAGCTGATTCCTTTGGATTTTCCTATTTTACTCTGCATCTACCTACTCAGAAGAGCTTTTTATCAAGATTCTTTTTAGATTTTATTTTTTTTTAATTAGGGAATGTATCTCTTCTGACAACTTACATATTTTGAAGAGCAGTGGGTTGTGTGCAATGCAGAAAATCACCAAGTGCTGTAGTCCATCTGGTTTAATGTTTGATTTTTTGATATTCTGCATAATCGGTTATGATGATGAGTTATTTCAGCTACAGTTGCCTTTCCATCATTTCAGTCCATTCACCTCCGATCTTTGACATCAACAAGGCATTTTCATCCAAAATGAAGAAATGGTTGTGGGTGAAAATCCCAGCAGATCAGAAGTGTCTGAAATACTCTGAGCAGCCAGTCTGACACCAACTATGAGTCTGGGGATCATATTTTCCTATGCATATGTTTCATTTGGTAAACATTTATAGCAATGAAATATGAATATATATTGCAGAAAATGCACAAGTAATCAAACATACCTACTCAAAACTGAGAGTCGGAAAGCAGATTTTCCAAAAATGCTTTCAGCTTGTTTTTTTTTACTAATAACCCATATGATGGCAAAGCCATGTCCAGTTACCAAGGTGACTAAAAAATAAATTCATATCCAAGATTCCTACCTTTGTCTGACCTTTCTGCAGATGGAGGTGGAGTGCGCCCTGCTGGATGGAGAACAGGAGTCTGAGATGACCCAGCTGCACAGGGAAAAGGAGCTGTTGGATGAACTCAAAGAAAAAATGCAAAGTATCGAGAGGACAAGCAAGCCTGAAAAATCTCAGGTGCAGATGCACAAAAAGTGTTTTAAATAAATTAGCCATTGTATTTGGCTGCAAGGTTAGATTTTTGGTGGACAGATAAGAATATTTATGGTTGTTTTATTATAAATTTATTTCACACTAGTAACAGTTTGGAAATAGAAAGCAAGCAGGAGGATGTTTTGTTGTGAACATAAAACCACAGCACTAACAGACCATCAGGAATTGGTCCAGTTAAACCACAGCATCCTGAAAAAGGTTCAGTTACATTTGCTTTGAAACTAAACTAACTGAGCTTTCCAAAGTAAATGATGAAAGCCCTAAACCAAAGGAGGGATTATCACAATTACCACAGCAGCTGAGAAACCTTCTACAAGCTCTGACCAACTGTCCAAATAAGGAAGCATAAGCTTTTCCAAATGAGGCCATAAAAATAGACCAGTTTAAACAACCCAAAAGACAACGGTTGGCGGAAATGCCTCTTAAGCACCTGAACAAAACCCAAACACCACAGTTCTCATTTTTCACATTGGTCTCCTGCCCTTCCATTCTTTTCCCAATGCGTCTGTTCTAGAGTTATTGCTCTCCTTCCTGACCTTGTTCTGACTAATCCTGGATCATGTTGTTTCTAATCATTTCATTCTCATCAGTTTAGCATGACTGAACTGTGCGATATAGTCTACATCTGCATACGTCTCTGATGTCGCCCAGGAAAGCGAGGAGCAGACAAAAACCTCAGAGGATTCGGACTTTCAAAAGCTGGAGAGAGAAATCAAGCAGGAAGAGGAAAACGAGAGCCAAAGCCAAGAGTTGCTGCGGGACATCACCGAATATCAGCGTCTTGGCGTCACGCGCAAGGTAGAAGCAAACTTGTTGAGTTTTTCACGTTGACACTTTCGCGACTTTCGCTTCTCTACATGTTCCTGTTTTAAAGAGATGTTGATGTGAAGTCAGGAATGAAAGCTAGCTTTTGTTCAAACTTACAATGAAAATAGCACAATGCAGATATTGTTGTGTTGTTGTTTTTTAGCTTATAATTGCCTTTCTTTGTTTGTTATTAACCTTTCTGCAGGTTTTGCACGGAAGCTGCAAAGTCGTGAGCTCAGTTGCTGTACAGTATTTGACATAGTTTATTTACAATAAACCTGCAAAACCAAGGACATAAGAAATGAGCTAAATATGTCTAAGTTAAATGTGAAATAGTGGCAGCAACAGGATGTTTGATTAGAACTTTAAGTGAAGTGATTTGTAAAAGTTATTATGTCATAACTTGAACCTTTTTGCATTTTGTGTTACCAAACTAAAAGAATTGTGCATACGTAAGTATATTTTAGTGGAGTTGAAATAGGTAAACAGTTAAGGATCAGGTTTATTCATCTCCCAAAGGCCAAATAATATTACAGCAAATGCGTATAAAATGAGTAAAGTGTGGCAGGAATTTGTATTGAGCCCTCCTGAGTCAATGCTTTGTAGAACCACATATGGTGAAATGGATCTTGGTTCATGCCTCTCCCACCTTTGCACATCTGGAGATTTTTTTTTTTGGTCCATTATTCTTTGCAGGATAACAGTCACATTGGATGGACTGGACTTTTCACTTCACAATTATTCAGTCTTTGAAAATGGTCTGTTACATAAAATCCTGATAAATTATTGAGGTTTGCGTTCATAATGTGCTAAAGTGCAGTAAAGGTGCGACAAAAATATTTTTCTAAGGCAAAGCATTTACAAGGCACCATCTGCTCTGACTCTGCTGCTGATTCTTCAACCTACACTACAGCTCTCTGCCTCACCGCTAATTTAACTGTTTAATTTTGTTTCCCCCCCTGCACTTTGATAAAGTCAGCCACCTTGTTGATTCCTCCCCCTCCCCCCACAGGAAAGAATCATGACTCTGAAGAAACAATCCTCTCAGATCACTTTACAGGCTCAGCAAGAGAAAGAAAACTTCCAGAGAGAGAAAAACAACTTGCTTGTCATGCTTCAAAAGGTAAAGAAAGAAAAGCAATCTCTGCATGCGGATGTCATAAATGTTTCATTTCAATGAAGTAAAGACTGTGTGGCATCTGCAGGAGAGAGACAAGCTGCTGTCGTTGGAAGGAAAGTACGCAGAGTTGTCTGAGGGCCAAACTTTGACCAACAACCCTGTAACCATCAAGGAGGTGCGAGTCGGTTACAGTAATGCTGCAGCACTTTCAGGATAATTTCCTGTTTTGCGATTGCTCTGATTTGTGTGATCGCTGCAGCACCTGAACTCCCTGAAGGAGAGGAGAAGAAGTAGCAAAGAAAGCTCTTCCCATCCTATCGAAAGCATTCCTCATAAGAGAGGCCAGCAGCTCCTCGGCTCCTATGGCAGATCTCTGGGACGCACGCTTCCTCCCAAGGTCTGATTTGCTATCTGAACCAATGCAAAAAAAAACCCCATAAAGGTGTAAAAAGTTAAATAGAGTGGGTAGTGATGTTAAAAGGTGATATTCTTCAAAGTTGAAGTTGACTGCAGTATACTTGAGTGAAGAATAAAATGCAAATGACATTGATAATTCAGATTCCATGTTTTAGAGGAGAGGGTTTTACAGCCTTATCGTTTTTACCCAGACAACTCCCTCGAGACGGATCCACCCAAAGCAGGAATTCTCACTTTCACTCTTGCTTGCAACATCCATTGAGATTAGGAGAACTTCCAGGAGTTGGGCTCTAGTGTGTGGTCCGAAACATGTTGTGTGCTTTTATATCGTTCCTCAGGCACATCTGCCTTTATCCCAGAGCTCCAGCTGTGGCACTGTCATTCCACAAGGCTTCAGCTTCTCCCCCCGGGACGTGAACGCCCGTCGGCTGCCTAAGGGTGAGTCAGAGTGACACAAATGCATCTTGTTCCAAATCTTAGCAATAGTTGTAGTCAATTATATTGCCCTGTACGTCTATGTGTGACTGGATTCATAGTTTTGGGATCACAGAATGCTTCTTCTCCTTGAAATAGTCTGCTTTTTAGTATGTTACAACTACAAACCTTACAATTTTTTTAGTAGATTTTTTTTTTACACAATGAAATGTTGTGCATCATTTTATTGTGAATAGAAAATGATGAAGGGATTGCAAAGGGGATTCTGATTAGGTCAGCAGCGTCTCAAGCTTTGATCATCGAGCAAAGCTTGAGCAGTGTTTGTTCAAGTTATCATTCAAAAATAGAAAAGAAAGTATGGCACTCTTGCGTACCCATGAAGACGAGGGTGACATACATGGCAGTGGCAGCGTCATGCTTTGGGACTTCCGTTTTTCCACAGAAATAGGCAAGTACATCAGAAATGATGGGAGGGTGGCTGGAGCAGAATGCAGGCTAGTCCTGGATGAAACGTTGTCAGTGACTGCAGATGCACAGGTTTTCAGATTTGTAAAAAAAAAAAAAAAAAAAAAGGACCACTTTCTCTGTGACATAAAAACAACATAGAAAGAGGCATATATATATATTTTTTTGAACTTCCTGTAATTTAGGAAGATACTACTTCTTATTTAAGTGTTTTAGCTGTAGTTACCATTTGCCGCCAGGGCTTCATTGCCATGTTGTTCTTTCAGCGGGAAACAGCCACTCTCACATGAACGACGACAGACAGAGGCAGAGTGATTTTTGCAGCAGGATGGTCTCTGAGCCCAACGTGTTCCTGGACTCCTTCGCGTACCCGGACAACAGCCAGGCGTCGGACACAGTCAGTGTGGACAGTTCGGACAGCCTGGAGACCAGTTTCTCTGCGTGTTCACCAGACAACATCTCCAGGTTAGAGCGGAGCCGCTACGATAGAAGACGGAAGCTCTTTTACGTTAATTTTAGCTAAAGGACCAATAGGAGAGTCATTGTAATTCATCAAAAAGATGTTTTTTAAAGAGAGTGTGAAGTTCTCCAAGTGAGGCTCTGCGGGGGTTTTATTGCAGTGTTTGTAAGAAGAAGGAGAACTTCTCTTGCAGGATGAAAGCTAAAGGGTAATTAGGGAGGATTTGAACTCTATGAAGGAGCATAAAAGAAATAATGAAGCAGAGAGAGAGAATAAGAAACTCGAGAAAGATGGCTATTTATGTGGTGGTTCTGAAATTCAGTAGCTTTGTTTTCTGAATCACCCCAGCATGCAAAGTCCTGTGTTCCTCAATTCAGTCGCTTTAGTGACATTCTTTCCTTTACCAAAGATCATTAAAGCAGAAAAAAAAAAAAGAAAACAGGAGGTTTGAAGCTAGAGTTAAGCACAAAATTACTCATTTCGGTTGGATATGAGATGGATCTCTCAATGGATAATAAGACAACATAAAATGAATGTTAGGAAAACATTGTTTTATTTAGATAAAAAAAAAAACTAATAAATTGAGTAGGCAATGATGAAATAAATATTTATGATCAATGGAAATCAATGGAAAAATCTATTTTGGCACTTTTTTTTTTTTTTTTAGAAATTCTGTTTCTTTTATGTTGAGCTGCGCCCTTCTTCTTCTAGTGCCAGCACTTCCAATATGGCAAAGATTGAGGAAATGGAGCGTTTACTCCGAGAGGCCCAGGCCGAGAAGCTGAGACTCCTCGAGCACAGGGTAAACGGCCAGACCCGAACCGAAACCCGGTGTCTGTAGGCGAAAAAGCATGCGATTTATTTTCCAGCCGGGTTGTGCAGGAGCGGGAGATGGAGATGCGTAGGCAGGCCCTGGAGGAGGAGAGGAGGAGGAGAGAGGAGCTGGAGAAACGTCTGCAGGAAGAAACGAGCAGGAGACAGAAACTTGTGGAAAGAGAAGTGAAGCTCAGGGAAAAACAGAGATCGCAGGTGATTCACATTCTTGACGTAAATGCGTTACAAAAGGGGTCTGATGAGTATTTTAAGAAAATTTCTCTGTAGTCTCGGCTGCTGACTCGCTACCTCCCCGTGAGAAAAGATGACTTTGACCTTCATGGCCACATCGAGGCAGCCGGACACAACCCAGACGCCTGCTTCCACCTGGCCATCACCGACAAAACGTGCCGAGGATTCCTGGTCAAGATGGGCGGGAAGATCAAGACGTGGAAGAAACGCTGGTTTGTCTTCGACCAGAATCGGAGGACGCTCACATATTACGCAGGTAGGGACCTCTGTCTCCAGGGTGAAACTCCGAAGACCCAAAGCTTTCATCACGCTTCTGTTTATGTGCTCTGCTGCAGACAAACACGAGAACAAGATGAAGGGAGTCATTTACTTCCAGGCCATTGAGGAGGTGTACTATGATCACTTAAAGAACGCACACAAAGTACGTGAGCAAATGTGCATGTGTCTTCATCCGTAGTGAGGGCCAAAATCCAGCAAATAAATAGATTTGTTAAAGAACATTTTCTGCATGTGTAAAATATTAAACTAAGCTAATAAAAAAAATAGATAAAACTGAATCTATATCAATGTGAATGTGAATGTGTCAAAAGTTGATTAAGCACATAATTAAATATTTGAGTTGAGCATATGTGAAGATCATATATAATTATTATATTGCTTTGTGCCACAGTTGCTCATGAAGTTATTTGAATCATCAGTGTGGCTTGTCAAGTAGATCTTTGCTTCTGATTGGTCAAACTCAGACCAATCACCTTGACTGTTACTGTTTTTGCTTTTTACTGACCCACCATATTTAGGTCCAGTTTTTATAATTCTCTTTTGAAAAATGTTTAAATTATTAAAATTGAAAATAAAACCATCATATTGAAAAAACAGTTGGGTCTCCCTCAGGCAATTTTGTGTTTTAATTAATCATTTATTTGCCTAACTAATTAATTACTTGACTATGGATGAGAAATATATTTATTTAACATTTTTATTTCCTCTTTTTTCTAAATTACCAGTAACTGATTTATTTGTTGGAAACACTTTTGGCCCTCGGTACTTCCCGTCAGATCCCATTTCCTTGAACTATCTCACATCTGTTTGTCCTCTTCTTTTCTCACTCCTGTCCCTCTCTCCTCCTCCCTCCACATTTTCCCGAAACCTCACCCACCACCGCACACCAGAGCCCCAATCCTTCTCTGACTTTCAGTGTGAAGACCCATGATCGTGTCTACTACATGGTGGCTCCGTCTCCTGAGGCCATGCGTATCTGGATGGACGTTATCGTGACGGGCGCCGAAGGACACATGCACTTCATGGTGTAGCACACCCGCTTTCACCTTTATTTTCTTTGCCATTGAGTTAAGCAAGTTTCAGTCCTCTGCACATGTCAAACACGTGTGGATCAGAGAGGGATTTTACCTAAACGGTTTCTGTTTATGATCACAGAAATTTACAAATGAGCAGAAAGGAAATCTGCTCGCATGTGCAGGCTTTATTATGCAGCTGTGTATAAAAGACAAAGAGTGTTTGGCGTCAGAAGTAAGCTATGTGGGCTGTTTTAATCCAGTTGTTTATGTTTTGCGAGAAGCTGAAGTATCTCTTAAACTCACAGCAGGTAATTTTCTTGTTTTTTTTTAATCAGGGAAGCTTCTAAATGATGGAACCTACCATGTGCTCTGATGGGTTGGCCCCAGAACAAATTAGTTTCCTATTCAAAACAGTATTTTATCAACATTGGATGATTTTAATAAATACAGGTTTTTGCATTCAATGTGATTGTGTAAAAGTTGTAAACTGTCCCTCTTTTCACATCACTTTTAAGGATAATCCTCAACATACAGTATTTTAGTTTTCCACCCTTTCTGGAAATTCCTTTAAAGCTTTACTTTGTACATTATGTAGAAAATACATTTTCAGCAAATAGATAGTGTCCAAAAGTTTTGTTTTCAACAAACAGTAAACGTGCAACAACATAGTACCTCATCTGTTATATGAAAAGACTCCAGCTGGTAGCTTGTTAAGGTATAATACTTTCCATTTATTTTTTGTCAAAGTGTTTTGACTTTTATATCTTTTAATTCAGGTAAACAAAAAAAAAGTTGAACAGTGCTTCCAACACGCTGCTAAAGATCTGATTTAAATTAAAGCCATTTTTTCTGAGAAGTTTTCAGTTGTGCCTTAAACACCAAAAAAATTCACCCAATTACTTTTTGGTGAAAAAATATATTATAGCTTTGAAAGTCTTTCTTTTTGTGGTTCAGTAAGGAAACAACAAAAAAACAACAACTAATTAAAATTTTTAGGTACAAAATTAACAGGGAAGAAAATAATCCTCCATGCCAGTTTTGAATGTTACATGAAAGGCTTACATTGAATACTTACAGGAGGCTGAACATAAATACACACCACACTTTTCAGATAGTTTATTGTGAGACAAGTTAAAAAGCATGTTCCATTTTTCTTCCACTTCAAGGTTACGTTCTATGTTGTGTTTGTGAATTCTCACAAAATGACTAGAAATTTGTGTTTGTAATGTGACAAAATATGAAAAAGTCCAAGGTATGAAGCCTTTTTAAAGGTATCATATATAAAGAAAGGAGGAGTCACCAAAGATTTTTGCACAACACAGCACTTTTCTACTTCTGATGGTACTTTTCAGTGTTTCAACATCACAGCCAGACTTATCCTGGGCATCTTATCTGCCCATCCTCTCTCTCTGAGTGGTCACAAAACGCACCTTCTGCTTAGCTCAAGATTATGAATCAGAGTTTTTTTTTACTTGTTTCAAGTGCTGCTTTCAAACGACCAACATAAGCTGACCTTGTCTGCTTACCTTACGACAGGATTGAATGTCCACAGTTTTTTTCCTTCTTTTGCACCTCTTTCATTACCAAAGAAGATTTTTTTTATGCCAGAAATTGGAATAATGAAAAAAAAAAGATGATTAGGAATTATTTACAAATGCTGACTAAACATGAAGCCATGAAACTGCTACCATCACAGTAGCACTTTGTTTTATGCTGTTCAGTTAGCTCCCTCTGTCTGCAGTGGAGGCTGCGGGCCTCGCATGACGAGGCCATGTTGTGCAGCAGTGATGCTGGATGTTCCTGCGTCACCCATGTGTTATTAACACTAATGCATTTCACTATGTTTCACCAGCAGAGGTCCTCAGCGCAGAGTGATTGCACTAGCATGACGTAATGCTCTGCTTTGAAAGCCCAGAGTCATTTATATTAAAGGACATATGCTTTATCACCAGTATTTCTTTATGCTATATAAGCAGTTATCAGCACATGTACACCATGCTTAAACATAGCTTTTGTGTAGGTTTGGCTTTTTTTATTTTTAATTTTTTTGTTTTGCATTTTTGTGTATTCATAAACGGATTGCCGTAGTGAGAAATGTTTGACCAGCTGATGGTTAACAGACTGCAGGGTTCGCTGTTTATCCTGTGCTGATTAAGTGTTAATTAACTCCTGCAGAGGGCCGATGAGAGAGCTGATAGTGTTACAGATGTGTTGTTTCCTTCATTATCTGTCACTTTAACATCTCATTCTTATCCAAGCCTTGATAAGAACAAACTACAGAATTCTTTTTTTTTTTTTGTATTGTTGTATATAAACACATTGCAATTGTAGCTAATCCAATAATTCAGGTTTTTATACTCAGCTTGTGTCATGAATAAATACTTCTGACCACAAAGATTTGATACTCAGAGTAATTTTTTTTCACTAAACGGAAGCATATATCGGTTTAGTGACCTATTTTTGTAAATATTTATACTATAACAGTGTGAAAAACAAGAATCAATAGTTCTGTTGTGCATTACATGTATCAAGTTCTTCTTTAGAGACTTTGTCTCACTATCATTGATTCATTTACTATAATACACAGCTCAAACTGTTTTGAAAATAAAACCAAAATAAATTCAAAAGAAATATAACGTTTACGAAATCTAAAATAAATTACTTAAGAAATGACTTAAGTAATATACATAGTCATAATAATATATTAGTAATAAAATAAAAACTAATTGATATAGATATTATGTTTGTTCTGCAGCAATAAACCAATATCTTTTAAATTAAGGTATTCTGTAAAATACTAAATATTAAAACAAAGTTAAACGACAATTAAAAAGTTAATATAACTATTCCTTCATGTCATCACTGTAAGTAGACAATGTGCATGTGCTCATTAGGGCACTCATGTTTTGAACTCCTCCCTCCATAATTTGTGGCCTTTCAATTGGTTGACCTAGTGGGGTTGGCATGGAAACACAGACTGAAGCATGCTAAATTAAGTCCTAAAGAAGCATGTAGGACCCTCCAGAGGCAGAAATAGACACAAACTCATCCAGACCATAGAAAACCCGTATGCCCCCAGAGCATTTTTCAGTGCTTTAATTTGTGTAACATATTTAGGGCAAAGGGGTTGGCATTTAAAGATAGCAGGGATGCGGTTAGGCAAACTCACTCCTGGAAATATAGCAAGTGAAGCATAAAAGTTTTCAGGATCTGTGGTTATGCTGCATGGAAGGATGTCACATTATAACTTACAGGCATGAAGGCCACATTACGGCAGAATCATGTGAACTAATCCTGACAAAAGGCAGCATTCACTGAATGTCTGTTTTCCTGCAGGAGTCATACTCACACCAACAGTCTTTCTAGATAAAAGTCATGATATATTGTTCACCACAATGTTCCATACAGTAAGTCCTTATTACCAGTCCGAATTCCTGTGCAAAACACATGAATCATTGCACATCTGCAATCGGTTCGTTTTTAAAAACCCTGTAATCCTGAAACACAGGTGCTACTTAGAAGCTGCAGAGCGTGTTGCGACAGAGCCTGCAGGTAGAGCTGTTCTTCGTCTCGGGGAGATACAGGGTCTGATGTGGAGAACTCCTCGTGTTCTTCTCAGACCGATGTTCTTCTATTCTCAGCTCGCAGCCTCCGGCTTTATGAAGCAAATAGAGGTCTTTTTGTAAATATAGGAAACATTTAACCTTTGTTTTTTTTGTTTGTTTTTTTACATCAAAATGTTTTCTAATATCGCCCCATGACTAGATTCAGGTCCCGCATTTTAAAGGATAGTTCAGGCTGGTGAGATTATGTCAAAAGGTTCATATTTTACCTGAAGGAGATAACAAGTTTCATTTTGTACAAATCCAGATTAGATGGGCTGAGGCTGAAACTAACAGTGAAAAATAGGAGGAAACAAGAACAAGACATATTTCTATGGTGTAAATGTAACTCTGATCTCTAAAACCTTACAGTGGTTTCTGCTGACATAATTCTATTATCATTTAAGCTTAATATTTCAAGTAGATTGTTATTCATAAGCAAGTCAGTGAATATTTTCCCAGAAAATCGTGGGAGGAGACATTACACCACCTATGACTTTCCTCTGTGAATCGTGTCGTGAGAATGAAACAACTAAAGGATTTCCAACAAGTTGTTTGCTGTAATAGTAAAGCAGTCGACAAAGAATTTAAAAAAATATTCAGTTAAACTTTTATAATGTTTCAATATTCTTACACTAGTTTGTTTTGTTAGACAGTTACCTTAACCAGAATGTTTTACATGATAATTTAAAAAAACAAAAAACATGTTGTAAGCTTACTTCCCACCTCACTCCTCTCCAGCATGATTTACATTGCAAATAACCATCAGCGTTTATGTAAACTATCTCATGCGAGCACAAGGACGGTTTAGAAATGTACAAAGTTGAATTTGCATAAACTCATTTCTTTTTTGAGATTACTGCATGTGTATGAAATGTAGTACATTTATCTCGGCTTCTAGCAGTCCGTGTTACATTAAAAGCACTGTATTTGTGAACGTGCTCCTTTAGTGATTGAATGTAAAACTGGAGATAAATAACATGTAGTAAGCAAACAAGTGGTGAATCCCTCTCGTTTTCTGCCTTGCTACAATTGCATGCTCTTTCTGAGTTTGGCTTTACTTCCAGATCAGGCATCAGCGACAAATTAAATGCACCCTCTTACAAAATGACACTAAGAGTTATGTAATGTTTATAGGCTTTTAACAGAACCTCCTTTTTTAAATCCTGATCTACTCCTTTAGTGGGGGCAGCTTTGGGGATGGTCAGACCACTTACTCTTGCCTTTTTGGAAATTTCTGAATAATTACATTCTCCTTCCTAGCTGTAATGAAATTTAAATCTTATCTAAAGCAGAAGAGTTATTCAGCAAATCCATTTTCTTCCAAGAATAGCATTGACACACATTCCCAAGCCCTTTTGCTGATAATAAGGCATGCATGTTAAGTGCTTTTCCCTCGCAGCTGATTGGCTGCTCCGAGCTGACATTCACAGGCTCGCTATTCAGGTCAGTGAGCTTGGAGTGCGAACGATGTTGGAGCGATGCTCCTGTGGGGGTAATCCGAGTGAGTAACAGAGAGGCAGGAAAATGGGCTAATTCCTGTTCCGCTCTAAGGCTGCGCAAAGGACAGGATACAACAGATCACTCATATTGTTTTATTGATTAAATAAAAACAGAACAACACAGATGCTTCTCTACACAGAGATATTGTTCTCATCTGAGAATAACTGAGTTTAAAGCGGACATGTGCCAATGTATGAGCTGGAGATCTCATCTCACCACTCCCTCTGTCTCAAACGTCCACGTCGCCATTCATAATGGCCTCATAATGTCCGTTTCTCTGGAAAGAGCGATTTCCGCTCACGACCACAACATCAGTTCCCAGTAAGATCTTATAATGTTACAAATGAGCAAGCAGGGCTGTACAGTCCAATGTCTTGTGCAAAAATAATGGCACATGTTTTGCTACATCAATCTGTAAAGAGATGTGGAATGTGAGTTTCGTTGTTGCAATCATTTTATGCTGATCTAACGAAAAGTAATTAAAAAAAAAGAAAAAAAAAGTAGAAGGGGCTGGTAGCTGGAAGGAGAGTCAAAAACAATAAACGTACAGAAGGTTCCTACAAAAAGTGGGAGTAACAAAAGTTAAAAGCAGTGTAGAAAAGACTGAAGAAAATCTGAGTCTGTAGGAAAAGCACCTTTGAGAAGGCACCTGCCCTGTTTGTGTGTCTGTGACCCCCAGATGTCCTTTCCTCTGGCTGTTCCTCAGCCAGGTGTTCAGGTGTGACCATTGAGCGAGTGTCCGACCAGCTCAGCACCAAAGATCCAGATTGTTGCTCCAGCTCCCCATGGAGATGATTGTTTGTGCTTGACTGCTGTCTGACCCATTTCTTTGATTCTTCTTGGTGTGTTAAAGTAAAGAAAGAGTTACAGTATTGAAATGCGGGTTAAAAGTCATGATTTACATTATTAATCGTTTCCGTCCGGTGTATTTATTTATTCCTTCCACTTCCTATAGTGGCAGGTTTATTACCTGCCCTGCGGACGGGCACCTTGGACACAGGGATCTTTGTACGAGGGGGCTCTTTGGCCTGAGAGACCTGTGATGCAGTGTGAGACCCGCTGCCATGCTTCAGAGGGATTTTTGAGTCACGCGCTGAACTTGTAGGAACCTTTGCTTGTTGAGGCTCCTGATGCTCCTCCTGGAGCTGTTTTGAGATTAGTCCAATTGCCTCCGGTGAGCTGATTTTATCTTTTCCCCCTGCATTATGTGAGTTGAAATAGGGTTTCTCTTCTAGCACAGGAGAAGTGAGGTCCTTGCTTGGTTCGTCATGCTGGTTTTCCCGCACAGGCTGCCTGCTGACTTTTCCTCCACCAACCACAGGTATTTTGCTGAGACCCATTGCTTTTGACTGTGGTGTCTTCTTCTCTTTGGGGGGAAGCTCGTGGTGTTGTTCTTTTGTTTTTGACGGCACACCTTGGCTCCTCTGTCCCCCTGCTCCGTCCAGACTGTCTGTCGATGCCTGCAGAGAACCCCTAACCTTAGCAGAGGATGGCGTATCTATCTGACACAACACAGGGGGAGGAGGACAAGAAGCAAGTTTGAGCTCAGGAGTTTTAGGCTGGGAAACAGGGGCGGGTGTGGCTGTCGGTGGAGAAACAGGGAAAGATTGAGGATGGGGGGCGTTTACAGATAATACCACAGGGGTTTGAGATCCAGAAAATTTGGACGTGGCAGGTGCAGGAGGAGTTTTAGATACAAAAACTGGGATTTCATCAGAGGACGTAGCAACTTTAGACAAAGACTCCTGCATATTCACATGAGCAGACAGATCTTTAGATACAGAAACTGGGCTCGCAGCAGGAACTTTAACTAAAGAGTCCTGCGGTTTAGCTAGACCAGATGGATCCTTAGATACAGAAACTGGGACTTTAGGAGGAGCAGAGCAAACTTTAGGCTGAGAAGTTTCAATGTGAGTTGGAGCAGAAAGTTCTTTTGACACAGGAATTGATGTAACAGCAGGAGAAACTTTCATCTGATCCACAGCAGATGGAGTCAGTGATGATAATGAAGCAACATGAGTGGGAGCAGCTGCTGTTGCAGGCTGAGCTGGGAGCATCTTATCTAAAGAAACTGATGTTATGGAGGCTTTGGTTGTGGGAGGAATTTTGCCTAATGAAGCTGAAGATGGAGCTGGGACAGACGCAGAGCTGGGTTGGGTTTTAATTGTAGCGGTGAAGGTTGAATAAGGGCCAGGATCAGAAACTGTTTTATTAAGGTCCAGATGGTTAGGGGTCAGGGTGGACTTGGATGTCGAGCCAGAAGTTGTGGCTAATGTAGAGGCGGATGTGATCTTTGAGGAAAGGATTGGTGCAGAAGATGAGGATGTAGTTGCAATCGTACAGGTTGCCGATGATGAGAGGGAGACAATGGATGTTCCCACCACTGAAGTTTGAGAGGGTTTGAAAAAAGTGGACTTGTCCTCATTAAAACTACTACTGGAGGGAGGTTGGGTGACAGAGATGGGAGGACTGTGAGGTACTGGGACAGGTTTAGGTGATACAGACACACAATCAAGTTTACTTACAGATGCAGAATTTTGAGGAGCCCGCATAAACTCTGGAGCCTGTTTATCAGCTGTACTGGTCAAACTTGGACTGAATGAAGAAGCTTTGCCCACAGGGGCCGATGCATATGGAGGAGGTGCGGTTGTGGTAGAGATGGAGCTCATTGTGGACTGAATCGTCCCGGAAGCGGAAGATGTCACGGATGTTGAGGGAACAGTTGAGGATTTTGTTGAAGTGGGAGCAGGAGATTGTTTACCTTGCGCGCTGGCAGGAGTACAGTCAGAACTCAATTCGACCGAGTGAGAGCTCAAAGATGAAGAAGAGACGACTGCGGAGGAGGCTTTTACAGTAGCCGCACTGCTGACTGTTGAGGAGGTAGTAGGAGAGGAGGAGAGGGTAGATTTGAAGAAAGGAGATGTAGATGTTGGAGGGATGTCAGCACTGATGGCACTGCTAACTTTACCCCACTCTGCTTCCACATCAGCCATGATGTCTCCACCCCCTGAGATTGAGTCAAAGGTCAGGAGAGAGGAGATATCTGCCAGCAGTGAGCTCAGGCTGTTGTCACCAGGTAGCAGTGGAGGTTCGGGGGTAAGCAATGGGGACACGTGCTCGTATGTCGTACTCACGTTCTCGGCAGATGTCGCCTGGGTAGCCGAGGTCTTTGACGGGGTCATGGCTGAACTGTTTGGAGTTGCTGAGCTCTGGACAGGTCCTGTGCTCTCGGTTTCAGGGCTCTCCAGAGCACGAGGCTGGCATTTAGGTGTGAGTGTCATGTCCTCTTTTATGATTTCCACGCTGTTAGTGCGAGATGACTGGAGAAGTGGGCTCGGAGGGGCTTCCTCTTTGTCCTCCTTATCCTTCGACCGGAGCTTAACATTGCTGAAGAGGCCCTTCAGGCCACGACGTTGCCGAGCCACAGGCTGCGACACTGTGTGCACTCTTCGGTCCCCCACTCCTCTTTTCCCACCCCTCAGCAGCGAGAGGAAACCCAGGGACTTGGCCGAGCTGGCTGAAGAGATGGAGGTGCGAGCAGGGGCAGTAGCCAGAACGCCATCCTCACCGAGCGCCTCCTCCTCTGGTTGCTCCCCATCTTCTGGTTTCACGTCTTTTCCATTTTCCTTCTCTTGCTCCTGCTCTGAACCTTGAGCGGGAGCCTCATATAGTCCCTCTGAGGTTTTACTCCTGATAACAGGTGACTTGTTGTGTCCGTCTCCTTTGTTTCTGATGGAAAAAATGCTACCTGGTTTACGTTTTCCAAACAGTTTGAATCCTTTTCTGATTTTTCCAGACGGCTGCGATTCATTAGGCGGGGGGTCCGTGTTTTCTGTCTGTACATCCATCTTCTCTGTAAATCTTCCCCCACCTATTTCTGTATCCTTCTGTCACTTGGTGCAGTTATTATTCCAGAGCTTGTAGACTGAGCATTTATATCCAGCGCTTTATCTCCGTTTGTGGTCGTGCACTATCTGCTGCTCTCACTGCGTTTCTTTATCAGCCTCCTGTATCCCTCCCTCTGTGGTTCCCATCCAACCCTTTCTCCTCTGTTTCTCCCTCCAAAGCACCTCCCCTTTGCTTTGCTCTTTTCTTTTTTTTTGTCTGGCTGCTCTCCCTGGCTGCCATGGCAACTGAGGAGCTCAGCAGCTTTCGTCACCAATGCGGAGCCAGGGGCTGTCATCAGCTCCATCTGAACACAGCCTTCTCTTTTTCTCTGTCTGATGACTGTGTTTACATAAACAGCAAAGACAAATGCTCCATTAATAGATTCAGAATCGGACTTCTGAACAACCTGGCTATGTAAAAAAAAAAACCAAAAAAAAACAAACAAAAAAAACAACTCTCAGGCAAATAATTGCAAATTACCTAAGTGTCAATGAAAAAACTCCAAATAGTAGAAGTCTTACACTTATTTGCTTTTTTCACCTGCATCACACATAATTATACTCTGAAAAAAAGAAATATTAAATCAAATGTACATTTGTTAAATGCAAAAAATGTTTAATCTACAGAAAACCTGTGTTCATAATTATTTAAAATGGGGAAATAGTTTGCATTTGACCTACAGTAAGTTTCTTGTAAGTCCATTTACTGTACACGTTGCCTAAATAAAGGCATAACTCTGAACTAAATCCAGATTTGTATATAACTTTAAAATTATTAAAACAAATGGGCAAACAGAATAAAATAAAAGATTGATTCTCCTTTTAAAATGAATATTTACTGGAGGAAAAGAAATAAACTGGATCGTAACAAAAGGTTTTGAGGTCAAACTCATGCGACCTCTTGTGGTTGTATTGGGAACATCACGTGGCACAGATTTGCAAGTGAAGGGTCCCAAAATAAAGCTGCTGTCTCATCCACATGTTCTGCCGCGCCTTTATGAGCCCGTGTAAGTGGGTCAGCAATCCTTGAACAAATCTGTCTGCCGTTTCTTTGCATGATACTGTCTGTGCTTGAGAACAGAACGTACATATGTATATGTGTCAATTGAACTGAAATGTTAATCTATTTCAAAAAGTGAAACTCAAATCAATACATTCATCACAGTGAAATGTTTCAAGCATTTTTCCTCCGATTATTATGGCTTGCTGTTAATAAAAATCCAATATTTACTTGCTCAGAAAATTTGATTGCGTAAAACCAATTAAAAGAATATAGCCTTGTTATAATACCCAAAAGTCATGGCCTTCAATAAGGAAGACATTTTATTGATACTTGTCCAGTAATCAGTCCCTGACTCTGTCTTTATGGAACGAAAGCCACAAAAGGCTGATAAAGACGCTGGCAGGTTTCAGAGTATATCAAAGTTGTTAGGAGAAAGGAAAACGCATGTTAGAAATAGTTGTAGAAGCAATAATGATTATTGTAGCCTTGAGAGGAGTCCATGCAAGAATGTGTCCACATAAGCTGAGGATTGCGTTAAAACAGGATTTGAAGAGACACCACCCAAGACGTATCCAAGACCTGTTGCCTTAAAAATAGAGGCAAAATAACAGACAAATATTGAAATGTATCAGTCTGATTTGATTTTATAAGAGTTTTACATTTTTGGAACTAAATCAGCCTTTTAACAAAACTATTGTTTCATGATGCACCTGCAAATTGCAGGAAAGATGGGAGCTGTGGTGCGCCGCCTTCAAATGATGCAAAGCATTGAGGGAAACAAATGTGAGAAACTTTAAACTTTAATGAACAACTACAATAAAAAAACAAAAATTTAAGTTTTTCAGTGCTTTTCCCACTTTAATACAAAATTAGTCGCCATTTTAGATCACACCTCATAGTCACAATTTCTTACTGACGCATACAATCAGGCACATAACTGAATATAAATATGTTTTAGACAAGTAATCTTTATTCAAATGTAAACCCAAACGTTGTCAGTTTATGAACTTCAAAAAAAGACTCTGCTCCCTGAGGATTTGCTCAATGTCACTTAATAACTATCTGAGAGAAATTTACACAAGAAGGAATAAGGCAAACAAATCCAGTGGATCAATGTGATTGGCCAAAAATACTTTTCCCCTGAACTTTAATGGCTGTTTTTGACACGAGTGAGATGGCTTTTTGCCCAGGGCAGCATGTCCTGGGGGAGGTAACATTCGCCAGGAAGTCATAAACTGAGTTGCCCATGAAACAAGTTTTCTTTTGTGTAAGAACTTTGTGAAGATATATATAGATAATGACGCTGAGGTTGGTCAGTAACTTAATGTTACAGTCTGTTTTTTTTTCAATAATATAATCCAAATGTAATCATGTCTAGCTGAAAATCTGAAATATACTCAAATCCAACTGAGGCATCTAAAAAGTTCCATTTGTAAAGTTTGAGACTAAATACAAAACAAAATTTTTAGTTGGTCTAATAAATTACTGACTGAAAAGTTTTTTGGTTTTGTTTTTGTTTTGTTTGTTTTTTTTCAGAAAAGTGGCCACTGGAGTAGTGGGTTTGTGTTTGGTTGTTTACTTATACTCAGAAGTAACCATTCCCCTTTTAGCGCAGTCGTCAGGACTTTGTCTTGGGTCCATATATTGCAATTATTTAGAAAGAAAATTTCATCACCTAAATACAAAAAATAATAAACTAGAAACAATTCACTTTGAAAAGTGTCCTGTAAATTGTTTTTAAAATTACTCAAAATTGTACCTTGATAAATAATAAGCACCCTGTCTTTAAACATCATAAGCCAAAACATGTAAATATCAAATTTTCTAACCCATATACATGTCAGCGACAGGTGCTGATATTCCGTCTTCCTCTTAAACATCATGCTCCTCCAGAGCCGCCTTCAGGGCCGCCTTGCTGTTCTGCTCATTGTCCTGCTCCTCAGAGGGAAGTGGGTTATACATTCTGCGGTACAAAGACCGGGTGACGAGGCTGATGATGAACATCTCCATAATCATTATCTGCTGACTCAACACTGCAGAGACCACACAGAAAGGTCACACAAAGAGAAAAAGATGTGACACAAGTTGCAATATTTCAGCTGAAGTCGCTGAAAAACATTTAGATTTTGTCTCTTACTGGATCCACGAGCCTGAGAGGAGAGAGGAGGGGCGCAGGCGATGGATCCGTTTAAGGCCAGGATGTTGATGATGGACGTCTGGAGCTGACTCAAGATAAGGATGAGCTGAAAAGGGCATAAATAATTCATCAGATATCCATGGAGTCACAATGTTTACAGTGTTGTAGCTCTTAAAATTGATACAAAACTATTTGTACTTCTATCTTCCACCTGTGGCTAAATTACAATGTTGCAATCAGTGAGGAAGAATGGCAAAAAATTATATTGTGGTCTACATATGAGTGTGCTGTGGTGGCACAGGGGTTAAGCACAACCCACACATGGAGGCCTTAGTCCTCAACGCGGCTGTCGCAAGTTCGATTCCTGGCCTGGCAACCTTTGCCGCATGTCTTTCCCTTCTCTGTCAATTAACTATCAAATAAAAGCCACTAGAGCCAATAAAATCTTTTTTTTTTAAATATGCTACTAACGTTGCAGTGGCAGTGTAATGCTGTGGACATGGTTTCCTTACAACTACATGGGAGCTAATCCTGGTTGGAAGATGGATGAAGCTAAAGACAGAGTAATGCTTTAAGTACAAGATATTTTGCAAATCCCAATAAGCTTGTAGCTCTAGTAGTAGGAAATACATTTATAAAGCATACACTTGATATTAACTTCATTTTTTTAAATTATCTTACAGAAACATGTCAGCATTGGAAACATTTCATTCTCTAGCAAAAACAAGAAAACTAAACATTTTAAAAACAATGTTTTCCACTTTATTACAAAATATGCATTCCATAAGTCTGAATAAGTGACTCACTTGGTACATGGCATACTTGGGAATAATTTTCAGACTGCGCAGAAGGATGTTGGTGTTCATGAAGATGATACCGACAGGCCAAAGGGAGATGATGGTGAGAACACCAATGAACGGGTTGATCCAAATGGTTGCTCCAGTGATCTCTAGCTAAAAAAATGAAAGAACATCCTTGAGTGTTCACTTCCTTTTTTACTTCTCTGTCTTTTTATTTTGTGAAGAGAATCAATTCAAACTCTTACATCAGCTAGGTCGAAGGTGCCGTTCGTCCAGAGAACAACAGAAAGGATAGAGAGAACTGTTTTTAGGATTGCGTACTGTATGGCTCCCAGCTTCAGCAGGAATAACATCCGCCTAAACAAATGCAATGCAAAGAAAAACCAAGATTATTGTTTACAGTAACAACATATTGCCAAATGCAGAAAGAACGGTTACTCTGAAAGAAACAAATGAGTAGAAAAAATACTTAAATTAACAAAGGTTGGACATAAAATAAGTAACAATGAAAAAAGTAAGAGTACCGTGACATTGGTACTCGAGGACAGCAGGCGCAGCAGCAACAGCAGGGTCCTGTGTTGATCCTGAAGGGTTTCCCAGAAAATCTTTGTAGAAAATCACTGGTGCCTCCAAGTTCCTCAACCAGCAGAACCAGAACCTTGTACACCACAACTGCAAAATAGCTACAAAAAGAGTCCATTTAGCAACTAATGCATAACTGAAGTCAGAATTGACTCGCTTTCTGCATCCAACCAGCACATGAGGTCAAAGTGAAAACAGAAAATAAACATTTAACTAACTAATTAATCAAATACGTCTTTTTCTGAACAGAGATAAAATGTACAAAATCGTGACTAGTTTTGCCTCTTTTAGTACATGTTAATTCACCTGCAGCTTTTGTGAAGTACTTCATCTTTGTTGTTACATATTTTTCTTAGTGCTTAATGCAAGCGGATCAAGTATGGAAATACAGACGTATGGATACAGCCAAAGTTAAAAGTTGCATTTAGAAAAATGATTGCATCTCTTCTGGTCATGCAAAAATTAGCATACTCATAAACCATCAAACCACAATAAATCTCTTGAAAAATAATAATCTTCCACTACACAGCAGTATCTGTCAACAAATCCTCTGCCTTATTTAAATTTAAAGACTTGTGCACTAAAAAGTGGTTGAAATCTTGAGAGACAAAATCTGTTAAGCACAAACATTGGTCAGTTTATGAAAAAAAAAAAAAACATTATTGTGCTCTGTTAATCATATCCACTGGCTTTGACTCAAACTGAATCATCTGTTTTTTGTAGAAGAAGCAAGAGAAACTTTCTGTTCGCCATGCAGATTGAGCTTTGACCTTTGAGTGTAATGATTCATCAAACAGTTAAAATTACACTATGAACTCCAGGTGAGGTTTTGTGACTTTTATATTTATTACTCTGCGGCCATTCACCCCAGGCAGTCTTCTAGCAACAAACACAGAGGCCAACCTTGGTATGCAACAGGAATGCAGATTGTATATGTTGCTGAAACTGCTCTCCTTCAACTGTTGTGTAAAGGATTAAAGTAAAGCTTACGTAGAAGGAGTACTCTGGCTTCCTCCCATAGTCCAAATACATGACTGTCAGGTTAATTGGTCTCTCTAAATTCTCCCCAGGTGTGAGTGTGTGTGTGTGAATGGTTGTCTGTCCTGTCTGTCCTGTCTGTCTCTGTGCTGCCCTGTGACAGACTGGCGACTTGTCCAGGGTGACCCCGCCTCTCGCCCGTATCATTAGCTGGAGATAGACACCAGCAACCCTCCCGACCCCACTAGTGAGAAGGGTGTTAGAAAATGGATGGATAGTGCTAAAAAGTGAGATTCTTATGGGTCCTATGTGTTGAGAAATGTAAACATATAGTTTTTTTAAAAAAATCCATTTGAGGCCCATCAGAGACTAACTGCCTTTCTTGATATGAGTTGTATATAACCACCCAAGAGAGCCCTATACAAGAGTCCAAGTTTGAACAAAGCCCCACTTGGCCTGAACAGTCTCATATGGGACCTTCATGACTTTGCTGGGTCGAAGGAATGGAAAGAAAACCCACCAGTTTGACACCATGTCTGTGATCATAACGGCGCGGGGAACCCACATCCCACAGCAGGCCATGGTGGCGATGACCTGAGACGCAAAAATATAGAAACACACACAAATATATCACACACGATCCGCATTACTTTAATGTGCTGCTTTTGTGATCTGTTCTTTATGATTCATCCAGTATTCAGTTATTGTATGCGTGTCCTTAATGCTTACTGGTGCAGCACCACTTATCCAGATAATGCTTGTCTTCTTGGGATAGGACACCTTTTTGTAAATGTACACACACTGCTCCAGGTACAGCAGCAGGGTAATGAAGGACATGAAGGAGAGCATGGAGTAGAGGCAAATCCCAAACACATCTAGCTCTGGTGTGGAAAAATAGAGAAACAAGGGATGCGGAAGGAGATTGGATTATTTATCAGTAGACAGTAAATGGCCAAGATAAGTCAGTACTTTCAGAGTCAGAGACTAATAAAGGCCAACGTTCAGTTAAGAGTTCATCTCATTAGCTCAAACTGATTGATAAGAAAACATAATCAGCGTTCAGGATGTTGTAATGTGGATCACTTACGCACGAGCATGTCCAGAGCCAGTGGAGGTTCCTGTAGACACGCCGGATCAACGGTGGTTTCCGCGGCTTCATCCATGGTGGCCAGATGCTCTTCCTAAAAACTTCTATTAATTGACTGAGGCTTGGAATAGAACCAGTGGTAAAAATAAAAAGTAAAAAACGTAAGAGGCAATCCGCTGCTCCTTTCACATTGCAAGTAGATTCTGGTTACTGAAGCAACCTTGCCTTTTACACTCCAAGCATGAGCGATGAAATGAAGCAGGATGACCTACAGGTCACAGGTTAGCGTTAAAACGCCGGTAACTGTTGCTTATTCATTCACAGCCTTGAGTCATAGTAATTAGGGAAACATCAAAGACAGGAGTTTAGTGAAAAGGGAGAGACAGAGCATTAAAAAGGAGGGCTGGACTTTGAGAGGGCGTGTTGATTCCTCAGCTGAAAATATAAAACGAGTATAAAGACATGAAAGCAATTTTCTCCAGCAATTTACAAATCACGCTTATGACACCACAATAATTTGGAGTCAAATTTTGTCCACAGTTTTCAAAACAAATTTTGTTTAAATTTAGCAGCATTCTTAACTGTTCCAGTAAATATGAGTGATGAGATTGCAAAAGTGTTTAGAGAAAAAGAAAAAAAATAACATTTTTAGCCTTTTACACTTTTCCCTTTTACATTTGTATGCACAGCAATAATGAGAGCTGATTACTATAAATTCTTGGATAATGTGTAAACTGCTACTCTACTTCCTATTTGCAGCTGTTGTAAAAAGAAGAGTATAGAGTGACACTGGGGTCATTCACCTTATCTGGTGAAGTTTGTCCTGTTAATAACTCTCCATGTACCTTTTTTCCGGAGAAGAGGTCAGTTTAACACACATCTTGCCTGCGAGAATTGTGAATGCTTATATATTTCAAATAAGCTATTTATTAAAATTTTACTTAAAGCTAAGTTCCAGATTAAAGAACAATCACGTTTTGTGTGAACCTGTGAGAAAGTGGGACGTACCACTTTGGACAAATCACAATCAATAGAAAACTTGCTGATACCAAAACTATTACAATAGTCCAATGTGGATGCAAGAAAGAAAGAAATAATTATGTCAAAGTCCTGGAAAAAGACACGATGACCTGACATTAAAAAAAACAACAATTTTCTCTTAGATTTCTTTTAATGGTGTGTAAAGCAATGACTAAGATAGTTAAAGTAAAGGTAAACGTTAAAACAACTTTGAGACTAGTGAACATTAACTAAAGTACATCAAATTAAATATTTTTAAAAACAAATCTTGTCATAAATTGCAGATAATTCACCTTTTGTCTCACTAGTAGATTTATAGACAATTGCATAAAATCTTTTGGTCAGTACAGCACTTTTCAACAAAGAAATAAGCAAGGGAAAAAAAACAGTTTGTTTTTTATACATATATATATATACATACATATATACACAATAATAAAATTAAAATACCGGTAAATAAAAAATGGCAAAGAATCTTCAACCCCACCAAAAATTTGGTAAAAGAAAAATACCAGTAGAACCTAAATGGGTATATGTAAGTCCATAAATAAATTGGCCTGATGATAAAAATATATTACTTTTGACGAAAACTAAATCTCGACGCTCTCCGCCATCTTCAGGGCTCCACCTAATCAAACATCCCATAATTGAACATCAACCATCAGATGAAGTGGGTTTGGTTGCAAGTTTTAAGAAGTAAACTTTCTAAAAAGAAAAAGTTATTTTTATTTTAAGTCTCAAATTGTTCCAAAATCAATACCTTAACTGAAAATAAAAATGAAGTAAAATGTTACCAAGGTGGTGAAATAAAAAAAATCATCTATCATAGTTCTCATGCAAAGTCAAATCGAAAAACAATTGAATAGACCAATAATAAAAAATAAAAAATAAAAATGTTTTATCAATTAGGCAATTCTTGTTAATCTTGGATCATAGATGTAATGAAACGCACACACACAAAAAAAGTTTTTTCACAAATTCCCAACCGTACTGAGGAAGGGCAGTCACTTCATCTGACCGGGATGTCAATAACCTCAGATCTGTCGCTGTGATAAAGATCTGAAGACGTCAGACTCTCACAATGAAGAATGACATCGTAAATGTGCTTTAATAACATTTATTGTTACAAGTCCAAATATAGTTGCATCAACAGTTTGCGCAATAAAAAAGCAGTTATTTACAAATTTAAATACATGAGCAGCTGAAGCAAACAAATTGTGCTTTAAATATCCAGTCAGTGAAGTTTGACATAAATATCAGTAAATTCACATCAGATGGCAATCTAGAAATCAATTATCAGTCAAAGCCCATAAGGAGCTGTGCATCATTATCACTAAAAGGAACAATTATTACTGACTAATCTTACCCACTCATGAAAAAAAGGACCGGCAGGACAGAGTGGAATATAATTGTTTACACGCTCGAGGTATAAAAATCTTTCCTTATCTGTCCTTACTGGTTTTGATTCAAGGACACCTTGAGCCCCTGACCGTTCTGAGTTCATCACCAAATGTAATTGTGCCTTAGTATCTTCCCTTGCTTTTTGCCTTTAAATAAATAAACGTTGCACTATAAAAACATGAAAATAAACAGTGGAATGAAAAATTGTAGTCGCATCAATCACTTTGCAGCACTACAAAGTCATGCTACTGAAATCATTCAAATGTTCCCAGCTTTGGCTCTCGCGTTTTCAACCAACATCATGAGTATTTCTTCACCATTTAGAAAGAAGAAAAACGTATGAAATGTGTAAACAAAACAGGGTTTTAAATATTTCCAAACATATTGTAAACTAAAGCTTGAGGCTGTTTATTACAGGCCCTGATAATTGAACCGTGTTTATAGTCAAACATTTATAACACGTGACAGACAGTGATAATGTTAGAGTCTCTTATTCAAAGCGTGTGAATCAAATCATACTTTAGTAGCTCTACAAAAAGAACCTGATTGAAGCCTAAGCGTTGAAACGTTTAGTTAATACTGGGAGAAGATGGATCTCTTAATGAAATGTATGCTTGTTACTATGTGCAGATATTGAAAACATACACTGGCTCTCAGAGATTTGTTTTAGATGAAACCATTAATAAAAATAAAGTCTTTTAGCCGATACAAAGACAAAATCCCAAATCTCTGACAAGCTTCAGACTGTTGCAGTCTACAAAGTTGCTGTAGAGAGTTTGTTGTCATGACAACAGTATTGTTTTTGGTGCCACGGATGGTCCTGGAGGTATTGCTGTTCCTCGTTTAAGGCAATGCCCCTGAAATAATTACACAGGAGTGTGTGACCTGCAGGGGAGTGTGGCAGAATATAAGTGAAGGAAGCAAGAGAACAAAACACCTTGAAATGCTAAAAAATATCAACCTGTACCTTTTAAGGCTCGCTGTCGATTGTCACGGCAACCATCTGACCTCCATCTGAAACAAAGATGTTAAAAAACAGTTCTGTTCAGCGTTTTTGTTCTGTCCAGGGACCCATTGTTTTTACAATTATAAATTCTATCATGATGATTAAGTCATGTGTTCTTGTGAACACTAATCATTTCACCATTAAGAATTTACATTTAGCAATTAATCTAAATTACAAAACAAAAACAGTGGTTTTATTTAATGGCTTTCAATTGTCCAAAAACTAAATGGATGTTGGTTACAAACTCCAAAAAAAAAGTAATAATAACAGTCCGTTAATCCTGTTTGTCGACAACATAGCAGTTGAGGTTATTTGATTTATTTAAATTGAGTTGTGTGGTCATGCTACAATAATGTGGACAGCTAAGTTGATCAAGACAAACTAGAAAAACCTGAAACTAAAATAAAAAGAGGAAGATAGAGAAGTATGAAGTCTCACTTTTTACTCATCGGAATAAAAAATTAAATCGAAACAGCAGTTTTCCTCCCTGTTCTCAGATGTGTCCGTTTATAAATCAGACACATTTTGTCCAGCAGGGATGCTGAAAAACTAGGCCATACATTTGTTACTTTAAAGTACTTTTCCTATTAAAATCACATTAAAATTCAAACTTCTCCTCGTGTATAAACATCAAGCTCCATCCTACATTGGAGATCTGATTGTTCAACATGCAACAAATGTAACAGAATTGCAGATCATTTGTTTTGCAAATATGAAAGCAGGTACAAAAATGTGGCAAATAGCTGAATAAAAAACAAACAAAAAGGAGATGCATACCAGTTTTCTCTTTGCTTTTGCCCTCTGTGTGAGGCTCATCATCAGCAACCACAGAAAGGTTGGTCTCTCCAGCAACAGGACTGTGATTAAATTCACAACAGAGATTAGAACAATTGTCAAAAGGAAAAAGATCACAACTTGAATGTATGGGGAAAAAAATGAAATACAAACATTTTTCCGTTCTGTTGGAGGACACTGTTTGCTTGTTCAGGATCTATGTGTACCAATCTGGTGACAAAGGAATGGCCGTCTCCCTGACTGAGGAATATAAAAAAAGAGAAAATGTATTTTCAGTCAGGCAAAATGTTTATTGCAGTAAGAAGAAATATGTTGATCAGTTTAAAATGTTACAGTAAACCTTAAGCAGCCGTGGAAGAACTACTTTTAAACCCAAATGCGATAGCACCAATGATGTTTTTGCCATTGTGTAATACTGGTAGACTGACCTTGAGAAAACTGGGAAAATCCAGTACTTTTCCTCTTCTCCAAATACGTCGGCTACATTTCGTTTAAAGCCAAGGGAGAAGCCATTTTTGTCTGGACCATTTGCAAAGACAGGACCTCTGAAAGCCTCTGGAAAAAAAAAAAATTATATATATATATTTTTTATTTAATCAGCGATGAATATTTAAGGAAGGATCAAGAAGATAAATCAAAGCAAAGCACTGGTTTATATTTACCTATAGTGGTTCTGTTCTTCCCCACAAGCCACATATGATAGCTATAAAGTGACACTATGCTAATGAAGAAAAGAGCCGCCACAAAAAACAGGAACAAGATGTGGAATTTGGCGTGTGTGTCAGGAAGCTGTTTCTGAAACGGGAGAGGGCAAAAGGAAAACGATGCGAGAAACTTCACTTGTGCAACTTCTTTCTCTAGTAATGTTTTTGAATCCCTAATATTTTCCTAATATTTTTAATAAAAACATTACTACACACTCAAACAACGAAAGAACAGCCCATCAGATTAATAAACAACTTGTTGTGCAGAAGTGAATTGCTAAACGGGTATTTTAGAGGAAGCTTCTGTACTCACTGTCCAGAATTTGATGAAATACTGCACAACAGTTGCACAAATAACAGCACAGTAGAGCGTTGCATAGGCCAAGAACAGAATGAAGAACTTGTAATTTGAGAACCCAACACAGTTATTCACCCTGAAAAAACAAAATCCGTGACAAATTGGAGAAAACAGCTCAGAATGTTTTTGTTTTTAAATATGTTTGTTTTCACACAATTAATATTGTATTTGAAAATGAAAATGAATCTGTTGAATCAAAACCTCACCAGGGGCAGTGATGGTCCATTTTCAGCACACACCTTGACAAATGGAAATAAAGAAGAACAGAACGATATGAGCATTGAAAAAAAAAATCCAACTCAAATATTTATTTTACTCATTAATTACAATAAGGATATATTAAAGAAGAAGAAAAAAATCAAAGATGAGTAAAATACAATATCCCAGAAGGTTCTCCCGTATACAATCAGCTTTTTCAAGCTGTTGTATTGCCACAACCTAACAAAATAAAAAACTTTTTCCAATAGGTTCATTTACATTGATATGTAATCTCATTCATATGAGATTATGATGAACATTATAATGTTTATCATGAACTATAACAGAAACATTTGACACTAAGTTTTGCCAGTTTAACAGTGTGTGAGAAAGACAATCTTTTGTTGTTTTCAGAGACAAAAAAAATTAATAATAAACAATCAATTAGCATCACATGTTGATTCAAAAATTTGAATTTGTACTTTTTTTTTTTTTTTTTCAATTTACAAAAACGGGAGTTTCTTCCAGACGAGTTCATGACAATTAAGTTCAAAGAGTAATTTTCCTAATTATGTTGGAGAATCTCAAACTCCAACATAAATATTGACATACACAGTCTTAGATTTACATAACCTGGGTTCCTACACTGTCTTGTCAGGTCTGGAAAGATATTGAGATTTGAAATGTAAAAATTGGTAGGAACCCTGAATGACAACATATTCGCATCAGCTCTTCTCAAAATGAAAAAGAAAACATTAAAAAGGAGCCAACTTGAAACCCACTTCTTTGGATTAATTAAAAACAAACCTCAACCCTTTGTACATTTACAGGAAGGACTCACTTTTCACATGATGAGCAGTGATGACAGCGATCGGGTTTGATAACTTGACAGAAGTCACAGTACCTGATGGCTGTTCGGAGACAAACACAAGCAGGATAATATCAGCGTGATGAAATAGTGGATGTTAGTAAGCTGATACAAGAATTTCAATTACATAATATTTTATCATTTAAGTCTAACAATTGGTAAGTGCTTTTTTCTTAGTTTCTTTTCTTTTACAGTGCTGTAAATCTCAGCAGGAGCAATGACATGAGACTAAACTACTCAGGCGCAAGTCCACAGAGAAAACAAGGTGCACTGGAGTCCAATTAACCCTCCGACATTTCCGTAAACAAAGGAAAGTCGTATGATATTCATAAAAAGAGGAACATCTTACAGTCTGTAAGAGCTGCACTCACACCCTAAACAGGAAGACTAAATGTTGGTGCTTCCCATTTCATCAGTTTTATTATGTAATAAAGGTGTATAGTGTGTGCACAATTCTTAGACAAGTGATTATTTTGACTATAATTATTTATCAGCATATTCTCTGACTCCAGGCTGGATAAACTTGACTACTTAATGGATTTAATAGAATAGTATAGAATTCAACTTTATTGCACTGTCACAAGTAAGTAGCACAGCTTATTACATAGATGTGCATCTGTGTAATAAGGGAAGATGGCCTAAGGAGGTCTATACCCTACAAATACTTGAGGAAAATTTCTAGGCAGTTGTTTTTTTTTCCCTCTAGGCCAAAAAAAAAAAAAAAAGAGATTTAACTAACTTTAAAAAATACATAAAAATTAACCAAAAGTCTCTCAGCGGGTTGCAGCATTCTTGAGACTGTTCTCAGATCCCAATACCTTCGCAATCAAACGTTTATTTACAGATCAAGAAGTTGCCTGACTCCATGAATGTTATTGAAAAGAACAGTGATCTTTCCAAATTTCTTTTATTTTAAGAGTCAGAAATATTTATTGGACAGCTTTGAGTTGTTTACTTACAATCACTGAACCAGATAAAAATACAGTAAGATAAGAAAATGTGTGTCTTTCATTCAGCTGCATAGTCATTTTGCAAAATAATAGTAGTAGCGGTGCATATTCTCTTCTAAAGAATGGCAAAACCTCACTTTTACTTTCTGAAAGATTCATGTTTGAGGTTTACTGACATTTTGAATTAACCAAAATATTCAAAAATAATCCTAAACAATAAGTCTGACCTAACAATTATGCACATACTTTATGTTGGGGGGAACTGCTTTCTTCCTCTATTAACAGCAATGTAGTCAGCAAACATCAAAACACAATCGGTTGTGAAGAAAGTAGCGCCTCACCTCCTCCAGCGGTGCGTGTGTACACGGGTAAATTCCTGGCCACTTTCTTCAGGATTTCTTGCTGCACTTCAGCTCGCTGCTCCTTCTCGTACATTTCCTTCTCCGCTCGGGGCAACGCAAACTAGCATCCAAACAAAGCAGGAGACAGGGAGTGAGCGACATGTTGTGATTTGCAAAATTATTAAAACCACTTGAACCTTTTTTTAAATATAGTGAAATAGGAATCTCAAAAGTGAGATGTGTGTTTGTATTCAGATACCCTGGGTCAATATTGTTTTAGATAAACTCTTCTTGATGCAATTAACAGAGAATCAAGCTTCAAGTGTGCATAGAGTGCATGAAGAGTTTATTTCTGTATTTTCCATAAACTCTGACCATTTTCCCCGTCCCTTTCCAAACATCTCAGCTGGTTTTATACAGACAGTAGATTACACGCAGGTGGTGGACTGTCGTTTGCTGTTTTGGTGACTTCTGAAGGCAATTGGCCTCAAAATAGTTTATTTAAGTGTGCCAGAGAGAAGTTGCTGATTACAAATACACACCACACTTTCAGGTTTTCATTTGCAAATATAAAGAGAATGAAGTCTTACGTGCCAGTTTGTGGTTGCAGGACATAAATAGATATATTAAATTGAACTAATCTGAAAAGATTTTTGCTTAGGCTTTTATTTTTTACCAGAAACAATGAGCATTTGCTTACTGCTGTTGAAGGACTGGCTGGTTTGGACCAGATCGTTTTCCAGTAGGACCATATGAACATGGCAAGGAAAATGTGAAAGATGACCAAATAGCTGACTGTTAAGGGAAATAAAAAGATTTATTTTGGTTATCGTTGACATAATGCCACCAATAACACACGTGGCATTAATAAACAAATAAACTGACTGAACACGTGTGTGTGAGTGCACTTACTTCGTTCTGCATTATTTGTTTTGGGGATTGTATCTATACAAGACAGGACAAAATATAATGTCAGAGTGTGAATGGATGCTATTGGAAATGCATAAATTCATCTCACACACAGACACACAGACACAGCCTCCTCTCTCGCGCCATGTGGCTGCAGCCTGGCACGGGCAGCAGTGGCCCACCCATCACAGGCCGCTTTGTCTAAAGACCACGGTTGCCCCGATCGGACCACAGCTGGTAGATCTACGCTGATAAATGCATAACTTATAGATTGTTTTTTTGTACAGCATAGGAGTTCCTAAAAAAATAAGTAAATAAAAATGTGCTGAAATAAGGCTTGGAAAATTCATAACAGAAAACCTAAAAACAAATTTCAGTATTAGGCCCACTGCAAAACTTGTTTTATTTATGGGATGGCAGATAATTTTCCAAATCTTAGAAGGGACATTAAAATGATTTTAACAATCAAAAATGAAACTAATAATAATAATAATAATAATAATAATAATAATATAATAATAATAACATCATATGGGGAAAACATTCTGAATTGTATACTAAAATCAATTAAAGAATAATTTAGAAAAGAAAATCTGTAAATGTTAAAAGGCAGGAAAGCAAATAACATGTAATTTTTATTATCTGCTATGATATAAACTCAAATATCGCCTTACTTTGTGTTTCAGAAGTTTAGTCAGGGAAAAAGCAATAAAACACAAAAACAATAAAATAAAAATAAGATCTTTAAAATGTTTAACTGAACTAATATCGATACAACTACATTTATAGACTTAATGAAAATAAACGTAAATAATTAAATTAGACAAAAAAAATCTTAGATATAAAACTTAGTCCTTTGTAAAATGTTATAAAGTGAAAAAAGGACAGTTAAATATAAAGTCAATTTCAAAGTAAGAAAAAATAGGGAAAAACAATGACTAAAAGTGATTGACTTAACAGTGTGCAACGTTGCAGGGTAATTTGAAACTATTTTTGAAGTTCCTCATTAATAGGTCAAAATGACCCCATTATTCCGAAGTTAGTTACATTTCTGCGATAGTTGCATGCATATTTTCGAGCTGTTCCTGTGTTTCACCGAGTAAAATCGGCGTTTTATTATCTCCCTGACCTTTTGTTGTGGTTTCTTCTGACCCGGTCTGACAGAAGTATACGAAATCTGATTTTAAATCTCAATTCAACCCGTTCATCAAAGTTCAAAACCCTGAAACAGTCAAACATTCGCATATATCCGACCCGAAGGCGGCTAAACACTCAACAACATGTAGGTCACTTACACACACAGAGTTCCACGACATAGGCATAATAGGACCAGGCGACAACCAGGTTAATAAACAGAACAGGTACCCAATTTAGAGCCCGTTTACAGCACCTCAGCGCATGAGAAGGAGCCATCTTTAATCCGTGTACCTGACGGTGACGTCATAGTTGAGATTTTATATGCTCTGGTCAGAGACGCAACAAGAGCAAGATGACTCACCTCAGAACATGTCGACGGCTTACTCAAAGAGAGCATAAGCTCAAGATGGTTCACTCCTTCACAGATCCCGCACGACAGATGGAAAGGATTTGTTTTTGTTTTTTTCATATGCTTTTCAATCTCAAAATCAATCAAGGAACAATGCAAGAAATCTTATTACGTGGATTTTCTGTATTCCTGCTTTGGTTTTTTGTAAGCCTCTTACAGTTTCAGTACCTCTTTTTTTCCTGAAACAGTAAATGTTGAACTATTTAAAGTAAAATAATTTAATTACTAAGATGTTCTGTATTGTTTTTTAAAATTAAATATCACGTGTTCCTATTTAATACCAAGCAACCAAAGATGTTCAGTATTGGAGCCTCGCGTACATATGGTTTAAGGATCTAAATGCAGTCCTCCCGGCTTCGGCACCTTTGCTGCATGTCTTTCCCCCTTTTTCTCTGCCTCCCTCTTATAGAATTACTTTCAAATAGAGTGGGGAAAAAACATATGTTTAATATTTTCCATAGCACACACACATTCAAGCTTTGGTTTGTTATTGTTATTGCTTCAAGGAAATACCTAAGACAAATAATAGTGGGCCCTCAGGAGAAGGGTATGGGGACTTCTGATAAACATTACCTATTAATGCTGATTTCATTTCGGAATCTGAGAAAAGTTTTTATATCAGTTAATATAAATGTCTGTAGGTAACACAGCTGTTAGCATATGTGCTTTCTTTGGACTGTAATGCCAGCTTTAATATTTCACCACACCTAAAACTTAGTCATTGTTGTAATATCTGGAACTTCTGAAAGAGGTTTATTCCAATTTGTAACCTATTTTTTGTTATGTGAGGCAAAAAGTGTAGCTAAGGTAAAAGGTAAAAACTGCATTCTATCTTACGACCAGCAGGTGGTACTATTTTGCAGCAAAACGTTCAAAGGAGCAGTTTTATGCCTTGTCCAGGAATGATATGCAAGTATATATGCTCTGTGAGGCGGAAGATGGGAAGCATTCATGAAAGAATCAAGGTAGCACTCCAGGTATGATTGTGATGAAGGAATTACAACATGATGTAAGGCTCAACAAAGTCAATTTACATAATACTGCCCCTTTAAATTGAACCCACTGAGTTGCAAGCAAGCAGTTCAATAATAATAATGAAAAGAAGACGAAGACTAAATTTATTTCAAAGACTGCATATTGTCAAAATGTCAATTCTATTAGAAAGAAGTTGCTAGAGCTTTTCGAGGAAGAGGATATTATGTGTTTTTCCAGACACATGGTGCGATTTTAAAGCATAATCAAGTAACTGTTGCCACAAGTTGTTATAAAAAAATGTCAACATATCAAACACAACTTCAAAGAAATTTGACTTGCTACATTGAAACTGGCCTTTCTCTTTAAGAAGCTCACTTTTTCTAATACTCTGCTGTCAGCACGGCATCAAAACAATGTTCCTTTAAGTTATTTTCAACAGTTCTTAGCTTTGGACTGAGAAATAGTTCACATGATAAGGCCAGCAGCTAGAGGTCTGGTGGAACTGTGTGGGGACGGCTTGAGGGAGGAGTGCTCTGTGAGTCGAAGCTCAGCTCCAAGGAAGAGTTTTGTGGAAATAGCTTTGTATGAGCTAACGTTTAAGCACCTCTGAATGGCTGCCAGAGTAGAGATTTCTAAATTATATATGAAAAAATTAAATTCAGGTATGTTTATGATGAGGGAGTAACATTATAACATGATGTCAAACTCAAATAAGTCAATTTTGCGTAATATCCCTCCTTTAAATCAAAGATGAATGACAAAAGGCAAATGGATCCAAGTAAGCAAAAAATAGCATTTTGGTTTGGATTTTTTTATCATGTACAATATGAAATCTCACTAGCAATTTAGCACACTAATAATAAATTAAGGGACTCAATCTGTACACATTCCACATTTCAGACACAGTATGTCCCAGAATAATAACTAATACCCAGAGGCCGCTTTGTTAGAAGGGCGGTTCCTCTTTTTGGGGTGAGATGGGGAGGAAGGAGGAGAGCCAGTGGGCGGGAATGAGTCAGGTGAAACTGAACGTCTTCTGGTCGGACTGCTGCTGGGCGATCCGCGCGGTGAGGAGTAGGGTGACAGGGCCTGGAGCATGCGGCCACTGCGCTCCTGGATGGCATGCTTTAAGAGAAAAAAACAGAATTCATTTCTGTATTTTGTACAAATCTTAATCTGCATTTCAGAGGATATTTGTGTACAAGCAGAGCTTGACAGTGTGATTCTCTTGTGATAAAAATTTTTTTTTTTAATCAACCTAACACGGCTGCTTGATTTCAAGACCCCATAATTTTCTTAGAGTCTGAATTTCGAATGAAACCAAATTTAGCTCAGAAGTCAGAAATTTGCCTAAATCTTTTGCAGCAGTGTTGTTACCAGATATTTTCTCGCCAGACATTTTGTGTGACTTTTGACCTAAAACTCAGAAAACTAACCCATGTACTATCTGGTCCAAAAAGCTCCAGGAAGTTGCCAATGAATTCCCGCGACTTCTCCTCCCATTTGTGGATCAGGTCCTGGCTCTTCTCCTCCACCCTGTTCACAAAGTGCTTTGACTTCTCCTCCACCGTTCGCACAGTCTCTTTCATCTTATCCACCTGATTCTGAAGCCGATACTTATTCTCCTGCCAGGAAAGAAACATTTGTGTTCATTTGTTTATGGTATCGCCATATGATCTGATGGGAAAGATTTTTTTTTCTTTACCTTAATAAACCCCACGTTGAGTTCACGGGCTGTGTATCCTCTCTGCAGGTTGCGGCGGACGTAGATGTCGTAGTCCCGGACAATTCGAGTGATCACATCAGAGGTGGAGATGCCCTCTGTCCTCTGAGTGGCCACAAACATCCCTGATATGAATAAGTAAATCCTGTATTTTAGTTAATTGACAAAAGTAACTGCACCACTTGCACTGATTTCATTGATTTCTGTTCATCTCTACCTGCTTCTTTGATGTCCTTATAAACGTCCTCTGACCCAGCAGATGTGTAAGGAATGTCATCATGGGCCACAAAGTCAATCTATCAGTGGAATAAGGGAGTGTTTGGACTACTTAAGCTCACATATCTTTATATGATATGATTTAGTGTATTTCTGTGCAACTGTCTGATACTGTAATAGCATTCCCCGTCACAGCACAAACTTTGACCTTGTGTTTCTTGAGAAACTCTGGGGTAAGTGTCCAAGGAGCATCTCGCACCACCTCGTCAACGTAACGACAGTGCCTGAGTGCTTCGTAGCGCTCGCCCTCTGTCATTACAGTGTAGCCCTTCAACTTGTGGGTGAGTTCATCACTGCACACTAGTCACAAAAAGAAATACATTTAGTGTCTTGTATTAAAACTGTAAAGATATAAACTGGTGTTAAAATAAGTTAATAATTGAAAATTTAACTAAGCTCCATTTATTTAGATTGGGATTTATGGTGACAGGCAGCAAAAGGTAATCACAACCTTTAAAGTTTTTCACATTCTTTCACCCTTTTATTGCAAACTTTGATGTATTTTACTGGGATTTTGAGGTGATAGATCAGCACAAGGAGAAGCCTAATTATGAAGCAGACATGTTCATGTTTGGAAAACTCGATGGAGTATTTAACAATATCCAAACTTCTGAACATATCATGGAAAACCGCTGTTCAGATTACTTTCCATTCTAACAAACTGAGTGGGAGTCAAAAAGTCAATGTTGCAAGAATCAATGAGTGGCAATTTTATATTTGTAAATCAGGTGTTAACTGAGTGGCTGAAACCTACAATTAAGATTTTTATGTTACAATTAGGTGTCCAACATTCCTTCCATTTCACAATTATGCACTCCTTTGTGTAAGTCTCTCACATAAAATCCCAATAAAATACCCTTACGTTTTAGATTGTAAATGCGTAGATTGTAAATATAAAAAATCTTTAAGAGGTATATTATATCCTCCAATTAAAATTGGAGGATATAATACTATAATCCCAAATACTTGCCTCCAACTATCAGGTAAGTATTTGGGAAAACATTTTTGGCTTGCATCAGGGCCCGAGCATGTCCCGAATGGAAGAGATCAAAGATGCCATCAGCATAAACTCTCACCGGCCGTTGAGCTGCAAAAAAGCAACATGGAGGCATGAACCTTCACATTGTGAGCAGAAACTGAGATAAGACTTTCAGACTCTCTTTTTTTCCGTTCACCATCATATATTGTGATAAATTGCAGCACAGATAGAATCCACTGATACTGAAGTCCATATTTAGATTTGTAAATCAGTAAAATTACAGCATTAAACAGTTTGTCGCTTTCTCTTACTTCTTGCTTCCACAGTCAAGTGCAGCTTCAGTTTTGGTTTCAAGACGTCAGTTGTCAACAAAAACACAAATCTAACCTGGGGTTCCCTTCCGTGCTTGAGCAATAGTCAGCTTTTCATGTGGGATCCCTGTCTCATAACCTGTTTGTCTTGCAAACGGTGCTGGTTCTCGCAGAGCCTGAGGACGCAGAGATAATATGAAATATGATATAAATGCTCATTGTCTTAGATAGTAGTTATCTTGCTGCACGTCATACCAAACGGGCAACTTTTTCTAAGTCGCAAGCATGCCTATGTGGAATAGGAGGGAGGAGTATAAGGAGCAGTTACTATGAAAAAACATAGTGAAGGGGCAAAGAAAGGACAGAAAAGGTTCTGCAAATTGGCAGGTTAGGATTTGCCTCTATTGCTGATATTGTAAAAGAAAAACTTAAAGTCAAGATAAACTTTTATAGTATCTCCCAGACAGTCCTCACTCTGTCCTGAAGCAACAAATTTCTACTCCCTTTTTCTGTCCGGCATGGACTTTGTGTTGTGAGCAAGTTCACATATCTACACCTTTATCAGCTGTGATGTAAGATATACTTTGAACCGCTCCTCCGGTTCAAATGTACGGGGTGTAGAGTCAGTATAAACACTGGCTTAAACACGTTTCAGCACTGAAAACACACGTGCTAGATAAATCCTCAAATTTTATATTATAGAGCACAAAAATACATGCATGCAAGGACTTTTCTGACAACAATAAAAAGTGACAAATTTAAATGACAACTTCACCAGTTTATTTCAATTATTTGTTTCCACATTCTTTTAAAGTTGCAACAACAATGTATTATGGCTACGGCGTTTTATTCAAAGTAAAATTTCAAGTCAAATAACAACACATATGTCTATTATTTATGTGAACATTGGTCATCTTTAGTTGTCATGCATAAAAAAGCTTGGTCTGCCTGATTTCACGACTAAATCTACCTTGCGTGGGCCTCGTCCTCCTACTCCTCCTCCTCCTCCTCTGCGGTTCTGTGGAGTCTCTCTGTGCTGGTTGTTGTTGCTGCTTCGGCCTCGTTTCCTTCTAGCCATGGCTGATCTTTTGCTGTGAATTCACCTGCTGCTCCTCTCTGCTGGTCTGACTAGTCAACATGGGAGCTTTATGAGCCTGTGTGTCTCTTTAAGTTTACATCCCATCAGTCTGCCTGACCCCGATGACGAGAGAACCGGATGAGCAAAGTTCATGCCACTCTGCTGAAGGTATTCGGAAATCTAGAGTGTGTTTGCAATCAATACAGATCTGTCTTCCTTTGACAGAAATGTTTTTTTCCTTCTGTGTGTGTGGTGTCACTTTGTACTAGCTGTTTAAGACATTTTAATAGCTGGGTAATGCATTCCTTGAAAAAGTTATAGTCTTAGAATCTTTAAGGGCTAATGCAAAAATGCATAATTTTGAAGTGGAATTAATATTATGTTTATTAATAACATGTTTTACTTGGTGAATTGAGTTACTGTTATAAATTAACCTCTGTAATTTTGCCTTCCAAAGTCCCCTTTTCATTATAGCCTCAGTTTAATGCAAATGCTCTTCATAAGAGACACATCAGAAAGGTGGTAAATTAAGGTGCAAAGAAATTTAAAGCAATAAAACAATGTTCAGTCTCACCAACCAGTAGCAATAAATTCATGCATAATATGACGAGGTGCTCTGGTCAGATAAGGCTGAAACTGAACTTCTTTGTCCACATGCAAAGTACTATGTTTGATGGTAGGTAAACTCTTCAAATGACATTGAACACATATTCTAGCTGGGTAGAGCACAGATGGGTGAAACTAAATACAACAGCCATTATTCAACAAACCTGTCAGGTGTTTTTGGATTTTTTTTTTCTCCATTCACCTTATCCTGGTTGGCTTAGTTACAGGTTTGGGTCCTCTAGAGACCTGGAGCTTGAGGATGTTGCATAGTTTTTGAGTTGTTCCAATGATTGTGTTTTTTTGAACAGAGGTCTCAGACATTGCCTCCGGTTTCTAATGAAGCTACTTTTTTTTTCTTACACTCTGGATTTCTCCTTCCTGAGACACTCATGCAGCAGTTTATCAACCTGATGCAGTCACTCATTTTTGGACTTCCTCCTTCTGCAGTTTTATAATTCTGGAGTTTGGGTGAAACCTTTTGTCCATAGCATAGAACTTTCTAGTCTTGATATTGGTGGGTTCTATCTTTTCTTTTGAACAGCTGGTTGTGTTGGTAATAGGGGTGAGCTGATAAATCGGCCCCAGTTTCGTTGAACATCTGCATTTCTCCATGGTCTCATTGAGCTCTCCATGAATGCTTTCATTGTATTGTTGATATAATAAAGTTCAAAGCTGTCTTAAATCCATGGTTGGTGTAGAGTTATATCAATTCAGCTGGAGCACATCTTTGTTTGTATGGTCTTGAAATTTATAGCGACAAGTCTTTTAACTGGTAGCTGGTGTTTGGCATGTCTGGTGTTGCTATCACGTCCCTTCTGGGACCTCCTCATAAATTAATTCATCAGAGAAGATTTACATATCCTCTGTCATGTCTGACTGATATTTCCATTTCTTCTTATGAGCTTGTCTTATATCCTGAAGTCATTGCAGATATAATCCATCGCAATCACTAAAATATCTGTGTAAGTATACGGTCTGTCACCGAACTTACCTATTTCAAAGAAGTGGTTGTGTGCTTAAAAACAGTCCCAGTCTAGGGGCTATTCTAAGGGAGATTTTCAAGAAAAACAGGAATCCTTCAAGAATTTGTAAAGCAGGGAAACTACAAATACTAACACCACAACACATGTTGGAAATAATGTTTTGATTGTACTTTTTACATGTTATTTTTACATTACGTGTTAGGTTTTGAACGCGCGTGGGTACAGAAGTAGTACATTTCCAAAGGTGCCATTCATGAGTGAATCATTTTTGCTACCCCACATTAAATCATTCCTTCTGAAGGACAAGTAAAGGATTGGCACACCTTAATGGCGACATTCAGTTTTTCAAGCAAGTTTAACCTGTACTTGTCAGTAATGTAGCAAATTGTGAGAAAACTCTGACATTACTTAAATACAGTATAATATTGGTATAGTGAAGCCCTGCCTTTTGGAAAGCCCCTATAGTTTTCAGTTTCATTTTTGGCTTTGTATAAAATATGTTTGATAAATGTATTTATGTTGTTTACTGTTTTATTCTTTGAGGGACTTCAAATCATTTTAGCTAAAAACAAACTACCTACAAAACCACTCACAGAACCAGTTTATACCAAAACTGACTTCATAGGTATTTTTTCACCTTTGAGCATAATAACCCTAAGGAAGGGGAGTGGTTATCTCTGAGACAAGTTGCCACCTCTCACTTCCTGGAGTAAATGCTTTTCAAATATATGGAGATCAAAACAGAGCAGCACTCTGAACCTCTGAATCTTTGGCACAGCTCTCCAGAGAACACCACACCTAAAGGTAAGGCTTAAAAACAACACTTCCTATCAGGAATTAATCTAGTGGGAACAAGGAATAGTTACTAAATATGTGGTGTCCGTTGTTGGAGAGAAAACCAGTGTTTTAAAAGCCAGGGAATACAGGCAGGAGAAACTGAAGCTGTCAGTTTCTCAGTCATTGGCTGTGATGAACACTGTGGGTGGAGACTGTTAATTAAACTGATTTATTTGTCCTTAGGTTGCCTAAGCTTCACTTCCACTGTAAATAAGTAATACATTTTATGTTTTATGTCCTTGCTTTAATTACATGAAGGAGTACTTAGATAAGAAAGACAGCTCTTGCCTTCCCTCTGTATCTATCTGAGATACAGAGGCAATCACTTAAACAACAGTTGTGGTTTTATGATAAGTTAAATACCCAGTTAAGCTTAAATTGTTTATATCAGATTATTTTAATGTCAATGTCTCTATCTTTCTAGATTTCACTTGCTGCAGCTGAACATGTTTCTGTGGTCTTGTCTGACACCTTTCCTGCTGATAACAGTTCAACTATGCAAAGGTAGTATGCAACATACCACAGAAATGACTAGCACAAGTCTTAGCATCATATCTTTGACTGTGGATGATATTTAAATGCAAAACCACACACATGCTGGTTTTTTAACCTTAAGTGTATCACAAGTTAAGCCTTAACTACAGACCAACCACAGATGTGGAACTGAGATTTCTAGAGAAAAATGTTCTCTTTTTTTGCAATAGCCTTGGTTTGTGATTGTACAGCTCACTTTCCGGGAAAGCACATAAAAAAGAGTCGTACTACTGTTGCGCAAGATAGCTGACAATGTGACTAAACGTTCCCAACTGTTCTGCCTTTTGTTCTGTCTCAGCAAGTAAGGAGAGGCAAGTTAATTTGCAAAGGGCAACGAGAAAACCACTAATATAAATATTTTAATCACTTCTAGTAGAACCTGCATCTTTTGTAAGATCTTTCCCACGGCTTCAGTTTTATGCCCTTTGCTCTGTCAGCGTGTTGAGGCTTATGCTGTTATTTTGTTGCAGTACATGAATTGTTTATCCAGGGCAGAAGTATTGATGCCTACAGCAATTTCTAATTAAAATATTCCCACTTCTTGGGTTGTTCTCATCTGTTCACATCGCAACTACACACGTTTGTGTATTTTACTGTGGCGTATTTACAAAGTAGTAAATACATGTGGAAAAAAAAAGCAGAGAAATGTATGACTGAGAATTTTTACTATGAAAAATCTGAAAACTGGGACATGCGTTTGTATCCCCATTATATGATTATCTTGTTTTGCTGCTGAAGGAGGTACCTCCAGTCCAGCCGCAAATCTGTAGCATCCAACATTTCTAACCAGCTTCCCGGACTCCGCTAAAAAAAATGATCTATGATGCTGCCACTACCATGTGGATGTTCGATTTTATACATTGTGATATGTATAAAATCGAACATAACACAATGTCCTGAAATAATAACTTATCTTCTTTGTTTATATTTTTTGTTTGTTTGTTTTTAATAGGATCCCCAGACCAAAGATGTGAGGAATTCACAGATCTAGACTTAACTCATGCCCTCATCGGCACAAGCCTCAGAATCAGGCTGCTGCTTTACACCAGGCACAATGACAGCTGTGGGGTGGTCCTGTCCCACACCAACCTGGCAGAGCATCCCGAGTTTAACATGTCCAACCCCACCACCTTCATCATCCATGGCTATCGGCCCACAGGATCTCCCCCGATATGGTTGAGCAACTTCACAAAGAGGCTGTTGGCCAGGCAAGACATGAATGTTGTGGTAGTGGACTGGAACTCTGGGGCTGCTAATGTTAATTATTTTAAGGTGGTTGAGAAAACATACAAAGTGGCAGACAGCCTCACCGCTTTCATTAAAATGATGCAGGTACAAAATGTCTCTGATCTCCGATAATCAAATCTGTTGTGTCTGGAGAGAACAACGTCCTTGACAGCTTTGTGGAACTTTTCTAAACTCTGTTTCAGGAGCACGGCACTTCTCTAAGTGCGATTCACATGATTGGAGTCAGTCTTGGAGCCCATATTTCCGGTTTTGTGGGAGCAAATCTTAACAGTTCAATCGGAAGAATAACAGGTACGTTTTACATGACAGGACATGATTTTATGCCAGTTTGATTCAAGGTGAGACAAACACGAGCCAAAATGAAGTGAAAACAAAACCTGCAAACAATCTGGTTGCATTCTGAGTTGCAACAACTGAGTTTTAATAGACTTAAGTCCTGATAGATAGATTCATAGCATGCATGTGTTTCTGAAGAAGAACCTGTACGACAATGGTACAGCCTGTTTTGGTGCAATATAGTGTACGTAGTTTGTATATTTACTTCACCCATAAATTTAAACATCAACTGACCTCTATGCTACTTTCTGTCTGGTTTGTACTGATGTAATCTTTGCAGCTCTTGATCCTGCCGGACCTACGTTCACTGGCAAACCTCCAGAAATGCGACTGGACCAGACAGACGCTCAGTTTGTTGATGCGCTGCACACAGACATTGACTGTCAGGCGGTTTAATAGTTGCTTTAAAATCTTAAGTGATGTTATTTTTATTTTTTTTATGTATCTAAATAATGATGTTTATATGGCGTATTATGGTTTTCAGTTCTGGGCTTCAGGGCACCATTGGGCCACATTGATTTCTATGCTAATGGAGGAACAGACCAGCCTGGCTGTGCGAAGACTGTGCTATCACGTAAGGTTTGAGGGACTAGAACAACATGTGCTGCTGTACAGTGAGCTGTCATTTTAAAATGACAATATTTCCACTCATTAACCCTTAAACAGCAGGTGACTACTTCAAATGTGACCACCAGAGGTCTGTGTTGCTTTTCTTGGACACTATATATGAGGCATGCCCCAGTCCAGCATTCCCCTGTTCCTCCTATGAAGATTTTCTGGATGGAAGATGCATGAGCTGTGACCACTTTGGTGAAGCTGGTTGTCCTGTCTTTGGTTGGTGGTTTTATTGATGAACTTACTTCCCATGTTCTTCTACTGCTGTACTGATACACAACAGTGTATGTACACCTTGCTTAACATTTAGACTGATGCATATGTTTGTACTCAAATCAGGCTACGAAGTTATACGGTGGAAGGATGTCCTCAGTCAACTGAGCCAAACAAAGTACTACTTTAACACAAACTCAGACTCTCCATATTGCTGTAAGTAATTTTACTATTTAGCAGAATAACTAGAGTTATGGAAAACAATGCTTTATCATATATATATGAAAAGGGTGCATCTCAGTACATTAGAATATCACAGAAAAAATGCTTTTTAGCAAAAATGGATAATCATATTTAATAGAGAGAGGTATATTTATGTTTATTTGAGTTTGTTTTTATAATCAGGTTACAGCTAACAAAAAGAATCCATCTGGAATGCTCTAAAATCACTTGGTAAATGGCTGAGCTGGTATTGATTCACTGATTGATCAATACCAGGAGATATGGCTCCACAATTTTTTGCTGACTGTGGAAACCTCACAAAGGACCTGAACCAGCTTGAATTTTGTGCTTCTCCGCTCCATTCCCAGACTCTGGAATAGTTTTACAAATGAAATGCAAACTTTGCCTTCAACTAAATAAGTGACTCTGGATCACTGAGTAAAAATCCAGTCATCTTTTTCTTTAGCCCATTCCTCCAACAAGTAATTGTTTCTTAATATTTGAGGGTCAAGACCCTCTGACAAACCAAAGGTTTGATTTTTACCAAGCTACATTGTCAAACTTGTATACTTAATTCTGTAAGCAATTTCTTTAGCAATGACCTTTGGCGACCTACCTTTACTGTGGAGGGTTACATTAATTGTTTGTAATTGTTTTGATTTTCATCAAGCCACAACCATCAAACTGGGAATAAATAAGCATTTTAAATACATCACTCTGTGAGGAATGAATAAACATTAGATTTTTCAAATGGATTCTAATTTACTGAGACGCACCCTCTTTTAGAAAATCTAATTTGATTCTGCATGATTTTGTTTGTGTCTCCACCTAGTGGTAGCACAAAGACTTTCATCAACAGCAGAAAGGCATTTTAATGTTCCTTCACATTCCTGCACATTGCTGAAAGCAGCAAAACGACAGTCAGAAAAGGATGTACGGATTTTCTGCAATAAATTTAGTTTTTTGCATTTTCCACAACATAGAACAAAGAAACAAACTAAACAAAATGTTCTTGATTACTGGTTTTCTGACAGCAGCATTGTATGTTTCCACTCTCCACAGATGTTGTCCATAATAAATAGACCATGACATGAGTACTATAGCAAAATGTCAACAAAAGAAGGTACTTTATTGTTTGAAATAATTTTGCATAAATATGTTCTGCTCTTTCAGTGACAAACTACAGAGTAGATGTGATGATTTGGAATCAGAAGGCACAGAAGGGATACATGGATATTAAAATCAGCGACGGTGTTAATGAGGCAGTGGCAATCATTGAACAGTAAGACTTCTTTTTTCATACTGCTGCCCAAAAATCAAGTATTCCTCCATAACTTCATATGTCTGTGTGTTTCTTTCTTTTTATCTTTTTAACCAGTAAAGCAACACAGTTCATGAAGGACACAGAGATCACAATGCTTGCTATGTTCAATAGAAACATTCAGTCAGTGAAAAAAGTCTCTATCAAATACTACTCTGGAGTGGGGTGTAATTCCAAAGGCAAGCTTCGGGTTCTGAGAATCCGTTTCACACCCCTGGATCGCAAAAAGAAGTACGCAACATTTACAGATTTTAGATCATTTTAACTGTGTCAGTTCAAAAAAAGTCTGTTTTACTTTTATCTCCAAATTCACAGCAGTTTCTTTTTATTTTTTTATTTCGCAGGCCTCTTTGTCGTTACGACATTCTTCTTGTTAATAAGAAAGAGTTCACATTCAGGCCTATTCCATGTGAAGAAACCTCGTCCTGAAATCAAGCTGAAACCTCAATCAAGAACTTTCATGAGGAAGAGTCCTCTGGTTCCTCAGTTTCTTTAGGACGGGTTGGAAAATTAATAAGGATCCCAAATGAAAAGGCACCAACTGGTCAGTCAAGTTTTCTAAAAAAAAAAAAAAAAAAATAGAAATGTGTCATATTCTGAAAACTGTATATTTGTTTCAAAGAAAAAAAAAGGTACATAGTTGTATAGGATGTGTATAAATATTTCATATAAAGAAAAACTGGACTACATTTATATTTCAATTTTTAAAAGTCAAACTAAATACATTTTTATTTTCTCAGTAAAAATATCTGGCCTCTGAGTTTTATTTACATTTTTTTAATAATATTTTGTATTAAGTAAATGTTTCTTCGTTTCATATGTTTGCCTTTGATAACTTCACCAGGATTATAACTTCGTATTAGGATGCCACTGACTGACACTGATTGACAGATAAGCTGCTGGTAGCGCATCAGAAAAACTATTTCAGTCCAGCTTTCTTCAGCATCAATGCTGGTTTAACTTCAGAACTTTCGCTGTTTCAGCTTATGATGCCAAAAATATTTTTCTGTGTTTGAATGAATACATTTATTTGTTCTTGCTACAACCAAAAATATAATAAGCATCTTCCTCACATCACAACATTGGTTACATTAGCAAAGAAATAAATGAGCTGCTCAGGTTCAGCCCAAAAGACAAATGTATCATGCAACTTGCTTTGGATAAATGTGCTCAAACTTGAATACTTCCTGGAATGAAACATCCTAATCAAGACTTTTTGTCCCCAAAACCAATTTGAGCCATTTCAGATCAGACATTCGCTGATAACTAAGAAATGTGTGTTTCCTCAAAATTTTTTATCTTGTAACAATAAAAAAAAGGAAAAACGTGCATAACCCTCTTTAGCCTAGTCACCAATGTGATCACACACTCCTGTGGGATGGTATGGAATTCTATTCCAGTATTTTTCACAAGTTAACCAATGTGTTTGTATATTGATTGGTTGAATCACATGGTATTACAGTATGATCAATTACTCACTACTTGAGTAAACCTTTTATTTTTACTTGAGTGAAAATATGTTGAAATAGTGCTGCTCCTTACTCAAGTACACTCTGTGGGTACTCTACCCAACTTTGTCCACAAGTGTTCACAAGTGGCCTGGCCATTCCATCCTTTCTACTCTCAAATTTTGGATGTTGCCCCTCTGATAAATCCCACTCCCAGGAAGTGAGTATTGACATATTGTAGGATAAAATTTATTCCCTAAAATGGGATTGTCACTGCTTATATTGTAAAATCTCTCTGCATTGAGATTGTCCCCAATATGTCAGGCTCAACCCAAAAACTCAGTTTGTAGGATGAGAATCAGTGTGAAAAAACAAAGAAATATTCAAAGTGGACACAAATTTGCCTAATTTTTGTGTCAAATATTCACTCAGGTTAAGAAAATCAAATCGTGCGCGTGCATAAAAATCCAGTATCTTTTGTGTCCCACTTTAGTGGCACTGTCTGTCATTTTCTTGAGTAACATATTTATTTTCCAAACAGGAATTTCTGGAGGACAGCCTCATTAGGCAAATCCAACATAGAGTTAACTGGCATGTAAAGCTACTTCAGTCTTCTGACAGCTTGCCACCTAAAACGTGATTATATTTAAAATTTGTTTGCCTACTGTCTTCATTAAAGTTATGCCTTGCTCCCAGTTTGGTCAAATGTTAGGCTAACATTAGCATGTTTATTCTCTGGTTTAATATGACTTGATAGTACTTTGGTTGTAACATATTTCAATCCAGTTTCAGCTGGTCAAAACGTAGCCATGAAGCAATCTGGGAGTTGATTTTAGCCAGGGATTATAATTTCAATCAATTTTAAAAAGCCTTTATTTGGGCACCACCTAGATCCCTGAGACTGGATTGAGACATTTCAGCAATGACTCAGTGTTTTATATGCACTTTGTAACCTTATTCAACTGCCTAACTGAGACTTGGAGTGAATCAACCACCTCAGAGATACTTTTAATAATAAGCTGTCCATTGAAAAAGATTATTTTCATGTTCAGTTTCTTTAGAAAGTTAGATAAAGCATATGTAACAACAGAAGCCCTTGCCCTTGATCCAGTCCTTCTTGTTCATTTCGACATGTGCTTCTTCATCCGCTGGATTTCCATCTTAATCAAAGAAAGACACAGTAACAGATATCAGATATTATTACTTCAAACCTAATCTCAGTTTTAAAACTATTTACAGACTAACTAAGATGTACTTCTACCTGTAAAGTTAAGCGAATCCTCTTCTCCTCATCAAGCTCATTCATCAGCAGCTTAATTTCTTTGCTGAAACAAAAGATTTTTTTTAAATAAAGTTCAAAAACAGTTCAAATGTTTTTGAACTTGACAATAAATATATGTATCTAAGAAATGCAGTGCATTACTTAAGCTTACTGCTAACTTTAAGGTAACATTTGCATCAAAGTAAATTGAAGAGGTTGAATTGTCAAACTGCCTGTAAAAATAGTTTAGTCCTACTTGTGTCGACTCTTCATCTGTTCAAACTGGTCCCTGAGGTCTTTTAACTCGGCGTGCAGCTGTTCTACGTTTGGCTTGATATTTTTCTCTGGGCTTCTTGGTCGGGGATCTGAGTTGAGGGTTGGGGGCAATGCTGGACTTAGCACAGCAGAGAGAGCCTTCGGCAGCAGCGAGGAGAAAGACTCCTTTGACATTTTCTTGTCTGCAGCCTATGGGACAGAAAATGTCAAATTAAAATTACACCTAATTTTCCAGTCTGTGTCACCAGTTACCAATACTCAGTTTCCCATTAAGACTCACTTGAAGGGGGGACGAATCCTGTTTTGTTTCCTGAGTGCTCTCTTCATTTGCTGAAAAATTCATTCCTTCGCTTTGGTTTTCTCTTCTTTCCTTCTCGATCATAAATGTTACCTGTAAATAAAGTCCAGTTTGAGTTTTCTGCCACATACGACAGCTTCCCTGATTATTTGATTGTGTAAAATGTTTTAAAATAAATTTGACATTTGATACCACAGGAAGTCTGAAAATAAAAAAAAAATCTTTTACTGTGAATACTTGCCTTCAGCTGGAATCATACACTATGAAGGTAAAGGTAGGTAAAAGGTAATTTTATTTATATAGCACATTTTCAGCAACAAGGCAATACAAAGTGCTTGTTGCTGAAAGCACTTTGTATTGAAAGCAAGGTTTTTAACTAAATCACAATTGTTGGCACCACTAGCAATTCCCATAGCATCTATGTGAAGGAAATAGATATGTATCCAATGCAGAAACATTTTTTTCTCAGCCACTCATCAAAATGTGAACGACAATAGAGCATGCTGCAACAAGATCCACCTAACTGCAACTGAACTACACAAAACAACATCTGACGCTACGCAGGTTCTTCACTCACGCCAGCATGCAGGATGCTTAAGATAATTGATTCAATAATAATTACCATTTTCATTAGCCATGTTTTCTTGCTTTAATTTTAATGTCATAATAAGCAGTCCCACAAACATCCAATGACATTTTTATTAATCAATTTATTGCCGAGCAGCAAAAACGGAAAGAATTCAATTGTAATAAAATTGTAATAAAATATAGCTGCTGATTACTATCAAGTTGGCAATTATGGCCCTGCAGTGCAAAAAACTTGGACATAATCAATTTAGATCCTCATGTCATGCATTTTTCAGCACACCGACACACAGGAAGATGAGAAACAGTATGACAGCATCTTTAAAGAAACAAATGTCACTATAATAGAAGAGAAGCAAAGAAAATGGTAATAAAACCAGTAAATGCAACCCTATTTTAGGAGGCATAACAGGAAAAAGCTTCTTCTGTCCTATCATCACAAACATATCTATGTAAAATGGGCTTAGGATTTTACAAAAGAGTAATACCACTATTACCAGCAAAGGAGCAAATAAGTGTAGTAATCTTATTTAAAACAATCCTTAATGTCAGATTTTTTCCTTACCTAACAATTGTACTCAAAGTGAAGGTTGGATTTCATGTCTGAGATTGTGCTCAGAGTGATTTATTTTAAAGCCTCTCACACCACTTTAAGACAACCAATCCAATCCAAATGAAGATACATTGTTCCAGTTTGTCTTCAATTAAGTCGCTGTCTGAAGAGGATTTTGATTCTGGTCAAGTTATTAATTTCTGTGACAGAACTCATCTGTTACTGGGGGAGTAAGTGCCTTTGTCACAAGCAAGGAGCAAAAGTAGATATCTTCAGCTGCAATACATGTCTGTGTGTGTATGAGGTGGCTCAGGAAAGCTAAATTTATCCCAAGGACAGCGGGAACACAAATACACCAGACACACTTTTCAAACAGGGCTCCAAGTTTTGAGAGAGGCGTTGCAGTTCATCGCAAACACTTGTCTTATACTTCCCAGAGAATGGAGCTCTGACTGTAGCGTCTCATCTGCAGCAGGAGCTCTCTGCTCGTTCAGACTCGACCATACAATGGAATCAAACTCTTCTGTGTCTTTGAGAGAAACAGAGGACAAATAATAAAACGCTCATTGAAGAGAAAGAGAGAAAGTACTTAAAAAGTTTCACAGTCCATAGTTGCATGGCTTACCAGGAATGAGCGTTGAGTTATAGCTGCCCATCACATCACAGTTGAGCACAAGCAGAAAAAAAGCATGGCTGGGCTACATCTCCAAATGACAGGTGAGAGCGATTGAGCAGAGAAAAAAACATGCAGAAATCAGTGCAGTCTCACGTCAAGTTTGATGTTTCTTGGAAGCAGAAATTCTTCCCAGTCCACTAACGGGTAAACAACTCCATTTGGGACCATTAGTTCATCAGAGTAGAATCAAAATGCCTGTGTGACTGTAGAAGCAGCTGTTCATCATACCACAAGGCTGAACAGATGAGTAACAAACGTTGGCTTTAACACACAGAAACGAATTTCAAACTAATTGAGCTAAACAGTCAGTGAGAGCAATGAAGAACCCTGAGCACGCACTCACCTTATTTTTACTGCGTCACGACTGACATACAGCAGCATCTGAGGAAACTTGATCCCATCTTTTGTACTCCAATGCATGTTGTGATGAGGAGTGGTTCTGTCACAGCTAAGTTTAGAGCAGGACAACAAATATCATGGGATGGGGGGCGAAAGGGGCGGGTGGCGCTGGGGGCAAAGGCTCCCACAGACTGAGACGGATCCAAAGAGAAGAAAATATCAGCAGTGATGATTAAATTTTATTCTAGAGATCCTGACACTAATTTTTACCCCTAAAAATTTTAAGAGGCTATTTCATTATGTGGTTTAGGATGAACTCAAACTGCAGTTCTATTTTTTTAGGGAAATGCAAAAAGCATTTATAATGAACATCCATCCATCCATCCATCCATCCATTTTCTGTACACCCTTCTTCCCTAATGGAGTCGGGAGGGTTGCTGGTGCCTATCTCCAGCTGCGTCCCGGGTGAGAGGCGGGGTTCACCCTGGACAGGTCGCCAGTCTGTCGCAGATTTATAATGAACATTGTTCTTTTATTCTATGAACTACTAGCAGGTCCACAAAATTCCAAGCAAAAATTTTGCATTTGCAGAAAATGAGAAATGGTCAAAATAACAAAAAAGACAGAGTGCTTTCAGACCTCAAATAATGCAAAGAAAACAAGTTCATATTCATTTAGAAACAACAATACTAATGTTTTAACTCGGGAAGTGTTCAGAAATCAATATTTGGTGGAATAACAAGGAGATTTTCAATAAGATTCAGTGCAATGGAGGCTTTTTTCCAGAGCTGTATTGGCATCACACATTGACAATGTTCTCCTTTCAAAACTCTATGAAATAAGAATAAAAACACCCCACTTTTTATTTTAAGTTACTTAAATGATATGGAAGCTGAGTGGAATCACTTCAGGCTGCACTTCATCGTCTCATAAAAGTTAGGTCAATTGCATCACCCAGTGTCAGCAACTTTAAATGACAGTGCCTTGTGAAACTACAAATTCATATTACTTAAACTGCAACTTTTTCATTATGTCACCACATAAACAGATTTTGATTTTATTGGGTTTGCATGCAATGGATTAACAAACAAACAAAATTGTTTGAAATTTTTTCACTTTTTCATGGATTGCAGTGTTCCTTGATCTTTATGATGCCGTCTGTTTACTAATATTCTCTCAAAATCCTCACAGAACACTTGGATATGTGCCGAGATCTTTCTTCACAGTTACAGATGTTGAGATCAGGATGAGGCGGAGTTAGATTCCTGCCACAAATATGACTTTACATTCTGACCAATAAGTCAGATACTAGTCTGAAAAAGTACTGTTCAGAAATGGGATTTGTTTATGAAGGTGTCCTGAACAATATTTGATGTGAATGGAAACTTTATAAGTAAATCGGCATGGATGGTCACAAATTTCACTTTTTAAAAAAAGAAAACACAAGACATACTATTCAGACAGGAAAAAGTGAATAATGCCCACTTTGAGCTTTACTTTATTTTATAAACAAAGTAATACTGATCTATCAAGTCCATATCGAACAGATTTGTGAAAAAAAAACTGTTACATTTCTAGTTTTATTTAGAGTGAATCTCTGACATGATCAGTACAAGTTTATAAAGTCACATATCAAAGTAAATGTTTGATTGCTGCTTGTAAACAAAAAAAACTAGCACATTTGAAGTAAAACCAGGACTTCCAAGGACTTTTAAAGCAAACGTTCCCAAACCATAAAAAAAATATATATATAGATATATATATCTATATCTACAGATATATATATATAGATCTATCTATATATAGATAGATCTATATATATATCTACAAATATATATAGATATATCTATATATGCATCAATAGATATATATATAGATATATCTATATATGTATCAACAGATATATAAAATAGGTAACAGTTACAAACGTTCTAAAACTGAGTACAGCAGTAGTTAAATGAAGCGAATGAAACATCAGTGACAACATCTTTGAAGGAACAATTTCACAACAGACAAGCTGGTTGGGTATGAGATGAAGCTGTACAGGTTTGTGCAGTCCACCTTGATAGAGCAGTTCTGTACTGGAGATTTCAGTGTTTCTAAGCTCCACAAACACAATCTGGTGCCTATAAATATAAAAGAAAGCAGAATACAGTTTATCTGAATACAATTATTAGGAATTTACTTGCTAGATATTTCTCATCTAAACACAAAATATAAAAATATTTTAATACCAAAGTGTATTGAAATTTGTATAACTCACCAGTTTGTCACTAGCGTTGCTGGTTGGGTCCTCTATTGTAAGGCGCACGCTGACGCATCACCCTCATGTTGCGGTATTTAGACACGATGCTGTAGCTTTTTCTGAACACTGGTCTCTGATTCGGAAAAGGACGCGGCACTAAAGTCTCCTTTTCAAGAAATTCAATTATTAGTTGAGGAGATTTATGACCTTTCTGGCTATTTAAACAGGAAGTCAAAGATCTTCAAACAGTCAAGAGTTCCACATACCATCAGAGGTCTTCTGATATTTTCCGACATGTCTGGGCCCGTATTCCTTGGACCACCAGGAATTCTTGGCCGCTGTAATAGCAGAAGGTGAGCCTTTACATTTACAGAATTCCTTACATGGCTAAATTCAACAGTTACTATTGTGAGGCATTCACAACCTCACTAACAGGTGATGTATTTGTGCTTTCTATGGACAAAATTAAATTTATAAATGTATTTCTTTTAGTTTGTGTTGAGGAAAGGTTTATACCTTGATGATTAGTTTATTAAATTAGCTTTATGATGATTTGCTTATCACTATCTTTTTCAGGTCAGCTGATCATATGTTGCCATGGAAGCACACCGTCAACACTGTGTTGGTTGAGGAGAGGGAATCCCTTGGCTTTCACAAAATAAGAAAATTAATTTTTTTAAATGTATAATAAATTAAAAAATTATGTGCTCTGCAACTTTGGATTCTGTCTGATTCTTTTTCTTTTTGGTGTTTATTCGTTTGCTGCCCTGGCCATTTTTAAGACCAAAAGGGCTTAAAAAAATCCTCATCCAGTCAAGCTAAAATATGCAAAAACTGTCACTTTCAGCCTTTATTCGCTTACTTGTATTGGTCCTGGTCTCCTGAAAGACAGCCTTTCAGGTCTGTCATGCATCACATTATCGGGTCTGGAAAAATAAATAATGACCGGATGTTAAAATGCATCATTAGTATTTAGTTACAATGACATAAAATAATTATGGTTGCATTATTTGTGAGCATATCAACACAAAGTAGAGCACATCTGAGAAGGGGGGGAAAAAAATACATCGCTTCAGATTTTCCAGACAATAAGAGTAGGTGAAAAGTCCAGTTTGCAGCTGGCCCACCTTCAGCAGAACTTTAGCCCTGACCTGCTGCGTTCCTTGGTCTTCGTGACACTCATTGTTCTCTCATTTTCTTTTACAAATAGCTAGATTTATACTGAGATGAAATTACAAACAGGTAGATGATTTATTAATTAGGTGACTAGTGAAACTGTATTTATTGCTAAACTTATTACACACTGTTGAGATTTTAATTCATAAAAAGGCAAAGTATTTGTGCTACTTTGTGTTGGTCTGTCACTTCAAATCCGAATTTCAGACAATTAAGTTTTTGTGTACTGTGATATTTATGGTACCTAAACACTCTTTTATCCACATATTCATGTTTTCTGTCTTCAGGTGATCTGGAATCAATCGAGAGGCGTCTATGCGATGTGCTTTCCCCATCTGAACTGCGGTCTAGAGAAAAAGTAAAAGTGAAAAGTGAAAGAAAAAGTGTTTATACCTAAAAGTTTCAAGTGTAAAAATCAAAGTCAAGTAAATCATGTTAACCCTGTTGATTGAAATTTGGTTTTTATAGTACTCCAGACCACAGATGGAAACCACATACCTGTTCTCGACTTTGGGCTCTGACCTTTTGGAGGCGAGCCGTCTTTGGAAGAGCTTGGTCCCGGAGGCCAGTGGGACAAAACAACAAGATCACGTTTCTCTATTGGAGAAGATCTGGGGAGGGACCAACAACAGTCGACTTTTAGCTTTGACAATTGACACAAGCAACAACATTATTGGCCTTTTAAAAAAAAAAAAATCAAGTGAAAAAAATATATACTACCCTGACAGGATTTTAGAGGTAAAGCACAATTAATTAGAAAAGCATAGAACTGTTTTGAAGGCAGATATTATTATAGAGCAAGGGTATTCAACTCGAGTCCTTGAGGTTCAGTGTCTAGCAACTTTTAGATGTGTCTTTGCTTTAACACACCTGATGCCAATAATCAGGTAATAAGCAGGACTCAGGAGAACTTGACTGCACACTGAGGTGTTTCAGCCATTTGATTCAAGTCTGTTGGGCAAGGGACATGTCTAAAAGCTGCAGGACCCCAGCTCCAGACCACAATTGAATACCCCCATAATAGAGCCACACATTACTTAGGTACTTACAAAAACCCAGGAATGTCCATGCTTCTTTACTCCTATTTTTGTAACCTGAACCAAACTGAGTTGTCTCCATTTATCCATCAATTGTTAGAGTGGTCAAATCCAGGCAGGACGTTAAGATATTGGACTGCATCATATCAAGTCTTCTATCTTCCCTTTTTGAATCACAGCAAGGGTGTTTGGGCACTGAACTTCAGATGAATTTATCAGCCAATCCTTGACGTTTCTCCGTTTTATCCAGTAATGATTATTATTCCAGGGGCTCTTAAAAGATGTTTCTTGTCTAAATGAATTTGTCTTGAAGACTTCTGCAATTGGAGGGAGATGGGAAAGCTTGATTATTTCTTCTTCCGAGTCAGAATCTTAAGGCAGTTCACTGAAGACTTTGCAAGAAGCATAAATGAGCCTTTCGAAAAATGTATTCCTCTTCCGAATAAGCTGTTCGGTCATACTCTCGTTAGAGTTCTTCATTCTCTTCTTTGTTTATGTTGAATAGTCATGTACTGTATAGGAGTATCTTAGGCTTTAGTGCTGCAGGATATAGAGAGGGGTGGTTATATCTTGGTTGGATTAGACAGCATGTAAATTGATTGATTTCCATCTGGCTTGATGATAGGTTCTGTTTGTACAGATTTAGGTCTCATAATAAGTGGAGTACAGAATTATGGAAAAAGCCGACCAATATGAAATCTCTGAAAAAAATACAACATGGTGATGCGGTTAAATGGTCCCCATGTATGTATCTCCATGTCTCAAATTAAAATACATCAGACTTGCAAGTTTTCTTTTGGGTTTTCTCATATTTATCCAGTCGATTATCCACAGTCCATTGAAGTTTTGCCATGAAAGTTTCATGTAAGCTCCTCCGAGTATTTTTCGTGTTCATCTCTGGGTAGTTGAAATAATGCATCTCAAAACATCTGAGTTGAGCAGAAAAATCCAGCTCCAAGATGGTTAATATTTGAAGAACTTCTGAAAATATGGAGCAAGAGCAAATCCTGGTAACAATTATTGAGACTCAGATGAAGCAGAGCCCTCCATCTTAAACATAACGTATGAAGTCCAAATGGTAGGTTTTGCGATTCCTCTTCACTGTATGAATTCTGAATGGCACTGATGGTTAAACATCAAGCTTTCACACATCAGCTGATGTAGAGCTTTATAGATAAGGGCTGGGTTACTGATCCTTCTTGGGTGATTCTTCCCATTACTTCTATTTCCACTTCTTTAAATAGAGATTTGATTTCTTCAAGAGGACAGTATGACTATAATTCCAGAAGTCAACAATTTTTTTAAATAGTTTTGCTTTGCCATGTTAATTATTTTACACTTAAGCATAAGCATTTGTTGCATATTCCATGCACAACTGGCTCATGATTAAGAATGCATTTTTTTCTTGTTGGGAATTTCTTATACTGGAATGCATATTATGGGATTTTTCCAAACATTTCTTGTAATCTTTTAAAATGGCTTGCTGTCTCTTGGCAATGGGCACATTTCAACTTATAGTACTAATTTCAGATTGATCCTCACTCTTGGGAATTTGCTTTTCGAGCACGCCAGTTTCTTGCAAGATTAGTGTCTAGAAGCCATGAATAGTTGCTGGCTGAGCACAGCAAGCAATGTTGATGCATCTCTTATTCAAACCTTCATTTATGGCTGATTGACTTCCAGTAACTTAAAAGCTGTTGAAGATAGTTTGGGTCATGGTTACATCATCCTGAGTCCTCTCCTTGCCAAGCACAAATGGAGTTATGCAAGTTTGGGCTCTTTAATGAGACTGAAGAATTTTCCACAGCATGCAGAGAGGCTTTTTCAGTCTTTAGGCTCAGAGAGGATTCCCGATTTCTCCTCTTCATAGGGTTACTTTACATTTGTTAGGACTGACAAGCCAGCTTTAACAATGTGGTTTGTAATTGGAGAATAAACCTTCTCTTCATCCAACTTCAGAGGTAGGTATTTTGAGATGTATGTAGCACGCAGTTTAGGGTGTCATTTCAGAATAATGGTGGCTTTGCCTCCTGTAATGGTGGCTTTGGCTGCTGCAAATTTAGCTCATGACATCTCCACTTTCCACTGCTGGCACCCTTTTCACACATTCTTTCTTGACCTCTTAATCATCATCATCATCAAGCCCCTGCGAACAGTGCTACAAGGAGGATACCATACCTGTGTTTGCTCAACGACCGGCGTGATTCCACCTGTTCTTTTCCTGTGTCAGAGTCTCCTGAAGATTTGCTGGCTTTGTCATCCTCTTCTGGTGGAGACTGTTGTACTTTCAACCTTCTCGGTTCCTCGTCTTTTAATGGCTCATCCTTCATCTGGAAACGTCTCTTCCTGATGGCAAGAACAGAACTGGCATGGCCCCGTGCAGCAATATCACCAAAACGAGGCCTTGGTCTTATAGTTGGAGGAATTCTGAGCCTCATGAGAGATGTTGCTCTGAACCCCCGGCCCCTGGTTAGGTAACTTCTACCCCTAAGGGAGAACGGTGGGCCACCAAATGGCCTGGGAATACTCATCAGCTGGGGTCTCTCTCTCCTAGGGTACTTCGGGTTGCCATAATACGGTTCAGGGCCTGAAGAGGGCATGCTGATATTTGATATTCTCCTCTTGCGGGGTCCTGAAATATTCCTCTCAGGAAGGTTCCTGTAGTGTGATGATGGTGGTGGAGGGCCGCTTTTCCATGGGGGGGCTCTGTAGGCGGGCGGGTGAGGGGCATCTTGTGCCCTCTCTCGACTGTGGGATCTGCTGCCTTGCCTCTCCATGGGACCGCGTTGCCTCCTGGAATCTTGTTGAGTTGACCACCTGCACATCCATCAAACAATAGAAAAATCATTATGACAGATCCATTGCCATTTTAAGTGGGACGCGGAAGGTTTAACTTTTATCTTTAACGGTAGGCCTCTCTGAAGCCAGGACAGAATGAAACAGGTAGGGGGGAGGTACACCTTCAGAGACCAATTACAGAAGTAATGCTCCTCTTAATCCCATTTACATCAGACCCAATTTAATCCCATGTAATTAATATAATCGGGAGCAGGGCAGAGCTCATCATTACAACTTCTGTGACTTGGAGAAGTGGCCAACCTCAAGCCTCCTCCTGACATAATTTTACCCAGCTTGGGGTGGTGCTTCGTGCTTGTACCTCTCTGTACATGAGCCTCTCCCTGGCACCTCTCTGGGGCTCCTCTGTGGCCCAGAGGGCCGATGCTCTCCATTGTGCAGATGAGAGAACGATCCAGGTTCATTCCAGCGCTTCATGCCATGACCTGACTGTTCATAGGCTCTTTCTCTTGGATGAGGATCTCGAGGAGAAAAAACTGACTGTCTTCTGGATCCCCTAAAAGATCCTCGGTAGGGAGGCGCAGATCCTGGTCTCCTGTCACCTGGGTGGCTACGAAAATGTCTTGGGGAAGGTGACCTGTGACCTGAAGGGTGGCCGTGAAAAGGTGGACCCCTTTGACTCTGGTGTATGTGTGCAGGACTATGAGGGGATGAGCGATGCTGAGGAGTACGGTTCAGCCGCATTGGAGACTGCCTGCGATGGCTATGATGTTGATCCATTTTATGAGGGTGGGATTGGAAGGAATCCTGACTGTGAGACCTCCAGTGACTAAATCGTGGCTCCCGTTGAGGTCCCATTTCAGGAACCCTTCTCCCCACTGGTGCTGGTCTGCCTCGTCCTCTGCCTCTAGATTCTCGCCAGCTAGGAGGGGACTTGTTGGGATATCCCTGGTCGTCTCGTCGACTCTTAGAGTTTGGGTTGTAACTTCCTTCATTGTGTCTATGAGAATCTTCATAGGGTCTGACAGAGAACAAGAAATAAAAAGGCAGTTTGTAACAAATACTTTAAATCCTTTCAATTTAAGAATATTAATCAATAACAAATAACAAAATACCCAAAAGGAAAACATAAAAAATTATCATTTGAAAGAGGTTACCTGGGCTTCAAGCGCGGTGGTCCATAATGTGTTCGCACCATCTTTGGAAGAGAGTGTATAACCTATGGACTGATGGTGAATAAAAAAGTTTTTTTAAAATTTTACTACTGGACTACTGCAGACCTTTACTGAATGAGGCTCTTCTCTCACAAAGAATCTCTTAGATTTTAGTTTGAATTATCAATCATTGACAGTAATGGTAACATTTCCTTTTAAAAAAAAAAAGTACCAGTCAATTAGTTTCTTTTATTATTGTCAGAGTTTTGAAATGAGTAGTCTGCCAAAGGTTAAATATTCAGAATAAATCAATCAAGAGTACAAAATGAATACCATTACTGCTGGGTATCTGCAAGTTCCAGTGAATTTAATTAAACACTTTTGATATTAATTAATTAATATCCTTATATTAATTTGTATATAAAGATACTTATTTTGTTTTTTAAGGTTAATGTTTATGTTAACATTTAAAAATAAACCAAAAAAATTACCCTGAGTCAGTTAACGATATAATTTACTTAACTGATAGAGATAATGTTAGCTAATGTAACAATAATGTTAATTGAAAATTGAGACAATTGAATTTTTGACTTCTTCTGCTGGTAATCAGAGGGGTTGTGTCTTTCATTACAGGAAAATCCAAGCCCTAAAAAGAAATGCAGACAATTTTAACTCAGCTGCCAGACTCCAATAAACTGAAGCTGAACAATGGTTCTTATTGCCTTGGCTTCAAGCAGATTAAAATATTCACCCTACATCTTAGATAAACAATCAAATAACAGATTTAATCAGCTTTATGGCTAACCATTGTTAAAGACAACCACTGAAAAAAATTAAGACCATAAAAATGGAAATAATACTAACTAGGGAAATCATTAATTTTCAAAACTATTGTAACAACCTTTGTTCAAAGTTCTTGTCTCATCTCTTATCAGTTGTACTACTGCAACACCCAGTCTGATTTGTCTCAAGGACTGGACTGGGGATTCTGCCACTGAATGCACCTTCCCCTCAGTAAACTCGGAATCTGCTTTAAAAAGTGGTGAGTTATAGAACTTTTTTTGATAGCATAAACATACCAGAGACATAATTTGTTTATTTTTTAATTACTCTGGTTAGCAGCATAACTGGGCCTTGTCTGTAAAATTTTAGTTCAACAAAAACATGTTTGATTTCTAAAAAGCATTTCACAAGTAAATAAACTGACTGAAAAGGCAAATGATAAAACTGACTATTTTTTCCAATTAATTATTACTTTAGAAAGAAAAAGATATTTTGAACACTATAGTTTCAATGTAAAACCAGGATTTATAAAATATCCCGTGCTTTTCAACTTGAAAACAAACTTCAAATGTTTTTTTATCTGCATAATTTTGCATCATTTAAAAGAAAAGAATACAGTTCTTGGTGATGCAATATTTTAAATTGTTTAAATTTAAATACCAAATTAAATTTAAGAGTAAATATTTACCATGCCTTAATTTAGCAAAAGCAATAGATAGATAGATAGATAGATAGATAGATAGATAGATAGATAGATAGATAGATAGATAGATAGATAGATAGATAGATAGATAGATAGATAGATAGATAGATAGATAGATAGATAGATAGATAGATAGATAGATAGATAGATAGATAGATAGATAGATAAGATAAGATAAGATAAGATAAGATAAGATAAGATAAGATTTTATTGTAGACTCAAAGTTCAAGTCACATAAAATAACCATTCAGGATGCAATCATATCCATATTTTCAAAATACATACGTGTATTTTACTGGACTACTTTTAACGATAGTCAACAACATGTTGCAAAATCTCCAAAAGACATGCTTCCAATTAGATTATGGGTCCAAGGGACTAAAACATTTTAGGAAACATTCCAACTCCCAGTTATTCCACATGTCCAGCGCAAGGAATTGGATGCTCAGTCAGCTGTACTTTAACTCAAATCTGTACTGGAACGTCCTATACATTAGTCACATCCGCCGTCATGAGTAGCGATGAGTCCTCGTTTTATGTGAATTTAATATGTCACCGACTGTAATTAATTTAACCTAAATTTATCATCACCAAGGTAAAATACTAGAAAGGAACCAACGTGCTCAATATGGTGGCGGCTTATTATGTTTCAGCTCTCATTATGGTGACGGAGGTAGGGCAGTCTTCGTTTCCATTTTTAGCTTTTGACTCTGGACAGCTGCTAAAATATATCCCATGACTCGGTGACGGAATTTACACGGGTAAAGATGAAAAATCAAACCTAGTTTGCTTGCAACTAGTAGAAAGCTGAAATGTTACGTTCTCCTCAACAATAGCTGTTATACATCAAGCTGACCGAAAGCTAAGAACGTCTAGCCGTTAATATAGCTAATGGAAGCTAGCTATTATAACCCTCGACGAAACGGTATCCACAACTTTCATGTGTGTTATTTAAATATTTTCACACCATGTTAGACCTAAAACAGAAACGTCCTTTTGTTTATCTGATAATAAATTAATTTAATGCGAGTGTAAGGCGTGCAACTTACCAACTGCCGACCGATATCTAAGATGAAAAGCTACGTGCGACACTGATAGGCTTTAGCTCGCCTCATTCCGTATTTCGACATAAGTGTAGACAGCGCCACCTGACGTCTGGGAGGAAAAACTGAGTGTTAATGCGAATGCCGCAAAATCGATTAAAATAATTTTCTTTTGTATTATTCTCTCTAAAAGACACCAATATGTAAATAAGAAACTCATTAGGTTTTAGTAAAAATATAAGATAGACTACTAGAATGTACTATATTACAGCAACACATTTTTTATATATTTTATTGAGATTCCACAAAATAAACTAATAATGCAATGCACTTTTGTGGAGTAGAATGGAAGTGACAAAAAATAGAACACCAACAAAATTATGAAAGGCAAGGGTACAATTGCGGTAAAGAGGGGTTTAGCTTTAAAACAACTCCTAATCTCTAACTCAAAAAGCACTGCTTTATTTCTAATTAACTTTAAAATGATCCATTACTTTTTATGTCTCCCACTTGACTATTATGCAATATTTTCTAACAAATCACTTACACCCCAATAAAGTGATTTATTGTGTCTGTAACATTTCAAAAGATAAGTTCAAGGGTTACTACAAAAATGCAGCAAATCGTAACATCCATGGACCCAAGGTTTTGTTTACTTTCTTTACTTATGTAATTTTATGCATTTTTTGCAGTTATTTTTATGGAACTATTCTGCTACCCTTGTGTGATTCAAACACAGAGACACTCTTAGACATGTTGTGCTGCTCTCTTTTAATTCTTTTTTATCTCTGTAATTTCCACATTATTCTTCTGTCATAACCAACAAATTCTTCATACTGGAAGTAAATTATCAGCAAATAACCACTCTAATATCCAAAATAGTCCAAGGGTTGACAACAGAAACTCATGGTTTCACTGAACTAAGGTAAGACATTGTATTTTGCCCTTTTATTTTTATATAACTTAATATTTGCTGTATAGTCCAATATGATTCAATAATTCAATTTGTGTAACATAATCAGAAAGATGAGTGAGTTGTACTGTGAAATTTATTAGAGCTTACAGATCTTGTTGGATGCAATCAGTTTCACTTGTCAATAATTTTGTTCTTTAAGCATTTGTTTTTCTAAAGATAAACTTAGATAATCAGTACAATGTGATTGCATTTTGCATTTGATTATGTTTTCTTTAAACTACCAGCTTGAGGAAATCTCACATTAACACACACAGAAACTCAAAATTCCTATTGTTACTCTTTATTTGTTTTTATTTAGATTCCTACTGGATTACATAGTGATGACCATGCTAACCATGCATAAACAAGTCCTACAGTGTTTGCATAATGTAAGCTGACAGTGATACAATTGAGTTATGGTATATGAGCAGACCTGCAAATAGTACTTTTCTACCTCCATGTTTTAATTAGTAGTCAGAATACACATGTTTATGAGACGATAATTTAATGTGCAAAACAGCGCAAATGCAATGGCTATGCTATATATGTTTTCACCTGGGTAATACCACCTTGTAATTTTTGTGTTCAAGAAGTTTAAATAGCTCAAGAGCCTAAAGTCTATTTCCAAGAATGCTGCACACACTTACTAAAAAAAAAAATCAAACAAACAAAGAATAATAACATGAACCTGTCACTTCTTGTTAAGGCATGTTTTTTTAAAACTTCCGTTCCAAACATGGAATATAATACCTGCTGTGGTTTATTATTTCACAACCTGCTCAAACAGGTTTTTGCTGAAGCAGAATTTTTATTGTTCTTGCACTGGGCAGTGTCAGTCCAAAGCCAGTCTTTTGATTCTGCATGAAACATTTACCAAATCTGTATCTGACAAAGCAAGTTGCTGCTACACATTGCCTTTAAAGTAACATGAAGTTTTCTCAGCTGTCAAATTTTTTCTCTGCTTTTTTAAAAATTCGTGAATAAAGAGTGCCTAGCTTGATTATTGTACCATCATAAATTCACCCTTTTCACCTAGAAAAAAAATATTAATGTGCTATTGTTTGAAAAGTGGTGCAACATGCACTTAGGGGAATTACTTCAAAAGTTAACAGTCCCATGATAAGGTTTTCTAGGGTGAAGAAGAGAATGGTTCTACCAGTTTGGGTGGAGTCTAACGTTCATACTTTCATTCATTAATACATGCATGAAAAACACAACTTGACACAGCACATTCCTCCACCAAGTCAGTGAATATAATCTAAACATTCAGGAAGATGGAAGAGTTTGAAATGCAACAAGAATAGTAATTCTTAATAATTCAATATTGTATCAGGTTTATGAGAAATCTGTGCAATTTGTAACAAGCTAATGCAAGAAAGGAAACCTGTGTTTTCTAGTTTCTATTCTATCTAGAACCCTGATATTTAAATTTTTTTTGGTTGTTTTCCACTTCGTCATGTATACAAGCACTTTTGAGTCAGCCTACATATTTTTGTCTTTTAAATCAAAAAAGAAATCATTCACAGATAAATTCACAAGCTCCATTATTAGCTTACAGTAGGCATTTTTCAGTGAGTCGCTATGGCTCGATTCCTGTAGCTACAATCACACAGGTTGTAAAGTCATAGAAGAAAGTGGACACAAGCAGAAGACGAAGAGTTAAACAGACAACTAAACGCTTAGCTTGTTTGAGGATGGGGGTGCTACCCCTATGAGCTTTGAATCTGTCATTGGACTCACAACCCCTCGTATCAGGTTCTTGTTGCAGTCACCTACGGTGCTCTCAGAAGGGAGCTTTGTGTGTGTGACACTCCCTGTCAGGTCCATCAAGTCCTTAAGAGCCTGGTTGTGGCTCATGAAGCCCTGTTCGATTTCATTATCTGGAGAACACTCAGGGATGGATATTAGTTCCTCCTTCGAAGCTGGGCTGAAACACATTGTGATAAAGAAATAGAATTTAAATGCACTTTCACTGCTTAATTTTCCTGAGGCAGCCTACATGTTGTGTCATGTCACAATGGCACACCCTAATGATACCGTAAATACAATCAAGAGCATACAGCTATTAAATAATAGGGGTGCACCGATTGCAGTTTTCTGGCCGATTAATGATCTTTTAAGAAGCCCGAACTGCTGATTCCAAATATGACCAATATCATTTTTTTTATTATTATTGTTGCTAAAAATAGCAAGAAAATCACTAAGTTGGCAGCAGTGAGATGGTAATTATTAACAACAAATGTGCAGACATGACCTGATGGGTGGGTTTATCAGTCAAACCTTTACCACCGCAGAGAAAAAGAGGACAGTGTTTGTTTATTAGATATTTGCCCAGGTGGATAAGATTGGTGGAAAATCGGCTTCACATGTAAGTATTGGCTGATCATCCATCTCCCAAAATTAAGGAAATTGGGGGTACTTTATTGGTGCACCCCTACTACTACTTTGACCTTAGTCTAAAAGCAGATTTTCTGTGAAAGCCTCAGAGATTTCTTATAAAACATTAGTGATTAAACAACATCAAAGACATCACAAAAATGCAACATTTGTGAGCCATTTTGCCAAGAAGATTGGGCAAAAATTTCAATTGCTAGATGTGCAAAGCTTGTTTGAGTTGGTCCATAGTATAAAATCAAAGCAAATGCATTAAAGTTTTTGGTTCCAACACAAAGAATGTTGGGAAAGTTCATAGAGTATCAATACTTCTGTGAGGCACCGTAAGTAAGGACTCACCTAACATCCATCGATTGCACATCATCACAGGATTCAGTTCTTTTCACATCTATTGGCTCCAGCTTGATGACTGGTGGTGATAAATGGACCAACGGTACCATCATCAAAGAGGATCTACCAACTCCATCGTCAGACCCCCTTTTAGCCTTTTCCTCAGCTGAGATTGATACATTACTTTGCTGTTTGCTTCCTTCAGAGGTCGGATGGCTGAATTTTAAGGCACTTCCTTCACCCTTCGCTGCTCCATTCATCACACTCCCCTGTCTTTGCATTGCTTTAGCGTCTCCTGTCAGTTCAGTCGACTCTTTGAGAATTTGTGTGGCGATTTTAACAATGGATCTATGCTGTGTGTTCAGATTCAACTCCATCTTTCTTCCCTGCTGCTTGAATGTGCTGGCGCTGGCCTCTTTGCTGATTTGGCTGCCACAATTCTCTATACTGGTTTGTTTTTTCTCAAGTCTCTTTTCAGGAACACTGTGTGCCTGTGTGACTGGGTGAGTGTTGTTTTGAACTTGTTTACTCTTCTCACTGTCCATCTGTGCTGCTGCTGCCTCTTTCTTGAGGGTGACACTTTCCTTTGTTTCAACCTGCATCATTGTCTCCTCTTTTACCTGAAACTCAACCTTTTTGCTTGCCTGCTTGATGACATGAGCTTTGGTTATTACATCCCCTGTGAAAAATACAAAAACATTACAGTGGACTTGAAATGTTCTTCCAATATCTCTGGGTATTTCTTTGATCTTGGTTAAAAATGCAGAGCTTATAAAGGTGACCAAAGTCATGGAGAGAGAGCAGGGCTCAAAAATAGCTTTTCTTTTATTATAAAACTCAACAATAAAATTGTGTTAAGTTGCACATTGCAGGTCAGTTCCCTACACCATGCTGCCAAAATATTCCAAGGGCATTTAGAAGAGAGGCCTGGCTTTACAGTCAGCTCCCATGATACAGCTACGCAGTGAGGGATGTCCAATCAGCATCAAGAGGAAAAAAATCCTTCACTGCTGCTTCTTCACCTCCACAGGGAGCCACATTTAGCATGCAGTTATTAGGCAAGTAGCTTTTCTGACATGAGTAGCAGGTAAGAAAACCGTCTGTTAAAATTATTAAAATCACAGGCAGGCAGTTTTGATTTTTGTTATTGGAATAATTGACCTGTGGTGGATCTCAAAAGTTTTCGCACCCCATTTAAAATTACACTTTTTTCACCTTTGAATATGACTTATGTCATTATCTGAGAGATTTGGAAACCCTTCAAAAGGCAGAATGAATAAATATTGCTAAGACAAGAGGTGGAACAGTGATTGACTTCTAGCAAATAACTCTGCACACTTTTGCTTTTTTTATAAGCAAATATGTAGTTAAAAAAAAGTTTTATAAAAAAAGTAAAAGTGTGCAGAGTTATTTGGTAGAAGTCAATCAGCATTCCACCTCTTATCTAAGCAATATTTATTCATTCTGTCTTTTGAAGGTTCTCCAAATCTCTCAGATAATGAGGGCACATCTTGTCCAGAGTACTCTTCAAAAACACAACATATTTTCTCTCAGACTTAGTTCTGAAATCTGGCTATTTCATTCTCACTGCATTACTTGCCTAATTAATGAAAAAAAGAATGCTGGCATTCATTATTTGCAAAGTAAAAACTAAATAAAGCGACTTTGGGGAAGTTCATGACAGTGAACCAGAAACCAGTGCTGGTAGCTACTTATGTTCTGTTCTGTTTATCCCTGAAGCTGAGACTTGGACCTGGGAATGACATTAACCCCAGTTAATGTGTTGAGTTAGCAACACATTAACTGTGTTGCTAACTCATAGGTTTGGAGGCCAAATTAACTGCAGCTAGCTGTACAAGCTATTAATAAATCTGTTTTTTTGGCAGGGTTTTTTTTTTTATTCATGTGTGAAGTGTTTGGATGTACAGTTTTGAACAGCGGTGGTTTTTGAGGCACTGGCTGCTTCTGGATGTAAAACCGATTACAAATAAATTACCGGTAGTTAAATTAGCTATCCAATTTAACTAAATTATTAAATTAGTTAATAATTTAGTTAAAATTATTAACTAAATTTATCATAGTTTTGTGACATCTATTTCATATTATCTAAAAAAATTAATAGGGTCATAAACAATATTTTACAATGTTGTGTAGTAATTATGTAAACTATTTTGCCTAATAACTGTGCATGATCAATCAGTCTTGGTGAATGCAGTTTGCAGTCCCCATGCAAAGTCTGATCTTCATCATGAGACTAAAATGCATGACCAGGAGCACCAATAGAGTTTGTTTGGTTTTTCTTTGTTTTGTTTTTTTGATTGTTGGATTCTTTTTTGCACATTCTGAAGAACCAAAGCCATAGCACCAGAAGTCGCTGCCGTCTGCGAGGCTTAGACAATCCAACTCAGCTCAGAGAAATTAAGATTGCTGTTGCACATGCTTAAGATTTGCTGATAGGAAAAATGAAATCAGAAACCACACATGCCCTCTTTGCATTTTTACAGCAGCAAGGCATACAGCCAAGGGGCGAAATAAGCATGGACAGCAAGCAAACTTACACACGTTTTCAGGCTGACCGGACGTATACTAACCTGGAGGTGAGACCGGCAACGTCTGCACCTGCTCCTCTTTCTGATTCAGTGCACAACACAGGCAATGAGGACACAAAACCAAAGAGTCATTAATAATAAAATTTAATAATAATAGCAAAAACAGAAAGTCAAGCAGTCAATAAAAGGAAGTTAGGAGGGGGGGGGAGCTTGGCTGCGCAATCTGCAGGTGACAAAGGTCTTTCACAGTACCTTCATGTCAGCTTCACTCTTCCTGGTTCTCTTCATAATCTCCTCAATTCTCTGCAAAACATTTTAAATGGGGATTTACTTTCTGACTATTGAATTAGAATATTTACATCGGAAACTGTAGCCATGAACCTCAGATTGCTTTTGCTAATTTCTTAAGATAATTCTGTTAAACTAAACCTTTTTCCTGAGTTGCCGCTCTTCCTCTTCCTGTTGTGTCTGCTGTTCTCTGCCTTGCCGCTGACACTCTGCATCTTCTTTAGCCTGGACCTTTTCTTTTTCTGTCTATTTGTCATAGAAAACAAGTGCAGTTGTTGTAAAAAAAAAAATTAACATCTACAAAAAGAAATATCTATAAAAAGTGAAGATACTGCTTTCCAAAACTATTCATACCCTGTATACTTTGTAACATTTTACCAAAATAGAAATGTCTTTAGGGAACTCAACCTTATTCTACCAACACCATTCTCATGAGGAAACGGGGTGGTGGCAGCATAATGCTTTGGGGATGTTCTTTTCCTACCAGTGACAAGGATGCTGGTCAAGATTATTGAAAAATCTCAGGAACAATGACCTGAGACATACAACCATAGCAACAATTCAATGGTTTAGATCAAAGCACATCAATGTATTAGAATGACCTAGTCAAAGTTCAAACCTAAATCTAATTGAAGACTGAGTTTGAAATTTATTTTCACTCCAGTTACATTAAGAATTGCGACTTTAACTCAGTTTAACAAAATGAACTGAGTTATTTTGTTAAAACTCACAAGTGAGTGGCATTGAAGTCGTTGTGCATCACAAAATATAAAATGTATTCAATGAGTATGAATATCTTTGGAAGGCACTGTACAACCATCAAGAAAGCTTTATATCTGCCTTGTTGTTGTAACTGACCTCTGCCTCAATCTGGACCTGCTGTTGCTCTTCCTTTCTTTTGTCTTCCTCCAGCTTGAGCCTGTGGTGGTCCATCACATTGTTCCGTCTCACCTCCCCTTGTTGTGCCTTCACTTTTTGCCCCGGTTGCAGCTGAGCAAGCTGCTTCTTCTGTTCCTCTTCCCTCAGTCTGATCAAAATTGTCAATATCAAGAGCAAGCATCAAAACTCTATTTTTACAAGTTTAGTCTACAAAGACTCGCTGTCCAAACCAGCTATCAGAACTCCAAGTTTTTACAAGTTTTTTTTACGACTCACCTTTCCTCTTGCTCTTTTTCCTGTTTCTTCTCCTCCAGTTCTTTCTGAGCTCTAGCCTGGCGCCTGCGCTCTGCCAGCAGCCTTGTAGCCTCCTCTGCATTTGTCGTGCCAGCTCCCACTTTTCCTGTGGGTGTGTTTGCAACAGCTTCTGAAAAACACGGGAAAGATGTCGTTTAAATCCTCACATGAAATGTGCGTTGAGATAAATTATAATGCATTTGCGGGTAAATCTAGCTTTACCTTTGTCTCCATTCTGCCCGTTGACATGCAATCTTCTCTCTGAAGGATCCGCTCTTGGTGACATTTGGTTCCTTCTGTCAGGCGAATGATTCTTCTCATGCGTATCTCTGTTCAAATTCCGAACAAGTTGGCCTTGTGAAGATGAGTTTAGGTTTTTGGTTTCTGCATTGGTTCTTGCTGCTGACTCAGCTTTGGTTTGTTCCTCCCTTTTTTCCAGCTTCTTATCCTCTCCTTTACTGTCATCATTCTGGTTAGGGTGACATCTGGTTGGAGAACGGTGATACTGAGGAGAACTGCTGGGAGACTGGGTACGGGTCTTAGACGCTAATCTGCTGATAGAGAGACTGATCATAGGTAACTGCATATTTGACCATCCGACCTTTCATTTTTGCAACAAATAATCTTACCTGGAGGCAGAGGGAAAGGTCAGCTGCCTAGTGACACTTGCTGGGGATTCAGGTCTTCGCACAGGGGATCCACAAACCGGGGAAGCAGTTCTTCTGTCTCGACGCAGACGCTCTTTCTGAAAACAGAGTTTGAATAAAACTTTAAACCAGTGTTCATCCAACTGCTGCTCATTTTGTGTAAGTATGCTTAACATGACATGAAGATCTGACCTTGGGGGTACTGGGAGTGGACTGGGAGCCTCCCTGAAGTCCAGCTCTGTTGGGAGCTGCAGCATTGAGTGCGTTGCAGAAAGGTGACCTGTGAGGGCTGCAGGGTGCTGCACAACAGCACACACATTTGAATCAGTTTCTACAGCTGAATAAACAGTGTAAAGCGAACTCAACTACAGAGTACATAACTCGTATGAACTCATATTTAGAGTATAATTTGTCGGTGACAAGATGGTGTTATAAAACCAAAGGAAACCAGATGTTGACGTACAATGTGTAAACATACACATTGGCTTTAATTTCTCATTTTCTGTGCCACTATCCACAGGTGTTGGTGGGGTTTTTTAATTCTTTAAATAAACTCTCATACTAGTCTGACAATTAGTAAATCTAAAAACAATTTGTTAATCCTATTTGACCTTAACTTGAATAATTTAATGTGAGACGTTGAGACCAACACCTCCATGAAACACCTGGTTTCCAGAATAATATTCCAATAAATTAATCTTTTTGCAGTAGCATAACCCTAATAAGAAATTTATTAAAGCTGAACTTTTTGCCAGCAGGCAAGTTATAGTGTTCAGCTATAACATCTCACAAGTAGGAGGGATTTTAGAGTGATCTTTGCACAATCTCTCTAAATAATCCAGAGTCCTGTCTTCTCCGGTAGGTTCTCTGAGAGCTGGGAATGTCCCAGTCGTGTTTGGCAGACTCCATTATATTTGCATTGTGATGGTAGAACAAAAAAGACTCCTTTCTATCATGTCTCTCAAAAACGTTTCAGATAAATGTATTCTTAGTAACTGTTATACAATAGTAAGTGTGACTGACATTGGTTATTTTGCTGAATATAGCTCCTTCAAAACATTAGACAACCTTCATCCACCACTGAATATGTGCACTAAAAAGATTAAAGGCTTTGCGAAATTATGCTGCTACCGTAAAAGACAAATTTATTTTAAGCTTTTTTGCTATTCTTATTATCTCTCCCATGGGCAATTTGTGAAGACAGTGCTGCAGAAATAATTTAAGATAGAGGTTGGAATCACAATATGCGATGATGTGTGATACATGTTCAGGATTTATACTTGAAATAAAATACCCTCCATCACATTTCACTGTTTCTGTTCATACATTCAGACCCCGGGAAGTCACCATGATATACAAGAATCAGGAGGGGAAAATGAGATTTAATTTCTGTGAATCAATTATTGCATCATAGAAAGAACAATAATGTTTTACCTTCTCAGTGTTTGGTCAATGTTAGGTTTTGTGTAAGGGTTTAATATGAATACTTGCACTTAGTAAATTTACCTTCTTTTTCCTTAATAAAATATAATGTAAAAGCTGTAATCCAGAAACATTGTTTCTGAACTGCCACACTTAAACTGTGTCAGAAGATTTTTTTAAAAAAAGGACAAAGACTTGTTGTAAAAAGCACAATCACAAAAAAAAGCCAAATCCTAAATATGGGCCACATTGAAAGACACCAGAAATAGTCTTTGTAACTCCCCGACATAAGAGCAAGCTCTGAGGAGGGCAGAAGTCATCTCATTGGGCTAACAATATCTGTGCCTATTTTTATTCTAGGTCATGTGTGATTTATCTCTGCATCCGTCTGCTGTGAAAAGCCACAGTCAGCACCACATGGCTGCTGTCATTTTCTAATCCCAATCCCAGGTAAAAAAAATGTAAAAGAAAAACTAAACAAACATTCCAAATTCTTCAGACCACTGAGATATCCAAGACATCCTGATCCAATTCTCTTTAGCATGTTCCTAGTTACTGAGGGGATCACTAAGCTGGGGATATTAATCCAGAGGCTGGCTTTTAAGCAGTCTGCGCAGAGTTTTAGTCACTGAAAGCATATGTTTACTAGAGCAAATAATCTGGCCATGGGAGATGTAATAATGGAGGACAGCATGTTCCCATCAACAATTATAAAGTTACTGATGCTGGTCCATTTTCCGATTGTTATTATTCCTGCAAGGTGGTGCTGTTGCAAATGTACACCAATACAAATCTAAACAAAAATGAGCTCATCCACCAAATGATCAATAGGACTGCATTTGCATGAATTCAGTACACATCAAGGCCAGAAAATCAGAGTGAATGTTAATCAGTGAAGGATTCTGGTATAACATCTGTCTCTATTTGAATCATGGAGACGTGTGTCCAAGTTTTTGCGGCTCCTCGTTTCCTCTAACTCAGAGATGGAGGCTTCCACTAAGGAGACCAAACAGAGAATAATGAAAGCAGGCTGAGCATACAGATTATCACACATGTACAGTGTCTAGCTAAAATGTTTATACCCTTTGAGGCTTTCCAAATTTTGTCACGTAGCAAGCAACATTTGGATTTCATTTATGCAAAGTAGAGCAAAATTGTGAAATTAAAGAAATAGAATGAATCTGAGAAACATAGCATCTCTCTGTATTTCTGTTCAGCTCTTGATATGGACTTTGAGCCATTGTGATGCATAAATGTTAGGTGACTAATAATTATCCTGTCAACAGATTCTCCTACCTGTGAATGTCTCACTGATATCCTCTAACGAACAGTTTACTGAGGCCTTCAGTATAGAGCTGTACTGATAGTGAGATTAAACAATATATTTTATTTTAGCAGTGTGTCAGAAAAGGGGGATTTTAAAAAAGCATAGCTTTGCAACAATTTTGACACAAAAAAAAAGAAACATATTTGCAGAGACTAAGATGTGACAGAAAGTTCACAGGGTATAAAAACTTTTGCAAAGCACTATATCACAGACCAACACAAAAAGAAACCAAATCCTCCTGCAACACAGGAAGAGTTTGCATTTTTGAACTCCTGTTTCAATCTAGAAACAAACGTGGTCACACAGACACTGTAACTGTTGGATGAACACGGGGGAGATGCATTTGGGAGGTTATGGGTGGGGGCTTAACTTTACCAGATCCGCTGACAGCAGGATGGGGGGAGGCAATGCCATGGGAAAAGGCGGAGGCAGCAGAGAAAGGGAGTGGGACATTCTCACAGTCACCTATAGGCAGCAGTCGGAGCAGAGCAGAGCAAACAGAGCATTATGAACAGTTTTCTTGATAAAGGTCTCATCCAGCTGTGACGTGTGAGTGAGAATTAACATACCAGCAGGGATGTGATGATGCAGAGTGAACTGGAATATTGTGTTAGTTTGAAAATGTTTTGTAGCGATGAATTCAGTGACAGCAGAAACATGAGTGATAATAAAAAAAATATTGCTGGTTTTGGTTAGCATTTACCAGCACTGGATTTATTCACGGAGGTTCAGAATGTGATTTCTACAGATGGAGAAGAGACACCCATGCCGACATGTAATTCTATAATGCCTCTCTGGGAAAAGAGATACGGCGGGTAAAATAAATATTGAAACCATCAACGTTTTTCTCAGTTTGGAAAATGTTTCATGGGATCTTTGACATCTGGTAAAACTCAAGTAGATCATACACGTAACGGTAGTCAAAGCAAATAACCATATTGATAACTTAGAATACATGTTGAACATGATAAGTAAAACGGGACAGAACCTAAGAAACCAGCCGAAATCTGTGAGTATTAAGAAAACATTCAGTATCTTTTACCTTACTGATTCAATTCACTTCAAATTCAAAAATATCTTATTAATCCCAAATGGAAGTTAAAAGTTGTGCCACATATTATTTAAGGTCCCTCCACGATGACCTACATGGAAGATTTTTCATGAACAAAGCATTGAAGTATTTACGACTGGTAAATGCAAAGAGGTCTTCATATAAAATTTTAAATGTTAGTATACTAACAGCAATGCTACAGGTGTATTTCTAAGCTTCTAAATTCTCCAGTGAGTGCCATTCAAGTGACAATCTGAAAAGAAGATAATTTGTCCATAAATAAGCCACTGCCAAGTACCTCTTTAAGATTTCTGACAGAGAAGTCAAAGAAATAAGCGAAAAAAGTGGTCCAAGAGTTGAGTCCATGGAAAGTCACTGCACTGCTGAAGAAAACCATGCTGAGGCTTGTTTAAAGTTTGATGCTGTAGATTTGGACAAGCCAGTTAAAATCCTAGGAGAATTTAATCTCCTCAGATGAGACCAAAGGTGAACCCTTTGGATGTACTTCCAAAATTTTGCCTGGGAAATTCTTTGTGTATTAACTTGTTTTGATTTCAATGTATGCTTGGATAACTTGAGTTGTTATTGATACGTGGTAAATTCCTTGTTGATGCCCCCATTAGAAATATTTAAACTGAAAAAGAAAACATTGACATGTCCCACACTTATTTTGTCTAGTGTATACATTCATGCAAACGTCAATAAGCAGGCCACAAGCAATGATCACAGCTCTCATTAAAACATGCGCAATGTTGATTGTGTATGCTAAAAAAGGCTTGGGCTAATTTACTTCTTTTTGTTGTTGTTGCAAAATCTTACAATGAAAACTTTAGAAAATTCCAACCTCTACTTTTTCTATATTGAGAGGGATAGAGAAGGAACCCTTGATGCCGTTAGTGCTATGTAAAAAGGAAACCCTTTTGTTAATAAGCCAGAAGTCAGTCTTGTCCTAAAACATTTCACAAGGTTAGAGCACGTAGATAGTGAGGAATCTTTGCCTATTCTCTTATTATAATCTTCCCAAAAAAATCTGGAGTCCTGAGTCTTTTCCTGGGTCTCATTTCTTCTTCTTGAAGAATATGGATTTTGTGTCTGCTGTGTTGTGAATATTTCTCCTGCTGAAATTATAAACATTTTAAATTAAATGGAATATATTTGTCCAGAGAATATGCTCAAAATTTCTTTACAAAACACTGATTGCAGGATCCTGTAGCCTTCTCCTGACTTATCAAGACTAATATATATTCCCATTTTAATCACACGTCCTTTTGGCTTTCCTATTTTAATTAGAGGCCTTTTGTAGATGAAAGATTCCCAGACACTCCAATCAACTTTAAAATGTTTTATTTGTAATCAGTTTAAATGCATTAAGTTGAAGTAATAAGTGGAGAATGAATTGTTTTGTAAAAAAACAAACTGTTCTTAACATGAGATGTTTTATTTCTGGATAAATGTAAGCAAAGGTTGAATTTTTTCCAATTAGTTACGGTGAGATTTTGCTTCTCTATTAGGCTTTAAGGCTTTACACACATGTTTAGTAAGAGTCAGTAAGTGTGCAGGGCAACAAAGATCCTTGAGTCTTACAGAACAAACAACATTTGTATCTGAACCTCCCTACCTGCTCCAGGATAACCCCTTCCCCAGCGTTTTGTTCTCTGCTCCAGCTGAAGGCTTCTCTCCAGAGAACGTTTCATGAGGGCCTCAAGCCGCTCCTGCGTGTGACATGGATAAACTTACTTTGTTTAAATTCCCTCACCTCGTCTTGGACGTTGGCACTCCAAAAATATCAGCAGCTATATTCCAAATACTACGCAAGAAGTCAAAAGAGATCAAACTTCACATGCTTTTTAAGTCTGGTACTATGCAATGTCAAGTTTCTGAAAACAAAACTTTTAAACTCATCTGACCCTCTCCTCCTCGAACTGCTGCCTCCTCTTCTCCTCCACTGCTGCTCTCCGGAGCTCCTCTTTCTGCCTCTGCTCCTCCAGCCGTTTCCAGCGTTCCTCCACAGTGCGCTCATACTGCAGTTGAGCCCTGCGCTCCTTCTCCCTGATCAGCTGCTCTCTGGCCGCTGCAAGAGACAAGGATTTAAAACCATAATTTATGGTTTTAAATTATGTTATGAAGTTAAACATAAACAGAATTTGTTTGCACTATGTCTGTCAAAAACAGAAATCAGTCTAAATGTTTCTTCACACATTTAGACTGATAAGTAGCTAAAGTAACGTTTGATTCATTTTCAACATACGGTGCTCTTTAATTCACATTGTATTATTAGCGTTGTAAAGGATTGCAAGAGATGTTTTCATAATCTGGGACATTTGGCAAACTTTTGGACAAAGTGGACAAATAATACCTAGTGAAGATGTGACATGATGACTAAGATCACAAAAATCTGGTTTTTATGTTAGAATACCCATTTTTTAATTTTATTGTAGTTTGCACCTATGAGCTAGACCGAGTTTGATTTTGCCTGTCTCTCTATGTTCAGGATTAAATCACTGAGATAAAAATCCTTGTCACCATGGGGCAACCGCTGGAGAAGCAAGATTATCTCCTAGTCGAAGACCTACTTTTGTAGACCGTTCGGTGTTGCTCTCAGACTTTCCATGATGACACAGCTCATCATATCAGAAACCCAGTGAACTCTAAATGAATCTTCTACAGACAAGAAGAGCCCTCACACAACCCATTAAGGTCCACAGATATTATATCACAAGCAAACTTAACAAAGAAAGCTTTGAGCAAAAATAAAAACAAGACATCAACCTACCCAGACTCCTCTCCCTCTCCTCTCGTCTCTCTTTGGCTAAACGCATCCTGTCGTCAGTCTTCATGTAGCCTTCCTGACCTAAAAGATTCGTAATGATGTCAGAAAAAGTCGGCAAGACTGCAGTAGGACTCGCATTGTCGGGGAGGAACACTCACTTTGTTTCCCTCCATGATTGTTACTTGTTAGATGTGAGGGGGATGCATGTCCGTTCATGTGTGGCCTCTTCTCTGCGTTAGATGGAGCTGGAATCAAAACAATCACCTGGGGGTTAAAACGCATTCTCGAATTGTCCTGAAAAGGACTTCAGCACTAAGCTGCAGCACTGTTTTTCTGCCAGCAGGGGCAGACATGCATTCAATTGAAGGAAGCTTATGTGTGGTAAATGCACTGTGTTGCAAAATGCCTTATGTCAAGGATGAACCGCGACACCAGGCCATAGAGATGTGCTCATGACTTTACATATGCTGACTGTCCTTTCTTGTTAGTGTTGTTGAGTTGTAACCAGCTTCTGACAACAATGAAACCTGACATCAGGATATCCAAATAAAGCCTACAAATAAAGTTTGTGGGAACCTCCTAGAAATTGGATAGGAGTCTAAATCTTTGTGCTTTAAGGGACTTTTATCCAGATGATATCACGTGGAAATAAAGTGGGATTTATGTGACTGAAGCACGAGAGACGGAGAGAGGATTACTCACTTGTTTTTCCCGTCCGACCAGGAGAGCTGTGACCGTTTGTCGGCGATTTCTTGTCAGGAAGAAGAGTAATGGATGGTGGTGCCATCTTTTCACCTAATGCACAATGTAATGACAGTTCGCAGGGGTGATTTTCCTGCATTAACAATAAAATGCCTGCAGAAAATGCTCTGGAGCTGTAATGGCAAGCTGTATGTGGACGATGAGTGTGAGCCAGCAGTCAGGGCTGACAGATTAAGGAAATTCTCCCTTTCAACTCATAACATGTACTGAGTTACACAAGACTGTAACTTGACCTGAGTCAGTGTTAAAACTTAAGATTTTAAAAACATAAAAAATATCAACTATACCATTTGGATGATTTAAAGTCTTTTTGATGAGTTAAAGACCTTTTGACTTTAAATCACAGTTTCTTATGTGACACATAAGAAAATGCTAGAGTGATCAGAGTTTTATCGAGCATGCAGAACACTGCCCCTCCCCTGCCTAGTGCTGTGCATTGCTAGACTGTTTATTACAATCTATATAGAAACAAATGCAGAAAGAATTAAATGCTTTTATATTTTATATTTTTTTCAAATACTGTGAATCTGTGTTTTACTTAATCTGCACTATCATATTATAAAACAAATCTCACATCAATCAGTTACAAACAGACACAAGGAATAAAATCATTCACAGTTGTAGTCAAAGATTTCTCAATAAAGCCAATAAACATGTAATAAATTTTAATATGGCAGGCTGAATTTTGTCAGAGCCTTCCTGACAAATGCAGTGTAAACTGCCATATTAAGCATTTAATCCCACAAATTCACCAAATCAATATGTGCATCGCAAGCTAAACTATCAACAAACAGTCATTTCACTCCATCAAGTGAATTACTTGGTTTACGTCAGAGGTCAAACCTGGCATGTAACACTGATGAGGTCCGAGCTTGAATGTGCTTTCCCCAGTGCTGCTCTGGTCTAATTTTAAAGTTCTCGACTGCCTGGATTAAACACACTGATTACAAATTTTATTGATGCTTCTGAGGACATAATAGACCCATTAGGTAATGAATCAGGTGGTTTTAGAGAAGCCTTTACGTTTTTGAAGCACTAGCGCCCCCAAGAGGGGGAGGAAGGGGGCAATGGTCACCCTGCTCCGTAAATAAATGGAAACATTTTAATTTATTTAAACACATAAATATCTACAATTTTAGTCTTTAGAGCATGGGACCTTTTAATGACAAAATATTAAGCTTCCATAATATACTACTTGACACCTTGATGCTGAAAGAAAGAAAGAAAGAAAGAAAGAAAGAAAGAAAGAAAGAAAGAAAGAAAGAAAGAAAGAAAGAAAGAAAGAAAGAAAGAAAGAAAGAAAGAAAGAAAGAAAGAAAAAAAGAAAGAAAAAAAGAAAGAAAGAAAAGAAAATTGCCCTTTTGAATTTTTATAAGTAGAATAAAGTTTCCACTAATCCCAAACTCTACTTCAGCTTCTACGCACCACAAATTTGGAACAAACTTCCAGAAAACTGTAAAACAGCTGAAACATTGACTTCCTTTAAATCTCGACTAAAAACCCACTTGTTTAGAGTTGTATTTGAAATGTAATCAATTAAAAATTTAATGACAGAACCTGACTTAATGTTGTGTTTTGATTGTTGATTTTATGTTGCATTGGGTTTTTGTGTCTGATATGATGTAAAGCACTTTGAAATGCCTTGCTGCTGAAATGTGCTATACAAATAAAATTTGATTTGATTTTGATTTGATTTGATACTTTCTATAAACTGTATTGATAATACTGTAGTTCAATTTACACTGGACCGTTGTAAGTAGCAGATTTCTAACTACTGCATTCATTTCATAAGTTCTCACTTCTTCCTACCCCATTTTGAGCATGATATGTTAACTGAAACAAAAAATCTGTATTTTCTCTTCTTTCTTATGCACTTCTTGTTACTGTGCACTATTTTATTTTTATATTTGTATCATGTTCGAATAAATTTCATTTCATTTCATTTCATTTCATTTTATCATAATGATAGTGAGGTAATCCAGCCCTTTGAAATTGTTGCATATGGTGTATTTGCTTATTTTTGGTGTTAGAGCCTAAACTATGGCTGTAAATTTAGTCCTTGGTTTTCAGTTGACTTTTTTTCTGTTAGAAGCAGTGAGCACTGAATAGGGCCAATCTGCTCTCATTATATCTAATTTGATCTGGCCTGCAGGGAAATGTGCCCTCTTTCAGGGTGGGGAGGGTGGAAACTCACTTAAAGAAAAATATTAATCTTACTCGAGTTTAATATTGTCTCATGCTTCAATCATCACAGAATTGATGACGAGAATATAATCCATGAGCATGCCATGTTTATAGAAAGTTGTCTTTTCTGCTTTTGTATTTCAACGCTTTCATTGATGTGAATCGCATTGTCTAAAATGATCAGCTGAATTCACGTGTTATTAATTAATTTTAGGAAGCTTTATTATAGAAAAACACCAAGATCTGCACGACAAAACGGGTAAGTGCAGACATCACATAAAGCGGTGATCAGTTGCGTCATCCATGAGTCTGCTTTTAATCCCGGCGTAAATACAACAGCGCCGTTTCAAACCTGTCCAAAATAAACCCTGCATGACCCTTACCTGTCACTGCAGTGGATGACGTGTTCGTTTTCGCCATGGATTTCAGCAGCGATCTGAGCCAGAAAACAAAGAAATGAATGAATTAGCTGTTGTCCCACCAAATCAGTCCGCAGTGATGCTGATCCAGGTACCTGTTTTCCTCCAAAATAAGAGCAGCGGCAAGAGCAGCTCCAAAAAAACAAAAGAAAAAAAAAGCAGGAGCCACCAGGCGGACAAAGACAACCGAGATGTGCAGCTCTAGGGACTGAAGGTCATTAGAAAAGGCTGAGAGGATGTGGATGAGAAGATCAATGCTGGATGATGGAGCGCATGCGATCGGGTGCGTGAGCGCGCACTGTTACCACGTTGCGCACAGCACGCAGTTTAGCTAGGTCCAACTCTAGCAGTAGGCTAAACATAACAGAATGCACATACTGGCCAATAATTCGCTGTCACATCCACTTCATTAAACTATCATCGTTCATAGTATTTTACAATTCTAGTAAACTTCCATTCAGTAATTAATTTCACTAATTAAATTATATACCTCCACTCAATGTTTTTAAGCCTTCTTATACATATATATATATTTTTTTTTTTTTATAACGGGGATATATAACGGGGGATTGCCATTGCGATTGCCGATCTGATACTGTAGTGGCGGGAGCGCTCGGTTGTCGGTATTGAGATATAAAGAAAAAGTAGAAGAAGAAAAGTGGGCGGAGCAAGCGGCCCCGGAAAGACAGAGCCTTAGTTGGGTAGAAGGACGGGTACGTGTTGAACCGAGCTGTGTAGTCTCTGTGGAGGGAAAGATGCTGACCAATATCTCCAATGTACTGAGGGCCTGCGCTCAGAGAAATGTAAGATAAACTACTTTTTAAACCCATGTTGTGCCCCAGTTAGGCTCTGGCTAATCTGCCTTGCCTTTGAAATCGTGCGGTGTTTATCCTATATAATCTGTCAGCTGTTTTATGACCTTGTGAGGCCATAGCAGGTCTGGCTAACGAAGCTAACTCCTGCAAACATACCCACAATAATTGTGTTTCTCAGCGCTTTGACCAACAGAGACTCAATTATTTAGTTTTGTGTGCCTTGACTTTGTGTTTAATGTATACTCAAGCACAAACGTTACCGTTTCTGTTGCCGTCTGTTGTACACCGAAAAAAAACTGACAACAACTTCACAGGTAGCTAGCTGTTTTACAAATAAAGTTATGCTTTGGTATGCACTATAAGAACTTTCAGACTTGTAAAATATGGGTTTATTTACACAACACAAATCCACTTATTTTGCATTTTAGTAAAATAAAATAGAATTAGTTGGTTTATAGATCGACTTTCATCTAGAATATTGTCATTATTAGAAATCTTGGCAAAAATCTGAACTGACCGAAGTGTTAAATGAGAATAGAATTATCTATAGCGTTTTATAAGCACGCATTATTGTTTTTCATTTTTGCTTAACTTTAGATCAGCTTGAAACCTGCTGAAAGTTATGATCCACAATTACAAAAACCTTTGTTCTAGAAAAAAAGGAATAAAATAGGCATCACTCTGGGACGTCGAACAAGCAGTATTTCTGTCTTTTATTAGTGAGTAGAAATTAATGCAACCAATTTACTTGTAGCCATTGTTGTTCATCCAAAAAGGCCACACCTGTTATTGCGATGTAGTGTTTAAATAGTTAGAAACAGACTATTCTGACTAAACAAATACATTGATTCTACAAACATTCATTTAAAAAAAGGAATCATTTAAAATTAAACATAAATGTATCTAATTTTTGATGAGGTACAATTTCAGGGGGAGGGCGTTGGAAATCGTAATTTTTAAGATCATCTGGTATCTCTTAGTAACACCGACAGTTACCGACAGTGGAATTGATTTTATTTTGCGTGATGTGAAAAAGTTGGGAAACATTTGATGATTTTTAAACCTGTTATTTTCTCTGGCCCTTCGATAGGGAGCTGCAGCTGTCGTGTCAGCACGGACCTATTCAGACTTCACAACCCAGGCAACGTTTGAAATAAAGGTATGTTTCAGAAACTAACCCAAAGTTTTGGTCATTGGGATTAGGCTGTTGAAATCCTCTCCAACAGTAAAATAATAATTATCCTATAATAGTTTTAGAACATGTATTACAGTCCTAATAAACATATAGAAAAGCAAGAATATTGCTAGTTGATGATGATTTTGTGTACTGTTTAGTTGATCTTCTCCACTCAGTTCACCAGCTTTTCCAAGTTTGTTTGTGGCTGAAAAGTTACCAGGCAACAAAAGCACTATGTTATACACTATATTAAATTGTCCAATGCATGTTTAGGTTTCTCACTTATTTACTTTTTATTTCAAGAAATGTGACGTCTTCAAGCTGGACGAGGCCCCTGCAACTCAGGTGGTCATGACGCGGGACCAGGGTCTGCAGTACTACCGCACCATGCAGACTATGAGACGGATGGAGCTGAAGGCCGACCAGCTGTACAAGCAGAAGATCATCAGAGGGTTCTGTCATTTATATGATGGCCAGGTGAATATAACTCTTCATAGCTTGTTTGCACCAGTCAGTACAGTGCAAATACACAGATTCACTGTATTATTCAGGAGTAATTTATGCTTATCACTAGAAGCTGTAAGAAATTGTTAGGGTAGGGTATGTGTCTGTATATGTGAATTTGTCTGCTTTCCATGTGCAGGAAGCTTGTGCTGTTGGTATCGAGGCATCAATTACTCTGAAAGACCACCTGATCACAGCATACCGCGCACACGGCTACACTTTAACAAGGGGAGGAACCGTCAAGGAGATCATGGCTGAACTCACTGGTGAGTCTGCAGTGCCAACTAATTCATCTCAAGATGGATTACGTTCCTGCATAAATTTAGCACTCGACCCTAGATTATAGTGTAAAAGTTGTTTATTTCAGCATCTGTTGGAAATGTTTACTAAGACAATTGAAATTGTTTTTGTCTGAACATCACACAGGACAGATCTATCCATTGATATTGACGAGAAAATAAATCCCACAACTATAGTGACAACAAGATAGAAATCTAACTTTCTGTAAAGCAGACCGGATTAATTTGTCAAACTAGTGACAGTCTAAAACCTAGGTTGCGTAAGAGTTGAGCTTCTGTGGTCTGCTGTGCTGTGAAGCGGGGTGATAATGGTGTCATCATCTGCAGCTTTGATTTCTGCACTGTAAATACATGTTGTCATACTGCGGCGCTAGCAGGTCAGCCCAGGTTACAGGATCACCTGTGTTTGCCCATGTTAAATTGTGAAATGCTTGAACTATAGGTAACGTCTCCCTCCCTTGATTTTATGTCTGTTTATTTTTTCTATGCAGGCAGAAGAAGCGGTATTGCAAAAGGCAAGGGAGGCTCTATGCATATGTATTGTAAAAATTTCTATGGAGGAAATGGAATTGTCGGTGCCCAGGTAAGTTGCTGAACTTTTTAGACAAAGTGTGTGATGTCTCAATGGGTAATCTTTTATTTTCTCGCACGCTGAGTAATTTGTTGCTAGTTTTGGGAGAGAACTAAAAAAAAAAAAATTAGAAAAGCTTTATTCTACATGTTAATGATAACAACTTTAACTGTTTCTTCAGGTTCCTCTGGGTGCAGGTGTGGCGCTCGCCTGCAAATATAAGGACACAGATGAGCTTTGTGTCTGTTTGTATGGTGATGGTGCTGCCAACCAGGTATGAGTCACAAATCCCTGGCGTTTTACATCTTGAGTTGTTAGAATTTGAAGCAGCTACTCTCAAAAGCTTTTTTTTTTTTCACCGTAGCATTTGTCACCTGCTTTACAGGATGAAAAAATGCTGTGTGACCAATAGTATATATATTTTTCCGTCAAAGGTTTACAAAAATATAATTATCTTTTAATTTTGGTCTGTTTCTTCTCTCGAGAGGAACAAATGCTTAAAATATGATGTCAATGATTTTTAAAAACAGATTAAAAACTGGTTGATGGCTGCAAAAATTGTTTTATTAAGGTACAATTTTAGAAGGTACTTTTAAACAAATATCACTGTCCTTTATGCATGTTTTTGAACATGTATAAGTAATTTTGTCCCTTAATAATTGTCAGAACACAATAAATTCAAAGTTATTCATCAAATTCCTGTTTTAAAATGTATTAAGTGAATCTAAATATCTGACTCTAGCCTCACATTAGTTTTCTAAGAAACATTTAATTTGAAAATTAGTTATGTAAAATCAATCAGACTAAATTTTGCTGAATTTCTCAAGTGAGCAAAAAAAATAAAAAATGTTTTCTTGTATGTGTTTCAGGGTCAAATTTTTGAAACCTACAACATGGCAGCTCTTTGGAAATTGCCTGTTATCTTCATCTGTGAGAACAACAGGTACGGCATGGGGACGTCAGTGGAGCGAGCCGCAGCCAGCACCGACTACTTCAAGAGGGGAGAGTTTATTCCTGGTCTCAGGGTACAGATTTTTACTTACCTACCTAATCCTTTTTTTTTTTTTGCCAGCATAATTCAACAGAGCATGGATCACTATAATATTGTTTTTGGGGAGGTTTAAAAGGCAAGGCCAGCGTATTTCTATATCCTCCTATATACAGAGTATTTCAAAGAACTTTAAAGAAAAACACCATAAATAAGATCAAGTAAAGACGCATACATTAACTGAACAATAGTAAAAAATGTAAGTATCAGATAAAGTTAATTTGGAATGAACTGATAAAATAACTAATTCTTATGGAAAAACATGTTTAAAGAGTGATGTTTTTATTTCTGACATAAATCTGATTTGAGGAATTTGATACCTGGCCAACAACAAGATTGTTCAGTGCCTCATACACCATCAATAAGAATTTGAATTATATTCTTTGACAAAGAATGCAATTCTTTGTCAAAAGAAGAGCAAGTGCAGTAATATGATGCATTTCCTGTTGTTGGTCACAACTCTGGTAGCAGGATTTTTGATGAGATCCTGAGTAGTGTGGTTAAAAACTGGTCTACACTTTGGGATTTTAGGCCTAATCTTATCCAACTTGTAATGACTATTTGTTGCAAGCATAGATTCTTTCTGAAGAACTTATAATGGTTCATTAAAATGATCTTTTTGCCTCCAAGGTTGACGGGATGGATATTCTGTGTGTTCGGGAAGCAACTAGATTTGCAGCTGATCACTGCCGGTCTGGAAAGGTTAGTCTTAATAATTGCTTTAAAAGTTATTACTGCTGCTGTTTTTTTTTTCTGCTAAATATTTACTACTGTTCATCAGGGTCCAATACTGATGGAACTACAGACATACCGTTACCATGGACACAGTATGAGCGACCCTGGTGTCAGGTACTTGATCACAGCACCTCAACTGTTTTGCTTTTCTTGTTACTAATATGAAAATGTTAAATGTCATGTTCTCTGTGCTGCTGCCCTTTTTGCTTCTGGCTTGTTTTCAGTAGTCTTCATATTCTTTCCTTCCCTCTGTAGTGTCCTTTCAATAACAACACCCGGGGAGAAACTGAGTACGCACTAATCTTGCTATTGGCTGTTGCTGATTAACCTCTGTAGAATAATTGAAAATCAGAGATAAAATCTTTCTAATTCTAATTTGGATCTTGCAACATTGGTACACAGAAAGTACAGATTTTGCACAACAGGTTGAAAAATGATTCATTAACTGCTATATGTTGCAGGAAATTATGTTGTTGTTTTTTTTGTTTTGTTTTTTTAAATCCTTACATTTGGATAGAGTGTACAAATGTGATTATTGTAGTCAATCCCTGCAACGTCCCTGCACCAATCTCTGCTCTTCTAGCTACCGCACACGTGAAGAGATCCAGGAGGTCCGCAGTAAGAGTGACCCCATCTCCCTGTTGAAGGACCGCCTTCTCAGCAACAACATGGCCAGCGTGGAGGAGCTTAAGGTAGCAAATGCTTTGAAGTTGAACAAGCTTGTAGCAGATTTTTTTGTTCAAAAAAATTTACAGAAATTGTTTTTTTTTTCATGTAGCTGCATAAACGATTGTCGCTGCTCGAGTAGCTGCTCTGTGCGTGCTGGTTGCCACTAAGCTTTTGTTTTGTCTGTGTTGCATCTGTAGGAGATCGATGTGGAAGTGAGGAAGGAAATCGAAGATGCAGCTCAGTTTGCCACCACGGATCCCGAACCACCCCTGGAGGAGCTGTGCAACCACGTCTTCTCCAACAATCCACCGGTTGAGGTGCGCGGCACCAACCCGTGGGCCAAACTGAAGTCTGTCAGCTAAAGCCCGAGTTTCTTCGTCAGTTCTACTGTAACTCAAGTCCCCATACTGTTATGTGAACACACTTGACGTGATGCACCATATTTGAGTGCATTATGTGAACTCACATAGCGCATCATATCCAGAGCTTTAACCATTATTTTATTGCCACTTTTAAACGATGAGGACCATAATTTACAAACATGTTCTCAGAGTTAAACTGACATTAATTGGTTTAACTTTCCAGTTTCTTTTTATTTCACCACTCTAGTCTGTATGGGGTCTCCATTCAAACACAGCTAAAATATCTGAGCTTATTTATCACTCTTATTTACTAATGATGAGTGGTTTTTTGTTGTTGTTTTGTTTTGGGTTGTTTTTTTTTTTGCCATTTTCAAATCAACTTTTTCATTCTTGATACTTGGATTACACTGTTTCTGACCTTAAAATTAAAATGAATATAGTGAAATACAAAACAGTTGGGAGACGGGTAATCTGAAGTGCATTTGGTTGACATTGATGCCACATTATCATTGAAACATGTATTGTATTTATATTTTTAAGATATTTTGACTGCGAGCCATATGAGCAATATACAGTTTAAATTGCCAATCCCGATGAATTATTTGAAGTTCCCATCTATAAATTTAGCACTTCAAATAAGTACCTAAGATGCTTTTCTTAAGCTTCTGTATGTAAAAGTGTTTTTTTTTCTTGAGCGTTAAGATCTTGAAATTCTGTTTGCCCCCATGGGAGTATGGATAGTGTATTCCATATTTACCTTTTTGTTGTTACGCTCTGGACATTGTTGAGGTGCAATAAATCTCACTCATGTCAAACCCAGCTGCATGTCTTTGAACTCTTTTCTCCTTAAGTGTAAATGATGATAGTACTTCCTCAGGCAGTTTGTACCCAGACTTTTTGGACCTTTCATGACAAAAATACCTCAAAAGGTTTGGTTCAACCAGTATGTTTCCATTAAAAATGCCACATTAAATAAGAAGAGCAGAAGTTTCTTGTATTTGTATGTGCCTGACAGAACTAAATGTGCTGAATGTGGCTTTTTGTCTTTGGTTTACTCCATAATCAGAAATATAAATTTACATTTGTTGTAGCTTTTCAGTGATTTTTAGAGCGAAATTGATTGTGGATGTAAAGTATGCTGTATATATCCTAAATTCTGGGAGTCAGAAATCCTCTGAATGTGTATTTATAGTAGTAATAAATCTTATGGCCTCGATATAAACTCATTTTTTCAAATGGAAGACTTGTTTGGTTAAGTATTTCTGATCTTGCAGCTTTTTATGACATTACATTATTCACTAAAGATGGTTATTTTACCAGCTGTAGCAACTGTAATTATTGGAATCAATACATAGTACAAACATATTTGACAACATACATAGTGCATTGTTGTGAACATGCTTGCATGTCTACAGAAGCTTTTAGCAGCAAATACAACTTTTAACTTTCATAACTAGAATTAAAAAATGGACGCTGTTCAGTTACTTATGGAAAGCTTGCATTTGGAGTAGCAAGTAATTCAAGAAGAGTGTATGGACACTGGATCTGGGTGAACCCTGGTAACAAAAAAAACATTAAGCTTTTTTGTTTTTGTGCAGTTTGTATTTAAAAATTACCTTTGATCTCATTTGCTATATGGCTTGTATGAAGTGCAATCTTAAGTTCTTTCAGTGAAGGTCTTAGATTTGTGAAGTGCATGACTAACGTCCTGTTAACGTAATAATCCACATGAGCTGTATATCTGTGTAGTTCCTCCAAAGTTAAAATGAGCACTTTTACACTTTTCGTGAAGGGGTTCGGTTCCAAACATTACTGTGGTGTGACCAGGGATGTTTCTAGCCATAAACGTCATTGGCAGCTTCAGTTTGTGCTTCAATGGTTTGAAAGATTTTAAAGCATTTCATTGGTTGAATTAAGAATGTTTTTTCTGGTGAAAGTTTTATTTAGGGGTATAAAGGTAATGAGGTTGCAAAAATGTTGAAAACCATCCTTATTTCAGTACACACGGAATAAATTATTCTGCAAAGGTATGTATCTGGTAGCTTCGTGTATTTTCACTAACAATTAATCTGAAAGCTTAATTAGCTCCAGAAGATGGCGGTAATGCAGCAATGAGGACGCCAGCTGCAGGAAATCTCAAATGACGAAGAAGAAGAAGATAAGGAAGAAGGCTTCATTCCTGCTGAAAGTCTGAAACTACGTGCATACGGGGAGACGACACAATGGAGTCTGGTTTCAGCACTGTTGCAAAAATGAAGCTGCTGTGCGCCTTTTGCGCTGCTTCGCTCCTTGTCAGCACAATCGCCTCTGCAGAGGAAGGCGCTCACCTGAAGAACTCCCAGTGTCACAACTACGCTGGAGGACACGTCTATCCTGGAGAGGCTTTCCGTGTGCCTGTGTCCGACCATTCCCTGCATCTCAGTAAAGCCAAGAGTGAGTTCCTTCCTGCCCTACTGATTATAAACCCACTGGTTATTGAACCGATGTTTTGCACGTTGAAAAGTGCGCGTTTTTAAGATGCGTTCCTTGTTGGGAAGCCAGATAACAGATGCGCACTGACGCAGCCTGCGGATGAGCGTTTAATTGTGTCGCATTATGCCCCTTTGTTTCCTCATGGGTGTTAAACTCCATTTAGATTTCACGCCAGAAACGTAATTTTATTTCCATACTTTTGACTCAATTTTGTAGGACACGTCAGTGTATGAGATTGATTGGATAGTTTGTCTCTCTCCGCCCCTGACACATGACCCAGAATAGCAGCACACCAACACACTTATCCATAAAGTCTTACAACATGCAGCTAGTGCGTATGTTCTAGTTGTTTCTGATTACGATCCTTAGTCTGCTTTGCTTCTCTGCCATGTGGTCCATGGCTTACCCTAATGCAAGCCGTGTCCTCTATTCTTGCTTTAGCGATCACTGATGACATACTGCTCCTTTTGAATGTGAGAAATTTGAGACCAGATGTCAAACATGGGAAACCTGTAGGCCTACTGGCAGTCTAATTGGTAGGCACAGAGTATGTTCACCAAAACTGAGGACAACACAAAAACATAAAGGAAAAAACTTGCAAAGATGACTTGGATGGAGAGCATGTAAAATAAAATAAGACGAACTACTGTGCTACAACCATATCCATATCAGATGCTGTTCAAAATTTCTATGTATATGAAGAAAATATGTTCTTAAAACCGTGGCTCAAATTATGTTTAGATGTCATGTAACACATAAAGCCCGTTTTTATTATTTTTTTTAGAATAGTACTCAATTTGGCAGTCTTTGGTTCTTAAAGTCAGTCCATAATTTTTAATCCCACTACTGTGGAAATGATGATGTTTAGAAAAGTGTGGAACTTGAAGTACTTTCAAAGTCAGAGACAAGTAAGCATGGAAAAAAGTTAATTGGTTATGGTTAATTATTGTCTGTTCCCTCTCTCACTTTGAGAAAGAATAAGTTTTTCAAAGTGCTGTTCAGATACTTATGGAAAGCTTGCATTTGGAGCAGCAAGGAAAAAACAGATGGATGTTTTTTTCCATCCATCTGTTTACCATTATCTGTCAATCCATAATGGTCTAGACTGGGAAATTTTTATTTTAAAAAATGTGTAGGACATCTGAAATCTGATGTGTCTCTTGAAGTAAACGTGGCTAATTCTTAAGATTATGTAATTGGATCAAACCCAGTAAGATAAAATCCACTGCAGTTGTTTAGTGTTAAAAATTTAGCCGCTGGCCACGACTTGTAGAATTAAATTGTTTACGAGTTTCCAAACAGAATGGGAAAATGCGGAGAACATTTCAAAGAAAATAACTTTTGTGTGCATTTTTTTTTTTTTTCTATTTCAGTTTCAAAGCCTGCCCCCAACTGGGAAGGAACTGCCGTCATTGGTGGGGAGTTCAAGGAGCTTAAGCTGTCTGACTACAAGGGGAAATATCTTGTTTTCTTTTTTTATCCTTTGGACTTGTACGTATGTCTTGAATGCATTATTGTAAAATCGCATTGTCTTTCCTGAAGTGCAAACATGTAAAATATGTCATCATGGTTTTTCTACTGCAGCACATTCGTCTGCCCCACTGAGATCATTGCTTTCAGCGATCGCGTGCATGAATTTCAGGCCATCAACACTGAGGTGGTCGCCTGCTCGGTGGATTCCCAGTTCACCCATTTAGCTTGGTATGGAAACCACTTCCAGTAGACTTATAAAGTGCAAACCACACTCAATAAATGGAATAATGACATATTGATTTCTCTTGCTCTTCCGTAACTTTAGTAATGATTTGTCTAAAGTGTTTTGCTCACTTTTTCTGTTCTGAACAGGATCAACACCCCCAGGAAGCAGGGTGGACTCGGACCAATGAAAATCCCTCTGCTGTCTGACCTCACACACCAGATTTCAAAAGATTATGGCGTCTACTTGGAGGACCAGGGTCACACGCTGAGGTGCAATTCAAATTTTAAATCATGGTTCAAATAATGCTGTTCTATAAAGCTGGAGAAGTGAAACGGACCAGTCAAAAGAAAAAATTGGAACAGGATGTGAAATTTTATTTTATTTTTTAAATTATTATTATTTATTTATTCTGGAGAAGTTCTCCAAATCAGACCTATGCTATTATTTATTTGACTTTTAAATACTTTTTATAATTTGTCATAATTATTGCAATAATTACCATAACATATGATACAAGGAGTATTTTTTTTCTTATGCTGCAGAACCATTTTTTTTTATTATTATTATTTTCTCAAATTTTTTTTTTGCTATAGGGACTAGATTTTGAGACTTGAGTCAAATCCTACTTCATAGGGGGGAAAAAAGAACTAAAGTGGGTATTTGACATGGTGAGCATCTAACATGTCCATGTCTTTTGTCAGAGGTCTTTTTATCATCGACGGCAAAGGCATCCTGAGGCAGATCACCATGAATGATCTTCCTGTGGGAAGATCAGTGGATGAGACTCTGCGCCTGGTCCAGGCCTTCCAGTACACAGACAAACACGGAGAAGGTACTGAAAGTTCTTTTCATTCACTTTTGAAAAAATTATTTATCTTTTGGCTATAATGAGACCCGTTTTTGAACAGACACCGGGTTTGTTTAGCCTTTTTATTTACTTATTTATTTATTTTCCCCTACAGTGTGTCCAGCAGGATGGAAGCCAGGCAGCGACACTGTGAGTATGACTGGGAATTGGACCGATTCTTTGTCCTGAATTGTCTTGCTAAACAAAATGCAACATAGAAAACCTGATTTGGATCAGTTTAAGAGAGTGTTTCTGAAGTTCAAACATTTTTCTTTCTTTGGCATAAACTGATGATCAAAGATGCTTGGTGTATTTGAATGAAAGTCATTAATTAAATTATATCTTCCTCCACAGATCATTCCTGATCCCTCAGGCAAGCTGAAATATTTTGACAAACTGAACTGAACAACTTTTCTGCTTTCCCTCCCAAACTTTTTAATTCCAGCCAAGTTCAAATAAAATCTTTTTTTTTTTTTTCAAAATTTTTGGTGTCTCGTGTCATTATTTGATTTCATGATTACATGTTGCATTTGTGTTTTCCCCTAAACTGGGGTACTTGTTGCTGAATGGATGATCATCATAAGTCACTAGTGAAGGAATTGGTAGGCTATGTTGGCATATGATTAATATGAACTCTGCTTGTTTAGTACTAAAATAAAAAATGTCCTAACTATAGAATTATGTTGTTGCACATACAGTTTATGATGAATTCCAGGCTGTGTATTTATTAGCCAACAGGTGATAACTGGTAGTTAATATTTCATCATCACTCTTTTGTTTTCAGCAGCTAATCGAGTATTAAAGTGAGGCTGATCAGACAAGTTTTCTGGGATGGGAGAGAATTTATTTTCACGGATCCAAACAGCTGTTCACGATGTAGAATAAATTATGGACAAAACAGTGTTGTTGGCAGGTGAATTACAAACCTTGTAATGCAAGTACACCTTGAACTGTCTGCAAGCAATAAAAGAGTCTTGCTCTACTGGGCAGCTTTCCTAAGAGGAAATTGTTCATATTCCAATTACAACCTGCAGAAAAGCCTCACATTGAGTATCGTAAGAGACAAATGTTTGCAAAAATCTTCATTCTGATTTGTGGTTTGTCTGATGGTGTGTCTGTGCTCACTGTAGCACTTATATGTTGCTAGGGCTGGTTAATATTTCTCTTTTGATCAGTACTCAAGTGAAAAACAGTGATGAACAGAGATAAGCAACTCATACCGAAAAGAAACAGGATGTGCGTCAATATGTGGATTTACAATCAGGCGTGTCTTTTTGGAGGATACATAAAGGGAAGGCTTCTGCCGCCACTGTACGACTCTGGGAGCGGCTGATGTAGAACTGTATGCGCTAGTTATTCTAATTCTTTGCCGGGGGGGTACTCCTGAGGAGCGAATGAAGAAACAAATTTTGCTCTTGTTCACATTTCGAGGACTGGTAAGCAAAGGGAAAAAAGGAAAAAAGAGAAAATGGCCAAGTTTGTGTTACGACCAGCTGAACCAAAGGATGTATCTGATATCTTGCGACTCATAAAGGTACGGCACTTTCCGCTTTCTCAAGTTCTTTCTAGTTCAAATTTAAATTCAGTTCACGTCTTTATGCATTGTAGGAACTTGCTAAATTTGAAGAGATGGAGGAGAAGGTGATGCTCACTGAGAAAGGTACTGTGCATTGACTTATTTATTCCAAAGTCTACTATCCAAACAAGCCGTAACCTCTATTTATAAATAAGCAAAACAATTTTTGCTATGGAATCCTTTAATGTTAATATCCTACATTTAACTTAGATCTGCTTGAGGATGGCTTTGGAGATCATCCGTTCTACCATTGCTTGGTTGCAGAAGTCCCAAAAGATCAGAGCACAGAAGGTAAAAAAAATTTTTTTTTTTAATCTTACCTCATATTATAAGATATTTTATAAATAAAGCCTTTAACGTCTAGTGTCTTTTATCAAGGATTTTCTGTGATTGGCTTTGCAATGTACTACTTCACATATGACCCGTGGATTGGAAAGCTTCTCTATTTGGAAGATTTCTATGTCATGCAGGAGTTTCGAGGTAAGATTGCTGAATAGTTCAGATGTGGTGCAAAATGTAATGATTTACAGCTGTGTTGCAACATTGGCAAAAACTGTTGTAATTGCTCTGCCTGTTTAATGTTTCACCAGGCTTTGGCATTGGTTCACAAATCCTGAAGGTGCTGAGTGAGGTACAGACACTTTATGTGTAATTGCAACTTATCTGGTTAAACATTTATGCTGATTTTAGGTGTATTAGTACTGCTCAAATGCTTGCTTTTTAACGTCCATTTTTCTGAAATATCTTTCCTCCAGATTTCTGTAAAGACCCGCTGTAGCAGTATGCATTTCATTGTAGCAGAAAACAACAAGCAGTCTATTGAGTTCTACAAGAGAAGGGGCGCCGCTGACCTGTCCTCGGAAGAGGGCTGGCGTCTCTTTGAGATCCAAAAGAAGGACCTGGTGAAGATGACTGCAAAATAAAACATACTGATCACCTATAGAGAATTTGGGTTTTAATATTTCTGTATCTTTGATTCTTACCTGATTCTACAACATTTACCTCATTCACATTGCAAATTAAGCAGATTAACACTTATTAACAAACTACTTACTAGTAAAAACAGTTTTTTAAGGCTTTATGAAGGCAAATTACTCAGTCTTTGAAGTTAGATTCTTTTGTAGAAGTTATATTCTTGTGATTTATGAACCCAATAAGTGGATAGAAAGTAGCCTATACATTAAAATTTGCAGTATTGGTATGCAATAATGAACATCTATGTTGTTTTAATATGAAATGTTAAAAGTTATCTTGTAAATTAAATCTGTATTGGAGGTTTTTGGTTTCATTAATTAAAAATGAGTTATATTGTCAAATGTAACAGTAAATGTGATGTTTTGAAAATGGTAATGAATAAAATATGAAAATCTAAGTGCATAATTTGCTATTGTCAGAAATAAGCGTAAATTAAATATACTTTAGAAGAGAAGCAACCACCACCCCAGCAAACTTTGTCAGTTTAAACTTTGTTCATAATACAGATTTTAAATAATAAAAATGTTACATTTTCAAACAAATGGAACGCCATTTTTTTGAAACCCGATAATGTATTTACTTGGCTCAATACTTCTGCTTTATTTCAATTCAGCATTGCCATTAATCTTCAGAAATCTTGAATCAAATAAACATTTAACAAAGCAAAAGTGCATGTTTGTAAATCAGGTGCTAGTCACTTTATGCCTTCATTGTGTTATACTTTTGCTGCTTTGTCCATTTCATAAAAAATAAAAAACTTTTTGGGGAAAAAAAGAGCAATACACAACAGGACATTTTGTACTGAACACATGTCAATTTCTACTCACCAGAGAGACATTTTTAACCTACTTTGACAACTTGTGAGAGAAAGAAATGTTCTTTCTTTAACTGAGTAACTAATGGGTAGTTACTCAGGACAGCACATAGCACAAGGTTTAAAAAAATTACTTATCTGTTAGATGATCAAGTTTTCTAATACTTTAATTTATTTGCAGTCAATGGAAAGTTGGTGCCCCCTGCTTGCTGGTTAGAAAACTAAGAATATATATATATATATCTTGCTTTCAGAGAGGCGCTGCATTTTATTCCATCCTAGAATTTTTTTCTAAGTCATTCAGTTTGATGGGATGGTGGCTGGCAGAAGTAGGGGATTGTTCAGGTGCCCCTGGTTGGATTATAGGTCCAAAATCTGCCATATAAGAGTTTACTGGTCTGTCATGTGATACTAATCAGTGGAAAGGATGTAACAGAGACAGATGGAGCTTAAATCAACTGAAGCAAATGAAAAAGAGCACATACCTATATAGATTGACGATGCAAGTCAAAACTATAAAATGTTGCAATATTGTTTCAAAATGTTAGAAAGCTTGTTTAATCTACTGAAGTGGTACTTTTTAAAATAAGTTTTAAGAACCACCAGCTCCAAGTGTGCATATATATATATATATATATATATATATATATATATATATATATGTATATATATATATATATATATATATATATATATATATATATATATATATATATATATATATATATATATATATATATATATATATATATATAATGACCCAGTCAAAAAAGTCAAAGTCTAAACCCAAATGTAGGGACATAAACCAAAATGTTTGCAGCAACAGTTTGTCCAAAGCAACATTCAGGGGTCTGTAAACAAATACATGCTATATTTTCACTTTTAGAGAGGAAAAATAAAAATAGAACCATTTGCTCTTTTTATTTTACTTCACCTTTATGGGCTCTTTTGTTTTGTTCTATTAGATTTACCTCCCATCAAACAAGTTTTTGAAAAAGTTCAAGGTGTGTGAGTACTCCAACAAGACATTGTGAGAGATAGGTGCTCCTATTTAAAAGATGTCAAATGTAGTTCAAAAAAATATTTTTGTCTTAAAAAACTGAAAACTAAAACGTACATTAGGTTCCTTGTTTGCCCCACTGATGTTTGGTGAAAGTAGAATGGTTTTAGTCAAGTTACAGTCATTTTGGTTTTATACTAAAGAAACACCACGCAAAGCTTTGTCACAATTCAGCAGACAGGTCTTCACATCATGGCCTTTTTGGTAGCTTTCGGGTGATTTCCACCTCAACTCTTCCGCATTTTCCTGCCGCTCTCGGGCTGTGACGTGTCGTGCTGACGGCGGCCTCGGAGCTGGAGAAGCGGGGGGCTGTAGCAGGACACTGTCTGGCTTCAGACGTCCTGCTTCGTTTTTCAGCGGTGTTCCAGAAACTACCCCTTCACCCCTCCTTCTCTGCTCGTTCGCGGCCCGCCCAAATCACACAAAATTCCCGACTGAATCCTGCCCGAGTCTGGGGGAACCAGGCGGCCTGGGAAGCCGTGGAGCGGACAGAGGCCATCCCTGCAGCATAAATCTGGTACGCGGCTTTCTTTTGCTCCCGGATCGCCTCTTGCCTGAGCGATGTCATCGTCTTAGTGCGTTTGTGGCTGTTTGAATTTGTTTGCATTTTGTATTTTAATTAAATTATTTAATGTAAACCCGAGGCCGCTCAGGGCTGGGCCTCTTCTTCCCGGGGCCCGGGCCTAATTGAGGCCGTGATCGGTAAAGCAGGCCTATGTTGTTAGCATGATAGCTAGTTAGCCATCCAGCTCGCCGAAAGTTCAGTATCTGCACTCGCCATTTTTTGGTTTTGTCTTTGATAGATAAAGAGTTCCACAACTTTGAAGTAGAATGTACTTAAATTTAAGTATATTTAACATAACCTTTTCGTTAGTAAGTAATTTTATTCACATTCAAGTTAGCATTCCTCAGACACAAGGCTAACAAAATGGCGGACGCTTGTGTGTTGAACAGGGGTTGTAGAAAAGGTGTGTTTAGCACTTCTCTTGCTAGCTGCAAACCTCTGCAGAGATATATACCCGTGAACAATGAGCTTAACCCGATTTTTTTCGGGGGGTTTTGTTCTGCCATTGCACATGTATGTTGACGCTGTCAGCATACTTGTGCATGTTTCTCTGTGGCAGTCGGACTTTGCATTTAATATTGTTCCATTGGTCAGTTGGGCATGGTGCCTTTATTTATCTCTAAAGGCTTTGTGTTTGGTTTAGACTCGTGCACGAAACTAACAAAGTTCATCCAACCACTCGTGTGAGTTTTAATACATAGTGTTGACATCTTTAAAGCGGAGTGATGCCCTGTTGTGTTGCTCTCCACGCATCGTTGTCACCTTTTTTGCCCACCTAGAGGTGGGGGATGGTACATTCAGTAAAAAATTGGCACCTCAGTTACACCGTTTTTTTGTTTACATCTCTGCGTCTTTCTTCTTTGATGAGATTTCTATCCCATGTGATCGCATCTTCTTCCCAGTGTTAAACATTACACTTAAGGCTTTAAGTGTCATCTTGGTGAAATTTACTTTGGGAAATAAAGTGGAGATTATGGCTTCATTTACTAGCTTACCTTTGCAACTGAAACGTGGTGTCTGTAATATTAAACCCACTCTTCTAATTGTGTTGTATGTTCAAAAACTGATTTTAGGCAAATTTGACACACTGTGTTTCAATTCACTAATCTATACAGAAACCTTTATAAAATATATTGTATGTTAAAGTATTTTTGACAAGTGTTAATTACTTTTGTATTGATTTTTAGTTGGACACTGCCCTATTACATAGCAACAATTTTTGGCAACTAATCCTGAATGAAAACAATACTTAAGTCTTAATTACTCTTTTTTATTATTAAAAAGAACTAAGGAAAGCAGTGACATATTATTTTTGTTTCTTTTTGCAGTGTAAACATATAAGTGATATTTGAATGGTAAATGATCGACATGTTAAAATCACAAAGGACTTATCAGATGCAAGATTTGGGAGGCCATTATATTGATTGCTCAGCATTTGTAGGCTGCAATCCAATAATTAGTTTTAGGTTTAGGTGGTCTCTCTGCCTTTGATGCCTAATTTTGCTATAGTTGTCCAGACCAAAAACACGCAGACAGAGGTTGCCCTGCTACCATTCATCTATAGTGATTTCTTTTCCCCAGATGCCCCTGAAAAAATGTGGTTTTCAATCATGCTAAACATTTAATCTGAATGTTTAAAATGTTAGTGTTTTAATTTGCCCATAGTTTTAGTTTTTACAACATTTCATAGGTTAGATACAAATATAAACGTGTTCCAGCATTTTTATGGATACAGCCTATTGGTTAAAAATGGCAATAAAAGCTTATTATAGTCAACTAATGATATATAAAAAAAAGAATTATCTTCCCTATTAACAGGACCGCTAATTGACCAGTCTTTGTTGTAAACTATATTGTATTAAGTTCTCAAATATGTTTGAGCTAAAATCAAAAAGGACATGTCTTCGTCCCACTGGGTTTTGATATTTTATTTTCATGATGGCCAGTTGGTTATATTGTGGTATCTTTACATTAGGGTCTCGTGTTAAAACATAACTTGTGTAGTAAATGAATAGTCTCCTAATATCTGGTAGAGTAAGTTAGGTTTCCATTAACATTGGCTGAAATAAAAATTTTGGAGTGAAACAACGTTCAAATGCTGACGGTCACTGAACCTAAGGCAACTTTAATGAGATACTAATCTTGCTTCATCATATGAGCTCCAAGGGGTTTTTGTGAAAAGAGCTCTGGTCAAACTCTGTAAATTGAATTCATCTCTTTTAAAACATGTCCTGTCCTACAGGGGAGCATTGCAGCTTTGAAAAAAGGAGAAAAAAGGGAAGCGAGCTGGGGTAAAAAGTAAAAAAAAAGATAGAGATTAGAACAAAATCGAGGAAGGAAGGATGGTGGATGGTATAGTGGAAAACATGAGGAATCTGTTTCTCTGGAAAGAAACAGAAAACACCTAGGCTGAATTTACTGCAGGAATTGTACAAAAAGTCATAATATCTCATAAAATATTAGATTGTCAATATTATATTGTTGTCAATACGTTACTCGACAACAAACCTGCTTATATTTATTGTTTGTAAAATAAATCAAACCAATTTTTGATGAGGTTGATGCAGGATGAAATGCATCCTTTACATTTCATCAATTTCTGATGAACTGTAAAGCAGGATGGAGATTCTGCTTTGCATTTTACCTCGTCAAGTAGCTAAAGTTTTCCCTTCTTGTTGTGTATGGAGAAAAAAAAATACTTGGTACAGAGGTTCACACACACTAGTCACATTCAAATCTGTCAAATGGGTACAGTTGACCTTGGACGCATGCCTGACGTTTTATCCTGTTCCAATTAAATATTTTTCCTTTAAACTGTAACACATAATTCTAAACTTAATATAATTAAAACTTTTGGTTTTATGATGGGTTTTACTCTTATATTTTGACAATTTGGGTGACTCATTTACAATGCTACTGAGATGCAAAAAGACTTTAGGGCATATAGATTTTCTTAAGGCACTCCTAACACAGTGTAATAATCATTTGTTGACCATTTTTACATTTTTTCCACAAGAATTGCTCTTCTGCACATATTTTTTCCAGCTGCATTTTAACTACTGCATGTTCTGCTTTCAGCTCCTCAGTAACAAATGCAGCACGAGGACAATGGATGAGGATGTCACAAGGCTTGCAATACATGCTGAAGAGCCTAAAATAATAATACACGGATCGGGTAATTATACATGTTTATTTGTTTATATATATATATCTCTGACTAAAAGTATTTTAGGAGTGTTGTTTCTAGTCAGAGGATGTACGTATCCATTTTGACTTGTAGCCTCAGAACTTGTATAAGAATGGGAGTCTTTGGTGTTATCCTGTTAAATGGTTATCTTCTTGCAGATGACGGTTGTGCCGGTGGGCAGGAGTTTGTTGTGGAGCTTCAAGAGACTGTGTTGGTATCAGAAGGTGAGGGTGAAGGCATGGCAGTTCACAGATTTGCCCCAGAAGAGCTCGTCATCCAGGATGCAGTTGAAGACGTAGTTTCTGAGTATGTGCATGGAGATGAGGATGAAGATGTTGCTGTAGAAACCTGTGTGATGGCTCTAGAGGGCGAAGAGGAAGGCGTTGCCATGGGAGACATCCCGGAAGATGGGCTGGACCCAGAACAGCAGGATGACGACCAAGATGGCTGTGGAGATTATCTGATGATATCCTGTAAGTTTACTGCTCTGCTTTGCAATTATTAAAGATTCAGCTTTCAGTTTTTATCTTGATTTTTGTTTTGAGATTTGATCAATCCCCACTTAAGTTATTTTCATTGATTTAAGTTTATTCATTGATTCATAAATTAAACTTTAATAATGACCATAAAAATCAGCTCAAGGTTCCTTGAACTTGATTTTAATTTAACAGGAAATCAAGAAATTACAAACTTGATCCCATTTACACATTAAAGCATATTTCCTGAATCTTTTTGTTTTTCTTTTAAACTCCAAACAAGAGCATGGTGTTTTGTTGAAGGCTGACAAACATTTTCATTTCTGGAACACAAAGAGAATACATGTTTCAGTATTTGACCCTCCAATTACATATTATCGGTGACAAGTTTTCTGATTCTAATCGTTGATGGGTTTTTTGGTGTGCCTAGGGCTGTAGTGTAATATCTATACCACATTAATGCTTATGTATTTATGTTCGTAGTGGACGAAGCTGGAAAAATGGTCTCTGAGGATGGAACTGAGGTAACTGTGGAAGGGGCCGTGGAGGACCAAGAAGTGGAGAAGGACGAAGATGGACAAGAGGTGATAAAAGTGTACATCTTCAAGGCGGATTCAGGAGAGGACGACATGGGTAAGAACTTGTTTTTTTTTCTGTCTAAGCAATATTTAGAACAAAAAAACCATAAAAAAATTATTTACATAAAACAAAACTAGCAAACGCAATACACCTTTCTACAGGAGAATCTGTTGACATCAGTGATGGAGATGCAGAGAGCGTCGCACTAACAGAGTCTACAGGCCAAACACTCAGAGAGAAGATGGTCTATATGTCTGTCGGGGATTCTCATCACAATCAAGGAAATCATGGTGAGTCTTATGGATCCATTGGGCATGAACCGTGAAAGTAAAAAACAGGGAGGTTTTTGTGGACACTGCTCTTGTCCTTTGTTTGGCAAAAAGCAAAAACTGGATATTGGATATTGTACGTTATCCATGTCTCACAGTATTGGCTTTGTACGAATGAAGTTTTGTTGGTCCTTCAGGTGTAGAGGACAGCGAGGGCTGTGAAAACCGAAACGGCGCTGCCAGTGCACTGCTGCACATCGATGAATCAGACGGGGTCGATGAAATCAATAGACAGCGCAACAAGAATAAGAGACGATCAGAACATCGGCAGGTCCAGACAGGTACGGAGGAAAAAAACCGAATGTTAATTTTCATATCCCGACTCAAAACCAAATTGTTCACTCATAAAAAAGAAAACTGGCTACATTTTAAAGAAAGATTTTTTATTTTGATTACTTAGGTCTTGAACTTATTCTGCTATTTTACAGTTCAGTTTTGTTTGTTTTTTTTAGCTTTTAGGGATATAATTTTATTCATCTACAATTGATTTTTAACATTGATGGAGCGTCTTAGTTAAATGCAGTTAATTTTCTTTAGTCGCTTATCAGACGTTGAAAATAAACTGTTTATTCAAATATGTATATAGAAAATGTATGCATTGCCCTGCAAAGGTATTCATATTCCTTGAACTTTCCACATGCAGTGACAATATAAACACAAACCTTGGAGCAATTTATTTGGTGTTGTATCATAGACCAACACAAAGTAGTTCATTACTGTGGAGTGGAGGAAAAAAGGTACAACTGTCTTTTAAAAGTCACTTCATTAGTAAATCATCCTGCCATGTTCAGTTGAACTTCAGTTTAAATGTAGCTGCTCTGCGAAAACCCCAAAGGTTTGTTAGAGAATATTAATGAGCAAACAGAATCATGAGGAGCAGGGAGCACACCAGATAAGTTTGATTGTAAACTTATGTTTTGGTTTGTCACAAAACTGAAAATATATTAAAGAATAAGAGTATTCTTTAATATATTAAAATATGGAAAATGTGAAAGGAGTATGAATATTTTCATAAAAACACTGTTTTATGAAAATGAAATAAAAAAGTGACTCTTCTCAAACAAGTATTTTACCATGTTGTCATTTGTCTCTTTTTTTTTTTTTTTCCAGCCATCATCATAGGTCCATATGGCCAGCCGCTGACAGTTTATCCTTGCATGCTCTGTGGTAAAAAGTTCAAGTCGAGAGGTTTCTTAAAGCGACACACTAAGAATCACCACCAGGATGTTCTGACCCGCAAAAAGTACCAATGTACAGACTGTGACTTCACCACCAACAAGAAAGCCAGCCTCCACAATCACATGGAGGTGCACGCACTGAGCAGCAAAGCCCCTTTCGAGTGCGAGATGTGCGGTAAAGAGTTCCACCAGCAGGGGGCGCTGTTCTCTCACAGGCTGCAGCACCACCACCGGGAGCCCAAAGCCCAGCCAACTCCTCCACCCACTAAGATGCACAAGTGCAAGTTTTGTGACTATGAAACCGCTGAGCAGGGACTGCTCAATCGACACTTGTTGGCCGTCCACAGCAAAAGCTTTCCTCACATCTGTGTGGAATGTGGGAAAGGCTTTCGGCACCCGTCGGAGTTGAAGAAACACATGCGCACGCACACCGGCGAGAAGCCTTATTCCTGTATGTACTGCGACTACAAGTCGGCCGATTCCTCCAATCTCAAAACGCACATCAAGACTAAGCATAGCAAAGAGATGCCGTACAAGTGCGAACGCTGTTTCCAGACCTTCGCAGAGGAGGAGGAGCTGATGCAACATGGACTGACTCACGAGGAGAATAAGACCCACCATTGTGCCCACTGTGATCACAAAAGCTCTAACTCCAGTGACCTGAAACGCCATATCATATCTGTTCACACCAAGGACTATCCACACAAATGTGCGGTGTGCGGAAAGGGCTTCCACCGGCCATCTGAGCTCAAGAAGCACTCTGTGTCTCACCGCACTAAGAAACTCCACCAGTGCCGGCACTGCAACTTCAAAATCGCAGACCCCTTCATCCTCAGCCGCCACATTTTGTCTGTCCACACAAAAGAGCAGCAGGCCTCACCTGAAAAGAGTGAGGCGAAAAGGACAGAGACGCACACTCCCGTTGCGGCCCCTACTAAAAAGTCTGCACCGAGTGGCTCGGGTGGGTCTGGCCCACCAGCCAGGGTCAGTGCGGCCAGCTTAGCCAGCAGTGTGACTGTTGTTATCGGCAAAGGACAGAAAGAGAAAAGAATTTACCAGTGCCAGTACTGCGACTACAGCACCGGGGACGCTTCGGGGTTTAAGCGGCACGTGATCTCCATTCACACAAAGGACTACCCACACCGCTGCGAGATCTGTTCCAAAGGCTTCCGACGGCCCTCGGAGAAGAACCAGCACATCATGCGTCACCACAAGGACGTAGTGAAAGCAGAGTGACTCTGACTGAGCCAAATACTGTGCCAGAACAAAGACCAACATCAGAAACGCCCATCACACACCTGAGTCCTTGCACACTCACAGAAACTGTGATGTGTTCGCTCTACTTTTGTCCAATCTGTTGTTTTTTGCTCTTTCTAATCCTCAGCCTTATGTTTCTTCGCAGACGTATACTCATGTACATACCATTAAGTCTCTGACAGAGTTAGCACCCTCCTCTCCCCTTTTCTTCATAGACTTGCACTTTTTAACTGCATGTCCCCTGCTGGTGACTGTGTGCATGGCAGTTTGTCTTTTTGTAGATACACATTTTTGGATTTGGCAGGTAGCAATCAGTTCTCGGTCAAAATCGGTCCTAATTATTTGTCTTAATCGAAGTGTAATTTTCAAAATGTTTGCATCATTCTTTTAAAATATACTTTTAACCCACCAGAGGTATGGATTAGCCACATGTTCTAAGTAGCACTTGTGAAATTCAGTTTGTTTGTGTGTGTGAATGAAAGGGAGAAAGAAGGCCATAAAAAGTCCCCCTATGTTGTGCTTCCTGGTGCTTTGATCCCGCCAATATGTAACATAATGGTTTTGTTGTGGTAACAAAAACAGAACGGTATCAAAAATCCTTCTGTGTCCGCCACAATCATTCAATTTACCTGTAAAAGAAGTGGACGCTCTATGGTTGTGATTTAAAGTCAACATATGCACATCAATCGCTGTGCAATCAATGCTTTACTTTATGTCCAATATTTCTGTTTCTTGTCTGTAAATGTGCTCAGTTGCCCGGATCAAACGGAGACTAAGCCCTAAATTTCAGTGTTTCAATCTTTTAATTCAAACAAGGGAGAGAAAACCCGATGAATTTCAAAGTTGATTTGAGTGAAATGTATTTTGGGAATCATACAGTATATGTGGTGCTGCAAACCTGGATCTATGGACTAAACTGTGTTTTCTCTATCACAGATGTACTTTTGCCAGTAGAAAAGGGAAAATGTATATCTTTTTAGATGCAACATTCAGATGCCAGGTGCTGGTGGTGTATGCGTATTATGGCTTTTTACATCCTTTAACACCTGTGATCATTTCTGTTTTTATATTTATTTCACTCACAACTCGTTGTATAGTTAAGTGTAACTAGACTTCTATGGGACGTAAATTATTGTTTTGTATACAGATCTGTACAAAGCGTGTAGATGTAAACACTTGATAAAAAGGAAATCCGAATTGTGTTGTTATGGATGTACGTCTGCGTATTTGTTAAAAAAAAGATAATAAAGCAAAGTATTTTAGCTGTTTCTTTTATTTTGCTAGTAGAACTCAATTATAGTGCTTAGGTAAAGGGAACAGTAGAGTCGTGGCAAAGCGAAGTAACTGAAGATGATGTTTTAGCCAGTAGCTTTGATAGATGAATATTTCCACAGCAAAGGTAATGATCTGCAGCTTGAATCACCGACATGATGACTAGGGGAGGAAATTAGGCAGGAGGGCACTCAGCTGTGAAAAGCAAAAGAGATTAAGTTGATTAGTGTTTGCGTCACTTTAATGTAGTGGGACACAAAAACAGGATCCAGTGACTTAAAAGTACCGTTTTTAGGAAGGAAAACAATGTTTTCAGCCAGAATGCCAGCGTCCAAGGCGAGCTGTCTGAATTTCTCCTTCACTTCAGGACTGACTTCATTTCTGCGGCCTGGAAAGGTCACAAAAGATTAATCTGCTACTAAAGATACGGAGACACAAAATGCAGCACTGCTAGTGAGGACTTTACCATAAAGGTGGACGAGTTTGGTGACCTTCAGTTTCGTCTTGACGTCGTAAATCAGTGCATAGTCATCATACTTGACGTCCACCATAATTAAGTCGTTCGTACTGCCCCAACCTAACAAAAGCAATAAGATGTCAGTGCGTCTGTTAGAACCGTGTTACTTTGGTGTGTGCATTGTACTTACGCTCACTGACAGATCTAAACTTCCCAGGCATGTCAGTCTTGTTGACCTGGTGGCTCTTTCTCCAGCAAGAACCGTCGGCTCTGCAAAAAGATACAACTCGTTTGTAATTAATTTTCTATGTTCCTTTCTCTCTCTCTCTCTCTTTCTGTCTCTGTGTCCTCTTACCTAAGAGTGGAGTATGATAGATCCACGTCTCCCTCTGCAGTTGGTTCTAGCGTGGCAATGCCCATTTTCATTCTATTTTTGATGTTGACGAACCACCGGCTGTTGGTAGCGAATCCGATCAAGTACCACTTCCCTCTTGCCTGTTGAAGCAAACAGAATATTAAAAGCCATTCGTTCAATATAACCATGAGATGTTGTTTTTGCTTTTAAAGGGGCAGTGTTATACATTTCCAAGGGATAGTGCCATTTTATAGCACAATCGAGTTACCGTGTTACCTTCTGTTCTAAAAATGCTGTATGTATCAAGCATCTCTTGAAAGAAGAAATTGGGTCCCTGTCTCTTTAAGAAACTCTTCTTTGTGACATGCTGCCTTCGCCATGTCCTCACAAAAATGCTTCTTTAAGTCATTTACTACCAACAAGTAATTGGTATGATGAGCTCAGCAGATGCAGTTTCAACAGATTTTTGCTAATTGCTGCTGCTGCTAGTCTGAAGGAGCTTAATGGGGAAGGTTGGATACAAAACCAGGATTCAGTGATTTACATGTAAGAGCAAGTGTTTAGGCACCTAAAATGGTTGCCATGGGAGATTAAAGGATTTCTCAAACATACATGAAAGAATCAAAGCAACAATATGCATGTTTTTGGTGAGGAAATAACATAAAATAAAACTCAGAAAAAATTATTTTCCATAATACTCAACTTTAAAAAATAATATTACCCATAAAGTGTGTAAACACATGATGTATCAATTTGTCATTCGTAATTATTTTGTGTCAATAATAAAATACATGTAGCTACATAACTATACTGAATTTAAAGTTTGTTGGCTTTAAAATATAAATTTACTGGTTGTCCATTGCTGCACAACATCAGAAATGAATTACGACATAATTCATTTATGAATCTGATGGGGAAGTGTTCCAAATGATGTCAATTTACTGATTTTTTCCCCCCAATTTTCAATTGAAATTTATATCTTACATGTATCATTTATCATGATACATAATAAATATGTTTCATAAATATCATACATGACATTTATGATATTAATATCATAAATATCATTAATATTTATGATATTAATATAATAAATATCATTAATATTTATGATATTAATGTGATGGTAAATAGCAAACAGTCTGTTGTTGACTGAGAATTCCTGTTTTATTTTTTACACTTTTGTTCTAATATCAGTTCCGAATTTTCTTTATTGTCTGAAATAAAACTTAAGATAGAAAAGCATTAATTTTAAATTAAAAAAGTAAAATATGCCCAGTATGTAATTTCCTCAAAGTTCCAGGAGGTCAACCTTCAGATCACTGCAGAAAAACATTGACAAATTTTGTATAAAATACAATATAGAGAGTATAAATGTGCATGCGAAAACGCATCGTTAATTCTGCAAAGTCTCTTACCGCCTGTGCGTTAAAGTCTGCCTGAGGGACGATTTCAGTGGACATCGTCAGGGAGCAGAGCGCGGCTCCCAGCAGGACCAACAGTGGAGTCATGGCTACCGAAGTGAAGGTATGCTGCCCGGAACCTGTATGAAGTTCTGCTGGGCTGTCGAAAGGTCGGCCCGCCCGGTGATTGTTTATATAGCAGAGAGAATGGGTGATGTAGGAGCCGGGGGAGCGGAAGGGGAATGTATCTTTTCCCGTCCAGTTGCCACACACTAACAACCCAAAACTGGCCAGGGTTATGCCGAGAAACGCCGAGAATTGCATGCCCTGTCGCGGGAACGCGCGTCGATCTAAACTCTCGCAGATTGATGAGAAAACGGACTGAAATATGACAGAAGAGGCAACTTTTAAAGATATTTGTAACATTATCATGTTTCTTAACCATGGAAAAAACATGATCAGTTTACCCTTCCCTCCAATGGGAGGGTTCCGGTCCAGGAAAAGTTAGTGACGCAAGGGTTTTGGTCAACTCTTCCTTATACAGTAAGTGAAAATTGGTTATTGTTTCCAGGTTGGAAAGAAAGACTGAACAATGTGGACAAACCCCTACATTCTGGGCGCTGCTGTATACTCACTACTGCCTTGGCTGGTGAAACCATTTGTAAAAGAATATTGTGTTTTTTAACACAGTTTTGTGCTCTTACATTTCAAAGTGTAAATTTGAGTCTTTGCATGACACATGTTCATGTGGTACAGTTTTGCAAGAAAAGAACAACTTGTACCGTGTTCCTATTGTAACAAATGACAGTTCAACATTTATTACAACAGATGAGAGTTTAAAATAGAACATTCAACATTTGTTCCCAACATTGTAACAAATGTATAGTTTTGACTAACTTTTATGAGTTCAAATTGTTTTTATACTTAATAAAAGAACAATGTTTCAAAATAGTTCGCTCTTATCTTTTCTCTACAAATCAAAGATGACATCACCTAGAACAGAAGCCGTTGAGTGCTGGGATGAAGCTAATATGTTTGGCTCCTGTGGGTTTGGGCAGCTGCAGGTACTTTGTGGTGCATAGTTGATATGTTATGCTGGTGGTAAATGAATGATTGTGAATGAGTTATCAGTGTGGTGAGTATGTGCAGAGGGTTGGTGAGAGGATCCCGTGGGCCATGATGGGGGTCTTACTGGAGTAGGAGGCATCCACTGCTGTGTGGTAGGTGGTGTCATGGATTGGGGCATTGCAACATAAAGAAAATCAGACATCATCTGAAAGGACAGCTGGTTGCTGGCCCCCTGCTGCTTTGGCATTCTCTGGAAACGTCTTTCTTCAGCTTGTTGCTGCGTTTTTAAGAAGTTCTTGAAAGAGCCAGACTCCTGATTCATTCTCTTGCATTCAGCCTCATCCAATTTTCTCTTCTCACCCAGGCAGTTCTCAAACATTTTCTCAAACCTCTTTCCCCTTTCCCACATTAGAGTTCAAATTTACATTCACACCTCTCCAAAAGAACTTTCTGGAGAGACGAACTAGAATTAGATTAAAACGGACGAAAGGGAGTGTGAATGGACCCTGAGTTGCATAAATGGTAGAAGTTTCACAGGTATTTTGTAGGAAAGAGTGACCTGAAGGGGGCAGCAGAGGACAAACTATTCGGGTTTACGTCTGCTGGAGTTGAGGGAACAATAAGTTTTGAACTGAGTTTTGCAAAGGAGAGGGCAATCTATTTATTTAAAGCTGTATTAAAAACTGTTCTGTCAAGAAATAACAAGAGAAACGGATGTTGAATGTTGCATTAAAATACTCCTGAGTCATTTTTCATTTACTACTTTAAGAGTTTACAAGTTGGATGTGACACATTTTGTAACATATGAAATGTTACAAAATGTAACACCAGCAGCTGGAGGGGTCATCACTCCCTTTGGATCATAGAGCTACAGCGTTTTCCAAAGATCATAAGATAAACATTTGTAAATTTCAGAAACTACTTCTAGCAGTTTTTAACAGTTTCCCTTCTAGATCTATGGGGGATGAAGATTAAAAGGTGGTAATATAAAACTGAATGTCATTCAAAACTCGACAGAACTTTACAGAATGCTACATAAATAAAAGAAAGTATTAATCACTCCTGAATTCACTTTTCAGCTTTGAGAATAGCTAACACTGTTTGTGTCTGCTGAGTATCAGTACTGTGTTGTGTTGAACGCTAAATACTCAAACACAATGTGAAACTAAAATGTGTTCAACCATCTTAAAGGTAAATGCTGCACAGCTATTACCAAGTAAACAGTCTTCAACCTTTTCTAAAAATTTTATTGAATTAATCATCACATCTTTACTACTGAAACATGCAATTATTTAGTTTTATTTAGAGGTACATAATAAATCATTTCTCTCTTATAAGCCAGAGCAGAGCAATTATTCACCAATACATGCACGCATGTGTGTGTGCTCTTTTTTTTTTTTTTTTTTTAAACCCACAAGAATGTTTATATTCTCCTGCAGTCTTGTGTAAATTAAAACTATTGTCAGAATCATATGCCGAATCATAAGCTCTTTAAACTGCACTGAGAGTCTTAAGCGGTGATCAAGTTTTAATAAGATTGTAGAAGAAACTAGACCAAGTCGGTGGGGCTGGAGTGAAGAGTCACAGAGGAGTCTGCCATTGTGAGAAACTCAGCCCAGTTCTGATAGAAGCCACGTGAATACTCTCCGGTGTCGATGACAAGTCCCCACAGGCGGCTCTGGCCCTTCTTGTTCCTCAGAGCCAGCTGAGCTTCACGCCCCGTCACGTTGAAGCTGATGTTCAGAACCTGCACCACCAGAAGGTAGAGCAGTCCAACTGTGATTATGCTGCTGTACCAGCAGCAGGTAAAGCAAAGGGCTGTGCTGTAAACAAACACAGAGCAAACATATCAATACAACACATTATGTAACATGTAATACCTACGAACAAAGATTCATACTTTAAAAAAAATAAAGTAGATTTCTGCCTCTGCTGTGTCATATTAGAGCTTTTCCTCATCATGCAACAATCTGATAAGTTTGTCTCTTTTATTTTTCTCCTGTTTTTGAAGAGTCTGCAGCACCTTGGCTGGCTGTAGACGCCGGGGCAGTAGAAAAGGGCCGTCATCAGATACTGATGAGGACAGACGCTGCGGAGCACCAAACCGATCCCGTAGACGGAGGTCAGCACAAACACACAGAGGGTCTGCAGGAAGCTGCGGTGGTTTGCTTGTCCCACACAGCTATTTATCCTGCAGCATCTCAACATGCAACGCAGACAGATAGGTTAGAGGATGGAGACAAGATGCAATTCCACATTTTGCCACGTCACCAACAGAAACCTCAGTGTGATTTACTGAATCAAACTAGTGCACAATTGCAAAGAGAAGGATAATTTACCCATGGTTTAAAAAAAAAATGCTCACAAAGAAAAAAGTGTTACGTTCCTTTGATACCCCAAAATAAAAAAAAATGAGTGCAAATAATTGCCTCTGCTAGTTACCTAATTAGTAAACAGATTCCTGCTGTGTGTAATTTATTCTCAGTATAAATAGAACTTTTTTGTGATGATGTCAGAGCGTTGGCAAAAATAACTAAACGATAAGTTTGCGTTCATAGAGACCTCACATATCCATGCCACACTTTCTGATCTCTTCCTTATTTTCGATAAAATAAAATAAATCCATTTGTAATATATATATTTTTTTCCACGTCTTGAATCATTTTTCCACCTGGACTGCAAAATTACTGCTAGATGTCATGCTTTATAAAACACCTAATTGAAAACCAAAGTGTGTTTTTCCAGTTTTAAGCTATTTTTAAAGACATGATGCAGTTCCAGATTTGCATCACGACCATAAGCTAAACTTTTTGATCATTTTGTTACATCAAAATGTGACCAACAAGTTAACATTCTACTACTATACGTTAGAGTGACTGGTTTGCAGCTTGTTTGTGCAGACCAGCAATGCTGATTTTCCCTACCAAGACCTGTAATCTTGGTAGGGAAAATCAGCAAAAAAAAGAAGAAAAAAAGCCACAGATAAACTATTTTAAAGGAGGCCCACCAGACGCAGTGGTGGTCCAGACGCTGAACACACGATCCACATGTTCTGCAGTGTCCAGCACGCGGGGGTCGCATTATTTTGCACACAGGACACAGGCTCCATTTTGATGTTGGGGGATATTTTCTTGTCTGTTCTGCGGCTGTTGTTTGGATAAATCCATCAGAATGAGTAGAGTCATCTTCTGTGTCCATCCTCTGACGGTTTGCTTCATGGTGAGAAGCAGGGACAAATCCTGGACCTCTCTTAGTGTAAATGAGTGAAACTATAGTGAGAATCATCCCAGTGGTCACAGCACATGTCTGCAGTGGGCTGACATCCCCGCGGGGCAAAATCTCCACAATGAAGAGATAATACATGTAGGCCAGGGAGTAGAGGGCAAGGGTGAGGAAGAAGAGGGTGCGCCTCTTCCTTTGATGGGTGGCGTAGTAGTAAGACAGCACCAGGATTGGCAGAGCAGTGAGGATGGTGATACCGAGGAGGTAGTGCAGCGCTGCAGCTTTCAGCAGGAGAGGCAGCAGCAGCAGAGCCGGGATCATGGAGATCTCCAGCTGGTTGATCATGGTCCTAAACACAGGAGACTGGAGCCCACATGAAGCTGGTTTCTCCTTCAGCCACCTAAGGAAAGCACAAGAAATCAGACTTAGGCAACAACAATATACTGTACATTTTTACTGTACTTTGATATGCTGCACGTTCTCAGGCCAAAATCCTGGCATTTGTTTCCCCCACCTTTGTTCTCAAATGAAAATGTTCCATCCGTTGAAAGCTAGAGCACAAATGCTCATTTTCTGTAGTTTTGATGATGTAATTTTTAACATAATCGACATATTTTAAATCTATCAGATAAAATTCAAAAGCAAACACGGTGTCAGTAATCCTAGAAACAGCTCAAAACTGATTTAAAATCAAAGAACGAAGGAATTATTCAATTTTTGTAAGCAGTATCCAGGCTGTTTTTTTAAACAGTAACTATTTCTCAAATACAGATTTTACCCAGTGAATAAATGTGCTTGGAGCTTTAACAATTGCAAAGTTATGCTGCTGCATAAAGAAATGTATGCATTATTTTATGCTTTTTATAATTTAGATAATAAATGCCAAAGGAAATTGTGAAGGGTGGTATATAATATTTGTTTCCTTTTCTTCTTATATGTGTCTGCATAAAGCTGGGATAAACTGGCACCCAGTGCAGGGTGCATCCCAAAAAGGAACCAGCACCTCTGTAACCTTGAACAGGATTAAGGAGGTATAAAAAAACCAATGGAGTGTTATTTATCAGGGTGGGATGGGCTGGTTTCAGTCTGTAAATGAATATACGGGAAATAGTAGATAATCAACCGATGGGCTCTGCTTCAGTAGGAATGGAAGGACCTTTTCTAATAATCAAAGAAAAAAAGTATTTCAAAGACTTTCTTGGCTTGCTGGTTCATCCTCACAATTTTTCGGCACCATAAAAACAGTTCCGTCACATGCCGTACCTATTGAACGCTTCATCCAGACCTTCACAGTCACAGCAACACCTGTACTGGTAGGTGTCACATTCACAGCAACACATGGGATCATCTGGCTCTGGAGGCTTCAGCTTCTCCCATTTCATAGTGACCTGCTAAAAATCCCACCGATGTTTAACTACTTTAAAAGAAAAAGCAATCATTAAAGCAGATGCAAAAGCATATAGGTAAAAATGTGTCATCTAAATGGCTAAAAAAATCAGGAAGCAACTTTTCTAGCAAATAAAAGCCAAAAAAAAAAAAAGTGTGACAATTCCAATAATTACTATTACAAAAGACTGACTTCAGAAACCACCTACTTAGAAAACATTAATCAGCTAAATTGATGGACACACATCTAACTTGACTCTGTTGGATAGAAAACTCTTATGTTCATTTGAGAAAGATGAGTAGTGTTGAAAAATAATGCTGAAAACGAAAGCTGTGAATTTTATTTTGGGTGTTGTCATGTGAAGGAGCAGAAACAAGAAGCGATCTTGTTTACACTACATTACTTTAAGCAATACAGTAGATAAAAATATATGCAATAAATTGTTGTAGATCTATAAACCAGATGCACAGATGACAGAAAAAAATGGTTACAATGAATGAATGGATTAATTGCATTCAGAGCTGCTATCAGAAGATTTACTAGTTCTTGTTTAAAAACTTAAATAAAGCATAAACTTCAATTTCTTCTGATTGCTTTCACATCCTTGGAGATTTAAATATAATTTGTTGAAACAAGGCCACTGTGTCTGCAGAGACTAACTATCTGGGCCAGCAAACCTGAGACCCTAACGCTCCGAGATGTCCTGGAGTTATTGTAGGTGCAATGTATTAAATAAAAAAATGACTCGCATGTACATGAAGAATGCACCAAAAACAAAAGGATAAATAATAAATATAGACCAGTTTTGAAAAATTTCAAATTTGACTGTATCTAATGAAGATCGGTGCGAGTCGATTATATTTTAACAACATTGAAAACATTCGCAAACAAATCAACAGTTTCTGTTTACTTACCTTTTGTCTTTGAGCAAAATGTAAAGCTCGACAGAGTTAGATTCACTTATTCCAAGTGTAAACGACGAGTGATGATGAAGAAACAAAACTTAGAAATGACCTCTTGTCACCAAGCTCCTTCTGTGAGTGATTGAAGGGAAAGATGAACAGAGCAGCCTAGTTTCTCCCCAGTCATTTGTGTTGGAAAAAAAAAAAAAAGAAACTGGCATGTTTCACCGCTGGTGGAGCAGCAGCAGCAGCAGCAGCGTGTCAGTGCAGGGAGATGGTTTCCATTGCTTGGATTCCCATGGAGGAAGTGTCCCAACAGAAGGCAGCTTTAATTCCTCTTGACAAGTGGTTTTAATATCATGTTACATCTACCGGCTCACGTAACTTTGAATAGTTTACAGGTCGTCCTCTGGCATACGTGGTCCCCTGTCAGTTGTCGTTTCAGATTTTAACACTGGCATGCTTGGTAAATATGGAAGCCCCATCTACGGGTTTGGGCCGACCAGAGAGCCAGTGGAGCCTCAGCTGAGCAAAGGGGCCTGGGGCGGTCTCTGCTGAGGTGTTCAAAAGCTGTTTCGGCAGCCCTGATGATCCACACCCGGCTGGATGAGGTGTGCATGAGAAACATGACAGGCACTCATACGATGAGAGAGTGATCGTTGATCCACGAGCAGCCCCACCCTCATGGATCACATTTCCTCCCACAAGACGTTTGACCTTGCAGCTCCCACACAGACAACTATGTTGAAAGTGTTGGTGTGTGACCTGTGCTCTGATGTGTGTGTATTCTTATACATTTTTGTGCGTAAATGTTTCGGTTGTCGCACCTCTTTTCACTTAAAGTGACAATGTGATAAGTGACCCCTGTAGCGACGTCCGCCCCCCCCACACCCTCCCTGCTATGTGGTGTTTACAAGACGGTTCGGCTTCACGCTCGTAAACACCTCAGCAGCGAGCTTCCAAAACTATTCATGCCCCATTGAACTTTTTGACATTTCATCACAATATGGCCACAAATTTTTATGGCTTAATTTTCTTCATGTAGAAGTTACAGGGGACAGTCCAACAAAAGTACTGCATCAATTTAAATGGAAGTGAAATACTGCATGTTTCTCAAATGTCAAACAGTTCAAGACCAAAAACTTCTATTCATTTTTATACTGCCTCCCCTCACTGGATAATCCCCTTTTCCAACAGCTGTTTTTTTATGGGGGTTGTGGTTGTTGGAACTAAAAACTTATGTTTTTGTCTGTTTTTATTTGGAAATCACTTGTAGCTCCGTCAGATTGGATGGGAAGCATCTGTAATTTGTAAACATACATGTTTAACCATTATCACATGTTTTTAAACTGGATTTAGGTCTGGACTCTGCCTTTCTAATAGATGCTCTTTGGCCTCAGACAACCATTTATAGCTCTGGGTTTATGCTATTGTGGAAGGTGAAATTCTGTCCCTGTAGCATCCAACAAGTTGTCTCGTCTTGTTTTTGCCTCAACCCATCTTCAAATCAACTCTGACAAGTTTACATAACCCTCATAAAAAATATCTTCACAGCATGTGGAAAACCAAAGGAGCAGCAAAGACATCGTCAAGTAAACTAGCAGATAACAGCAATTACCAAAATGTCTGTAGTCAGAAACAAGATGGCCGACTGGGGATAATGGCTTGAGTAACTGCAGCATTTGTCCATAAAAGAATTTGAAATAAAGTTTTAAATTCCTGCACTCTATTTTACGCTTTTGTTTAACAAATGAGTTTCTCTAATGAATCTCTCAGGCCTTCACCAAAACAGCTGGATTTATACCAAGGTGATTTGAGATTTTTCTAAGCACCATGTCAGTGGATTTTATTTTGCAATATCAGAGTAAATGGAGCTTAATTTTAGATTTTATTGATTAAAAGAAAAAAAAAAACATGTATAGTTTTCTTCCACTTCACAGTTATGTTCTGCTTTATGTTGGTCTGTCCCATGAAATCTTGAGAAAATACACTGAAGTGGGCCTGTAGCATGGAATCTAAATAAAGTCAAGTTGTAAAAAGATACTTCGGCAAAACGCTGCATCCATCTGGCTTTACATCACCACTAAACGGGGCAAAAGAGGAAATATGGATCATAAGTGTTTAATGCAGGCCTCACTGTGTTAACAGGCAGCTGCATAAGAAATGAGAAAGCACTTCGGCGTCTGGAGGATTGCGCTTCCTGGAAGCTACTAGAACAAATCAAAGTTAATAACTGGTCTCCATAAGAGACATTTTGCCATAATGTTTTTTTTCTAATTACTCCAATTTAGCAGCAGACCCATAGGTACATGGTTTTCACAGGAACAAACACATCTTTTTTTTTTTCTTTTTCTAATTTTCCCTCCATAATTTCCCCAGACAATCATTACAAACCAAAGAATCGGAGGTGGAGATGCAGGTGCATTATGACCTGTAGGCTGGTGTATTCTCAGCCCCTAATGTCTATATAAATGTACGTCTAGACAAACTGAATCAATGCAGGCGAAAAGATGCTGCTCTTGGCTTTACGGCTTCCATTAGTCTTAATGGAGCCCGGAACCTGAGATCACAGCTCTAAACCAATTTGGAAGATGCTGTGCTGTGGCTCTGAAGCAGCAGTATGTGCTGAAGTCCACCGCGGAGATAAAATGTTTACTACTGTACAGTATTGTGCAAAGGGCTAGATGTGTGACAGATTGAAGTTATGTGATAGATTGAAGTCTGGTTATTTCAGAGACTGTCAGGTCTGGTTTGGCAGAGGTAATGGCCGGAGTCAACCAGCAGGGGGAGTCTAGCGCTTGCGCTAGCTATAGTGAAGAGCACCGGAACTTCCTCCTCAGTTATTAATAACCGTTGGAGCAGAAGCACTGTGTCCGGCTCTTTTATTAAATAACTCCCCTTCTTCAGGTATGATTCCATATATATGCAGACTTGTATATTGTAAATGAGTTTATTCGCCGAATGTTAACGAATTCTGTTGTTAGCTCCGTCGTTAGCGCCATTGCTAATGTACTGTTTGTAAGCTAAACTCAGTTATTAATAACCGTTGGAGCAGAAGCACTGTGTCCGGCTCTTTTATTAAATAACTCCCCTTCTTCAGGGCATTTACAGATGCATGTTTCTTATATATTAGGTTCTTATGATTGCTCACTAAGCTCTTGCAGAGTTTTTTTTTCTTTTTAACACAAGCCTTTTTGAAGATTTCTTTCTCCTGATCTTCTCCTAGCATTTTTCTTCCAAGGTTAGACCAAGACAAGAGAGGGATCTTTGACTATTCCTTTTTTGCACAATCTGGATCATAGAGTCCTGATTCCTCTCTCATGTCCTCTTCTCCTAATCTCACCCCACAGTTTTCTAGTGGATTTTAGGTCTGAGAAGAGCTTAAGGTCTTTATTTCTCCTGATATTTCTGAGATTTTACCATGTCATGCACTATAACAAGATTTCTAGGTCCGTGTGAGGAGAAGGACCTTAGTTTCTCCAAATGAGTTTCCACTTTGATGTTAGTGTTTTGATGACGATAGATTCAAAACAGCAAAAGAAAAAGCTAAAACATTGAAGACGGTGAGTAATTCTTTTAGGGAATGTAGACATTGTCTCATTTAGTTTACTGATACAGCCAGACAGCCACTGTCAATTAAACAGTGGCCTATTTTAAACAAATGCATGTGAAAAGCGAGTTCTTAATATGTTAAGCTACCGTGGAGGATTTCTCAAGTCACTTAGATGTAAAAACTGTGTGTATGCCACCTAGTGGGAAGATCTGAAATATGTACTTGTTCCCAAAAACTACAAAATGGGAAGTTTGAACTTGTCTGAAAAAACAAGGTGGTAATATTATTAATTACAACCTCCTCCTTCTTACAACTGCTTAATATTGGCATTCACTGAAATGTGACAAACAAAACTTAGTAGTGAGGTTAAACATGAACAGGAGTGAAATATAGTGACCCAGTAGTATCCAGTCTTTCAGTCATGAGCTACATCACAAGACCAAAAGTGAGGATTACAGTGCTGATATAACTTTCTAGATCAGCTCTTTCTTTACTCTAAATTGCTCCATCAGTCTCTCCTTCCGTCCCTCATTAACAAGATGCCACTTGAGACAAAGGGTGACCCGATTCAAACGAATCAGTTGCAGCTGTTTTGGTTTGTGAACAACGACCACAGATTTAAAGAAAATGAAAATGCAAAACATCCCAGCCATCTTATATCTTGAGATTATGTTCATAAACAAAAGCAGGATTGGGGTTAGTGGCTGGTGGAGTTTGACCTGTAATGGGAACAAATTCAACTTAAAAGTATTCCAGGCAACCTACAGTCTCACAAATTAACTTGAGAGACATGATCACAATGCCGTCTCTCACCAACAACATGGAAGAAAACTTTTCTGGGCAGGTGAGGATGCTGGATCCCTCAATGATTGTAACCCACAACCTGATCCCATTTCTCAAAAACTCAGAGAATGTGATAAAAAACTGACTTCAAAGTCAAACTTTGAGGTAATTTTTGATGTTTATTTTAAAGTACCACCAACAGAAATTTGTTTAAACACAAACTAAAAGATTATTTCATTATTCATTTTTACATATTATATCAACTGTAGAGTCCACGTCACAATCACGCTCAAGAGGTAGGAGGCAGAAAAAGATTAAACCTAACTGACTGCACCCTGAATACTCTGTCTCTTTATTCATCTGCATGGTTTAAATTGAGTTTTAAAAAATCTGCACCGTTTATCATTTCAAGGAAAAAAAAGAAACATCTTCATTTTCACTCTGACACAAGTGCAACTGCTGATCAAAGCCCACAGGTTTTAAACCTTTGGCCAAAAGCAGGCTTGAAAGTCTCCATAGAACACAACAAATGTTCCAGCAGCATGGTTTTAAATCAAATAAAATCCCAAAGTCCAAAATGAGATGAAAATGTATGATAGTCTTGGAATGTTTGAGGTGATGTAAGCAGAGACAATGTTCACACAAATGAGGAGGACAAACACAACATGGGCCAACGATTCTGGACTATATGCTTCGGCTACTTTGGTGTAGAGACAAGAAACTGGATGCTCATTCCTCGAGGGTCCGAAAGGCATTCTGCATGTCCTCCAGTAGCTGGGAATATTCTGCCTTGATCTTAGCTTCTCCATCTTTAACAGGGTCCTGAGGAAGACACAAAACAACTTCCTTTTCCCCAATGCAAACTCCTAAAATACATAGCAAATCAAAGCAAAACTAAATGTACCTTGAACTTCATGGAGCTGACCCTGTATAGGATCTCTCCCATGTGCTCTCGGATCATGGCCCAGGAGATCCTGTTGTCGCTCTGAGCCGTGGACTCCACTGCGTGTCGGGCCATGTCGTAGAACGCAATCATGTTTGAGAGGATGCCAACGGTTTTGTAAAAGGGGCAGAACCTGCGTGTGGAGGACGGAGGAATGTTTGAACCTCATCAGTTATATAACAATCACATGAAGGAAACATTCACAGACTTGTTCCCCGTTGCTTCCAAGCAGATCAATTTATCAGTTTATTTGTATAGCACAAACCAGCAACAAGGCAGTTCAAAGTGCTTTATATAATAAAAAAAAATAATAATACAGTCATCAAATACGAAACAAGCAGTAAACATTTTATTTAATCAAATGCCATCACCAAAATCATCAAGAATAATCATCATCAAATATGGTTCATGGTTCCCTCAATATTAATCCAAGGAGGGTTTTTAGCCTTGATTTGATCAGCATCTGTGTGTCATTAGAAGCTGATGAAACATATAATATAATATGTTTAAAAATAAAAAGTAAGCAACCGTAATCATATTTAGAAGCACAGAAAAAGTATGGCACTCATTGGGAAAGAGGAAAAAGAACATGAAACAACTTACTGAGATTAAAGGTAATTTACAACATGCAAGTTGTTCAGAAATGTATTCAACTTGGGAAAAAAGACAAAGGTATGCTACCCCAGGTATATGCTTGGCAATCTTAAGGTAAGATTTTAAAAATAAATAAAAGTAGGCGTTCTCACCTGTCATAGGGGGTGTAGCCATTCTGCTGCAGGAAGTCATCCTTTATGAGCTTAGCTACTTCCAGAGTGATTTTATCAGTCTCAGCGAGAGAAGCCTGCAAACAAAACAAGATCTGTGCTTGTTACATTCACACTGTCAGCAGCCATCAGCTGACCCAATGTTGGTCAGAATAAAAAAAACACAGGATCAGATCACACTCACTGTTTAGTCACTGTGTACTAACCCATCAGTCACATGCAATAATTGCACTAATGGGATTATGTATTGCCTCCCTTACCACACAAGTTGCAATTCATAAATGATCGACAGTTTTTAATCTGAGATTTGGTCACATGTTCTACCCTCTCGGGTTTCCTTACCTTGCCAACAAGCTGCACAATTTCAGCCAAGTCCTCCTCCTCCTGCAGAATCTCCTTCGCTTTTGTACGAAGCGGGACAAACTCTGGAAAGTGTTTGTCATAATATTCATCCAGCGCTCGCGTGTACTTGCTGTAGCTGATTAGCCAGTTTACTGAAGGGAAGTGCTTTCTCTGAGCCAGCTTCTTGTCCAAACCCCAGAAGACCTGGGAAGAACAAATAACGTCTCACACACGTTGAATCAAAAGGAGGAGGATCCGCGACTGAGGCACCATAACCAGCAGGGTACCTGAACTATTCCCAATGTGGCTGAAGTGACTGGATCTGAGAAGTCTCCACCAGGGGGCGACACACTAACAGGAATCACCAAATTAAAACAAGAGTCAGTCTGATGACTGATACAATGCAGATCAAGACTTTATATCAACTCAATAAAAAAAAAAAACTAGAGGTGAAGATGATCATTATAATCATGATGTTAAACACTCCTTTTAATCAAAACTTCTGATAAAAAAAAAAATGAATCACAGCTGATTTCAGTTGGGGTCAATACATAAAAAAAATAAATGAAAAACAACAACAACAGAAACATTGACTGACGCGCCAACGATGCTGACGCTGCCTTCTCTCTCTGGATTTCCCAGGCACTTCACACGTCCAGCGCGCTCGTAGAAGGAAGCTAGCCTGGCGCCCAGATAGGCAGGATAGCCACTGTCTGAGAGCAGGAGCATTCACACCATCAGTGTTTTTTACAGCTCTTTAAAGATAAAGGTCTCTGCACATGTAAGTAGATAAATACCATATGACCAGTGAACTCACCTGCAGGCATTTCAGCCAGTCTTCCAGAAATTTCTCTCAGTGCCTCGGCCCATCGGGACGTTGAGTCGGCCATCATGCTCACATTGTAGCCCATATCTCTGAAGTACTCAGACAGCGTGATCCCTGCAGAGAAATGAATATTATTCAATCTAATGGGTGTTTGCTCTACTAACCATGAGCCACAAAACACTTTTTAGACAATATCTGTATATTTGATTTATAAAAAACAAACATACTTACAAGATATCACCATCTGATTTTGAATATTATATTATCCGGATGTTTATGATTAACTTGGAACTGTGCAACTTGGGTGAAGGGTTCACGTACTTTTTCACAAGCAAAACTTTCTCCCACTGTTTTCCAAATGTAATGATCATAATGGTCAAACTCTTCAGTTTATGTTTTATAAGTACACAAGATATGCATTCAAAATGTAAGGTCCTTGTCTGTGAGCACATTTGCAAATTGTGATATTGCTTTTGAAGTGGTGGCTTCTTCCTTCCTGCATGGCCGTTTAGCTCAAGTGGTTAAAGACTTATTTTATTAACGACAAAACTCTCCTACCAGCTTCAAACACTCCCAGCACAAGGACTTGTTTTAGAGGTAACATGCACACACCTGTATAGATGGAAGCCTCTCGAGCGGCCACAGGCATGTTGGACGTGTTTGCAACCAGCGCTGTTCTCTTCATGATGCTCTCAACTTTGCCATCAACTTCCATTGTAAGCTGTTGGGCAAAGGAAACAGTAACATTACATCAGTTTATGTCGTCTTAACTTGACGTAAGTAAGGACATTTCTGATCCACAGCCGACTACAGGAAACCCAACACGTGTCCTATCATATTTAGTTCTGGACTCTCGCTAGGAAATCCCAAACTTGGTCTTTCCTCCCAAACCCATCATTTGTTTTTGGTGACGCAGTGTTACTTCATATATCTCGTGGTATCGTGGCCATAAAGTTCAGCAAATCATAACAAATGTAGTTGCTTTTTTAAATATCCAACCCAGTGACACTTTGCTTATTATTCTTTGTCTGTAGGATCTCAAATTTAAGGCGAAAAGATAAAAACCACAAAACAAACAAAAATAAATGCCATAAATGCCTAATGTAGCTACTGAAAACTAAAAGTGGCACATTTTCTGAGTTTAAAAAGTCTAAAAAGTGTACCAGTCACAGAAATTAGACATTAAAGTGTAAAAGTTGCTCCACCAACCTCTGGGAAATCCCGCAGCACTTCAGACATTTCATTGCCACGTTCTCCACAGCCCACATAGATGATGACGTCACTGTTGGAGTACTTTGACAGCGACTGTGAGATCACGGTCTTTCCGCACCCGAAGGCTCCAGGTATAGCAGTTGTGCCACCTTGTACACATCTATGAAAAGTAAAAATCATGGAGGTTTAAACAGTTGTCAAATAAATATTTCTGAAACTAATTAATGTGACTATATCCAATATCCAGAGAAGCACTCACGGGAAAAGTGCATCAAGAACTCTCTGGCCAGTCAGCAGTGGATGATTGGCAGGTAATTTCTCTGTTACTGGCCGAATTTGCCGTACTGGCCACACCTGGACCATGGTAAACTTCTCCTTTACTCCTTCAAATTCAAGCTCCAAAACAACATCCTGCCCTCGAAAAAAGAAAGTCAAACTCAAACAAACACATCATTTGTTTCAAAACTCTGTAGCGTATTCAGCTTTATGAGCAGCGCTCACAGAAAGGTCGTAGTTCCCAGGTGGAGCCAGGTAGGTGACAGTGCCTCTGTTTCGAGGTGGAAGCAGGAGTTTGTGCTTAATTAAGGAGTTTTCAAACACAGTCCCGTAAATATCTCCGCCTGTGATGTGACTGCCAACCTATAGCCGGGAAAAGAAAAAAAAAACTAAGAAAATGACTCAGACTAGTTGAGAAATAGTCATTAAATCCAAAGTAGCATTGGGAAGATTTCCCACCCGAAGGCTCTGGCCGGGAGAAAACTCCCATTTGATGTCTCTGTTAAGAGCGCCGATATTTACTCCTCGTGGGATGTAGATACTTTGAGTGAGATCATTAATGTCTTTTAGTGGACGTTGAATACCATCAAAGATGGAGCCCATGATTCCCGGCCCCAGCTCTACGGAAAGGGGTTTCCCCGTTCGGAGGACGGGGTCACCGACAGACACACCAGCTGGAGCATAAAGTTAGGGGAAAACAAACACACCCACAAAGCCAAGGTGACCACAAGATGCTTTTAACACCATTCCATTTGTTCCTTATTAAAAACAACTCGACCTGTGACATTTAGTATAATGGAAGGTTTTTGTGGCAGTAGAAAGGATACACGTCTCTTCATACACCTGGATGGTCGCCATGTCACCCTCTAAACGAATTATTTCTCCAACCAGCTCGCTGTGACCGACACGAACCAGCTCATACATGGCAGCTCCAGCCATGGCAGTGGCTGTCACCACTGTCAGTTGCAGAAGGAGGAATGAAAAAACAAAAAAAATACTCACTAAAGAACAAAAAAAAAAAATTCTATTTTCTACATCTACTCAAGCTTTTCTATTTTAAATAACACAAAAATCTAAACTAATCAAACTGATCATTGGATTCAAATCCGACCGTTTTATGGTCATATTAAAAGGGATTATTTAAGCCTTGCTATTACATTTGCTTTTGATAAATAACTTGCAGCAGAATTATTAGACAAAACACAGCCACTCTTTATGACACCATTGCAATCGTGTTTGAAAAATTGGGCAGACCTGGTCCTGAAACTCCATGAACATATCCAAACTGGCTTTCTCTCTCCTCATCCTGGATCTTAGGAAGCTTTGACGTGTCCATAGTTTAATTTACGTCCTGCAAAGAAACCCGGGGAGGTCAAGAGTTGACAAAGTTTAGTTAATATGACACAATCAGACAGATAAAACCGTTACATTGTTTAAAAGAGGGTAATGAAAGTCATCGCTAAGTACGGAGAGGCTGAAGTTACACAGTATCTGATCACTTGTTTCAGTTTTCTGATTTATAGTACAGAATAGCAAGAGGATTGCACTTCTAAACGTTTGGAGTGTCTGAAAAATGAATAGACAAGTTAAGTAGATCACAAACTAGCCTCAAAGGACAGATGGCTGTCTCATGTTTTGACTTCAAAGCTGATTTGTGGGTGAACGAGTCAGGTGACAAGCTAGCAGAGTCCCGACACTCATCACAGACACTGATACTCAGATAAAACTAATTCACACAGGGTTGGGGTACCACATCACACAACGCTTGACGAAAGACAAACATATCTGTGAAACTCCCACCAAATAACGTCAATATGGGAATATTACCTTAAACTGATATGAAGTTGTGCCCAGGTTTGTCTCTGCTGTTGCAGGATAAGGAGGAGCTTCCCTGTGCTAATCACCTGCAAAGCACCGGGCTATCACGGGAAGAAAACGTCTCCATTTCGGCTCAAGCAGCTTCGCATTTCCTCTGTCTCTTGAGCCATGATGGCGTCTGCAGAAAAACAGTTTCCCACCCTGTGCAGTTCCGTCTTTCCACTCTTGTATCACGGACGCACTACTGACCTCTGCTGGACAGAAGTGAAAACGCACATAACTTACAGTGCCTGTAAATGATATTCAATAAATAAATTTAAAAAAAGCAAGACGTAATGAGCTGAAGAACAGAGTAAAAAAAAAAAAGAAAACAACAACAACAACACAAAAAACAAGAAAGATGCGCATTTAAAATATGTAATGTTTATTTAAGGACGTGAGGAAACGGTTTTGTTTTGATGATGAGAAGGTGAGACACAAATGTTAGCATAAAACATAAAAAATAGATTTAAAAATCCTGTTAAGTGTTAAAACTACACAGAAAGAGAAACAAAATAAAATCTACATTCATTAAAAAAAGCTAGTGTAAAAATTGATCTGAGTGAGATACATAATAATAATAATAATAATAATAATAATAATAATAATAATAATAATAATAATAATAATAATAATAATAATAATAATAATAATAATAATAATAATAATAATAATAATAATCACTATATAGTTGCTTAATTTTTGGGAAGGCCAAAAAAGAGAGAAAAGGGTTGAGAAAGATGAAGTGAAGGAAAATAAATTCTCATAAAGACGTTTATAAAATATTTATTGGTATTTAATTTTCCAAAACATTTCAGAACAAATCTGGGCAGAAACATTTAACAGTTGTGAACAACAGGGCAATATATTTTACACATACAATAATGAACATATAAACAATTATTTCTGTAAAATTTAGATGGATTTGATCCCACACACACTTAAACTTGTAACCTCGACAGTGCCTCTGGTCTGTACAAGTGTTCAGTTTCCTGTTACCAAGGCTGCGGCACAAAAAGAGACCATGACACCTTAGAACGGACATGGATGACAGCCAGACATGGCATGTATTATTCATATTGGTCTTTACTTTCCTGCAGAGGATTTTCAGAACTGCTGTTTTAACAAACGTAATTTTGTTTTGTACATGTAGAAGATGTAAATATTCATCTAATTCATGCATTTTGCTAGAGGTGCAAAATAAGCATGTATTTGCACATTTGGCTCCATCTCTACACACTAGATGGAGCCAAACAAGTTCAAGCACAATTCAATTTCCTTTTTTAGAGGGATCACTGAAAGCACATATCAATCACGTGCTTCAGCTTATGCAAGGTCAATCTGACCAGTCATTTTCTTCAAACTCAGAGTCATCCTCAGAATCACTGTATTCAACTGCAATTCGTCGGGACAGGATGGTGGCCACGTCGTTCCCCACCGGCTCCCTCTTGTTCTGCTGCTCTTGCTGCTCTTGAACCTTCTTCAGCTGGATGCCTAATAACAGAAGAAAACATTAACACACCTTAAATCAGCAAACCTTTTTCACAAAATGATATCAGAGAAGCCATGCTCACCCATCCGAATGGCAGACAGCAGATCACTTCTGGCATCTTTAACCGGTTTGGTGTCTTTGTGTCTTGGTGGGTGTGAGGGCGCGGCTGGGGGAGGCAGAGGTGGAGGAGGGGGACCCGGAGGTGGAGGCGCCACATGTGGCCCCGGAGGAGGTACCGGCGGGAGAGGGTAACCTATGTGCATAGCTCCATTATTCAGTGGTGGTGGTGGAAAGCCAAATGCTGTCTGGGCGGATGGGATGGGTGGGCCTTGGAGAGAAAGAGGGGGAACGGAGCTTCTTCTAAAGAAAGAAGATTAAAATTAGTGCCGCAACCCTCAGCAATGTGAAGTTACATTTTGAAACTAGCTTATTTTGGAAGCTCACTAGCACTCTTTGCGGGCATGAATGTCATATTAATATGGTGCTTTAAGCTAGTTTATTTAAATAATTCTTTTCAGAGTCGTCTGATAATTCAAAATACATCGTTGATGATATTAATCTATAAAAATTGGAGAGACATGTTTTAATTTATTGTGGATCATTTTTTAAACCCACTAACAAAATATGAGATTGGATTTATTTTATTTTATTTTATTTTTTTTTAACCATTTCTGATAAGAGTAGTAAATTTATTTAAATTGGTTTATTTCCACTCCTTAGATGAAAAGGAATTGGTTCAGTTATTTAAAAGCTGAAATAACTGAACCAGTGGGTGATAGTGGGTGTATAGGAGTGAGATACATAATGATAATTATAATAATCAATAGCACAAGGCTATCATAACCTGAACACAAGAGTCACTATCCAAAGTGAAACAAGCTTTTGACGTTATCGGTGAAAAAAAAAAAGCTTGCACTCAAAAATCAACACTTTCAAAGTTAGCTGGCATTTGCACCTGCCCACATGAATAAGTTAAGATTTTGCTCAAAAACAGTTTCTTTGCCAAATGAGATGAAGACTGAGCTATCTGACCACAATGACAAAAATTAATCAAGTGAAGCATTAAAATGTAAAAATGCTTTACCCGGAGTAAAACAAGGAGTTGGCAGTAACATGCTGATGGTTGTGTTACATTTCGAGTTGTAGTGGTGCATTGTGGGATATTGAAGGAGAAGAATGTCTATCTACATGTGGCAAGTTAACCTCAAGTCAACAGCTATACTGAGAAATCTGCACCCAAATCAGTGTTTTATGAAATAATACCAAACACACAAAACAAATTTAAGGATGGACGTAGCATGCAAACATTAAACTTTTGAAACGGCCCTTATCTCAACTTGACATGTTTGCTATTGCCTGAATGCACACCACCACAAACCTCTGTAGGATGAATCCATCCACTACAAAAACCTGCCAGGACATCACAGAACAACGTGAAAATATGAGCTGGAAATAATATGTTTTCACATTTAACTACTCCTTTCCAAACAGTTAATTTTGCATGTCTGATAAATTTTGTTAATCTGACAGTCAACAAATTAATCTGACATTCATGCTGACGATGAGCGAGTCTGGCTCCTGAACAGCACAATACGTACTTGCAGTCTGCAGCCAGACGTGCAGAACCATTTAATCTGCGTTCAACAAGGGGCTCTGCTGCAGCATAAGTTACTCTCCTGTAGTTGACATCGATGCTGTGGTATTCGTGCTCCACAGGTGGTGAGGGATGTGCGTTTCCTGGGATGTAATCATGGGACCTGGCATAGTTGCAAACAGTGTGAGCAGGTAGTGGAGGGAATGGGTGGTCCAGAAGGTCAGGCCTGGATAAACAATGACGGTGAGGGAGATTATAATGCAGATGCCTTTGCATATCCAGATGGTAACTCTTTTTTTTTCTGCCCAAAATGCCATATCACAAGCTCAAAACAGAAGGGATGAAAAAGCAAACATGCTGCAGAGGATGTGCGTTGGAAAGTATCCAGTTTCACTCCTCATTTCTGGAATTTTTCACTTTCTGAAATAAAAGTGAACATTTATTTTAAATCCTACAACGTCAAACATGAATGGTTTTTAGGAATGGATTTAAGTGATAATAAACATTTAGAGTAGTGAAAACTAAGCCTGTCACAAAAAGCAATAAATTATCATGATAAATTGAATACCGCTCAATAATTTTCCATTTGCATGACTGCTATTGTCATGTCTGTCACTCTTCCTACCAAAGACTGGACGACAAAAGGTTTAGTCTGGTGCATTGCCTTTTTTGAACAGCAATTTGGTTTACACTTCATTTGTTGCTTCAGGTGTTTTATTTATTCTTGACATTTAAAATGTCTTCCAGTTCCAGTGTTAAATGTTCATTAGAAATGACAGTTTATTGATCTTTGAGAAGGTGTACTTGGATTATCATGCAATTATCAATATATCACTTAAAAATGGCATCAAAACAATATTATTATTGTCCGCAAAAGCGTCTGGGACAATTTAAGGTCCAGCAAAATTAAAATTATATATATTCTCTCCCTTGAATGATATAATCCCAATAAATCACTGAACGAATCTGATGAAATCCCAAAAAGAAACAAGATTGAAATCCCATCCTGAATGAGGTGCTCTATTAAATACAGATCTGATTCTGATGAGGGATTTATTGCATGGGTTCAGGAGCCTTTCGAAAACATGCAATTCGTGCAAATACAAAATAAAGGAAAGGAAAGGATTGACTGAGAGAAATCAAAATTGGTTTTCATGCCTGGATTTAAGGTAACAGTGCATACTCTGGTGATATAAATGTTTCCTAATAAAAAAAAAAACCAAATGCTTTTTTTTCAGGATGAAAAACATCATTTGTCATTTACAAAATGACAAATGCTGCTCTCCATAAAATGCCTCTGCAACAAGAAACATTTGGCACAATGTAAAATGAAATAAAATGCCACCCTGAATTGAAATTCACCAATTGGAATCACATTTGATTTTTCACACTTGCAGCATCTCATCTTCTAAATTCTTTCAAATGCATTTCATCAACCTGAAAGGATTCAGAAAGAAAGGAAAGTAACAGTTTCAAAAGTTAAGTGTACTATTCTTGAAATTATAACGTCAACAAATCTGCATCTCAGTCTTTAAAATGGTACAATTACACAACACAGAAAACTGAACACAACCAACATCAAAATGACATGAGAAGATGCAAAAATCTTATTTTTTTTCTTAGTCACAAACTTGTTTGAAAAAAGGAAGGAAAAGGAAACCCTTGCCTGCCATCAGGAGAGAGAGAACCTTCTGAAGACGCTCCTCGTCGAAGAGTTTTTGGATGGCGGTGATCTGGACGAAGCTCTTTATCAAAAGCCATTATGTTCCACTCTTGTCTGCGGTTTCGAGCCTTCCTCACCTTCTTCACCTCCCGCTGGAGGGTGCTGCTCTCCATACTCCTCTTCTGTTCCTGTGAAAGAGTAAATTAGAGACAAAGGAGTGAATGTTTACTCAAAATGTAAAACACATAAACATAGCTCTAAACAAGTCTGCACTGTTACCCTTTGTCTCCGCCTTTCTTTCCTCTTGTCCTCAGTGTCCTGAAGCATCTTCTCCTTCCAAAGATCAAAGAAGTAGGACGGGTCCGAGTAGAATTTCATTGCGTCAGTGGAGTCCTCCCTGTATTGTATCAAATAAAACACTTTGCAAAGGCTGAAAATATTAAGTGAACTGATGGTTGATGTAAGACACATGCAGAACCTGTAAGCTGTGAGGGCACCAAGAAGGGGAGGCCTGTCACAGCCCTCATACATTTCAGCAACAGAGCTGGGAGTGCTGCCTTTGGACAAAACCTCCTGGTCCTGGACCGCAGTGCCTCGATAGGCCTTCCTCATGTTTATGTCCTGAAGAGACACTGTGGAGCAGGAAGAGCAGAGATAGAAGTCTGTTAAAAATCAATGAGAGTAGGAAAAAGTGTAGGTTTTCAGTGAACTGACCTTCCTCCACGCTGGAGTCCAGTTGGGTGACTTTGACGGCTAAGCGGTCAATACGGTCCTGGAGAGAGTTTGCGCGACTGTAAAATGTGTTGGCCTCGTTAAAAAGCTCCCCAAACACGTTTTCTGCCTGCTTACCTGCAACAGAAACACAAGGAGAGGCAAAAAAAAAAAATCTCACTTTAATAAATAATGAAAAAAAATGAAAATGCTACTTTACAGAGTCAATATGTTGCAATGACACAAAGTGTCATCTTTGGCAGAACATTTTGGGCAACCCTGAGAATCCACTTTCATGGACTCTTCAGTTCAAGTCCTCTTCAAATTTACTGTAATACAGACAATACAGCTACAGCTGAGAGATCCTTCCTGCCCACATCCATCACCATCTACAACAACTCCCTGAAGAACCTTGAATTAATTTGATTTAGAAAGATGTTTAATTTTCCTTTGGGATCAATACAGTAATTTTGAATTGAATTGAAGGAAAAGGTACTGAGTTACTTCTTATGCAAACTGTGTCGTGCTCTGTGGGCTGTTTGCAAGCTTCCACCACCACAGCTCCGATCCACTTAGTGTGAAAGCTATCCTTAGACTGTCAGTGTTTAGGTCTCCACCCACCTACTCTCCATCTTCGCCTGTTGGACAGAGCTTTACGGTAAGCTCTAAGCCTGAGTTACTTCACTTAATCCACACACACAGAAACACGCCTACACACATGCACACTCTGTGATCAGGCAAGCCATGTTCCAGATGTCCATGAGAGAATTTGTTCTGTTTAATTTTTTTTTTCTTAATCCGTCATATTGCAAAGAGGCAACCCCCAAAGCGGAAAAATGTCCCTGCTACCATAGTTGGGTGATAACTAGTTATATTTACTCAATTACACCTACTTGAGTAGCTCTTTTGAAAAATTGCACTTTTAAGAATATTTTTATTACACCATACCTTTTACTTTTACTTGAGTAATTTTATCATGACGTATCGTTACTCTTGCTTGAGAAAAATTACTGGATTCTCTACCCACTGAATGAAAAACAAACATGTTTTAACCAAAAATGCACCAGACGCACACCTGCAGTTTTTGTTAAAGTTTCATAAGTTTTTTATTGAAAGAAACTGATTTAGAAAACAATATTTTTGCTGATTTTGTTATTTTTTATTACTTAAGGTATATGAATTATTGTCATTTATTGTCCTTAAAATATCAAAATGGCCACTTTGTATTTTGGTTTGTGTGTTTATGTAATTTTGAAATATTAAATGATTGATAATTTCATCAGTTACTCTGTATTTTAGTAGACTTTTGACCAAATACGCTTTTGCTCTTACTTGAGTAATTTCTCGGGTGGCTATTTTTTTACTTTTACTCTAGTAAAAAGTAGCCGCTAACTAGGTAGCGCTAGCCTTACTTGAGAACAATCTGTCTGCTGCACATTCTGAGTTACATCCAATATGAGTCATCAGGAAATTGCAAATTTCATTTTGCATCCTGTTGGACGACAGTCTACGATATTCTGCATTTTTAGCTTTTATTGATACTCAGAGCAATGTAAATAAATACAGGAAGATGGTACATTACTTGTGAAATATGTGGGATATAAACTATAATGTGTGTAGTTTTTCTGTTTTGTGTGTTTGGAACTTGTATGCAAACATATAACATTGAAGTCATTCGTTGATTAGAAGTTCCATGAACAATCCTGAAAATCCACTAATTCAAGGTTAAGATGGCCTCTGAACAGATATTGTTAACATCTGGGACCTTACTCAGGCAGCTGAGCTGACGGATGATGGCGGATAGCGAGTTATTTGTCACACACTCCAGCTCGTTGCCAATCCCATCAGGCACTGCACCTTGGCACAGGTGACGAGGCTCAATGTTTCTCTTGATCAGAGGCATGACCCCTTCTCACATCTCGACGACCTCCTGGTGGGGATGGAAAGGCGGCAAAAATCAGCTCTCCAGACAAAAACCTGCAGAGTAGGTCTTGTATTTATAACATTTATGTTCTTTGTGAAAAAACCTCCTTTGTTTTAGCACATTTTGCTTTTCTTCAGAAAAACACAACCAATAATCACTTGTTGTACATGCAGCTTGTAAATGCACCCACTGAAATGATTCATTTGTAAACAAAAATAAATAAGCTAAAGTAAGTAAATTGACCTTGAAACTATGTAAGTCAGATGTTTAATACATGGGTGCATCCAAGTTTATTACACATTACCTATAATTTTATGCAAGTGATTTAAAGTTTTAATCAACATCCACTGAGTCATTTTGACCCATTAACCTTGAGTGGGGTCAAAACAAGGTCAATGATTTTGACTTATGCGGTTTTGTATACTGTATAAGCCTAACAGCTGCAATTTGGTTGTTGCTTCCTGACGATTAATACTTTTTACGAGATGAATGTCAGACAAATATTGTCCATCTGAACACACAAACATTTCTTATATAAGGAATACAAACATGGTGGTTCATACATGCACCTTGAGAAAAATGATCAGCAATGATGTTAATGTTTAAACAGTTCTATGAGCTCTTGCTAAAAATGTCTCATTTTTAGATTTTCTTTGTTTAGATTAACAGAAAAATCTACAGTTTCTTTGTCTTTCCAGATTCAGTTATGTATCATTGAAATATAATTTTATGATTTCATAAAAATCTATGGAAGACAAGACATAATTGTTTTTAATTTAAAAATAAATATTTATTTTTCTTGTTTGTTCTTAATAAAATAAGGTTGATTGGTGGAAGATTTTTTTCAAAAGAATTTGACAACATGAATTTTATTAGATAAAAAATGTCAATACATAAACAAACTTCCTTTTTTCTGAAAATATGTTATGATAATAATTTACATTTTTATGTTTACATATATTTTCCCTTTTTCTGTTGTACTTGCCTTTTGTATATGTATATATCTATATGTATATCTATATAGATATATATTCTATTTTATTCTGAATAATATAAAATGTATCCAGCTTGTTTTTTTTCTTTTAAGCTTACTTATAAAGCTCCTAACGCTTTCAAATTTCTTAAGTTGTCCCAAGTAAGCATCTTAGTAATTATTACATCTCCTTGACTTTTAAAAATACACAACTAGCTAACTATTTGAACACTTTTAGTCAAAGGTGCTCTTAAACAACAAGACTTCCTACCGGTGAACTGCTGACCTTTGCCTCTATCCTGGAGAAGTATTCTCGATGGGCCAGTTTGTCAAGGGCTATTTATCCTGTTTTCCATCATCAAGTGAGGAAACAAGTCAAAGAAACTATCCAACATGTGAACAGCAATAGTAGTCCTCTGCAGCACAATTCACCAACAATAAATCCCTACGTCCAAATAACAGCATGAGCCAGCAGAGGATTACCCAGTAGCTTTACTCCCAGCGTCCAATCACAGGCATCATGGCTGGCCATGTTACATCCAGCTTCATTTCAGGATGTATTAGTAGTTTTTATGTAGCATACTAATGCAATCTATGAATTTAAGGGCATGGAGCAACCCAATATTTTTACATAACACATGAAATTAAGTTGGGATCTGCTTGTGCTGCTGCTATTATTTCCATTGCTGCATGCAATAGAACTTTGTTATAATCAATTATTCGATTTAACATATAACATACGAAACAAATGTTTTGGATATCAGTACTTCATATTGTGGGACCTTCGAATCTTTCTGCTCTCTTTGCATAGGCAGCAGGTTGTCGCTCTAATCTGGTCTATTATCATCTCAGTGGGGGTGACCTGGATAAATAAAGAAACCAGACACTTTTAGTCTGATTTAGGAGTCTGCCTTTCCTCACATCTGGCTCATACTATGTCCTTCCTTACATAGTATTTGCAAAACATGACCCTTAAAACCCATATTTTAGCTAAGATGTCAAGGACAATTCTTAACTTGAAAAAATATTTCAACTGTATATTTTCACCTTTTAAAAAAGTACAATAAAAAAAAATAAACATGCATGTGGTATCTTAATTAAACAAACCTAATATGAATGTTGATAATATCTGTTAAATATTAGATAAATGAATCATGTAAAGATAATAAATAACAGCGAAACTGAAATAGTCCTTTGCTTTCTATCTATCTTTGTTTCTTTGTTAGTTTGTTTCTTTCTGTTTTCAATTAGACCTTTTTACTTACAATAATGCACGTTTCTAAATTTTACTGACAAAACATGCTTAAGTTGAACTGCAGTTGCCATGGTAACACATGGTTACCGCTGAAAAACCTCCAACTGTTAATTTTGCAGTCCAGGGGATTTCAGATGATATAAGGTCAAAGATATAAGGAAGTAGGTAATACCTCTTAATTATTTTGATATCAAAAGAATGTTTTTTTTTTCTTTCTTTTCGTATTAACATGTATTTTCATTTCAGGCGACCCTCGACTAAATTGATTTAGCAGTTTCTGACAATTTTGAGTCCAGCAATAACGGCTCTAAGATGGACCCTGGCTTAAACGGTGAAACAAGGAGTGTTTTTGTTATGTCAAATGGTTTGCATAAATTGATGTGCTTTTCTTGAAAGTCAATCTTGTAGTCCTTTTTAACATTTATAGACTTTTTAGAGAGTTGCTTGAAGACGCATTGATTAATGTTTTTAGACTAACCAAGATTTCTACCACAGCACTCCCCGTGAAAGATCCAACATTGGAAATATATCTGGGAAAGGAGAGGAAATACTCAGTACTGAACATACCACCGATAGAGTTTTGGACTGCGCTACCAAGTAAGTGCAGAGAGAGTAAATGAGAGCTAAGTAAACTGTTGTATGTCAAAGAAATGGTGATAATGTGCCTCTCTTTTGTTCTTGAAAGATTCTCTGACAGGTCGAAATGAGTTCACAAATTACAAAGAAAGGAAAGCAGAGCTGAGGGTAACAGAAAAAACTTCTATTAAAACATAAAATAAGCTCAAAAATGAGTCAAGAAGATAAGCCCAATATAGTAGAAAACATTGTGTGGAATAAACAGTAAATCCAAGCTGACCTCTCTATAACTGTCAAAAGGGATTTAAATAAAAACAAAATTTTAGCTTTTATGTTATGGAGTCAAAATGAATCTAATACATAACCTGAAAGATTTATATCAATCTCTTGGTTCAAGCTAGTCAAAATACACACATTGTTTCAGGTGGTTTGACTAATCAGCAATGATAATGAAATGACAGATTAAACCAATTCACTGTTGCACAGGAAAAAAAAACAATGTTTTATGTTCATAGAGACTTTTGAGTCCAGGAAAAAAGGAAAGAATTACAAGAACATCTTTGTGAATAATCATAATTTTGGTCTTAGCTATTTTGATTGTCTCTCACACTTAACGTTTTAAATGATGTATTTCAAAGTTTTATAAAATAAATACATTAGTTACATTTGCATTAAAGGCAGCAAAAAACAAACAAACAAACAAACAAACAAACAAAAAAACTAGCTATAATGGAAAACAACACCTAAATGGTCTCAGCAATGATTAAGTCAACCAAGAGTTTTGTTGTTCAATCTAAGCCATTTCTGTATTTCTGTGCCTTTTCCTGCTTGTCATTAGACATATTAAGTGCTGATTTTGCTGACACTCACATGTTCTCAGGCCGAACTGGTAAACTTGAAGAAAAAGGCAAATGACCTTGAGAAACTCATCAGGCCACTGGAAACAGAAGTGAAATGCAATCAACATTTCTGTGAGAGAGAACTTAACCACATGAGGCAGTTCATCGCACGAATTGAAAGGAAACCCATTGATGCAAAAAACCTGTAAGGAAAAACAAATCTGTGGTTAGTACTGTTGGTTTAACAATATGTTTTCAAGATTTGCAGAACTTGTGACCACTATTAATGTTCAACAACAGATTTGAAAATGCCATCAAGTCCAAACAGGAGAGCAGTTTTACTGTGGTGAAGTGTTTGGAGGATGTGATGATTGCGAAAAGGTAGAAATGAGTAACGATCAAAACACACACAAGTCTTGCTTTAACAGATGCAATCTCTCGTGTGGGATTCTAAATCTGGTCTCTCCTTTTTGAAGTGAATTTGAAAGGGTTGAGCATATCCTCAATAGACACAAATGTTACGCAAACATATTGTTCAATCTTGCACCTCAAGAGTGGCAGGAAGCCAAGGAAGCTGAAATATTGAAAGCTAAAGAAGCTCGGAAGGAACCCAGCACTAAGCCTGAAGAAACTGCAGACAGCAAAAGTAAACTTTTTTCACTTGTACTAATTACCCTAAGTATGTTATATATGTCTAGTTTTTGTTTTTCAAGTTCAAATGAGGTAATCCTTTAAATTAAAATATAAATATAAAATAATTACATTCTGAGGGTCCATTATACACACCTAACAATTTTTTAAGACACACCGGGAAAAAGTGTAAAAAAAAAAAGGGGGATTGGCGCCATCTAGTGGGTATAAAATAAGAATAAAAGAACTATTTTTTTGCTTCAAGAATAAATGTGTGGATTCTTGTGTGGCTTAATCTTTTGAGGCTAATTTCAGAACCTGACACAACAATTTAAAATTTAGTTAAAAAAATGTTCTCTGGTAAATTTCAAGTTTACATAACACACTGCTAAATACACTCGAAAATAGTAGCAAAAAGTATCCTTGAATTCTCTTAAAGGTTAACTTTGCAAGTACATTTGGGAAAATTATTTGCGCATATAGTGATTTGAAGCCTATGAGAATCCCTGAACTAGCAATGAAACTCTCTTCAGACATCAAATGTTCTTCAAGGTGTAAAGTAAAGAATAAAGTACAAACAATGTCACATTTTCTTTGCCGTACAAATAAATGTTGTACATCTGATGTTGATCCAGGTGTGGAAGCAGCTCCGACATCCAGTTCAGATACAACCCTGCCTTCAGAGTCCACGTCACAGACAGACACAGAGTAAGTTAACACAGTTAATCAATTTGTTTGAATTGTTGTGGATCTCTGCCTCAAAACCTATAAACTGGCATATGCAGTCACATTTGTCATTGTTGGGAATAAAAAAAACAACAACCAAAATACAAACAAATTCATTATTTAATTATTATTAAATTAAAGCCTTACTGAAACTGACTGCAAAGTTTTTACATCTGGTACATGCTGTTCATTAAGAACTGGACATTGGTATACTTAAAAGCGAAATTTAAAGCAGAAAAGGCATAGCGAAATTATATAGACCTATATTAATTATTAGAATGAATTCAGTACGAGATTGATTAGTTTTCTTCAAATTGTATTTCAATATTTGTTTTAGTACAAAAAAGGCAGGTCATTTAAACAAATAAATCCATTATTATCATTCGTGGTCGTAATTAGTGTCAATCAGTAATCATGATTGACATATATTGTATTGCTTTTCTTAAATTGGAACATCAAAATTGGAACCAGGAGGAGGCTTAAGTAAAACTATCATGTTTTCACAGCATGATGATTAAAATTTTGCCTCACTATCTTTCAAAGGGTGAGGCACATTTATAAACTCTACTTGTTTACTATCATTGTTACTGGCTGATTTTACATTTTTTTCATCAATTTGATTTATTTTGCATTTTCAGATCAACTGATTCAGCTGTGCCGAATGGCAGCGACGACGACGACGAGGTTATTTACAACCTAAATCAGAGCTCAAGACAGAAACACGTCCTATTTATTATTGTTCAATGACGCAATTTGGTTTTCCTTCCCTTCTCTTTGCAGAGGATTGTCGAGATCTACTTCACTGATCCTTTTGAGGTTGTGGTTTTACCATCGGAGTTAACTGACCAGATCCTTTCTCTGATAGACAACGCCACTGAAATGGATAAAATACTGGAGCAGACGTTGGAGACCACCAGACTTAAAATGTGAGAATGTGAACGTTTTGTTTGGAAAGTCATTTTAGACATACCAGTCTTGTAGCAAGACACTTCAAAGAAGAGGCGTAGGACATATAAAGGTTTCAGTGGCATGTGGTGACATGTTAATTTAAACCAATTGCCAAGTAAATGATAGATATGAAAGACACACATCTCCAAAATCTGCCTTCTATTTGTGAAGGGAAGAGGATGAGAAGAAACTGACACAGCAAGAAAGCAACTTGGAGTCCAGAATTGAAATGGAAAAGAAGAGAGCCGTTGTGCTCAGAAAGCAGGTTCAGCTCCACAACTCATTAGAAACAAAAGACGAGGTAAAAAAAAAAAAAAAAAAAAATCAGCATGGGTAGTTTAGAGCTCTGAGAAAATAAAAAAATCCTGTCAATGTCAAGTATAACTCTCTCCTTGTTTATCACAGGATATACTGTTAGAAGCTCTGGGTAAGAAGGTAACAGAAGTTTACCTTTGCTGCTTCGAGAGCCGGATTATCAATCAAGGAACTTTGGAAAAGCTCTGCTGTGTTGAGCACCGGATGAACCTCTTGCTCCAGCAAATTGAGAAAATCCCTAGAGATATGTTTGAGACACTGTGGGAAATCAAGGACGGAGAGAGGAGAACAAGGTTTGTTTCCCATTGTAAAGTCAGATTTACATGCAGTGTCTTCCAAAAACCTTTATTTCTCTTGCAATGTTGCTACAACAAGCCTGACTGTTTCTGATTGGGATTTTATTTGATAGAAAAACAAAAGGAGTGTCCATTTTCCAAACAATCTCATCCTTGTAGCATTTCTAGGGGAGCTGGTGTGAATTCCTAACCAGTTAAACCTTAGTTTAAGAGGTTAAGAAACTTGACTCTTTAAATGAAAACAATAAAATAAAATTTAGAAATAATTTCAATATCAAGGACTGAAATTTGCCATCTGGGATAAATGATCTTATTTGTGAGCTTTAGTTTAACTGTCTGTCTCACGGCACCCCTTCATGTTCCAGGGCGCATGAGGAGAAGCTCCGGGAGGAGAGGGAGAAGCAGAAATTAAAGATGTCGAAGTGCATGAGACGAGCTTCGGGAGTGACCAGGAAAGTTGTGAGTCACTCTAAAATGACAAAAGCATCCACAGATACTGTCTAATCAGTTTATATCAGTATAATACACAATGCCAGAATGTATTAAGTGTGTTTTATATATAACCCATTCCACGTAAATATACACCTTGAGATTTATCCACTGCTGATTTGCTGTCATCAGACGGTTTTGTTTTTTGTACAAACATTTCTCAAGCCTCCTAGTTCGACCCATAATATTTTATATGGTTTTATTTCATTTATTTTAACTGTACAAAACTAAGAGTTTTATTTATTTTTTAGCCTGGAAGAAAAATCATGCAAAGATGGAGTCCTGTCCAAAAGAAGGCACAAGTTACCGATGAGCCTTCTCCTCTTGAGGAAATAGACCCGTTAGCTGAGCTCTATACAGACTGTGATTAAAAACTTGCATATGATGTTCTCTTTCTTATACTGGAACTGAACCCTCTCAGCACAAACGGGAAGGAACTTATTTATCTAAATAATTTTGTGTTCTGCCATGAAAATCTGAGAACTCTGCCATAGATTCGGAGTGAACATGAACGTTTAATATTTGAAAAAAAAAAAATAAAAAATGAAGGAAAAGTTAAGTCGAGAATGTAATGCAATTTTGAATGATAACATGTAGAAACCCTGATTATCAGTTATAGCCAAGTAGCTTCTTTCTATATGCAATTCATAACAAGCCTGCGACCTTCTCACTAAATTTGACATGGGATAATTTCATGGCTGTTTTTGTCATTTCACCTTAATGTTCTCTGTTCATTGTGAGTGATTTTGTCTCAGGTTTCACCCAACTGAACCCATAAAATATTAGTTTTCTAAGCACTTAACTGTAAAATTAAATCAGACCTTTTAATTTAAGCAACTAATTTGTCTAGGAGATGATATGGTTACTTGAGACAAAATGATTTTATTTTTAACAAAATATTCCCCAGGAGAAGACGTTTCTATGTGAATGTAGGTCTGGACATGGGACTCCAGTTGGAGTTTGCAGTAATAATTTACAGTGAGCAGTGTTTTTTTGTTCCTTCTGGGAATTTGCAGGGGGGAGCTCTGAAATAATTTACAACATTACTTTTAAAAGCTTAAAATGCTGTAAGAAAGCTTGATTTGTGTTTCTGCGATGAGCATATGCTCTGTTTCTCAAAAAAATGTCCAGTTCCTGTGAATGAATGCACTCAACCACATCCCCCATGCTGTTCATGCAGTTAGATCTCTGGCAAGGCATAAAAGTTAACATTTCAAGTCTCTGCATGATCTGGGTACATATATGCTAAGTATGTTACAAAAATATCAAAAGCAAAAAGAGGATTAAAAAAAAAAATAAAAAAATCACGGCTTGGGGAGAATATTTCTGAACGTTTCATGGTCAGTCCCAGTTCTGTTTCTGTGCTGTACTTTAAAAGCCATTGTCTATTTCTGAGAGTTTTACTGGCATTAAACATGGAAACAACATTTTACACCCTGAGTCTCCCATACTACAGAAAACATCATAATCTCAAAGCCAGCTCAGGACTATTAACCCATGTGCTGCAGTGCTTACAGGCCTCATTTTCACCATCATTGACCCTGCTGGTTTCACATAATGCAGCCAACAACCAGTTTACCCACTTACTGCACATAGGCATTAACACATACACCTCTACCCTCCATTACACTCTGAATGTCCCGCTTCTGATATTTGTCCTCCCATTATGGCTTTCTAGTGCTATTTTATAATGACCACAGCCAATACCTTTCCCAGTTATTACCAGTAAAGACTGAGAATTACACAGGATTAACGGTTAACACTGTGGTCTTCTTTTCATGTTTGCGCTTTCCAAAAATATTTTAATGTATATCAATGTATAACATGTTCAAAAAAAATGTTCACCGCCTTGCAGGAGAGTAACTCAAACCTCTGTTTGCTTCATCAGGATTTTAGATGATAGACATCAGCAAACTGAATACATGATTTTCACAAGTATATAAGCATTGTTCAATTCAATTTCAAAAAACAGAAAGAGCATGACACAGCTGGAAACCTTCCGGTGGACTGGCGACATGTCTGCTGTGTATCTTTCCTCTCACCTGATGATCGCTGGAGGCAGGCAACTGTCTCCCTGGAGACCCTGCAATGACAAATGTGTGAGAAAACAGATGGATGGACAACTGCAAACCTAAAATATAGCCAATATTTATTATTTTGTGATAATTTTATGTGGATAATGAATTTTCTGCTTTTACGAACCACTGAAATTCACCAAGCATTATCATTACAAAGCTATCAAGAGGTTTCCCCAACTGTTCTCTTCTCAGTCTCTTTACAATGGCTTTTTACAAAACTTAAAATTTTCCCATAGCAGAGCTGGGCACCAGAGGAAAAAAAAGAAGAAAAAAAAAATAAATCAGCAGCAGCTTAAGGTTGTATCAAAAGCCTCACAGTTCCTGAGCAGCCATCTTTATAGGGGGTGACTCTTAGAATGCCTCAACGTGTTTGTCTCATGGTTTAAGTGGTGCACATAGCCATGGAAAGATCATTAAATCTCTGTTTTACCACTTGGCTTAATCCCCGCAACAAAAGGGGAAGATACAACAAAAAAAAAGGGGAAAACGTAGAGAAAAAAAGTGGTGAGTGAGATTAAGTGAGAACTTGATGGATCTAAACTGACGGCTCTTCTTCCCAGTGTTGCTAAGGGGAGTTAAGAATCCTGATATCACATCTCCTGAAGAGTGGCTGCCGATCGGCCTTTCCCTGCTACTCCCACAGCGGCCGGCCTCTCTTGTAGTGTCCGCAGCTGAAGCCATCTGCCGGATTACCCAGCAGGATGTGTTTTTATGGAGAGCATCCCATTCATATCCTGCCTGCAAAGGTTTACATTAAGGTTGAACTCGGGTGCACTTACAATGGCAGATGAAATGGGCTCTGTCCTCCTTACAGCACCCCTCCCCATCTTCTCACTGTTTGCGAGACTGATAGCGCGGGGTTGAAAGGAGCTGCTTCACCGTGGCATGAAAGAGGATCTCATGCAATGCCACTGTCTGCTGCTGATTCTTTTTCAGTCGCTGACAATGACGTGATGCCCAGCATGAAAAAAAACACTCGTGCGTGCCAAGTGCGATTGTTTCTCCTAATAGGCATCAACAGGCCAACTTCGCTGTGTTACCATACAGGTGAACTCATTCCTGGGAAAATGTTTTTTTCTTTCTTAGCCTCGTAGGCGAGATGGCGTCCCCCTTTTTTCCTCAGCCTAAAGGGATTAGTCGTGCCAGTGCTACCCCGGCTGTCACGGTACTGTCTACTTCCCATCTCTCTTCTGGGCCTCTAATGTGATTAACCCATTCCCTGTGGTCCAAATGGTTCTGGATAGTGGGTAGAGGCACAAGGAGGCGGATGGAGTGGAGGGGGCTCCTTGGCATGTTCTTCGCCATGCCTCACTCGCCATTATTGCTACCTTTGTTGGACAGGAAGGAGTGAGGTCGAAGGTTTGTTTGCACGTAAAGAGGAGTACAAGTGCATGAGGAAGGAATTCATAGACGTAGGCATAGGCTTGGTGATAGAGCTGATACTGAAATAGTTTTAATCATTATGGTATACCTTTAACCCCTTCAAAAGATGAGTTTTACTTTCTCAGCTATGTTTGTCTGATCAAAATCTGTCAAAACTTCCCAGCTGATGGTACAAATCTCCTCCATTTGATCAGCAGAGTGGCTTTGGCTTGAACCAGACCTGAATAATTGCTGCTTGTTTAAGTGAAGGCCTTAATGGTTACCTACCCCCATCATGTTGTCAAATGTCGGTGTTGTGGGGTTTCGCCTGTTTAACAAATGTCACGCTTATTTTGAACTCATCTGTTGCAGGTCTCAGAGCATATGCTGCTCACAGTAGACACTAAGCTCTTTGCCAAAGTGAAGAGCCTAAAGCTTTTGGCCAAAGACAGAACATGCTTTTGTAATCATCTGTACATTGGTTAGCAAGGATTTAGCTATTTTAACAAGTAGCAACTGAAATATTACTTATAATTAGTATTAGTTATTAATGTAGAATATCACTGCATTTTTTAAGGCAGTTTATACAGTAAGCAAGAAAACATAGTCATTTTTTATAACCATAGGATAATACTCGTAGATTTTTCTGTGACAGTATATGACCAATTTTGCAATTGACTGATTGTCATCTTTTATTTCTCATCAGTGAACCTATCCTTCCTCAGCTCTAACTGGTCAGGTCACTGCAGAGATGTGTAATAATGAGACATCGGCTCCTAGGGAGTCACATTGGTGGTGTCATGAGAATAAAAAAAATAAACCAGAAAAGTTTGGGCCAAGGAAAATAAAGAAGGAGGAAGCCTAACCGTGATTATTAAAAGTTGGGATTCCCATGTTGTGGATCTGAAGATGCTCTACTACCACAGTGTTGTCTGCCAAGCCCTGGGAATTTTTTTTAGTTGTTTTTTTTACTGGACAATATCTCTAGTACGTTTCTAAATATTAGCTTACTATGATTTGTTTATTTTTTCTCTATTAAACTACAGGAAAAAAAAAAAAACAACACTCCATTTTTGATATAAGTGTCTTCCCCCATGCTGGTTCAAGCAGGCCTTCACGTGAGCTCACAGCCACAGTCAGGCGACGGCATGGAGAATTAAGGGTCTTAATTAGTCAGTTGCAAGACAGCAGGTTGGGGGTTAGGGTAGAGTTTTAAACGACTCTCCCTGAAATTACGGTTAAAATGAACAAAATGCACGTCACTTCTGCCTTTTCTAAGAATGCATACACCAGAGGTGACCTGTTTTTTGTGAGAAATCTGTTTGTGCATTTACATGTATGAAGAGAATATGCTGAAATGAAAATAAATAAATGTAGTCAAGGAGAATACAATTCAACATTGTGCCTGAAAGACAATACAGTGCATGAGGGGGGTGTGATGCCCATCTTGAACAGACTTGGTTGGTTTCCAATCTTGATATCAAACACAGCACCATGAAATGGAAGGTGACACTTATTGTATTAGTAGGGGCTAATGAGTGTCTAAAAGCCTGTGTGACTGTGTGCGCTGAGGAATCTCATCGTGTGCTGGGTGGCAGGAGGAAGGGCCAATGTCTCTACAAAGTTGTGGAGGCCATGAAGTTCAGTGTTGGAAAAGAAAGAAAGACCATCGCTATCAGAGGAGCTTTCAGGAGGCATGGTGAGGTCTTTCTGCAGAGCTAAGACCTAATCTAGATCTAAAGAGGAGAAAATTAGGGACCAGTTTTATCAGAATCTCTCTTTGAATTGGCACGGCAGGTTTTACTCTACTCAAATAATCGACTAGTTGTATCGTAAGGCAACAAGTTAAGAATTTTAAAACTAGACATTTTTTTTTGTACTACAATTTTGTATATTAAGACAAGTAATTTGGTACAGGTTAAGTTAATCATCACCTTATAATAATTTGTTGTGATTCCTGCAGATATTGTTGTGCATTTGCACCATTGGCTTTGCCATATAGTTTTTGAGGCAAAGACAAAATCTCTTTTTACTTATTCTGTTCTGTTTACCCGATGTCCTGGTCTACCCAAACTCCCACTTCTACACCAAACAGCTCTGATTTATTGTCCTTAACATAAAGGACAATAATGTATGTTACTGTGCTTGTTCAATCAATCTTGGGTTTTTAAGAAAAAGCAGCAGTTTCATTACTTATTCTACATGAAATAATACAAAATAATATTCTAAAAATGATCTTATTCAAATTTTAGTAACATTACTGACTTCAGAAAATGTAAAACATTAGGAAAGGTAGGATGTACAAATCCTTATATCTGAAAAAAAAAAAAAACACAATGTAGAGTTGTTTGACATTTGTGAAGTATTGCAATGCACATAAAGTATGCAGTACTCAATTTAACCACAAGGTGGCTATCTAACAAAATAATTGAACATTACCAATCCTTATTACTTCAAAAAGTACTTTCTTTGCATCATTTTTTAAACCTGACTCAGTTTTTATTTAATTTAGTTCAATTAAATGTATTTATATACCATCAATTCATGCCATATTTTTCTTTGGTGCATATTATAAAGCAGTTTGTATCAATACAATGCGATTAATTTAGGATTTTTTCTTTGCAATCTATATTATGACTATTATTATTAGTAGAATGTGTCTTTTATATTTTCTGGCAATATATAATTTCATACTTTTGGGAATTTCTGAATTATTTAAATAATATGGAATATTCAATTCTCTGATAATTGTAATGCCATCCAAAGTAAATGCCTGATTAAACAGTTTCTCAGAAACTTTTGTCCAGAGATCGTTTCTGTTCTCTAGAGAAAAATTTAAAATCTTTTAGGTTTTAATTAGATTTGATTATAAAGAAAACTATTTTTGACCCCCATTGGCTCAACAGACAGCATTAGCACTCAAACAGACTTTGTTGAAGCTGGAATTTGTCTCATTGTCCAGACTTTATGAACAGAATAATTTGTCAGCAGATCACCAGTGTGTGACTTCACACATGCAGGCAAACTGGGAAATCTTTGACACAGGGAAAATGACAATGTCGCCAAGCCGAGAGGCTGTCAACTGAAGGCTCATGGCCCACTGGAGATATAATGACATCAAGGATTTCAAATGAAAGTGAGCTCTTAAAGCAGGCCGATCCTGGCTTCACACTTGGTCCACAGGTCAGCCTCAGTGCACTCATCTGAACGTAACTCAGGTTGACACAAGTTGACCTCAGTCAGTAACCCTCTCCTCAGCTCTTTGTTCTCACATTATCCCCTGAGAGTTGTCTTTAACACTATGCTAACATTCTGTATAAAATGTTCTAATCTTCTAAGCTCTCATTTCTCAACATTTGCTTTTCTATTATTTGTCAGACCTCTTTTAGAAACAGTCGTTTGGAAGGCCTTTGACTCAATCGCTTCTGTTGGTCTGACCTTCAAAGAAAAAGCCCTTTTGGTAGCTAAAATGAGTAGGTTATTGTTAGCTAAACTTAGATATTTCACAATATGAAACATTCCTAAAATGACCACATTTGTAAAACTTAAAATTTAGATCTCAAGTGCGACATTCTGCAAGATGTTGCATAATTTTCACCAAATAAATCTTTATATTAGGGACTGTCAAAGATTTCAGATCATGGTAAAAGACTTGTAGGTTTAGTGCTGTTAAACAGAAAAATTATTAGCATTTGAGACCTAGAGTATGCTAAACAAAGGTGCATTTCCAAAATAGCTAAGTGCTTTAATTTGTTCAGTAATAGGCTTTTGTATTTAAGTTCAAACAAACTGAAGATTTTGCTGTAACTTTGGTCAGAATATTTGCTATAATTAAACACACACACACACCCACACACACACGCACACACACACACACACCCATACATAACACATATATATATATATATATATATATATATATATATATATATATATATATATATATATATATATATATATATATATATATATATATTTATATATATATATATATTAATGCTCCTCATCTTGCGTGTTAAATAGAGTAACCTAGCCTCCTGTGGTTTAACAATACTTTCTATGGTAGTGGGTAAAAAGTGCAAATGTTTGGAAACCCATTAAAATTCTTTTAGGAAAACCCCCCAAAAAAGGAAGAACAAAAAAAGCATCCATCATTTGGAGGCAGCAGGTGGATGATTGTGCATGGTTGACTGATCAGAAATAAAATGATGCCCGAAAGAGCATTCAGGAAAGGCAAGGCCACGTTCCTCATCTCCTAATTAGCGTTCGGATTCTGCTTCCTCGTGCGGCATCCCACATTGTTGCCGGAAACCAACAAAACCTCTGTATCTTTTCAGCAGGGAAAGACTCTTTTTTTTTTAGGGGCCCAACATGTGCAGTGTTTATTTGCTGAGAGTGAATAGGGGGTTGAGGTGTGAAGCTATGAATACTGTGAGGTCATGATGCTGTAAATAAAAATAGGGCCAGATCATAATGAGAGAGGCCGCGGCCAAGGCCCCCGTTCAACTCTTTGATCAAAGAAACTGAACAGAGGACAAAAATACAAATAAAAAGGACATCTGCAACGTAACAACTGCAACTCTAAGACTCCAGAACAGTTACTCCTGCAGCTTTTTGCTGAATCTGTGGAGGGTTTTAAAAAACCAGATAGAAACTTGTTTTCCCAGACTTTTATGCCATAACTTTATTCTGCTTCTTATGCTTGTTTTTATTTTTATTTCTAATTTAGATGTCTGTTTTACAGCATTTTGTGACTTTGTGTTGGTGAAAAGGGTTTCATGAACAAACTTTACTTACTTATGGTCCAAATAAGAAACTAATTGTTGCTTCTCTTGCTTTAAAGTTAGCTCAGAAGCTCTTCCTCTGATCTATAAATGATCACATCAACCAAAGATGTTGCTGTCTTCCAAGCAAGTTAAGTCTTGAAAAGTTGACATTTTGCACAGAAATTAAAATTGTAACCTAAATCCGATGCTTTTCTTCTCTTTCTAAAGACTTTCATTTGAGTATTTTACAGACATTGTGGTAAAAAAACAAACATCTAAGATTGTGATTCTTGACTTGATCTGTCCGATTATTTCCAGCACACAGGATGCCCGAGAAAAGCCACGCAGCTCTAAAGTTACTATATACCAGAGTACCCTCTTTAACCTTGAAAATGCATGCGTTCTCATTTTTAAATCGATCATGCAGTTGAACCCTGCAGAGAGATTAGATGGTCATGGAGACAACAGGATTTAACCAGGAGCTTAGTCTGTTCAAAGTTGATGTCAAAGAAGGTACAAATTGTAAGTAGAGATTTCTTTCACTGTCAGTTTGTTCAGCCAAGCTCACAGAGGAACCAGCTCAATCCTATGGTTATCATCGACAGATTTGCAGAAGATGCATCTGACTGCAGTTGCACTACTTGTCCATATGATGTCACTATATATGCAATTATCCTGGAAACTTCACTGCATGCAGTGTAACAGGCATAATACGGCACTGGCTAAACTTTTCTTCTACAATTTAAAAGTCTCTCCTGCGCAAAGCTAAATATAGTTAATCAGACAGTTATTTTTGTGAAACAGTATCTCGCAGGAATAGACAGTTTAACGATAGTAAAGTGAAATATTCTGTTTTTGTCTTGTTGGTCCAGGGTTTATTTCTAATATATTTTATTTAGAGCTTTTAGGCAAATGTTAGACAGTTTTGCCTTTTTTCCTTGCAGTGGTATTTTTTAGGACCATGAACTCTGACCTTAATTGAACCAAATGAAGTCTGTAGATCTGTAGATATGCTAGATAAGTTGTTGGCCACACTTGGGAAGATTCACCATTGCTTCATCTTTTCTGGATTTGTGGATATTAGGTCTAACCGTGGTGAGCTGGCCTCCTACAATCAAATGATTTTGTAACTCCTTACAGGCTAATCCATGTCAAAAACTTTATTTCATCTGTTTTGTAATTTCTTTAGATCGCATGGATGAGTTTTGTCATTTTAAAAACCTTTTAGCCTGCTTTAGTTGCTAGATTATATATGATTTCCTGATTCTCCAGGTCCAGGAGTCTGATCCAAAATATGTTGCTCATCACTATTCATGATTTTAGAAGAGAGAAAAACACATTTTCAGTGTCTGAGTAGAAATGTTCCCCATTTTAAATGAGAACAACATTTGGAAACAGCTTTTGATTCTACATTGTGTATACTAAAACTAATTTAATGATCTGAAACATTTAAGTTTGACAAAAAAACTAATGTGTAAAGAGGTAAATATATTTTCACATAATTGTAGAACCATATGCCATGTGTCTATCTATTTGATATTGAAAAATGAAATGTGCTGGTTAATAAATTGCAACAGTTAAAGCCTGTACAGTGATTCAGAGACATTTAAACATGTTATCCACATGAAATTATTCTAGCCTGAGTTGCATGAACATGAAAAACCCTGTAAATTGACATTCATTCTCTGCTTTTTCTAACAGAGGAATTGATTAAAACAAACAAACAAACAAAAAAAAGCAGCAACTTTCTCTACTCAACAGACACTGTCACCTTTAAATACCAATAGCTGTTTTTAATCCAAATAAAATCAAGGCTAATGCTTCATTACTGGGTATTTTTACATAATGATCCTCATGCTGCTGCTGTTAATTTTTTTATTAACGCAATTACTGAGCTCTTAGTGGACCGGGTCGCAGGGGTCTAATTACCTCTGCGTCATGCCGGTAAATAGTTGGAGGTGTCTCTGAGCAGGTGGCCCTGGAGGTAAGAGGGAGACATGGGGCATACCGAGGCGGGCAATTACTGGGTGAATTTCACTTTAATAAATGTTGAGCTACATTTGGAAATTCAGATAACAGAGCTTTTTGCCTAATGGGTGCAGCACCGAGGCCACTTGAGCAAGAAAATGATCTGAAAGAGGGTTTAATTAACACGAGCTACATGATCCAGGAAGCGCGTGACAGAATGCTAAAGTGAGCGGGAGAGAGCGCAGCGCTGGGAGAGGATGAGAATTAGAGGGTAGGAGGAGGGAGGGTGACAAGCCAACTTTCAGAGGTTGCAAGTCTGAAATTTGGTCTTTGTTTTGCACAGTGCTAATCTAGCAATGAGCAATGATATAACATGGCACATAGTTATTAAATTAATGGTTTCTTAAAAATGTCAGTTGTGGGAAATTAAAATTAAAAATACACAGAAATAAATCTGTGTAGTGCACCACAGTGGGCACCTGAGAAATCAGCCACGACACAAATTATTCTGTTGAAATAAAGTTTGTTTTATGACACTGGTTCAGGATTAGAACTTGCAAACAGTGTTGGATCTTGATGAGGGGGAGAGAACATACAAAGTAGTCCAAAGTCAGTCCTCAAAGCCCAGTATCCGGCAGGTCTTAGTTCTCTCCCTTGTGTTAGTCTTCTTTAGATTTTAACGGCAGCTTGCATCCAGTATTGTTGCACTCCTGCCATCTCTTGGATCTTAATACGTATCCCTCAAATTCTCCTAATGAGCCCAGTATTAACTCTTGTGTCAGTTTCAACCTCCTCTGCATGTCGATGTTCCACAGAGGTCTGCCGCCGAGCAATCATTTGATCCAGGGGTGTTGAACCAGGGAGAGCTCTAACATCGGCCCTGGAAGACCGACTTTGGAGCTGCATTCTTCTTCAGTCTAACAGCATAGACACAGTAATCCTCTCCTGGAAATGTCAATCATCATACACAGGGAGAAAGAGAGGTAAGTGCCTATCAATTAGGAAAAGGCTGGAATTGGTAATCCGAGGCATGGGTCAATGTACAGAGATCATGATATGAACAATTAGAATCAAAAAAGAGGGTACGGCCAAAAACATGAGCGGGTCAAACACAAGAAGCAAGAGAGAAATACTGGAAAAATATTTGCAAAAATGTTGTGGATAATCTGGCAAGGAGGCAGAGGAAGAATGGAGTTTAAGAAGAGGAGAGTGCAGGTGAAGCAGGGACATTAGGCAGAGCACAGGTGTGCTGAATAAACACAGTTGGGAGGCCTGGCAGAGAGAAGCATGGCGACCAAACTTAAACACAAAGGCTGACAGGGCATGGCAGGGTAAGCAGGAACCATCACACTCAAGGACTACACAGAAAAAATGAAAGGGCAGATTGCAAACAAATCTATACAATAAAATAAAAAAAAAACATGTTACAATGTACAGTTTGACATTTACACTGAAAAAAGTTAAAACAAGTCATTCTGCTTGCAGCAATCACAGCTGAGCTCGATGTGCCGCGCTGAAGAAAAACCCACAGCTGTTGTTTTTATATTTCTCATTGTAGACAGAAAATTTATTTTATTACCATTTATGCATTAAAACCTTATTTGGGTAAAAAAAAATTAAATGTATGGTTAAAAGCAAATGATCACAATAGCTGGTAATTTGCATTGCTAAAAAAAAAATATGCCTGTAACTAAATATGCAAATGAGTCTGTAGTTGGCAAAGTGTCAACAGTGTTTAACAAGCTGTTGCACCTGTCTGATTGACAGGAAGCACCCACCCACCAATTAGCTGCAAGCAAAAACAGAGGAAAGGATAAAAAAAAAAAAACGTACCAGAGCGTAATTCATCACAGAGAGTGGCCAAACTTATTGGTTGTTCCCAGTCGATATTTGAGCCCTCACTAAGCAAAAATGTGAAAAAGTGAAGCATGGCTCTTAAGGAGAAGCCACATAAAACTAAAAAAGGAAAAACTTCTATTAAAACATTAACTTTTATGTGTAATTTAAAACTGAAAATTGAAGTTTTGAGCACTTTTCCTAATTCGGAGTTGAAATCAGGTTTGCAGATTATTACTTTTCCCTGTCTTTTGGTTATGGCCACAGATTCTCTGTTAGGTGCCTAGGCATGAACTTCAGCCATTTTGTCACACAACTATGCTTTGCATCATAAAAATGTATGTTTTAGTTACCACACGTTTGTGCTGAGATTAATTGTGGCCCTCATTTCCCTATATTCTAGGTTAAATATGATGGTAATTTATATAATCTGAGGTTTCTGAATAAAGAGGCTCAATGCAAGTGCACGTCATTTGCAAACCACACTTTTCAGATTTGTACTTGGTCAGAATCCTTGTGGTTTTATGGTTGTCCATCAGATGGAATACCAAGAAAATATAATTTTGGCTGTAATTACAAAAAGGTATTAATACATTTTCAAGTCTCTATACTTCTCCAATAAGTCATTGCCAGTGCTTGCTTGCTTGCTCATAAATCTGACAGTAGTTCCTTTATATGTAGTAAAGTGGGATTCGTTTTATTTACAAAAAGGTCCCCTGAAAACAATGACTCGGCTCCTTGACCAGTCTAAGACCCTTCTCCTCTGATTGCTCAGTTTGACGTCCAGTCGGCTCCAGGAAGAATCCTGCTGGTTCCAAATGTCTTTCACTTGGACATCACCGAGTTCATCAGGACTTTAAAAGCAGCAGAAGGTTTTCTGTGTTTTTCATTAGATTTATACCTCTAAATCATCCAAATAATCAAATCCAATCAACTTAACAGGTGGATTTAAGCTGTGGACCAATTTCAATGATTGTCAGTGGAAACAACTCAACTATGAACTTCCTGGCAAAGGCTGTGAATACATCAATAAAAGTGATTTTGTTTTTCATTTCTATTTTTTAAAAATTTGCAAAACACACAAAAACAAATCCACATTATAATGATGGGGTATTTGTGTGGAGAGGTTTTAGGAAAGGGATTAATTTGACACAATTTAGAATAAGGTTGTAACGCAAGAAAATGTGTAAAAAAGTGTGAATTTATGCACCGTAATTTCAGATAAAGAAAGTCAAGCTGCTAAAATGGCCCAGTCAACCTGACTTGTATCCATTTCAAAATCTATGGAAAGAATTGAAAATCCGAGCGCACTGAAAGAACCCACAGAACTACGCCTCACATTACACCTGAGAATCACATCTAAGTTTTTATTCCCTGGTAAAGCTTTTCCACAAAGAATTTAAAATATTTTTGAAAGTATAAACTTCATACATTTCCTCTGTTATTCCATTATTTACCAGTAACTTAATTTCTGACTGACTTGTTTTGATTATTTTGTGTATGTGGATTTCTTGAGTTGTTCCAGACATTTTGTGAATGTAATTTAAAATAGGTGAACACCTATTTTACTCATTGTAGACAAAACATTGCTTCATCCTGATGGGAAAAGATGTCTTTCAGATGATGCGAAACACTTCCAGGTGGTGCTTAGAGTCACTGTTATGCTGCATCCGCAAACTATGAAACTCAGCTATGATGTGCAACAAATTCCCACAGATGTTTCTGTCTGTCTATATAGTAGATTGCCGAATGTTTTAAAAGTAAAATCTGCAGGAATGCATATGCCCATGAGATGGCTCTGCATGGCGTGGCATTAACATGTTTGGAAAGTTACAGCAGGCATAATTCAGAGCTGCATCTGCTGTACGTGTCACTGAAAGGACTGCATTTTGGCCCGCAGCTCCTATCGTCACTTTTTTCTGTTTTCACTGTTTGTTGCACTAAACGGCGTCGTATAGGTCCGTGTTGTGTGTATACAGAGCGTTGGGTTTTGTTTTTTCTTTCTCTCTTTTTTTTTTGTTTAAAAAGTGTATGTGTGTTTTTTTTTTTTTTTTTTTTTTTGTGCATGTAAGGTCCTCATGGTTTTACACACCGCGGTCTCCCTCCACTCTCTACTGGAGCTAAAAGCCCCGAAACAGAACGGTAATTGCCCAATTAGGGCCCTCGCTCTGTGGGCCGCAGAGCACTATGCGCCTCCACATGCTCACAGAGTCAGATAATTGAGCTGAAAGCAAATGAACGGATGGCAGACAAACAAGCTACTAGAAAATAATTACTTGGAGTGTTTCTTTTCAGTACCTGTACAGCGAATTTCATTATTGTCAATAGCCTCTAAAGCTGCTCGAAACCGTGGTATTTGTCATTTTCATAGAGACTTGATAATGACATTAATTTGTCTTAATGGGTTGGTTCTATTGTTAAAAATAGTAAAATGAGCAGAAATTGTCTTTCCTCAGCAGGTAGAGAGGACTTCACCACACTCCCGTCAGGCATGAGGAGATAATTTGGTGTGCTTGTCAAATTTCCAATAATTTGTTATATGGAACATGAGTAATGCTAATACCATTAATGTCCATTTTCCTCTAAATTCATTACTGCCCTTTTTCCCTTTTATGTTTTTAATGCTCATGCCATTTTTTTCTGTGCTTCAAGAGGTTATAGCAGGACTGGTAATAAACATGCACATTTAGCCCTTGGGCTCATGCATACACAGGAAAACAGGAATAAACACATCATTTAATAACCCGTAAGACATGCCTGTCATCAATCCTCCTGATGTGTGTGTTAGACTAATGCATTATTCAGATTGTTATGAGCTGGTTATGTTTCAAATAGTTACAATATTGGCTTTAAATTATCAACTGGCTTACATGCAACAAAAATCTATTTTCTGGTACTGTGGCAACACAAGATGCGTTTTACTCAATCAAAAAATATTCATGTGTTCCTAATATATTGAATATACAGTATATCTTATATACGAGTGTCAGCATGCCATCTTTTTTCTGTCCTCCTTCCTTTCTTTTCAAATAATTAAAATTTCAACAAAACAAATAGAGAAAATCTAAAATGAGTTAGTTTTTATTAACATTTTAATTAATATAAATACCATGTTGAACATAATTTATACCTTTCTAATTAATCAGAATTTTTTTTTTATGGCTTTATAGGAATCAAACCCTCCATGCAGTTACTGCCCATGATTTTGCATGTATCCAGTGTTTATCAGTTTATCTTCTGTTCATCTTTGAGGTTGGAACCCTAATCTCCATCACCAGTCTGGACTCTGGCTGGCCTACTCCGAAATATCAATTTTACTTTAGTCAGAAAACCCCCCTCCCATATTTGTAACATTAAAAGTTTACTTTAAACCTCCACATTTCAATAAGATGAATAATGTTGGGCTGAACTGTACATGTAATTTAAACTGATCTTGGTAGGATATTGTAACATGAATTTGTCCATTCAGTTAGAAAACAAAATTTCTAAACATACGTCTGAGCTCACAAAAAGTGAGCATATTGATATAGGTATTTCGATCAATGGATCCATCAGAACACCTACGTCTGAAAATATAAAAATGGAGAAAAAAAAAGATTTGGTTGCCTACAAATATATATATATATATATATATATATATATATATATATATTTTTTTTTTACAGTAACTTCAATGACGTGCATAAAAAGATGAAGAAGCTGGGAGACTAACTGGATGTATAAAAAAGTATTTTCAGAAAAAAAGAATATTATGGAGGAAATGCTGGATATTTACACTTTAAAAGGACACTCTGATAAACTTCAGAATGTCTAGAAGAATATTTTAGTGAAACAGATGTTTTATACAGTTTCTTTCTAATATTTAATTATGTTAATTTAGAACATGTATTGTGGAAAATCTCATTGATCCTCTCTCTTCCTCCACTGACGCAAATTTTTATTCTTGATTATACTCAAGCATATTAAACCTATGCTATAAGTTTAATAGCATAAACTTATCAATCTCTAAATGACTTTGGGATGATTAGAAATTACTTATTGAACTGTCATATTGCCATCGAATGTGTTGATAATGACACTTAGATCAGTGCTGAGAAATTTATTCTGAAATGTCCAAATGTGAAAGCGTTTCAATAGCCTGCAGAGGGCGCTAGTAAATGATGTAATAAAAAAGCCAATGAATGGAAACAAATAGATTTTATTTTTCCCTACATAAATGATAAATCCCAATATGTCTTAAAACTGCAGTTTTATTGAAAAACAGGAATGAGGTTGAGTTACATGTTGTTTCTCAAGTATCGGTATGTGTGTGTGTAAGTAATGGAGAAAACATGTAAATACACCACAAAAAGAGATTGGAAATTGAATCACTTACAATATTTTTTTGCAAATGACTCCCATTTACTTGTGGTGCCAAAGTTAAAAAGAAATCAATTTAATTAAATATCTGTTAGTGTCTAGAAAAAGGCTGTCAGTGTTTAAATGTTAATGAAATCCTTTATATCCTCAACATTCCTTTGTCAAATACAATAATCATATTATCAATGGTTTTTTTTTCACCTTTAGCTAATAAGTAGGTTGTAATTAGTAAATTTTTTGACTCGTTTTAGACATCTGGCCTGAGGTTTGCATAAAATCACTTCCAAAAAATATAACAACACCTTTCAGTCATACTAGTATCAGTCGCTCTTGCGAGCCTCAGCAGCTGCTCAGTTTGCTTATGCAATGATCCGGCTACACTAACCAGTGATTTCAAAGTTACATATCCTGATCAGTGCAGCATAGACTGGCAATAACCATGAAATACATAGAAAGTATATGAAAGGCAGCCTTTATGTCCAATTGTAAGACAAGTAGTAAGTCTGGTAAGGCAGGATGCTGTTTGGTATATAACAGGTTGATTCTATCATTTCATATGTTGTTGTAACATTACTGTTGTAACCTGTGAGCTCAAATATTACTGTTTTACATTACACAATCTTTGATTCGCTTAATATCCTTGATCACCATCTACTGTAAACATTTAATTATGAAACCATTTCTCAAAAACATTGCATAGCGTTTCTGCCGGTGATGTTCTGGTTGCTTTGTCCACCCATAATACTTTCAGTAAAAAAAATAAAAAATAGTGTTAATGTGTATATAAGTGGTACTTCAGCCTGTATTTAGCTGCATATGAGTCCTTTAATATTGTGGGTAATGTCATAGAGTGCTGTAAGTACCAAAGGATCATTTGTTTGACTTGATGACTACACTGATGATTCATTTGTGAGGCCTGAAATCCTTTTGGAGATTCTTATGTAACACTCTGTTGAATAATACTTTTTAAATAGAGGCACTTTTGCTTCACTCGTGGCCACTGATGGAATATTGTCTGAGTGTTGAGAATCTTGGGATGTTAGCCGCCAATAAAGGAAAGGGTTAGCAAAGAGCACAGAAATAAGATACCGTGAATAGAAATTGTAGTTTGGAAGTGCCTTGCAAAACCATTGATAAGTTGTCTTTTACAAATGCTGCCTTAAACTATTACTCTTAAACTGCTTTGTACATGACTCTCTTTGTTCGACTTGGCAACATCTTTGCAACAAATGACTATCAATGTGAACTATACTGAACTGAATGGTTATTCTTACAAAAAATCTCTGTGGACAGCTAGCTACTAAAATAAACAAACAACAACTATATATTGTTTTCACTGCATATATTTCACATCTTTCAAAACACAAATAGTGAAATGTTTGAACTTCTGCATTTAGCACCCTTATAAATGATATTACTGTCAACTTTATAATTCTTGCCATAGTAGATAGCATGCCTTAAATCGTTGCTTGTAGTACAGTTTTTGGTCTTCTCTTGTTGCATTTCATCATACAGAGGGAGTGACCTTTGACCATTTCCCTTTGCACAATCTCTCTACCTCATCATTAGTTCTGGATCCTCTCTCATGTTCTCTGCTCTTCACCTCACCCTGGGGGCTGAAATCATCATGGAAGCAGGTTGATTTTGTGTCCACTGAACTTTTTTTCTGTTGGTTTGGCCATATGTTTTGGATTATTATCCTGTTGAAAGACAGTATGATGACCCCTTTTCACCGACAAGAGGCCAGAAGATTTTTATAGAAAATGTCCTGGTATTTCAGAGTTCATGAACCCTTGGACTCCGACAAGCTTCTCAAGGCTTTGAGAGAAAAATAAGCCCACAGCACTTCAGATCCTTCTCCACACTAAATAGTGGGCATGAGGTGCTTTTTCACCTTGTTGTTGTTGTTGTTTCAATAGGAGTATTCCTTGCTGGAAAACTCCATCTTGGTGTCATCTAGCTATATCATGCATTCCAGATGAAGCTAGAGAAGCATTTGGTAATTTAGTAATTATCCTGTATATTTTGCATTTGATTAGGTTTTTATGGTTGGTATAAAGACTTGGCAACTCCAAGATGCCACTCTTTCCCAGAGTTATCTACCAGCGAGTAAGAGATTGTTTCCTCTTCCACAATATAAATAAATGTTAATATTCTCTCAGCTTTGATTCTCACTGTTTTGTTACTAAAACATTACTTTTAGTTTCTAATGGATTACGCGATGTTACCTTATCTTTACTACTTAAAGAAAGGCTAAGAGAATAGTGCAGTCTTGTGGAAAATTGTATTAAATTAATCTCTAGATATCCTATTGTGGGACTTTTGTGAATGTGGTGCTATTTTATTAAAAACATAAGAACAAAAGATTTGCATTTACACATTAAGAGAAGAGTTTAATTGCTGCAAAGACAATAAACATTAAAGATTAATAATTTTTTATTTTTTTTTTTCAAAATTGAAACTTATGTTGTTTTAAAAATATCTGAAAGATGTTGGGCCTCATTCCAACCAGAAATAAACTTTTTAGTGTGGAACAACTTTAAGTGTTTGAGTACCTGAACTGGTGCTCTTTGTCCAGTAGAATATATATACATATATATATTTAAATATATATATATATATATATATATATATATATATATATATATATATATATATATATATATATATATATATATATATATATATATATATATATATATATATATATATATATATATATATATATATATATATATATATATAATATTTATACACATCAGGCAGTTTTCTTTCCCACACTTCAAAGTTGCTTCTGGTGTTGCTATTTGAATATTCACTATGCCTTTCAATATGTCTTCTAAATGTATTATATCAGATATTATTCCACAAAGAATGCTACAGAATTTTAATACAGGACTTTTTTTTTTACATTTAGTTAATTTCTTTGCAAAGTCTTGTCATATAGTTGGTGCTTGGCTGTATTTACTAGCCTTTATTATGAAACAGAAACTAAATTACCAAAGCTACTCTCTTAACAACATTAAGTAAGTATCTAAATTAAATTTAAAGGACGTGCCAAGAATCTCATTTGAATAATTCATTGATGGTGTATCCCCACCTGCTTCTGCCTCCGAGTCAGTGTCTAAATTCGTGTGACGGAGAGGCTGAATAGTGATGTGTGACACACTCCCGATGAAAAATAACAGTGTCTTTTAGATCCTCACAACAGCTGATGAAGAATCACTGACTTTTATTGGCGCCGAATAAAAGGATGGGATGAAAGAGTCAAAGGCTGAGGGAGAGAAAGAGGGATTCAGAGGGAGGGACGGAGGAGTGCAAAACAAGGCCCCATCCATCACATGAGTTGAGAAGACACATTCCAGTGCCCTTAGCAAGAGGATACATTCACTCAAAGTCACAAAGGAGGGTGAATCTGAGAGAAGCTGGGAGGGGCATCCATCAATGCACAACCTCTCCCTTGAGCTGTCTGTGAGCACAAACTCAATGTGCTTTTTAAGTCCAATTCACTTCTTTCTATAGGCATGACAAATGTACATTTTGCTGCAGATGAATATGTTCATACTCAAAACAAGTGGGGGAAAAAAAAAAACAAAAAAAAAAACTAAATCAAGGATGGTTGAAAATGCTTCTCCCACTCCTCTCCTCTCCCTCCCTCTTTCCTTCCATCTCGCATCTCTCTCTGCCTCCCTCAATAATCAGAGCCAGAGAAAGTTGAGGTCGGGGTCTGCAGCACATCTCCGCTGCCTGGCAGAGTTGGTGGGGATTTTAGGGTGGAGGGAGCAGGTGATGGCTTTCTGGAGTGCACTCATTTACACTCCTCCCTTTCTCTGTCTGAGCACCGTGAAGAGGTGGGAGAGATGAGGGGCCACCTCCTCTCGCTCCTATGAGCTGCACCTGCCAGGGGGTAAGATCAATTGTGAACTTTGACCTCGTACCTTCCACAATGCTCAATTATAACATGTAGCATGTAATATATACACCGTACATCAAGAGTGAGTAAAATATGTGCAATTACAGATTTATTCCTTTTATCTATTTTTTTTTCTTTATCAAATGGAAATGTGACATATTATTTAAGACACCAAAAAAATCCTCTGATTCACTTTGGTTCACAAAAAAAAAAACATAAAACTTTGTTGTGGCTCAAAAGGGACTTGTAGAAATTGATTAGGTAATTTATTCTTTTTAAAACTACACTTAACACAACTCTGATAGTATATGTTCTAATGAAATAAACCCAAATTGAGACTCAAAAATTATGAAAAAGACTGATCCTGTGAAAGTTACCTGTGATCAAACTTTCCATGAACAATACCAAAACCTAACAGAGCTCAAAGAAAAGATCTCATCTATTTGTTATGCTAACAAAACCACATAAATTTACTTTAATGGAATAACAAAATAGACAAATATAGAGTGCTTTTGGCAAGTACCCAAACCTCTTTAACTTATTTTGTCACATCACATCCACAAAATTCAGTCTATTTTATGTTGATATCAATTGAAAGATCAACACAGAAAATATTTGCATGAAGAAAATATTTTACTAATATAATCCTGCATTTGTATGCAGATGACTGTGCTGTTATACTGCTAAATAAAAATGCAACAAATTGTCTTCAGAGGTCAAATAAGGGAAGGTAGCAGACATGAAGAAAGTCCTCTGATCAGATTAGACCAAAATTGAAGTATATTGCAAAAAGCTGTGTGTGGCAGAAAACTGACACTGCAGATCAACTTCAACATACCACCCCTAGGGTGAAATATGGTGGTGGCAGCATCATTCTGTGGGGATTATTTTCTTGAGCAGGTACAGGGAAGCAAGTCAGAGATGATCAAAATATGGTTGCACACAAGACAACAACATTTATGGATCACAGAAAATGTGATAGAAGGTGGTCTAGTCAGATGGGACCAAATCTGCAGTTGAATACTAATGTTTCTAGACCACTAGACCACCTTCTATCACGTTTTCTGTGACACATAAATAACATTTTACAAACAGTAAATCATTTGGAGGGTGAACCTCTGCCCTGGTCTCGTGTCGTTTGCAAATTCAAAGTTAATCTTCCGGTTTTCCTTCCAGTGTTGTCTTGTGTGCAACCATATATTGATCATCTCTGACATCTCTGATCACCCTAAACACAGTATTTCTGTTTTGAACCATGGTGGTGGCAGCAGAAAAGGACGATGAGCAATTCAGAGCTGACGGAAAACCCATCAAACTAGACAACCAACTGGAGACCAGAGTCCTGTTAGAAAGGAAGGTCAAAGGTTAGACTGTCATCAATTTAAAGAATCTGTGCCACAATATGAACTCTGCTGAAAAACTGAAAATTAGTGCACTGCCTTCACTTGAGCTGGTATATTTTTGGATATTTAAATTGCGACCATCTTGCGATTCTCAAACTCCACCCAGTGATGCTTCTTTCCCGTGGAACGATGTTGGTGATTACATTTTAAAACCACAGATGTTTACATTCCAAAATATTTGCTACAAAAGTGACAGTGCTGTGAAAGTTTTTGTATAAATGCACCATAATCTTCATTTATCTAAAGTGATTGCTCATGCAACTTTCCATCATCGGTAATTTACTCATAACCTCTCCACTTCAAGAACTCCACTTCAAAAAAATCTAAAAAGAATGTGTTTCTGTGACTCAGACGCCTCACTTTATGTTGTTTGAGTGTTTTCTGAGAAGCAAACCTCCTGGGCCCCTTTTCTTTCTTTTTTTTATCACTTCATATTGCTGGCAGCTCATTTTTGTCAGTGAACTGGGTACAAATGGTTATTATTCAGTGTGATGAGAGCCATTTGGGGTTTTGTCAGGACCCAGAGTAGTGTGAAAGTCGGTGTCAGTGGACCCCTGGCCTGGACTGACTCAAAGCCAGTGTGTTTGTTCCTATGGTAATGGAGAAAAAGTAAGCAACTCCCAGCAGCATCCCGCCGCGTGTCGCCTCCTCAATGGAGCGCATCTGCAAAAAATGTGGGACCCTTTGAGATGGGCAGTGACCCGTCATCGCAACGGCTCTTACATATATGGCTGCATGTAGACGCTGAATTAGCCTAAACCTCCCTTTCACGGCGCTTACGTCATAACTCTTGAGGCAAAGTTGAAACTGGGCCATATATTCCCCGTTTTGATAAAAGCTGAGTGTGGGACAAGAGTGGAAAAAAAAAAAAGCTGTTGCAGAGGTCATTAGGATGAAGGAGAGAGAGAGAAGTGAAATATAACAACTGCAAAGTGGGTGGGGTGGTTCATTCAAACAAAAGCTTGCTTCAGATCAGAAAGATTCCAATGGAAATTAGAGAAGAAAAGAAAATAATGACTTATAAAAATCACACCAGGGGCCTGCTTTTCCTCTTGCAAACAACATTTTAGTCATTTCTCTGAACAGGAGGAACTTCAGTTGCTTCGGACAATTAAAATTTATTTAATAAATCCAAGGAAGTAAAAGCTTAAAAAGCAGTTCATTTTACGCTGAGGATAACGCGTTTTTAAAATGCAAGCGTTTACGTTTTTGGTCAAACCTTTGTGCTGTGGAATTAAAAAAAAGAAAAAAAATGTCTAAAACAATTGTGACTCCTGAAAGGAGACTAATGTGAGATGAATGGAGAGGAAATGGGCCAGACTGCAGGGGGTCATTAATAGGAAAGTCATAAACTTAAAGAGAACCTAGTTTCCTTTAAGGGTGCTTTCCCCGCAGCTTGTTCTCTTCCCGCTCCGAAACGGGGTATTTACTAAAATGGGGGTAATCATGAGCTGCTCAGCTGAAAATGGGTAAGTAATGGTTGCATGAGTACATTTTTGTGGGAGCGTTTATTCCACCCCCCCTTTATCCCTCCTGCTCTAACTGTCTGACCTCCCTCCTCCTTAACTCTTACCCCCCTCTGTGTTTTCCCATGGGCCTCCAATTGATTCAATTATGTGAACAAACAAATACCATACGCTTCTACTCAACTGCTCAAACCTCTCCACAACGACTAGACACACTGATGCACTCATTTACCAGATAAATAAGGGAATGAGGCAATTTTTTTCTTCAGTACTGATCCTTTCGTCTGAATTAATTTGGAAACATCAGAGAACCCCAACATGAAAACACAGTGAAAAGTGACTTAAGCGAGGAAAGCAGTGGAAAGGAGGGTGTAGCAGGGACCAGTCTGTCGCTGTAGTTCAGTGCTGTTCTTGTGACTTCTCCTACGATTCGGCCTTCAGCGTACAGCTCGGCGAAGAGAAATGAAGCCAGCACAACATCGGCATTCTTTAACTTTTTGTCGTTGTGTGAGACTGTTCGTGAATGGGCAGCGGGGAACAAAGCGGCTGGGGGGAGCAGTTTGGATGAAGGCACTATTGCTGCCATCCCCAGCACTTTGAACAACTTGTCAGCAAAGACACTGAAGGAACTGCGTTCTGTCACATTTGTGTACAAACCCCTTGAAAGCGCTTGCTGACCTGCCCATATCCTTTTATTGAGGTTCAAATGGCAAAAAACGTCCATTGTGTCTGGGAGAGTTCATTAAATTCATTGGTTTGACCTGTTATTTCTAGGCCAAAAGTCTACTGATTTGGAAAAATGTGAGTCAGCCACAGCGCAATAGCAGACTGACCTCCACAGGGTAACAAACCCTTTTGAAGAGTGTTTCAAGGCTTTTATATGAATGGGGTCAGAGGGGAAGTTTGAAGCATATCCACAGCAGAACTAATGGATTTACATCAAAAGGAAATTTAAAATCATCCAAATATATTTAGTCCACTAATCACTTTTCATGTCTTATTTTTGGTCAGATAATTTTTTTTTTAATGCATGAGGACACTGTGAGAAGTATCACAACTTTTTCCTGAAACAACGCTGAGCGAGAAGTTAGCAGATACCAAACGTTTTGTCTCAAAAGACTGATAGGAAAGTTTGGGAATAAATACATTCAACTGCTTTAGTTCTCACAGCATCTTCACATTTAGATGTAAATAGGCTCATTAGAGAGGCCACACTGTTGCGTCTGCATCTTCTCCTCATTTGTTCTTGTCAGAGAGGCCAGCGCCCATGGTAGCTCCCAGTTTTGTTTGTCAAACACATGTTGCAAAAAGGCAATTTTTTAGTTCTAAACTATATTTTTGTTTCATTTTGTGGCTCAAAAATAAGCAGTAAAAGTTAAAGAATAACTTAAAAGCAGCTAAATACTCTTGAGATGAGAGTAGACTGAACTGAAAGTCTTTTAATTAAACAGACTGCGCTCCTAAAGAATTTTCCAAAATGCATTGATGATGCTGTGTGAAAAACATTTTGTAAAATTTCTGCAAACTTTAAAATCATAATCTTTTTAATGGAAAGGTTAAAACTCTTTGAGTCCGTGATTTTTTTAATACGTCTAAGACTCCTGACATGTACTTAAAAATCTAAATTAATCATGTAAATTGTGAGTTTACTTTCCCTGAGAGAGGGAGGAGACATGGATCACTCAATAAGGTTAAACATTATTAAGTGTTTAATCATGTTTAAACACTTAATAATGTGCTTAAACATGATTAAGCTAAAGATAATAATGTCTTTAGCTTTATATTGCTAAGGAAAACCTTTGTTTTCTAGGCTTTCAGAAACACAGTAGTAATATTTCATGTTTATTCCTTTATCTCTTGATAGATAAAGGTGCATATATAACTTTTATGAAGTTATATAAAATATGCTTTTCATATTTTTAAGACTGTCACCACGTCGCTGTGTTTTCCTCATTGTGTATTTATTTTAATGTATTATTTGAAACAAGTCAATATTTTAAATCTGTTTCAGCATAAGTGCTGAATTTTGGCTTCTTTTTGCACATCTGTTATCTGTTTCTTTCATCAGTAGATTTTGGTAAACTGCGTGATATTTTGTGCTGCCATTTTCAGCGTGGTCTAGTGGTGAGGATGCACCAAGCAGCAGCACTTGACCTGGTCTCAAACACATCAGAGTGCCTCTACAACAGACCCAGGCATAAATTATATGTATATCACAAGAGGACTCAGAGTAAATCTAATCAGATAGTCTGACAACCATCTAAGTGAAACAATCATTGTCTCTGCATTCTTGCTTGCCTTAGAATTTAGGGATTTTTTTTTAACCTAAAGTAAAGGTAGTAAAAGTTTTTTTTTTGTAAAGTTAAAATCTTATCAAAATACAAGATATTTTCTTACTATTCATTTAGGTGCTATGAGGAAATACAGATGTAAAAACATATGATGTTGTATTGTTTGTAAATTCATGCCCAAGTGAGGTGGAAAGAGTCTAGGAACTGTCCCACATTTGCTCAAAAGAATCTTGATTAACCCCAAAAAATTCTGGGAAAATATTTTGAGAATTGAGGCCAAAGTGGAAATTTTTGGAAAGTGTGTATTATGTTCCATAAGACAGTCAAACACGGTGATGGTAGTGAGGTAGTTTAGGGCTGCTTTACATCTTCTTGACTTGTCTGCCTTCCTGTAATTCATGGACGTACAAACTATCCAGAAGGTCCCAAAGGAGAATGTTTAGTCATCAGTTTGTGACATTAAGTTCATGCCAGCAAGGCTTCTATGTAACAGCTCAAACATTTATATGTTTAGTCTCCTTGCCTGAAATGAATACTATTGTAATTGCTCACTGCCCTTGTTGATGTACAATGATTTGAAAAAAAATATTATGAGCAAAACCCTTAAAAAAACTTTTTAAAAAGCAGCATTAAAATCCCTATTAAGATCATTTAATCATCATAATCAATCCTGTGATGAACAAGAAGCCAGTTGAGTGAACAAAGAAACAGTTGCCACCTTGCGCACAACACCATTATTCCCATGTGAGTCTTGAATTGACGTTGTCTCCTCAGCTCTGGACTCTAGAATCAATGACGTGTCTGAATTTTGATAATTGTTTATAACATTCACACAGCAAATAAAACAAGCACAAAAGGTAATGCAACTTGTAAAACAAAATTATTGGAAATAAATAGGCTTTCCCAAAGTATGGGGTTATTTTCAGCAAGAACTGCTACAGCAAAGAAGTAGTAAACTTTACCATAAAATGGAGCCACACTTTCTAACGACAACCTATTTGGAGGTTTTCAACGTTCACCTAGTGCCATATCTTTAATTCAACTCAAAAATGCAACATTTTATTTTTATTTTGATGTTATGAACATAAATGTTAGTAGCCACGTTGTTTTCTTAGTGTCTCCGTCCCCATTGGTTCACCTGTAGAGCCCTATATCTGTCACTTCTTCCGCTGACAGCTTCTCTTTGTCCACCTCTTTCTCTCTTTAGGATTCATTAGTCCCAATAGACTCCAAACATATTGCACCATTCAGCTGGTACTTATGTGTCATCTGTTATCTATTGGACTGGTGTTTCTGGTGAGCATATGAATGATAATCAGGCCTTTGTGTGTCCGTGGAGGTGCAGCGGGATCTGCAGCTTGTGATGTTGCCTCGGGGGGAGATTAGGAGGGGCAAACCGGCCCTCTGTGTCACGTCGCCAGTCACAGCGCCCATCCACGGCTGTCCCAAACCCCAGTGGGACCTTAAATCCTGTTACACTGTCAGCTAAAAACCATCACTTGTATTAAAGATGTGTGGGTGTTTAAGTGTGTGTACATATTAAGCGAGGGGGTATAATGTCTTAAACTATGAATTATTCATTTCAAAAAGAAAAGGAGATATTGACTACATCTCCATAAACAGACTGCTCTCTTTATGTCATCAGGCACGAGATCTTTGGTTATAATTGCGTAAAAGAGCCCAGGGAAAATGTGTTCCACCAACGGCACAGCAGGCAGTGGTCAGTGTTATCATCAGGGTCAAATCTGAGTGATGGCAATTGTTCCGTTCTAATATCTTATAAATAATTTACAATATCAGGCGCATTGCTTCCCCCAGAATCAAACAGTTATGTTAAAAGTTTTCCCAGCTGCTTGTTGAACACACTTTAAAAAGAGAGTTTTGGAGGGTGTTAAACATTGGCCATTGGAATTATGTCAAATTTAGTTAAGCATAATAATTAGTTTTAGTGATATTAGCTACTTCAGTTGGTAACAGATTTGTTGCTTTAGTCGTATTCTTTTTGTGCAACAGTTAAGTTACAAAGTAATGCTCAAGTAAAACATGACAGCAAGCTGAACTCTAAGAAAATAACTCTGAAATGATCATGTTGGTTAATTTAGTCTGTGTTTATTGTCTTTAGCAGAGAACAATGAGGTTGGGTTTTTTTATGGGATTGAACCTGAATCGGTATGTAAGTTGAATAAAAGTCAACTCAAACTTATGATAGAAATGAACTGCTGGAGATAAAAATAAAAACTTGTATCCAGCTTCTACTAGTGTCAGCTGGTTGACGAACCACTAATGCTGACACTAGCAAAAACCTTTTTTAAATGAAATTTGGAAAAGTATTACCGGTACATTAATTTTAATTGTAACCAGATCACTAGTTTATGAAGGTATTGTTATAAAATTGGTCAACTTTTACAACATTAACCTTATTTTGGTAACAAATCTCACTCACAAATTTAAATTAGAATTGAACTGATTGTGTTGATTCACTTGGTTGTTATTGTCAAAATGTGGGCAGCCCAGCTGGGAAAGGCAAGGCTGATATGTTCATATGAGTTGTTTTATAGGTAATTGCTCATTGCAAGTTTGGAACAGTTATAAAAACTGGCATGTCTGCATGCCTGTGACGGACTCGCGACCTGTCCAGGGTGACCCCACCTCTCACCCAAAATGTCTCGCTAGAGACAGGCAACAGCACCTCCCCTGACCCCACAAGGGTGTAGGAAAAAGGATGGATGTTTGCAACTTGGCTTCAAACTGTAATTAGTTTAGTAATCTTACTATTGCTAATAGCTTATTTACAATGGCTGAGACATATTTGTTTTTACTTATTTTCTTGATACAACGAATTTTAGGGGTTTGCTTTCATTTTTTTTTCCTTTGCATTTTTATGCCTTAATCAGAAATTAATTACCGTGTACAAATGTATTTAACTTTTGATGAAACCAGATTGGAATCAAATTAGAAAAACAGTCCTAATAATCTGTAACTTAAGCAGTTATCTTATTGTAAGTAAATACTCACAGTCTTTCAGCTGCTATGTAAAAGTCTTAATTCAAACCTGAAAAAATGCTGTTGCCATGTTGTTGTAACAGTTTGTTTTAGTTAAATTAGAACAGTTTAATTTTCAGTTCAGCTTGATGAAACACCACAAGTCCAACTTGTTTATATTTGAGGGGTTATGATAGATTGTATTCAGTGAAGCGTCTCATTTTCACCTTAACTTAAAACAGCAAACAATCATTGTACCATTGTATGGATTAAAATCTAACAGTTTTTTTTAGTGCTGAGTTAGGCTGGGATGCTGCTTTTTCACAAGAGGAAAAAAAACGCAGGTATGGGGGTGATGGTGCGTTATCAGAAGTGGCTATAGATGTATCTTTATTTATTTATTTAGCTTCCCGTTTGTACAGAAGCGCAACAGAGTGGCTATAATGTGAGAGCGCTATTTTCCTCGATTATTTGTCTCAGTAACAAGTGATCATGGGGAGAATGGGATTCTTTGCACTTCTGGCCCGCAGCCTCCAGAGGGAGGTCAAAACTATTTGTCAGTCTCCAGTTGGGATTGCAAATTAGGGATGAGCCTCCCCTGCGTGACGGCCCTGTGAAACCTCTATTCCTATCCACGGGATGACTGCTGTACATAATTTGAAAATTAGGGCCTTTGATAACATCTTTATGTTCAGCAATAGGCACTGTGCTGCCCCCGCACACAGACTATACCTGCGGCTGGAAAAAAAAAGGGATATTCACTGAATCGTTTATATGTTTGGTCTGTTTTATATCTGAGCATTCCCACATACACTCAGCCTGAGCTCTTTGTGATCATTTTAGAGCTTTTAACGTCGGGTGACATATTATGACATATTATTAACCTGTCACCTTCATTAAAAATTTGAATGAAAGTGTTTTTATATGTTTCGAAAATCGCTACAAGGCTGAATTGCTAATGGAAATAAAGAGACGAACTAATTGAAAACTGAAAAATGATGCGCAGTGATACAACAGGTTTTCAGTGTAGGTGGTTCGGTCTCCTTAGATCGCTTAGCTGCTCCTAAACTGGTTTTAATGGCACAACCTAATTATTGAAGATTACTGGTGTAAATGTAAGGCAATAAGCCCCTTTTAGGAGCTCAAAACAGACAGCATCACATTGAAATACTGATGCAGCCATTCTAGAACAGAAAAGCGCACTTGGTGAGATACTTTGACGTTTCTAACCCTAGATTTATTTCGGGTGTTGTCTCCTCTAAACGTAGGTAGAAAAATAAATCACATTCTACTCTTTACTCACACATTACGACTGCGGTCCCTTTGAAGATGTTGTTCAAAAAGGACTTAAAGTGAAAGAAAATGTTTTCCTATTACTTAATTCAATCGGAGCGCAAGGCGGGGGCTTGACGCGCAGCGCGCAGGGCTCCTCTATGACAGAGTCGCCTTTGTTGCGTCTATCCGCCGCTGTCACACACTTTAATTCGACTCTCTTTCTCTCTCATTGAAAGCGCTCCACAATGACATTCAATGAGGGCCGCGGAGTGAAAACCTGGTTATTTTTACATATTCTTTCCCCCTCCGACTCGGCAGGGGCCCGAGCAAAGGAATTAATCACTGCTCTTTAACAGCGCTGCCTTCAGGCAATGACTTGTCCCTTTTTTTGTGCCCAGAAATGACACATTAACCCTAAAATGGATATGCATAAACTTTACATTCAGCTGTTGCGTGCATGTTTATGTCAGTGAAGGAGCCATACAAGTACAGAACGCCTGTATCAAATGCACAAAAAGATGCATTTGTAAGACATTGCATAGTAAAATTATTCAAATTTTAATCAAAGCTGTACATTTAATGTTTAATAATAGTTTACTCCCAATAATCGTCATTTTCCTGTTGGTAATAAAATGTGTCTATTTACGCTTGAATGAGACATTAGTTCAGTGCTCTCATTCAATGTGTGTGGAGCTGACCTGAGAACAGTCACACCTGGTCCATGCTCTGTTTATGTCCTCTTTGAGGAACGTCTTATGGCAGAAGAGCGCGCTGTGTTTGAGACGCATGTTCCGACATTCAGCCCAGTCATGTGCAGCATGAGTGACACTCTCCAAAGCAGAGCAAAAGGGTATAGTCTGAATGCATTTTTACAAATATATCCACACACCCAGATAAACTTGTATAAGGACCACACTTCTTCTTCTGCTGCCACTGTTGAGTAAAGGCAGATTTTATCTGCAGCACCATTTGCTGTAAGAAAATAAGAACTGCAGCACAACAGCTGCTAAAGGTATGAAAGCCAAAAAGTTCAAAGAGGCATCTTTCATGCCCAAATTCTCCCAAGATAGCTGCTGCGAAACAAAACAATGTGTTTTACACTCCTTTTGGTGAAGCTGTTAATGTAGAACAACTAAAGTGTGGAAGTTTTAGATAGGAACCACAGAGAATAATCAAGATATTATTTACATTCCAACTTTGAGCTTCCGCAGCCATATCTGGTGAGCAGATGATATAGGCACCATTAGAGTTGGTGAGCAGAAACCAAGTTTAATGTTGCTTTCACAGCCAGCAAGAAAAAATCTTTCCCAACTCAGGTAAAAGCAGCAAAATGTTAGAATTTCATCAATAAATTTGATTTTGTTCAGTATTTCCGAATGGAAACTGAAAGATGTAAAACATTACTGAAATAGTTCTAAACTTTTTCCACATCTTTTCTTATAAGGTGGAATTTAAACTTTGTACCTTGTAACGACCAAGAACTGCCATTCTTTTGCGGTGATTGCCTCCAGCTATGAAGATCTATGGCAAGTTTGACTTCCGTTTGAGTAACTTGATTAAACAACAAGTTGGATACAAACTTGATTTCAGAACATTTCTCTACCACAAGTCTTGCAACAATTCCTACCTGATATATTCAATCACGATTTGACCCATATAAACATGTCATTCGTCTGGCCTTTCCTTGACCAGACGAACGAGAAGAAATGAACTGGCATCCTTACTTGAATTCTAATCCAAAAATTTAGGCTGAATTAGTCACTGAAATAAAATAGGCAATGTTGACAGAATTTACACAAATTTGAAGATTACTTTTAAAATCTAATCTGTTTTGCTCAAATAAAAAACTTATGTTAATTGTTGATATGTAATAAATTCCAAAATCATTTAAAAAAAAAGAAAAGATTTCTACTCATATTGAACTGCTGTGAAACTAGCTGCTGCTGGAAACAAACTTAAATTTGTGCTCTGTGAAAATATTTAGGTCTTAGCCTTTAATAAACTCATTGCACTTCATCCTTATAAACTAATGTGGCTTACCGTTCACTTCCACTAATTAGAATCAAGATTGTCTTAAACAGCATAATAAGTAAAATTTTCACCAATATGTTCAGGTTGGAAGAATAATAAGGTGGGGGAAAGTTACAAAAATAAACTGTTAACATATTTTGAGCTCATTAACTATTATTAAGCAGTACATTTACGAAATGATATGCTTGACAAAACGTTTAGTAATGCATGAATTATATTTAACACCTGACAGATAACAGTTTTACAGCGGAATTTGGCACTTTTGTCTCGTCTCTCAGTTGTATTTAACTCACCCTGCTTAATATCTCAGAGGAAACTTAACTTAGTTCCTAAATGAAACAGAAACGCTTTCTCTGGAAATTCAAGCTTGGCACTATGATAGAAATGAGAGTGATGATAAAAGGGAGAATGGGTAGTGCCGCCTCTCTCGGCGTGGGTGGGGCTGACAAGAATAGACTACATTATGCAGTTCATTTAGTTAACAAGTGAAATAATGGGGAAGCGTGCAGTGGGAATGCCTAGAGAAAGGCACAAAACCCTATTGAGAGCTCTCGGCCGCTTACAGCGTAACCGTCACATGGCCGAACCGAGTCCATCGGTAGCTATTTAAGGCGAGGCCGTGCGCCTTCAGCACCACTTCGCTGTCCACCGTGCCACTGAGAGCACACTGACGCACCGAGTGACGCAACGAGGCTCAGACTACAGCCACGCCGAGCAACAAGTTTTGCAAACATGCCGAGGTCTTTTCTCGTGGATTCCTTGATTTTGAGGGAGGCCAACGACAAGGGGAGCGAGAGCAACCCGCCTCTGTTCCCTTACGCGGTGCACTCGCCGCACCACCCGCACGGGCTGCCGGGTTCCTGCCACTCCAGGAAAGCCGGTCTGCTGTGCTTCTGCCCGCTGTGCATGGCCGCGTCCCAGCTTCATCCTTCTCCTCCAACCCTGCCGCTCCTCAAAGCTTCATTCCCTCCGTTTGGTTCGCAATACTGCCACTCCGCTCTATCCAGGCAACACTCCACATCAAACAGCGTCAACCTCAGCCACGCTCCAGGGATATACCAAGCTGCGTACACGGTTCCAGACCCCAGGCAATTCCACTGCATCTCCATCGGTGAGTAGAGGCAGATATCACCAAATTTAGATATCTTGATTAGTTTTTTTTTAAATTATTATTATTGCATACGGGTTTTTAACAGTCTATAATACTTTTTTTTTTTTTTCTCAACAGAAAACAACAATGGAAAACTTCAGAGTAGCAAGCGCATGCGTACTGCCTTCACCAGCACGCAACTTTTGGAGCTGGAGCGGGAGTTCACCTCCAACATGTACCTGTCCAGACTGAGGCGCATCGAGATCGCCACGTACCTGAACTTGTCCGAGAAGCAGGTGAAAATCTGGTTCCAGAACCGCAGAGTGAAGCACAAAAAGGAGGGGAAGAGCGGCGGGCAGAGGACTGGATCACACAACTGCAAATGCTCGTCCTTGTCCGCCGCCAGATGCTCGGAAGAGGAGGACGACGACATTCCCGCATCTCCATCCTCGTCAGAAAAGGAGGATGTGGACCTGTCTGTCTCCCCGTAAAAGTCTCACAGAACTACTGCTGTCTGAAATGATTTTTTGATCTTGATGAGATTTGAATGCTGCCAAAAAAAAAAGAATGAAGGAAAGAAAAGAAAGAAGACTGGGCCAGTTGAGTTCAGTCGTTTGTAATTAACAGATATTTAATCAGGGAACTGCTCTGAATTATTGTATAGCTGTATACACGTTGTACGTATTGTATGTAGTTTTTTTCTGAAAACAGTCCATTGTTGTTGCCAATCCGATGAGCACGGTGGACATATTTGTAAAGACAAATCCCCAGTCGATAGCAGCATTGTTATTATTTGTATATTGGGGTGGGACAGTTTGGTGAATATGTGGATTGAACTGTTACTTAAATAAATCTCCACCACTGTCACATGACCAGGACCACTCTGAAATTATATCTCCGGTGTACCTGAAAAATATTTATTTATTTAAAAATGTTGATACTTGAATAAAAATTATTCCTAAGCCGTACAGACTTTGTTGTTTTGTGAGGTTAATGTTGAACGTTTTGCGCACACGATTGCGCACAGACATTTTGCTATGCTCAAGAGGAAAAGCGTTTAAATCCAATATAAAACTATCGTGTAGTAAAAACAGATCATTTCTGATTATTATATTGTTTATTTTTCGTAGTATGTTTTTTTTTTTCAAAGAAAACATTTCAACGCAATGGCTTCCAATTTGTGAAAGCGCTCGGTTGTGATGTGTACAATTGCTCTTTCCAGAGAGAAGCATCAATTTCAAGCAATTCTTTTCAGGAAAATAACATGTTTCAATATTATCTCATTTCGGCTCAAATTAATGGACACATCGTCGTTTTCAGGAATAATTTAAATTCGTCTCAAACAATTTGGTTGTTGCATGCTCAGCATGCGCTTTATCCAACAAGCAAACAAACCTTTATTAATGGATGGGAGCACGATGAAAGTTTTATTTTTCATTTGAACTGATAAATTAAATTCATAATAACCTCTATTGCGCTTCAGAGACAAAAGCTTTATTATGATGGGGCTCTTATACGCCTTTCCCTGGGGAAAACCAGCCCTCATATCGCTGCTTTCTCTGGCCCTTAAGGGCTCCTTTCAACTCCTCTGCCAGCTGAAATGATCTGCGTTGTGTGAGTGAGTTAATAATCGCAGCGGGTGTATAAGAGCGTATCTTCAAGATATCGATCTAACATGAAAATAAATGAGGAGTGAGAGCAGTTTTGTGTCCATGACCCAGATTGTTCCCGTTGTCAGCGCAGATTTTCTCTAAGATGCTGGGCCTTTTTTTTTTAAGCACCCATGCAAACATTTTCTGCTTGACTAATGCTATGTTTTAAAAACTCAAAACATAAACTTATACGTCAACCTGTAATTATGTTTATCTACCTAAAAACAAAACCTACAATTAAAGTGTTTGCGGTGCCTGGTTAATTTAGACGCATCATCCACATGGCATAAAGTAATCTTGGTGAATAAAATAAAAATAAAAATAAAAAACATTTCAGCTTAAAGAAAAAAGTGTAAAAATTAAGATTTTATTTTTCAGCTATTGTCATGAAAGTAGTATTTAATGTACAGAACATACAAACAAAAACAAAAATAAAATTGTTCAAGACGCTGTTTTAGTTTTGTTTGCCTATTTTACGCACCGCTGAAACCAGCCTCTGACTCCAGGCTTTGGTTTAGAAATGTGTTTTTCTTGCCTTGAATAGCCTTTGAGGGATGTTTGCTGCAACACAAACTTGCCTCTAACTTTTCTTGAAGAGAGAAAAATCTGTTTTTTAATTGCGTACAGAGTATAATCTGCATCTCTGTGCCTGTTATGGATGTTGAGTTTCGACAGCAAACTTTCCTTTAATGGTTCACTTAAACATTTTTAACAAAACTCTAATATTTGCATTTGTTAAGATATGGGATTAGACTATTTTGTTAATTGCACCATAGAGTCCCCATTTTGCTCACAACGTGCTCTGCAAAGCGCCCTTTATCCATTCAATAGCCCGGGGGTATGCGCCCTGGGGGAGCTTATAGGCTCGCTGTTCCCAAATGCTCAATTTATTTATTCTTAATTTTGTGCCGATCAATTCATTGAAGCAAAAAGGACTACGGTGTCTTTTTAAAAAGAAGAAAAGGGGAATTGTGGACGTAACCTTGACAGAGCCGAGTAGAGGGCTCCCCTGACGCTGGAGAGCCGCTTGAGTCAACAGGCGCCCATCTAGCAGACTCGCCCTTGTCTTTATTCGGGCTAATTTTTTATTTACGGCCTTTCTTTGACATGTCTCTTATCTATCAGATTAAAAGAACAGCTTGTAACAAATCAGTCTGCACGATTTACAACAGCATTAAAAGGGGACAAAGGGAGCAGGCAGTCAGTACCTGAGAGTCTGGTAGACGGCGCGGCGCTGCAGCTGATTCGATGGTTTGAAAAATACGCACGAAACAAAATACTTGAATCCTGAAAAAGAGCCTTTGTACGTTTCTTTAGAAATCAAGCAATTCTGCATGACAAAGGACAATTAATAAGCCGTCTTTTCACGACCAGCAGCTGGTTTCCCCGTCAAGGAAAGTTGGAAAAAATTCAGACTGAATGCGCGCAAAAGCCCTTTGCGCGCAGACAGCAACCCAAGGTGACCCATTTGGCACAGTTAAAATAACCAAGCCGAGGTAAAAGCGGGGGAACTGTCAAAAACATTTAAGCTGAAATATCTTGAAATTGCAAATCCCTTTATGTGGAGGGACGCTGCCGATGTGGGTTAGTGGTACAAAGGAGGTGGTTAAGTTGGAGAGGCTTTGGAAACGGACACGTGGCTTCTCAATGAGGGCTCTTTTTTGGACCCGCGTGGCTTGCTCTGGCACTGCACATTCAAACTGGTTTAAACTTCTTTTGCTTCGAATAAATGGTAGCAAAACTTAACAAGTCGATAAATAAAGTTTAACTAAACATTTAATAAACTTAGACTAGTAGCGTTTTAAACAGTTTGCCATCCAGTTTCTAAAAGACAAAAGTGAGCTTCGACTTCGTCTGAAATAAAACAAAAAAAAAATGCTTGTTTTCTTAAATGGGGGAAGGATTTTATTCTAAGTTTGTTTTTAAAGAAATAATTTATTGATGAAATATACATTTATTTTGTAGTTTGTTGCGCAAAAAATGTGTTTCTAATTTCGCGCAAAGCTGTTATCTGCCATCAAATCTCGCAGATTGAATACGGGTTTTTTTAGAGTAAAAAATGTAGAAGAGGATGCAAGTGGCTTAAAAATGAATTAATGAATTAATTTAGCACTGACATCAAGAATGCAGCCAGATAATCCGAACAGGCAGGCTTGTGCTTCATCTTCATGTAACCAGCTCGACCTTAAGAAATGGATTAAAAACAGTTTCTATTCTATAAAATGTTTTTGCTCGACAAAAACGGAGCAGGATCCCCTCTCAGAATAGCTGCTGTTGCCGACAAAAGTGTTGAAGTGGCTGCAGGAACAGGAAACAGCTCGCCGCTTGCCTTGAACTGCGGCTGTTTTTCTGCAGCAACATTTGAACCCACTCAGCTGTATATAATCTGTTTAACAGCTAATCAGTACTTTAAGATGAAGGACCGGCACGCAGCTCCGCTTTCCCTCGGTCCCCCCGGCTCTAATTGAATATTCAAGGCGCGCACCGCGCACCCTGTTTGCCTTTTTCAGGGTGCTGAGAATACGCCCTTTTTAATTCTCGGCCCATACACAAGCGGTGTCAAAGGTCTAGAAATAATGAACTGCGCAGACATGGAAGAGACGTTTGGAAGAGCTGCCTGTGGTGTGAAGGAAGATCCTCTGGGATATATTCAGATATTTGATTGTTTAGTGGATTTGATTAATTCCAGCAGACTCACAAGTCAGTGTTTTGTTTTGTTTTTAGCCCCAGAAAATAAAAATCAAAAGGGCCTCGAAGTTGAATTATTTTGTGAAGCAAGAAAATCGATGGCAAAAGTTTAGTTTAGCCTTTAAATATCTGAATCAAGTTTTAATATCCTGACTTGCTGGTTTGAAATGTGACTGATACGTTTGCAGTTTAATTTCACTATAGTGGTATAATGAAGGACTGCGTTGTTTGAAGTAAAAAGAAAAAAAAAAAAAGGGGCGGGGGGCACAAGTTGTGTGATTTCATCCGAGAGCGCACCGACAACCCCATGCGCACAAACACACGTTTACCACAAACCGATCCAGGCTTGTAACATGAGAGGTGGAGTCCCTGCAAGGCACGAATAATCAGGACACCTGCCACTTATGTGTCGTGGTGTTTGGGTGACAGTTTTCAGACCCGTAAAATGCACAAGAACAAGATTGTCCGCTGTTAGGTTCAAATCTGCCTGTTTTCTCCTCCACTTGGCAGGTACTCTGCGGCACAGGAGCGGCACCTGGCGGCAAACGCTGAGTTCGTTTGGACCAGCCCTGAATAACGGTGGAGGCCAGAAGTTTTAAATATTTCAGACATTTTTTTTTTCTCGAAAGCGTTTCTGCTTTGACGTTTTTAGAGATTTCAGATTTTTAGGTTATACCGAGGTTCATTAATAATCTGAAATCAAGATTCTCAGCTCATCTTCTCTTAAACAGGAAGGTCATTTAAGACTTGTAGGGCATCAGAAGTACAAGATACAGGACCGGAGTTGATTAATAGATCTGTGATTCAGTTCTAGTTGACATCTTCAAGCGGAAGTCCCCCCCACGCCCCCCCATTGCATACATAAAATCAAATTAATGGTTGGATTTTTGTTAACACTAGATTTTTTTTTTAATAATGAGACTGTGGTTAAATAGTGATTTTGAAAAATAATACAACATAAAACAAAATCAATTTCCAAATGTATTGCACCAACTGAAGAAATTTATTTTAAAGCCTTTTCTTATATCTTTAATAGCAGTGCCAACAATGAAAATAATTTCAGAAAGCACTGAATTTACATGAGATGTCACATAAAAATATAAAAAAATATATCAGTTCAACAAATTTATTGTCACTATACTTTAATTTTTTTTATTCTGATGATTTGTAACAAAATCAGTAATAATATGTACATTACTGCAGGTGCTATCATCAAAAGACTTTCACCTCAAAATCTTTAACACTGATACGTTTTTTTATGTAAATTCATACAACATATTGAATTCTTGTCCGTCTCAACAAGCAAACAGGAGTTATGAAAACCAACAGGAAACATTAGATGCTCAGTTTAAAGATACACTCAATCATCCTGCTCATCCAAACTGTGGTAACAAAAAAAAAAAAAAAAACAATGTCAGCTCAATAGCACTCAAAGTATGTTCAACATAAAGAAGCAATCCTGTGCATTTACAAGTGATCTGCTGAACTCATCAGAAGAGAGGAAAAAATCTGGAGATGGCAAAATCTGACTTTGACTTAAAGCACCTTCAAGCTCCAAAGTGAATACAGTCAGCTTGCACAGAGGCAGCCTACAACTTTACTGTCTGATAAACAGCTCTTTAACTTCACTTTTATTCACTTTTCATTTGTCATATTACAACATATATTCCAAAACAACAGTATAAAAAAAAAACTTACTGAAGTAACTCTGACACAATCAAGATACACATTACTTACACTCCTTCAGCTGGTAAATACTGTTATTAAAATTCTGGAAATAAAATCATTTAAATATGAGTTGAACAAAATTACATTGACGTCAGTGTGCCACAGATCCAGTCTTGCTAAGTGTTCGTATAAAAAAAATAATTAATGTCATAAGAGTCAGTTGATTGAAAGGAAAATTTTAATTTAAATTTAAATTCAGGGATGAATAGTTTGCTTCATAAAAACTGTTTTAATTGATATTTTCCTTTAGGACTTCAGTTGTCCTTCTTCAGTAGACAATTAATTTCCTATTTAACACACTGTTTTTGTGTTGTAGCGCTTTATCTTCCTTTATGTTTCAACTATAAAACATTACATCAGGTTTTTGTATGCTTCTAAAATAATCCTGCTCCATCCCTGTAGCTCCCAGAGGAGGCAAAACTATTGGATCATTTTTGGATTTTAATGGATTGGGACTAACTTGAACTCAACAAGCTACAGAATATAAACTGTGTTTGCACGTTTCAGTGTCAGAGACCTTTCACTTACAGGAACATTTCCCCTGCATGCAAAAGGTGATATCAGAGCTTGTAATACATGCCACAGGCCTAAATCTGGATCATCTGGCTCCATCTAGTGTTTGCGTTGTGATCAACAAAAATGCTCATGTCCTGCAAGTATTGTAGAGGTGAATATGTCTTCTTGTGATCATTGCTTTGTGTGAGTTTGTTCTCAAAAGTTTTTTGTTTTTTTGAAGGGAGGGGGGGCAGTTAGTGAGTTTAACTACCATATGCTGCAGAGCTAATTTCTGAAAAAAGAGCAATATGTGATTGACTTCAGTTTGTTCTGAATTGAATGCGTGGAATTTGTGCACATCTTAGGATAGAACCTGCTTCCTGCTTTTTTTTTTTTTTTTTTACATATGTCATTCTCACTCAGTGAAAGGTCATCTTGCCATCAAGTTAGCATATTACAGTAGCCTAAATGTTATCAGCAGTCATGGCACATGCTCTCTTGGATCTGATTTATCTGATTTATTATCTAGTAGAACAGTTGAGTCTAAAGTGTTTGTACTAAGCTCAAAGCTGCAAACTCTGTGCAGATTTCAAACTCTTCAAACATAACTTTATGATCTGCACAGGCACCCTGACTGATCTGCAGCTATACAGCCCTCTACTGAACTTAATGTTTGGACAATTTGGGCAGATTCTGACCGCTGCAGACCGAAAAACCTCCAGTATTCTGACCCAAATTATGGTAGCCACCATAATTTGGACAAATTATTTTACTTGCATATTTTTGCCAATTTTTCCTACTTCTAACTAAACCTTGATTAACACAAAGTTCACTTGCTACCTCCTATATTCAGCCCTCTATCAAGTGAGATGATGAAGAGAAATTTGATGTCATTTATTTCGTCAGTGGTCATAATGTCATACTTGGTACTTTTATGCTGTAACTTAATTTGAAACTCTATCTGGGAATAAAAATATCATTTGATAAAAATATATGATTACATGTTTAAAAAAATACCAGTGAGGACTAAGAGAATGAACAAAAAATAATGATCTTAGTCTCACATATCAGAGAAATCTGAGTTATGGCTTCCTCTTTTTGATTTTTGGTAAACTTTAGCTTCATCCCATAGACTATTATCATGATCTTTTCTTTGTTCCAAAGATACTTTATGAACTGCACCTATTTACATACAGGTCCACTTGCAGTCATTCGATCTGCCTGGGACTCCTGCTGTCAAATATCATGGACCTCCTCTGAGGCTGGTAGAAGCAGCTGGTTGATGTTTCTAGTCTCTGTCCGCTTTTCGGAATCGTCATTTTATTCTGCAGAGCGAGTCCCTCTTGTGTCCTGAAGTTCTCAGTCATCTCTTTGGAAAAGACACTGAGCGCCGATGTGTCATTTAGACTCTTGATGGATGATAGCAGCTTGCCATCGTCCCCTGATGTTGGATAGTCCATGAAAGGGAAAGGGGGGCTGAGAAGGATGAGGCTCTGAGGTCTCTGCCGGTTTCTAAAGGACGGCCTTTGTAGCAGCGCTCCTCTGTTGGGTCTAGGACCGTCTACAAACACTTCCAGACTCGGGGCATGTCTCCTAGTTATGACTGGCAGCTCCGGGGTGGCATTCTTCCCAGCTTCAGCAGATTTCTGAACATTTGCATGCTTTTGGTGTTTAGGGGGTGGCTCTTTGTTCTCCAGTTCCTCCTTTAGGTTCGACATCATCATAGGCGGGATGGCAGTGCTTGTGTCTGTGCTTGTCTTTGGGAATCCCTTTTCTTGCTCCTTCACAGTGCCAGAATCACTTTCTTGCCTTGTTTGAGGTATCTGGCTGTACTGCACCTGTGGAGGGACAACGGGCACAGCTTTGACCTGACATGTTTTTATCATGAAGGCTGTCCGCACCGATGACACACTGACTGGGGCAGAGTTTCGCCGGAGAGGTGCTTGTCTGTCATTTAGAAACAGATCCAACTCAGAATGTCCTTTATTCACAGTTGCAGAAGCGGCCAGCAAGCCTTTTGGACCAGAAAAAAACTCAGACGACTTGTGATTTTGCTGGTTTGAAATGTCTCTTATGCATCGATGGCTAAGGTCTAAGTTAAGGGAGCAGGGTCTTTGTCTGAAAGAGCCATTCTCCTCTTTTTTCTCTGGCACTGTTGTCTCACATGACATTTGCCTGATGAATCTCTGAGATGATGCTGTATTCTTTGGTTTTGTTGTGCTGCTCTTTGCTGTTGGAGGTTGGGTTGCATTATTGTTGTTCAAACTCGTTCGTCTAGGCACCAATGGCAGATTTGTCCATTTAATTTCTGGATTAGCTCCAACATTCTGAGGAACGTTTACAGGAGATGAAACCTCTGGGTTTGGAGTTTCTCCCTTTGAACTGAAGGGGGAAAGCTGGTTAAACAGCTCCTCAACATCAGGTGAGTGCAGAGGACTAGTAACCCACTGCTTGGTGGAGCTAAGATCCTCCCAGGACTCCACCAAGTCCAGCTCCTCCAGGTTCATTCCAAATACATCTTCATCATCAAAGTTTGCCAGTTCTGGCGTGTTTCGTCTCTCCTCTAAACACACCGGGAGTCTCTGGCAGGGTTCCACCTCAGGATTTACACTTTTCTTTACTTTGTCCTGTGATATTTTTGAGTCCTCTTGTTTCTCAGATTGTCTGTCTGCACTGTCTGAGAAGGTTGCGACCTGTGGGGCGTCCTCTATCGTTAAAGGATTTCTAACACAGTCTACCATGGTTTCCCTCCTAGGAACCTGGCACTGGCTGGTGTAAGCTGGTGCACTTTTATGTAAAGGTTTCAGCTTCTCTTTTGCATCTAATGTGCTTGAAATTTGAACTTCAAAGTTTTTGTGAACACAAAACAACAGGTCTGATTCCGAGGGCTGTTTCCTTTTTGAGTCAGGTCTATTTGCAGTTACACGCTCACCCAAAGAGGGGTTCGACGAAGTCTCCTTACAAAGCAAAGATAAAGAGGGAGAGCTGCGGCTTCGCTTTGACTTGACGTCCATTGTTAACTTGGTGCTTGTTGAAGCAAAAGCCGGTTTAAAAGTCTTATGCAGCAGGTTGATTTCAGGCTCAGTTATCATCAGCTCTTGATGGAGGTCAGACCAAAGCATTTTCCCAGCAGCAGGTCCAACATCCTGAGAGACAAAAGGAGACACAAATTAATCACACAAAATGACTGAATATTTATCTTTTGACTTTATTTTGAACAAAGGTTTGGATTTTAACATGCTTAAAATGTAAAAATCCAAATGAAATTTAGTTTTGTTATGAAATAATAACAAGGTGCAATATTATTCATACCAGGAGCAGACTGAGACTGAGTGTCTTTTAACTTGACAAACATGTTTCTTTGGGAACAATATTACCTTAAATTGTGCAATGGATAAAGAATCATAATTGCATTGATTAATTAGAAACAGCTGTTTATATCAACTCAGAAGGTGAAAAAGCAGAAACTCTCTGCAGCTGGTTTGAGGAAAGTCACTGCTAAAAAAAACTGACCTACGGCTGGGCAGAGGAAAGGGAAACTCAGGAAACGGCTACAACTCCATATCTAGATGTCTTGGAGCTCCACTGTCAACAGTGCACAGTATTACTAAAAACATTTAAGACATTTCAGTAACTTTAACTCTAAATCTTCCAGGAGTGTGCACAGTTTTTAGCTTAACTATAAACCTCATCATTCTAAGGAAAATAACAAGAACTGACACGACAGACAAATAATTTACCAGTTGTGTATCTTCAGGGAGATTGAGAATGTCTTCCCCAGAAGATGGCGCTGTTTCTTTGTCTTCACTTTTTTGTGCATTAGGCAGCTCTTCCAGTTTAGAAACAATCTTTTCTCCTTCGTTTTTTAGCAACGTTTTTTTGTCTTTATCTGAAAGAAATGTAAAATTTCCTTCATATCAAATAAAACACTTAGCTGAAGTGAAGCCATCTTAAAAAGCTGCAAAAGAGACTTCCTTACCCTCTGGCGACACTCTGAAGGTCAGAACCTCGGTGTGCTTCTTCTCTGTTCCTTCCTGCCTTTTCGGCTCCAGCAGAGGGAACGTGTTGCTCTTTTTAAAGTGGCTGCTCTGCTCTGTAGGCTCCCTGCAAGGTTTCAAAGTGGCTGCTTTCTCTTTGTTGAGCCCCCTGCAAGGCGTGCTGTTGGAGCTGATAACAGCAGACACACGTAAGGGCACGGACACAGCAAAAGGCTCAGATATGTTGACGGCTCTGCGTTGGTGCCTCGGCGAAGACTCCAGTGGAAAGAAGCTGCCTGGGAACGAGGGCCGGGAGGAGCCAGAGTACAGCATCCTCCTGCTTTTCGGAGAACTCGGTTTGTAGTTGCTGAGGTCATCCCCTTTGAACACCTTGAGTTGTTCTGGCATTGTTTTCTGAAAAGCGGAAGCTCCGGGTGAGTCTTTTTGGTTCAGGCCAGCGCTCCAGCCGGCCTTTGCACCACCTCTCTTTGCTTTCATCTCCCAGTTTTGGTTATGTTCGTTCAGATCATGGAGGGATTCAGATCCCAGTGTTCTGGATTTCACATCAGGCATAAAAATACTATTGGATCCATCAGCTGAGGTATTGCTTCTTGCCCCGTCATCATCTGTGCAATAGAAAACATGTCAACCAAAGATTTGTATAGTAGAATACTTGCATTTTTTTTTAAAGCCAGTTGTTATGTTTTTGTTTATATCCACAGTGCGTTAGAATGTTGCACCTGCAAGCATCAATGTATTTATATTTTATGTACTGCACCAACACAAAGTAGCCCATAATTGTGAAGCTGTAGTGAAGGTAAAAGTTACATGACTTTTATTTATTTGTTTTTTTACAAATAAATTCTGAAAGGTGTGGACCATGTTTTAGTCCTCCTGAGTAAATACTTTGTAGAACCACATTTCATTACGGCAGGACCTGCCTCTAGGCTACGCCTCTAGCAGCTTAGTCAAACTAAGGACTCTGCATTTTGCACATTTGTCTTTACAAAACAACTCACATCAATCGATTACATGTGAGTATCTGTGAACATTCATTTTCGTGCCGTGTCAAAGTTTGCATTTTGCATATAGGTCTAAATAGTTTTTAGTCTAACATCAAATCACATGTTGATGTGATACAAATTACCTTTATTTAATTTGTATTAAACTAAGTGAAGTTAAATTAATAAAATGTACTTAAGGATATCTGAGTAAAGGAGGTCTGAATAAAAATACATGCCAAACTTTTCAGATTTCACTGTTTTCCTTTGCTTCTTTTACTTCAGAGTTATTCACTACTTTGCACATGTCTGTTACATGACGTTCCCAGAAATACATTTGGGTTTGTAGCATGACAAAATGTGAAAAGTTTTTCGTATTAGAAGGCACAGCTATAATATATAGTATGTAAGACTGGGTTCACCTGGAGATGAGGAGCACAAGGACTCCATGCTTCTGGAAGGACGCAAAGCTGCCTTTTCTGTGAAAAGAAAAATCAAACAAATGAAAACTTACCACTTATTTTATAAGTAACAATTTAAGACAATATGGACATGGAAATCCTGTTGTGCCCAATTTATTTAACTTAATGTTTTGGTGTCATAAGTACTTAATTTATTTTGTTTTTGACATCTCTTTAAAAAATGTTTTTTCTCTCGGGACAGGTAATAAAGGTTTCTAGGCATCTATAAACTGAGTCATGCTGTTTGTGGCATTTTCATATATTCTTTAAATTAGTGATGCTAGAAATGTTGAAATGTGGCATTTCATTAATCCCTGAAGTTATAACCTGGATCTGAGAATGTCATAAAGCATAACTGAAACATTTTGCAGATCTATGTTCAAAAACCAGTGTAAACTAAAAAGCTAAAAGCAATATAAGCTAGCAGCAGAACATTTTGTGTTTTCAAAAGCTTCCAGCAAGATTAGCAAAGAAGATTGGATTATACCATGTGTTTATATTGAATTTTGAAGTCTGTGTTACTGAGAAACCTTTTCACCCTGGTGTTGGACTTCAGGGGAATTTTATGTTACTTTTTGTGACTTCATACTTTCATCTTTTTAATTAAAATGACACACATCATTACATCCTCAAGTCAAACAGGACAAATTGATATGAATGTTTTGGGTTTATTCAGAGTCCCAGGCTTGTTTCTAAATGGTTTTAACATGGTTGCACTTCAAAATTTTAGTTTTTATGGAACTAGTCTTTGTTTACCACTAACCATAAACATGTTCTAAAGCATACAAAACACTGTTGTACTTTAAAAAAAAAAAAAAAATTATTTAATCTTATTGTCTGCATTCTCTTGTTATTTTCTGAGAATGCAGTAATGTTTAAAGTCTGCCAGTGTATTTGTAGTTAGAAAATTACTTTTGTACGTTTATAATACACAAATGGAGCAAAGCCTGACCTGATGCTCCCTGTGCTCTGATGAACACACTGCCATTGCGGCTGAGTTTTCCCTTTGACTCCACAGATCTTCCGAGGTTAAAGATAGACTTCCACTTTTTAGATTTTCCAGAGAACCTCCTCCTAATGAAAAAAAAAGAAAGAAGTGAAATCAAATATATTTTCTGCTATTTTATCCTTTGAGACCTCAATCTTTAACTTGAAAGGCTGAATTTAGATCTTACTTGTTGTCTGATATTTCTATGACCGTGTGATAGAGCGATGCAGTGCTGGTATCAGGTAGGCTGTTCTCTCGCTGACGTTCTTTGTGCACTGGGTGATTTGGACTTAAGGAGCGGGCCTGGGCTTCTTCCAGACTCATCAGTTTCATCGGCCCACTCCCACCACTGATTGGGAGAGTGGCGTATTTCTCTGCACACATCAAACTCGGTCCTGCAAATGTATATTCTCTTAGTATCAGTAGAAATCTCTTACTATTTTAGTGTTGAAAGAACTGTATGTTTATGGATATACCTTCTTTGGGTTTTATTTGATCAGAATCACCACTGAAGAGCTGCTCTGTGTGGTTTAAGATAAACTCAATCACTGACTGCTGTATTCGCACTTCCTGGAAGGCCATGTCTCCATTACCAGATGAAGTCTCAATGTCCTTGGACCTAAAAAACACAAGATGTAGGATTTTACGGATAAACTGCTGATTACAAGCATCTCCCAAAAGCAGGGCAATTTACAAATATGTTTGCAGAGGCAAAATAGAAGAAGAGGAATGACAGTCATGCAAATAAGTATTTGCCTCCTTTCCTCAGGTTTGGCTTTATAAAATCTTCAAATGTTTCAGATCATCATCAGGAATTAATAGCAAACAAAGATGGCCTGTCTAAATATAAAGGACAGTAACCAAAAAACAATCTAAACAAAATGGCCCAATGTAACAGAAAAGTTACTGGTGCCACCATTCGTGCTTAAAACTATTGCCATGCTGTTTTAATTGCTCCCTGTGAAAGAACGGCGGCTCACTCTAATTTGCAAAATTATTTTGATTCAGCCATTTTCCTTGGTCTGGTAGAAAAACATTAATTATTATAAAAATTATGTCATCTCATCGAGACCCTGAAATAGCAAAGCAGACCATCAAACTACCACCACCATGTTTGATTGCTGGGATGAAGTCTTTTTTGCTGAAAGGGTGAACACTACCATTGATGACATTTGTGCCCAGTCCTTTTCTTATTTTTGGATTATGAACATTCACTCTAAACGGGGCCACTTAAGCTATAAAGCTTAAAAAACAAGCGTAAGCTATAAAGCTTAAGTTCTATTATTTTCTCCATTTGTGAATAATGTCTCCCACTGCAGTGTGATGAAGTTTCAAAGCTTTAAAAGTTGCTTTGAAACCTATTCCAGACTGAAAGAGGTCAGTGATTTAACATTTTCATGATAAACTTGCAAAGATGAGTTATTTATGGCTATTCATAAATCACAAGGGCAGAAGTTCGAAATGCCGCACAGCTGTAAGGTTTTAAAAATAAAATTAGTAATGTAGGACATCCGAAAGTATTGTGTGGGATGAAAGAAGCACTAAATATGAAATCTATTAAGAGCCTAATCATAAGATTTTTTGGAAAATATAATGGTGGACAAATTCAGAATTGGGATGCTAAAATATCTAAAGTTTAGTTTATATTTTCCACCGGACTCATTGACTTAGCTTAACTCTGTCTGACGTTCAAATTTGTTTGATGATAAAAAGTCATTGAATGTAACGAAAACTGTAAAAACAGAAGAGACTTGTGAGGGGGTGAACGTTATGCAGCGCTGTATGCCCAAAATATTTCCAGTACTTGCGTGGGTTGAAACTCACCTTAACAGATTTGGAGCCCAAACCAAAGCCAGATTACGCGTGTGCATATTTGTCTGGGCGCTTAAGGTAGCAAGTCGGGCCAAGTGCTTGGAAAGGTATTCCAGAGTCCTGAGAACAGTTGATTATCAGTTGATTTCATCATATTTTTCACAGCTTTAAAGTCAGTAAAAGCAAGCTGGACTGATGTTTCAGGAACTGAGAGCGAAAGATGTGGGGTTTACCTGAAGTGAGGGGACGGAAGTTCTTTGATAACTGTCTGGATATGTGAAAGTCTGTCTTGATCTGCTTGAAACGACACAGCCTCCTGTGTGAGAAACAAAGATAATCACAATGGCAGTCATGTCATGTCTTCTATATTTTTACGTTTTTCGCCAACGCTTTTGCAAACAAATTCAAATTATGCCCACATACATGGGATATAAATCGGTTACAATGCGGTTCAAATCAGCCAAATTCACTCCATCACAACCACATTACATGGTTATATTCAGATCTAGTTTGATTCAAATCATATTATTTTGAATTTCATATTATTTTGAATAGTAGCTAACTCAGCTACCTTAAGAATAAGTGCTAACATTGTTTTGGGGAGGCCCAGCTGGTTGCATGGGGTCACTGCAGCAATCCCTCTCTGAGTAACCATCCAGCTACAGACTCATTCAAGTTCATACTCATTAAATATTAAAATAGAAGTGCTGTAATGCATGTAATTAAACCAACAACACTGAACTTTTTTTAAGTTTTATTGAAGTCATTATAGTACATTGAAAAAGAAAAAATCTTCAAACAAAAACCATCCAAGAGCAATTTTTTTCATAGGATATAAAATTATTTTTGAAGATGTTCACAGAAAAGCTCATGTCTGAATTTGTTGGAGAAGTAGTCATGATTTATAAATTGGATCAAACAAGTCTGACTTTCAGCATCTTTGTTTCAGGGCAAATTCGGACATCGTTTACGGGCTAAAAAGAAAGTCAACGTTTCCTTTTTGACTAAATAAGGACACTTAGCTGACCTGAAATAGCCATAAAACTACAACCATGGATGTCCAGTCTTTGTGGGTAAGAGATTTGTGATCAGCCAGATTTCTGTTAGTACCCAGGAGAGTGAAACTCTTTTCAAAGCATACCAGAGAGCTGGAGTTAAAGGCACAGTCAGCCAGAGATGTAAGAAAGCCAAGGTATGCAAATAACCCCGTCAAAGTACACACACTGCTCCACAGAAAGCAGTTCTCACACTTGGGTATTTTTGTCCCATTTTCTCCTACTAAAGTCTCTTTCATATTTGCATTCATCTATTCATCTAAAAGGAGCTAAAAACATTTCTTTACTACCAAGTGTAGAAGTTACACAACCTACACTTTATTTTAGCTGGTTATCAGTTTGATTTTGGGTATATTTTAGGATCTGGTCACATTTTATTGTTTTTATATGGATTTAATGGAACTGAAATGGGAAGATTTTGATAGTGAAACCCTTTTAAATACAAAATAAAGACACTGTCTAAACATCTTGCAAAAATCTTAAACGACAGCACAGAGTTGGATTGAGTGCCCAAAACTTTGTAATCAAGAAAGAGTACCGGTAGCTCTACTTCAACATATTTTTATTAAAGTAAACATAATTGGTGAAATGGCTACTCAAGTACTGAGTGACATAACATTTGATTCAATATCTCTGATTCTCAGTAGCAGTGAATTTATGGATTTTGACTGGATTATTCTAATACATAGATATGATGTAAATCATTCCACTGTAGCTTTAAAGGTCCCAGCTTCTTGCAGGTTTTCGCTCATGTTTTCTCTGTGCTAAGCTCCATCAGTCTTTCCATGAACTCTGATCAGAATCCCAGCGAAGTCAAAACCATGTTTCATGATGGGAACAATATGTTCAGGGTGATGTGTGAGGCTACATATAAAACTAAAACAAGAAGTGTATTTTAGGAAGGCCAATACTTAAATTTTATTTTCCCATAGGCCAGATTTGGGTTGTTCTGCTTACAGTCTTTTCCTCCATTATAGAAGTCAGATGACATAAATTCTTGTTTTTATTTCAGCTAGCAACAATACTTTTAAAAACCTGATGTACATGAACATCTGTCTCTTTAAAAATACAATGCAAGATGAACATTAGAGTGATCCACAGCCATACCGTCTCATTCGTACAGGATTTTTACATTCTGCAGATGAAACTAAATGTACTCACAGTGAATTTGCTGTAGAGCTCATATGTGAGCAGAGGATTGGGCAGCTCCCTGAAGTAGAGCTTACATAAGGAACCCACACAGTGGATGTCCTGGAGGTATACTTCCTTGGTAAGGTCAGGGCACGCCTCGGAGCAGAATTCCTGCCTGCACAAAAACGTCCACACACACCGAGTTAGCTGAATGACTGGACTGTTTAGCAACCCAGCTCACTTCTGTTGCCCTGTGAGGCTCTAAGATGCATCAGTCTAGTCGATGTTGTTGGAAAAGGGGTAAACACTAAATTAGAGAATCTCATTCATTTCAAGGATGCCATTCAAAGATTTGTTCATATTTTATCTGACTTTTGTTATTTTATGACTAACAATGCTGCAAAAACACATTGGATTTTTTTTTTTTTTTATGAATGACTTAAAGGTTTCTGGTCATCAAACAACTTTATCATCAGAAAACTATAAACTGATGATGATTTCATTTGTGCTGTAAATGTAATAACAAGGTGTTCCACCATTGGCAGCAACAATTGTCATCAAGCATTTATGTTAACTAACATCATATCTTTTACATCCCTGTGGAGGAGTTTTGGCTCTCTACAGGTTGTTTTACAGGTTGTAATTTGGCCACATTGGATGCTCTCTAGCATGAACAGCCTGTTTAAAATGAAGTTGTTTGGATTTAAATATGGACTTTGTCTTTATCTCTTCAAAACCTCTACTTGTTGAAGTTGCTGCTGTGCTTTGGGAAACTTTCCTGCTGCATAATCGAAGCTGCTTGGCCAGACTCTACTTGGGGATTACTTCTATTCTTGATTTCATCGACTACACTAAGCTGTCAAGGTCCTGAAGCAGCAAAGTGGCCCCAGACCATCACACTACCACCACCATCTGAGACTGTCAGCGACGGAAATGCTTTGGAAATTTTACACCAGTTATAAAAGGATGCACATCTGTAAAAAATGTCCAAAGACTATTTTTTTCTCAAAAGTCTTGGGGATCATCAAGATACACCAACTTGGATTTGGGAGGCAAATCCTAGTTGGTGCTTGATATACTTTACTTCCAATCTTGTTCTTATTGTTTAATCGTGAACATTGAAGATTTGATGACATCTTATAATAATTTTGGTAGTCTAAGCAGTGCTGGAAACGTTTCCAACTGTCTCATGTTTTTTCTATTTGAGGGTTACAGTTCGCATTGTGAATTGATACAGTCCCATATCCTTAGAAATGGTAACCTTTTCAATACTTTTAAGTGTCAGTGAGTTTGTTTCTCATATTTTCTTGAATTTCTCAATATTAGGGTCTGAATAAGGCATCACTTGTTGCTTTTTGAGCTTATTTTGCTCACTCCATGTTGTCAGATAGGTGCTCTTTAAAGCATGTCTTTAGCTTACAGCCATGGCAGTACTCAGGCCTGGGACTGGCAGGAAAAATGTCATCTAGCATCCAAATAAAAAAGGGCCAGCAAATTCACAACTCAGTAGGGATTTGGGGGGGATTACTTTTTCTTATTGGACTGAGCTGCTTTGGTTACCCTTTTTTTACACAACAAATGAAATCATCATTTGAAAACTGCATTTTCTATTTACACAATGTATCTTTGAAACATTTATGTGCAGAAAAGAGGCTTAAACGTAAGAAAAAAACCTGAAGGTAGGTAAATATTTTCTCACACATCTTTTTCTTGTCATGGGTACCTGAGACGTTGGATGTTTGAGGTGACCCCTGAGAGTCTGTAGATCCCGTCCACAATCCCATACTGCTCAATAAACTCTGCACACTTCTGGAGAACCTGAGGAACTTTAGGAAGGAAATCGCATGTTATTGAAGAGATTGGATTTCATTTAGTATGTCTCAATTTCTTTCCACGACACAGACAGTAGGAGTAAAGCAGTAAAAATAAACAGCTCTGATAGTCACACTTTAACTGTAACAATGCACTGAGGAGTAAATCTATGCGATGTGGTTTGTTTTAATACACGCCTGCTTTTTTGCTCCTCAGGGTCGATGACTGTAGGTGGACGTAGGCAGGAAGTTAAAAATGGTTTGTTTGTTTCAGAGGAAAGTTGACACACCCAGTCCTTGTGGCCGGTATTACTTACGACATTTCCTCTAATAGAAATAGGCTTTTGTAATGTTACCACTGACCTACACGCTGCTTTCCTATCAACAGCCCATCATTCCAGTAAACAGCTCGACACAAGCCTGGCTGTGGTTTTTAAAGTGTCTGTGAAATCACATGTCTGATTTCTCTGACCACAGCTTCACTTTAACTAATAACGATGCTAATACGCAACTGCAGCTCATTTTTATTCACCGAGGTTTTTTACAAGGTTTGCTGTGACGCAGAAACAGATCAGTGAGCTTTGTCTTCAAGTAATGATGGATGTGATATGACAGTTTTAAACAGATTAATCATCGTTTTCCTAGGTTATTGAAGGTTTTTAAGCAATAAATTAGAGAGTTTTGATTTAAAGTCTTGTATTTTTGTGATGCAGTGTGACATGTAATCAGTAATCTGAGTTTTTGTCCTTCAATACTGCTACATACATGACTTCTACTTATTCTTTTTTAATTTTAAAAAAATTATTCTCATTCGTTTTTCTCAAGTTTAGCACAAAATAGAAATCTATTCTGTGTAAAGTCTATTTAACACGTAATCTATTTTGGCTAGTAAGAGTTTCAGATTCATGCACAGCTAATTCCATGGGCACATTATTCCCATTTTGAATTCTTTCTCTCTCAGTGCCTGACTTTCTGGTATTAACTTCAAATATTTTGGAAACAAAGATGCAGAACCCTTCCTCCGCAAAAGCGAACGCCCGAATATTTCTGGCAAGAGTTAATTTCTCACAGCTCACCGCAGAAAGCAACAGATATTTAAATTCTCGTCTTTCTGACCTAAGTAATTGGATTTCTAATTGCCTGCCTGTGGTCAGAATCTGGAAAACAAGCGACTCCCGGGTTGTCATTTAGCTCCTCTCTGTTTAGACACTGGGTGAACTTTTCTCATAGAGTGGCAACAAATATAGTTAGAGTTTGGACGTATTTCTGAAGATATAGCAGTACATGTAATAATTTGTGGAGAGCTTTTAAACTTGAAAAAAAAAAGACAGTCTATGGGATCAGTTCAAACATTTCTTTTTTTACTGATTTTTATATTTGTAGCTTTCTCTTCGAGTGTAACGTTTTAAATCCCTTAAGAGCTGTGCAATTAAAAAAATAAATAAATAAATTCCCCAACAACAGTACTATCGTGTTAACTTAAGTGACATTTCAGCACACAGAACAAACAAACATAAGTTTAATAAACTCTTTTATGTAATTAAATGAAAATCATTTTGCACATTTTCTATTTTGTATTTGTTTTGTTTGAGTTACAAATTTTATAATCAAAATAATAAAACGTACTTGTAGTAGTAGTAATAATAATAGTATGAATTATCACTTATATATGAGAACCTTTTAAGCCATTCAAGACCCTTGAACACAGTACAATAGGAAGCAATACTAAAGTAATAAAAAGTAAATGGAGCTATAACAGAGGTTTTATGCAGGCGAATAGGTTTTCCATAGTGATTAAAAAATACTTAAACTAATATAACTAACTGCAGTGGAAATGAAAATAACAACCTATTTAATTTGTCTATAAATATGCTTGTTCCTGCAGAGTAGCAGAGTAAATGCCTCAATCATCTGCAGCGGAAAAACATTCTGTTATATGTAGCATGGGGGATGTTAGATGCAGCTGGTTTTATTTGTGTTTATCTACATTAAGAAAACTTGTGGCTAGACAGCCTGTCTGCGCTTTGCCTCTTGTAGAGATGAACGTATCAAAAAATACACAGATGATGTCAGACAGAGGAGAGTCTGCTACAGAAGGGCTAACCATTTGGATCACAGGATGTTTTCACAGAATAGATTTATTTATGCTCCTTTTATTTGTGTTTAAATAATATTTAAAAACTTATTACAAATTGTGGTTTTGTATTGCTAATGGCTAAACAGCAGAATTTCAAGATTTATTTTAAGGTTAAGTAATACATTTGGACTCTGGGTCAATTCAGACCTTTGCCAATTCAGAACCCTGTATCATATGCAGGTGTTGTTGTATTGTCCCATTAATGACAATTTGGTACAAATATATAAAAAATACACAAATATACATTATCATTTCATTGAAGGTTACTTTTGTTGTTAAGCAAGTATTTTGGCGAAATGCAGAGATCGATAATAAGCAAAATGCTCAAATTTCGTGGTTCATTTTAATCTAATTTACTCCTTTATTGAAGGATTTACATAGTGTTAGTTTCTAATTTCTTTGATTGCGGTTTGACGCATCTCCGGGTCAGATGACTCTATTAAAAATGACACATTATGAGCTCCGAATAAACAGGAGTAAACTGCAGGACAAACACAACTTCAAGTTTCTGTTCACACTGCTCTTTTGACTACAGGATAAGACTTTGCTTTCATTGTTCATCTTAAAGGTCAAAAGAAAAAAAAAGAAAAAACAGGAAGCAACAAAAAAAAGAAGAAACAAAAAACAAAGGAAAGAAAAAAGGAGAGACAGAAAGAAAGGGATTATTTGCCTCGTAGGTTTCTCACCAACAGCAAGGACAATATGTCTGCTGCTGCCATGACACAAGACTCTGACCCACACCTCCTCCCTCACTTCCTGCTCCGAATGCTCCACCTCAAACCGATCCCATCTAACAGGTCTTTCTTAAGTTTATCTTTAAAGAGTCTGTTCGTGTGATTTCTGTTCTCTTAACTTTCCATATGAAGGGAAACTTTCAATAAAGGTTGTGAGAAATCAGAAATAAAACATATATTTATGTATATATATATATATATAAATGTTTTTATTTTTTATTTAACACATTGGTGTGTTATCTCCTTTAGTTTTGTCCTTTTCCTTTCCCACCATACAAAACTAATAGTAATATCTAGTCTAATTATGACATGAAACTTGTCGCAGAAGCTGTACACAACAGGAAATTTATACAAAAAGAATCTAAGAGCCCCACCCTGGGTTCATTAAATGCAGCCAATGGGTGAATGAATGTTCACGATAAATCGAAAACATATGTATTTTGATAAAAGACATCTGTAGTCTTTTAAACAAAAACTGTTTCTTACATAAAAACTACATATCTTTTGTCTTTCTTCACAAATGACATGTTTGTCAAAAAGATCAAAACAGCCAAAGTAGTTTAAAAGGCAAAAAATAAAAATAAAGAAAGAACTTATTTCTTTCTGTGTCTGCGTAAAGTAACCAGCGAAGGACTTTTTGTCTAGCTAGGAAGTGATAATTGCCCGACAGTGTTAGATTTCAAAGCAAGCGTTACCATCTTGTCCTGAGCCCTGGAGATGTTCTGTCAGGTCACAGCCGAACACATTCTCACTTCCTTTCTTTTTGGTCTTCTGCTTGTTTCCTTTATTCTTCATGTGGGCTCCAGTTAGTAGTCCCGAGGATTACAACAGAACGTTTCCTGAAACCACCAGAATTCATCCATATGAGCCCAAAAACTAAAATTGAGATGGTAGGTCAAAAGGCAGCCGCCACACAGGAACCTCAGCACACAGCTCCCAAATGCCTGCATCCGCTCGCACCCTGACAGACCACACAGTTGGTGCTGACGTCACTTTTCAAACTTCAACTCTTTTTACATGGTTAGTTCCTCAGGAGATGAGCTGAGAAAAGATGTTCCTCCTGGCACTCTGCTGAATTGTGTGAGCTGATTTGGAGGAACAGCATTAGAATCGTTTGGTTTCCTGTTGTTTTTTCACCCCCAGTCTCTCTCTCTCTCTCTCTTCCTCTCCCTCTCTCTGCTTTTTTATCTCCTCCTCTTTTCCTTCATTCCAGTCTGTTCTTCTCACTGGTTTCTTCTGCAGCTGAGACACCCATCCATTAGGAACATGGTTATGGTTGTTTTTTGAGAAAGACTTTCTGCATTTTCTGAATTGAGGGAAAGCCTCGTGGCAGTGATGTGGCAGGGATTTTTCAAGCGTCCAGACTATGTAAGAGGGAGGGAGACGAGGTTATGGGAGGAGGAGAACAGCTGACATCTGTTTCTCTCCCAGTTTAGGAGTTACTGACCCCTCTTATATATATTTTTTTTCTCCCCTCTGTTATGTCCTCAACGTTGTAGCTAATGGGAAAGCTTCTCCCTGCCTTTTCCTGAATGCTCCCAATGTATACACAGTTTCCTGTGCAAAGAGCCCAGACTCAAAAACAAAAACAGACGGGCTCTGAAGGAAGAGGAAAGTGGGAGGTGACTCAAGTGAGGGCCTGAAGGGCACAGATGGGAAACGAGCCGGGGGGGGAGCGTGTTGGTGGACCAAGATGGACAACACGTGGTTCTCGTTACTAACTGCCTTGCATTTTATTGCTTTCCTTTTAGATTAGACTGCAGCTTCAGTGGAAACACAGAATTAATCAGTGCAACGTGTTGACTTTAAATGCAGAGAGTTAGTTAATCACGGTTTCCTCCGCAGCTGCCCTCCATGTCTCCACCAGATCTATTTCAGTTACATCCCTGCTCTGGAATGCCAAGCCTGGTAAATATCATGTAATAGTGCAGGATATACCATACGACCGGAGCCCTCTGACTCTCACCACATGAGAAAATAAAGCTCCAAGGCAATAAATTTAATTTTATGACTTTGTGACCAAGGATAGATGAACTGCCTGTGGCTGCACACCTCGCCCTACTGGAACTGTATACAAAGATTCAGGGATCAAACATAAAATTGATGGAATGTCAAAAATTCATCTACAGTTTGTTAGAGCTGATTCACCTTGGAGAAGAGGTGAAGCATCTCTACGAATCCAGAATTGTTCAATCTTATTTTAAGACACAGCAGTTCCACATTCTGTAAATTAGACTCACCAGTTCCTCGCTCTACCAATCAATCTTCCTCATCTTTGAGAAACACTGAGTTCCTTGCGGGATTATTTTGCTGTACACCATCCTGATCCTGTTTTGGGGCTTGGTTTTAAATAGCCTTGTGATCTGGTGCTTCTAACTTTCAGCTCATTCCTTTGTCAGTTTTTAAAATTCATAATGCCAGTTTTAAATATATATATAAAACTGGCATATATATATATATATATATATATATATATATATATATATATATATATATATATATATATATATATATATATATATATAAAATTACAAATACCTTTTGCATATTTTTTGGATATAAACACATATTCAATCATTCATTAATTATATTATTTCATTTTTCAATGTAATTATTGTAAAACATATTTGTTTAGTAATATTCCTCTAACAATCTAAATATTTTTGCCTGTCTCATTTTTGAATTAAACTTCTTGAGTGAGTGCAAATAGTTTCACATCTAAATCTGTCAGTAGTAGAAAATATTTGGGTTTAACGCTACATGTCTAAATTATTTAAGTAACCTCAATAAGATATACTCCACATGGTGTGACATTTCCTTTACAGTGCGATGAAGAGTGTTGAAATGTCTGTTTGGATAAAACCGAAAACATACACAACACAGCACAGAGCAGGCAGCCTCTCAAAAATTGGAAAATAAAAAAACAGCAAGACAAAGAGGAGAAGGATCCAGCAGTTTCGAACTCCAGCCTTCGATGGCCAGTGTCCTGCAAACTTTTAGGTGCATCTTTAATTCAGGAGGACGACTGGAATTTGAAACACCTGATCAGTGGAGGCGAGTTGATTCAGAGCTGACTCACCTCCCCAGATTAATGTGATGGAGGTGGGATGGGCATCATACTTATAGAAACCTAGAACTATCAACTTATGATGAGAAATGAAGAAGCCTTCAGGATAGGAGCTGAAACATCTTAAAACCAAAATAAAAGTCCAGTTTCCTCCTATTTTTTCACTTTGGAAGTACAGTACACAAGAAGAAACATCAACATTACTTGGAAAAAAGGGATTTCTGTCCAAGTCCTATATCTGGTTTACTTGTACCTACTTTTTGACCTTTCCCAGTAGATGTGGGAAATATAACATTTTAGCTTTAAAAGGAACCACAGTGATTAATGGCAACGCGCCAGAGTTATCACTACTCTGTTTAATATCCTCTATATTCATCTATTCTACTCCCCAATGTCCAAGACAAGCAAACAAGAAAGCAGTTTGGGAGACGTGCACCTCGAAGAAACGTCAGACAGCATAGAAGTTGATTTAGTAGAAAAAAAATGAAAATACAATAAGGTTTTTTTTTTAACATGATTTACTTTGTACATTTTATAATAAACACTTTGCTGAACACGTTACAGGGAATATGGACGTTCTTAGTAATGGCTAAGAACGTGGCTGGTTTGTGAAAGAAACTGTTTTGGTGCTAAAAGTGTTTTGTGAATGTCACATGTTTGAGCAATGACCAGGCCTACCCTCTGCAAAACAAAGGTTTCTTTCTACACCATAGGAAGAGGACATGACATCATCCTGCTCATACAAAGCCTCAATATCCCACTCTTTCTTTGGGCTGGTAAATTAAAAAAAAAAAAGGACACAGTATTGTAAGTGAATAATAGGGCTCACTTGTGTCTTTATTTTTAGTTTTTGAGTACATGTCTGATGTGTTCCATATGTAATGCTTTGACTTTTATATTTGTAACTCATCTGGTGCTCAGCTTAGTGAGGAAATGATGCAAAGAGAAGAAAAAATCAAGACATAAATGAATAATAAATTAAATTAGAATTTGATTATGCACATTTGAAAGACAAAAAACACCAAAAATAACCTTTGAATGGGTATTAAATATCTTTTTCCCTTCGCTGTTTCCGAATTACATTTTTTATTGGTATAATGTAATATTAAAATCCCAATTGTCATGTTTTTTTGTTGTTGTTTTTTTAAAGATATAATTGGAAAAAAAAACTGTCTAAAATAAAAATGCATAAATATTCATCCTATTCAAGTTAGTATTTAGTACTTACTTTGACTGTCAGTCTGTGGATAGATGCCAGCTAAAAAAGCAGAAAAAAGAAGTGATAAAACTTTATTTGTAAAACCAATGAAAGAATAAAACATTAAAGGCAGTGAGTTCTATCTATCTATCTATCTATCTATCTATCTATCTATCTATCTATCTATCTATCTATCTATCTATCTATCTATCTATCTATCTATCTATCTATCTATCTATCTATCTATCTATCTATCTATCTATCTACATTTCTTCTATATACACGTTTATTTAATTTCATGCTCCCTGAACTTCAGACAGATGAATAGATAACTCCTTTTGCCACATGTAATGCTTTCCAACTTTTCATCTAAGCTCTCTTGTTCAGGCCATGTTTCCTGTCAGTGCGCCAGCTGCAAAGCCTTGTTGAAGTCTAAAAGCATACTTTAGTAACCACAAATTAATTTGCAGATCAGCTTATGCAGGTATTTGTTTTAATGCAAAATACAGGAGGATTTGCATTGCATTGCAACAATGTCACTGATGTATTTTTAAGTGTATTTCACAAAGACATAATATTCTGTGGCCATCATTTTTGCACTACACACTTGACAATGCATTATTTTATTCATAGGTGGCAAAATAAATTTGAACAGGTCTAATATCAGCAGGTGCCAAAACACACCAGCAGATTCAATTTTAGACCCATGCTGTCAGAAGCACAGATGAATGTTAATTTCCACTTCAAATGATAATAGTACATTTATTTTCATGGGCACATTGTGCTGCTCATGGCCGCTTTTTAAATTCTGATGGAATAATTAAGGAAGAGTCATTTTAGAGTCATTGCTGAAGGTTACAGAAAACTAACAACAATGTTTTAAGCCTACAGTATGACACATGTTCACATCAAGTACTGACTATAGACTTAAAGACAATTAAGTAAAATAAAATTGTTTCAGTGCTTTACGCTGGCTTGTTCAGTTATCAATAAAAAATGGCATCATGAAATTTTTTTCAATATTGAAAAAAAAAAAACGATCAACGATACAGTATGTAACCAAATACTAGTTTTATAAATGATCAGAACAAACACATATTTCTTATTGTGAAGACTTTGACATATTGTGAAAATTCTTAGTAGCAAAAATCATCTATTTTAATGCCGTAACAAAAGACCTATGTCAAATATTTTCTAAGAGGACGTGTTTCAATGGAACCCGATGATCACCGAGGATCACACTCATACACTGCCCTCTGCTGGTGGAACTGCGTCTTTCACACTGTCTTCAACAAGCTCAAATACCATCTCTAGTAACCTGGTATAATTAAGAAAGTTAGTTTTGTAACGAGGGATATTTCAACCTATCCATATCTAATGATACATCAGAAGCACAATTCGAAAAATAATTAAATGTTACCCCTGACAAATGCACATTTCTAACAAGAATGCTTCCCAATATATGCTCGAGACACTGAGGAATGTATTAGTACTGTCAGTAGATCTCTGCAACAAATACACCCTATGTACATGTCTCTGATTTACTATGTGATCATTCAAGTCCGTGTCACGTGGAGTGTGAATGGTGCAAATAAAGTAACTTTGCAGTCATTGCTTTTGATGCAACAGTTCTGTGAAAATGTATTTGTCTCCTAACTGATTTTTGAGGGATTTTCCTTTTTTGTCACAAAAATGTTTAAAATTGTTACATCAATTTTAATATCAGAGATAAATACAAAGTGTAATTTCTAAATGATTATTTTATTTAGTAAGAAACAAAACTTTCCAATGAATATAAATATGAAAAAGTAAACACCTCTTTATTGAATATTAAGTAAGGGGTGAACTGTGCAAACCTGTTTTAGAACTCTTTAATAAAGCACCAACAACAGAAAACATCCGTAGAATCAATTAGAGAAACTATTTTTATTATACGCTTGTAAAAACCTAAAGATACAAAAAATAGGCTCAACAAAACAATCTCACTTTTGACACATCCACCCAAAAAAAGCTTTGAAAATAAAATTGGTCAAGAGACATTCTTTGAGAGTTCAAATAACATTGTTTTAAACTTTAAAATGTCACCTAAGTTGTTTTAAAACTAAATGGTTTTCTTTACCGGTCTACACATTCATTCTACCGCCCGAAAAAAAATGTAAAAAAAACCCAAACACATTTAGTGTTTAAAATATGTTCTAAACTACTAGTACTACAGCATACTGCCAATTTATGAAGTGTGCAAAATTGTTTCTCATACATAAATGCTTCCTTAATGAGAAGCAACCTTTGGCGATTCTGACACAAAAACATACGAGGAGTGACCTGTTAGCAGTAACAGTGCTAGCATGGGCACAACTTTCAGTTTCGAAAAAAGAATTTGAAAGCACCCATGTTCTAAAATGATATAAAAATAATAATAAAAAAATCACTCAAATAATTTGACATATGTCAGAAACATGCTACAATAGAAGCAAATATGCAGATTTTCCCTCAGCAATGTTTTATAATGTTGATTTTCTTTAAAAGTTACAAATTGGTATGCAATCCATCACCTATTATTAAGTCCCACATGAAACAAAGTATATAAGGCTTTAAAATTACAAAGAAAATAATAGTTTATTAACAAAGAAAATAATAGTTTATTAACAAAGAAAATAATAGTTTCACAAAGAAAATAATTTTGGCTCATTAAACTACCTTCTTATAGAAACTTCCTATGATTGTAATCATCACTTAAGTTACTAAAGCAGATTTTTTTATATTATTGCAAGAGAAGTATAAATATAACTAGAAATGACCTTGGAGTGATAAAACTTACAATGTCATTGTAACTTTTATTTATACCAGTATAAGACAAAATTTCAAAGTAAAAAACATCAGTGTCAGTATGAGACTACCTTTAAAAAGGAACAAATCCACCACTTAAAACCAATCCTACCATCTCCAACCGCATTTCTGACTTCATACTAACCATTACTGATATTACTGTATTTGTAACATATGTTTATTTTTTCCATCTAGGAAAAAGAGGTTTTGTTTGTCATTTGCTGTCAAACTGATACAAATCTGAATCCTTTATCTGTAACCAAAGTGATCACAGTCAGATCTTCATCAGTTGGATGGGCTCTGAACAACCTAATGGGTTTTCTTAGACCTGTAGCTACTATTTCCAATAAGACTAAATAGTGACACATCAGCAACATAAACTGATTCTGCTGGAGGTATGATGTGATCAGTCTGGAATTGAAAAGCTTTCCCAACACAGAGCCTTCAAGGGTATTGTTACCTTTGCTTAGCACTGCAAACGATCCGCTTACATTTGAGGTACTTCATGTGCAAAAAACTAATAGTATAAATTCCTCCTTGTTAAGACATTGTTAGGCAATGTGTACCTCTGCTGGCCTCACTATGTAATCTCTCTCTCTCTAAGAAAACCTGCATCCTGGGTTGCATCCTGCATCCTGTTCAGCATCACATTACAAGATCAACACATTATGACTTTAAGTCATACAACAACCAATCGTTGCTTCTCTGGTGCCAAAACAAGGACCTAGCCAGTATGAAGTGGTGGAGAGACAGGCAAATAATAAGGCATAAGAGTGAATTAATCAGTGTCTGACAGGTAACAATGGTATAGAAAAAATATTTAAAAACTACTGGAATGACAGCTGAAGTTAACAATTCAATGAATGAAGATTGCATTCCTAACAACATAAAGAAATAAAACATGGATATGCAAAACTGTGCTAAATATCTGGAATATCATCTCACCAAAGAGAATTTAGTTTGTCAGTTATCTAATAACCTTTCAGCACACAGTGGTCTCGACCTCATAGAAAATAATGTGTGTCAAACTCAAGGCCCGGGAGCCAAATCTGGCCCGTCACATCTGTTTATGTGGCTCTCATGTCTCTATAGGGTGACATGAGTACAACTTCAAGATACTGGTTGTGTGCTTGAATATTATTTTACCAGTCAAACCAAATTAGTTTTTAGTGCCAAAGTACATCAATGTGAAGAATTGTTGAATATGAATTAGTTTTAAGAAGTACTGACATTACCCTACATCCAGTGGGCTTGTCAGCAACTGACCAATTGGCGGTCGCAATGTGCCTTGGCATCATGTCAGGCCACATTAATATTTAAACTGTTTTGTTAATAGGTCGTTTTATTTATAAATTCTGCCCTTTGAGGAAATTCAGGATCTTGATGTGGCCTGAACTGAAAATGTTGTCAGGATAAGGACTTGTTTTCTTTCAGAGTCCTCAGCTCTAAGGCTGACCAATGTTAACTGTGATATTCACATAGAGAGGATACCTCCCGACTGATAAAGTGTCATATACGCAGCTGTTGAGTCCATCAACTCTCCACATCTTTGCCGTTTGTCCTAATAACCTCATCCTAGAAAAGAAGAAATACTTAAATTATAATTACGATAAATGCATTGCAATTGACTGAACAGACTAGATATTTTCTGTGCACACAAAATATTAATAAAAATTTTTTAAAAAAATCACTTATTCACTCACCTGTTTTTGTTAACCTGATTTCCAGAGTCTCGTTTGTGAAACACCATGGTATAGCGCGCTACGCTAGCAGGGGGACGAACAATTTTCATTTTTCGCTGTTCAACTCTGTAAAGCAGAGCCACATGAATCAAATAAGTCGTTGTAGTGGATTACATCTGCTTCAAATGTGACAGCATACAGATAATCCTTCTTACTCTAATATAATATTCCTCACCTCACTCTAAGGTCATCATCTTCTCCACCCCACCCCCAGTAGTTGTTTGAGAAACCATTTACTTGAAAAAACTGGTCTTTGGTCATGGCAGTGACTCCACCAAAGTAGCCTTTGTAACGGAGTCTGAGGAGAAAATAGACAGTCTTCTTGATAATAACAGACTTTAAGTTTCCACCAGAGAAGCATGTCACCAGTTAATATCAGTTTTTATAATAAAGGGAGCAGAGTGAAGAATATTCACGAGGCACCGGCCTCAAAAGACCTTCAATTATATACCTACTTGTATCCGGTGACATTGCGGCCGACTACCAGGTGTTTGGGCTGCTGGTCACAGATGTATAAATTGTGATCATTCTCGGGAACCAGGTCCACATCATGGAAGATGAAGCATTCCCAGCTAAAATCTTTTATTGCCTCCAAATATCCAATATTAAGTAACTTGGCTCTGTTAAAAGTTGCATCACCGGCCTTGAATGAAAGAAAGCAAAATGAAAACCCTAAATTTGACATGAACTTCAAGGTATTATTTAGAATGCACAGTTATATTGCTGTACACCTCTTTAATTTTGTTATATTACAGTCAGATGAGACTAACAAGGAAACAAATGAAATCCTTTTAGCTAAATATCCAGGATTATAGTAAAACCTACAGTGACTTTATTAAGAGAAGCCAAACACAGGAAACAGAAAGCATGCAAAGTGAATTTGGAGAAAATGTAAGTTTTCTGGCTTGATTTGAAGAAATTAAAATCCAACTTTAAGAAAATCATTATGAACAGATATAAAGAAAATTGTCTAGAATAAAATAATGTATTTATTCAGATCCTGTCCACCTTTCTTAAATGAAAAAAAGTTTCATTTAGTTAATGAAATTTGAGCTAAACCAGAATTTCAGCACTTTTCCATTTTCTCAACATGTTTTCATACAAGCACATATTCATCAAGAGTATTATCATGTTTTCCAGTTTCCTTCCTCGACAAAATGTAATTTTATCTTTGACTGTGTAGAAGCCCCATTTGTTTTCAGATTGCCTCTGGCGTATCACATTAACATATCTGCTAAGAGATCATTTGCATTTGGCAGGTGATGTTGACCTAGTTCGCTTCAATGTTCTCTAACAAAGTATCAAATCAGCACCGCATGAAAAGCACATAGCATGTTTTTTGCATGTTTTATTTTTAAGTTATCAGCAGGATTCCTAGATATTTTTCCATGTAAACAGTACACTTAAGAAAGAAACAAAGAAAAAAAAGGAAGGACACAAAGAAGGAGGAAAGGGAACAAGGAGAGAATGAAATAAAACACAGTTGGACTTGAGACACATCACAAAAGGAGCAGAACATAAGCAGCTGAGGACATGATTTCAAACCCCTGCAGTAAAGGAATTAAAGTAAACAAAGGAAGGAGGAGTGAAACGAAAGGTGTAAAACACAAGTAAAGACATGAAATAGGACACAAGGAAGTAAATGCATGTAGAGCGCCGACAGAAGAGAGGTAGCACAAAGAAAACTGAAAGGAGGAAGGAAAAAAAGCAGGGATACAACATTCAAACAATAACGTGAACATTTTTTATTCACGCCGATTAAGATCTAGATTGCCAGGAATGTATAAAGGAGGACAATCTTAAAAAGTACATTAAATGATGAGCCAAGTACAATCATATTAAATAATGCTTAATGATGCCTACTAATTTGATTAAACCTGTGATGTCATAAAAGTGTCTGACTGGTGTCGATGGTCATGTTTTCAGTCACCTTTACCAACCACGAGTGTAACTGAGGGGGTGATGTTCTGCAGTCTTCATTCATTGTAAATTTTGCCTGAGTTTGCATTTTTCCCTCTCAAAACACCTCATCAACCCCAATTTTCTTTGGTTCACAATAAAACCTCAACTCAAATACAAGGAGAACCAGTAAGCGTTATCAACAGTAACGCCGAGCACAAACTGGCTTTACCTGCATGACATGCAAAAATGTACCTGATGGATGACGTAGATGGCGTAGTGTAGCTGCTGCCGCTGCAGAAAGGGATGCAGGTGGTGCAGGAGGTAGAGGAGGTGTCTCTCCCGGTTACGATGTGGAATGAGGATGGCTACGCTGTGCCTTGCTTTACAGTCTGAGGGCTCATACTCTCCTTCAGTCACTACTTTGTTTTCCTTTTCTACGTCCTTGAGGTTCAATGAAGATTCAAAGGTCAGCTTCGAAGCTCCCACTGGAGAAACAGTGTTGAGAGAAATGTAGGCAGATATTCAACTCTGCAGTGAACTTCTGTCAGTTTCTCCACAACTGAAGTACTTATAGCAATGAAGAATAAGTACGTTTTTATATTTACAGTCATATTTAGAATATGCATTCTGATGAGTTGTTTGTCAGAGTAAAATTAACTTTGGAAAATAAAGCTTTAAGCAAATATTAAACCTAACTTATATGTGATGTAGTGGTACTCTAATCTTAAATGTTGTGTTTTCCTTAGTACATTTGGTTTTATGTTTGGTAAACATTAAAACCAAAAACAGCACAATAATAACAGCTAACGGCAACACAACTTGATGAGAAATAAGCCAAGTACAGAGTATCTGGAGGTGTGTTACATGACATAGTGGATGGAATTAGCTCCTCTTTTCTTCCAAGTGAAATAAACAAGACCATTTTAAATCCACAGTAATGCTTGCTAATCTATAATCCCATAGCCTTGGTGTTGGCCCTGTTTAATTAACAGAAATAAAGACTTGAACACATTGGTTTGTCTATGATTGATTGATATATGTTTCATACAGTGAAGTAAGTTACTAAAAGAAAAAATAAGATAATTGTATAGTCATTTCAGATTTAAAAATGCAAAAAAAAAATCCCTCTATATATTCTTTATTCTAATGGACACTGGGACGTTTTAGGTCAAAATAAGAAGTTGGTAATTGAAACTGTTCCTGATTTCATTCACCTTGAATGAAATCCTGCTCCACCTGAAGAAAAGGGGGAGCAGGATTATATAGCACATTCTTTTTTGGGAGGGTTAAGCTTGGCCTGGACGTCGTGAAAATGTGTCTGTCTCTACTAGTTGAGACATATGGGAAATGTATTAGATTGCTCTCAAATTTATTGGGCAGAAATACCTCCCTGACCAGTTTTTGTTCTGCTCGGAGATTTGTATAACCTTTCCCTGATTTATGCCTTCAGCACTTCACAACTTTGCTATAAACTATGGGCACATCATCAAAATCTTCATAGCATAGGTGGATTTGATTTAAAGTTTATCAAATAAATTACAATTTATGGCTTTCGCACCAGCCCTGTTTAGTCCATTTTAGTCAAACTCTAATTTGTTTGCAAAGAAAGTCAGGTTAATTTGGAGAGATGTGAATGCGGACTCTGGTCTGCCTAAAAACCAGAATGTGTGGTTCCGTTAAAAGGAACTTGGGTGTGGTTCAAATGCATGTCAATAACAAGTAAACTGAAGACAACGCCAAAAGCAGGAAGCGGACTTAGTATAGAACGTTCTGGGTAAATACAATCAAAGCAAACACACAAGTCTAGGGTTAGATGGCGAAATGGTTCATGGTCTTTTGCCCACGACAAAAGACAACTCCTACAACTACTAAAATCTAACGCCACTACATTATTGTTTATCAGGTTGTTCAAAGGGTTTGGTTATTTTGGCACGAGGCAGTGTGAAAGAGAACTGCTCCTGCTGGAAATGTAACAAATTTTGAACTGTGGATCCCCAATTGAACCAAGTAATCCAGATAAGGTTTGAAAACACCCTACCATGGTCAAGAAAATTAAAATGATTCATTACGACTGCATAAAACACCTGGCATTTGAACAAGAATATGAGAACTATGATATTTGCTTTCAATATAAATACCAACCAAGATGAATGACACAAATCTATTTAGTCAAATGAAGGATGTAGAAAACTAATCATCCCCATTTGAAATATCACTTTGAAATGTACTTACCTAGCAATGGAGACTTCTCTGGACACTCATCTTTTTCTGCTGAGATATTTGAGTGACTGGGTTCTGCGATCCTTGAGTTAAGTTCACCCCTCAGTTTGTCTTCTTTTACAGGAGTTTGTGATGTAGCAACGCTATCATCAATGGTCCTGTTAGTGTTCCCAGTAAAGCTGGCCTTCCAAGCCAGGACTGACAACAAGAGACCAATCACAACAGCATATTTGCACCTTCGCGAAACCTTTTTGACGGCTGTACAAATAATCATGATTTTGCCGATGTGACCACAGCAGCAGCGAATGTAGATGCTGCTATGTGCAGTTTAGGAGATTTCCATACAGGGCATTACTGAAGAAATACAGTTGGTCACAGAATCAGTGGTAAGTCATCCCATGCTGATGAAACATCCTCCCTGACTATAAAGTCAGCAAATTGCAGGAATAAGAACTTTCGTTCAGATGGCTTTAAAAATAAACGTTTATAAAAAAAAAATCTGTCCCCAGATCTGAAGCCGACCACAGGAACTCGTTTATAACTGTGAAGAGATCAAAGGAAGAAAACAGATTAGCACATATGGATAACTTACATCAGGATAAAATATACAAAATATCTGCTAAAAATATCTTAGTTGTCTTCTTTTGTAAAAGTAACAGCAAATTGCATTTCCGAAAAAAGTAGTTATTTGATAGATTACAGATTCCCTATGTCTTTTGGGGGATGGGGGGGGGGGGGTTTCAGATCATCACTGAATTCAAATTTCAGACAAACATAACCTGACTAAATACAAAACAACTGCCACCAAATACTTGTGATAATTGGCACAAAGTTTTAGTTTAATTCAGCCACATGGAAACGTTTCTCAAGCATAAATGGCCACTTAATGTAAGTGCGGACTTTAATTAGGCCAATCCAAAACTGTTAGTCTTTTTGATATGTTTTAGCAAGGGTTTTTTTTTTTTTTTAGCTAATTAACCGTGCTTTTATTTAAATATCATATCTCTTTGTTATCTCATGGTTTGTTATATCATCTCAATTTTAGCTATGAACAATTTTAGCAACTTTTCATTAATGGATATATTTTTTATGTATTTAAGTCACTAGTCTTGGCAAATATAGTAATTTATTTATTTATTTTAGAATTCTGTTCTTTAATACATAATACATGCTAATCATATTGTATTGTTAATCATGTATGCTTTGAACTTTACTCTCTATGAATTTAGGTCTATGACTTTAAATTATTTGTTAATTTTTATTGTTTCACTTTATGTAATAATATGTGCACCTCCAGTGTTACATATTCAAGTTAAATATTTATTGCTCCACAGTTCCTCTTCACCTCGGATTGATTTATTTATCTCTTAAGTCTCCATGGTCTTATCAATTATTGTTTGTCTCTTTATTGGTTTGATCACTTTAATGTGTGTCGCTTACTTCTTGTAAACCCTTCTGCTTTCAACTTCTGTAAACCACTTCGTGTTTATCGGAACAGTTTGCTTTATTATGGATACCCGAGTACGAGTCATGAGCCTGTTTCTCATATTTCTAAGTGTAGGTCAAACAAAACTGCCAATAATAGTCTATGCTTTATTAATCAACATAATAGAAGACTCATAAATATTCCTCATTTCAAAAGTCCTTATTTGTCAAACATCCAGATATTCAAGTGTATGTTTGGACTATTTTGATGTAGAAAAAATATATATATATAAAATTTTCATTTATAAATTACCTATAAACAGCTTAAAAAAATATAATCTCATACTCTGATAAATAAAAATAACTAAACTTGATAGATAATGCATAACGTCCCTAAAACAGCAGCTGACTGTACTGATATTCATGTTAAACGAAACTGTGCACTATATAGTGCCGAAACCATTTGGAAAACAACGTGGGTCTGATGCTACTAAATTTTGCCCTGTAAAAACAATTATATTACCAAAGCAATTGAAGTTATCACAATTTAAAAAAACTTCCTCACATGTTCATCGTCAAATCCTGATATTCTCTGTTCTTTTATTGACAAGAGAGACATGTTACCCAGAGGTAGCTCATTATTATGAATACAAAGACTGAAGCAAGAATATTACCATTACAATTTGTCTATATCGTTAATATCAGTGTTTAATGACAATAATAACTGAGCCAGACGAGTTCAGACGTAACAACTAAACTATAGGCAAGCAGACGAGCGCGGATGTAACGTCTACATCATCATTCAGTGTTTTATAAGTTAACATGTTAGCGTAATAATAGTAATAAACAACAGCCAAAACCACACACGGTTTAGTATAACTAAAGGGAAAAGAGCATTTATGTTGACAATTTACGATTGTTACAGGCTTAAATTGCACAGCTTACCTTAATGAAAACCAACTTTAAACGCCAGCTATCAAGAACAAACAATAACGTGTAAAGTCGAATACAAGCGTTTCCGCTTACAGTATTTTCAAAATAAAAATTTATATTTTTCTTTTCTTGGTGAACGCTGGGAATTGTATATTAGTAGTAGCGTAAGTGTTCTACTGTTGTTTATTTTTTAATTACGGAACGTAAGCAGACATTTTTTTCAGATTTTAAATGTAATTTGTAACTTCTCCCACACGTTTCAATATGAATTTGGTGTCTTGAGATAAAAAGAAACTGTCAAAAATTTACATATTTATATTACTGTTTCATAATTTTTTTCTCAATAATATGGTGTTGATTTAATTATTAAGCGTCATTTTCAAACTGAAAGACATTTAATATGAAGCTGAAGTCTGGTTTTGTCATATACTTCCGGTTCACTTTTTTCCAAATAAGACGCCGTCAATGCTGTCAAAATTTAAGAAACATCAAGTTTAAAATATTATTAACAACAATATCCTCTACAAACGTCTGCTATTATAGATCATATCTTTCATATGCTCGTATTTATTATTATATTTTTTAGGCGAGAACTCCAGCCTGGCCTGGCAACCGTTTCTTTCTTTTCTTTGTTGTGAAGCGTTTTCACTTTTAATCGCTTCACTGTAAAATCTGATTCAACACTATTTTTCATTTTTGTTTTTATCTAATCTATTTCAGCTAACCTATGGTTGTGTAACAATTGTTTGACAATTGATACATCCAAATCAATGCAATACCAGTAGCTGGTCCCAACTTCTTAAAATTATTCATATTTTATACTGCAAAGAAAGAAAATCTACTAAAATTCTCAAACTTTTTTTGTAATTAGAAGAGAGGCTATTCCAGATATTCCCAGTATGTGGTGCTTTTCACTCTCAAGATGATCTGATTGCTGGACTATATCCATGCCCGCAAAAGAAAAGGGTTGTCTCAGGTGGTTTTAACAGATGTTCCTCATTCAGAAATTTGACAAATACCTCTTGGGAAAACTAAAGCAGAGGTTTTGATTGTTGTCAAAAATGAGCAATTTTTTACAAAGAGACAGCGGATTAGAGTATTACAGAAAAACGCTGCGTGAAAGAACGTGACAGGTGGACCGGCACGGCAGTTTTGCAGGCTTTGTTATCTTATTTGGTAAAACAGTGAACATTTGCACAGTCATATAACTTGTAAAATTGGCTCCCAACCTGAGCATTATGAAGAAATTTTCTATCTTCATGTCACAATGAAATCCAAAACCTCAAACCAACTTCCACAGGACTGGAATGTGAAATGCTACCACATCTGCTTTTAGAAAGGCAATTCTTAATAAATGAATTCCAGTCAACATTATGGGAGCTGGAGATTTCCAAACTCCTTTTTCTGTTTCAATCAAATCCACACTTATCTCTCAAAAGAAGCCACTTGGAGTTTATTGTTTCCTTATATACTTTCTGAATCACAGCTTTTCAAGAAATAGTTGAAGACTTCGTATTTTAAGAACTAGAAAGCTGTTTTTTCTCCTTTTTTTATCTCTGTTGAAAAGTCATGATGGTAGGCTTACTGGAAATGAGACTAACATGTCAAGTTGACCTACATTCCTTGCATTTAACAGAGACTTATGATTAGCATGTAGCAGACAGAGAGTCTTCCTTGAAAGAAACACAACAGAACAGCATGGACCAGGGGTCTAAACTCCAGTCCTCGAGGGCCACTGTCCTGCAATCTTTAGATGTGCCTCTGCTGCATGACACCTGAATAGAATAATTATGTAATTAGCAAGGCTCTGGAGAACTGATCTACACAAGGAGGAGGTAATTAGGCTATTTTATTCCAGTCTTTTGTACCTGTGGCACATCTAAAAACTGCAGGACACTGGCCCTCGAGGACTGGAGTTTGAGACCCCTGGCATAGACATATGATTACTGTACAACCACACATTGCTGGAGTTTCATGTTATAGATCAAACAAAGTAGTGCATAATTGTGATGGGAAAAGAAAATGGTACAAGTTTTTCAAATGTTTTATACAGACAAATTTGGTCTTTCATGTTTTATTTTATTGTCCTGGTAGAAGGCAAATCTTGTCTTATTTTCTGATGCCTTTTGCTGGTTTTCTGCAATGAATTTCATTTTCTATTCAGCACTGGTCAGCTTTCCTGTCTGTGTTGTAGAAAAGGCGTCCTTAGAGCTTAATGCTATGTGAGATTCATCCAAAGTTTTTATGGGCCTCTTGGGTGCTTCTCTGGTTCAAGTCTTCCTTTTCCTTCTTCTCAGTTTATGTTGACAGCCATGTTTTTTGTAGCTTTTTTTTTTTTTACAACTTTATCTCTGACCAGTCTGCCGTGTTCTGTGGTTTTCATGATGTTTGCTCACTAAGGTGCTATGAGAAGACTTTGAGATCTTCACAACAGAACAATGAAGGTCTCAAATATTCACAGAACATTTGGGTTTATGGAGAGATTAAAGTATACACAGGTTGCCTCTGTGTACTAATTAGTAACGTCTGTTAATAATAGGAGCATCAGAGTAAAGCAGCTTTCATGAAAATCCACACTACGGTACATAGAAAAACTAAATGTTTTTCATGATTATGTGCTATTTTGTGATTGTCTGTCAAATAAAATCCCAATGAAATACTCTGAGGGTAATGACTGTAAGATAACATAATATGGATTACATTTCAAATGCTCTACCTCTGGACCCTCTTTGTTTTCTTTGACTAAGGTTGCGGCCTCATTTGATTCAGTTGCAGAGGTGAAAATGCTGGACAATGTAACATAAGTTCAAGTGTGTCCTTAAAAGAAAAGTATAGAAAAGGAAAGAAAAGAGACTGAAAGAAAAGAAAAACAAGACCATTACCTAGCCTCTCCAGTTGTAAAAGTGACAATCAGTGAAGAAAGACAAATGTCTCGTAAATATCCCACTCACGTAAAGAATAAACATAAAAATTTGATTTAATGGCTTTATTTATACAAAATAGTCAATTGTTTCTTAAAATACTTACTCTAAAGCAGATTTAAGCTGAAAACTAATGTTATAAAGTTTAAGTGTAAGTTAGACTGACATTTACATTATTAAGTAAATTTTTCAGTCAACATACAAAGAAAATTAAAATAAAAAACAGTTTTTAAAAAAATAAGATCTGACATACATCTCATGTTTTGACTGATTAATTGGAATTTAAAAAGTTGAGCAATTCATAAAAAATAAGTTAAGTGGTTCCACATTGAATCTTTGAGTTGGTACCATGAATCATACATTTTTGTTCTGTGTACAACTCACAGCTCCGAGTTTTACGCTAGTACTTATGTAGACTTTATGGATTAGTTTTGTCAATCTCCGTTCCCATCTTGGTGCCTCATTCTGACCCTTACAATCTTGTGCATACCATAGTGGGTACTTTGGTTTTCTAAGAAAAGAATCAATCATCTTTTCATGTGTAACTTGCACAAATCAATCAGTGTTAACATTTCTGTGAAAAGCTAAATGTCTAGTTTATTGAAATTGTGGGGGGTCAGGTTATGCAGATCATGCCAATACGTTCTCAATTAAATCAGAGAACTCCTTCTTGACTCCTCAAAGCTCAACGACAAAGTAACTGTTCCACTACCAAAGCTCACTCTCGGCCTGTGCCTCCCTGAAGTCGTGTCACAATCATTGCCATTGGTCTTGAGTCTGATGGATGAGGATGGAGTTGAGGAAGATGATCCACCAATGCTGCCTGACTTTTTCCTCGAAACTGTGCTGTGTTTTAGCGTAGCTTTGGCGGCCACTTTGAAAGCATGGGCAGCGGTGCTGCATCGTACCTCTTCAATGGTGTTCCTGGATGGTTTGAAGAGGATGATGTACACCTTGTTAAAAAAAATGCAAGCCAGTTGTCCAAAGCTGGATGCCAGGATAGCAATAACCTCCACAGCTGACACAAACTTGCCATATGTACTGAAGTAGGCAGGGATAAAAGAGATCCAAACAATGAAGAAAATGAGCATGCCAAAGGTGATGAACTTGGCTTCTGTGAAATTTTCTGGAAGCTTTCTGGATTTAAATGCAAAAAAGAAACAAATGGCTGCTAACAGGCATGTATATCCAATGAGAAACCCAAGAGCCATCACTGAACCTTCATTGCATGTGATGAAAATGATCTCATCAATGTCATGGTTCTTATAGCTTGAAGGAGGGGCATTGTAAAGCCAGACCACACATATCGTGACTTGGACAAATGTGCACAGAAACACCAGGAGGAATTGTAAATTCAATCCCCACCATTTACGATGGAGACTAGTAGGAATTTTTGCCTCAAATACTAACAGCACTCTGTTAGTTTTCACAAGGATACAGGAGATGCAGAGAACAAAGCTAATCCCGAAGGCAGGCTGCCTTAAGCGACATGTCCAGTCTTGTGGTTCTCCGATGAAGATTAAAGAACTGGAGAAGCAGCAGATTAGTGAGAACAGGAGGACGTAGGACAGTTCGCGATTGGTTGCCTTTACTATTGGGGTATTGCGGAATCGGATAAAAACTCCCATTACAAAGGCTGTCAAGAAAACACCAACCACAGCACATATGGCCAAAGCTATCCCAAAAGGTTCTGTCCAAGAGAGGAACTCTATTTCTTTCAGGAAACAGAACGTATGGTTCCCATTGGACCAAGAGTTGTTTGGACACTTGGTGCAGACGCTGGCATCTGTGTAAAGCCAAAAACACAATCTGTTTTAGAAAATAAAATAATTACAGGGACTACCATGAGGAGCATAGCATTTTACCTCTGTGATTGCTAAACTCGCCGTCTGAACATTCAGTGCATTCAAAGCAGCATGTGGGCATGCTGTCAATGATTCCTTTTCTTGTGCCAGGTTCACAGTCCTCACTGCAGTTAGAAAATGGCACCTGCAAACAGTAAACAAGTTGCATGAGAAGGACAGCAACATAAAAACACATATATATCAAATAGCAGTAAAAACTTGGATGCCTTTCCTCATTGAAAATGACTAGGTGATTGTTAACATGTTACACAAATGAATGCAAATGTTTTAAAATTTGATTAGGAAATTAGGTGTGTGTTTCATGAGGATAGAGGAGAACAAAAAGTGACACACATATAAAGATGTGCTGACTTTTCTCCTGTTCACGCTAATATCAGTATTTAGCAACGTGTAGATATTCTGCTGCGTTTGAACCTCTGGTCCATTCTGGAGGGTTTTTTTGTTTGTTTGTTTGTTTCTGAAAAATAAACTTTGATTATGAAAAACACTTTCCAGAATGAAATGACTGACAATAAAGAAAAAATGTTGCCAAGAAAAACACAAAATTTAAAATACAAATTAGTATTATTAGGGAGAAGTGTAGAAGACTTAGCTTAGCATTGCATAAGCAATGATCAGGATCTCCGTCAAACACTACTGCCTCCCAATTTCTTTGATGATACAGTTTTTTAACTGGAATTCAGTAACCATGAGGAGATTTTGTTTTCTTTTTTTTCAGAATTTAAAAATAATGATTTGAAAAAAATGTCCTGACAGCTCTAATTTGCACCTTAAGCAAATTTTCAGAGGCTTCCATGTGTGTTGAGTGGACACTTCCTGTTTGCATATCTATAAAAAAAATTTCTTAAAGACAGAACAACAGTATCCCAGTGACTACGTTTGGAGTAAATAAAGTGGAAATATGTAAAAAATAAAAGTTTTTGACATATTTGTTAAAACTGTCTCTATGTCATCATGACAGTATAATAATCTGTCTCTTACACTAAGACTGATTAAGAGGAGTTAAAAAAAACAACAACTATCTCCTCTTGAAAATCCCAGTTGGAGTTAATTGTCCATTTGATGTTACAGTTTTTAAATTTTTTTAACTGTCAAATAAAACCATTATACATTGACAGAATTCATAAGTGAATGGTGCCAAACTAAAATCTGGTGACAAATGAAAAAAACACTATTTGCTTGACAATACTGCTAACTTCTTCAAGCTAGCTCTCCAATACACTTATTATAGACAGTTGTGTGTCTGTATTACTTTGCTACACATTGTTTTTAAGTTAGTCTGCCTCATGAATGAAATTAACAACAAATGGGATAAGAAATACTCTCCATTTCTCCATCAATCTATTGTCTTCTGTTTATCTGAGATGGAGTTTTGTTGGTAATAGGTCAAAGAGAGAAATAAATACATCTCCTTACCCTGTGACTGTCTCCAGCTCATTCTGGGAAATAATAAGACTTTGGAAAACTTAAGAAGTAATATTCCAAAGGGAGTTTGATATCCTTATCAGATTACTGACAAACACCAACTAACTAACCACATTATCTGCAAAAGCAAAGGTGGCCCTGAGGTTTCCTAATTAGAGATCTTCATCTCCATGACAAAACCTTGAGATCATTTCCAAGAATACCACGAACAGGACCAAGGAAAGGGCAACCCAGGTGGACTTCAACATGAGACATCAGTGTACTTTAAGAATATCTTTATCTTGATTTGACTGACCTCTGAATAGTATCCATTCCAAAGAATCTTTGTCTTGTCAATGGACAGTTTGCCCCCCCTCTTCGCATGAATATTGTAGTATCCAACTTCCTTAAACATCACAGAGCCGTCTTCCGTGGATCTCTGCCAGTTTATAATGGTATAGTTTGCTACCAGGTCTGCATTTTCATCGAACTGCATCTTTTCACCTATGCTGTTAGTGTAGTTCAAATGTCTCAGCTGTTTCAGTACCTATGACAAACACCAATATATTTAGATGATTTACACATTTGTAAATATGGTTTTATAAAACTATCTTAATCATCTATAAAACATGTTACCTGCCACGCTTCAATTTTCCTAATATCTGCACAGGAATTGTTTGCGAAAAGTCCACGTCCAGGTGTGCAGGTAAATATGTCCTGCAGGGCCTGTGCAATGGAATAAACCGCTACATACGCATTGTAGGAAATACGAAGGTGTGTGTAGTCCAGGTATGGGGTCTCAACACTTGTAATATCTTCCTCACCAGTACACAAGGGTCTGAAACTAGTACTGCCATTCTCACTTTCTTGAAGTCTTGGGCTGTCTTCTAGGTAACAGTTAAAGGTTTCTTCCCAAAACTCTCTGACAAATTCATTATGGCTGTCTTTCTTTGGTTGCACCTGTTGTAAGAACTCCCTAAAGCCGGGTATAAGTCCTGCTCTTAAAGCAAAACCAATAGTTCCTCCAACAACATCTAAATATTCTGGTTTAGCGATGAGAGAGGAGCTTGCCCATGCTTCACTAGCTAGCCAGGTGCGATCTGTGATGTTTCTCCTGACCATCTCTTTGATTAGAGGCTCAATGTCTGGGCCACCAGCAAAAACAACAATTACTTTAGCTGTGGAGTTTTCAATTCTGTCAGCCAGAGCTCGGATCTCATGATCCTCAAAGTACTGAGAAATAAGTTCATTCAGGTGAATGCAGATGTCCCGCTCTTCCATTTCTTTTTCAAACTTTTCTATTCCTGGGCGCCCATAGTCATCGTCAGAAGCAACAGCAATCACCCAGTTCCACTGGAAGTACTCTATGATGTCTGCCATGGCTGTGGCCTGGTATTCATCTGTTGGAATGGTTCTCATGAAAGACTTGTACTGATTCTTGTTGCTCAGGAGTCGACTAGAAGAAGCATAACTGATCTGAAACAGGAAAGATTTATATTTCAGGTTCATGTTTAACCACAAAAAATGTTGTTCTGTAATTCAAGTACTCTGCATATCATCAACTCTACTTTGATTTTTGATTTAACCTCACAGATAAGTTGGATCAATACATTTGGTTACAAACCTACTGACTGGATACTGACCTGAGGGATGTAGAAGAGACCAAGGAGGTTGGCAACTGCTGTGGAGACCGCAGATCCAGCAGCCCCTACAACTGCAATGGTCGATGGGATGTGATCAGTGCAGTTGCAAAACTCATCTAAATTGAGGGAGTCAATCTTGTTTTGAGCCACAAAACTGAGGGTAGCCTCCAAGGCTTTCGACACGGTGTTGCATGTGTCAAAGATCCTGTAGCCCAGGGTGATGTTAGGCAGTAAAATGCTGCTGTTGTTGATCTCCTCAATGGCAAAAATCATTGCCTGCAGCCAGCGAAAACCCCGGAAATTGAATCTGTAAAAATAAACAAGATGAGTTTAACTAATTCAGTGTTGAAAATAATGTAAGTAAATGTTTGTGCAGCACACTCGCACAATTGCTGGTCAACTTCCACCCATGTCATATGTCATTTTATTCTTCTGCAGTTTTCATTTTGCACTGAACCTTTATAGGTGGAAAAGAGTCTACATCAACTGGAACTTTTTGTTTTGAGCCCGTTTCATGTTTATAACTAACTCTGGGATGAGTGATATATCAGTGGAAAGCTGGTGAGATGAAAAAATGTCTTTGGTTTACTTCAGACAAATCATTTTGTGACTAAAAGGAATAATAATAACTTAATCTAACTTAATTTAGATTGTAAAGGCAAATCAACTAACCTAATTGTTTTATCTAAAAAAAATTATATAAAAATGGGATATTATATACCATATTGAGAATATGTGTAGGGAGCTAAAGATATGGGTGATGATAAATGGCCTTCTAGCATCAAAGACTTGATTTATATATATTTTAATTTAACCATAATTTTATCAGGAAGCCCCTTGAGGTAAAATCTCTTTTCAGTCAAGAGGCACATTGTGTAACAAAACACTTAAAAGGCATATACGTTCACTTAAAGCTGCAGTATGTAACTTTTATTAAAATGTATATATTTTACATATTTGTTAAAACTGTTGCAATAGAGGGCATATAAGCACTATTTTACCATTCAAGCAACCTGTGTATAGTGTGTCATGAAGCTAAATGTGGAGAGTGAATAGAACTTCCCTTACAAAAAAATCCCATGAAAATCACATGTGATCACATGTGGATCACATGTGGTTCACACAAATTTTACATGTGAATGATGTGAATCACATGTGAAAGCACATGAATACGTGTGATTTTGGAACGTTTCGTGGTAAAATCACATGTGATTCACATGTGAATCACACATTTCCACATGTGATCACATGGAAATCACATGTGAAAACATGTGATTTTTTGTGTGATATTCACATGTGAAAATCACATGTGATCACACGTGATTGATTTTTATGGGATTTTGTAAGGGATGCTTTTCAACTCTTGTCATTTAAAAAAAATATTGTGTCCTGTGAAGACACCCTGAGTTTTTCTTTCAGTTTTATTTCAAATGCCTGTGGATATTCACTAAGTCTCTACTTGCATAACTTTTTCTGCCATATTTTAAAAACTGGTTTAGTGAGTTAATCATAAACATCACAAATCTTACCGAACACATTGTGTAGATTCGGGTCGAGCTGCTAGATCTTGGTCTTTAGATGCAACACCAAAGTGCATGGGGAAAAGACCTCCAAGCAAAATGTCTCCGGTCATCTGTGCTCTTTGGTGGGGCCCATATGTTGAAATCACATAATTGGACCCCAACACTAACAGGTAACATAGGAACAGTTTCATCTTCAATTGGGTAGGAGTATTTTCTGTGCCTTGTCAGGATCAAGATGGTATTATGCTCTTCTTCCTCCACTCCCCTTGATGGTCTGATTTCTTTTAATCATGTTTGTAATTGTGAGAATAATTACCTGTGGGAGAAATAGAAAAGGGAACGCATGTTTTGCCTTTCCAGACAACACGATGAATTTAGCATATAATAGAGTTTTGTGCATAATAAACTTCAGGTGCTAAGATCACTTCTCTATAAATAAAATAACAGAGACTGCAAAACAAATAAAGCAACCGTTAGTCATTGACCAACATTTAGTATATTTTGTGAGTTGTTTGGGTAATAATATTAGACAGACACAAAACTGAACATTTCACTCCTGAGTGATAAGGTCAGCATACTACTTGAAATACGCCGATGAGACGCAGGATTTCCACAGCTGAGAGCTGAGTCACACCATAACGGCCCTCCTTCAGGCAGACCTTAAAGCTGTGGCCAGTGAACTGCAGTAACCATGGAGAAAGTCCATGGCTGCTCCTCCAAAACTAGTTAATACTGCTGGAAAAATGCTGGAGCAGAGCTCTGATAATGAAGTCACTACCTCCCCTGAAACTGTTTTAGGAGGAAGGAACAGTAGAAAAGCTTTTGTAGTGTCCAAGGAAACTGTTTCTTTGAAAAATAATACAACTTCCTAGTTTAAATAGTGAAGGACCCTGTCTTTTTGCTTAATGTAAAAATGTAAACAAAACACCAAAGATTTTTTGTGCTTCTCCATCAAAGGAAAATAAATAAATATACTTAATGTGAAGTTAAAATAAGTGCCTTTCAAGTCCCAAGAGAAGTGTTATTTTCTGATTTAAAAAAAAACTTTAAAATATTTCCAGCCACATTTTCTTTGCAATTTTGAACAATTTCCAAATATATACACAAAAAGTTAAAGATGAATCATAAGAAGAAAACTCACCATTTGAGTTCTTCTATAGCAGATAATCCTCAAACAGTCATCCTGCAGCTCTGACCCAGCTTCAAGCACTTTATCTGAAATATCCAGGATGCTGAATGAATTCAAAGGACTCTGCTGCCGGCCAAACCTCTTTCTCTTGGATAAATCATTAACAGAGAGAAGGATTGTTCATTTCCTTCAGCTAATGAAGTCTGCTCATGGTTAATTCCTCCCAAAGTGGTCACAAAGTAAAGTTGTCTCATATTTTAACGTTACTGCTACTGTCAATTATTTTTGAGGCAGATATCAAGCAGATATGGGCTAAGGTACATGTGCAGACAAATATATTGGTATCCTCATGTATTAAAAGCCATCTTTTACTACAGGAGGGCTATTTCACATTAAAGTACAAGTACTTTGTTACATTTGTTCTGTGGATTAAAATAAAATCATTTTAGCTTTTAATGATTATTTTTCTTTATAAAATTATTGTCAATGTTACTAACATTTTCAGAGCAAGATCATAACCCTGCACTAAAAAATAAAATATTTATTGTTAGGCTTTTTGTATAAATTTACCACAGGTCCTAGTACATAAGGCAAGCTATGCAAGAAATAAATCTAATTGACAGAGTCTCAAAAACCAATCTTTTTTTCTTCCGTGATTGCTTTTCCTTGCACTTGACTTCTAGTGATTCATTTTGAAATCCTGCTTTTCATTGTAACTTAACCCACAGCATGATTAAGGGAACCCATGGAAGCGCTGGATTGCACCACAATGTTCCACAAACAGTGGGCTAAGTCTTTCTGCCCTGATGAACTCGTATTCAATTTGTTGCTGAGCAGACAAACCCAGGGAAAAATATTTCCTTTTACAACATGTTGACTCATCTGTGTTCCAAACCAGCTCAGTATCCACCAAGAACAAAAAAAAAGTTGAAAAAGGACGTTTAATTACAAACTTCTTTTTATAGCAGTAAAGTACCTAACATTTTATTAATGTGTAATTATTGGAGGGTAATGTAGACCACCTGCATTTGATGAGGTCACTGTTAACTGTATATTTGTAAATGCAAATTTTCACACCAACCATACCTCATAGATGACCAATTTTGAAACTAAACAATACTTGAGCAAAACAAACAAATAAAAACACTTTTACTGTCATTTAAACGGAAATCAGTACATCTAACCTTCTCCAAACTGCTTCCTACTTTATGAAGTCTGTCTCATTGCCTGTTGTTCCCTCAGATGAATTCTTCAGATCTCGTCCTTTTTTTCCCCAGAATTGGCACATAAGTATGAAATGTAGCGTAATGTGTAAAAAATGTTGGGCAGTGGAGACTTCACAGGGGTTGGATTTATCCTCACACATAGTGTTGACTTGAAAGATCAAAATACAGTCACACTCTGCAAGATTCAACTGAAAAGGTAAGATCTCTTTCTCGAAAAATTATTTTTTACTGAATATGAATACTTGTTAAACTGGGATTATGTAAAACACACATTTGTTTTAATAATGAGGTAGAGTTGTCCTGGTGGTGTTTGAAATAAATATTAGACAAAATACGTATTTACTTTCGTAAATCAGCCTAGAAGAAAATGTATGCCTGATATGCTAATGCTAGCATTAGTTTAAAAAGCCTCTCAGCAAGGAGTCGAGTGTGGGTCTTCACAACAAAAATATGTTGGTTCAGTTCAACTGAATGAGTCATTAAACATGCATCAGTTGTCACCATTTACAGTTGTACTTTGCGTACCTCGTTCTTCTTCTCCCATTATCCAAACAGATGCCAGACCTGGAAATGATGCACAATATTAATATGGAATTAATGGGACAGTTTTTTTTTTTTGTTTTTTTTTTTTGCAAATTAATGAAAATTTGATTTGAAAACACTGTAACCATAAGATCTGACCAGCCTATGTACTGTAGCTTTAATCTGTGTATCATTCTAAGGTTGCCTATTGCCAAACAAAATTTTTAGCACCATCTCACAACTGCAAATATTGAACAAATATTGTAAATATTCAAAGGAATATTTATTCAAGGTATAAATTTTGATCCAGACATGACAAATTGCAGACAAGATTTTTCAAAGAATAGTAAAATTGTCCTTTACTTTACCACCAAATTAACAGATACCAACTTTATGATGTGCTGCCATGAGTTGTTTTTTTTAATATCATGTGTTGTCTTGAATACCTGGGAGTACCATCTCACAACATGCTATTAAGTAGCAGAGTTGTTTTGGGTGCATCTGATGAATGACTTTTTAAAGCGGACATGCTGGGGTGTATCTCTGCACAGTTAGCCATATCAAAAGAAGTAACATACTTTTAATGGTGTAAGTCAGCCACATCAAAAACACCTACTGGAAACACTTCCCTACACTAACGATTATAAATGTTAGCATACATCAAATAAAATCACCTATTTTGTTTCTATTTCTTATATTTTCCAACAACTGAATCATCTGGTGGGGGGGAGGGGGGGGGGGGGGGATTATTTAGATACACAATAATTCAGATAAATGTTTTAGATATCCTTGAAAAATCTTCACCATTAACTCAACATATCTGGTTTAACAGATGTCTGGCGCAAAGATGCTACGGTTCCTCCGGAGCCTTTCCCGTAGGAAACCTTTGGAGCCTGAAGGCGAAGTGTCCAACTTTCGGCGCTGCCTGACCACCCTCGACCTGGTGGCTCTGGGGGTCGGCAGCACCCTGGGGGCTGGTGTTTATGTGCTCTCTGGAGAAGTGGCCAGGACCATAGCTGGTCCCAGCATAATTATTTCCTTCCTAATAGCAGCTGTGGCCTCCATCTTTGCAGGATTGTGTTATGCTGAATTTGGAGCTCGGGTTCCTAAAACAGGATCTGCCTATCTCTACAGCTATGTCACTGTGGGGGAGATATGGGCTTTTATTACTGGCTGGAACCTGCTCCTTTCTTATGTCATTGGTATGCAACACAAGTGTGAGATAATAATGAAAACATCTATTTTTAGTTTGGGGTTTTTTTCTTGCAAAACTGTCTTAGGTGCAAAATATAAAGATAAATTAAACAATTTCTTTCATCACTTTGAACAGTATTCATATGTATTAACATTCCAGTTTGTGACTCATTTGAGTTGGAAATCCCCAAAACATACACTAAAATTTGTGCTTCTAAAAAGGGAAAAGTAAAGGGGTACAAATGTTGTTTTTTTCAAGGCATTATATTTTGAGTGGAATTTTTTCCATGTTAGGTAAAATTTTGTTACACTTTTTAAACATTTTTTTTTCTTGTGTCTTCGCTAAAGGAACATCAAGTGTTGCAAGAGCATGGAGCGGGACCTTTGATGATCTCTTTGGAAACATTATTGCCAACTCTCTGGGCAAAGGGGCCATGATACATTTACCTGGATTTGCCCCATACCCAGATTTCTTTGCGGCTGGCCTCATAATGCTTTTATCAGGTAAATTTCATGAGTTTCCATACACTGACATATTCAACAAATAGCATCCAGTGTGTATGTATTAAAGCTGATTATTGTTTCATTTTACTTTTAATAGGAATTCTTGCATTTGGAGTAAAAGAGTCCGCTATAGTAAATAAGGTATTTACAGCCATAAACATTCTGGTGTTACTGTTTGTTATCCTTTCCGGCTTCATCAAAGGTGACATCAATAACTGGTTCATTGATGAAGACACTCTCCAAAGCAGTGACGTGCGGTCAGGGGAGGCAGGTGAGGCAGTGCCTCACCAGCCATCATGGAAAGAAAGAAAATATATAATCATAAAGTAATTTAAATTGTTATATTCATCCGGTGGTTTGTACTAAAAAAATATTTATTTTTCATGTAGCTTCACCAATTTCGATTTTTATTTGTTCAAAATCGCTGAATTTTCTTATTTTCCCATTCAAATGCTTGGAAGCGATGCCGGTGAGGCAGCAGCGAGCTCTGCCTCACCTTGGATTGCGCAACCCCTGGCTCTGCGCTGGCTGCTAAGCGGAGAGAGCATGTTGCTGTACGGCGTCAATAAAATGGTTTAAACTAATTTAATGTGTGAACTTATTTCCAATAATTTAGCTTATGTATATAATGTACAGTGCTTTTTGTCACCAACTGTGTTTGTGTAACGTGTTTCGTGTAATGAGCGATTATAAACGGCAGAGAACAGGTTCGAGGTGAGGCAGGCAGTTCTCTTGCCTCATGGCAGGGGGCGCTCAAGATCCCAGACTCTTGTTCACTCCTCAACTGCCGAGTAAGTGACAGCGAGCTAGGCTAAACGATTCGGGAAGCAAGTCAAGTGCAGCGATAGATTATAATAGAGATAGTGATTTTTTGTTTTGTTTTTTAAGGAAATGTGTGTTTTGTGAGCTACAGTTTGTATGTGTAAGGATGCAGAAGTGAAACATAACCTGTAAACTGCTGTCAATTTATTCATCTATTTGCAAATCTGATTCTGATGACGTCAGTGCCTCACCAGCTATGAACCTCACCGCACGTCACTGCTCCAAAGAGCATTTGAGTATGGGCATCTTTTGGTTTAAAGTTGTATTTGAGTTGCTTCTGTGTGGTTCAAACTCCCTGAATAACGACATGTCCTTTATTTAAAGAAATTACACATTCCTTAATGAAACCAGCCAATGTGGAACTGGAGGATTTTTTCCCTTTGGCTTTAAGGGAACATTAGCTGGAGCAGCCACTTGCTTTTATGCATTTGTTGGATTTGACTGCATTGCAACAACAGGTAACTAAAAAGGTTATTTGCTCCAGAGTTGCAAACCTAAATTATTCAAAACAACCACATATTTTTATATCTGTGAGACTTTCTGAAGAAAGAATATTTACTTTGGTTATGTCCTCAGGAGAGGAAGTTCAGAATCCTCAGAAGTCAATCCCACTCGGCATAGTGGCATCCCTCCTCATCTGTTTCCTGGCTTACTTTGGTGTGTCCGCTGCCTTGACTCTGATGATGCCATACTATTTGCTCAGCATTAACAGCCCACTGCCCGTGGCTTTCACATATATTGGTTGGGGCCCGGCAAGGTTTGCAGTGGCCATTGGATCCCTCTGCGCACTTTCAACAAGGTACAAATCACAAGATTTAAGTTAGACACTGTTCCTGTTTTCTTGTGTAGACAAAACTGATATGGATATGTACATTGCAAGAATACTGCTGGGTATTAAAGCAAAGGTAAAGAATGTTTACTGAGATAAATTCTAAGTATTTTTCATCTAGTCTGCTGGGATCAATGTTCCCGATGCCCCGTGTTCTCTTTGCCATGGCCAGAGATGGACTTCTCTTCAGATCTCTCAGTAAAATGAGCTCCAGACAAAGTCCCGTCATCGCAACGCTGGTTTCTGGGAGTGTCGCAGGTAACTGCATCAGTATTTGAAGGCATTTTCATGTTTTTTTTTGTTGTTTTTTTTTCTCATTATTTTTCTCTAAGCTGATTTTGTCAATTTTTTTTTTACTTAAATGAAAATTGATCCAAAAATAGTCAAAGCACTTCTTGAACTGCGTGGCTCAAATATTGAAATATATGAAATGGTTTGTACGTGTGATTTAATTAAACTGATGTTAAATCCAGTAAACATAATCATATCTTTGCAGCTGTCATGGCGTTATTGTTTGACTTGAGGATGCTGGTTGACATGATGTCAACTGGAACACTCTTTGCCTACACATTTGTTGCCATTTGTGTACTTATACTAAGGTAAAAAAAATCACTGTCCATTTTATTATTATTTATTTTTTTAGATTCAAAGTTGCAATGCTTTTTGAGATTGTGCTTGATTTACTGCTCCTTTAGATGTCATAGATTTAATTGTAAACCAAAACACTTCACTCTAAATTGACTTATGCCCCTGACAGATTTAGGCCTAGATATTTTTTCAACCTGAAGGTTTGTTACTGATAGAAAATGAAAGTATAAAATCTAATGTTTACAAAATATTCATTCATCAAAACCTTGGTCTCTTTACAGTGAAAGTCTCTGTGAAAGTGAAAGCAGTGTTCAGATATCAATGTTGGTATTGTGGTAAGATGCTCAGAGCACAACTGAAGCACTTGTTCAATCTTAAAACTTTCAAAGTGCTCACTTTATGAAGCAAGAGAACAATTTTTTTTTTCCTACGCACCAGTAAACTGTACTGAAATACTTTTGTGAACGAAAGAGGAAACATGATGCTAAATTACCACTACAGCAAACGCTGCATGAAAACACTATCAGCAGGTGCAGAACAATTTATAAAAACTGATTAAATGATGGGTTGTTTTACTGCACTTTAGAGCTAATGAGTTTTGAAACATACACAAGGATTTTTTTTCAATAACCTTAAAAGTTTATATGAAAAAGATACATGTATGCGACATCCCAAACTTACTTGCATCTCTTTACTTGTACAGGTACCAAGCTGAGCTCAATGAAGATTCAAGTTTAGGCAAGTCAGAACCATTCACAGTAGGAGGTGTACTGTGTCCTCCCTACCAAGGAACCCCACAGACATCAAGGAATGTGTCTATTTTAATTATTGCTACTGGTAATTCTCCTATATGTCCTGTACACTTCATACTTTACACAGACACTGTTTATTGTGAAGGATTGCTTAATTTTCCATTACTCCTTCTTCCCAGTTTTAATTTGCATAATCCTGAGCATCTTAATATCCAAGGGTATAGACTCCCTACGGACACTTCAATGGTGGAGTTTACTTTGTGTTTCTGTGTTTGGCCTGATACTCGTCGTTACTGTATTACTCATTTGGAGACAGCCACAGAGTACAGCCAAAGCTGCATTCATGGTATGCTAATGATGCATGTTTATGCAATATCTGATTTGTATTATCAGTTACTAAAAAATCAAGTCTTGATATTGTAATATTTCAGTTATCCATATATAAACCATTTTTCTTCATAAATCACTTTTTTTTTTGTTTTTTTGTTTTTTTTTTGTCCACAGGTCCCTTTTGTGCCTTGGCTTCCCACTTTTAGCACTTTTGTCAATGTCTATCTCATGGTTCAGCTTGGATCAGACACTTGGATTCGTTATGCAGTGTGGATGGCAGTAGGTATGACAAGATGACGTAACAGAAAAAGACATAAAACGTGAAAATCCTCTCACAATGTCAGTTTTATCACAGATGATGTAACTTTTTTCAACAGGTTTAATCATCTACTTTGGTTATGGGGTTCAGCACAGCGTACAGAAACAAAGGATGGAGAACTCACAGGATAGAGTCAGTTTTTAAACTATCACCACAATGATGAAGTAAAAGCTTTGAACCTAAATACTAAAGGAAATTTTATGCTCACAGCATGTGCATTAATGTTCTAAAAATATTTGTCTCTGGTGTTAAGCCTTTTTATATTAGGTGTGCTACTTAGATTCTAGAAAAATAACTTTTACACAAACACAACATAATATTGAACCATATTTCTGTTTTACCCAAAATGACCAACATCATATTCCCACAAGGTCACAGACAAAATTCTGTCACTTGTAAGGTTTGTCCTAAGAAGTAGAACATGATGTGAATAAATTTGTATTTTGATGATGAGGCAAAACACTGCTGTATTTTGTAACTGAAAATTATTGTACTTAAACAACTAGATTTTGTTTGTAACCATTGTATCTGCATGCAAATTGAAACTGTCCTTTGAAATGTCAATTAAATTAACATTTCATAATGCTCTCAAAAATTTCTTTCGCTCTCTCTTTTATTTTCTTTCGTTTTTTCTTTCTCTTTCCAAGGGTTGTGAAGAAATGTTCATAGACTTTGAGCTGTGTTACATTGTTGTCAAATTTACAGACATCTAATTCGCAACACAGTTAAGAGTCTTTGTTTTTCTGTTATTTACATGAACTCCATGGAGATGAATGATGAACTCACCTTCACATTCATAAGCGAAACATAACATAAAATGGAGGCGGAAGGAACTAAAAAAAAAGTCGCCTCATTTCAAGTAGACAGAGTTTATTTAACGCACAACCCTTGACAGTATTAACCAATGAGAAGAAAGTAAGTCTTCAGTCTCAGCCAATCACAGAAGGGGAAGCGCATTGTTCAAAAAACCAAAACGTCGTCGGGTAGAACCAGTCAGCTGGAGTGCTGAACGCCGAAAACAGGCAACGTGGTTTGATGCAGACTCATACACCAGACTTAAAGAAAGTATTTTGCTTTTTATGCAGTATTTAGGAAATTTATTGGATTGTTTTTTCTGGAATCTAGTCGGCCTTTTTATATTTTGACAACGCAAACAGACCGTTGCTTTAAAGGTAAGTCGTTCGATACATTTTAAAACCTCGGATAGTTAGTTCTGTATAAAATTCTGATTTAATGTATTTCAGAAACTTGCTTATTAATTACAAGAATATATTAATCGTTTAGCGGATCGGTATAGAGGGGCGTCTCCCTGCTCACATATTTTAGGGGAAAACGAGTGTATTTGTATTAAGTTAGATCAAATGATTTTGAACGCACGGTTTCACCTTTCATGCGTTAGAAACCCGATGTGATGTTAGCTACACGCCTCGAGGCTTGCAATAGTGTGTAACATAGCCTAGCAAAATACCAAGTATTCTCAGTGTAATCTTTTTAAAGTAAAAAACAAAAAACATTAGCCCACTATTTCAATTATTTATTTTATAATAATGGTAATAATAATACAACATCATAAAAACATTCAATGAGTTTCGGTCCGAGGTAATTATCTGCAGTGTGTTCCTCTGCCGCTAGATGCCGCTACTAAACCCCACTAGAGATATAAGCTGTTTTATGTTATTAGAAATGTGCCAGTTTATATTCAGCATATTTCAGAACACGTTTCAAGAAAAGATTAGCTTTTAATCTGTGTCTTATATCACTTTGCATCATGAGCAACCATATAATAAAGTATTTTTTACTACCCTGATTACAGAATCAGATTTCTCTGGCCACTAAATTTTCTGAAACAAAAATGGTTAAAGTGTTGAGGACTATAAATGTACTAAGTAATATTTCAGAAAGCCGTGTATTTGGACATCCCACTTTCATTCCAAAGAAATCCATGATGAATTGTTGTTGCAGGAAAGCATGGCGCTGTCTTTGTCTTCCCCGTATGGATGTCACTCTGATGATGAAGAGGATCTGGCTGTGTTTGAGTCCACAGCAGCAGAGCACGGAGGAATGACCAGACCACGTCTGCCTGAGATCTCCGTTATTTCCCCCGGGCTCGAAACCAGGCCGACCATTACACAGCTGGTGAGACTCAACGAAACCATGCTGCTGTTATTTTTTTTCTTCTCTTTTTTTGGTCACTGTGTTACAAAAACACAGAGATATTTTGGTTAAGCTGTACTAATATATCAAGAAATGTTAAAGCAAACCTATTATTTTTAGCGTTGTCTATTTTATCTTGATCTAAACATTTGTCCTAATGGAAAAGCCAAAGCAGAAAATTATTCAGTCTTATTTTTTCATGTAGAAAGTTAATGCGAAACCTGGCAGCTCTGATGAGGGTACCTCAGAAAGGGTGAAAGTTTTTCTGCGCATTCGCCCGCTGACTGACTCAGAAAAAGGACAAGAGCAGGTTGGAAAGTCTTTTGTTTGTAACTATTAGCATTTGAGTTTCTGAAATGCACCCGTTTTGCTTGTGAATAACCTATAGTCACTTCTTTTCTTTTTTCTCTTCTCTTTTAGGGCTGTGTGACGATCCAGGATGAGGAGACATTGCTGCTCAAAGCTCCATACGAGTCTCAGAACATGAGGACTGCAGAAAGAGGCATCACCCAGAGCATTCACAAGTTCAGTTTCTCGAAGGTAGGAGAGTTGTAGGTTTGCTTGCTCTTCTTAAGCTTAACTTTAAGAGCGTAAAATCAGGTTAACTTGAAAAATAAGAAGCTGAGATTAAACAGTGTTCTTTCTGGCCTAAGTAATACACAAAAAAAAATGATATGGAGGAAAGACCTCATGATAACATGTTATTTAGAAAGTAGCAGATCTAAATGTTTTTCCATTTATTTTCTGTCCTAGATATTTGGTCCAGATACGACTCAGCAACAGATCTATGAAGGTACAATGAAGAAAATGGTGAACGATGTTCTCAAAGGAGAAAACAGGCTTCTCTACACTTACGGCGTCACCAACTCTGGAAAGACTTACACCATTCAAGGTTCATTACCTCTTGTAGTTGTGTCATATTGGGATTTTGGTTAAATGGCTTAAATGTAAACTGTATATGTGAAACTTTCCCCTTTAGGCAATGGTCGAGAGGCAGGCCTGTTGCCACGGGCGTTGGTGTCTCTGTTCAGGAAGCTGCAGGGTCGTCTCTATGGTGGGATGGACCTGAAGCCCGTCATGTATCAGGATGTTAGGCAGCTGGACAATAGCGAGATCAAAACAGAAGAAATCCGAAGAAACTCCCTCCTCAAAGAGGTAAAAGCCGCCCTATCAGCATAGCAATAAAGTTTCTGTCAAAAAAGAAAGATTTGCATTCCTGGAAAAATCAAAGTTTAAAGAAATGCGTCTTTTATTGTATATTTTATTGTCATGATTGTAGACATAAAACTGTTATGTTTTCTGTCAATTTATTTTTTTATCTCTTTTAATGTTTTTGTAAGAATACATGGGTCTTTGTCCTGTCACCTTTGTTGCAGTTCCAATTGTTTAAAATATTTTAATTACTGTAGATATGAGCAGATTAAGGAGAGTAGCTATTTTCTTCTTGAATGCATTTCTTGACTTATGAAAATAAACATGTTTGCCTAACTTGAATGATATGTTAAGTCTTTTCCATTTTGAAGAGTAGCTAAGAGAAACAATGTTATAGATCATTTTTTAGCACTTCCTTGGAACTTAAAAAATGTAAAAATATGTTTTATAAATAACAAGATGTTACAGTTTGATTTTACATTATATTTTTGCATTGGTGATTTTGTGTATAGCTCTGTTCCCCACTGATCGGTTGTATTCAAATTAAAGGCTAGAGTTTCACTATTCCACTCCAGTCAAATGGAATTATTTGTCTTTTTTTTTTTTACAAACCAACATAAATAGTTTGCACTGATTCTGTCATAGTTTAGACTCACAACTCTGTTATTCTTTTAATGTTTTGAAATCACTTCCAGTCTGTTATCTGCAGCTGTTTAAATTAAAAGGTTTTGCAGATCTTAACTCATAAACCATACTGATGTGTTACAGGATGAAAATCAAACTTCTCGCCGAGCTGGTACCACCACAGCCTGGGACAGTGGCATTGGAGGACTTTCTTCCACCACACACACTGCCACTCAGCTTGAAGGTTGGACATAAAATGATACTTTATAGCTATTTTCTTTCATGAGATTCCTGGAGATTATTTTTTATTTTTTTCATCAATTGTAATGCAAAAAAGTAGAAGTATGAAATAATAAAACTGTAAACTATGATATTAAAATACCTGCAGAATCAGCTGTTTTTGATCCACTGAAAAAGGATAACTAATAAATTCTTCCCCCATCCGTTTACAGACACGGACAGCGTGTGTCTGGACCCCGACAGTCTGTCACTCAGTGGAGGCTGTGACCTGGAGGAAGGGGTGCAGTTTTCCATCTGGGTCTCCTTCTATGAGATCTACAATGAGTTCCTGTATGATCTGCTGGATGCTTCGCCCGCCCAGCAGCCCCGAAAAAGAGTTACTCTGCGGCTCAGTGATGACAAGCAGGGCAACCCTTACGTCAAAGGTAATTCTCGTTTATTCACAATAATATCTTTGAAGTATTTTTTTTTATGAAGTAATAATTGTTTGTTTTCCTTTTTGTCATATCAGATCTCACTTGGATTCAGATTCGCAGCGCTGAGGAGGCCTGGAGGATCCTGAAGGCGGGGCGGCGTAACCAAAGCTTTGCCAGCACTCACCTAAACCAAAACTCCAGCAGGAGGTTGGAGCCTGTTACACTTTTCTTTCTTGAAGTTTCCTCTTGAAATGTTTCCTAAAGGAATTTATTCGAATTGCATCTGATGGGTTTTTTTTTTCCTCGTATCATTAGCCACAGCATCTTCTCCATCCGCGTCCTTCATGTTCACCCAGGAGCCAGTTCAGGCCAGGCCATGCACATCAGCGAGTACGTTTTAACTGATTTTTATTTTTAAATGATTGTTTTTAGCTTTTTGAGGTAGTAAAACTAAGGGGTGACTCGTTCGCAGGCTGACTGTGTGCGATCTGGCCGGGTCGGAGCGCTGTAAAGAGCAGCGTAATGGTGAGAGGATGAAGGAGGCCAACAACATCAACACCTCCCTCCTGACGCTGGGACGCTGCATCGCTGCTTTGAGGCACAACCAAAACAATAAGTAGGACGCTCGTGAAAGAGGCAAGATACGAGCAAAGGAATGAAAGCGAGTGTTTAACTTCAGTGTGAATCTAAAATGCGTTGCCAGGTCCAGGCCCCCTCAGGTGGTTCCTTTCAGGGACAGCAAACTGACACGGGTCCTGCAGGGCTTCTTCTGCGGCCGAGGAATCTCCTGCATGGTGGTCAACATCAATCCATGCACCTCCATTTATGATGAGACCCTTCAGGCACTCAAGTTCTCTGCTATAGCTACACAGGTGATAAAAAAAATCTCTTACTATAAAATTTCTGAGATGCATGTTTGGCGCTACATTCAAGAAGAATGTGAAAGAAAGATGAGGAGATTTTTGGCTTCGTTGCCACTTTCTGGTGGTGCAAGCTGGAAACTACCAAACTGGATCTTTTTCTGATCAGTGAATGCACCACGCTAAACTCTACCTGATCTCACCGATGATTCTTTGTTGTGGAAGCTACTAAGTGAAGACTCAAAGTTGAGTTGCTTTGCAATTTTTGAGTTTAGCTCACAAAAAAATTAACTCAGAGGAAAGACAGAGATGCAAGAAGCTCTTTAAAAGCTACATTTTCTATAAAGTGTTGATCTCTCTGCACTTTATTCAAGCTGCACCAGGCTGGAAAAAACCCCATTTGCAATGATGTTCTGTTTATCTGAAATGAATTCACTAAAATCTGCGTAATTCCAGCTTCTCCATGGCCCGTCCACTAAGACCAGAGTGGCCTACATCCTCTCTCTGCTCCGAGACACTGCAGCACGTGGCAGTGAAAGCACAGTGATAGAGGAGGAAGAGGATGAGAGTGATGTAGAGGATGGAGACATCACCTTGTTGAATACAGAGGTACTGTTCCTGATCGCTCTTATTCTTTTGGATGGGGTAACGATTCCATGTTTAGCAAAGCAAACCCATCTGTAAGTGAATTATGGTTAAAATATTGCCAAAAAGCTTTTAATGGAGAAGTAGTTGCTCTGTTCTCTAGCAACTAAAGAATAGAGCACAATGTAACAAACTTAATTAAATGATTATTCATTATCCCGATTATTAATTGATTGTGTGAAGAATCTGGTAAATAAATACCTGGTTAAGCTGCTCAGCTTAACCCTCACTTCAAGGAAACTCTAATCTTAACCCAGAAGATGGACTTGTAAAAAAAAAAAACACTTTTAAAGAGCTATAGATATGTTATACAATTTCAGATTTTAATTTTCGTTATGGCACTTTTTTTCCAAATTGTGACAAATACTTTTAAGCTTAATTAAATTTTTTTTTAATGATTAATTATATTTTTAATACATTTTTAGTCCGAAAAATACATAATTTTAATTACCTGCTTTCTTTTTAAGTTGTCGATTGATTTAAGAGTCTTTGATTGCAGCAGCCTTGGAAATCCATAAACCAGCTGTTTTAATTTCAGTGCAATTTGAAAGTAAAATCTCTAAATTGTCTTCACACATTTAAAATCTGGAACATTCTCACTAATCTGCCATCCCACTGTGTGCGTTTTATAGTCTCTACTGCAGGCCATCGACGTCCTGAAGAGAGAAGTGCGGCGCCAGCGGGCAGAAAAAGAAGTCCTGGAGGCTAATGTGAGAGAGCAGGTCGTCTCTGAAATGATGGACGTCATCACGGGAATGCAAGAGGGATTCACGTACGTAGGCTTCATCTATTACAGAATTTAGTTTGAGTTGTAATACTTTACAGCAGGAGGGTCAATCTACACTGTAGATTAAAATCAAAGGCTTGGTCAAACTTCCACTGCAAACTGATTGCAAAAAAAAAAAAGAATTATGTTGTATTGCTTGTTTATATCTGTGTTGGTTCAGCACACAAGTCCAACAGATTTCCCCGAAAAGGTTTTTCACCTTTTTGTTTGGCTAGATGTGACTGGTAGCATGAGGTCGCTAATGAATGTCAACAGGAGAGGGGCATTGTGGGTTCTGACTGACATGACAATGCAACAACGGATTATCATGGAATTTATTATATTGTGCAATATGATGTGTGTGTGTGCTGTGTCTGTCAGTAGGCCAGCTCTAATAGCCATTGATATTTTGGGCCAAATATAATTACATTGTTGGCCAAATTTGGCCAGTAGGCCTGAGTTTGACACATGTGCGCTACAGACCCTTGAAAAATAAGCAATTATTTTTCAAGTACCAACACTGTCTTGTAACAACACAGTTTTTAAAACCATTTTACTACACAGACTATAAAAGACTCCTTTGTCTTTCTAAATATATATATATATATTAATTATGAAAACTGGCTTTTTTTTTCAGCAGTTTTTTGTGCAAGTGACATTCCTTATTTTCAATTTTCCGTATCTGAACTTCTCTTCAAATTATCAATGGTTTTGGGTTTTTGAGTTCTCGACAGAACCCCAAAAAAATTGTAACATTCAAAAATAATCTACACAACTTTTGGTCCTCTAGATCCTCTTTGATTAGGGTTTTAAACTGGCTCTTGGCTCTCAGGCTTGGGTATGACTTTTTTTTGTCAAAAATTAAAAAATTAAACAAAATGAAAGCACCCCACAACTATTTAATGTCGGATAAATGAATCCAGATCTCACAAATTAAATGTGGAATGTTGTAACTAAACTTACTGGTTTGTCAGATGCAGTGAGCTGAGGTTTACTCAATGTTACTTTTAACGATTAATTCTTTATCGCAAGAATTGACTTGGCTTACATGACTAAGTAACATTAAGATAAAGAGAGAAATGCTGAACTGGAATGTGATGGACGTGGATGATGAGTTGTTGCGTCTTCCTGTCAAACAGTGAGACCTTGGAGGCTGAGAGGGCTCTGCTCGAAGAGAGGTACGAGGACAAAATATGTAACCTGCAGAAACATCTGAAGAAATTCTACAGCCAGGAGCTGAAGGTAAGATTTATCTTGCTGTGCGTTTAGAGACTGTAACATGTTGTCCTTGAACATTTTTACAGTGTTTCACCAAAAACCAACAAGCCTTTTTGGAACACGTGTTCTAATTTTTTGAATATGATTGCATCTCTTTACTTTCCAAAATATTAAAGCTCACAGAGGTAGGTCTGTGCAGGGTTGTTAGGATAAAAGTGAAGGCCTCAGGAAAACGTTGCCATTTCAATCAGTGCTGTAACCAGGTGACTTCTGAATGTTAAGCATGTATGCTTGGTTTGTTTCATAGGAGCGTGATCAGGAAATCGAAGCTTTGGCTGCTGCCCTTGACAAAAACCAGAAGGAAGATGGCGTCTCCATGACAACACCCCCCGTAGAGTCAGAGGGGCCTCGGCGCTCTCACCGCCTCTCGTCTCAGACTGAGCTGAACCGACTGCGTGCTGAACTCGATCAGTGTCGCGCTGAGCTTCTCACCAAGACCCAGGGTACAGTCCGACCGCAGCGACGCCTCAGTCAGGTGTTCATGTAAGGGTGTTATTAGCAGCCATTGAGCGTGTTGCTCTGTTTGCCTGTGCAGACCTGATGACGCTGAGGATGAAGCTGGATGTGCCGGGTTCGGCCGGCGCCCTCACCACCGCAGCGGATCGCAAGCTGCAGGAGGGTCAGCGGGTCAGTTCCAGCTCCGTCACCTCAAAGGAACTTTTTCTTTTAGCTGCTAGTAATCCTCTTCCCTCTAGCAGAGACGAAAAATATTCTCTTTTTCTTCTTCCTCAACAGAACCTGCGCCAGCTCCGACTGGACCTGCAGAAGCTGGGAGTGGATCTGCAGTCTGGTGAAAGAGCTTGTTGCCGCAACACAGGAGGGGAGAGGCTGCGGCACACACTCACAGCTGCAGACGATACTCTAGCCAAACAGGTACAACAAGTCCATCCTGTTAAGTTTCTAAAGGTGCAACTAAATAACTAAGAATGTCAATCAAAGATAGAATTTATTTCTAGAATTCCATTCAAAGAGTGAAATTTGTACATTATTTAGATGTATTGTACACAGTGATTCATTTTAAGAATTTATTTCTATGTTCGTGAATTATGGCTTGCAGCTAATGAAAAGACAAAATAGTTTCCTTAAAGTAGAATCTTACTTAAACACATTTTTATCACAGATGTGTCAGCCTATTAAAGTATTACCATGTGCAGTATAGTGATCAAGGCTCCATTTTTATGAACTACTCCAGTAAGGGGACATGGGACAGAAGTGATCAGCTCTGATCAGGTGTAAACAAAGCCCAGGTTGCTTTAAAAGAAACATCAGCGTTATGCGACCTCGTGTTTCCTCTTCTTTTCCTCTCAGTTATACTTCATAGGTCCTCTACAGTGTTTCAGTTTGTTGGACAGTCAACCACACCATCACAATGCCATGGTAAAACGGGTATTGGTACTTTTTGGTTGTGAAGGCAGGTGTCGAGCGCTGCCGGAAAATTAAATTAATAAAGCTTGTCAGCAGCGAGAATTCCTGGTACAGAGCTGCTTTGGACTTGATCAACTCAGTGGACCGAAACCAGAAACATCTGAGGTTCTCTGGTTTCTAGAGCGACTTCACACAAGAAATTCAGCAGGTGTAGACCAAGTCCTGTGTGGGCCCTGCATTACAAACCTTCGTAGGCAGCTTGTGTGCCTTTTTTCCCCCCATTTTATACCAAAACCTTAAATCCAGTCAACGTTCCATTAATTATTTACTTGCAGCACCGCCTAGATATTTTGGTTCTGTAGAAATTAGTTTTTTCCCCTCCTTGTGAAGGTTGGGGACTATCAGCTGTAAGTTTTGTTGTCTTTCCCATAATTCCAAGTCCTTAATAAACCATCTACATTTGAATGATAATTTTTCAATGGCCAGATTTCAAAGGATTTCCATTAGCTGGAAGCCAGAATTATCCAATCACTTTAAATGTGAATAGTTTATTCTTCAAATTTAATTTCTAAAATGAATTTCTGATGTTGTGAATTATTGATATCCACTTGTAGAATAAGTAATAAATGCTGAGTTTTATTTGTTTTATCATTTCTCATTTTGAAATACTTTTCTTCTCTCCCTTTCCTTCCTAACGTTCTTGTTGCACAGCCAGCTTTAAAACTGAATTTGGGTTTCTAACACCTTCACCAGGTGATAACTGGGCTGGAGCACGTTGCATTTTAGCTCTTCCCATCTCTCTAATCATCTCCAGCCTGGTCTTTCCCTTCGCCCTCTGTGTTCCTGTCTAACCCTCTCCACTGACTTCTTCTCAGAACCAGATCCTGCTGGAGCTTCAGAATGACCTCACTCTGGTCAAAGCAGACTTGCGGCGGAAGGCGGAGACCCTGGCGGGCCGCGCGCAGCTGCCCACTACAACTTTCGCCGCACCCACTACTCCAGGCTCCTGCAAAAAGAGGGGCTGCATGGCGACCACGCCGAGCCAATGCGAAAACCGTCCGCCCCAGAAACGGCCCTTTTTCCAGTCTCTGTTTCCGACTCGCACCCCTTCGCGTAAATACAACGCCCATACCACCGTGGAATCCAGCTTGACTCCATCCTCGCGAATCTTGCGCGCCCGTCAGCCGTCCCCACCCCCGAGCCCCCTCCTCACCACACGGAGCCTCAGAGGAAAACACTGAGCTATTTTTAAAAAAAGGTTCGATTAAGCTTTCTGATTCGATGCTAATTTTATCAGCTGGTTACCTTTATATTTTTATACAGTTTTTTTATATATGTGCTTTTTTTGCAGTCATCCAAAATATGGTTTTCAGTTAATGCCAGTACAATGATCAATGCTTTAAGATTTTTCTCTGGGGTTGAAGGACTGTAAGGTCAGAGTTGTGCATGTCTGCATCGGCGACAAGTATTTCCCTAACACCACAATCAATGTCTAAACTGTGTGATTATAATGGACAAAGCTCATGCACAGCAAACTAAACTGCTAAATGTTCACTTGCTGCTTTCTATGTTTTCTAGTTTCTGTTCTAAAATTGTAGAAAGTTTTCTTCTGTCTTGTCCCAATCGTCTGGGCTGCATGCCAAAAGTTCCGTTTGTTACTTTTTATGTTGTTTCAGATTGTGACTAATAGATTTTAGGGATTATTGTTTTAAAAAATAAAACACAATATATTCTGTAGCATTTGAAATATGCTCTGTAATGGTGAATTTCTTTCAAATGTAAGGTTTTAAATGAAACATATTGCCTTTTAAAGTCTAGAATCAAGCTGATCTTGTGTAAAGGGGCTAGAAGCATTCATTGTCTGTTGTAAATGCAAAGGACAAAAAGGGAGGAAGCTCATTTCTCACTCTATTTTTAAATACAGAGTACTAAAGTTATGATGTGCAAATAATCAAAATGTATTTGTGCTCGACATATTTTGCTACATAAAAGATATCAAATATTGTTGGTCTTATGCATATGAAAATGTACTTTATTAGAAATTAACTGGAAGGTTTTCTTTTTCAAATAAAAAAAAAAATCTAATTCCAACAATAGAAAAACAAACATGACATTTCTCTAAATACATAAACAGACAAATATTTACAATTAAAATTGTTTTATTTTAAGCAAATGTCTGTCACCATATTGTCCGTATTGAGTTGAAGGAGTATCATGGTGTGAAGGAGATGAGGTTCAGAGGAGACACCCTCCTGACCGGTGTGTTGTTGTTAGAGAGCGGAGTGAACAGATCTGCTGAAGGCGTTTCCACCTGATCTCTGACCTGTGAGATCTGCCTCAGTAGAGCCTTCCCCTCTTCTCGTGCCTACAGAGCGATCAGTCAATTTAGCTGCTGACTTTCACAGAATGATCATGGATTCCATGTTTAAAAACTTACATCGTTGTAGTCGCAGCAGCGCTGCGCGCAGAGCGAAGCCTCGTCGTAGAGCTTGTTCTTGAAATAATACTGACCCAGGTAGCGCAGAGCTGTGCTCACCTCTGCATGCTCCAGTTGTTCCTGATAGAACATTACCATTAAAAAGGACTCCGTTATCAAATTCAAAACATTCTAATTAACCTGCTGCTACAACTGAATTAAATGCTTTTGAGAACAAAGCTGAGCAAAGAGGTTTTCTATTTAAAGTTGCAAAACATATTCCACCAAATGCCTACCCCACAGGAGAAAATGTCTTGAATGTAAAGCATGTAACACTGAGCAGCATCGTCAGACTCATTCAGCTGTTCGTGGAGCCTGTGGAGGGGCGACATTACACTTTAATGGAAAAAGAAGCTGGAAAAATGAGCTACAAATGATCTAAATTGCACCATTTTCTACCCAACATCAAAAAGGAATCTATTTAAGGGGAGATGTCAATGGATGTAGCAATATGAAAATAGGAGATGGAACAACGCTGCTTTTCATTCACTTTTAAAGAGTATTTAAGTTTCCAAACTAGGCAGGAACTACTGCTGCACTAAAACACTAAATTGCTAAATGCCACTTTTTAACAATTAAATTGAGAACAGCTTACTTTGCCAGTTTAAGAAGAGCCATTTTTTCTACATCGCCAACAGAATAAGCCCTCCAGTAGCACTGTAAAAGAAGAATGAATATCAAACAAAAATCTATTTTAAAAAACAGTTGAATATTTACGAAATAAACCCAAGGTGCTGATAGCTGCAAGATGTTTACCTTCTTGGCTTCGACTTGCTGAGAGAGTTTTTCATAGCTTTCCCCCAATGCAACCAACATGCGAGAGTCATTGGGTCTGGAGGCAAAATGATCAAATCAGCGATGCACAGCTCAATGTGTTTAGACTGAATATAAACATTAAAAAAATAAAATTAATCCAAACCTGAGCTGGTGAGCCTTTCGGTAGTAATACAAACAGTAAAAAGGCATCTTAAGGATTTCATATGTCTGACCTAATCCATACCAGGCACGATAATCCCGCTTGTTCACTTCAATTGCATGCCTGGGGGAAAAAAAAAACAATACAAGCAGAGGTAGCATTTCTTTAAAACATGAGATCTGCAGGTTTTAAAGCAAAACTGGTTCCACGCTGAGGTAATCAGCGAAACATGTCCGACCTGTAGGCCTGGATGGCGGCCGAAGTGTTCTTCATTTCCATGTATTCGTGGCCCATGAGGGTCCAGGCTCCAAGACAACGAGGGTTCAGTTTCAGGGCGCGCTGGAAGTACAGCGCTGCTTTCTCATGCTGAGAGCGTAAACTGTAGTAGTTCCCTTTAAATGAGACAAAGTTCTCCTCAGAAACCCATCGAGGTCCAGGCAGTTGGTGAAGAGTTGAATCAGAGTCAGAGTTGAATGATGGGATGTTTTGACTTACTTCCAGTTTTAAGTTTGATTTATTTTGAACCTCGACAAAAATGCAGTCCTTACAAAAGGTTAAGACTCCTTAAACTTTGTTACATTCTGTCAAGCTGCAACTCCAACTATAGTTTAATGGGTTTTTATGTGATGGACCAGCACAAAGTGCAGTTAAACTAAAGTGGAAAAACTATATTTTGGCTGTTTAAATGTGTTTCAAGAAAAGTGTGACTTTTATTTGAATTCAGCTCAGTGTCAATATTTTAGAGAAAAGTCTATACCAGTTTTGCACGTGCTATAACATAAAATTTGCCCTTTTGTTCTTTATGAAATAGTTCAGAATGGAGAGAACCTGAACACTGATTTCAAATTTGCTGCCACAGAAAACGTTGGTTTCATTTTTGGACTCTGACAAAGAGATTCTAACATCCATATGTTTCAATCTAAACTTCTCTTTCGTAGCTGTGACAGTTTTTTAAGAGTTGTCACTCTGCTGCAAAGTTAAACTCTGCTAAGCCTCAGCTTTCCAGCAACCTCCGACATGTTTTCTTCCAGGGTTTCTCTGCATCTTTCCCAACAACTCTGACCAGTTTCCAACACCACAGCCTGATGCTGCCCCTACCATGTTCCATTAAGTTGATGGTGTGTTTTCTAAGCATAGTGATTGAACACCAAAATAATATAACACTGATCTGATGAAACCAGAGCACCTTCGTCCACATTGTTTCTTCCAGACTCCATTTACTCACTACGGGACTTCAGAAGGGAATTTAGCTAGCTGAATTATATTTACAGGTATCAAAGTAAGGGAGACTGATTACAAAAGTAAGCTACATTTTTTTTTCATCAGCAACAAAAGATTTGTACTGCATTGGAGAATTTTCCTTCTGCTTTACAATTGCCTAACTTCATGTGGGATTGGGGCAAATGTCAAAATATATTGACTTGGAGTTGCAAGGAGACAAAATGTGGAAATGATGTTTTGCAGGGCTCCTATTCTCTTTGAGGAACAAACTCAGGACTGCGTTGACGTTCCTCTGGGATTTTTCTATTCTCAATGGGATTAACTTATCACTTACCAATAACGCAGCATGTCTCCACTCGGTATTTATCAATCTCCACCAGGTTGTGGGCTAGATAACTTAATTCAGGCTTCATACTCTGTAAAGACACAAAGCACTGACTCAGTAAAGAAATCAAGGGACCTCTGGATTTTCATGAAATCCACTTCATCCCTATTGATCATGTGCTTACATCTCAAATCTGAGACAACACATTTAGAAGCTGTAAACTTACTTTGACATATAGCAAATTAGAGAAGGTGTCCATGTTGTCGATACGATACGGATCATGCTCCCTCAGTTCATTAAACAGCGCCAATGCTTGGTCGATATCTTTAATAAGCAGAGACAGATTGCCGTTAGATTCCTCCTGCTCACACAGCATTTTCCTGACATTTAAAACCGGCCTTGAAACACGTTTGCAAACCTCTGATGTTGTGGTAGGCAACAGCAATCTGCGAGATGATGTAGGTGCTCTTGGAGAAGCCGGCCTCAATAAGGTTTTGGTACTTCTGCAAAGCTTCTTTGATCATCTGGAGCTCTGTGTACATGTGGGCCATGAAGAAGTCTTTAATCCAGCAGTCAGGCAGAGACAGGGACTTTAACTGTACAAAGAGAGCAGAGAATATAAAATCTATATTAGAAAAAACTTCCAAGGCTTCTAGCTGTAACACGAGAAACTTCAAAAAACGGTTACCATTTCGATGTTTGTGATCAGGTTACTAAGCTCCAGCCAGGCACCCCAGTGAAGAGGAAGGGCTTGAATTGCCTCCACAAACACTTCCACTGCCTCCTTCAGCAGATCCAGCTTTCGCAAAACAACCCCATACCTGTTTTCACACACACACACACACACACACATGACATCAGGTTTATTTGTAGTCCACTCTTTCCTTAACTAAATATCCCATTAGTGAGCATCTTTATGGAGAAAAAGCACTTACAAATACAGTGTAAAGCCGTCCAGCTCTCTTGCAGTGTGCTTCTTACTGAGCTCAACTCTCAGTTCTCGCAAAGCTTCGTTACGCACCTGACCCTTCTCCAACGGACCTAAAACCACATAGAATGAGACAAACGCTTTCCGGAAACAAGAGAAGTAGCTCCTCTGTTCTCTCGTTGGTGTAAATCAAAAGGTACTTACCCAAACTGTCCACAGTCTCATCATCTTTCTTTTTCTCGCCGGACTAAAATTAAACAAGCATCTATTCATAAAAAAATGCCTCTAAAACAGAGCGGTCAAACCGTGAATCAGAGATAGATAAGTGTTCATTGAATCTTACCAGATAGCGGGAATACATGTAGAGGAAATAAGCCTTCTGGCTACAGCAGCCCTTTAGAAAGTAAGCAGCACGGTCATACTCTTTCAGGTCAAAGTAGGATTTGGCCAAAGTGAGGGCATCCAGGTCTTGAGCGTCTTCCTGTATGTGAGGTAGACAATGGTAAGAAAACATTCTTCAATCCTCATGATTTCATGATTCAATACAAATGTATAAAGTGCATAATCGTAAAGGTGTTTTAAATACTAAATATGATTTGAAAAATTGGTCAGCAGGGGGCAGTATTCGTTTAAAAAGAATCATGCACACTGCCTTATTGAACAACAATGAATCTATACCTTTTGCCGAAAAAAAGAAAATCACACATCGTTTAAAACAAATCCCAGAAAGTCTAAATTAAAATTATGATAATCTTGAATTTAAAAAATGCTTTTAAATAAAAAATATTATCAATGTTGGCTCCAGAGAATCTAAATAAAAGTAAAAAAAAAAAGAAAAGTCACTTCTGCCAAAGACTGCTTGGATCAAGTACTTACTAGACTACAATTTGTCTAGTTCTGTGCATTAAAATTCAGCTTCATTAGTCAGTTGGATGCATATTCACTTCCACCTTTTCACCCACACTTGGTATAAATCTTAGTAGGGAACTTCAGAGGAAATGAGGAAAGCTGGAACAATAGAATCATCAATAAATGATGTTTAAGTGTAGAGATATGAAATGATTTGCATACATGTACAAAATAGAAGCACATAGCTCCAAAGCTGTACAAATTGATTAATAAAATGTACCTTCAATGTAATTTTAAATATTGAATAAAAATTTAAAAAATAAAACAATTCAATAATGAACATAAGTGAGCTAATAATGAGATTTCTGATAAACTGCATCATTACTGATTTTGGTTTTCTTTATTATTCCTGCATAAAACCACCACTGAATCTCAGACCTTCGTAACAGTGAACTAACCTCAGTGAATGCTGGTTCTGGGGGTAAATTATCCTTGGGAAGGGGATCCAAAGCAAACGCCAACTCAGAAGCCCTGAAATGCAAACATCGCCGGTGTTGGCATTTGCCCCGCTTGTTTACTTGTCCACAGCAACAACAAGCGAAACGAAAATTCAACACCGTCACTGACTGATAATCATCAAACATATTTAGTCAAACAGTGTCGTTAAACCTGCTATGTCTTCGCTTAAAACATGTTCACCAACAGCGCTATTTTAGCTAACACCAGAGACATGGCGTTTATTTAGGTTATTTTTCTGTATCAATGTGCAAAAAGATGCACATTAAACAACACATATCTTATCTCGCAGTCTTACCACTTCGCGCTATGCAAAAGTCCTCTTTCTTTACACAACGATATGACAGATATTAGTTGTTTCTTGATTTGTGCCAGATCTCCGAACTCACTGCACAGAGCCGCCATTTTCATATTTCACCAAGCGAACAGGTGATTGGTTGGGAAAAGAAGCTACGAGACTCCACTTCCTCTTTCCATTCCCTTTCAGAACAAAAGTCGTGGACATTTTAGGTGACGTCAAATAAACTCCCTCCCTCAAAAGAATACACATTTTTCAAAACTCTTACAAATGTGGCAGATTATTTCCAATAACCGTATCTCTGACCAGCTTCTTTACAGCATTATCCCAGCATGTTTTACTGTGAGTATATTCTAGTCAGGGGCAGTACGCCATTTAAAACAGGAATTATGGCTTCTGATGAGTGTATTCTCCGGATTTATTTGGGGTTGAATACAAAAGCACGTCACTATCTAGTTTTTTATTTGAAGGCAATGACTGAAAACCATGTTCCATTCATAAATATAAATATTTCAGTTCATTTCTATCATATAAAATCCTCAAAATACACCAAAGTTTGTAGTTATAATGTGACAAATTATGAAACTGGTATAAATATTAAAATTGATACTTCTGAAAGGCACTGCGTATAAATATATAATTTAAAGAAGAAAAACAATTGTGTTTTTTTCTTTTTCTTTTAATTATTAACGTCAGGATGAAGCTATAAAATTAAAACAAACTTCTATGGAAAAGTGAGTACCCACTTCGGCCAGGAGATGGCACTATATAGCTTGGTCGATGAATCCACTTTTTCACACTTCAAAAACATGTTTTCGTTTATTCTAATGTCATGATCAACTCTCTATATGAGGTGAAGAATTTTAGTCTTAATAGCAGTGCTATGTTCCACAAATATTGGCACTGTATGATGATTGATCATCAAGTTCATGCTGACTATCCGCTTCACTCCGTTAGCTACTTTTCCTTACAAAAAACGATTTGTTGCTCGTGTGAAATGAATTGGATATCAGTACTGGGATTCATAATGAGAGCTAAATTGCCTTTAGTCCCGGAGGACTTCTTAAGAGGATGAGCAGATGACACAGTTTGAAATATGAAAACAGTAAAGGGAGAATATGCCTGCAACATGAAATTCTGCATGGCACTGGAGCTCTGTTTGGGAGGCCTGAAACATGTCCTGTAGATGAAAAAGAAACTTGACATGTTTGATGATACTGTAATTGGATATTCACTCAGAAGAGAGGAAAATATAATTTCCCTTCATTTTGATGCGATGCAGTGTCATTGTCTACCATTATTCCCAACCCCCTGCAAGCGTTTCCGACCCACTGGTGGACATCATCTGTCAGAGGTGCTGCTTATTTTCTTCAAAGAGCAAAACTCACTTAGAGAGACTGACAAAGTAATCAAGTACTGCTGTGGGTTACAATACCAAGCACACGACACACTGAGTAAGTTGGAAAAGGTGAATAAAGGGAACACGTAGTCCATCTACTGTAGTCCTTCCTCACATCCACATAAACAGTTAATTTACACTGTAACACACAAAACTGTGTGGTGGCACACACAGTTTTGTTTGTGGAACTCACATTTTTGATAACTGGGAGCTGAATAATGCTACAACAGATTCATATGTTGGCTTTAGAGGCTAACGTTAGGTATTTCATGCAGAAAGACTTACACCATTTTCCTGTCTCAAGGGAAGTTGGTTGACTGCTTGGCGTGTATGCGGACATGTGGGCAGTTTCTGTGGTCTTTGGGAGGAGCCATGTTGGTAAAGTAGGTTTTGTTTTATATGTACATGTCTTACTGAAAGCAAATGTTCTAATCCTTTAAACTAATATCTCAAACTTAATGTTTTTTGGTGTATGAGAAGGGGATAAAGTAAAGTAGCCAAAATAAAAAGAAGATGTTGTCAATAATATAATGTACAGTACTAAACAGAATCAAGATATTATTAAAAAGGAACAATCTGGCTTTTCAGTTCCCTTATGACTACAATTATATAAAGGCCCCTGAATGTATTCAGATTTTATGCCTGTAGAATTATTATACAAATATTGATGTCTCAGTCTGTATATTTTCAAACTTTGCTGTATTTCGGAGAAAATATGAGAAATGAATGAGGATGTGTTCATGTTGCATCTGTAAACTTAGTTCAGCACATGTGTTGAACTATGAACATAAGAATGCTCATTTTAATCTAACTCAATTGAACTAATTCTTGTTAAGGAATTAGTGTAAAAAACCTACTACCGTAATTAAATTGTCTTTTTTTCAGTAGTATAATTTTACATAAAACATTGGAAAAATCTGATTTCTGATTTCAGTTCATTTCTCTTTTTGTCATCCAAACAGTATTTTTAATCTAAACTAAATGTTCCCAATCTTTTCTTTGTTATTACTAATTCATACTTTATATTTTTAAGTCATTCACACAAACATGGAGCATCCCATAAGTAATTCATAACTTTCTGATTCCTCATTGTACAAATATTATCTCAGAGGTCTTTCTCAAATACACTGGCTGCTAATGTTGGACAAGCTCCATATTTTATACGTTTGTGCACTACAGCTTTTAGACAAATGCCATGCTGGTTTTGTCTTTCCATAATCGGCAATGTCTGCCATGAGAGGAGCCGTACGTTAATTCTCCATCTGTATAAAGATAAAAGACAATCAAGACCATTTCCTTTCAAAGAGTGAGATCAAAGCTTCAAAGCTGGATGTGAAAGGATCTTTATGTGTTCACAATCATTATATACACTCTCACATTTAGCAAAAACGAAAAATGAAGTTCTTCCTAGTCTCTCCTTGATATTTTCCACTGCAGTTGTACATAAATCAACGTTAGATGGTGGAAAAAAATATTAAAAGAGTAAATGTCTGGGTCAACCTGAGAAATATTTCCAATAAACAAACAATATTTTTTTGCAGTACATCTGTTCTGTTTGTGTAAATACGCATGAAAGGAGCCTTTACAGGCATGTCTTGTCCCTGTGGTTTTGATCTTTAGGGCCTTGTGCAGGAGCCTGTGATTGGCTACTGATGATGTTGTTTATTCGGCTTGAGAACAGCCGAAAGCCACGTGTCATTAGGGCAGCCACCACCTGAGCACTGGGCACCGCATCACATTGCCTGCAAGGGGACTCAGCCTCACATTGCTTTTCAGTGGGCTTCTGTGCAATCACACAACAGAGAAGTATACATCTCACAGATAGAAAAACATGCTATTCAGGTAATGACACCGAGGCAATTTCAAGGTTTTAAGTCCTCTTTCCACCTCAGAGTGCACAGATAGGTTGTCAACTGCAGAGTAATCTGACATTTGTTCTCCTTTTTTTCCTGTCCCGACCGTGACGAAAGTGTTTTGATTGAGGTGGTAAGAGGGGATAGGGAAGGAAGCGCCGGTGTGAGGAAAAAGAGAAGCATCATAAACTCTATACTGTCCATCACTGAGACTAAATGCTACAGAAACCACAGCCTCCAAGTCAAAGGACTGTGTGATTTGCTCCAGAAGCATGTCATGCCATGGATAATTGTTGAGACAGATGTGTCATGTCTGGGCACAGAAGTGGAGAGGGGGGGATGTGTGTTGCTTATGGGATTAATTTGCCTTTTGGGACAGGTGCTGCAGGGAGCGGGAAAAGACACTATAAGTTTAAGGTTACATGGAGCCTGCTATCAACTTCTATCCCCAACCATAGTGCTCCACAGGACACTGGGGACAAGCACAGTCCTGAGAAAACGTATTTGCAGTCTTCTAGATTTCTTCTGTTTACGCTTTTTCTGTGAAATTTAATTGATTTAGATTATTAAATGAAGGTTATCATGAGCTGAACATGAAGTGAGTGAATACAAAAGAAGTTTTCAAATGATGATTTCATTTATTAAGGGAAACAAATGACCTAAACTAACATGACACTATGGGAAAAAGTAACCGTATTTTTAGGAAAGCTGGGTTCACCTTTACTTAACACACCAAACGATGATTACTGGCAGCCTGTAGAATTTTAAATAATAATAATTAAAAAAAAACTTAACCAGAACCTGTCAAAGATCATAAAGTAGAATAAAACATCTCAGGGAGCAACAGATTATTCTCTGACCTACAGAAATACAAGAACAAAATGGATGTTAATATTTGTAGCCTTTTCACACAGGAAAAGGCTACAAATCTATGTCTCAGTCAAAAGCTGTGACTCAGACATAGCTGTTTCACACAAATGAAAAAAACACAGAAGAATACGGAAGAGTAGCCAGCCTACGGAAAATACAAGAGTGTGTCAACAAGTTGTCCAGAAATCCACAAATGAGCCCAAAAACTCCTAACACTCTCCAGACCTCGTTAACTTTAATAAAGGTCAGTGTTTATGAGTCAACAATAAGAAAAAGACAGAACAGAGATGGTCTGGTCAGGCATTGTTCCAGAATGAAAATCTGCTTCAGTCTTTTAGGATCTGGATGAGTTGCTGTACTTGATGGAAATCTGCCCCCTATGGGAAAATGCTGGACTACATTTCAACTCACAGAAACTCAAGAGACACATAGCAAGTTACAAGAAACTCTTGATGGCAGCTTTTGGTGCTACAACCTGTTAGATTTAGGGGGAAATTTGGACCAGGTTGGTTAGTATAGTACAGTATTTTTCTTAATGTATGAGATGATCATTTGTAAACTGTGGTTTGTGCTTTATATGGAACTTTTAGGTGTCACAAAAAAAAATAGACAAATTAAACCCCAGAAAAAGAAAAAGCCTGTAAGCTGGCCAAATACTTTTTTCACCACTCTGTGGCATCCTAATTCATTTGGAAAATCTCTGTCAGCAGTATGCTTTTACACCACTCTTATTACATCCTGTAATGCAACACCGTTCTGGCTCTTGGTCTTTGCAGATTTTGGCTGGCTCGACTGATGCAGCCAGCTGGTCAAAACAAATTATACAGAGTCGCTCTGAATCACCCTTGATCAAAACCAGACGCTCCATCATAATTTAACTGACACACAAAAAGGAACCACCTGTCAGATTTCACTGAGCACAGGTCTTATAAATTCAAGTTGTAATGATTTCACATCAAAGTGCCGGTAGTCTGCTGGAGGAGTTATGTTGCACAGAATAATCTGGACAAGGAAAAAAATACAGTCGTATGTAATTATCAGCAGATGTAACTCAGGTCAGAAATGGCAGCAAAGAGTATGGATGGGGATGATGGGTTGCTGCATCCAGGGCTACATAAATCCATTATTTAATATTGAATGATTCATGGTCTTACCCATGAATTTTGATATGAATTCTGCTTCCTTCACAAAACCTTGAAGAAATAATTCATAACAGAACAACGTGTTCTCTCTTCCCTCCAACTATGGTGCTCTGCTTGCTTATAATTAGCAGAGAGGACAGTTTTTTTAAATATATTTACATGTGAAGTTGCTTAGCAGGCATAAAATTGGAAGTGTGCTTTATACCAGTGACAGCATTGACAGTGCCTTGCAAAAGTATTCCTACTCTTTGCAGTTTTTCACCTCTTGTTATGTTATGCAAGAAATTTTTCCTGATGAAAAAGTATTTTCAGTTTTTTCAAGAAATATATGGCATCCTGTGTATTCAGCCCTCTGACGTCAGTACTAGCTGGAATTTCAACTGAAAGACTATTTGGGTGTGTCTCTACCAGCTTAACAAAACTAGAGAATTAATTTGTGTCCAATTTCTTCCTTGCACAACTGCTTCAACTTTGTAAGTCTGGACTGAGTGTGTGTGGAAATCAGTTTTTAAGTCTTTACACAAATTCTAACTAGAACGTTCTGTCTACTTATTTGCAGCTGTCTTACTAAAAGATAAACCTCTGTCCCAGCCTAAAACAGGTTTTACTTCAGGACCAACATATATGTAGCTTCAAGCATCTTCCGAACAATTCCAACCAGTTTTCCTGTCCCATTCCTAAGAAACGTTTGTGTCACTATTGAGATTTAGGGTGATGGTTTCATCAGGGTTTGGTTATGTGACCATATTGAAATTTTTTAGGCTTTTGTGGCATCAATTACATCTCTTATGTCAAACTGCAAACAAGACATCTTGGCTTTATTCTGCAGGTAATTTGTTTCACTGGATTCTAACTGAGATCTGACAGTGCAATAGAACAAAATGTCTTTTTTTGGTTTGTTTGTTTTGGCATGGTGCTATATGTATTATTTACTGTTTGGAAAAACATTGTAAAGTGTTCCCTAATCTGTAACTCTAAATGTAGCAGCATGAATGTGAAATCAGTTAACAACCCTTATTGCTTCTCTTAGAAGAGATTTTTTTTTTATCTAGCCCCTGCAGCAAGGATTGCTTCTTTTCCTCTTTATTATTCACTGACATGCTGGTGTCCAACCCCTGGGACCTGCAGCCAGACATTATTCATCTTCCATTCACTGTTTGTATTTGCTCAGATAACCAACATTCAATTTAAAGTTCATGATTCCATTTGTGTAAGTCCAGAAATGATTTTGGCTCTCTTTTCCTTATGCAATGAAACTCAGAAATTCGTTGGGGGGGGGGGGGGGGGGTTAAGCTTACAAAGAACAAAAGCTGACAAACTACACATTTGGTACATTTGAATAAGCAGCTTCTCAGGTTTTAAGAATGAACTGAAGTTATTCAAACTGGAAACACCTGTGCCTGAGATCAAACTCACCCCTACACTCCACTCTATTTTTCATGTTGACAGATGAACTACAACACCCATTATTTCTAAAGGTGAGGTCATTTGCGCTTGTTGTTCTGCACTGCTGCTTCCATTCCTCCACACTGCATTTTGCAGCTTGTTTGTTTCCCTCACTGGAAGCTCAGACTGAGCCATATTGTTCCAGTGTGAGGACTTTATGTCCATTGTTGCCACCATGTTTACTCGGACCTGCTGGTCCAGACTTCTCCTGTGAAGTGGCTCACCTCATGTCTGTTCCCACGCCTAGCAGTGCTGTCATGTTTGGAAACATTAACCCACACCAATCTGCCTCATGAGCTCCCAACTGACAAGCAGCAGGTGACGAGTCTCAGTGGACTAAACACTCAAGCAGTGTTTCATGTCGAACAGCGATGGTGACTCTGCTGGGAGCAGCTGATGCTCCCAGCAGACTCATGCAGCTCCTGCTCTGGGAGTGTTTCACTTGTGCACATTGGCTTGCGTTCTCTGCACCACGCGTCGGAGACTTGAATTCTTGAATTCAACAGGCGCTGAACAGAAAACTATCTCCCATTGGCCACATATTATCCATCCTTTTCAGTCAAGCCTTGGGATTTGTAAACACAGATTCATAGTTTGATCTCTTGAAAGTTTAAAAGAAAAAGTATGATACATTCACTAAGAAACTAAAAAGAACTTCCATCTTTTTTGCCTCCCCGTGGCTCAGCAGAACACTTTGTTTCATGCTTTTGCCGAAACAAAGTGGCTTGAAACCAATTAATTAAAAAACTTGGAGGAATAATTAAAAACTGATGAGAAAGAGGACAAAGGAATAATTAAGATAGCTCGACAGCTTTTCATCGGCAGCTGCACATCAAGCTACATTTGAATTTTGAGTGACATCTCTTACTTATTTAGCAGGCTTAAAGTGTCTGAAGCCTTAGCTCACACGTACATATGGAGTTTTATCAACAAAGATACCAACGCATCACCATCAGAGACGGGACTATTTGTATTTTAATGTTCTATTTTCTGACTCTTTCTTTACATTCAGAAGTAATTATTCAACATTTTTGACAATTGTTAAAAAGGAAGTGCCAAATATAATTTAACAATGCTTCTATGTCATTAAATAAAGTTCATGGTCTACACTAATTTATTTGAACAGAAATGAGCTGTTAACTGTTAGCAGCCAAGTATATGGATTCAATTTTTGTCTATGCAATGAATAAGCAATACAACCCATTCTTTAAACACTGCAAAATTAGAAACTATTTGTATTATTCACAGAGCCAATTCCTGGTTAATTTAACAAAAAAGGGTTCAACAGAACATAAACACAACAATAAAGTGGTGCAATGCTGGAGTATGTGTGCACCAACCATCCTTTACTGAAGAGCTGGTATCAAATCCACTTTTTTCCTCTTAGGGAAGCATCACTTGCAGCGTATCACTGATGGATAAATCAAGTTTAATAGCACATTTCAGCAACAAAGCAATTGAAAGTGCTTTACATTATAAGAACACAAAAATAAAAAGTCATACAGTGGACAATTGAGAAACCAGTGACAAACATTACATTTTGACTAGTGCTATCATCAAAATCATCAGTACGTGTCGAATATATTGGTCAATGTTCCATTTATTGTGGCTCAAAAACAACTCTAAAAAGATGGGTTTTAGCCTTTACTTATCAGTTTTTCTGCTGTTTTGTAGTTTTCTGAAAATTTGTTCCAGATTTGTTATAAAGTTCTCCTTTCAAAAATAATGTACGTCTCTCAGCAAGCTACTACAAAACAACACTATATTTCATATCAGTCATGAGAGGTAGGACATCCCAAATATTTGTTATTTCACATGGCTGTAGGATGGAGATTCAGAATGTGTAAAATAATCTTACTGGCCATTGTAAGTTTTATTAGATGAACTTGTTCAATGGCTTGTAAAAACAAATAGGGATTCAGCGAGTCGCATGGCTGCAACTTGAAGTTCTCATAATTTGCTTGGATTATTGATAAAAGCGCAGCCAACCAGAGCTGATTGATCATAATGATATTGTAATCATAGACAATCCGTAAAGTTATCTAAAAGTTAGGGAGTTGAAATATGAGATTATTATGTGGTGCGTGGTATTCAGCAACATCTTGTTGCTGTCTTTTTCTAATTGATTTAGACATAGAGTTGCAAATTGTTTTAAAGATCTTGTTTGCTTTTTAATTTGTCCCAAAGACAGAGAGATTGAATAGGTTATGGCTGCATTTTTTCATCCTGGCCATTGCCTTCTTGTGCAGTTATGCAAAAAAATAAAATACAATTCTCGCTTCCAGCACAGTCTGGGCTTTCTCCTTTTTGAATTGTCTCCGGTCAATTTTTAACCAGATCAATCAACAAGCAGAAGGAAAAGTTGTGTCCGTCCGTCCATCCATCCATCCATCCATCCATCCGTCCATCCGTCCATCCGTCCATCCGTCCATCCGTCCATCCGTCCACCCGTCCACCCGTCCACCCGTCCATCCGTCCATCCATCCATCCATCCATCCATCCGTCCATCTACATATCAGCACTGTACAGGTTGCCAGTCCATTAGTCCATCAGTCCATCAGTCCATCAGCAGAGACCCACAGCAAAACCTCCCATTATTCTAGGCTCTCTGGCTGAAGCTCAGGCTCATCCTATTATTAATTTCCATGTAGAGGTATCTCTGTTCACTTATCCGCAGAAATCCTGTAAATAATTGGTGTTTGTGCTGGAGAGCAACAGTGTGAAAGAGTCACCGATATCCAGTCTATTAACTTGTTGACACTTTGGGGTCGGTCCGACTCCAGGCTAATGTGGAGTGTGACCGAGCAGAACCATCTTCATTATCTCGGCGTAATGTTTCATTGCTTCAGGCTTGTGCACTGATGGGGCACCCACCCACCCATTTCTATACCTCCACCCTTCTCCCTCCATCATTCCATGTTTGTATCCTAAATAAATGTGAGGTTATGAATGGCTGCTTGCCTCCACACATTTCTTAAAAGCATTTCTTTCCCACTGATTTCTTGTTTATTCCACTCTTTCTGTCTATTCATCTTCTGTTCCTTCTTCTATCTTTCTCTGTGGAGTCAAAGCTTTATTGCATCATCTTTCTTTGGCGCACTCAGAGTCATATTTCTTCTTCTCATTTTGCTATGCCTTAGGATGCTGCCATCTGTCTGCTTGTGCTGCCCTGGTTTCTTTTGTATTATTTGTATGTTTTCTTCACAATATTTTGGTGCTATATCAAAGCTGTAATTTTCTTTCTCCTCTGACCTTTTTTCATTTTTGTTGACAGTTGATTTTTCACTTTTCCCCAGTAAATTTCAAGGAGACTGAGGTCAGGCCAATAGGGAGTCTCTTGATTCCCCAAAGAATTCATGACTGAGTGCAGCTTGAAAATATTAGATTTCCATTTTAAGAGGTATTTTTTGCAATCGTGCAGGAGAAAATGTAGCCTTATAAAGCCGAGAATTGCATGCTACGCTTTTAACGGTAATGATATTTCAGCATTTGAAGCTTGTAGCTGTGACAGGGAATCAGGGGAACCGAGTGGCTTTTAAAACATGCCGGGCTTTTATTTTATTAGCATTTTTGATCCACTTTGTAAATCATTCCACATCTACATGAGCTGTGCCAATTAAACTTTGGGGAGGTAAACAGCTCCAGATTCATTATGCATTAAAGAGAGAACATGCATTAAGAAGCTGCCCATAAACATCTCTCCTCTGTTCTCTTGCTCATGACTTAGATATTCAGGTTAGTCATGTTTTAGTAACAGTTTATCTACAGGCTTGATCAGTATTACAGGCATTCGTAATGGGAATGTATTTGAACAAGTCAGTCATCAAAACAATCAGTAATGCACAGTTAAGAATAAACGTGTTCTTAAACTTGGCAGATTTAGATTTCAAAACATTGTTAGTCAACCTATCAGTTTGTTTCTGATAAGAAATGAGATAGGAATCTCTCAAAAGATAGAAAAAATTGCCAAAGGTCTACCAGTTTTGAAAACAATGAGCAATCCTGTTTTTATTTACCTGTAAATAATACATGGCATATTTAGCTCCCTCCAAAGACTCTCAGTTAGATTAAAGTTTCTCATAAATTTTAAACATGGTTCAAATCAGGGATATTTCAGAAACTTAATTTTAGCTTGATCCAGAACGCTGCTGCTCACGTTCTCACTAAAACCAGGAAGCTGGAGCACATAACACCAGTTTTAAAGTCCCTCCACTGGCTCCCTGTCACTCAAAGAATAGACTTTACAATACTGTTGTTAGTTTATAAATCACTGAATGGTTTAGCACCACAATACATTAAAGATTTGCTGCTGTTGTATCAACCTTCCAGACCTCTCAGGTCTTCTGGTTCTGGTTCTGCTCTGCATCCCCAAAACCAGAACCAAACAAGGAGAAGCAGCATTCAGCATCTATGCACCACAAATCTGGAACAAACTTCCAGAAAATTGTAAAACAGCTGAAACACTGACTTCCTTTAAATCTCAACTAAAAACCCACTTGTTTAGAGTTGTATTTGAAACGTAATCAATAACAAATTTAATGATGGAACCTGACTTGATGTCGTGTTTTGATTGTTGATTCTACGTTGCATTGTGTTTTTGTGTTTGATTTGATATAAAGCACTTTGAAATGCCTTGCTGCTGAAGTGTGCTATACAAATAAAATTTGATTGATTGATTGATTGATTGATTGATTGATTGATTGATTGATTGATTGATTGATTGATTCATTGATTCATTGATTCATTGATTCATTGATTGATTCATTGATTCCAAAACAAGTTTAGAACTGTGTTTGGAGTCATTGTCTTGTTGGAACATCAAATTTTGCTCTTGTCAAACAGGAGCACAAATAGGACTTTGAAGGTAGTCTTTTATTACTCTGCATTAGTACCACTGGCACTGAGAGAGATGCTTAGGATGATACTACCACCACCATGCTTGACAAATGGTTCATTGTTCTTGGGTTGAAAGCTTCATTCCTCCCTGTCATTGTGACCAAATGACTCATCCCTGTTCTCATTAAACATTTTATTATTTTCCAAAAGGCATTTGGTCTGTCCATGTGGGCATACTGTCTAAGAAGACAGTATCTTTCTCTAAATGGAAAAAGTTAGTTTTTAATAGCTACCACCCCAAAATGAATTTTCAAGAGTATATAAAGTGTATGGGTGGTGAAACAGGGCTGCACAGTGGCGCAGTTGGTAGAGCTGTTGCCTTGCAGCAAGAAGGTCCTGGGATCGATTCCCGGCCAGGGGTCTTTCTGCATGGAGTTTGCATGTTCTCCCTGTGCATGCGTGGGTTCTCTCCGGGTTCTCCGGCTTCCACAGTCCAAAAACATGACTGTCAGGTTAATTGGGCTCTCTAAATTCTCCCTAGGTGTGAGTGTGTGTGCACATGGTTGTTTGTCTTGTATGTCTTTGTGTTGCCCTGCGACAGACTGGCGACCTGTCCAGGGTGAACCCCGCCTCTCGCCCGGAACGCAGCTGGAGAGGAACCAGCAACCCTCCCGACCCCATTAGGGAAGAAGGGTGTAAGAAAATGGATGGATGGATGGTGAAACAATAGCTTTAAATGAGCTTTATCCATCCTGCCAGGAAGAGTGATCAAATATTCAGCTAAAATGATTACAGGAGCTTGTTTATGGGTACAAAAAGTTGTGTGGTTGAGGTGCACCTTGCAAATTTATTGGGATTAAAGCCAGTTCCAAAACAGCTTATGTTGATAATTTTGAACTTCTGTGGATTAAAGAAAATCTACAATAAATTCAAACTTTTGCACACAGTGTGTATGTCTGATATAAACATTGCCCTCCAGTTCAAATGCATCTTATATGTGACCTTCATGACATGATTAAAATATGCAAACTTCCGACCAGAAATGTAGATTTAGGGAGGTTCTCAATCAGGCGCTGAGTATTGATTAAAATGCAAAACTTAACCTTTATTACGGCTCCTGCCCTCCGTTTTTCAAGAATCTTCTGACTCTGTTTTTCACTCATCTCATCTGAAAGCGTAATTCCTCCATCCTGATTTTTATTGCAACACGTTTTCTCCTTGGTGGATTCAATGAAGTCAGTGGAGAGAGGGAAAAAATAATGGGTATGCTAAACCTGCTTGGTTTTCATATTAAAGAAATGTCGCTCCTTAATGAGAAACAAATCAGCGACAACCTGAAGTCAGATGAATTGCTAATAAGCACTCTAAGAAGACAAATTACTAATATCGGGTGTTTCATAGCCATTCATCAAATGATGTTTACTGTGTCTGAAAAGTCTAATCCACTGAAACAAGATGTGAAATCTCAGCGAGGGATTTGATGCTGCTTAGTGCTGCTTTAGAGGCAAACATTTCACTGTTTTGTATTCTGAAAAAAAAAGTCTGTCCAATTCTTTGTGAATATGTTTAATTTACTCTGTTTACTAAGACCGATCAGAAATAATGTTTTCAAAAAGCATTTTGTTTGTTTTAGAGCAAGTAGCTGATACTGATAAAACTAAAAGTGTTGAATGCACAGAGCCACTTAGTGACCCAGAGGTCTTCCAACAGCTGGACACACAACATCAACACACCCACCCTCTGGCTCTCTGTACACTCCCAGAGAGTGAGTGTGAGTGACACGAAACACCCTCCTGCTCTGCGCTCTGATTGGACGGGGCTGCAGCCCGGTCTCCCTCGAGATCACTTATGTTGAAGAGGGTCACTTGGATCACAGAGAAACCATCTGATCTTAATCTACGGGTCAGTCTTTCTCACAAACACAATTGTCTACAAAAAATATGTGGAAGCTCGCAAAGACGATAGCACTGGTAATGATTTCTCTTATATCACCTATTTATTAAAACAAGTAACTTCACTGAAGCTCAATATTTATTCCAGTGGGTCTTGAATTCATGTTAATGTACTGTTAAAGTTAATCCCCATATGTTTTATGGAAAATATCCTTTATATTAATCTTATTCTCAAAAAAAGATTGAACGTTCTTCATTGTCATGTTATTTATACTTCTGCATGATACAATATAAACAGATAAAGACACATACTAGACTACAAGGCTTATATAAATAAAATACACAATAAAACTAAGAACAATAACGGCTCTAATAGTGATTGTAAGCAGAGGTAAGTGTGGAATGTGCAAGTAAACAGATACTGTGGAAGACAACAAATTTAAAAACCAGATTCAGCTGAAAGTATCTAAAATCATTACAAAAAGAATAAAAGTCACACTATGTGCTCCACAAACAACCTATTTATATTTAAGGATTCTCATAATGTTTTCTACAAGCGTGAAACAATAATTGCAGAGGGCATTGTGATGTTTCATTTATTTTCGCTGGTCGATTTAACTTTTCCAGAAGTAGCACGCCTTCAAAAGGCATCATCTTGTGCCAGTGGCAACAACAACATTAAAGTGTACCAAATACTTTAATATGTTCATTGAATAGCAGGTTCAGAAAGTTTAATGAGATAAACACCAGATATGCATTAAAAACAATCTTGTGGCACTGGGTAAGCATTTTACCATCGCTGCTGTTTTATATCTTAAAAGAATAGAGACATGGTAAAATTTGAGAAGCAGTCAGTATTTTACTTGCAGAAAGTAATTCACTTAAAGTCATCATTTCTTGTAAATCCAGATTAGTTGTTTCTGGAGGCTGAATTTAACACCCAGAGGAAAACACAAGAACACTCTCTAGAAAGAAGAATGACCAAAACTATAGCATTCTGTATAAACATCGCTGGGAAGTTACTCTGAAGTTTATAAAATCTATAGTTTTTCCCTGTGTATAAAACAGAAATAACAAACTAAACATTAATAATCAAAAACTTTAGCAGTCGGGCATTGTAAGCTGTTGAAACTGTGACTTTTCTGTTTCAAACAAGGCAGCATTATGTTTTACAATTGGTTTAAATTTGTGTAACTAGATGGAAATCATGCTTTTTACACGAAATGGTCATGTTATATCATCTCATGCCTATTTCAAACAAAACAACCACTTTGTTACACCAAAATGATTGTTTTTCGGATGTTTTGAACTCTGTGTTAAGTCAGAGAACAAAGCTTACTTCTGTTTCCTAAAACCGTATTAAACTTGTGTCACATTTAAATTGTTCTCCTCTTTTTGTTCAGATTTCTGACTGGTGTCTTTGCAATCACTCCCTGTTCACAGGTCCCATGGCTAATCATCATCGCTCCTTCTGCTTAGCTGTCATGGACGCAAATTCCCAACAGCACATCCCTATTAGCCCCAAGTTTAAAGCTCACCAAAGTCAAGTGACAGCCTCTGCAGACCCGGCAGAGCTGTTCTTGCAAAGTGTTTCATTCTGACTGTCAGATGTGTGAGTACGACTTGATGAATTTGCATCTTACTTCAGAAGGTTTCTCCTCCCACAGCGTCGTCCGCGCTCAGGGTGTAACTATATGAATGGCAGCTGGAGTAATTTCAGCTAAAGCACGGCCAAAAATTTGATTTGATGAGAAGGTTGAGACAAATGCAAATGCTGACAAGTATAAATTGAATGGCAAAGAATTTTTGCATATGCTTTATGCAGATTTTTTCCCCCCCGTTCTGTAAACAGATGTTTTTGAACATCTTTACCAGTGTGGATCAGCTTGCAAGATAAAACCCTTATTCTGGACACGTGCAGAGTTCTCTCTGTGGAATAAGCTAAATAGTTCTGTTCTTCTAAAATATGTTATAATTGTAATAATCGCATCTCTATATGCTTGGATTATACTTTATTTTTAAATTAGTTAAGCAATCTGAAATACTTGCATGGACACTGACTCATTTTTTTGTTTAATTAACAAACGTATCCTACATTGTTTTAGTTTCTCATACATGATCACAGCAAAATTTCCAAAAAGGGGAAACTTAAAGGGTGCAAATACTTTAGCAAGGCAGAAAATGTTTTCCTGTGCTCATGCAATTCTTCTGAGTGATTCAGACAGACGTAAGTGTCTTTGTGCATCTGTGGATGCCCATAGATGTGCTCACAACAGACCTCTGTTATGGTGACAAGCCAATGGATTATTCAATAGTGTAATGAATGAGGTGCCAGAAACATTCATCTCTGCTATTCGGCAGAATGATTTCTCTCTATCTACCTCTGCATAGCTATACATTGTCCTTATTGATTACGATGAGACTTTCTCCTCTCCAGTTATTACAATATTGATCTCAGACAGATGCTAGAGAACTGAATGGGCTTAAAAGTAAAGTTTCAGTGGTTTAGTGTGTGAAAGCAAAGGTAATAAGAATAATTGACGTCTGCATGGGGACCACATACAAGCACAAAGCTACAAGGTACGCACTGTAGGGATCAAGACAGTTTAAGTACCTCTGTTGTTTTGTTTGGTTTGGTTTATTGTGTTTGGAGATCCCTGAGACATCTGTTTGACTTTTTTTTTTTCAATTTTCTTTTGAATTTGTGTCCATTTGTTTAGCATAACAAATGGACTGTAATTAAAGGTCCAACACTTCACAACATTAATCTGTCAGAATAAGTAATGACACATAAAAGGCTTGTGACAGCACACTTAAAGCTGCTTAGTCTTGATTTCTGACATGAAGGCGCACTGGGAAAAGGGAATCAGTAACCAATGGATCTCATAAGATGTGGTAGGGAACAGAAAAAGGTGTAACATTGCTCTACTGACGCACAGCGCTTTCTTTACACGGAGTGATGATGGCATTAGAAATGCAAGTCTCTCACTAGAGCTCACTCTCTAAAAACAATTTGTTGTAGTAAAACAATGCAAGTTGCTACCATCTTTTCAAACTAAGGTATTGATTGCATAATTCAGATAATTTAGATTGTCAGAAACAAAAAGACAAGAGATTTCAAAGCCTTAGACCAACAAAAGCAAATGACAGCTGTAACATTAAGCTGTCTATGCTACTGAAGAGGTGAAGCTAGTCCAGTGCCACATCAACAACTTTACATATGAATTGTGTTGCAAAAAATAAAACACAGAGCAACTTTGAAAGTCTACTAAAAAGGTTTTGAGATTACGTACATTATTTGAGATAGATGTATTGACAAAAATGGTCTTCTGAGCTGTTCCCTGTAGGCCCAGTCTCTTCAAAAAGAACTTCTATGTTTATCTGATGGAGGGTTCAGAGAGTGAAACTTATGGATCGAGCCTATAAAAAATGCAACTATCCATTTCAGTAACAGCTAAGTCAGACAAAAACACTGGCCCTGTACCTCCTGCCCAAGTCTCCAAGCAAAGTCTTTGGCTTTGCTAAGACGGTTGTTGGTGTGTCCGTTGCTGCCTGACTTCCCTCTGTCGCTGAAAACAAACTCCATAGCCATGATGTCTGGGGAGGATTGCTCCGCCTAAGTTCATTCCCGTGTCTGTTTGCTCTCTCTGCACAGCTTAGCAAAGCAGAAATCCAGTCTCTCTCCAAACTCGGCCTCCCCTGGTGTGTGACCTCAATTACAGAGACAGCGAGATTATGGCTCAGAATTAATACTTCTCTTAATCTGAAAACACTCTCCTCTCCGTGTATATCTGCTCCCACCCACTGTCTTCTGTCCTACCTCATTGCCAATTAAGTTATTAAATCAACAATAACCTTCACTTCTCTCCTATCAAATTGGCAAAGACATTCACACACACTCCTATCAATCGCAAACACAATCTACAAAGTCTTTCAAACAATTTGAATCTGTTTTCATGTGTTGCTGTCACATCTTTATGATTTATTAATGGCCCTCAAATAAACCTAATGTCCCACATCAGACATTAGGCCTGAATGAAACTGATGTTTTTTCTGTGAAAAAATGTTAAGCTTTAAATTTGAGCTTTTGTGCATGTCTGTTGTCACAATGAGAAACAAATACAGTCTGCTCTGAACATGTTGTCATGGCTGCATCTGCTGAGCAAAAACTCGTCTCAAATGTGCTTGACATTCGTATTGTATCGCTTTGTATTACAAAACAATAATTATATGTTGGTCAAGTGTTGTCCCCACACAGTTTCCATCTCATAAAACAGGATTTTATCCTGACATTTGCTATGAAGCACATGCACAAGGACAACCTGTGTTTTCCTAGCATATTTAGCCAGATGAGAAGCTAATATCAATATTAACGATTCAAAATGTTTCGAGTGATATAGATAAAAACTGAAGAAAAGCATTTTAAACTTTATGTGTATTAAGATTTAAAATGCAATTAATGAGGAATAAATTCAGACCCAACTACAGTTACACATAGTTCAATCACATGTGATGCAAATTATCAGGTAGTTAAAATCAAAAAACAACACCATGAAGTGTTGTCTGAGGGCTCTATCTACAGGGTTGTAAAATGGGTGTCAAAAATATTCAAAATCAGAAAATCTGAAATTGTCTGCAGGTGGAGGAAATGTAAAACAATTTCCAGCATAAGAACTGCAAGATAAAATAAGACTCCAAAAACTTTAAAACATCATCAACAAACCCAGAGCAGCTGCTGCTGATGTCAAACGACGTGCTTCCATAATAAGACAGAGGCTGAACAAGTTAAACTATCACAGACCACCATGAAAGCAACAGTGTATCAGAAAGTACATGAGAAAAATGTCAGATTGCATGGGAAAAAAAAAAAAAGTAAATAAAAGTTGAAGTAAAACTGGAGCCTGCAGCATGACGATGCCCCAAAACAAGCAATTAAATCCATCTAAAACAGAGAATTACAAAATGTAAAGTTCTGGCTGGAGTTAAAATACAAATCACCTCAAACATAAGAAGTGATGTCAGATAGTCGGAAATGGTGAAATGAACCATCTCGTAATTTAATTAAACAGTATTGGAGAGCAATGGCTTTAATTTGCTCTTTAACAAGAAAACCTTTTTTAAAGGTATTTTTTGTTAAATAACTTAAATAGTATTACAATTCTGAAGACATGCAGCTTATACGAAACGTGATTACAGCTGTACAGAATTAAAAAAAAAATGGAAAGTAGAACAGAGAGGGTCAAATTAATGAATAACAGGTGAATTATATAAAAAAAACAAAATCCTGTTAGAGTGTGGAGGTTGTGAACATGTTTGTGCAACGCAATAAAGAAGACCAAACATTTTCATCAATAATCCTCATGTCAGTTCTCAGTTTGCCTTGAGTCACAAAAGAGTAAAATGGAAACCAAAGAAAGATGAACCTCAAAGGCAATAGTTCTTAAGAGAACGTCTCTTGATATCAAAAAGTTCTCAGCTCACGCCTCCCTTGTCATCACAGTGGAAGCACATTTTCTTCACTTCTCTTATACTTAAGGCTATTCCACATAAATGAGACGATCTTGCAGATAGTGGAGCAAAAAGTCTGGTGGAGTGTTTATCTGCATTCATTTTCCACTGTCTGTTGTGTGTGTGGGTGTGTGTGCGGGTGTGGGGTGTATGTGTGTGTCTGTCTGGACGAGATGAAAGAGAGGGAAAATAGAAATGGAAATCGTCTTCTTCTCTGGAAATAAGGGATTCTGGGTCTGAAAGCCTGTGGCTATATATTTCCACCTGCGAGATACCACATCTACCTTTCTCCTTCGTCCCTCCTCTTGCTCTCATAAGCCTCCACATTCACAGGAATCTCTGTCTTCTCTCCACTTTGTGTATCTCAGCAGAGTCCATTAAAGTTGCATAATTCGCCCGCAAAGCAAATGTCTCAAAAAGGGCCTCTGTCTTTATGTGTATTTCAATAGAGAGGAAGTGCTTTTTGTGTAAACCTCAACCTGCCAGACTGTTGGCTTTTAATGTCTGACCACTGGGCCTGGAGTACAGAAATGGCTACAAAGCAAATGAAGAAGCAGCTGACTCCTGTCCTGAAAAGACCCTCTCTGGATAGTACAATTTAAAGTTGCTCACTGCAAAAGGCCTTCCTATTTTTATGCTCCCTTTTTACGCTGTCATCAGTGTTTTGGTGGGTATGTTGTTAAGAGCTCTGTTTGACCCTCATGCACATGTGCATGCCAGGCCACAGTGCTGTCATAAGTCAATATAAATAAGTGCAGTGATATCATTCCACACTCATACAGCTTGTCATTTATGATGTAATATTAATCACGTCTGTTTGCAGGTATCATGGATGGTGTTTGCTTTGTCAGTTGTCTGCAAAATCTAGAATATATTAGGTGTATGAATAAAATTGAAATCTAAATCTCAAGGTGAAAAAAATAACGCTGACAACTTTAAACAAAGAGCCGTGTTTACAGTTTCTGATTTGCTGTGATGCTTAAGAGCAGCTCACATGTACAGCGCTCGTTATCAGTGAGTAATTGCTATAATTATTCTCTATTTGCCAGAATATTAAGTTGCTTTATTACTTTCTTAAATTTAGATTGTACATAAGATTCATGTGCCTTCAAGCTATTTGGGAAAGCCTCCTCATGGTGGAATAACTCTGTAAGCTTATTCACAAATTTTGAACAATCTGGAGGCGTGCCACCAACACTTTGGAAACTTGTGACAAAATGAAAATTTAAAAAAACAAATAAATGCAATTTTCCCATGCCTGAATGTTAAATAATTATACAAAGAAAATTTGTATAATTATACAAGTTATACAAATTATACATTCCCACTTTGTAGGAACAAAGTGGGAATGTACGGCCATCACATTGTTCACTGTGTCCCAGAGATGAACGTATTTGGTGCAAATGTACTGTGCGTATCATATGCAGAACAAAAGCAAGATATCTTTTAAAGATCCAATCTGCAGTTGCTAAGAGAAGATCATTATCCACAGTCTAATATGTCAGATATTGCTCTGGGTGTAAAGGCCACTCAGTGTGGAAAAAGCTGTTTTTATAAAAGCAACATGGACATTGTGGGGTGTCTGCCTGGACGAGGGACTGATGCACTTCCCAAAACAGACTGGGTCATGAGGAAAGAACATCATGTAGAATTGGGAAAAAAAAAAAAACATCTCAAGACATCAACCAGCAAGGCAAAGTTTGGATTCGAATGGATCTCCCGAATATATCGTGACCCACATCCCACCGCCAAATAAGTGAAGAAGTGACCTACAAGCAAACAAACCATTGTGAGCAGCTTCTGAAACAATGAGCCAAACATTTGATTTAATTCATGCAGTTTAAAAGAGAAATGATTGTTATTTGAAAGAAACTATTTGACCAAAAAAAAAATCTCTTATTCTGATGATTCTGGAATTTCGTAAATAGAAATAATTACAGGTAATCTCAATTTACCTGTAAAAGAAAAAAGCTTAATCAGATGTAATGTCAGTCTGAACTTTTCCACAGTTCTGTGTTCATTTCAACACTGTTTTCAATTTGGTTTCACATTGTGAGTTTTAAAATATGTATTGAAATTTAATTCGTAAGACGGTCTCTCATATGATTGTATGCAGCTGGTGCTACTCTGTTGTTCACCTGCGAAGCTAACCCCTTTTACTATTTTATTATTTGTTGATTTGTCATCCACTGCCATTTTTATGTCTTGCTGTGATCATTTGTGCAATCAGAGCATTAGCAGACTTCTCAGATATCCCTCTCATTTTGACTTTGTCAAGAAACCAACAAAGCTTTGCTTGTCTGTGAAAAATATGGCTTTAGTTTTAACATAGTTTTGCAGTGAAAGGCTTCAAATTCCTGACACTAATGAATCAGTCCAAAGAAGGTGTGGGAGGGTGGAAAAAAAACATGACCTTGGAGGAAAACAAATGGCTCTAAAATGTGCAAAATAACATCCACTGATTCCAAAAAGAAAGTTGTGTTGTCTTGTTCAGGGTCACGCTGGAAAAACTGAAGCCACATTTTATTCTGATTTTCAGCAGGAAGAAATTGACAAACTGCAAGCAAAAGACAATTTAAAACGATGCATAACAATTCCCATAAAATGCATTTACTACTCTCTTTTTTTGTTAAATATCGGTGTTGGTTGAAGTGAACATTCATTTTGGTAAACTACAGAAATAGCAGTGTAGGAGAATAAAGCCAATGCAAGTCTGAAATACCAAAGTGGCCCACATAATCATCTTTGCCTTGTATAGATTTGCACCAGTTTCCAGCATGCAGCATGTGTCATTTGTTGTAGATTACTGAAGGCACACACTTTCATTATTTTTCTAGTGTGGAAAGCAGCTGTGCTGCTATTAAACCGCCATCGTCAAAAGCTTCAGCTATTATTGATTTACTATTGCATCACTATCTCTTCCTTTCAACATGATTGACAAAATATTGGCCATGCACTGCAGTCTCAAACTCTGGTTATTGCCAGAGAACGTTTGTGAGGAGTCAGTGTCAGTGTGACTGAATATCAGTTAAGTTTTATAGCTTTCTAATGCTTCATTCTTTAAATCTCTTATTTAGGGGACAAACTCTGTAGAATTTGATCTTTGCTGAAGTTAAAGATTTGTATAGTGAATGTTGCTTCCATATTAGAGCAAAAGGTGCAATTACATCAGTGCACTAATTGGATGAAGAGTGATTAATTTCTGGTGAGACATTTTCTTTTTGTGTTACTGAGGGTCTCTTGAGTAGACATTTTAGAGAGTCGCAAATGTCTGTGGTAAATTTATGATTATAATCCAGAGGTTGCCACTTGGACCGCAGCAGATAATTGCCCAGAGAAGTCACAGCGAGCGAGTGCTCTGCCACTGTGACTACCCATTGCTCCCTCAGCACTGAGCATGCACCATGAGTAAAAAAAAATTAAATAAAAAGTTTTTAAAAATCCTAACTTCTGATAAAAAGTGCAACTTTGAGTAAGAAATGGTTCAAAGCAGTTCTTTAAAAGAGTCATTCATGCTTTTACTCAGAGCAATCTGTCAGAAGTTGAGCCAGGTTGTAAAGAAGGCTGAAACATGGGTCTGGTGTCGTGCATCTTCCTCTTGATCCTGATTGTATCCGGGGTTCAGGTCAGATCAGTTTTCTGGCCAATCAAACACAGTGATACCAGCTGAGGTTGTCTCTGGTTAAACAGTGGCTTAACTCAAGCAATGTGACACTTGTAGTTCCTGTCCTGTGTACGTCTGAATGTGGTGACTCCTAAAACACGGACTCCAGCTTCACTATAACATTTATGAATCTTCCTCAAATTTGTGAACACGCTACTTAGGATACACCTGGTACTTCTTTGACCCTTTTCCCTTCCAGTCATCTTTCCATTAATGCATTTTTACTAACCACTCTGAAGAGACAACTTCCCTAGCAACAACCTTGTTTTGTTCAGTGTTCTTGTAGAGGATGCCATTGATTCAGTTGGAAGTCAGCAGTCGTTCATAAGGTTTTATGGGTGATAAAATAACTCTTCTGTGTTATGATGAAATTATTTTTATTGGTCCCGTGTCATTTCACCAGTTTCTGTGACGCTGAGTGTTGGGTCTTCATTGGCTGTAGGCCAAAATCACCAACACTAGTAGAAATACATTATGTAATATACTGATGTGTGAAAAAAAAATTTATGAACTGAATCACAGGAACAAACTTTTTAAAACAACCATCATAAACAGTTGTGAGGCACTTGAGGGGGGGAAATTCTGATTTTTATCTGCAGTGTTCACATTTAAAATGCCAACGATTAGGTGATAGCAAACTAGTTTCAGTTTGTTGTAAATTAAAAAGTTCGATAAAAGGAGGAAAATTGTCTAAAACAAGGTTTTAATTGCTTGTGGTCAGATTCTGCACGATGTAATGAAACTACTGAAACTATGATATCTGATTCAGTAGCAAATCATGTTCCTCCCACAAGCGCCACCCTCATGCATGTCAAAACAGATTGGACGGTGCCACTTTTATATCAGCACTTAATTATGGTTATGTTTTATATTCAAGGCCGCCCCTTGTACTTTCAGCACCGTGCATCGCAGAGCATGACGGTTTTACAGTGCAAAGCTCTCACTCATCACCTTTTATGCTTACACTGACAGGCCTGGCCTGTCCACTGGCAGCAGACTTATTCACTGGCAATGTTTTATCATTAAGCCCACCCTTGTTCTTAAGACATGCATCAAATGCTTCATCTCAATTTTCTTTCTGCTCTCTTGCTTCCCGGACCTCCCCCTCCTCGTCCGCCTTTCAGAGACGTGCCCTGCCTTTCTAGGGTTTCAGAGATCAAACTCATTCAGCAGTACAGTCAAAAACTTAAATTGTGACATCACATTTAAAGCTTTTGAGGCAGCCAAAATGCTGAATCGCAAAGAGGATCTAAGATATTTCATATCTGACCTTTTTTCTATTGTGTCTGGACGAAGCTCTAGACGTTATTCCCACAGTCTCACTGCTGGGATTGTTCCCTCCATCTGTTGCTTTTTGTCTTTCACCGAGTTTCCTCCATTTTTTTTATTTTTTTTTTCACGACCACCGTCGGCCGGTCTGAAAGCCCTCTGTCTGTGTCCCTCTCATTCATTCTTTATTTTGCCTTTTACACATGCATGGCTACAATGCTGCAGGAGTAAAATAGTCAATAGTAAATTAAACTAAAACACTCCTTTTGCAACCTGTTTCTCTTTTAAAGGTCTGAGTGCTTTGTCTCTTAATACCTCTCAGTGATGGAGCTGTGGAGGGAAAATAAATGTGAGCTTCTTGGTTGTGGATCTCAAAACTTTTCTCTTTCTTTCTTTATGGTCGAGTCTGAGGGAATGGCTCTTCTCTCTTTCTGTCATCAGTATGTTCTACATTGGTAGTTTTGCTTATTTAGACCACATTCACCCCCCCAACCCTTCTGCCCCTCTCTACCTTTATTGAATCCAGGGACTTTCTATACCCCTGTCTGATGTTTTCCCATAAAGCATTTCCATTCTGTTTATGCAGCAGGCTTAAATTACCTACAAGGACAGTTAAAAATTGAATCAAAAGTGGAGCCAAACGCTGGATGCAAGATGCAGCAAAAAGAAACAACAAAAGACAGACTTTTTGTACCAAAACTGAGGTGATGTAAAAAGATGCGAGAGTCTAGTCAGGAAAACAGAGGCAGAAAGAACAACCCTGACAATAGAGAATAAAATAAAAAGGAAAGACGGAGAGCACAAACAGAACGGTCTTGACAGAAAACAATTGAAGATGTAAATACATATCACATAATAAAGAAAGGTTCAAAAATAAAGCGTATATGCAGGGATTTATGAACAACTGTGAATAAAACTGAAGCAACACCAAGAAGATTATCAAGACAAATACACAGCCATGTGAAAACTCAGGTAATAATATGTGACCTCTGAAACAAGAAGTTATTTTATTTCACTTAAAGAAGCATTTACTGTGTTTTACTCCTATTCTAACAACGGGTTTCAAGGTTTTGTTTAAGTAAGTATTTTCGATTTTTTCATTGTCAGCCAGTCCTTGGTAGTTTCACCTGTATGTTTTGTTTCCACTTTCATTTATTTGCAGATGGAATTTGTATTAGGAGCCAGTTCTAAACTGATAAAAATCTTGACTAGAAAAGAAAAGAATGTTCTGTTTCTGAGGGTGAAATGTGAAATAAATCTGCCAGTTTCAGAACCCATATCTGAGCTGCAGACCAGATTCAACAGGATGCAAATTAAAGTGCGGAGATGCAGCCAGCAGGCACAGTCGGAGCTCAGATGAGATGGGCTGTCGTGGGGCAGATACAAGATGGGCAACAGAGAAAAGATACAGCCACGGATGAAATAGAGGAATAAGCAACGAGGTTTGTCTGAACACTTTTAACCAAAACAAGATTGAAATATTAAATTTTGGGGGGAAAAACTACCTCTACTGCATATTGGTGTCACAGAGTGACTGAGAGGCTTTTTAATCTGCACAGAACTCAAGATCTCTAAGTTACTGTTTTAAATTTATCCCCATATATACAATATCAGAAAACATTCAGTATTTTCTGCATAATGCAAAAACTTCCTGTTGACATTTAAAAGCAGCCTAGCACACCTCAGACTCAACAACCTGTGTCACTACAGTTTCAGCCTTCATGGTCAATAAACTCCAACTGGCCTTGGGTCCATATTTGTAGCCCTTTCAAATATTATAGCATCATCACATAATCTCTTCAGGGTTTGTGGACAAGATGTTCACATAAATGTGACTTAAGAGTAAAATCTGCTCTTAGGAAAATGCATTTTGTACAATATTTCTGCTCCTGTTCATTAATGGAGCATTAAAGCCGGCCAAACCTACGTCTGTGTCAATACCACATGGAACATTTCAAGGGGAAAAAAATGTGTACCATTTTAACACAAAGCTTACAGGCACAGTCACTCTAATGACAGCTACTGCAGAGGAGAATGTGCATTTTTAAAGTCACTCCACAGCCTGAGGTGCACAAGCCTGGTTGTATTCACATATCCTCGGAAAGAATACTTTTTTTGTTTTTCCAGAGAAATAGATTTTGGTATAATCAATCTTTGGCAGCATTTAAAAAAAACAAAAAAACTTGCAGGTTTAGAGCTAATACAATAATCATATATTTGGTGCTTTCTACATGCAGCTTTGTATTAAATATCCCATGCTCAACTGCTTTTTGCTATTCTGCTAAAGCATCCTAAAACCCCAAACCCACATTTGAATAACCATGAAAGTTGAATTCATGGTTACTGTAAGTTCCAAAAAGGATTTTATTGTTCCTTTAATGTTGAAAAAAAAGAATCACCCAAAATTTAGATATATGTGCCCCAGTGTTTAAAAATTGCATTCTGCAGGTTGTTACTGAACATCTATTGCATTGCAGCTGGGTGTGCTGATGCTGCAGGTCTTGTGAGACAAATAAGTAACTAAATAACTGAAGCAGACTCAAGCTTACCCAGTCAGACATTGGACTACAAGAGGATTATCAAGTCCTAATTATTTAGTTCCCACCCCAGAGCGATGATTATGAACATGACTGAAGAATAGAGATTGCACACAGTGTTCAAATACAGTGTATGTAGAAAAATCTTAAAGATTTTATTTTTTTTTTCCATGAAAAAAACCATCAGAATTCAAAACTATGAAAAGATATTACACACAGTTGATTTGAAAGAGAAGGCAACTTTTGTAATCTGAGTTTTTTTGTGACATAAAAGTAGAACCTGGACAACTAAAATAGTAAACTTTCAAAATTGATTCAAAATAAAATCAACATTTTGGTCTAACATGTTGAAACTAAGTGATAAATATTCTTAAAGTAGCAACATCATGCATAAATAAACTGGACATCGCATGGTCTGAGCCCGCAGTGTTTTTGCTTTGCATACCCTGTCAGTGTACTTGCTGTTGTAATAAGATAAAGACCTCAGGAATAGTTCATCCAGCATGTGGGACTGCACAGCTCGTAAAAGGGCAGATGAGGAGAAAGCGTTTTACTTGCAGCCCTTCTGGGAAGGAAGGACTGTGCTGAGCTGAAACATAAAACGTAAAAGTAAAGGCATTTGCTAATTTAGCCTAAATCGAACCAGATGCCAACCGTCTCAGAATAAACTCTTCTGTAATAAAGACGTGTATAAAGGAAGTTATGTTTTGAACCACGATTAAGCAAATACACAAAATGTTTGAAATTATTAAAGTATTAATAGTTTAAAGAAGAGTAAGACCAAACACATCCAGATAAAAATTTTACTTAATGGTAACTGTTTTCATTGACTATTTTACGCACAAGTAAAGCCAGTAACTGCTTATTTTGTGACTTTAGTTCATCAATTAATATTTAGATTTTCAGTGAAAATTGTTTTGTTTTATAATTTCTTTGTGCTCCAAAAACTACCATACAGAGTGACTAACCTAACCAAAGCTAACACCTGGGTTTAACTAAGGGAATATTCAAGAATGTCCCTCTGAGAACATTGATTAATATGCTGCAGGTGGCAACAATTTCTTTAGTCCAATTGAGGGAGTGAGAAGCTTAACAATCCTTAACCATTTATGCCAGAAGCTGAAGTTAGTGATTGTGGAAAAGGTGATTCTCTGCTTGTGCACATAGATAATGGCAAATGGGTGCAAAAAGGTTAGAAATGTCTCATGCCTTTTTTTAAATGCTGGAAAAAATAACGGTGAATCAAACCTTTGGAGTAAAAATGATTGGAAAGAAATCTTGAACATGATTTGTCGCCACAGTTACCATCCACAAAACATCAGCAACAAAAGTCATGTAAATTAAATGTCTCAGTTATTTCGGTAAATGGTGCTAGGTTGGTCTACAAACAAATCATTTTGCTGATCCTGAAAGATTCTAATAAGAACTACATTAGTACTTTACCAGCAAACATTCAATCGATGGATCTGTTTCGTTCTCACACCTCACCTTATTTCAAGGGGCCTTCCATTTTTCTCTTCTGCTATAACCAAAAAGCACACGAGCCATTTTTTCTTTCAAAATGTCAGAACACATTACAATCAAGTCAGCCAAACATGAGAGCAATTATTGTTGCAAATTTGTCTTTTTTTTTTTAGTTGCTTAATAACACTCACAGGTGTGTGTAGTTATATCTGCTAAGACATTCAAAGGTCAAAAAAGGAATTCGGCTGCATTTCTCTGATTAATAAATATTTAGCAGGATAAACATCTTTTGATCGTTCTCTTATTCACACACACACACACACACACACACACACACACACACACACACGCACTCACGAGTTATGGCCACGGAAACCATCAGCTGTGTTGCACTTTTGGTGTCACTCGGTGAACTGGGTCTGGTGAGATTTCAGAACCAGTAACTAAACAATTTAAGGACTTGACTTGATAAAAGTTACTTGTGAACTCTTCAGCAATTTTCTTTGGGATTTGGTTTTCTGATCATTTCTTTCCACATCTGTTGATTCCTTTATGATATTTATTGTCACATTATGTTCATTATGTTATGACAAGCTGTCAGAACTCAATTTCTGCCTGATTTCAAGTAAGAGACCATAAATTAAGCCTGAGAACAGGTACTGTATGGAAAATGCTACATTGTGTAATACAAAAAGGTCCCAGTGAGACTTGCTTTTTTCTCCCCTCCAGGGGGTCTTTTGTGGGCTCTAGTGTCCCTTATTTGAAAGTAGGCTGACAGGAAAGGGAGGAAGACATGCGGTAAATGTCGACGGGTCCGGGAATCGAACCCATGACGGCTGTGTGGAAGACTCAAGGCCTCCATATGTGGGTCATGCTATACCCTACGCCACCACAGCACGCCCAGGTCCTAGTGAGACTTGAACTGAGGTCAAAGTGCGTTAACCTGTGGACCATGTGAGTCTCTTAGCGAAGGGAAACTCTATTGACCTCCAAATCACTGTGAGAAGTTTCAAACCAAAGCTCTTTTGTGTTTTAAATGTGTTGGAAAAATTGATAATGTTATTAAGTAAAGTCACATGAACACAATAAGACATGAGTCTGAGCTGTTAATGCTATTAATGTTCTCAAATATTTATTGAATGCAAAATATTTATGTCCTCAGCTCATTTCTAACATTTTCTCCGCTGCCAGAAACAGAATAAGTGAAAATGGTTACCGTTCAGGATTCACACTGCCCCCCCGCCCCCCCCAAAAAAAAAAAATGAAAGTGTTTTTTACCTGCTAACTACAGACGTCTGAGTAAAAGCAATCACAGAAGATTTATTTAAAAACTCAATATCCTGTAGTGGATCTGCAGCATTCAAACACAATTTCAGCTTCTCTAATCTCGTGCCACATTCAAAACTTTAAAAACAGGTGTTTTGGAGCTAAAACAGATTTCAAAGGATGAGCACGGGTTCACGATAAGTAAAGGTGAAATCAGGTTATTACTATCAGTAAATTCCTCTCTGCGCTTGCTTTAGCTGATTATTTTACCCTTTTTCATTCAAGATGAGCTTATCTGTTTACTCAACCTCTGCTGCAGTTTGTCTCGATGAAAGCCTGCGAACATTTCACTCAACAGTTCAGCTTTCTGTTTTCTTGTTCATCAACAGTTGATTTTGCCTCAAATGGCAGTTCTGACCTCTGGCATTTAGTTTCAAAGCATCTTTTTAAACTTTCTGCACACGGCAGCGCCCTGATGTGTGTTGGTGGAGAATCCAAACACAAGCCGCAGGCACGCAGAGTCTGGAGAAACGGGAAGTTTAATGAGGTATTATTATGAAAGTCTGATCTGATTTAATTCAATACTATCTTAAGTGTATTTATTTGAACTGGTATTATGTTACTAAACAACCTGAATATGTTGCTTGATTTTTCCATTTTTAACTTCAGTCTCAAAATGTCCAACAGACATTACCGCATCTTAGATTAATAAAGATTAGGCGTAATTTACTTAAAACAGACAGTGTCTCTCAACATTACTGAAAGTCCACCATCATCATGTATCGGAAAAATTACAATTGTAAATCATATTTGTCAGAGTGAGTTACGCAGGACTAATTACTCTTATACACTTCGAAGCTCACAGAAACATCAAATTAATTTTATTTATGTCAACTTTGCATGTATAATATTACAAGTTAATTACAATCTCTAAAAGTGTAACATCATTTAATGTTAGCAGGGGTCTGAGAATTTATGTAGAGCAAGAGTCAGAACAAATCATCGGTTCAGGAACCGCACTCATGAACAAAAACTAGAGGAAAAAAACTAAGTGGGTGATCTGATTAGACTGCAGAATTTCTTGCTGCACAAATTATCATATTAATAAGGAAACCTAATTTTCTTTAGTGCTTTAATATTATTGGTTTGAAGCCAAGTTAAAAAAAAAAATACATTCTTTGCACTATATGAAGACAAGTTCAGTATGTTGACATAGGATTATGTGAAAACGAGTGCACCGATTTACTTAATTAATAAGCTTTAAAGCAACTGCTAATCTTTTACGTATTATGAGCACACTGCTGGGATATTAGGCGGTTCAAGCGTCTCCTGTGGCGGCACAGCAGCTCACTTGTGATTACTGTCGCCTCACAGCAAAGAGATCTTAAATTTGAACTCAAATAAAGCATGTGCAGCACATTCTGCTGCTGAATCCACACTGAACCCCTAATTGAAAAGGATAAGTATACTTTTAACTGTGCATGCAAATAATAACAAAAATGTCCGTAAAAGTCTTTTCATAATGTTTTCAAATGCAATTCTTGAGAATGAATGTTCTCAGAACATCTTCATCTCATCTGACTGAGGGTCTCGATCTTTTCAGATAATGTTTACAAAAGAGGTATAATTTTATTTGGTTGATTACATGTTTGCAAGATATTTTGAAGGCTATGGTTTTAAAGCTAGACAACACTGTCCGATTATGATACATGGCATTCTCCCAATGCTTCTTTACAGAATCCAAATCTACTATATCGAATCCATATAAAACCCATCTTCCTTAAGAGGATCAGTTTAAAGTTCCAGATTTTAATCCAGCTTCTAAATAGTTAAACAGTAATTTCAACAATCATTGAATTACACCATCCTTACAGTGAAGATCTTTCCTGAAACAAATTCCTTCAGAAGCCAAGCTACGGTCAGAAGAGTGAACAAAGGAGAAAATATCTGAAGACTGGATGTTCAAACCAACAATTTAATGTTGGTTGAATCTAGCCAACAATTAAATCTACACACTTCCAAATAAATATGATCAACATTATTCATTTAAACTGTGAATAAGCAAACCTTTTTTTATTGCTGTTTTTCCCATAAATTTTTGAAACTCTATATTAACTTTGTTGGTCCGAAGCGTAATAGCCCTCGTGTTAGATGATTTAAATGACTGCTGTCTGCAACCAGCAAAGGTTTAATTGTTAATAAAATGTCAAGCAGTGGTTATAATTTTAAGAATTTTACAACGCATAGGTAAAAACATGCAAAACCTCCTGAGAGCTCAGCTGCTCTACCCATAAACACAATGGGTAAAATAGAGAGGATACTTTTTCTCTTTGGGGAATATTAAGGAATAACTGAACTTTGCAGCTCGGTGTCTGAGTTTGGACTTGTAAACAAAGCCCAGGAGCCCTGAAGCTGTACTTTCAGTAATTAAGCAAAGGCTGATGCCAGAATCTGTTGCTGCCTATATTTGCTCATTTTTAATCACAAACCATTCCAGTGAAAACTGCATCTGGATGTTGCATCTTTAAGACCATTTATTAATCAACTCAGAAAATGTAAAGTGGACTGAAACTCTGCAGCACTTTTTTAGTCACACTGACTACTGAACACACTTTAGGAACACTTTAGTACTCAAAACATACACACTCATACACCAGCAGGTGGAACTTATACAATTTGTTAAGTGCCTTGCTCAGGGGCACTTCAACAGATTGCAGGAGGAAGTTGGAATCAAACCCACAGCATTTGAGTACTCGACCCACTGAGCCCCACTGGCACGTAAGAACATAGACAGCGACAACATTTCTGGCATGGTATATCATGGTGGAAAACCTCTGAATTTATTTGCACTGATGCAAGTCCAGTCCAACACGCCTGAGTGAATCGGCTGACTTCCCTCTCTGGCAGTAACTCAGCTCTCCAAACACCTGCTAATGAGCCATTCATTTGATCCAGGTGTGTTGCAGAAGGAACCCATCTAATAGTTGCAGGATGGTATCCAGGGGTGACTTGAGCAACCTGCTTCAATGGGATGTGCTTAAATTTTTGACCTATCAACCTTGAAATCTATGTTGAAACAAGCATTCATATAGCCTACTTTGCCAAATGATTTTCTCACCTGCAAACATATTAATCGCAGTTATTTTAACGCAACTCTTCCACTGACTTAATGTAGTGTAGCACTTCGCAGTAGAGCTACTGTCCTCCCAAACTGCTTAAACTACAGCAAGAATATTTCAAGGTATCACACTGAGAAACGGTTTATAGAAATAGTCCACAAAGTTGGATTTCAGAAATATGTGAACGCGGAAGCGTATTTAGACAGGTATGTCAATGTATGAAATAAAATTCTCTGTACTCTTAAACAGTTTGATTAGTTTCAATCAGAGGCAAACGGATGTGTTAGACAAGAACACATTTTAATGAGACTGTTTATTCTGTAAACAAACTTTTTTTCTATGGCACAACATTACAGGAAATACACAAACATCTGCTATGTTTGATATGTTTTTACAATAACTTTAGCATGTGAAACAGTGATGTACATGGTCATACTACTGTTATGATATAAACTACAATCTATCTAATTTGGTAGGTATTTACATAGTTCTTGTAAGATTTAGATTCTATAAATGTAGAGTTTTTCCTTCCCTGGACCCCCTCAACAAACAGAACCAATGTGGGACATTAATGTTTACAAATATAAACAAATGCTATTTAATATTTGGAAGCTCATAAACAAGACGAAAAGGCTAAAATAGAATGGATAACAGTTCCTGACGTTCAGGAGTCAAAATTCTAGCGCTAGTAGGAAAATGACTCGTAGACCTTTGCCAAAAACAAAAGAGAAACTCTAGAACCGCTAAAATTTGACGCCGCTCCATTTTTGTTTACTTTTCATCGGGAAGGAAGTTGCGCTCATGGCTTCTTCAGACGTTTTTGTGCTGTTTCCGTCAGTGGTTCTTGGAGTAGAGCCAACAGAAGCGAGGGGGTAAATAGGTCTTTGAAAGAGTTTGCTTGGCACAGTGCAGTGTGAAACCACCACCTGATGACTTAACAAATGTTGCAATCTTGGTCCCCAAACAAACTGAGTTTATTAGACTCAGTTTCTGATTCTGATCCCTTAATGGATCAGAATCAGAGTTCCTGACTTCACTTAACTCTTCAAAGTTAAGTGAAGCGTTACCAACATACACCAACAGCAGAAGGTTGTTGGTGTATGTCAATGTTTATTTAGATAACTGCCTACTGGCTTGTGCATGGCTTGCAAAACTGTGTAGGTCAGCCATATTTGATCATTCATAATAAAATGACAATTCTTTAGTTGAAATTAGGTTTTAACTAGTCATCACTGCACTTATTGGCATTTCTCATCGTCTTTTCTGGATATTTGAGTGTGTATGTTACAATATCACATGCACATACGTTGAGCTGGACAACATATCAAATTGCAGCTGTTGTCAATTTCAGTAGTGCAATCACAAAGAACTGCAGGGTGGAATATTTGGTAGGACATTATATTTTGAGCCAAAGGCTTTGGTGGATGCCCACACCAGGGTCAAGTTTAGCTGACAAACTAGCCTTTAGATTTTAAGATATTCAGTGTTTGTGAAGCAGCAAAACATTTTCTGAGTTTTGTCGAAATATTTCGGGGGAAAATATGATGAAAGCTAAATATTATTGATTACTGTAGATGTGTGTTGAGTCAGATGTCTAGAAACAATTGAGGGTTTAACCGTTGGAGCAGAAACTTTGTTCGGACAAAAATGTGGTTGTCGTCAAGAAAAGCAAAAATTTTACAATCTTAAGCATCTGATTTGTGTTAGGTGGACTACAATTATAATGTGGACATATATAATACAATAATCCAGCATTTTCTACTCCTAATTTACCTGACTGGGCTTTAGGCTCACAAAGTTTGTAAAATAAAATAGTGTACTTAAACTGAGAAAGTGCCTTAAATGAGGATTAAAATTAAACTGATATAAAACATCTTTAAGAATCTAAAAACAAATCTTTTGACTCGGTTTACCATGATTGGGATTACTGAGAGCAACAGAGAACATTAACCCTACATGAGCTTCTGATAACTGGTAAATAGTTAACTATCACACCACCATATTTAACTTTGAACTCTCATGATCACATGATTAACACCAAACACAAGATTTTGTTGCCCAGTCTGATATTGTATTCCAGTTTTTCTGGTTTGCACATCGGAGCTTTAGCAAACTGAAGAGTTGTCCATCCACTTAGCTGTTTTCAGCAAGGAATGGCCAAAAAAACAGAATGATGTCACTTTGCCCTAAAGCATGTAACAGTCAAGTCTTATTTACTAAACTCACAAAATCCAATTAAAGTTTAACGTTGACTTCAAGAAAATGTGAAGAAAGATGGAGCTGGATTCAGGGAAGCATTGCTTTTTGGCTTTCAGTACATTTCTGTCCTCTGTTTGCATCCAAAGTTAAGTCTTCATTTTAATAACCGGTCAAGTAAACAAGACCAGACACTTCACTTCCAAAAAGCTGTGGGCTCATTCCGCTTTATCCGAGACAACACAGATGAATTTCAGTTCAACCGTTGCAAATACGGAGTTCAAAAACAAAAATCTTTACAGAAGTCAGTTTAATCATTTCTTTCAAACCTGTTTGGAAATTCGACTGGTTTATCTCCCTATGAAAACTTCCCTTCACCTCTGTATCCGCAGCTCCTTAATTTTACAGGAAAATGAGCCATGAAAGGAAAAACCATTAACATCAGCAAAAGATATTTAAAGCAGAGAGAATGGCTGAATGTGCTGGCCAGTGACGAGAGCAGCCAGCAGGCTCTTCAGATGTCCATCCCCATCTCTTCATTTTGCTTTCAAAACATCTAAAGTACATGTTGGGGAAGGAGCACTAAAACTAGATCTCCTAAGGATAAAAAAGTGAGAGGCTATGACAGCAGCAAATTGGCTTTTCTTTCCCGTGAGCCTTACTCTAGACTTTCCCCCCCTGCATGGGAGCAATTTGAATCGTGCGGTAATTGCTTATATTGCTTTTCTCCCAACACCGTTTCTACAATGGAATTTGATCTCATTACTTTCGCCCGCGGTTGAGTTCTCAGCCGCTTGGTGCAGGAGGAATAATGCTAAGTGGTGTGTTAACAAAAAAAAAAAAGAGGAAAGAGCGAAGTGACTTTTGTCATGCTTTTCGGTGCGTGGAGTTAGAAGAAGCGTACAAAACGTGACGGCACATCATTTTGAAGCTCATCCCCGTCTTGTCAAATGAAGCAATTTTTACGAGATCCTTTTCTATTTCTCACAAAATGGTTTAAATGTGGGTTCCTCTTTTATTAGCTTGTTATAAAGTGGATTATTTTTTTGTTGTTTCTTGGTTGTTGTTTTTTTTTTTAGCATGATGAAGATTGAGGAAGAGCCAAAGGAGTAGCAGAGAAGTGGATGCAACATGAGTTATGAAATAGAAATCAAAAGCTGTGCTCCCGCCTCGTTGCAGCCGAGTAGACTGGGTATGGTTTCCCGGAGAGTGTGAGGTGTATGTCAGCCCTGGGTGATATGCTTCTTTGTGAAGTACTGTGTATTACTTTTTTACTTTAAAAGACAGGCAGCTTTTGCCCAAACAGCACTTTGCAATTCAGCCATGTACTCACACTGAGGAAAGGTCACTTAAGCAAATAAACTGAAGGATGAGTAATGTCTTATAAATGCTTAAAAGGAAATAAAAAAAAAATAAAAAAACAAGTTGGGATATTTTACAGTGTTCGAAGGAATAGGACATAAACTTTTTTGGAGGCATTTACATGTCTTTTCCGTAACCGTCGACTGTGTTTCACAGCGAGGGCTGCAATGAATTCGACACCAATAGTGACTGTAAACTCTAAGCTGGAAGAAAAGTCGAGTCTTCAGTCGTTCCAGCATTCCCAGTTCAAGAAGAGACCTGGCAGCAGCAGCAATGGCAGAGCGAGCTCCGCTTGGCTAGCTTCTCCTCGCTGACTCCCTCTGGCACCTGATTCAGTGTCGGAGTCCTTCTCAGAGTACGGTGGGATGACGTTGAACTCCTCATTTGCTCCCTCTTCTTGTTCCTCCTCTTGGTCACTGTCCTCCATCTGTGGAGGAGAGAAAGAGTGATTGCTCTAATTAACAAGAGCAATGAAACATGGAGGGAAGGTCAAGAAGAGTCGGTCTACACAACACGGAGTTTGCTACGAATGAAAATACCTCAAAGATGCAAACAAAGTATTCAAGAAGAGAATTTTAACCTTCAAATTGGCCTTGATTCGTTTTGTTTTGTTTTTTAAACGTAATTGAGTAAATGTAATTAGTTACTTACTGCCCAAATCTGCCCACATTCCCATTAGCAACTTTTAATGACTTTATGTGTTTGTCTGGGTTCCTTATGATCGCCTTGATTTAGCAAAGAAACCAGCATATTTTGGGAATGTCTGTAAAGTTTTGCATCTGCTCCACAACATGAACATTCAGGAATAGGACTGAGAAGAAACAGGCTGTTGAACATGAGAAAAAAAAATAAAAAATCCAAAGAGAATGAGGTCATGTTCTTCCTCATAAAATATTCCATTGAAGCTGCTGCCATAAGACGGCCATCGATGTTGGATATTTCTGCAGCAACTGCAAGGGTCCTCCACAGGGCTTCATGCCTATATGGGCTAGCATAATTTCTTCTTTAAAGTCTCCAAGTTATCATGCATCAAAGCTCAAAAGCAAGCAGAGCCAAATTGCTGTCTGCTCTTTTATTTGCTTACGATAAGAACTGTGACAGAACAACTCCAAATGCATGGAAAATAAAGCTGCATTGTATGCATCAAGCGACATTATGGGACTGTTGACGATAGGATTGTTATGGGATGTATGGAAATATAATACTCAATGATTTGAAGCTGTGCAGCTGCATTTATTTAATAACACTTCTGAATGACAACACTTCAGTCCTCAGCTTAGATTGGACTTTTTCCATCTATGTATAAATATGTTATATCTTATATTTACATGAACAGCACAGATCACCTGGGGGACATCCTTCTGCTTCAATATACATGACATCACTATCTTTTCCAGGGTTCCTCTCCTTCTGCCTGTTTTGCGTTTACAAAAAGGTCACGGAGCGAGTGCCACACTTTTCTGCAGGCAGCCTCTTCCAATGGACAACGACCTTGCAGGCCCCCACAAAGACAACAACTTCCATGCGACCCAAACAGTAAGAATCAATGCTGAATTGTGATACTACCACACTAGACTAACAAGACCCACTTAATTTTATTACATTTTCATTTACAATATTATTTGTATAAATTTAAGTTTGAAAGTGGAGGATTTTGCAAAAAAAAAAAAAAAAAAAAAAAAAATGATTCCATTAATTTCAAATGAAATTAGATCAGTTCTATTATTATTTATTTTTAATGACTGTCACACTGTTGGTGCAAATAAAAAAAAAAAACAGTTAGTAGTTTTTGTGATAACTGGCAATCACCGAGATGCTGAATTTATTTTTTTAGCTAAAATGACAACTTGACGAAGGGACATTCTACTTCTGGATGTTTTTTCTACTACTGTTTTTCACTACAGCACAAGTAGTGTGTTAATTCAGCAAAACAATTAAAGTAGCCGTCATCTTCCACAATGGAAGGCATGGAGATATTCAGGTTCAAATGGGCAAATCAGCAAATTGACCTGTAAACTCCCCTGAGACTTTATATGAATGTTTACTAGAAATCATTTTAAGAAATTGTCATTTCTCAATCACGTGTCCATCTTGGCTGGACCAGTGTCTCATTTCAGCAATGATCTAAACTCCTACATAAATTACATACACCAGTCAGTGTCATTTGATTTATTTAACTGGGTTCACTCCACATCATTGTAAAGAGGATATTTAAATGGAAGTGTGCAAAAGAAATACAAAAGAAATACAAAAGTCAAACACCTGAACTGTGGGCCTGGGTCTCCTGAGGTGGGATTGCAGAAAGAAGATTTTTGCAATACAAGATATACTAGGATTACAACTGTACATATGAACCAGATGAGTGCACTCCCATGAATATTAACAGTAAAGATTGCAGCAAGCACCTAAAGCTAATCCTGAACCACACTGAGAGGTGGAGATAGAAGAGGAAGTGAGACAAGAATAATCTAGGATTATGCAGGAAGCTGCTGGGCCTCAACTCACTGCTATAGTCCTCAGCGAAACATCGGTGTCAGGATTTGATATGCAGTCCCCCGACTGGAGCTGAATCTCTAACACCAACACATAGTGAGAAAGTAGCAGGAGTGTGTGCTTACACTGTTGAATTCAGGGAGCGTGTTGACGCTAACGTGGACCCTCTCCTGGAAGACGCGAGGGGAGGGCTGAGAAACTGGCACTGGAGTGTGTTCCACCGGAGGAGGCGCTGAGATTCCCATGGAGCTGATGGCATTGCCTAAAAACAAAATCAGCAGGGGACGTCTTCATTAGTTTCACATCTTAATTCCGCTTTGAATCATCACTAAAACATTATCAGTGTGTGTTCTCAGCCAAGATGGAGCCAAATACTCCAAGTTCTTCACTATTAATAATAAAAGTTACTTTTTGATGATCTTATTTTAGAAATATATTTTTTGTTTGTTTAAGAGAGATTCACTCAACTAATTAAAGCCTTAAAACACAATTTTATGGTAAAATTACTCAACAAAACATTTGTAGAACCAAACCTTCATTTTTATACTTTTATTCAATGTTGATATAGAATTTAGTTCTGAGTACGGAAGTGGCAGAGGTAACAAAACTTTATTTTGTGTGTCCAATGACCCAGTTCTGCATTGATTTGTATCGTTCTGTATTTTAAATTATTACAATCTATTCTTAAAGATGCCAATAGATTTGATATACGACAAGAATCCGAAAACTTCAGAAAAGAGGCTCATAATATCATAGTTCCTCCACTGTCCGTAATACATCCATGAGGCTTATTTCCACACATTCATCCATTTTTTAAGGATTTCTATGGGAACCAATGAAAATATCAACAGAAATTTTGTGAAAACAATCATTGTTTTTCTAAAATGATATTTTTCACACTGAATAAAAGAATTAAAGCTTGTTTTAATGGGGGGTTTTTTACACATTTTTTCTAATATATTTTGTCTAGCAATTTTTCACTTATTGTAAAAAATGTAAACTAAGAATAACGGAGAAAGTTACATTGCAGCATTATATTCTTGCTCACATGCACTGTTTTCCATCTAATTTCAACTTGCAAAGCTGATTCTGGACATGGCTGCGGCCATTCAGGACAAAAGCCAATGCATTGCTGTGGAGCCAATAAAAAAAAAAAAATAAACACAATTTACATTAAATTCTGTGACTCAATTATCAGATGCCTGTATTAAAAAATTTATACTTTCATGTTAAATTATTCGAGTGTCAGTTTTTCCTCACTTGAAGTTTTTCCTCTTTTGTAGGGCACGTCTTATTTTTAGCTGTTTGTCTAGAGCCAAGAAGGGAGAAGGAAGGCAGAGAAAGATTTAAGTGTTAAAGTGAATGTAGAAAATGTAGCTGGTCACATCTGGATGGGCTGTTTAATCGCCAACATAATGAGCCCTGCCACAGAACCGCGTGCTGCTCACACATGGTCACTCTGCAGTGGAAAATAACATTACAAACAGGAGCTTCGCAAAGTTAACCTTTAGCAAATGGCTAAAGAAAGCAGTTAACTTTTTTCCAGTTTCTTAAAAAAAAAAAAAAGGATTAATTAATTTGAGATTATTCACAAGCATCTATTTAATATAAGAATGGGAAGAAACGCCAGTTTTCTGGAATAAACCAGCAACTGGTATCTCCGGGGTATCTATCGTACCCGAACGGCAGGCGACAACAGGCATGCAGAGTTCCCATTGTCTTTCACTATCTTCACTTTGCATTGGTACGCAATCATAACTAATCTGAGCCTCAACATTATTTCTGGAAGACAATGTTGCGAACAAAATGTGAGTGCTGTACGCTAAATGAAAGTCACATACAGCCTGATTGTTAATGAGGCCCCTCATTGTGAAATCTTATTTCTAATTAAAACCGCCTGTCTGTCTGTCTGTCTGTCCCCTATTGCTTTCATGTTTTTTGGTTTTTTTTTTTTAGTACAGCACATGCTGAACAATGCATCGTTATACATCAGCAGGACATACTGAGCACAAACTCTAGACGCTCATTCTGGTTTGGCAACAACTCAACCACAGGCCACTTCCAGTTGATCAGATTTGGTGAAAGGATTCATCGACTTTGCTGAGTTTCAAAATCACATTCGCATTTGGCAGCCGGCCAGGCACCAGGGAGAACATCTCTCGCTGTTCATTTATTTATAAGAAAACATTATGGTTCAGTGACTTGCCCTCTCAATCATCAATTACGGCCCACCTCATTTGAATTCTGTATTAATGCACATTAGAAAGCGCTCAGTTAGATTAGCATCTCAGCATTCATTTAGATAATACTTACATTTGACAGCTGAAATACGACATCTCCTCTGTTTTTACAGTGACACAAGGATTGTCAGCTGCAAATTTATTCTACAAACTATAAAGACATGAAGGAGATTGGCAACCTAAACTGCAGCATTGACTCATTAACATTTCACAAGGACTATAATTTATTTTAATTGATGTTTCCTGCCACATTTCAACCCAGAATTTTCAAAGCTCTCAATTTTAATGATCTGTGGCACATGAGGCCATTTATTCACAATATTCTCAGAAAGAAGATGAAAAACTAAAACTTCCACAAACAGCTAATGTTTGTATTTAGTTTAATCCTTACAGTAGAGACTTCTGATGGTAAGAGAGGAGCAGGAGATCATGAGATCTTTTATCTTCTAGACCTGCTCCTTTTTCAAATTGTGTCATGTTACATGTCAATTGCCTTGACTATATGTCTTATTATTATTTTGAGCATTTGAAATACATGAATAAATAAATAAAACCTTGAATTTTATTAATTGTGTTGTCTGATCATGTCAATTGCAGATGTAATCCCTCAAAACTGTAATCTGTTCTTCACAAACAGAAACCTTTTAAACAGCTTCACTCCAGCAATTAAATATTAGTCGATCGATATTATAGTAAATTTGATTGTGATATTATTGCATCTCGGAGACTTTCAGCATAATGTTTCAGATGTTAACATCTGCTAAACTGTAACTACAGTTATTCAAAACGATTAGATTTGTTTACTGTGCCTCTGTGTTGTTCTTTTTACAGTTTATTTTATTTGGAACAAAAAGCATAGAAAGTAAGTTTTTAGGAACACATGAGAAAAATATCTCTCAGTCACCAATATACAATTTATTCATAATTGTTAAGTTGGGCTCTGAATGAAGAGGGAGGAAACAAATCTTTGAAAAGAGTCAAACCTCCCATTACGGTTTTTCTCTTTTTAGCATGATTCAAAAGTGGGTCTGGATGTAGCTACCGAAAAAGACAAATTATAGATTTAGATTTCTTTCTAGTGCCTCAGTCTGCTCTAAATTATATAAAGTCCTTGGTTTCCTCACAGGATTTCTAAAAGATCTGAATATGGCAGTTAAGGTATTCATGGGAGAATGTTCATTTTATATCTACTGAACGATTCCTATGTAAAGTTGATCATCACTAACTGAAAAACCAAATAATGACTCAGTTTTTTTCAGCCATAGCCACCAGATTTTTCAGTTAACAGTCCTGGTAATCCAAAGAGCCCATCATGTCCTGAGTGGGAACAATTTATGGGACAGTTCAGCCCTAAAACTGAACCGTCCCACAAACTTTCTAATGCATTTTCCCTTACGTAGACATATGTTGTTGCTGAACAGATTTTGGATGCGTTGACAGCCCTGCAGTTCGTTCCCGCTGCCTTCACATGTGCACCACTGGGACACCTCCGTGCTGCTGTTGCTCACATAGTTGGGAGTCATGATGGTTCCTGAAAAACAAATGTTTAAAACTCTTTAAACAACACTTAGATTTGCTTAAACAACACTTTCCAAATAAGTGCTTCCAAACAATAGTCAAAGAATTTCCACCATGCAAAACAATTTTAGGTTATAAAGTCAGCCGTCTGGTTTTCAACATTTATGACTGCAAGTACACTAAAGCTTTTTGTTGTATTTTAAAACAAAAGGAAATAAAATTATTTTTATGCTCATCAAGAAATTGTGCTTTTGAATCAAAGCATTTTAATGGATCACAGCTTTATTTTGTGTATTAAAAGAAAGAATATATTAATTAAATGTTAGAAACACAAAACTGATAATGAGTTCTGCCACTGGCTTTTGTTATTTTCCCCTCTCAGCTTCTCTATTTCACCTTCTTGTATGTTTAATTTTTTATTTTTTCAGCACCTCACCTATGAGTCCGGTGTAAGCCTTGAGGCACATGGTTCTGCTCTCTCGCATACAGCCAGAGGCAGAAAGAGAGGACTGCTGACAGTTGTGTTGGAAATCTGCAATCCGGGATCTGAAACACACACACACACACATACAACACACACTCAGTGGAGAAAATGGGTTTTCAGAGCGTCGGCACATAAAAACTGAATGCATTTTAAAGTGTTTTGAAAATTTTATTTTGGCGCTCAAGGCTGTCATAAATCAAAACAATGAAATAAATAGAGGGAGGAGGGAAAGGAGAAGTACTTACTTTAAAAAAATGTTGGTTTTTTTCAGCAAAACAATCACTTCTTTGTAAGAAAACTTCAGAAATTAAATTGTATCTATTTGGTTCCCAACTTTGCTACATAGTTGCAGAATGAAAATTTCCTTTTATTTTTGCCAGCCTTTTTCATTTAGAAAATGTAAAGTACATGTCATAACATTAGTACGTGCTACACCTTTTTTGCTACAATTCCCCTCACACTAATTAAAATAAAATACTAAAAGAATAACCAAATGCGTAATTTTCCATTCCAGGAAAGTCTGCAGAGTGCACCCCTCTGCTCTGTGCTGTATGTTTTTATGAATAAAGTAATCGCTACGGGTGAATCAGTAAAGAGTCATAAATTTAAGTCACTTTCTTTTTCTCCCTGGAAAATGCACCATGCTGCTTCAGGGGGATGGAGAAGTCTCTCTCAGGTGGAGTAGTTCAGTTGTCTCCTGGCATTATTCACGACAGATGGGAAAAGAGACCATGAAATTGACCGTGGGTTTGGGTGTAGCTTCTGCTGTGGCTGCTGTACCATGTCTAAGTGGTGAGGGGAGAGCTAAGGCAGAAAGAAAAGCTTTTTATGATCAGTCAGCCCGAGTCCCTGTGACCTAGAGAGCGTGACTATTAACTAAGCTCTGTACTATCCAAGAAGAGGCAAGACGCAGAAGAAATTCTTCCTTTAGCGCTTTGGGATTCTCAGTGGGGATGATGCCCGGGGGCTGACCCGGTACGCACAGGATGGATTTTACAAACCAGTTGGTCTGGGAGCAAGTGGAGATCTCTTAGGAGGAATTGGAGTAAGATGGTATACAGACCAGCTTAAGTGTTGCTGAAACCACTGCTCCCACAGCATGACCCTAAATTAGTCTCCATTTCTACATAGAAAGTCTAGATAGAACCTTCAAGATAGCAATTGTATACTTAAACATTGTTTCGTCAATCAAATCAAAGCAGTTTTATCTGCATACTGTCAAATTATATCAACATGAGAAGACATTCAATATTACCTAATTTTAAAAAGTATTTATCATATGCACAATTATTTAGTAATATTTTAAGTTTAGAAATGGGTTTTATCAATATATTTTGGCACAACTGGCCATCTGAGAACATTAAATATCCTGATATGGCCCAAGATGAAAATGAGTTTGACATGGTTGGTATAGATTAAAGTACACATATATATAAAACTTATAAGACCACATAAGGTGAGGTGGTCCAATTGAAATGTAATTTAAAATATGATTTTCTTGATGACCCCTAACCCAAAGAATCCAAAGAAAATCAAACCCGATCACAGAAACTCAAATCGAAAGCATTGAATTATTTTTTTATTGAATGGACATTGACTTGTTTGTCAAAAAATAAAACATATTTCAGGTTGTAGATCTGCAGAGCTTGTAGGAACCCCAGGAACCTGCAGCTACAAATACAGCAAATATGTTTCTAAAATCATTGACCCTGCAGAGCTAAACCTGAACACACTTCTCAAGAGCTTATATGTGCATAATTTTGAAATCATGCACTTGAACTTTTACTTAAAATTCAGAATTATGAACTACTTCCATTGGCCTATCATCTTCAGCTCCAATAAAAAAAACATTTTATGCATATTTTAAGTTTGTGGCTGTCGTGAAAAAGCGTGAAGAGTTGAACTGGTATGAATATTTGAGTGAAGTAATGCAACTACTTTGGAAAGTGGGTAGATGGATTGTTGCTCAACGCTTTGCAGACTTTACCGCTTCTGTTTCTCTGCACACAGGTTCTTACCTACACAGCTCGTCTCTGGAGCAGTAGTTCTGGAGGCTGAGGCAGTTGGGCTTGCCGACTCTTTCCTCCCCTCTTGCGTTCTCCTCAAAGGAACATGATGGCACAATGGTTTTCCTCCGCCGCTCCCCACACAGAGTGTCAGAGCAGGGACAGAAAAGCAGAGCAAAGCTGTACTCCTCTGGCACACGCTCCAGGAAGCGCCGCAGGGCTTTGTGGCATTTCTGGCGGTTGCAGCTGTTGTCGGTGGCTGTTGCTCGCTTGGTGCAAGCTACCACATACTCTGAACGCAAGGAGCCACATTTCTCATACAGGCCGCAGTCCTGAGCAGCCTTCAGACACTGGTTCTGGCCGTCCACGACAACAGAGGAAGCTGCAGGAAGCAGAGTACGGATTCGTTAGTGTGAAATAAAACAAATAACCTTCTAAACCAACAGGACATACTCTACCTGCCATAATGGAGGCCATTCGCGATACCTCTATGTTTCTCACCAGATTCAACTTCAGCTCTTCGTATGGGGACACTTCATACTCGTCATATGCTGGAACAATATTGGACCACACGAATGAAGCGACTGAATTCGAAGAACACCCACGTACAAGTTTGTGTTTTCCACCCACCTGCAAATCTCACAGTCCAGTAAACCTTCAGGCAGTGCTCCTCTCTGCGAGAGCCCCGCTGACACTTGCAGACTTGAAGGGGGCGATAATGCTGCAGTGAGTTTTGGGCCTCCAGGCACTCCAGGCGGGCATCTGAACTGAGCGGCGACACGGCTTCCTCCGCCGCGCAGTACTCCAGCAGGCGATAGATGCCTTTGCAGGACGGCTCCTGGACACAGCCCTGTTCCGCCACCAGACAATCTAAGGACACAGATACTGTAACACCGCCTGCAGGAGAGGAGAGGTTGACATTATGAGCTACAAAAGCTGCAAACAGGTTCACTACAGACGCTATGGATTGCAAACTAAAAAGTAAGATACAGTGTGCTCGGTTATGGCTAACATGAATAGGTTGTTATGTGTGATTAATTTCCCATGATCTGTGAAGGTCAGTGGTCAAAAAAAATGTCCGGCTTCACTTCACCTGTCAGAGCTGAGGTTTGTAGTTTATGTTCAAGTCTCCACCTCAGCCAAGAAGCAGGCTTGTATTGCTAGAGCGCAGACAGCATTCTACAAAGTAACATATACTAAAGGAAAATGTTTTTAGATTATATGTGGTACATACAACAAAATTATCAATCATTGAATTTAAACTAAAACAGGCTGTTAATCAGCTGATCTCAGGTTTCAGGCATAACGTAAAAAAATAAATAAAAAATCTAAATCAGTGCAGAAACCCGGCTTGTAATCCCTCTGATGGCAAAGGATAAAAAAGCTGAAATTTTTGAGCAGCACAAGCCTTGTGTTAAGTAATGCATCTACTTAACTACTTAAAACACCGTTGCCTTATTTGGATGCAGAAAAACATTTAGTTTACATTTTTCTTAATGGTTTTGAGAGTCAAGTATTAAACCACCTCAACATTTCACCTGCACAGAGCCAAATTATTCATGAAGCTAAAGGAAGATTGTTGACCCAAATTGAGACCTCTAGATCAAAGTTTTATTATCTGACAAGAAAAAATAATTTATGACATTGTCCAAATGTTTTCTAATGTTACTTGCATAAGAAGGAGATCCCACTGGTAGATCCTTTCAACATGGTACAGGGGATGAGGTCAAATCATGATCTTGAAGCTTTTTGTTTTAGGTTGTGCAAAGAGTAAAACTGGAGATGAGAGGTGGTATCCCTCTTCACCGAGGGTCTTCCTCTGAGTGGGAGATCAGTAGATCTTTTATCAGGTGCAGTTCACGACACCCGTCTGACAAATCACTTCTGAATCTCGTTCAAAACATTCAAGAAATTTTGCCCAGAAAAACAATTAGCTGAAGATTGTAGATGACCTTTGTGAAGCCACATTCACCACATGGAGGAACGGCCACAGCCAGCCTACTAGAAACACTCGCATCAAGCATGTCCTGAATTTCTGAACAGGTCAAATTACTGAGTAATTTTTAGCTCAGGATTTTTGTTGTTGTTGTTTTTTTATGTAATGGTTTTAATAATTTGCTCAGCATCTTAATGGTTTTCTCAACTATATTCTTCCTTACGAGTCAATGGTAGACTGTGTACACTAATAACAGTTCCTATATTTTCTAATTTTTGAAACTTTCAAATTATTTGTGAGAACAAAATATTTTTATTCCTAGTTTTCTTGAAAATATCGCCACCTTCCCTTGAGCCTAACATAGTGTGCCAGCTTGTCTTTTGAGCAGAAGGTATCATTAAAACTCTTTTCTGCCTAAATGGTCTCACTGTATTCTACCGTCTGACTTATTGCAGAGTTTTAGTAAGCCTGTTGCTTTTGGTTTCCAAAAGTGATTGCCAAAGCAAAAGGTTTTGCTGCCTTAAAGTCCCCTTTCTCTTTTACAACCAATTTGTTTTGCTGTTGTTTATTTTGTGGAAGTAATTGACCAAGGTCTTGGTCAATTAAGTGACTACACACTTCTTTCAGCCACTTTAGCCTATATGTCATCAGCTAATACAAACACATGCACAATAAAGATTTTACACTGTTAAGTCACAATACAGTAATGTCAGATTCCTGGCAATGCTCAGTGTTGGACCATATTGATGTCTTTCATGAGTCATACTAGTAATGAAGTCTTTTTTTTTTTTTTTTTTTTTTTTACAGCCGATAATTTATCCACGTTCCCAAGTGCAGGATTACAGTTGCTGACATCCTTCCAAAGCACATTTTCAAGATTGATTTCCCTTCTTCCTGATTTCACAGATGTTCACTTCGCCGTAACAACGTTTTCAAGCCTTTATTATTTTTGACAAACCCTATTTTCATCACTGGATTCATCACTGGAGAGCTTCTTGGATTTAGCAACCCAGCAGCATTGCCGTCATAAGCTTGGCATAAATTTTGGCAAATAGACAGCCTGACACACACACTAACAGAAAAAAAGAAATATGAACATAATAATTTTCTGCCTCAAAAGCGATGCTGTTCAGCAGCCGACTCTCAAATAGTAGATGTGTCTAGAATGCACAAACGCTCACAGAGTTTTTTCTCTAAAACATCGTTTGAACTAGTCCATTCATCATCACAATAAAACTTGCATTGTAATCATTAGACTCTGAAGGATAACAGATGTTGAAAAAGTTTGATATACTTGTTGTACTTCATATATATTGTAGGGTCATACATGTAATTTATTTGGAAAACATATATTATTGTCAGACACCGTAACAGTGAGTGTAAAAACCTTCTATAACAGAAATGCATTTATTTGGAAAAAGCACTTTAACCAACATCAAACACCGCCTCCAGATGCAACACCTCTGTGAAGCTAAAAACAGTTTATTTAACACAATTCAGTTTTGGAAACAAGCCTGCAGTTATTTGAGCATACTGAATTTATACAAAGAGAAAAACTACAGTGTCTATCACATTGAGACAATGATGTATTTCAAAAGGTAGGCAAAAGGAGAACAGCGTGGTTATAAAAATAAATCATAACAATTATTTTTGGTATAATTCTTTAATATGATATGTTCATTTAGTGTAGGAAAGAAATGGCGTTTACTGAACACAAAGTAAATATTTACTTGAAATATTGGCTTTCAGCCATTCGAGAAACATGGTAGATAAAATTAAACTCCGAATCACACTTCAGTAAAGACGTCAACTACTACAACAACCACAGGCACATCTCCAATCCATATTCAAGAAATTCCAGTCAACTTTTCGCTGTTTTCATAGTACAGAGATAATTTTCATACATCATCCCATCCTACCACTCCATTGAACTCACAGACTTTGCCTGCAGCTAGTTCCAATCTTATCTCACAAATCTTGTGAGGATCATTTTGTTGCATTAGAAGTATCCGCTGGTTTAGTGCTTTACCTAGTCTCTTCATCATCATCTATCTTCTTTCTCTTGATCAAGTCACCATCTTGAAAAGAATTTCATTTCGCAACCAATTATATGTCAAAACCAAAGCTGCACTTCTAGTCATCGCCATCCTTGTTAGCTCCAAAACATGCCATCTTTTGCTGAGATGCTGAGAAATATTGGAATCTCCTAAAACAAAGGCCTGCAAAGTCAAGACTCAAACGTGGCTACAGATACTATAACGTGACAAACCAAAATATTTACACTCTACAACACATAGCTATTAATGCTCCTTTCTCTTCAGAACCACAACAGCCCATCTGTCTGTAGAAATAAAGAGTTAGGGTTGTTTTGACTGAAAATGTTCTATCCAGGAAGGTCTGTGAGTGAAAAGCCACAAATCACTCCATAATGATGATTGTGGCCCCATTAGAGCCACAAAGCAGAAAAGACAGAACCTGCCTGAGGGAAACAATGAGGAAAAATGCTCTTTGTGAGTGAAAAATGTATTTTATTAAAGCTCTTCTGGAAATTAGTTATTTTTTAATGTGACACCTAATTACCCTTACCAATTTATAACCCATATAATCTCAGTCTAGCAAAGAACATACACACTCTTCGTCTTGATTTTTTTAATTTGTTGTACCCTTTTATCAATAAACCACACACACAGAAGAGACTAGCAAACACATAAAGTGGGTTAGAAATAAACATAAGGAAGGATGGCTAACAGATCCGTACCTGTCTTTTTATCACATGTACTTACTGGCTCGGCTCATAAACATAAACATACAATCCATCACATCAGTTCATGCACAAACAGAGCTTCTGAGTTTGACTGGTTACACACTTCGATTAAGCTCCTGCTGACACGTGGCACAAAGCACGACTGCAATTCAATTCTGCTGCTGCATGTTTTGTAATCTCAGGCACCACATGGGCTCCATGTCTGGCTTTGGTATAAGACATATCATGAACAGAAGCTACGTTTCATCCCCACAGCAGGAAAACCTCCAAAGCCGCCACACAGAATCCATAGGAGGAGGTGGGACGAAAAAATAGTATCGCGGCAGTGAGTCATAGTCACAGTCACAGCTCCGCGTGAAGTGTAAAGGAGATCATTACCTGTCTATCTGCAAGTCTGCCTATGTATTATGTATTGCTAATTGTACCAAAGTGTCAAATCCCACTGTGTTGGGCTGCAGTTTAAAGAAGCTTCCTGTAATCTTCTGTGTGCACAGAGAGCACTTTGTTTTCTTCTATTCTTACCACAGCTGAAAAGAAAGAGCCAACGGTCTAAATTGAAAAGAATTGCAATTGTGTGGAGACAATTTTTGTTGTATGTAACTGGGATTTTAAGTAACAGACCAACACAAAGTAGTCCATAATGGTGAAGTGGACATCATATGATGAATGGCCTTCAGTATTTTTACAAATAGCAATCTGAAAAGTGAGGCATGGATTTTACCTTTTCTCTGCAGTATTACAAGTCTTTCTGGGTTTGCCTCTATCAGCCGGCAAAACTGAAAAGCTGCTAATTTGTCTTTAATAACTCGACTTCATTCAGACTGGGTAACGTCTATGTTCAGTTTTTATTTTAATTTTCAAGTCTTGAAACAAATTCATGGAGGTCCATTTAAAACTTATAGCACAGCTTGATTTTATTTTTGTTTTGTTCCACAAAAGTGTGACTCCTTTTGAATAATTATATGACTTCTAAAGTGCAGTGATTTTATTAAAAGGAGTCATAGTAAAAGTTGGCTACGGAAAATGCAGTTTTAAAATAAAAGCCATCATTTTCATTCAGCTTCGTAATTATGAACTATTTTGTGTTAGTCTTTCCTATAAAATCCATACAAAATGTACTTTTGTTTGTAGTCATAACAGGAAAAAAGATTTAACAGTGGCAAGGCAAAGTAAATTCTGCAATGCAAAACTTTTTTAAAAAGTAGAAAGCCTGATTGAGAAAAATGTTAGAAAAGAGAGGCCGATTTAAAAAAATATATATATATAAAGCATAAAAAAAACTGTAAGAGATTAATTACTTTGATATGTGAGCTTTAATGCACCCTATTGATTTCTCACTGGAGTGATTAATAGTATTTGTGAGCCAAAGCTGATGAAGGTTAACGCTGTGATTATTGCACCGCCCACTCTCACCGGGAGAGACAGTTTGGCAAATTCCTCTTCCGTCTCTTCAAACATGGTGGGTTAGGTTGAAGAGAATCCAGATTGTTGGGCAGTAATTCAATTAGGCAAGAGAGAATGCCTAGTGGGGAAGTGCGAGTCTGATGTGAAATTTGGTCAGGAACTGTGACAGAAGGGACTTGTCACACACACTACGAGGGAATAGCAGCGAGACACTAAATGCAGAAACATGCCAATAAGTGTCACCACTTGCTATGTTTTCCTCGGGATCAGCTCAAATGAAACTACAGTTGTTTATTCCCAAACTGGACAAATGTTGGTTTATTTGTCAGCTGGCTGGTAAATTGGAAAACCTCTACTAAATATAGAAGAAAATACATGAGGGGTTGAACTTTCCAATAAATATGAATAAGAACAGAGTTTTTATTATTCCAACTTCTACTTCTGTCCCTTTATAATCCCTGGTGAACTGACTGAAGCTCTTCACACTCTGTGGTCACAAGAGACTGTAGTGATAGCGGCACGAATATTTGGCAAACCTTTTCAAACTCCAAACCTAGAATTGACGAAATATGACTTGCTGCCATGCTTTGCCAATCAGACTTGATGAAATGCAAACAAGACCTGGATTCTGTGAGGCACGAAATCCAGGAATGTGGTCCAGTTGAGCCTCTTTTTCTAAGTTTTTCTTTCTAAGTTTCTAAACAAAAAAAAGACTGCACGGGTTTGTGTGCAGGTATTGTTCATCTCCAATAAGCTCAAGCCAGAACCGAGCCCAGTCAAGCTGTGACGGAGGTGCTCTTGAGTTCACACTAATTTTATGTTCTGAAATAGTGCGTCTACTACATGGCTAATGCCTCATCTAATGAGGCATGGCAGTCGGATTGTGGAGCCACATTATGCATGCATTAACCACAACACCCCACACGCCCTGGATGCCTCCATGGTAGTTCAGGTTAAATGCATCAGGTGCATCAGCGAGTTGGAGTGAATCTTCCAGGCTTCTGCTGTTTACTGTGTTCCTAATTTTCAATGTGCCACATAATTTCTTGGCCACATGCGCGCGCACACACACACACACACACACACACACGCACACACACACACACATGTAATGCCCATTGATCGGAGCAGTTTTATCTGTGCAGTTGTCTGTGAGTGACAGTCAAGATGCAGATTAACACAAGAAAACTGAGTAACTGGCAATGGCAGTTAGGTGATAGAAAAAAAAAACAATCAATATAACACATTTTTTAAGAGGCTGGTGGTGAGAAATCACATTTATAAAAGGTGAAATTATGATGACAGTTATCCTTCAATAGCTTAATTACATTAAAGCCTAATATTTAAATTACTACTTATTAAAAATATATATATTTTATGTTTCATTTTACCTGTGTGATGTTCAACAGGCAGGTTACCAATTGCATTTTTTATTTTTTTTTTTGCAACTGGCTGTTGTGAACAAAACAGAAACAAAAACAGAGCGCGGACAGATAATGCCTCAGCATGAGGAGAAACAAAAAGACGGCACGACAACAAGGAGAGAAAACTAGAAGTAAAAAAAACTCGAAAAGCAAAACTGAAAATGTTCATGAATACCTTTCACCTTATGTGAACTCAAAACGAACCGTACTGAACCCGTGACAAAAGTTGGTAAGGCTCAATCAGGTCCAGTAAGTGAGGTGCAAAAATAGCAGCAGTCAGTCAACAGCCTGCACTGCCTGGGATTTTTGTAATAATCCACAGGGGTCTGGCAGTAACAGGTCAAAGTCGGGTTAAATGTCATTTAACAATAGTTTTCAGACGTGGCACAAACACTGTCAGGCCTTTTGTTTCTAAGATTTCTGCAAGGTAAATTCAGGGGAAGGTATGAATGAAATTATCTGCATTAGTTGGGAAATGATAACCAGGAAGGGATTTCTGTATTCTGACACACTAAATACAGCATGCTGCAAAATTATTCATAGCTACTGGATATTGTTGCAGTTATATTTAAACCACAAACAATAAGGTATGTCTTCGAATTTTATGTGAGAAACCAGCACAATGCGTTACTGCAAAGCTGTGAAGTGTAAGAAGGAGGATGCATGGTTTTAAAATCTTTCTCAAAAGTCTTTAAAGTGTGGCATGCTTTTGGAATTTAGACAGATTTACTCCAACACCTCTAAATAAAACTAAGAACAACCTATCGCCCTAAGAAGGCACCCAATTAGTAAAAATAAAAAAATAATGTGTATTAATCCAGCTGTCCAGTGAAGGCATTATAGGATTTTTAGAGAACATGAGATTACAAAAAGCATCAGGAAGAGAAAGGAAAACAGCGGGTCAGGAATGAAGTTGTGGATGAGATGGAAGCAGGGCTGGGATAGTAAAAAAAAATCTGATTTGAACACCTCATGCAGCACTGTTCAATCTATCATCTGTAAATGAAGATTGATTAAGACAGTGGCTCCCAATCCTGGTCTTTAGGGACCACATGTCCTGAATGCTTTAGGTGTCTCCTTGCTGTCTCACACCTGACTTAAATAACTGGGTGTTTAACAGACTTCTGCAGCACTCGACGCCATGAATCACTAGAATCAAGTGTGCTGAAATAGAGACTTATATAAAACATGCAGCACATTAGATTGCAAAAAGCATCAGGAGGGAGGGATTCCCAACCCTCCTCCTCAGTGGACCCTGAGGAGGGTACAAAGACATGGCTTTCTATCAAAACTGATATTATTCACAGTGGCAGCCAAAAAGGCCTATGGTACCTTTGGAGGAGCTGCAGAAATTCACACAGATGGGCAAACTCTGCACCGATCTGTTGGCAGGAAAGCAATTAAGCATTTAATAGAAGATAGGTACAAAGAAAGCAGTCGTTGAAAGACCAAGAAAAGGCTCTTTTTGTATGAACATACAGCTAGAGCTAAAAATGAAATGGTTTAGATAACAGTCAATCAAAATTCAGACCTAAACCAGCTTGGGAATCTGTGGTAAGGCTTGAAAATGGATGTTTATACATCCCCTCCACCAAATCTGGCAATGCACGAGACATTTTTGTCATACAAATTTTCAGTCTGCACGGCTTGTAGAGGCATACCCTGACAGACAGAACCAGAACTGCAGCAAAAGATGATTATACAAAGCATTGGTGTATTTGAATAAAAATGCAGTCGTTGAAAGTCGTTGAGATAATTTTTACTTCAAAATTATCTGAAAACAATTCATCGCCACCACTTTGTGTTGGTCTATCACAGGCGATAGAACCATGAAAAGGTTGCTTTAAATATGAAAGTATGTCTTTAAACTTAAAGACATACAAAATCATCTGTTAAGGTTTTGCCTAAAGCAGACACAATCTACCATAAAAACAAGCAGATGTTGTGTTAGTTCATGTTCTTCATTTTGGTCTTGTTGACAGACAAGCTGGGGAGGCTCCACTCTTATTCCGAAGTTCCCACCAGCGTTGCTGAGGTAGCATAAACGACCAATGGTAATTAAATATAAACAGATGCAGATTTAAGCCTCCACTCTGCACAATCCACAGTTCTCAGTGACGTTGATGACAAACTTTGAGTCAAATATCTTTCGATTTCCAATCAGGTATAATAGGAGGAACTGACATCATGACAGAGTATCTCATTTGCATGTGTAATGAGTCAGATCTCAATTAATTGGCACTTGAAAATTAATGTTTTTGCTTGGTGTGATTCCACCTAAGCTAAGTACTCTGTGTGATACACAGAATGCATGAGCGGCTTGACATTAACAAGAAAAACATTTATCATTTTCAGCGATCCTAATCTCTTATGGTTACCCACCACCAACATTATCAGGATGCAGCTGGACGTGTGGTAGCCCCCGTCTCCTCTTATCTTGTCATAATCTAAACAATTATAATGTTTGCATGCGTCTCAGCGATGTTGAGCCCACTGAGAGGAGAGAGGTGCTCTAAATAAAAGTCATTCAATGTGGTGCATGTAGACAGGAGAAAACATGAAATTCAAACAACAGCACTGATTACATTGATATGTTTTTGTATAAAAGACCAACAAGTTTTTTTTTACATTTCTTTACCAGCCGAGCTTGGAATCCAAATCCGTGAGGTGTGAGCTGTTCTGGACAGCTTTGTTTCCATCTGATCATCAGCTAAGACAAATGGATTCTCCAAACTTGTCGTGCTCATCTAAAGATTTCAATCATTACTTAATTTAAATCTTACTTAAGCTCTGATTTAGTACCAAGTTCTGCTTTAGTGTTTAAAAATTCATGTGTGATATTTGCAGCAGCCCGGGACAGTCCAGTCAATACTTTGAAGAGCCTTTGTCTGGATCTGATCCAAGGCAAAGATAACAGACCTGACCCAATGATGTCATCCACATGGAAAACACTTTTCCTGCTCTATGATTTAATAAACCTCTTTGACTTTATGTCTCAGTAGCTTACCTTGAACCGAGAGTGAATTATTTTGCTGCATTCGAATATATGGTTCTGTTGGTTTGAAAAACAACTCTGTCTCTGAAAGTCACTCTCTCACACAATTTTCCTTTTGTTCTTGTATTTTAAGCTAATTTCTGTAACTCAAATACAAAGTCCTTTAAGCAAAATGAACAAAATTTCAGAGTAATAATGTGCGTCTTACTCAAAGACCAAATCTTTTTACTATTTTATGTATGACATTTTAGAAATATAGAGCTGCTAAGCTTGCTGATGTTCTCTAAAATAAGTTGCTCACAATATTGCACAAAATAAAAAATAAAAATATAATGTAAGTTTATTATCCTGGTGCTGTATTTCTAATTACTAAATAGATTGAAAAAGTAGCCATACCCTATTGAATTCCCTGCGTACCAGACCATAAACTCCAAAGTATTTCATTGAGATTTTTTTTGTGACAAATAAAGTAGAGCAGACATGGTTGCAACGTATTTAGGGATATCAGAGTAAAGGGGTCTGAATATAAAATACATGTGCATGAAAATGCGACACTTCAAAATAATGGAAGAGGGAAATGCGTGTAAACCAATGGACTCATGCAATTAAATGATAAACGCTCCTTACCCTGAGAAAAGACATTGAGCAAAAGTCCAATGATCATCATCCTGTCCGGTGACATTGGGGGACAAGCTGCGGAAAGGGGAAGCGGGTACCCGGCTCGCTGAAGCTCAGTTGCCCGTCTCCTGCTTCATCCAGCCTCCTTCTGCACTCCTCTGCCTCCCGCTGCTGCTGCTGCTGCTGCTCCTGCTCCTGCTGCTGTGTCCGCTCGGATTGAAGAGGATCGGACGGTCTGCTGCACAAAGTTGCCAAAAACTGAACAGAAGTGACTCAAGCTCTCGCGATTTTTGTCGCTCCCCTCATTTTTATGATTTGTACGGAAGAAGGTAAACATTCAGTGGAATTCCTGTGAATTGCTTGAAAAGTGGAAAAGATTCTCTGGAGTGTAAAGACTCCCAGCAATGCAAACGCACCTGTCTCCACTTTTACACTTCTGCGTGGGATTCCACGCGCAGCTCTGATCCCCAGTTGTCCACACGGACGTTGAGTGCGGCGAAGCCCCAACGTGATTGGCCCCTAAACAGGCTGGACGTACCAATGGGGAAGATAAAATGTTTCCTATTGAAGGAACAGCTGGGTCTTTGCAGTCAAGTTGTAACTTCATGGAAAGCAGAAGGTGGACAGTATCAACTAAATGAAAGGAGACGATTTTTAATGTTTTAATGTCACTGTTAAGCTTCAATTGAAAATGTAAAAAATGTTCTTCAATCACAATTACCAAATTTTTTAAAATGATTTAATTATGTCACATAACTTCAAAAAATGAACAGTACTGAGCTCATTTAAAACTATTCTTTTGAATTAATCGGGGAAGGTGTAGCCAAAAAATAAATATTACACAAAAATAAAACCACTTAAAAATAGACACTGTTGTTAATACATTTTTGAACCGCACTCAATCTTGTTACTGCTATTAAACCTATTACAGATTCAGTTTTTGGTCAAAATAAATCAGATGTGGTATTGGATCAAATTTTCAAGTTCTGCCAACTAAATAAATCTATTGAAATTCTGTTGATTTTGGTTCTCCCTCTCAATATTATTATTGGACTCAATCTGGCCACTTGTTGAAAAAGTTCAACCCCCATAGCAGAAGAGTCCATAAGGACATAAATAGTTGCACGTAGAGCCAGTATTTTATAGGTATTATTTTGGAACTGCGACGACAGCACAGAGGCAATCAGCAGAAATTATTAGTGACACTAAATTGCGACTATTAAATTAACTGCCAAGTTGTATTTCACCATTTATTATTAAAACTAGCATATCCATTAGTTCTATTAAATCCTAGATGGTTTGTATTTCTTCTTAACTGTTTATGGACAGAAGCATATTTAACAATATTTTTAATTTTTCATAAACCAATGTGGAACTTTCACATTTGAAGTTGTGAAAGTTTCATTCCATTTGGAAACGTGAGAGCTCTTGGGGGCCCTCTGCTGGTTTGGGAGCCCGAAAGAAAAAGTTTTGTTTGCACATAGCCTATATCCTAATTTCTGGTTTCAGATTGTATGAAAAATAATCTTGAAAATATACGTGGGCAGACAATATAAAATTAAATGAAGTTGGTTCCAATTTCTTCAATGAAGAGTCATACTTGGAATGTTTTCCACTTTTATCCTTCTGTAATTGGACTGAGAGAAAGATATACTGCGCCTAACCATGTAGTCGAAAGGTATTTACCCTGAGAGAAGAATCACTAAAATATGATTACTCATATCTGACCCTGAAGAGGTATTGGTCCTCTTTGTGCCTGCCTGGCTGTGCAAGTAAAAGGCTCAATATAATTTTCTTCTTTGTCATGAGAAGCAATTCAACTCTCCTCATGCTTTTTATATGTACATTGATGAAAATATTACACACAAATCTCCTTTGAAAAGTTTAGCTTGAAAAATAATAGTCAGTTAAAAGTACAGCTTATGCCAAAATTAACTTGTCAAAGTTTATAAAACTACTAATTTTACTGCATGAAGCATTGCTCTTGAGATATTGTTTTAAAAAAATACATATGGCTGCTTCTCACCAAGACAGAACAAAGCCAACGGAGTTAGATTTGAATTCTGTTAAGTGGTAAATGTAAGATTTCAACTATTTGTTGACACCTGCTGTCTATTAAGAGGAACTACAAACTGGTAAATACTGTATCATGAATCCGTAGTTCCAAAGTTTGGTAGTAATAGTAAATAATTTGAATACCCTAACAGTAAAGAAAATGTGCACGGCTGTCTAACAAATTCTGATTATTATTGATAGATGATTTTTACAACCATTTCTTTTTAGTTGGGATAATCCTATGCTAGTTTTTGTAGTTAGTTTAGAGCAGTGTTTCTCAATTCCGGTCCTCAAGCCCCCCCCCTGAGAACCTGCCCTGCATGTTTTAAGGGTTTCCCTTCTGCCACACAGCTGGATTGAATATGTGGGTGATTAACAGGACAGCACTTGGTGGTCATGCAATCATTTGAATCAGCTGCTCTGGAGTAGAGGTACATCTAAAACATGCAGAGCAGGGGGGGCTGAGGACTGGAATTGACTGGTTTAGACACTGGTTTAGAGAGAGTGTTCCACTTTGAATAAGTTCCTACTGCTTGCATGTGGTGTTATCTCCTAGGATTCTGGCTTTCTCACGCAGTACAAAGTACATTTAGTTTAAACAGTTAAACTAATTGGCTAATCTAAATGTCCCTTAGATGCGAGTGTATTGGCAAGGTTGTGTGTCTCGGAGTTGCCATGTCAATTAGAAGTCTGATCTTTTCCAGTCTGCACCTATACCTGGATGGATGGATCATGAATGGATGGATGTCTTATCGTGTTGGTTCCCTAACAGCAGGTTATCATTTGCTTCCCCCTGGTGGACAAATCCATAGATGACACGCTTCTCATGACATGCTGCATTCAGCAGGTTTGCCCTGTAACTTGAAGTGGGTATAAATTATGGATGGATAGATAGATGAATGTTATGGATGCTTACTGACAAAACTACAGTCAAAAAAAAGGCATTCATAATTACAAAAGGTGATTCTAGTGTCCACAATTGCAAATATTTTGGACAACAGCCATTTCTCTAAAGAATTTTTAGAACGCTTTTGAAAAATATGTTAACATTATAACATCCTGCCCTGACAAACAATTTGAAAACTATACACATTTGCAATGCCTATAAGTGTGTGCTTTGTAAGATGGGATTTTTTTTTTTTCAAATTGTTTGTGACTGTTAATTGCTTGCATTAGTGCGACTAGTGCATCTTAATAAACTTATGATATCATGACTAGTCACAGAGTGGTTTATCCAAGTATATTTATGAAAAGTTGTGTGGAAGAACAAAATGTCCTTCACAAAGCCAATACAAGCGCATTTTCACAACATATAGACAGAGACATTCAGATGTTTGCTGGCTATTGGAAGCTTCTTAACTGGGTTAAGGAGAAAGGGGAGTACAAAGTTCTCAATTTCTGTTAAACTATTTCCTTTTCAATATCATTTAAAAGTCAAGGTTCCAGAGTCTGGAGGAAGGTGACCTTTTCACACACAGTTAGCCATGTCATATGCCAGGGTTGGTCCACTACGGTAATGGACCGTAGTGGACCAAAGTATAGGCACCCAGGGAGTATTTTGCTCAAGGACACAACAACAAGGATCAAACCAGAAACCCACTGATTACAGGACAAACTCCTACCACTGCTGTCATTATGTTTTATTGAGTACAGTCAACACAGCCATCTACTAAAAACCTTTGGAGCACTTTTATGTAAATAGGTTTTCTTTTCTATAGAGCTCAATATGGAATCATCAAAATTTTTTGCAATAACTGAAATATGTCACTTTATAAGTTGCTAATCTAATTTATGCCTGACTTTTATTTTTGAATAATTTGCTAAATTAACTTAATCGTTCAATAACTGCTATTTTAATTTGTTGAAAAATACCTGCACTTAATCATAGTCATTTTGAATATTTTTATGGTTTCCACTGAATACAGATTTTATCTGTCAGATAAGCTTGTTCTCAGGGTGACACTGAACCGGAAACCAGATAAGAACAAGAGAATCCACGCTGAGGTTCTTCCTGCTCTGTGTCCAAATCAAGTGAGTCACTTCACGTGAATTTACTTTCCTGGGAAAAAAGTACAGCACGCTAGCCTACGTCATTCAAATGTAGACATTCTATTGGTAAAAACCATCATGACGTTGAAGGCTTGGCCAATAGTTTACTGTTCGAGTTCCCGTGCAGTATCGCGAGCTGTCTGTTTAGATAAATCCTCTACGCGGCTTCACAATCGGCCATTTCGTCGGTGCAGGCCATCAGCAGTTAAGGGCAGCTGGGAAACATCGTGTAATACTGGTTACCTGAAAGGCACATCAAGAACATCGCAACATGAATGAACAAGCTATTTCATTTGCTAAGGATTTCTTGGCTGGCGGTATTTCCGCTGCCATTTCCAAAACAGCCGTCGCTCCAATCGAAAGAGTGAAGCTTCTCCTTCAGGTAAGAAAAAATGCGTCTTCCGGGAGGCTCATTGAGAGTTAGCCATGTAGCTTGTTTCACCATACCGAATAACATCTTGAAGTATTGCTTAATGTTCTTGTTGCTCGTCTACAAGCTTACCGAGATACCCATACCTGCCGTTAATGTTTAATACAATAAATTCAGAAGAGTTACGTGTTAAAAGATCTAAGGTCATCACATAAGTGAGAATGACCTACACGAGCCCGGTTGCTAACTGCATCGCTGCGCCTTAACCTTAGCCGGTAGTTAGCTTTAGCTAACAAAGGACAAACGCTCGTAGCGGCATTGGTACACTATGTACAATCCCGTCATACCTATCTATTTTTATTTTAATGATTATATTTCAATTATAACAGTAACATTGATATTAGGCGAGTTTTATATCACTTTTATTTGCTGTTAAAAGCCGTTGCATTAGCTAAAGTAGCAGTTGGTGAAAGTACAGAGGCCCAGCGGCGGTTATTAAAGCCGGGTCAATTAGTTTTACATCCGTTCCCTTTCGCACTGCAAAGTAACCGGAAGTTTAAAGATTGAGAACAGTTTCACTTTTAAATATTCACAAGTTACTTTTGTTATACAACTAAATCAGTTCCAGATTAATCAATGCAGTCATTATCAGTGATTACCAGAGGACAGTGATTAGAGGGAGCAGTGGGGAAAGCCATTAACAACTTTCACAACTTTAACCTGCCAGAAGGTCACGATGGAAGAACCTTGTGACTTTCATGTGTCTAGCTGTTGAGTAGATGTCTAATGATTTTCCTTTTATTATCCCAGGTCCAGCATGCCAGCAAACAGATCACCGCTGACAAGCAGTATAAAGGCATCATGGACTGCGTTGTCCGTATCCCCAAGGAGCAGGGATTCGTGTCCTTCTGGAGAGGCAACCTTGCCAATGTCATTAGATATTTCCCCACCCAGGCCCTCAACTTTGCCTTTAAAGACAAGTACAAGAAGATCTTCCTGGATGGTGTCGACAAGCGCACCCAGTTCTGGAGGTACTTTGCTGGTAACCTTGCCTCCGGAGGAGCTGCCGGGGCCACCTCTCTCTGCTTTGTGTACCCTCTCGACTTCGCCCGTACCCGTCTGGCGGCTGACGTGGGAAAAGCGGGAGCCGAGAGAGAATTCAAGGGTCTGGGTGACTGTCTGGTAAAGATCTCAAAGTCAGATGGCATAAAGGGCTTGTACCAGGGCTTCAACGTGTCTGTGCAGGGCATTATCATCTACAGGGCTGCATACTTTGGCATCTATGATACAGCTAAGGGTATGTTGACTTCTTGCTGAATAATTGGTGCATATGGTGAGGGTCTTAGTGTTGTGGCTTTGAATTTTTTCTTACTATGCTTGTACCTTTACAGGTATGCTTCCAGACCCCAAGAACACCCACATATTGGTGAGCTGGATGATCGCACAGACTGTAACAGCTGTTGCTGGCCTGACCTCATACCCCTTCGATACTGTCCGTAGACGCATGATGATGCAGTCTGGACGTAAAGGAGGTGAGTCTGTTTAAATTGTCATTTTAAGAGCGTGTCCAGCCTGGTGGACATATTTCTACTGATGCAGAAATGTTTTGTTTGGGCTTCATGTAATTTGTTTTCTCTCCCCTAGCTGACATCATGTACAGTGGAACCATTGACTGCTGGCGCAAGATCGCACGTGACGAGGGTGGCAAAGCTTTCTTCAAGGGGGCCTGGTCCAACGTGCTCAGAGGCATGGGTGGCGCCTTCGTGCTGGTGTTGTACGATGAGCTGAAGAAAGTCATCTAATTCTTGTTGTCACGTCACTGTCCAATTTGGCTAAATGTATTAACTTTCCATTTCTATGGACTTTGCATTCTGCCTTATTTATGGGAACAACTAGCATCTCACGAAGTAGCTGTGAGAGGTGGCTGTATGTTGTGCATCTTTGATTTTAAAACGTTCCACACCCTCTTTACCAATGTCATTCCAGATATAAAAAGAAAATTATAAATACCTCCTTGTGTCATTCACTAGGTTTGTACGGTCCCAACTTGAATAAATCTACCCTGGGGAACAACCTAAACAATTGATGTGAACTGTCTCCTCCACTGTCATGGCATGAGATGAACACACGGGATAATGAAATGCACAGAGTGGATTACACCCATCTGCTAAATTTACTCGCGCTTATCTCTCCTTGAGCCTCTAGAGTAGAACACCGAATCCTGTTCTCCTTTAGAACCTCCTGGAGAGCACAAGACTTCTTCAGAACAGGAAGATTTAGGGTGATTGCTTTCTGTTGCTGCCATTTCTTAAGTACTTAACTCATGGCAAATTTAGAGGCTTTTGTCTTTTAGCTAATTCGAAAAGTAATTTTAAAAAGAGCCTTTCAAAATACAGTATTAAGCTGCATGTTTCAGACTAAATCAGCCAAAAATCCCAAATGTTAAAGTAGTGGATCTTCATGTTTGCACAGTGATGGATAGTAACTGTGACAGGTTGTGGAAATCTTTTTTTTTTTCCCCTAGTAAAATTTTCATCATTTTACAGGGGAGTAAAAGCTATCGGGGTTTAGGACATTTAAACGCTAGGCATTAAACGGGAATCATATTTGAAGATTTATTTTAAAATAAAGGCAGAAACATTTTCCATTGGTTGGATTGGAGAGCGCATGTTGTTTAGCCTGATTAACAGCAGGTGGCGCCAGTGGTAAGCAAGAGGAAAACGTCTGCGGTTTAAGCTCAGACAAGCTTGGAAACAGCGTCTAAGTTTTCTTTTTAAGCGTGATACGCACATCCAATGAACACGCACTTTGCTAACCGGTTGAAAGTTGAATTGTTGACAGAGCTGCTAATAAAGTGAATGGAAAAGGAATCATTTACGTGTTCATGTTGTAAATAAATTGATCTTTAAGCTCCTATTTGTGTCACGTCCAATTCCAAAGAAGTATGTTGCTCACAAGGGGTTCATGCTAGATGTGTTTATATTTTTGTAAATCCAAACGTTAAGAAGTATAAAAAAAAGGCAGAAAATTTTTATTACAGAAACTTTAAGGCCATTTTCTGTCCAGCACAATCAAGAAGAGCTGACTTTTCAGTTGTTCAGCAGACAGTCATTCACACTTTCTACAAGGAAGTTAGTTAGTTTAAAATCGTGCTAATGAAGCTGACCAAGCATATTAATGGAAAGTTGAGTGGCAGAAAGAAGTGTAAGATGTGAGATATAAAATTAATACTTTTAAAACTATTTTAATAATTAGGATGTGCATAGACTGTTTATTTTATTTCAAAAGAGCCTGTAATAGAAGTGTAAGATCTCTATTTGATAAAAGAAAAAAATGCACCTCCTAATATAAATTTTAAACAATTTAGTCAGCAAAACTCAAGTTTTCAAGTAATTTCACCAAAAATCCACTTATTTGACAAATTAGAACAAGTTTTTCTTTAAACCATGCAATATTAAGTGACAGTGTATTACATATTTTTAATATTTCATCCAAATATTTGACCACAGACATTTAAAAATAGGTACCATAAAGGACTGTAAAAGAAAGTATAAAGTTGTTTTATATCAAAACTTGTCCTTTCGTTCTTAAGCTAAGCATAAAACAATATTACTGCTATCCCCCCACACTCCAACCACACCTGTTGGTGGCACCATGAATAAGGTGAAAAGGTTAAGAACTTAAAAGAGAGAAAAACAAACGGAAAGACTCTTGACCTTTGCCAAAAAGAGCTCTCATCCTACCTCTGGGAGCATAAAATCATCTTTATAAAGCGTCTTCGTCTGCGCGCAAAATACAAAAAGCTGCATCAGCTGCTCCCAAAATTATCTTTTATTAGTTCATAAAGTTCTCGGTGGTTCAGCCCTGTGGTGCATCTCTGACTTGCTCACCGTTTATAACCCGATCAGTTTTCAGTGTTCATCAGGGAAAAAGGCCCTGCAGCTGTCACAGAGCTGAATCCCAGGCTGCTGAGGGTCCAATCTGATGCTGCAGAGATCCAACACCGCAGTTCCTCATTGAATATCACAACACAGACGCTCTCAGTTAACTCTGCATTAAAGTGTGTATGCAGTTGGGGTTTTTTTTCATGTGATTTTATAGATTGTGATTTATTTATTGTTTACAATGCCCTATTTTAGTTGTTAATCATGTGTTGGTCACATTCAGCTTGTTGACTGTCATCAACATACCAGGAAACAGAATATCATCTACAGATGGCAGCGCTTAACTGGGTTGTCCTGCTTCTTTTATGAAGACCATCTGTATGGTTTTAGTCTGACAATGAATAAAGGTTGATGTTACTCTTGTTCAGGTCACAAATGCAGCACGCTCTGTCACTGAATTCATTGCTTTTTGAGCAGAAAATGATAAAAAAAAATTTTGTCCTCTTTGAGAGAATCCTTCATGGCCTGTCAGCAGCTGCGTGTCTTGCTGCGTAGCCTCACACCCACTCCATGGTTTGTTTCTGTGTAAAGCTTCTCCATCGGCTGTATCAGTCTCCTCCCACAGTCCAAACACTTGAGTCTACACGGTTGAAGTACACGTAGGTGTGAAGTGAAGAATGAGCGTTTATTAGTCATAGGATTGTAACTAGCTGGCAGCTCGTCCTGGGTGTTTCCTGGATTCTGGGATCCATTCCAGCTTGTAGTTTAACTGTAATTGGCATCCACACCTACCTCCACCAGGCCACTATAATCTGTGGAATAAATGCATGCTTATTTAAATTCTATATTGTATTTGGTTTAAAAAGTTCTCCATTCTCAACATGTGCAGTGTGTTGCATAAGTGTTCACACTTCTTTTTTAATCATTTCCTCATGCCGTAACTATAATCTTTAATGAATATTGTTAGGATTTTATGTGACTGCACAACATATAATGGTGCTTAATTTTAAAGTGGAAAAAATTACGTAGTTTTCACCAAATTCTTACAGGTACAAAATAAAAAAAGGAAATATGAGTTCCCAGTCTGACCGCAGTTTCTCAAGTAGATGTGAGATTGAGCTTTCAGTACTATCTAAACCATGCAAAAATTAAAATTTGGACTTTGACTGGGCCATCCTAATGCATAACATTATATGTGAGCTCCATCTAGCCCTCTCCACACTGAACCAAAGCATCCCCACAGGATGATACTGTCACCACCATGTTTCATGTGGAGAACTTTATATCCATGTGACATTAAGTGTAGATCTGCTCTACATACATTTTGTATGTTAGACTTTATGACCAAAAGACCTTCTTCTACATATTTGCCGTTCCTCCACATGGCATGTGACAAACTGCCAACCGGTTTCTCTTTGTTCCAATAAACGCTTTCTTTCATGCCACTCTTTCATGAGAGCTAGATTGGTTGAGTGTGTGAGTAATAGTTGTCTTATTTAAAGATTTTCCTACCTTAACTATGGCTCTCTGTAGCTCCTCCCGACTTTCCATGGATCTGTTTTCTGCTTCGTATAAATGCTCAGCCTGTCACGTTTGCGTGGCAGGCCGTGTCCTGGTGGGTACAGGCCGTACCTTTTCCAACTTCGGATATTGTTTTGCAAGCTCGCCCATCTGTAAGCTTCTCCACATTGCACAAATTGACTTAAATTTACCAATTAAATAACTATTGAGGAAAGGTGGTTACGATGCATTTTATGTTGGTGGCCGAAAATAAAAGCACAACACAATTTTTACATTTCCATTTGTGGGGGGAAAAAAACAAAAAAAAAAAAACCTTCATGTTGCAATTATGTGCTGCTGTGTTTCAATCCGTCACATTACATCTCAATAAAACACATCTAAATTTGTAAGTGCACTGTGAGAAAAGGTGAAAAGCCTGAACACTTTTGCGAGAAGACGTATGAGTCTAATTTAATCTATGGGCGTTTAGTCATAGGGAGTGAAGCACAACGCAGTGAAGTGCATAAAAAACAACAACAAGACTTTCTGTGAAGTACAGGAAAGTACTAGTTTTTATTCCTTCATAATCAAACTTCACAAACAGCTTGAACTTGTACAATACCTCAGAGAGTGAAAATTACAAAAAAAGTGCTGGTAACATTTACAAAAATCATCCTTACTTAGCAACAATCAGTTTATTCTTCCACACTTTTTTTAGTCTTTTGTATTAAGGCTTAATACTTCTTTATAAAGTATATGCAAGATAAGTCTTCACAGTTTTTCGAAAAAAGTCACAATATTATGTAACATAATGAAGCTTTTACGGCTATTTTCTTTATAATAACAAATACACATCACTGGTAAATATATGTGAAATACAGGGCTTATTGTAAAATGGCAAGTAATGATACTGTTTGCTGAGATAAATTGATTCCACACACTGTTATAGGAAAGTTTTTGACATACCGTTGCTTAAACCGATAAAGGATGAAAAGAAAATGACAAGCATAACAACTCGAGAGATCGCCTCTAAACTTTGGCACATCCCTTAAAAAAATTTATAGCTGTGAAAAATTAGGTTTAGATTCAAAATCATACATATGGAAGAATAGCTAAACTGGCATAAAGTGAAAACATGCTGTGTAGTAAGGTGCTAAAATCAGAGATATTACACTGCCAGCCTTTTTTTTTTTCTTTTGTTGCTGTTTTTCCCCCAATGGACTGACATGATTAAGGTGCAATTGTAGGACACAAAGCACATAAGCCTTTTCTGATGTCACTGAATAAAGATTACTGAATATAAACAAACAACAACAAAAAAAAAAAAACAACTTAATTTGACCAATAGTCTTGAGGCGACCTCGTGTACTCATGCATTCCCATGGATTTTAAAAAATAAGAATATTTCTTGCTGAAGTTCTGTAACTCTAACTGTGGCATGTGAAAGTAAAAGCTGTATTCGTGGTAAATGTTATTTGACTTTTTTTTTTTGATTTTTTTTTTTTTGTTTAATTTTACTGCTGAAAGTGTGAAAAAAAAATTTTAAAATAAAAATAAACTGCTGTATAAGGAGATGGACGTGAAAACTTAAACGTGAGACTAAGCCGAGATATATTCACAAGGATCCTCTAAGCTGCACTGGTTTTACAGGTCAACAGACGAGAGCTCTAGCCCTAGACTTTACCAATTTCACCCTCATGCATACTGTACGGTTAAAGTGACGCAACAAGCTCGCTTAAATAGTCTACATCACAAATAAAGTAAAAAGAAAAAAAGAAAAAAAAAAAGCAATTTGGTTTGTAGTGCAAACACAATTGGCTGGCTTCAGCTTTTCAATAATAAACAAACTCACCAAGGAGATTACAAGAAAGGCACGTACTTATGCTTCCTCTAACACGCAAATTTAGACAAAACCGCAAACATCTTTCAACAACACCACAAAGCAGAGGAAAAAACTGGAAAGCCACTACATCCAGATAAATAAATAAAATAAAAAATAAAATAAAAAATGGCAAAGTTTGCTGTGTGATTTCTTTTTTTTTTTTTCCAGGAAATTTACATGTATTCGTCAACGAAACCATATCTGAAAAGTTGTGGCTGCTGTCAATGACCTCATTGAGAAAGGATGACGTGTGGTGCAGTTTGGTAGACAACGATTCTCTGGACGAGAAGCCAATAATGGTGTGTTTACAGAAGCACTTTTTGGGTTTTTAATTATTTAATTAAAGCAATTTTTATTTTTTACATTTTTGTAAAAATAGCAGTCAAAGTGACCAAATATGCAGAGAGCTCTGTGACCAGTGTTTTAAATGTGCACAACGGTGGGTACAGCTGGGTTTTATCTTTTGGCATTTTCTTTCCTTTTTTTGTGTTTGTTTGTTTCTCTTGCAGGCTGTGTGATGCAGACAAACGACACTGACTCATGAATTCTTTCTTTTCCTTTTGACATCCTGAATCCCGCTTCTTATGTGTTAAGTGCTGCGTATTTTGTCCAAAATTGTTCACAGGAGGAAACAACTGTTTTAATGCCACTTGATTCTGGACAATAATACTCGGGGAGGGAAGGGGAGGTAAGAAAACTAAAAAGAAAAATGTAATAATTAAGGGGGGAAAAAAAGGCAAAAACTCTGCTACAAACAAGATGTGGATGTGCACTTCAAAGGGCGACACGTTCTGTACCAACAAATAGAAAAAGAAAAATGGTCAAATATCAGCATTCGCACTGTAGGGACAGTGACAACCGTACGGTTGCTATGGTTACAAACGTGTGGAGTTCGTTATATTGCTTTTAGTTAGAAGAAGACCAAAAGAAATCAGTCTAGTGCAAATCTCTTTTCTGGTTTGAAAAGTGGTGTTTGGTCTGATGATTCACAATCTGCTTTACCGTAGAGGGAACCGGTCAGATGAATGTGAAAACTGCTTGGGTGAGAAGTGGCGTCCCTTTAACATGTTTTTCTCTGAAAATCTAAAAGAGCACTCTTTTCTTCGTTTTTTGTTTTTTTTCAGAAAAAAAAAAAAAACAGAACAAAAATCAGTCACCAGTCTTTACCATGCAACAATTTGGACATATTTCCTGTTTTTTTTTTTTATATACCCATCAACTAACCAGCACTAACTCAACATCTTTTATGATCCTGGGGTTTTTTTGTTGGTGTTTTTTTTTTTTTTTTAAAGGATCATGTCATTCGTGCTCCCACACACGAAGCTGGGAGGAAAAGCTTGGTCTGACGGCTCAAATCTACGCTCGCGGGTGTTATCTGTGCAGTTAAGTCTGTCAAATACATCTCTCAGCTTGGAAATGTTGGAAAATTCACTCCAGTCCAGTGTTTGACAAATCATATAAAAACGTCCTTGAACATACATTTAGAGAAAAAAAAAAAACAAAAAAAAAAAACTTTATCTCCTATTTCAAAACAGCAGTCAACACATTTCAAACAAGCTTGTTTCATAACATCAATAATAATATAATAATAATAATATAATAATAATAATAATAAAATACAAACCAACCTGGAGCATAAATTATCCCAAAAAAAAAAAAAAAAAAAAAGAAAGACAAAGTGAAAACACATTACTGCAGCATATATTTCAGGGTTGCTTAGTTTTCGATGTTAAACTACCTTTACTACAACAGCTCCACTTCTGCCAAGTTCAGAATTGTATCCGAGAAATAATTTGTAGGGAAATAATGATATATCACGCTAGAAAAAAAAAAAAAAGTAAAAAAAAAGAGCCTAAACAAAATATACATATATTTCAATGCACATCTCATAGTTTAACTTAAGTGCATGTTTACAAAAGCATCTACATACATGATATGGCAGCAAAAAGCCTCATAAAAAAGTGAAAAGAAAATCAATTTAAGCTTTTCTTGTTATTTGGGAACATGAAATTTAGGGTTTATAAATATTTTTTTTGTTGCTGTTGTTGAAATCTTCGGCCCAGAAGTACAACACGAAATGAAGTACAGTAATTGAATTTTCCTATTTTGAAACCACAGGATAGGGAAGCATACAGCAGACTTTTACAGTGATGAATTATTGTCTGTGGTCAAATACCGAAATTCCCCAAATGTTTTTACATTCATCTCACAGACGATGTGTGTTATTTATTTTATTTTTTTTTTATAAAAATTGGTTATAAAAAAATGGTATCTAATCACATATTTGGATTGCATTGTGATGGTTAAATCCATCGCTTAATTTGGTTTCAGTGTAGTTTTTTTTTTTTTTGTTCACATATTGTCAGGTGATGATTTCTTTTTAACCTTGACTAAATTTGAGTTTTTTTGAACTGCTCAGATTGAAAGATGTGAATGATTACTTCTTCTTTTTTTTGGCTTAAATAAACAACCTACAAATATGTGCAAAATTAACATCTTGGTCCACCTCAAGTATAAATGGTTGAATCTATTCTAATCCACGTTGTCAGATTAGTATTTTAGGGACAGCCTTATTAAAAGAAATCTATTACAAAAACACAGAAAACACATTAAAAAAACAAACAATCGGACGAAGTAATCTAAAGTAATCCCAAGTGAAGGAGAAGAAAAGAAGTGTACAATAGTTTGCAAAATGTGTGTGTGTGTGTGTGTGTGAAGAAAACCAACAGTAATTGAATATCACGTTTTGCAACGATGCAACATTTACAATCTGATACATGTTTCAACATGCCATAAGTTTACATCACAGCTACTGTGTCGGATTCATTTTTATGTTTTGTTGCATTTCTCATTTTAAAAAAAACAACAACAAAAAAAGGATAGTCTATTTTGGTCTACGATAGGCAATTAACATAATCCACAAAACTATAAACAACCAATCAAGTGACAAAGCGTACACGCAGTTTCACAAGCACCCTGCCAAGAGAGGAAAAACTATAAGAAAACAGAAAAGAAAACTTAAGCAATCGAGCTTGATTGCAGGAACCCTACTCACATAAAAAAAAAGGAATTTCTTCAAAAACTGAAGTTATCCTAACCCTTCTTTGGTTTGTGAAAACAGAAAATTGTACAGTATTTTTATTTATTTTTTCTAACTATCTCCTAATAATTTGCAAATTACCGCAACTTTCAGAATCGCGCTAGAAATCTCTAATCGAAGCCTGGCGTATTGGCTGAGACAGCAGCAGCGTCAAAGATCTCGACTTCTCTATTTGTATTTTGGGTTGTTTTTTTTCCCCTTTTCTCTAAACTCGTGTGTCTGCACGATTAAAAACGTGATCCACACATCCAAGAGAAACAGAGCAAAAGAACAGTGCGTGCTGCCTATAAAACCAGTCCGCACAAGAATAAGCTGTGCTCTGAGCTTAAGAGGTTATGAGATCTTACGAAGAATTTGAATAACGGATCAGATGGTTTTTTTTTTGTTTTTGTTTTTTTAAAGTAAGGGAAATGCTAATTTTACTCAAGCGTTATTTGAAACTATCTTCTTGGGAGTATGGAACAGATTTGCCGTTAAATAACTGATTTGATATCAGGTGGTTTAAGAGTGGGAAACAAATGCCAGACTTGAAGTTGGAATGTGCTGGACTGAAGACAGGAATGTATGCTTTTAGTTACGCTGCTGCACACTTCAAAACTTAATTGTCTCATCCGGCTGAACTAAGCCATAAAAAGGCCACAGTGACTGAAAAGACAAAAAAAAAAAAAAAGAAAAGCCTTAAGAGTCGAGTCTTCAGAGGCTAAAACACAGCTGAGTCCCCAAATCACTGTGACAAAGAAGAGTTAAAAAAAAAAAAAAGAGTTTGTGCTCTGCTAAAGGAGAGGGGTGATCCACCGTGGTCATCGAAGGACGACGTCTGATGAAAACACGGGTAGCCTAAGAACTGCATGTTCATATAGTGAGTAGAAAGTAGATTTAGTTATAGCTTAGTATCGCTGTCTTATACTTTATAATCTGCTGTTTCACTGTGTTTGTAAAGCTTAAAGTCAAAACAGAATCTGGATATCTGTAAAACCTGAACAGACACTGTTTCTGAGAAGTAACGGTTAGAGAGATGACAGGGACTACCTACATAACATTGCCTATATGCTATGAAGCTACGCGTGTTTCTTGTTAAATGGACAGTTCAGAGTGCTGGAGTGATGCTCTGGCAACAAACAGTTAATATCTAACCTGCAGTGACTCCGTTGGCGCCTTCATTTACAATAAATCCGGATTAGCTGGAGCTGGAAGCTGAGTTTTATGGCTGGACCAAGAAGGGCCAAGACCAAAGGGGACTTTTATTATCTTAAAGCTCAAATATATCATAGAGGCATCATGTTTGCAGATTGGGGGGTTATTTTCAAAGAAATCGATGGTTATTTATAAGGGAGATGGGAGGAGGATGCAATGCTTCTTCCTTTGTAAAACATATGCTGAGACAAAGAAATATAGCTCTCTGTAACTGCCTGACAAAAATGTAAAGGAATAAAATAGCATTCACTTATGCCTCCAAAAATGTAAAATTTTTTTTAAAATGTACCTTAACAGCAGGCAGTTACTCAAACCAGATCCATTTTATGCATCTCTGTTTACATAGGAAGACACTGTCAGGGCATCACCTCCAGGCCCAGATTCCTGTGTTATTAATGGTCTTATAAACCATTCTGATGTTCTTAAAATTGGAGTTTTAAGAGAGTTAAAATACAATTCTGTCCACTCTGACCAGCCGTTAGCTTTAACTTCAGGAAAAATGAATCCGGATTTCTATTAAACAAAGACCTAGAGGAGTAATCTCATGCAGGTGTGATATTGTGTTTAATTTGCAACACTTCAAGAATGATGAACCGTGTCTTTAATCATAGCTGTTTTCTCCTATTTACTTCAAAAAGATGCATTGTGGAGGATTTAAAGATTTAAAAGGGAAGCAATCACAAGTTTGGTTCATACAAAGTTTTCATTTTAAATCTGTTTTATTCTTTTTTTCTGTTCCCGTTTCTCACATCTAATTTAAGAATAATGATACAATTTAAAAGTGCACCCCTTCCGGAAATTGGCATGACAACCAAGTTGGAGAAGGTTGGAGAGAAAACTGGGTAATTAGTCCACAGGGGACAGAATAATAAGCCATCCCAAAACCTTTTCATCTTGCAGAAGCTCAGTTTTGTAACTTGATTTGTGTTTCATTTTTCTTTCAGTTTTGTTTTCATGTTGCTCATCGGAGCCAGTTAAGAGGATGCGGTGCACGCAGAAACGTGCTTACCCAAAGCCAAAACCTTAAAATTCTCATCTCGTCTCCAAATTCGAAAATGGTGCCAATCAAGCACACAATACAAATTATATATTTTTTTAACATATAGAAATTATCTACACTGCTCATTGCTAGACCCTTATAACTCCCAGTTACACATAAACAAGGCTGCAAGTTACAATAAAACCTAAAAGGATCCCTGTGAGGAAATTGGGCTTTGGTTTGCACGTGTAGGTGCCTTGATATCAAAGCTCTGGACTTTGAAACCAACTAATGGACTACAAGCAGCTTTCCAGCTCCAACAGACTGCAAACCATCACATTCATCAACAAGAAAGTACGAGTTTAAGCAGCGACTGCTGTGCTCGTAGACGCTGTTATAATCTTGCAAAATGGCATTATTTACCAACCGGGAGATATGAAACATCCAGGGATTAAACCTGGATTTTATGTCGCCGTGACGGGCAGGTGTGTAAACGTTCCTCCGTCCAGCTCCCGTGTCTCCCCCCTGCTGCTCACATAACACCATTGCCCGGTCTCCCCACTCGTACAGTACATTCCAGTATATGGCTTGTTTGCAAATGGCAAATACTGTAAACTGAAGAAGAAGAAGAAGAAAACAAAAATACCTTCCGTACAAAAGAGTGAAATAACTAAGCTGAGCTTTTGAGCTAAAATCAAACCCTACTACTATTTAATTAAACGAGCATGACTGCGTTTTAAATCTTCAAATCCTCCAGATGGTACAGACATAACACACGAAGGAAACAAAAACTCGCAGATGTAGCTTTTACTGTATATGAATAAAACATTTCAGGTATTTTTATTTTTTTTTTTAAAGGGTTCTCATTTGCTGCACTCACAAGCACTAGGTTTTCAGCTGTACTAGTATAAATAGTATATTCTTAATAGCGTATATGCTGTATTTGTGCAACGCAGGAGAGAAAAACTATGAATATTCTGTATAGTTGCTGCATGTTCTGGTAGGCACTTGTTAGGTATACTCCCTATATCCCACAAAGTACAGTAATACTCTAGCTGCAGTTAGGATTTTTTTTTATTTTATCAAACTATCTGAAAATGTATTCTCTTTCTGCATGGAGATGGATACTCAAAATATATATAGCATATTTGTAACCATTTTACTCTTATATGCACTGGAAGGACAAAATGCAGTTTATTACTGTGTGAGTGGTGCTTCTTGTAGTCTACTTTGAATTGTGTGACTTGCCTGGATAAAAATAGAATCTGACTTTAAAACGTGTGAAAACAGACTGAGAGACGGACCCATGCTTTTCAGACTAAAATGACCCTGTTCTACGCTTGAAACGATCCATCTTTCGCCTCAATGCGAAGCATACATGGATATATAAGTACACGGTAGGGGGGGGAAAAAAAGCAGACTACTCCTTTAATTCAGCCACGCAAAATGCTATGAACAACACCACAATGACCACCAGAGAAGCAGGAAGAGTTCTGAAATAATCAACTTCAACAGTGAAATTTTAAACTTACTGCAAGAAGGACAACAATGTACTGTAGACCCCGTGTCTCTACGCTAATATAAACAAAAACAAACAGGAGTATATTTCAAACACAACACAAACGGCTGCAGGCTCAAGGCTATCATCTACTTTTCAATATGCTTTTCTTTTTTTTTCGTTCCGGAGGATATGCGAGCGCGTCGCGAACAGAAAGGTCTAGACCTACAACTATTAAGAAGCACGATTGAGGAAACGAGGAATAAATTTCAAGATAATGTTGCAACAACTTTTAAAATGCCTTGCTAAGTATTTATTACCCTTTAACCTTTATGGATTTTTACACTTTAAACTGACAAACTTTTATGTTTTTTTTGTGGAATTTTATTTGACAGGCCAACACAAGGTAGTGTAGTATTGTGAGGCAGAAGAAAATGTCACGTGACCTTTTATTCACTACATCGACACCTTAAAATTCCAGCCAAATCCAGAGGTTTCTACAGAACACTAATGAAGAACAAGGAACACACAATTCATCTTTGATTAACTTGTGGAGTTTTTTTAAAAGCAGTGTGAAATATGATGGCGGCAGCATTTTGCTGAGGGGATGCCGGTTGATAAAAAGCTGGATGGAGCTAAATACAGTTTGTAAAAGTCTGGGAAAGAGGTTAACTTCCAGCAGGACAATGAGAGTAAAGGACCGAATTGTTTATATTAAAGCATATTTGTGTTTTGAAATGGACCAGTCAAAGTCATAACCTAAATCCAATTGAGAGTCAGTGGGTTGTCCACATGTAGCTGAATCCTATGAGTGCTTTCAGCTATTTTACAACAAAGATTACAATAAATTTCATTCCCAGTTGTTCAACAAAACATCGACTTAGGATAGGCAATATGGACAGAAAGTCTTTTGTGAAATTTGACAAAAATGCCAATAAAAATTATGTAAATATTGATTTTCAATTTTACCTTTATTTTTTGGCGATAGATTGTACAACCCTTACTGTTTGCTACTTCCTAGGAAAACTGCTACAAATCTCTCTTAAAAATAAAACTAAGCTATTATCAGACAACTTTCTTACACTACGGCATTAATTAAGGAGGTTGTATCAATAATAGCATACTTCCAAATCGACAGATTTTTACGGATTCTCTCAAGAAACCAACGGTGATAAAAAGGTAACAAACCATTAGTTTTTGGAGTTTGCAATTATTTGAGTTTTCCGTTATCAAGACAAAATGATGGTTAAAAAATGTCTCTAGAATGATTAAACATGCAATAAATACCAACCCCTAACAGACACACACAACACTCAGTTTTTATTTTTGAAAGAATTTGAAAATCATGTATAATTTATTTCTTCACTACCCAGTCACGCACTACCATCTGTTGGTCTGTCATAAAATTCCAGAAAATTTTGTCGCAGTTTGTGGTAGTAATGTGAGGAAATGTGAAAAGGTTCAAAGGGCACGACAACTTTCGCAAGGCACTAAAATTTTACTTTTTTTGCAACCGAGAGAAGAATTAAGCACCACCACAATTAGCCGAAGTAATCTAAGGAATATATAACTATGGACAGTGAAGGACACGTGATGCTAATGCAACAAGGGGAAGGGGAAATGGGGCGTATGCTATAGCACATTATGACACACTGGAGCAAAAAGGTTCCTTCTCTCCCAAACCTAGTCTCCTATCAAACACCTTATGATACAAGAAATCAACCACCAATGGGACAAGTTCTAGCCCTCACCCAGCTCACATGAAGATTGGCTACTTTTGTTATTTTAAAAACAAAATAAGAAAAGAATTGAATATAAGGGATCAAGAAAGAAATCATAGTGTACTTGTGAAACCAAACATTTCAAAAACCAACACCAAGCTACTACTATTTAGACCAATGATACCACAAGGCTGGTTGTACTCATCTAGCTACAGTCAATAGTGCATTTGATATAGGTGTTCACATAAAAACACGTACGTAAAAATTTAGGTGCCATGAAGGAATGTTAGATCACCGAAACACACCCACTACACCAAAACAGTTTGACTCTCTGTCTCTGCCTTTCTTTCTTTCTTCCTTCCTTTTTTTTTTCCTTTTTCTTTTCGTTGGAAAAAGTGATGATGTTAGTTTGGCAGTGTTTGGAACTTGAACAGACGACGAACATCACGAGCTGCGTTGTGCCATACGAGTGGCGATACTGTTGGAAAGAGATCTCGGCAGTTGCTTACATATTTCTATTCAGTGCATTGTCTGTTAAGGCATGAGATTTAACCCTCCACGTGTTGTGTAGAGACAAATGTAGCACTAGCATGCAGCAATATCGCCAGCTAGGCAACAACAGCTACGAATAGGAACCACACACTTCATAGGCTTTTTTTTATGCACATCATAGAGACAGGCCCAATCAAATGTTCAATAACATGCTAATTTTACTGAGGACCAACCACACACTTTCAAAGATCTTTTCTCACAAGTACTTTTTTCTGTCATCAAGCTAAAAGAAGCTGGAGCAGGATGCGTGCCAGCTGGCCTAAGCTAAGGAATTGTTACAGGTGCCTTATTAGCCCAAAAGTTTTGGAGAGCTGTTTTCTTATAGTACCTGCGCTGCATATTGCAAAGGAAGCCCTACAGTTGAGATATTCCACTTATCAACAATTTGATTAGGCTATTTATCGCACACAGACGCTCACTGACGCACGAACACCGAAGTAAAGAGACACGACTGTGCACTAGTGACGGACTGATATCAAAGAAGCTGCACTCCATCACAACAGAAAGTTGTTGTTTTTTTTCCAGGACACACTCACGCATGTCATTTACACACATACACACATATTATAAATCTATTATTAATAATATAACATTACTTCCGACCAACAGACTTGGACGGGAGGTTCTTTATTATTACTGTTGTTGTTTCACTGTTAATGATGTTTGGCTTGGATGTTCTCACAGAAAATTTCTGCACTGTTTCTAAAAAAAAAAAAAAAAAAAAAAAATCAAATAAATCAAATAAACTCTTATAGGGAACTGACACGATAGAATATTTTCAAAGGTTTAAACATAGATGAGCACACACAATGGTTAAATAAAATAAATGCTTGCAATAACACGGCACGAGAATATACTGAAGGTAACAGCAAGCCATAACAAAAGCAGAGAATTGAGAAGTTTACTAAATGAAAAAAAGTCGAAACACCGCTATTCATGTGAACTCTTAAAAAAAAAAAAAGAAAAGAAAAAAAAATCTCTTTTCTAAAACTATATCTCTGTTAACAGTAGTGCACTTATTGGTTTAAGCAGTGCAACATATATGCAAGAAAATAATGCAGTCCACTTATCAAGATAAAAAAAAAAAAGATTTTTTTTCCTTTGAAATTGAATAAAAGAAAGTTCATTTAAGGAAAACGATTACATATTAAGCACAGGCATTTTAAGAAAATGTGCAAAGTAGCACTTTTTTTCTGAACTGACAGGAGGTCTTTTGAAGACTTCCCTGAATGCAGTTAGTTACTCGCTTTATCGTACAACTACCGAAAGTGTTTGCTTGCTTTTAAAGAAGCAAACCCTTCAGGTTGCAGTTGCAGGCAGTTGCACGTGTGCATGTGTTTGTCTGTGTGTGTGAGTGTGTGTATGTATAAACATGTGTGTGCGTGTGTGAGAGAGAGAGACCTATTTTGGATATAAAATCAATATAAAAGAATTAAAAAATATCTGTAATAAACCTTAAGTAGCGCAATGCATGAATGAGACGACACGAACACACAAGCTTTCACATCTACTCTACACATGCTGTGTCTTGGTGTTGGAGAAAATTGGGAATGTATGTTGTTTTTCCACACAGTCCATCTGCAGCTTGTGGTATATCATGAAACAGCGTGCTATCGATTGATGGGAGCTACTTGTTTTGCTTTCAGACTGTATTTCCTTTCAGAACGTTGCATGCCATTTGAGCCTTCGACGAGCGAGAAAAAGAGCGCGAGAGAGAGAGAGAGAAAGAGAGGGAGAGGGAGAATGCATGAAGAGTAATGCACTCAGCTCCCACCTGCTGAAATAGCTCCGCAATCGTAATGAACAGGTTACACAGGCGTTCTAGGTTCAGGGCGGCAATTATTTTGCTTTTTAGTCCGACTCAAAATTAATTTGCGCCATCTTTCACATCACCGATCCAATCAGCAAACGGCCGACACCCTCCCCGCGAAACTGTAATTCAATTATGAGATTAAAACCAAACAGGCTACTCAATAACAACAATAGTTGAAGTGACAAATCTTTTTTTTTTCCTCTAAATCTATATCCCATAACAGTCGGGTGCAGGTTGAGGAGCAGCAATTATGAAGGAGAGAGTTTAGTCCCATATTCCAGCCTGCCTTAACTGTGAAAAAGGCTAAAAAACACGCACACAACCATCAGCAGAAGACTCTTCCATTTTTTCGTATGTTTTGCAGTGGAAGAAATCTGAGTAGCCTTAACAGTCTTAGGATATTAAAAAGGCAGTGTATGCAAATGAGATAAACTCTAAACTCCAGGAAAAAAAAAAAAAAAAGAGGAAACATATTTTTGCTCAAATACTGTCTCATCAGCACACAAAAATTTAGTAAACGTTATCTTGACCGTCAAAATTCATGGACAATAATCATAAAACAGGTGAGAAATAATCACTTTCCCCCTCGCTTTGGACGGGAAGTTACAATTAAGTAAAATAATTAAAATTGGTACCTTGACAACAGCTGCATTATAATCCCTTAATATAACAGGAATAAATAAAACCCAGTGTCAAATTAAGTACTCTCCTTTTTTATTTGATATAAGAAGGCAATCTTGTGACTATCAGTATTTTTAGAGGGAATATGTAGCCCAACCCCAGGTTTTTTTTTTCTTCAGTTTTTTGTCTTTTATTGTTATCGTTGTTTAAAATTATACCACAGTAAGCTTGGACATCTATGTTTCCAAACTGGTCAATATGGATTCACAACTGCCATGATTCATGTGTCATAGCAATATACACACACACACACACACACACGCACACCCACGCAGACACGCACGCACTTGGACAAATAAAGAGACAAACTTATATGCAAAAATCACAAACATTCAAACATATTTGCTCATTTAAAGTCATTCAGACATATCTAGACTAAAGGTGTGTTTGTGTGTATGTGTTTCTTTCGTAGGCCTTTCGGTAGTGTTCAACACATAAATCAGTATTTTAGGAAAGCATACATTTAGAGGCCCGTAGTTTGGATCCATCCAGTAGATCAATATCAAACCACTGAGCCTTAAGGCCACCATCTTTTTTTCTTTTAGAATAAGAGGAAGAAAAAAAAAAAAAAAAAAGAAAACTTTTTTTTGGGGAAACTTAATGTGCCAGTGTCTATACTCATTACTCTTCATACCTCAGAATAAGAAAAGGAAAATCTAGTGCCATTGTATTTGTCATTCTTTCAGAAATAAGTTTCTTTTTTTTTTCTTTTTCTTTTAATTTGTACTTATCCATCGGAGACATGCATTCGCATGTGGTCATTGAAGAGCTCCATTTGGTCGAACTTGGCAGGGCAGACGGAGCACACGTAGGTGGTCCCTTCTTGGCAGCTTGCTTCAGCAGCTACACCCACTCCCGTTCCAACCCCGGCCCCTACTCCGGCGCCGCCGCTCACTGGCATGGCGAGGGCCACAACTCCGGCTCCGGGCTCGGGGACGGCTATCGGCATCGGGATGGAGACCGGGCCCGGGGTGCCCACACTCACAGACAGCCCCGTGATGGCGCTGGCGTTGCTGTGCAGGGCCATGTGGCGCTCCAGCAGGGTCTTGTGTGAGAACTTCTTCTTGCAGATGTAGCACTCGTAGGACTTCTCTCCACGGTGCAGCCGCATGTGGACGTTCAGCGAGCTCTTCTGGGTGAAGCGCTTGTTGCAGATGCTGCACTGGTAGGCGCGCACCCCTGTGTGTGTCACCATATGTTTAATTAAGTAATCCTTCAGGGAGAACGAGCGCCAGCAGATGCTGCACTGATGAGGCTTCTCACCTGGATGTGCACACAACACAAATGCATTAAGAGACTGAAGCCCCCCACCCCCAGAAACAATAAGGTTTGCACATTAGAGAGGAGTAGTAATTTGCAGTGTCTGAACAAGCACATCTGAACATGCTTCAGTGTTATTCTGTTGCCATGTGTTTAAATGTACTCCAAATTTAATGCTAAAATTATGCTTTAGTTTTAGGGGAAAAAAAGAAAGTACTATTTGCATCACTCCTGGGAAAACCGTGCAAATCTTAACCTCCCCATTCTATTCCCATCTTCGTTTCTAAAGCTAATTTAGCTCCATCTGTTCATCGTGTAAACAGCCAACTTGATGAGGGCTTTGACTGAAATGTCAAAATCTGTGTGGTGCGGTCATTTTTAATGAAGGATTTCAGCATCCTCATGGTGTGGGGTGTATATCAAGCTTTCTAAAAGCATATAGCAAGCTATTAAAGACAAAAAATGAGCAAATAAGTGATTTGGAAGAGAGTCAAGTCCATTTTTTGACCCTTAATTCTCCTGAAATGCTGCCAGCAGTCTCTATATATGGAATATGTTGCAGGATTGTGTGCAGAACCACCTTAAGCTAGAAGTTAAGTAAACCTGAGCTAGCTGTGTTTTCATTTTTTATTCCACTACGTGCTGCTTGCTGCAGAAAATGTGGGGAAAGCTTCAATTTAAAAACACACAGGGTTTTACCTAATAGAAAACCTCTTTTTCACAAAATTTGTAAACATAATTAATCCTTGGTTGCCATAGATTATTGAGATTTAATCTTGTTGATTGATCAATCCATGATTTATCATCTCTTCCGTATGCTGCTGTCAGTAGCCTCCAAAGCGAGTGCTTCTGGACAGGAAATGGACTGTAATGAATAATAATGGCTGTTTGAGAAGGTTTTTTTATGGGACCATCTAATTATATGATATTTGATTCTTCTCCTTTGTGATGATGGTTTCCCCGGTATCAAATTGATGACGTTAACGTTGTTTAAAGAAGGAACTCTACTAAGATTGTAAAGTCAAGCAGAAACGATAAAGACACTTTTCTGGTGTGACCACATCAACAATATTTTATAAGGCAGTTTAATCAGTCTGTCATTCAGTTTAAATGCTTACAATTTTATTATTTAATCAAAGTACCGGTAGTTTGACTGATGCAGATGGTAAGATATTCATACAGTTTGTTTCTGAGTCTTCATATTTTGTTTTAAAGAGACAGTTTTGAATTTTTTGAAGTAGATTTCTGTGGAAAGCTTATGAGGAGTCGATCTCTTACCTTCACTCATGAACTCTAAGTCAACTATGATAAAAACCTGTTTAGATTTTTTTCTGGCACCTTTAAACAACACCAACATTTTATAAAGGTTAAAGATAATGTTCTCTTTGTGAAATGAATAGATAAATCGTCAGGTGAATTGGCTGATTTTCAGTTTGACTTGTCTTAATCCTTAAAAACTCAAACATTTAATCTTTCTGTCTGTAAAAAAAAAATCCTCCTGATAACAGATGACAACACTATATGTTTCAGTTGTTTTTCAGCTTCAATTCTGTGTCACAGTTTTGGCGTTGACGCTTGAGGGGCGGGGCTTAAGAGTCAAATATCATTATAGAGGCCTCCACTACTCCAGTCTCAGCTACTGTCTTTCTTCACCTAAAAATATGTGATGGCTGTTACAAGTTCAAGCGGACCCTCTAAACTGCAGGTAAGTAACTTGGTTGTCTTTCCATTGGAAAAGCAAGGAAAGATAGTATCTATAATGTATATAATATACATTATATCCACAATGTATGCAATTGATGGGTTAGATATTTAAATTTTAATAACAACATATAAAATAACAAATATACGCAAAAAAAGAGGTAATTTCTTCAGGCTTTATCCTAATTGTGAGCTCTTTAAAACCGTTTTGAAATGAAAACTTGTACACTGAAATTTTTTACAATTACTACCTACTTTAACCTGACCTTTGACCTAACTTAACCTTTTTACCGTACCTGGTTTAAAATCAAACCATGCCTTATTCTAGCCCAATCTACTGATCTCTATGAAGCCTCACCAAAATCTGATACAACAGCTCACAAAAAACTAAATATGGCTCTATTCAACATATGATGAACCTTTTATATTCCGTTACTCTCCAAGTCTACAGCTACAATCTGAGTGAAATATTTATATGATTGAGCATTTAACATGTATATTTTAACATTTTGACTTACCAGTATGAACAAACATGTGTTTGACGTAATTCTGTTTGGCAGTAAAGGTCTTACTGCAGAGAGTGCATTCATAGGGTTTCTTTTCACCCGGACCGATCCCTCCTGCAGCCTGCTGCTGCTGAGATGGAGCCTGCGGTACCGACATGGGGTTCGGGAATGATGGCATTGCGGGCGGCGGCACTGCCACGAACTGGGGCTGCTGCTGGCCAGGAAGGTAAAGGAAAGGCTTGTGGTCTCTAGACGTCTGCGTTGGGAAGAGTGTGGGCAGGAAGGTGCTTCCGGCGGTGCCCATCACTTGGGAATTGCTGGGCACGGTGATCGGCATCCTCAGATTGCTGGTGTGTGATTCTATCTGGCGCATGTACTGGGACATGGGACTGAGTTTGACTGAGTTTGGCAGGGGCTGCATCATGCTACTGTCACTAGTGCTGTGGGAAGTGTCCCCGTCCTCCGTCTTATGCATCCGCTCTGGGGACGAGTCGCTGACCTCTATCTGCACTGGAACTCCTTCGATGCCTTGCTGCCCTTCCCCAACCACGTCTCGACTGAAGCTTGTCAGGTACGGCTGCTGCTCCATGGTATCCGTCTCTGTGCTGATGGAGGAGCTGACCCCTGAGTCAAAGTTTTCAACCTTGGATTCGCCCTCCACGCCCTCGTTGTGGTCAGTGTCATCTTGGCAGTCCCCCATGTCGTAGCAGGTGTACTCGTCTTCCGCCTCCTGCTTTATGTGCATCCCTCCTGTTTGGATGCGTACCGGTCGTGGTTGCTTGCGGCAGTGAGTGGACTCTGCGTTGGACATGAAGCGTTCCACCTGCTGGGACCGTTCCTGGATGCGGTTTATCCATGGCGGATCTTGAGATTGCTGGTCCTTCTGATTGCTTGGATCATAATTTGCTGACAGGGGGTTAACATAAAGGGACCGCTCTCGGGTGCCATTCTGCAGAGACAGGCCGGGGTAGGAGTACAGGGATGTGTATGTACGATCTACACTTTGCTGTGATGTTACTTGCATATAGCCTGACTCTGCATCACTGCTGGGTCCGGAGGTGCCAGACTCTGGTGTGCCACGGGGTGTCTCCTGGCCAGAATCTCCTGGTATCACAGGGAACCCCCCTGGACCAGCCAGGCCCACATTCTGGGACACGATGCGGGTGCACTCATCGATGACGGTCTTGATCTGCAGAATGCTGGCAGCGGTGAGGATCTGCAGCGCTTCTGACTGAGAAACCCGCAGAATTCCACTGTACATAAAGTCAATCAGCTTCTGGATGGATTGCACTGAGACCACAGAGGGGATCTCGATGTCGCTGTAGCCCAAGAGCAGCTTGTCCTGAAAGAACGGGCTTCCAGCGGCCAGCACGCACCGGTGAGCTCGCAGCATGCTTCCATGGATCCGAACGGTCACGTCACAGAAGTGCCCGCGGTTTCGCTGCTCATTGAGTGTCTCAAGTACAGAATTGCTGAAGTTGTGGAGATTGATGTTATGAATGCGCTCGGTCATCCCCTTGCAACTGATGTCACCTGGAAAGAAAGAGCAATAAAACTCCCTGAAAAACTAATACATACGAAAACGTTGTTCGGACCTTCCAATTAAGTGGTGCAAGTCTAAAAATTAGAATATCTTCAAAAACTTTGTGTATTTCAGCAATTCAATTCAAAAATTTAAATATATTTTCTAAAAAATTAATTTGGGACCTACAGAATCATGGGTAAGATGTCAATAATTGAATATAAGCTGTTAAAGGTAAAGAAGCAGACTATTCAGACTGTCATATCCAAGCAAATTGATGGAAAGTTGAGTGGAAGGAAATTAGGTGGTAGATGAACAGAAAAAACACAGCCTTGGGATTATTGTGAAGTAAAGCACATTGCAGACTTTGGGGAAGATTCACAAAGCGTAGATGATGGCTGGAATCAGTGGCCACTTTCAAGTAAAGATTTCAGTCTACGGCAGGGGTAGGGAACTCCAGGCCTCGAGAGCCGGTCTCCTGCAACTTTTAGATGTATCTCAGCTTCATCACACCTGAATCCAATAGCTGAATGACCTCCTAAGTGCAGCCAGGTTCTCCAGAGTCCTGCTAATGACCTCATTATTTTACTCAGGTGTGTTGAAGCTGAGATACATCTAAAAGTCGCAGGAGACCGGCTCTCGAGGCCTGGAGTTCCCTACCCCTGGTCTACGGTCTACACCGGCCGATAAATTAAGATGTCCAGACAAACGGCGGGGAGGTGAACTATACCACTATTACAAATCTATATCCATCTTGAAAGACACTGTGTGTCTATCTGTAAGTAATTACTGTAATTGTGTTGCTGTCACTTGCCAGGACACTCTTGCAATCCCAGGGAGTTTTGTCATCCTGCTTAAATAAAGGTTGAAGAAGAAGAAAGGTACTTGTGTAGTGTCTGAAAACAGTTCATATCTTTATGTCTCAGTAACAGGCCTAAGATGAGACCTTCCTGCTATGAGCGATGTACTGTCTTGGGCACAAAAAAAACCTTTTTGGAATGATCGGGAAAACAAGTCACACACAAAAAACATTGAGTTTGAACAACAAGTTCATCTATGGATTCAGTCACGAGGAAGATTCCAGAGGGACAAGAAGACAATACGACCCAGGACCCAAACAAGACGTCACTGTGGAACATGTGAATGTGACAATATGCTTTCGTTGGAAAATGAGGGATGCTGTCCAGGGCTTTGTTGGTTTTGTCCCTCCAACTGGTCTCTAAATTTTAACTAACATTAATCTCTACATTTTGGGCTTAATCTGTATTTGGAATGCTTAATAAATCTAATTACTTATTAAAGTCTGTCTTCGGAGTCTACACTGATACATACCAGGCATACTACAAACAACCCCAAAAATATATTTAACTCGCATACCTGTGACCACTGTAATTTAAGGCATTATTTATTATTATTCTTATTTAAGGGACGCAGGATTGTGGGACGCAGAGGCTGACGCAGTAGAAGATCGCACTCTGTCAAACCTAACCACGAGTAGATAGAGGTTAGTTTACATCACACAAGTCAGATTAGACATTCTGTCATGTATAATTTGAAAGGAGGGAAAATCACACTGGAGGGTGAATTGTTGAGAGTTTACAAAACATGGATGACGTGCCGCTACTGTTACATTTCTCGTCTTAAGCTACTGCTGAACCAGAGACGACAGTAGAAGCATCTTACCTGAGGCGAAGAGAAAAGGCATTTTGGAAATCAAGTCATCTGCTGTTGTTAGTCTAATGTGCTTTATCAATGCAGCTGTTCATTAAGAAATTCATGATTCATGGTTGCTATGCTTCCCTCTTCTGACAAGCTTTAGGGAGATGCTGGTTTTATTATCAGGTAGGATTTGGTGCCCACATCGTCCACTACTAATACCTGCTTTAATGACCATGGTATTACTGAGCTACATTGGCCAGCAAAATATCCCTATAGAGAATCAATGGAGTAATGTCAAGAGGAACATGAAATTTACTAAACCTACAATGCAGATGAGCTGAAGGCTTTTATTAAAGCAGCCTGGGCTTCTGAACACCTCAGCACAGCCACAGGCTGATCGCCTCCGTTTTACAATCATCACAAATAAACAGAAATAAACACTTGAAATGTATCGGTCTTTGTGTAATAATTTTATATAACAGATGAATTTCATGCTTTGAATTGAATTGCTGAAATAAAGGAACGTGTTGTTCTGTTCACCAAGAAGAGGTTTACCTTTTACAGATGGCAGTAACATGTTGGCCAACCAGGTTTACAGAACTCAAAATCCTACATTACAAATAAAAATACATATACACACATATATATATATATATATATATATATATATATATATATATATATATATATATATATATATATATATATATATATATATATATATATATATATGTGTGTGTGTAAAACAAACTGAATAATTAATATTAAAATAAATTTAATAACATAAAATAAAAATAAAACAGTATGCCTAAAAGAATTAATGTTTTTATTTAAACTGACAATATTGCTGCTTACTACAAATCCTCATGTATGAAAGTTATAGTTCAACCTACCGAAGAACAATTAGGAGGGTTCTCTTATTAAGCGCTCCTGTTCAGCGTTATTCTGAAGTGCCTAAAATAGCCTTTAGGTGGCGCACTGGGCTAAAAGGACAACAGGCCTCTTTTGTCAGCCATGTGTTCACGATGATGCCGTTTTCTAACTATCCCTTCAATACACTAAATGTGCCCTAGCTGATCAGAGATAACCTAATGTGCTTTTTTCCCCTCAGTGAACAGATACAAAAAGGAAAAGCCAAATGAAATAGGGAGGAAGAGAAAAACTGAGATATTTAAAGCTGCTACAAAATTAATTTAGTTGGCACGTAATGCTTGTCAAGTATTCTGCTGTTATTTACTAAAGCTGTCATCTTTGACCGAGTTTTTTTCTAAAATACTTCGAAGTAATTAAAAAAATTTACTACTTGTGACAATGAAAAATGAAAAAAGGCACATGAAAATTCAGCAGAATTTTTCCATAACTACTTTTACTCAATATGTGTCAAAAACATTTAAATAAAGAATTACAAATCTCACCCAGAAAGTAGTACGCTATTATTAAATGGCACAATTACTTTCTAAACAAAATTACAATCAAAATAGTGATGTCAAAGAAATGAAACTGCCCCATTACTCACAGTTAGATGATGGTTTTTTGTTTTGTTTTGTTTTTTGTTTTTTTATGAAAATGCTTGTGAGGCTGGTGATGAAGAGCGGGTCAATTTGCTGGTGGAGATGGCTGATCAGTGGCCTGGTGCTAGGCAAGGCTGTCAGTCTTCTCTGTCCAAATCATGTGTTCCTCTGCTACAGTGTTTGGAGAGGAGGGGAAGAGATAGGGGGGGAGAAAAGACAAAGACAAATCTTAATGCCACATTCTGCCTGTCGATGTTGCCACTCCCTTAATGAACCCAGAGCCACAGTAACAGGAATATCTGCCACAGACGTGCTGCAACAGATGTGTGAAGAGTTTTTACGGCAAAGCGAGTGGACGTTTCTGTGATCACATGACTTCAAAATCACAAATCAAGGTTGAAAATGATTTTGCCTTTGGTGCCAGTTTTTTTTTTTTTTTTTTTTTTCCTCTCTCTCTCTCTCAACTGCAGGATAACAAAGCCACACCCTTGTCAAAAAAAAAAAAAAAAAAAAAAAAAATCTTACATTCTCCAAAATTTCAAGGGTGGCCTTTTGTTTAAAGAATGATTTTGAACGAATCTAAATCATGATAGGTTTATCCTTAGTCCAAAATGTAACCCGTGTAACACTGCATACAGATGTGGAGCAAATTTAGGCTATAATATAATGGAGATGAGACAAATATTAAACATGCAAGGCTTTCACTGGAAATCACAAGAAAGGCATTCAACAGCATGAGGCATGTGACGTGCTGGTTTGGTGACGCCAAGAAAGCCTGACACAATTGCTCTTCTACTCAGCAAACGCATTAGCACGCAAATGTTTGACCCCAAAACTGGCAACAAAGACGGTGTAAGATAAACCGCAGCGTACTAACACATCACTTAGAGTCAGGCAAGTTGGGAAAATACATAAAAGCAGGAGAAAAATCATTTTCAGACATGTTCCTTTTTATTAATGTCACATTGTTCAGAGTACATTAAAGTACTACAACCAGTGAAGCCTTAAAAGTATCTGGAAATTACACACTTATCATTAATGTGGGTTCAGTTTGACCTGACACTCTTAAAAGTTTTTTTTTTTTTTTTTTGGGGGGGGGTAAATTGAATATGAAAAAAAAACACATTTGGTTCCACTTCCATTTGCCACAACACTAAATTGAAGTGCTCTCTTTCTGAAATGCCAGCAACCACACCGGGCTGCTGAGTAACCAGAACGGGGCTGGGATTTGACCAGACCTGCACATTAGTATTGACACAAATTATTCTTTCACTGCTCTTGAGAAGTTCTAAAGAAGAACCCAATAACGTCGTGCAGTCTGGTAAATTAATGTATCTATATTAGATTTTTCTGTGCCAAGGTAACAGATATATTTTAGGCAATGGATGTGCCTCAAGGAGGATATGCTCTTTCCATGCTGTGAAGAATAACACCTTGGAGAAAAGCAAAGGTGAAGATGTTCAAACATAAAGGATTCTGTTCACTTGGTCCACACGCTCCGCTCTGAGAAGTTCTGAATTCATTGCACCTATGTGCGTTTCCTGAAATGTGCGTCCCATGTAGCGTAATTGATGCAGACAAGTAATGGCGTGTTTAACAGCAGAGGGTAATCACTCTAAACTGAAATGGATCATTCTGTGTCACAGCAAACAACCACAAATGCATGGTTGGTCAAGACAAAAGGACGCCTCAAAGTAAAATCCTTAACTATGACATTTTTATACAATTCTTGCTATTACAGCTCTGTAATTAAGTTTAAATTAACCATGTACACGAACCTTGAGAACGTCTATCTTAAACACTACTGATTTCCATTGTTCTTTGAGATCTTCTGAATCGGACTTTCTTTTTAAGGACTCTAACGGCTCCATATCAGTTTATCACTAAGTCAATTTGTTCCCACCATTTTGTGCCAACTGTAAATAAATCACTTCATAGCCATGCAAATAAAACCACAACAAATCTCTTGATTTTTCCATGTAGATATGGTGACACTAGATCGAGAAGAATTAGAAAGCGCAGACGAGTTGCCAAAGCAGATAGAGTGAGAGAGAGAGGCCATGTGTGAAGCACATTCTATACAATTTAGCTCTATACTGCTGACCTGACACCAGTTTCACTTTCCTCTTTTTTCTGCAGATTCACAAAGCAACTAAAGTATAAAAAGAAATAGTGATCTCAATAATTAGAATGGTAGTATTAGTCTGGTTAGCTTCACTGTTTGAAAATAAAATGAACCCTGAGCCATCTTCAGCTACCTTCCTGTTCAAAACTCTCAGTTTTTTGGTTGTTGATCAACCACATCGTGTCAAACGCGCACCTGCAGATGCGAGCTGAATATTTTAATCACCATAGAGCACCAAGTTTTTAATACAGCTCCATTTTTCACCTGACAAATGTGCAAATAAAGCATTTTGAAGACATCTTAACCATACAAGCAAAAGTAAAGTACAAGAATAATCGCCTCCTCTAGCAGATGCTAACTACATAGCTGCTAATGCTAAACCACAGTAAGTAAACATTTCTCAGTTTGGCTTGTCTGCTAAACTTGTTGCAGTTTGTCAAGAGTTATGGTTGGACTGCAGACCTTGTATCAGTTTATTTTTGGCAGGACAACCAGAATGAGTACATGATGGTTTATGTCTCTATTTTCAAACATGAACACAGCAAAACCTCAATAAGGGTCTTAACCATGTTTAAACCACTGTGACCTTCCAAAAGCATTTTTTAAATCCAAACAAGGTGAACCGCTCTTAATGGTGGGCACATTCTGTGTTCACAGTGAAGACTGCATTTTTTCTATTATAGATATGTAATGTAGAAGATATTGATGAAAGTAATACCATGGTGAAAAAATTACTTTAACTTTAACTGCTGCTAACTATGTCTTTGTTAAAGGTAAGCTGATCATTTTGAAGAGTTTGAAAATTGTCATAATATTGATATATACTGTTACACCCCTGTTAAGTAGAAAATGTGGACTTTAATTAAGCTTTGGTGTTACTCAAAAAATAAACAAAACAAAGAATTCTGAGTACGGTATAATTTTTTGAAATATGCCAACATAAGAAATGTCACTTATGTTTGATGCAATTTATCAATTCCATACAACTGTTTCAAATTTGCTTAGAAGATATTTGGGCTTTTTATGCAGGGGATTCTTATTTTACAGGGAAAATTGATTTATATACCCGTTTGTCCTATCCTCATCCCTTACCGTATGGTATTTTCATTATTTATGAAGAAAAACTCTAATAAACATGTTCACAATAAACTAAGAGTTTAATCATTGTGCATATATGTTTAGCTCAAAGCCTGTAAAATCTGGTGCAACTGTACTGTTGAACACAATTTTTTTACCACTAGTCAGAACTAATTTTCATGTGAAGATTTGGGTATGAAAAAAAGTATGCAAAAAATCTGGTGGCACAGCATAAAATCTCATTTGTTTAAACAAAAATGAAACGTGACAGTTTCTCTGATAAAGTATCAGTTTTGAATCCATCACAAAATCAAGGGATCGCAAAATTATCCCCGTTTATGCTGCAGATTTTATCCTTTATACTGCAATTATTTTGCCAATTTGTATCGCCGTTTGATTCCCACCATTAGGAATTAGAAACCAAATACGTAGCTAAAGTGTTTTAGAGCGTTTTCTTAATAACTTTTTATTTTTGAAAAATTGTAATGAGAATAAACTTTATTGGCAGAGTTTAATAATTAATATATTATATTAATAACTGGGGTTAGGCGTTTATTTGTCATATATTGCATTAAGAATTTTGAATTATTTTCACAATAATTTTCAACTTATGATGTTTAAAACCTCCAAAACTGTCCATATTGTCGGAATTGCTATTTTTTATTATATTCTCCATGGTTTGTTCAATGAGGGTATCCATAAATATCAACAAATTTAAAAAAATATGGTTAAATCCAGTTACTGCTTTCCAAAAGAGGCACATTACAAATGGGAATGTTTTCCAGTTTGTGGTGCTATGATTGCTTTGCCCATAAAAATAAAAAAAAGTAATAAATGGTTTTTATCGTCTCTTTTGTCGTTATCACATCAGTACCACAAAATATTTTAATAAAATTTTAAACTCATATTGCCTACCTCTATTAATAAACATGAAAAATTTTGATTTAAAATAATTTCATAAAACTAAGGAATGTTAATATATCTGGAGTGATGCCTGTCTCATTTCCTGTTAGAAACAATATGCAAAGAGTACTAATTCTGAATTAAAAAACTGTTCATTTACAATTTTATTAAACACAACAACGCATTATTTATACCCAACTCAATATCCAGTGGAACAGTCAGTCAAACTGTTGTTTGCTAGCCAGCTGTTTGCTTGTGCTCACTTGTACTTTGACAATTTATCTTTGTTGATCAGTTCCAGATGTTTGAGGGTGGGAGGCCACCCTTAAAGTTTGTACAAAAAAAAAAAAAGAAATAAATTAAACAGTTATTCACCATACCTTAAGTACATGGGTATAAAAGGATTTGTTTTCAACTAGAAACAAGTAAGAAGGGATGAAATCTCAATGTGTATGAATTAAAATTGAGGTATGAATTAATGAAGAGTTGAACTGATGTGCAGCATTTTACTATGTGTGTTAATATCTTAAATGTACATTGTAAAAAGGGTGAATAAAGGTAAAAACACTCTTCCTGTAACCCGTATGTCAGATCTAAACATCCAAAAGATAAAAATCTTTCCTTCCACATAGAAGTGGTTTGGTAACCTGTTGTCAGAAATCTGTAAGTACTATTGGGCCACTCTAAAACATTAGTATTTTTTACAGTCGGAAAGAAATATTTTCCACATTAAAAAGATTGCTGGTAAGCTTAGATCTTCAATGATAGGACTTAACTGTACACTGAATATTATATACAACTGAAGCCTTTACTCTATTGGTAAAATAAAAACTGTTTTATTTTTTGTTTTGTTTTTCAAAAATGTTTTCTAAAATCTGATCTTGTGTTATTATCATAACCCTAACATTGCATTTTGTGTTATCTCATATGCTGCGTGTATTGTTACACCTCTAATGAATAACAAACAAGAATTACAGTCTGAACCGAACAGGGGAAAAAACCCCCAGAATCTTAATAACACCACTGTTTTAAACGACCCACAAACTTCTCTCCCATTGCGGAAATGTTTTTCATTTATTTTCTTGTGAAAATTAAAACAAATAAAAACATTATATTTTGTAGCCCTTTGTGTAGTCATCCTACACATATTTAGTTAAATACCTAAATCTATCCGCAACAGTAAATATTTGACCTTTTTACTTTCCCTGCAGGGGTTAACTTAAAATGCAACTGTATTCTGCTGCCACTGACCCTTTATTCTTTGTTTTTCTGTTTTTGACAATGCAAACATGTGTGTGCGTGCGTGCGTGCGTGCGTGTGTATATATTCCCAGTTTGGCTTTCCTTTCCCATCCAGACATGTAGATTCACCTGCCTGAGGGGTAAAGTGAGGTGAATGCTGGCAACAAAGGAGCAGGCCAGGGGAAGGCAGGCTACTGTTGCCCAGACTGCCACTCACAACAGTGGTTCCATTTTAGCCGTGACACAGTGGGTGAGCAGCAGCCAGCGCCTACCTGCAGTGAATTCTAATCAGCCCAGGGGTCTGCCTCCCCACCCTCCCCTCCTGTACCCTGCCTCGGACTAAAGGGGCTGATGATCCTTCAAAATTAATTAGATCCTCGTAGGAGGCGGCCATTTTCTCTCACTTGCCAATAGAAAACTGTATAGAAAGAGAAAAAAATTTGGAAATCGAACTTAATTCCACATGTTTGCACCTCTCGGCCCGCTGTACTGATTTTTCCCTCCGTTTGTCTCTACCTGCTTCCTGTTTCATGGTGTCTAAACTCTTTTGCTCCATACGTCTACGTGTCCGTCCGTGTCCCCCCCGCCCCCCCCCCCAAACACCCTCTCCTTTTTTTTTTGCCTCTTTCCTTACAAACCTTCCCAAACGACCCCCACTCACCCCACGCCTCTCTAGCTGCGTCTATGCTCTCCCAGCTCTGTGTCTGCCTCTGTGGAGTTTACTGTCAATAAATCCCCAGAGGTCAGTTTTGTCTGCTGGAAATCAGACACAATGCTTCAGACCGCCCCAATGCAATGCATGCTCCGCTGCTGCCACCACAACAAAAGGCTGAGGAGGGGCGGAGGACGGGGAGGAAAGAGAGAAGGGGGGTGAGAGATACACACACACACACACACACATGCACACAGAAAAAAAGAAATTAAGACAGGACGGGTATTGCAACTTCACCAGCCAGACTCCAGGTTAATCAGCTGCCTGCATTAGGTGACAAGCTTCTGAAATACGCTGCATCAAATTGGACATCAGTTAATCAAGAAGAGTGGGGGGGTTGAGGGTTAAAATGGTGAGGATGGGGGATGGGTCTGAAAAGAGACACATGAGGCCCGATTATGAAAGGAGCGGTATCAGCCACGTGAATAATGTACATGTTGAATATGCAAATAATGCTTACAGCGCACAAACACTACGGGCATATATTCAAGGGCCCTTGTACATGTAAATCTAGGGACAAAGGGGCCACAGGGCACCGTGGAGAAACTCGTGTCTTCGCCTGTGCACGCGGCATTTCCATGGATCCGATGGAGACTTGCACACATGAAGAGTGTTGTCTTGAAGTTTTTGCTTGCAGCCTCTATGATGCCTAGTCTTCTGTTTGAAGAGTAATAACTCATTTCAGTCTTCTATCCAGGCAAAATCAAGCTTTCTCACTTTGGGATCCAGTGCAACTCAGTGCACTGTGTAAATATATAAAGCGCGGATACTTTGAAATGTTCAGCAATAAGGGTGCAGAATTGATAGGGGATAGAAGAGGGCGTGTTTGGTAAAGGTACGCTATGTTCACCTGACAAACAGTATCCAGGCACGACTCATTGTTATCACTAACGTCTCCTAAAAAAAGTTTTAAAAAAATCTAATTAAATGTCAAAGAACATTGAAGGATGGCAGCACTCCTCTATCTACACAATAATTTATTAAAAATTATTCATCTCCAGCCAACAAAGTTGTGATTGCTGATTAAATCCAAATAATTCAGAGCACCGTGTGTCTTATTACCTTTGAGTGTTTCTCTATAATGCTGTGAAGCACTTAACACTTAAGTAATGCATCTAACTCGTATACGCTACAAGGGAAAAAAAAAAAAAAAAGGCAGCAGAAAACAAATCGCAGTGTCAAGATTTAATTGATTTGCCTTTACAACAGACGCTTGAAAATCATCAACAAGAACACGTAGGCTGCTGACAAGAGAAGCCAACATGTTCACACAACATTTACATTTTTCTTTTTTCATTTCTACTTCTCCTTTGGCTGAAACCTTAGGGAGAGTCACTAAAGCTATAGTTTTCAATAAATTAAACAGTGATCTCTTCTGGTTTGAAAGAAATTTTGTAAACACTCCTACAAACTGGAATTTTTATGAGCTTCAAAAATAAGAGGATGGAAGGGAAGGGTCAACCTTCAAGTATTTAGTTAAAGCACACCAACAAAAAAAAAATAAAAAATTATTTAGCAAATTCACATGAATAAATGCCCTCCTCCTCTTCGGTCAGGGTGTCATGCAGTAATTACACCAGAGAAATGTTATGATCACTGTTAAGCTCAAAGTGCTTGAGTGACCAGTATTATGATTGTGCTTTTCTCTGCATCAGAGGGACGTGTGCTAACGCCATAAAGCACCCTAAATTTAATCTGACTGTTCGCGATTAGTTCCACTGCCAATAAAACGTCTCAAACAGAAAAGCAGATTAATTTGTTAAGGCATTCGGTCCGACAGAAAAGCGCTCATTGTGACAGGATGTGAGGCTTTCAAATGAATTCCTGAAGCATATAATAATAATAAACACTTCAAAACATTACGCAAGTTGAAGACAGTTAAAGTAATATATTTTTATTTATTTTTTTAGCAGAACAGCATCTTCATTTAAAGGAAAGAACACATTCACCATGACCTGTTATTCACAGCAGCTTCATTGTGCTTTGACAGATAGGGGGATAATACACTTCTAATACACTTTTCAAATCAAAGTCCATATAAACACCGAAGAATCTGTGCCATCAGTGAAATTCTCTCTCTGCTTTTAATGAAGACTCATCTAGTACCAGAAAACAAGCAGCCCGCTCTGGCACAGGGCCATTTAAATTAAAGATTGTGCGTTGCTTTGGTGATGGAACAGAGAGGCATTTGACCAAAAAAAAAACAAAAAAACCTTAGAGTTGGCAAATGGCTCCGCTTTTGATAATGAGCATTTGACCAAAAATGAAACATCTGACTACTCATATGACAAACTCCAAATACACCACTGACCCCCCCGCAACACCCACCCCCCGAAGTGATTAATGTTAAATTCAAGAGTTATCGTTTAGGCACAAGAGTCCGTCTCTCTACAGCTGCTACACGAGTCAAGGGCATTTTGGCTCTCTAAAACGAGACCTCACAGGCCAATAAGAGATCTTCATGGATCTACACAGGTGCTTATGGAGGAGATTTCCATCCATTACTGGTTATTACAGTAATGAGTATGGGTGTGACCATACACCCAGCTCACACATCATGAGATGATGCAGAACGTTGTGTTTGGGACAATGAGATCAAGTGAGATTCTATTGATATTTTTTGTGGGATTGTTTTTATTTGGAAACTAAAAGTTTTGCAAGTTTTGTCCTGTAATCAGGTTTTGGACAAGAATATTTCAGCCATGTTTGAGTTTTTTTTTAATGCTCATGTCAATCTAGTGTTATTTTATTACTAAAAAAATAACTAATAATACACATTAAAACATGGGAAATAGCTTTTTATTGCACCCTTTAATCCAGATGCTAGTTTTAGCATTGTTAGCAGCTAGTGGTTAGCCGTATTTTCACGGTGCCAACAGATTGTTATTGTGGTGGCTTCGTCATTGCTTATGTAACCAGGCATTGTCGGGAAAACCAGATGAGCAATCGTTATTGGCCAACTGTCTACACGACAGGCCAACTCAACGGGGATTTTTATTTTCTTATTTCAAAATAAGAGCCTCAAATATGAATCCACAAAGTTACACTTAATCATTTTGAGTTCTCACAACAAAAGCTTAGGCCAGATGAACAAAATAACATTTTGAAGGCAATTGTAGTGCTTTGAAAGACAGATTTCACTTTGATGAGAAAAATTGTGATGTTTTGGTATCTCCACATCTCGTGCCTTAAGAGCTTGTCACACACCTACTAATAAATAAACATGACCAGTTTACCAGTATCAAGACATGTCAAGATTTTAAAAGGTTGCACATTAAAAACTGATAGAATTTTATGGTTCACCATTACTACAGTTAAAAGTCCTACAAATGGTGCCAGAATAAGTTCCAGTGTGACAGAGTTTGAGGCATAGAGTAAATGCAGTGCTACCTTCTGATGCAGGCGAAAAAAAGGCTTAAAATTTGATAGCAAATTTTATCGGTACTTATTGCAGGAACCATAAAAATTACAATAAAAGGTATTTTGAAAAAATTGTCATAGTTCTATCAGCACAAATACAAATACTAGTCTAAAATGAAATGAAATATATCAATTAATTGTTGCCCTGATGAATAACTTAAAAAAAGAGTTCCCAGACCATGTCAATTTTTTGGTCTCTCTAATATAAATTTAGGCTTAATGTTTTCGAGATAAATAATGTAGTATAATACTATATATTTTTAACTTGATGATGACAAATTATATGATAATAGCTCATCCGAAGCATGTCTGTAAAGCAACAGACTGCAGGCTAGCCACCCACGCAGACATCTTGACAAATTAACCTGATAAAATCTGTATGTTAAAGTATTATTATTGAATGAAGAGCAAAATGGCACAAAGGCTATTATATTCTGTATTTTGCTTAAGTCCATATATCTAGATTATAAAAGTTAATGCTACTGGTAGCATTATTACAACCATTACAATTCATTTGTTAAGTTGTTTTGTACTCCTGTTTATAAACAAAAAGTGACAAGATCACGTTAAATATTTGTGTTTCAAACTTAGTGTAAATGTCATAAAACTGCTGTATTTTTCTCTCAAAGTTGTTATATTGTGAGAATCCAGTACTGGCTTATGCCAGCTGCCACCATGTAACATTTCAAGTTAGATAAAAATTTTTAAAAAATTATTACAGTAAGCAGGACGTCATGAAGTAAATTGTGCAGTACAGAGGGGACGTAAGGCCTTCATATCTTATGAAGAAAACAAAGTGTCTTCTGACTGTGTGTCCTTAGGAGATAATTGAGCAGAAAAGGCGCTTTGTGCTGATTAAATAAAAGACAATGTGTAGCTTTTGGTAATGGGCGAGTTCGTCTTGCACCATGGAGAACAGCACAGCCTCTGAACATGGTCAGTTCTTAAATGGTCACTGAAAATAAAAAGCATTGCTGTTGCAACAAGTTTTATAACCGCACCGTCATTGATAAGACACATATACATAAGTGAACAATTGTTTTCTATCACTACTTGACAAAGACACTCCGAATAAACGTCACACCATGCTGGTTGTAATCTGACAGGCAGCTTCGCCACCAATAGCAAATCTGCATTTCTCTGCCACTTTGTGAATGTGATTGTAAGCAGATTCAGGAGTTTAGTGCCATGTGTTTCACCAGCAGCTGCACGAGGGTCCACCGGCTCGTGCTCCCTCGTGCAGCTGCCGCGAGGAGCTGAGCATTCACAAACACACAGGGGTGGGGAGGCATCAAGCAGCACAAGCTCAATCCTGAAGTTCTGGCCGCATGTCTTGGGTTCAAGGTTCAGTTTCCTGAACTTGAAACCGTCAATATTTGGCAGCTGAAAGGATTCTGGCAGACTTAAAATGTTACTCCAATTGTTGCATTTTAGAGAAAAATGGTACAAAAATGGTGAAAAAAAATATAACATGTATGATGTTGCATATTACCTCTGAGTGTATCATCTATACAAATTTCATAAAAATCAGGAAAAAGTTGAAAAATAATTACTATTACTTGAAGGAGAGATGCCTTTGCTTCCTTTAATATATTTTTTTATATGCAGACAATATTCACAGCCTAAAAAAATCTTTCGGTTGCACACTTGAGTGTCGTTGACCTACAATAGTTTGTACACTTTGTACATGCACATTTCCCCTAATATGTGGGTAAGACATTAAATCTGAAGGATTTAATACAAACAATCTGTGCTTACTTTGAGCCATATGGAGGTTAGCACTGTTTAGTGTATTTATAGTCCGGCAAGCTGTTGTGCAGTAAATACAGATTATATATGTCTCAACAGCTCACTTGACAAATGACATCTAAAAGTGTAATGCTGACACACTGAAACACAACCGAGCAACACTGAACCCTATACACACCGCGCTGCTACGTCTGGGTCAGAGGTCCGCAGCCTGGCTGAGAAACACTGTGTAGGTTAGGTCTGTCGAACTGCGCACAAGTTGGCACAAAATGAAGGTTTCCGGTTATTCCGGCAAGGCGTGGCAATCCAAGCACACTGAGAAAGTTGATCCAGCCGGCACCGTGTTGCAAAACAAACTTAGGCAAGTCAACTACGGAATTTCGCAAGAAATGAGAAATAAAGGCCAAAAACGATCCCCCCCCACCCCTCACACCAATTTCAGCGAGACCGATAGTGGAACGGGTAAAGCCGGAGTTAAAGCACAGTGGAAGGAAGACATTGTTTGAAAGTGAAATGTCCATGCAGAGCACACACTTGATAGATGTGCCATAGAAATTAGGCTTTAATAAGGACAATAAGGTCATTCAGCTAAGGAGAGCGTCGGCTCTCAGAGGGCACCTGTGACATGTAGCACAACCAGGCTGAAGGAATAATGAAAGGAGTACAGTCAATACATACACCTCTGAAGAAAAATAATGAACACACAAGGCCTGGAAACACCTGATAAAACATTACTTTTTACACTTGAGTCACCGAATCAGTAAATATTTTCATTTAGTCACAATCATACAACTGAAGAAAGCATTTTTTTTTTAACAATAGATTGAAAATAACTAATGCTAAATAACGACGCCGTCTGCCTTTAAAGCTTTTGTCGTTGCTCTATTGTAAAACGCTGGGCCTAGCTTCGTTTCCCAGGGAGATTTGCTCTCAGGGTTGAACCTGTTATTACTAGCTGCCAGAAAAACAGCAGGAAAACTATGTTGGGCTGACTAGTCAGGGTTGCATTACAAGTTATATGGCATATTACAAAAGTTGTGTACCCTGCCAATTATCATTCCACATTGAACTCATCGCTCTTCTTATGCCTCGTAAAAGTGTTCATACTTTGAGCTTTTTCACATGTTATCACGTTACAGCTATGACCTTAAACGTTTTTAATTGTGATTTTATGTGATAGATCTACATAAAGTGGCACAAACATCAGAAGTGGAAGAATAGGATGCAAGCTTTTCAATTTTATTTTATTTTATTTTTTATTTTTTTGCTGATAAAATCTGAAAGGTGCGGCATGGTTTTATGCTGTATCTAGTGGGTCACAAGTTGACACATTCCAGCTGAAGAGATTTGGGGCCTATTGCAGCTTTTCAGACTTGGAAACCTAAATTTGTGCAAATTCTTCATTTCAAATTCTCTCAAAAGCTGTAAGATTGAATAGAAAGTGTCTCTTAGCACAATTTGTTCTTATGTTCATATAAGAACTTCTCAGTTTAAATGTGGATCAAAACCATTTCATTGTAGCTTCAACTGTAAGTTTGGGGTTGTTATCTAGCGGGAGGAACCTCTTCTCTAGGATTAAGACTTTTGAAACCGCTAACGTGTTTTCTTCTGGTGTTCTTCAATATTCTGTCCGTCCTTATATCATCTCTGACCTGATTAACAATCTTTGCTGAAGAAAAGCATCCACCGTATTTCAAGGAAGCAAATGGTGTGTCAGGCTGATGTGCAGTGTACGTTTTTCCACCAAGCATAGAGTTTTCACATTTTAAGCCAGAAAGCTCAGCTTTGGTCTCAGAGGATAAATATGGGTCATTTTCGCAACTACACAAATTTTTCTCTTGGTCTGTTGATCTATAGAAATAAAATCTATAAAGTTCAGGATGGTAACATGTAAAACAATTTATAAATACCTTCAATTACCAACTAAACGAACTAAAAAGTTTGGTAATACTCCCTTCAAATTAGAATATACTAACAGAAGCCAAAGCGTCTCTCCACATGATATGTCTAGTGTATTTAATAGTAATTCTCATTTCTTAACCTTTAATTTAGGTCAGTGCTTGTTACACAAACTTTACCGTTTTTCTTTTAGAAAAATGTGCTTACCAGTACAATGACCTGTCACTGACGAATATCAAAGTGGCTATCATTTCCCATAACCATACTTAGATCTCACCACTTGCCACTTTGCTTCTTATCAGTGTATCGCCAGCAACATTTCTCACCGTCACTTTACTTCCTATTATGATTTGTTCTGGTTTAGTTTGTCCTCTGATTTGCTCCATGAGCAGAAACAGTTACTACAGAGGTACAGAGTGACCTCATGTAGTTAAGAGATAATGCAATTGCTCAACACTCTGTTTATAAGATAATCATCTCGGCCTTTAGTCTTCCTAATGCCCATGACCTGTTGGTCAGTTTGCCGTGTTGAATGGAGCAGAAACATTTTCTTTAAAAGGAACAATCTGCAGTTTATGAGCATGGAAGTGAAACTTAAGCCAACCAGCTTTTGCTGCTAATGTTACTATAAAAATCCCACAGCATGGCTGGGACTATTTTCAGCAGGTCATATTAAGTATAGGATACTTCATTTGTACTGTCATGGTTAGATAGAGGCTCTGAAAGGCTTTATTTTTACATAGATTTTCAAGTAATCTTTTTTTACCAATAGGGATTTGTTTTGAGTAAACCTACAGTAATAGCTTATGTTTAATGGACACGTCCTAATATCCCTGTGACGGTTTTCTTCTTTTTTTGTGTGTAAGCCTGGTGACCTGTGTTCCTGTTAAAGCATGTAGGAATACGCTTGACTGAGCCTTAACAGGAGTGAGAAAGGAAAAAATACAATGTGAATGAATGAAAGAATTAAAAGAATGAATGATGAGACCGTAGCCAGGAGCGAAGCCCAGGACAGTTAAAGGCTGCAAAGTACATTTTGTCTTGAAGCATTCATTAAGCTATTCATAAAAACCCACAAGAAAAACCTCAGCTTAATCTTAGTTTATATAGCAGATGCTTCAGTTTTATTCAAAGCTCCGACGTGCCACCGAAGCTACAACAAATATTTTTGTGCTAAAAGCACCTTAAACATTAAATGGAGCTCGACATGTGGACTGCATCTACTTTGAAAATGCAACGCAGGTGATACCATTGGCACTTCAACAATCACACCGTTTCATTTTTTCTCTCTCTAATTACTCCAAAATGTCAAAGCCATTGCTCAACATGCCTAGATGCTTTGATAAAACAGAATTTTTGTGTTGGCATTTGTTTGCTGTTCAGCAGGTTAGATGCGCAGCTCCTTTGTCACCTGCACCAACGGTTGTAATTCAAAACTTTGATGGAAACAAATAAGTTTTTTTTTTGTTGGTTTTTTTCATTTTTAAAATGTATTTCACACCATCAAAGGTGAATTGCTAATTGACTAAATGTAAAGGATGTGGAATAGTAGCTCTGATCTGGATAAGACACTATGTAAATAAGAAGCAACAATTTGTGAAGAACAGTCTGTTCAATTCTGTGTGTCAGTGCTTTTGTGGTGTCCCATTAATGTATTAGTTACATATTCAAAATCCCCTTTTGTTATTTACGCATTTCCTGATGATTCAAGTATTTTACAACTTTTGAATCTAATCTCATCTGACATTGAGCAGAAAAACATAAAAATATTCTGAAAAGGAAGAAAATTGCTGCTACACTTTAATAAAACAGTATTTGAGTTTGACAAAAACTTAAATACAGATAAAGAAAAAGGGTATCAACTAGAAAGAGTTCAAGAAAATCAATTGATGTGAAAATTAATCACACAATTTCCATATTAATCTTATATAAAAAAATAATAAAAAAATGTCCAAAAAGATTTGGTCATGTACAAAATAAATCGAAAATAAATGGTGTTACCATGTGTAAGTTGTGTGTGGACATAAAGGGATACATTTACTTTTATTATATCCACTGTATTTACCACCACAAAATAGTTATTCATGATTATTCACAAACTTTGTAAACACACATTTTAGTGTATTTTTACAATCAAAATGTTACGTCTCTTTTTACATTTAGTTCAAATAAAAAACAAAACTGGTTATTACTAATGTAAAGAACAAACAATTGCAGAAAACAACTCTAAAACAATTATATTAATAGAGAGGTTGGTTAAAATTAACATTTTGACCTACTTAAGCTATTTTGTGTTTTTATGTATTCGTCTACCTGATACTCTGATAGTCGTTGATTTGTAACCCTAGTGATATGTGTGAAAGTTTTTTCAAATCTTTTTTTAAGCATGCAGTGTTTGTAAAATTTTGGTCAGCTTATCTTACGAGTTTGTATTTACACATTTGAAAACTATCGTCAATTTAAAACACAAAAAATCTAAACACAAGCTTGTTGGAGAATTAACATCTACAGATACTTCAGTTATGTTGCCAGTAAAAATCTAAAAGTAAAATATCAATAGGATGTTTATTTATTTGTTTGTTTGTTTTTCCAAATCTCTCATACTGATCTATGAACTGAGACACACAGTTCACAGTCAGAAATTTTAGCCTAGTATAAGTTAAAAAAAAACTAAAAATATATGTAAAGCAACAAAAAGAAGAAAATAAACAGCTTGACTTATCTTTAAAACATAAAAAAGTAGATTAATCTTATAACAAATGCTTTCAATAGTTCCCTCTTCAACCATGCAGCAAGCACGCACTCACTTGCAAAAAAACATATGGGCAGCAGGGTGAACTGAGGACACGCATGCACCTTGGCACACATACAACTTTGCTATTAGAATCCAAGATACATTTTTCAGATCATTTGAATACCAAGGCATTGAGTTTATCTTTAAAGAGTGAAAATGCAGATTTAAGAGCTCATTTCTGCCATACAGAAACAGGAAAAACAGAGACAATGTTTTTGTTTTTCAACTTCTGGAAAACTGAAACAAAATGCGCTTGTTGTAAAAAAAAAAAAAAATAAATCTTCAGGTCAAGTTGCAACACGACCTGAATTTTAATGAATCCAACCCTGCAGATATACAAAAGTACAGATCAACAGTCTGTTAGTAATTTTATCATAGGTAATGGAAATACATGGTCACTTGCTCTTTGATGTGTAATTAAAGTGAATGCGATGTACCGAACGACCATCAAAACAAAGATTCAAATTAAACTTCAAATGACTTTAAAACTTTAAGTCCTTTTTTGAAATGCTAGATATGAACGACATAGTTCATAGGAACGAAAACCGACCTAAATGGGTGTATTTACGTTTTGCGTTTTCTTCTTCTTTTTTTTTTTTTTCCCGAGATCCCAAACAGTCTTACCAACAAAAAAAAAAAAAAAAAAAAGGAGGACCGTATCCACCTTCCAGCTTTTTGGGAATTGTAACTGTGTTTCATAAGACTCCATAAAATTTTAGAAGTGAACAAAAGCTTCCTGACAACTGGCTGGCACATTCGCAAATACTTATTCAGTCTCAGTGTGTGCTTTCATTACGCATTCCTGCGATACTTGCAGGGAGAGAAGATTCCAAACAAAAGTCCCTTTAAAATCAAAAAGCATGCCATGAAGTTAGTCAGTTTTCCACTTTCTCCATGATCTTAAAGTTACAGAGCTGCTAATATTGATTTTAGGTTAAAAATATTTATTTTCATAATTGATCTTTTGGATCCTCAGTGGAAATTAATTAAAAAAGGTGGATGTTTTTTAAAAAAAAAATTTTTTTTTTCCCTTTTCAGTGGAATGAATATACCAAATTTCTTCCTGAAAGCATCTATAATACAAGGTTTTATTCAGCTTTATAACTGGAGCGTAATAGTTGGACAGAAAAGAAATAATATCACCTTTCATTTAAAACAACAAAAATATACATATATCCTGGTTTGGCCAAAACTGATAAACAAAATAGATTTTCCACACTTGAAGGGAAGCATATTTCCTACTATATTTGGCTTATGGCTAGAGGGGGACTCACTCACCATGACTCATTGAATTAACATTGTTGTGTTGCATAATATAACAAAATTTACAAAGGCAGTCCATAGGAGCTCTCTGTAGGTTTTGCAACTTTGTCATTTGTAAACTCAAATTATTGTAAAGCTGCAGAATATTAAAAAAAAAAGCAAATTACATGTAACCCTGCCAGGCCAAATGTCAATATATATATTTCTAGAAAATGCACAAGAGAATTCATTCAAAGATACTTAAGTAAACTTTACTGTGACCCAAGAGTACAAACTAAATAAATATGTTAAATATAATACATTTTGACAACGCTTTACTGAGAACAGGAGAACAGTGCTATAAAACTATGACCTAATATTAGGTTACATATCCGTGCTTTAACCCTTTGTCCCTGCAGGGAGCCGTGAGAATCAGAACACATTTTTTGTAAGATTAACCAACTACAATTTACAATTAGAAACGAACCGGTCAATCCACATGCAATCCCAATCAGACGACTTTTCCCCAAATCACCTTTGATAGGGCAAATTCAGAAAAAAATAAGCAATTTTTTTCAATAGAATACATGAATCAATTTTTTTTTTTTAAATCCCGTCCTTTTTCATTCATTAACAAATAAATCAACAAACAGTTTATTGCCCTTTGATGCACCTTTTTAGCTAAAAATAAAAAAATAAAAAAATCAGATGACAGTTCAAGACATATGCTTTGATGAATGAATGGGGATAATGTTGTAATTCCTTCATTTTCTGTCATATCCAAAAATACTTGCTCTATCAAAGAACCAGCAGCTCATTTTTCTTCTTTTATGTGTAATAGTCCTATACAAGAAAAAAAAATCTAAGTCAGTCAAAGAAACCCTGAAATTGGTAAAGCCACGGGAAAAGCCTGATTGGTGCATCTCTAATATAAATGCACATCAGTCTAACTGTGATGTGTTATATTGTTATCATGGAAAAAAAAGACAATTTGATGAAACTGAAATCAATGAATCAGATCCTTAAAGAAAACCAGAAACCAGTGATACCAAGTAAAAGCTAGAACAAAGAATGTCTAGTTAGAAGGCAAGCAAAAGATTATTTCACGTTTGTACATTTTTCAAAGCTGAGACTGAAAGCATTTAATCGATGTGTCCTTTTAGAACGCTACTTGTAACTTCTGAGTCTCTGAGTCTTTACAAGAAAGAACTGATGAGAAACTTCCTGTGATTTTCTTCCACACAAACAAATCTGTAAAGTCTATTAAAGGCTTAAGGCTACTCTGGGGTTAATTTAAGTACGTGAATTTAAGACTTCTCAACTTTACGGTATTGCACCTGAAAACAGCCTCAGTGGGCAACCTCAACAAAAGACACTGCTCCGGAGAAGAACATTGTTCAGTCCACCCATTAAAAAAAGAAAGAAAAAAAGAGAGAAAGAGAGAAGGATAAAGTCTGCCAGAAAACAAAAGGACCAGTTGATTACAAGCACTGTGACATTCTGGATGCCATCCATAAAGTGACTCGTTATATCGATGGATCTCGACTGCATTCCCAAAATGGCTGCCAAATATGTTCAACTGTGTGAGACAAAGTGCAACAATGGATTCAAGTGCAAGTCTTTTTTTTTTTTTTTCCCACATAGTAGTAAAAATTACCTTAGTGGAAAATTTGGGAATCCGAGAATTAGCTAGGATTCATCTGAAAAGGTTAAACAAGGCAGGTACTTAACATTTTTATTAGAGTATTATCAGAGCACGGTTCAATTTGAAGCAAAATGTAGACTTCCAAAAGTTCTTTTTATTATTTTGTGCGTGACTGTCATCTCTAAGTATTTTCACCATGTGCTGTAACAACGGAAGACCAAAATGAGCTTTAGAAAGAAAAAATAAACTCATAAATTTAGTTATGCAAGATCTAGGCCACCAGTATCACCAGGTAAAAAGTCTGAGCAGAGTGGCTGAATTTTGTGAGTAAACCCAGAGCCAGAGACACAGAATTGCCGAGTGACGTCTCTATCTCGTCTGTTTGGGCAACAGTGCCTCTTCAACAGCACTTAAAAAATTGTTTGGAACGCTGATCTGCCATCTGCGAGCAAGTACACTACAAGATGATTGTTTTCTGTCCTCTCTTTCAAAAAGCACTTTATTATATGTATATTCACACGTTTTTTGTTTTTTTTTCCTCTTTTTTTTTTCCAATTGAGTAAAATCCAAATGATCAGGTGGGAGAAACGTGTGAAAGCGTGACAAATATCAGTCAAAAAGCATTTCCAAACTAAAAAGGTCTGTTAACACTTTGTGACAGTTTCTTGGTCAACAATGAATTATAAAATGAGAAACGAGTGTGACGAGTGAAAGAAAAAAAAAATGTCTGAAGCCAAAACAGAAAAGTGGGATTGATTGCTGGGTGTGGATTAACTGATCACCACGTCCCCTCCCTCCTCCTGTTTGTAGGTGTACGGTTTCCTCTGCATGGGTCTGCTTCATATAATAATGGCTTTCCTTCATCTGAAGACACACTCTTAAATATTCATTAGTCAGGGGTGGGTCTTTTACACCGTGACACTTGAAAGAGGCCAAAAGGCAACAGCTCAAACAAGGTGAATTTAAATGCCAAGCTGGAATATAAGGATACAAACTAATGGAGCACCAGTCAATCAGCCAGAGATCGCAATATGACGACATTCTCTGACCATTTTAGGCTCTAAACCTAAAACTGATGTGGGTTTTGACTAAAATAAAATAAATGTGTTAAAGATGAGGCAATACGGCTCCCAACACAGGGTGCAATCGCAGTTTGGGGCAACCCAAGTAAATCAATATATATATTTTTAAAAAAGGGGGAAACTTCCAATTAGATTCCAATTACACAGGACTGGTGAGCCTTTTGATGCACATGGGGAAAACACTGTCAGAAATTCTAGATGTGCATCACAGGTGGTTGATAGAGCTGATCAAAAACTAAAGGGCAACTTAAAGGTCTAAAAAGAAAAAATTTTGGTCATTTCTAATTAAAACTAAAATAGCTAAGCTGGTCGATCCCAGAACTGAGTTATTCTACAGTGACCAGACATTCTTCAAGACATGAAGTTCATCAAAACTTGCTTTCTTTTTGTAAAATGAAAAGAAAAATAGGAAGTCAAGCAAAATAACATATAACATAACATATATATATATATATATATATATATATATATATATATATATATATATATATATATATATATATATATATATATATATATATATATATATATATATATTTATATATCTTGGTCCACACTGGTTTCCAACTTGATTAACATATAGATTTTATCTGTGACTATCAAAGGTCCGGAAATAGTTTTTTTTTTCCCATTTCATGCAAATTTTAGATCTTTAGTTAATATAGTTCCTAAAAAAACGAGTTAAATAAATCTAATAGAAAGAGAGATGCATGAAATTAATGCAAGATCCACCACTGTATGCTTAGATGCAGAAATGGGGCTAATCTACAAAAGTAAGAACCTCTATTTTTGGCAGCGCAGCTACAAACCAACAGCACATAATTTTATGCTCGTTTTTGACTCTACTAAAAACTCAATTTGCTTTTGACGAGAATTTATAAAATCGTGTCATTATTTTTTTGCTGGACACAAACAACAACATCTATGAAAGACAGATGTTTTTGTCTTCAATAGATTGCAGTCTTTTAAAAAAAATAAAAAATCAATGAATTGAGTTAGACCTAAAAAAAAAAAAAAATAAATAAAAATTCAATTGGCCAGAAATAGCCTTTCTAATGTAATGTGTACTTTATAATGTAAGTACACATTAAACAAATTAGGATAAAACGGGGCACCTGATACTCACAATACAAACACTCCCAAAGCACGTAATGGCTGACTCTGTTCCAGCAGCTACTGTACACCTCTTTGTTGAGAGCCTGACATCAAGTCATGATGGCGAGAGCTTACTTACAGAGCAGACAATCACCCTCTAAGTCATAAAATGATACACTAAACAGAGGCACAGGTGGAATTTCATTGTAGATAGGAGGTATTTCTCTCAAATAACCCACATGCGTACACGCATACAGTCAAATCTATAGGCTTTAAGTCACGGGACAGATTTACAACTGTCTTCATTTCAGCTCCGTGTGCAGTACGCTCAGCGCGTCCATTCAGAAAATAAATGATCCAGAGAGAAGTCTGCGATTGCAACGAGCAAATCCTATAGGACTGCAACCCGTTTACGTTGTGAAGCCACATTGTGAATGAAGGCGGAGAGAGGGAGTGATCACAACAAAATTGCGAGGAAAAAAAACGCACGATCGCGTTGTAGAAACCTACACACATCTATATACGGGTGCATTTATACATTTAACGCAAAATAAATAAATGATAAAATAACACGGATACCTGACCAATGTATGCAAGGAAAGGCTTTAATTTATATATTTATTTATTTTTATTTTTATTTTTTTTTTTGCAATTTTTAAACTTGCGTTCAACTTCTCCTCAGCTGCACTTCAGAACACATTGAAATGATGTGCATGCAGCCTATTGTAGTGAGAACATGCTGTATTCCCTCTTTATCTGACAAAGCCGAGCGCTTTGGGACAACATCTGCTCGCCTCACACGTGCACGCACACTCGAGCAACGATAAAGATGAGCAAGACTGACATGTTGCTCTGGATAAACTCCCAGTGACCCTCTCGGTGCATTTTCAACGCGTAGCCCAGTTTTTTATTATTATTTTAGTTTTTTTAAATATTTATTTATTTATTTATTTTTCTTTGCGTGCAAACGTTGAAATATATTTTTTAACTTTATTTAGGAGCGCCATGATGAGCTGCAGATGTAGGGCAAAGGAATCACGAGTTGTACGCATGAATATTTCGCTCATAAAATGCATCAAAAGGTACTCCTGCAACTTTAATTACACAGGAGCGTCGCTGCACATCTGAACTGAAAGCTACGAGTTAAAAAAAATATTTTTCTAAGAAAAAGGGCAGCACTGGCAGGCATAAGTGTTCATTCTTTTTTATATATAAACATGGCACCCAAATTCACTACTGCTGCACCATGAGACCCAATAATAGCCCTCCTCCCATCCAAATTCTAACCAGTCGCCTGAATGCATCACTTTGAGGGTAATAATTAATAAAAACGCACCCTGCACACATCTAAGTGACAGACTTCGCGCTAAATAAAGCCGAACCATACAAACGAGTTCACCCAAATATTGCAATATATATTTGGAGCAAAGTGGAGTAATAAAAAGCAAGCTACCTCAAATAACTGACCTAAAAGCCAAAATGCGCACGTCGGGCTGCCTGCCTCCAGTTGTTCCGGGGCTCAGCGTGTAAAATGTGAGCCAGCATCGCTGATGGAGAGAAAAGCCGACCTGTGGACACACTTTGACCGGAGCAGGACTCTTTGCAAGTGTCCCCACATGACAGTTTAAAAGTAAAAGGAAGGGTGCTCGAGCGAAAATGACAGATGGGAAACTTGCGTCACGCCAAGAGAACGCGTTTTGGTAGTACGAACAGAAAACTCGATTTACAGGCGACTCCTATTAATGGCGTTTTATTTACAGCGATTTTATTATAGGTCCGCAATAAAAAAAAATTTAAGTTTATATTGTGTACAGCCTAATTTACTGGGTAAGTAAAGCCAGCTCTAACTACATGGAAGTGTCTTGCATTTCAGGCGTGTTCTCCCTTAAACTCACCGATCAGGGTTTTATTCTGTAACATGCCTTTCCACTAAATATAACAACCTACGAGCCACTGGAGCCGAAAGACCAACCCCCCTTTCCTACTTTTTTCTCAAATTTCTTACCTGCACTTCGAAGCTCGTTCAAAAAAAAGTGGCGACAGTGTTTCCCTGTTTTTCCCCCCGACGAAGCGTCTTTACTTTGCTTTTCTTCTTTCTCAGTATGTTCCTTTACTTTGTTTCATTTCTCACTTCCATCTTCTTTTCATCTCATCAATAAACACACGCTGCAGCCTACCTTCATAGAAGAGCTCGGTTCAAGTGTGCCCTCCCATTTTTTAACTATACATCGAGTACTTTGAGGGGTGGTGGAGGTGGGGGGGCAGGAGGAAGGGGGGCGGTGTATGGGGAGGCACATAGACGTAGAGGAGTAGACGCCCCGTTGGCTTCGTTGTCCAGTGGAGAAGATACGTCAGCGCGTCCGCCATATTGCCAGTGGCAAGAAGCCTGTCAGACTGTTTTCCGAATGAATGAAAAACTAAAGCGTACTTTCATCTTGGTTTTATAGATTATATATTAAAGCCAAACTCTTCAATTGTGTTGCTGCTACACTGAAATGAACATTTCCAAATGACATTGTGGATAAAATTAGCTTACCTTTTATTTGCCTCTGAAAATACATGAAAGCTCTTAATTTTATTCAGTATGGGGTATAATAAATTACCCTTAAAGTTAGTGTACCTGAGCCATTTTATTTATTATTTTGTACCCCCATTTTATACCCACTCACTGCCACTTTGACATTTTCTACATCAATTTTATACCCCAAACAACATTTCCACGTGAAAGGCTTCTTTCATATTATAACTATTCTTCTTTTTCTCTGTTAGCCATTTTTAATTTACAAATTTGTTATGACAATTTTGTAAATTGCAAATAAAAAACAACAAACTTGTGTACTTAATGTGACAGATAAAGCATAAGTTATGGATGATTAGATAAACAATACAAAAATAATAATGAAACATTTTTCAGTTGTTGTTTTTTTTAGCATGGCTCCATCATTAATGGTGAGAGTAGATCAGAGGTTTTAGGTAACAGTAGAAAAACTATGTAACTACTGGTAAGAAATTGCTATGAGGTGGGTATTAATTATGCGCTGTTATTGTAAAAAGATTATGCTATATACTTTATGTTGAAACTGGCTAAATGTCCAGTAAATGTTTATTAAAAAATTACATTGTTTTTAATTTCAATTTTAATTAATCGATTTTTTTTAAGCTTAATAATCAAGACATCAAGCAGTAATGTTTGACCTACAGTAAGACATTTGAAGCAGAGCTGTCTTGCTCGGTTCTTTTCCACTCACAAGATGGCGGCGATGCTGACGTACGACACGGACGCTGATGCGGCGTCTAGAGCCCTATGTCTATGACCAGGCACGCCTTTTCACTTGAAGCTGCCATTGGAAGCGCAGCGCACTGTCTTGGGTTGGAGCAGAAATCCGTCAACATTACAGCGCTCCAATCGCAGGGCGAAGGGGAATCACGATGGGATCAGTATGGCTCTCTGTGGGAGGTTGTGGGGAGTTGTAGTGATAGTACTTCACTAATTCAAGTTCCTTTCACCTACAGGCAGCGACTGTATTTACTTTACTGTTTGCATAAATTGAAAACAGTATGTAAATAACCTACAAACCTATCCCATTTGTGCGCAGTTTTTATATTTATTGAGGCCGTTTCAATGGCTGCTTGACAAATATGAATGAACTCCAAAATCTGGATCAAAAGGGAACAAGAGGGGTACTGTCACCTCCACGTCCGTCATTGGTCTGAACTTCTCATTGGACATGTCCGGTGTCTGTCTAGCAAGTTACCCGCTCCGCGGTCGCTGATTGGACGGCGGCCCCCGTCAATCCTTCCCCGGCGCACAACATGCTAGATTGACTGCCCGTGTCTTCTACTTTCTACGCATTTCTATTTTCTCATTTATTTATTTTTTAACGTCCCGAGCTGACCTCGGGTTTACGAGCAGGGGGGAGAAAAAATGGTGTCGGTTCACAAGTGGCCAATCAAATTTGGTAGAGCCGTGTGTTTTTTCCCTTCTCTTTCTGTTTTGTGCTGTCATTTTCAGGAAGCTTAGAGATATATGGTGTAAGAAAAAAAAAAAAAAAAAGGAAAAAAAAGCAGTGTCGGCTCATGTGGGATACCCTCCGCCTTAATGCCCCCCTCCCCGTCTAGACAGTGACAGGTGTGTGTGTTGCCCAGCTCCGAATAATGGACCACGTTGATGGGGTAAATACTTTGAGTAAAACCATACTATTGTGTAGTAGCCACTGGTGGATGTACCTCATGTTTTGGTTTTGTTTTGTTTTAACTGACAAAGAGGTCAACTAAGGTTAACCCTTCACCGAGTTTCAGCATTCGGGACCTGAACTCCCTCCAAGAAAAGCTGCCCTCTTGAACTTTGTTTTGCACAGCCCTCCAGCTGAACATGAGGAGACGGAGGTGTCTCTTAAGACCATCGCCATCTCCCACTAGCGTACGGTACGATCTTCTTACGTGAGTCCACACGCTGTAGTGAGCACCCGGGGCCCTGTCTTGACTGTGCGCGCCATCTGCAGGTCTACTTGGAAGACAATAATGCCGCGGGTTCAACGGAGGACACCTCCCTCCGTCACTGCTTTGACCTACATTAACCAGGAACGCCGTTGCCTGGCCTTAATGCGATCGTTTAAAATCCCCCAATAAATCACCTGGACCTCCACAGAATGCCTTTTAATGTCAATTAAGCGTCGGGATTCATTTCTGGGATCAGAACTGGGACATGCTGAGAGGAGAACATCCGCATGCCAGACCGGATCAACCGCAGCCTGTGCGGGGAAGGATTCACCAGGCAATGGAAAGTTTGTCTGCCGAACTTGCTTTGCATGCTTTTTTTTTTTTTAAATGAACTAAGAGTGTGAACGTGTGTTGTTTTTTTGGGTTTTTTTTTTTGGTAAAAAGGAAGGAGCGTCATTTGTTGAAGTAATTGAAACACGTTAGAACCACTCAATGAAATACTATAGTAACACCGTTTTGCCGGTTTACGTCGTTAATTTGTTTTACATCAGCGGCTGGGTGAACTTTTTAATGGATGACTGAACGAATACAAAGGTCTGAAAATAATGAAACAACTGGAATCCTTATACACGAAATATTTGTGAGAAAATTCTGATGATTAATCTGAAAAATTGCTTGGTATTCCCAAAATGTTTTATATTGTCATGAGGCTTTTCTGCTAGATGCTGTTATCCAAACGTTTGCATTTAAAACTATGTTTATTCACCACATATTTGGTAAAGTCTGTGTAAGATATGCTTATTGAGTGGGAGCTACAGATTGAACATATTTTTTTTTTAAATGTGCTGTTTATTCGTTTGTTTAGTGGAACAAAACAATTTTTAAAAAGAAATATTGGTTGTTTTTCCACATTTTGTTCCATCATAGTTGCAGTCATAAGCAAAAGGACACAATTTAGATGCATTATGAAGATGCACACTTTCATACGGTTGCTTATTTTTAAAATTTTTGACTAAAATGTTAAAAACACTCACAAACTCAAAACCTTTGTCAGCGTTTTTGCCTTTTATTGAAAATGTATAAAATGTTTCTTGGGTCATATTTTCTCAATTCATTATGCTGTTGAAGAAAGTGCATACTTTTTATTAAAAATGTTGACATTTTGTATAAAAATGATACATTTGGGGCTGTAGGATTGATCCTCTGCATCTTTCTGATGCATGAATGGATGTTCTCTTTTATTTTGTCTCATAAAACGTTTGTGAATAGCAATTATCATAGGCCAAAATATTTATTTGTGGTGTATAAAAACATATGACATACTTGAGAGTTTGAGAACACTTTGCATCACGACTGGTGTTGTAAGTAAGGAAAACAGTGTAAATAAATATCTGAAATCTTAATCTTAAAATGGCAAATGTTTTTTGGATTTAGGGAGAAATGTCAAGAGTTTCAAGAGTAACACAAATTAATTATACTAAAATATATACATGTAAAATCAGAAAAATATGAAACTGTGAAGTAGTTTCTTGACTTTTCAGATTTTTTTATAGTATTAGTCAAACAAAACAAGAAAGAAAAAGAAAAGAGAAGAACGTAGACTGAAGTCGATAAAAATGTTAAACGACATGAATTGCAATACTATTTATATCAGACTTAAATCTTGTTTATTTCATTAATATTTTATTTAAAATGTACGATATCAAAATGTTCTTTTGTAATGTTATCTTATCTGACATAAACAGCCAGAACAGTGGTCTCTTCTCACTCTTGAAATTTAACACAAAATAAATCCACAAGGTAATAAGAAATAGACATACATTCGTATGTGCCTGTTCCTCTCGTGAAAGAGCAGAGATACAGAAAAAGCCAATGTGCTCACAGTATAAACTTCTATCACCCCAATGCAAAACAAAAGGAGCTGTTTGCATGTCTTAACCCTCGCATGTTCAGTGTCAACATAAACCTTATTTTTCACTTTAAAAAGGCTGAATGTTATGGGAACTGCTGCATGTTGGGGTAACTGATTTTTGTATATATATATTTTTTTTTCTGAAAGACTGGACAGGACTTTGTCCTTTTGGAATGCAGCAACTAGTTAAAATAAAACGGCACACGTTGCCAGTATATGACTTTTACCAAAACTGTAAACAAAAGGAAATCAATCTGCGGCCAATCCTTTTAATCATTGTTTTCGTCTTAAATAAGTAGCAGCTGTACATTTAAAGAGTAAGCAAATCACTGATAAATAAAATAGAAGATAAAATATTTTCCACTTCAGTTTCACCTTTTCCCACTTGGCACTGTTACACTAATTATTGAAAAAAGAACTTTCTGTATGTAGTTTAGGATTACTCTCTGTCCAGTTAATATGAGCTACCCTCTTTTTAAACGGGAACATCATGTGTTCTCCACGTTTTTTACAACACTCTGTGACCAACAGTGGGCAGCATTGAGACCCAGTTTTCACAGGCATGTTTTTATCTGCCTCCTTCTTCCCTTTATTTGAAGTTCTTCCCTATTCAAATAGAAGCTTTGAATTGATTTATTGTCTTTCAAATGAGCCTCATGGTGTCTTGATACTCAAGAACATAAAGTTGTGCACATGTTAAATTGACTCCTTGTTCTTTATGTCTGACCATTTGGATTTATGGACAATTTGGAACTGAAAACTCACTACCCGACATGGAAGGCATCCATACTCCCACTGCTTTTGTAAATTAGATAAAATATGTGCAGTGCAAGTGCTCACAAAGGCCTCGTCCTTGTGCTTCTTGTTGGGGTTTTTTTTATCACGTTGCTCAAAATGAATGGCCCACAGGTTATTCATTTTGCAGGAGGCCTCTAGACAGGGCATTATGAGCAATAAGGTGACTGATAATGTGCAAACCGATCTGAGGATTTGCAATTAAAATATTATTTCTCTCACCCTTCCACGGATATGTAAGGGTGAAATGAGCATCATTCATTTCACGGATTTCATTGTATTTCTTGGTCACAGCAATGTATTTTTGAAGGATCAGTTGACATAAATGATGTTTTAGCATGCTTCACTTCATAATGAGCCCATTTCTATGAGAAACATGGAGTCCATGTCCTGTGACCATAGCAAGAGGGGCTTCCTGGAGCAAAAATCAGCTTTATCTACGAATAAAAATGAAGCCATATGGTGGAGCTATATGTTTCATTGGCACACAATTCAGAGCTGCCACATATGGAGATAGGAGTGGAAAAAGAGGATGACAAACACAAAGGATGGTTTACAATAACAATGCCAAATATGTGAAGCAATAAATGTGCAATAAATTTAGGGTCCTCGTGTTCTTTTTGTGGCGTCACAAGTTCATATCAGGTTTTAACACTTTCTCCCAACCTCTTTTCCTTCCATGAATGTTCCTGCGTCATCCCAAGAGCACGTCAGATTAAATTCGCCTTTACTGTTTTGTGAAAGGGTACTTGGAAATCCAGACAAATCAATCCGCAAATGAATAAGCCAGACACACCTCAATACTGGCAGCTTCACCAGCAATGGTGACTCAAGATGACTCACAAGGACAAGCATGCAGTATTTATGAATGTCTCTTTTTCAATCTCACACAAATGCTCCTGCCTTTTTTTTTTTTTTTTTTTTTTAACAAAGCATATTTTCTTGATTCAAGTACACATTTTGCTTTATGAAGAACTAGCAAGTTTTAATTGTGTGCATTTGTTAAAAATGTATACTTTTTGTATGTGTAGAGCCTTGTGAAAGTATTCATAGCCTTGAACTTTTTCCCATTTTGCTACACTGCAACCCTCTGGTGTGCTGCAGGGAGATTTTATGTAAAAGGCCAACACAAAATAGAGCGCAATTGTAAAATGGAAGGAAACTATGACATGGTTTTCAACATTTAAACCCCTGAAATCTAAAATATGTGGTTTGCAATTAAATTCAGTCTTCTTTTCTGTGACACCTCTGAAAATATCCAGTGGAACTAACTTCTTTCAGATGTTTTCAGATTTTGAAAATTGAAATTTTTGGGCGTTTTTTTCCATCTAGAATAATTGCCACATCAGTCCGAACACAACAGCTCCACAATAAAGCGGAGCTGCTGCTGACAGCATTATGCCTGTGGGGTTTCTGTTGATAGGCAGGAAAAAGAGCTGTCATATTTGATGGGAATATGGAGGCAATCGTAAAATGAAACTTGCAAAATATTACTGCATATACTCGACTGTAGGTTTGCATCCCTGCAGCCAAATGATCCTGTGTGTACAACCAGAGCTACGTTAGCAGGGTCAAAATCCAGATATAAATGCATTTAAAACATATTAAAACATTTCAAAATTGATGCTCTACACGCAGTCTGGAATAACTTCCAAAACAGTATTCTCTGGATAAGTAAAGCTGGTGAAGATATCCCCGAAAGATTTTAACTCCAGCAAAAAGGTTCCACAAAATATTGGTTCAGGGGGCTTGAATGCAAATGCTGCTTTTATTTGAGGCAGCTGTGGTTCAAAGTTCAAATCAGAGAGCAGATCTTCCTGAGAAATAAGGCGAGGCCAAATATTTTTCTAATAAACCAAAACCTTTAAAGCATTCAGTGTTACTATTTAATACTAATTATTTTTAATCAATTTATTTAAAAATGTGTCCTTAGAGCAGGGGTGTCAAACTCCAGTCCTCAAGGGCCGCTGTCCTTCGGTTTTTAGATGTGCCACAGGTACAAAACACCCGAATGAAATGGCTTAATTACCTCCTCCTTGTGTAGATCAGTTCTCCAGAGCCTTGCTAATTATCAAATTATTCTATGCAGGTGTGGTGCAGCAGAGGCACATCTAAAAGTTGCAGGACACCGGCCCTTGAGGACTGGAGTTTGACACCCCTGCCTTAGAGGTTCTGAACAGAGATTAAAATTTTTCAAATTTTAATTTGTAAGATGTTTCAAAATTTATAATAGAAACAAAACAAAACAAAACATGAATTAAAACTTGTGATGATTTTAAAAACATGCAAAAATATTCAAAGGACGGGAATACTTTCACAAGAATTCTTGGTAATCAAAATCTGAAATGCTAATAAAATACCTAGAAGTGCACAATGTTTCACGTTGTACGATAAGTTTGCAACGAAGAGAGCTATTCAGAGAGGCTCCTGGGCAAAATTATTTCTTTGTTTGGTTAGCTTCTTTTTGTCTTTTTAGGTTATTTGGTCCTTTGTTTTGATTTGCCAATAATTGAGCCTAAAATAGACTCATTTGGGTGGGTGAAGAATGTCACTGATGATATCACTGTAACATCTTTATTGAAACTCACAAAAATGATCACAAACGTTCCAGATGTGACACAAAACCACAACAATGCCAGATTTCTTTTCTTTTCTATTCTTTTTTTTTTTTTTTTTGCTACTGACAATCATGTCTGTCTCCTGCAGGCTGCTGTAAGATATTGTAGAAAGTGCACCGCGGCTGTGATTTGGGTTACAAATAATGGAGCTTTTTCTCTTTGCAAAAGTACCATCACTTCAACAAGTCACACAATATTTTAAGTTGAGAAGAAACACTAAAGTAAACAAAGAAGACAATGAGTGTTTACAATCTGTTTAATATTTGTTTTGTTTTAACTCTTAAAATCTGCATTGCAAGACTAAAACATAATACATGTAGGTATTTAAAGCTGTGACACTTTTCTGTTTGTGTGAAAGTGGATTATTTTAGCTCTCCTGGTGAATTTTAGGAATATTTTTAGGACCAAACCTGTGCTGATGTTGCACACGGACAATGGTGGTAAAGAGAGTTCAGCTAAAAGAAGTGCCTCAGTCTCTTTTAGCCAGACAGTGGCGGTAACATAAATGAGTTATCACAAAACTGTCTTTCTGAGAACACAGCCCAAGTGCTATAAATGATTAATAAGCTCTTCCTCTAGTCTTTCAGCTCCCAGGGGCCCGTTGTCACAGCCTGCCTTGTAGCTGAGATATAAGAACAGTGCGATGCAAGTCTCCACAGATCCTTCCTCATCTGTCTGCTTTGTGCTTCACGTGTCATCTCACCTCTGTTTGCCACAAGCACATGAAAGGAGTGCATCGGGAGTGGCACGGGATGCTTCTGACTTTCAGCCCCTCTGTGATGTTTGCAGACTCTCCTCTGCCCTGATTAGAATTCATGCAGCATATTTTACTGTAAATTTGCCTGAAGGCAAAAAAAAAAAAAAAAAAAAAAAAAGTACATTGCTTTTTAATTTTGCTCAGCTGAGAGGATTTTTATGTTTGGGGCACTGAAAGAAGTTATTTTTGTTTTGCGGCTGTTGAAGTGTGGAGAGCAAGAACTATACACATGAGTATGTTTGTTGATGGGACATCCGTTTTGATTAGCCTCAATGTTCCCATTAAAAGTGGGAACGCTATAAGTAAGTGTAAACAGATGATTTAGCCTAAAAAGCTTCCATAGACATCTTTCCGATCCGTTTCTTAAAGCAGACCTTTTTGGAGATCATTCCCCAGCTGGACGCGCTTGTGCACGGGGAAAACAACGAGCTGGGCATATTTTTATTTTCATGAGGAGGCATGAACGTGCCCCACTAAGTGACTGCTCTGTCAGAAGCCCGGCCAAGCCCTTAACCATCCAGGTAGCTGACTCGCTGTCAGAGCCACGGCAGCCGGTAGTGGGCACAAGAAGATATGTCAGAGTAATTCAAAGACTAGACTGTGACACCGTTTCATTTGTTCTGCTGTCAACTGCTCGGGCTTTGAGAGGCAGAGTGCGCTGTCTTTATTTATGTGGGCCATGCAGCCACAAAGTCTACAACTGTTTCATATAAGAAAAAGGAAAATATACAACTCCTATCAGCAAGTGGAAAATGTGTCAACATATACACATTATATATATATATATATATGCACACACTGAGTATATGCAAGTATTTGGTAATGCTTTAATCCCCACAAGGTTTTTCCTAGATGGAAGTAATTTTAATGTTTCTAACGTTTAACAAAAGATTGTCAAAACCCCAGTAAACACGGAACATTTGGCCAGGTGTTGTAAAAAACTTTTGATTGCTGTAATGGCATTAAATGTTAGAATGTAATGTAAGAGTATTTAATGAAAAAAAGATACTTGATAATTGAGTTCTGATTTAATATTTACATGTTCATCTCAGGGTGACATAAGTATGTCATCTTCTCATCTTCTCTCAGTGCTCCATCTGGGGTCTGTCCCATTGAGCTTGATTTCTTGGGATGCATTTCATCCTGGCCAATCAGCAAACAGTAGGGGGAGTTGTGAATGAGAATGTCAAATTTCTAGTCGTCTGCCTGTGGTTGTTGTAGAACATTAGTTTGGTGTTTCCTAATACTTCACTGATTCTCACAGCTCTCCTTGTTGAGCTCTTCATTCTCTCTTCGCAGTAGGGGGAACATTTAAAACGTAAACAGAGTCTCACCTCCAGCTAATTATAATTTCTTGATAGCTGAGGGTCCAGAACGTCTGTAAGAATGGGCTGATTTTTACCAGGCTAATCTGGTCCTAACACATGTGGTATTTACCACATCCTCACCTGATTAACTAGACCTCCAGAAAAGCAGATTCTCAAGTAGCTTACTGGTCTGAAAGACTTAGGTATATGTCAATGCAATCGCAGGGTAGGAAAATCATCAGTAATGACCTTCAAAAATAAAAATCTTGCCAACAATCAGCAAGGGGATGCTAATCAGACTATTTCTAGAGAATTTATGAATAATCATTTGAAGGAACACAGATTGGTTGTAACTTCCAGATTTAAGACATTTTTCTCAACTCTTCCTTTGACTTAGTTTTATTGTAGTTTTCTGTCCTTATTTCAGGCTTTATATGGAGTAATGGAAAACACCTTATTGCTAAAGTGAATAAAACAAGCAGCTGGAATCTCCATCATGTCACGTTTGATGCACAGTGTTGTGCATGACTAATGGCTGTTGAAATGCCTATATAGTGAAACAATGTATTTACTAATGAGCAAATTATGATGTTGCTGTATCGCATACTAGCGTAATAAACTGTGACTGTTTATAGATGTGAAATCTACGTACAGTAAATCAAGTGCTTGTCATTGGGATATTGAAAGGAGGTTTTTATTAATTATTTTTATTTAGGTTTACCTCTGGAAAATGTTTGTGGTTTAGGAAGGAAACCTCAGCAGCCTTTAAAACCATGATTTATAAATGGGACAGTCTAGAGCTGGAAACGATATCCTCTTCCGACAGACCCACAGTGGCTTCGATAAACGGAAACAGCCAAGGCAGACACTCACCAACAGTGACGACTACACCTGGTGTGAGATGAGAGGTAAACGGTTTCTAGAGTCACTGGCAGTCTGAGCTCCAGCAGACGCTAAAGCATTTGATGCGTGTTGCTCGGTACTTGGATTGCCCGCAGTTTTGACTGCTGCAAAAATTCTTGGACAGAAAGCAGAAAATGAACTCAGTTATATTCCGCAACTGTAGAGGATCCCCAAAATAAAGTGCTGGGCTAATTAAAGCAAAACAAACCTTAGTTTGAGCGCCTTTTCCGAAGAATCCAGACACAAACCGAGACTCGTCTTTACAATCAGATAGAGTTTACATGCTGCACAGACTCTGTAATAAAGCTTCAGTACTTTGTCACAGGCAAGCATGTTGGTGGCACCATAAGTAACTAAACATGTGCCAATATTATGCGGTTCCTATGTGGCTTTGAAAAGTCTGTAAAAGTAGGCAATAATAAGATCTGAGCTTGGAAAGAGACTTACATATTACAAACAGTTAATTGAATAATTTTCACCCAAAGCCCTAAGTCCCACAAGCTCCACTTTCATTATTTCTATAGAGACCTAATTCAGTTGAAATATTGTAATAAATTATATTGGTTGATTATTTTTCCAACTAGAACTGCACATAATAATTCAACAATAGAATTGCAATTCTATTGTTGAATATTAAAATGATAATGTTGATAAAAACAAACCCAAATATTTTCTCTTTTTTTCCATCACAATATCACCCTGCATTTTTTGTTAGCCTTAGATTTGTGATCTCCATTTCCTCAACGCAAAGGGAAGTGGAAATCTATCCAGTGGGCTAAAAATATTAATGGCATTCAAAATGTGCATTTAAAATATATTGAGATCTATTCTATAAAATATTGCACCCAAGCAGTCCTTTCTGATTGCATTACTGAAAGTGTATTTATGTATATTGTGATATACAGCATATGGTGCAGCCTTCTCTAAAGCTCTTTGCCACAGACACACATCAAATTTGAATGAAACAAGAAGTAAAAAACAAGCAGCCAACCAAACTCCACTTGTTTGTAAGAAAACTTGTTAAACTCTCTTACCGTAAATTGACCAAAACTTTCTTCTATCAATATACGAGAAAATCTATTTACACCGCTGTTAGAACTACCCATCAAGACATAAATGACATGTTCAAAGAGATTACTAATCTAAAACGATATGGTTCTCGAAATAGGTTTCTCAGTCATTGATTTGTCAATAAGCACTTGCCAAAATCTGTCCTAACTTCCTTGTCATTGGGGCATTTCACATTCTGTACAGTGTTTATTTTTTCAGTTGTCTATAGTGCCATAGTGCACTATATGTCCATTACCTTATGCCAATGCCCTCACCTTTTTCAAAACCAGTAATCACTCCTCGATGCACATAAACACTCCAGCAGTTGTCAGATCCTTCTGTTACAGAGTTTTTGCTGAGGTTCTCTCACTGGTTTGTCATTTCTTTGTCTTGTCCTTAAGTCTCTGTGCTTCTAATGATGATGCATGCCCTTTGTTTGCTTTGGAAGCACATTCTGCTTTAAGTAGTGTTACCCATTCTGGCTCATACAGTAATGAGCAATAAACACAAAATAAGAAATTATGGAGGTATACAAAGCTTCTGTAGTCAGAAACAAACAAGCAAAAATAAATCTGTTTTAGGGAGGGTAAGCAAAGAAACATAAATTTGGAGAAAATTAAGAAGCCAAACATAATCTTGACTGCATAAAACATTCAACAGCTTTAACAAATAGTTTAAGCATTTGGTGTAAACAGATGGTTAGGTACTGCATTTCCAAAATGACAACAAACTGCACTAACACAGTGGTTTATGTAAAGCTTTGTGGGAAAGTACTTCGCTAGCAGACTGTCTCGTACTTGTCTGCAGTTGTATTTAAGTGATGTTTTGAAAGTCTGGCTCAGTGAGGTCATCTAAACCAATGATGTACAGAGTTTCTTTCTTTCTTTAACTTCAATGCAGCCTTGGTAAATGTGAGAAATATCCACATAAAAGACTTGATGGAGACCTTGCAATAGGTCTCAATGTGTGGGACATCAATGGGTAAAGAGTAGAAGAAGTGTGGCAGCACAATGACATTATCACATCATTCTCATTATTTAAGACTCTTTTAAGACTTTCTTTAAAGATACTTAAACATGAGTATATAACACCTACAGGATATATCAGCAGCAGGATTTCTGCAACAAAAGGCAACACCTGAGAACTAGCTCAAATGATTTGCCTTACACTCCACAAACAAGCATCAGATCTACTCTTCCCAGCCTGGGAAGTCTATTGAAGATGCAAAACTTTATCCCTCACTCTGCTTAAGCCGCTGTAGCTGTGTGTACTTTACTTCTCTACAGCTTCTGCACCACCATTAGCATCTTTTGGTAAGCCCCGAGGTAGAGAAACTGACATTGTTCTTTGAGTGGGAGCCTAGCAAAAGCCAACCTGAAACTATTTTTCACAATGAAGGTCTTTGTGCAAGTTGTGTAAGTAAAACTGAGAGCGAGAACAACAACGGGGAACTGTTGACACTGTGATTGAATAAATGTGTTTTATTCAATGTTTGGAGAGCTGAAGGTAAATTTCCACCTCAGTGGACAATCAAGATTATCTCACCTAGTCTTTATTGTTTCCTATTTCAAAAAATGAGCAGTAGAGCGATGACAACTTGGCAGTCTCTGTGTAAAAATAAAGAAACAAGGGTGTTACTTTCATTCTTCCCACCAAAACATCATCTTGGATTTGTAAAGTTAAATATGACCAGGAGATTTCAAGGTTAGAATTTATTCATGATCAACACAGAAAAACTTCAAGTACTAGTAAATCAAGAACTAAATAGTAACTCGTTTAGAATGTATATTTTTGTTTGTTTTGATATATAAAAATAGAAAAACCCATGACATAGCATCATTGGAGACTCTACATTACAACTTATGTGAGTGTAAAAAAACCCAACTAATTCAAGTCAATATTCTGGCAGAGAGTGGGCTGTGAGTGCTATGTTATTACAATCATATTTCTGAGCCGCACAAGGCCTCTTCTACTCACTTTTGACTTTTAAAGTCTTTAATAAAACACACAAAAAACAGTAAAATACTTTGGTGAGATTTTGCAAACTTCACTCAGAAGTTTTAACCATGAGCAACTTCAAAGACTGAACTCACAGTTCTTGTGTTCACATAAAAGTCAGATTTATTGTGCCAAAAGAGTAGTTCCTTAGAGAAGTGAGAAGTTGATACAAACTAGTATCAATAAAGATGAGAGCTCCGTAAGAGTATTAGAAAGCTTATTATGCAATCCTTCAGCGTCAAAGAATTTAAGGACATTGTTTAAATTAAATTTAAACTGATTGATTAAAAACAACCCAGTTCAGCTTATCTTGCTGAGTTTGGGAGTTTGACCCAGCTGGGTCAGGTTTTCACTGCAAAAAATGGTTGATGTGACTCTTATCTGATGCTAAGACTAAAAGTTCAGAATAACTCTAAACCTGGCTTACTAAAGAACTTGTTTGGTTGAATGAACAGTTTCTATATTTGGTCAAATTCTCCCATAAAACGATCAGTTTAAAAAAGGGCTTGGGCACCAAGGTTATCACGTCTAAAAAGACAAAATATTGAACTTGGATAACAGATTTTAGACTGACTATGTAGCACTATATTAATGTAGCCTCCTTATATTTACTTTATGACGAATTCTTTGGTCTAAGTGTGAATATTGAGCAGTAAAATAAAAACCCAGCTTGATGTCAGGGCTGCTTTCAGTCATTGACTGTGTCTCTTGATGCATGATGCAGAGCTGAGACGTGTTTTTATTTTAAATTTAACAAGGCTTGATGTCTGCAGACTAATGTTATTAGAAGGCAGACGAAACAGAGCGTCTTCGATGTTCCTTTAAAGAATTTATTAGTACTTAATACTGGCTCATTAAACTTTTTATTGTAGGGGTCAGTTAGGATTTGTGCCTCTAGAGGAATTTTATCCAATTGGAAAAGAGGCAAAAAAAATGTGTCTTTAGACTGAAAATGGTGTAAACCAGTGAACTAAAATCATTAATACAACCTATGGACTTTATAATAATAATAACACAGAGTTAGCCATCTTTTAATTTCTTATTTTATCCTTTTGAAAAGGTTGATCAAATTGTCTAACAGACCGTGAAGAACAAGTAGATCTTTTCTAGTCTCTTCTGCAACAGCAACAAAAATTCTGACTCAGTGTAGCTGGTGTTAGAAAAAATCTGGGCCTTGGACACAAACAAAAGAAAAGGGAAAAAAAAGTTTTCAGCTGAGATGAAATAAGTGGCATAAAAAATAAGTGAGAGTTGGGGTGCTATGTGGCATAATGGCAGAGTGAGAGCACCAATTATGAAGGGTGATGAACTCTGCATCTTAGTTTTAGCAGGTTGGAATTTAATTTCTGATTATTGAGTCTTTGCAGGATGTTTTCCCCGTCTTCATCTACCCATTTCCTTTCTGAGAGCTGAGCAACGAAAGAGTCTAAAAAAAGAAAACAGTCAAAGATCGTACAAGCGAGCTGCAGGTGTTCAAAACGTTATGAATTAACAACAACAATCCTGTGTGTCCAACTCAGATCAAATCTTCAGTAGCAACTCAGAAATTGACCAGCAGATGGTGTTCAACTCCATGCATTACCAGCCCAGACAGTCTTCTGTGTTCCTTTATATCTCAGTGAACATCTTCTTTAAAAGATCATTTTACTTTTCACAGCTGCTGTATATGACAGAGAATATTCTCAATGTACTATTGTATGGATCAAAGTTTCTGGTTTTAGGCAAAATTTAGAAAAGATCAATGGGACATCTATGCTACCTCTGCGTGAAAGCAGTTTCTGAAAATGTTGTACCTTGAGTTGTACCTGACGTCAACCTCGGCTTTGTGTGTATAATCATTTACTGTGTCCATCCCACACTAACATCGGCATATACATTGTACCCACAAGGTTACATAATCCCAGAAACATTCTCTTACTCTGGTGTATTTTTCAGATTAACATTAAGGCTTTACTCCCACCACCAGCTACTTACTCATGCTGATATGCCACGAGGGCGAATGTGAGCTATATCATTACATGCTGCAGTGGACAAGTGAATGCATTAGCACCCTAAGAAGTCCCCAGCTGCCTATTAATTAGCAAGCTTGTGGGTTGGTGGGCATTATCAGCAGGGAAAGGTTACTGCAAGCTAACAAGCAAGGCGAGTGTTAGTCAGCATAGTACCTTGTCGTCTGGTTTTGCTGCATCTGTGTGCCAAATGCTAGTTAACAAGCCTGTGAGATAGCTGTTGAAACATGAGTCTTTTTATGGTGCTTCTTGTGTATTGATCTGCTAATCTTGGTATTCAGAGTGAAATAACACACTTTTTTTTTTGTCTGGTAGCTATTCTGTTTGCATTTGACAGATCTGCCTTATTAATGTGATCGGAAAGGAACAAAGAAACACAAATGATCCTTTTAGGCCAATTTCCATGTATTACTCATGCTGCCGGCATGTGCATGACGCCCACAACGCTTTGTCAGTGTTCTATGCTGCAGCCTGGTTTACCTCTACCAGCCACTTGCATATCAAGGACCGCAGGGACAGCTTGAGTTTCATTTTTGCTTCGCTTGGTGGCATCACAGCTCAGTCTGACGGTCAGACACATTCTCTGCCTGTCTACACAAGAGGAAGCTATGGGATTCATGTCACTGTACTACATGTTGTCAAGGCTATGAAGGAAAGCAAAGAGGAGGAGACGAGACTCTGGTTGCCTCTCATCCCCACTTGACATCACAATAAAATATGTTGGGCTTAAGGACTTCTTATCCTCTGTGCCTTTGTCGCTGGCTGACCCAATAAAAGAAATAATTAAGTTGTTTTCCACAGACCTGTAGCTCTGCTAATCATCACCTATTTGATGGGATGAATGACACAGTGCTCTACAGGATTATTTGTACCGTTTCAGAGGTTTGCCACATTACAAACACAAACTTTGTTGGGATTTTATGTGATAAGCCAACAAGAAGTTGTGCATTTCTGCGATGAGTGTTTTTTTAAATGTGAAAATCCCAACTCATTTTCCTTCCAGTACTAATTTGTATTGGTTTATCACAAAAAACTCCATAAAATACATGCTAAATTGCAAATTGTGAACAAGCTGAATCAGCGCACTATATGAACCAGTCAATATTATCAATTGATTTCTTTATCAGTGAATGTTTGGATCTGTATGCAAATCTAAATAAAAAAAATGTTGTAAATTTTTTAAATTAGTAATTCTGCACTTCATCATTTCCATTCTGTGGTACCATTTTCTTTCAGATGTTGGCAGTTTAGTTTTAATCCTAAATCGGGTTAACATAATATTGCTTTGAATCAATGGTTCACCTTCCAGCAGGATTATAATCTTGAGGCAAAACATAGTCAGAACAACAGAAAATGAAAGTTAAGAGGAAATAATATTCATTTGTCAAAATGGCCTAGTTAAAGCCCAGACTTAAAGCAAGCATAGAATCTGTAGATGCGCAATTTGACAGAGCTCAAACTATTTTGCAAAGCATAAAATATCATCTGAAAAGACTTGCAGCTTGTAATTGTAAGAACATAACAAATGATTGCCACACTCTTCAGATTTTACTTTTAACCTTTTATCTTGAAGTGATTTCTGCAGTTGTGTCATATTATATATATACATACACCCCGCCTCTCGCCCGGAACGTAGCTGGAGATAGGCACCAGCGATCCTCCCGACCCCTCTAAGGGACAAGGGTGTACAGAAAATGGATGGATGGATATATAGGCACAGAAAGAATCACAAAATGTCTGAGTCAAAGTGTGAGTCAAATATGATTTAAAAGTTCAAATTGCATAATGTCAAAATGCCAAGTGCTGCAGGCAGCATAAACAGTGTTTTTGTTAATGACACTTTTTTTAAAGAAGCAGAGTAAAGCCAGTGCTTTAATCAGTGCATCAAAAAATATATTTATATTTTTCGGTTTGTCGCAGCAGGTGTATCGACGCACCGCTAACAAACCCCAAGCTTGCTTGTCTGAACCAACTATGAAAAGCAATCTGTTGAGGCAGTCTTCATTACGTCTCTCAGAAACTAATTTGACGTACATCAGCAACCATCAGTGGCCATCTGTGTTGTGACACACAAATCCATACCCAGAATCCAAACTGTAGCATGTTTCCGCACATATGGTGAATTGCACACATCACCTGCACTGAGCATGGCATGCTGCTGGAATAAAACGAGCAGCTGTGCCCGCCTAACAGTGACGACCCTCTAAGCAACACCAAGAAATTGGCACTTTCTCAAGCTAGTGAGCTGCCACCTGTGGGTGTCTCCTGTCCCTGACAAATCAGGAATGTTCTACATTTTTATGCAAGATGAATATTTTTGGCACAGACAGAGCTAGAGTCTCCATGTAAAAGACTGAAATGTGTATCAATCATTTAATAAAAGCTAATGTCATTGTCGTTTCTTGAAATGAACTAATCTTCCCCAAATGAATAAAGATTCTGAAAAAATATTTTGAAAATATTTCAGATCACAAAAGAAATTTTGATATCAAAGATAACTTGAGTTAATACAAGACGAAGTTTCAAGTGACAATTCAGTCTATGAAGGGAGACAAGTAAATATATAAATGCTCCGTTGTCTTGTATCATTTTTGTGGTTAGTCTTTTAGATACAGGTATGCTTGAATATTTCCAAAAACAATGCACTGAGAGCTCCAAGAGCAGACAAAAAAACAAAGTCACTGACATCTATCAGTCTGGAAAGGGCGACAAAGCCATTTTGAAGCCTGTGGTACTGCAGTGGCCCACAGTGAGAGAAAACATGAAACAGCGGCGATCTTTCCCAGGAGTGGCCAGCCAACCAAAATCACTGTAAAAGGTGCATAAATGGCTCATGCAGGAGAGCTGAAAAAAACCTATAAGAACATCCAGAGCTCAGCAGTTTAATGTTCATTAGACAACCCAAGGTTGGCTTGAATTAAAAAAAAAATTTTTTTTTTTGCTTTGCTTAATAAATGAAATCATCGTTTAAAAACTGCGTGTTGTATTTACTAAGTTTGTCTTTGATATAAATGTTTGTTGGTTTGCAATGCATGTGATAAAAAGGCAAAAACTGACACCATCTTAAAGGAGAGGAATGTATTTTCGTGGCAGTGTTCCTTCTGATGAGCTAAAAAGGTAGATGTGATAAATGCTGAGCCTGTGGCCCCACCTAATGTAAAAGTAGGCCACTGTTCAAAACAGCAGCCCCATGATCTGGATGCGCTGCTTGGGTCCAGCCTGTTTAGATGACCAAAGCTCGTCCTTGTCCTACTTTCGGGTCAGAAGCGCACCATTAGAGCCAAAAACTCTCAAGTCTTTAAGCAAAGCTGCACAGCAGGATGGACTCTGCATATTTCTGGGTGAGTGCTTTTGAAGTTTTATTAAAGGACTATCACAATGGAGGTTTGTCTACACCAGCTGAATTGCTTTCAGCATCCGAGCTCGTCCGCAGGGAGAGGTTTTTCTCTTTGCTTCTTGTAGCATGATATATTTTTAACAGCATGTGCATGTGTAAGTATGTGTGCCTGTGCGTAAGAGTGGGTGTTTTATATGGGAAAGAAAAGCCTTGCTGGTTGGAGATATATACTTTCTCCTCCTTTACATAATCCTCATCAGTGTTATGTAATTTTCCACAGACATTTTTTTTTGGTAAGTTGAAACATAAAGTGTACACAATGCACCGCAAGGAAAAAAGAAAAAGTTTCGTAAACGAATACGTGAAGTCAAAAGTGTTTGCGCACTTCACAGCACAATTGTCTAATCTTGAAGGTCAGCCACGTTAGATCATGTGAGTGCACCTATTCTCTGTCTCACAGCACACGCTCAAAAACAGCCCCTGTTATTGCTAGGCTATTATGTAACCTCTGAATAAATTAATTTTTATCGCTTTTGCAAAACCGTGATCACCTTTGAGTTTATAACTGAAATATTTTGTTTGTTAATCCAGTTCTTAAAAAACACAGTCAAAGCATTCGACTTCACGGATTTTTGCTTACGTTTTTTTTATTTCACAGAAAAAAAAAAAAAAAAACATGAGTAAAAGTAACTGGACGTTGCAGATTACTTGTAAGCAGTTTATATGTTTTTTTTTTTTTTTTTTTTAGTCCAGAGTAGAGATGCAGCAATCATTTGGTCAGCAAACAAAACTGACTAATTTTACGTCCATCAGCTCTTATGGGTGATTGGCAGTTCAAAAACTCAAAAAGTTGAGAGGTAAAAAGTTCAATTTGAGTTAAAATCCAAGCTGTCTTCTCTTTTATACCAATCAGAAGTCGGTTTTTCTCAAAAAGTTTTTTTTATTTTTTTTTATTCCGATTTTACATATTAAACATTTGCAGCAGAACAAAATATCATACGGTCTGTAAGTATGTGTCCCCCTTGAATTTTTTTTCCCATTACTTCCTGAAACTTTACTGTATCTTGTTTGGATTTGATGTAAAAATATATTGTGGGAATATGATACATGAATTTTATATTTTTCTTCCAAATAAAAATCTGCGTTCATCCCCGTTGAGTCACTGCTTTTTGAAACCAAAGAACTTGTGACCAAGTTCTTCTCAGTCCTGAACAAAAACTAAGTCAAGTTAGGTGGAGAGCAACTGAACATCAATTTGCAAATTTTGCGACAGATTCTCAAATAAATTTACGCCATTGTCTTTATGGAAAAGATCCTATGCTCCAGTTTAAAGCCTTTAGCATTTTCATCATTGATTTGTTTTTTACATTGCTCCATTTATCTTACCATCAACTTCAACAAGTCGTCTTGTCCTTTTTTTCCCCCACATTTGTACAGAATTTGAAACAGTTTATCAATCAGCTTTCATTTTTGTCAACCTTGAGCTGTGGATCACTAACGCTCCTCCAGAGTTACCAGGAGTTTCCTGACTTTTTGCTCTCTTTTCCCTTCCTCTCTGTTTAAAGAGGAAATCTTTATGTTTGCAGTTGTGCTATTATTTCAATAATTTCTGATGCTTGTCTGACGTGTTCCTTGGTCTTCATGATGTTGTTTGTTTAACAAACCTGTTTATACTGAGATTAGTGGTGGACTTTATCGTTTACAGGACCTTTTACCTGGATTAATTAATTGTTCTTAGAGAGGAGGTGAATATAAATGAATATATATATATTCTTCCACTTTACTGCAATGAAACTGCAGTAAAGAATAAGGTTTTAATATGGGATAAAATCTAAAAAGCTCAAGGGTAGTGAATATTTTTTTTTCACATTTAAACTCTGCTTAATGATAAGTCCATGAAAGGCCAAGAGCTATGACTCATTAAATCTTGGGTCTTGTAGTCTGAGGGCTGTCTTGTAGGGTCTGATGGTGTAGCTCCTTTGAGACCTTTAGATTTGAATGTTCACTGTCTGATTAGCGGGACCCATTTTTTTTTTTTTTTTTTTAAATACCAAGCTGAAACGGTTCAATCTTTAACTTAAATCTAAATAAAACTCCTCTCACCTCATGAACTGTCTGTGCATGTGTATCTGTCAGAATCTAAAAAAGGCAGCGATAAATATTACATGTGGGGGAGTGTGGAGGTCGAGGCACGAAGTGCTTCTTGAGTTGTGGAGGGGGATTTTGTCCTTGTGGCGGACGGTTGTCAGGAAATGCAGTCGCCATTGGGGGGAGTGCGTGGTCTGCCACAGTGTTTAGGTGGGCGGCATGTGTCACAGCAATCTCCACATGGAGGCCAGGACACTGTGTCTTTCTGGCAAAATGTTACAGTTTGGTGTGAATCTATAATGAACTTCACCTGTCAGGGGATTTTATTGTTGCCGCTGATCAGCATAAGAACATATATGTGAATTTCATGTGTAGTAATGGAGGGTGACGGAGCTCCCTGCTGGGAAAATGAAACGGTCGTGTAATCTCTCAGTGGGTTTTCTCGTTCTTGACAATTTCATAATTTCAAACGGACCAAAAGGTTTCCATCAAAGATCATTGAGAAAGGAAAGGATGTCACACTAGTAAGGTTTTAAATACATAATTGATAAAGTCGTCACAAGGCATTAAAGCCTGGTGGGAAATATTAAACGTCATATGATGACAGTATGAGATATTACTTTACCTACCTCTGCTGGAATCTCTGCTGGCTCTCTCAATAAAACTGAGTCACATTAAACTGATTCTAACAAGATGATCAGATGGTTTAGGTAAGATTTAGATGCACTATAACTTTTCTGTAAAATTATACAAACCATATTTAGGCCTATAGAACATTTCATGTCCAGTTTTACCTGCTTCTGCTATTTTGTTGTTAATGGTTATATAGTTAAGATTAAATCTGCCTTCAAAAAGATAGACTTCCATAAATAGATTCCACTAGTTGTGTCACATCAAGCGTCAGACAACTGATCACAGTCCTCTTGAGAGAGTTCCTTTTTCTCTATTTTGCTCATTGTTTTTTTTTTTTTGTTTGTTTTTTGATAACCCACTTTACAGGAATTTGCTTCATTGTTATAATAATGTAGAAAAAAGTCTGCATAGATTGCAAGAACATGTAGTGACAATAAAAAAACATTTTATTGCTAAGTTGTTAAAAAAAACCATATGATTTGTATCATACAGGTTTTTTAAAGGAGTAAGTAGAACGTTTAAAGTTCCCTTAATTTCAAAAGTAGGAAAAAAAATACATAATTTTGCTTCAACAAATATTGTACAACAAATAACCCTAACCCTAAAAATTATACTATTATATTATTTATTAAGTCTCTTTTCAATTGTCCTCACACTTTTCTCGACCAACAAATAAAAATAATAACATTAACAATAGAAATAACTGCTATTGCATTGTCTGGCATGATGCAATAGCATCATGCCAGACATCCAAGTCTGCCCTGCTGCCAGACACCATTGAGGGGGTCAAGGTGGAGGTGGTGAACACATACAAGTACCTGGGAGTACATCTGGATAATAAACTGGACTGGTCAACCAACACCGATGCACTCTACAAGAAGGGGCAGAGCAGGCTGTACTTTCTGAGGAGGCTGAGGTTCTTCAATGTCTGCAGCAAGCTCCTCTGGATGGACTACCAGTCTGTTGTTGCCAGCGTCCTCTTCTATGCTGTGGCATGCTGGGGAGAAAGCATTAAGAAATGGGATGCTGGACGACTGGTAAAGAAAGCTGGCTCTGTTGTGGGGACTGAACCGGACTGCATCACGTCAGTATCAGACAAAAGGACCCTGAATAAGTTACTCAACATCATGGACAATGACTGTCATCCACTCCACAGTACCATCATGCAGCAGAAGAGTCTGATCAGCTGGAGACTTTGCTCCCTGACATACTCAACAGACAGACTCAGGAAGTCATTTGTACCAAGGGCCATACTACTGTACAATGCCTCACTGAAGGGCAGGGGAGAAGTGGACTTCTCTGCTTAGTCCATCGACACATCAGACTTCACCTCCACACTCCTTATAGTGACATACAGACAGATGGACTGCACTCTACTGACTCTATGGGCTACATTATTATTCAACATGCACTCCTCCATTCTGGCAACTGTCTTAAATTTAAATTTAAACTTAGGATTTTAGTGTTTTTAGTATTTTTAGCTCTTAGTAATGTTGATCCGGTAATTGTGTTAGTTTAGTATTCTAGTGTTTTTGTAATATATTGTGTGAACTGTTGTGTATGTTGTGTGTAATGTCTTAAGCTGCTGGGACCTTGAATTTCCCCTTGGGGATTAAAAAAGTATTCATCATTATCATCATCTTTTGGACTAAATTTAAAGGCAATTTAATTGGCCTTTTTTGAACAATTTGGACAATTATTGTTACATCAGCATCTAAAATGCTGCAAAACTGATCTGAATACTTTTAAATGAGACTATTAAGATGCACAAAAAGTACGATATTTGTCTTTTTGTCACAAGAACCATCTTGGATAAAAGGCAGAACAAAACCCGCAATGCATAGACTGGTTAAGCTTTTTCAAATATATTCTACATTTATAATTGATTTCTTTAAAACATGGTGTGATTTGAAGACAAAAAAAGTGACTATCATTAGTTTTGTCAAAATAAGATAAAAAACTCTTTTATTGTACCCAATAATATAGAGATAGAGGAGCATTCATGTAAGAACTGCTACTGATGAGACGGCAAAATCTGGCATAAACAACTGGGGTTCAAAGTTATGCATTCTTCCAAATTCACTCCTCAATTTTCAAACATGATTAGGTGCTCATGGCTTATAGTTCCAGGAAGAATATTTTTAGGCTCTAATAATGTTTCTGCGGCATCACCTGGTGCTATCTGGACAATTCATCAGTTGTCTGACGCTTGATGTGACACAACTAGTGGAATCTATTTATGGAAGTCTATCTTTCTGAAGGCAGATTTAATCTTAACTATATAACCATTAACAACAAAATAGCAGAAGCAGGTAAAACTGGATATGAAATGTTCTATAGGTCTGAATGTGGTTTGTATCTTTTTACAGAAACGTTATAGTGCATCTTTGATGAAAATGTGCAAGAGATATGATAGATCTAAACATTTTAGGTATAGTATTTGATATTTTGTTACATTTGTTCATGCCTATTCTACCTTTCTGAGGAAGTCTTTTAAAATGAATCTGTTTCCAAAGACCTTTTCTAATACGATACTTGAAACTGCACATAAAGACAGCTAAGTGCAACTTTTTGTGACCATCGTTGTCTTTAAGATTGTATATTTTAGTTTGGCCATCCATGGCCAGTATTCATCAAGCCCTAATGGAAACTTGATTCTCCAATCCAAATTGAATGCTTCAGAATTTATGCAGAAATCTTTGAGAAGTTGCATGTCCCACCTCATATATACTAATTACATTGACATTTTTGGATTTTTATGGTGTCATTTGTTCAAAAATCACACAAAGGAGGATTATCACTGGCGAGTCTCTTAAAGGCTATCTAAAAAAGTGAAAGAGGAAGTTTTCACACATTTGTAAAAGCATGCCTCTAAGTATTTTTGTAACAGTGGCCATCTGCAGGATCTGGCCATCTGTGGATGCCAGTGTGTTTGTATTACACTGTTCATTTTCGATCAAAGCCTCTACTATTTGCCCTGGGGGATCGAATGTGTGGTCATCATTTAAAATTGCTTTTTTGCTGCACCATTGCTCCGGCGCTGTCGGGAGCTGGAAAGTGGGGACGAGGATGGTTTGATGTCCAATTATAGATCTGATGATGTAAAGACACGAGAGCACATGTCTCCCCCCCTCTTTTTTTTTGCTCTTCCCAGAGTGGTACAGTCCGCAGTCTTAAAGGCAGAGCGGTGCAAGAAGAGTGCTTTAACTTTTGCAGCATTTTCATGAAACTTTGCAAAATAGTTATCATCATGACAGAAATTACAGAAACTGAAAAGATTCAGAGCCTAAGTAGTTTGTGGAAGTCACATTAATATGGATAGTAAGATATAGATGATGGTATCAGTTTTACGATTGTCTGAATGTGATTTTCTGTGATTTTACACTTGATTTTTTTAAAATTTAATGGACGAATAGATGCAAACACCTACACAGAAGCACAGTCACATGTGACAGTCTGAGGCAGGCACATTGCAGCATTGCTAAGGCAACAGCTGCAGAGTGCTCCAACAAGCAGATAAACCTTGGTGTGCTCTGCCTCTCGTCGTCGTTTTCATCTGGTTAATACAAACTCAGGTTTCAGGGGGATTTGCTCCTGTCTGAGATGCTCTCGCGGTGCTTCATGTCTTTTTCTGTGATGCATATGTAATTCACACTCTCCTCCTCAACACATTTGCTCTCGGTCTAATTCCTTCTGTCTTCACATGCACACACTCGCATGCGCTCACCCACTCTCCTTCTCTTTCACGTCCCCCTCCCTCGTTTTTTCCTCTCCATCCTCTGCTGCTTTGCTCTTCTGTTGTCTGTTTTCTCTGTTTCCCTCCCTTTCCACACTGTGACTCCCCAAACCCCGTCTTTTCTTTTTGGTTGTTGTCGTCGCTAATCCCACCACCTCTGCTTTCCATCTCCATCCTCCCTTCTTTCTTTTTGTTTTCCCTCATTCTTTTTCCACCACCTGTCCTTTCGGATATCGGATACACGCCTCACCTTCCCATCTCTCTCCATTCTTTCTTCCCTTTCCTGCTAAATTCCAAAGACCACCCTCTCTCCTCTCCTTCTTCTCTCTCTTTTCATTGCTCTCTCTCTCTCTGTCTCTCTGTTTCCCTGTGGCCCTCCCCCTCCCTTTTCATGTTTCCCCCCTCCCTCCATCCTCTCTTTCCCTCGCTGGTTCAGTTAGTCAAAGAAGAGATTCACGGAAGGAGAGAAAAGGGGGGAAAGGCAGGACGAGAGTGAGAGCGCAGGAGTGGGGCAGGCTGGGGAGAGGGGCGTGGGGTCTCAGCCCTCTGTCGTGGGGGGTTGGGGGGGTTGAGATACACCCCAACATTTTGTTCTAAGTACCATGGACTGCCTCTGCATTGTGACTACAAAGGTAAGCTTATCTGTTGTCTCCTACACAAGCTCGTGCTCTGTGTGAGTGAAAGAGAGTGAGAGGTGCCACAAAAAAAAAAATAAAAAATAAAAAATTAAATGATTACAGAGGTATGTCATCTGCATAGATAGATATTCCATCTTGGAAATTGCTTCTGTCTTTGGTTTCTGTTTCGGGATTTGGACATTTCAGAGAGGCACTGAATGAGCTGAGATAACTGAGAGGTGTGTGGACTGGATATTCTTTGATTTCTGCCTTTCTGCATGACACTCTCTCCCACTCTCACCGCATCTCCTACTCGGTGTCATGCTTTAGGAGTTCGTACACCGGGGCTGGCTGACCTGCGTGGATGTTTTAAGGGCAGAGAGAGCCAGTGCTTTGCGGTGGCTTTGTGAAGCCAGAGCTGCAGGATGTGTCAGGAGGAGATCCTGGGTGGGAATTCTGCATGCCGTCCCGATATTCGCCGCCGCTTTCTATTAATCCGGAAAGCTAGAGCTAACGCACGGCGCACGTTTTCTACCGCGCCAAATAAGTGATGTGTTATATTACAGACAACTGCTCAGCATCTTCAGTGCTGTGGTCTACCGCGTTGACTAAGAGAAAATAGTGCAGCTCTGATGCAGGGTGACACCTGACACTCTGAGGGGTCAGACGGTGTTCAGAGAGCTATAGTCTCGACTGGGTTCACACTTACATCTGAACTGATTCAACAGCCAGTGAGCAATACGCCGTAGCACCTGCACCTGAGCGCCGGTTCCAGCAGGAAGTGATGACAAGAAGTCGGAAACACAAATAAAAATGCACAGAGGCTCTCACAGCTGTGTGAAGGCGGTGATCATCAAACGCGCTTTTTCTTTTCTTTTTTCATGCATTTGCGCTTATTTCGTATTGGTAGGCAGACGTGAGTGCAGCTGGTGCTTTCGGATGTATTACATAAATTTGTGCTTAACTGTGGCACACTCATTTGCTTATCAACGTCTCTGTTTCCGTGGCAACAGAAAATATTGGTCAGTTAAACTTAGATAAGGAGGTGCAGTCAGATGAGGTGGCAGACATGCTGTACAGTTTTAAAGAAGTACACACGGTGCTTTGCAAATGGATGCATAACCTTTGATGCTTCTTCACATTTTGTCACATTAAAACTAAAAGAGGTATTTTACTGGGTCTCTATGTGATAGGCCAACACAAAGTCGAGCAGAAATGTGAGGTGGAGGGGCTAGGATTATCATAATTGTCCTGTACTTTTTAAAACAAAAATCTGAAAATACCCTAAATATAAACTGCAGCTGAGTCAGCTGATTAGTAAATACAGACATGAACCCTATGGAAAAAAATTAATGTTCCTTTTTTTTTTTGGTCCACATATTAAACACTATGTTTGATAAAACCCAAAACAGAGCTTGGCCCTGAAGTAAAGCTTGGTGGAGGGAGCATCAGTCTGTGGGAATGCTTTTCATCAGAAGGGATAAGAAAGATAGGGCTAAATATAAAGTAATCCTGGAAGAAAACCTGTTAGTAGCAGCTAAAGACTTGAAAGACAGGTTTGATCTCAGAGTACACACCTGGATTCTATTTTAAGGACATCAGAATAAATAGCACTTGAAATAAATGCACACCACACTTTTCAGATTTTTACTCTATCAACATTTCTTTTCTCTTTAAACATATGCGTTACTTTGTTTCACATAAAATTTCAATAACATTTATTGCTATGTAGTTCTAACATAATAGGTTATGAAAAAGTTGGCATATATCAAACACTGAAGATTTTTTCACATCTTTTTCCTGCAGAAATAACTTCCGTATTGAGAACCATGCATTCTGTTAACCACTTATGATAACTCTGTGTTGTTACATAACAGTCCAGTATGATAAAGTCCAGAAAAAAAGCATAGTACGGAAGGTTTTAGGTTTCATGCATGTTTTTAACTCTTGAGAGTTAGTCATTTATTTAGCTTGGAAAAGGAACACAAAAAAATCCCCCAATAACAACTGTGAGTTAAAGACCACAGTTGGTGGCAGTGGATATTTCACCAAACCCGTTCCAGAATCCTGCATCGCTATCAAAGTGAGAAAAGACTTACTGTAAAGCTGGCAAAGAGGAGTAGGCTTTTGCCAAGAACTTGTGAGACAGATGGTCAGTTTATAATAGAGCAAGTTAGCACACAAAAGTATGTTAAGGAATGCGTTGACTGATCTTCAAACTAGTCCTTTGTTAAGATATAGAAGTGACAGGCTTTAATTGTCACAAAACTCTAAATACTATGAAACAATTGACTGCGTGGAAATAAACAAACATTACTTTTAAAAGGTTTAAAAGGCTGGTTGAGATTTAGATACACGTATGCCAAAGTTCAATGAATTCAATTTCACAAATTATTTAGCATACAGCTTTAAATGTGACCTATTAAAATTTAATAAATGCCGGCTGCATTGCAGGTAAGGAGTGTGGCTTGCCATCATGTAGCAGCTGATGGGTAAGCAGCTCCCTGAGTGAGCTGTTCCCTGACACCCACATACTGTATAACAGGTTATGTGAACAATGTTGCTTCCCCTGCGAAGGTCTGTGCACAAAGTTTTACTGTGTGGGTGAAGGCACAATGAGCCAGTGAGTGACAAATGAATTAAAGCACTATTGTACTAAGCGGTGACTTTTGTAATAAAAGAAATTGAAGCAAGTCTGTGGCCTTCTTTAGCCATCTTTAAATCATGAATACTCAATTTGGTTTATTTTTATAGGGCCAATTCACAACATATGTATTGAGGCACTTTATTTTAAAAAAATAATGTCAAGTTAATTATAAATACATTCCAATTGATCCTACTTGTCAAACAGTAAATACAGTGAGATAAGCTTATTATTCAAATTAGTTTAAAAAGTTTCTGTCTAAGGAAACCCAGCAGATTGCATGAAGTCACTGACTTAAAAATAATCCTACATCAGTTCTTCTGGGTTTTTTTGTATGTGTGCTCCATCTTCTCAAAGCAGTTGGTCGTGGCAGATGGCCTCTCCTACTGAGCCAGGTTCTGGTTGAGGTTTCTTCCTGCTAAAGGGGAATTTTTCCTCTCCACTGTCGCTACATGCATGCTCATACCGAGCACTCACTAGACAAGTGTTGCGTATTTTAGCCTAAATGTTCCTTTGCACACAGTTATGAGCATAATAAAATGAATAATATTTATTTAAGTATATATTTAAGTAAATAAATAGTTGCTTTTCACCTTGATAGGTAGAACTGCAGTAGCTGGTCCCTCCTTTCCATAAGTCTGGATTTGGAATGCAAGCTAAAAAAAAACAACTGAACCTCCTAAAAGGCTTTAAAAATAGAGCATTTGTTGCTTGTCTGGCAGTGATGTTCTTATAAAAGTGACTGATAGGTTCCCCATCTGGGCGCCCTTATATCATGGGGCAGCAACAGTGCTCCAAAATATAGAAAACTGTCTTTCAGTTATGGCCTAATTTTCCAACATATGATTTGCATGTCTTGTTATAGTGGATTGGAGATAGTTAGTGTAGCGAAGGTTTGATGCTAAACTAAAGGGTGAGTTCACTGTTTTGCAACACATTTACTATTTTTGATCATTCCATGTTTAAAATCTGATATACGAAGACTGATTCAATTCAAACTGTGTTACACTTAATTCTATTTGTGAAAACTCAAAAAGAAATCAATATTGCTTTTTAGACACCTTCATTTGCCTTCATTGAACTTAGTGCACACAAAAATGTGCGTAATGCAGGTCCAAACAAGAGAAAACATTGTGAATTTACTGGAACATCTAGTCTTGGAAGTAAGTTGTATCTCAAAAGGGAGAATAGCAGATGTTGCGCTGAACTATAAGTACCTTGTAATACCACAGACAGATGACAACTTCTTCGTGGTGGTCATCTGTCTGTGGTATTCCAAATACCTGCAACAAGTGAGAGCAATCAGCTAAACATCGGGAACAAGGTCAACAGACATGCCTTGCTAGTAATCAGATACTCTGCTAGGGTAAATTATGTTAAAACACAAAAGCTACTCACCATGTTGGAATCCATCTTCAATCCAGTATCCATAGTTGATGCACTATTTGCACAGAGGACTAGTGAGTACCAAAGACACGATCCAGGATGAAATATCCAAGCTTCAAGAATACATCAAGAAAATGGCCCAGAGAGATGAAGCACTCAGTCAACGTCTCAGACAATGAAAACTAGAAGAAGAGGAGAAGAAGGAATCATCATGGTAGGAAAAGCCACTGCATGAGATTTATCACCGATAGCGTAAGTGGCTAGCATAGCTTAAGTGGCTAGCATGACCAAATGATACCAATGGCTAGAAAGGGCTGGGCAGAAGGACAACACAGAAGCACTGACAATAGCATCCCAGAAGCAGACCTGGAGCACCAAAGAAATAGAAGTCCAGATCTACCATACCAGACATGCAAAGAGGCCCTAGAAACAATCCAACATCTTACAGTTAGGTGTATGATACTAGCAGGAAAGCAGGAAACTGGAAACCCCCAGGTCGCTCCCTATGAATCACCTCCCAAAGGCGGTAGAGAATGACTGTGCTAATATTTTGTAAGACCTTCAGATTCAAACGGACAAGATGGTAATGGCCCACCATCCGGACACTGTGTTTCTTAATCAGCAGCAGACGAGAGCTGTTATCGATGTGGGCGTCCCAAATGAAGGAGACATCAGGAATAAAAAAACACAAGAACTACCAAGGGGCTCAGGAAAGAACTAGAAAGACACTGGCAGATGAAGGCAACTCTAGTGCCCATGGTCATCAGAGTGCTCTGTACGATCCCTACTCTGGAGACGTCTCTCCAACCGATACCTGGAGAAATATCTGACATCTCAGTCCAGAGCGCAGTCCTAGGAACGGCTAAGATACTGTGATGAACCCTCACAATTCAGCTCCTCTCTACTAGAGAGGAGCTGAACTTGAGATGAAGAGCCATCCCCTGGATGAAGGGATGAAGAGTCATCCTCTGGATGACTCTTCATCTCAAGTTTTCACCTTGATAGGTAGATATGTGAATTCAGGTCCTCTCTGGTAGAGAGGACCTGAATTCACATATCCTATACATATATATATATATATATGGAAAATATTCCATATATATATGTATATATGGAATATTTTCCATATATACATATATCCATCCATCCATCCATTTTCTTACACCCTTCTTCCCTAATGGGGTCGGGAGGGTTGCTGGTGCCTATCTCCAGCTGCGTTCCGGGCGAGAGGCGGGGTTCACCCTGGACAGGTCGCCAGTCTGTCGCAGGGCAACACAGAGACATACAAGACAAACGACCATGCACACACACACTCACACCTAGGGAGAATTTAGAGAGACCAATCAACCTGACAGTCATGTTTTTGGACTGTGGGAGGAAGCCGGAGAACCCGGAGAGAACCCACGCATGCACAGGGAGAACATGCAAACTCCATGCAGAAAGACCACGGCCGGGAATCGAACCCAGGACCTTCTTGCTGCAAGGCAACAGCTCTACCAACTGCGCCACTGTGCAGCCCTCCTATATACATATATATATATATATATATATATATATATATATATATATATATATATATATATATATATATATATATATATATATATATATATATATATATATATATATATATATATATATATATATATGGAAAATATTCCATAGGTGTCATTGACACCTTAAACATGAAGATCTAATGTTTCTCTTAAGATCTAACTTTTTTCTGCCAGTTTATGTAATTTTCTACTCCTTCCTACACTAAAAAATCCTTTGACAAAAAAACCCAATAAACTGCTAAACATTATACCAGTGACTCGCAGAGGAGTGATATTACATAACACTTAGAACAGGAATATTAGGGCATATCAGCTTTGAAGAGACGTCACAGGATTTATATTTGGTTGTGAGCTTGACGTATCTTTAACTTTCTTTCCCTGTTTGGCAATGAGTCAGAGACGGATGGTTTTATGTTTCGGAGGACAGAACAAGTAAAGCACACAAAATCTGATCCCATCTCTGTTTTCTAAAAACATTCAGCATCAAAATGTATCTGTGTGAGAACAAGGCTATGGAGCACATTTTTGCAGCATTTATATTTTTCAACCCTGTTTAGCTTGTTTCTCTTTCATTATTACTCCTCTCTTTGTTGCCACCTTCATTCCACTCTTCGGCTCTCACATTTCCAATTCCTGTAAAAAAAATATATTTGTCCTCTCTGCCTCCTTCACCTTCTTAATCCCTCACTCTGTCGTCTCTTCCAGACTCTTCCTTCCTTTATCTCATTTTACCTATTTCTTCCTTCTCACTCTCTTTCTCCCTTCTCTCCTCTCAATACTTACCTTCTGCCCTCCTCTTCAGCACTTTCCAGCCTACTCCAGTTAGTTCTTCTTCCTATGAATTATACATTCACCAAGATGTATTCAAAGTCAGCAGCCTTTGCACATCTTACTGGCTTCATGTATAGCTACATTCTCTTTCCTTGAGTGGATTTTGGCCCGTTGCGTTTGTTTTTATCTTCGGTTGCCAGTCGACTAATATGAATATTTATTTCTCCAGAATATGTTATTGTGTGCATATGAGGGTGGAAAAGCTTATGGCTGCTGCATCTAAGACTTTTCAACAAGAAGTGAAGCTAAACCCTGCGCTCAGCCTTCCAAGAGTGCGCAACGCTACATGTACAATTTGCAGTGAGCCAGGATTAGTGATCCAGTAGTGAGCTCAAATGATCCCCATTCAAGGGCATGGCCGTCCATCAGGCCTTTACATGAAGCCACAGAGACACTGATCCTGTCAAGTTACTCTGGGGGCAGAGTGAGAGGAGGAAAAGATACCCCCACAGCAAGTTTGGTGGACAATAGAAATTTGCTGAGTGGATAAAAAGAAATGAAAAGTACTCTACAAAAGAACAAATATTGTATGAACTTTATAATTTGCTGAATTACAACCACAAACGTCAGAAGTCCATATTTAAGAAATGAAAGGAAAAGGACACATGTATATCTTTTATTATTATTATTTGATGGGGAAATCTGAAAAATGAGCATTTGTATTAACTGATAGTCCAAACCTCCAGGTTTTGGTCCATTCTGATTTAAGTCAGATTAGATTAAGAACATCAGGCTTCGAGTATTGCTTCAAATTTTTAATTAGATTTAGGTCTAGACTTTGACAGGACCATTCTGCCAGATGGATATGCTTTTGATGTAAACCCATTTATGTTCTGACAGTTTAGGGTTTGTGAAGGTAAACCTTCATCCCAGTCACAAGTTTTTTGTAGCTTTTAAAAATTTTTCCTCAAGAAATTCCCTGTATTTATTGAGCTCCAACCACCTTCCCATCAGCTATGAAAAGAAATCCTATTGACATTGTAAAATATGTAATTAATAGAAACATAAAGAGCAACAATAAAAACACGTAGTTTTCCCACTTACCTCATTATAAATTGGCACAGTAGCAAGAAGATATTGTAACTAATAGATTAATTCCCGGATTACGAGTCACTACTTTTTCCACATAACGTAAGGATTTTTACCAATGGGTTTTGAAAGGCTGCAATGCTGCCTGATGAACAGGACAGAACATGTTCAAGAGGGAACTTGCCTCAAAACAAATGACAGTAGATGTTTCCATCCACTTGCCATGCAGATTCTGAGCAAACTTTTAAAATGTCGCTGAAAACATTTTGAAAATACAAATCAAGTGTGTATCACACTACTAGATGGGAGCGAATCGACAACATGGAAGGCTGCGACTTATAGACAAGTAAACTATATATGAACTTATTTTTCTTTTCAAAATTAGTAGGTGAAGCGTTTATTCTGGTGTGCTCAACAATACAGAAACTCCAATAGTTGGGTTATGTCCCTAAAGGTTTTAATACTAAAAATGTATCTAGACATAGACAAATGCAAAATTAGCTTCTTAATTAACACTGAAACCATCCTTTACTTCATGAGCAACTCATGTCCAATCAGATGCTAACTTCAGCGTCATCAAGCATATATGTTGTGTGAAGTAATTTTTTCTAATAATACTTGGTGCCCATTCCCATTGGCAGGACAAGCAAATAGGAAAGAACAGAGTCACTAAGGGTGACGGTGATATTTTTTATGTATTATTCCAGTCCCGTCTGATGTTTTGTATCAGATACCGGTCCGATACAGGAAAATAGTGCAGAATTGACTTAATTTTATTTTTTAAAACACATACATAGATGTACTGAAATACAAATATATTTGCTAACTCTGAACCAGTAAAGAATACTTAAATACACCAGTAGTTTTGCAAGTTTGGTCAAACTTGCAAAAACAACACAACTCTAATTGGCTTAGTTAGTGCAATTAGGTACAATAAATAATAATAAAGAAACCAAAACTGACCCAAACAATAGGTTGACCTTGGTCAACAAGTAATAATATGTTTCAAATGGTTGAGAAAGTTCAATTAGGAATTCTAAATATGATGTAAAATAAATAATAAAGCATAATGTTTCTCAGAGCACACAGCACATAATTATACTGAATAGCCCTGCCTTTATGACTCAAGCACATTGTCACGACAACGATCTGGATTTTTTTTTCTATATCGGGACCAACACAGATATTAATATCGGATCGGTCCATCTCTAGTAGCGACCACAGAAAAGTGGTGGAACAAGCTCTTTTATATATCTGAATACAGGCTTTTGTGGCAGTATCATCCCCACAGCATGATGCTTCCACCACTGTTTCACTGTAGGTATAATGTACAGTGTTAGATTTGCACCACACACATTAAAAGTTCAAATTTCGTCTTTTTGTATAACCAGTGATCTGGGCACTGGCATATGGCAGTCTGCACCTCTTGCCATTAAAGCAAATGGTGCTTCCAATGGCTTTCTTTCAATAATATCTTTGCTGTCATCATATTTGGTCTTTAGTCAAACCCAAATGTGGGCAGAACCAGAGGCAGAGAGGTCAAGGGAGTTTTTAATGACTAAAAATAAAGATTTACTCTGCTGGCATGAAGATGTCAGAGCACGGAAATAGTCGAGAGGGTAACAGAAGAATCAAGTAATGCACAATGAACAAAGGAGAGTAAATTACGAGGAAAGGGTGATGAATGACACTGGATCAAGGTAAGCTTGATCAGTGTGAATGCAGAAGAGCTGTGGTAGAATGAAAGCAAGGAGACTGAGGGAGGGAGACAAATAAACACAGATAATAGACAGGGAACTGAACTGAGACACAAAATGATATATTAAAGAGCTTAACAAAATGGACAGCAGGAAGAACACAAGAAAGAAGTAACTAAACACAACGGAGTAAACACTTGGCCATAACCCAATACAAAACTAATAACAGAAAAATGAACTGAATGGCGATAAAAAGCCCCAGAAATGATCAGAAAACAAGCACATGAAAACCAATACACAAACACCAGTGAATCATGACAATTCTTGCCATAGTTCTATTAAATACAGATTTAAAAAAATAATAATAAATCGCACTATCTTCTTTATGTTACCCTACTTCATAATGGTTTGTGGCATAAAATCCCAATCCAGAACCTGACAATTTGTGACATGTGGCCAAATATGAAAAAGCTCATATAGTATGACTATTTTAGCAAGCACTCATAAATCTCCCAAATACTAATTTCTTTTTTTCTGTCAGTGTAACCTCTTTCTTTTGAAGAAAATTGAAAATTACAAACGTTATAAATGGTTTCCCTGCTTCTTTAACTGCATATTGCACCACTCACCCACACGTTCTGCCTCTTTCTGAGAAAGAAAGGCACACCTACATGATCAGACAGAATCCACACACACGGTGTCGTGCTCCTGCACAAGTGGCTTCTGTGCTGTTGTGCATTGTAACTGCAACCTTGTATGAAGAATACCATGTGACGCTGCTGCGACACCAAAGGTGTAAAACTCAAGAAACTTCATTGTTGAGAATGTTGTTAAAGCATTAAACACCTCATAAGTTTATCATGTTGGTGGTGGCTGAGTCAGAAAGACAGCGTTTCCCACACAAATGCTCATCAGCATTCCCATTTCACCAACTTAAACTTGCAGAACTAACAGAGGGGCTTGCTGTATGTTTTAGCCACAAGTAAATGTTTTAGTTTATTCATTATACCAGTCATCCCACCAGGCATATGAGCCACCGAGGCAGTTGCTAGGAGCTTTTCTTTGTCAAATGTACACAACCCAATCTGTTCTCCACATTGCTGCATTGGTATTTTTTGCTTGGAAGCCACTCCATGAGGAACGCTTAAATAATCTGAGGACACAATGGTTACAAGAATGTTATCTTTGCTCTATTTATAAGTTTAAAGGTTTTTACTAACCCTTTTCTACAGCTGTCGATGTAGCCGTCAGTGTATGTTACTTCAAAACATAAACAAATTTCAGTAAAAATTGTGGCGTGCTTTTATAATCAGCCCTATTTACTCTGGTGCTCCTAAATAAAATCCTGCTCAACCAATTGCCCCCAGATGTCAACAAGTAAGTAAAGCCAATTTAGATTCTAGAAAAAATATCTTAATCTTCACTGCTCTAAATATGCTCAAGTCCAGGGACAGTCCAATACTTCATTTAAAAATAAAAGTCTACACCAAAAAAAAAAAAAAAAAAAAAACATTTTCCACAAGTCATCAGGAAGATACAGCAAACGGGAAGAAGAAGTTGGTCCAGTCAGATAAGACCAAATTTGAACGTTTTGTCCCATGTCATTGGGGGCAGAAAACAAAGAAGGGATAAAAAAAAATGATTGGAGCTAAATTAAGGGGACAATTGGATCATATTACATCATCACATTATTAAAAGGCTTTAGATTGGAGAAGAAGTTCACCAAGGATCATGAATACTTTTTAAACATTGCATGGGTTTCAAGACGAATGCTCAACAGAACTCATGTATCATTGATGTTAAGCAATAGCAAAGTAAAGAGATGCTCCTTCTAGTAGTGGTGGGAAGATTAACCGGCCTGCATTGAGCCACTGACAAGCGCATGCGTAATAGGAATACATTGGTAAGACAGCTTTAAATTTCTTTGAATAATAATGAAAAATCTAATTACACTGGATTTTATCTCATTGTATCGGTTAAATTCGATAGTAATGCAAAACAAAAAAATACAATAAGATAAAACAACTTATTGACCAAACAGCGCTTCTTGTAAACCGCAAAGCAGTGTCGCCAACCAGCTGCCACAAGATGAAGAAAATGTGCGGGCAGGCGCGCATACGTGATCACAACTAGCAAACATGGCGGAGCCACGGGAACCGATGCATTCACCTCCACACTGTAAATGTAAGGTTTGGCAACGACATTAATTTTATACGAGAAACGGACATCTTGGTGAGGCAAATGCGATTTTAAAAGTGTGCCACGCTGCTGTCAAATACACTGGAACCAGGAATAATTTTATAACTCATTTTAAACTACACATGGAATCGTGGAGATGCCAATCAGTTCACCGTCTTCAGAGGCAGATTCACATCGTTCTTCTTCCTTCAGTTCCACACATGGTGAGACTAGCATTTTGTAATTTTTCAACGGACAATTGGCTATTATTAATTCCATTCCTGCAAAAGCCTTAATAGATGCTTTGGACCCTTTGCATGTTATTGCTTACACACGGAAATTTCGCGCATGCGCATAACGCTGGACGGAAAAAGGCTATTCTTTTATATGCCATCCATAGCCGCGCTGCCGCGGTACAACAATTCGGTTAACTAACTGAAACCTGGAGGTATAGGAATTAATTCAGTGCAGTGCGCCACAGCAAAAACGAAAGACAAGGCTGAAAACCGTTGAAGAATAACTCAAAACCTCTGGTATTCTTTTTTCTCAATCTCTGTATCTGCTATGCTACGCAGAATCGTTGCAACTGACAACGCTGCCACAAACACTCAAACATTTCCCACTCAAAAATTGACATATTTTTGTAAATATTCCTTATCTAAAATTGCAATTCATTAATAAATTGTTCCAATTTGAATTGCTTCATTAATTTTTCTTCATGAAAAATTATTTATACAAACAATGCATTTTTCAGCTAAGTTAATTTAAATCGAGATGCATCGATGACGTGGAAGTAAATCTGATCTAATTGAACCCCTGGTTGATGAGGAGGAATCTTAAATGTATCTGATCGTAGTTTGTGGATCCAGATGTGTATATCAGAGATTTCCATCCCTACCTTCTAGGAGATCATGTTGAAAACAGATCCGACTGAGAATCTTATCAAATGTTTTGGCTGTCAGCAGAGCTGTGCTTTCTGAAACTGTCCATATGACAGATGACACTTTAGATCCATCATGGGTGGTTTAAGCTGGCGATTTTGTAATCCCGAATTTAGTGAAGCTACTAATGGTGTAAATATGAGCCTGCAAGACAAGAAACATAACTAACTATTGTGGTGCTTGTATCAACAGAACAATAAATAATCAAAATCAGAAGCAATGAAAAGAAGTATGAAAAACTTTCAAACTGCCAGAGCTGTTTTGAGATTCTTTTGACTAGAGCTCTGACTCTCCATTTCAGAGTTTATTGTGCCTACTGGCTGCTGTGTGTCATGATTTCTATGTGTGGGGTTCTAGAAAGAAAACAAAAGTACATTGACAAATATGAAGCTGCTGCTGATATTATCAATTAGAAAAGGATTTGCATTGCCTGTGATTTTCATAAAAGAGAGCAGGTCTTCTTTTTTGCCACTGCAGCACACAATGACACCTTGTGGCATGATATTAAAACTACAGCTCAAGAGCTCATGCCAACCTTTCTCAGAGGGATTGCCATGTTTCAGTTGCTGGTGTCATCCATGAAAACGGTTTACTATCTGTGCGCAGGTTTATGCTGCTTTAGGACTAACTGGGTCTGTGTTCACGAGAGGCATCATTGTCTGTGCCCTCGTAGGCAAAAGGCTTCATGTGACTGATATATGAAGAACTGATATATTGCATCAGTTCTTCATTCACAGGAGCCGAAAGATTTCCAGACAATTCAGAGTATGAGTCACTTTTGAATTATTTGCTTGATGTTCAGTACCCATCTGTGGCTTTCAGTCAGAAAATTATTAAAATTACGATGAGCAAAGCAATGTCAGCGGACGTCAGCATGGAGAAAAATCCAAATTTGCTCACACTTAACACAGTTAAGCACAAGCACTGATGTTTAGTGTGACTTGTTTGTCTCCGGCTTTGTATCTTCATGTTCCTCTTATAGGTGATGTCAGTTGCCAAGCAACCAAGCAATCAGGGCCCGATTGTTGCCATGACAACATGGCAGGGGTATCATCATGGAGAGAATGGAGATGAAAGGAGGAAGGGAGGATTCAGAGATGAGAGAAAAAGGGAGAGATGGGGAGATATAGAGAGAGTCCTGGCATTGAGGGGTGTTGATAATGTGAGGCCCACAGCATGAAGGTAGGAGGGTGACCTCTGTGGAGGTGGTGGGGAAGGATGCTCATGAATAAGGAGAACGGAAAATAAGCACTGGGGCCTGTGTGGTTGGATCGGTAAGCTACGCAGTGTTTGACACTGTTCTGACGGGGTTTGTCCCAGATGGAAATGTCACGATGTGCTCCAATAGTCTCCAGTTACTGTCAGAGAAGCTGATGCCGAAGCCACAGCTCGGTGTGTCGCTGAGGTCCAGAGGGCTTTGGGCCTAACGTCTGCAGGTGTCATCATCCATCTATCACGCAACAGCAGTGCACTGTAAAACAGACAAATGGGGTCATGCTGCATTTAGTCTGTTTATCCCCTCACACAACCAAACTTTCTCCTTGAAACAGCTGAAAATGTCGACAAATTCAACCGTTAAAACAATAATCATTTGAGGTAGCAATGATAACTGGCATACAAACATTGTTTGTGTTATCTTTGGGCTTTTTTACAGTATGCTAATTGAAAGTGTTTCAATGAATCTCCCCGGGCAAAAGTACTCAAATTTTTCTTGTGGCATAAATAAAACCGGAATGGTGGGCTAACCGGAATGAAATGAGAGAAAAGGGAACCTATTAAAAGGTACATTCAATTCTCAAAAGTAACATATTTTACGGATTTCACAACCCCATGAAATTATAAAGCCTCATTATAAAATTAATGAAAACAAATATAGTGTCACCTTCACTAAAATGACTTACAAAACTTTATTTCCCCTTCAAACGTTTGCGTTTTATCATGCTTCAATCGCAAACCTCAAAATGTTTATTTGGGAAATTATGTGATAGACCATTTCAAAGTAGGCCATTATTTTCACAAGTCTTTTAAGGGAAATGTCTCTACCAAACTCAATTTTTTGTTCATTCTCCTTTGTAAAATAGATCAAGCTGAATCAGATAGGATGAAAAAGGCCTGTGAACATAAAGTTTATAGTCTTGGCACAGATTCTCATTTAAATTTTGGTTTAAACTTTGATTGTGGCATTTTATTAGATGGAAACGGGTTGATCTAAACCATTCTATTGTAGATCTGGCTGCATGTTTTTTTTTTCAGGAACATACATTCTTCTACAGTACAGTACAATATGAATGGGGCACAGCAAACCTTTCTTTCATGTTTAACTGTTTTTGAATGGTGTATTAAACATAGCTCTGTGAAATGTTCACTTGGGCAGTGCTTTGCAGATGTCTGTCAATAACTACCATTATTATTTATACTGGGAGTAAATTGAAATTGGAAATTCATTCTCAGTATTAAAAATTTGTTATTGGTTTCACTGTTTTTACGTGTGCTTAAGGTGAAAACATGGCAAACATTTTAGATTTTAGTTAAATATTTTTTTAAACGGTGTATAAATTTACACAATTTGGTTTAAATTTAAGCTAAGTGACCAAAGATTGCTTTGGACACCCTAAACAGCTTCATCACACGAGCACCACAAATTTCACATGCCTTGCATGTTTCTCTTGTACCCACATGTGCAACATACATACCTATATATCAGCAATGAGAAAGTAATAACACAAATTAATCACTTGCAACACTTTCCAAACACTTTGTCTGTACTATTGAAAATGTATTTAAATAGACATGTTGGATTCTTGAAACTGAAAGTTTGATCTACTTTCTACTTATTTCAACCTTTTATTGTCTGACACTTAAAAACACTCATAAAGCCACAACATTTCAATTCAAGATGTTCAGCTGTTTCTGAAATATAAAGGCAGCTCCAGATCATCAAACTTCCACCAACATGCCTGATTTAAAAGAATAATAATTATTATAAAAAGTTGTGTTAATGTTACAGCAAATGTAGTGCACACATTCCAAAAAAATAATAAAATAAAATATCTAAATTGAAACATATTCCTAAGAAATTTTTTTTGTAACTTTTACTAAAAAAAAGAAGTTTTTCACGTTTGTTAAAACTGCCACCATCCTGTGACAGTATAAGAGACACACTATTTGTGAAAAGCTTGAGCTGCTCCAGATCCTCCCTGTGCTACTATTATCATCTGCAAAAATGCACCGCTCCCAGTCAAAAATAACCAGTGAGAGCCAGAAGGAAGGTCTTAGTGCTGTCAGTCAATCTTGGGTACGTGCTGCTTAATGTACTTATGTTGGAGAAACAACTTTATTTATCTGCAATCATTGGTGGCTATGCTAACTAGCCTAAGGATTCATAGCAGTCCCTGTTGAAGGAAAGAAGCTGTAGTGTAGCAGAGAACAAGGGGAGGGTATGAGCAGTGCCTACAAGAGCATGACTGACAGCGCTAAGACCCTCCATGCTCTGATTACTTATGATGACAATAATATTTGAATCACACTTATCTCCTAATTCTGGGGCTGACAGCTGCACACTGCTTCTTCACAAGGTTACTGATTACAACACAAACATCCTGGACTGAGACATGAAGACCAGATAATTATTTTTTCAACGAACCGTTTCATTTCTAGAGGATAGAATAAGTAAGCTTTAAAGATGTGCGCATTACGAAATAACATAGACAGATCTTTTCTTCACCTGGTTAGCCCTGGGAGATTGCAGGGTCCTGCTGACAGCTGGGCTCGGTTCCACAGTCTCAGTGACCTCAACGGGGCAAAGGAGGTTAAAAAATAAATTAAAAAATAAGTGAGTGGTCTGAAAATAGCATCTCAAGCTGGGTTGTTGACTCTGAAACCCTGTTTAAACAAAAATATATATTTATACAAAATTTTCCTCTTTATTTTAATGTGATTTTATGTTAGCCCTACAGAAAGTAAAAGATAACTACAAGAAAAAGGATAAACCGATTTTATTTTTTTTCCCTGATAATTAATCTGAACTTTGTGGTGTGTGTTTGTTTTTAAAACACCTGAGTCAAACCTTCATAGAAACATATTTTGCTGAAATTGCAGCTGTTAGTCTTTATCAGCTTTGTGTATCAGAGACTGAATGCTTTCCCCATTTCGTCTTAATAAGATAGCTCAAGCTCAGTTAGACTGGATGGACACATTTTGAAGTCTTCCCACAGATTGTATATTGTGGTATACCTGCACTTTGGACCTTTAACACATGCAGAGTATGTATTACCCAAGCCATTCATTTTGCCATCTGCCCTGATCATCTCCACTTTACCTGTTTTAAAAAAGCTTGATCATGCTGCCATCACCATGTTTCATCATTGAGATTGGAGCCTGTTGTTAGATTTTTTTGCCATAGTCTTATTACATGTTGGTCAAAAGGAAAACGTTCCTTCTCATGTTTGCTGTATTCCGTACATGGGAAAAGGCTTTTTCTTAACAATGTCTCTTCCAAATCAATGGACTGCATGACTAATAGTTGCCTTGTCAACAGATTGTCGCACTGAAGCTGGGGATCTCTGCACATCCCCCAGAGTTACCATGAACCTCTGCTTCTCTGATTTATGTTCTCCCTGCCCACATTGTCAGCTTTGGTGGGATAGTCATATCTTGTTAGGTTTGAAGTGGTGTTGTGCCTTTTTCACTTCCAGATGATAGATTAAACAGAACTCTGCAAGAATGATGTTTGAAGCCTGGAGTACTGTTTCTTTGTCCCTTTATGTTCTCCTGAACCTGTCTGCTGTGTTCCTTGTTCATCATGGAGTTGTTTGTTCAGAAATGATGTCTAATAAACCCCCGAGGCCTGGAGAATAGTTGGATTTATACTGAGACCAAATGACACACAGGTGGACTGCACTGAAGGGTATTCAGAGTTATCAAAGCTAAGAGAGCACTCTCTTCAAATATCGATAAAATAAATAAATATTTGTTTTGGTAGCATTAGGAAATGTGAAAGAGTTGAAGGGGTAGTAACACATTTGCTATGCCCATGAAATCAAAATAATAATTGCAAAGAGTTATGAAAACGTATTGTGCCAACATAAAGTGCCTCATCAATGTATGATTGTTTGAGTCTTTGTGTGACAGTGCTTCAGTGAGGACACAAAGGGAAAAAAAACTCTTGGAAAAGAAAATACTACCGAAGATTGATTCATTGTCTGTACGACTCCTTTCCTTGTCCCTCTCTCACTCACCGGCGGTGGCAAGCATATTTTATGAGTCACGATTGGAGCAGACTGGCCATCCTGTCTTTTCAGAGTCTTGTCTTTAATATCAACACACATCCAACACCAACTACTGTGGCTTCTAGGAAAACTCTGTCTTTTCGTCTGGTGTAACCCCCTCCCTCCCCATCTTCCTGTCTACCCTCTCTCCCTCCTCCCTCTTTTTTTATTTCCTCTTCCCCTTCCCCAGCCTCTCATCCTCTCTCTCTCTCTCCTTCTCCCCATCCCTCTCCTCCTTTACTGCGGGTGTCTGGGAGGCTGTTTTTCCTCTGTCTCTTGCTCATGAAGGGCCGCACTAAGCTCCCTTCGCTCTGCCCGTGTGTGGTAGGTAAAATCACCTCTGCGTTTGTGTCGTCTTTCCTTCTTCCATCACTCATTTGCTGCCTCTGTTTTGCATGTTAGCTCAGTCTGCTAGTCGCCCTGGCAGATTCAAGGGAGCTTAATATCTACATCAGAGTGCGTTGCATGGAACATGCCCATCATTTGCTCCACTGTCATAGATACGTGTGAAATATGTGTGTGAAGATTCTAGTTTTGCTTTCATTGTAAATGTGCTCTGTGTAAGGTTAAATCATCCACTCTGAGTGTTGCGTATGAACATGGCCTGGCACATGTGGTGCTGTTTAAGGGCACATTTTCAGAAAAGCATATAGAGTGAAACTCTTTGAGACTTGTTGATTGTATCATTACACATTTGTAGTTTTATTCTCTTATTTGATTGCTTAGTTTTTTAAAGATATTTGAAAATAATTCATATAACTGTGCATCAACATCCATCAGAGGACACAAGGACACTGGACCTCATAAGAGAAAAAAAGTCCTTCATAAAAAATGTCATTATTATTTTACTAAAGATTCTGATGATCTGTAAGTATCGACAAAAAAGGTATTTTAATCTTCTATAGTTGAACCAGATATATCGTAAACTGTGCAAATGAACGCACAGAAGGAAGTCCAAGAGTCCTCCTGTTTTAATAAGCCGAGACGACTTCTTAATGCTACTCAACAACCAGAAACCACTGTTAGTGTCATAGTATGTTTATAATTGTGGGAATTTGTGTTTATATGGTTGAAAAGACTTTCAAACTACTTAGCAATTGTTTTGTACTGTAACCTGTGGAATTAATGTTTGAAAATTAATTTTAATTTTGAAATTTGAGACAATTTTATTTTCCATTCACTTCATGGTAAAACTCAACAGTTAGAGACACTATTTTAGGTACATGTTGCTAGGACAGTGTTGGCTGCCCTTCAGAACGACACTAGTTCTGTATGAGTGATTCAACACATGGTGAGAAACATTCTTCTGAGATTTTGGTCCATATTGGCTTGATGGCAATGCTTTGTTCCTCCTGAGTTATCTACTGCACATCTACGGTGTTCCATGACATCACTGGATTGAGACTTAGTGATTACGGAGACTACATTGTCACATAAATAGCTTGAGATTATTTGAATTTTGTGATGTAGAAGTAACCATCTGATGGATAAACTATGGTCAATTAGTACTTAAGAACACAAAGTGTACCGAAAGAAAATATCCCTTACCAGTGGTGGTTCTGGCAGGAATGGTGCCCAGGATAAGCTCCTGCTTTTATTGCCATCAATCTATTAAAACGAGACACTTAGGTTCTGGTAAGGGGTAACATTCCTTAATTTATATTCATTGGTTAATAGTGGAACAGCTGGCAGCAGTTTTCTTGCAGCACGAAGGTCTGGGGTTCAGATCCTGATCTGAAGGATTTCTGCGTCAAGTTTGCATGTTCTTCCCATGCATGCATGGTTTCTCTCTGAATATTCTGACTTCCTCCCACTATCCAAAAACATGACTGTCAGTTAATTGTTTTCTTAATAGCCTTTAGGTATGAATGTGTGCGGTGTAGTTTTTTTGTCTCGAGTGTCTTTGTGTTGCCCTAGGAGTCTGGTCCCTGCTGTATGCCCCTCTTGCCCTGTGAAGCTGGATTTAGGCACCAGATCCCTCACAAGTGGGCATTTGTGGATGGCTGCATTATTCAGTGAGAAAACATTGTGGCACAATTAGTTGCACCACATTTTTTTTTAACTTGTTTTAATTAGTGATTCATGACTTCTAGTTTGATTGGGGTATAAATATTAAGTAACAAAGACACCAATTTTTCTTAAAAATTCTTATTTCTTATTTTTAATATGAAAAAGACAAGGGAAATACTTTTTTTAAGTGTAGTTCTGCAAAAAAAAAAAAAAAAAAAGAAAATCAATATATAACCAAGCTTTTTATACATATGAACAACTGGGACAATAAAAAAATTGGAGGGCACTTTAAAACCTCAAGTTCTGTCAGGCAAAACATTCTAGATCTGACTAACATAACATCTTTGCATTATTATCTAACATGGTTCACCACAAACCTCAGTGCAACTCCAGGAAGCTTTTAGGGTTTCAAATGGGTTGTTGTGAGCATGGGAAACTAAACACTGAGCTTTGTTGGACTGATTCAGAGATTTAATCGAGAAAAATAAAGATTGCTTATTATCAAAAACATTTCTTTATATGATATTTGACACCTTGAACATTGTGTTACGTCATGGTTTGAGATTACATGAAGCCGCTTATTTCAGAGAAAGATGAAGCAGGAGTATGAAAGTATGGAGATATTCTGATTGCTTGTCTTGAGTAGCCTCACCCAACCCAACAGCCTTCTGTCAGCCGCAGGAAATGTTTGACCTGCATCAGTTTAAAAACTGAATGACAGAGTGTAAAAACACACGTTGACATAAACAGCTTTGAAAAACTTTTCAGCTGATAAACTACAAAAACAAGGCTCAGAGATTTAATAAGCAAGTTTTTGATGGCACAGGCTATGCTGATGAATTGGTCAAACAAGAATGTAATGTCAAGAGAGCATTAGCAACCATTTAGATTGGATTAGATTTCCAAGGGTTCTTTGGACTTTGGGACACCTTTATTTATTAGCACCTAAATGAACTTTATGCATCAAATCAGATGTTCCTAGTTTTGTATCTGTATACATCCATCCATTTTGTAACACCCTTGTCCCTAGTGGGGTCAGGAGGGTTGCTGGTGCCGATCTCCAGCTAACGTTCTGGACAGGTTGGAAGTCTGTCGCAGGGCTATCTGTATACATCTACTTTCAATTCAAATTTCCCCAAAATTTGTATTTTTATACTTCAAAGGGTAGGAGTTTTTAGATTTTATGCTTTTGTTGTTTAAGAAAAATGTGATTTTTTAAGTGTTTGACCTGCTGATCCCCCATCAGAGACGATCAAAACTTAATTCTGATCTCAATGCTCTGGATTTTCCCTCTCTGTTTTGTTAAGTCCCACTTTGCCACATTATTATGCAGAACCATAGAAATCATTGCAACATCAGGGTCAACTTGATTTACTTTCAAACAACTCTCAGCTGTGATTAGAATCATCGGAACAAAAACATGATTCAACATCCACATGGGTCTTGGATAAAATATTTTGTAATCTAATATTAGATTGAAATAAATTTCAAAAAGCTAAATTGCTTTCAACTACTACTTTTTCTTAATGTTCTTGCTTTAGTCATTTTGTAAACAGTGATAGTCATTTTATTACACATTATTGCTTCTTTTATTACCATGAATGGACCTCTGATTGGAGAATTGTTTTTTTCTGTCCCCTATTGAGCTGAAAAGAGACAGTAACATCTCAGTATGCTCATTGTTTACTGCTGTAATTTCCTTTTCATTTGTTGATTAGCCCACAATTTCCAGTAAGCAGAAAAATGGCAAAAGCAACTGACCAGTAGAGTCTTAAGTTTCAAATATTAACAGAGTTAATGAGGTTTAAAAACACCATAATGGTCGTGGTAATTTTGTTTAATACAATGCTAATTTTAAAACATTAGAATTTGCATATCATTATAAAGGTAACTTTGACCCCAAAAACTACAACACAGAAGCAAAATGATGTTGAACGAGGTTGAAAAAGTAAGTGCTTATTGTTTTGTTGCTTTGCTAGTTTGTACTTTGGAGTTTGACCTTTTTGTGCTTGACTTAAGTAGGTTTTTGTTTCCATGGTGGTTATTGAGATTTGGATAAAAAAAAAGAAAAAAAAAAAAGTTTTTTTTGCTTTTCTTGTTTTGATTTCATATCTATATTTAGTGACATTTTAACCACAAACTATGTTTTTAAAGAATTCCGGCCTTCAATTCTTAACTGGTGATGATCAAATTCAGTCGAGCATCATTAATATACAGTAAATCAATCATTTATTTAGAGTGGAATTGGGTCCTTTCACAAAGACACCACCTTTGGCAATAATTAGACAACTGCTATGCACAACATAAATTTCTGACCACAACACACACTGTTGGTGGGTAACTAATCAACTCGCCATCTACTAGTTTTCAAAAAAGTTGTAGAAAATTAATCTAGAAACTGACAGGCGACTTTCTTTCTGAATGTGCTTTTGTCGTTCCTGCCATCTTGGGCAGGGAGCCATTGGGCTCATACTAAAGGCCTGCGCTGACCACGTGTCAGATTGAACTTGACTTGGGAATGTGTCATACTTGGTGTGACGTAAAGTAATTTTCTACAATGTCCACACAGTCTGCAGTAAGGAAATGTGTTCACAACCACAACAACGTGATTGTGAACACATTTCCTCCTGCATTTGGTTTATGGTTCTAGACAGAGATCAGAACCAAAGTGAATTGAAACTGGATATATCAAATGTTCAAAACTGACTTCACTGTGTATTACAAAAAAGAAAATCTTAATTGTTAATATTTATGGTAACACTCATAATTTAATGTTACAATTGTAGTTTAATTATTGAGCTGAGAGATCAAGCATGTGAAATTTAAAAGAGATGTTTTTGATGCCGTGATGAGCTCAACTTTAAGTGGGCAGGTAAATCGGGTCACAGTACAGCACTGGGCCTTTTTCCTTTCTGATGTGTCATAATGCAAATCTATACGCAAACACCATGAAAGTATTTTCAACATAAAGTTGATTACCAGCTTTCTTGGAGCAGATAAAATAATTTCCTCCCTTTCTTTATTTAGCATAAAATCCGATACAGTTTCACCTCCAGATCCATAAGATTTAGAAGTATAATTATAGAAACCTGAAGGCCATTGTTTTTTTCTGAGGATCTTATTGCACTGTTTTGACGCTGAATATTTTTCAAGACAGTTTCTTTTCTTTAACCTCTAAAATAAGTTTAAGTACAATATCATACCAAATTCTTGTTAATGTTAATGTGAATTGATCTTCGAAATCAGTTGCAGAGTGCTTTAGGTGAAGTAAAGCAGGGTTGCATCTTAAGAAAACACATAAAAGCCATTAAATTAAAAGTCCTTTCTTTGTTGTGTGTAATTTTGATAAGAATCTATATTTTGTAGGATGTATACAAGTACATTTTCCAACGTTTTTCATTCCAGTTTTCAAGTGAATTACTCCAAATTTGTTCTCCACTTTTTAGCTAACCCTTGTAAACAGTGGAAAAATACATCCTGCCACATTTACCTGACTCTCAGCATCTTGGGAGGAGGCTTTGCTGGTTGGACTAACACCCTGTTGGGTTTCTTTCTTACCAAGCCTCAGCCATTGGTGGGGGCCTGAGCCTCTTTGTTGCAGTTTATCAGAGTTGGTTAAAAATAGAACTACCTATGTTTTGATAGTCTTATAAAAATGTAAAACGGTTTGTAATGAATTGAGATTCTTATTAGCTCTCCTTGAAGATGATCGTCAAACTGATTGGGGGCTTTTGATGGTTTATTTTATTTGTTCTTTTTTCAGGGTAGAATGGTACAACAAGTAACTTTCTTGTTGTTATTTTAAAAAGCTAAGTTAAGTGCACACGTGTAGATGTGTTACAGATGTTCTCTATACAACAGAGGGTCAAAATGTTCCACTAATATTTTGATAAATACGATTTTCAGAGACTCACTAAAAAAATTGTCCATAGATTATTGACAGGCGCAGATAGATTTATTCTAAAATCTCAATGTCAAACTGCTTTATCCTTTTCAGGACCGCCTCAAAGATATTTGGGGTCATAGACCTGTTGGAAGACATAACTCTGTCCATGTTTCAAACATTTGACTCCTCTCATCATTGCAGTCACATAACTCTATCTTTGTCACCTTTGGCTATAGAACTTCTCTGCAAAAGAAATTTGGTTGTTCTGTTGGCAGCTACAAACGGAGATTCTGAGAATCCTGAGTTGTTCTTGAACATCCCAACCAATTTCTTTCATCTGGATTTGTTTGGAGGAATCAAGCTGAAGGTTTCAAACACTATGAAGCATGGTGGATGATAGCATCATGCTTAGAGTCTGGTTTGCTGCTAACGCATCCCTGGTTGTGAATGGAAAAATGAAGGCGGAGGAGTATCTACAAATAATTCAACTTCACACGAAATCAACATGTAGACGGGAAAAACTTGGAGAGAATTTGTTATTCCAAGAAGTCAACGATCCTAAACACACGTCGACCAGTTTATAGAAACTTAACCATTTTTGATTATAGGACTGTTTAAATATTCAGCCGAAGGAGCTTGTTGATGGCTGTAAAATGTGTGTGTTCTTTCTACAATTTTACTGAGGGACAATATTGCTGAGGACCTATGTATTTTTTGAGCCTGTATGTTAAAATTTTTCCCATGTAAGAAAATCTACAATAATTTTAAATGTATGCCCCTTTACCTTGTTAATGCTAAGGATTAGAGTGGTATATTGCATTGTATTGTCAAATCAATAAAAAAAAAGAAAAATCCCCAAATTGAATGTGCTATATCCAGTTTCAAGTTTATGAGTAATCTCCTGCCCAGTTATCAAGAAACATTCGAGATGTTGGAAATACAGCAGTGAGCATAAAAGTTTCTCCAGTTCGAAGGTTTCTTCGAAAGAGATTTTATAGCAGAGGTGAGATTAAATCAAAGTTTGGAGCCAGAACCTGACTGTGGTTGACTGTCCTTTTTTACTGAACCTGTCACTGTTTCGAACATTTTTGTGGTAAAAAAAAAAAAACATTTCTGTAACGGCACAGTCTGTGTGAACGTGAGACATCTCTGGGATAACATCACAAATAAAAATGAATGAAAGGCATTGTTAAAGCTGAACTTCTGGAGATTAGATCAGTTTGCAGAATCCCAGAATGCTGATTTTATATCTAACTTTAGAATAAACATCAGCCAGTTACTGAGGCAAACTGGTCCCAACTACACTGCAGTCTTGTGACCATCTCCTGTTACCAGAATAGTACACAGAGTGAATTGGGAACTCGAGTGCTTCAGTTGCCACAGAAACTAAGTCAAGGCTTAGAGACTCAACTCTGTGAAAACCCTCAACGTGAAACAGCAGAGGCAGCTCTCCTGCTTTGCTTCTCATAGTATCTTTATAAATGCATAAATGTGAATTTAAAATCTAATTCTCATCTTGTGATAAAAAAGAACTCTTTCTTTAATGAATTCTGTTTTTATCAACAAAGGTTCTATGTACTCTCATTGCTGTGGAAAGAAAATTGCATTTATTATAGTATTTCTTTGTAATATTATTATTTGTAGGAGAGATAAATTGATATATGGTCAAATAAATTTCACTTCTACCCTTAAATACTTCTCCGTTTATCTGAAATACAACATCCACAGTTTAAATGTTAACTATAACTTCTAAAGGGCTTGCAAAAAGTAAGGAAAAATCACAAACTGAAGGCTTTTAACACTGAAGTTTAGTGCAGTACTCATAGACTGCAACACTCTCATGAAGTTCATAGAAAGAAAGGCAATTCTTGACTTATTCTGATCTTTTTTTTATCAGTTCAATACAGTTCCACAATAGTATTGATCTGCTATAACCAATTTCACATTTTGCTAGATTAAACCATTATATTATATTATGATTTTATGTGTTTCATCATCATAAATTTGCACTTAATTATGAAGTGAAAGGAAATTATTTTCATTTTTATGCCAAATGAAATGATGAAAAATGCAGCCTTCACTTGTATCCATCTGTCGGAGTCAATCCTGGCAGAACGACCTTTCACTGCAATGCACAAGCTTTAGACGTTTAAATATGGATATTTTTGCCCATTTTTCTTTGTAGAATAGTTGAATCTTAGTCGTTCTGAGTTGCACCAAAGGTTTTCAGTTGGATTGAGGTCAGATCACCTGAATGAGCTCAAGCCCTTGTATTGCAGCTCTGGCAGTATGTTTCTAGTTGTTGTCCTGTCTTACTGGATGGTGTACCTCTATCCAAGTCTTTTGCAGCCTCCAAAAAGGTTTTCTTCCAGGATTTTCATGTGGTCTAGCAGCCATCTTCCCATCAACTCTCACTTTTTTTTTTTTTTTTTTTACCTGTCCTTGCTGTTGAGAAAGAATGCTGATAACGTCATTCTGCCAAAACCGTGTTTCATGGTGTGGACGGTATGTTCATGGTTCATGTTCAATGGTCATCTTCAGTCATTGCATTATGCATGAAACCAATTTTCAGTCTCAGTTGGCCTTCTTCCACGTTTGTTGTCTTTTCTAAATGGGTGTTAAGACTTTAACTTCTTATGCTTTACTTTGAACATTGGTTTCCTGCCACTCTGACCAGCTATGTGAAGGGCAGCCCTAACAGTTTTCTCGTCACTAAAGTCTCTTGTTTGAGCTGCTGTGCCCCCAGAGTTACCACAAGCCTTTTTAGTGCATCTTTGATCACACCATGGTAGGTGCCATGGTTTTCATTTCTGAATAATCTTTGAGGTTAAAAAGCTTGAGATAGCTTGTTTTTTTAAGCTGATCCCACTTTAGACTTCATCTTTAGCCATGACCTGTCTGCTGTATTCCTTGATCATGGTCCTGATTGTTCACCAATCTTCTCTGAGAGACTTCTGAGGCCTTCACTGAATAGACCTCAGATTTCTGCCGAGACACTCGACTGATTATGTGACTTTGGGAGGCAGTTGGATACTGTTGATTTCATTTTGGGGTATCAAAGTCAATGGTTTAAATGTAAACAATCACTAGGAGTAAAGCACTTATGCTGCTGTTCTAAAGACCCTAGTCAAAGGCTTTATTAATAAATGTCCATCTTTTTTGCATCGGATGTAGAGGGTTGGACGAAGCTTCCCAGAGATTGGCACCACTAGTGTCAGCTATCGTGTAAACGGGGCCATGTTGGAGAAGTGAGAGGATGGATACAAAGAATGAGATGAATAGCTGCTGTGAGACATCCTCTGCTCGTCAGAGGAAGGAAATAAGCTCTGTTTTCTTAATTACAGTGTGAATGATGTTCTCACCCGATTGAAAGGGGGGTTTGGATAATTATTCCCCAACAGTTTCATGTGACCATTCCATCTCTGTCGCTGAGCCTTTGGTTACCACCAACATAAGAAGAGAAATAAGTGCACTTTTGAAATGATAAATTATTAATTTTCAGCATGTTGACTTCAATCGTGCACAACATACTTTATACATAATGGATTGCTCGCACTCATGACTATTTGGAAGGAATCCATATGGACACGTGACATTTACACAGCTGGCTGTTTCCGCATTAAAGCAAAACCAGTAATATGAAACATGAAACATTACAGGAAGATAAAACAGCATGGGCGTTTTCATGCAAATCTAAGCAAACACTTCAATCCACATCATCCATCTTATTGCCCATATTTATAATTTGTCTACAGAAATCCAAGCTAATTTCAATAGTCTAGGTGAATGTACTCTAAAAGAAATGGTTGCAGGAGTAAATTGAAATACAACACTCCAGAAATCTGATACTGCAGGTTTTGTGTGTGAATTCTGTAATTCTCACGTTTGTCGTTTTTCAAGAGCTGAGACATCCTCAGGAGATTCCCAAGTGTCTCCAACTCCTCCAGTTCAGTGTTAAATCTGCTGAAAGGTGGACACTGGTGAAGGCTGAAGATTAGATTTGCTGCTTTATTCGCATAACAGATGACAGAGTTGCTGAACTGCAAAATACTATCTTCAATCATGATCTTTTTAAATAAGCAAACACTGTTCAATTGACAATTACAACTTGCAGTCAGCCACCTTTAAATTTGTTCAGTACTTCCTTCATGTCAACTAGACAGAAAATGCCTCTTTAAAATAGCAAGTGAAAATGGTAGTTTAAGGTTTGTAGTGGTTGTCACAATTTATTTTTGGTTAAGGAAAAAAAGGTAATTTCCTTTAAAGACACAGTGAGTATTTTCTCCACTCACAAATGAAGACTGACAATAAAAAACACAACTGGTTAATGAAGTGTATATTTAAAATGGAGGTTTTTACAAAACACAGTGTTCAAAAGAACGCCCCAGGAAAAAACTAATTATTCTACCTCTTTGTGTTTGGGTTGATGACACCACAAGAGGCACAAGACCAGAAATAGACTTCTAGTATGTTTCAGCATATATCCTGGAGTATTTGAGCATTAAAGTCTTTGTTTCAGCTCCAATCTATGACGATACTGTCACAAATTTGTCCTTGGAGTTAGATTTGTCCAAGGGCAAAATAAATGCACATTACACTGTTAATATGCTGTTTGTTTCAGGAAGATAGGTATCATCACACAAACAGTGTGATTGCTACTGCTGCTGCCCCTTTAGGTGCTGCAACCAGTTATTAGGTTTAGGGAGCAATTAAGTTTTGTAATTTTTGGAATGACCTCAAGTCTTTAAATGTGGGGGAAAAAAAGCACAAATCCCTAAATTGGTTAGTGGAACAATACTTGTTTTCCACACCGTTAATGCACATACTGTAAAATCTAACCATGTACGTCTTACTTCGTGTATTGAAGTAAATTATTTTTTTAGAAATGTGTGTGAATGATATGTGTCACAATTAGCACAGTGTTTTGGCACTTGCAGTCACAGAGAGCCAACCTTAAATTGACAACGCTCACTTATTTTCTATCTCTTTGGCAAAAAATTTAAAAAATCTCAAGGATAAACACTCTTGACATATATAGTTCTGATTTAACACACGACGTTGCTAAAGTCATACAGTTCATACAGTTACAGACACAGTAACAAAGAAAAATCTAATTCAATGGAGAGTGGACCATTTTTAGGTATCTACCACCCCCTGCAGATGTTGTCATGGAAACACTCTTTTGGGGATGTCGTTCTCTCTCTCTGTCTCTCTCTCTCTCTCTCTCTCTCTCTCTCCCTGCTTCTCTCTCTCTTTTCTCTCTTTCATACAATGCAGCATTAGGATGATAATGCTATGCTCAGCACACCACGCTTCAGGTTTCCATGTGACTCCCGCTCTTACATAATACTGAACTGGAAAGGAAAAGCCGCTTACCTTAAATTATATCAATAGTTTACAGTATAGATGTTTTTTTCATTCCCATACTGCTTGTTTGCTGATTTATTGAAAAAAAAATGTATAGAGATATACAGATTTTTCAAAAATTGTGTTGTTGCCCTGTTGTATATTCTGTTAAAATGATAAGAAATACTGGTTTTCAATGTCTTCCTTTTTGACAGTATTTGTATCTTTAAAATAGAGGAATCTATTAAGCTGAAACCAACCCTTTAATCGGTGTTGGAGGTTATCACTTGCCTGTGTGCGGACGTGGTGAAGTTGCTAATGAGTTTGGCACATAGCAGATTTCCCAGGAAATCCCCCCACGCTCTGGGGGGAGGATAACATTAAAAGAGCCATCAGCAGCACACCCATGTATAGAGATTGGTCTCTGTATTCGATTTAACGCTGACATCACCCTGGGAGCCTTGAGCCCTGCGCCGCAGTCGGTTCTGAGATGAATGCACAATATTTAAATCCAGCCTACCTGGTTCTCTCACTCCACCCTGTGGACTCAACAGGGCAGCACAAAGGAACGCAGGGGGCATCTAGGAGGATAGTGGATAACATATTGTTCATTCCTGTGGAAAGTGTTCAGTGTGAATGTGAACACGCAGCATCACCAGTCTGCTAGAGAAGGAGGAATTACTCAACGCATGTTCACTATCTCTTGTTCAAACTTGTCCCAAAACAACTATATTTTGTTACCTTCCTGTCAAAAATTGCTGTAAGGGGCATAGGACACCTTTTTGATTACTTTGTATTTCAACATTTACATATATTTTAGTAAAATGTATTTGTAGTGTGAGTGTAGCTGCTATTCAGATATCACAAGTATAGGACAGAAATCTGATGTTATTTCTGGCTAGTATTGTATAAAAATATGTTTAAACCTGCATTGTGTAACTTTCATTGAAAAAAAAAATATAGATATCTATATAGGTAGATAGATAGATATCTATATATATATATTTTTATGTATTTGTTGAACTGTCATTATGTCATGACAGCGTGGTGTGGGAAATCTGTGAAAACACTGAACTCTCTGCTTTCTCCCAGTGCCAGGAGGCGGGAGTTAATGCTGTCAATCACAATCTTATGTGACGCTGCTCACCCTCTCTCCCCATTGCTCTGTGCTAGGCTGCAGCTAGCATAGCCTGCTGTGAATGCTTAATCTGGTTAGCATGGCCACCAATAAACACAGATAAATGTAATTTTAAGATGTTTATTAGTGACGGCGCTAGAATCCTCCTCCTGGCTCTGATTGGTTTATTTTTGGTCAGGAGCCGTGCATTTCTTAAGATGACAATAGCAGGACATGGAAGATGTGGAGGAGATTGATCTTTTCACATATTGTCTGTCTTATAACAATGTCACGACATGGTGAAAGTTTTAACAAATATGCAAAAAACATATTCTTTATAAAAGTTACTTTTCAGCACTAAAGCGTGAATGATTTATTGCCAAAGGTTTACAAATCATTAATATAATTAAGAGGGGTTAAAACACAGTGGGGAAAAAGAAAAAGAATAGATTATCTTTCTTTATCCAGCCAAGTTCGACATAAAAACATATGGTTTGCATTATTGTCCAAATGGCCTATGCCATTTATTGCTTCTTTGTACTTTGCTTCACTAATTAAAACTTTCCTTCTACTTTTTAAGTATTTCTTTGAACTTCTCTAGTTTTTGTCCACATTTTTACAATAAAGATATCAATTCTTCTTCTTTTTTTTTTTTTTTTTTTTTGATGTGTTTATTTTCCTGAACTTCTAAAAGACCACATTGGACAATGTGTTGCCAATTATGGGAAAAAAACAGAAAAAGAGCAAAAAAGCATCTAAAGTCCAACAAGAAATTGTGAAAGACATTTCAATAAGACTGGGTGTAAGTGGGCATTGGTGGAAACCAAAAATATATGACAGGAAAATTACGGTTCTTCAAAGAAATAACTTTTGCAGTAACAAACTTTCCTGAATTTTTAATTCAGATCATATTTTGGAGGGAGGTTGAGGAACTGTGTGATCTCTTTTTAGTATGGGGCAGCTGTTTAAGCCCTGTGGGCGGAACAATAGCCTTCAACAAAACAAGTGCAGATTCAGCAAAAACTGTTGCCACTGCTAGCACCAGTAACATTGATTTTTTTTTTTACAATGTATTTTTTATTTAGTGGGCTTTTAAACACTTACTCTGACTCTAACCTCATTCGGTGGGTCTGCTTTGAAAAGAAGCCTGCTTTCTCTGCACAGCTACTATTACATTTACAGGAAATAAATACTCTGACTAGAGGAATGGTGCAGTGGAATAAAAAACATTTTTCACGCCAGAGATCTTCTGTTTTTGATTTTCTGTCATATTTGCATCGTTTCAGATCTCTAAGCTAATTTTAATATCAGCCGAGGATAACCTGAGTCAATTTAAAATGCTGTTTTAAATGATGATTTCAACTATTAATGTTGGAAATCTATCCAAACCAACCTGGTCCTATGTTCAACTATAATTGCCTTGCCTTTTTAAATTGTGAATAACATTTTTTTTAATAAACTAAGTTCAATTAAATCACCAATAGTTACAATGGATCTGTGGAATGAAGGCATTCTTATAAATACTACAATATTAAGTATTCTGAGAGATTTTAAAAACCGACGCATTATGCTCTGATCTAAAATAATTTAAGACTACATTTTTTAAAAATCTGTTATTAGTCAAAATAGGGTTACAAACAATTTCTTAGGTTTGAAACGCCACTGAATCGCAGTGAGAGCTATTTTCCACAAACATAGAAAACACGGAAAAATTGTGATCCCCTCCCAGGAGTGGTTGACCTACTAAAGTTATTTCAAGACTGCATTTATGACTCATTCAGGAGGTCGCACAATAACCTTGAACAACATCTAATCTCACTTTTTCCAGTTAAGGCTATCTGTTCGTGATTCAGGAATTAGAAGGGACAAATATGGCACTCGTGACGTAGAGCTTCAAAGTGAAAACCAATACTGGCCGAAAACAACTCAAATGTTGTCTCACATTTTTCAAAAATATTACCCTAGATACAGACAAGTGAATAATCAAGACCTGAGATTAAAATGAGATGAAAATGTGATGCTTTGGAAGGTGTGTGCAATTACATCTGGGCATAAACTGACACAGCATTTCAAAAGAAAAAAAAGAGAATATGGCGGTAACTTGATATTCATTGGTGTCTTACTCAGGAACTTGAATTCTTGCCACCATAGTTGGAACTATGATTTCTAGTCAATGGCAAAGACTCTGAAAAAGAATGTCCAACTATTGGTGATGTTAAGCTCAGGTGTACTTAGGTTATATAACAGCACAATGGTCAAAAACATGCAGGCAAGTCCATCTCTGAAGGACTCAAGAAAGCAAAGGTTTTGGAAACTGTTTTTGAAGATGTGTGGGATAGCAGTCCTCCATAATGATGAAAAAAACAAAAAAAACAACCCTCTTGATGACAGTTGTTGGCCCCAGAAGTTGTTAGGTTAACAAAAAACAACAATTTCAATCTAGGAATTGTGAGCTTTCAGTGCAACACCACGCTCAAGAAAATCCACTGCTGTTCCAAGATGGTGGAGTGACCTACAAAGTGTAATCAGAACAGATACGTTATTGTCCATCTTCAATAAACTCTTGAAGATCTAGTCTTCCAGACTATCTCCTTCCCCAGCACACACACTGTATTCATATTTCCTGTATCAACTTTCTCTTTCAGCAATTCCCTCTATGCCTTTACTGTATTTCTACACCATCACACCTGTCAAAACCTGATAGTGGTCGTCCTTTTAAGTGGCTTATTAGTAGTTTTGATTCCAACTGCCTTGTTACACCCGCATTCATAAGTCTCTTTGGATAAAACCTGTCTGGCATATGTAAAAACATAAGCACAAACACAATAGGTTATTTCCCTGATTTGAAAATTGCTTTTTGTAATCGCTCAGGTTATCTTGGTCCAATATTAGAAGTAGTTGTTAATGTCAAACATGTAGGTGTATCAAAAAAGCAAAGAAAAAAATCTTTCTCTTGATCTGGTGTCTGCTGTGTGAATCAAATCATTCATAAAAATCAGCATTGTTTTTGTTGTGAACGTAAAGATCATCAACCTTCCAGATATGAATGAATTCTGCCTTTTTAAGAGTAGGGACAAAAGTCTGCACGTGGATTCATGTATGTTGCCACGTGCGGTTGATGACAGACACGAGCAGCCAGTGTGTCAGTCCTGCAAATAAATAACGTTTTTGCATCCACAACTTTCAGATTTTAGCACCTCGGAGAGCTCCAGTTGCTTCATTCTATTTCAAGCCAACAGGGGGCGCAGCTATCACGCTGTTACATGTAGAGAGCAAACAAGCAAGCTACAACGTTGAAAATGTTTCCCAACTCTTCTGTGTAGTTTTTTTTTTATATCAATGTGTGTAATTTACTTTTTTTTAAATTCCGTTTTATAGGATGGTAGGCGGTTTATCACTATTTGGACTCTGTGGGGCTCGCTGTTCAGAATCCAGCTGCGCTTTGTGTACAAACTTTACGGGTAATCAAGCAGAGAGCGGGGTAAAAGAGAGGAGACAAACTGTGAATGATGCTCCTGCTGCTCCAAACCTTTAGGCAAAATGTGTGGACTCACGCGTTCATCGTCGAGACGAAAATGAATGATTTTTATTTTTTACAGTTGCATGCGAGCGCAAATATCGGACACTGAGAAAAGCGACGGTATTGCGGTCGCAGCGGGGCAGGCGGCCCTTTTTTCTTCCTTCCTTTCTTTTTTTTTTATCACCGGGGCATCAGCGACCCTTCCATCCATCCCCACATTCCTCAGCCTCGGCTGAGCTCTGGCTTCTCTGATCGTGCGGTGCTGTGCATGAGTGAGTCTGTGTGGCTCCGGACTGATGTCTCTGCCTGTCAGGAATTTAAAGTGTCTCTCACCGGTCATGTGCCAGTGTAAGGTCATCTGCAGCAACCGGACCCTCTCTCTTATGTTCGGGTGTAAGGTGAGCCAGCATGCAAATCTGTATTCAAAGAAACGAGGCCTATGGCAAGGGGGGAAACGCCGTTCTGGTTTGTTTCCGCGGCTGATCCTTTTATCTGTCGAGTTGATTAGCTTATCTATTATTTCTTCATCACTGAGTCTTCCACACACGGCCCCGGTTTTACCTTATAAGCACCGGGCGACCGAGCGTTTATTCCCAAAAATGACCGGTTCCCGTTTACACACAGCAGGATGGTATTGCTGAAAGCTATTCCTTGGTATTAGCAACAATAATAATAACAATGTTTACTTCTAACGAATAAACGAGACATCGTTCATTTTCAGAGCTCTGCTCACAGCAGGGCTAAAAATAAAGCCTTTAGGTTCACATTTCTTCTTTGCAGCCCAGCAGAGCAAATTGCATGATAGGATTTTGACCTTGGGAGATGCACTTTAATGCTCAGGGCCACTTAGATATCATTCATCATCAGGGAAACCATACACTGACACAGAGGCATAATCCCATCTGCAAACCAGGGAACATGAACTGTGCCCCCGCTGTTCTCTTCCATCCCTGTTGTGTTCCTAATCAAAACGGAGCAGTGGTTGCCTGGTGCTTATCAGAGAAAACAGCCTTTCTTGTTAAGTTGTGTGCATTTTTTTTTTTATTTTTTTTTTATTTTTATTTTTTTTGATATTTTGGGTTTGTTGCAAAGATTTTATGTTTTTTCATTCTATCACAGATTTTGCCTCTCCTCCAGGTGAAAGTAATTGTACAGTTGAGACTTTCCCTCTATACGACTGTTAGTCTGTTAGCACTACAATGCCAAATCTTCACTGCATTTTTATTTTAATATTTGTGGGACATGCTAGTGGTATTTGGATATTTTATTCAAGATTTAAAAACAAAATATGTAACCTTTAATTTGTGTGTGATTAAAAAATGTCCTCAGATTTTCTGTAGCAAGGATTGACATCTTTGGCTTTCCATAGAAACATTAGATGGTGTGATGACAGGACAGAAAAGGTTTCTCATTGCAGTACTCCCAAAAACAAACACAATTATGTAGTGTTTCCTAAACTCTGCTTGGATTTGAAGTGAAACTGTGAGAACTTAAACTGGTGGACTTCATATAAAACAAAAATTGGATATATGGAAAATCACCTTGTGACTATTGCTAAATATGGTGGATTATCTGTGATGGGCATGCTTTTCCTCCAAAGACTCTAAATGTTGTTTGAGGGCGTCACATCAGAACGTTTTGAAATGCCTGGATGTTTAAAAATGATGCCTTTCAGTCAGCCCACAACTCTCAGCGCTCCCGAACTCCCAGTAGATCTTATAGAGAAACTGTGGGGGCAAAAAGTGGGTTGTCCAAAGTTCTGCCAATAGTACCAACATATATTCTAACAGTTGCTTTTGTTGAAAACAAATATGTTGTAGCATGTACATTTTATTCCTCAGAGATTACAAACTTCATTGCATTGTGCTGCTTCATGAAAACTGAATTTGTTTTCAACCTTTTTTCACAACTTTTCCACAGGAGCTAATTCATTTGACAGTTTTTTGTTCATTGTTCCCTCATCCTTGTTTGCTGCCCTCTTTTGATTTATACATGTGCTTAATATAAACTTGCTACACAGCAAACAGCATTGATATGGTTTATTGTTAAGCTGAATTTCCATATTTGAAAGATGCAGCTGGTTTGCTGAGAAGGTGGTCCTGCTGTTCTCAGTGTATTACAAGTACAGATATTCCCTTGTGTTCTTGAACACACCTTACTCCTGCTTCCATGTCTACCTCTTTTGTCTTCGTTAAGGAGAAGATGCAGTACAATTATTTTCACCCAGGGTTTAGGCTACAATCGTCCATCCAGCGAAATCATAATTCCACAATTGTAAACTGTCTTCAGCATCTTTTATTAGTGATTAACTGTAATAATCGTGCTTAATGTTTGTGTTACAAATGAGTAGAGTCTGTGTTTATTAGTTGGAGAATGCAGGGAAATCATGAGATTTCCAAAACTGTTTACTGAAAATTACTTAATTGTAAAAGAAATAGAACTAAATGAACTAAACGTACTTTCTACTGGTAATCAAACGTATTATGTCACTTTTTTGATTCTGATCTCAACGATTTCTGCTCAATATGTCCAGTATAATGGTGTGATATAAGAATAAAATTAATTCTGCCTTTTGGATTACTCCAGTGGACAATTGGCAGCTAATTTATCTGTTCATTTTCTCAATAATTCGATATTATTATCAGTATATACTATATATGCTATATATACAGATATACAATATCCTGTATAAGTATATTGTGCTTTGATTTGGTCTCTAATAGTGGTTCAAACTTTTAATTCCTATCAATATGCAAATTAGCAAAGGATTATTTTCAAAATAGTGTTAATACTTCCCAAAATGAGTAAACCTATATAAGTCTGAATTAGTTCTCCATCCTTAAGGAAGGTTTTGCATGCCCTTTGAAGTGAATAACATTTATTAGGACCTTCATATGCATTCATCATCTTAGCTTTCATATTCAAAAGCCGACTTTTGTCTTCACAATATTAAGTTGTTTTTAGCACAGTTACTGTAACTAATGTACTGCACTTTGTGAACATGTGAAAAATACTTCTAAGTATTGCTCATTATCTTCTAGTATTAGGCATTTTACAATAAATATTTAATAAATGTTTGATAATGTCTAATTAAGAGTTGATATGCCACTAATATCCCTGTTTGTAGGTGGCTAGCGGATGTTTTGAGATGACACTGAGACATTTATCTCTAAGCCGTTGTTTCCATTTTGTTGCTCTTAATAATGAAAAGGGTTTATGACTGCCACCTGCATTCTTCTTTCAAGGCCAATATTTGTGTGCAGGTTCAGTAATCCTAACAGCCTTTGTTTATTCTGTCGCAGTCTCCTGGGAAGTTGATATAGGTGGGAATTAATTTGGATCTTGGAGAAGTACAGTATATTGCTCCAATGTACAACAATGTGTTGGAACGCTCCTCTATGGGCTGCAGCCATCAATATTTTATGTTTTATGCTCTTGTTTTTATTATTCTCAAGAGAACTGTATTTGCAAAACTTCTTCCATAGGAGAACTTTCCCAAGGTGATGGTCTAAGGAATATATTTGCATAACCTCTGTTCTTAAACAAAACCTGCCGCAAATTCTGATTTTACACTTTAATTAAGGAAGGTTTTTGCTTTTTTTTGCTGGCATTCATCAGTGCTTTAATGTGCTTTTTATGCTTAACGCTCATCAGCGGCCTCGCAGCACTTAATCAAAAACAGCTGGCCTCACTGGAGTTTGTCTTCAGGCGATGATTCAGCGGCACACTCAGTGCAGGGCCCTGGGAGACGGAGCAATAGACAGAGGATTGAGTTTTGATGGGAACAGAGCGTTCATGTGATGAATGATTTACAACTCAGGGACCAGGCCGCCTTCATCTCGGTTTCAGGATCGATAATTATCTCATTGGGGGAATTGATTCAGTGATATCTTTACTGGGAAACAGATATGAAAATGATCTGCTGCCACTCACTTCCAGGCAGCCAATCAGACGAAGAGGACTTTGCTTCTCTGTGTTGTCTGGTCTTCACCGTATGCAAAATAGTTTTTGACCGATTTCATTTATTTAACTTGTAATCAACTGATACAGAAACATTGGAGCTCGCATCTGCCTTGCAACCTTGTTCTGTTTTGTGTGTGTGCCTGTACAGGAAAATGATGTGCCTGAAGCAAGTAAATGTTCAAGTAGTACCGGTACACTGACAATAAAATGTTGCGTTAAATTTGTCCTTGCAAGCGAGAAAAACATTCCATGAGATTTAATGAAGATCAGACTTAACACAGCTGCTACAAATTTAAAACATGAAAGTTTTAATTTAAATGAAAATTATTTGCACTTCTAACAGTTTGGAAGTGCAAATACGTGCACACATACAATATCACACAATCTTAAATTGTAAATATGGATAGAAGAAAACGAAAGAGAGAGAGAAAGGTATCTGAAAACAAATCAGATTTCAGATATCTAGAAAGTTACTCCATCATAAACATAACTTGAGTGTTACTTTGATTCTTTCATATATGTGTTAAAACTGTCACTGTCTCATGAGAATATTATGAGAAAGATAATCTGTGGGGGAAAAAAAATAAGGTCCTCTATCTCTTCCATGTGGTCCTACTGCCGTCTGCAGAAATACACAGCTTGGTCAGAAACAACCAATCAGAGCCAGGAGAAGGGTCTCAGCACTGTCAATCATTCTCATGTACATGCTGCTCACTCCGTCCACTTTGATCTGTGCTATGCTACTGATTATCTACCTTAAACTATACTATCACAACATAGTAGCAAAAGTATTTTTATTTAATTTAATTAAGATGCCAGAGAGAGTGCTGCCACGACCAGAGTTTTATCTGGCTGCATGACGCAAAGCGTAACACCCTTATACAAATAAACTGAGCTAAACTGAATTGAAATGGAGCCATTCCCTTCCTCCCCCTCTGGTCATTGTCAGGGCTCTACTGTTCTTGCTAGGAAAGATAAATTTAGCTATTTCCCTATAGCAAAAAGGTGTGGATATTTTTTGTTAGGCGTGACATATCAAAATGTCATAGAACCCTGTTTTATTTTTAAAACAGTGTTTAAAACTGTTAAGCAGTCAACTTCAGGCTCTACTCAAACAAATGGTCCAATGAATTAACCATGTAATATTAGCTTGATATACATTTAGTTTCATTTTCTGGACAATAACCACATGAAACTGCTGGTACTAATGTATTCAATATTCAAAATCCACTCAAAAATACATATCATAGAGCAGTATTACAACCGGACTAATCAATGTGATTGATTTAGAAATAATTACTGATGCTATGTTTTAAATTAAACCAAGTAGATCTTTCACAATAGAGTTTAATGAGAATGGCATCTTGTCCAGCGATGAAATGGCATCCTGTCCAGGTGTACCCTGCCTCTCGCCCAATCATTGCTTGAGGAAGGCAACCCCCCGCCCCCTCTGCACCGTCTCCACCCAAGGACAAGCATGTTTAGATAACGGATGGATGGATGGAAAATGATCCATGCAATTCTGGCCCACTTGGAGTAAGCAAAACAAATGGTATCACAAAATTTTGTGTTTTTTAAAAGTTAGTTTTCCACAAAATGAACCAATTCATACCCATTTTAGCAACCACTGATTTAAAGTAATGTGTCATACTCTACTTACTGTCTGCTAGGACATCAAAAAAGTGACATAGTACGTTTGTTCCTCCAACAAAATATCTTTACCAGCAGGAGATCCCTTGAAGTTATTTTGATTGGATCAGGGGTCATAATCTGTCATATCTCATAAACATGACACAAGCAGTCATCAGAACAAAGATGAATGAGAAGAGAGTGTCACACACATCAGACAAAAGTACATAAGATTTGATAACTTTAAAAAACATGGCTGCAATTTAACTACTATTGAGATAAAACTCACATTTTAGGAATCATTGTATAGGCTGCTGACTGGTAAAGGTGCCAAAAGTTGATTTTAAGTACATTTTACATTTACTTTAAAAAAAAAAAACAGGAATCATACCATCTGATTATTTTATTTTATGTTTTTTAATAACTGTCCAACAAAAAAAAACAACAACTTAAAATCAGAAAAATAACTACAATGAGCAACAAAACCCCTTTTTAATGCTTTGTTGACTTTATCCTGTATTTTGTCAGAACAGTTTATGTTGAGAATGGCCACATAATATACAACACATTTAGAGACCAAAGTTAACGCTTAAAGTTTTTGCATCGGTCTGCATTACACTGCTGACACTATCTTTTATGAATATCACCGTGATGTTGTAACATGGAATACCTGTCTTAAAGGAATTAAACCAAACACTACCAGTAAAAGCTTTGCAGTAACCAGTGGTGGGCTGGAAGTTAATGCAGAATAAACTAAATTAATTGTGTTGTCAGAAAAAGATCATTATGTTTCTGTGATACACCTCATTAAGCATTTGGTACACAGACATGCATCAGCCTGCTGTAAAATGTAATCAATTTTGAGCTACATTGAAGTCCAAACAAAGTCCCAGTTACTTGCCCATTGGGTTTAAAATATTCTTAAACAGCAAAATACACAAATAAGCCTTTAATACAGCATTTTTCACAATAAGAGAAAATGGACAAGTGCCAGTGAAAGAAAAACATCAATATTAATCACGAGATCAGCAACAAAAGGAGCCGTTTTCAGTCTTTTTTTGTTGTATTTCAATTGCCCTGAATCAGCTTAAAGGAAAATTTAGATTTCCCTCTTTGTTACCCAGAATCCAATCCCAAGCTCATGATCTTTTGCTCTTTTTACTACATGTTAATTTCCTTGAACCTCATCAGATGAGGTAAAACGATGTCCACCGGCTTGAATATGTTTGCAGACAACTGCTGGGGATTAACACTAACAATCCCTCACTGTGAGAGCTACAAACGTCAGAATGCATGCACTCAGCATAAAAATGGTGTGCACATGCTTCAGCGGACGGAGGGGGGATGGGATGATTTCACAGTTATGGAGCTTTTGCCTGAGGTCTAACCTGAACTGAGTTCTTTCATTCACTCAGGTTGATGTGAAGAGAACCTTTCTTTGGTTAATGAAGCAAAGCTTGCGGTTAAGATCAGACAGGTAGAAAGATAGTCACACTATGGACCCCAATTACTTTACCAAATGTCCAATTCACACTTTTTAAAGATTGTGGTGTTCTTAACCTCTAAATGCTCCGAAATGGCTTTAATGGAAACCAACAATAACAAAAAACAAGTCAGATGAAGGCTCTAAGAGTCCAGCGTCATTTTATTATTAAGTCACATCATCCACTTGAGCTTCTTGCTGCACAGGAAGCAGGTTTCAGTAAAATGTGGCATGATTTACTGTATCTATGACTGTAATGTGATTATTCAATTTAAAGATTATCATTTGAGTGGATTTCTTATTCATAGAAAGGGCAATCAGAAAATCACGTATCATGTGAAAGTTTCGCAATAAAATATATTGTATTGTATAAAACAGTTTTGTATTTATTGAAACTGTCACTAAATCCAGACTGTATAATAGGAGATAGATCATCTGTGAAAAATCTGTCTCATCCATGTGATCCTACTGCCACCTGCAGAAATGCAAAGCTCGGTCAAGAACAACCAATCAGAGCCAGGAGGAGGGCATTAGCACTGTCAATCATACTTGTGTATTTGCTGCTGCACTCCTTGCTCCCTGGTTCACTACAGCTCCTTCTTCACAGAGGAGCCGACTGAATTTGCAGATTAGTTAGCATTTCCACCGACAATAGATAGATAGATCTTTATCGTCATTGTCACGAGAACAGTAGATAAAGAGTTTTCTTGTAACATTAAATTGCTCCCCCAGCTGCAACAAAACGGCAGTCTTGAGGTTGTAGTCGCAGCTTACACCAAGCAATGCGTACATGCGCATGATTGACAGCGCTAAGACCTTTTTCTTGGCTCTGATTGGTTATTTCTCACCAAGCAGCGTATTTCTAGGGATGGCACTAGGACCACTGAAAGGAGGCAGGGCAGCTAGACTTTTTCACAGATTATCTGTCTTATATTCTGCTGTAAGAACATAGTGACGGTTTTGACTAATATGGAAAAAAATATATATTTGTAATAGACGTTACATAACTTTCAGAACCACTTACAACTTAACCTTATGAAGACACAACTGAGATTTTTCCACGTTACTCAATATGACTGCAGTGTTCTTTACTCTTTATCCAATTTAAATCACCTTTACATGGATACCAATTTTGCTATAAGTGAATGCAACTCTGTTAATTTCTTCATTGTAGTATGAAAAATGCTGTAAAAACTGCTTCAATAGAAGCTTCCGTTTTGCACTGCGTTGAGATTAATGACTCCACCCAATCGATGAGTTATATTTGTGTGAAGATGGCGAATCTAGAACGTCTCCGTGGGGGAAATAAAGAAGCTCTCCTTTGCTATAGTTCCCCGTTTTTATTTAGGTTGTCTGGATTCACACTCTAGCATCCTGATGCGTGCAGCTCCAGGCACTCTGCCCCATGGCGAATGTTAAGTCTGTTGTTGAAGCGTGCACCGTAAAGGACATGAACACTTGTCAAAGTGCTGTGCTGAGATGCCCTGGAGTAAACGCCTGAAGGTAACATTTGGCAGGATATCTGAATCCTCTGATTGTTACATATACATGAAATAAACAGTTTTACTGGTAGGTGTCGGCTGGCAGCAGCAATCGCGACACTGTAAATGATATGAAAGCTGTGTTCGAGGTTTAGCGCTTGCAAAGACACTTGTGAGTGAAAATAAACTGAGAAGGTTTGTATTTTTGATGGACTGTGTTGGGGGGAGAAAAAAAAAATTCAGATAATCATGACAGACAAACGGCTCTTTGAAAGTGGTTGTCGTTCTGCGCATGTTTTAACTTTAAAGATGGAAAGAGATAAACTCAATATGTGGCTGGGTTATATACCTTAGAGTGGGGTGGTGTGAAGCTTTCTTAACTGCCATCCAGCAGGTGCTCTGGCCTACATATTTTATGTGTGGAGAGATTAGTTTCTGCTGCTCAGGTAGAAGACCTATTTCTAAAGCCTGGGCCACTGATGAAATAGGAAGTGCGTATTCCAACATATTTTAGGTCTTGGTGAATTTTAAACACATTAGCTAACATATATCCTCCACAAGGTCTGCTTGAAACAAGCCCATCTAAAACCTCTCAAATAAAAAATAAATGTATTTTGAAAGCAAATGTAGATAGATTACTCTCTACTGCTTAGATTCTTAGGAAATACCATCCTCACAGTCCCACTTTTTAAAATTTATAATAAACTCCAGTTTGCATTGTTGGAATATTATGTGATGGGTCAACACAAAGTGAGGTGCAAATTATTATATCAAATGTTTTAAGGGAACCTGCAAAATAAAAAAAATAAAAAATACTGTGTGGTGGAAGCAAACACTGCACTTTACCCTGATCCCCACTGTGAAACATAGTGTTGGCAGCATCATGCTTTGGGGATGTATTTCTTCAGCAAGGCAGGGGGGCATGTCGTAGTTTAAAGGGAAATATAATTTAATAACAATGAAACATTTTTAGAGCATATTTTATTTTTTTTGGCCTGTTTTAGTTTTATTCTTGTGAGCTAAATCTTATTGCATTTTCAGTAACTAAGTTTATTTCACATCTAGTTTAGGGTTGTAACTCTTGAAGTCAAGACTGTTGCTGCTTCTCTTCCCTCTTTTCTCTCTGCCCTCCTTCCTGACTGATCAGTGTGAGGAAGAAAACCACGAGGGCCATAAAAACATCGAAAAGCCACATTAGTTGATTTCATGGAGAAATTTCAATTAGATAGATAAATAGACAAATATTTATTTTGTCAGGGACGATGCACAATGAAAAGATTAACCACTAATTTCTACGTTTAGTCAACTGTTGATCACCAGGAGTGAACTAACATCCTTTAAGATTTAAATGGCTGCTTTTCTAATTTTCTTTAGACTCTGGCTTTACTGCAATGGTAACATTAGTTGATACATGAACAAAAAGAAAGCGTTTTTTGCTCCTACATTTATTTTGTCTATCTCTACAACAGAGCTGAAGCTCAAGCAATCAGGCCACCTGCAAAACGAAAAGCAAACCCTTCACTCAGATTTATTATTTATGCAATTGGTTACCTTTTAGTCAACTTTTCCTTAAAATGATGACTAATACATTATACAGCTATATAAAGTTTATTTATTTCAATACCTCCTATCCAATTTACATGTCTGTGACTCATGTTTCTAACCTCCCAGTTTCCTACATGCCTCTCCAGAAGGGCTCTTCTGTCCTGCTCCATGAACTGAAAGTCACATCCCCCACCAGCAGGACAGAAGGCAGAGTGGCACCATGGATGTTGGTCATGCAGGAGAGGGAGATCAGTGGAGCTGTGGGCTGTTTTGACCACTGATACATGAACATTAATAATGGTACCAAATTCTGTAAGGGTTTTTTAAATAATTTTAAACCATTATTAGTTACTGTTAGAGCTGGGGGCAAAAAATGGGAGTGAGAGATATGTGGCTACATGAGACAGTTTTTGCATTAATATGCCAATAACTGACTGTGCACAAAAAAGCTTGTTATTCTATAATTAAAGAGCGATGCATTCAACAATTACTCCTTTTTATTTGTCCTACTCTATCTTGATTTTTTTCTCCCCCACTTTGTGGCGGTGCTGATAGTCTCAATTTTTCATTTTACCCAGACCTCATTTGCTTTCTCCTCTATCTTTATCTGTTTCTCTCCCTCACTTTCTTGCTGTCTCAGTGTAATGTGATCGAGGACCGATGCTGCCAGCCCCAACTGTGGCACTGCAATCTCTGCTCTGCTCCGGTTGCTAGGCAGCCTGTCTTAGACAGGGCTCAGTGATGCACCTCCTTCTCCATGTCTGCTTTGCCCCCCCCCCCCTCCAAATAAAAAAACGAAAATAAAAAGAGCAAGGTGGGAAATTGTAAGGAATAGCCAACAAACCGAAATGTATTTCTGAGGATTTATCTTTTTTACAACGCGGTGCTTCACATCTGCAGTGCAGCACAGTAGAGCATTGTGATCCTGGGGGCTTTGGAGGTTGCGCGTGCGGATTTGTTGAATACAGGCTTCGAGGCACCAAACAGTGCGACAGATCTCCAGTGTGACTGCGCTGCCCACCTTCTCTTGTGTTTGTGATGGAAATCGCAGTGTGCAGATTTTGTGTCATCGCGCCTAGAATGAAGCCTACCATGTGTGGCTGAAACAGTGGGCTGCTGGCAGGTTGCCCAGGTGTGGGATATTGGTAGGGGAGTGAGGTTGCCACGAAGAAGCCACATGAACTGCTACCTCATAAAGCACTCATGAATCAATGCTTTAGTAGCTCCATGTGGCTGTGGGGGATGATAACTATTCAAAGTAAAATGCCAGAACTCTTTCAAGGCCTTTGTTCCTATTATGTCTCTACTTTTCACTTGCAGGCGTCACACGTTTATGCGATGCACAAGCTGTGCTTATAGACTGCCAACATTTGGTTAAAGGAGGCAATCTGACAGGAATACTGCTTTGGTCATGAGCCGAATTTGCTTTTTTACTTCAGAGTTGTATTTCCTATAAATAAATCTCAATTTCTGATGATTTTGATAACATTAACTGATTGAATCACTACCCCAGGACCTGAGATCTTCTTAGTTGGATAATCTTGTCTGTGCCTCCTTGTCTTCTTGCAGAAGTACAGGTACCAGGATGAGGAGACGCCCCCCTTGGAGCACAGCCCAGCACATCTGGCTCCAGGGAAAAGTGCAGAAATGCTTCATATGAGTGACAAGAACCTCGCTGCCATGGAGGCCATACATGGCTACACGCCACACACGCATATCTCTCCTGTCAAGGTATTAAATGCACACGTTTACTCATAGACATTGTGGAGGGATAGGTTATTATCCTGAATAAATTCAAACCAGCATTTTCAACTGTTTTTGCTAAAAATCCTCAAAGTTGTTGGAAAAAAATGAAAATAAATACAGTATTTAAAGCCCTAAAATCAACATGACATTTAGAGACACGGTGAGGTTTTCTACTTTTATCCAGAATTGCATGTGTATAAATGATTAGACTAAAAATCCACACACCCTGTTTAAAAATGTTGAAGTTACATTGGTTGGTGTCCTTCTAAATTTCTTTATCATTGGAAAATCCTGATGTAAGCAGGTTGACATTATGCTTTTGTTCATCTTACATACCACCCAGACACAAAACAGTATCTGATTTAACTTAACACCACATGTTGGCTGGTTTGGAGTCCTGCATTACCCACCTAAGGGCACTGATAGGAACATAATCTTATTTGATAATTAAATATGAACTGCCATGCCGTCATGCATCAGCTTTGAGGCTGTATGAACATGAACAGCAGGCGATCTGATATCTACACTCAAAGTGCATCTGGACACAAGATACCTTAAGGACAGACAATAGGCAGATAATATAATCAAATGAACCAGGTCAAAGACAAATGAGCAGAAGTGATTCCAGTCAGCATTTTTTAAAATCAAAGCTGTCATCATTATTTGCATGGATAAAATGTGCTAAATTACATTGAAGCTAAAAAAAAACACAAATATGGACTTCATGATGCACTTAGGTGTGTGTCTGTACTGAGACGGACATTGTAAGAGCTACCATTAGCAAAGCAAGCTGACATCAGTGGGAACATGAGCCGCTTGCTTGAAGTGCACTAACTCAATTCTTCTGTAGCTACAAATGTGCCGGTGTAAGCTGCGGTGGCCACTTAAACAGGATGTATCTCATGTATCCACGTATGTTATCCAACAACCTTCTTACCAATTGAGAGTGAGAAGATCCTGTTTTTATTTTTCTGTGATGGGGGACCAGTTCTTTCATATTTCCCACAGGCGGAGAGAAGTGAAGTCCATAGATGAGCCAAAATGAAATGCTGCTGTTTAATAAGCAGCAAAGAAGGCTGGCTTATTGTGATGTCTTGCTGTCATTTAAATTATACACTCATCTCTTTGGTGTAGGGAGAGATAACCATGGAGATTTCTCGTTAAGGAGGCTGAGAAGCTCACTGGAAAACTTAAGTCTGGAGTGGAGTTGCATAAAAACAGTAAAACAGTAATCAGACAAGCTACTGGGAATATAGAACCACTAATAGATATTATTTGGATGGTTCACATGCAGTTGCTCTGTTCTGTGGCAACCCACACACACCGAAACACACACCGAAACACACACCCACTCCCTTGAACAGCCCCATTCTGATCTCATAAAGGGAACTTTAGTTACAGCTTATATATAAAAATACACAGCTAGATAGATAGCTAGATAATCAGAAATTGTGTTTTAAAGCTGCAGTATGTAACTTTTATAAAGATTATGTTTTTTACATGTCTTTTAAAACTGTCGCCATGTTGTGACTGTATGTTATGAGACAGATAATCTCCTCTACTGCCTTCCTGAGCCGTTATTGCCATCTGAAGAAATGCACCGCTCCCGACCAAAATCAACCAATCAGAGCCAGGAGGAAGGTGTTGTCACTGTCACTCAACCTCATGTACTCGCTGCTGTCTTAGCGTTACAGAAAAATTGTTTGACCGCCATCATTGGTGGCTATGCTAACTAGCCTTAGCATTCACAACAAGATCTGCTGACGAGAAAAAGGTGTAGCGGTATCGGAGGGTGCAGAGAGGAAAGGGGATGAGCATCGCCATACAAAATTGTGATTGACAAGCGCTAAGACCCACCTCTGGGTTCTCGTTGGTTGTTTTTAGTTAGCACTGGGAGCACTGGGAAAAGGCAGAGAAGCTTGATTTCTTTCACACAGTCTGTCTCATACCACAGTCCACAGTCATAGATTCTACAAATATGTAAAACATAAAATAAAAACATAATAAAAGTTACATACTGCAGCTTTAATTAATGTTATATTATTGTGTCCTAATTTAGTTTCATTTTCTTCTAATCCTTGTGTTTAAGTCTCAGACAGAAAGAGATCTAGGTAAAAATAGTGTTTTGGACTGTTCATGGTATTTCGTCCATTTCCTCGTGGATGAAAACATTTCTGAAATTGGCCCCATGTTGTTTTCAAAAACAACATGCTGTTTTAGAAAACAATGTTCTTGTGTGTATTGTGCCTAAATGTGACAGATGATCCAAATGTAAATGTAAGACAGAACAAGTAACTGGTACATCAAGAGGATGGTCTGATTTATCAAAAACTGATCAAGACTTTCATTAAAGTGATAGGAGAGAGGCTTCATTCCTCTAAGTTGCTCTTCTAAAATCTGCCATTATGTGTTAATCAACTCTGTTTAAGTGAGAGTAAAAATTATGATTAGTGCCTTCCAGTGTGTTCAGATCATTACTTCTTCAATCAGCTTACAGATGCTCGTGGTGTTTTTCTATCACTAGTACCACTTTGATTAAAAGTTCACATTTAATGAGCTCAACCACAATCTGTAGTTATTCATTTATGACCAATACTATGATAAATCAACATCCATTTTAAAACACATTTATGGGGGTTTTTTTTATACATTGGGTTGTTTTTCTAAAACACGTCTCATCATTATCATAAACATGGTTAGCCAAGTCTGCATTCCCATTGCCCCCTAGTGTTAGACATTATGGTACGAATATATTACAATAATGTTTTGCTGTGGAAGTTAAACCAAGTGCTGCATCAAAAACATTTGCTTCTGACAATCAGCTGGATGCACTGGATTCACACAGTCAGAATAACTAAATGAATAATTATGTTGTATAAATAACATTATGTTTGTCACAAAGTTCGCGACACGTCAAAATGTAGTAAAACAATGTAATTCAAGCAGCACATGAAATTACTGAAATACTCCAGGATTAAAAGCAGAAATCATTAATTATTTGCTAAAAAGATGTCTACAGGTGTTCCACAAGGATGTGTCCTTGCACAGCTGTTGTACCATGTAAGTTATCTCTGTTTTAAGTGTTACATTCATATGGGATCAAATGGCACTTCAACTTTTCAAGATACAAAAGTTGTAATTGATTTTTAATCTTTCATTTAAAGTGAAAAATCTTTACTGGAGAGTTGAATTCAATCTCTCTGTGCCCCTGTCCATTTAAAATTACATGCCGATTGAATCTTGTACATGCACTCTATTATTCTCTCACATTTCATGTGTTGTTTCAACAACTGGTCTCATTAAAATATATAAAGGCATTAATCTATAAAGCAAACATTGGAATTTTTTATATAACTAATTGTGCATTTGTTCTAGTTGTCTAATTCTAATTACTAGAGCTAGAAAATTATGATTTATTTTGTACATAACATTTTATGGGGTGTATATAATGCAGATTTTAGTTTGGTAACATGAGTAAATGTAATTAAACTAAACTAAATTAATATGACTATCAACAAATACAGTTTGTGCCACAAAAGGAACAATTTATTTTGTTCAATCATTTTAAAATGCTAACTTTTTCTGACTCTAACATAAACCATATACTCTCTTTTTTGTCATGGCATTTTATATTATATGCAATCTTGTTGCCTACATTAGATTACAGTCTGAGGGCTACCAAAGAGCTACCTTTTAGGATGTGTTGGCTGCTCATTCTGAAGTGATCTGTATTGTAATCTGTACCAAAATGTGTCTACAAGCTGCCAAGACATTAGTCAAGTACCGTCACAAGTCTAAAGGCGTTTAATATATGCAGAGGACGCAAGATATCTTAAATTATGCTAATTCCACATCATTACATAACCAGTGACCCTGGAACATTTAATTTTGTGCATCAGTCCACCAGCAGTGTTTGTACATACTTCACATTTCTCCAGATTATTGGTATCTTGGCTTTAAACTGTTGAGGCCACTTTACCTTGAAGTAAAGGACAGACAGGCTGTTTCAATTTCCATCTCTATTTTCCTTTTGTACTGTTTAAAATAGCCAATGACAAGCCTTTTTGAAAAATGTTTTTGACAATGTTGTTCTATTTTAGCTACCTTGATTATGTATATATGTGCATATGTACATGCAGCTTAGGAGCTGTAGAAGTTGAGTTGAAAATGCAGTCTATAAAAAAATCCACTGGGAGAATACCATGTCAGCTTGTTCGCAATGTTTGTCTAAACCTGACTAACTCCATTTCTATTTGTAGGTTACTGCTATTATTTATTATTAAGCTTTGTGCTACTGTTCTCTTCTGGGAGAACAGAAATCATTGCAATGGAAAAAAAAATGTTTTGAACTTATTTAGATCAATATTAACTGTGTGAATCATGTTATGTAAGTGTGAGAATCCTCTGGAAGGCAGAAAGGCAAAAAATACACAGAAAATACATAATTAACACATGGATGCTGCTTAGAAGCAAAGCTCAAAATCCTGTGGATGTTCTTTGAAAAGCAGGCTTCACTGATGAGTTTTAGGTGTGATACTTAAGATTAAGTTTACTTCTGAAATTATCTGCACCTGCTGGACCAACATAGTGTTTTTTTATGTAATTATGTCCGTCTCTGTATTTGCTATAATCTGCTGCTGTTCGTTCAGGTCATGAAAGATACAATAATGATGGCTGAGTTCCTATTACTAATTTATTACCAGTCAGTAAACACAAGATGCCTGTTTTTTGATGAGATTTGCAGTTGAAACACATTTTAAAGTCACTTCAGTATCAATATAAGTCTTTAAAAAGTTGTCAGTGGTGAAATTAGGTTGAAATTTCAGTTCCATTATGGAGACACGATGATCCCAAGATGGTGCTGCATCCTTCTCACTGTGCAAAGTGGCAAGATAAATACAAATGGCTAAATTAATTGGGCCCCTTTGTTCTCTCACATTTAAACCCTAAAGAAACAAGAATTAGTAATTAAACATTCTTTGACTTGTCTGATCAAAATTAAAAAGTAAAGGCTAAATATAAAAAACAAAACTACTTACAGTGTGTTTACTGTAACAGTTGTGCTGCTGTTAATTTGCTTAAAATGATTACTTCCTATTGTAAGGCAGATTGACCTCTGAACGAACAATTTCACCACTAAAATCCCTTTTTCTAAAATGTTTAGTGAGAGATTATGATTTTACTGAGTTGTGATTTTAGTTTTGGTTTCATTGAATATTAATATAACTTATAAATGAGTGTTGCACAGAAATGATCATGTGGTGATTGATGATGACAATGATGATGATAATGCTTGGTATTCATGACTGATGTGGTTCTCTTCACATAAGGATTTCCTCCTCACAGTACCATGACAACCATAAAGGTAGTTTAGTCTTTGCATTGTGTTGCTCACCCCTTTATTTCTGCATATATATATATTTTTTACCAGAAGGCAAGTCTAGTTTAAAAGGGATTTTGTTTCCCACGTTTCTAATAAGTTTTTGCCTTTTGCCCCTCTTTTTCATCTTGCTCCCCTTCTTCCTGCTCTCCTTCCCTGGCTCATCACCCGATGCTGGCAGCAGAAAATTAACTAAAGCTCAAATACGTTAACAGGTTCTGGTGTTTGAAACTCTGCAGCTTAAAGGAAACTTACAGAGAAGGAATAATAAATAAGCCATATCTCACAGCCTAATTGCGCTGCTCTTCATTTGCAACAGAGCGAGAAAAGCCTATAACATTTTCAGTGAACCTGTTAAATAAAGGACAGGCTGATTTTGAGGAAAAAGTGAGCAAAATTAAAGAAAAAAAAGGGATGGTTTCCTCTGGATTAGCATTGTGCTGGAATACATCAACACAGTTGTCTAAATGCTAAGGCCTCAGTGTGCACTGCTGACAGCTAAAACCTTTCCAGTGCAAAGCAGCCACAGCACTGCTAATAGTAAAAAGAGAGTTTTCAGAGTGGCTGTTTCAGCTGTGCTGAGCCTCACATACAGATTTAAGAGGCACAAACAGATGTGCTGTTTGAATTGATTCTGCTTTTTATTCTCATCTTAACTATCTTATTTATGAGCAAATGGTGACCCCATGCAGTGTTCTGCAATTATGACTCTACTCTAGCTGATGATTTAAATTTATAATTTATTTATAAAGAGTCAAGGCTTTGATACATCAAACATACTATAGAAAGGGTAGGTGAGTTAGGTAATATTTTTCCAACTGCTCTAAATAAAGTTAAATTTGCAAGAAGATTGTTGCAAGTTTTATCAAGTGTTTTTCAATCACACAGTCAACAGTATGATTGTATCTTTATGCTTTGTGACTGTTTTCATGGCTATTTTTCACCTTTTGTCACACTGCAGCCACAAGTTTCCCTTTACAAAATAAGTACAAGAAGATGCATGGCTTTCAAAAATGTCACAGTCAAACATCACCCAGAAAGCATCACACCCAATGTGAAACATAGTGTTGGCAGCATAATGCTGTGGAGGTAATTTCTACAGCAGGAACAGAGATGATAAATATATGGGAATTCTGGAAATAAAGACAATAATGCTAAACAAACACCCAGCCTTATAGATGTGTTAGAGACCTAAATTTAATTAAGAGTCTTACAATTTAAATGTTCTGTTTACACATACTTTCCATCCAATCTGACTTAGCCTGGGCTATTTGTTTATAGTGGTAGATAGAAATATTTTTGTCTCTAGTTGCACAAAACTTGTAGAGACACACAGCAGTAGAGCAGTAGGTGTAACTGCAGCCAAAATGTGCCACACCTATACTGTACCTGTACAGCAAAACGCAGAAAGCCATGTTTTATTTTAATTCTTCTTCACAATATTGTTCTACTTTATGTAAAATCTAAATTACATTCAAGTTTGTGTTTGCGACATGGCAAAATGTGAAAAACGTACAGGGTGTGTATGTATCGTTTCACAAGACGATGGATGTATACTTCACACTTAATATAAATTTCTCAATAATCTTCAGAATTATTTGGCATATTTCACAAATGATGAGGTAACGCGAAGGTAAATAGTGCCCGCTGTTCTTCCCTTTGCCCATCCGCACGTCCTGCACAATCACCCTGTCCCTTCTGTTGTTTTACAGCCTGTGTTGATGTCCACGGGACACACTCCAATGTACACCTCCGCAGTTTCCACACTGGTAAGACCACGGCGAGCCGTGATACTCCGTCCACGGCAACATCAGCAGTGTCATCATCTGTCATCATCCAAAAGCGGGATTTACTTTTCTATGTTTTTTCTTTCTCTTATTGTCAATCCTCACTTCCTGTTTTGCATTTCGTGTGGCTGGTTGTCGGCTGCCCATTCATCTGTATTTAATGCTCACTGTTATAATTATGAGGTCATGAATTTCCGTGTCATTTCAGTGTATTCATTCTTTATCAGTGTCATTTGAATCTTCTCTGTCGAGCAGATTCGTTCTGCTGGTGGTCACTGTCTACTTTTGGACCCAAAATATGCTCCTTCTTTGCACCGCAGTATTTCAGTGCTTGAGGACATTTCTACAGAATCAGTTATGGCTCAAGAAAAACCCAGAAATACACTCAGCGATGCCTCGAGTCTTGAAGGTGTAAAATGGGGGGTTAAGATGTAGTCTTTTGCAGGACACACTGGATCCTGTAGGTGGCAGTGTTAGACTGCACCCACTGACTTTCATAACCTTGAGAAGACATTTATGTTGCACCAGTGGAACAGTTTTATGATCAGACAGGTTGCACTTGACTCATGTGCTATAACTTTTTATTGCAGGGCAAAGCGTGTGCATTATGGAATAGTGGTACACTGAAACGCTGCCTCTTATGCCTTTCTAGATATACACATATCTTACCATAATTTCCTTCTCATTAAATTAAAGTCTGAGATTTTGTACGCACAATAAAAGATTGATTTATTTTAAGACTTCTCCTATTTTTCCAGGGTTGTGGTATGCATTAGAACTGAAAACAAACTTGGTGTAAAACAGCACAAATCTAAAAGTTATTTTAATCAATCCAATCATATTAGGAAAAGGAAAATTTCTTACATTTTGTCAAAAAAAGTTCAAACTTTTTATTTGATTAAATAGCAATAACTAATTTATTTTGTGTTTGCCTAAACTTCACTTCTACATTGGGGAATATTTGTAAATTTTTTTGTATGCAGAAAACATGCTTTTTGCTTTTCTGCATATATATATATTATATAATTTGTCTGTGTTTGAATATACATATCAGTCTTACAGTTGTCTGCCTGCATCACATTCAGTATTAAAGTGATAGTTCCAGTTAAATATCAATTAAAATGCTTTGCAAGCATTTTTTTTTTTATTTGTTACAATTTAAACTGAGTAAATATATTGTATGTTTGTAATTAAACTGTTAAACAGTCGGGGACAACATGTAGAGCATAAACTCATCACTCATGCGTCTCCGTAGCGGTATGCAGAAATCTTTCATTCTGCAGATGAGCACATTACATTTTCTTCGCTGCTTCGGTAAAATGCGTACTGCCCTTAAGATGCATTGCAGTAATGCCTTTGAGTGTGTCGGAGTCTTTGCTGGTGGCATCGTGCCCAGGTGGTTGTCATTGATGTGTAGGTGGTGTCGTCAGTCTGTCTCTTTATTGCTGTAATGGTGTAGGGTTTGCCAGTTTCAGTCCAGGGTCCCATTGATTTATGGGTAAGATTGTCTCTGGAAACACCGCAATGGTTTGGCAAGAGAGGGGGGGAGGTCTTTAGGTTGTGTGCCTGATTAAGCAAAGAGGTGCTTCAGATTGAAATGACATCAGTTATTTGAAAAATTGTATGTAAAGCAATTAGACACGTTTTTTTACAATGCAAAAAGACTTTTCATGTAAATGCTCAAACAGTGAGTCATATCACCTCTTGTTTCATGTGAACGAAGAAAGTTCAGATTTAAATGTCATGCTGTTAAGATTTTAATTCATTTAAATTATAAGAAATTGAACAAGTTGTTCTTTAAAAGAGGAGACCCTTGCTGAATAAGCAAAACATGTCACATCTTAACAGATCCTCTAATCCTGTAGCTATGAAAAAAAAAAATGTAGTTTTTGTTTTGTTTGCTAAAATGTTAATATTCCCTTTGTGTTCCCAAGTTCTCTTATATGAACTGGCACTGTAGTTTCCTAGGTTGCCTTGGTATATTTTGGACTAAATCTAAATTAAATGGACACCAATGAGACTGGAGGAGTTTGTGATAAAGTTTTCTCTTGTTGCTAAATCTATCAGTTTTATCCACAAAGGTCTGCTAACAAAAATCCCAAACTTCAGTCTGTAAAATCCTCATGGAGCAGCAGATGAATAGAAAATTAAAACAGCAAGAAGAATTTTACAGCTCACAACTAATTAGGTCAAAGTGCACATGCACTGTGGGAAAAGATGAGCAACAAAACAGTAGTTGAGCCGTCGCAACAGAAATGATCAAATTGAGACATGGCCAAGATGAAGTAGAGTGGATTTGCAGGACCAAATTGGTTTTAAGATTCTAAAATCATTATCAGAAACCAAAAATAGAAGTTGAATTTAATTTTCATCTGTCAGGAGTTTGGAAATGAAGACGAAAGACCAAAATGCAGGCATATTCCACAGCCAGATAAACAGGCAGAAAGCAGAAATAGCAAGAACTCCTTAAGCTTGCATAAGCTGGATACAGATACCAAGCAACAGGACAAGGAGCATCTAAAGACAACAATGTTCTGGCAGAAGAGAAAGAAAATACAACCTATTAATATTTAGACTCTTACTGATAAACCTGCATGCTTCAAATAAGAGATTGTGCAATCACTAAATTGCCCGAAGTATTCTCTCTTACGCTTCTCTTTAGAATGGATTTTAGTCTGAGGACTGTCATTACCTCTATGCCTTCACATTTGTGATGGTAGGACAAAAAGTGTGTGGTTTTTTTGTTGTTGGTTTTTTTTTTCCACATCACTCTGAAACATCTGGTTGGCATGCTAACAATGAAATTGCTAAACAGTGGCTCCAAGGTCAAATCCGACCAGCTCGTGTGTTCACGGTAGTCAAAGTTTTACCTGATTACCAAATTAAGCACAAACTGATACAGTTATAATTATAGCCAAGCTTTAGGCCGGCGTGACTAAAGCAATTTGACTGCTGATAAAACGTGTAGTTTGTCCAAACTCAATCACTCAAACAAGGCAGGCAGAAGACGAAAGCTAAGTGAAACTTCAGCAGCTCCATGTTATGTTCACAGCTTGCTTATGCATATTTCCAAATTTACTGGCCCTCTGGCAACACTTAAAGAGGGTGAGCTGGGAAGGGGTTGATGATGTGAAAATAATCATTATACACACCAGAGACACATGATGAAAAAGTAATAAATACGAGTGCGTCCCGTTACACGACCTAATATTAAACCGTCTGAGAAGTGATGCAGAAATTACCTTTCCGTACAAAGTCTCCAGCCTCATTAGAAATAAGAGCCAATGGTGCAGCGTAAAGGCGGTCTGTATTTAAAGACACAGATGTATATAGAGCACATCAGCCAGGTTTATCAAATTTCCATATGATTATGTTGAATAGGCCAACAATTAAGAGCAGTTTACTGCAAGAGCCAGTTTCTCTACTGTGACTGAAACACCATCACAAGACAAAGATGAAACATTTTCATTCTTTCAGTGTAGAAATTATTTTTGATCTGCAAGTCCTACTTACACCGCTGTGGCTTGGTGGTTTGGTTCAATCCAGGATTCATTAATTGTAATCAACAGAACCGACTAACGGCTGGTCCAGCATGGGGTGGGTGGCTCCTTGACCAGATCCAGTTTTCAGGGGTTTTTTTGCTGGTTGAATTACAGTTTTGGACTGCTCTACCACATTTGTAATGTTAATGGGGAAAAGTGGAAGCGTAAAAACTGAAATGCCACGGGCTCACATTTTACTCCGATCTGTTTTGTTCCTATTTTCTTTTTTTTTCTTTTTTTTTTTCTTTTTTTTTTTGGTGATTGCCAGACATTTCTCTCTCTGACCTCCATCTTCACCATGCTTTATTCTGTTCTGCCTGTGAAGCCACAACGTTGACACACTGTCCAAGTATCTCCTCTAGAAATTGGCCTCAATGCCAGAAAACGCTGTCCCAAACAAAATATGTTCTTGTTCCTCGACTTCACCCAGGAACCTCTCCAACTCATCTTGTGAAAAGTTTTTCTGCTTCCCACATGCAAGCTGCATCAGAGAATCGCTATAGGGATTTTAACTATGGCTGAATTTCATTTAAAAAAGAAAAAAGAAAGATGCAGATTGTATTGACTATAAGCACTGCTAATGAAAGACTTTCCTCTATCTTGGTTGGTTAAGGAAAATTTGTTGGATGTCTTTTAAATATTAGTCCATGCAACCACGTCTTAAGCACATTTGAACCGATGCGTCATTTGTGAACAGTTTGATCGTATGTAATGCAGATTTTCTTCCCACAGTTGTCTATTTGCCTTTGCTCACAGTTGCTTAGAAACTCCAACTACAACATGTTGGAAGTGGCTCTTTCAAGTAACGGTTGAAGGGACCAAAAGAAAGGATACCATTCAACAAAGAAAAGCAACAATTATTTCTCCTTCAGCTAAAATAATAAGGCAAACAAATGATTAGCAATAATATTTTTATTATAAAAACCTGTCATGTATTATTATTTCAAATTGTAGACAAAAGCAAAATATAACCACCTGCCACGTTTGTGCTGAGCATTATGAATTTAGTCATTTTGCTTTTTGATTATTAATAATTGAATTATTAATTGTTTTGGCAGCCTGTTAACTAGCCTGCAGTGGGATTCTTAACAAACACTCTGGTCCAAGTTATGATGGGCAGCATTTTTATAGTCTCTAAAATGTGCTTTTTTTTTCATTTTTAAAAGTTGTTCTAATCAGTTGAGTTTGGAAAAGGAAATGAGTGCAATAGTTCTCTTTCAGCCAACTGACCATCAGCAACGGGTGGGGGAGGGGCCAAGCTGCAAGATTATTTGCACCATGCAGGCAGAGAAAAATGTTGCCAGTCTTTTTCTTGCATTTTACTAAAAAGATGCAAGAAGCTTTTTGGTATGAACTTTTTAAAGTCTATGAATGCTAGAAGGTTCCTATACAGCACATATGTCAGAGACACATCCGGCCCGCGAGAAGATTTTCTACGGCCCCTGGGATGATATTAGAACCGGCCCGCAGCAAGCCGGCACCCCGTCTGAAAAAATGCGAGATGCGTTCGATCCTCTGCACCCCGTTCGATCCTCACAACCCCTCCGCTACACTAGACCAAATGCGTCATTTAAAAAAATCTCAATGAACATTCGATCAGTCCGGCCCTCGGCTTGTAGCTAAATTTTTTATTTGGCCCTCCGTCCATTTGACTTTGACACCCCTGCTATACAGCATAACTACTTATGCTCTATTTCTATCAAAAAGTGGAACTTTTAATACTTTTTGTCCCTTTACTGCAGGACTCTGATTCGGAAACCTGCCTTAGATAAAACAGCCAACTCTTGAGCTTTGCTTGACGCAAATTCATCCGCCAAAATGTCCCAGTGCAGCTGCTTTTCGTTCTAACAAACCTGCTGTTTTCTGCGGCGCTTTCCCCCACCACTGGTGTTCCTCTGTTGAGATCCTTCCTCATTTATTGTGCACTCCTGTCCGGTCAGTATCTGGCTTTTACCTTCATCTTCTCCTACCTGCTGACTTTTCTTTAATAAATGTTTAAATATGTCCCTGCAGCTTCAGTGTAATTACTGTGCAGCCGCAGCTCAGGTCTCTTGGGAAGGAGAGGCGAGAGAGGAGGAGGAGGAGGAGGAAAAAATATGCACACACAGAGAAAGGAAGAGAACAGTGTTCATACTAGATGAGAATAGGGGGGGTGTACATTTCTGCATTCTGAACAGCAAGAAGCATTAGACGTTGTAGAGTAAAGGTAAACAGTTTATTTAACAGAGGGAAACCGCCAGCTGAAAGGTTTCTCCATCAGTCTGCCCTCACATGCAGGCATTTGTTCTGCAAAGCCTCCAGATGCAAGGTCCACATACATTACATAACTGTGATAGATTTTTGCTCGCAGAAAAGAAAAGCTCGACTTTTAAACATGACAGTCAATGTCCCCAGCTTTTCACAGTTTTAAAGTTAAAAAGCAAAAATACACTGGACTGCTCTAAAGTTTTCTGTGTGGTCCGAAGAGGCAGACCTTCAAGGAGCTTTTGAAGTGGTCTCAGTTCTGGAGTAGCTCTCCGGACTCTCTGGACATAGTTTAGGGTTTTCATTTCAACATTCGCCATGGTCATTTCTTTTTAGTCAAATTCTTCTGCTTGACCATGACAGCATGTTGAGAAGCATGAGGAGTATTAGCGGAAAAGTCGCTGCCGCAGAGAAAGAGTATCTTCAATTCAAGTCTTCAGGAATTAGGAAATAAATTCAGCGAAGTTATGACACAGAGCCCGATATATGAATATATGAATGATCATTATTTAGGAATAACATTTCTGGAGTTCTCATATCTTTTGTGACTTCCAAACGTACAAATTTTCAGAGTCAGTTTTTATTTTAAAAATGATGGAGTTTTCGACTTCATTAGAGTTAAACGTATGAGTTGTAGGGCTCTGTTTAGTTGAAACTGGGTAAACGTTTTGAAAAGTTTATCATCTTAACCCCTTACAGTCGAAATTGATTTACTATTATGTAGTTAAAAAACTGTATTTTTGCTAGAGTACAGATGCAAATTTGTTGGAGATCTTCTGTGAATATGTCAACACCTTAGCAATTTAGATATAAAACATGTCATTGACTTTAGGCATAGTTGGTCTTAATTCTTCTCCATAATGGATATTAATTTACCTATGCTTTCATTGATTACACAAATACCTCAAATTCAGTCCATGTTGTTACACAGGATGTGACAAATACTTAACCTTCGGCTTGACATTGTCAGCACATTTGGAGACTAAAAATGGAACAAGTTTCTTGGAGACTTGAATATTTAAAATAAATCGGATCATAAGTGATCGACTGTGAATGACAAGTGTCTGCGCACCAGTGTCATCGTGTTCAAAATATTTTTGCACTTATAGGATGAAGTTCGCAGTCCAGTCTCCTTCAGTTTGCGGTTCTGTGGAGGAGTCCGGTCAATTTGAGCTGCCTGTCCTTCGAGGTTCAGTCAAAGAATAAATCCTCCCCCTCTCACATCACCAGAGCAGACATTACGCAGAGAGACAGCTAATTAATCGGCATCAAACTTCCCCGCGCTCTCCCTCAGCAGTGAGGATGGGAGGGGGTGGCGAACAGTGGCAGCAATAAAAATGAACTGCTCTCTTTCTGAGCACAGACCAGTAGCAGCAGAGAGCTACCGTCATCGCAGTGCAAGGAGACCGGAGGACGACAAGATCCACTTTTTTTTGTCTCGTTTTTATGTTTTCTGATGACGGATGAGCCGCTCCGAGATACCGAAGAGCCTCACTGGCTAGAAGCAATTTTTACAACTCAGAAGTTGGTGGATGGAGCAGAGCATTCTCTGCTAAAGTCTCCAGTGCACACTCAGGAAGAAGGAACCACTAATTGGGCTGTGCGCTGTGATCCTGGATCTGAAATGGTTTTAAAGCAGCATCCCGTGTCTTGAGGCAGTCTAACTTTGGCATCATGTTTTATTTAGATTGAATGTAGGCTCACAGGGGTTGTGTTGATTGGAAAATAGATTTTTTTTATTTGAAGCAGTCTGGTTTTCCATGGTTTCCTCATTATGGCAGGGCCAAAACCCACTGGATCGGTTTGCTGTCATTTTTTTGGTTGCACTTTGAAAAGGCTCCAAAACTTCTAGAGCTTTCTTTATTCCACTTCTATTGGTCTTATTTGGCCCCCAGCAGAGTTTGATGTGGATTACCAGCGGTTTGCTTTTTTGAAACAGCAGCGAGATGTTCATGTCTGTGTGGTACGCAAAGAAGATGGGCAGCAGATTCCTCAGTAATGTACGGAAAGCCAAGAAGTATCGACGTCATAAGATGGTAGGCAAGTTTTACAGGCACCTTGGTTCCTTACTTGGTGAAAAATGCAAAGCTGTCATCATAACTGTATTTTTTATTTTTCTGTTTTTTTGTCATTCAATCGGAGAATTCATATGTGATCATAGCAAATGTTGTAATGAGTGTTTAATGCTTCATTAAAATCAGTCCGATATGTAGGTGTATGCATTAAAATAATATACTGGCATTGTAGTTAATTGGGCCGACCAAGACTGAGTCAAGTTAAAGCCAATGAGGTACATTTCAGGACTTCCACCAGAAAACTCGCTAAGCCTGGAGCTCGGGGTGCTAGGGCCGTCATTCATGCAGCGGCCCGCCGTGTTTTTGAGTTAGAAAATGTTTAAAGTTGACAGAAATGTGAAAATATCACTTGATAATTCTGTGTTATTGGAAGACTGTAAGATTAATGCCTAAACACTAACTATAAAGTCTTACAAAAATGCAATATTTAAAAATAAATAAATAAACAAGATAAATTAACAATGCCAAGCCTGGTGGGGGCACAAGTAAAGCCTGGAGGCCCTCCAGGCTTATAACACACTGAGGGAAACCCTGCATTTTAATAAACATTGATGTATTAATATTTACTGACATTTACAGCTATAGATATAACTGTAGATGTTTAAACCAAATCTTCCTGCAGCAGCTTATTAGCAAGCTAGGCTACAAACAGAGCTCCAAACCAGTGGATATACTGTACTGGTTCAAATCAGGTTTTCATTTCAAGATGCAAACGTATTTGCCAGCAGGTCTTGGCAGATTTCTAGAAGACAAATCCTGAGTCCTGCATGTCCAAGACTGGTCATTAGACAACAGTATCCAGTTTCTTGCCCAGTAATTTAGCAACTGATATTCTAACAGGAGTTAAAACAATAGGAGAATTTTATATTCCCAAACACACAAAAAGACTCAGTACACACAGATACAGGATTTAATAAACTCACATCTTGCATCTCATCACAATGTTTTTGTGCAGGGCAGTTTAAACTTAATGCCAGATGGTGGGCTAATACTAGCATGCTTCCTCTTTGTTTTTATATGACTTGTTAGCAGTTTAGGATGCAACAAATGTTAATGTTGCTCCAGTTCATTTAAAAACAAAGCCTTAAATGGGAGGAATTCAATTTAATTTATCTTACGTTTGGTTTTGAAGCCTACAAAATGTCAGTGTAACATTAAGAAAGAATTCTCGTAGCGTTTATTTATTGTTTTTTATTCACTCGATTATATCACAAAGTGGTGCATAGTGGTTGAGGTGAATAAGTAGATGTGTGAGTCAGATTCAGGGATTTAATTAGTGCAGTGATTTATTTCAAAGAACATTTTATTGGCATGGAAAGAGGGCACAGTGGTAAAACGGGTGTCTCATTTGCCGAGGCTTTGCCACTTTGAGGCCTTCGCTACATGTCATACCCTCCTCCCTTTGCCAATTTCCTGTGTGATTACTGTCAGTAATGGTGGCCAGACACACACACAAAAAAAAAATCTTTAAATAAAAATAACATTTTACTGACTGTAAGTCAGGGTGAAGCCAAATGGCAGTGGATTTGCTTTGAGGAGAAAAGTACGTTTTCACTTGTGTTTCAGCAAAAGTTTCCAATACACCAGCAAAACACACAAGATTCGTTGCTAATCCCTTTTTAGAAACAAACAATAGAGAAGTCTGAACACATACTAAATATAGCAACAAAGCGGTTGGTGCAGCTGTCGAGATTACAAGATGTGGAGAAGAAGACAGTCGGTGCACTGCAGCAACCAGTACAGTCCCAGCTAGTAACAGTTTCTAAATATTTTTGCTTTATTAATATAAAGCTGCTCTTGAACAAGGAGACTGAAAGCGCACAAGCTTACTGTGAAGACCACAGCTTTAAGTATGTGAGTTTATTGTCCAGATTTGATTTGAGGAAATAATCTTGCTGCATATAGATGCTTCCTCTGTGGAGGATGAAAAGCAATGCCGTCTGCAGAGACATGCCAGAGGAGAGCTTGGCTGAATAGCTTGTGCTGAAATATAGGTGGGAAAGAGCAGCCAAGCCCTGTAAATCCTCACAGCCCCTGATGCTGAAAGCCTTGACAGAGTGGGAGAGAGGACACTGTCAAATTCCCTGCAGGGAAATTGTCTGCACTGTAGGCTTAGTTTCTGCCGGCTATACTTATTATCTCTCCCACCAGGTAAAGACGTGTTTGACGTAGTGTTCAGCAGTAGACCCAGGAAACACAATGAAGCCCTTACACAGGCACCATTACAATCATACAGAGAGCAATAAAACACCCAAAGCTATTTGTGGAAAGCATGGGGGGAGTTTTATGGTCTCTCTACGATGTAACATGTTCACCGAGTTACACCTTAACCTCTTATTGTGTAAAAGTCACCATATCTGTGGATTGTTGCAGGGAAATCACAACAGAAAGCAAATTATTTCTATTAGTACTGTGTAAATGTTGGTGCATGGTGACTTAATCTTTTATCTCTGCTGCAACAGTGACAGGCAGTGCAATATGTAATGAAACAAATAACACACATTGATGGTCGAAAGTTGCGTATTTTCTGTGCAAGTAACCCTGAGTCATTTTCACAAACAGACTTGGCTGACTAAATTAAAACGTATCCTTTAGAAGAAGTAGTCTTCTATTACATCTATTACATAGGTGAGTCAAAGCTTCACCTATGTAATAACATTCACAAAAGGCTCTTGAGCACCAGGTGAGAACCAATGCCCACACTAGCAGACACATTTACTCTCAATTCATGCAGCAGGTTGTGTCTCTTTCCACGAGACGCTCTGCCTTCTGATGATCAGTTTACGGTGAACAGGCTTTGATGGCATCGGTGCCCACTGATTGCAAGGGCAATTTAAAACATCGCATAAGCATAACAAAGTGACGTTAAACTCTGGCAGGATTAGAGAGACAACGACTGGTGGTCCGTGTAACATGTCGAAGAAGATTTGATCTCGTTTTAGGTTTCAGGGTTTTGCTGATCAATCAATCAATCAAACTTTATTTGTACAGCACATTTCAGCAGCAAGGCATTTCAAAGTGCTTTACATCAAATCAAACACAAAAACACAATGCAACATAGAATCAACAATATCCCTTGTGAAGATTTGAGCTCCAACATTACGATGCACTTAGATGTCTTAAGAAGTTCATGTTTGCTTTTTTTGAAGCAGTTTAAGAAAACATCAGTCTTCCTTGTATTTCTTGGTTATGATTGATAGTCAAAGAAAACCTGGATGACTGGACCTATGTACATTATAAATTTATAAATCATTCGTTTGAATATCTAGAGCACATTGTTTCCTACTGGGTTTTTTCAAACAGAACAGCTACTTTAGTTATTAGGGACCTCAGAATAGTTGTTGATACAGATCATTATTATATACTTTTTATGTTTCAGACCCATAGACGAACACATGCATCATAAAAAATACACAACTAATAAGCATTTCTTTTCTTAGTCAGTGTTTTAAATAAAATGAAGGCTTACAGACAATTTGATTTTGTATATCTACATTAGCAGTTAAAAATGTGCACAGCCTTGTTGAAAAGCCAGATCTGTGTTCTTCCAACTTTAATGCATGCTTTCTTTGAACAAAATGTTTTTTTTACAAATACTTGATATATTTATTTGTTTCCTGCTGCTTTGACTTCATACCAACATTTGTCACTCCTACTAAATTAAACTATATAGCTACTCTCATCTCATCACACAAAATTGGCACAGAAAACATTTTGATTAAAACATGTTATAGATATACAGTCTCTCTGTGCATAGCTGAAGGATTGTTGCTGGCAGGCAGTTTATCTTAAGAGCTGGGAAATGAATTGAGTGTGGCTGTTTTGTTGTTTGTGTGTGTCGCAGCTGTCAGGTCTGTGAAGGTCAGCAGGCTGGTTTCATACTGCTCTTTGCTGTTGTAAGCACTTTAGATACACTGTCTTCTCCATGTTAATCAGTTTGGTAAAGCACAGGATGTGCTTTCCGACGAACAAATGCCTCACTGTGTGTTTCCATCTTTCAGGATTACCTTGACGACGGAACGCGTCCTCGACAGAAACATGAATGAACAATAATGTAGCAGAGTTAGAGGTTTCTGGAGCTGCTTTTTAATATGCAAGCCTATGCTTTCTTATTCAACTTGGCATATTGTGGTTCGATTTTGTTACACCTTTCGGAAAAGCTTCTAGAGGAGATAAGATCAAGAATACCGCAGTGATTTTATGAATAGTGTCTGTCTTACAAAAGTACTGAGGTTGTTTAGATAATGTTATGTTAAAACCCAAGAGCTTGTGGAATAGCGCAGGAATCTCCGATTAGTAGAACTTTTTTGGCTGCTGCCTGTCCAGTAGTTCTTCAAAATTGAGCAAAGTTTTTAAATGTAAATTAATAAGAAAGGCCCATTATAGCATTGTAAATGTTCTTAGGCGATATCAGCTGAAAATGTCCACAAAATAATGACTCTCTAACTGTGGATTGTTTTATCTACTGTAATTATTAGGTCAGACACCACCTGCTCTGTGTCCATATCTTCAGTAGGTGTGGATTTTAGTGGATGTAATTGTCCCTTTTTGAAAGTTACATTTGTCTAAGACCTGAAAAAAAGTTCACAAGTTGTCTTTATTTTTCAATAAAACAACAACAAAAAACAAGTTTAGAAGGATAGAAGTGTAAAGATGGCTGACCTGTGTTATAAACCAACAAAGAGTAAAGCTGTGTGTTTGGAGGAATATGATACATAGTCACCAAATTGTTAGGGAGGGATGAAGAAGAAAGTTGGTTTTGAAAGAAATTCATGAGAACTTCTTACGTAGGAGACAAGAAAAGTGAAACATGGCGGTGGCAGCATCATACTGTTGGAATTGCTTTCTTCAGAAAACCTTGAAGATGAGTGAAGAGGTTGAAGGTTGAGAAGATTATTAGTCTTTTGGCAGGATAACAGCTTAAAATATACAACCAGAGCTACAACAGGAAACTTATTCATTAGGTACAATTGAGATACTATTTTAAGACCTGTTTTCTCCAGACACTATCCATCCAGTTTGACTGACTTGTAGATATTTTTGAAAAAGAAAAAAGAGTGGGCAAAATGTGTCCACTTTCTAGATGTTACTGAGGAAATATAGGGAGGCTGAACGCACATTAACTCCACGTCTTTTTTAGTGGTGAAACATTGTGAAAACCATATACTGTTTCCGTCCAACTTCACACTCTTTTTCCTTTCTCACTTTTCTCTCGAGTTCTCGTTGGAAGAAGCTAAGATGGCATAATATTGTAGAGACAAGCACCCTCACACCTCAAACTAGCTTAAGAAAAAGCTTCACCTGTAAGGCTGAAACAAAACAATTCCCCAAATCCCTATCCTCTCATTGACTCTCTATGTATTGTTCCACGCTTCGTTCTTGATGGATAACTGTTATAAACCTTGATAATTGGTCCATCCATTAATTTTGCACTATTGATATTGACTGTTGACTACAAAAACTGCAACTCAGCAATATCTAATTGAGAATAATCCCAGCTCCTTATATCTCAACCCTGTACTAGAAGAAGAAATCATAAACATTGTGAATAACTGTAAAAATAAGACTTCCACTGACTGTGATGATCTGGACATGAAAACTATTAAAATAGTAATTAAAGGAATCTCTAAACCACTAACTTATATTTGCAATTTATCATTTCAAACAGGATCATTTCCCAACAAAATGAAAATAGCGAAGGTCAAACCAATGTATAAAACTGGCAACAAACACCTCTTCACTAACTACAGGCCTGTTTCTCTTCTCCCACAATTTTCTAAAATCCTGGAAAAACTCTTTAAGAAAAGACTGGAACAATTCATAGAAAAACATTCGCTACTTATCAGCAGTCAATATGGATTCAGAGCAAACCGGTCAACATCGCTGGCCGTAACTGACTTAATAGAAGAAATAACCAACGCAACAGATAGTAAGAAACTGGCAGTAGGGATATTTATAGATTTAAAGAAAGCTTTTGATACAATAAATCATGAAATCCTACTTAAAAAATTAGAATGCTATGGAATTAGGGGAGTAGTTTCTGACTGGATGAGGAGTTATTTAAAGAGCCGGAAACAATTTGTGAAATTGGGAGATGTGGAATCTGATTGGCAGGAGACTGTCTGTGGAGTACCACAAGGATCAGTATTGGGACCAGTTTTATTTAATCTTTATATAAATGATATCAGTAAAGTGTCCAATGTATTAAAATTTATCTTATTCGCTGATGACACAAATATTCTAGCCTCAGGAGACAATTTAGAGCATCTTCTCTCAACAGTCACTTCAGAGATTAGTAAGTTAAAGATATGGTTTGACCATAACAAATTATCCCTAAATTTGGACAAGACGAAATTCATGGTCTTTGGGAACTGTTATAAAAATACTGAAATCCAAGTTCAAATAGAGGATGTAACTCTAGAAAGGGATTTTGCTAATAAGTTCCTCGGTTTAATAATAGATGACAAAATCAGTTGGAAACCTCATATTCAACATTTACAGAGTAAACTCAGTAGAAGTATATCCATATTGGCTAGAGCTAGACATGTATTGAATGCTAAATCACTTCATATTCTATATAACTCTCTGATTTTACCATATCTATCATATTGCTGTGAAGTGTGGGGAGTTAATTACAAGAGCTCTTTACATCCGATAACGTCCTACAGAAACGAGCCATTAGAATCATCCATAATGTCGGTTATTATGAGCATACAAACCCGCTCTTCATAATATCCAGAATTCTCAAATTTGACGAGCTTGTAGAATTTAAAATGGCTCAATTTATGTTCAAGGTATCTAAAAAGTTGTTACCTGAGCACATACAGAGCACGTTTTCTGAAAGAGAAGGGGGGTATAACTTAAGGGGTCACTCAAACTTCAAGATCCGCAATTTTAGAACAACAAGAAAAAGCTTCTGTATTTCAATTAAAGGTGTAAAGTTATGGAATAAGTTACATGAAGATTTAAAACAAAGCAATAGTTTAACACAATTCAAAAGAAAGTACAAAGAGGTAATTTTCAATAGATACACACATGGGGACAGAAAGCAATAAGGTGTGTATTGAAGATAACAACTTGGTGTAAGGGTTTAGAAAGATAAACCAGCATAAAATGGGAAAATGTATAGGTAAATATTAGTAACTGTTACTTCTGACTGCCACTTTGATTTTGATTTTTTTTTAATGACAGTAGGACTCTAAAGTCTCAAGTGTTTAGGGGTAGGAGTTTATAAGTTCTCACTTCTTCCTACCCCATTTTGAGCATGATATGTTAACTGAAACTAAAAATCTGTATTTTCTCTTCTTTCTTATGCACTTCTTGTTACTGTGCACTATTTTATTTTTATATTTGTATCATGTTCGAATAAATTTCATTTCATAAATTTCATTTCACTGTTACATTGGAGCTAGTGAAAAAAAAAGGCAACCAGGAGGGGCAGCCATTGTCCTCACAGAGGATAACTGGGATAACGGTGTGCCTTGACACCATCGTTTTACCAACTCGGCTGTGTCCTCTTCATCCTTGGAGCATGCTGGACCATCGCCCATGTTCTGTCACTGCGGCTGCGTCTTATAATTTAACTCGGTGCTTTTAAAAGAGCCGCTGGACAGCGGGCGGACGTCTTTGTCCGCAGTATTCATGAAATCACCATTTACAACAGCAGTACGTACAAGCTGTGATTTAATTAGGCCAGTAGCTGCTGCAACACAAAGCAAGAAGCTCAGTCTGAACAAACATTACAGATAACCAGGTTTATTTTTTTGTGTCTGTAATGGATGGTGTAACGACAAATGGTTGTGGAGTTGTACTTTTTGTCTTTTAGCAGAGTGAGAAGTGTATTATGATGACTAAGAGCAGGAATGGTCGTCACTCTTTGCTGTTTTTGCAGCTTTCAGCGTCATATTGGAGCTTCTCTGATGACTTTGTGTCATTAAAGCTTGTTTTCTTCCCCTCTGCCTCCAGGGAAACACTCCTCCAGTGGTGGTGAACACTGACACACTTGATGGTTCGCCATATGTAAGGATAAAGTTCAATACTCTCGTTATTATTATTTTTTTTCCTGTGTCATGCTCTATAGCTGTCCTCATAACTGATTGGTGTTATATGCATTGTACAATGTCTTAACCCTTAATGCAACAAAGTTATTGCTGAGTATTTCACTCTGTGTGACCGTTTTTGGTGGAAACACTGAGTTCCCACAGAACTGTCAGGGAAAAAATAAAAATTTTCCATCCTTTTAGTGAACTTTTTATGGATAGATGGATGAATGGACGGAAGGACAGGAGTTAAGAGTCGACTTTATTATCAGTTGTCGGAAAAGAGGATGAGACTTTCCACAATACTGTTGGTTTTACAAAGCTGCAGCACTCGGAAAGCTTTTTTCTGGGTCAGAACCTAAAAACAGCTGTTGTAAAAGTTTCCTGTTACCTCTGGGATTTTTTTTAGTTACAGCAGGAAGGTTGGTATTTTTAGTTAAGTTGTTCATTCAGAAGTGAGAGCAGCCTAACAGAGTAGTGCTGCCTTATCAGTCACAAACACTTGATCACATTCCTGCCCGATGATGCGACTTGTCATCAAGGATTGTGTGTTATTGAAATATATAGTGCATCTGGAATCATAGAGGAAGGTAAAAATCGCTTAAATATGATGGTTTCTCCTGGCAGGTAAATGGGACAGAAGGAGAAATTGAGTATGAGGAAATCACATTGGAAAGAGTGAGTTTGGGAATTTCATATCTCAAATCTTCGTCCTCAGATTTTTTGCTTCATAATTTCTCACAAGAATCCAAAATCAGATTTTTGAGAGAGAAGTGTTACGTTTGTGTTTTTCCTCTGCAGGGCAATTCGGGCCTGGGCTTCAGCATAGCAGGGGGCACAGACAACCCTCACGTCGGGGACGACCCCAGTATCTTCATCACCAAAATTATACCGGGAGGAGCCGCAGCTCAGGACGGACGGCTCAGGTAGAATATTCCTTCAAACGACACCAGGACTCAGAAATCAATCTGGGATGCATGGATGCTCTTCCAGCTAGAAGGCATAAAAAAAAACTCTCATACAATTAGATTTTTATAACAAAATATGAGAAAACTTCTGACAGCAAATCTTAGATGGAAATATTGTGCTTTTTCCAAATGGGCTGTGGCAAATTAAATGTCAAATTAAAATTAAGGCATTAGAGGGTAACAGGAGGCTATTACAGTCAAGTACAATAAAGTTTTTATTTTCCCGTTATAGACAATAAAAGCGTTGTCTTTCTCTTAAAGACGATGGAGCAGAGTTTCCCTCTCAGAATAAGTACATGCGCTTATAGATTGTTTTGCTGATTATGCTGCAATAGACAAAGTATGCACAGGCATCTTCCTATTTCCAACCGACCTAAATATGTCTGTCTGAAGTGACTGAAGCAGGAAAGTCTTTTATTAGTCTTTGCAGTTCGACACCAGCAAACTCAAGTAAATGCACAATAATAAAAGTGAAAGCATTTCTCAAAGACTACTGCAGTTCTTGTTGGAAAATGCAGCTTTATTTACCAATACCAAATTACTTATGCATAAACTCTGAGCGAAAGCAAAAAAAAAAAAAAAAAAAAAAAGTGACAGTTTTTATCAAAACAATCACACAGCGTCAAAAGGGATTGGTTTATTTCTGAAATAGGGACAGCTTTCTCTGGTTGAAACTCCCACGTCCAATATCATATTTGGAGTGTTGCAAACCAAACCATCCTACAAACCATTGTTTGTATCATGTATTATTTGTTATCATGTCGAAATATCCGATGGGTCACTGTCGTCAATAAACTTTGCATTTAAAATGTGGTCTTTCCAAAGTGATTTTGATGTACACGGTTTCTAGAGCCTTAGGAAGGGGGGAAAGATCCGCAGCATCACTGATCTAAGGTTGTGCTACACAAAGGACACTTGGTGCTTTCAGGAGCTCTTGGAGAACATTTTATCCAGCCGGCTGGATCACTGTTGGATGAATGTTTAAGAGCTAGGTGCTTCCAGTGTTACATTTCATAATAAGACCTTAATGTGATCAGTCAAGGACAGCAGGATGATTTCCTAGAGATCAATGGTTTTCTGTGGTTAAAACTCCATCTTCACCTTTTCAAAATTCTGCAAGCTATCAGTTAAATTGCATAGTTTAGCTAATTTTTTTTATTTCAGACCCAATGTTGATGTGTTTCCAGTTGAGCTGAGCAGTCATACTTTAATACCAGGTATTTTAAAGAGTTGAAAATGCTATCTGCTCTAACATAGCCTCTGAACAACTGTTGAACAACCCACTCTGTGTTTTCACATTTCCCACCCACAGTCTATCTCTGCATCTCTCTCTCTCTCTCTGTCTCTCTTTCTCTCTGTTTTTTTAGCGTGAACGATTGCATCCTCTTTGTGAATGATGTTGATGTGAGGGAGGTGACACACAGCCAAGCTGTAGAGGCCCTGAAGGAGGCAGGTGCTATTGTCCGCCTCTATGTTCTCCGCAGAAAACCAGCAGCAGAAAAAGTCACCGAAATCAAACTAATCAAAGGGCCTAAAGGTAAGCGACTACAGCGTGTAAACCGTCAACCCTCTTGCGCGAGCTCTCAGATGCCGTGCACCCAGCGTAAGCTCTGCCCTCAGGATTTTACGAAATCTGCTGTGTGTTAACCCACACTTTCTGCTCCCCTCGTATCTCTCCTTTCTCTCAGGATTAGGTTTCAGCATCGCCGGAGGCGTGGGAAACCAGCACATACCGGGAGATAACAGCATCTACGTCACCAAGATCATCGAAGGCGGGGCGGCTCATAAAGACGGCCGCCTGCAGATCGGGGACAAAATCTTAGCGGTCGGTCACTCACTCAAAAAAAAATTTAAAATGTGCCAGCGCGCCCACACACAAACACCACATGTCACCGACTGTCTGAGACCCACATCCTCTGAACACATGGATGCATATTCACACATTTACACACTCACATATTGTGTGCTGAAGCAGTAACGACCCAGAGCCAAGATAATTACAGCTGTGATTTTTACTGCCAGACAATACTTTCATTACCATCTTAATATGTGTGTAGGATTGAGAACTGTAAATATTTATTTGCATTGCAGCTAAAATGATTCTCAAGCAGCATTACTGCCATCTGCTGGACAAGACAGAAAGTCACACCAGAAACTCCAAAAATTATTCTCAGCTTTAATTTTAAACACTTTTTTTTTTGTTCTGAGAGTTTTTCATCACTAATATGCAAGTCCAGATCACTTTTTTGAAGCAGTTACGTTAAAACTGGTTCTGCCTACATGTTTGCTCAACTAGTTACACCTTTAGCTAGTTTAAATCATAGTGACAGAGATACTGATGCACAGAATGAATGTCATAGGTGAATGATGGAAGAAGAAAATGAGATAAATGTGTTTTTTGTTTAACATAAGTCAATATAAGCAATTAAATGATGCATTGCAGTTCTAAAATATACATTTTACATTGTCTAGTGTTGTGTTTTGAACAAGTGAGAAATATACAGCAGTGACGTGTGTTGAGGTGAGGCATTTTCCATAAAATGCCTCACCTGTCCTTATGGAAAATAATATATAATTATAAACTAATTTATATTACTATTTTCACCCTGTGGTTTGTACTACAAAGTACCTATTTTTTATTTAGCTTAACCAATTCTGATTATTTTTTTCTTCAAAATGGCTTAATTTTTGCATTTTCCCATTCAAATGCTCAGAAGCAAAGCAGGTGAGGCAGCAGCCAGTTGAACCTCACTTGCGATTGTGCAACTCGCTAACTGCACTGGCTGCCACTCTATGAGAGCATGTTATTTACATTGTACATGTTTTGATTATGGTTTCTGGATGTTTTGTTTGTCTCTTTTTGCTGTTAACTTCATTGTATGTGTTTGTCTGTTGTCTTTTCATGTAAATGGATGCTGACAATGTTATGAACCAATTTCCCTACGGAAACAAACATAGCCATCTATCTTGTGCATAAGCACTTATCCTCATACAATCCACTGTGACATTAACTAAAACAACTAGAAAAGGTACAAAAGTGTTTTTTTTTTTGTTTGTTTGTTTGGGTTTTTTTTTTTACATCTCTTTACTTCTCTATCAGGAAGTTACTTTTACCAGGAATACTTTCTATGTTCTGTTGTCACTGCTTGTCATACCAGGAAACTCTCTACTTTCTACTTCAGTTTTCCATGAGAACAATCCACATCTCTCTCATATCGCTCTGCATAAAGTATGTTGTACAACTGCAGCCACAACAAAATGTGATCCTGCAAAGAAAAACAAAGAAAACATTTACTCTGGACACTATGTAGTTGTATGAAATAAATACACACTTGAGGCTCTGATTGGGCCATATTAATACATCAAGCAAGATTTCTTTTGCAGATGAGAATAATGTTTCTAACATTTTAACCAAACAACAAACTTTGAACTATCTTACTAAGAGTTCTTGTAATTTTAAAAAAATCTTAATGTAATCCTGATCATGTTTACCTGCATTTCGTTACAAATCCAGGTGAACAACGTGTGTCTGGAGGATGTGATGCATGAGGACGCGGTGGGAGCTTTGAAGAACACAGCTGAGGTGGTGTACCTCAGGGTGGCCAAGCCAAACAACCTCTTTCTGACAAACTCCTACAACCCGCCAGACCTCACCAGCAGTAAGCACATCTTCACGTTGTTGTTTGGGAAACTGGATCTATGAGAGAAAACGTGAACACTAAATAGCTTCTTATATTTTTATTAAAAGCATAGTAATTTTTTCAAGTTCTTCCACCTGAAATGCAAACACAACAATAAATCAGTTGAGGTGGAAGCTCATTCCACCTTTTGATGAATATGCACTGTTATTTTTTAATTTTTTTAAAAGGTGCAAATCTTTATTTCTGTGTTTAAGTTCGATACATAAAAATGATTTATCTGGAGGAAATGCATTTGGACATTGAAAAATATGTTAATGCTGCATTTGTATCAGTTTATACAAGCAGTATTCATTTAGTGGAAAAGGGAAACTATTCAAACCAACTTGGCAATATGTGGAAAAGTGTGTGCTTCCTAAACATGCTAACTTTTACTGACAAATGATTTCTTCCATCATTATGGAGAAATGTTGGCCCACTCTTCCTAAAAGAATAGTTTTAATTTTAAGACAGTGACATAAGATTTAAGTTGGAGTTAAGTCTATTTTGGGTTTAACTAGGCCACTCCAGAGCCTGCTTACCAGTTTTTTTGAGCTATTCAGCTGAATCACTGACCTCCTCCGTAACCAAGGTGTACTTTATGAACTTATGGCTGTGTGTTCAAGATTTTCCATTAGAAAGCAAAATTAATGGTTCCTTCTGCTGTAAATTCTCGCATTACCACCACGTTTAACGGTTGATAAAATCTTCCTTTTCCTGAAATGCTGTTAGTGTGAGGCCAGATGTTACAGGGCACATACTTTCTAAAAGTTAACACTTTTATCTTATCAATCCACAGAACATTTTTCTTACAGAAATCACCTAGAAGGTGTTTTTTTCTTCTTTTTTGGAACATGTAAGACAATCCTTTGTGCTTTATTATATCAACAGTAGTTTTGCGCTTTAAACTCTCCCCTTGATGCTATTTTTGCTCAGTGTCTTTCTTATATTTGGTCCGTGAACACTGACCCTGACTCAAGTGAGAGATGCAGATCTTTAGATGTTGTTCTTGGTACTTTTGTGGCATCTTGAAGTAATTTTGAGAAGCTTAGCTAAAGGTCGAAGTCTCCTCCGTGAATAAAGGCCTCCACTTTGCTGGACTCCCAAAGCTTCAGTAATGGTTTTGTAAACCTTCCCTGACTGAAAGATTTTCGTGACTGTTTATCATCATCTCACCATGTTTTGGGTTTCCAGATCTTTCAGTCTACTTTATGTTGTTAGACAGGGTCACTGATTCCTCAACTCTTCAGGTCTTGTTGTGGTTTATGAAGTTGAACTGTGGTTTAATAAGGGAGGCGGTTGCTTTTCCACAAACCCTTGGTTGTCTGATGTTACAATTTGTTTGATGTTCTGAAAAATGTAGGTGAAAGAAAAAAAGAAAAACCAGATGAAATATGTAATGGACAAATACTTCTGTCACAGCATGTAGCTTCTCACTTTCAAATGTCATTTGTGAGGCTGAACGTTTACATTTATACATTTTATTTCCATTTTTGTGGGGGTATTCTGATAGGGCAAGAGTGTTAGCATAATGCTAAAGCTATTTCCTGTACCTTTTCTTTTACTGGCGCAAACTGCAGAGGAAACAAGTTGTATACAAAAATTCTGAGTACGCTTCATTTCTAAGTTACATTAAACAGTTGGTGATTTACAATTCAGACTTATTCAGGTAGGTACAGCGTGACAGAAGAAAGCGTCTCATATTTTATGTGCAGCACTGCTCTGCTATATAATCCCTCTTTTGGTTTCTCGTGTGTTTTCCCAGCATATTCCCATATGGATACTGAACTTAGCCACCCCAACTATCTTGGATCAGATTACCCACAAGCCCTCACCCCCACCTCGCCGAGTCGCTTTTCTCCTGTGCTGCACGGCCTGATGGGAGATGACGACATACCCAGGTGATTTTTGAATCACCATGTTGTATTACCAGTCCACAACTTTTACCAGTAGAGTTTGTATAACCAATTAGATGAATTCTGGTTGCAGAGAGCCTCGCAGAGTCTTGATTCACCGAGGCTCCACGGGTCTGGGCTTCAACATTGTAGGGGGAGAGGATGGAGAGGGCATATTTATCTCCTTCATCCTGGCAGGAGGGCCAGCCGACCTCAGCGGGGAGCTTCACAAGGGCGACCAGATCCTTAGTGTAATGACATCTCCTGTCACCAGAAATTTGAAACGCATATGCCTACCAGATGGGGCTGTAAACATTCTCGCTGTGTGTACATTTCTTAGGTGAACGGCGTGGATTTGCGCATGGCCACGCATGAGCAGGCTGCCGCGGCTCTGAAGAACGCTGGCCAGACCGTAACCATCATCGCTCAGTACAGGCCCGAAGGTAAAACCGCTGCACACGTTTTCACTCCACTTTCCATATAATTTGCATAGATTGCCTAACTGATTACTCAAGCAGAAACACTTGCAGCTTTCAGCATAAAAGTGGCTACATCGAGGACATCTGAGAATGTGTTTGGGGGGGATGATTAAATTTTTCATGAGGTTTCATTAGATTAGTGTCATCCATTGGAGAGATGAGTTTGATTTCGGTTTGCTACCTCTGGCGAAGTGTGTTCATTTGTTTACTGTGGCAGCCACAATATATCCTAAAGTGATAGCAGCGACACCCAAACATTTTGTAGGACTGAAACTCACTGACCAAATCACTAGGAGAATCAGAATTATAGCGCGTTATAAGATGCAATTATCTCCAAGCCATTTTTATAAGGTACATGTTGTAGTTTTTACAACTTTTCCTTTTCCATTTTATTGTAAGGATATTCATTTCCATTTCTGAAGTTAAGAAATATATTTTCTTTGGCTTGTCTTTTTTAGAAGTGAAACAGCACTGGCAAATTATCTCCTAACCCACAATGACAATCCCAGTCTTCCTGCGGTTTGCTGCTCTTCTGTTTTTCTGTGATGAAAAATGTCAATTAGAAAAATAAATATTTAAATTTGTGTAGTATCCAGATAGTTTTTGCTCTGGTTCTGACCAGCATTTTTACTCAAATGTTTACAACAAAGGTTTTGTAAAGCAAAAAACAACAGTAAATCGAAATCTAAAGGATTTCTACACAATGCTTTAGATAGTGTGGGTTTAATTTCACAGCTGACATGTAGTCAAATCTGTCCTGCAACTGAAACTTTATTTTAATCTTTGATCAATTTTCTCACAACTGCATCAGTAGAGCTATCAGCTACAACTTTATTCAAATGTTTAAGGTTTCTTGGCTCTAAACTCAAGTGATTTTGACTCATCAAAGTAGCGATCTGAAATAGCTGAACATTAAATGAATGTATTTTTTCTCTTTTAGAGTACAGCCGTTTTGAAGCTAAAATCCATGACTTGCGGGAACAGCTGATGAACAGCAGCATGGGCTCTGGGACTACAACACTAAGAAGCAACCCAAAGAGAGGCTTCTACATCAGGTACTGACAGAGATCTCACAAACTGCTGAGAAAACAAAAGGTTCATGTATTTTTACATGGATCTTGATGACATTATAAGTAACGTTATGCTTTCGTAGTTAGAAATGAGGTTGCTTGCGTTCTAGCTTCAACTAAATTATTACTTATTACTTAAAGTAATTGTTACTCAGGATTAAGGATTCACTTAACGTGGTCACAGTTAAGTGAATCTTTAAATTGTCTGTGTAGAAATGGAAAATAAAAGAAAACCTCTCTAACTGGTTAACAATACAAATCATGAGTTGATTAGTCTTAAGTAAAATTATGCTACATAGCAGTTTTTATAAGTTAATAATGCTGTATAACAATGTTCTTTCCTTCAGTAGAGTCATAGCTGTGACTTTAGTTACAATCCTCCTTAAAGTGGACATTTTGATCAATTGTGGTCAAATTTAAGTTGAGAAGCTCCTTCTTAAATGCTTGATTTTGAACTCTTACATCACTCAGGGCTCTTTTTGACTACGACAAGACGGCGGACTGTGGTTTCCTCAGTCAAGCCCTGGGCTTCAAGTTTGGGGACGTTCTGCATGTGTTGGACTGCGGCGATGAAGAATGGTGGCAGGCCCGGAAGGTCAGCCCGCAGAATGAGGCTGAGGAGGTTGGCTTCATCCCCAGCAAACACAGGTCAGGGAACGAACTTGCCTCGGGATCCAGCAGCTGCTAGGAACTGTGTGTAAGCAATGTTGTGTTTGACAAAAGGCCGTCAGTAGAATCTGTCATTTCAACAGGGTGGAAAGAAAAGAGTGGTCTCGTGTTAACACCAAAGAGAGGGTATGTTCACTCACTACACTTTAAATCTGAATATTTCTTACGTGTTGTAATCTTTTTGTTCTCCTCTGTATTGCAGGACCACGGTCGAGACAGTGTGGGCACTCAAGGTGATTAGCATATAGATGTGCCTTAGCTTGATTGTTCGGATTAGTTAGTCTTGAATCCATCTACATGGGTTTGTTGACGTGAACCCAATATCTTTGTTTATAGATGAAAAATTACCGAGTTCCATCATTCAGAAAAGTAAAGGTCTCCGTCAGCCTCCAATGAGCAGGATTTAGGGAAAATATTTGAATGTCTTCTAAATTAAAACAGCGGCGCTCGTCACAGACTAATACATGCTCAAATTTAGAGACACACATGGAGAAACAAAGCCAGATCTCATTTTGAAATAATGAAAAGAACTGTGGCTGATTGCTGCTGTGTTCTGTCACCAGGGAGAGATAAAACCCCACACAGTTATGAGACAGTTACTCAAGTGGAAGGTAAGACCTCACAAAGGCGTGTTTTGGGCCTGCTATCCAAGTCTTTAATGTGACATTTCATTTTTGTTTTTATTTCTCTTTTGTGATTGAAGCCGCTCTGTTTGCTCTCTCTCTCTCTCTCCCTCTCCTTGTAAGTACATTACGCAAGGCCGATCATCATTCTGGGTCCGGTGAAGGACAGGATAAATGACGACCTGTTGTCCGAGTTCCCTGATAAGTTCGGATCCTGTGTCCCTCGTGAGTAATTTTGCCGTCGCTCTCGGAGACTGATCTGCTCCGTGCTTTTTTGTTCAACGTCGCCGCTGCCGCCAGCAGCGGTTTTAGGATGACGTGTGAATAAAAGCGATCGTTTTGATTCTGAGATTCACGACAGGATGTTGGTGTGCATTCATTTGTCTCTGGTTGTCCTTCATTTGACAGACACAACGCGGCCTAAGAGGGATTATGAGGTGGACGGGCGAGACTATCATTTTGTGTCCTCCAGGGAACAGATGGAAAAGGACATCCAGAGCCACCGGTTCATTGAAGCCGGGCAGTACAACAGTCATCTGTACGGCACCAGCGTGCAGAGCGTCCGCGAGGTGGCCGAGCAAGTGAGCAGCCCTCTTTTCCTCTCCGCAAAAACAAAAAAAAAAAAAAAATTCATAACCATCTTATAATACAAATGGTTTCTATATAAGTTAACATGTTTTAAATTAGACACATTTAGTCGTCAAAAATCTTAGAATATACTTTATTTGTCCCCAATTATTATTGATCCCCAAAGTAGCTTGTTTTCAAGCTACTCCATCTATGGTGTTAAATATCAATAATACAAACATAACCATAAGAGATAAAGTTTATAAATATATATATATATATATATATCTTCATATACGTAAGAATGAAGCAAGTCATTCAATACGACTGAATATAAATAAACGAATAACAAACATGTACATGCAAATATCCATAATCTAAAACTAATCTATAAATGAATGCAGAGAAAATAATACAATAATAATAATAACTAAGAATCCAATAATACAAAACATCTACCTGCCTTGCATAAGTATTCATACCTCTTGTTCCTTTTTCACATTTTGTCACTTTGATCACAAACCTTTAAAATATTTTAATCAGGATTTTATGTGCTGGACCAAGTCATGCATAAAGTGACAGGAAAACGATACTCAAGGATTCAAGGAATTTATTTATTGTCACACCAGCTTTTCTTTTTTGTGATGCAAAATTTGGACCCAGGTCCCAGATTAAGAAATATAATAAATAAATAAATAAATATCGACGTATACAGCCACTGCAACTGTTTTGCAGGGAACGGTCAAAATTTTCAGCCTGTAGTTCTGAAGCTAAAACTTCATCAAAATCTGATTCTATAAAATATGCAAAACCCCAAAACTCTCCTTTTAAAAACCACATATTTCTCTCCTCTGTTCATCCATGAATTGAGTTAAGTTGTTCTATCAAATATGCAATGCGCTGTGTTTGGGACAAGGCATCCTTACTGCACAAGAATAATACGTAACTAATTGCACCTAGCCTCCAGTGTCTGATCGTCCAGCCAGTTAGCAGCTTAATCAAAACTAAACTTGCTGTTTTCTTTTCGTAGCCCAAAACAATTCATGTCAATGTTTGTTTTTGTTTTTGTTTTTTTTTCCTTTTGCCCAAGCAGCAGGGAAAACACTGCATCCTGGATGTTTCAGCTAACGCTGTGCGTAGACTACAAGCTGCTCAACTTCATCCCATCGCCATCTTTGTCCGGCCCAAGTCACTGGAGAATGTTTTGTACGTATTTTAAAAGAGATTCCTTTAGCAATTATTGCTGCAACAGAAAACGGTGTGTGATAAAGTTTCTGAATATGGCCTCACCAGAGAAATCAACACTCGACTGACAGAGGAGCAGGCCAGGAAAGCAATGGACCGAGCCCTCAAACTAGAACAGGACTTCATCGAGTGCTTCTCAGGTAAAAGCAGACACATGTTGGGTAAAAATACTTTTTGTCTCAGTTTATTAACCTAAGTTCCTCCATGTTCTCCCCGTGCTCCCAGGTGTTCTCACCAAGTGCTCCAGCTTTTTCCCACAGTCCAAAGATACAATTTTTACTTTAATTGGTTCTCTAAATTGCCCCCAGGTGTGAGTGTGTTCACGGTTGTTTGTCCAAGGATAAAATGGTGATCGATCCTCACCTAATAAATGGATGGATGGGTGTATGGGCTAACGAAACATTCTCTTATCCATTTTTAATCGGTTTTTCTAAATCTTTTCCTCCCAGTTTAAATGCCAACACATTGCAATGGCCACTCACTCTGCCTTCACAATGACAGGCTGCTTCTGTTTAACTGAGTGAGTTAAATGCTTTGAGCCCTCCTGGTGCCTTTTGGGAGGACTCAGAGCGTTTTAACATTTCACAGACACATTTAGGGCAAATGTCCCCGGGAGTCGGAGCGCGGATGCCAGGTTTCTTCTCAAATCTGGTGCCCACCACGATTTACAACCAGTCACAAAGAGTGAGAATCATTTTCCGGATGTGTGTTTTAGGAGAAATACGATGGGTTCAACTGCATTTTGGGCGTTAAATCTCTTCATGTATATTTTTTTTCAACATTTTCTTACCTCCCCTTTGCTTTCCGGTGGCAGCCGTCGTGGAAGGGGAGAGCTTTGAAGAGGTTTATCACAAAGTAAAGACAGTGATCGAGGAGCAATCAGGGCCTTACATCTGGATCCCCACTCGGGAGAGGCTGTGATGCTGCAACCGACCCGACTTGCCCTCGCCTCCCGACCCTCACAGCCACAGACCGCCGCCGCCATTCACCCTTCACAGCCGAGCCAGCCTCGCCTGCCTTCCCGTCCGTCCTCCAGCGAAGTCCGTGCTTAGGCGATCGCCGCTTAGCGACACAGAGAGACTAATGCCTGCAAAGAGCGGGAAAGCACGGGAAACGACACCGCGAGGCAAGTAAGGATACCAAAAAGGAGACTTTTTTTAAGAAAAAAAAAAACAACAACAACAAGGTGAACAAGCTGATGTGTAGTTCAACTGAAAGAGATCGGGAGAAAAGATTTTAGTCTAATTTTACTTTACCATTTAGGATCAGTTGGTATTTAGTATTAAAATGAACGCTGGATTTAAACAATGGATTTAAATTGGCCAAAATTAACTTACATTCAACAAAGATCCGGTTTAATGTTTCGGCCATTGAAAATCCACACACAGACGGCCGCGTTAGGCAGACTTTAACTGCATTTTGCACCATCCTGTATGCGAGCTGCGGTCCATGTTCTGTGGATCCCAAAAGCGTGTAGATGTGTCTGAGTAGACTTTGGAATAAAGCAGAGGGTAGACCTCACTTCTATGTGACAGTGATCCCTGGGACGGAGATGCTAACAAAAGAGCCTTTTAGCATCTCTTTTTTTTTTTAAACAACCTCCTAGTATCTTTGGAGAGTACTTCAGATTCTAGCGAGGCTCGCTCCCTTGACTAGGAGTCTTTTCTCAGCACTTTTTGTCAGTCTCTTCTTGGTTCTTGGTGCACACTTGAAACAACATCTCTGTAACCAAGACAAACATTTCTTCTGTTGCCCATTTTAAATATTATGAGGCAGATTTTAGCGGCGTTGCAGTTAATTTTGATTAAAAGCTCTTTAAGCTGAAGCATGCATCTTCACCGATGGAGTTATGGGAGAAAAACAGAAGAAAGAAAAAATAGGAAAAACAAAGAACGGCTAAAAGGTACAGTATCTTGCAAAAATATTTGAACTTTCTCACGTTTTGTCATGTTCAAACCGCGACCTTGTATGATTTGCAATAGGTGACCAGAATATTGTTCGTAATTGTTAAGTGAACGGATAAGGATTTTTTTACAAATCTAAATTTGAAAAACCTCCTTGTACATTTGCATTCAACCCCCACGAGTCAATTCTTGGTAGAAACTCTTTAAAAATACAAAAGCTAAAATGACTTTATCTAGTCTGGAAGAGTCCAAGGCGCTTTACGCATCTATTCACACACTGATGAGGGCAAGCGACTACATTTTACTCTGTTTTGCTCATTCAAACTGGACGGACACTGTGTGTCACGATCATCTTTGAAGCGTTGCCAGAGATTTCTTATTGGGTTTAGTTCTCGCCTTTGACTGGGACATTCAGGTGCATTATTATCATTCTTTGATCGCAACCGTTCCATTGCAGCTCCGGCTATATGTTTAAAGTCTTTTCTCGGAGATGAATCTCTCCCCCCAGTGGATTGTTCCCAGGATAATCCTGCGCTTATCTCCATTTATCCATCAGATTTGACCAGCTTTTGTGTCCTTGCTGAAGAAAAACAATATGATGCTGCCACCACTCTGTGACTATGTGTGGACGGTCTTCTCAGGCTGATGTGTAGTTAAAGAAAGTTACTTCAGCTTTTCAATCTAAGAAGTGTTATCACTTCTTAATAGAGGTCTAAATTTAAATGTGCACCGCTATTTTCAGATTTTTATTCATTAAATATTTTTTTAATAATGTACCCCTTTCTTCCCACTTCACAAATGTGCACCACTTTCCGCTGGTCTGGCTCGTAATACTCCAACATTTGAAGTTTTGAGGTCGTTGCATGACAAAACGTGGTAAAGCTCGAGATAAATGGATCCTTTTGCAAGGCACTGTATGTTCTTCTTCTCTGCCTCTTTATTGCAAGGGAGGGTTTTAGCATGTCTCGTAAAAGAAGAGGAGTAAAGAGACAAGAGGCTGGCCTTGAGTGGAAACTGATAATCCGACACGGTTTGGCTTCTTATGCACACACGCCCCGCACGCAGAACACACGTACAACCTCGCATCCCATCCAGCGACCCTCACACACACACACACACACGCCCACACACCCGCACACGCACACACGTGGAGTTGGACCCTCAGCTGTGAACCTGGCACACCCGTCTGCAGCTGTTCTGACCTGCTAGTCAGAATCCAGGATGAATGTTATCTCTCCAGGCACAAACAGCAGAGCTCTCGGCTTCACCTTGCTGGTCACTCTTCCAGGAGATCCCCTTTCAACGCGCAGACACGCACACTGTTTCCAGTGGCCGCGGTATAAGCCATTGCGTGTGTGTCTGCATCCGTAAGCATCTCTGCACAGCTGTGCATGTGTGGAAACTCCTCTCTGTGTGTGTATGAGGAGGAATAGGTCTTCTTTTATTCTCTCTCTTCCACTTTTCTCTGCTTCTTTCTCCCTCACGAGTCCACACAAATTAACTATAAGTCATGTTTAAAGACTATTTAAAAAAAAAAGAAATGGCCTCTATATATAAATATATATATAAATATATATCTTTTTTATGACAATTTGTAACAGGACTAAGTCTGTAAAGAATAATCAACATTTCCAAATAATATTTCATTGATTTCTTTGGGTAAAACAGTATTTTAGTTGTTGGGTTTACCCCCATATTCTCATTTTATTGTTGTTAAGCAAAAAGCAACACAGATAGAAAAAAAATGAACCATTTAAAGCAAACCTGACATAAATATGAAAGGGTAATATTTGGGGGAAAAAAAGTAAAAAAAAAAGTACTAATTGAGAAACATGTGCAATGCAGCTGCGTGTCTCTGTGTGACTGAATGTGTGTGTTTGTTGCAGGAAAGCGTCCATTATGTATAAAATATAGATAATGCTATAAGAGGAATCCAGCCTATGGTGGTTATGATGTATTATACATAAATGAGTGGCGTGAGCTTGTGGGTGCGTGCGTGAGAGGGTGAGACACACACGTGGAGATGTAGTGCAATACTGCCATGATGTTATGCAATGAAGATGGTTTTATGTGTAAGATTAACAAGAGTATCTATGAAGTTTGCACTGATGGCTACTAAACGTTGGACATGTCAGCAGGACAGAAACAGCGACTGAAGGAGAAACGAAAAGAGACGGAGAGTTTTAAGAGCATGTGTTTGTATTATATGTTCTGAATTATAAGAGTGAATATGGAAGTATTGATGGAAATAACCATTCATATTTTTTTTGTTTTTGTTTACCTGCTTCTCTCAGCACAAAGTGGATCTGCTTTTTAATGAATGGCAGTTTTTGGGGTTTTGGTTTACAGGTGCATGTAAATAAATCTGGAAAAAACAAAAAGATTATAATCAAAAGTCACTTTACTTCTGTAATCAACATGGAAAATTCATATGTAGGTACGCTGCACACAGTGATATATTTCAAAATTTATTTCTGTTAGTCTTATGATTATGGCTTGCAAAAGATTTGACTATTACAAACCAATTAAGTCATTAATAAATGAAGAAGAAGAAGCTGCTTGTTCAAAGAGTACAGGCAAAATAATGGAAAGTTTGGTGGAAGAAACACATGGTGACAGTTTTTACAGAGCCACCACACAGTGACCAGTCCAGGAGAAGAGCTGCAGATGTTACATTCCTTGTGCTAAGCCTGTCCTGCAATGGAAGCAATATCAGTGTCTGAATATTTACTTTTGATGGAGATTTTAATTTTTTTTTTACCCAGTCTCTTAAAAGTGCCAATATAAAATAAATCTGGTTTATAAATTCGAATCCTGTAGACAAGCTACGAGCTTCCATGCAGCAGCGTATCGATACGATGCAGTTTTATGCAAAAGAAGCCCAAATCAAGTATTCAGTGCATGTACTATACAATAGGCCTGTCACGATGACAAATTTTGCTGGACAATAAATTGTTCCAGAAGTTATTGCGATAAATGATAATACTGTTGTTTTGAGACCATTTTTAAGTAATATAATGTCAAACTTATAATGCAGGAGCACATTCTCAAAGATCAGTAAACTTTAAATTCTACTGGACATTTAACACTGGAACTGGAAGACATGTTAAATATCCAAAATAAGTAAGTAAAGCAACAAATAAAATGAGTTTTGAAGTCTTCGTAAACACAATTGTCGTAGTTGAGACCAAAGCACCAAGCTGAAGACTTTTATCATCCAGTTTTTGGTAGAAAGAGAGAAAAAAAAAACAGAAATAAACGATAAATAATACCGATGGAAATTGTTGAATTTACTTCGGTTTTTTTATGTGATTAATTGATTTATTGATTATTGTGACAGGCCTGTCCAGTACATGGAGTTACTTTTCAGTATGTTATCATTCCTGGACGTAAAATGTTCTTTCATTAGTCTTATGTAATAGCTTAACTATAACTCTGGGAAATTGAATTCTGCATATTTGTTAGCTGTAAGCCATAGTCATCAGAATTAATGGGGGGAAAAAAGAGAAATAAATCAATGTGTTCAGTAGCCACCTATTTCACTTTTTTAAATTGAATTTCTGAAAAGAAAAAAAAACAACTTTTCGATGATATTCTGTTTTAAGATGCATCTGTTTTACTTATTAAGAACTGTCACTAAAGCTCCATATCGAGTCGAGTCTGTATATTTTTGTATTTTTCTTTCTTTCTTTTTTTTTTTTCGGCCTCCCCGCCCCACACTGAGAAAGCTCTTGGGTCTTGGATGCAAAACGCTGTAAATACAAATAATGTTTGGTTTTTTTGGCGTGGCTCTCGGCGATCACTATCCTGAACGAGACCAAGTACGAGGACCCTCCATGGGAGCCACGGGCCCAGTTTAACTGCATTTACACACTCTGGGTGGGAAAAAACACACATATTTATACACACACACACGCGCGCGCAATCTCAGCATGTCTACACATGCATTTACATTTACAACACTCACAGAAGTGACAACTCACACTCATTGATTGAATAATATGTTTTCAGTTTATTTCTTTGAGGGTTTCAATGTATTTCTTAATATCTCTCTCTCTCAGCCATCCATATCATAGTGTGATATTCCTTATAAAGTATATGAATTTTTACAGAAAAGACTGATTACAAAGTTACAAACTGATGCAGAAGAATATATTCAATAATGACATTATGAAGCAAAATAAAATGTTCCAGTTCAGTGAAGCGCTTGTTGTAAATTAGCTATAAAATAATAAAAATGGATTTAAAAATGCTTTCTGAACACTTGGACTCGGATGCCTTCTTGTTTTTCTGGTTAGTTTAAAATGGTCCCTTGGAGTTCCACAGGTGGAGATTAGCAGGACAACCAGAGGGGGGCGCTCATCCTCCACGTTTAGCCTCTTATACAAGCACCACTCGCTGCATCTGCACAGACATGCTTTGTGTGTTTTTTTGTTTTTCTTGGATGACGGCTTCCCTACAACCCCAACCTCATTCCCCTCACTGGGAAAAACAACATTTTTTTTTTCTCTGGGAAGCATATATTCATAAACATCCCTCGATCTGATCACATGCTCTGCTGCAGGGCATCAATGTCTGGATATTTGAGAATGTTCAGACACTCAAGATTGTGCATGCATGATCCTGCATCCAAACTCAATCATTCAGCTGAAAAAGAAGAGAGGAGAAGAACCAACTCTTTGTTACCGACTCATAATGCCACTGAACTTTTCTTAGTTTCTGAGAAAGACTTTGAAGAACTTAGCAGATAATACTGATTTAGCTTTAAATAATTCACGTTGCTTCCATAGTCAGTCAGTTTCACTCAAAGGTAAACAGTCATTCAGGGATTTTAATGAGGCATTTAGACAAATGTTTTTTCACCGGGAATTGATGACGACACCAGAAACCTTGCAGGGATTTTTAAGATAAGAATCGGTTGCACAATTCAGAATTTAATATGTTCCCTGATCTCTGGATAAAAATCCTTTAGCTTGTTGGAGAACAATCATCTTATTTTTTGGAGCCGTTAACAAGCATCTGGCGAAATCCTGACTGTGACCTCTCTCCTTTGCAGAATTGGCAGAGTTGATTTAAATTGGTTCGTTTCCTGGCACAGAAGCTCTTGAGCAAACTCCCTACATTTTTTTAATTAGGTTTAGGTCAGAGCCATTCAGGAAACTTCATTTTATCCAGCTTTATCCTTTCCAAGCCCAGTTTTGACATGAGTCAGTGTGTTTATGCACTTGAAGATTTTGCATATTCTGACAACAATAAGCAGAATGTCTGGATGAGTCGAGGTAAGAAAAGAAGTGGAGCGACTTTGAAGCACGGTGGTGGAAGCATGTTGCTTTTAACTGTATGTTGTTTCTCTGATTTTCTCAATTAAACTTTACAATTTCTGACCAGACAAGTTAACAAATGCTTCAAGAAGCAGAAGGGCTGATCTCCTAATGGATGTTTTTCAAAAGGTCAAAAGAGGCCTTTAGTGCCTGTAGAGATTCGAGAAATTATTAATAAATTCAAACCTGTGCGCCAGTCTTTCTAAAATCCCAAAACTAGTTCGATAGTCATGCTGAAGACGAGGGCATGTAAGCATGCGACTAGAGCTGCTGGTTCAGAGTTGAAATAAAATTTTTGTGGATGTAAACAAACAATATGTGCAAATCCTGTGTGGAGACGGAGCTGCTTCACTCATCCATCTCTGTGAGTCTTCTCCCTGCTGCATTATACCATCTGACAGTGACATAGAGAGTGAGAGAGGAAGAGTGGGAAGCATCCATCACGGGCCATAAACGGGATCTGAAGCTTCAAACTAGTAAAGCTCTCCTTCTATTGGGTTCCTCCCACCCACATGATTTTGTTATCCCCCAATCAGTCATCATGTCTCCGTCCGTGGACCAGGTCTACCCACAGGCTGGCAGAGGAATGTGCAGTTGGACTCTTGAGGAAGACAGATGCTTCACAGATGGATTATTGGAAAAATGGCCAAAGCAATATCCTTGCTTCAAAATTAGAATGAGAAAATTCCTCTTTAATTATTAAATGGCTTGTGATTTAAAAAACCTTGAAACGTTTTTACTGCACACATGCTCAAACACCCGGGCGTTTTGTTTCAGTGCCACTTCGTGCTAAAGAGGAATTAGCAGTAAACACTCACAAAATAATTCGATTATGCATGTGATTAGCTCCAGATTTCACTTCAAGAGAGAAGAAATAAGGTGACAGAGAGATTAATTGTCAAACAGTTGAGTCTTACAAGTCTAGATGGCTTCTAAGTGATTTTTTTTTTAACTGCAGTTGATTCTGTACACAATCACAGCCTTTTTTCAGAATATCATTTCCCCAACATTAGCCTTTAGATATGTTGCAAAAGAATTCATGTTACTTAAAGCTTTTGCATTTTGCAAGAAGTTTTTTTATTCGAATTAAAAAAAAAATGTCAACACAAAATACAGCATAAAAGTAAAGCAGAAAGATGGAAAAAAAAACTATGTACGTTTCTAAAAAAAAAAAAAAAAGATTTAAAAATCAGCCTGTGGTTGTATTTAGTAGTAAATACTTTAAAACTCTTCTTTTCCTTCAGTTCTGTCTGTCTAAAGACTAACACCTCTGTCTATTTTCCTTTGCAAAAAAGCTCAATGTCACTCATGTTGGATATAAAACTCGTGGAAATTATCATGTCTAAGCCTTCCAACACATTTCTGTATTGATTTTGGTCTGGACTTTGACTAGACCTTTCTAAAACATGCATATTTTTCCCTCCTGCTGCACGGTTTGTGTCACTGTCCTGCTTTAAGATTTTGCAGCGATTATAAATATTTTTCCAGGATCACCTTGTATTTGTCCATTTTCCATTAAACTAGTTGCTCTGTCTCTGCTAGACAAAAACCTCCCCTCAGCATGATGCTGACCCCACCATACTTCACCATGTGTATGGTGTGTTCAGGCTGATGAGCAGCATTCATTAAAGTAATGTTTTGCTTTAAGGCCAAAAACTCTAAAGGTTTTGATCTTCTTTTTTTCTGATACATGATTAATTACAACTTTCCTTCAACAACAGTTTTCTTGTCATCAGTCTAAATATTAAATGTGATTTGTGGTGTGCATGACAAATAGCTGTAATGCCGTAGGATTCGGCCACCTGAGCTGTGGATGGCTGCAGCCCCTCAAGAGTTACCAATGTCCTGGCATGTTTCCGATTGTGTAATACTCTCTGAATTCAGAAGATGATGAAGCGGTGATCAAACAGGCGTTGAGAGCTTTGGATATTGTTTTCTAACTTAAACCTGCTTTAAACTTCTCCACAGCTTTGTCTCTGACTTGTCTGCTGTTGTTCTTGAGGCTGTTTGCTCACTGACGTTCTCCAGCAAACATTTGAAGCCTTCACCAAACAATCGAATTTATACTAAGACTAAATTATGCACAGATGGACTGTATTTACTGTACTTAAACAGTACTTGCACTGGATTTTGTTTAGGAGTATCAGGGAGAGGGAAAAGAATAGAAATTACTCTCTACAGTTTCCAAAAAGAAAATGGAAAACAACGTACCCTTTTCATTTCTCTTCATATTTATCCGCTTCTCTGTGTTGGTCTGCCTCATTAAATCCTTGTGAAACACCCTGAGGTTTCTGGTTGTAACATGACAAAAATTCCTTGTTCAGAAGGCTGATGCTGCAGTAAAGCATCTTTTTGTTTGCTGCCGTGGTCCAGGCTGCGGTGACAGAGGTGGATTCGGATGAAAGAACAGCAGGCATGCACGTCATGTGAAAACTGCAGAGAAGACTCAGTCGAGACTTATTTCAAAGTAACCTCAACATTTCTGAACTTCTGTGTGCCTCCGTGTGGGGAAAACCAGCGAGGCATCTCGGCATAGCATAAGCACTCAGAAACCTCAAAGCCAGCATTATCAGCGGACTGAGAGCTGAGGTATTTTTTCCAACCTTTAGTTTAGCTCTGAATTCAGTGAGAAATCTCTCATGGTCTTATGAATTTATGGTTGTAGTATTCACTAGGAGGGCAGAGCAAAAGGTCTTATCAGTATATTTTTTAGAATTAATGAAAGTTTTTATTGCATACGCTTTTGCATGTGTTGTCTGTGAGAGATTTCATTCCTTCTGAAACCAGATGATTCCCCAGCGGGCATTTTTCTACCCAGGAGCTTCAGGAACCTCACAGAATTTATTTTGTTAGCCACAGACTAATTCCTCCAAGACACTTCCCTCACGCTACCAAGTACACTGACAATAAACAGAGCACTGTCAACTTCATTTGTTACCTTTAATTACAACATGACAGCTGTGAGCCCGAAGAGCAGGATCAAACACAGATCCTAACCACCTTCATGTTTTCTCCTTTGCCTCACCCAGCAGTGGTTTTGTCTCTCTTATTATTCTTCCTCTTGTTTTTCTCTATCAGGTTTTCATCAAACTCTTCTACAAGATAACGTCTGCTCTGTTGTGTTGTGTAAGTAAGGCGTCACTTTGGCTGCATTCCTGCTATTTACCCATATCACTGGCGTCTGCGTGAAGATTGGCCCTCAGATTGGCGCTCGGCGGGGTGCGGCGCAGGATTCTGCCGTGGAGATGTCGCTTTGCACGGCTTTTGAAAATCGTCGCCTTCTTAAATTCTTACGACCAGATAACACGCACTCCTGTGGTTAAATCTAATGGGTTTCTCTACTTTCCTCCGACGCTTAAAGCTTTGGTGAAACACAATGTTGTGGAGGGTGTCGCACTGCAAAAGATATGGCACTTTGTCCGATGAAATAAAAGAGATCGTGTTTCACGTCTGATGAAACAAAACTGTGGCCAATTTCACCGCTGTCAAGACGGCTTCAAAGGAGCGTTTCCTCACTCCTTCCTTCAGGTGTGTTTCGTTTAATCAAAAACCACAATTGTAATTGTAAATGTAAATGTAATCCAGCCGGCGCAGTGGGATTCACACGACACTGAGAATCTCTGCAATGTTGAACCTCGAGGTGTCACTTCACAAGCTGCATTTGCAAAATGAGAGCTTAGCCAGTGACTGCTTGCAATGTCATCCGGAGAAAATGCATGTAATAATTTTCTGAAGGTGATGGAATAATAATCCCGGAATTGGTAGTGATGACCTTCAGGAATATGCAGTCTCTGGAGTTTGAAATATTACTTTTGTCCTCGTGGAAATGGCACACAAAAGCCCAAAAGCAAACAGAAGAATTGGTGCTGCTGCATGAGAGATCACTGGAGATTCTGGAGGTGTGTGTTTGAACTGGCTGCTGCCGGCTTGAAAAATAGCATCCTCTGCTCATTACCAGCCATACACCATTATCTCCCTTTGAATATGAATTAAGGTTGTTAAAGATCTACACCTGGTGGCCTAATTCATTGGTCTGGTACAGGCAGGGAGCCACCTCTCTGTGCAACATAATCAAACCCTAATGGGCCAGGTAGGACGGGGTGGGGCATTGATTACTGGGTGATTTGTAATCAATCAAACAGTGTGATTACAAACAGTTCTCACAAACGGACCAAACGGTTCTCTAAGAAAACACAAACCAAACAGGCTGACAGTTTGCCAGTGAAAATTAAAGAGTTTCATTTTAAGTTGGTTTCTTCCTCGTTATAAGCGACAGACTCCATATCTTTTCTGAAGAAAGACTTTGAATGATTGGCAAACATGTAAATCATTTTGCTGATGTACACTTTGAAAGCCAGCAGATTGAAAACAATCCCATTTGGTTTATTTTTTGCTAATCTAGTCCTGTAGTGAACCCGGAGGTTTTCAACAACAACAAAAATGGCTACTGTGACAAATGACCACTGCTAAGGCTACCCAAGAAAGGACTGATAATAACTTGGATTAGCCAACATCTAATATGTGGTTTGCAATAAATGAAATTTACCAAGCTATCCATCCATTTTCTATTGCCTGTCTCTACCAGTTTGCAGATAGCAGAGGAGCTGGGGACTGCCACAGTAATTAATGTGATGGAGATAGGAAATGCAGGCTACACCCTGGAAAAGTCATGGGTATAGCGTGCACCCTACCTTACTCACTGTTTCCTATGCTACATTTTTTTGTGCTTGCTTAATTCTTAATGTTTCCACCACTGTAAGCTCTGTCTTTTGTCTTAGAAAAAAATGTTTCTTTCTTAAAAGCAAGTTGGATCAGGACCAGAAGAAGCACTATTACCTTCTGATAATAGAGCGTCAAAAAAAAAACAATGGAAACTTTAGGAGCTCCACGCTCCCTGTTTTGTTGGTTTGTTGAAAATTTAAGACAGGGACATTTTTAACACAATGTGCTTCACCGCTAATAAAAACATGAGCTTGGTATTTCTGATCTTCCTGCTGTTTATTTTGATATCACCTGGCACTGAGTTAATGTAGGCCCAAAGGACACCCAGAGTTGTGCTTGAAGATATTATTTTCTGCTTGTTAGAAAAGCCTTTAGCGGCTGGATTAGGCAGGAAGATAAGGAGAAGGCTTGAGAAAGATAAGGTGTAAAACAGAGTGTTTATTCAGCGATGCTGAACAGGTGCACAAACAGGCCATAAAATCATATTCTGTAGGTCACATGAGGTCTCTGCAGCAGCTCACAAGGCTTTTAACTGGCAGCCTCTTAAAACCAACTTCACCCCCAGATTAACAGACCCACCATAAAACAGGCTTTAAAAAAAAATTTAAAAAAAATGCATTTATGTACTGACAAACATTTACAAAATTACTAAAACACCCCAGTAAGAGCTATTGCCCAACGCTAGAAACAATATAAAAGCATGTTTCAGTTTAAGAAGTGCTCGGTAATCTTTCCATCTCAATAAGAGGGTCTTCTGGAACCTCTAAAATTTGCTCAGGCTTTGGGGAATCATTTAGCTGAAACACGCTGAAGTGGACGAGCCAAAGGTACTGTAAGTCATCTGCACAGCAAATGTTTCAACTCATTTAAAATCATTAGTTAAAGCTTGTTATCCATTTTACTGCTTGTTTTCAGAGGCGCCAGCTGAGAAGCTGAGAAGTAGCCATAACCTACTTCAACCTGTTTCTTATCATACAATTTTAAATATTGAAACAAATTCAATATTTCCAAAGTGCTTCAGTGTAAGTAATTAAAACCTTCATCACACTGTTTAAAACCATAAACATTTTCTGGCTAAGTTCTTAACCACTGTGAATCATGAATCTGGTTGTGAAATTTGGGTTGATTGGGATTGGGAAGCATTCACAAGGTTTTGTTTGTTTGACATAGTAGGAGGATTAAACTGTCACTGACTGGGATGTTTTTTATCGATGTAATGATGTGATTCAAAGTTAGCTCCACGTTTATGTTTTACTAATTTGATGAAAGAATCATACAAGAGCTGACTCAACACTGGCTAAGCACTGGTACTGATTGGTGGAAACACATACACATTAACCTAACTATATTTCACACCTAATTGCAATTAAGATTGGTCAGTAAAGCTGAAATGTTTGGTGTTGGACTACGAGGACAAACCTGAGTGTCTGGAGAGAGCAGCAAATGTCTGTGAAGAGAGAACAGTCAATCTTTGGTTGAAACCAGCTCATTTCCGAAGATGTTGCTAATGAATAAACAGTAAGGAGGTCGTGGAGGAAAGTGGACCATGAGCAATCAGTGGTGGCTGCTTGTGCCGAGTTGAGTTCCCTCTGAAGTTAAAAACATGGTTTTTTAGAATAAGCCCATGGGAACTGCTTCCTGTTCTGGTCAGTGACGGAGAAAAAGCTTCTACTTTCAAACACTGCAGCAATATTGTCAATGGAGAAGGTTATGTTTGTGTTACAAAACATCAGCAACATTTTTCTTCAACTATCATAGGGTTTTTATTATTATTATTATTATTATTATTATTATTATTATTATTATTATTATTATTATTATTATTATTATTATTATTATTATTATTATTATTAAGGCAGCCATTTTGGATTTTGACATCATTATTGGTGAGAAAGCTTAAGTTTTTGCACTTTATTTTGTTTCCCAATTTAGAGTTTTTCCAATTTCAACCTTAAAAATAAAACTAGAGTGGATATTTAAAACATGCTCAACTAATCAGGCTGTGTCACTGGAAAGGAATGTTTTCGTGAAGCACCATCAAACTGAATGAAGTCATCAGTTGAACTTGAATTTCTTCTTTTGTAAAAAGTCATAAAAGATGACGGTAAAAATATGCACTAGGAGGGAAATTAGCTTAAAAGTTTCAGAACTAGGTGTCATAATGTATTGTGATGTGTTTGCTTTGTTGCAAACTTTTCCCGTTGGAAATAAAACAAGTTTAAAATTGAGTTGCCTGCTTGCCTCAGCTTATCCCCAACACTACAAATGGGTACCACAGTGTGCACAATCCAATGGGAAAACAGTTTTTCTTCTCACGGGCCAATTTGAAATCCTGCAAGTTTTTTTTCAAGCTTTAGATTTCATAATAACAGCCAAATATTATAAAGGAATATCTCACTTTTATCTGCTGTGTAAGTATTTTCCGTTGAACTTCACACGACAGAATCTCAGAGCTGAAAGTTGGAAGTAAAATATATCTCCCCATAAACTGCAGGTAAACATTACTGAGTTCAATGACTGAAATAATCTTAAACTAATCTAATTTACAGTGCTCTGACTTTTTGTGTATTCATATCTATTTCATGTGGACAAAAAAAAAAAAGCTAAATCATAGAAATCTGTTGAAATTTACCTGCAATGTGAGCGATGTAAGAAGGTCCATTCTTCTGACTCATCTTCAGTCAGAATTAACCAGAGTTTGATGTTTCGTCATTTTCTTTCTTTCCTGAATGTGCAGAACAAAGGGAATCCAGACTGTCAGCTGCACTGATAACTGAACTAAAAGAAAATTTAAGTTAATACAGTTTAAATCAATAAACTCTACTTTGACACAGCAAAATAATCACAGCAAACCTTTCTTTTCTGTGAAAGAGGGGAGATCTACTGGTCTTGATTTGCCAAAATTAAACATCGGCTCGGCCTTGTTAGCCAACTTGAATTGCAAATGTCTTATTTACATTTTGTCATTTAGACTTAAAATTAGCATTTCCTCCTATTTACTCTGCCGTCTCGTTCCGATTTTCTTCAAAAAAGGGATTTCATTCAGCTCCCAAAGGAAAACAGTCATTAATTAAATAAGAGAAAATAAGCTGTGCTGCAAGTCTGATGCAATGAATCAGTAATGTCATGGCTGTCATTAAAATATACTGTGTTTAGAGAGACTGCTGCAAGAGAACATTCACTTTTTACTGAAAGATGTGATGAACATGTGGACCTCTAAATGAACAGCAATGCATAATGATAAGATTAGAAAATAATGTTGTGTTGGGATGTCTTTGAATTCAACATAAGTCATCAAAAATCTACAAAATCTGACTGAAGCATTAATCTGGTCCTTAAATTTCAAACTTATATTAACAGTGTCTTTAAAACCAGCAAGCCTTCCAGTGCTGTTTACTCTGTTCCCATGAATTGCTCAATTTGGAAGTTATTGCCAAGTAATAACTTCTATGAAAGATATTCTTAAGTAATGTTTTATCATTGCAGTTTATTCAAACTGCATGCCTCTGCTTGCACTAGGACGTCTGGCGTTTTGAAGTCAAGTTACCTGGAAAAACTTAGCAATACACCGGAAAATGTCATCCATTTCAAAATAAAAGCTCAGCATTTAATAACAAATAAAGGTATTGCAGCTAAATTTGTTTTCGTTTTTCCATCTCTACGAGGCAACTATTGAAGCAGTTTGTTTTAAAATAAAAAGACAACACAGCTTCCTGAATGATACAACCGTCAATATAATGCATCAGTGCAATGTATTCCCATAGCCGAACAAATGTACTGACGTCTACACTGACCTCTTATATTAAATATACACTTTCAGATTTGTAAATTTAGGTATCTATATCAGTTATTCTGAAAGTTAAGGCTTCATGCTGGAACCTAAGGGTTTTCAGATGATTTCCTTAAATCAAATCAAATTTTAAAATGGGGGAAAACTATATTAATATAACATTATCTTTCTAAGTCACAAACTCAAATAATTTAATAATATTTTATCAGTTGAGCTGTATTTATTTCCTGCCAAGATACAGTGTGTCCTTTCTCAGGTTCTTTTTGGCATGTATTTGTCATTTCACATTCATTGCATTTTATACCATAATAATAAACTGGATTTTCATTGTCCAAAGGACACTGATAAAGTTGTCTTTTTTAATTATAATTTTCATCCCGGTAAGTTATGTTTCATGTAACAGAGACCGTCAGTAACTTTGCATTCTTCCTTGAAATGACCAGAAATGCAAATTTGCACTTGCTAAGAAGTGATTGTGTTTCCAGCTATTTCATTAGTGTAGATATGTACCTAATGGTCAAAATGCCTTGTTTATCACAAAGTAACTAAGTAATTAATTCATTAATTGATGAATAAACATGTAGTTAGCTCAAAGTAACAAGTCTGAAACAGCGTGATCAGCCAACATGCTGCTGTAGAACAAAAATTTTAAAATACAGCGACTACAAGGGGAAGAATAAGCTTAACACAATCAACCATTCTGCCTTCTGCAGTCATCCTTAAGTTTCTGTTTGCAATATGATTTCTAGAATATGTCCGGTTAGAGCTTCGATTACCCTGTTACAACGTCAAATGTTAAAAATGCTAAATTCAGTGGGTATGCATTGAATAGTTCCGTCAGTTCCTGGAACGTCTAACAGGGGTCTCAAACTCCAGTCCTCAAGGGCCGCAGTCCTGCAGCTTTTAGAGGTGCCTCTGCTGCACCACACCTGAATAGAATAATTAGGTCATTAAGGCTCTGGAAAACTGATCTACACAAGGAGGAGGTGATTAAGCCATTTCATTCCAGTGTTTTTTACCTAAGGCACATTTAAAAGCTGCCGGACAGCTGCTCTCGAGGGCTGGAGTTTGAGACCCCTGGTAATATTTCCCTTGTAGCCGGTGTTGTGTTTTATTTTGAAATAACCAGACGGAAACAGAGCGTCATGTCGCGAGCTTGTGTGACTCTTGCTGTTATGGAAACCAGGGTGGGAGGGGCTAACTGATGCCATTCGACTCGAGGTTTGATGCGGAGATGTCGTCCTCGGTGACCAGCTTAAAGCTCCCCGTCCTACGAGCTACTTCAGCATAAAACTTTTTAATCTCGCTGCAGTGTAGCCTTTTCGCTGGCTTGCCTTTTGATGAAACCAGACGTGTTCCATCGCTTCTTGTTTAATTTTCTCTTTAAAACTAGGCCAGGCTAAACCTGTCGCGCTGTATATCTCCCCCACCTCTCTCCTTTTGATTTTTTCTTTCCCCCCTCTCTGCTGAAGACAACAATTCTGGTGTTTAAGGGAACATTAAGAAGAGAAACACTCACTTTTCTGGAGTTTTTTTCTTCTCCAGAAGATGCGGAATAACCTGTAAGGCAGCCGAAACTAATCTCTGCAACTATCAGACCCCGCATTGATGTCCCCTGGTTGCGGAGTCTGGCTGCTCGGTCATTGGGCTGAGGGGCAGATTTTTGTGGTGAAGTCGTGTGGAGCACAAAGAGCTTATTAATGCCGAGCAGTCAAGTTTTTCACCGTGTGTTGACAGAGGGACTGAGGTAGGAGTAGAGTTACAACGCTGGGGTTTGCTTTAAGACCTACACTGCATCACAAAGTTAGTCAACTTTTCAGCGTTTAGCTGCTAATAAAGTATCTACATCCAGAAAGGTTTTTTTTTATTATTATTATCAGCTTCCTTTGGTCCAGGGTTTATTCTTTTAGCTGCACCGTCTGATGATTTTTTCTAATCAAGAGTCCGATTTAAATGCAGACTGGTTTGCGATCACAGCCAATCTGCCAGTGCCGCTGGGATTTTAACCCACGTCCATTCATTTTTTACCACCCGGCTTCAACACTATGGAGGTGATATTAAAGAACATGCTGCTGCTGCTGGGGTGCATCTTATTCCTGGACTTGGCTCGTCTGGCTGATGCAGAAGAAGGTGAGTCTGCTTTTCTTTTTTATTTTATCTGCAGATTATACGTGATAAAACAATTATGCTGTGTGAAAATCTTAAGTAAAAAAAAAAAAAAAAATACCGCAATCTCGTAGTATCTCCACCAGCACCTAAAAATGATATGAGCCATGTAATCAGCCGCTTAAGGCCCTCCCGACCAGCAGAGGGCGACGAGGAGCGCTTTGTGTATTTATATTTCTAGCAAACAAGTTCGAACACTAAAAAACTCTAAAATAAAACCGAGTGTGTGCTTCTTTCAACTCTTCTTCTTAAAGCTAAACCGAATCAACAAAGTCTGAGCTGTGTTCATGTTTCTTGCATTATTTGCCTATTTCATAAATTTTTTTCCTGCTTCCCCCACCCCTAAAATACACAGTAAATAAGATTTCTTTGGTAATAAGGCAAACGACTTAATCAAATGTGGTTGTGTCAGTCATGCCAAAACTTCAAAAGTTAACGAAAAAAGATAGAAAACATGATATTTAGTGTATCTTTACACTGAATATTGCTTAAAAAAACCAATCACAATAATAATAAAAAAAGAAAGCTCCTTTTGAAGGCTGTGGCAACTGCTAGCATAAACACATATCCAATAATTGGCTCAAAAGAGGCAGCTCCATTCTCTCTCATAGTAACATAACTTAGCATGTTAGCAAATGTTTTTATTTTTGGTTTATATTCCAAATTATGAGATCAAACCATTTATTTTCATCCACTGCATAGCAACAGGTTGGGAAGGGGAAACTGTGCTCTGTGCTGCAAACTCACACTTTTCCAACAGGGACTTGGTAGAAACGAAAGTGGTAGACAGGAAATCTTTGTGGTTTTGAAACAGTAAATTGAAGAAAGAAAAAAAAAATTCTCAGTATACCTTGTTGCATATAACCGGCCCATATGCTTGTTTAAAATGCTGCCATTTTTATACCGAAAGGTCCAGTAAAGAAAGAGCTGAGGCTACCATAGGATTTACGAGCATGTAGTGGTTACAACGCAAAGGTCATTTACCAAAATCTCAATGTAAAAGGACACAGGTGTGTCATAAATATCTGGCTATAAACTTCACAAGGTGGATTATATGTTTTATACCAGTTAGCACTGAAGCCAGAAATGTTTGGTTTTTGTACCCCTTTTAAATGTAACACAAAGGGCCTTTCTGAGTCCACTTAAACTGGATCTAATTCCACTTCCTGTGGGAATATTAGCCAGTCATACCCTAAAATCAATATTAAAACATTCAGGGGCAAATATTGGCCTGGCGAGATGTTTATTGGGCCAGTGCAGAGTGCTGCGGCAAGCAGTAAAACATCCAACCCTCTGTATCAAATGTGCAGTTTGCCTTGTAATTTATATTCATTTCTTGAAAGCTGCCTTGACATTAACAGAGAAATTGTCTCAGATCAGTTTCGTGAAGCATTTCTAATTACACTGGAGAAAATACAGTTTTCGGTTGGTCTGGGGTATACACGCAGGTGTAGTCACGTTGGTGGCAGTCGTCGGATAATTTGCCGAACATGAGAGTGGATAGATGAGCACAAGTGACGAACAGCAAGACTAGTGGGATCATGCTTGTGTCTAAAGCTATCGTATGGTCCCAAGAGCAAACAGCTTGGAATATTCTCAGGGATCAATTTTTATCTCCTGTTTGGCTTTGCTTCGTTTTGTTAATAGCTTAGTTTCTCTACATCTGTGCGTTGGAGTGAGTAGAAACCTGCCTGGAGTCTGTTAAGAATGCAGCAGGATCACCTGTCTGCAAAAACCTTTGATATGAAATGATCTTTTGGAAATAATAGGCCTGTGTTTACTGCAGATCAGATAACCACTGCTGGGTTTTTATATATATATATATAAAACCTACTGCTGTGTGAGCTGCTTATGGTTCTTCAGATGGGAATGCCAGTTTATAAATTTTTTTGTTTTGTTTTGTGTGTAGATTTTCATCCCCATATGCCAATGCTTAGTCTGTAGTAGAAGTAACATGATCAGCCTTAGGAGTTACCTATAGCTTACATTTCTGTGGTGATTTCCCTCCTCAAGGAAGCTTTTTCATTTGCCGAAAAAAAGAAACATTTTCCATGAAAACAATGTTCCCTTTAACAATGAATGCACGAAAAGTTACTGTAAACAGGAACACAGTGAACATGCATGACTTCACATCTTGCGTGGCAGGAACACAAATCTGTCAGCTGCGTCTGGTTAGGAGGATTCGGACCTTTCCTCTTACACAGACTCGCATTTTGTTTTTTCTGCTGCTGTGCGCTGTATAAACAGGCAGCACATGAGGCATTACCACTGGCTTCATTAAGTGTGTCTTTTAGGATGTGTGCATACACACCCATGAGAGAAGCGAGTTAAATTACCGAGGCTGAATTCTTGCGGGGAAGACTTGTTGACTTTGTAGTCCTAGAGAGAAGCTTGGGATTTTCCCAGACACTTAATTTTGGTCAGTTTTCTTAAATCTGGAATACAGGTTGTTAGAGGGGCTTCTTCTAAAGCTGGAGCTGGAGGCTCTGCAACTTCAAATTAGAGTTGTAGCTATGAGGTTTTGTTCATTTGGCGCGAGGCAAAAATGCTTAACCTGAGGCATTTGTGTGGATTCTTTGTCAGATATTAGAGATGCACTGATGAGAAATTTGCAGCCTGTAGGCTTAAATAGATTTTAGCCTATTCATATTTCTTCAAAAGTAACAAAAAAGCACTATTTGTACTTGTTGCATAAATTTAAAATTGAGTGGTTTAAACAATAAAATGTTTATAGTTAAATTAAGCTGCCAAAAGTAAAAAAAAAAAAATATCAAAAACCAAAACATACATTATTTTTGTCAAAGAAGATGGTTTTCCACTCATTTTTTGAACTTTGTTTGCTACCAACTAGAAGCAGAAAGATGTGAAAATATTTTTAAGTAATGTCTGATTTAAAAAAAAAAAAATTTTTGACTGCTTATTCCATGTGTTTGTTTTGTTTCTTGTTCTGTTGTTGTGCTCCCACCAGCTGAATGCGCCTCGTCCGATTCCGAGCCAATTTCTCGCTGCATCTCTAAAGAATACGAGCCGCTAGAAAATCACAAATTGTCACAGCCAATCCATTTCCCCCATTCTTTCAGCGATCATAAGCTGGTTGCTCCTAACAGGTGCAGCCTTAAGTGGAAAACAGGGATTTAGATGGCAGCCAAGGAGTCGGAGCACCTAGTCGACTGACTCCAGAACATCTGCGTTTTGCCAAGTGTGAACAAGATGTCTGGTTTTCGTTTCTTGGTCTGCGTCCCACTCCTCAGTCGGTGCACTCAGGATCATTCTCCCCCCACTTGTTCTCCACCTATTAGGGAATTCTGTAATGAACTGATGGGAGGGCAGATGAAGCTCTCAGCTGCCAAATCTCTCCTCCTTTTCCAACTAAAGGATAAATGAGTCACTTACACACACCGCTTGCTTGTTCATTGCTTGGATCTCTCACGCTTCTGTCTCTATGAAGATTAAAACACAGACCTCTTGATCAGATAATTACTTTGGCTGGAAATTAATAAGGCGCTTTGGGTGGAAAATTGTATCGGGTCCACACATTTCACCGTTGCACGCGCGCACGCACACACTTGAAAACCACACTATTCTCTGCTTCACTGTGCACATAAAAAATGTATAATGCACAGAACACTATAACCAACGCATTGAAGTAAAACTGCATATCCTTTTTGACCACTATTAATAATTTGTGCCATTAGTGTAGACTTACTACGATTTTAAATCATGTTTGACTTTATGAATGTTAGCTCTAAAGATCAAACATAACCTAAAGTTATGTTTGATGTGAGTTTCTGTTCCTCGTTCATGCAGTTTTCCAGAATGCAGCCAGTGGCACAAGCACTGCAGTCTTTCCCGACTATTCAGACTTTTGCGACACCAGCACTGTCGTCAAAAGTAATCTGTGCTATCAAATTCACGTGGCTCCAAGTTGTTTTTGTGAGCCCATGTCAAATTGGTCATTTGCTTAGCTGTTTGAGTTGTAACAGGTTCGTAGAAAGCCGTGCCTCTTTGCAGTTTGTGCATTTATTCAGAGCAGATTTTATCTGAACAACCCGGAAAATCAGGGGGAAAAAAATACAAAATGCAAATTATTGTTTTCTATTCTCTACCTCACTGCTGCAGTTCTCCTGTGGGGTGCCATTAAACTATAATTAAGTAATTAAAGAGCTCTTTCATCTGCAAACAAATGAAAACAATTTGGACAGCGTCGTGGAATAATGGCATTGTGGCTTTTTTTTCTGTAATAGTTTAACTTTTTCTTTCCTTTCTTACGGAAAAGTAAAACTGATAAAGAACACAAGACTTTTTCTTTTCTTTTCCGAACACTTTTGAAACTATATTTGCTGAACACGTGGATACATGCCTGCAGCTTGTCTTTGCATTCAGAAAAAAAAAAAAAACTGAACAAATTCAGCTCTTAGGGAAAACTTCCAGTTGTGAAAACATGTATCAACATGGGAGGGAGGGTCTCATGCTAAATTATTGTAAATTTTACAATAAATATAAATTCAGCAGGTGTTTTACCTGTAGTTTTGCTTAGGTCACTGTATCAGAATCACGTAGTCAATAAATGTTTTCACCAACATTAAAAATGTAGTAATTAGGTACATACTAGATTTTTTTAAAACCGAGTACAAGTACTCACACTTAAATACTTACCGACACCGAGTCAAAATCTAATACAATACAAAATCTAAAAAATGTCAATATGCTCCTTACAATTAACTATTAATTTTTTTTTTAATTTTGTATTATTTATCATTTATCTATTTTATTATTAGGTATTTAACACTTGAATTTAGATATTCTGCTGTCAGTGTAGAATAATCTGTTCTAGTTTGAAGCGGCTAGGTATTTTAGTTTTCAAGCAAGAGCAGATTAAAATTATTTGTTGGAATCGCCCTTTAGCCATTCCTTGAATTGGAAACTGCAATCAGAAGCCAACTTCGGCTTTGTTCAAGGTTGTCTCTAATGTGGTGGCAGCTAATGTCATATCAACACTGGATAATGTCTGGTCAAGAGCAATGTGTTGGGTGAGAGCCTCTGTGATTTTTACTGCCTCTAGTTGTATTCAGAGTTTGATCCAAAGTTGATTGTTGTTGTTTCCCGCTCCAGTCAGAAAACTGCTTGAACTCAACGTCCCGTTGGTTTTTTTTTAGACGTTCTGTCCAATTATTTATATTGGAAGTGATTGGTTTTGTTTTGTTTGTTTTTTTCTTGACAACTTTGCTGAACATAATTTGCAGTTTTCCTGGAAATGCCTCCATACTGCGGACATGGCTCCTCCTCCACTAGCTGCCGCTAAGTGGTTTGTTCATCTCAGTTGCCGTACGCTGTTCTGTTCTTTTGTTTTATTTGGCTCCTACTCAGTTTATGGTGGGTTAGAGCGTTTATGTACAAAATAATACTGTTTGCTAGAGAGGAAACAACACTAACATTCTGGTATCGGGTTCTGTGGTATCAGAGAACTTTTCTGAATACTAGTAAACACATCGTACTGTTACCAGCATCCCTAATAATAGCCAGCAAAAGAGGAAAAACAAAGTTACTATTCTGTTTTATAAATAAAAGCAAATAAATCATTTTAGTTGTACTTTTTTTTTGCAGTAACCGTTGTATTTTTCTCAAGGTTCTTTATCTGGGTCAATGTCCACCTACCTGTAAGTCTGCCGTTTTAGTGTTTGTATTTCTGAATGCAAATCCTTTCTTTACACGTCGATAGCTTGGATTATGCCCTGCAGCTGCTAAACCCATCAGTCTTCAAGTCATCTTTTTATTTTCTACGCAAGGAGAGAGTTGCAGCTGCCAGCAAAATTTGTTTAGCTAAGACCCGTCACGATGCAGTGATGAGAGACATCCACAGAATTTTTTAAGATGCTGCTGATGGACGGAGAGGTGAAATGTCATCCTGTTACATTTACTCTCTGCACAGCTGTAGCGCTCTGCTCCACATTACTCTTACTTAGACCAAAGCAGCCACATGCACAAAAGAGGTGGCATTAACACATTTTGTTTGGCTCCTGAAAAGGCGCATGTGCAGACTCATTGTGAACAATGAGCTCACAGAGCTCTCAGCTGGTGGACTAAAGGAGAACCAAGACAGGTCTTATATATAAATTTTATAAATTGTGTTTCGATATGTCAACACATTGTTAATGGACAGCTTTTATTGACTCATAAGGCTTATTGTGCATAAAGAATGTTGTGCTTTTTGCCTACATTTTTGCTAGAGATGCATCAAACAGGCCCTGACTGGCCAACACAGATTTCTGCATTGGTTGAATCTTGTTTTCGTTCCAGACATTTTAATCCATACAAACCAGCAATTACCTATTGGTAGTTTAAATTCAACAGTTACATTAAAAAGCCATTAAAAGAAACAATTTAACAGGTTCTTTGACAACTGTAGCAGTTTTAAAATCAAACAGAAAAGGACAGGATTTCAACGTTATCCTCATTTATGCATGGAAGCACATGTCTTTATCAGAATCCTTTTCTAAGATCAGACAAGAGGTACTTGGAAGACGTTTACAGCTTTATTTGCTATTATTTTTATTATTTTTATATTATTATATCAATTCCACAGGAAACTCAAAAGTGAGAAATTCTATAAACTGTACACATACTGCTAAAATTTCAAAGCATTTAGTACAGTACTAAGTCTAACTTTAACTGCAAAATGTTTTTTGTTTAGTTTTTTTGTTTAGTTTTTTATTTTTTTTTTTATTTTTTTACCTCAACCCAAAAGCAGCCGCCTTGTCTGGAAAAGCAAAGAGGCAACTGGAATCCATAACTGCATTCACCATCTTGTTCCCATCAGTGAACAGACCAGGCAGACGTACTGCCAGGCCTTTGGGGTAAAATAAGAATATAGTTTTATAATACACAATACAGTCGTATTTGAAAAGTTAGAGTATACGTTCAGATGAGCCCCTCTTATCTGATTAAAAGAGGAATCAGTATTTGCCAAAGTCTTTTTGGATCAAGTCGAGCAGAGATCCATCACAAAACTCTAATTAGACCATCTCTTGTTGCAACGTGTCTTCATGCTCACAGTGGCTTCTTGACAGATATTGTTTTTGAATTTCACTGAACCAACATGCCATAACATGATTTTATTTTCTATTCAGCGTCTGCTTGCTCCTAAATTCATCCTGAGAAAGTATCTGGTTTCCCCAGAAACCATTCCAAATGTGCCTGGTGTAAGCAGGGAAATGCGCAGCTTAATGCGAGCTCCAGTAACATGCCGTAACGCAACAAGGACCCGATGCACTGGAGGAGCGTTCCAGATGGAAACCATGCAGGGCGAGCGTCAACGTGACAGTTTTAGGTGAGGTTTATCATCTAAATCCGGATTCGCAGATGTTGTTTCTCAACATCACTCTTCCGTTTAGCTTTTCACCTCCCGACACCGTCGTCACGCGGCCAACACGAAGACGCCACGCTGCTGATCGGTGCAAACCAAACCTCACTTAGCGCCACAGATGCAGAAAAGAGAGCGTTTATCTAAAGGGCCTTACTTTAGCCTCAATCCTTTCTTTCACAGACGTGTACCCTTTTCATTTGCTACTCTTTCCACGTCCTTGGTCTCCTTGATGTTTGACTGGTGCTATTCTGTTTTCTCTTGCTGACTGTCTCCCCTACCATGGAAATGTGGATCGTTTCCCAGAAATCCTTTTAAATGGAACCGATTTTTATAAGAAAGGGATTTGCATTTAAAGCACCCTTCCCCCCCCTCTCTCTCCCCCACTTCTGAAAGCCTGTAGCCCTATCATCCTCAGCACCTCAATCCGATGATTAGCTTCCTCAAGAGTTAAACAGGCATCCGAGTGCCACAAGTACTCTCAGCCTGTGTCTCTCTCTCTCCCTCTCTCTCCCCCTCTGAGAGGGGATGCATGTGGCAGCTGGGAGTTGCAGGTGGATGATAGCTCGACTTGGTGAGAGGATACACCCCGAGCCCATACATTCATGTCAGGCACTCACTTTGGAGAGCCAGTCTGTCTTCCACCCACACGCTCCTCTCTGAGAGCGGGACACAATGGGGACAGGCTGCGGTGGTGAGGGAATGAGGCCACAGCCTATCAGCCATAAGCACCAAGGAGAATGGCGCTTTTAGAGGGATTGGGGAGGGAGTGAGGGGGTCCTCTTTGAAGTGAGTCAAGGAGAAACGGGGAGACCGGCACGAGTGAATGGAAAAAGGCAGAGGGTGCGAAGGTTGCACGCATGTGCACATCAACACGCCGAGTAACGAGCGAAACGTGCATGCCGTCGATTTGCAGTCTTTAGAAGGGCGCGCTGTGAGCCAGATAGATGAGCCACAATGTAATAAAGGGGCTAAAAAGGCCTTTAATTAGGAGACAACAACAGAGAGGAATGCATTTATCTCAGGTCCATCTTCCTCATTTATCTTCCACACACATCGCTGCTGTTATCAGAGGCACGCCGAACATTGTGTTGGGGGTGGGGGCTGGGGGGGACACCCTTTGTGAGTTTTTTTCTTTTTTTTCCCCTTTTAGCTATTGTTATGGTATGCCTGATGATTTCTATTTGTTGCTACATTCAAAAATAAATGAAATCCACACGAACGACGAGGCTGGTGTGCGAGGCTTTATGCAAAAAAAAAAAAAAATCTCTCAGCTGGAAGTGTTCGCCATCAGCAGGCTTGATTTGGGGTCTGGGAATATTTTTTCCTCCACACGTCATCAGCTGACCTACATCTCACTTTTGATATGGCCGTTTTTCTGTTAAAACTGCAATTCATTCGGTTTCAACATCAGTCTGGAGAATCCGATGCATATTTGCATCTCCTCTCACCTTGAGGACGTCTCCCAGGGCCTGCGTTCATGCATCGGTCTGAACCACGCGGGCTCGGCTATAAACAGCATGACAGAGACATTCCTGAGCGCCGACTGCCTTCCTGCAGCTTGCACACAGCGAAGAGCTCCAAAATGGAGCGGGCCACTTCAATTAAAGCAGCATTAAACACCTTCTTTTTGGCAGCTTGCTGTATATTCCTCTCCTTTTTGCCTTCCATCGAGCCTTTTAGATCACCAAGAGATTGCCATCTAAAGTCAACCACTTCCTTTTCATTCTAAGATTGGACAAAGTGAGATGCAGACATTCAAACCATTTGTGAACTACTAAATCCAACCACCCACTGAAAAGCAAATACGTCTGGGCTCTGAAGGCAAAATTATGCTCTTTGTTCTCTTGCAGGCGGCTTCACATCCGACAATGAGTTTATCTATATTCTAGATATATCGGTCACCGCCACACAGACGCACAATTGCAGGCTTGTAGAAGCAACGCATGGACCGATGAGGAGAATTAGCTCTCAGCGTGTATGTCGTCTGTTGAATATAAAGCAGTGTGCTGCCACAGAATAAAGCAGGGGAAATTCTTGCACAGAGTCGGTCCTCTCGTGTCTTTACTTAGATGTGTCAATCCTTAGATGGTTTATTTAGCTGAAGTCTGCACCGACTTCAAGCCGTCCACCTCCCACTGCAGATTAGTCACTGAAAGCTTTGGGTGTGTGTTTGTACCCCAGAGTAAATTGCAGATTGGAAGTGCATAAGCATGACACTGTATGTTTGGGAGTCAATGTGAGGTTGTATGGTGCATTAGTCCTGCGGTGCCTTTTTTTTTTTTTTTTTTTTTTGGCGGGGGGGGGTTATTTTATAAACCAACGCAACATTGTACATAAGTGTAAGGTGGAAGGAAAAGGTGGCGCCACTTTCAACATTTTTTACAAATAAAAATGAGAAAACTGGGTCATGCATTTGTTTTCTTCCCCTTTTACACAGATTCCTTTTAATAGCATCCAGCTAAATCAATTACCTTCAGAATGCAATTTATTGCTGCTGAACGAAAACTGTAGGAGGTAACGTTTGCATTCTGCCAGAAGCCGTATAGAGGCCACAGCAAACATCACTCTGAACTAATCACTGTCATGCTGAAAAATGGTGGCGGCAGTATCATGCTGTGCAGATGTTTTTCTTGGGGTCAGGAAAACTGGCCAGAGTTGATGGGAATTTGGGTAGAGTAAATGCAGCCCAATTCTCAGAGGAAACCTGTAAGAGACTGCAACAACCATAAATGTAAAGCCAAAACTATAACTGATGGTATATCAGATTAAGTTTTAGTAAAATTATTGAAGTTTTTGCTTTTATTGTGACAAAATGTGAAAAAAACGCATATTCTCCAAGGCACTGTATGCATTTTCTAACAAGACAGTTTTTAAATGGAACACACCACGTGTCGGTTTTTGTTCTGTCAACATTTTCCATTGTAAATTCTAATTGAGCCATAGTTTAACTGGCCAGGTGTCTGTTCTAATTATTAAAAGACACAGGGAAGACAAGGTTGGAAGAGTTTCCTGCTGGGTAGGAAGATCATCCCAGATTTTAGCACTGTGTGACTCCAAAGTGTTTGCTCGGCGGGGGGTCCGGTTTTATGACTAACCCAGACCTCAACCTTCCTGATGGAAGAAGAAAAGTGGATAAATATCCTCTTCAGACTGACAAAGTGTCTGAAAACAGACACATAACCTGCATTTTCTTTTATTGCCTCTGCCTTCAAGCTTTCTGTAAAGAGGATGGCTTAACTTAGGCTTTTCCAGTTTATAGAGTGCCTCAACGGTCTTTGATTGCTCCGAGGTATTGTAGATAGTGAAATGTTCATATTAAGATATTAAATTTGTTTTGAGAGGATTTGGCACTGAAGAAAGACGAGGCCAATGCAATTACTGATGATTTCTGTCCTAGCATGTGTGTTAAATCTCTCCAGGATGGTAACGTGTTTAACTTTCTGTCATGTAACAATGTTGTGTGGATGATAAATCGATGAGTTAATCTCATGAACAGTGTTCATGTTGTTGTTTAGCAAACTAGGATTTTAACATTTATGTCTTTACGTCAATTTTGATTGAATTTAAGCATGCAGAAGAGAGAGGGACTCTACAGAAATGGCCTTTAAAACTGTTCACTAATGGATTTGTTTTTAAATGTTGAGATGTCAAGGTCTAAGAAAATAATGTATGTTTTAAAATGAGAAGAAAACATCAATCATGCGGTCAATTGTTTGCATGAGTTTCTGATTTTTAAAAGTAAGACATCCATGTTGACATTGCTTGTGTTTTCTGTTCAATAAAAAAAAATGAGTTGGAACAAGGTAACACCTGGATTCATTTTGGTTTGAAAAAATATGTTTAATGTCGAGTTAAAAAAACATTAAAGAAAGCACAGTCCCTTTAGAGCTCATTGAAAGCATCTGAAGTACGTAAATTTATAGGTATATTATTGTGGCAAGTCTTTATGTTTATTGACCACAGTTTAATGTTTAATTTGAAAAGTTGAAAACATGGCTCCTGATCATTTTCTTCTCGGATTAAGAAATTAAATTTTTGGCCAGTGTGCTTGTTTATTAACATTACCAAACACAGATTAGAAGCGGCTGCACATGTATTTGTAGTTTCTAATTAACTCAATTAAAAGGTAATGAACATTTTGGAAGTGAATTGTATATCTTGTTTGGAAAAGTCTTGAATTTCAAACTTTATAATTACATTTTTGAATCAGTAAGTAAGCTACTTAAATAATTACTGCAAAGTAGCTCCCACCCCCAGTTTCCAGCACTATATCAAAATGTCAGACTTGTTGATACCAGCAACATTTCTCACAACCTGAGTGCACACAAACATTATGGAGAGAGCCATTGCTTTCTAACATATAGTTAAGGCAAAAAATATATAAACACAGCTTAGGAAACAAAACCTTTTTCTCCATTGTTTGACATTTAATCAGTCTAAACTTTTCTTGATTTAGACCAGTTACCATAGTTTAAATATGCTAAATGCCAGAATAACTATGATTTACAAAATGCATTTCTTCTAATTCATCGGTGTGGCTTTAATCAAGTTTGGAAAGCCCAAATGTTTTTGGGGGGATGGGTGTTTTTGGTGAAATGTATCAACCCAAGAACAATTCCTGAACAAATCCTCATGATTTTCTGAAGATGCTGGCTGGAGCTGCTAAGAGTCCTTAACCCCATGGGCTGAAATGCCACTGAGCATGGAAGAAGCCAATCTCAACAGCAAGATAAAAAGCTAGATCACAGTTTGCAAACGCAGTCAGAGATCCGTCCAACATTTTCAGCCTAATTCAGAGCTGAGAAGGTGTGTGCCAGCAAAAGTCGCTTAAATAAACTAACCCAGTTCTAACCAGTTTTGCACCAGTTCTAGCTACTGTGAGAAAGAAATCCAGAATGTTTGAACTAACTCATACGATTTGAAATGGGATTCCACCAAATACTAAAAACTTTTATGTGAAATTTTGAATTTGAAGAAAGTAGAAAAATAATATTCTATTATTCTACCATTTAGCAAATAGACATAACCCTTACTGGCCTAACACAGGAAGAGATTAGTCTGATTTAATGGCAGACAGTGAAGTAACATGTGGTGTAAAATATTGAGATTTCTGTTTTCTGTTAGCTGTCCATGTCTTCAGACAATGTTTCTGAGAAACAAGCAGCCTTAGTTCAGATATCAGCTATACATTATTGAGGTGTCCTGTGGCCACACTGAAACCCAAGAAAATTGCACTTTTCTTTAGAGTCGTTCTTATGAGACTGCACGAATTAGAAAACTGACATTTTGATAACTTATGGTTTCATTTTTCAGCAGGCGATTTAAAGCAAATTTAGAGATTTAGGCTAAAAATATAAATGTTTCAGAAACGTGTATGTTAGATTATAAAACAGATTTTATTTTTCTGGTGTGGTTTTGTTTTGAAATAAGTTTTTATAATTCAAAAGAGTAGGTAGGTGTATAGGGATGCACAGTGGCGCAGTTGGTAGAGCTGTTGCCTTGCAGCAAGAAGGTCGTGGGTTCGATTCCCAGCCCGGGGTCTTTCTGCATGGAGTTTGCATGTTCTCCCTGTGCATGGTGGGTTCTCTCCGGGTTCTCCGGCTTCCTCCCACAGTCCAAAAACATGACTGTCAGGTTAATTGGTCTCTCTGAAGTCTCCCTAGTTGTGTGTGTGTGTGTGTGTGAATGGTTGTTTGTCCTGTATGTCTCTGTGTTGCCCTGCGACAGACTGGCGACCTGTCCAGGGTGAACCCCGGAACGTTAGCTGGGGATAGGCACCAGCAACCCTCCCGACCCCATTAGGGACGAAGGGTGAATAGAAAATGGATGGATGGATGGAGATAGGTGTATGAAATGACACCACGCTAACATTTACACTTCAGTTTAACTGTGCTATTTAGTTAGCTAAATATGCTACCTTTAACACTTACATTTTTAGAATGTAAAAATCTCTTTGACAAATCAGGTTCCTAGTTTTATTTCTCAAAGATGTTTTGTGTATTTATTCTCTAAATTAAGTTGGAAAACAGCCTCTGAAGTTAAGTAGTGTTGAAGTCAGAGTTGCTGTAAACTCCAACCTCATGTGGCTTCCACACATATGAACTTTTATAACATACGGCAAGATTTCCCACAGTGTATTATAAGCCTGGCGGGCCAGGAGGCTTTACTTGTTCTCCCATCAGGCTAAGCACTGTTTATTTATTTTAGCTTTTTTTTTTTATTCTTGCCTTTTGTAAGACTTTATAGCTGGCGTTTAGGCATTGGTCATCCAATAACGCATCAGTTGATATTTTCAAACTTCCTGTCAACTTTAAACCTTTTAACATGACTGTCCTTGCACCCTGAGCACCGGGCTCAGCAAGTTTCCTGGGGGAAACCCTGTTCGGAATTAGTTTTTGAGCTTTTGACGGTTTGTACAGTAACTTATTTAGTTAGTTGCATTTAGCACTGTAGCACTGTTTTCTGACTTTCTACTGGGGTGCTGATAAGTTGGACTTGTTGTCATTCAGAAATGTTGTGTGTAAATATTCTCTCAAAAGTTGGCTGACTCTGGTTCTGTTCCCAACAAGCTTGTTCCAGTGTTAAACTGGTGCTAGAACTTGCTTAGAACAAGTTCTTTCCGTTTCTTCCACTACAAACACTGGATCTCAAATGAGTGTTTTAGTCAGTAGACCAACCACTAACTCAGGTGTTGTGAGCATCATCGTTAAAGCTCTTGAGTTAGATTTACTTCTAATCTACCCTATTTGGAACAACAGTAGTTCAACATTGAGCTTTGACATAATAATAGAAGAAGCAGAGCTTGATGTCTCTTCTTCTGCTCTTTCTGTTCATGCTGCCTTTCATGTGAAATAAAGCAGAGTGCTGTTTGAATCTAAAAGTATCTTTGTGACCCTGGTCATAAACACTGTTAGGTCCCTTCATACCACAAAGCAATGTTAATTATGCGAGATGCGTGTGTGTGTGTGTGTGTGTAGATCCCATTTGCATTACTATCGGAAATGCAGGTTTGGATGGAGCGTTCCCAAATACCAACTTTGATTTAAAACAGCTTTTATAAATGAAGTTGACAACACTATGGGATGGTGAGACAGATACCTTCACTCTGATCCTCTCCAGAAATCATCCCAGGGAGGATCTAGCTGTTACTCAAGGAGACATTTTTAGTGACGAAATGATGAGACACAGAGCTAGCTATAAAACCAGACCAGTCATTTACCTTGTTTTTATAGAACCAGTTTAGAGCTTTGTCCTGCCTTGGTCCTTGGAAATTGCTTGAGTGAAACCTTTACCTTTGGGGGATTATAGGAGACATTTGAAGAACTTCTGCAATGTGAGGAGACAGAAGGTTCTGAAGAGTCATCGGAGTTAAAATGCCAGCATCGCACTTTGTATGTGAGATAGTGGTCACTTGAAATTGTGTGTGACTAAATTGCAAGGAAAGTTTATATTTTAAACGTGATGTGACAAGAGCCTTGAGGAACAGAAACGGGAGGTGATATGTCTTGCGTTTTCTTTCACATCTACAAACTAGAGTTTTTTTGTTACCATGACCTCGTAGCACAGACATAACACACTCACTGATCAGAAAAAGATTAAATTGTTGAATTTTCAACCTGCTGGTTGCCAATCATTGAAAGCCAACCTGAAAATTGTCCAGTTCCTTTCAGCAGGTAACTTTTTTGTGCATTTCCTGTTAGTTACTGTCACTTTTTTTTTCTAACAAACAAAAAAATAAAAACTGAAAAAGGAATTGGCAATTTTATAAAACTTTCTTATTGCATTGTTTCTTGTTGAATTGAGTTTTAAGCTACATTGGAATTTAAAATCTGTAGTTTTGGGCAAACCAATGGACAATTTGGACACTGATTCATTTCACACTAGGACTTCACATTAAATTAGTCAGTATCCCAAGAGATCTCTCTGCTTATCTGGTAGTGTATTTGATTGTGAATTTAAAAAGAAATTGTAGAAAATCTAATTAATTAATTTAAAAAATAAAATTGAAATTCAGTTGTTTTTCACATCTGAGGATTTTGTAGCAATGAGCCACCAGGGAGCTTTTGCAGCCTGCAGCCATGTCCTCAAGAAGGACCCGAGTTCAGTTTAGCTGTTTTTGAAGAAGAGTTGACAAAGGGATTTCATAATTGAAAGCAGCAGGAACTAAATTCTCTCAGTAGCTGATCAATATGCCAAAGAAGCACAAATTTACTGTAAGGCAAATCCATTTAACTAATCACGATGTAGGAGACAGATACTGTGGGTTTAAAGCCTAAAAGTTAAATTCCTGATTCATCTAGAAAGAAGAACATTTTCTTCTCTAATTATTTCCTTTCTGCTTATAATACATTTTAAAAAAATATTGCTTTGCTTTTCCATGATGCACAAATGCGGTTCAGCAGCTGACACCACAGGTCAAAACTCATTATTGGTCGCGGCAATATAAATCGGCAGGGAACCAAGATGAAGTCTCATAAGGATGCTTGAAGCCTCTTAACCTTAATTTCTCGTTTTATAGCAAGGTCAAAACTTTTTATATGTCTGTAATAAGAAGCTGATATTCACTTTGGTCCGATGTGACTTGAGTAATGCAGCAGTTTTTCCCTCCGGTTTTCCACTGTTAATTAAAAGGCAATGTAAATACATCATAGATGGCTCTAGCATTTATTCATCTCAAATTGTTTTGTATGCCATTACCTCAGATAATCTATTAGTAAATCTTTGCTTGTCACTATGGGAAATAAAAACATATTTTTAGGAAAAAATAAATCAGAAATGAAAAGCTGTTTTGCTGGGATTTTTTTCTGTAGCTGTGAAAGACGAAAAGGATAAACTACTATAAGTTCTCCTGGTTGAGACCTTTTAAAGAAAATTTACTTTTAACTGTAAATACCTAACATTATCGAAACATGTTACCCAGAAAAATTTTTTCTGGAATATTATTGTTTTACCCTTTCCTGACTTGGCCACTTCAGAACATGTGAAGCTATTCCTTTGAGATCTTGACCGTGTTTTTTGAGTCGTTGTCCTGCTGAAGACTGAAACGTCACTCTGGTCTGAAGTCAGAGTACTGAGGATGTTTCTGTTCATTACGCCATTTGTCTTTTACTTTATTCTGACTAGTCTGTCATCTACTGCAGAGACGGTTATCCTTCTGGAAGCTTCTCCTCTATCCACAGAAGATTGCTGGAGCTCTGACAGGGTGATCATCAGGTTCTTGATGACCACCCTGTCTAAGGCCATTCCCCCTTCTGATCACTCAATTTAGACGAGCCACCAGCTCTAGGAAGAGCCCTGTTGGTTCCAAACCAATGATGGAGAACCCTGAGCTCATTGGGACCTTCAAAGCAGCAGGAATATTTCTGTATCTTTTGCCAGATTTGTGCCTCAGGACCATCCTGTCTCAGAGGTCCACAGACAATTTCATGGATTTCATGCTTGGTGTTTCTGCTCTGACATGCACCGTCAACTGTGGTACACAGCTTCCCTCCCCATCTGGGGCGTTGGGATCAACTTCCATGTTTACACGCCTTTGAAGCGAAAGGACACGGGTTGAGATTACAACCCCGTGCCATAGCCTTTATGATAATTTCCCAACTCTTACACACTGAAACTGAATTTAAATCACTCAAGTTTGAACATTACTACAAGTTTAAAATGGTTGAAACCAGAACTCGACCCTTAAATTATTTTTGTAGTTTACAACAAGATTAGCTAACCAGTGAATGTGATCAATGGAAAACACTGTCACATTAAACCCACGTGATTAGGGTGAAATGTTGAACTTGCAAACCAAAATATCAGTCCTGTTTCATATTTTACAGTGAAAATACCCACTGTTGTTGATGAGTGTTAATGTGTGATGAGTGAAACAAACCGGACCAAGAAATGGTCAACGCTCTCTATTATGAAACTCCACTTTTGGTTCAGGTCACATACAAAAAGTGCTACTTTCCTCTGGGGTAACTTTCTGCCCCACCAATCTGATTTAACCCTGCTAGTTCCTGCAATGGAAATGATATCGGTAAAGCTACCGTTGTTCTTTGAGAATGTTCCAGCCATGGAAATGCACCTTCGTTCTCCCAATATCAGCCTTCTTCCCATTCTAGTCGCACAAAAAGCACATCATTATGAGATCAACATTCTGGATCCTTCATGTTTTAATATCAAGGCAGTACACATCAAGGCTGAATGCCATGTGAGCATTCTGCTCATGTTGCTGCGATTGCCGATTTAAATGGCAGAGACTTGCACCTTGTAGCTTTTGGTTGTGGTGATTTCCCCAGTGGGTTCTGTGTTGTGATGCCCTTGCAGGCTCACTGTCCAAATGCATTTAGTGTTTTAAATACAACCTAGAGTATATGTGCGCCATCCATAGCATGTTATTGTGCATCGAATTTTGCCGATGCACATTGGAGATTAGATGGACATTGGAGTATCATCTGATTTCTCACTTCTGTGCTCACCTGCAGACTGAACAGCTGCTGCTATCTTTGCTTGGTAATAAGTATGGGCTCTACAGTCCAGCATTACCCCTTACTGTTTATAGTGGTTGCTAGTTTATTAATAACTCCTGAGATTGAGTATGATTGTAATATTAGTGGGCAGATGTAAATCCCCGTTCATGCCTGGACCTTTCAGTTGGTCGAAATGTAATAAACAAAAGGATGATCTCAAAAAGGGGCTATTTAGAGGTCAAGGATCACAGACTGGGTCTCCATTGTCTTTAGAAGCATCTGTTAGCTTTGTTGAGTGTGAAGCATCCTCCCTAACCAAGCCACATCCTGTCCTGGGAAAGATGCAAACCACAGCCCTTTTTTAAATGAGTCCCTACAGACCAGAAAAGCACGACGTGTCAAACATTAACACATCTTTCTCATCACGCCCTCATTCCTTTGATCTCACTTTTCCAAGACCTACACTTACAGTAGCTAAGGCCGTCCACATGTACCCACACAAGAGTCTTTTTGTCATGCAGCAGACAGAGAGGAGGTCCATGTCCCGCTTGCTACTGTGCATATGAAAGATGTGTGTGCTGGCGGCCGGCCCCCACCAGACCAGGAGACAGGAAGGGGACAGGAACTACGGGAAGCCGAGGTCTAATCTCCCTAGACACAACTCTGTCAAAGACACACAAACACGAATTGCACTCACACTTTCAGCTCTGTAGCTTCTTGGTATGTCTTTTTGTGCGCAACACTGAAGAGCAAGCCCATTACGGAAATCACTTTTGCTTTTCATTTGCACTGAATGCTCAAAAATTAAGATTATCTTAAAGTGTTTTGCAGCACGCGGTTGGCAATATCGGAAGGATCTACTAACTTCTGAGCTGATTTTACTGTGCAGGCTTGATAAAAGTATAAATATTCCTTTCCAAGGATGAATTTGGTTCATCTGACATGCTTGTGGGGAGATTGGTTAGATTCAATAAGCTTCTTCACTTAAATCCTTAAAGCAGAGTGTCTGTGTCAATCATTATCTCTGTCTTTACAGAACCACCAATCCTTCATTACACCCCCACCTCTCCAAAAACTCAGACTTACTCACCAAGACAGAGCAGCTGCACTCACCATTCTTTATTTATTTGTAGCTCAACAATGTGTGGGACTTTTGATGTAACTTACTGAGTGCAAACTGTCAATGTGCACCTGGAGAGAGACTGCCTGAAATTGGGCGCCATCGTCCCCATCTTGATCAATATTTCAATGTCTTCTATTGAAAGCGGGCCTCTCGCTGTGAACGCCGACTGTATGCTCCACCTCCATGCAGATCTGATATCTGGTATGTCCTAAATTGACGTCTGGATGTGGAGTGCTGGGAAAGCGTAACCTAGCCCTAAGCCTTGGCGAGAAAGCAGATCAGAGCATTTCCCAAAACTCTGAATTATGGAACTACAGTCTATTCAACATAAAAAACATAGAGTTGTCAAACTGCTCAAGGTACTGGAAAATAGATACATGTTGAATTTTAAAGCATTGGAGAATTAGATTTGTTTGCATGAATCCCAAATAAACAGGGGAGTCCGTGTTATAGCTGAAGGATAAATCTCTTATCGAGACACTACGAATTAATATGGTAAGCCAACTTGAGGCATTCAATCACTAACCTGATGCAATGTATGTGAGGACCTATATCAGCGAATTAAAACATAAAGGGAATAAGTTATTTGCAATGCAAGTAGGAGGTTTGACCTTTTTAAAAGCCTTTTAAAATGTGGACACAAGATATCCAGTTGCCAGAACCATGTTACACAAGGGTTTTTTCAACAGTATTCAAAACCACCAAAAATTTCCATCATTCTATTCTGCTTTAAAATCCTTTCAATGTGGCAAGTGGCAGAATTTAGTCCAGTTTTTAAGGAAAACACCGCTGCCCTCCCCCAGCTGTTGCAGCCCACTTCCATTTAGGTGTCCACTGCACTTATTACACTTTTTCCACTTACAAGCAAGACTAATTCAGTTGTCTGTAAACATTTCAAGTGCCTCTTAAAAAACACGACCATCAATTTTGGCAGTTCAAAAATGGCCAAAATAAAAGGTATTTTATTTTGTTCAATAACCTCTTAGAAACCACTTTCAAACTCAGCAGGGAGTTGTTCCATATTTTATGCTTAAGGCTATATATCAAAATCTAATTTATTTTCTTTGAGGACTTTATTATAAGAACAGCTTTGAAAATATATATTTTCAGCCTTCCTACTGTGACCTAATCTCATTAGCAGCAGAGGTGATGGCACACTGTGTGAGAGATCAGTTGCCAAAAACAAATCCATAGCTTTGCTTAAAAGAAAGTCCAAATGATTGCAGGGTTGACATTTTAACTGACGTCAGCATTCTATTTTAGCACATACCACAGCTAGCATTACGAAAACAGCCGTCTCCCTGTGTGTTTCCCAGAGAATGTAGAGCCTTACATTACCTCAGACTTCTAAACGGCTACACGTATTTCCAAGTTGTGAATGTTTTATTGTAGGCAGGTCTTAAAAGTCCAAAAGGATTAAAAGAGCAACTTTGCTGTAATAGTTCAAGTATTTAACTCAGTTAGGTTACAAATGTAGATTCTAAAAATGCTCACTAATATATTTCAGCCTTCCTGTTATGCTCTGAAAGTCATGCTCTCTCACAGGAAAAATGATCTGAATGGTTGTTATTCAGATCCCATGAACTTCAAAATCACTCATTTCACATCACCAGTACATGCTTGTGCACCTCTAGTAGTAATCCATTTATTAAAGTATTCCTACAGCATTTTAGTTTTCTGTTTTTAGATTATTTAAAACATTGAGTCTTTACCATGGTACCTTTAAAACTGTGGTGTATTTAACTAAAACTTATCACACCATGAGAACGTGATATAGATGGACATTTTTAAGATTTCCATATGTTTTCAAGGGCTAAGCTAAGCCGCAGGTTGTAGTCGAGGAAGCGGTTTTCCAAACATTTTCTAGACATTTCATACAAAGGCCTGTGCAGCAGAATGCAAATGCCTGTATCAGTTTGAGGTTTACCTTTGAAGTGTAAAGTTCAGGTAGTTTCTAGTCAATCCCATGTGTGAACACAGCAGGTAATCCACCCGAGAATTCACGCTGAGCCAGTTTGCATGCCGATAATGGTTGCTGTTTTATATTCCATCTCTGCTTCCCTGCGTGTTGATTTCCATTGCCTTCTTTGAAGAACAGCAGATGTATCAAAATACATACGGTGTTAATATCAAAACAAAAACGGTAATCGTTACTAATAAGTTTTTCTCTTGTATGCTTTGTTCAGGCGGCAGTCGTGAGAGCACAAAAAAATGTTATGGACGCAAATATGATCCTCGGATTCGTATTTCATCAGCCTTTCCCTGTGTGTGCCTTGTATTGATTATGGTCATTTGTGGGCAGAAATGGCACAAAAGCTTCTGTCAGTCACACATTTTCTGGGTAAATGTAAAATGAAAGGAAAGTACAAGGTGTTCAGACATACGTGGTAGCAGCCTGACTCTCCGTTAGTGGACCGTACTCAATGTCGAGAGTAACATTGTTAAAACCCACTGCAGCTCATCAAGATTTTAAAACATTTTTCCTGTTTTTTTCCCAAGTCCTCTGACATCTTTTTCCCTTCTTGAATTCCTCCTTGTGATTATCCCCCCGTCTCTATTTCTCTATAGGTGCATGAGGGTAATTGGCACTGTGTTTCTTTAATTAAAATGAGGTCTAATTGTAGCTGAAGCAGGCCAAATGTTCTTAGGCCTATAATTTCCCTATCACACTCCAGAGACACACAGAGAGTGGAAAACGGGGAGGGAGAAGGCATGTCAAGAAGAAATTAACATGCAAGTTAAGAACAGTAGATGTTATTAAAAGAAGAGTTTCATGTCAAATGGGTCAGGTTTTGCATTTCTGAAGAGATTTGTTTACTGCGTCTTCAGTGCTCGGGGAATTCCTTCTCACAGATTCCTTCTATTTTTGCTTTTTTTTAATCACACTTCACTGTTTCAAATCAACAAGAACATTTTAACACCAGACGAGACAGTCCAAGTAAATGTGATGATCAATTTTTTAATTGTGATTTAGTTTTTTAATAAAGCTATTCAAACCAAACTCATTGTGTGTTTAAATATAAATTAAATATAAATTCATATACTTGTGATTAACCCAGTATCACCAGACCATATTACTGGCAGACATGGAAGTGATTTACAGAGCTGTTTCTTGGTGATGCCTTTTTTTTTTTTTTTTTTTACATCTCAAGACGCTAAAGATTCATGTCTAAATTAGAAACAGGTTTTGATGCCAAGTCCAACCTTAAATGACAATTGTACACACCAATTAATACCCAAAGAAATACATACCATAATCATCAAACAATTTTAAGCAAATGTTCTTATTGCACACAATATTATTATTTCTTCCCATGTGTTTATAACATGACTATTAGCTTGGTTAGCTAGTATGTAGTCTGCACCTCTGCATTAACTTCTCTTTTAAATAAGTATTAAATAAATAGCAGTATTGCGTGGTGGTCCTTTATCACCAACCAGGTCCTTTCTTAGCAACTAAAGGGATTTTCTTTGACATTTTAATGGTATTTTAAACTGTGAGAATGGTTCAATAGAAAATTTTGATTGTTTTATAACTGTCACATTTTCAAAGATGGGACTAGCGACTGACCAGTAAACTATGCAGACTTGTAAAAAAAAAAAAAAGTCTGCATAGTAGACAACTAGAACCTGTCTGTTAAAGTATTAACACTCTGATAAAGCAACACCCATAATGCTCTACTTGTTTGCCAAAAAACAATTTGCTCATCTATAACTTTTAGAAAAAATATTCTCTTTCTGATTGGTGTACGTATGTGAAAGAGTAAGTTAATAACTGTTTATGCCTCACATCCACACACAAACAGTGTATGTGATACAAAACTTATTTTCTTTATTAAACAGATTCCAGAGGAAAAGTAGTTCCCTAGCATATTCATCTGGACAATGAAAATCCATCCTTTGTGAGAACACTGACTGATTAGTCCAACCTCTAACCTGACATATAACCCCCAACACATTATACATTACAACAACAATGGCGGATTGCATGTTTGTAATGTTGCAGAACTTCATTAATCAACTTTAAGAAGTCCTGTGTACACAGTGCCATTTAACTCACACTTCTTGTTTTTTGCTTCACCTGTGTTCATTGAAAACCACTTGTGGATACTGTACAGGCATCTGGTGTCTATCTCCAGCGGTCATCAGGCGAGAGGCGGGGTGCGCCCTGCGCAGGTCACCAGTTCGTCGCAGGCGACACAGGTCGCCTGCACACACTCACAGCTAGAGACAATTTAGACACCCATTAACCTTAATGGTAATGGTTAACGTGGCTCAGGTGTAAAGCTCTGAGTGGTCACTATACAGCATTTTTTTCAGTCCATTTAACATTTAAAACCCCTGGTGGTTTAGCTGGCTTTTTCTATTGTAAATGAACTTATTTGAAAAGTGCAAAACTCAGGTTGTCTTGTTTGATGCTAAGAGGAACATGCGTTTTATATTCTTGTCTTGTAATGAAAACCCAATACTATTTCTCTATGTTTTTCCATAATTAAAGTAAAGCTATCCCTGCCAGCTGTGATATCAAACCCACCAACTTCTCACAAGCTTCTCAGTTTTCTCCTCTATTGAAAAAAACAAAACAAAACATGGCTTGGGCCCACATGTAATAGTTTTGCACTATTGTAATTCCAAAGCTCCGACGTAGTCTCCTCGCTTGCGCCTGTATCAGTTTAGACTTCTCGAGTGTCTCCTAATGTTGACAGTTGTCCTGTAATTACTGTACAATCGCTTGTTTTGGGTGTTAAATGCGGCCAGATGACGAGTTTCCATTGTTCCAACATTTTCTTGCACCCGGGGCAGTTTTCCGGCAGTGGGTGGCCGCCACCGTCGAAAGAATGCAGAGGGGAAAAGCCAGCTTCCTCTTACCAGGGCTTAACGCTGTTTTTGCTCCAGTGAAAGGCATGGCCGTACAAGCACATAATAGAAGCCCTGGCTGTCTCATAGAAACACTCGCGCTCACGCATCCTGCCTCATAAAGCTTAATGATAGAGCAGTGATAAACAGTGATTACTGTACCTGCGGGGTGGGTTGTTTCTTTTCCACCCCTTAATGAACACCGAGGCAGGTGTGCATCCAAAGGCAGGGACGAGGGGTGTCCTCCCAGTAAGGTTTGAGGTGGTGAAGTGTAGTGTTTTGTTGTTTTTTTATAAGCATGCCGTAGCGACCTCAAAGTAGAGTATATGCAAGGAAAACACCGAACTGAAATCTGTCACCCAATTATCCTCTTTACCCACCTCGCCGCCGTTCTCTCTGCTTTTTGCAGGTTCGCCTTTCTTCCTCTTCTGTGGCTGTTTTAAAGTAGTTGGGCTTCTGTGGTTTTGTAGAAAAGAGGCTTTAAGGCATGCATGTTGCTGTTCGTAAAAAAACAACAACACACACACACACAGCGAGGAAAATCAGAAAAGAAGGAAGAAGTCACTGATTAGAGTCCAATCTCATGCACCTTTTTACTCCGGGGTGTGATTCTATGACAGACCTGCAGCATATGCAGCCCTGTAAGCATGATTAGCGACTCTGTGTCATTGCTTTCATTTGCAGGGTACCTGAGACAGCTCAGTCAGATGGTGTAGATGGAAAAATGTCACCAAGGTGGAATGCAGAGAGCTGGATGTACGTAATGCAGGCTGTGTGTGGCGGGGAGAGAGAGGAGTATAGAGATGGATTGCCTCTATTTTTGAAGTCTTGTTGTGAAAAATGCATGACACCAGAACAAGTACAAGTGTGATTTACTGTCAGAATTGAGTAATCATTTCCCGTGTCCTTCGCCGTTATTGACACGCCTGGTAAAGACGTTCATAGACCTAAATTAAATTGTGTCTATGGAGTCTTTGTGATTTTAAAATGTCAGTCTGCTGCAGAGAGAGCAGCTTTTCGGATAGTTTTTTTGGGATCGCTCTTCTGTTTTCCCAACTGCGTGTGGGAGGAAGATTTACCTGGGTATTTGTCCAGCCTTGTTTGGCAAATTTAAGCAGGTAGAAATTTTATTCATGCCATTCTCTGACTCATGAAGACCAGCATTGCACGTATCTTGTTTACCTGCCTTTCTCAGTCTTTCACACTTTAAAGAGTGTAAGAGAAATTTGTAAAACTTGGACGTTTGACTGAATAATAGGAAAACATGATACTACTATATTATGTTGATCAAGAATGGGTGATTGTTTATTTTTATCGTAGAAATTTTCTTCATTCTGTGATAAAGATAATAAACTCTAATTTATTATCCCCAAAATGCTCGGTTTTGTTGGGATTGTTACTTATGTATATCTCCACTGTGTTCAGTGCTAGCCTGAATAAATGCCACATTTATATTTAAAAATCAGATTAAAGTCAACTATTGTTTACAGCTTGGCAGTGATCTTGTAGTTCCTAACCTAATTATTATAGTTAGCCATCTTGGTAATTAAGTTTTATTCCAAAGCTATATTTGTTTTTGCGAGGCTGTTTTTGTGACACAATGCTGTGCATTTGCCACATTTACAGATTTTTGTCTCACTTAAATGCCTCCTGTGCAGCTCTAACAGAAAGTCATGGGTTTAATTTAATGGTGTTTCCTGGGAAAGAGTGTAGTTGCTGCTGTGCAAGACAGCTTTATTTGATATATTGATTCATTTTTAATGACGCATTATCATTGCCTTGAAGGATGAGAAAAGTAAAAGAGAGGCGTGGATGTGTTTCTGTGTTTAGCCAGACCTCCAGAATCTGAAAATGCCTTTACGTTTGTGTTTGCCAACCCCGAAGGCACTGTTCTCCACCCGAGCATGCAAACTTCTTGATATTGCAGCCGGATAATTAACTGACAGTTATTTTAATTAGCAGCTTTAAGCAGCATCTGTCTTGATCCAACTGCAACTGACAAATTTATCTGAGTAAAAAGTCATTTTCTGTTTTTGTTTTTTTTAAATATATATATATATATATATATATATATATATATATTGTTTAATCTGTCATTTTGAAAATAAATGCACAGCACTGTAAGCAAGAGCCTAAAGCTATTTCTTTACAAATTAGAATGTCTTTTATTAAAGAAGCAAAAAACCAAAAAGTGTTGTTGAGTTTAGGTTCCCTACACATTTAATGTGGCAATAGAAGCCAAAACTGAAATAATATATCAAGAAAATTGTTTTTTTTAAATACAGAGGTAGATTTAGTGTTTTATAGGAGAGTCTTTGTGCCGAGCGTTGTTTTGTGGGGTTATGAGATGCCGACTTCACTGTCGGGCCATATATACGTAACCTAATTCAACAAAGAACCCTAATAACCTCAATGATAAACCTGCAGCTCCCCCAGAATCAATTTTCATGGAGGTGCTCTCCTTGATCAGAAGCGCGTTAAATCTTGTTTATTGGTTAAAAGCAAACTGCCCCGGCCTATGAAATAGGCTCCCTCTGAGAACAGGTAAGGTGCTAAAAGCCAGCGTGTGACAGAAACCTCTCCCCATCAGTGTAAATACAGGTCCGGGTGTGCCGACACGGCCGGGAGGAAAACAGATGAGAAGAACCGAGCGCGTGGCTCGCGTTACAGGCGGTTCAGGTCTCGGGTTTTATTGGGATACTGAATCTTTGCAGAGCAGCACAGACTGTTTGGGAGCTGGCTGCATGCCTCTCAAAAGCAAACCAAAAAAAAAAATCAATCCCATTGTAATCACAGATTTTGACCGGAAGGGCTTAAATCTTGGTACGTGCACTTTTGTGTGTGTGTGTTTGAATCCGCAGCTTTCCACGGAGAAACGCAGGCTCCTCACTCCGGATTCAGTGCGACCACAGGCACAGCAGGCCGCTGGGAACAGAGGGGGACGTAGGGGAATAAAAACAAACATTAGAGTAAAGACAATTTTGAGGCTAGTGGGAATGTTGTGTTGATGTAATTGACTGGTGAAACTCCATCTTCCGCCCTAATCCCAGTATAAGCCGCGACTCGTACTTGGCAGAGAACTTGGGACTGGAAATATGTTCCCTCTGTCGTTTTGATTTGTTTCTCTGCATGTAAATCAGTTTTATACATGTCATTTGTACATTTCACGCTGCTTATAATTTTGTGGGGGGGGTTTTCTTTCGTCTTTTCACAGAGGTCCTGATGAACACCAAGAGCGAGACGTCGGATCTCAAATGGACCATCTTCTCCCAAGACAAATCCGAGGTATGTAACCCCGCCGTCGCCCTGTTATGTATATTTCAACACGATCCCAGCGGTGAGTGCGGATCTTTGGCCTCCAGCGGTTTCTTTGTTACTTTCGGTCATAAACAAATTCCTTCTGCAGCCACTGACAGACTAAAGGAAACATCAGTCTGAATGCGCCGTTTTAGTATATGAAAAGCAGATGCTTTGATATATCCCATCAACCTTGGAGTCGCAGCGACTGGCTGCCCACAGTTTTGGATCCCCCCGCCAGAAAAAGACATATTTGTAATTCGATCAGTTGAAGAGTGGTTGCAGCGGTTCGCTTGCCAGCAGCGTCTGTGGCCATAACTGCTCGACTCGCTGATGTCTCTGAAGAAAACCAGCCAGATTTATGCTGGTGGATGGGAGGGGGGGGTGGAAGACGGGGGTAAGCCTGTTCTTTTGATTGAGACGGAAACCAACAACATGCTGACAACCTCCAAATAGTTCACGCAGTTATTATCATGTGAAGCGGCTCATCAAAAAAGCCTCATGTTGACAGAAACGTGGCAACTTTCTGTTCTTTTTTTTTTTTTTTAAGGTTACGTCAGCATTAAAGACTGCAAAACAGTGATTTAGGTAGTAATGACAAGCAGGAGCCAGAGATATGCCACACGTATCTGCATCAAAGGGTGTGGGCATCAAAGGGTTACCATATGGCTCTTTATTTTTAGTATTAAAGGAAAAGGATACTCTTCATTCTAGCAGATAGAGACATAATTCCATTCGTGTTATACGTTTTCTGTTGCTTTATATGAAAAGCAAAAGCAGAGAAATTTGATTAGATTCAAGTGAATCTCCCATGTAACGACTTCATGGAAGAAGTAGTTTTAATCTTATTATCAGTATAAATCCACTGTTTAACTCTGTAGTCTTCTAAAATATGTCTAAACTCTGTGATGTATGACACGTGGTCAGTGAGGACACTCCAATAAATGAATTAGTTAGAAAATGTTCACACGGTAATGTCTAATCCATTGTTTTATTTGTCCCAGACCTTGATTTACTCAAAGAAAACACATCAACAACCCCTGTAGTGTTGCCACCTTTGGTTGCGTTAACAGTTTCTGATCTTAACCTGCTGAAAGTTTGCGTCGCTCTTCACTTTTAGCTGTGAAAGTCTTAAAGAGCTTCTTGCATGTACAGTAAGTTTCATGTGTCAGGAGCAAGATTTGGATATTTACTCGGTCCAGAACTTTCCATTTCTTAATTCTCAGCCATTGCTTGGTGCAGTTAAAGATGTTTTCAGTCATTGTCACATTACACAGTTCAATATTTTCCAGATATATTCTCACCAAACACAGTAGCGTTCAAGGTGAATTTTGTCATGATGAGCTAGTGAGTCTTGCTGCAGCACAGCACCCCTCAAACCATGACACTTCCACCTACATGCTTTACAGTTACTACAAGGGTATTTTCTGGATGCGTTCTAGACCATTTTCCATAAAATAAAAAGGGTAATTTCATCTTTAAACCCTTTACAAGACATAAGTTGCTACAATCTTCTTTCCTACGGCCTAGAACAGCTCGTTAAGTCTCAACGTTGTGCTCACTGTCACCTTAAATTTGGAAACTCACCTTACTAAACGTCTAAGCAAACTCCCTTCAAAATGCGGAGCAGCGCTCATTATGTGCTCTTGATGTGTATGATTTCCATCCATTTCAAGCCTGAATTGTGGGGGTGTTCTCATTTTTTCATGTCTAAAATTCGCCTCTTTTAACTACACTTCATCATAAACAGATCATCCCTTTTAGTTTAAATTGTTTGGTTATGTTACTCTCTAAAGACGTTTTAAAATTGACTTGCAGTCTTAATTTTTTGCATGACTATATTTCCTACAGTGTTTAGCCTTTTTTTTTTTTTTTTTTGGGGATCTGGAGGGAGTTTCTTCCTTTAAGTGGTTTAGACCTGCCTGTGAGTGCTTTCCTTTCATTCAGACCAACATTCTGCCTCCCTCCGCAAATCATGTGCAAATGGATTTTTTAAGATTTACATATTTACATAACCGAATTTCTAAGCCTCGCGTTTAAGCCAATCTGCTAAATTTCGCCTCAAGTATGTTAATTTCTTTCTTGATTTGCGCTCCTGGGAACGCGGCGATGGCGAACATGTTTGCTGTTGTCTCAGAAGTCAAACATTAAAGCGTTTCGCCGTTGTGGCTGGCTCCCGAACAAATGAAGACTTCTGAGGAGAGATTTTGCCTGTTACACACTCGTGATTATGTTTTACTCTATAAATGTGTTTGCGGTGTGAAATCTCTGTCTTGGATGCTACGGGAAGAAGTGTGCCTTGTTTGACAAGTGAGACTTGGATTCCCGCAAGCTGTGATGCAGCTCAGTGGGAAGAATGATTTAACAACCCAATTTCAAATTTAGGCTGCATCAACATCCACAGCAGGCCAGATTTTTCCCTCAGGTCTCCGGCAGGTGTGGCACAGAGGAGCCAGAAAAGATGTGCAGCCTGACTGGGATTAATGTAGATTTTATTATGACCAGTTATGTAAACACCTGAGCGAGTTTTAAGCCTGCTCACTGGTTTTCTGGGCCAGCTCATGGTTTTTTTTTTTGTTTTTTTTTTCTAACACTGTGTTTGACAACCTTTTTGTTCTCTTCAGTCTCAGTGGGAGGAAGTGAGCGGTTTGGATGAGGAGAACAACAGCGTGAGGACCTTTCAGATCTGCCAGCTGGAAAGCTCGTCCAGCCAGTGGCTGCGCAGCGGCTTCATCCAAAGGCGAAGCGCCTCTCAGGTTTACGTGGAGCTGCGTTTCACCATGATGGAGTGTTCGTCCAGGAGCACGCACCACCGCAGCTGTAAAGAGACTTTTAACCTCTACTACTACCAGGCGGACTCCAACGAGGCCACGGCCACGTACCCGCCCTGGATGGAGAACCCTTACACTAAGGTACACAACCAGTTTCATTTTCGAAACAACTAAACGTTCCCGTTTTCTTGTAGAAAAGGTGTTACGGAAAAATCATTGATCCATGTAGAATAACTCAATCCAGGTTTGAACTGGTGAGGTTCTTGCTGATAATGGTATCTCTCAAACAATGTAAAGGTTTTATTTATTTCAAAAATGTGTTTTGTAATCGTTCATTACAGGATAAACAAACACTTGGCTTGACTCGACTGTACATTTTAGATTTTGAACTTGGATGATAAATGTGAGGATTCCTTTTACACTTTTTCTTAACTCCCAGTAGGAAATAAAATAAGAACAGTTCAGACAGTGAAAGTCATAGGTCTCCGAGCTGTCACGAGTTCAGTATCCAATATGGCTGCCAAACTTATAAAATGCTATTAAAGTTGTAGATACAAAACTATTTATTATCACTTCTCCCATGTTAGATCTTATTAAACCAGAAGAATGGTACCGTTCATCCTCTTTGGTGATTTAGCGTTTGATTGCAGAAAGTGGAAAGAAATACAACTGGGATTGGCTCTAATTACTAGAAGTTGGCAGGAAAACGGGAACCAAATCATTCCCAGATCTGAGCTCTGAAGCTCAATGCGCCAAACACTCAGTCAAGTTTTTTTTAAACTTTTGATGTAGACCTTTAGTTTGGCACCAACGTTGGACCCTCCAAAGTGTGCACCAGGGTCACAATTTACAAACTAGAAGAAGCATCATTATTTCTAAATGATAATATAACACATTAGAATTAGGTGTTTGTATAACCCCAATGGGTAAAATGTTCTCTTTCCAAGTTTCTTCAGCTGATTGGATCATTGACTTTCTATCCTTGGTAAGCATGTTGCAACAGTACAAAGGAATGACTCCCTTTTTGTGGTACAAAATTTCATTACATCTCGGAGATGCACATTTTAACTAATAATAATAATTTAAACACGCCATTCCTGTGTTTTCTTGAGATCCAATCATATTCATTTGTGGAATCAATGAAGCCCACAGCAGTTTGTTTAACTGGCTTTTATTACCAAGCACCAGTGGAGGACTTTAGCATCTTTTAGCTTGCCAGCCAATCCATAAAACGTTTTATATTTTAAAAGCATGTACATGAATATTTGACATTCATAAGGAGAAGACATAAATTATTGATTGCTATTAAATCACTAAAAGCATTTTCCAGTCTCGCAACAAGTTGTACTTGAAGCTTAATGTAACAAAGACAAAGCCAGGCAATGAGGTGGTAACAACAACTCGGTGACTTGGTTGCATAATGTTAGCTATTATCCTAACAGAGTCAAAAAAAAAAAAAAAGAGACTAAAAAAATATAATGGTTTGTTTTTACTCTTAAATCATCGTGAACAAAAATGTTTCCAACTCTGGACAGCTGATGATTTATACATTTCTTTGTGTTATTGTATCCTTTTTTTTAAGAGTAATATGCAGTGTGCTTATTATAAATGATTGCTTTTTATTTTCAGAAAAACATGTTCTTACAAAATTCCTTTTGTTTCTGTATCTATTTGGCTTAGTTTTGTTTATTTTACAGGGCATGAACCAGTTTGTGGAAATAAAAGAAACTTCCTGTACTTATATAATTCATTTCTTTAGACATGTGGTCACTTTTATTCCTTGTCCAAACTAGGTTATTGCCCTTAGGGAACAAGCACTGTCTTAAGTCCCTCCTTGTCTCCGTGTTGAATCTGTTTCCCATCTTCCCTATGTTTTCAAACAGCTACAGTCTTACTCAAAAGTATTTTTACTCCTTGAACCTTCCACAAACTTCACTGCGTTTCTGATGACATATTAATTGTGATTAATTACTTCCAAGTCTGCAGGTTCAGCCTCAAAGTGTATTGTAACATGTACAGTTGCCAGCAGGGCTATGAATCAATCTAAAATCTCGGTGGTCTGTTTGGGAAAATCTTCACGCATTTGAATGATTTACGACGTCTGTTTAATCGGCTAAACAGACTGACGCATGCGAAGTTACCAGTGGTTGGTTTTTCAGCTTCGTTCTCTGGAATCCGGCCCTTACGTAATACCTTTTCTCCTTCTTCCTGCCTTAGGTGGACACAGTGGCTGCAGACTTTCTCCTGAGGAAGGGTGGGGAGCGGAAATTCAATGTGAAGACCCTGAGGCTGGGCCTGCTAAGCAAGAGGGGTTTCTACTTGGCGTTTCAGTCTCAGGGCGCCTGCATGGCTCTGCTCTCTGTCAGGGTGTTCTTCAAGAAGTGTCCTCCCCTCGTCAGCGTGCTCTCGTCTTTCCCAGAGACAGTCCCCCGTTATTTAGTGCAGGAGGCGCAGGGTTCGTGCGTGGAGCACGCCTCCCTGCAGGGGCTCCGACCCCGACCCCCTAAGCTGTTCTGTGGCGAAGACGGCCAGTGGGTGGGGCAGCCGACAACTTCCTGCGCTTGTCTGCCTGGATTTGAGCCGGTGGAGATGCAGACCCGCTGCGCAGGTGAGACACCAGATTTTAAAAAAACAACAAAAAACATGCATATTCTGGCAGACAAAACATTGAGATTTGAGCTTGGGGGGGGAGGGGAGGCATGCATGTTTGAGAGGAAATAAGAGACGAAGGAAGTTAATGAGGCAGGGGAACGACTGTGACACTGTGGAGACGGTGGGGAAGGTCAACTAGAGCTTCACTCATCTCTGAAAAGGAAGAGCAGGGTCAAAGGCGTCCTGCTGCGGCAGCTCTGGGTTCAGCTCAGATAGAAGGAGCTCATGAGGAGCTCAGAAGTCGGGGGCGGGGGAGGCGACACGTGAAGGTGGCGCTCCGGGTAAAGATTGTATCAGTTTGAGAACATCAAAGCAAAGCACACAAGAAACGAAGGAAGAAGCAGAGTAATTCTCTGAGGAGCTGTGCAGCAGCCTCCGCCTAATGAGTCCAATTAACATGCCTCGTGCACAAACACTCCCGACGTGCGTGCTTAGCACATCCCACCGCCGCGGACAAACGCGCAGCGCGACGAACAAAAAAGCACAAGAACTAGCGGCACATCTTCTCGAGAAAAGCGTGCTTCTTGCTGCATGCTTGTGAAAGCAGGATTCAGCTTGATCTCTGTGGGAGGTATAATGATTTCATTAAAAAAAAAAGGAATAACTTCTAACGTTGTGTTTCTGCTGAAGTGCCATTTGCAGCTTTCTGTCACAGAGGAAAGCTGTGAGGGAAAAACACTTGCTAGGCCATAAAAGGAAATTGCCTCCATGGAGAGATTGGACAGTTAATTTGCTTTATACGCGGGCCATTTTCTCAAAATGAAATTGACATCTAGCTTTGAAAATCATGATCGTTTTGCTGTTCCTGGGACAATACGTATAGATTCAAGCTCAATTCAACGTCCAGAACTTAAGAATGCTGTCAAAATGATTTAGTGTTATCAGGAAGCTTGAGCAGAAAGTTTAAGCTTTGACTCGGAAGCAAGCCTTTTACCGTGTTTTTATACCACTTCTTCGGACCGTTACCTGGCCCTAAAGGCTGGTGTAGCCGTGCCACAGTGCAAATAAATGGATTGAAAATCCTCACTCTGTTGAAATCCACCAGCTGCACACACTTTTTCAATAAACGTCATGTCCTCTAACTGATTCTCCAATCTTTCTGCTATTTTATCCTTGCAGAAATAAAAAACGTTCACCTCTCTCATGAGATGAAACCTCTGCCTTTTGCTCTTTTTTTTCCCCACCACTTTAAGCTGGAAACACCATTCAAACTTTAAACGTGTCACTAAGCATGATGTGCACCAAAAGCTTCAACTGCTGGATGTTTTTTTTTTTATGGGTTGTATAAAGTCACAGTGTTATTTTTCAAGTATTTGATCAAATACAGCTTTTTACCACCTAAAACATCATCATGACACGACCCACTCTACCGCTAAGCTACATTACTACAGTCCACAATTTCTGCTTATAGCCTTTTCCTACTGCTACACCCTTAACAATACACCAAACGTTTCTATGTCAGAAGGAAGAGAAATGACTATTGGGAACAGTGTCGTAGGGAATTTGAGCCTAATGCGTCAGACGCAAGTAAAACAATTCCTAATACTCTAGTTTTGCGAGAAGTATATAATTATTTATTGCTGTTATTTGCTGCTGTGCTCGTATTTTCATTTAAAACTTTATTTTTTCTGATTAAGACCTGCAAAGGCTCAACTTTCTCAGCTAACTTGACACATACATTCAATCAATAAACTTTCGTAGCTAAAGTTAGTCTCTTTTAAAACAATGTCAGTCAACAATTTAAATTTTTTATTTTTTTCCTTTTGGCTGCACACTAGTGTTAGAACAGTTTTAATTGAATATGCTAAATACTGTGTGCATCTCCAAGTCGCTGCATTCTCACACTTTAAAAATTGTTCTCGCGTGTGGGAAAGTTCCTGCGGCAGAATGCCGGTCAGAGTTCCCGTCGACCCCGGGAGTCACGTCACTTCTCGCCGGAAACAGTGTTATAATTGGTGTGAACGTTTATTGTTTTAAATCTTCTGTACTCGAGTTGCCACTCTTGAGCGTAAGCGCCGTGACTGTGTGTGGCGCCACGGTGGCAGCTGACTGCACATTCAGACGCTGTCTGCGGCAACTGTTGATGATCATCACAGTTTTTCTGCATAGTTTTGAAAGGAACAGAAAAGAAAATCAGATTTTTTGGATTTAATGGAGCCCATGCCTCCTTCCACGCATTCACTGTTGAAAAATCCCGTCGGGTAAACGGCGAGAGCAGGCACCTCCTCTAATCTTAGATTCAGTTTCTTTGACTCAATAGATTTGCCTCAGTTATGTTTTTTTTGTTTTTTTTTTAAAGAGCACAGAATAGTGTTTTATTTATGTAAAAAAAAAAAAAAACAGACTCAATATGTGAATCAGTAAACACAGGTGTTTTCCTTTCTTTTATTCTCTCACAAAGACTGAAAATATGTGGTGTCATTATTAGAACACAGACCAGGTAAACCCGGTGATAGGCAGATGTCAGAGACAGACAGGTTATTTGCACTAAATTGACTATTAGCATCAGCCTCATTACGGTGATTGTCTCAATTTATGACTCTCATTACACTATTGTCTATCAATCTGAAACCATCTGCCACCGTGAGTACAGTGGGAGGGGAAAAATAAAAAAATAAAAATAACGGATGTGTTGGCAAATTGAGTTTGACCGAGGCCCGTCGAGGACACGGTGAATGTGACAATTTTGCATAATGCGCTTTGATGATGAAAGTCATGTCTGAAGTTGGTGGAGGAAAAATTTATAATCTCTTCTCATTTAATCTCCCACTCTGTCATCTTCAGCCTGTCCCGTGGGTCAGTTCAAGTCGGGCACAGAGGGACGCTGCAGAGACTGTCCAGAATACAGCCAGGCCCCCATCAGGGGGTCGGCCACGTGTGCGTGTCGCTCCGGATACCTACGTGCGGAGTCCGACCCTGCAGAAAGCCCTTGCTCCAGTAAGTCCACATTAATCAGTCATTAATCCACGCTGTAGTGTCGGTGCTAAGCAACCACGTCATCTACTCCCTTGTTCTCGCCGTTTAACTTCCCCTGCCAGTCCTCACTTTATTTGTTTTTTTTGACACGCCTGGTGTTATTTCCCTCTTTTCTCTGGTTTTCTTCAGCCAGCCTTCCCTAAGCTTCTCAGTGGGCTTTGAGATGCATGGCTTTTGTGACAGGCGGCTGGGGGTTGGGGTTCTTCTGCTTAAGTGAGGTACTGATAGTCTGAAGTGACACCTCCGTGTCGATTCAAGAATTTCAATTCAGACAGGTTTTGGATGTGCGAATGGGAAGCACTTCTAGTAATTAGGTGCACTGTGTGGTGATGACCATGAAGAGGATGTGGGAGAGAAATGACACATTTTTGACTTGCTCTGTTTTCTGCAGGTGTGAAGTAAATTCCCACCAAATAAGTACACACTAATTTTTATCCCAGCAGTGATAAATTTAATTGCAAAAGCCCTTATCTGACTTATTTATCATTTCGTTTAGCTGTTTATAATATATTCTATTTTTTTGCACTTGATTGCCTGCAAATCTTTATTACATATTTTTTAATTTGTATGCTAAATTCCTAGCCAGCCATTTTATCCCGCTGAAAGCAGCGCTGTAGAAAAGTATTTGCCTCCTCTTCCCCTTACAGATTTCTTCTGTTTTTGCTTCATTACCCTAAAGCGTTTCATACCATCAGATTTTATTATGGTAAGCTGAGTAAATACAAATTACAGTTTTCAAATGGGAGAAAAAGCCATCCAAACCAATTTGGTCCTATGGGAAAGAGGAACTGTGTCGTAACCCTGACATCGTAAAAGTAAACCTTGTAAGATTCTTATACTTCTATTCATCATTTCCAGAATATTTTTTGGGATGTCCAGATGTTTTTCTCTTTTTTTTTTTTTTCTTTTTTGGGTCACCAGTGGTTTTTACCATCTGACTCTGCCTTTGATGCCTTTATTGTGTTTACCTTAACCAAGGTAAGAGAGTTCTTCAGAGCTTTAGGCGCCGTACTGGGTTCATCCTGGATAAGTAGCAGATTGGTTTTTCCTCCCTGATCCATGTTTTCTCCATATGTGCATAATGACTCTTACTGCAATTCCAAAACATTAGAAAAAATTATTTTAGGCTTTTATTTTTCCACATTGGTAAATATTTAATGATGTAGTTTCTCTTTCGTTTCTGAATTTCTTTGGTCAGGGCCTGATGTTTTGGTTTTTGACATCTTTTAATCTACTTCCTGTTTCAATCAAGGTTTTATTTTAATGATTACTTTACTCTAAACCTCTGGCAGTAATCAGACCTGAGTTTAGCTTATAAAAATTTAACCAAAAATTCAAGGTAATCATGGATAATTGATCATTTAACAAAAGGAAAGGAATTAACATTTTCCTCATTGGGCTTAGTTGGTCGAACATCTTTATTCCCTCATTATTTCAAATAATCAGTTAAAAATGCATTGATTATGTCCTCGAATTATCCTTGTCTGATTGTTTGGTTGACCAATGTTAAGCTTTGTTTGACAGTCTTTCATTAAAACAATGGCCAAATATAAGGAAATGTGTCAGTCGAATGTATTCCAAGTTCCTGCAATCCCTTATTGGGTGTGATGTTGTCCCACTTTGGTTTTTAATGAAGAGCACTATTAGCACTGAAATCACCCGCAGACTCAGTGACAAAGCTCTGTCTCTTTGGCAGGAAGTGATACTGATTCACAGAGCCTGAGTGGTCTCTCTGTTTAGTTATGCTTGGCTTGAGGCAGTAGCTATCTCCTTACAATTTTCAGACGGCGATCATTATCACCGCGCCTTAGATGAACCTAATTGCACCAGTTGAGTTCTGCAAAACACGCTCCCGCTGTGATGCAAAGTCACTGCAAGAATATCGCTCTGCTTCGTGACTGAATGCAAATGTTGCCAGGTTTTAATGCAAAAAAAAATTAATAAAAAATTTAAACAAGTGGCCTGTGTGGGTCACGAGAAAGATGTGAGCAGAGAACATGAGTGCACTCCTGTTGTTTCATTGGCATTGAGTGGCACTTAAAAATTAAATATGATTTTGATCATTTTGTAAAACAATGCTGTATGCAGAATAACTACTTGTGTTTTGCAAAGATTTGTTATGGAGAGCCAAATGAGCTGTCACAACGCTTCATCTTAATATGATGGAGAACAGCGACATCCAAAAGTGTCCATATCCTTCAAACGTTTCCACATTTTGAAATATTACAACCAGAAATTGTCTGTATTTCAGCACAATAAATATGAAGTGGAAGGAAATGGTACAAGGTTTGCATAGTTTCCGTATAAAATACAATGGAACCAACTAACTTCAGAGTCCAATCGACTGATTTAATCTCAGCATAAGTTCAGCTGTTCTGTGAAGGTCTCAGAGGTTTGTTAGACAACATTAGTGAACAAACAGCATAAGGACCAAAGAACCAAGCAGACAGGTCAGAGATAAAATTATGTTTAAATCAAAACAATATCTCAAGACCCTAGAAACTCACTGTTGAAATAGAAAATCTGCCAGGACATGAAAATTCACCAGTAAACGGTTGCAGCTGTCATGGCAGCAAACATTGCTTCTACAAAGTATCGACTCAGAGGGCTGAATCCAAATTTTTATTTTTAATATTAAGATATTTCCTTCTGCTTCAATCATGCACAACTCTGAGCTTGACTGTCACGTAAAATTCCCATAACATGGACTGAAGTCTGTGGTTGTGTCATGACAAAATGTGAAACAGTTTAAAAGGTATGAATACGTTTGCAATTTGATTATAAATAAGTGATCAATTATGGCATTAGAAATATTGTATAAAAGGAATAAATTGGCCTTTTTTCTTCTCAGTGTGGCAAATACGCAACTCCAACTTCAGAAACAATAATTAGTCGATCCTAATTGCTCATTTCTATATATTTTTGCTCCTGTAGAGCCTCCGTCGGCTCCTCGCAGCGTCATCCCCCAGATCAACGACACCACGCTCACGCTGGAGTGGAACGAGCCTCTGGACAGAGGCTACAGAGAGGACCTGAGCTACTCCATCAGGTGCTCTGTATGCAGGTCGCCCAGGGGAACCTGTCTCCCCTGCGGAGACAACGTCAGCTACCGTCCGGCTCACGAAGGCCTGCAGGGTCGCAGGGTGGAGGTGTGGGGTCTGCTGCCTCACACAACGTACACCTTCACCGTCCTGGCGCTCAACGGGGTGTCTCCGCTCAGCACCAAGGAGCCTGCTGGCGAAAGCATCAATATCACCACCAACCATGAAGGTGAGAGACAAAAGCACCGAAGTAAAAAAAAAAAAAAAGAAAGAGAGAGAGAAAAGAGTTTAAAGAGTCTGTATTTTGGTCGATATCTATAATCCTGCTGCTATCTGTGCAGTGCCATCGCTTGTGTCTGCGATTCGGAAGAGTGACTCCACAGAGAGCAGCCTGACTCTGCAGTGGTCGGTCCCAGATCAGCCGCACTACAACGTGCTGATGTATCAGCTGCGCTACTGCGAGAAGGTAAACACCGCCTAGCCAGCGAGTGGCCATTCAGGTTCAGACATTTATTTAGTTCGCTCATGGTTAGACTCTTCTGCAGCTCTTTTAATAAACTTAATCTGGGTCCTGATCTGCTGGGTCATAAGATTAACCAGGAAGTTTTAAATTGTTAATGAAGCTTGTTGGTTTCATTAAAACCAAGCTTAGTTACTCCAAAGTTCTGTACAGACAGATTTAGAGAAAACCTGAACATTATAACAGTGACACATTGATGGTTATGACAAAGAAAGGAAAAATTAGGAAAGTGTGGATATCTTCATTGCAATATTCTACAAGAATCTTAGCTGATGATTTCCTGATGTTATTTTAGAAACTGAACTAAATGGGCAAAAAGACTCCCAGTGAAGCAATGGGAGGCGTTTTCTGATTGGTTGATCCCAGTGAAAACAATGCAAACAATATGAGGCCTAAAACAAATCCCTGAGGCTCTCCCCAGCCACTAGTCCTCCATCAATGGCCCCCTGCAAACCTCAAATCCTCAACTTAAAGAAATTGAACCGCAAACCTAAATGGGTAATAAAGATTACTGCTAGATGAATGAGTTCCTGTGTGACAGAAAGGACAGAAACCTGGACAGAACTGCAGCTGAGATCAAGACCTCAACCTATTTAACATCCCCAGGTTAAGACTAATTTAATGTGTCATCATTGGAGAGTAAGAAAATCCAGGGTTATTTCAAGCCACTTCCATTAAACATATTAAGATGCCAACGGATTACATTTTTAGAAGTCTTCTTGGCTTGACACAGCTATTTCTTTTTTCACGTTTTACTCCATATTCATACTTTGTTCTCGTCCAGCTCACTTCGGTTTTCTTTGGCAGGAGAGACGCAGTGAAAATCCGTGCTCATACACAGAGACGAAGAGAAACCAGGCTGTGCTGACAGACCTCCGCAGGGCCACTCAGTATGAAGTGCAGGTTCGGGCGCGCACCCAGGCCGGTTATGGCAGCTTCAGTTCTGCAGTCGTCTTCCGCACCCTGCCTGATGGTAAAATGTTCTTGTTTGCTCTTGCAAAAAAAAACAAAAAAACTCTCACCTCTTTTCTTTCCATTTCCACTGAGATTTTTTTTTTTATTATTTCTTATCAGCATTCTCAATCCCTGGACTGTGTTTGCTTTGCATTCGTCGCCTGTGAGATAGTGTCCTTGTATCGCGCCTGTTATTAACGCAGATTCTTGTAATGTCCCATTTGCTACATGGGGGTAAACTCTGTGGTTTGGCTTTTGCACCCATAACTTTCTGAGTAAATGTCTTATTTTTTCTTTCTTCTGTTTCTTTTTTTTCCCCCCCACTTTCAGGTTATGACTCTGCCTCCCAGTTCTTGGTGCCCGGCATCCTTATCGCAGTCGGGATGCTGCTGCTCGTCATTTTTGTCGTCTTAGCCGTCTTCTGCCTACGGTGAGAACAAGGGGGAAAAAAGAAAAAGAGGATGAGAAGAAGACAAATTTGCATGGGAAAAAAAACAACTGCTAAAACAACAGGAAATGTGAAAGAAAAGGGCTGGGGAAAACCTAAAACAACCATGACCCCCATTTTACAGTTTGGCACCACTTTGTTCTTTTGTTTATACCTATTGTATCTTATCAACGGTAGATTTGCTCTGTGCTATCCTCAATTTTTTTCTTTTTTTTTGTCTTTTTTTCCACGTCTGTGAAACAGTTCAGACACAAAGCAGCGTTTGTGATTTCTTTCGCTTACGCAGCTAAAAGCTATCCTGCTCATTAGAACGTTTTCCTGAGGCTTCATTGTTTGAGTAAATAGTGTTGGATGCCACCATGGAGGGGGAGCAAGAGAGAAAGTGCATAGATCTGGTTAAGGGATAGAGATGACGGTAGAGGTAGAGGGCAGGGAAAGACAGGATGCAGGCGTCCCAGCCCTGTTTCCACAGGACAGGAGAACAATAGCTGTGACCTTGTGGCACATTCACACACACACACACACACACACACGCAAACCAGCTACTGAGGCCCAGATCTGCCTCAAACTGAGGGTGGTGCTTTACTGCTATTTTAGGCTTTTGAAGTGGGAAAGAGAGAGAGAGAGACAGGAGCGGTGGAAGGCGGTGATCCAGGAGCCACAGGCTCATTACGGTCTTGTAGGGATGAGTCCGCGCCGCCGGAATCCTAATGGAGCCGCTTGTGTCAAAGAGCGGGACCGGAGGGGTCGGCTCGGACAACAAGTCATCTTGTATTGTGCCTTTAAGGTTTCCGAGGATTGTTGAGGCCAGGCGAAGGCCTTTCAAACCGGGCCAGTTGTTGTATCAAAGATTACACAAAGCATAATTGATGGAGGTGGTTTTTTTGAACAGAGCACATTTTACCTGGAGGGACGTGGGTTTTTTTTTTTTTTTTACACTGTTGTTGTAGAAGAGTATATGTTTTATCACAATATAAGAAACTGTTTAATCAAGATTTTATGTGGTAGACCAAACTAAAGTGGCATGTAATTGTTAAATATAAGGAAAAAGATACAAAAAACGTATAGAGATAAAAAGATGTGACATGTATTTATAATGATTAGGTCATCCAAATGTTCCTGTGTGAGGAATTGTCCCAGAAGTTATCACAATAAATAACAATATTGTTGTTCTGAGGCTGTTTTCAAGTAATGCAGTGGCATTATAATGCAAGAACACTTTCTCAAAGATCTCTAAACTTTAAGTTCTAATAAGCATTTAACACTGGAACTGGGAATCATTTTAAATATCCAAAATGAATAAATAAAACAATAAATACATACAATTAATTATGTAAGTGAAACTTTTTTTTGTAATCCAGTTTTTAGTAGAAAGAGGGAAAAGAGAGAAACACTAAATCATGCAAATGGAAATTACCAAACTTGTTTTTAATTTCTTAGTGTTTAATAGATGTAGTGCTTATTGTGACAGGGCTGGTAATGATTCTGAAAGCTCCTATTTACAACATGAAGTCCATCTTTGTTTAATTTATTCGAATGGACTGAAAAGGTGCTGCGGTCGGATGAAACCAAAATTAAACTGGCCAATTTCTGATATAGATGATGAGTCAAGTCAACCTGTACTCAGCATCCTGAAACACAGCGATGGCAGCATCATAATGTGGGTTTTGTTTACTCTTCAAAGAGAAGATTGTTTGTTTGTTTGTTTTATGACGTTCCCAGATCTCCATCCAGTCTCATTGGTCTTGAGACATTTTGCAAAGAATAACGGGTAGAAATGTTGATCTCTAGACATGAAGAACTAGTGGATACTGACTACAAATGGATGCCAAACATTTCAGATTTAGATTTTTGTGAAACATTAAAAAATACATATAATTTTTCTCATATTATTCACTTCCTTGTACACACAAAATCCCAGTAAAATGCTGTGAGTTGTGGTTGTAAGACAAAGTGTGAAAAGTTCAACTTTTTTAAGGAGCTTGTGCTGTTAACTTTGGTGTTCTTATTTCCATTTTTGATCCGTTAGCATCTACTGGAACAATCCTAACAACAATAGCTTGAAAAAGTCTTTCAAAAACTTTAAATACTTATTTATCCTTTGGGAAACTATGCTTGTGCCATAATCTTGTTACATTTATGCTTTTCTGTTTCCTGCTGCAGCCGACACAGCCGAGTTAAAGATCCCGAGCTGAGCGACAAAAACAGCCAGTACCTCATTGGCCAAGGTAAGCCGTTACGGACGCCGGACCTCGGATGATTTATAACCTGTTCACGTGAGAGAAACCATTCCTAATGATGGGCACTTTGCTGCTCATAGTTCTTGAACATTTCTTTTCTTTCCTTTCCCACGACTCTGTTTGTCCGTCTCTTGCAGGGGTCAAGGTTTACATCGACCCTTTCACCTACGAGGACCCTAATGAGGCGGTGCGAGAGTTTGCCAAGGAAATCGATGTTTCCTTTGTCAAGATAGAGGAGGTTATCGGTGCCGGTACGCTCCACTCAGGCTTTTCCCACTATTACTACTACATATGTAAACCTAGTTACCTTTCTGTGAATTCATTTGGTTTGTGGCTTTTCTTTTGCCTGATCGTCCACTTTAAGAAGAATATCATTAGTCTTCATCTAATTTAGCCTTTAAAATTAATTCATAGGCATTGTCTGGGCTTCTTTTTTTAAAGACCAAATTCAATATAGTTGCGCCAATAAAGCAATTAACTGATAAATATGTGGCCAACATTACTGGCCCTCATTTAAACAAAAGGACACCACTTGCTGCGAGCGAACTTTCCGTTGGCTGGATAAAGCGCTGATACTCATAATGTGGAAAACAGCCGCTCTAATGGGTGTTTATGTGTCTGCAGGCGAGTTCGGGGAGGTGTGTCGAGGACGGCTGAAAATCCCAGGGAAAAAAGAAAACTACGTGGCGATCAAGACCCTAAAGGGCGGCTACACCGAGAAGCAGAGGAGGGACTTCCTGTCCGAGGCATCCATCATGGGGCAGTTCCAGCACCCCAACATCATCCACCTGGAGGGCATCATAACAGCCAGCTGTCCAGTGATGATCCTCACCGAGTTCATGGAGAACGGCGCGCTGGACTCCTTCCTGCGGGTCAGTGTGACAACAGGCGCCGTCACACCGTCTCCCAGGCCGACACGTCCACACAGCGTCGCGTCTAAAGCGTCTCTGTCCTCCCCCGCAGCTCAACGACAGCCAGTTCACGCCCATCCAGCTAGTGGGGATGCTGCGCGGCATCGCCTCGGGCATGAAGTACCTGGCAGAGATGAGCTACGTCCACAGAGACTTGGCTGCCCGCAACATCCTGATCAACAGCAACCTGGTGTGCAAGGTGTCCGACTTTGGCTTGTCACGCTTCCTGCAGGAGAACTCCTCCGACCCGACTTACACCAGCTCTCTGGTGAGGCGGCAGCCAGGACCGATTTACTCTTTACTCACAGTTCTGTTTTGCCGGGTAAAGCCTCGGTGTATGTAGTTGACAATTTTTAGACTTAATTGTTTGCTTTTTTTTGTTTGTTTTTTAAATGCAGGGAGGCAAGATTCCCATCCGCTGGACAGCACCCGAGGCGATAGCCTTCAGAAAGTTTACCTCTGCCTCAGACGTGTGGAGCTACGGCATTGTTATGTGGGAGGTCATGTCTTTTGGAGAGAGACCGTACTGGGACATGAGTAACCAGGATGTAAGTTTCAGCAAAAAACCCACATGTTGCTGGGCGATGCGCCCTGAAAATAAAATCTCTGATTTTTAAATATATATATATATCAGATCTGATTTCCGATTTTAAGTGATTTTGGAAGTTTGTTTGCTTAGTTTCTTTTCTTAAAAAGAAATTACAGAAATATTTTTGAAAAAAGTGGCTTTTGTTTGACTCATCCCTTCTGTAGTTGAACGATGGAGTCTGAGAATTTCTGCTTAATTACAAAAATACAGTCAAAATATTCGCAGATAAAGATGCAATTTTACCAGAAATAACTTAAAATTATGAGAAAAAAAGTTGTTTTAATGAGAAGAAAACTTAGTTATCAGGATCTAATGTGTGCATCTCAGTCTGCATGTTTGTTTTTTCTTCAAAATTTGTTTGGACAAAGTCTACTTATAATAATTTGATGCTGATGTGTTGAAAGATTTATTATTTCTACTAAGTATTACCTCTAAATTTTATACCAAAGGATAAATTCACAAGATGCTGAAAATTTATTTATTTAATTTCTTTCTTTTTTTTTTACAATTTTTGTGTTGAAGTTCTCATAAAATTACTACTTTATTGTCCTAATATTACAACTTTATTCTTGTCATTTAAAACTTAAAGTCCAAGTAATCAGAAGCTTGTCAAACAAGATGGTGGCCTACATTGTGCTGACATCACTGTGAGCTACGGAAACCCAAAGAGAAAACTGGTGACAAAAAAAAAAACAAAATTTTTTTCCAAAAATTTAATCTCCAAAACCCCAAAATTTAATTAAGCGCCACATGGAGCCAATTGTAATAATCAGTTTCTGAATTTGTTCGAATTACTTACGTCACTACTTGGGTATTAAAAACTGAATTCTAGTCATCATGTTGCTAATTATATACGCCGTGTCTGCGCCCTCACTAAACTCCTTGCATCTCCGAATCGATCCAAACATCATTTAGTCGAAACACTTTGTTTGAACAGCAGCTGTTTGTCTCCCACTGTCAGGTAATCAATGCCATCGAGCAGGACTACCGGCTGCCCCCGCCGCCCGACTGCCCCTCCCACCTGCACCAGCTCATGCTGGACTGCTGGCAGAAGGACCGCTCCGCGCGTCCCCGCTTCGCAGACCTCGTCAGCGCTCTGGACAAACTCATCCGCAACCCGGCCTCGCTGAAAATAGTCGCCCAAGAAGCAGGAGGGTAAGAGTGAAAACACGTAGCTTTAGAAAACGGTGCATTTTTCCGTTGTTCGGTGATCCAAGACTTTTGTTGTAAATGCGATGATGAGTCGTTGTTTTTGTCCGTCACTGGTCCACATGGTCTGGAGGAAACTATGCTGAAAGCTCTCCTTACTATTTTGGCTTCAGCTCCGGTCGAGCAGCAACCTCTCCTCTGTTTGACACAAATCTGCTTGGTTTCATGCACAAAGAGGTGAAAGCGTCTTTCATGCTGCAGTAAACCTGTAAAATTCTGTCATGATACCTACATGGAAACGGACTAAATTTGGAAACTCCAGCGCTGATGACGTTTGCATATTTTGCCGCACTTGTTTTGCATTGTGCAACCCTGTGTTTTAGAACAACACATTACAGCACCAACATTGAATTCATGCGAAGGTTCTGTTTGTCTAATGGAAAGCAATCATGGAAAAGGAAATATGTTGGCCTTTTCAAATAAAAACAACAAAAAAAACCCTTAACTGTTCATTAAAAAAATAAAGATTCCGTATTACTAGTCAAGCTTAGAGATTATGTTGGCCTTTCGACATAAAGCTTTAATATTTCATGAGTTGCATTGAACTACTGTACCTTGAGCATGATTCTGTATCGTAATAAATGGCTCAAAATAAGAGCATCTGGTCATGCAAAAATGCCCTTTCAAAAAAGCTCACATATGATCATCAAAATAAAAGTCTGTCCTTTTCATGGAGAAGGTTCTAAATTGCTGAAGGAGCTAAGCTAGTCATGAAAAAGAGATTATGCAAGGCCTTAAAAATAGAGTTCATAGGTGACCTTTAAAATAATTGTCTTGCTCTTTCATGGGTTAAATCATTAAACCTGCTTCAAAAATTACAGGTCTTGAAAGAGCAACCGTTTCCTATGTTGGTTCTCTGTAATGTGCCGTTATTTAGAAGCGAATGATCAAAAGGCAGTCTGGTTTTGGATGGTGCTAGTTTCTTCATAAATAGGCTTTTTTTTTTTTCTTAAACTTTATTCTCCATACACGTTGTAATATTCACATCTTTCTTTTGTTTGTTTTTCTTTGGATTTTAGCTGCTGTTTTTGCTGATGTTTTTGTTTTCTACGCTGCTTAACTCTGACCTTTGAATCACTTAGGCATAAAAAAAACTCCTAAATTCAAAAGATGGAATGGTGCTGTATCTACAGAAAAATTACTTGGCAAGGAATCTATTTTTAATTGAATATAGAGGCACTTTTCTGTCAGACGAAAACATAGTTTCCATTTGTCTTGTTTGCATTTTGTAAAATCAGTAAATGGAAAGAAATAGGATGTCACTTCTTTAATCTTTTGGATTAAACTGTTACCTATATGCTGTTGTCAGACACAAAGACTGGTCTGAAAATTAGTAGCAATAAAGTCCACAACGAAACTTGGGAAGACATTTAGTAGATTTTTGTTGAACTTTTGGTCAAAAGCTTTGTAAAACATAGGATAAAACTCAACTTTTCCACATGCTACACACTCCTAAAATAGCTAGTTTAAAACCATCACAGTATGTATGTCTTAATGACATCAACAGAAAGGCGGACTGATCCGTTTCTGATTGACTGACTGTCGCAGTAACACACAGAAGTCAGCAGCATGTCTATTCCCTGATTGAAAGGGCTGCCAATGTCTCTTTCTGGGGTCATTTCAAAGTCCTGACAGTAGCAGGACAGCCATTACCCTCCTCCCACTGCCCACTCCGAGATGCCACCTCAGAGTCCTGCTGTGAACTGTCAGCCACTTGCTGTGCCCATTTCCCTTCCTTCGCATTCTGCCCGTCAGCTGGTTACATACCGCTGAAGACGCTCCACCCCTGACAAATCCCATTGTTTGTAGCCGTCAGTCAGCACGCCTCAGATTATACCTCTCCCCATCAGCCCAACATTGCTGCAGGACGTGTGGAAGCTCCTCGCTGCTGTTTTGGTGACGGTGAATGTAAGTCATTCTTTTGTTTGTCGGCTTTCTCCACCCCCCGCTACAGGCCGTCCTACCCCCTGCTGGACCAGCGCGCACCTTTGGCTCTCTCGCCGTGTTCTTCAGTCGGCGATTGGCTGAGGGCTATCAAGATGGAGCGCTATGAGGACAGCTTCCTGCAGGCTGGCTTCAACTCAATAGATCAGCTGGCCCAAATCACTGCACAGTTAGTTTCTTCTATTCCCAACTGACTCATCTAATGTAGCTTTTAATTTTGATTGGAAGTATTTTCAGGTGCTTCGAAGGCCTTTACCATCCTCCTTTTTCTGTCTGTTTCAGGGATCTGCTGCACATGGGTGTGACTTTAGCTGGACATCAGAGGAAAATCCTCTCTAGCATTCAGACAATGACCTTGCAAAACAAGAGCACGGCGACTGTGACATTCTAGCTGCTCTGCCCTTCTTCATCCTGGACGTGAACACAGCGCACAGGTGTGTGCCGCCGTGTCCTAGAGCACTCTGGATCCTTTCCTGTGACCCACTTTGAACACAAACTGAGGAAGGAGGAAGATTGTATTCACATCCAGGGAAAAGAACAAAAATGAAGAGGAAAAAAAAAAATAGCAGATAAAGATGACTGGTGAGACTCGAACCAGTTACCTGGAGTTACCAGGTGGTGAAGTCATCTAGACTTTCTCTGTCAGATTTTTAAAAGTTTGCAGTCAGTATTTTTACATCTAGCAAGTAAAGAACCAAGTGCATCTGCCAAACCACGATGAGTGACAAACCAGTGTTTACACAGTTTCTGAAGTTTCATTCTCAAAGTGTCGTTTACTTATATTGTTGCCCCCCAAAAGATTCCAAGATTACAAAAAAGAAAAAAATGTTAATCTAAAAGTCCTTTGTTTCCAGGTTGCTTTTGTGATTGGGAATGAGAACGTTTTCGTTTGATTCTGGCTGTCTTTTAATTAATCCTTCTGGATCACCTTCCATGGCAGTACTGCACAGTCTAATTAAGGGAATAGTTTGCTTCCATTATATTTCAGAACGACCTCGTCTTTACTCAGGTGTGATGTGTAATACAGACTTCAAGGAACGCTGTAGATGCCCCTAATCAGAAGCCTCATCTTCCTCAAGTCTGGCTCCCCCTTCGCCTGCTACAAAAAAAATACAAGAGGAAAAATGAGGCACAAAAGAGACATTTCAGCACTTTTGTCATTTCAGAGTGATTTGTAATCTTGTGCGATTTGATGCGTTTATCCTGGGCTGTGTTTCTGTTGGATGTTTTCTGCTGGCAGCTCATTTTTGTTCTAATAAGCCAGAACAAGGACCAAGTGGACTCAGAGACCAGAGAACACTGTAGAATTGGATTTTCCATGTTATCTGGCCTCAAAACACGTTTTTAATCGATATTAGTGATAATGTACATTTTTAATACTCTTATTCTGTATTCTCCGTCATCTTCCAGTGCCATTTATATGTCTATATGTGGTCTTAAATGACTGTTTTATAAAGCAGATATCTTTCCTGTGGGATTCAGTGTGTCTTGTTTTATTTTTATACCGTGAAGTTGAAACTCCTGCTTGAAAATAAGCAAACAAGCTAACCAATAGCTGCACTGCGTTTCCATGTTAAATGCTAACCAGTAACGAGGCGTTAAGGTAACCGCTAATCTCACGAGCGCTAACTAGTTATAGTTAGCATGATTTCGCCTGATGAATTTGTAAGATACCCGAACTACTCTTAAATCATTTCTTTGGCAGCATTTTGGGTTTCCAGTCAGAATGATAAATGGCAACAGAGTGGCAGACAAGACAAACAATATATAAACGCTGCAAGTTGTTCAGATGGTGAAGTAGGCAGAAAACGTCGCTATAGCAACCGATAGCTGGACTTCTAGAGGTGCGTTTAGCTACATCGCAATCACAGCCCATCCATCAAAAGCGAAATGGTGAATGTAGTGCAGAACAATCACAGTTAAAGCACTCTCCTAAGGTTTGAAGAAGATAAAGGAAATAATTTAAAAAATATCAATATGATGTAATTGTGACAAAAATTGCTAAAAAATATATAAGATGACGGCTTTCTTATCGTGACTCTTGACTTGTTAGCTTTAGGCATTGTTACGTCTGTGTCGCTTTAATTAGAAGTTAATTTCACTTCACATTGAAGTATAGTGTTATTTCTGTCCTCAGTGCTGTTATCAGTGTTGGTAAAATATTTTTAATCTTTAAACCACGTAGCGATTTAAGTTTCTGTGCAGTCTAGAAAAGTATGAAATTAGATTTTAATTCTTTCCAGGACGCTTTGCCCTTCTGTCCCTCATTTTCCTTCCTCCCTAACTTCTTGGTGCCCCTTCGTTTATTATTTATTTTTCCGTGCGTTCTTCCTTCTTCCCTCCTTCGTACCTTGCTTCCTTCTTCTCTCATGTCATCCTTCCCTTGGTTCTTTGTCTTTGGTTTTGTTCTTTTTTTCCCCCTTCCTTCATATGGTTTTCCCAAAGACTGCGTAAATATTGCTAACCAGCATTTTGTTCATTTTAAGCAATGCCCTTATTTTATTTTCGTATCTCTTACACGTGGCTTGCAGGTTTCCACGAGGAATTTGAACAATGTTAGCAGGAGGAATGCTAACAGCTCCATTTAATCCCCCAACCCCACCCTGCTTCCTTTAGCTGCAGCTCTTGAAGGGTTTTGCTGACCCTTTTGACATTTAAGTCGTGAATAATTTACCCTGTGTAAAGAGAAGACCTCACCAATTGTTTGGAGGGGAAATAGGGTTTGCAAAAAAAAAAGGACAGAGGACAGCTTGGTTTAACTTTATCTTGGCCAAGAATGCTTTAAACATTCAATTCTTGATGGTGTATTTGGAAAGAACCAGCTAAGAACATGAGGTTTAAATATTTGACAGATTTTTAAGAATTTTGCAGGTATTTTAGAAACATTTGTCCATTTCATTAAAGCTCACATTTCATTGCTCAAAAGGGTAACGTAATTTAACCATGTAATGCTCAAAACATATATACAGTTTAGTTTGATTAGATATTTTCTGACATTTATCTTCTAGTTACAGGTTATTTTGTTCTCCCTTTTTGTATCAAGACCTATCTATTTACATTTTTTCATTTACTATTTTTCTTTCATTCCTGTAAACAACCCATTTTGCACCAATTTACTTAAACCATGTCATGAGTTTTGTTGTAATTGCAGTTAGTTATATTCAGAAAAAATTAAAACAAGTGGTCATTAAAAAATGATCAAATCTTATATTTAAGCTAATTTTATGTTGGCTTATGAAACCTACGTAGAGTTTTACCCCTTTGCCATTCCACTCCTTTGTATTTTCTTTGTAATACGCAAGTATTTGGTGTCTAAAATGGGACCAACCCTGGTATCTGATCAGCAGATGGAGGAAAAATGTACTTTAATATTTTTTATCTCATCCACATGGATTTACTGAAAAAGTTCAACCTAACTTCATTCTTCTTCTTCTGCCTGTTTAGTTTGTTTCAGAACATCTTAATGACCTCCAGGAAATTTTTTTACTGCAGTAAACAAGAAATATTCCACATATATCACTGACAAACTGAGCCTTAATGCATGGCACTAACATTATTATCTAATGCTAAGGCTATGGCGGTTCAAGCAATTCTTTGCAATATTGATATGTTGGGTTTTAGAGATGTTGCAATATACTGTGCAGCTGTACAGTATGGTCATTTCTGCTGCATCTAATTTGTGGGTTTTATTAAGCTGAAAGTTCAATTTATCTTATAAAACATTCTAAAACACAGTATAAACAAGAACCTCATAAAAAAAATGGGCTTCTGCAAAAAAAAAAAACAAAAAAAACAACCTTAGTTCTACTTCAAAAAAGGTTTCTAAAACCTGAACTTTTTCTCTTTTACACCGCTTGTATCTCCATTACAAGCGGTGATACTAAAAACATTTCTGCAGACAATAAAGTCTGGATAAGGAAATATCACTTTACCATTGAACGTAAAAAGGCAGTGTCAGATTTTAGTATTTGTAATACTCATTGTTCATTTCAGTTGCCTCTGAAGTCATTCCCACTGCTAGTGAAGTGTTAAAACTGCATACACGAGCACGGATGACATTGTGTGAACGTCACAGGGATCCCTGTGGACCTGAACTGAAAATCCGTGATTTTACCTGTCTCCGGTCTGATAACAGGCTGCTCTTTGTTCCAGTGACCCATGATACCTCTGACCTGAATTCAGAGGAAAATCAGCACACAGCAAAGAGCTCCATCTTTCTGAGTGTGTCTGGGCGGCTGTACTCTCCGGTGTGCTTTTATTTCCACAGCCAGTGGATGTAAGAGAAATAAATTGTTCCTCTTTGGGATTTTTTCTCTCTCTCTCTTCGGTTAAATAAAGCTGAGATCACTGAAGAAAAAAAAAGAAAAAAAATCATCTAACTTTTTTTCTTCTGTTCTGTTTTCTCTCTGGCTCATGTAACAGACCTGTCTTTCGTCTATCCTGTCGTTCCCATTTTTAATAACGAGAAACAAGAGACGGAGAGGTCTTGAGTTGACTCTCCCTCCCTCTGCATGTCCCGGCTTAACTTTCTTGCAGCGTTTCGTCTGTTTGTGCAGCGAACCTTTACCCCTGAGGCCCTGAAGCCTGTCCTCTCCTCTGTTTCCCTTCCTGGTCCTCAGCCCTTTTAATCATGGGGAGATGTTCTTTTCTTCTCCTGCGCCTTGGGCTGAGAGCAGCTTATAGCGCAAAATAAGCTTAAACTGTCTCTCACACACACACTTTGTTTCCCTTCTCCCCCCTTTTTTTTTTTTTTTTTATCTTTAAAGCTACCATACCCAGGCTAAGCTGACAGGCCTGCTAAAAATGTTGGGCTTCATTGATTATTATCCCTTGATTATTTCTGTGTTGCTGACTCATTCCTCCTGTTCTGTTGCCCTCATGTGCCCCTGTAAACATTTGACCTGCATAGGAATGGAGAAATAATGATGAGTAACTGTTCCTGGAAGCACTTTTTTTTTTTTTTACTGCAAAGTGCTTTGGTGTGCATAAATCTCTCTCACCCTCTTTTTTTATTTTTTGTAAAGACAGACTTGCATTCATCTGTAGTTTCTACTTCTGTCGGTGCTTTGAGTGACCCCTGACCTCAGTATAGTACAAACCTAGCATCGGCTTTGTGTGCACATCTCAATGGCCATTCATTAGGGCTGCTTTTAGGCAGAGAGCAGACCAGGCCAGCAACCTCCCCCAGCCTCCCTCCACCCCTGTTTTCCCTCTTTCTGTTTTTTTCAGTTTTTTTTTTTTTTGGTGGATTGTGTCATTCCCCTCACATTCCTGTGTGCATTCAAGTGTGGAGAGGTTGTGTGTGAGAGAGATGGCTGAGATGGGTGGGGGTAAACCGGAGGGACAGGTACACGAGGGCGAGACGGTGGGGTGGATGGAAGGAAGATGAGTTGAAATGGTCTCACTGTCTGCAGCGGTAAGCAGCAGGGGAACGAACACGGTGCATTGCAAGATTGTTAATACCTCGGCAACTTTCCACATTTTATTATGGAACAGTGATAAACTTCAGTGTGATTTACTGGGATTTTTTGCTCGCGGGATAGGCGATAGCAGAAGGATGCTTTGTCTTCAAAATGTTTTAGAAATAAATATCTGAAAGGGCATGCCTGCTTATGTTTTTAGCATCCTGATTTAATACTTTGTAGGTACAGCTGAAGGTCTTTTGAGGTGTTTCCAAAAGCTGAGTTTCGTTCTCATCTGATCTGCACTCTCCTACGAACTCGCTGTGCCGCGAACATGGCTTGTGGCTCCAGGTATTCTTTTGATGTTTCTTTGAGGGTTTGTGCTGTGGAGTCAAAGGTTGCCTTGTCAAATGATTCTACCATCTGAACCATGGATCTCTGCAGCCCTTCTAGGGTCATCATGGGATACTTGGTTGCTTCTCTAATTGACGGGTATCAACGTCTTCTTTGGTTTGCAGTTGCACCAATACTCTTAGAAAGGACTGGGCAGTCCTCAGTCAATGTTCAAGGCTTTGGATATCGTTTTATGACCTAACTCTGCTTTAGGCTTTTCCACAACTTTCTCCGTGAAAGTTGTGGAAACGTTTCTTTCTGTGTCTCTATCTTGGTCTCCACGGTGCTATTTGTTCACCAATGTTCAAATTTCGGAGATTAAATTGAACACCGGTATACTCTGTGTATTTCCTAGATGACCTGTGAAGGTACTTGGTTGCACTGGATGTTATTTTGTACACGGCTTCATCCGACTTTAACTCTGTCCCAGCTGAAGAAAAAGGATTCCCACAGCATGACGCAGCCACTCCCATGTCCCTACACAAAGAGAGGCACTAGAAGACATCAATCATTGATTCTTCCTTCCACTTCAGTTATGCTCTACTTTGTGTTGGTCTGATACATAATATGTCAAGGAAATATATAGACAAAATAGGGAAATGTGTATTAATATTTTTGTAAGCCTCTATACGAGTATTTAAAGATCTCCTCTGTTAGTGTTTTACTTCTTCAACATCACGAGTATTTTAACCAGCTGACCTGAATTTTTAGCATTTTGTGGTCCCCGTAGAAATCACTACTTCCCATTCTTCACAGTTAAGCCCAAACATTCTGGAGCTTTGACTTTCCTCTTTGGTCAAACAGTTCGTCATCTAAATTAGTTTCAAGCAAACCTCCGTCTCCACTTTGGCCATTTCTGATGAAATACTTGCCGTCACTTCCAGCCTCTGATTAATTCCGTCTTCCACCAGTCTCTCTCTCTCTTTTTATATGATTGCCAGGATTGCTTTGATTCTCCCAGCTGCGGCAAGCTTGAAGATGAAAATTTAGTTTTTAGATTCCTGCGCCGCTTTGACTCCTCCAGATTTTTCTCCCAGAGATGACTCACAGACAGTTTCATCAGAATGGCCCGGTATTTCCGAGCAAATCCACCAAACAGCCTCGCTAAGATTATTTTTCACTTGTGTACGCAGCGTGATTGTGCTGAAAGATGGAAGGCACACTGCTCAGCAGAGCGCTCCCGCTCTGTTTCATATTAAATCCCGTCACTGAGAAAGTTGCACTCCTAGCTGCTCCCGCCGCCAGTATGTTGACTTTGCAGGAGGTTGTGCCAGGCCAAAGTTGTAAATATGAATTGTTTCACAGCTGACCCACCTGCTCAAATAGAAGTGTTAGGACTTTAATCTTCCATTCAGGCTGTAAAACACTTAAATGTGGAAATAGTCTGGAGTTTTTCATCATGGACCCAGTTCACTTAATCAGCGTCAACAAAGCCCGGCTGTCCAAGCGCCCAACACTGCTGTATTCAAATACTCCAGTCTGTCACCCTCTCTATCTGTCTATTGAAGCTCAGTTAATTAAAAAAAGTTTTAAATGGTGTCTTATATATGGTAGCCGTAAAGAAAAAATGTTTTGTAGCTAATTCCCACAGTAAAAACTCCCTGATTCTTGCCAGTAAATACAACTTCGGCGGAAGAGCAACATGTGACAATGTGTTGTCTTTTTTAAAAAAAAAAGACTAAAATAAAGTGCAGCAAGGCTGTGTGAAAAGACCGAGCTCGCCACATGATGCTACAAAACGACCACATGATTGTGGGGGAATTTTAGCCCTCTCTTCTTTTTCGACGTTACTCGACCACTACTGGTAGGAGGTCTGGACTTAGACTGGGGCCGGAGCTACACTTTGACCCCGTTCGGTTTCTGTGACTTCAGCTTTTACACACATGGCCTCGCATTTGACTTGAGAATACTTCTTTACACAGAGGAGTTTCTGCTCCACTCAAAATGGCTGCGAGACAGGCTGCAGAGCGAGCTCACATCCCCAACCAGTGTGCTTCATAGCTGGAGTGAAGTCTTTGTGCTGAGAGAGAAATGTCAGAAGTTTGTATAAACTGTGAAAACGGCACCTTTATACAATTGAGGAAAGCTTGGCTGATGATGTCATGGCTTTGTGAGCTTCAAAACATCTGAATTTATTGGAGTCGCACCTGTGGAAGTATTTTAGGGAAGCCCACAAAAGACATTAATTCCTCATGTGGCATTTCTGTCAAATCAAGATGTCAAGAAAATGTGTATCTTCTGGTTCATCCTTTGGTTTAATTTCATCATGGGAACTTCCAGTCATCATAACATCTAGTGGGAAGACAGAATCTGCTTCTCAAAGATGAACTTGTACAACTTGGGACTGAAATGCCACTCTGAGAGGAAGAAGCCATTACTCAAACAGCCACACAAAAAGCCAGGAAGTTTTTCTTTTATTAGAAAGTCTTCCGGTCTGGTTAAACTGTTTAGCCGTGATGACCGTTGTGACATTTAGAGGAGTATGGAAGAAGCTTTCGAAGCAGCTTACAGTCCAACTGTAAGCTGTGATGCACAGAGATGGCAGCAGCATGATGTGGGGGGTGTTTAGCTTCAGGAGCGTCTGGGGCTCTTTGCAAAACAGACATCAAGTTTTTATTTGGACTGCTGAATTTCAAGAACAATTTTACATGAGAACACTGGGGACAGCCAGAGGTTCACCATAGTTATTTTAGTTTGATGAATGGTGATAATCTGGGATCAGAACCACAATCAAATGAAAAAGGTTTAATGTGAAGTGTTTAAAAAAAAAAGTAGACAACTTATTAATTCATTTAAAATGATGATTATTATAAGACATTTTACCCCATATTTCATTAAAATATGTACTGTATTTACATAGTACGAGATAAGAGAAACAAATTTATAAGTAGTGGGTAAATGGGGACGTGTGCAGGCAGACTGAAAAACTGACTCTTAGCTGCTGTGTTTGGGTTTCTAATGAAGCCGTGTTGCTATTATAAACTTTTCAAAAACGTTTCAAATTTAGTCCACTCCATCCAAATGACTTTATTCCAAAAGTCTTTGCTCAGTTTACACAGATTTCTAAGTGAAAATTGAGTCCTTTTTAAGTCGTGTTAACTTCACTTCAACAGTAATCAGGCTTATTGAAGTCTGCAAGGTTTTGGAAATAGTTTTTGCTGCTTGTTTCTCGTTCTGCTTCTTTGGAAATAGCCTGTTGCTGCTTTCGGTAGTTGCAGTTTTTCTAGAATCATGGCAACGGAGCAGCAGACAAGACAATGCCACTCCTGTAAGGGTGGTTACACTTGCTAATGGTTTGCTCATCAGAAGCATTTAATGATCAGCAGCTGCAAGCTTATCTATTTGATTTTAAAGCAGTAGATTTGGATTTAATGACTCGGTTTAATGTGTTATAATCCCACATATCGTTGTTTATCAGAGGCTGACTCAATGCCAAACCTGGTGTTACTATAGCTTTTTTTTTAAACCATGCTTTACAGATTAAAGTTATTTATATATAAGAAGCAAGAAGCTTTTCTTGCTTTTTCCTGTGAACTAGAAAATTATGAAATTCAATATATGCCTTAGACATAGGCCAGAGGGCTGCTTTGCATTAAAATCAGATACATTTTAGTATATAAGAAAAAAAAACCTTTGCATGGACTTGGGAGCACACACATTATGTAGATCAGTCTGAGTGAACACAGTTTGTCCAAAAATAAAAAGTTAAAGCTCAGAACCACTAAAGGATCCAGGAAGGCCTCCATCCTCTGCGGAGCTGACCTCGTTTTGAAGCTGATTTATGGTTGCATTAGTGGTGTGGGTAATTTCCACATCTATATGGAGCCTCCATTAATACTGAAGGATACATTCAGGATGAACTGGCCTGCTTGCAGTCCAGACCTGTCACCCTTGCCTCATTTTTTTTTAGCAGCAACGTCGCCTAAAAGCGAACCCCCGTGTTGTTAAGGAGGTGGAATTTCACTTAACACAAAACAGAAAACTATTTCCGTCATGATGATACACGAGGTTTTTCCTGAGTTCCTGAAAACGGGGGAAAATGAAGTGGTAAACATGACTTTATGTGAACTTTCTGATGTTAATATGCCATCAGGGTAACATTTTCTTAGCTGAGTCTCTTTGTGATTCAGGGCGTTGATGCTTTATGTGTTTGTTTCCACTTTATTTACTATTCTCAGCAACCCAGCTGTGATTTGCTTGCAGTTTTTTCCTTACCATTTTTCATAATTAAAAAGTAAAATAGTTTATTAGTTATATGTTAGCCATTATTCGCCATTTGCACAATTTCCCATTTTGTTGCATTGTAACAGTAACCTCATGGCATTTCATCATAAATGTGAAATGGACAGAAAATTAAACATAGCTGTTTGTTTGATGAAAATCTGAAAAGTGTGGCATGTATTCGCCTTTCACTTCAGTTAGTGCTGCAGGTCTTTTCTCAAAACTAGATTTCAAAATCTACTCACCCCATTTTTTTTAGTTTTTATTTTTGGCTCGTTCTTTACCATAAAACACCTGAAGTGCAGTAAAGTTAGAAGGTGAAACTTTACCTGAGCCTTCTGTAGTCTTTCACAGTTTGTCTTCCAGGATTGTCCCGTTCTTAGCGCCATTCATATTTCCATCACTTTTGACTAGTTTCCTTGGTTCTGCTGGTAAAAACCATGATTTTATTTGGTCTCAAGAAACTTCCCCAATTATGCATTTGGCAAAAGAAAAGAAATAACTAAAAAAAAACAACAAAAAAACTTATCTTCTTCTATTAGATGCACTGAATTTTTGAAGGGGTATCAGAGAAAGGTGAGTTCGAGAGAAACGAGACACTTTTCATACTTGATTTGTAAACACTTTTAAAAACCACCTATTATTTACTGTACTTGTTTTAGTCTAGAATACCAAAACAAATTATACTGACATTGTTTTGGTTGCAATGTGATAAAAGTTTTTTTTTTGTTTTTTTTATATAATACTTTTGCCAGGCGTTATACATTTCCATCATCAGACTTCTCTGAAAGGATCAGATGTTTGATGGATATGTCACAGTGAGAACCTGAGAATCTGAATGCGGACATTAACACCTTCAGGACGTGCAAATGGCCCATCTAAAGGTGCCGACAGGTTCTTGCTCTGTCTTGGCTTTCAGCAGCCATCCATCTTGCCTGTGGCACTCTTTTGTTTTCCCCTCTGCAAAGCCGTGCTCCTAGCCTCGCGTCGAGAAATGAAAGAAGAGTAATCTTCCCTCTTTATATCCTTTCCATGTGAATTACCCCATATTCGGAAACTTTATCCACATGCATCAAAGGCCGCTACGCTGGCAGGGAATTAAAAGTAGGGAGAAACTATCAGATTGCTCTAAAAAGAGGGAGGCGGTGAGGCATCGTGCGGGGAAGAAGGATTTGTGTGTGAAGGGGAGGAAAGTTCACACAAAGGCCATGATCAGAAGTGGCAAGCGTCTCATGTCTGAGATGTTTCTGATCAGCGTGATTGATCGCCTGCGTGAACTTGTCGAGGCAAGCTGAGATGGATGGGTTTATTCCTGCAGTGTTGTGCTCAACCTCTTAGAGAAGGCCTTACCTTTTAACTCAACTCCTCCACACTGCCGAGCTGCACCAGAATAAATCTTTACTGTCCTCTGGAGAGGGGGGGGGGATGGAAATGCGTGTCCACCAAAAGCCACCTTGTCATTAGAGAAGCAGCCTCTTCCATGCTGACCACCAGAGTTTGATCTCAAGTTTCTTGAACTTTCAAAAATTTAGAGAAACTGCTAAACAACATCAAAGGCTTGTTTTTTTTTTCTTTTCCCCCGTTGTACTGCAATAAAATCCATCATTTTTTTCCTACCTCTTCGCTGTGTTTTTCATGATTACAGTACTTCATATTTGTATTGTGGTCGTCGTTATTTACCCAGACTGGATGCCTCTGCTTTTCTTTACATCGTAATTACAGTTTTGGCAACCGATCGCACTAATGTGCTGTTTTCATAGAGGTTTACAGGCCTAAAATCCAAATAAACACTCTCCACATGTGGGCCCCACTGTGCAGAGGACATATTTTGCACTTAAATGAAAAGTTGGATAAATGCATCTCCCCACACAGCAGGACAAAAGATTAAAGAGCATCTACCCCCTCCACCACCATCTCCACCTTCTTTATTTTTTCCCCTTATGTGGCCCTGCACACGACGTTTCAGCCAGTTTTTGGAGCGACAGTCCATCAGAGCTCTTGTTTATACTGTAAAAACATGACCGCTCACGTTTAGAGCTGACCCTGCGAACAAGCAGGTTTTAAAACGCTCACATTCTGGAAATCTGCAGGGCATGAAGGCTTGTTTCTGAACGCGAGTGCGTGGGTATGCGTGTGTGTGTGCGCGTGTGGGCAGGGGTGTGCGTGCGTGCGTGTGTGTGTGTGTGTGTGTGTCAAGTTTAAGTGATTGTTGCCCACTTGGAAATTTGAGGAAGGGAGCATATGGTTATGATTTAACAGCATCTGGACACAATACAACAAGCTTAAAAACAGCACAAAGTGTGTGAGGCGGTGAATGCAGCTCCGTGATCAGAGATATAAATAAATATAATGTTGAAAATGCACCACAATAATGTGACTGTGAACCTGGATAAAACAGCATTGACCAGCAGGCACAGTAAGGCTCGTGTATTTTACACCCTGAACAGAAGAATTTACACAAACACAAACCCGCAGAGGTACAAAACTCACTCCACTGGGTTAAGAGCTCCCTCTAGCGGTCAGAAAGTGCCCCGTCCATCAGAAAACACTCGTGTATTTTGACAGCAGCCTTTAGGCATGGTAAAGTTGGGGAGGGGAAGCAAAACGCATTAAACACATCTTCTCATATTTTTGTCGCTACCGAGACTGAGAAAAAAAAATCAGCAGTTCCAAGAATTGATACCGTTTTGTGATCCAATATCGGCCCGAATAACAATCAGAAAATCTCTCTGCAGCAACCAGCTTGATTCACGCCTACAAAAATCAGCCCGTTTTGGTGGCCGACTGTCTTTCTCCAGCACAGCCTGTTCACACTGAGCTCTCCAAAAACTACCGTGTGCAGCCTGCGCCACAGTCTGGGCGGACAGACAGTGTGACACGGCGGTACGCAGCTCTCATCTGTAAACAGGTCAAACACATTGCAGATATCTATCCGTCCATCCTGCCGGCATGAACGACGCGAAGCTGGTGTGTTCCACAATTTCAGGCTGATACGTTTAATATTTTAATTTCTATGTGTATTTTTCAATTCCAAGCAGAAATTTGTGTTTAATGCTTGGATTTCACACCGCATGCTAACTTTGGATCTTTTTTTATTTTTTTATTTTTACCTGTTCTTTTTCTTGGCGCCTCCTTGTGGTCAGACTGTGGCAGCAACAGCGAAAAGAAAATAAACGCCTAAAAAAGTTTAACAGCGTCACTGCATCTGAATCTTTTTTTTTTTTTTTTAAAGAGCAATATGTCCTGTAGGAGAAAACATGGACGCAGAAAAATAAGAATTATTATTAGTGCCATACTCTTTTAATAAATCATGGCTTGAACAGAAATACTAAAAGCTTGGGATGTTGTTTTAGAACCTAGCTGAACTCTGAGAGAAAATAGTTACAAAGAATTGTATTTAGAGATTTTTGCTTTTTTTAATTTAGATTTTTTATTTCTAAGTGAACACTATGTCTCCTTTTGTAGCCACTACACGATTATGTACTTTGAGTTGTTTTGTCACATTAAATCCCAATAAAATACATCGAATTATGATTTTGCAATGTGACCAAATGTAGAAAATTCGAGAGGCATCACTACTTTTCACAGAGCTGCATGTAAAAGTGATGTGTGCATATCGGTTTGGCACTAAACAGTGAAAAATCAACTCCTTCCCTATGAAAACAAAACAAAAATGCAGCAATAATGCAGCCTTCACAGATGTGCGGAGGCGCTGGTGTCATTTGCACTAATCCCCCCTCTGTCAGAGGTGCTGAGGGTTTATGGGTAACGAGCCAGATGGCCCCTCTGTCCTTCACTGCACAAGACACAGGAAATTAAATTTTTGATTTGTCAAACTTAAGCTGAGCTGTTTGGGTTTTCCACAGGTCCGTCTTTGAGCTGCGGATCAATGAAGCAGAACTCAATGTTTTTCTCTACAAATATTCCATTATCTTTGGATGGTGAAGTTTGAAGTCTAATTTCATTTTGAACAAGTTTGCTGTTTTTTTTTTTTTGCTTGCTTTATTTCTGGAGTTTGTGGGGTTTTTTTGTTGTTTTGTTTTGGTTTTTTTGTTGGTTTTTTTTTTTTTTTTTAGAAAAGTTCAAGCTGCACACGTTTTCTTTTTTTTTTTTTTTTTTTTGTCCAAACACTGCCAAAGCCTGCTGTAGCGATGAGGTTCACTGTAACGTCATTTAATACTCAGCATATGTGCAGGAGGCTGAGAAGAAAGGGCTGCTATGCTGAATCGAACTTTCAACCTCTGCTATTTATTCTGAGGCTGACAGAGAGATAGGTTTTTATAAATCACTGCTGAAATGTAAGAACAATGTGCCTCTGACTGCATTACCAGAGGTCAAAAGGTCAACATCTCAACAATAGCTTTATGAAGGTATTTTTCCTCACATTGCTCCATATAAGTCTGACCCTGGAATAAAGTCTATCATCTCACATCCTTCTTATTTTTTTCATACTTATCCAAGCATGGAAAGTTTTGATTATCAAAATTTTTCCAAACTTTTTCAAACTGTGTCAGACTCCAGCAATGTTTTCACCTCTGATTTTTATCAAATTGGTACGACATTACATAAATTTCTACCATTTTTTTTTTTTTTTTTAAAGGTTTTTTTGGCTCTAGTGGCCTTTATTTTGAAAGTGCTATGATAGGAAAGTAGGGCAATGAGAGAAGGGGAAGACATGTGGCAAAGGTCACCAGGTCGGGAATTGAACCTGCAACGGCCACTTCGAGGACTGAGGCCTCATTATGCGGGCTGTGCTTAACCCCTGCGCCACCACAGCACAAATTTCTACCATTTTTAATGTCTGTAAGGCATCAGATAGTCGCATTACTAATTACTTCCAAAGTACTGGAGTGTTATATTACAAAATATTTTTCATTTGAGAAGATTTAGTAAGATTAGGCTGATGACTTGTGTTGCTAAAACAGATGCAAGACAAAGGAGGCAATACTGAGGAAGAGAAAAACTGGGCTTGTTCTCTTGTTTCTTGGAGACTCTCATCCAAAAGGCTTCTTCAGTTGTGAACAGAGTTTGAAGTAACAGGCTCATTAGTTGTGGGAAAATCACAATAAAAGTCCACTGATGTCACTAAATGTGTGCATTTCAGAGGAAAAGCAGGACAACTCACTTCAAGAACTCTTACTTTTCCACTGCCATCACACTCCACTGGTATGGCTTGGTACATAATTGCAAATAATTTGCTCTATGCTATACTTGCATTGCTTATATTTTATGTGTGCTGTTTAGTGTGTAACAAGAATGTAAATGTCTTACTTTTTACCTTACTAATGGTATTTGTAGATAACATTTTGCCATGTTTGTAAGGTTATTTCTATATTTTTCACCTAGTTTAAGTGACATATTTGCAGAAAGCAAAGTAAGTTTTTTATTCTAAATGAAATCCTGTTTATGCTTGTTTTCTAACTGGTTAGTAAAAGAGACCCATTGGTTTATTTTGGACTGACTCGATCTATCAGTGACGCTTCGTAATTGAAGAGACGAGAGCTAACTGTTTGGTTGGTGGCAATAAAAACCAAGTGAGCGATGGCATGTTTGTGATTAAAAGAGGGAGGGAATCTCTGCGCCTACAGCGAACACACACTTCCCTACCAACCAGTGAAGAACACCACCCACTCATCGCTGTACAGTATGTACAGGACTGCGTTCCCCACCTATGAGTTACTATACTGCTAGACTTAACTGTGTCTATCTTTGTGCTGTTACACAACAAATGACTAAAAGCAGCCCAGATATCCAACAGTTACACAATGCGGACACCGGGACTGCCCGCAGAAATCCAAATGTACATATTCTTTACCATCTTCTCCACCCTCTCATCAAAATAATCCACCGCTCAGAGCTGACAGAGACCTCTATGCGTTCACCCTGAGCCTGGCAACGTAGCGCGCGGTAATTTACGGCGGGAAGATCAGAACTGACCTCCGCCAGCTGCCTGTGGGACTGTGGTCAATTGAAAGAGTGATTATAGCAGCTTAATCCCAGATGATCTCTGCCTCTAAAAGCCACTGCGGCAGAGCAAAAAAAATAAAAATGAATGACTGCAGCTCCGAAGTGCAGAGCCTGATGGGTCGGACATGAAGGAGCAGAGACGTTTAATCAGAGAAATGATTGGACCATCAGACTGTTAACGAGCCCAGCATCAGTGCATTGATGCACTTTTATTCGTCCATGAAGTCTTGATTGTTGCTGAATGGTTTGTGATTGATATCTGTGTAGAATGGCAAATAATGGCATCTTGGTGTTTTGAGAACTGAACAAAAATTGTTATGTTTTGTAATGCTACGAGGTAGAAGAAAGGCAATGAAAAATTTAGACATGAGATATACATTTATTTTGACTTTTAGTTGCAATAGCATAATTTTTATGCATAGATAGGAAGCAGGACTAGAACTGCTGTTATAATTATTCAATATGACATTTAAATTGTGACATGTAGAATCAATTTTGATATGCTTTGTTTGTTTAATTGTGTAGCACAAATAAACCACGTTATTATCTTTCTTTAAAAGATAATATTAATATGTTCTTGGCTGCCACTGGTGGCCTTTTCCCATTTATTCTGACAATAAGTAGAAAGAAAGTGGGGAAATATGCGGCAAGAGTACCGAGTTTGGGAATCGAACTCGGAAAAACTGTGACGAAGGCGATGGCCTCCGCATCGCCTCCACCCACTACGCTGTGACACCCCGTGCTAGATTTTTTTTTAAGGTTTATAAAATCTTTGTTCTTATACTCTTTCTGAAGTCTATCAAATCTCACACTAAACAAACAGAACATCATGCTGTAATTTCACAAAAATAGAAGAATGTTCTTTAGCACACAATGCAAAACCAAAAAGATTTATCACAAATTAATGTCGAAGGTGTGGTTTTTCATTTCTGACTCTGTTAGAGTTGTTCTTGATGGATTCTGAAGAGATGTCTGAATCTGAGCTACACTTACTCTGAAGGACGTGCGTCCAGAGGAGGAGTCATCAGGAAGGACCACTCAACCAATCAGGAGCAAACGTTTAACAACGCAAGATAAATGGATTCTACTTCTCTCTTTAAGCCAGCTCTTGTAGATGACAGAAACTCCTGTTAGTTTTATCCGGGTCAGCAGTTTTTTTGAATATAGTAACTCTGAAGATTGCAACCGTTTTCCCTTTGAAATATGTAAAAATCGCACACCATTTCAAATATGTCATAGTTTCTTACAATAATAGTCAGTATGAATATTTATGGTTCATTGTGGATCATCTTGAAGGTATGAGGATTTCTTAACAAATTGAGAATATCTACCTTTCTGAAATTTTCTCTCCTACTTTTCACATGTCAGATAAATATATGGGACAACAATAACATGAAAAACGTCTTAGTTTTTAAAACCAGCTCCCCTCTTTGGAAGAAGGCTTGTTTTGACTGAATCGAACGTTCAGCGAAGGCATTCAAAGTGATGTGTACGTGCGCTACCATATGCCTCCCTCTTCTAGTCTGTTGTTTGTCATTATTTTTATTCTCTTTAATTTTGCTGAGCCAGATCCTTTCCTCCGAACAGGACGCTTTGAAATCTGAAATTCCTTTCTGCCCTCTAGCAGTGAAAGCGTCTCACATTCTGCACTCATTTAAAGTCTGTGTGAGGTTTGGGTTTCACGCGGGTTTCCACTGGCCTCCAGTCCCATAACCCGGCATTTGAGAGGATGCCACGTCCACTGGCTTTGCTGGCAGCATTGAAGCGTTGGCTGTGATGACACTGGCAGATTAAGTGATAGTGTGTGAAAAAAAAAAAAAAAAAAAAAAAAAGGAGAGAGAGGAAAAAAAATCCTCAGCGTTTCATATCTGCAGCAAAGGTCAGAGAGCCGGGCCCTCCCAGCCTCCAGCTGATTTTACAGTAGCCACAGAAATACAGATACACCCAGCCGCTCTTAATCTGAACAAATATAAGCTCGCAAATCCCTTCAATGTCCCTCCTTTGAGAGATAAAGAGAGAAAAATCCTGATTACGTTCCCCTTCATTTTACTCAGAAAAGCTCCTCAAATCAGCAGGACTCATTCTTTGACTGTTTGCTGCTGCCTGACACTTCAGGACTGGCTTTGGTTTATTTTGGATATAAACTCCACAAAGGAGGAATCAATGTGTTTTGACATATTCCAAGAGCTTTAAGATCTCGTTTTTTTAGCAATTTTGATGCCAGACGTCCTCGGGCCGGACGTTTCAGATCTCCAAGAGTCTCTCAAAAATAGCACTGCCTTGTTGTTTTCTTTTCAAACTCAGAGGTAGATGGAAGCAGGTAAAAAAGTGAGCCGAGCAGAGGCGGAAGAGCAGTTTTAATCAGTTCGACTCAGGTAGCCTGGATCCGGATTAACGATGTTCGCCAGCCGCGGTGCCAGCGGAGGAGGCAAAGGGGGGAAATACTCCGTGGAGGACCTCTATGGCATCAGCAAGAAGCCCAAGGCGTCCGCTTCATCCACGAGCATCGTCGCCAAGACCGGAACCAGGAGCAGCAAGACCCCAGAGCAGAAGAGCGAGTCGGAGGCCTTAGCGTCCCAGATCCTGGAGGCAGCCCACCGGCTGGTGGAGCGACGGCGACTGGAGCTGTTCCTCAGGGAGTGTGGCCTGTCCCTGGCTGAGTGTGAGGCTGAGCGCTCGGCTATGCCATACAGGTGAGAGGCACAAGTACTGAGACATTGATGTTGCAATGAGTGAAAAAAATCAACCATGTTTGCAGATTTTTTTTCTCTCTCTCTCTTTACTGGTGACCTAGAACGAAACGCTTGATGTGGTTTAAGAGCAGAGAGGCCACTGAGTAAATGTGGCTGAACCCACAGACGATTCTGGCTGCTGTGGATCGCTAATGGGACTCGTGCATGAGTCAATGTCTAATTTTGACCTCCAACGACGGCCTCATGGGGTCAATATCATCGGTGCAGAAGTTCATTGTTAATGATGCGTGTGCGTTGGACAGCAGCAGACGGGGATTAGTTCGTTACGTGGCTCTTTCCGTTTAAAGTGCTCAGATTAAATGGGTTGTGAAAGCCTGCAGTTCTGTGTCACCCTGGAATGAAAAACAAGATTAGAAGATACAGATTCACAGCAGCAGGGCGTATGTTTCCTCACTGGTGTGTTTTGCTTACGTTGCCTTGCAAAAGTATTCACATCCTGTAAAATGTTTCCCCATTTTGTCAAGTTATTATTAATCTTGTTTTTTTTATATATATTGTTTTTAATACTTTAAGAACTTTAAATCTGTTGCTGTTGTCACACCTGAATTTCTCCTCTGCGGGACAATCAGGTCTGTTTCTATTCTATTCTTTTATTCTAACTCAGATGGACAGTAGCTGCCAGCATCAATGTTGCTGCAAATTTCCAATTAAATTTAAGCCTGTACTTTGACCGGGCCGTTCTAGCTAATAATCTCCGGATGAAGGTGTACCTCCACCTCCAGGTCTCAAGTCTTTCTCAGTATTTACCTGCATCCTCCTATTAACTCTGACCAGCTTCCCTGTTCCCCAGCTCAACAATAACCTCCCCATAGCATGATGCTGCCTCCACTCTGCTTTGAATTGGGCAAAGGTAATTGGTTGCACAAGATTTCATTTCAGGATTTCAGCATAAAGGAAGACTGAACACGAATCTGACTACATTTCTTTGATTGCATGAATCCGTTTGCTGTTGCTGCTGTTTGTTGGACAATGAGAGAAAATCCCAATAAAGTAAAATGCGGTTTTTGATTGCATCATGACAATTGTATTACGTAATATGACCAAAGGAACGAGACGCTGGATACAAGCAGCTGTAATGAGCTTCCTCTGCAGGATTCAGCCTGAGAGACGATGCAGAGCTTCATCATCCTCAGAGAGCTCAGAGGAAACCTGCTGCTCTTCTGAAAGGAGTCAGCTGAGGAAGTTTAAATATCCGAGGAAGCTGCCTCCAAGGTTCCCATCCTTTGAGTTTTAGATTTAATGGTATAACTCATGCCACAATATGAGCTGGAACACTTGGGAAACTGTCATGCCACCTCTAGGTGGCAGTGTTAGCCATGGTTGACGACAACACAGGCGAACAATTAATTTCATGTCTTTTATAAAAGCAGTCGTCCCTTATATTTTTCATATTTGTTCTCCCTTTACTACATTTTAAACCAACAGTAACAAGTCTTAATGCATCCTTTCATCTTTGAAAATTGGACATTTTTATGAATATAAAGCATTATTTACTGTCCTTTATGACTGCATGGCTCAGTTAATGATCAATAAAACTACTAGAGAGGCTTAAAAGGCGCAATTTATTTTTGAGGCAGATCGGAAGAGCCGTACAGGAAATTTGTCTGACACATCATACAATTTCTATTTTGAAACAGAGGCTATCAACGCTTAAATGAAAAGCAGAGCTGGAGAATTTGATTGGTTCAGGTTGTATCCGCCGGCGAATGAGAATCAGCCTCACCTTTCAGGTCGGCCTTTCATCTCTCATTGAGACTTTGAAGTTCCTGGAGAATAACAGTTAAAAAAAGAAACATCTTTGTAATGAGCACTGATGCTGAGACAGCCTGGATACATGCATTAATAATACACATTTGTCCACATTACTAAACCCTCAACTGCATGTGTCAAACTCAAGGCCCGTGGGCCAAATCTGGTCCACCACGGCTGTTTATGCGGTCCTATAACATAAATAGAACTTCAAGATAGCAATTGTGTGGTTAAATATTATTTCATCTGTCAAATCAAATCAAATCAGATCAAATCACTTTTTGCTTGTATATTCCCAAATTACAGCTATTAAGTAGTTTTATTTGTACATTTATTTGTACATTTTGCCTCAACTGACTCTTTGAGGTTATTAACGATTTTGTTGTGGCTCTAAATGAAAAAGAAGTTGACACAGCTGCTGTAAGCCATGCAGTTTTCTGCATATAGATAATGCATATCTGTGTGTGAAATGTTTTTTTTTTTCAGACTGTTAGCGCATGTCAAATTTATTTTCTCTCAAATGCAGATCCACAAGCTTAAAATTGACCAAAAGGGCAGAAGGAAATCCCAATATTCAAATGATCAATCAATCAGACTTTATTTATTGAACACTTTTGGGTGAAACGTTGTACATTAATTATAATTTATTGCGATATCCTCCTGAAGACAGCCCTCTTGAAAATGGAGCCGTTGTTGTTGCTGTGTGAAGTGATTGAAAGAAGAAACAAAGACGAGGCCAACATGATAATGAAGGTCCCAGGTGATTATTTGACCTTTTAACAGACGCAACAATTGTTGAACCGTTTACTTTTTCTAAAACCATCATAATACGAGGTCTGTACACCTGGAAACCTGCCCATCCCAGCTTCTACATGTTCCCAAATGAGTCGATCAGTGTCCTACATCCAGCTGACTGCTCAGTGCCTCACAATCTGCTCTGGGGCTACAAACTGATTTAAAACAAGAATTCACCACATAGGAACTAATGAATGCAGGACTGACATTTTCCCCAAGGGACTTAGCAGCCAAGTTTTTAAACAGAGACTCGGAGGGACTACTTCCACTCCCCGGGCAGCTAATAACCCATCGGCTTGAGGTTAATTTGATGATACATACTGTTACAGTGAAATGTGAAGCTTAGACTGTGCACTTCAAATAAAGATGTGTAAAGCCTTTAAAAAGTCAGCTTCTATACTGCAGAAGGACAACTTCCTAGAGAAAATGTATGTTAGCTGTCTCCACAAAAATCATTCCATGTACCACAAACGGCCTGCGGACCTCATGTTGGACATCTTCTATCTATAGACAAGTTTACTCCAAGCCTTTAAAATGTTACAGAAAAAAATGGGTCGCACAAAATATGAACTGTAGGAGTGCCAGTAGTTATAAAATGAATTGAAACCTCAGAGAAAAATAAAAAATAAAACTTGTTAGAAACAATCAATTTTTAATTGATCAATTTTTACTTGACCAATCAAAACAAGGGCTTGTTTTTTTCTCACATTTAATAGGCGTGAGATTTTTCTACTATTACAAGATTATTTATTTGAATCCAACAATGTTCCTGCTGCTTTGCTTTAGAGCATGGGTGTGGCAGACAAATTAAAAACAGGGAGCCACATGTGGAAAAACCAAGATGAGAGAAACAAAAAAAAGGTTAACCCCCCCCCCCCCCCAAAAAAAAAAAAAACAGAATAACTAATGTCATGTCAGGTCCTTTGGGAATGAATGTGACAGATTTTGTAGTGTGGGGACGCACACGGTTGGGAACCATTGGTTTGGCTCCAAGATGTGAAGAAAGAAGTGTTGTCACAGCAGCAGCAACACAGATTGTGATGAAAAATGTAGAGCGTCCAGCCGGGAGGAGAGACAGAGACTGAGAGAGAGCAACGCACAGAGTTACCCACCAAACCATCACACTGCTTCTGTGTCGTGAACATTTTGGCGCTTCTGCAAACGGAAAAAAAAGCGGCTGATTCTGGGACTGACAGAGGAAAAACTGAAGGAGAGTCGACAGGCGGGATCGACGCCTTAAAACAACCGCCTGCTGAAGCTGATTTTTTATTTTGGAGGAGGTGTGTGTGTGGGGGTGGGGGGAGAGGCCAGTATGCCGGCATTTCTTTCTCATCCGTGCACCGTGAGATTTTGCCGCCACGCAGGAACCCCCCGCTGCAGCCGCTGCTGGTATATGAGCAACTTGATGCGCTAAAGGTAACGCCGCTGAATTTGGCTGCCGATTTTCTTTCCTTCCATCAATTTGGTGCTGCGTGAAGCGATGATGATGATGAGGATGATGCTGCATCGGCGGGCTTTGAATGTGTGAATCCTGTACGGGACTCTCCTCCTTCGCGATGTAAATTGGAGCCATTAAAGTCTTTTTTTTTTCGTCCCCTCACCCCCAAGCTCTGCGTTAATTACAGTGACCACAATAAAAAAGATGCCCTTTTTTGACGCTTGGAGTGAGGATGCCAGTGGCTGTGATTGTGTCTCTCCTGCTGCGGCAGCTCCTCGGCTCAAGACAGACTCAAGTAGCCTTAGCTGAAGAGAAAAACAGCAAGCTGGCAAGTGCTGTATCACCCAACACAAGCCGAAGGAGCCTGTGTATGAGTGTGGGGAAGGGCATCCATCACAGCACAGCGCAGGGGCTTCCTAGGAACCGCCACATCCCCACATTCGTCTGAGGACTGCTGAGAGATTACAACCCCCACCTGATGGTTGTTGGAGGGCAGCCCCGATGCATCTTGTGCGTGTGAAAACTCTCAGAGTCCGCCTTTGCCAGCTCTGCATCAACAGAAAGGAGACAGAGCAGACGGTAACTCGGTGTGTGTCATGTTAGAGGCTGGACTCTTGCCTGCTCGCACCAGCTCTCTGCCAAAATCTGTGACCTGCCCTGTCTGAGCCCTTTGCATGAGCATCTCTGCACTGCCACAACAGAACCAGTGGTTTGTAGACATTACTGGCCATTTTACTCCGCTCCTCACGCTCCTCCAACCACAATAACAAAAAAAGGCTCCCCACGTCTCTGACTCTCGGTGCAGGACAGAGCGGAGGTCAGGATGCAGGTCTCCTTCGCATGCACTGAGCACAACCTGAAGAGCCGCAGTGAGGACCGGCTCTGTGGCCTTCGCACCGCCCCACCTCCAGGAGGAAGCAGTGGAGGAGGCGGCGGTGGAGGAGGAGGAGGAGGAGGAGGAGGTGGTGGCGGTAGTGGATCGGGAGGAGGTAGCAGCGGAGGAGGAGGTGGTGGTGGACAGGGGGGTAACGGTAACTACGTCTCCCAAGGCTCTGTGAAGAACAGGGACGGCCCCGGGTCCCGGCAGACTCCACAGGGCCATGCCCACATGAAGGAGGCCATCGGGCGGCACTCCAACATGAAGTACAGGTGAGTATGGGCCACAGGAGCGGAGCAGAGCCTCCACGGCTGGAGGCTGGGTCTGGACACAGAGGGAGCGATTAGGGACAGTACTTCCAATTTTTCTTAAAGAACCAATAAGTACCACCACTCACAATATCTCCTTCTAGTCTTCCTTCTGTGGGCAGTTGTTGATTGCTACGATGATGGCAATGGTGGTAAGAGTTCATCTCTAAATCAGCGGGTTGCTTGTTCAATTCCCACTCTGACCACCTCTGTCAGATGGTAGCTGTGGCTACTATCCAGTAGCTCAGCACCATCAGTGTGTGAACTGGTGAATGACTGAATGTAGTCTAAAGTGCTTTCAAGTCCTCTGGGCTTGATAAAGTGTAATACAAATCCAGACCATTTACTTATACAAGCGGAAGCCATATGGTAACTACGTCTTGATATTATCTTGGTTGAATATCATCAGTACTTTCCCTGCCACCTTACACATCAACTCTTCCGACCAAACCCAGTCATATCTGAATAACTATTCTCTGCTTCGTAAGCTGTAAGCCAACCGTTTTTGGCTACTTTGCCTTTTTTCTATCAAAATATGTGGATATTTTGTAAAAACATAAAAGCTTTTCGACACCAAGCTCAAGGTTGTGAAGTGAGGGACACCCTGGAAAGGTTACCAGCCAATCACCAGGCAACAAAGAGACACACAGGACAAACATCCATCCAAGCGCATAATCACAAAACAATTTAGAGACACCAAATAACTCAACTCTCATGATTTTGGATTGGCTGCGAAGCAACAGTGCTACAAACCAATCATAATTGTTTACATAGTCCTGGTCCTCCACTTCCAAACTGACTGAGTTGGCTATTTTGCAAGTGGGTATGGTTTATGCAAAATGGTCTGTTCCTGTGTGTTTTCTGACTCTAAAGATTTCGTGAAAATCACAATCTGGTGGCCTGATAAAACTTGGCAGTCAGTAAACGCTGAAACTTTACACAGTTCACATCCACTAACATAAACATTTTTTCAAATGAAGCCCCACCCCCAAGAAAATAAGTGAACATAATTATTTACTTACTAATAGGTGATATGTAGCACATTTAATATCTAAACCAAGTCAAATATGACTTTTTGTGACTCCAGTCAAAGTTTCAAACTCGGTAGAAAATAAGTTACAAAATAGAGGCTGTTTTTTGGCTATTTCCCTGTTTTTGAACCAAACCTGAACAAAAATACTAATTTCCCATGAAAAAACTGCTTGAATAAAGACAAATTTGATTTGACTTCCTAAAATAAACCGCAAAAAGTCAGAATTGGTAGGAGGAGGAAATGTTTTTCATTTTGTTTTGGTGCTGGATTCCTGATTTTAAATGGCTTTCTGCGTGGCTATTTACCGTTTCCTAGTTTCGTAAGAACACATAGTAAAGTCCAAATATCTTTACTAGAACGACAACTCACACAATGAAAGAATGCTACCAAAGTATTTCTCCCAAAAACAAAACAAACTCCAAAACCAATTGGATTAATAGTTTAAATCCCAGTAAAAGACAACATAGAATGTGGCATAAAAAAGTCAGAACATATTTAAGATATTTAAAAGTCGGAAAATCTAATTATTTTTAATTTAAGACATTTTTTTCAGACCCTGTTCTCAACAAATCATACTGACAGGTGATAAGCTCAAGCCTTTTTGTCTCCATTTCGATCGTCTTTTTGCTCAGGTGAGCATGAGGTGAAAAAAACCAATCTGCCTCTGATTACCTACAAGCGCCACCTACATATCTCCATTAGCTAGATGGGAAGCAGCTCTCAGAGTGAGCACTTTCTCTAACCTCAAAATATGACATGAAAACCTAGAAATGCTTATTCTGATGGACGTAAAAGCATAATCCACAGCAAACAGGCCTCTTGACTTAATGCAGATCTCGCCCCGGCCTCTTGCTGCAGATTAATACAAATCCTTACAGCAGTAGCAGCTTCCTGCAGCATCTCTCCGGGTCACTCAGCTTTGACAGCATTCCTTTCTCATAAAACAGCATTTCAACTGAGCGTCGTCTGCACGGAAAAACCTTAGTTGCAAAAATCCAGCTCCGAGTCATGAAGGAGGAACGAAATTTTGACGAGATAAACGGCACGGAAAGCCTTGTTCGTGTCTGATTCGGTTCAGTTTGACGGATTTGAGCCTTCGCCGTGATAAGAACAGCAGCTCATGCAGCTTTGACGCACAGGGGGATTCTGACAGGGGTGTAAGACCCATTCGTACGGACGTGCATCCAGAAACCCCCAAGCGTGCAGTTTGATGCAGAACCCAGTTCATGTGTTTCGTTTAGTTTGACTGGAACAGTCAGTAACTCGGAGGAGAGTTTTAATGACCTGTTTTTCTAGTAATCAGGTTGATTGAATTCCTGCCATTCTCTTCAGGCAATTTGGTTCATTTAATTGGATGCTTAAAAAGGGAATGAGGCTCAAAACAAAACTGGGATATCTCCTTTAGTGGCTTGTCCTTTTTAGAACTGCACTCGACGTCGTCAGATTATTCTGCTTGTTCTGCTTTCTTCAAAGGAGTGGCACTAATGGGGAGCGCAGCGCCACAATAAGTCTATACAGCATATGGACAGCTAGGGTTGCCATTGGCAACTCCCCAGGCACTGCCTTTAGTTTTTTAGGTTTTTTTTTCCTTATTCTCTCTAATCAGTGAGTGTGGCTGTCGTTCTTATCAGCCCTCCTTGCTACTGAGCCTGGTCTGAGCTCCAGCGTCATCAGGCTGTATTCTAGATGAGGTGGATATTAAAATCTCCTCCACGAAGAGCGCGCAAACATGTCCGCGCACTGCTCAGATGAGACGGTTTATTTCTGAGCCGATCTGGGAGGGCAGCCTAGCATGACACTGATTGAAGCCAAACGAGTGCTGCACGAGAGCAGAAGTGAGCAGTTGGTAGTGAATTTTGATCTAATCCCATTTTCCAGATGGCTCACATCTTTGCCTCCACTCACCCTGTTTGACTACACGTTTTCTAAGCCACTTCCTACATCTGATTAAACTCGCTACTCGTCACTCACCGGCAGGTGACAGACGACGGCCCCTGCTGGCTGTCGTAACCCCCATGAATCCCTGCAGCCCTCGACTCCAGCTTTCTTACTGTGAAGTCCAGCGTTCTGGTGTTTCTCTCTGTGTGTGTTCAAGTCTTCCTGGGATGTTCTTGAGTCAGATTCCTCACAGGGAAACTTGGGCTATGTAAACCTTATTTCTCTCACCTACCGCAGTGGATTGAAGATACATTCATAACTCTTAAACTTTTTCGCATTTTGCTAGATTGTAACCACAAAGGTTTGTGTATTTTTTAGCGCTTTTTGGAGATTATTTCCATTTCCATGATAGCTTTTTAAAGGTTAATACGGTTTGTTAATACAAACTCTTAATGTATATGGTATATAGATTGGAGTTGGTTTTGATATTTGCATCAGCTTTAATCTCCAGATTTAAAGATATCTAGTAAGATATCAACTCTTTCCAGCAATTTTGCAAAACCTTTAATTAATTTTTTTTTTTTTAGAAAAACATTTGTTGCTCACTCCTGCTAGTAAAGCCTGTTTTTAACCTCTTCTTCCTGTCTGTAAATTGCCGATATGCAGAATAGCCTGTTGTGCCGCGGTTCCTAGCAGATGTTGGTGAGTTAATGGCTGCCGGGCAAATCGTCGCCGCAGCAGCAGTCGTCTGCATGCCTTTACATTAATGCAGGAGAAAAACACAGACTTTATGTGAGTAGCGAAGCATTCAACATTGTAACACGCAAAGAACAAATAAAAGTCAAGCATAATTCAAGCGTAAATAATGTTTGACAGGACTTCAGGAAAGATTAAAAACAGACAGACATCCTACCGCTGCGTCGAAGTGTGAGGTCTTTGCCTTCCGTGCAGAAAAATGTGCTCGCGGTTTCTCAAATGAATATTTCAGTATTTTTGAATAATCTGCCTCCATCATTGTGGTTTATCACAATGTAACCTGTTCTGACATTTTAACCTTCAGTTCCTTGGAAAAAGTATTCATAACCTTGGAACTTCTCACATTTTATCAGGTTACCACCGTCAGCGACTTTTATTTGAACTTTTAATGATTAGACCAAACAAACACTAAAGAATGCGTTGAAAGGAAATGTCGCTGCGTATTGTCATTCACCAAGTTTTGGTGTTATCACAGCTGCATGTCTTTTTTGGGTCAAAATGAGAGGCTCCCTTCATAAAAACATGACATTAAGGAAGTGATATACTTCTACTAGCATAAAAATTTTGCTACAAAGTCTTATTTGAAAAGTTAAATGTTGAAAACAATAGGAGTTTGTGTTTACTGCATTAGGAGAGAATGATGGAGTTATATTTTACAAAGGTTACAATATCTCTTCTATTTCACCTTTATAGTAGATATATTCAGTTTCATTTGGCAGTAGATCATTACTAAAGTAAAATTTGAGCGATTTTCTACAAAATAGTTTTTTTTTTTTAATTGTTCCTCCTTCCTTTTTGCCACAAACCTACTAAAATGAGGACAGAAATGTCCACTGAAATGTCGCTTGCACTGCATAAAGTACATGTGAACTGTTAGTATTAGTTATAATTTGTCACCGGAGTAGCAACATATATAAGTAAAAGTGTTTCTTTTAAGTGATTCTAACACAGTTCAAGCAAGACTCATTTACTTACAAGCCCTAATAAATCCCAAACACTCGTAAAAAAATACAAACCCAAAAACAGATTCATTTCATATAGTAGAGTTGTCATCATCATCATTATAAATTAAATTGTAATTAAGCAATCTGGCCTTGTATTGTTCCAATGATTAATAATCAGAGGGAAACAAATGCTTCGTGTGGCTTTCAGATCACAGAGTGCAGCTGCTGGAGCTCTGACCTTCAGCTCTCCTCTCTCTTCCAGTCTCTGGGTTTTTGTAGCCGAGTTTCCAGTTGGATGAACAGATTAGTGACTCACCATGAGGGCTAGCATGTCTCAGGCGAAGCCCCCACTGTATCTTAACTTGCTTCATTTCATCCTGGCACGTGATCAAAACAGGACCCGACTTATGAGACTTTTTTTTTTTTTCTGCCCGCTTATTTTGTCACCTGCAGTTAAATCCTAATCCCAATCCTGAAATTTCTAATTTTAAATCATTTACCCAAACAGTGCTTTGATTACCTGTACTTTAAGAAGTTCAGCAGCTTGTGTGCTTGAAGAAGTACATTAAAAGCAGATAACTTAATCCCCTCAAAATGTGAGGCGACCTCTGGGTCAGCGTTGTTTGACGAGGGATGGATTTGTCAATAATTAACTGCTGATGGCTGCAGTCATCAGCAGGGCTGCTCTGGACCGCCACCAGAAAATACTCATCACTTCCACTGAATTAGTGGTTTTGTCAAAGTCAGACATGGATGTTTTCCTGCGTCCGGATGGGCTCAGACAGAGATTTAGAAATTAAGTTTAACATTTTATTTATTAGCTTAACCTTGAACATGTTGTAGACGACTGCTGTCTGTTTCATAAAGACATTTTTAAAAAGTTCATATCTGCTTCTTAAGCTGAAGGATGTGGCTTAAAAACTGTCTTTCACTTGGACTCACAAGTGAAATTTTTCTCGTTCAGGGTTGGAAAAATAAATAGGAAGGACTCCTAAAGTCATTATTCTTACCTCAGAATCCAATATGGCTGCCAAATATTTAAAATGTAGCAAACACTGTAGTGATTCATCATTTATTTGTACTTCCTGTGGTTTATATTTCATTAAATCTACTTGTAATGTTACTGTACAACCTATGCTAAAACAGTTAGCTATTGAATATATTAATTTCAATGAGCATCGTTTGTAGCTAACGTTTAGCCTGTTGCTCTTCTGTGTGGCTACATGTTGCTAGTAGCATTTAACTTTTTTTGTCCCAAATAATATTTTTAGAACCAAGTGCCACCTAACAAGCTTCAACTTAAGAACTATTTCCCTGTTCAAGACTTATTTTCATAGCATATACTTATTTTAAGTCGCAGGCTAACAGCAACTGTATGGCGGTTTGCACTTGTGGCCTTTTTTAAACGGAAATCAGACAGGAAGTGGACAGAGAGAAGTGAGGATAAGGACAGAAGTTGAACTTGGGGTTTGGCGCCTGTCCTAATCTCTGCTCCACATGATGCCCCTCAATTATTCCACTTAATGACGCGTCCATCATTTATTTAGGATACAGTTCGCCATGTTCAAATTACAGAGATTTAGCTTGGTGCAGAGATTGGATGCAAAAAGCATGTCAAACATACTAGTAAATCCACAAACGGCTGATTGAGAATTAAGAAATGGGATGTCCTGAACCTAGGAAGCCATCAGAGGATGTTGGGTGACTTCGATTCCTCAAACATCTCACGACTGAAAGAGAGGAAGAACAACTTTTTCCCCAGAGACTGATGGATTGTGACGAGAGAAAGTTCTCTCTGAAGTTAGTCCAACGAGAAAGGAGTAAGACTCGCTAACGGGACTCAATCATCTTTTTAGGGCTGAAACGATTCCTCGAATGATTCTAATCTCTCAATTATTAAAATTTCTCTAGGAAAATCTATCTGCCTCGAAGCTTCGTTTGCGCACCGTGTTCCGGCCGGGTCGTTATTCGTGTTGGGCAGCGCTCTCACTTCCGCCTGTAAGTTGTAAGTGCTAGCAGCTTAATGTTTTAGGGTTTTCATCGATTTATGGGGACCAATAAGCATTCTTAAATTGCTTGGCGCGATGTTTGGTGTCCGACGGCTTTTCTCCTACGCGTGGGGACAGCTAATGGTGAGAAGAGCGCTGCTGGTGTATTTACGCAGGTGAGCGAATAAAAACAGGAGAGAGAGAAAGAGAGAGAGTATTCTGATTACTCGATTAATCGTAAAAATACTCTATAGAGTATTTGGTTACTAAAATATTCTTTTACAACAGAACTGCATCTTTTTTTTCCCCCAAAGATAAAAAAGGCTATTGACATTATCAGAATATCCGGATATATATATATATATTTTTATCTTTGTGCTTACATTGTACATTCCTAATCATTCAAATTCATTTTATAGCACATTTCAGCCTCAAGACAGTTCAAAGTTCAAAGCACAAAAATAGTTGATGAACAATTGTCTTCTGAGTACAGCCTCAAGACAGTTCAAAGTTCAAAGCACAAAAATAGTTGATGAACAATTGTCTTCTGAGTACAACATAAGGAAACACCTTGCATGGCAGTTTGAGGAAACATTTTCCTCTTGAGAAACTTAAACAGTCTCTGAATTCAGCCTGACTTTAGACTCCTCAAAATAAACACAGAGTTTAAAATAAAACGGATCCAAAGCAGCAGAACAGTCTAAATCACTGAGGCTTAAGAAAACAACAGAAGTGAAGGATAAACTCTATGCCACTGGATATTTTTCATCATTTTTAATTCATCGAGTTGTCATTTATGAGGTAGCTGTCTGGGGAAAATGACACATCAATGTATTCATCTTCCTCTGTCTGCCAGAAATCCAACAGCAGTTCAGGGTGGTGACATTTTCACACAATCAATTTTATTAACTCTTGAACTTGTGGACACGACTCTGAGATTGACTTGATGTTCCCTCCCCACCTTCAACCAGGGACGGAGCCACACATGCATTTATTAACATGCTTTTTTTTTTAATTTTTTATTTTTTTTTTAAAGGTCTATTACCATAAAAATATCTCCCAATGCCAGGCAGCTTTAATAAATGTATTCTGAGCTGAGAGGAGTCACGACGACCGAGAAAATGTTATGGTTACTGTAGAATCGAAGGAGGGCGGCTGAGATCGTGTGTCCATGCCTGCATGCGAGGGAAAGTGAGCGATTTTTGGCCTTTTTCCCACTTGCTTCACTCTCAGCATGTGTATTTTATAAATAGTACAGACCTACTTGTAAAACTGTCTTTTGTACATCTCAGAATAAAATATCTTCACATTACTTGCAAAAAAAAAAAAAAAAACAGTGTTCAGCCAAACAGTTTATAAATAGTTTGAGTTTTAAACAAAACCCTTGTGTCAGAATTAAACAGTCTAGTCCAGCCAACAAAATAAGTCGCCACAGAATCTGCTAACGAACCGAAGAACTGGCTTTATCTGTTTATTTTTGACGCTGCATTGTGTCAAAAAGAAATATTACTTCTTCTTAGGAATTGTGTCATTAATTATATTGTATAAATGGGTAGATAGATGGATGTATTAGACCAACACATAATGGCGCATAATTCTGAAATGCAAGGATTTTGATTTAAAACCAGACTTTAACTAAGGCATTATAGCACATGTGCATAATATGATATCTACTTTTCCAATCTAAATGCTCCGGGTGTAGATTTAGGGTCAAGAACCTAAAGCCCAGTGTCGAGTGTTTTAATCCCACTAACAAGTATCTAATTTCTCTCTTAACCTGCCCAACTATTTTTGTATTTTTCAGTCCAAATTATTTGAAAGAAATTCACATAATTCTGGACTTTTCTAAAGAAATTATCTGAAATTTTCCAAAGAAAATGCAGGTTGGGAAACTGAAATACCCTACGCACAGCACTACTTGAAAACTAGTGGCTGGCATTTTCAAAGCAGCCAATACAGGATCTCAGATGTTTTTATCCTGTGATTAAATTACCCTCATAGATTCCAAGGTACCGTGTTCTATGTTATATCTGAGAATTGGTTTAAAAGGGGCCTGAATGCAAAAGCATGCCACACTTTTTCAGATAGTTCTGATTTTCTACCAATCTAAAGTATCTTCACATAAAATCCCATGAATAAATAGAGTGAAGTTTTGCGGCTGTAATGTGACAAAATGTGGAGAAGTCCAAATCCAGAATCAACAGAACCGAGGCGAGGTCTCCCCTCCTCCTATCTCTGAGTGGAGCTAATAAGTTTGAAAACCAGGAACAGGTGGCAAAAATATATATATATATATATATATATATATAAAAAAAAATAGATAACATTCAGGATGTGAGAAAAAAAAAATCTAATTTTGGGCGAACTGACCCTTTAGAGCTTGGAACACAGTGTTATTAAAAGACAACAGACTCTCCACCATATTCCCACAGCTAGTGTTCAGAAAATGCTCATATAAGCACCAACGCGCACGCACACACACACACACACACACACGCACACGCACACACACACGCCCACACACACACACACAGACATGGTTGTTATTAATATCTAGATGTGCTTCCCTCTGGAGAAAAGCCTGCTCAGCATGTGTGTGGCATTTTATGACAACTGCAAGGGGGGGAAAAAATCTCCATCATCTGCACCTAACCATCTGTATCCAGCACCTTCCTTCTGTCTGGGCTGAGAACTAAGTGTAAATGTCAGCACAGGTTAAAATGCTGACTACACCATGACAGTGCACGTGTGTGGGTGTGTGTGCGTGTGGGTGTGGAGGGGTGTGTGTCTACATTTCCCTCTGCGTTTCTTTCCTTTTCCCTCATTAACAATTTATGCATGGAAGATCCAGGTTCTTTGTAATCATCTTATTTGGAGATTGTGATTTGTGGCAGCAGGAAAGCAGAAATGAATGAACAAACACAGGAGGAGAATGCAGGAAGCCACACTTTCAGAGGCCACAGAGAAGCATCTGTGTGCCCTGCTCACGAGTGCATTCATGCGTGTCCACATGTAGATCTGTCCTTGCGTTCCAGCGCAATTCCCATTGAGCGTGAACGTTCACAACTGTCAGCCTGCACATTTAGGATTTTGTCCGTTTTTTGTTTGTTTTTTTTTTTGGTTGGTTTTCATTTTTCTTTATTGCTGAATATGGGCCGAGCTGTCTGCTGACGTGTGTTCGAATGGGTGAGCTGGTGATACAGTGGAAGAGGCATGACGGAGGTGGCGAGAGGAAAGGAGTGAGCATGTGTCTCTCCAGACTCTCTGATAGTAATTTAGCAGACTGCAGCACTGCAGAGAGCTGTGGAGTTAAGAGTGGGAGGAGGAGGAGGACGGTGGTTTGGCGTGTGTGTGTGTGTGTGTGTGTAGCGGGGATGGCGGTGGAGGGGTTAGCTGTCACAAACAGGAACAATGACGTCCTCCGCTGCCCAGAAACAAACAAACAAACAAACAAAATAAGATTTTATGGGACACGGCAATCAAGACGGTTCGCCCAGTTCTGCACGCCATTGCATTCTGCTCCCGGCAACAATGCAATAACTCGCAACGCTCGGCAAAACATGCCACACACTCGCATCATGCTCTCCCATCCTTACCGTATGGGATGCAAGCGTACAGGCAAAAGAGAGACTTGCAGTTGTGTAACGGCTCTCTTGGATGCTTGACATTCTCCTAATGCTGACTCATGTTTTGTTTTTGTGCTTGTCGCACATAATAACCTTTGTGTTTGTCATTGTGGAGCGGTTTGAAGAGGAAAGTATGGAAAAAGGCTGGTGTTGTTATGCTTCGCCTGTGGAAGTTATTTAGCCTTGGGCTAAATAACAGGTTGCGAAAATGGAACACACCTTCCAGTTTCCCTGAAAGTTTCTCTCAGAACGACTACATGCACATTCAGCTGAGAAATTTAGCTGCAAGAATAATAATGTGGGCTTTTAATTATGTATTTGAAGAGCTTCCCTCCCCCCCAACAGTTAAATGATTTCATTGCAAATGAATTTTGGAAAGAAGAAACAATTTACTCCAGTTTCTCTCACTGAAAGAGTGTTAAAACTCTCCATATTTGGTTCAACTTTCTAAATATTGCACTGTTGTTATAAATGGGCTTCGGACAGCATATCTGATTCTTCTCATCACAAATGATAGGATTTATTTTTATTGTTTTTTTTCTTTTTTTCTTTCATATAAACCCAAATATCAGAAGCACACACCCCCAAATTTACAACAGGGATTGGGCCATCCCAGATTGTTTTTTTTTTCAGCCCGCTGTGTTTGTCCCAAAAACCAATTTTGATGGGTATTTGGGACCTTTCTCCTGATGGAAACACCAAACTGTTCCTCACGTTTATCTACAAGCAAAGTCCTGATAATGACCTCATTATTTAACTCAGCTGTGTTGAAGGACAGACTGATCTAAACGCTGCAGGACACCGGCCCTCGAGGACTGGAGTCGAAGACCTCTGGGCTAGACGGTTGAAACCTGGACCCAGTAGGATGTTCGTAAAGAATGATGGTCCGAAAAACACACATGTAAACTGGTTATGGAATAGATAAACTTTGCTAACAGTCAGGGTTTGACTCCAAACTCAACAGAGATTTGAAGTAAATATTGATGTTAATCACCAAAAGTTGGCTCTGTGCAAGAAAATCAACCGTTTTAAATGTTTACCAGCATTTGCAATAAGAAGAGCGATCAAATATCCTGAAAGAACGGTGCTTGTGGATGGATATTGTCACTACAACTAAACTTGTTTTCTGCTGCAAAAAAGAACGCTTCAAATGTATAATTATGAACCTCAAAGTAACATGACGTTAATTCTGACTGGCGTGATGCTGACGCGTCCTCCGTAAATAAGCTCTTTGTAGCAAACGAGTCCGCTGATTTCCATCAGGAAGAACTGAATGTTTAGCTTAAAATCCATGCAGGCAGGGAGAGTACTTTATTTTACTGGGCTCACCATGCGACCAATCACACGCAAAGAAAGATAGTGACCTCGCATCACACTGTTATGTGAAAAAAGGAAGAAATGAAGACAGAAAAACTGATTTAAAACAAGTGAAAACATTAATAAATAACTGATCTGACATCTGCTTTGAAAGAAAAGCCACTTGTTTACATGAACTCCCTCAGTGTGAAAGAAGCAGAGCTGTTGTTGCCTGATGAACCAGAGCCAGATCACCATACAAGGATTTGGCGACGCACGAGGCCCACAAACACATTTCCCTTCATCAGTCATCCCCAACCTTTCACCTGCGCGGTCTTTGGACGTGGCTTAATGCAATGGCATAAACACTTTGCATCTGACACCCACATACACCGACAAATGCTGCACACGCAAACGCTCAGATATGCAGGGGGGTGGCTATAAATAGTTCCACGTCCAGCATTTAAAAATAGACAGGGACAATAAAAGCGGGACTCGTTTGGCTGTGTCTAAATGCTTTGACAGTCTGTCTGTCTGCATTTGGCCGTTTTGTGTGCGGACGCAGGCAGACAGGCAGCGGAGGGGAGGAGATGAAAAGACGAGCAGCGATGAGTTTCACCACAGCAGTTCTGCTGTCCCTCCAGCTGGCTCCTCGGCTAATTGGGATGGGGGAGAGCGAGCTTAAAGGAGGAGAGCAAGCATGAAGCCCACGTCAGCTTCAGCTCCACAGGCCGCTGTTTTAGAGGCAGCTCTCTGCCTCTAAAACAGCAGAGTGTTGCAGAGCTTGCAACACTCTGCTGTCTGGATAATCAGAGGTGGCAAGCTGGGTAATGGACTCCTCTATAGCTTATGGGGCATTTTGGGTCATTTATCATAAAGACCAGAGAAGCTTTTAGCAGGAGCTGATCTCCTGCTCCCCGGAGTGGTTTTAGCGACCCACACAACTGTTCACATATAACGAATAAAGGTCGCCTATTCAAAAGTAATTAGGCACAGGTATCAAATTTAACCTCAGGCAGGAGAAACTTTCACTTTAGCTGCAGAGGAAGAGTGCATGCCTAGAATAGAGATAGCATTCAATGCCATGCAAAGGTTGTTACACCTCGTTTCCTCATTTTGTCACTTTAATACAAAGTATCGCTTAACTGTGACATCAAATATGCAGTATTGGACGTATATATATGTAAAATCAACTTTTTTGAGGTTTAAACCATAATGTTATAATGTCATTCCCTAATCAAAAACATGACTGGACTGTTGCTTTGATCCTTTTGTGTCCCATGGCAACAGCTCAGGGTGCAGAAGCGCCTGAGCTCCGCCTTGTGCTCCACCAGACTAGCAGCAGCAGCAGTTAGCAAACACCTGGTGAAGTTACTAAGCTCATCTGCCGATGATAAAGAATGAGTTCTCAGTGCAACGCTCCTCAGAACGATGCCAAAGGCTTAGTGGAGGAACGGTGTTGTGATGACGAGCTGAAAGGAGTGTTGGAAAGAGCAGGAGCTTCTTAAAGAGACAGAGGCCCAATTAAGACTTAAATTGCGAATTCATATTTCTTTTAACTTATATTTGATATATACAGTATTTTTATAACATAGTTCAAGGTTTCTCAGAAAACTTGTTAAGCCCGGTGGTTGGGCTCCAGGGCAGTCATTCATCCAGCGTCAAGTCGTGTTTTTGAGTTAAAAAGTGCTTAAAAATTGACGGGAAATTTGAAAATATCACTTGATAATTACGTGTTATCGGAAGATTAATACCTGAACACCGACTACAAAGTCTTAAAAAATGCTAAAATTTTTAAAAAACCTAAATAAAAAATCAATGATTGGTCTGGTGGTGGCACAAGTAAAGCTTGGTGGCCCGACAGGCTTATAATACACTGATGGAAACCCTGATAATTTCTTGATTGTGCTGTAAAATACATAATACCACCCCTTTAAAGAAAATTATACCGTTGTCACATTTTTTAATTGTTTTAAGTGTTTTTTACTCTTCTTTTCTCTCTCGTTCATCTAGTGAAGTTCATCAGTCAGTGATAATTGTTCTTTGTGAAGGGAAGCTACCACAGTGAGACGTGGGATTTACTTTGCTTAGGTCAGATGCAACATTTGATTGATGCTTGGACCCTGACTGACTGAATCCTAAAAAACCTTGATTTCTTCCTTTCTCAGCTCTTCTGTGGATTTGTTTTTGTGCTCCAGATAGTTGTCCAGCTGTCTTGAATAGTTTCCAGGTGTGAATAATGTTTCTCACTGCTGGATACAAAAATTGTTTTTGGAAGTGGATGTAGAAACCGCGCCAGATTGATTGGCAACAACATTTGCTTCTCTGAGATTACTGCTTTGTGGCATCAATTTACCATACCTGAATGCTCAAATGCAGTTTTAAAACAGGCAGTCTCACTTTTTGATGATAACTTTTTAAAATAATGTTCAATTTTCTGCACCTGCCATTATAGTTTTTTCATTATATGTTCATTTTTTTAATATACTTTTGGGTGTTTTGGGCTTTAAGACCAACAAATGATCAAAGAACTAAATGTCCACTCATGAAATGGTTTGTCACTGTGGGGTGTTTTATTTCGCAGGAACCTGGGGAAGTCCGGCCTTCGTGTATCCTGCCTCGGGTTAGGTAAGTCGGTTTGAAGGCACTGAAAAATTAATCTCTCTTTAAAATCCTCCACACCAACAAGCCGTCTCTTGCTATTCAGGCACCTGGGTGACATTTGGATCTCAGATCTCTGATGAGGTGAGAGCAGCTCTGCTGTTTCCTGTTCCCTCTCCCACTGGTTTTTGTAGAACTAACAAATTTCTGTAGGAATTTTATGTCTACTCGTATAACTTTCATGTGCTGCCGTGAATGTTTAGGTTGTCTCCAAAGTTGCCTAATTACTTGCGTTCCCTCAGATGGCGGAGAACCTGATGACCCTCGCTTTTGAAAATGGAGTCAACCTGTTTGACACGGCAGAGGTGTACGCCTCAGGAAGGTCAGACTACTTCATCTATTTTTTCTTCCGTCTTTTCAGCAATCGATACATTTGTCATTCTTTTTTGTGATAAACAAACTAAGAAGAGCATTCATCAATGTACAGATAATATGTTGAATTTCCAAATGGTTTCATGGAGGCTCAGGATTTAAGAAAAAAACAGACTAATCTCTGATTTGTTTCTCCACAGAGCGGAAATCACCCTAGGGAACATTATCAAAAAGAAAGGGTGGAGGTGATGTTAATCATTTTTTTTCTGTCTGACTCACATGGATGTAAAATGCCTACAAATGTTGCTTTTGTTGTTGTTATTTTACGTTAAACATTTGCTGATAATCCCTCCTCTAAATGCATCACATTGCTTTTAAACCCAATCTCAAGGGAAATGTATGCACTTTAGAAAACTATAGAGCTTTGACCTAATGCAAACTATAAAACCATTAAATAAACATCGTATAATATGTGAATAAACTCCCAGATCAGAGCCTTGTTGCTGACTCACCCAAGTTTCACTGCAACATAGTGAACCGAGGGCATATTCCTTTTTGAACTTAAAAGCTTTTTATTCCACCTGAAGAGAAAAAATAAGCCAAATTAAAATGTACTCCTTTTTTAGGTTCTATAGGTGTAAACTCACAGTTGTGTCCTTTTTTAGGCGCTCAAGTTTTGTCATCACAACAAAAATCTACTGGGGAGGCCAGTAAGTCCAACTCTAAGGATTTATTGTTTCTTCAGTACTTTCCATATGAATATAACCTTATTGTCTGTTTTTATCACTGCACAGAGCAGAAACAGAGCGAGGACTCTCCCGAAAGCACATTATTGAAGGTAAGACACATTCTGCTCTTAACATTCAAGTATTTTAACCCACAATTATGTTTGAGTCTCTTCTCTGTCTTTTCGTTCTGCTTAAATTAGAACATGCAGAATAGCAGAGGAGAAATATAAAACACAGTATTAAAATGTCAGAGAAAAACAACTGACAGGTAAATTATGAGACGCAAACAAACATAATCTAAACAAATAAAAGGAAATTAATTTCTTTCCTCCGGTAGGAAGGAGCTCAATTGTATTTAAATTGAACAATTAAAAAGTACATGTGGCTTTATTAACCTGTACAAGAATAAGCACAGGGCTCTAACTAATTTCTAAATTCAATCAACATGTTTCTTCTGACTGGACATAATCTTAATGTTTTAGGTTAGGTTAGCCTGAATCACGGCTTTATTCCAACAAAGAGTCTAAAAATTAGGGTGATGGCAAGCTGGCCTTCCGACCTCAAAAACTTGGATCTCATCACCAGAAAAATGATCAAAATCTCAATAAAAGCACACAAAAAATGAGCAGAAATTGTAAAAAACATTGGTAAGGTTCTAATTAATTTTCAAAAAGCTGTTTTTCATAAAACGTTCCCAAAAGCAGTTTCTGTATTAGATTCTCCTTCTACATTGTTTTGTCATCTTTTGCAACATGGATCCTAAATATCTTAGTTGAATTTTAAAAAGCCTCAACATTTCTTTCAAATGTGTTTTTAACAATGAAAACACGGTAACACTGCGAAGTGAGGTACCATGACAAAGGGTCTGGTTTTATGACGACAACATAAAACACACGTTTGTTTTCTTTATTATTACAAAACTGATTAATTTTTGGCTAGCTGCTAGGTTGTACAGAACTGTAAACAAAATATCGGTGCTTATGCTTTTATCAATTGCAGACAACAATTTCATCTCTTGAATTTATTTATTTATTTATTTATTTTCCACTAATTCTAGTCTAAGTAAAATTTTCTTCTCCAAAACCTGGGAGACTGTATCCTCTTTAAATTGTAGCAACTTGTATGTTACTCAAAATGTTTTGAATGATGGGATTAATGTTCACCTCAGAGCTTTTGTTAACAGCATTACCAAAGATCTATGAGACGCGTGGACATTGCAGCTGCTAACTGTTAACCTGTGTGCGTTGCTCTTATGTGGTCATCAGCAGCAAATTAAAGCTTTCTCTTAAAACACACTTGTGCCTAATTGAGTCTATCAATCTAAATGTCTGACTGCTGTTTTCCTCAGGTTTACGAGGGTCCTTATCAAGGCTCCAACTCGATTATGTGGACTTAGTTTTTGCCAACAGAAATGACGTGAACAGTCCGATGGAAGGTCCGTTTTAGACGTGTCTCTAACATATTTGTCAGTAAAACGTAACTTCAAGAGACGTGTCCTTTAATAACCTGCTTAATACTGTGACTTTCCAGAGATTGTTCGGGCCATGACATTTGTAATAAACCAGGGCATGGCCATGTACTGGGGAACCTCCCGCTGGAGCGCAATGGAGATCATGGTGCACACTCAGAAAACCGCAGTCGATACAAATTCATTGTTTTCAGCCCTCAGCTCTCCTCTTTGCTCATTCTGGCTCTGTTTCGGTCTTCAGGAAGCGTACTCCGTTGCGCGACAGTTCAACCTGATCCCACCTGTGTGTGAGCAGGCAGAGTATCACTATTTCCAGAGGGACAAAGTTGAGGTGCAGCTTCCTGAACTCTACCACAAGATCGGTGAGGCGTCCACGTTCCTGGAAACTTTGGCCACTCGGATGAGTTTAATAAAGGATTTGATATGTTTCACTGGGTTTCATTCTCTCTCTCTCTCAGGTGTGGGGGCGATGACCTGGTCTCCACTTGCTTGTGGATTAATCACAGGAAAGTACAGCGACGGCGTGCCCGAGTGCTCCAGAGCAGCGATGAAGGTCAGTTTGAGTTAAGCGGCTCTCGTCGGGGAATTCTCTCGCTCAGTAAAAGCCCGGTTAGGTTTCTCTACCTCAGCAGTATGCCAGTGCAAAAGTCACAGATTTTCCTCAATGTTGCCTCTGCTGAAGGGATACCAGTGGCTGAAGGAGCGGGTGAACAGCGAGGAAGGCAGAAGGCAGCTGGCGAAAATCAAGGAGCTCCATCTACTGGCAGACAGACTGGGCTGCACCGCCGCACAGTTGGCCATAGGTACCATGACAAAGGGTCTGGTTTTATGACGACAACATAAAACATGTCCACTTTCATGTCAGTGATGTGTGAGAAGAAAGTCGTGTCTGAAATCTGGTAGGTTTTATATCAGGTGCCAAAGAGCCTTTCTTCACGTTAGATATGGTCAGTGTTAGGTAAGTAGTTGTTTACTGGGGCGATTCCCTCTCAATAATAACTAATGTTATGATCATAATTAGCTGCTGTTTAACTACACTACTCATCATTATTTTAATTTGTGAGACCTCTGGATAAGTTTTTTTTTTTGTTTTTTGTTTTTTTTGCATAATCCTGCAATCTTAAATGAAAACATTTCTGGATATTTTTAGATTTATTTTATTTTATTTTTTCCCCCATTGATCTTCAGAAACTGTCTTGCCAAGATTTGTACTGCATCTATTTAAAGTACACTTTCATTAATTGTTTTTATCTTTGGTAGCTGCTTACTGTGATGTTCCTCACCAGGACATCTCATCAGATGTACTCTGTATATTCCAGTGTTGCCTCTGGAAAGTCGCATTAGCATGTTTTCAGCTGTGCCATTAGATGCATCGTCCCCAAACCAAATGCAAACATCGATTAGCTTTTTACCATTCTGTGGCGAGTTTTTCCATCTAGAATGAACAGATTTGGCATTCAGATCCTGGACAGTGAAGGAATGAAGACAAGTGCTTCAAGGTAAGTCAGCAGCTCATGGTTTTGTGTTTATCTTCTGCAGCCTGGTGTTTGCGAAGTGAGGGTGTCAGCTCTGTGCTTCTGGGTGTTTCTAACACTGACCAGCTACTAGAGAACCTCGGAGCTCTCCAGGTAAAACGTTTCTCCTTTTTTCTCTGTATTCTTTCTGCTGAGCCTCACAAAAATACTGACACCTCTTGAATTCTTCTACATTTTGTCACATTACTTTTGTTAATCCAGGAAAAGCTTTCAGAGGCTACAAAAGACTTGGGCAGAGCAGGAAAACTGTATATCTCTCTCTGTAATTAATACATAATTACACAATTAATCAATTTTACTGTCTTATCTGTACAAAATGAAACAATGACTTGTCAGTCTGAGGCTCTGATAAACTCACTGATAGAGAAAATTGTTGTTTTAGTTTGATATTCATTCCATTAAAAGCAAAACAATTATATACAATAGAAGAAAATATACAGATCAATAAAATGAAAGGCAACAGAAAAACAAAACTAAACTAAAACAACATCAACTCAAAAAAACAATTTAATTTGTAGGTAATCTATGGTGCTTTGCTGGTTGTATGAATTCTTTTGAAAAATGCGCTTACTTTTTTGCTAATGTTGAAAATGATTTGAGAAAAGCAACTGAGAAAAATTATACCGTGTGTTGAACTTTCACATGTTCTCCTCTAAGAGTGAAATCTCAGACTCTGAAGGAACCTGCCGGTCCGGTGAGCGGTTCTCTTACCGGGCATGTTATGAATTCTCTAAACTCTGGAGAAACGAACAAATGTTTTTTTTTTTTTAAATATATATATATATGATTGCTTATTTTTCCTTACACCTTTCTGGAGATGGGAGTCAGAGTGCAATGGAGAGTGATGAGGAAGAGCTCAGTCAAGTCAACAAACAAATCCGAACCAGTTCAAAATTTGGTTGAGCTGTTTTGATTCTCCCAGATTTTTTCGAGGAAGTTTTCTTTCTCGCATTTCTTACAACGCAGCAAACAGCCTTCCAGCCTCAGGGTGACCTCCTTGGGCGTACCGCGGCTGTCTGAGCCGCCGGTGATTATCGAGGCCGAGACCCGAAGGATCCTGGAGCAAGAAGCGCGAGCCGGTTCCAAGATAGGAAAGGGTGATTGAAGAATGCAAATTGTGCCCATAAACTATGAGTTTACCTCAGAGAGAGAGAATTTGTATCAAGAAAAGCTGAACATCCTTCCCAACCAAAAATCCTCTAACTCTATTTTTGATTTCATATTTGTTCATTTATTTCTTGCTAGTGAAATATCCGTTTAGTGTGATTACCAACAGATTAATAATTTCGTGACAAGTTAGTGTTTGAGGCTGATGAAACTAATTGTTTCATTTAATTAGACTGCTATGCTTTCTTTTATGTAGTGAGCTGGGAAACATTTAATAAGCTAACATCACTTTTTTTTTTAAATATTGTTAATATTTGAAAAAGTTGAAGTCATATAAGACAGTTGTTTAAACCAAAAATATTACAGAGTGCTATTCAAAGAGACAATTGACAAACTGCCCTGTTTCTTTTTCCCCCCCAGATTTTATCCCAAATGACGCCTCAGACCGTTACTGAGATCGACGCCCTGCTGGGAAACAAACCACACTCGAAGAAAGAGACGCGTGCTTGAAGATGCCAAACAAACAGTGACAGATGACGTTTCACGACAAGAAAACCGTGGGAATCTTCGCTTTTTGCTCTGCTGTATACTCAAATTGCATGTTCTCCGCAACATTATGCTTCCAGTCTGTGCGCATACCCATTTTTGCGCAACAAATTGTATTATATACGACAACAACAACAACAACAAAAAAAGAAAATTTCTCTAGCCTGTAAAAAGAAAAAACAAAAAGGATCATATATTGCTCACTGTCAATTGTTTGCAGACTACATAGACGCAAAGTGACAAGCTTCTGCTGTCCACAGGAACTGAGAAACCTTTGCAGCTTTCAGCTGCAGTCAAAGCACAGGACGTGGCCCAAAGTAGAAAAGAAATCCCACCTTTTGCTTGAATGCAACATTTCTGGTTAAATGGTGCTTTTACTGGACGTGCGGCTCTGCGAGGGGGAGTTGGGTTTGTTGATGTTTAGCCAGCAGGCAGAGAGACAGAGGTTAGCACCCATGCGTCTAGCTGAACATTTCCCATCATGTGCATGTGACTGGTCTGCAACACTCACTGCTTTACAGGGTTGGGAACATTGGGTTACTAGTAAAATTTAAAAAACAAAATTAAAAAATCATCATACAGCCTAGTTTAAGAAGAAAAAAAAAAAAATAATAAAAAAAAGATAAAGCAGTACAAAATTAACCATTTATTTTGATTAGCAAAAGTCACTTTAAAAAGAAAAAATGCAAACAGATATTATTAGTGGGTGCAGTTTATGAAGACTTTCCCAGCCCTGCTGCTTTCCCAAAGTCTTTTTGCCTCCTCTGTTTGTAAACTGTGCGCATGTCCCTTTAAGAGAGAATCAGCCCCCAATCGGGCGTAAATGTGGCATGGCTTTTATGGCTTATGTAGATTTGCAGTGCCCTTGTAAGCCAATGTTTCGTTTTGTTTCTTCTTTTTTTACTCAAATAGTCCTGCAGTTTGATCCAACATCCTGCTGCTGGGGCTTCGCTTTAAAGAGTCCCAGCAATCCTGGGACAACTCCATGTCCATCTGACCTTTGACCTATACCCTTTGTATTATCTTGAACTGCACAGAAAAGTGCAGATGAAAAATACTGTAAAGACTGTACTAGAATAAAAGGTTTGAGGTAGCTGAAGGGTGGGAAGGCGACAGCTCTGGACACACTGTGGTAAAACTGTACTTTTCCAACCGTAGGAGAAAAAAAAAAAATTTAATATGACACAAAGAGCCCCAGGGTAAGAATTAGCAAATGTATTTTTTCTTTCTTGAAATTTAAAATATATCTTCTCTGCTCAAATTTCTTGAGAGTACGCCTTCTGTATCCCTTTGACCCTTACACACACACACACACACACACACACACCCACACACACACACACACACACACATTTCTCTTCTTCTTTGTGTTGACTTTATTTCCAAATGACGTAAAGATTTTTTCCTTTAGTAATCTTCCAAAAAGAACAGAGCAACATGAAATTACATACAAGCAGCTGTTCTGGCTCACAAAATGCTTTTGTCTTTTCTAAATACGATTTAATTTGATCGTTTTTTGTTTTTTTTTCTTTGAATTGAGGAAACAAATGAGAAATTACAAAATTATTGTTTTTTACAGCACAAAGTCTTCATGACCACCATCAGATGCTCTTTACATGTCGGCATGTTTCTCTTGTAAAGACCCAGGGAACATTTTAAAGTCTAATATACACACTACTTAAAATAAAAATCTAGTGTGTTCCTATTGAGCCTTTCAGCTGGATAATGATCTAAAACATCTGAACATAGAAGAGGACCAGCGTTCCTCCATGGCCATCTTCAGCTTTCACTGCTGAAACCTACAGATCATCTACAGAAAATCTACAGATCATCTCTGCAGGTTTTGCAAGGCTGAATCTCTTTTGGCGTGTTTGGGGGATGTACAAAGTACTAAAAGTGTGTCTACTGTTTCAACAGGTTTAACAGGAAGTGGAAAAGAAGAACAACAATCAAACAAAAATATTAATATCCTGATTAGGTCAATAGGTATATTCTCACGAATATTTTTATGTTAAGACCTAAAAACGTAAAGCAAGATGAGGGGTTAGAAGTTAAATCTGGTGTTTTTAGGTTTTTGTGACTGAGAAGCTGAACAGGACGAATGGTATCGACCCAGAACCCGGGAATCTCAGAGAAAAGCTGCCCTTGTCCGGCTACCGAATCACTTGGTACTTCAGTAAAACATTTATCCATGAACTTTAGCTTGTTTATTAGACATCAGCAAACTGTGGCCTAATCACTAAAGTATTTCAGATTCTTTTCAAGTTTTTTTCTTTTCATTATTTGCATGATATCAACCAAAACAAACACCTGCAGGTTTCTGCTTCTTCTAACTGAGCCAGGCTGATAACATTCAGAGCACAGTGCATTCCTCTGAAGCTTACCTGATGTGTTTTCTCCCTTTCTTCCCGAACCAAGAGTTTGGTTTCAGCTGGAGCTGCAGAACTGACTGAAATAATCCCATGACTCTGCGTAATGTTTCAGATGAAACAGTCAGACAGTAAGCAGCTGAAATACTTGGAACATGTGACATTCATGCCTATTTTTCATAAAGTTTTACCAAGCTGTTTCTTTTTGACCCCATTACGTTTATTTCTTGAAAGGAAAATGTCATCAATTAGTTTTCTTGTACATTTTTATTTCTAATATTCATTAAAAACAGCTTTATTGTCCAGAATAAAATAAAAAATATCTTGCAAAAACCCAAATCCAAAAAATATCTCTGATCGGATTGAGAAGAAAAGGTGGAAAAAACGTAACTATCTTCAACAGACCGTCTGTTATGCAACGACGAACAAGTGGGAGAAAGTGTTCAGGACATTTGAAAAGTACAGAACACAATAATTAGCAACCAGTTAAAGGTTATGTTTTTATGTAAATTTAAATAATTTCCTTCTGCATGACCCACATAAAGGTCAGTTTAGTAAATCTATAATTGTACCAAAATGATGTTGTCTGAGAAACGTGTGTGTGCTGGCTCTATCTTTTTTCTTTTTTTAAAACCTTTGTAGAAAATATTAACTGAATATATTAATATGTACTTACTGAACCTAAAGCATTATTGCTGCCATACAAAACACACTGGAGTTCAATGACAACTGAACTTTGTTTCATGTCAAGCGTAAAACACGGGAAACATACTCTTCCTACTTAAATTGACATAACTAGTTTACTTTTATGTTGTGAATGTTTTAGTGAAATCCTAAAAGCATTTACACCACCAACACATTTCTGTTGCGTTTCTGTATTCCAGTGAAATCATAAATATTACATCTGGGCAGCTGGAGTCAGAGGGAACAATGGTCATCTTTTATTCAGAAGGCCGGGATTGTTTTCCCGGCCCAAATGTGGTACAAATGTGTCATAATATTTTAATTACAAACGTTAGCTAAATAAGAAATATACAGATCCTTTCGCAAGTGTTCATACTGCTTGAACTTTTTCACAATTTGTGGCGTTAGGACTACAAGCTCTACGTTTTAAGGGTTTATGTGAAAAGAAAATGCAAGTTGTGCTCGTACATAAAGCGAAACACATTCTCCCAGCCAAGCAGTGGAGCCTGAAAACTTGTTTCGTTTTCAGGTGTTGGACTGAAAAACAAAGTGAGTTTTCAGAAGAACGCTCTGGGAGACTTTATTAGTTCGTAACCTATTCCTGCTTTAAAGTTCAAATATTACATGCTGATTATTAAGTAGCTGACTTCTGAAATGAATTAGTTGTCCATCCATTCATCCATTTTCCTTGACCCTAGTGAGGTTGGGAGAGGTGCTGGTGCCAATCTCCAGCTAGCGTTTCAGGCGAGAGGCGGGGTATGAGTCAGTTCTGCTGAATTTTATTTAGACGTATCAAAGTAAAGGAGGTAGAACATAAATGAGTCTCACTTTTATCCATTTTTAAGCTATGCATCATTTTCTTGCATTTTAAAATCATGCAATATTTTCTACTGGCTTATCGCATAAACAATATGTAACTTGACACATGTGGGAAAAGCTCAAGGTCTATAAATACTTTTTCAAAACTATCAAAACAAATCTTAAAACGGGAATAAGTGGCTTACATTTAAATACAGATTCTGAACATCGTATTACATTTTTGTTTCTATAAGTTACATACTTTAGCAAACTTGGAAGCAGGTTTGGACGATTCCGATTGTTTCAAAAATAGACAAAACTTCAGAATAATTCAGTTCATGTCTTTGAGAAAATCTTAATTTAAGTCAGTGCTTGTCCTTTTGTACCCACTACATGATTCAAAAGGCCAAAGGTTTTTCCTCCGGCGAGCCACAGGAACCCTGAAATGGACAATGCAGAACCGCGGCGGAGTGTCCATCGCTGTGTGTGGTGGGACGCCGCACACGCTTACGGCAAACAGAAAACATCTGGGACGCCGACACTTACAAGCCTCACCGTGACTGGGATCCCCGGTGCCATCAGAGCAGCAGATGAAGCATATGTGCTGAGAAAATGATGACTCCCTCACCGCCTAACGGCGTCGTAGGCAAACAGGTTTTGCTACATGATTCATCCTTTGCATGAGGAATGAGGTTGGACAATGTGAGAAAAAAAACACACACAGACAGAGAGAGAGAGAGAGAGAGAGAGAGAGAGAGAGCGAAGAAGCAGGCGGTCGACTGATGAGCACATCTGAGATCTACAAGCTCCCACATCTAATAAACCACTCTTCGTACTATCCTTAGGTGTTGTCTCTCTGCCAGGTAAGGGATTATTTTTGCGATCAGACAGGGTAATAAAATTCAGAGCAGATTGTAGCTGCTGCTGTCAACCTGAGGTCACAGACATGTTCTGCAATTTCCTTACAGCTGGATTTTTTTTTTTAGAGCAAGACAAACCAAGCTGAGAGAGCGCCTGAGAATTTACCCAATTTATGATAAAAAAAGAAGAAAAAAAAAAGCAACTGCTGTCCAGAATTACAGACCACTATTCTTTGCTTCTTGAAAATTAAAACTGAAATGAAGGTGAGGTTCTCATTTCTAATAAGTAAGCACAGCAATAAGAGAAGATCTCACTTTATACGGGCAATGAAGTGGAAAAAAGCTTAAGGGACGTCAAAAATATGCCTTGAGCTTTATAAAGGATTCATCATTACAAAGCCACTACCTCCCATCGGGATGTAAACACATCCTAATCTTTTTTTTTTTTTCTTAGTGTGAGTACAGAAAGCTTCAAGGTAATTTATCCTAAAATGAATCTCTACATTTACATGTGTTTTTCCTTAATGTGTCCCCAAAGTCTGCACATCTGCTGAGTCCCATTCAATTCCCCAGACGGATTCACGACGAGTCTGCAGCACCGTCTCAGCCTCTGCTCACAGCTGAGGGAATGAAACCCCGCCTTCAACCAAAAACTACATCTATAAAAAACTCCATATACCCCGTATCTGGTTTTAGAACAATGGATCTGCATGTTGTTCATGTCAGAATTGCAACTGTTTCCAGATTCAGTGTTCAATAAGTTCATTTAGCTCATTTCTACAGAATAAATGTAAAAGTTCACCACAGATTTAAGGTTTACGGCTCTGGGAAAAAACGAAGAGGCCTCTTTGAAAACCTGGTTATTCCACCAAAGATTGATTTCTGAACTCTTCCCGAGTTAAAACATTGGTATTGTTTCTAAATGAATATGAACTTGTTTTCTTAGCATTATTTGAAGTCTGAAAGCTCTGCACCTTTTTCCTTATTTTCACCGTTTCTCATTTTCTGAAGAATACTAAATTTTTGCTTGGAATTTCAGACATTTTGTCAGTAGTTCATAGAATAAAAGAACAATGTTCATTTTACTCAAACATAGAAATTGATCATATTAAGCTTCCCAAACTGAATATTTTAGATATGTCTTATGAAAATAATTGGCGAATAGGTGGATTTTTTTGTGAATAATCTGTTATTATAACCCACAAAAACATCCATGAGTAGGTGAGTCCACAAATACCGAACCACTGTAAAGTCATTTGTGTAAATCTCTATTATTTAGAGATAATAGTTCTGAGTAGCAATTCCCCAAAACATGTCTTTAAAATGTATTTATTTTTTACAAAAAAAATAAAGAAAAGAGCATAAACTATAGAGTCTGATGCTTTTCTATAATCAGCAGCTGTGACATCTTCGCTGGTTTTCAAATGAATTTCTATCATCAGTGCAACAGCGGCAAGAAAATCGATGGACACACTATGAACCAATTGCTCACGAGTTAATTTTATTTTCTACTAAAATACACATTCCATGCAGGTTTTTAATCACTTTTCACAACAGCCAACAGAAACACAATGAAACTACCTGGAGGCATTTTCTCCTCACAACGATAGGCAAATCAGATGTTAAAGTCGGTACAGTATTTTGTTTTGTGCAAATTCTGAGTGGCCTCTACGAACAGCGAGTCTCTGTCTGCTGTTACGAGTTTTGACTGCAGAGAACCGAGCTTATTGAATCACAGTCCTGCACATGTTTACATATTCAGCCTGGAAAAAAAATAATAAAAAAAAAAAGAAGGCCTGTTCGCAAAATCCTGTTTAATGTGCAAGGAACAAATAAAGTACTGCTTTAGATATAAATATTAAAGCTCAATAAATTTGTGGTCAGCTGAAAGTAGCATATTAAAAACATTAATGCGTTTGGTTTCAAGTAATAAATGTACAATAAATGTACAACCTTTTTGCCAGTCACCACGGATGCAAGTGTAAGCAGTGTTTACATTTTGGGAAAAAAAAAATTAAAAAATGGTACGTTTGAGATTTTTGCTTTTTGGCAACGTCATAAATAAGCAGCACTTAATTCTTCTATGTCAAATTTAGAGACATAGAAGTTTTTCCCTGTCAGTCATGACCATAAATAATCCGAGTTGAAGGAAGTTCGTCATCAAGAATAACAACTATAACTTTAAAAATAACGGTTGAATTACATTTTAGCCTGAATCGCAGTAATTATTACAATAAGCTGGCAAATAAAATTATTTTTTAAGATTGATTCTAATGAACAAAAGTGCAATTGTTGGCATTTCACCCAGACTTAACAGAATTGTTGCTGTGAATAATTTTCCAGAATAGAAATTAAACCATAACTATAATTACATTTGGTCATCACAGTAATGAGGGCCTCTGAAGTTAATCCAATCTCTTCTTTTAACAATCGCCAGATTACCAATATGATGCCTGTGCTAATGAAAATATGAGTAAAATTCACCACTGATCCCATTCTGGTTGGTAGACTCTCCCAATTCCTCTAGTCAAGTTACGTTTTGGGCCCATAAAGAGGCTGTAAAAAAAAAAAAAAAGCATGCAGGATGTTCAATTGATGCATTTGATGCATCAATCCTGTTGTGGGAAATTATTCTCCATTGTTCTTTACTTTCACAACATCCCAATAAATCTGATGTGATTTTTAATAAATAAAACATCCTACATGTAGAGCTAGAATTAACTTTCAAGACGCATCTTTTATGAGGCGTACTAATATATATTGAGAAAGCTCTAAATATCTGATTTCAGGCCAAACTGTGGTAGTTACATTTTCTAGCCACTGACAGTTTCTACTAACCCATCATAAGTGCAACTGTGAGCCATTTTTGACCATGACAGACTTTAACTCACAGGTAAACAGTCTATTATGCCTGTGCAGTGCAGCTGAAACTATAAAATACACTTCAACATTTTGATGTACAAAAGACAAATAATCCGTCCATTTCTTTCTCATCAGGTAAATAATTATAAATTCTTCCTTTTCAGTAGAAGTGCAACACCTAAAATATGAATTTCAGCAGTTCTTCACCGGCTCCATGCCAAAATTCATGACAGAATTTGAAATGCTTAAAGGGCAGATATACTTTATGAGAGAAATAATTATTGCATGTTATTGTTATTAAGCAGATAAAAAATTTTTTTAAAGCTCTAAAATTTAACAGCGCTGTAGTTGCATGTCTTAAAAACAGAAAATGAGTACAACAGATGGATGATGACGTGTCATCTGTTTGTTTCACACAGAAAAAAAACAACAAAGAAACTCATGGTGACTGCAGTTGTTTGTGAGCATAAAGTTTATCAGATAAAAAAAGTGCTTTTTACTATTTACTAGTCCTCTCAGAGCAAAACCTCTACTGATATAGAGAAAAATAACTCTCTCTAAACTGTCGTCCTGCATTTTCAGTCACAATAATCAAACAAAGCTGATTATTGTGCTTTTTTTTCTCTGCGTCTGAGCTAAATGAACATGCGTCTCACTGCAGCGTGAGACTGAGTGTCTATCAGTAGCTTAACTTCCCCTCCCTTATTATTCACTACTGTGGAGTATTGAAAACATACTGGGCTCAGCACAGAGCGCTTAAATCCATGCTTAGGGTGCTGGTTTATTAGGTTTCCAAGCCCTCCCAGATTTTCTGGGATATACATCTTTCCTTTATAAGCTGAAATTCAATCTGGGAGCCATTTTGTTAATCAACAACTTTCAGTTGTGGTCTCACAGCTGCCAAGTGATCAGTGTCTTCCCTGGGGAGGTTCTCTTTCTTTTCTTTTTTTAAGTATTTCCTTAAAGAACATAAAAATTATATCTCATGGGCTAAAAGCCGGAACATAATTGGAAAGTGAAAATAGTGAAAAAAGATTATATATGCTGTTTACAGCTTCATTATACTTAAACAATCGCACGAAGGCGTACTTCAATCTCCAAGTGATAATCTAAAATAAGACTGATTCTAAGAGTTCAGCTGAATGAGCTGCTTCGATAAAAAATAAAACAAATAATTCTTTTTTAAACAACTCACATATGTGATTCAGCATGTTTAGTCTCTTCAGTAATAAACTGCTTGCATGTTTACCTCCCCTCTCCTATTTTATTGACAGCTTTATGACCCTCCCTGTGACCTTCACAGGCAATCCACTGACAATGCTGCTGCACAGCTTCCATATAAAACAATCCAGCAGAAGGCATATGTGAATTAGAGTATACTAAATGTAAAGGAGAGGACTGTACGGAGGGAAATCTGCAGACTTGTTTGCAAGGCCCCCTATGATCTTCATGAGAAAATAAAGAGGTAGGCTAACTTTGCTGAGAAGAAAAAGTGACACTTCAATAAGATGCTGGAATGGCTTTGAAGTGCTCATCAAACATGCCACACACACAATACCAGCTTTAAAAATGACACTTCAAACACAGCATGCATAAATGAACCACATAACCTATTAAAAATAAGCCTATGCTCTTGCATAATTATAATAAGACTTACTTCACTCAAGGAGACCAGAAAACACATGACTCGTGCATTCACTATCTCCAGAATGTAAAACAGTAGTAAACACAGATGAATGTTACAGCACAGCACGTCAGGGGTGTTTTGATTGGATTTCTTCTAGTGGTGGGATAATATAAGGAGATCTCTGTCAATAACGGCCCAAATTCAGACCATCTTCTTCTCTTTCTTATCACCTGTCTGCATGACATCATTGAGGGAAAAGGTCATGAAGGCAATCTGCTCCAGTTCGCTTTCCTTCCCGCACTCCATCAGACAGGAGAACTGATCCTTGTCCACATTGTACGCCAGGTCCGAGTAACCGCTCGGCCCCCTGTGGATGATCCTGGGCCGGTCCCACCCGGACGAGTGCAAGGGGGATCGGTTCAAGTACACGCCCATGTCCCGCCGATTGGACTTGTTGGTCGGGTGCATGAACAGGAGCCAGGTTTGAGTGTCTGGTGAGAGGAGCGACGTGCCGCAGGCCTTGCTCTCGGCGTCGTCGTTGGGAACGAATTCAGGCGCGGGGAAGCCGATGACGCTGCCCTGGCAACCCGAGGGTTGCTCGACGAGCTCCCTGGCCATGTGGGGCTTATCGAAGTAGACGCCGCTGTTTTCGCTCAGGGCTTCACATCTGTGGCCCCCTGTGTGCCGGGCGTTGCAGTAAAGGTGGCTCCTTCCCTCGTGGTCGATGATCTCCGCCATTTCACATTCACAGGACTTCTTTTGAAGCATCTTCCCGATACGCCACGTCTGTCCAAAGTCCTCACTGTATATCGACAGCGCGCGTGGATACACCGTGCAAGGGAGTGGATAGGAACAGCATCTGTACGGGATGTAGTAGGCGTACGCGGGAATGATCAACCTGCCGTTCTCCAACTGAACGCCGTGGCCGGGCCCGACCGCGAAAGTGGCCCATTTGTGTATGGCTTCCCCAATCACACTCTCTGTAAGGTCCATCGCCTGGCTCCAGGTTTGCCCGTCGTCGCTGCTGCTCACACAGCAAAGACGGGCCTTGTTCTTACCTGTGACAATCTGCTTTATTTCTGTGGTGTTTCCCCATATGCAGATGAAAAACAGGAAGAGCGTCTTGCTGTTCTTCTCATACACAGGGCAGGGATTCATTGTGCGATGGTTTGGTAGAAATGCAGTCGAAATCTCCTGACTGGACGACCACTGAAAAAGAAGAAAAAACACATTTTTATCAGCAGCTTTATGCATATGAAAGAAACCAAAATTATAAGTCCAGGTTCCCAGAAGTTATTTATGAGACATGTGGAAGAAAGTGCTCAGAAATGACCAAAACTGAACGATCTACACTATCTGACACCAAACGTTGGCTTAGACAAAGATGGAACCAGCATCGTGCTTTAGAGATGCTTTCCTTTAGCAGAGAAACAGCAGAACTATACAGAGTAGATGGGAAGATAAGCTGACCTAAATAAATAGGAGAACTGCTGGAGGTTCACCTGGGATAATCTTGGTCAAATCTTGTTGACATGCTAGAATGACCTAGTCAAAGTCCACACCTCATTCCAGCTGAGATTTTCTAGCAAGTTTTGAACGTTTCTTTTCTCCAAACAATCAGACCAAGTCTGAGCTATATAATTTGAAAATCTTTTTATCATTTTCCTGTCGGTCTATCACGCTGACTCATTTAAAGTTTGTTTTTGAAAAGAAATATGAGAGAAAAGACGTGAATACAAAGGTGCAACAACCTGAACAGATCCATCCTCCTGGAGCAATCCTCTTCTCATAACCAGACGTTTGGCGTCGTGGTCATGAAAGGTGGTTCTTTTCTCTGCAAAGGCGAGGAATGTGTGACAGTGCCTCAGGTAGAGCAGAGCTGGAATCCTGTATGTGATCCCGCCTGATTCCCTCTCAAACAAAGTTGTTTTAGGGGGCTCCTCGACGCTCACACTTTTCGATGATTTGTTCCCCATGGCGGATGAGAGTTCCTGCAACAGAAATATTGCACACACGAACACACACCAGTCTTTTAGAATCTTGCAGGAACAACCTTTGACAGAAGCTCAGCCTCGCAGGTAGAGTTCACACTCCAGTGCTTCCTCCTCACGCACAGAGACGCATAAGAGCGTAAACACCGAGCAGACAACGGAGCCCTTACCTTCACCTGTCGCTTTTCACCTGCCTCTAACCTCGGCTCGGCGTTGTAGAGTCCATTTGGCTGCGAAACCAGGAACCTCTGATGTTCACGACAGTGATGTTGGAGGTTCATGCAGAAACGAAGACGGTAACGAAGCGAGAAGTACATTCACACTCACTTCCGGGATTGCTCTGAATGTGACGTCGAGTTTAAATGGACCCCTGAGGTTTTCGGTTTGTGTTTATTTCATTAACGCAGTGGAGGCGACGTTTAATTGTTGCTAACAACGACAACAACAATTGAAGCCACCTGGTTGGGAAAACAACTGTAACGAGGAAATAAATGTCATATTTACTTATCAAATATTGCTGTATATACTCGCTTTCCGTTACATTGATGTGGAGGGTAGAATCTTAAAAATTTTGCCACTCTTTGATGAGTCTTTCTTCCGCATGTAAACCTCGTTTGTTACCGCCACCTGCTGGATGAGAGGACACACTCTCCCTTTTCAGTCTGTTGCTAGGATACAGAGCGCTACACTACTCAGCATAAGCTATACCGAGACATCCGGTAGCTTTAAAAACAGGCGTAAAAAGTTTTCCAGACGACAGGGAAACGGGAAGACATTACCTAATACATTTTCTACAGGTAGAGACCACAAAAAGGAAGGAAAGAAGGTAAGGTAATTAAGTCATATTAATTAGCTGCTCGAAAGCAACACAATGTTTTTGATTTTATGGTTACATGACTCTGCAGTTTGCTAAGAAAACAGGAAAAACAAGGACAGGATCTGGATTTTCGTAAACGAAGAGAAGGAACACAGAAGACCAGAGCAACAGAAGAACAAGAAAGTACAGAAAAGGATGAAGAAGATTCATAAGAAAGGTGCAAACAAGGAGATTAATTCTTTTTTTAAATTGATTTTAAAAACTACTATGACGACCAGAGTGTGCTTCACACATTCTGTGTAGCATTCAAATAAGCAAATGAGAAAATAGCAATGTTGTGTGACTGTACAGTGGTGCAGTCAGGTGTTGCCTTGGAGCAAGAAGGAAAACATTCAGTAGGCTTAAAAGGTCTTAAAAAGCAACACATTATCTAAAGACAAAATCTGACATCTTTCAGTGAGGAAAAGATTACAAAGCCATGTTTGAGGTTTTAGCAAGGGTGATACAGTGACCTGTCCAGGTCAAGAAAGAACCCAGAACAACATGTAATTGTTGAATGGTTGTGATTCAACAATAAGAAAGAGACTGGGGAGGAAATTGTATCTTTGGGAGAGTTTCAAGACAAACACCACCAACACAAACCACACAAAAGCCTGTCACATATTTCAAAAAACAAAAAACATCTTCCCTATGAAACAAAGTTTCCTACGAACTTTGAGAAAATACTGATGACACAGCCTCAACAAGTTGCCATATTGATTGAAATGACCTTAAACTTTAGCACAATTATGTGTTGAAGGGACTATGTAGCAGAACAATGAATTGAAGTACAGCAGCAAATCAACCTCTTAATGGTTAAAAGAACCCAATGTGAAAGCTTTGGTTTGGCTTAGTCAAAGTCAAGATCAAGTGTGGTTCATTTTAAGCAATCTCTTGGACCAAAAGGCCTCTTCAGCAAAATGAAACACTTGTTACCAATTTTCACAAAAAAAGCGGATCATTATAATCATTATAATGATTAGCTGCTTTTTGCATTTACCCAGGTTGTCTCTGTCAACTAATATAAACAACTATTTTATTATTTCAAACAAAGTGTAGGACTTCTGTCAGTAAAACATCCACCAGCCTGGATGAGAAAATGTTTCTCAGTCATTTTTAAAGGTTCAAAAAAAATATTTTGATGTTGTTTGGAAGAATAAAAGGGTGTTCAGGGTTACTGCACTATATAATCAGCTCTCATTATAAAAATAAAGCTAATTTTACAGTGTTTTGGCACAAACATTTTCATTATTAATGATGCTTAGGTTAAATTTTTTGAAAATAAAAAAATATCTGCATCTAAGTTTTTTTGTTTTGTTTTGTTTTTTTCTCCAACTTGCAGAGCCCGGTTTTTTGATTATCACACACAGAAAACCAAAGCAGCAGAATAGGACAAAAACAACTCCTACGAAAGGCGCAAACAAGGACGACGGGGCTCCAGCTCGGACCACATTAGATAGACGCTTATTGGTGAGAAACGGTAGCAGGTCTCTGTAATTTAAAATCGCTGTGCTGACCGTAGTTAGTTGTTTGTCTGCTTGTGCAGCTCCAGTTACACTGTGTGGATAAGCCGTCCCAACTCTACTCCGTCGACATCAGTGAAAAAAATCTGACTTCTGTAAGATTTTTTAATTTTTTCTTTTTACACTTTGCGTTTGCTCTCCTGTTAGTGACGGTGACTAACTAATTTCCTGAACTCGCACAGGTAAAGCCAGAAGAGCTGAAGGCCTTTGTAAATGTAGCCCACGTCAATGCAGCTGAAAACTTCCTCTCTTTAGGTGATTCGTTTCACACTGATTCGTCCTCAGGTTGATTTTCTTCCTTTTCTATTTGCCGTCTAAAAACCCGGTCATCCTCTGCAGGGTCATTCAGTGGCTTCCGGTCTTTGAGAGAACTTGATCTGACGTTCAATAACATCAAAAACATGGATTTCGATGTTGCTGACTTCCCTCATTTAGAGGTAAGATGGCCTTAAATACAGTCTAGAGATGTGGAAAAAAATCATTGATTGTAAAAGTATTCAAGTCATTTCAACTTCTCCATATTTTGTATTGATACAACCACAAGCTCAAAGTTATTGTAATAGGATTTTGATTGATAGATGAACATGAATTTGTGCATAATGGCAATTTTTTTTTCAATCTACATGCAAAATGCTACGTGTGGTGAAAAATCCACTACATATAACCCTGAATAAAATGAAAAATGACAGCATCAGTCTGTGCAGATGCCTATTTTCAACAGACCTAGTCAAAGTCCGAATCTAAAGTCTAAATCTAACTGAGGAAAAAATGCTTTTCAGATGCTCGTCTGAAAATAGCTCAGAGTTTGAGCTATTTTTTTGACACAATTCAGTGTCTGCACAGACAAAGCTGGTAGGGAAATACAAAAAAAAAATACATAGATTGATGATTGTGGTTTTAAAGAGAGGATGTGAATATTCCTAATGCAATGTGCTTTAATTCTCACAGGTCTTAAATTTGTCCTTCAACACCTTACCAGCAGAAGTTTTACACAAGTTCGGTCAGTTTCCACGTCTTAAAGCTCTTAATCTGACCAGAAATCAGCTCAAGAGTCTTCCTCTCAATTTTGGTCCCTCACACAGCATGTAAGAACATCAGAAACAAAAAAGGCCATTTATAATATTTTAATGCTTCTGTTTAAATTTGATTAGTTGAACACGTGATGAATTTGTTGTTTTCTTTGCTGACTTCTCTGCAGCATGTTATTCTGTCAACACTGACGTCCTTTTTTGCCAAAAATGTAAAAATGAATCCACTCTAGCAGGGTATTTCTTGAACATACTAGTATATTGGGCACAACCTCTGAAGTAGTTTTAAATCTGACCAAAAGGTGGCGTACAAGTGCACCAAATTTCTATTTCTCTTTCAGATCATCTACTCTGGTACACTCTAAAACTGCTCAGAGTTTTAATTACCAACCTTCTTGCCTACATTATTTAAAGTTACTGTTTATTGTTAGTGTGGGCATAAATAAATCTTGTAATTGAAACAAATTGTAAACATTTTCCTTTTTTGTTTTTGTGCTTGCAGGCTGTCTGAAAAGGGAGCCAAACAGTTTGAGGCTCTTGAAGTCCTGATGCTTAACTACAACAGTCTGACCTCTAGTGTCTTCTACAGCCTTACGCACCTGAAGAGGTTTGTCATTTTATACCTAATGCAAACTCCTCTCATCATCTCCTAATGTTGGTGCAAATTGTGCCGCAGGCTGAAGCATCTGAACCTAGAGGGAAACCGCATCACAGAAATACCTTGCAAGGAAGTGAAGGAGAGTTCAAAACCCGCTTTGAGGGAAGGTAGAGAGGAAGGTAAAACGTGCTGTTCTCAATCTGTGAGATTTTTACCTCCATTATCATCATCATCATCATCCGCTCTATGACTGTGAGGAAGATAAACACAATCCTTTGTCTAGTTGTTTTATTTTATTTTTTTATTTGGTTTCATGTTTTAGCTAATTTCTAGTAGACGTTTCCTCACCCGTGAAGATCAATGACATGTTCTCTTGTCTTTCACATTTTGGACAGTGCTTATCTAGGAAGGGCCTTTGTGTTGCTTTCCCCAGGAAACCAGAGAGTTTTGGATGACTACACTGTAAAAAAAAAAAAAAGAAAAAGTCGCTAATTTACTGTAAAATACCAGCAGCTCTAGTTGCCAGAATTTTACCCCAGTTATGCGGTAAAATTCTGGCAACCACAGCCAAGAGTGTAGTTATGTTATGGGTTGCTCAACCCATAACTTAAATATGTAACAAACAAATTACCAAAAGCCCCAAAAGTTGTTTTATAGGTGTTGCAACATGCCTCCAGCTGTTTTGAAATAGCAGCGGAGCGCAACTTGGGCACGTCACCAGTCAAAACATAAACCAGGACTATCTCACGATGTCTCCCTTTTCAGACATCGAGTCTAAAATCGACCACCACATTGAGATCATGGAGATCCTTCACGCGCTCAGGGAGGACGACTGCCGGCGTTCCAGTCTGCTGCTGCCTGAGCTCCAGTGCCTCAATCTGGCCAACAACCAGGTGAGCGACGTGTTGATGTTTCAAATTGTCTTTGGCCGTCTGTCTCGTCTCATCAGCGTTCTGCCGTCAGATCGCCTCAGAGGAAGCTGTGGTTGCTGCCGCTCTTTTCCCAAAGCTCTGTGAATTAGACATCCACTGCAATCCTCTAACCACAAAGAGGAGAGGTATTCCTGCATTCTGCCAGATAGCTGTCGAAGGCGGTTGCCGGATTGCTCAAATTCACTTTCGTGTTTTTGTTTAAACCCAGGAGAAACGGCTTTACTGACTTATTTCCTTCAAGACAGGCTTGGAATAAAGATAAAGAGAGAGGAGGATGAAGGTTTTCTGCAACTTTCCCTGAAGGTGTGTGTTTATCCAGGATGGAAGGTGGGGTGTGTTCTGCATTGACAGGAACGGTGAATATTTGGACTCATGAAGACAGATTGACCAAATGAGAGATTTTATTTTTCCAAACTCCAAAAATTCAAACATGAGAAGAATTGCTGAGGTTTACATACCACTTTAAGTTTTTTGGTTGTTTTTACTTTTATCATGTTACAATCCCACATTTCAATGCATTTTATTGAAAACAAAGTTCAAATAAACATCTGAAAAGTGCGGCATGCACTTGTGTTCAGCCCACTTGAGTTTGTACTTCATAGACAACTCTTGCTGAAACAACACCGTCTCTCCCAACCTTACATATCTTTAGGCAGAACCTTTGTGAGTTCTTCTTCTCAAGTCGAGCTGTGCAACAATTTTTCAATTAGATTTAGGTCTGAACTTGGACTAGGCCATTCTGACACTATTTACACCATTCCTTTACAGCTCTGGCTTCATTCCAGGGGTTGTTGTCCTGCTTGGCATTAAAACTTTGTCCCAAACTGAAGTTTTTTGCAGCCTCTAACATTTTTCTTTCTTCCACTGCCTACATTAAATCCATTCATCTTCCCATCAGTTATGTTTTGTACTCAACAATCCTGTAAAGCTGAATTCATCTGTTGCTGGTACTTAGTGTCTTTGTCCTTAATCGCGGTTCTAAGAGGGGCTGGATACAAACGTCTGCCATACTTTACACATTCATATTTGTCAATATGTTTTAAAATCATGTTTCAATTTCCCTCCACTTCACAATATTTGCCGAATATTAAAACCGAGTAAGCCATGCTGCGGTTAATGGCTCAGACATGATTGAGTTTATGGACTATGAGCAGTAGATGCACAATGCTCATAGTTGATTTTTTATTATAATTTTTTTTTTTTCCCACAGAAGCCGTCAAAGATGCCATTTAAGTCGGATTCAACGTGTGTGAGACGCTTTCAGGACAACAAAGAACCAAAAAGTGATCCGAGAACAACGCGACCCGAGGACAAGAATAAAAGCAAAAGTGGGGAAAACGCAAAGCTCTTCTTCATTACTCAGGTTTGTGCATATTTTACTGTTTAAGATTTCAAATTCTTAAGCTCCCTTGTGGGTTTGTGTCAAATGACTTCCCCTTCACACGTCTTCCTGCCGTGTTCACAGACAGAAGATGAAGCTGAGCTTCAGCTGGTTTCTTCATCGAATCAGAAGGAATCTGCACAAAACAGAGCCGGTCCGGGACGACCCGTACGCTACGACATGATAATGGATGTAAAGCCACTTCCCTACATCGGTGCGCAGGGATAGATATGGTTCTCTCTGCAGCTGCGTTAATATCTTGAGGAAACAAAACTCCGACCATACATTCGTCCTGGAGGGAATCGATATGTGCCTTTTGCTCTCGTCCTCTCAACAGGAATTCAAACAGCTGTTCAGATGCTGGATCACACACTGAGGACTCTGAACGTCTACAGAGACTCCAAACCCAGGCTTGATAGCATCCAGACGCCGTACAGCGAAATGAAGAAGAGGGTTTGATTTCCCTTTTCTGTTCTTTTAATCTTTTCACACGCACATCAATGCCAATTCCCTCCTCCTGTTTGTTCTGGGTACAGATAGAGGAGCTGCCACCTCTGAGACCAGCAAAGCAGCCGATCCAAAGGGTTGAGGAGTTGATCAAGGAAATAAAAGACAGTAGAGCAGCAAAAGTGGTTTCCTTAGGTATGCGAGTGTCTTCTGAGTCCTCGACATATTTTAGCATCCGTCGCCGTTTAACATTCACACAACCGCCTCTAGCCAATAAGTCGTACTTCCTGCCCTGTTGGAAGAAGTGTAGATATTTCTTTGGGATATGGTGGCAGAAATAACTTGCCCAATTCAATCTCACATTATTATCAATGTGTCTTTTCTGTACAGGCAGTGTTATGCACGACAGAGCAGCAAACAGTAAGGACTACAAGGAAGCCCTATGTCTGCTGAGGGACTTGAAGGAAACGCACAGGATGATGCATGACAAAACAATGGAACAAGAAGCCAGGTTGCAGTGTCAACATCCACATTAATACATGCTTTGCTTATGCAGACCCTTTTTTATTATTATTATTATTATTTTCGACCGGATCTGGACCCCGATACTGTGACTGAGTGGAGCGCAGTAAAATCAAAGACAACAAGACATGTTGAGCTTTTATTTGATTATTTGTGTTTGATTTTGACGGCAAGTAGATTCTGCTCAGTTAGCAGAGACCCTGAGAACGATATGGAAGAGAAAACCATAAGACGGCATCCAGAGCATCACAGTTCAGGTTGAGCTGTAGAGAAAATGTGTCTGCCGTTGTGACTTCATCTGCAGAAAATTTATTTATCTTAAGCTGTCTTTTTCTGACGGGTTGGGGCAGCTGCCTGCGCCACATCTGCGATCGCAGTCGATCCTCTAAATAAGCATTATATGCATCAAGCAGGACTTACTTTGGCCAGAGCTACTATTTATTACCTGCAGTGTGAGTAACATTTGCAAGCTTCGATGTGTTTTTCTGTCTCAAGGAAACGAATCACGGTAAACGGAGACGGCCTTCTCATTCAAGTTGATTCTAATCTGGTATTTGTTATGATTACAATGTCTTGTTGGTTGTTTATTATCCTCTAAGCTAATTATTTACAACCCATGTTATCAGGAAGGAGCGCAAGCTCTCTGGAACTGGAAGCGCTCGAGACTTTGAACAGACCTCTGCGCGGCTCAGCATGATTTATGATCCACATTACCGAAACAATCCCACTTTGGGTTCTGGGAAATTAACAAAGACGCCTCACGACTACAAAAGCCAAAACCTCATGCGTCTTATTACAACAGCCTTTGATTGCAGCTATGTTACATTTCCAGCCGTGTTCTGCTCGCGCTGTTCGTTGGCTTGTTTGATTTCACGGCCCTGTTGCTCATATGATTTCCATTATTTGTCTTCTGAGCAGCTTGCAGATGTGGAATGCACATCCAGCCTCAGCGGGATGAATCAGCTCGCAGCGTCAGGGTATTTCAAGTGGGGAGTTTTGCGTGTTTACGTTCATATCGGGGATATTTACCTCCTCCTGTTTGTAATGAATAATAAATGAGCTGTAAGTAAACGTTAAGATGAAGTGTCCGTCACCCCATCGGGTGCGTCAATCTCAATTTGGAAAAGTCTCGTGAGTGAAATTCATACCACCAAAAGCTTGAATTGTGTTTTTACTAAAAGCTAAACTAAAAATCGAGGCACAAAGTCTAATAGGTGGTAAAAGTATATGAAAAAAGGACTTATTTAAAGTCACTTTTTTCCTGGAATTAAAGAAAAAAGGGACATAATAAATTCTCAGTTGTGAACTGTTATTGAGGATGAGTCAAACTAAAAAATGAAAGCTGATGAAAACCTCTCAGTTAGCAGCGTTTGTGCCTCTGATTCTGGAAATAAAATAAAAAAAAGATTTATTTGGACTTTTATGACATATTTTAACCTAAGAAGGTTGATTAAAAGGCAGGGAGAGGGGCATGATCGCTCTCCTGTGGTTTGTGCTCATTTACTGGTAAATTTACTGTGAATGAGGAGAGCGAACAAAAATCCCAGCGTCACCAAGCCACAGACACCAGGCAGGAGATCCCATTTTTAAAAATCTATGTGCGCTTACTCATTTATTTCCACATTTTGGTTCTAGAACCACTCAAGAAAAGGCCATTTGAGAAAACGTTCACAAACAAGATGCATTCACAGTGAGTCCAGCTCATAACACAATCTACAAGACAAACAAGCTGCTGCTCTCAAAGTGATAATAATGAAGAAAGTACCGCTTTAATTCTTGTGTGAAAGCTGCGTTTTACGTTCTGCAGTTCTCTTGTGCAAGAAGTTGTTGTACACGTTTATGAGCTTCTCAGTTCTGGCCAGTGATCGGCTCTACAAATGGTTTTATTTTGAGGGTGCGCTCCTCGTCTCAAACATGCAAAACACTCCAGCAGCCTTCCAGGAATTAAATTTACCCACTTGTGCACATTAAGATGGCGTGGCAAGACAACAACAAAAAACTCCTTTATTTGCACATTTTGTCCCACATCAGGTGGTTTTTGAACTTCCAGCCAATGCGGTAAGATGAACCAGTTGACGTCTATTGTGTTCAGTCCAAAACAGACTCTTTTTTTTTTTCTTCTTTTTTTAAAGGTGGATTTAAGGCAGAAAACCGGAGAAAAATGATGTTTGAGAATCTAATAAGAATGAATCATAAAAGAATCTGTCAGCACAATGTGTTTCTGCTAAGAGGATCATTTCAAAGCACAAGATGATCCTCCAAATAATCCAAAGCATTAGTTATCGTTTTATAAATCAGCACTTCCAGCTAGAAGAATGAACCCATTAAAAGAACCAGAGGAGAACATATGAAACTCCAATCAGGCTGAACAAATTTGACCCTTTGGAAACATTTGGAAGTATGTGGGTTTGTTTTTTTGGGGGGGTTTTAAGAAGCATGAGATGAAATTTCTCATATTTTACTCCTGAAGTTCTATGACCTTATTTGTGGATTTTTGCAAATGAAATTGAAGCTACTTAAATGCCACAGTGACATTATATTCCCATCATGCAGTGAACTCTCGGATGGATGGGATTTAATGTCCTCGGATGTAATAAATAAAAATGCACATTGTTGCAGTTTGCGACTGGTTTGATTGCCACCTTGAGGAATTTTTCCATTAAAGTCTCTAAAGTGAATAAAAAAATAAAAATAAAAAAAACTGGAGTCATTGTATTTGAAAAGCAGACCAGCTAGTGGAGCCAGAGCTTAAATTAAACCACACAGGAGATGATGGTTTTGCAGTGAAGTCATCCATCCATCCATCCATTATCACCCTTCGTCCCTAATGGGGTCAGGAGGGTCGCTGATTTCTATCTCCAGCTGCGTCCCGGGCGAGAGGCGGGTTCACCCTGGACAGGTCGCCAGTCTATCGCAGGGCAACACAAAGACATACAAGACAAACAACACACTCACACACACACTCACACCTAGGGGGAATTTAGAGAAACCAATTAACCTGACAGTCATGTTTTTGGACTGTGGGAGGAAGCCGGAGAACCCGGAGAGAACCCACCATGCACAGGGAGAACATACAAACTCCATGCAGAAAGACCCCGGGCCGGGAATCGAACCCAGGACCTTCTTGCTGCAAGGCAACAGCTCTACCAACTGCTCCACTGTGCAGCCCATGCAGTGAAGTCAATAAAGTTTTTTATATGCCTCTGAAAAACTCACTTTTTTAACTTGGCTTTTTATTTAACATTACTTGTTTATGTGTTGTCATATTACATTTTTATTTATTATTTTTATCTTGCATAATACATGTTGCTGGTTGAATTTATCTATCAACTTTGTTGATTTTAGATGTGCTATAAAAAAAACTTTTTAATGTAGAATTGGAGAGATTTTTAATGAGACACCATCTGAAAGACTGAAGAGTGAAGTGGAGGGCAAATTATTTTTCCAAGTTTTTTATTTTATTTTATTTGCAAATTATGGTGCTTTGGAGATTTTGTTTGTTCTTTTTATGCATTAAGGGAATCTTGGCTGATCCAATCCTTCCCAATGACCAATAAAAATAAGGAAATGAGATCAACAAACAGGGATACCAGCGTTCCTCTGACTGCAGCTACTGGACCGATAAAAACTCAGTTTGGAAAACCACCGACACAGTTTTTCATCTGGGGTTCATGCATCTCCCCATTTTTACATCAAAACAAACAGGCCTCTCCTGAACTTTCTCTTCGCCTCTTTCTTTTAGCATGAAGACACGATGAGTCAAGTCAATAACTGGAAACACATTTTTATCCGTGCTTCTTTGTGATACAACAAAATCTGGCAGGGGAACTGGAAACTCCATCCAAGAGCAAAAAAAAAAAAAAAAAAACAGGAACACAGCGAAGAAAAGCAACGGTGGTCTGTGCTTCAGGAAGGCACATATCTTTAAATGAATTTTCATTTTTAAAATCCGCGTTACACATGTGAACATGGGACAGTTTAACCGCAGTCGCCGCAGCAATCAAGATTGAAAAAAAAAAAATAATAATAATAATAATAAAAATGTTTGGGTCTGAGTCTCGGAATGAGAGCCGGTGGCTTTCAGAAGAACCCAGCAGAGGCTCAGGCATCAGATTTGGCTCCGGGGAAGAAAGGCTCAAATACCTCATCAACACTCCTCATTACTAAAAGTGCCAAATGAGTTCACCACAGGCCGGACCTACTCATTATGTCTTTTGAGAGACAACTGAACTGTAACACGCTTATCGTGTCGAGCTGGAAAGACTTGGGACGCTCTCAATGGGGCCTATTATGAAACGCAGGCCAGAACTGTGAAGCTGTTCATCGTAATTCAGCCTCTCGTCCCGTGTGAGGGGAGCAAGGCTGAAAATGTCTTAAATATGTGCCCTGCTATTGTGCACGATTTCCTGGAAAGACTCCAACCGTCAGCTAAAAATGATCAGAGCCAGCTCAATTAGCGAGTGGATAAGAACCGTGGAGGGGGGGAATCAGCTCTTGATAGATTTCGGAAGTATTTTGATGAAGTCTAAACTCAGGGGTTCTGCTGAGCACCTTTATCGGCCATGAAAGCAAACGCATCTATCAGACTCAATTAACTTAACACAATTTGGCCCTCTTGGAATCAAAAGACTGCCCGCTTGATTTGAATGCTTCAGTTCCCCTCAAAAAAAAAAAAAAAAAAAACCTCGCAAGGAACAACTTGAGCTGAGCATTTTTGCATTTGTTTACAAGATTTTGATTGCTGCAAAAACAACGTAGAGGAAGTAGAGGAGTACGGAACGTGATCTTTTCCTGGCTCTGCGTGACGCCCTCTAAATCGTCTCGCCTTCGACTTCGCGTGCAAAAACAACAAGTATGACTTTTACAATATAAGCAGAAATTTATCGCCTGTAGTCAAACGTTTTCTGCTTTTTCTCTCTAGATCTGGATGGGCAGGGTGAGGAACTCATACACAGAGTGCTTCCAGAGTGCGTGATTTATACCCACTGACTGCCCCCGGCTGTTTTATTTGCCCGAGCCAAGACTAAGCATGCATAGCTGAATTGGCCCACAGGACTTATTCAAACATTCACGGAATGCCAACTGGAGGGATTTTCTGCAAATAAAAAAAAAAACTACAGATAACAAAACAAATTTGCACATTATTTACCTTGAAGGGAAAGGACGCGCTGGAAATTGACACTTAAAGGAGGGAGGTTTTTTACATAACTGAAATTAGATGGATAAAAAAAGGACAAGCTGACAGCTGCTTGTAGACTGTCAACTTTACTTTCAGAGTTTGATTGCCGAAATAAAAGTGATGGGTGGTATTACTTTGTGTTCCACATCATGAATATTTGTGTATTTACAAAGAGCCACATCTGTCTTCTTTTGTAAAGTTTGCAGAAACACATGTACAGAGCATCACTTTAATCTGTAAACAGCAGGACTGGAGTTCGACGCCCCTGTTCTATACAGTCACTCTCTGCATATTTATTTAAACTTTATTCAAACAGCATCGTATAACATTTTCATAGTTTTGTGACCATATCTTTGTAAAACCTGTCTGATGCCTGCATCCATGCAAACTGAGTCAAGCTGGTCTGATTAAAAACAAAATAAATGCATTTTTATTGAGGAAATAATTCAGAAGTCTTGAAATGAGTCTGAAGCTAACAGCAGGAAGACACGTGAGATCATTCCTTTTCACATGGTTAAAGCATAAAAGTACCTCCATAGAACAGTATTTAACAGAGAAATGAAGAAAGTACTGAGAAAAGAAATATATTTGTCCAAAATAGATCAGTCTTCTAAAATAAATCAGGTAATTTTTATAGTCTCCTGGGTTAGGTTCAATTAAGTTGTCATGATTCATTTGGTAGACTGTGTACATCCTGTTTTGCTGAGTCCTAAGTGGACCATTAAAAATCTAACCAGACTGATGACGACTGAACTAAAAAACTAAACGCACAATAAAGAAGTTTCACTTGTAGTTCCAAACATATTTAGACCATTTTTGACTCACCTATTGTCACTCCAACTAGATTAATCATCTCCCATATAGCGCCTATTACAATCAGAAGGAGACAGATACTGATGCAACTTAAGTTATGACATTATTTTGTGATTTTTAGCAACTTAAAATAATTTAACTTACTGAGGAGATGAAACTGGAGTTGTTTTAAGACACTGGATGTAAAGTTATCTTGTCTTGCAATCATCTTCAGCCTGAATTTATGCAAAATGTGGATGCAAAGATAGTATTTGACTGCTCCTCACTTCACAAACGCTAAGAGTTTAGTACTCTCAGCTTAAGCTGTAAGTTGTTTTGTTTTGTTCTCACAGGTTTCGGCCGGAGCTCCTTCTCTCTGGGCAGCGAGAAGGAGAGATGGCTGCAATCAGCTGGGTCAGAGAGCGAGCACAAGATAATATGAAAAAAAATTATGTTTTTTGTGAACATAATGAAGCCGTGGAGGGGAAGTGCGTCATTTTCAAAATATTGGTCCATGCCTTCAGTGAGAGCTGGACAGAGCAGTCTGGTGCAAAATGTGAAAGAAACACAGTGGGTCATTGTCTAGAAGGGAGGAGGCCGAGTGGAGGGAGGGAGAGACAGGGAGGGCATGTCGAAAGTTCACAGAGAAGGGAAGTGAGGTTTTTCTGAAGAGCCCGCTCAGTCGACTGAATCTGCAGTTGCACGGTGACTGAGTCATGGGAACCGCAGTTATAAACTGACACCTGTTGATCAAGCAGTTGGCTGCAGAAAGACGACACACAGGGCCGCCAAGCTGAGATCCACCTCTGGTGCCAACAGTTCACTTCACAGGAATGGTATTTAAACGTTAGGACATCGCCATGTTCAAAAAGAAAATAAATGCTTCAGTTGGTTTATGCTGAATCAAAACAGATGCCCCTTGAGGGGGCAGATAAGACAGAACAGTGATTAACCCCTGAAATAAAGGCGATAAAGGCTTCTGTGGTGCGAAACAAAACTTTAGACCAAAGGAAGACTTTTCAAACAAGCCAGCAAAGATATCTAAATGAATTCATGATCTTAGTTTCGTGGGGAAGATTTTAAACTCTCTAATAATCCTCTGAATGTTTTTTTTTATTTGCATCTTGTTCCATTTATTAGTCCACATTTGTATTTGTTTGCAAACATTACAGGATGGGAGCGCTTTTGCATGACTGGTTTAAAGATATGACCTTCTTTAATAAATGCGCATTTTCTTTTTGTAGACATTTTTGTTGACTCAGTAATGCAGTTCCTTATTCATATTTCTCTTTCCTTCAGCCAAAGTTTTAATGTAAAAAATAATTATTTAATGGTTTTCATAATGTAAATGATCCATTCTTGCTCAAGGAATTATTTACCATATTTACCAAAATAACAATGGATGAAAGTTATTTCATTCTTTTTGTGTGTGTCTGTGTGTGTGTAAATGCTGTGAAAGTTTTATTCAAGGTTATCTTACTTTGACAATCTAATCTCCCGCCAGCTTGTTTTGTCGGCTCTGATCTTTTCTCAGCTTAAAATTTCATTTGATGTTTTAACTTCTGTGTGTTTTTCATTTCTGAAGACTTTGAGTTGCGAGCTTCTCAGAGGGCCGCCCACAAGTATGTGTGTGTTTTAGTTCAAAATCCATGTTTGGTTTAGAGAAAAAAAAAAAAAGAAAAAAAATCACGATAAATTAAAATCTCCTGGTTTGAAAATCACTGAAGCCGTTTTCTGTATAATGGCTGCACCCTGAGCAAAAGAACTGTTCAAATAAATGAGCAATAAGGCAAAGTTAATATAACACTCACGCCAATTATCTAACAACTCTGCCTCTCTTGAACGTTTCAACTCGATGCCACCAAAAATATTTCATCTCTACCAAGAACACGGCTTACACAGATCTCCAGAGCTTTGCTTAATAGAAACCTTGAGGCGATAGTGCTGCTAGATCCTTTGTGCTGCAGCAGGCAGTGTGCAGGTCTGCGATGAATCAGCAAGTCTTTGTTAAACACAGCTCTGAGCAAGAGGGCACATCTTGTTTGAAGCACATGCTTCCAGCGGGAACATACAAGAAACAGCCATGAGCAGTCAAACACTGTTCTTTAATGGTGTAAAATATCAGGCAACACCGTGTAGTTCGAAATAGCTGCGTGAAGTACAAAGTGCGTTCAGATATGTCGCCCCACAGCAAAAAAAATATATAATTACTGAAGCTGTCGAGGTTTAAAAATAACTCAAATCTTTCTGCTACATAAAAACGGTTTTAACATCAGAGGGAGGGTTCTCTTACAACCCTTTGCACAGTTTTGTACTTTTTGAAAGCTAACACTTAAAAGCTACTTCATGAAAAAAAAAAAAAAGACATTCAACAGACAAATACACACAGCCAAAAACCGGTATACTATAAATAATACGACAAAACCTTGGCTAATATTTACAAGTGATGAATAACAACCTGGTTCACATGCAGAACAAAATGTGCCTTCTTTAAAATTAAAGGCAAAAACAACACATCAAAAAAATTGTTCAAATAGTTTGCTGAAGCAAAATTCCTCTCAAAATGTTATTGCTACAAAAATAATGTAACAGGCTACAATTTGCACAAGTCAGGAACAACATAATTCACTACTCCTCTAAACCAGAGGCATATCCAGAAATCCTTCAAAGGGAATCCTAATTGATGGCCTCTCATCGTCGCAAAATGTGAGTTCCCTCTTTACAGATTCCATCTGGTTTTACTTTTGCCTAAAAGTTTCAGATCACCAAACAGATCCCAATATCAGATAAACTGAGTAAATCCAGAAAGCATGGACGTCCAGGAAGCAATCGCTTGTCAATAGCTGAGGGTCCAGAACCTCTGAATGAAGCAACACATAGAACAAGGAGCCGGTTTCCACCAGCGTACTGGTAATGTGAACAGAATAACACTCCTCCAATTAAATTGCTCAAGCTCCAGAATGGATTTAAAGTAAGAGGTAACCTTCTTTCATTGCACTAGCAGGGTTTTACCTTTAGTCCTGAGAGTGTATGCTAAGCTAAAGGAGGGACTAATGAGCATCAAGGCAGGATGAAACATCCAAGATCCTGAAATATGTCCCCAAAAGAGGAACTGCTAAATGTCTCTGGCAAGAAAATCTCAATATGCAAGAGTAGCTCCTAGTGGAATCATCATGGGGAGATAAATCTTCATGATTTTTACCTACAAAGTGCTACGAATGGCTGAAGGAAAACACAAAGGCAAAACTCATGGCAGTAGAGGAGTAATAAAGATCAGCTTCTACCGCATCAGACAGGAACAGAGAGTTTGGCCGTGAGGAGACGCCACTGAAACAGTCAACGACATAACAGACTTCTGACCAGAAAAGTAAACATGGGATGTCATTACCAAGAGGCTGAAATAGCGCACAAGAACACTTGTGCGCTAAGTGCTAAGGTTGGGCTGAAGGTTTCGCTGTCAAAATGGGAAACACCAACAAGAGCAGCTGAGAACGATAAGTCTGAGACAGGAGACGGCTAACCAACCAGAGATTGTGATGGTGGAGTCAGAAGAAGAAAACTTAGCAATCCAAGGTGAGAAATCTGAGAAATACCACGGACGGAAAGAGAAAGCAGAGATGTTGTGGACACTAATGAGCATGAAAGGGTAAAAGTAAAATGGACGATAGTGGCAACGGATGGTAGAAGATCATCACTCAGTTAGTGGGTTGCTGGTTTAACTCTGTCATTATGTCCTTGAACACAATGGCTGCCTTGCCTGCTGACGTTGGTTAGAGACTCCAGTAGCCTAGCCTCTGTCGCTGTGCCCCAGGGTAGATGTGGCTAATACCCAGGAGCTTGCCGCCATCAGCATGTGAATGGGTGAATGACTGAAGGTAGTCTGTAGCACTTTGGGGTCCTCTAAATTTGATAACACGCTATACAAGTTATCTTTTAGTGGCCTGAGTGTTGCCAGTGGTCCTGGTCTTGGGAGAATTGAGGCCAGAAGATTTGTAGCCCCCTACTGGTGGTGCCAATGGCCCTAATACCAATATCTGGGACCAGTCAGCACACCAGAGCTGCCACTGTGGACATGGTACGACCCGATTGTCCAGCCATCGTGACCTGTCATCTGTCAAAACCGCCTCAATTCTTACCATTACGTGTTTTTTTCTCTTCCAACACATCAACATTAAGTACACAATGCTAGCATTTCTTTTATCCCTATTCTAATATCCTGTGTTATTATTAAACTCACTGCCAGCTGTAACTGCATTTTCCATTTTACTTGTTGTTGGTCATAATGTAATGAGGCAACAGGTGTTTACAGCTAGTGCAATATGCCTATCGTCATCATATTCTAGTTTATCAAGTCTTACAATGTTTAGATTTATTACAAGAATCGTAAACAACAAAGACGGATGTCGACATCATCACTGTTTGAAGACGCCAAACAAAAATGGCAAAGATGCATAAAAAAACATTAAGCGTAAGAAAGTTCGCTTGCATAAATAAAGTAAAATTAAAAAAAACAAGTGCAGCTTGTATGAATAACATATGTCTTTAGATATACAATTGAGTGTGAATACTGATATCACGAGTGGTTGCTATGGTGAACACAGGCCTTCAGTTTGCTTTGGATTCAAGAACGTCACTATTTCCCGAATGCCGTCTCCACAAATGGTGGTCTTAGAAGCTCTGCTCAGGTTTTCTCCCAACTCTTTAAATTTTTTCCACGTGTCTGAAAAAAAAAAAAAAAAAAAAAAAAGAAAAGATTTAAATTTACTTAAATAAGATAAACACAAACTGAGCAACATGTGTCAAAATACATATAGGACACATAAATCAAGTAAACAGAGAGATCTTATAGTCTCATAACGTGATAATCCACTAATTGGTTTCTAGATGCTTTTCCTTTCTGTTGTCAAAACACAAACAAGAGGATATTCTTAAAAGATGTGAGTCCATTCTTCCCGTCTTTTGTGGGTGCATTTGCTCATTAATCCAGATCAGCTGGATCTCTTCGGAAAAATTAAATGCTGAAGCTCTACAGCTTTTCTCTGTCAGGATTCCTGGTTTTGGTTTTCGGCTCCTCGTCTCATCTTGGCGTCAACAAGTCTCCAGAACCACAGTATCTACATGCTAACTGGTTATCTGGAAGCAACCCAGGAAAAGCGCCTGATTTGTATCTGAAGTGTTACAGGAGATGTGAAGAAGTGTTTGTGTACAGGTAGAGATGCTGATAAATGTACCAATAATTACTTTGATATATTCTTGATGGATATACTCAAATTATAGGTTGGATTCGGATCCAACCTATAATTATTATTGAAAAATATGCTGCTGCAATAACATGTGAATCATTTATATCTAGAAGTGTGGACGGCACTGTATGTTACCGACTAAAACAGCATTAAGATTTGTAATCTTTTCATGCACGACAAAGCATGTGGCAACTGGAGATAGTTGTCTGCCACCCATTGAATGATAATTAAAATGTAACAACCTTGAACATTTACATAAGAAATATTCTGACAGTAGATGGAGAGTGACCTGCCAGATAGTTTACCATCATAACTGCATAATGAATGTGTTTAATAACGTAAATAAAAACAGAAGAACACAAACCTTCATCGAGAGTGGTAAGAAGAGTGTAATTTTCTGGATGATCTGTGATGTCTTTCCTTTGAACGTCGCCAATCTCCATTATTTGTAAAATACCTTGAAAACAAAATGCAGTTTTCAAATGATGATTGTTATCCATCCATCCATTTTCTAATCACCCTTGTCCCTAATGGGGTCGGGAGGGTTGCTGGTTTCTATCCCCAGCTAACGTCCCGGGCGAGAGGCGGGGTTCACCCCAGACAGGTCGCCAGTCTGTCGCAGGGCAACACAGAAAACAGACAGGACAAACAACCATTCACACACACACCTAGGGAGAATTTAGAGAGACCAATTAACCTGACAGTCATGTTTTTGGACTGTGGGAGGAAGCCGGAGAACCCGGAGAGAACCCACCATGCACAGGGAGAACATGCAAACTCCATGCAGAAAGACCCCAGACCGGGATTTGAACCCACGACCTTCTTGCTGCAAGGCAACAGCTCTACCAACTGCGCCACTGTGCAGCCCATGATTGTTATTATTTTATTTATTCATTCATTTCATTCATCCCTCAAGTTGATTTTCATGCATTTCCCCTTCCTTTTGATGAGATTAAGTAGTTAACTCGATCACAAAAAGTAACAAGAGAATAAACTTAGAAGCAAATATTTTTTTTCACAACATTCGTATTGACAGCTCTTTGCTCTTCTTATTCTGTCAAGTGAAAACAAAATCTTTGAACAAACACAGTTTAATACAATCCTCTCTTCTGACTTTCACAGACGTATTTTTTAAATATACTTTTATTTTTTCGAGTCCACAATACCTTCTGCTGTGTTCCAGGCTTGCACTTCAATCTCAGCAGTGCTTTGTCTTTCAGCAGCGATGATTCTAACCGTGTTGGGAGAATCAACTTTCAAGGCTGGTTCTACTTTATACACCAAAAGGTTGTTTTTATACCCAAGATAGCACCTGGTCTGGTTTATTTCAGCTGTTCTCTCTGCAGAGAGAATAAAAAACACAGAGAAAGAGGCTGAAACGATAAAATCTTTCCATGGTTCTCAGTGTAATTACCCCGTCGTTCCTATGAGTCACATGCACCTTTACCTGGACAAGTCTTGCAGCATTTACCCGGCAATTTTATTGGATGCTGGCACGGATACTGGCTCGGACACGTGATGCGCTTGCAGTCTTGGAGGCCATCGATGCAAGAGCAAACGATGCATTCCAGGACCCTCCCCAAAACTGGATGCCACATATCTCCATGAGAGTACGTCTTGCCATTGTATAAACACACTGAGACAAATAGGAAACACGTGAGGCGCATGCGGGAACAATCGTAAACGTGCGAGGAAGGTGCCAATAAATTCAAACGGCCACATACTATCTTTATGTTTGCGCATAAAAGCCTCACCTCGTTGGTGTTTCCTCTGCAGCAAAATCCTCACCGTGGTCTCCGAGGCCCCTCTGAGGTTGAGCCTGCTGAGGCTCAGAGCCCTGGCAGAGACCTTCGTCCTGGTGGCGCGGTCCGACCTCACCCTGCTCTGCTCTCCAGAACACTGGTCGACTGAATGCCTCTGTTTTGAATACAGACATAATAAAAAACAGTTGGTCATCTATCCGGCTGTTTGCTGAGCTTGCTCCCCTCTCTCCCCCCCGACTGATAGCTGCGGGAACGTCACATCATGTCCTAAATCATAAAAAGCTGGCTGCAGACGTCTGAAAGGCTCACATCTTTTCCAGCTTTTTTGAAAGGAAGAATGGTTGCCAGTAAGGTGGTCACTGTGGCCAAACGGTCTGTGGAAGTTGAAGGGGGAAGAATGAAAATCTTTGCCTTTAAGCACTCAATCAAACCCAGTACCTCAAAAAAAATAATCTAAAGAGTAGAAATTGATAAAAACAGAGAGGATCCTCGTCAGGAACTAAATGTTATTTTTATTAAATTGCATCTTTCATTCCATCTATAGTTCCAGCTTTTTATATGTTGCCATGTTACAACTATTTACCTTTTTGCATTGGATCATCTTATGAGATAGAAAAACACGAAGTAGAGCATGATGGTACAGCAGAAGGAAAGTGACATTAAAATGTATTTTATAAATAAAAAGTATGATGTGTACATATATCCAGTCGCCTTAAGTCTGATACACCAGTGCGGTGTAACAGATTCTCAGCTCCTCTGTGAAAGCAGCAGGGGTTTCATGTTTCACTTTCCTTCCACTTCACAATTCGTCCACTTCTTTTGTGTTGGCCCATCTAACCTACATGATGTCTTTGTTTCTAAGACGATTAAAATGTGAAAAAGTCTAAGATACGATACATACGACGCCTCTGTTCAGCTGATGGTTTCCATCCTCGGTGGACGATGCGCCGCTGCTGCTGCTGTGGTCTGAGAAGGAAAATGTAATTTAAGTTTGAAACAACATTCAGATTGAAATATTTTTTTATTCTTGCTGGTCCATTCCAATTTATTTATTTTTTTCCGTGTATGCTTTGTCGTAGTTGCATGAGTAATTTTTTTTTACCATATATTGCAGCTTTTCTCTAGTTTCCATTATTATGCACTCCTTTTGTTCAATACTAGTTTATTGTTCAATACCAATGAACTTGCCTTTTACAATCAGTGTAGATCAGACGTGTTACAGAATAATAAATTCTTCCTTAATGTTACACTTACATACTTTTAAAGATGAAAACAGAGAAAAAAAATGTGTATTTTTTTTAAATCCGACTGGAGGAGTTTGGCTACCTTTACACACCAAACAGCAGGTATCTGGGAGAGAAGCTGGTGAAGAACAGGTGACAGGTTGGCATGTTTTCAGAGCGCAGAAGATATTTCCATTCTGTGAAAAGAAACGAAAAGAAACAAAAAGAAGAGAAAAGAAAGGAAAAGAGAATCATCACCAAAGTGTCCAACTTCGAAAGAACCATCATAACCTGATTATTTTTTTATTTAGTTATATGAAGTACATTGCATAAAACAAAAGAAACGTGACCTATGTTCAATGTGGTTATGGCAAAAGCAAAACTGCAATTGAGAAATCCAACAGATGGAGGAAATGTGACACAGTTTCTCTGTTGTACAAAACAAAAAAAATGACTTGAAACTGTTGGTGCTGAGTTTATGGTTACATATTTTCAGATTCATTAACTTCTCACATCAGGTGGCCTCGCGAAGAGCGCCACATCGAGTTCAGCTTTGGCTGCATTTCTCTGCTTTTCCTCTGGTGATCACAACCGAGCGCGACTACAGTGAGATGTTTTCACCTTCTGCATGCTGTTAATGTGATTTCACAATGCGCCTCCGCTTGTAGTGCGCAGCACTAGCAACGGCGGGCACAGATGGCGGGAAAAAAATACAATTACGAGCACATGAAAAGAAACAGCGTGCAAAATTAAAGTTGTTCCGCACAGTTTCATGTAGCGTTCTACATTTTAACCACCTGAGGATAAATAACCAGTGCAGAGATCCCAGCAGCATGATGATTCTTATGTCAAAAATGGATATTACAGCTCACTTACTTGCAGTTTATGGTTTATTGTACAATGGCATATCTATTTGTTGATACACTTGGTAAAAAAATTTATTAATCTTCTATTACAGCAACTAAATCCAACTTCTATATTGAATACATTTGTTCACTGAGCAAAAAAAAAATCTTATGTTTAGAAATGATTGTTTTAAACCACATGACCAGTGCACAATTATTAATTATTACTATTCAGAGCAACATCCTCATCCAACAAAAGCCAGTTTCCTGCTGGGACCTGAAAATGCTGCTGGATGTTTTCCTCTGTAATTACTTTGTATTGTTTTATACCGTAGATGTATATCCTTCAACCAGAACATTAAAAATAAAAAATAAAAATCTTGATGACTCTCCTAGACTTGGATGGAACTTACTGAGCATGTGCACATGACGCACTGATTGCTCTGCCTGGATGAAAAGAGGCCCTGGGTGGTGAAGGTGTCCCCTGGCTGATAGACAGTCCCGTTGTGGCTGCAGGTTTTGACTGGCGCCCTCAGTCCTGCGGGAATCCTGGGCTCATCTGAGGAGGCGGAGGAGGAGGAGGAGGAGGAGGAGGAGGAGGAGGAGGAGGAGGAGGAGGAGGAGGAGGAGGAGGATACGTCACACACACGCACCGTCATTGCGTTTCTCTCTGGCGCCCGGAGGTGCCAACGCCGGAGCGTACCTGTGCACCTTGGACAACACCGCTGAGGGTCTGTCACGGGGTTCTCACACGCCAGCGCAGGACACTTGATGGCGTTACACTTCACATGGCCTGTCTGAGGGAAGAGGTGGCATGTTTAAAAGCACCTCCATCCACCCGCCGTCCTTTACGGACTGAATTCCCCTGGTTTGGTGAAAAGTACCTCTGTGCAGCCGCAGCGCATGCAGAACATGTATCCAAAAGGCTCCAGATAGGGATGCCAGCTGTCCCCTGGTCTGTAGGTTTTGTCTTTAAAAGTACAAACCACTCCGGAGCCTGAGAGTCACAAATAAACCATCAACATTTTCCCTCAAAACAGAAACCTCGTCACATTTTTTTCCGCAATTAAAACAAATATACTGTTTATTATTATTATTATTATTATTATTATTATTATTATTATTATTATTATTATTATTATTATTATTATTATTAACTTTTATGACAGAATAGGTTTAACCAAACGCCATGTGTGGCTCAGATCAGAGAGCTGCGACACAATCCGAGAGGAGCCCCATACTTTTGTCTCGTTCCTCGCATTTTAAAAGCCTCTGCGCGTCTGATCGGGATAATAAGATAAAAAGTCATCAACAGAACCGGCTCCTACCTCTCCGAGGTTTCAGCTCCGCGGATGGAAACCACATTATGAAAAAGAACAAAAACTTAAGCTTCATTTTTTCCCCCACATGTGCGTGACTGAGTCTTCAGTGCGCAATACATGTGCGCTTCAGTGAGACGTTAAAAAAACTGCAGGACAGTGTGAAACAAAGATTTAGAGGAAGAACAAAAAAAGGAAAAGAAAATCCGATATTAGTCTAGGTTATTCTATGGCGCCTTCTTCAGGAGGCAAATTGTGATGACAGTGGAGTGAACATCAGGATTGTGCAGGCAAAGTCCAAATATGAAAAGCAGCAATGTTTGCATAAAGAACTGCTTACCATTTTGTTGCTCTAAGAGCAAATGTTTGGGGCTCTAAGCATTCAAAACATTCATATTCGCCAAGTTAAGCTAACATATGAGGTGACGGGTGATGACAAACTACGAGTTACACTGAGAGCCAAAAGAACAGGTGTTCTATCTGTGCTACCAATTATTCCGTCCTACCTTGTGGTAAAGCGCATGCGTACATCGATGCAATGTCACATACTGCTTACTCATCAGATACATCCTACCTGCGCGCTAGCAATGACAGATAGACATAGCTACGGAAGAGGATTAGGGCCACTGGGAAAAAAAATAATTCTAACTTTAATTTCAGAATTCTGAGATTAAGGTTAGATTTTTATTTTTTATTTTTTAATTTTTTCCAGTGGCCCCAATCCTCTTCCGTACATAGCTATCTATCCATGCTATGGTAGGAAAATCTGACGAGAAGCCGCTTTGTGATTCATTTCCAATGTGGACAGAATGGGGTTCAGTTCATTTCATTTCAATTCAAATCTATTCAATCAAGGACAGGCCATTAAACAATGCTACATGTGGAAAAACTGAGAAAATGCATTTCTTTTGTACCTTTATTTAAAGACAATAAAAAGTTCCTGTCATATACACAGACACCTACTTTGCATTTCTGCGACTACAAACAAGAAAAACATAAAAATTGATATCAGAATGTATATCAGAGAAATCTTATTAATTCCCCATAATAATGTAGGTCCGTATAAATCATAAATCAGTTTTCACTTATTCGTGAAAACTGCTTTTTCACCGTTTATGTTTTAGCCGATGTTCCGTCTGTGAATCGAAAACTAAGATCAGTTTCCATTTTTATTCTTGAAAGTGGGGTCTCTGTGTGCAGGTGAGGTTTTCTGAATCAGGTTGCTGTGGGACTGATCACCTGTCAGAGTGGGAGGGGCTCACTTGCAGCGTGGGAATTCTGGCTCTTTTCAGAGAACCGGCTCTTTTGGCTCGGATCACTAAAAAGAGTCGGCTCTTTCGGCTCCAAAGCGGCTTTTCAGATTTTTTTATTTTATTTTATTTTTTTTGTTCCTTAATTTATTATCCAACAGAAAAATGTTGAAAAATGAAAGAGAGCTCATAGTCGGAAATGACTATATTCAACAGCTCTTCTTCTGGGTCAGCGTAAAGTGAAATGGGCATTTAGAGTTTTAAAATACCATATAAGTTTGTTATTTGGCTTCTGGTGATTACATTTACATATTTACCAGCGGAAGATTGATGGAGCAGGAACTTTCAGTTCAGAAATTTTCCCAGACCTCATTGCTGTATTGAACCAGCAATCAGAAAACACTCTTCTGTTACATATCGGTATGCTGCGCTAAAGTAATGGGTTTCAAATGTTTTCTTGTTTTTTATGTGTTGCTTTAAATTTCAGGCTCTGAAATTTATGCACGTTAATACACAACTTGATCACTAGGTTGTTTTATGCAACCACTGCACATTATCAGTTCAACGTTACTGCTATTTTAACTCGATTTGATTTTCCAAAACACATTATAGAAAATTGAAAAGTGGAGCAAAATTCTGATTGTATTTTACAACTTTCTTTAATTAAATGATTCACAGTTAAGTGAGGGACAAATGTAACTAACAGTTATTATACTGCTTGGTTCCTAGAGATGAGTAGGTATCACCACAAGGGGGCGCCTAGTCCCTTTTTCCTTTGTTGTACTACTGGACAGAGTGAGAACTCGTCTTCCACGTTGTTGTAGAGGAGATCATCGGTGATGATGAGGTGTAGAGCGGTAAACTATCGTTACTTTTCTCATGTATGAGACTATGTACCATCTGGGTTTACATGGACGAAGTGAAATAAAGTTAAAGTGTGGAATACTTCGACAGTGCTTCCTGCTGTTTTGGGTTAAGAGTGGCTAACCACCATTGCTAACTCCTTCTCCAACCTCTTGCCGCACCATCACTAAAGATTGTAAATGTGGTTGAAACCGGATGCTTTTTCAACAGAAAAGTGGATCTGACTGGTGAAGGTCGAGCGTCTCTGTTTCTGTGGAGATCACAGTTGAAGTTGGTAATGATCTGCACAGCTCTGGATTCCGACCAGTAAAGAAAGTTTATTTAGTTCAGAAACATCAAAACGAGAAAAAAGTTCAAGATTTACCTTTAAATTAAATCCAAGCTGAACATTTAATTAAGATCTGTTGACTTATATTTGCATAAATTAATCTAAAGAAAAATTTACTTTACAAAACTTTATTGTACATTTTTAAATAAGCAATTCATGAATACATTTATATTATTTAAAGTTGGATCAAAAGACAGATCTACGGACAGTGAAGAGTTTTAATAAATTAATGACACACTTCAATAATTGTTACATAAATTATTTTTATTGTCATTTGACACTCTTCACTCTCCATAAGAGACAGGACATACTGGAGCCGCAGTTTGGTATTAAGCTTTGATAATATAAAACCAAGTTTATCGCTCATACAGTTTTAGGGTTAAAAACTATGCACATTTTGAAAACTTAAAAAAAAAAAAATCTTCAGTCCTACATTATAAAAAATAATTTTTGCTGTTACTTTAAATTATTCTAAAAGTATATTATGGATAAATTATGAATAAAACATATAGTGCTATAACAGAGCACTTAGGATCCAGTGGTGCAATCTTTTATTCTACAATATATTTTATACAGCATGTGTTTAATGTAGCGTACTGGTGTATTAAAATCAAAGAATAAGAAGAGTGCCAGGTGTGTAAAAAAGTAAAGGTAACACAGAGTTGTAAGCAGCATTTATTAACACACATGGAAACAAAACAAGGTTTAAAAAGACATAATGATGCCACGCTATTCCTCCTTGGTTCAAAGTCTGATGATGATTAAATAAATCTCAACGCTAAAAGGAGTTTTGTACCTTAACTCCATTTTAGTGGTACGACACCTGCTGCATGAGTTAAAATGAGGAAAAGAAAAAAAATAAAACTATTACACTCAAGTCAGTGCCAATGTGTAGAAACAAAGTAAAAATCACATTTAAAAATTCAGATAAAGTGTGTTTTAAAACTGGCTTACTCCTGTGATGGACACATTTAGCAAGGTTTAACCTTTCAAAGTAAAGAATCGACCCTTAATTAAAAACTAATTGACAAAAAGCTGGTAAAGAGGTTTCTACATACACTGGGGATTTTTAAACATTATCGATGGAAATCTGCTGCTGCAACTTGTTAAAATACAGCCAAGGTACAAAATTAGCAGTGATTCTAAATAATAAAACTTTTCCTAACATTTTTTAAATATGCAGCTGCATCAAAATTATAATTAAGCAACAAAAGATTTTATTTAAAAATGATCTATCGTCATGTTTTTTTCTGAATGACAAGACACTTTCCGAAGGATAGACTCATACTGTTACGGTTTAAAATGGCATGTGGCATCCGATGACTAACAGGACATGACAAGAAGATGTTAAAGAGACGCCAATAATCCGCAAACCTAAATACCGTCCACCGGGCAAGATCACAGTCATGTTCACACAGACGTAAAGCCTGACCAATCAACGAGCTATCCTTTAAAATCCTAAAGTACGGAAAACAGCATCAACAGAAGAATCGAACTGCGCACACAAAGTAACACACGCATTCCACACACACAACAGCAACAGCGGGAACTCAGAAACTGCTGCTCTGTGTCCCCGTGTCGTCGTCGCGCTTCTGCCGCTTCTTCGCTCGGATTTCGTTCATGGCTTCCTCTATGGAGCGCGTGTCCCTCTTGTTGGCCACCGGCACTGCCGACAGAGAGAGAAGTAACCGCAGCGTGAATACGGAGAAGGATTCACAGCAGAAGTATTTGCCCGTTTTACGTGTGGCAGCGGAAATCCTCACCACAGCCGTAGCTCCTGTTAGCCTCCAGTGTGTGAGCTGCATCTTTAGCAGCAGAGGTGCCTATCAGGTGACTGTACTTGTCTCTGTAGTTGGAGTTGGGACATGCTTGTGTCTTTTCTGTCTGAGTGGATGCTGCTTCTTCTAATGCAGCCCGCTCCTGTGAGGGGGAGAAAAAAAATTCAATAAAAGACGGAAGGTATTCCACAGAGTGTCTTTTAAAAAGTTAAACCACTTAAAATGATCAGTTTCTCTGCTTTTACTGTTTTCAGGTAAATGTTTGAGTAAAATGAACGTTGTTGTTTTATTCTATGAACCACTGACAACATGTCTCTGAAATTCCAAGCAAAAAATGTTGTATTCATTTGCAGAACATGAGAAATGGTCAAAATGGCAAAAAAAAAAAGATGCAGTGCTTTCAATGCAAAGAAAACAAGTTCATAATCACTTAGAAACAACAACACTAGTGTTCAACTCAGTTCAGAAATCAATATTTGACGGGAATAACCAGGAGGTTTTCAATAGGGTTCAGTGCAGTGGGCTCTTAATTTTATCCAAGACTGTTCGTCTAACCTTTTCACAATAAAATACAAACTTTAGTGAACATTTTTGTTTTAGGCCAACAAATTGGTTTAAAAAATGCTTTTGTATTTGCACCCAACACTGCAGCCTCAGTAAAAATGTGCAGAATCATTTCTGTGCATATCTGTGGATTGTCAAAATTGGATTTAGTTTGCACAACAGATCCATCAGGGTTTTGAACAAGAACTATGGAAAATGCTAAAACAGCTCAATTTAAAAAAAAAACAAAAAAAACCCATAAATGTCACCATAAAACAAGCAGGTGCAGAATATTGGTGAGCATCTGGTTTCCAGTCACAACTACAGAATTATAGGTAATTTTACAAAAACAGATTCAGTATAGACTAGAGTATACTAAGATATGCTTACGGCTCAGATCAGATTTATAATATTAAACTTGATGACGCTTGACAGAACAGAAGGAGAACGTCATCAAAGATAATACACAGCTTTTGATTTTTTGTAGGAGGTCAGATACTTTGTGTGAGAGATCTGTCCAAATCAGATACAACTGTGACATTCCTTATTTGTCCTTTTATTAAAACAACATAATTCCTAATATTTATTAACCCAGAATTTCAAATAAAGGTCAGAAGGAAGAGTTTAAGCTACATCTGTCTTGACAGCAGGTCTCTAAAAAGCTCATTCGGTTGGTTGTTATTTTATTTCATGTTGTGGTGAAACATCAACATCCTTTTTGTAAGCATCGCTATAATTCACCACCAATTGGTCTGACGAATAAGAATACACTTCACCAAAACATAACATTTGATTTCTAAGTGTGTTGATCTCATCTGATGCATTATTTTATTTTATTTTATTTTTTAACCCTACAGACTTACTTTTAGTCTGCGTCGCTGTTCTGCCAGCTGCGGATCCCACTCTTCTCCTTTGCGATACGCCTCCAGCTCTTCATCCGACGGCGCGAACTCCTGAGTTCAACGATCACATTTCTCCTCCATCAGCCACCAAATTAAACACTGAGAATTTGTTTTGAAAATCCAACAATTTGGTAAGAGCAAAGACCCAATACCTTCTTAAACAGCATGACGTACCGACTCTCCTCATCCTCTCCGAAAGAAAACGAAGTGAGACCAGCCACTTCTGCAACATCGTGCCTATAAAAATACACAATGAGGTTTTTTTTTATTTGTTTTTTTTTAATCGATGTACTGGAAAGGGCCAAAACTGCGGCAAAAATAAAATAGTGATTTCTTACAGTATACTCCTTTCAATTTTTCCCATAGGGTTGTATTTTCTTTTTTGTTGTGAGCTGTCTTGGATGAAATCCGACACCTCTTTCTCCATCTAGATTTAAGGTGATAAATGATCACGTTGTGAAACGGCGACCACATGTGGGACGCAGGAGAATTAGAAAAACTTTTATTTTACTTGAAGGTCTCACCTTCTTCCTAAACTCTGCTTTCTTTCTTTTCTCCAATTCTTCCATCTTCTTTAGTCTTGCAGCTTGCTCTTTAAGGAAAAAAAAGAAAAAAAAAGGTTTTTATGAGGTAAAGAGGACAGTCTTGTAGCTTTTGCTCGTTCCATCTAACTGGAACGAATTAAGCCACAACACTTAAACAGATGACAGGTATCTACGTCCGGTGGTTGGTGCTATGCCAATCATTCATCCAGCAGCCCGTCATGTTTTTGATTTAAAAATTTTTTAAAGTTGACAGGAAATTTGAAACTATCTCTTGATGATTATGTGTTATTGAAAGACTGGCAGATTAATACCTGAACACCAACTATAAAGTCTTAAAAAATGCAAACATTTAAAAAAGACTTAAACAGTGCTCAGCCTGGTGGGGGCACAAATAAAGCCTGGTGGCCCGCCAGGCTTATAATACACTGGGGGAAACCCTGCTTCAATATTTAAAAATATACTTCAATTGACACAAATTTTAAATACTAAATCCAAGACGTAGAGTCTCTGATATTTTATGTACATTCTTTCATGTAAAGCTACAGCATGACAAAAAAATTTATATTATATAATATTAGATTTATATCAGGTTCACCAAATATCTTCAGGTTTACTGATGCTACTTGATTTATTGTTCAACACAAACTTTAGTTGCGAAAAAAAAACGCAAAAAGTTTAAAATTGATCAAAATTTTCTGGTCAGTTTTTGTTCCAGACTTTGACTGTACAGTCGCACTTCAACGTTGAAAAAAGTGAGTAAGTGGAGGATAACAGCAAGTGTCGAGCCTACAAAATAAAATAAAATGAATTCAGCAAGGGCCTGATCCAGGATCGCTTTCCCCCACCCCAGAAAAGATGTGTGTTTTAAATCCCCTTGTCGGGGTTAACGCCTTATTATTTATGTACTGTTTAACTGTCTCGTTTAAAAATGAAAAATTAGAAAATACTTTCATGTGATTGGCTTGCAGCACTGTACCTGATCAAATAAATGTTGACTTCTCCCTCTTTACAACTGTATATGAAAATAAATATTTTTGTGCACTTTAAGTCCTAGAACCTTCATCAATATTAAACTAATTATGTGATCATTTAAAAAAAAAATCCAATAAATCAATAATTAGTGAATTACTAAAACATATCTCAAATTATAATATTAATTAGATTAAATAAACCCATACATAATTAACTACTTACTGGTGAAATTAATTAAATAATATAGATAAGTAAAAATAATTAACTAAAAATGGAAAGATTAACAGATAATGATATGATGGTTTTATTCTACAACAGATTGAAATAAATTGGGATCTAATAAAATATTTGGATTATTTTATTTAATGTATGCACTCAAGTTTACTTTTAATACATTTATTCCCAAATTATTTGTAAGATTATCAGGCTTCTGGCCTTCATTAGTGCACGGGCTTTCTAAATATACCTTTAGCCATTTCTAATAGTATTGACGGTAGTTTAATTATTAATAGATAATCTCTTGTCAGGGAGGAAATGTAGCATAATTAAAGCGCAGATAAAAGGATATGAATTTGAGAAATATGTCATTTATTTTTAAGGACACACATGAACAGTGTGGTGTTTGTTTACAGTGCCGCAGCAGCCTGGGTCCACAGACTGATAAGCTGCGTGTCTCACTGAGGCGGTGCCACGCTCGGGTCAACACAGCTTACACGAAACTGAAAGCTCAAATGTCCATTAGTAGCAAAACAAATGTTCCCTTAGCATGTCATTTAGTTTTAGACCTTCACTAGCGCCCGCTTTTTGGCGCCATTTCCCCACTTCACACGAAGATGAAGTGAGTCCTTATCTAAACAGCATGCTGCGTACCTCGAGCCTTCCGTCGGCTTTCTTGGTCGCCGACTGTAGGAGGTTTCTCCATCGAGTTTAAGATTGAACCAAGGAGGTCCGCCATCTTGCAATGATATACCTCTTCTCCTGCCGAACACTGTGCGCATGCGTGTTAGGGCTCAGTATTCTTCTCTAGAAAAAAATCTGCATTCAAACAATCTGCTGCCACCACGTCCCAAAGGGCTGTAGTGCTGCAGTGAAAGCCGAGCCGAACATCATATTTATTGATTTAAGGTCGTGGTCCCCCCCCCACCCTTTCCATATTCTGTTTGAGAATAGAAGAAATACACACACAAATAAACACGTTATCGTGATGAGAATACAAGTTGTACAAGACAAGCTCAATCTGAACCTTATTAGCACAATTGTAAACAACACCCCTGAAGATGGCAAGACACTCAACAAATAACAGAAAGAAAAAAAAAATCTTTAGGGGTTAATCCCTCATTTTCTTTTTTTATTTTTCAGGTTGTTGAAGATTTAAAGCAATGACTTAGGTCAGCTTTGGATAGAAAATAAGACAGGCATTTAAAGATAATAAATTGTAAAAATATAAATTGCTTTTTGTGTGGTCCCACGGATATTTTAACAGTTTGTCTTGTGTGACGAGCTCTAAGTCTTCTGAGGTTGGAGAGCATCTTGGCCTAATGTTTAACTTCGATTATAGATTTTTGATCAGATTTAAGTGTGGCTCTGGCTCAGCCTCTTCCTGTCATAATGAGCGTGTTGGAATGTTGAATCTGCCAGGGGAATTAATAATTTATAGTACAAGTGTGTATCATATGTCTTCCCACTCTTCATAAGTAAAGTTGTGTTGTGTTTGTCAAAAAATAAAGATTTTTATAAATATCAATGCAAGTTTACACATATTTAGCTGTGTAGCCATCGTCTTGTGGGCATTTGCCTTGTATCATATTTCCCATTTTGAAGAGTGCATTAGAGAATTGGGCCATTGTGTTTGTTCAATCAATCAATCAATCAATCAATCAATAAAACTTTATTTGTATAGCACATTTCAGCAGCAAATAGGGTTAGGGTTAGGGCACATTTCACATTTCAAAGTGCTTTACTGAAGTTATGTTATGTCAGATATAAACCCAAGAGATACACAAAGTTGCTAAATGCTAATTTTAGTTTATAGACACTATACATAAGTTGAAAGAAGTTATATACAATTTTAAATGACAACATTCGCTAAATAAATCTTAGATTTATGAAAAAATTCAGAGTGAGAATATGTTGCTGCAATTGTTTTAAATTTATGACGTAAAAGTTGATTATAATTTCTTAAAATGTGGTAATGTGTGGGTAATCTCTTTTCTTTTACTGAGGCAGACAGAAGACAGGATAAACACGTAAATAAACATCTTTACGTAAGCAACAGGGGGCAAGCTTTACAATCGTGTGTGTATGTGTTCATACCTTTTTATTGTTAAGTTAACAATTCTCCCTTGCGTCACTGGGGAATGTTTTGTGAAGCGTGATTGTAGTTTCACAGCATCAGCAATAATTGAGAACTAGAGCCATATTCAGATGTGGAGAAAGGCCTGGCTGAGCAGAAGGCCAGGCTGTGAAAACACAGACAGCACCCCGACCTGCACTGCTAAACAAACATCTCCTGAAAATTCAACTTTTGCTTTGCTGTGATCCACTCCTCGGTTCAACAAAAGTGCTACATGTAAGTATAATTTGACAACAAACCCCTTTTTATTTCAGCAGATGTTGAAAGCTAAACAATCTGCTCAATAAGTTCTCAGAACTTTGTAAACGTAGCTCAATGATTTTTGTGTGTTGGGTAACATGACAGCCATGACCTCCATGCCCCAGACATCTTTCAATGATGCTGTTGTTGTGATTTGGACAGACAGGACGGACTCCTCCCCCCTGTTGTGCTTGAAATGCTGTATAAATGCAGCATCAGTGTGTCAGCAGCAGTCTGAACGTTAATTGGCGCCCAAACATGAAAGGACTGAGCTTGGTTCTCCTCGTACTTCTCCTGATGTTCGCGACTGCGGAGGGTGAGCAATGGATGAATCTGTTTTGCTACATTGTGAAGCCAAAATAAAGCAATTTATATTGACAGTCTCACCTGTTTGTGTTGCTCTGATATCAATCATTTTAAATGTGTGACAATAAAAAAAAAAAAAGAAAGAAAGGTGATTTCATTCCTAATGGAAGGGATGATTTTTCTTTCATGTTTGTCATCAGGAGAAGAACCAGAGATGCAGTATTGGACCTGTGGGTACAGAGGACTCTGCAGACGGTTCTGCTATGCCCAGGAGTACATTGTTGGACACCATGGTTGTCCTCGAAGATATAGGTAAAGTTTAAGATTACTCTCGGAAAAAAGCACTATGAGAAGGTGTAAGAAGAGCTAAAGTTTTGACTTTTTGTTTTGTTCCAGGTGTTGTGCCGTGCGTTCTTAGCACTCTGATGATGGTCCAGATAATCCTGCATGATGCTAGGAGACAACCTCTGGAATATTATGCAGAGATGGTTGACTTGCTGCTTCACCATCTCAGCCCAGTTTGGTATCCAATAAATTTGGATCCAACATAGAGTTTCTGTAGTGGGTAGAATAATAGGTACACCACAATTTTACGCTGCCCTGACCGGAATTGTCTAGCTTATTTGCTTTGCTGCCAATAAATGCATTAAAATAAACATACTGATGTTTTTGTTTACTATCATTGTCTGAATTATTATTTGGTGGGCTTCTTTGAAATAACAGTGTGGAAAGCAGTCTGGCATGCTTTCGCTGGTTGCCGTGCTGACAGGAGACAATAACGGTCAAGTGACTGACCCAGATAGCTGGGATGGAGCACAGCTTTTGTGAATGAAGTGTTATGTCTCTCATCTGTGTTTATGTTGTTTCACCGTTCGTTCGGTCTGTCTGTCTGGACAACGCTGCTGGGAAACAGACGGACGGCACTACAATACACCAGTCAGGACTGCGATGCGAATTCATTGTCGCTTTGTCTGTGGTGTGTTGAATTGAAAGGTCAAATGTCTCTGAGGATGGTTTTTGTATTTTCACTATTATTCTCTTTTTAATATAGAGTACGTTTTTAACTCGTACTCAGGTGCCTTAACTGGTTTGTTTGAGAATGAGTTGACTGTGCTGACGGTGTAACACATACATTGAGAATATGAACAAGTTGCCTCTATTTAAAACAGAAAAGCAACAATTCCTACTTCTTCCAATGCAACATGTTTACTGCAGCAGATATTTACAAAATTATTTAGGTTGTACCTAAATTCAAATTTGAAGTGAACAGCATCTCACCAAATCTCTAACCAATTTTAATAAAATGTTAGACACTTTCAGAATAATTTTTTAAAAAAATAGAAGATTCAATAACAGCTGCAGGTAAGTTATATATTTCTATGTAAAACCAGAAGGTGCCTATACACCAATTTATTTTGGTAGCTTTTTTAAAAAAAACCATTATATTTCCCCATAATATACTTTAATAGTACTTTTAATTTTACATAACTGAATGCAAATCAGAAACACTACTGTAACAGAAATTGCTTTGGTAGCAATTCTGTTCCACTTGAAGAAATAATACTGACCGTGTGGGATGTAGAGGAAATTCAAATTCAAATTAACATGGCTTTTAATAGCTCATTAAAAACCAAGGATTAATCACACTTATTCTGATGTGTAGAGAGCAAATAAGGCACAACAGGAATATTGAAAGAAAATGAGAGTGCACTCATGCCGTTGCTCCTTTTAAACATTTTATCAAAAACAAACGAATCAAAAAAGACATTAAGAAAACAAACAAAAAAAGCACTAAACTGAACAATACACGTGCCCTGCAGGGCAGAACAAAGCAAAACAATTGTAAGAATATCCAGATTAATTTGTACATACAATGCTGGATCATCAAATCTTTAAGGACAAAAAGACCTGCAGCTCCACACATGAATTGGCAGCAAACATCTGAAAACAGGAAAATCCGAAAACTTAAAACGCAGTATTTGGGAACTAAATATCAACAGGGAAAAAAAGGGGGGACTTATTTACAGTGATCTCTTGCTGAATTAGAAACATTTCATCCATCCCAGTCATTCACTGGCTAACATATTCCAAAAGAGATCAACAAGCAGCTGCTGAAAAACTGAAGTTTTTCTGTCCTGGATGCACAAATCAGTGGTGCTCAGTGAACAATTACAACTACTCTATAAACGTTTAGACACTGTGTTGCCCAGAGACCGAAACATTGTTGACATAATTCATGGATCTATCGGACATTGTTTTGGCAGCACATCAAATCAAACATCATATTGAAAACTGGATAAAAAAAATAAAAAAATCAATGGGATGTTTCCTGCGAAAAAAGGTTTTATGTTCTACAAATGAAAATAGTTGTTCAGTCTCATAGAGCAATACAATTTTGGATGGCTATTACAGGAGAGTGATGATGGTTAAAGGAGATGATCAATACAGCTGAGAATGAAAACAGAGGAAAACAAATGGTCGATGCTTCACAATCACACAGCTTATTTGTTTACTCAGCATTTTAGCGCCGAGGCCAAACTTTAAATGTGCTTTTTAGGCCCATTTTCTGTCAGCTTTAAAACCTTCTCCAGTTCTCTTTAAATGTCAGAATATTACGATTATTGATAGTATATTATTGAGATTCGCCGAGAAAAAGGCACATTTTTCACAAGAAAATTTGATCTTTTGCCTTTTAGGAACATAGCCTACCTAATGCTAACAGCTAAAGTTGAGAAAACTCTTCAGTATATAATTTGTTACGGTGTATAATAGAGATGGTTAAAATGAAGTGTCTTATTTTGACATGTTGAGAATTATTTGCAGCCCATTCGGGTTGCAACAGAAGGGGAGATGGTGAGACATTTAGCGGGTAACAGGAAGGCTGAATGTATTACAGCAAAGTTGCCATTTCATCCTTTTGAGCTTTCTAAAATTCCTTGGAAGTGTTGGCCTCTTTTCGTAAACTTAAATTAGAGGTAAGGACGTACATTCTTCAGATTATACATATGGAAACTGCTGGGTAAGTAAAGCTATCTGTGCTAATCGCCGATAAAAGACGGTGAAGGGTTAAAGATGCGAACTCTGATCATTTTGTCAAATGACTGCTAACAGTAGAAACATTTTCAAAGCTGTTCTTATATCTACTGGATTCTCAGGAGAAATCAAAATAGACTCAAACTGGTGCAGATTAAACCTGTATAAAAGTTGAAAATTGGAAACTGGCCACAAAATTCTGATCGGTGCATCTCTGTTTATGAGTCCTATTCACCTATGTAGGTATAATGAAAGGTGGTAAAATCAACTGAGTCTGTTAAGGATGTGCATCGCTACTCTTCCTGAATTAGCCTCAATTGGAGCAGAAATTTAGAAATTAAAGAAAACAAGTGTATTTTCTCGATTGTCATATTTGATCTATCCAGGACTTTTAAGTTTGCCACATTCTCCAAAAAAAATCAAAGACAACTTAGACATTAGTGTGTGGCAATAGGGAAAATAGATGAGCTTTAAGTGTTTGAAAACAGCAACACGTGTGCATATATTTGTTTTTTGGGGGTAAAAACATGACCGAGAGGTTGTTGTTTCAACGCCATCTCTTTCAAAACTAACAAGAAAAGTCCCTGCATTTCAACAGGCTTCTTCTGAGCATGAAGTCCGTTCAGTATCACCATGTTTTCGTGGTACACCTCAGTTCTGTAGACACAGCCCACATCTGAAGACTAAAACATCTAAAGCTTGTTAAAACAGTGATAATAACTAGTTGAGAAACCCTCGGTCTATTTAAGTCTAGTTGATGTGGCAAGAGAGAACATTATGAACGTGATGACATCTGAGCAAACAGTTTATGGCCACGCATCAGTCTGGGGGATCGTCACCGCTCGGACAGTTCAAAGGGAGTGATTGGTTCAGCATTTCTTTTGCGGTCTCCAAACTGACAGCTACTCGTCTTTTTGATAAGAGGCGTCCCGTTGACAGAGCAATGAATTCCACTTTTTGGTCCCTGTGGCTCGTTTGCTTTAGACTTTGATCTTCAGCGCCAAGAGCAAACCCGATCTGCTAAGGATGATGCATCACAGTCCAGTGAAGCTGGCTGGCCTGAATGAAAGGCGGTGGCTTTCGGCTACTCACATTCGCTGTTGTTCAAGGCAGAGGTGGTCATTTGTGAAAAACGTAGACTGGTCTCTGAAAACCTGCATCATGAGAAAAAAATTTTTTTTTAATAGATCTTAAAACAGCAATGTGTTATGCAAGAAGGAAACTCAGCATAATATTACCTCTTACTGAACACTTAGGAGACCCCAGGTGCTCAAAACTTGTGAAGCCCACTTCATTTGTGAGGTAAGATGAAAACTGTTCAGGTTTGAGTCTGATGCTGCGATAATTCCTGTTAATGTTTTCCTTATGGAAGAAGGAAGAAGAAAATAATGGTTATATATAAGCTAAAATGACAATAAAGAAAACATTTCATCACTCATTTTAGACCAGACTGAGGACATTTTAGCAGCCCTTTTAACAGCCTGGCAGACTTGTCATGGTGCGTTCACACCAAACAAGTTTTATGTGTCTGGTTTACATTCAAAGTCTACGTGGAGGCGCATCAAGGACCCATTGCGGCGCATTTGAAGCGTCCACCATGTCTGACAAATAGGCCGACAATGGAAAACAACGGCTAGAACGATTTTGAGACGTCTGACGTCGCGACTCCACATAAACTTTGAATATAAACCAGACACGCGACAGGTGCTTAGTGTGAACCCACCATCACAGATGGCCTGTTTAATTATTTTTAAAATCCTGGAGGAAAAAAACTGAATGCTGCTCTATCAACAAAATGGCCTTAAATGATGCAATGCTAACAATTGTGCCACTGGTGGTTTTGTAGAAAAGAAAAAGTGGGATTTGATCAAGTTGAATAAATGTACTCAAATTAAAAAAAGGCTAATTTTGCTACTACAATAAAGGAACAACTGTTTTATTTTTCCAGAGTGTGGGAGGAACTGAATGCTTGTTGAAACAACAAATAAATAAATAATTAAGAAAAGTGAAAATCCTCTTACTGTTAGCTTCTTCCTCCTGACATAGGACTCCCAGGGCTGCGGCTCCAGGATGAACAAGCCTCCAGGGCGGAGGTGTCTGTAGGCTCTCTTGAAGAGCCGCTTCAGACCGCTGTCGCCCCAGTTTAGGTGAACCCATTTGGTAACGCTGAGGCACAAGATCACGTCATACTCTGCCCTCTGAGTCATGAGGAGATTATCGTTCTCTAGAACATAGTTAGCCTGAAGGAAAGCAGAGGCGGGAGAAGAAAAAGAAAACAAAACAAAAAAACACTGTTTTGGTAAATGGATGAAACATTTTTGTGAAGCTGTGTTCCATAGAAGATTACAGCTTGTAAAAAGATGCTGACATGGGGGGGGCTGGAGGCAAGAGAGCTGATGTAAATTAAACAAAATGCAGAAATAACACTGCGTTATTTTTTTCGTTTGGTGTTTACTGCAAAGCAGACAACAGCAACACCGATTTTCCATACAGAGCTTTTCATTTCTTTCTAAAAGAATCCAACTGAATTCTTCAGTACATCAATGATGCAGGACGGTTTTTTTGGGGGGGAAAGAAATGTGACTTGCAAGATTATGCAAATATGAAGTCAATCTTATTTTTGTCATTCACAGCACAAATTTGTCTTAACCACTGCTTCATTCTCTGATTTTTTTTAACAAACTTAATCTGTAACGTAAAACGTAACGTAGATTAATCGTAAAAAAAATTATCTATAGAGTACTCTATTACCAAAATATTCTTTTACAAGAGCACTAATTATATGTGCAAAAGCAAAATTTGATTCAGTTAATGTTTTGATCCACATTTCTTATGTGTGCAAAACATAGCTCCTCTGGCATTAAAGGCTCTACCTCCTCTGTTCGTTATAATACTTATTTATATTTATGCAACCGATCCATTTTTGCCTCGGTCTATTTTCCAAAACAGACACTTTTCATTCTGTTATCTTAGCCAAACGTTTAGTTTTGTAGACTGAGTGGGTGTCACAGGCGCTTCAGAGATTTGAGAATGACTGCTGCTGCTGTTATTTGTAACAGACACACAAGAGGAGGATTTTACTCAGTAAAACAGTTTCGTCTCCATCAAACCAATTCATGTTGAGGACAAAAACAAAGCCTTTTGAATTTAGTGACACTTTAAGACAAAAAGAAACAGCAATTACCAAACTCTGCTCATTTGTCACTCCCCCAAATACATACATTTCCATTACTTTTTTTATTTTAATTGTAGAAATCATCTTCCTTCCATTGCTCAATTCGTCATAACGGAGAGGGTTTTCCCCACCAAACTGGCTCCAGCTGGTTTCTAGTGCTTACTTGGCACCAGTTTTTCTGTGTCTCCATTGCCACAACAAGCACTGGGTGTAGCGCAGATGAACTGATTCTGCCCCGGCCCGGCTAAATCACCGCTTTGGTGCAAGAATTTATGGCTGTATCAGATCTGAAGTCCCTTTTGTTTCAAACACAGTTTGTGTAGGAAGAGGTAAACTGGTGAAAAGCACACTGAGAAGACATTACCTGGGGAAAATATCACCATAAAATGTCTTGGGGAGGTAACAGACCATTTTGTTGCTGACAATTTGAGCATACTTGTCATTCCAACAATCAATGTGTGGAAGCTAAATCCAGTATGTCACAATATTTTAGGTGCCATACAGTAAAAATCTACTTCCCAATTATATGATCACTGTCCTTTAGGCCCAGAAGTTACAATATTTAAGGGACCAGCTTCATAAAGCTTATGAAGAGTGATTGTGTTGTGTCTTCACCAACAACGGCCTCTTTAAAGTCACTCAAAACATCTTGACCAAAGGTTTTCACTTGAGAAGTTTCCAAACTAAGAAGGTTGGTGTCAAAACAAAGACTTAGGATGATTATTAATGCCTTCATTTTCTCCCAACTGGACTAATTTATTGCACTTTTTATGTTAATCAACAATAAAACGTTACTTGCCAACAGCAGGTCCAAAGCTCTGCAGCCAGACTCTTAAATAGAAAAACGTCCTGAAACTCGAGGACTCAAGTCCTCTAAGCAGTAGACTCGTAATCCCGAGGATGAGATATAAAACTCCTTCCAAACTGTTGGGCCGACTGTGGTGAGGACTTTCTCTTTTGTTTTTAAAACCTGAACTCACTTAAAACACATTCTAATTCAAATATGCTTTTTATTGTGATCCTTTCGAATATTCTGTTTCTAATCATGCTTTATTTGTTACGCTGTGTCTTTGTGAAGAATGTTGGTCAGTGAAAGGCACCAAAATAAATACGACGTACTTAATTTCCTTATAGTCTTGATCATAGTAATAATGCATTTAGTCAAGCCAACTGCAAAGGCTCACCTGGTTTTTTTTTTATTTTACATGACCGTAAACTGCATCAAAAATAACTGACTAATATTATTTTTCCACCTTTAATGATTTTATCTGACATTTTCTTTTTTATTTTCCACCGCAGGGGAAGAATGAGCACTTCAGTTTTGGTTCCTTAGCTTTTTAAAACAAATGTTTGAAGCAAAAGACAGCAACAACTTTAATGACATTAATAAAACGTTGTAAACTGCTGAGTCAATTTGGTTTAAAAGGCCGACAGTCTTCATCAGCATTCCGGTTGCTATTTTTAATGGAAAAAAAAAAAAAAAAGGTTGTGATTCTATAAAAACAGTAAAATGTCAAACAATAAGTAAATATGAGCCGGCCAGTTTTCCAACTAACATATTCCAGATTAATGTTGATTTTTTTTTTTTATTATTGCTAATTTGCAGAGAGAAGAGCAAGAGGACAAGTTAGTTAATCCCCAATGACTTATGAATATCTTTCCTGTTGGGCTCAAAAGTACAAACGTCTGTAAATAGAGCAAATCAGATAAGGTCCCGGGTGAAGACACTTCTTTGTTAGAAAGCTCAAAGCCAACTGATATATTTTCTTTATCTGCTGAGATATGATATAATCCACTGTGTTTATAATGTTTGGGAAGGGATATTTATGTGTGTCCGACCAAGTGAAAGAAAAAAAAAAAACACGTAGCTTTGACGCAGCTGACATCTTAAACGTAACAGAATTTAATTTTAAGAGAAGCATGAAATATTAGCTGGTGACTCGAAGTTAGCTGTTTTTATCATCTGTGACGTGTTCAAAATAATGTCAGAGGGCTCAAAGGGGCACTTTAAGTTTATACTTTGTTCTACAGTGAGTTTTCTGTTAATACAGAGCTTTACTTTAACTAGGAAACTAGGAGTTTATGCTTTTGAAGTGTCGAGCTGTCATGCAACATGTTGCTTTTTAAAAATCAAAGTCTTTCTAGTGAAATCCACACAGAAACAGCTGTTTTTCTCAATAATACTAAATATTATTTTGTATTTGTTTTACGACCGTATGACCATGTTATATTACAGCAGCTGATCTCACAAAGTGACATCGCCTCTGTTCCTGATATAAATAATTTACTCAATGTTAGCCCGTGATGAGAGGTTAGGAAATATTTAGATTATAGTTAAAAAAGCAGTTCTGTGAAAACTGTTTCTGCGGGTCAGAGTTTTACAAAAGTAGAAATCAGACATTATTAAACTCTGAATGATACATTTCCACTTTTTAAATTTGCCAATATCATTTACTTCATTTTTACTAAATGTCTCTATTTTTCCCTAGGATTTGCCTGCCTTTGTCTAACTCAGGGGTCTCAAACTCCGGTCCTCGAGGGCCGTAGTCCTGCAACTTTTAGATGTGCCTCTGCTGCACCACACCTGAATAGAATAATTAAGGCTCTGGAGAACCGATCTACACAAGGTGGAGGTGATTAAGCCATTTCATTCCAGCGCTTTTCTACCTGTGGCACATCTAAAAACTGCTGGACTGCGGCCCTCAAGGACTGGAGTTTGAGACCCCTGGTCTAACTGGATGTCACCATATAAGGGAGGCACTTCCAAAAAGCAAAGTCTTACCTTGATGAAGGACACATTAGCAGGGAACTGTCCGGGCTGAGAGGCACATGTTTCTGTTAGTGGCGGAGCAGCGATGGGTCCCCTCGAGATCCGCAGAGACACAGGGAAAGAGCAACTCGCAGAGCAGTCAGCAGAGGGCGCATCGCAATGTTTTTGCTCCATTTCCTCCGTTTTACCGTCCTGCCTCTCGGTTACGGCCTCAGCTGTGTGACAGGAGTCTTTGTCAGCTCCAGCGCTCCCAGGGCCGCCCTGTCCTTTGTCTTCTTCCCCGTTTCGAGCTCCGCTCTCGGATTCATCGTGTTTCTTCCCCGTCCCTGACTCACAGTCTTCCTGTTTGGCGGGCTTCTTCTCCTGCACCGCACGCCTGGCTTCTTGGGTCTGAAGCTCAGACAGATAATGTCTAATATTCTTACGAGCCGCATGTATGAGACCGCTGTCAATGTCCAGACCCAGTATGCGCGCTGGTCTGAACATTTTGGCAATATAGAGGGTCAGGTGGCCGGAGTTGCACCCCAAGTCCAGCACATCTTTACCTCTGAACCACTCTTGACGGAGCACATGTATGCGAGGGTCTTCACTACAGTTCGGGTTGCGATATCCGTAATATTTGTTGTAGTTCCCGTACTGGAACTTCTTCTGATGTTCCTTTACCTGACTGTGGAGCTGCTGGTGCTGACGAAGACCTGGGCCATCCCCCCTGGGCGTGTGGAAGGAATTTCTTTGCCCTGTTGTGCCGCAACTTCCATCTCCAAATGTTGTCTTGCAAACAGGGGTCGAGTGGGTGACGGGGGGCTCCATTTTGCCAGAGTTGCGCCTTCGCTTGCGTCTGCTCGCGTGGTGGTTTGTTCCTGCAGACGAGATGGGTGTTGCCTCCTCCGCAGGAGCAGATGTGACGTCATCCTTGCACGTGGATGAGCTATTAGAGCTGTGATTGTGGGAGTCCCCTGCGACGCTCGACAAACTGTTCAACTCTTTGGAGGTGTCTTGTGCGAACGACGAACCAGGCATGTCTGCAGCCTCTGTGGAGGTGTTGGCTTTCACGTCACTTTTTTCCATTTCCAATGGATTCATCTGTGTAGTTGAGATCCCGCTCGCCCCTCCGGTTCCTCCTCCGTGGTGCCGGTTGCGGTGTCTTTTCCGTCCACCGCTTTTATAGGGAGATGCCAAAAAGCTGCTGTCTTTTATCCCGCTATTCAAGTTGAGCGGATCCCTGATGTCTCTGGGGATGAGGATCTCAACCGGGTCTCGGCTCTTTGACGGCAGCGGGGAGGATTTCGGCGTCTCCGCGTTGAGTGCCCTGTTGACTTCTTCGTCCAGCAGGCTGTTGAGGTTCAGCGGATCAAAAATGTTACCTCCCAGGAGAAAGTTGGTTGGCAGGACGGAGTCGCTCTCAGAGTTGGCCCTTCGTCTCCTCTTCCCTGACGTGGGATATTTGAAGCTCGAACTCGCTGTGTAGCGCCGCTTCGTTAGCCTCGACTGTGGCTGCTGCTGCTGTTTAGAGTGATGGAAGCTGTTCCTGCGGTTGATGCTGTTCTCGCTTCCTTTCGCTCTCTGTCCCGCGCTGTCCGTGCTCGTGTGATTTGGTGAGGCTGCGGTGTCAGGGACGGGACAAGCGGCTGCAAAGTCAGGCGTGGCCGCAGCTTCCTCCATCATCACGGAAACACTGCTGTACCCTCCAGCACAGTCTGAAAGCTGAAGAGGAGATGCCGAGCTGGCCTTTGGACTCCCAGCTTTTGCACTTTGCTCCTCAATAGACATTTTCTTTTAGTTTTCCCAGCTAGAAAGACACTGATGATTTACTGGGTCTGGAAGTCACAGAAAACATATGTTAGATTAAAAGTACACACAAACTATAGACAATTAGCAAGACGTTACTATATTGGGGTCTAGGCACAAGGTTTTGGAGTAGTCTATTAAAAGTCTGGACTTCAATCTGGCTAAATGTTGTAGAATTAAAGGTAATTTGTAAAAAAAAAAAAGTGTGGGCCAAATATCCTCCACAACAAATTCAAACATTTATTACCAGTTATCGTAAACGCTCCAGTAACAACAATAACAATTTTTATTTTGGCGATAATCACTTTTGCACTTTTTAATAAATCAGTTCCTCATTTAAAAAATGCCTGTGGTATTTACTCAAGTTATCCTAATCTAATATAATAATGTGTTTGATGATCTGAAACACTGATTGTTTATAGAAATCAAAAACAGAAGAAATACCTTTTCACAATACAGTATAACAGCAATAGCCAGGAATAAGTTATTCCTGGCTGAATTTTTATTAATCTTTCTCTTCAGAAATTTTATTATTGAAGAGAAAAAAATGCGGCATGTTCTTAGTAAAGGTAGTTTTTGAATCCTTCAAAACTGATGCAGATTTAGGAGTTTATGTCACAAAGAATATGTCCACTTTAACTCAAAAATGTACATGGGTTATACTGTAACCATATTAACTGGCAATTACAGATCCTGGAAAAAGAAAACTGATCAAAGATCAGAATTTTTGACCAATTAATGAGCTCATCGCTTGAGGATATTAGTATATGATGCTTTATAATGTCTCTCGAATTTGGTTAAATGACATCTGTTTATTTTTTTTAGATAATTAATATATTTACATGTGTTATTATATATTATCAAATTATTTGATAAAACGTTTCCTTCAAATACTGCATTTTAATTTTTTGAGTTTTCAAGGCTTTTAGAGTTCTATGTTGATTTTTAAACATATACTGTAAATATTTACTAAAGAATTTACAAATCCAGGAGCTACCATGCAGATTTTTTGGCCTAGAGTTTTCAAGAACAGTTATTTTCTATGTTGTTACTATACAACTGGAGGTCGCAAATCACTAAATAAATAAGAAAAATAATCATTATACATTAAATATTCTTCAAGTATTATCTTTGTTGAGGTGAAACCTTTGGGAACCACTGTTTGTGAAAAAGACTATTGTACTTACTGCAGCTTAAACATATCTAATACAAGTAGCTATACAAGAAACTAATTCTAAAAAGTTTGCTGACATCAGGCTTTCTCGGATTGCAGTCATCCATCACAGTTGTCAGGTTTATGGTCAACATTAGATCTATACACTTCACCATTAATGCAAAAGGAGAATGTCTGTATAAATTACTTGAAGAAATCTAGATACAAATATATATATGGAACTTTTTCCAAACTTATCAAGATTATAATTGGTACATAACAAGTCAGCTTGATCCCTGTTATTATCAGTGAGTTTGTATTTAATGCGGATTCTGTATAAAAATAATATTTACTATCCCAATATAATAGCTACCACAATTGCATAAATTGTCTTATTTTTACAAGCTACCAGTGTGGAAGGCTGTGCCACAATCACGTTTGTGACGTGACATGTCTGCTGAGGGGTTATAGACCTAGAAAGTTTGAGAGTTTGTGTTGGACAGTTGTCGTGTTAGCTCACTACTAGCTCCTAGCTTCTCTATCGCGGGCCAGAGCAGCAAAACGTCGAGTAAACGTTCCGCTCTGCTCCGGTCAAACAGCGGTAATAGATAAACACCGGAGGACCTACCTCGACGTGCTGTTGCCTGGGCGCTGCTAAAACCCAGACACGCCGTTATGAAAGCGATACTATCTCCCAGATGGCCACCTACCCGCGCGTGTAGTCCCCATCAGAATAACAGTCTCACCTCGCAGTTGAGCTCTCCCCGCCTCCGGCCGGACTGTCACTACCCCGCCGCCGCCGCCGCCGCACTCCCTCCGCTCAGGCTAACGTTAGCATAGCTAACACACAACTGTCTCAGTATCAACACTAGAGTGGGAAGCTACACGGACACGCACGGCGCTGGTCTGAACACAACACTGGCTCCGCTGTCTCTTCAGACGGTCTTTGTGGAGCTTCTCAGTTAACTCTAGTCGGTCAGTAACAGACAGGTTGTTAAATAAATGATTCCATTCGCAGAAAGAGTCGGCATGGCGGCGCATCCGGGCTCCGAGCTGTAGCCAACTGTGACTGGGGCGGAGATCCCAGTCACACTATAGAACCCGCAAGGTGGTGAGCACTGTTGCTGTTAGTGTCAGCTTCCTCCTCGTGTTCTTTATCAAGTTATAAATGTCAGCGGTTTAATAATGCAGTAATTAAACTTTTCACATATTCCCATACATATATACATAGAGAGAGTTGGGAGGAATAATGTGGTTGTTCATCTATAGCTACGAGGATAACAACTACATTTATTTATTTATTTATTTATTTATTTATTTATTTATTTATTTATTTATTTATTTATTTATTTATTTATTTATTTATTTATTTATTTAATTATTTATTTATTTAATTAATTAATTAATTAATTAATTGTCGACTAAAAATATAAAGACAAGCTCCCAAGAGCAATTTCAGTTTCAAAAAGGTTTTAGTGATGAAATAAAGTAAGGAAATACCATCAATAGTTTAACTGAATAAGAACTTTAAAGTAGATATAGCGCCAATTTCCTGACTGAATTCAAGCGTTTGACAAAAAAAAAACAAATGTTAAATTACTTATGTTTGTGATGTATTCAGAGCATGTGAAGCAGTGAAATTTGTGGTTAGCTGCTAAGTTATTAGTGGCCCCACAGCATGCCTACAAACATATTTTATGTCAGTTTTAATAATGAGGACAAATTGAAATAACATGGATTAATGAACAATTAAATCTAAAATGTATGACACTCCCTCATGTGTTCTACCTGAAAATGGCTAAAATTACACTCAGGTGCACTTAGAACCTCAGTATTTTGAAGAGTGCCATGTTTAAACCTTAAGTTGACCCTAAGTGAGAGTGAGCACTAGGATCAAAAGAGCTGTCTGTGGTCTTCAGAAAGAAGGTTGTAACAGTAAGGGAATTAAATGGGACACAAACATTTAAAAATCCACTGTGTGGAAAATAGAGCACATTCAAAACAGCTGCTAAATTGCCCAAGTCACAAGCAAGTAGGTTTACCCTGAAAGAAGCCCAAAAGATGCTAAAACAAATGTCCAAAAAACTCTTAAAATGCCATCATGGGACTTACAACAAGCATCACTGTTGATGTGGAAGTGAATTCTACTAGAAAAGAAAGAAACAGATAGAATAAAATAGATTTATCTTTCATTTGTGTGCAAGAGGAAATCTTTGAAAGTCAGACCAAAGTTTGGCAGGCAGAACATAGCTAAGAACTTCTGGAATAGTGTTTTTTTTTATTGCAATAGAAAACATGTTTAGCTTGAAACAACATTTCAGGAAAATAACCTAATTATTAGCATAGGGTCCAAACCATTTCCTCAGTTAGAATATACACTTTTGTTAATATTTTTAATTTAATGAGTAACACAAGATTATTATGAAATCCTATTAATCTGCCGTAATTGAGATTTCAGGCTCTCACAAAGTTTTAATATGAACATTTACAGTTTGTTTTTTTACGTGTAGCCAATTTGAATAGAAAAAGAGGAAAGAGAATCAAAGGGCATTTAACAAATTCATTAGGGTTAACTGCTCATGAGAGACGATGTATCAAGCAACCATTTAGTAATCAGCAAGGGTCTTTAAGAGTCTGCTGATAATCCATAATATGCCAGCAGTTCCACCATCTGCTGTAAACGGCGCTAGTTTCTCTTAGCCCATGTAAGTCATGTCTGAAAAAGTTCCAAAATATCATACATCAATATCAGACAAAATCAGACTTCTTCTTTTCTGTGCACTCAAAGTTATTCCCTTGACTATAATGTAAATATTTTGAATATTTAACATTTATAAATCAATTCTGCCTCGTCCCTTTAATAAAATATTATAAGGCAAATATACCTTACTACACAATCCTTATAACACAATTTCTTTAGTACAAATTTCTTTAGGTGAAATTTGAGTGTTACAGACTTATTTTTTTTATCAGAGTGCTTTGCCATGTTGTAGTTTCAGGTCTTAAAACTACACAGTAATAAAAGTATTCACTCACCCCTCCAAATCATTAGATTCAGTGTTCTAATACCTTCTATTAGAAAAGATGGTCACAAATGAGCAAACTCCTAAACCTTGTGGCAAGCAGTTTCAGAAGAGTTGAGGCTGTTATGGCTGCAGTGGGTGGGCTCACATCATATTAAACCTTATGGATTAGGAATTTGCTGTCACTCAAACTCATACGTGTGTGATCGCATGCAAAGGGATATCTTAGCACGAGATTTAAGCAATTTCTCATTAGCATGCAAATATGCCATTATCTAATTACATATGTTTTAACCTCCATAGTTCTGAATTTTGTTGACATTATGGTATGTAATAAAATATGTCTTTGACATTTTACGTTCACTAGTGTAGAGGAAGAGAATAAATGAAGCATAATTATTTATATATGGGAAGATTATAGAGTCAGACTTTAACAGCACACCTTGTGTTTTTTTGTCTGAGTAGATTAGGCTTTTGTTTCTTTCATATCATAGTGAATTTCTTTATGAAAATATTCAGTGTGCTGCTAAAGTATTTGAACATGTTCATGTTTCGTCATGGTACCACTACAAATTTCAATATGTTGTACTGAGATCAGCCAACACAAAAAAAGCTCATAATGTGGGAACCTTTGGGAAAATGTAACATGGTTGTAAAATTTTCCTGCAGGTAAAATATGTGAAGTGTGGTTTATAGATTCAGACCCCTTTACTCCAATGCTCTTTCGGTGTCACTGAGCCTGAGCTATTTTGCCAAATGCAATGGGCAAATGTAGTGTGTGGATGTGTGAAGGTGGTAAGCACATTCCAAACAAAACTGCAGTGGATTTGCAAAGACTGGCAGAATACAAATGCATGCTACTATTTTTATTTGCACAACATTTTAAAACCCACATAAGAACCCACTGTTCTTCCACTTCATCATTATGCAATGTAATACTTTCTATTTGTTAATCTTAATCATAAAAAATGAGGTAAAAGCATAACATTTGAGGTTGTAACATGACAACATTTGAAAAACACTCTTTTTGCAGTCACTGTTTGATCAGCTAAATGGAAGTGTGTAACAACTTGTTCTCAAATTTACAAATCAGCTTTCATAAATTGTGCCAATGTGACCCACATATTCTGACTTGAAATATAAATCTGGCTTTGACGGCAGTCTTATTATATGTCCACTCCCGAGTAAAGGGGAGTTTTTATTCCTGTTTTGAAAAAAATGTAGCGCTTTTGAAATGTCAGTTAAGGACACACTTATATCAATAATAAACTGAAGGTGGTGCTGCAGCACTAGATAATTTTCCAAATTCTGGAGCTGTAGCAATTCCCTCAACAGTCACAAGAGGGAGCTCGAATATGCTTGTAAAAATGTCCATGTCTGCACTTGCCTACAAGACACTTTTATTTTCCCTCTGCACATTTCTTGCAGGTCCGTTTATTCTAAAAAATACCCTTTTCTCTGCCGTGATGCATTGCTGCAGGTCAGAAACAAAATAATAAACCTCTGAAAATTATAGCTGTGCCATAAATTGAGCTTCTTAGGCATAAAATACCTGATGGTACCTGCATCGTACAAGTGATTTATGAAGCAGAACAACAGAGCGGCCTCATTCCACTAAGTGAGCACCATATTTTGTAGCTGTGGCAGCAGGAGGGTTTATGTTACAGATAATATGTCCAATTGAGAGACATCAACACAACTATTACATAACAGATCACTGCCTTTAAACTTATAGTTAGAAAATAAAATATTTTATGTCTAACGCAACTCTCCCTAATCATGGTATATTCTATGTTTTTATTATTTTGTAACAGCAGGTGATTTATTTAAATGTAACCCATTAATCAAAATATATTAACAATAATCTATATTCTAATTCAGGAAAAAGTCATAACACCTTACTTTCCAGCAGCTTGTGTCCTTTCATTGACATACCATCAGACTCTTCTTGGAGTCTCTGTGTTAGAGTAAAGTTTTTCCCACTCCTCATCTTCAGCTGTCAGATATTTGAGGGTTTCTTTCATGGATGGCTTGTTCAAATTCACCCCAGAGCATCTCAATGAAACCAAGCTCTAGGTTTTGACTTTGTCCAGGACTTTCCATTTCTTAATTCTTGACTAGTCCTTGGTGGATTAATTTGTATGTTTTTGGTCATGGTCTTGTTGCAGGGTTCGGTTTTGTATTTTCTGGTGTCCAAAGGATTATATTTTAGACTTATTGGTCTAAGGACATTATAGACATATTGTTTAAATTCTCCGCCACTTGTAGACTATTTGTTAAGCGGTGCTATAGCTTAGTTAGATTAGTTTTTAAACCTTCTTGAATTCCTTCCTCTTAAGGAGCAACAAAACCTCAAACAATTCTTTCCTATCCTGCTTTTCAGTCTCTCTTCAACAGTAGAACCTTATTTAACACCATGCTAAACCAAACACACAGACTATTGTAGGCTGTCCTAATTTCAATCAACAATTAGTACTTCACAAACATTTACCCTCAATGGTGATATTTGCTTTTTTAAAAGAAGAGTCTACTTTCTACTTTTATCAGTCAACAACAACAAAAAATTTTAAATCTAAAATTGTTAATTGATATTGCTGTGTTTACCCACGTACATATTTCTCCTACTTTTTTTGTTTCAGATGATCAAACACACATTAATGTTTTAATGAAGAAACCTGAGCCAATACAAAGGCTATCCAAACCAACCTGGCACTGGTTTAAGTAAATGCCCCTTTGTTAAATCATGAATTAACTGGGATTAACCCACATTTCTAAAAAAAAAAAAAAAAAAAAAGCTGAGCTGAGTTTCACAAGCAAAATCCAGATTTTATTAATAATTTTAATAGAACCTCTTTGATTGCATTTCCTCAGATTATCTTTATCAAATATTAAAATTAGTTTGATAACCTGAAATTCAAGTGTGACGAACAAGCAAAAACACAAGAACTCTATAAGGAGGCAAACACTTTTTCACAGCACTGTATATTGTTCAAGTTAACACTTTCTACAGTACAGATATTTTCTGCACAAACCTTGTGCTTAAATGAAAAAGACAGAGACATTTGTCTAATGTTGGTTTAACAGACCAACATGCAAAACTAGCTTGAATGTGTAGGGAAAAAAAACCTTTTGGGAGGTGTCCTTCAAAAACAATACCTCCAAATCCATTATTCTCCTCTACTAGGTTGACATCATGCTCCTAATTGGGTTCCAGATCAGTGCCACAGACTCTGCTGAATAAATGAGTCCCCCCACCTTTTCCTCTTTAATCTCTACAAAGGCAAAAAAAAAAAAAAAAAAGGAGTGAGGGTACCTGTTCCCCCCGCCTGTCTTGCTCTTTTCTCATGTTAATGTGGGTGCGGTCCTCAGTCCTGGGCACCATCTGCCCTTCTTTAGGGTTTTGGGCCCCAAGCTCTCCAGACGTGTCCGATTGTTTCTGTGTGTCCAAGCAGAAAGTGGTGAGTACACATGGTTCATGTGGCCGAATAGGCTCGTCCATCAAGAACACGAGCCTACTGTTCATTAGCCTGCATGTGACGCAGGGAGGGGGCAGCTCGCGTGCCCTGTATGCAGCAACGTCAGGCAAATCCATTCTTGCTGTGGATGTTCACGTTTTATGTGGGATGTTGTCGTGAGCGACCGTTGGCTGAGGGACAACAAGACAGGTCAACATGTTATTGAAAATTTCCTCTAAATAATTGGGTTTTAACTGGGATATTGTGATTGTGAGCGATGTCCTTTTGGCCAACCCTTTTGAGCTGAACTTGAAGCAGAATTTGTTCCAGTTTTGTCAGTATCCAATCATACTGTGCAGTGAACAGATGGAGAAACAAATGAGGAGGAAAATGATTCTAACTTCTTGTGATGGACTGAGTTAAAAGCAGGAGGAGTCACAGAAAAATAGTTTGTTTGGTTTTTTTTATTTTAACCCAAAGATTATAATTGAGAAAAAATAAACTGAGCTCATAAAAGAGGTCAAACAAACAAAACTGAACTCAGGCAAAATGTAAACAATCTGGCTACATAACAAACATAACTGACCTAACAAAGAAATGGCACACAAGGGTTTATGTACTGGCTGATCAGACCAAGTAAGACACAATAAGGTAACTAAACAGAATACAATTGCAAATAACATTAAAAAAAATAAAAGTTTGGCTAAACTAAAGACCCACAAATGAAAATCAAAAATAGTAAATTTTAAATACTACTATTTACTTAAATACAAAGAAACTACAAATTCCCCCTGCCAGCAGGAACTAGTGGTTCGGTCCAATCAGCATTTAAGCCGGCTGAGCCCTGGACCCCATCCGTTTGTCTGGCAACTCCAACTCCAAATCTATCCAAATCAACTGAGAAATGTTTTTATTGAAACTAAAGTGTTGTTGTGTTTGTATGGAAAAAATAAATTGTACATAAAAAGAATTACTGACAAAGGAGTGTGGCCAGGGATTTGGCCATCACTCTTCTCAATACCATTGTCTGCACAAAGTAAACATGCAAGTGTTACCTGGGTACCTGGGTATTAAGCTGTACAAGCACATGAACAATCAAAAGAAGACTTATAGTGTTGCATACTGCCTGAGAAAAGTATTGAACTTTGTCTTTACATTGTGTTAGCAGTTTGCCACAACCCACGCAAAAGACTTAAAATGTGGAAGAAGGAGTTCTGATCAGATGAGGCCAAACCTTTTACCCTGCACACAAAATGCAGGATAAAAACCAGGGTCAAAGTGATAGTGGTGACGTTATGGGGCCGGGTACTTGCATACCTTCTGTGGGGAATATTCAGAGTTGATGGGAAGACGGATGGAGATTAATGCTGAAAAATTCTGGGTAAAATTATTAACATGTAGATCACTTGAAAGTTGGCTAAAGATTCCGGCAAGAGAATGAAACTTAAAAACACAGCTTGATCTACACAATGTTTAGAGCAAAGCATGTCCATGTGTTAAAATCGCCCGGTCAACTACCAGACTGAATCCGACTGAGAATCAGTGGCAAGTTCAATCTGACTGACACTTGACTGGGAAAAATTGTCACTCTGTAGATGTACAAAGAAAGACCTTTCAAACATTTCCTGAAAACCATACTTTTCCTTCGACTTCACAATTTTGTGCTACTTTGTGTTGGTTTATCAAAGAAAATACCAACAAAGTACATGGTGTTATGATAAACTTTTGCAAGTCGTTTTGATAGGAATTTATTCTATAACATTTAAACCAAAGCTAGTTATGTTTTGAAATGAGTCAAAATTAAGTGTGCCAAGTGGCTCTATAAGGAAAAGGATACCAGAATATTGTGCTTTGAATGAAACAGAATTTTATATGTACCAAATTGTTCTGCAGAAACCATGAGTGCAAAAAGGAGTTCAAATTCTCTTCCGATATTCATTGTTCACTAGTAAAAAATTAAACAAGAGTAGATAAACAAAAGTTAGCATTTGCCTTCCAAACATTATCAGAAAACATCGTTTAGATTTTAGAAAAAATATTTTGTTCCCACGTTCTTTTCAATGGACGTGTTTACTCTCTTTAAAAGCCATGAAAGAATTGGCAAGTTGATCCACCAGTTAACCGCCACACCACTGATGAGCCGATTATGACTTTCTATTGGGTCCACCCTCTTCATTTTCAAAGCTACATGCTGCTGGCAGGATTGAGATTAGTTATTGAACAGTCCAAGTAAAGAGAAACAAGGCTGCCTCAGAGCCACACAACACAATAAGCCAGCTGTCAGTGGGTGGGGCTTGTCCAAACCAGTGTTGTCATGGGTAGTGTTCATTTTTTTTCTTTCTTTTTTTTGTTGCCCTTTGAGAGCTAATAGGTGCTCCTATTCGGGTCTGCCGTGCGCTGATTAATATTGACTCAAGGCTCGTTTGATATCTAGCGAGCATGCAGCGGAAACGGATGCACGGGGGGTTTTACGCAACACAAAAAGGCCAGGAAAGGTGAAGGGAATATGGATCTTCTGTGGTTTGTGAATATATATGAGGAGAGATTTCAGTTAAAGTATTGTATTTCATAATAATGAACCAGATGTCCCACAGATGGCATAGGTGGACTTTTAAAACCTGCTTGGTTACACTTACACCTTTATGCTCAGTGACTGGTCTTTCTCATAGATACTTTGTCTGTAACACCACGTTACATTGTCTTTCTAAATGCACAGCCACACAAAACCCCCTCTCTCTAATCCCCAGAGGCCTCTGATTTGCCTCCCCACACCTGTTTTACATTCAGAGATGTGTCTCTGAGCGTCTTCCTGGCAGAATCTGAGCTTATGTCCTTGCTGAGGGTTTTAAATAACTAATGTGCCGGCCCGCACTGCTGCGCTAATGAGAAACGCGAATTGCTCTAAACTAATGTTGAAGAAGTAAAGACTCAGCGTTATCCCCTACTGACAAAGGAAATTGTTTTGGATCATGCAGTTATCACACAGCAACTTTTCACACCACATTATCAGCACAAACTCCAGTTTTGTTTTATGTCCAAGATTTTAGATTTTATTGTTACACAAATGCCAAATAAAAATTTCTACCAACCATTTTTAAGAGCACAGTGTAAAGATTATTTTACAAACTGCAATATATGCCATGCTGAATCCTGTCATACAAAGTATACATCTTTTCATGTTATAGGTTTTGGCCAAGTTCAAAATTATAATGTCTAGATTTTAACAAATGCACTTTTTGGATAAAATCGTACAAATAAGACTTTCAGATGTTCAGTTTGAGGCCATAATTCTACAATAAAACAACAGTTCACTTATTATTAGTTTGCAATTTATCACACAAATCATCTAAGGCCATTAAGCCATTTGGATAAATGTGTGACCCATAAGTTGTTTCATATCTAGTTTACATAATTCAACCTGTTGAGGACAAACAGGAAAGAAATCTCTGCTCATATCAGCTTCTTATCTATTAGTATTGCTTGCACGGCTTCAAAGAAAAGTTTTTTGACATCAGTTTTATTTCCAAAGATGACAAATCTTGCCTGCACTAGAAAACTCTCTTTGTGTATTCATTTAATATAAACCCAGATTAGTTGGGCTGAAGCTAAGGGCTAATCCCATAGACATTTTTAATCTTTAACAACTCTAATCATAAAATATCATAGCTGGCTATGCTATTATAGTATGAGTGTTTAAATCTTGTCACATTTGCATTTGGTGGCTATTTTACAGCAAAGGTATTTAAGATTGGGAATTCAGACGGTAACCCAGCAAACAACTCTGAGTAACTGTGACAAGAAAACTCTTTAGATCGTGTACATGTTTCATGTTGGAAGATAACTCTTGGTGCACCATTTTTTTTTATCTCCACTTAAACTACAAGTAAAACGTATCTGCTCTAATATAAAATGTTGTAATACTGTATTAAAAAAAGATGATTTTTGTAGATTAGAGTTTTTAAAATGGTGGTTTTCCTCTCTAACTAGCTGTCAGCTATACCTTGCAGGTAATAGGGGGTTTAACAGCTTCAAGTGAGATTATAATTGTTTGAAACTTCTTCTTAATTTTGAAAAGCCTGACATATTTCTTTAAAATCATTCAAAAGTGTATTGTGATACAATTTTACTACGTCAAATTTGGTTGCCTGGCAATATTGACCCAGGTGCTAAAATGAAATACTGGAGAAAATATTGATGAGGGGAAAAAATTATCACAAATGAAATCATAATTGTTATATTCAAAATTAGGATTAATAATATTTCTACAACTTGTGTGGTTTTACAAAATAGTACCAATCTGAAACTACCACTTTGCTCAAAAACACAAAAAACAGTCAAGTAAACATTATTACCAACAAATCATTTCTTGAATAACTTTGTTTAAAAATCTCCACCTGCATCTACATCCTTATCTAACTACTTTTTCATGCTTTCATTTATCAAAATAAGCATTATACCATGCTATGTGTATAGTTTCCTTCCTTTAGCTAAAAACACAAACTTGTTTTAACAAGATTACATACATGATGAGAAATTTTATTAAAGCCAGAAGCCAAAAGCAAAGTTTTCCGGGATTTACCTCCACATACTTTACCTCTTCTCATATATCATCATTTCCTGTGTGGCTTGACTATTCTCTTTTACCTCTACTCCCAAGGCGCAGAGAGCTCTGCCATAATGTGATCATCTGGACCATAATTCGATATGTTTTATACACTGGTGATTGACCAGTGCTGTGATTATTTGATTCTATGCCAAAGAACCCATCATCTCCTGTTTCCTACATTCTTTTTACAGAACCACAGTTTTCTTGGTCTGATCGTCTTGCTCAGACTGTTCAGGACAATGCAGCACAGAAGCATCAATGTACGACAAACATTAATTTTGCTAACTAAACAGTGTTTGTGTTGACTTAAGTCTTGACTGGACCTTCCCGGTTGGTAAACAGATATTCGCCACCAAATGCAAACATGGAATTGGACTGCAACCCTTCTATGAAATAAAATGACAAAACGAAAACTTTTAAGTATGGCGGAAATTTGAGGGCTGACCCAAATTTTCCAACATTGGTTAGTAGTTAGTCTTCCAAGCGAAATTGTCTTTAATTCCTAGTGCTATCAAATGAGAGAAATGGGAATATACTAGAAAACTCTTTCCATTACAGAATCTATTTGGGTATCTGGGTTCATGCATGTGAAAATGGGTGATACTATTTGTTTTATAGCACAATCAAGCAACAATTCAGTTGTTATGAAAATGCTGTATATATATATATATATATATATATATATATCAAACATAGCTTTAAAAAAATGTATCTTTGCAATTTGATGCCTTAAAATTGGCCTCTGTCTCTTTAAGAAGCTCCTGCTCTTTCCAGCATTTTGCATTGAGCCCGCCATCAACACAACGCATTTCAATTATGTCACTTACAACCTTACTTAGGAGTATTGTACTGAGAAGATGTTTGTATGATGAGCACAGCAGACTCACAGCTGATCTTAGCTTTCCAAAAAAGTAAAAAAAAGTGCTAAATCACAGCTAATTTGTGATTTTACAGAAAGTAGTATTTATTTCTCCACAATAGGATAGTGAGTAATAAAATATGACAGATTGTGATCCCTGATCAAACCACAATAACTACAATGTGCTCATTACTGTTAGATATTCTTAATTTTGCTAACATGGTCACAGTTCGTTAGAGTAGACTAGACTTGGAACAGAATATAGATAAAGTGAAATCATTGGCCATCAAATCTGAGCTGGATGCAATGCGCGATTGGCCAAAAAAGTTGCAATGCATCTGAACTGCAAATTACTATAATATTTATTGCTAAGCAGTTGTTTTAGGAGCTAATTAGAATAAAAATAATAAACATACCTTTAACCGGGATTCATCACCATGGATGCAGATTTTGCAGAAATGTCGTTGAGAGCCATTTTTCCTTAACTTTGCTCACCAAAGTGGTAAGTTCCAGACTCAGCTTCTTACAAAATGTCACTGCAGCAATTTGTTCTGCCTCGAAGATATTTTTAGGATCCATTATATAAATCTGATCACTGACAGCAGTCTATGGACGTCTTGTTCGGAAATCCAGCTTCTTCTGTCAGCGCCTGATCTGAGCTCACATGGCCAAGCTTTAAAGAGAGCTCTATTGAATATTAGTCAGTTTTCCATATTTAAAAGAAATTTCCATGACTCACTGGAGACAAATTGTCATATTTTTTGCATCAAAACTGTCAACTTTAATTTATTTACTTCACTTGAAAAGAGGTAAGGGATTGTCTCTTTGGGGCTAATGTGTTTCAACATGCATGTGGGTTATTACCTTGTTAGAAGAAGGTCTAGATTCAGGGCAGCCCCTCATAAATGTTTCAAGAAAACTTTATAACTGTGCAGGAAATGCTATGAACATTATTTGTTTTGGGGAGAGGGTTTCATAAAGCTAGAAGGCTTGAAGGGTGTTTTTATTCTCTAGTGTACTTGTGGACCAGCAACAAAAAAAAACAAAAAACAGATTTGCTCAGTCTTTCAATTATTTACAATATATGTCACTTGTGTGGAAATTAATTTATTAGCTAAGGCTTGCAGTAATAATGGCAAAGATAAATAGCAGATATTTTCTGTTAAGTCCTGCCTTTCTTTCCTTCTTTTGCCAATTAAAATAAGTTGTGACGCTTTGCCTCAGTCAGTTTAAGTGGACAGTTATCAGGTGTCTGTATAACAATCTGCCCCCTCCCCATCATCTCCATACTTCTTGGGTTTGGAAATGGATATTTAAATATTCATTCCTGTAAATCTGGAGAAAATTGTGTATATAAATTGTGTATATAAATAGTGTGTGTGTATATATATATATATATATATATATATATATATATATATATATATATATATCCTTTTTTTTAGCTAAAAAGCATTTGTCACAAGAGTTTTTTCACAAGAGATAAAATCCACCATGTGGATGCTGTATTTAGGTATTCATTGTGTTCTCCGTTTGATTCAGCGCTGTTACAGAACAGCCATATTTCTCTCCGGCTGCGAATCGACATTACAGGGGTTGTCAGGACAACCAGCCATGATTCAGGGAACCTCAGATAGGCCTTCACCTTGGGCTAGAAGCCTTAGCCATGAGCCTGAGCAGATGCTGGTACTGCCAGCCAATCACAGGTGAGACACAGGAAAAAGATGACATCATAGGCAAATGAGGACAAATGTGGAAACTATAGTGGTTGCCGTGTCCGCCTGCTTACAAACGCAACCACCATGAACTCTTGTTGAAAATTTCTGCTTTTCACCTTTCACACTCTAAAGGAAAATCCACATCACTTGTGAAAATTTTAGAGCAAAAAACTTTAATAAATATTTTGAATGTAATGAACCTGAAGTCCGAGCCAAAAGGTTTTATATTAGAGATTTTATGTTCACCGATTTTTGGCCAATTTCAGATCTGTAGCGTTTGTAAAGCTACAGATGAACCATTCAAAAATATTTCTTTTTAACCCTCCTGCTGTAAGGAGTCAATAAGTTTAAACAAATTATCAATATTAGGAGAAGATGTAACTTTCTACCTTATTTGCGTGTGTAGCAGCTGTCAAAAAGGGTCCAACTAATTTAAGGCAAACACAACCAAGTGGGTCTCCACACTTCTTAAACCTTAATGTCAAATATTAGCATTTAGGCCAATCATCATGATTAGCATTAACAACTATAAACATCATCCTCTCTACATTTTAAAAAGACCCTACCCTACTTCTCAGGTTTCCAAATGCAGTTTTCCTTCAAACACCTTCCTATTTTGTGCCATCTCTGACTGTATTTAAAACCCCTGTATTAAAAAAATAATTGATTTTGAGTTTTCGTCACACCCCCTCATCCTCACCCTCCTATGATGCGACCCGACAGTGCTAGGATTTGATATTTAAGTTTTGTACCATCCACAAAGAATTAGTCTTCCGTACAGTTTTGACTTATCCAGTTGTTGCTATGTCATGTCTTTCGAAATGTCTCTTAAAACCTTAGGAATAACTTTTAGTTTTTCTGAAACGCAGAAAATCTATATATTTTAAAAATATTAAAGTTATTTTTAAATGCATTACTGTCTTACAATAGATGTACGTCAGTTGCACAACTTAGCCAGAAGTACTCAACAAACCAAAAGTTTGGAAGCAAGGCCAATACAGAATAAGCATTTTGAATTAATTTCAACTTTTTGTAACCTCTATCAATAATGTCTTTGTGATCAGACATTACTTCTTTGACAAGATCAAAGAAGGGCTTCATTTTTGATTTGCAAGAGTCACAACTACAGGGCAAAAACACAAAAAACATTACATTTTGCACAACATAAACCCAGGGATAACTTATTTTGTAGAAATTATGCTCTTAGAAAGACTGATCAAAATACCTGAGAATTATAGTATATGATGTGATCAGTGAGTCTTTATGTAATAATCATAGTAATTTCTTTTTTCCACACTCTTATACTCAGAAATATAATACTTTATTATTATTATTATTATTATTATTATTATTATTATTATTATTATTATTATTATTATTATTATTATTATTATTATTATTATTATTAATTAATTAATTAATTAATTAATTAATTTGAACACGATAGAAGTATAAAATCACACATGAACAAGGAATGCAAAAGACATATTTTTGTGCCACAATAATCTTAACATGCTTGAAAAGTTGTAGGAAGAAGTAAGAAACTTATGAACTCCAACCCTATAAACTCATATCATATTTTCAAATGGTCGCTCATTATTAAATCAAATAAAAAATAACATGGGTTAATTAATTTTCCATTTTATCTGGGTTTACATATGTGCTTCCATACATCCATACCCACACACACTCATATGCGTTAGCCTCAATTTACATACACATTAGTGCTAACTCTCATTCATATTTCTATATCTTGTGAAAATGACCTTAAACTGATTGTAATGAAAGGTTCCCTGACAGCAGCGTGTGTGTGTGTGTGTGTGTGTGTGTGCGTGTGTGGGTGTGCGTGTGTGTGTGTGTGTGTGTGTATGAATCGCAAACATCTTAAGGTGATAAATGTGTAATAATTAAATGTTTTGGTTACATTCAAAACTCGAAATCTAAACCCAACTCTCCTGTTTCTCATTTTACATGTTTGGTCTGTTAAACTGAAAACCAACCGCGTCTGCCCGTCGGCTGTCTCCTCCCCTGGACCTGCTGCCCCTATTAATATTCAGCCCTTCAGCCAATCAGCCGAGCTGGGTGGATGACATCATGGGCTAGGGAACAGTGAACAGCCAGTGAAGCATCCAGCCTGCCGAACAAGCTTTGCTTTTAGGGTCAGGAACTGGTCTGACAAGAGAATGGCAGTCCTGCCTTTAAACCGTCACTAAGGACTGTACGGCTGACGATGAATCCAGCGGGACTCCAGCTCCAAAGGCGAGACGCTGAGCAGGAGAATGTGAAGACATATTTCAGGTAATTCCCTCTGTGCGTAATACAATAAGGGATGTGGAAGAGGGGAGCAGAGGAGAGCTGGAGGAGGAGGGGAGAGGCTGTGTATGTAGGGGTTGCTTTGTAGCCTTCCTTTTTCTTCCTGCACTCTGCATTCTGGCCTGCTAATCAGGCAGCTGTTTCCTCAGCAGTCCTTCTCATCTCTTGGGCTGAGGTGGGAATAGATGGCCCCACTGGATGAGCTGGATGCGTTTTATATCATCTCACTCTCTACCCTGCATCGCATCACCTCTGTGTACACTCCTTTACACCTCACAAATATAGCATCCAACGGTGGCATTTGAGCAATCCTTGTGTCAGTGAAAGTGTGTGTGTGTGTGTGTGTGTGTGTGTGTGAAATGCAGCAGCTGCAGTAGCTACACAGAAGCAAGAAAGAAGCAACGCTATTTTTGGGAGCTGCTGGATGGATCAGAGCTGTACATGCTGATGTGAACGGGCTGGTGATGGATGGTTTATGTGCTGATGGATGCTCTTTTTTTTTTTTTTTTTTTTTTTTTATTATTAATTTATTTTTCTCCTCTGCACCACCTCGCTTATGGTCTCTGGGAAGGGACGCGCACACACTCGGATCGGAGACGCGTCTCCGTGTCCAGGCTTCAAACATGGTTGTGTGTGGCAGCTTCATGGCGGCTGTAGTGACAGGGATAGATATACAACATCTGGTCACCTGACTTTACTGGGGATCGGAGTGGGGGTGGGTTCTGTGAATAACCGAGCTGCTCTAGCTCGGATTCCTCCCCGGCCGTCATCAGCAGAGGAGGATGGAGGAGATGACTGCAGAGCAAGCTGAATCTGTCTCCCCTGCAGCCTCTCTCTCTCTGTGTGTGTGTGTGTGTGTTGCAGTGGTTGTGTCCTGGCCGCCGGCGTACAGGGAGTGGGAGATTCCTCTCCCAAGGAAGCGCAGTCATCCTGAGCAGGAGCAGGGCCTGATGGGAGACCTGTTGTCTGGCGAGGAGAAATATTAGGGAGTCATGTCAGCGCCAGATGATCATAGAGGGGAATTGGGGGATGGGTTAGTGAAGGTGCTGCTCTCTTTGAACATTGATCTCCGTTCCAATTCTCTCAGAGCCCTTGCCCTCTAAGCATCATTTCTCCTGCTAGTACTCCTGATTATATAAAGTAGAAGCAACCTATTTGCATATTCTGTACAAAAATACATTTAGCCATATTTTTCTCACTAAAATCAGACTGAACTTTACTCATTTTTCCGTCAGTAGGGATTACCAAAATTGTTAATGTTCTCAAAAATCCCAGATTATTGAGAAACTTTAAGCAATTTGTGAGTGGCCGTGTGAGGATTTCGTAGCTTTGTAAATGTTTGAGTTAAATGGATGCAAATCTGTGGGTGTATTTGAAGGCAACACCTCAAACGCTGCGTCCTTGTCTGACATCATGGAAAAATCAGAGAAAATAAAGGAAGTTATGAGGAAGAGAGTTTTGAACCATCAGACTGTTCGGTTTCTTAGAAATAAATGTGTTTTGGTTTGAAATGTGTGTTTTAGCCCCAGGCCTGTCACAATAACAAATCCTCCAGGACGATAAATTGTCCCCGAAGTCATTGCGAAAAACGATAATATTGTTGTGTTGAGAGCATTTTCAAGTAATAATAGTGCAAGAACACATTCTTACAGATAAATAAAGTTTAAATTCTGATTAACATTTAACACTGGAACTGGAAGACATTTTAAATATCCACTATAAATAAGCAAAACAGAAACAAAAAATAAAATGAATCATGAAGTTTCTGTTAGCAAAACTGTCCTTCAAAATAAGGGCTAGTGGAAACCAAAGCACCAGACCGAAGACTTTTTATCATCCAGTTTTTGGTAGAAAAGGAGAAAAACTATAAATTATGCAAATGAAAATGTTCGAGCTTGTTTTAATTTATCATGCGATTAGTTGATTTATTGATTATTGTGACAGGCGTAATTAGCCCCAAAGCAAAAGCTCTTGTGAACTGAAAATAGTGCAAGGATGTCATTGTGCACAGTGAAATTAGTCAAGCACCAGGACTGGAAAAGCACTCAGCTAGGAAGAAGCCAGTGCCTCAAAAATGACCAGATTAGAGTTTGTAAATATACTATGGGATAGAAGCCTTATTTATTAGAGTATTTTGGTCTGAAACTAAAATTGAAGTGTTCGTCCATTATTTTTAGGAACAAGAGGATTGGTAGCCCATAGCCTAGCATGGATGTTTTGCTGTGCATTGTTCTTGGCATCCACTCATTATCCAACCCAGACATCTTCAGTTCTGCATCATAGGATCATTGGGTGGTTTGGGTCTCACCCCATCATACTCCCTCTCCCAGGCAACCCAGTTGATCAGGTCCTGGCTTGTGTCTAACAGTTTGTGTGCACCACACAGATGACATCTTGAGAAAATCCCCATCGTGGTGCTAAAAATGCACCATCAACCACAACTAGTTTGTGGAAAGGAACCAAAAACAGTTGACCCAAGTTATAACGTTTAAGGCATTTTTAACAAATATAAAGGCAATATGTGTACAGTTAAAAATAATTATCTCATTAATCTTTAATTTACCAAATATAAATAATGAAGTAGTCATAACAACTGACCTCCAACAACAAAGGCTTATGTGTTATCACACAATAAGAAATAACAAGGCTTTTTATGTCTTGTACCTAAATACTTTGTTCAAGTGCAGCTCTTTATCCTGCTCTTAGACTGACAGAGAAGCAACCACTTCAGTTTTGTCAATCTACTGAAGGGTCTTAATCAGAAGACAAGTCGACAATCAGTCAAAGTTATGGTATACCATTAGTGCAGAATTATCCTGTTCTTATGCGTCCTGCTATTCAGCGATCTGTGAGACTGTTGCTGGATAATCAGTCTCGGTTCCTCTCCTGCTAAGCTTCACACTTGTCCCGCGATACTCCACACGTCACTTTCATCATATTCTCATCACACCTTTCTCTGTAGGAGTCCGTCACAAGCAAATAGACTTTTTTTCTGTTGTCATATAGGTAAAAGGTTGTTCTGAATCATTCTGCATGTCAAATGCACCTCTCTTATGTGCTCTGAAACAAAATGAAAGAGACTCATCTCACAATAGTAGTGTGCTTTTATATGCTGGAACTAAAATACAGGTACAGTAGCGACCCCCAGCATGGTGCTTGTGGTGGATATAGAGCAGTTTATTGTGGTTTAGCTTTTCACGCTAATGTTCAAAACCACTTTTATGGTTCAAACAAGTTTAAGCACATAAAACTATTTCGATAGGTTATCATAAATTTATTGTTTTCCTTACTGCTTGGCTGGAACATTTTTAAATGTTTTGTTTTAATCTATTATTTCAGCTCATGTCATCTGGCCTGAAGTTTTTAAAAGAGTTAAGCTAACTAACAAATAACTTATTGACCTTAACATGTACAACATGATGTGTCACACAATCTAGTTGTTTTTAAGTAAAATAGTTATTTGCTACTTATCGTCTTATTAGCAATAAGACACTTTTTATTACAATGAAGCATTTCTTTCAATAATTTTAACAAATTCTCTATAAAATTACAAAAAGTTGTTCCATTGTATCAGGTGTTTTATTATGCTTACATGTATCTTTGTAGGTATGAATACAATGCAAAAACATAAATTAAAACCTAAGTGATGTTTATAGACGTTTTTGCTATTTTTGTTAAATGCATCTAGTAAAGAGTTTAATAAAGGTAGAAAAATTATTTAGTTTCCTGCAGATAATGTCTATTTGTGATTTTTGCAAACTAAAGTTTTTTCCAAAGAGCTAGATTTGCTTTTCTGAGTGGGGATAAGAGTGCTGGCCTTCTTTCAACCAGCTGACCAGCAGTGTGCAGCCACTTATTTTTTGTCTGTAGAGCAGGCAAAAAAAAAAATCTCTATTGTCAGCAAGGTCACCTTGAACTCAAGGAATGGTATTCTTTAAAAGATTTGCTATAAGTTTGCCAGACGTTGGTGTTTCGTCTTTGTTTTTTAAAGTTTTTGTAACACTATCTGCTTTTATTTGCTGTAAATTGCACAAGGAATGAGTAGAGAGATGGGGGAAAGACTTGCGTCAAAGGTTCAAGGGTCAGGACTTAAACTCCAGCTGCTGCGGGGACTAGCAGCCTCGTACATGGGGCACTCGTTTTACCGCTACTGTACGTGCCGCCCGGATCAGGCCTATTTCTGATTAGTGAGTGCATAGTAGAAGTAGCTTCCAACTGTGCTCTCTTTATTCCTAAAGGTATCCCTGACAGCACATGGCAGAAGCAGGACTTTATTTGTGCGCTGAAACAATGTCTGTTTCTTTTTCCGTGCTAGCCTCATTGTCTCCAGGAGTATTAGCGTGCTGTTCTGGGCTGTCCTATGTTTTCCACTTGTCACCGTAACCCAACACAAGCAGCTTCTCTTACCTCAGCCCAGCTAACAAAAGCAGCAGACACAGTGCCTCATCTTGGCCTGCAGCCTGCTAACTGGGCCGGCCTGAAACATGATATCGGGACACAGAAAATGCATGCAAGGAGACCTCCATCTGTTGAGGGCTGCACTGCCGCCATTGAGCCGGGTTATAGTTGCGGGCTCTTGTTGTGGCCCTGTGTGCGGGTTGCTCCTGGGTGTGATTTTACGGTCACAGCGGTTCTTGCAGTAGGTGTGTCAGAGCTCCAGTCTGTGTGTCATGGATTAGCATGTAGGATTGGAAGCCATCTGGCCATTTTGTCTTAGATAGAGGAGGGGGAGTTAGCGAGGGAGATGGATGAAGAGAGACAGTGTGTCACACACTGACACATTGACACAGCTTCCTCTGTAATCTCCCTGCTTGATGTCTGTTGCTTCTTACAGCAGGTTTACTTGCATGTGTGACTTTATGTGACTTTATCCTTCTCCATAGATATCCGTGTCGCCTCACCTAGACGTTCAACGCAGGAATAGGACAAGAAATGTGTTGGGGGCAGGGTTCCTATGTAGGCTGGAGAGTTCTGGAGTTTGATTTCAGTGTGGAAAAAGAATTTTATTATTTTCTTCTTCATTGTCTACATTTCTTATGTTCTTCTTTTCTTCCTTCACTTCTTCATAAGCTTCCTTCCAGCCTTCATCTCCTTCCTTTCTTCCCTTACATCTTCTGTTGCCTTCCTTACTTTCTTCCTCTTTCTTTCTATCTTTCTTTTCATGCGTCAGCCCTCGTCCGCCTTTCTTTCATTTCTTTTGTTCATTTCCTCCCTTGTGTGTTTTCTCACTCTTTGTCCCTTTCGTCCTGGTGCATTTCTTTTCCCTCATTCCTTCCTTCCTTTCATTTTTACCTGAAAAATGTGTAGGAACCCTATGGGAGGATTTCAGTAGGAAGTAAAACTTGATCCAACCATCAGGAGACATTTTTGACTTTTAAAGGAACAGATGGTATGTTAACTGAGGCTCAGAGGACTGCAGAAAGTGGTGTGGAGAAACAGTAATAAAAGACAAAATATGTTAAAAGTAAGTTTTAAAAATGATGACTGAAAGATGAACCTTTTGAATAAATCTGTTTTTTGTTTTTTTTGTTTTGCTTATACTTTTTCTAGTCTTCTTTTTCTGTCATAAATACATTTGGAGTCTGAAATCCCTGATGCTATTTAAGATTTGACAAAAACCATAAGAGGCTTATACATCAAAGGTGTTTAAAATCCCAGGTTTTAGACAAACAAATAGATCAGTCATACTTATGTCCATGTAATTTAATTAGTTTAGGTAGAAAGAATCCATCAGCCACACAGTTGAGCTGAATATCATCGACACTATTTCACCATTTCAGTTTTGCCTTCTCTCTACATTCAGGTGCACATGCAGTTTGTAGCAAATGTCCACGTCTTTGTTTATTCACTTGTTGACACAAAAATGACTCTACAAGATCCGCAGGCTTTTCACGCCCGTCCTCTGATCCATTACAATGCCTGTTTTAAACCTTTCAACTCGACTATAAGCAGGTGGACCAGCTGGCGTGGCAGGAGGGAATCCACTCCCCTAACCGTCTCCAGCTGGCTCTCTAACAGGCCCACCAACACCACTCTGTTAAAGCAGATACTGCATTTGTAGATGATGCAGACTAATATAGCAAAAATATTTCTGGTGCAAAACAGGAAAAAACTTCATTTTTATGTTAAAGTTCAGGAAATACTTGTTGTTGTTGTTGTTGTTGTTATTTTTGACCTGCTGAGTATTTTGTAATGTGTGTAAGTCATTAAAATTAAGTTTTTGTACTACAGCAGAGCAATATTAAAAGTTAAAATGTTTAAACTTGAGTGCATTTTCTGACTTTGGAATAAATCCCTCATACCATTAGAGGTTTTTTTTTTTGCTTTTATTAGCACTGCTGCTACAATAATCAGCAGTTTGTTACTACTGCAGTTTTTAAAAGTTGATTAATATATTTATTTAGAATTTCCTGACTGAAGTGTGGATATGATTTGACACGGAGACTTTGTTCTTTTTGCTGTAATCTTTATAACCAAAGCAGCCTATTTTGTGCTTTGTTCAGCTAATTGAATTTGTTTACAGCCGCAAAAGGTTAGATAAGCCTTTTTTAAAATAAATGTCTACTGTCGGATGTTTATTCAGATGATTAAATTATAAATAATCTGTTTTTATGTTTTAAAATGAAGAAAATTAATCAACATTTGTTTTTTACTTTTAAGGAGCCAATGTGTAAAAGATTATGTCAAAAAAGAATGTAGAAAATTAACACCATTAGTGGCAGTCTTATAACGGAGCCAAGTTAATATCTTGTTTAGTCAAGGCTAAAGAATGAAATAAAATAACAAATACTTAAAATGCCTTTCACAAATACAAAAATGCACTAGTCATAGCAATATAAATCCATTTTATCTCAATAAAGAGGCCACAACAAAGCCGTTCTAATTCAGCGGTGTGTGCCGCACCGGGACCGCAGATGGACCCGGCTGTTGTTCAGATCAGTCCACAGAGAGACAGAAGGCTCTGATTCATTTGTCAATGAGTTCATTCAAACTTTGATTCTTTATTGACTAAGCACATTAAAATGCAACTAACGGAGGCAGAACCTTAATTAGATTCTAGCAATGATGAAAATTGAAATGACTTTGCTTTTGTCTTTTGTTTATTCAGTCTCTATTTTTGCTCTGAGGAGTGAGCTTGCGGATGGTGACAGTGTTGCTGCGAATTAAACAACACTGGTTTACATTTTAGTCAGACTGATGGACAGCTTTCTGAGTTTTCCATTGAGGACATCGCTGGTCTAAAACAATTCCCTGAAGTCAAAGAACTAGTTTTATAAAAAAAATATCTTTTATAAAACTAGAATGAATACTTTGTGATGAGTAAGGGACTTACTTACTCTTTTAAAGAGTCAGTAAAGCTTTGGTCAGATGTGTAAAAACTCTTAAAATATATTTAGCTTTTATTGCAGAAGCATATTCTCACACCGATTTCTTCTCTTGCCGGGTTTTAATTTGAGTGCATGTATTCACTGGCGAAAGCAATGACAGTTAGGAAACAATTTTGAATTCCAGATTTATTGGCACCGTTATTATTCCCCATAGGATATTGCAATCAGAAATGACTGATTTGATGCAACATTTGTTCAGATTTGAAGGATTATGTGTTGACCCCTTCCTTGACACGTCAAGCTAAAGATTGCCGGTTCGCTACAGCTGTACTAAAGACGGAAAAATAACCTAATGCTACAGATAAGCTATTCACTCGTCTGCACTGTGGGGAAGGAGCTTTAGCGCAGCAAAGAGCACGCACCTACACGAGCATGATTGACAGTGCTAAGAAACTCCTCTTGACTGTGATTAGTTGTTTCTGACTTAGTGGTGTATTTCTGTAAGTGGCTATAGGATCACAGGGAGGATTGTTTTCACAGATTATCTGTCTAATATTACACTGTCATTACATACTTTTATGAAAGTTATTTACTGCTGCTTTAAAGTGATGAGAGTATCTAGTAATATTTAATTAGTGGCACCTGACCTCTTGTTTCTTTATGATCTTTATGATCTGACATAAGATCCCGTTTGTTTGTGTTTATTTTGCCATTTGCAGAGAAGAGAGATTTATTAGTTTGTTACTCCATAGAAACAAAAGAAGCTGTCTAATGTGGAAGGCACAACAAATGAAAAACGTTTTCTGTCCAACCATCATAAACATCAGTGATTCAAGTTTGCTAAACCTAAGATTTTTCTTAAGTTTACTGTCAAAAAATTCAAAATGGCTGACCATTAGCCTTCAGCAGAATGATTATCCAAAAGATTTGAACAAATCATGACAGAAATGGTTCAAGTATTACCAGCAGAGGTGCCAAATAGTAGTAAAAAAAATCTTCAGATAAGTGTGATCTTTTTCCAAATTTCACAGTCATCAGACATCATGTTACAGTGAAAAAAACTTAATTTATTTTACCTGGGAGCAAAGAATAAATCTGGGGAGGGCTGTGTTATAGAAATTACAGGTTGCTTTAAAGTTTCTTTCCATTTATTTTATCTTAAATCACACAAATTTTAATAAATATCCAGGACATGGAAATTCCAGTGAAATCATTGTTAGTAGATCCAGAGAATCAATTTAGTAAACTATTAATAAACAGTTTGGAGCCTTTATAAATGCAGGGAAATAATACGAAAAAGATCAAACTTATATTTTCTTGTACATTAATACTTTTGTTAGTGAAATAGTAACATTTTGAACCCCAGACAATAACCAGCTTCAGTTTCTTTCCCTGATAGCTCAAAGTGTCAGAAGTCGAAGTTTTTCCCAGCTCTATCAATACCTAATAGGTGTAGCTCATACATTTTTAGCAATTTTAGCCACTGTGAATGCTATTTGTGGCGTCCATTTACAGAGTTCCCTCAAACATGCATATATGTGAAATGAGAAAGCGTGTGTGTCTGCGTGTTTGAGAGCATAAATGCGCATTAGAGAGCAGCATAGGAGCAAGTTCAGCTGAACTAAATATTAAATGACAGAGCGAGCTCTCACGCTTCCCAGCAGGAAAGTTTAGGAACGGATGATGCCTGGTAAAATGAGAGGCTGTGGGGATTAAGAAGGCCCTGAGTGCGGACCAACCTGTTTTTTTTTCTGCCTTGTTTTGAATATGGGGAACTTTACACCGCCGCCTGTGAACGGTGGTTTATTTAATGAAATCTGTGTCAACCAGGGGGGAATTTGTGAGTCAGCGTTATTGAATGTGTTTGATATGAGTAACAAATTAGCTACTGGTATAACATTAATGCAGGTTAGTATTAATATGCTATGCTAGGCTCATTAGACTGATGCTAATTAATTAGTAATGGACAAATGGACAAATCAATGTGTGGAAGCTTAACATTCAATCAAAAGCGCAACGCGTTTATATAATTAGGGGTAAATAAAATAAAAACTCTGGATAATCCTGATTAATTCTAGTAAACCCGTTTTAATTATGTGATTTTTAGAACCTCATTCTTAGGAAAAATTGGGCTCAAATAAGTCAGATTTATATAAATCACACACTGATGACAAATCTGGCATTAAAGTTAGCATAACTTATCAAAAAATTTAGATGGTAACTAAAACTGTATTGGAGATTTTTGTGCACAGGTGCTCTGTGAGAATAGAATAATAAAATATTTAGGAAAAAAAAATTCGCTTTCAACTTCTACATCAGTGAAATAATCTTAGAATTTAAGCTGCGATCTATTGAACTTCTGAAGGATCCAGAGCCTCTCTGTGAACGGACATTTAGAGTGCAAGAGCAGCTATTGCTTTCATTTAGCTCTGCCTTTGATATTGTGTAATCATGCTCTAGTTGGCATGTTACTATTGGATTTAAGGCTTTTATGCCACCATGATTAAAAGATGTCTTTGGTTATCCCCTGAGGTGCACACATCTCCTAAAAATACTGGCTGGGGAAGAAAACAGCGCTTTCAAATTTAGCTTGCTTTGTTGGTTAGAATACAATGGCGTGCTTATTATTAAATATTACCATATAAGGAAGCCGAGACGTCAACAGCGAAGTAATTGATCATTTTGTATCGTTAGATTTTCGCATCAATAAGTTGATTTTCAAACTTTGCTTTTTTGTGAGCTAAATGTTTTTCTAGAGTGTTTTAATATCACAATATCCTTCCATAGTCAATGTTTCCCCCCATATTTATTAAATATGAGCCTATAGCGCAAACTGAAATGAGGGTAAACAAAGCCTTCTGGTTCTCACAGGCCTCATATTACAATTACATCTTTTGTTCTTAAACGCTGGCAGCTGTTTCATTCTAGTGTGAGCAACAGGCTGAAGTTGTAGTTGTGTCAGAAAACATTGATTCCGGGGAAAAAAGGGACGACATCCAGCGGACGGCCGGAAGCCAGGACACAAACTTTAGCCGGTTGCAAAAAGGGCGTAATGCCTGCATACAGGGTGTTGCTCAACCAGTCCAACCACCATGCAGCAGCCTTTCAGACCGTTTGTGTACTGGCTTTGTAATATCACTTTGATCAACCAACATATGCCTCCAGGTTTTTTCTACACCTGCAGAATAAATGGAGGATATGTACCACTTACAGCATTGCTAGATAACCTATGAGAGGTTGAATTCAGGTATACAAATGTTGTTACGTTAGAAACTGGCTTGCTATAAGAAAAGGAAAAAAAAAAAAAGAACGCAAACAGAGGCCCAGTTTTGAGTGGGACCAGAGTTTATTGAGTCTGAGCCCAGAAAAATACGGGTATTCATTTATCTTCACTCTCCTCCGTCACATTCTCACCCAAATAAGGTAGAGCGGCCCGGAGCGCTACTGTCTGAACTAAAAACACTGAAACTGTTATTTATCAGCTGTTGTACTTGTATTTGACTGCAGTAGTTCAAGGCTACCTTTGGTTTCTTATAGTTGATAGTGCCTTGAGAAAAGGATTTGTACCTCTTAAATAGTTGAATAAGTGTAACTATTGAGTTTTATTGGTTTTTATGTGATATACTGATAGCAGGACAGAGGGGTGAAGTGGAAATAACATAATGAGGGTTTTTGTTTTGTTTGTTCACCAATAAAAATACAAAAAGCAAATAGCATCATGAAGACCATGGAACACACCAAAATATCATAGAATAGAGTAGAATAGAATAGAATAGAATACAATAGAATAGAATGACAAATGTTCTATTTCTATGAGGAATATTCATTCAGGAGGCTCAAGAAAGTATTATAGGTTATAAGTTAGAATGGTCTAGTTAAATTCCAGATGTAAACCCAAATCAATCTTTGGTGAATAATGTCTTTTCTAAATGCTCTCCTTCCAGTTTTACTGAGTTTGAGAAAGACAAATAGTTAAAAATAAAATAGATGCCTCATACCCCAACAGACTTGCAATTGCTATTGCTGCAGTAAAAGTGTTTCCACCTGGCGGGAGGGCTGAATGCAAATGCATGCCAAAGTTGTATTTGTGGAAAAAAAAAAAAAAGTTGAAAACAATTGATCATTTTTCACAAAAAATCAGAAGACATTGAAATTTCTATTTGCAGTGACTAAGTGTGTCTTTTCTTAGACGTTGTAAGATGATATGAACCTTGCAAGAAAGCAACAGGAGACAAGTTACGAGATTCCTAACATCTGCAGGATCATTTAAATAATGTTACAGATGTTATGTTGAATTTGAGACGTTTATAAGAAAATTATTAACATATTATTTACACTAAGTCTCCCTTCAAAATTTCCTTTTCCTTTCCAGCTCCGTGAAAATACTTTTAGCTGATTCCGAAGTGATCATTTCATTCTGATAATCAGTGAATCAGCTGAAAGAGGAACGGATTCCACCATGTTTTCTATCCAAATGCACATAAATGGATTTATACCCGTATTCATTTATACGGGTATTCACGAATACCCGTATAAATGCAAACTTAGATGTCTGTTTCCCCTCCACACCTTACAAAAGAAGGGACACTTATTTAATCAAAATAAAAAAATCAAGTTACGCTTAAGATGGTCATGATAACCAAAGTAAAAACAAAACCAAACCAACCTGACCCTATGTGAAAAAGTAACGCCCCATGTCAAGTCACACACACTAAATGTGATTAAAACCAAATGTTTTGGTTTAGTTTCACTAGTCACAGCAAAACCTGTTTTCCGACTGAACGTTAGAATCAAGGAATCACTGGAACAGAACCTGTCAAACAACATGAAGTGAAATCTCAAAAAAGCTTCTTTTCCTTCCCAAATATATGAAATCATCAAAAAACAAGAAATCTGTAAAGGAGCAGATTCATCTGAACTAGTCATTTTAAATCAAGAGTATTTTAAATCCAGTAATTGTTTGATGAGTTTAGATTTTGAAACTGTATATTTTTGAGTCATTCTCAGATCCCATAATTTAGGAGCCGTAAAAATGTGAACATAACCTAGAACCTGTTTAAGGGTGCTGGTGATTTATTATGTGATCACCTTAAGGTTCTGGTGAGACATTCTGTGCGGTTCAATTAAGAGATGTAAAAAGAAGATTTTAGTATTTGCAGGTTTCTTCCTGATGGAAATTTTAATAGCCTAAAAGGAAAAATGTTAAGAAAGAAAACCACTATATTTTGCCCTTTTCTGTTATTCCCTACAGTTTTCATCTATGTTTGTTTTATAAGTATGAACAGACATGAATAAAAATAGCTTCTGGTGGATACATTTAAGCACAACACAGTAATTATGCTTTACTTCACAGATTTTATTGCTATTAAGAGGGCGCGCTTTGTTTATTCTCAGTCTGAATCAAATGAACATAAAGTTGAAACAAACAAAGTTCTGGAATTCTCTAGAATCTTTTGTGGCTTGTTTTATTGATTTTTCCCCTATAAAAAGCGAGTGTTGCTTGTATTTTTAAATCTGTGGCGTCTGTGCTGTGACTCTGGGGCTTCATCCTGACCTTGAGAAGCCAATCATGTGAGCAGCACGTTGAGGTCTGTGCATCATCGCCCCACACTGTTTGAGTCTGTGGTTTTGTTGTGCCTTTTTTTTTTTTTTTTACTGTTTGGTGTTTCTGAGTGTGTTTGTTAAAAGCTAGCGATTGCTGTCTGAAGAGTTGCACAAAAGTGGTCATAATGAGCTGTCCGGAGATCTTTAAGGTCGAATATGATAACAATAGTCAAAGCTGCTCCAGTGGAGTTTCCCTTCATTTCTCTTTCCTCAAACTGTCCATCCCATCCAAGTAATCAGCATCCTTCAAAGACGCCCGGCCAAAGCCAAGGCAAACAGAGAGCGCGTCCTAATCAGGCACATGGAGAGCCGGGCTTATGGAGCCCTGCCCCCACTGCGGGACCATTACTGGACTGTCGGGGGTTCAATAGTGGAGCTTCCTCATATGTTTGCCATTCAAATAAGCATTAATGTTTAAGGGGCGCAGAAGATTTCTCTGCCTCATGGATAATTTAATATTTTATGGGATGGAAATGTGAAAATGTTCACAGTAAAATCTGGACTGAGCTGGTTTGTTTTGTGGTGGATTGTTGTACTTTTTATATGTTGTTGTATCTACTAAAGCCAAGAAGTGTTTCAGACGGAGGCTGCAGGTGGAATTTTGATAAATTAGCGTCCTGTGGATTACAGTGCAATGTTCTTAACTTTCCCTCAGTTTCAAGAAAAAGGCACAAGTATCCTAACGTGCACAACGCTCAGAGACGAGCTTATGTGTGATTTAGAAAGAGAAGGTGCTTGTTTCAGGGACAGCGTTCTCACTGACTGCATTCCCTGCATGTCAGTCTGCACAGTAAATAGGTCAGTGTTTTATATGAGTGAAGAATCACTAATGTCTGAGCCTTCATGAATCTGCCTTTTTTAGCCGTCAGGCCCGCACACCAGCCAACCGCTTCATGAGCCAGCTGTCAGGCATGTTGTTAGGCTTTCAGAGCTGCAGATTTGATTTGCTTCTTTACTTGCTGTAGAGCTGTGCAAAGTGTTTCAACAGACATCCCAAAATCACCAAACGCAAAAATAATATTGCTGAAAAATGTCTGTACTATATTCCAGCTCTCAACATATCATTGAGCAGGATATCATTGCATTTTTGTGATGATGGTTGAGCATGTTAGCTGCTACCAACATGCTAGCTAATATTAGCATGGTAGCTAACATTAGGGATTCCAAAACTGAAACTAGGCGCACACACAACAACTGTTTGTTTCTGTTTTTAATGTGCTTCTATGGCAGCATAAATCTTTAGAAAACATGTGTCAACTTTAAAAACTTTTAGGAGTAAAGCAAACATAGCCTTAAAGAAAATAAACTGCTGAGATTTTGGCCGTTTTTATTCTGAGTGGGAGGAATTTGTCAGTATCATATGTTTTATTACTGATGATGCAAAAGTTGTGAGATATTACCATTGTTTAAACATTTTTTTTTCTCTAATTATACCCATTGAAATGCATCTAAAATTAGTTTTTAAAAATCTTACTTTATTTCAATGATGACTCTCGACTGTATAGATGTCACTTCTTATTTCATAACCAGTACTTACATGTTAATATTAGTTGATTAAAAAAGTAATTTAGATTAATTTTACATCTGTTTTAAAACAGGGTACTTGTATTGTTACAATAATCAAAAATGTTATTTATAAATAATTATAAGGTAACACTTTATTTGACAGGTTGTGAATAAGACTGTCATAAACATGACATAACAGCTGTCATGAACATGAGAAAGTCTTCATGATTATTTATGACTGTTGTCTTAAAGTGTCATTCAGTAAATTATGACACTTTTAATACAAAGTTGACATTATTCAAACCGTCTTTGTTATGACAACTTGACATTAATCAAGAAATTATAATCTAATTTGTCATAAAAGTGTTATTGATTAAACTTTAGCTTTAATAACATAGAGCTACATAATTTTTAAAGTTTAATCAGTAATAGGCTCAACTGGAATTCACCAAATGGAGGAAGAAATGATGTTGAAGTTTTGATGTCCTGACAGATTTCTGGAGATGTTGCATTAAGGTTTCCACATTTCTTTTTCTCCCATTGATGGCATTTTATTTTGGTGAAGTACGCCACTCACTCTTTTTATCAAAACAGCAACATAACATGACGTTGGAATGAAGAAATTGGTAGATAACCTGTACTTGTACAGTGTTTTACAAAGTCCAGCGGGCCCTAAGTACTTCACTCTACACTCGGTCATTCGCCCTTTCACACACACATTCAAGCTTCCTGCTTTGGCTATGACCAAACACTTGACAAGGTTTTCCCCAGAAAACTTGCTAAGTCCAGTGGTTGGGTGCTAGGGCAGTCATTCATCCAGCGGCCCATAGCAAACATTTCAAAAAGACTTACATAAATAAGCAATGCTTAGCCTGGTGGTTTATAATATGCTGGGTGAATCCCTGCTTGAGTTGTAGGTGCTCCAGACCACTAAACAGTTTTGCAAAATTTAATTATTTGTCTTTGAATTCATTTATGTAGTAATGAACTTTTCCTCACTAAGTTCCCCTTTAGACCATTGTTAGTAAATGACCTGGTTGTTTGCGGATTGTAACACCTTTAGCCAACATTTTCACAATGTGTTTTGCATTGTTAAAGTTTAGTTTTAACATCAGTCATTAAATGAAAAAAATTGAAACATGGTTGCCATTTGTTTTGCTTGCCGCTTTTATTTTGAAGTTGTAACTTTAAAGTGAATTTAACAGTACGCAGCTCCTGCCTCGAAGTCGGTGCTTTGTTTTCATACATCTGGGTCTGTAAAGATTTTTGCTGAAAAGAAGTGAAAACAAGCCTCACACTTAGGACTTGTGTTTGTTTCCTTTTATTGTTACACAGTACCTGTACTGAACTGTGACCCAGAAACCAAGCTGCATGCCAAACAATGATTTACGTGTACAATTACACCACTAATAACTTGTGTCCAACATTTATTGCTCCGTTTTGCAGCTCAGCAGTTCACTGGCCGGCCTCCACTAATAATTTACAGCTGTCCTCTAATAACAGTTCTCCAAAATGAAAGTATTCTGATGCCGTTTCCTCAATAATCTGTTCATTTTACCTTGTGAAGAGGAAAAAAGTTCCTAAAAGTCGAGGAGAAAGACAATGTGCAATTAGGTTGTTATTTAAATTTTTTTGTTTGGTTGTTTTCTATATACTGCACAACAGTAGTGACAGATATCAAGTTACATAAGCATTCTCGTGGAATTGAAAGGAACGTTTTTTTGTGATGAAATGACCCATAATTTGTTTATGTTTCACTCATGTTGTCACTGCCTGATGCAGCCGTTTCACTCATTGCTGTTTTGGGAGACAAATCCGATTCAGTTGTAGCTCTTTGTTATGCTCCATCTTCCTACCTATCCAATTCCTCTACTCCAAACCCGCCGTATTTGGAAATAAACTGAGTCTTTTGTGCCCTGTCCGATTTTTGTTGTCTTGAGCGATGGTTGTATAAAATCCCACAGGCCATTGTGAAACCAAATGTGTAATTTTTCAGAGCCGGCGCACACTGATGTAGACCAGGGGAGTGTGTCTTTGTTTGCTAATGTAGGTCTCCACTAAGGGGGCCGCCTGGATGTCCCGCTTTCTGGGACGGCTGTGCTGCATATCACATGATAGGCTTGGCCTCAGGGTGAAGCAGTGAAGGAGTGTAACATGGCGGAGGGATGGGTAGATGGAAGATGAGAATGATAGAAGAGTTTCCCCGTGCCAGATTATCTTAGAGTCAAATCCTGGTTACTTTCACAGCTGAAAAGATTCACTGAACAGCTCACGCCACCACAGCTCGAGAAACCCCAGCGTTTACAGAGCATAGTAGCAAAATGTTGCCGATTTATGCAGTTTTTTGGCTTTTTCTTTTACCCACTGTAGTTTAAAGAGTGAAATTTAACCAACTATGGTGTTCGGAGTTATTCTCTCATCCAAATAGGGAATGATCAAACATGTAAAAAGTGAACTTTTTGACCTATTTACACAAACGTGTGAAACAAAATAACATCACACATTCCCCTGAACAAACCACTCCTAACTTGAAACAGGGAGTTGTTGGTGCACAGCGATAAACAAACAGCCAGCAATCTTTCCACCAATGATCTGAAACAAGATAAGTCACTTGTTCCTCCCTGGAAACCACAACTCGAGTTTTGCTCCCTGTCTACTCAAAGGTAGGAATTTCACAGATCCAAGTCCTAATAATCACCTGGCTTAGCATCTGAAGTCAAAATTACAACTGGAAAAATTGCAGGTTCCTTACTGGTTTCCATGAACCTCACATGCTTAAAATGTCAGTCTGGAAACGGTGTTTCACGTCCAAAATGAGAAAACAACTTTAAGCTGTTAAAACACACTGTTACTCTAAAATAATAAAATACTATTCCAATTATCAACTCTAAATCCCAAAGTAAAGCAGATTTTCTCTTATGTTTTCTCATAAGTGAACCTTTGTATCCTGGTTTTTTAAAGTCTTTGTCCTCACTCAGATCTGGTTTCTCTCTGTTTTTCCTTTCAGGATCTTGTGAGTGCTACTAAAGATGTCTGATAGTGTCGATATTGAAGAGAAGCCACCAGCCCCCCCCTTGAGAATGAACAGTAGTTCCCGAGACTCTTCATCAGTGAATCACGCATCTAAACCACTTCCAATGGCTCCTGAGGAAAAAAACAAGAAAGCTCGCCTGCGCTCCATCTTCCCCGGAGGAGACAAAAGTGAGCATCGTACTGTACCTTTTACACTCCATGTTATTGCTCATTTGTGTAGTTTCACTAGTCTGTGTCATTAAAAAGAAACTAACATTAGGAATGTGCTATTATTTATGTTGTTGCAGCGAACAAAAAGAAGGAAAAAGAACGTCCAGAGATATCCTTACCCTCAGACTTTGAACACACAATCCATGTCGGCTTTGACGCTGTTACAGGAGAATTTACAGTAAGTAATTTACATTTCACTATAAAAACAGGTCATTAAATAAGTGTGAGTGTTTCTGAAAAAAAAAACCCTAAACTTATTTGAAAAGCTCACCTCTGTAAGCCTTATTATAGGTAATGCCCTAACAATATTACGTATAAAACACAGTGATCAGAGTTAAAATATGTAAAGAAAAACCTTTTCATGTATACGTTTCTGTTCTGGAGTTGTCTGTGATAAAAGTTACATTGTGAAAGACAAACTGGACATTGCAGACGATGTGCATGTTGCACAGTTTGGAGGACAAACATATTTGGAAACGTGCAAGCTTTTAATAATAAGTGTTTGTGAACATATCAGGAGATGCACTGTAAAAAGACAGAAAACATCTGTTTTGAGTTAACAAGAGTGTTGGTAAATGTCCGATGAAAAACTGTTAAATTACAGAAAATATTCTTATTCAAATTTAGTAAAAACAGAAAATGTACTGGCAGAAAATTACCAGGACATTTTCTGTTTTTACGGAATTTCCGTCAACATTTTTTCTGCAATTTAACTTTTTTTCCCCATAATTTAAGTTTTTTATGGTAAAAATTTGACGTGAAAAAATGTTAGATTGCGAAAAACATGTTGACGGAAATTCTGTAAAAAAAACCTGAAAATGTACTGGCTGAAAATTACCGGGACATTTTCAGTTTTTTTGCCAAATGTTTTGTTACTCTGTACATTTTTCATAGGGAACCAGACTTCATAAAATAGTTTTTCTGCATCTACACATGCATAATGCAAATGAAGAGTGAAATTAACATTTTGAGCTAAATAATTCAACAAAATGCATAAAAAATTAGACATTAGCAGTCTTACATAGTTAAGGTTTTACATTTTTATCTTCTTTTAGCTTGATTTTTCTAGTTTTAAATGTGAGTGGCATGTGTGTGAAGTTGAAATGTAATTTTCAGCTCCCTATAAAAACAACCTTTGCACTGAGGATAACGTTTTCTGCTCTATTTGACTTTCAAATGTTTGGGCAATGCCATCAGTGACATCAGTGACAACTAGTTCCTTGTTCATATGGACAGCTATGTGCTGGTGGCAAACAGAGCTCCATTTTAGCTGTTTTAAACTGAACACTCACTTAAGCACATTGCATGCTTTTTCCAAGAGAACAGAGTGAAATACTGATGATTTGTCCCTGGATCGCTATCCGAGTATCATCTTTCCTGAGCCCCTTCTGACAACAGTTGTATAGCAGTGGCTATTTTCAGCAGAGATTAAGCTTTAAGTGTAAAAATGTGCAGAGAGTGTGAAGAGACACTGGTAGATGACATTAACCCGCACTAAAAGACTGTCCATCAGAATGGATTAAAACACATAAGAAGACACAATTCCAAAAATATATAAAACTCTTCTACATGTCTACTGTAAATAGGCCATAAAAATTCAAAGTGACCCGGAGCTGTAAATGTTGAGCTTCGTTCAACGCTCAACATTTACAGTTAACATGTGCTAAATGCCAAGATAGAAAGAAATATTTTTTAATTAAGAATTTTACACAGACTAAGGTTTATTAAAATCATTTGAGGCACAATTGTGGATATATTTTAAGGCAACATCTCAAAAGGCTTCCTTGTAAAAAGCCTGCAGGATAATGCGCAGATATTGGGAGCAAATTAAGCAATACCTCCAATACTCATGGGGGCAGTGTAGCTCAGTGTAGTTCATGTGTGATCAGTGAAAGAAACAAAGATGATAAAAATGGCTGAACTTCTCTTTGTATTTAAAGAGTTGCCTCTGTCTCTTTGCATGTTTTTCAGGAATGCACATGATTAAGATTTTCTTTAAAGTTTTCATGTTTGCTATTTTCCTTTGAGTCCAGAAACTCAGAACTGCCCTTCAGTGGCAGCCATGGAAATTTAAAAAAACGGGCACTGATGCCTGAGAATGTTAGAAATTGGTAGACTTATTTTCTTGGGCAAAGGAAGCATAAATAAGCTTTAATAGACAACTTTTGGTTACGGTGAGACTTTTGGGATTGACCTAAAAGGTCTAGGAATAATATTTTTAAGGGACCTGAAGAAAAGCGGAAGAAATGTCGCAAGTACTGCAACACCTTGACTTATATTCCTCTGTAAATGCGTGACCTCTTCAGGGAATCCCAGAGCAGTGGGCACGGCTTCTACAGACCTCAAACATCACCAAGCTGGAGCAGAAGAAGAATCCACAAGCTGTGATCGACGTGCTGAAGTTCTACGACTCCAAAGAGACCGTCAACAACCAGAAGTACATGAGCTTCACCTCAGGAGGTAATAAAACACCGACAACCAACATTGCAGAAAAGTATTTCACATTAAAATGAAACAGAATGCAAAATTTTTATTTTATTTTTTTCAGACAAGACAGCGCATGGATACATTGCAGCAAACACTCTGGTGAGTTTTTGTGTACCAAACTCTGCTTTGGTTGGTGTTGGGTTTTCTTACCCAGACTCAATAATATGCATGATTTCAAATTGGTGAATGCAGAATTGAAAAAAAAAAACCAAACCCCACTATGTAAATGATAAAATATCTCCTTGTAAATAAAACTTTAGCAGGTAAGTTCCAACAAATGATTTTATATGTCATTTCTCACTTTTCTTTCACTGACATTTTCTGGGGAATTTCTGCAAAACACACCTTAAGATGAATCCCTTTCACACAGATTTCTGTGTGTTCCCCTCTGGGGGGTTTCTTCCTTGAATATATGGCACGATTCTCTTCATTTTGCACTCATACCAAACAGTTTTGCAACTACGGCAGAAAAATAAGTGACTGCAGAGAGAGGTGTGCTGCCTATTGCTTTTTGAAAAAAAATTATTTTTATTTTCTCCTCGATCCACTCCCAAATTCAAAACGAACATAGACAAAAGCGTCACTGGAGGCTCAGCTGCATGTAGAGAGATTCCCGCTGTGTTGACCTCAGTTATCTATGCTTTGAAGAGCCCAGCCTGCATTCACTGGGTGAGGAAGAAGAGGAAGAAGAGGAATATACCGCCCAGGGGAAAATCCACTGGGATCTCTTCATGCAAGACCAGTGAAGGGTAAAAGGGTGTGGCGGTCAGTCAGGGAGGAAAGCTTTCAAATGCATTTCAGTGTTCGGCAGCATTGAGAGGTGACTCAGCTGTTGGCTTCACTGTCACTGAAATCCTGAGCTAATGTCAAGAAAATGATCACCAAAGACAGACAGCAGGCCCTTATCACACTGCTGATAATCAGCTGCAGGTGGATGTTACAAACTGATGTGCATTTTGCATTAACTTACCAACTAATACAGCGTCTTGCTGTCTATTAACTCTTCAGAGACTGCAGAACGAGTTACCTTGAAATTGTCATAATATGAGACTTCAGAAAGAAATGAATGCAACATTAGATATACTTTACGTTGCAGGGAGATCCAAGATTTGGTTGCACCAAAGCTTTTATTTAATTTTGGGATATTTACAACTTTGAGCTTTGTGCTTGGTCTTTGCTCATGCTCTCTCAGTCAGATACTAGCTTCACTCAAGTTTGATTTTAATTTGATTTTAATTTGATTTTAATGAAAAAGGTATGAATGCCGCCAGTTTTAATGTCTCATTTTAGAGACGATCTATGAAAAACTCCAGCTTTCATATATTCTCACATGGTCTTTATTGGACCCATATGAAGTAGAGAGTCCAAAAGTTTGAATATGCTGTAATTCCAGTAATTACAGCATATGTAATTAGCACTGCTATGTATTTAGCAGTGTTAATAAAATATTTAGCTCTGCTAAATATTGTATTTAGCAGTGGGTTATGGAACTTTGTGCCACAACCCACAAAATTCTGAAAAGTGGGAACCTGAATGCTTTTTTCAAAACAGTGTACAGATATCTTGAAATACGTGTTGGGTTATATGATCATGTACTCTGTAAAAATGTTTAAAAATACCACCGTCCGTAGAAAGAAATTCTGTTAAAACATACTTTAGCTATGTTTTAAATACAAGAAGGTAAGTGGGAAAACATCCACTTTACCTGATTTGAACTGCTAAACACAGAAATAAAAAAATCTCTGACACCTTCACAACATTCACGTGAATCATTCTGTCAAGAAGGTATACTTAACTATGAGAATGGTAGAAATCAAATCCAGTGAGGACGAGCAACGTGATCTGAGGAATCGGATGCTAAATGAAATGTCTCCATTGAGCAGGATAAGTGTTATGACAATCTAGAAACAGTAATTGAGATGTAATTTACTTCTGCACGCCTTCAAGTGATTTTTCTCTACAGTTTCCAAAACAAATGATGACTTAACATTTTTACACTGCATCTGCTGAGCTGAGGCATCTTGAAGTGGAGAGGAAAATGTTGTTTTGAACAGGAAGCATATTTAATTCCTGCCACGTCCTCCCCTCATGTTGTGTGTTGGGGGATAATGATGTGGACATGAAGCCCTCTCTCTACTCCCCACCCTGCCTCCTCCTCTATACATATATATACACACATATATATATTTATATATATATGGGTTTGTTTTAAGTAAATCCTCCCATTTTCAACCTTCACATTCAGAACCGACTGCTGTCTTCTGGGCCTCCTGTCAGCCTTAGAACCTGCAGCGCATTATTTGACAAGGTAACTCCTCCATATTACTTTCCACATGATGTACCTCTACATTGGCTGTGAAGCTAAATCCAACTATTTGATGGCCTAATATTGACGGAGCCGTCTGGCTTTTTTTGCAGTACAAATGTTCAATTTCAATTGTATTGATATTTCATGGGGGTTTGATTGGCTCTATTAGCTTTTGGTGTCTTGAACAGATTCATTTTCTTCTGAAACACAGGGAATCATGTTTTTGTGGGTTTCTTCGACTTGCCGTCTCTGAAATGGCAGGACAGTTTGCATATTCCACAGAGGACTGTAATGGCTGCCAATCTGCATGTATGAGCTCATATTTTAACAATTTAATCGACATTGCCAATAATCTGCCTGTAACCTCATCACCATTTTAGACATTACTGCATGGCTCCCAATAAAAAAAGGCACACACACACACACACACACACACACACACACACACACATGCACCGAGCACTCCTCTCTGCACTGCAGTCTTGGCCCAATCTTCCTCGAAGCGAGTCAGAGGCCCAGTCTGTCTCAATGAAGGACTGGGACTTTGCTTTTAATCACCAGAACTAAGCTGCACCGCTTTCATTAATGCATGACGAGAGCGGATGAAGTGTTTCCATTCCATAAGAGGAAGATGATCCAAGGCAAATAATGTTCTGGGGCGGAAGGGGAGGAAGAAGAAGCAAAAGAAGAAGAAGAAGAAGAAAATGGCAGTGCATTCGGCGTATTAAATATGCCTGATTAATCAGACTAATTAAAAGGGATCCACAGGGTGTCTGTGGCTCATCTAGATGCTGCCCACCACCGGGTTGAAGTATGTCAGAACTCACAGCGCTGTTACAGATGTAACACCTTGCTACTTAAAAATTCATCCCCATCACTGGTTCATGGCACACCTTACTAGAGTCCACAGAGAAATGCACTGAATGCAACCTCACTTTCCCTTTTAGTTCTTGAATCATAAATGCTTTTTGTGCCATAAACATGACTTTTCCCTGACTTCACCTCAGGCACGTTTTGATCTCGATGATCACGTTTTTCTTTTCTTTTTTTTAATTTTGTTTTTGAGTGCTTTTGTTGAATTATAATTAGAGATGCACCGATCTAAAATTTGTGGCAGATTTCTGACGTCCATTTAAAACATAAAATAACAACATTTAAAAGATTTTCTCTTGCTACCTCATCGTTTACAGCCTTTCAATATTTATCTGTGAAAAAGAAACAAGATAATAACATTTATGGGAGAGAGCGGTCATGAAAACAAAATAATTCCCTCTAGTGATCAGTGAATCAAAAACAAACGTGACGACGTGTGCATTGCCTCATTTAGCAGATGTTCAACCTTGGAATGATGACAAACCCATTTCAAGTTGTAATTTACTTAATTTTGTAATTTTCCAGTTGTGATTTACTAACTGATTTGTACACTGACCAGGCTAACTACTATTAGCGGCTACATTAGCATTAAAAACAAGTAATAAAAGATCATAAACCTTGAAACTCTACAGCTACAATTAAACTAAATGAGGTTGTGTAGAACCCCCTGTTGATTTGGTGCGGTCTAAATCACCAAAATGAAAATGCTGATTAACAGTTTTATTTTTTATTTTGGGTATCATGAAGTTTTATATGATAGAAAACCATATTGTATGACAATGTTGTGATTGACGAGACGCTCCCTAATTGTAGCTTTTCAAATTCGACTTTGTCTATTTTTCCAACATAAATGTGGAAATTTTAACTTTTGTGTTGAAACAGAACACATATTTAAAGAACAGTCTTGATCCAGTGATTCACTACCAATCAATGACAGCTAGTTTCTTAATGTTGATACATAGAAAGCTTGGCATTAGTCGAGGTGTTTGTTACAAACAGTGAACCACTACTGCGGCGATGGTGCAGGGAATAAACGATAATCTCTCTTTCAACATGAGTTTTAGACATGTCTTATAATAATCAATTATAAGACATGTCTTCATTTTAAACCCCAGACTTATAACATATAGAATAGAATAGAATTCAACTTTATGGTCATTGCACTGTCACAAGTACAAGCAACAAATGTAGTTTGCATCTATCCAGAAGTGCTATACAGGATATAAATATTTATTCACAGGTGTACAAAACTAAATATAAATATAAATATGGGAGCTATATGCACAGATTATACAGATTATACAAGAATGTTAGGAAATGGATTATATATGTATGAGTAGGTTTATAATACAAGATAAATAATGGCAGATAAGATTTAATACTAATAGCTAACTGTTAGTGTTTAATAGTGTGCGCTCGCTGTTAGGAAAAAGATTAGAATTTTGAGTTTGAAAACTGGTTTCTACTGGTCACCAGTCAATATCTCGGTGCATCTCTGACAATTTGTTAATTTAAATCATTAAATTATTTAATGTGGTTCCCACAAGCACCCGTTTTTAGCATTTCGCCCAAGAAAAACACAGATCTTGATCGTGTGACACGGCCGGTTTGGAGAGCGCAGGATGTTTATTCCTGGTGGTAACAAATCAAAACAGTGTTACGTTTGGGGAGCATGTGAGGATCTACACAAATCGCAGTAGTTAAATGCTACATTCACCTCTTCCGACTTAAATCTCTTCCCATCCAGGGTGCCAAAACGTCAACAACAGAACCCCCGATTGCTCCACCCGTTTCAGAAGAGGAGGACGAGGAGGAGGAGGAAGAGGAGGAAGAAGATGAAGACGAGGACGACGATGACGAGCTGCCCCCGGTCATCGCCCCTCGACCTGAGCACACTAAATCTGTGAGTTCAGGAGCCACCGGTTCGTCAGATCACTCAACTGCTGTTCTTACTGCACATTCTGACTCTTCTGATGCAGATCTACACGCGCTCCGTCATGGACCCTCCAAAGCCCCCCGCCCCGGTCAAAGAAGAGTCAACTCCTCCAGAGTCGCAGGTTCAGCCTGACAACACCTCCAACACGATGTACCGCCACACCGACCGGCAGAGGAAGAAGTCCAAGATGACAGATGAGGAGATCCTGGAAAGACTCAGTACGTCTTTAAAGATCTTCAACATAATGGATTATTACTCCTTACATAGACAAATCTGAGAGAAATACATATATATCCTTTTTTAATTTATATAAAACTTTGGCTGTTATAATTGTGGAGTGTGATTGAGGGTATTCATACAGAAACATTCAATATGGGATTAACCCGTTCAGTCCGAATGCCGACCGTCCAGCCAAATTTGTAGTACCGTATTTCAGCCACACGTCGCGCTGTCTGAAAAATTCCAGCTGTTTCTGAGAGGGGAGACGATTCGCTTTCCAGCAAATATCGGGTTATTACGGTAATTTCACTCCCACTGTAGACGGGAGTGAAATTAATCAGCGGGGCGCTCTTTTAATAGACAGTCATTTGTGAAAATAACTTGCTAGATATTGAAAGTTCCAGTTGTTATGGATAAATTGGCAAGGATATATTTGCTCACAAGACATTTAAAGAAATGCGTACAATTAACATAAGCAAAAAATATCCAAAATAGATTTGAAACTATTAAAGCATTAAAATCTTCAAAATTATACATACTGCTTCATATATACATATGCAGCCTTACCAATGTTTGGATTAATTTCCCTTTGCTATCAAAAAGCTTTCAGTTTATGTTTCTTGCTGGATGTTTGACATTTGTTCTTACCAGGATTGATGGAGCTCATTTAGGTTGGTCTGGGTTTTTTTATCACAGTTTATACATTTTTAATAGGATTGCATTTGGCACAGCAGTGTACAACTTTCAACTGTTGAGCTGTTGATGTAAGGTGAAGCTCTATTTGTGCAATTCACCAGAACCACCAGTTGTTGCAAAAATAACTCGTAGCTCAAAGGAGAGGCCAAATTTTGGTATCTTTGTTTGTTTGTGTCAACTTGGTTTACTGGTTTTCCTGCTGGGTCCAGTATACATTAGCCTTGAGACTTAGTGGTTCCTGGATTCTTTGTAAATTTTCTGACCAATTTCCTTTCTTCACAGATGAACAGCTTGTGTCAGATGGTTGAAACATGGACACAATTAAGTGTTTCTAAAGGATAATGATCCCAACCTGGTTTTGGAACGGATTAGCAGGCTAACATTAAGCTTTTGGGAATGGCCCTAAACTCAACTCTATTAAATATTTGTGAACTGTTCTTAAAAGCCGGGTCCTTACCAGAAAACCATTCAATTTAAATGAGCTCTAGGAATGTACCCACTGCCAAGAAGAGCGGTCAAATATCCTGCCACAGACTTGTTGGTGACAAAGAGACTTTTATTCAAATATAATGCGTCATTTTGTTAGATTTGTTCTTGTTTAGATAATAAAAATTGAACAACCCACTTGGACTTTTTCCCCCTGATAGTCTCCGTGTCAGTTTGTGTTTTATTTGTGATCTTTAGTCAATATGTACAAAATGCCAGTTACTCTACTGGAGGTACAGTAATCCGAAGGTTGTTGGTTCAATTCCAGCTTCCCCCAATTTCCCTAATAATGAAAGAGCTGTTGTAGGAATGCTTGTGCGTTCTTAAGTTTGACTGGATGAACGTGTCTATAATAAAAAGCCCTATTAAATGGTTTGCTTTATGAGAAAAGGAAAATAATTTCTGTGTATTAATGTATTTAATTAGTCTGCTGCCTGCCTGTGACATAACTTCAGCTTGAATCACCAGGAATCTATTGTGGGGATCAAAACAGGAATTATGCAGCCGGGATGCTGATTATGTATCTGTTCTCTCCGACTCAGGGAGTATTGTCAGCGTGGGGGATCCCAAAAAGAAGTACACACGCTTTGAGAAAATAGGACAAGGGTAAGTCTCTTCATGGCGAACAAACAAAATGAGTCTTTTTTTTTTTTTTTTAAGTGTCAGTCTCTGCAAGAGAACTAAGAGAGGCTTAGGGTTGGATAACCGTGAGAAAAGCGAGTGGACAGGAAATGAAAACTGAATCCCAAAAATATGGAAACACAGATTAGCTCCACCAGCTAGCTGCCTCTCTTCACTTTCTCTGCGTTTTTAAATGCTAAAGGCTTTTTTTTTTTATTATTCACGACTACTCTGTACAGGTTAAGGAAAAACATGCACTGGTTGTAATCTTCACACCATGCTCAGCATTTCCATATTTGATCAAGTGGATAGCTGAAGACTGGGTTGTTGTCCGTTTGCTCTCTGCTCTCTTATCTCAAATTTACTACCACCAGAAACTCCACTTTATAATTCATAGCCTGTGACAGAGGAGAAAGAGGAAGAATCAGCAGCAGGAGTTCAGAAGAAGGATTTTAACTGGGAGTTAAATGCAGACTTAACTTCCTTCATACCCCTTGAAATTTTACATTTTGCAAACGCAAACGTCAATTTGTTCTATTAGAATTTTATTTTTAAACAAAGTCGTTCATATTGGAGAGATGTGAGGAAATAATATGTGGTTTCATTTCTAAGATGCATCTATATTACGTCCTTTTAACTCTGATACCAAGCAATAAAATTAAGTAAACAAATTGCTCTCAGTCTCTTAATAAGCTCTGGATATCATCCAACTTAGAGCAGAAAAGACAGAAGTCATTTCTTTTCTTGTTGTTTTTGCTCCCGAAAGTCCAGGCTAGAAATCAAATGTCAAGGTGTCATCATGTACTCAGATCTGAACTGTAAATACCAAATAAGGTTCGGTAGTAAATCAGTCCACAATGAAGGCTTTCCTGACTAAACAGGAAACAGGATCTGGTACACACTTTAGTTTCCAGCACATTAATCTTTTGTAGAAGAGTACAGATCAGTGAAGATAAATAAGCAATCGAAGCTCATCCAGAATTCTCAAAGAACAACAGTAAGCTTGATCACAACACTCCTTAAATCAGTGTGCTGGCTCCCTTTTCATAAAGGGTAGAACTTTGAATTTTGTTGACAGTCTACAGAGCTTTAAATGAAAACTTGAAATGTGCGAAAACTGTTGTAAATCAGTACTGGGATAAAAATAAAAAGCGATCCTAGAAGAAAAGCGGCTAGAGCCGACAGAGGATCAGGGCAGAGGTTCAGCTTTCAGCAGAACACAAAGATCAAAATAGTTAGTCACGTATCAGAACGGCCAGGTCAAAGTCCAGACCTTAATTCAACTGAGAATCTGTGGCAAGACTTGAATCTGACTGATATCGAGCTGTTTTGAAAGAAAGAAATGGATGAAATATCCGTCTGTAGATATGCACTGTTGACTGAGACATACCTCAAATAACTAGCAGCTGACATCAGCGAAAAACAATTCTACGCAAATGCGCTCTAAACAGTTTCATCTGTAAAAAAACAAAGTAAAATCTAAAAGTTTGTGGTGAAAAAGTAGTGTGTTGATGAAGAGTTTAGAAATAATTGTTTGAGTTACTGGTGTAATCCATAGTTTTGTACCAACTTAGTTTTAACTAAAGATATTTTGATCCATGCTGCAAAATCTAATTTTATTGCAGTCAGCTTAACTTTTTTTTATTCCTACTTTAATTTCTAACAAGTTATATGTGCCAGCTTCTAAATAACAGAAATATTCAAATGTAATAAATAGATCTTTCTCCAAATAAAAGCAATTTTTAGGTTTAAAAAGTCTTTTTTGTTTGTTTTAATGTTGTATGTTTCTCTTGTAATTCTGCTGTTTTGCTTTTTCAGAGCGTCTGGCACTGTCTACACCGCCATCGACATAGCAACTGGTCAAGAGGTAAAATGTAATGGTCTTCTCTGCTAATTTCTCCTGCTGGTCTTTGCCTACGTGAAGCCATAAATGTCTGTGGTCTCAGGTGGCCATCAAGCAGATGAACCTGCAGCAACAACCCAAGAAGGAGCTGATCATCAACGAGATCTTGGTGATGAGGGAAAACAAAAACTCCAACATAGTGAACTACCTGGACAGGTTAGTCGTTTGAAAACCGGAACCGTGCTTCTAGAATTGAAATGTTTTGCTGTTGTCAAGGAAACCGTAAATGTGCGTTTCCCATTCGACAAACTTTGAAGGCTATTTTGTCAAACATGCAATCCAAATTCAAAGATTTTCAGTTTCTAAAAAAATATAAAAATAAATCAGTGGGGCTTATTTAAGGATATTCAATTAATAAAACATTGACACTTATAAAACCTAAACATTTAACTTAGCCTCTATGGACTAAGTTAACACGATTCAGCTTTTACTGTAGTGACACTGAGGAATTGTCTGATCCTCCTTTTTATACGATTTTCTCCTGCTGCTACAGATTTTCTTCTCTGGCCTTTTTATGAGTCGGCTGAACTTATATTGAGGTGAAACACTGCCACCTACTGGTTCAAAGCAGCAGGAGCGCTGCAACAGTTGAAACTGTTCATTTTCTCATCAACATTTCTGTTGCGGTCACATCTTTGCTCAGTAGCAACCACATAGACCTATAACGTGTTTTTACAAGTAATGCTTTAGCCTCCATCCCACAGGCATTGGTTTGTCAAACTGACGAGGCTTACTGTTGAAGGAAAGATTCATCCCTTCATCCCTGTTCTCCTCATCCTGCAGCTACCTGGTAGGAGACGAGCTGTGGGTGGTGATGGAGTATTTGGCTGGAGGCTCGCTGACGGATGTTGTGACTGAGACCTGTATGGATGAGGGCCAGATCGCCGCCGTCTGCAGAGAGGTAAGAAACCGGGTTTGGACATCCACAGTGAAATGAAAGCCAGAAGAAAAGAGACCGCTCAAATGTGCTTCCAGGAACATGGATGCTGAATGTATGTGCCTCTACGTTTGTCCTCATAGTGTCTCCAAGCTTTGGACTTTCTACACTCCAACCAGGTTATCCACAGAGACATAAAAAGTGACAACATCCTCTTGGGGATGGATGGATCCGTGAAGCTCAGTAAGTCACGTTTAAAGACCGGTACCAAAAAGCAACATTTTTTAGAGAAGAAAAGCCAACCTGAGTAAAGTAAACAACTGAATGACGTTCCTCTTGCCTTCCTCTGCAGCCGACTTTGGTTTCTGCGCCCAGATCACTCCGGAGCAGAACAAGCGCAGCACGATGGTGGGAACACCATACTGGATGGCACCGGAGGTGGTGACCCGGAAGGCTTACGGACCAAAGGTGGACATCTGGTCTCTGGGAATCATGGCGATAGAAATGGTGGAGGGAGAGCCACCTTATCTGAACGAGAATCCACTCAGGGTAAATACAGCGCAGGAAACGGTCGTTGTATTTTTTTTCATTGTTAGGTGCAAACTGTCTGCGTCCACTGCATCAATACAATGCCTCGCACACACATTCTGTCGCATTGCATCTATGAACTCTGCTGTATTTTGTTGTTTTTCTCCTTCTAACATCCAGTAGAGGTTTGGGTAGTTGTGAAGAAAATTGGTATTTCACATAAAGTTCTGATCAGAGGGAAGTTTGGTGTTTAAAGTGGCAAAGTGGGGAAAACGTTCAACTGAGAGTAAACATCATATTTTACTGTCTCACATGGGAAATTTGTTTTTGGGGCTGCAGTCACTTCACCATATAAGTGTAACATCAGTCAACTAAACGTCAGAAATTATAATAGGTGTGACTTATAACTCAATGAATTTTGATGTTAGTATGAGTATTGGTTAGCTTGCATCTCTAACATAGAGATGTTAACTCAAATGTTTAAAAAAAATCCCTTTTGCTTCTCACTGTAACATAACCCTTTCTGATCAAGATCACAAGCTTTTTTTTTAAAATACAGATTATTGGATGTTTATTATTGGACATACAGAGAGATGTAATGATGGATCAGAAGAAATATTTATACAGAAGAAAAAAAAATGGAGATAAATGTTTTTTGCTGGACATACTTCAAGGCACTGTTTAGACTTTCTCTCAAAAACGTGTTGAATTGATATTTTCAAGATATTTGGATTTAAATTTTAAAGGTGTCATTATGTTTGACTGCAGGCACTTTACCTGATAGCAACCAATGGTACTCCAGAGCTGCAGAACCCTGAAAGGCTCTCATCGGTGTTTAGAGACTTCCTCAACCGCTGTCTGGAGATGGATGTGGACCGCAGAGGCTCTGCCAAGGAGCTGCTGCAGGTGAATATCCAAATAAAGAAAAACTAAATTAAAACTTCATGACAGTCTTTGTCCCAAATATTTGGGTCTATTTGGTTTCAACAAACCATAAAATATTCCGCTACAAACATTTTTGGAAGATTAAGCAAATTCTGGGTATTTTCTTTTTGCAAGAAAAATTATTCTAAGTTACAATATGGGAGGTTATCTTGCTTATACGTTTTCATCAATATTAGGAATTATTGCCTGAACATAAGCTCCTATTTCTTGCTGATAGGTGACTTGTATGTAAGTTTTCTTTATTTTAAGAAATTTGTGCTAAAACCAAAACTAATTGGTAAGAAGTTCTGTTCTTGCGGTGCGAAGGTAGGATTTATTCTGCCACTTTTAGAGGACTCAAATTAGCATCCTTTAAAAGGACTTGGTAAAAAGTTGAATAAGATTGAATTACTCAGCTCAGTCCATTGCACTGAACCCCATGGAAAACCTCACGGTTATTTCCCCAAATATTGATTTCTGAACTCTTCCTGAGTTAAAACATTAGTATTGTTGTTTCTAAATTGATTTGAACTTGTTTTCTTTGCAATATTTGAGGTCTGAAAACTTACTGTATTTATTTAGTTATTGTGACAATTTCTCATTTTCTGCAAATAAAACCAAAATTTTTCGCTTGGAATTTCAGAGACGTGTTGTCAGTCGTTCATAGAATAAAAGAACAATGTTCATATTACTCAAACATAAACCTAGAAAAAGTAAAAGCGATCATTTTAAATGGTCTCTGAAGTTTTTCCAGAGCTGTATTTTAGATGTATTTTTCCATCTGTGCACACGTGTCACCTGATTCTCACAATTTTAACCACAAGTTGACAGAATCTCTCCTGTCCATGCTTTCATCTCCTCCTTTGTGCCTGCAGCATTCCTTCCTCAAGCTGGCGAAGCCTCTTTCCAGCCTGACGCCTCTGATTGTAGCTGCTAAGGAAGCCATAAAGAACAGCAGTCGCTGAGGGTGGGGCTCCCTGTACAAGCCAAAGGCCGGAGCGCTGCCGCTGATGCGTTGCTTTCATGACAGCAGGGGTTTGGGTGAACGGGGCGGGTTTGTGTGACTGACAGTGACAGCACAAGGGCATGAGACCCTCCCCCAGCCGCCACCGCTCGTCCTCCAGGCCTCGTCTGTGGGACGGACATCTGGCTTTGCAGCCTCTCGGCCGCGCTGCTGAAAAAACAGACCTTGCCTCCTTGTTTACTTCTCCAGCACTGTACATGTAGAGCAGTCTATCACAAGTATGTCAGATGTGCGCGTGGGCGTGGGTGTGTGTTGTGTGTGCGTTCGTACGTGCGTGTGTGTGTAAACTAACCGTGCACTTCTGTTCACATCCTGTCTTGTTTTGGGACAAATCGCTCCCTAAACAGCAAAGGAAAAATAGTTTAGATAAAAGTGAGAAGGAAAGGTGCTTATTCTCAAGAGTAAAAATAAAAAAAAACTACTGCAGCAGTGAAACGGGGAACCAAAGATTTCTTCCCCATCCCGGGTTAGGATTGGCTTCCTTCCCTCTCGGTTTGGACCCGACGTCAGCCTGCACGACCGTGGTTCTGTGAAGAAGCACCGCTAACCCTCTGCAGATCGCCTCCTCTGCTGTGTTTTGTGTGTTGGTGTGTGAGTGAATGAACGTAGGAATGCAACTACCGGAAGAGGAAAACAAATTCAGAAAGGATTTCTTCGTGACTCATGAAAGCTTTAAATACCTTTTCCAAAATCCATTTTTGCAGTTCTTACATATGATTTGTGCTCAACCTCTGTTTTCCAATTCATTTTTATTTTTGTTTTAATCACTGGACATAAATTCAGTTTCATTTTTTAAATTTGGTTTATTTTAAATTACGTTTTGAATATGTGAAGTCTTCATTATTTATAATAGAATTTTTTAAACATTCTGACACAAAGTATCATTTGAAACATTATTACACCTAATTTTTTAGCATTGGTGTTTTTTTAGGTTTTTTTTTTTCCATACGGTGCGATGCAATAAGCCTTTCCACATTTTGTCATGTTGCAAACATCAGCTTAGTGTATTGATTTTGGACTTTATGATGCATAATTGTGAAGTTGAAGGAAAATGATCAGTAGTTTGCAGGTACAAGGTGCCATTCAGCAGATTTACTTCCGGCATTGTCCTGTTTTTAGCTCCATGTCTCTAAAATGGTTATAAAATGACAAAATATGAAAACAGATTCAGTAAGATTCTGATATGGTTTGGATGAATTCAATCTAAAGTCCATACTTCTCATCTGTCCTTAAACCGTGAGCAAAAGATGAAATCCAGTAGAAATATGTCTCATTTACAAAACAACAAAATGACACGTCTTTTCATTGCAATCTTAATTTTCCTTCTGAATGTTGGTGTTAGAGGAAGACTGGTCAGGTGAAAAACTTCACGTCCTTCTGACTTAAAATCTAAGTTGCTCCTCGTCCGAGCTCTAGTTTTTATCGAATGTGTCTTGTATTTTGACTTATTTCTCATAAGGTCGTTACATTTAGTTCAAATATGTGACAGATTTGAGAGAGGTGAGAGAATGGCACTCCTAAGTAAGGAGTGCCGTTCTTATGATTGTACCCATTCCTCTCATGCCTGGTTTGGAGTTTAAACTCATTACAGTACAAAGTTTATCCGTCCGTGGTTGCATTCACTAGCTTCCTCCGGCATTCCTCCACGTACAATGCCGTGAGGAACTCGCATGAACTCATCCTCGACGTGAGTGTTGTGTTAATATCAGGCTTTGAAACGAGTCCACTGTTCTTGCTTCACACTTTTTATAGCCACCAACAAGCTGCTGCCATAACTCTGGCTGAATAATTGATCACTTCGCTAAGCAGAACTGAAAGAGTTAATTTAAAACACAAACTCAGACACAAGTCTGTTATTTTCTAATTGGGAGCATGTTTTTAAAACCAGGGACTTTGGGGTTGTGTCTCCTAAAGCTTAATGTTAATCAGTTTTATTTGTTCCAAACCCATTTTGGTGTTCAAATGGCATCCTCTCAGTCCGTGTTCATGTAAAACTGGCATAGAGAGTTCAGTGACACCAGCTGATTTACCTGAGCCTTGTTCCAACAGCACAAAGGTCCCAAATACACATAAAACTGGTTTTGAAATAAATAAAACAGGCTAACATAAACTTCCTGCAATGTTTCTGATAGGGACCTTGTGGAAATTTGCTAGGGCTGAGCAATAAATCAATTACAATATATGTGGTGATAGACACTTGATCAATACGTCAGATGAAATGTTGATAATTTCACTGAACTCTGTTCCAGACCCGCACAGCATTCTGGGAGATGTGGGCAAATGAAAGGCTTTAGCCTCTCATCCTCTCAGGACCAGCTAAACAAAATTTGTGGCTAACTCGCTGCTCTTTGGTTGCCTAGCAACAACCTGTTGAGTAAGATACGCTGCAGCTGTTTCAGGTTTAGCCTGAAGGTCACATCAACAGTTTGGCAGATATTTAAAACAAAAAAACAAAACAAATAATTATCGATATCAACTGACATGAGAATGTCTTATGGTATTAAGATTTTTAATCACATCGTCAAACCTTAGGCCATATTTTGAAAACCAGATCTATGACAGGACATGAGTTCTGTCAGAACCTTGTTAGTGGCTACAGAAAAAAAATGCAGTGAATAAACGACCAAAGCAAACGACGTTCCTACCGATGATGAGTGGATGCACATTTCTTACCGGCATTGTAGCTCCCCTGTGCGTGTGTATGTGGGTCTGTTTGTGTGATGATGATGATGATGATGATGATGATGATGATGGGGGTGGGGGGGCTGCCTCAATCTGCACTAAAAGATGCCTCACTCCTGTTTTCCACCTTACCTTTGAGGTGCAGGGTAGCTGCTCAGAAACATCGTACCTCCTCTGTACAGAAGATGCAGGAGAGGCGACAGACCTGAAGACGCAGCAGATTCCATGCATGTGAAAACAAACTGTGCACTGTTATCTCCTGAAACACACAGGCTGGGATTGTTATGGTGTGTATGTATGTAAATATGGCAGGTCCTCTCCCCCTGCCCTCCATGTCTGTTTTTTTTGTTTTGTTTTTTTTTTTTTCCCCAGACCTGTGTAACTTAAGCTGATAATAATTCAGGTGACTCGTATGGTACCGATAAATGTCCTGCACCCTGGGAATTGGAAAAAAAAAAAACAATAACCAAAAAACCAGAGAAAGTCCAACTCACACACCGTCTCTGCACACTCCCGGATCCGCCTCTCTCTGATTTTTTATTTTTTTATTTTTTTTTTGGGGGAGTCTCTATAGCAGACAGTTCTTCATCTGTGGAGCGAGCCGCTGATCCCCGCTCTCTGTGTGCAGGCCCACACAGTCAGTCCAGGCCGAGCGCGGCTGTGCTCCTCTTCCTCCTCTGTGTCGCTGCGTGTGGCCCATCGGAAAGCCTCCCTGCGACGTTTTGGCCTTTCTAACCCTTGTACAGGTCTGAACAATGAGCACAAAGGTGAACTTCGGGACAGGAGACACCACTGACGTGCCCACCCACACCCACATCCCATCCTTCCCACTTTTCTGTGGTTGCTCCTGTACATTCCTATCTTCTGAATGTGTAAACCTGTACACGTGGTGTGAAAAATTCCTCTATTAATGTGTATCAAGAGAATGGAACAAAGACAAAAAATGTTACTTTTTAAATTATTATCTTTATTATTATTATTATTATTATTACTCTTATTACTGTCTAGCTTTGTAAAACTGCTGATCTATCCGGCGTACCTTGGCAGACCTTTCCCTGTCTTTGAAAAAAAAAAAAGGAAAAAAAAGGACAAGCAAGAATCGAGGGAGAGAAATGAGGTTTTGGATAAACTATTTTTAACTGTGGTTGAAGCAATAGACATTTTGAACTTTGAATCGTGCATGGCTGTGTCTTGAGTGTAAAAATACAAAATATTGCAGTTTGGGAACTGGACTGAAAATAAAAAGAGGAGGAAAAACAAGAGTCTGGAGAATACATTTATTTTTAAGTTGTCATACCTACATAATTTTACCAACAAAGCATCACCTGCTTTGTTGGCAAAAGCGATACAAACGATGATGCATGGATATTTTTTAATGGATAATGACGTATTTGCATCAAGTTTTAATGTCATGGACTTCAGTTTTATTCACAGTATAGTTTCATGAAGAAATTATTTCCAAAAACAAAAATACATAGTAGTCAAACTAGAGCATGTTTATAAAAAGAAGGCAAAGTAATTTTTTATATCCCACTTTCAGCATCAAGGCAGATCAAAATGCTTTACGTGAATTAGAAGAAAATACAAACAAAACAACAAAACCAAAAGAAAGACAAGAACTGAAAAGTATAAAACTACATATTGGCTCCACGTTTAATAAGAGTAAGAATAAGTCGTCCATATAAACTGGTAGGGGTTTCTCTGGATTCTTGTTCTGATAAAAATAGATGTTGGTTCTCCGTGTTTGGTAAGATTATTGAGGTACAAAACTAAATGTTGGTACCAGTTGTTCTGGGTTGAGTTCTGGATTTGTACAACATAAAGCTAAATGTTGGTTCTCCATGTCTGATTCTATAAAGTTGGTGGTACTTCCTTAATTTGTTCTAGATTTATAAACTAATAGTGGAGTTTCTCTACATTTTGCTCCGATATTAAACGTAAGGTTACTCATGTTTAATAAGAATAATAAGAAATCAAAAAATTAACTCAAAATCTGGTCGGAAGCATCTTGTTTCCTCCTAACTTTCTAAAAAATTAACTCAACTGTTTCAGTTCATTGATGACTCTTAAGTCAGATACTGTATGTTTCAAATGTCTCATTATAAGGCTGTCAGCTCGTTTGAAGTGAGGATCCTCAGGGTGATTTTTCCAGGCATATTGTCTTCCTTCTTACTGCCTTTATTCTTCAGCTGGAGCTGCTGAGGGTGAGAGACGTCATCAGGCCTCCCGGACAGCATGACCTGCCCTAAGAATTTGTCCGATCCAAGGTCATCGCTCCACAACTGGACAAGACCAGACAGGTTGAGTAGCAAATAACACAGGAGGTGATTAGTTGTTGTTAGAATAGAAACTTTTGCCCAGGCTGCATTTAATTTACAGGTTTTTTAATTACATGTAAAACTGACATACTGTGCTGTAGAAGAGGTGTTGCATGTTTAGCCCTTCCTTCCCTGGTCTATAGTTTTTTTTAATATATAGTATATATTGAATAAATCTGTATTACTTTACCACAGTGATGTGCTGGAAGCATTATTGTTGCATATATTAAATATCTATTTGTGGGATTTTCACACATCTTTACCAGGTTTGTCAACATTTGTGTGCATTTGTTTTAGTTTTTCTTACAAAATGTTCATTAGCATTTAGTTTATTTAAATATACTAAGGGAAACCCTTACAAAAGAAATCCTGACTGCTTTGTTTTCAATAAAAAAAATGTTTCCTGCCTTTTGGTGTTTTTTCAGCTCTAACAATAGTAAATGACTAAAAACACAACTGTAAGCCTGGGCAGTAAATCCAGCCCCACCAATCAATCTGAGACTAATCACTGTCACATGACTGATTCTTCAACTTACCTGCACTGTTAGGGGCTCTGAAACCTTCTTCCTGTAGAAAATGGCGCTAAATTCAAAAGCCGGCGTCAAAGAGTTCTTCTTGGCAACGGACTTCACTGATTGGCTCTCGCAGGAAATGATCAAATATGGGTTTATGCCTAAAAGATGCATTTAGTTTTATTTCTGTGAATTATAAATGAGCAGGACTAGTTTGAAAAAACATTCTCTTACCCTCTGCCTGGTCTCCTTGCTGACCGATCTCAGCTCTGTCCACGTATATGTGGGTAACAACTTGAGGATATCCAAAAAGTGGAGTCCAACATGTAGTCTGTGGTTTGTCCTTCACTAGCTCCCTGAGGGAAGACATGGATAGAATCATATTTCTTAATATTCTGACCTCAATCAAAAGGCAGCCAATCTGACTTAAACACATTTCATGTTTTAGACCAAGCAGACCCAGTGCTAAAAACCAATCTGATTGCTCCTATAAAATATAATCAATCATTCAGGGTTCACATCAGCATTTTAAAATAGTTTGTTTTCCCTCAAGACTGTGAAATACATGATGGTTTACCAAAGACAAGATGTTAGATTTCCACAGGTTCAACCAAAGGTTAGTTTAAATTATTTGAATTTGAATTTTCTGTGCCATTGTTTTCATACCGGCAGCCAGAGTCCACATCCGTGTAAAGCCGGAGCATGAACTCTCCTTCTATGAAAGCGTCGAAGGTGGTCGGGATGACGACATATCGGCCCTGTGGCAGCTCACATCTCATGAACACCATACGAGCAGGTGTGAAGGTGGACTTGTGCATAGTTTTTAGCGTCTCCATGTTGTGCAGACGATACTTCCTGTTCACCTCCACCTGCAGAGGAATTCCAGGTTGTACATTTGCCACTGCAGCTTAATTCTGTGCATGTAGTTTAATTATGATTACAATATATTTGCTCCTTTTCTTTTGTTTTAGTTTATTTCTTTGTGCCACTTAAATCAGATAACTTGATCTACTGGTTTCCAAATAATTTAATTTTTTAAGGGGGTAAAACTTTAGGATGAGGAACACCAAATTTGATTAGCTACAATAGTTAGAAACTAGTATAACTAGAGTAATAATGTGTAGCTAACCAGTACTTACTGAGGAACACTTTTCCAGTCTTATCAGTCATCTGAGTCCAATTAACTCAGATGTTACCAATAATTAAAATGTCCCAAACTGTCTGAAGGCATAGTGATTTTAGTGTATTTAGACTTTTATTACAAACTGCCTTAAAAATGATCTCTGTCATTATTCTGGCATTTAACAAATAGAAAAAATGTGGTACAAAGGATCTTGTTTTTAAAGCAAGAAAAGTTTATTCTGATGTCACGTCAAACAATGAGAAAAAAACCCCCACATTTGTCTTTTTATATAGTGTATTGTTTTAACTGTACATACAGATATATAATCAACACAGCTTTCCCCTGCATCTATGCACCTGTGGTCTGCCTCACAACAGAGTCCTTGTTTTTTACAATAGAGAGGCGTATAGACGATTACCTTTACGACCCTGAAGCCGATGTCTAGGTTGTCTCCTTGACCTTCTTTCCTGTAGATCCTTCTGTCTTTCTGCTGCAGTGAGATCAGGACCTCGTCAGATTCTTTGGTGACATCAAACAAGTACTGGAAGAGAAGGAAACATTTTTACTTGTTTTTAGTTGTTAGTTAGTAGACAGACTGTCAGTGATGGAGGGACAGAGTCTCCAGAGCCGTCAGTACCTGTGGGTTCTGCAGAAATGTCTCCTTGTTGTTAGCACAACCACCACAGCGGTTCAGCAGGGGGTCGCTGTTTTGAGTCCATTTCCCAAAGTTCACTTCCTCATTCCAGTTCTTCTGGATGCTGATCAGTGAGGTGTTCATTAGATGGCAAATATCCACATCAGTGAAGTTCTTGCACCAGTCTGTGAATGACATCCTGTTGATCCAAACAGAGAGCGCGTCAATAATGAACAGTTAGGAATCAAATTAAATAGCTGCAGTCTAATCAGAGACCCACCAAAACTCTCCATCGTCCGCCACTGTGATGCCTAGGTTGCCTCTTTCTGTGTCATCGACTTTTGACCATTCTTCAGAACTGAAAAACAATAAACAAAGCCAAAAAGGTGGTTATTTACCAGGAGGCACATGTGTCACCCTATAACATGGAAAAAATAATAAATGGTTTTCATATTTGTGTCTTCACAGGGTAAATTCATACATAATCTGTAACTCCTTATAAGTGACAGAGACCGTGTTGCATTATTCCTAAGAAATGTAACCAATCTGGTTACATTGCTGTTAACAGATTGCTCAAATAGTTTCCTTGCCTACACTTATTCTACTGTAAAACTACTTTTCATGTAAGCAACTGAACATCTTTGGTATTCCGGAAATATTATTGGGGAGACAGGACAACACGGAGACTCAGACACACGGGAAACTCGAAATAAACACACAGAGAAACATGAAACATGACACCCTCCTGACCTGTCACTCCACGCTCCTGTCCACTCAGTTTTACCCCAGGGATTTCTCAGGCGGATGAGTGCAATGGTTTCATTCTTGAAGTAGGCCTGCAGCTGGTGGCCCAAATGCACTCGTTTCACGTCGGTTACCGAGTACGCATGGCCTCGCACCAGCCCGGTCTCCGTCCTTGACTCGAGTTCAAATCCTTGTGTCTGTGAAATTTCAAAGAAAATGTTTAACTTTGACATAGTCAAAGACTCTGAGGAAACGTAAACAGAGAAAACTTGCAGGAACCAGTAGTCACTCACATTGATGGAGGTGCTGATGATTCCTTTGCGTTCCCACACCTTGAGAAGATTTTCAAACAACTTAACTTGTTTTTTTTTATCTGTGTTGTACTTTTCTTCCTGCAGGTCGATGGATTCTGCCACGGCTCCACTGAAATCCACCACAGCGTCTCCAGTGTTGCCTCCATCCAGGGACTCATAGCAGCCAAAGAGCCTGGGCACAGCGGGAGGAGGGACATTTAGTCAGCGGCAACAGCTGGTAACAGCTGGTAACAGCTGGCTCCGTTACTGATGAGAACCAACTAAGTTTCATCACTCCAAACAACATGTCTCCACAGCTCCAGAGTCCAGTGGCAGCATGGTGCACCGAGTATCCATGGCTTCGCACCATGCGTAATCAGTGCGAGGCCACAATCCAACACTTTGCATTGTGTTTGCTGTTTCCACATTTGGATGTATTTGGTAAGCATTGGAAACTCTTTGAATCTCTTTACAGATTGTCCTTGAGCTAATCTGAAGACCACATGAAGTGGATATCTATAGCTGTTGACTCAGAGAAGTGTGACCTCTGTGACCTCTGTGACCTCTGTGCAGCAGGTTCCTCTGGATCAAGTGACTCCGCTCGGTGATTTTATATGGCCTACCACTTGGTGGCTGAGCTGCTGTCATTTCTAATTTCTTAGAAAAAAATCAAGAGCTGATTGCAGAGTTAGATCGAGGTTTTGCACAGGTGACATTGTGTCGTGATGCCACTCCGAGCTCCTAGTACTGATCTATTCATTCACAAATGTTTCTAGTAGTGTATCCGGATTTAATGAATGAATGTGTAAGTGAATACTTTCAGCAAAATAATCCATGAAGATAAGACACAACGGCATCGTTTAGATGACATATTCTCTTGTCTTTGCATAAAGTTATGGACTGACACTTAAAAATTTAGTTTTACTCTGAATGAGTTAAAAAAAGTAGCATACTTCTTATTCAAATCAAACATATGTACTCGGCTTACAGGCTGGATTTTTCGCAGTTTTTAGTGACATTACACAAACACAATAACATATTAATTTATTTTAAGACTTTCTATGCAGCTTTGTCAGGGCTGCCAGTGAATGTACAGGATGTTGAGGAACAGATTTGGTTTACTGACTTGGCGTAGGCTTTCTCCAGCAGGGCGCTCCAGAACTCATTGTTTTGTTTTGACTGACAGTAGATGAGTTGTCCGTTGCTTGTCGGCAGCCGGTCGTCTATCACCACGTCTATCCACTCACCGAAGATCCAGAACCGGAAGTGGAAAATCCCAGCATAGTTTGAATCCCACTCCTGCTCCTTCCAGTCAGGAATTACCTGGAAACATGCAAGCACAATAAATGTACCAAACGTCTCGCAGTTTGCCAGAATGACATTGTTACGTCTTCAAAAGTGATGGTAGTAAAGAATTTAAACTTCTTTGGTGTTAAGTTTCTGTCAACTTCTCAAAATGAAGACTGGATACCACAGTTTTGGGGACAAATTGTTACCAAAGTCCCACAAAACCACCAGTCTCTTTTCATGTACAAGTTTTAAAGTCAAACTATTGAATATTTTCCAAAGAAATCTAAGCAGATTTTTTGTTTGTTTTGAAAATACAAATATTTTGTATGCAATATACATATTTTGAAGTGCTAAAACAGACTGTTTTAACAATTTTAAGTAAACTCACTTTCTCCCAGAGATCTTGCCTTAACGCCAGGCAGGCACAGGCAGCAACCATCCAGCAGTTCCCCTCACTCCCCTGGTTCAAGTCACGAGAGCTGATGCCCTCTACAAAGAGGTGTGGGTTTTCACATATTTCCTAAAATATATATATGTATATATATATATGTTTTCTTTTAAAGGTAGTTTAAAGGTAAAGAAATACATCAATAACACCGTTGACAAATGTTAGTCATGGATGACTACAACTTTCCAACAAAAAATACTTATTTCCTGCAAAGTCAAAATAATAAAAACAATCTCTTGGCAAGGTTTTGAAGAAGTGTTCATACTTTTGGATATGTTCACACATTATCACATTCCACCTTTGATAACAACAATTAAAACTTCTCAGTGTTTGACATTGTCTAGCAAAATGTTCTCACATCAGGCTACATGGCTGCTACATTAACATATCATAGGTTTACTGCTGAGCATGATCATTTATGTGGCTAAAACATTTTTTTTTTTTACATCAACTTCTAAGTTATGTGAAACTTCTGTTAAAATTGTTTGATGGCACAGAATCGGCCCGGTACCGATCCACATTCTCAGGTAAGAAAGAGTCACCCGGTATAAATAAAATTTCTATTGTAATTATGCCTTACAGAAATTTATTTAATCAAAGAAATAAATCAGTTTTTAGAGCCGATTGCCAATCTTTAAAAAGCCTTACCTGCTGATTTTTATTTTGGCCATTACCAATTTATTTTGTCTGAAATGTCACTAAATGTAGCGAGAAAGTCACTGAGTTGGCAACAGCGGGTTGAATATTGTTAACTGCAAACATGCACACCTGACCTGTTGGGCCGGTCTGTCAGTCAAACCTCTCACTGTAGAGCAGAAGAGGAAAGAGACTGATTTTTAAAGCTTTGCAGACAAAGATAAGATCAGGAGAGAAGATTGGCTTCATATGTAAGAACAGGCTGATCACTGATCTCCCAAAGTTAAGGAAATCGGTACAGATAAATCGACTAGCTATATGATACATGCATATAGGACATATTATGTAAACAGAACTGTCAGAGGTGCAATACGTGTAAAGCAGGTGTGTAAATGATCTAACCGTCTGACTGTTGATTGCAGCCAGTTCACATTGTTAGTAGAAACAGAGGGCCCCAAAACCAAATTTCGTTTAGGGGCCCATGGATGTTTGGGCCGGCCCTGGAGACAAACCCCAAAGTTTGGGGTTTGTCATTACAGTTAGAAGTGTTTGTAGAAAGTATCCCACACTTTTAACATAAGATTTTATTTGCAAATAAGATTAAATACATTTGTCATTTCCTTTTACCGTACTTTGAAATGATGTGTCTGGCTTCATCTGGTAAAGCACAGATTTTAAAATAAATGCTGAAAGCAGCGGGAAAGCAGGAGAAGTGACAAAATTCATGCGAGTTGCTTCATTTGTTCAAATTAGGATTCTCTCTTCGGGACGATCAAGAACATTATTTTGTCAGAACAAGAAACAAAAAGTTAATCTACAGAGACATAAAACATTTTAAACATTTCTGGAGAGGAATAAACTGACCCCTGGTCGTTTCCACTCTACAACTTCTACTCCTTCAGGGGGGTCCTGGTAATAAATAGATGAAATGGTTGCTGGGAACTCTGGATCTTCAAACAGCCTCTCTTTGTTGTGCTGCCGCTTCAGCTCAGCATAGTGCTGATTCCTATAAGCAACAGGCATGGTGGAGATGCTGAGGCCTCACAGCTGCAGATGGGAGACGGGAAAGGATTCTGGTCTTTATATGGGAGGAATCAGAAATTATTTAGTCTTGGTGGGACTGCTGTACTGCCTCAGACTGACCCACGACCCTCAGAGAGTCTCAGGCGACTCTTTGAGTTTGTCTGGACAGATGAAAAATGTTGTTTAAGATATTGGAAAAGATTTGACACTTCCTCTTTTGCTGGTTCTACAACGTAAATATCATTACGCTGAATGTTCTTACTGCTGACATTTTACCTGCATACCTAAACGGTGAGGTGGTGTGACTTCCCTTGTATTTAACATTTTTATGTCAAGATTTTAATTTTCTAATCTTTATTGAAATATTAATGCAGAAAATATTGAAAATAAGTCTCAGGAAATTAAGTTTGTTTTTCATCTGACTGTTACAGGTGACACCATCTTCACTTCCTAGTGTTTCTAGGATGTCCGTGAACCAACATATAGATCAGGGAAAACTATTTGTTTAAAGACCTGTTCATGTTTATTTCAACCAGAGAAACAGAAAGGAAAACGTACTTAAAGTAAAGATCAAACTGAGGTTCAGTAAACAGCAAACGCTGCTCTTTAAGGTCAGTTTTCTAAGCCAAAGTTATGTAACATGTTCTTAAAAGTTGCAAATGAAGAACAGAAACATTTCAAAAGCAACACTTACCAACCGGAAAGTCTTATTCTTATGTAGATTACCCCAGATTCTTTCGATCTTCCCTCAAACTACTGGTCAGGTGTTTACAGCTCAGTCCACACTTCAGCTTCAGGAGCCACTACACAAAACAGCTGTCTGTCACACCTTGCTCTGAATGATTGAGATGAAATGAGATTTCCTACTCTGCTACTGTGAGGAGTTTCTAAAAACAGGGTCAGAAAACTGGACTGACGACTATATCAGTGTGTGGGAGTATGTCACATAAAACGGCTGATTGGATCTCTGAAAGTATTCAGGGAAGGGGAAACAGAAAATAAACACTCCCCCCCACCCCTACAGGTAAAACCGGTAGAAACCTGCTGGGTCCTGTTTAAAAATACACAGAACTTAAGCTTCTAGGAATAATATTAGCATCACAAATATGATTGTTTGTGTATGTCAAAACATTTTTTTATTTTTGATCTTTTTTTGCACTACTGATAAATTGAACTAACTGTGGGAATGAAACAAACTGACACCAGCGATCTGAACTTCACTGTAAAGAGATCTGGTCAGGCTAAACACTATGGATCAGTTTTTCTCTCAAAATCCTTACTTTATTTCTCAAAATTAATTATGTGTGTAAAGGAACATGTCAATGCCTCAGAATGACAAGTTCTTCTTTCATTGAGTTCAGATAAGAGTCAAATTCATTAGTCATGTTGTCAATATATAACAGTGTGCTCTAGAGGGATATTTTGATATAAACTATGGAAACAGAAAGAAAACTAAAGTAGCAATCCGGACATATATCAGACAATCTCCTAAATGAAAACTGTACATGCAGTGCTGTTAAGGACAGATTTAGAAAAAAAAGTGAAAATGAATATGATTGACATATTATGACAACTTGTTCAAGCAATTTGCAGTTTTATAAGAAACTAGAAAATTTCTGAAGAAATTTAAAGGGGCCAGCCAAAGTGCGCCAGTCGGTCGGGACCCGGCGTTCCGACGCTGAAAGTTAGCATCGACGGCATAGAAAGCTGCAGCGCAATCAACGGCATGAGGAGAATCACGAGAACATCGACTGACATGGATTTGCGCCATTCAGCGTGTTAAAATGAGCATATGAGCTAAAATTAGCTCATACTAAACGTTAGCATTAGCCAAGACATTTTGCATTTTGGCTAATATTAGTCAAAATGCTAATTGAGCTAATTAGAATTTAAGCTTAGTGCTAATTAGCTAATTTAGCATTTAGCTAATTTTTGTTAATGCTAAGATTAGCTAAATTTAGCATTTGCTAATTTCAGCTAAATGCTAATTTTAGCATTTAGCATTTTAGCTAAATGCTAACGTAAGCTAAAAAGCACATGAGCATTTTGGCTTACATTAGCCAAAATGCTAACGTAAGCCTAAAATGCTGTCAGTAGCATGAGGGCCATCACTAGGATGTTTTTCACGATTAACTTACTCCATTCAGTATACTAAACATGGCTAATAAGTAAGAAAATAGGTAATAGCTTATTTAAGCTAACAGGCTAATGCTAACAAATTGCCTAAGCTTTGCTAAATAGTAGTCAATAGTGTGTGGAAAGTCACAGGCATTTTCACTAACATGGACTTGCACCATTCAGAATGATAAAGTAAGTGTATCAGCTAAAAATAGCCAAAATACTAATGTTAGCATGAATGCTGTCAGTAGCATGTCAGGTATCACTAGCATGTTTTCTGTACTTTACTTACTCCATTCAGCAGACTAAACATGGCTAACAAGTCAGAAATATAGGTAATAGCTTATTTAAGCTAAAAGGCTAATGCTAATGAACTGCCTTGTTTTGCAAGGCAGTTCCCTAACCTGAGAAAAAAAGATAATGCAGAAGAATATTATTGCACCACCTGCAGCAGTGCACTAACACACAAGTAGTTCTGAATTGCAGGTCCTCCTCTGTTTCCACTGATTCTCCACCTTAGAACTACAGTGATGCGTATTTGTAGTCCTAAGCAGCCTTGATCCATTGCTATGGTAATTAGCTGTCATGACTCATCTACCAGCTGGAGTGAGTCGTGCAGGCAGAGAAGTCTGTTAGAGGCAGAAAATCCTGTCGCATCACTGTACTCTGAAGCACATTGACAGAAAGCCATACGTCCTAGAGAAATTGCAAAAACATTTTACCGGAGCAGACATGCGTATCAATGTCATGACCGAGTTTCATACCAATAGGGCAATATTTGTGGCCGTGATGGCGATTTAAAAAATTATTTTGATTGAAAATGGCACTCAGTTTCTTCACTGTAAGGCGTGTCTCCTCCATTCTAGTTTCCCAAAAAATCAAAAATCTTTGGGTCGCTTAGAGACAATTTATGGACAAACCGTAAATAGTATCGATGTGCCGTCTTCACTTTAGAAGAGATGAGGGACGTATCTACAAAATTAAATTTAAATGACATTTCTAAGAGAATGTATGACGACACAGGAAGACCTCAAAAAAAGTGTAGTTTTAGGATTTAGTGACTGCCTGGCCACATACACAACAATGGAGCAGCTGGTGAGCTCCTTAGTGTTCTGGGGGTCGTTTTTTACCTTTTTTGTCGCCATGTTAACTCAAAATCCCACTAAAAATAATAGCACCCCTCCCGGGATCAAGCCGCATGTTTTGATACCACTTTTGTAGAGGTGTACGCAGCGGTATGAGCCGCATTCAGGGTGACAGAAGAATAACCATATAACTAGAAAATTCCTGAAGAAATTTAACTGGGGCCTGCCAAAGTGTGCCCGTCGGTTTGGACCCAGCGTTCTGATGCTAACAATTTGCATCAATGCTAAAGAAAGCTGCAATGTAATCAATACAATCAATAGAATCACAATAATGTTAAGTAAACTGGACATGCACCATTCAGTATGATAAAGTAAGTGTATTAGCTAAAATGAGCAAATATGCTAATGTTAGCGTGAATGCTCTCTGTAGCATGTGGGATATTATTAGAATGTTCTCTGTAATTTACTTAATTCCTTCAGAATACTAAACATGGCAGATAAGTAAGAAAAATAGGTAATAGCTTATTTAAGCTAAAAGGCTAATGCTAATGAACTGCCTTGCTGTGCAAGGCAGTTCCCTAACCTGGGATAAACAGATAATGCAGAATGATATCACTGCACCGCCTCCGGTGGTGCACTGTCCAGAGGGGCATTTTGAGGCTTTTATTTTGAAATTTGCAGTAAGCTTCATATTAAATGCCCACACTAATCCAATGTGTAAGAGTGCTTTGGATAAACCAGTCACATAAAGCCAAAAGAGCAATTACATGATGTAAAAATTCCCAAGGCTTTTATTTTGAAATTTTGTTAAGCTTCATTTGAAAGGGTCAAAGTCATCCCATGTGTAACAGTCATTGGATTAAATCAGTCATATAACGCTCAAAAAAGCAATGACCTGATGTAAAAATTTTCAAGGGCTTTTATTTTGAAATTTTCAGTAAGCTTCATTTCAAAGGGCCAAACTCATCCCATGTGTAACAGTGACAGGGTTAAATTAGTTATATACAGCCCATAGCAGCAAGTTTTCTAAAGGCCAGCTCAGTCCTCCTCTGTTTTAACTGAACTAGTAGTTAGAACTACAGTGATGCGTATTTGTAGTCCTCAGCAAATCTCCCTGCTCTGGGTTCCGTTGCCATGGTAAATAATCCTCTCTGCCAGCTGTGAGTGAGACATCCAGGGGGAGACAATTCTCTGTTTGAGCCAGCCAGTTTGACTAAAAAAGCATTGCAAAAACTGTTTCCGTTCGGGAACCGTAATACATATTCGAAAACCGTTTGAAGCATATGAGAGGGCTATTTTGTCTCACATAGTCCCGCCATTCATATCTCTACCTCAATCACAGTATTAACAACAATGATATAAAAAAAGAGTGTGCCAAGGTCTGAAATTATACAGAAATACATTGAAGAGAATCAGAGAGAAAAGACTGCTACCCTGGCGCATGACTTTGCTCTGAAGCACCTGGAGAAAACGGTGGCGCTAGATAATTTTTGAAAACATTTGACCGGAGCAGGCACGCGTATCAATGTCATGACCAAGTTTGATACCAATCATGCAATATTTGTGAGCGTGAGGGCGAGTTAAAAAATGATTTGGGGTCAAAATGTCGCTCTGACTCTCACTCTAAGCGAGCGGCTTCACACTCTGATTTTCCAAAAATCAAAAACTTTGGGTCGCTTAGAAAGAAGTTGTGGACAAACCATAATACATATTGACGTGCTGTCTTCACTTTAAAAGAGATCACGGACGTATCTACAAAATGAAGTTTGAATGGCGTTTCTACATAAAGTTATGACGACACAGAAAATCCTCAAAAATAGGGTATTTTCAGGATTTACTGGTTGCCTCGTCCCCTTGACGACGAGAGATGCACCTGGTGAGCTCGTTAGTGATTTTGGGGTCGTTTTTTGCTTTTTACGTCGCCATGGTAACTCCAAAGCCCACCAAAAGTAATAGCTCCCCTCCCGGGAACGAGCCGCACGTTTTGATACCACTTTTGTGGGTGGGCTCGCAGCGGTACGAGCCGCATTAACGGTAACGGAAGAATAATAAATAATACGTACTAGAAAATTCCTGAAGAAATTTAACTGGGGCCTGCCAAAGTGTGCCCGTCGGTTTGGACCCAGCGTTCTGATGCTAACAATTTGCATCAATGCTAAAGAAAGCTGCAATGTAATCAATACAATCAATAGAATCACAATAATGTTAAGTAAACTGGACATGCACCATTCAGTATGATAAAGTAAGTGTATTAGCTAAAATGAGCAAATATGCTAATGTTAGCGTGAATGCTCTCTGTAGCATGTGGGATATTATTAGAATGTTCTCTGTAATTTACTTAATTCCTTCAGAATACTAAACATGGCAGATAAGTAAGAAAAATAGGTAATAGCTTATTTAAGCTAAAAGGCTAATGCTAATGAACTGCCTTGCTGTGCAAGGCAGTTCCCTAACCTGGGATAAACAGATAATGCAGAATGATATCACTGCACCGCCTCCGGTGGTGCACTGTCCAGAGGGGCATTTTGAGGCTTTTATTTTGAAATTTGCAGTAAGCTTCATATTAAATGCCCACACTAATCCAATGTGTAAGAGTGCTTTGGATAAACCAGTCACATAAAGCCAAAAGAGCAATTACATGATGTAAAAATTCCCAAGGCTTTTATTTTGAAATTTTGTTAAGCTTCATTTGAAAGGGTCAAAGTCATCCCATGTGTAACAGTCATTGGATTAAATCAGTCATATAACGCTCAAATAAGAAATGACCTGATGTTAAAATTTTCAAGGGATTTTATTTTGAAATTTTCAGTAAGCTTCATTTCTAAGGGCCAAACTCATCCCATGTGTAACAGTGACAGGGTTATATTAGTTTTATACAGCCCATAGCAGCAAGTTTGCTAAAGGCCAGCTCAGTCCTCCTCTGTTTTAACTGAACTAGTAGTTCGAACTACAGTGATGCGTATTTGTAGTCCTCAGCAAATCTCCCTGCTCTGGGTTCCGTTGCCATGGTAAATAATCCTCTCTGCCAGCTGTGAGTGAGACATCCAGGGAGACAATTCTCTGTTTGAGCCAGCCAGTTTGACTAAAAAAGCATTGCAAAAACTGTTTCCCGTTCGGGAACCGTAATACATATTCGAAAACCGCTTGAAGCATATGAGAGGGCTATTTGTCGTCTCACATAGTCCGCCATTCATATCTCTACCTCACTCACAGTATTAACAGCACTGAGATAAAAAAAAGTGTGTGCCAAGGTCTGAAATTTTTCAGAAATACATGGAAGTGAATCAGTGAGATCTGTCTGCTACCCTGGCGCATGACTTTGCTCTGAAGCACCTGGAGAGAAAACTGTAAGCGCTAGATAATTTTTGAAAACATTTGACCGGAGCAGGCACGCGTATCAATGTCATGACCAAGTTTGATACCAATCATGCAATATTTGTGAGCATGAGGGCGAATTAAAAAAATGATTTGGGGTCAAATGTCGCCTGACTCTCACTCTAGCGGAGCGGCCTTCACACTCTGATTTTCCAAAATCAAAAACTTTGGGTCGCTTAGAAAGAAGTTGTGGACAAACCATAATACATATTGACGTGCTGTCTTCACTTTAAAAGAGATCACGGACGATCTACAAAATGAAGTTTGAATGGCGTTTCTACATAAAGTTATGACACAGAAAATCCTCAAAAATAGGGTATTTTCAGGATTTACTGGTTGCCTCGTCCCCTTGACGAGAGATGCACCTGGTGAGCTCGTTAGTGATTTTGGGGTCGTTTTTGCTTTTTCGCCATGGTAACTCCAAAGCCCACCAAAAGTAATAGCTCCTCCCGGGAACGAGCACGCGCGTTTGATACCACTTTTTGTGGGTGGGCTCAAGAGCGGCACGAGCCGCATTAACGGTAACGGAAGAATAATAAATAATACGATTAAAGAAACATTCTATTGGGTGTAGAACAATAGGTGCCTGCCATGCAATGCATGGAGGCAGTGACTGACTTGCCAAGTCAGTCACTGCTCTCCTTATGCATTGCTATGGGCAGGCCCCAATTAAAGAAACATTCTATTGGGTGTAGAACAATAGGTGCCTGCCATGCAATGCATGGAGGCAGTGACTGACTTGCTTCGCAAGTCAGTCACTGCTCTCCTTATGCATTGCTATGGGCAGGCCCCAATGAAGTATATTTCAATATATATGTGATACGTCATTAGAGTATCACATCTGGGTACTACACCCACCTATGATGGCAGCTGTTAGTTTATAAAAAATATTAGATTTTTCAGAAAATTAACATTGGTGTACAAAACATATTTAAAAAAAGAAATAAAAGGAAAACATTTCAGTTCCTGCAACAATGGAGGACGAAACATCAAGAAGAGTGAATGATGTCCATAAAAAAACCTGGAAATGACTCCAGCAGACTTTCAGGTATTCAGAGCAAAACTAAATCAGTTGACCTTGGCTTCACCTTGGAACCTGGAAAGAGTCTCAGATGGAAACGTTTACGCAATGATGTTCATGCAGAGAGAGGAGATGGGAAGAATGTGCATAACTGGGAGAAACATCTGGGATGAGTCCCTGGAGAGAAGACGATCTGAAGTTAAAGGAAGACGGACTGAAAAACTGAACTACGCTGTACGAAAGCTGCCGCATTGCGATTCTGAAGGACCAGAAATAAAAACCAGTCCTACAGGATTCACTGCACAGATGTTGAGGAAGATGTTTTAGTAAAATGAGACAAACTCTTCACTCTGGGTTTCTAACTGCTAAAAATGAACAAGTATAAAATGACCTAACTACTAAATATGAATAAGTATAAAATGACCTAACTACTAAAAATGAACAAGCATAAAATGACCTAACTACTAAAAATGAACAAGTATAAAATGACCTAACTACTAAAAATGAACATGTATAAAATGACCTAACTACTAAAAATGAACATGTATAAAATGACCTAACTACTAAAAATGAACATGTGTAAAATGACCTAACTACTAAAAATGAACAAGTATAAAATGACCTAACTACTAAATATGAACAAGTATAAAATAACCTAACTATACTATTTTTTTCTGAGTTTCAGGCTTTACATTTGGCTGTAGCTCATTTACATCCAAATGTAAAGCCTGTGTAGGTTATCTCACAGGTTTTTTACCACTTCCCTGAAAGCCTTTCTCACTGAGTTAAAGGGGTTCCACCGCGGCTGTAGTCTGTTTGCCATTGTTACCAGGACGTTTCTTTCTAGTATCGAGGTCCCTGCCTCCAGGACAATGAGGATGTTCTCTACCTTCTTGCACTCCTTCATCAGGTCTTTGAAGATGGTGTTCCCCTGGAGTGTAATTTTTTCCGGGCTCATTTTGAGAACTCTGGGTTTTGTTTCAACCCAGAGTTTCTCAAAGAGTCGATCACAAATGGAATTATATTGTATTAGAGGGTAATGGCTCTTTCCTGTCTTGTCAATAATCTGCTGGATAACATCTCTGACAAGACTTCTTACAGCAGTTCTTCTCATATTTACCTCTTCGGCCTGGTCTTCCTCTGGTTCTCTGAGGGACTCGGTTTCTGATCGTTCCAGTTCTACCTCAGCAGGAATCATATTCTCACAGATTTCTGTGATATCGGCTGCCATGGCCGTCGTTTCCTCGTTGTCTTTGGCCGGCTGAGCTACGCACCCTTTAATGTCAGAAAGAGAAGCCTCTCCTTCTGACATTTTTACATCTTCCACTTGGATGATCAATGGAGCCACCTTTGCTGAACGTCTACCAATGAAATTCCTGAAAAACCTCTTTATCTTTCCTGTCAGACCTTTAGTCTTAGACTTTGGCTCACTGTCGGCTGGTTCCTTGAATTTTTCAACAAATGAGGGCGATCTATCTAAAAAGTCCCTTATAATCAAGATAGTTTCATCAACCATTAGTCTAACTATTGACAAGCAAGGTGCTTTCTCAACATTATCTGTTGGAGTAGCACCTGAGTCCAAGCTGTGTTTCACACTGGCCAGCAGATATTGTACAATCAGCCTGTTTAAATTTTGTGTGTTCTCCGTAATTATGTCTTCTTCTATCTCCAGGATTTTTGCGAAGCATTCGGGAACTTTGTTCCCCACAGCCGCCTTCAAGTTCCTCATGGTGCAACATTCCTGACTAAGCAGAATGTTGCAGGTAAAAATCTCCAAGATGAATCCAAACTTCTCCTGCAGAGCACAGGTGATGCTGGCTTCTGCATTTCCATTTGCCAGTCTTAACCACTCCTTTGGGGTGAGGGTCCTGACAAATGGGTCGACCGCAGCCATCAGGGCTTCCATGGTGACGTTTTGGGTGTCGGATGGTGAACTCTGACTACTTTTAATCATTATTTGTCAGGTTGAAGATAATATTCAGGTCTTTTGCAACACTAGCAAGAACAACAGGTTCTGCGAAGAACGAGTGCAAAGTGACGTTTAGGGGGAAAAAAAGCAAATAAAGACCCTGACCTATGACGTCCGTCCACACGTCATAGACATCAAACCGCCCACATAACAGCGTCATATCCTCAGTATGAAGTCACGTTCTGTCAGGAGCCACTTTACTGCGCATGTCAGACTATATTTAAACTTTTTACAGTCGGGATAATCAAATAATTTACAAGTGGAGCCACCGCAGATCGCCTCTCTTCGCCCAGCGCAACTCCCGCAGCTTTGTGGCGTCAGCAGCCGTCAGGTCTATTTTTAGCGCCTCAACCCGCTGCTTTTTATTTTGTTATATTTTTTATGATTTCTGGAGGTTTTGTTTGTTAAATGCCGTGATAGAGGAAGCTACAGCTTCATTTACCTCTGATTGTGATCAGAATAGGGAGAAATGATTTTATTTGTCTGCGACAGACTGGCGACCTGTCCGGGGTGAACCCCGCCTCTCGCCCGGAACGTTAGCTGGGGATAGGTACCAGCAACCCTCCTGACCCCATTAGGGACAAAGGGTGTATAGAAAATGGATGGATGGATTTTATTTGTCCTTTGCTCGCTAAATATGAATAGCGCGGTATTTAGTTTTTTTTTTATGAAGACGGAACTCGGTTTATCGGTAAATATATCTCGCATTGATGTTACCATGAACAAAATGGCTTTAATATCGCTCGTTTATAGCTAATATCCGACGTTTGGGGCATGTTGTCTCATTTATAGACTCACCTGCATTTAGTGCTGATGGCTTATTAAGACAGAACCGAGAGTTAGAATAAATTACTTTGTTACTCTGTGATAAACTGATTGACAACTGTTAAGAAAAATGATTATTTCTAATGCTTTAAACAGTTAATTTTATGTCATGTGTAAAAGGTATCTTGAACATTCTATGTTGTATAAATTTCTTAGTTTTAAACAGATGTTCTGTGAAGAATTTACAGTTAAATTATCCAGCAGAGTAAATGTCAAAGGTCAGGAACTAGATGCAGATCAAAGGAGATCTTTTAGTATTGTTATCAGGGCTCAGGAAGCCACGAAATTAGCATCTATTGCAGGGCAGAAGCCTGTATGGCTCACAGAGCATCAAAGGTTTTTTAGAACCACATCTGGCAGGGTTTAAACTAGAATGCAACATAGAATGTTGAGATCACTAACAGTTTTCTAAGTATTAATAGCAAGTTTATAATGAAAGTGCATTATCTAAGTTTAGAAGGGTGAATGCTGAATGTATTTGAAAATTGTACTGTCTATGATAATATCTGAACCAAATGGAAATTGTTTCAATGAAAATGTGTTGTTTAGTATTAGAAAACTGTTCAGGATTTTATGTGATAAAGCAAGGACTTAAATCTTTGGAAAATGCTGAATGCAGTAGACCAGAATTAGGTTTGTGAAGATAATCTTTCCTTAAACTAAATTATTTGATTTGGCCGGGAGGCACTCCGAATTTCACAGGTATCTGTTAGAGCCAGAAGACTAGGATGCAGCTGCTTGCTCCATTGTGCTTCTAGAGACCAAATGGCCTTTGATCTCTGGCGTGAAATTAAGGGAAGGTCTAAGTTCCTCTGAGTGTCCAGGGGAGCTCCTGGTTGGTCGAACCAGGGGTACGCCTTAATGAATACATTAACAAGGAGAGAAACGCCTCCACTATAAAAAGATTGAACACGATAATAATAATTCAGATCGCTGTTATCTCCTGCCGTTTTGGCAACAGCCTTCTCCAAAGACATGTCTTTGCTTTTTCTTTCTCTGTCTCTGTCTTAATTCTTTTGTCTCAGGTAATGAATGTATGTCTCTGTAACTCTGCAGTTTTCTTGTTAACTCATACGTTGCTTGTTGTGAGATTAAACGCTGTAACTCTGTGACGTCATCACGCATCCTTGTTCCTGATTGGCACACACTCCTCGCTGGAAGGACCCGGGAAATAGGAAGAGATAGAGAGCCAAGCTTTTTCCAAATTAAGCTAACTTAGTAAATTTCTTCCTTTAACACAACATGCTAGCTAATGCTAACTCGATCGTTCAACAGTGTAAATACAAACATCTGTGTGTATGTGTGAAGATCCAGTCCTGCTTCTCTCAGTGATCAATTTTAGGGAAAAATAATTATCATTCAAATAGACAGAGTTAATAATATCTGTTCTCTGTTCCCATGTTATGAAGGGGAACAGATTATTTTCCGAAGCTGAAATAATTCATCCCAAATAAATTTGACAAATAATGAGCAAATATTTACAAACTTACAGGATTTGTTATTCATCAAGAAAGGAATATTGCTAAAATGTGTTTGATTCAGTCGGATTATTAAACAGTTAAAATTAGGTTTCTAGGCTGGAGATTCGTGACTGTAGAAGTTATTGCAGAACCTCAAGTGTTAAAGGAAGATTCGGCCCAGAGCATTTGGGCCGAATCTCGGGGCCGAATTCACAAAATAAACATCAGAGAAAATATTGCAGCAATAAATAGAATCGCAGAAAAAAGCCAAACATGCCACAATGAAATGAATCAAAATGTCTCCAAAGCATCAGCGGACTGACAGGGGCCACCGGGGGATTCCAGGTAGATTTCAGAGATGGGCATCGCAGCAGCTGCTCATGCAGAGCCGGTCCAAGGTAACAGGGGCCTTAGACAGAACCCCCCTCCCTCCAGAACCGTCCTGCTAAGAACCTCAGCATCACTAACATGTTTAAATACTGATAAGGTGAATCTGTGAGAGGGAGACCAGGTTCATTGGCCGAGTTTAAAATCAATCACTGATTATTGGTTATTTGCTGTTATGTATTTGTGAACAAACCTAATTCAAAGACAAAGGTTACACCGTATTGTAGCCATGGAAACAACAATCAAACTATCAAGATGATTCTTTAAACTTCTGCAAAGTAAACGTCCTAATTAAATCCTAAATGTACTATTTATTTTTCTGCCTTCAAGAAAATGCTAAAAAATAACCATAAAATAGCATAGAATGGTGTTAAATGTAAATACAGCAGTTACTGCAGTCTACGTTTTCATGCTGCCATAGAGCTACCATTGGAATTTACACAGATAAAATTAAGCATAACCACTTTCCCTTATTGATCTGGAAATTATTAAATGTTTAGCATTGTTATTTTAATCAGACTGAGTTGTGTTTATTTGACGTTTAGCCTTCAAACGTTAGCTTGGAGCCGTTAGCCTTGAGCCATTAGCACCAAACCTATTTCTAGATAATACACTACACTGTTTCGGTTCAAACAGCATCTGTGACAAAGGAATACCTACCTTTATTCACTTGTGTTTGTTTGTTTATTTTCAAAATTAGCCGCACTTAAGTTAACTGTCAAGAAGTGTTATGTCAAAAAAAATTTGATGTTTACTACCATTACCTTTGTGGTGATTAACTTGGTAGTTACCGTCGGTCAGTTTCATTCAACTGGACATGAGGTGGATATATGCATGCCCTATCTATTTTCCTCAAATGTTATCCTATTGCTATGAAATTCATACCAGCAGTTCATAGAACTACTCTTATTATGTAGAAAAGGTGAATTCCCTCTTGACTCTTTATTTCTCCATGTTAGCAGGGGATGCATTTTTTTGGAAAACCTATTATTAGCCTGCCAAAATCTCCATGCCTTATTTATTGTCCTCTATATATGAAATGTATGCATTACTTTTTATTGTTATGTAGGATGGTCAGTTATGATATCATTAAAAATGTGATGTTCAACATTTGTATTTAATGTCATAATAACCATTTACAATTACAATTGTCTGTATTGTAATTGTAAATGGTTCCTTTTCTAAAAAATGTTAAATTATTAAGAGCATCATTAAATATGAACAAATTTCAATTGATGGTTCGATACAGCTATTGTATGCACTCAAAAGTCACACTTGTCTATATGGCCAGTGTCCTCCTTATGCGTATTGCACATATCTATGTTATTTTTTAGCACTGTTTGCTTTTTCAGGCTATGATTGCTGAGACAAAAAGTCACAGACATAATATTGTATCAGAAAGTATTAAGAAATTGTTAGTTTTGTTACATTTATTGTTAAAGAAATAGATAATCAAGGAATTTTGATAAAACTATAAGTCCATATTGCCCATCCCTATTCCACTATACTTGCACCCCCTCTCTATTTTTAGCCCCAAAACTCTCACTTCATTATTCCACAATACAAGTGAAAAATAAATATAAATATTCTGAAAATCAAGTCTGCGAAGAAAGTATAAGATACTTCTTTTGTACGAGTGAAATTTTTCTTTTGAAGTGTAGATGTGACTTGAAAAACCACACTGTTTGCATCATTTTCAATATAAATACGAAATATATATATATATATGTTATACAACCGCAAACTTCAGCATAAAGACATCTGTAGACCACGAAGAACGCGGGGCTTAATTATCCAATTAAGAGCATAGTTAACCATAGTGGAGCATATCAAACTATTCAGTTTGACTCTGTTCATTCTGGTTGGTCTTGGTGGTCGGTGTTCTTGTTATTTTCATTAGAAAATATGGACCCTAAGCTTTTTGAAATAATCTTTAAATACAAAGTTCATGGTTCTTACGAGAGTGGTTTGTCAAAGGCACAGAAAACTGAAATTTGTCGCAAAGCGAACAACTACGAAGTTGAAGGTCAGTATTATTCTGAAGTCTTCTGTAACTGTATCTGTTCTTTTTCTGAATGTATTACAATACATTCCTATTGTTTTTGTTATGTGAATTGAATGTCAACAGTACAGTCTACAGTGTTATCTTTGTTTTTAAAACTACTCAAAGCATTTGTTACTAAGGGGAGAAATTTAACTGAATTATGTGGCTTGTTAGTTGTGATTATACAAACCAAAAGAAATATTTGAATTTACATTAATTGCAGCATTAAAGTGGAATGGATATATCTAAGTCTATATTTTGTTTTGAATACTGTTACTTTGATATGGCATATAAATATACTCTGATGCCATTTCTCAACGCTTCTACTGGCCTGGAATTACTGGAGACATAGACAAATGGGTAAAAACACATATAAAATAATTGAATACATGCATAAATCAAATGTGTGTATATATATATATAACTTTTCAAATGCTATCACTTCTGCAGGTATCAGAGTGTGAAGTGTGTCAGTCTGCAGGATATAAAATAAAAGACACCAGTGAACATACCCCAATAAAGGTATTGATAATAAAATAATTAAAGGAATATAATATGTTACTCTATGCTGACAACCATAACATAAGGCTGAATTAAATGTTTAGATCCAATCTGTTATTGTTTAAGTTTTTCCTCTTTCCATTTAGGTTTCACATCCTTTCGAGCTTATTGGAATTATAGGGAAACTAAAAACCACAAAAAGTGGATATCAGTACATCTGTGTGATGACGGATTACTACACCAAATGGACACAGGCGTACCCAATCACCAGTAAAACTGCAGAAGAGGTCACTAAACAAATTCTTAAATTTGTTTTTCAATTTGAAGCCCGTAAAAGAATTTTGACAGACCAAGGCACAGAGTTTGTCAATTCGGTAAAGTTGTATTTCATCAAAACAATTTTGTTAAATATGGCATGCAGTTTTTGACTTATGAATGTGTTATGGTTGTGACAGATAAATAAGAATGTCTGTGAAAAACTGGGCATTAAAAGGAGTCTCTGTGCACCCTACCATCCACAAACAAATGGTTTGGTGGAAAGAATGAATGCCACTATCCAAAGGTAGCTGATACTCATCGACAAGAAAAGTCCCAATTTTACAGGCTAAATCATATTATAATATCAACTTTAAACTTTTTCTCTTCAGGTCTCTGTGCAAACTTGTGGGTTCCAAACCAGAAACCTGGGATGAGTATCTCGGCGCGGTCATGTTTGGACTTAGGACCAAAACACAGATGACTACAAAGTTTTCCCCTTTTTTTCTTATGTTTGGACGTGAAGCTCGATATCCATTTGAGATCCCTGAGAAATATGAGGTTTGAAACATTAAAGTAAAATTTCAATTGTCTTACAATAACACATCAATTACACATGTTCTTCAAGTCAGAAATTGATGTGTGTTATAGATCAACAACACTGTTGAGCAGGTTATGGAGGAAGAGACTGTGACAGAATGCATAAAGCATTTGGATGCCATTAAAGAGGTCATTGAGGCAAATGTGACCAGATCAACAACAATGACAAAAAAAAAAGGCTGCGCTCAGCCAGCAGAAACGTGTCATTCAGTGTGGGCGAGTTGGTTTTGAGGCAAAATGTGAGGAGTCAACAAAGAAAAGGGGGTAAGTTGGAGCCCAACTTTCTAGGACCATTCAAAATATCAGCTCTCCAGGGAAAGAGTGCTGACCTTATTTCAGAAAATGGAGCACTGTTTAAAAATATCAGTATCGACCATCTCAAACACTTCAAACCAGAAAATCCACGAATTCCACATAAGATGACAACACAAAAAACAGAAAATCCAACATCTGCTCCTCCAGCCTCTCCGACCACAAGCGACCCGCGTGACCACAAGGCTCACAAACAAAGCCTCACGACGCATTGTTTCTATGGAAACAAGACTCGATTAGTGCATCATTTCTACAATTAGTCAATCAACCATCACTGTGTTCAGGGAAGCGCTGATTAATAATATTGTCTCTGCATCCGTGTGCCGAACCCCTCTCGCTCATTTCTGCCATGGTCACTGCAAAGAAAACGAGGAAAGTTGACAGTGAGGGCCGCCGCTTTCAAGAGAGATGGGAATTACAATACTTCTTCACTGAAAATCAAGGCAATTGTGCTTGTCTAATTTGTAATGAGACGGTTGCGTTGTTTAAGGATTTCAACGTAAAGAGACACTACCAGACTAAACATGCTAACACATACGATAAGCTAACAGGGAGTGACCGTGCTGAAAAAGTGAAGCGGCTCAAAGCTGCACTGGCATCACAACAGCGATTCTTCACGCAGGCCTGTGAGTCAAAAGAAAATACTACCAGAGCAAGCTACGAAGTGGCCATGTTAATAGCTAAACATGGCAAACCTTTTACTGAAGGTACGTTTATCAAAGACTGTGTTATGAAAATGGTGGAGAACATTTGCCCTGAGAAGAAGCAAGAATTTGCGAATGTTTGCCTGGCACGTAACAGTGTAGCACGGAGAGTTGAGGAGATCTCGTCGGATATTCAGAGACAACTGGGGGACAGGGGAGAGGCTTTTGATTATTTCTCATTAGCCTGCGATGAAAGCACAGACGCATCTGACACTGCACAGCTACTGATTTTTTTAAGAGGAGTTGACAACAATATGAACATAACAGAGGAGCTCCTGGACCTCCAAAGCATGAAAGGCCAAACCAGAGGATCGGATTTATTCGTTTCTGTTTGTGAAGCTGTTGGTAATATGAAACTACTATGGAATAAAGTTTCTGGGATCATTACCGATGGTGCGCCTGCCATGGCTGGTGAGCGAAGTGGGTTGTCCACACTGATCTGCAATAAAGTCAGCGAAGAAGGAGGTAACGCCATTAAACTTCACTGTATAATTCACCAGCAGGTTCTCTGCGCCAAACATCTCAAATTTGATCATGTTATGAAATCAGTGGTAAAGGCGATCAATTCTATTCGCTCTAAAGCGCTATACCACCGACAGTTTCAGCAGTTCTTGCTTGACATCCAGGCTGAATATGGAGACGTAATATATCACATCGATGTGAGGTGGCTAAGTCGGGGGTCCGCACTGCAGTGATTTTTCGCTCTCCAAAAGGAAATTGGACAGTTTTTGAGTGAAAAGGGGCATCCGATGGAAGAACTGTCCGATCCTGTATGGCTGGCAGATTTGGCTTTTTTGGTTGACATAACGAAGCATCTGAATGCGCTGAATGTTAATCTTCAAGGACGAGATGCAGTAGTGAGCCAGCTATATGCTCACATCAAGGCCTTTGTAACCAAGCTGCAACTTTTCCAAAGATACTTGTCCCAAACAGAGCCATGCACCACGCACTTCCCGGCTTTGAAAGAGGTCACTGACAGTTTCCCACAGGACAACATCGGTGCGCAAATGAAGAGTTATGCAACAGCTATCGCATCTCTTTCTGTGGAATTTAACAACCGCTTTCGGGATTTTGCAGTTATTGAAAAGGACATGCTGCTTTTCTCTTCTCCGTTCAAGTGGCGGATGGTGCTAAAAATACTGAGGGGGGCGCACACAAACAAACAAATGAAAAACAAACAAAACAAATCTTAAAAAATAGCACTATTTGAACATAAATTTTGCCCTCCTTTCCTTCTGCCCTGCAAATTTCTCAATTACATTTTTGTTAAAGTCAGTCATCTCTGTGACTAGTCTTTTCTCCATTGACAACATGGCCAATGCATTCAGCCTGTCCTGAGTCATTGAGTTTCTCAGAAAAGTCTTGATTCTTTTCAGAGTTGAAAAGCACCTTTCAGCTTCTGCTGTGGTCATGGGTGTGGTGATGAGGATCTTCAAGAGCGTGACAGTTTCTGAAAAGACTTCTTCTAGATTGTTTTCCATAAACAGCTGGAGTAGGCTCACAGCACCACAACAGGCTTTGAACTCTTCCTTGCTGTAGATGAGAGTAAGCTCTGTCTTCAGTTTACCTCGATTGAGCACTGGATAGGCTTTTAAGGTGTTGCTCAGTGCATCTTCAGGAAATGCTGTGTTGTATTGTTCAAATCTGTCCCCCTGCAGGAGTGTGGAACAAGGTGGTTTGTGAAAGAAAACCGCTCCCTGGTGTGTCCCAGTATGATATCACAGACCTTAAGAGAGAAGGACAAACATGAAGATTATGATTTTATAATCACATTTTTCATTCTAAATATGAAATGTTATTTTGTCCTTTCTATTAAGTCATAGAAAGAAGGAACACATTTTATTTATAAACTTACTGATTTTAATAACATTTGTGGCCATTTTTTAAGGCTGTGTTATGAAATGTGTTACAGCATTTGTGTGGGACAAGATTATACAAAATTCAGTAACCAAATGTTTTATTCCTCATTACCCATAAACTTCAGTACAACTTAAATAATAAAATATCTTGCTGACAAACATTACATCAACATACCTATACAGCATAGACACAACTAAAGGTATTTCTAACTACAACGCACATCTTCCTAATATATTAAATAAAACTACTATAAACCAGTGTAACAGTGATTTTCCACCACAACTCACCTCTGCAGCAATCCTTTCATGGTCTTCTACACTGAGTGTCCGACGCTTCTTCACTGGCTGACTACTACCTACACTGCTTTGTCCAACCATGGAGTGGAGAGAATTTCTGCCAAAGAGAAATACTTACAATATTATAATAATGAAGAAGAAGAAGAAGAAGAAAAAGAAAAATTAGCTATTTAAACAATTACCTGATCTTTTGAATGTCCTGCTGGAACTGTTGGATGCTCTCCTGGATACAGACTGAATCTATGACCTTCTTCTGGAGTTTGGCATAGAGAAGGTCCACATGAGGCATGATATGGTGGAAAAGTTGCAGAAAGAACTTAAAATCCTGATCCTCCAGTAGCATGGCAAATGCTCCAGCCTCTCTGACGGTAATGGGGTCAAAGTCACCAGAGTCTTGTATGCTTTCGAAACAGCGGATGAGGTCCTCTCTGTGCTCAAACACAGTATTGATGGCACGGCTGTGAAAGTTCCATCTGACATTGCTGGATGCTGGTAGTCTGTGGGCCACAACTTTATCAAGAATTCTTGTGCGCTTGGAAGATCTGGAAAAAAAGCTGGAAAATCCACTAAGGTTAGAAAAAAAAATTCTAACTTTGGTTATGTGAGAAGTAGCCTGTTGCATTATTAGATTGAGCTGATGAGCATAGCAGTGGATGTAGTGGGCATTTGGGTACACATCTTGTATCTTCTTCTGAACACCTGCAGTGGCACCTCGCATCACGCTGGCTCCATCATATGCCTGACAGATTAGCTTAGCCTTTTGATCCTCAGGAAGAATAGTTGCAAGACGTTCTTTTAGGGCTGTAGCAAAGGAATCAGCTGTAGCCGACTGCAGAGGGATAAATTCAAATGCTAAGTTTCCCCCAAAAACCTAGCTTCATTGCATTGTCTAGGTGGCTGCGGCTGTTTTCGTGCCGTTTGCATTTTTCGGAAAGATGTTTTAAGTCTCTTACCCCAGTTGTTGTCCACATTGCCTCCGTGCCAGAACTTTGAAATAGCAAACACGGAAAGCAGTAAAAGGCATTGCTTACATCACATCCAGCTAGCCAACTCCGCTTGTCATAAGAGCTGGAAAAAGCCCGCGTGTAGGATCGCCCACGATCACTTGCCTGCTGCTGAATTTGTAAATTGGGACGATCCGGTCCAAGCTCCTTTATCCTGTTTTTTTCTTCAATTGAACGCTTTGTAAAAGCATTTTTTTGTAAAGACAAAACAGAATTTACTCCACTTTGCAAACGTAAACGTGAATGGACCTAACGAACTGCAGCTGCGCTAATGAGTCGAATCGGGGATTGTCCAATCACACAATGTTTTAAAAAAAATTAGCCAGTACTGACACTCTACCAGTAATGACACAACAGAATGGGTGTGTCCGGGACGCAGAGCGCTGCGCCCTGTGGAAAAACTTAAATAACCAATTAAAAGTCAGCCTCAGATCACCTGCTTGCCAAAGGTTCATGCGCCTACATACACACTCATTAGAACGGCGCCCTGCACATAGGATAGGAAGCGTGCACGATGTGAGCAATTAAATAGAATTATGTATTTACTATTTTAATAAATTCTAACATGTCTATTGGACACACAGTATGAATAAATACATTTTCTAAGTATTTTGCAGTTCAGAAATCATTTATTATCTAAACAATTTAAAGGGGGCGGCGCCCAAGCGCCCCCTACTGGCCAGCCGCCACTGCTCCGTTCTCCGTGGACCCTGATGATGCTCCTCCACAGCTGCAGCTGGAGCTCATTGAGCTGCAGTGTGACGATGAATGGCGCGGCAAACACCAGCAGCTTTCTCTTTTTGACTTTTACTGCAAGCTGGATAAAGACAGGTTTCCAGAAATGCGAACATTTGCTAAGAAAACGTTGAGCTTATTCGGCTCCACATATTTGTGTGAGAAGACATTCTCTGTCATGAACTTAAACAAGAACCGATTGAGGTCAAGACTAAGTGACTCCCACTTGCGTGACATTTTACGCATTTCAACCACTGCTATCAAACCAGACCTGGCCTCTTTACTGGAATCCAGATCTCAGTATCACCCTTCTCATTAGTGTCAGCAAGTTATCTGTTTCTTGATCAATCTGAAATTGAGTATTTTGAACGGTAACATTTGTGACTATCAACAGTGAAAAGCCATAGGAACATTTATGCACTTGGATTTATGGCTCTTATTTTTATTAAACTCTTGAGTAAGATTTGGTTATTACTGTTGATGGTATGAACCTGTAGATGTGACACAAACTATTACTTTCTGAAAGATATTGTAAATGACAAGAGCAAAATTCACTTATTTTAAGGTTAATTAATAACAAACAACTTTGCATTATTTATAATTCCTGTATAAAATGTTCATGAGGCAAAGATATTTTTAAAATATGTAAATTGAAGGTCTTTCATGCAGTTTGTTCAATGTTATCTGACTCTCCAGATATGAATGAAAGGCAGAATTTGTGTTTTAGAGTTGTTCTCATCTGCCTGAGTGGCTTATATTTGGTCATTTTGTCATTTGAAAAATAAAGATAAATGTGACAATGAAAATTGTTTTATAACAGTGTGTATTTGCATGAAACTTAAGTAGTTAAAAAATGTTCCAACAAGCTATTGGCCCCCGGGCATCTTCACTTTATCAAATCTGGCCCTCTTTGCAAAAAGTTTAGACACCCCTGGTGTAGACCAATCCTTTCCCAATGGACCTTACCAAGCTCCGCCCACAACCGACCCAGGTGACCGCAAGTCTCACAAACCAAGCGCAGCACGTTGTTTCTATGTAAACATGACTCCATTAGTGTATCATTTCTACCGGATTTTCACAATATATCAGCTACTACAATGGACAGAGGAACTAACAAGTTCATGTCATCTGGGAGGAGGTTACTGGTTTCTCAGTCACAAGCTGGTTGCAAACCTGAGGCCAGCAGGTGTCAGTCAGTTCTGGTTGATCTGAAATTTGGTTTGATGACCTCAATATGAGAAGCTACAGACTGATAGGAGGAACCAAAGAGCTCTGTTAAGGTAAAGGCAAATCTTCTGAAGTTGGGATATAATTAATTTAATTTCACATAATTATCGCGGTAAAGCCATTTGTTTGTTAAAATTGTATGAAACATATTACATATAGCTGCTAAAGAGCAAGCCTTTTACATTCAATTTATTGCATATATCAAAAGACATTTATCTAGAAAAAAGGCAACGCTGATGGTTACAAATCACACCAGTCATCTTCAATGTTGGCAGCTGCTTCATTCAAGACAAACATTTTTGGCTTTATATGTTGAGATGTAAAAAGTTGAGGAGAACCTTTAGAAAGACAGAAAATTCTTTTAATGCTTTTTTATCCTTTTATTGGTATTGATCCAGTAGAGGTGGCTGTTAATGTTAATTAAATATTTGGAAGTGTGGTTAACACAAACTGAAACATTTCATTCACTTCCTTTGCTGTCATTACTGAAACTACAGGCAGACTACAAGTTGATATCGTTCACAACGCAATAGCCCAGTAGAAAGTCTTGCAGAGGGAATCCAAGTAAATAGCAGAAAGTCCAGACTGAGCAAGATTTGAATCGAATAAAATGGCACAGGAAGGCAATAGCCAAGCTAGAATAATCCTGTCAAGTTTACTGACAGTCTCTGTAGTGTTACTTCAATTTTACTCATTGTTTCATGAAGAAATACTTTCCCAAACACACAAATATAAAAATAGTTGTCAACAAAAACATGTTTCTAAAAAGAAGTCAAAATGAACCCACAATCTGGTCAGAATCATCTTGCTTTTCTCCTAACTTTAAAAAAATAATAATGGACGGTGTTCAAGCTGTTTCAGTTCATTGATGACTCTTAAGTCAGATACTGTATGTTTCAAATGTCTCATTATAAGGCCGTCAGCTCGTTTGAAGTGAGGATCCTCAGGGTGATTTTTCCAGGCATATTGTCTTCCTTCTTACTGCCTTTATTCTTCAGCTGGAGCTGCTGAGGGTGAGAGACGTCATCAGGCCTCCCGGACAGCATGACCTGCCCTAAGAATTTGTCCGATCCAAGGTCATCGCTCCACAACTGGACAAGACCAGACAGGTTGAGTAGCAAATAACACAGGAGGTGATTAGTTGTTGTTAGAATAGAAACTTTTGCCCAGGCTGCATTTAATTTACAGTTTTTTTAATTACATGTAAAACTGACATACTGTGCTGTAGAAGAGGTGTTGCATGTTTAGTCCTTCCTTCCCTGGTCTATAGTTTTTTTGAATATATAATAAATATATATTATTTTACCACAGTGGTGTGGAAGCATTATTGTTACGTAAATTGAATACCTATTTGAGGGGTTTTTAAAAATTTTTTCCAGACTTGCTAAAACTTGTGTACATGTGCTTTGAAGTTTCATTAGCATTTAGTTTATTTAAATATGTTAAGGGAAAGACTTACAATTTACCATTTGTGTTGTTTAGAGAAATTCTGACTCTGCTTTGTTTTCATTTAAAGTTTTTTTTTCCTGCCTTTTGGTGTTTTTTCAGCTCTAACAATAGTAAATGACTAAAAACACAACTGTAAGCCTGGGCAGTAAATCCAGCCCCACCAATCAATCTGAGACTAATCACTGTCACTTGACTGATTCTTCAACTTACCTGCACTGTTAGGGGCTCTGAGACCTTCTTCCTGTAGAAAATGGCCCTAAATTCAAAAGCCGGCGTCAAAGAGTTCTTCTTGGCAACGGACTTCACTGATTGGCTCTCGCAGGAAATGATCAAATATGGGTTTATGCCTAAAAGATGCATTTAGTTTTATTTCTGTGAATTATAAATGAGCAGGACTAGTTTGAAAAAACATTCTCTTACCCTTTGCCTGGTCTCCTTGCTGACCGATCTCAGCTCTGTCCACGTATATGTGGGTAACAACTTGAGGATATCCAAAAAGTGGAGTCCAACATGTAGTCTGTGGTTTGTCCTTCACTAGCTCCCTGAGGGAAGACATGGATAGAATCATGTTTCTTAATATTCTGACCTCAATCAAAAGGCAGCCAATCTGACTTAAACACATTTCATGTTTTAGACCAAGCAAAACCCAAAGCTCCCTTGTTTGAGCTGCCAAACCAAGAATGGAGAAATATAAATAAAGTTAATCAAAACATAATCTTAGGCCAGAAAAAGCTCAACTATTCCCCAAAACACAAATCTGATTGCTCCTATAAAATATAATCAATCATTCAGGGTTCACATCAGCATTTTAAAATAGTTTGTTTTCCCTCAAGACTGTGAAATACATGATGGTTTACCAAAGACAAGATGTTAGATTTCCACAGGTTCAACCAAAGGTTAGTTTAAATTATTTGAATTTGAATTTTCTGTGCCATCGTTTTCATACCGGCAGCCAGAGTCCACGTCCGTGTAAAGCCGGAGCATGAACTCTCCTTCTATGAAAGGCTTGAAGGTGGTCGGGATGACGACATATCGGCCCTGTGGCAGCTCACATCTCATGAACACCGTACGAGCATCGATGTAGGTGGAGGTATGGAGAAGTTGTAGCGTCACCAAGTCGTGCAGACGATACTTCCTGTTCACCTCCACCTGCAAAGTAATTCCCGGTTATACATTTGTCACTGCAGATTTAGCATATCCATCCATCCATTATCTATTCACCCTTGGTCCCTAATGGGGTCGGGAGGTGTCTATCCCCAGCTAACGTTCCGGGCGAGAGGCGGGTTCACCCTGGACAGGTCGCCAGTCTGTCACAGGGCAACACAGAAAACAGACAAGACAAACAACCATTCACACACACAATCACACCTAGGGAGAATTTAGAAAGCCCACTTAACCTGACAGTCATGGTTTTGGACTGTGGGAGGAAGCCGGAGAACCCGGAGAGAACCCACCATGCACAGGGAGAACATGCAAACTCCATGCAGAAAGACCCCGGGAGATTTAGCATATTTCTATCTATTTAGTTGATGTACTGTGAAAAACTATAATTTTTACAAGCCTGTAATCAGTCTGAAAATATGTTTGTACTGAACCTAAAATGGCTTAAAAAGAAACAAAAGTTGTATCTGTAAAAACAAATGCTGGAAGAAAGCCACATACTGGCTGTTTATGCACTACTTTGTGTTGATCTATCACATAACATCAGAATAAAGGACACTATGCCTTATAGGTGTTCAAGTTTATAGATATTTGATTAGCAAAGAAACCTCCACGTTTTACAAGACTTTGAGGCGTGACTGCCTCTTAGTGGTGGGGGCATGTATTGCAGTTACATGAAGCTCAGAAAGTGGTTGAATTGAAAGTACAGAGGGTTAGACTGAATAAATTCAAAGATTATCTCAAACAGGAAATGTTCTTTAAATATAATAGGCAAAAGCAAAACACCATCTTGACTCTGTCAGATGAAAGATGACAAATCACTGATAAAATCATCACAAATCAAAGTTTCAATTTAGTGTGCTGTTGGTATTTTAACAGATCATGTCCACACAGCTCTTCTGTTTTTATCGCAAGCCCTTCATGTCACATTTCAGTCTTTAATGGAGTGATAACAGAATCTGTGGTGTGTCTGAAAGTTTCCAGGTCTCTGGCATTAAAGACCCTTGTGAGGAAACATGCCATCAGTTTAGACGTGTGTGGACACATGGCCTCATTTAAATGAGACAATTCAACATGATGAGGAAAGTTTGTTTTCACTGAGAACTGTGCTTGCAGCCTCTTGTCTTTATTCAATAACTCTCTACATGATGTTTCTGTTATAGTTCTGTTATGTCTTTGTGGCATTTTTGGTTAAATATAATGCTGTATATTATGTTCAAGTGAGGAAAGTTAATACTTTATCAGAAAGTAAACTTTCACCAGAGATATAAATATCCCGTGTGCAACACACCAGGCTTGAACCAAGAAACCAGACCTGTCTGCAACTTGTGCAGAGAAAAAATAAAATCATCATCAAAGTTTTTGGATGCATTTTGCCTCTCAGTTTGACATTGACGTGTTCAGCCTCCGGCTAAACGTTCTGCTTGGGTTCAGATAAGAGCTAAATTAAACACTTGCCTGTTGAATGCTTAGTGAAGTAGAAAAGGACTGCAGGCCAAACCAAATTCTTTTAGAATAAGAAATGTGAAATTAACATGTTTTGCCCAAATATCAAATGTTTTTATATTATGATTTTAACACCACTTTTTATATAAACTATACAATTACTACTATTCTATGTTTTGTAATTTAGCTCCAATGAGACAGACACCGATAATTTTTGCCCCCCATTTATTATTATTATTATTATTAGAACGTCACTACTTGGTGGCAGTATATTGAGTAGCACTTGAATTCCCTTACATACAAATATATAATCACTACCACACACATGAAAAAGAACTTGCTACTGCACCGTCCACTGTGAACTTGTGTTTGCCTCACTAATGGAGTCCTTGCCTTTTATTACAGAAGAGGTTTGAATGGATGATTTGTGTTACCTTTAAGATGTTGAAGCCCATGCTTAGATAGTCTCCTTGACCTTCTTTCCTGTAGATCTTTCTGTCTTTCTGCTGCAGTGAGATCAGGACCTCGTCAGATTCTTTGGTGACATCAAACAAGTACTGGAAGAGAAGGGAAAATGCATTAGTTTTTAGTTGTTATTTGTTTTTATTACGTATAGACAGACTGTCAGTGATGGAGGGACAGAGTCTCCAAAGCCGTCACCACCTGTGGGTTCTGCAGAAATGTCTGCCTGTGGTTAACACAACCACCACAGCGGTTCAGCAGGGGGTCGCTGTTGCGAGTCCATTTCCCAAAGTTCACTTCCTCATTCCAGTTCTTCTGGATGCTGATCAGTGAGGTGTTTATTAGACGGCAAACGTCTGCATCAGTGAAGTTCTTGCACCAGTCTGTGAATGACATCCTGTTGATCCAAACAGAGAGCGCGTCAATAATGAACAGTTAGGAATCAAATTGAATAGCTGGAGTGTAATCAGAGACCCACCAAAACTCTCCATCGTCCGCCACTGTGATGCCAAGGTTGCCTCTTTCTGTGTCACCGACTTTTGACCATTCTTCAGAACTGAAAAACAATAAACAAAGCCAAAAAGGTGGTTATTTACCAGGAGGCATTCAAAAGATGCAGAGAATGTCCTACTTTAGACAACATCTGTTTCACATACATTGTCCTGTGACATGGAAAGGAAATAATGCATAGTTTTCATTTATGTTTAGATGTTTGTTGAGCAAAGGTGGAAGAACGGTACCGAAAAAAAGTTAAGCTGTAGTTCATTTGTAGTTCAATATGTTTTATGTTAACAACAGTAAAATGATTAATATTTAAGAGCCTGAAATATTTGTTATTTAACTTTAAAAGAGAGGAACAAATATTATTTAACCAACATCTGCTGAGGCCTTCACAGAACAGCTGTAAAGATCCTGAGATTAAAAGTGAACTATATTTACTAATTAGATTATTCTGAAGCCACTTGACTGAACTGGACTGTATGTAGAGGTTTCAGATTAAAGGAGGCCGAATACAAAGGCAAACACTTTTAGGCTTCGTATAAAACAATGTCCCAATAAAATATGTTGTAGATTCTGATTGTATCATAAAAATCTACAGATATTAATGATGCCTTTTGAGCGCTTTCCTTTTTTCAAATCATTTAAACCACACATCAGGCTTTTATTTTATTTTCAGTAGTATTGTGTGAACCAATTGTTAATACCAAAGTAGTTTTTTCAGATTAATATTTAAGCCTGAAAAAATGTTTTAATCTTGTTTAGATTTGGAGCTTGTCGATGTGAGACCGTTTTATGCCATCCTTGACCTCAGCTGTATAGTAGATTTTTTCAAAACTTAAATCCAAGTTATATTTTAGCAAACTGGAACAATGAAATGGTTTGTCTCACTTTCTCTCTGTGGTATCTTTTTCAGTTAATAAATTGATTTATAAAAACCTTTTTGGGGCCGTGCCAGTTGGAATGTCTCTTCAAAAGCACATTTTTTCCAACCCAGTGATAGGAAAATGACTCCCACGTGACCCCTGCTGACCTGTCACTCCACGCTCCTGTCCACTCAGTTTTACCCCAGGGATTTCTCAGGCGGATGAGTGCAATGGTTTCATTCTTGAAGTAGGCCCACAGCCCATGACCCAAACGCACTCGTTTCACGTCGGTTACCGAGTACGCATGGCCTCGCACCAGCCCGTTCTCCGTCCTTGACTCAAGTCCAAATCCTTGTGTCTGTGAAATTTCAAAGAAAATGTTTTACTTTGACATAGACAAAGACTCCGGAGAGGCGTAAACAGAAAAAAAACTTGCAGGAACAGATAGTCACGCACACTGATGGAGGCGCTGATGATTCCTCCGCGATTCCACACCTTGAGAAGGTCCTCAAAAAATTTATCTTGTTTGTTTTGATCTGCGTAGTATTTCTCTTTCTGCAGGTCGATGGATTCTGCCACGGCTCCACTGAAATCCACCACAGCGTCTCCAGTGTTGCCTCCAGCCAGGGACTCATAGCAGCCAAAGAGCCTGGGCACAGCGGGAGGAGGGACATTTGAATAGTTGATAGTCAGTTAAGATAATTTGGCAACTTAAAATATTCACGTGATGTTAGACAATACTCAAAATGAGCTACTGTTGTTGATAATCCTTAATTTCACTCCAGGTTTTAGCAGATAAAGAGATGACTGCAGTTATATTCAGGTCCTGTAGCTGTTTTCTATTTCAAAGAAGACACTTTAAGATAACACAAACATTTTGTTACACCATACAGGGACTAAAAACCACATCCTCTCAGATGAAACAAAAGCTTTGTGTAAAAGTCTTTGTTCTCTAACTGTGAGCTTTGGGAAAAAGTATATCCCCTTATATCAGTGGGAAGATAAACACTTTCACTATATTTCTGGACGTATTTACTCATCTCCCTTCACATATGCAACCTTTAGTGACATCCTATTTTAAATACATAAAGTTTATACATGATGTTTGCCCACATTTTGCTCTGTGACTTTCATCTGTGAACATGTTCAACACTTTGTGGGATTTTTTACTACTCTTTCTGAAGTGTATTTGTGAGGTCAGGCACTGTTGTTGGGCAATAAGGCCTGATTTCCATCTGAATTATGTTCCATCAGATTGAGGACTCAGTGCTGGCCAGTCAAGCTCTTCTGCACCAGATTCACTCATATATGTGTTTATAGACCTTGCTTTTTGCAGTTTTGTGCAAACATGTTAGAACAAGAAGAGATCATCTTCAAAATACTCTGCCATTGTTGGGAGCATGATTTTTTTTTTATGGGTTTTTATGCATCATCATCATCAGGGCTGACAGTGAAAGTACAGGTTGTTGTCTTGAGGAACAGATTTGGTTTACTGACTTGGCGTAGGCTTTCTCCAGCAGGGCGCTCCAGAACTCATTGTTTTGTTTTGACTGACAGTAGATGAGTTGTCCGTTGATTGTCGGCAGCCGGTCGTCTATCACCACGTCTATCCACTCACCGAAGATCCAGAACCGGAAGTGGAAAATCCCAGCATAGTTTGAATCCCACTCCTGCTCCTTCCAGTCAGGAATTACCTGGAAACATGCAAGCACAATAAATGTACCAAACGTCTCATTTGTATGTATTTAGATTTCTAAATCTTCAAAGTGCAGCATTATGGGTAACCTGCGTCTGGTTTACTGTAACAGAGGTTGTGTTGAAATATTTTTGAAGGAATGAACCTGAATCAGCTGCACTGTAGTTGGAACAGATCATTCACATAGTTTTCAAGTTCTTTTAGCAAGTTATTCTCTTGTCAGACTCTTTGTTGCTTAATTAATTCAAACAATATTTTCATATAAATATTTTGAAGTGCTAAAACAGATTAAAAAAACAAACTCTTTCAAATAAACTCACCTTCTCCCAGAGGTCTGATTTTAAAGCCAGGCAGGCACAGGCAGCAACAAACCAGCAGTTTCCCACAATCCCCTGGTTCAAGTCATGAGAGCTGATGCCCTCTACACAGAGGTGTGGGTTTTCACATATTTCCTAAAATATTAAAAAGATAGTGGATTCAAGTGGTTTTGCCGGGACAAAGCACAACCCACATATTTGAGGCCTTAATCCTCGTGGCAGTGGTCGGAGGTTCGATTCCCAGTGTAGTGACATTTGCTGCATGTCTCCCCCCTTTCTTATTATCCTCTTTCCTGTCAAACTACTTTCACATAAAGGCCAATAAAACCTCTTATTAAAAAAGATAGTGGATTTAATAAAAAAAATACATGGATGATCACAACTTTCCAATCACCAAATAATAAAAATCCAACAAAAACAATCTATTTACAGGGTTTAGAAGAAGTATTCATACCACTGGATCTTTTTTAATCTCTTGGTGTTACATTTAGACGTTTTGATAATGAGGGCTCGATCAAACACATGCTAGACTTGTAAAATTTTATTTATAAACAATTTTTTATACCATTTGTAATTTTTTGTTGTTCTTTGAAATTACGTGAATGGCTTGAACATGCATTGTTTACAGTTAAGCACAGATTTTAAAATAAATCCTAAAAGGAACTGGCGAGCAATAAAGTGGCAAAATCCCTGTGAGTTAGACACTTACGAGACATAAAACATTATTCATTTGTTCAAATTAGGAGTCTGCATTCAGGATCATTCAGAGACGATGGAGGACATTAGTAATATAAAGGGAAAAAAAGATAATTCATTGAGACATAAAACACTCTTAACAGTCCTGGTGTGGAATAAACTCACCCCGGGTCGTTTCCACTGCACAGCTCCAGGAGGGGGTTTGTTGTAATAAATAGATGAACTGGTTGCTGGGAACTCTGGATCTTCAAACAGCTTCTCTTTGTTGTGCTGCCGCTTCAGCTCAGCATAGTGCTGATTCCTATAAGCAACAGGCATGGTGGAGATGCTGAGGCCTCACAGCTGCAGATGGGAGACGGCAAAGGATTCTGGTCTTTATATGGGAGGAATCAAAAATTATTTAGTCTTGGTGGGACTGCTGTACTGCCTCAGACTGACCCATGACCCTGAGAGAGTCTCAGTCGACTCTTTGAGTTTGTCTGGACAGATGAAAAATGTTGTTTACGATATTGGAAAAGATTTGACACATTCACCTTTACTAGCTCTAGAATACAAATATCTCCCGATAGATGTTTTTGAATTGGAACTGTGCTCTTTCCAAGTGCTATGGAAGAAACCAAATGTGTTGATCAAAAAATGAAAGTTTTTCACCAAAAAAACAGCATAATATGTAATATTTTAAGACTTAAAAAAATGTAACCATAATCTAGTAAGAAAATGTTTTGGCATGAATTTGCAAACTCTTGAAACACAGACTGTCCCATGTGACATGAGCTCTCACTGTTGTTTGAGAGAGAAAAGTTGCTGAACCAAAATAGTAACCTTTACACTCTGGGATTTAAAAGTTAACATTAACAGCTGGATGGATGGAGCAGCAGGATAACAGTTCTAAATGCCTGTCAGAACTGAACTAATATTAAGATTTAATGAAGCCTGATCTCAGGATATTTAAAATTAGTCTCTGTGATCAAGAGGCCTTGAAGGAACCCAAACAATTTTACATTTATTCCAGTATTTATGATAATATGAGTGATTGAATATCCAATGAAAACGATACCAGGAGCTTCTTGGTGGCTCATAAAAAGCAAGAGCTTCACGTGAATCAAATATTTGTGACCTGTATGTTTACATTTGAGCCCATTTGTAAAATAGTTACAGTATTTGAGGAGGGAGTGGAGATGCGATGAATTCAAGGTTTTTATGACCTGTGTTGCATCATCAATCCAACCTGGTGATAACATTTAAAATGCATCATTAAAACGAACACGAGAGTTATGTAAACTTCTCACAGGTCATGGATCAGTGGTTTGGTTGAGGCTCTAGCAGAAAGGTTATGGCGGGAGTCGTGATGAGAGACGTATCTTGATCCTTTAGGGAGGAACTCTTAAGCTTGTTCTCCCACTACACTGACCCCTCGGTGCTCCGTTTACACAGTACTGGCCGGGGTAATTATTTAGATAAGAATCTTGATATTTCAGTCATGGCCAAGAGTCACACAACAGCACACATTCAACAGGAAGTAATGAAAACCAAATGTGTAGAAAAGCCAGTGGAAAAATTTACAAAATGGATAAAGAACTTTTAAAAAAGACCATTTGGAATTAAAACAAACTATAAGGTTGAACGTCTCTGTAAATAAATACAAGGGTAGAAATGATATCCAGTGACGGTACCTTTGTGATATCCACAGCTCAGACTTTCATTCTCCAGAATAAGGAAGTTTCCCGGTCGAGTACGTACCTGTCTCTGACTCACCCTCTCACACACCTCTGACCTGTTTCCACATTTCTCAATGCCCCACCCCAGCTCTGTTTTCTATTGTATGTTCGACGGTTGTGCACGTACTGCTGACCTCAACGGTGAGACGGCTTAATGAGTGATTAGTCAGTTTCTTCTGAGAGTTTCTTCTCACTTTTTTAAAATGGTAAGATTTTAATTTTCTTCTCTTTGTTGGAGTATCAAAGCAGAAAATATTGAAAACAAGTCTCTGGAAATTAAGTTTGCTTTTCGTCTGACTGTTACAGGTGACGCCACCTTCACTTCCTAGTATTTCGGGATGTCCGTGAACCAACATATAGATCAGGGAAAACTATTTGTTTAAAGACCTGTTCATGTTTATTTCAACCAGAGAATCAGAAAGGAAAACGTACTTAAAGTAAAGCTCAAACTGAGGTTCAGTAAACAGCAAACGCTGCTCTTTAAGGTCAGTTTTCTAAGCCAAAGTTATGTAACATGTTCTTAAAAGTTGCAAATGAAGAACAGAAACATTTCAAAAGCAACACTTACCAACCGGAAAGTCTTATTCTTATGTAGATGACCCCAGATTCTTTCGATCTTCCCTCAAACTCCAGTTCAGGTGTTTACAAGTCAGTCCACGCTTCAGCTTCAGGAGCCACAACACAAAACAGCTGTCTGTCACACCTTGCTCTGAATGAAATGAGATTTCCTACTCTGCTGCTGTGAGGAGTTCCCAAAAACAGGGTCAGAAAACTGGCCCGACGGCTTTATCGCTGCATAGGAGAGTGTGTCACTTTGGGAAAACGGCTGATTGGATCTCTGAAAGTATTTAAGGACGGGGCGACCGAAACTAAGCACCCCCACGTCCCTTCAAAGCAAAAACCAGCAGAAACCTGCTCAGCGTGTCTAAAAACACACAAAACTCAACTTCTGTTGATAACATCAACCTCACAAATGGGTTTTATATGCTGGCCTGTCAGTGTTAAATCAGTTTTTCAGAGTTTTTTGCACTCAGTGGTCTGCACCGTTGAATAAACAGAGCTAATAAGCTGTGAGCTGTGGGAATGAAACAAACTGGCAGGCACCCAGTGATCTGTGCTTCTCTGCTGGGGAAAACACAGAGGCTCTGTGACTCCCTCACCCTCATCAGATCTGCTCAGGCTAATTCCAGCTTCTAAGAGGCTGACTTCTGTTTCTTTTTTAAAGGGCCAACGATGACGAGGGGATTATTCTGGAGATAAACCGTCAAAGATACGAGTGAAGAGTTTTGCCACGAGCAGAATTCAGAGAGGACATCGTGTGTTTAGACAGGAAGAAAGCATTCACGATTCATGATGTGACAAATGTATTTCCTGTGATAGAATGCTGGAAGCGCTGATTACACCTCAGGAGAAAACAATTCACCAGATGACCTGCACAAAGGTGGCAGTGTACTCTGAGGCTGCATTTCAGGGAAAATGAGGTGGTTCTCAAGAAGGAAACCGTTTTCCAGCTCCACAGGCTGCTAGCCACACTCAGCAACAATGAAGCAACCAGAGAAATCTCGCTCTGGTCCACATGTCTTACAGTGGACCAGAAAGTGTCCATATCCCTGAAATCGAAACAGTTTACTGGTGTTTTCTGCCTTAGAGTAGAAAGAAAAGAACAACAGGAGGAGCTGCGTGGCTTCACAGCTCAGGTTTGAGACTCGTTCAATAGGACAGAAGAAAGACAATTTTTAAAAAATGTTACTAAGCGGTCCCATTTAAAGTTTGTAGGGGAAACATCTTCAGTTTTGTTCTCATCTATTCAGATGAGAACAAAACTGAACTTCTGGCCTAAATTCAAAAGATTGTGCATGCGGGAAGATATATGGAGGTAAACATAGAGCAACCTTGGAGGAAAAGCTGTCAGATGCACAAAAATCTAAGATTGGGGCAAACATTCAATGGAACACTTAGCGTCAAAGCAAATAGCATGATTTAGTCAAAGACCGCCACTAAACATTTGTGGCAAGACTTTAAAATTGGTGCCCTCCAATTACCTTCATTTTATCTGAGATGTTTGTTATGATTAAAAGTTCCCATCTGTTGATGTTTAACCCAAAGGGCTTACAACAGCAGTTGGAGCCAAGCTTGGTTCTATGGCCTTAGAGGGACTTTGAAATTTATAATAATATACATCTGTCGTAAACAATGATCTTTTCGTTTGATAGACTTCACCAAAAAATATTAGCTTTTCAAATTATGGAAGTATTTTTGCACCTATCTGACTTTTGCTAACCAAATATTTCCTGAATAGGTTAACTTATATTTTTATAGCGTTTCGATGTTGTAATTTATGCTCCTTTCTCTCTTTTGTATGTTTTGATATCACAAATCAAATACTGCTGGACTCTGCCAAAAATATTTTTAGCATAAAATTAAATCCTGTTCATTTATTTCACAAGCTAGTCTGACTTCGTTAATGTTATAAATGGTTCAGAAACTGATAAGCAAATAGACACCATCTTGCCAAACTACTCAGCCCTTCTTCCACATTTTTGTCAAAACCGGCACTTTGGTCAGATTTTGTGTCACTAGATCTGACTCCCACTTTTCACTGGTGCTGCTTCTAATAATAATGAACATTTTATATATTCAATAAGTTCTTTGAAGTGCTGAAACAACAGGATTTGTAATTTACTAGTTGGCAATGCAACCGCGATATGTTTTTCCAAGTGACGGCGAGCTCCACCCTCTCCTGAATAGATGCCACTTCAGCAGTTGGCCACAAGAGGGAGCCAATGGAGCATATAAGCTGAATTCTGCCATTTATGCTCAAGTTAAACTCATATTACATGAATAAAAAAGCATAAAGTAAAGTCACACGGTGAAGGAAAAATTGTATTTGGTGCCGTTAGTCATCTTCATTATCACAATGGAGCCAAATACAGAGCAACCAAGCGAACGCTTTGCTTTTAACTGACCACCCCAGGTCTTCTGTAAATTTGTTTCATTGTTTTTTTTATTGATAAGAGTTGGAAGATAATTTTGTAACGCAGTGCTTTAAAGTGAACACAACTAAACATTCAAATTATGTCATCATAGGACAGACGTTTCAATCTTTTCAAGCTGTTGCGCCTAAACCGAATTTTATGAAAGAGCCAGCAGGGGGCGACTCACACTGCTGCAACATCTGACACAATGATATAGCTACAGATTTAAAGTTAAGCTAAAATAATGCTACACTAGAAAAAAATGAACTTTATTTACCCATATAAAACCTTTGCACCGTGATTTGACCACTAGCATATATCATTTTGTTTTTAAATAAATTTGTATTTTTGAATTCAATATTTTCCCATCACATTTAACTTCTAAACAATTACTTAAAAAAGAAACCTTTAAATATTTTTTCTTCCCTTTTAGATATATTTGAGCCCCATTTCTTACCAGCATATACTTTAAATTCAAATATTCAGACTCAACACTCACACAATTAGACACCAAGATTGAGTGTATTCATCCATTCATTGCCCACTTCAGATTCACTTCAAGCATTTTAATTAATAAAATGGAATTAAAAGATGTTTATAGGGTAAATGACAGAAAACAGGAACTGAAATACCAATATTTTATTTGCAAAAGGATACCGGTTAATACACTGAATGAAGCACTGAAACAAGCCACGGTAACATTGCAAAATACCACTAAAAACAACAGTGTAAATTCTAGAGAAAAAGTAATTTGATCCAAAAGGCATACATTATGAAAGAAGAGGAAGGAAGTGTATTTACACCATGGCAAAGTGTCCTGTATCTCTACAAAACAAATGTGATTGGAGGCCTCTTTGTTTAAGACATTTTAAAAAATGTATTACAAATAGCTGCTAAAGAACAAGTCGTTTTACGTTCCATTTATTGGTTTTATCAAAAGACATCTAGAAAAAAAAAAAGAAAAAAAAAAGGCACCACTGATGGTGATAAATCACACCAGTCATCTTCAATGGTGGCAGCCGCTTCATTCAAGACAAACATTTTCCGCTTAAATATGTTGAGATGTAAAAAGTTGTAAGGAAACGAGAACAGTAGCGTGTGAGGCTCAACAGAAGCAACAGGAAATTATTTTTATTCTTTTTTTTTTCCTTTTATTGGTATAAAATAGGAGTCAAAGGGACGCGTTCCCTGCTGCTGATTTTAGTTGTGCTGGCGTAACAGCGCTCCCTGCTGGAGAAAGGTGGAGTTCACAGCACCAGATTGTGATGGCTTGTTGAGGCTGACGAGAAAAACATTGACCAAAGATCATCAAGCAGGCGGACGCAGCGTCACATCTAAAGACAGGACTTCCAGACAGACGATTCATCACAATAAAAAATAAATAAATAAAAAAAGCTCACTTTAGGCTCCTTTCTAATCACACTTCTTATTTTAATAAAAAGGCAATTTCTACCAAAGAGAATAACGTCAGCAACTGTTGAATCCTAATGCATAGTAGTTAATCGAAAAGATGCTACATGTGCAGCATTTTATGACTGTTGAGAATCGGTGGTTAAGCGTTTTGAGAGGCTGGCCGGTAAAAATCTGTCGTGGTAAATGAATTAGTTGCTCCCTGCTTTTGTGCTTCAGTCATTGGATTCAGTGACGTCTCAGGCTTGATTCCCTGCTAAGTAAAACTCACATCTGCACCTTTTAGTGGGCGCGCCGTAAGAAGTCGCAGCGACAGAAATAGGAATATGGAAATACAAAATTGCACACAGAAGCGTGGGGGAGGAGAAAAAAAAAAAGTTGTTCAGAGCAAATTTAAACTAAGGAAACGATGAATCCTACACAGGTACCTTTAATATAAATTAATAAGCTTTATAAAACTTTTAAACCCACACATGAAATTTAGACAAACATATTTTCATCACCCTCTCATGATCCCTGAACTATGCTGAGCCATGCAAAAAGAGGAGAAATCCCACTACTGCTTTAGCAACTACCTGCCTTAGATGAAGATGATTTATTATTTCAATGAGACATGCATCAGCTCCATGTGTGCTCGCTCCAGAGTATTTCACTACCATCAAAACTTTACATTTCCTCCCGTTTTGTTTATCGTTGGTCAAAACAACACTTTGGCTTTGAGATCCCCCCTCCACCGGTTTTGGTGCCGGTCAAAAGCGGTTCTGATGCTTCAACCGTCCTGCATTCTGACACGCAGCAACCACAAAACTGAATTTTGGTTTCTGTTGCGCCAAGACAAAGTGGCAGCGCATATTTGTGGAGCTAAAGGAAACTACAAACCGCAAGTTTCAAACTGACATTTCAAACATTTTTACAAATTAAAATCTTAAAGGTGCGGCGTGAACGTGTATTCAGAAACCATTACAGCGGTGATACTAAATAAACAGTGCAACCGGTTGCTTCTGAGAGTGAGCTAATTAGTAAACGAGAGTCCAACCAGGAGTAATTTAATCTGTTTTGACCCAGCTGGTCTGTGAAGGCAACACCACCATCAAACATGGTAGCGGCAGCATCAGGGTGTGGGGATGGACAGACTTAATGGAGTGCAGAAAACCTGTCATTGGTTCCAAAAGATATATTATTCAAGTTTGTGGCTGCAACATGACAAAAAGTTAAAAAGTCTAAGTGTTGTTGATATTTTTGCCGGACACCATTTATTGTTAACGATCACCACAAGTTGCGGTTGAAGCAAAAAGAAGGTGATAAAGTGGCTTAAAGGGGAGAATTAATCAGCTCAGGATATAAAAGCTGCATTCTGGGCCTACTTGATTTTGCTTTGGCTGTTTTTATGTACCATTAGGTCCTTCAAAAATACAAAGAAATCAGCTTTGTAACTTAAAAGTTTCATACAATATCATGCACTGCATCTTGTGAAAAACACGGAGGGTACGAACCACTTATAGCCTACAGTCGAAAGGTCAAAGTAGATGAAACATGAACATTAAGAGATATAGCAGACGATGCCTTTACATCTTCCCATTCGGTCCAACGGGGTAAAGTTAATGCCAATAATTTCTACTGCACACCGCGTGAAGCCTCAGTGCTTACTGTTTTCTGAAATTATACTTTATTTACTTTAAAGCATTTCTGACGGATAATTCCTTTAAACCAGCGGCTACGTCCCAACAACCCAAACCGTCACCACTTGATTTCTGTCGTCTTCTTTGACCCCGTGACCCTGTTTTCTTCTTTGAGTGAAGGCTGAACATCGTCGTGACAAAATGGAAGCACAGCAACAGACACCGAGCAGAGAGGTTATGGTGGACGGATGGCTGTACACAGTATTTACAGCAGGTTTAGAAAGACCCTCATTAACAGACCCGTCTCCTCAGACAAGGAACCAGTAACATTCACACCTTCAACGGTTGGACAGGAGGACAGTCACAAAAATGTAAAGTGGATTTAAAAAAAAAAAAAAAAAAAAGTTGTTCAACTTGTGGCTGAAAATTCCCCCATTTGCTGCTTGAGTGGAAATTAAAAGTGTACCTCTAAGCGACTTGTTTTAAATAACTTATTTTTGATGAAGCTCCATAAACGGCGAACAAAGTGGTTATCGTGTCTGAACATTAGTGAGCCGACGAGACTGAGTTTAACGACCGTTTGTTATTCTCAAGCAGCAAATGGTGTCAAAGGCCCTAAAGAGAGAGAGAGAGAGACAAAGAGTGGTTTCTCTTCGACTGGTGGCACTGTGAGTGAAGGTGGAAAGCAGCAGACGTATAAAACTTCTGTGTTTCAGGCCAAAACGAAGGCTGGCTGCAGGAAGGAAGTTACATCGATTCGCCCAGAGAGTCCTCGTCTTCCAGAGATAAGGGCAGGTAGAGATCCTGGAAGCAGAGCGCAGCGTGGTTACCTGTGAGCTCGCCGTCGAGGCGTCAGTAAATACAAAGATGGAGCTTCTTTAAAAAAAAAAAAAAAAAAATAAAAAAAAAGTCTCACATTTTGTCAGTAATCACAAACTTAAATGTCATTTCATCATTAAAAATGTGCAATTCCCCTTCCTCTTCACATAAATGCACTACTTTGTGTTGGTCCTTCATATGAACCCTGAATAAAACATGAATACTGGAAAGGTTTGGTTACCTTCTGCTTGTTGTTCAGGCCCGGGCTGGTGGGGGTGGAGGTGGGGGAATGCTTGGATATCGGGGTGGAGATTTGGCTGCTGGAGCCGGTCCCGTTGGCTGAGGGATCCGACGGAGCAGACAGAAAGAAAAGACAGGGAGGGGAAAGAAGAGAGTAGTGTGGATTAGACAGCGTGAAAGACCAATCCAAACCGCTTCTTTACTTGCTCTCCGTAAAAGTCAGCGCTGAACGACGGGCTCCCCTGGCTGTCGTCTAAAGGCCCGCCGGGAGCCTGATGAGTCCTCGGCTTTAGTTTGGCGACATTTTATTCTCGCAGTCCGTGTCCTGAATCGTTGCTAGGAACCTCTGTTTGGATCTGAGAGCGGTGTGAGGTGATGTAGCTGTGTGTTGTAAGTGCCTTAAAAGAGTTTTGTCCATAAGAGATGAAAAGACCGAAGCAGATGGCCAGCTTGAGTCTGAGCCACGGAGTTGAAAACAAACAGTGGATAAAGCTCCTCTTTTCTCCCCCCTGTTGGCTTCATTTAAATGCTCGGCTTCATGGAGAGCAAGTAAGTAAAAAGTTAAACTCGCTCCAAAAGCCCTACTATCTCTTAAAACCTAAAAATTAGTTAGCAAGAGATGGGCAGGTCTCCCATAGCGACGGGACAAAAAGCAGAGAGAGAGAGAAACCAGACAGTCGCCTGCAGAGGACAAAGGCAAAGAAAGTTTGACTTTACATTTTAATATTTGTAAGGCTCACAGAACTTTTAAATAGAGAGATTTCACAGCCATGCATTTCTAAATGCACAGTCATTTTAATTCGTTGAGGTCAGAAATTCTATGACAAACCACTAATGTCAGACTTCAAACGTGTTACAAAACCAGTTCGATGTGTTTGGGATCATTTTTCTGTCATTTTCAATCTAAATCTTTACCCTCAGACGGCAGGAAGTGGTTCAAGAACAACCAAGGAATCATTAAGGCTAAAGCTGATCTACCTTCATAATCAGCTGAGATCTGAAGCCGTCCAAATCTACACGAATTATACGCATGTGAAGGTTTTACAGTCATTAAAAACAGAGAATGACGAGGAGAATCTTTGAAGTGGTCAAACATTGAGGTTTTTTTTAATTGCTGTCAATATATTCTATAAAATGGGGGGGGTGATAAAGGATGAAAACCTTCAAATCCATAACTTTGAACCAAATGTTGTTGGCTCTAGGACAGGGATTGGTCTTCCAGCAGGACTGTAAACATAAAACTGGTTTAAGAATGGTTAAAGGAGTCAATCCATGTCTGAGCCAAAAACAAACAACAACAAAAAGAAGAAAAACAATTCAAATGAGCCCCTCAGTTTCTGATCATTCAGCAAAAAACATTCCAACTTTCTTAAAGACATTCCCAAAAAACATAAATAAATAAATCTGTGCCAAATTGTTAGATGGGGGAAAAAAAGTATATATAAATAAGGTACATTTTGAATCACTATTTCTACATAAATATAAAGCGTCCCTTCACTTCTGACCACTGCTGTACTTTTCATTTATTTAACCCAACAGAGATGTTGATATCTACAGACAGATGCACAATCCTGTTTTATCAAGACCCTTATCCACAATAAATGCTTATAAACAATTAATAAGCTAGTCGCTCGGGGTTTCAGTGGACACTATTAAATATTAACCTGTCTGTCTAACAAACAGCTGACAGCTGCTCATGTTGTCTTTGTTTACTTTTCTTGATTTATTCATGCTTTTTTCCCCTCTTATTCAATAGGAGCATGTTAAACATAATTATACTAAATCCTAGATTGTTACTTATAAGTAAAGGCTGGATTTAAACTGGGCTTTTTTTTTTTTTTTTTTTTTTTAATCCAGTCCTGCCATCTAAGATAAAGGAGCAGATATTTTGATCCTGTAGTTTAATCCGTCAGTCAAGCCTGATTCTCTTCCTGCAGATAAAGGAAGACTTATCTTCAAGCACAACAAATGCATTAAAACCCAGCCATCTCGGATATTTGCTCCTTGGATGCAAGCCACCTTTTCCTCATACATTATTGATCCGATATGCTCACCAAGCCTCTTGGAATAAGGTCAGAGGTCAGTTAAATCCCTCTGCTGTCACATGTTATGTTAGTTCATTTACAACACCGCAGGCTGCCTTATTGTTTTTCTGCCGATCTTCGATTGCGTTCATTACGGGGCGCGGTCAGAAAAGGCGACGTCGTCGTCGGGTGGCGATTACTCACTGGAGTCAGCAGGAGATTTGCAGCGCTTGATCGGACCGGGACTCTTTACCGAACCGCGCTGGGCCTTGGCTCCCTTCATCAGCCGGCATTCTGTGATGGATGAACAGGAAAATTAAAACTGTTTAATCCAAACCGAATGACTGAGCTTGTCGACTGATCAGAGTGTCGGATTGTAGCGTCGTCCCTCAGATATGTAAAAACAGAAACCATTACAGGATTTTTTTTTGTTTTACATTTTGGTATTCTGGGTCAGTGTAATAATCAGAGCAGACAGGCTGCAGACGTCACTGCTCCTCCCTGAGAGCATCTTCCATTCTGTTTATGCCGTCAGTCTCTCTCTTCTCATTCCCTCCCCCTCCTCTCCGCTCCTTCCCTCCTTTGATGCCAATTATACTTTCTGTCCTCCCTCCATCTCCTGGGATCGCACCACATCCGACTTCTTTCTCTTCACCTTCACACGCTGCTGGATACAGACGTAAAAACTGGTGCGCTACTGTTTGGCAAGTGTGTCACCAGCGCTCCTTTGACGGTACTTCAGTCTGGCAGTCTGTCTCCCAAAATAGCCCAGAGTCAGATCACATTCCTGGTTCTGTGAATGCTGCATAAACCGTTCCACCAGAAATTATTCACACCGCCTCACTTTTCACACTTTGTGTTACAAAATTACTCAAATAGATTTAAAGTCTTGTCATAGAAAAAACATCCCCACAGCATGGCACTGCCACCACTGTGCTGCACAGTGGTGATGGTGTTTGGAGTTCAGGGTTGTTGTCAGGTTTCCGGACATTAAACTTCCTCCTTTCCCCAATATTGGAGACTGCAGGGCTTTTTGGAACATTTAATTCTGACATATTTGTTTTGTATCCTTCAAGATGTGTGCAGACTACAGACAATTCATTTAATTTCATTGGTTTCTGCACCAATACAGAGTATTTTGTTTCATTCTAAATTACATGCACTCAACTGAATGTTGCACAGGTAAACTCTGATCAAAGTATAAAAACATCTAAAGGATGATAATCTATCTGGCATATATCTGCCAATTATTGTTGCATTTTTGATTTACCACAAAACAAAATCAATCAAACAAACAAAAAACAAACCTTTACTTGAGCTTCAGCACTGCCTGGATTTTGTTTTTGTAAGAATCTACATTCAATTAGCTTGTGATGTACAAAAATGAAAAAGTGAATGGGGTGCAAATACTTTCTGCTCTACCCCACTACTGTAAATGTAAAGTGTGGGTTTATTTTTGACATTAAAAAGTCAGAAAACAAAAAAAAAAAAATCAAACCTCCATCATTCCAGGTTTTCCTCAGACAAGAACCCAGACTCCTTTAATACAGAGAATGTAAGCATTTTCATTTGTCTTCGTGTGGAAGATTTATGTCTGCAGACCTAATGTCCATGTGATACACAGCAGACAGCCCCCTCAGCCCCCCCCGCCCGGATCCTCTGAGGCCGACTCGGTGATGTCGGCGCGCTCCAGACCCTCATTCATTTTCTGCAGCATTGGCCTAAGGTTAGAGACTAAATGAAACAATTTGGCTCGGGTCCACGGGGGAGTTTGTGGGACATTAAGGACACAGATCATTACTGGAATCTCCGTGGCAAAGCAAAGGAATGGAGGAAAGCATAATAAGAAGTCGGCTTTGCAGAACTGCTGCGTTCGGATGAAGAGACTGCACGTTTCCAGGAGAGGAGTTTATGTAGAACAGGGGCTTTAAAAATAGGTCTTTCAGGTCTGCAGGGAGGAGAGACGCAGCAAGATGATTGGCTTTACCTTTTCCTCTCCGCGACTTCACAGCAGTATCAGCACCAACAGATCAGCTGGCCCAAACCCGTCACTGGACAGATTAATGGCTCTCTGACTTCTGCCTGCTTCCCTCCGAGCTGCTTGCTGCTGATAAAGCTCTGCTTCAGCTCCATCTTTCACTGCCTCTTTGTCAGTATCCCTCATTTTTCGCTCATTTAGCTTTTAATATTAGCATCCATTAGCATTAGCTTATAAACCTCACTGAGCTGACCAATATACTTCTGAGCATGTTTGACGTCTTCCCCAACTCAATTTACTGCAACGATTGTTGGTTAGTTCATACCAACGCCGAATTTATTTCTATTGGGAGAGAAAAAGATTGATGCACCTATCGGAGCCTGGACTATACTGCCAAAGATATTCAATCAATCACCAAAATGATTGAATTCAGATTTTCAGATAATGCATCTAAGCCGTAGACGGGCAGAAAATGGTTCGTTAACAGGAGTTCATCAAATTCAGGCCTGGTGATGTGATACGTTTACGCAAGTTGCAATAAGCGATCAATTATTTGCATTAAAAATGAAAAAACTCAATTTCCATTTGCAAGATTTATTGTTTTCTCTTTATCTACCAAAAACTGGACCACAAAAGTCTGGTGCTTTGGTCTCAAGTAGCCCGTTTTTTGTTTGTTTTGCAGGATAATTTTGTTATTACAATAATAATTGTATTATTTCTGCTGTTTTGGGATATTTAAAATGTCTTTCAGTTCCAGGGTTAAATGTTCATTTGAATTTAAAGTTTATTGATGTTTGAGAATGTGTTCTTGCTTTATCATGCCATTACCATTATTATTACTTAAAAAGTCTTACAACAACAACATAGTTTACTGCAATAATTTATGGGACATGTCATCAAGAATAATAAAAGATTTCTGTTAGCATACTCAAACCTTGTGGGAAACATTTCTAGAAGAGTTGGAGATTTTTTTCAGCCTCAAGGAGAGAGTTCATATTAAACTTTATGGATTAGGCGATGTGTGATGGCAGACAAGCGACAACATTGGTAATACAGAACTTTGTATCATAAAAGACACCCCTGTCGGACTGAGCCTCACCGTTGTCATCCAGTGAGAAGTCGTCCTGTGCGTAGCGAAATTTCTCTGGTCCACATGCAATGAAGACATCGTCATCACCAAAGAAGTCCTGAAGGCAGGTAACCTTTGACAGTTGAGAAACAAGAAATTAAGAAAATAAATGCAAATGAGGTGGTATCTAATCTACTGGTTAGAAACAAGTAGATGGAGCGACAGACATAATACGTTAATGCTAAAATGGCTTCGATGAACAAGATGTAAAGGTTGCAACTAGTACAGATCACACATCTCAGAAAAATGGAGAGTCGTCCGCTCTGGGTTGGAAGGCTTAGACTTATAAATTTGTCCAAGTTTTGTGCCTCTAGAACAGAACCGTCAATGGATGAAAGGGTTCCCTACAAATGTGTTTCCATCTCCCCTTTACTGCATTAAACAGTATTATGAGTGTTAAAAACCTTTTTATTGCCTTTTGTAGCTTATTTTGAATTTTGCCGTTTCCGTCAACTTTTCTAATGCAACACTTCAAAGTTCAGGTAAAAAAAAATGCTGATAGAAACGTGGCTCATGAAGGCTTTGATAGCTCAAGCTGATTGATTTTAGGAACTAGATGATAAGACATTAGATGGGCTTCTTGGAAAATACAATACATGTCAATTTCTCACACTACCATAATGATAATCCCAAAAATCTGAGTTTTTATTGGATATATTTTAAGTCAACATCCATACTGCCTTTTGACACAATTAGCAATAAGTACAGCAGATGACTGCGTCCATCTGGCTAAATGAGCTCCAGACACTGAGAACTGCTTCGAGTCAAATCAAATATTCATATCTACTGAACAATTGTTTAATAGAGTTAAAGACATTCCTTCAGCAACGTTAATAGAGAATGTTCACTGTTAAAAGTTGAGCATACAGGATTATACTTAAATTTGCAAACATTTTCAAACAGAATATCCTGCTAAACTCGAGGTTCATAAATGTGAACTGTGAAACTTTGCCTTGATTGGGGGAAAAAAACATTTGGAGAAATTCCTTTCTGGAAATATAGTTTGGAAAAGATTTTAACAGAAAACAATAAACTTCATAAAGCAAAATTACGTTTGGTCAAAACATGCAATTTGAGCCGATTCCTTTGTTAAAAATGAAGTGAAATTGACATTTTGAGATGATTGATGATGATAACAGAGATTGAGAACTTGTCTTATTCGTCTTGTAGTATTAATAAAATATTCAAATTTATATGTCCATCATCAGCATGTACAATAAGTCAGCAGCCATAAAATTTGAAATTATTAATCCCAAACATTTAATCACAAATCTTATTTTTATGAAAAATATATATTTTTCTATTGTGGGATTCAATTATGATGCAATAAATTTGAATTGTCAAAATACAAAAAGTGTCCGTCCATGTGAAAATATTCAAGTAAAAAACCTGTGAGCAAAAGCTTCAGTTCTCAGCAAGTCTGCTTTGTATTTCACTCAGCTAGATAACATGCCGTTAGCCACACAGTTCATGTAACAAACCATGAACACACACGTGCACACACACACAAAAAAAAAAGCAAACAAAGCTGATAAGGCTACACCTTTACTATAATGTTTAAATGAATCTGCTTCCTTCCCCTGGGTCTATTCAATCAGCAGCTGCTGAAACAATATGGCCTCCTCAGTGGACAGATGTCTGTGGGCCACACCTTCTCCTCCACTCTCCGTTCTACAGCCTGACATGCCTGCTAGAGCCGTTCGGTCAAAAAGCTGCTTTTTTCTTCGTGGAGCATCTCCGTCGATACTCAATACCTGTTGAAATACTGACTCATGAGATAAAGACATATTGAGCAGCAATAATGTAACCGAATCCCTCTGCTGGACATTCGGAGAGAAGCGGCTACATGTTTGAGTGGATGCCAGGCCCAGTCGAGATGCGTCGCGGTTTCCCCTTTGTGATGCGGATCTAAACTATGAGCTACAGATAATTTGAGAGCACTCCACCCCACCAGCTGCCATGTTGAATCCCAGTCCTGCTAGACGAGCTAAAAGTGTGTGGTGGCGGTGGTGACTTGTTGGCGTGGCATTTAACAGCTGTACAAAAACTCCACACCCCCACGAAACTCCCTGGATACAGATCCACGCTGGGAGACCGAGACGCTGCTTTGACTCCAGGGATCAAACGCTAAATGGGTTTTCTGCCAATTCCAAATCACGGGCAACACATTAGTGTTATCCAGTGATTTCAGTGTAAGGAGATTAGATGCAGGTTGCCAGCAATGGGGTTAGCGTCGTGTGGCAACAGAAACACCTGGTCGTCCTAAAATGGAGGCATGACGAAGAGCTTCCCCCCTCCCAGGGGTGAAGAAGAAGAGAAGGAAACGGGCCGGAGGGCAGACAGCAGTTCGTTTTAATAGCTTTAACAATAGAGCTGATTAAAAGGATCAAGATTTAATCCAAACATGAACCGTCTTCATTAACTAAATCTCCACTCAAACTCAGGATTCTGGAACAAACTAAAGAGTTTAAGTTGTTCACTAGTCTGTTTAATCTTCAGCATAAACATCCCACCTTGAATTTCGTTCATATGTTGGAACCAAAACCCAGGAGCTGACATTCAGATGTCTTGGCAGGAAATTTTAAAGAAATAAAGTTTGTAGAAACCAATTGTACAAATAATTTTCATTGCAACAGTAGCACTTTTTTTTTTTTTTTTTTTAATTAGGATTTCTCATAAACTTTCCAAACTGGAATTGCAGCTTCAAAATGAGTTTGAGTTCAATGGTTGAAACATTGCAGAAAGGAACCTCTGATAACAGCAATGCCAACAGGTTTACAAATTACCTGCATTGTCCTGAAACGAACACCGCTCCAACGTGGCCAAAAACAAAACAGATTACATTCGCAGAGCCAACAAAAAAAAAAAAAAAACATCCAGTCATTCAACCAGCGATCGTTTTCTGCTAATCAAACATCAAATCTATAGTTTCAGATGGTCTCGTACTTCCAGTTGAGGTTAAAATATTGTGACTGTGGGTCAGACCACAGATGAACTGGTACGTTAAAGAGGTTTGATTTTTGGCTTTAGTCATGAATTTTCCAAAGAAACATTTTCCCCCTTCACTATTCCAATACATTTCACAGTACAGAGAGACCGTGTTGGCTGCTGCAGTTTCCAACCTTTAGAGTTTTTTGATACAAGTTTTGTCTTCTTGTAAAATGATTAAGACATTTTACAACAAGGCGCATCACTTCAGTAAACTGTCCCACATTAAACGCATTTTTCAAAGTTAATTGCGAGTAAATTAGACAACACTTTATTTGAAGGGGTGCAAAAGACTGACATGGGACCGTCATGAACATGACGGAGTCTTTATGAATGTTTTTGTTTTCATGACAACAGTCATAAAGACTCCTTCATGTTCATAACAGGCGCTGTGTCATGTTTGTGACAGTCATGTCAGTCTTGTGCACAACCCCTTCAAATAAAGTGTTACCGTAAATTAAATTAGCAGAAGACATTACTCTAGTCCATGCAACATGGAATAAATGCAGTTTAACTATAACTTACAAATATATTTAAATGATGCATTGAGCAAACCTGTTTTGAACACGATTGGGACAAATCGCCAGAACCCGACACAGGACAGGAAATACTAGATGGAAAATGTTTGTCTAATTTAAGAAGCTTCCTCTCTTAAACTAAATATTGTCCACCAATAGATTACACAGACAACGCACACATTACTGTTAACATACCCGTTAACGCCACCAGTGTGTTTGTCTAAGGCAGGGGGTTTGGGATTTAATTTTTTTTTCTCTGGTGCTCTCCAGACTCTGGGTGCCCTCCACCCTCCGTCTCACCGAGCCCATCCTTAATCTGAGCCTCACCAGCTGTCAGAACCACATGACCCAACGAAAACCAGCAGCCCCTCCATCAGACACGCAGCGATCCGCCTACCATTACTGAATTATTCAACTTTGTTCGACTAAAGGTTGTCAAGATGAGGAAACTCATCCTGAGCAAATTAAAGACTGATTTGTAGCCATTTCAAACGACATGAAATGGAAGAATAAATGCATTTTTCTTTGTTAAACATGAATAAATGGCATCAATAAAACATCTACTGTGGAAACTAGCAACTTTAATGGCACTTTTGTTTCCAAGAGCTGATTAATACTTCAGATCTTCCTATTAGGATGCACACCAAAAACAAAATACTGAGATGATTAGGTCTCATCTCTAGCATTAGCAATTGATCTCTGTGCAGAAGTGCAGCCATTTAACATCTGAGTGATGGACTTCCCTCTAATGCCCCAATGAGTCAGCAAATTGTTAACCAGCAGAGTTTATCTAACTGGTTTTGCACTGGACTGATTTCAAACCACACAGGACTGACTATAAATCAAATAAATGACAAACACTCTGCTCCTTAGAGTTCTTCAAATGTCACGTCACATTTGATTCACTGACAAAGTAGGTCAGAATTTTTAATTGGGGAAAAAAAAAAAAGTGTTTTAAAACAAAATGGAGGCTTTGATTGAAACAGCATTTTACTTTCATTACAGCCTGTTTGGGGCAGGTTTCTAACAGTTTTGCCCGCATAGAAAGTAATATTTTGTGTATATTCTGTCAGGTTAAATGGAGCGTCAAAAGACCCAATTTACAAGCCTTATGACAAGTCAGTTAGATTTAGGCTTGAACTTTGATTGGGCCGTTCCAACACAACAATGCTCTGATCAGTCGAAGGCCGCCGTCCTGCAACTTTTAGATGCGCCTCTGCTTCAACTTGCTCGACTTCAATAATCAGACAATGATCAGGAATCTGGAGAAGCTGCCTAAACTGAGGAAGTAATTCAGCCGTCTGATCCAGGTGTGTTGGACCAGTAACACACCTAGAGGACATCGGATTTGAGTAACCCTGGTCTGCACCGTACGTGTTGTGTTGCTGCCAGACCGAGTACCTTCAAACCTCAGTATCTTGGTTAGATGAAGAAAAGGCATTCGCATCACCATGTTTCACCATACGGATGGTGTGTTCAGGATTTAGTTTACTACGCTCCATTTTGGTCTCAACAAGAGCAACTTCCTCCTTGGGGCTTTGAAGAGTTGCTTCCTTCCCGTCAGGCCTCCATAAAACCCAGATCGAGCAGCGAATGACTAATTGTGATGCCCAGGTAGCATTTTATATGGATGCTTCTTTAGGATCATTAGTCTGATAATTTAAATGAAAATCAAAGGTGAAGAAGAAAAGTGAGAAATAATTGTCTGTTTTGCTGTCTTGGCATAACTGACTTATGAGACAAAAGAAGTGTCAAAGAGACAGACCTCATTTGTAATCCCTGGGCCAACGCAACAAACAAAAACCAAACATGCAGAGTTGAATATTCCTCCAAACATCTTTTGTCATTTTCAAGACTTTACAGACTGTACCGGCTCTTTTGTCAATCCAGTTTATGAAAGTCAAAGTAGGGGACATCTGAACCCATTCTGATTGGCATCTTTTGATGGAAACCACTGATAAAATTAATCTGGACCAGATCTCTGACCTCTGCTTGACCCCTGAGCAGCAGCCCAGTGTTTCAGCAGGTTCGTTCCAGATGCATTTGGAGCACAGATGAGCCACTTACAGGGAGGCGGGTGGTGGTGATGGTTGGGGGTGTGGGGATGGGGGGCTGGGGGGGGCGGTATCTGCACAGTCATGGTGCACAGCTGGTGCCCGATGCTGGTTACAGGCCACCCCACCCCGGCTCCAGGGAAGCAGCCATTTGTCTGACTGATGTGGCCTCAGCTTTATTAAATTGAGCTTCCTCCTCCTCCTCCTCTTCGCTCCAGGTCATGCTCACTTGTTGATGTTCATGGAGGAAATCAGAGCTGCTGGACAGGCCTGAGTGGGGAAGCTTCACAACTCCAGCAGGGGGGGGGGGAAACTACTCCCCTCTCGTTCCACGGCGCCTGTGTTCATTCGTAGGTGGGCGAGTGAGTAAGATGTGGAGGTGGCAGGCATCTGACAGATTAAGGGGGGCAGGGCAGGTAAGACTATGTAAAGAGCCCACTCAGCGCATCACAGCCATTGTCACAAGCTGAATCCATCACGGGGAAGCTTATTGCCATGACAACTGCTTCCACAGCACAGTGAGAAGCAGGCAGACTGCAAGAGCCCTGATAACAGGGCAAAGCTGACTTTTCTCGTCTGTTAATGGATGCATTTAAGACACTAAAAGCCCTGAAAGAATTTGCAGCTACTAAAAAAAAAAAAATAAATAAATAAAAAATTTGCACCATTCTAATAAAACACTGAAATTTTGTAAAGCCTTAATTGTCTGACAGAGATTGTGCTTCTATGACACTTCTCAAATTCTGTTTTTCTTAGGAAAAAGCTCAACTTCTAAACCTGGTTTGAAAATATTAGAGTTTAAATCTATTGGATCATTTTGTTTCCTGCTTTCTTTCACATTGTTCACATATTTGTATCACTCCAGATACATTCACTGAATGAATATAAAATGCCTCCCAGCAATTTAATAGCCATTAGCTGCAGGAAGAGCAGATTTTTGCACTTTTCTTTTCTTTCTCTTTTTTTTTTTTTTTTTAAAGAGCCTGAGTAATTATCACCCCATCAGTGAAAATAAAATGATCCCAAATTGCTCCCTGAATCTAGGAGCCCCACCCTTCCCTCTATCGAGTTGATTGAGCAAAGAAGCGCCGGCATTTGAGAGGAAGATGGGGAAAGATTTTGTCCTAAACTCTGGCAGAGAAAGGAGGGCTGGCAGTCAGTGGAGTGCACACAACACTGAGGAAAAAGAGGAACACCATTCATGATGAGCAGCCATCGTAGGAATGCAAGTAAGTGCATTCTTGGACAGTTAAAAAAAATAAAAATAAATAAAAATCTTCATCAACGCTCGTATCACAAATTCGACTGATGGAATGTATGCAGGTAAACATGACACGCATTTTTTCCTTCTTCTTTCTTTAAAACGCCAAAGACTCGCATTGATGGCGAAGCTCTCCCACCCGCTGCAGGATGTGGGATCCGACAGACCGGTCCACACCAGCTGGGCTCTCTTTGTGCCTGGGATGTGGTCTCCTAGCAACCAAACGAAGGGGAGGAAAAAAAAAAAAAAAGAAAAAAAAAAAAAGAGGAGGATCGGCGCAGAGTTAGGGAGGGGTGAGCTCTCCACCATATCACCTTCACCACACAGCAGCTGCAGTGTGGCTCTGCAGACAAAAGGCGCTGCGAAAACCGGCACAACATTCCTTCATTTCTGTACCTGCCGAAGACGAATCCTGAAGTCAGGCGAAAACATCAACTGGGAGTCGACAACGAGACATCATAATCAATATGCTTAATTCGATGTGGCATCACATTATCAAAAATGCATGACCAAGAACTACCATCAAATGACAGGAAGTAATTAGAATCTGCTAGAAAGCCACTGCAAGGCGTCATGCAGCCAGACTGCACCCCTGGGAGAGAGCATTAAAATCAAATCCCTCCCATCTATCATTTCACAACGCCTCCCCTCCTCCCGAACACGTGTTTCTGGCTTTAATTCAAAAGGAAGGAGGAAAAAGGACAGCAGCGCAACAACCAAATCGTAATCTAACCTCAAGTAAAGCAGCAGAAGATCGTGTAGCTGCATCAGAGTAGCAGATGTTCACATCCACCTCATCTCTGTCTCAGCTCATTCGTAGAAATTCACAGCAGTCTGGAGAACATTTGATTCATCTAGCTAATCCTAAAACAAAGATTTAATGTAAAACTGTGAAATAAGTACATTTATTACACATTCTGCTGGTGTTCCCTAGTTCACATAGAAACAGTAAGACCAACATTTTGACTATTTCTGGCTTATAAGTTATGGAGTACTTATAACAGGAGCATCTAGTTTATATATTCAGGAATTAGACAAATTTAGCATCCAAAGAGGCTCCTATTAGCTTTTCTAGAGAAACTGCTGATTACTTTAGAGCAACATTATCAGAACAAGAATCCAGAGAAACACCTACTGGTTTATAAATTACAGATTACTTATTCTTAAACATGGGGTAATAGTTTTTTTTATTATTTGCTTTTTCCTTTGGTTTGTTATTTTGTTTCATTTCCTTCTAAAGCACTTTGAATTGCCTTGTTGCTGAAAATGTGCAACATAAATAAAATTACCTAACCTTACCGTTTCCCTCACATCCACTTTACTTGATGAGTGCAACATCTCAAAGGACTTTCCACAACCTTCAGCCGGATCTGGTTAAAACTGTTGGGGAAAATCTGATCCGCATTTTGTTTCTGGCAACTTCAAACCAATAAACATTCAGCCAATTAAACACTACACAAGAAACTGCAGCATTATTTTTCAACAATAAGGATGTAGTTGCCATCTCAGCCTCAAAATCACAACACACAAATACATTCAGAAACTGTGAACGTCCTGTACATGCCAATATTTTTCATATTTTAGTAAAAACCATGAGAGAATTAGGTTGTTTTTTTTTTTAATGTAACCATTATTCTAATGCTTCTGATTAATCAAACTTTTAGCTTAACCTGATAATATAAACCATTTGTTTCCATCTTTCATGTCCTTTAGTTGCTTACCCATCAACTCTCACCAGTTTTGTCAATTTAGTGATCATTCATTAAGCGGAGCTGTGGGATATTCAAAGCTTCTCCGATCCCTCCACTGCCCGACCTTTTCGCCGTGTTCCTCAGTCCTCATGATGCCGCTCGTTCTCCAAGGTTGGTTTTATTAAACTACACACCAGTGAAATATTGTTTCCGGTCGAGCGGCTTTTAAACACAAGCAGAGGTATGAAACACTTAAGTAAATGCTGAGCTATTACTTAAAGTCCCATTAAAAAACAGTGAAGCTTGTGGCTGTAATGGGACAAAATGTAAAAAAAAAAAAAAAAAAAAAAAGTTCACAGGACAAGAGCCTCTCTCCCTACTTCCTTTCAGTAGATTAGCACGTACATTTTCATGCACGCATATACATATAGAAAGGGACAGTGGGGACAATATGCTGAGACAACAATGAAAGGCTTGGTCTTTTGTACGCTGCTGCTGTGGGAAGATGACAGAACACCCCAGGACTTTCAACGACAGATGGCCTAAAATGCAACTATAACAAAAGACCTGTTGATGTCCTGAACCACAAGACAGGAGAGGAAGCTGCTAGAAACCAAATGTCAGAACAAAAGACTGCAGACAATGGGATGTAAAGCACACAAAGGTTGCCCTCATCACCACTCTGCATTCTCATGTCGTCGCCGCGTCAATATTGACCGAGGTTATGAGCAAACAGTCTGCCAGTCCTATGAAGCCCTTTAATCTCTACACCTGTCTGTGCTTGGCTGAATGCAGGTGAATGAAAGCTAAACTGTCCCCAGCTCTGACCGCACATTTCCCTTTGCTTACATACCGCACCACAGCAGCTCGATTCCTCATGGTTCCATAGGAAATCTAAACAAATGCCTCTGCAGATTCTCACTTTTGAGTTTTAGGAGGCGGCAGTTTTTTCCCCCACTTTAATTTCGCTCTCCAGTCAGCTCAGATTTGCAGGGAAAAGAGCACGATGCAAACTATTTTTCTGAATAAGCAAGCCGCCCCTGCTGAAGGTGTGACGCACCTGCTTGCCATCGAGCGTGTAGATCCTCTTGACCACTCCGCTTTCGAGCTTGATGGCCTCCGTGATGTCGGTCAGCACCTGCTCGAAGGAGTGCGCGGTCTTCTTGTTGAGGAGGACGCGGACGGCTTTGCGGGGCTTCACGCCGCTGCGCATCACCGTGACCAGCTTCGGCCGGACAAAGTCTTTGCCCTCTCTGGGATCGCCGGCGGCCTTGGCGGCCAGGGACTGCATGTTCTTCTGGCTGGCTGAGGCCTTGACGTTCACAGACCAGTTGGGATTGACGTTCTTTGTGTAATCGACTTTCTTGTAGAAGTTCTCAGATGCGCAAACATAGCTTTCCCCTGGGGACGGAAAGGAGAATTGGGTTAGTGTATTGAGGCTTGCTCAGCCATCCGCCATCCAGGAGAAATCCAGACCAGCAGGAGGAATTACGCCCTTTAATAAATTTGTGTCTACCTTACTTTAAAGAAACCATTTTTTTTTTTTTTGTAGTAGATGAGAGTTTCTTTTTTCAGTCCTTAACTATGTTGATTTCTATTCTGATTTCATAGCAATGACCAGACACCAATATGAGTTTCACGATTAGTCATCACAAAACTCATGTTGGTGCATCAACTTTTAAGGCAATAGTCCCAATTCCTTAGTCGTCCTCAAAGCCAAATCCTTGAGATAAAAACAAAAGGCGTGTTATATATGAACAACCAAATGAGAAATCGGTAAAAAGCCTTTTAAAAATATTTTCCAGCAGCATAATGTTGCACAGAAAAAAAAAGAAAAAATACAAAATTGTCATCTTTCATAAATTTAATCTCCAAGCTCCAAGAAAACTTTTTAAGAACAAGATTTTTACTCTTAACTTTAGTCACTTTTTAAAAATTTATACTTTCATTTTCTAGGAACTTTTCAATATTAATCCCGTTTAGTGTATCAATGCGACATGATGAGACAGATGGCCATTACTGTAGCCACTCTAATGGAGAAAGGTAAAAAGTACATCCCCCTAATTACAGGGGATGTACTTAGGGGTACTTACTCCAGTAAGTATTTTTGAATACTTACTCCAGTAAGTATTTTTGAATACTTACTCCAGTAAGTATTTTTGAATACTTACTCCAGTAAGTATTTTTGAATACTTACTCCAGTAAGTATTTTTGAATACTTACTCCAGTAAGTATTTTTGAATACTTACTCCAGTAAGTATTTTTGAATACTTACTCCAGTAAGTATTTTTGAATACTTACTGGCGAAGAATTAAAAATTCACTGACTACTCCATCAAAACAAATCTTTTAGATTTTTATTCCACCATTGGATAGATGTAGTCGAGTTAAAAGGTTAAATATATTTCTAATATTCTCAGTTGTTGTTGCTAAATGTGGATTTATTTTAAGGGATATACAAATAAATACCACAGAGACTTTGTTCATTAATTATTTTTTTTAAAGCAGAAAGTTTTATTCCCAAAATTTAATTCCTGATTTCCTTTATTTATTTTTTTAAGAGCAAAGGTTTATATTTAATACAATTTGATTATTCAGATAAATTGGCATTTTTTAAATCAGAGAAGAGCTTCAGTTCCCTTCACTGACTTCTTTTTTATGCATTCCTCTGTGCAGCTGAACACAGCTTTACTGTTCCACTAGTTTCCATTTTTGTTACGCTTTGAAAACTCTGCTCTGTGCCAATTTGATTTCATCTTTCCTCATAGGAAGAGAGTCCACCCACATCTAAACAAATGTGCAGTACCTGATACCTCAGCAGCGTGAAATGTAATCAATTTTCCATATGCATATTTGGCTCACCTAAAATCAGATTTGCAGCAACACGACAAACAATTTCCTGCTTCCTGCTTGGACTTCATTTACAGAAACTTTGGAAGTGGATATTCATCTTTTCTGAAATAACTTCTTTGGTTTCAAGTTTCGATGTTTTTAACAACTTCAGAAGAAAGGATTTGTTTGAGATTTCAATTGCAATTCACAGAAACAACTAAAAACTTGTTTAAGTTGGCAAAATCTTCTTTTTGGAGCCATCTGCCCTCGCTGTGCATGTGAAATAGTTTTGGAGCCAAATCAATCAATCAATCAATCAATCAAATTTTATTTGTATAGCACATTTCAGCAGCAAGGCATTTCAAAGTGCTTAAAAATATAAACCACAGGTCAAATTATACAGCTAGTAACTGGTCAGGATGTAAATAAAAACCTGCTTTCTGCATTCACATTTTCAAAACTGGAATTATCTCATTGTTGAGTTTGATCCTGTTCAGTGCAGTGAGGATGAAATGTGAGATCTGGCATGAATGAGAGCTTTTTGGAGCCTTGATTTTATCAAATAACCTAAACTAACAGCTGCTGACTGTCACAGACATGCTTTCCGATCATTCATCCGTCACTAGAAAAGAAAACAAGTCAGTATTGCAAAAATGCATCGTAGAGAACAAGCAGAGTTATAATGGTCATCTCATGCAAACATTCACCGCTCAACCCAACAGTGAAAGTGCAACACAAAAATATTCAGACTCACTAAAAATGCCATCACTGAATGAAGAATTTGCCTCTGATCTTTGCCATAATCAGTGGGAAAAACCTTTCAGAAAGGAAACTATTTTTCATGTCAAATCACGTCAGTGGTTCACTAAAGAGATCAAGACTTTCAGCAGAAAACAGAAAGGCTAAAGGCATTGCAGCAAAGTTGCTCTATTTTCCCTTTATGAGCTCTCAATTTGTCTTGTAATATCTTGGATTTATTAGCAGCCTGACTGAAATCTCAGAGTTAATCCGAGGATCGGTGAACTCAGGATACAGTTTCGGTAATGCTACCAGTGCATACAATGCCAGTATAAGCTAGTAAAGCAAGTCTAAAATGTTCCCTCCATAATAATGTTGCCTCTCCAAATAATCTCTCACACTGCGTGGCAATAACTGCGCTGCTAATGTAAATAATTAAAAATATTTGAACGCTGTTCTTATGTTTTATTACAGCTCTAAAGAAGAAAAACCAAGTCTAACTGGTCAAAGTAAAAAACAGACACCCACAGAAATCCAGAAGTGCACACAAATCACGTGGTTTAATTACACAACGTTCAAGCGAGCAGCACTTAATGATCCGATGGAAAAAAAATTTTCCCTTACTGTCCTGCCTGGTATCTTTACGCAAAATATTTCAGTAGGACAATGACACAGGAAAAAAGGGAAACCATAAGGAAGCAATTAAATTACATGTGGGGAAACTCGAGCTAAGACAAAGGGCAAAAAACTAGATTACTCTGTGCAGAGGAGGCTGAGTAATTAATTATATCCTACAAAGAGGAGGCACAATGAAATGGCCCCTCCAGCCGACACGCTGCAGACGAGCCAACTATAAGCTGCTCAACAGAACCGCCTCAATTTGAATAAATTAAACTCGCACATCAAATTTAGTCCTACGCTCCTACTTTTAGAACAATCACATAATGTAAAATATAAAACATATTAGAAATAAAATCAGCTTCTTCTTAGAAAGAATAAACATAATTCAATTAAACCGATGATAAAGTGGTAACGGCGTTGACCATCATCACATCCCACAAGGCAAATGCCAGACAGAGTCGTGCAGAGAAATATTAAAAGAAGCAGGAACAAATCTGTGTCTGGCAGCCGATGCTGCTGGAGATATATTTGTTTATGCTCATCTGCAAAGCAGTTAAACTCCAGTCAGCAGTTTCATCGTTAAAGAATCTGCGAGTCACCAACACGGCTACATTCGAACTGATGTCAGAGACCACAAGAATGCAAGCCTTTAGATTTAAAGTCTAGAACGGACGGAAAAGCTGTCTAATATTCATCACTGCACATTTCTTGGTATCTCACCTTGCAGAAGCATTTAGCTTGAAATGTATTTAAAGTTTTTTCAGTGTATTAGAAAGTTATATAAAAATAGAAACTTAATATTTGTGAAGCAGAATTTGATGCATTATTTTTTCTAAATTTTAAAAAGCAAACATCTGGAGGATTTTTTTTTTTTGCCTCTTTTCTTTCCAAAATAACAAACAATATCTGAACAGCAGGTCACACCAATTTGATTTTCTTCTGGACTTTGCTTTAACTAGTCCATTCTAACACACAAAGCTTTTGTGGGCCCTCTCTCCTGTCTTTCAGGCTCTTAACAGGTTTTCTTTCAGTTCTGCCCTGTATGTAGCTCCATCCTTGCTCCAGTCAACTCTCACCAGCTTTCCTGCCCCACATTCTTTTTCTATTCTTTGTGAGATTCAAAAAAGTAAAAGGAGACCATACACTACAGTGCATTAAATCAGCTAAAAATCATCAAAAGCCCTCTGAAATTAGATCTCAATTTTCTGGTACAACACAACATCCTGCTGGGTACCAAACTACAACCAAAACAGACAAAGTGACATGAATTTCTCATTGTGTTAAGCTAAGAATAAACGTACCTTCCTCCAGCTCGTCCAGAGACGTGATCTTGCGTGATCCGTCAATGGTGAAGATGAAACGAACCCCCTGCGGCAAATTGATGTGGTCAGAGAGGGAGCGTGTAAGGTCGGCCAGAAGAGAATCGAAGGTGCGAAAGCGGTCGTTGGCCACGGCGTACACAATGCCCTTGAAGTATCTGTCCCCGTTGCGGTAGAAGCGCACTTTCTTGGCCTTCTTCTCGTTGGTGAGAGCCTGCAGAGTGCGTGTGCGGTAGAAGCTGCAGTGGGCGCTGTGCGTGGGGCTGGGCAGTCCGTTCATCCTTCCACTCCGCGGGTTGCGGGACGTCTTGTCCCTCTCGTCAAAATGCCCGAAGTCCAGCTCCATGATGGCGGCGGTGGTCGTGGATGATGTGATGTGGGGGAAAAATCAGTCCTGGAGACCCGAAGACAAGAAATTATCTCAATGAGATCCATTCACCCTGTTGCAGTAGAATATTGTTGGTTTCTTAATCACTGTGGGTATTTATAAAGGGCCTGTCTAGATCATTAGTCTTGAACAGGAGCAAATAGGTTTCATGTACAAAAAGCAGAGAATGAAAGTCCTGCCAGTAACTCAACCGCACCACTTCAAAAGATCATGTGGTCGGATTGTTTCCTGTTCGCATGATTAACTTTAAATGGTTCTTGTGGCTTCGTCTTACATTTGATGGCAGCAAGAAGTCAATAAAAAGCTACGAGGATGGACATGAATTTCTGAAATGACTCCTAGTAAAAAGATTCTTCTATGACGTAGTCTTCAAGACGGACAAAAATGACATCTTAAGAAAAATCGTGGCACAGTGGAAGAGTACGTCTTTTTAGCTCTTTTAACACCAAACTAACAAAATAGAAAGATTAATCTGAGGGAATAATTCAGATTACAAACTGGAACAATGCTGTCAACATTCATACTGAGAGATGAAGACCATTTGATATTTCACATGTTTGCAATGAAACAAAAAGACAAATCATTTAAAGGAAACCATTTTCTATGACATCAATTCATGTCTGCAGTCCATTAAGAGAGCGATATTCCAACTGATAACAGGAAGGCTGAACAGAGAACAGCAAAGTTGATTTATTTTAACCTTTTGATCTCCAAACTCTGCTATAAAACATTGTGGATTTAGAAATGTTTCATAGTAGGAAAAACACACCGAGACCAACAATTTAGCTGTTAGCTGAGCTGCCAAAATAAAATGCTAAAAAACACAATTTTAAATGTGAATTCTAAACATTTTGCCATCGTTTTTAAAAAAAGATTGACCCCTAACACAACATCATTGACAACTATAAAAAGCAAGGATAGAAAACTTCATCTACTTGTACCTCTTAAACTGAAGAAAAAAACGAAATAAATAAAAAAAAATACAAACACTATCGTCCTGAATTGGGCCCCAATATCCTGACTGGTGCATTTTCAGCTTTGTGAGCTTCAGGCCTCACACATTTCAGCAAAGTCTAATCTGCAAACTTAACTCTGTGGTGAAAAGGTCTTGGTGCTAAAACTAGCCAACATATTCTTTTTATCAACTGAAAACCTTTGCTAAATCATAAAATGTAACAAAAAAAACCAGCAGTTTGTTTTTCCTGACACTTGATGTTAAAGAACCTTTCATGAACTTCGGCTCCCCTGCAGATTTGTTGCCGTCATCAATTTTCAAATGAGCAGACACTTTTACAGAAGATAGTAAAATGTGATAGATCACACTCAAAGTACATTTATTTAAATTTAACACAGGCTGAGTTCCACCACTGATTTATACAAGTGTTTGATGTCAGAACAATAAATATGAAACATAATTAAGCCTCTTAAATGACAAACATCTTTATCCAAATAAATGTCTCACTCAAGCAAATATCTTATGATAAAGATGATAAAAAAAAAACCTAAAATCAATGAAAACATTTACAGATCACAACAGGTTGTCATCTGTTTTATTTAACCTCCTGTCTGTGGAGCTATTGGCATTTTTTGCCAACAACACCTGTGTTTTGTATAACTTTTCTAACTGGGCATACAAGCATTAAAATGAAGGATTTTGTAGTCGAACCAAGAAAAATTAGCACAAGGAGAAGCAGCATTCAGCATCTATGCACCACAAATCTGGAAAAAAACTTCCAGAAAATTGTAAAAAAGCTGAAACACTGACTTCCTTTAAATCTCGACTGAAACCCCACCTGTTTAAGATTGTATTTGAAACGTAATCAATCACAAATTTATTGATGGAACTTGACTTAATGTTGTGTTTTGATTATTGATTCTATGTTGCATTGTGTTTGTGTTTGATTTGATGTAAAGCACTTTGAAATGCCTTGCTGCTGAAATGTGCTGTACAAATAAAATTTGATTGATTGATTGATTGATTAAAGCTAATTTTAGACATGTAGCTTAAAATTGCATCTTACTTTTAGGGTTTGCCATGTCAGCTTTTGCCACAAAGACCAGAAAATATTCAGTATTACATAGATTCTGCGAGGACGTCCATGTTATGGTAGGCTGTGTCATTTCCCCCACCCATATGATGGTATTGCATATCTCAAGGGCCTTTGTTATGCATGTTTTAGATACGTCTTCCTGATATGCAGTAAATAACTGAATTATTTTCTCTTCCTCAACGACAGTGATTCAAGTTCATCACGCCGAAAACTGACAACGAGAAACATCAAAATGTAAACGGCAAGATGCAAAGTATGCTCTGCTGAGTCACAGACTTTTATTATTTAGCACATTATTTTTATTTGAAACTATGATCCTTTAAACCTGGGCATCCAATCCTACTGGATAACAAACCCTCCACACATCAGTCATTGATCAGAGCGATCATGCTTCATCACTGGTAGAACAAGCATCAATTGAAGTGGCGAGAGCCCGTCCTGTGTGCACACATTTCTGCAGAACTCTTTAAACCGAGCGTGGACAAGCAGGGAAACACCTGAAACCGATCATCAACAACCAGGAAATCCCAATCCGTCTCTCGCTGCTCCAATCTGCTACAAATTTCAACAGAAATTAAAACCCTGTCACTATCATACTTATAATGAATACGCACAAAAAAGGAATGTTTAGAAGAACAAAATCCAGAAAGTACTTCGTTTGAGAGTTTCTAAACTGATAAAATGTGATTTTAACAAGATATGAGCACCAATTCAGTGTTTGCCTCCTTTTAAGATACCCACTTAGATGGATGTTGCATATCAGTTACAGCTCAGCACACACACACACACACGCACACACACCCACACACACACAGCTGCAATCTCCAAGTATCAAATATTTAAGAGAACAAACTGTAGCATTAAGAGATTTTTCTTTGCCCCAATATGCTACATGAGCCGAGTCACAAAAAGCCAGAACTAACTCTCTTAAGAACCTGTAACACCTGTTAAAGCAGTAAAACAATAATCCCCCTGTGCGGTCTGCAGCAGCCAGGAAGCCTTTCTAAAATGAAGTCTCTCAATGTGATAAACTCCTACCTGATTATTGGAGGAAAATCCAAACAAAAGCAGTAACTATTTCTTCAAATTCACATGTTAAAAAGATCAAACAATGGTACACACCCATTAAACACCCACAGCCCCCCTCTTACAACCACATAAAGGAGGAAGTTAGCTGTGCAAAGATGAACGATGCGCTTCACCGATTTCATCTGCATCTGTTTTATTTTCTTTTTAAAACCTTTAAGCCGGGATTAACTTTAAAAATGCAATCTCTCATATATATTTTACAGGCGATTATGGCCCAACAGAACCTGACAAGAAGCAATATGAAGTCAAAAAAAAAAAAAACTGGCTTTCGTTAACTTTAATATGTTGTCTTCGCTGATCCAAAACACCAAACACTTGCATGTGAGTGGATCTGTATTTTGAACAAAGATGAAACGCTTAAAATGTGTTGGGTTTTTTTTTCTTTTTAGGTTCCTATTTGTTTCAGAGCTGACTTTTACCAGATGAGCAAGTCAAAACTAAACATGAAACATTGTAGCGCTGTAGTCCATGTTTCTTCTGCAGTTTTTCACAAAAATGAAATGCAAACGTGTCTTCACTATTCTAAACATGAGCACACTTTTTTTAAATAAATAAAAAATTAACTAATTTCATTCTTAATTATTTGTTGACAAATACTAAAGCAAAGAGATGTATTAGCCATAACCAAAGCAGACAAAAAGTTCAGGTAAGAAATGTTGCTGATTGGGGCCTCCAGGCCAGCAGGGGGCCCTATGAGCCTGTGACTTCATCCACTGAATACATAAACTGTAAAACTTCAATTTTGTGGTCTTATTTGTCAAGACAAAACCTAAGGCTAGACGCATATAACCTTTAAAATTGGCTTTTTTTTTTCATGCAAGTTTGAAACATTTTTGAGTTTGTTACAAAGAAAAGTCATTTGTTGATCATCTCTACCTCAGAAAGATCATTTTACAAAGAACAATTTTAAGACTGATGGAAGATTTATTTTTGAAAACAACAAAAAAACCCAGAATTTTTACATTTTTTAATCATTCAATCTGTCTACTTTAAAAATATTGTAGCTATTGTTATTGATTTCAGTCTTTGTAAAGTTGAACTTGAACAGTAACTTATAAAAGTGCACTGTACTAGAAAGCACTAAATAAAAGAGATGATTGACATGACTAAAGATAAAAGGCTATAAAATTAGCCACTAAATGAATAAGAAAATTTTGAAAAAATAAAAATTATATATGTCTATATATATAGGCAAATAATACTTTGGTTTAAATTCTGATGTTAGAAAAGCTATTCCCAACCACATAAGGTGCAACAGGGGCTCCGTGTCAAATTCTGCTCAGGGTCCTAAATAATCTTTTGCCGGCTCTGACCGTAATCCATCTCCGTTTAACACCTCAGCACTCCTCGGACTTTCAGATGAACACATGCAGTCACCATGTGGCCGGGCCGCTCCAGTCATGCTAACCACATGGCTGACTTGCTGACTAGCGTCTTTTATGACAGGACCGCTGTGACAGGGGTGGGACCTCTGGGGAAGGGGATGCTCCTCAGCTGACAAAGGCCAGGTTTCGGGGCCATCTGGTGCACTAATAGGCAGGGCCAACAGTGACCCTTCCCCAGCGGAGACTCAACCAGGACAGGCCATTGTCTGAAGGAGGGAGCCTGGCTTCAGAGTGACATCACCATCACTGCTGCTGCAGCCGGCTCAGGTTCACCCAGTGCATCCTCCTCTCTCAGAGGAAAGACAAATCTGATTTTCTTCATCTTAAAATACATGATCATCATTAAAAGACAAATAACTCAATTACACAGTTTAAAGTAAAATAAATCTCTGTGTTTTTTCCCCCTTTTACCAAAATGAAAGCCAGACTCGCCATCATCAGCAGCACTGCAGTAACACTGCAGGGTGTCATTGATATTTTTGGCTGGTTCTGTGTTCCTGGCTGAACCACCCACACAACACCCAATGACCACACACACACACACACGCACACACATACACGCGTTTACCCAGACAATCCACTGGCTTTTCTCCAAAGAGACTAATTTCCAAAACTAATCTACCACTGAGATTATTTTTAAGCGCAAAGCGGGAATAAAGAAAAAAAGTTTCTGGTCTCATGTATGATGAATGAGCCCGGCCACATGGCAGAGAACCGCAGCTTTGAAAATGTGAGTTTCTCCCCGGCTAGATGAAGAGGGGGGCTGGGTGTGCGCACACCTACTCAAATCCACCTGCTCCAAACACACTCCACTGCAATGACACCTCAACTTGTCCCAGTCAAAGTAAAAAAACATCCCCATATAACATTTTGTCATTCAGTAAATCAAAGCATCATAACCCCCCGTAGCCGGTGGCGGACTCACCTGCGTCGCAGCTGGAGTGAAGGAAGGAAGGAAAGAAGGAAGGAAGGGTGTGTGTGTGTGTCTGTGAGAGGGAGGGGAGCTGGATGTGAGGGTGTTGCGAGTCGATGCAGCAGGATAGCGGCACGCCGTCTCTCCGCTTGCCTTTGTCTGCTTCAGTCTGAGAGCCGAGCCCCGCTGCTTGCCTCTACGGAGCAGCCACTGGGTCCTAAAGAGCTGCGGAACCGCCCACCGTGGAAATAAAGGTGCGACTGAGCGTGGGCTGGAGTGGGTGGAGCTGAGCTCAGGGGTCACTCAAGGTGTAGCAGTCCGACCAGGAAAGACCTGCATGGGTTAGAGGTTGTGAACAGTTTTGGTTGGGAGATCAAAGTGGCTTTTATGCACAATCTGTGGTAAGCCTGAGTAACCTCACGAAGGACTTTTTTTTTTCTCCTTCTTGGGTTTTTTAATTTATAGTTGCAGGAAAAATGATTATTAGTTTGTAAAAAATAATTTTCAAATTGCTTCCCACTCACATGGTGGATAAAAAATATTTGTAGTCCAAAGTTAACTGGCAGATTTAGATTTGACATTATGGTTTTTTTAATCGTTATTTAGACCAAGAAGTTTGTTTCTCCTAGTAAATGAGATATTAGCTTTCAAAATAAACTGTAAATGGGAGCAGATTTTAGCACCTTTTTAAAATCTAGATTTTGTTCTAAAATGCCAGATCATTAATTATTCATGTTCTTCTCCCACTCAGAAAATTATGTTATTTTAAACACATGCCTGCCAGGACTATGAATAATTTTGGTCTTAAGTGTACAAAGTTATAAAATGATAATTGTGGTTCACATGTTTTACCATTTTCTAATGTTCAGTGTAATAATAAAAAGTCTCTCTGATCTTTTACAACATTTCTACAGAAACAACAAAAATGTTGTTAAACAGGTTCTTTCTAACCACCACATGATGCTGCCATTTCCATATTTCCTAGTTAGGAAGATTTGCAGGAGTTGCCTTTTTTCTCCAAACATAAAAATGATCATTAGGGCCAAAAACTTAAAACGTATTTAGTTTCCCCAAGTCCCAGAACATGCTCACCAAAAACGAAGGTGTTTCTGAGTGCATTTTCAATCCCTAATGTATTTCTTAATTTTGGTTTTGGAGTAAAGCTTCTTCGTTGTTCGTGATGGTACTGAACTGGTTTCACTTTGGGTTGTGGCACATTTTCACCAGCCTCAATCAGTTGGATCTTTAAAAGCTCTTGCTCTTGTTTTGAAGTGAATATGTACATTTTACATTGAAACATTTGTCTCACATTCCAACATTGAACAAATAGAAATAATCTTGGTAATCGCATCTGACCTAATAAGGACAGATTCTGTCTTATTTAAGTCAGACAGTGGGAAAAAATATTTCTATACAAATTATCTTAAAACATCTTTTGTTAAATAAAAGCCCCATCAACCAGCCTTAAAAAACATTAAAGTATTCTGCAACTCACTCGAGTGAACTACCTGAAAACTGAAAGTTATGTCCTAAGCAAAAATAAATTTGCTGCACCTGAAAAAGTTACTTTTAAAATACAAGAATCGTAATGTAGATTGGTAAAAAAACAAAAAAAAAGAAGAAGTTTAAATGTAATCAGTGATGCAAGATGTCCACTTTAATGATCACATGGGTCAAGTGACACACTAAACTCAAATCAAGTGACTAATATGTAGGCCGATCACAATAAGCAATAAATCAATTAATCAATCAATTACATGATAAACTAAAACAAGCTTAATTTTCATTTGCGTAGTTTATCGTTTTTCTCTTGTCTCTCTCAAAGACTGGATGACAAAAGTCTCAACAAAAGTGTTTTGGTCTCGACTAGCCCTTATTTTGAAGGACAATTTTGTTTACAGAGACTTCATGATTCATTGTATTGGTGGTTTTGTTTATTTATGTTGGATATTTAAAATTTGGACATTTAAACTCTAATGTTATTAAATGTGATCAAGTGTATTGATCTTTGAGAATGTGTTCTTGCATTATTAGATCATTACCATTATATTACTTGGAAGCGGTCTATCTATCTATCTATCTATCTATCTATCTATCTATCTATCTATCTATCTATCTATCTATCTATCTATCTATCTATCTATCTATCTATCTATCTATCTATCTATCTATCTATCTATCTATCTATCTATCTATCTATCTATCTATCTATCTATCTATCTATCTATCTATCTATCTATCTATCTATCTATCTATCTATCTATCTATCTATATATATATATATATATATATATATATATATATATATATATATATATGTTAATTGCAATATCTTCTGGGACATTTTATCATCCAGCAAAATTTGTTAGTGTGAGACCTATTTTTATGCACCTATCAACACCCACACACACATAAATAGCCTTTACGTAGCTGTCCACTGCAGAGACCAGCTACTTAAATCACCGTTTCCTCTTGGATTTCAGATACTGATTTCAAACTCACTCACCAGACTGACGAGAAGCTGTGCGTCCCTTTAAATAAAACCACACATAGATACAGCGTTGTCGGAGCTCTTTGTTGGGAGCACATGAAAGCCGGATTACCTCATCACTTGTGCCCATCCCTTTTCTTGTTGCTCTAAAGAGCCGTTTCATTCTCACTGGTCCGTATAACTTGTGTCCTCTACCGGTAAAAGCTTGTGAAGGACCTCAAAGTTGTTCCTGGTACACAGTCTGCCCACTTTCTTATTGTTGCTTTTCACAAAAACAGTGGCTCTGTAGTCTGAAAATGTTTCCCATGGCTTCAGCTGGACCTTATTGTGTTCTGCCTTTGGTGAGTTTATGTTTGCTTGCAGAAACAACAAGTATAATAAAATTTTAATGATGGGAAAAGACAACCAGTTCCCCAATCGAAGGGCTGATTGAGTGTTTTTGCATGGCTATGTGAAAGAGTTAATACAAAAGACGCATCAAAGTGATATCATGTATAGATGAGGCTATAAAATATCCCCACAAAGGTAACCACATGAAGAGTATTATACACAACCCTCAGCAATTATTAGCATCTTTGATAAAGATGTGTATGGAGCCATAACATAATCAGACACTGAAATTAAAAGTCACCCTTTAACTTCAGGTTATTAAGAAATAATTTCCTGGAAAGACAAAAGAATATGTTATTCAACCAAGGTATAGTTGCGTTGATGTTTATAAGTCAGGCAAACTCTTCTTAGCTAAACCATTTCTACATAGACAATACTGTTCTGACTTTAATCGCTCAATATCTGGAAGAGTGGAAAACACGGACTGAACGACTTCATCCACTTTGTCTATTCAAAAGTGGCGCAGAAACGCTGATCGTTGATTGGTCAACATGAAAAACCATCATGAGAAATCGAGCTCAATGGGATAAATTCCAGACAACGCACAGAAGGGAGATGAGAATCAAGAATTGTGTAGGAAGGCTAGACTCATGATCAGCATTCTTTAAAAGCCATTTCAGTCACCAGATTTAAATCTTACTTAAAAACTGGTGGAGTGAGCCGATGGGAAGAGAGAATAAGCAAGAGTCCAGAAGAAAACGTGTAAAAAGCCCAATCTGTCTGTGAGCTCCAAACATGTGAAATGTGATAAGACAAGACAAAGTGCTGTGAAAAAGGAGCAAAAAGCCAACGTACCAAAGGCTGACAGGAAAAGAGATTTATCACCTGTGAATAAATGTACTTTATGTTCAATGTGAGATCATGAAACTGGAATACAAGTGAAATTTATTTTAAGGTTTGTTCACATTTTACCGAGGGTTGCCTTTAATTTATGGTGGAGATGAGGTTTGAAACGTCGCTGCAACAGCATGAGGAAACAACTTGTTGGATTAAAAGACTCTGACGTTGGCCAGAAATGAAATATCAAGTAAAACAACAAAATTGTAAAGTTTGTAGACATGAAAATACATTTGAGACAAATAAATAAAAAACAAAACTGAGTCAATGGAAAACAGAACTTTATCTAGAAGCATGTTAAATAAAAACACACCCAACTATAGAGAAGTGTGTTGGCAACGAGCTGTTTCACCCCAGCTCTGTGTTTGTGCTCCTCAGGCAGTCACACAGGGGAAGAAAGGTGAGATGTTCGCTTTACAGCGCTTACCTAATATGGGCTGAAATGTGGCAAGAAGTGTAACAGTGAGCCAAACAAAGCAAAACAAATGAACTCTTGTGTCAGGAAAGTTATTGCCTAAAAATGATTTGTGGGGCTGAAACAGCACAATGTGACAACCTGAAGATCCTGAAGGAAAAAAGTTCTCTTACTCTGACAAAGATATTTGAGTGAATGAAAAGTAAAGCACAATTTTTCGAAACTCAAATTAACAGGCATGTGGTGTTTTCTGAGTTTTCACTATTTCAAAATTTCAAAATTTTCAGTAACAAGCAATGCTTATTTGCTAAAATTGGTCAAATTTTGCATTTTTCTGAAATCATTTCATATCATCTTGACGGGTGGATCTAAAAAAAAAATAACTCTAAGTGGGTCTTTCGACTCTCCCAAACTAAAATCAAAATCCCAATTTTTCCATGAAAACTGATAGCAGTTGCTAATTGAATGTTTCACACATTACCTCTGAGATTTCCTCCACTTTAGATGTGAGGATTTTTGTCAGTTTGCTGACAGCCAGTCTGATTTGTAAGATGGCAATCATCCTTCGTCATTAATGAACCTTTCTGCTTTAACGCGCCTGAGTCCCATAGCTTTAACTTGCAGCCCACATGCAGGTCTGAGTTTTAAAGAGTCTACAAAAGAAGCTGACTCTGTTCACAGCAGGCTGGGGCCTCTTTGTCATCGTCTGCTCTCCCCTCAGGCGGGAAAGCTTCACTTTATAACTCAGCTGTTGTCACATTCTGCAGCCTCTCCTTTGCATGTCACACATAGCTCTGATTCACTCTGATCACGGGCTGCTACACACCTCCCTCTGCGAGCTGAACCCCGACACAAGTAGGGTGAAGCTTATGGGGTTGGAGGCATCGTGCGGGAAGAAAGCAGATTTTGTTATTTTGGCTCTCAGCTGGGTGCCGCGTTTCCTGGAGACTCCTGGAAGGGAAAAACCTCCAGAAATTTCCAGAATCTGATCCCATGTTTCCTTGTTGCTCGTCCAACTTTGCTAGGAGGAAACGCATCATCATATTTATGTAAATGAAAAGCCTGGTGAGTAAATCCTTCTGGCTTCACAGCAGAATCATCACCGCTGAGTAACATTGAGCTGCTGACTCAGACCAACTCCCAAAGAAAGGTTTTCCACAGGTTTATCTAGTTGAACATATCACGTGTCAACTGATTCTCTCATCTTTTATGGAAAGCCCCAAGGATTAATACTTACCCTGCTCATTTTTTCCATGTATGCCTTCATGCTTTCTCCATGGTAAAGTGACAACAAGGAATCACTTATAAAGTTGATGCTCATAATGGACAATATTTGTACTTTAATTATATAAATACAATTATCTCAAGATCTTTACAAATTAAGTAAATTCAGTTGATATGTAGTTGGTAAGAAGTTATCAAAGAAAACACGTTTGATTGCAAAAAGCCCTCAATTTGAGCAGGCATGTGGAGAGCAATCCCTTTTAACAGGACGAAACCTCCAGTAGAACCGAGCCTGGTGTGAGCGATGATTGCCTGCTGCAACTAAGAAGGGACTCAAAAAACAAGAAGAAGACACAGAAACGCTGAGGGACAAGTTCTTTATGTAATTAAGAAAATCTAAAAAGGTACAGAAGTCACCGCTGCTTCAGGTTCACTTCATTTGCAACTGAAACAAAATAGTTTTTAATACCTAAACCGGCAACAAATGAAAGCCACTCGAAACCAATCAATGAATCAATAAATAAGTAAAACAGATGCTCAAACAAATGTTTCCTGAATCAACGGGGAAAAAATATTTTTTTAAAAAATTGCATCAATTGCTTTTGTCCCCTGAAGAAGAATGGGTCCATGAACAACAATAACATTTAATCCGTTAAAATTACCAATCCAGGTCAACCGTGAACCCAGTTGTCTGACTCTAAGACAGCATACAGCCGACATTTTTACTCAGAGAGTTTGACCCTACCAATATCATTTAATGAACACAGGAATTGAAAATATTGCAGCAGACATCCATGTGACGCTATGGAAATGCTGCTTCACAGCAGCATTTTGACAGAGAATATAATCCTGTTGGTGATAAGCTAAAGGTCAAAACTAAAGGTCATTCTATCGTAGCAGCAGAATGACAAACTGAAACAGTAATTTAAACCTGAGTTATCTTTTCCTTCTACAGGAAGCAGATCCCAGAGTGCATATTTGAATAAAACGTTTGTGGCTCCGTGTCCATGCTCGCCTCTTTGGGGCCAAGCTGCAGAAGGTGGGCTGCAGGCGGGATAAGCATAAGTGGTTCACAGCTGGTGTCTGGGGAAACACGAGAGAAGGGTGGGGAGGGCCGGACGGCACTGGGAGGGGCTGTGGCGGATGAACTGAGGGGGTGGGGGGGGCTGCAGCCATGGCGACTGATGGAGGAGGAAGTAAACAGATGTCCACAAGCTGGCAGACAGGCCCAAAGTGGCCTAGCCACTGAGAGACAGGTGGACGTCCAGAAACACAGTGGGGCTGCAGAGCGACGGCGAAGCCAACATGGATGCCCGTCTACAACAGCAACAGTCGAGTTTCTCATAAACAAATCTGTTGCCGTTTCATTTGGAGGACAAAACATAAACAAGATTTAAATTTTTGTTTTGGCTTAGATAAAATTAGAACCCCGTCCTGACCACCAATGCAGATACCTTTGTTTACTGTAAAGGAGCATTTTAAGTAAGTATAGTCATGTTTTTTTGAAGTGAAGAAAGAAAAATAAAACTTTTATTACCACTTGATTTTTTGTTTTTTTTTACACTTTATGAACCACAAACCTCAGTATTTTATTGGGATAGATAAACACAAAATAGTCCATATGTCAAGAGGGAGCAGACAAAAATCAGAAAAATGTAGCAAATATTAATATTTTTCTCGCATTGACTCTGAAATCCAGTCAGTGCCTCTTATTTTCCTTCAAAATTCGCCCAAATCAATAAAATGAGTCCACGTACTTGCAGTTTAATCTGAATGTAAATCTATTCCTTATCATGGCGACATTGACTCTCATTTCAAATAAATTGCCAGTCAAAATCTCAGCATGACTCTCTCTCCTCAGACAGGATGCTATGAGAAACTCCTTCATCCCAACAGCTCTGATTAAAGTTACACCGTTGCTCTTGGGACATAACTCCAGCGTCTTGAGCAAAGTCACAAGTTAGGATTTAAAACTTTAATAAGACCAAATTTAATCCCCTTTAAGCTGCTATTTCTGAGTCCTGGAAGACAAGGAGACACAAAGTCGCCGTGCCTCTGCAAAAAATGTCAACATGACCGTGAGCAAGGCACTTCAAACCCAGCTGCTGTGAGATGTTATGGGTAAAGGGGGTAAAAAAAAAAACTCACTTTCCATATGTGATGGAAACAAATAGCAAATTTAGAGTACAAGATACATAAATCATTGGGCTCTGAAAATAAAAATAAATAAAACATTGAAAGTGGACTACTTGGGTGATATGGCTCACTGCCCAGGGTGGCATATCCTGGTGAGAGGCTATGAAATAACTGTTAAAGCATATCTTTATTTATCTAAATAGACTTATCAATTGAAACACAACAAAAACAAACTAATGTTTAGACTGTATTAGCACAATATGAGAAACAACTATTTTAGATGTATGCAGAGTTCATTAACACCAATTTGATATAAAAACAATAAACGGCTTAAAAAATAATAATGTCTGATTTATGATACGATAAGAATCGTGACATGATCTCCACCTAAACCAAGAGGCAGTGGATTCTTTGCTGAGATATTGTTGATAAACAGTAAAATCTTCCGAACAAAGTAAATTTAGTTTAGTTTGCATTTATGCCAAAAATAAATGAGGTACCAGTCAGAAAATTTACTGCAGTGGAAAATGAATGCACTTTTTCCTGTAAGTGTTTGCAATTATGTCTAAGATTTAGAAAAATTATGGTTAATTGCAAGACAAGTAATAAATCATTCTGAGTTACAAGCTGTTTGAAATACCTTTTTGTTTTTTTTAAGGACGTGCTTTTGTAAAGCCGGATAGCAGCCTGGATCCTCATGACTCACTGTTAAGAGACGAGTAGGACAGCGATGTGTTTAAATGTGCCGCCATCATTAAACAAGGCCTGACCAGTTACCATGGAAGCTCATTCACAGGCAGAAAAGAAAGGCTTGAGAGGCTTACTGTCATTTAATCAGCCACTTCAGGAAATCCATGATGAGTAACAACGGAGGACATCAGGTGATGAGTCGTTCCTAATGAAGCCTGGTCCTTATCAGAGACACAATGTATCCCTGTCACCATAAAACATGTTGAATCTCACATTCCAGTTCTCCTCTTCCTTCCTATCCGCTACTGGTTTCTTCTTTGTCTTTTATACATTTGTTTATTTATACAGTTATCTCAGTGATACATGTGGCAGCATGTGGGAGTCTGGACAAATTTATCTTCATGTTTCAAGTGTGGCTCAGACTGGCAGGGGTTTTGTAGGAGGGAGGCCCAGAAGACAATCCACAAATATAATGCAAGACCCGCGTTCTCTGTACGGCTCGTTTAAATCTCCGTGTGGGCAGCTACCATTTTGCTGTCTCAAGTAGCTTTGTCTGCTCTGCAGATTTTCTAATGAGGGGCTTTTGGAGGAGGATGACAGGGCACTCTGTCCGCTCTGTCAGGGAGGAGGGGCTTTCAAAATAAACCGGCGACGAACTGTTCATGGATACACTTAATGCCAGATCCCCCCCCCCTACTCAGATGCCCTGCTGGCAGCTTGGCAGCAGTATTAGGATGGAGAAGGGTGGTATTAGTCTGAAACTCTCATTATGTCAGATACGCTGAAAACCTGTAATCCAGGCTCCAAATGATAGGGGAGGAATTAAAAAAAGAAAGAAAGAAAAACTCGGCAACAAGGCTGCAGGACTCTCTTTGTTTGTACAGTGTGGGGCACAAAGTCTGGAGCTTCTGCTCTCTATATGTAGCAGCAGAAAAACAGGAAACAGCAGCAGAGATTTGTCGAAACTTGCAAACAAAAATGAAAAGAAGACGAGTGTTTGTGATTCTAGTAAGACTGAAAGTAAATATTAGTCCCTAAAAGTTTAGTTACTTAGCACAGAAAAAAAAAATCTCATAGAAATCTCAGCAGACAGTACCTTTATGTTACAGGTGTTTTATGTAAGTGTTGCTCAACTGCTGCTTGAAATGTAGACAGTTTAAGTCTTTCAGGTCAATGAAACTCCTACATGTCGAGTGTAATGTATCCTGCTGTGTTTTATCGTTGAGGTGCAAGCAACTGAATCAAGAATAATGTGTACAAAAGGTAGCAAGACGAGCAAACAGATGTCCTACCAGTAGACTGGGGCAACAAGCCCACAAGCAGAGTGGATATACTGGGAGGTATTGACTTGCCTTGACTAAGAATAGAAAACAGAATAAGAAGCTTTTACAGAAGCACTGGGGGACATCATGAGGGCACAACAAGAACAACAAGAATAAAAGTAAAACACAAGAAAGCTTCACAGCTGTCCTGGCCTCTGCATCTCTTTGTACTTCTGCAGTTTTTGATCTTTGTCCACTTTTCCTTTTCAGTTATGAAAAGGACTTGAATCCCCAAAACAGGATTTAGAACGACAATGGGTACAAATGTGGTGTAATATAAACTCTAGTGCTAGTATATGAGGTCACATTTTAGATTTTTGTTTTTGTTCAACCCCATAATTATCAACGATTACTGAACTATCAGGAGAAATGCTTTAGTTTTAAAATCCTGAATATATTTCAGAGCTTCTATCAGGTAAAAACCATGCAGACTCCTTAGATTATCAGAGATCTTCATACTGTTTTACACTTGCTTCTGTGCATATTTACCAAAAACACCAAGAAGAAAGGAAAAAAGTTTTGATGCATTTTCATGGTCCAATCTGCAATCCACATCTACTATGGTGCAGCAAATATATATATAAAAAACATTAATTTCATAAAAAATTATGAATCACAATCAAACTCTATGAGTTTTTCGAAAAAAAAAAAAAAAAACCCACCCCGTCAAATTAAGGTTCCGTCTCCTCTACCTGAATATGGGTCCATTTCCACCATGAATCTGTTCTTTTAATCATTAAATTTAAAGACTTATGTTCTGTTTTTGCAGTAGTGTACATGTTCTGCTGAAATTTCTTAGCATTTTTCAGCAACCACTGACAATGAGAACCGGTGCTTTGGTAAATTAGTAAACTATATCCGTCTATTTGCTAAAAGAAAAGGGGTGAAAGAATGTTACAAGTCTGCCCTCTGCTGGATGCTGTCAGCGGTGCAGAGCAGCTACATCGACAGGTGAGTTCAGTCAAACAAGAACGATGGATTCATACTGGATGTTTTTTTTTTATTTATTTATTTTAAAAAGCCAATAGTCTTTGAATTTTAATCTGTCCAAATACAGAAGGTGCTCATGTTTTTGTTCTTTACCAATAAAAGGTAGAGGTTACTTTGTCTATGTGTTTCTGATTTATGAGTTGTATAAAAATGAAATTATTGACTGGAAAAACTGCTTGGAAGTTCCTTAAATGGGTGTTATACATTTTACCAGGCATATAGTCCAGTTTTACAGCACAGTTAAGTAACTATTTGTTACCTTCATTTGTTAAAAGTTATGCGCTATTACATTTAGATTTGAAATACATTTATATACCAAATAGAAAAATTAAACAAATCAAACTTAATTTGATGCCTTGAAATTGTGCCTATAACGAAACGTTTTCTCTTTCCGACACGTCATTGTAACGCTTGTCATGGTGCCATTATTGTCATAATGAAAAAATTAAAAAACACAACATCAAGTTATATTACTACCGTAATGCCTTAGAGTTAGTGCTGATGATTCGGCTTTTTATCACTCCTTGCATTTTTAATTTTTATTTACATTAAGTCAACACAGATGCAATTTGGCATAATTTTTAGTTAGCTTTTTTGTTATTTTCAGTCAAAAACACAAAATTATTTGGAATGACTGATGCTGAAAGTTGTTTTGGAAAAACATCAGGATTATTTCTGAATTACTGATTTCATTTTTACTGGACAGGTTTAAATAAATAATAATAATAATATCATTATTGTTGATATTTTGTCTTTTGCAGGAGTACTGGCTGTATTTCAATAACTTATTGGTTATTTAATTAATTGTTTAATTTGATGTTACATTTTTAAAATTGCAAATATTTCTACTTGTGTGCTAAAGTAGTATTATTTATGTAGTGGGTCTAGAAATTAATGTTTTACTAAAACAGACACCCCCATTTTTGAAAAGATTATTTTATTTTAAGATGATTAGAACAACTTTCTAACATTTACTGACTCATGTCGATGACCACCTAGTCAGTAGAGGGCGCTACTGTGAGTGAATGAACAAACGAGGAAACTTCTATGGTCTCTGCCCGCGCATGCGCAGGCAATAATAAACCGCTGCCAGCAGAGCCAGGCACAACGTATTAACGTGTCTGTTCCTCATCATTCACAGATCCACAGCGCATCCTGCCTGTGCATCGCTTGTGCCGGCCCAGATTTCCCCTAGGTCTGAGGCCGGTAACAATTGGGGGCTCGTCCGGGATCACCAGCGCCACCTAGTGGAGAGTGGGAACTGCTACAGAGAAGACCTGTGTCCAAAACTTCAGGAAGGCTGCAGTGCGTCATCCAGAGAGTAGAGGCTACAGAGGTTAAAGATGGCTACCACAACCCCTAGAAGGATGCTGGTTTTCAAAATCCGAAAGAGACTGCTTGCATTGAGTATCAGTCAACTACAGGTCATCGCCAGTGCAATTGATGACGGATCGGGGTCGGACGCTGAGGGCCTTATGGCACTGAGTGAACCAGAACTGTTTGATTTGATTGACGATTTCTTAAGAAGCGAGAAGCTAAGCGGCATGGAAGATGAAGGCATGTCTCAGATTCTTCACCTTGACGACATGCTCGATCACCTGTTACAAGACACGAATGAAGAAGATACAGTCGGGGGAGCGAAAGAAGTCAGTGAGGCTGCACCTCCCCAGCAGGAGGATACAGACACTCGTCGACGGATCAGTTCGACTACTGCATCCATGGGCTGCCACCTGCTGTCATCACCTGAAGAAAGAGACTTTCCCAGCCTTCAACCGACCACAGCCAGAGACAATAATGGACCTCTCAGGAACCTTTCCACCACATCGCCAGCTAAGTCCACCACCAACAGCGGATGTGCCGCCCTTCCTGGCCGTGCCAGCCTGTCTTCCAGTGTTGGTGAGCAGGTTGTAAAACTCACTGATGTAGCTGCTCTGTTTCCACGTAGAGAGTTCAAGATTCATGGTGGTCAGATTTCTGACACCGGGTCTGAAGTGTCATACAGCAGCCTTTGTAAACAGATGGATCAAGGTTTACTGGAAGGGTTTAGTGAGACAGAAGTTATTCGCACTGTGTTTAAGATAACTAAACCTGGTACGTTCAGGGAGATGTTGACTAGCAAAGATGATCTTACTATGAGTGAGTTAAAAAGGTTTCTCCGCTCTCATATTAGAGACAAAAACGGGACCGAACTTTTTCAAGAGCTTAGTACCGCTAGACAGCAAGACAAAGAGGGCCCACAGCAATTCTTTTATCGTATCATGGGTCTAAAACAGAGGATTATTTTTGAGTCACAACAGCCAGGTGCAGATTTTTGTTATGATAAAAAACTTGTCCAAGGCACATTTCTTCACACTCTTTACCAAGGGTTAAATGAGAAAAATAGCCATGTAAGATGTGACCTGAAACCTTTTCTCACAAACTTACAGGTTACTGATGACCTTCTCTTAGAACAGATCACTAAGTCCACTAGTGAGGAGACGGATAGGTTGAAACGCCTTGGTGCAATGACTAAAACCCGACCAGTGTCTGTAAATGTGGCTCAAACTGACCAGACTAAACCAACCGCTGTTGATGCTGAATTACAGGCTAACCGTGCTGCTATTCTAGAACTGACTGCACAGGTGAACTCGATCTCAACATGTTGCCCGTGTTGTCAAACCCTTAGAGCCTGTGACCAATGGGAGTCCTTGTACCTCCTTCACCCGGCCCTCAAATCGATTCCAGATATCAGCTGAGAACAGAGGCAGATGTCAGGAGTGTGTGCAAAAGAACATTAGGAGCTGCCCACACTGTTTTGTTTGTGGCCAAGAAGGTCATAGAGCAGTTGGATGTCTGCAGAGAAAGGTGTCGGTAAACGAGAGGAGGTCACAGGAATGAGGCTGCCTGTGACCGTTGCCAGTAACAAGCCTCCAGCACAGGTTAACTCAGTTGAAACCGCAAACCCAGTAGACTCAACTACACTGCTGTCCCAGCCCACATCTAGAAACCGGGTAGCACAATTAATTGGCAAGCGATGTATGGTCTCATGTGCAATGAATGGTGTCCCACTCCAAATGCTGCTTGACTCAGGGGCTCAGGTGACCATGGTGGGGAGAGCATGGGTAGAGGAAGCACTACCCACAGTTAATATACAGCCACTCTCATCCCTATTCCCAGACCAACCGCTTGAAGTATCTGCAGCTAATGGCACCACGGTTCCTTTTGATGGATGGGCTTATGTTGACTTACAGATACGCAGTAAGAGCCATGGACACATTGACATTCAAGTCCCATATTAATAAGTCAGAGTTGTGTTAATGGTCCCCTGTTAGGTAGCAATGTCATTGCAGAGATGATCAAGCAAAACAAAGAACAGGTAGATATTACTGCCATACTGAAGGAAGCCATGAGTCTCAGTGAACAAACAGTGGAAACTCTGATCTCCATCCTCCAGATATTGTCCCCTGATGAAACACCTTCCCCTTGCCCTGTAGTCGGAAAGAAAGGACTAACAATCCCTGCTGGTCAAATCTGTGAGGTGAGGTGCAGAGTCAGAGCATGGCCACAGGGTGGAACAATGCTATTTGAGCCCAGCCTAGAGAACAACTGTCCTGAGGGTTTAGACCCCCTTCCTACTTTAGTCAATGTCCCCTCAGGCTCATCAAAAATTGCAAAAATCCCCCTTCAGAACTTCACCAAACATGACATCTATCTGCCACAGAGAACCATATTGGGCACAATTGAGGGAATTAGTGAGGTAAAACCAATTACCCATTCTCCCAGCAACCCGAAGCAGACAAACAGTTTCACTGCTCAAACCTGCTCTGCTCTGATTAGAAAAATGGCATCCACCTATTGACTTGTCACACCTCGAAGAGGATGAACAAAACATTGCCAGAGAGATGTTATATGAGGAATCAGATGTCTTTGCCAAGGATGATGCTGACATCGGTTGCATCCCAAATTTGAAACTCAAAATCCAGCTTAATGATGAGACACCTGTCCAAAAGCGCTATAATGCGATCCCAAAACCCCTGTATGGAGAAGTAAAAGAATATGTGCAGAAATTACTTGACCATGGCTGGATAAGAAAGTCCACCTCACCGTACTCATCCCCCGTGGTCTGCGTCCGAAAAAAAGATAAGAGCCTACGTCTGTGTGTCGACTATAGGGCGTTAAATCGTAAAAACTGTCCCAGACCGTCATATCCGCCTCGCAGATTCAAGACCTGTTGGACAACCTGGGGGGCTACTCCTGGTTCTCCATACTTGACCAGGGCAGTGCTTACCACCAGGGTTTTGTCGATGAGAGTTCCAGGCATCTGACCGCCTTCAGTACCCCTTGGGGATTATATGAGTGGCTTCGCCTCCCCTTTGGCCTTACCAACGCCCCGGCGGCCTTTCAAAGATGTATGGAGGGCGTACTTGATGGTATGAGGGACGAATGCTGCTCCCCTTATCTGGATGATGTACTTTGTTTTTCCAAATCATTCAATGACCACGTGGAGGACTTGAGGCGGGTGCTCCGTCGGCTACGGGAACATGGCATTAAGCTACGCCCAAAGAAATGCGAGCTGTTCAGACGACAAGTGCGATACATTGGGCGCCTAGTGACAAGTGAAGGTATCCAGATAGATCCTAAAGACCTGGAAGCAGTGTTGCAACTTAAAGAGAGAGAGCCGAAGAATGTGGGGGAAGTCAGGGGTCTGTTAGGCTTCCTTAGCTATTATAGATCGTTCATACAAGACTTCTCAAGAATCGCACGACCTCTGTTTCAACTCATAGAGGGTACCAGGCAGCCAAGCCAGAAACCTGTCAAAGGTGAAAGCACCCCAGCCAAACAAAAAGTGTTGAAGCCTGGGCCGCTCCTCTCCAATACACCTGTCCAGTGGACTTATGAACACACTGCTGTTGTCACTCGCCTTGTGGACATGCTAACCAATCCACCTGTTTTGGCCTACCCCGACTATAATTTGCCCTTTGTACTGAACACTGACGCATCCAATGAAGGGCTGGGGGCTGTGCTCTACCAGCAGCAGGGAGGCAAACTTCGTGTGATTGCTTACGGATCAAGAACACTTACACCAGCTGAAAAAAATTACCACCTCCATTCTGGTAAGCTTGAGTTTTTGGCCTTGAAGTGGGCAATCTGTGACAGGTTTCGGGATTATCTTTATTATGCACCTACGTTCACCGTGTATACAGATAATAACCCCCTTACTTATGTCATAAGTACAGCCAAGCTCAATGCTGTTGGACATCGCTGGGTGGGTGAGTTGGCAGATTTTCACTTCACCATAAAATACAGGCCAGGCAAGGCGAATGCTGACGCCGACACCCTGTCACGTTATCCAGTACAGCTGAAGGGTCATGTATCAGAGTACACTGAAACCCTGCCCCCTGAAGTTGTTTCCACTATATGGCAGGGGAGCAAGGCTGTAGCTGAGAAGGATGTGCCATGGATGGCTGCACTACATCTCAATTCTGGTGATGAAGACGACCCCTCTGTGACAGTCCCCATCATCACCCCAGAAGACATCCGAGTTGCTCAAATGGAGGATGAATCGATCAATGAGGTGATGACACTGAAGAGGAGTGGATGGAACCCCAATGGTAAAGATAAAAGACAGATGGGACAAGAGACAAGGAGACTTGTACATGAATGGACCAAACTCAAACTTGACAAAGGAATTCTGTACAGACAGACAGGAAAATGGAAACAGCTCGTTCTCCCAAGTAAGCTAAAGCCGACCGTGCTCAAACACCTGCATGATGACATGGGACATGTCGGAGCTGACAAAGTCATCCACCTAGCAAGACAAAGGTTCTATTGGCCATTCATGCAGCGGGAAATAGAAGACTATGTCATTCGCCGGTGCTCCTGCATAAAGCAGAAAAAACCCACTGTCCCGGAAAAAGCGCCTATGGGGTCAATTACAACTAGTGCTCCATTTGAGCTCGTTTCTATTGACTACCTTCATCTGGAGCCAAGTAAGGGAGGATTTGAGTATGTATTAGTTTTGGTCGATCATTTTACACGCTTTGCGCAAGCGTACCCAACTAAGAACAAGTCAGGCAAGACAGCAGCTGAGAAAATCTTCAGTGATTTTATTCCCCGTTTCTCTTACCCTCAGATTTTGCACCATGACCAGGGTCGGGAGTTTGAGAATAATCTATTCCAGCGGCTCCAACAGCTGTCTGGCATTGCTCACTCTCGTACTACCCCATACCACCCGCAGGGAATCCGGTCGAACGGCTGAATAGAACGCTGTTACAGATGCTGCGCACTCTCCAAGAGGAAAGGAAAACTGAGTGGAAAGATTATTTGCCCCATATAGTCCATGCGTACAATTGTACGAAACATGAAGCCACCGGCTATTCACCATTCTTTCTCCTCTATGGAAGAGCCCCACGCCTGCCCATCGACTTAGTCTTTGACCTGGGGACAGAGGAAGAAGTGCCAAGTCGTGAGGAATATGCACAGAAATGGGCTACTCGAATGCAAGAGGCTTACAGGATAGCCTCAGAGAATAGTCGTAACAGCTCAGCTAAAGGAAAAAAATACTACGACCGTGGTGTTAAAGGAATTACACTTCAGCCAGGAGACCGCGTGCTTATCAGGAACCTCTCAGAGAGAGGTGGCCCTGGCAAACTCCGTGCTTACTGGGAGAAGACAGTGCACAGAGTTATTGAAAGGATGGGGGAAAGCCCTGTGTACAAAGTTCAAGCTGAAAAGGGAGACAAAACTACCCGTGTACTCCATCGTAACCTTCTCTTATCTGTTAATGACTTGCCATTCGAACAAGATGAGCAATCTTGTCATGCACAACGGCAACAAATAAAGCAGAGACACAAGCAGATGAGCAGCAGAGAAGTAGATGAGCAAGATTCTGATGGTTCTGTTGAAGAGGAGGGATATGTGTACAATCCCCGACGGCTGCCTGTGTATACAAGGAGAACAATCAGACATCAGAAGCCTCCATCTGATACACTCAGCAATCTCAGAGTAGGGGCACAAGAATTCCAACCTCAAAGACGTGCATCAGCTTCAGGTGCTGAGTACCAGCAAATGGAATCTGCTCCCATTGTCGTACCAGCATCAGCACCAGCACAACTACAGGATGACACACCGTCTGCTGAGAATGTCCATGAACAAACTGGAACAGTTGATCGAGCAGATGATACAGGTCAAGGACTGCCAGAGGGGATGGTTGAGCCTGATAGAGAGTCACAAGGTGGAGAGCTCTTAAGGAGGTCCACCCGCAGGGTACAACCCAGAGAGAGATTCACTTATGACCAATTTGGGCAGCCATCATACCAGCCCTGGGGACACGGAGTGAATGCTATGTTCTCATTTGTTCCTTACCCCATGACTCCATACCCCGTCTTACTTGGACCAGACTACTACCCTACTCCGACTGTGTGGACTCATTAGACAGATGACTTCTCCTAGACTGTTACCTGTCTAGGTTATTTCTTGTTGGTGTAGTTCTAGATGTCCGGAGACATCTCTTGAAGTGGGGGAGAGTGTAGTGGGTCTAGAAATTAATGTTTTACTAAAACAGACACCCCCATTTTTGAAAAGATTATTTTATTTTAAGATGATTAGAACAACTTTCTAACATTTACTGACTCATGTCGATGACCACCTAGTCAGTAGAGGGCGCTACTGTGAGTGAATGAACAAACGAGGAAACTTCTATGGTCTCTGCCCGCGCATGCGCAGGCAATAATAAACCGCTGCCAGCAGAGCCAGGCACAACGTATTAACGTGTCTGTTCCTCATCATTCACAGATCCACAGCGCATCCTGCCTGTGCATCGCTTGTGCCGGCCCAGATTTCCCCTAGGTCTGAGGCCGGTAACATTTAGTAGTAGTGAACAGGTTTTATTAGTTGTAATTACTTACTAAATGATTCATAAATCATTTGATCATTCCATAAATTAATAAAATATCATCACTGTTCAACTGAGGCTGCTGTAATAAAAACAAACAAAATCTCTTCTTCACGTGGTCAACGAGTACGTTTATTGTGAAAAGTCCGTGCCACCGGAAGTGTCCCAGGCAACTTTCCCAGCTGGTCTCAGACAAAGCGGAGAGAGGGTTATGGTAGGAGAAGAAGCGCATCGACCTCCGGAGAGCTGCTGCTGCTGACGGGGACTGAGAAGATGTCTGTGGACGAGGTGTACGTGTTCCGGCCCTTCAAGCTGATCGCCCTGCTCTGCGTCTTCCTGGCGCTGTGCCTGGACGTGGTGGCTCTGCTGAGTCCAGCCTGGGTCACCGCCGAGCATTTCTCCCTGTCTCTCTGGGAGTCCTGCTCCCAGTCCGAGGCTCGGCAAGCCGCGGAGGAGGCTGCGTGGAGCTGCTTCTCCACCCTTTCATCTGGTAGGAGGAGGAGGAGGAGGAGAAGAAGGAGGAAGAGGCTTTTGTTTGTTGTTTGTTTCTCGCGCCTGCTGTGTTATTTTACGGAGGTTGTTGTCTTTAATTTTCTGGTATGGCTTGGAGCTTCTGGTGCTGAACACACCTAATATAATCAGATTTTTGGCGCAAAAAGCCTATAAAAAATAGAGGGCAAGACCTGAATAATGTTGTTTGATGGGAAAAGGTGTGAACTCTTTACTGCTGCTCATTTAGGCAGCCATTTGGTATTTATCAAAAATACCACAAATCAGTGATGTTATTTACTAAATAAATAGTTAATCCTAGCTTTTTTTATTTGAAAAAAGATGCACATGTGACAAAATCCCTGTCATCTTATTGGTGTAGTTTTAAGAAAAGTAAATTTGTCTTCCAAACATTTCAGTGTTAAGTTATAAGGAAAGATCTTAACTCAAGTAGCATTTTTGCTGTCCCTCTAAGAAATCTACTAAGTTGCTTTCTAAGAGCTCCTTTGGCCAGGTGAAATTTGCTTTATTTGGTTTTAGTAAGAGACTGTAAAAGTTGAATTGAACTTTTGGTATATTTATTTCAAATCTTGATTGTTGTACATTGTTTTTCTTTAATTGTAGTTTGTGTTTTAGGAAAATTGTAAGTGAAAGAATGAACTGTACCAGGGACAGATTTCTGCAGCTCTGTTTTTAAAAGCTGAGTTGTCCATGTCAATTTTAGTCAATATCTCTTGACAAAAAGTAAAGATATGTCTCTCTTTCTTTACTGCCATAAGTAGTCTCTAACTATTTAAATTAGAAGCACGGGCAACATTTTAAAAGGTAAAACTAAGACAAAAGGATTTGAAGTTGACATAAATTGTATTCAGCATCTGAATAGCAACTAGCATTGCTAGCTTTAGCAGCTGTTGCTGTCTTGGTGTGTACTCCCTGGGGAAAATAGGTCCTTATTTTAAATCTTAGATTTGTCCACTATTTCCAAGTAAATCAAGCGTGGCCATGACACCATTGTGTTTTTCTTTTTTTTTAATTCTGACTGGACAGCCACAGATTAGAGTTGACGAAGCAATGCACTAGCTGATTTTACATTGAATTCCTTAAAGAAAACTCCGCCATAAACATCTCTGGCACATTAAACTCCAACAACCAGAAGGCTTTAAAGTTGTTTAAATTGTCACCTTCCACATCCTCCTCCTTTATGGCTTCAGGGGGCCCAAAACCTGGACTTGCTAAGTCAACATCCAACACCAGTTTATTTCATAATCCTCTCCAGAAACAAACAGGGACCCGCAGCCTGTGGTGGCTGATTTCCCTCTCACACTGTGGAATGTGTTGGCGTGAATAGGAGGCGGGTCTACTGCTTTGAGCTCATTAAAACAACAGTGGAGTGGGGTGTGTGGGGGGTCAAAGGTGGAGATCTGCAAAAGGCAACAAAGGGTGATCATCCACATGTCCTGGTGCTCACCCAAAGGTTCTTTGACTTATTTATTTTTGGAGTGACGTCATTGTCCTAAAGACAATAACATGCAGGTGACTGGATTGATTAACAACAGTGTTCGAAAAGACTGGAGAAACATACTTGTAATGTGAGAACATCGTTTCTCCGTGTGTCGGAGCAAATATGTAACCACATAATAGACTAAAGATGGTGAAAAAATATTTTCTGGCGTTTCAGCAAACTACGTTCAGAGGGCAGTGATAAAATGTTCCTTTGGAGGACAACAGGGGGATGTAAAAACAACTCAGCTTATCCTTTTATGGTTTGGGTCAGAGCACAAGGCTTGGTTAGATTGTTATGGTACGTCTTTTAAAAAAAAGAAGAAAAATAGGGTAAACGTGTAATTTCATCCTCCTGCGGTTGTGGAGGTATTCTCAGAAAAAATATGTTACGATGGAAAGAATGTCTGACTTTTGCTTTTCTGAAAGGAGCAACAGCAGTTTGTTTGGAGTAGACCATTGAAATTTTGTTTTGCAAGTCACCGAGGATGACTGAAAAAAAGGGATTTTCAGACACTACAGAACCAAAATCTTCAAGTAGAAAGTCCAAGACTTGTTGATTTCCATGTGATAGTTGCAGTTGTGCTACATTTTCAGATGTGAAGTTTTCACACGTTCACTCCTTCAGTGCGATCTTAAAAGATACAATTCTTTTTGTGCACCAGCCCATAGACAATCCTCATAGATTTTTCACATTCCTGCTAGAGGAAATATTTGGACTCAACCTGGCTGGATGAAGAACAGCAGTGGAGATTTTTCTCCAGAGATTTCTGCTACATACACATTCAGACATATACGGCGATTCTAGAAGCTTAAAATCTTCCTAAAGGCACTGTTGTTCCATTAAAGCTTGCATTAAAAGTCTGTCATTATTTACCAAATGATACTTCATGAGAACAGTCATAAGCATTCATGAAGACTCCTTCATCTTCATGACAGGTTTTGTCATGCTTAGGACGGTCTCATGTCAGTCTTATGAACACCTCTTTCAATAAAGTGCTACCCAATATCCTGTTTTCCTAATATTTTAATCGCATTTAAGTGAAATGTTGAGAATCCTGCATCAGTTACCTTCTCTCCACAGTAATACCCTACATTGTGTTTGCGGCTTGTTACTCGTGTTCCTGATTCTCTCCTGCAGGCTTGAGTCTGTTCTGCTCTGTTCGGTTCTCTGTGTAGGATTTGCACTTTCTTTGTGCTGTTTGACACAACGCTTCAATTCAGCCGCGTTGCGCTCTGAATCAGGTGTTTTGTTGTCAGACTGGGATGCTCCTCTCTAACCTGCTTGTGTCCTGTCCTGCAGACTGGCAGATCGCCACCCTGGTGCTCCTGGGGGCCGGCGCCATCGCGACTCTGGTGGCGTTTCTGGTGGCCCTCGTTTCCCTCTGCTGGGGTACGAAGAGGCAGCACTACCGCATTGTGGCGGTGTTCCTCTTCACTGCAGGTGGGTCGGCCTTCACGACTCTCTTTGACTGAACGCATTTGGGGATGGAAGGGCCAACTGATTTGCATTCACCACAATAGTTTCCATGCTTCCACGTTTTCTTTTCTGTGCTCCCATTAAACAGAGGCGATGCAGAAATGGAAAAAAAGAAAACCATCAGAATGAGGTTTGATGGTTGAGCTCATATTTTTGTGAGGTTCAGTTTGTAGAGTTGCTGCCGCTGCTTGAGCCAAGAAACGGCAGCCGCAGAATTTCCAACCTTACCAGCTAAAGTAAAGTCACATTGAGACGGGGTGGGGGGAGTCATTAGAGACAGCTCACCCAGCATTGCCTCATACAATGGAGTCCTGCTTTGTGGAAAGATCTTTTGGGCCAAACCAAACTCTGTAGCGGAGGAGGGAGGATCTAAATCTGAAACGTGTAATTAGGAAGAATCATGAAGAATACAGAGACTGTAATAACTGAGTCATAACTCAAGCCTCATTTAGCTTAGCAGTAGTGAAACCCTAACCACTCACTATCACAAGACGTTACTCACACTGACTTCAAGCAATGGCAACTTCCAAAATAAAGTCAAATTATATAAGAAACAGACGTCCTGCACACTACAAATAAACCTCAACAGTTTCAGAGTGTGAAGAAAACTTTATGCTTCCCAGCATGGAAACTTTATGACACTTTTATTATGTGCTAAATTAAGTCCAGGGTCAAAAGTCTATTAATTCTCCATTTGTACGCTGCAAAAACACAAAATCTTACCAAATAGTTTTGGTCTAGTTTCTAGTGCAAATATCTTTGTGAACTTGAAATAAGACAAAACTAACTTACACGTAACTTTTTATTAAGATATAGAGACTTGTTTTAGGTAAATAATTTTATAATATTGACGAAAAAGTATTTGTTCTATTGGCAGATAAATTAACTTGTAACATGAGAAAAATGTCGTCTTCTGAGTGAAATAATTGCGTTTTTGCAGTATATGAGAGGAAGAAATATACAAAAGTTGGAACTCTTTGGAAAACTAGTCAACATATGCAAAATTGAACTTTTTCACTAGATAAATCCCCAATTTCCTTAAATTTGGGAGATGGGTGATGAGGGATCTACATACATTTGCATGTTGGCCGGAAAGTTAAACTTTGGTCTACATGTTTGTTGTGTCTCCTTCATTTAAAGTTGATAACTGCAAATAAAAGGATTTCCTTTGACAACCAATTCTTCTGTCTGAGCTGCAGATCTCTTCTAAAGCAACCATGGGATAAGCCTGTTAGATTAGGTGAGCAGTTCATGTCCAACAGTAGCATACTCTTTACATTTTCAGATAACGTTAAGGTTCTCTGCAAGCTTTTCTAAGCTTGGAATGTTGTTTTATATCCTAGCCCTGCTTCAAACGTCCCCTTGAGCTTCCTGCTTTGTTCCCTGGTCTTTATGATGCCATTAGGTCGGTAATGTTCTCTAGCAAACCTCTGAGGCCTTCACACAACAGCTGGATTTATAGTGAGATTAAATTACACGCATGCTGTGGTGGAACTTCATTTTATCCATGGTATCTGATTAAAGGCAGCTGAATATAATTGGAGGCCACACTTCTCACATTTTTATTTGTTGAAAATGTTTCTGTTCTTTTAATTACGAGTGTGAAGGCGGTGAAAAGACTTTTGCTAAACGTCCCCTTGAGCCTCTTGCCTTGTTCCATGGTCTTTATGATACAAACATAAACCATTTTTCAGCTTTCCACCATGTATACAGAGATATCACAGCTTTCTCCGCTTCTTCTGATGATAAAATTCCCAAATTCTTAGCAATGTTACACATATAACATTACTCCAAGGTTGTTTACTGACCTCCTAACACTTAGCCTAAGTAGCAAGCTGCACCGAAGGGGCCATCGTGACGCTCCTAGCTGTTTGTCCTTCAAAATGTTTTTGCAGCCAGGACTCCAGCATGGCGTTTGTACAAAATCTGTAGAGAATTCAAACTGAAATAATTAGTCAAAGTTTTAAAAATCACATAGGTTTCTTTGACTTTACAATGAAAACATTTGGTCATTGAACTTTCACAGGGATCTGAGCTCAAAGGCTGAGATCAAATTTCTGAAGTCTGCCGTTCCAGGCTTTTGGCCCACATATTTCACATATTACAGCACAAGTCTGTAGTGGAACGCTCTAGAACCTGAGCTCAGACCATCACTCATCAGAAACATTTGGCACAGTTTGAAATAAACTACAACTGTGAAGAAAGAAGATCAGCATAAATATGGAGGCGAAAAAAGCTTCTGCTGCCCGTATGAGCTTGGTTTCCTTTTGATCAACCACAATTAATGGGGTGTTTGCAATGGCATCACAAGAAGTACCCAGCGGTCATCTCGGAGAGTAAACAATGGCCGTAACTGTGGCAACACATGCAAGAAATTTAGAGAAAGGTTTTTAAAACAGTCGTTCAAAAAAGATGGGGTGGTTTCTAAATAAATGAAATCTAAGTGATGGACTAGATCCATAACTGATGCTAGTTGATGAGTGTTTAGGCTGCCAAGCATCTCTTACAAGAGTTACTGCTTTTCCCAGTAAAACTCAAAACCACTTCAGTTGGGTAATGTTGGGGAAAACATGGTTGTTGTTACTGGCGAAGGAAGAATTTCTGTTTGTTCTTTTTAACTATTAGTACATGCTAATGGCCACTAGCTTTTAATTGATTAAATAAAATTTGTCACAGCTCAGAAATGTTATTTTTATCAATGCTGTTGCTCCAAAACCAGTGGTTGGTAAGGAATTTAGGAAAAGGTACCGAAGTTCACAAATCGTGTTTGTCACAATAAGAAAATTGGCAGCACAATTAATTGTCCCAGAAGTTATTGCAATAAACAATATTGATATATATATATATATTTTTATACCGTTTTTAAGTAACGTGAAGGCAATCACGTAATAATGCAAGAACACATTCTCAAAGATTAATAAAGTTTAAATTCTAAAGAATATTTAACACTGGAACTGGAAGACATTTTAGATATCCAAAACAACAAAAACACCAAATGGAATAAATTCATCATTCTAAAAAAGAGCCAGAATGGAGGCTTTTATCATCCAGTTTTTTTTTTTGGTAGTAAGAGGAAAAACAATAAATCATGCAAATGGAAATTATTGAGCTTGTTCTAATATATTATACGATTACTTGATTTATTGTTTATTGCGAAGGGCCTGGTTGCAACTTGACAAAATGTGAAAAGTGGTCAAAGGATAGCAGACTTTCTCAAGCCACTGTAAAACTGAGCAGAATGTAACTTTCTAACACTGAATGGCATTGAAAAGGAAGCTTTGTATTGTTCTCTCTCTGCAAACAGCTGCCACAAAGGAGCACTGTAGTCCTGTCAGTGGCTGTGGCTTTCCCTGTTATACATTTACTGCCAAGCGTGGGAATGCCATGTTATTCCTTCCTGTGTGTAATTGCCTTAAGAGCCTGGAGAGAAAATGTCTCCATACAGACTCAGGAGTCCTCAGCAGAGCAGCAGCAGAAGGGCTAGATTGTTAAAAGCCTCCTGGCAGGAGGACTGTGACTCTGGTATTTATTTTCTTTCCAGAAATATGACCTCAGCTCACTCCGTCGGGCCTCAGTGAACACAGCCCGGGTCTCCACCCAATCACCCAGGGCTGCGTCCTGTAGGAAGGAAAGGTGGAAACACCTTTAAAGTCCTCAAGAGTTGCTCAGCATGCGTGCGAAGGAGCGAGCAAAGTGTGAATTCTTTTGGGTCTGAATGGTGGTGGAGGAAAGGATGATTCATGACGTTACCACAAAAACCTTCGCCCATATGTGAGGCGATTAAGAGAATAATGGCTGATGTTTGCGACTCTTCGCACTTCTTCGCGTGAAAGAGCTGAATAAGCCTCATGTTGTGGGTACTACCATCTGCTCTAAATGTTTGTCGCTGTCAGGGAGAAGCCACTTCAAGCAGGCCTCACTTTCCTCTGAGAAACCCGCAGAATCCACCATCTTTAGAAAATCTTTTTAATCCATGAAGTTGTAAGGTATGAGTAGTGATAGTTCACAACACACCAAACTAATCTATTGAGTTCTTAAGGCCTTTTTTGCTTTGTGTTGCAAGTATTGGGATCTTTCTTCACATTAGAGGCCTATTTTATTGGGTTTTTAGGTAACAAACCAAGATGAAACTTTGCGTATTAGTGAAGGAGAAGCGAATTGATTTATGATGGTATTTCTTTCATTCTTACCATAAATTAAAATCAGATTTCTTTTAACCCGAAATAAAACCAACTGTAACCAGCTATCATTAGAAGTACTATTTACACCTGTATGCAATAATCCTAGAATTGTAAAAAAAAAAAAAAAAGTATAAATTGTAAGAGGTTTGTTTGAGAACATTGGTGGACAAAATTAATCATGGAGCTGCAGTTTTTAAAACTATAAGAAAATAATGACAATATTTTATGGATAAGAACAGGTTAAAATTTGCACTTTTATTAATTTTTTTTATTATTAAATTCATTTTACATCAGAGTACAAGATGGAAATGGTATATTTCATTAATGAATGACTATTAAAGTCAGTGTGTGAAATAATCTACACAGTATTGAATCGTGGTGATGAATCCAAATTCAGGCCGCACTATTCAGCGTTGCTTTATTTTTATATATATAATGCAGAAAAGCAGGGATCGTTTTTTTTTATTCACTTAATAGTCGTGAGTTAGTTTATGTTGGTTTTTCATGAAACGCAATAAAATACATTGACGTTTCTGAATTTAACATGACAAAATGTAGAAGAAAAAAGACTTAAGGTAAAGTAAATATTTAGTACATCAGAATATGATCATTTTAAGCATCAGAACAAATAAATTAATAATTAATCGTATAAGCATGTTATGTTCAGTTTATTTTTGAAAAACATCCTACCTGTTTTATTCATCAGGTCCTGTTTATAGTCAAACTGTCAACTTTTAGTCATCATTTGAGCCTGGAAGCTGTTTGTGTTCGCTTTCATGTTCAGGTTCATTAATGTCACGTTATCTTGTTTGAACCAAGAATTGTTATACATTGAATGGCTTCCCACTTCTAATGTGTTACAGATTTTTAGTTTGAAAGATGGGAGGGAAAAAGAACTTCAAAAACGAAGGATTAATCCATAACCATGTTAATTATTGACATAATGTGCTAAAAACTGTTTAAAATGTCAACTCATTTTGTCTTCGCATTTTTATTAGTCAATGTTTTACAGCAGCCATTTCCATACTCAATCTAGAATATGTGCTCCACTTATCTTTTTTTGTTTCACTGAAGTCTTTCATTCAGATGTTTTCCAGAGATAAAGTTTTCCTTTCTCTCTGCCTTTATGCCGTTCTCCAAATTCAAAATCTAACATTGGTTAGGAAGAGAAGTTTGTTGCTACATGTTAGTTTGGCAACAAAAATTTGTCAAATTCAGAAAAAAAGGTTTGATTCTCAAACAACTATTTTATCGAAAATAGAAAATGTATGTGTTTTAGGTTTTGAATTTTGCCTGTTTCATATAAAACTGTCTGGTACAGATCCTGCTGTAAGAAACAGTTAGCTTTACTAGTTGTGATTTTATAAAGTACAGAAAGTGCAGTTGTAGCCTAATTGGCTGATTGGATGTTTATCCTACTAAATAATAATGTGTTTACTGATTATTTTTAACTATTAATCAGGTGATTAAGTTTCTTATTTTGCGTTACAAAATAACTAACAAAGCCATTTTACAACCATTAGTTTATGTGAGTAATGTAACGTGAAAGACTGCCTATAAAATCTTTGTTTATTAAGGAGCGTAATCTCGTGTTTGTCTTTCTGGTTGCAGTTGTTTTGCAGGCCTGTGCCCTGGTGCTCTACCCAATCAAGTTTATTGACGGAACGGTTCTACAGACCTATCATGAGTTCAACTGGGGCTACGGACTCGGCTGGGGAGCCACCATTTTCATGCTGGGCGGAGGGATACTCTTCTGCCTGCGGACGGACATTTACGAGGACGCCATGTACTAGTGAAATCCCTGCCGCGCTGCTGAAAACGCAAACATAAACCCACAGAAACTTCTCTATGCTCTGCACAGGGCCAGTACGTGAGCAGACCCCATGTCTTGTTTCTGCCTCCTGTCTTGCTCTTGCTGTTATTTTTAGACAGGTTGTGAAGGTGCTATTTAGGGCCGGGGGCTGTGAGAGTCGATCTCCACCTCCATCCTGCAGTCACACTCAGCTGCCGGTGGCGTTTGGTGGAGTGGGCGAGGTGGCAGCACTAAAGCACAGAGTTTTCTGGACTGGGTCGGGCTGCTGGACGTTTCCAGGATGTTTATTGTTAGAAATGACACAGACCTGAATGTGCTGGGGCTGACTATTCACCAGGACTGACTGATCTCCACATTTCTTTTCTTTTATTTTATTTTTATAGTGTATTTATGGCATAATTTCTCTCTTTCCTGATATTCAGTGTAAATTTCCCCTTTGTTTAAATGAAAACATATCTAATAAGTGTAAATTAGACAATTTTTTTTATAGATGTGTAGCCTCTGAAAAACAATCACAGTAGTTTGTCCCATAAAATCTACAATACAAAATATTTCTATGCGTGTTGTTTGAAGGAAACATTTAGACATATTTGTTACAATCTGTCATGACTGTACAGCACAGAAACAAAAATACAAACCAGTTTAGAGAATAAGATTGCATTAACAAAAGGACATTTTCAGGGAGATTCCAGTGAAATGAAGAGAACCATAGATGGTTGTTGTTTATAAATGATTTTGTTCATTTTCCAGCCTTGCTAGCTAAATAGATACTCTTCCACAAAATTATTACAGATGTCAGGACTTTGGCCAGCTTGTGTCCTAGAGGTGTTTTGAGACTCCACTGAATTTGAAAGGTACAAAGAGAGATGTACATCAGCCCTCCATGAGTCATCTGAATTACGTTTTGAATTTTCCCTGTGATTTAAAACCAGAGGTCAAACAAACTGACCACTGGTAACTCATTTTTTTATGTATTAATAGACCCTACGATAAGTACAACCACTTTCCTTCGAGTCTCCTCTACATCTCTTTTTATTTTTTTTATCTAGGCACTGTCTGTGTCTCTGACTGCTGGCTATGGACTCCTGTTTAGCAGAGCTGAAACTAAGACAGCAACAGTCCCACAATGCAATGCGGTTTGATGTTTGTGCTCATTCCCATGGCTATTTCATTTCACATCTTAAACAAGGCACCTTTGGAAAAAAAAAGTTTGTCCTTCAAATTCTGAAAAGTGTACGAAGCAGTTCTAAGTTATTACAAAGTTTAATTACATCTAGTTTGGGAGTATCTGGGTTTTATATTATTGTTGGAGAAAATATTTAATTATATTTCTTTAAATTTCCAATCAGAAATACCCTATCTACAAATTATCTAATAAATTTTCCTATGAAATCAATGTATAGGTATTTTCTTTCTATTGTTCTTGCAATACTTGGAAGAAGACTTAAGTTGCTTTCACTATCTGGTTGCTAGCATAAGGTCAGTTTGCCAATATGTGAAATTCATTGAATTATGCTACACTATGACACATTTGACATATTTTTGTAGTTTGAGAGTTTGCACAAACTGATTTTGTGTATCTTTATCCCTCTGTCTAGTGTAAACTTCCTAACTTTGTTAATACAGGTTCTTTAAAACTAAAAAACAAGAAATTGAGATAATTTCATTACGTAGCTAAAAGTTGAAACTAAACCAGTGATTGTTTAGAAATTACCTTGGTTCACCTGAAACAAATGAAAGCTCGTTACCAGCTCCGTGAGAAGGCAGTTCAAGTATAAGGAGTTGTTTTGCAGCAGGTACATGTACTCCCGTTTTAGGGCCTAAAGGACGGGAGGTGGATGGCCCTGCTACAGACTAAACAACCCCGAGCCACCGAACCACCATCATTATCTGGAACACATTCCTCAGAGGAAGGCGGAAGCTATTTAAAGAGGTACCACGGGACTGCTAGCTAGTGAGCTACCTAGCTAGTGTGCACAATGTAGCTACATGGAACATTTTAAACGTCAGTACCACATTTTACAGCATTTTAACAATTTACTCATGAATTTAGGATGGAAAATCGTTTCTAAAACAGCATTTTACAAATTCACTGACACACCTGTTAGCAAAGCCTGAAAATAAATCCCTTTTTATTGCTATGCTTCTCTACTAGTGAACCTTTTTACCACCAAATGGGTCATCCTTCCTTAACAGTTACATTTATTTTAAATTTTTGCTCTTACTAGAAAACATGAGACAAAATAAATCAAGAGAAAAAAAAAAACATTTATAGCAAAATCTGGATTTATTTTCATGTTACTGAGGTCTGTATTCACAGCCAAATAGACTTTGAAAAGAAACTGGAGGAAAATAAACGATGTAAAAACAAACAAGAAAATATCTAAGTGGCAACAATTTATTCATAATTTAATACAAACAAACCACTTTTATTATTATTATTATTATTATTATTATTATTATTATTATTATTATTATTATTATTATTATTCTTTTAAAAAACAAAGAAAGTATCACATCCAAAAAACAGAATATATAGGAAAATAGAAAAAGCCTAATTTATGATTAGGTGTCCAAATAAACGTATACAGGTTAGGTGAGTAGTTTTTTTTTATTGTTGTAACTAATTCATGACATGTGTAATATGTTCACTTGGATTGCTCATTTAGAAGAGTGGCGTAGAAAATGGGCGTCTGTCACGTATTTATACCCCAAGATAACAGAAAAAAATTTTTAAAAGTTATATTTATATAATACAAGTTGTAGGGGTGCAACAGCAGCCATGTTTGTTTGTTTGTTTGTTGTGAAAGTACTGTATTTTTACCCAAATAATTAAAGATATTTAGTTCAAAAGTTGCATTTTTCTCTTTTTTTTGTTGCAAGTGTGGTGAATAGTAAATTTAGTTTGAAGATTTTTGCACATCTTAGCCATCGCGGCTATAATGTGCCAGAAATACATAATGGACAAGGGGGAAGCTTACAAAATAATTTAAAAAAAATCCTATTTTCTTTAAACAAGTGCGTTTTCATTTATGGTGCGATTTAAGATGTTTAAAGTTTAAGGTAACATTCTTTCCGTGTCTGGTGGAAAAACAAAAAACATGGTCACGCTTGAGCGGGCTGGTGAAGGCTATCTTCAATCTGCTGCAGCTGAAAAGGGATAAACATTTCCCACAGCTGTGGCGGCGTGAAAATCGAACAGCTGCGAAGAGTACTTACTCAAGAATCAACAACCCCCAAGGGGCAAAGGAATCGAAATTATTTCACCATGTAGACTTGATAAATGGGCTCTGTGAGTTGTGCGGTGCTGTTTTCTAAATGTATGTTTTTATTTATTTACACAGGGTATCTCGTTGAGATCCAAGCTCTCATTTACAAGAGAGACCTGTTATGATGAAAAAAAGTTAAATTAAATTAGCTAAAAACAAGAGTATCTTTCATGAGATTTCTCTTTGTGTCTTAAGAAATTTGAGTTGTTCCAAAGGAATCAAAGTGGATAGTTTCAGATCCTGCTTTAGTGTTTCACATTAAAGCAGCAGTGTGAGAAAATCCTTTTTTTTTTCTTCTTTTTTTTCCAAGTCCTGACCTTTACTTGTGGAAAACCGAAGGAGAGCAAATCCTGAAAGTGTAGCCAGGGACTGGAACAGTGACGTGCGGTGAGGTTCATAGCTGGTGAGGCACTGACGTCATCAGAATCAGATTTGCAAATAGATGCATAGATTGACAGCAGTTTACAGGTTATGTTTCACTTCTGCATCCTTACACATACAAACTGTAGCTCACAAAACACACATTTCCTTAAAAAACAAAACAAAATATCACTATCTCTATTATAATCTATCGCTGCACTTGACTTGCTTCCCGAATCGTTTAGCCTAGCTCGCTGTCACTTACTCGGCAGTTGAGGAGTGAACAAGACGAACGTCTGGGATCTTGAGCGCCCCCTGCCATGAGGCAAGAGAACTGCCTGCCTCACCTCGAACCTGTTCTCTGCCGTTTATAATCGCTCATTACACGAAACACGTTACACAAACACAGTTGGTGACAAAAAGCACTGTACATTATATACATAAGCTAAATTATTGGAAATAAGTTCACATATTAAATTTGTTTAAACCATTTTATTGACGCCGTACAGCAACATGCTCTCTCCGCTTAGCAGCCAGCGCAGAGCCAGGGGTTGCGCAATCCAAGGTGAGGCAGAGCTCGCTGCTGCATTTGAATGGGAAAATAAGAAAATTCAGCGATTTTGAACAAATAAAAATCGAAATTGGTGAAGCTACATGAAAAATAAATATTTTTTAGTACAAACCACCGGATGAATATAACAATTTAAATTACTTTATGATTATATATTTTCTTTCTTTCCATGATGGCAGGTGAGGCACTGCCTCACCTGCCTCCCCTGACCGCACGTCACTGGACTGGAAAGCTTTATAGATAAAAATGTACCAATGCATTACCAAAAAATATAAATTACAGTGAGTGAAAGTCTTATAGCCTGCTGAACTTTACTCCACCATGATTGACAGCATCTATACATATGTAAGCAGGCGGTGTGTGCATTTATAAAAACATCACAATAATTACAGAAAGGCAGGAAGGTTGTTAAAACAAGATGCTTCCTAGCACTTTAGCCTCCTGGAATCTTAGAAATGTGACTTAAACGTTGGAGGTGAGACGCTCTAGGTCGTCCTCATGATTCAGTTTTTACAAATTATGACTCCAGGCATAGAGCTTGCTCTATATAGAGCATGATTTTGATTACATTAGTAAAGAACAGATTGTAATTTCATGTCAGAGAGTAAGTTGAGGATTTTTTTAACATAGCAGTGATCAAAAACATTAAGCGTCCTCCGACTCCCACATGTAACCTTGTTTATCCTTGAACTATGCACATTCATTATCTGCAGTCGGTTTTCTTTACTTTTAATCAGCAGCAGAGGGCTGTAAAAAACATCGTCTCACTACAGTGATCCGTCTTAAAGGTCAGTGGTGGGAATGCCTGTGGGCTTTCACCCTCAGGTTTCTGCCCACACAGATACTCCTACTTTTTTCTTCTATATCTCTGAGTATAGAGAAATCATAAGAACAACATGAAATGTCTCAACAGAGGCACAGTTCCTGTGTGCTGGTAGAAAAGCTAGTTGCTAAATTCCCAGGTGCCCAGCCTGTTTTCTAAGTGCACTTAGTGGGGGTTGTATTTAACAGCAGCCTTAACAGTGGTAGTATTCTTCCACCTAGTGGTCAGATGAATGTGATGTCAAGTTGTCTAGCATAAATCATGGCATACATGCAATGCCACTTTTGGTCAAATGAGGATTGCAATTTATCAAAATTAACAGCTGGTCCTGGGAGAAAAACATTTGTTAATGTTCTTTTCTTTGTTTCTACCATAGCTTGAAACGGTACTCTGTATATTGTTTTTATATATATATATATATATATATATATATATATATATATATATATATATATATATATATATATATATATATATATATATATATTTTTTTTTTTTTTTATTGTATCTGCTTCTGCTCATTTTGAATAAATTTTACTAGACAGTGTTTTCTTTATCAGCAGAAAATAAGCAGAACCACTACAGCCCGGCAGCAAATGGGATAGACCAAAGCTTTTAAGGTAGGTGGTGAATCCTGCAAAATCCTGTTAGTCAGAATTTGAAGGGAGTCTGTCCTGTGAAGATTAGCCTGGCCCCTGGGTGCAGTAACCAGCCGGGCCCTGCACGCTTTCACCCTGCAGGGACAGATTCCAGTTACTGAACCCGGGGGTCAGAGACACATCGGCTCTGACCTGCTGTCACCTGAGGAAAAAATAAAATCATTGCTTTACCCAAACATTTATGTTAGGATTTTCTGAAAATAAGCACAAAATCTAAAGATCAGACCTGAAGTAGTCCAGCGCTGCTGATCCTCATGAAGATGAGAGTCAGTGAGCTGTGATGAACTGACTGAGCAGCAACACCTGGGCTGTACATTACCCTCCTACCAATCTATTATCAAGACTGGCTCCTCCAAAATTACACATTAACCCAAATAACTTTACTTGCTTCTCTTCCACTATCACCACTCTGCAGCCCCCGAGTCCCATTTAACCTACATGTGTTCTTACTGAGGGCTGTGAATGGTACAAATTCTGCATTCAAGAAACTTGTGTTATCTCTTTAGGTGCAATAAAATTATCTGAATATCTTGCATAATATTCCACTTTGTATTACAACGTCTAGATAAGATGAATTGCAGTGTGAGCACAATTCTTATCCACAGACTCTTATTACCGTTTATCTAAGTCCATAAATGAATCCATGCCTAAGCAGAAATCAGAAGAAGAGGGCTGTGTGAACCTGACAACATTGGTGTGGGAAGCAGTCAGCTGCCATAGCTGACCTTGAGGATGTCAATGAATGCTGGTTCAAACACAGAGCTGTGGTCAACCTACAGCCAGATGGGTATTTTCTCAACAAGAGAGAGAGAGAGAGTATCATGCAGCAAGCAGGTTTGTGCTGGATAAGTATTTGAGATGCATACAGGACAATCCTCTTGAATCATTTTAGTCTTTTGTAATCTCCCAGTTTTTCAGAGAGCTCATAATCACTAAGGTTCCCTGGACATTTGGAAAAGAGCAAATATTCCACCACATTTAACGAGGGAATGTGGTGCTTTTCCTCATATTCATTCTTTAGCAAACAAATTAGTGAACATGTTTGAAAAACTCTAGCTGAGTTTAACCTAGCCAACAAACACAATTCCACATATAGTTCCAGTGGCTTTAATAAACTGGTTAGAGTTTAAACAGATCCTTTCTTGCCCTCTAAACAACCACAGATACTTTGTGATTCCAAGATGTTTCTCTTTAATCCAGATCCTTAATCTATATTTTTGCATGTAATCTGTTTCCTTTAGAAAGTTTTATCTTCCCATGTTTAACCAATATCCTGCCTTCACACCATGTTTTCTTTAGTTCTTGTTTTCTCTCTACTCACCCCAAAAACCATAACTAAAAAGCAGGATGTCAGTCAGCAGAAAACACTTATTTACTCCACTGTGTCTCCAGTAATCTTTCAATGGATCATCTAATGTATCCCTATTATACCAGCCAGTTAAACGCATGTGATTCCCTGGAGTTTATTTAACATTTGACATAAAATTCTCATAAAAGCATTAAAATATGAGCAAGTTTCACAAGGTATTGTAAAAGATTTTAAGTTAATTTAAAGATCCATCCTGCCAAAAGCCGTCACGATTTACAAAACCTTTTGGGAGAATTTGAATTAATATAGGTTTATTGATCCCAAAGTTTCCTTTGTTTCCTTTGTGATCAATAGTCTTTTTTAATTTAATTTAATTGAATTGGTGAGTAAGTTACAAATCCATTTTTAATAAAACTAACCCATTTTATATTGCTTAAAATGTTCCTAATAAATCTTAGGAAGGCATCGTTTTTTGATTATAGCAAACAAAACAGAAATAGATTTTTCTATTTCCTTTCAATTATTTGACCAATTAACCTTTTTTGAAAAAGTCTTATCAGTTTAAATTGATATTATTCTGAGTTAGATCATGACACATTACTCCTCATGTTATGCTTTTAATTTTACATGATTCAAATGTCCCTTGTAGCAGCAAAGTGCAATACGTTTATTTGGCCAGCAGATGTCGCCATTTATACACGGTCCCTGGAACAAATTTACCTTATTTGTTATTGTAAATTATTATAATGTGGTCAGAAATATACATCAGCAGCAAACACTCATTCAGAATGTAACTAAAGGAGTTGGGCATCATTGTCTGGCCTTTTTGGATAATTTCTCTCACCGTGATTCACTCAAAGCCTTATTTGGCTTTGTAAGACTGATGTCGGCGACTCTTCCTCTTCTTTTCTTCAATTTCTTATTTCTGTATTTACTTTGGTTATCTTTGTAAGGCATTAAAATTTGACAAAAAAAATTAAATAAATAAAATCTAGGACAAAATAATGAACAAATCTGTAAAATGCAAAAGATATAAAAAATCAGGTCACATTTAATCAGTCAGTTGAAATCAGTTTGAAATATTATTTTAAGACGCAATAAAAAGCATACATTTTCTGACAACCTATCCCGCAAACCTTTTTTGTCATATATAAAACTCTAAACATCTGGCTTTCATGACAACATTAATCAAATCTGCATAGTTGTGCAATGAAATAAAATTGAGCAAAATTACAGCAGCCAGGGAAAGATCTTTTTTGTCCTTTAAATATTGTTAGTTCTCCTTGTTTTTTTTTATTCTCTCCTGTATTATTTGGGTTGAATTTATTGTGTCTTGGTTCTGTGAAACCTCCTTTGTTTTGTAATAAATCACCTTTATATATACTTGCTTTTTCTCTGGACATTTTTATGTTATCGCTCCTGAACCCCTAGAGTCTGGGGGCATAACAATATATATATGTTTTTGTACAAAAAAACTGAATATTCCTCTTCCACTAAAAGTGTGGAGTGTTTTTGTTTATTTTGGTTTTCTTTGTCATGCAGCCATGCAGTATGGACTGCTGAAAGACATTCTCAGTTCATTAACTCTTCAAAGTCTACATTTTTCTCTGGAATTTTCTTCTTTGGCAGCCGAGTTTGGCTCATTGTCAAGGTGAAATGCATCTCTTCTTCTTATCAGTAGAAAGGAGGAATCTCATCTGACATTATTTATGTATCTCCAAAGGCACTAATTTGCCATTGCCAAGTTCTCAATATATTTATTAGCCCACACGCAACTTACTGTTACCCAGTACATAATTTATCCACATTGCCACGTTTTCAAGTGTCATAATAGAAACCCAACATTCTCAGCTCCAGTGTTTCCTCCTTTCCGCCCTCCTGATCTCCAGCCAGCCTCACGTGTTTCACTGCTGGTTCCTGTTGTGTTCTGACGTTGGCTCCTGCTGCCTACAGGTGGCCCTCCTGAAGTCCGTGCCTCGTCTAGGCTTCATCCCGAAACTGCTCGTTTATTTTTTATACCTGGCCCTCCTTCCAAGGAACTGTCTTACAACGAAGGGGATTGGAAAACTCTTAGTACTTTGCCTTGGCATTATGTGATTTTTACACTTTGAATCTGTGTACTCTTTAGTTTTGAATCCATTTATTTTGTTATCCTGGTTTGTTGTTGCTTTTTTGGATCCCTTGTTATCCGAGCCACGGTTGGGTTTAATCATCCACCCATCCATCATTTCTATACACCCTTTGTCCCTAATGGGGTCGGGAGGGTTGCTGGTGTCTATCTCCAGCTAACGTTCTGGGCGAGAGGCGGAGTTCATCCTGGACAGGTCGCCAGTCTGTCGCAGGGCAACACAGAGACATACAAGACAAACAACCATTCACACACACACTCACACCTAGGGAGAATTTAGAGAGACCAATTAACCTGACAGTCATGTTTTTGGACTGTGGGAGGAAGCCGGAGAACCCGGAGAGAACCCACGAATGCACAGGGAATCGAATCGGTTTGTTTAATTACTTTGCTGATCTACTTTCTCTTGCTTTATCATTTTAGACTCAGAAATCTTGCCTGTTCTATTGTTTCTACGATGTTTTGTCTTCAGGAGTTCCTGGGAGAGACGAGTGCCAATCAGGTAAGATGGTGTAAAGTGTAGCAGATGTTATCAGTCACAAATTCTGCATTTCTTTTGCATTTGTTAGCTGTATTATGTTAAGAATTAGAACATAGCATTTTAAGAAATACCATATATATTGTTTATTCATAATACTTTATTAAGGAATGTATACAAATGTCTTCCGAGCTTCACAAAAGTAGATATTTATGTACAGACTGTCATATTTTCTTCCCACTTACAAATATGTGGGTATAGTAAATGTCATGGTCTTTATTATATCAGGAGAAAATAGCATTTTTAATACAAATATGACCAATTTTAAAATCTGGTGCTTTCCTTTTTATGCAAACCACAACACAAATTGACAAAAATATTTCACATCTGAAAATTTATGTCCAACATCAAACAAACATGAAAAAAATACATCCTTAAATTGTCTCTCAATAAAAGGTAGTATAGGAGCGTAAATAAAAGCTCCTTGTTTAAGTGCTAAATTGATAAACATAGAAACAAACAATTCATCCCCACAATTTGAATATGCAACAAACCAAGATGTATCGTGAATATGAAGGTTTACATTCATTAAATCTATACTTCTATTTACATTTTCAGGTTATTAGAGCCATAAAGTAACATTAACATTCAAATGAAACCAGGAGGCAATGGGAGTGTGGTGATTTTTAACCCTTACTGTCAAGGGACCAATCATGTTTGCTTGTGTTGGAACAAAGCAGCCATGGTAAAAGTCCTGTTGGGGTCAATTCCCCCCCAAAAAATGGCAAAGTTTGTGGCATTAAAACACTGACACATTCATTTCTTCTGGTCATGTTACACTTGCAGTTGCATTAGAAATACTAGGCTGGTGAATAAAAACTTCTCTGGTTCAAAGTGTGCAACAGAGATGGTTACAAATAAATTTTTGAACACATTAACTATCACATTTCTTTCTCTTTTTTGTTACATAACAAAATTACTTGTTTTGTTAGGTTTCTGGCAAGATTTGAGGCCCATATTAAACAAGCAAATAACATGATAAAATACATAATGTACATAAATATACAAAACGCAACAATTTTGCAACTTCTGTTAAGTAAATCACCTGGCAAGACATTTGGCAAATAGTAAAACATCCTGGTTAAGTAACTGCAGCCCGTTTAATCCTCCAGCAAGAGCTTTGACAAAAAATAAACAATAAACCAAAAACTCTTGATTTTTTTTTTCCCTCTAAAATAGCTTTCTAGTTGTGTTTAACACATCTGTTGAATGTTAGGCATTTTTGTAAATAAAACACTGTACAGAGTAGTACAGCGATTAACTTACCTCGACAGGCAGCGTCAAACATGAGGAGAAGTGCAACAATAACAATGAACAAAAAAAAAGACGAGTTCTGAAATGTTTTTAAACGACGACATCAGTGCAGATTTTCTTGCCGCTGTAGATCTTTGAAACTCTCCGAGTCAAGTTGTTGGTAAGCAGCTTGGGAAGCAGAGAGTCCACTTTCTTCTGTGGTCCCGATTTCCTCCTGTTATAAAAGTACAGTTTGAGCTTTAGTTTATTTTACATTCTGTTGTGTACAGTGCCCTGCAAAAGTAATGATCCTCCTTCAACATCTTCACATTTGAATCACTGCAATCTTCAACTTATTTCGCAGCATTTTTCATTTCTATTACCAAGAGCAACTAGTGCATAATTGTGAAGCAAACGGAAGATGATGTAAGACTTTCTAAATCTTTCAGAAATAAAAATCTGGATGATGTGGCATCTGTGCTCAGTCAGTTTCCTTAAAATAAATTCCAGTGCAACCAATTATTAAAAAGGACGACTAGGTTATAATAATAATAATATGTGTTTTGGACATCTTAATGGATAGAGTATTGCACTGTACTTAACTATAAACCTATCAAGACAAAGCACATTATTAGAATGACCCAGTCAAAGTCCAGAGATGACTCCTATAGAGAATCTCTGATGTTTACTGATGTTTTCCATTCAATTAGACTGAGCTTATTTTTCTCAAACAATGGGCACAAATTTTAGTCTAAGCATAAACCTGTTAGATATTATAACCCAAAACCGACAGGGAAAGAAATGAAAAACAAAGAAATAAATCACGTTATGCAGCAAAACATAACACTGCACTTAGACTTAAAAACATCTAAACTCTCCAGAAAGTAAGGTAAATAAAAAGTAAAGAACCTTTTATAAACATGAGCAAGCTGTTGTTTGTGCTTATTAATATTGACAATCCTTTTGCAAAGCCCTGGAATCACGTGTGTGTGCGTGTGTGTGTGTGTGTGTGTGTGTGTGTGTGTGTGTGTGTGTGTGCGCGTGTGTGTGTGTGTGTGTGCAAAAATCACATTCTGCATGTGTTTAAACTCACATGTTGACTGCTGCCCACACACACAGAGACACCACCAGGATGACGATGATGACAACAGCAATGTAGATGTAGATCGACACAAAATTCATTTCTGGTCCCAGAGTGCTTTCTCTGTTTTCCAAATCTGGAACTAAATCAAATAAAACCAGGTTTTACAAAGAGACATTTGATTATAATATTTGATTAAAAACACATGCTAATAAGTAACAAAATCCACAAAAAACCTCAAAGCAAATTAGCGTGATAACAGTGTAAAACATTCTTTTCAATAGTTTTGGAAATCCAAGTTTTGGATCTAATAAAAGAGGGAGCCGCCTGCAGGTGGTGCTGTAAGAAAGGTTCATGTATATTTGTCTCTACCTGGAACATGCTGGATTACATCACATAACCACAATAATCTGAAATCTCACAGTCACATGTTGTCTGATCGTAGAGGAATTAAGGAACAATTAAAACTCAACTTCAGGTGTTTCATACAGAATCCCAGATATTTAGCAGATTTGGTAAAAGTAGGTTAAAAAGGAAAAATTTTATTTATGCTCAAGCCTAAATAATTTTAGAGTTAATGTTGTTTATTAGGGCTTTCTCTGTTAGCAACCATTCAAAGCTTTAATGGCTTATTTCCAGAAAACAGAAATGTTTTCTAACGGTAACAGCACGTGAATTTTAGATGCTTATAATTTCATCTCCGCAGAACTGTAAATCTGTCTAAAAAGGAATATTTTACAGTTTGACATTAAATTAACATCAGCTCAATAGATTTAAAACTTAACACAAAGTACATTTGTCGTTATTTTTATTTATCTAAATAGGTTTTCATGCAGGAATGCACAGATTTTGGAATCGCTACCTGGATGGCAGGTTTCATGGCTCCAATCACTCCAGAAGCTTTGGTCCACACAATAAGAATTCAGCCTGGACCGAACCTGGAAGCAGTTTCTCTCACTGCTGTTGCTGAAAGGCAGAGTCAGGCGGGGCTTCTCGGTGTGAATGTGGTTCTGTCACATAGGAAAACAAGTAATAGTTTTATAAAAAGAAATTAATGACACAAGGGGAAGTAATAAGAAAAAGTGTCATTTTAAGAGCTTAAGGACAAAAATGTGATGTGATTTAAAACTTTAAAAGTGGCTCAAGCTTTGAAGATTCTTCAAAATGCACTGGAGACCAAACGCTGAACGCTACAGTTTTACATGCGATTTCAGCACACCTTCACCAATGCTGCATGCGTTAGCAATACATTTTCAAGTACATCCAAATAAAAATTTGCTGAACTTGTGCAGAATCTTTCAAAGGGATTTTTATAAAGAACATATAAGCTGATACAGTGAGTCTTATCAGAAGGTTCATATCTGATCAACCATACCAGAGATATTTTTCCATCAGCCCCCACATGACGGTGCCGCACTTCCCACTCTAGGCAGTGCGCAGGAAGCCTCCCAGCGGGATTCTCCCAGTGAAACTCCAACTCCGTGTCAGAACTCGTTTGCAGATGCAGCTTATCTGGAGCTGTAACCTTCACTGCAAAAACATTAAAGCCAAGTACAACTTATCACCAAAGGAGAAAGGAGGAGAACCTAATCTGATTTAGAAGAAGAAGAAGAAAAAAAACCAATGACGGAGTCAAAATATCAGGATGAGATAAAAAACTACCACAGAGCTTGCATGGCAGCTGTCATGTACACACCCTGGTTTTGAATCTGCAGGGAGAAGAATGTTGCCTTCAGGGGCCCGTCGCGGGAGGAGCCGTTTACACAGAAGTAAATGTCAGTGAATTCAGGAAGAGATTTTTCTGGGAAGTTGCAGCCCTTCCTGATTCCACCTGACAAAAGGTAGCTGGGGCATTCAACAGCCTGATCCAGGGACTTATGCCTGGCAGAAAAACAAAGAAACAAAAATCCACTCATACAGGTGGAAATGTTTATGACTAATAAAAGAAAAAGAGTTGCTGCCAATGTAAACAACATATACCTGCAATGATTTATAAGACAAGTACTGAGGTGTAAGGTGGGAAAATAATGGAGTGAAAGGAGAAGAACTTATGGGGCATGACGGATGAGTCACATTCAGAAAGTTTCCAAAACGTTCGTATGCAGTCGTTTTTTTACTAACGAGAACTGCTAGCTACAGACCATTCGCAATAAAAGCAATTATTTGTGAGCAAGCTAGCATCCAGCCAAAGAGCTGTCATTTTTAAGCAGATTACCTACCAGAAATAGAGATTCTGCAGTGCGCTGGGTGGTGTCTTCAGGCTGCGTGTCCAGCTGCACTCCAGATTCTCCATATTATGGTACACGCAAATAAACGCTTCGGCTTCCGCATCCAATACTCCTAAACACAACGATAAAAAAGCCACACAGCAAATGTTTCTTAAAACCTTCCGTACCACTTGAAATATTCCACGATACAGCTAGAAATATCTTTCATAATTGTGACACTTTGTTACAATTAAAGTGTTAATTTTTAAAAACTACAAATTTTTAATTTTTAAAAATTTGTAGTTGAAAAGCACTAAAAGGTGCTTTTCCACACTTTTTAGTGTGGAAAAGCATGGATTAAAATTTTCTAAAAAGGAAAAGAAAATAGAAATCACAAAATAGTGCAGAATATTAGTGTCCATCCACAATGAGTCAATATTATTTTGCTAATTTTGTTTTGCAAAAGAGTTCAACCTCGGTTATATTTGATATCCATCAACCCTGACCAGCTTCCTGGTCTCTACCGATTTTATTTTTACTATTTTGATTTAATAATGAAGGTCCATCTGAAAATATTATATGAATTTAGGAGTTCATAAGTTTCTCACTTCTTCCTTTTCGAGCATATTAAGATTATTGTGGTAGAAAAATTTGTCTTTTGCATTCCTTGTTCATGTGTGTAATTTTATACTTCTATCATGTCCGAAATAAATAAATAAAAATAGATAAAAAGCATCCCCACTGCCACCACCATGTTTCACAGTGGGAATGTTGTATTGAAGCCGTGCATTTTACAACACATAGCATTTCAAATGCGTCTCAAATTGTTCAATTTTGGTCTCATCTGACCAGAGCACTTTTTTTCCTCATGTTTGTTTATATCTGCCTAAAACGTTTACTTCCACTTTCTAATTATGCATCAATATTTCTTACATTCAAATTAACGTTTGTGATCAAGTTCAAGGTGTGTCAATGCTTCAGCATTTTGTGCTGCACATGTGAAGCACACGTTTAGGCCTGACCTGTGCTGGGAGGTTTCAGAATCGTCTCAGTGCAGTTTTTGCTCATGACCATCGTGTTGTTGGTGCACTCTCCATTCAGAATGGTGTAAACTCTTATATGGACGTCTTTGGACGGGTCAAACTGGGTGCTGTAGGTCCTCATCGGGGTTCTGAGAGTCTGCCAAGCCAAACATCCAGACATGTTGTTACACATCAGACATACGCTTGATGAGTTTTAACACTTTGTGTGCATTTACATGCAAAGACAGCTGAACTAAAAGGATAGGCGTTAGCTGATTCCAGGTTTGATGGAGTGGTCTTTAGTCCAGAACTGACAGCGACACAAATAGTTTTTTGTACTGCCAGGTTTATCAGACGGTGACAGTTGAAGTGGCAAACATCCAATAATTTTTTTTTTACCTCAAACTTACAATACCAATTCTTCAAACGGTTGTTCAAAACAGGTTTGACAGTAGAACCTTATGAAATGATCTCTTTCAATATTGTACTAATCTATCATTGTCTTCCTTGACAGTGATTACAAGTCCTGATTACTTGAACGATGTGTCATCTTCCTGTTGTGTCATAATTCTTTGGAAACAGTTCTATGACTGCATGTTTGGGAGTCCGTCGGATTCAGATCAGCAGTAATGACAGAGTAGTTCAGATGTCATTCATGACATCTTAATAGTCCAAACAAGCGTGAGTAATTTTCCACTGCCAGACAAGATCAAGTTTCAAGGTGCCAAAATGACAGCATGACTTTAAAGTGCTAATTCTTCTCGATTAAGCACTGCGTCAAGAAAATATTTTCATTTAATTAATTTATGTATTGTCTTTACTACATTATTTTAAAGATCAATATCCAGAAAGTCAGTCCAGGGCTCTGTTAGACCCTAAACAAGAGGTGCAAATTTATTTTCAATGTATTTCATCCTGTTTTTTAGTCTTATTTTTAATCTCCACATCCATATTCAAATCTATAGTCTATTCATCTTAAAATTTGATTATCTTCTGTGGGGAACGCCTATAATGTCACCAGTATCATCTCTTTATTTGTTCAACCCCTATTTTCGATTTTGCCGCTGTATCAGATTGTACTCTGTTCAAGGATGAAGTAAATAAGATCCTGCGGCCAAAGAGACTCTGCACCGATTTGCCACTTCAGCAGGAGAATGGTGAATCATCACGTAGCCAATGAAGTTGTAAACCTGAGCCTGAAGGAAATCTAATAAAAAAAAACTGGAACAACAATTTATACTCCTGCAGCTATTAATCAATTTAAACACCGCTGTCCAAAAGACACTCTTTACATGGAGCGTTAGACACAAAATGTCATTGTTAAAGGGTTGGTTGTTCACAGAGTTTTGTATTCAAGCATATTAACAGAAAACTGAGTGAAAGGAAGAACTGCATCCTTGGGAGGATAGTCCAATCCATTCCAGACAGACGAATACTAGACATGGGCTACAAATGTTGCATCTTTGGGGTTCCATGTCATCTGCTGGTTTTCTGAAGTCCACAGTCAATGCAGCCGTCTACCAGAAAATTCCCCCAACTGACAAGCTTTTATTTTCCCGCAGGACTTGCCACCTACCTACAAGGTACCAAAAGCTGGGACTGTGGTGTTTCTATTCTTGATTGGCCAACAAACTCATCTGATCTTTAACCTCTAGAACATCAACCATACCTAATAGGGCAGCTATCAAAGCAATCTGGGCTTTAACTACACCGATGCTCTAATAAGCCACAGCCATTGATGAATTCATTCATGCAGGAGAAAACCCAACCAAGTATTAAGTGCATAGAAATGTACATACTGTAAAACTGGCATTATATATATATATATATATATATATATATATATATATATATATATATATATATATATATATATATATATATATATAGATATATATGACAATGGAAATGGAATCAGCACTCACCTCCCAGTTGTTCTTGTATGTATTGAAATACTCCAGCTGGTACTGAGGAAGGCACTTTGTCATTTTCGTCAGGCTGCCTGGTGGATTCCAAGTAATCTGCATTTGTCCAAGGCGACCAGAGTCCAATACTGCAAGATCCTCAGGGGGATCCACTGCAAAATAAAGAGGACATCTCCGCTTATTGAGCCTCTACTGCATTTCTGTCTTTTCTTTTTTTTTATCATAGCAACGGTATTGTAGACATAATCATCCATACTACAGCTCTCTTAATCATATTAAAGGATGTTAACCTGTCATTGCACAGCAGCGCTTGCTCCCCCTCCAGGTTATGAAGATCAGCATCAGTGAATGAAGAACATTGGATTTATTAGCCATCGGTGAAAATCAACAAATCAATAACAAAAAAAGGACTAGGAAACAGAAAAATACTATAAAAATAAATAAAATCCTGAGAGGTGTGATGTGACCGTGAGCTGCTCCTGACTCAGCTGGATTTAACAACTTTGAGGTAAATGTGCTTAGCTGAAGCTTTATAAATGTAGGCGGGTTCCGTCGGTGTAAAACAAAACTCAACTCGTTCGTTTTTGTTCCCCCTTCTGGTGGTTTAAGGTGAATCTGAATAGTCAGCATGACTGTCGAGTCTCCCGTTTGGGGAGACTCGAAACAAACGTATTTTACCCCTCTTTCCTGTCCTCCCGTTTTAGTAGTGTCGCGTAATTCTCCCGAATTATAATATCATGTAAAAACAAAACAAATTGAATTATTTCACCACCCTCCTGAGAACTGCCACCCAGGCTGCTGCAGATTCCGACAGCGGGAACAAATCCAGGGGTTGTGCACAAAGTGGTGATCTGAAAAACCAGTGATCGGGTGCGCGCCAGGGAAGGAGCGCGTTCAGCGTCTCCTCGAGTCGTTTTTAATGTTTCTATCGTTTATTTCTTTAAGACAAATTATGTCAATACCAATAAATATAGGAATTTATTGGTAAATTGGTTATTATTATTATTATTATTATTATTATTATTATTATTATTATTATTATTATTATTATTATTATTATTATTATTATTATTCAATGTTCTTGGATATCCCGCCCTGCAGGCACTTCAGTTTTTCCCCCTTTCCCTGGTAAAGACTTTTGTCTCTTTTCAGCTGGCAAGTAGGTCATAAACTGAAATGAAATGTATGATGTCATTGTGTCCCAATTCTTTTGGCATCAAGATGTCAAGTCTTGGCAGGTTTTAATAGCCATGCAGGGTTGGTTCAACGGCAGAATGTCACCACAGGTTGTTTTGTTTTTTTTTTCCAATGTGTTGTAGGGTGAGATGGCTCACCTGTTTTACTGCATTAAATCAAATAGATTAAAAAGAGTTTCAGAGTATTAATTTTTTTAAGTGGACATGAAGACATATTTAGCATACTAACATCACAACTTCTTATGTATACGTACCCTTTTCATACTTTAGAAAGGTGGACTTTTAAATTTAAAATTCTGAACTTCTGTTAATGAAGTTCGAGAAAGGGCAATACTGGAAGAAAGCTGAAAGAATTGTGCTGCTGCAATAAATATACAGGGAAAGTTAAATAGGAGATGGACAACCAATCTGCTTCTTCCTTCATCTTAAGCTATAGTCTAATTTTTATATATTTTCCTGAATAATTTTCTTTTATAAATATTTCTCAAATCTTTGCCACATTAATATGGCCATATTCTCTTAAATAGAGATTTTAATGATGATTAAAAACCTGAGCCTGCTAATATACAGCCAGAGATAGAAAATAATGTTTTAAATCAGAGTGTGTTAAAATGGTGGAGGTAAAGCAACAAATTTTAATTAAATCAAGATCTGAAAACCGATTGTCATGATGGGTCCCAGTTTCTTTACCCACATACAGAACACAACCAGAACAGACGATCAGATAAATAAACTTTAATTTAACAATGATGCAAAGTGAGAATGTGTGGATCTTGTCATTGGGGTTTGCAACCGGGGTCGTGAGCAGGGAGACAGAGATGGTGAGTTTGAGGTTGTCGGAAAATTGAACTTCAGGAAGGATTAGATTTATCTTACTTAAGACAAACTTCCGCCAGGGGGGGTAAAGCAGTGGTTTTAGGGTATGGTCTCTTTGTGGGTGTCCTTGAATTCAGGGACACCTACAGTGTGGGAGTGAGTTCTTTGCTGATGATGTAGGGGCTGCGGTGGAGGGCGGACAGGTAAGTTCAGGTGCGGAGGGATGAGGAGCGAACCGACTGCCAGCTGAGAATCCAGGAACGGTTTATTGTAGATCTGAAGGGGCGAAGAAGGGACTTGGGCAACGAGTGGGTAACAACCAATCCACGGCGTCACGAGGGGAGAAATCCAGGAAGCCAGGACTCGGGCTTAACAGGAGAATTTCCAAGGCGTCATAAGGAAACACCTGAGAGAGAGAGAGGCAACAAGGATGAATTACTAGAAGTAATTTTAGAGAAAACACCAACAAATTCAGAGAGCTAGCTCGGAGGAGCGCAGAGTACCACAACGGGCAAACACTCAGGCGTCGAAGTGTTGGCAGCCTGCTTCTCATATACTCCAGGATGATTGGGTGATGAATCACAGGTGCGCTGACAGACTCAGCGGGCACGCCCCCCAAGGTGTGCAGCCTGTAGGCACCATCTAGTGGAAGAAGGGGGAAGCAGCAGGCAAAGAGAAACATCCCACAGAAAGCCAAACCCCGGTTCCCAACACCGATGTTCTCAGTGTCCATCTTGAGCTGTCTTTCAAAGAATAATAATCACACTGTATACTATAACACTAAGATTGACAATTTAAAAAAAAAAATAGAAATGTGTGGAAATTTCAATTCATCTCAGGTTAAATAGCTTTTATAAAAACAGTAGTTCAACATGTTAATTACACTTTGTCATAAATCAGAACAAGTACAAGCACATCCTTTGGAGGTAGTTCTATCTGAGTAAGGAGTGACAGTCCTTGTGGTTCTGACTCAGTGATTCAATTTAGCTAATTTGTCATAATCACTGCCACTCTTTTATTGTGTTGTTTAAATAAGTGGTATGACATCAGGGAAAAACACAGATCAGGATTTATATCAAATTTGCGTGTGAAGCAGTTCAGAAACTGGACAGACGTCTTGAACATCTCAGGGGTTGCTGAGCTGGTATAAGGTCCAATCAGGACAATATTCATAGTTAATTAGACTTTTACTTTTAGGAACGCAATTTGCTTTAAAAGAAAAAAAGCAAGTCCCTCTAGCCACCAAAATCCAAACAGTTCAAAACGGCAATAGTCTAATGATCCAGGGGACTTTCTCTGTATGTTTTGAGTTAGTCCTGTGTTTTGTTTTTCTGCTCTCTCTGCTTCTTTATAGTTTAGTTTCTTCTTATCTCTTCATGTTATCCAGTTTTGATTTTACTTGCAACATTACAGACTTCCATATTTATTGCTCCACTAATCACTCTTCTCAGTATACATCGTCCAGGCAAAACATATTGTCCCCTTTGCAGATTTTTTTGGCACCTATCCAGAAGTCTTTGTCAAGGCTCGCGGTTGAGCAACATGGAGCTGGTGTTTTGCAAGAAGCCCATCCTCCTGGGAGCATGCTGTGTCGCACATAAATTAACACCCAGTATGTCACTCAGCTGCTTCATTTGGATCTTTTATGTATCGTAACAAGCCTGTGACACTTTTCAGTCCTTCAAGTGATGAAGTTTGCTTTCCATCTGACTGGGATTATTCCAAGGAGGATGAGAATATTCACATGCATGACCTAAATAAATACCAAATGATGATTTCCCTGAAAGCTGCAGTATGTAGCTTCTTTGAAAAATATGTTGTTGCTTTTTTTACATAGTTGTTAAAATTATCACCATTTAGTGACAGCATGAGACGAATAATCTGTGAAAAGATTGAGCTCCTCCACCTCCTCGATTGTCATCTGAAGAAATGCAACACTCCCGGTGAAGAATAACCAATCAGAGGAGCATCTTAGCGCTGCCAATCATCCTCGGGAACACTCTGCAAAAAATACTAATGATGGAGAATCACCTCACTGTTACAGGAAAACATTCATCCGCTATTATTGGCGAGCACGCTAACTAGCCTTAGCATTCATGGCAGGCTCAGCTGCTAGCTACATTGCAACAAAGAGCTGGCACCACACAGTGACAGTTTCAACAAATATGTAAAAATAGTTGTTGTTTTTTTTAAAATAAAAGTTACATACTGAAGCTTTAAAACAATTCTAAGAGGAAGTGTGGGCTTAAAGTCTTTCACACCAAGGAAGGAGCAACACTATTTACCAGTTATTGCAAAAGCCTGATGCCAGGCAATACTGCAGCAAAACTGGTTAAAGCTTTAGGGGAATATTAAATTTCCAAAATAGTTTGGATATGGTTCTGACTTTTTGACGATGTTTACATTGCATTTTGTCATGTTTTCATTTTTTACCTACAACAATTTATCAGAAAATGGTTGCCAAACTCACATCTGCTGCAGAGAACTAAGCTTTTCCCTCAGTTCTGTTCAGTCAACATGAGACTGTTCACTTAACGGCCTTTTGGAAATAGTTGACAGGTTTTAAATATCTTCAAAAGATTCTGGGTCATAAATCAATCACCCTCACTTTCTGTCAGAAGTCTGAGAGCGCCTGAAGATCTAACCACTTGACTTGTCATATGCTTCAATAACAATGTTCTTACTGGGTCTTGCCATGCAATGCGATGATCTGAGTTTGTATTTAAAAGCTTTTATTCAGGTCATGGTTATTTGTTGCCTCGACTTATTTCATGACGGATTTTAACTCGGTTCTATAAACATTAAATGCAAAACCGAATTTTATTGTTTGTTCCAATTTTGATCTCTTATTTTTGCCTCCAGTCTTTTTTAAAATGCACATAGAAAATGAGAAAAAACATGGCCTTTTATGGGCAGCAGCTACACAAGCTGGTGCATAATTGTGAATCCTGAGATGTTTTTATTAAAACTAACAAAAAGTGTGACCTGCATGTTTTTGCTTTGTAGAATCGTCGGTTTGGGGTTTGTTACTGTCAGCTATAAATTTCTAAAAGAGTGATTTTTAATTTTTTTTTACCCTTCTCCTTTACCAAGAGGTCAGATTGGATGGAGAACATCCAACATAATTTTTGACGTCCTGCCACAAATTTAATCGATTTTAGCCCTGGACTTTGACTGAGCCATTCTCCACCCAGCACTGAGTCTTTTAAACCTGACAGATTGTCTCATGTACTCTCATATAATTTGCAGGTGTGTCAGTTATGACCTCATCAAACCTGGCAATCTTTTCCTCATCTCTGCAGAACCACTTATTATTGCTTTTTAACATCAGTTTTCTTTTTGCCACTCTCAAATTAAGGCCAGGTGTAGTGCCAGATGGTGCGTAATATTGAGTTTCAAGGTCTATTTGGTGTTTGACGTGACATGTAGGAACCTCCAGTAGGTCCAGGTTCAGTACTGGTGGCCAACCAGGATTGAGAAGTCAAAGCAGACACACAACAAACTCAAACACTTAATGTTTCCAACACTGGGGCTGGTGTTGAGGTTCTTTCAGTTTTGGACTGGATGTTGATCATATGCCTTCCCTTACTGCCAGTTCTGCATTGGAACCACCCTGTGCACCCTCTTTATTTACTGTAAAGTGTTGAAAGTGGACAATGACACCTAGGGACATCTGTGATTGGTGTTCTGTGTTTTTTTGTTGTTGTTTTTTTTGTTTGAGCCGCGTCACGTCTCTCATTTCTGTTATTCCCCACACCTCTGTCGCTCCCTGATTGTTTCCTTCTTAAGCCCCTCTCAGTCACAACCACGCTGCCAGATTATCAAACGCTTTCCGCTAGTAGTTTTCCAGCGCTCCCATCTCGCCCTCATCGTTTCTACCACGCTTTTGTTCCTCAGATTTGCCCCTTTTGCCTTGCCCTTGTCGTACTTTTGCTGTTGCCCATCTGGATCTCGACCCACGCCTGTCTCGGTTACACCGCTCACGCCCACTCCCATGGATTCTGCTCTCTGCCCCTTCATGCACGACCTGAATCTGTTACTTCTGCTGCTCCACGGAGTTTGTGCGCTTCCCGCATCAGCGCTTCCCCTCCCAGGCTCTTCCTCCTGAGTCCTGCGTCTGTGTAGAACATGTATGGACCTGAAATGGAGACTGCATCAATTAGTGGGAGTTTTACGTATCTCTTTGCCCCGCCTCAAGACTCCTGCCGGTTCAGAGCACTAAGGAATCAGAGCAATCAGAGTTCAGAAGATATCCGATTGCTGTTTTTTTCCCAAATGAATTGTGTTGCTGTTATGTGATTGTCTGTTCACTGTTTGTGTTGACAAACAAGCAACAAACAGGTGTAGTTGAAATTTCTCTAATAATTTTTACCTCAACAATAAAATGTTTGTAGCTATCACCTGCTCCAGAAGCCTAGTAATAGTTTGAACTGAAAGGGAACCAGAAAGAGATAAACGCCTACTCCAAATTGAGATCTTCCAGCTTGATTAAAACTTACTACCGTCCTCATGGACTCACCAAATGCTTTCAGGAGAAATGTTTATGATCAGATGAGGCTGAAAAACAGGAAAACACACAAAACTAGACCAAGTGTCATATTATCTAATGAACTTGGAAGATGTACACTGTAAAAAGTAATAAGTTCACTTTACTTAAAAAAAGTTAGGAAACCGATTGCCTCAAAATCTTCAAGTAAAGTAGCTAATTCATTTTAAGGTGTTATTGCTAAAAATAACTATGTTTAGACCACTCAGATAAAGGCAGTAAACCTGAGTGCCGTTAACTCAAAATCATTAATTGGGTTAACTGTAAAATATTCATTCAGACAACTCATGCAATGGCAGTAAACTCGAGTGCCGTTAACTCAAAATCATTAGTAAAGTTGACTATAAAATGTCAATTATGACTACTTCAATTTGTGAGTTATGTCAATTAAGCAGTACAATTGCCTTGATATGTTCAAGTAAGATGAACCAAAAGTGTTAAGTTATTGGAACGAAGAGCCAACAGACAACAGTTTGAATGGAAAAAAATGTTTAATAATTAAACAAGTTTACCTTAAATACAAGGTTCTCAAGTGTGGTTACATACACACTAACCTGGAAACAAAGTTTTCCATAGACTTTTTTTAGGGAAAAAAAATGACATGACTTTTTTTCTAGGGTAGCCTTCAATCTAATATTGAATCCTTCAAATGGCCCTCAGTCTTTAAAACTTTGAGAATCCCTGCTTAAATGTCTTAGTTGACTGGTGTGAAACAGAAACTAAATTCTCAATACTAGAGCCCAACATTTATCATAACATTGATAAAGTAAATAGTGAAGTAGTGAAGTGAAGTAATGTTTCTTCCTCATTAACATAAAACCATTTAGTAGTCTGCAAATGCAATGATGCTCTCTCCAACAAAAAAGAATCAAACAAGAAATAAAAATCACTTTTCCAATAAGGGTAAAGGTATCAACGTTGATCCATAATGTCACATCACATTCACTCATTGCATCAGAAGATTTTTGAGTGATTGTATTTTTGGTTTTAGGGATTTATGTCCAAGTGAGAGAAGCACCCTTTGGATGAAGTCAAAGGTGTACTTCAGTTGTTGAGGGTACTCCAAATTCAGAGAATAAATAAGTCCAAAGAGCAAGCACATGGCATGTGGAAGATTCCCAAGATCATTCATGACAAGACTTCCTTCCAAAATGATGGCAGTACTTGAAGACTGGAGGTGCAGTGAGTCAGTGGAGGCCTGCCTGTCCTCAGCAATGATGGTCAGGATCCCAATGGGGGTGTGAGACACGTCTGGGTCTTTGCAGTCCTAACAACAATAGAAGCAACACCACAATTACATATCAAAATAACACTTCTTTAGGGTGACCAGACGCCCTCTTTTCCCGGACATGTCCTACTTTTCAGACCTAAAAAATGTCCGGGGAATTTAAAATCGTCCGGGATTTTGGTCAACTGCCTCAAAACACATTACATAGCTTACAGTGCATTGTGATTACATTGCCACTGCTCCACTACTCCATTCCAGGTTTCTTTGTATGGCAAAGAAATCGGCAGCACATGTACATACATGTGCTACCGATTTCTTGTGCTACCGCTGGTTCTACCCCCCCACCCCCCCCGGTCTCCCCCATCTCCACCCCCCGTTGGCGCATGTGTGTCCGCCGATTCTACCCCCCCGCCAACAAAAAAAGAAGTGTCCTCCTTTTCAGAAACCCAAATCTGGTGACCCTACACTTCTTCATCACGGCTGCTTCTCCTACAGTTTACAGCTGTCCCACCTATGGCAGTCTACTCATCATAAGCCTTCTATAACAGTACAGCGGCTTTTTTAACCCGTCAACATCTTTATCTTATCCCTTTTCCTTTTTTTTGTTTTGCGCTCGGACAGCTTTTTTGCTCTGCCGCTCCATCTTGTTGCCACTAAATAAACGTGATATTTTCGACTAACGTTAGTCCCAGGCATCGCTAAATCATTACACATAAAGTTAACCTCAAAACCTGGACTTACGGATGAATTATACGGCCGAGATAACGAATATAAGTTTGCTAAAAAACAGTGGGACTTACCGTGACCAAACTTAGCTGCAGCAACCGCCGTATTGTTGACAGTTTGGCGCTTCTTTCAAACACGTCGTCACTCGTCAGTGTCCAATGCGCATGTGCGTTCAACGAGAGCTGCCGAATGATGCCGAGTTTTTTGCTGGTTATGCAGATGCGTTTTGCTCACTCATAACTCCAAGTTCGGGTTACTTGCTGCTGATGAGTTTGATTACTTGCCTCAGTAGAAAGTTGTCTTTGCTAAGTTTAAGTTAGTATAGTCAACAGAGTAAGATGGAATGAGTTCAGGTCACTTTTCTTTTTGAGTACACTTTACTTTTACATTTTACAGTGTAAACCCAGAAAAATCTAAAATCGCAGACCTGAACATTCAGAGGCACATAAAGACTATACAAACCCAGCCTTTTATCACCTGAAGAACCCAACAGGATCTTCAGGTGATCCTGAAGATCACACATGTTTATCCATCCATCCATCCATCAATTTTCTTACACCCTTCTTCCCTAATGGGGTCAGGAGGGTTGCTGGTGCCTATCTCCAGCTGCGTTCCGGGCGAGAGGCGGGGTTCACCCTGGACAGGTCGCCAGTCTGTCACAGGGGCACATGTTTATCTTTAGTCGAATTGATTACTGTAACAGTTTCTTCACGGATCTCAAACGTAAAACTGCTGAAAGAAAATCAAAACTGGAAAACAATAAATTATGATCTACAACTTTTCATCATCATTCTTTATTCTGACTCTGTCATGTGATGTTTCTTTTTTTTATGTTTTGTTCATGTATTGTGTTGTGTTGTTTGTTTTTATTATAAGAAGCACTTTGAGCTGTGTTTTAGCTGAAATGTGTCATACAAATAAACTTGACTTGACTGGAACAACTGGAACAGGAAGGATGAACTTCAGAAAAAGTCCAGTGTACTTTTAAAATAAGTTTTAATATGGGAGCTTTCTAATCTTATTTTTGCAAATTACACACATGCGCAAAATTGCTGGTAACCCTCTGTTAGGGAACCAAAACCCACAATGGTGACTGAAATAACCTGAAACTGGTAAAAGTAATAATAAATACAAATAAATGAAAAATATCCAGTGTGAATTGATGAAACAAGCCTGTAAAAGGGAATGAAAAAAAGACGTGCAAACATTTGAACGTGAAGCCAACTTAAAAGAATGAATCAAGCTAAAATGTTAGAACCAAGTTTTAACCTGTATCAACCTGTGCATTCATCTGTCAGGCTACACTCCAGCTCAATACTTCATTTAACTTTATTGTCCCAACACTGCATGCTTGCTGCATTTGACAATAGTTGGATTAATTTTCCTTTCTGCCTCAGCTAAAGTCAAAGCGCTATAACATCAGCGTGAGGCACCACTGAGTGAAAGCTTTTAGCAGCTTAGTGAAACAAAGAATGGAAATATAAACACTGAACCTCTGCACTGCTTCTCTGTATAAAAAGTCTAACTTATTTTGGATATATTTTGTCATCCACCAAATAGATCTGCATGTCATTTAATCAGCATAACATCAACACTGTGAAAAGTGTTGATATTTGTAGATATCTCCTGGAATAACTTCCAGGAGAAGAATAGCTTCTCCTGGAACCTTTTTAAATCTTTAAATAAATTTTAAAAAATGAATAAAAATTATTTGTAAAAAAAATAAAAAATAAAAAAAAGATTTTCCCTTTGCTGTGGAGCTCAGCACGAAATTAATACTATCTGTATGTCTACGTTTGATTGAGTTAACGCAGTAATTCTACGTCGGCAGGGCGGCAATGCATGACACGTGGAAGAATTGTCTTTTTGGCCTCCTGTGAGTCTTTTAACCAAAAACCTTTAAAAACTCTATGAACTCAGCACAAATCTAGAAATTGGTCTGTAGCTGTGAAAAAATAAAACCTTTTGAAGAGGGTGGATAATAGCAAAACCTAAAATAGAGGAACAGAAACACACAGGGCAGAATTTCCTCTGGATCCTATCAGGCACAATGTCAAACACTTTCAGTCCTGTAACTATTTAAGATGGACTTTTTTAACAGATGAGTATCATATGCATAGAAACTGATTAAGAAAAATACATTTTGATTAGTGAACTGCCTTCTCAAACCCTCAGTCAGTAATAGATTGCTATTTTTACTAAGCCGGGCTGGAGGTTTCTTCTTGCTAACGCTTAACTAAATTCTTCACATAAGAATGGGCCGTTTTCTTCTATACCTTACCAGAGTATTTTAATAAAACAAAAAAGTACCAGAGTACTTAAAAAAAAATTTTTTAAAGTTTTATTATAGGTTTTTAAACCAGTCAATGAAGGGCCATACACTCAACACCACTAATAGTATCCCTACTGTTCATAACAGGAAGCAAATACCAAACAAGTCTCCAACCTCTAAATGTAAATATACTGTCATTAAAAACCCAAAGTCACCATCACCAGATATGTCATGTTTTGAGGAGCAAAGGCCAGCCACGATGTAATTAAGTAGCGCCGGTTTCGTGTTTGTGAGACATTCGTCTTTTCCCTCTGACGAGGCATTGACACGTTTCCAGGAAACAGCTTTAGATCAAGTTGGCTGGGATCACACTCCGACAAAGGGATGGATAAAACATGCTCCAACACATAAATGGACGACCGTCAAAGAAACACGCAGAGAGAAAAGCAAGATTATAACAAACTTAAATATGTCCAAACCATAAGGGCTTGGCAGCCGATGTGCTGGTGGGTGTAAGACAAACGGAGAGGCAAATATATTTTAACAAAACAGGTTCAAAAGAGAGCCATGCTGAGCCATGAATGCCCCATAACTCCTGAACATTTTCCTAATTTATTATACGGAGTGCATGTAAAATGAAGTTTGACACTAACAACCACAAATGATTTCAAAGGCTGCTCCGATGATTCTTAGTGAAATAGCATCGGCTCAGTTAGTTTGGCTACAGAGCAACAATCAAGTGTTGTTATTCTCAATTTAATTTAAGCCTGGACTTTGACTGGACCATTCTTATACAAGCCTTTTGCGGTTCCAAACCGTTTTTCTTCCAGTCGTCCCCTGTAATTAACTCCATACATTTTTCTGTCAGCTCTGACAGAAAATTACTAACTAGACGTTTGTGATGGTTTTTCAAAGTTGTTTTATAACCCAGACGCTGTGCCGTGTGTAATAAAGACGCCCATAACCTGAGGTTGCAAAGAGCTTGATTTATTTGTACATCAACATGAATTGTTTTAAGAAATCCTTGGATTTTTATACAGATTATATTTACAGAGGTTCATCGCTAGTCATTCGGTTGTCTTGCATGCATCAGATTTTTAATAGAAAAAAAGTTTTTGTACATGAAGTTTGACTTGTCTTGGCAGTGTAGTATTCAGACATGACTCACTCTGTCACTTATGGATCCGCGCGATCCGTTAAATCACAAAATGAAAAAAAAAAAAAAAAAAGCTAATTAAGTTGACAAAGATGAACTCAATGCATAGAATTATCACTTATTAATAGATTAGCACCAAACTCACTGACAACAAAGCTTGTTCTGCGGTAGCTGCTGGAAAGAAAACGTAAACCTGAACCCAAACCTCATGCAATTCAGACATGAGTACAAAATATGAAGCGATGTGATAAAAGTTGCTTTGAACTTTGAGAAGTTGCCATATTTTGTTATCTCAACCTTCCTTTAGAGCAGGATTTATTTTTCTGTACAGAATCTGAGCCAGAGCCTTAAAAGGCGCTGATTTACAATAAAAAGCCCAATGTCACACATTTTTTAATTTGCCGTTACTTCAAAGTTTGTGTTAGTACAGATTAAATAGAGGTTGTTGTTTTTTCCACATTCCATCATGTATTGCATGCATTTAAAAGCAAAACCTTATGTGTGAAGCAGTCAAAGTAGAGATTTATCAGTCATTACATTTCTCCAGTCACTGCTGGCCATGATTTAAACACGAGTTTTCCAAAGAAGTACAAAATAATGAGGTTTTGTTCTGAGTGAAGCTACTTCCTTGAGGTCTTAAATTTCAGGGGTTTGTCTTAGTGTCCCATTGTGTCCTAAACTGGTTAGTACTTGTAGGTACATGCAAAAAAAAAAAAACAAAAAAAAAAAACAATCAACCTTTTGAATACACTCTGTTCTTTCTAACAAAGTGCAGGTCATGTAAATTTGTCTGGAGTTTGGAAACCACATTTATCATTGTTGTTTGTTTTTTCTTTTACTGTCGGCGCAAAACTAGCCATCTTTATGGCTGCAAAAATCCAGAGTATGCATTTCTCCTGTCAGCAAGCTTGTTGTATTATACGTATACTGTATAAGTGTATGAACCTGCACTTATACAGGTCGCTTGGCAACATACAATTAAATCCACAGATGCACAGCAGTTTTTCATACGGTTAAGGCGATCACCACGGGAAGCATGTTTACCCCTATCGAAAGGAAGGCATGAACAACATGTTTGTGATTTTGGAAAGGCGGTTGGGTAAGCATCAGTGGAATCACCAGCAATTTTCCGCACAAGCAACAACTGGCTTTGTTTTTTTATTTCCAATAATCCGATAAGGTGACGACAATCCATTCGTTACTGTTTTACACACCCCAGTAATAAATGAGAAAAAAAGCTCTGTTTCACCTGTTTAGGCTCTACAACGCAAAAAAGAATTCAAATATCATCGTTTCACTTTGAGTCAAACTGGATTTTATGCGATGCACCAACACAATGTAGCAAATAATTATGAGATGGAAGGAAATTAATACGCGCTGCCTAATGTTTTGTTTTGTTTTTTCCTACAAAGTGCAGAGCTCATTTACATTCGGCTCCTTTGGTCGCAAAAGACTTGCAGGAGTAATCGCAGAAAAAGTGGGTTCAGGAAAGTACTGACTCAGAGTTTTATATTCAAGAAATTTTGAAAACAATATTTACTCTTTGGCTTCCACCTCACAATTATGTGAGAAAAATCAGCTTAAAACGTAACAAATTTTGCAAGACACCATTAGAGAGAAACTGAGCTAAACTATACTAAGCAAGACTCTGGAATTTGAAATCTGTGCCACAAAACATTTTGCATTAGATGGATCAAAATGCAAGTACCAGCAAGTGACGATTCATGACTACAAAGAAAAAGCAGTATGTCTATTGAAACACCTTAGTGTCGTGACGCACCTTCTAATGCGCTTTAGAGAGAAACATAAACGGACACTCTCAAACACAATGAGTCATCTTTTACAGCAAAGAAAAGCACAAACGCAGAACAGAGTTCTGCCCCAGTTACCGGCCTCAAACATCATGGGAGTGAAAGAACTTCAGGTAAAAAGCAGCTTGTACACGTATCTCTTTTTGTCTGTGCAGAAATGTCAGAATAATTGCACTACATTGCGTCTAGCAGATGATTAAACCTTTTGGGAGCTGAGACTTTGACACAATGTTATGAAATACTACGGTTTATATTCTTATCAATTGATACATTAGTTCAATGATGACACACACCGATGCATACAAAAACTTCACTGTAGTCTGGGAGGAATTACTCAAACTGTGCAAAAGACGGCGTTGACTTCACACAACCATGTGTGAATGATAAGATTGTTACAGATTTTCTGGTAAAGTGAAAGAGATTCTGTGGTTTCCATATGTATGATAAGCAGGATGCTTTGCATTGTTTTGTATATATACAGCTCCAATTAGAAGAAAAGGTCTTGCCATGGACATGAACTTGCTGTGTGATGACAAGAGGAGCTGTAGCAAAGCATAATTTAGCATTTTGTTTTTTTGTTCTTACCAGACATTTATGATGGAAAATTCTACAAACGTCACAACACTACAAGCCATAATGAATCACTTTTTTCCTCCTCACTGTTTCTGCGTTTGCTTGTTCGCTGACTGTTACTATTTTACAATTTGTTAGACATGGAAAAAGACACGAATGGCACCCCAAAACTGTCTGAGAGAGGGCAAATATGAATCAAACACACACACACACACAAAAAACATTGCATGCAATTTATACACAAAACACATTTTTCTTACTGTCTCACATCAGTCTTAGTTACATTAGGATGAGCAAAATGAGTTCTGTTTGCTAAATGTGAGAATGATAAAAGAGAAATGGTTTTTGGAGAATGTTTTTCTTATGCTCATCAATTTCAGGAGTTTATATGTCAAGATTAGTACACCTTTAAACAGTTTGGGAAGCCAACATGCCATCAAAATGGACTTCGAATCAGGCAAGATGTCTGTAAGAGAACCGTTCACCCCAGAACAAAAGCTAAAGTCCTTGTTAAGATGTTGACTGAAGCTGATAAATGTGTCATTATTCACAGAGAAATGAGTTCTGGCCGCTCAGCGAGGAAAGAAGAAGTTATTACTACAAAAGCAAAATAAAACATTTTCTGCAAATGAAGTGTTTGGACATAATAATCATCGTCACCATTTGGGAAAATGTTTAATTAGTATTGCGATCCTGACATTACCATCCCAACTGTGAAGTAAAGAGGAAGCAGCATTTATGTGCTGCAGGAGGGACTGGTGCACTTCACAAGATAAACGGAATCATGAGGAAAGAACATTATATGGAAATGTAAAAACAATCTCTCAAGACATCAGGCAAAAAAATGAAGCTGGAAAATGATCGTGGGAATGTAGCCAAATTAGCTTCAAGGTCGATTAAGGACGACAAAGTTAAGGCTGGTTAGTGCTTATCACAAATCTCAGAGTTAAAAGGTGTGTGGGAGAAAGTCAGCTGACCCTACTGACACTGATCGAAGGATACCCAAAATGTCTGGAACAAGTCAAACAGCTAAATCAATCAAAATGGTAAAAATACGCATATAAACTACATAAAACATATCTCTTTCATTACTCGCATAATTAGCAAACAGAGTTATTTTTGGTAGTCCTAATTGATGTGAAACGGAAACATTTTACTCTGATTTGAGTGAAAACAGTGAGTAACAGAAGGTTGTGTATCTTTGCAGAGTGTAAGCTGTACTGTGAATTTCAACTGTGTTTAGATCCAAAGCCCCTCCTGAATAGTTCTGAGTATTATGCAGATAATAAGAGGAAAAACAACAAAAGTACATTTTAACTGAGAAAAAATATAAATAAAGCAATAAATAATAAATAGCCCTCAGTTAAGGCACAATATTCCAAATTTTTGATGCTGTGCTGGTGAATACTGGAACATCATCCTGACATCCTTGGATGTTTTCAGGAGCTGGAGCTGTTCTACATTATAGATTTAGAAAAGTGATTTGCTACATCTTCACTCGATATCAAAGCAGCTTTCTAACCTTTTGGGGGTTTTGGTGTAATTTGATGGAATCAGCAAATCAGGTGATGCTGAAGGTGAAAATCAACGTGGCACGACAGAATATCACATTTTCTGCAGATCATGAAGTGTTCGGTTTCAGAAATCAGTATTTGACCAGGACGACTTTCATCTGTGTACGACTCTTTGTTCTCATTACGGTTCAAAATAATCTGACAGATTATAAAAGTGTCCAAAACATACATACGGATCTGTCCACAGTGCCTCATAAAGGCATTTCTACGATATACAGGGAAATCATTTTCAAATTTATTCTGTCCCTTTTAGTCTTAATTTGAAACTAGAGCAACCAGTTGACTGTGGAAACAGAAAAATACTGAGGAACAGCTACTTTATTATTGTTCTTATCATTCCCTGCCTTTTATATAAATTAAAACAAATCTGGCTTGTTGGAATGGCTTTTCCATTTGTGAAAACGACTCAAAGCGATCAATTTGTGTCCACTGTGAACAAACTTAAGCATTTACAATAATAAATGCTTCAATTTTTTCTGTTTCTAGAAATTATTTTGGTCCCTATAATTGTGGTGATCATAATTTATTTTAAAACAATCACAATTTTTTTCTTCCCACCTCACTGAGTAAATGCACTTAAATGCAGTGTTGTATTATTTAAAACATGTCTGGAGTTTTCACACATTTACCATAGAAAATGTTATATAACAGTCTTTTTCTCAGCTTTCCAGCCTTCTCAATTACAATTACCTTTGGCATTTAATTTGGCAGTAATTTAATCTAACAACTCGCTCTAGATGACCTCATTTTCCAAGGTAATTTCTTTTATTTGTGTTACGATGCACCAATAAAAGGAAATACTTCCAAATAACACTGCACCACTTGTGCCTAAGGGAATCCTGTCATGTAGTTAAGACATGTTGCTGCAACGGCGTCCAATTTCCAATGTGAAAGAAGGATTCTGTTTTATCAAACATGTTGAGAAAAAAGAAAAGACTTTTGAATTTATGCCCATTTGATTTGTTTGATGTGACAACCAGTAAGTGTTATTTTGCTTTGCTTTCCTGAGAGGACAGGAAACTGTGGGTGTAAAAGTTTGACATCCAGGTGTAACTACTAAAAGCCTGCATCCGTAATCTTTAAGTCTATATCATTTTTCAATCTATAGACGCTTCGTTCAGGCTCGTGAGGTGGCTATATGCATTTGCCATATTTGCATATTTGCTATTTTCATGTTTCGAGGTGTTGCTACGATCAAACGCCATTCTTCCCTTTTGATTTGTCAGGCAGGTTTCTCAAGCTGCAGGTGAGTTGAACCTCAAACCGCTGGAAGAGTCCAACCAACAATCAGTGTGTTTGCTAGCAGCTTATCGTGACGATTGATCAAAGGCAAATGTTCTGCTGCACCCGAGCAACTTGGAGAGGTTACGATGTCATGTATAAGTAAAAGGATTAAATAATTACAACAAATACATTTCACTGACGGAGATCTGAAACCGTGTCCAGCAAGCTGCCCTGCTGGACACGGTTTCAGAGCGGGAGGTTTGCAGGAGGATCTCCGAGCAGCAACAACGTTAACATTGGTAACATTTTTCAATTGAGGTCAGAAAAACAATATTTAAAAATAAAAGAAAGACTCCAAACTGATTTGTGTGCAAATCATAACAGGCAATCAGATACTTAAACAGTGAGGAACACATGAACTTGCACGTACATTAGAACCCTTGGCAAGGACCATGCATGCATAATCACAGTGGTTAAAAATGTCAACTCCCCTGCAAGCAAAATACAGTGCCTTGCAAAAAAAAAAATAAAAAAAAAAATAAAATATATATATATATATATATATATATATATATATATATATATATATATATATATATATATATATATATATATATATATAAAAGTCTGTACTCAGTACAAACTTTTGTGTGTCCAAACTTTTGGTCTGTACTATATATCCCTGGAACCTTTTTCACATCTTATCACATTACAATCACAAACTTCAACATATTTTATTGAGATTTTATGTGATGGAGAAAAGAAAAAAAGGAAAAGATTTGGCTTTTTCGTTTTTAGTAAAAAGAAAACTTCAGAGAGTTCATGTTGCATTTAATCATGATAGTACTAAGCAAAGTCCAGTGGATAGAGTCCATATGGGTTTAATTTAATTTCAGTATAAATTTAGTTGCTCTGTGAAAACCTCACGGGTTTGCTGGAGAACATTAGAGACCGAGCAGCATCGTGGAGAACAAGGAGCACAGCAGACAGGTCAGTGGAGAGGTGGAGAGGTTTTAAAGCAGGGTTAGGTTCTAAAATAAATATCTAAACTTTTAAAGTTATGTCTGCACACGACCCTGAGCAAACTACCTCTATAGTGAAAGCACAGAAAGCTGGTCAGGATCAATACAAATATAGCAAAAAACAAAAATTCCTAATCATTGCTAGATTAAAATAAGATTTTTTTTTTGTCAAACATTTTAAAAACAGTTTATTAGTTTCTGTCCAACTCAAAATTATGCCCTACTTTGGTGCAGTTTGGTCCATCTCATAAATACCCAATAAAATAAAAAGAAGTTTGTTGAGGACAAATCGTGGTATAAAGGTGTATGGATACACTAAGAACTGTAGCTTCAGTACAAAATAATTTATGGCTTTTGCAGCCATTCAAAGACACTGAAATGAATCAGAACTTCAGCATTTGTTGTTGGTTTTCTACAGAACAGCACCAAATCCTACTGGAACTTGAGCTTGATCTCAGAAAGAAAAAGCAGAGTCCAAAGTTCATGGCAGCTATTTTCCTGACTCAGGGTTTAAGACATGGCAAAAATAGAATAAAAAAACTAAGGAAACCAATGAAACATTTTGTTAAAAATAAAAATCTAAATGTCTTCTTAAGTGAAACAGTGAGTTATGTCTGTTATTTCTTTGCCACACTGTGCTATAACAGCGTGGATGTCCAATCTGTAGTGGCACTTGCAGAGTTCGCGGTGACAGCTGAGAGGGAGGTAAAGGTCTTCTCGTTAACCCACTGTCACATCTGTCTTTGCAGCCAGGTCAACAGTGCAGCTGAGGAATCTTGCCACCACATTACAAATCCACTCTCAGCCCAGGTGCAGGAAACAAGAAACGTGTGATAATGTGTTGCCCTGGAGCCGGTTGCCGACCGACTTCATTGAAGGAGAAACTTTGCGTAATCCCGCCTCCTATTTCAGTCAGGCAGATGCAGACCGTCACAAAGCCACAAGTCACAGAGTCCTCGCCCCAAAAACAGGGGTCCTAAGTCCCTGGCAGTGTGGATATGGGCTGATCACTGCGGGATATAAGCAGCATTTACTCTCCGGGTCAAACGGAGGACAAGTGAGTGGACTTTGACGTGGGCAGGTCCAGCAGAGCCTGGACGGTCACGCCGACCTTAACCAGGCCTCGCTCCTCTAAGATGTGATGCGGCAGACACAATTCGTCCTGAATTAACAGAGAGATCATTCGTCAACACCACTGGCAAAACGACTGATGTCACTTCGCAGCAACATTCACTTGATGGAGGCATATTTGTCTGACAGATTTTCCTACATGATAAAATGAACTTTGTGGGAAAAACATCAGTCAAGAGTCTCAGCTGCAGGAAGCTTGAACGACAAGTGCATGAAAGAACTCGTAGGCCTCGTTTAGGCAGCTTCATAATTTTGTCATTTATCTCCTGTGGTCAATGATTGATAACACTTAGCAGTCATAAATCCTAAATAACTAAACAAATACAGAGTGAAAACATTTAAAGTGAAAAATGTGTTACCTGTGAAACTCCAAGCTTCTTGCACGCTTCCAGGAAGTTTTCAACATTCCTGCGGCATTTTGCCATGCTTAGCTTTGGCTGGAAGCCACAACATTAATCATGTTAGTTTTCTAAACTAAGCAGTTAAGCATTAAAATATATGTGAAACAGTTTAGATCAAATAACACATTTGAATCTTATCTTACAGTCAATATACTTACTACTGCAGGTGACGGCACGTGAATGCTGGCAACGGATCGGGGACAAATGTGATTGGCTAGATGGCAGAGGACCACTCCATCCATCAGCGCCGCACCAACGTCCTCTGGGAGGAGGACCTTCAGTCGGGACTCAATGTTCTGCACACATTAAAGAAAACACAAAAATGTCAAATGTTGAAAAAGAGAAAAGTGAGCGGAGCGAAGTACGCCTGAGTGTGTGGGAGTCTTAGGGGAATCCAGGATTAATTCTCTTTTCCAAAACAGAGGGGGTTCAGCTCAAGTAATCTCTCTTGGATTCCTTGTTTTTACCTCTAGCATGTCAAGTGTACAACAAACTGCTTCCACCTGCTTCAGGCGTCCAGTAGCCGCAGTCAGAAATACCTCCATCGATTCATCTTGCAAAAGTCACTATACGTACTTCTTAAATACGACAGTTCAGCGTTTCAGGATGTCCGCTGGTTCACCTCTGGGATTATTTTGAACATGTCTAAAAACACAGATTAATTAAACTCTTCTGGACCATCTTCAACTATTTCTAGAAGTGTCTGGAGTATTTACGTCGGAAAGCATCACCATGTCATGATAAAATCTATATTTTGTGACCTTTTAGAGGTGAAGGGAAGGTTTAAAGGTCACATCAGAAAGCAGATTTTTCTGTAACATGGACATTTTCTGTCACATTTAGAGTTTCTTACACACTACTGATGATTTGTGCATTATAGAAATAACTTGATCACGCATAAAAAAAAAAAAAGACTGGATAAACTCATGACCAACAGGTTGATGTCTGCAATTATTGCGACATATGAATGACGCACAATAGTCAGCATGTTCAAACCACGCTTGGGTGGATGCTTTTGTCAGAGAAATAAAAAACAAACAAAAAGAAAGCACATCTTAGCTGGTGTTTGTTTGGAAAATCTGGGCTTATCTCACAACCCGCTGTTATCATGGCAGGACAGGGAAATGTTTTCTTGCTCAAAGGTGAAAACCAATTCAAGACTTTTCGAATTGCTAACAAATATGTTAAAAGAATCTATTTTTTAAAATGTTTGTATCATTTTACCACTGTTGTACATTTGTGATATTGAGTCGACGAAAGAAAGTCTGGTTTCCACTAAAACTGAGCTTCAAATTCCATGAAGTTATAATTTTAAGAGTTTGAAAATGTAAAGACAGACGTAAAAGCCTCATTGTTTCACTGTACTTGATTGTACTTAGTGAGTTTGCTAATATATGCAAATATATTTAAACCATGGCTGTGATAGATACTTACAGTAGGAAAGCATCCTCTAAAAACTAGTGAAATAAATACATGCTAAAATGTTTCACTGCGATAATTCCATATAATTTTTCGACTGATTATTGAGAAGGGCTTTTTTTTTTTAGCTATTCCATTTTGAGAAATATGTACAGTAAAAAAAAAATATTTTATGTGTTTATACAGTGAGAATCTCATGCTTGTGAAAGAGTTGATTCTTTGCAGAAGATAGTTACGAAATGTGTGAACGTCCAAACGGGCATCATGTTGACATTCATTCGTTCATTGAGAATATAATGTCTATGTGGACGTGTTGAGAAAGATCCCTTTCAAGGAATACAGGAAGGTCAAAGACAAAACTGACAGAGGTTAACATCTGTTCTTTTCATGACAAGTTTAATTTAACAGAAAGAAATACTTGGACCTTTGTTCAATTGCTCACTGACTCTGGACAATGATCTCTACACAATTAAACTCTTTTATCAATATAAAACTCTCATCTACAGTGTATTTTGTCCCCCCCATCTTGTGTGACCTCCAGTTCTCTGCAACTCACAATTTTTCCCTGGGATAGGAATAATGAGACATTTAATTTGACCAAAAATTACAACGATTTGATTCAAAGTGGAAAGAAAGGGCCTTTGAAAGGAGAACTAGGGAATCCATTCAACTACAGTCAGGAATATGTCAGTGACCTTCAGAGCTACTTTATGTGGACAAGTACTTTTTGAACTGGTTGAAATCGATGCCGTTTCTCGTTCTACTCATGATATGTAACAAACTCTAACGCATGGTAATCGAGGCAGGGCGAGTTTGTTGCTTGCGTTTTTGTTATGTGTGATGCAGTGAATGGCATGTCGGCTCCTGTATCTGAGATCAGAACAAAACGCTCCAGAACTACATAAGATTTCATCTGTTGTTGTCTTATGACAGGGCAGGGCACAGCGAAGGTGTGTGGGTCTTGTGCCCTGGTTTTCACAAAAGGTGTTCATTCTTCTGAAATGTTGGTTTGTGATAACTCGATAGCATCTCACAGTTATTGCAGAATTGGCAGCAGCTCATCCAAGATGGAAAACTCCTCTCAAAGACATTCCAGTGGATTGAGATCTGGTGACCGAAGATATTTATTATTTATGCATGCAGATAGATATCTATTTTTTATGCATGCAGGTTTTGATTAAGGACACACACACATTGGCTGATTCCTCTACGGACATTTATTAGATGGATCAGCACACAGGAGGTACATCAAGCTGGAATCAGGTGCTGTTCTACCTGCCAGACTGTAATTTTAAACTGAGATGTCAAGAAGATTAGATGGTGGACCCAGAGGTATGACGCACTTCATTATCATTTAAGACTGACTGGGCATTATGCCTGAGAAATGCAGAAGAGACTTTGTGTGTCCCAATCAGTTTGGGAAATGTTTACGCTTCCAGTTCAGCGTTTTCCCCCCAAGCGACCTTCATCGCTCGTTCCAGCTGCACTGTGGTTCTGCAGAGATGAACACATCTCTACTGCCTAACCTGCATAGTGTTGGAAATAAGTAGGCGTTAAAAGTAGTTAGGCGTTATTCCTTTTAGGTCAGAGTGTGATTTGTTTCTGAGCTGTCCATTTTCCATAAGGCCGCCCCTTTAACTGAGGAATGTGAGCTCTGCTGCTCTGGCTACCTGAACTCCTGAATGACTCATTATGTCCTGGTCTTATCTGATCTTCAAAGTAATTTTTGTTTCCACTGCTGGGAAGATTACACCATATTTTCCATGTTTTTTCATTTATGAATAATACTTCTTAATATGGTTTGTCCTAAAATCTTTTAATCTTCTCAAGATATGTAAAAGATCATTGGGTCTGGATTTTATTTACCGTAAGTAATGAATGTTTTTCTTTTTCTGAGCCCTCTTCTGTGTTTTTTTCATTTGTGTCATGATCTGGACATTTTTAAATGCCTTCTCTACTGAAAAGCTTTTATAGGCTTTGATTTTCTCTATACAGAGTAACTAATGTAATTTTTTTTTCTTACTAATCCTTTCTTACCAACATTGTCTGGAGCTCTTCCCATTAAAACCAAGGAAACCAAATCTCACCGTGGATGAATTACCACACTGGGTGTCTGAAGCAGTTCTGTGGTGAGACTGCACTTTAGTGGAAGTCAGCCAGTTTCCTTTGCCCATAATTGGTATAGTTAGTTCTTCAAACAATAAACAATCCTAAGTCGATATTTGATACTATTGCCAACCAGTTTGTCCAATTACTTCAAATAATGATTGTTGAAATGGTCAGAAATAGAATCTCTCTTCCCTTAACTTTTTGAAAGGTATTTCTCTTAGTCATCTCTCTAAACTACTCAATTTCTAAAGTAATTGTTCCACACAGTTATATAAACTTTATTAAATCTTGTTTGAGTGAACCTTCTCTCCGGTTAAATTAAGAAAAGTAACCTTGGTTTACTCTTTGGAAACTCTAGATGTTGCAACACAAACGGGATCTGGCAGACCGCAGTCTTCGTATGACTCATCGACTGGTGAAAACTGGAAAAACATAAACAGGCTGGGAAGCGTCTGACCTGCCGTAAAAGGCCAATCTGCTCAATTTCCTCTCTCAAATGCTCCATCTTCCTCCTCATGGTGAAGCTGGGATCTGTCGAGCTGATGTCCTGACGGGCTCCACGAGTGAAGGCTGAAATGAAAGATAAAGAGCGCTGCTCCAAGTTCAAGATGATACACAGTGGAAGGTGTCAAGGTCCAAGGATCAAATGTTTTTGTAGAAGTTCCTAGAAAACTGCAGTGATTGAGCAACATGCAGGGCAGATGCAGAACATCTGGAATCGACTTCTTCTCAGTGTGAGAAAAGTAAACAGGTTTTCACACACGTCTGCAAAATAGATGAGTATATTTCTAATACTTTTTTCATTATATACAAAGCAGATGTAACAAGGTTAAGAGAAAATTCCTTTCACTTATATCCTTGCTTAAAATGATATTTTATCAGCTCTAATCAAAACTACAACATCTGGACATCTTATGCTTCAAACATCCACATAATTATTGACTGAAATGGAGAATTTGTATCTATTTACATATGAATATGACCGTTTTTTTTTTACCTTTTGCTCACGGTTGACATTTACATAAACTCATCCTAAGTGTGAATATTATCATATTATGTTATTAATTTTAACAATTTATGGACAGCGGTGGAATAATTATGCAACAACGCACAAGTGTGATAGACAACCACAGATAATAATAATAATAATAATAATAATAATAATAATAATAATAATAATAATAATAATAATAATAATAATAATAATATTTCTTTAAGAAGCAGTTCAGAAGCAGTTATGTGTGTCTCTTTCCCATAGAACCTTAAATCAGGTGAACCTGGGACAGTATGGAAACCATTATCTCTAGACAGATAAAACTCAACAAAACATCCAAATGGCATTGGGTCAAGTCCGCCATTCCATGCTGACACAAGCACTTAGAGAAGAAAGTTTCAATTTGGCTTGCAATAAATCTGATCTTCTCTCTGCTGATGTGAAATAGGGGATTTGTGCTTCAAATTAAAGATAAAACGGAACATTTTGGCAATTAACGGCAACAAGCCTAAAAACCTGACAGCAAGAGATGCATAAACTGAGAGCAGAGTTTTAAAAAATATCATCTGTACCGTTGCAGAGCAGACATGTTTGAAGGAACAATGAGTCAAAGCAGCACATAAACAATTTTACAGTTTATGTTTGAACATAAATTGTTGTGACAAGGACTGGAACATTTATAAAGCTTAAAAACTGGTAGGATTTGCCCAATAGTTAGAGACATTTCCCAGATGATATCAATTTCTGGTTTCCTGATCCAGACTTTGATGAATTTTCATGTTTGTTACTTTTGCATGAGAAACACAAAGCAACATCTGCAAAAGGTTTCGATGACTCAGGTCCTTCAAATCCAACAGAAAACGAGGGAAATTCAAGATTACCCAAACAATAAATACAGCTGCAATTATTCCCTGAGCAGATTCATCTTTTTAAAGAATATTTTTCAACCAAAAAGTTTAGATAGAAATGAGTCCAAACAGCAGAGGAGAACAGAGATACTGTACAGGTACTTTATGTGGGGGATTCCTCCGTTAGACTCCCAAGGCCGTGGGCCAAGAAGTTGACTCCTCTCCAGCTGTGGCTAAACCCCGAGGACTTAGTTTAAGTAATCTAATTAAGTAAAAGGTAAAGAAAGAGTTCATGCAGCATTCCTTCCATCCAATAAAGCTGAAGGCTTCCATCAAGCCAGAGGTTGAGAAAAGTGTGCCCTATAATTATCTTCAGTCAAGAAGTTCTTCAAACCGTTTCCTTACAGAACCCATCTGCCCCTGCTGGGGTATGAAAAACCTGATACGTCCTCCAAAAGCCTCCATTAAGAATCCTTCTGTTACAGCATTAGGAAAAGATAGGTTAGTTAGACTTTTTATTATTATTTTTCTGTGCTACTGAATCAAAAGCTTAGAAAAGTGTGTGGATCACTCATGATGCGTTCACACCAAAAGCGTTTCGAGCGCCAGGCGCGTCTCATTTACATTCAACGTCACATAGACTTTGAAGGTAAAGCAGACGCACCTGACGCTCAAAACGCATTTGGTGTGAATGGACCACACATGCACACACACCGAACTTGAAGCGTCAGACACGTTTTTGATGCGTGTAACACTTTTGGTGTGAATACACCTTTAAGTTCTTCATAAGAAGTAAAACAGTCTGAATGCATGGATTGCAAATTTGAGGTATCAATCGGTTATCTTAGCCCAAAAGGATTTAAGAAACATCCCTGGGACTCCCTACCAGTCACTAAATTATAACCTGGATCAGACCCAAGAGCCAGGTGTAAAAGAGGGAGAGCAACTGGCTGATGACTACTCAGTCTGATTAATCCATGTAAGGAAGAGGTATGAGACATTCAGATGAAGGCTGGTAGAAATCCAGGAAAGTCTTCTCCAGTAAACTAATCTCCTTTACATTTCCTGGTTGAGGAAATGTAAAGGATACCAACATGATTGCATCTTATTCAACACTTTAAGGGGTTCCATGCACTGTGTCCCAAAACAAGCGTGGCAGAACTGAAACCAGGGATCACAATAGACATGCTCACCCTTCTCTCCTTTGCTTTTTCCACACGTCTCACTCAGAGCCAACAGATATTTTATCTCCAGCTGTAACAGGAGTAAGCAGAGACTCAGACTAGAGGATTTTTCAGATGCATGAGATCCTGTCACCACACAGACAGCAATCAAGTCAGGAACAGTTTGCTCTAACTTGTCCAGCTTTGTCTCAACCATGGGAGGGTCCACTATTATGGGACCTATAAATCGTACCTCTCATATCATTTCCCTAAATGGACACCATCAAAAGGGAAAAACAAGAGAAATACTCCGAACCTTGTCTGTACATGAAGGCGATGGAGGGGAGCAGGCACTTGGCTCATTCCTACCTGCCCACTTCAAGGCGGCACATGAAAGTCACGCACTTCAGCGGGTTGTCACCGAAATGCAACCTGCTAGATATGATTAAGGACTGGAAACTCCCATAGTCCCACAGTACATGAGTCAAGTGTGGGTCCTGTTAGACAAATCAGCCCTTCAAAAACGAGCTCTTTGAACTCATCACCCAGTATACTCACAGTTTTGTTCCCATTAGAACCTGTGAAATGATCTGGTTTTACACTCAAGAAATATTTTTTCTCAGACTTTCTTCAAACATGAAGAAGAAGAAACCGTCTCATTGCTAACTTTATATGGATGAGCAGTGACATCATGTCTACTCGGGGTGATTTTATGAGTCAGGGCAGAATCGGAAGAAGTGGTATCTTTTTGCTAATTTAGATACACCACAATTCATCCAGACATGCAATTATTAAATAGTCCAATAACATCAACTCCAGGTGGGGATCAGCATCTTTTACTTGAGATGATGACAGCCAGAGCTCAGAAATGAGCGCTGGCTTTGGCGAAAATGCCAAAATATCTAGCAACTTCTGCCTCACACAACACTAAAACAAGGTGCAATCTGGCTAACCTTAATTAACCGTTCATTTATCTGAGGAATCATTGATGACTCCACAGAGAACAGATGGTAATGTGGCAAAGTAATTAGTTTATCCTGCTCACTCAGGAGTTTGACTCTCAGCCAGGCACCGACTGACCTCCAGCCTCTACAGCAACCCTGGATGTTTCCCAGCATCAGGAAAGAAAGATCATCTTCAGACAACAAATGTTCAGCAACTGTGGTTTCCAGCTCAATGTTATACTATAATGTTCAAATCTTTTGGAAACAATGTTACGTAAACTGAACTACTTAGCCCATCACAAACCATAGCTAAAGCTACTAATCTTCTCATTGAAGAATCCCAGACGAGCCCCCACTTGTTGCGTCACAGATGGTGTCTAAGAGGTGAGGAAATAGGTTTTGGAATAAATAAAAAGGCAGACAGGAGACAGCAAAAATAAAGGGATTTATTAATAAACAATGTGTCTTTAGCTCCCTAAAAGAAGCAGGCCATCGCATTTACTCCTCAAACTAGAATTAGCAGCTCTGCAAGCAGCACGTCTCCCTAAAAAACGGTAAAAGAGAAACGGTTCAGCTCTGGTCGGCGTTCTGTCAGAGCTGCAGTGTGAAACAGTGTGCAGTTTTCTTTGTTTGGATTTTCTTTTTAAATAAAGTTCACTCTGGCATATTGGTTTACATCTTCTGACTGCATCACCTAAATACAAAAAGTAAAAAAAAATGAAGTGCGAGAATATAGATATATTTATATGTGTTGCAAAAATAATCAGCTGATCAGAATTTTATTTATTTTTTCATAATGTTTGGGTCAGTAATAAGACAAAATGAACCTCTAGGTTCTCAATTCCTGAGAGTCGCTGCAAACATCATCGGAGAGTCGTGCTACGCGCTCGCAAACGCACATAATACTGAGGAACAGACCATAATGGAGAGGCTCACAACCGAAGTAGAACCGGACCTCACATTAATCGCTTGGAGTTCTCTGATGACAGTTTGAAGAGCTCATGAGCTCCTAAATAAATACTTCCACCGAAACTGCCTCTTTTGATTCATGTACATGGTATTTAGGTGAATGTCAACATAACATCTGTGACTTTAAACAGTTTCACAGCAGAAACAAACTAAATGATGCAATAGCTGTTCCTGAATTAACTTGCCACCGGTTCAATTGTGGATTGAACTGGTGGCAATCCACAAGACACAAACCACAAACCAACACAAACCTCTGTCTGCAGAGGTGTTTGTGTTTTTATTTAAGAGTTTTTGAAGCTTTTCTGTGGTAACCCATCTGCTTGTACAAATAAGAGGAACAAATATTTGCTAATGCCCCAGTATTACTGTATGACTCACTAAAGCAGTAAACACAGGAATTATTTGTAATCTGATATTGAGAGAAGGAGCAAAATAAAAATAAAAATAGTCTGCAGCGGTTCCACAGAAAACCCTTCCCACTTCCAGAGAAACGCAGGTACCAATGAAACAATCCTGAGTCTGTGCTTCAACACTTTCACACTGCACTTAATGTTCAAACGTTGATCTCTACAGATGATAACTAAATCTGTTTGCTTTTACATTCCCTGTTAATCCTGGCAGGGTATAATTTACTACAAAATGCATACCCCACAAATTCAAATGTCACGTTAGGGCCACAAACTACAATATATTTCATTGTTTTGATTTTTTTAGTAATTTACCTAAATTAATTGTAACTGACAGTTTTCAAATATTTTAACATGTGAAAAGTGTCTTCATGTGTGTCAGACATTAAATAAAATTCAGTTCAACCACTTAAATGTACTTTGTGCAAAGAAACGTTTGTTTGTTTTTTAAGAGTTGCATATTCAGAGACAGAAGATTTCTCTTTTCAAAAGAGCTCAAGCTCAGTCAGACTGGAAATTACGGGAGCACCGATTTTCAAGAGAAGCTCTGGACTTTGAACAGTTCTTATACAATGAATGGAGGTAAATGCACAAATGCACATCTAACTTTTCAGATTTTCTTTTTGTACAAACTTTTGAAAACCGTTTTAATTCACTTCATAATTATGCATTACTGTTGGTCTAACAAATAAAATACTTTGAACTTTGTGGCTAGAAGATGATAAAACGTGAGAAAGGGGAATACATCGTTTTGCAAGGCAGTTTGGGACTAAAATGTTCCTTCTTCAGTAACAAAGGACAGTTGTTCTCACTTGGATTGCTGTTGCCATAGTCAGAATATTTGCAGGTAATATAAACACACGAATCTTCCAAGAGAGCTGAAGAGGAAAACACCAGCGTCATTAATTTGGCAAGCAGTCACAGAACCTGCAAAACTGAAAGCAGCAGGCACTGACAGCTTTTAAGGGTTGAACATATTTTTATTTAGGAATTTCATGGGAATATACCTGAATAGAAGTGCACACCACACTTTTAAGATTTGCATTTATAAAATCCTTCAACCTCGCAATTAGGCACTTCTTTGTGTTGGTCTGTCACATAAGATTTTAATAAAATATGTGGATGTTTGTGGTTTCTACAATCTTGAACCAACTATGAGCTGCTATTATATTTGCATGACGAGACATTCCTCATCTAGTACTTAAACTTTCCTAACTGTCTAAACTGAATTATAAACCCAACAGAGTTGCAAGGGCAGTAAAAACAGAAAAAGAAGAAAATTTGAGGCAAAAGCTAAACACAGCAGGAGCTTAGAGCTTTCATGTTACCTGATCTTGGTTTGAGTCCAAACACTGTCAACGTGGTGCTGAACTCAGCGTTGCACAAACCCTCCTAAGGACACAGACGTTAGTCAGACTCAGAATAGATCAGCTTCAGGTGGGATGTGTGAACACCAGACAATCAGACCCACCTCACAGTCTTCGTTGGCGCTGGAATTTTTACGAGCACTCTGACACTTGTACTGTCAGGAAGAGCAAAACATTTTTATGATTAAGTTTTTATTTCCTTGTGTATTTATTTGTATTTGACATGCACAGGAGGAGACATGTAATGTGTTTTATTGCAGTAACGTCATGTCCCACAATAGAAAATTATGAAATTATGATACGCGTACATTTATCTGGTGTAGTAAAAAATAATCCCACAACTATTTGTCTTTGCACAATGTTTTTACATCATCCAATCTTTTGTTTTAATCTCCTTTCCTCACTCTTGTTTTCTATAGACTGATAAGGTTGACTTTATTTCTGGTTAAATAGTTCTGTGTTGATTTGGACTTGTGCTTTGGATCACTGTGCTGCAGAAATACTTAAAAGGGCCATTTTTATATTTCTAGGAAATAAAACAAGAACACAGGGAAATAAAAGACATTAGAGAGGAAGAAATTGAGAAAAAAATCAGAAAGAAATTGGAATGGAAGTGTTAAAGAAAAAAATGAAAGAAGGAATGAAAAACAACAGAGGAATGAATAAAGAGAAAAGAGACAGGGAATAAGGCCACGATGAAAAAAGAAATTAAGAAAATAAATAAAGGAAGAAATGAAAGAAGGAAAGGTGTAAAGGAAGAATGGAGGGCAGAAAAAACAGGTGGAGAGTCACAAAGATGTGACTTTTAGACAATCAGAGGGAATAAAAACTGTAAATACAAATATTATTTCCCAACTCCGACTTGCAGAAAACATAAAAATCACTCTGCAGGTAGCAGTTTTAAATACATACTGAATATTCAAGCTAAAGGTTGGATTTTTCTAAAATTGTCAATGTAATGTTGTGCTACTACCATAAAATAAATATCTAATATAAGGCTTCTTCGACACGTTTGCATGATTTTGTTACTAGATGGAAAGAGAAGATGCACCTTCCCCATGACAACATACTGTTGGAAAGATGCAGGTTAGCAAGCTAATTACAGTGACTGAAATCACACGACCATGACAAAATACTAGAAAGATTCTGCCAGCCTTGAAAAGAAAGGTGTAGATAACAGGATACTGTTACCTTCAGGTAATCCTTCCTCTGGTACTTGTTCCGCCTGCGGTCTTCGTTCTGGTTGAGGACAGGAGGAACTTCGGGCCATTTTGGATCGCAGTCGAACTGTTCTGATTTCAAGCTCCCGTCAAAGGAGCAGGAGGATGAAGGCTGAAACACACAAAGTCGACGTTCAAACGCCTCCCGTTGTCAGACCACAACAGACTGAAGTGCACGTATTTTGGTGTAACTGTGCATAAAATCTCTCTCTATACCTGCCCACTCAGCACTGAGGCGCCGCTGCTTCCTTCATCCAGAGAGGCACTGAAAAAAAACAGTACAGATAACAGTAAACAAAAACCTTTTCACTCATCCAACAGAATAGAAAACTGTGAGGATTTGAGTTTTCTGAGTTTATTTTGGTTTCTGTGTCGTTACACCTGTTCCTCGTTTACCCTGATTGTCTCCCTGTGTATTTAAACCCACATGTGTCTTTTGTTCCCTTGTCGGGTCCTCGTCTATGCTACCTCAAGTCTGTCGTCAGTGTGTTTTTGCACCAGTTGCTACCAGTGTGAGCTCCTAGCCTCTGCTCATCTGTACTGCCTGGATTATTGTGTTTTCATTGTCATTGAATGATTATTTCTTCACTTCAACCTGAGTCCACAGCATCTTCCTCACCACCTCCACAACCACAAATACCGACAGAAATATCATGTGTTATTTGTCTGATTTTAGTGCCACATGAGTGGCAACAGATTAACCTGATCAAGGCTTTGAGAGGAAATTAAAACATCCATATTGTGCAGATTAGTTGTGCGATTAACCTTGAATCAAATTTGAGACAATTTCAGCTTGTGTTAAGTCAATGCTGCATTTATTTAGTCTTTTCTTGCATTATTTATTTTTATCTGTTTTTAATAGGATAAAATCTGCAGTTTCCCTTTAAGATGAGTAAACTTAATTCAGTGGATTTGTGGCTTTTCTGGTCGACTGTGACTCGGACCTTCGAGCAGCCTGAGGTGGGGGCCTCGGTTTGCTGCTGGAGCTCCCTGAGTGACTCAGAAACCTGCAAAGGAAAACAAGAAAACTGGTAAAACAGGAACGCTCTTATGAAACCATGCAAATCCGGTAAATCATTGGCATTGACACAATACTTTTCCAAATGGCTTAAAATACACACTGCCGGATATTCACTGGAAACTTGAGCAACATGGGACAGCACCTAAAGAGTGAAAGTGATAATGCCTGCATTGTGTCATGTTTCTTTTAACAATGGCACTGATTCTCATCACAGCAAATCAGATACAACCACTGCCAGGAGACATTCCTCGGCAAGCGTGACATGCAAACCGGCTGTGAAACATTACGAGGGAAAACCTGCGTACCTGTGCGCCCTGCCGGTCACCCTCCGCCGGTGGATTAGACTCTCTGCTCTGCAAATTAAGGACCGTCGTCTAAGACATCAAACAAGCCGCAGCAGAAGGAAGAGAGAAGTAGAGAAACATCAAAAGTAGGAAGAGAGAAATTACACTGGAGGAGACAAACGAAGACGATAGAAATGATGCAGCGACGTTTGGGAAAACGAGGGCAAATATCGGCCAGAATGATGAGAAACAGAATAACACCAAGCACACGTTAATGGATTTTTTTTTAAAGTCATTTCTTGTGATAGACCAATAGAAATAAATACATTTCTTTGCAGTGAAACAGATGTGAAATATTGTTTTGAATATTCTTAGACGGTACCAAGGCAAACATCTGAACATTGAGATTTATGCTCATTTTGTTTTTGCAAAATAACAAGAAGTTCAGTCAGATTGGCCAGTCTTTACACACAAATGCTCAAGTCACATAATAAAACTTTTCACCTGTTTTTCTGTGACCATGCTTAGAAATTTCTCCTTAATTATTTTGACGCTTCTAATGTTTAGCTCCATCCATCCTCCTGTTGACTCCAACTTTGGCTAAAAATCTGAGTTTCAGAAAGCGCAGGAGTTTTTAAAGAGACAGAGGCTCAATTTGAAGCTGTTAAATCAGGAAGTAAAATTTCTTTTAAGTCATATTTAGCATGTATAGCATTTTGAGAACAACTGAAGGAAGCATAGCTACTTGATTATGCTATAAAATAGCACAATGAGCCTGGAAAATACATAATATTGCCCCTTTAAAAGACTCAAGAGAGAATAATATTCTTTATCACCTTTGTGCTACAAATCCAACCTCATCTATACGCACCTGTTTGCAACATAAAGTAGAGTGAGGAGCAAGGAAGAGAGTAGAAATGTATGTTTACGGTACTAAAAAAGATGAAGATGTGCCACGTGTGTCGTCACGGCGACTCCCACCCACCTGTTCTGCTGTTCCTGCTGCAGAAGCTGCACAGCGATCTTCCTCAGATCCAGCACTTCTTTCAGCTCATCATCCTCTTCCTCAGCTAGCTGGTCCTTATCAGAACTGTGAGGAGACGAGGTTCGAGTTTACGTCAAAGGCTTTGTTGCAAACTTTAAAGACACACAATTCTGGCCTGGGTTATTATTAAATGAACTCATTCTGTGTTCATCCATATAATGTATGATTTCATAAGACAGGAGGACTTCACATGACTGTCTCGCTGCCGGCTGCTTCTGTTAATATCAGCAATAGGTGGGGTTGTGTTTACGTAAAGGAAGCCAAACCGCCACATTAAATTAAACGGGCAGCTGCAGAAGCTGCAGAGCGCAATCTATATCTGAACCAGACAATCAAACGAGAAGACACCTTCAAGGCCACTTGATTTATTTTTTTACTAAATAACTGACCTAAGTAGGATTGTAAACATTAATCCTTATAAACTGGGTTTCATTCAAGTTTATTTGAGTAAATGTTTGAAACTTATGCAGAGAGAGAACAAGAATAAACATGTTTAAAAAACAAACAAAAAAAAAACAATGCATAGCTACAGTTTCCTGGTTCTGTTTAATCTCATTACTCCAACTCTGGCGCAGCAGACGCCAGGCCAAAATATGAAGAGAGCAACGTTGTCTTGCTTTAAGCCATATTTAGGAATAAGCAATAAAAATCCCTCCCTCCTCTTTTATGTTGTCAATCGTTCTCATTCGATTGCACAAGCATTTCAGTTTCTGTATGTCGCTTTTGACGCAGCGTGGATTCATCTTGAGCAACTAAATTTGATTTGAATGCTGAAAAATAAAAAATACTGCTTCTGTCCACAACTTTGAAATCAGATTATCTAAACAAAACGTCCAAAAATAACACCAGCAAACTACTGCCGCTAATTCAATCTGCAAATCGAACTTTGAGTGACACAAAGGATCTCCCTGATCCAACAAGGTCAAGTAGAAAACCAGTTTCCCAGTCAAACTGGAGGCAAAGACTTCCCTTTTGCATCAGTCGACTGTTCAGAGAAGACATTTGTGGTGACACTGGTTTGCATTAGTGTATAAAACAGAGGTAGAGTTGAAACCTGATATTTACATACAGTGTAAAAAAAAAAAGATTCCACCCAATAGAACTGGTGTAACTGTTTAGCAGCTCACAAACGCCTCTTCAGATCTGATCACTAATTTTCTAGATGAGATCATGGATTTGTGATGGTCACTCCAAAGCAGCAGGTTTGGCCTCCACTTTGCAGCTAACGTGGCTTACCCATATTTTTGGAGTTATTGTCAATTTGAAAGACCCAACTTTGCTTGAGCTATGAATTTCTGGCTGATGCCTTGAGATGCACAGATATGAACACCTCACGACGCTGACAGAGGCAGAAAACACCGAACTAAAACCCTTTTAAACAGCTTACAGGGTCTGGCTGTGTGTGGTCTATCTCAGTTTGAATCCAACTGGTCTGCAAATGCCTCTGAGGTTTGATAGACTCTTTAGATTACAATGATTATACGGCTGTCATAATAAAATCTTCAACAGCTTTTCACTAGAATTAAAATGCATGTGAATAAAGAGTAAAGCTCTGGCTCCAGACTGGTTTTCTTATCTGGTGTGCTGAGAATTACCTGTCCTCTCAAACTGTGAACAAAAGATCTCTGAAACTAAATACGCCCTGTTGTTCCTTACGGTTATCAAAGGCACAAACTCTCTCTTGACTTCTGGAAGTTGATTCTGCGTGCAGCGAAGAGGAACATGAGATAGTGGAGAGAGAAACAGGGAGGTCCAGGTTGGCTCTGTCCAACCAGGAAGCACGCCCGGCAAGTTAACAATTGAGTTTGATCCTCCTGTTTAAAATCCAGCTGGGTGTTTTTATTCACACAAGGATGGTTTTTGGATTACGCCCAACTAGGTTCTCAAAAAGAGGAACAGCCTAATGATCAAATCCTTCAACACCCATGTCGAGACCATGGAGGACCTCCTCAGGCGAATTCTTTTGAAAACCTTCGCCAAAGCTGATTCAAAGAGATTTTTTGATAAGGTTCAAACTTTATTAGCTTAAATAAAACGTAAACATTCATTCTCCAACATTCTCCAGCCATTGGTGTGACTAATAGTTTAATTACTGATTCCTTTGGCGACTAGATCCAACATAATCACTGAATTTAGAGTTAAAGTGTTAATATTGTCGTAGTAGTTTCCTCTCATTCCAGTTTAGGCTCCCTCACAAAGAAACTGTTCACTTTGCAGATTGTCTCCTCTATGTTTTCATGCTAAGAGTTTATTATACAATATTTTCAATATGTATTCCGACTATCAGTGCTCTTGGTCTCGAAACCATTTGTTGATGGTCTCGGTCTCGTCTCGGTCTCGGGCGCTGAGGACTCTGGGTTTTATTTCAAGACCACAAGTGTGGAAATATCACTAAACTTACAACATACTGTCCAGTTTCACTGCATGCGAAACGCACCGATTAAAATCCAAGTAGTTTTGCAAACAATATGATTTCTGTAAAATTAACAATTGCTGGCTGCTCAACCTTTGATCACTGATGATACATAATTAGAAGCTTTTTCTGCCAAATGTAACGGGTTTGTCCTGGATCTGAACCCATAGGCGAGGTCGTGCTTTAATGAGTAGAAAGCGGTTTCACATTTTCTTCTTCCTACTTTAATTTAAAAGGCCCTTCCAGAAAGGTGCACACTACTGGAGCTGAAGTACCTCTGTCTTATGCACGAACACAAACATCCCAACTCGGGGCAGCACGCTGATTCAAGCTTTAAGTTCAAGGTCAAACAATTTATTTTTGTCTTTAAATATCATTTTCTGAACTTCAGCCAACACATTGTTTAATTTTCCTGCTTTCTGCCATGGAATACTTTGCAGACACAACACATAACGGTGACTTAGTTGTGTGAAAATTGTGTCTTTTGGATGCTTTAAAACCAATTTATGGAAATGAATTTCCTAATGAAGTCTGCATGCGCTTCTGTTTTGACCAGAGATACAAGACTGCTAGAAATAGGTACCAAGAGATAAAGCAGGCTCAGAAACTGGATACATGGATGCAATGGCCGGATCACACTCCAGTGTTTTACTGGCACACTTTCAGCTTTGCTCTATAAGCATCTGGCCATGTGTTGCTTAGCTTCAACATACAGCATCTATCCAGAGTTTCATCCTTTTCCCAACATCTTGGAATAACAGAAGAGCATAATTCGTCTTGTTTAGTAAGGCTTTAAGATGTTTTACATTTAGATATCATATGAGTAAAAAATTATGTTTATTCCTTTCTGATCTGCTGCTTCCTTTCATCCGGTTGGGCTTAGTAACTTCCCTGCAGTCCTGTGCTTGTTTCAACTCCTCTGTTCATATTGTTTATATGGACAAAGCTTTCTGACTTTCATCAAAACAGAAAAGAACAGAATCAAACTCCAGATTTAGAGACTTATATATAAGTCACTAATGTCTACAGCATGTCAAAACAACAGCTGCACAGCATCTGTACATGCTGGGGTTTTCCTTATAATAGTGCTACAATTAGTAGTAGTGCTTTGCTACATCAGCGAACTTTTTCACTGTTGTCATGTAATAATCACCAACTTTGAAGAATTTTATTGGGATTCTGTGAAGCAGACCAACAAGAAGTTGTTTGGTGGTTTTAGATATTATGAGAAGAGTACTAAAAATGAGGAAAGTTTATTTTATCTACATTTCCTAGGCTAAATAAAGAATAAAATCCAACACCGCTGCAGTTCATCTGTGTATAACTTAATCGCAGCGTGAATGCAGCTGGTTTGTGAAGGTTTAAGAGGTTTTAGGAACATGAATACCAAAAACAAGGCTGGACAGAGCAGAAGCTGAAAACCTGATAAATACTCCAAGGTATAGTAGTATAGTAGGTATAGTGTTAAAGTTTAGATCGAAGTCTCTGTGTGCATACTGCAGCAATACTTTACACACAGATGCAAAATATGGAAAAATGTGTAAAGGTTTGGTAGACATATTCCAAAAGGCTTGCATATGTAACTCAAATGAGTTCTGACTTTTCAGGCCTCACCTATTTTTCTTTTAAATAAATCTTTTAAATCATGTATTTTCTTTCTTCCCATCACGTTATGTGAAGTTTGAATGAGTAATAAAGATGAAAAAGAACAGATGTTGTGCCGTCCTGTAAGCCTGCGTCCACAGACAGTGAGTCATTGACATTTGAGCCATTTGTTGTTTCCAAAGAGCCCCAGCAGTTTTCATATTAAAACGGCATGTGCTCATTTGCACGTGCTTTGATGAATAGAAGAGTTGGTTTCAAACTCACCCGGACTCCTCCTTCCAGCTGTCTTTATCTTTACATTGTTGGGACATGTTTAAAACTTTCTCCAGCTCCTGAAACACACCCAAAGCAACATTGCATGAGGATCTGGACAGCAAACCTTCTGGATTTTCTTCTTTTAAGATCTTGCAGAAAACTCAAACAGATGTAGGTACCTTTATACAAGACACATGGCTGCTTTGCTGCCCATCTTTCTCTAACAGAGCAGGATCCTCGTCGGGGTTGGGCTCTATAAAGTCATACAGATCCTGATCTGCTAGAGGGAGGAAGCATCCGCGTTCGTCACACAACTGTCACATTTTAGGCACTTCATTGTATAACCCCCATGTGTCTCTGTTATTGCTGCCAAAGGGAATGTGTGATACTTATTTTGGGTAACCTTTGCAGGAGTCCATTTTGGAGAGCAGGGACAGAGCGTCGGCGCGGGCCGTCTCTGAGACCTGTGAGTGGAGGCTGACGGTGTCGTCGTCTGAGGGCTGCGGATGACATTCAAAAACAAAAACAGCCTTATTATAAATTACCTTTATGGGCTGGTGATGCAATACAGAACATGCGCTAGCGTGGAAATGATACAACGTAAAGATTCCTTTCACTTGCTGTATAAAACGTATTTATTTGTCTAAACCACTAACAGACATGAGTGGTATGCTGCCTTTGACATGTCGCAGTTTCTTCGCTCCGAGGCACAAACTGAAATATCACCAACAGGTGAATTAGGGCATACATGTGATACACAGTCTGACTCATTAAATTATTTCAGTAAATATTCCTATGCCATCTGCCGCCGTTTCTCCACTCGGCGTTGTAGTCACATACAGTCGAAAGCTGAAGTTTGCTGACACGACATACAAAAACACAGATGCATTTGTTTTTTTCACACTAACTGATGTGAAATCAATAAACCTTTCCAGTTTTGGCTGTCCATTATGATTACCAACATGTTTTCTGTTTGCTAGATCCCAGAAAAATGAGTGAGAGAATTTCTAAGGCAGTTTTTATTACTTTCTTCAAAGTCAAAATACAAACACACTTCATTAGTGTTTGGTTCCACTGGCCTTAAACTATTAAAAATATGATTTGGATATTTTCCCCATAAGCTCCTCATAATAGTTGGCAGGAATTTTGGCCCATTCCTCCTGACAGAAGTGGTGTCGGCCATGTTGGTAGGCCGCCTTGCTCGAGTCGCACATGACTTTTCAGCTTTGCACATAAATTTTCATTAGGATTGAGGTCAGAGCTTTGTGATGTCTGCTCCATAACATTGACTTTGTAACTCTTGAGCCATTTTGTAACCAGTTTGGCTGTTTGCTTTGGGTCGCTGTCCATTTGGAAACATATTTGCACCCAAGCTTTTTTCCTGTCTGTCCAGAAATGACGGTCTTTGTCCCTGTGTGCATTTTCAAACGTGAATCTGGCTTTTTTTATGTGTTTTTTGAAGTAATGGCTGCTTCCTGGCTGAATGAATGGACTCGTTTCACTGCCATCTTCAGCCAGTATCTTCTTTAGTTTTTGTTTTTGAGTTGATATGCTCATTTCAGACCAAAGAATGTTTCTCTCTGGGATCTCTTAGAGTGTATTTAAATTTTTGATTTTGAAAAAAAGTAATAAAATAATTTCCTTTTCATTATTGTAATCCTTGGTAATCCTAAATGACCAAAAGCCTGAAACTTTTTTTTTTTTTTTTTTGTCTCCCCACCAGGGAGTCTTTTTGTAGCATGAAACATTTTTATCTGATTTCATGTCAGGCAGTGTTAAAAAAAACGCAGTATATACATATAATGTATGTAAACTTCTGATTTTAACAGTACATGTTGCGTGATTCAAGTTTGACGTCTGTATTATTTTCTTTTTACCCTGTGGCGGTTCGCCGCCTTCCAGTTTTTGCTTCAATATTTCTGTGCCTGCTGGTTTTGCTTTTGCGAGTTCAAAGCTAGATTGACAACTTAAAGATACCAATGTTTTTCTCTTCAGCTCTGTCTGACGAGACGTTGTGTTATTTCAGCTGCCACACCCTAGGAGTTTTTTCATTTATTATTATAACTCTGGGAATAACAAACCAAGTGATAACAGTAATCCCTTGACATCAGAGTAAAACAATGTAGTCCTAAAGTGCCTTGCAAAGTATGTATTAAACTTTTCCCACATTTTGTCATGTTCCAGAGTTCAATGTATTTTATTGGGATTTTGTGTGGTAGGTCAACAAAGTTGTGAATTATTAAGTTAAAGGGCAATGAGAAACGCTTTTCAAGATTTCCTACAAGAAGGAAAATTGGTGTGTGAGTTTATTTTTGGTTCTTAAAAAACAAAATAGAAAGAAACTAAAGGCTGTTTGAGACTCCTACACACTGGAGCACATCTGCGACCATCACCCATCGATGTGTTTGAACTCTGACCTCTGTTGTTGACAGCCTCTTGTCACCATTGTCACTACCAATTCCAGAGTCAGGCCCATGGTTCTTACTGGGATAAAAATCTTCCATGCTGAAAATATACAAAACAGATTGAAAATGTTAAAATGAACAAACTACGAATTAGGTTTGGATACAAATAATATAACATAATGATGAATCAGTTGTTGCCTGTCAGTGAGGGGCTGTGGAAGACATCGTTTGCTGAGCGTCGGGAGGTCCAGGGTGTCTGGCTTCTTGTCCGTTCTACAAGCCTGGATGTTCAAGTACTTGAAGATATGCACTTTGCCCTTAAGGCAAATCTGAAATGCATAAAATCCAAAACTGAGCTCAGCCCACTGTCAATTACCACTGCAGAGAGAATGATCTCCTCTCAACCACTAGATGGCGCACTCGTATCAGGTTCATTTCATTCGCGTTTTATGTTTACAAGTAAACATAAGTACGTCTTACTGGAGTGAAATAACACACCTGTGCAGGAGGAGACTGCATAGGATTGTTGTCCAGGATGATGTACTCCAGCTGCCTGAGTTTCCTGAAAGCTGGAGGAATCTCTGTGATCTTATTGCAGGAGAAGTCAAGTCGGATGAGAGGCAGATCTGCCAGCTCTGAAAAGGAAAAAATGAAACCCTGACACCAACAGCAGAATGTACAGAGGTGACAGAAATGTAGGAAACACGTTTTTCAACATTTCACCAAGTTTTAAAGTCCTTACACTGGCTCTTGTAGCTTAAAATCCTGTTTATAAATCACTGAAACACCAAAACACAATTAAGTTTTGGAAGACCTGAGAGGTCTGGAAGGTTGCCATGACAACCTTCCAGACCTCTCAGGTCTTCTGGTTCTGGTTCGGCTCTGCATCACCAGAACCAGAACCAAACATGGAGGAGCAGCATTCAGCTTCTATGCTCCACAAATCTGGAACAAATTTCCAGAAAACTGAAAAACAGAGTTCCTTTAAACCTAGATTAAAAATCTGCCTCTTTAGAGTTGAACGTTGTGGTTAGTTTAACAGTCTTCATGTTCCAAACAAACAAAAATCAGGAGTGTAAGTACCACCTTTAATTACCCAAATAAATATGAACCCCAGTGGATTTTACCCTCTTTAGAAGACATTTTCTAACTTTCTCCAACCTAATGAAGCTCATTTCTCTTTTCTAAAGTATTTAGCAGCCAACTTTGCTTTTACCATGATGCATCATGGGAAATTACTGAAGCCACACAGGCGTTTTAAAAGCATTTCGCAACCTAATAATGTGTAGGTTGTAAAATCGTTCGTTCTCAAAAATCTTTATGTCTCACCAAATGAAGATATTTCAACACTGACAATGTCTCAGGTTGCATCACCAAAGTAAACAAGTGGAAACGCTTGATGCAGGTCTTAGAGGGCAACAGATGCATTTGTTGCGATCGATCTTAATGGGTTTTTATACAATAGTCTGCTTACGGCCGAGTCAGCATTGACTGAAAACACGTCTTTCAATCAAAATGTATTTTGATTAATAAAAAAAGAGAGTAAAATTAATACAGATTTTTTTTTAAAAACAAAGGAAATGCAATAAAAACAAACACAATGGAGCTGGTAGAAGAAGGCTTGCCTGCTGAATGTAGCTGGTGTTTTAAAAAGTTGATAGGGCCCCCTACTGAGCAAATCGATTACCTGGGAGGGTGTCTACAGTCCTGTTGACCTTAAACATCTGGATAACATGTGGAACTGCAGTCACAGTGGCATCAAACTGCTTGGATTTTAGACCCATAGCCTCTACCTTTAAAATGCTTCTCTACAAATTTATTTCTGATCTGCTGAGACTTTCTACATGTTGCAGGAAGCTGGAATCAACTTTCTGTATCATCACTGGACTTACTGATGGTGACCAGATCTTGTTAAACATACATATTTTCAATATTATTAATATTTTAACTCTCTGTAAAAACAACAGTGGCTTTTACATTCTTGTTACACCTGATTCAACAGTAAGAAGTTGAAAAACAAATGAATTAATGAAAAATAAAACTTGAACTTCATGTAATGTAAGGCCTAGTTTAGAAAATCAGGGAATATTTATAGTATTAAAATCAAGGTGGTAGACTTTTTATGACTGACCTCATTGACATACATGAAAAGGGAATGAATTTGTGTTTTGTTATGAATAAATATAGGATCCAGCTGAACTATTTCCACACTCCAGCATCAGTTTAGTTCATACTGGTCTTGGTTCTAAGGAAAGTGTGAGGAGGATTTTTTTTAAAGGACTCCCAGGGATTCAGGTCCCAAAATCGTTTGATCTTGTTTGATTTTATGACTTTCTTTTCATGGTGCTTTTCATTTTATGACAGTTTTGATCACTTTTTGACAGCTTCTCATGAGCGAACCTGCCTATAAAAATAAACTGGCTTCCAACTAAACTCTGTCAGAAAGTAGATTTACTGTTCACTCAATCAGATTCTCATTCATCCATAAAATGTTAAATTATTTTTAACAAGTTGTGTTCCTCTTGGTGAAATTTATGACTCATGTCACACAAATCAAATTTTTACTTGGTAACAAAACTATTAATCAAGTTAAGAAATCAAAAGTGGGTTCCAAAAGAGAAAAGACAACAAACATGACAGGAAACACAAAACAAATGCTTCCAGCCAAGTGTGTTTTGGCTCTAAGAGGTCAGCCACGCTTGCCAAAATCCACAACGCGGTCTCACTCCGCACCCATAACTCTGTGAGAGCTGAACGGTGAGAGAAAGACAGAGCATCTCAAAGTGATCACTGACCCTCAGGCAGCATGTGAAGACAGTTCTTCCTGATGTTGAGTTCACGTAAGGCTTGGAGCCTCCCCACCTGCGCTGGCAGGACCTGGATCTCGTTGCAACTCACGTCCTGGAAGTGGAGGAAAAATGTGGGAGAGCAGAAATACTCTTATCTGTCGACGTGCATCAATCACATCATCGGGTCAAATGCACCGATGCCTAGGCAACGCTCACCAGCTCCATCAACTCTTTGGCCTTGCCAATCTCTTCAGGGATGGATACCAGCTTGTTGTTGCTCACAAGCAGGACTTTGAGGGGGAGATTGAACAGGTATTTTGGTAGAACCGACAGGAGATTTCGGCTGTGGAGGAAGATAAAACATTGACCTACATATCAAAACTGAGCATAGAGGTACTGGGAATTGAGTTTCAGTACAAAAAGAGGAATTGTCTCCTGTTCGTGTGAGCTTGTTTGTGCCCAAGAAAGCAGAACAAGCACCTCTACATACACATAAAGCTGCAAAAGATTAGCTCTTACTTTGACTGAATGCAATAATAGAAACTCGTGGCTCACCTGATGTCAAGATAAGTCAGCATCTGCAGATTGATAATGGCTTCAGGGATGGATTTGATGCAGTTGTGGTAGAGGTTGAGTGATTCGAGTGGGGCAAAGAGACAGACCTCTGGGGGGATCTCTGCCAGATGATTCTTGGACAGATCTACAGACAGAAACAGAAAAAGTGTTTACTTCCAACATGAAGAGGTAGGATACCCGTAAAAGCACTTTTACAGTCCAGGCAACATCCCAGCGTTTGGTTTAAACCCAAGAGGCCACGAGCTAGAAAGACAGATCAATACATCTCTGTGACAGACCAGTAGCTAACATGTCTCCTTCATCGAACAATGGTCTAAAATTACAGAGGAGTCTGAAGCTTTGACTGTCTGAGTGCCGCTACGGCTGTAATATGCCAGCACATCGATCACTGATCTGGGAGACTCACAGTAACAACCTTAGACTTGAGCTGAACTCAAGTCTTTTTCTTTGTTGGAAAGCAGCAGATCTATTGTGTACTGTTGAGTTGATCATTTGTGGTAAAGTTAAAGAAATTGGAGGCCTTTCTTCTTAATTATAACATTCAATTTGTTTAAAGCGCCTGTCTGACAGGAAACAAAGCCCAACCCATAATTTTTATGTGCAACCCATAGATTGCACATCCATCAATCCATCAATTGCCTACATCAGCTTAGTCTTGCAGAATCACTGGGGGTTGGTGCCAACCTCTAATGATTACTGGGAAAGAGGGAAGGCATAATCTAAACAGTCCATCGAGCATACACACACACACACACACACACACACACACCTGAAGACAATTTGGAAAGACCAGTTAGTTTGGACTGTCGGAACTGAGAGAACCCAAGTAAGCACAGGAAGAACATGCAAACTTTACGCAGCAGACCACTATGCCGGAAAGCTAGAACAGTGTCAGAAAATTGAATCACTTCAATGAATTAATGAAATTAAAGAATTTAATTTAAAACCAAAAGACTTTAAATTATAACATGATATTTCAAAAATAACTCACCGCATTAACAATATTTTAAGCTGAACAGGCAATATATTCATAGATGACATTGTTACAACTGTAATAATCAATATATGGTATTATTTTAGCAACAGTACAACAGGGGCTCTTCAGTTTTAATTAAAGGCAACTGCAATATACAGTTCAGTTTTGTTTCTATGTATTAACAATCTAATGTGGTTTTTTCACTAATGGCCATGATGACCAATGAATATTTAAGAATGTTAAAGATTCTGCTTAGGTTTTAAACTCTTGCAGAAATATAAATATATATAAATTAATTAAACTACATGAGAGCCTTGTAATAACCGGTTTAATATAAGGTTTTATGATGAAAAGTGCTGACTCACATCATCACTTGCATCTACTGGATCCAGATCTGTATGTATTTTCACATCCTTTGTCAAAGAAAGTATTTCAGATGCTTGCTAATTTATCACAGGATGAGACACACTGGAAACTCCTGAATGAGGTCAGGATGGGAGAGGGAGTTTTGAACTGAAGCTAATATTTTAGCTTGTGTGCTAAATATTTCATAGCAAGAGGAAGATGCAAATGTAAAGCTGCACTTAGATCCAGTCATTTTAGGACAGATCATGGATCTCCATGCTCTTCTTACTGAGCTGATAAAGCTCCACTTGTGACACAAACAAGCGTAAATCATAATTTGAGTTAAGCTAGCCTGGGATTAACTCAAATTAATTTGTTGAGATTTCTTGTCTTCCTCTTTATATTCAGTGACATTCAGTAATTATATAGTAGTCATAATAGTAGTATTGTGTGTGTGTGGGCTGCAATATACTGTAAACAATCATCTTAAAACAAACTACGATAGTTAGCTAATAAGCTAGCAAGCAAGCATATATTCATATTTATATATTACTCCAATTCTCTGCTTTGAAGGAATTTAAACCATGATGCCAGTATTCAAGCCATTCCTAAGGCTAAATAAATGTTAATGAACTCAGTTCAGTTCTTGTGTGAAAGTGAAGAACAGATAGTTGGTTTGAAGAATAAGTTAATTTATATGTTTCCTTCCAGTCATTGTCAAGATGCCCTCTTATCTTATCTCACGGGTGTGAAGGATGCAGTCATTTGATGAGACATGACTGTTATTCTAACACTGTTAGAATAATTATGTTTTGTTATCATTCTTACATAAGTAGTTACCAGTTTGCTTTTCATTCATAGGTTTAGTATTCACACCCCAGAGAGGAGGAATTTGTTAAACCGTGTAAAAGACAAAACTTGCCTTTTCCCTAAACCTTGAAGCTGCAGCTGCTTCTTATCTTGGGATGCTTTCTAAATGGCCTTTGTGTAGAATGATCGTTTCTGTATTCTTTTCCTTCTTTCTCCAATCAGAATAATCCTCACGCCACATTCCATTCCTGCTCTGTTTTGTATTAAAAGACCAGTTCTGATGCAGAGTCAGAACGCATGGTGAACACCTTGAAGAAGTGGTTTGCTGTTTTCTCCTCCTGCAGGAGCTTGGTTGAAAACTCATAAACGTTGTCTGTGGTTCTCTTTTTATGTAGGTTTAAAAAAATACCTATCATCTGGGTGCCGTGACCCGGATCTCAACATACCCGTTCACTGACAGGCGAAGAACGACGTGCTGAAAACCGTGCACGGCCAGAGTCAACAGGACTTGGAAACAAAGTCCTGGGAAGTAACTTCTTCGCTGGGCCAGCGCCTAAGTCCGACTTTGTCTGCCAGCAGCGGATTGAAGAGATTCGACCGGACAAGACGAACCGACAGAAACGTGAGTTGATAAGCGCTTTTAATTTAGGGTTGAAGTCCCAACAATATGAAATAAGTAAAAGGAGGGTTGGAGTCCCATCTGTAATTGGGTTCAAGTCCCAATTTGGTTAAGAAATAACATCAAATAAAAGAGAAGAGCGGGTTTGATCATATTGAACTAAATCACAGAGTACTAAAATAAAGAACCTCAAGCCGACAGGAAATTTGTGTGTGTATGAATGGTGCTTAATTCTCTGAGAGTAAAACTTTCTGTCCTCGGAATTAGGATCCAAAGTGAAGAACCGGGTCAAAATTAGTTTGACCTAGAAGCCTGTTCTTGATAGTAAGAGCTCCCTTAGAGCACACTCTTTGAAGAAAAAGCACAAAATACATATCATCTTAACCTAAATCGCAGCGTACTAAAATTATGGGAAGATAGTGGATGGTTTTTAGCATTTCTACACCTTTAAAGAAAGAAGGTCAGTGGAGAGACGTCTCACTGAGATAAACATATGTATATAAAATATATATAGGAACGACTGGTTTGCATGCTCAAAATGGATTTATGACTTTCCTAAAGAGGGAAGCTTAAGTGTAAATGAATTTTAACAAGTGCAAAAACAATTTGATGAGAATTGAAATGAAACAATTAAAAAAAAGGAAAATTTTTCTCAGAGAACAATGTTTTGTTTTGTTTTTTTAATGTATTGATTACTGGCTAGAATAATTACAAAAGATTTAAACACCAACTCCTATTTGCTATATGCTATGATCCTTTTTGGCTGTATGTCTGGAAGGGTCAGCGATCAGAGTTTGGTACCGACCCGGACTTTATCCAGCCTCATATCTCACTTAGGTTCCAAATGAGAGGAGGGCTGGTCTCTGGCTCCACAGCTTCAGCATTAAGGATCAACAAACTTAAAGTAATTCACTGGTCTCTGATAAGATGTTCACTCAGACTTGGTTAATTTAAACTTAAATTAACTTACATTCTACATTTTAAAATCTAACATGGCAAAGAATAAACATTTAACATGTTTCGTGTTTATATGTATTTGAATAAGAATATGACTTATGACTTCAAAATAAAAATGTTGGGTAATAAGTGGATAAAGGAAACAATCAAGAGAGAGACAAGATATATATGAAAAATATTTAGAAATGAAAAACGCATTCATTTCTAACTATACGAATATTTAGAAATGAAGAAAGAAAGACAAACCCTACTCAACTTCTGTTTGCTTCTTTCCTTTTTCCTCTGTCTGAGCCTCGCTGCGGTGCATCTGACCTCTGACCTCAACTCAAAGCTGTCCTGCAATGGATCAGACGAAGTCCTTCCTTCGTCACTAGCTAATGACAGCGATCAAGAAGACAAAGAAGAATTGCATCGCCTCCAGACACTGAAGTATCTGCTGACTTTAACTCCTTGACACCTGGGAACTCCCATTCAGCAAACTCCTGCCCGGTGTCCTGCTGGACATTGGACTGAAACCACATTCCTGTGTTTGGATGCATCTGAACTCTTACTGATCTACTCCCTGACATCAGCGTGGAGAAGGGAAAGATAACGTGCTTCAGAGACGAAGACAACAAACGGAACAATTTGACGCTTGTTTCGTTTGTGGACAACATGGACATTGACTGAGGGACAGTCTGGACAACTCAAGATCCAACACCAGAGACCGGGGGCTGGGGGAGACAGAGGAGGGAGGATTACGCTGCAGCGACGCCAGCGCCAGGAGGAGGAGGGAGAAGTGAGACAGAAAGGAGACATCCAAAGATAAGTGTATCACACACACAGCTGTTATACACTGTTATTGCAACAAAGACCTGCTTGCTTACTAACCCTTTTCACATATTATCTAGCCAGAAAAGAAAGTCTTAGAGGCTTTTCCAGTAATGATCTAAAAAGAAATATCCTGGTAATACATGCTAGTTTGGAATTAAATTAAATATCTTTAAGTGTTGAAAATAACTGATAATGAAGTGTTCGTATACCATAAAGTATTTGTTACATTTAAATTGAACAGTTAATTTATAATTTAATTCTATAAATTAATTTACATTTTATTAAAATGGGTGAAGTGTTCCAGCAGCAGGTAGTTAATTAAGTTACTGCTGGATTCTAACATAACTCTGAGATATCTCTTTAAAATGCGCACGTTTCCTAAAACAGGATCCTGACAACTGAAGATAAATATTAACACATTAAAAATGTTGTTAACAAATATTGGAAATTTCTTGAAGCTTCAGTAAATTTGATCATTTGAGCACAGAAAAACAATGAAAGCAGACTGAAAATTTGTGACTGACTGAAAATCAGATCAATTTTTATGTTTCAGTTTGTGTCGCTTTGCATTGATGAAAATGAGTGTGATTATGAGAACAAACAAACTGTACACAAGAACTGAGTAACTGATCAAGTTATTAATTATTTATTATTAATAATAATAATAATAATAATAATAATAATAATAATAATAATAATAATAATAATAATAATAATAATAATAATAATAATTGTCAGCTGTTTTAAAATGCAAGGTTAAAAGAAACTTTGATATTTTAAGTAAGTGGTTACTCCAAACTGATGATTGTGAATAAGAACAATATTTTCTAGACTAAAGTTTAAAACCTTTAATCTAGGTTTGATTGATTGATGATTATTAAATTCATAAAGAAATATGGAATTAGAGGATTTGAGATTTGGTTTAATTTTAGGATGGTCATTTTTGTTTACAAAGTGTAAAAAACAATGTTCTGCAGAAGAACTCTGGGTCGTGCCATCTAGCAGGAATAAAACAGAAGTGTTCCACCTTGATGAATTTAACAACATCCACATGTGAAATCTCTAATAAAGTGCCTTTTTGCTAACAGCTCTCCTACAAACAATACAACTGGCAGCTAAAACTAGCAGTTTGCAAGCAGTGATGGCATAGTTACTTTGAAAAAGTAACTTTAATCAGATTACTGATTACTCCTTGAAAAAGTAACTTAGATTACTGACTACTTGATTTGTAAAGTAATTAAGTTACATTAAAAGTAACTTTTTTTTAGTTACTTTCAGCAGCTGCTAACAACAACGCTTCTCCTCCTGTGAAAATCACATTGATCTTTGCCAATATTGAATTGTAAGCTATTTTATAATGGTAACATCAACAATATCTCTCCACTGATAAGGTTGAACTGAAGAAGAGATTTTACAAAAAAAAAAAACAGTACAGAAAAAAAAAAAACGTGAGTAATTTGTGTGATCCACTGTCGCCCCCACCCCACACCCCCCCCCCCCCCCCCACCCCGGCCTCCAGTTTCTGCGTTACGGCCCTGCGTTTGGTGTGAAAGCTCCTCCTCCAGCTCCACAACTCAGATGGCTGCACAGATTTGTGACACTTATCTTAATATTAATAATTATAATGGCGTTAAGTTGCCATTATAATTAAATAATATAATTTTAAAAATGCCTATCAGCCACCATATTAAATCCTAACATTTTTTTACTGCCTGTGTTGTTTCTCAAAGTTCCCAAATCACACACCTAAGATATTTCCCTAAACAGTCTTGTAAAAACACAAATAACTTGTTTCCACTTAAAGCAGCATCCGTCCAAACAGGCTCCCTTTCATTCACCTTCCAATAAACATTGATTTAATGGGTAGAAGTGTGTGTTTGGGAGTGTGTTTGGGAGTGTGTGTGCGTGTGAGTGCACAAGTGCGTGAACAATCTTATTTTCTGAATTATCTCTGGCTGACAAGATAATTAGAAACCTCTGCAAAGAGCTGCGTGGCCTGAGATAAACAGAGAGCTTTCAATTATTCTGTCCCACCACACAGGAGACCCCCAAGCTTTCTACTGAAAGAGCAAAGCCTGCAGCACTTCCATCATCTTAAAACCAGTCATTACATGTGGTTACCACTTTATTAAACAATCAGGCTGTTCGCGTAAAAGCAACTGCTGCAGTTTGGTTTGGATTCCCTTCACTTTTTAACAAGATTTGACAAATTTAGAAACCCTCACCACTAATTAACAGCGAATATATTCACAGGCCTGAACTCTAACAGCAATCAGTGAGCAGAAGGAAGAAGCGAGTGATGACACAGTCAGTAGCGCAAAGACGAAATAAATGAAGAGGTCAAAGGAAACAGAAATTGCCACAGGGAGGAACACCTAATGGGAGGTCGTGGGGTACAATCACTCTCAATGAGAGTGGCCGCAGCCTCTCCCTGAGGGCCTGACTGTGATGATGTAACGCAGCTGTACACAGACTATCCACCTGCCCCACAACTGGGGATTCCTGCTTAGCACTGGAATCATGAGGGTTGATGATAGCACGATACAGGAGGAGGGATTCCGGGGTCTTTTGTACACGCATTTCTGTCTCCTCCTTTTCCAGACTGTGCACCATCTGCAGGCCGCAGCGGGTCTTTAATCCACCTGCTGGTTTGCTCAGAGCTCCCACAGGACAAAGCCCATGAGGCAGAGGAGCACTCCATCACGGATCCACTCCGCTGCACCCTTTACGCCGCATCGGCAATATATTCATTAAGGTTGGAAGTGCAGAGAATACCCTTTCTTCCTGTGACACAGCAGAATCTCCACTAATAGATATCCTATCAAGGCTTAAAGCAAACTAAATGACAACAAGCATTACTTTTGTATGAAGTACCTAAAAAATGGATTAGCAAGAAGTAACAGATTAATATTGAACAGTGAAGGTACAAACAGAAGAACTTCCCAATGGGAAGAAACATGATGAAACACAATAATTAACCTGCGGTTAATTGTCAGCACTCTACAGCAGAAGTGACCAGCAGATTTCTCTGGCATGCAGTAGCTTTTGTTCCTGCTGGTAATATGGGTCTTTGTCTGTGGGGCCACTGTGTCAGGGGGCTGTTCAAAAAGATGATGAACCTTCAGGATGCCATGTATTGTATGTTCACTCACTGTGGAGTTGGCCTTTCCATGTATTGTGCACACAGTAAGTACAGTAAGAATTGTAAGAAAATACAGTTGCATACTTCAGCTATTAGACATTTTCAGTTCTCTGATGGTTCAATACTGAGTGTGTTTATTAAAACACAGTTTGACATTCATAAAAATACATTTGCACAAACACAAAAATAGGCTTTTTAATGCTTTTTTGGCATCAAAAGAACCACTGTCAAAGACGAGAATATAATACAACATGCAAGACACATTTGATTGGTTAACACCGGACGGCTTGCTTAAAAGCAGTCCAGTTTAAAGCAGAAATCAGTCTTGTGGGAAGGAATGCAAAAAAGTAGAAAAAGGTTAAATCCCTTTCCTCACTCGAGGGACTATAGTTTAAATCATAAGAATCCAAAATAGGTCTCATTTTGTGGTCCAGGTGATTGACAATGTGTAAAATAAATATCCTAGGGGGCCAACTGACTGAAAACCTCCCATATTTGCTTGTTGTCTTAGTCACACATTAACTTGGTTCATGTTCAGATCAAATACTTCAAGCACACTTTGTAAAATATTTAGCTGCCTTCAGGCCGATTCTAGATTTTCATCTTCTCTCTCATCCAGGGTCCGTAGGCGCTTGAGGGCTTGTGAAGGAATAAAATATAGGCTGAACATGAAACTCTGCAGACTAAGAACACCAATTCCCACATGTCTCTGAATCCAGCCCAATTCAAAAACATTTAGCAGACGGTCAGAGTAGCACTAGTGCAAAATCTTTATTATTCATCAACTGCAATGCTCTCCTGAAAGTGTGCAAGGACTGTAAAGGGATTATGTGACCATGCATGAGTAGCTTAGTCAAAACTTAAAGGAACAGAAGCACTTACTTGTGGATCTGCAGAGTTGCAGCCACAAGGACTACAAGAATACTGCATCTTGTCCTTGTACTATCACTGTTAATATTAATATCCACCCACCCATCTATTGTCTTTACCCTTTAATCCTTACACGGTCATGGAGTGGAAAGACCGCAGGCTGGGATTCAAACCAAGGACCTTCTTGCTGCAAGTCCACGGTTATAACAGCTGTTCCACTTTTAATATCGCAAAGAACAGCTTGCAACGCATCAACTGTCTGCTGGTTTATTCTAAGAAACTTAATGCACAGTTTGCATGCCAACAAGGTATTCAGCCTTTTGGATGGAGGTTGGTCAGTAGATGATAGAGGAGGAAATGTGGAATTATTGCAACTGGTTTTATCATTGCAGTTTTTATCAACAATATAATCACTAAATAACTTTTCACATCTTGCATTTTCTAGCTGTCACATGCAAAATGAACTAGTTCTTTTAAGCATCTGAACTTGAAATACTTCATAGATGCACAAAGAAGAAGTAAAATACTGATGCCAAAGAAATTTAATCTCGTTCTTAACATTTTTTTTAATTTTTTTATTTACTTGAAAAAACAGTGGATCTGTTATTATGTCTTTGTTCTGACAGTTATATTCTAACGTTTCTGTTTATTTGTGGGCAAAAAAAATCAACTGACCATCTGTCATCAATATGACTGATTAAAAGGCAGGATTTATGGCTGGATACATGATACACACGTCAAACACAAGTAAAGCAATGAGACTTATTCACTATTTGTCTAATCTTTCTGTAATGGTTCTCAATCATCAATGTCAGATCATTTTTAAACATTTAGTGGTTTATGTATCAGTTTACCAATGCACAGGTTAGAGCTGTAATACATCACCATGACCTCAATACTCCGCCTGTCGTTGAAACGATAGAATCAATCAGAGCTGCTGTAAAATGAGAGCCATTAATGAAATGTTACACCAAGGTCTAAAACAAAGGTATATTTTATATTTTCTTCTCCAACAAGTTCTTGAAATATGATTTTTCTGTCTCAAGTGCAGCAAATAATACAAAATATGAAGTCACTGCTGAGTAAAGGAGCACGCTCATCTGAAGACCATACCAGCTCGCCAGTCCATCGCAAATACAAAACGTGATATTTTTTAAATTTAGAATAAAAAACTCAACTGACCAATTTACTATCTATACTTATAAAAAAAAATAGTAATAATTGCTTATATTTCTAAGATAAGTTCAGTTCTGAAAACAAAAACAGTACCTGAAGTTCTTACTCTCAGAATGAGTCCTGAAAATTAAATCTTGTTGTGTTTTTAGCAGCCAGGTCTCACGGAGCCCTATGAAACGGCTTGGCCTTTTTTTTTCATTTGCTTGCAGATAAGAGGCCCTCTCAGTGTTTGCATGGGTTGATTATTAAATTAAAGAATTTGGCTTGGTTTGTGACCTTGTGCAGAGATCACCCTTCAAGATTCCAAGATCCCAGGAATGTGGTGACGACACATTGTGGGATTTACTCTGTTCACTCCGCACTAATTAGAAGTACATAAGCTAAGCACATCTGTTTCAACAAACCTGTTGCTGTTGCCGTTGTTGTAGCTGTGAAACCCCTGAAGCAAACTCCCTCATTAGATGATTAAAAAAAAAAATCACACCCCTATTGTGATGCTGCATCAAGTCAGTGTAAGCTTGTTCTGCTGACCTGAATATCTGGTGTGTTGCTGTCCTGCACCGCAGCACAAACTGAGGGCAGCGTCACAGAGAGCTGCTGCTTTTTCTCATGGGAAAACAAGCTGAGTGGCGACAAAGTGCCAGTAGCACACAGCAAACAGGCACTCATGTGTTAGATAGTCTCTCTGCTCCAGCTGATAGGCTGATCTGTGGAGGTCACCTGTTAGATTCTGGAGCAGCCATGTTTTAAAGTAAAACAAAACACTTCATAATAGAGTTAAGGTTAAACACACTCATATTACAGTTGTTGTAAGAGGACTTAAAGTTAAAGCCATTCATTTTTAAGAGCCATGTGTTTGTTTGAAGATGGAAAAAAATCAAAGTGATCACTTCTCTCAGATTAGATGTAAGTGCGTTTCTTCCATCAGTTAGTCTGAAATGCAGGCATGTAGCACCTTTTGTTGCTGATGTACTGGGCGGTGTTGATGTCTTTGTGCAAGTGAAAGTGTGACTTCCCTCTGGCACAACCCTTTATTCAGAGTACCGACACGCCGACATGAAATGAAAGTGAAGACGCAGCAGTTTTCTCGGTCGCTGGATTAGTCTCTATGAAAAGTAGAGGCATGAAAACGTCTGTTTATGTCTCTGACTTTCATACCTGGAATATGCCATGCTCTGGAGATAACAGATGACAGTCATAAGTCTGGATTTAGATCGAAATGAGCTCATCGTTACTACAGCATGTAACAAACGCTGTCTAACACCCAGCGTTTTAGACAAAACGCAGACCTTTGAAAGTCACTTTATTCTCAGAAGCTCATTATTTTTTATACATCTTCTGGTGCTTCCTTTGACTTCAGATGTCAGTTTCATAAAAAAAAAAAAAAAACCCTGCTTCGACTAACTCCCTGGGGCTGAGGGGTGTAACGCGGGCCAGGGGCTCATCAGAGGAATAAGCTGCTGATGATGAAGTGCCACCATATGGCAGGTGGACACATCAGAGGACGAGACGTTCACTGTGAGAATCAGAGTCTTCTGGATAACAAGGATAAAGACTGACAATGTTTTGCTACAAACAATTTCATGAAGATTATAGTCATGTTCTTAATTTTTGCTTATTAAATGAGTAAGATTTTTTTCTGTGTTTCAGCAGAGGTGATCAAAAATGATGTCAAAGTATTTGTGTTTGGCATAATAAGAAGAACCCGTGCACACTTTATCCTGCACTATTCCAGGCTTTTTGTTTATGTCAATACTTTTAAACTTAATTTCTATAATGCAAATATTATTACCAACTGAAAAGAGTCAATGAATCAATCAATAAGACAAAAACTATCCAATTCCTATTGGCCCACCTCTACTTACAGATAACATAATTAGGAATAAGTTCAGCTTTTTCGTTTGAAGACCAAACTTATTAAATTATGTTATGCAAACTGTTGTTAATCTTTGACTAAATTCCATGAAATCTAGGTATTTTTACTGAAGGTTGTCCTACCTTGAGAATCTCATTCCTGCCAGGCTCTCATGTGCAGCGCTATAGAAGCCCAGTGCAAACCCTGAATGTCAAGTAAAACTTGGTATGTGTGGTATGGCTCTACTAACACAGCAATGAGAGAACGTGACCGACCTACTGACTGACCTGACTGCAGCAGAAGGTCACCTTTCAGGCAGAAACCATTAATAAACAAGCCTAGAGAAAATATGAAAAACAGACCAGCTCCCCTCTTTCTGTTTGGCACGTTCTAAAATTTATGGATCTATATCAGCACAGGCAGGGGGTGAGGCTCTGAGTACCCTTCATCTTTTGTCTGCCAAAAACGAAGAAGTACCCTCAGTGCGTGCAACATGCACCGCACAAAGGACACGACGAGGAATGTGTAACTTGGTTCATTCATAATTTGCTTCCTGGTGCAAAATGAACTGAGTCTTCAGTCCAAAGCGCTGCACAGCGCCTGCTTGTAGGGTGCGCCTGCCGTCTCTTTCATGTCTCCAGGGGAGATATAATAATGAAAGCTACTGGCGTCGGGGAAAAAAATGTACTCAACAGAGTCCGCGGAGGAGCGCAGAGGTGTGATATATGACCTACTGGACGGTAAATACAACGAGGATGTTAAGGTTTACCACAAGTCAGTCCAGCTTCCCCCATTTAGAGGCTGCGCCCCTATCCAGGAATTAAAAAAAAGAGCAGAAATCCACGCACAAAGCGAGCATGCTGCGTTCATGACCCTCCCACCGCTCTGATTTGGATCTGCAGGCTCCAGAACAGCGACTCACCTGCTTGTGTCGTATCGGTCAGATCGTAGTTGATGCCTGGGTACTCCCTCAGCTTCCTGCCGCTCAGGTTCAGGATCCCAGAGCTCACGGCATCTTCCAAAGCCCGGTCTATGCTGCGGGCAGAGTGGGGCTGCTGCTGCTGCTGCTGGTGGTGGTGGTGCTGCTGGTGGTGGTACTGGTTGACAGGCGGGCTCCAGTGGGGTCCGCTGGGGCAGTCATGGTTTTGTAGAGCAGTGACAGCTCCTACACCTCCCTGACCAGACGCCATTTTCGTATATATAAAAAAAGGAGAAATTACTCGTAGAATAATACGAGCGCACAGCGGCAGTTTCTCCGCCCATGCGCATGCAGGGTGCGTTCCCCGGACCGACACTAGGGGATGGGCTTCCGAGGTGATGATGCTGCTGCTGCTGCTGCTGCTGTTGCGGGTGATCATAAGGATGAAGATGAGAAGGAGGGGGGTAGGGTAGCCATTTTAGGCTTTAACCCCCTTTTTGCCGCCTGGCTTTAGAAGAAGCTGAGCACTGCAGGAGGCAGGAATCAGTCACATTTTCCCCTCTACTTTTGATGACAGTGGGTCATAATGTTTCGTTTCCAAACAACGTTTAAAAATAACGGTGTTATTTGTCAAGATGCGTCTTATCCCTCTAGATAAAAGAAGATTAGATTAATCTTTACTTTTACTTTACCCATTTGACAACCAAAACCTCAAGTTTATTTCCATTTTATCTCATAGATCAACAACAAGTATTGTGTCTTGTGAAGTTGAAAAGGAGAGGGGTTTTTTTTAACAATTAAAAATCTGACTGTGTTTATTTGTATTTAGCTCACAACTAATTATTCTTCCCTGGCCTGCCAATGCAGGAGGAGGACCATATCTAGGTTTGTAGATCTGCCAAGCTCCTTCCTTTTTTGGATGACAAATTAAAAAGAATCCTTTGAAACATTCAAAGCTTTGAATATTATATAACCCTGCTTGCTTCAAACCTTTCCAAACTTGGACTGTTGTGTCCTCTGCTCTTCACTGTGTTGTTTGTTTGCTAATCTCCTAATTTGATTAGAAAATAGAGAAGACAGTTGATTATTTTTCTTTTATCTCCAAACTATCCATCATGTTAGCCTGTTCCAATAAAAATACATTTAAGTTTGGTTTTCTAATGTGAGAAGATGAGGTGGTTTGAAGGTTGCATCTCAAGCCAGCATTAAATTACAACATACAGCATCGTTAGCGTGAAGCAGTGAAGTTGGCCGCTGTCAGAGATCTGTATCTAAAATACTAATGGAAAGTTGTGAGGAAGGAAAAAATGTGGAAGAAAAAGCGAGAAGCCACAAGTATAACCAAGCCCTTGAAAGGTTTATGAAGAAAAGTCAAGTCAAGACATCCAAAAGGAGAGATTCAAAGATGTACACTACAGCTGGACAAACACAAATCAAGCAAAGGGTTTATATTTGTCTTCCTGCCAGAGAACACATTGAGTTCACCCAGAATGATCTGAGTATTGCTGCCCAAAGCAAGGTTTTCTCAAGAAACTTTTATTTTTGCTAATCTCACAGGCAGTTTAAAGGTTGATGGCTTTACATATTTTAATGTGCTTCCAGTTAATGATGTGCTGCCAAAACTTACAAAACTTATTCTACTTTACAAAGTTGGAGCATAAGAGACAAATAGAGGGTTGCACTGCAGTGAATGTTTACAAAAGGTCACAAAGGGGGTTGCCTTTGTGACCTAAAGGCAGTACCCTTTAGGTCACAAGAACTAAAAAAAAACTTGAGAAAATGAGAGATAATCTATTAAATTGACTGAGGAGAATGAAGATGGAAACTAAAGAGAACACACATTTTTGTGTCTTTGTGAGACTGCTGCTTTTTATCAATTTTTTAGCATTATTTTTGCCTCTGCTGGAGTTTATCTGAAAGTGGGTGGTGAGGGAGGGGGTAGATATTCAGCAAAGGGTCACCCTCTGTACCCCTGTGTCACCGCCACGCCCCCTGCTGCTTGCTGTTTTTATACATTCTATAAATTCAGATGTTTGTGTCCATGTGGTTAAAAAGTGAGCTATTATTGTCACATGTAAATTTTATAAGCTACAGAAAAGTAATTATTAGGGATGCACTGATGTAAAAATTTGGGTCGATATCAATATCCAATATTAATGCTGCTGCTTTGCCAGCATTTAACAGTATCAATATTTATATTTGCCTACACTTCTGACACCATTGCTTTTCTGCTTCAGTTAAACACCCCAGAATCCTGCTCAGCATTGAATAAATACAACAACGCCAACCGCCTCCCCATCTTGAAAAACATACACAAATGGCAACAAGATGGATATAAACATAAGCTGTTCATATCAGACCAGATATACTTATCAGATATGGTAAAAAATGACAAACATCTATTGATACTGTTGTTGATACCAATACTTATTTCAATTATATATTTCCAGAGATTTAAAAGTCACTTTAGTACTTGAGAAAGCCTATGTAAAGTTTGTTAATTTACTATTCCTTCTATAGAGAAGGCACATTTTTACTTTAAGATCCAAAGTCTTCAGAGTACGATTGAATTGAAGTGTTTCGGGTCTGGGTCAAGTGTCCTCCTTTTTGGAAATCAAAATAAAATGTACTTTTAAACAGATGAAACGCACACAATTGAAGCCAGTCGTTTTTTACAGCAATCTTTCCTCTTTAGCAGTGAGCCGTCACTGACGTGCAGACTGAGCAGGCGTCCTGCCCCCACTGAGGAGCTACACTCGGGTATCTTCTTGCATCTGAGTATCTGGCTGTGGCTGCAAAAAAAACAACAAAAAACAAACATATGTCATAACCAAAATGGTGGAGCATTAGAAAAAAGACTCACAGAGTTTCTGGCTGAGGTATGACTCTGTGTGCATGCGGCGGGGCTGTGTTTTTCCTTGGATGGCTAGTTGGAGCGTTGTGGCGTTACAGCAGGCGGACGGTTGAATGTTAGCTAGCAAGCAGGGATGTGTTTGTGTCTGCAGGACACCCTCTAGTTAGAAGATGGACACGATTAGCACCACTGCATGTTTGTGTTAAGGCAACTGTGTTATTTGATTGAAAAATTTACATTCTGTGCAGCATTAGTCGTGAAAAGCTACGGTTAGCTTCATATTTCAGCAGAGTCAAAGAACTGGTGGCTAAGCTAAACATTAGCTTAGTGAAATTATGGCTTTCAAGCTAAACCAGGCCGATTAAAACTGTTTATTATTATAGAAATGGTCTAAAATACTTATGTTTTGCTGAAAATGTACTCGGTTAATTGTTTATGCATTATGAATTAAAAAAAAATCTAAATTAAGTGAAAAACTTAGTTTTTAAAAGCTCTCCTGGAATTTGTTACATGCCCAAATTGGATGTTTTCAGTTAGCAGAGAACAGATTTGGGCTTTGAATGCACCTTATAATGTGTACATCATATAATTGTTTTAGGATCTTGTAGAAGTGCACCCATTTGTTTTAAAATGCATTGTTATACCCTAACCCAGACAAGGCTGCATTAAACGGAGATAGGCTGTGTATGGGCCAGTACAAGATTATCTTAGTTTGTTAACCTTGGGCAAAAATAATTAATTACCTCCGTTTCACTGTATTTAGACCAAAAAAGAAAATACAAATGTGAAATAAATTTAAATGCTTAAATAGAAATGTAACAATTGCCCCATTTGCTAAAAAGCCCCTGAAAACATTGATTTTTACAACATAATATTGTCAATAATATTGACTTCATCCAAATTACTAACAATAACTACTGACTGATTTTTTTTTTACTTTTAGCTTCCAAGCATTTATAATGTATTTTCTAAGGTTATACAAGTATAACAAGCTGATATCTGGTTACGTAGTTGGGCTGTCTGCTCATGTAGTCAACCTCCAGTCGTCCCCTTAACATAAAAGCCACTTGTAGCTTTGTAACTTTAGTTTCAAACAGTGTTAAATCAATAAGATCGATGGGTCACACTCATTTAATTTCCAACCCAATAACCTTTTGTCTTTCATGATTTTTTTTTTCTTGTTAAAGTATATTAACCTTCTTTCAGCCAGTTGGCTAGCAGTGCTTAGCACCAGATTGGAGGAGGGTCAGTGCATTTTAGCAGTGTTGTATGCAGCCATAAGTGAATAAACTCTTTTCATACAATAAAACCTGTGAGCAGCCCAGGTGATTGTTGGAATATTTCATCAATATTTTACTGCTGGTTGTTTTTAGCTCCATGTTTCAGTTTTATTTATGTCTTGCAGGTTAAGCATGGCGGACAGAAAAAGAAAACCAGCCGCCTCCATCAAACCGATCACGAAGAAAGAGAAAGTAGAGCTAAAGAAAAAGGTATGCTTGCATTAGTATTTGTACTGTCTCTTAATGTGTTTTATTTAAAGATAACAGTCATGCCCATGTGTATCAGTTGCAGACTAATAATTGGTTACTGTTAAGCTTTGTTTCTTTGGAAACTGTAAGAAGAGGTAAATTAGACCTAAGTTTGTGTTTTTATCTGTCTGTGTGATGCTGCAGGAGGAAGAGAAAGCTGCTGAAGTTTTTGAAGAATTTGTTGCATCTTTTGAAACCAGTGAAAAAAGCAAAGTGAAGACTTTTGTACGTGGGGGAATTGTAAATGCGACTAAAGGTGAGTATGGACTTTTCTGGGATGTTTGACCTCTGATTGGAGACGTCAGATGATACTTCCTTCTTTTCAATGTCTGGTGTAATGCACTTGTTCATTGTTTCTATTAAATAATAAGGACCTTTAATAGAAGTGTTAAGTCCTAAACTGTGTAGGATCCAAAGTTTAATCTTCTAGTTACTTAGAACTGACAATGTAGGACTGCGTGATGTTACTGCCATTTGTACCTTCATATGTTTTGACTAAGTATATAAGAGTTGGTGTTTGGTGGGTTATACTTTCTGCAGAGGAGGAAGAAGCAGAAATAAAGAAAAGTAAGCTGTACCGACCCACCACAAAGTTTGTCCCCGTGTCTCAACATGCCTCACCAACGTCCTCGTCTGACAGCAAAAAGTCTGTAAGTTTGTACTCTTTACATCTTTGCTGTGTCATAGTTTCAATTCCTTTTTAAATCTTCAGAAAGTGTACCTTAAGGTAGCACTAAACGCCGCGTTCGCTGCCTGTTTTATGAATAGGCTTTCAAAAAGAAGACAGAAGAAAAGAAGAAGAGCAATCTCGAACTTTTTAAAGAGGAACTTAAGCTGTAAGTCTGACTCGTTTTGTCCAGCTTTATGCATAAGTGTCATATGAACGATTCGTTCTTGTGCGCACACAAGCTCGTTGTTTTTGCATTGAAATTTTTCAGCATTCAGGAGGAACGTGAGGAAAGGCATAAAAGGAAGAAAAATGACTCTGAGGCTGGAGGAGAAGGAGGCGGATACGGAGATCTGGACGTTCCGTTATCGGGACGATCAAGTGAGAGTTTTCTTTTTTTGTGTTTGTTTTTCAGGTCTGATTAAATATAGAAAGAAAAATAAGAATGAGAAAAATCTTTGAATTTATTCATTCTTTATCCTATTGTTTAAATTTTGTCCCCTTTTCCTTGAGTTTGACATTTTTCATGTCCCATCTTACTTATTCCTCGTTTGTGTCCTTCTATTTATTTTTGTCCATCCTTCAATTCTTCCTTCTTCATCCCTCCATCCTGCCTTCCTTTTTTGTGTCTTTTATTTTTTCCCTCATCCTCCATTTCTTCCTCCTCTCTTAGGCCTTGCGTCTGTCTTTTGTCCTTTCCTTACTTGGACCCTTAATTTTTTGTGTTTTCCATTCCTTTCTTGTTTAATATCTCTTTTTTGAATGTCCTCTCTTTAGATTGTCTCTTTCTTTCAATGACTTTCTTGCTTGCTGTCTTTCCTTCGTCCTGTCCTGTCATGTCAGTTTCTTATTTTGCAGAGTCTATGTGCAAGTCCCGTTGCAGAAATAGCGGACGTAAAGTCACTGTGAACTTTAAATTATTTATATTTTAAATGAACGTAAAGGACTGTAAAAAGCTGAGTCTGGAAATGTTAGATGAGAAACATGTAGGAACAGTTTTTATTAAATGGCCCCTCTGTTCTGCCCCACAGTGCTGTACGACGACTTGACGGCCCCGGTCACCACTAACCTCTACATTAACTGCATTAGCCCCAAGGTAGCAGGAGTACTCTCAGTTTTATTTGGATTTAATGCTTTTACATGTGCATCTCTCACCTCTGTTTTTTTTTTTTTTTTTTTTTTTCTGCTCAGATGAACGAAGACCTACTCTGCAGAGAGTTTTGTAAATATGGCCCCTTGGCCAGCGTGAAGATCATGTGGCCCCGAACGGACGAGGAGCGCTGCAGGACCTCAAACAGAGCCTTTGTGGCTTTCATGACTCGGAAGGATGCAGAGAGAGCCATGGCCGCTCTAGACGGTGAAGTGGACCTTCGAACTCGGTCCCAATTTATCCAACTTTCATCATTTTGTTCATCTCTGACAGCAATGTGCTTGGAACCACAGGTAAAGTGATTATGGGCTTTGAAATGAAGCTCGGATGGGGCAAACCAGCCCGCATCCCGCCTCAGCCTCTGTACACACCAGCTGGGGTGAGGGTGGCACCTCCTCCCCCATCTGGTCTCCCTTTCAACGCTCAGCCCAGGGACCGCTTCCGCAACGACTTCACAAAGCCGCTGGGCTCGTCCAAAGCAGAGCTGGACAAGGTAAAGCCTCCTCGTCCGGCTGATGGTGTCAAGCTGAAAATGCGTTGATCAAGATGATGTTTTGGATTAGGAATGGTGACCCGAGGAAAGCATTCACACTCTTTGAACCTTTTCACCTTTTGTTACATGTGGCCACAAGCTTGGAGAGGTTTGCGTCCCTGTCTGTAAACGACAGAGACGGCGCTTTAATCTCCACAACTTCCTCCATTTTGTTCCTCTAAGGTTCTTTAGCAAAACCTCTGAGGCCTTCATAGATCAGCTGGATTTATACTGATATATTAAATTACACACAACTGGACACTATTTAGCAATAAAAAGCAATTGGTTGCACTGTATTTTATAACAAGATTTCTAAAAGGCAGAAATGCAAACTACAGTAGCTTCAGTCCCATTACAAATGTGTGCAAAACACGATTTCACTATTGCGGTGTTTCCTTTAAATAAGAAACATTTAAAATCACACAAGAATTTTTTTATTTTTTGCGATGTCATCATGCTGTTGTCGTCTTCTCCTTCGTTGCTGATCACTTAACTTGTGTGACGTGAGATGCAGTTTTGCGAAATATAAAAGTTTTGATACGGCTGCAAGGTTTCTCCCAGAAAACTCGGCAGTCGTTCATCCAGCGGCCCATCGGGTTTTTGAGTTGAAAAAATGTTTAAAGTTGACAGGAAATTTGAAAATATGACTTGGTAATTCTGTGTTTTTGTAAGATTAATGCCTGAACATGAACTATAAAATCTTAAAAACATTTTTTAAAAATCATAAATAAATAAACAATGCTAAGCCTGGTGACCCGCCAGGCTTATAATGCAGTGGGGAAAATTATTTAGCCAAAAAAAAAAAAAAAAAAAAAAATTCCAAAATTGGCATAAGCAAATTTATTTTCGTAATTCCAATTTGTGCAATTTTGTGGTCAGTGGAAGCAGTATGTCACATTTTTAGTTAAAGACCTTTCACAGTTCTTGAATACTTAATGTTGATTCTATTGTCAAAATCCCTACAAGTCAGATTTACTTGTGTAACACATTTCAGCAACAAGGCAATTCGAAGTGCTTTACATGAAATATAAAAAAACATAATACAGTAGCCAATTCTGAAACAAGCGATAAACATTTCGTTTTGTCAAACGCCATCATCAGAATCAAGAATAATTAACATCAAATATACGGATAAATGTTCCAGTTATTTTTCATCAGAGGTAACTCTAAACAGGCGAGTTTTAGCTTTGATTCAAACTCAGTAAAACACTAATTTGTGGTCATAACTGACTAAATGTGTGAAGGTTTAAGGTGTCTGAATACTTTAGCAAGGTTTTGTAGATGAGTGTGAAAATAAAGGGTGAAAATTAGTTCGTAGATCTCTTCTGCAGAATGCATGAAGGTTGAAAATTTTCCTTTCTGATCATTTCAGTCAAGTTGTTTCAAATATTACCAGGCAGCTGATTCAAGATTGACAAAATTGATCATGAATTATTGTTAAGTGATTAAAAAAAAAAAAAAAAAAGCATTCTGTTACTTGCTCATCTGTTCCTGCACTGCAGTTTTACAGGATGCAGGATCGTATTAAATTCCTGATGCCCTCTTTGGGTGCACGTCAGTAACTGAAGCCTTTAGTTTTGGGTTCCATAACAGTTTTCTCCCCCCCTACATGTTGAAGTTTTTTACCATCCCTCCCCAGTTGTCTGATCATGAATGCCTCCGTTGTTTTCTATGCTGTATGTATCCTGCAGTGTTTCATCTGTACAGGTACTCACTTTTTAATATCTTCACTATTTGGTTTGACTTCACAAACAGACTCTGTCCGAAGCCGTAGTCAAAGTGGTTATCCCAACCGAAAGGTACACACACTCTTCTTCCTACGACTGACCAGCTGTCATAGCATTAGTGTCATAGGACAGAGGCTGAGGCGCACTCATCTTGTAACCATGCATATTCAGTAGAAACTGCATTTATTGCACTTTGCATACACGCATAGTAAGTCGCATAGAGAGTGGGAGTTAGTAAACGTGCAGAAATACTCTTTAAGGGTCGGGGGTTCGCATGGGCTGGCTGAGACACTGCAGACCGATACAGCTGGAAGGCAGATAGCTTCAATGCTAACCCAGTCAGGATGCAATTAGCATTTAGCGCTAGCTTTCTAATACAGTTCTGTAAGTTATAGCACTTGCTCAAGGGTACAAGTAGGTGTAGATGAGGCCAATCTAACTTTGGTTTAGTGATTGGGCTCCAACAATCTGCAGGAGCTACTCAGGGTATTTTACCTTTGAATTGTTTCTCTATTTAATAGTTTCATATTTGATCATTGTGATCGTATAACTTTGTTAAAGAGCTGACTGTTATTTCATGGAAATATCCAGATGTAGCCGTCCCTGTAATTAGAGTCTGTTAAGGTTTAAATTAAACCGGCACTCCTGATGAAGCTTTAATAGTAGTAGTTTAATCTCACACAGTAAAATGTAGGGAAACCTTGACTGTTAAAATAAAAGTTAAATTAAATGCATTTATTTCGTAGGTTAAGCTTGGATTTTTTTTATATTGTTATAGTTTATAAAGATCCAATTGTGACCCGTTCTTAGTTTTCCAGTATCTAATTTTTTTGGCATTTTGTGATGCCATGCAGTTTTTCAACATTAAAGTTCGCTTTATTTAATTTTATTTTATAGGCGTTGACGATTTTGTAAAAAAAAAAATAATTTGCTGGGAATATTATTTTTTTTCCCCCACTCAACAAATGTACTGATTCTGAAGGTTAGATCGATTTTTTTAAAAAAAAGTCTTTTATTATTGTCCTGGAATAAGTTACTGCGATAAAACACAAACATTGTTTTACACATTTTTATGAGGGGTTCCTGCTATTAAAGTTCCCAATAATAAAGTGGGGATGAATGTTTGAAGTTGAGAACAGTTACTTAAAGCCTAAATCATAGCTGAAACAGTACAGTAAGGCAGTTTTCATTGGCCTGTAGTTTAGTAAGGAGGTGATTGGTGTCTTTATGTTGTGTTTGGCTCTGGGTTTAGTGTGTGTTCTTACTCATAAAGCCATTTCTCCCCACAGGAATCTGTTATTCCTTATTCACAGGATGGTAGAGTTTGTGGTGCGTGAAGGCCCGTTATTTGAAGCCATGATAATGAACAAAGAAAAAAACAACCCAGATTACAGGTAGCTATGCCAAACTGTTGCATAATTGTTTCGTTAGGACAAAAATAATACAACTCAAGGTTTATTTTTGAGTTCTTCTTTCTTTCAGGTTTCTTTTTGACAACAAAAGCCAAGATCATGTGTATTACCGTTGGAAACTGTTCTCTATCCTCCAGGTGAGTTTGCGTGACTGAAGCATCTTTAGAAGCCTTTGGTTTTACATGAAACAACTTGTGTGGCTTTAACCTCTCGTCTCGTGTCCCACAGGGCGAGTCCCCGACAAAGTGGAGGACGGCAGAGTTTCGGCTGTTCAGAGGCGGCTCCTTGTGGCGGCCCCCCATCCTCAACAGCTACACCGAGAGGAGCGACGAGGGAGCGGCGGTCGAGGAGGCCGCTCCTCCAGAGGAGGAGGTGAAGAAGGGCCAGCTCAGAGCTGAGTGAGTCTGAATCTGGGACGCACATCGGCTTCCGACTTGATCCGAGCTGAACGTTTTGATGTTCCCGGCCACTCCAGGCACCGACAGAGACTGGAGACTCTTGTGGAGGAGCTGACTCCCAGCAGGGAGGATATCGCCAGCGCCATGTTGTTCTGTCTGGACCGGGCGGACGCAGCAGAGGAAGTCGTGGGACACATTTCAGAGTCCTTTTGTTCTCTTCAAGTTCCCCTTCAGAAGAAGGCGAGTTCTGCTGTTTTACTGTATTCTCTTTCACATTTATCATGTTGCAGACACAAGCAGCGATTAAGTTCAGTTGGTATTTTGATGCTAGATTGGAGCATAACTGTGAAATAGAAACATCCTGTCAGCTGCTTCTGATTGATTCTGTCAACAGGAGCCACATTGTCATTTTGAAAACACTTTACTCTTTTCCTATAAGGAGGCTACCTATTTGTTGTCTTTTGTGACAACAAAAGTGTTGTCACCCCCAAAGTAAAAACTGTAGAACTGATTTACAAATTCACCTGTAGCAAATATGTATTTTGTTGGAATAAGGGCAACAGTGTCTCTTTGCTGGTCTGGAAGTGCATAATATGCAGTTTCCGATATTGTATTACATCCTAACCCTTGCTTCAAACTTTAACAGAATTGAAATCTCCTTCCTGTCTGCTGTAAAATATGCGCTGTGCATATTTTCATTATGTCAATCCCCACAGATTTCTAGATTATATCTCGTGTCGGACATCTTGCACAACTCGTGCGCCAAAGTAGCCGGGGCGTCGTATTATCGGAAATAGTAAGAGACTGTCTTTGAATTCACTTTTGGAACATCCGTGTCTTTATTATCTAATGGGTTTTAAAATCATTCTCTGCAGTTTTGAAAGCAAGCTACCACAGATATTTGAGCATCTACATGCAGCACATAAAAACATTCAAGCCAGACTGCAGGCTGAGCAGTTTAAGGTAACATAAATCATTTGCTTCGCCCAAAATAGAAGCGAAGGGGAAAGCTGAAACGTTTTAACGTCCCTGTCTCCACAGCAAAAGGCCATGAATTGTTTTAGAGCATGGGAAGACTGGGCCATCTATCCCCCGCCTTATCTAATCCAGCTCCAGAACATCTTTTTGGGGTTCGCCAAAGCGGGAGAGGAGGAGACGGACACGCCGGAGGTGAGCTTATCGCCTCGCTGCAGAGGCGACCGCTGCTTTGTGTCACCTCACCAGCCGGAGATGTTGACTAATGCAATTAGACAAAGGGAGTTTTATGCATTTGTCTTTTTGGAGGAGGTGTCTGGTGAGATTGACGGTGCACCATTGAACAGAAGGCTTATAGACGGGCTTCCTATGGGGAAAACTCCGGTGGACGACATAGACGGTTGCCCCATGGGCTGGGACCCCCTGGATGGAGTCCCCGTTGATGACATTGATGGCGTTCCCCTAAACGCTCCTATTGATGACATTGATGGAGTTCCCTGTGAGTCCACCGTTTAATGTCTGCACAACTCTCTAACATAAGAATTGTTGCTTTGTCTGCTGCTTATTGAGGTTTGTTTTGTCCTCAGTGGATGAAAGCAAACTTCCGCTCTCCAGAGTGCCTTTGTCTAAGTGGGAGAAGATCGGTGATACTGGTAAGACGTAGCTGGACGCTCCTGTGACTGGTTCGACCCTGAATGGTTCTGCTTCTTTTCTTCCAGTCCAAACTGACTCGAAGTGGGATACTTTAGGGGAGCAGGGTGATGAAAAGAAGGTTCATATTAGGTAAGACTGAGTATCTGCAAAATTATTTCATTCATCTGGAAAGAGAGAACAGTTTTAGTAACTCCTTTATCTGGCTCCAGCTGCAACTCACAGGATGAAGACGAGGACTCGGAGAGTGACAGCAGCGCCGATTCCTGCAGGTCGCCCAACTATGAGGGGGCAGTTTTGTCTGAGAGTAAAAGAAAAAGGCTGAGGGAGGTGGAAGTAAGTGTTTGGCCTAGAGATGATCTCAGTTTATTTTTTGTACACAAATGACTCTTAATAAATGCGTCCAGTTTCCTATTCACGAAAGAAACAAATGCTTGTTTGGAGAGACAACATCAACATCTTACATATTTTAGATAGAAGGTTTTGTATCAAATAGGATTGTATTTAAACAGTAAAACTGACCCGATGTTTCTGAAACAGGTGAAGGTTATGAAACTCCAAGATGAGTTGGAATCTGGAAAGAGGCAGAAGAAGTCTGGGATGAGCATACAGCAACAAGTGGAGAACTACAGGAAGAAGCTGCTGCAGAAGGTGAGCAGCTCCTCTTGGTATAAATTATTTAATAAGAACATGTTTAAATTGTTATCGCTATCGTTATATCTTGTGTAATTTACCATAAGAAACCAAATCAAAGTGTTCTTCAATAGAAAACTGGAAGAGCATCTTCAGAGTTATGATTAACTTATTACACAATGTCAGATTTTATGTGCGCCATCTACTGGATGAAACATGAACTTGCACCCTTTTTCTCCCGTGCTACGTGGGAATGCAGTTCTAAAATACTTATACAGCCACCAATTTCATTGTGTTTTTGGATATTTTGTGTTGTAGTTCAACTTTTGTTCAAATTGCCAACAAAATGGCTTATTTTGTGAAGAATCTGCAAACGAAGTTAGAGATCTTTGAGGTTGAATCAATTAAAATACTCACACTACCGCCACTAGGAGTTTCACAAAGATGAAGAAAAGACGGAGAGGTCAAAGTCTAAAGACGGGCAGAGGGAAGAAAGGAGACACAAAGACAGGAGCAAAAGAAATGAGGACGGAGACAGAAGGCTGAGCAGTAAACTTGGAGAAAAGCTGAGGAAATCAAGGAGCATCTCTCCATCAAGGTAAAATATAAATGTAAAGAAAAAAAAAGGCTCTTATTCCATATAGGTGAGCTCAGGGTCATTTATTATGTGCTCATTTTGCAGAACAAAGTCTCCTAAATGGTCCAAACGTTCCCGATCACCATCTCCAGACCAGAAGGTCAGCAAATCCAAGTCCCGGTCGCCGCACCGCTCCCACAAGAAGGCAAAGAAGAGCAAACACTAACCAGATTCAGGACTCTGACGTCAGGCTCTTATCTTGGCTCCACCTTCAACAACCCACACGGGACTCGGCACCTTTTTCTATTGTGAAGTTTCACCACTGTACCTACTTAGATATATTTTGTTTTTAAAATGACATGTTGCTGCAAAGCGCCAACGCTAAATAAATCACCGTTGGTGACAAATGTTTCTGTGGAAGACGTTTCCTGAACTCGACGGGCTTTTTGAAAAGGATTGCCAGAGAGAATTTGCATTTGTGCAGATTTTTTTTTTATTGAGGAAATTCCATCATTTTGTTTACAAAAGCTGTAGGTTAACAGTGCTATCATGAAATGTGCTTCTGTTGACCAGGGGATTTATCAAAAGTAATCGGTGTTTTTCTGAAACATTTAGGACACCCAATTTTAATCATTAGTAACGTCAAACACACTGAAATGACTTATAGGAATTTGTCGTTTTAATCCAACTTGACATTTCACCTGAAAGACTTTGACCGTTTAGCTTTTGAAATTTGTCTGACCTGAAAAACCAAGGAAACAAGAAAGGTGCTCATAGCTATTGAAAATAGATTTTTATGTTCCCTACAGTAATTCTTGGCCACACAGTTATAAACTTACACGTCTGAGCCAAGTTAGTTTCTGCTCAGACAACTTTTCTGGATCTCTAGATGCTAAACCGTTCACAGTTACCTGGTACGAAAAATAAAATAAAAAAAAAAAAGAAATAGGACAAGGAACCCCCACCTTGCCCACTTTGTACAGTCTCTCTCTGTCGTCGTCCGTCTTTAGGACTAATCTCTGCCGAACAGACCTGCTTGCGGAATGCTCAGTACTTTTTGACGTTGATAAAAACTTTAATTGCTCCCGTGAAGTCAGCAGAGAGCAGAACCTCCGTGTGATCGGTTTTCAGGGCTCCTGGAAAAAGGAAGCAACAGTGAGCAGCACTGAAATGCAACTCCTCGCGTTGAGAAAATCAGATGCAGGACGAAACGGACCTGATGGTATCGTCTCGGAGTCGGTGGAGTCCAGGCTCTTGCGGTCCGCTTCTGGTTTCTCTGCGAGTGTTTCTTGAGGGACAATAAGATCTGGATGGGGAGCAAACACGGCGGAGGTGACCACTGCGTTGTGTGCTGCGAGACAAAAACCCCCCCCAAAAAAACACAGAGTTAAGAAGACTAATACATAAATAATAAATGTATTTTGTGGGCAACACAGGAGCTACCTTTAATTCCTTCCCAGAAGTCATTGCGGTCTCGTCGTACAGATGTGAATTTGCTCAAATCGTGGTAAGTGCTCCAGATGTAAACGTATTTATCTTCTGAGCCACTGACGATGAAGGAGTAGTCATGGCTGGAGGAAGGCACGAACAGTTTCACGATTAGTTTTTAATTGGAATTCTCTTGGAGACAAACATTTGACAGGCCAGCAGGGGGCACCGCAGAGCTGCAAAGATTGCATGTTCGGTCAAGCTGGTGACATTTAATATCCGACATTATCAGATCATTTTTAAAGAGATCAGGCTTTACATACAGAAGATTCAGGAACAACAGAGGGAAGTAACGTGGGGAAAAAAATGAAGGAAGTTGAGAAAGAAGGATAGAAGGATAATGGGGAGAAAAAGAAAGGAGAATTTTAAGATGGGAAGAAGAAAATGAAGGCAAGAAATTATGAATTTAAAAGAAAATAAGAAACAAACAAAAGGAGGGAAGGAAAGTAGCAAATATAGGAAAAGGGGGATAAAAGGAAAGGAATTGGATGATAAAAAAAATAAGCTGGAAGACAACTAAGAGGCATTTAGACAATAGAAAAGGAAATAAACTTTAACCTTCCTCCAATTTCTTTTTCTACACTTCCCCGCACCTTGAAATCTAAACCTAAACTATTCCAGCCTGTGTTGTGTAGCAATCATAATGATAAAAATAGGATATTTTTTTTTCTTTTAATTGAGAGGACCAGTGAGCAATTTTTACCCCACTTTTCTCTTTAGAAATGCAGAAGCGGCACAAATCCACGATTTAGTGTTGAGCATGACGGGAACGTTTCTCACCTGAAGCTGGCTTTAATCTGGCTGCTGCTGTTGACATAACCCTTGTACTTCATGGACAGGGACAAGTCCCTCAGGTCATAAAGGCGAATGCGGGAATCGTTTGAGGTAACCAAAATCTGCCGGAGCAGACAGAGTTGGAGACGTAACCACCCTCTCACTGCAAAGTTAACAAGAGTTCACAGAGGACGGGGGATGTTACCTTGTTCTCTCCAGGCAGGGGCTCAATGCCGGTAATTTTGCGGCCTACTTTGTTCCTCCCTCTAGTTGATCTCACGTGAATTTGAGTGTGGTATTTCAGTCGCTGTAAAGTAACAAAGGAAGCCCACGTCAGATTCTGAATTTGCATTGGAACAGGAATGATTAAACTGATCTGAGGGAGAAAAGCAACGGGATGCCTCTGTGTCGTAGAAGATGCAGCGTCCATCGTAGGTGCCGATGACGGCGTATTTTCCGTTTTGGCAGAAGTTGGCGGCGGTGATGAGTCGTGTTTGACCGTCCACCTCGTTCCACAGAGCCACCTTCTTGTCTGGAATGTTCCAAAGTCGGAGTTTGCCGTCGAGAGAACCGCTTAAAAAGTATCTGTCATCCTGCAAACAAGAAAGAAAAACTGCTTAACACCGAACCGTTGAACGTATTCACCATGAGAACAATCCTAATTTTTCATGCACGATTAAACTTATGCATACCCCTATTAATATTGAGTTACATGTGGCAAGTCAAACCACGCGCTTTTTGTAACCATCAACAATTTCTGTGGTTCACTTCTGACTTCTGCCAAACACTTGACCACAAAGTTTGGCAGAAATTGTAGCACTCAATTGAGAAACAATCCATAATTACTTGAGAGATTTAAGGTAAGAGCCTTTCCAGTCTGCTTCACCTGATCTAAAAGCAGTTTGAAACCATGAGACTGTGGGAACACCTAATTGATTTGAGAGTTTGTAGATTTTCCACTAGCGCTTTGCAGTTGGTGCTGTTGCCAATCTACTTGCTTTTTAAAGATTCCCTTTGAATCATCCAAATATTCTCACAAAATTTCTGTCCTGTTCTCCCACAACACAGCTGAACACTTCAGTCTAGCGGACTTGGATTTACGCTAAGGTCTCAGTTCTGCTGAAAACACATAGCGCATGTTAAAAAGTCTTTCTGAGTTTGGAAACAAATATCTAGTGAGGATTACGCAAGGAGCCTTTTGGTTGCTAAAATACACCTAAACAGGTGTAGCGGCAGTGAAAGGTAACATCTGTGCAGACCCCACACATGCTGAACACAAACCGATGATCATTAAAATGTGGTTAAAAGTCATTGATTTGTGTGGACTAGAGAATGTTCTTGTTGTCAGCTCCTCTCTGATGAAAAATTAACGACATTCATGAACTTCTAACTAGCGCAGCATGCACCATTTGTGCCAAGACAAACATGCAGCGACCCGACTTACTCTGGGGTGGAAAGCGATGGCTGTGACAAAATCAATGTGCTGAAAGCAGCAGAGGCACTCTCTCCTGGATATGTGCCACAATCTAACCGTCTTATCCATGGAGGACGAGAGCAGGAAAAAGTTCTGCACAGACCACAGAATAAGTCAAACATAAAGATACAAATGTGTCAGGAGGGAGCAAAATGGTAATGGTACCGTTATTACCTTTGACCAGGACAAGTCCAACAGGTCGGCTGTGTGACCCTTGTACTTGCAGAAGGGAACTTGGCGGAAAGGGGCATTTCTGTCTTCGGTGTCTGGGTCCTCTGGGGCAGAGCTTGCCTAAACAGTAGGCAAGTCATTTGGGAAAATGTTCACGTAGAATGCTGCTCTATATCTGCTATCAACACAAGCTGTTGGTGAATCAGAGTAGTTGTTACTGCACTCACCCCTGGATCTGTGTCAGATTTAGACGAGCACAAGCTTTCCTGAGAAGGAGAAGGAGAAACTCGACCTGGAGGACCAAAACATCTGGCGTGAACTCCAGAATCGGTCGTTTTGCTGCATACTCAATCACCAAAGAGCGCCCAATCCACATACCTTCAGTGTTGTACTTTAATCTCATATTATTGAAGTAGTCAAAGGCGGTCTTCAGGACCCAGATGCGAACAATATTATCCTGGCCTGCAGTCGCCAGAAGCCTCCCGCAATGAGAAAACTTCATTGTCCAAACGGCTCCCTTCAGAACGAGACGGAGGTTCTTGAAACCGCCAACAACGATCACTGATGTAGGGATGATTTAGCCTTACCGTGTGCTCTCCGCTCAAATCCTGCACGACCTTAATCTGGTCAAAGTCGAAGGGACCCTTGAAGCTGTGAGCTGCCTTGAACTTGGCCGGTCTGGTGTAGGGCATACCCTCATCATCACTGGAGGAAGGATCATCGGGATCTGTGTGGAACACTGAAGAGCAAAGCGGGCAAAAAGCAGAACTCAGAATATTAAAACAGTACAAGATCGTGTAAACACAAGACTCGTCATGTAAACATGAACATCATACTCTCATGATGTTAGCTGGATCATACTTTGTTCTAGCTCATTCTAACTTAGCTCAATAAATACACACACTACAGGTGTTTCTTTGTGAAAATCTAACCCGAGTTTCCTTCTCCTAAGCAATATCCACTACTCTGTGCAGGTCTATCACATAAAATCCCCATAAAACAGTAAAAATTGTGGTTGACCTTTGACAAAAGATAAAAAAGTAGAAGGCACATGACTGGAGCCTCATCCATATCTCCATAGATTATGAAAGTTATTGTAAACTGTCCATATTTTAAGATTGCTTGTTCACACAAACAGAACATAACTAATCCGTTAGTTCCCGTACCTTCATCACGCACACTTTTCACTTTATTGACTGCTTTCTCCCCATATTCCTCAGCAAGGTGCTTGGCTTTCTTCACAGATTTGCCCAGGAATTTTTTTAGCTGGGTCCTGGTTAAAAACAAAGACAAATTCACTGCAACCTTTTAAATGAAATCATGGAATATAAACAGAGCAGGAGAGAGAGAGAGAGAGAGCGAGAGAGAAAGGGAGGGGGAAAAATGGCAGCTCAACAACATTACGTTCTCTGCTTCAGTTTTCCTCCATCCGTGTCCGTCAGCGGCGCCTGAGACTTGTCATCGTCGTCCGACTGTGCCGCATCATTACTGAGGAGAAGAAAAAAATAGCAGCTTCCTTCACATACAGTTAAAATTAACTAAAACGTAATCCGTTTTAATTTGACTCACGTTATGTACTCCTTGGTCCTCCTCATGATGTGCAGAGTGAGAGGGTTGATTCCTGTAGGAAGTTTCTCCTCAGCTTGAATCAAGGGAATCTCCTCTCCAGTGTCCAAGTTCTTGATCATGACACTGGCTAGTATTTCCTGATTATAATCACATAGAAATGGGTTTCAATGGCAGTGGACACTCCGACTGTGAATGTGGAGCTCTTGAAAAAAATACATTAAATTCTTGCGGCGTGTAGCTGGAATTCTGCATTTGACTTACTGGAGTTTATAATAACTAAATGATTTTAAATCATGCAGTGGTGACTGTGGTCGGCCACACATTAACTTGGTGAGAAACAGGCTGGATAAAGACAGCAGCAGCAGCATTTCCTCTTATCGCAGAGCGTCGGGAAGACAAAACCACACAGTTTGATAAGTGTGGGAAATCGAAAGTCGTACTTTCAGAGCATCGACGGATTTCCTGTTTCTTCTTTGCAAGGTGAGCGATTCGAGAAAAAGAGCAGCAGCCAGTGCTAATTGAAGCGCTAGGTTGAAGAAACGGGAAGGTTAAGATGAGAATACTAAATATTCCACATGGTTTTTGACTAATATAAATATTGTCCCTGCTGAACATCAAGCATCCCCACAATATGAGGCTGTCAAAACAGTTTTTCACAGATTGTGGCAACTGTGTGTTCGGAGTGACAGTTTTACATGCAACTCCAACAGAGATTGAGCCAAATTGCAAATTAGACTTCTTAAGCTTTCTTTTAAAAACGTTTTCACTCTTGCTGCTCTTCAAAGTCAGATTTGTGGCGTACACATAACAACTGATTCTTCCTCCTCAGCTGTGGATTCCTGTAGCTCCTCTGGGCTTTTCTCTTCCTGATCAGTCAGTTTAAATAGACCAATCAGTTGTATTTTCATTTAGAGGCATCAGTGTAAGGAGGCTAAACCACTTCTAGTTTTTTGTAAAGCTTAAAACCATGTATTATTTCACAATTTTACACTTATCACAATAAAACTTGGGATTAAATTTGGGAAAACTTAAAGGGGCAAATAAAAATCCTATTCACAAATATCAGTTTTAATTACAAAACTGGTGAAATCTCACTTCACTACAAAAGGTAATAATCCTACTAAAACAGAACGGGTCTCACTTCGTCTGTCAGTTCTCTGCCAGAGTTAGAACGAGGACGCTGAGGGCCAGGGGTTTGTCCTCCACTCTGGGATAAGGCTGGTTCATCCTCATTTTCCTAAAAATTAAACAAATTAATAAAAAACAGAACACAATAGCGCATTAAAGAAATATACCTAATTTTGTTCAGAAAAAAAAAAAGTCCTGTTCTACAGACTCACTGACCTGTGCCGTCACCACCTTGTCTCCACTCGTGGCGCTGGCCAGATCCAGGGAATGCTGCAGGTCTTTAGTTAGACACCTCACTGTGCTGGAGGGAGACATCAGGCCAGACGGCTCCAGAGAATCACCGCTAACCGAACTCACTGCAGATAAACAAAGACAAAATTTTAAAAAAAATTTACCCGACACGTTCTCAAAATCAATGCTTATTGTATTTACTTTTATGACCTTTCCCTCTGAGGGCACGAGCTGCACAAAATGTACAGTTTTGTTCCAGTTATTGATGGCTGCCTTCATTTATTTCCTGACTAACACTTTAGTAGAATAAGGTGATCCTTAGTACAGTTTCTGCAAAATATAGGTTGAGCTAACTATACACACTTAGATAAGCCTGTCACAATTAATGAATATCATGTTAAATTAAAATAAGATCAATAATTTCCATTTTGATCATCTTTTTCAAAGGGCAATTTGGTTTACAGAGATTTCAAAATCCTTTTTTTTTATGGTTTTGGTTGTGTGTGGTTTTTATTTATTGTTTTTGTTGTCGTGTTTTATTTTGAATATTTAAAACGTCTGTTTTTGTGTGGAGTGTTCTGTAAAAAATTAAAGTTGAAAATGTTCACAAAACGACATTATTGTTGGTCATTTTGATATTTTCAGGGACAGTTTATCGTCCAGCAAAGCTATTGTGGCAGGTTTACACATGGAAAAGTCTCAAAATCCCATCTAGGACAGCTACAGGTAGGTGTGACCTAAACAGAGCAAAATGCTGACATTGAATCGAAGGTGCGTCAGCAGAGTATTGATATCTGGATGTGAACTCTTATATAACTTGATTTTTTTTCCTCACATTTCCAGCATAACAGATGATTCTCAGCTGAATTATCTGCCATTCTATTCACCATGTTGTACTTTGCTTATATCCTAAAAACCTGGCATTTTAACAGGGGTGTGTCAACTTTTAAGAAAACTACAAAGTTATGAAAATCTGAGCTGGGGAATAAGTGTGTGTCAGAATATCATACTGTGGCATGTTTGAAGAAATTATAGCAATGTTTACTGCTGTTCTGTTATTGATTTACTCGTGCTTTGACTTGTTCAAACAAACCAGGAACCCAGTTTCAGACCTTTTGTCTGCAAAACACTTAAAACCGCTTCTACATCATGTTGAGTTAAAGTTTTCACTTCTGTTTTTGAAGAATCGTCCAGTAGTTCCTCACCCTCCAGTCCACTTGGCCTCACACATTCCTGAGACATCCTGGAGGGTAAGTTGCGGCAAGACGGCGGTGGAGGTCTGGGCGGTGGAACCCCACCAGGAGGCGGTGGCCGCGTGGGAGGAGGCTTCTTTGTGCTGGCTACGATATCGGGTTCTACTGTGAATTGTCGGGGGGGTTTCAAGGGCCCCGGCGAGTCTGTTGGAACGGGCCTGTCTGTGAAGGGAACTTGGTCCAAGATGTCTGCCGGTCTCTGCTCCTTCTCCGCTTCCGCCACCAGAGCGGCGGCAGCGTCCGCCTGACTGTGAGCGATGGTGCTGGTGAGGTCCGGAGGCTGCACTCGCTCTTGCGACTCGGCTGAAGGTCCAGGCAGAGTTGGGAGTTCGGCAGCAACTAAAGAGAATTCTCCATTTGTCGTAACGCTTTCCTGGCGCTCCTCCGACCCCTTGACAAGTTCGGGTGCGACGACCAGGACGGTGGTCTCCAGGGGAACGCCCCCAGCTTCCGACTCTTCTTTTGGCTCGGGTTTCACGTCAACCTGCAGTTGATCCAACAACTCCACCACCTCGCAGACATCGATAGCGCATCCTTTTTGACTCTCCTCGATGATGCTATCAATGATCTAGGAACAGAACAGAAACAGGAGTTTATTCAAGAACGACTCCAAATATTAGCGTTGATGTCAAACTAAACTACAACTGAGGTGTATGATTTTTTTTTTTTTTTAAGAAATTTATACCTGCAGAGAATCATCCTGCTGGGTTTCCGTTGAGGCACAGGTCACATTTTCTACTGGATTCACCGAACCCTCTGACGTCTCCTAAGAAACAGAAATAAACAAATTTAGGCGTTAAAGTAGCAAAGTCGTTTTTTGTAATATTTCATTTTGAAAGCAACATTGTTCTACATTTAAAAATAAATATATTTGTAGGTTCACTTATCAGGAAAAAATAGTGAGAACTTTGTTAGCAGTTTGAATATGGGCTTCAAAAATATCTACAAATCATCTGTTTTGGTGTCCCAACGCAACATAACATTAAGTCACAGAAACAAATACGCTGTTTCAGTTAAAGGGATCTGCAGACAAACATAATTTTATGCCGCAGATCTTAAACGTTATAAAATCTCGGATTTATAAAACTTTTGCAATAACATCAGTCATTGTTCCTTGAGAAAATGTTTCTGTATAATGAAGTCAACCGCCTTGCTACAAGGTAGATGCTAAACAAACCCAAATTATCTACGTTTGTTTTATCCAGATATGGCAAGTTGGCTTCTTACAAAATACTTTACTCGATTGTAAACCTAGATATCTCCACTTTAATCAAATTTGTGTAAAGGAATTTGTTAACTTTGCAACCTGTCTGCAAGAGCAATACCCATTAAATCTCATTTTTAATTATATGGCAACAGAAAAGCCTTCCAAGAGACTTAGCCTTTTGGTTCTCTGAATGTTGCACAATTTGAGCTCAGGATGAACATGTAGAAACATGAACTCCTGGGAGACTGGAAACAGTAAAATTATGGCCTCCAAAAGCTTCGGAAGCAACAGCTGCTTCTCTAGAACCATTGAGAATTTTCCAAAATGTCCAACATTTTGAAATAACAACAAACTGTCAATAACGCTCAGAAAACAGTCAAGCTTCAGATAAACAGCACCTGCTGACTTACTTGGTTTTTAGTCTTCATTTCTTTGGAAAAAGCAGAGAAGTATTTGTTTCCCCCTGCACACTCCCTCTGTATTTTAGTTCAGCTCTTTATTCCAAAAGGCCCAGAATTCACTAAATGCATAATTTCAATGAAGCTTTGATTTAAAACAGACATACCTGAGGTGAAGGAATGACAAGCTTTGCAAGAGTCCTAAAATGATAAGAGAGTTGAGATGATAAGTGCAGTGACGTGCCACAAAATAAAAAACATGTCAACTTGAAATATTAAACAGAACACAAATTACCCACGCATTTTGTATTCCTAACCAGTTTTGAGGGGGAAAACATATGGGAATAATTAATATGGACTTCAAACTGATTACAATACACTGTGGTACTTAATGTCATAACAATACAGGCGATGCTCCAAATTATCTTAAAAATTCTTTTGTGAGTATTTATCATTTTATCAGTCTTGTGTACAGAAATACCGGTCTAAAAATAAAACTTTCCCATTATCAACAAGTAAAATTCACCACACCAGTGCCACTGACACAAAATAATCTCAATCCATCATATTTTGAAGAATAAATGCATATTTTACTGACAGCAATGGCAATAATCCCAACAAGTCAGTTCTTTTGCAATTTGCAGACATCACAGGATTCTTATATTTTTAACCCCGTAAGATAAAGCATTTTTGCTCATATCCAATTGGAATAAGCCAAGCTTATTTGCCAAAATTGTTGGGTTTTACGTTGAGGTTCCATGTGTGAATATGACTTCAAACACTTCCGTCTGATATTTAGTAAATAGAATGGAAGAAAAAGATCAAGTTACAAGTGAAGAAACAAACACCTTTAATGCCATGTTTAGGTGTCCGTATTTCCGTACATTATGTTTTATGCTTTTCTGGTTAATCCTGACAGATGTGTTTTGAACTGAAACAAGAAATTTGCACAGTAACCTTATCCTTCTGTTTGAGACCTGTCCTATCATGTGACTCACTTGCTTAGCCTCTCCCTCTTCTAACATTTACCAGCTGCTCAAATGAAGTACAGTACAACAAAATAAAACGTTAAGAAAACCACACCGGCGAATCTGTTTTGAAAACAGTTAATTTTTAAATAAAGCAACACGATTTGTACATTTGAACTAATATCAATTGACATGTTATTTTTAAAATAATCTGTTTAATTTTACACATATCATGTATGTGTAAAATTATATTAAAAATAGTTAACTTACTCTTTCGGAGACAAGGTGACGTCCTCTGGAGCATCGTAGAATTCTTCGTTGTCACTTGTATCTGACGCCATGCTAACGCCAGTTTAGCTCATCAGCTAGTCCAACTAAGTCGTTAGACAGCTGTGTAAACGCTTAACTTGGGACTTTTGGGGTGATGTACATATGCGTTATCTTTTTATGCCCTGTCTTATCAAAATTAGCAATTGTGGCCGACGGTTCGGCGGAACAACCACTTTCCTGTCTAACCTAACGCCATGTTAGTCTATGCTAACCAGCTGACAGGCTAACAAATGTATTCCGATGCTAACGTAGCCTTCTGCCCGTTTATAAATCTGTCTCAATCATAGCAAAGCGCCCACCATGAAATCTGAAGTTAGAAGACACTTTCCGGCTGCAGCACCACTCTTGGACAGCTATACAGCTGACGACGAGGCAAGGAACTACTTCTCAAACGAACAGTTAACCTAAAACAGCAATATTTTAACGGTGATTCCATGAAGTGTAAGCGGGTGGGTCAAAAGGCGGGGCGCAGCTGCTTCTACTCCGCTGTTATGACAGTTCGATGTAGTTTAGAGACATCACTGCCCTCTACTGGGCGCATTAGGAACAGCAAGAGAGAACAGCTTGTCATCAGTGAAAATATAACAATAAAAACATTAAAAATTTAAAAAGAAAACGATATTATATTATATTATATTATATTATATTATATTATATTATATTATATTATATTATATTATATTATATTATATTATATTATATTATATTATATTATATTATATTATATTATATTATATTATATTATATTATATTATATTATGCCTAGCTTCTGAGTTGTTTCTAAGGTAAATATTTCCCAGGTGATATGTTGAAATTTTTAATTGCAAGCTTTGATTAAAACTCAGTGTTAGACACATGCAGTCTGCAATAGGGAGCTCATAGTACAACTCCCAAGCACATTAAGTTTTCAGAAAATGCCAATGAAAATATATTAACTAGTTTATGTGATTTGTTTATTTATTATACAGCCACACACAAAACTGAATTGAGTCAGTGAATGCAATGTGATATGCAAAAATTCATCAAACAAACTCTACTTCTACATAAAATTGAGGTTTGCGGCAAAATGTTCATGAACTTGTACAAGTATTCGCAGCAGTTACTAGTTGGAATAGCAGCATCTGAGTCAATGAGCTGGTGAAGTAATTTATTTACAAAGAAAGCTTCTTAAATGACAGACCACTAGGACAACATAGGACTGTAAACTTAATATTTGATTGTCTTTAGTCAGAGGTTTCTTCAACATCCAGCCTGGCACTGTGATAGAATGGCACACCTGCAACAAGTGTTATGAACTTTTCTTGCTAGTAAATAGAAGCTATAAGTAGTAATATAACAACATGTAAGTGACTTGGAATGACAGAAACTCAGCTGTGAAGACATACAATCACAGAGCAGAGTCAGAGGATGCAGAGGTGCACATAGAGAGCAGAGTAAATAGCTACTGACTTCCAAAACTCATACAGCTGAGATTAGCGAAGGAACAGTGTGTGAAGAACTTCCTGTAATGGGCTTTCATGGCCAAGCCGCTGCATGCAAGCCTCATATCACCAAGTGCAATGCAAAGCATTGGATATGATGCTGTAAAGCACAACACAGCTGGTACACATTTGCTCCACAAAGTCTTGTCCTCAATCCAGTAAAACCACTTCTATAATAAAGTGTTGACTTTAAGATAGTCTTTTCACCTAACACTAGTGGCAAACCTTGCAAATGTTTCTTGAAGAATGGTCACAACTTTCTAACAACACTCTCATAAACCACATTGAAAGTCTTCATAGAAAAATTCAGGCTGCAAGGTGTTAAACACTACAGATTTCACTCAAATTCAAATTTGTGAGGGCAAGTGAACCAATTTTTAGGGAATAATAAAGGAAATCCATTTCAAAATTAAGATAGTACTATTGAAAAAAATTAAAACTGACTTCAACATATATAGATAGGAATAGCCTCTGAATAACGTAGCTATTTGCATTTAATGTAAAACATATCTGAGCAATATTATAATACGGAGATGTAAACCGGATAAATAGTAGTCTGGAAATCAACCCATTTAAAGAGCAGAGGAGTACACCCTGTTCAGCCAGCCTCAACGTGCCGCACATGAAGCAGGCTCTTCCTAAAACCACTTTATTTAGTAACGGAAGTTTTGAGCCAATAGCAGAAGATTGCCAGACTCTTCCACCAATGGGAAGTTTCGATGTTCCCTGCACAAGAGTAAACGACAATAGCATTGGGTTATAGGGAGAAGAAGGCGGCTTCAGCCTTGTAAGTGGATTTGAGGGGCTTGGGAAGGAAAACAAGGACGCTGGTAACGTTATCGTGCTTCGAAAGGTAATGGAATATGTTACTTAAAAGTTTACGTAGTGTAGGAAAAAACGTGTAAAGTGGTGGAAATATCGTACGTTGCTTATTTAACTGAACACATACCAGCTGACAGTTGGGCTCAGGCATCTGCTGGCTGTTGCATATCAATCAACCAACTAGACTAACTAAACCAACTAAATTATTGTTTGACACCGGTCAGTTACGGCTCACTAAACTAACTAAACCTGCTTAGCTGGACTTGGAGAATTGTTTCCAACGTAATAATCATGTAGTAGTCGAGTCTTTTACAGTGATTTTAGGCTAGCAAGCGTTAACGTTAGTGTCGGCTAAGCTAGTTAGCTAGGTCTTGAATCCCAGAGGAGGAGAATGGACCGACATTGTGAAGGTAACAACATGATCAGAAAAGCAACAAAGATTTGACAGTGATGACTAGTTTTGGTTTTGTCTGGCTACTGTCCGACGTTGTTTTTAATCGGTTTTAGTGCTAGCAAATAAGATCGCACTGTCGCTGAGAGACGACTTTTAAAAACCAAACATACCTTAAGTTTAAATACACTATTCTAGTAAGATACGCCTACAGCTCTCTGTTGTTTATATTTGCTAATCTTAAAAACAAATTTGTCTTAACAACTGAGATCAAATTTAAATAAGAAATCCGTACGCAGGTCACATAAAGAGAAAGGAGCCTTTATTTCCCACTTTGAAAAAGCAAAATTAAGTTTAAAAACAAAAGTAAATTTATTTTGATTACTTATTCTCACTGTAGATATTTGTTTACCCTTTATTTAGTCTAGTTATACACAAAACCACAAGTTGAAAATATAATTCTTCAAACCTTTTCTTCTGTTTAAAGTTTAAATCAGTTAAATACACAGCTGTGTTCTTTTTGGTGTTAATTTTATACTTTTAATTATCAGTTTTCATTTTTATTTAACTGTTTTCAATTATTTTTTTCATGTATATTCTGATGGATGTGTTTTATTATGTTGTCCAGGAATTTTCAGTATTTTTTCTTGTAAGGAATAAATAAAACGTATTTGGCATAAATGTACACACCCTTAAGCTGTTACTGCATTAGAAGAATGCAGTCATCAATAACTTTAGAAGATATGTAAAAATAGTGACTACAAAAACAACAGAGGTCAGAGAGGCAGCCAAAACGTACTGGTTGTTCAATCCTTGGTATTTCTGGTCCAAGGACTAGGTTTGTTTTACAGAATTATTTTCTTCAAAAAGAAAAAAAAACCTTATAGGCATGACCAAAATCTCCCTAATCCTGTGGTAGAATTCGTTATGAGTAGATTGAATTAACATTTTTATCAACGTTTCCATAAGCTACATTCAGCGAGAAAAGTCTACAGCGTGCGTTTCTTCCTTCAGATTTGGAGAACTGTCAACAACTGTCCATCTTTCTTACAGCACATCTGAATTAAATGACTGGTTCATTACCAGGTTTCTGCAGAACTTTATTAGATGCTAATGAGTTCATTTGATTTCAATGTGTGAAGAGTTGCATTTATATTGCTGTTGGACTTTGACTTTTGAGGTATTGAATTCTCCTGGTCTAAAGCTCAATTTAAAAGCACCTGTACAAAAGAGAATTTGATAGCTTTAAATAACTTTTGCTATGCAGAGTTGGAAAGTATTACCAAGTCAAACTGTGGTGTGTTAATATAATATACCAAGGAAGCCTGATTGGTGTACCTGAAAAGTTTCTTCAAGAAAGTAGTTACAGCAATTGTTGTACCTTTTCTTTATTTTCATTTGTGCTTTATCGAAGAAAAATCTAATGTGCTTAATATTATTTAATCTGACTTGTAACTCTCACGGAGAACTTTATTCGTGCTGTGACTCGGGTTGTACTGTGAAGAATAGAATGTATAATAGAATCGTCTAATTCTGCAGGCATTTCACTAGTGTTTCACAAATACAGAAAGTACACGATCCGCAACCATCTAAATAAGGTGAACCCCATTAAACAAACACACATTGGTGTATATATTATTTGTTCAAGAGAAAACAAAATGTTCCCAGACGGACTAATCCTGGTGTTCTGTATCTCCTGATACTTGGAAGAAGTTCAAGTAGACAGTGTTCAGTTTTTTTTAGTTATTATTTAAGGTGTTGAACTTTGATTTAATTTTGTTAAGAACTTTGCTTTGATTTCCTCCTGTTTTTGTCCAGGTGTGCTTTCGGGGAGGGTATGGATCACCCTGCACACAGAGGAGAGACGATGCCTGTCGGACTACATGACAGGTGATTTAATGTGTCACACTGTCTCACCATTTTGTTTCTCATTGTGAAAGTAAACTGATTGTTTTAGTTTTTTGGTTTTTTTTCCTTTAATGATTTTCTCCAACTTTTTAGCTGGTAAATTGTATAATTAAACCAGCAGATTGGCATTAGCATTACATGAGATGGTTTAATCCCTGATTACGCTTCGAGAAACAAAAGCAGTCCTCGCCGCGGTCTGACTAGGACTGAAAGCGAACTCCAACAGTCTTACTGTAGTACCGCAGATTCCTGGGAAAGACCTCCAGTTTTTCCATTACAACAGCTCGACAGTGTAAGTCATTCATGCTTGACAGACTCGTGTTTAATACTGGCTAAATTTGTTGACATTTGAGTATAGTAACAGTGGTGTTCAAAAAGCCTTTGACTTGTCGCCACACTTGGCTCGCGACAGCTGAATAGTTTTAATAAGCCTCTTGCAATGTTGGAAGCGTCAAACAAGAACACGAAAGGGATCACACACAGAACTGGGGGGGTTTGTTTTCTGTTGTTATTTTCGTTTCTAGTATTTACGACCGGCTGCATCTGTGAGGCGACAATAGCCTCTTGGATCTGATTGAGAAGCAGTAAAGAAGGGTATTTAAAGAATTGAAAAAACGAACAACTTCTCAGACACAAAGCCACAAAAGGCCATAAAAAGTCAGTTTTGTCTCCACATTAAATGCTCAGAGCTTTCTCAATTTAAAGACTGTTACCTAAGTAAAGGATCATAATCTCTGTAACAGTTAATTATAGGATTCTTTTTTTGTCTATATAGATATATTTTACCTTTTGAGAAAGAATAATTTTTTCCTGCAACTTCATATTTTACCCCTGCTTTTTCATCTGTATATTCCCATTGTTGGGAATATACTATGTAATGAACCCACTATGTCTGAAAAAAAAAAACCCAACAACAACAACAAAAAAAGCTGACCATATTCTTAATTAAGTATGCACTTGGACTGCAGGGTATTATAAACCTCGTGCACCACCAGGCCTTACTTGGGCCCCCACCAGGCAAAGCGTTGCTTATTTATTTTAGTTTTTTTAAATGTTTGCACTTTTTTAAGACGTTATAGTCGGTATTCAAGCATTAATCTTCTAATGACGCATGATTATCAATTGATATTTTCAAATTTCCTGTCAACTTTAAATATTTTTTAACTCAAAAACATGGCACGGTGCTGAATGACTGACTGCTCCAGCACCCAGCCACTGGGCTAAGTACGTTTTCTGGGGGAAACCCTGGACTGATTTGTGTAAAATGACAGTAAATAGGCAGAACTAAATAGAAAATGTATTACTTATCTTTTTTCCGAAGTATTTCATCATGTTTTGACATTATATGTTTTCGTTCCCATTTTTTCATAACGAACAAATTAATAATTTTTAAACTTTTTCTCCTTTTAATTCTCTTTATAATAAAATTAGCTCGGTATGACAGAAAAGCAACAACGAGAAAACTGCCAGTGTGCAAAAACCTCTTCACGGCAGCAGCACAAGCTGGTGCCTGGTGAAGTTTTCCAACAACAGCTGTCTTGATTGTGTTAACTCTCTGAATGCTAGATCACGTTGCTCAATGTTTTTAATTAGTAACCTCCTGCAAAAGGTCAACTTGTGCGAGCTAGACAGTCACTGGCTGCAGCTCTTGAGGAAGTCTGTGGTTTCTGCTCTTAGTCATCCTCTTTGTTGTGGTTTGGGTCTGTGTGGCTGGGCTTTAACATCTCTGAACCACGTTTAAAATAAAACTCTTGTTGCATATACCGCACTCAATTAGAGGTTGCTTAGCTTTTATAAATTGGAGCATATGCCTCACAGGAGTTTGGCAATGTTGTTGCTACAGCGAACTGTGAATTCTGTGTGCACATTGGTGACACACACCTTTACCGCCACCTCGTTGTTGGCATTGCACCTGTTATAGACAAATTTATCCTAGCATAACTATGACCGAGCCACAAAAGCAATGACAGTGCTGTCATCTTGTGATAGTAGTCATAAAGGATTTGGTTATAGTCTGACTCTATAAATAGGAAACCATGTGCAAGACCTTGGTAAATACTGTCCTTGCACGGTGAATGTAAACTTTCTAATAAACTTTATCTAAAGAGTAGTTCTTCGTGAACAAATTTTTAAGCATCTGCTCTAATCAGAGTTTGTTTGTTCCATCTACAACTGTTTTTTCATATTTTTCTATTACCGTAAGTACTTTCTGCTCTCCCAGCAACTGGTGGCCAACTTGGGAGTGATTTGTGCGTGCCTTATTGTGTGGCGGGCAATGCACATACTGCTTCCTCTGTGAAAGTGCAGAGACTAAAATAGTGGAGCACAAAACATGCATCTCTGTTATAGCCCTGTATGGGATACTGTGGACTAGTCTAGCACAAAAAAAGTAGTCCACCTTTAAGTTCTAGGTTTCTACCGTTTGCACATACCTAGAGTTTTGGGGCGCATTTCATGTTCACAAAGTTTTAGATTTTTGACTAGATTTACCCAAGAAATTAAATCAAAATGTATAATTTAATTAGTCAACTTGGTTTCAGTGCAAGAGTAGTCAGAGTTGTGGATCCAATTCCAGCTTCCTCCTGCACCAGGTTGATGCACCGCTGTGCAAGGTACTTAGCCCCAAGTTGCCTACCTATCTTTGTATAAGTTTGTTAGCATTAGTGTGTGTGTTCTTTGGTAAACGTGGTTCTAGTGTAAAATGCTTTGACTAGAAAAGTTATATGTAAATTCAGTCCATGTAAAGCAGAAGAGCAACAACTGTTACTGCTGTTGCAAACAAACAAAAAAAAAATCTAACATTAGTGTTAAAAAATAGGATGTTAGGGCGTGCTTTGGTGGCGTAGGGGATAGCGCGACCCACATTTGGAGGTCTTCAGTCCTTGATGTGGCGGTCGCGGGTTCAATTCCCGGACCCGGCCGACGTTTGCCGCATGTCTTCTCCCTTCTCCTTCCCCCCTTCCTGTCAGTCTACTTTCAAATAAGGGACACTAGAGCCCACCAAAGACCCCTGGTGGGAAAAATACAAATAAAAAAATAGGATATTATTTATAACTATTATCTATGACTCAGGGTTTCTGTACAGTCTGTGAAAATCTTGAATTTAATTTCTATATTTTCCAGGTATAGATGATATCGCAAAAGAGAATCGGACTACAGAGAAATATTTTTATTTGCTAACCCATTACCTGTCTTTTCCTCATACTTTTGTTGTCCCTTCTTCCTTCCTTGTATTCTTCCTTTCTTGTGTTCTTTCCTCCCTTTCTCTTTGCTTTCTTTTTTCCTACTCCTTCTTCTCTTTAATTGGTTGTTGTCTTCTGTGCTTCCCTTCCTTCTTCCTTCTGTTCCTCCAAGAGCTGCACAATGAATGAAATTCTAGTCATCAGCGCATTTCATAAAACACACTATCATATATCACAAAGTTTGATAATTTTTTTTTTTATTTTTTTTTTTATTAAATCTTTATTCATTTCATTCAATACAAAGAAAAAAAAATTCAATACAAAGAAAAAAATAATAATAATTTAAAAATGAAATGAAAGGTAGCAGAAAGAAGAAAATAATCTTATAATATCTGCCCCTTTTTCTCAACTATGGATCAAAACAACAAAAAACAAACAAAAAAAAAAAACAAAAAAAAATTATATTATATTATATTATATTATATTATATTATATTATATTATATATTATATTATATTATATATTATATTATATATTATATTATAGCAAATGTTTAGGCCTAGTTTTGGTCTGTACTTTCTGTTCCCTTATTTTTTAATTTTTTTGCTGATGGCATATTTAATGCATACTCACCTGAAATATCTGCCAGAAGGTCCTATTCAGTTTATTTTTCAATGAACATAAAAGACTGTAGAGGAACCCCAATGACTGTACATGCAGATACCTCTGTAGTTACTTTCCCACACAACAAAAGAACTGGTCAGCTGGCATAATTAAAACATAATGTCATAAAAAGTAATGCGTTTAGCCATTTTGAATCAGAATGTGAAGTTCAGATAAGAATTTAAACAGCAGTAGTTGTCTTCAACAGTAAACACAGCTGTATCATTCAGAACAGAATGTACAGAGATCAATGCGCACGAAATGTCAGAATTTACATAATTTACAGAGTTATAGAGGGTGTTTATGGGCATTATGTAATTGAAGAGGTTGTTTATAGGTGGCGTGATTTATGGGTTAATAATCCATATATACAGAAGGGCAGCAGAAGGTCTACCTGTGAAAGAGAGAAGAGATATTGTGCAATACAAATGTCCTGAAACTTGCTGTGAGGATTTTTTGCCTTCCAACTCCCGACCCATAAAAACTATCTGCACTCAGCTTGGCTCTAAGCTGTAATCCTTACCTCCGTAACAAGGTGGCGGTGTTGCCCAGTGACAAGTGTTTTCAGAGATCCTGAAAGGATGATGGAAGCGCAGCGCTCCCTCCCTCCTTCACCCCCTCCCTCCACGAGACAACTGTGAATGCAGCAGGGCAAGCAGTCGCGTCGAGCGCAGTCCATTGGCTTCTCAGTGCTAAAGTCACAACCCCGACTGTAGCCCTCGCTGCCTCCACCAGCGTTCCTCTGCAGCTGCTGGTGCCACCGCTGCTCTCCCTCCCCCTTAAATGGTGTGGGCAGAGTGGGATGGAAGACTGCATTGGGAATCTTTTCATGGAAATGGTTTTTGCTGCTGGTACTGCTGTAGCACCATCCTGGTGACAACATGCCGTTGAAATGGAAAAGCGGTTCTCCTGTCAGCTGGAAATTCCCAGTGCCAGTCCTTAAGACATCCAGGTCCTCACCCCTTTCGCCTGCCTACATGTGAGTAAGAGCTTAATGGGATTTGCATTACACAACTGTGGTTGTGTGTTTCGTGGATTTTTGTCTGGTTTTTATTGCTGGCTTTATTTATTTAAATAGATTAAGGTGGTATTGTATTTATCATGCCCCTTATTGGGTAGACTGCGACTGAGCTTTGTGTGAATCAAGAGATTTGCCCTCGTCCAACATGATTTTTATGGTTCCACTTCAGAATGCCTTTCGTTTTCAGTCAAAAAGGCTTGTTGTTCTGCAAGTCCGGACATGGCAGGCACCACATCCCTGACTCTTGCCCTCTTCCTGTGGCTGTGTGTGTTTGGGAGCTGGGGATCAGTAGCTTGGGAGGAGTCTGCCTTTGTCAGGATGTCTGACATGCCCTGGTTTAGAAGCTATTGTCATCAGCTACTGCTCATGAAGGGGGAAGGGTAGAAAGCGTCTGCTTCACACAGTCTCTCGCCATCCTCACTTCTACCCCTCTGTCAGAGCGCTGTTCGGTTCTTGGTGTAGCTTCGGTTTATGGAGCAGAAGAGCCGGATTTTGAAGGGGGAAAAGAAAAACGGTTCTCAAGGCAACCTGTGCTAAGTGAGCTAACTCACTGCCTGTAGGAGATTTCTTATGCTAGCACAGTAATTAAAACGTGGATGGATTTTCACTAAATGAGGTTTTTCCATCCTCCAGTTGTCTTGTAGTTTTACTTGTGAGTTTAGGAGCTTTTACTTAAGAATTTCCCCAAATTTTTTTTTTCCTGACGACAGTAAAAAGGTTATGTTTTCGTCTGCTTAGCCTATTTATATTGTACTGTAAATCTCTACAGGTGTCCTGAAGCTACAATGAGCATACAGTACACATAGTGTCAGCTGCCTGGCACATCTTAACCGCTTAAGGTTTTAACTTGCTTAAAACCTGGTAACTTTTTTTGTTGTTATTATCCCAAATGCAAACACTTAAAAAAAACAACCTTTTTTAATATAAATATTTAATTGAAATTAATGTTTCACTGAGTAGTAATCGATTTTGGGATCGTTGAACAAATTTTTTCACATTAGTTATTGTAAGCATTTGTCAGCAACTCTGAGCAGAGTGTAGATCAAACCCTATAATTATTTCTAATAGAATGAAGCTGCTTAAAAGAAGCAACAGCAAATCTAAAAGTTAATGTATCCAAACTGCATGTCAGAGTCTTTCATATGTTTTTAGTGCATTGCAAAACTCTTGTCTTTAAAAATAAGAAATGGGAGCTCTACTACTGTGACAGCTCTTCCCATTAGGTTGCAAATCTTAAAGTACACCAAGTGTGTTTAATTGGTTGTTGAAGTGGCTACATACAGTAACCTTACGGTAAATCATGTGCACACAATGACAGTCAAAGTGTACTGAAGCATTGAGTTGACTCTTTACTTTGCTCTGTCTTGCTCTGCCCACTCAGACCACTTACTATTTTGAAACCTGAATAGTTAGCTGGGATTTTACAGGCTGATATTCGGGGTTAGTCTGTGGTAAGGGAGAAGTCCCTCTTTATAAACCCGCTGTCCATTTGCCTTAAGACATTTATAACTGGGTCTTGCTGTGTTGGTGGGGTAATTTCTGTGTGTTCTAGCTCGCGACTGATGGAGGACACAGAAGAGTACGTTTTTAGAATATATGAGGTACATCGCGTCCACCAAGTTAACAGCTAGAACCATCTCTGTTAGGTGCCTTTTAAAATTATTTATATCCTTTAAACATTTTCATGTACTGCCGTGTTACAACCATAAACTTTCATGTGATAGACCAACACAAAGTAGCACATGGATGCGAAGGGCGTAGCCTAATAATGCCAATTACCTTCAGAAGTCACCTAATTTGTAAATTGGGTCCACTTGTGTGTAAATTGAGCTGCCCTGTGAAGGCCTCAGAGGCTTGTTTAAGGACATCAGTGAAGAAACTGCATCAAGAAGAACAGGTTATGGAGAAGTTCAAGGGAGAATTAGGTCGTAAGAAAGTATTCCACGCTTTGAACATCTCACCGAGCTCTGATCAATCCACTGTCTGAAAATGGAAAAGAGTTTGAAACAACTGCCAACCTACCATGACACGACAGTCCAATTAAACTGCCAGGCCGAGCAAGAGAAACATTAAATCGGAGGAACAGTTAAGAGGCCGACGGTAACTCTGGAGAAACTGCAGAGATCCTTGGTTTGAGTGGAAGAGTAGTAGGAAGCTAATCAAGAAAGCCACAAGAAGTCACATTTGAAGCTTCGCACAAACCTTGTAAAGGACACAGCAGACCTGTGGAAGAAAGTGCTCTGTTCACATGAGACCATGTTTTAAAGTCATGGGATCAGGCTGTGGGGGGATACTTTTCCTTAGCAAGGACATGGAAACCGGTCAGAGTTGTTGGGAAGATGGATGCAGCCAAGTACAATCCTGGAAGAAAATCTGTCAGAGGTTGTAAAGACTCTATAGTAGAGAAGAGGTTCATTTTCCAGCAGAACAAAAAAACATAAATATTCTTGGGTTAGAATGCTTACTCTAGCCACTTATAGGTTCCAAACAGAGATGGTTAAATCACCCACTGTTGTGAGTTTTAAAAAATTAAACCAGCATTGCAAAACAGGAAGATGTGGTGGGGCTCAACACCTTCCACAAAATCAGAGTCAGACATCTTCCAATTCTATTATTTTTAAAACAATAATAGGGAACAATGTGAGCGTTGTTGGCTGAGCAAATGCTTCAAGTGGGAACTGTAAAGTTCCACTTCTCATTGCAGGTTGTTTCTGGTATTTCTTACACTTCTATGTCCTCCGGTTGACAGATTGCAAACCTTATGTTCATCTCCATCTCTACCTTGAGCGTTAGCTTTGAAGTATCTTCTAAAAGGGATTTAAGTCCTAACCTAATTTCAATTTCAGATTTGGTGGCATTTTCTCGTCACAATTTTTCTCCGTCCAATCTCACTGAGCTTGAGCTATTTGACTGAGACGAATGAGCCACAAAATGTGGTTCTACAAAGTGATTCACATTTTAAAAATCTATTAGTTCTATTTGATAAACACCTACTACTCTGCTGGATTATCACAATCCTAACGTTGAAGTATGTAGTTTTTAACTTGAATGAGGAGCAATTTCAAGAAGCATGAGTACAGGGCACTTCTACTGCAGACGGTCTTCTACAGACACTTAGGAGAAGTGACTTCATTTCACTGAGAGTATAACATACAGACTAGCTGTTATTTCTGTATGAATTGTTATTGCCTTGTGTTTTGTTTTTATTCAAATAAAGTCAATAAATGCCAAGGACCATATTTTCATTTGCTGACCTAGGCAATAAATTCTCAGACTTTTTTTTTTTCTGACAGCACTTGAAATCATGTGCCCGATGTGTTTTCATCAGAATTGTTTAGTTGTCATCTACCTGCTAATGCACCTCAGAGCTAGCAGCAGCAGAAGAAGCCAGAGATGTTGTCAGTGTGTGTAGGTGTGAATTGAGAGGTGAGGCATGCAGTACAAGGCTCTAACCAGTAGTGTTGTCGCCTCTCAGCTGATTTAACAATGTCAAATGGCTTTCCTGTAGCGCTTAGCTTCCTTTGTTTGGCTTAGATTAAATACCAAACGATAAACTGTGGTGTTTTGGTGAGGAAAGGCATTTTTGGTGTCAATGAAGCATGACTAATGTGTGAAAAGGGCTGTGGTGTTCCAGTAGTCAAACTGCCACAATTGCCTGTTTGATTCTTGTTAGCACTTGTCATATCACTTTTTTTTCCTCCCTCCCTGTGTTCTTCTCGTTTTTTGTCAGCAGTCTAATGGATGCAAACTGCAGAAAATCCACTAGGAGTAGAAATGCATATTGTGGTTTGGGCCTCTTTTTTTGTGATTTCTATTTAAAGTTTTTATTCAGTTTAATAAAGTCAGAAGTGATGGTTGTTTGGGTTTTTTAAGGCCTTTTTTCCCATTAAATCCTTTAGTTAAAATCTTGGCTCCTTGTAAAATGGCTTTCTAAAGACAAACAATGTCTTTTTTTTATGTAAAAAGTGTTGAGATTAAAGTAAATCTGTGACTGAATAAGTTCCAAAGAAAAATAATCAGTTTAAAATAAGAAAGGAAACCAAAAGAAGAAGCTCTGATACTCCTTTTTACCAGATTGCTGCAGGAACATGTGATATGTCTTATTTGGCTGCAAAGTCTGCAGCTGATTTAATTTATTCAAGTGAAATTTCGAATGTTTCGAAGCCAATCAAGAGTCAATTAAACATTTCATCTTTTTGGAACAAATCACAGGATGGTTGGTATAACATCTGACGCCGAATATCAGCCGATTTTCCTCTCCAGGAGATTTTATACTCCATATATATATATATATATATATATATATATATATATATATATATATATATATATATATATATATATATATATATATATATATATATATATATATATATATAATATATATATATATATATAAAACACACCTTCGTACTTAAAAGTACATAAATCAGATTCAGGGTTTTTTTATAAGGAAGCTGTGAGATGTATCTAAACCTGCCTTAATTAAAGTTATTCAGGGAAGATATGCCAGCATTGAGGTTAAACTTATTTGGCTGTTCCAAACTACTGTAATAATATTTTAAAGTCCAACATCAACTGAAACACTAATATTGGCCTACTCTACACATGTGCCAATCAAATGACCAGTGATGGGGCTTATTAAATTTTTCTTTGATTGCCTCTGATTGTGGTTGGCAAGGGAAATACTGGAAAAATCTATAATGAGGAGCAAAACTTAGAAACGGCCACCATTTTTGGGCTCTAACTGTATTAAACAACAGAATGTACTCTCATGCACCGTGTCTGTGTTTAAGTTCAATACAAATCAGATAATGGTTGGAGACATTAGCTTTGCTGCATACATGGGGATAATCTTGTAATGCCTGCATTTCCGTTGGATTCAAAACTCCAACCTTCTCCACCTCCTACCTTTTTTTTCCACCCAGAATCAAAATTTTTTTCAAAAAACCAGAAAAAGCCTGAATGGTACAACTCTAATATGAACGTCTTACCTGTTTCATTTACTGGCTTGAAGGTAAATGAAACGGCTTGTAGCAAAATACATTAGTTGTGTTTTCTTCTCGAGTGCTTGGCTTGATGTTAATGATCACCGTTCTGTGGAAACATAAAATAAAGTTTCGCTTCATCTCTTTTGTAGTTTGCATGACAACAACCCAGCATGAAATGCTGCCTTCCTGTGAGAAACGCCTGCTGCTGTTTTCCATAATGAACTTTTACTTATAGTTTTCATATTCATCAATGTTAATCTTGCCCTGAATATACACACAACGCACGATGATGGGGAAAATAGTTTTTAAGGTTTTAGTACACCTGCCCTTTGAAATGGACATTGAATTCAAGCTGATTTGTGGCCACTTCTCATAAATGGCAACAGCTGCCTGGGGGATTATTTTATTTTTATTGAAAGGCCAGGGGGAGGTACAGACCGACTCAAGAGGGTTTACTCAGGTGAAGCTGTCATATCTGCACTCGTCTCACTCACATAGACACACGCAAGCCCTTTCAAAGGCTATTTACGATGAAGCGGAGTTTGCTTTCACAGAAAATAGATTACCAGCCAGGATCTATCATGACTGAAAAAATAAAGAGAGCATAAAAACAGATGCATTACAGAGGACTGATTGAATGTCAAGTTTATTAAACCAGATCCCTCATGTTTCAGTCTGAAAGCAGAGCAAATGTACGCACGACCCGAAACTTGGGGCCGATTTCGCCTCGTCTGTTCATTGGTTTACATAATGCAGATTTAAAGACATAACATTCAAATCAGATCTCTACGCCGAATGTCGCCAAACATAGAAACATATTTCTGCCAGCGAGTCAGATCCAAGCTACCTTTATGTTTGCAACTTCTCTCCTCCTGCAGCCGCGTTTCGAGGAGGTGCAAAGTTTCTTCCAACCTTTCTCATTAAAGACTTAATGCCGGGTGCGTTTTTGGTATGGCGCTGGCATAGCTGCACTTTGAGGTCATAATTAGCCTCATGTAATGACAGGTGTGCCCCACCAGAACATTCAGGGTAATTGAATATGGAAATATACTATAATAATGCTGACCTACGTGATTATGACATGATCTGCTACTAACTGTGCATCCCTATTTGTGGAGTGACAAATTAAGCTCCTTTGTATGCGGTGCTGTGCCTCCACTCATTTGAATACAGGCTAGGCTGGGTTTTGCTGACATTTTTCGTTTTTTTTTCATGGCTTTTGCACGTCGCCTGCTTCTTTGCTCAGATTTTGGTTCGGTCTTGGAGTAAACGTTCACGTATTCTCCCCTAATTAATGGCTTAGCAGACCTTTTGATGGAGAGCATTACTTATTTCTAGACGGGTTCTTTAAAAAGTGGAAAAATAATAATGCAGCTTGTTTTACAAAACCTGCAGCTTTTTCTTTCTTTTTATTTTTTGGCTTCACCTAGTGTCCTACTATTTTATCTTCAGCTTCGGAAATATTGACAGGGTTGGTGTTTCACTTGCAGTCGTACATTATATAAAAAGGAGTTTGGCTTTATTACTTGAAGTTTATATTGAAACATAATTTTAATATTCAACACTGGCTACACCCACATACTGCTGAGATAAGGTTACTGCAAGTACTTTGGAATTATTTTGAGATGGTAAGATCACAGATGGTCTCTCAGACGAAGTGAACACCATGCAAAGGTGAGAAAATATTGTTGTTTTTTTTTTGTTTTTAAAAAAATGTAAACACATTTCTGCAGGAAGTCACATAGCTGGTAAAATGTGAAAATCAAACAGTTGTACACAATTTTATATTGTTTTATTTAGAACTGTCTTTTAATTTTCTGACTAAAAATACTTGTGAAAGTGACCTGCAGACGGCCTCATTGAATCAAGTCATGGTGAGGGCTGCAGCCATGCGGGTTGCATTTCTGTAGACGGTGATTGAAAGGACTCTCTGAATCAAAGTCTTTTTTATTGCTCCAATAAGAGACAAATTGGGATTTCCTTCCCAGCTCAATTTGCAATAACTCTCAATTCAGAGGTTTTCCACTCAATCATTGTTCATGTGATTCTGCTGCTGGGTTGTATGTTCCTTAACTCTGCTGTAGTAACACTATGGTCTTTTCATTGTCTCTTTTTCCTTTTTGTTTTGACCATTACACATGCAAAGTTGACACCAAACAAAGTGGGCTCACGAAGAAGTTAGATTTCATCATGTTAAAACAAATTAAGAGAAACGTAAATGTGTTGCTATTAAATATATCTATATTAAATATCTCAAAAGCTATCTGGCACATGCAGTGAGGAACCGGTTCCCATGTTTTTTTGTTGTTTTTTTTTTGTTTGTTTTTTTCCCCAGTTATTTGGACAACATAGGAGCAAGACATTATCCTCATAATTTTTTCTCTTTCACCACTAAGGGCCAAATCTCAGCTCGGGGATGATGGGAGCCATTTGATATCGACTACATCTAGCATTACAAAATGTTTAAGTGAAATGTTCCATGTTGTTTGGACAAGGTTGTTTTTTTTTTTATTTGTATTTTATTTATTTTATTTTTTTTTGTCCACATTCAACCCTGGAATGGCATCAAGAATGAATGAACATATCCGCCACAGACTTTTCAATTTGAATTGATTTGAACAAAGCCGACTTTAATCATTTTAATTCCAATTTTTCTACTGAAGTGCAAATACATGGGAACCACCTTGTGACATTTTAATCAAGCTTTTGAATTTCATTATGACAGAAAATATTTTACACACAGGATGATGCAAATCAGCCTTCAGAAATTAATTAGAATTGCAGGAATGGTTCGTTTTGTTTAGCTATGTGCAAAGACTTTCTGACAAATGCCAAATGAAAACTTTATTTTGTAAAATATCATTCCTAAAGACAATCAAAACATTAAATGTGTCATAAAGCTGCTGAAATAATAAGACCAGTAGATGACTAGGGTTAAAACTTCAGGTTGAATTCTTCTTTTAATAATTGTAAGAATTTGCCATTCCTCTATCTCTGTCATCACTTTAAGCCTTAAATTATATGTTTTATTGTCTATTTATGTCACGACTTTGTTCATTCGTCCACCCTTCAGTCCATTCACTTTGTATTGAATAAAATTTGCTTTAATTTATCATTGAGAATTAGTTATAAACTATTACAAAGTAACAACCAATAATGTCATAATGGCCAGTAAATATAAGACCTTTCAAATAACCTAATAACTAATCGCTTAAAATAAAGCCAATAATGTAATAACTTCAGAATAATGTATCAATTTTGAGCCAGTAACATGTTACATTATGTATTTTTTCCAATATTGTAAGAAGTTATTGCGTTGTAGGTGAAATACTGAGCAAAAATGCAATACATTTGGGTCAAAAAAACCACAAAGTGTTCTACAAAGTATTTCTTTAAAAACCTATCCGTACATTAAATTGCATTACTTTCATATGGAAACCAATTAACGCAAGTCTAAGGCAATATTTTCTGCAACACCTAATTCTCAAATTGAGTCTTTAAACCAAATTGAGAACAGTGCTGCATAGATCAAATACTTGAGTTAATTATCATAATTATTCCCTTCAACAAAAACTGTTAACTACCATGATGAATGAAAAACTTTTTATCATGTTATTTGTAGTTTATTGGATTATAGTTGGCTTTATTCCATGTGAAATGGCCAAAATTGTGATGAAATTGCTTTATTGGCTGCTACACAACACCACATTTCTGTTTTTGAAGTGGTTCCCAAGTGAAGCAAAACGGGGGGGGGGGGGGGGAAATGTTTTTTAATCTCGCTGTTTTATCCAAAATTTGTCATGTTGTAGTAATTTTTATTTTAAGTGTTGAGTCCCACTTAGAGACGACGATGATTCTGATAATAACTTTAAGCATTCATAAAGTTTGAGATTGAGGAAAGCCGAAAGTTTATGCTGGATGCTGTAGCTTCTGTCTCTCTCTTCGTCCCGGCAGCCACCAGCACTCCTTTATGGTTTGGACAACCCACTCTCTCCTCGCTGCCTGTCCGACTTACCACCTGACAGGGTAAATGTACAAGTACATTGCCTGTGCTTTGTGTCACTGTGATTGTGACTGCTGTTTAAACCATCCGTGTTTAGTGGTACTGCTGTTCACAAGCTCCTGCTAGACTTAGTGAATCATCATCATGTCTGTGCAAGACGTGACCTTTTTTGCCTGTCCCATATCTGAGTGTTGTCCATCTTGTCTGTAGCAGACCTTCAGCACATGTGGTTAGATCTCGTATCTCTATTTTTACCTAGGTTTCCTTACAGTTTGCATCTTTATGTGCTTTTTTTTTTTCTTTTTTCTTTGCATTTTCTGTGAATTTACCTTTTTTTGGCCTTCCTGAGTTTTTATCAGTTTAGCATGTGAGTGGAGTTAAAGGTCGAGTCAACCCGTTTCCTAATGTTTATATATCAGAAGCTTGAAACGTCTTTGATTTAGAGGTGAAGCCTTGAAGAAAGACTCCAGGTGACTTTCAGTGACCTCAAATTTTCATGTGTTCGAGGGCCTGAAGTGAATGGAGGTGACACACAGCATTGGATTAATCGCCTTCTGTTGGATTTAGGGTCACTTCAGCAGATCCAAGCCATAAAGTTCAAGCTATTTGAAAAGAAATGAGAAGTTTCCATCGCCTTTTTATTTAATAGCATTCAGTAAATGGTAAAATATTACTATATTTTTTTAATTTCAAGTCAGCGACTTAATTATACAACAAAAACTGTTTTTTGTTTCTAATTTACTTTTGTCTGTTAATGTAAAAGTTATTTTTTCTCTTTTTAGAAGGAAAATCACAGCTTGAGATCTTTTATTTTGTAAATTAAAACATTTCTCAGCTTTTCTTTTTTTTTTTTACAATGTTTTTACTGCAGCTGCTGAAATAATAGTTGATTACAGTTAAAATAGCTTTATTGATAACATGTTTTGTTTTCATTTTGATACATAATCTTTGGCAAAATTGAAGAATGTCATTGTGGTTAAATGAATAATTTTATTGCTTAATCAAATGATCTGGTTATTAAGATTAAATTTTTGGAAAATAATATTTTTTTTTAACCTATTCACTCTTTGGGTTTTTGTAGTTTATGATATCAAATCGCCAAAGTCCTACCATCTTGTTTTACCGCTCGCATTTATTTCAACTTTAAATTCAGGTCATCTTGCAAAACAGAGAGTTGAAATAAAAGTAAGTTTTTGAAAATATTTTTTTGGTCATTTGTAATTACTTTAAGAAAAAGCAACAAAAAAAATTTGCTTAAAATCTGATATATTATAAAAACCAGTAAATTTGACTTTAAAGTGTTACTTTTGCATTGGTTTTCCACCTCATGGCATTTTATTATTGGACCTGGAAGTGTTCCCCATAGTTTAATTCGTCTTTGTTTTGAAGTAATGAAGCAACCTTCTTTCAGCCAGTATGCGAGCAGCACTGCTGTGGAGGTTACAATAGTTTAAATATATAGTGTCATTCTGACATTTAAACTCTTAACAAACAGAAAAAAGGAAATGTTCCGCTAAACCTCCTCGCATCTTAAATTTAAAGGAAGGAAATGAAATTTCCTTAAAAGCTCAGGGAATCTCTGGCAGTGTTAAAAACCTCTCAACTGTTCAGCCAGGCGAGCATTTTGAATTACTTCATTATATAAATAGTCCATTCGAAAAGCATTACTCTCCTCCGTCTGATGAGCGGTGTCTGCTTATAGCCCTGTTTGAAGACTCGCATTTAAAACCCTGCTGAGCCAGACATTTATGTGGAGGAATATTTGATCAAAACCAGGCCTGTCTTATCATGGAAATGAACACTTTTAAAACCACCATGCAACATTCATTCACTACTCTGTTATCTCAACATGCTCCTTGGGGAATATTCGTAATATTTTAATCCTGGTTTTCATTCAGTATTTATGCACATCCTGTGTGAAGAAGCTTTTAAGCATTTTATTTTTTTTTTTAGATTTCTTTTTTCTGTGTTTTCATTGAAATGTTTCTTAAAACAAATGGGAATGGCTGACCTGTTTGGGTTATTTTGCAAATTACTTGCTATCCAATCAAAATGAGCTCCATTCTGTTGTGTGTTTATAATTTTCTGCATAAATGTTTGCACTGTACATGTGGAGAATATTCTCTTTGGCACAGTGGGACATATTTCACACATTTATTCTCTGTGTTAGACTTTGCACCATGTTGCATCACAGTGTTGAGGTCCTACCGGTATCCTAATCTTTATCCCTTTACATGCTTTTAGTTACACAGTCATGGGGGGAAAAAAAGAATGTTTTGATTATGTAAAACAGTACAAAACAACCCGAAAGGTCTTTACTAGCCAGATTGGTTACAATATCGCATCTGAAGATGTAAACGCCATTTGGAATCACTTCCAGAATTTTGTTGGTTCCTCTCGTCCGGAAACCTTAACAAATGCACCTCGCATCACAGTCATTCTAAAAATATTTATTCTTTTCAAATTGCTTTTCATTTTCCAATATAGCTCGGAGATGATTTACTAAACAGAGGAGCAGTTTATCTAAACAGAGCGCTTCGTCACTCATTAGTATTCTGCTCGAGTCAGAGGTGTCGCCACATGTGAAAAGACACCAGTATGGTTGGTTTATCATCAGCGATCTCACTGTTTATTCTTAATGAACATTGGATTAAAGTTTTGCAAACAAAACTTTGTAATGGCCAAAAGCAAATAAATAATACTTGTTGAAAATTGTGATCCCCTAGTGAAGAAAAAAAGAAAATGGAAAATACTTATTCCTTCTGCTCCTAAAATAGTCTGACAGATTATTACACTTATATCATTTGTTGATCAGCATTTTGATTTTCATTCTTGGACTTAAACAAGAGCTTAAAAGCAACTACTTAATTTAGCAAATATTTATTCTAAGGATGTATAATTTGTTCTTCAAAATTGGAAGTTTTTTCCTGAGGGACTTGGAGTGATTTTTGAACATTTACTGGAACACATTTAGAAGCTAAAACACTGAAGGTTGACTAATGGGGATTTTTAATGTAATTGGGGAATGTTTCTCCTTAATGTTGACTAAAATGACAACATACATGCAAGTTCACTTTACTGACCGTCATTTCTCAGTCGCACAGGTAGCATACTGCTTACTGCGCGCATGCCCTGCATGGACTGTGCATTTCTGCAGCTCATAAACAGATTTATTAAAGCTTGGATTACTGAGGGCACCTTCCACTGCCTGCAGCGCAATACCGGTGTAGCCAGACATTTGAGTTCATGGATTCCATACACTGCATCCGCAAAGTACATATTGTTAAATATTCAAAAACGACTAAATAAATAAACAGAAAAAAATTATAAAGTTAGATCTAGTCAAACTCCTGCTGGTTCCAAACATCTTTCTTTTACTAATGATGGAAACCACTGAACTCAGTGGGACCTTTAAAGCCACAGAAGTTTTTCTGTTTTTCTACAGACAGTCCCTTTGATTTTGTGCTCGGAGTTTGACCTCTGACCTACACTGTCAACTGTGGAGCCGAGACAGGTGTGTGCCTTTTTCAAATCAAGTTAAATCAACTGAATTTACCACAGTTGGAATCCATTTTAAGGCGTAGAAACATCTCAAAGACGATCACTGCAAAACAATGGTTGTGCATACTTATATTAATGTTATTTGTTTGTTTTTTTTCCCCATATCAGTAAAATTTGCAAAACCCTCAAAATTTCGAATGAGCCTGTAACATAAAATATGGGAAAAGTGAATCCTTTCCAGGCGCTCTGTAAAGTGAAATTATTGGGTAAACAGATCTGTTGTGTCAGAAATCCTCTCCAGGGAGAATGGCATTACTCTGCATCAAACAGTTCTTAAAATAAATAAATAAACTACACTTGCTATTGGGCTTTCAGTTATGAAGGAAAAACTTTATTTCTGTTCACAGTGTTACTTTTTACTTTGGTACTGGGGCTTTGTCCGTTTCTCTGAAATAATACCCAATAAAACCAGTAATAATGCCCAGATTGAAGTTAATAATGTCACATCTCAGTGTAAATTAGCCTGTTTGATTTGCAAGATTTTTATTGTTTTTTAAATTTGTCTACAAAGTTTTGAAACATGCTTTTGGAAATTGAGTTTTCTCTTGTTATGGAATGAAATAAAGGCCTTTCTTAAGTGGCTCTCCCATTTGTTTTGTGTTTCTGCCAATGTTGGATAAAATCTACTGAAATCAAATGCTGCTAGAAGAGGTTTGTGTTTACAGATTTCACATTTCATAGCAGCACTGCGGAGAGTTTTGCAAGTGGGAAAACCTTTTTCCCTCTACAAATTCCCTCCGTTGGTGTTGCTGACAGTGACGCAGAATGTTTTTTTATCAACGTTGAAGTCGGTTGGAAAAATGGGTTGATTGTTTTCTTCCTGGTTGGTGTTCAGTTGGTGGGACACCAACCTGCCCGCCGGAGTGGAAGTGTTTAATGACAGGAGGAAGGAGTCGATCTCTCGGTACAGCTTGTTTTTGATCTGCAGTCAACCTGCTTAAGAGGTTAGGTTGACAGCAAAACTGAACAGTCCTGAGGTTCTGCTTTTTTTTAAATTATTATTATTTTATTTGTCACTCATCAGGAGCGCTTTAGAGATTAAGGCCTCATCCAAGGACACTGTGAGACCGAAACACTCTACATTGGAAATATTTCATAACAGTCCAACTTTTTACCACTTTTTTTCTTTTTAAGAGGTTATCGTTAAAAATTGTGATTTGTTTGTCTTTCAGATCCCTCGTGGAGGACGACGACGCTCACATGAAAGTCGCTCTGGGCTACGGTGAAATGGGCATTCCTACTCACCTTCAAGCATCGAAGACTGGAAACACTCGATTCTTTACAAGCAATACACACAGCTCTGTGGTTCTTCAGGTGAGAGCGCACACTGCTTTATGAAAAAAAAAAAAGAATAATATGAGTTTAATTAGGGCCACTAGGGTATTGCTTGTCTGTTGGTTTAGTGAGTACAGCCTGAGTTTTACACTTTGCTACAGGTAAGAAACGTTGCATAACCTTTAAAAAGACTTCCTCATCTTCCATACATACATATTGCACACAGGGTGGAAGATTGTGGAAAAATTTGTTGGCACTGCTGTTAAAGATGTTCTCAATATGTTGTTTAAATGTCCTTTTCCTGTTGGGATGGTCCCGTCTTCACATTTCCCAAGGCTTATCACACAGAAAAGGAAATCTGATCTCTGACTCCTGTTTCACAAGTTGAGCCCAAATGTATTCAAAACCCCTGGCAAATTTAGATTTAAAGTCCTTTTTATTCAACTGAGGAGTTTGTTTTTGTTATAAAATGGCAGAGGTATCGCTCAGAAGATAATAAAATAATCTAGAAGTAGCACCAAGTTTGACGTTTAACATTTTATTTTAGAAAATACAACTTACAACCTCTTCTAACCAGTGGAAAAATCTTTTTTTGTGGCATTACACCAGTTACACCCTGTTCATAAGTCCTTAGCAGCTTTTTGCCTGTTTCTACTTGTGTTTTGAGGGTTTTATCTTTGGTGAATCTTGAGTCATCAGGTGGACCTTTTTGTTTATATTTTGTTTAGGCCCTAAAACCCAGATTATTATCATCCCCCTGAAAGGTCTAGTAACAACATATTTTAAGTTTTCTGTCTGAGAGCAGTAGATTTTTACGTCTTGCTGTCTGAAGATGTTCCTTTAGCATTTTAAAAGGAAAAAGGCCCTCAGAATCACAGATCCACTACCGTATTTTACATATTCATTCTCCGTTTAGCGCCAGCCCTAACTGAAGCGCTAAAAGTGCTTTCAGTTTTGGTTTTGTGGCCGTAGAACAGAAAATGATTGTTGTTATCCAACAGTATCTAGTGGTTGCTATGGAGACAACATGTTTTATGTGTATTTGCGTGATGAATTTGATTATATTTGACAAAATCTAATGTTTGTCACCCGTTTCACAGTTGATGTTTTTATGATGTAAATCGCTTTGCACTGCCTTATTGCTGATGTGGGCTGTACAAATCAACTTGACTTGACTTGAACAAGTATAAATTATCTGTAATGTAAATCTGCTTTAGTTATATTTAAAAGTGGTTTTTGTGAGTTGGAACAATTGAAATTAAACAACTATTTCCCAATCTTTGGAATATTGAATAAATTCTGTCAGCCTACAGGTTGGATTTTTCAGCCCTTTAGGTAAAACATAATGCATTTCTTGTTTTGGTTGTGTTTTTCCAATGAAAGATTAATTTATTTTAGGGTTTTTTTCCCCCCACATTTATTTGTTTAGTGTCTTTTTTTATTTTCTACAGAAGAAATGTTTATTCATATTGATGGCTAACCCTGCACGTCAGCATTGATTGGTGTAAAGTGAAGATGGGCCTGAAGATGTTGTGGTCCCTGCTGTTTGCTGCAGCGGTTGTCCTTGGTCACCAGCTTTCTTTCAAAATGAGAAACCGTTGGCCCCTTTCACTGTTCATTATTCTTTGTTGTCAATGCACACTGCAGGGGAATGATAATGATTTTTCTAGCCTATCTCCCACCTTATACCCGGATCCTGGAATGTGTTTGTTTCTGGTGGTGAATTTATTTAGCTAAAATTCACCCAGCTCTAGCACCATCGACTTCTTTTCATGCTTTCAGGTTATTTGCACAAGCCACCAAACAACCCCCCCCCCCGTCTCATTTGATATAGTAGGTAAAAAAAAAATCGGATGTGCAAAAGCGAGGGGCAATATCAGTAATTTACCTGAGGAAATGACAAAACTGGTGAGTTCATTTTATTTCTGTCAGCAGGAGCCTTGGTAAGCAGGTGATCTTCTTAGTCTGTTATTGACTCAGCTGAGGAGTCACTGGATGAGGGGGTAAAAAGCCGCTACTTAATTTAGGTCCCCTAAGCTGAAGCCAGAAACACTTCCTGCTCGTATAACTCTCACCTCCCGTCCCTTTTGGATTCAGGGATTTGATCAGCTGAGAATAGAAGGTTTGCTGTGTGACGTGACGCTGGTTGCTGGGGACGGCGATGAAGCTTTTCCTGTTCACCGCGCAATGATGGCCTCGTCCTCCGACTACTTCAAAGCTATGTTCACAGGTGGGTCTGCAAACTCTGCCTCTCTGACCAGAGCGTGCGCTCGTCTGAGGGGCGCTGAAGCAGGAATTGAACAGAAGCGTGTCACATATTGCATCGAGAAATTCCTTGATGTTCTTCCCTGTAGTAGGAATTATTTTAAATTCATGTTTTTAGCAGTTTAATTCTATGCAGACAAAGACAGCTGGGTTTTAAGCTGGGAATTCAGTAGTAAAGGAAAGTTGAAAACCTTTAATCAACATTGTAAAGTTTATTAAAGGGATAGTTGGAACTTTTTCAAAGCGACATTCTGTGAAAATATTATCAGTAAAAGTTCCTTTACATTCAGTAGATGGATATATAATTAAAGAATTTATAGTTCAGTGAATTTCATAAAACAGTTTATTTATATGGCACCAGTAGATGACTCAACATGTCAACAATTTATATGCATAAATATATGATTGAGTCACTTCTATTGATATATTCATATATAGTAACATACATTCCAGATGTATTTAACATTTTAACCATTTTAAGATTATGTTAACTGGTATAATAAACTCAACTTGATGCAAGAAGCTGATTTTCCTTATTTATAACAGATGTCATAAATAATGACAGATATGAATATTCTCAGCTTTTTCTATTTTTAAATTTCTGTAATGACTTTTAAAAGCTCTTTAAGAAGTCAACGACTCATTTTTTCTTTTTTTTTCTTTTTTTTTGTTTACAGAAGACATGCAGAAAGTTAATTTTATTTGTTTTTTCTTAAGCAACTGATTTTATTTTTTAATCTATTCCTGTATTGCTTTTATTTGGTAATGTGCCTCTCTTTAAAGGTACCAACAAATAAAATGCATTATTGTTATTATTATTATTATTACTTGTGTGCCTTTTAATGAACAGGAATCTCAAAACGTCAGTGGATTTTTACTTCATGCAAAATGTAAATTTTTCTCTTAATTTGACAAGGAACACCAGCACTGGGGTGTTCCCATCATGCAGCATTATTATGTGGGGATTTGGAGCCTTCTCTTCTCTCCACCTCGCCTTCATCGGAGTGTGTTCAGCTGGTTTCACAGCTATGTATAGCTTCTATAGCTCCATCTATATGTGTCTGAATAGCTTCACACATCGGTGGGTGGTGGCAATACTTCAAGCTCTGTTACCAAGGAAAACTCTGATCTACAGATAACTCTCAGGGAGGGCTGGAAAACTGTGTGGAAGTATAATATTGCTAAATATTGCGATATCAGTAAAGATTGAATTTAACCCAGCATTGTTCTCATGGATCTGTTTGTCAAAATGTTCACTCCAGCCGTCTGTAGCTCATGTCGCCTGGATCAGGTTTGGGAATAAAAGACAGTGAAAGTTCATTAAAGTGACCAAGTATGTTGGCAAGCAGACAATATAACCACCTAAACATTTCACTCAAGCAGTTCTCGGTATGTAAAATATCTCATTTGCAAAGAAGACTATTGGGTGAGATGTGTTGTCGACATATTGCTCTACTCTTCAATGTAATTTGCTCGTCTTTAAAGCTGCAGGGGAGAGCTGTGATAAATCCAATCGTCTTAGCAACACAGATCCACGTCTCAAGTTGCTTGTCAGTCCACTTTGAAAAGAAGTCACTATTGTTTTCTGATTATTGTAATCATGCAGTCGCTTATGGACTTTGGATTCTATAAAGTCCCAAGTAGTTGATAATATAATGACATGTTCAAAAACTGTTTTTTCTCCACTTTCTGTCAACACCTTAATGGCATCCTGGTTAATTTGTCACATTGTCTTTGAAAAGCAGCTGTGCATAAATGCTAAACCTTCACAGTTTTTCCCTTCACTGAGATCCCTCTGGTCTCCACTGTAGCTTTTCTGCAAACCAGTATGCCATAACAGGCCCTTTTCAAAGTGAAATTGAATAAATCTTTTTATAAATTTAGAAAAGTGAGACCACGTTGAGGCCATGGACCACCTGCTAGTTTCAGGTCTTTCTCAAGTTCTCTGAGAGCGCGGCTCGTCTCTCGAACAACTCCTTTGATTATTATCTCGGCCTGTCTGTCAGGAATCGGATGAGGGGCACCTGGCCGTGGGCGGCTCACTCTGAAATGATGATCTCTCCATTTCAGAATTGCGACTCCAGCAGCGCTCACTGGAGCATTCGCAAGTTTAGAGGTGCAGCTGCTGTCAGCGCTGTTAGAATATTTAGCAAAAATAAGAATTTTACCTGAAAACTTCTTTGCTTTCACCAGTCATACCACTCTCTGAAGTACCTTTGTAATAAGAAAAAATTAATAGACCATGAGTTAATAACTCATGGTCTATTGATATATTCATATATAGTATGGAAATATCATACTATATATATACATATAGTATGATATATCTATATATCATACTATAGATATGATATATAGATGTCATATCTATATTCTTGGGTTTTGTTTCTCTGAAACCCAAGAAACAAATTTCAGCTCGTTTCTTGGGTTTCATTTCTTTTTTTTTTTTTATGTTTTTACAACTTATTTCTTGTGTCATTCTGATTTTTACCCATAACTTAATTTGATAACTAATTTGCTGCCGACATCCGGTCCGAATTTCATCAGAAATACTTAAACTGAGAAAACTGTTGTTGTTTCACACAGTAATTTACCCCCTGCTCATTTTTGGCAGCGCCAGAGAATTTAGGCTATATGGTGACAAAAAGCTACAATTTAAAGAGCTTGTCTTAGTAGGTGTGTGTTGAGGAGCTGCTTGGAGTGAAGGATACCGGTCTCCAGTGGCTCCTGACTCTGACTTATTATTGTAATGAGTAGAACCACATTTAGTAATTTGTTTTGTTGTTGTTTTTTCCACCCACTCTCCCCTGATGCAGGTGGAATGAAAGAACAGGATTTGATGTGCATCAAGCTCCACGGAGTCAACCGAATAGGCCTCAAGAAGATCATCGACTTTATCTACACAGCAAAGTTGTCACTCAACATGGAGAATTTGCAAGACACACTTGAGGCTGCAAGTTTTTTACAAATCCTTCCTGTGTTGGACTTCTGCAAGGTTTTTCTCATTTCTGGGGTAAGGAGACAACAAAGGAGCTCGTGCTTGTAAAACACTTTCCGAAGAGATTCAGCAGCTTGTTGTTGTCGGGAGGGAACATATGGGAGTCAGGAAAATCGCAATGAATACTAAAGAATGCGTTCGTGACTAACCACAGGCTACTTAAGATGTGAAAGTACAATAGCTTCCATACATCCATCTCCAAGATCTCTTAATTTTATCACGGCCACTAACTCCTGTGTGTTTTCTCAAGGTTTTATGCAACAGACCAACACAAAGTAGTGTTTGTGAATAGAAGGATTTCAAAAAGTAGTCTGTAGAGAAACTTCTTAGTGTGTGAGATTTATAGCTGTAAGTCTCTACCAGTTTTTTTTTTTTTTTTTTTTTTGCTCTTTTGCAAAACAACTGGAGCTCAGCCTCAGTATATGTGTGGACATTAATTTTCAAGTATTGCTAATATTTTTGAAGTAGATGTATGTCTGGACTTTGACTGGGCCATTGTAACGCAATATGCTTTAATCTAAGAAAGTCATTTGTAGCTCCTGCCCTATGCTAAGGGTGCACCATGTCTCCAGTCTGTTGCTGGCTCTGGCAGGTTTTCTTCCATGATTGCCCCAGGTTTTAGTTTTTCAACAATGGGTTAAGTTATGACTGAGATGAGATTTAATTCATTGTCGTTATTATTGGCAGTGAAATTTGTTGCCCTGTATTGCATTTACGGAAGAAAAAGAGGCTGAATATATAAGCATGCCACACTTTTCAGTTGGTGTAAAAACACAAAACATGCTGAAAAGCTTGTGTTGCTCTCTTTTCATTTTACAGTTATCTGCTGCTTTATTATCCGTCTCATAAAATCCCCCAAAACAGACGTCTTTGGTTATAGAGTGACAAGATGTGTAAGAGGATTAAATACCTTGTTTACAATCTACAAACTCAATCTAGCTCTTTCCCTTTGTGATAGCCAGCCATCTTAGCTGCTGCTGATGGTTGCCGGGTTTTCTACGACTTACCCGGCTGCTGATTTCGCAGGTTTCACTCGACAACTGCGTTGAGGTGGGGCGAATCGCCAACACGTACAACCTGACGGAGGTGGACAAATACGTCAACAACTTCATCCTGAAGAACTTCCCCTCCTTACTGGGCACAGGAGAGTTTGTCAAGCTCCCGTTTGAACGGCTGGCCTTTGTGCTGTCCAGTAACAGCTTGAAACACTGCACTGAGTTAGACTTGTTCAAGGCCGCCTGCCGCTGGCTGCGCTTCGAGGACGGTCGCATGGAATATGCTGCAAAGCTCATGAAGAACATTCGCTTCCCACTCATGAACCCTCAAGAGCTCATCAATCATGTACAGACGGTGGATTTTATGCGCACAGACAACACTTGTGTCAACCTACTCCTGGAAGCTAGCAATTACCAAATGATGCCCTTCATGCAGCCAGTAATGCAGTCTGAACGGACAGCCATTCGCTCGGACAGTGCCCACCTGGTCACTCTGGGCGGCGTTCTGCGCCAGCAGCTAGTTGTCAGCAAGGAGCTGCGGCTCTTTGACGAGAAGGCCCACGAGTGGAAGGCGCTGGCTCCCATGGACGCACCCCGCTACCAGCACGGCATCGCCGTCATCGGCAACTTTCTCTATGTTGTGGGCGGCCAAAGCAACTACGACACCAAAGGAAAAACGGCAGTGGACACCGTGTTCCGGTACGACCCTCGCTACAATAAATGGATCCAGGTGGCGTGCCTTAATGAAAAACGAACCTTCTTCCACCTCAGCGCTCTCAAGGGACATCTCTACGCTGTAGGTGGAAGGAATGCTGCTGGGGAGCTTGGTGAGTTCAAATCCGCCATGTGGTTTATTTCTATATTTTAAATCAAGCACATTGTTTTCACAATTTCAGCAGACTGACTTTTGTTAATGATTATCATTAGGTGAACAGAAGTATTTTTGAAATATGTATCGCAACAAATTCCAAATCAGTTCAATTTATGTTGTGCCAATTCACGAGGCATAATTAAATCATACTTTAAGTTTCAAGACTAAAACGCAGAGTACAAGAGGCCACCAAAAGCACTAAAAAAGCAGGAGCAAGAACAGTATGAAGTTGATTCCAGGTCTAAGCAGAAACCAGTCCATATTTCTCACTAGATCAGACTCGTTTTCATTGTGGATGTTCTACAGGGACGGTTGTACCAGAATATATTGATACAACTAAAAAAAAAAAAATCAATAAATAGCTGTTGCTCCATGATTTTGTGATTGTTTTAGTGGTTTTTTGCAACCAAAATTACAGATTTCGTGGTGCCAATTTAGGAATGTTTGTAATGCATTTTTACAGTATTTGCACTAATGTACGATGTTAAACATAACTTTTTATCACTCGCCGTATCAATTACAGATTGAAGGTTTTTGAGCAACTTTGAGAAGATTTGTAGTAAAAAAAAATGGAGATTTGTTGTTTTTTTTTGTGAATTTGGCAGATTTGTGAAAAACTGGAAGGACTTGTTGATGTAATTTGGAGCCTAGAGGGCCACATAAAAAGAGTTTGACACCCGTGTACAAGATGTTTAACAAATCCAAGAGAAACTATTGTTTTCTTGTGTTTTTGATAACTTGGAAAGCTCAACCATCTCAAAACAGTCCAAACAAGTTTGATAGTTGCACTCGGTGCTGACTCACTCACTGAGGATGAAGTAATCGCCTTCGGGAGAATGCCAACAATTTTATTTTTAATAGAATCAATTTTATTTAAGAAGAATCCCATAAAGTCATTACCGCTGAGTGCCGGGGGAATTGATGGCTCGACTGAGCTGTGGCTGTAGGTTTGGCAAGCGTACTAAAAAGAAACCAAGGATTATTCCTTTTCTCCCTTATGAATAATGAAAAACAGAATGTTGTAGCTTGGCGAGGGGTCTTTTTCTACAGCAGTAACTGTTTTTTTCCATGGTAAATATGACTCCTATAGATGTGTGGAGAGACATTTTTTTTAGTTACTAGTAACAGAAGTTGTCGTAGCTGAGAACTGAAAAGTCACATTATCTGTAAGAGCAAAAACTGAAAAATGTGTAAGTTGTTGTATTTTACAATATGTTAACTCAAGCAATAGTCATCCTGAAAATACAAGCAGTTCTGTTCTCTTTTCCTTTGACTTCAGGGAAAAAAGAACGGCGACAGAATAACTGCACACCGATTAGGGAATTGGATTGTGATGTTAATGCTTCCAACACTCTGTGACCTTTAGCACCTTGGGCGCTATCATCAGTGCCGGACGTTGGCATCTGCTGTGGTGACACTCCATCCAACAGGCTGAATATTATGTTGGCATTCAGAGGATGCATTTATAATCATTGGAAATGCCAGCAGACAAACATTGCTTTCCAAGCAGTCCTTTTATATTATTAAAATCCACTGATATTGTGATATTCACATGTTGGAGAGCTTTTACTTATTTGTCCATATATTGTTAAAAATTCTGTCTATCCAGTGAATCTTTCCTTTGTTTGCATACATCGCAGTGGTGCACACACAAGGATGCTAATGTCGCTCCCTATAGGTCTTGAAAAGTCATAATTGCATGACGTTTATCGTTTTCCAGGTCTGGTAAAGTATGGAAAGCAGAAACCAGTATGAAAAAATGTTGGTTTCCGGGGTTTATTGTTTCTTCTGTAAACTAAAAGACCTTTCAACTTGGCCTGGTTTAGGCATCAAACAAAACACTGAGACTGTCAATCTGTTACATTTTATAGACTAAATGTATTGCTATGAGCTGTTTTTAATGTAAAATGTAAGAATTGTTTTATTTTAAAGTGGATTTAACTTTACGAATTCTTTTTCCAATTTGAATCTACAATTTACATTTGAATCTTTAAAATTTGAGTCCAGGAAAGTGTAGAATATTGAAAATATGTAAGTGACTCAAGAAAAGAAATTAGTCACTTTCAAGATTAATGCTGTTCAGATTTGTGAACATTTGAGTTTATTTTGTTTGTTTTTTATTTTTTTTCCCCACTATGGTCCAGAAGAAAATATCTGAAGAACTGTTAATGGTGCAGGGGCTGTAAAATAATCTAAACCAACAACAGGCACCTTTAATTTGACATGAATCTTTATGGAGTGCTTGTTTAACATGATAAATCTATAAGTAGTATAAAATAAATTACCTCAAATATCCTCCCAATCTGCTGCAGTTGATTACAGAACCACATCAATACATAAGATTTTAGTGACTTTGTCCTGGAGAAGAGTTATTTGCTGTTCTTCTTCTGTGCTGGTGCGTGTGACAACGAGTTGAAACCGGCCTGAAGCTTTGACAGCATCAGTACTGACAGCGACTGACACGCCCTTCTGAGTCTTAAGTGTTGGCAAAGTCGTTCTGTCTGAAACTTCCCGCTATAACACTATTTTCTTCTATTTTAATTCTTAAAACTAACTTTATGAGCAGATCAGTCTATGTATATGTTTGTTTATATGTTTTCCTGGCAGTCGGTTGGTGCCTAGTAACCAATCGGGGACCGCCGCACCCGTAGCCTTAAACCACAAAGAGGTGCCACCCAATACTTAAATCCGGCCATATAACTCCAGCAGACCGGGAGAGGAGCTGTCTTCTATTTTGGGTTATAATTAGACCAAAGAACAGAGCCTGAGCTCACCGACTGTCTACACAACTGCCTTATTCAGCTTTACGTTCCACTGCCTTCACGCGGCATGTGGTTCAGGCCCGAAGTATTTCTGGATGTGCCCTCCCCCCTCCGCCACGTTTGTTTACTCCTGACGGGTCGTATGGGTGTGGTTTCACTGTTGCGTCTGGAATGCCCTGATTTTAGAAAAGGAAAGCTTAACAACGTGAAGACGGATTCACAGGGGGGAATTTCTGCTTTAATGAGTACACACCGAGTCCTTCTGGCTTGCTTTACTGCCCTCTCCCTTTAGGTTAATTTAGCTTCTTAAAATCTGAGAACAAATATGTATTTTGCTGGGCGTCTGCTACTGTTTTTTTTTTAATTGTGTAACTTAATTTATACTCAATTTGCCAGTTTTCTAGGCTTAAATTAGGATATATGAGAATCCACACAATTCAGGCCACTGAGCAGCTTCTACATTAGATTCATTCATCTGTCATCGTCTCATTGATTTCACAGAATCCTATAAAATTCTCCAAATTCACCTGCTGCTCTTTCTGCTCACCATCAATCAATTCAGTTGAAAACGATGTCTAGTTAAGTACTAGTGTCCTGAATGCAGTAAATAAAACCAGCAGGTTTTCATCCTGTGATTACAGGAGAATAACTTGCTCATCATGTCTTTTCCAACCATGACGATGAAGAGCTATTGATGGCAGACACTGAAGTGTGCTTTGAGCCTTGTTATGATCTTATTTCAAGCACAAGGTGATCTTGTCGATGCACCCTTGTTGCTTGTTACGGGGTCGTAACAAGCAACCGATCGCTCGTCCGTGATTATCGCTCGTGAATCCCAGCGCCCCTGTTCTTGGATATTTCTAATTTCTCGCTAAAGTATCCTCGGGCACATTAGGATGAAGGATCTAACAATCTCCCAATTTCCTGCGCAGTCAGTGGACGCAGCAGTGGTTGGCGGGCCGTGGGGTGTGTTCTGTATTTAAATCTTGAGTTTTAGATCCCACACTGAGACCCTCCAAGGCCTCATTTGCTGCTGTTTGTCCTCTTTTAGTTGCGTCCTGACCCACTTTCTTCTAATACGGTCTTCCTCTTCTTTTTTTTTTCTCTCCCCATCTCAAAGCTACTGTGGAGTGCTACAACCCAAGGACAAATGAATGGACGTACGTTGCCAAAATGAATGAGCCACATTACGGCCACGCTGGGACGGTGTATGGTGGTTACATGTATATTTCAGGTGAGTGTGCGCTGGGAGTCTGTATAAACCCTGTTCTATTCTGAAGAGTAGAAAAGCAAGAAAAGATACAACATTCTGTATAATTAGCGCTTAGATTTTATGACTACATTTAGCAGGGTTTTGCTCATTTATGAAAGTCAAAATGAAAGTAAATGTTGAAACATTTAATCCCAGGTTTAATTATAATACAATTACATTTTCTGAACACTCTTCTTTCATTGCTGTCGCATAATTTCCTGCATTCTCCACAAACTTCATTAAACTTGCTTCTAAATATATCCATCCGGCACGGACATAAAGGGCCTTTACAGTCCATCCAAATGGCCAAATACATCACTAACATGCAGACTCTGGATGCTCAACACTTTAAATATAATAACTTACCAAATATGGCAAGAAAGCAGCCTTTACGACTGCGACACGCTGGTTTTGCTATGATGATTGGGATTCAGTGCATTTACTGTCTACTTCAAGACTTAGTTTGTGATCAGATTGCTTGCTTTTGTCTGCTTGACTTGCCGAGTCTTAAAGAAAGTAGTCCGTTATCGACACTCTGGCATCACGCTTATGTCATGGTGGAGGGTTTGGCGCGTGTGGTGGACCTTCGGGGAATCACTGCCTGTTCTTTCGGCGTCACATTAACACTTGTTCCTGTGATTGGAAGCGAATCCCGCCGTATGGAGATGAGCCCTATTTTCTCAGTGTGACTAATCCAGAGCAACCCAACAAAATGGGCGAACGTTTCTGCTGGTGGAGGGGGGAATTCAGGAGGATGGAGAAGGAGAACTGAAGAAGGTGTAATACACAACACTGTTAATCCCTCCTGGCCACAAGAAAAATCATCATCCTCCTCCTGCTACACATGAATGCGAGTGTTCAAAGGCGTAAAAGTTTCCTGATGCTGAAAGTCAACATTTCACAACAAACATTGCACAGCATTAAGTTATTCCAAAGGTGTTTAAAGTTTTTCCAATGAGGTGAGATGATTTGTACCAAATACTTGAACCAAAAAATAGCACCCCCTAGTGTGAGTCTGAGTGGTTCTTATTACCCTGGATAAATTTTTTGTTTTGTTTTGTTTAACGAGGACATGACGTCTCACTGGAAGCTCCTTCCTCTGCAGCAGTGTTGACTTGCGTCTCTCTCAGTAACTGAGTGCGGGAGAAAGTTGTCGTGAAAATAAAACTATAATCAATTCATCTGTCTGTGCAACTACACATAATATGGAGAGTTCATGGAAAGCCGGAGATGTAATTGCAACAGATTTTAAACGCATTTTGCAGGCGATCAGGTTTAAAATCTATTGTTCTAGCCATAAACTAGTGATAACTTTACTGCGTTTATTTATGGTACAAGCCTGAGTATCAATCAGACACGCAGCCTCTGCAACAGGGACTGGGACTTTTATTTGGGCCTTAGAAGATAAATGGTCTAAATCCCTGAAATGTACTTTTTATTTATGAAGGATCATCTTCACTCTTTCTTCATAAACGGGTTTAGCCAGCTAATACAGCTAAAGTTAGCAGAAATAAAAAGCTGTAGATCATATTAAATTGATATCAAACCAGTTTGAAAGCAGAGCAGTCAACCTCTACCACTCTAAAGTGCAATCTGCCTACTTGGACTTTTCAAACACTAAGTGGTAAAAGGCTGAAACACTACAAGGGACTAATAGAGGCCAGAAAACTGCCCTTCTTACTGAAAAAGGCTCCTAAAGTAAAAGCACACCTATAATTATAATTAAAGTTTTTTTAGTCATCGTGACTAAAATGTCACAGTGAGTAACGTTGTCACATTTAAATTTTTCCAAAATGTTGTTCCCGATTTAGACACTGATTTGGGTGGAGAGGGTCAAGAGGCATAGAAATTACACTAATCAGAAATGGGACTAATAATTATTGATCCACCACTTAGTGAGTCAATTTTCCCTGATGGTAGATCAAGTGTTGAACAATTTGAATTCTCCCCCACTCATCAAAACTAAGAGATTACTTTTTGACCTGTAAACACAGCAGAAAACAAAATAGCATAATGATACTGTAAAGGTAGTATAATAAAATCTTTATGTATTATTAGGAAAAAGTACAAACCTCTTTTTGTTTTCTTTTGGAATCAATAGCTGTTTGAGACAGCTATAGAAAAACGAATAAACCAAAGAAATATTTCTAAAGTATTCTTGAATCGTTATGATTGAGTCGAGCTGCAGTCGGCACAGTTGGACTAAATGAAGTTAACTGGGGCTAATTTTTAATTATTCAGTGTTTCAGGAATCAGTTTCTTATTTGATCCTGCTTGTTGCCGTGGGAAATATTGACAAGTTAGCAGAACATGTAGCCCTTTTAATGTGATTCCACACTGGCTAAGACTCGAAGGACGGCTGCTGTTACCTCGAGACATGACGGATCATTTTCACTTCTAGCTAAAGAACGAGAGAATATTTAAAACCAGCAAGAGCAGAACATGCTGATGAAGCAATAATCAAAAATGATTAATATTCTCACTGTTAGCAACTGAAGAGACAGAGGCTTTTGCCACGCACTGCTTTTTCCCTTTGCTCACCGTTTACCGTTTTCATTCCTCCTTCGCTGAAAATACAGTTTTACGATGTCAATATCAGGTGAGTCGGGCGATAAATTTTGTTTTTGTGAGGGCAGGCTCCGCTCCCGTACCACCTAAAAATATAAACTGCTGGGCAGCGTAATATCACAACACAACCTGCTTAATGACTGCAGCTGCTGCTTTAATAAAATTGCTCCAAGAGGTAGTCTCCGGGGAGGTTAGAGTCTTGCGGGACAAGGTGACCCACGCTGGAGTGCACTTCCTTGTCTGTCTGTCACTGCACATCAGGTCACTTTCTCCGTCTGTGCCGCTGTGCTGTCTGAAGGTATTCTGTCAGCTGGATGAACCTGACAAATGCACTCAGTCCACAGGCCGTCACAGCCGCAGCGCCTCGGCACAATTCAGACATTACTGAACTACTGCCACGCTTTGTTTTCCTATAAGCACATTTCAACTCCCTTTTTTTTTTGTTGTTGTTGTTGTTTTTCTTTCTGTTCCATTTTTTCTTTTTTAAAATGCTTCACTGAAACAAGCCGTCTGCTCTCACACTCTACCGGTTGAATCGTCTTCGGCTGCATTTTCTGCTCTGAACCCTCTTGGGCATGAAATAACATGAGCAGCTGAACACACCTGGATTTGGGGATTATCTGCCATTCCTCTCTGCAATCCCCTTGAGCTTCGTCAGTTTGGACACGGCTGTCAGTAGACATCCACTTTCTGGTCTCCTGATGGATATTTAATTGGCTTCAAGTCGGAGCTTGGGTCGAACCTCTTAGAGACGTTTTCGTGTTTGAAGGAGAACTGCGAGGCCAAGAAGGCTCTGGAGCAGAACAGCATCTTTCTTCACTTGGCTTTTTCTACTCACTGAAACATTTCTTTATAACTGCCTGTGGAGAGCAGCCCACAGTGTCATACCGCCACCACTCTGTTCTGCTTCAGGCATTCCTATGAACAAACATTCAGCTGTGTCTCTCCTGCAGATTAGAGGGGAAACCAATAATTGTTTTATTGAATACGAGCCAGTAGACTTCATCTGTACGTTTTATCAGCGCCCCTTTTCATAAACACTTTTTGCCTCCTCTCCGTGGCTTTTACGAAACGGTCAAGCCGCCTTTGGCTACAGGCAGATCTTGATGCTCGATTCTGATTTTTTTTGCTCGTATCCATTTTTATATGTGGTCGTTTATATTACTGAGAAGTTCTGTGTGAACAGTTTAAGTCCCCAAATCGAGTCGCATGCTTAGAGGAAGAACGTTAATATTGAGCAAATAAAAATGCAACAAACAGCACCGGCCTTTTGTGAAGCATTGACTGCAGATTCTTCAGGAAGGTTTGTTTGGACGTGTGGTCGGGTCCAGAAGTGATCTGATTGCGATGCGATGCGCTTTAGTGACGGTCTTCTTTCGCAACCTCATAATCGTAATTTTTAGCCATCGTTTACATCCTAATTTACCAAGTTTGGCTTCTTCTGGTGCAGAATTATGAGGCGTGTCTCACATGACATAAAATGCGACATGACCACAGGCGCTTTTTATTTATCCATCTCAAACACGATAGAAGTATAAAAATCACACATATGAACAACAAATGCAAAAGACAAATATTTTTGTACCACAATAATCTTAACATGCTCTAAAAAGAGTATCCAAATTAATATCCCACATGGGAAGAGACACAGATTGGATTTAAACTTTTGGGTGAAAAGATTGTGATTGGGGCGCTCAGACTGCTGCGAATAAGTCAGATTGCATCTCGCTGTGATTTAATATCAGGGATTGGGGGGGACAGGGAAGTTCAGGTTGACCTGCCGTCGGTTACACATCTCCTCTGGACCCGGAGGAAGTCACAGTGATAATTAAGCAAGCAGGTGTGAAGTGGGAGGCATTACAAGCAGCTGTCTGTCATAACTGGAGGCACTGCTGTCACTCTTTGGGTTTGTGCTGGTGGCTTTGTTTACACAAGCACACATTGTTGCGGTACAGCCATAAGAAGGCTTATGTAGTCAGTACTGTTTGCTGAAAAGGCCAAAACTATCACTGTGGGGGGAAAAAAACTTCCATCTAGCTACTCTTCCATGAAAGGAAAGAAGCAGGTTTACCTAAGGGAAATCACCAGCTTTATGATTGAGCAAACAGAGCTGTTTTTCATCTCCGTTTTTTTTTTTTTTTTTCAGGGATTTTAAACTATTTCTGCTTTTAAATTACTCTTAAAAAGTGAGATGTGCACTGGGAAAGGATGGAGTTCTGGAGTTTGCAGTTGGTTTTTATTGTCCTTACAGAGCTGCATTCATGATAATGTAGCCCTGTAGTAAGACTGATCGATACTCACTTATCTCCGCCGTTCACCTTTGAGGGCTGCAACGTCAGAAACGAGCGCAGATCGTCCGTGGGCGATTATTTATTTATGCAGGATCTCAACTCCTCACACCTGCGATTGTTATTGGACGTTTATAGAGACCGTCCTCCGTCGGTTTCACCTCTCTGTCCGTCCTCCGTCATCCGCCAGAGTCCCGGGTGTGCCGGCACTCATTCATCCAGGTCAGTGCTTGTACAAAACGACTCCGCAGTCATTCAGCGTCCGCTCGGCTGCACAGGGAAATGCTTTGAAATAGAACCATATGGGCGCACATGGCATGAAATGCAATAACAGTCCGTCCTGTGGCGACTAATGAAGGGCACTGGCCTCTAGTTGGTGTTTGAAGGTTGAGATCAGCTCGGTCAAAATGCGGTGTGTCCCAGTGCCCCCCTAATGTTGCTGATGAGACATTGAGACACTGGGATCCCGATCAGACGGCATCGTATCAAGGAAAATGCCAAACCCTTTGAACTGGATCAAAATAGCAACACAACCCCCTGAGGAGGAATTACAAAGATCCGGAGTTAACTCCAGCACTGTTTCTCTTGTCAGGGGTTCATAATGGCTTCATACAGTTGGTGGATAAAGTAGTCGGGCTATCTCTTCATTTGATCAGTTAAGAAGGTGCAGCATTACAGATCCGAGTCATGGCAGCTGAATACACAGATTAAGCCGGAACAATGGACCGAGCACACGATCGCTGGGCGGCAACAGAAAGAGGGATTGTGGCTGAGAACGGCACGCTCCGCAAATCCTTTGCTCCCCGCCTGTGTGTGTGTGTGTGTGTGTGTGTGTGTGTGCGCGGTTGGGGGAGGAGGGGCGAGCTGGCTCCCACCCAAATGCATGCTGGGATTGTGTTCCTCTTTATTTTAAGCCTTCCCTGTAGACATGCCCTGTATATTTTTCTTTCCTCCCTGTTTTTTTTTTTTTTTCATCAGCTTTTTGTGTCCCGGCGTCTCCCGTCTGCTTGCGCATATGTTAACAGGGGCTTTGTAACGACGCACCGCTTTGTGCCGACTGTTCACAATGAGTGTTAAAAAGAGGCTGAGCAACCACTGATGTTGCTCTAGTTTGTATAATTACTGTTTAATCTGTTTATTGGCTGAATTTGCAATGTGAGGATTGTGGAAGGATGAGTTTTAAAACCGTAGAGCCCGGGGCAGCATTATAGGCTGGTGCTAGAAAGATGTTATTTAGTGAATGACTGATTAACAGGTCCATAAAGTGTTTTCCTCCCCAAAGATGATCAGACTGAGGATAAATGTTTGTTTTTTTACTGTCTTTTTTTGCTACAGGGGGAATCACTCATGACACTTTCCAGAAGGAACTGATGTGCTTTGACCCAGATGCGGATAAATGGACTCAGAAGGCGCCCATGACGACGGTCCGGGGCCTCCACTGCATGTGCACGGTGGGCGACCGGCTCTACGTCATCGGGGGCAATCACTTCCGCGGCACCAGCGACTACGACGACGTGCTCAGCTGCGAGTATTACTCCCCCGCCCTCGACCTGTGGACGCCCATCGCCGCCATGCTGCGAGGTCAGAGCGACGTCGGCGTTGCCGTGTTCGAGAACAAGATCTACGTCGTGGGCGGCTACTCCTGGAACAATCGCTGCATGGTAGAAATAGTACAGAAGTACGACCCGGAGAAAGACGAGTGGCAAAAGGTTTTTGACCTGCCCGAGTCGCTTGGCGGGATCCGAGCCTGCACGCTCACAGTTTTCCCTCCTGAGGATATCTCGGGCTCACCCTCCAGAGAGTCGCCCCTATCAGCACCTTGATAAATAACGAGGGGGTGGCTCAGGTCTGCTCAAACCCCCGTTAACCTTCCCCCATGCAACCTTCTCAATAAACACTCCTTATAGACATTGTTTGCACTTCTTTGTCAGACATCTGTTCTGCATCCCTGAGTCCACAGCCCCTGAAAACTGTGCAGAAACCTCTCCCTGAGTGACAAAGTCTACATAGGACATGGCTTGGCAACCTAATTACATGTCATACTCAGCATATTTTGGCAGGAAAAACCTTGACTTGAAACTTGACTTTGCAAATCAACTTTTCTACCTGATGTCCACAGAGTTTTCTTACGTCCCGTTTCTTTTGGCGTTCTACCTTGAGATGTTGACTACGTTGTGACTCTCTTCTACTCTATGCCAGGATGAACTACAGGTGACCCCAGGCGACGGCGAAATGGTGACAGAAGAGCTCCAGAGCTGAGCTGATGGTTTTTAACTCAGGGGTTGGCCCGGGCCCCATCTGCGTCTCCTTACAGTTTCAGCTCTTTCCTGCTGTTGGTATGAAACTGTTAATGAAACAATGTTTTCTAAATTTAATAAACATGATTTTAACAAAAAATTGAAAACCTGTGCTGTGGTTATTGACCGGGGGCAGATTTGAGGTGAACGTCGCAACATCTAAAGCTGGAAGTTGATCAATGAGAAGAGAGTATGTACAGATCATGGAGTCGTTTTATACCAACTTAGGTGTTTTCTTCTTTTTAGAACACAAGAATTGCATGAACAGCTTTGGATTTATTTTTGTCCAAGGTATAATATTTCTTAAAAATATAGACTTAAGGACTTTTTTTGACTGTTTTAGTAATCTAAAGAAAAACGCAGAGATGGTTTTGAGTATGTGGGTGTGCGACAAGGCAACATAAGAGACGATCAAAATGATCTGCAACCAATGACTATCCCGTTTCTTCGTCTTCGGGTCCTAAACTGTGAACTTCAAGATGCCAAAGCTCGCTCCCACAGAGCCGGGTTATCAGACTACCTCCAGAACCTGGGAATGGAAAATGAAATGGCCTCCATGCAGTCATAACCTCAACCCTACTGAACGCTTGTCGGATCAGTATGGATGCTCTGTTTTTGAGAGACCAAATTGTCAGTCTTGTGAAAAACGGTGCTTAAGGAACATGATTCAGTGTAACCAAGCTGATGACCAGCATGAGGTTGCTTTGTTTGGTTTGACTAGGCAGAAGTGAATCTTTGTTAAATGAATCCCAAAATGTGTTAATTCGTCCAACTTGACTCATCCAAAATTATAAAAAAACACCAAATGAGCCAAGAGTAGAGTAAACCATTTGGCTTTGGCTGAGAGAATTTGGAGAATGTTATTGGTAAAACCCTAACCAAGTGTTACAACAATCGAACAAAAACATCATTTTGTACTTTTTGTGGTAACACTTGTTAAAATGTTTCTTGGCAAGTTTCACAGAGACCACATGCTTGTTGTAGCCGTCAACAACTTCCTGATGCCGTTCTGGCCACAAGCAACCTCTCTTATGGCTCAAGTTGTTTGGATTCTTGGCTCAGGACAAAACTTTTAAACAGTCCATGTGGAACTGGCAGCAACAGTGACCCTCAGCATTACGCTATCACCACTATGCTTGACAGTTGGCTTTGTAATCTTAAGTTTTGAGAGCCTTCAAACATTTTTCTTGTCGGGTGGCTATGACTATGTGCCAGCTGACCATTTGGTTTGGACCCTCTCCACCGTGGAGAATGAAACTGGTCCTCGAGTCTCTAGTTGAGGGTTATTCTTGAACATCCAAACTGATTTCTTGTCATCACAGAGCGTAACCGTCTGGGTCGAATGGTTACTACCTGGACACCAACGGGGCAACGACCTGGTTCTGTTATGAATAAGTTAGGCTTCTGGACGTTTCCTGAAACCCGGACATGAACGTTATTGAAGGTCAGTGGACTGTGTTCAGAAGTTGAATCAGTGGGTGGCAACTAGCTTGTTTAAATATCTCGGAATAGCAGTCAATTATATTACCAGAATTAGTGCAGCAAGTTATTGGTGGTTATAAAATCGGTATATTTGGTGCTTAGCTCATTCAGGGACATTTAGTTGAATATTATTGGAGGTATATCCAAATTTGAGCCTGGGTGTGGCTTTTTTGTTTTGTTTACAGTGTCTGTAAACGGGAAGACTTTAGAGATTTCAGACCTTTTATTCGTTCTGAATAACATTCACTTGAATAGTTGCTTTGGATTTAGTCCAGTCCTTGGGATAATTGCATTCCAGTGAAACATTTGCACCCTCCCTCAGCTCATTAATCAGCAGAAGAAGGGAGGATGGCTTCTTTTATCATTGTTTGTGGACCTGTCTGTAATGAATAAGCTGCGAAGCAAAAGCAGGACCAATAAGCTCGAGTGTGGGAGGTTATCTCTATGCCGTTAATTGTTACAAACACAGAATTCATTAAACTCAAGCTCATAGCGTTGAGAAGTCCACATTGTCCCGGTGTGGTGGTGTTAGCCGGTAACAAAAGCAGCGGTCTTCGCCCTGGTGATGTGAAGAAGCTGGTGTCCAGGTTCTGGCGCTCCCTCCGCTCTCACGGCTGCTCTGGGCGTCGCAGCAGACGGCAACGTCGCCTGCAATCTGCCCATCTGCTCCTGGATGATTAAGGCCTTAATAGCAGCATATGGTGTCCGAGACGTGTTCCTTCATGCTGCTGGCGAGAACAAAAGGTTTGTGTAATCATCAGGTGAGTTTGGTCCGCAGCTTTAAGAGCTCATTATGTCCTCATTATATCCCATTAATGACATGCTGGAGAGCTTCTTCTGTTCCTCTGTTCCTTAAACACTGTTGTTACATCAGGTCGTTTTTGCATAACGTGTTTTGATGACCTGGATGTTGCAATTATTTTGTCTTTTTCTTTCATCAGCTCTTTCGTTCGGGATTTATTTGCAGTTGGTAACATTAAAAGGGGAATTTATCTTTTTTGTGTGTGTCATTTCAGAAACTAAAGTCACATCTTATTGAATAAAGCCCATAAATATGAGCAGTTCCCATCTTTAAAATAATGAAAAGTCATTAAATAAACAAAATATAGAGCATAAAAAAGTTAGTTTTGACCAAACACTAATGTTGTATTTAAATATAAACTCCATCATGTTAATTTAGGGGTCACACGATAAAGGTAGTTTATGCTGATGATTTAGTTTTTGTTTTCTATTACACTCCCAAAAACATTTTCCTACATTAATTTACTTTTCAGTGAACAAGTTCTGTCTCAGAGCCCATCACAATATTTATCTTTACATAAAACTTTGATTGGCTGCATTAATTTCCGTCATGTTGTCATATTTATTTTAGTCTTTACTTGTTTTTCATCCCCAAAATCGTTTTTGCCAGTTAGTTTTCATAATCTCATTTTGCATTTAGGAATTAAATCCCTGTGGAAATCCAGAACAAATGACTAATTTAGCTTTTTATTAGTGGGGAGACATATTTGCATCTCAGTGGCTCCTCACCATCCAGAGATCGGCGACTTAACCAGCAATAAAACTGGATTTAGTGTAGAATATTTCACTCACCTACTTATTAAGAACATACAGTACAGACCAAACGTTTGGACACACTTTCTAATTGAATTCAATGAGAAGGTGTGTCCAAACGTTTGGTCTGTACTGTACCTGTCTCCAGTGGTCACCAGTCTATCACTGGGAAAGACGGTCAAAAGAGACCATTTGTAGTCAATAATGTGAATTATTTTTGGATGGTGGAAGGAAACTGGAGGAAAACTCGAGGCAGTTACGCTAAGTTATTTAGACAAATAAGGAGAACATTTTTTTGCTCACAGTGCTGTTTACTCCTGGGATTTGAGCAAATAGTTTTCGGTTTGGACATGGGGGGGGGAACCCTGCTGTGCATAAATTCACTCATTTACATTCCTGTAGCATCCTGAGAACATCGCTGAAAGTGAGAGTAGGAAGGAGAAGAATCAAAAGACCAAACAGAAGAAAACGTTGCAACGGGAATTAAATTTTTTCCATCAAAAGGTGAATTCCTCTTCAGAGCTTTCTTCTGCTCTGCTTCTGCAAAGGAGACTTTGTAGGATCCAGCCATTGTTCATGCAGGACAGCAGGGGCGGATTGTTTCCCATTACCTGCGGTCGTTGGTGACCAGTCTATAGGGTAAACACACACACACACACGCCTGCACACACCCACTCCTAAGGAGGATTTAGAGACACAAATTAACCTGCATGCATGTGTCTGGACTGTGGAAGGAAGTTGGAATATCTGGAGAGAACTCATGCAGTTCTCTCTGGGCTTTGATTCAAACCCATGATCAACAGTACTAACATCTAACCCACATTTCAAATGGTAATTTCACTTATTTAGATGGAAAAAGGTCTCAAATTCAGCCAGGCAATGGATGAAACGTAATCATCCCCCTTTTGAAGTCATGAATTAGCCACACTTTTCAGAAAGCAGACGTCAAGTTTACCATCCAGGCCTACAGAATCAAGATATCACTTAAAACCTGACATAATTTAGGTTAAACCATCTCAACAAGCAACACATTGGGTCCTAAAGAAAATCACATACACTGTGAAAGGGTCAGAGTTCATGATTCAACCAGAATAATTACCAGTTATTATGAATGCTTGATCTCAGCTGTTGCTGGAAGGGGCGGCGCAGCTTGTTATTAGGTTTAGGTAATTACTTTTCCACAAGGGGTGACTTTGGGTTGGATAGCTTAAATATATAAAATTATACTTCTTTTTTTTTATTATTCTCTGAGGTTATCCAGATGCTGAAGCTTTTTCATGGTCTGAAATAATAAGAAGAAAAAAGCAAAAACAGAAGAGAACTGTTCCTTATTGGATCGGGTCGTATTCATTAAGTTGTGGTTGGTGGGAAATTATCCAAGATTGTTCAAGATTAAGTGTAAAGTTTTGATAAGTTTCTCAACTAGGACAAACACATGGTGTGTGTTGTTGTTTCTATAGTTTTGATCTTCCTTTAAATCCCCAATACAATAAAAACAAAATACTAATTCCACAACAAGAAAAAGAAGATGGATTTGTGCCACCAACACCCCTGGGTCCAGATTAGTTGGAGAAAATTTGGCTTCTGAAACTGTTAAAACCAGAATAATGTGGATCACTGAACGCATTTTCACAAATAGAAACTCTTTTCCTTCTGACATTCTCTGCTCTTGTGATCAACACCTTCGCATTCTCCTTGAAGAAGCAGAAACTCAGTCACGCCAGGCACTAAAGTTGGAAAAAAAAAAAGGAGAAAAAAAAAATCACATAAACACGAATGCAGCAGGGCCAGGTGCAAACATTCCTGTTTTCACACCTCCAAGGCACTAATTTAGCGCTGCACTTGAATGATTAGTACAGTCTCCAAACGACGCCGAAACTGACTGCAGACGGTTCAAAGCCTCAATAATCTGCCCCTCAGTGTATTGCTGCTCTGTTTGCACTGCAGCTTGTTTATGTCTGTGTATATAAGGCCATTAAGAGGAAAATCTGCAGCTTAGTGTAGAAGTGGTTTATATATATATATATAAACAAACTATATATATATATATATATATATATATATATATATATATATATATATATATATATATATATATATAACGATTTAAGCCATATGAGTGAAATTAAATGTTTCCCTCTAATTACAAAGCTAAAAATTAGATTCTCAGAAAAGAAGTTTGTGCATTTCCAATAAATAGAAAACTGCAAAGATGCTGAAACACTGAGTTCCTTTAAATCAAGGCTAAAAACCCACCGGGTTTGAGTTGCCTCTGATCAGTTGATCAACTTATTCGCTGTGTATTTGCTTCCTGATGATGTCAGTTATATAAAATATAATGTTTCATAATCTGTTACTGTATTATTATTTTTTTTTTTTTGTCTTCCAAGAGTGGATAAATCTCCAGAATTATGTTTAATTAATTAGCGATCAGTTTGTTCATGGCAGCTTGTGAAAAGAACATCAATCCTAACATTAGCTGGGTTTTATGTATGTATTTGAGTCTTTATGTATGCTTCCTGTCCTGTTTTAATAAGCAAAAAATTAGCATTTAATTTAACACATGCTGCTGATTTTTCATTTTTAAAACGCATGCTCCTCCCTGCACCCCCTCAAAAAATTTGAATTATAATTGAAGATTCGTGACCACGATGTGTGTACAGTTCTGATTTTTTTCTGTATGCTAAAAATGTAAATATAAATATATTTCCACATTACAGTGTCCATTACAGTGTCCAATACCAATACCAATATTGGTCAATATTAACTGTAAAGTTTAATATTGGCCATTTCATCAGAATAACTCACCAAAATAAAAGCCGTTGATTTTATACGTCAAACCATTGAAAGTGATGCCTCTGCCACAGTACAGCATCAAGTTTGTGCTGTCTGAATGTCATTGTCGTAAAGAGCAAATGTCACAAATAAATTTGACATTAATCACAATTCAAGTTGAAAGTGTTGCATCGTTTTCAGCCTCCTTTTTAGCATTTGCGTTTGGTAGCGGGCTAAATTGACAAAAGCAATGCAGTATATTAATTCCACAGTAGAGAAAGCCATCACTTTCAGTAAAAAATAAATATTAGTGATGGTATCGGTTGTGAGTCAGGCAAGTTTTAGTATATCGGCATATCAGATATCGACCAAAGATCAAATACTGTGCGTCCCTAGTACACATTCAACACTTTCCAGGTTCCTCTTGCCTCTAATGCCTGAAACATTTGGGTATAGACGGTCGCTTTGGAAACGAAGCGGACCGAGGAGCAGGATTCTGTCCAGATGCTCCTCAGAGGACAAACTCTGACCCTGTTTGAAATTCCCATCAAAAGCGCTTGCTGCTTTATGACACACTGAGCAACGACGGCGAACTCGAGAAGCATTTCACGCTGCATTACATCAGCACGCTGGCATTCCCACTTAGTGAGCTCGTTGGCATGCTGATGTTTGCATTTGGCTCAAAGTGCTTCTGCTTGTTCTTATCAATCAGCCCCGAAAGCTGTCGGCTCTTTGTTTTACTGCGACCTCTGCATCATTTGTTCAACTTTCTCTGCACATTTTCACAAATTAAAAGAGGAAAAAAGAAATCTCCTCCTTTGAGCAGCTAAGTCAGACAGAAAGCGCTCCGCTGCTGCTCTGAGATGCATCCTCAAAGCGTTGTTCCTCCTCAGGGACGTTCTGTCCCACACCTTTCACAAAGAGTTAAAAGAGCACTTTAGGAAGCGATTCAAAAAGATAAAGAAACTCTTAACATATTCAGGAATGCCACAGGAGTGCAGTGCATTGTGTTGGAGAGCCTCTGTGTAATTCCTGCCACATGCTGCTATTGTTTCTTAGCAAGCCAATGTCAATATTACATGACTCAGAGCTTTGTGCTTCCCAAAGAATGAAGTCTTGGGTATTAATGAACAGCGTCTCCTCAGCGCCGAGCCAAAGAGAACTGGAGCAAGAAATTACAAGCGCTCCCTCCTCCTCCTCTTCCTCTCCTCCTTTGTTAGAGTACCTGCATTTCTCTGTGGATTTCATCACCACTAGAGGCATGTTCTCCTGATTCATGAGGCAGATAAAAACAGGAGTGTGCGGATTACGCCCTGACTCTTTGACACATGAACGCAGCACACATTTGCAGCACGGTGCGTCTCCAGACGACTCCTCCTCATCCTGTCAAGGCTGGAATATGACCTAGTTTCTCTCTGTGTGTTTACACACTCTCACGCACACTGAGAGAGAGAGAGGGAGGGAGAGAGAGAGAGCTCTGATGACATTGTCAGTCAGAGAGCATCTCTCGCAGCAGCAGCAGCAGCAGTGAGGATCTGGATGCGGTTACTGTAACTAAAGCTCTGATCCACCTCCCATCATGATGAAATAATCTGCAGAGCCTCAAATCCCTGCTGTCCTCTGATTGAATGCACAATGGTGTTAATGGTTATTGATCCTGCTGGCTGGCAGGTGGCCAACACATCTTGATGTGTTATTTTTCTTTATGCTAGACAGAATCAGATTTTTTTTTTTAATCTTGAATCATAAGCTGAGCTTCAGTTCTTGTGGGTTTTTAGGCGTCAGGGAAGGTGTGCATCTCTTACTCCCTTGTCATGAATATTCAGGAAAAGGTCAAGTCCTTGCAGCCCTCCTGAGCTCTCCATCCCGCAGCGACTGTGTCCTGAATAATCTGCCTCTGGTTCACCTCGTGTTGCACAGCTTGTTCCTGCCCCGCCGGAGACGGGAGGGGGGCAGGACTAATTAGGATTTGTTCTACCCAACATCTGGACAGTGATCAGCCCTGGGTTTTTAGTTCAGCCGTCTGCTGCATTTTCTACAGAACCACGCAAAAGTGTTCATGTCTCTTTGTTTTGTCACACTGCAACCTAAAACTTGTGTGCGAGTCTTAAATGATATCCCGGCTTTGTGACTGATAGAAATGTCTGCCCATTAGTTGTGAAATAACTCAAGATGAGAATGTCTGTGAATACCTGTGCATCAGGTTTAGCCAAAGATCCTCGTTTGACTTTGGGTCAGGACTTTGACTTGACCATTTTTATACATGAATGTGCTTCGATTAAATCTGTATATTTCGTGACAAACAGTCACTTTCTTTCACTTACTTTCACCTTGATACTCTTGCAGTTGAGCAATAGTCTTTTCCATTATTTCATCACATTTTCATCCCTGATCTGTCTCCATGAACCCACTTTTTCACCAAAAGCACTTTCACTTTTTTTTTTCTCCCTCAGCATGGAATAAAACAGAATTCTTCTCCTCTCAAGTCTGGTGTCTTACGTTTAGCCTAAAAAAGAGGACAGAATGTGCGCATGGCTCACATCTCAGCATCTCGTATTTAATTAATTCCCAAACCGAAGCAGCCACGCTGTTCGTGTGATGCTGAAAAACACAAACCATTTGCGTTCCGTTTGCACCTTCTCCGTCTTCTCTTTCGAAAAGTTTTCTGGCACAGCTCAAAGCGGATTGTAGATTCGACAGATGGTGAGCCTGTCAGAGGTGCGTCTCCACCTTCAACCCCAGTGCTCTCTGGGATATGCTCCGCTGCCCCCTTGACAATGACTAGCAGGAGGGATGCAAAGAATATAAATCTGCACCGATCTGCAGGAGAGAACTGAGACGTTTGCACGCGGAGGGGAAAATATCCTGCAACCAAACGGAGCGCGTGAAGTTAATTTTTCATCACGCAAAATTAAATTAGGCTCCAGGAAAGTGAAGAGCAACCTCCTGTGGACCTGCTGAGAGGTTTGCAGAAGTGGAGCAGCTCAGTCCCTCTGGGGAAACTGCTCGACCTCATAGGGTTAAATACAGCTGCAGCTTCACGTCCCTCCAGGTTTCATTCTGTTGGAGATTAAGGACTTAAACTGGAAGGGAAGCAGATTCAAGATGAATTACTGCTCGAAATGAGGCACAGTTGCATCTCTCTTTATTGCAACATTTATATGTAAATGATCAAAACTACAAAAGGACTGTTTGCATTCAATATGGACTAATAAAGTTCTCTGCAATCATGTACTACATACTTTCATGGACCCCAGATCCCAACAACTAATGTAATCTCTAATGATGAGGATGGAAATACTAATCACAATCAATATCATTGCGACGTTCGTTAATAACATCACATCTGCATGTTATCCTGGTATTGTGCGTGCCGGGACAAAAGACTTGGAAAATGTTCAGCACAAGCCAAATCTAACGCTGTAGGAACATGTTCTATGACAGCACATCTGGGAAATATGACAACAATAATGCTAGGAGATGATCAACACTGAGGAAAATGGTATTAATTATTATAAATTTACTTCCAAATTCTTTAAAGGCTCATGTCCCATATGTAATCAACTCTTTAAAAAATGTGAACTTTTTCACATTAACAGATATCAAACGTTTGTGTTATAGTGAACCTACTATTCTGCAGAGAAGAAGAACTGTGTTTGTTGTGCAGTCTAATTTAGGAACATGTCTGAGTTTATAAAGGCTAAGAAAACAAGAAATTAGGTAGGAAAAGTAGCTGCAATGTAAAAAGCATCAGTTGTGAGATCAGCATATTCCACAATCAAAAACAGCTCTGTTTTTGATTACATATTTGTAGCAAAGGCAAATAGTAAAATCCAGAAACTAAAACAAATTGCTTGAACTTTAACACCCAGAATTACATCTAATGTATAAGAATTTCTTTTAGACTTGAGTTTGTGTTGATTTTAAAAATGAAAAACTTGCAGGAAGCGAGTCGCCTCTTTTGTTTCGGCATCCTGTGTCCACCAAGACGTTTATTCTTCCTGCGTCCAGATCTGAGCAGCAACAACACCACATCCGGATGAATTTGTTTTTGTTGTTCATGATTTAAAAGAAAAAAAAAAGTCATGTGAAGGGTAAAAGGTGTGCCTGTGGGAAGCACGGCTGCTGCCAGGATGATTGATGATTGCTCCCCTCCAGCCTTCCTCAGCTCTGTCCTGCATCCTGCCAGAACGCCACGGTTACTCAAGCTCTTCAAACAAAAAAAAATCTGAAGGGGGGGAAAAAACGTCTCTTCAATATGAAATACTCCAGCGGTGATATCTTTGGGAGTTTGGAGGAGAAGGCTGACCCGCCCGTCAAGCAGCTAGTGGAAGATTATTTTTGGGAAGAGAGGCTGCCTCACGCTGTCACTTCAAACGTTAAAAAACCCTCCCCTGTTATGTGTGTGCTGCCGAGCTGATTACAGCTGCAAACTCATTTTCATCCCTGTTAGGCCAACTAATTTCCATCCGCACTCTGTTATGAGCGAGTGCATCCCGAGGAGGCTTCAGTCGCTGCTGTGATCTTTGCAACACTGACCTCTAGTGGCTGCTGTGGAAGCATTCAAGAAGTGTTGCACCGCCTCAACTCGTTTATATGTAGGCTATCCATCCATCCATCCATTTTCTTACACCCTTCTTCCCTAATGGGGTCGGGAGGGTTGCTGGTGCCTATCTCCAGCTGCGTTCCGGGGTACACCCTGGACAGGTCGCCAGTCTGTCGCAGGGCAACACAAAGACATACAAGACAAACAACCATGCGCACACACACTCACACCTAGGGAGAATTTAGAGAGCCCAATTAACCTAACAGTCATGCTTTTGGACTGTGGGAGGAAGCCGGAGAACCCGGAGAGAACCCACGCATGCACAGGGAGAACATGCAAACTCCGTGCAGAAAGACCCCGGGCCGGGAATCGATCCCAGGACCTTCTTGCTGCAAGGCAACAGCTCTACCAACTGCGCCACTGTGCAGCCCTATATGTAGGCTATACATACAAAAACTAAAAAGTCTGACAGATGGAAGATTCCCCCTTCAAATATTAAGCCTACAGAATCCATGAGGGGCAACATCCGTTCTGCTGCTTTTACATAAACTCAAATCATTCTGCCAGCAACATCCGACTCGCACCAGAGAGACAGAAGTTAATCGTTTTATTTACAAGTCTGAGGTTTGAAGCGAGACAGGCAGACACAGGGGTAAACAGGATGACATGAGAAAGAGAGAGAGAGAGACGAAGAGAGAGGTGGAGGGGATTAGTTTTTGCAACCACCCACACAGTCCCTGACTTTCGGCTGCTGCAGGCCTCCCTCTCTCTCTCTCTCTCTCTCTCTCTCGTAAAGCAGCTGTTTGTAACTCTCAACTCATCACAAGTCGCTGGTTGAGCCCCTGGTTTTAGGTTGTGGTCCCTACAGAAAAGTACAAAGCAGCATAGGCCTCGCTTAAATTACAAGAGAACCAGCAAGTATCGCAGGCTTTACGTTGTAGTCGCGGTAATGGCCACTGACGGATGTCTGACCTACTTAGACCATTTTTTTTTTTTTTTTTGTCTGCGCAGTAAAAGCTGACCCCAGCAGCCGGAAAGGCATTAAAGCACCTGCTTCTGGATCATTAATGATAATGATAACACTTCCATTCACTTTCTCACTGCCAAATGCAAACTGCTTTTTGAATAACTACATGGCAGCAAAAGACGATTGTGAATTTATAGCTTTATTATATTATGAATCCATTTAAAATCGATGCTGGATATATTAATCGCAGAAAAAGCCAGTCATGTTCAATAGCTGTGAGACTAAAAGTCAGATGTTTGTAGTAGTAAATAACTCATTGGAGTAAATGTAAGGACGTCCTCTATATTAGCTCAGATATCCTCTGACAGCTCAAAAGCGAAAAGTTTATTTGGATTCATTAGCAGCAATATCCTGGCCTGCGAAGCCTTTTGGAGCCAAATGGGTTACAGGTGACACGTTTCCTTGAATGGTTGACTCAGGAAGAGTCAAGCAGCATCTCTGCTCCTCTCCTCTTCAACCAAAATGGTAACATGATACCAGCAGCCTTGTTAATTATCCCTTTTCGCTTTGAAAATCACACTAGCCAGTAATTTTGTGGCAGCAAACAGAAGTAAAAGCAGCTTCTCATTAACTGTCATTAAATATTTTATTTGATCAGTCCTAGCCGCGGCGTGTGGTCAGTGCAGTGTGTCACCATAAAAACTAAATAACTAAAGTCAGTAATAAATACATAAATAAATATGTCTGTTTCAGAACTACTGAATACTCGTGTACATGTTGCTGCTGCCGCTGCCTTAAAAATGGAAAGCTAAAACCATGAAGTGGGACAGATTTACCTCTACATAAACAGCCAAGTGAGAGCAGGAGACAAAACTGGACAGAATTTCTTGTGTGAAGTTAATTATATCTTTCTGTATTTCTGTCCAGAATATATGTAGTTAAAAATAAATAGTTTGGAAAACCCGGACTAATGGATTTTTATATTTTATAAACATGCAGAAAAAGCTATTAACGGGACAAAAAAGCATTTGAACAACTGCAATGTGATGCATTTCTCAGGTCTTCTTAAGATCTTTCATGAAGAATTTCAGCTTCTGCTTGTTTGTGGCAGACTTTCTTTTTTTTTGCTTTTTGTTTTTTTGCTTGACGTGTCCGCTTTCTTTATTTTTCAGAGCATGCTTCATAACATTGTGTCATCATAAAGTTAGCTGGACACAAAACAAGTGAGATGCAGCTAATGACCAGAGAAAATATGAGGGAATCGTGGATTGATAAATGCCACGTGTATAAATAAGGATCAAAACATGCAAAACACTAAGAATATAAAAAATTCAAAAAGGAAAAAAGGAACTGATCTAATTAACATTGCACTTAATTTGATTCAGATTGTTACAGAAGAGGATTGGGGCTACTGGAAAAAGAAAAAAAGAAAATAATTCTGACTTTAATCTGAGAATCCTCAGATTAAAGTCAGAATTCTTTTTGTCAGTGGCCCTAATCCTCTTCTGTGGATTTTCAAACATGCTTATTTTTTGCTGTGAAGTTTCTTTTGCAAAAAAAAAAAAAAAACAAAAAAAAAAAACAACGTTTTGTGGCCTTTTTATAAGCTGCCAAGTTTCACTGTGACCAGCAGGGGGCGATGAACTACTAACAGTAAACGGTCATTTAAAAGTATCTGAGGTAATATTGAGTCATGTCTCTCCAGCTTTTAACACCATGACACCGGTCAGTGTGAGCAGGTAAAACCCAACACTTTACTAACCCTCACTCTCCACACAAACACTCCTTCAGATACCGTTAGTCATTCATTTACAGTAACTGACTGGACTCTTGACACCCCACCATCTGCTGAACTGATTCACTACCTAATGTGACCTCTTAAACAAAAAGTTAAAATAACTCATCCGATCCCTGGGTGATTCAGGAGTGATTCAAAGTGAGCACAGTGCTGACGGCACACAGCCAGATCTCAACCTCCAGCCAAAGCAAGTGTCGGCAGAGCCCTCACATCCCAGATTTATCAGCATTGTTATCAACATTTATTCTCACGAAAGCGGGTTATAATTTAAAACAAAACAAAAAACAAAAAAAAAACTGAATTGCTGCCAGCATTGCAAAGCCAAAGGAGACGCCCTGTCTGGCTTACTGGAAGGTATCTCAGACACTGGAAGACGAGTGAAACTGTTCTGGGGTGAAACTTTGGACAATCTTTCCTCAGGAGCACAAAATAAACACACTAAAGTCAAGATTAGAAAATAGTTAGCAGATGAGGTTGTGCATATTGTGTGCCAGATATTCCTTAACTGTTGTGTAAGTAAAAAAAAATAAATCTGAAATTCAAATTAATTGAAATTGCTCTTTTAAGATGAATTATTTAAAGATAAAACTCCCAAATCCCACAGTAGCATTACAAAAGGTTACAGTCAATTGCAAAGAGATTAATTCCCTGAGGGCCTTGTTTGTGGTTCTTTTATTTCAACTATTTTGACAATTCAAAAATAGGGATCAACCTTTGAGTCAACCATTTTTGCCTCACTGTTTTCTTCACTACAAAATAGCAAAAAAAAGTGCACACATTATTATTATTATTGCTACAATCACTCGTCAACAGGACATCAAGATAGTGTGCTTAAGGCTGAATTTTGAGATCTAGTTGGGAACTTTGGGCTCAGACACATGAGCTGTCAATAACAAAGGTCTACAGGTCAACAAGAGGCCAAAAGAAGAGTATTATGGGGGAAAAAAATCAAGATGAGATCCTTAGGTTATCTTCACAATTACACACTGAAACCCCGTCAGAGGGTAGGTGACAATGGGCGGTGCTGGCAAAGTTCAACCTGAGTTAGTGACAAGAATGCAGAAACAGAACTTGCGTTGGTTATACCAGGACTTAATAGCTCTAAAACCAATTTATGCCTCTCAAGGGACAGGGTCAGAAGCATGCTGTAGAGCCGTGCTCAAGCATGTGCTCAAGAGCGTTGTTCTGAACTGTATTCTAGCAGATTACATCGAGTTGTGTTCAAGCTGAGCTGTGTCGGTCAGTTTCAGTCCGACTCTAGTGCATCACGTTTTGGGGACATTTCAGCCACTGCAGTGAGCAGAAGACTTTGTCTCTAAATTACAGACAGCACTTTAAAAAAAACATGCAGTTGGAGACTTGCAGATGGAGGCTTGAGCATGAGATAAACTGGGAGGATTAAAATACTGGACTTTTCCTCAATTTTCTTTTTTTTAAAAATTTATTTATTGTGGAAGTAAACGCCTGCAGCTTCTCAGCAGGTTAGCAGAGATTGGGAAGCCCCAGTCAATATGAAACAAGTGTTGTAAAAATTCATCTTCACTCACGAGGGAAATTGTAGGACAGCTGGAAAAAAAAAAAAAGCAGGAAAGACTGGAGCTGATCCGGTCCAATGATGACAGTACTTCCGACAGCAAAACAGATGGAAAAAACACACCCATCTTACAGCACTTAGAAAAGAACATGTTCGAGGACATTTGGATAAGAAAAAGTTTCACTTTATTTCCGTTTAATGGACAGATATTTACAGACATCCACAGTAACTGGTGAAAGAATCTAATTCTTTATACTTGCAAAGATTCAAATCAGGATATAGAATGATATCCAAAGTAAATGCATTCGTTCCTGTTTTCTATTCCCTAATCCCACTATCTATTCACCCAGTTAAAATAAATATATAAAGAATGCAATAAAACTTTTACAGTGTTTCTTTTAAACAGCATCAGAACCTGTTTCCCAAAACCATTTAAGTTAAAATTTTATATAAATACATCTCTGATCTGAATTTATTTCAGGCCTCAAACATAATTTTAGTGACAAAACCTTTGTCATGTAATTAAGAACATAAATGGTTGGCTGCCTATTTGAGCATTTTATTCCATTAAAGGTCAAACTATGACCATTTCCTTCCTTTTTTTCACTCCAGCAGCTCAATGTAAGTAGAATACAGGGACATTCACTTCTATGCAGATGATACAATTATTTATTCATGAGACTCAATCTTGAAAATAATTGGTAAACTCTCTTTAATATTTATCTAACCTTTTTAAAAAGGTTTTGAGCAAATTAATGAGGTGATCCTTACAGTCCAAAAGACTAACTATATGCTTTCCACACACTTGCAAAGTGCAAACCCAGTTACTATATAAGACGTGTCTCACTGGGGGAGGGTTACATTTCCTGGCTTGATAATCACCTTTGATGACCATTTTTTCCCCACATGTTTTGATATGAACAAATTTGATTGCAAGAAGAGTCAGCAGAGGGGATTTTTGTGTTTATAACTTTTTTTAAGTTAATGATTTTGGTTGGCGGAATTATTTTACAGGTGAATATGTAGACTGGCAGGCTACAAATACATTCCACACTGGCATTAATAAAGTTCAAAATCCTATGAAAACTAAACCAAAGCTGGATTTTTATTTTAAAAGTCTTATTTTAACCCCCAACAATGGTTATTCCAGAGTAACTTATTTTCTTCAGTTGAAAAATGCTGGATTCTGTATAAAGTACTTTTCTGCATTTCAGCTGCAAAAGCAGAGACTCAACCTGGCAGAGAAGAGATGATCAACATTTTTGCATTTTGTTTTCCTAATTCTTTTTTTTTTTGTGTGTAATTTTTTTATTACCGTCACTTAACATTTTAAACAATTTTTAAAAAAGCAGCTTGAACAAAACAGTATCACTGTTTTAATTTCTCTTTTTTATATATATTTATTCATGTTTATTTTTTTTCAGTGCTTTTTCAGTGCTTTTATATCAAATTTTTTTTGCCATTTGTCAGAAGAGATACTGTATCTCATTGAACAATAAGGCACATTCCTGGTTAAATAAAGTAAAGCAGTGTACACAAACACATCACATTTGACCTTTTGCCTACAAGAGCCTCTTTTCAGTAAAGCTCTGGTTTCAGTTCTGACGCTGGAAACCAAGGAATCAAGACTGCTCTGTTTTTGTTCTTCCTCTCTCAGATTTAGAGAATTAGGCTGTAAAAGTCCCATTTTTGGGCTCAAGTGAGAACCAGCTGTTATATCAGTCGTTCATCTTCGTTGGATGTTGTTTTGGTTCGGTCGCTACCGAATATAAATTAGTTTGATAATTATTTCTTCTTGATTCTACCAGAGCTTAGTTCTAATTGATGTTTTAATTATTTTTAGTTGAAGAGAATTTCCAATCCTGAGGAATAAATATAAATCTCATGGTTTTTACTATTGACATGAAATGTAGCTCGCTGAGTTTAACCAATATTCATCCTTCTGGCTTGTTTTGACAGATTGTAAGACAATAATACTGGTTAAATGGGCCCAGCATCACTGCAGCAAAATACTTCCTTCCTGTTTCAGGTCATAATTGTTATTTTCATGTGTCTTTTATTCAGCTGAATAAATCAAGTGTTCCTAAAAAAATGCACCACTAATGAGGAGATAAATATAACCAGCTAGATATGATAAGGAGTTGATGAACCCTGTTTCCTGCTTTCTTGAGACAATCACTCAGATGTTCTCACAGTTAATTAGCGTCAGCAACAGCGGAACGTTTCATGAGTCTCGTCTCTGAGTGCGCAGTCTCTCTGTGTTTTCTTGTTTGTTTGTCTGGTTGCTGACTCTCAGCTGAGTTCCTCATACATGCGTGGCCTCCCGTTTCTTCTTTTGCCTCCTGCGCCTACACAGCAGAACAACCAGCAGAATCAGCAGCAGGAGGCCCAACGCCCCGCCGGTGAGGCCTGCTGCCAGGGACAGGCTGTTGCTGGCCGGCGTGTACTCCATACAGGACCTACCGCTTTCCCCCGCGTCGTTTACAGCCGCCACACAAACCTCCGCTTTGTGGTCGAGCTGGTTCAGCGTTGTGCTCCTTTGGTCAACCTTCACTATCTGCTGCTCCCCACCTTTCGTCGTCACAACATAAGATGTGACGTAAGAAGGCGGCGCACACCAGCGAACCACAACTGCCGAGCCGTTCCAGGACACTGAGCTCAGGGTGGGACTTTCTGGATGCTGGTCGGGCAAAGAAATACCCGGGCACAAGCAGCCGAAAGAGGCAGCGAGGACGTCGCAGGGGGTCTGGTTCTCTTTGCAGGGGTGGTAGTCGCACCGTTGGAATGTTCTAGCATTTGTAGTCATAGCAGGAGTGGATACGTCCTCATATATGCTGTAGTCGTCTGTGGGAAAGACGGGACCCCTGGGAGGCTCTCCTGTGCCTGCAGAGGACAGCGGACAGAAACCCCTGATGGAAAGCAGGCACACGATCACGAGGGGGAAGGGACGGTTCCTCATGGCAGGCGATGAGCTGGAAATAATAAAAAAATAAATAAAATCCATCAGCAGAGTTGGCTAGTAATGGGTTATATGTAGTACTTTGAGGAGTACTATTACTACGCTGTACTGTTTACTTTTACTAGAGTAATTTTATTACGAAGTATCGCTACTCTTGAGTAATATTTCTGTCCACTGAGTCTCTTCACTGAATGACTAACAAGCTTGTTTTAACTAAAAATTCTCCACACACACACCCACACACACACACCTGCAGCTTTTGTTGAAGTTTATTTTGAAAGAAATTGATTTGGATAAATGTTTCTCTTGTCTCATTTTGTGATTATGTTATTTGTATGAATTCTTATAGTTTTGTTTTTTATAATACCCAAAATGTCCACATAACTTTATATTTTGGTCCGTCTGCTGTAATTTTTAAATATTAAATGATTGATCAGTTACTCAGTACTTGAGTAGACTTTTTACTAAATACCTTTTTTTACTCTTACTTCAATAAAAAACGTTTTGCTGATGGCTACTTTTAAAATGTTACTTGAGTAAAATATGTTGAATAAGTGTTGCTGTTACTTGAGTACCATTTGGGTATGAGTGGGGTCACATAAGCTGCTTTTGTATATGAAATCAACTTTATCAGCTACTTTGGGTTTTCTACTTTTGGGTCTTGTAAAAGACACTCAATATACTCTTCTTCAGAATTTCAATCCTGCACTGTTTTGTTTATCGCCTAAAATCATTGATCACAAAAAACTTGTGTCATGTTGTGGATATCAGTGACATGACATTATTAAAATCCGGATTAAATACATCGAGGTTTGTCCTTGAAATGTGACAGAATGTGAATAAGTGAAATGGGTATCAATGCTGTACTTGCTGTAACTTACGTTTTGTTTAACTTGAATGAAAGAACCTAACAGAGAACAAACTGTTCTCTTACCGTTCACTGACTCATCATATTTTCTAGATTATATGACATTCAACTGAACAACTGTAACAAATTAAACCCATAATTTAACTCAGGCTCATGTTATTCAACCAAATCCCAGCTGGAAGCACAAACTATTTCACAAAGTAAAACCACACCGTTTTGACAAAAGCAGAAAGCAAAACGAGGACACTTAATTAGCGAACTTCGTCACACGTTTCCTTGGTGATTTATAGAGTTGTTTACAGAACACTTTTAAATAATCCTCATTTGTAAAGACTTGGAGGTGCTTCAGACCAAATCAGCATTCCAGGCGGTATTGCGCAACTGACCCCAAACTCCCAGGCAGCGAGCACAGTCTGGTCAGCTGGATCTGATTACAGGAAAAAGTTTACACAAAGCGTGTACCTAAAACATGATCTGAAATGGGCTTTAGTGGAGAAATTATGTTTCAGGTTATTCTGAACGTCCTCTGGTTTAACTCCTCTGAATACCAGCTCACTGTCTGTTTTTGTTGCAGATAAAAGCCATTCACTCCTCCAAAGTATTCCATCCGTGCAAACCAGAAGAACAACAAGAAGAAGAAGAAGAAGACATGAACTTACCTGTTGCTTCAGACTGCAGCGTTGATCAGAATGTGAGTTGAGCTTCTCTGTGTGCTGCGCCTCACTTGCTCCCTCTCCTCCTCTCACTGCCCTCTTTATGTTTCCCTCCTGCTCAACAATCACCTCCTTCTTTCTCCCCCCCCTTTCACCTCCTCATTCCCGATCCTGCGGCTGCAGCTCCGCCTCCCTGCCTGCTAAACACATTTGCTTTGTCACTGAGTGACGTGCATGCTTGGTAGTGATTTAACCACAAACCGATGTTAGTCAGATCATCCGCTATTGCAGCCAGGTTAGGTGACCCACAGAAAATCTGCTCGCATTCTTTATCCGTCTGCACATTATTCAGAGCGTGTCTCCCTTCTTAATGAGTGTTTGTTCTCCTTTTTTGGAGAGGATGATTGAATGGATTCTGAGGAATCCCCACACCAGGGCCTTGATTCACTGAGGCAAGCAGGGGAGAGGCTTTCCACCTGACTGGACGTGAAGGAAAAGAATGACCTGCAAAGTTGAAAAAAATAAAAATAAATCTATGCAACAGTATTTTATTACTTATTTTAAATGACTAGAAATCAGCCTATATAGACTCAGAATTCATTTATTTTATTTTTTTAAATGTTACTACAGGTGGATAATCTGTAAACTTCCTACAGTGTGCTGTGTTCGGATAAATAAGGGGTGTCCAGCTCATTTTCATTTTGGGCCAAATCGAGATCATGAATGCTCTTAAAGGGTCGGTTGTGCCAGAACGTGTTGATAAAACCTGTTCACAAACTGTTAAAATGTCATTGAATTATTAAAATTAAATAATATAATTGAATATTTAGAAAATATGATGAATCAGTGAACGGTAAGAGAACAGTTTGTTTGTTCTCTGTCAGGCTCTTTTACTCAAGGTAAAGGAAACCTGAGGTTACAGAAAGTACAGCATTGTTCCTCCAGGATTTTGTGAGTCTTTTTGCAATAAAAATCAAAGTGTCTGTGGCACTAATTTGGAAATATTTGCGGTGTTTGAGGTTATTTATGATGGTAAATCAGTTATTTAATCAGTAACCAGTAATAAAGTAATTCTATTACTTTAGTTATTTTATTAATTTTATTCATTTTAGATAGAGGACTGTAATCTGACGTCAATTAAGGTTGTTAACAGCTGTTAATTACAAGCAAAAAAGCTTTTGACAATTTTTGATAAAAATCTGCAATAAACTCCCAACAAAAAAGTGCAAAGATTTATTGAATTTGTGTGAATTTCCATGATAATTCTCAAGAAGAACTGACTGATATAACTTGGAAGTAAACAGATACAAACTGCATTGATTTAATTGATAACATAATATTTAAGCACACATAGTGTTTAGTCTAGAATCTATAGGGCCACATGAAAAGCTATGGCGGGCCAGATTTGGCCCACGGGCCTTGAGTTTGACAAATGTGATTTAAATGACGGTTCTTTGAAAGCCTCTTTTATCCCCATTTCAGCTGTTTCTTTTCTCTGAATCATTATGAGCAGCATGAATCTGATTTACATGAATGGCTTCTTCTTTTGTATTTCCTCTTTTTTAACCCAGAGGTGTAATTCGTGCCGCATCATAGTTATTTCACAAGCAAACAGGAAGTCATAGGTAGATAAATCCAATTTCCTTAACACTCAAGAATCCACTTGAAAAAGTAAAAAGTGCTTTAAGAAGCTGTTTATTCCTGTTAAATTTCATGTTACAATCACAAACCTGTGTGTTTTTGGGTTTATAGCAACATCATGATCCATAGCTTAATTTTGTTTTAGCTCCTGTTAATCTTATATTTACCAGCTCTGGTCTGCTTGTGTCCCTGTACAAAAAAAAGCAGTCACACTCCATGATACTGCCACCACCATGCTCCATCATTGTGATGGCGTGCTCAAACTCAGTTTTGCATCCAACTTGGAGTTGCATCTTGTTTTCCAGGTTTGCAGAGTTTCCTACATGACTGTGGGGAACTACAAACAAAACCGCTTTTGGATTTCTTTCATAAAGGCCAGAATAGTGTCTAATGTCTTATAGTTGTTCTGGTGACAGATTCTCCCACCCGAGTTGCTCCTTTAAACTGCCTCTCTTAAAAAAACTGTTCAAACTCTTCTTTATCTCTGGTCTGATTTCCACTGATAAACCTCAGAGGTTTTTGCAGCTATTGTTGTACTTAGAGTAAATTACAAACAAATGGAGTTTCTCTGCTAATTAGACACAAAATATTGAGTTTTGTTATTGACCAAAAACTTATTTTCCATCTTAATTTACAAGTAAATTCTCTAAAAATTCTACGTGAGTCCCTGGATTTTGTTTTCTCGTTTTTCTTGTTTTTGAAAACTTGTTTGAAATAAATAAATATTATCTTTTAAAGCTGAAGTGTACCATAAAAATTAAACATACCCCTTTCATCTTTCTAAGTAGGAGAACTTGAACTTGCACAATCAGTGTCTTACTAAATACTTTTTTGCCCCAAAAATCTAAACTTTATTTTATTTTCACTTCAGAATGATGCACCAGTTTCTATTCGGTGTAATAGAAACTTCCAGAAAAATTATTTTGCGGTTTGTGGTTGAAAGAAGTTTGAGGACTGTGCATAGTTTCGCAAGACACTGAATATTCCATGGAGGCAGGAAGTCGTGGATTACTAATTAAAATGATTAGACACTCTGATCAGCTTAAGATAAACGAATGCTTCAGGGTTGTTGAAAATATCTAAACCAGGCGAACTGAAGCATAATTCCTAAGAGAGTAATCACGTATATCTTTAACTCTTCCTGAGAAGACAAAGCAGAACAAGATGTGCTCATGATATAGATTAAAGGTTAAGGGAAAGAAACAGCTACTGGGATGTTTTATTATTACTATTATTATTATTTGAAAAATGAATATACGAAACAACTTAAAGTGTCACTGTTTCTCTTGTCACTCTTCCAAAACCAACTTACTTGAATATGTTTTCCCTTATTTACATTATGGTCATGTTTAGTAGCTTTTCCTCCTGTGTGTCTCTCTTTAGGTGAGCAGATAGAGGAAGGAGAGTGTTTAAGTGTGGACAGGAGGCATACATTTACATCCAGGATATATGTGGGTATGTGTTTATTGTGCAGTGTGGATTGTGTTTATCCAGTGATTGTACCTGAGTTTAATACCTTTAAACCAGGGGTGTCAAAGTCAAATGGACGGAGGGCCAAATAAAAAATGTAGCTACAAGCCGAGGGCCGGACTTGACGCATATAGTCTAGTGCAGTGGTCTCCAACAGTACAACGGACCGGGGGGGGGGTGCGTTCTGAGGATCGAACGGGTGCGTGCGTGCGTGCGCTTTGTGAAGATCGAACGGGTTGTGAGGATCGTCAAATAAGGAAGATTTTTTTTTTTTTCCCCAGACGGGGTGCCGGCTTGCTGCGGTCTGCGGGCCGGTTCTAATAATAAATCAAGATCATCCCAGGGGCCGTAGAAAATCTTCTCGCGGGCCGGATGTGGCCCGCGGGCCTTGACTCTGACATATGTGCTTTAAACATTGGCTGCATATGCTGTCCTTAAATCTCTCAGCTTACGTTTGCCACAGCTCTTAATGGAGTGAGTCAGATGTGGGTTTGGGAAAACCATTCCTTCCATAATGCGCCTTTAAAATCCTCCAGGAACAAATGTTTATAGGCAATTTAAAGAAAATGGAAATAGGATCAGAGTGGTGGAGGGTATTTCTATGGAAATGACACAAATTACTGTATATATGAGGGACGTGTTGTTGCGCAACGTGTTGCTTCTGTTCACCGCAAACCAGCTACATCAGTTTTTCCCCACTGAACATCTGGCCATCTGGGATTGGGAAACTGCTTACTCCGTCAGGAATGACTCCATCAGGAATACTTTATTTTGAGTTCTGAAATGGATGCAGTCCAAAATAGGAACTACAGGCCCAATCATGGAAAAACCAAAGGAAATTTAGGAGAAATTACGTGTTTGACGTTAACCCTGCCAATTTATGCCTTTAAGTCTGTGATCAACATTTGCCTCACATGGTCTAATAAAATCCTTTTGTTGCTTTTATTTATTGGCCAAATGGGAAAAGGCGGTTGTTATGAGTCGTCCCCCTCGGCAAAAGCAACAAATAAATAATGTTTTTATGACATACAGTCTTCTGCCAGCTAAATACAAAGAATCAAGGCCCTGATTCTTGATAATGATGTAATAAGCTCTCTAATGCACTCCAGCTAATGGACATTATGTTCTACTGCTTTGCTTCATAACAAGATTTTGTTTGAAATAAAGCAACAACCGAAGGCATGAAATTAAAATACAAGAGAGGGTCAGTATTTTTCGCATTCACGGAGCCACTAGTTTTATGAAATATGACAACAACAGCAAGATTTCCTAACACTGATTATGAAATGCTCAAAAGTACCTCCGCAAAAGGCTTTGCAAAAACGTAGCATCGTCTCTAGATATACAACAGTGCCACGGAAAAGTATTTTGCCTTCTGAACTGCTGTAGCCTGTCTTTGGAAAGACACGACATCATGTTGAAAGCAATTCTGATGCCCTGCTGTCGTTGCAGATTTACTGGTTGTAAATCCGTGATGCACATCTCTAATTTTACCAGATGCCAAAGATGTTCTAATAATTGACATGCGGCATCTGTGGGGGCCATCGAAGTGCAGTGAACTCATTGTCCTGTTAAAGAAACCAGCTTGAGCTTTGCGGTGTATAATCCTTCTGAAAGGAATAGACAAGGTCAGCAGAAATGTTGAGGCAGGCGGCAGAGTCACCCACACCATTACGCCACCATTACACCACCATTACGCCACCATTACGCCACCATTACACCACCATTGATTCAAGCTGGATGAATCCAAGCATTCCTGTTGTTATGCCAAATTCAGATTCTACTGCAACATCTGAATATTGCAGCGGAAACTGACACATCAGACCAGGCGATGTTTTCCAGTCTGTTTTCTGTGTGACTTACAGCCTCAGTTTCCTGTTGTCAGCTGACAGGAGTGATGCTTAGGGTAATCTTCTGCTGTCCATTTTGTTCCCAGAGATGGTAGTCTGCATACCTATTTATTACAAGTCCCCATTTGAGCTGAGTTATCCGTTCTCCTTTTACTTCTGAAAGTGATTTTGTTCACACAGCTGCTGCGCTCTGGTTGGTTTCTCTTCTTTGGAACATTTTCTCTGACATCTGCAGTTCCTGGAATACTGGAAGCAGCCCATCCAGCATCAGTAACCATGCATTCAGACACTTTATCCCATATAGAGAATTACGTAGTGTAGACATGTACAACAAATAAAAACAACAAAAATCATTTCTGAGAACACAATTTCTTTAAATAAATAAAGATAGATAAAAAAATGAAGATTTCACATGATGCACAATGGTTTTTATTGGGGTTTCTGGGTTTATTCTGGGTTAAAATGATAAAAACACATCAGAGTTTTTATTGTTTTTATGTTGTCTTGTCATTTATGTAAGAAACTTTATTCTTGGGGGAAAAAACATTCGTAATGTAATTTCTTAGATGAAACAAGGACATTGCTGTGAGTGTAATTTCCGCGGAGGCTTTTATTATAACGAGTCTTTATTTGAGTGGAGTCCTAGGACGCCACCTACAGGACAGTGTAGCCATAGCATCTCATTTTTATTCCTCTTTTTCATTGTTTTGATATACATGTCCTATAGTGTGCAGAGTCTTGTAGGAAGATATTGCTGTACACCATACTTATGAGCTAAAAAGGCTACGAAAGTTTCTAGAGAGCATTTTTTTTAGTTTCTAATGTCTCATATAAATAATTAAAAGGTTGTTTTTGCTGAATAGCTATTTAGGGAGTTTATTCCTAAATTAGGAAGTTATTCCTAAACAGGTGAGTGTTTGTGTGTGAGCAGAAAAAATAGGTTCGCCCGTCGCACCATAATGTCACCACTACTGTTTTCTCCTGACTTGAAGCGGTGGCTGTGCCTTTAAGTCTTCACTCAGGGACCAAAAACACAAACTCAACCTTTTGTTTCGTCATAAAGACGCGACAGGCCTCTGAGTGCAGATCTGGAAATGGGCGAGTCGTCGTGGAAGGCCGCAGAATTTAAAGTATCCAAAGAATAAGAGATGGGTTTCATTGCCGCCTGGAGGGTCTGATTCCCGGGTTTCTGTCGCCTCGCAGCTCCCACCGCGTCCTTGTTTGTCTGCAGGCGGATGTTGAGGAGCGGAGTGTCGCATCTTCTGTTTTTTCCTCTGCAGCGTCTTGCTCACAGCTCGGTAAACAGATGTAACCGGATCAATTCATGCCCTCACACATTTCAGCTACAAGAACCTGCGCAGTATAAAGCCTTCAAACATCAGAACAGCGGATACATCGCAGCCAATGACATCCCGGAGGACAGAGTACGCAGCTAGCATGGACACCTCTGCATCCAGCGCGGGGAGCCGCAAGCAGAGCATCATCAACATCCCCGACAGGATGGAGCCCTGCTACGACCGCAAAGCGGACACCAAGGGCGGGTACGGAGCCTCTCAGGGCGGCGGCGTGACGGTAACCTCGCTGAAATCCCGCCTGGCCCCGACGATCCAGACCGCCATGTCCGCCGCCGTGGACACGCTGCTGGGAGAGGTGGTGGTCGTGCTGAACGAGACCCAGCAGGAGCTGCTGCACAAGGAGCAGGAGAACCAGAGGCTCAAGGTGCGGCTGGAGGTCTCCGAGAGGGAGCTGAAGACCCTGCAGGAATGTCTGTGCAGCGCCCAGAAGCTCATAGACCAGCTGCAGGTCTCCTACACGGGCCCCCAGCAGATCGGCCAGTCGGTGTTTGGCCCCTCACTCTCTTCCATGGCTTCTCTGACCCCAGGCTTGGACCGAGACCACCAGAACCCCAGGAACGTGAACGGAGCAGGCGTGGTTCTGGGTCTGGGCGGCTCCGTGGATGAATCTCTTCATGGCTTCGAGCCGAGAGATGAATACAAAATGTGCCAGCTTTCGATCCAGCCGGACGGCTCCGTGACGAACCACACTCTGGACTCGTTTTCCTCCAGCTCCTCTCACATGTGCTCAGACACCAGAGGAACGGGTAAGTCCATTCATTCATATTTCATGCTTGAAAAACAAAACAAATAAATGGAGGGGATAAAAGTGCATAATCTCAAATATTAACTTTGCTAGGCCTGTCACGATCACACATTTTGCTAAACGATAAATTGTCCCAGAAGTTATTGCGATAAACGATAATGTTGTTTTGAGACTATATTCAAGCAATATAATGGTAATGACATAATACTACTACTACTACTACTACTACTAATAATAATAGTAATGCGAGAACACATTCTCAAAGACCAATAAACTTTAAATTCTGATGAACTTTTAACACTGGAACTGGAAGACATTTTAAATATCCAAAACAAACAAATAAAACAGCAGAAACAATAAAAACTGTCTTTGTAAACAAAAATGTCCTTCAAAAAAGGGGCTAGTTGGAACTAAAGCACCAAATTGAAAACTTTTATCATCCAGTCTTTGCTTGAAAGAGAGAAAAGAGAAAAACAATAAATTATACAGATGGAAATGTTTAAGTTTGTTTTAATTTATCACTTGATTAATTGCTTATTGTGACAGGTAATACATGCTTAAGGTTTTGAGATACAGTTAAACTGCAGTTATTATATCAAGAATTTTAGGTCTGATAGGAAATGAGAGAAACCATTTTGAGATTATTTACTAGGAACAAATAATCCCTTTATATATATTTTTTTTCTCAAAATGTCATGTCAAATTATTTATATCTTTATGTATTTCTATAGAAAACCCCTTAGTTAAACCCTTATGTTCCAGCCAGCTTTTTGCATGTTTTCACTGTTATTTTTACTTTATTTTTGTTTAAAAGAACCAAGTATTTGAGGTTGGAGGGCCTCTGGACCATTTCCCTAATCAGTAGTTCCCTCCACAGATTATCTCTAATTTAAATCTGGACTCTGGTTTGGTCACCTAAACCAGTATGATTACTTTCAGTCAGAAGAAACATGAGGGTTAAATTAGGAGATTACTTTAAACCTAGATTTCCTAAGGGTATGAATAATATGGATTCCTAATGCTATTTCAATGCAATTGCAGTACAATTCTTATTTTGACCAAACAGGATGATACAATAAAACCATCATCACAATAAAATGAATTTCACGCCTTGTAGTCATAAGAATTTTGACAACAAAACCTGATTGTGATAATTCTTTATCACAACATTTTCACAATCTCATTATTTAAAGAAAATTACAGATTGAAGCTGTTTATAGTAACACAACAAGCTTGAGTTTTTATATACAAGCTGCCTTTAAGGCAAAACAGGTCTAAGTTATTTCAATGTATGTACATAATTAAGCTGTTATCCTAACAAGACAAGTTCGGGTTCTGGTGAAATTAGATTAGATGTGAGGATTTATTACAAAGTTTTTGTTCATACCTTTTCTTTCTTCTTTGACCTGAAGATGAGCGACAGCCTCAGGGTCCCAGTGGAGGATCCAGATTTGAGATAAAAGAGGAGCAGGGGCCACCGTCAGGTTCTGGTCAGCCCAATAGGAAGGACAGCCAGGTTGGGGACGGAGACGGCTCGTCCCTTAATGTGGGGGACATTGCTTACGGTCAGGTTGGAGGTGAAGGAGGAACTCTGCGTTCTTTCTCCAACCAGCTACGTCACCAAAGACTCATGCGTGAGTGTGGCAGTGCCTTGCAGCAGCAGCAGGGAAGTCTTGATGGACAAAAACCTTTGTCAAGGACTTTTGGAGCAAGTAGAGGTGACACCGTTTCACCAGGCAGAGCCGAGGACCCTGCGGGGCCATCGGCCCCCGACACCTCTGGGGAGCCCTCGGCGGACCGGCCTCATCACTGCTTGGAGTGCGGCAAGACCTTCCGTCTGATCTCCAGCCTGAAGAAGCACATCCGCATCCACACGGGCGAGAAGCCGTACCCGTGCGCGGTGTGTGGCCGCCGCTTCCGAGAGTCCGGGGCGCTCAAAACGCACCTGCGCATTCACACCGGCGAGAAGCCCTACTCGTGCTCCGAATGCGGCAACTGCTTCCGCCACCTGGACGGTCTGCGCAAGCACCGGCGCACGCACACGGGCGAGAAGCCCTACGTGTGCGCCATCTGCGGGAAGCGCCTGAGTCGCCTGCAGCACCTCAAGCACCACCAGCTCATCCACACCGGGGAGAGGCCCTGCTGCTGCCCCTTCTGCAACCGCACCTTCAAGGAGCCCGCGGCGCTGCGCAAGCATGCCCGGACGCACCGCGACGAGGGCGGCCACATGGGCATCGGCCCCAGCGAGGAGACGGACCCAGACGCCATGGACGACATCAATAGCCTCCATCCCGCGGCTCCCTCTCCTCAGATGCGGTTCGGGGAATGGGGGGCGGAGGAGGAGGAGGACGGCTCGGTTGCAGACTGTGTTTAGGGCTGAGCGGAGACTTTTTTTTTTGTTTTGTTTGTTTGTCTTTGAAATACAAACAAAGCATGACAGATAACACCAACGCATTTCTGTTCCAGACTACCACTTTGACACCCTAAAATTTCATTTTTATGTATTTTATTTTAAAATGTCAACTTTTCCAAAGCCTTCTGTTTGAGTAGTTCAAACAAAGTTGTCGTTTCTACACACAAATACTCTAAAAATGTTCCTGCTAGCAGAAATGGAACCACCAGATGGGTTCATGGAGGAGACAAAACATCATAAATCAACTTTTGATGTCACCTTTAAAAGTAATCAGTTTTCACAAAACTGCATGTCTTTAACAAAACCAAATTTAGAAATGTTGGAACTGGCATGAATTAACTTCAAGATTCGATTTAAGGTCAAAAGAGAACTAGAGGTCGACTGTGTCATATTTCACCCACATATTTATATTGATTTTAAGGAAATTATGAAGTTTCAAATATGCTTATAGGTCAAATGTTTGCCTACACTTGTCATGGGCATAATAATAATTATTTTTTGCCTTTTTATCTATTCTCAAAATTTCAAAAGGAATCTTTTTCCTGCTGAAACTTCCCACCATTTGTTGATTTAATTATAATCAGGAGGTAGAACTCATTATTATTACTGGATAATGAATCAGTAATATATATTACGATCGGCATGTGGTCAAAATCAATAGATGAGTCTCCTAGATGTTAAATAATTTCACTGCACTGCATTCTGGGAGATGTAGGCAGAGGAAAAGCTTTAACTTCTCAGGGTTATTTGTGGGATCAACAGCTCAGGCACTCTTTGGTTATTTAGCAACTCACGCACTCTTTGGTTACTTAGCAACTCAAGCACTCTTTGGTTACTTAGCAACTCACGCACTCTTTGGTTACTTAGCAACTCAGGCACTCTTTGGTTACTTAGCAACTCACGCACTCTTTGGTTACTCAGCAACTCACGCACTCTTTGGTTACTCAGCAACTGACGCACTCTTTGGTTACTTAGCAACTCACGCACTCTTTGGTTACTTAGCAACTCACGCACTCTTTGGTTACTTAGCAACTCACGCACTCTTTGGTTACTTAGCAACAAATATCAGCAGTTTCAAGTCAGAACTTCTTAAAAATACCTAAAAAAATACGACAAAGTGAAGGGAAAACATGAGTACAACAGCTTGAGAGGAAATTATGGATGGAACAAGAAAGGATTTGTTCTAGTGTTTTTATGTTTGACTCCTCCACACACCATTTGTGTAACTGTGTACAGATATTTGTCTCATTTTACCTTTAGAACTGTTTCTCCAGGAGTTTCCAGGTCGTGGCAGTCTCGAGTGTCTGGAAGATCCCAACCAATCAGTGTTGGTTAAAACCTGGACGTAATTTGGCGTTTCAGCAGGAGAAGGACTCTAAACACATCCCATTTGGTTTTAGATCGGATTCCTCTGTGTGTGTCTCTCTGTGGAACAAATCTTTCTCCAGTCTGTAGCCATCCACCTCAGAAATTTATCTACTTTTTGCTTTTGAATCACTGTTTGGGGTTATTGAACATGTCTTAGTATTTAAGGAATATAAACTGAGACAATATGAAAAGGATTTGCAATCCAGACCAGCCTCCATGTCTTTGTTTTTAAAGATGAGAACGAAGACATGGACAAAAATCTGTAACATGGATTTTTATTACCTAAATAATTGAAACAATACAGAAAAACATATATCAACACACGCCCACACCCAGTTCGAACCCATTGTTTTAATCATCTTTATAACTCACTCCAGGCATTTTTTAAGCGTCTTGCCACTATTTCAACAAAGCCTTTCTGTTCTAGGATTAGTTTCACTGTTATCAGCTGGTTCTTCACCTCCTCTCACCTGTTCTAAATGTTTCTGTATATAGATAAAATGAGCTTTGTTTGGTTTTTACTGGGTCTCTTTTTGTAGATAAAGGTTCTCGTGCAACAATGACGTAAAACTGTAACGTGATTTATGATTTTAGGACGTCAAAATGTGATGTAAGTACTTGACCTTTGAGCGTTTTCATAAAGGCTGTTGGGGCACTAAGCTTTGAGCTACACGTTGGTGTCATTTGACATCTACCAATATAATCTCCAACTATATATAACAGTATGGTTACTCTCAAAGTCATTAAAACTTATTAGATGATGTGTATCCAAGACTTCTCATGCTAAAGTTGTTTATGCCCCAGATAATCCATTTTATTTGACCTTCCAGAAGAACCTGTGCATGTAGGTTCGAGGATGACATTTCTCTTAAAACGTCGATGCTTCATATGAAATGAGTGAAGTTTTATATGCTTTTGTGAACTACAAAAATAAATAAAATCACTTTCAGCTTTTTTAAGTTCTGTAAATATGATTATGTTAAATGACTGTGTTTCTGCTTATTGTTTTTTTTTTTTTTTTGTGTTTCAAAATGTTTAAGTATTGATCAGTTTAGACGAAAAAAGTGCATCCAAACCTGGAGGCCTAATAATACTTCTCTTTTCTCAATTCTGACAAGATGCCTACATATACTTATGTTTTTTCCCCCACATCTTCAGTTTTTTAAAGGGCACAAAACAAACAATAGTCATTAAATCATATATTTTTTTCCTCTAATCTCACCATTTCTCTTTTTCTTTGAACGTTTACAAATGTATCCTTTTCTCTTTTAAAGTCTAAAACTCCACTGCGAACTGCGACTTTGGTCTTTCAGTTCCAGACTTCGCTCTAGATGGTTCCTGGGTTTTTCTTGAACATCCTACCCAGTTTCCTTTCTTAGATAATTTGAATCAGAAGTTTGGAAGATGGAACCAACAGGACATTCTTGAAAGAACATGATTGTGAGTGTCATGGCCGTCTGAAGACTTTTTTTTTTTTTTGTGGGCTCTAGTGTCCCCTATATGACAGTAGGCTGACAGGAAAGGGGGGAAGACATGCGGCAAATGTCAGTCGGGTCCAGGAATCGAACCCGCGACGGCCGCGTCAAGGACTCAAGGCCTCCAAACGTGGGTTACGCTATCCCCTACGCCACCACAGCACGACCGGCCACCTGAAGACATTTAATTAAAAAAACTACATAATTATGATCGTGTTCTTAAAATTTCTTGTTTCAGATAGTGCAATCATTCTAACTTGCATTTATTTGCCTCTAACCAGCAGGAGTGTAAGTAAGTAAATCTGATTCAATTCATGACCTGTTAAATTGAAGTTGTTTTTCTTGAAAGAACAAGTTTCTCCTTGTGGTGGAGCCAAAGGACCATTAGATTCCTGCAAGTTTACAATTTGGAAGACGGTGAACTCACAACATTAAAATGAAACTAGAATGCAGCCTAATGTGTGGCACGGAGACAAACTGATGGGCCATTAAGTACAAGAAAATAAGATTAGATTTAAGTATGGAACATTCTTTATTAATTATCAGTCTTAGTACACATTTTATACACAGTAAATTAACATTTGAACTGCCATTGTCATTAATCACAACAATGAAACAAAAATAAGGTATTGTAAATGCAGTTATTTAAAAGTGCAATAAATAAATAATCTTTATTACAAAAGTTAGAACCAGTCCATAAGATGCATTTTAAAACTATGTATTTTCCAGACACACAGGGTTATTTTACAATGCAATCAATTAACTGTGTTATCTTCAGTTATAAAAATGCTACATATATCAAACATAACTTGAAAGAAATTTGACTTTATAATTTGATGCCTAGAAATTGGGCTTCTGTCTCTTTAAGAAGCTCTTATTCCTGACATTAGAACAAACTTAGAATCCAGAGACTCTCTATTTAGACCAATATTACACTTTTTAGATTACTCTAGATTATTAGTAATGTTAGAAATTGTGGAGTACTCACTATTTGGACCAAGATTACATTTTTCAGATTAGTTTATGGATTGTTATGCAGAGAGACTCCTATTGTTGCCGCCCAGAAAAGGAATTAAAACGCACTTAAAATCCAGAACAGGAACACTTAATTCTTATTATTACTTAGAAACTGTGGAGTACTCATTGCGTTAATATCAGACAGAGAAACACCAAAGAATAATTACTTATAATTTTTTAGCAACCCAGAAAAGGAATTAGAATGAACATAGATTCCAGAAAAACTACCTTAGCAACTTTTTTTTAGACTCCCATTCCACCAACCCAGAAAAGGAGTTAGACTTATTTATACTCATCTAACAACCCTGAACAGGAGTATCTAGTTTATCAACGTTATTAGATTCATGTTCTTCTTTTGCTCTTTCCTTTGGTTTGTTATTTTGCTTTTACTTACTTTTAATTCATGCAAAGCACTTTGAATTTACCTTGCTGCTGAACATGGGCAACATAAATAAAATTACCTACATTTTGCTTTCAGCTCATCATTACAATAATGCTTCTAATTATGGTACGAACTACAGTTATTAGTAGCGTTTGATTGAGAAGTACTTTGTATAATGAGTTCAGCAGATGCACAGTTCCCCCCTGTGTTTGCTAATTGCTGCCGCTAGTCTGAAGGAGCTGAGTTGGAAAAGCCACAGAGGAGGAGTGATCTGATTACCTCCGGAGATTCAAGGATTCCTCAGATATGCATCAAAAAGTAAAATCAACACTCTGGTTATGTTTTTAATGAGACTTTGACATTACAACATAATATAAAGCTCAAAAAAGTAAATTTTAAATAATACTTCCACCTCCTTTTGAATTTAAAATATTTTTATTCTAGGAAAAAATGAATCCAGAGCCATCCTATCAATTTGTTCTTTCCTTTTTGGAACTTATCTGGTAAATCTCAGAGGATGTGTAAAAAAAAAATCTTGTTTTTTCACTTAAACTAGACGTTGACATTCATAAGTTGGCTATTTTTTTTTTTCAGTGCATAAACGCACTACTTTTAGCAGCAGGATACATGTTTGCACATATTCTGTGTTTCAGGTTGCCAAGTAAAACCTTTAAATTTGTCCAAAAGGTTCAGCTGGTGCATCATCTTCAGTTACCCCAAGTTGCATTACCATCTGGTTTTGCAGAATGACTGTTTGCCTTTTTTGTTTCTCTCATCATCTTGTGGTGCATTTAGTACCCCTTAAGTCTTTGTTTTCAGGGATGGAAATCATTAAATTGTACCAACAAATATTCAGGGATTGGCTCCTGACTGACCCACAATGTGTTTACACTCTGCGTGTTGGCGTGTGTGTGTATCTTGGCAGCCAATGACGCTGCTACGGCGAGCAACTCAGCAGAGAAATGTGAGCGCAGCCTGTGAACTCTCTGCAGACCCATGCAGTCATTTCCTCGGCGACTGAAAGTAAACGCTCTCGCTTTTTGAAAACGGAAGCGACTCACTTGTTTTTCTTTTGTGTCCCTTTGTTTGTCCGAGGCGCCTGCAGTCCTGAGATTGGTGTGTTCTTAGCTTTTTTTTTATCATCGATCAGCGTGCCAGCCTTTTTCCATCTGAGAAACACAGCTGAGTGTGTCTCTCAGATGAGTTTGGCTCTGATGACAGTGCGGCGTCACAATTACAGTCTGCTTCAGTGAGAGCGCATCCCTGTAGGCTTGGCTGTTATTTAGTTGTGTGGACTCATGATGTTACACTGTAATTTGCAGCAGCTTTGGAAATATCTCAGCTGGCAGCTCTGGTAGAACTGCAGATGCTTGTACTTGTAGCAATGAGTAGGTTTCATAATCTCTATGTTATTCATTGATTGTCTTATTAATTTTATGACAAAACAGAGTAGAGCAAAAACAGCAGATTTAAGTTAATCAATTGGAAACTGGAAAGAGGATGGCACAAATGCAAACTCTCTAGACATGGCCATCCACCCACATTGTGGCTTTTGAGGCTCATAGTGACTCTGGAGGAGCTGTAGGGATTCATAAGCTCTGTTGGCAGAACAGCTATTAACAGTGCTCTCCACCGATCTGCTCATTTTGGAAGAGTGTTGATAAAAAAAAAAAAAAATGACGCTTCTGGAAGAAAAATCTGATTTACTGTTTTCTAAAAGTCATACAGTGAAGACAGCAAACGTGTGGAAGAAAACACTCTGACCAGATGAGACCAGAATGAGTTGTGGAGGATAGACAGAGCTCAATTCCAATAGGAAAGCCTGTTAGAGACTTAACACTGGTCAAGGACTGGTTCAGATCAAAATGATTTCATTTATTGAAATATTCCTCTCACTATTATCCAACCATCTCTAGTTTGGATTTTTGAAGCAAGTCGGGATGGATTCGTAGCCAAACGACAATTTTCCAGACTTTAACTGTCCAGTTTTGACAAGCTTCTATGAACTGTAGCCCATTTAATGTTCTTAGTTGAGACAGATTACTGTGACTACTAAAGACTGATGAAGTACAACAAAGGTAAGAGCGAGCCAGGTGCAGAAGTCAGAGCATACCAATATCCCCATAATGTGGGAAGGGGTACTAAACTCCAGTGAGAAGCAAAGATGCTGAGATCATGACTTAGTTGGAAACCCTGGAGACTTTTGAAATCCGGTGAGTAGCTGCAATACACACCAGCTACTGTGATTCTTGTGATAACTAATTGCAAGACAAAGTACAACAACAGCTACAAGTATCAGTGTCTCCTATTACAGTGAATGCTGGCAGCTCAGATCAAGGCAACATGGAGAGTCATACACCAGTGAAGAAATACTCCAACCTGTCCAAACCAGAGGCTCTACAGGCTGCCAAGAGACTCCTCGGAGCTCTGGCCTACTGCCTCAAGAGATGCACAGGAGAATCACAGCCAGGACAATAAACGCAATGTTCTCCACTCCAACACCAAGGATGATTTCTCAGTGGCAGTGAAACAACACGAGATCTACGCAAAGTTCAGACTGAACAACACAGGAAAAGCAAACGAGAGAAACAGAAATCACCTGACACCAATACCCCATGGCTGGAGAAACTAGAAGCTCATCAAGGCAATCTCCCAGAGCAGCTGGACTGTCGAGCATGAGTTGGGTCGCACTACAATCTGATCTAACGCACTTATCTGGCTTTAAAAAACTCTCAGCTCCCAATGAACTCTAGGTGGCACAGATAAACCAAATTGAGTGGCTGGCCCAAGGTCGAACAATCCTGATCATGACTGTCCAATAAGAAAGGGCGATCCCATCCAACTACTCATCAATAATCTGTCTCTGTACTATGTTGAAGCTCCTGTCAGCATATAAAGCTGCAAATATGAGCGGCCACATGTCTTCAATAGACTAAAGGAGGAAATGGAGAGGTTCCAGTGGTGCCAGTGATGAATAGGAGAGAAAAATCCTGAAATGAGCACAATGTATGATGTAAATCTCAAGTTTCCATTCTTCTTCAGTACGGCATGATTCATTTTGTGAAGTCGGATTCTCATTTTGAATTTAAACACATATTTAGTTGGTTAAAAGCTTCCAGGTTTGGATATGCCATATGCCATATTCTTAAATGTCTTGGATGTAACGTTTTTGTATTTTTTTAAATATATATTTCTCTTTCAAACACTCAGACTTTCTGGACATCTTTTAAATTCACAACATCTTTGTCGATCAGGAAATCTGGAGTTCAGTCATCCCAGAGCTTATGGGGGTCTGATAATTTAGCGCCGCAACTAAATGACAGTTCGCAATTTCAGATTAATTTTAATTCATTTAAAATCGGGTAGAGAGCTGGTACAACATGTCCTGTGTTTCTGTGTTGGGCAAAGCCTCCAGTGTTTCATGGATCCCAGCTGGGAATCTGCTGTCGCGCTCCTAGATTTCCAGACATATATGAACCTCGACAGAAAGGTGCATCAAGTCATAAATCAGGGGCTGATGACAGTTTTTGTGAGTCAGAGTGACACACACAAATGTGCAGCTGTGATCTGGAGAGCGGGGGTCTGCGAGGGAGGAGGAGGAGGTGCTGGGAGGAAGAGCCAACAAGGAAAGCGGCTGGCCTGCCTGCCTGCAGCGAGCTTTCTCCAGATAGGATTGGCTCCCTCGCTTTCACCTCTCCTCCGTCTCCTCCCTTCTTTCTCTCCCAAACCCTCATACGCACCAGTCCTCGCCAACTCTCCAACACAGCACGGCGAAAAGACGGAAGGGAAGACCGAGGAGACGCCGCGGCAAACTTTTTTGGACCAACGGGAAACTTCCGAGGATGGCAAACGTGGCAGTTTTGCAGACGGACCACCTGGATACGCGAAGGGAGTAACTTTTTTTCTTTTTCCTAAAGAAGAAAACAGAAACCAGGACGCACTTCTTCTTCTTCTTCTGTTTTTTTTTCCGTCTGAGTCCACCGTATGAGACGTCAAAGTTTCCTCCTGGATAACAAAGCGGGATTCCTCTGAGCTGGAGCTGAAGCTGAAGCCAGCAGATTTCATGCCCTCGGATCTCTGCACGGGGCAGTGAAGGATGCCAGGATGCCCTGCCTGATGGTCTCCCGTCTGCTCGTCATCTGGCTGAGCGTCCACAGGCTGGTGTGGTGCTCGGAGCGCGCCTCGGCACGGGAGCGCTTCAAGGTGGTCATCGCGCCCCTCATCTGCAAGCGGATCTGCCTGAAGGGCCAGTGCCAGGATAGGTGCGAGCAGGGCAACAACACCACGCTGATCGCAGAGAACGGCCAGGGCGCCGACACGCTCATCGGACAGGGCTTCAGGGTTGGTGAGTGAGTGGAACAATGCCGTATTATTTCCTCTGGAGGGAGGGGAGATATGAATAGGCCTCTGGGCTGACCTCCGAGTCTTAAAGGTTGCGGTGGCTTCCAGGCAGAACCTATAAAAATACCATGGACAGTGAAAATGCTAATTACAGCCATGGAACTTCATAAAATAGCTTAATTGGGCAGAATGATTTACCCTTGCAATCCGAGTTTAACGGGATTATGGCAAGACTGCACCCAGAACTGTAACCTAACAAAACATAGATGTATTTTATACAGAGCTATAACTTTTAAACCAGGTAGTCAGTAAGATACACTTGGGTGAGCTTTATGCATTTTTATTTCTGTAGCAGTGAGTGGGAAAAGTGGAGTGTTTTCAAAATTGTATATGTACTTTTTATTTTTTATTTTTTTATTTTTAGGTTTTGTCTATTGACAGCCACAAACCACAAGGCATTTTATTAGGATTTCACACAACAGATCACCAGAACGTAGTCCAGAATTTCAAAGAAGAAGGAAAAAGCTGCGTTTTTAAGAGGTGTTTCTTTTTTTATCCTGTATTCAGATCAGTTTAAATAATATTCAGTTTAACCAATTTCCTTTAGAGGTCATCGAATAAGTAAGTAAAGCGTACCTGTGTTTAAATCCAGTAAACTGTGAAGGAATTAGAGGAAAAAGGGGAACACCCCGGACAGATCAGAGATGAAGTTGCGGAGATGCTTAAAGGTGGGTCATATCAAAGCTTTGGAGATCTCACAGGGTGCTGTTTAAATCATTATATAAAAACTGAGAGTGTGGCTTGATACAAATCTACCAGGACAAATGCGCCCACGGAAACTGACTGGCTGAGTGAGAAGAGCAATAATCACAGAAATAGGCCGGAGTTCTGCATCTCAGGTGGGAAAGTCTGTTAGCTGAAGAACTATTAGCTAATCCACAACTCCGGTCTTTATGGAGAAGTGGCAAGAAGAAAATCATTGTTGAAAAAAAACATTAAAAAATTTCAGTTTGAAGTTTTCTGCAGACAGAAGAAACCAAAATCAAACTTCACTCTGAACACTGCATGACCACCATGAGACATGGTGGTGGCGGCGTCATGCTGTGGGAGACTTTTCTTCTGCTGGATCAGGGGAGCTTGCTAATGTTGACGAGAAACATCCGTGAAGCTAAATACAGGACTGCCCTGAAAGAAAACCGTCAAGAAACACGGAAAATCTTCCAGGTTGACAACAAGCTAAAACATACAGCCAGAGCGAAAAACAAAAATATGCATGTGTTGAATACCAAGAAGGAAAGACAACAGCATTGATATTGAATAATTAATTGTTGCTGCCTGTCAACATGGGAGGGGTTATGAGCTTCTTGCCAAGCTATTTCAATTGTTTAGAGAAAAACATTCTTCAGAAGTGGAAAACATTTAGAAGAGTTGCCAGTCTTCATAGAAATTAATGTCCCAGAAAATTTCATTTCAAAGTCAGACAGTGTAGAAAATTGCAAGTAGCTCAACTTTAATGCACGAGTCATGAGAGTAAAATTAGAACAAGGCTGGCCAGCAATGTCTCGTACGCATTTGCATTTGTAGCCAATGGATTTCTGTATTCGCTCAGGTTATGTCTGTCTGCTATAAAAATGAGTTTGATGATCTGAAACATTTAAACATGACCAAAACAAAAAGCATTGACGGAAATAAGCACTGGGTTTTTGATAGGACGCCGATCCTCCTTAAAAACAAACATACATTAATGTGATTAAACTAATTCCTTCAATCAACTCAAGTTACTTGACTCAATCTCTTTTACTTAGCAAGAGGCTAAGATGAGGTGTGGTGGGCTTTACCCTGTACTTAAACGCTGTAAAATATTCCCATGTTGCACTTTAATTAGTGAGGCTCATTACATGGCACATAATGTGCTCCACAGATCTATATTTTCTCCTTCCTCCTGACTCCAATCTCTGGTTGACATAGGTGGAGCCCTTTATTTTATTTTATTTTATTTGGTGTATCAGATCAAAGTTGGTGGCGCCTAGGAGTCTACATCGATCTCACACCTAAAGAACTCCATTCAACGTCCCAAACTCAAAGAATCCCTGAAGACAGCCAGGAAATAAAATAAAATAAGCTATTTTAGCAAGTAAGCTGCATTGCTAGCTCTAGTTCAACAGATAAAAGTGTGCTTCTCTTTCAGCAGCGTGATTTAAGAGCTGCTCGTGTTAACTCCGCCTGGGCTTTTTCAATACGTGCAGGTTTGTGTTGGAATTTGTAGGGAGAAGAGAAACGGGTGCTGGCAACAGCAGCATAAATATGATATACTTTATGACTGCGGTGCTATTGAAGTCCGCTGACTCCTGCTCGGAGCGCCATGACGCCGTTCTTCCTCTCTGACGCCGTTCAGAGTCAGAAAGTTGGCTTAGGATTTGGTTTTCCCTCTTCTGCCCCAGTTTCCATGTGATGCATCACGTTCTGGAGCTTCTGTGTCCAATAAACAAAGAGAGGCATATCGGATTCCTGGAATACCTCACAGCGCCCCTGGATCACGGTCCCATCATACAGTCCCCTACATTTTCCCAGTCAAAGTATCTGAAAAGTTCCCCGCTGGGTTTGGTGAAGAGATGGATGGAGGGTTTGACTTTGTCGTTGGAATGTGCTGGAAATTTCTCCCTCCCGTGTCAAAACGGCCATTGCTACAGCAGGAACAATGCAGACTTTTTCATATTCGTGCAGTTCAGATCTGCATTTTTCTGCATTCGGTGTGAGATGCATGTTTCCCTATCTGTGCTCCTTTATGCACCAGGAGTTTCACTTTGTGTAAAATGTAGAAGATGCCAGCATAGGAATGTGCTTGAAAACAACAGGACAGCAAACTCAGGTTGTGGTTTGAACAGCTGCAGGACATATCGGTGTTGGCAGAGGTTACAGCTTCCTGTCAGGAATGCACTGAATTTAAAAAAAAAACAAAAAAACTGAGAGGGGCTTAAAAAAGGTCAGATTTACAGCTTCAACCTGTGAATGTTAGAGATTTTTTTTTTAGGTTAAATACCGCATGTGACTTAGTGACTGACCTGAGTTATCGTCCAAAGTCCATGGTTTTCTCAGGATAATTACAAAACACCCCCAAAAAACACTGTATCTAGAGTGAGATGTTGCATAAAACACTCTGTGTTCGTCTGTGAAAAAAGTCACAGATTTTTGTTGTAACTCAACAAACTTTGACAGAATCACACAAGGTAATAAAATGTGCAATTTTCTGACAAATTAGGATTTATTCCTAAACTAAACATGATTTGATTCCAAGACTTTATTGAGCAGAAGGCAAACAATCAGTTTGTTTGACATCATTCGCATTATATTTTCTTTTGTAGAGCTGTGGATTGAACCAGCATGTAATTTTTTTGTAATTTTTTAAATACTAATATGTGCAGGATCAAGTATCGTTCCCTGCAAACTAGAACCCTCCTCTGCACAGAAAGTATATTTTAGTTCCAAGTTTTTACGTGTGCAGGTCTAATTTTGGATTGCTTTAAAGCTGTCCTTCTGAAATGATCTATGTACAGACATAAAACTGGTGCGCATAATAAAACAACAAAAAAAGTGCTTTCCCTCAACAAATCCAATATATATTTTTTTTCTCTTGGTTCTTTTTTTTTTTTTCCGTGCCATCAATCTTACAGAGGCATCTCGAACATCAGCTTCACTGACAGCAGCTGCTGGCTCAAAGCAACCACCCTGGAAGCCCCTCGCCCCTCCTGTTCGTCTCAGCATCATGCCCCCTTTCCCTGGGTCCTGGATGTCCGAGCTGCTCTGGTTTCCCGTCTTATTCCGGGCTCAGAGGCCCCGCGTTACACAGGAAGTGCTCTCATCGTGCCCCGGTCTGGGCTTGTCGTCCCTTTAAGTCGGGCATCATGACAGGCAGCTATTTCTGGGCTTTCCCATGTGGTTTTGTATTTAAAGCAAAGTGACAGTAGTAGCCTTGTGGTTTGTTTTGGTTTCTCCTCGGCTCGGGTCAGAGGTCTGTGGGAGCTGGAGAATGAAGAGCAGTCAGTTAAATACAGTAAATAGGGCATGGTCTGCTTTCTCTCAGTGCAGGGAGGCGAGTTTATTTTACCTTTCAGAGCCCTCTGCTCTTTCCCCACGCACTCCTCTTTCTCTCGTGCCAAACTCTTGAGAAGGCGGCCTGAAGCTGGCAACTGTAAACCTACAGCAGTCCGTATTTTTGCTACAGGTTGGTATGAACTCTGAGTCGAAGCTGGACACAGCTCCCACGCTCTCAACGTCTCAAACGTGTAGCTGAGTTAATTTTATTTATTTATAATCTATTTTATTTTATGAACCTTCTCAAAACATTTTTATTTGCTTTTCTTAGTTCTGGAATTGTATTTTATTTTGGCGGAGAAGCTTTTATTTTTTTGTTTCCTGTTTCTGCGCTATATCCTGTGTGTTCCCGCTGCCCTCCTCAGTTCGCGCCAAGCTGCGCTGAGGAGAGGGTGTTTGGGGGAAATCCGGAGCCCAGGAGCCTCAGTATTTAAAATGTTCTTGTTTTGAACAGGAATAAAACAACGCAGAGTTGATTCCAGAGTGATTCCGGTGTGATTCTTCCTACAACCGCTACAAACGCACACGTACGCATTCATTTGTAGCTTAAAAATCAAGAAAGCTTCTTACCTTAGCTGGTGGTGTGTGTGTGTGTTTGTAGGGTGCTTTGAAGCTCTCATCAAGGCTGAGTTTTAATATTCATGGAGCCATATTCTGTCACCTCTCCCTATCTATTTATGCTTGTAGAGAAAGTAACACAGGGGGTTATTTAAGGTCATCTGCTCCAATAAATCTTTCACCACTCTACAAGCTGGATTAAAGCAGAACCACATACACACAAGCAAAGTCACAATGGATCATGCCCATTACATTTTTTTTCCTTTCAGCTACAACTGAAAATTAAGTTTTATTTAAAAAGTTGCAGTAAATAATTTCCTAAAACTGACAACTCAGGCAAGGAGGGTTTCAATCAGAGAGGAAGCCAAGAGGCCTGTGGTGACTTGAGAGGAGCTGCCGAAATCCACAGCTCAGGTGGGAGAATTTGTTGCCATGACCACGATTAGTCATGCACTCCACGACCCTTCGCACGTGACGTCACTCTTTTCCAAACTCGGCCCGTGCTGTCAGATTAGCATATGCTGTCAGATCGTCATACCCGTAGCACAAACTGACGGCGATATCTGTCAGACAAGAATACACTGTCATTACCACATTCTTTTATTTAATCAGCAACATAACATCATGACGCTAGTCAGACCATCATCAAGGGACAGGTAGGCGAGTTTTATACGTGGCGTGTTTTTTAGTTGACTGTAGCTACAGCTAGACCCCACTTTAGATACACTTTGAAACCACGACAATGCATGTTTATCTGTCTAGTTGTCATTGGAAACAATTTATTGACTTATTTTTTTATCGTATCTTGTGGCGTATGCTGAACTGACAGCTCCTCTAAATGTCGCGGACTTCTCAATGCGCATGCGCACGCAAGCGCATATCGCTTTTATATAGTTGATTTAGCAATACAAAATGGTCACAAGGTGCTGCGCAGTCTCACAAACAGACAAGGGTGAAAACCAAACTGGTCATATTATTTTATAACTTTTAAGGAAAGATGCAGCTGTGATGGATAGCAGCTGTCAATCACAATCACTGTCAGCCCTCGGTGTAACCGTGGATTTGGAGTTAACACTTTTTACAAGGTAAGAAGATTAACGTTCATATACTTCACAAGTAAGTGTGATTAGAAAGATATCAAATATTGCATTATGTACGCGTCTAACCATCAGTAGCCATGGAAACAATGTCCCGCCACATGTAGCCTACCAGTTACGAATAAAACTGGTTAGCATCTCATCTTTTGTACGTTTTTAATACGGCTCCGTTCTAAGGGGAAACGCTGTTTATGACATAGTGACATAAATCATATGGTGAATTCAGGCAAAGTCGGTAATTTGATCAAAACGTCAGGAGGGAGGAAGTATACGATTGTTTCTAAGCTAGTTATTTCGAGCTTTTGTAAACTCCGCCGTCTATGAGCCTCAACCGGCTGTGTTGCATTCAAAGACACATTAGCTCGACTCAAAACACGAAAAAGCCATGAATAAACTGACAAAAACAACTTAGAAACCGACTTCAGTCGCTCAGTTCAAAACTCCCGATCCTAATTTCTGATGTCCATCATGCCGCATCAAATGATTAAGTGACGTAGTAAGGGTCAATAGCTGAGTGGGACGAAGACAGCCATACTAGAAAGTAGTGATGGGTGAAATAGAAAAAGCTTTATCACGATATTTTATGGTACTATTGTGATAACAGTAAAAGTGACGTTGAGAACTGTTTATTATTACTTTTTTTTTAAGTTAACTGAATGACAGACAATCATATCACCACAAACACAAATATTGCTCTTAGAAAACAGCCATTTGTATCATAGCACACTCCTTCAGGACATCAGTCATATAAAGAAGTATGATTTGTATAACTAAACTGCACAGAGTAACCGCATTTAATCATATTTTTAAATGTATTGATATTTATGGATACTCTCACTGAACAAACAGTGGAGAAAACAGTAAAACTAACAACCATATGGACAGTTTTGGGGAGTTTAAATGACATTAATTGGAATTTTTATCAAAATTCTTATCATAATAAGAAATTTATCACAATAAATGATAAACAATAGAATAAATGCCCACCCTTGTTAGAAAGAAAGCCATAGGGCATTAATTTTGTAGCTTAGCCATGTTGCAAACCCGATAAAGATAAATAATTTGACCTGGCCAAAGCTGAATCCTTTGGGTTATTTGGCATATTTTTAACAGATTCCAAAATGTTTGTGTGGTGGAAAACTTAACTCTGCACATCACATCATCCCACAACATATTCAACATAACACCCCAAAGGGTGAAAAAGAGATCTTCTTTGTACTGTATTTATATATTTATCCTCCTTTCTATATTTATTTTCATCTGCTGTCTTTCTCTATCTCTAACTATTATGTGTATATATATATATATATATATATATATATATATATATATATATATATATATTCCCTTACCAAGCTCAGTCTTATAAAGCCAGGAGGAGAATTTCCCCAATTCAGCTCAAAACTTGTATTTAGTGAACCGTGGATTTTAGGGGCATGTCAGTGAAGCACAGGCTACTTCGTATTCTGGTACTTTAGCCATATGGTCGAGTAGGAGCGTGTCTCCTGCCACTACTCACAGGAGAGTAAAAGCTGAGTTATAGTCTTGCTTTTAAAAGTTAAGGTTGAGCTGAGCGAACTCAGTGCATCACTGAGCCTACCTTGAGAGAGAGCTGAAAGTAGAGGAGCACCCACGTTGAAACAGAAATAGCTCACAACGTGATCTGGTGTTATTTAGGCTAATAAAATTAATGACTAACTGTGAGCACCTATAATGAGTACATGTGGTCTTCTTGGGGGGTGGAGGTAGGTGGTCTCGTTGGCACCTGGTAGGGAAAACACTGATATAAATGCATGCCACACTTTTCAGATTTTCACTTGTATCACCTTCCTTCCACGTCACAGTTGTCTACTTCATCCCAGTGAAGTGTATTTACATTTTTTCCTGCAGTCAGACAAAAAGTGAAACTGTTCAAGAGTTTGAGTACTTTTCAAATCAGTGCAATCTCAGTCAGAAATTTCCATAAAATCAAACTTCTGCAAGTCAACAGTTTTGCAGCGTGACCTTTAAAAAGACAACAACAAAAAAACCACACTTCACCGTAAATTACATCTGGAAAACAAAGCAGCAATTAGAGGCTTTTTTTCCCCATCGTCACACGAGAACAGTGTTAAGAGCAGCACGCTGAGCCCTACTCAAACAAACAACCTTCTTAGCCATCTTTAACACTCTCCTCCCATTCGCGTAGCAGGGATGTGGGGCGACTGGGGGGGGGGTCACGCAGCGGTTATTTAAAGCCACCGAGAGGAATGCAGGACCCTGTAGCTGCAGCGATTAGCCAGGGTAAACAGAAGAACATGGAGTCGACCTGGGCAGCAGAGACGGATCGACCTCCTGAGGTTACCTCCCGCAGGCTCCTCGAGGGGCAGCTACCTGACCTAATCTCGGCAGAGCTCTGTCAGCACTCCTCCACCTGCCTCCTCTCCACTCCCTATAGCCAGGGCTGTTAGATAGTCATTATATGACATCATGTGCACATGTTCCAGGTTTCTGTCTGCTTCTCCCTCCTCTTACCGCTCTGCCAGGAAAGAGCGGAAAAAAAGCAGGCAGGATTGGATTTGTGCCCATTTGCGAGCTGTTTAAGGAGGTGTAGCATTTTTCCATGACACATAAAACACATCATGCAAAGCATATTTAGGTGTAGATGTGGATAAATGCAACTCTTCCGACTCCAGGGGTCTTGCAGGGTTTTCTGTTTGCTGCTGTTTCACGCTGAATGTGAGGACTGATGCATAGCAGGGATGCAACTAACTATTATTTTAGTAATCGATAAATCTTGCAATTATTCTGACAATCGATTGTTTGGATTAAAGAATGGCACATTCTACAGATTTTTATAAAAGATGAAATTCAGTTCCTTTTTTGAAAATAAGAAAATAGACATTTCATTGCCTGAAATGTAATAACATAACATTACTTCAGTAAATCTGACCTGGGTGAAGCTAAAACTATGCCACTTGAGGAGTTTTGGCTAAAACATATCTACTGGCAAATGTGTTTTAATCTTAAATGCGAAATGTATATTTATTTTTGCACAATTTGGGCTTAATTACTGCTCTGAATATGTTATTTCTAGTCTTTATACTCCAATTAAGGATTAATCGATTACTGAATTAGTAGACAATCATTTCAATAATCAGTCAATGACAATTAATCTGATTAATTGTTTCAGCAAAGATGGCAGCGCTATGTACAGTCTGGGCTTAATTACTTCTCTGAATATGCATATATTTTTTCTTTATACTTCAGTTGATGATTAATCGGTTACTAAAATAGTTGACATTATTTCAATTAATAGTGACTTAATTGTGATTACTCACAATTATTGAGTCTGCCCTAATATCTACCGAAGATGGCAGCGCCATGTACAGTCTGGGCTTAATTACTTCTCTGACATATTTTCTTTTTTAAAAACTTTTATGCTCCAATTAATGGTTAATTGATTGCCGAATCAAATTGAATGAGTTGACGATTATTTCAATAATCAATTAATGACGATTAATCTGATTAATTGTTTCAACCCTAATATGTAGCATTCCACTCCGAATATGTTTCTGTTATTGTCTTCATAATCCAGTCAACGATTAAGCAATTACTAAATTAGTTTATGATTATTTCAATAATTAAATAATAGTGCTTAATCGTGTATAATCACAACTAATCGATTCAACCCTAAGGCATAGCAGAGTTTCACCTCTGATGTTTGGAAAGCAGAGACCTCTCAGAGTGCCTGGCGGTGGACGGTGGGGGAGAAGGTGTACGCTGGTTTGTGTTTGCTAAAGGGAGTGATTATGTCATTTACTGTGATGGCTGGCTCGGTCTCAGGAGTCGGACACACTTCACATGTTGCTCCTCAGTTGGTGTGGGATGTGGTCTCACTGTGCCCATTGATGGTAGGCGTATTTAGGATGGCGGTTTCCTGCCTTGCAGATGATGGTTTAGGGAAGCACGTCATGAGAGAGTGAACCTTTCTCCTGTTCTCCCTCTGCAGCAGGAACGCGTTCCCCCTCTGTGGGAGCCAGTCATTTTTAGCCACACCAGGTCATGGAAGTAGGGCAACTACTGGGATATTTATTTATTTAGGTACATTTTTATGAAGACCAGAAACCTCACAGTGTTGGACCCACTGAGAGCTAACATCTGTTATAGGAGCTTAGAGCAGCTTTTAGCTGTCGTAGGTTATTATTACGGTTTCTCACTGACCGATAGTTGAACCTCACCACTTTCACACACATTGCCTCTCACAGTTCTTGGCGTTTTATCAGGATTTAAATATCTTCAGAAATACAATGGAGACCAGATGTTTTTGTACTCTGCACATTTTTTCCCTCCCTGTCGGACTTTAAATCAGTTTGAATGTTTCCTGTTTTTGGATTACCACAATTATTGCTGTTTGCCTTTTCAGATTTAGTTTTTAGTTTTCTTAAATTCAACAGTTTACAAAAACATTTCCCTTGAAGTTGGTAGACAGCTCTTTTACGCCGTATAGCGTGGGTCAACCAGGTTTGGTTTTCTCCAACAAACTTCTCACGAGAGTTTCTGGGACTGTGGCCCATTCGTCCTGTCAGAACTGGTGTTGGTCAGAATTGTAAGCCAGTTTGTTCACACAGATATTTTCAGCTCTGTTCACAGGATTTGCTATCTGGTTGGGATTAGGGCTTTCTGAGGGCCACTAAAACCTTGATTTTGTTGCTTTGAGCATAATGGCTTCTTCCTGGCTGAGTGGCATTTTAGTCCAAATTGGTATTAAATTAATTTCATTGTGAATGATAACATTATTACCAACTCCAATGAGTATGTTCACAAGGTCTTTTGCATGGTTGACACCAAAAAAGCATTTTCATCGTTCCTGAACAGTACGATGGCTGCAGATTGCGTTGATGACTTAACTTGCACATAGGGCTGTAAAAAATTCCTCAGATGATTAAAACTTCTCAAGGTAAATTACCTGCCTCAAAGCTTCATTAAATTATGTTTTATTATTTAGCACACTGTGTTGTGGCGAGGTGATTATTTATGTTGCGCAATGCTCTCACTTCCATTTATAAAAGTGTCTTTACTATTCTTAAATAAAATATAATTTCAGGTTTTTGTATAACTTTTCTTCAGGTTAACTTAGAAAGTTAACCATTATAGTTACAGGTTAATTTTCTAGGCTACAGAAAAGTAATTGTTAGGGAAGCGCAAATATGAAAATTTGGGTCGATATCAATATTGTGAGTATAGTAGAATTTACCAATATTTTATTTCATAACGTTTTTATTCGATTAGTCGATTAATTAGAATAATTGATAGAATACTCCATTACTAAAATAATTGTTAATAACGGCCCTACTTGTACATAATTGTTAGAACAGAATTATGTTGCACCATTAGGCACCTGGAAATTATAGCTAAAGGTTAATGGATGTACACAGTTTTCTTCCTAATGTCTTAGCTAAATTATTGATTTTTTTCATGATGTCAGTCCAGGAAGCAGTCTGGTTGCGGTGTTGCCTTAAAATACATCGGCATGTGAGCCTCAATTCTTACATAAACAGGGCTTTAATGGATTTTTCTTTCCACCCTTTGTTTATAGCTGGTCACAAAGTTTTTGACAACAACCATGGCTTTTTTTGTCCTTAACTCGTTGTGGTTTCTGTCCCTGAGTCTGAATAGTCTTAAGACTGCAGAATTTCTTGATGTAAACAAAGAATTGAGCTCTGTCCAGAGGTCATTTTAGAGGGATTAAGGTCAAGCCTCAATGCTCGCCTGCTTAAAACACTTCCGTCTTTTCCCTTTTTTTAAAAATCCATTCCTCTATGCTGTGTGATGTGTACTAATGGAAAAAAAAATCCTGGTTGGGTAACAGCATTTGCGCTAAAGGAAGTTGGTAATCTCCTTATTTCACTCTTCTCAGATTGTTTAGAGTTACAGAATTCAAATCTATAAGAAACATCTACATACAATAAAACATGGAGGTCCTACAATGGTCAGGGGTCAAAGTGTTGTATCTATCTTACTTATTATATCCACAAGTTATTTTTCCCAGGGACAATGTACTTAACCCTTAGTTACCTCTGATCTGCGTATTCAAAGCATTAAAAAAGAGCTTTAACTGACTGAAAAATCACACAAATTACCAAAAGTCTCTCAGAGGGATGCAACCCTTTTGAAATTGATAAGATATTGTGGCGTGATCACAGAACCATCAAACGTTTTGTTGCAAAATGTCAACAGGGTGATGGGAAACATGCTTTCCCATCAAATGATGCGATGATGCAAATGATGCTTGAAACAATCAGGAATCCATTACCTCCCAGTTCTGTCATTTAGTTGAAGCCTTCTTGGAGTTGCTAGAAGATGCTCAGAGCTCAGAGACATGGCCAAGGTAAGGTAAGATTGGACGAAGAAATATCTGAAGACGGATTTGTCAAAGGTTTTCTGCATGAACTGAGAGTGGCTCTTGACTTGGCCAGACGGATGGACCTGTGGCGGGATCAGTAATGGGCTCAGATCTCCACTTGGAGTCAGACACCAACAAGGTGGTTCTGGTAGGGGCTGATATTATTAACGATGAGCTGGTTGGAATCAACTCTCAAACCTGCTGCCCATTTGTAGAAAACACTTTCTTCAAGCAGTGGTACAGGAAGACGTTTGATGCTCCACCACCACATACATCCAAGTCTAGCCAGTAAGGACCTTAAAGATGAAAAACTAATGGTGACCCAAGATGTTATTCCTTGCTGCTCTTCTTTGCTTCCTGTGGCAACATAAACATGGATCTGGAGCTATCTTATATCCAGTGGTTTAGGGAAAAAAAGTGCTGCATCATAATTACACCCTTGGCCAGTCATGGTTTATTTTCCACGTCAGTTTTGGTAAAAATGTGTCACACGTGTCGATATGAGTAGCACTGGTGATTATAGAGGGGAAAAAAGCTTCCATACAAAGTAAATGTTCTTAAATTAATGCCAGGACTTGTGTAAGTTTATGTTTAACCTCTAGAACCCTAGAGGTTCCATCGGTGGGTCCGTCGGGTTCTAGAGGTTAAAGTGATGCTACTCAAATTAAATTTTTTTCATTTTAAAATAATGTTTAGATAATAGTTTTAGCAAAAATGGCAATGATGGGGTTTCATTTTGGCTCCACAAATGCTAAGACCTCACTTATGTTTTATTCATAGCCTTTAAACAAAGAACTTGTCTTTATATTTTTCCTCCCCTCAACATGATGTCAAAGTGAATGTGGCTTCAGCTAAACATGTTCCTGAAAACATTGTTCTTGGCCCGGTCTTCGACTTTCTTCTGATTTTTCTCCTTCATCTTCACCCATATTTTCCTTACTGGTTATCTGTGCTTCTTATGATGGTGGCTGCATTCACTCCAACTCACATTTTCTGTTTTTCTTTCCACAGACTTAACCAAAAAGTGTCTCGTTGTGTTTCTTTCTAGCTCCAAGCTGGGTGCATCATGACGAAAAAAAAATAAAATAAAACAATATACTTTAATTTAAGCAACTAATATTAATGCCGGCTTTTGACAAATGTATCCAGCTTTGATTTTAACTTTTAAAAATTGCTTGAAAATATATTTTTTTAGTTTCTTTTAAAAGAAACTTCCCAGGTTTCCTACAGTACTGGAGCCAGCTTGACGGATTAATGAGGAATTTAATTAGAAGTAGATGTTGTGTGGAATGTCACCGTAGTCGGAAAACTTAATGCAAGGAAAACTTTTACCACTTGTATTCTTTTGTCTGCTTGAAGCTGAAGAGACCGGGTCATAACAAGCGTCACAGTTGCCATATTACAACTGGAATATTGCGGCAGTGGAAAAGCAGCTCCTGGATAAATCTTGGAAATCACGAAACGCAGACGAAGAAGCAGTCCATTCTGAACGGACGGGTTTAGTCACAGTGGAAGTAAGCTGGTTGAAGACATCACATCTTGGTGTCTGAATCTTAAAGACTTGCTATTTGTAGTCCTGCCAGAAGACTGTGCTAAAGCGGGAGCCAGATCAGGGGCTGCATCATCTGTTCAGTTGGAGATTGTGTGCAGCCGTTTCAGACTCAGCAAGCTGCGGTTTGTAGAGCTATAATTTGTTGTTTTTGTGCTGTGAGGGTGCGGCTGTGGGTAAGAGGACAATATGACGAGGGAGTGGAGTGGGGGCTGCGATGCATCATCTCCAGACAGACTGGAGCGTGGGTAGGTGTTTTCACAGGGGAATCAAAGGGCAACCTCAGGGTTTTGGGCCCAGTCGTTTATTTTTTGCCATCAAACGCACGTACGTCATTCTGTTTCCTTTTTAGCGACAGTTTCTGCACTTTACTTCTCAATTTCACTCTGTCGTGTTTTTGTAGGCCTTTTTGTTACAGTCACATACTTAAATATGTTTTAATAGAAACGTATCTTATTTAGATCATACTTGTTAAATGAGTCCTTCTCCTTGCCCAGTCAGTGACATTTTCAAAGTTTTCTTTTTTTTTAAATAACCTATTTCTACTTTAAACATCTCCACGATTTTCTCCTTGACCTGCCTGCTGTGTTTCTTGGTTTTTATGTTGTTGTTTATTCACCAATGTTCTCTAACAAACATTCACAGAACATCTGGATTTATACTGAGATTAAACTGCACACATGTGGACGCCGTTTACAAAATAGATGACCTCTGATGGCATTTCGCTGCACTGGATTTTATTAAGGGACATCAAAATAAAGGGAGCTAAATACAAAAGCAGGTTTTCATTTATACATTTTTTTTTCTTTCTGCACACAGTGCTTTGGTAAGACTTTGTGTTGACGTATGCATGTTCTGCCACATACATCAGCTTTGCTTACTTAACAGCTAAGGAATTCAAAATACATTTTTTTCTCACAGGAAAATCACAATTACCCCACTTGAAACAACATTTCCCTTTTCGTTTCGCATTCCTCCTAAAGGCTTAATGTTTCTTTACGCCATCATTTTTACCCCTAAATAGACAGATCTGTATTCTCTCCATCCTTCAGCGCTACTGGGCAGATCTGGCATTTTAAGGAACAGCTCTGATTACGTCAGGAGAAGTGGTGCTGATAAAGCTTGAAGACAAACAGACTCCCTTTCTTTCTGTCTTTTTTTATCCAGTTTGCTTCACTCTACTTTCTGAATAACTCCTCTCTGGGAAGGTTGCACACTTCCTGAGTCTTGGAGCATACCTACGAGCTGGACCTACACATTAAATCAGACCTTACAGCCAAGGAAATGGTCAACTTTGGCTCCTTTTAAGTTTAATTGAAGTCATCTTCTGAAAAAGAGCAATTTATATACGGTATAATAGCTCTGAGCATTGTACTTTTTCTAAATATAAAGTAGAAATATGTTCTGCACAATTGACATGAAAAACACAAATGTGTTAGGGGACAAAAAATGTTAGACACTGGACCTTTTAGGCACATTGATGTGTAAGAAGTAAATTATTTAGGATTGTTTGCACATCTCTTTGGAGCAGACAGAACATAACTAAAGATGGAACTGTTACCAAAAGACTCCCTTTTTCTACGACTAATACACGTGGAAAATATTGCTCATTACAACTCAATGGCTTTACAACCACAAGTCCCTCCTCCTGCCCCGTCAGATAGCCAGGCGGCCCTGTTCAGGCCTCACTTTTATGTAGACCTCCTCATAACTCTTAAGCATGTCTGATTTTCTTTTTTTCTTTAATAACATACCATTTCTAGACTCAGGAATGTGTTAGATCTTCAAATGCAAAGGTGTGGCACAAAAACAGAAATCCCAGAACCTATAAGCGAGGAAAGTCCACAAGTGACTCAGGGATTGTAAATTTTACTAATGAACTCCAGGGTGATGATTTTATTTTCACAGTGAAAACCTTCAGATCTCAGCTTTAAGGCTTTCTGCTCTTTCGCACTGTGCAGTGTGGTTGCAGTCAGCTAACCGCAGCGGCTCTTCAGGAGACGAAACACCCTCCGCTTAATAGCACACGCAGACAAGCACGCCCACTAACATGCACGATCTGCCAAAAACATTAGCCTGTGCACAGTCGGGGTGACTCGGGCTCAGATAACAAGGGCAGAAGTGAAGTGAGAATTTACTGTTTGTGTGCAAGTTACTGCATCCTTGTGTAGCTCTGGACACAGGCAGACATAATAAAAAACACTTTATAGAAAGCAAAGAATGTGAAAATAGAGGCATCAGGTGCAACCGTAAGGTCACCTGTTATTCAAGCTTAGATTGGAGATGAAAACAAAATGGCATCTTTCTGAAATAACAGTCTTTGTACATGGATCCATCCTTCCTTCCTCTCATAGTTCAGTCTAGTGGTGGTAATAGTGTGGAGGATATATTTTTTGGCAAAGAATAAACCACTTAACCACTGCTCCCAGTAGGATAATGCGTCTCAAGTAGTCTCAAACTGGCTTCTTGAAACTATAACCCAGCGACCTGTGTCGTCCCCAGATCTCAGTCCAGTGGAGAACGTTTGTGATGTGGTAGAAGGGCAAATTCGCAGAGAACCTGCAGCATCTGCTGAATGCCACTGCGATTTGAATCAACAATTCAGAGGAATGTTTGCAACATCTTGTTGAATATAAGACATGGATAATTAAGGCAGTTCTGAAGAGTTAAGATGCTGCTCCTGGGAATTAGCTGAGGTGAGATTCCAAGTCATTTCTGACCAGGAAGTGCCTGCAGGAAACTGGTTACCCCGACAACCTGATCTCACATAAACAGAAGATAATAAGCATGGACAGCTTTAGCTTTACTTTTTTAAAATAATCTATATGGAAATGGAAATGGCACAATGAGACAATTTTTTCCCCCCCCACCAGGGGGTCCTTTTTGTGGGCTCTAGTGTCCCTAATATGACAGTAGGCTGACAGGAAAGGGGGAAGACATGCGGCAAATGTCGTCGGGTCCGGGAATCGAACCCGCGACGGCCGCGTCAAGGACTGAAGGCCTCCAAGCGTGGGGCGCGCTACCCTCTACTCCACCGGAGCACGCCCCACAATGAGACAATTTGATATGATTTTTTTTAATCTATGTACTTGATTTTAAGAATTCTTTGAGCTTTTAGGAGTTCCAACTCTTTTATCCTTTAAAATAAATATATCTTTGTTTGTAGAAAGCACTTACAAAACACTGTAAGCAATTAAATTAAATAAAATTTCCTCTTTGTTTTAAGAAATATATTTTTATTAGTTTATGGGAAAAAAAGATTTAGATACAAGTTTCTACAGGAAGATCTGCTGGTGCTTTTTTACGCTTATTTGTGTGTCCTGTTTTGTTTTTTTCTCTCCCGTGTTCTTAATAAATACACTTGTATACACTGGTATGCATGCTTGTTTTTTTTATTATTACTTTTTTGTTGTTTGTCTTCTTTTTCTCCCATGCTGTTCTTAGTCGGTATGTACTTTGTTCAAATAAATAAGAAAAACAAAGAAGCAAGTGACGAGAAGAGTTCTGCTCGTTAAGTTGTAACTCTATATTGCTGATTTAAACATTTTCAAACTAAATGAATATCTCTTGTTGTTATAGAGGATATATCTAGATAGCATATTGGACTGTATGAGAATCTGATTGAATAATAACTTTTTACAAAAATAAGACATTCTTACTCTTGTAGCTGGTTGAAAATGTTTGACTCAGAATAGATTCAACAAGAGTAAAGAGTAATGGAGTGTGATCATCTTGAAGCCATGCCATGGAAAGACCTCAAAGAAACCAAATCCATCTTCAAGCCCTCATACACAGCTGACTGACAGCTTGCAGCGCAGTTATTACACTTATTATTGCAGCACAGCGTTACCTGAAGTCTATTATTTCTGTTATCAGTGGTGTGGTTTCTTTTCCACTGGTCGTGCATCAAAGCGCTCATTCATGGGACCCCTATTCCCGCTCCCACAGCAGATTGTAAGCCTCAGTATGAAACACGATGCCTCTGCTCTTCCTTGTGTTCATCAGCGCAGATGAGAGCTCCCGGTCTTACACAGACACTTTCTCAGCCAGACGGAGCCTCAGACCAGACCCTGCCTGCAGTTTGTCATCTCCGTCTCTGCTGGGTTAGATTGTGTAATAATGACAGTTGGAAAAGAGGTGCTGCTTCTTTTTGCTTCTTCTCTCCCTGTGTGTGTGTGTGTGTGTGCGTGTGTGTGTGTGTGTCTGCCATCTCACTTTTCGGCCCCCGCATCTTTCCCAATTTCCTCCTGCTCTGAATCCAGGGCCGAGACGGAGTCCGATCCATGGAAACCGGAGGAAGTCTGACAGGGTAGAGCTGGCAGGTTTCAGTCTTTGGTGCTCCGTCTTGTTTTTTTTGTTGTTGTTTTTTTTTTCTCTCCTTCTCTACCTCTCTTGACTCTGCGTGTTGTTGCCTGCTCTCAGTTGCTGTGGTTTAAGGGCCCTGTGACACTGAATTACAGGCAATGAGAGGCTGCTTCTGAGTGATCCATCTCATGTTCAGATTTAAGCTATCACTTTGGCAGCTGGTTGTTTTCAGTTATTTTTCTCTTTTTTTTCTGCCTGAATTTTACCATGTGAGGATGTCCCTGCCGTGTTTAAAGTGATTCAGTCCCCTAATTATGCCACAGCCCAGACTCCTCGGCAGTACTCGCCTAATTGCTTACATGTGTGCACACTTGGCTCACAAGCACAAAAGGGCTCTCCTCCTCTCCTTTTGTATCCTCATTTCTTTTGCTCTTCTATGCTTGATTGTTTGATGAATAAACCAGTTGAGTTTGACGGTGTTTATTAAAAGGATCTTTTTATTGTCTTGGATGACGTCAGGAAAAGTGGGAGAGAAAAAGAAAAGAAAAAACGGGCAAAATAGTAAAGTTAAATCTGCGTGTTGATTTTAATTTATTTTGTGATACATGAAGCAAAATGAAATAAACTAGAGAAGAAAGAAGTGGCGAAATTCACCAAGTTACTCGCTCGCTCTAAACGTGTGCATTCATCTGATTATTAAACCAAATGCAAAGAAAGACCTCTCTTAGTCTGGGTGAGGGACTTTCTTCACATTTAAATGAGTTGTAATGCATGCATTTAGGTGGAAATCAACTAAGGTTTATGTATAGTTCTGTAATTTACCACTAGATAAATCCCACTGTTTGAAACACTCGGATTACATAAAGTAAATGCAGTCCTGTACCTTTGGTTCAGGAAAAGTAAAAGGTCAAAACGACCCGCTGTGCTGCACAGAAGGTGGAGCAGATTTTGTAAATGGACTTGTTGGTGGTAATGTTTGGTTTTTGCTTTGGCACACTGCAGCATAAAGAAAGAAAATTAGTTTTTTTTTTTTTTGGTTTTCTTATCTGAAAGAAAATAAAGAAATGAAAATCATAGACCTGAAACTAGAAAATTTCAGAAGAAATTTAAATAGGGACTGCCAAAGTGCGCCCGTCGGTCTGGACCCGGCATTCCGACGCTGAAAGTTAGCGTTGATGCCATAGAAAGCTGCAGCACGATCGACAGCATGAGGAGAATCGCGAGAACGTGGACTGACACGGACCTGCGCCATTCAGCATGTTAAAATGAGCGTATGAGCTAAAATTAGCCAGCATGCTAACGTTTTGGCTAAACGTTACTATTAGCAAAGACATTTCGCATTTTGGCTAATATTAGTCAAAATGCTAATTGAGCTAATTAGCATTTTAGCTAAGTGCTAATTAGGTAAATTAGCATTTAGCTAATTTTTGTTAATGCTAAGATTAGCTAAATTTAGCATTAGCTAACACTAATTTTAGCATTTGCTAATTTTAGCTAAATACTAAGTTTAGCTAAATGCTAATTTTAACATTTAACTAAATTGCATTTAGCATTTTAGCTAAATGATAACATCAGCTAAAATGTAAATGAGCATTTTGGCTAATGTAAGCCAAAATAAGCCTAAAACTGAACTTTATTGTTTGGAGTTTCTGAAAGTGTTTTGGGGGCGATTTACAGCAACCAACTGACCTGACCGACATGTTTTAGGAGATGTGGGGGGAAACCGGGCCACCCGGAGAAAACCCACGCAAACACGGGGAGAACATGCAAACTCCACACAGATGGTCTCTGTGAAGACGCAGTACTAACCGCTGCACCACCGTGCTGCCCACCTTTTTTCCAATTGGGTTGGGAAGGGATCTAATTTCTAGTCTGTTAATGGGGGACAAACTTTTCCATTTTAAATGTTAAATTTGACGGAGCATGGCATGGCGCCCCGTTCACAGAGGCTACAACCTCCATGGGTTTGATTCCTCTTTTCCTCTCTTGCTCGTCTTTCTCCCTCCCTAAATATCAAAATCAAGAACTTTAAACATGTTCTTGATGTCCTTCACTCTTTTGTTTCTTTTTTGGCTTCTTCAATCCCAGAGTCTTTCGAACTTTTTTCCAAATGGAAAATTTAGATTTTTTCTTATTTGCCGTCCTGCATGGTTTCAGTGTCTGGATGGTCCAGATCCTCCAGGACGGTTTCTGCAGGGATCTCTGTCTCTTCTGAGGATTTTGGATCTGTTGAACAACCTGATAAATGTTCTCCCAAGGGTTCCTCTTCTGAAGAAACCTCTGGACTTGAGACTTTAACCGGGTCCACTTGGTTCTGAGAGGTTTCCTCCATCTCTTGGAAAACTGTGATTGGTTTTGGTTGTAAATCTTCTTCCTCATCTCTCAGAGTGTCTGGCTGCATTAGATCCTCTTTCGCTCTTTCTAAATCATTTTTCAGACAACTGATCTGCTGATATTTCTCTGCTTGTTGTTTCATTGCAGTTACTTCTGTTTCATAACAAACGTTCAGCTCCTGGTACAAAACGTTAAACTTCTCCAGCTCAGCCTGGGCATTTCTTTCCTTCTCTTGCAGGGATTTGATCTCTGTTGTTGTGTTTTCTCTGAGGACAGCAAACTCGGCTCTCAGGTTGTCCTGAAGGACCTTGTCCTCCTCTGTTTTCTCCAGGTGATCTTTTCTCTCCTGCTTTATCTGCTCCTGGTAGGTTTCAACCTGCTGCTTTATATCCATAATGTCTCTTTCATATTTACTCTTCACCTCCTGGTGAGAAACGTGAACCTGATCCAGTTCAAGGAGCATCTTCTTCTCTCTCTTTTGCCAGATTGTGATTTCTCTTGCCATTTTTTTGGGAGACCTCCTCCTTCTCAGCTCTCAGCTTGTTGATGAGCTGCAGATTCTTCTCCTCTCTTTCTAACTTGACGTCTTTCTCACGTCTCGCCTCCTGCCGATATCTTTCCAGGTCTTGCTTTAGCTCAGAAACATCACTTTCGTAGTTACATTTCAGTTCATTGTATGAACGTTTGAGCTGAGTCAGGTCTTTCTGCAGGAGTTTCTCACTCTCTTCCAGGACGGTGATCTTTTGTGACATTTTTTGAATCATTTCATCCTTTTCAGCTCTCAGATTCTCCAGCAGCCGTTGTTCCTCACTCAGCCTCGCTTCATAAAACTTTTCTGTCTCGGCCTCCTGCCTCACCAGAGTAACTTCGGCTTCATACTTGGACTGCAGCTCCTTGTAGGAAGTCTGGAGTTGGTCCAGTTCTTCTTGGAGGGCCTCATCTTTCTTTCTCTCAGCCTGTATCCCAGCTATAAATGCTTCCCGGCTGAGGAGGTGGGTCACCTTTAACTCCTCAAACTCTTGTTGCAAAGTCTTCTTCTTAATTTATTTCACATTCTCGTGAAACTTGGAAGCAATGACTGAAGGGTTAACATCTACTGGATCACTGGACTTCTCTTCTCTCTCTAGTCTCTCTAATTCCCTCTTTGCCTCTTCGGCCTCTTTGAGAAGCCTTTCTCTGAGAGCTTCCTCCTGTTTTATCTTTTAGCATTTGCTAATTTTAGCTAAATGCTAATTTTAACATTTAACTAAATTGCATTTAGCATTTTAGCTACATAACATCAGGTAAAATGTAAATGAGCATTTTGGCTTACATTAGCCAAAATGCTAACATAAGCCTAAATGCTGTCAGTAGCATGAGGGCCATCACTAGGATGTTGTCCATGATTAACTTACTCCATTCAGTATACTAAACATGGCTAATAAGCAGTGTTGGCATAGTTACTTTGAAAAAGTAACTTTAATCGGACTACTGATTACTCCTTGAAAAAGTAACTTAGTTATATTACTGACTACTTGATTTGGAAAGTAACTAAGTTACACTAAAAGTAACTTTTTAGTTACTTTCAGCAGCTGCTAACAACAACGCTCTGCCTCCTGTGAAAATCACATTGAGCTTTGTCAATACTTAATTGTAATCTATTTTATAATGGTAACATCAACAATGTGTCTCCACTGATAAGGCTGAACTGAAGAGGAGATTGTAGAAAAAAACAGTACAAAAAAATAACAAACGTGAGTAATTTATGTGGTCCACTGTTGTCTGGAAAACTCCAAGAAGGATTTTAAAGCCCCCCCCCCTAAATGCCCCCAGCCTCCAGGTTCTGCGTTACGGCCCTGCGTTTGGTCTCAAAGCTCAGCGCCCAGATCTCCTCCTGCAGTTCCACAACTCAGATGGCTACACAGATTTGTGACACTTATCGTAATATTAATAATTATAATGGCGTTAAGTTGCCATTGTAACTATTGCCAACTACGGACACGTTTATTCGCGGCTATTTTCACGTTTATTGCGCTGTTCATATTGGTCTCGATGTTTGCAGTTTTCTGGAGCGCAACGCGAAGCTCGACATCATTCCTTAACTTGACATTAACAAAGACACAGCTGGACGGATCATCGGGGAAATGATGAACAGGGAGAGACTGAGTAAAACTACCTTAATGACGGACAAATTCTGGGATTTATTATGAGTCTCTGCTTATTCCCAAGCCCAAATGAGCAACTTCACGTTCAAAAACGAGCCCAAAAAGGCGCAACCCGCCACTCATTAAATCTGCAAGCGACTTAAAAAAATGAAGCCCAAAGCCGCTTATAATAATCGGACTTGGCGACAGAAACTGAAAATAGTTCCAGTTTTTCCACCAACAAAATCTTCCTCCATTGTTTACATTTCTGTCGCATAGAGACGTCGGTCACTCGACAAGACGAGTAGAGGAAATACGATTACGGTAAATAACAAAAGAAGATAGTAACGCACAGTGATTTTGATAAGTAACTGTAGTCTGACTACTCGATTTGAAATAGCAACGCGTTAGATTACTCGTTACTGAAAAAAGCGGTCCGACGTCAATAACGCGTTACAAATTAACGCGTTACTGACATCACTGCTAATAAGTAAGAAAATAGGTAATAGCTTATTTAAGCTAAAAGGCTAATGCTAATGAACTGCCTTGTTTTGCAAGGCAGTTCCCTAACCTGAGAAAAAAAGATAATGCAGAATAATAATATTATTGCACCACCTGCAGCAGTGCACTAACACACAAGTAGTTCTAAATTGCAGGTCCTCCTCTGTTTCCACTGATTCTCCACCTTAGAACTACAGTGATGCGTATTTGTAGTTCCAAGCAGCCAAGAGCCGTTGCTATGGTAATTAACTGTCACGACTCATCTACCAGCTGGAGTGAGTCGTGCAGGCAGAGAAGTCTCTGTTAGAGGCAGAAAATCCTGTCGCATCACTGTACTCTGAAGCACATTGACAGAAAGCCATACGTCCTAGAGAAATTGCAAAAACATTTTACCGGAGCAGACATGCGTATCAAAGTCATGACCGAGTTTCATACCAATAGGGCAATATTTGTGGCCATGACAGCAATTTAAAAAATGATTTGGGTTGAAAATGGCACTCAGTTTCTTCACTGTACGGCGTGTCTCCTCCACTCTAGTTTCCCAAAAAATCAAAAAACTTTGGGTCACTTAGAGACAATTTATGGACAAACCGTAAATAGTATCGATGTGCCGTCTTCACTTTAGAAGAGATGAGGGACGTATCTACAAAATTAAATTTAAATGACATTTCTAAGTGAATGTATGACAACACAGGAAGATCTCAAAAATAGGGTGCTTTTAGGATTTAGTGACTGCCTGGCCACATACACAACAATGGAGCAGCTGGTGAGGTCCTTAGTGTTCTGGGGGTCGTTTTTTTACTTTTTTTGTCGCCACGTTAACTCAGCATCCCACTAAAAATAATAGCACCCCTCCCGGGATCAAGCCGCATGTTTTGATACCACTTTTGTAGAGGTGTACGCAGCGGTATGAGAGCCGCATTTAGGGTGACGGAAGAAGAACTATATAATAATAAAGAGACACCTTATTGGGTGTAGAGCACATATGTCAGAGTCAAGGCCCGCGGGCCACATCCGGCCCGCGAGAAGATTTTTTACGGCCCCTGAGATGATCTTGATTTATTATTAGAACCGGCCCGCAGACCGCAGCAAGCCGGCACCCCGTCTGAAAAAAAATATCTTCCTTATTTGAACTGTAAGTAGTTCTTTAAATGTTCTGTGAGATGATGTACTTACCCATGTATCCATAACAACCGGAACTTTCAATATCCACCAAGTTATTGCCGAAATATACCGTCTATTAAACGAGTGCCCCCCGGATTAATTACACTCTCTGCAGCTGCAGCTGCGAAGTTACCGTATTAACCCGATACTTGCTGGAAAGTGCAACGTCTCCCCTTTCAGAAACCGTTGGAATTTTTCCACTTAGCGCTACGTGTGGCGGAATTACGGTACTGCAAATTTAGATGTGTCGCCGGCGACACGTCCGGTCTAGAAGGGTTATTAGCACAGCAGTCATCAGCATAACTGTAAAATTAACTTTCAGATACCCATCAAAAATGGCAAAAAGGAAGGTGGACACTGAGAACCGGGGGTTTCAAACAAGGTTTAGAGTTTATATGTAGAGGTTTTACTCAGTTCAAGTTTAAAAGTTAAAGTTTAATATTTGTTTTCACTGCATATTACTTCTCCTTGATGAAAGCGTTGTTTTTGATTAATAGAGTTTTGCACTTTATTTAATTGTATTTCAATCCAATTATATTTTAAAAATATTTCAGTTGTGTCTGTTGAAAATTAAAGATTACTGACAGAGCCATAAGAAAATATTGCTTTATTTATCTGATCATATTGGAATATATTTGTTAGGTTTTCAGTAGGTTTAATTAGGTTCACTACTAGACTATATGCGTCATTTAAAAAAATTTCAATGAACATTCGATCAGTCCGGCCCTCGGCTTGTAGCTAAATTTTTTATTTGGCCCTCCGTCCATTTGACTTTGACACCCCTGGTGTAGAGTAATAGGTTCCTGCCATTGCTTTGCATGGCAGGAACCTATTAAGACACCACAGATTTTCAGAAACTAAATGTCTTACTTTTACAATCTGAGATCTTTTTAATTTACATTAATACTTGTATCTTGAAGCAGTTAAAATGGCATTTACAATCTGCAACATATATAGATAAAAAAAAAAAACATTATTTAAAATATGACGCATCCCTCAGAAGGTTAGATATGAATTTGTTGGAGTTTTAAGGAGAACCTTGCTTTTGCCCTGACTCTGAGAAAATATTTGTTTGTCTTTTTAATCACGTTTGCAGTAGGAGTGTAAAAGTACAAAAAATAATTATGGTTTGCAAGAGAAGAAAAACTTATCCACATAAGAACTGAGTAGAAATTTGGTTTGATTTAAATAATGATAAATGGTAGGTTGATGGTCAATGGTTGTTGTTTAGTTCTCCGTCCCATAGGTGGTGTTAGAGAAGGAAGTCTTTCCGATTCATCTTTGCAGAACTGTTTTAATTCAGCTACATTGGAGAACTGTCAAGCATAAATTCCCTGTTTAAGATCTTCTAAAGAGCCTCAACATGTTACCTGGTAAATGTAATAAAAGCCTCTTTTCTTTTTATAGAGCAGTGTTGTTGTTTTTTTACCCAGCATCGTTCTCATTGTTGTACCTTTTCTAAAACAACTGAGGTCTGCAGTGTTGTTGTGGGTTCTTTTGTGACCTAAATGATTCATTGATTTGCTCTTGAAGTAATTTTGTTACGCTTGCCACTCCAGGGAAGGATCACCCCTGTTCAGTTTTCTTCATTTCCGCTGGATCTCCAAAATGAATTTCTTCCAACTGGACCAGGATGTGTTGCTTTTTGAGATGTTTTAACCTACTTCAGGTTGTGTGACACGTTTCTTTTGACATAACTGGTTGATTTCTTAAATGTGAACTCTGGTGGTGGGTGGATATGTTTTTTTCCACATTTAAAGTTGCTTGATGATTTGCTATATAAGCTGGTTAAATTAGAGTTGAAGGAAATCCACCGCAGCAGATTTATTTGTCCAATTCACAAAATCATCACTTGTTGTATCACGTAGTTCAATCTGCGTGTGAAATCTTCCTTTTTTCTTTACGTCTTTCTGCTTTCTCTTTAGCTCTTTAACTTTCGCTGGTCTGTAGTTGAAGTTTCAGACGCCCTGCTCTTGAATAAACACAACGGAGAAAACCCAGTAAAACAGCAGTACGTAGTATATACGCTTTGAAGCGCTCTGGAGCCAGCAGGTTTCCCACAGAACTCCAGATCTTTCCCATATGTCAGAATAAAGCCGTTACACAGATCAATGACTTTACCTGCTCTCTCACTTGCCTGGCTGGTTTTCAGGGACCTTTCAGTTCGTCAAGCTGATTTGGTTTTTATGGCGTTACAGTTCAAACAGAATATGGTCCTACTTATTCCAGTTTTTTTCTTCATCTGCCTGTTTGACATGTGTACATACGCTACAATATACGAGGCATCCATTTCTTAAGCTAAATGGTTGGTGTGTAAATCACATAGTAAGTAATGCCTGCGTTGATTTTATGTCTGGCTTGTGGGAGTTTCTCCACCTCTGAGTGTCTTCTTCTCTTCCTCTCTGCAGTCGTGTGTCCTCTGACGTGCATGAATGGAGGGGTGTGCAGTTCCAGGAACCACTGCCTCTGCCCGCCTGGCTTCACAGGCCGACTCTGCCAATTTCCACTACAGCAAGCGCAGGCGGCGCACGGCAACAGGCAGCCCGTGTATCCAGCTAGCCTGAAGCCTGATGGCCAAAAGCTGGTGGAGCTCACGGCCATGGGACGCACCCAGATGACACAAACACACTCCGTTTTCACCCTGCCCCTGTCACAAGTGGGGCACCACTCATCAGAAGGTAATCGTTGCTCACTTCAACATATTTGGGTTTAATTTGTCATGATAAATAATAACACTGGATTTCAAAAACTATGTTTTGTAAGTTTATGTTTTTTCAACTGAATTAGGACTGTTTTTGCACTGCTGAATCCAAAAATGACGTCCATTTTTCTCGATCGCGTCAGGTTTTTATTCAAATTTGATTCAGAGATATCCAATCTTCTCACTAAATTGATTATATTTTTGTGACATCATCAGTTCATTTCTGTTAATATTTGTCATCCAAAAATAAGTTTTAGGAGAAAAAAAAAAGTTTTCCATCAGAGTGCAGAAAACTTGCGAACCCTGGTGGTTGTGTGCTTGGGCAGTCTTTCATCCAGCGGCCCGCCGTGTTTTTGAGTTAAAAAATGTTTAAAGTTGACAGAAAATTTTAAAAATATCACTTGATAATTATATATTATTTTAAGATTAATGCTTGAATACAGACTACAAGGTCTTAAAAAATTCAAACATTTAAAAAAACTAAAATAAATAAGCAATTTTTTGACTAGTGGGCGCCCAAGGAAAGCCTGCCAGGGAAACCCTGGAGTGTATAAATGAAATGTTACAAACTTGCATTTCTGTAAATTGAATAATAGACACTGATAAGGGTAAGTACATGTGAATTGTACTTTTTATAGGTTTATGTTTGAGTAAAATGAATATTGTTTTATTCTGTGAACTACAGACAACATGTTGCTGAAATTTCAAGCAAAAATTTGGTATTTTTTTGCAGAAAATGAGAAATGGAGATGCAGTGCTTTCAGACCTCAAATAATGCAAAGAAAACAAGTTCATATTAATTTAGAAGCAACAATACTACCGTTTTAACTCGGGAAGAGTTCAGAAATCAGTATTTGGTGGAATGACCTGGAGGTTTTCAATGGGGTTCAGTGCAGTGGACTCGTAATTTTTTTTCCAGAGTTGTACACGAAAATACATTTGTGGTTGCGACTTAACAAAAGGTGAAGAATTGTAAGAAACGCTTTTGCTGTTTGTCTCATTTTTACCCGGCCTGTTCCTTTTCTCTGTTTTCAGTGCAGATTAACGTTCGTGTTCACCACACACCAGACACCTCGGTCATCATTCAGCCTCACGACCAATCGGACTCCAAACCTCCTCACAAAATAGCAATGCGGCCCTTCCCACCGAGACACAAACCGAAGGGCCGCTGCTTTCAGGAGACAACACCCAAACAAGCCGTGTGTATAAAAACTCATGCTGTGGTCACCACTGTAAAGTATTACACGTCAAACCCGCTGATGAGGCTTCTTAATCGTTTCAGTGCAACAGCACGCCGCTTCCCGTCCTGACCAATCAGGAGGATTGCTGTGGCAGTGTGGGAAACTCATGGGGACAGAACAAGTGCTACCAGTGCCCCAAATTACCAAGTGAGTAATGCTGGCTATAAAATACATTTTATTGTTCCCATTCCGGCTTTTCAGATGTCATAAACTCCTATTTTTAATTTTAACACTGTACTTCAAGTTCAGAGCTAACAGTGGACATTTTTAATAAGGTATTCCAGCAAAATCAAAAACTGTGGAAAATGTTCTTCAGATATAAAATAATGATTCATTGAGCCACATTGCTTTTCATTAAAAAATCCACATGCTGTTAAACAAACAGTAAAGGGACCATGTAGTTGACACTAAGACCAAAATGGTGTTCAGGACATTTTTTTATATATATATAAAAAAATGAATTTATTTAGGTATTGCTAGAGGTTCAATTTGCTAAAAACAGAGACATGAGTCAAATGTTTTAAGCTTTTCATAACAAAATGACTCCTGACTGAAGTGGTACAACAGAATTAGATTTGTTAACTTGCTAGCTCACCTTTGCAGCTCTGCCTCCAGAATAGACAATGGTCAATTTTTAAGATTGATTTTCCCCCATTCCTACAGCTTTCTGGTTGGCTTCTGGTCTTGAATTCTTCCTTCAATCTCTCTATTTATTTCATAGCTGCGATGGAGTTCACAGGCTTCAAGCTTCCTTCAGTTTCCTACAAATGTAACAAAATTTATTCTGGCCCAACAGTTCAATTTTTGCTTCAATAAAAGATCTTATCCATTTGTGCATTTGCAAAGGATTTTCTGGCTTTTTCGTGTTGCTTTTTGAGTAATGGCTTCTTCGCCACTGAGCGGTCGTTCAGACCATGTTAGCGCAGTGCCACTCAGGATAATGACCGCATCTTACCAGCTCCAGCCAACATCTTTGCAAGATCTTTTTTTGTTTTTTAGGTTTTTGATTCACACGTTTCACACCACAGCCTTTGTTTTTGGGACATGATGCTCCGTTGCCTTGAAATACAGCCACAGGTTTACCCCAATTTAACTCGCATGTTGTGAAGTAACTTATCAGCAGCCTCCAAAACCATCTGTTTAAAGAATTTTGTCGTTTTTGTGTACAGTATTTAAAATTCCGAAATTGAATAAAGTGATAAAAATGCTCTTTAAGGTGAGGTAGAGAAACTTTGCTTACATAGCCCATTTCCAGCAACAAGGCAGTTCAAAGTGCTTTACATGAATTAGAAGGGAATACAAACAAAACAACAAAGCTAAAAGAAAGAAAAACAAGCACAGCAAAATAAAAAACTACACTTCAAAATGCTCTAGTTGATCTGGGTTGATAAGTAGAAACTTTAAAGCTAAATCTTAGTTCTCCATGTTTGATTCTTTATTTATAAACTAACAGGAGTTTCTCTAAGTCTTTCTCTGATGTTAAAAGTATAAAAGGAAGTAAAAGTAACTAAAACAATGCCTCTCTTATAGTTCAGTGATTTAGCAGTAGAAATATTTTTTTATGATCGTAACTGGCCAAAAGCAGACAGTGAAAGAAAAGTGTCTTTTCTTAGACTGTATGTAAATATGTGGTTCCTGCTGTAGACATAGCAAAAGGTGTTGAAAACAAAAAGGATGAGAAAACAGAGGAAGTTGTGGGAATCACACACAGACAGTGAGGCAGAAACAAATAAACTTTTTTGGGGGGGGAAAGGCCTCTACTTCAGCTCATTCCTCTGCGCCTGCTCACTGTCATCATCCTGCTGAGGATTGGATTTCAGGAAAATCTTGGCCGCTCACGTTTTCCACTCCGCCATTATTCCGTCTCTCGGTGCTGGCTCAGACAATACGGGCTTTGACGAAAACCTGACACCGTGAGTCTGGTTGGCGCTGCAGATGACTCGACTCCTGCACACACTGCTGTCATTTTTGTGACTCATGTGCGCCCTGTTGAATCCCTCCTCCTTTTTTCTTTTTCAGTAAAAATAGCCACGACCATGCCGTCTTTTCCAATGTTTTTTTTTTCTCTCTCTTTTTCCACGATGTGCAGTGTTCCCGCAGCTCTGTAATAAAACTGCCTCAAATATTTCACTCGCTTATAGAAAAAAAGATTCTCGTTTAGCAAGCAATACCAGTAAGAAGAAAAAGCAACTATATGAGTTGAGACCTTAATAAACACTTTTTTTTTTTTTTGTCAAAGGCTTGAATAAAACTTATATTTGAAAGGAACAAAATAAAAAAACAAACAAAGGGAGAAGATAGCTTACCACATAAAGACGTAGTTTTGGAAAATAAGTGACATGATGTCAGAGGATGAATGTGGTAACCGAACAAGCACCCAGTATAGAAACCGCTCAACCACACTCATTTTCTTTCTCAAATAAACCAAGAAGATGCGATCAAGAAGTCACAAAGTTTATTTCCTTTTTCAGAGAGACGTAAAACTTTTTGTTTGCAAAGTTGCTGCTGTTTTTTCACAGAGCCTCTCAAAAACATTCTTGGTTTTAACATTTTTTTCATGTAAATTTTAATGCTTTGCTAATTTGATTTAATGTCTGGACTTTGACTGGGCCCTTCTAACATGAAGATTGTCTGATTTGAACCATTCTTTTGGAGCTCTGGTGAAATTCTCCCCAAGTCTTCATTTCTTTCCTTTTACCGACCCGGACCAACTTCTCTCTTCCTGATTGAGACAAGCGTCCCCTCACCATGATGCTGCCATCACTATTTTTTTCCCACCACATACCATTCTCTGCACATAGATCTAAAAGCTAGAATTTCATTAATATTTTCAGCGTAAAGAGGGATTGAAACAAATGAGACCTGCTCATTTTTAAAGTTATATTATGTATGAGTGCAAGAGACAGTGTAAATACTAACAGTGTTTTTCTACAGGCTGTCTCTCCTGTCATCATACCTGTAGGGGGTGTTCTTTTGAAACCGCTTCAACTAAAGCTGTGGTGCCCAAAGTCGGTCCTCGAGGGCCAGAGTCCTGCATGTTTTAATTCTCTCCCTGGTTTAACGCACCTGGATCAAATGATGGCTCGTTAGAAGGCCTAAGAAGAACATTGACATGCTTAAAAGGTTGTTGGTGCCACCAGGGAGAGAACTAAAACATGCAGGATGCCGGCCCTCGAGGACTGACTTTGAAGACCCCTGGACTAAAGGAACTGAAAAGACAAAAACTAATTTTCCAGTTTCTTTTTCAGACTCTACATTGTGCTGCTTTCTAGGTCTGAAAGCCTGCTGTTGGCATGCAGCTATTTTTGGACACTAATGTTTAAAAACGCTGCTGTAGCTTTTTTTTATTCACGTGGAAGCTCAGACGTCTCTGGGTTTGATGGAAGCTGCTTTTTTCTTTAAAAAAAAAAACTTCTTATAAGGCATGTCAAAATAATCAAAAGTTGGCTATTATATAAAATTGAAATATAAGATGAAATTGCACTAAACATCTTGCAGTTAAAAGGCAATCCTGACTATACACAGAAACATTTTCTTTGCAGTATGCTTATTCACTTTGGAGAGCTGTTGCGTGCAGATAAAACTGGAGAACATATGAAAGGTATCATGTGGCTTCCTAAACTCAGGGACAGAGTTGAATAAGTATTAAGTGTATTAATTTTGTCATTTCAGCCCTCAGTTAGCCAGCAGGCCTCCACAAGCCTCCCACGCCTCTGAAAGAATCAAAAGCAAAGGAGTTTTGTTTCTACTTTAAACATAGATGTTGGTTTTGGATTTGTTTGCACCAGTGAAATGTTATACAAGTATCTCTATGTGTGGCAAAGAACATAGATTTTGTGCAAGCCTCAATCGATGCTGTTGTTTATGTTTAAAGATTTCAATTTAAATGTTTTGTTCATGTATGAAATCTTAAAAGCTTTTTTTTTTTTTCCACACCCAGGAGTTTTGTAAGACGTAGAAACTAATATTTTGGATCTCCTGCTTCCTCCTCCCTCAGATGCGTCAGTCAAACACACCATTGTGGAAGAATACGGCTCTACATGTCCGCAAGGCTACAAGCGATTTAACAGCACTCACTGTCAAGGTAACGACTCGAAACACGAGCCGTCTCATTTTCCTGATCACTTGCACGAATCGGCCTAACCTTTGTATTTTCGCTACTCCCCTCCTGATTGTGAAGATATCAACGAGTGCACCCTGCAGGGAGTCTGTCAGAACGGAGATTGTCTAAATATGTTGGGCAGCTTCAAGTGCTCCTGCAAATCTGGCTTTGTTTTGGAGAGAAATCGATGCGTTGGTAAGCAATAACATGATATCTCTTCAAACTACCGAGGTTGAATTTCTCTCTGTTAGTTCTTTTCTTTCTCATAAAAAAATACATCTAACCATAAATCTTCCGTTATTATTGCAAATTCCTTATTTTTACTCAAATCTATTGAGTTGCTCTTGCTCAGAACTCTTCTCTGATGCTCAAAGAGAGTAGCTTGCTGACCAATATGCTCTGCACATTAAGGCATTTTGCTGAGCATCATGAGACTTGTGAGCAAGTAAAAGTTATTCATATTGCGCCTATCACAGACAATAAAATCACTAAGTGCTTCCCAAACATAAAAACAACAGTAGCAAGATTTAATGTCTGCAAGTATCTTCTGCTCCTATTTAAATCTTATATTTGTGCATTAACATCTTCTGTAGAGATCGTGTTTTGTTTTGTTTTTTTGAAGCATTCATCTTTGAGTTCTCTTGATAAGATTTCGACACGATGTGACTTCAGTGTCACTGCCCTCTTTGTGCTAATACAGTTCATACCAGACTATCAAAGAGAGCAGAGGTGAGAGTTCGAACACGAACAACAAATATTTGTTAGAGACATTAAATCTGACTGCAAGAAGCTGTTTTCAAGGAACGAGCTGAGCATATGTGAAAGCAATGACGATGCGAGAGCAGAGTTTTGAGGGAAGGGAGTAAAGTAAACAATATTGCTCCCTTGTTACTGTTTTAACCGAAGCGCATCATGTGTTAGAGTCTCCGCCGGAGCAGGCGCAGTGCTTCCTGTTGGCGTCCGACGCCAGGGGCTGCGAGCACCCGCTGGTGAACCAGATCACCCAGGAGATGTGCTGCTGCACGGTGGGCAAAGCCTGGGGCCGCAAATGTGAGAGATGTCCTCAGGTGGGCACAGGTGAGTCAGTCGCCATAGCAACAACGTTCACTGAAAAGTTTCAGCTCATCCAGAGATGAAGCTTAATTCCCTCCACATTTCTTGACTCCTGTTGCTTGGTAAATTGTTGAAGAAGTTTTATTTATTTATTTTTTTATTTTATTATTATTATTTTTTTCCCCCTGAGTTTTAAATAATCGATTGCATTTTTACTTTAGCTTCAAAGGTTATTACTCGTTGTTTTACAGCTCATTGAAAGAAATATAGCATTTTTCTGTTGGAAAAATAAAAGTTGTATATATTGCATGCATGACGGGGTTTTTTTTTGTTTGTTTTACCTAAATACGCTATGACTTATTTATTTTGTTTTAATTTTTTTAAATGAATGTTTCATTTCTTTAAACAAGATGAGTCAAAGCTTCCAGTGTCATCGGTTTCCATCTGTGTATCTTTTGCCATTTTGGATATTGTCCGCTAAATAAAGGCTTTCTTGGCTTGGGTTCAACTAAAACTCAACATTCTGTCTTTAAATTCTCTAATATTTGGAGATATGTTCATGTGGATTAAACCTTGCTTTACTGCTGTACATCCAAATGTGGTTTCACGATGTTTATTTTTGTGTAAATCCCAAATAGTAGACTCTTTCTAGAGATAAATGTCAAATCAATGTAAATGCATACAATCAAATAACAATTAGACTTTGTGTCTTTCCTCATGCTGTATTTAGTGGCCTTCAATAAGATCTGCCCTGCTGGGAAAGGATACTATTTCCAAAGTATAACAGAAACTGTGGCTTTGCCTCACATCATCTTCCATGGTGAGTGTTTGAACTTGCATAAATTCATAAGTTTTCATACAGTCACAGGAGGGAGTTTTATGTTGATGTTGCCCTTTGTGATTTATTTCAGCTGTTCTGTTTCTTGGGTGGAATAATTTAATGTCAAACACAAAATTGCATGTGCAATTTTAAATGTACGATAGTCATAATTGCACACGTAGGTTCAAATATGTACGTACTTTGTTTTTGAAGCCATCAACTGGCTTCTGCTTTACTTCTGGCTGGACATTCAACCACTTTTCTTCGTAGAATTGGCAGAGCTTTTGACCAGTTTTAACAGGTAACTGTATCAACGTTTTACGTGTTTTACTCAAGCTGTCAAAGGAGAAAAAAAACAATTAAGAATGATGTCGAACACTTCAGAATCCATCAAGGCCCATGCCTGCCCTGAACTGGAAACTGCTTGAATCCCAGTGACGCTGTTCACAGGAGAGCAAACTTCAAACGTCCATCCAATGAGATTCTGCCAAACTAGAAGGAAGTTTTTGTTTTATAGTCTTTAAACAGGATGGTGATCCTAAATAGACATGAAAAGTGCTCTCAGAATGGGTACAAGTAGTTGTGGAACTCACCGTACCGGAAATAAGTGGAGTCTTCTAAAAATGTAAAACTTAAAAAGCTAAAATAAGCTCTACACGTTCTAGAAAGAAGTGTGGTTTAAATAAACAGCTAAATTATTGCCAGGAACATTACAGACATTAAAGATGTGTGTTGCATCATCATCCCATCCTAAAAGAAGAACAAAAGTGTAATCAAAAGGCCAGTGTCAATATTATATTCCTACCCATAATGGAAGCATTTAAAGTTCTGACCAGCACTGTTTATATGTCCAACATCTCTGCTTTGTAAGCCTTTAATCCTGTTATTAGAGGTTCATCGTTTTAACCTCACTCTACCACTTTTCCTTTCAGCACCACTTGTGACGGTAAGATTTCATTTCTATTTTTAAATGTAGCTTTTTCTGTTGCTGGCATGAAATATTTTCCCCCTCCTGTGATTAGGAGAAGTCCCCGGAGCCGACCACGGTGCAGCAGACTTCTGTCAGCACCACCCGACCGCGAGTGCCTGGTAAACGCTCCCTCTTTCACAAAGAAAATTAGACGTGCTGCAAGTAACACTTGAATGTCTTGAGTTACTAAATGTACCAATTGCTGCCACAATGAGGGGAATGTTTCTTTCTCGCTGCTAACTGACAGAAGAGTGCAAAGAAATGTTGCCTCTGTGGAGCACAAAGACCAAAGATCAACATGTCATGGTTGCTGGTTCATTTCTCCTCTGTTGGATCCACAGTTGTTAAACCCACTCCTCCGCCAATCGTCCGAATCCCCCCAGGCAATGACCCCTTCGAAATAGACCCTAAAGGTAAACGTGAGTTTAACACCAATCCAGCATAAGAGTCGCTTCTTATTTGTTTATTCTCTTCTCAATACAAGCTGGTTCATGTTTCACGCGCCTGAAAACTGGGAAATCCAGCACTCCGCAAACCCACCCAGAGTGAGAGGCGGTAACCATGGCGAGCTTCGCCTCCGTCTCTCACAGATGACATGTTGACTTCCTGCTTGCAGTAAATGCCATTAATGATAACTCTTGTGTGTTTTTTTTTTTTGCTTTTTTTTTTTTTTTAACCTCACATTTCCAAAACCTGACGTTTAACACGAAGCTAATTTCTCTGCATGTCTTTTGTAGTTAGCTGATGCTTTTGGTCACTGGGCATGTTATGTGACATCAAACACGAAGCATGAACCAGCCTGAAGGCTTCGTTCACACACATTGTGTGCAATGAAAGCTGCCACAGCTACGGTTTTCTTTTTTGCTAAACATTTAAAGTAAATTTATTAACACTGATTTTGTTCCATTAGAAGAAAACATCCCCAAAAGATAAACCAATGCCAAGTCACTCTAATCTGATCTAATTTGTGGGATTACCTCTCACTCATAGGAGACTGCTTAAGTTTTCAGTGGCGTCTCTTAATTTCAAATATGTGAAAGTGAAAATATCGATAAGATATAATTATGCCTCTTGAACTTTTCCATTTTTTGTCCTCTTACAACCACAAACATCAATGTAATTATTGGGAATTTATTGTGGCGGAGCAATACAAAGTAGTGCATGATTGTGATGTATTGTAAAAGTTTTTCTATTTTTTTTTTTTTTTTTTATGTAAGCTTTTCACTCGCTAACAATCTGTGTTGGATTATTGTACTATTTCTAAGAGACAGGACTTTCTGGTGGTGTTCATAGTTAGACATCACACTTTTTTTTTTTTTTTTTTGCCTTTCAGTTTTTCTGTTCCTAATGTCACTGCAACATATTGTCATAGACAGACACAATAAGTGGAGTAAAAATATGTACAACTCCTAAAAAAAAAAAACTGAAAGAGAACTGTTGATCAGGGCATAAGAATGCAACCAAAGTATAATTCTCGTCTCAATGTTTTTGCATTGCACTGTATATACACGCATAGATGTATTGAGTTAACACCAGTGGTCTCTTTTCTGCCCTTGAAGCGGAGACAGATAAGTGCGGGCTAAGCAGAAGCATTTGTGGTCATGGGAAGTGTGAGAACAGCCCCAACGGCCACATCTGTCACTGTTTCCCCGGCTACCGTCTTAACCTGCAGAGGAACATCTGTGAGGGTAAGAGACACTGGGAGAGAAAACCAAGCAAAATTTAATTTATTTGTTAGGCTGCAGAAAAATTACATTTTGGAGAAAAAGTGAATCTTCTTTCAAATCTTCTTGCTAACAACACCAGTGCATATTTTGACATTAAACTGGTTCTGGGGTCGTGATTTTAGACCAGGTTTTACTATAGTAAAAAATTTACAAACCCTCACCGCACCTTATACAACAAAGATTTTAAGTAAGTGGTCTGCTGATAGCAATTTAGCACTTTATATTGCTTAAAACCCCCTATAATTATGTGTTTATTTATTTGAGAATCAAGGAATTCAGAGCAAGAAATATATTTAACTTAACCACCTGTTAGTAAATGTCATTAAACTTACTTAATACCTAAGCACAAGCAGAGACATGCAGACATGACTTTCACAATTTTAACATTATTCCAGGCTAATGAGTTTTCCTGTGGAGACTTGCTCATTATTTTTTATTGGTGGTTTTATTTAAATCTTTTAGGAATTAGATTGTGAATGAAAGACAAATCTGTGTGGGGGGCCAGGCAGGTACCTGCAAGTCGGTGCAGACCTCATATAACCTTCGCATTTTCATTATTTGTGCCCTAATTCTTCTGCTGAGCTGTGAGCACAATCTTGGAAAAGAAAAAAGAAGACAAAATGTGCTCTGAGATTGCAGAGCCCATTTTTCCCACTAATTGCTTTGAATATCTTTTATTAACCTCTTGATTACATTTCGCACCGACTTTGCGTTCTTTCTTTTCCTCAGATGATAATGAATGTGACGCGGAGCCGTGCGGCCATGGCAGAGGCCGCTGCGTCAACACAGAGGGAGCCTACAAGTGCCAGTGTCGCCCAGGTTATAAACACATGGTGCAGCAGGGGCGACTGAAGTGCATAGGTAAAAAAAAAAAAATCCAAAGCGGTTCTGTGTTTTGTTTTGTTTTTCTCTTTTTCTCTTACTGTAACATTTGTGTTGTTTAACAGATGTAAATGAATGCCATAAACCAGATATCTGCGGTGTCGGGGGCCACTGTGTCAACCTGCCTGGCTCTTATAAATGCGAATGTCAAATCGGCTTTAGGAGCAAGTCCCACCGTTACCCAGCCTGTGAAGGTACAAACACACTTTCACTTTGACATTATGGATGGCAACGCAAATCATCTAATAATCTGGGTAATAATCCCTCTGTTTGTCCTGAAATAAGAAGCATAAATCTGGTCTTTTTCCAGACATTAATGAGTGTTTGAGCCCAGATGCTTGTCTTAATGAGCAGTGTGAAAACACACCGGGCTCGTATGAGTGTGTGCCGTGTTTACCCGGCTATGAGGCCCATGCTGGCACGTGCTATGGTGAGTGTCTGTTTATTTTTATTTCAAATATCACATGATACTTGTGTGAAAACTGTCTGACGGGTAGAATAGATGCAGTTGTCAGGGTGAGGAGATGGAGAGAGTGTGGATAAGCAACGCAAAAACTCAAAATCTTACCAAGTATTTCTGGTCTAGTTTCTACTGCAAATATCTCAGAGCACTTGAAAGAAGACAAAACAAATTTTTTTAGCAAGATATGGGAGCTTATTTTTAATTTCTTAATATTGTTAAAAAGTGCTAGTTACTGTTACATTTTGATCAATATAAAGGAATTTCTGACTTAAAACAAGCTCCTGTATTGTGCTGAAAAGTTACTAATAAGTTAGTTTTGTCTTTTTTCAAATACACTAAGATTTTTGCACTAGATACCAGAAATAAATTTTGTGTTTCTGCAGTGGAAATGGTAAAGATTTCTGTTCTTAAGGCATATTGCTCCTGTAGTGATAAAAAGGAATACGTTAAAATCCCATGTTTGCCCTTTTCTTCAGACATTAATGAGTGTCAGAAGCCTGGGATCTGTCCCGACGGGCGCTGTGATAACCTCCCTGGTACTTACCGATGCCTCTGCAACGAGGGGTTCCACTCTGCAGACAGCAAAAGCTGCAGTGGTAAGTAGAAAACCTGACGTTTGCAAACAGTGAGGTTTTTTTTTTAAATTAGAAAATACATTCCTCTGGTTTAAACCATTTCATTTACAAAAGAAAAAAATTCTTGCCTGCAGACATTGACGAGTGTGCAGACATTCATCTGTGTGCTTATGGCCGCTGCATCAACACAGAAGGCTCCTTCAAGTGCCACTGCTACCCCGGATACCAGCGCACGCAGGAGGGCAGCCACTGTGAAGGTGCAAATTACATCAAAATAACTTTGGTTTTGTTTCATTCGCATCAACTAGGCATGGGCAAAATGACATTCTCAAGCACAAATCAGGTTATTGTGGTGTCTGTGCAAAATCTTTGATAAAATGTATACCATAAATAATTGTTTTTGTTCATAGCAAGAACTAAACTATATTACATCAAGCCTAATATAATATTAGTAATGTTGCTCAATATACTGCTATAGCATAAATTACTTCCAGGATCGCTTCCAACAACAGAAAGATCTTGGTTTCTTGGCTCTCATGGAAATATTTTCTCCTTTTTTTTCTTTAATCAATGAGGGATAAGTAAAGCAGCTTTCCTGCAGCCAGTTGACCAGCTGTACACAGCAACAGGTGGAGGTGGGGCAACATTGCATTACTCTGTGCAGCCAGAGGAAACTCCTCTCATTGTTGCTCTGGCATTTCTTTAGAAGGACTTTAAACTGTCAGGATAGCATGATGATAAACTTTCAGAACAATAAGATTTTAAGGCGTTATTATAGATTGATACCCATTAAGATCCATGAATAATCCCAACTGCAAACCAATGGAAAAGGATAAGAAAATCTGAATTCTTAAAAATTAATGTGAAATTACCCAGAAACCTAAAGATCTAAAGCAGCAAATATTTGTGCCTATCAATATCATGCTTTACTATTTATTTGCTCAAACAATGCTACAAGCAACGTTTTCCTGATATCAAAATGAAAATAAAAGAAGACATCAGAATGAAAGAAAACCAAACATGTTTACAATTTTTCTTTATTTCTCTACCTCCACTATTAGTTTCTCTTTGATTAAACTTCACTTCTTGTGTACTCACTAGATGAAACAAGTCATTTTTTGTATGCAAATTACTATATTTTACAGCTAAACAAAATTAGGCTTGAAATTGGGCCTTTCGCATACTAGGAAGCTGATATTTCTAAGTGTACAATTTCACGTATTTCAGTGTTTTCTCTCTGAAATATAAAAGGAGTTGAGATCCAGTTGCTGAAAAGGATTCAGATATGAACTGGTGTGGAAATGTAAGTAAACATTTTCCTCTGCGGTCTTTTCAGACATTAATGAGTGTGAGAGGCCGTCGAGCTGCCTGCGGGGCCAGTGCTTCAACAACATGGGCTCGTACCACTGCGAGTGCCAGAAGGGTTACAAACTGGTCGGAGGCAGGGAATGCCAAGGTCTGTATCTCCTTCTGAAAGGATGTAAACATCTGGATTTTTTTTTTTTTTTTTGCATCCATTTTTCTGTATTTATGACAAATTAAATAAGCTAGTCAATGTTGAGTTTTGAATTTTTAGAGATTTTTATTTTTGCGCTTCATTTCCGAAATGTTTTAGCAAATTTTGCGACGATTAGGACTGAAATTCAAATACTCAGTGCAAGCTTTGTGATTTCCCTTTCAGACATAGACGAATGTGCTGCAGACAGGAACCTCTGCCAACCCTACGGCTCGTGTGAGAACAGACTGGGCTCATATGTGTGTGTCTGCAATCACGGCTATGCCCTCTCAGAGGACAGACACGGCTGCGAAGGTACGTCCGCTCTGATTCTAGATGATCTACATTCATCTAGTGAACAGAACACTGAAACCTTCTAAATCCCAAAAGGCTTTTTAGCATCATTTTTACAGATACCTAATAATTATCTGTTTCAAACTTCGCATTTCTACTTGTAGCGGTTCAAATCCTGACGGATGAGAAGAAGGAGTGTTACCTGAACCTGGATGACACGGTGTTCTGCGACAGCGTCCTGGCCATCAACGTCACCAAGCAGGAGTGCTGCTGCTCCATCGGTGTGGGATGGGGGGATCACTGCGAGATCCATCCCTGCCCAGTCTCCCACTCAGGTACCATTGAACGCTACAGAGGAAGCAAATAGAAAAACAACTTTTTACTTTCATTATTCTGTTAAAGGTTTTCCTTTCAAAACTCTTTTTTTTTTTTTTCCTCCAATGTAGCAGAGTTCCACTTCCTCTGTCCACACGGACAAGGTTTCTACAGTGAACAAAGACTCCAGTACAGCCTGCCCGCCTACCACGGTGTGTTCATATAAGTTATAATATAATATATGTAAGTGCGGCAAGCTTCACTAGTCTAGCCCTTAAAGCTCTTTCGAACGCGACACGTTTCTTCTAAAAAAAAAAAAAAGAGGTCTTGAATCCGACGGTCATCTTTAGGTTTTTACTGAACTTAAAAGAAAATAAAAATAACAAACAGATTCAAAACAAATGGAAAGTGACGGTCAAAAGACTGTGTTTCTCTTAAGGTGCCAGACTTCTACAAAGAGCAAGTGCTTTTTTCTTTCATGAACCAATTATTCAATAACCAATCAAAAGGCACCACGTCATAAGCTTAACAACGATTCAATTACAGATGCTTATCAATTCCAAAAATGTATATATGGCTCCTACAATATAATATGTAAACTTCACTAACTGTACAAATTGAAGACAGCAATTCAGTTTGTATTTAATATAAAGAATAAAAAAAGATCCAAGAACATCGCTGAAAATATATTTTTAGCACTTTTCGCCATAGCTACAAACTGTTCTTGTAGCTATAGCTACTGTTCTTGTAGCTATAGCTACTGTTCTTGTAGCTATAGCTACTGTTCTTGTAGCTATAGCTACTGTTCTTGTAGCTATAGCTACTGTTCTTGTAGCTATAGCTACTGTTCTTGTAGCTATAGCTACTGTTCTTGTAGCTATAGCTACTGTCTCTTGAACAGTTTGCAAGGCTAGCATTACTTTACATTTCCGAATACAGCATGTTCCATAACGGATGTTGAATCTTTACAAGGATAAAGCAGACACTTTGTAGAACTCTGTCTATCCTTCCTTTTTGTCAGCTGAAAGTATTGTTAAGTACAGAAGGAATTGGCTACAATTCTTACATCTCTGTAGTTCTTTTAACTTTTGATTGTTATATTTTTAAAACTTAAATTGTTCAAATAACTTTAATCAGCATGTAGTGGTCAACGGAAGAAAAAAAAAGTTTCATTTACAGGCAGTTCTAGCTAATTTAAGATAATTCTGCATCTGAAGGGTTTTTTTTAACTGCAAAGAGATCAAATCTTCTGCAGAATAACAATCTTTTGTTTGCTGTCTGCAGATATTGATGAGTGTACTCTGTTTGCTGAGGAAATCTGCAAAAGGGGCCGTTGTGAAAATACGCTGCGAGGTTATGAGTGCTACTGTCAACAAGGCTTTTACTATGACAGCAACCTTCTTGAGTGCATTGGTATGTAGCATCATGAAATTGTGAATAATTTCTGCATGTAGGACTTTCTAGACTCTCTACAGCAGATCGGTGCTTGTTTCATGTCTTCATATTTGCTCCCAGATGTCAATGAATGCCACGATGAGTCTCTTTGCACCAATGGTCGGTGTGTCAATACTGACGGGGGCTTTTATTGCATCTGTGACCGGCCCTGGATCCACGACTCCAGCAGGAAGAAGTGTGTGATGCCAACAGTTGCTGGTGAGTAGTATTTCCATGGCTGCAACCGGCTTTTATCCAGCTTCTTCTGGGACAACTTTGAACTCCTAACTTTATTGTGCAGATGTCAATGAGTGTGACAACCCAGGAAACTGTAAGAATGGCTTATGTGTGAACACAGTGGGTTCATACTACTGCATTTGTTCTCCGCCCTGGACGCTGGCTATGGACCGAAACAGCTGCGTGACTCTCGAGGAGCAGGCTGGTGAGTTCTCATTTGTCCCGAGTATCAGTCTGTTTTTGAAATCACTGATGTTTTCATCTAAAACAAGCAAATTTTAGAATATTCTATGTTTTAGAATATTTCTGTAGTCTTTAGCGTTCTTTGAGGAAACATTTTCTGTCCGCCCTGCAGTGGGTGAATTGAGCTGTAAGCCTCAGCATACCAGCAGTCTCCATGTTTATAGTTGACAGGATGTAGATAGTTTCTCTAGCTGATTCAAAAGGACCGAAATGTGTTTAAACGCAGCATGTTTCATGGCAGACAGAGGTTAAGAGCTGGGCAGGAATAAAGTTGAGAAACCTTACAGTACTTTGTTCAGACTTCCATATGGAAGCCTTGCTCTCTCTCTCTTTTGCGCAGCGCAAATAAACCACAGATTGATCTTGGATAAAATCTTTTGCATATCTGCCTAGTCTTGCTTCTTATTTAGACATTACTGGCATAAAAAAGCAGGGGCGTCCCGCGTTTGGAGGCCTTGGTCCTCGGCGCGAACGTTGCGGGTTCGACTCCCGGTCCCGGTGACCTATGGCGCGTGTCTTCCCCCCTCTCCTCACCCTCCTTCCTGTCTGCCTACTGTCGCAAAAAAATACGAGCCACTAGTGCCGCAAAAACTCTTCGGAGAAAAAAAAAAGCTAAGAGTCTTCCTGACTCAAAACTGAGTCGAGAAAAAATGTGAGACATTTGTGTTTTTGGCAAGATTATCCCAATCTTTGGCCAGTTTCTCGTTCTGTCTCAAAGTTGTAATTGCAGCACAAAATGTTTGTTTTTCTCAGCAGCTTTTTGCTTTATGTGGAAACAATGGGTTTCCTGTCAAAGTGGACATATTTAGAGAACTTACTGTCAACGTCTGGCTCGGTATCTTAGCCTGCATCATGCTGTGTGTTGGACCAATGGAAAAGTTAACTCTCAAACTTTTCCACTCAAACTTTTCCACTTTGGTCGCCAAGAAAGGTTATTTCTATGTTAATATAAAAAGTTTGAGTCTCCCTGGCAAAATGTCACCCATATGACGTTCTGCACTTGTTACTTACATTTTTTATTTCATCTTTCATTATATTACATACTACATTTTAATTTGTACCCGCCTTGACCTCAGAAGATTTAAAGAAATGTTTTGTAATCTATTTATTGTCTATTGCAAAGAAAATGTAGGTATGTGACCCCAATAAATCTGCAGATTTGAATAGCCGTAATTATGTGGCTTTCCTCTGGTTTTTGATCTGCATATTAAAATCAGCAACCAGAATGTTTAAACTTAGGTTTCTGAATGAAATTAATAAGGGAATCTAAACCAGTTTTCAGTAAAACATAATTAAGGAGATAAAGAAGAACATGTTACATGCTATTATACAAAGTCCCAACCACTCTCAGTGATTTCTAGCATCACAGGCGCTTTAAATATACGTCAGATACATGGTTTCCCCTAGAAAACCTGCTAAGCCCGGTGCTCGTGACGCTGGCCAGTCATCCAGCTGGCCGCCATGTTTTTGAGTTAAAAAATACATAAAGTTGACAAGAAATGTGAAAATATCACTTGATAGTTTTGTGTTATTGGAAGATTGAAGGATTGATATCTGAAAACCAACTATAAAGTGTTAAAAATAGGCAATAATTAAGAAAAAGTAAAATAAACTGTAAGCCTGGTGGGGGCACAAGTAAAGCCTGGTGGTCCGTCAGGCTTATAATGCACTGTGGGAAACCCTGAGATATGGGAATTAAGGGCAATTAAAGTCCATCCCACGGCTCAAACATATCATTGCTACATGGAAGGCAAATGCATGACATAATGTATCGCATATCACAAATATGATGCCCTTCCGAATATTGCGTCCAAACTGTCCTATGCCATTGCCTTCACTGATATTGTGATGATTGCAATTTAGAAATCTGTCCAGCTCTTTTCTAAATGTACAAGTAAAGATGATATATAATCTCTGGAACTGAAACTGATAGTTAAGTCAGTTGTGACAGGTAAAGCCTACCTATTACTGGATGTATATTGTTGAAATGTAGTCAATGATCAGGCCAAAAACTAACTCTATCTCCACAATACAGAGCTGTGTTACTGTAAATATGTCTTGGAAAATGCATAGATGCTATCAGGTGCAAAAATAGGTTAATAAAATAGAAACATTTGCCCAAATTTGAATGTTTTGAACCTCTCAACTATGGTCTGCTGATCACAGCAGTCTAGAAGTGCTAAATGTATGGGAGTAAAATTGTATCAAAAGTGTCCATACCCTTCTCAGCAATTCTTTTGTCAAATGGAAATATGTTGACGAATTTGCGCAAGTGCAGATTTTTTGATTAATGTACAAAATGCTAAATAATTTCAAAATTACACACGAAAAACCTCTTGTGTTCACGTTTTAGCTCCTAATGATAAAATCCAAAAGGTGTCAAAGAGGCATCCACAAACCAAACAGCAACTCAAGTGAGCTTCTGTGGTTAAAAAGTGCTTGATAACGTTAAACAGTGAGGGGTCTTTTGTTTCTACAAGTCATCTCCAGCAGATCAATGATAGCCAGTGTGCCAATTATTAATAAATAGTACGTATCCTCAAGCCATTCATCAGTGAAAAAATGAACGACTATGTGTACTGTCGGAGAGAAACGATGTTCCTGCATAGACAGAAAGTTCTCCGTGTTTCATCATCTGTTAGAAACTTTGGTTAGACTCCACAAATGTTTGTGAAGTGGTGAAAACTAATCCTCTGAGGCTGACAGGAGGCAGTCTGTAGACAGGTAGGTCAACGTGAAGCGGTTCCATCTAGCAGACCTGGCTGGGAACGATAACTGGTTTCTACCTGGATATGTTCATTTCGCTTGAGCTAACTTTGCAGCTATCGCAGCCGTAGTATGTAGAAAACCCAAGTGAAGCTTTTGAATGTTTACAGGCCTCGTCTGCAGATGAATGTGGCACAGTCGGGTCGTGTATAATTACCTGAAACCCAATACTGTGACGCACACACAGAGGAGATAAATATGGCTTAGTTATGACAGTTATGACAGAAACTGAAGGCCTCCATGTAACATGGTTTCTATTCTGAAATATGACATTGACCTCCAGTTTGGGACAAAAACCGTAGCGATGCAATAATGTGGGCAGATGTGAGAAAACCTGTGTTGTAAATATGATGTAGACTCTCTTTCTAAATTATTTTTTGTTCACATCACACTTTGTTTCTTCAAACTATAACATTTTGTAATAATGATAATAAGGAGACTTCAACTTGATCATAAGCAATGTGTTTATGCTCATAAACAGAATGTTTTGCCCGCTAGAGATTTTTTTTATTTTCTTAGCAATAATTCAGCAGCTTCTTCTGGAACCAAACTCTCAGTTTTAACTTCATAGATATCAGTCCCCCTTTTTTTTTTCTTCTTTTATTTTTAACCACAGGCCAGCTGCGAGGTTGTGCAATCTCCCATAAGCAGAATGGTTCACGTAGTAAAAAAAACTAACAGAAACCACATGTGGTTCAAAGACATTATTTACACCAGAGTTTTATCTAAACCAGTCGAGTGTCACAGCTGTAAAAACTGTTCATGAATCTAATCAGCGATCAATTAATCTGTTTTATTTCAACCTGTTTTAGTTTTATAGTTGTCCAACCTCTAGACTGAGAGATCCGCCTCACACACCGGCCTTAACAATTAGCTTAGGGATAAACAAGCACCTTCGACACACACTTAATGTCTAAAAAGATTCCCAAATGGAGCATTTACCGCAGGGAAGAAGTTGTTCTGCATTTTGTGGTGAGACGAAAGCCTGAGTCGACCACCTGCAGACTAAGCTCTGGCCCAGAAGCAGATGTTCATACTGTAACCAGTGTCTGTGGTGCCCTTTGCAGATGTGAATGAGTGCCAGGACCCCTCGTACTGTAAGAATGGGAGGTGTGAGAACACGCCCGGCTCCTTTCACTGTTTTTGCGACCCTCCCCTCACCTTCAGCGCGGCGCTGAAGCAGTGCGTCTATGACGGTGGGTAGAACTAGCTTGCCTTACCGCTCAGTCTGACACTCTTGTTTTCCATTGCAGTTCCTCCCGAGCCTTGCCCTGTCCAGGCTGTTTTTAGGAAGATGTTTCTAGCTTTAAACCAATATTACTTTTGTATTATAAGCATGTTTGGTCTTAGAAAGTGATTAATACACTGCCAAACAGACGCTACATGCACTCATGTCGTATTATGAGCTTCTAGTGATGCATTTAAACTGTCCTGATGACACAACACACATCTGTAATAATTTATTAGCATTTGACTTTAACTGAGGTCAGGGTTTTCCAAAAGCTTTATGCCTGTTCCGGCTAGTCCGAAGCCAATTTCAATGTTTGTTTGAAATGTTCATGCAACCCACAGCATGATGCTGCTACCACCATGCTTAACAACTTGGTCGTTTATTTTTTTGTTTGTTTATTTAAAAGCTTTGCTTTGACTCCTGCAGCCAAATAGCTTAACGCAATCAACTTGCTGAGTCATAATTATACAAGAAGTTTATTGGTAACTTCACTACAAAGTCAACAAAACCTTAATATTTATCCATACAGAATAATCAGTGTAACCACTTGTCATTTATTTATCATTTCTCTAACAAGGAATACTATTAAATTTTGTTTTTCCAAGAGAGAGCTGCCCAGGAATTCACACGATTGAATGAAATATTACTAAAACTATAACTATTATTTCACAGTTAATATTTGTAACAGCTGCTACAGGATTTTCTAATGACACAAAATGTCTTTAATGATGTGGCGCAATACAGTAAAACCTGCACTAGCAAATATTTAGTGAACCACTTCATACTGTAATCAGCTTCACTTATTTACTATTAAACTTTAAAAAACAGTTTCTGTTTTCATATCGTGACAGTGAGTCTTACTTTATTACCTTTTGTTCATTTACGATGCAAAACACAAATCATTGTGGCTGCTTTTGCTTTACAAATTAGTGTGAAATGTGTGATTTTAGGAGATTGAAATTATGTTTTTACTCACAATGACTAAATATTTTAGGGAATAAAGAAACAATATTTATTTATCTTTTTAAAAACAGGTATGTATTTTTGCTATCTATAGCTTTTTTATGAGTTGGCTGAAAGCCGTAAACCTTTTTTTTTTTTAAAAAAAGCATTGCCATCTGTATAATGATTTCAGGACAATTTATTGGTTTTGCTCGTTGCATGTGCCTGTATGACCCTGATACACCAAACTATAAAAACATTTTCAAAGAATAAAAAAGGCTTTCATCATTTCACTGATTTTTATTGAATTATTTTTGGCACTCTTTGCCCTCTACACTTTGTAAAAAGCCTTGACATAATATCTTATCTTATCTTATCTCACGTATAACATTTGGAAAATTCCAGCCTTTAATTTGAGTAAATTTATTTAGTGGTAGAAAAAAAATTGTATTTGCTCTTACAAAAGACCTCCAGTATTTAACTAAAGTGTTTTTGTTAACTTCATGCTGCAATGGACATTTTTAGTTATCGCAGCATTTTGTCAGTAATTGCTGTTATATTTTTTTCTGTGTGGCCCATTCTTCTTTAAAATGGGAAATCCAGGAGAACACAAATAAATCAGTCAGAAATAGCTACTTTTCTAAACCTTTGATTATTTTTTGTTGTCGTTGTTATTCTATGTTTAAAACCTGAATCCTATTTATGGGAATGCATAAAAGTAAAATAAAAATACACCATTAGTCTCCCAAGTTACATTAGAATTTTTTTTTTTACAGAAAATCTGTTTTCAAATATGTACTAAAATTCAAAGGAAGTTTTTGCATTGATGGATTTTCTGACGAGCTCTTTATTCTGGCTTCCCTAACATCATTTCTACTCGTATTAGATTAACTTTTACCTAAATCAGACTTTCATTATTATGTTGGGCAGAACTACTTCACTTCATTATGGCAGTTCTGCATAATCTGCTTCTCTCTGCAAATTCACACAGCTTAAGCGAAAGTAACAAACATCAAAAAACATGTATATCTCTTCCTTATTCTTAATTTAGATCGTACTGCAGCCCACAAAGACGTGTGTTTCGAGCGTGTTGACGAGGGTCTCATCTGCAGTCAGCCCATCGACAAAGTGGTGACTTACGCTGAGTGTTGTTGTCACTACGGCCACGGCTGGGGGCCAGAGTGCAACACCTGCCCTCCCAGAAATTTGGGTGAGTTTCCTACAGGATCAGCTTGACCTTTGATTTTATTTTCCCCACTGCTTTCCACCGACACGCTTCTCGTTTTCTGTTCAGAAATGTTCAGTATTCTATGTAAGATGCAACATGAGACTGAGTCGGACGGGGATCAGGATTTTCTGGCAGCTTTCGCAAACTACAACCCAGGTGAAATCATACTCTGTATTTGTTGTCTCCTCACTATTTTGCCATATAATATGTGATATTTACTCCTCGGTGTCTAATGTTATATTTTTTTTGCTAAAAGGTGACAGTTCAGAGGAGGATTCGGACGAATGTAGCTGTGCAAATGGCCGCTGTGTCCGCTCCTACCTGGGTACCATGTGTGAATGTAACACAGGCTTTAGGCTAGACCACTCCCGAGCTCGCTGTATAGGTTTGTGTGTACATTTGCATACAAAATAAAAATAAAAATACAATAATGAGTGTACAGTGGCATACAAAAGTATAATATACTTACAGGTTTGTCTTTATGATGCTGTTTGTTCTTTATTTACCTCCGAGGCTTTTTATTTATTAATTAAATTACCTTCAGATGGACTCTGTTTACTGACTGGTGGTTGTACTGGGATTTTATACTCTAAACATGGAATATACCTTTGCAAGTCACTGTACATCTCTGTACTCTTTGACCTACGGTTTCTGGTTCTGTTTGTCGGCTTGTCCTCACTGACACTCGTTTGTGTTTTCCAGACATTGACGAGTGTGCAGAGCCGGGCCCGCGCACCAGCCCCTGCAAGAACGCTCGCTGTGTGAACTCTTTCGGCTCGTACAAGTGCTTCTGCAAACACGGCTTTGTGGCCTCGCGCCGGCAAAACGTATGCGTGCGCCGCAGAACTCAGTAAAGATCCTGGTGCCACCTGGATGGCGTTTGTACACGCAGTTTAACACCAACCCAGCAGACATGCTGTCGCACACCTCTCTGTTCTTGTGTGGCTGAAAACACGGTTCACCGTCGGAGACACGTCTTCGCCAAGGCCTATCTGAAATGTACAAAACGTTCTCGTTCCCACCAATTCACTTTAAAAAATAAAAATAAAAAATCAGATCACATTAGGATATTTGTTTATTGGTTTTTTTGGGGGGGGTTTTTTTGTAATTATTGTTTTCTAACCTGTTTTTTAGATTAATATTAAAGTGTATATTTTTGTGATTTTTGTTTTGCTGACACCCCCCTTTTTGCCACGTTGGTTTAATCACAGTTGGAGCTTGAAGACGAGCTAGTTTTAACAAGGAAATTCATCTCAAAGAATTTTTTACATTCCCCAGTAAAACCCACCTCCTGACATGTTTAATAATAATAATAATAATAGATTAACTGAAGTGTATTTTCTACAGTAATTATTACACATTGTTTAAATTGTGTTTTTGTACAGTTTGTTCTGTGGAATGACCCCTTTGCTCTTTTGTTTATTTGTTGATGTAAAGTATGAAAAAGAAAATTGGATTTTGTTATCAATTTGACAAGAGCACCAAAGTGGACTTTGCATAAAAGGAGAGATTGAGACAGTGGGAGTGTAGTGGAAAATATTTGCTAAATGTGTCTTCTTCTGTAAAAAAAACATTTTAATTGCTGAATCAAAATATTAGCCAAAGAGGTTGTTGAGAAGGGAGAAATTTAATTAAAAAGTCACATTTAATACATGTGTATGTTGTGTTGTGTTTAGGATTAGACTCTCTAAAAACAAGTGTTCAAACTTTTATTATCCACTCTGGATAATTCTGCACAATTGAAAATTACAGCCCGTAAAGAAAATAATCAATAAATGTGGAACTATTAATATAAATTAAGAGTAAAAAAAACACATGTCACATGGCAGGAATTTAAACTTTATTTTGATTTATGAAAGTCATGTTTAATTTAAAGTACTTTTTCAAAAATGTTCAGTATGAGATTTTGCCATTGCAATACAAGATGTCTTTAATTTTAGACATGTTTTCAAGGTGCCGAATAAACATAACAGCATGTACGCTTAATAATTTCATTTTCCAAGATTTCCAGTTGAGAATTATTCAAGCCAATAAATTAAAATCAAACAGAACATTCAGAGCAGAAACCGAAAGTAGCTAACAAATGATTGGATAGGAACAAAATGGGAGCCAATAGATTGATGAGGAGGCAGACTATGATATGCTGATCAGTTTCATAATGATGCCATCTTGTGGATTGTTTGCGTTACTACAATTCCTAAATCTAATCTTGTAAACCGAATGTTTCGGTCTTTACAGGAAAGGTCAACAACAGACGTACATCGGATTTTGGTAATCGGAACCTTTGTTTCTGAATCTTGTGTTATTGGACACAAGCCTGATTTAATCAAACATTTGAGTCAAACAGTATGAGAACAGCGTTCAGACAATTTTACAGGTCAGCTCTTGTCTTCTCTAAACTTTCTGGAGTCCTCAAGCCATTTCAGGAACCATTGTTAAAAATAGATACAAAATTTATGAGTTTTAGACACATTTCCAAAATAGTCAGGTCCTCTATAAATCTGACATTTGAATAGTCCTTGGTTGGATGGATTTATGAATTTACAACAATATTATACTATCAAAATGGCCCCTAAACAGAAGAAATTAGATGAAAACATAATTTGTAACACCTACGAAGTGCATATGGCCATATTTATGCATAAGCACACAGAATGCAAAACAATATATCAAATCAGAGCCACTAAAAGGAAAAAGTAGCTCATGTTGCAGGGTTTACCTCAGTGTATTATAAGCCTCGTGGGCCACCAGGCTTTACTTTTGCCCCCACAGGCTAAGCATTGCATTTTTTTTAATGTTTGCATTTTCTAAAGACTTTATAGTTGGTGTTCAGATATTAATCTACCTAATATCAAGTGATATTTTAAAAGTTTCTGTCTACTTTAAACTTTTTTTTAAACTCAAAAACACGACGGGCCGCTGGATGAATGGCTGCAAGAGCACCAACCACCAGGCTTAACAAGTTTTCTGGAGGAAACCTTGTGTTCAAATACAGGAACTTGTTGAAGCATTGAGTTATCAAATTACCCAACACAAAGAAGAAATATTTATTTGACATTTCCTTGGTAATTTTTTTCTGGTTCGTTTTCTCTTTGACTTTTTCCATTTTGCATTATTGTCTCCATTTGATTGAAGGGTCTCCAATATAAAGAAGAACCATGAGAATGCCGACAGAATGTGAAAACAAACATTGGAGCGGTCCCAGGATGAGGAGGCTGACAGTAAACAGCTGACACAGGATCTGACAGTCTGAAGCAGCGTCTAACTCTGACAGAGAGACAGATCTTCCCTGTATTAAACAGGACCAGTGAGAGCAAACACAATATGTCATTTCCCAATCAGCTCCTTAGTTTATATCCACTTATTTACTTTGATATAATCGAGTCTTTCACAGAACAAGCTCAGTCTGTTAAAAAGTCCCTCATAACCTTAAACATTTTGCATGAAATCAGATTGATTTACAAATAGTTCACCACTTCTAGACATTACAGTGAGACCTGAACATATCTTCTCTCAAAAACAAGAAATTATTCAAGTGAAGTAGTGCTTACTTTCACAGTGTACAATATTCATTCATTGTTCTAACAAGTTAAAATGTGCATTTGTATTGAATCACTGCCTAAATGAAGACCAGTGCAGCCAGTTGTCTTTTGAAAGTCACCCAATCAGGAAATCGAGTCCACCTGATTATAAAGATAGATGTGTCAAAGATTTGTAAGTTGGCAAGAGAATATGTAGTTACTAGGAAGTTTAATGCTTAGAGTAAGGAATAAAATTAATGCATATGAAAGAATTTATTTGGTCAGATGACACAAATTTAATTATTTGGGTTCATAAAAAAGACACACAAAAAAAATTAAAGTAATAAATCTCAATATAAACCCCCAATTAAAAAATAGATTCTACCATTTTTTAAATGGACCAAAACAAGAGTAGCAAGCATTAACCACTAGGGGGAGCTGCCGGTTAGTTTGTGCAGGACAGAGATTTCCTGTGATCCCTCACGTTTTCATTACCAACATTCCTCCCGACAGTCAGATAAAATAATTAAAAAGAGGAGCCAAATATATCCTATAACTCCATGTTGCATAATTTTGGTTTACTGGGTACTATAATGGTTTCTGTTTCTGCGAAATAGAAACTGAAGGACAGACAGTGAGCTTGACTTTTGTTTTGCTGAATTAAAAAAAGAGGTGTCATGAATACCAACCCCTAACCTATGGATGGTCCTCAATCTGTTATGTTAAGCGAGTCACACCACATGAGAGTGGCGCCTCAGCTTCTTGCTGTCCTGGTTTCATTCTGTCTAGTAATTATATCTGTTCAAAACTGGAACTGTAGGGTGACCTACAGCAACTAGTTTAGGGAGAGAGGGAGAGAGAGAGAGGAAACAGGATAGGAGAGTCAAGGGATGAGAAAAAGAACCAAAACAGAAATAGCATACTTGTCCTTGGGAGACGAATCAAAAACTTGATGTTGAGGATATAAATATCTTGAAATGGGTCACAGTGACCGGAGTATAACCCACTGGGTGATGGCTGTAGACTGCAGCTACTAAACTTTTTGTAGTCGTCTGCAACTTGTGTTGGTTTTGTAGGACAAATGTGGCACGCAAAAAAAAAAAAAAAAAGATGCTGCATCTAAGTATTCAGCATGTGGTACATCTGTTTCTACGCCAAAAACAGAGCAGAAAAGACATTTACAGAGCTGTTTCGTCTTAAACACTCTCTTAGAGAAGAGCTTCACCACTTCAGTCACCAGAATTGAATGGCGATGCAAGAAGAAAACCTGTTTCATTACCACTAATCAAATCTGGGCTTAGAATGTTTTTGGTTTTGTTCTTTTGTTAATTGTATTTTTAAACAAAGTAATGCAAGATCAAAAATTGTTATATTTTTCTTATCCTGAGGAACAATGTCAGAGTTGTCATGAGACAGATAACAAGACATTCTTAACTGTACAAGAAATGAAGAACTATTCCATTTATATTATACTTTATTACCCCAGATTCCTATGTTTCTGATGATGCCAATGATATTCTGCTCTATTGCTAATTCAGGTTCACTGAACACCATAAGCTGTCTTCTATAGCGATATACCTGTAGTTTTATTTTACAAATTCTTCTTATAGTGTGTCTTTATTTCACACCAGTTATATTGTTTAGCTTTCTTTTTATCTTCTAAAAACCCTTTTATTTATTCGTCAACTTGTGAAAAGCGCTGTATAAATACATTTTATAAAACAATAGACAAATGTGAAAAACATTATCATGTAAACTCTTATAAATATAAGGGATCCATGATGCTGTGAGCTTGTTTCTTTTCAAAAGGATCCTGGGGCCATTATGAAATCTTTTAATCTTGGAAAGTTTACATTAAAACACGACCTATGCTTTTGCTAGACTTTGGGTCTTTCAGTAAGAAAAGCACTCAAAGTACATGCACAAATGAAAACAGCACTGGCTTCCCAGAGAAAAACTCCAGTCTCTTTAGTGTGTCAGTATTTTTATTTTTACAACTTAATGCAGAAGAAACAATATTAAAACTTTAATTTTTGTTTAGAAGATAGGGTTTGCATTCAGTGGTATGTTGTAAAAGCAGAGTACATGCATGTCTCATTCAACACCCTTCACCTTGTGCGACCTTGCCCCAGACAATTAACTCAAGGGAGGCTCAGAGACTCCTCCCAATTACCTAGGACTGGAGCCATATGATTCAGCTTTCAGGCAGTGTAGGTGTAGAGCCAAAGCAGTTTCACCAACCACCCTTGCTTCCTTCCCCACCCTGGTCATTGCATGCACCAGTGATGACCCCCACCCACCTACGTCCCATCTATAGCGAGCAGACAGAGGGGGTTTAGCTCAAACTGCTGCAATCTGCAAAAAAACACAGTGCTGGACGCACTCTGGCAGCCAGTGACAGCCTTATATCCTGCACTCAGCTCTTTCCCTTTGTCATGGTGGATTGTGGATGAGCCCTATGGTGGTTCATGGGTGTTTGAGCGAAGGCTGGGAGAAGGACCAGGGCTGTAAACATGGTTTCTGTGTTTATCCATGCCGTTAATGCGGACACAGATGCAACAGGAACAATGACTTGCTTTCATCCTTAAGTACTTCTAGGTTAAACCACTGCCACTGAAGGCACTGGGCAAAGCCAACTTTATGAAAATGAATACAGATAATCATTCATATTCAGGGTGGCTGCAGACAGATTGGATCCAGGTCTACAGACAAACAATAAGTCAATATAGAAAACAGTTTTTGATATCAGCCACTAAAACACACAAAAGAAACCACCAGGAAAATGGTTTGGCAGTGAAATTTACAGCTGATGTAGCAAAGTCTACTGAAAAGCTCCAATGAAAATGCAACTTCAGAGTTAGTGACTTTACTTATTCTGACATTAGATCTGTTTTGTGTTTTTATTTTCCTCTAAAAATACCTTCTCAGGGAAACGAGTAGTGGAGTGTAGCATCTCACCACTCATGTTTGCTAAATCTGCTGTTGGAAAAATACAGTCTATTCAGTGGTACTTTCATATGGGATCTCTTTATGTTTTGTACAAAAAAAAGGAAACTGAACTGGGTAAAATTTTGTGTCATATGACAAAATTGAAAAATAAACTACAACCGTTAATGTATTTTATTAGGATTATGTGACAGACCAGTTTGCATTGTTTTAACAAAGTACTTAAAAAGTGCCTATAAAAAGTATTCAACTTCATGGATGTTTTACCCTTTAATGCTTTTACAAATGAGTTATGATCAACAAATTTTGGTTTGCTTGACAAAAGACAATTACAAAACAACATTAATGTCAAAGTAAAAACTAGCTCAACAAAATAATGACACTGAAATACAAAAAAATGGCGATTGCATAAATATTCACCCCCTTTAAAGTTACCGACCTAATCCAACAGTGGTCCAGACAATTGGTGTTTGTAATCAACAACATATACCTTCGAGGTTTCTATTTGTAAAAGTTGTTTATATTCATCAGTTGGTCTATAATATAAATACCAACAGGATACTTTGAAGTTTGTTGTTGTGACGTCACATAATGAGAAAAAATTGAAGGGGCATGAAAACTTTTGAAAACTTATTTTTGACACGCATATTTTGTTTAAATAAGCAGCATCTTGGCTTATCTCATTTTCTTCAACAATAATAAAGTTATTGCTCCAAAAAAACAAAAATGTTTGAACTGCTCTGGTAGAACACACCAAAACTATTTAATGACTCCTTTAACTGCTTATAATGAAAGGCATGCTATTTTCTGAAAAGCTCGGCCCTCGATAAAAGACCCTTCATGTCATAAAATTTTCACCACCACCACTTTGTTGGTTGAGCTACACCCATACTCACAGATATAGTAAACACCCTAACCGAACACATGCAGCAGAAGAGAGCATAAATTCTCCTAAAAGTAATTTAGATGTCAAAGTTTGGGTGTCTCTGAGCCCCTGTCAACAGGCTACTTTGAGTCAGTTAAGACTTTTTCAAACTGATCTACTACAACCATGAAATTGCTTTTATTATGGTGCTATTGAGAGCAGCACAAAGGGAAAATGCTTTCTCCAGTCTTGAGGGGTCTTTTGCAGGAGGATCCTCTGGGGCTTTATGAATAACCCAGATCTTGATGACTTACCCCGTGACACGCCAGCTTGCCAGGTGCTGCATAGTAACTCAGGAATAATTTAGAGCAACTGCAGGCTCAACAAGATGAAGAGAAAAAAATGCTGAAGAAGAATCTCAAGAGAATAGTGTTTGGATTTTGATTTCTAAAGAGTCATTGCAGGAGCACGACAAAACATTGCAAAAAATATAAGCTCCTATTAAATTTTTTTTTTTCATATTTTGTCATGACATCACTCCAGACTTCTGTGTATTTTGTTGTGTACTCCTACACAGTAAGTGGCTAAACAGCCTCCTTGTTCAACTGAATCCTGCTAATGACCTACTTCTTTAATTTAGGTTTGTTTAAGCAGATGCCATTCTAAAAGCTGGCGTTTGGGTTATAAACAGCTTACAAAGATTAAATTTCACGTAAATAAGTGTCATCTGAAAGCTATTGTTTGCACTGATTTTATCTTGGTGTCACAAAAAATCACAGTTAAACTACATTTTCAGAAACCCGCTATAGTTTGAGGATATTTATATTAGTACAACACTCAGACTGTATTTGCATACTTTCCATTGATATGCAAATATGAATGGTTTCAGTTTTAGCACCAGGGACAGCACCACAGCACACAAACATTTGCCCAGAACATCTCTTTCTCTCAAACCTAGAAACGTGCTTCCCATGTGACCATGAGCGGTCAGAAACCCACCCACACATCCATCCACCCACCCACCCTGCCAGCCACCTACACCCCACCAAACTACCACACTTTTTCCTTTCTTCTCCCCCTGTTGAACGGGAAACACAGGCAGTCTGTGAGGTTTGGACGGCCCTTTGGATGCCGAAGCGGGGAGGGGGCTGGAAGAAAGCTGCTGCGGATATCCGTCTTTAAATACCTGCCACAAACAAACCTAAAAAAGGGGGGTCTTTGCGTTCGTCTGGTTTCTTTTTTTCCTGTCCCTTCCCTGCTTACGGTTTTTTTCTCTCTCTCGCTGAAAAGAGAGTCTGGTTTCGTAACGTGCTGCTGCTTCCAGTGCAGCGCGGAGGAGAAAGAGGGGGAAAAAAAAGATTTATATTTTTTTCCCAGAGATGCGGATTTAAAGGAGAGACTTATCAGTGTCACCTGGGAAATTTGTAACCGTCATTTTTGAAATTAGCGTAGCCGCGCGCGTGCTAGGAGACGACGACGTATTTATTTGTATTTGTTGTTTTTTGTTTCTTTCATTCCCGTTGAACTCTCCGATATAGTGACGCTACAGAAAAATACCAGACTGCCTTTTTTATTTTTTTACAAGAAGACGGAGTAATAAAGAGGTAAGTGGGATTTTTTGTGTGTATGTCCTCCTCACTATAACCGGCAGCCTGGCCACAATAACAAAGCTAATGAGGAAAAAGATTGTACATTCAGGTGACTGCTGCTAGCTTGGCTCTACCATTAGCCTTTTAACTCAATAGGTAACGCTTCTGTCTCGTTTTTGCTGTAGCTACAGGAGATATAAGTCTGCACACATTTCTTGTACGGTAGCTGCCTTGTTGGGAAACGTATGACAGCAACGCTTTACGATAGTTTATTGGGAGCCATCTCCCTGTAATCATGTGTCTCTTCTCGCCTTTGTTTGAATCGATGTCAAACGCAGCCACATTTTTTTATCTGCGTGTTGTGTTCAAGCCAGCCTGTGGATCTTTGATTCAGGCATCTGCCGCTGAGCCACCCAAGCCTTGTTGCTTTTGTCCGGCTATTTTTGCCTCAGAATGATGGCATCTTGCAGAGCTGCCTTTTCCCCTCTTTTCACACTGGTAATGTTATAATGTACAGGACTGAGATTTATGCTGCGAGCTTGGCCTAGACTGTGTGACTCATACAGGAGGGATGTATCAGGTTAAACTATTTTATAAAAGGATGCATTGTGGTAAAACTACAGCAAGCAAATTCTAGTGAGTGAACACGTTGTTTTGAAATATTCAAGTTTGCCTAATTTCTTTTAACCATTTAGGACGGTGTCACTGATAGCGCAGAGCTGACATGTACCATGTGTAGAACAGGGCGCATAAACCCAAATAAAAGCTGCTAGACCGGGTTGAATTGATTAAGTGGCGGTGTTTACGCTCTATTGTAGTTAATTTTGATAGCTTTTAACAGTTTGGATTGATCTGGTCAAAGGAAAGCACTGAATAAGACTTGAAAGTTATTTCAAAAACCAGACTTTGGACAGGGCTTGATGATAAGTGCAAAAATAAAACTTGTTAGCTAGTTGCAGTTTTACTGCTATTTAATGTTCTGTTCATGTTCAATGACTTATAAGTCAGCTAGAGTTTGGGATATTCATTTCATGATACAGTATTTTAATCCCCCTTCCCCATCTCATTCAGCCATTGAACCCTGGAAACGGCTTTTAGTGGAGGACTACCATTGGATTCGCATTTTAGGAAATGCCTTTAGTTTGGTTAACTATTACGATAGTGATGATCCAAATTTGTTATACTAATTCCTCTCTGCCATTAAAAATTATTTCAGCACTCCCTTTGACTTTTCACACATATTCCAGTTGTTCTTCCATGTTTTTGTCCCCTTTCCTAAGGATTGTTTCACACAGCCAGGGGGTAGAGGGTTCAAAAACTGAACAGTTTTACATTAAGTAACTGTTCTTGAGTAACACTACTTCAACATATTGTTACTCAAGTAAACGTAGCAAGGAATCTTCCAACAAATCACTCAAGTGTACAAATGTATTTTGTAAAAACGCCACTCATGTACTGAATTGATCATAATTTTTGACAGATATTTCAAATGATGTTAGACAGACAAAAATATAAGCAGATGACCAAGAAAGACACAATTGGTTGAGTATACTGTCTGGTTGGTTGTTTTGATTCCAAATGCTCTATTGTTTCTCTATGTTTACTGTAACTCTTAAACTACAGAAATACCTTTGTTTATGACCTCCAGATAATACTGCTACATGTTTTACTAAAGATGCATCGATCAGGCATTTCTCGATATAAGTAAATGTTGTGTTTTTGTTGAGATCTAAATTAAAACTCAGAACTTTTTTCTTTCTAAGAAATGGAATGTATAAAATGGAAAAGTGGGTTCCTTGATTTAAAAAAAAAAAAAATTATTTATTTTTTTCTGTCCAGCTGAAAATTAATTTACAAGATCTACCTGATCTTTTTTTTTTTTTTTTAATTCAATTTAAAAAAATGCATCCAAGTAAAGGCTCTCAGTGGATGCATGTATAATTCTCACTTTTTATGCATTTACTGAATAATAAAACTATTTAATCTTTCCGTGTTTGACCAGTATTTAGTCAGACTTTATCAAGGGAAAATTGTCCAATTTGATTTGTAGGAACATTTTATAGTCACTTGCAAAATGCCAACCTGTTCAGAGGATATGAAGCAGTGAAACTTGTTTGTGTTACAAATCCTTTTCAGATAGCTGAGCAAAGCATTGTTATGCTCAAAAGAGCTGAAGAACTTGAAGGTGGAATAATCAAGAAGCATCAATTAAGTAATTATCAATTCAATAGACTATTCTGAATGTACGTTTTTTGTACATGATAGCTTGGATAACACCACTAGAGGGCAGCATGATATGTTTTTTGCTGCAGCTCAGCTGCTTTGATACTTTTCCATAGTCAGACTAAATCTTACCGCAGGCTCTATGTTGAACACTTAAGGAGAGGTCTTAGAAGGTGTGGTTGACATCTTGTCTGAAGAGCTTGTTTTGATATGAAAAAGCATAAAGGAAAATGTTAATCATCCTGTGTAATTGTCTTTCAGAACAGTCAGTGCTCTTAGAATAATTTATTGAATAACTTCGGTTCTTCTGATGGCTTATCCAACTTTTCTGTGCAAACATCACCTTTTTAGCAGACTTTTGTGGAAAAGTCTGATTATACTTGTGATTAGTAATGTACATTTGTAGAATTTAATTTAGAGGTAGAACATTAGCAGCACATTGCAGGATCTGTTTGAGCAACTTAAAGGTTGTAAAATTCACATTACTTCATTTATTTTTATTTCAACCATCTTTTAAATTTAATTGCGACGTATGCAAGTAGAGTTGAAATGATTTTAAAATGAACATGTTCATGAGATTCAAATTGAATTTCTTTTCAGTGCATATAGTTTGTTGCTAATTCATTCCTCAAATCTTACAAACATTAGAAAAGTATTATATAAAAAAATAAACATTACATTCATTATTTATCCTTGGGGTTCATAAGTTTTAGAAGCTTTATTAGCAAATACTCCAGCTGTATGAAAACTCAATATTAAGGTGTTGACATGCAAATATTGACTCTTCATAGCTCTTGCAATCTACTGTTCCCAGATGTGATTAAAAAAAAAAAGAAAAATTATGTTTGGTTTTTTTGGAAAGCACTTTGTGGTTTTGACCTGTAGAAGGGACTGCATTTTAAAGCTTGCTTACTTACTTTTGTCTTTTTTGATTATTTTCTTTAAGAAAAATGTTGTACTGAGTACAAATTGGATGTAACTTGTTGCCTTAAACTCTAAGGCATGTACGCAAAACTTGTATTTAGAAACTTATCTCTTGATAAAGCCAGGAATAAGTTTAATGCAGAAAAATTACTGATTGAGAAGGAAATGCTAATCGGAGATCAAGAGTTAGTTGTGGCTTGTTTTTTGACTGTGCATACAGCTGAAGAACCGTATTAATCTAGGTAATCGCTAAAGGTTGACCTAAAAGCTTTTTTGTTACAGCCTTCACAAATTCCAACATGAATTACATCTATTACGGTCAGAAAACACTAACTCATTGGCTAAACTTTTGAGAGTATTTAATTCTATTGGTGATCTGCAAAGGGTTTTATACTTTGATCCTGAAGGGTCTTGGAAAATATAAGTTATTGTAGCCCAGATTAACTTTTAACACTTCTTACTGGAACAGAACAAAAAAGTCTCCATTCATTACTAAACTTCAGGCATTATAGAACACAAATCACGGTTTGGTATGCATTCAGATTTTGAGTTGTTATATTTACGTTGCACTTCAAAATCAGTCAACAGTTAAATGATGTATTTCGATTTTGAAATAATTAGATTTTATTGAGATGCTGAGTTTTCTCTATGTGTGATTACTGAAGTTGTTTCAGATGAGTAAATTGAGTTAAGTGAAGAGAGCATTTCAAATTTTTTTCTCTCTCTCTCTTTTTTTTTTTTATTGTACGTTGACATAAAGTTTTGGTTCAGTTCCACCCATTTTACCATTCATACTTGGTTCCAAACAAACATTCTACATGTGTTGAGGTATAAATCAACGCTGCATTCGACAGGAGCGTACCGGATGTTTTCAGTCTGATTACGTGTCTGGTTACACCTCTAGCATCTACAGCTAGCTCTTTCAGGTCAAGAGGCGTCTTCTGACCAGAGACAGGGACATTCCTACAAGTTACCGAGGTAAAACAGTCAAACATGCTTGTGAAGTCGCCACATATGCTGAAAAGTCGATGCATCTTGGCACAACGTTGGTTTATATTTCAGCCATAGTTGGATGACATCAGCAGCATTATCAATGTTAGATTAGTTTACTACTAGTTTACTAATGCGCAACGACTTGATTTTGTGAAAGGTCTGAGCTGTGGGGAGAGAACAGAAAATTAATCAGTACATTGATAACGTTTTTGTTACAAACAAAGTGTATGGAAGGTTCTTTTTTTAAAAACTAAAATAACAGATGTTGAAAAAGAAAATGTATAAGAAAAAGCAAATGGGACAATTCTCTTTATATGTAGTTTGTCTAAATGAAAAATGGCTAGTAAGCAAACTTGTATAGTAGCTGAAAGGTGGCCTGACACACCCCCAGCAGTCTCTGAAGGATTTCCATGATGTGGCATGTTTCAGTAATTGGTCGGCAGCTGTTACAGGCAGATTGATCAAATGTTCTTTGATTCTTGGCCACAGAGGAAGTTTTCCACAGTACTGTGATTATTTATTTATTTTTGTAAACGACTCAACACTTGCTTTGCAGTGGCTGAGGCTTATACCATCTGGGCCTGTTTTCTATTTGCTTATGATTCTCTAGCTGTACTTACTCCTGCCATCCAGACAGACTATAGAGACAGGAGGCAGAGGTGTCTGTGTAGAAATGAACAGAAACTGGGTAAAGGCCAGGCAAGCTATGAGGTCTGTGAGACTGGAAGCAAGTGTTGAAAACCCTGTTGAGTAAAATATGTTCACCTCCAACCGCCTTGGAGGTGAACGTATTTTCCTCGGTTTCTAAAGGGAAATTCACAGCGCTGTCCTGATGTGGGTTGTACATTTCTCCTAAAACTACAAAAAGTCTGTCCCACACTATGCCATTCGTTTGATGTCATTTCTACATCTGCATGATATCAGAAAGTTTCCACCCTTATCATTTTTTTCGTTATATGTTTCCAATACTCTTTGATCTGTAGCAGCTGTGGTATCGTAATCTGTATCAGGTGTGGACGTTTGCGGCGGTGAGACTCCCATCCAGCAGGCTGAATGTTTCACTGGCATGCAAAGTGTGAGATCACGATGCTTGGAATTTACTAGCCAACAATTATTACATTGCATTGCAAAAATTTAGTTTTAAATATTGCACACACTGATATTGTTGTGACATATTGTGCAGTCCCTCTCATCTTCAAATAGAAGTGCAGAGTCCAAGCCAGCAGGGCTTCACTGAAAAGTCTGGGCTGCAGATAAATAATGAGGGCAAACATAGTCTACAGGAAGTACTGCAGTATGCTCTCACCAGTTCAAGATGGTTCAATAATGGCAAACAATTTATGTGGATTTCAGAAGATCTTGCAGTCACTGAACAGCGAGACAAATTAATTCATGTTAATTGGTTCCAAAAGACTAGATGTAGTAACCGTACATTTACTCACAGGCATCCTGAGGATGGAGACACTTCTATGTGTTTTGTGGAATGGAAAAAGCATTCTCTGAATGAGCATGATCTGAAATAATATTTCATCCTCTGATGTTTTTCCATTTGGATTTCTGTCATTGCTGGTTATGGATGCTGCTAATGTGGGGTTCCAGCCCAGGACTCATTCAGAACAAGCACCATCATTTCTCTCAGGCTATTAGTTCTATTAATAACTTTCACTGTGGCCGTCCATTGAACCATCCGGTAACTTGTTGATTACCATGTGGGGCAACTCAATTAGCAAGATCCTAATCTGTTTGGGTGAATAATGTAATACATAAAGCCCTTTTTTGTTGATTACATTAAATTTGTGTTTCTTGTCAGTATGATTACTCTCAGATCAGCTTACCAGAAATTATTACATTTTAAGCTATTACTGTGAATCATTTAGGATATTTACAATTAGGAATAAAAACAAAGTTGTTTTTCAACAAACATTTGTGGATATATATTACAAATATTTCAAGTACTTATTTCTGTTCATTATAATAATTAATGCTAGTAAAAATCCAAAAGTCACCAGAAAATGTCAAATATTTCCTGACATCAATTTGCGAAAATTATATTTAATACAGACATCCAGCCTATTGAAATTTATGTCCAGAATATTTGTTTATATTTAGTCAGGTTTTGATTTACACAAATTATTGGATTATTACAGTGTGAAGTGAAGGCATATCAGCCTGTGGCTCTGAGACTTTATTGAAGCCCAGGTCGCATCTGCGTTGTTGGCTCTGGTGTCTTGCGAGTCCCAATATTTACCCTTAATTATCTATGGAGTTTATGTCAAAGTGGGGTGCCTGTCATGCAAAGTCTGGGTCAAAGTCATTGAACCATGTATTGATACTTTTGACAATGTGAGCTGGTGCAAAGTCCCTCTGGAAGATGAATTCAGCAACTTGCTTTGCCAGACTATCTATACAGTCTGGCAAAGACTGGATATGTGTCGTTTTTCCCAGACTTTCTTTTTTTTTTCCTCTAATGTTGTTGGGTGCAATTTTCCTAGCAGCTATCTTCTTTAGCTATGGTTTTCTGTGGCTCTCTCTGTGTGGAGAGTGTTTACTGGAGAACTGTAAAGTCAGCAGTCGTTCCAGTGAAAACCATAACAACGATTATGTTAAAAAAACAAAACAAAAAAACCCTCCCTTCTAATGGTTATATATAATATTCTGAGAAGCTGAATGTGTTTTTTTATTAGCTTTGGGTCAAGAGCATAAAAATGTTAAAATCTCTGAATATGTCAGGATTTTCCTCAATGTATTATAAGCCTGGCAGGCCACCAGGCTTTACTTGTGCCCCCACCAGGCTAAGCAAGGCTTTATAGATAATGTTCAGATATTAATCTCCCAGTCTGTCGATAACAGATAATTAGCAAGTGGTATTTTCAAATTTCCTGTTAACTTTTAAACATTTTTTAACTCAAAAACACGATGAGCCGCTGGATGGCTAGCACCCAACCGCCGGGCTTAGCAAGTTTTCTGGAGGAAACCTTGTATGTTGTAGTGTAGTAATCTGGGTTTCACTTACTAAAGTAGACTTTTTGATAGTGTTCCAATTTATTATTATTTTTCTGATATTTGTGTTATTCCTAGCACTTTAAACCGACCTAGCATGTCACAGTGTGGCGGTCATGTGTGATGGTCAGTAGAGTGTTAGATGAATGGGATTCTACAGGTCAACAAAGGACGACTGCTGTCCTATTCAGCGGGGCATTCAGACTGGGATCAGCAGCCTGTGGATGAGGCCTCTGATGCATCTGTGCCTGTGGCTGCCTCATCTCTGCAAACAGGAAGGGCTTGAACAACTGGCCTCAATTCTCTGCTGACTCCTTCATTGTGTGGGGCCGGTTAAGTGTGGCAAGCTTTGTGCCCGTCTCTTTGGAGTCCATCTCCCCACACTTCAGGCTCATGAGTGTCACAGACTCATTTATTTGGGCTGCATTCTCATTTCTGGGTGACTTTTTCTTCTTTTTACTTCATCTTTTTGCTCCTTGTGTTGCAGGGAGTGGTTCTGTCTTTGCATGTATGTTTATGTAAGCATGTATGTCTTCCTTATTCCCTTGGTGCACATTGGCATTGTGGCTGGCTAATGTGGATAGGCTTTATTCCCTGCGGACATCTGATTATGGGCTCTATTTCTCTTTTCCTCTCTTCCTGATTAACGGGTGTGGTGACAAACGGACCAGCTGGGAGAAGGGAAGCGGCTCTGGGAGGGGAGGAGAGATGTCGGAGAGTGAAAAAGAGAAATGCGGCGGTGCCACCAATCATGCCGCTGGCTCTGTCCTGTTTTTTTTTTTTTTTTTTTTTTTTTTTTTAACCTATGTTATTCTGATTGCTGAATGTGTGTGTGTGCATGCTGCAGTTTAGGTTGGGGTTCAACCCTCAGGCATCGGGCCATGCCCCACTTTGGTTCCTTTCATTTTCAGCGACTAGATTTTTGCAAAACATTTGCCTCAGTTCTGATCTGACTTGGAAAGGGTTTGCTTTATGAAGCCTTTGGAGCATATTTCAGAATAATGGTTAGTTGTGTACAAGTTTGCCAACGTGCGCCAATTATAATGTCTAACAAAAAATGAGTGCTTGCTACATTAAAATTTGTTTTTGAAAGTTAATAGAAGACAGATCTACATGGTTCTTACTATGGACAGTAAGAACCATATAGATTACATTATTTAACGATGAAAGGGCAGCATTTTCAAATACTTTCACACATTGCACAGGCCAGTGTGACAGATGTGTTGACCCATTTTGTATGCAGAATGTTGATGCCTCTGTGTCGACAAGGTGGATTTAGATTTGACATTTCAGAAACACAATTTAGGTAAAAGGCCGACCATGTGTGGCTTTTTTTTTTTTTTTTTGCCACACTGTGCTGCATTTCTCTGTGCGAGGATGAGTACAGTATCATAGTAGGTCAGGGGATTGTTTGTCTGATCCATTGAGGAGTGATTAGTGCAGACACACTGAGCCGGGGTTCTTCCCACTCATAGAGGGGGAGGATGGCCACTGCCAGACTCACTGGTCTGACTCCCCACCAACCCCCACCCTGAACAGCTCCCAAAACCAGACTACAAAGAGGACAGATTAGCTATGTGGCTTTTCCTTTTTATTTTATTTCTGTAATGTTCTGCATAATAAACACAATTGGTCACATAATGCGTGAGCATTCCAGTGTTCATTTATTTTTAGCATCTGTCCGACGCCTCTATTTACCTTGGTAATTCTTAGGCCATGCACAGCAAAGCATGGGTAGCGATTGAAGATTGACTGCAATTGTAGTCGTGTCGTCTCGAATCTGAAAAGTAGTCAATATTCATAGTCAGTTTGCACAGAGGGCGGTATGGTCTTGGCCAATGCCTGGGGTGCGGTTTAGTTGAGAGGTGACAGGTCAGGGAAGGATGGGGGGTGCGGAGGAGGTGTTTTGCCTTCTTTGCTAATCCCTGCATTTAGTTTCTATTCCGAGACGCTTTGTAATCTACCACTAATGGGATTTACCAGGCTGTGTTTTTTCAAACTTCTATTGAAATACTAAAAGACTTTTTTATTTATTTAATCAGCTGTACTTTACATTTAGAATGATCGATAAACCAATATATTGTGCAAATAGCAAATTTATTTGTGGCTACCGTTTTTCTTTTAAAGTATTTTCTTTCTTATTGTAAATGAATATTTCATAGTGTTTTACGTTAGTTTTTTTTAAACTACCCTACACAATTTGTTTAAAATAGTTTGAAAAAGGATTTAACACATTTATTTCTAAGCTTTACTTTCTCACTGAAGGCACAGGAAAAAAAGCACAAGTTCAGTTAATGTTTTTAGTGGCTCATGCTTTAACATGCTGTGGCAGAATGATGGTCCAAATGTAAATCATACAACCTGACATCTGTTCTCCATAGTAAAAGTTTCACCTCATGCACTTTTTTTTGGAAGAATATTGTTTTAATTTGAGCAGAAATGGACAACCAATGTAATCTGGTTTGTCCAGAAGAGTCCTTCTCTTGGTTCACAGGGAGCAGAAATGTGCGAAATTAAAAGTAAAGAAAAGGTTCTGATAAGGTAGCTCTTTTTTTCTTCAATAATTCATTATATTGAGAGCTAAAATGATACTCTTTCTTTTTCAGAAATGCTCACTTATGCTAAGTTCTAGGTTCTGTTGGTTGAAACGTATCTTATCCATTTTTCTGTTTCCTCAATGATTTCTTTCTGTCACCTTGGTTTCAAAATGATATCAGTAAAATTAAGATATAAAATAGTAGATTACAACAAACTCTATGATTATCGACCAGGTCAGCAGAAAGTTCCAGTAGAGCCCATTGCGTGAACATCAGTTTTATTCAAATGTTGAGAAATTGTCAATTTTAAAATGCTCCTCGTTTAAATGCTTTTTATTTGATTGACAAATTTATTCTCACTAAGAATATAAATAATTATTTACTGTCAAGTTTTCTTGACAAGAAAATGGTTTTGTCTTTTGTGAATGGTTGGCACACAAAGACTGGCCTGGGTCTGAGCTGAATAAGCTGTGTGTGGAGACAACTTTTGACGGTTGCTTGTGTTCTCCCTTCAAGTTGCTGAAATGTTAGCAGCTATATTCTGTCTCTTCCACAATAGAATAAGGTTGGATATATTTAGCAATGACACATCACAATACCTAAGTTATGTTTACTGGGTGCAGGCAGTGGACATTCTGTCCTTCCTTTTTAATCATCCATAATTAACCCCATTGTTTTCTTAAGCCAACCTACATATTAGCTGTGTTGCCACTAGCATTAACAGTTGCACATTTGCAGTTTTATGCAATCTAAAAGCACATTCAGTTTTGGCTTTTTAAAAAGGAATAGACTAGGAATTACTAGGCCTGTCACTATAACAAATTTTACTGGATGATAAATTGTCCCAGAAGTTATTGTGATAAATGATAATGTTGTTGTTTTGAGACCATTTTCAAGAAATATAATGGTATTGAAATAAAAATAATGCAAGAACACATTGTCAGTGATCAATAAATGTTAAATTCTAATGAACCTTTAACACTGGAACTGGGAGACATTTCAAATATCCAAATAAACAAACGACAAAAGAAAAGAGAGAAACGATAAATCATGCACATAAAAATAATTGTGTTCTAATATATCAAGCGATTAATTGATTTATTGCAACACGCCTTTGGGCCTGGCAGCTGCATTAAGCAGGCTCTTCTTGAATATCTGTTATTGAACTGACTATTGTCCCAAGCTGAAATACATAAATAACCTGAGATGTTTTTGCAAACTATTAAACCCCTACTACATGCATATCATCTTAAAAGTGTAGAGTCTTCACTGATTCATGTCATGCACCTTTAGTTTAATGGTAAATGGCAAATTTATACCAAGAACTCCATAGTATTGAGTGATTTCTGCACGGAGCTTCACTTAACTTTTGAGTTTTTGATGGTCTTATGTTCCTGCTTACACTAAGAGGAATTTTTGTGTTACTTTATGGATGTGCATGTTAACAAGGTCCTGTTGCATTTATTGCTTGTGTGTACGCTCGTGCATTCATGCGTTCATTAGTTCTTGTTTCTTTTATTTCAACTTTGGGAGTTTCTCCAAGAGTGAATTTAACTAAAGTAGTACCGTAATACACATTGTTCTACCAGTAGACCTGTCACAGTAACAAATTTTGCTAGACCATAAATTATCCCAGAACTTATTGTGATAAATGATATCGTTGTTTTGAGAATATTTTCAAGTAATATAATAGTAATAATGGCACAATAATGCAAGAACACATTCTCAAGGATCAATAACGTTTAAATTCTAATGAACATTTAAAGACTAGGACTGGCAGACATTTTAAATATCCAAAATACAAAAAAACAAACACTAAAAAAAAAATGAATTATTAAATCTCAAAAGAGGATAATTGACTGAGTGTTCAGTCAAGTATCCCTGACAGAATGCTTTTATCATTCGGGTTTAAGTAGAAAGAGAAAAACAATAAATTAATAAATGAAAATTTAGTTTCTTTTAATCTACCATGCGATTAATTGATTTATTGTTACAGGCCCATCTATCAAAGACTTGTAACTGCATCAACTGCTGTTGTCCAGGTGTACAGAGAGGAACTGGGTGACTGCCTGACTGACTTAGTGACTTAACTTATCTTAAGGTTTTTATCTGTTACCCTCCCTGGCAGTTGCACCGTCCAGCCTACTATTTGCATATGTGCACCATAAAACTACATTAAGTAAAGTTCAGTTGAAAGTTGTGTGGAAAGCAAGAGGTACCCTCTCTTACCTCTGTACACTTAAATGCAAAGTGCCTAGGATTATATTTTTGACGGATAAAGAGCGGATAAAGAATTATGTTTTTCGTGGGTTAGATCAAAAAAAAAAAAAAACCTTTTTAGGTTTAGTCTTCCAAATCATCAAGTGTTGTATTGTCCTCTGTTTGTGCCATCTCTCACTTTGGACGCTTTTTGTTTTCTGTTTCCCCTTTCTAGATTGAATGCGTTTTCCCCAAGCCTCGACACCATGAGCACAATCTCACCAACAGATTTTGACAGCTTGGAGATCCAGCAGCAATACAACGACATCAATAATCGCTGGGACCTGGCGGCAGAGACAGACTGGGACAATGAGAACAGTTCGGCACGTCTCTTTGAACGCTCTCGCATTAAAGCGCTCGCAGGTATGTTGCGTTCAGGTAGTTCCCCTTGGTTATTAAAACAGCTCTAACCTGTGATTTAATCAGATCCTGTCAGTGGGATTGGGTAGAGTGAGGCAAAGACCTTAGACTCTGTTTTGCTCTTTTTTAGCCTGAATGCGTTTGGGACTCATTGCTTGTTAATGAATTGGGAGTTTGTTTGTTTTTTTATTATTTGAGGCTTCATTTGGTCTTTATTGTTCTGGAAATGGAGTCAATGTCCAGTTTTTTCAGTATTTGACCAGCCAATCATTGGTCAATGCTGATTGTGGGAATGTTGGACTATTTCAGTCTCTCGCTGGTTAATTTGTGGATCTAATTGCTTTTGGTTTAAACAATGTTATGAAATGTTCAAGTACACAGCAAGAGTGACAGTAGCTTCTAAACGTCATGATTTTGAAATTTAAGAAAGGTTTTCCAGGTTTTTGATGAGTATTTGTGTATTTTGCATAGCATAATTCATGCAGAACGCACATTTTAATTTTTACATAGAAATATTAAACAATCCCTGCATAACCATAGCTATGAATAATAAAGGTGTGCTGACCCACCACTTTTATATTCTTTTCAAGTTTGTAGTTAATGTATTGAACTGAATTAGTTATGAATTTTTTGTAAACTTTGAATTTATACATTCACATGCTAGCAAGTCAAGATTATTTGTGGCTCAGTTTGGAAGCTTTGAAGTAACTAATTAAATTTTACAGAATACACTACATATCATTATCATATGACAACACACTCAGCATTGAGTGAGTCCTTTTATATCTTTCAGTGTTCATTCTCAATTTTCGTAATAAGGTTGTGCAAAATAATGAATGTCACCAATAATATTCAGGGCTAGAGATATTGTACAGTGTAAATTAACTTTTTAGTCCTTACACTTACAGATTCACATCTACAAAAATATACTTGCTTTGGTTTTTTTTAATGTTCAGGCAAGTTGGTAATTTTTAAAATGGCATTTCTGATAAAAGGGGATTTTGTAATGAGTTTTAGTTGAGACAAAATCATGACCTAATAGTAATGTTCACAAATCTAATTAGTCTTTGTAGACTAGGGAGCAGATGTGATTCTTTTCTATCCCAAAAGGCACGAGCCTTTCTTTATAGGCCAAGACCAAAATACATCCAAAAGGAGGACAAAGCTGAAGAGCTGAGTAGTTGATCAGAACAAACCAACTTTTGCATCAATGCTACAACTGATCTCTAGTTCTAATATAACACCGCTGTTGTAGTGAATGCATAGCAGAAAATCTTGGCGACAGCTTTATTTTTCTTGCCTTTGACAATCTTGTCATCCTTTGGTATGCTAATGGGTCTCTGTGTCCTACAAAATAATTTTTAGTGAAATATTAAGAACCATTTTTAATTTTTCATTCATTAATTTTATGTGTTTGAGCAGAAGAACATAAAATATTTGTATTTATATGTCGTCAAAAACTGTATTTTCAGAAGTCAAAACAAGTTGCAGTTTTCTGAAGAGCCCAGCAGAGGGGGGTAACAGATAGCCATTGCAGCTGATGTGTCCAGTAACTCCTACATAAGGATGGAAAACCACAGTTACTTATAATCTTTGAACAACCCTTCAGTTCAGAAATTTCTAATGAGTCTAATTTCGCTTAGAAGTTAAATCTAACACACTTGGGCAGTTACTTGCTCGTCCATCGTAGTTTGTTTTTAGTCTCATGTTCTTCACGCATTTAAGTATCTTAAATGTCCATTCTTTGCATTTTGCAGCAACACACTCTGCAATACTGGTTGCATTGGTCTTTCCAGAAATCCAGTGTGTGTGTGAATACACCAGTCTGAACGTCTCTGATGCTCTCTCAGTTTAACAAGTGTGGGCTTGATGTGCACATTCTTTCACATGCTCTTGCAGCTATTCCCTGAAGGCTCTGCTCCAGCTTGTTTTTTTTTTCTTCCAAACATCAGCTACTCTGCCTTCTGCGTTCTTAGAAGTGCCGGACCTTTCTACATAGTTTCTTTTTCTATCCAGATTTTACAATAAAAATATTTGCCATATTTCTGAGCTAACCCATCTTTTACATCTGCAGGGTGGGAATCAATGTACATGTGGTGAAGCGATCACCTGTGCTCTTTGGTTCACAGTTAAGAGCGTCCTTTTCCCTAATTTGCATCGATACCAGCTTATCTGCTCCCCAGTGTGTGTAGCACAGCTAGCTTTAGAAACTTTGCGTAAGTGTAAGCAACACCCTTCTTCACACTTGAACAGTTACCCATACAGTGTTTACATGCTGAAGCTCCCACACCTGGGAACAGCGAGGCTTTCAAAGAGCTTCGATCTCTAAAAGAATTTCAGTTTCCTTTGGTAAAAGCTCATTCTTTGAAGCATGGTCTTATCGTAAATGAAAGCGTTGTGAATCCATACTGGCACCACTCTTTTTATACATAGCTTATACTTTCCACAACCTGCATCAAAAAGCATTTTGTGGGTAAATAAATTTTAATGCATTTAATTAGCCTCTCATTTGCCCAATAATAATGGACTCTTGTTAGGCTTCTACTAAAGTATTGATAAGATGAAGAAGCTGAGTAATAAATCTTAGCATTTTTCCCTCTGATAGTGCTTACTCCCCCATTTGTCTGTATCTGTTTGTCTTCCTCCCTGGAGTTCATTCACTGCACTGGACATAAATGAAACCTGATTAACTTTAACTCTTACTGTTGGATGTTTCACTTTTGGACAGTTTTCCCTATTCTTTTCTTTTTTTTTTTGTTACTCCAGATTTTAGTTATTGTTAATCTTATTTAGCATATTTTTCTCTATTTTATTTATGAATGTGTTACTAACCTCTACTGATTCACAAGCACAGACAGGCATGCTGTCTCATCTATATTTTATGTTAAATAGGATTTTGCCCTTTAGGAAACAAAAAACAGGCATTAGTATGACTTACTACTTTCCTCCCTGCATGTGTCCATTGCATAGCCTCTGTTCCTCAGAAGGGAGGCTGCGCTCCTCATTTCTGATTACTATAGTCCCCCTCCTTAAACAGCCAGTCACAAAAAAATCCCTGAAGCATTTTGTCCTTTAATGAGACCCATCCAGCTGCTACCAGCTCATCTGAAAACTTGACTTTTTGGCCTGAGAGCAGTTCTTTATATTTACTATCCTGTCACACATTAAACCACTTACTTTGTCCTATTGTGCTTAAAATTGATATCAACTTTATTACATTTCACTTTTAAATAACTCTTAGCATTTTAAAAATATTTTTCTTGTTTTTGCTCAAAAGAATGGATCCGTTTTGAAACTAAAAATGTGTTTTGGTCGCACACTGTCACTTCCACCCCCTCCAATCCTCTACATTGCCAACAGATTGTTGACAGTTTCAAACCTCATCAGGCAGGAAAGTACTCGTTGTATTTCTGAGACTTTCTCAATAACTTCCTTCCTGTTTTAACGCCTCCTCGTAAGGTAGTGCTCATGTCTTAAAAAAAACAAGGGAGATTGAATGCAATCTAGAAAGAGACTGAAATGAAAGATGACCACACAAAGATAACATTGTGTAATCCAAGTAGGATTTCGGTGAATCACCCTTTTGGTAAGCCACACCCTGATGGTGGTAGGAGCTAAAATGGAGTTAAATAATCCACCTCAAGGCAGACTGTTCAAAAGACTCTAATGGTTTAGTCCACCTCTACACCTCCTCCCTCCCCTTTGCCCATCCACCATGTTCTTCTTTCATGCTCCTCCCTCAAACACACCTTATGCAAATCGCACAATTTTCAGACTGCACAGAAGGCTTTGTTTACACAGCCATCCGACCGCGGCTCAGTGCTGTGCTGTGCTCTGCTGTTCTTCAGCAAATGCACACTCAGAATTTGGAGGGAAGGAATACCTACGGTTTCTTTGCTAGAACCACAGCGGAGTGCAACTCTAGGCTTTCACTTTATTCAGGGACCACAAATGTGAGAGCACTTTTCTTTATCTGTTTTGTTTAAAATTATTCTCTGACTTGGAAAAAAGTTTTTTTTTATTTTAATTTTTTTTTTTGCCCATGCCACTCACCGCTGAGTTTTTCATGGACAAATTGGATCGTACAGCATATGAAGAGAAGAACAATGTTTAAAACATTTGCTGTGCCTTGCTGAACAACACCAAGAAATCTTTACAAAAGGAGGATAAACTAAAAACTTTGGGGGGGGGGAGGAGAGAACTCTTTTGGAAATCTTTGAAAAGGACGCACTGTTTTAATTTAGCTCTGCTGTGCTAAATTGGAAACTGGGAAACTGAAACTGATTCATTTCGTGTCTATCAGGAATATTTAGCATAAGCATCTTAGGAAACTACAATGGAGTGGGATCACAGGGACAGAGATCCCTGTTTGTCCCCAGCAGCATTTGTCAACCAAGTACAATACTCCAACATCTTGGAGGGAAGATTTAAACAGTTGCAAGGTAAGAATCACAACCCTTTTTTTTTTTGGTTGAAAGTAATGGTTTTATTGTAACTGATGACCTTTTTATAGATCCACTGGATTAGTAAACAAAACTGGTGAGCTTGAGCAAACAGTTCTATTGACGTCAGAGTTTAGACTCAGTTTAGACTCTCACCTAATTGTGTCCACTCGTATGATATTTCAGAGTCAGAAGCATGATATTAGACGTATTCCTTATGTTTAGGGCGGAAATTATTTAGGGTTTTTTTGTTGTTTTTTTTTTTGTTTTTTTGGCCTGCTATTTTAGTTGGGCCTTGTTATGTGGTATGAGTTCCAAGATAGCTCTGAATTTTTCTAGAGTAAATGGCATCCTGTGGGAATTAGAAGTATTCTGTATTAGGAGAAATGAAGATATTCGCAGTACATAAAGAGTAGGCTTCAGCTCAGATCTAAAGCAGGCAGGCAGTCTGGCACCTGATCACTTGGCCACCTGTCCTCTCTTATCTCATTACAATACACCGCTCTGTCTTTAGCCAAAGCCTGAGAAAGCTGTGAGCTTCCACACACAAAAATCATCAAGGACATCGGTGTGTTCACTAGAAAAGAGAAAACAAACAAAAAACTTTAGACTAAAACATGGAATAGAGTTTTTTTTTTTTAATGATTTTTAGTTTCTGGAGATTATGGTATATGAAACTCTCATGTAAGACAGGAGTGTGACTAAAGATTATTTGCCTATTTTTAATTTTTATCTTGACTCTGGTCGCGCCCCGGATGTGATCTGAGAGGTGTGCTCAAGTTTGCTTGAGGAGCAGCACTGCTTGTTCTGAATTTTTAAAGGTTTTGTAGTGAACACGGTATTTCAAATTCTTATCTTTATCAACGTGTCGGTTTGGTGAAAGGATGCATGTTGCATGTAGAGTGGGATGTGTGAATTTTTGCACCATTAAAACACTTTCACACAAACTCTGTAAACGTGAGATTCATACCAGTTTAACAACATTTTCAGAGTCAATCAAGCAAACTTTCCTTCAAAAAGGGACACATGCCTTAATCTCATTTTCAGCCTGACTGGCAATAACCTGAAACTTCCTGTCTAGCTTTTGGAGTTAGAGATCAGTCACCAAGTTAGGGCTAACGGGATGCGCTTTCTTTTTGTGTGTTTTCTTTGTTGTTGAGCAGACAAAGAATGTTGTGTTATGATGACTCATTTGAATCAGGAGGGGAAATTTTAATTATTTGTTTTCTGTAGTTTGTAGGTCATATCTGTGCAGTGTGGTCTGGATTAAGTTACCGTCCTGTAAAATACAAATGCATATCCAGACGTATAAACACATTTTTGTAACACCCACTTGTCTTTCCAGTTTGACTACCCTGTGCCTCATTCTTTGGGCCACACCCTTCTTGCGTTAAAACATGATGTCTGTGGGAGTTATAAAGAAGATCCAAACTCAAGAGTTTGCTGCTACACCATTATTTCAAATGGTTTAAACTCCAAAGGTTTTGGTTAATTAAATACATAAAATATGTTTTCATGTAAGAGAAATTTTATCTCACATCCAATATCCTTAGCTCTTTCACTTTTAAGATAACTTTGATTTGACTTGTATTATGTTTCCTAACTATATTAGATCTGCACAATATATAGGATATGCAGTCCTTATTGCAATATCACTGGCCACAATATTGCAACCACAAAGGAATAATGGGCAGGCTATTATATTTCATACACCATGTGTTAAAGCTCTGTGTTTTAATAAATAGCTGCTTTGGTGGATTTAGTTTGTAACTCTTAATGCCCAGGTTTGGAAAGCTTATATACAGTGGTGGGGAGGTTGGGATGGTCACTGTATGCGTTACTGCACTTTTCTAAAATAATATCCCAATGTCACATTGTCCTAGGATGGTAGGGCTGCAGGATAGTAGCAGTTTTATAAACGCATAAAAAAGAATCCAGCTTAGCAGCAACACATAAAGATTAAACTGAGTTGGGACATGAGAATGTCAAAGACTGATGGGTTGAATTAGTGATAACAAGTTTTGATGATTGCCATAACACAATTTTTGAAGGCTGATGTTACCATTTTCAAATTGATTTTACCAATTAAACTATAACTCTAAAGATCCGTCTTGGCAGAGTCTTAGTGAAATTGACCAATAGAAGAAGAGCTGCTAAATGGTCTGATTTAGCAGACCATTTAGCTCCTCAGAATTCTTTGGCCACCAGCTCTAAGTCCAATTCAGCTTCACTCTTACTACAGTGAAATCACAATAGTATGTCATATGTAGTAATGGTGTGCTTTGCTAATTTTTGACGCTTTGCTAATTTTTGCCAACTTGTACAATCTTGATAACTGTGATGACTCATAGTTATCATATGCTACACAACATACATTTTTCAAAAGGTTACTTACATTCTTCATTTAAATTAAAACACAGAATCAATGTTCACGTTATATCCTTCTGTCAGTAGTCATATTTCACAAATAAATGAGAACAGTTTTAATTTCCTTTATTTATTAACACTATCCTTCTTCTTTTTTAACCACTTTCTCTGTAATGTACAACAAACAATGTTTAGAAGTTCAGTTTACCTCAGTAAATGTCGGTCTTGGATGTTAGTGCCAAACTAAATGTTCTGTGAAGTTTGTTTTATGCGTTGCTTCATACATAAATACACATTGGGAGTTTTGTTAGACAACAGGGTTCTAGTCCAAAGGGTCACTGCTCTTTCTACAAATCAGTTGATGTGGACTTTAGCTGAATAGTTACACAGCAGGCACGAGCAGCATGGTGTTAGTGAAATAGACCATACTACTTGACAGAAAAGGTACTTCCCCCCGCTTCAGGGTGTTTATCATTTTCAATTATTACTCAGTAACACAACTTTGCTTTGAGTTAAATAATGCAAAAGGTCAAAGAAATGACTGGAGCATCAAGAGGCAGCATCCTCCTACATGTGGAGCTGTAGTGAGTTTCACATTTTGAAGCTCCTCATGAAAGATGTGATGTCATAACACTGAAACTCTGACTCCAAGGGCTTCGAGCTGTTGCTCTCGAGTCACATTACCTTGGTGAGAGTTTAGGATGCACACACACACACACACACACACACACACAATGGCTTTTTGTTTGTGCACGTTTTCTATTATTGACAGTTCTGCACTTTGGAGGGTAACAAAAAGGCACGTATTTGGAGCCAATGGGGGATATGTTTTTCTACTGACATTTCACACTCTTGTGTTGCAGATGTTGTTGAGTGCTGATTGTTTCGGTCTCATTTCTCATGGGATTGGCCTTGGTGTGGGCCCCTCCTCCCACATTTCCCCTGTTATCACCTGCAGCTGCAGATGGCAGAGGAAAAGTAATTGAAGGGCATGTTGACTGTGACAGTGAAGAGAAAAATACACTGTACTGAAACAGGAATGTATTTTACTCTCTCTGACAGCTCTTGTCGTCCTTCTAGCAAACTTGTAAAGGTTAAACACATTTTTACAGCCACATCATCAAAGCTCTTTTAACAGTGTAAGAATAAGTCGTGCTACACGTGGCAGGTTTTAGGCAGCGGTTTTACCACAGACCTACTTTTAAAGTCATAAGTGAGGGAAGGGCACTTCTACTTTTATAGAGTGAGGTGGGGGGGAAAAAAAGCCAAAACATGTACAGCTGTGTCTGCCATTTTGTTCACTTAGTTCTGCTCATATTTTCTAACAGTTTAGTATCATCACAGAACTCCAGAAATTTAGAAGTAAAACAACTGTCTTGTTTAAAATACAGTCAATTGATGCATACAAACATCTTTTGACTATTTACAGTTGGTTTATTTTTGTAATTAAGGTACTTCAGCTGAAGGGAACTTGTAAATATGTAAACATTTTGAAAGTTATAAGTACACTACTGTTAACATCATTTATCCTCTGCTTCAGCCTCGTCATGCTTTCTCCATGATGGTCTGTCTGCATGTTTGTATTGCTTTTACTCAAACCACCCACTTGTTTTATTGTTCTTTGTTTACTCCACACTATCAAGCCATAGATGATCAGTTTATTGTCGAAGATAAAGAAGTTTTAAGATGAATTACTATTTATGTATTCTGTGCTTCTGGATGCATGCCTTTTGTTTTCAGCAACTATTTTGTAAGGCAAATATTGCTGAACCTTAAAGTTCACTTTAAACACACGTTGAAGCTCTTTACCATAACAGTTCTGAAATTTATTTCTTCAAAATAAAAAGTATTAGTACCTCCTGCTTGCTGCTCTGCCTAAAAATAGCACCCCCAGCTGATATAGATGGAGGAGAACGTTCCGGACTGTGCAGCTAAAAACATTGAATAAGAGCGGATATTGGAATGGAAAACCACATGCTCACAGACCTGGAATGATAATTGCATTGCTAAGAGAATTTTGGAAATGTATCTTTACATTTATAGATATTTAGATCTTTTTATAGGAATATATCTACCAAGATAAGATAGATAAATAATTTAGCATACATTCAATTAGGCTCAAAAATATTCATACCTCTGGAAAATTTAATAATTCTCTCCACTGACCAGGTGAAAGCTGGAGCTCTGGCTTAGTTGTCTCTGCGCCCCATCGGCGTCGTTCTTCCCCTCTCTGTCTCTGCTCTGTTATGGTTGTACTGCAGTGGGTCTCAGCCTAATTTTCTCATTTGTTCTGGATCCCATCTAGTATTTATTTGGGTCACTTTTGTTTGTTTTTTTCCCCTTACCATGTCCAGACCAATTGCAGCTTGAACAGCCGCACATAAGTTTTAATCACACCTGAGCGAACAAAACCTCCTTGAGCTCAGCAAACAGACCGCAGCCATTGGGTAAATTATGCATTTATTTCTAGAAGGAGAGGTTTCAGATTGATTTAACACTTTAAAACATTCAGTAGCTAATTAGAGACCAAATACAGCAACCAGATTTACAATTTGACCTCAGGAAATATTTTTCTGCCATTTAAAAGATCTTTAAGTATTCAATTTAAAATTTACACTGATTAGTACATTTTAACTACAGAATTGTTTAATATTTTAGATAGAATGTTTAGCATTATGATTTGGTTTTTGGAGGGATGTAGGAGTTAAATGATGACTTGGGAAGATTTAAATTTGCAAGCATGGTTCAATGTTGGTGACTGAGTAATCACCAGCAGAGCCATGGGGATAAAAGGCATGGCCTCGTATTCATAAATATGCAGCTGAATGACTCTTTGATGTCCAAGAAGTGGCTTCATATTACTTTACTTGTTCTTTGTTTTTATTTCAAACTTTGTGCTCCCGAAGTCTGTTCAGACAAAGAATAATTTTAGTTTAGTCTCATCCAAGTTTCTGAAATATTACAGGACAAACCAATACAGCAGTAAGTCTGTAGTATTTATTTTGAGTTACCAAGTTGTGATTAAGGTATGAAAAAGTCTTCTTTGAGTCTCAGTCATGCTTGCCTTTATGTTAAAATATTTCTAATATGTTGATCACTGTTGGTTGGGGAATTTATGAGTACCCCGCTGAAAATTGTTTGTCCAGTTTTTCTTTCATAGATGTATAAAGAGATTTTGTAGAATCATTGCCTCAAAGTTACCACAAATTTAAATTAAAACACATGATATACTAGCTTTTATTTTAAAAAGAGAAACCAGTATTCCTAGTACTCCTAAAATAACAGATATCAGTTTTTGCTACATGGACTTCAGTAAAAATGCAGAACAGCCATCTTCTTTGTCTTGTCTGGGTTTTCAAGTGCTTATTGCATGGATAGTGATGCCGCTCAAATTTTAATGTTACAATTCTATAAAACTAACCATAGTGGGTTACACTTCTTTAGTTTTCTGGACTGAAAATATTTAAAAATGCCTTAAGTTGTCTTGTTAGTAAGGGTAGGGTGCATGGACTCTCTTCCAGCCAGCTGGCCTTCAGTGTGCAGCAACATGTCAAGAAGGCTAGTGTTACATTAACTTGTGTCCATATGCCTCGCATATGGAGCACAATATACAAAGTACGGAACACAAGTCGAGTCTTATTGAAAGGACTTTTAAGTTACTGGAAATTCATGCTGAAAATATTTTTGCAGTTTTTAATCCTGGCTTTTTAAAACCTCTGTACACATTTCATACCCATAACTGGCCAAAGCCCTGTGTCAACCATGATGGTAGGCACATATTGTTGTCAAATATAAGTAGAGCACTCTGATACAGCTGTTGAAATGAGACAGACTGGACTTTTTATATGGGTCACCGACGTGGTAATGATCCAAACCCTGTGTCGATATAGACCAACAAATGTATTGATATTCTATAGGTAAGCCTCAATGTATCCAACATGTCACTCACTAGTTTTTAGCACATTAAATGAAGTCTGCTGCTTACAAACGTGTTTGCATGTTTATAATATCTGATTCCAGTAGATATTGGGTAGTCTTTACACACCTGATGTAAAACTTATTGCTGTTTTTGTTATCTAGGAAATCTGTTACTAAGATAATCACAAGAGAAAAGTCAGACTCCCACTGAAGAGCACTTAACTGATTAGCTCAGTAATTTTCTATGTGGAGAATGTCATAAAGAAGGTCATAAAGTCAGACAAATTGATGGAAGCAGTTTGCACCTTCTTTTACAGAGGTTGCGAGCAAAGGCACACATAATGAAAGGTCTAGTTAAGTAACTGGCAGGATGTTAGAAGTTTACAAAATCAAGGTCATTTTAGCGGCACTACAAAGAAAACCAGGAATTACTGTGCATGGCCAAGGCCGCACATGAAGCAAGGTGAAATTTATGTCAGCTCTTAATGACTACCAGCCTGTGTGCTGAAGGTAGACCCGTTTTAAGCCACTGCGAGATTCTCTTGCAGTTTTGCATATTTTTGCACGGCGGGAGACGATTACAAAGCGTATCTGGCAATAAAGGGAACGGTTATTGAAATATCTGGAATGGCAAAACTTGTGTGCAATCCTCTCTAGTTGCAATGCCACTTATTTTTATGTTGTGCAAGAGAAGATCCAACAATGGAGGCATTCAAAGTTCACTGAAGAAATCTGTGTCGAACAGGCTTTTTAATTAAAAACCAACAAAAAAAAAATACCTGTTTAACTTGAACTTTTGCCATTTCAAACAGGTCAGTGTTTTATTTTTTATTTATAAGGAGAAAAAGGTAAAATTAGAACTTAAGTCCAGCTGTTTTATGATGCTTGGCTGCATCTATTTCATAGTTATAAATGAGCTGCTGTTAATAAACCAGGACGTCTTCTGTTCTTCTCTAGTGTTGAATTGTGACCTCTGTGTGTTAGGACACCATCTCTGTGATGTGACAAACAGGATTTAATCAGTGACTGGACTTTCTGTCTTGTAGCATGACTGGAATCTTGTTCTGGAACACTGCCTGTTATGTATGCAGCAGCACAGATAAAAGATTTCTGTTGGTGACATGTGCCTTTTAGAGGTAGTCAAGTTTTAAATGTCTAACATTCCTGTCAAAGTCTGCCTGAGTTTCTTCTGATTAAAGCGCTCAGCAACTGATTTCCTATTGATAAGCACAAAAGTATTAATACTCCTGAAAGAATTGGATTTTAAAATCTCTTCAACCAAAATGTTTAACAAGAAATGAGACTGGCTTCGTTCAACAGATCATAAAATTATGTACGAATAAACATTTAGAGGCATTACAGCAAACAAATTCTTCTTATACTCACTGACCAGCTTTTTGCATGTTTCCTGTTATTTTGATTACTTATCTTTTGTCATTTAAAAACAGCTAATTTGTTTCATTGCCAAAACTGCAGTATGTAACTTGTATTAAAAATATATTTTTTTTACATATTAAAACTATGTTTTGATACAATGTGAAAAAAATCGAGCCTCTCGGCTCTCTCCCAGTGCGAATTAGAAACAACCGATCAAAACCAGGCGGTGGGTCTTGGCGCTGTCGATATGCTTGTGTACTCGCTTCTCACAACTTCTTTCACGCTTGTTCTTTACAACTTCTTCCCTCTAGCATAGTTTGCCATGAATCCTCAGACTAGTTAGCATATCCACCGATGACGTTATCACTAGACAAATTTTTCTAAATATGTTCATTTAGTCTGTGGTCTGTGACAGACTCATTAACATTGTGATTTAGTGCGCTCTCTTGAGCAAAGCTGATCTATGACAAGTGTCACATCACCAGAATTCCTGCACAGTATTAGAAAAAAAACAAATGTTAAGACTTTTGGTTTGTAGTTCAGCCACTAAATGCAGATCTTGGAATCAGTTACTCATTTTTTTCCACCTTATTAATCTTGGTTGGAGCTGCGAAGCGGCTGGAGTCTTTTCCAGCAGTCATTCATTTCCAGGCACGGTACTACTTGGGAAGGTCACTACTTCTTAGTTACTGTTGTGTTAAACAATGAAGATATTCCTCCTGGCCCTGATTGATTGTTTATTTATTTAAATCTTTTTTTTGGATAAGAATAAGTTTTAAATTGTGTTTTTGGCTTTTGTTACTTGCTAGACTTTGGTAGTTTACCAATCAACTTAAAAAAAAACATGAATAAATTATAAATCTGGTATTTTTTTGTTGTTGAAGGAAAAATATTTTCAGTGTGTACCACAATTAAAAAAGCAAAACAGTAGTTTATTTTTTCAGTTAAGTACCATGTTAATACTTGTAAGATTCATAGGTCAAGGTTAAATAGTGAAGAGGTTATAAGAAAAGCATGCTCCTGGGACTTGAAAATGAAGCAACTGTATCATGTGATTTTTCTTCTAAACATTTGTAAGCCCTTCCTCACTAAGTCTGTGTTAGTGTTGTATTCATCTGCATGTTATCACTAAACATGATCCCAGTAAAGAATGAGCCACACAAACAGAATTAGGTCCTGCATTATAAATGCTAAGATCGCTTGCAGATAATCATTATCATCAGTCCTCAGGTTTGTTTCAGTGAAAAAAAAGAAAAAAAAAAGAAAACAAGAGCTCAATTCCAGTAACTTGAATTGTTAAAAGAGTGCACTGGCTGGGACAGGCCTTCATTTTAGTCTTGCTCTGACATATACTTAGCGCTTACCACCATCTACAAACGGTTTCTAAGTGGCTGGACAAGCCCAAATGTGCTTGAAACTTTTAATGATGCCTTTAACTACTAGTTTCTCATCTGTCATTAGTAAACAATAGGAAAAAACACGATGCTGCATATTCAAGTCACTTGGTGTTTTTTTTTTTTTCTTTTGAGCTTGCACACACAAAAGATCAGGAGTTAAAAAAAAAACATTCTGACAGTGTGCTCATTTCTGTAGGAAAATTTAAAAAATCACTAAGGCTTTGAGAAACTGTTTTACTGTTAGGGATTCAAATGCATTGTGTTTTTATCCGGGGAAAATCATGCTGGTTTAGCTTCGGATTAGAAACCTGAGATTGCTTCAAACTGTGTTTGTTTTTAATAGAAATTTCTGTTTTGTCAAAGGGCAAGCAATGCTATCCTGCATTTAGTGGGAGCCTGTTTGAATGACTATATTTTACCCATCAGCCGTCGTGTCATCGGTTGTAGTTTCGCAACTGTAATTTGCAGTTATGTTGGCAGGCTCCACAAGTATTTTACATGACGTTGGAGACATTTGACATCATAGCAGAGACCTGCTTGTTGGTTTTTTTTTTTTGTTGTTGTTGTTTTTTCCGCCATCATCTGTCACTGCTATTCTTCAATGACTAAAAATGACACAGTTTACCACCAAACTTCCTGTTGCTGAACCTGAGCGTTGGTGTTCTACGTTCTAGCAGAACGGAGTGCACAATTTAGGCATTGACCTGAAAATGTAATATTCAGCATAATCCTCTTGTGCATGTAAAAACCATCAGTCCATTAATGTAAAAAATAAATGTTTGTGTGATTATTTTTGCTTGTGCTTTCGTTCAGAGTGGAAATTACAGTGCCAAATGTTTGGTAGCAGTTATTCTAAGGAGACCCCTCCATTTCCTGACAGCCTCTTTCTCGCTCCTGGGTGCTGTCATAACATGACTAAGCCACAGAAGGAATGTTGACTTCTCTGCTTTAGTCCACCTGTCAAATCCACATAAATCTGCAGGTTCATTAAACAGGTCCAAACTCATTAATAAGCCCCTAGTAATGGAGTAATAGGGATATTGAGGCTGTTCTGTAAAACTATGCTGACGCCTAAAACCTTAAATAGAAAACCAACACACAACATTGCACAAAATTAAAGCATTGCTCCTTAAAGTTTCTGCTGCCATGAACAGCATGGAAGTACAGCAATAGTCTTCTGTATTTTGATGCAACATGCTTTTACATTAGATTATAGAAATGCCACACCTTTTGCATAAGATTTTGTGAAAAAAGTATTATCCTTAAAATAAATTCTTCAGGTTATCAGGGTGTTTCTTACACTGACTTGGTCTTAGTCATAGCTCATTACCTTTTTTTTTTTTAAAGTTATTATTATTATTACATTAATATCAATCTAGCCAGCAGCATGTTATTTTTTTTTAGTGACTGACAGCTCACGTACTCGAGCTCATACACATTTCAAGGTGTCCCCCAGAAAACCTGCCAAGTCTGGTGGTTGGGTGCTTGAGCAGTCATTCATCCAGTAGCCTGTTGTGTTTTTGAGAAATCGTTATTTCTGTACTTTGTAAACTTGTATCTGAGCTCTAGATTTATCTGGAAGGTAGAATATGAAGATGGAAAACTGACTCCAAATTAACCCAAAAAAAAAAAAAAATGGCCGCCAGGCAAGAAGGCAATAAGTTGGAAGAGCTGTAGGTCATGATTATGGTTCAGTCATTGATTTTGTTTTTTTAAAAACAATCTGATTCCGTTTCTTTTAAGTCCAATGTTTCAGAATTTTTATAAATATATTTATACAATTTTCTTGGAATTTTGGAAAGAGATCCCATTGATTGCAATATCAGTTTCTTCTGTTTAGACTGTCTGTAAGGGTTTTATGAACCTGGGTTTGGGGAGTTTCATTTGTTCTGTCAGATTCTGTCAAGCTTTTTCAGATTGAACAGGAAGCCTTTGTTGTATGGAGGTTGAGGCTTTAAATGAGCTGCACTTTATCACTATCTTGGGACCACCAGTGTGTCTGTCTCCTGTCAGGAGGAGCAGCTGATTTTAGCGGAGAATAGCTTCAGAAGAAAACAAAAAAAAGGTCTTTAGGTTTCACCAGAACAAATACTATGAACCAAGGGGTTACTCCACCCTAAAGAGCTTATATTTCACAATCTGTTTTTTCTTCTTCCTTTTTTCCCCTACCAGATAATAAGTGATGTTCATTACTGCAATAAACTTTCTTTAGGTACTTGAGTGCATTCTCCTCAAAGTGCTCTCAAATTAATTATCTATTTAGTTATCCAAAGTAACTAATTCAGGCCTCTAAAGGACTGCAGTGTTTTCTAAAATAATTTTTATTGTCCCTTTTTATAGGAAGTTCAGTAAGTTGTGCAAACAAATAATTCAGTGGACATCTTGACACAAACTGCTGCTAATAAATAAATGTCATCATGGCTTTACATTTGTGTTATGGGAATCTTAAGATTTATTTAATGTTGTGCTACATGTCTTCTTTTTTTTTTTTTTTTTTCCGATTGGTTTTATATCTGATTATATTCTGTGAATAGAGTTTTCCAAAGCGAGGGAGACCTTATGTTTTAGAAATTGGGTCACCTGGGTGGTTGGTGGAGCAGGATTAGCCTCTTACTTCTGTAGTCCATATGTCTGTAGTCCACGTCTGTATAATGGTTCTCATTACGCACTACCTGCAATAACAGTAAAAAATGCATGCAGCTAAATGTTTGTGCTGTGTCTACTCTTCTGAAGCTTAGTCGTTCTAGATATTTTAATTGACAATTGAGCAGATGGCATCAATACATCTTAATCTATAAGGAAAGAACTTTGGTGCAGGAGTACTCTGTTGTTAAGTGCTATATAAATAAAAGTTGATTGATTGATCTTTAAGGAATTGTTCAGGATTTTTGAAGTATGAATCTGTTAAGATTAGAAGCATCTACTGTATTTTCAGGACTATAGTGCGCACTCACTATAAGCTGCACCTACAAGTTTTTGTTTTTTTTTTGTTTTTTTTTTAACTGGAAACGTACATTATATAAGCCGCACCGGGCTATAAGCCGCTGGTATCTTCGCCACTCTTGGTTTTTCGCAGCAGAGGACTGCGTCTTTAATAAATTTGCTATTAAGGACGCAGCCCTGCGAACCATGGATTCATTCCCGCCGCAGCTGCCAACCATCTGTACTGCCAGATCGATAGCCCTCAACTTAAATGCGGCATCAAAGCCGCATGGTTCCAAGTACGGGGAAAAAGTAGCGGCTTATAGCCGAAAAATAGTAATGTCTTAAAAACCTCCTAATATCAAAAGGCCACTGTGGTTTATGCTGACATTATTTTATGAGCCTTTAAACCACTGGCACGTTTGCATTGGGTGGTTATTTACACAGAGGCTGATGATTGATTACACTGAAAATGGAGGTGGGAGGCTCTGGACCACCAGTGACGATCCTTTGTGAAACATGTACAAACGAATACTGCATTATGACCCATCTAGTTCACTCTTGTTTATCTGTTTTTTTTTTTTTACAGATGAGCGTGAAGCCGTGCAGAAGAAAACATTCACCAAATGGGTAAACTCTCACTTGGGTCGGGTGACTTGTCGCATTGGTGACTTGTACACAGATCTGCGGGATGGCCGCATGTTAATCCGCCTTCTAGAAGTCCTCTCAGGAGAACAGCTGGTCAGTACATGAAAGTAACCACTTTTCTTTAGACACGTTTGTTTTATCACATGGACTTGCTTATGCTCCAGTTTCTATTTGTTTTTCCACATTAAATTCCTGTCAGCTGCTCCTTTCTATTTCATTTGTTCTTAAATTTTTTTATTCAACAACATTCAACTGGGTTCATCTTGTTTTTTATTTTGTTTTTTTTTGTTTTTGTTTGTTTTTTTTCCCGCCTCATAGCCAAAACCCACTAAGGGCCGCATGCGTATCCACTGCCTCGAGAATGTTGACAAAGCTCTGCAGTTTCTCAAGGAGCAAAAGGTCCATCTAGAAAACATGGGATCCCATGACATAGTGGATGGAAATCACCGTCTCACCTTAGGCCTCATATGGACTATAATCCTCCGCTTTCAGGTAATATGAAGGGGTTGTTTATATTATAATGTTGTCCTTATGCAAACTTGCACTTCCTCTTTGAAGCTCGTAAAACTTGATTATGAGATGCCGCTTCACTGCGGTTTTCTAATAATTATGTTTGTTATGAGCTCCTCATTATGACTTTTTGTTTTCTCACTCGCCAAAGGGTGTTATTGCATACCAATGTAATTACTCCAAGTTATGTTGCTAAATCTAGAAATTGTAATTTATAGACACCTTGCTGTCTTGATTAAATGACAGATCCAAGACATCAGTGTGGAAACGGAAGACAACAAAGAGAAAAAGTCAGCCAAAGATGCCCTTCTGCTTTGGTGCCAAATGAAAACAGCAGGGTAAGAAGCTGACAGCATATGCCTGGAAGTTCATATATGCATATGTATACACACACACATCAGTAAATTCAAAGACTAAATTATTTCAGTAATTTATCTAATAAAGGAAAACAGGGTTATAATTTCTGTATAGATAAAGCTGATTATGACTTTTGGCTTATCCATGCGTTTCTCTCACATTGAGTGTTATGCAAGACTAACAATGAGATTATGAGCACAAAAATTTTATGTAATGATTGTGCTATGACCTACACAAGCATGTGCATGTCTGCTGACTCGACAGTTATCCAGCAATCACTGACATCTTCCTCAAACAGGAACGCTGCAAAAAGGTCATAGCCAAGGAAGTTAGCGGTTCAGAGTGCCTTATCCAATGATCCAAATGGAAAGTAAAGTGGAGGGAAAAAGGGTAGGAATAAAAGTTGGAGCAGGAGTAACTGCAGCTTTGAGAGGATTGTGAAACAAAACCCAGTCTGCAGTTTGGGGAAGTTTGACGATGCTTGAACTGTGGCTGAAATCAGAGCCTAGAGCCATCACACACTGATTTATACTTGGTTATGACCGCCATATGCTTTGTGGAGAAAAGACATTAGGAGTGTCTTACCTGAGGTAAAGAACTGGACTTTTGTTCAGTGGTCCTACTCAGTGTTTAAGATATTTAAGGTCCACTGTGAAGTCTGTTGTTGATGATGGTTTGGGAGGCCATGTGACCTGGTGTGGTCTGCTGGGTTTTTTTTTTTCCTTCCTTAGCACCTTGGCAGAGCCGTAGATTGATTACCGTATTGCTTTGTTGCCATGTGTGATTAATTTTTAAGGGTTTTCATTGAAAGTAAACTATAATAGTAAAAATGAAAATAACTGAACACTTGAAATAAGTCGTCAATAAAATCATGAATCATCAGGAAGGCCAGTTCTGTCCAAGGTGATGTAGACAGAAAAAATCTGGCAAAAACTCATCACCTTTGGATAATGTCTCTCACCTCATCCATTGAGCCGTTGTACAACTGGCGACCTCCTTTGGCAACATACAGCTGCATCCTAGCTGCACAAAAAGCATCATCATAGCTCCTTCCTCCCAGTAACTGTAACCATCACTGTTGCCAGCAGCACCAATATGTTGTTTCCAACCCTACTATTAGTTTTATTTTCTTATTCTTTAAAATAGAGCACAGTTTGTATATTTTGAATGATCTTACTAAGTTACCCATTTCTTAGAGCCTGAGTATGCTTAATGGTCTCACATTATACTCTGTTTTTTATTTTTTTTTTTTTTTTTCACTTTTCTGGTAATACACCTGAATTTCCCCCGTAAGGAATTTAAAAAGGATTTTTCTGTTCTATTGTTTGTAATGAATCTACATTAGTTTCACTCTTTGAATTTAATTACTGGAATAAATTTACTTTTTGTTGCGATTCTAAGTTATTAAAATTGTCTTGTGTGCTAAATATTTTTACTGTTGGCATTTTTTTTTTTTTACATGAAAATCAGTATGGTATTCTGTGGTGCTGAGCTAATGATTAATGCCTTTTAATCTGACCCCTACAGATATCCTAATGTCAACATCCACAACTTCACTACCAGCTGGAGAGATGGCCTGGCGTTCAATGCCATCGTGCACAAACACAGGTCAGTGACTCGCTGGCCTGTGGCCCCTGTTTGGCTTGTTTTGCTGAGGAATCTGATCAGTCTATTCTTTTTTTGTTGCTGGGTGTTATTTCAGATTATCCTCCTACAAACACAAGAGGCATCCAATATTCTTGTACTTTGGTGTTCAGGGAAGTAAAGCAGTCAAAGGAGTTTCTTACCACATTTTCTATTTCAGTATTTTTCCATTCTGCAGTAGGACTTGAAAGATGGAATAAAGTAGGGAGTAAGATGACCTAGATCACAATCATAACCCACCTGTTTTTTATTTTTATTTTATTTTTTATATAGAACCATCGTTGGTAACTCAGTTGTGCACCCTGCTGGTTAAAGGATTTCTGGAGTTTAAAGATAAAAGACCAAAGATTAATCCTTAACTTGTGACTCAGATAGAACAGAGATTATTGATGAATTAATCAATGCATACAATGAAGGTGTTTCTTATTTACTTAGGTCAGTTATTTCTCTGTATTTACAATTTGACTAATTCATGACACAACTATCAATGTGCAGTTTTTAGCTTTCACTATGTCCTCTGTGTAATTCGTGTTAATTTTAATTTAAAAATATTTTTATTACATCGTTTTATAACTGCATTTAGTGGCGGTTCATTTGTAATAAACTTGCATCTGACATATTTATGCTGCTCTAAAATCCAAATACACCTAAAATAAGAAAGTGTTCATTAAAGAAAAGAATATCAGATGTTTTTAGGTCTATGCATGAAAAGCATTTTTACATGTCTTTCACAAACTGATATTTTTTATACCTGATGACCCGAATGTTTTGTCATTTCTTCTTCCCTGTATCCTGCTCCTATTAAAACGTCTGTTTGCCATTGTCTGCAGGCCTGACTTGATTGAGTTTGACAACCTGAAAAGGTCCAATGCTCACTACAATCTCCAGAATGCTTTTAATGTGGCGGAGAAGGAAATGGGCCTCACTAAACTATTGGACCCAGAAGGTAGGTGGCTGTTGGCTTCTCTGAGGCATTCCCTAAAATAACTTCATTTAAGTTGCAAGTTTAATGAGGTTTAATAAAGTCAATTAGTCTTGGACAGGGCTAATTATTGTCAACTTTAATACCATCACAAAAGGCTGTTTAAAGAATCAAAAGGATTTTGAATAACAGAATCAAAAGATGGATAGAGCTGAACACTTGTTCTTTTTTTTTTTGATCAAGTGATATTTGGAGCATAGTACTTTAACTTTGTTTTTTTTTCCTCTCTTCCAGATGTTAATGTTGATCAGCCAGATGAGAAGTCAATCATCACGTATGTGGCGACCTATTATCATTACTTCTCTAAGATGAAAGCTCTGGCAGTGGAGGGAAAACGAATTGGAAAGGTTAGCTCTGTGTCTGTGTGTGGCTGATTTGAGACTTTTGGCTAAGTGACTTTATAATTTAAAAGCAAGAACTTTTTAAGTGTAAATAGTTTAGTTAAATAGCTATGGAAGGTTTTGGGGTTCGAGTTATTTTTGGATAGACGAAATCCTCTTTGTTTTTGCTCGTCTCTGACCTATTAGCTCCTTTGTGGTTCTTGATTACCAGGAACTGAAGGAGTGTACAGATAATTATCTACTCAAGATGAGATGCTGACAGCACATAGATGTTCCACAGATTTCCACTTCAAAATATGCTTGGATATATTGGGCAGAGCATGATGGATGTATAAGTATTTCTGTCCCATTTGTGTGGAATCACTAATTGTTTTGGCTGCAGGTACTCGATTACGCCATTGAGGCTGACCAACTGATAGAGAAGTACGAGACCCTGGCATCAGAGCTGCTGCAATGGATTGAGCAGACCATACTGACACTTAATGATCGGCAGCTGGCTAATTCTCTGAGTGCTGTTCAGAACCAGCTTCAGGCCTTCAACTCCTACCGGACAGTGGAGAAACCCCCTAAGTGAGTATTAATTTGCCTGGAAGCTCGTAAATGGTTATATATATATATATATATGTATATTTAATTTTTTTTATAAAATTCAAAATATGTTTTGTCTCCACAGATTTACAGAAAAGGGGAACCTGGAGGTTCTTCTCTTTACCATACAAAGCAAAATGAGAGCGAATAATCAGAAAGTTTACATGCCAAAAGAAGGCAAACTCATCTCTGATATAAATAAGGTAGGGCTTGTTTTAAATACAGGACCAGATGTATTCATCAGCAACCCTGTAAAAGAATGTGTAAAACGCCTGAAATTAATTGTTTAACCTCCAACTAAAAAAAAATAGAGAAATCTCTTAACCAGCACAACAGCATGTGAAAGCAACGCACATCGACAACCTCAGATGCGGGTGATGAAAAACACCCCTATTGTTTTCTATCAAACATCTCACACTGGCTGCACCAGCCAACGCTGCGAGGCGCAGCAATCAGTGATGTTTTATTTGAAATGAATTGCTAGAGATACCTTAACTGTACCCATGCTGCAATAAACATGCATTTATTGTAGGTTTTTACCGCATCTTTACCAGAGCTAATAAATGTGGCTGGCACTGTACACATTTCAGCACCTGAAAAGGATATAAAAATGTAGCAAATAATAAAGTGGAAATAATTCTTACAAACTTTTAGTCTTTGTAAAACTTTTGTGTCATGTCTGCTGCATGATTCGGGCATCTTGTGCATCCATCTGTTTGGCAGGCTTGGGAACGACTGGAAAAGGCTGAACATGAGCGTGAGCTTGCACTAAGAAACGAGTTGATTCGCCAAGAAAAACTGGAGATGCTGGCGGCTCGCTTTGACAGAAAAGCAGCAATGAGGGAGACGTGGCTGAGTGAGAACCAGAGATTGGTGTCTCAGGTAGAAAAATGTACCTTTTCCTCTTAAACCTGATGAAAAACTTGTACTATTTGTTTAAAACTATTATAAGATTAGCTGGATTCTCATACAGTCTTCTTTTTTTTGTTGCAAGGATAATTTTGGGACTGATTTGGGAGCAGTAGAAGCTGCCACCCGTAAACACGAAGCAATTGAGACAGACATTGGTGCATACTGGGAGCGGGTTGCTGCTGTGGAGGCTGTTGCCAAAGAACTGGAAGCAGAGAAATATCATGATGTGCGTCGCATACTGGCACGACGGGATAACGTCCTTCGACTTTGGGAATATCTCAAGGAACTTCTGGCTGCCCGCAGGGAGCGTCTGAACTCCCATCGAGACCTACAAAGATTGTTTCAGGAGATGCGTTACATTATGGACTGGATGGCCGACGAAAAGGTAAAACGGGCATTTTGAATGGCTTCGTTTAAATAAGTGCTGGATGTCTGTGCTTATTCCTATTGTTGCTTTGGTGTCCAATTAACTAAAAGGGCTCAGCTAATCCTCTGAAGTAAGATAGATGTTGTTCATAGTTTTTCCCAGCAGCTTTAGTGTTGCTCCTAATTGCAGTAATTAGCTGTTACCATGCCTGCTAACGGCTGACTAGTGTTGCCTGTCATTGTTGGCTTAACTGAGGTTAACTGAGGCAGACTACAATCATGCGGAGCACTAAAGGAATTAAATTTTGACAAGCTGTCTTAGCAAGCTGTGAACTTAATTCATTTGTGTTCTGCCAGTCTTGAAATGCTGGTATTTCCTCATGTTTGTTCATGTCTAGTGTTCATGTAGTCCAAGTTAAAACTGTTCTTTATAAACAGCCAGTCTTTCATTAGCTTGACTTCATTAGTTTCACTTTAATTAGAGCTCTGTTTTATTATAGAGATTATATATATGTTGTACCGTAGTAGTCAAAGATTTTAAGAGATTTTTAAAAATAAAAATTCTAAATTTTCTGCTTTTATTTATTTATGTATTATTTTTCTAAAAAACCTTAAACTGCATAATTTGGTTGACAATACTACGTCGGTTCTATTCAGTCTAATATAAATTAGGCTTAATAAAACCTTAAACAAGCTCCTGCTGATGGACACTAATTACTGCAGTCAACTCTTCCACCGATGATTCAGATTTAAATTAAAAGTATAAAAGAATGGCAAGGTGAAAGGGGGGAAAAAAAAAAAAATCACCTGCACACTTTTTAAAATTGTATTATATTAATAGCACAGTTAACTTTCTTCTTTCCTCTTTTTCATTAATCTCAGCTTTTGATCAACAACACATGCACGCCCATTTTAATGCATAACGTGACTCAAACACTAATTTCCTGTGTTATTTCCTGCTAGCTGAATGTTGTCTTGTACTACCTTTGAAAATACATTAACTTGGCAAGATAACATTACAAGTATGAAATAATCTTATTTTTGAGCTTATATAATTTCACCCAAGTGTGATTTTAAATGAAGTAACTTAAAAATATAACAGCCTATTTGTATCAAAGATTGACTCTAAATTTGATCATAATCTGCGGCATTTTATTGTGTTGAATTGAATTTTATGCTCTACCGTTTTTCCTGTTAAAGTGAAAAATAATTAAATCCACACAAGTAAACGTTAGAAAATCATTGTGCAAAACTAGCAGATTTAATTTCTGCGCTGTCTCTGATTCCATTCCCTATTACTTCACTTGCATGTATTTAGCATGACCCACCTATAATAAAAAATATATATAAAAGACATGTGATTATCAAACAATTGGATATTCTTGGAATACCAGGAATACTTATTGGGAAAAGTATAAAACTTAAAAACTCAGGCAGGTTGCTTCTGACCCATATTGTGCATGAAAGGGTTAAATGAGTTTTACTGCTTTTCTGGTTATCTTTGCAGATTGAGAACTTGGTATTTCTTTAGTTTTTGATTCCATTTTTGAATACGTTTATAGTGTAGTGGTTAGCCAATTATCTACCAATTAACTTTATTCATAATCTGTATTTTGCGTGATCCTTTGATTTTTCAAATGAAGTACATTTTCAACTGTCTGCAGTTGGGAACATTTTTTCATCTTTATTATTAGTTTGTACTCATTAATTTCTAGTTGTAAACATTTTTTATTTTACTTATGAGGTTTAAGCTTAGACAACTAGGTTGTGGTAAGCTTTCTGAACATGTTAAATCTAATAATCACCAAATAAAATAACTAATAATAAAACCTAATCCTTTTCAAAATGGCTTTTCTATTTCTTGTTCTATAGTATGAAAATAATTCTCATAAAGGTTTAACGTATAAAATCTGTACGTTAAACCTTTTTGAGAAAACATTTCTTCATTATGTTCACCAGATTTTGACTGAAAAAAAATCAAAAAACGTCTCTAAACGTTTTTGTTTTTTGTTTGTTTGTTTGTTTCTTTAGGGTCGCCTGCAGTCCCAGGATAGTGGCAAACATTTGCATGATGTGTTGGATCTGCTGCAAAAACACAATTTGGTAGAGGCTGACATTTCAGCTCAGGCAGAGAGGATAAAAGTGGTGCAAGGAGCCGCCAAACGTTTCACCTCCTACGACCAGGGTAGGCCTTCCAACGCGGTCTTCATCATTTTCTGTACGGATGCTTCTCTTTTCGTCAATATCTAAACACGTTTTTCTTATTTCTTTCCTTCTTGAAAGCTTACAAACCTTGTGAACCTGGTCTTGTTAGTGAGAAGGTCGATCTGCTGGGTCAAGCTTATGAGGAGCTTGGCCAGCTTGCGGCGACGCGTCGAGAGTGTTTGGAGGATTCACGTCGACTGTGGCAGTTCATGTGGGATCTTGGTGAGGAGGCGGCCTGGATCAGGGAGCAGGAGCAGATTCTGGCCAGTGGGGACAGCGGCCGTGACCTCTCGTCTGCTCTTCATCTACTGAGTAAGCATGAGGCCTTCAGGGACGAGATGGCCGCTCGCTACGGTCCCCTTAGCAACAGCATCGCTGCCGGAGAAGCTTTGATTGAAGAAGGACACTTTGGAGCCCCGGAAATCACGGAAAGGATCCAAGACATCCGTGGACAGTGGGCTCATCTGGAGGAGGTCGGTGGTGGTTTGCAGCTTTATTCGTCACATCTAAACAGTCTTCTACTCTGTATACATTTATGTTTTTGAACTCTAATTTTGTTAGACAACAAAGCTCAGAGAGCAGAGTCTGAAGGAATCTGTGGCTCTGCACCAGTTTCAAACTGATGCCAACGACATGGAGGCCTGGATTATGGAGACGCTTAGACAAGTGTCCAGTCAAGAGGTTGGCCACGATGAGTTCTCCACCCAAACGTTAGCTCGCAAACAGAGAGAAATTGAAGAGGAGATCCAAAGCCACCGGCCCCTTATTGACTCGCTCCATGAGCAGGCCCAAGCACTGCCAGAGGCATACATTCACTTCCCCGAAGTACGTTTGCTTTAGTGTTCATTATCCTTTTCAGATCACATTCTCTGTGTGGTGAATGACGGCTAATTGCGGTCTCTAGGTGGAGGGACGTCTTCCTGCTATTGAGCAGCGCTACGAAGAGCTGGAGTCTCTGTCAGCAGCTCGGCGACAGGCTCTGGAAGGCGCTCTGGCGCTTTATCGCATGTTCAGCGAAGCCGACGCCTGCCAGCTGTGGGTGGAAGAGAAGGAGCAGTGGCTGGACAGCATGGAGATCCCTACCAAGCTGGAAGACCTGGAGGTTGTGCAACAAAGGTCAGTTTGGGAGCGAGGGAAGCAGAGATGATTATGTAACAAGATTGTTGCTGAATCCAGTGCTTTTTTTTCTTTCCTGTTTAAAAATAGATACAATTTCATTTTTTTCTGAAGATAAAGTTGTAAAATATCTTGAAAACCTAATTTTATTTACTTTTTAGTTATGCACATTATACAACATAAGTGACTTAGGATTAGCTAAAATTGGTATAATCATTACCCATCCTAAATGCATCTTCTAATTGTTTCTATTGTGATGCTTTTGCTTACTTTCTTCAAATTTAGTACTTTCTCCACATTGCTAAAGAGCCATTGTAGCGAAACCTGATCCCAGTTTGCTTCTTGTTTGTAGCTTGAATCTCAAAACAATTTAAAATAAAATAATAATAATATTGAGCATTTATTTTTATATGTATCTAAAAAAAAATATGAAAAAAGAAAGTATTAAACATGGAAACGTTAAATGATCTTAATGTCAAAAATCAATGCTGTTTACACCCACTTTCTTTTTAGCATTGATATCAACCAGTACAGTTCGCACAAATTAATATTCAGAGTAAACATAAACCTGCAATGAGTATGTACTATAATGATGCAAATCTTTCATAGCGAGTGAAATGAAACAATTATGCTGTGCTGCAGGTTTGACACCCTAGAGCCTGAGATGAACAACCTGGGTACTCGGGTCACTGATGTGAATCAAGTGGCTGAGCAGCTGCTGAGCTCAGACAACTGCAGCAAAGACCAAATCCACCAGACAAGAGACCAGCTAAACAACATGTAAGAGCTAATATTGAACATGCCTTTATTCTCACCACTATAAGCACCATTCTGTTTGTACTTAACGTGGCATGTGTTTGACTCTAGATGGAAAGAGTTTGAGAAGCTGGCTGGCCAAAAGAAACAGGCCCTGGAATCTGCTCTTAACATCCAGAACTACCACCTGGAGTGTAACGAGAGCCAGACGTGGATGAAGGAAAAAACCAAAGTGATTGAATCCACGCAGAGCTTGGGCAACGACCTGGCTGGAGTGATGGCGCTTCAACGCAAGCTAACTGGCATGGAGAGGGACCTCGAGGCTATTCAGGTATGGAAGCGAAACGTGCTGGGCAGAAATTGAAATATAAAAACACCTGGATAAAATAATTCTTTTATTTCTTAGTCTAAATTAGCTTTCGTATTTTTTTTTAGGGTAAGTTGGATGATTTGACAAAGGAGGCAGAAAAACTCGCCAGTGAACATCCAGATCAAGCTGGAGAAATCCAAGGTCGCCTGGCTGAGATTCAGGAGGTGTGGGAGGAGTTGAATGCCACCATGAAGCGACGGGAGGAGTCACTGGGAGAAGCCAGCAAACTTCAGGGTTTCCTCAGGGACCTGGATGACTTCCAGTCCTGGCTGTCCCGCACTCAGACCGCAGTGGCCTCAGAAGACATCCCCACTTCCCTGCCTGAGGCTGAGAGTTTGCTCGCCCAGCATGAGAGCATCAAGAACGAAGTTGACAACTACAAGGAGGATTATGAGAAGATGCGAGCGGTTGGCGAGGAAGTGACCCAAGGTCAGACGGACGCCCAGTACATGTTTTTGGCCCAGAGGCTTCAGGCGCTGGACACTGGGTGGCATGAGCTGCGACGCATGTGGGAGAACCGCCACAGTCTTCTGGCCCAGGCCTTTGATTTCCAGACTTTCCTTAGAGATGCCAAGCAAGCTGAAGCTTTTCTCAACAGCCAGGTTAGAACAACACAAAATATGGATGAAACTTTATTGAATTAACCACATTAGCTTTCTTTGCAACAATCTGTTGTTCCTTAATCAGTTTCAGTACTCCTGTTACAAATGACTAGCATAACAGAACTAAAATATTTAGCCTTGCTGCTTCTTTGGCTGCAAGCACAAACTGTAAGCAGAACTCATTTTGTTTTCCTTTGACAAAAAGTTTTGCAGTTGATTGGACTGAGTTTGATTTAGGCTCTCAGAGTAAAGGAGGGCAAATACAAATGGACATCACGTTTTCCAGGTATTTATTAAAAACAATGAAAATCACTTACCCTTTTTGTTTTATTATATAGCCACTTTGGGTTGATATTACATAAAATTTCATTAAAATACATTTAATGTGAAAAGTTAGGAACTATGAATACCTTTGCAAAGAACTATATTTTTAGCTATATGCTAACTGACTTTTTGTTGGCTTTAATATTTTGACAAGCTATGTTTTTGTTAAAAAATGGATCCCAACTTGAGGTCAGAGGTGATTTACTATTATTCCTACAAATATTACAAGCATCAAATGAAGGTTGAATCCAAAAGTGCACAGCTTATAGGTCAGTTTATAGGGTTATGTTCCTTCGTAGCTTTTTAGAAAAATTGAGCCTTTTGGGAAAGTGAAATGCGAGTGCTGCTTTTGTGTCTGTGTAGGAGTACGTGTTGTCCCACACAGAGATGCCCACCAATCTTCAGGCTGCAGAGGAGGCCATTAAGAAGCACGAGGATTTCCTCACCACCACAGAGGCCAGCGAGGAGAAGATAACGGGTGTGGTGGAAGCTGGACGTCGCCTTATTAATGACTCCAATGCAAACGCAGATAAAATTCAAGAAAAAGTTGATTCAATCCAGGAAAGGTCAGAGCTGGAGCTAAAGATAAGGGAAAAATTCAGATTTTTTTTCTGATGCGTTTAGAGTTGAAAATTCTGTCTTGTGCTTGTTTTGTTTTTTTCAGACATTGTAAAAATAAGGAGGCTGCAAATGAACTGCTTTCAAAGCTTAAAGATAACTGTGAACTTCAGCGCTTCCTGCAAGATGGGCAGGAGGTAATGAAGTTAAGCATTTAAACAAATGAATGTGTAAAGTCATTTATAGAAGGAATTTAAATAAGTGGCCTTGTGTTGTGATATATAGCGTCTCTTTATAATGTTTTTCCATATTGCTACTCCTCTCCAGCTGACTTCGTGGATCAACGAGAAGATGCTGACAGCACAGGACATGACTTATGATGAAGCTCGAAATCTTCACAGCAAATGGCAGAAACACCAGGCCTTCATGGCAGAGCTGGCCTCCAACAAAGACTGGCTGGATAAGATTGACAAGGTGTGTAAACACAGAAAACACGCCCTCTTAAATTAACCTAAAGTTTTTTTCCCCCTCCTTCTTTGAACTTGGTAACGGTTTACCAGCTCTTATTTGTAAGTAAATTGCTTTTTTAAAGGAGGGTCAAGCGCTGGTGGCGGAGAAGCCTGAGCTGAAGCCGGTGGTTCAGCAGACGCTGGAGGACCTGCAGCGTCAGTGGGAGGAGCTGGAGAGCACGACCCGGACCAAGGACCAGTGCTTGTTTGAAGCCCACAGAGCGGAGATATTTACACAGAGCTGCTCCGCTCTGGATGACTGGCTGAAAAATATCGAGACCCAGCTGCACAGTGACGACTATGGAAAAGATTTGACCAGCGTCAACATCCTCCTTAAAAAGCACCAGGTAGACAACAAAATAAGCTGCAAAGCTATGATTGTTTTTGATTTTTCCATTTTAAAAATGGCAGAAATAAGTTGGGCCAAAAATATTTTATCTGATGCAAATGAAGATGTTTTACCTTTCTTTTTCTGTTTTCTTAGATGTTAGAGCATCAGATGGAGGTCAGAGAGAAAGAGGTGCAGTCCCTACAAAGTCAGGCTGTTGCTCTGTCCCAGGAGGATGCAGGGTTGGCTGAGGTAGACGGGCAGCAGAAGCGAGTCATTGACAGTTTTTCTAGCCTCCAAGACCCTCTTAACCTGAGGAGACAGCAGCTGCTGGCCTCTAAAGAAGCACATCAGTTCAACAGAGACTTGGAAGATGAAATTGTGAGCACTAGCAACTCAGTGGAGTCAGTAGACGAGTTTTGAGTTTTATTTTTGTCCTGCTGAGGTTTTATTTCTATTTAATTTGCAGCTTTGGGTAAAAGAACGGATGCCTCTGGCAACTTCCACAGATCATGGAAAAGACTTGCCAACTGTGCAGCTGTTAATCAAAAAGAACCAGGTACGGTTTTTTTTTTTCTGCTTTAGTATTCAGCAAGAAATTTTATAATTATGTTGTGACACCCTTGGCTTAAAAATATATGATATAAAATCAAGAGACATTCTTGATATTTTGACAGATTCTTAGATTTGACAGATCTAAGTGATTTTAAATCAGACATCATCTAAATGGGTCCAGATACCATAAAAGGCCAACCTTTTACCACAATACTCAAACATCCACAATGATGTTAACTTCTGGAAATCTCACTCTGGAAAAGAATGGAAATAGAAACTATGCAGGAAGCTCAGTAATTTATGAAACCTCAAAAACTGCCATCCTTCCAGTAGAAATAATGTCAGAACTGGTTGTGAAACAGACGTTGCAGAAAGAGATCCAGGGCCACCAACCTCGCATCGATGACATCCACCGTCGAGGAGAGGCTCAGAGCCAGGTGGACGGCGACAGGCAGTCGCTGCTGAAGGAACGTCTCGCTGAGCTCAGGGATCTCTGGGACCAGCTGATCGCAGAGACGGACAAGCGTCACGACCGGCTGATAGAGGCCAATCGCGCACAGCAGTTCTATGCTGATGTGGCTGAAGCAGAAGCCTGGATGGGGGAGCAGGAGCTTCACATGATGTCAGAGGAAAAAGCAAAGGTAAACTTGAGACAAAGATGAGCAGATTGTTGTTAATCCTGTGTATTTAGGAAATATAATCATTCATGTTTGTTACCCAGGATGAGCAAAGTGCTCTGGCAATGGTCAAGAAACACCAGATCCTAGAACAGGCCCTGGAGGACTACGCCCAGACCATCCACCAGCTGGCCAACAGCAGTCGTCTCATGGTCACCAGCGAGCACCCAGAGAGGTCCAGAAGCACATCTTAGTCTTCATCCTGAAGAATTAGTCATTTAATAACTAATACATGTGATTCCTAATCTCAATTGAACAGTGAAAGAATCACCTTGCGACAAGCCCAGGTAGACAAGCTGTACGCCGGCCTCAAAGACCTGGCAGAGGAGCGCCGCGGGCGTCTTCAGGAACGGCTGCGGCTGACCCAGCTGAAGCGAGAGGTAGATGACTTGGAGCAATGGATCGCTGAGAGGGAGGTGGTCGCCGGCTCCCATGAACTGGGACAAGACTATGAACATGTCACGGTGGGTCTTTTTTTCTCCAATTGAAAATGTGAAAGCTCTGGGAATTTCAGCTGAATTAATTATGTTGCCCCAATTTCTGTTTTTTCTTTCTTTTCACAGATGCTGAGGGACAAGTTTCGTGAGTTTGCTCGTGACACCAGCACCATCGGCCAGGAGCGCGTAGACGGCGTGAACGCGTTAGCAGATGACCTCATCGAGTCCGGTCACCCTGAGAACGCCAGCGTGGCAGAATGGAAGGACGGTCTAAATGAGGCCTGGGCTGACCTACTAGAGCTTATTGACACACGCACGCAAATGTTAGCCGCCTCCTATGAGCTGCACAGGTTCCATCAAGATGCTATGGAGGTACTTGGACGTATCAAGGAGAAGAAGGAGGCGGTGCCTTCAGACCTTGGCCGGGATCTAAACACGGTCCAGCATCTCCACAGACAGCACAACACTTTTGAAAATGACATCCAGGCCCTGAGCGGACAAGTGAGTGAAAAGATATCTTGTTAGCTTTCAAAAGCGGCTTCAGATCAGAATACAGAAGGCCTTCTCTTCCTCTTATAACTCCAAGGTGAACCAGGTGCAGGATGATGCAGCACGTCTGCAGAAGGCCTACGCTGGTGAAAAAGCAGATGACATTCAAAAAAGTGAAACGGCCGTGACGACTGCCTGGCAGGGGCTGCTGGAGGCCGGCAAAGCCCGCAGGCTCCTCCTGCTGGACACAGTGGAGAAGTTCCGCTTCTTGAACATGGTGCGAGACCTCATGCTCTGGATGGACGGCATCAACGTGCAGATTGACGCACATGAAAGTCCGAGGTAAACGGAGTATTTACCACTAACTGGAATGGCTTATATAAAAACCATTAGTGGGTAGAGTTGCCAAAAATGATTCTCATGTAAGAGTAGAACCACTTTAACATATTTTTACTCTAGTAAAAGTAAAAAAATAACCTTCTAAGAAATTTCTCAAGAGTAAACAAGTATTTGGTAAAAAGCCTACTCATATACTGAGTTACTGATCGAAACAATCATTTAATACTTACAAATTATATAATCAAAAAGACCAAAATACCAAGTGGTAAATAAATACATTTATTTGTAAAGCTATTTACAATAACCACCAAGTTAACCAAAGTGCTCTACATTGGGCAAAATAAGATGAAACGGATAAAACACAAGAGATAGTAGAATAAAGTAAAAAGACAATTAAAATAAATATCACACTATTGAGTAGTAAGTCATGTTGAAGATGCATATCTTGAGTCTTCACTTAAACAGACCCAGGTCAGAGGTCACTCATATTTCAGCCGTGCCTTATGTGGAAATTTTGGCATTTTAAAGACCAAAAGGAAAATAATTCATAACATGGTTGCAAAATAACAAGATTAGGCAAAAGAAAAAAAAAGTCCAAAGCAATTTCTTTCAGTATAAAACTTTTGAAAAACTGCGGGTTTGTGTATGGTGAAGTTTTGGTTAAAACAAGCTTGTTCTTTATTTTAGAAAATTACTGATAGTGTATAAAGTATCCAGACATTTTACTCAACTAAAAAGTAGTGATATAAATTACTCAAGTAAAAGTAAAAAGTTTAGCGTTGTAAAAAGTACTCCTAAAAGTATTTTATTACATCAATAAATGTAAGTCGGTGCTACCCAACTCTGATAATAACACCAACTCTCTTGGTTGCTTTATTTAAGGGATGTATCATCTGCTGAGTTAGTCATCGTCAATCATAAGGGCATCAAATCGGAGATTGAGACCAGAGCAGACAGCTTCACTGCCTCCACCAAGATGGGAAATGACCTCATCAACAAGAACCATTATGCATCTGACGAGGTATTTGGCTACGATTCAAGGAAAACCATTTCAGAGGGAACACAACGACCATCTTTTAGTGTCTTCATACCATACAGCTCAATACCCTGTTTACTGAATGCTCCTTTTATCTACAGATCCGAGAGAAAATGGCTCAGCTCCAGGGAAAAAAAGATGAGATCAACAGCAAGTGGCAGGAGAAGATGGACCATTTACAAATTGGTAGGCAAAGGAATTTCATTTCATTTCAATGGAAGTTTGGAATCCGACATTATTAAATAATCTAGATATAAATTCATATTCAAAGAGTATCTTGTCCTGAAACAATATTATATTGTTATATTGATATATTAATTACATCATCTAACTGTGATGTGGCAACAGAAAAGCATGTAAGTACAGGTTTATAAAAGGAAGATATGCAAATGAGAAGGTTTAGGCTGGAGGGCTATTAGAAAGAAAGAACACAGAGCATCATTTTGTATTCATGGGGAAAATGGTTGTACGATGTAGTCATAGATTTATTTAGGAAGTCATGTAATTTATTATTAAATGACATAATGATGCAACGGTAGCTATTTTATTAAGATACCTTTTGGTAAAGTAGGCCTACTTGCATGCATTCGACTACGACCAAGATGAGATCAGTCCGTTTTTAATTGACGTCGTTTTTGTTTCTTTCAAACACCACCATTTCAATCTTACTTAAATGAGTTACCACAGTCCTTCTACTGGTTCGAATGTCTTCTCACCAAGATAGTGAAGCAAGCTCTAATATATCATGACTATTGGCACATTTCATGATTTATTAGTATTTGTTATTCTTGCGCTGAACTTGGTGTTTGTGTTTGCTTTAGTGCTGGAGGTGCTGCAGTTTGGACGAGACGCCAACGTGGCAGAGTCATGGCTGGCAGGGCAAGAACCTCTTGTCCGAGCGGCGGAGCTTGGTGCTAACGTTGACGAGGTTGAGAGCCTCATTAAGCGCCACGAAGCCTTCGAGAAACTCGCTGCAGCTTGGGAAGAACGCTTTGTGCAGCTCGAAAAACTTACCACAGTATGTACGATGATTTCTATCCCTCTGAAGTCAGGGTGCCAACTCAGTCTGGTCTTTCTGAAAGATTTTCTTATTGAAATGTTTAGCAATTCTGGGAAGTGGCCTGACAGATTCAGGATGTTACTAACCTCCTTTAAGACAGCCAATTAAAGTTTGAGTCGTCTTTTTCTCCAGCTGGAGGAGCATGAAATGCAGAGGAGGCGAGAAGAAGAAGAGAGAGCACGGCGACCTCCTACTCCTCCGCCTGTAGAAGAGGTGGTGCCGTCTGAGCCAGATAGTCAGCCACATGATTCAGCAGCAAGGTAGGAGATGTTTGAAAGAGTAGACAGCAAAGTCAAACCTGTTTTTCCGTTCACACGACATTCATCTGTCTTTTAAACACAGAACAAGTCTGGACCAGACGACACTTAATCAATCGGCGTCTGTAAATGGAGTGCACAGCGATAATGACACGTCTCAGGTGAGACAGGTTTGCCTTGTCCAACGTTGTCGTATTTTTCCCCATGCTGTTGGCCTCCTTTCGTGTTGTATTTATGTATGATTCGAGTGGGTTATTGACATGTGTTTTCAATTTTGAATAAATCATTTAAAATTACTGTTAATATGCAAAATTCAACCAAGCAGAGTCGAAATACGTCCAGTTTTATTCCAACTCTATTGATTCAAAATCACGTCATATGAAATGTATTTCTCATTGTTTGTCTTTGGTTGTCATACCGCCGTGAACGGTGTCTCATCTTTATATGGCATATAGCAAAGTGCTGAATCTCAATATAACATAAAAAAATGGCAAAAGTTAGATTAGAATCTTAAGCTTCAATGTATTGTACTGGGATTTTAGGTGATAGACCCACAATGAAACATGGTGGCGGCGGTAACAAGCTTCAGAAATCTTTTCCCACCTTAAAAACATAATCACACCAGAGCTATAATAGACTGGTTTATATCAAACCCATTACAAATCCTGACCCGTTTCCATTTGAGAATATGTGGCAATCCTGAAATCAGTGTTCAGAATCTCTCCATCCAAACACAGACTAGGCTGTTTTTCAAAGAATGCAGCAAAATTCAAGTCTCAATGTGGGAAGCCAGAGGCATAACCTAAACGGTTTGCAACTGTAACTGCAGGAAAATGGGATTCTGCAAAGTTTGGAGAAGGCTGAGAACAATTGCTTGCCACACCTTTCAGATTTTTACCTAAAATCCACGTTGTATTTTTCTTCCACTTTACAATTATGTACCACTCACTCAGTCTATTACTAAAGATCCCAGGAAATTACATTGCACTATATGGTTGTAATGCTCCAAAATGTGAAAAAGCTTTTATTCACTGCATTTTGAATAATGCAATTATCTAAAAAAAAAATAGCTAGAATTAAGATATTGTCTTTACTGGAGCAACATGGCCAGAAAAAATGGGGGAAAAAAACCCCAAAAACAATTACAATTTTATCTTTTACGGAGAAGGAGAGGGGCCTGGGAAGAAAACCATGTAGTTTTATATACATGTTCTCATTGTCCGATCAAAAGCATCACAAAGTGACCTGGTTATGTTTTAATTTTGATCATGGCTGTTGACTGTGGCGTGTTGGCATTTTTGTTCAACTAAAAAGGTCAAGCTCCGAACTAACATTCAAGTGTCTGCCAGCAACGGACTTAACAATTTCTCATTGCATTCTTACCAGCAGTCTTTATCGCTGCCGTTGTCAGTGGGAAAGAAATCAGAGCCTAAACGTGTGCGTAAGCCCAAACAGCAGGAGCGTGTGAGTAATGAGCCATGGTCAGCTTTGTTGTTGCTCCCCCTCCCAAACGCCCCCTCACCCTCTTGACAGCCTCCGCTCAGCTCCTGGTCAGCAGCAGTACTTCTTTTAAGAAGCCATTGCTTCTTTGCATCCACTGCTTTATTTATTAATGAACCTCACAGCTTCATTAATGAGTCCCATTGCTGTAAAAAAAAAAAAAAAAAGCATGATGCACATTCATGAACAGGGTGTTTTCATGGATCTGATGTTGCGGTTTGCGGCTGCTGTGTATGTGCTTGTATTGACCAGGACGGGAGTCTCTAAATGTGGGTCAGAGTAAATGTGGTGGTTATTACAGCTGTTCAGTGGTAGTTTTCTATGTGGCTTGTGGTAGTGTCTGTATGTTTACTCCTGAGTGTATATCTTGCTTAAAGGAGTTAAAGCTTTGCATAGTGAATAGTTTTAATGATGGAAAAGAGATTAATAAGAGCCTTCTGAGTTTCAATACAGTTAAAGTTGTATATTTTTAAATTCAGCCTTTTTAAAAAAAATGTTTTGTGTGTTTCATTTGGGGGGAAAAAGTAGCAAACTTCTAAGATTAGTTTGCTTAGCAGAGATTTATTTTTGTTTTTAGTTGGAAACAAGAATTTTCCTACTTATTTTCAGAACTCTAATAAAACAAGTTTTAATAAAGTTTTAAAATATTCTGCTGTCAACTATCTATGTCAAACAAGAGGCACTGCTGTTAAGAGAGCAGTCACTGGAAAACAAGTTTTCAACATAATTTTAAGACAAGTGAAAGTTAATTGAATTGTTGAAGTTTTATTTTGGCTTTAGTGGCTAAAACAGCAGTCTCTATGTAGATAGAATATAGATGCTCAAAAGGATAAAACAAAGTGTCTCCATTGAACTTTCCTGATATCTTACACTTCCTCACAGCCTGAATGGGCTGCAGACACGACGTACCGTCTCTTTAAAAACGTGTTTTCTTTTAAGTAGCTTCCTAGATCTCTCTGTTGCCTTTGAGTCGTCTTTCTGCAGTAACACAGTGTGGCGAGGTCTTCCTGGTATTAATAAATATGGTGCATTTTAAAATTATCTTTTTTTCTTTTTTTTAAACTAGCAGGTTTGATGAATCTGAAATTGGCAGATTTCTCAGTGCAGCTCTACATTTTTTTTCTTTTTTTTTTTTAAAGATTGTAAGGAAAAGTGGAATTAAATTTACTGAGGTTTTACTAAGTAGGTTATAATTTGAATTATCTTTTTTTTTTTCCCCAAAAACATATTTAGGATATTTACTTTTGCTGGTCAGTGCTTCTTGTATGTTTCCTTTGTGAGTAGCTAAGTTGTACAGTTTGTGTCAGTTATAATGTAGTGTAACCTCTTGTGTAATGTGTGGTTCTATGAATCCAGTGGACCCCGTGTTCAGCGCCTCAGTTTATCATGCAGTGTGTTAAAGCAAGCATCATTATAGCTTTTTGTGTTTGGCTGTGAACGACTGCTTTGCTGCTCCCTTGGTCTTTTTCTGATATTTCCTGCCTTACCACTTTGGTCTGGGTTTAACCACAGGGCTCAGAGTCCGATTCGGTCAATGGACCCGGTAGAGACAGCGGCCTGGCGTCCTCTCGCCTTGACCCGTCTGCCACGTTACCGAGCAGAGGCGGTGCCGACTCCGAGCCAGAAGCCATGGAGGGCATCCTCTGCCGAAAACAGGAAATGGAGTCCCACAACAAAAAGGCAGCTACCAGGTAGGAATTTGGTGAAAAGAGAGTGGTGACTTGTTTACATACTGGGGAAAAAATAATTAGCTGAAGAGCTCTTATTATTTCATGTGATGGGGCTTGGACCACACTCGTTCTAATGGTTGTGGATCTTTTTTAAAGTTCTTACACTTTTTTTAAAGACAATTTTTTAGATATGCTATTACAAATAATAAAGTAAATGCAAAGTAATTAAAGGTGTACTCTTATTTATTTATTTATTTTTTACAAAAATGACAGAACAGAGAACAAATTAACTACTTCTGCAAACTCTATTTAACAAAGTAAACCAAATAATGAGATAAAGCATAATATCAACACTTACAATGTAATAATTACTCTAATAGAAATTTACTTTTTTTCCCCTCATTTTAAATGTAATTATTTTCAGATTATTATCAATATCAAAAAGTATTGAATCACATAAAGTATTAGAATATTGGTAAAATTATTGTGAAATTAATCTGTGTAATGAAAAACGTTTCTATAATCAATAAATTAAATTAGTTCTAATTTTTACTAATATAAAAAAGGTTTGACATTTCATCAGCTTGTGACTAAGTCAGTTTGGAGGAATATTGTAAAAATAGTGCAAAATCATTTACTTTTTTTTTTTTTTTTTTTTTTTTTTTTTTAGACAGAATTTATCCATATAATAAAAACATAACATTTAAACACTAATATTCACTTCAGGCAGACTAAACGATCACAAAATACAGACGCATGTTCGCATGTCTATAGGAGCTGCATGTATACTTAGTTTTACAATACGGCTCAACAGTCAAAGCTCTTAATTTCTTGACCCGGTGAAACGGCACATTAGTTTATTCATGCAGCTTCTCAGTGAAGCATAAAAAGTTGGAGCGTTACTCGGGTCGGGACAAACATTGGCTTGCAGCAGTCCATCTTAGAAATCTAATTCAGATTCTAAACGCACCGTAAAAATCGATCTCCTTTTTTTTTTCATTGTGGATTTACTACGATTACACAAGAGAGCTGTAAAAGAAGGAACAGGCCACTTTAGCATTATCTGTGAACATGTAAGGTTTAGGTGTTGACATGTTAACTTATACGTGCTTAAAGTTATATGTAACTTTAAGCACCACCCTTTAAAAATAGTGTTAATTTGCTCTTTCAATTTCTATATTTTTGTGCATACAGGAATCTAATATTTTGTGTAATTTTATTTAAATGATTGATCAGCTGTTTGAATCAAAACATCCAAGTTTTTTTTTTTGTCACTTTATTACCGAGATCTTAATTTATTCCAGAGCTACATTTATTTGTATCAAAACGGAACAAAGAGCTTTTTGGGACGCCACACTTGTAAACCTTTTAAGATAGTTTCTGAGCCAGGTGTGCGCTACTCCTAAAATCTCTTTAGTTTTTATTTGTAAGATTTTGTGAACTTTGTTGTCAGAAGCTGGTTTTCACTTCTGTTGCCGTGGCAATTGCAATATCTTTCACTTCATTATAAATTCCTCAAATGAGGTTGTAAAATATAGCTATAACTTTCTTTTAAGTTATGTTGTTATATGAACAACTGGATCACACTAATCAGACTAATTTGCTCCAACAGATCCTGGCAGAACGTGTACTGCGTTCTTAGAAAAGGAAGTCTGGGTTTTTATAAAGATAGCAAGAGTGCCAGTAGTGGCATTCCATACCATGGAGAGGTTCCCATTGGGCTGGATGGCTCTGTGTGTGAAGTAGCCCACGACTATAAAAAGAGGAAACATGTATTCAAGCTCAGGTGAGGATAAAATAATTTAAAGCAAATATTTAACTTTACTCTAGCTGTTGGTATCAATAAATGAGTGCAAGAATCATTTTTCCTGTTTCATGTATCTGCAGGCTAGCAGATGGGAAAGAGTTTCTGTTCCAAGCCAAGGATGAGGTGAGATGTACAGACTTGTCGTTTTAAAGCTGCGTCTGCAGCTTTATATGAATGATGAGGTATAATAAAACCTTTATTGTTTTTTTTTTTGTTTTTTTTTTAAGGTGGAAATGAGTTCCTGGATTCAGTCCATCGTTGGCACCATCCCATCCGGATCAGGGGACTCGCCGGGAGCACCCCGACTCAGCCGCGCCATGACGATGCCCCCCATCTCGCCAAGCTCAGGAGAAGGCGTAACCATGCGCAACAAAGAGGGAAAAGAGAAGGATCGTGAGAAGAGATTCAGCTTCTTTGGCAAGAAGAAATAGGACATTTGTAAATGGCAACATCCAAAATCTAAAAAATTCCACAGACTGAGGCAGGCGGACGGAAAGGTACACACAGGTCAGACAGACGCACTGCTCTCCATGCAGGACCCAAGGAATTGCCAACAGATCTGTCACTTGGGACTCTTCAATCCTTTTTGACTTCCTTTTCTGTTTGTCTCCCTCAGCGTTTTAATTTCTTGTTTACTTTATTTTCTTCCAATCTATTCTTACTATTCACATTTATCCCCCAAACTAGCGTCAGACAAGCTTGTTAGTCTGAGTCGGTAACATCAGCTGGATTGGACAGGTCAGACGACTGAAGCGGCTCGTCCTCTGCAAGAATCGTCTCACAGTGACTCCAGGAAAACTACTAATTGTGTTTGTTTTTTTTCCCACTCCTCACAAGCGTTCTCTTCTGGGGGGGCGATAACATATGTTTGTTTTTATGTTGATGTTAGTAACTTGATTAATATTATTATTAATATTTATCTTTTGCAATGTATGGTTTGAGAAGAAAACTAATTAGTTGATGACCTTGATTTATGTTATGGAGAGAAACAAATTTGGTTCAACTAGTGGAGAATGTTGGTCTTGCCCTTGTATTTTTTCTCTTTAGGAAAGAACATTTATGAGGTGTTTTGAAACAAAAATAAAGCTCGAGTTTTAGCCGTGTGTGTTAAATGATCACAGGTACCACTGGGAAAATCATATATACATATATTTAATTAGTGGTCTTATAATTATTTTTTCTTGTTTAACTCCGATTTTGCCTGCATTTGATTATTTCTTTTGAGTGATCTTTTCAGCTTAATTTTTAACTTTGTTTTTTTTTCCTTCATAAAGCAGAAATTTGTTTTCTAGTGTGAGCGTGTGTGAGTTGTGGTGCTGTGGATTTTGCATGTTTATTTGTTCCTGATTAAATACGGTCAGATGGATGTTGCTTTTCGAAAACCAGACACAAGCAAAATATCACTGGAGTAATTTTCTGAAAATGTTACTTTTCCTTTTGCTTTATAGTAGCTGCAACCAGTAACATTCCTCTAGGCATTATTTTTCTCCTCTTTGTTTTAGCCTCCTGAACTATTTTCCATTGTTTTGGTCGAAATAAAAGCTTTGGTGACAGTTGGCAGATGAGAAGCTGAAGCACATTTTGTGGCGGCAGACTGCGGTGATGAGAGCAGGACTGAAGGACAGATTTTGTTCCAAGCTAGGGGAGTGGAAGTAAGACAGGAAGGGCATTGATGAAGACGCTTTAGGTGCTCTCCTACAACCAGACATGAGCCTGACCTTTACTTGAACACACTACATTTATTCTGATCCCTTTTTACAAACACACCCTTCATTCGAAACAGTCTTAAAGTTTTCTTAGTACAAAGAAGTGAATGTTAACTATGTGCCCTGTGGCAATGACCTGATGTATGTCAGTGGATTATTAGTCTAGATGCAGTGATGGCGACCATGAGAAGCTCTGCTTACAAGCAGCCAAGTTACTGAGGAAAACGGTCCTGCAGTTAGTTTAATGAGCTGTTTTGCTAAAAAAAAAAATGTAATTTGAATATATGGCATGACAATGTGGGCTGATTATTGTACGTGTCTGAGCCTTACCATCTACTTTTTATGTTAATTTATTCTGGAAACATCAGCTTTTAATCAGGACTAGACATAACAATTAGATGTAATTTGGCAGATAAAAGGGAAAAATTCACTCTAGCATAGCAAATACTAGGCGATAGTTTCATCGGACATTGTTCATGAAAAGGACCTTTACAGGATGTAGACATTAGTACAAATTTACACAATTGTTCATAGCTGCACCTGATCTTACATGAAACCAAGTAAACAGTATAAGACGTTAGCTGCAATTTGTGTATGTGTGGTTTTTTGTTTTTTTTTTAACAGTATATGTACCCCTACAAATCTGGTATTTGAGTGGCATGACTTGTAAAAGTATTTACCTATACGGATGTCACACCTAGGCATGGGCTGGTATTTTTAATCGGAGTTAAAAATACCAAGGTATCACATAATTTCAACCAACATTTAAAACAAGCATATGTACTATTGTCTTATTGTTAGTAGTTTTCAAGTGCTTACCGTGCAGAATATTATAGTTTTTTACTGTTCTTGGTTTTTATAGAGCAATACGAGCTATTAGCTAGTTAATTAGTCTGGTTACCTGCTCTGGTAGCTAGCCTGCAGTAGGCTGCTTAACAGACATGCTGCTCAGCTGTAGTTTTAAAAAGGTTCATTTTCACACCATGACTCTTTTTGTCGCAGGTAGGGTAATTTTCAGAAATCCTTTTTGTTTTTTGTAAACAAGAGGAAGGTGTTGGAGTTTTTGTTTTTTTTCCTTCTTCACTTTGATGCATCTTGAGGTTGCTAATCGCCACATGCCTAGTCAATCTGAACTGCAGTCTGGTTGCACAAATCAGCTCGAAAGGGATGCTGGTCATTTTGCCAAGAGTAGACTTCAGGGTGATTTGTCCCAATCATTAATAAAGATAATTGGTACGAAATGAAATGGCAACATCTAGGTACAAAGTGAGGGTACAAAATGGTAAAGAGGTACCTTTCACCTTTTAAACCTACTGGTTTTCTTTTCCTTGTCCAAACAAGGACTATTTAGATAAAGGAAATCCCTGAACTCCCTTTGAACGCAGATTGCTTAAGAGCAGGCAGCCCCAACTTTATAAAGCACACCTGTTTCTATCTGTAGGACTGAATATTCCAGGCATGACACAGAGCTTCCAGTTTCAGTTTAGGTTGTCTGAAATTAAGCCACAATCAAAGAACCACATAACATGCATTACGTGAGCCAAAGCAATTGGCACAGATTGGAAGAGAGGCGTCGTTCCTCCTTGGTGGACAAGCTGCTGTGACTCCCAGTGCTACCCGTTCTCCCAACATTTAATACCACATCCGATTGATGCTGCCGAGCTCCAGCTCAGAGGTCACACAGTGTATTTTCATACTGGCTCGTTTGAATGTGAATGAACTCAACTGAATTTGGCCAAATTGGTCAAGTGAAGCTTAACTCATACTTGACAAACTACACAGGCTCTGTATCACGCATACTCACATTAACACAACTTTGGTACTCCAGTCTTGTGGGAATGTCCTCAACTGGCTATGATTTGATGTTGCATATTGCATCCTTTCTAAAAAAATATATATATAACTTTGTGCTACTGGTGAGCTTTGACCAGAACATAAAAAGTATGCATTATTGATGTCGAGCAGGTTTTTGGATCGAAGAGTACTGGTATCGATGAAGAAGAACAGCTTTTACATGTTAAGTATTAGATGTGGTTGAATATAGACTGCTGACGGTTTGAGCTTCCTCTTTCAGAAGAATGCTGAATATTTGCTGTCCAATGGGAGCTTGTATTTTTTCATCCAGTGGTCTGTCTTGCAGCATTTGATAAACTTTTTCTTCTCTAATTTCTCAGTACCTTTGACAAATGTCTGTTCCTTCCTCTGTAATTCAGAGTTGTTAATACCACTAGTTGTATTAATTGCTCTTATGACCATTATTGCTACTGTTGTTACTATTAATACTACTGTTACTAATGCAACGTATTGCAAAAATTACAACTGCTGTCCCATTTTTTTTCAGGTACGTGTCTGTAATGCCAGACTCTTCCACACGATGTCAGTGTGCTGTGGAGCATTTTCATTACAAATCAAAAATACTGTTTGTTGACTTGTGTATCTACATCTAATATTAGGAATAATAAAACGGTTTAATCAACACATGTGGTTGGGTTTCTTTTAATTTTATTTGTGAAGAGGTTTTTTTTTATGCTGGGTCACATGGTTTCTTATGTTCCAAACTAAAAAGTGGTATTCAATGAATGTCCAAACTGAGATTCTTCAGACTAGTGTTTAATTTTTAACAACCAAAGATGTCTATATTATTAGGATTCAACAAAAAATTGTTTATAAATATCAAGCGAAAGAAAAAAAATACATATACACAGTGCAAGGCAAAAAGGAAGACATTATACAGAAAAGCAGCCAAAATCTCCATGGAAACCTTCGGAGGGGGGCAAATATCCTACAGGTAAAAGTAAAACTGGACACCTCCTTCACCTATGTTGTCCCAATAAACGTTTTTCTTTTTTTATGTAATGTGATAAAATACGAAACCGTTTAATTGTCAATACTTTAGCCTGCCGTCATTGGCAAAACTCCATTTGGGGCAAAAAAAACAAACCCTAAACATTCTTTAAAATGTCATCCAAATAATTGCAGTGACACCTATTCGCCACTAGGAGCCGCACGAATTCAAGCTTCTGCTCCATCTGCCTACAAGTCCAGACAGGGGGCACTCATTACCCGGCAGGCACTTTACCCGTGTTTTAAAGCAAGATGGCAGCTGTTGTTGAGAATGTTGTCAAACTGTAAGTACTGGACTTCCTTGGAGATTTTATACCTATAAAGGTGACGCTCATCTCAGTCACGTTATTCTGTCTGTATAGTTACTCATTCACCGACTATTTCGCCTGCTAGCTTAGGAGCATTCTGTTTTAGTGCGTTTAGCCAACGCTGTCGAGGCGTCGTGTCTGTCTTTTTACATCCTGGAATAGAGGTGGAAGTTAGCAGACACGCAACTTATACTTTTCTACACACACGAGTCACTAATATGTATTGAGAAAGGTGTGTGAAGTTTCCTTGTAGTGTAGGTGTTGTTAATTGTTACGTCCTTGTGGTCAAACGGTCGACGCAGCTAGGTGGCTCGCACGCTAACAAGCTAAAGAGCCCAACGCTGTTTATGACAACTGGCCGACTATTTTTTTGATGAATGAAACACTGGCGGCGAAGTTTTTTTTCTTTAATTTTGAAAGTTTACACGCTTCTGTAGCTGTCGCGCTTTAAATCAGGTCACTGCAACTCTTTTTAAGGTGTAAAGTTTATTGCTTTGATGAGGCGTGTGCGTGAGCTCAAACGTTCCTCCATTTCCGCTGTCTCCCTCGTGATGCAGCGGTGCAGCCTGAAACCTGGTTAATGTTAGACTCTAATTACAAGCCTTTAACTGAGATTACACACACAACATACCGACACATGCCCTCAAATAACCTCGGCAGTGCTTTGAAAATATGTGAAACGTGCTTTGATAACTTTTTAAACGTATGTTTTTATTCACCAGTTCCTGTCAAACTTCCCATACACTTATAAGCATACATTTTTGATCGATTTTAAGCTTTTAAGGAGTAATTTAAACAATTGTTTTTGAAAGATGGAATGCGCTTACAACATATTGCTTGAATAAACTTTAAAAACAAGAATTAGGTGCATGAATTTTAATAAACTGGATTAACCTATACATACATACATACATACAAGTTATAATTTATTAATCACTCCCAAGGAAACTCCCCAGAAAACTTACTAAGCCCGCTGGTTGGGTGTCAGGGCAGTCATTCATCCAGCAGCCTGTCATGTTTTTGAGTTAATAAATGTTTAAAGTTGGCAGGAAATTTGAAAATGTCACTTAATGATTATGTGTTATTGAAACATTGAAGATTAATACCTGAACACCAACTATAAAGTCTTAAAAAATGCAAACATTTTAAAACGACTTAAATAAATAAGCAATGCTTAGTCTGGTGGGGGTGCAAGTAAAGCCTGGTAGCCCACCAGGCTTATAATACACTGGGGGAAACCCTGAATCCTGATTAGTAACATTTTGTTTAGTCCCCTTTAACAAGTGGCAGAGAAATCAAATGACATATTTTTGACTATATATATTATCCCTTGCAATCTTTTAGAGTGTATTTAAGTGGGATGGTTTTCCTTTGTGGGCATAACTAATGCATTTTCAATAAGGTTGCAGTCAGGACTGTTTCTAAAGATTAAACATTGTTTTAATTCCAAGCAATTTAATTTTGTCTTTACGATCATTGTCCAGTTGGAACAACCGGGTCCTAATTTTAATGTTAATTTGAATTAAGGGTAGACCTCTGTATTTATTATACCATTCATCTTGTGCAACATTCCAGTAGCACTGGAAGTAGAACAAGACAATCAGGTCGAGGTAAGTGTCCTTACTTCATATCCAAACTTCATTTTTGTCACTTTAGCATAATAACACAAACATTTTTCTCTAGAAGAAAGCACCACCTTTCATTCAAGCTTGAATATATCAAGCATTTCTATCTGGGAACTATACTCCCTGTTCATGTAGATGTTAAATTGCCCTTTCTGTAGATTATGGTGCTGTTGTCACTTCCTGTTCACGTTATACTTAAGCCTTTGTCATTTTGTGGTTGTTCTTTGTCATCCTAGCAAATCTGTCATTAAGAGTGGCAGTTTGGATCCCATGGCTGAAACAAAGTTGGGTGTACCAATTGTACATTGATCAAAAATCTTCTGAAATGGGTAAAGTTACCTTAGATTAAACTGTTTCTGGTCTGACCATGACATCATCCTCAAAGCAAAGTCTTTGCCGGAAAACCAACCAATTAAAATGATCTCTACCAAGTCTGATAAGAACAATGGTCAAAGGATAATGCTTGAAGCTTTATCAAAAACAAAAACTAAGAGACTTTTATCCACAGTAGAACTTCAGTATATTAAAAGAAACAGTATGTTGTATGTAAATCTATGACTGGCACAGATAGTAAATGGTTACATTTGACTCATTTCACTGTATTCTCAGGGCGCTTTCTTCAGCACCAGATTTATTAGGAAGTACTGATGTGCAGTTTAAAAGTTGAGCTTATGACTCAGTTTTCTGAACTGAGCAGTGACATTCTCTTCCTGGAAACCTTTTTTTTTTGTATGATTGATATTCAAATAAATACTACTGTCAGCTTTTTCCACTCGAGAGCTGCTGGGTATGGTTAAGTTCTGTGTTTAATTGGAGTAACTTTAAGTAAGTAGACTCGACCGCTGAAATACTGGTAGCTGGGTAGTGTCCAGTCTCTTGTCCAACTGCAGCTCAGTTCCTGCAGTGGAAGAAAACTTTTTGGCTAGTTTGTGTCGCAGATCCAACTTCTTACTCTGCTTGTAATTCTTCTACAACGTAGGAAGTGTGGATAAAAACCCAGCTCTGTTATTTAGACCTCACTAATACTTGACGTTGTCAGAGCTTGTTTAAGTTGATTTGTTTAAGTAATAAATCTATGCTGAATGGTAACTATAACTGTATATTTCTAATGTTTTTTCCTTAATTTTCCCTTTTATCCATATTTTGTTAGGAGTCAGTCAGTGAGTTCTCCTTTAAGTGTGTTCATAAATAACCTGGTCTGACTTTGTTGACCTTGGAGTCTTGATTGAGGCCCAGCTGCTGCGGCCGGCCTGTCACTGTGATCACGTTAAGTAATGTTACCAACTGCTTCTCGCTGCCACTGTACAAACATGCTTGTGCAGCAGTGAGACGAGCCTCAGGAAACACTGATGAGACTGAACCCTTACCCATAAACACACACACACACATTTATTTATTTTTTAGTAGAAATGGTACTAAACCGCTGTTGGACATTTTCGTATGAATTTAATATTTCAACTTCTTGCTACTTCTTGTTTTTCTCAGATTGGGAGAGCAGTACTACAGAGATGCCTTGGAGCAGTGTCACAACTACAACGCCAGGCTGTGCGCTGAGAGGAGCGTTCGGATGCCGTTCCTGGACTCTCAGACCGGCGTGGCTCAGAGCAACTGCTACATCTGGATGGAGAAGAGACACCGGGGTCCTGGTAATACTCCAGATTTGCTCTCTTAGAGATTTTACAGAGCTTAGCACAACCAGACCGAAGTCGAACTGTCGACACGCAGTCAGGTGCTTTTCGGATGTTCGTTTTCACACAGACACACCGAGCCGATCTCCCTCTGCAGCAGCATTCTGCTGTTTTCCGCTTAAACAAACGCACCCACAAAATTCAGACCAAACACACAATGGCTTCCAATGGAGAGGGGGTGATATGTCCGATTATCGTCACACAGATGCAACAATGAGAACCGATTTCAAAAGTCCATTCTGAGCTCTTAAACCCTTTGTAAGAAGTAGAAATCTAAGGAGATGGAAACACTTTGCAGAAGCATTCCTACCTGTTAATCTTTTCCACATTTACTCTCCTAATTACCACAGATTTGCATTTGTGCATTTTGTATGGATTTCATTATCTGCAAAGGTCAACAGCTCAGGATCAAGAATCAGTTGACTTTGTAACTACTAGTTGTTGCTACAGTTGTGGCTTTAATGGAAGAAAGATGTAAACATGTTAAGAGGGTCTCTCGGCAGCATTATTCTATAGAAATACATTTATTCAGCAAGGACAAGAAAGCTGATCAGAGAGATGTACACCCAAAAAAACTTGTAACCCTTTTGAGCTGCAGTTATATCATTTTGCGGCTATAAAGTAAGAAAATGAGAAGCTTAAGGGGTGTAAATACTTTTGCCAGGCGCTGTAGCTGGGTTAGCAGCAGGTGTTGCCAGCTTTAATATCCTTCTGAATGCTACAAAGAGACGACCTCAACACACCAAGATCAGATATGGCAACTTCCATTAGGAAGGAAGCCGCTGCGGAGTCATTTAGTCTGAGTGCCTCCATCAGCCTGCCGAGCGTCCATCGATCTGGACGGGTCAGTGACGTGCTTTCCTCTCCTCAGGCATGGCTCCTGGTCAGCTTTACACGTACCCAGCCAGGAGGTGGAGGAAGAAACGGAGATCTCATCCTCCAGAAGACCCGCGCCTCATCTTCCCTCCTGTCAAGTCAGGTACCACGGCAACGAGCTCGACTTGCTCTCAATTTAATTAGGTTTTCAGCAACATGTCTGGTAAAACTGCTGGATACCTCACTTCATATATGATGGAAAAAAATGACTTTCATTGTTGAAGCATTAAAGCAAAGTATTAAGAAGTTTTTGTTTTGTTCTGTTTTTTACTCTTAGAATTAGATTTGGGGTTGAAGAAGGACGTCCTGTTGTCGTCGGATGGCAGCAGCTTGGAGGCCTTGCTGAAGGGGGAACCTCTGGACAAACGGACCCCGGCGGACATCCGGGGGTCAGAAGAAGACTCCAATCAGAGCGACTACACCGGCAGCCTGAACCCCTCCACCCGGATTAGAAAGGTTCCTGTTCTCACTGCCGACATCTCATTTACTGCCGTCATGAAATGAGATGTTCAACCTGGACTTGTGATCCGCTCTATTTATCTTCCACCTTCCTCCTCTCTTCAACATAGAGAATCCTCGAGCCAGACGACTTCCTGGATGACCTGGATGATGAAGACTATGAGGAAGACACGCCTAAAAGAAGAGGCAAAGGGAAAGGGAAGGTAAAAATTGACTGTGTGTTTTTTCTTCATTCATCCGGACTTTGGGTTGACTCCAGCCTCGTCCGCAGGGTCGAGGAGTGGGTAGCGGCAGGAAGAAGGTGGACACGGCAGCGTTGGAGGACAGGGACAAGCCCTACGCCTGTGACAGTGAGTCCTCATGCGACAGTAATGCCTTAACAAAGCTAGTTAAAGTTCTGCTGCTTCTTGTTGCTGTTCTGTTGGTTTCCTCCACTTCTTTTCTATCTTCAAATTGAGAATCTGTACCTCTTGAACTGTTTTTCTTCCCTCTATTGAAGCGGTTTCGCTTTCATTGCTGACTGACTGTTTCTGTTTCTCTGATCTTCTGTCTGTGCTTTCCTCTGATTCTCTCCTCTCTTCCAGACACTATCAAACAAAAGCACATTTCAAAACCTTCTGAAAGAGGTAGATTTCTCTTCATCACTTCTTTCCCTCGTTGTCTGTTACTGAGTACATGTATGTATTTTTATGTACTGTCACTGTTCTTCTGGAAGGAGGAATTTTTCTTTTGCTTGCAGTTTCTCGTGGCCAGAAACATAGACTCTCATTTCCAAATGTAATGAACCAGATTTTGAGGGTTTCAGTAACTCTCAGCTTAAGTTTAGTGTCAGTAAATTTTCCAGCTAAACGTCTTTAGTTATTGCATGAGGTTTGATTTTTGTCCGTGTTTTTGTTTGCACCCTTCTGACCACTCACTCATTTCACATTCTACTTTTTCTAAAGGCCTTTGCTTTGATATTGAGTCAGTTTGATGTCTGCGGGACCTTTTCAGTCTGTTCAGCCACCGTCTACAGTCACGTGGTTTGATGTGTTTATTTAGATCTTCAGACTCTCACCCAAGATGCTTATTTTAGTTGACAGATGATGAAATGTGGTGGTTAGCGTTTTGAGGAAGTAAAAAGCAGATCTTGGTGCGGCAGTGAAAGGAGAAGTGTAGTCTTTGACTTGTTGCACACATCACATAACAACCCCGCCCTCCCAGAGTGGCAGCTTCACACGGATTTATCTGTACTGTTTTCAAGATGGGGATGCCTGGTGACACATAATCTCCTTTAATCTCAGTGGTTTACAGAGCACATAAAAACCAAGGGATTATTGTTGGAGGGGGGGTTTTCATCTCAGTTGTAAAAGTCTTACTTAGAATTATGCCAACCAATCATTTATGTTTAAGATTGATGCTTACTGTGAAGCTGAAAAGCTGAATAATTTCATAGTTTTAACTGCATCTTTTAGTTGTTCACTAAACCTAAATAGTGGCCGCACCCTGCAAACATAATCATGACCCTTGAACTTTTTCACTATTTGTCTCACTATAACTACAAACTTTAGTGCATCTACCTGGGATTTTACATAATAAGCACCAGAAAGTGGTGCATAATTCTGGAGTGGAAGGAAAATGCGTAATTTAATTTTTTTTAGTAAAAATCTAAAAAGTGTGGCATGGATTTTGTCCTCGCCCCCTCCTCCTTTGTACGTTGATGCTCACAGAAGTCAGCCAGTTAATAAATAGTCCATCTGTGTATTAATCAACATTCATCATAATGCAGCCAAAAGGCTTGTGGTTGCTCTGGAGGATCTGCAGAGATTCCCAGTTCAAGAAGGAGAATCTGTCAACACTCCTGCCTTCAGTCGTGCATTGGACATGAGTATGTTTTGTGGAAGGATAGAAAGAACATTATTAAAAGTTCCCATCTGTCACGTTTTTGCCCCTTACAAGTGAAACAAAGCGCTCGGTCAGCTGAGATCAAAATGAAAATTGTGTGTGGTGGAGAGCGAGCCTACATCACCCTGAGCACAACCTCGCTATAGTAGAAATATGTAGGTGGCAGCATCATTCTGGGGGGTTGTTTTTTATTAGCAGAGACAAGATAGCCTCCCAGGATTGACAAAATACATTCAGGAAATGAGTCATATTAGAGCGCATTCATGTTTCAAATCTTTTAATTTATAGCAATACATGAAAACTAGTGTTCACAAACTCTCTCTCTATCAAATCTAACCATGCTGGAGCAATTTATTACAAAGAATGAAAGGCATAAATTTCAGTCCCTGGACGTGCAGTGCTGTTAGAAATAAACCCTGATAGATTTACGGCTGTAATTTCAGTGAAAAATGGTCCAACCAAGTTCTGGCTATGAGTACAAATGCATGACGCACCTGTCAGGTTTTTTTTTATTTATTTTGAAACTAGATAGTATGAATACTTTACAAAGCAACATTTAAAAAAAAAAAATAAATTAGCAGAACGTGTCATCTGTATTTTCCCATTTCTACTTCTTTGACTTCAGCTTGTAATCCTGTTCCTACTTTAATATTCATTATAAAAAAAACCACATTGAAACTTTGTGGGTTAAAAGTGATTTCCTGTTTGTCTCATACATCATCACTTCTCCCCACATGAACCGTCTAACAGAAGCTTCTCTCAAACAATCCTAAAATGTAGAAAGCCCTTCATTCTTCAGAAATACAGCAGGTCTTTTATTTCAGTGAGACAACAAACATAAATCGCTTTGGTTCGATCCTCACCTGTCACTGTGTTTCTGTGACTGCACAGATTTGGGCTTTGTCTTCGTCTTTGTGAAAATATGTTTTCTTATTTTGGTGTCAGTCTGTGGGAAGCGCTACAAGAACCGCCCAGGCCTGAGCTACCACTACGCCCACTCCCACCTGGCGGAGGAGGAGGGCGAGGAGAAGGACGACCTGGAGATGAACGAGACGGCCCTCCCGCTGCCTGAGGAGCCGAAAAGTAAGAAACGAGCACCAGAGACTTTCTGTGTAACTATGCAGGCATCTCTGGTAACTAATAACTTTTTTTTTTTTTCCCTTAAGCAGCTCCCAAAAAAGGCCCAGACGGTCTGGCATTACCTAATAATTACTGCGATTTCTGCTTGGGAGACTCCAAAACCAATCACAAGACGGGCCAATCAGAAGAGCTGGTGTCCTGCTCGGACTGTGGACGCTCTGGTACGTCCTTGAGGTTTTTTGAAAGAGGCATGCATGCTCCACACATAGACCTGTTCACTAATCTGTGAGAATGTTTCTGTTGCTGTGTGTGGTGAACACAGGCCACCCCTCCTGCCTGCAGTTTACTCCTGTAATGATGGCTGCCGTGAAGACGTATCGCTGGCAGTGCATAGAGTGCAAATGCTGCAACATGTGCGGTACCTCTGAAAACGATGTGAGTCTCTAATATTAGTTTGGAGTTGAGCTCTGAAATGCAGGAATTGCTCTGCAGAACTGCCCAGTTTTAAGTGATCCACCAATTACTTTAACAGGGCAGCAGCCCAGGCTGTGGAGACCCCAGAACTGCCTAGTGTATTATTTTGGCAACTATTAATTCTTTTTAGTCTACAGCTCCTATTTTTATTACGCAACTTTGATTAGGAACCTTTTAGAAAAGGGTATAATAAACAAACATTTTTTGTGGACAAAGCCTAAAAGTTTTTACTTGTTTGTTGTAAAGGAAACCTCTACAGGTGGGCCACCATCCTCCTGTTTCAGGCCCTGTACTTGGCTATCCTTGCAGCCAAACTAATTATCAATATATATATTTTTTTAAAGAATCTTGCAACATATTTTCTGCTGATGGTTGCATCATTTAGAATTGTTTACATGCACACATACAAGTTTATGTCCAAGAATTGGTGTGAATGAACGGGATTCAACAGTCTGATTCAGTTTTCAGAGAAATATTAATCATAATGTTTGGTATGTAAGCTGGATTTGTCCTTTACAGACTTGAACGTAAGTGCTAAAGAAGATTTCTTAAGAAAGTTCATGAGTTCTGATTGTGTTTCTTCAAGGATCAGCTTCTCTTCTGTGATGACTGCGATAGAGGCTACCACATGTACTGTCTCAACCCGCCGATGTCTGAACCTCCGGAAGGTAACTTCATTAATGAGATACTGTTTTACACAAAGAACCTCTTTTATCAAAAACTGTGTGCCCAAATCGAGTTTAATTCAGAATTGATGGGGGAGTCTGTATCAGGACAGCTTTATCGCTCAGTCGGGCGTTGGTAAATGTTGATATATTGATAAAAACAGAAGCCATTTACCCACAACGACCTTTAACTTTGTTGTTTTTCTCCACTCTTCTTAGAATTTGTAAATGGGGGGAAAAAAAGAAAAGAAAAAAAACATCTCATAAAAGAAGACAGTTCAAAGAACACATAAGGAATATTAACTATTTAACTTTTTCAAAGTACTGGATAAGGTCCAGTCTCCATTTGTCGGAGCCATTCTGCCCGAGTCTTGACATTGACTTGTCATGAGACGTCAAACTAACGCTTGGATTTGTCGCGGTTTTCTCTCCGGAGCATAAAAGATGCTTCAGTAAGGATTACTATATCATAAGCCTGGCGGGCCACCAGGCTTTGCTTTTGCCTCCACCAGGCTAAGCATTGCCTATTTAAGTTTTTTTTTTTTTTTTTTTTATGTTTGCATGTTTTAAGACTTTATAGTTGGTGTTTAGATATTAATCCTCCAATTTTCCATTAACACATAATTTTGAAGTGATATTTTCAAATTTCCTGTCAACTTTAAATTATTTCCATTTTCTCTCGTTTTTGGTAGAAAAAGGGAAATGAGATAAATTATACAAATTGAAATGATTGAGTTTGTTTTAATTTACCATGTGGTTAAATGATTTATTGGTTATTGCGACAGGCCTCTATACATGTGTGTGTGTTTGTGTATATATATATATATATATATATATATATATATATATATACACATATACACTGCTTAGTAATTTTTATACCTTATAGACTTTTTGAAAATTTCTTTCAACAGAATGATTTATAAACAGTTAAACATTTTTACTAAATGCGTTTTGTTGCTAAAAGTTTTCACTCCCACATCAAATACTTGACTGTGGATGTTTCAGCGTCAGCCTCTAGCCATGCCTGCTGCTTCGTGAAACAAAGCACATCTGCATATCAGTGAAACTCCATCCTGGCTCAATAAATCCAACCGTGAAATTTTCTCACTGTTCCACAGTAAAGTAGAGCATTTATAACAAAGTTATAAACAAATTGGGACGATCAGAATCTGCTTGAAGTGGTGACTTCATGTGACATTGAGACTTGTTCAGAAATGGAATGGGTTTTTATATTTTTGTAGCTGAGCAGCCGCAGTAAACCCTGACATCACCAGGTGTTCTGTAATGTATGGGAAGAAATGAGTTGTTGAAGCAGGTTTTCTGTAGAAACAAATCCTGCTGCTCTGTGTGGCGATCCACTGTCTGGTTTTGGTCGAGCCCAGGAGTCGGCCTCAGCCAGTAAAAGGAACTCTTAATGCTCCTGCATACAAAAACACTTTAGTCTGGTCAAAAATTCCCATAAATATCCTCGTAAACCTTCTCTAGAGACTGTAAACCGTTATTATTTTTTTTGTGTGGCAGCAGATTTTATTATAAATGTCTCACTTTTTGTCCTACAACACAAAATAACGTTACAATAAATAAAGTAGTAGACATATTTATTCCCTGATAACATATTTCAAAATGGATACTATTATTAGCTTTTCATCCTCATCAATGTCTTTCTGAAATTAACTCCTTAAATGCCACTTTTTGTTTAAATCTTGACTTCAAAAAATCCTATGAATGCAAAACGATTTATATTGTTTTGTTTGTCGAATAATAACACCATAATAATTTGAAAAAGAAATGACGATGTGTTTTACTTTATATGTGTGGTATTGATTTTAGGATGCCACACCTTTTTGTTTTTCACAACATATATGAACAAATGAGCGCCACCTGCTGGTCTCTTAGAGTCAGCAATCCTTGAAAATATTGATAAAACATTGATTTATACTACAATGGGCAATATATTTAAAAAATGAATATTTTAAATGGGATTTGGTAGCACAGATTTCTGTCCAGATTTGTCTTGCCAATGAGATCTGGACCTCAACGTGGTTTTAGCCGGAGAACTGCAGATGTTAAATGAAAAATGTAAACCTTTGGCCCAAATACAATCCTGTGGTGATTTTGTTCCATTTGCATCGTCAGAAAAAAGACAAACATTAAAGCTATGCAGCAAAATAATGTCCAACACTTTCTTGAACTTCATTTTGATAAACAAGTCGTTGACTCTCCTTGGTTCTCAACACGACTTTCTCTGTGGTCATTCAGGGAGCTGGAGCTGCCACTTATGTCTGGACCTTCTGAAAGACAAGGCGTCCATATACCAGAATCAGAACGCACCCACGTCGTGATGGCCGCTCCGTCACCCAACCGTCCTGCAGCATTACGGTGAACCCCTCAAGGTACACAATGACCTCCTCCCTCCCCTTCACCGGGTGTCGGCGTGGGGGGTGGAGTGTGCTCTGGAAACGGGAGGAAGTTCGCCTGATCAAACTGGCCTCACTTAGCACCAGATTATGACTGTTACACAGTTCCCGCCTTAGAATGGGTTTTTATTTTCATCCACTCGCCACATTTAGCCAGTTTGGCATCGTTTGTTTCAGAGACGCGTCATAAACGGCCAAACTTCCACTTTGCGTTCAGCTTTTATACCTAAAGTTGCTAAAGCTTCGTCTCTGTCCTGCAATGTGCTGATTTTATGGAGTTTAAAAAGCTTGATAATAGTGAAAAACAAATACATTTTATAATATTTATATATTTCTATGGTAAAGATTATTATGTATGTAAAGCTTTGGGGAAAAAAGGAATGATTGTGTTTAACATTCGCTCTCATATTCGGAGAAAGGCCACAACCACATTTTGAACAAACGTTTTGATCCACCTGATGCAGTCAAAGGGATTTACTTCGACTGTAAAGGGTTCAATGTCTTCACAATAAAAGCAAACAGGAAACAGGAAGTATAAATAGAATCCCTCTGATGTTTATCAGCGTGGCTCCACAGGTTGCGCCGCTTCAAAGATGGCAGGTTGGACCTTTATCTCTCGGGTCAATCTTGGCATGGCGTTGGCTTATCGAGCTGCGCTCGTCGTCATGGCGACGCACTGATGTGCATGCTTCACATTGTCATATTTCTGTGATGTGGTGACTTATTTCAAAACTTTTTCCACCCTTTGTGACATATTTTGTACTATTTGAAAAACAAATCTGTTTCGAAAGGTTAAAGAGTAAAAATAGTAGCAATAACTTGTCTGCATGAATGCACACCCTTTGACCTTTTGCTCCAGTTTTAATATCAAATCTTGTGTGTACATCGAACATCAGTTAAGTCTGAATTTGGTCTAGACGACCACTAAGCTTTTTCTTTCAAAGAAAGTGACCTACCTCCATGTGGGAGAATGTTTTGGTCAGATGAAGCAGCATGTAAACTCCTGGGTCGTCTTTCTAAAAGGAAGGTTTGGACCAAACACTGAGGATTCTTAGAAAATGACAATCTCATAAACACCAATTCCGTTTTGTCCAGAGACCTTCTGATGTATGATTAATGGCTTCCTCTCAATCTCATATATTTGGACAATGTTTGGCAAGTCGAGATGTTTTTACTCTTGATGACAGGTTTTAGATCAAATGGTATTTAGTCGGAGATTGTGCAAACTGTTGTAACCAGGTTTTCTAAATTCAGTTGAACTGATTCCCGTCACATTCAGAGGGGAAAAATGTTCATAGGTTCATATTTTAATGTCACATAAACCTGAATCTGATCTTTTCATGACAGTCTGAACAACACAGGTCGGATTTTTTGCGAATGCAACCCAGTCCGATACGTATCCAATTCAAATGTGACCGAACGTCCAGGTCGCATTCAGCCGACTTATGTCACTGATACTCGACAAACGTCACTGTTCTGCCTCCTGATACGCCCAAGTGAGAAGACAAACAGCAACCAAGGAGAACTATAATGAAGAATAAGTTGTTAAAGTGCTGCTCCGGTTGGACAACAACTTCAAATGTGTAAACTATGCTCCACCGTTAACATCCATGTTTACTTCCGCAAACACCGAGCACTTCCTCTTCTTTTCATGGCGGTTGGCAAAACACTGAGAAGGCTCAGTTATCGCGCCCCCTACTGCGCATGCGGTGCACTTTTAGATCGTTTGCCGTTCACATTGGGGATCACATACAGGTCGCATATATTTGGAAGTGTGAACGGCCATGGCAAAAACAAAAATCCGAAGACGGTGAACCCTCGTTTTTCGCGGGGGTTGCGTTCCAAAAAGAACCCATGATGGGTGAAATCCGTGAAGTAACCTTTATTTTTTTTATAATTATTATACAGCATGATTAAATGCTCTACATTGAAACCAAAGAACAAAAACTGTTTTCAGGCCTAAGCATTATTTTTTAACAAATAGAACACGTTCTTACAAATAACTACAGTAAAATAATCATTTAATCATCAATATGAAGTAGGACAAATTGTGACAAATTGTGATTTGCGTATTTCACTGTTCCTCCGACTGAGACGCTGCGGCCTGACTCCGCTCTCTAGTGTCTTTTTCTTCTGAAGCCTGTGGTGCAGGTGAGTTTTGTCTAGAGAAGAACAAAGTTATCGGTAGTTATTGTCCCTCTTTTTTCCTCTTGGGCAAAAAAATTTGCCAAGCTGCATTACGTATATTTAAATACCGTAACGTTATGGGCACACAGGTAGAGAAGAAGCACGGAGACTGTTTAGCCAATCAGGACGCAGAACACAATCCACTATGAAAAAAAACTAAACTCTGCAAAGCAGCGAGGCCGTGAAAGGTGAACCGCGATCTAGCGAGGGTTCACTGTAGACAAAAAATGGGTCACTTCCAGCTGCAGTGTGAACGCCACCTAGGTCCTGCAAATGTTCGGGAGCCACTGTCTTCTCTGCCCTTAACTACGGCATTGCACCTGAGGACTGCACCAAACATACCCAGAATGCCATGCTCTGGTCATAATCATGACAAAATCTAAACCCTGTTGTTGTCAGCTGCCTAATAAAGGGACTATCGCTGTGTTCTAGCAGTTTGCTCATCATTTGGTGACGTTTTCCTAGCAGATATTATCACATAAACTGTTTGGCCCCAGATATGTTAGTGGCTCTATATTGTAGAGGAGTTGTGTGTATGTTTAGTCCCGGAGAGGCTGCTGCTCTTGTCTCAGATTTTCTAAATGTGGCTGCAAAGCAGAAGCAGTTCTTTTACCTCAAACAGAATCAGTATTTAAAGAATCAAACCGTGATGTAGATAAGTGGGAAGAGTCAAAGTAACGACGATTACAGCTGCAGGTTCTGCATTATTATTCAGCTGCATGTTCACTTCATACAGTCGTCTCAGAGTTAAGTCGGTACACGTGTTTGGGGACGTGGTGTAAAATAATTTAACCATACTATCATGTCCTTTCAATAGTCAACTAACAATAACTAAAGCATTACACCAGTATGACTTGGTTTACTTTCTTGTGACTTACCACTTTATCTTTAAAGAGTGGTTAGTAAACTGTTTATCTGCTCTTTTTGTGTTCGTCATCAGTGATGATTAGGATTCAGTTGCTTTTTTTAGTTAATCCTGTGATTCAGGTCTCAGCTGAAGCCTCTTTCTTCCAAAGCTCAAAGCAAAACTTCTTGTGATCACAATGAGAGACGAGGAAACTTTCATTAACGGGGACATTCGTCACCATATTTTATTTCACTTTACAACCGCTATGTGATTATTATTATTATTATTGTTAGATTATGCTTCTGTTTTTGCATTGGGAGAGAATTGTTTGTTACATAATATTTAAATCAAAATCATAGGTTTACAGATTAGGGGAATTTTCCTTGGGTGAACTTTTATTTGAATTGTGATGGAATGTTTTATTGTAAAAAATAAAATAAAATAAAAAATAAATACTGAGCTCTATAATCTGGTGGCTTTTATTCTCCTGTTGTAGTTAAATAATTTAAAAACGGAAACTGTTGTTTTATTGGCTTTACAAAACAAATATTACTAGAGATGCACCAATCAGATGTTTGTGGCTGATTTATGGTGGTTGGACCTGCTAATACAATTTAAAATAATTTGGTAAGTTTGAGTTTTTCTCTACAAATATAAAATTTCTTATTTTTTTACATTTATCTCATGACACCTACATAGGGTCACTAATAAGTTAGCAGCACTGTTTGCATTAAAGGCAATAAGCAATATTTCAAATTTAAAAAATCCAGCTAGTATTAAAATATTAGATATATTATCCTTCTGAGCAACAAAACAATCTAGAGACATGATTTATTTATCAATCAGAATAATTTCTGACAGAAAATCAGCTGTTATTGCACTTTTTCTTTTTTATTGCACTCAAGAAACAGTCTTTCTATGATCCAATAAAAATATCTAAAGCTGTTATTTTGACTCGTGAGATGCGCTCTACCTCAGACATCACAGCAGAACGAACAGAAACGTTCTTTGGAGACCGGAGCTCAGCTGTTTGTAATTATCACCAAATGTGGCTCAGAGGCGGATGGCAGAGACTCCTGACAGCTGAGTGAAAATGGACGTCAGCGTCGGAGGCGGAGTCACCTGCTGGCAAAACGAGGCCGGTAGGTCATGAGGACGGCGCGACTTCCGCCTCAGGTAAGATGTAAAAAAAAATAATAATAAAATCAGCAATCAAATGCTGGATTAGGAAGTTAAACCTGAGAGTGAAATGGGAAAAAATCTGTGGATTTTAAATAGAAATTAAGAAAGAATTGAGTGTATGATGTGTTGACCTAAAGCTTTCAGAGCCCACCGATTCATCTCAAATAAAATACACCAACAGGATTACAGCTCTCTTTTAAAAAAATATCAAAATACCACAGAACACGTCTTTGTAGAACAGTCATTATTGTAAAACTATGCAAGTTATTTAACATTTATAAACATTACAAAGTAGACAATGATCATTTTACAACCACCTGGGAAAAAAATAAAACCTTTCCCTTTAAAGAAACTTTGAGAATTTACAGATCTAACAATCAAAATACTTCAAGTTCCACTGTAAAATAAAAATCTATATTGTTAGGTTTTTTTTCTGTATAACAGTAGAATTGGTTTACAAGGACTGATTTATCAGAAAACACAGGCTCATCTTGTGAATATACATGGGTTTACACTCTAGTTTCTCTGGATTGTCTTTAATAATCAATTTCATTAAATTCAAATATTTTTTTTTTTTTTACAAAAACACATTTAAGAAACATTACATCGATTGTCGTACCTAAACAGGAAGTATGCTACTTTTCTGCACTAAGATCCAAAAATACTGTGGTACTAGGTTATTCTCTTTACCTACCTTAAGGAGTACCAGTACCGACTGGCTTAAAGTAGTGAGGCAAAATCATCGAAACATCATTATCACAACATTGTGCATTTTAACATCGACTAATCTGATATCATCAGAGAACTATTGCTAAAATCAGAGGGTGTACATTCAGAACATGTTAAAAAATTGTCCCAAACACAACACAGCAGTGATCATCTCTTTTTGTCTCAGGTCTCATTCCCCCCTTCTGTCAGGTGCGGTAGTGTATTAAGTGCTAGATGCATTTAGGCAGAAGCTGCAGCGGAAACGGTGAGATTAGCACCAGTTAGCATTAGACTACCCTAGCCTGTGATAACGTTGGTGACCTAGCTTGTTAGCTTAAGTTAATCAGTTTAGCTGCAGTTGGTTCAAAAACAAGAATATAAATAAATAGTTACGAAAACTTACTGTGAACTGAAAGCTTTAAGAACATTGTGACAGTGTTGTCATATATACACACACACACACACACACAATGTGTATATATGTCAAGCGGAAAGCTGTTTAGATTAGTTTATTAGCAAGACCGTCAGCAAGCTAACATGAAGTTTTAACAGAAATATTAAATACTTTACAGAAGTGGGATTCTGATAAGACCTCCACTTAAAAATAATCTGAAAAAAGGATGTCACCAAACAAACGCCCCACCCAAAAAACAAAAACCATGACAATTCAGATTAATTATTGCTAATAAATAGATTCAAAATGTTTCTCTTTGCAAAAAAAGGTTTTAAAATCACAACTTTCAGTGTCACTTTCTTATTAAAGTTGATAAATATCTAACAATATTGCTGCTTCATCTGCCTTTTCCGTAATTGCTGTTGCAAAAAAACCTAAAGACAAAATTTGAACGTCTAAAGACGGTAATCAAACACTGCACTGTACAAAACGAACAAAAAAGTCAAAACAAACCTGTGTTATTTGTACAACATTACCATAGTGATTCCTACATAGGTGCACAGAAATTGTCACAAGGAAAACCACGCCACTTTCACTTGTTTTTTTTGGGTTTTTTTTTTGTTGGCTTCAGATAAACTGTATGTGTGGGAAACAGGGAATCTATTAAACGAGTCTAAAGAAAGGGGGAAACTCAACCGTCGGGTCTTACATCTGTCCAAAAAGGATGGAGCAGAGAAGGAAGATCGCATAGAGAAACATCAGACCCAGACCCAGCCGGCGGTCCAGCCTCCAGTGGTTTAGATGTACACTCATCACCTGAGGGGAAACAGGAAATCAGTTTTTATGTTTACTGCAAACTCTGCTGCATTATATTCAAATATGACTTAATGACAGACACTTTGAGGAGGAAACAAACAGAAACCAGTATCAGAAAATGCCTTTCATGAATCTAAATGTTCAAACGTACTAACACACAAAAACTTGACACAAAGCTCTTTAGGCAGCCTTCACCCATTTTGTTCAGTCAAAACAAAACAAAGCAAAGTGAAGCATTTGTAGTTGGATCTTTGAGTAAGATGAAGTTTTCTCATTAGTTTTTGTTTTTTTTAAATAACAAAGAGGTTCAAGATCCAAACTTGCCAAAGAGTGTTAATTGTTTCCACTTCTCAGGCTTCCTATTTGAAACTAAATAATTTTTGACTAAACATTTGAACTATTTTAGGATTCTTAAGGGACCAAATCTTGGAATAAAATAGAAATATTGTCACACATGGGAAGTTTAAGTGGAACAGCAGCAAAGTGACAAACATTCAGGCATTCAAATTAGATAAAATTATAAAAATATATATAAAAACCAAAATTAAGAATACACTGCGTAGTAAGGACAAAACTACAACATAAAATACAATGTAATTATCAATACTCCAGTCAGCATATTTATTGATTTACAGTGTCCTGCACAAGTGTTCACACTCCTTGACGTTTTCTCATTTTGTCATATTCCAACCACCTGTCAAGTCTGTGTGCACGCAGCTGTGGGGTTCATGCGCTATGGCAACCGAAAAGATAAACAACAGGCCACAAACCTCACCATTTTACTGGGACTGACCAACACAACTGGTGTGTTTTTGTGTAGTGGAAGGAAAATAATAAACGGTTTTCCATTTCTTAAGTCTCCGTGTTGCTGAAAACGACACAGAGACCTAAAACACCTCATGGTTTGTATTTACTTACAGTCAGAAACACTGATGCCAGCAGCAGGATGACAGAATATACAAGACCTTTATTATTTATGGACACCTGGGGGAAAGATTAAAAACACGCCATGAAGTCAGAGCAGGAACATTTTGAATACAGAAAAAAAGAGAGGATAAACGTGTTCATACTATAGATCCATGGTCCACCAAAAGGGTCCGCAAAGCCCAGGGGAAGCCCAACCCCAGCAGGATGTCAAAGATATTGCTGCCTATGGAGTTGGACACGGCCATGTCCCCCATGCCTGGGAGGAAAGACGAAGAAAATACAATGAAACAGGAGGAAAAACTTGCAAAGATTCAAGTGACCCTTCTGCCATCTACCTTGTCGAGCTACAATCAGGCTTGCCATGCAGTCGGGTACACTGGTTCCTGCTGCCAGGAAGGTTATACCCATGATGTAGTCAGGAATGTCTAGTGTAAAGCTGATAATGGTGACCTGATTAAAGTACACAGAGCAGGATCAAACCATCATTTGGAAACTGCTGCTTTATTTACTCTACAGTTCATGAGGTTCTGTCTTCTTACCATCCACACCATGAGGTAGGAGAAGACACCGATCCACAGGGTGGAGGCCACGAACGTGACCATGAACCAGCGGTGCCAGCGTGGCAGAATACAGTTAGGCACAGTGCAGAAGAGGAGGAGGCCCAGAGGCCAGGTGATCACCCACTTCACCCGCGCACAGCAGCTGCCTGCCACACGGAAAACACAGATATCGTCTAGTAAAAGCCTCCAGTTGTTACTGACTGAACGTCTAATGTTACATTTCTTATCTAGTTACTGCAGTGACACTGAGTTCACCACCGAGAAAAATGATGACCCTAAAGAAGCAGCCAGAGCTGCAATAAATTGGTCTACTCCAAGCATATTCAGCTTTTTAGAATGTCCCAGTCAAAGTCCAGACCTAGATCCGATACTCTATTATTTGCTGTCAAAAAAGGCCACCAGTATTACACACACACAAAAAAAAACCATCTTCATTGCAAAACACCTGAAGACACACCTAAAAAATGAGCAGCTGTAATTGTAGATACACTTTTAAGATTAATTTTTTTTTCTAACAAACTGTAAAAATGTATATCTTTATCCTTCCACTTCACAAAGTCTGTGCTTCTGTCAGACAAAATCCAAACTAAATTGCATAGTTTGTGGTTGTAAGGAGACAAAAACTGATCAAAAATATATAGTTAGTATAAAAGCCTGTCACATAACAAATTTTACTGGACGATAAATTATCCCTGAAGTTATTGTGATAAACTATAATGTTGTTTAGAGAACCTTTTTAAGTAATATCATGGTAATGGGATAAAAATGCCAGAAGACATTAAACTATAATGGACTTTTAACACCAGAACTGGAAAATGTTTTAAAATAAGTAAACAAAAATAAAATATAAAGTCTCTGCAAACAAAATTGTCCTTCATTAAAAGGGCCAGTTGAGGCCAAAGCACCAGACTGAAAATTTTTGTCATCCAACTTTTTGGTAGAAAAAGAGAAAAACGTTAAATCACACAAGCTGGTTTTAATTTATCATTTGATTGATTGATTGATTATGACAGGCCTCAGTAGCATGAATCTCTTTGCAAGACTCTGCAAACCATTATTCAATCAGAAGCTTTCCAAAAACACAAAGGCCTGCGTTCGATACCCGGCATGCGAACAGGATTAAAAATGCCATCCTCGTCATCGTCTTCCTCCTCTGGCCGGCACCCGTCGGCCCCTGGCTTGTCTCCCGACTCCGCGTCTCTTATCCCGGGTCTCCCTCCTCCGTTCTCCAGACTGCAGGAGCCCGACCCCTTCAGGTCGTTGCTGGGCGACCCCTTCCTGGACCCTGTGGCGGCCTCGCCGTCTCGCTGGTGTTTGGAGCTCCTGCTCAGCCTCTGCCTCTGGGGTGAAGAGAGACGAGCCCCGTTGCGTCCGACAGTCGCAACACACCTGAATCTGACAAATGGAATGAGTACCTCGCTGATGAGCATGCGTCCGGCCATGGAGAGCCTGGTGCGGGGGGAGAAGTGCGGGGTGATCATGATGCGCAGACCGGCCTCGGAGAAGGACAGCTTGTGGGGGTTGAGGATGAGCAGCTCGTCCACCATGATGACGGGTTGAGACTCTTCGCCGTGGCTTTGGCCTGCGACAGTTTTTACCGATCAGACAGGCTGACACACACAGACGAATCCAACGAGCGGAGAGACCGTCTGACCTTTCTTGAGGAGAACCATGGAAGTGTTGCAAGCCGAGGCCTCTTCTGCCATCTTGCTCTCGGGGCCGCCCTCCGACGCTCGGCAGCACGGTCTGCCGCTCCGCATCCGCCGCATCGCAAACACGGAGATCTGGGAGTTGAACCTGCAGCCAAACGGGCGACAGGCGAGGGTTAGGACCGACGCGTCACACGTGACGACGGGGACAGACGTCGCTCGTTGTGAACTCACTTCATGATGACGATGTAGATCCCGTACATGGTCATGAGGACCAGGGACTCCCACCTGCACCGAGAGCAACGTTATTATTATTATTATTATTATTATTATTATTATTATTATTATTATTATTAATAAACTCCACACTTCAGTCAGCTTCACAGTGCATCAAGCACAATTTCATTGCAAAGGTAGAGATTCTCATCTACAATAAATCTGTTTTGTACAAGACAACCTTATTTACACTATCGACTAAAATGGACATTTACTAAAAAAAACAAAAAAAAACAACACCATCACAGCAGTAATTCAGCCATAACGTTTTAAAATTTGGATTAAAAACCTTCTTTGTATGTCAATATATTGTACCCAGACTTCAAGTGTCATCGTTTAAGTTTCACCTGGTTCATATCCTATTAAAGCACCTTTTGTGATCCAATTATTATCTGGTTAATGAAAACAATATAGTCAACAGATCAGCCCTGTGCTGGATACAAGTAGAGTAATCTTTTGCTGCAAATGTACACTAAAGGGATGATATGGTATAGCATTTTAGACAATAACTTACCAAAAATTTACCAAAAAAGAATTAAATTGTTTGAATTGGTTACATATTTTAATATTGTATAAAATAAGCTTAAGTGGTTAAATGGAAATCTGCAAAATGTGCAATTTTTTTATGTAGTTACTCAATTAATCATCAAAATAATCAATTATTGGAGCGTCATAAGTTCTTGGTATTTCACCAAGAATGTAATATCAATGTGTGACTTCCTGATTGTTTGTTTGTAGAAAATCTGCTTGTGTTCTTCAGTCCTGCCTTGGTAGCATAAAAATTAATTACAGTCCTAAGAAAAATATATACACTTGCTTTATGTCTCATAATTGATCAATGGGAAAGGAAAACAACTCACATCAGATAAATAACTGGATAGTTTAATCAATAGTGCAATATGAGACTCATTTTAACAAACTGAACTATAAAATACTGTAAAGTAAAACAGTCCATTTCATTTATAGAGCACATTAAAAAACCATGTTGATCTAAAGCAGGAACAGATAAAACAAAGATAATAATAACAGTAAAATAAAAACATTAATAAGAGGTACTAGATAATGGTTATCTAGGGAAGCTACAACAATATTATTATGAATTGTGTGTTATTTTCCAGCATATCTAATTTCACAAAACCAATAAGTCTTATATCGCTGGTTTAAATAATAAACATTCATGTTCCTGTCCTCTACCATAGAACATTTTGTCCAATACTTGAAAAAAACTATTTACTACTCCTTTAGTTGTGAACCAGTAAGCTATAAACTGCATTACCATTGCACACAGGAAGATTTATCTCTTCGATACAATAACACTGATGCTGGGAAAGTCAGCCGAGTACAAATCTGGCAGCCTGTGTTAGGAAGTCAACCACAGCAGCACAACCCGAGCCTTGAACTCAATAAATAAGACATAAATCTCGCAAGCATCCACTGCTACCTACCTCAGGCCTTCACTCCCTAAATAAAACCACCAGATTTTACAACTAAGTTAGTCTTTTTCTCAAATCTGACTGAAAAAACATCAGCTTTACAGCAACACTGAACTCCACTTCTTGTTATATGAAATTTAATCAGCAGCGATCCCGATAAAGACGTCGACACGTTTCACACAGTTGGAAACATGAAAAACAATCCTGAATGGATTCATGAGTATAAAATGTCTGACTCACCAGTAAACCCTGTCATCATAGATAACCTGAAGAGAAAACAAAGCAAGAAGCTGTAGGTGAGACGTACGGCTGCGTTCACGCTGCAACCTGAAGTGACCCAATTCCGATTTTTTTTTTTTTTTTCGTTGTTGTAATGCGACCCAGGTCACTTGGATATCCGATACATAACCGATTCAAATGTGACCTAACGTCCAGGTCGCATTCATCCGACCTCAACGTCACTAATACTAGACAAATGTCACTACTCTGCGTCCTGACACGCACAAGCGGGAAGAAAAACAGCAACCATGGCGGACGATACTGAGGATTAAGTTGTTAAAGTGCTGGTTCCGGTCGGACAACAACTTCAAAATCGTAAGGTAAGCTATACTCCACCGTTGGCATCCATGTTTACTTCCGCAAACAACTGAGCACTTCCTCTACTTTATGGTTGTTAGCGAAACACTGAGCACACTGGCGCTATTGCGCCCTCTACTGCACATGCAGGACACTTTCAGGGCGTTTCCCGTTCACATTGGAGATCACATAAAGGTCGCCTATATTTGTAAGTGTGAACGACCACAGCAAAAAAAGAAAAAATCCGATTTGACAAAAAAAAATAAAAATTGGAATTGGATCACTTCAGGATGCAGTGTGAACGCAGCCTATGTAAAGCAGAAAAAGAGAGTATATATGCAGCTTGAATGCAGGGCTCACCATTATGAGAGCCAGGACAGACAAGATGTAGTAAGAGGAATCTCTAAAAAGAGGCCACCATGTCAGAACCACCGTCTGTGGATGCAAGATTCAGAACCAGTCAGTGTGAAAGAGGAGCACTTCATCAGCATAAAAACATACGTCAGTCTTCAGACCATCTGTCAAGTCATCATGATTGTGTCCTACTGACCCAAGCTGAGAGACAATTTGGAGCAGGGACGTAAAACTCTTTTTCTATTTTGGTCATATCAAGATTATGAATGTGCCCGAATGTATTGATAAAAACCATTAGCAAACTGTTAAAATAAATACATGACTGTCTCTGCATTCAATAAGTACGTCTAAAATAAAATAAAAAATATTGAATATATTTTCACATTGATCGGTCCCTTCCACATGTTGTGATTGTTTTTATTTTTTGTTATTAAAATTACAGATTTTACAGTGCTAATTAAGAAATACTTGTAATAGTTGCAATGTATGATATTAACATGACATCAAGATTTTTTTACTTTTACTACAATCTAGTAAAAGAGAAAAAAATACTGCCACCTGCAGGTGGGAGGAAGCACTCACTTAAACCTGATGCTTAAATATTTGGACCATATTTGTGGAAAATTATGCATTAGCATGGGAAAAATCACAATCGCAGAATCATGAAAAGCTGGCATAACTTGGTGTTGGGCCACATAAAAAGCTACAACGGGCCGGATTTGGCCCCCGGGCCTTGAGTTTGACACCTGTGTTCTAGAGGTGCAGGAAAACTTTGCTGGTGTTTGGAGGTAATTAGCTGATTAGGGTGTGACACCAGTAACATTTTCACAATATTCTAATTAGCTTAGATTTTGGTTTTCATTATCTATAAGCTGTAAAATTACAGGAAATAAAAGCTTGAAATATTTGTAGATGTAACAAAACAATGAGATTCACTTTCTGAATAGTGAAAAAAAAAATACTGAACGTTTTGACATCTGTGCTGCCATTATGTGAGGAAGTTTATAGTAAGCAAGCCTTTTAAAAACAAATCAATGCTGTCCTACAGTAACATTTTTTAGTGTAACATAGGATTGGAACAAACAAATAAAATAGCAGGTAGGGAAAAAGCTTTACTACCTGGCCTGCAAAGATCCCACTCAACCCAATAATGACCAGGATGTTGAAGACAGCTGAACCCACAATTGTGCCGACTCCGACGTCTCCTTTAGTGATGAAAACACCTAAAGATGGGAAGGAGTAGTTTCACTGTCGAGTCATAAAAAAATAAAAATTTTTGCTGTCAAATCGCTGTTAAACAAAGAGTGGATTTAAAAATGGTATTTTTATAGCAAGTATTATTCTGTCTTAATCAGTTTTAAACTTTACTCTGCTGGCATCTCCTGGACAGTTCTGGCTCCTGCAAACACACTGGTTATAATCGAAATTTTTTCTGCTGAAAAGTCGAGATTCATGTGAAGAAACGCTAATGTCAAAGCTGTTACTTGGTCTGGATTCACAAAGCTACGAACCAATGAGAGAGGTGAACAGCTCAGGGGCGGAGCTTCCAGCAGCCATAAACGTCGCCCCCGCCACGTCCTCGCTGAGCTGCAGGTTCTGGAAGATTAAAAACGGGAGCCGAGAATAAAATAGCAGTCATCTAAATGCCCTCTCCAACTGAGGAAATAACATCTGAAGGCAGGCAGCAGCTGGCTTTCTTCACCTCGGATATTTTCTCCAGAGACGGGACGAAGTAGTCGTCACAGACGATAGCCAGAGCGTAGAACATGTAGATGGCCTGAAAAATAGATTTGAGGATCACTAAATACACACACACTGATTCTCCTTTAAGTGCAAGAGCTTGTTTTTATGTTAAGAAAATTAGAAAAAGTGTTCATGCCCCTTGAGCATTTAAGACATTTTGTCATGTTGCAATCACAAACTTTGGTGTATTTTATAGGCATTTTATGTGAAAGACGGACCAACACAAAGTAGCTTAGAGTAATCTGGAGCTACATTTTCCCTAAAACTCAAAGGTTCAGACTTTCAAATGAGTACATAGAGTCCTCTATTTTATATAATTTAATCTCAATCTAAATCTCGCTGTCTTGCGAAGGCCTCAGGGGTTTGTTAGAGGACGTTAGTGAACAACCTGCATCATAAAGACCAAGAAAAAAGTCGTAGACGTGACTAAAGGCGAGTTAGGTTATACAACAAAATCCCAAACCTTGAACATTTCACAAAATATGATTGAATTTACCATTCAATAATGTTTAGTTTCCAGTGCAAGCCAAACAAGGTGAACTAAGAAGCCAAACAAAACTAGCACTAATCAGGAAAGAGGCTAAAAGGCCCAGAAAGTTAATTTTATCTTTCACTTTATCATTTTATGCCACTTTTGTGTAATTTTTCCCCCATAGTGTCATAAAATCCCAGTTATATAAATTAGTATTTATAGCTGAAATTAGACAAAACCTAAAATGTTTAAGGCTTTGAATACTTCTGAGACACTGTGTGCAGAAGGGAGTTGTTGTTTTTTCCATGAGAAACTCACGCAGAGTGCATGCAGGAGCACAGCCCCATTCTTCCTCTGCTCCTTGGTAAAGATGTCCTCTGGAAACTCATGGATGGCTGTGGAAGGATTAACATTATAAACACCAGATATTTGAAAACACACAGCAAAACACTAAGAACATTTTGTAGTCTGATGAACATTACGAACAAAAACTAAGAAAATCATGTTTCTATTCTGATTGTGTCCAACAGCAGTTGTGGTGTAACCCACAACAGCTACATTTACCAGAATGATACAGGAAATGATGTGAGAGTCAAACTGGCAGGTGCTTCCTGTAAAAAACTAAAACATAAAACTAAACGAAGGCTTGGCTGTTCCCTTGCCGGCCTCGAGAGTGTGGTGCAGCTCCAGTTCACATCTCCGAGCGGCGCTGGATGAATTTAAACTACAGCGCAGCGTGAGGCTATTAATAGCTCCTTTGCTGTGTGAGACAACAATGAGCCGACATGCTCACAATAAGCGCACTGTAGCTGTGGAGATGCACGAAGGCAACATGGATTAGGACCGGGTCCCTTGTGATCTGGGACATCAGATCTGCTCTTTGACGCTGCAGCAAGGCAGAATGAGAGCAGGGAGGCCATATGGTCCGGAGGAGAGGACTTTAATTTGGACATGTTCAGAGGGAAAACATGCATGCTTTTTGTGGATTCTTTCTAAGACTTAAGGCAGGGTTTTTCTGCAGGTTTCACCAACTCAAATTTAAGACTTCTTAAAACCGCTATGAATGAAATTTAAGAGCTACGTCTCAACAGAAATGTAGGAATTTCATCCAGCCAACCGGCGATAAACTTGCACCAAGATATTTGCAAAATAAGCTAGTTAGCTAGCTGTTAGCAGAATGCAGTAAAGATGTCCCAACCTTTTGCTAGATGTCTCAAGCAAAAGGTTGGGACTTTTCTCAGGAGAGAAAAACAAATACATAAAATATACAATTAAATAGTACTGCCAAGACAAAATTTAAGACCTGTGATTAACACATTTACTTTTTTAATGAATTTAAGATATTTTAAGGATCTGTGGACATCCTGCAAGGGTTGAAATAAGTTCCTGAAAGATAGCTGTGTCTCCCCTCCCTGCTTCCTGCTCTTTTGAGATCGAGAGAAAAACTATTTTTACTTTGAGCCATCTGTTGTTGTACGATAGGGTTTGTCCAGTGATCAGTATTGAACATTTCTGGGCATCTTATTCCACAAACAACAGCGCCTCAACGACGAGACGCACTGTGAGGGTCTTCTGTTGAGCTGATCAGCTGTTAAACATCTGCGCTCCAGCTGTAGCTTTGATTCTGTCACCTTCCTCGTCTCGTCCCCTCTCTGCCCCGACACTCGGGTTCTGCTGCGGGCAAAATCACAGGACTGCCACAGCTAGCTTTGGATGGACGCTTTGAGGGGTTGCTGTGGTGAAGGAAGTTGCTATGGTGGCCCTCTCCCAGGGGGCAGCTTTTTTTGTGATGGGTGTCGGTACAAAGCCAAAGGCTAGGCCACTGCATCAATAATGAGAAAGGGGGAGGTGAATATATTTTTCCCATGGCAAGGATTCATGAAAAATTTAAAAACTAGATGAAGTGACAGCAGCTCTGGACTGAAATGTCTAAAAATATTTATTTTTCCTCACAAACCCTCAGGAGACGTCTGAGAGGGAGCGAGCGAGGCAGAAGGAGCACAAAGACTGTGGAGCAAAAAGTGAGCTCCGCTAAAACTCCTCTAAAGCAGAGGAGACATCAGGGTTGAAGCTGACAGCACATCTGCATTTCTTCAAATCAAACTAGATCAGCTCCACAGAGTCACATATTTACTCCAAACAAGGCAACATTTGCACCATCATATTTTTCTCTGCGTCCAAACTTTTGCTGCAGGCTTCAACAACTTTTCAGCTCTGTTTTGTTTGTGACAGTTTCTACAGCGACTCACATGTCACCTATCCGTTCCCACAAAAGCCAAAGCAGAAAAGGCTGTGGGACAACTTGTGCTAGACCAGACTTGTTCGAAGCAATTTGTAAAATGTCGTAGTCTGTCTTCTTGTGACTGGACTCGCCTGAAGGCAGAACAATACGCAGCTTCAAAAAGAGCCTTGAAGCAGTATACTGAGAGTTAGATTAGGTCATGCTAATTTCAATGTGTTTCAAGGGGAGAAGTTTAAATGAAAGTAACTAAAATGCAAAAAGAGGAATAAAATATAATGTGTAGACAAATAATGATCATTTTAAGTTGTCTCTAGTGGCACAAGGAGGATTAGCTGGTGGCCAGAACCAGATGATCCTCACCGGCTGGTTGGCAGCTTAAAAATCCCATCCTTGTCTGGTAAGTGAACACATCATATCAAAATGTATAGCTGTTGAATAGCAAGAGTCAAATAATGAAGTAAGTATCCTAGATCAAACGCAGACTCCTTAGAGGACAGTTTGTGTGCTTTCCTGTGTTTGTTAAAATTTGAATAAATAGAAGTTTTGAATCTTTGTTTGGTATTTAAGACCCAGTTAAAGTGCCAAAGGTCCGGTTTAAAGTATTAACATGTGATCTAGCAGAACAAAAATAAAGCTTGTGAATGAATTATAAATAAGTGTAAAACCACTGCATTTATTAATCAGTTTAGACTTTTGCCCTTTAGAGTAGAAGCAGGAAAAATGTCTGGAAAATCAAACATTAACCATATTTTTCTTTTTTTAAGGACTTATCCAGAGCTGGAAAATGATGAAAGCTAATTTCATACTTTTCCAGGCTGCTACGATGAACAACACTCTTCAGTGTAGAAGCTGAGTGAAGACGACTCAAAGCTAGCATTTTTCAGTATTTCACTGAGGGGTTTAAAATCAATTAACCCCCACATCACCTCTGCTGCTAAACTAAGGAGTGCTCATAGAAGGGTGCATGAAAAAATATATTTGAAAAAAATTTTTTTCTATCTCCCTACATTAAGAACCTGATAAAAAGCTTTACAAAAAGTGCAGATCAGAAATCAGCTCAAAACTAAAGGCTCAAGGTGCATTTCAAACCTAGACATTAACTATCAAATATCACATTTGCTGTGAAATATTGAGTGGATAAAGAAAACAAAACAGCTTAAAGATGTAGAGTGTCTTTCATTGTATTAAGGAACATTGTCTTAATAGTTCATCAATGCAACAGTGAGCACACTGTTGCATTAATGAACCCAAACTAAGTGAAAACTATGAAGGATGTTCTGTTCTGATATGTACGATTACTACTACTGCTTTGGCATTGCATATGTTTAAACAATCATTCTTCACCTCAAAATAACAGCAAACCATCTCAAAGGAAATCAGACAATGTTAAAGTGAACTATGTCTGTGTCTGAAGTGGCAACTTGGCAATTGAGTTTTTTTTTTTTTTTGCTTGTTTATTATTGGCATGACTTGTGGAAAATAGCTCCATTTCCTTTTCCCAGTCAGAACACTGTACTTTTTTTTTTTTTTTTTTTACAAAAATATTGAAAAATCCTAACTAGCAGCTAAGATTAGATCTTTCACAGATGATAAACATGATAAATCATTGATCTTATCAGTGCTGGCTTCTCTCAGAGGAATTTAAATACATGTTACAATGGCTCGTTTTTGGTTTTTTTTTCTTCAGCTTGTTTTCATACTGACACTTTGAACCAATCATGTAAAGGGCAAAATGAACACACTTCAATTTAAATGTGAGAACGACTCTCACCCTGTCTGTGAGTGTGAACTGTCCCTATATTTGCTGGAGGTTGGGAGAGTCTGGCTGATTTTTACAAATATGTGTTCCTGAGGTAAACGGTAAAATAAGTAAAATTATTGAAGGCTTTTCTGGTCTTATTTACAACTGAAAACACTGATCTTCATCAGGGAAGAAATAGAATAAAGATTTTTGATGTTGAATATTAGCATCTACAAAATCATTGAAAACAAGAAATTTGGTTGATGCTAACATATTTCCTCCAAATTATATGAACATTTTTGGTGAAATTTTTTTAAAGATACAAAACAGTTTGGGTTTTTTTTATTGGATCTGTGCATCTCTACTGCTAAGACTTCTGTTCAAAATCAAAGTTTCATAGTCTCTGAGAGGCTGAACTTGCATTATTATCCCATAATCAATATATTACTTGAAAATTGTCTCAAAAGATCAATATGATAATTTATTAAAATAATTTCTGGGACAATATTCCTTATCCAAGGTTTCCCCCAGAAAACTTACTAAGCCCGGTGGTTGGATGCCAAGGCAGTCATTCACCCAGCGACCCATTGTGTTAAAAAATGTTTAAAGTTGACAAAAGACCTGAAAATATCACCTGATAATTATGTGTTAATGGAAGATTGGAAGAACAATATCTGAACACCAACTATAAAGTCTTAAAAAATGCAAATGTTAAAAAACTAAATAATAAATAAATAAGCAATGCTAAGCCTGGTGGGGGCACAAATAAGGCCTGGTGGCCCGCCAGGCTTATTATACACTGGGGGAAACCCTGCTTATCTTACAGTACAATTTGTTATTGTGACAACTGTGCTAACTTTCTCAACATCCTGATATTCTAGTTGTTACTAAAGGAAATCCAGCATCATTTAACAATTGATTGATAACTTTAAGGAATCATTTTCCCCCTCAGTCCAGATGAAAAATATATTTTAGAGCTTCAAACGCTCTATGACTCCACAGAAAAAGGTTCAATCTGCTTCTCCTAAATGGACTGACTGAACTTATATAGCGCTTTTCCAGTCATTTTGACCACTCAAAGCACTTTACACTAGAGTCACATTCACCCATTCACACTCACAAACACATGCATTCATACACAGATAAGCAGATCGATTGCCCAGAGGCACATTGACATGTGGCAGGAGGAAGCTGGAATCGAACCTACAACCTTCCGATTGCAAGACGACTACTCTACCATAGAGCCACAGTCGCCCTACTGTAATTATAGGAATCGTGGTTGAATTTTTAAACATAAAGTCCACATGCTGTGCGTGTTATGAACTGCCACACTGAATACTAAAAGTCATTTTATAGGGGACTCCGTCTCATTTCTTTAAAAGTCATCCTCACTCCCTGACACCATGAAAAACCACCAAGATATTATGACTTTAAGATGCAGTCTGATCATGTAATTTGCATGTGATGCTGTCCTCATTAAGTGTAAATGCTGCCGATGATGTGAGGAGGAGAGCTGAATGACGGGCAGCGGGTGGTACGAGATAGAGCCATCAGTCTGAAAGTCAGCAGGATGTGACGGAGTCAAGCTGAGGTACTGACTGTCACACCCAGAGGAGGCTGGTGTCTCCACAAACACACACTCAGCTGCATTTTTCATGAGGAATCAAAAAACTACATTTCATCCAGGTGTGTATTACAAATTCAATTATGCATTTGTTCTTTGAATCCTTTTCTTTGAGGTGAATGGGAAACGAGGCTGATTAGCCGACAGCAGGGCTTCAATGGAAACACAGAACATCGTGTGCACTGCTGTGACAGAAGAGAATAAAACATGACCAGAGGTAGCAACATAAACATAAACATCATCTGTTGGATTGCAAATACTCAAAATTAGAATCTAATCACCACATCAGTTTTCAAATATCATTTCCATAAATCTTAATACAAACTGTCCCGATGAAGGCAACTTCCTAGACGGTTGTCTGTTGTCTGCCAGTTTCTCAACACTTTCTCCCAAAATTCCCCTAAAACATGGCAGTGGAAAAATACTATTCTCAGCTGACGGTCGCTTGCCAAAACAAACAACATAACAAACCTCATCAACAACACATACTGCAAGCTATTTAGTTCATTTACATCGTTTAGACCCAGGCCCCCCGCTGCCCCGAAACCACTGGTCTATTTTTGGGTCTCCTCTCTCTGCACTTTTAATGCTTGAAAGACAGAATTGTCTGGGTTTCAAAATTTAGCATTCAGTTGCCTAGTAACAGCGGTCTCGGAGGCTGGTCAGCCGGAGCCGGATCGAGCCGTCTCCATCCTGTTAAGCAGCGGCGAGATAAATAGAGAGAAAGAGAGTCTGTGGCTGGACGCTGCAGAGCAATCCCCCGGATAATATCCCCAGAGGACCGGGGTGGGCTTTTTAATCACACCACAGATTATACAATCGCTGTCAGGCGGCCCGCTGAGGAAGAGAGCAGAAACCTGAAGCTGGAGCCGCGCTCGCCACTTGGGCTAATAGTACTGCTCCAGCCTTTTGTTCGCGTCTTTCTTTCCAGTGTATTACCACGATGAAGAATCTACGCCTGTGTCTTTGTAGGAGATAATGAGGCAGATCTGCTGGCAACCAGCAACTCAATAAAGGTTAAGTTTGTGATAAGGAAGCAGAATGTAAACGGACGCACTGAGCAAAACTGGAGAAATGAAGTGGGTCTCAATGTTTTGTCAGGAATCGGAGGGGAAACGCCTCTTATGTAATCTCAGAGGTGGATGCGATGCAGAATGTGGGGTAGTGATGCCATTTTTACCAGCACTTTATGGCAGTTGCTATGAAATATCACAGATGCTTAAATTTGTGGTTGTTGTTTTGGGTTTTGGGCCAAAAGCAGAATCTCTAGAAAGACGCACCTTGGTACAACCAATATCAAATTAAAAATGTAAAACTGCTCTCTATTCTCCCCATTATTTCCCACAGAAACAGCTGATTGTCAGTACTTATAAATTCAGAATTATTTCACCATAAAATGCTTTTAGTAAATCATTTTGACTGAACATGACTAGTTTTGATTCCTGCATATATTTTAGTTTGGAAATGTGTTTTCAAGTACAAATGTTCAAGATAAAATCCGCCTGTTTGAATAAATTAAATTGGTATTTAGAGGTTCTGCTGTAAATCACTTCCTTCCTCAAAGCTTCAGTATGTATCTTTTATAAAAACATATTTTTTATATATTTATTGAAACTGTCATGTCATGAGAGTGTGAGTCAGGTAATCTCTGGGAGAAAACAAACAAACAATCGAGCTCTTCTGTTTTCTCCCAGTGCTATCTAAAAACAACCTATCAGAGCCCAGAATAGGGTCTTGGCGCTGTCAATCATACCTGTATACATGCAGCTCTCTTTGTCCCATTGCTATTTGCTACAATATAACTTCTCCCCATCAGCAAAGCCTGTCATGAATGCTAAGGAGAGTCAGAATGGTCACTAAACAGTTGTCCTAAAGCGGTAAATTGTTTCCCTGCCATTAGAACATTTAGCAGTACACGAGCTTGATTGACAGCACGAAGACACTTCTCCTGGCTCTGATTGGCTGTTTTTTAATGGGAGCGATGCATTTCTTCAGATGGTAATAGGAGCTCAGAGAGGAGATCGAGCTTTTCACAGATTATCTGTCTCTTATTATCAAGACAGTTTCAACGAATATTTAAAGAACAGATTTTTTATAAACGTTACATACTGCAGCTTTAAGAAAACTTTTAACTTATGTATGTGTTGTTTGGTTTTGGCATTTGTGTTGCTTTTGCACTTCACAAACTTTTAATTTATTTTAAACAGTAGCTTAAAGTATAAGCATCATAGTGGTTGTTAATAAAATAAAAAAAAATGTTTGCCAATCTGTTGTCCTTTTGTCAACCCTGACACACGGTTGCCACGGTATCATGACCTCAGCCACTCCACAGCTTTGTGACTTGATTTTTCCAGGAAGAAACAGGATTCAAAATGGCAACCCTTTTTTAATGCCCAACATGCTTCTAAAATAAACAAGCAACTTAGCAGTGTTAGTACTTGACCCCATTACAGCAAAGTGTTTTTAATTCATTTGATTGTAGCAATGTGAAGCATGAAGAAGTGTGCAGGTGAACCAGTGAATTATTGTTGTGCTGCAATACAACAATAATTTCATTATTTTCAATAATAAAACTGTCAGCTGTGACAAATGCAGATAATGTAACAAAATCAGAAAAAGATGAATAGATAATGCAACTCTAAACAGAGTTATGAACTCGTAATTGAGTCCGATAGGGGCTCCATAAACAGCACTATGCAGTCCTTGTCACGTTTTTATGTATCTCATGAACACGTCTTGCATGCTCATGAAGTCATGAAAGAAAAATGTTTCACTGAAATCTGCCATGACGCAGCTTGACTTTTATTTACTGTGCACATATTCTCTCAGGTTTCACACCCCCACCAGGCAGTGGGAATCAGATGAAGCGCGATCCGGGCAAACCATTTGCACCGTTTATTTTTAGCCCGACTTGATTTGCATACGTTTCTAGAAGAATATGACTGGCTCACAATGTGGAGTCAGGCTTCAACAATATGGGAGTAGTATTGCACACAATGCATTGTTGTGACTGACAGACTAACATCAGCACAGAGCAACTCCAAATATTAAAACAAAACTTGACTCTGAAAGTGTTGTAGTATTAATATTATATCGGCTGTTTAGATCACACAACACTAATTTTCCATGTGAATTTTCAATAAAACTGTCGACTGTGATGAATGCGGATAATGTCAAGCAACATAATCAGCCCAAGACGCAGAGGAATAAAGGTCAGTTTTGGTTCGATAATGACTTTATTAGGAGCAATTTGAATCCATCTGAACTATACCGACAGCTGCAGGGCTCAGGAGGAATAACTACCGTAAGTAACTGTGCATCTGATAAGATCAGATCATCTGGGAAACTATTCCGACTTTCACGCTTCTTTTATGTGAGCCGCCCATTTCCCAGAGTATTTTAGTGCACAACCTTGACACTATAGTAAACAGATACAACGTGTGGCCTGCCTGACCTGTCTGCTGACATACAGGGAAGAAACACAGTTTTCTATTAAACCTACATGCACAATGCATTTCACTCTGCAAACGTACCTCAGGAAATAAATTTGTTGTGTTTAAATGAATTGAGCGATGCACATCCTGCTAAAGTAAAAGACCAGGCGTATAAACTATAAGGCCTGTAAATACAGAACAAATGCAAGAAAGTTTGAGTACCAGCATTAAAGCTGTTTCAGCGAAAATATATTGCTCATGTTCTTGTCTTTTTAAAAACAAATAATTTTTTACGAAAGCAGTGAACCCTGGAACCACTAGAAAGAAAATGTTTTTTTTGTAGGACTTTTGGATCCTGATTACAGTGCCTTGCATAATCAGGATTCCCCCCAGTGTACTGTAAGCCTGGCGGGCCACCAGGCTTATAGTATTATAAGCGGTACTTATAAGCAACGCTTATAAGTAATTAAAAGTAAATGTACTTCAAAGTACTAATAAGCCACCAGGCTAAGCATTGCTGATTTATTTTAGGTTTTTATTTATGTTTGCATTTTTTGAGACTTTGTAGTTGATGTCCAGGTATTAATCTGCCAGTCTTTCAATAACACATAGTTATCAAGTGATATTTTCAAATTTCATGTCAACTTCAAACATTTTCTTAACTCAAAAACACGACGGACCGCTGAATGCCTGCTGAGCGCTCCAACCACCGGGCTTAGCAAGTTTTCTGGGAGAAACCGTGTATAAGCATTCATACCCGTTTCCTCCATTTTATCACAGTACAATCATAAACTTCAATGTATAAAATAATAAAACATTTTCTCATCCAATGAACATGTTTCTGTTTGCTTATAATATTGCATTGCTGTTGATGAAGTTGAATCCTGTACTGTCTTATGGCCTAATTTCAATCATTCAGCATGCAGCTGATTAATTTAAAATAATTCATTACTTTGTTTGCTTAAATGGTTTTTCTTAATTACACATTCAAAATCCTTTTGTTTTGATTTTGAAATGACTTCTCCTGTCAGAGCTGCAGTCATTACCTTAAATACCAAATTGTTTTCATTCCTCATTACATGAGATAAAAATTTAATCTCTGATTTTTCTTTCATTGTTTTTGCAACTTAGATGGACTCAAGTCAAAACCTGAGAGTCTGTCTGTATCTGCATCATGTAGCAGAGCTCCTTTTCAGGTATCACTGAGCTTTAACTATCTTTCCTGTTTTTGCAAAGAATAGACTGAAATTTCAGTATGTAGATTTACAAAGCTGGTAGAAACGTACACCAAATAGTTTAGTTGTTGTTCTATCTTTTATTCCTTCCACTTCACAAAAATACACTACTTTGCCGGTTCATCACGTAAAATCCCAATAAAATACATTTATTAATAAAATGTATTTAAGTGGTTGTAATGTGGGAAAAGTTGAAGGGGTATGAACACGGTTAGTTTCTCAGCCCTCAAAAGTTGGATTTCATTTCATTTCATCAAACTATTTTCTGCTCACTGGTACGTTAGAGACTTTCTGTCCTCGGTTTGACAGATCAGGCAGATTTACACGGTGTCTTTGTAGCTGCTAACTTTACACTAAGGGAGGCTGCTTTTCATAAAGTGTCTGTACAATTTAAAAAACGTAGAAATGATCTGGTATCCTTCACCAGATGTACGGCTTTAGACAGTCCTACTCCTCTCAACATCATAAATAGAAGCATCAAAACATTAATGTCTGATTAAATTAGGAATTTAAGAAAAAATAATTAAGTTAATGTTATTTGAACAAATACATTGTATGATTTACAGAATAAAATAAACAAAAAGCAAATAATTGATGAAATATTTCCATCAGCTGATTTTAAATTAATTAAATTTGTGCTTCAATTATGATTTCTGCCAGAAATAACCAGTAAAAATCTGAAAATTACTAGAATTACTGTAGAACACCAAACTTCCTCCATGTTTTACAACAGGTCTCCAAACATTTTGGCTCGTGGGCAAAAATAATCAATTTAAAATTATTTGCAGGCCAAAGAAAGAAGGAAAACTAAAACCAAGCAAATAAAGTAGTCAATTCTTTTTTTTTTTTTTTTTTTTGTAGGAAAGAGAGGTTACACATTGTACAACAAGATTTTTGCATGTCTTCTGTATTCAAAGAAAAGAATGTTGTTTTCAAATTCTTTTGACTCAATATAACAAATTTAATCTAAGTTATAAGAACAGAATTTAAAACGCTTGCTAAATTTAGCCAAATTCAGCGAACTAAATAAAAGCTGATTTTGGTGTAGCAAAGTCGATAAAAATCTATAATATATACAAGGCTCCATTTATTTTAAAAGCTTGCTTATACCTAACTTTTTCTACAATGAGAAAATGATGTAGGTAATAATTTTACCTCTGATGGATGAACCTTGTATCATTCTCAAACTGCGGTCCTTATTAAAAGGACTGTGAAATGCAAACTTGGGTTTCTTTCTTTCACCAAAAAAAAAAAAAAAAATCCAATTTACTGGTAGGTCACAACAGGACTCCTGTGTTTAAACCTAAGACAGTTAATTTAATTCCTGACTGTAATTCCTGTGGAGTAAAAGCCGTTGTGAGACCCTCAGGAAGAAAATGATGGCAGCTTACGAGTCTGGTAGGGAATTTAAATAAATCAAAAAAAAATTTTAAATCATCCACTGTGATGAAAATATTCAAGGGGAGGACTTAAAAAAACTGCTAGCATGTCTTGGTTAGCAGTTAGCATCAGTGCTGACTGAAAGCCCTAAAACATTGCTAAGGGACCTAAAGCTAGTTTTTTCATTGGAGGGGAACAGGAGGAAATCTTTGTGCTTTATGAAAAGCCAAAATGAAGAGTCATGGTTTGGAGATAGTTTGCCGTAGCAGGACTCTAGCAGGTTAAATCCAGAAGACATTTAATGAAAATGTCAAAACATTTGTTTAAAAAAATTAAAGCTAGAGGAAAACTGGACTCTGCACCATGATAACTCAGGGCATACCAGTAAATCCACCAAGGACTGGCTGAAATAAAAAGCCTTGAGCCCAGACAAAACCCAGATCTTGATCTTTTTGAGATCCTGTGGGGTGAATTTAAAGGGGCAAACTTTCCTCAGACTTCCAGAGTAATCAACAAACCTTGATGATTTCAATACTGGACAAAAATAAATGTGATTATGATTCTTTGCATGATCAAGCGACTCTCCATTGGAGCCGTTCTAATCTCATGAACATCTCAAATATAGTTGCATCTTCCTATTTCATAAAATAATTGTTAAAAAGGTGAAACAGAAAAAAACAAATGGGCAGAAAGATAAATCAAGCGAGTAGAAAAACCATTAAAGATCATTCTAATGCTATTTTTTCTTTTCAAATTTCACTATGAGATAGTGTAAGGAGCAGATCTTCACTTAAAAGATCTTCCAGTTTATGCAAAACCCTTTCAATAATCAAGTCACTCCGAGTCAAATTAATGATAATGAATTACTAATTTGTTCCAAGGAGAAGCTCTTGGCTTTATAACTTAGCTGTAAAAATTCACTCACATTAGTTAACACTTCATAATTTGAAGTCCGATTAAAAACCCACGTATCAGATTCCCATGTTTCCATTTGCACCGTTCAGTCTGGAGGTGCTTGACATCCATCCAGGTGAGGCCGGGTGACTCACCTGCTCGGGGCTCATCCAGGCTCTGGTTGTCTGACTTCTCCTGCATCAACCTGCGTGTCCATCGCAGCAGCTCACCGTTCACGCCTGGCTGAGGCCCGGAGGACTTCGTCTCTGTAACAGAACAGCAGCGGTCAGTGTAGGGCGAAGCCAAGCACATGATTACATTCAGTGTGGAGGGACTGTGGTTTCAATCAATGTATTTATTGGAACAAACAGTGGAAAAATTGTTCTAACTTGTCACAATCATATCCACCGGTCTTCCTATTTAGACAATGAATGAACAGAATCATCTTTAGTCTATCTCCAAGCTATGTGTCCACTGCTTTATACAAGTTTATAAAGCCACTGTGTCTGACTTTCTTGTACACATTCCCAGAAATAGCCTAAAGATTTAGAGTAAAATTGAACAGATTTATTCTCTATCTAGTAGTTTATATTCCTGGCTGAGAGAGATAGCGGTATTTTCAGTAATGCACTACAATCTCTGTGCTTCATTCTTCAGTAGTTTATCTTCATGTGGATTTCAGTCACCACAGGCTTTTGGGAGGCAACAGCCAAGAAACTCCCCTCAGATAGATCTGCCTCACCATCCCAATTATGGTATAAAAAAACACAGATATCCTTCTTCACCACCCACAGAGACACTTTCCACCAAGGCCACAGGAATAAAGTGATATTTATTATACTCTCCATCACACCGCAGTATTAATATGAAGCAGCCTTTCTGTGTTTCTGATGCACTTCGTGATTGCCAAGCGCTGCAGTGTCTCTTTGTACCTCACAGCTCAATGAGCCCATTTCACGAGGCCAGCGGTCGTGGCCAAGAGGAGACCGGAGGGCTTTCATGTTGAGGCATCAAGAGGAGCTCGACTTGTATGAAATTCAAATAGGTTTCTGCCACAGATGGCTCTGCGGCATTTTCACACTCCTAACTGGGACAAGTCACCTAGAAAAACATCTTATCTAATAATAAAAGGTGAGCAGAGAACGTCATGTTTGCTCGGTTTCTTTTTTTAGATTCAAATTTTTCTGAACTCGCTGAGGTGAGTAACAGACTCTTTGGGATGGAAAGAGGATGAGCTGCTTCATATGTTTGCGAAAAACAAACGTTCTGGCTCCAAATACAGTAAACGGCTGGCTTAGAGAGAAAGCTATTTAAAGATATCCCTCTGGGAACATAAAGTCAGATTTTCCTTTATGTTAAACAATTATTAGATGCAGCAATCATCATAAGAAAGCAAAGGCTCTCAGTGAAATACCATGGAGAATATTTTTTATTACACTCCTTTAAAGGACCTCATAACTACAGCTGTGAGTTTGATTGTGGCGGTTAAACAGGGTTTCCATCAGGGGTTAGATTACCAGCAGTGCTAAACTCAAGCTTCAAAAAAGTATTTATGCCACTTTACCACAAACTTGAATTTATGGTTTTGGGATTTTATGTCGTAAATCAACACAAAAGAATCAAAATTAATAATGGTTTTTAAAGATTTTGACAAATGAAATTGTAAAAAGTGTTGCATCAATTTTTGTTAACCACCTTTACTGTCCCCCTTTGCTCTGATACCCTTAAATAAATAAACTCTAATGCAGCCAACTCTCCACATAGTCAATGCAGTTCACCTGTGTGTGATTTAAACTTTGTCCAGTTGTTCTGTGAAGGTTTCAAAGGTAATGTACTTACAAGACACATAGCTATTTGCTAACTAGCTATTTGCTACTTAGCACATAGCTTAACCCTAAAAGACCTAAGTTTCAAATCTCCGCCTGGATATTTTTGCTTATTTTAATTGTACGCAGTTTATTAAATGTCCTGTGAGTAAATATATATATTTCCCATTTATCCATAACAACTGGAACTCTCAATATCTAGCAAGTTATTTTCGCAATTTACCGAGAGACCCTCCGATTAATTTCACTGCCAGCTACGATCGGGGTGAAATTACCGTAATAACCCAATGTTGGCTGAAAAGCGCAACATCTCCCCTTTCAGAAACCGTTGGAATTTTTCAAAAAGCGCAAAGTGTGGCGGATATACGGTACTATAAATTTGGCTGTGTCGTCTACGACACGTTCGGTCTGGAAGACGGTTAAGATTGATGAAAACCAAGGAACACAGCAGACAGGTCAGTAAGTTGTGAAGTTTAAAGAAAGGTTAGACTATGCCACATCTCAAGCGTTTAACATACTGTGCAGCAGGAGGAAATTAATGAGGAGAGCAGTCAATGTTGATGGTAATTTAGACCTGCAGAGAGGGAGAAATGTAGAAAAATCAGCTATATTTCATGAGCTCCACAATTGTGGACATTATTATTATTATTGAAAGAAATGTTTAATGTTTGCCACAGGTCATGTGGAGTAAGTGCTGTGGTCATATGACAGAAAAGTCATATGGGCTCAGGAGCTGCAAGTGGCTCTTTGGACATTCCTGTAAATAACTTGGGCTAAAAATGATAAAGATCCTTGTCATGTTTTTAAATGTAGATTAAACAACAAATGCAGGTTTTAGCAGATTTCCAGTTATGTATATGTGTATATATATACAAATATACAGAAAGAGAATTTCCACAACAGAATCACTAAATGTATCAGTGATACTTTTTTAGACGTAAGTTAATAACATGACAAAATATGATTTCAAGAGTTTATAAGGTACTTAAAATTACAGTCTTCCTTTTGACATTGACCTCTGACCTGTAAGTTTGCGTAACTGTTATAGTGATTGTTGGTGTACATGACAAACCTAGTACATGAAATGTAAATATAGGAGAGCGGTCCCAGAACAACCAGAGATAAAATCTGATTTGTAGAGTTTGCATGGAAATAACCTAATCCTGTTTTTAAAAGCTGAATAAAGACTGCAGGTGGAGAAATTACAACTAGAACCATCTAGTAGTAATATGCTAGACTAAAAAAGTGCTGTGGAATAAATCTTTTTTTTTATGAGGTGGTAAAATAAGTCAGAAATCTTTAAAATTTTCTTTGTTAGACAAATTAATTATTCCAGGAGTTATTGCGATAAATGATGATATTGTTGTTTTGAGATCATTTCTAAGTAATATAACGGTAACGGCAACATAATAATGCAAGCGGACATTCTAAAAGATCAGTAAACTTTAAACACTAATGAACATTTAACACTGGAACTGGAAGACATGTTAAATATCCAAAATAAATAAACAAAAAAACAAATAAAATAAATTTTGAAGACATTGTAAACAAAACGGTCCTCAAAAAAAACGACTGGATGAGACCAAAGCACCAAACTGAAGATTTATCATCCAGTTTTTGGTAGAAATAGAGAAAAAAGGAGATAAATGATCAATCATGCCAATGAAAATTATTGACTTTTAAATTAATTGATTTATTGATTCAGGCCTAATTCTGAACAGCTGAACAATAAGCTGGAGCAGCTTATTGTTTTATATCATGGCAAACATAGAGGCAACAGTAACTTATCAGCTTTTTAACAGAAACTGTTTAAACGTTCGATAACTTACTAACAACTAGTAAACAAAGATGCATCATAAAATGTGTTTTTAACCAGAAGTGACTGATTTTCAGGTCGTTCTGCTCTGACCAGTGATTACCTGAAAAGAAACTCAAAAATATTTCCTTTTTTCAACATGAATGCGCCACATCAAAGCGCTGACAACATTCTGCAGTGTTGTCAGGGCCATAAACTGCATAATATATTGAAACGCAATCATTACACTAAATTCAACTTAGTATTACTAAATTTGTCTATTTTATATGAAAAAGCCATATTTTCAGAATACCTTCCTCATCACAAATTGTCAAAAAGCTTCATGTCACCCTGACATCCTGGCTCTTTCCAGCAGCAGCGCTGAAAAGGAAGTGACTTTTAAATTTTTGCTTTTTACTGTAAAGTCACTCAGTTGAAGAACTGCACCATAAATGTGCAGCATGCCCCTAATTCCCATTGTTACGGTAATGGATCAAAATGAGCTCTTCCTTCTTTGTTTTTGAATCAAAAATGTTTGATGCCATTAGTTGACATATTTTTAGGAGAAAGTTAAATGTTGAAGAAATAAATGTTCATAGTTTAACCCAATGAGCATTTCTTGTTCTCATAATCTTCTTCTTAATAAATAATTTGTTGTGATTATATATATTATAAATATATAATTCAGATCCTTTTTTCTGTTTTATTTGAGTGAATGTGGCATAAATGTAAAGTCTGATTTAGGTCATTTAAAGCGTATTGAGGAATTCAGATTCAGTATGATTGAGTTTTACTATCTGTACGGTAACAGACCATATTTAGTAATTTTCCCTGTGATCCAGAACTGTGTTAAAAAATTTTACAACCTGTTTAACCTACTGGATACTTTACAGACCAGCTGGGACACTAAGTGAACAGGACTGAACACAAAAGAACAGGGATATTTCAGACAAAGCTGTTATTCAACGTCATTAAACAGTTTGTGGACATTTATGGCCTCACAGGTAGATAACAAAGTAATAAATAATGATAAGGCTTTTTGTCGATGCTATAAAGCTTTCCATACACACACAATGCAGCAGAAATGAGTCCTCAAATGTCAGGCAATGAATCTGATCTGCTTTCTATATGCACAGCGAGAAATAAAACACATAAATCTTTATGAGAACATTTTGATATCAAAAGCTCCCAATTGGTGTGTTCAGCAAAGTTTAAACCCTTTTTCTGGTCATTAGGTTTTATGTTCTTGAGTTTAAACACCAAGAATGATAGACTTGTTAATACTTTCCCCAGTGACTGCCAGGAAAATGATGTGACAACCTCTAGGACTAGTATTTACAAATAAAACACTGAAAGAATAAGCTATATAAAGGTTGGTTAATCAAGAAGAAACTACAGTAAACCCTAAACTACCACGGAGAACTTAACAACTATTTTACAGCGTCTTTAAAAGGAGTTGATATTGCTTGAAGTTTGTCAATAAATTTTATTGGGATTTTATTTAATAAACCAACTTAAAGTGATGCAGGATTGTGAATGAGAAGAAAACAAAGATATATATATATAGACCTGTCACAATAACAAACTTTGCTGAACAATAAATTGTCCCAGAACTTATTGCGATATATGGTGGCATTGCTGTTTTAAGGACATGTTCAAGTAATTTAATAGTAATAATGGCATAAAAATGCAAGAACATTTCTCAAAGTTCAATAAACTTTAAATTCTAATGAACATTTAAACACTGGAACTGGAAGAGGTTTGGAAAATCCAAAAATAAAAGAAGAAAACAACAAATAAAGTAAATTATGAAGTCTCTGTAAACAAAATTATCTTTCAAAATAAAAGAGCTAGTTGGGACTAAAACACCAGACTGAAAACTTTTATCATCCAGTTTGTGTTAAAAAGAGAGAAAAAAGAGAAAAATGAAAATGATTGAGTTTCTTTTAATTTACCATGTGATTAATTGATTTACTGTTTATTTTGACAGGCCTAGATATATAGTTAATTTTATTACTCATAAAACTCTGAAAAATATTATATGTATCAATCATCCTGAGTTAATCCTTTGACTGCATTGGAAATCTTCTGGTTGTGGTTTTTCCCCAGTTTCACACACCTATAACGTTCTTTACAAAGTTACCCAAGCTCAGTCAGACAGGATGGAGCCCTTCCATCAGCCTCAGTTCTCAAGTCGTGCCACATTTAGATCTGGACTTTGACTGGGCCATGAGTACCCTTTGATTTAAATCATTTCATTGCAGCTCTGCTTGAATATTTATGTTTGACTTGAGGGTGAACCATAGCCCATGTCTCAAGTCTTCTGCAATCTTCTGGATTCTACTAACTAGACGACTTCACAGAGCAGTTATCTGTGATGTATTTCATTTAAAGGTGTCAGATTAAAGGGGTCTGACTAAATAAAATTATGCATCATTGTCCATCCACTTCACAAGGATGCTACTTTGAGTTACAAATTAAAACCCAACAGGTTGAGGTCTGTGGTTGTGATGCAACAAAATATGAAAAGGTTTAAGGGGAATGAAGTCTCTCTCAGAGCACTGTACATAAACAGGTTGATTAGATTTCTGGCTGCAATTACATTACATAAGCAGTAATCTTCATCTGGAGCATACCATACTGAATCTTTAGATAAAGAGCAAGGTTTCTAATCTCTGATGTCTAATCTTTGGTCTAGTTGAAGTCCAGGTGGTTTAAGAAAAAATATATATAGATAGCTCTTATTCCTTCAAGCACATTTCCATAAAGGTTTTTTTTTTTATTGAGCTTAGTAGCATCTTCTGTAGGATTTGCCAAGAGGCTGACACTTTTATGACAACCTCAGTTACCATCAAACATTTCTACTCTGCAGCAGCATAAAGGTGTGCATGGGTTATTAAATACCCAAATTTACAGTGGGATTTACTTACTGTTAACTATGACTACTGCAGCTCCTGAGAAAAAAAGCGGCTTAGACACGGATAGCCATAAATGGCTACAAAAGCTGTGTTATTGTGGCATGTCTAATATTTTCCAGTATTGTTCTGCCTGTCACCATTACAATCAGCAGACCATAAGCTTTGCCAAAAAGGTTCGAGCGAGCAGCCTCGGTCTGTGTTGAGAGAACCTCTTCAGGTTGATGGCACACTCATAATTTAAAGGTGAAGCATAAATATTAATGACACGGCTCATACAACGGCACACTCTGCCACAAAGGGATGGCGCGCAGCAGAAGCAGGATGAAGCCCAAATGGGAATTAAAACACTCCTCGCAGAAATGAAAAAGTTCAGCTACTCAAATCCGTCGGATGCGCGCGGGGGGCGAGGGGGGGAATTGGTGCTGAAGCATCTGCTGAGGATGTGTGTGACAGTGTGTGACCACATCAGCAAAGGCGACGAGTGGATGACGAGCTGGAGGAGAGTGAGGGGGCGGGGTGACGCCTCACTAAACCACATTTCACTGAACCAACAAATTTCTCTGGGTTTCTCTGCAGAAAGTAAATATAATCAAATATCTGTCATTTTATTGTTTATCTACTGAGACGGCTTCTACTAAAACACAGTCATTGTTTTCTGTGAAAAATCAAAGACAAATAGATCGTATAGAACACAGATAGATACAAATGTCTGTACTATCTTAACAGTGGTAGATCATTTTAAAGGCAGAAAGTATGATGGTTCTGCTTTCAGTTTAGCTATTTGTACAAGCTGGATGGACTTGTGCCCATAATTAATTCAGAGCCTCCTAAAATTATTCCACCGCTGCTGCAAAATAGGTTTATTGCCAACATTTAACACTTATTCTTTGATATAAATAAAAGGAATGTTATAAAGATTTCCTCCAAAATCAACCCTAAATCCAGTTCCATTGACGACTGCACAATCTAAATCACGTGTGTCAAACTCAAGTCCCGTGGGCCAAATCTGGCCCGCCATAGCATTTTATGTGGCCCTATAGATTCTAAACTAAACACTAATTGTGCTTAAATATTATGTTATCAATCAAATCAATGCAGTTTTTTATCCATTTACTGCCAAATTACATCAATCAGTCCCTCCAGTTTCTAGAAAAGTATCATGGAAATTCACATAAAACCAGCAACTTTTTTGCACTTGTACATAATTGGGAGTTTATTGCCGATTTTTCTCAAAAATTGTTAAAAGCTACCTTACCTGTACTAAACAGCTGGCTCAGTCTTCACTGATGTCAGATTGTAATCCATAATCTATTAAATGGGTAGTAAAAAGTCGCATTTGCCGTCATAAATAAGCGCAAATATTTCCAAATTAGTACCACAAACACTTAAATTTTTACTGCAAAAAAATCACAAAAAGTATCACAAAATCCTGGAGGGACTGAAAAGATGTTCAATAATATTATTTAATTTTAAGGATTCATTGATATTTTTAAGTTTGTGAACAGGTTTTATAAATATGTTCAGGCACAACCGGCCATTTAAGAGCATCCCTGATCGTGATTTGTCCCAAAACGAAAATGAGTGTGACACCCCAGATCTAAATCATTCAATGCCCCCGAGGATAATCCTTCATAACCTTTGCAAACGATATGTGGCAATCAGACGCACTCAATGCAACCAATCAGATGCCTCTTTACTTGAGATAACGCAAAGTTTTATTGCGTGTTAGAAATAGGGTCAAAGGACTTGTCTCAAAGAAGAGATGAAGGAAACTGATACAGCTGGATAGTTTTCAGCTTTACAGTTAAATGTATCTTGGCTGGATGTGGCAGGAAGTGGAACCACTAGCAGCTACACCAGAATCCTGAGGAGGCTGACGGTCAAAAACTCTTCACTGACAGCAGAAAAACCTGCACAGAGTAGAAGGGCTCAATGCCTGAACTCCAGGAAGTAAAACACTTATGGACCAAAAGCATAAAACATAAAGCTGCCTCCCAACTGAGTAAGTAAGCCAAAATGTTTTAGGATTCTGTGAAGCAATGACTCAAAACGTCAACTTTTAGAGCCAGTAGAACGTCTGGAGGAGAAAGAATGAATCACACTGCCTACAGTAAAGCATGGCGGTGGCTCAGTGATGCTCTGGGGCTTTTATTTTTTGCTGCATTGAAAATCTGCAGGGTGTGAAAGGTACAACGTACGATGAATTATCAGAAAATCACCAGTCTGTGAGGAAGATTAAGTTTGGGTTTGGACAATGATCCAAAACATTTCTCAAAGTCAAACAACACCAACGAAGTGAAGGCGTCTCTGGTGTCTCACTGTGAATCATGCAGCAGGTCAGAACAGCAAAAAGGTGCTGCATTAAGATGCTCCTCTAGAAGAGGCTGATTAACTCTGAAGCCACTCTAGTTATTAAAAATGCCATTTTGTGTCAAATTTGGAGAAATTGCTTGTAACAGGGATGCACAGTGGTGCAGTTGGTAGCACTGCTGCCTTGCAGCAAGAAGGTCGTGGGTTCGATTCCCAGCCCACGATCTTTCTGCATGGAGTTTGCATGTTCTCCCTGTGCATGGTGGGTTCTCTCCGGGTTCTCCGGCTTCCTCCCACAGTCCACAAACATGACTGTCAGGTTAATTGGTCTCTCTAAATTCTCCCTAGCTGTGAGTGTGTGTGTGAATGGTTGTGTGTCCTGTGTGTCTCTGTGTTGCCCTGCGACAGACTGGCGACCTGTCCAGGGTGAACCCCGCCTCTCGCCCGGAACATAACTGGAGATAGAAACCAGCAACCCTCCCAACCCCATTAGGGACAAAGGTGAACAGAAAATGGATGGATGGATGCTTGTAACATAGGTTGTGTTGCTCTCTAAATATCTGATATTAGTGCAACTGCAGATCGTAGTGACCTAGAGGCTAAAACTGATAGGGAAGAAAGAGAAGAGTTTTCCAACATTTTAAACTCCTTTCAATAAGAAGCAAAAGGAAGAAGCAGAGACATTGGAGTATGTTCTGGCCTACCTGCTGCTGCCCACTTCCAAATGAGAGGATGCGACTACGAGAAACACAAACTTCCCTGTTTTAGAAATATTGTCGACTGAAACAACAATAGTCGAGGCTTGGGTTAAGAAGGAAGTCGCATCAAACCTGGCAAAATGATTGACATGAAACACTGTCATAATATTTCAGCAGTCAAGGCAGTCATTTTACTTTTACTGTTTAAAAAATAAATAGCTATTTATCTACATATCTAGCCATACAGATGTATATTTACACCGGTTAGTCATGCCACACGAATCATGGAAATCAAGTTGTTTCCCTGCATTAATTAGATTTTTATAAATAGAAATCAGGTGGAAACCAGGATTACCAAATCAGTATTTTAGAAATAAATCATCATTTTTATATTTATCATCCTTTAGTACTAAAATTCACCCTGTTTTTCATATATAAAAACAGTTTGTCCATAAAATAATGTCTTTAGCGTGTCTAGTCATAGTCAGTTTGTCCTCTGAGCTAAAGATAATGCCCAGCCTACACCCCCAGTGATTGGATTTACACATGCCACAGTTTGTGCCCGCTTTGTATGATCAACAATCTGTCACCTCCCTGCAGGGTGAACAGAGTCAATCATCCCAAGAAGCCCAGACAAGAGAGGCTGAGGGATGGGCGGCAGTCATGCCAGGAAAAACGCAGCGGCAGGGTGTGCTGCTGGAAATCCAATCTAAACTCTCCAAGTTCAGCTTGTTTTAAAGGTCAAACATTCAACCAGAGAATGTGTAGCCCCTTACAAACCATCTGATAAAATTTGAGATTTTAAAAGGAAGATATTGATTTATTCTAAGATGTGCATGTCGTTTAAAATATACAAAATTGTACGTTTAATAAAATAAATGCATATAAAATTAATAGACATTAGACTGATATTACTATTAATACTACTAACATATCACAACATGTACTTTTGCTCGTCTTTTGTCATTTTCACTGCAAATAATTTTACGTAGTATTCAGATTGGAGTATATTTTTAAGCACTAACTTATAATACTGGAGTTAGAGTGAACTTCAGTCGCAGCGACGCAGCCGTGCGTCCTAATTAAGGTCTCACCTGGAGCCTGGAGGACCTGCGTGAGCCAAATGACGGCGACCAGCCCGACTCCGCAGCAGCAGAACCGCTGGAAGGGCCGCCGGTGCCTCGCTGCCGCTTTCATTCCTCCGCCAGCTGCATGTTCGCCAAAAACATCTGTTGCTCTCTGTCTTTACACTTGTTTCACACTTTCTTGGAAGACAGCGACGAAACAAACCGCCTCCTCCCTCCCTCCCTCTGCTGCTTCTCTGACAAGTTGGGTCCGAAAAGACAGAAAAGAGAAGAAAATTCCCCCGCAAAGACGAGAGCCCAGTTTACTCCAGCAGCTCCGGGCTCAGAGCAGGAGACGCCGTGCTGGTAAACTCCACCGACCGTCCTCCTGGTCGCACATAGCGGGGAGACGCGCCAACGAGCTTTCTGCGTTCATGTGTGTAGCCTGAAAGGTCGACTGCAGATCCCACAGTGAGGTGCAGCAACAGGAGGCGGTATGTTCCGAGCAGTGTTCCTGCTCGGGGTGTAGTGATAATCGGTGGCCACCAGGGAGCGACAAAGCGCAGGGTGCGCAACTCAACTCAAATCTACATTGGCACAGGAAACTGTTTGGCCTTACCCACATTTCGGACGTAAATGTGTCCAAAATACATAGCTTATATTAAGTAGCAACCAAGAAATGCATTTTATTATACAGCTATGAATAAAAATCATAGACCCTATAACGTCCTTCTTCTTTTTCCAACCTTATATGGATATTTAATATAAATTTTAACGTGTCAGTATTATACTTTATTTGCGTAAAATTGACATGAGACTGTCATAAACATGAAGGAGTCTTCATGAATGTTTATGACTGTTGTCATAAAGTGTCATTGGTAATGACATTTTTAATGCAAGATTGACACTTAATTGGCTTTTAAAGCAAGTTTTAATGGAACTTTTGCATCAAAACTGTCAATAATTACACTGAATAATGAAAAATGTAGACTTTTAATGCAACTTTTAGTGCACCTTTACATTATAAGTGTCGTTATTTGCCAAATTACTCTTTCTTACAACAGTTGTAAACATTTATGATTGAAGAGTCATTCATGTTCATGACGTGTTATGTCATGTTTATGACAGTCTGATGTCAGTATTATACACACCCCTTCAAATAAATGTTACCAAACAGGGTAAATCAAATTAAACTTAAAAGAAATTTAACTCTGCAATTTAAAACCTTTGTCTGCTCTTCCTGACACTAAAAAAAAGCTAAAAAATAAAATAAAAAAGAGAGTCAGCTTTACATAATACTGATACATAATAATTAATACTGAACAATTCAAGAGGTGGATGGGGCTTTTTCTGCATGGAATTACAATATTTTGCATGTGAACATTCTCACCGGGTACTTTGGGTTCATACCATACTTTTAAAGATGGGTGCTTTATTTGTCTCTCTAGAGCGATTGTGTGAAAACTTTTAAGGACACCACTACCAACATGGATAAGCCAAATACATATTAAGCGTGGTGGTGGTAACAAAGCTTACAGGTTTGCTGCCGCAGGTACAGGTGGAACGGAAAAGTGTGGAATAATCAAGAAGGTCTACCTCCATAAGATTAACAGCTTGTCAATGGAAAGGCAAAACATCGAAGCTTGATTTAGGATAGACAAAGCATAATAAAATAAAGCTTGTAGAACAGCCCTGACTTCAACTGTGTTAAAGATTCATGACCGCTCTCTAAAAGCCAGGTCTTTTCCAGGAAAGCATCCAGTTTGTGAGACTTTTACCGCCACTGATAAGACATTTCAATCCAGAGTTATGACTGAAGCTTGGTGATTTACACAGTCTGTGATCAGGGCACAACTTTCTAGGGATCATTATATTATTGGAGGTGAATTGTTATATTCAATAAATCAGAACCTGTGCTCCAATGAGGTTGTTTATCAAATTAATTTGAAAATTTCTGAAATGTTTTTTGTTTTTCTTTACTAGTCTGGCATAATATTCTCATCCTAAATGTTATGTTTTCATTAACTGTAAGTGGAAAACCATCAAGATTAACCAAAAATAAAAGCTTGAAAACATCAACAATTGTGAATTGAGTTATTGAATATTACATTAAAGTGATCATTTATAGTATTGAGAGAAATATAAAGCTCTGAAAGGCCCAAATATATTTGGTACCTTTCTTTCATCTTGAGTTTTTCCAGTAATGCAAAATAAAAGCCACAAGAAATAAAAGGCCTCCTGCTGTTTTAGCATCTTGTCATGAAGAGACCTTCCAGAATCAGGGAGAAGATTAAAAAACACAGCTGCAGCTCTCCCTGCTTATATCTGTACAGAAAATGTACACAAAACCTTTTGCAATCACCTTACAATAGGAATAGTCTGGATAATGTCTTAAATGAAAAACTTAAATTGACTCCATTTCATAGCAGTAAAAGGAAACGATAAGTAGAAGTAACCTCATGTGTCTTCAGTCCTCACTAAGAGTCCTGGTGTTTATCATTCTTACTGTTTAACTGCAGAGTTTATGACAGGACTGGTAGATTTGTTATCACCAAACGGGGAAAGCTACGTAGTTATGAACTGCATCACTTATTAACAGAGCACATGCTTTGACAAACGACTGCTTTTGTTCATTGAAATCTGCTAAACATGACTTCTGGTTGGAATCAATCAAAGCTCAATCATTGAGCAATGAGATGTTGAAAAATTTCTACAACATTTTTCCAGTTATCTTGATAAAAACTTGGCATGAACTCATTTATAATGATGAAAACTTTGTGTAAAAATGAAAGAAGAACGTTGGCGTGAGATGATATCCAATCGGATCTAATTTTAGAAGGATGTCTTGAAGAAATAGCCAATAGGAGACTTAAATTTTCTTCGCGGCAGAACTGAACAAGGTGGCGATCACATGTTTACAAATGCAAAAAATAGAAAAGAAAAAAAAGAATGGACATATCAGAACACAAAGACATCAACAAAAATATTTTGTATGCAGAAACAAAAAAGAAAATAGACACCTGAAAACTATCCAATCATAATCATGCATAAACTAAAACCCAAAGTTATTTTGGAGTAAATTTAGTTAACTGAAACTGGACTGAAACCTAAATGACAAAATGATAAAACTAAACATTTTTATCAAAGAATGTGACTAAAACAAAATTAATATGTGTCAAACTTAACTCTGCTTAGAAAACACAGTCTCTTGTGTCTTCTTGAGTTGCTCTCATTCCATCCAGCAGTGTGGATATTTCCTGAATTTCACCAATAACATCTTCATCACTCACTTTCAATAGAAGATGCTGAACCTTCACCGGTTATTACTAACACCTGCCTGCATGTCTTCCCGTTAAAACATTTACCAACTCCCACTTGTTATACAACTCTCAATCCTCCAAAACATCGGTGAAAACGCCATTTTTTTTTATTTAGGGACGGCCTTTTGAGTAATAATTTGCATTTAGTCCCTCCATCCTCCAATACTTACAAGCAGTAACAAAAAAGGGAGACCAACAATTCAGCTGTTCCAATTTAATCCTCTCTGATCTACATTTTGCACATTGCCATTTTGTTCCTGCGTTCTGCCATTTTATATGTCAGTAAAGCAGTTATAAGCATGTAATTGAGCCACAAAATGTGTTCAAACTGCAAATGAAAGTAACAGTAACAGAGCAAAATCGCCATGACTGCAAATTCAATGCATTCTTCTTCATAAGTCACCGTAAAAAAATAAAATAAAAAAACTCAAGAATCCATGTTTCATCTCATCTTGTTTCTACATTTTATGCATTTTAGTGCCCAGATTTTCTCAACATTACAGACTTTTTGTTTTAAATTTAATTATGCAAGCAAAAGAAAAAGAAGAGATTATACTTCAAATTCAGCACTAAGTTTTTCAGCACTAAGCACTAATTCAGCACTAAGTTTTTCACTAAGAAGTAGTTCACACTGTGTGTGAACTACTTCTGGACCAGCGGTCTTACTCGTAAACAAAGTGGATATAAACAAGAGCACATAAGCGATTACACTTTAGCGCTTTCTTTAAATGAGAAAGCTCTCCTATCCAATTACGTCTTAAATCTAAAATCAAGCCTGATTTGCGGTCAGCAGTGCGGTTTGTTTCAGACATTTATCTGTCATCTCTGCTGGAGGGAGGCAGCCAAAACACAACATGAGGTATGAATTTTCCTCCATTAAATTTTTGTTGACAAAAACCAGGCAGGTTTTCAGCTTGCAAACTTAGACTCCACATTTGTTTTAATTTCTCTGCAAAGATAACAAAGGGAAAATCCATTGCAGGAATGATCCTGAACACTGTGAGGATGTTTCAAAACATACTTTGATCCCACAGGTTCTGCTTTGCTTTTTTACCCCAAAAATTTAGGACTCAAAATGTTTAACTGGTCAAAACTACCTAACTCGTCCTCTCAGCATAAACTCAGCATCTGTGTTAAAGAAATGACTCAGCAGATTTTAGAGGGCAACATCTAAAAAACGTTGTTTTTTTTTCTAGACACAAATAAATTTAGATAACAAAATGTTTACTAAATATACAGCAGTGTATCTTTATTGACATTGTGGTGTGAATGTTGTGTATAATTACGAGTGATTACAAACTGATATTTAAAGTTGACAAATTTATTGTTTAGTATGAACTAAAGCCATCACGTTTTTCAGTACAATCTCTTATTTCATCCCTTGGAAAATATCTGATATAGTTTGATTAATGTATTGTTTAGTTCATATTGGTACAGAAAACTGCAAAACAGCTGAAACACTGAGCACCTTTAAGCCTAGAGTTGCTGTTGAAACATAATCAACGAAATATTAATTAACAATCTGATGTGTAATAACTTCACTTGAAAACATGTAATGTTTCAATTGTTGACTGAGTGTTGTTTTTGTGTTTTTATGATGTGAAGCAAAATTTATTTGAATTCGATATAAACGCACAAGCCGCTTTCTGCAAATTTGTTGTGTATTTTTCCCAATTTAACTAAACCCTCCCACCATAAACCCAGCATTTAGCGTCTGCTTGAACCTACCGTACTCTGAATGTTTCTGCTGTTTCCCCAAAGGGCGATCCCGGTTTTCATGCTAACTTAGCTTCTGTTACTCTAGCTAAATAAACTTCTATAGACATTTCGGAACACCAGAGGATCTTTTGGGTAAACAGTTGAGGTGTTCTTTGTAAAAGCTTTGAAATCTGGCACGAATATCTCCCGTCTTATTTATGTCAGGAACTGTGAAGTGAAGAGATGTTGCAGGCGGACTTTCATCAATCTTCTTTTTTTTTCCCAGAAGGAACTAGTGGCTCGTATTTTGTTGTTGTTGTTGTTGTTGTTGTTGTTGTTGTTTTCTTTCCCCTACCAGGGGTTCCTTTTTGTCCCTTATACAACAGTAGGCTGACAGGAAAGGGGGAAGATATGCGGCAAATGTCGTCGGGTCCGGGAATCGGACGGCCGCGTCGGGGACTGGGGGCCTCCAAGCGTGGGGCGCGCTACCCTCTACGCCAGGGGTGTCAAACTCATTTTGGTTTAGGGGCCGCATACAGTTTAATCTGATCTCCAGGGGGCCACACAAGTAAACTCATTGCAAGATTAAATATAACTAATAAAAGTGGGCTTGTTGTTGATTTTTATATTAAACAAATTCTACTTTTACAAAATATATTATGAAAAACCTCAGAGTTTTTAAGAAAAATATGCAATTTCAACAATACTTCTACTCATTTAAACATTTATTTAAGTGCATTATGCATAAGAACACTGTGATTGTACAATGTTGCAAAACATTTATCCACAGTTTTTAGAACTTAAAAACACGGTCCTGCATGACATAATGCTGTACATCAAACAGATAAAAATTAATAAACGATTTAAAATCAATTTTCTACACCTGGGAATCAATTTGAACAAATTGTCTGGCTTCCTGGGCAATGTTGGGTAGGGTTAGTGATCATTGTCATCATTGCATTCACCGAGAAGGCTGTCAAACTGACGATGACAGAGAGCTCTGGCTCGGATGAAATTAACAGTTCGGACAACCACCTCCATGACGTCATCCATTTTAACGACTTGCAGCATAATGCCTCCTGATGCAAAATACAATGTCCAAAACTCACCCCCTTTATTTGCAGCTTGCACTTTCTCTCTGAACTTTGTCAGAACACCTGTCTTTTTCCCAATCATTGACGGCGCACCATCAGTAGCCAGGCTTACGGCGCGGGACCAGTCCACCCTGTCCAGCGCTCCAACAACGGAGCGGAAAAATGTCTTCAGCTGTTGTGGTGTCGGTCATGGGCACCAACTCGAGAAACTCCTCTGTGACAGTCAACGTCTCGTCAACTCCACGAACGAATATGGCCAGTTGAGAGACGTCCGCAATATCAGTACTCTCATCAATTACAACAGAAAATACGAGAAATGACTCCGTTTTGCGTTTGAGTTGGTTGTCCAAATCTGCCAATAGTTCCGAAATCCTGTCTGCCACGGTATTTCTTGTCAAGCCAATATTGGCAAAAGCTTGTCGGGACACACGATTTCGGCAGCCTTTAGCATGCAGTTCTTGACGAACTCTCCCTCACAATAAGGCTTTGATGCTAACGCTATTTGCTAGCAATTAGGTAACTGGCTTTCACCGCAGGATCACTGGCCTCTCGACTCCGGGTGAAAACAGATTGCTGTTTCCTCAGACCCGTCAACATTTCGTTTATCTTCTGTTTTCTCAGTTCTCCTTGCAAGTGCTTGTATTTTTCGCCATGCTGAGTTTCATAGTGGCGCCGAATATTGTATTCCTTAAGCACAGAAACCTGCTGCAGGCACACAGGGTTTCAATTCACCTCCGTGAACAAAGAAGAAGAAGTCAATTTTTCTTGAAAAATTCGACACTCTGTGTCTACCTTTCTCTTTTTTGACAAAGACATTTAGTTGATGAGGTTGGCAGGACCAAAGTAAAAAGCTGGTAAAGAAATAGAATCGAAGCCGTTTACAGGACCTGAAGCTCAGTGCTGCCATCTCCTGTTGGTTTCGATGCAGTGTTACATCATGTTCTCTGCTCTGAATAAAACACAGCGCCCCTCGTGGACAATATAAAAACTGCATATTTTAAATTAAACGAACATGTTTTTTTCAATAATCATTGTTGAATAATGATAATGCATCTATCCACCGGGCCGGACTAAATCGTTCGGCGGGCCGGTTCCGGCCCGCGGGCCGTACGTTTGACACCCCTGCTCTACGCCACCAGAGCACGCCCCGGCTTGTATTTTTATGACAGTAGGCAGACAGAAAAGAGGGTGAGGGAGGAGGAAGGGGGAAGACATGCGGCAAAGGTCGTCGGGACCGGGAGTCGAACCCGCGACGTCGCGGGGCGTGCTGACTTTCATCAATCTTCATCTATTTCTTGTAAATGGGGGCAACAGTGGTCTGGCCATTTAAAACGTAAAACACAACCCTGTGACCCGGGAGTGTAAAACACACACTCACAAACCAACACATTGCCTCTGTATTTACAGAACAGGGATGAGTCGAGCTGGCTCTAAGCACTTAAGCAGCTCGGAGAGAGGACTCCAGCACTTCAACCCCAAATAAAGACATGAACCGGTGCATTGCTGTCATCAGCTGTCCTCCTGGTGTCAGGCGCTGGAAGATGAGTGTTTTTTTCTCCGGCGGGTGTTTAGGAAAGCTTTCCAGTGGACAAAGTCCTGGGAAATGTTTGCGTGATGTTTTTGTGTGATCACGGAACAAGCTTTGGAAAATGAACGTGTCTTATCTCGCACTTCATCGGTTTCAGTGAGATATGACGCTGTGTTTAGTCAGGGCTTGAAAAAAAAAAAAAAAAAAAGTAAAACCACCGTTATCGCACTGAAAATCGCACCGTGCTTTTGTGTAACAGCAGGAATACCGAAACTGTAAACTTTTTTTTTGTGATACTTTGAATGTTAGTGAACTCTGAATAGGTACATGAGAAAACTTTAAAGATATTATTGACAATGCAGGGACTGTTATGTTTCGGTGTTGTCAAGGTGGAATCAAATGACAGCAGGTAGATAATGTTAGTGTGGGAGGATGGATTTATAGGAACCAGGGCAACAAGAAGAGTAGAATCCAGTGAATTTATATAGAATGAAGAATGATATTGAATGCAGGCGAGTAAATCAGGTGATTAGGAGCAGCTGCTGAATAGTTACTGTAGAGGGAAACACTAAAAGTGATAAAAGAGACATAGATCCAAATAAATGCACAAAAAAGAGAAAGTGGAAGAAGCAGTTACCTGTATAAGTAGTTAGTATTTAGATGTCTAAAGTTTGATCAAAACAACCTAGTCTGTGTGAAAGTTACCTGTTGGAAAATGTTCTCAAAGTAAAAATCCTGACATTTCTCTTCATCTTTTAAACCTAATTTTTCCTCGCTGACAGTGAAATATTGGTCTGGATTACATAATAGCTTTTGTTTCTTGATATTGGAAGTAATTTTTCTTTCTACCCAATGGCTTTAGAAACCAAAGAAAATTCAACTGGATATTATCAAAATATCCAAAATAATCCCCCCCCCCCCCCCCCACACACACACACAAAAAAAACCTGATTGAAAAATTGTAGTGTGTTATGCAGAGAAGTGAGAAATCAGATTTGGAATAGAATACAGCTTGATTGTGGAGCGATAAGTGTGTTTAAATCCTGCTTTGCGCTGCCACCTGGTTTCACTTCAGCTGTGGGACAAATTCAAACCTCAGATTTACAACTAGCTTCACAGAAAGTTCAATATTGTCTAAGCTGTAAAGAATCTCCACTGCTTGGTGTGAAGCTCTTATTTAGCTTCACACCAATTCATGTCAAATTGTGATCTTTAAAGTAGTGCACAGTTTTTAAGCTGGTTTTGAGCTACTGGATGCACATTTATCTTTCCTTTGAGCAGATATCCAACCACAGAAATAACAGAAACTTTGTTGTGGATTTCTGTCTCTTAAAAATGTAAACGAAACGTTTTGACCCAAACACATGTAGCCAACGCTCCTCTAGTGACCGCTGTAAGAACCCAGATGAAGAAAAGGCGATGCTCCTCGAAGCCACATGTGTCCCAAAGGGCAAATATAATGTTTTTAAATCAATTTATTTGTTTTAAAGTACAACTAAGGATCTGCTTTCTGGTTTATCTGTTTTGTTTCTCTGGAAGACCCCTTCACATTCATCTCCTTATGATCTTATGCAAAATCTGTTTTTGTCTTTTGCAGCTTATTTTTGACACATCATCTGGGTAAAATGTATTTTTCGCTTGTGGTGTCTGACAAATAACAGCATTAATATGGATACATTATTCCTCTGAGAAAAGCCCAGAGCTAGTCTCTGAGGGACTTATGAGGACTTTCATTCTCTGTTCTTACTCGGTGTGTATTAACCTTTACTCTGTGTTGTAACAAGATCAAGATTCGTTCTGGACTTTTCAAGCTTCAACAGAGAATAAAGTGGATTAAATCTGATCAAATAATTTATTTTAACTCATTGCATGACTTGTACCGTTTATCCAACTGAGGTAAATTCCCAGCATGCATTCTTATTTATGAGGGATTAGGAATAATTTTAAGAATAGATCTTACAATGTCCATGAATTAAAGTGACGCAGTGCTGCCCCTCCCCCCCATGTTGCTGCACACAGCTGTCCAGCCTGCAGAAACAAGTCTGCTACATTCCCCCCACCCCCATAAAAAAAAAACAAAAAAAAAAACACTACATGACAAGAAACATCTCTGGAAAGCAACCATCAGATTGCTATAATTGTGAATCTACAAACAAACAGGTTTACTTGTAAGTTACTACAAATTTTTGTGCTGACATATATTCTCTCCGAATCCAAAAACTAAAAAAAGATTTTTATAAACATAATGATTGATGTTATTTGACCATTACAATTACATTACATTACATTACATTACAATTCAGCTCATTTTACAAATTTTTGCTTAAAATTTTAAACATCCTCATATTGTGTTGCTTTTACTCAAGATTATCATATTAGCCATACCTACATGAGTATTTTCTGAATTTATGTAACAATGTGAGTAAATTGCAGCGGTATCCCATTTAGTGTGTGATTATATATACACATCTCGTGTTTCTTCCAGTGCATCAACTTACTTTTATGTTCTATTCTTTTCAGCAAATCGGATTTAGCTGTGACCTTTGACACCAATCATCTTGTTGCTTTCAGATGCTAAGTCTGGCCTCCCTCTCCCTCTCTTTCTCCCTCTCTCTGTTGCTGCTTTCGTTTCTATTTTACTTTCATCGACTGCAGACGTGACGTCCGGATAAATTCACTCAACTCTTCTCAAAACTCGTAAAAAAAAACAAACAAAAAAAAACAACAACTCCAATCTCAGAAACGATATGAAATCAGTGAGAAGTTGTTTAAACTTGTGTTTTAATTATTCTCCGCTTCATGAAAAGTAAACAGAGCCACAGGGTGAACAGATGAAAACTAAAGATCCATTTAAATTACATATACAGTACATCTTAGGTTCTGGAGATCTAGCCACCTGTAATTAGATGCTTTCTTTTTTTTTTTTTACTCCAAACCTGCTAGATTTTTTTCCCAACTAATCTAAGAATGACAAACATCCTCCACAATCACTCCATCATATCTCAAAGTCAGCTAAACAAATGTCTTAGGATAATCTGCTTTAGGGGTATTTGTCGAACATCTGTATGGACTTTACATGTAACCAGGTTTAACCCGCTGCACCTCCAACTTACGTCAAGAAAGTGCATGTGATGCCCAAATCTTTCACTTTTTCCTCCTAGTTTTATTTATTTTTATTGTTTTATTTCCATAAACAACTCATACAGGAACATTTAAATACCTTTTCAGGAAGCACGACCCATTCATTTCTACTCAACCACCATTTTCAGCACTGTTTCCTTTTAAATGTACTTTTTTAAAAGAAATCTTTTTTATTTATTTATTATTATTTTTTTTTTAACAATCTGAACTGCAAACGTGGCACCCGATGACTTTCCATCACACACCCAGATGTTGTGGTGGTCCTGGAAATGTTCACTTTGCCAAAAAAATAAAAATCTGATTTAAATTATATAAAAAATATAATAATAATAATACAAACTTAGCAAGTGCAACCAAATGTAAAAGGATAAAGCAACAACAACAAAAAAAGGCAGGCACAAAGTTAAGAGTAAGCTTTCACATTATGCCAGTAAGACCAGTCAGACCAGTTCCATTAAGATACAGGGAATCCATTCATTAAGGCATACTTGATAACCATATTCAAGTTGTTAAATAATTCAATTCCAGAATAATATTATCCCTTATAATTACATTATGTTTAAGCAATTATCACTTCATTTTACATCATAGCAATTTGTTGTCTAGAAAAGTAAAGCAAAATTTTTAACTCACGTTTTCTCCACCATAGTTCACATTTCTTTTTTCTTTTTTTTTTTACACCTTCAATGCAGTTTGAACAGCTACAAGAAAGTCCACATTTGCATTATTAATACGTTACATTTTTTTTTTTAATACATACACATAAAGCAAGGGAGGCTTGGAAGTCGCGTGGCACGTTGTCATGCTCGACCAGTCTCCTACAATCTAAATAAATATACAAGACACAGTAAAACAGGTCTGCTCCCACGTACGCCTCTCCTTTTAAATAATGGAGCCTCCGATTAGCGCTAATCGTCCTGCAGAAAGGAGAGCATGCTCAGTGCACCAACGTGGAACAAAGGTTTAGATTCCTAACTCACTCCTCATATGCTGGTACCAGTTATTCACAGTGACTCTAACAGAAAATTACAGGAAGTTTGTACAAGCAAAAAAAAAGAAAAAAGAAAAAGAAACAGCAGTCTTGAGTGACGTTTGGCATCGGTTTTTGTGTTTGTGAGAGTTCAGTTTGTCAGTTTGTGGATCAGTTGCTTGTTGGCAGTCCAACTCTGCACACACCGACTCCGTCAGCAGAGGAGATACATTAATGAGGGAAGGTGAGTATCAGGGGTGGAGTTGAGATCTTATGCACCAGGATATAATCTTATAATTTTAGGCAGGCTGCATGGAGTTCGGTATGTGACATGTCCAGTGTTACACTGACAAAAACGAAGGTGCAGGAATGACACGTAAGCACACAAGAATACATTTAGGTTAGAGATGCACCGACTGGACAACTATCGTCAACTTCTAGTTTCTCTTTAAAAACTATCATACGAGAATATATATGAAAAATGACTCAAAATAGCTACCTGTAGATTTCCTGCTGTGAAAGGGGAATGCCCGTCCGTTAGGCATTTCGTACCTTTAGGATATTGGTTGTTTTGAAGTCGATTTTTGTGTACAAAATGGCTTCTGAACAACAGAAGGGTGTTTAGAACCGCTTTGACAACCAGTGATTTAAAGTCAAATTTTAAAATCAAACTATATCAACCATGAAAAAGGTCACTCTGATCGATTAATCAGTTATCTATGAAGAAAATGAGAGCAAAAAGTTATCAGAAAGAATCAGGAAACAGAATTTAACCGCACTTAATCTTCATTAATGTTCACTATTGTAGAAGAATTCAAAACAACCAAAACGGAGGAAATGTATGAGTGTAGTGGGGGTCAAATTCAGAAACGTTAGCATGGCAGACGTTGAGAAAATTATCATTTTTGTGTCTTCTAATCTTTCTGCGTTGAGTCACCATTAATAACCAAAAGCAGAAGAAACATCCCATTGTGTGTGTGTGTGTGCGTGTGTGTGTGTGTGTGTGCATGCGTGTGTGGGTGTGTGTGAGCGAGAAGCCATTTAACATTAACAATCATAAATTAACAATTAGCATTCAGAAGCAGCGTTCAGCTTTGATGCACCACAAATCTTTAACAAACATCTAGAAAACTGCAAAACAGCTGGAACCCTGAGCTCCTTTAAATCAAGGCTAAAACCTCATGTTTAAAGTTGCTTTTGAACCATAATAAATAACATTACATTGACCAACATATTCAATATATATTGCTGGTTTTGATCATTTTAAAATGCAATGTCTGCCACTGGTTTCTCAATTGTCGAATTTGAATTGTGTTTTTATGATGCAAAGCACTTTGAACTGCCTTCTTGCTGAAATATACAAATAAACTTGATTGATTAGCTGATTAGCTTGGTTAGCATTACTGAAATCAGTCTCTTCTGGGAGCTGTCCTCCTGTCTGCCACTTTGAAATGGCCGAAAATTAGTGCTGATGTTCAAAAATGTCTTTTAATTTTATGGTATTGAACATAAATGTGAACAGTAGCCTCTATGCATTCCCTATAGCAGTGATTCTCAAACGTTTTAGAATGAAAACAGCAATTACTAAGTTTTTCTGCACAAGATGACGTTTTAAAATAGTAGTGCAGCAGCAATTGTACTTTTTCAGTTTGAGGTGTTGAGTCATAAAAAAAACACGAAGCAAAAAGAGGAACATATTTCGTTTCTTATCCAGACGCTGAAAAATCAGTTTCAAGCTGGACAGATTAACAACATCTGTAGACACTAATCTGAAATCTGAAATTTCTGCTGGCAACATTTCCAAATCCAGCATGTTCCCTGACAGACAGACTGAAAGCTCAAACTAATAAAAGAAACAATAAAACTTCCCTGTGATGTCGAGCTTTAGTCGATTTAATATTTCATCAAATTGAAACAACATTCCTCTTATGAGTTCACCTTTTATAGCAAATGGCTCATTTTTGTACCCAAAATAGTCGAGTTTGAAACAACCAAATAGAGTGAAATGCAAGCACCAGATGTCATGTTTCTATTTTAAACAGCTTCCTACACCCCTGTGATTCTTCCACCTACTTTTAATCGCCTCGTTGATACTAAAAATGGCTAACTTTGATTATCATTCGGTCAGTGACAACTTCCACACTGAAGAGTGAAGTTAGTGAGATCTGTTAGCCCTTAGCTGCATTCGTTGATTGGAAAAATGTTGCATTTCTGAGGTTTTAACAGGCTGGTCACCAGTCAAGTTTGGTAAAGATCAAACTTATTTGATTGTGATCACCGTTTGGTGAATCTTTTTTGGTGCATCCCTAATTAAGGAAATTTCAATGCACTGCTGCCACTCTCCAGCTAAAGCAAACAATTACCCAAATAGTTACATCAGAAAACAAAACAAAAACAATAAAACACAAACAAAATGTATTTAAATACAGTTTTCTGCATTATTTCACTGTCAGTCCAGGTTGCTCATTCTCACACCTAAAGCTATTTTGCGGGCTGAAAAATAAGAGCAGCAGTTCAGGCCAGCAGGAGGCGATCTTCTACAGTTATGGCTGCTACAATAGTGAGGTTAGAAGATAAACAGCTACAGGCAGTCATGGAAGGAAGCTGAAGCAGTTCGTTCCTGCCAGAGTCTGAATTCTATCCTTTCAATTTCCTCTTTATGCTGCTTTTCTTTTCAAATCCCAAAAAAAAAAAAAAAAAAAAAAAAAAACCCAGAAGAAACAAGCAGTTTGAATCTCTGTTTTCAGTCCCCTTATTTTCCAGTTTCGTTTCCTAAAAACAGAATTGCCCAAATACAGTACGACTAAGAAGTGAAGATAGAGGATGATGTCCTTACATAACAGACCTGCCTCAGTGAGCATCGTTACATGTTTCAAAGTAGAAGGCCGCCTGCAGTAATTCAAATACTCATTTGTGTGTGTGTGTGTGTGTGTGTGTGTACGTGTGTGTGTGTGTGTGTGTGTGTGTGTCTGTTTTAATTTCAGGCCAACCTTCCTGTCAGTGCCAGGCAGAAAACACACTCAGACCCTGCAACTACATGTAGCTTTACTACCGTTCACATATATCACCGCTGACGCTGCTTACTATGCTCTATACACTTTTGGTCATTTTTCCATCAGACACCACAAAACATGCTGTACAGTGTCCGTTTGTCTTAATTGAAACCTCTTCTATAAGTGCTACTTAGCAGAGCTTGTCAAGTATTTGAAGCAAGAAAAACAGGCACACACACACGCATACACACACACACACACACACCAAGAGAAGCACTCTACAGCAGCCTGTGAAGGTCAGTCTAGACTTTTTTTTTTGTCTCTTTTGCATACAGGACCACACTTGCCTGTGTGTTTACTTTTGCAGCTATCTATGCATGATCAAAGAACGTTGTTGGGCATGGAGGCGCTCAGCGGGATTTGCATCATGGGGACCTAACAGGGCTTGTTGACGTTGCACAGGAGCTCAGTGACTTTGATGAGGCGGGCCACTGTGCTCTGCGACTCCTCCTGCAGCCGCTGGTTGTTCTGCCTGAGGCTCTGCACCTCGGCCTGCAGCACCGCCTTGTCCTCTTTCTCCTGAAAAACATCGGCACACAACAAAGAACAGAAGCTGTCGCTCAGATTGCTGTGGCAGGAACGAGAGGTGGGTGGCGACAGGTACAGTGATGGCTCGAAGGAAGCTCGCGGGCGTGTGCAAACGAGAGACGCGACAGTCAGAGCAGAGACGCACGGCAGCAGCAGCGAGGAGGAATAAACTCGCAATCCCAAAGCGCCAATCAGCTGAACCGATCAGTTCTCTGACAGGAGATATTTTGTTTTGATTCGAGATACCAGACGAAAACAACCAAGCTTTTGCTGACTTTTACTGTTGCATATTGTTTATTAAATCAGTTCTTTGTGGGCTGACGGTCAGATGAGCAAGCACCTTATCAGTCACAATGTGCACAGGGCTGCAACTAATGATTATTTTCATGATCGAACATTCTCATTGTTGTTTTGCATTCACCAAATGCCAAGACTGATTAGTAGCGGATGAGCAAAATCAAACATTTCCGGAGTCCCAGGTGACGTTTGGGTTAATTCTGTTGTTGCAAAACAGGGAAAAGCAGCAAATAATCACATTAAGTTAATCATACAAACCTTGTGTGCCCACTGTGTAAAAGGTAAATAGAAACAGAACATCAGTTTAATATGTTATATAAATATGTAATGCTCTAAAATGTGAATATTGAGACGTAAGATCATGTCAATTAATTTTAACTTGATGCCAAACCTTTGAAATTACAGAAAAAAAATCACATCCATTGAACTTCTTCACATATTACAAAAATAAATGACAGTTTATGTTCTTGAGGATTTTACGCAGCGTATAAAGAGAACAGGATTTCAAATGTTTATAAATCAAAAATTCAGAAAAGTATGGTATGCATTTTTGAAAAGAAAGAAAAGAAGAAAGAAAGTCCCACATCATGATGCTGCTATTCCGACTGTAAAACATTGAGCTGCATTTAGTTGCTTCTACTATCTTCTACTCTTTGAGGTCTTTTCCCACGTAAATTTATCATTCCCTAAATAAATTTAGCGAGTTTTAGATTTTGATGGGTGAGTTTGTAAAAGAGAAACTTACAGTAGTAAGTTATGTTAACTTTAATTTTAAGAGTTGAATAAACTGGAGTTTTTAGGTTTGCACTTAAAAAAAACTGAAAGAAGAAAAAGACAGGAGGGGGAACTATTTCCCAGAATGCTTAGCGGCATGTTTTGTACCCTGAGATGGAAGTGCGTTACATTGATCTGACTCTTGTACTAAGAAGAATGTTTATTTTAATGTCCTGTTCACACTAAATGATTTTGAACTGAATTCTGATGTTGAATAAAATTTATGACCAGATCAGAAATTTTGTTGATGCAATTTGAAACAAGAATTGGAATTACTCTAAACTAAAAAAAAGTAGTCATTTTTAACTTTATACTGTGAGTGAAAATTACAGACAAATGTGTGGAGTTTAACTAGGCGAGGGCAATTTTTCCTTGAACATTGTGAAATAATTATTTTATTTAAATTGCAGCGTTACAATAAAAGTCGCAATTCAAGATGAACTTAAAAACAATGCTTAGACAACTCCTCTCTTGTTGTTAAACCAACTTCACAAATTTTAATTTCTGAGATAAAACCAATGAAGTTTATTTGTTGACTTGATTTGCAAGGCAGCAGATGGACTTTCATTTTCAAGTTAAACCAAATTTAAATGTTTTACAGTGCAGTGCACTCTTCTGGTTTTCCTTAAAAGGGAGATGAAAAACCAGACCTCTAACTGGTTTCTTCCCAATAATGGGCTCCACAACAGATAACTATCAAGTCAACAGAGTCACCTAACTACTGAGATTTCACACTATTTTATGTTGAAGGTATTTCAGTAAAGATCATTCGTTTGTGTGAAATGCAATGGAAAAACTGTGCTGACTGTGTTTCTTTTATTAATAGAATCACATGATTTTTAATTCCTTCCTTTTCTCTACCTGTGCTAGTTCAATAAAGAGTCCTGATGCTATTTCACTCAGCACATTGGTCTTAAAATAAAACCTCACGCAGGACATTTCCTACGAGAAAAGTCCATCTTAAACTGGTGATACTTTTGCCAATGTAGTTGTGAAGCCATTCTTTAAAAATATCACGTCATACGGCTGCTAATTACTCTTACAGGCTATTACCAAATTAGCCAATTTTTTTATCAGTGTCACGAAAATATGCAGTTGGCATCAGGTTTAAAACGAACCCGCATAACAATATATCGACGTAAATAACCACATGTAATTGTTCATATTTCATTTGCAGGAAGCCAAATATCGCTGTCATTTTGTTTTAAGTGAACTAAATCAACAGTTCTCCAGGTTTTTGAATCTTATTATAATTATTCTTTAGGCTTTTTTTTAATATCAGTCCTATCACCTGCCCAAAACAACATGCTGTGCAATGTGTCCCTAAAAATGAGGCAAATAGACAAAACAGAGGACAAGAAAGGAAGTGTCAGACATAAAAACAATTTACAGCAGGAAGAAAATGCAGCAAAGACCCGACAAGTTTAGCATTTACTGAAGACTTCAGCTGATAGCTCTTACTTTGGTTTTAGTATTTGTGAGATTATGCCAGCTTTGTTACTTTCCAAAGATTTAGCTTAACAAATTGTGCAGAATTGGTTCTTAACTTTGTAGCAAAGTTTAGGTAATGTTTCTGTCTTAATGAGATCAGACTTATGTGTCTAAATTATGCCTAATTACACCTAACTTTGTGGATTTAAATTGTCAATACCTAAATTAAAATCTACTGTAAAATAAACTTTAAAAAGTAGAGATTAAACAGAAAATATTTTCGGGGGCTGTGACGCCGTCTCATATCTTGCCGTGTTGTGTTGAAGAATGTGTTTCACCAAGATCTAGGTAAGAGGAAATGAAGGGGATTTTTCAGAACATCAAGTCCTGATATGTATTTGAAATAATTGTATAATTTCCAATAGTGCATAATTGGATTAACGGGTGTAAAAGTTACAAAGTTCTGCTGGGTCAGGACGAGGTATGTTACTTTTGCTGGATCTACTGACAATGATGGAATAAAACTTTAATGCTCTATGAGTGTCCATAGTGGTGAGATAAGTGTTAGGTGAAAAATAAAACAGAAAGTAGGTCATGCTGTCAGGTTTACTTTCTCTTTCAAGCATCCGGCATCCTGAAGTGAGTAAATCTTCATCAGCAGGAACAGAGTGTTTGCATAGTTTTGTATGAGGTTAAATAATGGTATTACTGGGTTGTTGCTGCTTTGTTTGAGTAGCAGTTGTGCAAATGCTATAACTGTGATTGTTCAGATGAACTCAGATAAAATCTGAGAGTCAAATTTGTCATCATGTACAATAAAACCCAAAATCGAGGTAGCCTGGCCATGAGATTATTTATGCTATAATGTTTCAAAATGCTTTTGGAGGTGATATTGGAGTTTCTCACCTGAACTAAAATTTTACTGGTGATTGCTGGAGAAAAAAAAGAAAAGAAAAAAAAGCTAGTTGGACAGTCGTATTCTGGAATTTATTTGCATTCTTGTTTGGACTCATTCACTGATGATGACAATATAGAAGATCCCAATGCCAGCGTCAACCCACGCCAACTGGTCATCTGATCGACGATCCGGATATCATTGTATTTTGATAACTGTCCTGCAGTTTTGTCGAAAACAATAAATATATTAAATCATAAAAAAAAAAAACATAATGAAAAAGGAATAATGGTCCATGAAAATATAATAAAATAACAGATGGCTCAGCACTTTTGTCATGTATTTTTTCCAAGAAAGAAAACTTTTTCTCTATTTTAAAATTAAAAAAATGGCTAGCTGTTTAAATCTTTATATCGAGTTTCTAAAATTACGTTTTACACAGCGTGCTCTTTCTGTCTTTCAGAAACAAGGTTGTAAATGAATCAATAATAGTCAAAAGTATACATGAAACTTCTTTTAATGATGTACGTGTTTGAGGAGCTTTTCTGTAATCGGCAGTGAGAGGTAAAGAGTCGGTCGATTGCTCAGAAAAATAGCCATTATTTCAGTAAATAGTGAAAATAGTCATAGTTGCAGTCCTCATCAAAGACTTCAAAATAGAATTAAATTGGGAGAAATACCATGCATCATACAGACAAAGACATACACAGAGACAGTATTGGCAAAAATACATTTTCAACACAAGGGCCACTTATGTTTGGATGACCAAGCAGCTCCATCTGCTGAGTAAGGCCATGTTGTTTTATGTTTGTTGTTGTTTTTTTTTTAACTATTTCTTTTTAGTTTGAAAAGTGGACTTTGTGTTGAAATTGAGGTTTTCTTTTTTTAAGGCAGCTGGATCTTTTGTCCAAAAGAAGCCTTTGAGTTCATCTCATACAGTTTTCTGAGGCATAAACAAGAAAGATCAACAGAGCAGCACAAACTCATGTTTGGTGGAAATGTGCAGCAAAGAAAGTACTGAAAAAAAACAGCAGGACTTCTCATAAATACATGTAAAATAGCAGAATGTGGGGAAAATTACAAAAATCAGGAACGTTTCTGTACACAAAATAATAAATAAATAAACGTCTTTTAAAGTGTTTTTTGTTCTTTTTATAATTTCATACATCTCTACAGCGAGTCAGCAGGGGACCTGAAGTGGCTCGTCGACGGCAGGATTTCTAACGGCTGCATCAGCAAACAGAAATCTTCTCGCTCAAGCGACAGAAGCTGAGCAAAGGAAATACTTTTCTCCTGCCTGCTGACTCTTTAAGTGGAGCTACAAAATACTGTCACAGAGAATAACATTCATAGAAGTCAAAGCACCTTTTGCAGGTCGTCTTGCAGCTTCTTCAGCATGGCCTCCAGCTGCGACACCTTCTCCTCCAGGTGGCCCGGAGAGTCACTGCAGCAGAAACAGTGGAAGAGCAAAAAGCTGAAGGGATTGAGCCCATGAAGCCCATTAATGAAGGAAGAGAAAGTTCCTGTCAGCTGCTACAAGAAACGAAGGCAAGGAAACTTCTTAATTTGTTTGATTGGTTCTGTGGTCTGTGCTAAGCTGAGGAGTTAGCTCCTTTTACCTCTAATGAAAACAGGAACACCTCGGAGGTCAGTTTTCATTAATCACCGACGTCTGACAAGGAAAGCCAGTGTGAGCGATTGCTCTCATCCTGAGCTGCATTTCTGCAAGACTGCAGTCATAAATAATGACTGCGCCCTTCGGAGGAGTTGAATAATTGCACGGTTGCGTTGTTGGGGCATTCAGGTTCACCACGCTTGAAGCTGACGTTTGTAACTTTTACATAAAGTTCGTAGTCATGTGATGCCTGTTCTTCTTCAAGAGGAGAATTCAGTTGGAAAATTCTGATGATTGAATTCTGATTAAATTTGCTGTCCTCTGCAGTACAAATATGACCAAACTGTCCTGTAGATGTAGATACATGAGTCACAAAGCTAAAGAGAGTAGACATTTATCTAATGACGTTGGGAAAATTAAGAGGTCTTAGGCTGTTGAGATAATACAGACATGCTGAAGTCCTTCACTGTGTGTGTGTGTTTTGTCGCGACCCACCTGTCCTTTGAGTCTTTGAGTTTGCCGTCTGTCTGATCAGCTCCACCTTGAGAGGAATCTCCGGCTTTGCGGTCTGAGGAAAGCAACATTAAGGAAATTATCATCACATAAGGGAAAGGGAAGGAAGGGTAATTTCATTTATAAAGCACATTTTCAGCAACAAGGCAATTCAAAGTACTTTGACATGAGTTAGAGGAAATAGAAACTAAATATTTCCAGCCTGTCTACCTGAGGCTGGTAGACTGGCTGGACATAGACAGGGTTAACCAGAAAAGAAGCAAAGAAACTAGGAAGGAGCTGCACAAGAAAAAGAAAAGCAAAAAAAATTAAAAAGTACTCCACAATTTGTTGATCTGAGGTAATGAGTAGTTTCTCTAGATATCTAAGTTTGTTCTGATGGTTGCACGTTAATTTATAATCACACAGGATTTTATGTAAAAGATCAAAAGATCAAACATTTGTGCATCCCTGTGAGTTGAAGGGAACGTGGTGCATGCTTTTAAACATTTTTAAAGTGCAAAAAGTCTGAAAATGTGACGTGGATTTGGTATTCAGCCCCTCGTTCCGAAACCCCTAAATAAAATCTTGTACAGCCTACTTTCATCATATTTACTAAATAAAATCCAATCTGTGTGTAGTTTAATCTTTGAATAAATGGAAATGTTCTGTGAAGGGCTGTGCTGGAGAACACTGCTGAACAAACTGTGTCAAGAAGAAACGCAGCAGAGAGGTCAGGGAGGAAAACATGGAGAAGATTAATGCAGGATTAGGTTGTGAAAAAATATTCCAAGCTCTTAACATCTCACGGAGCTCTGATCAATCCTTTATCTGAAAATGGGACAAGTATGAAAATCTATGAAGACGTATGTGTCTACCTAAAGTGACAGGCTGGAGAGAGACAGGATTAACCAGAAAAGAAGCAAAGGAACTCGGAAGGAGCTGCAAAAACTCACAGCAGAGATCAGAAAAATCAATCAACAACTATTAGGCAAGCACTTTATAAATTTGGCCTTTATTGAAGAAGAGCAGTAAAAATGCCATCGCTGAAACTGCACTGCATTATAAGCTGCACTTTGCTAATATTAATGCAGTGGACACAGCAGACATGTGGAAGAATTATGTTTGATTAGTGTATTATAAGTCTGGCGGGCCACCAGGCTTAGCATTGCTTATTTATTGAAGTTTTTTTTAAGTGTTTGCATTTTTTAAGACTTTCTAGTTGTTTTCAGATATTTATAATCTAATAACACGTAATTATTAAGTGATATTTTGAAATTTCATGTCAACTTTAAACATTTTTTAACTAAAGAAGATGACGGTGCTCTGGATGACTGACTGAGGAGCGCCCAGCCACGGGGCTTAGCAAGTTTTCTGGGGGAAACCTTGAATGTGCTTAGCAGAAATTTGAAAATAATTTTCCTTTCACCTGCCACTTAAGTGATACTTTATGACAGCCTCATACATGTTCTCATCATAAAATGTTTAAAAATGAAAAAATATGAAAAACCTTTCAGAGTTTGAATCCTTCTTGAATATATTTGCTTTTATTCATGTGAAAGCATGTTGCATTCACAGTTTAGTTCAGTAACAATGGATGATATTCTGTTTCTCAGAGTTTCTAGATAACAGAAGCAGAATAATCTGAAATGTTCACTCGTCAGGTTCTCGCTTTGGAAACTACTTCTTTTTTTTTGGTTCACATCTTTTCCTAGTTATTAAAAAATTTGATTCCTAATCTAAAAATGTTCTGATGATTAAAAAAAAAAAAAAAGCACCAAAGTTTTTTTTTTTTTTTTAAACACATAGCGTGTACTGTATGCTGAGTGACCACAAGAGGGCAGCAATAATAAGTAAAAAGCACAAGAATTATGCTCTCCGGGTTTATGGTGCATATAACTTCAGGAATGCTTTGTCAAAAAACATAAAATATAAATTATGAACCGTGCAGGACCTCACCTTCTTTGGACAAAGCCTCCAGGATGCTGCGGCAGGCTGTCGCCAGGTCAGCAATGGACTGCCACTCTTCATCTGTGGAATCTGTCGTCTCAGAGAGAACTACAAGAAAAAATAAAACAAAATAAGATAAGAGGTGAAGATCGATCATCACACTATATGCAGCATTCTGTGTGACTGTGTTTAGGTGGGGGGTATGGAGGACAGGAATCGACTGCAGATGTCGCATGCATCTGTTGCCTCTGGTCTTGCACTGGCAAAAATCGGCCGCTAGGAGGCGGTGTTGCTTTGATGCTGGACTGCAGCTTGAGGCCAGATATCCTAAATCAGGAGCAGGGTGTTTTTGAGGGCATGCCTATAAAAGTCTTGATGTAAATGATTACTGGAAACCAAAACCAAGAAGGCGGAAGTAAGCTTAACTTAATTCATATTTCTTTCAATTAAGTGAGTAAACATTAAAAACTGTTTGGGGATTTTTTTTTGCCCTAGAAGCCTACAGTCGTTACATTTCACCTCTCAAGCATGTCTCGAATTTTATAATTGAGCTTTAAGTAGTGTTGACGCATCTGAAAGTCCTCCAGACTTCCTGTTAACGAGCTTTCTGCGAAACAATGAGAGGAATCTGAGGAGATGATGAGCAATCGTGCTCTCGTGGCTGCAGAACGGGGATCTCAGCAGAGGCAGAGCAGATGGTTCCGGAAGAGGGGTTCCTTGATTTGGGTGGGGAGTGTGCCCGCCTGAAACTCCACCCCTCCCACCACCCATATGTCCCCCCTTTTATTCCAGCCCGTGGCGGAGGAGGGCAGCAGAGCAGGGGTGATGTTAGATTAGCGGAATAGCCAGCAGCGTGCGTGAAAGAGGAGGAACAAAGAGGACGCAGCAAGCACTGCAGGGGGGATAATGAAGAGAGGGATTTAAGGCAGGATGGGACTAAAAAAAGGAATTTAAGGGTCAAACCAGGCAGAGATGATTTGCAAACATGTGTAATCGTTCCATTTTGGCATCATTTGAGCTGCTGTGCCAGCTGCTGTCTTGTGATAAAGCTTTGTTTTGAACTTATAATCAGGTTCATAGTGTTTCTCAGCACATATTACTTTCTAAATTTCCTCAAACTGATGATCCAGTTTGCTGGAAACCCCCAAAAATATACAGAATAATGAAAACTGTTTCCTTATAGATTTGTTTTGTTTTTCGTTCATTCACACTGGAATGCTTCAGATCATTAAGTAGATTTTATCAAACATAAATAATGTGAGTAAAGAGCAGGAAATTATTTTATTCATTAAGAGAAAATGGCTAACCAAACCAACCTGGTCCAAATTGAAACAGTAAAGCTTCCTCGTTTTCAAATCATGAATTCACCTGAAAGCTTTGTTAAATTTGACCAGCAGCCCAATTACAACCAGACCTAATGAATTAAAAAAAGCATTTAATAGAAATTATCTGACCAAATGAAGTAGATTAATAGCAACACAATCCAAATAGTCTCAAGAACAGATGATTAAATAAAGGTCACAGCACCATTCTGTGGATGAACGAGGTTAAAACTGACAAACCTTCACGTCCTCCTCTGAATTGCTCAAAAAAAACATCAATGAAGGTGTTGGAGTGGCCTAGTCAAAGTCTGGACTTGAGTCTGACTGAGATTCTTAAACTTTAATATGGCTGCACTAAAACAATCCTGCAGGTTTGTTGATTTGAAACATTTAGATTTGACTAAAAGGATCAAACACTGCACTGTATTGAACGACCTTCATCAAGTTTTTAGATTATGTCTCAGAAATGAGAAAGCTCTTACTCTTGGTGATGGAGTTATGCAGACTGAGGGCTCGTGAGTTTCTTTCTGCTCGGTCGACACTCGATAGCCGGGAAGATAACACGGACGAGTCACTCGCTGAAGCTTTGTCCTCGCCAAAGTCAGTGGCCATGAACTAAATCAAGAAGCAGACGGAGGTCAAAGTTTACATCAAACGTGTTGAAAGAGCGTCAGGGGAAAACGCAGCTCAGGTGTTGTGGTCGACCTGCTCGTCTTCTGGAGGAACTTTGGGCTTAACGGCCAGGATCAGGTCAGGCGTGGCGTCCCTCAGCTCCCCGACGTTCTCGTAGATGTGGCGTTTCTCCTTCATCATCACGTTGTCGTACACGTGTCTGTCCATCAGGCAGAAATGTAGCAGGAGAATACACAAAAGCAAATCTTTTGATCCAGACCACAGGTTAAAACCAAACTTAATCACCATGAGAGCTTAGGTTTTCAAGGATCAAAAATAGCATGCGATAAGTCCAGTCAAATCATTTTGGTTGTGCTTTAAAAGGGTGATAAAAATCTAACTCAATGTGAAGAGAATCTAAAATTATCTGTGTGAGTGTTTCCTTTTTGCTGAGCTTCCTCCCCAGCAGCTGACAAGTCTGATTGAAGTAATTAAACAGGCTGACACAGATTCTTTGATACTGAAGACGATGGGAATTAGACCAGAGTGCAGACGACGTAGATAAGTACTTCAATAAAAACAAAGGTGCTGGTGCGCTATCATCACATTTCACAATGCGGCTCAGTATTTTAGAATAACTGCAGGTCCTTAGAGGCTTAAAGCTTATCTGCTTTATTCGTGAAAAAAACTGTTTTCTATTTGGGATCATCAAGGTTTCCCCCAGAAAACGTGTTAAGTCTGGTGGTTGGGCGCCAGGGCGGTCATTAATCCAGCGGCCAGTCGTGTTTTTGAGTTAAAATTATTCTTAAAGTTGACAGGAAATATATCATTTGATTAACAGAGTGCTAGAGACTCAAAGATTAAAGCCTGAACACCAACTATAAAGTCTTAAAGATTTTAAAAAATAAATAAGCAGTGCTTAGCCTGGTGGGGGCACAAGTAAAGCCTGGTGGCCCACCAGGTTTATAATCCACTGTGGGAAACCCTGGATCATGGTCCTCATGTGTACAAGTTTCAATTATCTATCTTTTGGTTTAAGTTGAAGAATTGGAGTCGTTCAATTTTGGCTCTTTTACAGCAAAAAAAATGACTTGATTACATTTTATGATAAGTAATGATTCGCCAGATGATTGTCTGTAATGTAGTTTGATTTTTTTGTATTTCAGAACAGTAAAAAATTTTTTTTCTGTTTTACGAAGCAAACATGAATATAGATCCAAGTTCAATTAAATCATAATTAAAAACCTACGTCAAACGAAGTTTGATCACAATCTGGGGTTGATTTTAAAGCAGCTAAATTAAACAACTGAAAGCATCAGATATCTTTTTCTGAGTTTTAGTGAAGCTTACCCATCACAGGTGTCTGTGTAGGACAGCTGCTTCTCCAGAGAAACGCTGCGGGTGAGCTGAGAGATGCTAATCTCTTCGCTCTGATTGGCTGGCTGGTCCTGTAGAGATGTAGCCCTCAACAAAGGTAAGGCGGGCGGTGCGAGGAACGGGCCGGGACTCTCCTTGTTTTGCTCCCCGCCGCCGTCCTCGGTAAACTCTTCCTCCTCCTCTTCCTCCTCCTCCTCGACCCTGTCCGCCTTCAGCTGCTCCCCCTCCACCTTCTGCTCCTCCCTCTCGTCTTCCCTCTCATCCACCACCCAGGCCACTCCCGACTGGTCCTCGCCGGACTTGCACTCCGCATCCTTGATGGCTTTCTGATAGAGCTCAGAGAAACTTCTGCAAAGCAATAACAGACTGCGTGAGAACAAAATCCCCGAGATTTATTGCATTATGACTTACAAATTGAACAAAACGAAGGCAAAAGCAAACGCTTCCCATGAGCCGCCTCTTTCTGCCACATAATTGTGATAATTTATGTTTTGTGCCTCAGAAGGAGCAATTTAGGATTGAGTACATTAAATCTCTCTCGCCAGCTTTGTGACGTTATTTGGAGCTGAAAGCAGTAGAGATGTCTGGCTTGATAATGTCTTACTTTATCCCAACAACTCTGTTCACAGCTGTTTCTGCCGTCGCTCTGCTGCCAGTTAAGCAGAAATGTCCTGGTTACAGTCGGCCAGGCCGTGTCGGTGTGATTAAACATCATTAAAAAGGATTTACTGGTTGCTGGCCAGCTGACTAGAGACTGTCATTAGCAGCAGAGAGAGCTGTGACCTATCTCTGACTCTTGTCTTTTTCTGGACCATCTTGTTCCACTGACTCCCTCCAACTCATTTGCTGCCTTGACCCCTGCAGTGTGGCCGCCTCCTGGGTCCACAGTTTGTAGAAAGACTTCTGTCCAACCTGCGAGGTTTGCCGTTCTCATCCGGTGGGATGACGGTGATGTGGATCTTGTGTGCCGTGCGGAGAAGCCTGCTCCTCTCCTCGGGGCTCAAGTGGACCAGGGAATGTCCGCACAGCCTCACCACGCGAGCCCACAGCTGCAGGCCTCCACTCTCGGCGTAGCAGAACCTCTGCAGGTCCGTCACGAAGCCCTCCTCGTTCATGAGGAAGCCAGGCTGCCCCACTCCGTCCCGCAGCGGGGTGACCTCCAGCGCCTCGCAGCCCCTCGTCACCAGCTGAAGAACGACAGGACACGTGAATCAAAAAAATGACCTAGTATGTTTTACACTATCATGATGTAAAAAATACAGTATAATATTTAATGTTCCCATTTGTCACAGTGTAGCCACAAATTAACCCTGGGGGAACTGTAGAAAGCTACAGCTCACATAGAAGAGTGTAAGGATTTGGGTTTTTCTGTGTTGATTTGAGTTTTTCTGTGTTTATTTTGAGTTTCTGTGTCTTATGAGTCTCCGTGCTGTCCTGTCTACCCAGGTGTGTCTCGTTCCGTGATTACCCTCTGTGTATTTAACCCCACCTGTGTTCCTTGTTCCTCGTCGGGTCCTAGTCGTTTGTTGTCGTCTTATCGAAGCTGTCTTTCCAGTCTCTTCGTCCATCCGTGTAGCCTGCTGCTAACGGTGCTGAGCCCTAGTCTTCCGCTCAACTGTGCTGCCAGGTTTTTCGACTTCTTGGATTATGTTTGGTCAGTGTATTTTTCGATATTGAACTTCATCATCTCATTTCAACCTGGGTCTACAAGCGTCTGCCTCACCACCTCCTCACACCACTTCATGACAAAGAGTCTCCCAACAAAATGACATCAGTCATGCTTCTTGGAACAGGTTGGGTTATGTCTATACGAATCATGTTAATTTAAATTTTTTGCACAAAATCATTCTCATATAATTAGATTTTAGTTTTTAGCTCCTTTCAGGATGAGCCGGGCCTCTTGTTGCTTTAAATCAAAAAATTTACATTTGCTCGTCAAAATGGCTGGAAACTGTACATCTTTGAAAAGCAAAAGTGGAGCCTACTGCACAACCAATAAGAACGTAGTAAGTGGTTTCTGGATAGCACGTCAACAATAAAACGCTTATCTTTTCCAGCAGCCATTGCACAATGCTAAAACCAACTGAGCAAACATGCTGGAGCTTCATAGGGGTTGCTAGGTAACAGCGCAGTGTGACTCATTGATTGGAAGGTTTTTGAAACGGCTAATTTTTCCGACATCAAAAAGCATTAACGTCTCACCAAAAAATAAGTGGATATTTTTTAAGAGCTTGGGCTATTCTTATAAACAGTTGAGATCCAATGGAAGTAGGAAAACTCTAAAATGTGAAATTTGCATAATAAGTTCTTCTTTAAATTGCAATGAAAACTTTATCATAAGCACCACATACCTCAAGCCTTTGCACCACTTCTTTTATGTCCTCTGTCTGACTCTCCAACATGCTGATCGACACGGACTCCCCGCGCTCATAGAAGATGTCCAAACACGGCCCCCCGTTCTTAGTTTCAGCCACCGCCTTCCATCCGATGACGTCTCGACAGGAGCAGTTGAACACCACCCTGCGACTGCCCCTCTCGATGAGCACCACCGACTCCGCCGACACTCCAAGCAGACAGGGGAACTTCTGCTGCTCACCGGCCTCCGAGTCATCTCTGCAGCTGACCATCACCGCCCACACCAGCGCTCCGGCGCTGTGCAGCTCAGCGCCTTTCGCGCCCTTCATCTTGTCTTTCCGCTTGCTCCCCAAAGAGAGGAGGGGGAACTTGGTGGAGGAGTCGATGGGGGTTGTGGTCACGTAGTTCTCCGCCAGATCCTTCAGGTATTCCTGCCGAGTGCGCGTGGCCATGGAGCGAAACTTCTCAGATTTCTCCGCAGCGTTCTCGGCGTTTACCACCTTCGCCAGGAGGAAGTCTCTGAAGGCAGGCGAGCGAGGGAACCGGGCGCCCCTGGGGAACAGGGGTCCAAATAACGGGATGTCTTTGGAGCGTGTTACAGCCACTCTGAAGAGAGAGAGAGGGAGAGAGGAATGAAAGAGTGTGAAATGTTCAGCAGAAACACTCAATCTATGTCCTGTTTGCAGTGTATTGCATGCTGCAGCGGCGGAGGAGGAGTGTTTTCTCCTGAGGCGCCTCACACCTTCAGTGAGGTGACTATTACACCAATAGTAACGGCCAACTTAACAGTGACTCCCGGCAAGGTAACAAAGAGTACAAATTCTCTCTTTTGCTCAAAATTCACTGTTTTTTGTGTATTATTGACATTTTAACCAGCTGTTATATAAAGAGCCTGAAAAGACACCACATTATTTTCTCTGTCTGGCATTAAATTGACTAAACTATCCCAGTTTTAAGCTAGTAAGGATGTTATTTCTACTTGTAACATGTCAAAATACCTTGAGAGATTTTTGTTTAGTTTAGTTTTTATACCCACATTTTCTTCATAAAGTGATTTGGTTCCTGAGTGCATTTATAAACATTGATCTGGCTTTTGGATTAATGGCTTCCAGCTGACTGTCCATCCTGTCCATTTTGGCACAAGACTTGTTTCACTGTTGATAAAGACACTTTCTTATCATTTTCAGCCAGCCTATATTAGCCGATGTCTTTTTTCCATAATGTCACACAAACATGGTACATTTGAGGTGTTGCTGTAAAATCCATTCACAGGTGTGAATTCAATTAACTCAAATGGTGCGAGCAAGTCAAGTCTTTACATCATTGTCTGGCCTTTTCATAAATGTGTAAAGCTAATCTTAATGAGTGTAAATGTGTATCTTTGAATAAAGTAATAAAAATGCTAAAAACGTCTTTCATTCTTCCGTCATTGGAGAAATAGAGCTCATTTTGGATAATCTATTGAAACTGAAACAAAACATGTTTAACCTGAACTGGTTCATTCTCAAATTCTTTAAAAGGAGAAAGTGTTTCTGTAAATATTTTATCCCAATTGAAGTGTAAAAAGTAAGGATGCACCATATGTCAGCGTTAACATCGCTAATGGCCCATCTTAGTCCTTTTTTTAATAAACTGTATCAGTCCGATAAATAAAAATGGACCAGTATTTACAGCCAGTAATTGCTGCTGTTTATGTTTCAAGAGTTTTGGTCATGTGACAGTGATGCATCGAAGGATTATGGGGCGTTAATCTGAGGTATAGAATGGCAGCAATGTAGTCTGTTTTTTCTTTTAAGTCCTTAAGAGGGTAAGTAAATGTATAAAATAAATATAAAATTGGTAAATATTGGTTATCGGTCAAAACAGCGATAATATCGGACATAGTATATCATCAGCCTAACATTTCTATATTGGTGAATCCTTCGTTAAAAGTATTAAAAAAGCGTATTCTGCCATTACTCTGCAATAAACTGGTTGTTTACATATAATATTGCTTGTTCCATAGGTTTGGATAATAGAAAACCTCTTCTGTTAGATATCAGAGGCTGATGACAGGAGCAGAACAGCAGAAAGAATCACCTGTAGTAGGCGTGGTTGGTGCCGGGCTCGTGAACCTGAACGATGATGAAGACATGCTGGAAATGTGAGCGGATGGACTTCGGAGTGAAGGGCAGAGCGCCCGGCTCCTGGAACACGATCGTCACGATGTCGTTTCCGATGTGTCGCTTCCTCAGCAGCTGATGATGAGAACAAAACCAGGACACAAAGAGTTAAACAAGGTTACCACACGCTACTGGACAATCCTACTTTATGTTCTTAATCATACATGTTGACATGATGATGTTAGTTTGGTGCAACAACCTGCTGGGTTCCTTTCTCAGTCAGAACAACACATCTCTAAGGGGATTTCTCCTTTTAGCTTGTAACTGCGGCACAGAGTCTCTTTAGCTGACTTTATGCAACTTAGGCTGGGATGCAGTTTTCACAGCCTTCACAGATTTTGACTTTAAGTCCACACTGAGACTGATTTCAGCAGATTTTTGTTTTACAAGTGAAAGACTGTAGAAGTTTTAATTGTGTTTTACTTCCATTTTTACAGATTTAAGACATCAAAAATGTGCTAACACAAAAAACACGCCCTTTAATGTCACAGATCATACATGTAAAACCTGAGGGTTTTTGACATTGTGCTGTAATGTCACTTTAAACAACATACGTATCCTCAATCAAATTCAGTTTAGATTACATGTTTCTTTTCTTTGTTCCTGTTCACAAATGCCTTGGATGTCAATGTAATGTTAATGACAATAAAACAACCACTTCCTTGTTATTGCATGATTTGGGACCAAAAACTGCACCAACTATCAACAAATGACAATATTTTTTATGCAATTATTATTCTTTTAATAAACTAAAAGCTTATATCATTCAATTAATGAGTAAATCATTCATGATTTACTTATTTAAATCATGAATGCCTTAAAAAATGTGACAACTATTTCAACATTTTTAAACAGTGCAGAAGAACGTCTTCCTTTTTCTGACCAAAATTTTTTTTTCCACATTTTTGAAGTCTCTCTCTCTCTCTCTCTTTCTCTCTCTATCTATATATATATATATATATATATATATATATATATATATATATATATATATATATATATATATATATATATATATATATATATATATATAGATATATATATATATATATATATATATATATATATATAAATTTCTCTTTTTGCTTCCCTATTTATAATATATTCAGACAGCCTTGATCCGGTTTATGGGTTATTCTTTCAGCTGAGGAAGTGAATTTGTACTAATTTTGTACTTTGACCTCATATTTCACACACTTCACACAAGACGTTAATACTTTTGTACGTCTCTTTTAATGATTTATAAAATGAAAGGTATCTTATCAAAAGATAAAATAAAATAAGATTTTATACTTTGAATATTAAGAAACTTAAAATAAAACTTCAGTTTATTTCTAGATAAGATCTAAAAACGGGGGATCTGATCAATATGTTGTTTTTTTTTTGTGTTTTTTTATACAAGCCTTCAATCTATATATATATATATATATATATATATATATATATATATATATATATATATATATATATATATATATATATGACATTTCCAGTTCCTTTGTTAATGACAAGTTTAAACCACAGCCTGAACAGGAAGGAAGGACCGCTGAAAACGATGAAGGTGGGAGAGTGAACACTGGGGGGGTTTGTCATGTTTGTTTCAGTGAACAGAGGATTTTTCTGAAAGCAAGACAGTCTGAACAGAGAAGCGTAATGAAGGCTGCACAGATACTAATGCAATGTTGCAAAGACAAAAGGAGAAGTATGTGAGAGTAGTTCTGTGAAACCTAAAAGACTGGCAGGCAAAAATTATGCCGCAACATGGAAAGGAGGAAGAAAAATGTATATGTACATCTCCATAAATTACAATGTGATTGTAAAGTTTATGTCAAAGTGAAAACTCATTTAGATTCATTACACACAGTTGGATAGATTCAAACATTTATTTTTGCAAACTTTGATTAATTTGGCTAACAAAAATCCAAAATTTAGCTTCTACGTGATATTTGAATTTAACCCAAGATCAATTAAAAAAAAGCTTTTTAATAGAGATGTCGGACGACTGAAAGTATGTCTACATGTTTTCCAACCACACTTTTTTTCCTTCCACTTAACTTTCCACTTCTGTGGTTTTCAATCGCTGTGAAGGATGTTGTTGACTACCTGCTGCTTCATGATTATGTCGGCCATAACATGACATTTCTGTGATAAAATCCCTTCCTCTATTAGCATCCTAATTTTTTCAACAACTGAATTTCAGTTTTTCATTCACAGTGAGAAAAAAAATCCTCAAAATTATCAGAAACACACATGAATTAAACTCATCTAAATGAAATCATACACATGTCATGAATTACTGAAGCACATTAACCCTCAGATGATATTCTCAACTCACCTGCTGCGTGTTGTTGGCCGTGTAGGGCAGCATGGTCGACACGTGAAACATGATCTCGTAGTCCTGGTAGCGCGTGTAGAGGGAATGCATTCCAGTGGAATCGGCTGCGTTTGCACAAAAACAGAGAAACAGACACGGAGAGGAATCAGTCACCATCTCCAAGTTGAAAGCACAAACTGTCGCGGCCCGGCTGAAATCTGAAGGGAATAAAGTTTGGAGATAATCAGCAGCGACTGCGCCGTTTCTCAGTCATTACTCAGATTACATGTGGCCAGATAGGAGTTATCTCAGGCTTTCAGTGGGACACTGATGCCCTTCGGATACCAGCACTGCGACAAACTGAGATGCAGCTAATAGATGGAGTGGAGGGGGGCGAATGCAGCTCACTCTTGTTATCCAGCTGAGCTCGGTATTTCTCCCAGCCCTTCAGCCGCACCCGCTCTCCAAGCAGATCAAGGAACTCCTCAAACGCCGGCCCAGAGCTCTCGTTGTTGTACATGTCCTCCTCGGAGCTCTGTCCGGCGCGGCAGTACATCACGCCGACCTTCCTCTGAAAGTTCAGCTGCACAAAAAGAGAGCGGTGCAAACATTTCAACACTGATTCATATTTGCTTCTGCGATATTTTAAACCTTGGTCTGGAACTTTTATATCCAGGCGAAATAATCGTAGAAGCTTATTGATTGAATGTATATATCAGAGCTTTAAAATTTAAGTTTTAACCCTGTGTTAATCAAAATAAAATTCATATAACATTTGGCACCAAATGTCTGCATCAAAATTGTTTTGTATTTCATAACTTAACAATGAATAGCTTAAAAAATAAATAAATAAATGAAATTCACACAAGAGGAGTATGTAAACTTCTGACTTTGTATGTAGACTAAGACATGACAGAGTTTAGACCAAGGGTGTCCAAACATTTTATAACATCCATGGGCAAAAATCCTCAACAAGAATGTAAAAAAACAAAAAAAAACAAACCTAAAACTAAAATTTCATTTAACTTTTTACCAGCTCAATAGTAAACCAAGCATGAAATATTTTTAATTAAACAAACAAAACAGATATTTTTGTGCAAATCTTTGTAAAACCTAAACTTCTGCCTTATTAAAAAAAGTAAGGCAGCTACATTACAAATTTATTTTGGGTTTGATTGAAGAAAACTGAAAAAGATTTTATATATTCTCAATGATAAAGAAAATAATTGAGGTTGCTCGTTTTTTGAAAACCTTACTGTATTCAGTAAATACAGTAAAGTTTTAAAAGTTAAAAACAGATTTGGATGCTACAAAGTTTAATTTACACTTTTTTCTTTTCTTTTGGACATGCTGTGATTGCATATTAGACCTTGAGTCACATAAAACATAAAACTCGAGTTGCAAAATGTTACTTTTTTCACTGTGAAACCCACAAATATTCACAACAAATGGTTCTCATAACTTAGAATGACAACGCATGCTGTCAATTTCTTAAAATATGAATACTTATTATATCTGTATCTGACATTTTTATGGGAAGATTTTAATTTGTGGATCATATTTTTGTTGTAATTATGGGGGTGAAAGGTCTTCATCTGCATCAACCACAAATTTTTATCATTTTGCAGCACAAAATCAGTCCAGCTCCACAAACGGCCCTGGTTTTGATATCCGATGCTAACTTGGGGTCTGGTAGCCCGGATGTGACGTCACTCACCCCCTGTTCGTCCAGCTTGAGCAGCGTGTCCCGGACCTTTGGGGAGTTGGAAGCCAGGCGGAGGCAGTGCAGGTTGAGCTCAGGCATGATGAACTCCAGCAGCCTCTTGGGGGACAGGCCCCTCGGGGTTGTGTGACGGGCGGCCGACGGCACGGACTCCTCCAGGATGGAGCCTCGAAGCGTCTTCATCTGAGCAGAGGATCCAGCAAGTTACTTTCACAGGCTCATAACCAGAAGAGAGGGGTGAAGAAAGGGAAAGCTTTTTACCTCTGTGGTGCGGAAGATGATTCTGTAATTGTACTGAGCTCCGCTGGACCCCTCTTTCTCATCCCGGCGGAAGCTGATGGCCACAGGGCCGAGGCGGTCATCGATCCCAAAGAAGTTCTGGTGCTCTGGAAGAAAATCAGAGAAATGTAAATATCACTTTAATTATGATGACTGAGGATAATATTAATAGCTGAAAATTAAGCTCCTATCAGCATAAATTATATATATATATGAAAAAATATGTCAAATATGAAACCAGAGGGTGAGAATGTTGTTAACTCTTCCAGTTCGGACGTGACGGCGACAACGCAGCCAAATTTGCAGTACCGTAATTCCACCACACGTTGCGCTATCTGAACAATTCCAATGGTTTCTGAAAGGGGAGACGTTGCGCTTTCAAACCAGTATCAGGTTATTACGGTAATTTCACTCCCGTCGTTGCAGGGAGTGAAATTAATCAGAGAGGCACTCTGCTGTAATACGGTAAATTGTGAAAATAACTTGATAGATATTGAAAGTTCCAGTTGTTATGAATAAATTGTCAATGTATTTGCTGACAGGAAATTTAATGAACTTCATACAATTTAAATAAGCAAAAATATCCAGGTGGAGATTTGAAACTTAGGACTCAATTAAACAACACACTGAAAACTGCAGGCAGTAAAAATGCACGAAAGACACAAAACTTTATTAAATGGAAAAAGGGGTAAAATTTTTTTATTTTTCCCTCATTCTCACTCAGTACTTTCTCATATCATCAGAAGAAACTTCTGCTCTTATTGTCTTGAATAAAAACTAAATATTTAAACACGCAGGCTAATTTTAGCAAGACCTGAGGGAGAAAGTATGTGCATCATGAATGAACATGGATGATATCAAAGTACTTTATTTATAAGGCTCTCTAAGAAAGAAACAGCCGTTATTCATTAAGATGAGTGTACTGTTGTGTTCGTCTCAGAAATATCCTGATGCTGCTAAGTGCAAAATTATTCATACCCCTACCAGATTTAGGTTTAAAGTTGTGGTGAAAAATAGAGGAACAAACTTTATCGACAGACTAATACGCTTAGGCTTGTGGCCTTAATCAGGATTATTATGAAACACCAAAATGTGTGAGGTTAAATAAAAATATATTCCTACAGAAAAATGTCAAATGAATCAATCACACAATCACTCACAAACAGGCAGACCAATCAGCATTCAAAGAGCTAATGCTAGCTGAATGGCTAAACCTGAAACTAAACTTAATCACCTTAAATATCTAATAGTTTATTCTGACTGAGAACAAACTATTAGATATTACTTCCAGTCATATTACTTCCAATATGGCTGGAAGTAATATTAACATTTTGGAGTGAGCCGGCTGCAGTTCTGACTGACAGAGAAGCAGCGGAGGAAGCCAAAGATTAGGGTGATGGCTAACAGGCCTTCCAATCTCAGAGAGCTGAGCAAAAAAAAAATTAATTCAATATTTTTTTTCTGTTCTCCTGATACTCTGTAAGCACCAATTTTTAATCTTTTGAGACATGGATACTTCATTTTCATTCAGAAACAAACTTCTTGGTTGAATGAAAATAATTTGACATCAAGTTAATAATTTTGTGCAAACTCCACCTCTTTCATCTGTTCATCATTTTGACTAGTGATAATAATAATTGTGCAGCCATGCCATCATTAGTACAACTAATACATTAATACTGTATACAGTATTGCTAATATGTTTTGTAAAAATATTGGAGTAACTTCATCTCCTACCAAATATAGGAAAAATCCCATGTTAAGAAATAATCATTAACTAAACCACAAGTGATTATGTGATTATTATTTAAAAAATAGCTGTCCAAAAAATGACTCAAGAATAAAAAACTATTTGGTAAAAAGTCGCCTCAAGTACTGAGTGACTGATCAAATTATCAATCATTTAATATTTTAAAATTACATTATCAGACAGATCAAAATATAGAGTTGCTATTTTACGGACAAAAATGACAATAATTCATATAAGCGACAAAAGAAATGACAAAACCAATGGGCCTTTGCGGCGCTTTTGCTGCTTGGGCCTAGTAACAAAATCAGTCAAAAAAAAGCCGCGTGGGGCTTGCAAACTTTAACAAAATCTGCAGGGGTGTGTCTGTGTCTGGTGAATGTTTTGATTAAAACATGTTAATTTTTCATTCAGTGGGCAGAGAATCCAGAAAAGTTACACAAGTAAGAGTGAAGATACTTTGTAATACAATTACTCAAGTAAAAGTAAAAGGTACAAAGCAGTAAAACTATTTTTAAGAGTAATTTTTTTTTTTCAAAAAAATTAATAGAATCGAGTAAATGTAACTAGTTACTGTCCAACTCTGAATAGGGCATGAAATGTGTTTTTTTAGGACAGATTTTTTGATTTTTTTTGGTCATGCTACCTCAACAACAGAAGATTTTTTTCACAATCTTTTCTAGGGATTATAAATATAACTGCCTCTCATTGTTGCAGACTTCTGCATGTTGTTCTGCTTTTACTGATTTTGAATCCTGAATGAAACCAGACAAACGTAAAGCTCCCTCCTACCACAGCGCAGCGTCTCACTTACCTTTCAGGTAGAAATATTTGCGGTAGTAATGCGCTCCCAGGTCTGCGTGCTCTATGAAGTAGTTGCTCTTCCCCTGCAGCTGGATGTTGCTCTCCCTCGGCTCCTCCAGCACAGACACGGCGTCGTTGGGGGTCCGGAGGGTTGACCAGAGCTCCCTTCTGCCAGCCGACCGCCCCAGGCCCACCTGCTCCTCGCCTCCCGTCTCGTTACGGAAGTGCGGACAGCTGAGCAGCAGCTCGTTATCGTTGCCGTCTCCTTCGTCCAGCAGCAGTGACGTCTCCTGGTCGTCGGCGTTCCCTCCGCTGCCACCGCCTCCCTGCGCTGGTGAAGCAGGTGTGGACTGGGCCAGGGGGCGGAGCTGGGAGGCAGCTGACGCCCCTGAGGTGATGTTCTTCTTGCGACCGATGCTGTCCCTGTTTGTGGCGACCTCTGTGAGGTCGAACAGGATGCTCTGAACATCGTAGTGGGCAAAGTTCCTCACCCACGCGCCGCCTCCCAGGTGGTCGTACGGGCCGGGCTGAGGTATCTGAGGAGGCGTAAGTTTGGACTTTTTACTAAGACCTTCAGGCTTGGGCGGTTTAGTGGGTTTCGGGGAGTCTCCACCAGACCTGGACAGATCTTGGAAGAATCCATCCGGCTCTGGAAGGTTGCCCTCCAGGCCTAAAAGCAGGAAAGGGTCTTTAAAGCGGAGAGCGTTTGGACTCAGGGGCCCGTGGTTCTCCCTGCTCGGGTCCTGGCCTTGAGTTTGTCTCTCCAGCGACGACAGGCTGCCGTACTCCCTGTGCAGATGCACACCTGAGTCTCCCTGAGGCCCCGTGCCTGTTTTCTCACCTGCTGCTCGGATTACTTTCCCTGACGTTTTCCCAGAGGAGTCCAAGTCTCCCAGGGTTACATCGCTGTTACTTCTTTGCATGATGTGGCCCCGCCCCACCGACCGCAGATTCAACCCCACGCGGCTCGGAGTGAGGCTGCAGTCTGCATCGGCGCCGTCGCCGGGCCTCCTGGGAGGCCACTCCACCACTCCCGCTTCCCGTTTGGGGTCAAAGTTGACGGTGGCGAGGGGCGGGCGCACGTTCTGGCGGCGGAACTTGCGAATGAAGAGGTCGTCTGACTGCATGGCGCCGGAGGAATCAAACCTAATCTGACAATCTTCTCCCTGGTTCTTCCTGCTTAACTCTTCATCCAGGTGTCTGAGATGCTGGTGTGAAACTGGGATGCTGAGTATGAAAATGGAAAATCCAGCTAAGTGAAAGCAACTATTATTTTCTCATTCACACCACTTAAGATGGATGAACTCTCTCGACCTCTGGGCTCTCATAGGGGCCTCTGTGGGACACCACACTTTGTCAATGAGTTCTTGAGTGGGAATGATGAAGTCGGAAGGGAAACCGCACTGTTGATCGCTGGACGGGTCCATCCACATGTGCAGATGTGCTTTTAGTTTGAGTTAAACATGCGAGGATCATCACTGGAGCCTGTCTCTATGCCCTCTGTATCGGAGAGGTGCTGCCTTTGTCAAGAAGTCAAACATGGCATCCCCTGGTGTGCACTGCCCAGCGGCTGCAGCCGTCATCCATAGACCACCTGTGTGGAAAAATATAGAAACAAATACTGTTTTAGCTCCAGACTCTGTATTATTAAGATGCTAGAGCGAAACGATCACCACTGGATTTGCAAAAGTGTTTTCACCTCTCAAACTTTTTCACCCTATTTTGCAACCACAAACCCCAATGCAGCATTTGATCGACCAACACAAAGCAGCACATAAGTAAGTGGAAAACCAAACATTTTCTGATAAATGAAAACAATCTGAAAAGTTGCGTGTGTCCCTTATTTCATCGTTCATCTTCAGTCTTTGGGGGGTGTCTTTCCTAGAGATAGAGACTGATTTTATTCCTCCTATTATTTACCAAATAATTTAAGGTCTTGGACTGGATGGAGGCTGTCTGTAAACATACATTTTCAAGTCTTATCACAAATTTTCAATTTGATTTAGAGCTAAACTTTGAAGTGCTCATTCTTGCACATAATCTAAGCCCCTCTAGAGCCACACTAGCTGCAGGCTTGGAGTCATTTTTCTGCTTTAATGTAAATGTCTGATATCGGGTTTGCAAGTCTGAGACATTTCTTCCTGGTTTGCCTTCTGCTTAGCTCCATCCACCTTGCTATCTCACTCATGATGCTGCCACCACCAAGTTCAACTAAGAGAATGACGTTTTAACAACTCTAGGAATAATTAGTTATTCTTCAGACCTCTTGTTTTGCATGTGGGCAACAGGTTTAATCTTCATTTTTAGCTTTTGGTAAACTATAAACTGGACTTCTTATGGCTTTGTTTAACAAATCACCTCCATAAAGGAAAGTTTTCCCACCTCAACTGATGTCAACTCTGAGGGAGCTGCAGAGTTACCAGTACTGCTTCTCCAATTAAAGATCTCCCAACAGTTTTCCTGGCATAAGCTCCTGCACAGCTTTATCCTGGATCTGTCTATTATTAAAAAAATATACATATGCTTTTGCAAGGCATTGACTGTAGAGCATAACGCAGCACGCAAGAGGTTCCAGGAAGGCTTTATAAAAAAAATAAACAAGCACCAGAACCAAACAATACACCAGCAAGCAGCCCTGACATGTGTTTTATTGTGGCGTAACACTCCGCTCCTCTGTTTTCTCATTATTATTCTTTCCTTTAGTCACTTTCCGCTCCAAAGTTTCCCTAAATAGTTCAAACTTAAAGCTGAGCACATGCTCACAATAGACCTTATTAAAACAGGGGAGGGGGCCCTTCCTGACTCACTGACTGTCTGCCAGCACACGAGAAAAATAAGTGCAAGCCGCCTCGCTCCACCACATACGCTCACACACAAACAAACACGGCTGGCGTCTAACTCACCCACCAAATTCTAAAACAGCTCACACACTCATTCAGGTCCACGTAGTTTTTGGTGCTTTTAACAGTCGTTTAAAACCCCACAAAATTGTGCTACAAGTCATAAAACCATGAGCTTCCCTTTTTTACAAGTGGAACTAAACTCCGTGGAGGTTTTAATAGCAACTTACCCTAAAAATGGATTGTGAGTTCGGTAAAGATGAGCCTGCTTCTGTCATTATTTGTCACTCGAGCGCCGTCTTTAACCAGACTTACGTCAAGCAGCTCAAGCTGAAGCCTTTTGTCGCTGTCAGTGAGGTACAGGGCTTCTTCCTGTCTGACTTTTTCACATGCATCTTCCTCTCGCTTGCAGCCGTACAGAGCAGGTGCAGAGGTGCAGCACAGCGACCAGCAGAAACCCGACGCACACGCGTACCCAGCTGCGTCTCTATCATCTGACAGGACGGCATGTCAGGGAGAAATCTTTTTAAATCACTTTATAGCTTCTATTTGAGAACTTTTATTTGTTTTAAGAAAGAAGGAAAGTCCCTTTAGGGTGATTAAGTAAACATTAGTCCTCACAAAATGTACAAATAGACTCACACACACAAAAAAATTCAGAGTCAAGAGAGGAAGTCACAAGAAATTTTTGCTTCCCTACCATGACTACTTAAACACTCTATTCATTTCCGCACAGTCAGAGAACACATTGGTATTTGTTAATTTTTCAGTGAAAAGCCATTAAAGAAAGATGGAAGCTGGATGGATCCCAGTATCTGGAGGGCAGATTGGTTTCAAAACCAAATCGAGAAATGCCGAGTGCAAAGAGGGGGGCCGATATCAGAGGAAATGCACTTGTAAACGCTTTGATAGATCTCTGCACAAGAAATGAATGACTAACAGTTACGACGCAGAGATGAAGCACCAATTTCAACACAGACTAATGCACAACTTTGGGAGGAAAGGAAAATGTTACACGAATAAAAATCTTGAGTGCATTTCTTCTCATTCCCTTCTCCCCTGACAGACCAACATCTGGTGTGTCCGACTGTCTGGATTTATCTGCACTCTGCCTCCACGGGGATCACTTATGGCGCTGTGCATTAAACTCAATACACTCCACTTCCAGCTCTAACCAGCTTCCCTGTCTCCGCTGAAGAAAAGCATCATAACAGCATGATGATGCCACTACTGCGGCACCATGGAGACGGCTCTCTTTGAACCGAGCTCTTAAAACTAGCGACTGCGCTGCCTCGCGAAATTATTCACCCCCTTGAGGTTTTTCTTCATTTTGTCGTGTTGCAGCCACAGACTTTAGTCTACTTTAAAAGGATTTAATGACGTCACCAACACAAAATAAAGCACAATTGTCAGATGAGCGTAAAATAATATAGGATTTTTCAAATTTAAAAGTGTAACACGCATTTCTGTTCACCCCCTTTCACTTTGATACCCAAAAATAATATCCGGTGCAACGAATTGCATGGGTTGAGCCGAACCTATTACTCAGCCATTTCCTTTTGAGCTGGTTTTGGACATAAACAGATATTTAATGCCCTACAAATGCCCAGGAGGGACATTTAAAACAAAGCTTTAACCATGAACAGGCATGACAGGTAAAATGAAAATGTGAACGTACTCACATCATCCGCTTCACACAGAGCTGTAAAAATAAACTTTAAGCTTCAATGTTTCTACTCATTACATCAGAGAAATAATTATTTTTATTTTTCTTTACAAAAACCAATGAATTACCCGGAATAACATTTTATTTGGGGCCTTTTAGCTCATCCAGGTTTCTCTGTATTGTGTGGTTAGCCTTCTGACAGGTCAGCATTCGTTCACAGCGACAGCTCTGTGCTCCAGCTTTATGATGCCAAGGCTTCTTCCATTGAAAACCCGCTCATGTTTCTCACAAGGAGCTTTCAGATGTTTCTAAACAGCACTACCAGTGCAGACTCGTGCAGTTTCTACCAGATTGTAATGCTATGCTGCAGGATTATGTGTGTGTGTGTGTGCGTGCGTGCGTGTGTGTGTGTGTGTGTGTGTTTTCACTGTGTTGTTAAAATCACCTGGGTTTGCTGCAGGTTTTTTCTTTGTTGCTCAGAAATCCCAGTTTGCCTTCATGTTATTCCAACACAAAAACAGAAAGTCCAGTATTGGCCAGAAACAACCAACAACAGCGCTTGCACTAAACTTGGACACCATCGGCCTCCAACACTCGTGAACCGGGGTTTGTCTGAAGCAACGCTTCTTTGTGGTTTCTGCCGCACCACGGATTCATAATGACCAATCAGGTTCATAGCTGATGACGACAGAGTCAGAGCCTGATTTACGAATGACACGGACAATAAGAAAAGAAAATTATGGTCAAAGAGATAATATAAGCTTGTATTTTCGTTCCACCTGTAACAAGTCTGAAGCAGCAAGTTATAATTCTGTAACGTTGAATAAGCCGCTGATTCAAACCTTTTTTAATTTGTTTGTGTTGACAGATTGGCCATAAAGCCTCTCTTCAATTTGCCTCATGGATGTTTGCCAGACACAGAGATAAAAGTATGAGGTACAAATTCCTTTCAACATTGTTTGTGACAAATTTCTCTTATGTTTCAGCACCAAAATATATTTAAGCCCTGGTATTACTTAATAAACACTGGGCAAGGTTAAGACAAAATATCTGCGCGAGAGTTAAAGCCAGAGAGTGAAACAGATGTTTTGACATAGTAATCCATCTGAATAATTAAGTTGTATCTTCCAAGTTTTAAACTAACATTAAATCAACAGACACAGGACTTTAGGGGACCCTCACCTACACAGATAAAAGTGTGAACAATGAAAACAAAGAAATTTGTTTTCTGAATATATCCAGATTCCTTATGGTCTAGTTTTATATCCCAGTTTTTTAATTTTTTGGTTTCATATATCTGAATCTGTGGCGTTCAATTTAGCATGTGTAGCGTTAGATTTAACAAACTGTAGAACCTGGTGAAGACCATGTCACTTACAGACAACATTCACTTTGTTTTTACCATGCAAGCGTTTCTCAGAAACCCAAACGAAACTGAACTGTGTGGTGCAGAGTAGTGATTCTCCTGGATGTTTTAGATGCGTCTCTGCTCCAAAATGCCAGAATTAAACGACTGGACTACTTCCTCAGTTCAGTCATTAATCTAAAATTTTGTGTTGAAGAGGCAAAACATCAAGGATCAAAGCTGAAGAAGAAGCAGCTGTAGAGAAAGTGGATTGTTAATCAACAAACAACAAATCTTTGGAAAAAATAAACTCCTTAAGTACATGAAATAAATATGAAAAATTTGGTAAAACATTTGATTTTTATAAACACATCTCACCGCTGCTTGTAGACTTAGAAGTAAGAAGTCAAATTGTTTTATAAATCATCAGATAGATTTGCTTGAAAAACATGTTTGAGTTCTTGAAACTCATCCAAAAAGTAGCGACATAAGAGAGAATCCTGGCTGCTGAGTTTTATGTTACTTTGGAAAGAAACAATGATAAATTACTTTCTATATACTTAAGCAAATCATTCATCTGCTCACCTTCAGTAACATGCGAGACCTTCGATTAGATCTTCATTGATCTTCCCCAGCATTCAACACAAAAATAACTCTTTAACTAACCAGAACTTGTCACTGAATAAGTAGTGTGCCAGCAGTAGAGAAGTTTGAGATATACCTGACCCAGAAGTACAAAGAGGAAGTGAAAGGTTTAGTCACTGCCCCGTTAGGTTTCTGCTCATCTTTAATGGCAGCCTACACTGGGTAACTCAGCTGCATGTACCAGAGTATCTTCTGAAATGACACTGAAATGTCCTGAATTGCTTCCTCTGATAAATTTTTTTAGCTCGGTTTTGTCTTTCAGCTACACCCTCCCAAAAAAAAAAAAAAAAACAGAGAAAAAAAATTGCTACTAACCCAAATTGTGTTATTAAAGGTTGTTTTTGTGTTTTGTCTTTATAGATAAATGTGCAAATATAACCAGAAGTTTGATATTTTGAAGTATAGATGTTCCTTTCTGATAATGAGATTAGATAAACACGTAAAGCTTTAGTGCAATGATTAAAGAACGCATTCGAATGCAACCTGTTCTGATCACATCTTTGAATGCATTTATTTTGTGTTCCCACCTACTAGACCTGATCTGAATCTTGGCCACTGCATCCTTTAAAATTCATCAACAAGTGCACACAAAAGACGAAACCAGTCTCTTCACAACACTCTGGGTTTAAAAGAAAAACTGGCTTCTCAAAAACACGACGTAACATCATATGAAATTCTTCACAGATCTCATCAGTCACTCATGACGCTTGTGTGCTGAACTAAAAAGAAGCCTGTGCACGATCTGCAGATATCTACTTCCTCTGAACACAGCTGCAGGCTACAAGTACACATGGCTGACATCATCATTGTGGCAGAGTTGAGTCAGTTTCTAATAAAAGTACACGCTGCTGAAACTCTGACCCCCTGTCCACGCAGAGCGATGCCAGCGAGAAACACAATCGATCCCTCTTTCACTTTGTACAAAGACGCAAATTCTTCCTTGCTGCGATTAGCGCGCACACATGTATTCCTCTCATGAAGATATGGTCAATCTATTGAGACAAAATATGCAAGTGTTCTCCTCATCCTCCCAAAGAACCACATTAATTCAATCTGTTCTTTATCTTCACCTGCTGAATTCGTGTTAGGGTTGTCGGGGTCAATCGATGGGCGAAAATCTGAGCCCACCCTGGATGGGTCACAGTTCATCACAGAGCGATCTGAAACACGAACACCAACTCTCTGCACGCATCGACAGAATCGATGAGTCTCCGATTAACTTGTGGGAGGAAACCCAAAAGGGAACATGCAGAGAAAAACACCTGGGATTTGAACCCACAGCTTTTTTCTTGTGCAGCAGCAGCAGCACAAAGTCGTGCCCTGCCATGACACTGAAATATGTGCAACATACAATTCTGGCGGACAATTTTTGGAATCTTTCAGTTTAAAGCCAGCTATTGAGGCGACTAATTTACACCAGGAAGATAATAAATTTGACTAAATTGCCTGGATGCATTCGTCCACAGGTTGGAAATGTTTTGCTGAAAATGTTACGATTTGTAATCTTTTTTAGAAACTTGGACATTCATTATCATTCAGTGACGTATACACACTTTCTGATAACATAACCGAATACAGTCACTGCATTGAGAGGAAGCGTTTGACTGTCTGCAATAGAAGCATCTGTTTGCTACGTGGGAAAGATTTTGTTTCAATTAAACTTTTGTTATGGATTAACTACCTGCATTTATGCCCTTTGGTCTATTTGTGCTAATAATCAAAAATCTAATTATTTCTAGCTTAAATGAGACACACAGGCGTCACCTCTACTGTGTCTCTGTCCCTCTGAGACCAGGAAAAAATTCAGAGGATTTGGAGAATCACACTGAACATTAAGTTTCATAATATCCAGATAATCTCCCACTTTTTGCTGTAAACCTCCCACATTACGCAAGTGTGGTTACTTTTCAGGTTGAAAATGAAATATGCACAAACTGAACATTTTTCTTTAGAACAAAGTGATTAAACTGAAACTGAAACGTCAAAGTTCACCAAACTGCAAATACTTTTGAAAAACTAAATGATGTCAAACAGACTCCATCAGTGATACAATGTTGTTAGAAACAGCCGAACCAGGTTCTCCCGGTCGATGCAGGCCCCCCTTTTCTTTTCTCCACAGTAAAGGTCAATGTTGTGACAAAAGAAAATATGACAATTTTTTCCAAATTTTTATAATTTCTTCAATCTTTACATGTTTCAATTCTCAAATTGGATTTCATAATCTCATTTTACTTTTTTTATCTAAATACCTCAAACATCTAAGACACAAAGACAAAATCCAAAGGACAGGGGACCTAATAATCCCTCTCTTAGTCACAATTCAGATAAGATATGAGTTATTTCACATCACTGGGGATGAAGGTGGATTCTGTTTGGGGCTTTTTTCTTTTCACTGTACTTTATTCTTTTCTTTCTCTATCATAAAACGTTCAGCTTTATAACCTCATATTATGTTAACCACTTGCTCTTGCTCTCTACGATGATGTTTGTTTTTCCACTAAGAAGATATTATCCTCCACAAGATGCATCAAGTAACAGGTTATGGATTTAAGACTGTAAAAATTGATCTTATACATTCCTGCCTGCTGTGGGTTTTTGTATATTTAGATCGCTATCCTGGGCTGAGTGGGATCGCCTTTCATGTTTGGTAATTTTGGTTAAAAAAAAACAAAAAACTTTGTAATAATATTTTAGTTACATATGCAACTGAACCTCACGACATCATATTTATCTTTAATCAGAAATGCTCTCAGCTGCTAATTATGATGAATTAAAAGCAACAAACACAGTTCTTCGCTGGTTTCTTTGTGCCAGGCACTTCAAGCTGTCCAGGATTTTCCTTAAAGACACTGACAGCTAGAATATACAGAGAGAGGCTGCTGCTAGCTGTCCTGTGCAGCTCAGATCATGCTAACAGGGCTGGGCTCTGTCCCTGGGAAACTTAATAATGAATGAATGAAGGCAGTGGCTTTAAATCCTGCAGCTCAGAATGGAAAACTCTGAAGACAGATAGGATCTAAATGTTGTTTTCCAATGTTTGAGGCCCGTAAGGAAGAATGATTTCTGCTCAGATCTGAGCATTATAATAGAGACCCATCCATTCATTCCACTCAGGGTAGCTTGGTATCAAAATAGGATGAGATTATTCTTTATTTATGAGTGTAAAATAATTAAAAAGTATATGAATAAAGCATAAAAGTACTGGCACTGAGTATCTGAATAGTATAAGGCCCAAAAGTCAAAAGATGTATTAAAATAATCTGTTTTCTCTCAGAGAAACTAAGATTTTGATTAGAGTTTTAAAAATTCTTGTTTTCTTTGACAGAAATATGTTTGTATTAAATTAAAGTGGAGTGATTCCTTACTTGTTGGATCAGACATGCAAATGATTACGTATTAGTTTGAGTTAGATCATTTTGAATGATTTTGAAGAGGATATAAATTATGTAACGTATGATTTAATGATAGTGGTCTATCTCCAGCAGTCAGTGGATGTTTCATGATAAGACTATTGTGAAATATTTAAAGTGAAACACATTTGTTGAACCTTAGAAACTGATTCACACAAACTGAACTTCTTTCTCATTTTGTAAGATTACCACCAAAAATTCAGTGGATTAAATTGATATTTTGAGTGTGAGACCAACAGAAAGTCACACAAATTGGTCAAGCCTGTTTCTTTTTTTTGGACAACGTAATAAATCTGAAAAGTGTGGCTCCCTTTTATTCTGATTCAGTGCCACTAATTAATCATCCCATTAGTAGATGCAGTTCACCTGTGTACTTTAACCTCAGGATAAATCCATCTGATCTGTGAAGGCTTCAGGGGTTTGTTGGAGAGCAACAGCGAACAAACAACAAAAACCAGAATTTCTGTTGAGATTTAGATCCAATATTACTCAGAGTCTGGAGACTGAATGCAGCAAAATGTGACTCTACAAAGTAAAGCCTGAGGGGGGTTGAATACAGGTGCACACTTCATTAGTCTATCACATTCAACTATCTGATGTTTCTGCTTTTCACAGGACAAAATGTGGAAAAGTTCAAAGGATATAAACACTTTTGCAAGGTACTGTATTCTTCTTCCTGGTGAAATGGGGTGCCATTTCCGAAAATGAAATCTATTTTTACACACATCTGGATCTTATTCATTAGATTGTGCCTCTTTCCCTTCTACCACCCTGCCTTTGTTCTTCTTGCTCCTGATTCATTTTGAAGGCCATTGCTGACCACTGCTAACTGATGACAGCAAGTACAGCTTCCACATTAAGCCTCGGACAAGGTTAACGAGGCTCTGGTGTAAAACGGACACAGGCGGATGTCACAGGAGAACAGAGTCAAACATGCAGAGTTTTGGGGAAGTCATGGCCGCTTGACTTCGTCTGTGCCTGCTCTTGCAAGTCTGCGTCCTGTGAAACAGGAAGAGATGAGTGACTTTTGAACCCTCAAAGGATGGATGTCGTCATCCTCCCTGCACAACACTTCCACACCTTCAGGAGTCCAACGCTGGAGAGTGAATGAGCAGATTGTCTTACATTCATTCTCTATACCATGGTATGTAAAAAAATTTAATCTTCGTAGAAACATTTGGTTTGTTGAAAGGTAAAAAATAAAAAAAATCGATGGCTTATGGAGAAAACGGTAAAGCTTTACTGATCTGCATCACCTCTTTGATAGAAGAGATGTGAAAAGTTTTGTTTGGTTATGTCACATCAGGTTGGAGCGGTTGTTCTGACCTCATGCTGAGTTGGGAAACATCGCTTTCCTGCACATGCAACATTAAGTAAGTGTAACATCAACATGTGGTAACACCGCCATAACTTCTGCTTTAATTCTAACTTAAAACAAACAAAAAAGTGACCTGAAGAGGTCAGTGGCATCTTGTGTCACTGTCTATCATTATAGTTAAAAGCTGCCTTAACCACAAGGTCTGAATCAATTCCTAACAATGATTGATTTTTGGGAAACTTAATGCCGGGCTCAGTTATTGATCGCACACAACCCTGCAACATCTGGGATCAGGTTGCGTTCCTGCTCTGCCTCCGAGTGTGTGACACTAAACTGCAGCAGATGAAATGCTTTTAGGGGAGTAAATGTGTATTAATGTGGCTGGATGTGATTCAGAAAATGAGTTCACTCTAATACCCAACATTTTCTCACGACATCTTCCATCTTCTCTGCTGAAACACTCCTCTCCTCTCCCCTCCCAGCAACACCACACTGCGGACAGCTAACTGGGCCAAATCCAGAGGCTCCTAAGTGCTGCACTCTCTCCTTTTTTGTCAAGTGATTTATCTCTCTCTTTTTAATTCAAGCTGTTTTGCAAAATGTCAGTTTGAGCTATTGATCCCTGCAGACACGTAATCCCTGGCAAATAATGCTCAACTGCCTGACAAGGAGATAACTGTCGAAGTGATGAACACCACAGCAGACTTTAGAGCAGGGGTGTCAAAGTCAAATGGACGGAGGGCCAAATAAAAAATTTAGCTACAAGCCGAGGGCCGGACTGATCGAATGTTCATTGAGATTTTTTTAAATGACGCATTTGGTCTAGTGCAGCGGACGTTGCGCGCGTTGTGAGGATCGAACGGGGGGGGGGTGCGCGCGTTGTGAGGATCGAAGGGGGGGGGGGGTTTTCGCGCGTTGTGAGGATCGAACGGGGGGGGGGTGCGCGCGCGTTTTGAGGATCGAACGGGGGGGGTGCATCTCGCATTTTTTCAGACGGGGTGCCGGCTTGCTGCGGGCCGGTTCTAATATCATCCCAGGGGCCGTAGAAAATCTTCTCGCGGGCCGGATGTGGCCCGCGGGCCTTGACTCTGACATATGTGCTTTAGAGAATCTCAGAGAAATCTGTGGTGTGTTTGCTCCTGTTAGCGATCATCCTTCACGCAACAAATATTTGTCAAAGAAGGGCCTGCAATATGTGTAGCTGCTGGTAGTACATGTGGGCTGGTTTGTGGTGGCTGCTGCAGGAGAACGTTGTACCTGAATAGCTTGTAAGGCTATCCGGTCCTTGTAAGTCCAAATTAAAGCAGAGTCCACATTCTTGGAGCAAAGTCAAGCTTCTTCCCTGTGTATGTTGGACTCCGTCAGGGCTGCTCCTATGTCATTAATCTTGTTTATGGTTAAGATCATGGATAAGATCTCAGTCATAGGCAGAAGGGTCAGTCACCTCAGGGTCTCAGCTTTTAGGAGACAGTGGGGTTCTGTTGGAAACTCCAGGCAATGACTGAAAGTGTTGGAGAGGTTCTTAGATGAGTGTAAAGAGGCTGAGATAAAAGTAGACTCTTATAATATGAAGTTGTAGTTCTTAAACGGGAAAAAGATGGACTGCTCCCTCCAGGTCAGGGGTCGGTTCCTGCCTCAAGCGGAGAAGTTCAAGTATCTTGGTGACTTGAACTTCATAAGTGATAGTATGTTAGAGAGGATGATGGACAGATAGATCAGGCTTTCTCCGTTGCTGCAACCGAAGAAAGAAGAGTGCCTTGATTTACTTCCCATCCTAAACCATTAATGAGATGTAGATAATGATTTAAAGAACAAAATCCATTGGACACGCTGCCGAAATGAGCTTCCTTCACAGAAAACATAACCTTCTCATCTCACCGCTGAACTAATAACACATTTTAGTTTGGTCTAAATTAGAGAAGTACATGACGATGATTCTTAATTGTCATTGGGTTGTCATTGTTTTCAATAAGAACCAATATGACAGGGTACAACATTTCAGGTGCCATGCATTCAAACTCTTCCCGGTTGGACTAGCCAGCTCTGCATTGGCCACACCTGATATAGAGATTAGCATCTGAGATGCTCAGGCGTCGGAGGAACGGTAGGGACATAGAGGATGATTCAAAAAGGACAGGAATTGTTACAACACTCAAAACTAACTATAATAAATGATAAATAATAATAATCAGGTTGTTTTTGTCTTAGTTCTTCCTTCCATAACAACTGATCACTTGATGGATTACAATGAAATCTCAACACTCTATGCATAAACTAGTTCAGACGGTCAAGTATTTGCTGAATTATTCAGAAAATAGGTCAGTCTGCACTCCTGTTGGAGTCCCTTCACGCAATTTGTATGCGGAGGTGAGGAAATCTCGAATAATCCAGCTAAAATGTCTGCCCAGCTAATCATGAATTTAGGTAAAATCATTAAGCCAATACACTACTACTACTCAAATACTGCAAAACCTGGGAAGAATTATTTAAGAATTATCATTACATTTGGGACACAAAGCAGTTGTGTTGCTAATACCAGAGAATATTTCAGTATCAGAAGTATAGAAAGGTCACCCTGGAACATGATTTAATTAAAGCTGTCTTTTAAATGTCATTTAAACCAAGGCAGATACACAATGGTGCAATTGCCTATAGGAGCATCCAGATTCTGCTACTTCTCCACATCAAATATAACTACCTTAGGTAGTTTAAGTACCTGATCTTCCACTTTGGGATATTGGAAGGATTTGCAGGATTGTCCCTCAGAAAGGAGCCCCTGGACTTTGTGGAGGGTCTATATAACCCTTCAGGCCTTTGGATCTTCCTTAAGATTTCCTCCAGACTGAGTATGAGGCTGTTGTTAGGGATGTCTGATTTCCCCACCCTGAATCTGTTATCTTCACCTGTTAGCCATGTTTGGATAGATGAATCAAAACTGATTGAATTACTTCCACAGAAAGATTTACAGAAGCTCGATAACGATGCATTAATTTGAAACAGGCACGTCAAAGTGGGGAACATCTAAAACATGGAGACTATTCTATTACCCTAATTAAAAATGCAGCCGTTTATTATTACTCTCAAATAAAACAATTTCCAAAGGATTTTGTTTCTTTTCAAGCATGTTATCGCTGGTGTCATTTCAGAGAAGGGTGTTAATGTCCTAAAAAAGCAGTCTGCTGTGATTGTTATATGTTGAGGTCCCGACTTCTGTTTGGCTCCTAAGTATAACCTGACATTAAGACTTCTGACTAATACATTATTCATGTGGCTGGACGAAAGAGGGCGAGGGTTACTGTCAGATTAATAATTCATGAGCTGGATGGAGCTGATTTGTTATGATTTATATCTAAGTCTGCAGTGGACGTCTCAGAGGATCTCGCGTGTTACAGTAAAACCTGTCTCTGTAAAGGTCACTTTCCGTGTGACGTTGGTCTGCGTCTGGTGCAGTTTCACTTCTTCTTTTGTCTGCCTTTTCGGAAAGAAACAGTTAAGCTACAGAATAGTAGTAATAGATTTTAAAAAATCTGTTCATGCTGCACCTAATCTGTCCGACATTAAACTGTTTTGCATCAAAGAATGAGCAAATATTTCAGTCCGAGCGTAAAGTTTAGAAAGCTTGCAGGGAATAGCATTGTATTTATTAAAATGCAACTTCCTCTTCAAACAATTAGTGGTTCTTTCTGAGCTACTCCAGACCTACCGTTTGTGCCGTTCAGAAGGCACCAAACTCGAACTATTGTCTGACGTGTTACTTGCTGCTACTTCCTGTGCATCTGAAAATACACCTTGTGGGTAGATCATGAGCGCGGCTGAGCAGGCGGAGAGATTTAGGGCTGGAGCGTAGCTGAAAAGTGTTTTTGTGTGCGTTTGGTGACTCGTCCGAGCCTCGAATCTGTGGCTCACTGTCTGCACAGAGACAGGAAGAGCAGCTGTCCTGCTGCGGCCACTCTCTGCATGCATGTGTGTGTTGGCGGGCGTTTGTGACCCTCGAGCTTCATGACTGTAGCTATTATGTTGAGCTCAACGCTTCACTGTTGCTCCACTATCATCTGTGCAAACCCAAAAGAGATTGCTCAATATTGCCTAAACAGCACAGTAAAGCGTTTTGAATCCACATTGTCTGCTTTCAGAGGAAGAGAGGCTGACCTCCTCCGCTTCCTCAAAGTCTCTGTCGAGCACTGAAATGCAGCCGAGCGTACGCGGGACAGCTGCACGGCCAACACATCTCCATTTGTCGCTTATGTTCTTTGTTTACCAGCAAGCCGAACTAAAAACCGTCGGTGCTTTCTTTAAATGAGTGTTGATTATGAGTAAAGGTACCAGCTAAGACGGGTCGCTCCGTAATGGCTGCCATTTAACTTACAAGCTACATTGGTTCCATCCATGTCCATTATAAGCTCAGTGTTTATTTGTTTCTCCAAATAATGACTCTCATTATTTGGAGAAACAGATTGATGTGTCCTGCTGGATTTGGTGGCACTGGCATCACTCTAGGTTATTCCTCCTGCTTTTACAGCGAGGAGAGGAAATAACAGCTTTTCTCCTAACTATACGACTTTAAATGTTTTACAAGAAAAATTATGATTGGGTGTTCTAGCTATGGGGGTTTAAAAAATAAAAAAAAAAACCTTAGAGAAGCCATCAGAAATCAAGCAAGCTTGGAAAAAATATGCAGAACCAGCAAAACAAATAAAGAATTACTCACCTGCAGAGGAAAAATCCCAAATCTAGACTGTTTATATGAGTTAATGTGACAAATACATGCTGCTGCAGCTCACTTCTCCTAACCTTGTGTCAGTTGTATCAACATTACTGCACCTTTTGACCTAGACAAAAAAAAAGCACCGATCTGTTAACCGGTGACGCAGATGACGGCTGACTTTTTGCAGCTTTGCTGTGATGGAACATGTGCATACAAGGAACATGTTCTGCACATCTGTGGTTTTTGCGTCTGAGTCAGTCTGAGGTATCTGAACACGAATAGAGAAAGAAGGAAGCAATAGTACCTGTATGCATGGCTCAAACCTGTCTGCATGTTTAGTTCACTTATTAGCTCTGTTTAGTGAAAATGACTGAAAAAAAGGGGAAGTGAAACAGAGCTGAAATTCAGACGCAAAAACAAGAAACCAAAACAGTCTCTTCCCCCTGTATGTCACCAAGCTTGCATCTCTGTCAGTGTTCTGAGTGTGGTCACCGCTTGGCCTTCGTAATGGGACAAAACGCGTACAGTCTGAAACCGCTCTCACTTCTTTAGTAGAAACGCCTTTTTACGTGCAAATGAAACAGTTTGAGAGAGCAACTTCCTCCTCCATGCTTGAGAGAAACGAACGCGGTGACGATCGTTCATATTTCGCACATCGCTCCCAGAATAGCAGGCTCTGTGAGAGTATTTTAAAACTGCGATCGGAATGGCATGCCTTCTGCCTTTTTTCAATCTTCATCGACCACGTATTATGACAGAGTGACGTGGTGCCTGGATGAATGGCCGGTCCCGGTTTGCTTTCAGTAGCTCTCAATGCCCCTGAGTGCACTTCTTCAGTAATAGCGGCGAGAACAATGACAAAGAGCCACTGCACCACAAAATGGCTTAACGTGTGTATGACACTGCTGTCCATATGGACAGCGTGAACATGTTTGGTTTGTATCAGATTCTTACATTAAAAACAAAAAACAACAATATTTTATTACTTCAGGGTTTGTCTCTAAAAACTAAACTATGTAAACAGCAACTAAGGTGACATAAAAAGGTTTTACATTCCTTGATTATGTTTAAAATATTTGACAATAGAAGGACAGTGACATAAATTATCAACAGAAGATAAAAGATTCCAGATGTTTATTTGCTGATTTGGTGAAAACCATGTATTGTTTTTCTTCTGCTTTAGATTACAAACAAATATATTGAAGCTTGTGGTTGTGATGTGACAAAAGGTCAAAAGTTATAAGGGGTATAAAGACTTTTGCAAGAGTCTGTATCTTAATAACTGAAATAGTTATAAAGGGTCATTTAAAGGTGCGGTATTATTATTATTTAAAAGAATATATGATTTTACATTTTTTGTTAAAATTGTCAACATGTTGTAAAAGTATGAGGCAAATAATCTGTGAAATAAAATAAAAAAAATTCAGTTTCTTTCCCATCTCCCTGTGGCTCTACTGCCATCAGTCAGAAACAACCAATCAGAACCAGGAGGAGGGTCTCAGCGCTGTCAATTAAGATTGTGTATGAGCTTGGTCTGTGCTGGTACAGCTCCTTACACACAATGGAGCCTGAATGCTCAAGCTAGTTAGCATGGACATCTATAAACAGTTTTTCTGTAATGTTAAGTTGTTTTTACACCATTACACGAGCATGATTGACAGCGCTAATACACTCCTCCTGGCTGTGATTGGTTGTTTATGACTGTGCGATGTATTTCTGCAGATGGCAGCAGAACCACAGGGAAGAGGAAGAGGAGTTATTGCAACATAGTGACACCTTTAACAAATATGCAAAATATACTGTAGATATTTTTATAAAACTTTCGTATTGCAGCTTAAACAACAATTAAGCTAATTGAACATGATTTGTCTTCTCATTTCTGAACCAGGCTAACAAGGTTGATAGATGATTTTTCCAGTGTTAAGTCGGCGGCTGTTCCTCCAATGTGTAAAATGTTTAGAAAAGTCTAAACATTTTGTCTTGCGCAGATAATGAGGATTGTAAAATTTCTGAGTGACGTTTTAATAGAAAAAGCATCGAGACGGTTATTTTGAAAAGCACAGCAGTAACTCTCCAGGCCTCCACAAATAATAAAATGGCCGCAGCTGAGTAGATAATTATCATACTTCTTCATCTCTTAATCTCCAGGTGACCCTGAACATCACGGCGCCTTCCCCTACAATTTATGTTTCTTTTCGCTACGTGTTATTTAGGAGGAAAAAAAACGATTACAAAAGGACCAGTGGCGCACTGGGGCCAGGTAAGAGCGTAGAGAACTTGACAGGATTCACCCAGCAGCTCATATCGGAGGCATCCTGCCATCCGATGAGGGGGAGGCTCAGCTTGTCAAGCTGCCTTCCTCACTGTGAGCCCCTACAGGGAGCCTGGCAGGGTGTAGTCACACAAAAGAAACTCCTAAAAAAACCACGGATGATATAATGCTGACTCAGCCCACAGCAAAATCTGCCTAGTAACGTCCCGATATTTAAATCCTACATGATAATCTTGTGCAGCACAAACTGAAAGCAGACAACTGTGTAGGTTGTAGAAGCCTGGAAAGTAAAATATTTGCAGAAATTTGGCTGGTAGATTTTGTTTTTGACCCACAGCAAAATATCCTAGATACCAGCAAACACCCACTCATTATGGTTCTTTTTTTTTTAATTGATTTAAGTCTGACATATTATCCTTTTTTAACTCTAACTATTTATGTTACTTGATATTTATATGTTAATGTATTCTCAGTCTCACCCTTTTAATGGGTTTACTTCTTTTTACCAAGCTTTACATATCATACATTTTTCAAAATTTCTACTTTTTCTAGTTTTGCATGTTATGTTTGCCTTTTATTCTCCACTTTTACCAAATCGTCAAGCTTCCCCCCATCACAGATAGGCATATTTCTTTGTTTGCCCTTTCAACACTTTATGTTTTACTCTGAAATCTCTCTGGGGAAAAGTGCTTCAGAAATAAAGACTGACTAGCAAAAAAAAGTGTGATTTTGCTCTGGTTAAAATAGTATTTACTTTCATTTAAATCTCATATTGACTGTATAAAACCTCGGCCAATAGATGCAACGTGTACGGCACATCTGAAGACGAAACACAAATGGAAAAGTACGTGAAAAAAGAAGTACATCCCCACACACCACTGACATTTGTGAGGAAAAAACTCAACACATCTAAACAGATTCAGGGGAATTCACGCTTGACTCAGGAGTTGAAAGGTCAACCGAAGAGACCAAATCATCAACTCTCCACCACCATTTTTAAGAGCTGCCTCATTTTTCTGCTGATTGGTAGTTTGGTTTTATACCGTCATATTCTTCTCAGAAAGAAGCAACTTTCTTTTGGAAATCCTTTCAAACAAATCCTATTTGTTAGATGTTCTTGTCCAGTCGTCCCTCCTTATTCTGGCCAGTTATTGTCATGATTTAGCTCCATTTTTTTCACCCATATTTATCCCAGGAAAAAGAAGCTTAAAGTCTGATAGGTCAACCAACTTCTACTCAAGCATTCAGGACTCCAGATAATGTCCTGTTTTCATGCCTGTTCTGTGGAAATTCCTCTCAGCAACGTGCTGATTTAGGTCTGTGTGAATATGGGATTGTAATTTCTCTGAGAATTTAGAGGGACATCCTCTCCTATCCATGTAAAAAGCTTAATATTTCACACTTATGTTTCATATTTTCCTTCCAGCTGAATGAAAATCTTAAAAAATGACCCTACAGGGTTTTTCCCAGATTGATGAGCAGCAATACTTATTTACCTACATCCACCGTTCTCTTTCCTTACTTTGAATAAGCTAACACACACCCACAGACTCTACAGCAAAAAACTGCAGTATTTATGGAGATTTTCTCACTTGCTCACAAATAATTAATTAACTGCATTTAACAAAAAGCTCCTGGCTGCTAATTTATCCTTTAAATGCAAGGATAGCAGTGGAAATGCACAATGATTTTCAGATGTAGCCTTTTCTTCTTTGGCTTAGAAGTTAGATAAAAAATAATTACTGAATCTGGAAGAGACAATCAATTATTTTGTACTCTGACAAACTAAACTCTAAGTGTTCAGGCTACACTGTCAAATTAGTAAGAATTTATCATAATAATAATAATAATGCAATGTTTCAATCATTAAATGTCTATCAAAATGTAGATTGTAGGAAGAGGATAGACAAAGGGTGATATGTAAAAGCAGAACTACTTTTCACTCCATTCAAGAGTCAAAATGGAACAAAAAAATATCTTCAAATAAGTCTTTTTTTTTTATCATTTCAAATTAAATGGTTATTTGCATTTTTACTCCCAAAAACTCTCACCTGCCCTTCCCCACTAACACAAAGTGCTTTAACTCTCAAAGCACAGGCTAAAATAATTGGTTGAGGTGATTAGATTACAAAAAATAATGAAAACCAATTTAATCTAATTACCACACTATAATAAGTGGAGTAAATCTCCATTAGTGTGACTTTTAAACCCTCTTTCCCGGGGAGAACTGCAAGCAAAATGTAGTCGTTTCAATGTAAAATGCTGGGAACCAAAAATAAATTATAACTTAGAAATCAAACAAAAGGCTTCAGTTATTTTGGTAATTTACTAACTTAGATTATATTTGGTTCTATGCTATGTAGACCTAAAACAATTAAAACGGTTTTATAACTTGAATCTGTTTGGTGGGTGAAACACAGCCTTACAAAAGTATTCAAACCTGTGAACTTTTGAATTTGTCACCAGAAATGAAACATGTTTTATTTTATAGAGCAACAAGACGAGAAGAAAAAAACGATAGATGGCTTTTAGAAATATGTGCAGTGGGAAACTGCGAATTTGACTTATGAAGGCTTTTCACTGTTTTTAGGTTTGATGTAAAGAGGAAGGCAGAAATATAAACGTCATCAGCAGCTAAATTTAAAGGTCAGTCTGTGTTGTTTGAGCACCATCATGCACTTGATGCTGAAATATTTGTTACGGTGAGCCTCTGCAGGAGGAGAACAACAAGGTGGATTCTTCAAGTTAAAGTCGACCCTGGTAAACAGAATAAAAGAATAAATCCTTCCCGTCCTGTCAGCTCCAGCTGCATTTCATCCCTCAACATGTTGACACCAACCAGAGTGAACACCAGCCTGGACAAGGAGTCATGATGCTCAACGTAAATGAAATGGCCCATCCTTTGAGTGCACTGGCTTACATAAGCCGCCGCTGCCTGCCGCTCAGCTTTTCTTTTTGCAGCCTCTGTAAGGACCCTGTATCCCTGACGCACAGCCCCATGTTTAAACCAGCCAAGGATGAAGAGCCTGACTCCTGCATCCCTCATTTTCTCTGCCACCTTGAAAACAACACCCTGGTCCAGGTCGCGCGTCTCCCTTCCATCATCGTCTCTGCAAATCATTCCAGACTGACGGAGCAGGATTTGAAAACATGAAACATATGGATGCTCTCTTTGTTATCCCTGCATCTTTCATTCTCTAAGTGCCCCCCCCCCCCTCCTCAATCCATCCATCCATCCTCCCCCCCTGCTCCATCCACCTTGCCCCTCATCTCTAAGTCCTGCAGCCAGAAGCGCTCAAGGTTTCGCGGCGCCTTCTTGACAATGTCATAACATTGGTTTTTAAGACAATCGCCTCGTTGGAGGGCACACAATGGAGGGAGACAGAATAGATGACAGTGTGTTTGTGTGTGAAGGGGTAGATGATAAAGGAGGAGATGGAGGGGGGGGTGTATTAGTGTCGGAATAGGAGGAGAGGAGGGCAGGCCTGGGATGAAATGCGACAAAGGTTGTGAGGTGCTTTCAAATGTCCAATGTCGTGAGTGAATTTTTAAGGTTCTATGCATTTCTAACTGAGGAGAACGTGATTTCCAGGGAGGTGACAGAAACACAAAGGGCATGAGGCAGAGGGGGGAGGATGCCTGCTCGTTATTTTGTATCCCCTACATTGTCTCTGAATGGATGGGGAGCCTGTAAGAGCACACGCGTGCCGATACAGAGGAAACACGGTCCCATCCGTCCAGATTCATTATCAGCACAAAGAGGACGCAGGCGGGCCAGGAGCGCAGAAAGACGAGGCTTACCTCCACATTTCAGTCCTGCTCGACCCTGCCTTGTTCCATCCTGTTCCTCTCTGCCGACTCGCTCTCCTTCTCTCCCCATGACAGCATTTTTCTGCTATCTATCTCCACGGTGAGGCAGCTCGTTCCTCCTGCCGCTGCGGTTCCTCCCCAGGGCTGTCCTCCCTTCCTCTAAACCGAAAAGGGAAAAAAAAGGAAGAAGAATCGGCCAAATAGCTCGCAGAACACACACACACACACACACACACTTCCAGATCCCTGCGCCTACAGGCGAGCTCCTCTGTGCTGTTTGCTGAAGTCAAGAAGAGGCAGGTTGATTTGTGCTGCCCTCCCTCTCTCCCTCCCTCCTTCTTTCTCTCCCTTCTCGCGCTCCATTCACATCACAGCAAAGCCGTCCCCCATTTTTCTCCGACTCCCTCCCTTTTTCTCTCCCTCCTACCCTGCTCCTTGTCGGAGAGAAGGACAGACCGCAGCGACAGAGAGGAGGGCCGACACCGACGTGCAAAGGGGGTCACTTTAAACATTTGCAGAAGCACATGCTCAATAGGCTCAAACAACAACACAAGATGACAAAAAGCAACGTGGTGGGATGTTGGATGCTGACGCAATATGCCGAAATAACTACTTCTGCTCGTTTATTCCCATTTGTGGAGAACTTTTTAAAAAATGCTACGTGGTCCCCTATGACAATTTGGGAATAAAAACCAAGTTGGGTGACGAGGAACGTATTTCTAAAGGACTCCACAAAACATAAACATAAAAGCACACTGGAAGAAAATAGCTGCTCATTGTAAGATAATTTTATTCATGTAGCACATTTTCAGCAACAAGCAGTTCAAAGTGCCTGACATGAGTTATAAGGAAATACAAACAAAACAAAAAAAAGAGACGAAACGGTAAAAGTATAAAACTACATCTTGGTTCCCCATGTTTAATAAGAATAAGAATAAGGAGTCCATAATTTATAAACTAGTAGAGGTTTCTCTGGATCTAAAGTTTGTTCTGGAGCAGAGAGGTAAAAAACTAGATGTTGGTTCCAGTTGTTCTGGGTTGAGTTGTAGATTTGAATACAGCTAAATGTTGGTCTAAGTAATAAGTACAACACAATTTATCAAAGTTTTAAACTAAAACCAAAATGTTGGTTGGTTCTCCATCTTTAATTCCTGTTCAGGAAACAAGCATCAAAAGTAGAGAGCCAATGTTTGCTTTTTTTTTATTAGCCTGAAATAATGAACATTACAGAGGTAGAGTAACTAGATTCTGAGTTCATTCTAACATGGTTTGACTCTGACAGGACTTGCTGAGCCAGAGTTTCAGAGGCAGAGCTGAATATCCAGGCTTGTATCAATGACATGCGGAGCTATGAAAAAGTATTTCAGATTTATTTTTTTCTCCTCTTTTGTTGCACTAAAATCTTTCACATTGTAAAACAAATTTTCATACGAGACAAAGAAAACCAGAGTGAACATAAAAACGCAGTTTTCAAATGACAATTTCCTTTCATTTCAGAATCAACAATATAGGCCACGTTTGTACAAACAAACAAGGAAATTGAACCACATTTTTTTTATCTAAATATCAAAAATATTATATGACATAATAGATTTTTATGTAAGATACAATGTTTTTACAAAAGAAGGTTATATTAATGCAACCTGAACAACCAAAAAACCTGTGTGGCGAGAAGCCCTATCTGTGTTTTTGGACTTGAAGAACAAAATATAAACAGTCTGTGTCCAGGATGTGTGGGGTCTGCAGAGAGGTTAGCTGCCTTTCCCCTGACCTGACCTGATGATCTTCTCTGCAGGCCTGATTATCTTTTGCTGTTTGGGCCCGTTATGCTTTGCTGCTTAGCATCACAAAATGACGGACGTGTAAAAGATAAATAACTGCTCCTGTGGCAGGTTGCACTTTCTGAGTTGCCAAAGAAAGTTTACTTGTGGAGACCATCTCAATTTCTGAGAAAGGGTAGTACCTTAGAACCAGAAGTGATCTTCTTAAGGGGAAAATGTTATACAGGGTTTTTCCCAAGTGTACTATAAGCCTGGTGGGCCACCAGGTTTTACTTGTGCCCCCACCAGGCTAGGCATTGCTTATTTCTTTAATTTTTTTTTCCAGTTTGCATTTTTTAAGACTTTATAGTTGGTCTTCAGGTATTAATCTTCCAATCTTTCAATAACATATAATTATCAAGTGATATTTTAAAATTTCCTGTCAACTTTAAACATTTTTTAACTCAAAAACACGACGGGCTGCTGGATGAATAACTGCCCTGGCACCCAACCAGCGGACTTATCTTGGTTATGCATATCCAAATCAAACCCTTTTTTAAAAAGGAATTGCATCTTATAACATTTAATAACATTTTTTGGAGAGATTAGTTAAAATTTACTAAAGGCTATTAGAGCTGAACTGTAAAATCAAGGAATCTCCTAAATTGGACCTTTCTAACAAGATGAAATAGGTTTAAAAAAATCTCAGAAAGTGTCACATCATGACTTGATCTAAAGACATTCAATAGATAAAGTCTTTTGAAGTCAGTTAGTCAGGAGGTGGTTAAAAAGACGTTTCTAAGGCGTCAGGCTTCAACAAACCGCAGTGAGAACAATTATCCACTGCAGAACCCAAAACCCAAAAGGCAAGCAGACCTCTCTTCACTCATAAGGTTCATGATGCAACCATAAGAAAATGACTGAGAAAAAGAAATGGCATCCATGGGAGAGTTTGGGGATCTTAACAAAGCAAAAACAACAACAAAAAAAATCCCTCACTCATGGTAGTCGAAAGCCGTCTTGATTTTCAAACATCTGGTGTGGAACAGCTTTTGAGAAGAAGACCATCAAAACAGCAGTCAAATATATATATATACATCATTAAAATTTAAGTAATAATCTGAAACATTTAAGTGAAAAAATTAGTAAATAAATTTTCTAAACCAAGTTTGATTAATTTTGCAGAAAGGTCTGGCTTGTAATGTTAAAACCACCTACATGCACCTAAACTGATGTTTCTGCACACGAGAGATAAAGACACAAAAGCTGCAGGGGCAAAGGTGAAAGTGGGAGTGTGTGCATCTGCGTGACGGTGTGTTTATTTATAAAGACCTCTGTGTACGTCCTAAGCTTGAGGCCAGTGCAGTTTGAGATCATCACAACACTCAACCTGCTTAGCAGCAATGAGATTACAGGAGTTTAACCCCGTTGTTTTCCATCCCCATCATCATCCAGCACAGCATCGAAAGGAACAACATACCTGCAAATTTGAGCAAATCGTTTGGTGATGCTCAAGGAGAGGATGAGTCACTCTGCTTAACCTCAGCACAGTGTCCAGCACCATCCCCCTAATGACAGCGTGGAGGTTCGTCCTGGCCGTAACATATGGCTGTGTGTGTGCGTGTGTGTGTGTGTGTGTGCTACGAGGTCAACACCTCAGGCCTGAGGTTGGGGGCAGGGAAGGAGGAGAGGCCTGCCGTGTTGGTGGAGTGTGTCTTGGGGAGATAAGAAAATTAAAAACAGAGGCAGGAGATGATAGTTAAAACAGTTTTCTAACAAACAGGCCCATGTCTTGGTGTACCAATTAATGGTTAGAGGATTAATTTTTATTGTGTTTTAATCTGAGAGGTGATCCTTAAAAGGAGAAATCATCACAGCCTACAAGAACAGGAAATCATGTTACATTTTGACTGAGCTCCATTTACTTATATCATACCAAAATGAATCTTATTGACTAAAAGAAATAAACCCAGCATTGACTATAACTAATTTTCACACTGGTCCAACCCTCCAGATTTTGACACAACCAATCCACTTCCAGATACACATGCTCTCAATATCTACTTTCAAGCTGGTGGCATTTTGACCAAAAACATGAATTAACTATCTTTGGTTTTTGAAGAGAAACTTCCCAAGAACACTGTCCGATGTTACAGTGACACCATGTGGACATGTACTTAGTAAAAATAAAATAATCTTCTCTAGGATGCGGGTTATTCCTGTTGAGCAACTTTTCCATTAATTTTCTTTCTCCATCTCCAACTTTTTTTAAGCAATGACCTTTAGTGGCTTTCCACTTACCTTCTATATTGTGTTAGTGACAAATTTGTGTAAAATATATTTTGTTGGTCTTCTAATTTTCAGAGGAATTAAATTGAGGTTTTCCGGTTAATGTAAGCTAGCGTAATCAAAACTAACGAAAAACAAACCGCAATAACTTTGTTTTTGTTTTACTTTTCTATTTAATAAATGAAACCTTTTTTAAAATATTCTAATTTATTGAGAATACTGTCTCAATAAATTAAAGATGATGATTTATTGAGTCCAGCTGTCGAACTGGAGCTAATATGTGGCGAAGCAGATACATCGTGTCAAGTTAGCTATTCAAATTTCACATAAACCAATAAAATGCTAAACTAAACCTGTCAAAATGTCATACTTCATGAAGAAAAGTAATTGCTTTCTGTTAAGGTTAAATGTATTTGCAACGGCTCTATATATTGGGTTGCCTTACCTTCTTTTATCCAGTATTTGTTCCGTAACAAAAACACTGAACTTAAGCATCCGTCATTCTCCGCTCTAACGTAGCAATTAATAGCCAACTCAATTCCGCCCTCTAGTGGCCAAGTAAGTTTCTTTAGCGTATGTGCAGAAACCACAGTAAGATCTGCTTACATCTGATGAGGATAAGTGGAGACTGCACGACGTTCTCTTCATGCAAGCCAAAAAAAATAATAAAATTCTTAATATGCACCATTAAAGACACTTGTATGATTTTTAGGACATTTTTTATGAATTCAACAAGGCTTCCATATCAAATGTTCAAATGACACTAAAGTGTTGCACACTTAAAGATATACCAAGTATTTTAACAGGACAAATTCACCTTTTCTCCACATGTAAACATTAAAACCAGTTTATCACTCAATTCTTTCATGTTGTGCAGCCTGTTAGATAAGAGTTAAAAATAAAGGAACTGTACAATAATTTTACATTCCTCTAACAGTTCTGCATGGCTTCTGTCTTCAGTATTTACAGTCTCCAGTAACAGATTTAACTGAGGGAAAATAATTTGTGACACAGGATGTGAATAAAATAAAATAAAAATCTTAATGATCAGCACACAGCAGCATTTGTACTTCTGCCTATTTAAAAATAGGGTAATAAAAAACAGAACTAGGTTTGTGATAAACCTGAATAATCATGTTGGTTTATACAAATATTTACAGAGGATGTGATGAATAGATACTTTTCAAATTGCAATTGTTGCAAGAACACCATATTTACAGGCTGGTACTAAAACACAAAAAGCCTACAAGGAACTTATTTAAAATTTCAGGCACTCAAGAGAACCACAAACGGGAATTATTTTGACTGAGAATTATGTTGGCCATTTATCTTATTCTGTAAATTCCATCCATTACTCTAAATTTTAGCAACAGATTGTAATTCTGTGGGTTTTTTCCCTCCTTTACCCACCAGGACAGACTAGAGATCCTGCAGCCTGGCTGCTTTTTAAAAGGAAACAACGTCACTTAAACTGAAATAGTAAAATAATATTTCTTTTTGTGTGTGGAGCACATTCTTTAATCAGAGCAAAATGGAATATTGTTAAACTATGCTACATTTGAAAAACCAAAAGATGTGTTTCTGTTGTTGGATCATTTTTTAAGCCTTTCCAGGATAAATAACTTGGCTGATAATATTCACACTTGAAATATGGAAAAAGATGTTGACCAAAAGATCAAATAATAATTATAATTTCAAGATAAAAAAATATTTTAAAAAATCACATGGAGTTGTGCCAACAGAATAAATATTTAACTTTTAAGCTAAAACTATAAATGCCCACATTGGACAGCTTGAACGTTTCCAATGTCAGGTTTTAATTTTACATTATTAAACAAACAAACAAACTTCAGTCACTTTAAACGCACCATTTTGGTTAATTACCAGCAATGTTTCCACAGTGAAGAGCGCCAAGTTTTGTTACGTCGTTACTCATTTCCAAGAATGTACAAACATATTAATCAAGAAACGATGAGTGCTGCGAACCAAAGCTTATGCATCTCAAGTAAGTCCATGTTCCACTGTATATCTGAAGAGAAGTCCAAGAATAATAAAAAAAACTTGATCTGATCCAACACTTTGCTCCATGACTGCTGTCCAGGTTTGAGGGTTTAGTGAAAAGGAAGATGCTTTTTTTTTTTCTTTTCTTTTTTTTTGTTTTGTTTGTTTGTTTTACCACTTTCCTCTTTTGCTCCAGTCCTTTGGAGTGAAGTGGAGACATTTAGGGTCGATGCGCAGGTGCCTCTTCTGCATGGCTTTCTCATGTCCGTCCACAATGTCCTCAGAGAGAGTCAGGATGTACTGGCCCTGGAGCAGAGAACGACGTTATTTACATGTTTACATCACAGCGTCCATGCTTATATAATGCAGCCCTGCAACAGTTTTCTTTCAGAAATGGGACTAGAATCTCAAGTCTCTTAATATTGCTGAATATATATATATATATATATAAAAACTTAAAACCAAACAAATCATCATTGATATTTGAAGATTAATATCTGATGTCCATATGGCTACCAGCAGCGTCAGTCAAAATAAAACTTCCATTTTATAAAATACAAGTTGGAGAAATCTCCATTGATGGAGTTCAGATTTTCCCAATTGCTTCATTCAGGCGCACCTGGACACCAGGTTGTTAAAATATATAAAAAAACAACAACTCCAAAGTGAATTAAGCATTAACTTACTTTAGATTTAAAATGTGGGCACAGCCGTATTTAAAAATGAGTCCACACTAACAGACCTTTTTCAAATCAAATAGTGTTTAATCTATCAAAGGCTTGGCTGTCCTTGCTTATATTACTTTATTCATTTTTAATCCAGTCACAGTTCTATATTTTCTACCGTTATTAATTTAGGAATATGATCAAATCTAATTATTTTAGAAATTCAAATACATTATGTTTTTATTTTTTTACTGCTGGGTAATGTAAATAATAGAACCCATATATTTTTTATTTATTTTTCTGAACTGAATGTGCCGAAAACATAGCAAAACCATGATTTAAGTGTAAAGTTACATCTCTTATGTTTTCCATTCAACTAGTTATTATGAACTTCTTTGTCAGATAAAACCTCAAACTACATTGAAGTTTGTAACATGACAAAATGTTGAAAAGCTTTAATTTATGAATAGTTTTTCCAGGAACTGTACACTTAAAATATTCCGATGGTTTTACAGCTAATTACAAGTAAATGAGATGTTCATTAAGCACATTCAGTCTCTTTGCGATTGGGTTTAATAAAACCGCTGCAAACTGTAAAGAAGCATCGTTATTTTTGCATTGGTAGATTCACAATCAGTTCTGATCTCTCACCTTGTAATAGTTGATTAGGTTGAGGTACTGGAGTGTTGAAATGACATCCTCCTTCTTTACACTAGTGATTTCACTGATCTCACTGTAGAAAACAACGGACAGACAAATTATTACATTATCGTTCTGAAAGAGATTCCATGGCCAAATGTTCACAACCTCTGCATACTTTATGGTTATCTGGGGTCGTTCTCCGTTTTCAGGCTTGAGGTCCATGAGAATTTCTAGGATTGTTTGGGACCAATAGGAACGATACGACAAGAGGCCGAGATCAGACAGCGGCTTCTCCGGAGTTCCCGTCTTCCCCTCCACCTTTGACAACTCGTAACCTAGTGAAAAAAAAAAAAGAGTTAATCATAAAAAAAACATTTACAATTATAAAAACGCTTTCCCTTCAGACTTACTGAACTCGATGAGCAGCTTCCCGTAACCTCTGCGCTGGTAGGGCGGTAACGTCAGGATGCAGGCAACGTTATAATCTTCTGTCGACTCTTTTTCCTGAAAATCAACACATGATTGAAGCTCATCTTTGGCAGCTATTGATTAAATGTTTCCTGGTGAGCATGAATAAACTTTCCACCCACTTATCTCGGTCTAGATGTCATAATCTGTGTACCTTGGAGAAGTAGCCGACTATATGGAAGCCCTTGGAGTCGTACTCCGTCATAACATAGAAGAGGAAAGGGTCTGTGTCGTAATACAATGTCTTGTGGTCCAGGAAACACTTTGCCAGTAAACACAAGTTTTGGGAGTAATTCTGAAAAAGTGAAAAAGACAAATGTGAACTGGGGGGAAGTATATAAATAAACTTATCGGTGAAGCACAGGTATAACAATTGTTACTTTGTTTTTCCTGCCGTCGATCTCAAAGAAAGAGATGGTGCCCTTGCGGTAGATCTCATTGCCAGGAGGATGTCTTAAATTACATTTAGTCTGGAAAGAAACATAAAAAACAATGAGCACGTTTCAGATGGTTAAGTAATACACAGAACTTTCAGTCTTGCTTTAGTTGGAAAACAAAATCATTACCTTACATCAATTTTATTGAAAAACAGAAAAATGTTTCAGTGCTTTGCAAAATTGTTCACAGCCAACAAAGTGGCACCTAGAAACTGTTGCTCCTTTGCACACAGACTGGATGAAGCATACGTTTTCAAACGTTCTCCTTTGGATTTAGATCTGAACTTTTCTCGTTCTAACAGATTAATTTGCTGCTGCTTGCTTTTTTTTTTTCAGGATTATTCCGAATTTAACCCCATCTGTTTTGACACAAACTCTCCCCAACTTCCCCACAGATTGATGCAACCAACGCTGTGTTACACAGGGTCAGAGAATTGTGCAGTGTTGGATTTTCAGTACAAAGAGCATTCTGTGGCAACTGACTGTTCTGGATTTTACTTCACAGCATCAGAGTAAAGGTGAATTAGTTTCTTACTGCTTAACCGCTCAAGATCTTTGCTGGGAAAAATTCAAGTGTTGCCAATGCTTTTGCAATGCACTGTGCTGCCAGTGAGAACGTCAACGAGAGATTCTTACCAAATGCCTCTGAAGACACTTGAGGCTTTTGAGGTATTTCAGACAGAATTCACAGAGGTAGAGGATGGGTAACGTGGTGAGTTCCTGTGGGTACGGTGAGAAGTACCAGGGCTTCAGTCTGTGTCGGCCCAGCTCGATGCACTCGATGTTTTTCATCCGCGTGACGATGTCATCGTGGCTCCGGTCCGACACTAGACTGCCGGTCATCCGCGGGGCGCTCGGGATGCCGTCTGAGCTGTCCTGAGAATCCTGACGTGGAAAAATAAAGATTGTAGATGCGGTTAAGCCAAAGTCAAACTAAGATCAAATAAGCAATTATTTTTGAATTAAAGTTGAGATTTATTCAGTTTCCTTTGATCAATATGAGCCAGAAGCAGTAAACTAGGGTCAGAGGTAAGCTCCACCTCTGTTTTATTGGACCCACTATGGCACAGCTCAACTTGGACACCAACACACAATCAATGGGCAATAGTAGGAAATCCAACAGACCTCTGGTGGCGGTAGAAACACAGTGGCACTTTGAGGCTTGTTATACTGCAAAACCTTTATCATCTAGCAGAAAAAGACACAAAAACACGGACTTTTGGAAACTAATGAGGGGAATAAAATGTTTCATTTCACACTGAAAGCTTTGGTTAAGGATCACTTTTGAATGACAAACACTTTTTCTCCAATCCAGTGTGAATTCATTGTGAGTCTGCCATGCAGATTGCTAATCATGGATAACCACAGATTGTATAATGAACGCATGAAAAGATGCATAAAGATCTGTTATTAAACAGAATGGAAGAGCATTCTGAATAAATCTAATGAGTTGTTTGGCTTACACGGGGAAAATGTTGACATGAAATAAAGGTTTGACTTCTGAGATATTTTTCCTCCCCAACTGTTTAGTTAAGCAGTTACAAAATGTTAATGTTATCAGTGAAAGACACCAGATTTTCTCATTAAAACACACAAAATTATTGATTTCTTTTATGATGTGTTAAATGCTTTTTTAAAGATGGCTTCTGGTTTTTCCTTAAAGAATGAACACAGAAGTAACTGAAGAGTACAGTTAACAGGATTGACACTAAGAAATAAAATCGTATTAAAGTACAAAACATAAATTCAGAAAATTCTGATTTTCTGATATATATCTGATATATATATATATATATATATATGAAAAACAATCATGAAAACAACAAAAAAAAGAAACTAGCAATCTCCCACCTCCTGTTTTTTTCTCTTTTTTTACAACATTGCAAAAATACCAAACGATATAATCTTCATAACTCACAATCATAAAGTGGTGAGTTGACTTTTAAAAGGCTTAAAAAGGAATAAGATCAAGATAAAGAAAAACCAAACATTAAAATCCACATTCAACCTCAAATAGGTTGTACTTCAGGTTGTACTTCAAGTGTCCAAAACTGCCTAAAACAAGACAGTCTGGTAATTTTCTGGCAGACATTCACTCTAATAACCTTTCAGTCTGTAAGCATGGCAGAGTTCTTGAGCAAGGCAGGATCCCTTCACTGTCCAGGTTGGACACAGCCTTCAGGTTTTGATCAGTGCACAGAAGGAAATTCAGCAAGTGATTAATTTTTGTAAATTTAAAAACATTTTCTGATTAAGTTATGTTTTAATAACGGAGTGTGAGCTATTTCTTTTAAACAAAGTTGGACTATCTTTACGTTTTTGGCCATTTAAATTGGTATTGTTTGTAGTTTAGCATCATTTTATCAATATATGAGGATCAGAAAATGTATTCTAAATTTAGATGTATTTGTAGTCTACAAATTATAATAATTACCCAGTGTATTTGTGTGAGAAACAAAATAATAAAAAAAATTTTTTTACATTTTCAAAGCATACTCTGATTGGAAATCTACTTTTGAGAGAAATTGAGCCGTTTAAAACATAAAAAAACAAAACAAAAACTTTTTCATAACATTTCACATATGAGTTAGGTAAAACTCGTAAAACACAGTGTATTAATAAAATTTCAGATGTGCATGCTGCATGCTTGTTTTACAGAATTTACTTAAATGCTGGAGAATATCAAAAATATAGAAATGGTTTACAATGCATCAGTCAACAGCTCATAAAGCCAGAAATGAAAAAGGACACAAAACCTGATGGAGACATTAGAAGAAAGAGAAAAGCTGCCTTTAGAGTGAAAATGTATCAGCCACATACCTCATCTGGGACCCCGCAGTTAGCTTTCCTTTTTCTACCAGGCTGAGCAGGTATGAGGCGCCGGGCGGTGCCATTCTGAAGAAAGAAGCAAAAAAGGCTTGAAAAAAAAACAAAACAAAAACATAACACCGAAACAAAATGAAGTTGTTCCTACCGTTGTGAGCGAGGAGAGCTGTTCGTGATCCTCTCTGGACTTGAAGGTGGTGGCTTCTCTGACAACAGGAAAAACAGCCGCCTGAGAAGCTTCGGCTGAACTTGGTAGAGAGGGCACAGGGGTCACGGGGGGAACCTGCGTCACCAGGGGAACGCTCTCTACTTTCCTCTTCTGCAGAAAACAAACAGAGTTTCAGCTTTAAATCAACTGGGAACAGAAAAGTTACACACTCGACCAAATCACGTCCTTTGTTAAACAAAAAAACAAACAAACAAACAAACAAAAAAACGCATTTGGCATTATACAGATGAAACCAGATGTTTGCGTAGACTAAAAAAAACATTTTATTTATATTTCTGTTATATTTTCTAAATGATAAAACCAGTAATTTTCTAAAAAACATTGCTTTTTAAACTTCTCACAATAGTTTATTATTTTTGCTCCAAGCTTAGAGCTTTGTAATGGCCACTAGGTTTTAACCTCCTGGTTTCTTGACACGTTATGGCAATTCTGCAACATTATGTTCTAAATGTCATCTAGTTTGTGAAAAGCGTCAGTCTCTCCATCAGCACAAAACAAGACAATGCCATCCACATAATTAAGTTTTGGTCCCCGAGTGTTTCTGCAAACACTCCATTTGTGTTGCTTTGTCATTAATGGCTTTTTTTTTTTTCCCACAGAGAGTTGTCTTAATTTCCATGTCGGTTCAGGAGCCAACAGCTTCACAAGGTCTTTTGTTTTGGAAATGATTAAACATATTTCATTCAAAAACATGTTCATCTCTGCCACAAAGAACTTGTTTCCTTCCTGAAGGGTTTGAATGATAACAATGCTGTTTATTCTTCCTTATAATTGTTTTGATGGATGAATGTGGCGGCGTCATGAATCTGGAAATTGTACCCAAGGACGAACCAGTTTTGTGGAGGTTCACAATTCCCTACCTGTTATCTTGGCTGATTTATTTTATCCTTTCCCACATGGTTAGAAAACGAAAAAGTGTTTAAGGTGTTGCCTTAAAATACTTCCACAGAACCTTACAAATCCAAGACAGTCATCTCAGTCATTTCCCAAAGTATTTAAACAAATCAATCTAAGTGAAGGTAAACTTCGAAATGTGAAAAATTTAAATTCTATGAAAGATAATCTGTGGCATTTAGCAAACAGAAATAGTTTTGGCAATGAGCTAAAACAGGAAAGATTTATTTCAACAACCTTCAAGCAAGAAAACAACCCTTTAAACCTGAATGCAAAACCTGAAGTCCTGCTCAAATAAATGAGAAACATTCATATAAGATTTACAAATCTGGGTATTTGAATAACTGAGATATATTCCTCATGTCTTCTTTACATCTAGATTCCTTTGCAAATTTAAGAACATGGTTGTGCAGTGAGAGAGAAACATTAACATCAGGTTTAATGTTAAGTACCGGTGTGGGGAGCGTTTTGCCTCTGGATGGGGGTGTGGCAGATGGTAGGTTGAGATCTAGACTCTTCCTCTGGACACACAGGAAGAGAAGAAAGGGATTAAACTGACATCCATATTTACTTGCATATTAGTATGCAGCTTATGTAAACAGTTAACAGCAAAACAATGCCTAAAATAACTTGGACAGCCTTGGTAGTAAAAATTATCTTTACAATGATCGTTTGGCTCGATACTGCGGAAGATTACCTGTTTCTTCTGTAAAGCGGGGTCAGTATCTGTTTCTCTTCTTTCACTCACCTCACAGGAGAAAAGCAAACAGATGTTAAGGGCTTAGACAGGCAGAAAGTGGGCGGACTGAATTTATTTTGTTTTTTACAAAGCAAAGATTTACAAGAAAATCATGGTGGAGACAGAGACATAAACATAAAAATTATTTTCATTGTGTACGTCTTGATTGGTTATTAAATCAAGAGTCAGTGGACATTATACATACAAATCGTGTGATTTTTTTTTTTTTTTTTTAGAATCAAAGAGCAAAGTTAAAATCTAGAACCACTTACCATTTGTAGGAAAACAGTTTTACAGCCTCAAACACAACAAATCTAAAAGCATCGACAAGACAGGGAACTTTTTTCTCCTTTTTTACGTTACTATCATCATTTTCTGAATAACCAATGAAAAGCATTGCATAACTGAAGTGGAGGGAAAAGAAAACATGACTAACATTTTTAAAAAGTAATCTGAAACGTGTGGAGTACATCACCTTCACCCTTAAAATTAACAAGGGTTCTTTTATTCATTATATACATTTATAATGTTCAAAAACATCACTTATAAAAGTCAAATGTAGTCTTTTCGACACCTTGTGGGCATAACCTGATTATATGAATGATAAATTAGATGAAGATAGTATTGAAGTTTTTTTCAAACTACAATATCTACAAGGAGTCTCCCTGTTTTAAAGTTAGTCTGTGGTTAGATATAATTTTATATTTTGGGTAACATACTGAATGAAACTGAAGCGTTTTGAAGAACTTTAAGTACTGTATATGTGTTCTGCCCACCATCAGACTTAACATCTGTTTGCTTCACTGCCACACTCTGTGCTCTCATATACTGCATTTTAACAAAGCCTCCAGTAAAACCCACAATATCCACACTTTGTTCAGTTTCTGGTATCAGACAACAGAAAGTGATTAAAAGGAGGAGCAAAATGTGAGGGTTAACCTGGCAGTAATGAGGAGTTTTCAAACTCATAAAACACAGACTGGAAAAAGGGGCAAAGCTACATGGTGAGTGCAAGAACAAATAAAACTACTTAAAGCTTTACAGATGAAACTAAATATCTGCTGATCTAAAAATCATCTTGTTAAAAAGATGGAATTGTGTAATACAATTGGCCTGGATTGAGCATGCAGCTGTCTGTTGACATTTGTTGTGTATTGGTGCTGTTCATAAACTGAATTTAACAGATCCTGTTCCTGCTTTGGATGGTAAAAGTTTATATTTGAATGATGGGTTAGTGATGAGTAAATTCAAGCACCTGATCATTGGTAAAACATTACGTCGCATATCCTAGATAAAAAAATAAACAAATTACAAAGCTTTGATAAAAAGTCTCATACAATTTCCCACAAATCTAAACATAAACTCCTGATATATAAACTCCAAGACGAATATGTGTTGTCGCACACACTTACCACCTCTCTCTCTGGTGAACTGGGACGGGAGCCTGACAGACCGTTCTTTGTGGGTGTTTTAGCTTCTTTCTTTGGAAACTGAAGCTTCTTCATGTCCAGTCTGTCGGTCGTCACCCACTCATCCAGGCGCTTATTGACTGTGACACAATAAAATTAACATAGGCAGGGAAACAACTGCTACGCAATGCAGAAATCTCATAGATATTTAAAGAATAAGCAGGAAATGTCTATTACCAAAAGAATTCTGAAAACCTTTTCCTCAAAAACAAAATCTTAGAACTAAAAAATGCCACATTTTAGTGTATGTACTTGATAAATTAACTCAGGTGAGGAGTTTCCAGTAACTCCAAGCACTTACGGGTGACAGATAAAACATTATTTGAAAATGTAGTTTAAAAAAAAAGCTTTACTTACAGTCGATGTAGTGGACATAGTAGAGCTTTCTCCCAGAAACTTCCTTCACACTTAGAATCTCAGCCAATGCTGTAAGAAAAACAGAAAAATCTTAAACTGAACCTAAGCCTGCATCAATAAATTGTGTGTTTTCATTATCCAATAACTGTCGATATGTTTTAAGAGGCACATTAACATTTTCAAAGAGATTCATGGTCAAAATAAACAAAGTTATATGAAAGGCCATCAGAAGGACTTTAAAAGCTGTTCAGATTGGTCAACTGCCATAATAATCATTAGTTCTCTGCTGAGCAGCTCTTTTTGAACTTATTTTTAAAATATATTCAAATTTAGCAAACAGACTAAAAAAATATAACTTCTGCTAACTGACAGGTTTATTATAGTAAGATGTAAGGTTAAATAGAGGAAAAACAAAATATATATATATCAATCTAGCCGATTTTCTTATTGCTTTTTAGTTTTATTTTGAGAAAGAGATTCATTTATCTTTCACAAAATATAAATTATTTTATCGGGTACTTTTGTAGCTCCGTGTGAACAAGGAAGGAGACGACTTGAAATTACAGTGCAAATGACTTTATGTTTTGAAATCAAACATTTACAGCATGAGCTTTACGAAGATTTCTTTTTTATTATTAGTTCCAGGTGAATAATGACAAATATATCCAACTACGTACAGCTGTTTTTATCTTAACGCTGCAGTTTAACCACTTAACTGATCTATTCAGCCTTAAGTAGCATTGTTTTTATGACTAACTCACCGTTGAAATGGCTCAAGTCGACAAACATCATATGTATGAAACGATAAAAGTGACTTAGAGAAGGGCGTCCTGATAACCCCACCATACATCAAAGTTTAATGTGTATTCTGAACGTGAAGCTCGGTGCTTTAACCTGAGGCCGTATGTTTGTGTCCGTTAACAACAACCAGCTGAGGCTCGGTACTTAGCGTTAGCTTCTAACAACACTTACGCCATTCGTCTTCATGTTCTTGGTTTTTACGAAGTACGGGGAGGCGACAGCCTTCCACAATCTCCACCTGAATACAACAGGAAATTATTTAACAGCCTAACAACGGGGAATGTCATTGAATAACATTGTTTATTTGGAGAACCTACCGAAGACGAGTTGTCCGCCATTTTCGTCATCTGTGAGTGTCGGGAGCAGGGTGTTGTGGGAAAATGCCGGTCTACGTCAAAGATGAAATACGCGACAAGATTGTTCTTCAGACACAAAGCGGAAATTGTAAAGTTTCAAGGGGGAAGCGAGCGGAAGAAGCTGTTGAGCCAAAGAGTACAACGCAGGAAAGAAAACAAAATAACGTCTAGAGTTAGCTGTCGGAAAATTTTAAAAAGCGACAAAAACTTTCACAACACAAGGATATATATGTACCTCCAAAAATACTTACAAAAACTGGGATCATATTAGTCAAATTTTATTTTAAATTTTTAATATTAAATTGTAATAAAGTTACTTATTTTATTTTTGCAGTTTGATTCTACGTACGATTCAGTGCGTAGTTAATTTCAATTCATTTATACAAATTCACTGTAGCTCTAACCGAATTATTTTAAGTCACTGTTTTTGCTGGAGGTGAAATCATTGCCCCAGTCTTTAGCCCTCTAACATGTTTTCTTCCAAGATTTTCTTAAATATTCTGCCCATCTTTCCATCAGCTCTGACCATCTCTGACTTGCTGCAAAAGAGCATCCATACAGCAGATTTCCCCCAAAATATGTCACTATGGGGTTAAATGGTGCTCAGGGTGGCATGTAAATTAATGTACGTTACCTAGCATAAATAGGTTTTGCCCTGATTCATAAAGTCACATTTTAGTCTCATCTCACCAAAACTCTACAATAAAATGTGTTTTGCGCAATGTTCAAAGCTTGTATTTTGCACAATGTCCAAGCTTTGAAAATTGTGCAAAACACATTTTGCACAATGTTAAGGGAGAATGCCTTAAACAACATTCTTCCTTACCTGACTGCTGTGTTCCTTGGTTTTATGAGCTTGTGTTCATTAATGTTCTAAAAAAAAAAATAATAAATTGGAAGTCTTCATGTAACAGCTTCATTTGTGCTAACATTCAAGTTTATATTGGTGGACTCAATTTACTGAGTATGTCCCTTCTGGAGCCAGCTATTTCCATTTACTTTTTAAGGGTATAGGAGTAAAGGGGGTTGGAAAAAAGGCATGCCCCACTTCTCAAAAGTTAATTTGTAAAACAAAAACGTGTGACAACATATTAGGTCTGACTTTATAATCATTTAATTATTAGCTACTTTGCAAAATTCTAATAAAATACATTTAAATTTCTGGTTGTAATATCACAAAATGGGGAAAACTTAAAGGAGTACTAACATTGTAGTACTGCTAAAATAAATTAGAAGAAAAATAAAATGGAGTCTAAATGTGTTTTTATCATGACTTTTTCATTTAATATTAGTCACAGGGGAATTACGGGCCTCAACTAGGTGGTTAAGGATGGGGCACTATTTTCTATTCTTTGTGTGAGACTGTAAGGTATTTTATCCTGCATTTTGTTGAGGAAAAGGGAGAAGGAGAAGCTAGCAAACTTGCTTTGAATATAAAATTTAAAAAAGAAGAAAATTTGCAAAAAACAAAAAAATACACACAAAGAAAGCAACAACTAAAAAGTAATTGCGTTACACTTCTCTGATTGCAGAAAATGCAGATTTTCTTTGAGAAGCTTTCAGAATTTCCCAGAGACAATAATTATGACTGAGCTGCTTCCCTTCTCTTAATAACTCCATTACATGCATTTGTGGAAGCACTTCAGTCTCTCTCATACCACTACATTATTTAAGCCTGCAATTAAATGATTTCATATTAACCTACACAATGACGCTATTCTGCAGCTGAACAAACACCAGTCTATTCTTCCTCTTCAGTGTGACTACATGAATGGTGAGCAAAGTCCCCTCAAAAGAAAATGCCAAGCGATTTATTGTTAGGGACACAGGGCATTGAGTGAACAATTACTTTTGTTGCAAATCATCCAAAAAGAGCACAGGCAAAGGTTATAAATTATCTTTATTATAATCCTTGGAACAGCATTCAGTATACAGGACTTGCGATTGTTGACAAATTATAAACGAAGCAGCAGATAATAAATTGTATTAGAGGAAAAAAATTTTTTTAAAACAAGTGGGGAAATAAAGCTCAGTCATATCACTTGCTTTGTAAAGCTCTTTGTAAGAATAGCCTGAATATTGTTTCCATGCGTGAAGGAGAGCATTGTGTGGCTTCTTAATAAAAAATGTTTGAAATGCTTAACGGAGTCTCAAAATGAAAGTAAAAGGAAAAAAAGACACAGTTTGCTGCGTCATCAAAGCACAAGTTCAATAAAATTATTTAGCATCTGCTATTTTGAAACCATATTTAGTGAGGACATTCATCAAGTCACTCGCCATTTGGAGTAAACTCCAATTTCCAAACTTTGGTGCACACAAATTAGAAAGTTTCTCTTTGTTGAAATAGCAGAATAAAATTTTCTAAAGCCGTTTAAAATACTTATTATTGACGCCTTTTTCATGCTAGTCTCTTACCAACCAGACTGATTTTGGAGTGTAGTAAAAAATGTTTAAAATGCCACGGTTTTTCAGGCAGCAACCATCTGCTTAAAGTCAACCACCTTCCGTCAAGGACTTAACAATAAAAGAACGAGGAAAACAAAACGGAAGAAACAAGAAAATACATCATGCTTCTTACAGAAGTGTCACAGTTCCCTTTTCGTAAGGTTCAAAATACCTTTGGATGATTATTGCACATAATGAAACCAACAGGAAGATAAGACTTCTAAAGTGTCTAAAGCAACAGCAGGGGGAGGTATTACTCTAAAAACATCACAATGTTAACTATTGCTGTCACAAACAAGCCTCTGCTCCATGCTTTTCTCTCTCTCTCTTATTCAGCTGCTTCCCTGTTGATAATGACGACCTTCTCTTCAGCTACATATTGATTCAAGGGATGTCCCGATCCAGTTCCAAATATTGGTTTTCCCAGGATCTTTTAATGTTTGGGCCCTGGCTAACCAATCTCATTTTTTTCACCTTTTATAATGACTTGGTGTCAAAGGTTGTTGCAGTTTCCTAACTGTCTGTGTCATGTGACCTACTCTGTATGCTGTCTTCAGACAGATGAGCAGCTAAATGCTGGTCATTGAACACTGATCTTGTGAAAGTAAAGCAATACGTTTATAACTCAGGGGCACAACTTTTTCTGTAAGTTTTGCCTGCATGCAATTACCTGGAACCAAAGTATCAAGTAGTCCTGTCAAAACAATGAGGAAACACGTTAGCTTAAGCTTAGTCATTTTTGTAAGTTTTTTTACACTAAATATTGCCAGCAGCAGCAAGACAAAATTAGCTGTAGACTGTCGTCTGTTTTGAGGCAGATATGTCTCTAGAAACATAATTTTTTCTGCAATTTTAATATGATCAAACAAACCAAAACCACACTGGAATATGCTATCAATCTATCTATCAACATAGATAGTATCAAAACAATAAATTAGCCAAGCTTTTCAACAAATTGCAATACATGGAAACATTGTCAGCAGGAATTTGATCTAAGTTTATTCAATACTTTTATATATCTGTACGTCAGATATTCACATAAAATGGCTGTCCTCCAGAAAACTGCTGATTCCAGCTAATGAATTCACAAAGCAGAAAAACAATCTTCTCCTTAGGTTTTGTCTGCTCAGTATTGAATGAAACCTCACAGAAACATATTGAGTCAATATAAGATATTTCAGTGTCTATCACAACAATTTAGCATTTAGCTAACTGCTCTACATGGAAACTATACCAGCAGGAGCAAGAAGTGAGTTTATTTCATTGCAATGAATAAACTTGTTGAGCAAATCTGTTGTGGTGAAGAAAAAAAAACAGATAATAGGGTTTCCAGAAAATTAAGTTTTGCTATGTTTTAAAGCCACCAATTTTCACAAATATTCATAAAGTTGATTTTATCGAAGCATCTGTCTGGGGTTTGGTGTCTGCAACTGCCTGCTCTTAAATAACTCTGATCGGTAATGGAGACAAAAGACCTGATCGAGACATCCCTGCATTTATTTATTTCATCCTGAAATATTTCATGTCAGGATGAAATATGTCTCATCCTGACATATTTCAAACATTTACATTTTCCCCTGCCACTCCTGATACCTTATATTTTCAGAATTCTGAACAAGTGCACCTTTAATTAAAGATATTCTACATCTTTTCAGCAGCAAGCAGAAAATTTTAATCTCCTCACCAACCAAACGCATTGGGAGAAGAAATAACATCGCCATAGCAACCCAAGAAGCTGCTTTAGAAAGTTAAGTCTTAGACTTCTGCGACATTCCTCATACTTTCAAGCAGCACTTTCCTCAGATACATTAACATAAAATACAAATTAATAAAAAGGAATAAACATATACTTAAAAGTGCTAATGTACATTTGTTTACAGCATGACATATATTCACTGTACAATCACTGATTATATGCTCACATCATGTTATGCATCATTATAAGGATTACTAAGTAGCATAGTTTAAGTAAGAAATAATTCATAGCAAGTTTATTGGAAAATATTTGCATTGCCGTGTGACGAGGAGAGGATCTTTTAAACAAGGTAAGTGTGTTTGTAGGTGTCTGTACGTTGGTGTTTCTGTGTGTGCATATGTATATTTGTGTGTGACGACCTCCACACCGTAGGTACATTGACATAAGACATATGTTCCAACAAGAAGCAGAGGAAACTCAAATCATTCCAGTTCAGAGGCACAAAAAAAATGCCCAGCCAGCATTTCAAGTATCTAGCATTGCTTTTGAACAAACTTTTTAAAAAAAATTTATCAGCAAAGCAGAAAGAAAGATGAGGGAAGGAGACAGGAAGTTATTTTCTTATTAAAGATAGGGGAATAGAGGCATACAACAAGTGGAAACGAGCATTTTAAAGAAGATTAGTGTCAAAACTATGTGACGTGATGGACAAACATCATGTCTTTACACATAATTTAAACTATTGCACTTTGTCTGCAGCATCATTCACTCAGCTCCTTGAATCAGGTTGGAAATTCACTTACTAATTTGGCTCCAAGCTCAGTCAATGGTTCCTTTGTCACAGCAAAAACAAACATTAAGGAGCAAGTAGGGACTCCTAGGGCTGGTCGCAGGATGAATGTCAGTTTGTTACATAAGACACACATTTTGCAGTTTATCCAGGCTTTAATGCTCCACCACCACCCGTGGTGGGGCAGAAGGCCTGTGAAAATGATCTACACTCGAAACCAAATGTAAGTCATCCAATGGCAGTCGGAAGTCTGCATGTTAAGTGTCCAGGTACAGGTATCTGAAAAGATTGTCCCAAAAGAGAAGTACAAGACACGCAAATGTTTCCTCCCATGGAAAGTTTTCCAATCGTCTGACACGAATGAGAGGGAAGCGATTCTGAACTCTTCAACTTGACTGACTGGAGATTGATTATGACGTGGACTGAGTTACCTTTTAGGCACTGAACTAGTACAAGTCACCGGGCCTTCCTGTTCCAGTGGGGTTAGCATGTTTCTTTGATATCTTCTTAGACATATCACAATTTTCTTGATGGCAAAATATAAAAATTCAACTTTCTTGCATTACTGAAACATGCTTCAGGTTAATTTATTGGGCATTTGTGCCGTCTGAACTTTTTAGGGGAGGGTTAAGGGGAGCTGAGAAAGACTACCATCTTGTAACAGGCTTAGGACGTGGAGAAACATTTCCCAGTCCAAGCATCTTCCATCCATGTGTTTGGATAATGGTGCAGCAGTTTTCTGAGGCTTGGATTTGTCTTTCAGTCTATGTGAAGGTGAAGTTAAGTAAGAGAAAGGAGGGCAATATGTTTTATCACACGGCTTGGATATGTAAGAACATTGTGACATCTTAACGCTCTGACTTGACTCGGTAGCGGAGAGCCAGGTAGGTGGCCAGTCTAAGAATCAGGAAAAACGCACCCAGCACCATGAAGTCAACATAAAGCTTTGCGTCCTCTACATCCAGCAGCTGCAGAACCTCCTCTGGCTTTTGAAATTTACACATCACTTCCGGACATTCGAGTTCTGACCGGTTCATCCCATAGATGGAGAGTATCACCCCTTCAAAGCCATACCTGAAATCAAACAGTTTGGTCAGTGGCTGAAAAAGGGGAACATATTTGAAAATCTAAATCTGAAAATCATTTGCAAATCCCAGAGACAATACCTGACGTAGGAGACGTAAGAACTCCACTGAAGGTATTTAGGAATTGTGTCAAAATTGACAAAAAATCCAGAAAAGAGGAGCACGGGAATGGCTGTAACTGGACCAACAAACGTTGCTACCTGTCACACAAAAACAACAGCATGAAATTATAACAAACTGTCACCCACAGAAAACATAAAACATTTTATTTAAACATCTGGAGGAGAAAAAAAGATTTATACTTTAATATGACTATTTTTATTGTTTATACTTACATTGTCTCTCTCACTACGCTTCAAAGCCAATTTAAAATTGCTTTTTTTTTTCACGTTACAAAAACATCATAGTAAAGAGCAAAATCTCTTTACTATTTTGCTCTCATAGTAAAGAGAGCAAAATTAAGAAATATACACAAATATGAAACATATAAAAACATAAAAATCGTTCTGCAATCCAAAGTTGCTGTAAAGAGTCAGTTTTGTTGGTGTTTTTGAAAAATAAAAAAATTCAAAGAAATGAAGCTAATTTTGTAAAACATCAAACTCGGATCAATAAAGGGGCAAAATGACCAGTACCCTTGTATAACTGTCTACCTGCAAGGATGTGGATGCAGCACCAATTAGCAGCCCCAGGGACTGGGCTACCAGGGCTGTGGATGTGGACAAGGCCATGAAGAGGAGATAGCGACCGGCCTCTGCAGGTTGTTCAGTCATCCAATACACTATACTACAGTACATTATGGGACAAATCACCTACAGAGGAGACATGCTTTCAGCGTTAGCAAAAATTGTACAATATCCGCTTTCATTTCTAAAGAATGAATCAAACCCTACCTGGAACGGTATGTCAGCCATAGTCTTGGCCAGGAAGTACGCCTTAAGGCTGTACCAGTAGTTGAGATGCTCCCTCATCAAGACAGACATCTCCAGAGGAACTGTGGAACAACAGCTCAGTTAAAAGAAAATCTTTCCAAATCCACGGGAAAACCCCCACACACCAGATCAATGTTTTCCAGACTCCGACGAGGATCGGTGTCTTACAGGTCAGCACTGTGGGCATCAGGGCAGCGAACATGAGGAACAGCATGGAGAAGAAGAGGAAGCCTGTGTTGTTGAAGACTTTGCTGGCATCATTTCCGATATTAAGATAAAGCAGGCCAATCAGAACTCCGATACACAGATGGGACATCACTCTGAGGTGGGTCAGCACCTTCAAAACAAGACAATACAGCAGGCTACATGTAAAGATTTTTTTTAGACAAAATATATTTGAAAAAGAAAAAAGAAAACTTTTATTAAAAATGTTCAGGAGTGAATGTGAAAATGCTAATTTTACCGTGTCCCTGCATATTGTGACGAAGGTTCTTTTGAAGAGGATGCAGAACTGTGTGAATGTGCTTGTGGGGAAGCTGGACTTCTCCAGGGTTCCTGTGTCCTGTGGAAAAACGGTGTTATGTACGACACCAAGATCAGTTACTGACAGGATACCAACATTTGTCATGAGTCCCGATGCTGTATTAAATTTAGGCTTTAATTAATTTGTTTGAACCATTGTTTTTTTATTTTTTATTATACAACTAAAAACATTGCTTGAGTTTGAATTTGAATTTATTCTGTCTTTTTTAATCTACTTGGTCTTAATTATGCAAAGACTCAAGTAAATACACAAAACCTCCACTGACATTTGAATAAATTGACAGGTTGCAGAGAAACCACACAATTTCCAATACCATCATTAAACTCTGTTTTAAAACAAAGTTTACAAGTTTCATACAGTGAACAAATAAGAGTAAAGGCTGCTTGGACTCGCATATAAGGAAAAAAATCTTTTAATTAAATTTTTTAAAGGATTTTATTTGGCTCTGGTCACCTTTATTTGACAGTAAGTCACAGGAAAGCGACGGCGGTTTGCTTGAACCCTGTCGCCACCACTGCCCCCTGCACTCAATTTGAAAAATTAAAGGATTGAAGTTTTGTGTCGTAAGATTATTCCATTATGAAAAAAAGAATCATTCCAAGTAAATAATTAAAATCTCAAAATGAATATGTTATTTATGTTTGCAAAGAGTGCAGCATAGCCTCTGAGCAGAGTTTCTGTTATGCTTCAAGCTAAATGTTTATGTTACAAACACATCACTATTCAACGCATGAAAAATGAATGATATTTCTGCCCCCGTTTTATCGCCCAAAAAGGAAGATTGATGCAACCCATTTAAAACACTTGACTATATGTCTTTTGAAGGGTGTGATGAAAGCAACTCAGTAAATATAAAGGATAACATTTGTTTGCTTCTACAAGAAACTGTACAGAAAAAGATGCTCTTTAAACCAGCCATAATCTTACATTTACAGCAAAGTGAACCTGTAGATAAGTAAAAAGCAAAAGAAAAGAGAAAACTAAAACAGACCGCTCCAAGTTCTTATTTTAAGATCCAACCTTTAGCTGATTCCTGTATTAGACGTTATTAAGATTAAATGGAGAGAAGATGACGGAGGAGAAAAATGATCAATGAAGCGGAAAAGACAAGGAAATCAGAGCATGACATGGCACTTTTTAAATTACTGTTAAAATTTAATTTTATTTGCATACCTTATAATAACATATTACTTCATTTTATTGGCTGCTTCATTTTGTTAAAATTTAAGGATCAGCACCATATTTGAAATATACAAAAATGTTGAATTTGTTTTTAAATAAAAATATCAAACTCAAAGCTTTTTCAACAGAATGTTGCCCCACAAGATTAAAAACTCTTCCCTTTGAGCAAAAGGTTTCTTCTTGCATGTGAAAATTGAAATCTGAGCAAATCTTTAAAACAACCTACAAGGATGGATAAGCTCGTATTATGTAATGAAAACGGGCTCAGAACTCATATAATTTTTCTTATTTATAATCAAGGGTCAAACATGCATTCCAGTTGCATTGCTATTACATATATCAAAACCTTAAATTATTTGCAATTTCTTCTAAAGAGATGTTACTTTTACAGCTGCACAAAGCAGTTTTGATATCTTATTTTAGTGAAATAAACATGACATTTTTGGTCAACCATTTGAAAAATATACGGTTGTGATTCTAAAACTCTGACATTTGACACAAGTTCACGTCTTGTTCTAATGGAAATGTAGAAAATTACTTTCAGCAATGCAAAACATTCAAAATGGCATGGTTTGTACAAAATTACAACTTGTTTGGTATCAATATAATCAACCACAATGTAATTATAACTGAAAAATCATGAAATTCTGAAATAGTGAAGGATTTGAAACATCCAGCATGCTCTCTTACTTACACTGTAACATTGAGAAGGACAGGAAGCATCGCTTTTGTCTCTGGAGTTCTTCTTGCCCTCCTCTGAACAGAGTCCACCCTGGACCGCCTCGAACAGCACTGGGTTCAGGTCTCCGTACTCTCCGGATGCTACCTCAATGACTGGACGTATTCAGGTCAGACCAAACACTCAGTGACAACATCCCCATACACACACATACACGCACACACACGCACACACGCACACACTTGGTGCTTAGAGGACTTGCTGGACTTACTGAAATCAGCAGGATTGTGATATGTTGGACAGTGAAGGCCCAGGTTCTTCAGGTAAGGGATGAGATAAGGGACTGTCCCCTTGTAAATGCACTGACCCTGACTAAGGATGTACAGCTGAGGATTGAACAACAGAGGAACATAGTCAGTAAACTTCCCAACATGCAGCCCCTCTGAAAAAAACGATCAATAGCGAGCGAAACAACGGGCGGGGCATCGACTGCTCTGCTTCTTCGGCTGCATAAAATGAATTATGCTGTGGTATCCTGGTCTAAGCCATGAGTAATGGAGGCTCTGACGTGTCCAGCAGTAAAAGCACTCAGCCTACCTTGTCAAACATCTCAAAGAGCTTGGCACTGGGCTGATGAATGGTGCACATGATTGTCCGTCCTCCCTGAGCCAGAGACTTCATGAGTGAAACAACCTGGAAGCACGAAGCACTGTCCAGACCACTGCAATGGATTTTAAAAACAACAAAAGAAATGGAGAGAGAAAGATCAGAAGACTAGTTAGGATGAATTTAGACTTAAATAGCAAAGGAGTCAAAGTCAGTAAGTAAGATTTTACCTGGTGGGCTCATCAAAAAACATGACTGGTGGATTGTTGACCAGTTCTAAAGCAATGGCCAGGCGTTTACACTGACCCCCAGAGAGAGAGTGGGTGCGTGTCTGAGCACATTCCTGGAGACCCAGAGCTGTCAGGATCTCATCCACCTGGAACGCAAGAAAAGAGAAACGCTGAAACAATCAATCATCAGATATCAGCCAGAGTGCGTTATTAACTTTAAAAGCTATGTGTGATCTGTGTGCACTGTGCTGCTTCGGTAACTAGGCCTGTCACGATTACAAATTCTACTGGACGATAAATTGTCTCAGAGCCTATTGCGATAAAAGGTAACATTGTTGTTTTGAGACCAGGTTCAAGTAATATAATAGTAGTAATAATGGCATAAAAATGCAAGGACACATTCTTAAAGATCAATAAACTTTAAATTCTAATGAACATTTACACACTGGAACTGGAAGACATGTTAAATATCCAAAATAAAGAAAGAAAACAGCAAATAAAATAAATTATGAAGTCTCTGTAAATAAAATTATCTTTCAAAAAAAGGGCTAGTTGAGACCAAAACACCAGACTGAAGACTTTTATCATCCAGTTTTTGTTAAAAAGAGAGAGAGAAAAAAGAGAAAAGCGATAAATCAAGCAGATGAAAATGAGTGTGATTATCATGTGATTAATTGATTTATTGTTTATTGTGTCTTAATATATCTGATTGACTATTGCATAATAGTAACTTTAAAAAACAATATTTAACGTTCAAATAGCCAGGATCACACTGGTCAGAGATTTTGATGGCCATAATAATCCGTGACTTTACTCTACAGGCCTGTAAATTCTGTTAGAGTGTAAATCAACTATTTTTAATAGTTCTGCCACCTTTTCACCACTATCTGAGTGGATTTATAACAATATTTCATAGAAATAATAAACTAGATCTTCAACCAGGCAGTCAGATGTCCAATTCCAGTTCTTTAAGAAATTAGCTCCTTGCTGGTTTAATGGGTTTGTTTCCTTAACTAATCAATCAATCATTGGAATATATTAGCACAATTACTAATTACTTATTTACTAAATTACTTAGTGTCAGGATTGGGATTCTGCGAATACAGACACTTATGGTGTATTAACCTCACTATCTAAAACAGAATTAAGAACATTTGCCAAAACAGAAAAAAAAACAACATTTTTTATTGTTTGTGTCTAACTTATAATTCTTTCATAAATCAACATAAACCGACTCACAAGTTCTTTTTTGACCTGCACAGACTCATTCAGCTTCAGATGGGCAGAAACCTAAAAAAACAACGACAAAGAAAACCCGGTCAGAAATCTGTTTTTAAAAGTACATGTCGACATTTTGCCGTGACTTTTCCCAGCAGCAGCTTCACCATCATGGCCTCCCTCGCAGTGAGGTGCGGCAGCAGCATGTCGTCCTGCATGATGTAGCAGGACATCTTCCTGAAGGTCCTCAGATCCCTCGGCCGACCGTTCACCAGGATGGTCCCCTTCATGCCAGTTTTCCTGTTTTTCAAACATGAAGCTATTTCTAAGTCTGCTATGAGTCTGCTCGTGTAAATGTAACCAAATCCACCCAAAATCTGTCTTCTGTAAACATTTACAGTAACCTATTCTTTTTATGGATCTGTGTAATTCTCGTGCAGGTCAAAGGCTCACCTATAACCTGCCAGAATATTCATCAAAGTGGATTTCCCAGCCCCAGAGGGTCCCATGATACCAATCAGTTCTCTGCTGCAGAATCTTCCCGACAGACACTTGAGGAGAGCTTTGTAGCCTAATGGAGAGAATGAACCATCAGTCAGTTAATCATTCATTCATTTTCTATACAAGCTTTATCCTAATGAGGGCTTCAGCTGGGAGGAGGGGAGCCTGCTGGACAGATTATTTGTCTCCTCATGCTGTCAGTCACTGACACTGACGCTAATGCTTTGGGATATTCTAGTAGTTAACCTGCAATAATATAAATATTACATTCCTTACTCTCACAGTTTCTTAAAAACTTCAATAAAGTTAAAGTGAATGTGTAAAACCTTAAACACAAATCTTGCATTGTGGATTTTAGTAGACATTTTGTTTTAAATATAAAGCAGAACCACGTCGAACATGAACATGTGGTGTATGCAGGGTTTCCTCCAGTGTATGATCAGCCTGGAAGGTTTTACTTGTGCCCCCACCAGACTAAGCATTGCTTATTTGTTTAAGTCTTTTTAACATGTTTGCATTTTTAAGACTTTATAGTTGGTGTTCAAGTGTTAATCTTCCAATCTTTCAATAACACATAAATATCAAGTGATATTTTCAAATTTTCTGTCAACTATAAACATTTTTTAACTCAAAGAGACGATGGGCCGCTGGGTGAATGACCTCCAACCACCAGGCTTAGCAGGTTTTCTGGGGGAAACCTTGGTGTATATGTAGAAGAAGCTAGACAACAAAGATACAGAGCCGCGCAAATGTGTCCAAATCCCTTGAACATTTTCGCATTTTGTCAAATTCAAACCTTAAACCTACCCTAACTGTACTCATGTTGTTGTGTCTACTCAAGATTCAACAGCCAGTTGACAAAAAAAATTGTATTTGTTTAGCTTTGCTTTAGCAGTTTTAATTGGAGGATCTCCAGGTCAAATACAGAAAAGTCAAAATTTTTTTCATGGTGTCTAAATGCATCCCAGCTAAAACTTTAACTCTTTCCAGGCTGCAAATGCATCAACCAACAAAATGTACTTTGAAGCACCTTTTAGGTCACGGTCAGATGCTTTGATGTGTTAATTTTCTGTTCCATTCAAACCTGCAACTTATATTAAAAACATGTGACACGTTTCTTCTCTTCAAAAAAATCTTTTTTTCCAGGTGTTTCAGCTGTCTTGGGAATCCCAAATTAAAAAGCCAGTTGCCTTGTTGTGTCCAGACAGTTTTCTTTACAAAATCAGACTTTAGGGAAACTGGAAAAGATATCAGCCTGGAAAAGCTTGATCGCTGCATTTCTATCTACTTTAACATTCAAATGTCTCTTGTTCTAAATATAAACATGCCAATATGAAATCTAGGTCACATATTAAACAAATATATTAAATAAATGTGTCTATTTAATATATTTTTAGCATCCTCTTAGAAGTCAAATACCACAGAGACGCTAAATAAAGTTTAGAAACTATAAAAACAGTAAAAACCAAAAGCTTTTCAGATTCTTTAGTTACTGGACCCCACTATCAAAATCAGGCCCAGTTTGGTTGATTTTGAGTACGCAATTTATTAAAAGGACAAAGATGGAGAAACAAAAAAAGATGGGGAGATGGCATCTTGACTGCTCACGGCCTGAGCTGTAATGATTTTGCTTAACAACACATATTATAAAACAGTGTTATCAATGCCAGAATATAATCTTATGGAAGACGGATCAGGGTGAGCATGGGAGTGAGTCTCCTGGAACAGCTGCTCAAATTGTGTATCTTGTTTCAGGAGTTAAAGCTCAGCGAGCTGCGCTCCACTGCAGAACTTGGTTCATTGATTTCTAAAGTGTTTTAACAGATGATTATGCAGATACTGAGATTCTAATTTGGGAGAGGTCACAGGGTCCTAGACAGATAAGAACCCATACAGGGAGGCAGAGAAAATTTAGGCCAAGTATTCTACCAGCTGTATGAAAAACCTATCTGCGTAAAATGAAAGGATTTCGGGATAAAAATTTAAAATAGCACAACAGATATTTTGCTAAGTTTATCTTATTATCCAGCAACCGAAAGACTTTGCCTCCAAGTAAGGTTGCCTCAGGTTTCTGTGATGTGCTTGCACCCGGATTGTGGTTCCTGAAGTGCGGTGGGAGCAACTGCACAATCCAATTTAGAGCTGACACAGATTCTGAGAGCTGTCACCCATGTCTCCTGTCTCCTGAGTGTCTCTCCTGGGTCTGCACAGACCCTTCTTCGTGCCTTCAACTGGGTAATTGGGCGATCTCAGCAAAGCTACATAGTCCCTTAAACCGGCTGCCAAGAAATGGCGCCCCCTCCTCTGTCACTTAGTTACTACATCAAAGAGCTCTCTCCTCTAAGGTAGGAGCTGCGTGCTGTCAGTGAAGCCACCATGCCCTGCCATGAGCTGCATACTGATGATCTAACCCACTGCTGTTGGGCGAACATGGCGTGAGTCTGAGAGCTCGTCCCTTTGTCTCAGAGAGCCAGAGCGTACATCGCCCCCTGACATCACGACCGAGCTCAGTCCTAACCACATCTGACGGTGTTTACTCTGAGATTACAGCCTGAACTTCTGACACCTCCTGCTGTAATTGCTAGACAAATTATTCAGAGGTTTTATCGTCCACTGTGTCACAACAGGAACAGAGCCTCAAATAATACAGGTAATCCAGACTGGGCAGGTTTTGAATAGAGAGTGGAGCTAATATTAAGCAGACCATATGGGTTGCTCTTCACAAAAGTATTCATACCCTTAAAACTTTTCCCATTGAAATGATAAATCTCAGTGTATGTAATTGGACTTTATGTGTTAGGCCAGGGGTGTCAAACCCATTTGTGTTTTGGGCCAAATCATGATCATGAATACTCTTAAAGGGCCAGTTGTGCCAGAATGTATTGACAAAACCTGTTCACAAACTGTTAAAATATCAATGAATTCTTAAAATTAAATAATATTATTGAACATCTTTTCAGTCCCTCCAGCATTTTGTATATGTGGTAATAATTTGGAAATATTTGCACTTATTTATGACAGTAAATGTGACTTTTTTATTACTCAGTGTATAGATGATGGACTATAATATGACAGTAATTAAAGCTGAGGTAGCTGTTATTTACAAGAAGGTTTTTGATAATTTTTGAGAAAAATCTGCAATAAACTCACAATTGTTGATTTCTTGAGAATTCCACGATAATTATCAAGAAATTGGACTGATTGATTACTGCATAATCAATCAGATATATTAATTCACAATGAACAATAAATCAATTAATCGCATGATAAATGAAAAGAAACTCAATAATTTTCATTTCCTTGATTTATCACTTTTGACAAAAGTCTTCAGTCTGCTGTTTTGGTCTCAACTAGCCCTCATTTTGAATGATAATTTTGTTTACAGAGGCTTCATAATTTATTTATTTGTTGTTTTCTTTCTTTATTTTGGATTTTCCAAACCTCTTCCAGTTCCAGTGTGTAAATGTTCATTAGAATTTAAAGTTTATTGAACTTTGAGAAAGTGTTCTTGCATTTTTATGTCATTATTACTATTAAATTACTTGAGAAAATGTTCACAAAACAACGTTACCGTTTATCGCAGTAAGTTCTAGAACAATTTATTGTCCAGCAAAATTTGTTATCGTGACAGACCTATATGAGGCCGTATTTTTATTTCAGCCAGCTTTGCTTCCCCTCTGGAAAAACAGGGATGATGAGCGCAGGTGCAGAGCAGCAGCTCACTAAATTTGAAGCAGAAATGTAAACATTTCCCTGTCTCTCTCTCTCTCTCTCTCTCCCTCCTCTGCTACTTCTCCCCCGTTCAAAGCCCGGCTTGAGTTTCTCCAGACATCTCCCTCGGGATGAGAATACCACTGAACATGAAAATAGGTCACAGCGGTTCCATCCAAAACAGCCAGGGATGGCCAGCATCACTAAACAAGAGCCTCCAATAGAAAATGCAGTTGGAGGGCAGCTCACCTGGGACTCACTCCGGCTGAGACCTCCTCCAGGAAAAGAGAACGCTCTAAATTTAACAAAAACCCGTTTTTGTAATTTCCTGCTTATCACAAACCTTTGGAGATGTGACTCATGAGCAGCGAGACATCGACTCAAAAGCTAAGGTACTTTTAAGGATAGATGACATCACGAGTCCTGGGATCATGATTCATGCAAATCTTATTTCTCTCCTCACTTTTCTGCCTGATGCATAGCCATTGTCTGATTCAACACATTTAGACAGGAAGAGTGTTTTCTCACTCAAAGACAAACTAATAGCTGTCCAGTAAACAGGTGGAATAGAATATTAGTATTAATTAACGTGGGAATGCACATAATTTACAGCTATAAACAAAGAATTTTACCTTAAGCTCTGAATTGAACAATAAATAAACAATCAATCTTTTACTGCGACTCTGTATTGGAGTAGATTTGTCCAGAGTAAAGATAAAACATTGGTGCTGTCCATGGTACTGAAGTCAACAAAGCTCAGTGTCTAAAATAAATGACCTTCTGTGTCCCGTCAGATTTACACCCCAAGAGAACAGAAAAGCATATATTGCTTCTTAGAAGTTTCTAAGAACCCTAAGCAGCTTGGAAAAAACAAAGAAACGCATACATTTTAATAACTGCTTTAGTTGTATCGTATTTTAAATAGATTTGTAGGGTCACTAATAAATAAACGCAATGCAAACTTTTAATTTGGAAAGACAATTATATTTTTATATAGAGTGTTTTTTCTCCCATAGAGAAAAGTCCTAAAATTTAAATGACTTTTTTCTAATAATTTTTCAGCAGGAGGGTATTTTACAGAATTTCTTTAAATGAATTTATTTTATGTCTTTTTAAAATGTTTTCAAGAAAGGTCCAAGTCAACAGAAACTCAGGTGGATTTATAATTCACCTTTAATTGTGTCAACGTACACTTTCAAAAGTATTTACTAATTAAAATCAGGTGTGTGTGAAGGGAAATGAGTAAGTACTTTTGAAAAAAAGTATAACAGTGAATTCAGGGCAAAATTTTGACTCTCAGTGGCTGCAAGAATTCATAAAAACAATCAGCTCGAATGGTATTTTACTCCTTGTGCAGGGCTTTCAATCAGGCAGAATTCCTGTTAAAAAATAAGTCATCTGCCGACTTCAGCATTTGTCAAATAATTTAGCTGTAAATGAAAACCAGAAAGGCTCAGAGGTTTTGTTTGGTTTACAATCAGACCTGAAGCTTAGTGATATTAGCTTAAAAAAACCTTCCCATGAAGTGTTTCACTGAATAATAAAAAAAGATGAAAAGTAAAAGAAAAGACATTCTGGTCAATTATCAATAGCTGGATGAGTTTTGATAAAAATCCAAAGAGATGTTTCCAAAAAACTTTAAACATCACAGAGAAACATTTGATGCAATGAAGACAGACAGCAACACGAGCATCACTGCTCCAGAACTCCTCTCTGATCTTTTCCCTCATTAAAATGCTCCATACGTCCAGGTTACACAACGGAACAGCAAACACTTCGCTGCCAGACTTTCATAATGCACATTCATTTTAGACAAAACTTAAAATAGCCAAGCCTGCAGCACTGCCATGCAAACACCTCACACCATGTGGAGAATGTAAACACACCCTGCTAAATCCACACAACCACGGCAGCCAGGTTTAAGTGCTTGAAGAGAGTAGGTTGTTTGATCTGCAGATAAAAAGCCGAAGCTTAATCATTTCCAAGGATAGTGAGTTCAGATGCAGTTCATATGATCCTAGTTTATCAATTGTGTGCTGGACTCCCAGTCACCGCCTCCTGAAAGACAACAAAGGCAAAAGGATGCAAGCAGTGTGCCAACCTGGGGGTAAATTATTTACTATATCTAAACTCTGCTGAGTGCAGCAAAGCTTGCAGGCAGGAGGACCGGCTGCTCTTGCATGGTGGAAGACTGTAAGTCAGTATGTGTCAGGGATATGATGCATGTGCCAGAACAATAAACGAGGCAAGAACAAACGCTGGGAATTTTTTTCCCCTGAAATGTCACAAAACCTTTTTAACACACTGAGATTTCTGCACTGCAGATATTGATCGTCATGGGTGGTGTTCGCTTGCTCATCTGTCATTGTTTTCTGTGACCCGTGCCTGCAGTACCTCTTCTCCTCCACCAGGGGCCCTCCCGGATGGTGTAGGACAATTCGTTGAACTCCAGGTCCACAGCGGAGCGCCGCGGGAGGTGGCAGAAGCGCTGCGCCTCTGTGATGTGGTTCTCCACTTTCTTCAGGTGGGTGAGCAGTGGCGCCTCCTGCGGGGCCCCTCCGGGCAGCTTGGTCTCTTCCATAGCAATGCTGACCGAGCCAGGCTCCAGTGTTTTCTCGGCCATCCTGATAGCCTGCAGGGAAGGAAGTATGTGGCACCGTTTGTAAAGTTATACAATAAAAAAAATCGACAGCAATATTTTGGTTTATTTAGCCTGTAATAAAGAAAAAAATTTGCATATTAACTTTTCAAAGTGTAAGCATCAGAGTTCCATACTAAATATTGAATTCACCATCTAACTATTTACTTTAGAAACTAGAGTTGCACGAATAAATCGGCCAGCCGATAAATTGGCCCTGATTTCCTTAATTTTGGGAGATCGCTGTTCAGCCAATACTTACTTGTGAAGCCGATCTTATTCACCAATCTTATTTACCTTGGCAAACAAACAAAAGAATCATTTTTGTCTTTATGCTCTGCCATGTGAGAGGTTTGACTGACAGACCCACCCATCAGGTCATGTTCGCATGTTTGCAGTCCCCCACTGTTGCCAGCTCAGCAACTTTCTTGCTATTTATATTTCAGAACAAAAATTAAATAAAATAGCATAGGCCAAAATCGGAATCAGCCAAAAAAAATATTTTTATTTTATTTTTATTAAAAATAAATATTTATTTTACTAATTAAAAACAGTTTAGTATTTAAATATTTGGCTTGTCGATGAAATATTTTGTTCGTAGTTAAATATTGAGGTCCAAGGAAAATATTAAGCTAATGTGAAAATTTGCATGTTGACAAGCAGAAGTGAAATATAAAAGTAAAAACTAGGTTTCGTCATGTCCACCGTGATAACAGAAAACATAGGACATACAGACCCAAGTATGTACAGTATGTCTCATGGGTCGACAGCAACACTTTTTTCCATCAACATTCAAACTATAACACTTCCGGTTCATGTTTGAGACACTTTTTAGTTGTTATCAACGTTTTTACACGTTTATATTTATTTTCATATAGCCTAAATAATTTTGTTTTACGAATGAATAAACAATAAATCTTAAACTTCGATAGCCGCTCCACAGTAACGTAAGAGTGAATGAACATGAACCGGAAGTGTTCTGACTTGACCGCAATGGCGGATGTTAATGCAGAAATTTATACAGAAACTAGCTCTGCAAAGGCCTGAGTAAAACACTGTGGAACCGTTAAAACGGCATGTTCTATGTTTTCGACTAACACGTTGGAAATTAAAAACGATGGTTAAGAAAAAAAAAAAAAACCTGAGCGACCATTCAGACCCGCCAGCAACTGAGTTTATAGAGGTCTGCAAAGCCCAGCGTTTACTTTGATATCCCACTTCCGCTATATATAACAGATTCTAGTCGGCAAATAAATGTTTAGCAAGCAAAAAAAAAATAAAAAAAAGTTATTTAAACAAAATACTGAGATGGTGAATTAAATATTTCTGACATTTATAAATGCATAAATATCATGGAGAAAATATGACTTTTTAAAATGAACACCCATATTTTGTTTCTCAATGACAGGCTCATCCATCCATCCATCCATCCATTTTCTTTACACCCTTCTTCCCTAAATGGGGTGGGGAGGGTTGCTGGTGCCTATCTCCAGCTGCGTCCCGGGCGAGAGGCGGGGTTCACCCTGGACAGGTCGTCAGTCTGTCGCAGGGCAACACAAAGACTTACAAGACAAACAACTAATGCTACACACACTCACACCTAGGGAGAATTTAGAGAAACCAAGTAACCTGACAGTCATGTTTTTGGACTGTGGGAGGAAGCCAGAGAACCCGGAGAGAACCCACGCATGCACAGGGAGAACATGCAAACTCCATGCAGAAAGACCGTGGGCTGGGAATCGAACCCACGACCTTCTTGCTGCAAGGCAACAGCTCTACCAACTGCGCCACTGTGCAGCCCATGACAGGCTCAATAAACCAAAAATATTGTTGTTGCTCTTTTAATGTGTGACGTTACAAAGGGCACCCATTTAATCACTGAAAGTGTAAATAACATTAAATGTTGATAGCATGAGGAACTTGACTCATACTTTAAGTACATCGAGTAAAATGCAATAAAGTTCCACTTGATAATTGTCCGAGTACATTGAGCTTTATGGATATTCAATGTGATGTATGTTCTAGACCTCTCGCGATTGAATTGAGATTTATCACACTTTGTCACAAACTTTAATACAATTTATTGGGATTTTATGAAGACCAACAAACCGGTGTAATTGTGAAGTGGCATGTAAAGGACAGACTATTTTCAAAGTAAAAATGTTAAAGATGTGGTCTGCATATCTAATCCTCATCTCTGATTAGTAAATCCACAAATTAACTAATCCCTCTAACTAATTAGTGAGTCCAACTTTGCGTGATAATTTCCAGCTGTTCTTTGAAAGCCTTAGAGGTTTGTCGGAGAACATTAATAAACAAACAACATTATGAAGACCAAGAAACACAGTAGACAGCTGGAACAACGAAGAACAATCCTGGAGGGAAACCTGATAGAAAAGAACAAAGGGTGGAGCAGCGGTAGCCACTACACTGGGACACCAACCCAAACAATGCAGCTGGAGAGTGGCTCAGTCAAAGCCTAAAGATAAATTTTAATTAGGAATCTGTAGCAATACTTAAAAACAAATGCAGTTCCTGATACTCCCAATCACGCTTGTTTGAGTTTAGCCATAACTGAAAAAGCTTTAATTGCAACAAAAAGTAGTTTTGCATATTATGTATTAAGAGAGAGAGGTTTAATATAAATGCATGCAACACCTTGTTTCAATTTCATTTGTGAAGGACAGTGATAATCCTAGTAAAGCAGATGTTTATAGTTTTAATGTGAATACATATCTGTAAGTGAGTGTATTCAGTTTGATGCACCCAAGCAAGGTGCTAAGCATAATCTGACAAGCATTTAGTCTTTGGAGCAGCTGCATAAAGCCAATGAGATTATGAGTGTGAGCATCTGGTTTCAGTCCTCCAGCACACTTACAGTCCGGTACTGCTGATTCACGTAAATTTCCTCCCAGACAAGACTGCCTGTCTGAAATGTGAGGCATGTAATACTTAAGGATCCATAAGCTTTTCAACTCTTTAAAACAAAATGTAAAAAAAGAAAACAATGTCAACTGATGGGAGGACACAGAGTTTAGACCTCCAGAAGCATTTTGAAAGCTGCTCCATGATAGTGAACAAATCTGAGCTGCAGTTGGAAAAATATTTAGAGTTGTTAAACTGAAATAAAAAGCCTGCGCAGTAAAAACTGCACAAAATCTGATCAAATTGAGGACACACTTTACATACATTAAAATGCTACATTATGAGTCTACATGGCAGTTTTTTGTGACTTAAAACACAGGCTACAACTCAACTCTAACACTTCTAATGCACTTTTCAAAATGAGCCCTGCATTCCTGTAGACAGGCTTGAAATTCCTAGCTTGATTAGATGATTTTAACAAAAATAAGAAGTGAAATGTTCTCTAACTAAGCTAAGCTTAGCATCCATTTAGGTAAAAATGGATGTCTAAGTTTAAGTAAGGGGAGAGTACTTGTTAATTAAAAAAACAAACAAAATAAATTTGTATAGCAGAACGAACAACTTATTTCTACCACAGAAATAGTCCAATACACGTTAAAGTGACATTCCAGACTTTTCTGTAAAATCACTTCTGATACAGCTTGTGTCCTACAGAAAATGCTTTTACAATTATGTTCTATTTGTTTTGGCAATTTTGTTGTAAATCCTAATTTAATTAAGATTTTACCAACCCCTTAAAAAGCTCCACGGATGGCATCACATAAGGTATAAGGTAAATAATCATAGTTCTTTGACGTATGTGCATGTGTATTTTTCATGTTATCCTGTTCCTCTTTAATCATATTTTTAATCCTTCAAAGGTTTTACTTGTTGTCTGAAAACTGCACCAAAACATTTGAATTGTACTGACGTTCACCTTTATTTCAGACAAAATTAGTCCATATCATTAGAAATAAGGAAATATTAATCTTTAAGCAAAGGCATTGGGAAATAAATTGGCAGCAATAAACACATGGAAGCATTTTGAGACCAGGCCAGACTGTAATGGCAACAAATCATTGCCGTAGATCCTCAGGGATCATTCACAAGTTATAAAAACCATATCTGATCGATATGTTCCATTAAGATAATCTTCATGTCCCAATATTAGTTTCCTGCAGAAATGCTGCATTACTTGCTACCTGAATTTAACATTTGTGGGACAAGAACGCCAGTTCCTGTCCTACTTCCACTTTTTTTGTTTGTTTATTTATTTGGAATCTCACTTGCCATTGCTGTAACAATGGCTTCTCTTCCTGGGATCTACAAAAACTGAAAAAATTGCTGGGCAGAGAAACTTATAAAGAGCCCAATGCTAGTTAGTCCCACAAAACATGCATCTTCAGAACAACCATCTTTGCACCATGAACAGGAACTATTCAGATGAAAAACTCAAGCAACCATAAACTGATTTTATCCAGTTAAATGTATGAAGAGAATGATTATCATCATGTCTGCTTCAGATTCCTCATCCATCCATCAATGCTTGGATGGGGGCGTCTGGAGGCATCCAACTCTGGCTCCTTTTTCTGCTCAAGCACAAGTCAAATGATGCAAATTTCTGACAAATCTTAGAAAAAGTTGTTTGCACCAAACTGTTTATCGCTGATCAGCTCAGTTGTTGCATCTCTTGCGACATCACCAAGCCAAATGCGCAGAAAGCAGAATTAGTGTGTTTTTTTCCCTTGTGCCTAAAAAAGTCTTTGTCTCTTGTGAAATCATGCAGTAGAAATTCCCTGATATCTAGTGGTGGTGTTGCATTAATTACAATGAATACGGGGCTGAAAACTACGTGTTGAACATGTTTTAAATTGTAAATAAACACTTATGATTTCGGCAAAAAAAAAAAAAAAAGGCACAGCCTTACATTTTTGGTGTGTCTTAATTTAAATAACTGTGACATTGTGTTTTGAGGCACTTAAGATAGATTTAAATAATTTTAGAAACTAGTAAAGGAACTACAGAGAGTATGTTCTCTTTTTGCAGTGACTGCAGTGTGAATACAAAGAAACAAAGTCCTTTGTTTGCCTACATGGTCATTCTGTTGTACTTTGATGAGTTAACGCACACACTTTCATTGCACACATGCACTGTCACATAATGTCCCAGAGGCTTGTAGTACTCTCCAGCTACTATGACCCACTTCAACCTATTTTAGCATGATGAAATAACTTACATGAGAATAACCGGTGATGAAAATTGACTGTGGCTTTCTATTGATCATGTTGCCATTAGTGAATTCCCATTAACGGCCCGGTTATAATCCATGCCCAACTCCGACAGGCAGACTTTAATGGCCTTTCAGTCGGGGAAAGAACTCCATGTTCAGCTCCAAACGGCAGGACATGTGAACAGCACTTGGCCATGGCAAAAATCACCTCTAACAACATGGGGGAATTAGGCAATCACATGAATCTATGCAGCTTTGCAGTGGAGAAGTGATCCAGTTATCTGCTATGACTTTTGATGTGGCAAGCACCTGTTAACCTGGTGCTTGCACAAGACACAGAAACTGGCTAAACAACGAGATTTTGGGGGGTTAATGAGATGTTTGCCTGATAAATATATCTTTGAAGCAGCTTTAGCAGTTGGCTTCGCAGTGCCCATTCACGCACACTCTCACATGCAAACATGTAACATACTTATTATTGTGTGTTGAAAGGACCAGGTGAGGAGCTCAGTCCTGGTTCTGTGAGAGCAACAGCGCTCAGTTGATCTCTTCAGACAAAACAGCCCAATCCTCCGGCATCAGATCTCCAGCGCAGTCCCGGACAGGAATAATAATGAAAATAAATAAATAAAATAAACAACCACAACAAACAGAATGTTCACAGAGTGCACCACAGTCCAGCTAAAATCCGGCTTCGCTTTGGGGCAATAAAGGACCGAGCTGTATTATCCTTATCAGCATCTCTCGGGGTGCGGCGCTCATCATCCCGCATCCTCTACAGCAGCAGCCCCAGAGATTAAAATCACGTCCGGCCCGGCCTCAAACTACGACTGCATCTCGGAGACTCGTCACGGGAGCTGGGTGCATGTTATGTTTTCCCCCTCGGAAAGGAAATACTCCACTCATGAACTGCGTCCACGAGCGTCCTCGGCTTCGACGTGCGTGACAGTCTCCATCATCCCCCCCGCTGGCATCTGGGATCAAAGCGAAAGCACCGGGCCAGGCAGACGCTGCTGCTGCAAATGCCTCAGCAGCATCATCAGCTGCAGCCTGACGGAGCAGCCGCCGCTTTCCTCTTTAACCGGATGGTGCGTCTGCGGGGCGCGCACGCCCGCTGTAGGGATGGATACAGGGCGTTGCTGGGGAAGATGTTGAAAGAGGAAATTCTGTTTTGTTTCTACTGAGTCCCATTTGCAACGCTAACTAGACTGAAGTAGATCATTTAGGAAAAAATTAGCATCGTTTTATACTTCGTTTTTTTCAGAGTCCTAATTTGTCATTAGAGATTCCATCACAATCAAATCTTACTGCATAAAAGTTGTTGATGAAAAAGAAATGCAATTATAATTCCTGGGATTGTTTTAAATCTAAAAGGAACGTTTAAAAGAAAGTAAATTTGTTTTTGTTTTTGTTTTTTTACATAATGTTCAAATGTATCCACACAGATGAGTCCGTTTTGATGGATTACGGTTCATTACATGCTGACAGTCGGAGTAAACATGAGGGAGGTTTTGGTCTGTCTCTTTAAAGGCCGCACCTGCGCAGCTGCCTGGTGCTGATGCTGCAGTGCCCGGGTTATTTTCGGTAAAATATCCGGGGTTACTCGCGTTCAAGCGGGCCCTGCACTCCTTACATCACCCATGAGAGGAAATCGAGCCCATTTTTAGCCAATCGCACCTGCTTCTTAATCAGACTAATTTAAAAACGAGCTCCCAGGTCGCTTCGTGAATACTTTGAGTCCTCCAACCCATCTCAGTCTCTCTGCAAAGCTGCTGAGATTATCAAGGATTCTTCTTGCACAGCATCTCGCAAAAGTGTCCATATTTTTTTTATTTACATTTTGTCACGTTTACACAAACGTTACTTTACTGGAATTTTGGATCTTAACAAAATCAACTCAGATTATTTATAGCTATACAATTCAAAACGAATGTCACCTCTGGTCACTTTGCAAGAAAAATGCAATCATGTCGACAAAATAGCATCAAGCTACATACATTAGTATTTGACTCTATCAAGCTATGTAGGGAAATTCAGTTCTCATTAATGCAAATTAATAAAAAGTTAAAATAATAGATGGAAGCAGATCTGATGGAAAGAGTTAGTGACTTTGCAGAAAACTGGAAGATTATTTTTTTCCTTTTTTTTTTTTTTTTTTTTTACAAATGAAATTATATAAATCTGTGCATCTATTTGGATTCAACCCCACCTTATTCTGCATTTACAGCTACAAGTCTTCTGGGGGCATGTCTCTATCAACTTTACCCATCCAGGAAGGTTTTGCACATTCTTATTTTCAAAATAACCACAAATCAGTAAGATTAGATAAAGAACATATATGAACATCAGGTTTTAAGTCTCACCACAGATTCTGTGAGAGTTTTAGGGTTATCAATAATCTGATCTAAACCGTTCCTTTGGCTGTTAATGCAGGATTGTTGACCTGCTGGAAGGTAAATCTCCACCCCAGTCTCAAGTCTTTCACAACACCCCCACATCAACTCCCACCAGTTTTGATCTGACTACCAAAAATAATGATGCTGCCATAAAAATGTGTCACTTTGGTGATAACATGTGACTGATGCACAATGTCTGTTTGGTGACCTTTCATTCAGGTCAGCAAATTTTAATCTGCTCTCTTTTACTGTGAAGTAAAAGAGAGCAAAGAAAGCTCAATCAAAGAACAAGCCAAACCTTTTAGATTTTTATTTACAAAAAAAAAAAAGAATGTTAGGTCTAATTATTAACTTCACTTCACATTTATGCACTGCTTTGTTCACAAAAAAAGGTGAAACAATTGAAAGTGCAAGTCACTGTAGATTGGAACAGATCCCACTAATTGTGAGTTTTTTCTTCTTCAGCCTTTATGTAAAGGGAAAAGAGTAAAGTGGCATTTTTGTTTTAAAGCTCCATAAATAGGTTGAATATGACACAAACTTTATTTTTAACTAATTCCTTGCTGGCACACAAAAATATTTTCCCTCTGTTCTCCTCTCAGGGAGAACAAGATAGTGTTTATTACCTTCATCAAAGAATGAGGTAAAGTGTTTACACAGATTATCTGAAACCTTTATTGTTATTCTTGGAACTGGATGGCAAAAAAAATCAATCTCATGGCAGATTGTTAATATAATCATTAACAATTATTCTTTTCTTAATGTTCACATTATCAGTGATTGACAGCTATGTGAGATAACAGTACAGGTGCTGGGGATTTTTTTTCATGATCTCTCATGTGGGCATTTAAAATAAGAATAAAAGACGGCTTTGTAAAGTGGCAGTGGGAGGAAGGTTGTGAAATTTTATCTGCCAGTAAATGAGGGCTTGGTCTTCTATAAATACTGATGTGAAGCCTGGAGGTGAAGTGTCACACAGGATGGCTCCGAGACCTGCTGCTCTGCTCTCAGTGAGCTTTCTTCTCCTGCTGCTGCCACATGACGCGATCACAAACCAAGGTATGCTGGTGAGAATGTATTAATCCACAGAGGCATGAGTTATGCTGTGCATCAGTGTCAATTTCTGTGCAGGTTTGGCCTCTCTTCCGATCAGGCTGACTGTGGAGAATGACCTCTCCAACATGGCTCCCGAGTCGTTTTCCACCTCCGTGGTGGAAGAGGGTGTTCTGTTCGGAGCTCTGACGAGACTCCAGGCGACTCAGCCGGACTTCAAGTAAGACCCCAGATGAAATCCCCCCCCCCACCAAGTCATCTTTTCGTCTCAGAAACCCAGTATTTATTTAAAGCCGTTTCCCATTTCTGATTGTAATAACCGGCCCTCGCCTTCTTGTGTCGTCAGGTTCACGGTGAAGGTGGATCCAAACTTTGGCTTGTTTCTAGTGAGCGTGAACGGAGTGGCTGGAGATGAAAACGAGCAGACCTACTGGGAGCTCCTGACTGAAGACTCTGGAAAGTACACCAGACTGGATGTGGGTGAGTTTCCTCCAAGGATATTCAGCGAAAACAGATCCGAGGGGGATCTAATGAGCTTTAATGAATCAGGGGGATAGCTTGTTCTTTTACTCACTGTTAATTATGCTGTGCAGAGAAATGATCCAAAACTGTTGGGAAAAACAGTTTTCCTAAGTGAAATGATGCATGTTATTGAAATAAAAACTTCTCCAGTGCTGCTGTAGAAAGAAAAAAAAAAGAGAAAATGTGTCTGGAAACAAACTGGTAACATACCCCTTCTTGTGTCTGCTTTCACAGGAATCGGCTGCTACACTCCTAAAGCAGATGAGCACATCGTCCTGAGGTTCAGAACCTGGAACTCCACCACAGATCTGCCGTAACTCATCTGGATCACATGCAGCGGAGATGAAGCCAGCTCCGCATTTCATTTCTATCATCCACTGGTATTCATGAATGGGTTTAGATTAAAATATTGCTGCCATTTCTCCTTGTGCAATGTGAGTTCAGAAAAGCAACAGCAACACCTACTGGTGTCTAGCAGAAACGTCCTTCTTTGAAGGTAAATATTCAAAGTGTATGCAGGAAAATATAAATAAATGTGAAAATAAAAAAACATATTTGCAGCATTTTATGTAGAATGAATTTATGAAAGTGTCATCAGCAAAAGGAAAATGGCAATAAACTTTCCACACAAATGATTTAATTGATGTGAATATATATACATTTTACAAATATCATTCCAAAAATGGTTTTCACAATGAATTATTAAAAAGTACACACATTGTAGTAACCATGAATACCATTTTTAACAAGGTTTACAACAGACATCTGACTGCAGAGCTGCCTTTTGTAACAAGATTAGTGTTTTAGCTCCTTGCAGGGCAGATGGACCGAGGGGTGGAGCAGTGGAGTTTACAAGCAAACACACAACTTATAGTTTTAAGTTTTAACCTAATTCTGTCCAAGAAAGCAAAGGAAAAATGCTGGCTTGCAAAAGTAAAGTAAAAATAATATATTTTCATATTTTCTTATTGTACCGATGTGGCCGTGGAACTGGATGAAGACTTTCACTTCCTTGTCTGACGTCCCTTTCGGGATTAGCCTGCAGTTGCTAAAAATACACATACACAAAGAAAAGGTACACAAAACGTTCATCAAAGAAATAATGCAGCACATTCAGATCTAATTGAAAACAGATTGATTACATAAAAGGTTCCTCACCACATGATAAGGAGCAGTCACAAATACAGGGAACGCACTGTGTGAAGAACCTCTTCCAGCCTGTCTCCTTCTTCCTACAGTTGTTCATCAGCGAGCAGCCCAGTTTGGGTGGGCCGAAGTAGCTCTTATTCTCACAGGTGGAGTCACACGTGCCATTCAGTTCGCTCTCTCTGACTTCAATGCTTCCGCGCTGACACATCCCTAGTAGGCGGATAGGATCTCAGCAGGACTTTTTGATGAAGACTTTTCTGATTTCCGTCACTGTATTTTACTGTTTACTCACTGAGGCAGATGGGTTTGGGGGTCCAGAGGCCATTGGACTGGCACGACCTGGTTGGGGTTCCCAGCAGGGTGAAGCCAGAGTGACAGGCGTACCTCACCACAGAGCCCACCCACCAGTCATTACCGTAAACCGCTCCGTTATAGTCCACATCAGGCCTGCCGCAGTTCACTGACACATGAAGAGAACCAAAATAAGGACAGTGTGCTATGATTTTTTCATGGAGAATGAAGAAGTCGACACTGACTGACCTCTGCAGAGAGATTTGTAGCCGAGCCAGCAGCAGCTGGAGTCGCCACAAGGGTCTTTCCTGAGCTCCTGGTGACGGGCTTTACACCCTCCTAAACACAGCGGCGCTGACCCGGACCAGTAGGTGTCAGCCATGAGATCCGGCTGGGGAATCCATTCTGTCTCACCTGTAGTAAAAAACATTTTGCATCTGCTAATCTGAGCACAATGTATACAAAGTTATCTGTGAGATTAATTCACCAAGAAATACAACTATTATTTTTGATCAAATAAATTGAGGAAAATCTTATTTCATAACCAAGTTAGAACATTAAGAAGTTCATAAGAAGATGGGTTTTGTGTTCCAGAGATAAAGGGGTTTTGGTGTAAAATGTGTGCATAAACCACAAACAAAGAGCGAAGGAGAGTAATTATTTATGGTGAATAAAGTCCTGCATCAGTATGGACTGAAAGGCCACTCAGGAAGGAAGAAGCCATTACTTTAACAGGGACATAAAAAGCCAGATTACAGTTTGTAAATGCACTCGGGACAAATACCTTAACCTTTGGAGACGTATAAGCAGCTGAAATGTTTGTCCAGATTGTTCATCGTTACTTTTGGAGGAAAAGGCTTGAATACCAAAGACAACAAAACCCAGCTGTGAAGTACGGGAGTAGTAGCATCCTATGGATTGGGTGGTGCATTTCATAAAATAGATGGCATAATGAGAAAACAACTTCATGAGGATATATTGATGCAATATTTCAAGACAACAATGAAGAAGTTAAGCTTGACAGGAGAGTGGCCCTACTGTAATTATGCAAAATCATGCAAAAATAATTAAAAAGTGGCCAATGACAATGCAGTTCATGTGAAAGCTTTAATCTCAGGTTCATAGAAAATTTGTGGTCAGCACCGTAAAAGTGTCGGTAAGGTGGCCTACAAATCATTAAAATCTATGTATTTTTAGTCAACCCTAAAATACTACGTTGCTTTAAAAACTGTTTGTTTTTTTTATGAGAATTTAAGATCTACTCCCGCCCACAGACACCTTACCGCTAACTTCCAGCTCTCCGTTCCACTCGGGCATCTGAGAAATCCCTTTACGAAAGGACCAAAGCAGGACTAACGAGAGCACATTCAACAACACGGAGCCCATCTTCTGATTGCATTACTCGCTGCAGAAAACATGCAGATAAATGAGAGAACTGGCCAGTAAAATCATTTGACGCATCCTAAAAAAAAGCACAAAACAATGTAAGAGTAAGAGAACGATAGAAGAGCTGCGTTCACTACAGAATGAGGAAGCAGTGACGTTAAGTCATAAGCCAGGCTCTGGGTGCTTCTTAATCTTCTACACACGGCTAATGCTGTGTCCTTTATTGAGCGGGGACTGGACATAAAGCGTTGGCAAAGTTTTGATTCACCTGACTGAACTTTACTCAGTCTGGAAATAGCAAGACAGCAAAAAGGACAGAATAGTCAGAAAGTGTATCTAAAGGATAAACGTCAACAACCTCAGCTGGTTATTGCACTCTTTTTTTGTTTTGTTTGGTGAGAAAATTAAATTAGTTTTGTCTAAGTGCTCTCTTCTAAATGACTAGACAATCCGATTTGTCTTCATTTCATAAATTACATGCGCAAAGTATTTTTTATTGAAACTAAACTTATTTAGTCATAAAAATTAGAAACATCACAAAAGGACTGTAATAAACATATACTTAATATCATCATAATGAAGACATAGTTATAGAATTTAATTATGTTGCGTGCAACATTAATCTTCTACGGCAGCAGTAAAAGGTTATTGATTAATTTTGAAAAATCTAACCAGGACTTAAAGCACAGAACAGAAATTAAATTAAAGGAATTACATTTGAAAAAAAAAATCAAATGTAACTATTGTTAACAAAATCACTGACAGCACAATTTAAGTACCACTAATAATCCATCAATTCACTTAAATATATTTGAAGCATTTTTTCAGAGTTGTCCCATTGGTAAAATGAGTTTGTATACACAACTTGAGTGATAAAAATCAGTGCCAAAACTGATTTTGTTATAAAAAGGTGTAGTGTTTATTAACAGTCAGAAGGGGGCAGTGCAATAAAGGACCAGGGGAATCATTGCCTTGAAGAATTTATATTTACACCAATTAAATCCTACATTACTGGTGTAAGCTCTGCTGCATGATTAAATATAAACTCCAATTACATCTAGCTCAGGTATATCAAAATATTATAAAGTAGAGATAGATTCAGTAATCCTGCAATGCTAATTAGTAAGAAGCTGTTTTCTGATGATTGTATGTCTCAGTTCCAGAGGATTTACCAGAGTTACACATCAACTCAGTCAAAAACAACAGAAAGAAACTACATGAGAACAAATAGAAAAAACACACAAAAAATTTTTTATTCAAACTGATGAACAAGCCAAACATCAAGTATTTTCTCATGACTCAAAGTCAAAACCAAGATTGTTCCCCCACTTTTACTTCAGTGATTTAGCTTTAAAGGTTGTGGTTTATATGTCAGAGCAAAGTCTTGATATATTACTGAATAAATAAAAATAGCCTTAAATACCAGTAAAAATGATCTTCGATAATGAATGCGTCACATAATACGGTTTGAGTTGCCTCAAATAGGTGTTCAGTTATCCCGTTTTAGAACCAGTATTAGTTCTTAACATTCGATGTCACTAAGACTTCAGCGGCCTGTTCACACGGCTCCAAAGTGACTGAGCGACAGCGCTACTGGTTAACTACATCAAGTCAATCCATCTGCATGCCTTGCTGCTGGGCAGCATCCTGGAGCTGCAGTATGACGGAGTCCTCGTCTCCTGTCAGGACGTACAGCATGTCCTCCGCCTGACCGGCTTCTTCTGTTCTCGTCGGGGTTTCCTCAGTCCTCTGCTCCTCCAGCAGAACCCCCCTGAGCTGCAACTGCACCTGTGAAGCAGCAGCAGCTGCCTGTGCTGCAGGGTCGTCCTCTAGCTCCTGACCGTCAGCGGGGCCGCCGTCATCGTCGTCATCCTCCGCCGACCTCTTCTGCTTTTCCCTCATCAGCTGCTCCGTCAGCTCCACGCTCTCGTAGCGAATCAGCTGCAGCCGCATGAAGCCGTCCTCGTGCTCTTTGTACCTGATAGGTTGATTAAAACCAATCAGAAAACCAAAATTGTAATCACGAAACACTATTAAATGTAATTTTGTTTATCATTTATTCTGAAAGGTTATGATTCTCATTAATGACATTGAAAACCAAACTGACATTCTTAGAAATGTTATTTTTACTAGTTTCTGAAAAGCATCAATAAACATCAGTAATTGTTATATATTTTATACCGCTCTCGTCTAAGTCTAAAGCATTATTTGGTGCAATAAGAATATCACAAGTTTGGACTTTAAAAAATTGATGTTCAGCCTCTCTCCATCAAATCTAACTTTGGGGGTGATTTTACAAAGATGAATGAACAAAATATTTCGACTCTGGATGCACAAACCTGGTGGAGACATACAACCAAAAGATTAGGAAAGTTAATTGTAAAAAGCTCAAACTGTTTGACAACCATACAACCTTTTGCTTCTGATTCACAATTTTCAACTATTTTGTGATTTTCTATTATATAAAATCCTAAGAAAACACAACAACAAACGAGTCAAAATGTGAAAACGTTCAAAGCGGATAAATACTTTCAAAGCTCTCTGCTTAAACTGGACACATACCTGAACCTGGGGTGCCCTGACGGCCATTTGAACTGATGCTTTTTGTGGAGGTGGACTGTCAGGCTGTTGCCTCTGGTGAAACATTGGCCGCACACGTGACATTTGTAGCGAGCTGTAAAAGTCCCCTGGTTACGGAAAAACAAAAACAAAGAATTTTACTTGACTTTGCAGGTGGGAAAGCTGAAATCCGCTCCTGCTGTCTCATCAGAGCTCACCTCGTGCTCCTTCTGGTGGTGAATCTTCATGGTGCCGGGTGTCCGAGACGTGAAGCTACACCCGGGAACGTCGCAGCGGAACGCCGGGTCGCTGCTGTGGGTGTCCAGGTGCTTACGCAGGTCGATCAGATTCTTACAGCTACAAAAGGCAAACAAGGGAAGGCTTTGAAACCCCGTTCGGGAGGATGATCTCAGGTTCCACGGTCGCAGCTGGAGAAGACAAAACACCTGTATTCACAATACTCGCAGCTGTATGGCTTCTCGTTGCTGTGGCGGAACTTGATGTGGCTGCGCAGCGACGAGGGTGACGGGCACGTCATGTCACACAGAGGGCATTTGTAGTGGCTCACTGTTGAAACATATGAAGCACAAACTAATGTTTCTTCACTCTCAAAACAAGATAATTCAGACGAACGACCGCCTAAAGCTCCAACTGATGAGGTAGAAACCAACCGTGGGTTCTCATGTGGTCTCTGAGGAGTCGCTCTGTTGCAAAACGTTTGGAGCAGTGAGAACACTGGAACCTCTGACCTGCACGACACAATTCAACACAAACCAAGCCCAAGAATGTTTTAACAGTTCACTTTGACATTACTCTAACCAACTCTACCTTCCATGGTGTTCTGTCGAATGATGTGGTCAAAGAACTTGGTGTTGTTTGCATACATCCCGCCGCAGCCTGGACACGCCACCACCTTCTCCTGTGTGTGGCTGCGCAGGTGCTCCCGCAGCTTGGGGCGCCCTTTAGCGGTAGCTTCGCAGTCTGGCAAAATAACAAGGCGTGCAAAGCGGGAGTTAAACAATCAGCAACACACGTCCCTGTATTTTACTCTGATAAATAAATACCTTTCCATCCACAGCGTATGGGGAACTCCCATTCACCTGTCGGTATTTCTATGGACAGAGTATGCATTTCGACGTGACGATAGAACCACTCCGGGTTTTCATACGGAGCTTGCTGTAGCAGATGTTCAAAGAAGAAGGGAACATATATACATATATATATATATATATGAATAAAATTCGACATGCAATGGCTGAATAACATAAAAAAGAAGGTAAGAAGGTTTTGTCATTCAAGCCTGCACTTGGATTTGTTTGAAAAGCTTTTGAATGGCTTTAGGAATAGGTTGATTATTGTTAAAGCAATCCAGTGTAGATGAAATAAAACAATTTTGCAAGGAAAAGTGAAACAAAATGACTCCACAGAGAGTTAAAAGAATCAAAAGTGCCTGAAAAGAGTCCTTACTCTCTGATGCCACATCCGGCTAACCCCCTTCAGTCAGGCTGGTTTTATATAGCATTTTTCACTAAACTAATTAAGTTATGCTGTGAAAACAACTTCTTGCGTTTATTTAGTTTAAGTGTGTCATTAAAATGCATTTGATGACCTGGAGAATTTAAGTGTGACAAGTGAAAGAAAAATAAATCTTCAAATTACTGAATGTGCAGAAGATAGATGGATGGACAGCAACTTATAATCTTGGATAGGTGTTGGAAGAGTCCTCAAATCTAACCAAACAGATGACCAGTGAGTGAACGTATTTAAATACTGAATGGCTGAAGGAAAACGGATAAGATTGAGTCTTGAATCCTGTGGATGTCGTAAAATCCCAGAAGCCTTTGTACTCCTCTTAGATGCATTCAAATTAATCCCAAACCAATTCTGCTACTAAGGTTAAAAAGACACAGGATGCAATTTAATTCCTACCTCACACTCTTCCCAAAGACAGACGAAATTGTCCGGGATGTCAGGGATGATGTTGCGGTTATGGTAGGCGATGGAGCAGCTACCCAGTTCTGGTTGTGCGTCCAGGGCCTGCTGCCCCAGCTGCTTCAGCTTCGTGTGGTAGCAGTGGAACAGGAGGTGGCGCCGCAGCTCCTCAGGACCATCCACCGAGCAGAAGCCACAGTCTCTCCAGAGACAGTTTCTCTCCCCTGCACAACAAAATAAAATTATTCTTTTGCTTCACAGCTTTATAGAGTTAGAAACAAGCCCCTCGGAACCGAACCCACCTTCTGCCTCCTCCTCTTCCTCAGTAAGATGAGCTTCAGCGTGCTTGCAGAAGTTTTCCATCTGGCTGAACGATTCTCCACACGAAGCCCACTCACACTCCACCTGTAGGGGTTTCTTCTGTGTGCGTCTGTTCGGTGCCATCGCCATATAAACCGGAGCTGACTCTAATATTGTTTTCGTCTCGCTTGCTTGTGTTTCTAAGTGACCACCATTATTAGCCTGTCATGTGGGAGCTAGCTGTCTCAGAGGAAAGCAAGTCTGAGACATTCAGCACCACACAGTCCACCCGGGACAGAACCCACGGGTTAATATGACACGGTAAATAACAGCTTGTTAAAGGTGTTCATTCATTTGACTGTAAATTGCTCCGAGGGTGGAGTTGAAGTTGATGAACGGGCTGCAGACACTTTCCCGCGGAGCTCCAGCGACAGCCGGAAACAGCTCCGTTGTAAAGAGGAAACAGATAAAGTGCAGCAAAAATGTTTCGGGTGAAACAAAATGTAGGTCAATATTACCGGGTGCCGATTGGTACATGTACATGTTTATTTATTTGCAGCTTGATAGAAGTATAAAATCACACACATGAACAAGGAATGGAAAAGTCATATATTTTTGTACCACAATAATCTTAACATGCTTGAAAAGTTGTAGGAAGAAGTAAGAAACTTATTAACTCCAACCCTATAAACTCATATCATATTTTCAGATGGACCCTCATGAATAAATCAAATAAAAAAATTATAAATAAAAATAAACATAGGTGAATTAATTTTCTATTTTATCCGGGTTTACATATGTCTAAATATGCATCCATACATTGACCGATTGTACACATTTGTGCTAACTCTCATCCATCTTGTGAAAAGGACCTTCTTATATTTCCTTTTAAATTGCATTAAATGTTGACTTTGTTTTAACTCCTCATTTAACTTCTTCCATAATTTTACACCATGAAATGAAATACAAAAGTTCTTTCTTTTGTATATTATGAATCCTGAAGTTTGAGTAACCCCTTAAGTTATATCCCCCTTCTCTTTCAAAAAACATGTTCTTTATGTGCTCAAGTAACAATTTATCTGATGCCTTAAACATAATTTGAGCAATTTTAAATTCCACCAGATCTTCAAATTTAAGAATTCTAGACTTTGTGGGCTCAGGATCATCCCACAAACCCATTTTCTAAAATGGGCTTCCTTCAAAAAAGGTAAAGGAACAATTTAAACCTACTTGAGCTTTATTTTAAATCTAGCTTACAGTAAACTTGTGCTTCACCACATTTAAGGTAAGCATGAAATAATTTGCTCAATATAGTTGCTATTAAATATCACAAGCGAAACAGAATAACTTAGAACATCATTTACTAAACTCAGAATAACAAATTGCAAACATTTATTTCTGTTAGTTCTGATGACTGTAGTTTACAGGTAATAAACACTGGAAGTCCAGTTTTTCTTAACACTACATTACATAAAATATAGAAATGTTGGCTAACTCAGTAGTATCTCCATGTATTGTATAGTAAATGTCCACTACAATTGGTTTTGCCTAATCATTCTATCCCTTGGATCCAGTTGTATCTTTTGCTCGTGCAGTTTGCCATATATATATTAATAACATAATTATAACATTCATATAATTAACTACGGCCCTAAGAACAACCAGCTTCTTCATTAACAGTTTTTTATTTTACCTCTGCTAGATATACAGATTTTGTTACACAATAAATTTAGTTTTGTGAAATTTCTTTTATTTAATGGTACATTAATTAGGTACTTGTGCTATGATCAGATCCTCTGCTAAAAACATATGTATTTCCATAATGATTCTCATCCCATGCAAATATTATCAATATTTGGATTAATCTTCCATTTATAATCTAGGGGATGTCAAGAGTTCATCCAAAATGTCTCAGACTCATGTTACTTTAGATCTCTCTTTAATCGGCTTATGTTTCTATTAAATATATATATATATACACATCAGAAGGTTAACAAAAAACTGTATTCTTGTGCTGCAGCATATTTTGAATGGATAAAATAAACACATTCCAAATAATAAAGAAAGCCCATCTCTAAAAATAATTTCAACACTTTTTATTTCAGATTTCTTTACTCAATTCCAAAAGATAAACAGTGCCTCAGTTGAAATTACATTCTTAAAGAAGTTCAAGTGCCAGTCAACTTTATAACTCCCCCCCCCCTTCATAAAGCTTTACTTTCAGAACAATCCCATCACTATCATCACAATTAATGCATTCTAATATGCCTTCTGCTTACCTTGGCCCTCCCTCTATTTTCACTATAGTGTTGCTTCCTCATATGTAACTGCATTTGTTCACATTAACAATTCTGTCTGAGATGGTTCAGAAGAAAATAGAGAAAACAAAACAAAACAAAAAACAAGTATTTTGTTTTTCACAACAAGTGAAACTCCAATTCACAATGTATGGGTTACTGCGATGAAGAATTTTCCTCCTCTACGTTTGTATTAATAGCAGACCCACTATGATGCATAGTGGACATACATATTGACAAATTTGGGCATAATTGCTCACAGGTTTAGGTGAAGAAAGTTGACACCTTGTTGCACATTTCTTTCTTAAAAAAAAAGAAGAAGTACAAATATATACTCTACAGATTTTTTGCAATAAATTAAGCAACCAGTTGTATTTCCTGTTTGGATTCAGTCCTGCTGTTGATAGTTTCTAACTTAGAGTTTCGGCTTTCCTGCAGGTGGAAAAATGACAGGCACAAGCCTGTAAGGTATTTCCAAAACAAGGTGAGTTTTTCTCGGTTTTAACAGAGAGGTGTCTAGACGTCATAGAAGAGACGCACTAGATGATAACGAATCCCAAAAGCCAATGCGCTGCCCATCACCTGAGGAGAAGACAGAATTCAAAATTAGTTCAAAACTGTTTTACTCTGAAAGTTTTCCAACTACACCACCTTTCATGTTTTTGTCATGCTTCAATATCAAACTTGAACATATTTTATTGGGGCAAAAATAATAATACAAGTGCATCAGAAAGGATAAATGGCTTTATTTGTTTATTTAAAAAATGTAAAAATGTTTAAAAAAAAGAAGTAAAATGTAAAAATAAATGTGATGGCTATGCACAGTTGCTCTATCCAATCTGAACTTCAGCTACTTCTAACTAGTATTTGCAGTGAAAAGTTGTTCTACAAAATAATCACTCGAAATCAAAAACAAATTCACAGCCCACACTTCAGATTTTTATATGTAAGGGTATGAAGAAAACTTGCATAACTGTTTTAGAATTATGCACTACTTTGTGTTAATCTATCACAGAAAATCTGAATAAAATACAAAATACACAAGACGTGGAACGGTTAAACAGGTATGAAGACGTTTGCAAGCCTCTACCTGTATGATGAGCATGATGACCGTCAGGTTTCTCTCGTGGATTTGCCCGAAGAATTTCAGCACGAGGTTTATTAAAGTCATGTTGTTGCACTCGATAAAGTCTCCATCTCCGTCCTGGCCTCGCCGCACCTCTAGCACCTTTAATAACTCTGCCGCCTGTCGATACAATAAATGACATTTAAACACAATTCAAAAGCTGCCGCTGCCTCGCCTTCAGGTGCATGTCTGACTACATGAGTAAATGTCAGTACATGCAGGTAATCAGACCTCTGGACTGCACTCCATGTTTCTGATTAAACTGAATCCAATCATGCATTACATTCAAATAATATGCTGCCGCTACTTTCAAGCAGTCTGTGTTTGGAGGGTAAAAAAAACACAACTACTGTTCAAGTATTTGAGTTGCCCATCTGCTTGAACAGTAAAAAACTACAGCAAAGGATCTATTTATTTTTATTTAAATGTAAGTTAAGTTTTACCTGCAGAATGAGTAATCCCAGCTGGGAGAGATCTTTCTTTTTAAATTTAGAGTAGCTCATTCCCAGTTTTCCAGTGTCTCGATCCAGCCTTTCATCGAAAAAGGGGCAGTTAGAAAAAACAAATGTCACCATGTACAAAACTACCCTAGAGTCCAGTGATTTTTACCATGTTAAAATGTTTTCGGTTCAAATCACGGATCAAAGAATAACTTAAGCAAAAAGAAAAAAGCAGACAAAGCGATGTGTCAACACATGATAGACATAAGAAAACAACCTGATGTAAAAAAACATAAATACTTAGGTCAGTAAGTTGAACTAATTTGGGTCCAAGCAATTTATTTGAGTTTATTTAAATTGACAATGATATCAGTTTAACAACAGTGATTTTAAATTATTTACTAGATAAAATCCTAGTGAATCTTTACATTTTGTGCTATGTGTTCAGAATAATTTGAAGTAATTTGAAGTAGTCTGTCAAGCCTTGTCTTTAAGACAAAGGCAAAATTCAAGCAAATGCTTGACAACCAAAAGACTATTTTACAGTACCCCACTGTTGATGAATATGTGTTAAAAGCCTTAAAATAAATTCAGCTTTGATTGCAATAGCGTAACTAATGCTGCACATTTTCTGTGTGTTGATAATTATAATTTTGTTTATAACTATGAATGGTGTCGTGTATATGTTGTCTTTTCTGACAAATTGCAAAAAAAACAAACAAATAATTAAAATGGCTAAACCTTTTCAAATATTTTCAGCATTAATTTTTTTCTTGAGTTAGGTCCATCTGATTCGTTAATGATTAATAAGTCTGTTATGCGCCAAAAAATGGCCAACAACAAGGACTAGAGAAAATTAGAAGAAATTGTCTATTGAAGAAAATAAAACTTAAAATTCACTTTCAAATTATGCAAATTAGCATACAAAAACAAAACATTAAAGTGTCTCTCATAATGCCCAGAAGACAAAAACCATATTGAATTAATGACGAGTGATTTACCTGGGGAGCCTGTGTCTGGGACAGGGGATGATGTGGAAAAGCTGAGGTAACGAGTAGATGAAGTTGACCACTTGAGGAATGAAGAACAGCAGCATGGTCTTACTGAAGTGTCCCAGGATGCCAACAACAGCGAAGGTCATCCCGGCAAAGTAGCAGAAAGTGTCTCCCACAAACACAGACGAGGGATACCTGAGTCAACGCAGGTTTCGGTAAGCTAGGTGCCAGTTTGCATTGTCGAACTCAGAACTGCTGGAGGGTTTTGCGTTTAACTCACCAGTTGTGGTAAAAAAGTGCTAATGTGGTGAAGAAGAAAGGAATCATGAAGTAGAGAGAGAAGACGTGGTCGTCCCGGTAATCCCCTGTTTAATTTGTAAAAGCACAACAGAGAAAAAGAAAACATGCTGAGATGCTTGCAGGCACAGATATTATATCATAGAAGATTGTAGCATATGCAAAAACATAAATCCTATAAAACAACCCAGCCATTTCTAAAGCATGTTTGTTTTCTAAAATGTGTTAAACATCAAACATATGAGACCAATAAAAAAGAAAAGCGATCTACAGTCACTCACCACTGAGCTCCAGCAGGTTAAAGACAATGATAGAACCAGATATAAACAGGGCTTGACCCGATTCGATGCCGTTGATGCCTGCTAAGATGTTGATGGCATTTGTGCAGAACACTGCAAGCATCCCCATGTAGACGTAATAGAGGATACCTGCAGGACATGGAAAGAGAATCGCTAGTTGTGCTTTTAGTAATGTGTTTTAGGGAAAAGGTTTCAATTATTACAACTGTATAAAGCAGAAAACAAGCAGTGACTGCAAAGTAATTATACCTTATAAACTTTAGAATGCTTTGACATGCTACAACCACAAACGTTGACATATTTTTATGAAATTTTATTGGATGGGTCTCATAACAAAGCAAACCCCGCCCCCCAAAAAACAGAACTATGTGACAAAATGTGATAGTGTTCAATAGATTCCAAGGCAGTCTATATTTCAAAATAGTTTTTTTTTTTTATTATTATTATTTTTAGAATGAGTTATATAATCGATTCCAGAGAAATCTTGGGATTCCCCTGGTTCAAACCAACAATGTTGTAATCAACTTACCCAGATCTAAATGCATCCCAAGCAGTGCTCTGAAGGGTTTGGGCACCACTATGACAGTATTGCCAAAGTTTGTGAAGTAGACCATGAGCAGTGGCAGAGAAGCCATGGTAGGAAGAAGGAGCTTGTGCCTCCAACGCAGGTTCAGCACATCATCAGCAAAACCCAGAAAGATCATGCAGCAGATGGCAAGAAGGGCACCAATCAGCTGCACAAACTGCTCAACCAAACACATGGGGAGAAAGAAAACCAATCAGCAACTGAGATAAATAAATATTGGTGACTAAGCCTCTATAACATCCATTTGAAGCTGGTTTTCTACCAAGTAAGTTGATTGAGAGTGGTGCCATTTTTTGGTGGCAAAAACACGTTTTGTCACTCCAAGCTTGTCTAATGCTATAAAAAAAGAAAAAGGGCTGTTCTACTAACAAAGGATTGTATTACAACGCTTTAGCAGGAATACCAAATACTGGACCAATCCTTGCTGAATAAATATATTCAAATAAAAGATAGACTTTTCATAAATACTTCATGTGAATATTCTACTACAATTAAAAGATTCATTTATTTCAAAATAGAGCTGGACAATATGGCTGAAAAAATTATCACAACATAAGAGTTTCATATATTGTGATATATAATAATTATTATTATTTAATAATAATAATTATTGAATTATTATAATTCAATAATTATAATTCAATAATAATAACTGAATTATTATTATTGAAATAATTCAATAATTATTTTAATAATTATTGAAATAATTAATTTCAATAATTATTGAAAGCTTTAATTATTGATTAGATTTTTGTTTTAAATATCTGAAATACTACCAAATTGGTGGCAGGAACTCCTATTTGATCCACAGTTTTCTGTCCATGCCAGTGTTTATTCTAAAGCAGTTATGAGGCAAAGTGGCAAAACCTGAAAATGCTGCTGCGCAAGTTACTCAACTGGTTGTTGGTAGGGAACCAAAGTTGGGGGAATGCGGGACTTGAAACTGCTCGTTACCCAGTAGATTGTTGCTAGGTAACCAAAAAGCGTTAGTTAGTTGATGACACCCTCCGCCTACATCTCCCAGAATGCTGTGAGGTTCTGGATCGGAGTTCAGTGAACATTCTACATATTGTATCAGATTTATTGAGATATATATTGTTACTGCTTTACTGTTAATTCCTATTTTAAAGTTGTTTGTTTTATTATTAAGAATGCTCAAAAAAGTTGCCCACGTCTCTATGGGCTTCTCAAGCTTACCAACCTCATTATGTGGGAAGCCCGTGCACTGATCGCCCACAAAGCAGCTGAGAAAAGGCACTGGGATGAAGCAGAAGAGGATGATGAGGAAAACTGTACCACTGATTACTCCTTGAGACTCTGGGCTGCAAAGGTAAGAAGAGAAAGTGAGGTCAGGAGGTAACGCCACAGTGAATTTAGACTCAGCGTAGACATTTCAGACTCACACTTTGTCTTTGTTTGTCTTGTTTAGGTCCATTCCGTAGAGTCTGGCAGAGATGAAATGATCTTTGAAGGCAGGGATGAGTTTGAGTGTGGCCATGCAGCCCAGAGCTGACATGAAACAGCTGATGACCAGCGGCAGGACGGGAACAGGTGACATGTTTTTAGCCGTTCTTATCAATCTCACACATCAAATCACGTCTCTACAGCAGCAAATCTCACGGTGAATCTACACGACTGACGAGGAAGCACCGGATGTTTTTACTGAAGTATCATTGGTTTTAAATTACGCTGTCATTTTAAACCAATAAGCCACTTAGTGATTATGTCACCAAGATAAAAAAAAAAAAAGAAAAACTCCATAAGTTACATTTGAAGCTCATATCATCTTTGATAAGGAGATGATGAAATAGCAAGCTGGAAACTGCCTCTCTAAACTCCACGTCTGTTAACTGCTCAACCATTAAGTTTCGAACTTCACCAAACACTACCTCCGTTTAAACTTTTCAAAATAAAATAATTGAGTCTGGTTTTAGCGGTTTAGTTGGAATCAGAAAGAAACTATAGTTAATTTATTTATGTTGTTTTATTAAACGCCTTAGCTGAATATATTTTTTTTCGGACATGTTTTGTCATATTTTGACACATTTTTGTTTCTCTCAAGCGAACTATTTTATTTTTATTTTTGGACAACTTCCTAAAAATGATAACATTGAGTGTGTCTTGACTGACACGGAAGTGTCATTTTCTTCTTCGCGTGATTCGTTAGAGAGACTAATAAAACGATGCCACCTCTTGGCAAAAAGTAGAAATAAAATAATGTTTACATTTCGTCAAATAAATAGAAATGGTTATTTTTTTTCCCAAATCACTTTTGGCATTATTATTATTATTATTATTATTATTATTATTATTATTATTATTATTATTATTATTATTATTATTATTATTATTATTATTATTATTATTATTATTATTATTATTATTATTATTATTATTATTATAAGAAGAAGAAGAATAAAACAAAAGAAATAGACGGGCCCTCGAGGACCGACTTTGGGCACCCCTGCTCTAAAGATATGACATGTGGAAGACACTTTTTAGACTCATAATAAATTCTTCCATTGTTTGCAACTTTTTATAGTTGTAAATAACTATAAAGAGTTATTATATTATATTATATTACATTATATTATATTATATTATATTATATTACATTATATTATATTATATTATATTATATTATATTATATTATATTATATTATATTATATTATATTATATTATATTATATTATGTTATATTATATTATATTATATTATTCTTTGGTTCTAAGTGCCTGCTTTTATTTTGAAGTTCTTCCCTTGCGTAGCTTGTTTTGGTTCATCTTTTCCTCCTCCACGGCGCCCTCTGGCGGTCACTGCTCTTCTCTGTCAGGTCGTCATAATACGCTGGTTTCAGCGGCAGGGCTGTACATTCAGCATAGGTTTTAAACCTCTCCCAGGCTGTAATGTCCTGACAGAGAGCAGTAGGTTTGCTTTGGGATCCGTAGAGGACAGTGGGGAGACCGCGGCGGACAGATCCCTGAAGGGACGGAGATGGGATTCATCTTAGCCGCTGGGTTGGCTCCCTGTCGCCGTGAAGAAAGCTTCATTCGCTTTCGCTTACCTGGAGGCTGCAGCTCGGAACCTTTAAATTAAACTTCAGGTTGGTGCGAAGCTACTGTCGATTGATTGCCTTTTCTCCGTTGATCTGCGCGGCGTAGACCTCTTGTTTAGTCTGCATGAGTCGTTTTTTATGTGCAGTGGAAGATATACGCAGTTTTCATTACATCGGCTTCTGCAGTGCCTCGGAAACATGCTGGGTGACCCAAAAATAACCACATCAAAGTTGGGGAGGGGGAGGGGGGTTGCACGTTGAATCCCTCTGTTGTTACCTGTAAATACACAAAAAATAAGTTGCGTTTGTGTGTTTTCATCTCCAGACTGAAAGTGAGTCGACCTGCTCTCACTTCTGATCTTTCCAGCTGGACCAGAGGATATGAGAGGCTGCAGGAGACGCTGATGGAGCTCCAGGAGTTGAGCTGGCTCTGTCTGGTGGCTCTCTTCCTCGCCTCCTTGCTCATAGTACTGGGATGGCTGCTCCAGTACTCGCTGACTGTGCTGCGGCTCTGGAGGTCCAGGAAGGCAGCCAAGCAAGGTGGCCGAGAGACAGCCTGGCTGCAGCGGCAGCAGCATGTCTTCTCCACTCAGCCCCAACAGATGCAGGCTGGAGGCGTATTGGGCTTTCTGCTGATGAAGCTGCGCTCTGGCAAGGATGGAGCTGCTGCCTCTGAGGCTGGGGTCAAAGGCCTGCTGACCTCTCTGTTCTCCTTCAGGTCCTTCAGGGAGCACTGGCAAAGAACCTGGGTGAAGGCTCTGAACGAGCAAGCGTGCAGGCATGGGGTGAGTTAAGAGCTTAAGCAGGTAAAAGTGTTTCATACACTGATGCACCCGGGATTGCTCGATTAAATAGAGGCGTGAATAGTTAAGCGGGAGTTCATGAGCCCGTGGGAGGGAGGTGTAGGAGGTTTTTTTGTTTGAGTGTTTCTAATCGGTGAGAGGATGGATGGATAGAGGCTTGCGTAACCGCTCTCAATCAATGCATAAAAGAGTAAAGAGGCGAGACTACTCAGCGTAGCCACAGCAACACCCACACATAGTAAAAATAGTGTGAGATGGATGTGTGCTGTACAGACAGAAAATCACATCTCACCTTTTTCCAGATGCTTGTGTCAAAACAAGCTGCATAAGTGAAAGATTCGTGGTGGTCAGTGTTTCGGGCAGCTGCCAGACAGAAAACTGTCAGAGGTTTATCGTGCGTTTCTAAAGGTCCTTTTCCTTAAATAGTTCCTTTGATCTGTGTGAATCAAAAGTCTGGACTTCACAGTCAGGTGTTTCCACTGGGGACTTGCAGGGGCAAAGAAAGGCTCCCCCTTATCCTCCTGTCACTCGCCCCACTTGTGAAAAAAAAAAAAAATGCTACAAAGCGAACGTGTGTGGGAGTTTAGAGGGGGTCAGATCAATCCGCTCGGTTAACCAGCAGCCCAAATACTGCGACTCCATCCTCACCGCTGCCAAATATAAGCACCAGCCCTGGATGAGCAGGTAAACACCGGGCGACCTGTCAATCAGACCTGATGAGTTTAGCACTCAAGTCTAATTTAGTTTGCCTTTTTCTTTCTTTCTTTTTTAGTATTAGCACCTTTGTTAATTTTGATGGGATTCCAAAGTACACCTCGTCCTCAAGTATCCGTCCCTGTGAACTTATCCACATTTTCTCACGTTACAGCCTCAAACCTTATGTGATAGACCAACACAAAATAGCACAAACTGTGAAGTGGGAAGAAAAAAATGTGCGAGATTCAAAATTATTTGCAAACAAAGAATCTTAAGAAGTCTGGTATTTAGGCTTTTTAGAGCAACTTCTCCTCAAAATGTGGTGGAAAATCTTTTGGCTGTTTTGCTACCAGTGCAGATACTGAAACATCCAGCTTTTCTTTTCTTCCTTTCAAAATAGCTGAAGCTTAATTATAAAATCAGCCCAGCTTACTTGAAGCCGCTGAAGAAAGGTCTCCCCACAGTATGATGCTTCTACCACCATGTTTCACCGCGGGGATTGTTTGGGTGGAATTATGCGCTGTTAGTTGTTTACCATTACCCACACACAGCATTTTATTGACTGCTGTGTCTCCTTGCCACTCTTCCATTCATTCCAGATTTTTGATTGCGTGGAGTTGCATTTACAGGGATCAAAGCAAAGGAGGCCGAATACAGATGAGATGCACAGGATGCTTTTCCGATTTTGTAAAATTTCTGAAAACCATTTACTGTTTTAGTTCCACTCGCCAATTGCTTTGTGCCATCACCAACAAAAAAAATCACAATAAAAACATAATAGTTTGTGGTGGTAAGGTGACAAAAAGGGAAAGGACGTGAACCCTTTTACAGACTAATTTAGCATGATTTGTCTGAGTAAAGTGATTTTTCCTAGAAAAAGCCTCATTTCCAGTCCACTGCAGAAAGTGATAGTTGTTCCGGTGCCAGCTCAGTTATCTTTCAAGGCCCTAATTAGTTGATCCGTTTTGCCCTTTGAAGCTGTTTGTCACGAGTAACTCAGCCAGCCTCCACTGAACCTTGGCTGCACTTTGGACACTTTAATGACTGTTTTATCCTTCCAGATGCTAGCTGCACTTCACTGTACCTTCATTCATAAGACAGCTGTGCAGTCATAAAATAAACCACCATGCGACCAACATGTGGTCACTGACAGCAAAATCGCCCTTTAGCAAGGCAGTTATAGGGATTGTACTCAGATTGAGCTGTTTTCACCTTTAACCTGTAGAAACGGTTAAAAAGAGGGAGACGTTTTTCTTCTTTTTTTGGGGCCGACGCGGTGAGGTAGAGAAAAGCTGCCTGGGTCTTGTTTGTCTTTGTGAGAGCCAAAGTGTGCTGAGCTCAGTCATAGCAATAAAATACCTGAGCAATCTGTCTGTAAATGTGTCTGGGTTGCAGGCAAATCAGCGGATTGTTGTCGAACCCTTAAGCGCCACAAATTTCACTTGGACCCTTTCTAGCCGAGATAATCCTTGATTCCAGGTATAAAGGTCTGATGATGGTACAGTTAAAACCAGATACATACATTGCAAAGCTATTTTTTCTGACTGTTGGTCAATAAATAAGACTAAACATTTCTAGTTTTAGATCAGTAGGATTACTTAAAAGTATTTCTAGTTCTTTTGCTGGAACTTAGGCCCGTTCCTCCTCACCGAATTGTGTAACATCTGTGTAGGCCGTCTTCCTACCGCACACCTCTTTAGTTGTTCTTGCAGATTTTCTTTGAGACTGAGCTCAAGGCTTTGTGATGACTACTCCAAATCATTGCTCTTAAGCTACTTTGTAACCAATTTAGCAGTATAATTAGGCTCAATGTCCATTTGGAAGTCCCATTTTTGGCAATTATTAACTTCTTGGCTGATGTTGTGACGTCCTGCTTTGGTAGATCCACATAAAGTTCTTTCCTTTTAATGATTTCCATTTTACGAAGCGCACCAGACATGATGATGCTGCCACCGCTGTATTGCTATTCTTAAGCTTTCAAGCATCCTCCTTTTCAGACCACAGGACAAGTATCCAAAAACACTTGTACCCGACTGTCGACGTTTTTGGTTGCTTTTGAAGAGATGACTTCTTTCTTGCTGAGTGACCTTTTAGCCCAGATAATATAGCATCCAGTTCATCGTGGATAATGTCACTCTCACTTCCAGTCAACATTTTTATAAGGTCATTTGCTCTTGCTATGGTGTGTTGACTCGTAACAGGGTGTTGAGCTATGTGTTTCTCTTCTTTCCAACATTTGCTTGAACAGATTAAAGTGATTTTAACCTTCAGGGAGTTTGTTATCGTTTTGCATGGAGCTGCAGCAGCCGTCTGACTTCATCTCAGCTGTGATGCTCTCGTTTTTGACTCAGTCGCCAGAAACCGGACAGGAAAAACCTGCTTTAGGATTTTGTCAGGTTGCAAGAAGCAGCCTTACTGCATTCTTTGCCTCTCTTAAACATCTTGCCTGACAGGTTCCTGCAGCAGAGGCGGAAGCAGACAGGAGAGCGGCGATCTGCACCAGAGCCCCCGCAAGAGTCACGTTCTGCTCTGCTTCGCAACTCTGTTTCTGCGTCAGACAAAACAATCGTCTAAGAAATCTAATCAGATGTGTGAGCAGGGTGTGGTGTAAATAACAAAGCTGAGTGTTTGTCTTACTGAAAATGAAAGTCAGGAAAGTGCAGAGGATAAAATACTGATTAAGCAGTGGGCACCTTTTTCAGTTTTTCTTTTAAATGCACAACTCAAGGAGTGTCTCTTGATTATGGAAAAAAAATCAGGATCACATTTTTTCTGTTTCTGTTCCGAAATCACAGACACTGTCACTAATAGAGCTGGAAAAGTACAATGCATGAACTTCATTTGAAGAACAAAAAAGAAACTCTGTTTTTGTAGTTCATTCAAATTTAATTTGAGACCAGACTTTCGATCCAGAGAAGGGGAGAGTGGCTTCCTCAGGTGGAGGAGTTCAAGTATCTCAGGGTCACCAAAGTTTTATGCATGTTTTGTTTGCAACAACTCTTTAGGGAGCCTCCACTTATCTCCTGTGCCAGTTTCGTTTATGAAAGATCACGTGTGTGTGTGTGTGTGTGTGTGTGTGCGTGTGTGTGTGTGCGTGTGTTTAAAACATCGCAGACAGTTTGTGATTCCGAACAATGCTACGAAACTCAGAAAGAAGGTTGTCTTTGTCGATTTATGTTAAAACCGTTTTGCGAGAAAGGCTATTGTTAGAAGAAAAACGATAATGGTGAAACCATTACTGACTGCATGTTTATGTACACGTTTTTAATTAATCATAATTTTTTTCTATTCAACCATATTGATCCATTAGGCTTATGAAAATGAATGAACGCAACAATCCACGGCTGGCAGCTACAACATTTTTTGAGCAATAGGGAACAAAATTGAGTATTATAATTTTTCATGTTTGTGTAATGACTCTCGGAAATTGCTATATTTACTTAAGCTTATAATACTATAATAAGCAGATAGCAACTCATCCCTGCTGTAGATGAGAAGAGGCAGACAATGAATCTGATGGACAAGAATGAGAAAGAAAATGTTGTTTATTGTTTTTAAGTTTTTGCCACAAGACAAACATGTCAGAAACTGACATGTTTGTCAGTTTCTGACATGTTTTGTCAGAAATCAACACTGATTTCTGACAAAACAAAACTGTTTATGACCCATAGATGTCAGCAACACAATAGGCTTCAACATCTCATTTCATCTGAACCTGTTAGAAAGAGGACAGAGACATTATGATTTGCAATATATGAAAATGGAGAATAAAGTATTGCTTTCGACTCCGTGAGACAAATGTCACAGATATATTTAAATTGCATTGATCTTAAGGTCAAAGTGACATATTTTAGTTCTCAGACTGCTCATAAAACGCAAGCTGCTGTATTTCCCTGAGGGAGTGTAGCTGCTTCGTTGTAGAAAAACATGTGCCTCCTGATTATTTATACAGAAATTAAATCCTTTTTTTTTTTTTGCAAATAGACTGACTAACTTACAAAAAGATCAAGCTTGTTTTGGGTTTATTCATTAATATTTTCCTGACAGCAACGAGGAAACCTCATTCTGTCTCTGTAATGTTGACTCAGAGTTGTGCTTCTCATAGCAAAACGTTCCTCAGGGAAGACCTGACCTTGACACCCAGAGGCCACAACAATGGGATGAGAGTAATAAAGGCTTCAGAGGGCCTGAGACTCACTTTCAGAGCTTCCTGTGTGTCCTGTCAATGCTGCATGGAGGGGTTTCAGACAAGCTTGCCGTTGTTTTTCTCTAGTCTTTGGCACCTCTTTTTGAATGATAGTTTTATCGTAGCATGTGTTGTTGGTGCTTTCAGTCCTTATGGTCATGAACTCAGGGCTGGATGTTATTTGACCAGGGAGGGAAGTGGTAGTCCCTTTTGTAGAGGAAAACACATTTACGTCACCCTGGCCTGGCAGATGAGCAGATGGTCGAGTGCATGGTAGACTGTGGACAAACTGGGCGTTTGTCCACATGACTTTACCAAACAGCGATGTAAAGTGACCACCTGTTAGTGCAGTTGTGTTATACGTACTCCTTTGATATTCTTGAAGTAATAAGATTTGGGATTTTCTTTGCCACCAAGTTTAGCATCTAGCACCAGTAAAGATTAGAGAACAGATTCCCAAAGCTTAAATGACTAAAAAAAAACCTAAAAAAAACCCTGATCTGTGGATATTCTGTAATTTCCTTCACAGTCTCTGAGGGTACCTATACTTGAAAAGCAATTAATTGCAAGACTCACTATTTCCACCATCCCTAAAGTATTCCAGTGGCCATGTAAGTCAGGATATTTTCCTCATTTCTTTGAGATTAAGGAAGTGGCAAAATTTTAAATGTTTTCCAAAAGTGTGCACACCCTGCTGAAATGCTATGTTTTTGTAGTGTTAAGATAAATAACCGAATAATACATTGTGCAATCCCAATTCCACTAAAGTTTTGACATGCAGAAAGCATAAATAACACCAGAATACAATGACTTGCAAATCCTTTTCAGCCTATTTTAAATTGAATGCTCTACAAAGGCAAGAAATTTGATGTTCAAGCAGAAAACTTTATGGTGGTTTCCAAATGTTCACTCTTTGGGGAGTTGATGCCCACAACACTTTCCAAAAAAAGTGGGTTTAGGGGCAACAAAAGACTGGAAAAATTGAGGAATGTTTTAAAAATATATATGTTTGTTTGGAACATTCTACAGGTTGATTGGAAACAGGTGATTGTCATGATTGGGTGTGAACGGAGAAAGGCCTTTTTCTTTTACCAAAGGCTCAGTCGTTCAGAGTCTAGATTTCTACCAAAGAGAATTGAATCAATTCAATGTGGTCAAATCGTTCTTCATCGAAGTTTCAGTTTCAGGGTGCAACTTGTGAGCTATTGCACATCAATAAGATATTTTCTCTGTCTGAGTTTTACAGAATTAATATCACACTAAATGTGAAAATGCTTTGAAGCTATTTATCATGGTCTCATTTTTTTGCATCCTACCTGACATTTTAATATACTGTTGAGAGCCACTGTGTATAATTTTACTGAGGTCACATCACTCCTGTCCTCCTGTCATCATCCTACACCTTCAAGACATCAGAATGTCTTTATCCATCTGCATGCTGAAGTATTTCCTGTGCAAGCTGTTGTATTCATAACTTCGGAGATGTGATTTGCCTGGGTTACTTTGCACAGAAGGCTTGACAGACTGGCCACCCTCGATACGCAGAATATAATGCAGCAGCATCCATGGCTGACACAAGATGTGGAGCAGTCATCATGGGGTGATGGAGAAGCACATAACGGGGTGCATCTGCTTGAAAGGAAGCTCCCCTTTCTCTCACAATCTGCAATTATAAAGAGCCTTGTGATTAGCTTCGTGATGCAGTTAATTTCAATGGCTGCCAGTTGCTGGATGATTAATGGCCTGTGATTATGCTCAAGCACTGTAGATTCCTTCCTATCGACAGGGGACATTAGGCACTCAGAGCTCATTTAATATGAAAGTGCAGGAAACAACCCGTTTTATCCTTCAATCACAGCTGTGGGCGAGATTAATCTTCAGCATCCGGTTTTACTTTAATAGCCAACTTTTACTAAAATTGTCATTTCCCTGAGGTTGATTGAACAAAACTGGTTTGACTTCAAAAAGATAATGCATGGTCATAATTTGACTTGAGCCTTTTGCGTGACACGTCAAAGCACCGTTGTAATTGTGATACCGACATGTGCAAATGCACAGTTTGGATGTAATGCTTACAAGGCTTATGTTACTCATGTATCATACATTCACATTCTGTAAACCAGTACTGTTTGTACTGATTTAGTGACTATCTATAAACCCTCATTCAGTGCTGATGGACATTGTGATGGTGGAAACAAAAGAGAACAATGATAAAAAAGTTGGCAAATAACAGCTGATTGTCGTTGCAGTTTTAATAAATCGTAATTGCATCATTTGATAACTTTGTCTGACTTAATATTATGTTTATTAAATTTCTTGTCATTTACAATCAATTACAGTTCAATTTACCAATTGTTCGAAGAAGTTGCATTGAAGGGGAATGAATTACTCAAAGTATAGGTCATACCACCACACCGTGGCAGCCACTTGGAGCATTTGACTGAATTGTTTGAAGGTTATAGGACCCCAGGGCAGAGACTGACTGTGGAAAGAGCAGTTTTAGTAATAAATATCTAAAGAACCTACAAGAAGAATCATATAGAATGGGACGTGGATGGGATGGGAAATGACAAAGGAACTAGAAAAGCTAGATAGCTGAGGTGGAGCAGCTAATGGCAGAATGAAAGAGAAACTGAGGGACGGAGACTAGTTATGAGAAAAGGAGCTGAAATAAGACTCAAAAAGAGCTACAAACCAAAAGGGAGGGAATCGGTGATACTACTAAAAACAAATGCGATGGACTGGTGACCCGTCCAGGGTGAACGTCCACCCAGAACGGTAGCTGGAGATAGGCACCAGCACCTCCTGACCCCACTAGGGTCAAGGGTGTTAGAAAATGGATGGATGGATGGATGGATGGATGGATGGATGGATGGATGGATGGATGGATGGATGGATGGATACTACAATCAAAGGAATTTACTGATGGGGAAAAATCAAAATGGCAAAAATAAACAACTGATAATAGCAAGTCCTCTTCTAATAATAATATACTCAGAAGCAATTAGAAAGGAACACAACATCAACATACCTAATTTAATTGAACCTTCATAGTACAGACAGAGCGTCGGCATTGCATAGCATGAGATTAAGTCATGTGATAGTTGGTTTATTGACATTATGGTGTCACAGTAGTTTTGTTTTAGCAGTAGCACAGATGTGTGCTGTATAAACTGTGTCTCTAGGCTGTCGGGGTCATGCCACATCATATTTTTACATATCCAAATAATCTGTGGCAGACTGTCCTAGCTAAAGGTCCTATGAGGTATGTCACAAAATCACATGAAAATAAAAAGCATGCTGGTACATTCATTGTATCTTTGTACAACATAGGAGTGCAAGGTAAATACATATTTGTGCAACGGGAATATTAATTTCCTCCGAGTCATCACTTGTCTGTGTAGTCGAGGCTCATTAAAACATGACTAGTTAGTGAATTAAATGAATCCCTGAGTATTTTAATATAAATCAGTCTGACCTGTGGAGTTTGTATGAAAGTTTCAAGAAATCTGATGCATCTAATCTGGAGAATCCAGAACTCAGTACTAAAACTTTCGTACAGCCATCAGAGTGAGGCTTATCAACATTTCTGTTTGAGGAAGTAAGTGTACAAAAGTATCAAACACTCAGTCAAAACTCATCAGTCAGATTTAAGTTCAATCATCAAAATGAGACAAGTTTATATACATTTATGCTAGAGGACGTTGGTGTGCAAAAATATTTGAAACTAAAACTCAGTTCAGTCACTACATGTAGATTAAAGCTGTTCAACTAAAGTTCTTGTTTTCCAAGGTGAACATGTTTTGTTTCGATATGTTGCAGTTTTCATTATAACTACAGTGTATCATGGAAGCCATGTTCCTTAAATATGTCTTTTTCTTTTAGTGTGTCTTTGTGAAAATGTTCAGATTAGTGTCGCTGAACTAGAGGCATTGTTTTTAATTCGTCGTGTGCGGTTGTAAACCTCATCAATTTAAACGTGATCAGAATGCCCCAGAAGGAGCACCACATGTGTCAGCACTCTTATGCAAACAGTTTTTACTTGTTATAGTCTTGGCCTCGGATTTGCAAAGTAAACAGAAAGCACACAAAAGGAATCATCCAAAAGGGTAATCAGAAGCCAGAGGGCCAGGGTATTTCTGACTGACCCACATGCTTTACAGAACCAGCTGGACCCAGAGGGAGTGATGCTGACAAACCTGACATGACACCATGGATGTCCTGAGGAGGCTATCTGCACACTTGTCCTTCTCATAGACAAGCAAAAATTCAATTCTGTGATTACACACAAACGTTTTGCATAGTACCTCTCACAAAACACGAAAATTGTAAATAAGTGTTACACGTTCTATAATTCATTGCACTAAATTAAAAGCTCCGCTTATTGTTACTCCAAAATACAGTTCTGTAAAAAATTAAGAGCCCACTGCAATGAACCCCATTGAAAATCTCCTGGTTATTTAATTAAATATTGATTTCTAAACTGAGTTAAAACATTAGTGTTGTTGTTTCCGAAAGTTTATATGTCATCAAACCAGTGGTACACAGAGCACTCTGGCACGTCTATTAATAAACATGACTCGGATGCATAAAATGGAGACAAACCCACTGTTATCCACTTTTATTGCTAAGAGTTAGCATTGCAACAAAAAGCAAATCCGTGAACAACAAATAAGTGAACAACTAAGTTTTTCAAATATTTTTTAATGGATTCAGAATATTATCATTGATAATGTTCAAAAATACTTTATTGATCCAAAAGAGAAATGGTATCTGTGTCCAAATCCTAGTTTTTGTTAGAAGTAGCATATCTATGAATACTTCCTGACTCCTTTTTATAGATTGTGGATGGTTGTTTTTCTGAATGAGCCTTGTAAAGGACTGGCAGCCTCTCCACGGTAGACTTCCTGTTGGCCTAGTGAGAGCAGATATAAAAAGAAGTGAGTATGTAGACAGTAGACAGATACACTGATGGGTTAATGAAGCTGGAGGAGTAAAAAGTTCAGCCCAGATAATTAGCAGACAATGAGATGAGCTCAGAACACACACAGAATACAATTCTGGTGACCCAACGTTCCCTCAGGCTGTATTGTAATGGGATCCATGTTGGCAGCGTGGCTATAGTGTTTCCTGAAGACATTTACGAGAATAGAAACTTGTCCCTGCTTTTTATCAATTGGTTACTGTGTCTGACGCTCCAAAGAACCACAAATCTGTGCTGGAAACGCTGATTCTGATTTGTGTGGTATTTCTGCTGTGTTTGTTTTTCTGATGATTCAGTGGCTCAGGCTCTGTGAAGCTTCCCAGACTCCCTTTTGTCTTTTCCTGCATCTTTGCCCACGATACTTTCACCTATCATTCTCTTTTGTTCCGATCATATTTTTATGAGTCACCAATCTCTTATTCAACAGCAGCCACATAAACCTAACAAACTGTAGTCCATCACATATTTTCTGCAGTTTTGGATGTACAAAATGATTGGACATCTGTGCAGGTTTTCTAGCCGGCCAACTGAAGTAAACGCAGCCAGTTGTACAGACCGGTCACATGACTGCAGTGCTAGTCTACTTGAACCTATGTAAGCTTGCAGTGTTGCATTTGGCCTCCTGCCTGTCCGCCTGTAACACTGACACACACAGACACACACACACACACACACACACGCACACACGCACACACACACACCCACACACACATATCGTAAACTTCATTATATCCCCCTCAGCTCTTCTGCCCCGCCTCTACTGTTGTGTTTGACATAGATTGGACTCGGACCCAGCGGAACATATGCTCTGACAATAGGAGATTTGTTTTACCACATTTGCATCATCTGTGCCAGTTAAAACCGTCCAATCGAGCCAATGTTTTGGTTCATATGCACAGAACCGGACCACTGGTGTTTCCATGATTTCCTTGGATTTCTTCTCAGTAATGAGACACCAGTTTGTGTTGTATGGGTTATCCTCCGAGCCAGACTCTCAGGCAGGAAATGCAGTCAGTGCTTAGTTTGCATGACTAAGCACTGACTGATGCAGTTTTTATTATGGACGTTGCTGGAACAACTGACTCGCAGAATTGGCTGAGCAGCTCCAATCAGTAGACGTTTATTAGGGGTCTGTATAGATTTCTATCAGTTTCTGCTTACTACCAGAAAAATCTGTTTTATTCATAGTTTTTTTTTTTTTTTTTGCAAGTATGCATAGATCCAGATTACCAGTAGTCCACCTATCCATAAAGCTACCTTTTCTTTTATTCAGGTAAGTGCAGGCATTCAAATGCAGAACACAGGTTTCTCCAATATTTAAAAAATTATTATCTTAGTAGCATTTTGGAAAGGCACACTTTTGAGAACATTTAACTTTGGAAAGCACTAAAAATGACTTTCTCTCTCTCTTAGATCAGGAAGAAGCCTTGACTGCACGGTTTCTGCTTTAGACACCACAACTGGAATCAAATATGCTTTAAATTCAAATGTCTGACCTGATAAACGAGAAATACGAGAAGTGCATTTTACTGTTAGTCAAAGGCAAAATACAGCAGAATCCTTCCTGTCATATGCCATGTGTGTGTCCTATTTTTCCTATTGTATACTTATTACAATTTTCTCCTTCTCTTCCTCCACCAGAGTTCCCTCCAGATAACTTTTGACAGCAGTCTCCAGTTAACCGCTGGCTCTGCAATAGATAGCGTGACCTACACTGACCAGTCTGCAAAAAAAATGGTAAGAAATGCATTTAGTCTTAATACCGCCTTCTTCTTTTCCGTATTAGTAACAAAAACTGAAATGTATTTTATTTACATTTTATTTGATAGGCCAACAAAGAGTAGCGGGTACACCTTTACCAGATAAAATCCCAGTTAAACACTCTAAAGTTTAACTGGGTAATTCATCATACATCTGCGAGTAATCTGTGTGATAACGAGGGATACTAGCTCCAGGCAGAGTTTCTCTTTCTGACAGTGGAACCTGTCTTATCTCCTCTGTCCCGTCATGTCAGACGCCACGTTTTGCAGAGACAAACCCAAGATAGGTTTCTGTGACACGTCTTGTCCTGTCTTCCTTCTGTAGGTGTTACACTGTAAATGCCGGGTAGACACGCTGACGTTTCCTGTGACTGTGACCCAGCAGTCACCCGCTGCTGTTTCCATGGATACGTATCAGATCACTATTGCACCTATGATGGCTAAGGTATGAAACCACAAGGCCAGAGCTGGTTAATCTACAAAAGAAAATGGCAGAAAATTATTAAAATGAGTCAAAATTGCTACTACAGACACCTAGGTTGTATTACAGATAGAGTGCACTGACTATTATTGTTATTATTCTTGCTTTTATTTTGCTTTTTGTCCCTCCATCAACAGGTGGACGTGTCCCTGGAGGAAGTGGAGGACGAGGGCTTGCTGATATCTTGGACTTTTTCCAAGCAGCCGTCATTTTCTCTCACTGTGTCCCCGTGTAAACTGCAGAGACAGGTAAGAACATTCGATAACCGACACCATGCTCATCTGATATACCTGTGAAGGTCTCATTTCTATCACCGCTCTGTCTCTTCCAACCAAAAGCGCGCACGCATTCAAAAAAAAATAAATAAATAAATAAAAAATCAAGCGTACGCCATGCAAATGTTTTCCTTGTTTTTTCTGCTCCCAGATTCCTTTAATAAATCTCAAGCAACCTCTTAGGAATTTGCATGTTAGTCACATTTTAGCCCATTTAACTAATCGTGAGTCACGGAGGAAATGTCGCTCTTAATGCCGCAGCATGAGCATGCATGCCCCCGTTTGTTTGTGGCAACCAAATATTTATCGTCAGTAATTAATTTCACAAATGACGACGGTCGGAATTAGAAAGCAGGGATGTAGGACAAACCGTGAATGGAGAAGAATTTAGCATATGATTTGAAATAGTAGGAAATGAACATTAAAGCAGGGATTTTAACTGGTTCTGTTTAAGCCCATGATGCTCAGCATCATTAGAGGAGGACTGGATGTTGCTGTTTCTACTTTCTCAGGGATCAGAGGCTGCAGCAGACCTGGACATGATCAAAGGAATGGTTGAAGACACGCTGTTCAGCGCCCACCCGGCCATGGTCCTCAACCTCAAGGCCTCCATGTTTCCTAGTGTGGTGAGAAAAGCGCTCTGCTTATGACTCAGAGCACAAATTAACTATCATCTATTTTTTGACGTGATTGAATGCCAGGGGCTGAATTCTGCTGGTAGGTTAAGGGTTTAAGTGGATTAAAACTCCATTCTGCACTTTTATCCCTGCACACTCCCAGTCTCCAATGGACCATCTCTCAGTGGGAGCGAGTTCCACATCCCACGGGTTCTTAGTGAGGCGGCTCCTTCTCCAGCAGCTCAGGGTGACCTTAAGTAAAGGTCAGATATTCTGTCCCTGCATCAAATAATTTCCGCTTAGCCTTTTTTAAAATTATTATTATGCTGAGAGTCCAGCTCTCACTTCCTCGCTGTGCTGTCTGAACACACAGGCCTGTGGTCCAGATCAGGGGAGCTGTGCTGCGTCCTGAGTCTGGACCAGCCGTCGGCAGAGAGGAGGACCTGCTTCCTGTCTGTGCCGAGAAACCCCGACACTGCCCTGGAGTGGAGCGAAGAAATGACTCTGTAAGCTTCCACATGTTCTTCGCGGTTCTGCAGGATAAACTTTTTTTATTTTATGCAGAACATAAGTAAAGGCTTATCAGCATAAGAGTCACAAGCTAACAGCAAGTTAAGTCAGTGTAATAAAAACTCTCACCAAGTAAAGTATTTGACAGTGTTTTACATTTTGACTCTTCCACATATGTTCTGCTTCGGGTTCTGAGAAGTCCTGTTCTTTTTTGTGCGTTTAAGGGAGATTGGCCCGGAAACCAAAGAGCTCAGGTTCAGGCTTTTGGAGCGGAGCGGCACAAGAGAGCGTAAGGAGAAGCTCAACAGCAATTTGTTGCTGGCCTCAGTCCACGAACCTGATCAGCAACATCGTTTAGACTGTTCATGCAAAATCATCCGCATCTGAAACTGCACAGCTGGCAGACTCACTGCAATAGATTATTTCTAGGAAATGCTCAATGTTTAGTACCTTGGAAAAGTATTCGTACCTCTTGAACTTTTTCAGAATTTTTGCCATGTTAAAACTAAAGATGCCAGTGTATTTTACTGGGAAATATTTGATAGACCACCACAATGTTGCACAACATAAGTTGTTTTAACTATTTTTACAAATTACAATTGGAAAGGGGAGACTTGCTTTTGTATTCAACCTCCTTTACTCTGCTACTCCAGAATAAAATGTTGTGCTTTAGTAAGTTGATTGTTAAATGCAGCTCTGTTGTGTGTAATTTAAATCCAGCTGTCCAGTGAAGGCCTCAGAGGTTTCTTAGAGAAAATTAATGAACAAACAGCACAATAAAAACCAAGGAACACTGTGGACATTTTAGAACGTTCTCTGTTCGGTTTCAAAATGCAACTTTTTTTCCAAAATGCGGAACACCGTGTGTGATGGGAAACTATCACTACCCAATTCCCCGAATATATTATCCACATTCTGAAACACGGTGGTGGAAGTGTCATCCTGTGGGATGCGTTTCTTTAGCAGGAACCTGATAATTGATGTATAGGGAAGCTCTCCATCTAATCTGAATGTGCATGAGTTGTTTCACAAAGAAGAATGGGGAAAAATCTTCGAGTCCAAGGTGATAAAAACGCGCAGCTTCAATTTAAAATAGAAAAAAATAAATAAAACACTTCCACTTTACAACCATGTGACATTTGTGTTGGTTTATTAAAGAAAGTTCTAACAAATTGCTCTGGGATTTGAGGGTGTAGAGAGACAAAACTTTGAAAAGTCTCTCAGCTACAGTAAAGGGTCACATTCTGTATGTGTTATAAAAATGTAAAAAGTGTGTTGGCGTTATTTGTAGTGACATTTCTTCATGCTCAACCCTGACAGAATTTCTTCCTGGTCATGCCGCCATCGCCGTGAACCTTCAGTCTAAAACCCCGACTGGGCAACATGTTCTGTGTCTCAGCTCTGGCCCCGGCTCAGCACCAGATGCTACCATCAGCACAGAGGTGAGAACTAGATGTCTTTACAATTTTTTATTTATTTTTTTTTAACTTTTATAAAGTTACTTTCATCCATTAGAATATTTTTTTTTATCTGTCAATAATTCAACTTAAAACATTTTCCCATTAATGAAATGTTTGATTTTTGTAAGTTACCATGTTCTTCTGATCTTTACAGTTTTATTTTTTTTTTTCTGTTGAATGTTACCTCTCTACCTGTTGCTTGTGTTTTTCTAGCTCCTGTATGTAGAAACCGTAGACCCTCGCAGTTCCCAGAACGCTTTCCCTATTCGCTCCTCGTTGACCCCTATGAAGAAGGTCGACGTGGATCGAACTGTCACCCCGGATGGCACCGTAGTCACTACCGTCACCACCGTGCAGTCACGAATGAAGCTTGATCGCAGCCCAGGTTTGTCTGTAGAGCCAAGAATCTTATGGCGCCTAGCTGCCGCAGATTAGTAACTGTACAGTCGTTTTGCCTTTCAGGTGATTCCCCGCTGCGTTCGCCATCCAAAGTCGGAGTGAGCGAAAAGAAAGCAGCCGTGTTGGTGGACGAAAGAGGCAGCAGCAGCAGCAGCCCCAACCCGAGCAGTGAGTCCCACACTGAAAACCAGACATTGTTTTGCAAAACAGATGCAAAGTAGGATAAGCTGCAAGCAGGGATGTAACACGAGTAAAGAAGAATGAACTTCTTTTACACTTTATGCGCTCTGTCTGTCTGGACGCTTCTCTTCAAAAACCTCATGTGGTGTTTTGTAGCACTCGCATCCCAAATGTCATACTGAGACGTTGTTTCCGGTTTATTAGTGTAGCGCTGACATAGATGTGTGTGTGTGTGTGTGTGTGTGTTGCTCAGAGAGCAGCCGCCTCTCTAATGGCCTGGATCCTGTTGCAGAGACGGCCATTCGGCAGCTGACAGAGTCTGCATCCAAATCAGCCCGGAAGACGCCGACAAAGAGGAGCACACTGATCATCTCCGGCGTGTCAAAGGTCAGAGAGCAGACACAGTGTCCTAAGGAATCCAACTAAACACCAGAATCATTTTTTCTGTCTTCTCTTAGTAAAGTGAAAATATTGATATTTCAAACTTTGGACCTATTATTAAGAAAATATGCCATTGCGCCTGACAATGTGTGCGATCTATATTTAGTGTCCAATTACATCCCCTCTACTGTACCAGATAATAGTAGAATGAAAATCTTCTGACTTAATTTTTGACTTAATTCAGTAGAAAGTGTACGTGCATTTAAATGAAAGATTCTACATATTGTTAGAGTATATAGACACAGATTTCTGATTATGTACAGAAATATATACAGAAAAAGTGCAAAAATATTGATACACGTTGAACTTTTTCCTGTTTTTCTGTAGAATCACAATCTGGTCTGTTCTACACTACTTGCTTCATACAAAAGGTCTGGACTCTTGTAAATTGAGAAATGATTGCTTCCTGGAGACATTGTGGACTGTGTCAAAGTTTAAAATTCTACCCAATCGCTGTTACTGTTGATTTAATATTTGGAAGTGTGGCCAACAGACTGAACCACATTGTTTACTTCCTCCGCTACCGTTGCTAAAGCTACAGGCAAACTACGATTCTAAAACAGCGTAGAAAATCGACGCCATCATTCACAACTTCTCTGTCTGTTCACTGACTGACCCAGTTAAAATCCAACGTGAGAAATTGAGCTCAATGGGAGAAATCACACATGGAGTACTGAAGGGAAATGAGAATCAAACAATCTGCGTAGGAAAGCAATGGCCCCCAGGATGGTACAATCACATCAGTTTATTTAATCATAATTGAATTCAGCTCTTCTGAAGACGAGCATCCCCACAATATGATCACCTGGGTGTACCATGGCCCAAAATTGAACATTTTTTGAGAGGATGACTAGTTATTGATTCTTCCATCTGATGTGTGATCCTCTGCAGCTCCTCCAAAGTGATCATAGGCTTCGATCTTGGTGTTCAGCTCTGTCTTAATAGGCTTACAAATACATTTGGAATGGCTGTAATAGAAAAACCAACAGCTCTGTTCAGCGTCACCAACCTCGCTCTCTGATAATCAGTCATGAACATCTCCATACTCCCATCAGGTTCCTCTCACCGAGGACAACTGTGCACTATCAACCGGCTACGCGGCCGCTATGGATGCGGCCATGCACGGCAACCACTTCAGGTTGGGGCATCACCAGGACCCTGATGAAACCACTCCCTCTGACGTGTCGGAGCGCCCCTCTGTGGATGACGTGGAGTCTGACACCGGGTCCGCTGGCGCCTTGGAGACGCGCAGCTTGAAGGACCATAAAGGTAACGTCAGAGGTAGAGGTGTTAAAATGTTCATTTTGCAATATGAGAGCTTACCTGTTCTCGTATTGCTTTAAAATATGATTTATATTATAGATTACATTTTTTAAAATTATTTTTCACTATCTTGTTTACAATGTAAGTACATATTGTATTCTTACATAACTCTAAAATTGGGAGGTAACTAGTTACATTTACTCAATTACAGTTTCTTGAGTAACTTTCTTGAAAAAAATTTACTTTTAGGAGTTTTCTTGGAGTAATTATATTATAAGGCATCACTACTCTGTTTCAGTAAAATTTCTGGGTTCTCTACCCGCTGTGAGTAACTTCACTGAATGAAAAACAAACATGTTTTAAACAAAAATTCCCCAGAGTTTTGGTTAAAGTTTCATTAGTTTTATATCGAAAGAAACTGATTTGGAAAAACATATATTTTGCCTAATTTTGTTATTTTTTATTTGTTTGAATTGTTGTCATTTTGGTCCTTAAAATACCAAAATTTCCACGTAACTTTACATTTTGTTTCATCTGTTTATGTTATTTTAAAAATATTAAATGATTGATAATTTGATCAATACTTGAGTAGACATTTTACCAAATACTTTTTTACTCTTAAGTAATTTCTCGGATGGCCACATTTAACCAATTGTAGTTTACAGAAGTCTGGTTGAGCAAATGCTGCCCTCTAGAGGCTGTAGTGCAACATGTGCAGAATCCAGATTAAATTGCCTGTTCAGCAAACATAATTAGTGCTAATAAATTAAATCAACGAAGGGTTTATGTCAGGAATCAGCTGGTTATTTTGTGGCTCTATGGGTGAGTGATGTGTTTCCCTCTGTCCGCTCTTCTGCAGTGGGCTTCCTCCAGAGCGGCTCCAAGCTGCTGTTCCGCAGAAGACACAGAGAAAAGGAGCCCTGCCTCAGCCAGTCCCACGAGGACATCTCCAACATGGGCAATAACTTTGCAGCCCCGGCCACGGGCCCCACCCGCAAAAAGTCTGGCAGCTTCTCCCGGCGCATCATCAAGCGCTTCTCCTTCCGCTCTTCCGGCAAATCGAAGGGCAAGGCTGCTGCTGCTGCCAACGGAGGATCGAGCTCTGTGGATAATTGATTATAATCATGAAAGGGAATATTAAAGACTCTGTGATCAGCCCGTAACAAGCTGACAATCCCAGTGGGTTACAACCTGCACGTCCTGAAGGAAGGATGTTTCTGGAAGGAAAACTCTCTGAAATGAATCTTGTACTTCGTCAGTACAAAAAAAAAAAAAAAAAAAAATCATGAGATTATTCTAAAATGGGTTGGTGAACTCGGTTTTCTTTGACGAGTGGTCTGCTGCTCAGTGAAAACAATCGCTGCAGGGGATTTTCTTTTCTTATCCCTATTTAAACACAAACTACTGTGTTTGATTAAGACGGGTGATGGAAATACTCTAAAACTATATAATTATGTAAAATCGCCAGTGTGACGTTGCTGGATGCACTTTGGACTGAGGTTCTCTGCTTTTTTTTTTTAATGGCACATGTCAAATTTTGAAGGATGTAAAAATATAATTTATTATTATGTGTGTCTCTTAAATGCTATTTATTTTCTTCTGCCAAAACCAAGTCATTCTAGTTGCATTACTCTGTAAATTAATGACAGGTGTGCTTTCTATGCAAATTTCGTTTTAAATACATTTAGGTAACATACCAGAAATCTATCTCAGCTGAACTGTGCTGTGCATTTTTATCTGCTTAAAAAAAATCGTGTTTCATGTTTTATCTTATACCCTAAATCAAAAAAGATATAGCATTTATATCAATTTTGTGTTATGTAGTTGTTTTCTGTGGGATATCATACTTTAGATATGTCTTTGAAGATTCAGACAGACGTTTTATGCTGGGCAATAATTTTATTCAATCTGAATTTAGTTTTAAATGGTCAGGTACTCAAAGGGATTCCATTACTGTAAATACTTTCATTATTGTGCAACAACACTACTTGCTCTGTGTTAAATAGCTCCAAGTACAATAATTCTCTACAGAAAATCCAGACTAGTTTATTATCACACTGTGGCCAGTCAGACGTTTTGATTTTCTTATTGGCATTAAATATCATAATAATTATTTTTGAGCAATTGAACCATTATTTATTAGGGTGGGATAATCATAACTAAAGCAATTTTACTGAATGAAATTGTTTAAAAACTTTGGATTTGATGCTGTGTTTTGCTAATCCACAGAATATCAAAATCAGATATATATATGTGTGTGTGTGTACCTCCAGGCTTCCATAGCTCTCTATTGAGTTAGTTGGATTCTTTCTGCAGACTTGCCTCTTAAACATGGCGGTCCATTAATGTTGGGTCTCCATCAGAACTCACTTCATCTATTCCACAACGAGCTTCTGCGTCTAAACCGTCTACCAGCTGATTTCAGGCACAAGCACCACTAGCGACTAAACAGCCAGTTTTTTCTTTAATCATGAATCTTTTACCAAGCATGTGATTAGCTTGTTTATATAGATAGAAGCTAAAATCAGTGGAGTCTGAAGCTGTCCACTTTCAGCAGATGCTTCTTTTTTTCTGATTCATGTTCTTGTAAATAATTACATTACTGTTGCCTATTTATGAAAAACCTCCACCGGATTGTGCTTGAACATTGTAAACTTTTATCTATGTTTTTTTTTTATTTGAGGCAATATTTTTGGTCGGATTGTTCAGTCTAGGGTACAGTTTGGAATTACAACAAGACAATAGTCCAAACACTCATTAAAACTAGTTGGTAATGGAAATTCCCAACTTTAACCACATAGAAAATTATTTAACTTGATTAAAAGCCAAGAATGTGACAAGAAACCAACCAATTTTTGTACAGAGTGGTCACAAACTCAGCCAGAACTACACCAGAAACTGTTTAGTAACTAAAAAATTGGATGGTGTCATTTGATCAAATATCAGTGAAGGTGTATGTATATACGAGACTGAATATCTAATATTGTCCCTGTGTGGATTAGACAAAATGCTGCACAAACTCAAGGTTGTTTTAAAATATTATTGAATCTGATTGCTACATCATTCCACCCAGACAAAAAGCAAAAATCAAAATCACTGTTAAAAGGTTCAGAAAATGTTTATTAATGAAGAGTATTTACAAAACTGTCAGAGCGTTTGGAAAGCGTTCAAAGTGGCTCAGCTCAGGCAAAGTGAACATGGAATGTGATTTTGTGTGGAAGCAGAGGGACTGCACTCAGGGCTGGAAATTCAATTTTAGTAACTGTACATCAGGAGGAAAACTGCTGCACCCATCAAACTGTACAGGATTTCAGCTGTTTTTCAGAAAACCTTTGAAGTGGCTGCAATAATTTTTGCGACATCAGAAAAAAACAAATTAAATAATTAAATATCCAGATTTTTTTTTTTCTTCGTCATTCGCCAGAAAAGACAATAAAGGATCTCAAAGCTGGAGCGGCTGCTCTCTGAAAAACATGCTGTAAAAAATAAGTACAATTAAATTAAAATGTTTAACAACGTAAGAAAAGCCGCTTCATTCTCTCAAGGTAACTTTGCAAGACTGTAAATAAAAATGTGACGTTTATGTAAATCAGTGGCTTTAAATTTTAGGATACATATGAACTCTATCATACTTTCAAAATCTAATTTATTGCAAATAAATTATTTTTCAAACATCAAGTTGTTTTTGCATTTTGTTCCAGAAGTTTGTTTGGGTTTTTCTTTTTTCTTTGAAAGAATTTGTATTTTATTTTTAACAATAAACGCTGTTTATTGGGACATATAGTGCTTAAATGTAGATTTGCAATTTCTTAGCTACAAAATGATATGAATGGTTGCCAGCATTTGTATTAAGCCCCCATTACTCTAATAAACCTAAATGAAATTCACAATTACCTTAAATGTAATAAGAGGCAATATTGTAACTTTCTGACCTTTATGAAGGAAAACTAACACAGAACATCACCCTGAACACACCACTCTAAGAGCAAAACATGGTGGTGGCAGCATCATGCATTGGACTTGTTTTTTGATAACCTGGTTATGGGTCAGAGTTGATGGGAAAAACTATGGAGTTTAAAACAAGCAGTACTAGAAGAGCAAATTTTATCTAAGCTGGAAACAAATGTAAGACAACGACCCTAAACGCACAACCAGAGCTAAGAAACAGAAGTTTCTGTGTCTACGTCTTCATAGAAGGGAACCTCCAGCCGCATCTGCCACACAAGCTCCATCAGGTGTCTGACATAGTCTGGAATAACAGGACAAAAGAAGCATTATGGATGAAAGTCAAAATCATATTCCCAAAAAAAAACAAAAAAAACATTGACTACCATATGTGGCAAACACACAAATAAGCTCCAAATAAAGATTCATGCAAGATTTTCCTTTGGATATCTTGTTGCAAACTAAAGAATTAAACTCACCGTATGTGTCAGACTCCTTCACAGGCCGAACCACAGCGCCACCTTTCTTAAACTTTGGATAGGACACCTTCCACCGCTGAGCCCTGTCCTGTTTCCTGGCCTGCTCCTTCGCCATGTTCTCGTTAAAGTGGAGAGCTGCCAAAATCATTCTGCAAGCACAACATACAGGTGAATCTCAAAAAAAGTTAGAATACAATAAAGAAGTTGAATCAAATATTACATTTCTTTTTTTATTTCAAAGCAAATATCATCTAAATTACAAGAATCAGTTTCCATTTTTTCATGATATTCCAATATTTTTAGATGCATTTGTATATAAAATTACTTTTTCTCAAGCAACATATTCACAAAATTACCATCTGCTCTTATTTACCCATCTATTTATCTATTTATTTGTCCAAGCAAACAGTGAGCACACCTTGCTTCCAGTGAGGGACGAAGGAAATGCCCCTGTTTACTTCCGAAGAAGCAGACGACGTTATGAAAAGACTGCAGGTACGACGTCTGCTCTGGAGGGGACAGCTGACAGACATCCGCCAGCAGCCTGGAGCTCAGGACAACCGCCTGGATTTCTTTCTGTGCTCTGCTGCCTGTCGACACACACCATGCAGTCATTTGGGATCTTATACAAGCTCATAGTAAGAATTTAATGGAAATCCATTCAGTGTAGGGCTGCAACTGGTTTAGTAATTAATTATTGGGATCATTAATCAGCTAAAAAACTTGGCACATTCTGCAGATTTTTCATTTGAGCCATTAATCTTATTTTAGACAATATTGGAAATTAATGAAGATGCAAATAAACAAGTAATTGAATTCCTTTTTTAAATAAGAAAATACATATTTTACTGCCTAAAATGCAATAACAGAGCATTCTTATTGTGGACACTTGATTATTTGTAGATTAATAGACTAATTGTTGCATTAACCGATTAATAATTGGAGAGCAAAAGATGCATAACAGGAGCTTTTGATTTATACAGAATTTCAATCAGATGAACCTAAAACTACTTAGGAGTTCTGGGTAGAACACATTTACAGAGAGCTTTATTTATGCATATAGATTTTATACAGTTTTGGCTTAATTACTGCTCTCAGTATGTTTTTATTTCAGCAAAATGGCTTTGTTTGAGTCTGTATACTCCAATTAACAATTAATTACAACTTTTTTAGACGATTATTAATAATAACTACCACGATTATTCTGATTAATCATTTCAGCCATCATATCAATCATTTATATGCTACTCCTTAAGCACTCAAGCATCCGTTGTGGTATTTTTTTTTTTCTGATAATATGCGAGTTGCATTATTTGCCTGCAATACCCACCGTTCTCCACCCACTGTCTGTTCATCTGTCCGTGCTCGCACCGCGGGAACACGTCACCATGGCCCTCGTGGATGTTGCAGACGTGACGAGCCACAGAAGTCCATTTCTGCACAGCCATGTCTGCGTCTCCACCGCTGGTGGCTGCTGTCCAACACAGATGGTTGGAGATAGACTGAGCCCACAACCCCACTGAAGCACAGCCTGGCTTTTTGGCCACTGCCACGAGTTTCTTGAAGATGCCTGCAAAAAATTGTCAATGTGATGTTACCCGTCTTTTCCATCAGAACAGAGATCGGCCATCAGGACATTGATGGTTTGCCGCTACGCTGATGGTCCACCTTTTGCATGTGACCAACAAGTTTTGGGTGTCAATAGCAACTGGTTGAATCACACCAACGTTGTCTCAGTATTCAGGACAAAGCATTTTCTTATCAAATTTGTTTTGAACCACAGAACTCACCCTTGGAAACGTGCCATACGTCAAACCGCTGTCTGATGTCGGGCTTTTCCGTTCTCAGCCATTTGCAGACCTGCATATGTCTGTCTGTGATGAGTTCAGCTACAGTGAGGCCATGTTGCTCCAGGAAGTGGATCCCCTGTTTCAGGCCCTCCAACTCAACTGCTGCACTGCTCTGCACTTCATTGCACTGAAAGACACAAAGAAGATTGGAAATAATTCATACGGTAATAAAGGTAAAGGTAATTTTATTTATATAGGACATATTCCGCAGCAAGGCAATACAAAGTGCTTTACATGAATTAAAATGAAATACAAACAAAATAACAAACCAAAGGAAAGAGCAAGAAAAGAAAAGGAATCTAATGTTGATTTAAAGTATGTAAACTAGGTACTTCAGTTCAAGGTTGGTAGATTAGTATAAGTAAGTATCCTCTGGTCTAATTTCTTGTCTGGGCTGGAATAAAAAGAGTCTAAAAAATAGTTAATAAGGTAATTTTTCTGGATTCTAAGTTTCCCTGTTCTGGGTTGCTAGATAGTATATACTCTGGACTTTCTAAGTGTGCTCTAAATTTGTAAAAGTAAATAGTACTCCACAGTTTATAAGTAATAATAAAATCTAAATGTTGCTGTTCTGGAAGATTTCTTTCTGGATTCTAAGTTTGTTCTTTCTCCTTTTCTGGGTTGCAGTAATAGGAGTCTCTCTGCATAACAATAGATATAGTTTTTGCTGATGTCTCCTCTACATAGGCATTGTCATTTTGAATAAAAAACAGGATATACCTCCACTATATGGGTGGTGAGCACCGCACCACTATTCATATCCATCAAGGAATAGCTGCCATACTTGGTTGTATGCCCTGATGAGCAGCAGCGAGCAGCTCCGCCCAGTCTTAGTGGCGTTCCCTTTTTCTTCATAATCATGGCCTGCTGCTTGGTGTTCCAAACCCTTTGAATAGCAGGGATCAAATAGCAGCGCTGCAGACTGAAAAACGTCTTCAAACTGTAGATTCCAACGCTCATGTGTCGGAAAAGGTTCAGGGCAATTGTTGGTGAACACCCACTGAATAAGGTGGCTGCCGCCATCATCAAGTTGCCCACCGGCATGCTGTTGTGGGCCGGCTGGCTGTACCACACCCGGGTGTGTCCGTCTGTCCTCTTGCAGACACTGCTCACAGCCACCATAGTGCCCATGATCTGCTTCATCGTCACTGTGCAGCACCCGGAGCAGACGACACACACGGCGAACAGAGTCCTCAAACAACTTTCAAAGACAATGAATTTACGCTCCGCCGCTGGGCAGGTTTCGGCCACGTCTTCCAGGTCACTGCAACATTAAAAAATAAAAAAACAAATCTGTTTAAAATCGATTGTAGGTAGTGCTGGGACAACATTGAATTGTGATATGTATATTAGTCACGCTAGTCATGCAAATTTGTCTTCCCAAAACCTTTTTCAATTAAGGCAGAATTGTATTTCTTAAGCAATACGTTGTTGTGTCTGTTCAACATTGATCATTAGTAAGAACATTTGCGACAGTATTACATTAGTAGTATTGATGAGAAATTAATAATAGAAATATCATTTTACTCGAAAAGTGTCTATGAAACCAACATACAAATCCTCATCCTCTGACTCTTCTGCGCCAGGTGCCCAGTCCGGGTCCTCCTCGTCAGTCTCAGGCTCCTCATCACTTTCAGGGCCGTTGCTGTCCTGGTCATCTAGGGTGGGAGTCAGAAGCATACACTGAATACCAATTTCTGCAGTCTGTGGTGTTGTGGATGTTCCTTGGGACTTCATCTCTACTACACAGGAAGTCCCAACCGATCTGGAGACAGGTGTGCCCTGTGTACAGGGGAGAAACAGGTAGTGGACCTATGCACCAATTACTGAAAACAGAACCTAAACGAAACATCTTACCAAATAAGAAAAACGATACCAACATAGCTAAACAATATATTGATGACGCAATAAACTGGAAAGAGAAGGAGGCTCTTAAAGAGATAGGGAACTATTTCAAGTTATAGATTTTTCTTCAACCACGCTGGATTTAATGAAGATGAAGTTGGCTTCCAGTTGCAGCTTCTGATTCAAGAAATGGTTGAAGAGCAATCATCCCACGTAATTTTTCACTACAACCACTATGCACTTCAAACCTGGACTAGATCATTGTGCACTGATTGCAGAATATTTAAAACCAAGCTTGTGATTTGTGAAACATTTACTTGATTTGTGAAACTTCAGAAAAGGGTCGTATTACGATAATTTAAGCACTTTTTAAGCATCTGAAACACACTGCAATTGAATTATCTGAAATTTGCATTATTTGTTGTTATTTCACCTTTTAACTTTCTGCTTTTTCATTTTTTCTTCTTCACAGAAGTGTCATACAGATTCATAAAAAGTGCTGAAATCACCCTTTATTCCAGTAGAGGTTTCATAAATCACAAACTTGGTTTCTGCAATCCGTGCAAAATACTGTCTAGGTGTTGTACTTTTACAGGGCAGAGTAAAATGAGCAAGGCAGTGAAAATTAAGTGGAATCGCTCTTAACCCATTTTCCAAATCGGAAGCTAACTTTAGCCTCGTCAAATAAGGTAGGGTGACCAGATTTGGGTTTCTGAAAAGTAGGTCACTTTTTTTTAAGAAAGAAAAGAAATAAAAAATATTGTGTCTCGTTACTGACCTTATATTGCTCAACAGTATGGAAAGCAAAGCTGCCTTCTGCTGCAGTGACGGCTGCATTGTCTGACTTTGTCACAAAGAAATCTGTGACTTTAGCCGAAGAGCTTTCGCCTCTGGCTGCTTTCGCGTGCTTTGCTGAATTCACGTGCGCTTGCAGGTCGTTGGCACCTTTATTTGCCACAGACACATAAGTGCCTACCTTACACATCAAACACTCCGCCTCATAGGGATCACGACCTTGACGAAAGCACGGGAATCTTTTCTTTAATTCCTCCGTAAACGTACACTTTCGTTTAGGCATTTTCGCCGTAGAATCTAGTGATGGGCTATCTGAAGCCAGGCTTCGAGGCTTGTACCGAGTAATAAGGGGGCGTGTCCGATATCATCTTGCTGAAAACCACGTGACTGGCAACAAATGAGGCCTCGCATTGCATGGGTCACGTGACTGCCTCATTTTGCGTGTCGGTTTTCAAAATAAAAGCGTGATGAGCCGCTGCTTGATCGCATCAGAGGAGTATTTGTCTTCAGCAGTGGCCGAAATAAAAGGAACCTTTTATAGTTCATGTGTATTAATGATTTTGATGACGGCACTCATCAAAGTGTAATGTTTGTTACCAGTTTTCTCAATGGTTGATTATGGCATATTTTGTGACTTTATATTTGTGTGTTTTTTATTATGTAAAACATTTTGACACTGCATTGTTGCTGAAATGTGCTACACAAATAAATTGATTGAAAAGGAGCCAGTAAGAAGAAAAAAATCTGACATCAGGGAATACTTGAGATGATCACTCACAAGATTCTTAAATAATAATTAAACCCTTCAACTCCACAATTATCACCTTCTTGAAATTTCCACTATTTCTTTGTTCTGCAAAAATATATCAGTCTTAAAAAATATATCAGAAACAGACTTAAAGCTGTTGGAAAAGTAAAATCCTGGCTTATGAGTAAAAATATAAGAGATCAGATCAGAGAGCCAATAGAAATCCAAGAAAAAGAACTTTTGAAGAATTTTAGATTTTCAGAAGGCAAATCAAAACTCAAAGAATACTGCCTGCCCCAACAAGCACTACACTCCGAGAACACTAAAACAAATGTCTATTGTCAAATCAGTCAATGACAAAAGAAAACAGCCACTGACAGTAAACATATATCAGGATTGACTACAAATTATTTTAATAACTAAAAAAGATTAGTTAAATAGGATTTAATTGATTCTCCTGTTACTAAACATGAGTTTGACAAAAAATTTGACAATGTTGCATTTACTAATTGTTTTTAAATGTCTGTCTGAGTGATAAGGCTGTCACAGTTTGAACAGCAGATGTCACTAGTGAGAAATGAATGAAGCATCGAGTAATGAAGGCTTCATTTGGCCATCACTAGTAGAATCGGCGGACACACATGTGCTATCGCCTGTCACACTTAAGGTTTAACTAGTCTAGCGGCCGGTGTACAAGTCAACTCAGCTATCTTTACTTTTCCCGCTCACACTCGCACACATAATGCAACGTGATTGGATTTGGGGAGAAGGGCGAGATTAATTTACCATACAAAGAAACCTGGAATGGAGTAGTGGAACGGAGTGGCAATGTAATCACAATACACTGTAAGCTATGTAATGTGTAGTTGACCAAAATCCCGGACGATTTTTAAATTCCTCCCGGACATTTTTTTAGGTCTGAAAAGTAGGACATGTCCGGGAAAAAGAGGACGTCTGGTCACCCTAAATAAGGGCTGTTGAAGTAAAATATCTTACTCCTTGAAACTGTCCATTGTCTCTTTAAGAACCTCCTACCGTTTCCAACACCCCCCTCCTCACGTCATCACAACAAAGCCTCTTCTTGCAGTTGCCATTCTTAGCTACACTGTATTTTGTTTTACGAAGAAGCAGTATTATATAATATCGTTTTTATTTCATATAAAATGGCAACTATATCTGGACATAGGTAAACCTTATGCGAATAATCCCATGAAACCGGAGCGAGTACAGAGGTTCTTACAAGACGTTTCAGCCTGGTAATAAAACAGCTCCAGGATACACATTGTAATCTTAGTTACAACCATAGACCGTTCAAAAAATAATAGCAAAACGATGTGAGTTGTTGTTTCGCTTACCTGTCCCCACTCAAACGGTTTAAGCCTGGTTGGTATTGCATGGTCTAATAGTGACAATCTTCCTATCAGTCCTTTATCAAACAGGCCTTTGTTTAGAAAGCTGTCATCAGTAAAGTGTCTCGCACAAATATACCAGTTCTTCTTCGGGGGAGGGAAGTCTCCAAAAATAAAGTCCAACCATTTCTGACGAATCGTGGCATCCTTGGGAAGCGTAAAAAGAGGGTAGTCTCCTTCGCATCCAAGAACGCATTTCCTCCAATGAGGCATTTTCTAACCCGAAAAGGACTGGACCGGGAAGTGGTTCGAATGTTGAGCACCGCAGATGCGCAGTTCCACCGGGTGTTTGCTCATTGCTGTTGCAGCTAGTTTGGTGGAGCCACGTGGGGGAGGCGTGGGGGAGGAGAGCTTTGTTGGGGGGAAGCTCGGCTTGGAATCTGAAAGCTCCAGGCGGAGCTTTGGGGGGGAAGGCGGCGTTAATGAATGGCTGCCACGGGAGATGCAAGGATTCCTCAAACAGCATAACTGAATCAAAGCAACACGTTAGACATTATAGCATGATCTAAAGCTAAAAAATATTTATTTTTGCTCAATCCTCCACTGAAAAATAATACATCCATAGAATTTTACAAGAATTTATGATCTCTCATCTGATGTTAGCTTAAAATACCTTTTCAGTTCTTTAAAGGGGCAGTATTGTGTAAAATTGACATTTTTGAGCTTTACATTACATTATAATATTATTCCCTCATCAAAAACATACCTGGAGTGTTGCTTTTATTCTTTCATGATTTGAGAAATCGTTTAATCTCCCGCAACCAGTCAGATGTGCAATACTTTGTTAAATTAAAGAGACAGAGACCCAATTTCAAGCCGTTACAAAGTCAGTATTTTTTCATTCATATAATCACGGAAAGTAACATTGTTATTTAATTGAGCTATAAAAACATTCAATTGGCTGGAAAACATATAATGTTGCCCCTTTCAAGGTTTAGAAGAAAACTTTTCTGTGTTAGAATCTGACCAAGCCTAAACTGCAAAGAAGAATATTGAAAAAAGTTTAAGTTAAAAGCTGCTAACCTGTAGTTAAAATGCTGTTCAACAAAATATTGATTCCGAAGGGCTGAATACAAATGTTTGCCTCAATTTTGACATTTTTACTTGTAAAAAAGAAAGCACTACTTTTTGCTTCTATCACATGATTCAAGTAAAATATGCTGGACGTTCCAACATGTTTTATTTTTACAGGTCATTGAGATACAGAAGACATGCACATTAAAATACTGTATCATTGCGTTTAGTGACCAAATAGCTCCTGTTGACAAAAGTGAGTAAATTTGGGATTTTGATTTCACTTTTCATTTTTTACTGACAAACAGCATATTGAAAACAAAGGATATCCAGTAATGAAGAACAATGTTTATTTCATCAGATGTAAATTCTCTCTGGAGCCAGTTACTGACCATTTCTATTATCTGAAAATGACAGGAAGTTAGGTGTTACTGCGAGGCTAGAGTGGGTGAGGGGTACAGATCTCTGTTTCAAACCTGCTGTGAAAGATGCTTCTTTGTTTGCCTCAGCAGAGGTTGATGGTTTCCGTTGAGAAGATCTCTTTACATGTGTGAGATCATTGGCTGTTGCACCTGTGCAGAGTCGTTTCAGACCTCTTGTCATTGTGATTCTGGCCTGGCCTCACAGTGTTCTGCTCTTCATGCATTTGTCACAACCCTGTGGTGAACATTCAAAGTCCTCCTGACACTTACAAAAACACTATTCTACAAAACGCAGTTCATCTATGTTTCTTCTTGTAAGAAAACAAATGATTCTGGATTTTGCTGACCCACACTTTACTATAAATAGTGGTTTTAATTACATGAGAATAATGGGATGTGCTTTTCATTTTCCTTCCAATCCCTTCACCCTAAATTATTGTACTGTAAAAATAAAGACGGGAAGTTTCACACAAAGGCTAAAAGAGCAAATAGGCTGTACATTTTTTATTTGTTTGTTTGGAACCCCCAGTATTTGCTGGATTCCCCAAAATGTGTCGTACATTACCCTGAAAAAGTAAAATTTCAAAGGTAATTACAAGACAGTAACACATATTTCTCTCTTATAGGAACATGAGTAACACACAGTTTCTTGCTAAAATGTTCAAACCCTGCACACCCTTTTATAACCCACATTTCTTATTTGGATTTTGCATAATATAATAAATTACAGTAATGTTTACAAGTGTTGTGTAAGGAACATTTCTCAAAAACATTTGTGCTCAAAACAATGCATACTCCAGCACCTAAAAAAGTCTAGTATTTACTGAAGAGAGCTCAGAATAAAATCATGAGGCGTCATGTTTAAAGCCTTTCTATTAGCTATGGGGCCATAAAGGGCAATATATAAAAAACTTATAAAATAAAGTATCATTTTTATACCACATCACACATGTGCACTACTTTGTAGATCTACAACATAGAGGGATCATCCCACTAAAATACATTACTGCAACATGTTAACAAGTGGGGAAAGGGAACAGATGAAGGGTTGTAACTAAAATATTTTTTCTTAATGCAAAACATATATATACACAGGTCTGTGGATTTATTTATGGTTATTAGTCAGAACTACTTCAAAAAAATATTTTACTACTTAGTATTGTGAACAAGAGTTCAGTAACAAATTGGACTTTAATGGAAACAGAAATGATCCAAAAAGGCCGCATTTTTTCCAGCTGAACATAATTTATTTTAAAAATTACTATACGTTTTTGAGTTGTCCTCAAAGTGAATTTATTTCCACGCGGAATTTTACAATGGCGCCAAAAGTTTAAAGCTGGAGGGAAGTCACTTGATTGGTTTTTTGTGTCCACCCCAAACAGTTCATCCATTAACAATGAAGAGGGAAACAACTAACCAATCGCTTTTGATCATCCCCCAACACTCAACTCCATTGGTCTAATGTAAGAAGTGACAAGCCAATTGTTATTGACTTCCTATTGGGGTTGACCTTTCAGATCCAATGTACGAAGACTATCTGCCCATAGCAACCAATCACATTAAGGGGCGGGATCAAAGTGAGGTTTATATCCAGGACATCGCTACTTTTTGTTTCTTATCGTTTGAACTACCTTTACAGTTCTGTAACTTGAAGAAACAGCGAGAATGTCTGGAAGAGGAAAAACCGGAGCCAAGGCCCGCGCTAAGGCTAAGACCCGCAGCTCCCGTGCCGGTCTCCAGTTCCCCGTTGGCCGTGTCCACCGTCTCCTCCGCAAGGGAAACTACGCTGAGAGAGTGGGTGCCGGAGCCCCGGTCTACCTTGCCGCCGTTCTCGAGTACCTAACTGCCGAGATCTTGGAGTTGGCTGGCAACGCGGCTAGAGACAACAAGAAGACCCGCATCATCCCCCGGCACCTCCAGCTGGCCGTCCGCAACGACGAGGAACTTAACAAGCTGCTCGGCGGCGTGACCATCGCTCAGGGCGGAGTCCTGCCTAACATCCAGGCCGTGCTGCTGCCAAAGAAGACTGGTCAGTCCGCTCCGAGCACCGGGAAAGCGGGCAAGAAGGCCTCCTCTCAGTCTCAAGAATACTAGCCTGCTGGTTAATGACTGCAAAACCAAAGGCCCTTTTAAGGGCCACCCAACCACTCATAAGAGCAATTTTTCCGTTTAACTGTCTTGGCTCACACGATTTGCCTTGTCTATTTAATAAAGACGATTTTTTTTTCTAATTTGGTCTATACAGTACTTGTTGCCCTGTTGTAGCTGATGCTACTTCCTAGTCCGAGCAATAAAAATGCTGGGGGAAGCTAATCGGTTATCCTGGTTAGCACTGTGGTCATTTCTAATGTAAACAGTTCCTGGTGTCTGTTCTAGCTGAAATTTATTTTGAAGGGACGAAATTTACTTCAGTCTTGTTAGTAGGGAATTGTTTTTGCTTTAATGTCACTAAGGGTTTTGAAGGTTTTTTTTTTTCAAAGCCCTTTAGAAGTCTAGAGTCTGACTAAGCTAAAATTAAAGATCTTTAAATTTTAAGAAAGTTTGGTTCAGAACTATCTAATGTGGAACCTAGTTTTGCAATTAGATAGCATAATGAAACAAGTTAACATTGTTGAAATGACTGCATGAATCAAAAGTATGGTTTAACTAAAACCATACTCTTGATTTAAAAATCAACTTGAATACCCTTTTATGCTTAATTGAAAAATGTTATTGTAAAAAATTGTAATTTTTTGGCTTAAGTCTCTAGTTCTTGGTGTCTGGATATTTCTTTTAATTTGATGTCTTCTGATTATGCAAACTTACTTAAGGTTTAAGGAAACCTAAGTCAAAACTGGGTTAATTGGGTTCAGTACGTTTAAATTTTATGTTCCACATGCTATCTGAATTGAATGTCTCTTTCTGGCTTTGTGGTTAAAGCCAACAAAACATGTTTTAACGGATCTGCACGCATCTCCAGGTGTTTCCTTGTTGCAAGTGAAGAACACAAACATCTGCAGCTTGTTTACCACCACAGAGATAAAAATCGGTTACATGTCAGTTCAGTTCTATTTTAGACCAGCGGTGGGCACTCCTGGTCCTCGAGAGCCGGTGTCCTGCAACTCTTAGATGTCTGTTTGATCCAACACACCTGAATCCAGCAGCTGAATCACCTCCCAAGTGCAGTCAGGTTCTCCAGAGTCCTGCTAATGACCTCATTATTTGACTCAGGTGTGTTGAAGTAGAGATGCATCTAAAAGATGCAGGACACCGGCCTTCGAGCACCAGGAGTGCCCACCCCTGTTTTAGACCATACCATCAATTCACAATATGTTCACGATTCACGATTCTAATATAAGCAATTTAACCTAGAAAAAAGTGAGGTTGGTAGAGAACTCAAGATCTGTACCTCAGTAAGAATGGCATTTCTTCATATTTTTTTTATGTTTAATGAAGTAAAAAAGTATTTTGCAAGAAGTCTACTCAAATACTGAATACTGCTGATCAAATATTTAAAAATGATGTCACCAGAGTAACAAAAATATAAAGTTGTATGTATAGTTTTTATATTTTAAAGACTAAAATGAAAAGTATATATATATATATATGCAAAAAAACATATTTACAAAATAAATTCAGGCAGAAGAAAGCCTTTTCCAAATAAGTTTTTTCAGTGTTAATGCCACCTTTTGTGGATTTTAGTTAGCACAGTGGTTCTAAAGCATGGAGTTTGCACCTAGTTTGAGTTGAGCAACATAAAATGCAGGTTTTTCAGAGGATCTCATAATCTAAAGATTTTTATGTGAATCACATAATTATGCTGTCATTGTTGCATGACACAATAACTCAATAACCACCTGTGCATTTTTTTCTTTTGGCCAAGCTAGATCATATTTCTCAAAATAAAAATAAAAATCAAGAGAGTGAAGGCAAGTATTGGTGAGTTTAAACATTTATTTGATGATTAATTGATATTAATACTGTTGACTTTTTTGTATTTTGGCTTCCTTCAGAAAATAAGATGGGATAATTTACAGTTGCAACCAGATATTTACATACAATACACTGCGTAAAAAGACATATCTCTTTTCACTGAATATAAATCAAATATTTCCTAGTTTAGGTCAGTTAGGATTATCAAATTTGTTTCAATTTGATAAATCCAAGAAGTGTGAGAATTTTTTTTTTTAGATAATTTAAGCAATTAGGTAAAGAACCGATAAACATGCAATTGCTTAAGCTGATATGCTAAAAATACAGTCTTTATTTTGAAAAAAATGTAATGAAATCATTGAAGAGATCAGGAGGATAAGACCCCACACAAGTCTAGTTCATCCTTGGGTACAATTTCCAGATGTTTTGAGGTGTCACATTCATCTGTTCAAATAACTGTATGCTAGAATGAGGCGTTCTACTTTTATTGATAGGGAGAAAATGTGTTATTATGATAGTGAAATGCAGATCACATGGTCTGCCACTAGGGGCTGACTGTATCCTATGAGATGAGCAGTTGAAGAACGTTTACTGTCCAACAGAAAAATGTCTCAAAGAACCTTTATTGAAAATTAAACAATAAAAATAAAACCACCCTTTGGATCAACCTATTTTTTAATCTGATGCTACTATTTTGCAAGGAACCTTAAAATATGAGATTATGTCACAAATGTTTCTACTACAACTCAGAGATTCATCCACCACTTTCTCTCCTTTATCTGGTTTTGTCACTAGCTGGCAAAAATAAGCAGCATGACGCAACAAGTCTGAACTGAACCCAGACAGGCTGAACCAATTACCCCGACCCTTGACAACGTGTCCAACACCAACATCTAGGCTAAAAAAAAGAAAAGCCTGCCAGTGAACCAAGGCTTCGCTCACTGCGGTGGCTCTTAAATTTAACCGTCTTGTTTTTTCTTCCCAGCAGTTTGTGGCTGAAGGAAATGTTGGTAATGTCATGGTATTTCTGTCACATCACAAGGGATATGTTAGGCACATATTTTATGTCTGAAGATGAGAAACTAAACAAACTATAGAAGGAAAGATCCAATTTGATGTTTTTTTTTTGTCTCTTCCCATTCTGCTCTCTAAATGGAAGAAAAGTTCATCCCTTTCAATCAAGATGGTTTCACAAAATATATGTTCAATTCAACCTTCTAAGTACTATAAGTAGCTACAGTATACGTAAATTAAATAGAGAAAGTAACAATAACCCGGGAGAGAAAGAAGGATGGAAGGAGGGATGGACCTTGGATGTGTGGAGGCGCACCAAAACATTCACTTTGAAAGCAAGTGAGCAGCAGTGAAGAGAGAACAGCATGTTTCCATCCCTCAGACGACTGGGAGACTTTTCACATGACGTTTTGGAAAGATGCCCCACTTCACGTCTTTAATCTTTGGGTCGAATCTCTCTTCAGGAAAGAAAACTTTCTTTCCCAACTCGGGTAATTAAAGTTTAAAAAAAGAAATGTGCTTTTGTGCTGTGCGAGTGCGTATGATGCAAAGTGCTAAAGTCATAATTATTGTTTATCATCACTACTTGTAAATTATGTGGAGTTTAGATTCATCTTTATCACTTCCAGGGTTTCAGTTTTTCATCACTGTCTTTCCTAGCAAACATTTTGTCCAGTAATTTTTCAGGAGAGTGGGCACAGGTGGGAGTCATGTGGCTTAGAACAGATTAGAAGTCAAACCCAGCTGGCTTTGTGAATGGGAAGGTTTTGTTGCGTGAGAGATCTGGCTGCCTTTGGGGCTTAGGAAACTAGTAATGCGCTTTGGTGGAATTACAGTGCGATGAAGTATTTCTGTGAAGGGAATGCGAGGTGCACATGTTGCTGAGGCGGTCAGTTTAACACATAAATATGCTTTGATCTAAGCCATTTGATTGCAGCTCTGGCTGCATTTTTAGAGTTGGTGTCCTGCTGGAAAGTGAAACTCCAGCACAAGCTGAAGGTTATCACCCAGAATTGTTTTGTACTTGCCTCCACAACATAAACCCTTTCTGGTTATGATGTGGCAACATGTGATAAAAGTTTGGAACAGTATGAATGCTTCTATGCTTTACTTTAGATGTGACTGACTCTTAAGCTTTGAAGGACATGCACAGATGTCTATTTCAATATTTGATTTGTTTCTGCACAGCATAAGAATTGTTTTATACTTTCTGACGTGTAAAATTGGTCACACTGATTTAAGTAATGCTCTTGAACGCCTCACAAACATCTGTGACCCATCTGTAAATCCTGTCCTTTACCCAGATGGTCTGTCTGGTCCTGAGCATTCACAAAAAGCTTGAACTGGTGACTTTTGAGTTTAAGGTTAACATTAATCGTCTGTTAAGGCTGGTGCATGGAGCAAGATTTGAGCTAACTGTGGGGGGAAGTGCTTCAATTAAGGGCAAGGAAGTCCCCGTTTTTGTAGGGTAACAGATAATCTGTAACTTCAGTGTAAATCATTTTCTTAGACTAAAATAATTATTTTCACCTGCTGATCTTTCACACCTCTTCCCAAACTGACCCCTGTTAGAGGAAATTTCCAACCTGAAATTGTGATATCTTTGCTTTTAAGCAATGTTTGTACAAGTTACTCAAAATGACTGATCCAAAACATCGTCCAACTGTGACTTGTAACCCAGACAGAAGGCAAGTCAAAGCCTTCAAAAGTCTGTAATGATCTCACCACCATAGACAGTTTCAACCAAAGTCAGGAATGAGAAAATAATATAAAAAATATATATATGCAGGCTTCATTACTTCTTTGGGAACTTTTCCATATTTCATTGTTGTTGACCTTGCAACTCCACCCTTCTGAGAAACATATACTTAAATAGAGCATTTTCCTTCTGTCTGAGTAACATGTATGTAAAAGACATTAATCAACAACAAAGCCTGACCTTTGGCACTCTTGTCGGCTTTTGCTTTCTTGAAACTTGAAAGACGCTTGTGTTAAAAAGTCAGACTTTGAGCTATTTTCCAAAGCTACAAGGACAGGCGTAATCTGTATCAAATGAGTCAAATGAGACGTTTGTTATCAGACCTTAGAGTAGCTGAATCACAAAAGTATGAAATCACAAACAAAACCCCAAACTCTAGCGTTTGATGAGCTCGATGGCCACCCAGGACAAAAACATTGATGGTAAACAATCCTTCCTGTAAAAACAGGGAAGTCAGGAGAGATGAGAGCAATAATTTGGAGACCTAACAAAATGGCAGCCTTTTCATGGATTACAAAGCTCTCTGTAGTGAGCCGAGTCTCCCTGTAATTTAACAGAGTCTTGATTGATAATTTGTGCCCAGAATTCCAAGTCCTCATATTCTGACTGCATCCAGGTAGACATAATACCTGCTGTTTTTCTAGCAATTTCAGAGAAGAAACAGGAACAAAATATCTGCTGATGTTCATGATCAAAAAACAAAAAATAAACTTCTTATATGATCTGATGTGCACAGACAACGGTACTCCTATTTCTCTTAATATCACCAGAATACTTTGCAACGGAGAGAAACGTAGGGATTGTAGAAACCATCAACAGTAAACTGAAGCAGCTAAAAGTTTAGTATTCCTAATCAATTTTTATTTGTGACGGTTTAACAGCAAGAGAAATGTAGGAGTCAACACATTTGTTAGAGGACAGTATCTGAGAATCCATTAAAACTTTGCAAATTCGGGGCGTGCTCCAGTGGTGTAGAGGTAGCGCGCCCCGCACTTGGAGGCCTTCAGTCCCCGACGCAGCCGTCACGGGTTCGATTCCCGGACCCGACGACATTTGCCGCATGTCTTCCCCCTTTCCTGTCAGCCTACTATGAAAAAAGGGACACTAGAGCCCACAAAAAGGACCCCCTGGTGGGGGAAAAAAAAAAAAACTTTGCAAATCTATCTACTGTAATTTTTCCTACAACTACTTTTTGTTTTGACCCTAAAAGGTTGCTTTAATCCAATAAATATATAGTGGATTGTTTAAACACAGAAATAAATCACTACTACTGCTAACATTTAGGAGGAACACTCAAAGAGAGTTGCTATTGATATAATTTAATAAAGTAATCATGGACATTAGTGGATGTTTTGATCCAATTGAAGCCACTTAACTACTAAGGTAAAACAAGGCATTTGCTTACTTGAGAAACCTTATGCTCACAAACAACTTCTGGATGATCTGATTGCTATATCTGCAAGGGTTCTCATGGTCATAACATTAACTCTGCTGTATTGAGGTTATTGCTTCCTTTGAAGGAAAGCTCTTATTGGTTCCTGGGGCAAATAGTTTTGAACAATAAAACGGTTTTTATCGGGTGAGCAGAGATCTGCCTGCTCCTTCTTCTTTTCACCTTCATGAATATTGTATATATATATATATATATATATATATATATATATATATATATAAAATTCCCTTCTCACCCACCGCGGGTGGTGATTCTTCTTCCTCTTAGCTCGGGTCCTCTACCAGAGGCCTGGGAGCTTGAGGGTTCTGCGCAGTATCTTGGCTGTGCCTAGGACTGCACATTTCTGGACTGAGATGTCTGATGTTGCTCCTGGGATCTGTTGTAGCCACTGTTCCAGTTTGGGGGTATATATATATATATATATATATATATATATATATATATATATATATATATATATGTAGATGTGTGTGAAAAACTAATCTTAAGAATGCTGAGAACTAAAGATAGTAACAGTAGTTGTGATATATGAGCAAACACATCAGTGTCATCCAGGAAGTGATTATCCAACATACTGTGGTTGCTGCGATCACAAAGGACTGTGGCCGTAACGTAAAGTCATTCTGCTTGATCTATTTCTGGATTCTGGATTTGATCAAGGAGAATTTCTGATCTTGATTTTTATGACAAGAATGGTTGAAAAAAAAAAAAAAAAACAACAACTCAAGATTTATTGCCATCTGGTGTTTTGTTCATCATCTTTTTCCGCCGTAACTCTCCCGGGCTTCTCTGGCCTCGCTTTTATATTTTAAATGTTACAGCCAAATATTTCTGTTTTCTTCTGTTTTAACAGTGATGTCCAAGGTCAGGGCAACTGATGTCACAACAATAAGTACTAAGCATACATACAGACAGGGTTGGAAATTAAAAATTTTCTCCACCAGCCACCGTGGCTGGTAGAGATATTATTTTTAAAGATGTGTCTAGTCATTTTTAAAATATATTTTTAAATTGTATCAATAGCTGTTTTCCCACTGTTTTATTTGTTTTCTCTTACTTATTACGTTTTCTATTGAAATTAACAATTATTACTAAAATATCTCAGAACGTGTTCATTATTAATTCCACGGGCCATCATCATCATTCTTGTGTTACTTCAGAGTTTTTCTGACTACCTTGAGCTTAGTGTTAGCTTCCCCATCACACACTTGCCTTCCTGCCTGCATGAAACTTTTTCTCTATTAACATTTTCACTCCTTCTTACCGAGCAGCAACAGCTAATCTGAACTCTTCTTCAATCTGACCCTAGCCCCTGAATCGCTAATTCCCTCTTCTTGTTCGCTACTGAATCTCCTCCAACGGTCAAAGTTAGTGTAGTAATTAACATATCGGTTAATTTGACACATTTTTCTGAATAAGCTTAAGCGCTTTTTAGCTTTTGTCGTAGTTTTTCTGACTCCCCTCGTCTCGTATTAGCTCATTTTCTCGGACTCCGGATAGCAGCAACCGTTAGCTGAAATGGCGCTATTTATAAATTTAGAGGGGAGGGGCAGGCCAAGGAGGACTGAGGGATTTCATTGGATAAGCCCAATGTCCATGAATAGAATCAACCAATGGGATTTCGCGGTCCATAAAAATTCGATGTAATATAAATTTTGTTAAATTAGGCCCGGCCGGATGTTTTCTCCCCTTTTCTTCCCCCCTTCCTGTCAGCCTACTGTCATATAAGGGACACTAGAGCCCACAACAAGACCCCCTGGTGGGAAAAATAATAATAATTAGTATGACACCGCCAGATATGGACATTCTGAACATCAGCCTGTATCCCAGACGCCCAGTCCTCCCCTGGACAGAAGTTCAAATTGAATGCAGCTTTTTTTTCCCTGTTTAAATTGTCAACCCGCCCAAGTGGCGGGTACGTTGCTCCAATTTACATGCCACTTCATACTTTCACCCGCATTTGGCCAGTGGCGGGTGCTAATTTCCACCCGCCACTGTACCTGCATACAGATACAAATCTCTGTATCTTACACTGACATACAGCATCTCACTTATTGTGTGTTCTGTCCAGAACAGAATCGTAAGGCTGACATGTTTATAAATTAGACTTGTAGTTGAGAAAGTTTCTGTGGAGTAAGAAATGCTTTTTGTGTTGTTGTTTTTTTCCAAGCAAGCTAGTAGCCAAAACTACTAGCATGCTTGGAAACATCGTCCTACAGAGCAACTGACTCACATTTTCAGTCGTCTCTGCAGACTTTATGAGTCTACAGTCCAACTTGTTACTTAGCTGCTGGTGTTTGTTTGTTTTCATTTTCCTCAGTGAGTCATCATCTGCTTCATTTCCTCCTTCTCCTTCCTCTCCCTGGCCTGTGACCATGGGAAAAGCCTTCTGAGATCAATAGAGGACTCTTTCTCCCACTCCCATCCACTTTCTCTGACTTTGTCAGTAGGCCAAACAACGCTCCACAGAGACATCTGAAGAGACGTGTTTGCTCACTTCCTGTGGGACATAGTATTTCTCTACTCTATCATCACAGATGTTTTAAGAAGAAAGGTTTTATTTTGTCCCATTGTACCTCACTTAGTTGGTTTATCACACACTGTTGCTCAACAACTTCCTAGCATTAAAATTCTCTTGTTACATTAGATGTAGGGGTCTCACAGGAGGAACTCAGACAAGGCTCTGGTCTTGCTGTTAACACCTGCCCAACCTTATTTGGACAATGAGAGGCCTTGTAGCGGTGAAGTGCATTTTAAAGACCCTGTGAGACAAGACATTACGTAATTCTTCTGCTGGATACAGAAAGGGAATCAATAAACAGGAAATCTGAGAATGTTTTCGGAGGGCATGGCAATAAACAGTGTCCCCTCTACTGCGTGTACCTCTGATAGGATGTAATTCTGCACCGGGATGGGGAGGAGAACAAGCTGGGAGGAGGGAATGAGTGGAGAAACTCGCAGAGTGAATGAAAGAAAAAAAAAACCAGCAAGGGGTAAGACATACAGAATAATGAGGGGAGTGCTCTGGGAATTAATTTTCTTCAAACTAACCTATGGATCTTACTGCTGCCTGGACTCTGCTACAATAAAAAAATGGTAAGAACTGCATGTCTGTTTGAAATAACTACTTTTCAGCTTTCTCTGTAATGGTTGCATGCTGAATATTAAAAAAAATCCTCCCTTTTATTTTACTGATTTTAAAATGCGGTAGCTTCCTCTGTTTTGTCGGCGTTTGCTCCTAGCAGAGGACTTTAAAAGTAGCAGTCCAGACTGTGTAGCTGGCAGTATCTATTTTCAGAAGCTCGTGGCAGCTCTGAAGGGCATTACTGCCCCCATAATGACAGGTTACAGCGCAAGACCCGGCATTTTCAAGCATTAAAACAGCTCCCAGGCCTGGGTGTGTACGCTGTATCTCTGAGGTTTGTGGCAGCAACTGTGTGTTGGTGTGTGTGTGAGTCAGGCAGACAGGGGACACATTACCCTGCCCACTCTCTGGTCCTGTGTCTGCGTCTCAAACAGGGCCGGCGTTGACAGGCATTGGGCTGACAGCAGAGGCGTCAGGGCTCCAGTGTCAGGACGGTACAGAGGGAACGGTTTGTTCTCCGGGTTCCCGGGGTCCTCTGGGACTCACATACTGAACACGATTGTAAGATGCGTGCGGTTTCAGCCGACAGCTTTGTCTGGGGGTGACATCAGACGCCAGCTGAACAGCGTGTTGTCTCATGTGGACTAAAGTTGGAGTGCGGAAGTTGTGGAGGGTTTCTGGCTATTTTTGTAGTTGTTCTAATTGATAAGGGATGACAACTCAGCTGCTTTTGACGCGCCAGTTCTGTGATAATCACAGAAAGTCACAGAGTAGTCTAATGATTTATTTGACATGTCTTGCAAGCAAACAGAATGTTTATTGTTTTAGAATGTGGATTTCTTTTATACGAGATGCTCTATAATGGACTGTAGAAAACAGTGACAGAACTTTTTTCTTAAATATTTAAAGGTGTTCATAGCTCTTAGACTTCTTCCCATTTTGTCACATTACAATCACAAACTTCAATGCCTTTTTTTCTGATTTTCTTAAATTATAAACAATTAAATTGATGCATGTGTATCAAAAGGAATTAGGTTAACTTTCAGGAGTTTCTTGTATTTACTATCACACTCTTCATGTCAATTATCACCATTTTTCTGTCCCTACTAAAGACAACATAATGTTGCCACCAACGTATTTCACTGTGGGGACAGCATGTTTTGGCCAAGCCACAGTATTCTACAGACATGCAATCTTTTTTTATGTAAACAAAAAAGTTAAATTTTAGTAGCATCTGGCCAGAGCACCTTTTTCAGTGCCTCCTCTACCTGTAAACATTTGTCCTGTCAGCAGATTCTGTGAATCTCTGCAGCTCCTCCAGAGTTAACATCTGCTCGGGATTTTTTTTCATAACCCCCAGCCCCCCAAAAAAAGAAACAAAAAAAAACTTTGAATAATATCTGACCCCAGGGTCTAAAACCTGCAGCTCTGGAGCTCCAAGTAGCTCCTAAAATATTTGAATAAAAATTAAAAGGCAGAACTTAATGTTTTTAACTACAGAAATAAAAAATGCAGAGGTTTTTTAAAATGTTTCCTGCAATATTTGCAAAGAATGACACTAAAATTACCAGTAATATGTTTTTATTTCTTTTTTTGTTTTTAATATCCATTGTCTTTTTTTGTTTATTTATTTTAAAGCCTAGAAAATTGAAAAATAAATAAAAAATTTAAATAAAAACTGGTTCTGTAATGGCAAGATATTGGTGTAGCCATGTTGGGGTAGTAGATATTTGTCTAAGAAGTTTTCTTTTTTCAGCTTTATACAGGTTTTATTTGGCTGTTCTGAGAGCAAAATGGGTCTTATGGTTGTAAAGTTTCTAACATTTTCTCTCTACAATTATGCTGCACTTTTTTTTTTTTTTTGCTCATCAAAATAATCCAATTTAAATACACTGAAAGTTGTGGATGTATGGTGACAGATGATGACAAATGAATCACTGATTTACATCTCTTTGCAAAGTTCCTGTATAAATTTTCTAAGACATGTAAAAAGTCAAAAATTACACAGTCAGCTTTCCTTCTTTATAGACTAAACAAACATAAGGCTGTAGGTGGTTGTGTCTAGTCTGTGCTTCTTGGGATGGAGAGATGTTAGTGATAGTGGAAGACAGGGATGAACGCGTTTATAAAAAAAACATGTTGTGTCATCGGGGTTGCATATGTGCGCGGCTGGGATTGTGCCAGGCATGGCTGTTCCTGGTGGACGTGTGTTTTCTTTCTGTCTGAAGAGCAGACAGCTGAATCTAATCTTCTGCATCTGGCTGTGTGTTGCCAGATCTGAGTCACTAACTGAGCGACTAAACACAAGCAGAGAAGAAGTACTGATGTGAACACTGAAGTGTGTTCGAACCTGCAGAAGTCCTTCCCTCCACCACAAATGAAATATACATTGCTTCATCGATTAAAGTATGAATCTTTTTGGACTTAGACCTTCATGGATGAGGGAATGAATGTCGTTTTGTCCATGGTTCTGGGGAAACAATTCTTCAGTGTAGCGGTTTGGTCACATGGGTGTATAACTGGGGCAGAAGGGTTTCTAAGGAAAGCACTGTTCCCATTGTAGTTCGGCAATATTCCCAGCGCTCCCATTCATGGCCTGAAACATTGTGTGTGTGGGTGCGTGTGTGTGTGTGTGTGTGTGTGTGTGTGTGTGTGTGTGCTTTAGGATCTACACGTGTCAGACTCTTCTGACAGTCCGACCAACATGGACCGCATGAGGAGGAATAAAGTGGAGCATGAGCGTCAGACCCATCAGGTCTTACAGGTAAGTTATGTCTTCAGATTTGATCAAACAGCATGTGATGTGTTCAGGGGCTTTTGCTACCCTGATCCTACTAATCTTGGTCATGTATGAGTATTTAGTCCTGAGTTGCTCTGACTTTTACTTCAACAACTACAATATCTACTGTGGTGAAGCTGTCGTGAGGCTGTGGTGGTGTATCGGAACCCAAAGTGTCCCGAGGAAAACACCACCACAACACGACACAAACCAGAACTAGATTGAGCCATTCATCTGAGTCAGAGAGATTCAGACTTTTATTCTGTTTGAGCCGAATTCTGTTGTTACAATCTGAATGTTGCAACTGAAATGCAGACATATTGAACCAATTTTTCCCGCAAATTCTAGCTTCAGCTTCTTGTTCTCATCTGACAGCACCGGGTGAGTGAGGTCCACTGCTGTTTCAGGTGTTGTGCATTCAGACATGGCGGTCACCTGGGGTGTAACATCTGGTTAATCTAGCTAGCTAGTGTTGACTTCCTGTCCTCTCAGTTCAGTGTGATCATTTACCTTTGACCTCTGAAGTCAACATGGTGTTTTTCCATAAGAAGCCATTAAACAAGTGTGCCTAACAATTCAACAGGTGATAAAGATACCTGTCAAATTGTGTATTTTATGTATATAGGTCTGGAAAAAAATTAAGAGACCACTACACTGGACTCCACTGAAAACCTTCTGGTTATTCCAACAAGTATTTATTTCTGAACTCGTCCTGAATAAAAGCACTAGTTTTATTGTTTCTAAATGAATATGAACTATTCACTTGCATTATTTGAGGTTATTTGAGGTCTGAAAGCACTGCATCTTTTTTGTTGTTTGACCATTTCTCATTTTCTGCAAATAAATACTATAGTTTTGCTTTGAATTTTATAGACATGTTGTCAGCCGTTCAGAAAACAATATTCATTTTACTCAAACATATTCCTATAAAGAGTAAAATCAGAGAAAAGGATAATTTATAGAGATCTCTTAAGTTTTTTCAGAGCTATATATCTATATGTATGCATGTATATGTGTATTTAAACTAGCTTTAAATATATAGATATATTACATATGAACCAAAATTTAGAAAGATTTTTTAAAATCTTTGGGGTCCTATAAACTCTTTGTGGGGCTTAAAGGACTCCACAGAGGGTTCTTTAAATTTGATCCTCTGTGGATGAAATGTACCCACAGTGTTATTTTTGTGTCTGTTATTTTGCTTTTCTTATTATATTTTAACAGTCCCGCATTATCAGATTAGAAGAGTACAGATACTGCGTATGAGGCTATTTTAGACATGTTTCCAGTGTTAAAACAATGCCTGAAAAACCATAAGCAAACTCAAAATACTGCATCTTGATTATGTCTTTGCCATTATGAGAACTGTCATAATAATTATGCTGCATTTCCTTCTGATTGCCCTCAAGTTTTCTATTTTCTAACCCAGACTTGAAAAGATTAAATCTGCCACAGTGCATAGAGTGGTGAGCGATGGTTACTGCAGCTGCTGCTCACACACGTGAAGCAGGTATCTGTGGTTACAGTAGCTAAACATCTGTGATAGCTGTGTTTCCTATTCACAGAGTTACTTTCTATGGTATTCCACTTCACTCACCTTTGGACAGTTTTTTTTTCTTTTTTTTTTTTTTTTTTTAACTTAAGTCACTTCTCATGTCTCCATGTTGTTTTCCTACTTACCATCCGCAACAACTTTAAGAAACTCTCTACTCTTAAATGGCTACTTTTAGAAAATAACTGCGGTTAAAATGTGGAACATTAACTCAACCTGTGGTGTAAGAGTTTAACAAGCTTGTGGCAGAATATAACCTATACTGCGTGTACTCACTGTTAAAATAAATACAAAAAATCCTGAATATTTCTAGGTTTAATGCATAGTATTTTAGTATTTTTACATCTAGTACTTCAGGATTATTATGCTTTGTTAGCTTAGTCAGGCACCCCAACTTGATTCACTATAACATATCTTTTATGAGGCATGATGAGAAATCACTCACTTAAAAAAACAACTAAAGTTTAAAGAACTTTAATTAAAGAAATAACACTTCACCTCGTTGCTAGGGTAAGAACAACTTTGTATCCAAAATCCACCTGTTATATTTACAAGTATCCTGACAGAATAGATATTAAATAGTGTCGATTTTCTTATGTTTTTTCTAACAGAATACTCCTTTAGATTTGATTGAAACGGGCAAGTCCTTGAAAGTTCAAGCAGAGCGCCCCCATCTGGTTAGCTTGGGAAGTGGACGCCTGAGCACAGCCATCACTCTACTGCCACTGCTGGAAGGTAAAAATGCTCATGTTGCTGTCTGAGTCACAGTTTTTAAAAAGTAATACACGTTTATAAATATAGTGTAAAGTAAAAATTACACTAAAGTTAAATGTGCTTTTACAGCTAAGTCTGTCACATGAAATATCTTGGACTTTTGGAATACGTGAATGAGTTTTTACATGTTTTTTTATTTGTTGCTCTTCTACAGTACATTTAAAAAGTATTTTACAATGTGGTAGATAATTAGGAAGTGGTAATTAATTTATAGTTTTGTTTTCATAGTTTTTCCCAGTTTAATAAAAATCTGAAAATGTGGTGTAAATATGAAGTCTAATTCTGTACCAACTGTTCAAACTTAGTCAGTTTGAAGGAGGGTATATTTGAACATTGGTAATGCAACACTTGACTTGTTCCAAATTTTTAGTTGGCCAAATTTTTAGTTGGATTTAAGTCTGAACTTTAGCTAGGCCATTTAAACGCATCAATGTGCTTCAAACCATTCAAGTGTAGCTTCAACTGTATTCATTTTCTGTTCACCCCTGTCCCTAGTGGCGTCGGGACGGGTGCTGGTGCCTGTCTCCAGGCTCCGGGCAAGAGGCGGGGTGCCTCAATTGTATGTTTATGGTTATCGTACTGTGGGACGATAAAGACCCCAGAATATGCTTCATCCATGAGTGCTAGTTGACTGATTTCCCATCCTGAACTTCTTGCCAGACTAAATGTGACTTTCCAGAGCTTTCCACCTGTTGATAACATATTTACAAATAGCGTCTGTCACTCCGCCCATGTGGACTTGACCTCTGACACTCTGCTGGCCTTGGCTTTCCTGACTTTGACCTACAAAACCTTACAATATTTCTCAGAAGTATCCGGTTTTATAGCTCTCCAGGAAGTCACTCGATGTTTTCTTTTTTCTGGTTACAGGGAGAACCACGCTGGGCAGCGATGGGACAGATATCCCCCTGCAGGGCCCAGGCATTGCAGCTCGGCACTGCTACATTGAAAACCAAGGAGGGAACATTACCCTGTACCCATGTGGAAACCAGTGCTCTGTGGATGGGCTTCCCGTCACCAAACCCTATCGCCTCACACAAGGTAGGAGAGCGACAGTCATAAAAAGTAGATACATTTTACACCTACAGTGAAAACAACATGCAGCAAAAATGTCCCTCCTTGTCCCCCTTCTTGTCAGAAGCGTTGTAAGCTTCCATAGCCGGTCAGAAGTTTCATTGTAGGCATGACATTATATTAGATTTGTCCTCTAATGATGCCTTTAAGGAAAAACTCAACAACAAAAAAAATTGAATACATTTTAAAAACAAGACTAGAGGGTTAGTCTGAAATTCATTTTCTCTAAACCAAACAGTTTGAAAATACTGCATATAACCTCAAATCTGCAACCCCAAGATAGTGTTTAGCTAAGTCTTAGCTAACACTTAGCTAAACACTATTTAGCTAACACTAAGTAGTATTTAGTGTTAGCTAATATTAATGTTAGCTATAGTCTTAGTAGGTCACATATAAACCAAACTGTTTATTTGGCTGTCTGAAATGTCAAATAAATTCAATTTAAACATTTTAGGGTCAGATGAAAAAGATTGAAATCTTTGGGCCCAGTGATTTAGGATGTTTGGAGTAGTGAAAGAAAATATTTCAAACCATAAAACACTTCAACACACTCCTGCAACAGGCTGAATGTTCTGTTCTTCGTGTGGGAAATATTTCAGTGTTTTTTGGTGTCGAACATAAAGTGGCGTTGTTGTCCGTTGCTATGCCAACGAGTCTGCGTGTAGCTTAGCTGATACAGAGAGCGAGAAAGAAGTGGTTTTGAGTTGTACTTCAACGGGTTTTCCCTTCCCTTTGCTGTGGAGCATAGTACTAAATTAATAATACCTACATTTCCAAATTTCATTGAGTTAACGGAATTGTTCTACCGCGGCTGTGGATGACATGTAAAGGAATAGCCTTGTTGCCCTCCACCGTTGTCCGCATGTGCGAAATTTCCATATGTAATCAATAACATGCAGGGAGTCTATTTGTAAATCTGATTATGATTCAGCCTCACCAGCTTTGAACCTCACCGCACGTCACTGGTACCAACTATCAAGTACAGTGGTTGTGGCATCAAGAAAAGTGCTTTTCTGACACTACACAAAGGGAACAAAATTAATTAAAAAAATGACTTTTTTCCTTAAATTAATCAACTCAGCAGCTAGATGTTGACACGTTTAGTTGTTTAAACACATGAACCCATTTCAGAAACAGGCTATATTAGATAATATTAAACCTAGTGATTTAAAATTAGCCAAATGAATGAACAGTGCCTAAAAGTTGTGCATGTGGAATGAAACCAGTTTAAATGAACTATACTATTTGTAATGGGAGATGTTGACAATTCAGCCAGAAGTTTGTTGAAGGCTACCAGAGGTGCAGAATGTTACTCGACATTAATCCAAATATAGGTTGAGGTGTATGAGCCTATATGAATACTTTGTAACTGTGTGGTTAATATTGACCATATGTTAAAATATACGGCCCTAGTTATTGTTTTCTTGTATAATCATAAGAGAGGGTGCATCCAATGATGCATTTCAAGTGTGAATGTAAACGTCTGACTGGAACTGTACCATAAAAGAACCACAAACAGTCCCTCTCCCTCCGCCCTCTCTCCATTAAGCCCGGTCCAGAACAGAACAGAATGTCATTCGAAGCCGGCATGTGTGTGTGGAGGCAGCAGCTGCTCAACAAGAATATTTCAAACTTGTTACTCCAATTTAAAGGACAATAGTCACATTTCAAATAAGAAATTGAGATTGGAAGGCATTTCAACCTGGAAACAACGCAGCAGCTTTCGGGACTCTAAAAGATAAATGTTAAACTTTCCCTGGAACAAATACAACTGGAACCGAAGCTTCTGAATGTGACTTTCAGGATACTGAGGGTAAAAATGCAATGAAGTCGTAAGGAGGTAATTTGACCAACTGTTCTTGTTGAATTGATCAGTTTATTTAGATAAATATATCATTAATTACTGAAAGCTAAGCTAACTGTTCTGTATATTTGTAGACTGTCTGGTTTACACTCTAAGCAAACTAAAGCAGATCATCTCAACTTTAAGATAATATCTGCATACAAATCATCAAAAATATATTGTAGAATACAAGCTAAAATATAAAAAAGTATAACATATTAGATATTCAATTTAGATTGGTTAAATTAATAACATTTTACAAAAATAAACCATTTAGAATTAAGCAAATGTTTTTGTAAGTTTCTTTTGTTGTGAAAGCCATGACCAGACATCTTTACTTATAAACTCGTAAAATTCAGATATTACATCTTTGTACGTATGCCTGTGTTTCCTGACAGGGTGCATGCTGTGTTTTGGTCAGTCTGCCTTCTTCCGCTTCAACCATCCCGAAGAGGCTCAGAGGATGAAGAGTATGCTGCCTGCAGGGAGCCTCAAAGTGAACACAGTCAAACCGCTCCCCTCTGGTAAAAAAACAAACAAACAAAAACCAAAAATTCCCCATAAAATTCAGATCCAGCATCATTCTGAGCTGTTCCTGCAATCCAGAAAAAAACATCCTTTAACAACTGTTTATACAAAAGTTTTTGCCTCGCAGCTATTCTGGGTAGAGTAAATCTTATTTTCTCTGTCCAGAATGGAAAAAAAATATCTTCTTAGTAGCAGAAGTAGTATTTTTATTCTGACTGTGACTTTAAATATTATTAAATTTGATCGGGTAAAGAAAAATCTAATTATCTTTGGCCTACATTGTGATCTATTTAGTCTACATGTTCTCTCAGTGTGGTGACCTCATTGAAATCTTTGTGTCCTGCCATTTGTACGCTTTCTCTGTGAATTGCAAGATCCTTCTGGCCCACTGCCCGCCTGTGATATTTAGAACCCATTCTCCTGTGACCTTATTAGTTTGGCTGTCGGCGCCTGAACAGTAGTGGCCACCACACCCTGTCCGAAAAGCAAAGTCCAGTCTTTCCTGGCAAAGACCTGAATTTGTCAGCTTTAAATGAGTTGAAAGGCTCAGTTTTTAAATTTAGCTGCTTTATTTCCCTGCAGGGTTACAACACCTCTAAGGAGCAACCAAAGCAACTGGGTTTGACCCAGGTTGTACAGGAGATTCTCCTACTGCAGAGGACTTTTAAAGACTCATTTTAAGCGTTTTGTAGCCAGGAACAAAGCCTAGTATTTAAAATATTCCATATATTCCATATATTTGGTGCGGTCACTCCAGAAGCTGATGGTTGATGGATGAAAAATTCTGTTTCATCCAGAATTCAATCCTCTAGATGTTAATTTGAGCAGATGTGAAGCATTTGGAGTAGTCCTCTTTTTATGTCCATCTAGTTTATGCACTGCACTTCTATCTCTGAAAGAAAAACAGCTTCAAAGCTTTATGCTGCCACCACCAAGCTTGGCCGTTGTCTCAATCTTCTTAAGATTGAAAGACTCATCTTATTTCCTTCTAAGAAACTTGTGGCCAAATATTTTTTTGTCCAAAAAACCTTTCTTCAAAGCTGCAATTTTAAATGTGTTGAATTTTAAGAAAAAAAAAAGTCTTTCTTGGTCAGTACCCTGTAATTGGCTTTACTTATATGTTGTGGATGATGACACTTGTGTGCCAACCTTTTCCATTTTATGATAAGATTGAACATCCGTGGTTCCTGGTTGATGAAATTGTACAATATTTGTGGAGTATGATGTAAAGCCAAATCCATGCCAGCATCCTACCTGTAAAAATGAACTCTATAAATTTTATTTTATCCCCAGTAGTGGTTAAAAGTACAGACAGAGTTATACCAAAATATTCTTCTCAATATGTTTGTGTTCTCATTTTAGTTTTTTGAAAACCACTGAAGTTGTTGTGTAATTTGATCTCGAAAATAAATTTCTCCAAATACTGTCTAAATTGCCCTGCCATTCATGCCCCTAATAAGAGTCTCTTAACCTTTCACCAATTAGTGTAGATCAGAAAAATGGCCTCCTCTCTTATACAGATGACCTAGGGTGTGTTGTGGGTAAATAGGACAGAGGACAGTTGCCCCACATTGTGGGTTTATTTGTGTGTGTTTTTGCAACTGTCCTCTAGCTCTTTATAACAGGAATGCTCACGGACAAATGTTTCTGTCTCCCCCGGTGCAGACTCCCGCAACATCTCAAATGGAAACCACAAGTCTTTTTCAGACAACAATGATGCTAAACTCAACGGCATGGCAGAAACTCTTCAGGACTCCCTGAAACTGAAACCATCCTCATCCTCTGGGTTTGGTAAACAACCTTCTCAACAAACTATTTTGGACATGCCTAATGGAAAAGCTGCCACTCCGCCTGGCAGTTCCAATCAAGAAAACAGCAGCAGCATCTCTTTCACTCAAAATGTCACCAATAAACCCCTGGCGGTACCGGTTCCTTATCCACGGACCTCACGCTCGGTGGCTTGGAATGGTGCTGGTGGGACTCAGAGAACTCAGGAGAGTCCAAAGCCACTTAGAAATGCTGGCAAAGAGACAATGTCAAGCCCCAAGCTCCATGTTAAGGGATTAGAAAACTCAAACATTAGTCAAAAACCCTCCTCTATAAAAATTCCCCGCACTGCTCCATCCAGTCCTCAACTGAGAAGTTCCTCCCTTCAGAAGAGATCCCCCAGCCCAATGCGAGAGCTGGGTCAGCCTCTCTCTGATATTGATGTCCCTCGTAGGATGACCAGCTCCTCCAACCTAAGGGAACTTCCCCGGGTTAGTCCCTTTGTGTCCTACAGGGGAACTGCAGGATCCCAAGGAGTTCCTCAGAGTCCGCAAAGCCAGCGCAAACTCTTTACAACACCTAAAGCAGAAGCCATAAGGGCTCTATATCCACAGACTCCATCGTCTCTCTTTGGGATGGAGAAGCAGTCAGAGGGCAGACCCTCACAGCCTGCACCAGCAATTGGCATTAACTCAGGCCTGGGTTCAGTGTTTGGGTTGTCTCCTCTGGCAAGTCCGAGCAACGAGCGAAAGACTGCCTCCAGCAAAGAAGGGAACCCTACAAAACCATATACCAGGGAGCGCAAAAACAGTATCTCTGAGATCAGCGATAATGAGGATGAGTTGCTGGAGTACCATCGTTGGCAGAGAGAAGAGAGGCTGAAGGAGCAGGAAATGGAGAAAATGGTGAGTACTGAATGTGATAAGCTGAGACTGAATTTAAATTCTGGTCTACTCTTGAACTGCATCTAAAAATATCGCTTTTGAAATCTGTGGAGCTGTGTGGTTGATCTTTAGCTTGAAAACCATAGTGTATGAGAATTAAAACCCAAAACAAAATGTTAAAGAGATGAAAGTTCCCAAGGAAAGAGTTGTCGCACACTGTATAAGCAGCTATCTTGTCTTTTTGGTTGGAGTTTATTCTTTCTTTTCTTTCCATAAGTTGGTGCTAGAATCAAATTTCTGACAGAGAAAGGCTTGGAATGATATAAATATTGCTTTTGATAAAAACCTGTTGAGTATTTCATTTAGCTCATTGGTGGGTTCATGGCACTACAGGACAAATTTACAAATGAACAAGACTGTAAATGAGATAAACAGTTCAGAGAAGAGATTTAGTGACTCCTGGCATGGCAAACTGCTTTCATATCTTCTCCAAATTCTCTGGCACCCAGCCAGTAATTAATCTCTCCTCCGAACGTTGCTGGCATCGGCGGCCCGTGTGGCTTTGGTGACAGCGGATCTGGGGGGCATTCTTACAGACGTCTCAGGGTCCGGTGCAGAGGGTGTGGCTGGTTGTTGCCCAACACTATATTTACCGGAAAGATGAGCGGCATCTACTTTCAAAGCTGCCTCCCCTTCACGCGGGACTCTTTCTTCTTCATTCCCACACTAGATCATAGACTCGGTGTGTGTTATTTATCTTCAGTCGAGCACTCGCAGTCTTTTCTCATCACCCTTCAACCGGCAGTTTGGCTCCCACCCGGTCCTGCCCACTGGCAGCTGACATGATCACAGAGGTGGGTGGTCGCTGCCGGGACTTATGTGTCCAGAGACTGTTTCAGGGACCAAATGGTCTCTGGCAACCAAAAAGAGACAACGCTGTGGATTAAATAATTTGTGGACAAATATTGATTCAGGCAGAGCCCGAAATAGACTAAACTTGATATCTTTCACAGTTTTATGAACTTTTCAGACAGAATAAGGCACCACTTCCATGCTTTCGTATTATGTTTCAGATATGAAAATGAATTGGACCGGTTTGTCTTCAGTAGTGACCTGGTTTGGCTTTTGATGTAATTTGGGACTCTGTAAATTAAACTGAACTGTGTCTAGTAAAGATATGCAATTGTAAATGCCTGCACAACAAGCTAAGCCGACTATTTCCAGCATAAAAACCAGGATCCATCCTGTAATGAATCACTTTCTGCATGTCAACATGGTATCCCGGCTGCACAGCTGCAGACATAAAGGCTTCGAATTAAGTAGTTAAGGAAGCACATGGCATCATTAATGACTTATAATATGAAAATCACTACAGATTTGTCAGCACACAGGTGTTCTCACTCAGGAACACTTTTTGCCCGACTGCAATCAGCACAATAAACAAACTAAAACATGTTGCCTTGTGTTTTTCATGTTTTTTGCACTTACAAAAACTGAAATGACACAAATTATATGAAGCTGAATTCAAAGACTTAGCTTAGCAAGGAGACAAAGCAAGACCAAAAATCATGAATTAGAAGTTGTAATATAAACTGTGATAATGTGATGTTGGACATGTTTTGGCTTCTTTTTGTTGCTAACGTAATTGTTTTCAAATGGAAGTGAGAATGCTTCAGTTATAAAAAAGGATGCCCATTGTTAATTCTCTGTGTTTAATATAACATAGATATCTCAAATTCAAAAAAATAAGAAAATACTTGGAATTTGAAGAGAATGTGCTTTATTTTACTATGCCTGTTCATGTAACAACAAAGCATTTGTCAAAGGCCAAACAATAAATTTGAGTATTTTTAAGCGTTTTTAACACCCAAAGCGCACAGACTCTTGACGTCCAGAAAGAGACAAAGAAAGGATTTCCTTTCAGCAAGATAAATTCCCAATATCCGACCTTCTGACTGGTTTACCGTTTTTCATCCAACTTGGCTCTTGTGGTTGACTCTGCACTCTAAAAATCAATATCAAGCAATTATCTCATCGTAAGAGTGAAACAGAATAACCAGAAGAAGAGAAGAAGTGGCTTTTTAAATTCAGCTTTATTTTCTCAGAAACTTTTTGAATTAAAACTTCAAAACACAACGTAGAAGGTGTGATGATTCAATGTATTAAAGTTTATGTGTGTTGCCTTGTTCTCTCCTAGAACTTTTAAAACATTTTTAAATAACTTTTATCAAATCTTCTTGTTTTAAAGCTAATGCACTTAACAGTGTTTGTGTGTGTTTTGTTACTGTTGGACTAATTTATAGGGCAAATTAACATGAGCTATAAAAATAGGCAGACTTGTATACCAGACCTCTAATTAATGTCAGGTTGGAGTGATGACTACATCTCTCACCATGTTTTAGTAAATTAAGTAGGAGTCCCATTGTTTAGCACAATGAGAGACAAGCAGTAGAGAATAGCAAAAGAAAAAATAAGAATGTTAATTTAAAGACTGTTGTTTTTTCTTTGTTACAATTTTCTGCAAAACTCCACCAGTAAGGTTTTACTTGGAGGCCCCTCCTGAGAGAGGACCTACTATCAGGTTACACACGTCCCCCCCGTGCCTGTGGTGAAGTGACAGCTGCCTAAATGGGACAATGTCACCCAAGGAGAAACGCGTTTAATCCTCTGTGTGATCTGGAATATCGCTCAGCGTTGCTCTCGACTCCCATCTCTCCTACAGGAGCGACAGAGACTGGAGACCATTCTGAATCTGTGTGCGGAGTTCAATCAGGAAGACGGCGCCGCGGAGCTGGTGAGGAGCGGGCTGCGTGGGGGTGCCGGAGGAGTGGACCCAGACTCTGGAGGGGGGACGTCTCTAATGGGAGCACACCGAGCCCAGAGAGCGGGGGAGAATGATGAGGAAATCCAGAGGGAGGAGTCCAGTAGCACAGAGAGCACACATCAAGAGGTGAAACACATCCACACGTTGTGTTCAGGATATTGTGAATATCTGGATATTAGATTTTTTTTTTTTTCCTCTTTTTTTTTTAAACATAAAAATCTACACTCAGTGTGAGGAGCTGTTTGCTGGACAGGAGCAGGTCTACCTGGAGGAGGAGAGGAGAAGGGTCTTGGTTCGGGTTGATGAATTGAAGTACAGAGTTGGTGAACTGGAAGAGCAGCTACAAGAGACCAAACAGGAGGTCAGCACACACACACTTACTAACCTTCATGTAAATGCACAACTTAGGTCAGAAGTGCTCCTTGTTGCCACAACGACCACATTTATTGGGAGCTTTTAATAATCAGTCTCAACAGTTTTTTTCCCCCTATGTGGAGTAAAAAATTGGGAGCTCAAGATTAAATGCTCTGTGGATTCTCTGTAATCCAAGCAAATGAAATTTGTTCTCTGCCATTTCTGTTAGGAAGAGTTGTTAGCTTGCTAGGTGATATTTCACCAAATATTAGTGAAGGTGCATGTATAATTTTGAGGATAAGAGCACAATTGTGCACCTAATTTAACCTCTATTTAGTTATGTTGTATGTTTAGTCTTCAATGAGACTCTGCTGCTGTGTTTGTCTGTAGGTGGAGATGGAGCAGGCCCTGCTGCAGGCCGAGCGGCGGGCGGAGCAGGAGCAGGTGGAGGCTGAAAATGAAATCATCGCTCAGCTGCAGCTCAAACTCAGCCAGCTGGACAGGGCCACTCAGAAAGAGAAGGACAAGGTGAGAGTGCGATCCACTAAGCACGTCAGGTTACCAACAAACACTGGTTGAATGCATGTAAATGACATGTGATTTCTTTCGCTGGGTCGAACACATGAAACATTTCTTTATGGACAAATTTTGAGCTCTCAGCAGACATAAACTGCTCAGCAGTGCCTTGCAAAAGCATTCATCATCTTTAAACACTAACATATTCTGTGTTTAAACACTAACATGTTTAAACACTAGCATAGTACAAACTTTAGTGTATTTTATTGGGAATTTGTGTGGTAAATGAACTCGAAGTATTGATCTCCCTGGATTTTAATTAATAAATAGAGCCAACTGGTGTAATCTAATCTCAGTATGAATCCAGATACGTTGTGAAGGCATCAGAGGTTTTTTGGAGAACATTATGGAAGAAATATGATGGAAAAAAAAACCCAACTGCAAAATCTAACATTTAGTGTTTGTGTGGGTAAACTGTATACATCATACAGAGGTTCACCTTCCAGCAAAACATTAACCTTAAACATAAACACTAAATCTCAGAGAGACAATTAGATGCAACCATTTTTGTGTGTTGCAAAGGAAAATCAAAATCCAGGGAAAATCTGATGCATGACTCAAAAATGTTTGATCACAGATCCTCTCCATCGAATGCAGAGCATATTTCTCAGATATTTACCTCATGTTAAGTCTCAATAAAACATTTCAAAGCTTGCGGTTGTGCCATGACACAAATTTAGGAAGTTCACAAGTTAAAATTAATTTTGCAAAGCACCGTTATTGTCCACTGACTGCTCAGTAAACCGCGAAGCACAGCAAACAAACGGCAGCGACAGAAATTCTGCCGCTCATCTCAAAGTGCTGTGCTGATTTACAGAAGCTGCTTCACCCGTCTCCCAGTTTAACAGAGCTTCATGTTTACAACCTCTAACTACTGTACCAGTCTAACTCCTGCCTCCTTTAATTAAAAAAGACAAACAAACTGCCTTATACTAATCTATGCAGATGCGTGACTGCATGGATTTTTAGTTGCCCCTCATTTTTTTTTTCTCCCTGGTATGTGGGCACGGTTGTGTGTGAATGTGTGTATGGGTGTGTCTGTCTTTGTGTGTTTTTAGGGCAGAGCTAATGTGTCGGCTGAACGGAAGGCCCTGGAAAAGCAGAGGAATGAGTACAATGAGCTGAAGAGGCAGTTTGATATGTGCCCCTTGTCTCTAAGGGAACAGTTACAGGAGCAGCTCAGCAGGGTCAGTGTTCTCATGGCTGGGAACAGTGAGTTATGCTCAACGCTACAGCGCCGTTTTACCTGCACAGAAATAATCACAGATGTTACACTGTATCGCCCTCAGAGCACTCAGAAGTACTTGGAAAAAAGGGCAATTTAATTTTAGATTTTCTGCCCTTCTGCTTTGCTACATGAACATGTCGGGTTTGTCAAAGGTCTTTTTTTTTTAATTATTATTATTTAAAACAGCCACCAATGTGTTTGCAGCTGAAGCTTTGGTCTCCTATTTACTGCAGTTTCCCATTTTATGGTTGTTCAGTGGCATCTGTAGTAATTTTTAACAAGCACTAATGTTATTAACAGCTTTGCTTTAAAAGCAAAAAAGTGTGCATGCATTTACTGACAATAACTTGAGTCAACAACCTTTTTAAAACAACTCGCCACATATATTGGTTCCAAGTCTGCAAACATATGGAATCACTTCTTTTAGAACATATTTATTAAGCTCTCTTTTATTTATTGCTGGCGTATTAAATAAAAAAAAGCTATTTTCTTTAACAGTTGAACAGTCTGACACTATGAACTATAATTGAAACATTTTATTGGTGTAATTATCGGCTTCATTCAAGTAAAATTAAATAGTAAGAATTTGTGGGATTGTGGTGAGCACTTTCTCATCACGGCAACAACGTTATAGTCTCATTTCTTTATACAGAGTTTGATTCAGTCATGTAAAAAAAAATAACAATTTGATAGTCCAGTTAGTATTGAATTCTTTACCTGGAAATGTTTTAAGCAGCATGCTTCATTTCGACTGTTATGTGTGTGTGGACAGAAAGCCGAGGCTCTGGAGAGTGGGACCAAGCAGTTTGAGGAGCTGGAGTTTTGCCAGCTGGAGGAGGAGAGCCGCCTAGAGGAGAGGAAGGAAGCCCGCTGCTCGCAGCTAATCCAGGAGCGAGCCGAGTATCACAGCAGTGTCGCCAACAGGAAGGTGGGGCACAGGCAGCATGTAGCAGGGAAGAAACAAATAGAAGTTCACACACACTCATCAAAATGTGTTATAATTTTGTTTGTCTCTTTGTGATGCAGTTGAACGGTTATCATTTTCAGCAACATACAACTTTGGTTAATTTTCATTGCAGGATCTGGATGCTTAAGTTTGAATGTCAGCTGGAAGAAAGACTGAGCTTTTTAGGCAAAGCTATAAAGTGTGTTTGAAGGAATAAAGGTGAAGCTTTAAAACCTAAGAAAGCTGAACTAACTGCCAAGCATGGCAGAGGTGGCATCATGCTGAGTGGCTTGGTTATTGTATCAAGTGAAGGGAATTTAAACTCAAACTGTAACCTCAAATCAACAGCAGGGTTGCTGGAAGACGTCACGGTTTTGGAGCATTTAGAAAAGTAGAAAAAGCGAAGCTTCAGGAACAAATCTAACATTAAACATGTTAATGGAATATGCTCAAATATTCAGTCTGAGACAAGTAACTAGCCAAGTTAAACAAGCTCTTCAGTTTCTTATAAGAAATATCAAAAATCAAGTAAAAAATGAGGCCTAAAACTTGTTGATGGCAGCTTGCTAAGAGACAAAATACTAGTGTGTTGTTTAAATATTTGAGTCGGTATGTCTAATTTAAATGCTGGGTCTTCAAACTTCTTGTTTTTTTAAAAGCACTGAAGTTGTATGTTGTGTAATCAGCCCTTTTTATATGTAAAGAATAATGGTTAAAAATATGTGTATGTAAACCTTTGACTGGTGGAATCTTCTCACAAAGTGAGGAAACATCTGCATTAACAGGAGCGGATGGCTGTTCTGGAAGCTCAGGTGAAGCAGCTGGGGATGCAGGCTTCCCAAGACTGCGAGAAAATCGCAAAAGACCGGACAGCAACGCTGCAGCTTCTACACAAGGTGGGGAAGCTACTCTGATTGATACAAAACCTTAATTCTGCATCTGAAATTAGTAGTTAATTAATAGTCTAAAGGAAATGCATTGGGCTGACATGGTAAGAGCTTATCGGATCTCCTTCCCAGGAGCAAGACACACTGTGCAACCTTGAGAGGCGGTACCACACCCTGACAGGAGGAAGAAACTTCCCAAAGTCCTCTGGCAGCATGAAAGAGGTGAGCAGGTACATGTGAGATACCAGACCACCAAACCACAGCTCAGCTGGACAACAATTACCTACCGCACAAGTGGATTGTTTTGTTGACTCAGGTAAACTTTTTGAACAGGAATCGCTTCACATCAGCGAGTCTGATCTTGTTTCTGTGGACGGTCCTCTTCATAGCCCCTGTCCCTCCTCTTCTCACAACCCCTCCCCTGAGCTCTGTCCTGTCAGGCTGCAAGAGGTAACTCTGAGGACGTCCCAGTTTCGCAGAAACCACAGTAACATCAAGCATGTTGTGTGTTAGCATAATGTTAAAGACAGTAACTGGCTTGCAGTGTGTGCTGGAAGGTTTGAGTTTAAAGTTGGATTTAAAACATTCCAGATGTTTTTCAGGATTTCAGTCCCTTGCAAAAGTATTCATACCCCTTAAACATTTTTTCTCATTTTCAAATAAGTCTTTGGCAAATGAAGATTTGAAAAGTGTGGCTTGCATTTGTATTAGCTCCATGGCACCCCTAAATAAAGTTCACCTCAAACAGCTGGCTGCAGAAGTTAAGAATTACAGCAGACAAATAAGGGATAAAGCTCTGGAGAATAAACCAGATTTAGGTTAGAATCCCAAACTTTGAGCACCATTCAGTTTGTCAACTGAAATCTCTTGTATCACAATTGAGTGAGAAAGATCTGAAAATTAACTGAAGAAGCAGCCAAGAGACACAAGGTGGCTCAAGGGGTATTATTGATGATGATGAGTATTATTGATTATTTGAGTTATTGGTGGACGACTTCCTCTTGGACCAAAGAGTGTTTGGTTTGTTGTCTGTATGGAAGAATGGCACTTCTTTCAACGCTGGTGTTGAAAGAAGTGCGTAAGACATCAGGATTACAGTGTTGTGATTTGAGTTTCTCTGTGTGTTTATTTTGAGTTCCTGTGTCTCTGTGTTGTCCTGTCTCCCCTTGATTGTTCCCAGGTGTGTCTTGTTTCCTTGATTACCCTCTGTGTATTTAATCCCACCTGTGTCCTTTGTTCTCTGTCGGGTCCTCGTCTGATGTTTCCTCAGTTTGCCGTCAGTCCATTCGTGTACCCTGTCGCTACTCGCTAACCTGTGTGAGCCCTGGATTCTGCTCAGCAGTGCTGCCTTGGTTTTGGACTATTTCTTATCATCAAATCATCATTCACTCTGTACCTGGGTCTCAAACACTTCACACCACCCCATTTCATAACATACAGTTTTCCACAAGGCATGTGGTGGATCAAAATTATACATGAATCAAAATTAAACTTTTTGCTGAATTTAGACGCTATGTTCAGAACTAACACTGCATATCTCCCTGAATGCTCAATCTCCACAGTGAAATGCCGTGGTGGCAGTATCATGCTGTGGGAAGTTGGTCAGAGCTGAGTGCATAGAAAATGGATGTAGATAAATACTGAGCAATCCTTTAATTGCTGGAAAACGCATGGAACAGCCCCAAACATAAAGTCAAAGATGTAATGGAACGTCTTTGATCAAGCTATTTTCCTGCTTTCTGATTGGTCCACTGTCTCGATTGGATGCTTAAAGGCTCTTTAAGGGCTCTCCATGCAGTCTGACTGAGAACGACCTATTTTGCAAAGCAATGTCAGAAATACAGATACCTCATTGCTGTGAAATATAGTACAACAGCACCAGAAGAGCTGAATGCAAACGCACATGCCACTGCTTTTTGATCTCATATAGAGGAAATTCCATGTTTTGTTTTATTTTTACTACCTTTCTCTATTTTGTGTTGATCTATCACTACAATCCCAATAAAATAAGTTGATGTTTGAGGCTTAAAAGTTATAAAAACTTTTAAGGGACATGAGTTTTGTGTGACGGTGTAATTTCAAATATAAAGGCGGGTTGCATCGTTGCCATGTGTTGTGAAATCTCTGAGCGCCTGTAAGTGTGGGTGTGTTCTCAGCCCTGTTGTGCCTGTGCTGTGGCTGTTCATGCAGGAGTATCTCAGGCTGTCTGATGTCTATCGGATGTATGGAGATCCTTATTCCTCCTCCCCTGCTGCTCTCCACTGCCTCTCTCTAACTGTGTCTCCAGCTCTGCCATGCGAGGTATTCTGCATTTCTGCACTTTCCTATGAACTGCCCAATAACGAAAGACCTAAATGTTTGAATAGATGCACCTTCTAACACTTTTTTTTCCCCCACACTCTGCTCCCCCTTTTTGTTATGCAAATATATGCTGTGTTTCTCTGCATCTGTGCAAAGGACTACATCACAGTGAGTCAGCTAAGCCAGATCTTTGGGATGCAGAGATCTAAGCCTTCCTCTTCCACCTCTACTCCATCATTCCAACTTGCCTCGTCTGAATCCTCCTTCACGTGCCACTCAGCTGCATGTGGTCCTTCCTCCTTTCTTTCTGCACAGGTTTGTCTCTTGTAGAAGCATATTTGTCACCGCTCTCCATTCTTTCTCACAACTGAATGTTGTCTGAATATCTTTTTCCTTTTTTGAGCTGTTGCACTGTGGTTTGCTTTTCTTAATCTTTGGCTGGATGCTTGTGATCACCTCAGAGCCATGCTGAGCTGAGCAGGAATGCAATGACTCCCATTAATCTTGAGCGCTGGTACCAGGACATCATGGCTGCTGGAGACTCCCAGTCATGTCCTCCACCGCTGCCTGCAAAGTCTTTTTCCTCACGCAGACACGGGCAGGTAAATTCACTTACTCACTAAACAGGACAAGCTCCTCATTTGCTCCTACAAATGTGGTTCCTAATCAAAAACACAGCTTGGATTTACCGCAGGTTATCTTTTTACACATAGTGGCATGATTGTTTGAGAGATTAACAAGAAGTAAAATTATACATTCATGCACAATCAATGTTTGCCACTGGAAAATGAAATGCAGTATTGAAGCTAAGTGAAGAAATTGAAGCCAACAGGGAATCAGGAGCAAGTTATTGTGCCTTTCTCCACTGTCTTCTATTGAGTTTCAAAGTCAGAATTTAGATTTTCTACATTAGTCCAGTATCAGATTTATACTTATTTACTGTAAGATATTAAAACCAATTTAAAACATTGTGAACAATCCCTTCAAAAAGGTTGGCCAACTATAGTGAAACAAACTAAAACAATGTATCTCACTGCATCAAAAGGAGATAGTCTTGTGTGGAAGCGTTATAGAATAAAAGTCTTCAAAAGTGCCTTTTTCCATGTGGTTGTAAATAAGCTTTGCATTTAAGGAAGCCATATTGGATTTCTGTAAATTCTTCCAGTTGGAAACTTTTTCAAATACAAATTACACCAATAATGCAAGGTAAATGAATAAGAATGTTTTCCTTGTTATATCACAACAATATGGGAATGCGTAAGTCTTATTGCATCACTGTTTTACAATCTGTGTCGTATGAGCTGCACTAGTTGAAAAGGTTAAAGGACCACCGATGCGGGAAGCCCTCTAGTGGTTAAAAATGTAATTACACAGTCACTTTTGGTGCTGCTTGTCATTTAATAGTAAGTTTATATCTCTAGAAAAGATTGAGACCCCTTAAACATGGACCTATAAGAGTAAAAGCAGACAAACTGATCATTTTGAGTAAAATGAACATTGTTCTATTATTCTATGAACTACTGACATGTCTACGAATTTCCAAGCAAAGATTTAGCATTGAAATGAGAAATGGTCAAAATGACAAAAAAGATGCAGTGCTTTCAGAACTCAAATAATGCAAAGAAGACAAGTTTATATTCAGTCACAACAATAATAATGTTTTAACCCAGGAAGAGTTCAGAAATCACTGTTTGGTGGAATAACAATGAGGTTTTCAATGGGATTCAGTGCAGTGGACTCTTCATTTTGTCCAGAGTTGTATTTCTCCACCTTTACACCAAAAGCGAAATGGACAAACAAAACAATAACTATTAGCCCCCATCACAACAACGCTTTTTGTTTTGTTTTTCTCCTCTAAGATGTTAAAGTCTAAGTCAGATGGTGAGGTTGGACAGGGACCATCGCCTGCTCAAATCTGCAGCACTGCACTCCTCTCTCTCTCCAGCGGCGTCATGCATGACAGAAATGCCGCCACGACGGTCAGTTTCATGCTTCTAAAGTCTCATCAGGCCTTAACAGCTGTTCACAGCATGATGCTGTCTTCTGTCTTTCATGGGGCTTACAGTTGATGCTGAGAGAGAAAAACCTGTTAGACATGGACTCCAGGAAGCAAACAGCTCTGCAGTGCAAAGGTACGTGACTCCCTCTTTCAATTGCCAGCCTGAACCTCACAGTTTGCGCCTAAAATGAAATGCACATGAAAAAGAAGTATAGATTCATTACAACCACCCGCAGTGGAAAGCTATGTGGCTGCATCGACTTTGTTGCTTTCCTACATCACACTGCTGGTGTAGAAACTGTGTTGAAAAAGTACAGATTTATCTGCAAGAACATTACAACCAACTGCTTAATTTAGTGCAGGCCCTCTTTATGCTTCTATAAAAGCTGTGAAATGTCAGAGTTTATGTGGCGGCTCTGTTGGCGACTGAACCACAGCACATTAAATACTTTCGAGCAAAGAAGAACGTAAAGAGATAAAGGTTAATAGGTATAGGAAATACATAACAATTATGGAGAGCGCCAGAAGATTTTGAATCCAGGACTTTCTTGCTCCAAGACAATGGTGTTAAAAATGGCAGCAATAAAAATAAATAAATGCATAAGTTTAATCATTTTCTATAAAGAAAATATCTCAAATCACAACAAAAAAACAAAAGAAAATGAGTATGAGTAGTAAAATTACTTAAAATCAATATTTTGTCAAACTAAAACTGAAGCATACAGACACGTTTCCCTTTCATGCCACCAGAGGGCGCTGCAGGCTGTAATAACGAACTCTATTCCCCCATGCGTCCCCACAGATCCATCTCCGACGGTCCATCACTCAATCCTGCATCACCAGCCGCCACCGAGCGGCACCCAGGCGTACGACACTCTGAGCCTGGAGAGCTCCGACAGCTTGGAGACCAGCGTCTCCACTGGCAACTCCGCCTGTACTCCGGAAAGGTGAGAGACTGCCCTGTTTCCATGGGAACATCCAAGTCTGCCCTCTCTGTTTGAAGAAAAGGTCACTAGGCTTTGTTCCTGTCACAGCGGGCTTTGTTACACGCCTTTTTGCTCACGTGACGGCGCTGGCTGTTGCCATGCCAAACCCATTCAAGTTTCCGAAGTTAAGTTTCCACCGCGGCGTTAATGAAGAGTCCGCGCCTTGCTCTCGCTCTCCTGCTGTTCTGATTCCAGGCGTGTTTGTTTACCTTTTTTCGCCTCCCCCTCCGGTTCCCTCTTCTCATCCGAAGCCTTGTCATATCCGTGTAATCAATGTCAGCTTCCCCTGTGTGACTTGTAGCGCCTGTGGGTTGGAGGCCCAGAGGATAGAGGAGATGGAGAAGATGTTGAAGGAGGCGCAGCAGGAGAAAGCCAGGCTGATTGAGAACAGAGTGAGTTCCCCACGCTACAGCTGGAGGGCTTTCACGTAAAATCAACACAATGCATGTCAGTCTGCCATCACTTCATCTTCTTGGGAAACAAGCACACAAACATGAAAACACAATAATTTGTCATCAGTATTTAGTCGTTTTTAGAAGTTTTTCCGAAGCAGTGTTCAATTTATAACTGATGTTTCATGATAGATGTTTCATTATATGAGCGGAAGGAAATTAGAAGATTTTCACAATATCTTAAATCATTAAATACTAATAGGAACAAAACTGAAGTAATGGTAAAAACTATTTGATAAAAAAAATCACATCAGCGTAGTCGAAATGTGACTTGGAGATGTTTGAGGAAAATCTCCTGTTTTACTTCTTCAATAGATTAAATCTATCTGAGATGTCAAAGCGAACAGAAGACTTTTTGAAATAAAGTTAGAAAATATTTTGTTTTTATCAGTTTTTTTTAGTTCTGAAATAAAGCAGACCTGTGAGTAAGTATCTGAAAGCTGCAAAGGATCATTTTACATCAGCAAAGCTTCCCCTGTTCCACTCACAGACTAAAGGGATAGATTTTACAAAACCCTGGATTGGGACTTGAATTCTCAGGTGCATCCTCTGACAGTTGTCTGCTTTGTATTGCAATATTTGCCTGCCATTAACATATATTCCCGTCTCGCTCTTATTGTCTCTCCCCCTCGGTCTGCTCTCTGCGCTCTCTTCTGCCCCGACGCTCCCAGGAGAGGGAGGTGCTGGCTCGGCGGCAGATGTTGGAGGAGGAGCGGAGGAGGCGAGAGGAGGCCGAGAGGAGGCTTCAGGACGAGTCGGCCCACAGGCGGAGGCTGGTGGAGGAGGAGGTGAAGATGAGAGAGAAGCACTTCTCCCAGGTCAGTGGAGCGGTGGGGAGAGAAGAGGGAGGCGACAGAGGGGTAGGAGAGGCTTGAGGGGGACAAGGATGAGAGGCGAGGCAATAAAGGGAGGAAGATCAAAGATTGCCAAAGAAAGGAGAAGGACAGAGGGGAGGGGAGAGAGAGAGAGGGAAAGACAAAAAGAAATGAGGAGGGGTAGGGTGGAGAATAATAGATACAAATAACATACACGAGGCTTTAATCACAACTGTGTTTACCAGCAGTAATTATGGAAAAATCAAACTTAAAGATGCCAACATCAGCGTTTCTACGTTACCCTTCAAAACTACTGGCAACCCCTTATAAAAGTCAACAAAAAGCCTTAAAACTAACAAATATAAATGTATCTTGGGAGCACAATTCAGTTTATTTGTCATAGTAGAAAGAAACACTTTCACTTCTACAGTGAAAAGCTGACTTTGCTGCCTGCAAGGATGCCACTTGAAAAGGTTAAAAATAAAGTGTGCAAGCTGTTAGAGAACAGCAGCATCTAGTTTGTCTAACAAGCACCAGATGAGAGAGATGTCTGCATTCGAAAGTGACAACTAGGCCTGTCACAATAAACAACAAATCAATTAATCGCATGATAGATTAAAAGAAACCCAATAATTTTCATTTGCCTGATTTGTTGTTTTTCTCTTTTTTTGTATCTTTTTACCAAAAACTGAATTATAAAAGTCTTCAGTCTGGTGTTTTGGTTTCAATTACCCCCTTTTTATATTGTTTTTATTATCTTGTATTTGCACCCTACAACTTTATCCAAAGACATGCAGTCCCTCAGCGGGTTGTCATGAAAGTCCACAGTTATTTCTCTGCTGGCGCCGCATTTCCACAGAACACAACTACAGTAGTGTTGGAGATTGATCTTCCTTAACCCTAGGATGGGGAAACACATCGATTTGTTGTTTTAATTATGAGATCCCTGTTTCCTGCAACAAAAGAGAGGTTTACAAAAGCAGAGAGAGAGGAGGCGTAAAACCGATCCACAGTGCAACTTCATCCTTTAGTATTTAAAAAAACTGTTGTTTTTTTCTTTTTACATCTGTATCTGTTACTGAAATTTATTCAAATGAATGACAATATGAAATTAAACCTGCAGACGACATTAACCTGATATGTTTGAAGGCAGAAATATTCTCTCAGTAAGACAGCTGTCTGCTTAATCACTACTAAAACATTTAGAATCTTTTCACAGTTTAGTAAGAAACAACATGTGATGTTTTCCTGTCGCAGGCCCGTCCAATGACTCGCTACCTGCCAAACCGTAAGGAGGAGTTCGACCTGCGCGCCCATGTAGAGTCGTGTGGCCACTGCATAGACACCTGTCCCTTCGTCATGCTCACTGAGAAAATGTGCAAAGGCCACCTGGTGAAGATGGGAGGCAAGATCAAATCATGGAAGAAACGCTGGTTCGTTTTTGACCGTCTGAAGAGGAACTTCTGCTATTACATCGGTGAGGACGTATTGGTCTGGATTTGTGTAAATATTGGTTATCATAAACATGAGCGAATATAGTAATGCAGTCCTTCGCATGAATATACACACACCCCTGAAAACCTTTCAACATTATATGTTTTGTAGTGGGGAAAAAAAAGTGTTTTGTTTATGTTTTTCAACTCAGCTATTCCATCAGCTGGTGAAGTGAAATTAGGCACAAACACTCAAAGTATTATTTTCAAAGTAGAGTTTTTGAGCAATTACATGGAAAAGAAATAAAATCTGAGCTCCCATTTTTTTTATCAGGCATAATTTAAATGCTTCAAGTGCACACAAACAAGACCAGAGTCACTCATATCAGTTCTCCTTCGTTTATTGATGGTGAATTAAATTTTTATTTGTGTCCCTGCGCAGACAGTGATGTGTTAACATCAGGTTTTAGTGTAGAGTTCAGGAAAAGATATAAATCAGTGTAAAACACGTTTTAGAGAGCAGACATTTGCTTTCTGTGCTAATTCCAGAAGTTAAACTAGAAACATGTGCAGATAAATCTAAGGTTGTCCATATTCGGGCAGATTTAGGGTTATAGTAATCTTTTAATTTGACTAACTTGTTTCTTCTGATTTAAGTAATACTCTGTCATCATTTTGGAGTTACCCAACCAGAGTCCAAAACCACAAGTGCACCAATAAATCAACCCAGATTTCCTTCATTTCTGGGTCATATTGGCCTATATTTACATGTGAAACCGGGTTTAGGCAGAATCTTCCCTGAAAATCAGCCACTGTTTGGTTTCAGAGAGGGCCGACTGACAGACCCACAGCAGTCACCTCACTGTTTCCATCCTAGCAATTTTTAGACAAAAAAAAAAAAAAGATTAGGGTAATGGCAACGAGGCCATCCAACCTTCACGACTCTGATCACCTAAGATAAAATACCAGTGAAAACTCGTGAAATCAATGCAATTAAGATGGGATGCTGATTGCTGTGACTGTACTGTTTACATTTATTTTATTTTATTTTTAGAGATACCTCTCATTTATTTCTAAGATAAACTTATTGGTTGAATGCAGATCATTTTAAACCTGAATGTGCCAGGGTGTATGAATAATTTTGGGCTTTCGTCTCAAGCCGACTTGATGCAACCAACGAAGCGCTAGAGTCTGAAACCACACCTGATTTGCAGATGTGTGCTCAAGTGCAGAATTCTAGCACAACGAATGAGGGACTTTTGTGCTGAATTTGTATTGAAAACCCTGTTAATACATATTTTCTTTCACTTTTTATGCTATTTTTGTACAATTACTTTTCATAAAATTGCCTGAAAAATTTCAACCACCGCTTAAAATAAGTGTGCCACATTCTGAGGTAAGAAAAAGATGAAATTGGCCACACAGGAAGTGCAAAGAAGTTATATAAGAAAGATCTGCTAAACATCATTTGAAGGCAGCAATAATTTTCATGTCAAACACCATCGATTGAGAAGATCTGGCAGCAAATGTTCTTAGTTTGATGTGCATAAATCACCTCATTTGTACTGAAAAGAATGTTGTTCACAAAGTTTTTAAATTACACGTCTTTTTGATAGGTAACGCTGCTTTCCAAAATCATTAAAAATCCTTCTGCTTTCAAGGCCTAAACTTTTCAGCTTCCATTGAGTCCAGTATTTTGCTTTCTGCATTAACAGAACTCACTAAATTATTGATGTTGGATTTCATTTTACACACCGTTTCATTTTGTTCCTGCTCATTCGCGTTGATTTAACCTGTTAACTTTTAAAGGTCCTCATTTACGGCTTTGGGCTTATCCCATTCTGTTCACCACAAAACAGCCCTGCTTCTCCTCTAACAATTCTGCACTTTGCTCTAACGTTAGGCATTTTCTCAATTAAAAAGTGGAGTTTTATTCTCCACCGCCATTTATTGTTTAAAACGAAGTCAGACTGTTGCATTTTGTTCTTCACGTCCATCAGAATCTGGCACAAAAGGGGTTTTCTGAGTAATTCACAAATGCATTATTTTACAATCACTTTCAAAATAGAATCCAAGCACATTTCCATCCCTGACTCCGCTGCTCCTTTTGCTCCTCTCTCCATTCACTCGCCTAGCCCTTTCACCCGCTCACTCCTGACGAAGATGATGGTGATGACGGTGATGAAACAAGATGCAATAGTTTCTCTGGATGTGTTTTTCTCAGGGTGGAGGCTAGCTCCTGGCTTGTTCGTGACTAATAAAACGAAACTCACATTTCAAAAACATTTATCTCATTACTAAGCAGATTTGACTTATGAAGAAGGGAAAGTGGGAACAAAGTGTGGAAGGCATCTCAAAAGACCGCCACTAATTGTTGGAGGATGTTTCCGTCTCCGTTCTTTGAGGAGAGTCAAAGGGGCGACTCCTGATTGTTTGGACGAGACAATTCAGAGAATCTGAAGGTTGAATTTCTCTGAAGGAAATTCGCTTTGGGTTTAAGAGCCCAGAGACCACAGAAGCCCTTCAGCTCAGTGGCAACAAGTAACGAACTTCAACGTCCGGTTTCACTGCAACACGATTCCCCAAACTCTTTGGCGTGGAGCGAGTGAGTGTGAAACCCGAGGGACAAAGAACTGAGACCGGACATCTGACAGAACCTCTGACCTGCTCTGAGCTCATTCTTTTCAAAAACAAAAAAAACACGAAATGTGATACAAAAAAGTTGAGTTTCTTCTTAACACTTATGCCAATTTTCACCCTCGCCATCAGCAAAAAGGCACTAACAGAGAGAGAGAGAGAGAGAGAGACGATCCTGAAAGAACAACTGAAGAAAACAAGTCAGATTAATAGGATGGCAAAGACTTGAGGCATAGCTGGAAATAGACTCACACTTCTAATTAACTTTTGCTCTGTTACACTTCTGCTCATACCTATTCATGGATCAGACGCTGCTGGGGAAAAGACTTTTATCCCTTATTTCTGTTTTTCTGTCCATTCTTGCCGTCTTAATTTGAGTTTCAGTTCCTCTTTATTCGCAGCTCAGACTGAAATTACTCAAACCCCTGGCAGATTTAGATTTCAAATTATTTTCATTCAAACCAGAAGCAAGATCCATCTGATCAAAAAGTGTCCAAATTATTATTTTAAAATGCACAAACAAATAAAAAACAAGTAAAAGCATCAGAAAAAAAAAAAAATATTCTGTTCTTCTGTCTATACTTAAATTTAACCCTTATTAGTTTACTTACCCTTCGTTTGTCTTTCTGCTACATTTCTATTTGTTACGTATGTTTTTTGAAGTAAAGGTTAAGGTATTTGTAATATTTTCTACCGTTCTCAGCAGGTAAAAAGAAACACTTTCCTGTCCTCCTTTTATAATAACACGGTTTCCTCTCTTCGCCCGCTGATTCTCCTGTTTGGAGTTCGGTCTGGCAGAGGTCTTGCATCAGTGCAACAAGATGTAATGTAATGTAACTTAATATATTTATTTTTCTTTTTCTCGTCTCAGACAAGCATGAGACCAAGCTGAAAGGGCTCATTTACTTCCAGGCGATTGAAGAGGTTTACTATGACCACCTGCGCAGCGCCGCCAAGGTAAACGCTCTTCTACCACAAATACTTTCCTAAATCCAGATGTTTTGCGTGAATTTTATTTCTTTGCAAATTCAACAGTTCGTGAGAAGTGGGATTGATAAAAAAAAGAAACACGTTGGTGTCCTTTTAAAGCAGATAAAATCAAATGTTTATGACAGGCTTTCAAATTTGTGTTTGATTTTAACAAATTCTTTTTGAGTCAAATTGTACAGATAATTAGACAAAGAGAAAAACTTTTAGGGCAGAAATGTCGTAAAAGGTTTAACTTCATCTTTTGTTGAAGTTGTGTAAAATAATCTGGACCTTTACTGGATCCGGTTCGATGAGATCCAGTGCTGATGAGATTTTCAGCAACAAACGCTGCAGCTGGTGGGAAAACAGAGGCTGAATACCGAGGAGGATCTGTGATGCTGCGGGCCGGATTAGACTTGTTAGACTGCATTTCACCAGAAACTCTTTAAAATTACAAAACCTTCCTTTTTAATTTATAAATATTTGGTGGCCAGGTTGATCTTTTAGTAGATTAATGATTCACAAAACACAAAATCAGAACGAATTCAGGACTTAATTAGTGGTCAAATATCGGTCTTAAACAATGTAGGAAATTTCTCACTGTTGGATTTTTTTAAACTTCACCTAAATGGATTCACGCAGCATAAAGGTTGGAATTTAAAAAAGAGAAAATCAGGCTGAGAAGAATTATTTACTGCTCTTCACCCGGGATGCCAATAAACGTTCTGGATATTAATAAAAACGGTCGGTGTAGTTTCTGCGTTTTAGTAAAATAAAATCTCCTCTCGTTGTGACCCAGAGTCCCAATCCAGCTCTGACCTTCTGCGTGAAAACTCACGACCGGCTTTACTACATGGTGGCCCCGTCTGCGGAGGCCATGAGGATCTGGATGGACGTCATAGTTACGGGCGCGGAGGGCTACACGCAGTTTATGAGCTGAGAGACGGACGCTAGGAGGAGGAGGAGGATGATCATCATCATCATCATGAGAGGAGAAAAGAAAGCGAGTGGGCATCGGCGCGCTGACCTGCTTCCTGCTTCCTGCTGGAGCTGACATGAATGGAGTGAATGTTTGGAACGTCCGAGGAGAAGAAATAACTTCACGACGCCGTAAACTGACCGAGGGCTCCGTCCTGACAGAGGAAATGAAGCCGAGTCATTTCTGAATGTGCTTTAAGCGATTTCAGGCGGAACAATTTTCAAGATTTCTTAATTTTCTTTTTTTTTTTCTTTTTTTAACATCAAATTGTTTACACCTCTAAAGATAATATAAGCATGCAGTGTTATCCCTGTAACCTTTTTATATGTTTTAACATTTTATCCAGATGCAGAAAATATTTAATATTCGCAACACTAAACTCACTAGAAACATTTCAGCAGATCAATGTATGTTACAAAGTAAAAAGTAATTTTGCTTGGTGCCAAATACAAATATACAGTGAAGGATTTTTACAGGATTTTTTGTTAATATCTGTATTTATATATTGTTCCAAAAGCTATTCATCCAGGTACATAACAGAGCGATACATTTGTACTTTATATAAAAATTTCAAATACTTCTCGTAAAATTTCAATAAAAACAACATTTACAGTGCTATTAAGATATTCTAAAAATACACATTAAATATAAATAAAAATGTATAAAGCAGACATTCTTGTTTTGTGTTTTTAATGATAACATGTTTTTTTTTTTTTTTTTTTTTATTTAGCGTTTTGTCCTGGCGGCTTAGGAAACTGGTCACCTCAGAGTGTCAAGGCAGAAAATAACTTTATTAAATTGATGCCATAAAAACTGATTACATTATGATTACATTTACACATAATGTCAGGATAGCCTTAATCCCTTCATACATGAAATTATCACTTGTGAAAGGATTTATTTTTATTGACTAAGATTATATTTTATTGCTGTTGTTTGCCGTTATGCGGTGATTTAATCGTTTAAAAGTGACAAAAGCAAAATCACTTTTTTCATTTCAGGTTTCCGCTTAGAGTGGAGGATTGACAGAGGGCAGGGAAATGAAAGCAATAATAATAATAATAATAATAATAATAATAATAACTCTGTCCCCACGGCCATACTGGCAGCAAACGGGACATTTTAGTTAAACTGAACAAAGTTACAACTCTGTTCTTCCTCTCTTAATTAGAAGCTACACAAACAAGTCATTAATTATGAGCTTTCTGTAAATATCCTCACACACTCTAATGAGCTGCTAACTTTCACAAAGGTGTTCTCTTTAAATCCTCCTTATCTGTTTATATAACATTCAGGTGGTGTGTTGTATTAATTGGCTCGTTAACTTTTATCTTATTTAAATATATATATATATATACTAGTTGGAGCAGATCAACTCTAATCAGATCAACATGTTTGCGTTTTGTTTTTTATTTTTTTATCTGGTAGCCTAATTAATTACATGACTTGTCTGCAGTAGGTGAGCTACATAAAAATAATGAAAAGAGAAAATGAAATTACATGCAACATGCATGATTCAACACGGAGAAATCTGAACCCCACACATGCAGCACAACATACTTCTTATCTCCTCATGAAATGAGCCTCCGTCTCCTGCACCTATTTCACATCACATCCACCATAGATTAGAAAAAAGAGAAGTGAATGAGGAGCTTTGATAATGATAACATTTGACTGGACTGTATGATTAATTCACCTGCAGTAATCGGAGGAATATTTAGCAGATGTGTAGTTAATCATGAAAACACACCTTGCTCCTGACAGACAGCAATTAGATTCAGCACTTCAAATGTTAATCCCCTATTCCCTTAGTTGAAGTGAAAACATGTTGTGTAATATTTATGAAAATGAGCCGCTGTCCTTTTTGAGATCCGTGCAGGTGAGAAGAGAGACAGTCTGCGACCTTATGAAGATTTGCATTCCTCTGACCTTGGGAGAGATTTCCACACATCAGTGTATGTCTGAGCCTCCAGAGCACCCGGCTGCATAGTAAACAGATCTTTTAAGAGGGCAATGTGAGCTCATTACCGTGGCGACGAGCACGAGTGACACCTCGCCTTATTGTTGGCGAAATATTAATGAGCCCAGGGCGATCTCTACTTTCTTTCATAGGAGTAGACCAGGCCTTCGCTCCCCAGGCCTTCCAGTTCAAATAAGACAGGCTGAAGATCGGGGCAGCTCTCATTTGAGTTTCTCAGCATTAATGGGAGAAATTAGTCTTGTCTAAAAACAACCCTTAAAAATTCCAGATGAAACGGAGACGTTCTGCCAGCTCAGGCAGAAAGTTTACAGCGGTTCCCTGTAGGGAAGGCTCTGCTTCCACCGCCTTCACAGCGTGTGCCCCCAATTCATATGCTTTCAAATCCACATGTGAGTTCAGATTAATTTAGGAGATTAAAGAGGGAAGATTTCCGATGCCCATCCCTAAACACGCCTTGTGCTTACTGAGACACACATGCAGACGTCACGGATCAAAGCAGGTTTCATTTGAAACGGCAGAACTTACCTCCTGATGTTTACTGCGTTCCATAGATCACTCATTGTAATGAACGGAAACAGACGAGATTATAATACAGTACTTGGTCATTTAATCAGTGTTTTTTGGTGTTATGGCGACCGCCACAATACTTGGTGAAAAATATTTGGTAACGCTTTATTTGAAGGGGTCTGCATAAGACACTGTCATAAACACAACACCTGTTACAAACGTGAAGGAGTCTTTATGAATGTTTATCACTGTTGTCATGGAATATCATTCAGTAAATAACCACAAGGTTGTACTAAAACTTGCAGTAAAGTGCATTAAATTGTCAACTTTGCACTAAACGTGTCATTATTTACAGTTTACTGTTTCATGACAACAGTCATAACCTTTCATAAAGACTCCTTCATGTTTGTAACAGGTGTTATGTCATATGTACACCCCTTCAAATACAGTGTTACCAAATATTCTAACAGGGCGAAAGAAATAACAAGAATAAAGACAGCAAAGGCATGAACAGCATACCTGTAACCACCTGCTGGACATTATTAATTTTATGTCACAATAAAAAAAAAAAAACCTAGCTGAATAGCTGTACTTTGGATAAGTTTTCTTTGACTGTTGTCATTTTAAAACTGAAAACTTCCATGTTTTTTATTGACATTTTGTGTGGCAGACCAACACAATGTAGTGCCTATTAGAGAAGCTGATATTTAAGATCAATCCTTGAGAGATGCTATCCTGCATCCAAAGCACCTGAATTAAATAAATGATTCATCTGGAGCTGAATTACATGAGGAAGTTCATCCATTTCATAGACGTTGCAACACTAACACAACAAAAACAATGTTGCTTCTCTTGAATTGCGGAAATAAATAAATCATAACACGAAGCTATATTTAAAAAAGATCAATAATATAAAGAGAAAGCTCTTAAAAGCAGAACAGCTTCATTAGTCTAAGATCTGACGAAGGATCAAGAAGAAGCAAGTAGGTTCTTCTAACCTAACGTCAAATCTTGTAATTTTTGCATAGTAATTATATATTAGGCGTTATAAGTTTCCAAAGGGTTTTACAGGCCTCAACAGATTTTATTTACTAGGAGAAAGGACAAAAGTGACTGCATTGAAAATGTTGCTGAGTGTTGCTGACCCTTTAGTAGAAGTTGGAAAAATATTTCATGTTCCACTTGTTAAACCTTGTGTACCGTTTATCCATTTGCAGCACAGCACAGCAGCATGTGTTTGATAAAAAACTGCCCCTGAAAGTATCCAGTAACAGTACGTAAAAACTGTAAAAACTGTAAAAACTGTAAAAACACAAAACGAAGCTGCAACACGAACCTGAAGCGTAATAAATAACTCAAAGAACACAGATTTTCATCATTGAAATGATTTTTTTTGTTTGTCTCAAGCGGCCATGAAACTATCTTGCACATCAGCTGTAAAGCGCAAAGGTGACAGACGATGAGCCTCTGGGGTTTTGTACCACTGAATCAGACTCTTAGTGCTGTAAATAACCTGGGTGGATCTTCTGGGACTTAACGCCACACTAACTTTATTTTTTGAACTGTTGTTTTCTTTTTTATCTTATTTGCCATTTTCCACAACATAAAAAATTTGTATCTAACTGCTGACACGTGATATCAACCGTCACTTTCAGGAGTTTACTTCATTGTGCCAGATCAACAAATCTTGCGCTTTGGAGTTCGAGTTGATAAAAGCAAGTGATATCCTGTGGGATCTCAAAGAAGGACTTAATGGTTTTTTTGTTTGTTTGTTTTTTACATCATGCACCTCTAATTTACCGTCACGTCCTCGAGGATCAGTACATAAACACAACCCCGCGAGTCACCGCTTTCGTCATGGTTCGATACCAAAGCAGGTTAGTCTTGTTTTAAAATTCATGAAGGAAATTAAATTGTTACCTTGTCGAGAATTGATTACCTGTTTTTATGCCAAACGCACAAACATGCAAGCAGTCACTCGACTGAACACAAGCAGGAACATCCGCAAATCCCCTCTGAGGGGGCTTCCATTCACAAGTGGTAACTGCACTACATGTTTTCCTCATGTGTTCAAAGAGGGGCAAAAGTTGAGGACAATAAATTCTGAGAGAGATGATGATGAAATGATGCTGTAACCCTCACTAACGTGCCATACATGCACTTGGCATGCAAGCGTAGACTTTTCCAACTTCTCGGCTCATGCACAATATTCAATTAGCCTGGGCATCAGTTAAGGAAGAGTTATGTTCAAATATCTCAAACACATTCGAGGATCAGTTTGATCTAATGTTGTTCGCTCTGTCGAAGCTGGTTTGATGACTTCAGTTGTGAAGTTTGTGTGACTTGAAAAATCTGTCTTCCATCCTGTAAGCCCTACAGATGTTCTAAGCATGTGTCTTCCTTAATATGAAACAAAAAACAAACAAATTGTTCTTCTTCACGGTGGCGACAACGGAGAAAAGCATCGATCCTGTCATGAGCAGCACCTTGGCTATCTCTTATCATGACACATAAACAGGAAGCTCTCAGTGGGCCAATTAATACAAACAGAGAGAGCAGTCAGCGCTTTCCTGTGAGACCTGCCAACTTCACCAGCTACTACTCTCTCAATCTGGTTTCCATTACGACCACATTTATCTTGATTGCATCAGGTTGCCTTTCTACAAATCTCTCCAATTGCTTCTTATACAGCAGATACAACATGTTAGGCTCAATGGAGAAGTGCTTCTAAATCATAGAGACATAAAAGAACAAATACTGAGTTGAGAAAAGTATTTGTCCTCTCGCAGATTTTCTTCTCTTTTCGTGACATTTCAATGTTTAATGTTGCAATGTCTGACAAAGATGATATTACAATATTTCATTTATTTAAGGGAAGTATCAACCCAGACCAGAATACCCTTTTGTGAAAAAGTTGTTGGCTTCTACCCATAATAAATGATCTGGCCAAGAATTACCTTTAAGTGTTTGTAATAACTGACAATGAGATTGTTAAGATGTTTTTGGGCTACTCTCATTAAGATTTAAGTGTTCTTGAGCACAAAACCCCGCACACTTTTTAGTTTACACAACAGCATCACAATGAATTTAGGCCCAATCACTAAAAACTTGTGTTTTCTTTTTTTCATCTATTGAGTGACAAACTTGCTGGTGTGATTTGGATCATTGTTCTGTTGCATAACTAGTGTGCAACTGAGCTTAAAGTCAAAAACTGTTGGTCAGACATTCTTCATTTCATAATGATTTGTTTTGGCAAAAAAGAGAAAGATCTATGTATAATTATTTGAGGTTTGTTTGACCTACTGTCTATTGGATGCCATTTTTTCTAGCCTCTGTAATTGTTAAATCATAACCCTAAGCAAAGACATCAAAGTCTTGTGTGGTTTGGATAACTTGTAATTTTAATTACAAGTTATCCAACACATTCTTTGATCAATGTGTTTATCATTCACTCAGACTATCTCAGCCCAGTATTAAACATTCATTTTACAGTTTGAAATCTGCAAGTGTGACAAAAAAGCAAAAACACAAGAAGTATTTTACAACAATGTGCGTTTCAACTTTCCACTTTGAGCACAGACAGCTCCACTGTCGAGACAATGTCATTATCTGAGCTGGAAGCTTCCCAGTGGACAAACTGTTTACTGGCCTATCAATCTGTCACTTGAGCAGAACTGTAAATAAACCTATTGATTCTGGCAAACAGAAAACGTCGAAGAAAAGCAACTCAGCAAATGAGACGGAGGAACGGTCAGACGGAGACGTCTGGTGATATAGAGGTAATCTGAGGGAAGAACAGTAGGTAAGGATGGAAGAGAGAGAGAGAAAGAGAGATGCAAATCCCATGGCAACAGCAACCAGAAAACAAGTCTAAAATAAGGGCAGTGTCCGCTATTGCTATAGCAACAGAAGAACAGCATACACTCAGCTTTGGGATTTGCTGAGAGGAGAAAAACAAAGCTTTAATTCTAACAAAATTATTATTGATAGACCTTGTCAGTCACTATGTGGGCTGTATCTCACCGAATTAGCAAGAACAAAAATGATACTCAGCCTGCATTTGGATAACAATTTATTATCTTGAACAATTAATGTCTTATTCATTGACTTTCTGACATTTCCATCAACAAATTGGAACGATGAGCTAGTTGGTATAAACGTACTATCAACATACATTAAAAGTAAAACCATTTAAGTCACAATTAGAATTATAATGCTAAAAAATTGTTTTTAAAGCTATATAATCAGAAAACGTAACTCAATATTTAATCAATAAAAGCAATTTTGTTTTTCAAAAATAAGAACTAATTATTATTATAGTATTTATAATTATAATATTTAAAACTGAAACCTAAAGTGCAGCTTTTTGTAAGAGTGGAAAAGTGCTGTACCTGTCACCACACCCGGTTTGTTTACATGAAACATGTGCACCGTCTGCACTGCAGGGAAAAAAAGACAACATTGTTGCTTCGCCTTGCCTACCACTATCCAATCATATTTCGCAGCAACCCTATTCCAGCCAATGACAGGGCGGCAGTAGGAGGTCGAACAGCCAATCACAGTGAGCGAGGACCACTGATGCAACGGACCTGCAACAACCTCCTACTGAACACGAAGAGTAAAATAGTACGTCTACAACAATATATCGTGGTTTATGGTAAACTGAATTCTATGTAGACGACAGAGATACGCTGTTTAAGTTGCTGGTTATGAACAGTACTGCCCCGCTGAGTTTAGAAACTGACGTTGCTAGCTTGCCTCTGTTACATCTGATCAAAACCCTGCAGTAACTGAATTATTAAAACGACTTTCTGTCTTACTAAACGTTCTGTGTTTTCACGGCAAGAGCATGGCATGGAATTGGCATAATTAAACTATGAATGCGTCTAAAATGACTTAATTGAGACGTTGGAATCAAAACTTTTGAAACAAGTCATCAATAACAGCTGGGAGAAAGAGTGGGCCGTCCTTCGGTGGTCCTCCGCGGAGGGAGGGAGTGGGCGGAGTGATCTACACAGAACAACAACAACACGTTCTACCCCGGTGACGCAGTCGGTTGCTAGGTGTGAATGAACTGATGCTTTGTCTCGGTCAGGCGGCTCCTCAGTTTACAGGTCGACCACAACAAAGCAGCATCTTTTCCTCTCTGTTTTTGTGCGTCGTTCCGGGTTATTCGGAGCTAAACATGGCTCTTTAAGTTCTTGTTGACGTCGCTGGACCAGAAACGAAGTTGTGCTTTGCTTTAGCAACGCACCCCCAAGTGCTCTACAGTTTTCCCGCAAGAATGGAGTAAGTCAAACTTTTCTACTTTTTCGTTGTTATGTCATTGACTTGTTTATTACCCACTTTGTTTGAAAATTTCTGTTTAATTTTAAACGTATTGTTTGCCCAGTTGTCGCTGTTTTTTGTGGTTACTTCAATAAGAGTTTATATATGTTTTTGCTAAACCGTACTTTTGTGTAAATACATGCATTCAACCTTTTAGATGCATCATAAATTCAGACATATATTGTCACTTTTCAGTTGTATGTCCCAATAGTTTTAAATTATTTTACTTACTTACTGACTACCCAGTTATTGTGTAAGATTATGAAAATTAAACAACTCCCTGGTAACAGCCTATAAATTGTCATTGTTGTAATCTGAACCGTTTAAGTGATCAAGCAGAGGATTAATTTAAAAGGAACCTGGATTGGAGGCAGTTGATCTTCATTAATCCCATTTAACCACCAGGGTGCTTCTCACTTGAGACACATGGTTACTGTGGAGTTTCTACATCAACATTGGAGCCCATGACAGCACTACTGAAAGGTCCCACGTGTTTTCAGATGTGAAGTGCACTTTTTGCACTTTTGCTTTGAGGGCCAGTTAAATATCCAAAGGAGACAGTCGTGTCTTCTTGCTACAATAGTTTTTATTTGAGATAGTCCATTTTGGTTCTTTAATTTAGGGCATTTGCATGTAACTTCTTCTGATTTGTAGCTATTTTCTTTCCTGTTGCATCTCATCAAAACATGTCTTTGTGTGGACATTCCTTGCAGAAGGAAGCTCTGTCTATTACGGGTTATTTTATGATTTGATTGAATAATCCGGATGTTTTCAAAGTTGCACGCCGTTCTGATCCCTGCCTCCTCCTGTCCCTGCAGGTTTCATTATGCTCGCCCTGCCCTGCTCTCTGTGGCCCATCTGTCAGACCCCGCTCGCTCTCAGCGTGTGCTCGGACTTGGACTAAATCAAGGCGTCAACAGGCAAAATGATGGCAACATCAGCTCATGTTTGGCGGACTCTTCGTGTCTGCCCGGCAGACCCCCTCGCTCTCTCTCACCCACAGGCTAACCACAGCCAATCACAGGGGTGCAGGGGGGAGGTGTCAGAGGAGAGCCCGCATTTAATTGGTGAGTCGCAGCGAGTGCGTTTTTTTTATATTTTTCCCCATTTCAGGTGGGCTCGGCACTGCAGCACATTCGTCCTTCTTGAACAGTAAGTAAAAAACTAGCTACGATTGTTTTGTCGATATTGTCGGGCGACTTCAGGAAAAATGTTCTGCATTTACGATTGTCGATCATATTGTGCCTGCACTGCTAGCTTGATATTTTAAACTTTTGTTTTTCCTCCTAGCACTAACATTTTGTGCATCTAACAGATTGTTCCAAACATTTTTCCTCCTCCTGTGTAGGTGATGGTCTCACTGACTGGATGACGGAAGAAGTGGATTTCTCCTCGTACCTCCCAAATCCTCCTTCCCCTCCCTCCTCCACCAATGCCTCCCTTCCCCCTTCACCCCTTCAGAATGATATCCAGGTGCCCTCTGACTTGGAGGTCATGACCTCTTTGCTGCAAGAGGAACTCGCCCAGCTTGAGGACTACTTCCTGTCTGAGCCACTGCCAGAGAAAGGGCAGAGGCTGGGAAAATGCGACAGGGGTCCACTGCCGGCAGGTCCTCAGCCATTCAGTCAACTGCCATACGCCTCGTATGCTGCGTCCACCCAATCGGAGTCCAACCCACTTCTTGTTACCCTGGCAACCGGGGAGCTGGACCTGCTGAGCATCTGTGGTGGGCCCATAGGGCGATCCAAAATTCCTAGACATGCCCCGTACAGCTGCAGCCGCCCCAGTGGGTGTGGGAGGAAAAGAGTTCTGGAGAGCGTGAGGTTCGGCGAAGGCTACGAAAGCAACGTGGTGGGTTCCAAAGGAAGTAACTCAGGTAACTCTGCTGTGGCCCTGACGAGTAATTACGGCTCCGTTGAGGACGAGCAGCTGGTAGGGAAAAGCTACTGCCTGGGTAATGCAATCGAGCTCAGACGATGTGCTGGCTTATCCAAAGACGAGAAAAATTGCTGCTTTACCCAAGATGCGATGAGTGGCGCCAAGGTTGCTGGTGGCGGGTTTGGCTTTGGCGGAACACTGGAGCCTCCTCAGAAGAAAGAGGATGTGATGATGTACAGCATGAGGGAGGTCAGCGGAAGCGCCGCGAACAGCGAGGTGCTGAGCAGCATCAAGGCCAGCGTGGAGGTGACCAAGGCCACCGTGTCTTGGAAAAACGACGGCGGTGAAAGCTGTTACATTCCAGCGGCGCCTCAGTCCGAGGCCTTCAGCAGCTTCTTGGGGAACATCAACGAGCAGGTGAAAACAGAGAGTCTGCAGATGCTACAGCCCGATTTACACTGCAATTACCTTGACGATCAGGCCCCAGAATGCTTTCTGATGGCAAGGGAGAGTCTGAATCTGGACAGCTCAGGGCACAGGCAGGCATGCAGGCTAAGAGAAGACCACTGCGCTGTGAAATACGAAGTAGACATCATTCCCCACGAAGGCGGCGAGCGAAAGCAAAAGAAAAGGGATCAGAACAAAACCGCCGCCCATAGGTAAAATCTTTGCTCCTATTGAATTTCTTTAAAAGCAGCTACAGTGTTCATATTACTTGCGATAAAAAAAAAGAAGCAAAAACAAAACTCAACATCTTTTGCTTGACTTAGGTATCGCCAGCGAAAAAGGGCGGAGCTAGATTCTTTGGAGGAACAGCTGCACTGCCTGGAGGGGAGGAACCGCGAGCTGCGAGACAAGGCAGAGTCCGTGGAACGTGAAATCCAGTACGTTAAAGACCTGCTGATCGAAGTTTACAAGGCACGCAGCCAAAGGCTCAAGCAGGACGCAACAGCGTAACGCCGCACGACTGCAAGTACACTCAGACCGGGCAAAGCCGAGAAAATGCGCAACTTTTATTTGTTTTCTCGTGAACTGAATGTTTCATGTTTTGTTTTGTTTTGTTTTTTTTCTTTTTCCGTTGGTGATGTTTTTATGATGGGGGGGGGGCCACTGCATGCTTTGCTGACGTGAATTGTTTTCTGAATTTTTAAATCAATTGGTTCTCATTTGTTTTTGGCACTGAAATCACCTGAGCCTTCACTGTGGCGCTGCAATGCTTTACCTGACAATCATCTTTAACAGATCTTCCTCTTTCTCTGAATCTACTGAATACCTTTTTTTTTTTCTTTTTTAGTGGAGGGGAGTTTAATGTCATTTAAACAGCAGGTTACGTATTTATTTTTAGCTTTACATTGAAATTGATGTCAGCCATAGAATCTAAAGAGTCTCATTTTATTCCTATTTAATAATTTATTTTGAGATAAAGTTGCTGTATGGAAGTAGATGGATTAGCACTTGTGTTTTGGTGAAACATTTCAGCTTTAACAAACTTTTCCTTATAATGAGGTTCCGACATTTCTTCTTTAACAAACCTTCCTTGTAATTGTAGACTAATCAGAACTGTTAAATTTTTAAATTAAAGAAAGTTCTGTGAAACAATCTGATATTTTCTTCTTATTTAAATATGACTTCAGATATTTTTAAAAAACTTGTGTTGCTCTCATGAACATATTTGGGACTATCTAACTCCTCTGCTGTTTCATAACTTAATATAACAGATCAAGTTGCTGCAAAACTTTGCAGCAACTGCTGCAAGAAATGTTCAGTTAATTCTGTGCAAACAAGTGTAGTCCTAAATGCTTTAAAGTAAGCTGAGATGTTGTGCTGTGGCTGTAAAGTTCACTTTGCAATAAATAAATCTGTTTTGCAGCTCAGGATAAATTATCTGTCCTCCAGATCGCCAAACATCAGTGGATAATTATTGCAGGAGATAACAGACTTGAAGCTTTTCACTTTTGTTCCCCTCTCTTCCATAGGATTTCATATTTCCCTCTTGGACTGAAAAAAACTTTTATATTTGGGTGCACATATTGTAATTAGTCGTGTCTTAGCAGCCTTTCTCTGCATGCTCTTCCATTAATGTATTTTTTCCTTCTCTGAAACAGAATATTTAGAGATTCAGAAATGAGGATTGTCTCCTTAAACTGCTTAAGGCAATAAGTTTTATAGGCCTCCAGCTGAGCTGCACTAATTTGTAACTTTTTATATGTTCAGGGAGTAGTGTGTTGATTTTTTTTTTTTTCTAAAAAAATGTTGAAAAAAGAAACAAATTCATCAGATTGTTTATTTTTAGGCCGTGTGAAATATTTTACAAGTCATTTATTTAACTACTAGAAACTCTTTTGCACATTACTTTACAAAGCTTTTCCTGTTTTTCTTTGCACATTTATTTTTTTTAGACAATCATTTATTTGCACTTTGTGTTTCTGTTTGTTTTTTGGCATGGGATTCATGATGTTTTACCCCCTGCGGTGTACTATCAACAAAACATGTTTAAACCAAAAATACGGGCCGACAACTCATTGTATCTCTTTGTAATTTTAAAGCGATTTATCCACTATGTACGTTACTTTCTGTGTGGTGTAAACTTTCCATAAAAAAATACATAAATAAAAGCGTCATTAACTTGAACCCCTGTGTGTGTTTTTTTTTTTTTTTTCAACCTTTCGGAGTTGAAACGGCTTTCAACCTGCAGGATCTGAATTAAAAACGACTGACCTGAATGTGTTTTCTTCTTTTCTTTTAGTTGGATGATTTCGGTTTCTGTAGATTAAAGCACGGTTCCGCAGGACGCCGGACAAGAACAAGAAAACCAAAAGCATTTTAGTCTTCACCCAACGTTATTGACCTGATCGTCTTTAGTGTCTTGTTAAATTGAAGCCAATGCAAAGAGATGAAACGAGCATTTTCTGTATTAATCATTTAAACTTGGCGATGAGTTGTTGAATTTTTCTCCGTGTGTTCATCCTTTCGGCACTTTTCTTTATGCAAAGGGATTTAAGACTAGCGCTTTAAATATATTTAGAATAAACAAACAAAAAAAGTGAATAAAAAATTATTTACGATCCAATCCGTTCACATAAAAAAGTCACTAAAACTCCGCGTAGTCAGCCCGATCCGACAGGTTTATTTCAAAACTGAAAACAACTCCGCTGTGACAGAAAACATCACATCTCCGCGACTTAAAATATGTTTCTTTCTGCGGTTTAAAATATTTATTAAAGATACTTTTTTTTTTTGCAATAAACGACCCTTACTTCATTTAGACGTAAAGAACGGAGACATTAAAATGCTATTATGCACTCAAATCCTCTTAATCTTGCAGCTCACATCCTATGTAAAATAAATGACATGATTTAAATATAATGTGTTCTGTCGTATTAATTTCTAAACATAATTGCCTCTAAGAAAAAAAAAAAAAGTATGTTTGAAATGTTTAAATGAACGTCATCGCTAAAACCGATTCCCATTTTTATCCAGCGCTGACTTTCTGAAGGACTTACTTACAAAATAAATGCTTCACCTTGAATGCCTCATTTGATATTTTGACGCGAGAAAACTTCACCAAAAAATAGTTGTTAAACATAAACAGCAAATTAAGAGCAATCTGAATTCTTTTTACTTTTGGACAATTGATCTCGGTGGCATTTGTCGCTGTTGCTGAAGTTAACGTAGTGTTTGTGTTTTGGCGCCTGTAAAAGTTTTAAGGAATGATAAAACCGAAAAACACACTTTAATAGTCGAGGGGTGACTAAGTTCAAGGTGGAACAAATATGTAAAAGGTCTAAACCTGCTTTTTACAATACAGAGCTTTCATGATGTAAAAACAAAAAAATTGCACAATGATAAATCCTTTAAATATTTTTATTTTAATGAGATATTTTTCACCTACAGCTAAACTGGAAACAAACAAATGAGTGACAAGGTTCAAATAAAGAAGAATACAAAAGCTGCAGTAACCTGGTTGTTGCCTGTTCACATCCTAAGCTACTTTGTTGAGCCACTCGGTTTCAGTATGCAGTCTTCTTTGGTACACACTTTATTTAACCTTAAATAAAGGTCCAGGAATCCTACGGAGTTCTGGGACGTTTTTCTTGATATTTGCATCCTTTAGCTAAAGAGTTTGTTTGTAGAGATGTTGCAAATGACCAAGGATCAACAGTAAAGATCCATGTAGAAACATGTAGACCAGAACAGGAAGTTCAGATTGCTGGATTTTGACCAGACAAAAACCACCTAAAACCTTGAGGTGGTTTAATGTGCCACATTATGTAGAATCCCAACTTCAACTTTAGGCTAACTTGGGAACAAACACAAAAACTGCACATCAGTTACAGCTCATACAATATCCACTGTGAAATGTGGTGGTGGCAGCATCATGATCTGGTAATGTTTTGATCAGATGGAAAAAGACTTTCTCCAGGTGGATAAAATCATAAACATTCGTAAAGAACTAAAATCTTTAGGTATTTGCTAGAAAGCTGAACATGAATTTGACTACCACAGAATAAGATTGAACGATAAAATCGAAGAAAAAGGTGAAGGAGCAAGCAGGTCGCTGCAGCTTCTAAATGTTGGAAAAATGCTTTTTTTCTTTTTAACCGGGGTTTGTGGAGTTTTTATTCCCACTGCACATTTAAAGCAATGAGAAGTGTGATTTTGCCATTGCTCCAGTCGTCCAAACGTTGTGCAGCACACTTCTAAGGGATATGGTGTAGTGTGGACGTCCCTCTTCCCGTTAACTTCCCCGCTGCACCGCGTCCTGCTGGCTGCACAGGTTTAGAGCTGCGCTTGCAGCTTCTCTCACGCCGTTGTTTGTGTCACTGCACGCGACTCTGAGAAGAGAGCTGTACACCTCTTCACCCAACACCGACACGACGCCGTCAACATTCACCAGGTTTCCCAGAGCCGCACAGCAGTGACGCCGCGTGACGACGTCGCGGTCCGAGAGCAGACAGGTCAGAGAGGTCGCTGACCTCTGAGCTTCGTCTGTCCATCGTCTCTGCTCATCCGCGTCAAACATCTGCTCCGTCACCGCGTCACCGGCTGCTTCGACGGGTGAATGCGCTTGTTTGCTGCGATTGTTCTCTTTGCCCCACCCTGAAGAGTCACTGCAGCTTACTCCCGTTTTGAACTTTGCTGCAACATATCCCAGCCAGTTCCCCACCGCCCTGCAAGCCATCCGCCGCACCTGTGCGCAGGCGTCATTAAGTGCGTCTATCATCTGTCTGAAGATGTCAGCCTGCAGGTTGTGTGCTGGATTAGCCCTGAATGGCTCCAAATTCCCCACAAACCTACATGTGGCAGCTCTGATCTGGTCGTACGGATGAGTCAGTGCCTGCTGCAGCGCTGCGGCCTCGACAGATATCCGAGGCTGAGAGGAGCAGCGGGCCACCTGGGACAAGAGATTCAGGAGCTCCACAGCACAGTCCCACAGCTCGTCCTGCCGCAGCAAGTCAGAGAGCAGAGAGCTGGCAGTTCTGGTCACAGCAGTCGGATTTTTGGAGGGAAAGAGCTGGTGGCTCTGAGTTGACGAAAAAAAGTCAGAAGCACCTCCTCCGACGTGGGACACAGAGCGCTCAGGATCACACAACAGCAAACGGCTCAGCAGGGAGAGAGGCAGCTCCAGCTGAGAAGGAGGGAATGTCTGAATTACCTGCAAAGCCCCAAAAAAATAATAATAAAAGAAAAAATCAGTGAGCTTGTCACACATCCAACCTTTGACAGCTTTGCCTTGCAAAGTACAAAGATGTTAAATTGCAAAATATTGCTCCTCAGAGATGAGCACGGCGCAAGAGCCATTGAGTGTTGCGTCAGACTTTTGTTTGCCGTTGAGGTCTTTATAGGAGCATGAGAAGGCCACTGACCTGCAGGAGGCTGGAAGCGACATGACAGCTGTCATACAGCTGCAGGACGGCGGCCATGGTGTGTGGTGACAGGTCCAGAGCAAACGGAAAGCAGAGCAGGTGGCAGCTCAACGTGGACAGAGTGTCGCAGCTCGGCTGCATGTCGACGCTCCCACAGGGAGGCTTGGCTGATAACTGAGGACTGCAGGGTATAAATGATGCTGCTGTTAGCTCACAGTGCTGGAGCTCTGTGGATTTATGACTTCTAATCCAAAATTGTTAAATTAGGAAAACACACTGCAGAAAATTTTACTGGGATTCTAAGTGACAGGCAAACATGACATAGTGCATTACTGTGACGTGGAAGGAAGAGAAATTAGTTTGTTATGTAAAAGCAACATTTTTTGAGCTGTATATCATGTTATAATGTTATTCCCTCATCAAAAAACACACCTGGAGTGTTGCTTTGATTCTTTCTTACATGTTGGGAAATCCCTCAATCTCCCATGTCAACCATTCAGGTGTGCCTAAATACTTGCTCATACAATACACCGCCTATTTACCTAGAGTCTGTGCCACACAGCTCCTCCAGACTAGTGGCAGCAGCAATTATCAAACACGTGGTAGAACTGCATGTCTGCTGAGCTTGACACAGGAACTACTTCTGACGCTCCTAAGAATGGCAGTAAAACAGCATAATGTCGTGAAGACATGCTGAAGGTCAGCGTCAGAAAGAGCAGGAGCTTCTTAGTGCGGCGCTCTGGAAGATTCCCAAAACCACATATGCACAAAAAAAACTGATCGTAGCGCACATGAGGTTAGTGTGACCCCACCGGATTGTGTACAGAGAAAAAAAAAAAAAAAAACACTTGTGGAGTTCAAATGATCCCATTACTTAAGACTGCAGGAGAGTTAAAGAGAGACTCCCAATTTCAAATTTCTTTTTAACTATTTTTAACATATGCACCATTTTCATAACAACTGAAGGCAACATAGTTGATTTTATAGCACAATCTGCCTAGAAACTGGAGGCACTTTTCATCCAAACGGAGCAAGAGATATTTCGCAAAGAAGAATGGACAGAAATGACGGTTCTAAAAGGTTTTGGCTCAGAGAAAAAAACTCTACATCTTAATTTGAAAAAAACATTTATAAAAATTATGCATCATTTTCCTTCCACATCACATTAATGCACTCCGTGGTATATTGGTCTATTATAAAAAGAAAACCTTGGAAAGTTGTAAGTACTTTACAAGGCGTTGTAAAACACTAACCAGTCGTTGCTCAGCAACCAGCAGAGCGTTTGTACACACTGAGATTTTTTGTCAGAAAAAAGAGGAATGCATGAGTACAGGTCCTTTGTGAAGATAATCAGCGCAATAGACAGAAAGGAGTAAACTCCTGGAAAAAAAAGGAGAAAGAAAAAGTAATTTTTAACATTTACAATCCTAAATGGAAAAAAAAAAATTAAGGTTTTGAGATTTGGGTTTCACCATTTGCTGAAAAGAAGTCCAGGTTCGGCGTTGGGCTTGTGAGCGAAGAACCAACTTTTTTCCACAAATCCAAGAAGACAAGCGAATTTAACTTGGATGAGACTGATGCACTGTCATCCTGAGGAAAAGAATAAATAAAACCCACAATGAGTAGAGATTTATTCCTGAAAATGTAGTACGTTTTCTCCAGCGCCTCACCTCAGACAATGCGTGTAGGAGTAAAGACAGGAGGCCATCATACAGTCCCCAACCAGGAGGCGGCAACACCAGAGGCTTAGAGAGCACAGAAACAAACACGCTATAAACAAGTGCAGGGAAGAGTAGACTGTAATGAATGACGCATTGCTCGGTACCGAGGGAGGCATTTTCAGCAGGGAAGTCAAATTCTCCACGTCAACAAAAACATCAACACCATGTAGAGTGAAGAGAGATAAAACAGAAGCAGCGAGCGGCTAAAAAAACAAAAACAAAACAACAAAACAGAGAAGAAGCATCAAAATCTAATCTGATTTAAAAGGGGCAGCTTGATCTCATAAAATATTGTCAGGAACACAAAAACACAAGTCATGGTCAAAACAATACAGATGAAGAAGACGTCTTACTTCTAAAAAACAAACCAAAAATCCAAACATGTTCTAAAAATGTGCTTATTGGACTGATTTCAGTGAATACTTACAGCCAGAGCAGTAAGATTTGACTGATTGATAATCGTCTCGAGTGGCTTAGTGAACTCCTCCAGTCTGCAGGGTGAAACCAGAGGAAGGTATGCAATAAATAGTCAGCCTGTAGTTGTGCTGTATTCAACAAAAAAAGAAAGGAAGAAAACCTGGGCTCCTCTTCCACCCAACCACAATGCCTTTCCCAGTAGAACAGAATGAATTTCATAATTTCTCCAAGAGTAAGCACATTCCTCTGCTCCTGAAGAGAAAATACAAAGACGTCAGGAGGTTTCTAGTAAACAAGAGTTATTTTAGGTGTGCTTTGTGTTACAGAAAAGTGACCTTGATAAAATCAGAGTTTGAAACAGAATCTCTGATCAGCTCAAAGAAGGATTGTGGCAGTTTAAGTTCATGGCTGATGTGGCGAGACTTCTCGAGGTCAGGGGTCAGGATCAAGTTACGCAGGATCTTTAGCACATGCTCAATATGCTGCACATTTATAACACCAACACCTATCAGCTGAACAGAACAACAGTAACCTTTAAGTTATTTTAGGACAGAATCATGAATTAATTGTGGAAACAAAATGAAATCACTTACCTGAACCTGAAATGCTGTAATGCTAGATTTAATTTGACATATGATGTCATTGTAGTCCATGAGCTTCTTCTGCTGCCTGCTTTGGTCTGTTTCCTGGACAAGATCCTCCCGGTGCCTTTCAGTAGCAACATCCTGAAGGAAGAAGAAATGATTTTCTCAGGACAGTTGTCTCAATACTTTCTAAATCGCAGCAAAAGTATTTACATCCCTTGAACAGACATTGGATCGGATCAGTGGTTCACTTTCTACGATAACCTACTACATTAAATCCAAAACAAAATATAAATATATTGAAGTTTGTAGCTCACGTGTGACAAAATGTGAAAAGCTTAAAAAGTACTAACACTTTTGCAAAAGCTGAAAGTTGCTGACCTCCCTAGGAAGTGCGGCTGGTCTGTCATTCCCTCTGAGCAAGAGTCGCGGCCCGACCTCAACAGAGGGAAACTCCTGTTCATAGTCTCTGCTGATCTGACCCCTGATGAGAAAATGAGCAGAGTAACAGTATAATTCAGTTGTACAAGTTTCATTACTTTCGATGCTTCCTGAAACAAACCGTTGTTTGGATGTGGCGCGTGTTTTACTCTTCGGGTTCATGCTTTGACCGGCTGTCGTGGCCAACTGGCCAGAAGCTGCAGGAACGTCAGTGGAGGGGGCTTTAGGCGACGCCATTACTGTAGCAGAATTCGTCCTTTCACATCCTTCCTTCTTTTTCTGTTAAGCGACACCAAACAGCTTAAATGAGCATCTGAAAATGACCTCAAAAACTCTAAAATTTAGCGCTAGCTAACTTCAGCACCGTCACTGCTAACCTCTCTCTTTTTTAACTCCATCTGCTCCCTGGCTTTTCTCATTAATATGCTCTCTCCTGACGTCGGCACAGACTTTTCTGCCACTTGCTTCATCTTCATGGCCACCACGTCTGGGCTAGGCGTGACCGTCAGGGGGCTGAAGAGGTTTGTGTCTGACAGCACTGCCATGGCCACATAAACAAGGTTTATACACAGTTTTACAGTTTAGAAATGTAAGCAATCTGAAACAACAGAGTCCTACTGACAACTATTTGAAGCTTGGGAAAATCTATTAAACTCATGGTCCAAAATGTAAAGCTTGTTACCAACAAAAAGAAGTCGCAGTCAGTTTTTATATTTGTTTTGGCAATATCTGTAGCACATATTTAACGGAGATAAAAAATACCCTCCCAAAACAAGCATGCCCTGTGTTTTCTCATAAGCCCTCATGAGAAAACACAGGGCAAAATATCAGTGGCGCTTCAAATATCTCTACAGTTGCCTCCTTCAAACTTCATGAATGAGATTGTGTAACATTTCAGACATATATGTGAGTACCGCACGGATTTGAAAACAATTTAACTTAATTTATGTACCTCTTGTGATGACATCAACACAAAAAAGGCAAAGCAGAAATGTTATTCTTTCTTTACTGTGTTTTTCAAGAATGTTGAAAAAAAAAAAAAAACCTGAGTTGGAAATTCTTACTTCATTAGACAGGGGTGTTTTAATGACTTGAATACATTTTTTCTTGTAGAAGAGAAATAATCAGATATCATCTATAATGACAAAAGAAGAGGTTTAAGGATTACCTAAAACACCATCAGCAACAAAGGAATGGTGCAGGAGGTCTGGCCATGACAAACGTTTCTGTGGATCTTTAGTCAACAAACCTTTCAGGAAACTCTGTGAAAGACAGAGAAACGTATGTTTTTTTTTATGCCTGATCAGATTGTATTGGCTGGGATGTGTAAGGACGATTCTGAAACTTAACATGCTGATTAAAATCTTTTTCCTCTGCTTGTCACACAGAACAGTTAGTTCAATCTACTTGACTTCACTGGAAACTTTAGCATGCTAAAGGGCTGTACTGTACCATGCAGCTGTCGCTCATCGTGTCCGGCCATTTGATCGGATCTTTCACAATGAGCTGCACCAAGTGGAAGATGGAGTTGGTGTAGAATGGTGGCACCCCCGTGTGGAGCTCATACAAAATGCAGCCCAGAGCCCACAGATCGGCGGTGTGGTCGTACGGCTTCTCCTCTACGATCTCAGGCGACATGTACAGCGGCGTTCCCTTGATGGAAGTCAGGACCAGGGTGGAGACGCTCATCGCTCTGGCAAACCTGTGGCAAGATTTTTGAGTAAATAAGAAGTTTGGAAATAGCTGCATTTAAACACTAAAAGACAAAACCTCACCCAAAGTCACAGAGCTTCACCACACCGCTTTTTCCTAGCAGGATATTTTGTGGTTTCATGTCACGGTGAAGGATGCGATGGGAGTGTAAATAATACAGAGCAGAGACCAGCTGGCAGGCAATCTCTCGCACCTTGGAAAATGTTGAGGAGTCAAATATGCATTATGTACAATCAAGTGGAGAAAGTCACAGGCAAAACTACAGTTCATGATCTGCATTATTATGGTTTTAATAATAGTTTTTATCAGATTATGACAGCATATTCTGTAGAAAGAATGAGCGTCCAGAATACAAAACTAGAAACAGGGAAACCAAAAAAAGAAGTCACACAGGACAGATGTGCATCATCCTTCAGGTAATCATGTGCTTTATCTGTTTTATATCTCGTTATTTCATACATCAGAGTTAGGTAACAAAACAACCAAAAATAATAGTACAAGTAAATATCCTATATAAACAGGGCAAACAAACACTTTACTTTAAAATATTCTATGATAGTCTATAAAAAGTCTAAAGTGAATCGGTATCGTTGGTTCTGCTGTTATTAGACAGTTAAACATTTTCTGGTCTGGGATAAGCCCCCAATGTTTGTGGGGCCTACCCCTGCCTCTGGATCTCACACACGCCATGACTTTGAGCAGTGAATACCTGGCTTTCTGGCAAGTTTCCATCATCCTCCAAAATCTGGAACAACTGG